>NC_140672.1:11292514-16092514 GCF_054131305.1 Coturnix japonica | reverse complement strand
TTTATTTTTAATTTTTTGCTAATGTCAGTTAGATTGTTTTAAAATATCCACACACCAAAATCTGACTACCAAGCAAATGTAATGAAAATGAAATGAAGGTGAGTTAGTGGAAAGCACAAGGCCATATTATATTAGGCTCCAGCAAATTTACAGGCAGTCACTGCACGAAGAGGTAGATCTGAGTTGCACATTATATGATTCCCACAAAGATTAAGGAAATCTGAAGCTTTCAATATATTTTTTTAATTCTTTTTTCATTTCATTTTTAAACACCTGACCCAGACCCCAACCCTCACAGGAGCTGTAAAGATAACAGCATTAACCAGCAATGTAACTCTAATCCTAACCCTTACCCTGATTCTAAAATCGTCTCTAACTCCAAATGCAACAACAAAAATGATGCTAGAAGTTTGTAGCAAAAGGAACCTTAACCCTGATCATAATCCAAAAAAAAAATCATTATGGTAACAATAATCTTTACCTTAAGAGTAATATTAATCAGAGCCCAGATGATGCCTGCATCCAATCAGAAGCATGCTTTGCATTATTTAAGAGTTGTATTTTTTCCAATGAACTCTCTCTATTATCACGTTTATAAAGTAACAGAGTCTGTTCTTTTTCTCCTGACACTGTGCCTTACTCCTGACATCCCCTGGAAATGACCCAGATAGGGCACCATCAAAGTAATGCTAATAGTAATGTCAATCCTAAGGGTATCTCTAGCCTCAGTGTTAATGGGACGCTAACAACAATCCCAACAGCCTTAAACATTCTGGTGGTGTGAAAGAGGTGCTGCCTTGCACATGCTGGGCAGTCCCATTGCCTGTTAAATGCAGGCGGCAGCGTAGAAACATGATGCCCGTGGTCAGAATGCCCTGTGGCAGATCCTGGCACCGGAGAACTGACCGGAGAACCATGAGAGAACTGACAACAAATCACGTGACATCAGAACCGACCCAGTGGTTATTTACAAGCCTTGGGAGACCCAGACAGGATCTCAGAGTGGTGAATGTAGGTACAGAAGTTGTTACTACTCTGTTTTCTTCTAAAAGAAGTGGTTTTTTTTCATCTCAGAAGTTGGGGGGGGGGGGGGAGGGGGGCGGGAAAGGGATATCAATTTAATTACTCATTAATTTATTGACAGACATTCACGTTTGCTACGTTTGGAGAAGTTTTTATTTGTTTGCTGTGGTTTGATTTTTTTTTTCTTTTTTTTTTCCCCCTTCCCTCCTCTTCCATCTTTGTGTTCTTCCCCTATAATCAAAAGAGAACGGATCCCCAGGGTCTGTCCCGCAGACGTTCTTTCCGTGGTCTCTGCTGCCACCTGCTGGCCAATACTAGGAACTGCCACTTTTGGGCGTTTGGTGCCGCAGGAAGCACAACGCAGATCTGAGTTCTGACCGGTCTACGCAGCAAATCCGCCAATCTTTATTGCGATAAGCCCTCCAGACAAGAGCATAAAGTCTTTGCCTGAGGGCAGGGTTAGTAGTAATGGATGTCAGTTTTGAAATTTCCAGTCCATTCACCATAGCACTTTCTGCCTCCATGTCCCATAACCAGAGCAGCTATGCTGGCATGCTCTCTTGGTTTCTGTCTAAACCACTGTACTATATCCATCAGTTCAGCTGCTGTATTATGGGCAGCAGGGTTTGGGGGGTGGACACTGGTCAGGGCACTCCCACCAGCCTATCCTGCATTTATTTTTTTTCATTTATAGGTTACAATCAGTCAGATCTCAAATAGATCTAGTCCAAATGGAACCTCAAAATCTGACCTTTTAGTGCCTTCATTTACAGAGTCCATTTTATACAGATTCCCTTGTACAGGGCCCCCATGGTCCTCCAGACAGTTGTTACTGATCTTCCATAGGAGAATGATTGAATTAGGTTTTTTTCCCATCAAAACTGCCACCTGTCTTTCCAGTTTTTCAACACTATCATTCAATAGCTGATTTGCATCAGCCTGAGCCTCTTCAGTTATGTTCAGACAGTTCAAGGCCATTAAAAGTGGCCATGCCACCATGAACACAGCTAACTGTCATTCTCAAGTTGTAAGTATGTCTTTGCTAAGACCATGGAAATACTCAGTCAGGTGGGCCAGGGACTCATGGACCCTCCCTCCGTCCCACACAGGGCCCCATTTTTCAGTGACAGAAGCAGTGCTGCATTTTGAGGATCCTAGGAATCCCAGGACATGCCCTGACAAAAGGTCATTCAAAGGGGTAGTCTTTCCCCATCCAAAAACTCCATGATATTCACAGAATCACAGAATTGTAGGGGTTGGAAGGGACCTCCAGAGACCACTGAGTCCAGTCCCCCTGCCAAAGCAGGTTCCCTATACCACGTTGCACAGCTCAGCATCCAGGCAGGTCTTGAATATCTCCAGAGAAGGAGATTCCACAACCACCCTAGGCAGCCTGTTCCAGTGCTCTGGCACTCTCACCATAAAGAAGTTATTGCACACATTAGTGCAGAATTTCCTATGGTCCAGTTTCTGTCTGTTTCCCCTTGTCCCTCCTCCACACACTGCTGAAAAGAATCTGGCCTCACCTCTTTGCCCCCCACACCTCAAATATTTATAGACCTGGATCAGGTCCCCTCTCAGCCTTCTTTTCTCAAGGCTAAACAGACCCAGTTCCCTAAGTCTCTCCTCATAGGGGAGATGCTCCAGGCCCTTCACCATCTTTGTGGCCCTCCACTGGACTCTTTCCAAGAGATCCCTGTCTTTTTTGTACTGGGGAGCCCAGAACTGGATACAATATTCCATATGAGGCCTCACCAGGGCAGAGTAGAGGGGGAGGATCACCTCCTTCGACCTGCTGGACACGCTCTTTTTAATGCACCCCAGGATGCCATTGGCTTTTTTGGCTACAAGGGCACACTGCTGGCTCATGGTCAATCTGTCGTCCACCAGGACGCCCAGATCCCTCTCAGCAGAGCTCCTCTCCAGCAGCTCTTCCCCCAGCCTGTACTGGTGCATGCAATTATTTCTACCCAGGTGCAAGACTCTACACTTGCTTTGGTTAAACCTCATCCGGTGTCTTACTGCCCAGCTCTCCAGCCTATCCAGGTCTCGCTGAATGGCAGCACAGCCTTCAGGCGTGTCAGCCAATCCTCCCAACTTCGTGTCATCAGCAAACTTGCTGAGGGTGGTCACTATCCCCTCATCAAGGTCGTTGATGAAGATGTTGAACAAGACCGGACCCAGCACAGACCCCTGGGGGACGCCGCTAGTTACAGCCCTGCAGCCAGACACTGCACCGCCAACGACAACACTCTGCACTCTGCCAGTCAGCCAGTTCTCGACCCACTTCACTGTCCAATCACCTATTCCATACTTCCTCAGCTTTGGTATAAGTATGTCATGGGAGACTGTATCAGTTATAGAGGTTATAGAGTTCAATTCCTGCAGTCAATTTGGCGGCCCAGGTGGGACCAGCTCTGTTCGCTGCAGGACCAGCTGAGAGAGAGACAATTTTGGCGCACCCTGAGATTTCTCTGAAGGACTCCCTTCCTCACCTGATCACTGCAGGGACAGACAAGGACCACCCATAGGTGGACCAGGTATGTGTATGGTAAGTGGAGCCCATATGTCTTGAGGAGACATCCTACACAGTTTACAGCCATACGTGCTGCTCCCAGGGAGGTGAGCTCATGGCTTTGGTTGCCAGCTGGGTAGGAACTCACCTTGGGTGAGTTCTTATGAAAGGGAACTGTATGTCATATGAATGGAAACAAGAACAAATACTCTCTCCCAGGTAGTTGACAATAGGAGGGACCTAGGTTGGTCTCTCCTACGGGTATGGGATATAGTGGATAGCCTGTCAAATGGTAGCCTGGGTTCTCCAAGTTGTAATCACGGGGGTTATAGGTTGTATGTTCAATATTATCATCTGCTTTAAGTGTTTGGTACCGTGTGTCAAGCCGACTCTGGGAAAAACATTAACGTTTGCAACTGATCGACCAGAGTATGAGTGTTATTAAGATTCCAGCTAGAAAACGTTGTCAGCATTGTGTAGTATGAATAAACCATGGTTTTTGATCTAAATGTCAGAGTGAGTGTGGTGTGAGTGAGACACAGAACAGCTGCAGGGTGAGTGCCGAGTCCCGATCCATGTTTCCTTCCTCCTGTGAGGGAAATGGCCAGACACGGACAAAGTGAAAGACTGTGTTGTCTGTCCACTCATATGTACTTTCTGCTTGTATGTAAGAAGACGGGAGTTTGTACTCTGTAGATTAGTAAGATTGTCCTGAGGAGAGGTGTACATTCCACCCGACCAATGAATGTCAACCCATTTATGTAATACTATGTACTGCTTGCGAGGAAGTGTGTGAGGGAGGTGGTTCAATCAGTGCTGGTTCTGTGGCACAGTGTTTATAACTGAAGAATACAGACTGTATTAAGGGAGTTTATGTGAACTGAAGAACTGTACTGTTTGACAAACAGTTTTGATGGTATAAGAAAGTGTAATTGTTAATGATATATGGAAGTGTACTTGAGGGAATGTTGAAGTGTATCTGAGCATACAAACAGAGGAAGCATTTACAGAAGAAAAAAGGTTAAAGTGAGTTTACCTGCACTGACATGAGAGCAACACCCTGCCAGACCGCTGCCCTGTGAGCTGAGCAGAGCAGAGCAGAGACACAGTCCCCATGTATCAGGTAGTGTTATTCTGCTTACCAAATGAATGAGTTCACTACAGAAGAGGCAAATCTTCCCCTCTGCTCCATTTGTGGCATACTCTGGAGTTCAAGACATTGCAAAGCTATGGCACATCTACTTTCTTTCAATGATGACGCCTTAGTATGCTCTGGGCTGTCATTTCAATTGCATCTAAAGAAGTCTAAAGTCATACCAGCTGACAGGAAGCTGGCAAATGTTGTCTCATTGTAAGGAAGAGCAAGAAAGATGACATGGGCAATTATGGACCTGTCAGTCCAGAGCCTGGTAAAATTATGGAGAAAATGATGGTGGGAGTTATGGAAAAACAGCTGAAGGACAATTCTGTCATTGGTTGCAGCCAACACAAGTTTGTGAGGCGAAGGTCCTGTTTAATTTAAGCTCATTCTGTGACACAGTTATCCGTTTAGTTGACCAAGGGAAGCCAGTTGATGTAATCCTTGAGGATTTCAGTGGAGATTTTGATACTGTTTCTCACAACAACCTTCTGGACAGAATGTTCTGCATATGGCTAGACAGAAACACAATGTGGTGGGTGAGCAGTTGGCCAGTAGGTCAGTCCCAAAGGATTATAGTCAGTTTTTTCCATCAGGCTGGTAGATGGTCACTGTCGGGGTCCCCAGGGTTCCATTTTGGGGCCACTTTCCTTTCATGTTTATGCAGATGACTTGAATGCAGGACTAGAAGACGTTCTGAGCAAGTTTGCTGATGAGACCAGATGAGGAGGTGCTGTTGCCTCGACTGAGGGTGGAGAGGACTTGCAGAGAGATGTGGACAAGTCAGAGAAGTGGGTACCAGTTGGTACTAAGCACCAAGTGCATAACGTATAACAAGAACAAGTGCCTGATTGTGCACCGCAGAACATAAAGGACTTCAAACTCTGGGAGAATGTGCAAACGAGGGCACTGGAACTGAGAGATCTGAAGTTCAGAGTTTCACAGGGATTGACTGCTTGTTCAGACTGGGCCCTTCTCACATCCCTTCTCACATCCTGCAATGAAACATAGGTCTCATATGGGACATGAACCTCACAGCGTCCTTGCACCACATGTAGAGCCTGGGATCTTCTGTCCCCATGTCTTTCATTTAACATCATACGGACCTCCAACCCATTGCCCCAGGAAATGCCAGGAGCCAACATGAGAGACAGGATCTCTCTACCACTGGTCTTGCAATCAGGGCTTGACCTGTCTGCTTCGTAAGGCAAAGGAGAGGTTTCTTAGCATGCCAGTGCCTTTGCCTGCCTGTAGTCATGGCTTCCAGTTATCTTCTCTAACAAGTCCCTTGGGAAGCTTACTTGGTAATGTTCCTCAGCGGGCCCATTAATACTCCAAGAAACTTCACTGTTACTTCCGACTTTGTCTTGTTGAGCACTTTGTGCAAACTTCTCTCTGCACTAGAGGCTGATGAACTCAGCATCAAATGCACCCTGGGGCCCATTATAACCTAAAGAATCTCCTGTGCCTTATGCCATCTTGTTATCTTCTTCAGGTTATCAGAACTTGTTCAGCAAAAAGGAGGGATATCTGGAGAGAGCTTAAAGAATCCAGTATAAATTTATTGTCTATTTATTTATAGTTGGGTTTAAAGAAGACATTAAAGCAGCACTGTGCAACTGATACCAATCCAGGATATCCCAATGAGTTCTGTACTGTTACTGTGTTGACAAAGGTCCTTCTCCACCTCCCCACACAATTTCTGCTCACAATGGACCTATGGGACTTGCATCACTTTTCTTCACATCACTCTTCTCCTCTGCATTCATCCGCTCAGTGTTAAAACTGCTTTGCACCAACTCCCACTGGCTTTCCTCAGAGAACCAGCTACACATGGAAAAGGAAAGATTTCTCTTTTTTATCTGGCCAGCAAATGGAAAGAAAGGTGATGCAATTGAATGAACAGTAAAACACAGTGATCAACTGCATGCCATGTTCAAGCGGCATCTATTGAAGTTTGTCTTTCATATGGAATATTTTTAAAAGAAATGATTTATACTGAGGTAGGATAGGATAGATTGAATCACAGTGAAGTAGATGACAACAGAGGCCATCAGACTCTGAGAGATGGAGCAAATTCCAGTAATCTTCCTGGGATAGATCAGCCAGGTAGTTGAGAGGTATCAACTTAAAATTGATCAGGACTTGTGAGTATTTCACACATTGAGATGGGTTAACACATTCTCATTGATTTATATCTTTGTCTCCAACTCTGTTTTTCACTTTTACTGACATTAATGAACATCTTTCAGACTTCGTGCCTTAATAAAAAAGAGACGGTGATTGAGAAAAAGAAAAAGTATAAGAAGAAAAAGAAAAAGAATAGATAGGAAGGGATAGATCAAATCACAGTGAAGGAGTTGACAACACATTCCATCAGACTTTGGGGAGATGGAACAAATTCCAGTAATCCCCCTGAAAGTCAGAAATCAGACAGATAATTGGGAGGTATCTGACTGAACAAAGAGCAAGGGATGGAGAAATCTGGAGGGCAGTGGGAGTAGTGTGTGCCCAAATGGCCTGCTGAAAACATGCCCTTAACCATGGCCATTTCTTTAGGAGAGCTGAAAAAACTTGGAGGATGAGGCACATGAAATAGGCAGCAGGGAAGAGTAGTGCTGGGCACCAGGCTACAGTCACAGGGCATTGGCACTGGCACCGCTGTCTGTGTCTCTGAACCTGAAGGCATTTGTGTCCAGCGAACACAGTTCTGGAAAACATTGTAGTTTCAGTAAAAGAAAAAAAAAGACATCAAATCACCTCAAAGATTCATATTTACAACTTAAAATGGAACAAGACTCATGAGAATTTTTCATGTTGAGAAGGGTTAACACATTTTCATTGATTTCCATCTTTGTCTTCAATTATTTGTTTCAGTTTTATTGACATTTATGATCAACTATTAAGCTTACAGCCTCAAAATAAATAAATAAATTAAAAGAGATACATTTGCATCTTGCACATGGCCTGATGCCCCTTTCACCTTCACAGTTCCCACAAGTCCTTCCATGCCGGAGAGTATGAGATCCAGCAGAGCACCTCTCCTCTTTGGTTCCTCCACTGCTTGGTCAAGAAGCTGCCATCTGTGCTCTCCATGGATCTGCTGGATGCCACATGCCCTGCTGTGCTGTCCCTGCCACAGATAATGGAGTGACAAAGGCCACCAAATGGGACAAGGGACAGACAACATCAGATTCCCATCTGTCTGCAGAGGGCACCTTCCATTTACTCTCCCTGATCAGGAAGACAGGAAAAGACACTGATGGTCTCCTCTGTTGGCCATTTCCATTAGCTCTGACCTGTCTGTTCTTCCATCCCCAGGCAGAGCTCAGTGCACTCTCACAGAGGGCAGTCGCCCTTCTTTGTCTCCTCGCCCATCCATCCTAAAGACTCGTATCCCCCTTGTGCTACAGTGCAGTTGTGGAAACCATTAAACTGTGTCCCCATGGTCCAAACAGGAGCAAAGGCCTGCAGCTCTATCAAGATTTCTAGCTTCTTGTGTGTTGGTGTTTGCATTAGTGCAAAAGCACAGAAGTAAACATCCTAATTGAAAAGCATCACTGGACATTGCCTGACTGGATAGCTCATCTATAGAATCAGTGTGCAGAAGGTGGCACACAAACATTAGACCGATCGTGGGTCTTGGAGGTGACGTAGCAGCACGGACACACCATGGGCATGGCTTTCCTGAAGGCCCTGTGCTGCTCTTGTAGCTGTGAGTGAATTCACCGGACAGCCGGTGCTATCCCCTCTCTGGCCCTCAGCTGATGCCCAGGAAGGAGGTGTCTATCTCAGGGATTTCCCACACGGTTTACAAGCACTTGCAAACATCAAGAGCAGCCCAGGCACCTTGGGCATCACCCAGTGTCTGTGTGTGAGCTGCTGCCTCCCAGCTGAAGGACCGAGGACTCAGAGCAGGAGCTCACATGCAGGCAACTCCTTGTGCACTTCTGAACTGAACCAGAGAAATCCCAGCTCCTGTGGTTCTGTGGGGAGCCGAATCCCATTTCAGCTCCAGGATTTCTGTCAAGGGATGAGACTCCTGCGCTGCCTCAGCTGGATCACTGCCCTGCACAGGGAAAGTCCAAACCTCGCCTTCCTTGTCTGGTTGCCCTTATTGTTTCATCAAACGATCTCTGGGAGCACTCCCCATATGTCTCCAATCAGTCACTGACCACTGGACATGTGGTGGTTAATTGAGTGGATTTCAAAGCACAGTCATGATGCTGTTGTCTTTCAGGAGCTGTTGGCCATGAGGACCCAGGGACATGTCAGGGGAAATGAGTGGGAAGGATAAAAATGACATAATCTGCTGCTTGCTTGTCCAGGTTCCTGGGACACAGGGAGCTCATAAAAGTGGGCAGAGCTGCAGAGAGACAGCTGTGCCCAGGAGCAGATCTCGTGCACAGCACAGCCTGCAGGTGACAGAAGGAGAGGAGAGAAATTGGAGAGAGCTTGCAGGATGTGTGTGGTGTGAGCGGGCTGTGAACTCACTGCAGAAGCATTGCTCACAGACCATGACAAGGTAAGTCTCACAGCTGACCATGAGCTGCTTTTAATTAAGGGGTAACTATAACTGGGACATCCCATAGGAGATCTGACTGCAGGCACTGCATGTTTCTTTACTGTGGAAAAAGCTTTCTGCTCCAGCTGAGACGGGTGCCCAGGGCTGTCCTGCAGAGCAGGGTCCCTGCTGTGCCCCAGGGGCTGTGTGCCGGGTATGGGACTCTGCCGCCTGCCAGGCTCAGCACTCAGCCTGCCCGGGGAGCTGCCCAGGGCACTGCGGGGAGACGGGTGGGGGGAAGGAGCCCCCGGCAGGACTTGTGCTGCCACAGTTGCTGCCTGGGGCAGGGGATCACAGCTCCACTGCACAACTGAATGTTTCTGAGGGCACTTTGCAAGAGGAGAGCCAAGGCAGGGGGTTTCCATTTCCTGTTCTGAGGCAAAGAGGTTTGGAGTCAGAAATCTAAAAGGGGCAATAAGAGTTCTGAGAATTTTTCATCAATCAATTGCTTGTTTTGTGAACACTCACACATGATGTGCTTTCAGTCTCCCCTTTCTCAAAGGATGGAATTATCATCATTTTCTGTAGGCATGAATAATTCACTTATCCTACAAACAGGCAGCATTTTCTAACTGAAACTGAATGCCACAGAAGCTCGGGCAGGGGGCTCTAAGAGCACTTGGGGTAAAGATATGAGACATGAAACAGATGAAAATATCCAGGGAGAAGGGATAAGAAAATAAGAGGAAGGTTAGAGCTCCATATGCTGCTTCTGCTTAAGGAATGCTGATCTACATGAAATTAAATGCAAGTAATGGTGCTAAATGTACACTGTTGTAAGAGAATAAAAACATTTCATATTATAGCAGGAGGAGTGTGTCTGAGAATGGTCTGGACTTGTCATTATCTTCTGCACTCTGAGCAGGACTCCAAGCCCAACAACAGCAGATGCCCAACAGCAGCTCCATCAGTGAGTTCCTCCTGCTGCCGTTGGCAGACACGCGGCAGCTGCAGCTCCTGCACTTCTGGCTCTTCCTGGGCATCTACCTGGCTGCCCTCCTGGGCAACGGCTTCATCAGCACAGCCGTAGCCTGCGACTGCCACCTGCACACCCCCATGTACTTCTTGCTCCTCAACCTGGCCCTCCTCGACCTGGGCTGCATCTCCACCACTCTCCCCAAAGCCATGCCCAACGCCCTCTGGGACAACAGGGCCATCTCCTACACAGGATGTGCTGCACAGCTCTTTTTCTTTACCTTCTTCCTCTCAGCAGAGTATTCCCTTCTCACCATCATGTCCTATGACTGCTATGTTGCCATCTGCAAGCCCCTGCACTACGGGACCTTGATGGACAGCAGAGCTTGTGCCACCATGGCAGCAGCTGCCTGGGGCACTGGGGTTCTCAATTCCCTGCTGCACACTGCCAGTACGTTTTCACTGCCTCTCTGCCAAGGCAATGTTGTCAACCAGTTTTTCTGTGAAATTCTCCAGATCCTCAAGCTCTCCTGCTCAGAATCAAATCTCAGGGAAGTTGTGTTTCTCATTTTTGCTATCAGTTTAGACGTAGGCTGCTATGTTTTCATAGTTGTGTCCTATGTGCAGATCTTCGTGGCTGTGCTGAGGATGCCCTCTGAGCAGGGACGGCGCAAAGCCTTCTCCACGTGCCTCCCTCACCTGGCCGTGGTCTCCCTGTTTCTCAGCACTGGTGCTTTTGCCTACCTGAAGCCTCCCTCCATTCCCTCCCCACTCCTGGATCTGACAGTGGCACTTCTGTACTCAGTGGTTCCTCCAACACTGAACCCTATTATCTACAGCATGAGGAACAGGGAGATCAAGCACGCTCTCAGGAAGGTGTTGCAATACTCACTATTCCCGCTTCAATAAAGTGCACATCGTCATCGCATGATTCCCAGTGATGGTTCTTCATCTTTTATGCATCTTTGATTGATTGATTATGTGAGATATAGCAACGTGCAAAAAAATGTTATTGAACTTATAAATAAAAATTTGTTTCACTTCTTTCACACCTACTATCCATTTTCTCACTCCAAGAGCTCATGTAAACATGGAATCAGATTCCCCGAATAGGTTAAGAGATAAATAAATAGCATTCAAAATACGCTTTTCCTTAGCTCTTCTCTTATCCAACTTTGTCTGGATTTGGGGAAGGTACAGCCACAGATAGAAGCACAACTAGTTCTTTTCATTCCTCCTCTCTTTACACTGATACAGTGCACAGAGGATTCGAGTCCTCTCATTTCTACAGGCCTGAAGGTCTTGTGTGTCTCACAGCAGTCCCGTCGTCTCTACAGCAGCACTCAGGGGTTTGCTTAATTTTCTTATCTCAATACTTGGAACAGCTACAGGACCTGTAGCATAAGTGATCGCAGAGCTCCTTATGAGGGGTGGAGTGACAGTGGGATCTGTCCAGAGCTTGGAGCAACTGCAGGATGTGTAGCAAAAACTTGGAGCTATTGCAGGGACTGTGCCAGGAGTTGCAGAGGCTGCAGCAATGTCAGCAGATCCAGCTCTCTTCCCCTTGAAGATGCTGAATAGTGTTGAACACAGCTCAGTAGGTGTGGGACAGGCCCTGGCACACTGCAGTCATTTGGGCCTTTTTAGGATTACCAGTGCCACAGCAGACCTGTCTCCAATATTCTACCAGTTTCTCAGGATCCTGCAGTTGCTCGGAGATGAAGTTCCGAAGCCCTGGGGGTGCCCACCACTCCAGGCAGCTGCCCAGACTGTCCCACACCCTCTGCCATGCAGAGCCTTCTCACCTTGGGGCAGATCTCTCACTGATATTCCTGAATAATTGTTTAACCTCAATCCTAGAATCATAGAATCACCAAGGCTGGAAAAGGCCTGAAAGATCATCCAATCCAACCGTTCACCTATTACCAATAGCTCCCACTTAACCATGTCCCTCAACACAATATCCAGTCTCTCCTTGAATACCCCTGGTCTCCCAGAGACGACAGTGTAAAATGTGTAATTCCTAATCATACCAACAATATTACTTCCAAAACCCAAAGATGTCCAAAGAGCTGAATGTGCACAAAACTTCACTTTGCCAATTTTATCGTGGTACAAACCAAGGTCAAACAGCATAGCAAAATAAATTCCCTAATCCAGCATCCAGAGTTGACAAATGATGCAGCAGGGAAAACAAGCAGCAAGCAGGGAGCTGTGAAATGCAGCTTCATGAGAAGACTCAGCAAGCTTCACAAATAGGGAAACTATCAGCACCATGGCCTGCACATCTCCAACTCCCACAAAGCCCTGTCCACTCTGGACAGATGTGCTGTTACCACAACCCTTGGAGCCTCACATCAGGCACCAAAATGACTGTGGTTGTTGAACCCAACATGTGGCTCAGCAGCTCACAGTGCTTTGTGCACTGCCCCATTCCCAGTGGGATGGGGATGAGAACTGGGAAAAAGAGTACAACTTCTGGGTTGTAACAAAGCAGTTTACTAAGAGAGATAAAAGGAGAGGAGTAATAGTAATCACTATATATCCGTTGATATAGAATCGTATGTAACAACTGATGCACAAGCACTTGCTCAGCACCACCAGACTGATGCTCAGCTGGGCCCTGAGCAGTGAAGAGACTGAGATGAACTCCCACCCCTTTCAATACAATTTCTGCTTGCTGTCAGCTGATAGAGAACGTCCCTTTGGCCACTATCAGTCAGCTGTCCTCACTCTGTTCCCTCCCAGCTCCATGTGCCCTCCACTGACCATGGCCTTGGCTCTGTACAACACTGCTTAGCAGCAGCTGTAAACATCAGAGTGTTATCAATGGTTTTCTCCTAGAACCAAAACACTGCACCACAGCAGACAGTCTGAAGAAAACAATTCCATTCCAGCTGTAACTCAGATTCCTGCCTGTCCCCTCTTCTTGTTCTTCCTGATCAGGAAGCAAGGAACAGAATCTGCCGCTCTCCTCTCTGAGCCCTTTCCATCAGTTCTCAGCTGGCTCCTCTGCCATCCCCAGGCAGAGCTCAGTGCCCTCTCATGGATGGCAGCAGCCTTTTCTCTTCTTCCTTGCCCATCCGTCATGCAGAATCTGTACCCCATTTGCTACAGTACAGAGCTGAGAATCAACCCACCGTGTCTCTGTGAACCAAACAAGACCCTAGGCCTGCAAAGGCACAGAGATTTGGAGTTCGCTGAGTGAATGTTTGTGGTCCTCTCATTAGTGTAAGGATTCTTCAGAAAGCATCCCCTTCCAGAAGCATGCTTTGATTTAGCCTGTCTGGGTCTTGCATCTACACTGTGGTACTGATGTTCAGGGCCTTGCTCAGAATCAGCAGCCTGCATGAAAGGAAAAGCTCTGTGGTTTTCTCTTGATTTGTCCCGTTTATTTCCCATGCTACCCGCACTGGTCTACAGGCACTTTAGGGCAGCAGTAGGTTGGGGTTACCCCCAGAGGGTACACAGTAAGATTTAGGACGGGGTATTGGCAACAAGACTTTCTCTGAGGAATCCTCACACAATCCTATAGAACAACTCAGAGGCTTTCCATTCAATCTCCAACAGCAACAATATCCCTCAGCCCTTCTCTGTCACATCCAATTCCCCACCCTTCCCCATTTGGACCTGGTTTAAAGCCCTATAATCAATCAGTGCAGGAGCATTTCAGATGGGGTCATGGAGGAGGCAGACTGCCATTCTTGGGGTGGCCATTTTCCCAGGAGGGCATGGTGGGAGGGCTTTGTCCCATCTGGTTCCACCAACACTTGCATCCACCCAGCAGAAGGCTGTGCCCTCTGTGTCCCACTTGAACTCTGCATGGAGCTTACAGTTGGCAGTGACATGGCTGAGAAGCTCTGGGCATGGATTCAGGGACAGGGAATTAATGTGCCTTCCTAACTTCCTCCCTGCATGCCTTAGCAACTTCCTTGTAATCTCCCCAAGTACCCAGCCCCTTCTTCCAGAGGACGGAGATTCTCTTTTTCTTCCTGAGTCTCAATAGTTTTTCCCAGTTCATCTGCACTGGTCTTCTTCCCCTATGGCTCACCTTATGGCATTCAGGGACAGCCTGATCTCGTGCCTTTAAGATTTCCATCTTGAGGAGTGTCCAGGCTTCCTGGACCCCTTTACCCATAAGGAGCGACTCCCAAGGGACCTGTGCTACAAGTGTCCTGAACAGGTCAAAGTCCGCCCTCTAGAAGTTCAGGATAGTAGTTTTGCTAGTCACCCTTCTGACATCTCCAAGAATAGAGAATTCTACCATTTCATGGCCACTCTGCCCAAGACAGTCCCCAACCTTCTCAACTCCTACCAGTCCTTCACTGTTAGTGAAGAGCAGGTCTAGCAAGGAACCACCCCTGGTAGGACTTCATACCAGCTGTGTAAGGAAGCTGTCTTGCATGCAATCTATAAACCTCTTGGACTGATTCCTCTGCTATTTATTATATTCCCAGCATATATCAGAGAAGTTGTAGTCTCCCAAGAAAATGTGTGCTGGCAATCTTGCGACTTCAGTAAGCTGCTCATAGAATGCCTCACCCATCAATTAGGCGGTCTATAAGAAACCTTTAGCAAGATGTCACACTTACAGGCCTTTCCCCCGATCCTTACAAACATGCACTTCATTCTGAAGCCCAAGCTCTTCAACATCAAAACTCTCTTTAATATAAAGGGCCACACCACCACCCTTCCTTCCTCCTCTATCCCTTCTGAAGAGCTTGTAACCATCCATCACAGCACTCCAGTCATGGCAGTGGTCCCACCATGGGTCGGTAATAGCAACTAGGTCATGGTTTGTCAGATGCACAGTTGCTTCCAGCTCCTCTTGCTTGTTGACCAAGCTGCGTGCGTTGGTGTAGACGCACTTCAGCTGAGGCATCTGCCTCTCTCCCAGCTCAAACAGCATTTCCCTAGGCTTATCTCTGGTAAGCCCTGTTTTGTCCACTCCCCCATCGTAGCTAGTTTAAACCTCTTTCGATAAGCCCCGCTACCGTCTATGCTAGGATTCACTTCCCCCTTTGAGACAGTTGGGTTCCATTCATGGATAACAGACCATGGGCCAAGTAAACTGTCCTGTGATCAAAGAACTCAAAGTTTCTGGCTCAGTACCAACCTCTGAGACAATTGTTCATTGCTTTGCTTTCCAAGCCTGCTCTGTGTCCCTCACTGCCACTGAAGGTATAGAACAAAAAATCACTTGATCTCCCACTTTGTGAACTAAATGGCCTAAATTCCTGAAATCTCTTTTTATAGTTTGTAGTCTTATCTAAGAAATTTCATCACTGCCCACCTAAACTATGAGTAGTGGAAAATAATCAGTGGACCTAACCAGCATTGGGAGTTTCCTCATTATGTCCCTGACCTGAAACCAAGAAGGCAGCAGACTTACTGACAACTGGGGTCCAGTCTGCAAATGGGGCCCTCTATTCCTCTGAGAAGGGAGTCACCCACCACGGCCACCCTTCTTTCTTTCATGGCAGAGGAAGTCACAAGGCTTGGTAGTGACTGCCTTGCATTAGGTTTCCTCCTAGGCAGATCCTCCATTGCCTCCCCATTCTTATCTCCTTCAGATTTCAGAGTGTCAAACCTGTTGCTTAGATGGATCAGGGGTCGAGGGCTAGGCAGGCATGGGGGGGCTCCTGTGATGTTGAGTTGGGACTCTCTTCCAACCCTTCTCATCAGTCAGGTCTGTCTGACTGTGACAGGGCAGGGAGTCAACCACTTTTCTGGCGGTATCTGCCTGGCAGCCTTCCCTCGGGGATGCCAGCAAGTCACTCCACCAGCCCATCTCCCGATCACACTCCCTGATGGTAAACTGTGAGTAAAACCTTGAGTAAAGTGAGAGTTCACCTAGACAAAAGTATGAGTAGAAACATGGACTGACGTGAGGGTAAACCCAGAGTAAACCCAGGATCCCATCCATTGGGCATGCACAGCCTCTGAGGGCAACTTTTTCCAGTGTTGCTGTGTAAAAATATAGGTTCCTCACATCTAACCTATGTCTCCCCTTTTTAATTTAAATCCGTTTCCATTTGTCCTGTTATCAACAGACCATCCCATCCTTATTCTAGCGTTAGGCATCTCATCCTCAGATGGAAACCCTGGGGCTGAATTGGGATCAGTTTTTCAAAGAACCACAGGAGCTACAAGTTCACCTAGCTGAGTTCAGATGTGCACAGTGAGGTGTCTGTGTGTGAGTCCCTCATCTGAATCCTTGGTTTTTATTCCACAGGGACTGCACTACTCATACACAGTCTCTCAGTGATGCCCAAGGTGCCTTGGGTGATCCTAGTTTTGTGCTAGTGCTTGTAAACTGTGACGGAAAATCTATGAGATAGACACCTCCTTCTGGAGCATCAGCTGAGGGCCAGAAGGGAGGTATTCTTGGCCATCCTAAATACCACCTCAGCCACGTGCTTAGGGCACCCATTGTGTCTTTTGCACCTGACCCCATGGAGTATGTAGTGATATTCAGCTTATCAAAAGGATGAGCTCAGAACAGAAGAGGCAGATCTTCCTCTCTGCTCCATCTGTGGCATAGTCTGGATTTCAAGGCATTGCAAAGCTATGGCACATCTACGTTCTTGCACTGATGACACTTTAGCATGCTCTGGGCTCGCATTTCAATGGCATCTAATAAATCTAGGGTCATACCTGTTGACAGGAAGCTGGCAAATGTTGTCTCATTGTAAGGAAGAGCAAGAAAGATGACACGGGCAACTATGGACCTGTCAGTCTCACTACAGTGCTTGGTAAAATTATGGAGAAAATGATGGTGGGAGTTATGGAAAAACAACTGAAGGACAGGTCACAGACAACACAAGATACAGAGGGGAAGGTCCTATTTAATTTCAGGTCTTTTTATGACACCTTTATCCATTGAGCTGAACAAGGGAAGGCAGTTGATGTAATCCTTGAGGATTTCAGTAGAGCTTTTGATACTATTTCTCCAGCACCCTTCTGGACAGAAATTCCTGCATACAGCTAGACAGAAACAGAACGTGGTGTGTTGTAATACAAGAAGAATTTTACAGAGCAGCAGCCATGGATTGAGATAAGGAGTTCACAGAGCAGCAGCTGCAGAGCAGGATAAACAGCATGAGAACAAAGGACATCTCTAGGAATAGAATGAATGGCTCGTGGCTTTGAAGGGGGGTTATAGGGTTGTTATTGCAGTAGCTTTCCTCCAATTAGCATGTGTGATTTTTGGACACCCTTGTCTGTCTCCTATAAAAGTCTGGCTTTCGGGCAATAAATTGATGCAGCTATATGTAACTATATTGGTGTTTGTCTGTTTGACCCAGCACGCTGACATTTTGCCTTTCAGGTTCACCAGCAGTGGTGGGTGAGCAGTTGGCCAGTAGTTCTGTCCCAAAGGATTATAGTCAGTGGGTTCCATTGGGCTGGTAGATGGTCACTGTCAGAGTTCCCCAGGGTTCCATTTTAGGGCCACTTTCCTTTCATGTTTATGCAGATGACTTGCATGCAGGACTAGAAGATGTTCTGAGCAAGTTTGCTGATGAGACCAGATGAGGAGGTGTTGTTGCCTCCACTGAGGGTGGAGAGGACTTGCAGAGAGATGTGGACAAGTCAGAGAAGTGGGTACCAGTTGGTACTAAGCACCAAGTGCATAACGCATAACAAGAACAAGTGCCTGATTGTGCACCTGGGTATGGGCAACCCTGGACATAAACACTGTCTGTATATTGGACACATGAGAGACGTCTGACTGAAAAGGATTGGGGGTCCTGCTCAACATAAAATTTTAAGTGAGTCAGCAGTGTGCCCAGCCAGCCAAGAAGGCCAACAGTCCCCTAAAGTGCATCAAGCAATTTATTGCCAGCTGGGTGGGAGAAAGGTTTGTCCCTCTTTGCTCTGCATTGCTACTGCCTCACCTGGAGCACTGGGTGCACTTCTGGGCAATGCAGAACATAAAGAACATCAAACTATGGGAGAGTGTGCACAGGAGGGCACTGGAACTGAGAGATCTGAAGTTCAGAGTTTCACTGGGATTGACTGCTTGTTCAGACTGGGCCCTTCTCACACCCCACATCCTGTGATGAGACACAGGGCACATGTGGGATATGAACTTTAACAGCATCCTTGCACCACATGCAAATGCTTTTCCCAGTGCTTCAGTGTTCTACCACCCATTGCTTTCAACATAGTTTTCAACACCCCATTGTATCTTTTACTTTTACCAGAAGCTGGTGCATGGTAGGGGATATGATAAATCCACTCAATGCCATGAACTTTGGCCCAAGTATTTATTAAGGGAATTTTTGAAATGTGTCCCATTATGAGACTCAGTTCTTTCTGAGGTGTCATGTCTCTATAGGACTTGTTTCTAACAACCCAATATTGTGTTTCTGGCAGTAGCATGGGGTACTGCGTATGTTTCAAGCCACCCAGTGGTTGCTTCCACCATGGTAAGCACAAAACGCTTATCATTATGAGATCCTGGCAAGGTGACATCATTCACCTGTCACTCCTCCCCATATTTATACTTTTGCCTTGGCCTTCCCCCCAGAGAGGCTTCATATTCTTGGCTTGTTTAATTATGGCACATGATTCACAGTCATGAATAACCAGTGCAATAGCATCCATAGTTAAGTCCACCCCTCAGTCTCTAGCCCAATTATATGTTATGTCCATTCCTTGATGGCCTGAGGTCTCATGGAACCATCAAGCTTGAAATAATTCACTCTTGTTCTGCCAGTCCAAGTCTATTTGAGCCACCTCAATTCTGGCAGCTCGACCTACCTGATGGTTGTTTTGTTGTTCTGCAATAGCCCGACTCTTGGGCAAGTGTGCATCCACGTGACACACCTTTACAATCATATCTTTTTTTTGAGCAGTTATGTTTTTCTACAGTTCTGCAGCCCAAATAGGTTTACACCTCCGTTGCCAGTTATTTTGTTCCCACTGCTGTAACAACCCCCATAAGGCATTTGCCACCATCCATGAGTCAGTATAAAAATAAAGCATTGGCCACCTCTCCCGTTCAGCCACATCTAAGGTCAGCTGGACAGCTTTTACCTCTGCAAACTGACTTGATTCTCCTTTACCTTCAGTGGCCTCTGCGACCTGTCGTGTGGGGCTCCAAACAGCAGCTTTCCCTCTCCGATGCTTCCCTACAATATGAAATGATCCATCAGTGAAAAGAGCATATTTCTTTTCATTTTCTGGTAGTTCGATGTATGGTGGGGCCGCTTTAGCACATGACACCTCTTCTCCTGGTGATGTTCCAAACTTTTTATCTTCAGGCCAGTTCATGATCACTTCTAAAATTCCTGGACGATTGAGGTTCCCCATCCGCGCTTGTTGTCTAATCAGTGCAATCCACTTGCTCCAGGTGGCATCGGTAGCATGATGGGTGGAGAGAACCTCCCCTTTCAACATCCGGTTCATCATTGACAGTCGAGGTGCCAGAAAGAGCTGCATTTCAGTACCAGCTACTTCGGAAGCAGCCCGAGCCCCCTCATACGCGGCTAAGATCTCCTTCTCAGTTGGAGTGTAGCACTCTTCAGACCCCTTGTACGCTCAGCTCCAGAATCCCAGGGGTCGGCCTTGGGTCCCTCCTGAGGCTCTTTGCCACAAACTCCAAGTGGGACCTTTCTCTCCAGCAGCAGTATAGAGGATGTTCTTTACATCCTGTCCAGTCCGTACTGGCCCCAGGTCCATGGCACAGGCTATCTCCTGTTTAATCTGTTCAAAAGCCTGCTGCTGCTCTGGGCCCTATGCAAAATCATTCTTCTTCTGCATCACCTGATAAAGGGGGCTTACAATGAGGCTGTAGTTTGGAATGTGCATCCTCCAAAAGCCCACTGCACCCAGGAAAGATTGTGTCTCTTTCTTGCTAGTTGGTGGAGACATGGCAGTGATTTTGTCAATCACTGTTGGGATGTGATGACATCCATCCTGCCACTTTATACCTAAGAACTGAATTTCCTGGGCAGGCCCTTTTACTTTGCTTCACTTAATAGCAAAACTGGCTCATAGAAGAATTTGAATTATTTGCTCTCCAGCACAGCAGCACTCAGTGGGGGTGTGACCTCATTCAGGCCACGGTAGTCTACTGTCAGCCTCCATTCTCCACTGGCTTTACGCACTGGCCATATGGAGCTGTTAAAAGGTGAGTGAGTTTTACTGATCACTCCCTGATTCTCCAACTGGCGAATCAAATCATGAATGGGGAGCAAGGAATCCCTGTTGGTGCGATACTGCCGTCTGTGCACTGTCTTTGTAGCAATCGGTACCTGCTGCTCTTTTATTTTTACTCGTAGCAGCCTCACAACAGACGGGTCCTCTGACAGGCCAGGCAAAACAGACAGCTGCTTAATGTTGTCCATATCTACAGCAGCGATTCCAAAGGCCCAGTGATACCCCTTAGTATCCTTGAAATGCCCTCTTCTGAGGTATCCTCAATACCAAGTATGAACGGAAACCCTGGACCACTCACATAGGATGTTTTTTCCAGTCTTTACCAGTGAGGCTTATTTCAGCCTCCAACACAGTCAATTCTTGAGAGATATCCAGAAATATGGATTGATTCTGTCCCTTCATGACTGGAGGGCATTAGGGTGCACTGTGCACCAGTATCCACCAGTGCCTTATATTTCTGTGGTTCTGATGTGCTAGGCCATCAAATCCACACAGTCCAATAAACTCTATTATCCCTTCCACTCCCTTGAATGAGGGCAGGGCCCCTCTATTGGTTACCTGTGATAACTGGAGCAGCCGTACTGGTGGTTGGACTGTTTTGTAGTTCCCTCACCCGTGCTCATAGTACAGGAGTAGGCTGGTCATGCCACTTCCTCGTGTCTTCTCTGTGGTCACGTAGGTAACACCACAAGGAAACACACAGTGCAATTTACTGTTGTTCCTTGCTCAATCTGGAAAGCGCTTGTGTCTAATAGCTGAGAATTTTAATGATACACATGAAGGCTTTATGGTCGTTAATTTCTTTACGATCTCTCGCCTTCAACTGAAGCAGCAGCTAGGCCAATTACCAAGTGACACCAAGGAGATGAAGTGGCAAAATGGCGATTTATTGAAACAGACACATCCTTATATAACCTACGCCTTTTTGTCTACACCCACTGTATTACACTAAGATTCTTCCAGAATATGGGGAAGGGCCTGTCACATCACAACAAGCTACCGTCCCAGCTGTCCCAACAGCGAAGCAACCAGGTAACAAGAGATTCATTCTGGTGCCGTGTGAACTCCTTTCTTACGCCTTCGATTTCAGTCATCTTCAGGGATCGACAAACAGTAACAGAGATTTCCTCCTCATCACTCTCTTCTTCATGACACTTTTCCTTTTTCCTTTCTCGGTACTTATCCAGACCTGTCACCTGGATCTTCTGTTGCCTCCTCCTCCACTTCTTTTTTCCGTTCTAGACGTGAGGACACCCATTTCCATTTCTTGCCTTCCACAAGGGCAACTGATATTGTTACTGGTGCCTCCTGTGACTGATCAAAATTGACTTGGGGATTTCCCTTTTTGGCTAGAACCTCAGCTCGGAAATTCTCTCTTTTCGGAACAGTGTTATATAGAGCACGGTAAGCACAAGCCAAGCCCCAAATAAGTCATACCCCCTTAGATCTATCTAGGCTGCGCCATCCCTGACTCAAATACTGGCTTAGTTTCTCGGGATCCCACAGGTGTTCAAGAGTTAAATCCCATGACATTGCGGGCCCCCATGTGTTGGCGAACCTGAAGGCAAAAGTCAGCGTTCTAGGACAAACAACCACACACCAATATAGTTAAATATAGCTGTGTCCATCTATTGCCTGAAGAGCCGTACTTTTATAGCAAACAAACAAGGGTGTTCAAAAATCACACGTACTAATTGGAAGAAAGCTTCTGCAATAAGAACCCTAAAACCCCGCTTCAAAGCCACGAGCCTTTCACTCTTTTGCTAGAGGTGTCCTTGGTTCTCATGCTGTTTATCCTGCTCTGCAGCTGCTGCTCTGTAAAGTGCTTATCTTGATCCATGGCTGCTGCTCTGTAAAATTCTTCTTGTATTACAACAGAATGGCAGTTCCCTGGGGTCTCCAGCACACCCCCAGCCAGCTGGCAAATGCCACTGAGGACCTTTAGGAAAGACATGCCCTGGGTAGTGACAATGTTCACTGGACAACTGTGAGCCCCACAATGGGTCTCGTACCTGTGTGCCATCTTCTGAACACCAGTAGCACGGTGTAGATGCAAGGCCCAGCCAGGCAAAATCAAAACATGCTTCTGGAAGGGGATCCTTTCTGAAGAGTCGTTACACTAATGAGAGGACCACAAACATTCACTCAGCGAACTCCAAATCTCTGTGCCTTTGCAGGCCTAGGGTCTTGTTTGGTTCACAGAGACATGGTGGGTTGATTCTCAGCTCTGTACTGTAGCAAATGGGGTACAGATTCTGCATGACGGATGGGCAAGGAAGAAGAGAAAAGGCTGCTGCCATCCATGAGAGGGCACTGAGCTCTGCCTGGGGATGGCAGAGGAGCCAGCTGAGAACTGATGGAAAGGGCTCAGAGAGGAGAGCGGCAGATTCTGTTCCTTGCTTCCTGATCAGGAAGAACAAGAAGAGGGGACAGGCAGGAATCTGAGTTACAGCTGGGATGGAATTGTTTTCTTCAGACTGTCTGCTGTGGTGCAGTGTTTTGGTTCTAGGAGAAAACCATTGATAACACTCTGATGTTTACAGCTGCTGCTAAGCAGTGTTGTACAGAGCCAAGGCCATGGTCAGTGGAGGGCACATGGAGCTGGGAGGGAACAGAGTGAGGACAGCTGACTGATAGTGGCCAAAGGGACGTTCTCTATCAGCTGACAGCAAGCAGAAATTGTATTGAAAGGGGTGGGAGTTCATCTCAGTCTCTTCACTGCCCAGGGTCCAGCTGAGCATCAGTCTGGTGGTGCTGAGCAAGTGCTTGTGCATCAGTTGTTACATACAATTCCATATCAACGGATATATAGTGATAACTATTACTCCACTTCTTTTATCTCTCTTAGTAAACTGCTTTGTTACATCCCAGAAGTTGTACTCTTTTTCCCAGTTCTCATCCCCATCCCACTGGGAATTGGGCAGTGCACAAAGCACTGTGTGCTGCTGAGCCACATGTTGGGTTCAACAACCACAGTCATTTTGGTGCCTGATGTGAGGCTCCAAGGGTTGAGATAGCAGCACATCTGTCCAGAGCGGACAGGGCTTTGTGGGAGCTGGAGAAGTGCAGGCCATGGTGCTGATATGTGTGGATGTGCTCCCTATGTGTGGAGCTTGTTGAGTCTTCTCATGAAGCTTCACTGCACAGCTCCTTACTTGGTGCTTGGATGCTGCATTAGGGTATTTATTTTGCTATGCTGTTTGACCTCAGTTTGTACCACGATAAAATTGGCAGCTGACAAAGTGAAGTTTTGTGCACATTCAGCTCTGCGGTCATCTTTGGGTTTTGGAAGTAATATTGTCCATATGATTAGGAATTACACAATTTACATTGTCGCCTCTGTGAGTCCGGGGGTGTACTGGATATTGTGTTGAGGGACATGGTTTAGTGGGAGCTATAGGTAATAGGTGAACGGTTGGACTGGATGATCTTTTAGGCCTTTTCCAACCTTGGTGATTCTATGAATCTATGATTGAGGTTAAACAATTATTCAGGAATATCAGTGAGAGATCTGCCCCAAGGTGAGAAGGCTCTGCATGGCAGAGGGTGTGGGACGGTCTGGGCAGCTGCCTGGAGTGGTGGGCACCCCCAGGGCTTTGGAACTTCATCTCCGAGCAACTGCAGGATCCTGATAAACTGGTAGAATATTGGGGGCAGGTCTGCTGTGGCACTGGTAACCCCCAAGAGGCACAAATGACTGCAGTGTGCCAGATCCAGAGAGCTGGATCTGCTGACAGTGCTGCAGCCTCTGCAACTCCTGGCACAGACCATGCAGCAGCTCCAAGGTTTTGCTACACGTCCTGCAGTTGCTCCAAGCTCTGGGCAGATCCCTCTGTCACTCCACCCCTCATAATGAGCTCTGCAGTTACTCCTGCTACGGGTCCTGTAGCTGTTCCAAGTATGGTAATAAGAAAATGGTACAAATTCCTCCCAAGGGAGGAAGTACAGCCCTGCGGTGGCTCCAACCCCTCCAATGAGCCCAGTGGCTGCTCCAACATAGTCACAGGTCCTGTGGTGGTTCCAGCTCTGGCAATGAACTCTGAGGTCACTTCAACTCCTGCAACAGCCCAACAGCCACTTCAGCTCCTACAGTGAACCCTGTGGCTGTTAAAACCCCTGCAACTAATCCTGGACTTGCAGACAGATGCGCATAGGGATTAGTTCATATATGTTTGCAACTGCATATGTTGTATATGTGTGAAAATACACTAAATATATTATATATGTATAAATACATTTGTCATAATTATTATCCTTTTCTTTTTCTCTTTGTCTCAACCCATAAACCTTAAACCACAGCACTGCCTTGAGATGCTTACGGATCTCCTTGGGACTATTCAATCTGATCTGGTCACACAGTGAAGAGCACCTAAAGATCTCAAGGTTTTCTCAGGGAGCAGCTCCTGAGGTATATTCCTTACACCAGCTTTGGAAGAGGCCTCCCTCCAGTTCTCTGGTCCTGCTCTAAAGGGGCCCTCTTGTTATGGCAGTGCCAGCAAGGAGACCAGCTCTGACAGACCTGTTCATATTGACGGCTACTGACTGCAGCCCTGGATTGCTGCTGTAGAGGCAACAGGACTGTTGTGAGACACACAAGACCTTCAGGACTGCACAAATGAGAGGACTCAAGAGCACTGCAGCACTGGTAAGAGCACATGAATGAAAAGAGCACGTTGAGCTGCTGTCTGTGGCTGTACCTCCCCAAATCCAGGCAAAGTAGGAAGAAAGAAAATCTAAGTAAGTCTATTTTGAAAGCTTTTTAGGTATCTTGTAACATATTCAGGGAATCTGGTTCCATGTTTACATGAGTTCTTGGAGTGAGAAAATGGAAATTAGGTAGGAAAGAATTTAAATACATTTTTATTTATAAGTTCAATAACATTTTTTTTTTGCACATTCCTATATCTCACATAATCAAACAGACAAAGATGCATAAAACATAAAGAACCACCACTGGGAATCCTATTGAGGAAGTTGTGCATTTTATTGTAGCTGGAATAGTGCTTATTGCAACACCTTCCTGAAAGCGTGCTTGATCTCCCTGTTCCTCATGCTGTAGATAATAGGGTTTAGTGTTGGAGGAACCACTGCATACAGAAGTGCCACTGTCAGATCCAGGAGTGGGGAGGAAATGGACGGGGGCTTCAGGTAGGCAAAAGCACCAGTGCTGAGAAACAGGGAGACCACAGCCAGGTGAGGGAGGCACATGGAGAAGGCTTTGTGCCGTCCCTGCTCAGAGGGCATCCTCAGCACAGCCATGAAGATGTGCACATAGGACACAACTATGAAAACAAAGCAACCAAAGCCTAAACTGACACCAAAAAAGAGAAATACAAATTCCATGAGGTAGGAGCCAGAGCAGGAGAGCTTGAGGATCTGTGGGATTTCACAGAAAAACTGGTTGACAACATTGCCTTGGCAGAGAGGCAGTGAAAACGTACTGGCAGTGTGCAGCAGGGAATAGAGAACCCCAGTGCCCCAGGCAGCTGCTGCCATGGTGGCACAAGCTCTGCTGTCCATCAAGGTCCCGTAGTGCAGGGGCTTGCAGATGGCAACGTAGCGGTCATAGGACATGATGGTGAGAAGGGAATACTCTGCTGAGAGGAAGAAGGAAAAGAAAAAGAGCTGTGCAGCACATCCTGAGTAGGAGATGGCCCTGGTGTCCCAGAGGGCGTTGGCCATGGCTTTGGGGAGAGTGGTGGAGATGCAGCCCAGGTCGAGGAGGGCCAGGTTGAGGAGGAAGAAGTACATGGGGGTGTGCAGGCGGCGGTCGCAGGCTACGGCTGTGCTGATGAGGCCGTTGCCCAGGAGGGCAGCCAGGTAGATGCCCAGGAAGAGCCAGAAGTGCAGGAGCTGCAGCTGCCGCGTGTCTGCCAACGGCAGCAGGAGGAACTCGCTGATGGAGCTGCTGTTGGGCATCTGCTGTTGTTGGGCTTGGAGTCCTGCTCAGAGTGCAGAAGATAATGACAAGTCCAGACCATTCTCAGACACACTCCTCCTGCTATAATATGAAATGTTTTTATTCTCTTACAACAGTGTACATTTAGCACCATTACTTGCATTTAATTTCATGTATTTCAGCATTCCTTAAGCAGAAGCAGCATATGGAGCTCTAACCTTCCTTTTATTTTCTTATCCCTTCTCCCTGGATATTTTCATCTGTTTCATGTCTCATATCTTTACCCCAAGTGCTCTTAGAGCCCCCTACCCGAGCTTCTGTGGCATTCAGTTTCAGTTAGAAAATGCTGCCTGTTTGTAGGATAAGTGAATTATTCATGCCTACAGAAAATGATGATAATTCCATCCTTTGAGAAAGGGGAGACTGAAAGCACATCATGTGTGAGTGTTCACAAAACAAGCAATTGATTGATGAAAAATTCTCAGAACTCTTATTGCCCCTTTTAGATTTCTGACTCCAAACCTCTTTGCCTCAGAACAGGAAATGGAAACCCCCTGCCTTGGCTCTCCTCTTGCAAAGTGCCCTCAGAAACATTCCGTTGTGCAGTGGAGTTGTGATCCCCTGCCCCAGGCAGCAGCTGTGGCAGCACAAGCCCTGCCGGGGGGCTCCTTCCCCCCACCCGTCTCCCCGCAGCACCCTGGGCAGCTCCCCGGGCAGGCTGAGTGCTGAGCCTGGCAGGCGGCAGAGTCCCATACCCGGCACACAGCCCCTGGGGCACAGCAGGGACCCTGCTCTGCAGGACAGCCCTGGGCACCCGCCTGCAGCCCCGGCTGCACAGCCTGCAGCCGTGCTGGGACATGCAGCCCTCAGGGCTGTGATTTCATACTGCAGTATGGAAGCCCTCAGCTGGAGCAGAAGGCTTTTTCCACAGTAAAGAAACATGCAGTGCCTGCATCCAGATCTCCTATGGGATGTCCCAAATTAAGTTGACCCTCTATGAAAAGCAGCTCATGGTCTGCAGTGAGACTTACCCTGTCATGGTCTGTGAGCAATGCTCCTGCAGTGAGCTCACAGCCCGCTCACACCACACACATCCTGCAAGCTCTCTTCAGTTTCTCTCCTCTCCTTCTGTCACCTGCAGGCTGTGCTGTGCACAAGAGCTGCTCCTGGGCACAGCTGTCTCTCTGCAGCCCTGCACACTTTTATGAGCTCCCTGTGTCCCAGGAGCCTGGACAGGCAAGCAGCAGATTATGTCATTTTTATCTTTCCGACTTGTCTCCCCTGACATGTCCCTGGGTCCTCATGGCCAACAGCTCCTGAAAGACAACAGCATCATGACTGTGCTTTGAAATTCGCTCAATTAACCACCACATGTCCAGTGGTCAGTGACTGATTGGAGACATATGGGGAGTGCTCCCAGAGATCGTTTGATGAAACAATAAGGGCAACCAGACAAGGAAGGCAAGGTTTGGACTTTCCCTGTGCAGGGCAGTGATCCAGCTGAGGCAGTGCAGGAGTCTCATCCCTTGACAGAAATCCTGGAGCTGAAATGGGATTCAGCTCCCTACACACCCACAGGAGCTGGGATTCCTCTGGTTCAGTTCAGAAGAGCACAAGGAGTTGCCTGCATGTGAGCTCCTGCTCTGAGTCCTCGGTCCTTCAGCTGGGAGGCAGCTGCTCACACACAGACACTGGGTGATGCCCAAGGTGCCTGGGCTGCTCCTGATGTGTGCCAGTGCTTGTAAACCATGTGGGAAATCCCTGAGATAGACAGCTCCTTCCTGGGCATCAGCCAAGGGCCAGAGAGGGGATAGCACTGGCTGTCTGGTGAATTCACTCACAGCTGCAAGAGCAGCACAGGGCCTTCAGGAAAGCCATGCCCATGGTGTGACCATGTTGCTGTGTCAACTCCAAGGCCCACGATCAGTCTAATGTTTGTGTGCCACCTTCTGCACACTGATACCATAGATTAGCTATCCAGTCAGGCTATGTCCAGTGATGCTTTCCAATTAGGATGTTTACTTCTGTGGTTTTGCACTAATGCAAACACCAACACACAAGAAGCTAGAAATCTTGATAGAGCTGCAGGCCTGAGCTCCTGTTTGGACCATGGGGACACAGTTTAATGGTTTCCACAACTGCACTGTAGCACAAGGGGGATACCGAGTCTTTAGGATGGATGGGCGAGGAGATAAAGAAGGGTGAATGCCCTCTGTGAGAGTGCACTGAGCTCTGCCTGGGGATGGAAGAGCAGACAGGTCAGAGCTAATGGAAATGGCAAACAGAGGAGACCATCAGTGTCTTTTCCTGTCTTCCTGATCAGGGAGAGTAAATGGAAGGTGCCCTCTGCAGACAGATGGGAATCTGATGTTGTCTGTCCCTTGTCCCATTTGGTGGCCTTTGTCACTCCATTATCTGCAGCAGGGACAGCACAGCAGGGCATGTGGCATCCAGCAGATCCCTGGAGAGCACAGATGGCAGCTTCTTGACCAAGCAGTGGAGGAACCAAAGAGGAGAGGTGCTCTGCTGGATCTCATACTCTCCAGCATGGAAGGACTTGTGGGAACTGCGAAGGTGAAAGGGGCATCAGGCCACGTGCAAGATGCAAATGTATCTCTTTTTATTTATTTTGAGGCTGTAAGCTTAATAGTTGATCATAAATGTCAATAAAATTGAAACAAATAATTGAAGACAAAGATGGAAATCATTGAAATTGTGTTAACCCTTCTCAACATGAAAAATTCTCATGAGTCTTGTTCCATTTTAAGTTGTAAATATGAATCTTTGAGGTGATTTGATGTCTTTTTTTTTCTTTTACTGAAACTACAATGTTTTCCAGAACTGTGTTCGCTGGACACAAATGTCTTCAGATTCAGAGACACAGACAGTGGTGCCAGTGCCAATGCCCTGTGACTGTAGCCCGGTGCCCAGCACTACTCTTCCCTGCTGCCTATTTGATGTGTCTCATTCTCCAGGTTTTTTCAGCTCTCCTAAATAAATGGCCATGGTTAAGGGCATGTTTTCAGCAGGCCATTTGGGCACAAACTACTCCCACTGCCCTCCAGATTTCTCCATCCCTTGCTCTTTGTTCAGTCAGATACCTCCCAACTATCTGTCTGATTTCTGACTTTCAGGGGGATTACTGGAATTTGTTCCATCTCCCCAAAGTCTGAGAATCAGTGCGAATGTGTTAACCCGTCTCAATGTGTGAAATACTCACAAGTCCTGATCAATTTTAAGTTGATACCTCTCAACTACCTGGCTGATCTATCCCAGGGAGATTACTGGAATTTGCTCTATCTACCAGAGTCTGATGGCCTCTGTTGTCAACTACTTCACTGTGATTCAATCTATCCTATCCTACCTCAGAATAAATCATTTCTTTTAAAAGTATTCCATATGAAAGACAAACTTCAATAGATGCAGCTTGAACATGGCATGCAGTTGATCACTGTGTTTTACTGTTCATTCAATTGCATCACCTTTCTTTCCATTTGCTGGCCAGATAAAAAAGAGAAATCTTTCCTTTTCCATGTGTAGCTGGTTCTCTGAGGAAAGCCAGTGGGAGTTGGTGCAAAGCAGTTTTAACACTGAGCGGATGAATGCAGAGGAGAAGAGTGATGTGAAGAAAAGTGATGCAAGTCCCATAGGTCCATTGTGAGCAGAAATTGGGTGGGGAGGTTGAGAAGGACCTTTGTCAACACAGTAACAGTACAGAACTCATTGGGACATCCTGGATTGGTATCAGTTGCACAGTGCTGCTTTAATGTCTTCTTTAAACCCAACTATAAATAAATAGACAATAAATTTATACTGGATTCTTTAAGCTCTCTCCAGATATCCCTCCTTTTTGCTGAACAAGTTCTGATAACCTGAAGAAGATAACAAGATGGCATAAGGCACAGGAGATTCTTTAGGTTATAATGGGCCCCAGGGTGCATTTGATGCTGAGTTCATCAGCCTCTAGTGCAGAGAGAAGTTTGCACAAAGTGCTCAACAAGACAAAGTAAGAAGTAACAGTGAAGTTTCTTGGAATATTAATGGGCCCGCTGAGGAACATTACCAAGTAAGCTTCCCAAGGGACTTGTTAGAGAAGATAACTGGAAGCCATGACTACAGGCAGGCAAAGGCACTGGCATGCTAAGAAACCTCTCCTTTGCCTTACGAAGCAGACAGGTCAAGCCCTGATTGCAAGACCAGTGGTAGAGAGATCCTGTCTCTCATGTTGGCTCCTGGCATTTCCTGGGGCAATGGGTTGGAGGTCCGTATGATGTTAAATGAAAGACATGGGGACAGAAGATCCCAGGCTCTACATGTGGTGCAAGGACGCTGTGAGGTTCATGTCCCATATGAGACCTATGTTTCATTGCAGGATGTGAGCAGGGATGTGAGAAGGGCCCAGTCTGAACAAGCAGCCAATCGCTGTGAAACTCTGAACTTCAGATCTCTCGGTTTCAGTGCCCTCCTTTGCACATTCTCCCAGAGTTTGAAGTCCTTTATGTTCTGTGGTGCCCAGAACATAGTGAGGCAGTAGCAATGCAGAGCAGAGGGACAACCCTTTCCCTCACCCAGCTGGCAATAAGTTGCTTCATGCACTCCAGGGGACTGTTGTCTTTCTTGGCTGCCTTGGCACACTGCTGACTCACATTCAGTGTGATGCTGACCAGCACCCCAACCCTTTCCAGTCAGAATCCTCTCCAGTGTCCCATATCCAGTCAGTGTGTATGTCCAGCATTGCCCCTACCCAGGTGCACAATCAGGCACTTGTTCTTGTTATACTTTATGCACTTGGTGCTTAGTACCAACTGGTACCCACTTCTCTGACTTGTCCACATCTCTCTGCAAGTCCTCTCCACCCTCAGTGGAGGCAACAGCACCTCCTCATCTGGTCTCATCAGCAAACTTGCTCAGAACATCTTCTAGTCCTGCATTCAAGTCATCTGCATAAACATGAAAGGAAAGTGGCCCCAAAATGGAACCCTGGGGACCCCGACAGTGACCATCTACCAGCCTGATGGAAAAAACTGACTATAATCCTTTGGGACTGACCTACTGGCCAACTGCTCACCCACCACATTGTGTTTCTGTCTAGCCATATGCAGAACATTCTGTCCAGAAGGTTGTTGTTAGAAACAGTATCAAAATCTCCACTGAAATCCTCAAGGATTACATCAACTGGCTTCCCTTGGTCAACTAAACGGATAACTGTGTCACAAAATGAGCTTAAATTAAACAGGACCTTTGCCTCACAAACTTGTGTTGGCTGCGACCAATGACAGAATTGTCCTTCAGCTGTTTTTCCATAACTCCCACCATCATTTTCTCCATAATTTTACCAGGCTCTGGACTGACAGGTCCATAATTGCCCATGTCATCTTTCTTGCTCTTCCTTACAATGAGACAACATTTGCCAGCTTCCTGTCAGCTGGCATGACCCTAGACTTCTTTAGATGCAATTGAAATGAGAGCCCAGAGCACACTAAGTTTTCATCATTGAAAGAAAGTAGATGTGCCATAGCTTTGCAATGCCTTGAACTCCAGAGTATGCCACAGATGGAGCAGAGGGGAAGATTTGCCTCTTCTGTAGTGAACTCATTCTTTTGGTAAGCAGAATAACACTACCTGATACATGGGGACTGTGTCTCTGCTCTGCTCTGCTCAGCTCACAGGGCAGCGGTCTGGCAGGGTGTTGCTCTCATGTCAATGCAGGTAAACTCACTTTAATCCTTTTTCCTCTGTAAATGCTTCCTCTATTTCTATGCTCAGATACACTTCCACATTCCCTCAACTACACTTTCATATATCATTAACAATTACACTTTCTTATACCATCAAAACAGTTTGTCAAAACGTACAGTTCTTCAGTTCACATAAACTCCCTTAATACAGTCTGTATTCTTCAGTTATAAACACTGTGCCACAGAACCAGCACTGATTGAACCACCTCCCTCACACACTTCCTCGCAAGCAGTACATAGTATTACATAAATGGGTTGACACTCATTGGTCGGGTGGAATGTACACCTCTCCTCAGGACAATCTTACTAATCTACAGAGTACAAACTCCTGTCTTCTTACATACAAGCAGAAAGTACTTATGAGTGGACACACAACACAGTCTTTCACTTTGTCCGTGTCTGGCCATTTCCCTCACAGGAGGAAGGAAACATGGATCGGGACTCGGCACTCACCCTGCAGCTGTTCTGTGTCTCACTCACACCACACTCACTCTGACATTTAGATCAAAAACCATGGTTTATTCATACTACACAATGCTGACAACGTTTTCTAGCTGGAATCTTAATAACACTCATACTCTGGTCGACCAGTTGCAAACGTTAATGTTTTTCCCAGAGTCGGCTTGACACACGGTACCAAACACTTAAAGCAGATGATAATATTGAACATACAACCTATAACCCCCGTGATTACAACTTGGAGAACCCAGGCTACCATTTGACAGGCTATCCACTATATCCCATACCCGTAGGAGAGACCAACCTAGGTCCCTCCTATTGTCACCCACCTGGGAGAGAGTACTTGTTCTTGTTTCCATTCATATGACATACAGTTCCCTTTCATAGGAACTCACCCAAGGAGTCTTCCTACCCCAGCTGGCAACCAAAGCCATGAGCTCACCTCCCTGGGAGCAGCACGTATGGCTGTAAACTGTGTAGGATGTCTCCTCAAGACATATGGGCTCCACTTACCATACACATACCTGGTCCACCTATGGGTGGTCCTTGTCTGTCCCTGCAGTGATCAGGTGAGGAAGGGAGTCCTTCAGAGAAATCTCAGGGTGCGCCAAAAGTGTCTCCCTCTCAGCTGGTCCTGCAGCGAACAGAGCTGGTCCCACCTGGGCCGCCAAATTGACTACAGGAATTGAACTCTATAACGTCTATAACTGATACAGTCTCCCATGACATCCTTATAACAAAGCTGAGGAAGTATGGGATAGGTGATTGGACAGTGAAGTGGGTCGAGAATTGGCTGACTGGCAGAGTGCAGAGTGTTGTCGTTGGCGGTGCAGTGTCTGGCTGAGGGCCTGTAACGAGCGGCATCCCCCAGGGGTCTGTGCTCAGTCCGGTCTTGTTCAACATCTTCATCAATGACCACCCTCAGCAAGTTTGCTGATGACACGAAGTTGGGAGGATTGGCTGACACACCTGAAGGCTGTGCTGCCATTCAGCGAGACCTGGACAGGCTGGAGAGCCGGGCAGTAAGAAACCGGATGAGGTTTAACAAAAGCAAGTGTAGAGTCTTGCACCTAGGGAGAAATAATTGCATGCACCGGTACAGGCTGGGGGAAGAGCTGCTGGGGAGAAGCTCTGCTGAGAGGGACCTGGGCGTCCTGGTGGACGACAGATTAACCATGAGCCAGCAGTGTGCCCTTGTAGCCAAAAAAGCCAATGGCATCCTGGGGTGCATTAAAAAGAGCATGTCCAGCAGGTCGAAGGAGGTGATCCTCCCCCTCTACTCTGCCCTGGTGAGGCCTCATCTGGAATATTGTGTCCAGTTCTGGGCTCCCCAGTAAAAAAAAGACAGGGATCTCTTAGAAAGAGTCCAGCAGAGGGCCACTAAGATGGTGAAGGGCCTGGAGCATCTCCCCAATGAGGAGAGACTGAGGGAACTGGGTCTGTTTAGCCTTGAGAAAAGAAGGCTGAGAGGGGACAGGATCCAGGTTCTATAAATATTTGAGGTGTGGGGGGCAAAGTGTTGAGGCCAGACTCTTTTCAGCAGTGTGTGGAGACGGGTAAAGGGGAAACAGACAGAAACTGCACCATAGGAAGTTCTGCACTAATGTGTGCAATAACTTCTTTACGGTGAGAGTGACAGAGCACTGGAACAGGCTGCCTAGGGTGGTTGTGGAATCTCCTTCTCTGGAGATATTCAAGACCTGCCTGGATGCTGAGCTGTGCAACGTGGTGTAGGGAACCTGCTTTGGCAGGGGGACTGGACTCAGTGGTCTCTGGAGGTCCCTTCCAACCCCTACAATTCTGTGATTCTGTGAATATCATGGAGTTGTTTGGATGGGGAAAGACTACCCCTTTGAATGACCTTTTGTCAGGGCATGTCCTGGGATTCCTAGGATCCTCAAAATGCAGCACTGCTTCTGTCACTGAAAAATGGGGCCCTGTGTGGGACGGAGGGAGGGTCCATGAGTCCCTGGCCCACCTGACTGAGTATTTCCATGGTCTTAGCAAAGACATACTTACAACTTGAGAATGACAGTTAGCTGTGTTCATGGTGGCATGGCCACTTTTAATGGCCTTGAACTGTCTGAACATAACTGAAGAGGCTCAGGCTGATGCAAATCAGCTATTGAATGATAGTGTTGAAAAACTGGAAAGACAGGTGGCAGTTTTGATGGGGAAAAAACCTAATTCAATCATTCTCCTATGGAAGATCAGGAACATCTCTCTGGAGGACCATGGGGACCCTGTACAAGGGAATCTGTATAAAATGGACTCTGTAAATGAAGGCACTAAAAGGTCAGATTTTGAGGTTCCATTTGGACTAGATCTATTTGAGATCTGACTGATTGTAACCAAAAAATGAAAAAAAAAAAAAAAAAAAATGCAGGATAGGCTGGTGGGAGTGCCCTGACCAGTATCCAACCCCCCAAACCCTGCTGCCCATAATACAGCAGCTGAACTGATGGATATAGTACAGTGGTTTAGACAGAAACCAAGAGAGCATGCCAGCATAGCTGCTCTGGTTATGGGACATGGAGGCAGAAAGCGCTGTGGTGAATGGACTGGAAATTTCAAAACTGACATCCATTACTACTCACCCTGCCCTCAGGCAAAGACTGTATGCTCTGTCCAACATAATGAGGATAGCCATTTGATCAGTGAATGATTTATGGCTGTGTGTCATATAACATGGCCAAATAAGAATGACATACCATTAAATATCAGCCTGTGGTCCTCTATGGAGGACTAACAAAATTATATTAGAGAATTAGGCATGAAAGAGGCAATCTATGAAGATGATTTTGAGAGCCCAGTCAATAAATTTTTCATCAGGAACGAGGGATCTCATCCTACAGCCATCACCTTTACATCAGGATGAGTCTATGTTATCCATACTGAACCCCCCAGTGGCCCTCAGGTGCTGTAATACAACAGGCTGCCCAATTGATGGGGAGACAAGAGTGCCTACGGCCAGATGCAGGCTCTGAATGGTGGTGGAAAGGTCAGAGAACCATCTGCTGTCATGACTTAGGCGTCCAGCCCCTAAGGTAATCCAGTCTGGACCCATTAGGGTCTTGAGACAACAAATGTTTAAAGACCAGATTAGAGCAGGAGTTCAGTTTAAAAAGATTGATGGACAGCATAATCAGGAAAAAATATCTGTTAAACAGGCCCAAGTACTGAGTATTTTCAGTCCAACCTTTTCAGCCAAACTAGATGTGAATGTAACTCAAGAAGGGTCTGGATGGGGGCTCTGGCAGAGCCAGAGTTCTTTGTGAACCCCTATGAGGTTTTGGTCACAGGTTTGGCATGGAGCAGAATAAAGATACATCACAGTTGAAAAGCATTTATTGGCTACCTATACTACACTACAGGTGGTAGAACCAGTAACTCAGATTTCAGAGGTTATTGTTATCAACAAGGCCTGTCCAGGGGTGGGTAAAAGATCTAACACACATCTCTATGATGGTAATAGTAATGGTAATAGTCTCGTGCGGGTTGGAAGGGACCTTAGAGATCATCGAGTCCAACTCCCGGGATTCGAGCCTCTGTGCTGCAGAGCGGCACTTCTACCACTTGCGCCACAGGGGGGATTCGAACCCCGGGCCCTAGTGTTGCAAGGCGGCATTCCTATGATGGGGGTGGCCCAATCACAAGCAGTGGTGCGCTCAGTTGTTCTGCTTGCCTGCTCCTCAAGGAGTTAGGAGAAATCTGTGCCTGTTGCGTGTTCGAGTGCATGCGCAATGCCATGTGGAGGGCTTATCACAATAAAGATTGGCGGATTTGCTGCGTAGACCGGTCAGAACTCAGATCTGCGTTGTGCTTCCTGCGGCACCAAACGCCCAACAGTGGCAGTATTGGCCAGCAGGTGGCAGCAGAGACCACGGAAAGAACGTCTGTGGGACAGACCCTGGGGATCCGTTCTCTTTTGATTATAGGGGAAGAACACAAAGATGGAAGAGGAGGGAAGGGGGAAAAAAAAAAAGAAAAAAGAAAAAACCAAACCACAGCAAACAAATAAAAACTTCTCCAAACGTAGCAAACGTGAATGTCTGTCAATAAATAAATGAGTAATTGAATTGATGTCCCTTTCCCACCCCCCCACATCCCCACCCCCAACTTCTGAGATGAAAAAAAACACCTGGTATCAATTGGACAGATGCACACAGTGAAGCCAGGGATGGTCTGAAACGCAAAGCAGCTGAGCAGCTTTTAGAAGAAAACAGAGTAGTAACAACTTCTGTACCTACATTCACCACTCTGAGATCCTGTCTGGGTCACCCAAGGCTTGTAAATAACCACTGGGTCGATTCTGATGTCGAGTGATTTGTTGTCAGTTCTCTCATGGTTCTCCGGTCAGTTCTCCGGTGCCAGGATCTGCCACAGGGCATTCTGACCATGGGCATCATGTTTCTACGCTGCCGCCTGCATTTAACAGGCAATGGGACTGCCCAGCATGTGCAAGGCAGCACCTCTTTCACACCACCAGAATGTTTAAGGCTGTTGGGATTGTTGTTAGCATCCCATTAACACTGAGGCTAGAGATACCCTTAGGATTGACATTACTATTAGCATTACTTTGATGGTGCCCTATCTGGGTCATTTCCAGGGGATGTCAGGAGTAAGGCACAGTGTCAGGAGAAAAAGAACAGACTCTGTTACTTTATAAACGTGATAATAGAGAGAGTTCATTGGAAAAAATACAACTCTTAAATAATACAAAGCATGCTTCTGATTGGATGCAGGCATCATCTGGGCTCTGATTAATATTACTCTTAAGGTAAAGATTATTGTTACCATAATGATTTTTTTTTTTTGGATTATGATCAGGGTTAAGGTTCCTTTTGCTACAAACTTCCAGCATCATTTTTGTTGTTACATTTGGAGTTAGGGACGATTTTAGAATCAGGGTAAGGGTTAGGATTAGAGTTACATTGCGGGTTAATGCTGTTATCTTTACAGCTCCTGTGAGGGTTGGGGTCTGGGTCAGGTGTTTAAAAATGAAATGAAAAAAGAATAATAAAAAAAAAAAATTGAAAGCTTCAGATTTCATTAATCTTTGTGGGAATCATATAATGTGCAACTCAGATCTACCTCTTCATGCAGTGACTGCCTGTAAATTTGCTAGAGCCTAATATAATATGGCCTTGTGCTTCCCGCTAACTCACCTTCATTTCATTTCAATTACATTTGCTTGGTAGTCAGATTTAGGTGTGTAGATATTTTAAAACAATCTAACTGACACTGGCAAAAAATTAAAAATAAAATTTAAAAAATAAATGCACAACAGCATCAATTGTATCAATTTTTATAGATAAGATAAAGAAGAGCAGTTTCCCTTAATTTTCTGTGCCTCTTTACTTTCTTACCCTCTCCCCTTGTGTGAGAAACTCTCAAAGTCAAAGATTTCTAGTTAGGCAAAGATGGCAGCGATAGCAGCAGTGCTTATTCATTACTGCAATACTGCGCGCACATCCCCTATTGGCAAGGGAGAAACTGCACACCAGTCAGTGAAATCAATTCTGTTCTGTGCCCTAAACCCACTGCAGGTGATGCTCTCATGGCTCTCATTGGTTGAGCATCTCAGGCTCACAGACTCCTCGAGACTGTGGCTAGGATTCATTTCCATATAAGGTCAATTACCAACCTCTTGTTTTTAGGTTTGCCTTGTACTTTTCTGCGGACAGAGAAGGGCATTGTTTCCAAAAGTCGGTACATTCATTCTGTCCTGTGCTGGGCTCTACCCACCCTGTGTATTTATCTTGTGCTTGTCTCAATTCTCCCCATGTCAGAATGCCCCCAGTCTGAACTTAACTCTGTTCAGCAACTTTCTTGGTGGAAAAACTACTTATACAGCTGTTTTACAAGAGGGTTATACATTCAGTTAGGGCCTACACTATGTACTGAAAATACTGGAAACCTCCACTGCAAAAACACAATCTACCTCTCCCATCTGTGCAGCCTTGCAGACCCAGAGCACGCCAGGTTATTTCTGCTTTCATAGCATTTGCATGCTGTAGGGTGAGCAAAAGGTTCTGCTGCTTGATTCATCTGCAAGAGCTGCCTACCGGCAAATGGTTGCAGGGATGGAGGATGTGACAGAAAGCATTTGTCTCCACAAGAGCAGAGTTACATTCAGTGCAGAGAGTGTGAGAGTCACGTTGGTGTGGAAAAGCACTGACACGCTGGGGATGATGCAGTGCTCACATGTCTAACACTCACAGACATTACTGTCAGAAGGATGGTGCTGTGTTGTGCTTCTACCTTTGGCAGCCCCTGGAGAAATGCTGTGGCACACAGAACACCTTTGTATTGCACTGACTGCTGCCATGCAGCATGGATTTAACACACCAAATCCAGAGGAGCATGACTGCATCTAACTGCCCTGAGAAAAACTACTGTAGCTGAAGAGATGAGGAGGCAGCTGCTCATCTGCAGAACAAGCAGTACTGCCAGACACTGGGCCAGGTGAGCACCTCCTGCTGCAGCGTGATGATGACAGGGCTGGAGATGATCTGCAAAGCCAGCTTCAAAGTGGGAGACGTGAGTCAACATGGCAGGAGGACAGAGGTGTTAGGGAGCAGCCAAGGCATCAAAGAGTATCAGAAGGCTTTGAAAATTATCACAAAGCAACAGCCAGGAAGACTGGGATTATCATGAGCAGCAACCTGGATGCTAGAGATTATTTGCTCCCATACAAAATGGTAGAGATCTTGCTGCAGACATCCCAAAGCCAGGCAAAATGGGAACCCAGAGCTCTGCCTGCACGAACCCCACAGCCATAGCATTGCAAGCTGAGCTGCCTTGCTGTTTGTTGCATTCATCCCAATCCCTGTGATTGAAGACTCAGAATGCAGTCGAGGCGATGACTGAGCATGAGAGTGACTTTATTCAATAAAAGACAGGAGGGCTTGAGAGGTCAAGGGTGAAGATGGGACTCCTCTTGTCAAGATGAGAGTGGCTCAGAGCTGGTGCTGCTGCCTGGTGCCTGGGACTGGCAGCCTGACTCTAAGTCCCCATCTAAGATGCTCAGCTTCACCTCACTGATGCTGCCCTGCTCCTGCATGGTGGTGCTGCTGCTGGGACACTCGGGCTGTGCTTGGGATGGGCAGCACTGCAAAGGCGCTGGGTCACAATCCAGGCAGGTGTCTGCTGTGTCTGGCAGGCTCAGGTCAGGAGCTTCAGCAGAGCCAGGAGATATGAGAGCATGAACGTGGATGAGCCCCTTGTGTCCATCACTGTTACCATGTGGAAGGCTGTCATCCGAATTGCAGCGATTCATGCTTAATAAGAACTCTCCATTGATGGAAAGACACTGCTTGGTTTGGATCTTTGGGGTTGACAAGGGCTCGAATCACCTAGGAAGGCATAGAAACACAAGGGTTAGTTTCAAACATTTGCAAGTTGAATCATGAAAGGTTGTTGATACTTGGTAATAGAGTGGCGGCAGGAAGAAGCAAGTAGGCTTGAAGCAGCATAGCCACTGTCTTGAAAGTGATCCTCATTCAGGTCCAGCTCGTGTGTTGTTTCACTGTAATCTGCTTCTTTGGGTCTACCTAGTGGGCAGCAACACTCGAGCTGTTACTGATATCATTGAAAAGAACTGGAGACAATTGTTCTATTCCTAAGAGCTTCAAGGTGCCTAGAAGCACAAATAGAAACCAGCAGTATTTCATCACTTCACCAAAAGGAAGGTCAAACACCTGAGCTGTGAAGAGCAGTTACAGAACCTATGCATAAGATCACACCAGACATACTTTGTTCTAACAACAGTTATGGCACATAGTCCATTTCCTTCAATATTCCCAAAATGAAATGATGTGGAGCATTACAGGGAAAGAAACACTGCACACAGACACTACGACCCTGATTAGACTCAAGCAGCAGACTTAAAACAAGTCAGAGTTTTTGATTCCAGGATATTTCAGGACCTATCGTGTGAAATTCAGTTACACAACAGTGCCTAGGTGCCTGCGTTTCAAGCAACTTTCAGATCACAGCCATGTAAAATAAAAACAAATTCAGTGCAGAAATAGCAAGCCTGTACCTTAATACTCATGAGATTATCCATTTTTTACTGCATTCTGACTAAGTTCTAAAACTTGCTCATCCCAGTTCACTTCAACAAGTTCCACCAATTCAAGCAACGCAGTTCTGAGATCCTGTGTATGTTGTGCAGATAGAATTGAACAGTGCAGAAATAGTCTCTGACAGCTTTAAGAGCTCCGTTCTGCTTACAAACTCTCAGTCCAAAACTATTCAGTTTTAAGGAAATGAACACCTGAAGCAGTTGGATCATCTGCCGCATTCTGCTTCTTGGCATCATGATTAGCACAAAGGGTTTTCTGCTGTCCTGCAGAGATGGAAAAAGTCCTGCTTACAAATGGACCAAGTTTCAGTGTACAGCAGAGTTTGTACCAGACTAATAAGCCACGTCATTCAATTCATTTGCTCAGGTTGTTATGCACTCCGAAAGGAAACAGAACTAACTGCTGGATTCTGAAGGCAATCTGTGGGGTCCTACATTACCTCCTGATTCTGGAAGAGGAAATTCTAATAGCAAATGCAGAACTTTGATCTTTGTAGACATGAGAAGAGCTGGCATTTAGGAACATTCATTTCAGGGAAATCAAATGATGTGTCTGTATTTTTACTACAGATAGTATAGGGAGCAGCCAGTTGAAGAACCAGATACAAAAAATCCAGACCATTGGCAAGAAAATACTTCTCCTTAAATTCTGTATGCTATCATGGTACAGAATTAGGCTACAGTGCCACACAGGCCAACCAAGCGTAGAACCAATTCCACTAAATACTGGTAGACAAAGCAGCAAAAACAGGGACAATATTCAGCAGACAGGCCTTTCTACTCACAGCTCAGCATGTTCTGCCATCCGAAAAGCAAGGCCTCTTGTCAAGCTCAGCTATTTCCCTTCTCAGTGTATTCTAGCACCACTGATACCCACTGGTATCCTCCTGTAGAGTGCCATCATATTGTCATCATCCAGAGGGAAAACCCACACAGCAGAGCATACAGCACTACACCCATGCTCCAAATATCCGCCTGAAAAACAAAAAGACAAGCTTACAAACCTGAAGCACCTCAAATGGCTTCCTGACAGACTGGATTGTCTGCCCTTGCCAATGCCCACATATAGCCCATGAAAAGCTGGCTCTTTCCCTCAGGAAAAAGAGCCTTATCGTCCCAGAGAAAGCATATAACCCTCATTCAATTGCCCTTTCACTCAGCTTAGAGCACTACTAAAACCAGCATCTTCACCTTAGCTCATCACACTGCTGCACTTCCTTTTACAAGGATTTCACTGGCAAAAATGAAATCAAAGCCGTCACAAGGGATTTAGCACAGTTACGTGTTACTGGCTACGAGAGCTGTCAGCACAGTCACCTGTCTGGCTTTGCTGCTGTTCTATTTATGTACAGGCACAACAAGGTTCAGACACCTCACAGTGCAGTTCTCACTTTGACTGTAAAGAAAAAGGAGGCTTGAAAAGCAGCGTGTGGAAAACAAAGAAACAAGAATTAGAACAACAGTGGGGCCATGGCACTTGTAGGAATTGCTCCGCCTTTAACAGCGATTCAAGAAGGATGAGGGCATTCCAAACCAGACCAGTTTGGACAGATTAACAACTGCAAGTAGTGGGTTCCAAAATTCCAGACATGAAATCAAAGCTGGAAAAACTCTTCACATTTTCATCTCTCAAATTTTAGTTCATTGTGCATTACAACGGAAACAATTCTTCACATACAACTTGGAAGCTAAAGACAAGTCTGACAAAACAGACTGCACAAAAATGATGGATAATTAACAGAGCAAATTGCTCTTTCAAAAACTTAGTAATAGAAAGAGATCTCTGAAGTTGCTGTTCTGTAGAGCACCAAAGCAGTCGCTTGAAGCAGTTCAGGATTAGCCTGAGACAAACCAGCCAGCTGTGTGAACTGAGACCAATTGCACTTCTTCTATTTTACTTTCATTCTATGTGACCTCACTAAGCAAATATTGTCTAAGACCATGAGTATCACATAAATGTGCAGATCTCAAGCTGCTCACTTATCTAGTACCCTTGGCATGATGCTTTATTTTCCTCAGCTATTCATCTAGTTTGTGCCTGTTGATTGTGCAACAACAGCCTGTTGGTCTCGATTACCTGTAAGAGGCTTTAAATTTGGCCAGGAAAAATCATTTGAGGATAAGTAATTATCTGGGACTCAGTAAGGCAGTCTTCCCATGCTTTCATAACAGCCGAGATACACACACACACAAACTCATGGAACCCCACTGCTTTGCACAATCCTGTGCACACTCACATGTGTCATGCACTGATTTCCCAGCCAGTCCTCATGGGGTCTATTACTTAGGACAAGAGTGCAGGGGAGCAGCCAGAAGCTGTTTGCATTCCCTGCTGTCTGTTGGGCAGCTTTGCTGGAGATGCTTGGGTTGCTTTGCTTTTCCTTGGGAGGTGGGAAGGAGCTTTGGGTTGGAGGCACATCCCGTGCCAGAGCATCTCGATGGCACGTGTGTGGCACTGATCTGCAGCAGATGAAGGGGAGGAGGTCCCAGCACAGCCCTGCACCATGCTCTGCCACACTGGGCAGCTTGTTCCTGGCTCAGCAGCGTCATCAGACAAGAAGCAGGGAAGGAAATCAAGGATGGGGGGTACCATCAAACGCAGTTAGTGCATGCCTGTGCAAGACAAACAGACCCAGAGCTTGCCGGTTATTCCTGCTTTTGTAGCATTTGTGTGCTGTAGCTGAGCAAAAGGTTCTGCTGCTTGAATCTTCTTCTGCAAGAGCCACCTACCGGTAAATGTCTGCAGGGATGGAGGATGTGACAGAAAGCATTTGTCTCCATGACAGCGTAGTTACACTTGGTCTAGAGAGTGAGAGAGGCAGGCAGCACTGCCTGATGTTGGTCAGGGCGAGCTCCTCCTGCTGCAGCGCGATGATGGCAGGGCTAGAGATGATCTGCAGGGACAGCTCACAGGTGGGAGCCAGGAATGGACACGGCGGGAGGACAGAGGTGTTAGGGAGCAGCCACGGCATCAAAGAGCATCAAAAGGCCCTGAAAAGCATCACAGCCACAGCCAGGAAGCTTGGGGTTTTCATGAGCAGCATCCAGGATGCTAGAGACTATTTGCTGCCATACACAACGGCAGCAGAGCTCTCGCTGCAGGCATCCCAAAGTCAGGCAAAATGGGAACACACCCAGAGCTCGGCCGCACAAACCCCACAGCCAGAGTGTTGTAAGCTGAGCTGCCTTGCAGTTTCTTGCACTCATCCCAATCTCTGCGAATGAAAACTCGGAATTCAGTCAAGGCATTGATTGAGCACGAGCGTGCCTTTATTCAATAGGAGAAAGGAGGGGGTGTGAGGTCTGGAGGAAAGATGGGACTCATCCTCTCTTGTAATCATGAGAGCTGCTCAGAGACCGTGCTGTTGCCCGGAGCCTGGGACTCGTGTCCTGATTCTGTGCCCCCCTGCGAGATGCTCAGCTTCTCCTCGGTGATGCTGACCTGAGCCTGCATGGTGGTGCTGCTGTCGGGGCACTCGGGCTGTGCTTGGGCTGGGCTGCACTGCAGAGACATTGAGTCCAGGCTGGTGCCTGAGGTGTCTGGTGGGCTCAGGTCAGCAGCTTCAGTAGGGATGGGATGAATGAAGGCTTCAACGATGATGACCTTCTTCTCTTGATAGCTGATGTTATACGGAAGGCTTTCATCTGAACTGCAGCATTCTGTGCTTAGTAACAACTCTTCATTGATGGAAGATGCGTCATCGTAACATGCCCTGCGTCTTGGGGATATACAAGGGCTCGGGTCACCTAGGAAGGAGCAGATGTACAGCAGTTAGTGTCGAACGTTCGCAAGATGAACCATGGAGATTCTTGACATTTGGCTATGTAGTGGTGGTGGGCAGAAGCAAATAGGCTTCTAGCAACAGTGTCACTGTCTTGAAAGTGATCCACGTGCAGGTCCAGCTCTTGTGTTGACAAGAGACTCATTTGGGAAAGACAGGGATCAACTGAAGATGTCAGGCACGGGCTTGAACGCCAGAAGGAGGTACAAGCCCACTGAAAGCATGAATTCTACCTGTGTTGCTGACAAGCAGTGTTTTGTAAGCTGGACTTGCACCCTTACCTGCCAGGACCAAGACTTCTGCTTCAGAGGGCTCCCTGGCACTGCTCTGCAGTTGGCGTTTGGCCACAGGGGATGGTTTGCCCAGGCAGAAGCAGGAACACCGACTGCCAGCTGCTGACTCTGCCCTCTTCCTGGGAGAACTCATTCTGCAGAGAAAACAGAGCATGCTGTCAGACGTGGTGCAGGGTGATGGAAGAGCTGCACCGAGCCCTGGCCAAAAGTTGCCTGTTCTGGGCACTGCCTGCTTTCTGCTGAAACACAGCTTAGAAACGCCCTCTGTTTCAAACAGCAGAGGATGCTTCCATTCCTACAGCTCAGCCCTCAAGTCCTGAAGGCTAAATACCTCTCAACGATGTCAAGCAAGGACATGGATCCGGAGAATGTCGGAGGCTCAGGCTGCTTTGCTCTCCCAGGGCTGACCTTCACCAGGGAACAAAGGCCGTTGATGAGCTTGCCCCATTTCTTTGGCTCTGCGCAACAAAACAAAGAAACCAAAGTTCATTTCAGGCCTGGCTCGGTTGGACGAAGCTGAGCGCAATGCATTCGACAGAGCATGTAACAACGGGAAGAACATTCCCAACAAGGACACGCAAGAATGGATTTTCCCCATCCCTGGAGGTGCCCAAGGAGATTACGGTAGTTCTCTTTCTAAGCTTGCTGAACTTGGGCATAAACAAACCCCCTGAAAGTAACGTTCTGACCCTATTTGACTAACTCGCATTGTCAAATGTAAATTACGCACCTGGCTTTGGCAATGAATTGAGGAGGGAATCGGGAACTTTTCCGCTGATGAGTTCCATGCACTCACCAGGGAAAAGCCCAACCTGTAATTAGAACAAAAAGACAGGTGAGCATTAGCCCGAGCCCAGAGCCAAAGGGAAGGTCCACTGACAGTGACACAGGGCAACTGTTTGCATCCAGCAGCCATCCTGTGCAGGCAGAGCAGCTCCAAGCTGAGATTCCCAACTCTACTGAAGTTGTGCTCTCTAGTCAAAAACGTGTGCCTACCTCAAAGCCACGCTTGCCTCTCCACCAGGGGCTCAGCCTGTTGATATGTCCTCATATCAACAATGCTCACCAGATCTCCGACCTGAAAGAGATTGAAACATCAATCCCAGATTCAGCAAATCTGGTAGGAAAACAAAGCAGAAAGGACTGCCCTCTTCTATGCACGACAACACGGAACGCCTGGAACTGCTTACCTCCAGAGAGAGCTCATCTGGCCCCTGGGCAACGTGGCTCTTAATAACATGGGCTGCCGCAAATGCTGGTACGTTTAAAGATGACATAGCACGCACCAGCTGCGGCTTCTGCATGTTATCAGCCTGCAAAACAGAGAACAGGCCGTGGTCAGGAGCTGAGGACAAACCACGAGGATTTCAAGGTGAGGAGCACATCTGCAGAGAAAGCTGCAGCAAATGCGCTCCGTCCTTCTCAGGAGCACTTCAGAAGGAGCTGCACGTCTCATAGCTCTGGAGCAGCACTTCTTCCCCACCCTTCACTACTCCAAGCAGCTCCAACAAACTTCTCAGAAGAAATCCAGGCCAGCACAGACCTGGCAGACCAGAACCAAGTGCAGCTTGTGTGACGGCAGTGCCCACTCCTTGCTTCCACCCTGCTCCAGCAGGTTAAGGAGACTGAGCCTCACTGGCCTTTGACAACTCAAGACTTTCAGCACCTCATGCCAACATTTCTCACTAAGATACACCTCAGGCATTGAATTCTCTTCTCACTACCTCCTCCCAGTCCTCCCCTAGGAACAGAAACCATTCAGATTCTACAGCAAACACATCTACCCTGCAAGAGCACACTGAACCACCTGCAACAATGAAACATGGTTTTGGAGAGTGGGTTTGAAAACACACCTTTAGACAGCTGTCTCCCTGTAGCCAAAAGGAAACCAAGCAGCAAAAGAAGAGTCCAGCCTGAAATATGCCCATGCTACTAGCCCAGGTTTTTCACAGTCAATGCAGAATCCATCCTGCTCTTGAGTTAACAAATGACCAGTGGGTCTCCCCTTGCTCCACCCCTTCTCCTTCAAAGCCAGAAAAAGAAAGAAAAACAAGTAGAAGAAAACCCAGACGTACCTTTCCACACACAAAGCAGAAAGTGGAACAGCAGTTGTCTCCTTCCTGAGACATGGTGGGGCGCATCCCAGAGGAAGCCCAAGTTCTTTGCTTCTCTCCACAGGGACTTCAAGCACTCTTGGCAAGAGCTGCTTTGGTTCTTTCTTCAATTGCTTCCATCACCAGAATCTCCTTTGGAAAAGGAACCCGAATGAAAGAATCAGCAAATGAAAAAGAATGAGCAATAGCCACTTTACCAGCTTTCTCCTAACATGCAATTTAGACTCTTGACTCGGGCAAGGTCTTAAAATCAGCTGGTTACAAGAACTGTCCCAAAATATATCCAACATCTGTACAGCTGCCGTTATTTCTGACAGCGAGTGTAATCACAGAATCATAGAATGGCCCGGGTTGGAAGGGACCTCAAGGATCATGAAGATCAATCACCTCCCTGTCCCTGCTGGCCATCCCCTCTTCTGATGGAGCCCAGGGGACCATTTGCTCTCTGAGCTGCAAGAGCACGCTGATGGCTCACATTCTGTTTTTCATCCACCAGGACTCCCAGGTCCTTCTCTGCGGGGCTTCTCTTAAGGACTGCTCCTCCCAGTCTGTAGAAATGCCTGGGATTCCTCCAGCCCAAGTGCAAAACCTTGCACTTTGCTGTGTTGAACCTCATTAAATTCACCTAGGCCAACCTCTCGGTTGAGCTCCCTCTGAATGGCATCCCTTCCTTCCACTGCGTCAGCCGCACCACTCAGCAAACAGCAGAGGGTGCACTCCATTGCATCATTGGTGTCTCTGATAACCATGTAAAAAAGCACTGGTCCCAAGACAGACTCCTGGATGACACCACTTGTTATCGGCCTCCACCTGGACATCAAACCATGAGTCACCACCCTCTGTCCTCTACAAAACCTCTTTGTCTTCTACTCCTGCTGCAGCTGCAATGGCTGCACCAGCATGACTCACGTGTTTGACAATCCTCCAGCTCTGGCCTAGCCATGCACAGCAGCAGTCCGTCTCCCTCCCAGCTCACTCACCAGTGTGCTGCTGTGCCCCAAATTCAGTGCAGCAGCATTGAGAGCAGGCAGCACCCATCACCCTCCTCTAACTCTCTCTGCCAGCTGCGATGAGGACTGACACAGCACGCCCACCCCAGCCCAGCTTTTCTGCTGAGACACCTCCCAGCAACCACCCAGCACCAATCCCAGTTGCTGCAAACTGTCTGAGAGCCTGCTGGAGTGCACTGACAATAACTTTGTGGGCCAAGCATTAAGCACACCAAGCAGAAGGGAAGCATTACTGGACATGCTGAACAGCAGGGGTTAAGACTGGAGGTGGTCAGGGCTGTAGTGACCATGCCCTCCTAGAGTTCCTCATCTCAAGGAATGTGTGCCTGGCAAAAAGCAAAGTCAGGACCCTGAGCTTCAGGAGAGTCAGCTGCAGGCTGTTCAAAGAATTCTTGCATGAGAGACACTGGAAAACTGTTTTTAGGGGTAAAGGAATGGAAAAGAGATGGTAACTTTCTCAGAAAACCTTTCTCAGAGCTGGAGCTCTGAGCTCCATCCCGACCACACGAAACACAGCAGAGGAGGCAGGAAAGCAGCATGGCTGAACCTGCTGGTTACAGGGAGCAACAAGAAGGAAATGGAGAAACAGCGGAAACGGAGACATGCAGCCTGGTCGCTTTGGTGGCCTTCTACAGTGGAGTGACAGCATCAGTAGGGAAAGGAAAAGCAACTGACATCACTCAGCCAGACTTTTGCAAGGCCTTCGATGTTGAGCAAGTTTCCTGTTAGAACTCAGTGTGAACAAATCTACCACTGAGCAACACCCTGAGCCCCCACTCACCTCAGCAGAGGAAAGCCTGCACCCCAGCCTTCCGCCTATTCTGCTCCATTGATGGAAGCACACCGGGCATCATTGCTACTCACCCGACCAATGATGATAGGGGCAGAAAAGGGAATTCCTCTTTACCTTTCAGATGAAAAATTGATGACTGTGTGGAACCTTCCCAGTACCGCTGCGGGGCCTTCCTTTACTTGTATCCTGCTGCTCCGTGTCACAGTGGGAGAGCTGCTCTGGCCTCTCCTCTCAGCCTGTGCCTCCTGCAGTGTGAGCAGCTTTGTGGATAGAGGAGACACCCACACAGACTTGGGCCTGGATAGAGAACTGTGCCCTACAACATAGGTACATTTACATCATGCTCTTTTCCTTGTGTGTGAGCAATCCTTGCTCTTTTCAGATGGTACTATGAGCGTGTGACACCCCAAACACATAGTTAGCATCTGTCCATATCATTAAGGCTCTCGTCAAGGCAGTTATTTCAGCCTTCTGAGGGGTAGTCCCCACGGCTGATGGTTGTGCTTCCATTCCCTGCTCAGTAGCAGTTACTGCATGTCCTGCCTTACAGCCTCCTTGTCTCACAAAACTGCAGCTGCTGGTAAACCAGGCGTCTTCTGCATCTTCTAAGGGTTCGTTCTTCAGCTCCGACCGACTGGATGTAATGTGCAGCATCAGTTGTTTCAAAGCAGTGATGTCATCCTGGTTCTCCACCAGGGGAGTTCCGCTAAGGAAAGATACTGGGTTGGCAATAGTAGTTACAATTATTTCTATATCACCCTGCTCTACCAGGATGGCCTGGTATTTCGGGAATCTTTGGGGTGAACAGATGCCATTCAGAGGGACCTTGACAGGCTGGAAAGCTGGGCTCGGGTGAACCTAATGAGGTTCAACACAGCAAAGTGCAAGGTTTTGCACTTGGGCCGGAAGAACCCCAGGCACCTGTACAGGCTGGGAGGAGTTGTCCTTGAGAGCAGCTCGGCTGAAAAAGACCTAGGGGTCCTGATAGATGAGAAACTTAACATGAGCCAGCAGTGCGCTCTGGCAGCCCGGAAAGCAAATGGGATCCTGGGCTCCATCAGGAGAGGGGTGGTCAGCAGGGATAGGGAGGTGATCGTCCCTCTCTACTCTGCTCTTGTGAGGCCCCATCTGGAGTACTGTGTCCAGGTGCGGAGCCCTCAGTACAAAAAAGATATGGAGATTTTGGAAAGGGTCCAGAGGAGGGACAGGAAGATGATCAGGGGGCTGGAGCACCTCCCCTATGAGGACAGGCTGAGGGAGTTGGGTTTGTTCAGCCTGGAGAAGAGAAGGTTGCGGGGTGACCTCATTGCAGCCTTTCAGTACCTGAAGGGAACTTACTCCCAGGAGGGGAGTAAACTCTTCGAAAGGGCTGATAATAGCAGGACTAGGGGAAATGGTTTTAAGTTGAAGGAGGGAAGATTTAGGTTGGATGTTAGGGGAAAGTTCTTTACTAGAAGGGTGGTTAGGTCCTGGAACAGGCTGCCCAGTGAGGTTGTGGATGCCCCGTCCTTGGAGGTGTTCAAGACCAGGTTGGACGGGGCCCTGGGCAACCTGATCTAGTAAAGGCATATGTTTGGTGGCCCTGCTAGGCAGGGGGGTTGGAACTACATGATCCTTGAGGTCCCTTCCAACCCGGGTAATTCTGTGATTCTGTGATTCTGTGGGGTGAAAGCCAATGTCCCCCTTTTGCCTCCAATACAGTAAACACTGCATGAGATATTAAAACTGGTATCCTTTGGCCCAGTGTAGATTGATGGGCTTCTTGAATATTGAGCACCAGTGCACCCTGGATATCCCTTACTCACTTCAAGCTGTTTCAAGTTTACCATCAGTCCGTAGCTGTGTATCCATGGTCGGCACCCTCCTGTCATTCCTGGCAACGTATGGAGTTCCTTGGCAGTTTGCAGCTCAGGGGTTGAGCAGATGGCTTCTTTCTTGGCAGTCTTTAAGGTTCAAAGTCCAGCTGTCATCTCCTATCCCAAATACGTCACTTGCTGCTGAGTTAGTTGTGCTTTCTGTAAACCAAGAAACTCAGCAAACTCTCAGTCTATTGTACACAGTCCTTTTGTTGCTGTGGCACCCACGTGCTCCAGTAAAGTTCCACCCTAGGATGGAGGATGCCAGGTCTCAGGCTCACGAGTTGACCAGTTCTCAACAATCATTTAGCTGTTCTCACAACCCTGGGTAACACTGTCCAGGTTCACTGAGTCTCTTCTCCCTCTATTAGGGAGAACAGATACACGCAAGTACTCGTATGCTATCATGAGGAATTCAGTAGGTTACATTTAATTTAGAAGCATGATGCAATCAAAAGCTCGCTTAAATAAAAGCATACCCTTTTCTTTCACTCAAAATAATAGCCCAGAAAAAAATAAAAACAAAACAAAACTCTCATCATAATTGTTAAAGAAATTATCTACTAAATCTCGATGGAGAGTGGAGACACATGCTAGTTTTAGGAACACAGCACTTATCTCATTATCTGAATGCATCTCAAGGCATGCTCCTTGTGAAACTGTGAGAACTTCTATCATTAACAGACGTGTACCATGCCCTGATATATGGTTAAACCGCTTGCAGTGCACTGTCAGATGTACAGGATGGCAGCTGTATGTGCTGTGACCAAATAAACCCCACACTGAAACCTTTCAGAATTTTAGGACCTACAAGTACTGCATTCATATTAAAAGTAAAAAATTCCTAAGCTACACATGTTCTAGGTTTCCATTTGTTAGATACAACATACCTTTGGAAGTAGGCGCCTCAAAAGATATGCCTTCTACTTGCTTCTCTGTCTGGCTCTTCGAAAAGAAGGCCTTTGGAGCAGGAAATGCAAAGGGCAGCTCATTTCTTAACACTGACTCTGCATCAACATTCTCTGTGTTTGCACGCTTCTTAGATGCCACTTTTCTTGTCACTGGAGTTGACAGTGTGAATTCCATATCACCCAGTTGAGTATCATGCCTTGAATGGTGCCAGAGACGGAACAAAAGGTTTTCTGATCACAGCCGGAGAAGTTACTGTCAAAGAAATTCTAACAGCTGAGAAGGTCAGACACAATGCTTATAAAAATATCATACATTATTTGGCTATTGAACAAAACAGTTGAAAACTGATTCTCTCCTAGAATAAGTTCGTTTCTTATAGACTGTCAAACACCATTTTTTTATTTGTTCATCTCAATTCTCCATTGAGGATTAACCTTCAACAGCTTATCTAAACATAAATATGAATTATCACTTGGTTTAGTTAAAAATTTGAATAATATCACAGTGGATTTTGTTGTCCAACACAGTAAGATTGAATTTCTTTCGGTACCTTTCAACCTCTGCCTACCTCCAGCCTAACTCCAGAATCTTATTAACTGTGCCTTATCGCTTCCCATTGTGTTTTAAAATCCTCACTGACTCCTTTACTTGTTCCCTTGCTTGCTGTTTCTGTGCAAACCAAACACTGGAGTTAGGAATCACGTCAAACCAACCATGGCCTACAGGTAGAAGGCAACAAAATTTATGCTTAACATACTTCTTTGCTCTATCTTTATCTTCCTTTGGTCAAGGTCCACTAGATACTTAAATATGGAGTAAGCACTAGATACAATGAGAAGCAGATTTCTAGATTAAGAGCTGTATTTTTTCTGTAAGAAACTAGCTGTACATCTTCACACACCTGCTTTGTTTTCTGAGTATTTAGATCGAGTGGAGATTCTTCAAACACTGAAGCTACATCAGAAAATTCCATGGATCCAAACGCATCTGGCACATGGCTGCAGTCTGGCACATCTTCATATGCCAGAGCCTTTTCAGACAGAAATGTTCCACTGAGATTCTTTTGCAGAATTAGAAGGAAGATTTCATAAGAAGATTTCACCACTAAAGTCTAAATAAGATTGGTTTGCAAGTTCCAAACTATGGCTAACAGCTAATGGAAGTCCACAGGCCAGCAGCAACAACTTTTATATTATGTTCTTAATATTCTAATTGTTGATATGACGTTCCTATCAAGAGCAGAAGGGAAATTACTCTTAGAGCTCAAGTCATCTTTCACAGCCTGCGTCAACAAGAGCAGCACCTCATAGCCTTTGGTTTCAAGACCTGGACCACAAGCTAGCTAATGATTTTACACAGAATTCCAGAGTTCAAGTCACTGTTTACATTAGGGCTGAAATTGTACTGAAAGCCTTCAAGTTCATCACACTTAATTATCACTGGCACCACACATAACTCCACGTTACATATGTGATCACACGCAACCTGGCAACTTCAGACAATTCCCAAAGCACTCCACTTGCACTTGGCTACTAAAGTACAGAAAAAGGAATTAACATCAGAAATAGCTGCAGTCAAAACCATCTAAGAATCCAAGTCTCCAGGAAACAAGGAAAGCAAATCCTCTCCAGGACTGTGTTCTAAAAGGAAACAGATCAGAAAGGTGAGTTCTTCCCCCCTTTGACCACCCACTCATGTAACGTCCATGTCATTTCTAAGTATGCTGCCCAGACCAAGACTGAGGATGCTTCAGAAGAATACCTTCCCTGCTAAGCCAAACAGAACAAGTAAGGTACCAAAATATGTAGAGCCAAACGAGGAAAGGTGCTCTAAGAAGGTAAGCATCACAAGAGACCAACAGGAATACTTACACAATCCAAACAATGCACAGTTTCTGTTCCACAAGCTGCCAAGAGGAATGTGTGCAGTACTCACAGCGCACCATGTACACTGCTTACTGCAGTCATACTGCTTCGTAGGACCAGCCCAACTTACTAAAACACTTTAATGAGCAATCCGAACTGTCTGGATCAGCACGGTTCACTTGGAAGGGACCTTCACAGATAAACCTGAAGAGGTGAGGCGACTGCACTATCTAAACCTTAAAGCATATAGGACCTTAAAGCATAAGCTTAAAGCACAGAAGCATGACCAGCAGGTCGAGGGAGGTGGTGCTGCCCCTCCACACTCCTCTCATTGAAACCCCATCTGGAGCACTGCACGCAGTTCTGGAGCCCTCAACACAAGAAGGACTTGGAGATGTTCAGGCAGGTCCAGAGGAGGGCCATGAAGGTGATCAGAGAGGGCTGAAAGCACCTCTACTATGTGCACAGGCTGAGAGAGATGGGGCTCTTCAGCCTGGAGAAGACTCCAAGGAGACCTTAGAGTGGCCTTCCAGTATCTGAAGAGGGCCTACAGGGAAGGCTGGGGAGGGACTTTTCATAAGGGCAGGTAGCAACAGAATGAGGGGAAATGGCTTTACATGGGAAGAAGGTAGATTAGGATTGGATATTAGGAAGAAATGCTTTACTGTGGGTGTGGTGAGACACTGGAGCAGGTTGCCCAGCAAGGCTCCAATATGATTGCTTTGCAAGTTCCAAACTATGGCTAACAGCTAATGGAAGTCCTCAGTCCAGCAGCACAAAATTTTATATTATCTTCTTAATATTCTAATTGTGGATTTGACGTTCATATAAAGAGCAGAAGGGAAATTACTCTTAGAGCTCAAGTCATCTTTCACAGCCTGCGTCAACAAGAGCAGCACCTCACAGCCTTTGGTTTGAAGACCCGGACCACAAGCTAGCTAATGATTTTACACAGAATTCCAGAGTTCAAGTCATTGTTTATGTTAGGGCTGCAATTCTACTGAAAGCCTTCCAGTTCATCACACTTCATTATCAATGGCACCACAGATACCTCACAAAGAAGCATTATGACACCACAAAGGGGCATTATGACGTCAGAAAGGGCATTATGACATCACAAAGGGCATTATGAATCACAAAGGAGCATTATGACATCACAAAGGAGCATTATGACGTCTCAAAGGGCATTATGACGTCACAAAGGGCGTTATGACGTCACAAAGGGCGTTGTGACGTCACAAAGTAGCATTATGACACCTCAAAGAAGCATTATGACATCACAAAGGGGAATTATGACGTCAAAAAGGGTCATTATGACGTCTGAAAGGGGCATTGTGATGTCACAAAGGGGTGTTATGACATCACAAAGGGGTATTGTGACATCACAAAAGAGCATTAAGACATCACAAAGGGGAATTAAGACGTCACAAAGGGCATTATGACGTCACAAAGAGGCATTATCACGTCACAAAGAGGCATTATGAAAACAAAGGAGCCTTATGACGTCTCAAATGGCATTATGACATCACAAAGGGCATTATGACGTCACAAAGGGGCATTAAGACATCACAATGGGTCATTATGACGTCAGAAAGGGGCATTATGGCATCAGAAAGGTGCATTATGATGTCACAAAGGGTGTTATGATGTCACAAAGGGGCATTATGATGTCACAAAGGGGCGCTGGGAAAAGATCTCTGTGTGGAGATTGCTTCTACTAGAGGTAGTTCTATAAGACTGTTATATAGAGCTGTGCAGGGGCTGTAAATCTGTCTGCAGAGGGTGATGATCAGTTCCAAGTGTCTGCAGTCAATGCTCATGGACAGAGCCCATCCAACCTGGCCTTGAATGCCTGCAGGCCTTGAATGGGGCATCCACAGCCTCCTTGGGCAACCTGTTCCAGTGTGTCACCACCCTCTGAGCAAAAAACATCTACCTAAGATCCAACCTATACCTCCCCAGTCTCAGTTTTAAACCATTCCCCCTTGTCCTATCATTATCCACCCTCATAAACAGCCATTCCCCCTCCTGTTTATACGCTCCCTTCAAGTACTCAAAGGCCACAATGAGGTCTCCCCACAGCCTTCCATTCTCCAGGCTAAACAAGCCCAGATCCCTCCACCTTTCCTCATAGGAGAGCTGCTCCAGCCCTCTGATCATCACAGTGGCCCTCCTCTGGACGCCCCCCAACAGCTCCACATCCTTCCCAGGCCTGGACACAGTGCTGCAAATATGGCCTCACAAGAGCTGAGCAGGAGTGGACAATCACCTCCCTCTCCTGCTGGCCACCCCTTTTTCAGTGCAGCCCAGAACACACATGGATCTATCTTTTCCATACGGATATTCCCATCTGTGTACATATATATACCACACCTACACCCCCACAATCTGCTACAACTCCATAGAATTTTCAAGGTTGGAAAAGACCTGGATGATCTTATGATCTTATGATCTCAGATCTTATGATCTGGATGATCTTATGAACTTATGAACTTTTTGTGAACTTCCCAGGGTTGGTGACTCTACATGAGAGAAAAGGGCACTCAGAGAAGGGATTCTGCATTTGCTATTAGCAGAGGTGGGATGAGACCGAGCACTGCCCCAGCTCCTGGGATAATGCAGAAGGGCTGAGACCTTCCAGCTGCTTCCACCCAGGGTCACACAGCAAAGCCGACCCTGCAGGAGTCTGCATCATTCTTTGCATGGCATTGCTAAGAGGAAGATCCCCCCCCTACCCTTGGCTCTACACTCCAGCTGCTGTCTGCCATCTGTAAAGCCACCACAGCTCTCCTACTGGAGTTCCCATCTGCACAGTGACAGCTTGGTTTCTTCTTACTGTCAAAGCAGCCACAGCCTCAGTGCTTCTCAAATCTCCCCTTTTCAGCTGATTTCCTCTTTCTTGTGGCTGGGCAATTCCTCCCTCTCACAGTCATCCCTCTGCCCCACTCTGTGCCCACAGACCCAGAGAGGGCACACAGAGCCAGCCCTGTCCCAGCTGCTGCTGCTTCACATCTGACAGTCTCAGGAGCTGAGATCCAGGCCGAGACAGCAATGCCCAGACATGGTTTGTAGGACGTTTGTGATAGGAAATAGGGAGGCTTGTGATTAAACCTGCCCCCTAAGGAGGAAGGCAATGCTGCCTGAAGCCCCAGCAGGCATTACAAAACATCCCCATTTACAGGAGGGTTTTAAATAGCACAATTCAGGAACTACAACTGCACAAATTCCCGCATGCCCTGGAATAAGTTTGGGAATGGACATGGTTCTACCACCTGTGCAATGCCATAGAAATAACAACCATCCACCTGTAAACCTCCATCCTCTCCCCTGCTGCACAAAGGGAAGCTCAACAGCAGTGCACAAATGTCCCAGCAATGTCTGAGCACTGCTCTGTGCATCCCAACCTGCTCATCCCATCCACTCCTGGCTGGGCAGCAGGATTGGGGTGGCACATTGCAATGGGCACAGAGGAACATGGAAGCCCCACACATGTGAGGAAGGGGCTGGCTGTGCTCCACACTCACGTTATCAGACGTGATTTGCCCTTCTGTGGGGAGCCTCTGCTCTTTCCCAGCTCATCCTCCAGCGTCTGGGACTCCAGGATCTCATTCAGGCTGTTGTTGGCTGCGGGGCAGCTCCATGAAGAGCCTCCCCTCCACCGACCGGCACACAACAGCCGCTCCCGCGCACTGCGGCTCAGCCAATCGGAGCCGGCGGAGCTGCCACTGCCCGATGGGACCCCCCCCCCCACATATTGACCCCCCAGACGAGGAAGAGGAGGAGGAGAGCGACGAGGAGCTGCCGCAGGAGCTGACGTTGGGGCGGGGGGGCAACGCGGGGGGGGGGTCGGCAGTGGGGGGTGGGGGAGGGGGTGGGGCAGCATTACCCCCGGACCCCGTGGACCCCCCCCAGCCAAAGTGCTGCTCTCCGACCCCCGCGGGCTCTTTGTGCAGCCGCTGCCCTCCAGTTATAGGACCCCCCCCCCCATATTGCGCTTTGCTCACCCCCACCTCCGGAACCCCCCCCCCACTCACCACATCGCCCCCTCCCCCCCCGGGTGGGGTTATGGGGGGTGGGGTGGGGTCGACGATGTGCCGTAAGCCGCGCCGGGGTCGTGTGACAAACCCCCCCCCCATCAAGATGAATGGGGCGCTGTCGGGGGGGGGCTCAGCCGTAAGGATAAAGCGGGGGGGTTAATGACGGGGGGGGGCAGTGCTATAGGGAACGCAACTAATCTAAGCCCCCCCCCCCCACATTAACACCCCATTGTGTGTGGGGGTGGTGGGGGTGGGGCACACAATAACCCCCCCAAAGGCCAAACAGCCCCAACACCCCCCCTCAAAGCCGCTGACTTACGCTGTGCCCCCCCTGCATGAAGGGCCCCCCCCCATCGATTGAGCCCCCCCCAATCCCATCTATAGTTGAGAGCTATGCTTTTTGTAACCCCCCCCTTTTAAAGCCCCCCCCCCCCACAATGTTGTGCACGATGTGCTGCCCCCCATGAGCCCCTGACCCCCCCCCTTAAAAGATGGGGTGGGGGGGGTGGTCTCGGACCCCCCCTCCTTTAAACGATGGGGTGGGGGGGCGGATTGTCACTGCCCCCCAACACCAAAATGGACACCCCCCTTTTAAAGGATGGGGTGGGGATGGGGGGGTGGGGGGTGAAGGTGATCTCGCCCCCTCCCCCATTAAAACGGACCCCCCACCCCTTTAAAGGATGGGTGGGGGTCGGTTACGGGCCCCCCCGGCGCTGTGTGTGTATGTGCCCCCCCCCCGTTTTGCTCCCCTCGTGGCGCAGTGTGCTGGGAAAGGATCTCTGTGTGGAGATTGCTTCTACTAGAGGTAGTTCTATAAGACTGTTATATAGAGCTGTGCAGGGCCTGTAAAGAGAGTTGAGGGGGACTCTAGTGGGCATATGGGGCTGTGGTGGGCAATAGGAGGACTAGGGGCTCTAGGGGGCTCTGAGGGTGTGTAGGGGTTGTGGATCAGGTTGGATCTTAGGAAGATGTTTTTCACTCAGAGGGTGGTGACGCACTGGAACAGGTTGCCCAAGGAGGCTGTGGATGCCCCATCCCTGCAGGCATTCAAGGTCAGGCTGGATGTGGCTCTGGGCAGCCTGGTCTGGTGGATGGCGTCCCTGCACATAGCAGGGGGTTGGAACTGGATGATTTTTGGGATCCTTTTCAACCCAGGCCATTCTATGACTGTACAGTTCCATAGTGGAACAAATATAATATGCTAACTATGTAACACATGGAGTCAGACCTGTGTGATTTGTCCACACCAGGTGATTAGAAAACAATTTGTAAGCTACAAAGCTGCTTGCTGGAAAGGAAAAGAAAATAAAACTACAAGAAAAAGGGAAATCATTTCTTCCTGAAAATAGGAAGAATTATAGATCTGACATGAAATTTGAGTGAAGCTCCTGATTTTATGAAGCTATTCCCATTATTTTCTTGGTGCTGTGTTTCCCAAATGAGTGGTTTCTGGCTCTGCTGCAGCACCAGTCTGCATGTGAACATCAACTCTGTTCACCATCTGGGAAGATTAGGACTTCCCTTCTCCTACCAGCACCACTGAATTACAGTTACTCAGTGGTTAAACAAAGGAATCCTTAAAGAAGGGTTTACAGCTGTCCTGTTGTCTGAAGTGCTTGGGGCATTCTGATGCTATTAAGCTCTATGTATTAACAAGTTAAAAAAGAAAAGGTAGGCATCTGATTGTTGTGACAGTTTCTAAGCGATTTGGAAAGCTGTACCACCCAACCACTCCTTCTATTTGATGGAGGTGACAAAGCTCAGTTTAATTTCTGACTGCTGTTTAAATTCTGAAGCTCGAGCTGGTTCCTGGAGCAGAAAAAGCTCGGAAGCTGTCCCTCCTACAAGCAGGCACCTCTGAGCAAAATATGACATCTCAGTTTCTGATGGTAAGGTCAGGAGATCTGATTCCAGCATCTAGCTTTTGGCTTAATACTGTGTTAGTGGGACCTTTGGCATCTAGCACTTAATGATCTTGAAGGTTTCTTCCAACCCAAGCCCTCCCATGATCCTATGATTCTGTGATTTCATTCAGGTTTATTGAGATGAGTTCTCCTGAATGTGCTGTTCTCCATATGATTATAATTGGAGTCCAGATGGGTGACTGAAACCAGACACCAAACTTTCTGATGGCCAAAATTAAATGAAATCAATCCTTTACTGTGTCAGTAGTCTGTAACTAGAGCCCATCAGGTAATTCCCAGCCTCCTGCCTGTATCAGTGGCTGCACACAGTGAAAAAGTCTGATGGGATTTTAACCTCTAAAATGTTCCAAAGCAACCAGAGGGTGAATATATTCACTATGTAAATACCTGCAGGAATAAGCTTGTCATGTATGTCCTCAGGTACCACAGTAGTTAATGGTGGGACTCAGTAGGTCATGCTGAAAGTTGAGTCTGCTGATTTTGAAGGTCTTTTGAAGGTCTTTTCCAGCCTACATGACCTTATGCTAATATTTCTGAAATTTATTTCTGTTCAGCTCCCAGAAAACCTCCCACCCAGCCCCCAACTGACCCCGCCGTGAAAAAAAAAACAGAAACCTCAGTGACGCTGGCATGGTCCCCTCCGAAGATGCACCGCCCCATTCCAGTCGATGGCTACATTGTGGAATGCAAGAAACTAACTGGCTTCACCTGGGTGAGGTGCCACGAGTCTCATGTCCCCGTCCCAGAGTTCACGGTGAGCAATCTGTCTGAAGAGGCTGATGATCAGTTCCGAGTGTCTGCAGTCAATGCGCATGGACAGAGCCCGTCTCTGGAATTCCCAGGGAGCGTGCACCTTGGTAAGTACAAAAACCCCAATGGAAATGGGTCAGTGTGTGCTGAGCAGCTGTGTTGGTTCCCTAAAGATGTTTCATTTGACTTTAAGGATAGCAGTGCATTAACACACCAAAGGCTTTCCTTTATTCCTAGTTCTCCTATCTCCTATCAACCTCCAGCTACCACTAAAGTGATACGAGTTGTTTCTGTGACAGAGACATGAATATCCTTATCTTTTGATATCTCACATGTGCAAGAGGCAGAACTTTCTGTAACAGATCTTAAGCACAGAAGTGCTTCTTCTAGCACTCATGCAAAGGGAGAAGTAGAAATGTACCTATGATTTAATCTTCCATCTCTAAATGAGATACCAGACTTGCATCTAAAGAGCATTAAGACATACATGTTCTTCCTCAGACCCAGTCCTGGCTGTGAAATCCCCCCTAACAACTGGTGAAGCTGTACCTGGAGGGGATGCCATGTTTACTATTGACCTTACAACAACGTGCAAGCATGCCAGCTGATGAATGTCTGCAGTTCACAGCTATTGGCCAGTGCATTCAGTCACCAGGTTTACCACTGCATGACCATAGAGCAGTACTTTCAGCTGCAGGTTCAGACAGCCTTTCCGATTGCACTGGAATAGTTTAGAAGTAGGGGAGCAATCATTCCAATAATATCTCTATCAATCAGCTTTGCATGACAAAGTAGAACAAATAAACATTCATGATGGGAGGACCTGTTTGTCATTGGGTGGAAACCTCTGCAGAAGCATGTTTAGAGCATTATTAATCAGTAGAAGGAGATGTTTGGTTGATTTTTACTTAGTAAATCCAGCAAGAAGACCAAATGAAATATCGTGAATTGCTCAGCACTGACACAATGATGAGTGCAGGAACAGAAGGTGATACTTTTTCAGAGATGTTGCAGCAAACATTGACCACGTTAGCCTGATATAAATTGAAATAACGAGGCCTTTGCTCCTGACAGGTGCTGCAGTGAGATTTACCAAGAAGAGCAAAGATGTAGAAAAGATCTGCGCTTGGCTGCGTGAGGAAGCCAAACTGCAGGCTGAGCTTTCAGACACAGGCGCTACTGTGGAGTGGATGAAGGATGGGAAGGAGCTCAAGGCCAGTGAAAATTATGAACTGCAAATTGTGGGGAAGAAACACACCCTGAAAATTCACAACGACTCAATGGATGATGCTGCAAGTTATCAGTGCATCTGTGAGGGGGATAAAATGCTCTATCAGCTTTCAGTGAAAGGTATGTGACAGTCTGGGCTGTCCTCTTCCTGCCCAGGGCCAGCAGACTGCATTCACCTGACTCCCCGACAGTCCAGCTGTTGTCAGACAGCATCTGGGGTGTTTTCAGTGGCTGTTTTGACTTGAACTGGCCAATCTGCTTTGTAGAGCCATTTGATTTCTGTGTTCTGTCCTGTGATTCGTCCCTAAGATATAGAGGAAATCAAGGGAAAGACAGGAAAAAGAGCATCCCAGCCTTCCTGCTCTTCTGTCAGGGTGGCCACAAGAGATGATGTCAACATCTCTTTTTGTAGCAGTGATCCCAAATGTAGAAAACACCTGTGAAGAGTCACAGGGACTAAATTGATGGAGAGCAGAACTTCCTGCCAAGGCTTGTCAGCTAGTCTTAATTTTGCTTTTCTTCTCTCTCTTTGTCATGTTAGCATAATATTTCATACTGGCAGGTCTGCCCATAGAATTAACTGGCACAGGCTGCCCAGGTAAGTGGTGGGATCCCTGGAGGTGTTCAGGAGCTGTCGAGATGTGGCCCTGATGGATGTTATCAGGGGGCATGGTGGGGTGGGTTGGGGTTGGAATCAAAGGAGGACCCCCATGTATTTCATCGGGAAGCACTACTGGTAATAAGACCTTTGGAGCAAATCCTGGTAGGGCCACGCTCAGCTGGTCCAGTCTGGAGGCTGTTTCTCCTTACTGCAGTATCTGCAGTGAAAACCAGCAGCTGCTTTTGTGTGGTTGGGCTCACATCCAGCAGTGGTGACAGGACTACAATGATAAGAGACAGTTCCTGAAAAAATGAATGAAATTTGACTGTATGATAGGATGGAGTTAAATGTATTGACAGGATCTCAGTCATCCCAGTGTCCATCAGCTGGCTCTCGAGCTCCTAAATACAGGCATTCTGTAGAACGTTGTTGAATTTGTATTATACATGCGTGTTCTTGGAACTGCAGAACAAATGCATGCATAATCCAGACTTTGATTTTAGCAGCTCTGACTGCGCTGTCTCAACAGACCCAACTCAGTTGTGTGCGCTGTTTTGAAATGATATGTTAACAAGAAGTTGGAAAACAAGCTCAATTACCCTCAGTAAAATAGGACCGTGGACTTAGGCTTGAACTTTTGGCTAAGACAGTGGTGAGATTTTGAATCTTTGAAGTCAATTATTCCACTGTGTGTTAATAGGGGCCAGTTTTATCATCTAACTTTTGCACTCCAATTAATTTCCATAAAGGAATTCTGTTTTTCTTTTCAGTCCTAAGTGATATCTCTATCTTTTAGGCTCGATTTGTTTGCCAGGGGGTTACAGTGCAGTAATAGATACCCCCTCCATTGATTTCCTTCTAGTTTGCTTGTTCCAATTCTTTCCTCAGTTTTCCTATTTTAGACATTTTCTTGAAGCCTTGGGCTTCTTCCTTTGGCTCTGTCCCCTCTCCAGTGTATGTCCTTCAACTTGTGGAGATAAGGTAATCTGGCACGTGGTTTATAAAAGCTGCCAATTTGCCAGCTTCTGAATTAGAATCTAGCAATTAGAACTAGGACTAAACGTGCACGTTTGATCTTATGATAAATGAATGCCTCATGGTCACCAATGTCCCTGCAGTTCTTTACCATCATATGTATTTTGTGTCTTCATATTTTGTTTCAGCACTGGCAAACTTCGTAATCAAAGAGACAAGTGGAGGAGTAATCAGGGCCGTTGCTGGAAAACAAGCAGAATTTGTTTCTGAGACCTCTGAAGCCAATGTCATGGTGAAGTGGTACAAAAATGGCAAAGAAATCAAGACCAGTAAGAAATTCACAACGGAAGATAAAGGGAAACTGCATAAGCTTGTGGCTTCAGCTGTAACGAAAGAAGACGAGGGAACATACATCTACACAATTGGAGATGACACTCTGATTTTTGATTGGAAAGTCTCAGGTAAGTTTGTGAGGCAAACATAGGATCACAATCCATGTAAAGCACTTCAGACTTAATTCATTTTATTTGTCCAACGCTGTGGGTTTCCAGTATTTAGGACAAAGATTGCATAGCTCTATTGAAGCAATTCTGACCTTCCTGTTGTCCCTATGCAAATCCACAGTATGAGCAAATAATGTAACTGTGTTGTGATGAATTCAAGACAGCCTTAGCTCCAGCTGGGGCTGGAGTCACGACTTGAGCCCTGACATCTGGGCTTCATTCATCTAGTTCATGTATTGCCTCAGCACTTACATCATCTTTAAACCTATGACTGAAATGGTCCTAAGTTATTAGCATGGGAATCCTGTCTCCTCTTTGGACAAATTAAACTCCACATTTGGAGAGTTGAGTGTCTCCTGCTGTACCCGAAGGACATTGTGATCTCTGAGGTGTCTCCCTGAGGTGCTGTAAGCACAGCCATTAGCTCATAGTGCAAGTAAAGCACTGTTAGGTCAAGCCTGGAGGAGTAATGCTTGTCACTGACATGTTCCTGTTCAGGGTGGAGCTGGAGGGTAAAATAACACAAGAAATTGTCATTGAAATTCAATATCTGTGAAATTCAGCTGGTTGCATTCACAGAACCTGGCGTTAAGATCTGTTTTCTGTTTTATATCTTGAGCCTATTTTCCATAACCCAGTCCTCATTTATGAACTGAAGCTCTACTGAAAGCCTTTCGCTGTGTATGCTCATGCTGCAGTGCAGCGCTTGTGACCTTTAACAGCACATTCACGTTCCTCTGATCACAGGATCCTTACGGTTGATTAAGACCCTCTAGTCTGACTGCTCACCCATCACCACCGTGATGCTCACCATCAGCTTAGCTAAAAACTCAGCAGAGATGATAGATCAAGCACAACACTGGATTTGGGGTGGCTAGAGATTCCTAAGATATTGAAGGATTGCTTGCAGGTGGTGTTGGTTCAGGTATTCACCCTGCATCCCACCTGCCGTTCTGTTTGGTTGAGAATCATGCATTCTGCAATTTCACTTTGTAATTCAAAGACCCTGGCTTTATCTGTTGAAAAACTGATCTAAAACAAGCCAAGAAGACTCCGTTGGAACTGGTTGATGCAGAACAAAGGCATCCCCAAAGGACAAGTTGCACTGTTTGATGAACATTATTGGATGAGAGCTAAGCTAAGATTTAAAAAGTTCTGGGGCTGTCTCTGAGCATCAAATACAGAGGAAGCCTGCATGATGCCCTGAGAATGGATACCTCCTACTTTGGTGTAGGGTTAAGGGAACACTAGCAGTAACTCCTATCACAAAATGTCGCATGGCTCAGACAAAATGCCATCAAGAGGGCTTAATTAGGAGCACCAAATGGTCGCAAGATGGTCTTAGGGCAGGGAAGTAATCTATCTATGTGATATTGATTGATGCTATTAGTTCTTAACAGCTTGACTCTAGAAGGACTGTTGTTCTTTGGTCACCTAGTTATAAAAGAATAAATGGCTCCTGTCTATTACAATTTTTAACGCATTTTTTGTTCACTGATGCCATAAATGTTCCTGGCATAGTAATTGGCCTTGGTATATTCAGTGACTGAAAGCAACAGTTGTTGCTCTAAGAAATGCAGTACAAAGCTAGGTCTGCCTGTAGCTGACAGCCATCAGCTTGCTCCTCAGGCAGGTTCTGTCTGTGTATGGGAGATCACAATGTGAACCACTGATTGATCAGCTGAGGCAAGTGTGGGGTCAGCTGTGGGAGCACAGGTGAAAGTTATGTAGCTGTGCTCCCTGGAGGGGTGGAGTTCGACTCCACCTCCTCTGAGACCTCATTTAAGGGCTGACCCTCACTGAGGCAGCATCTCTTGGAGATTGCTCACCAGGGAGGATCACCTCAGCTCTGGTGAGTTCCCTTTTCCTTATATCTTCTGTATTTCTACTATTTTACTTGTAATTGCTATCCTTGTTAATACCAGCATAGTTATTGCCAATACATTTGGCAAGCCAGGCAGGAGCCACTGACTTGGCATCTAGAAATATAAGGAAAAAAAAAATGTCCTTTGTGTGGAAAATCTTTAATTGGTACAAGGGGGAGAAGACCACCCCCTTAGGGACATGCCTTCCTGGACAAATTCCAGGTTTTGAGGCGTCCCCATATTACCAATTAGCAACAATTATTGAACAATGGGGCCCTTTAAGAGTACCAAATAACATGGATGCCTATTGTCTAACTGATTACTTTCTAGGACTACAAAAAGATATCTTAATTACAAAAGAAAAGCGAATGGCTGCATCTATGGCAGCCTGGCCATTATTAAATGCTTTAAATCGGGCAGAGATAAAATCAAACAACATTGCACATGAAAATGAATTGTTAAAGGCCCGTATTGAAAAATTGGAGGGTGAGATCAATCTATTGACAGGAAAAAAACCGTCATTTTCTTCCTCCAACCCTCAAATTAGATACATTTCATTTAATGACGATCAAGATCCTGAAGAAATGAATCAAAATAAGATCACTAAATCTGATCTAGAAAAACCATCTGAGACGGACTCACTAGAAGTCCGTCCAGTAATAACTCAAAAAACAAAGAAAATTCAAGATCGACCAGCAGGAGTGCCTCCTGATCAATGGCCCCCTGCCGAATCTGTTTTACATGTAACAGCCCGTCCATATACGCCTACTGAACTCATGGACCTAGTGCAACGATTTAGGCAAAGGCCAAGGGAAAGTGTTCCGGCTTGGTTATTACGGTTATGGGATTCAGGGGCAGATAGTGTACTGGTTAGTGGCCCCGAAGTATCTAAGTTGGCCACAATAACAGTACATCCTGCCCTTCGGCAGAGACTGTATGCTGGGACTCAGTTCCCTGAAGAAAACCATTCAATTGTAGAATGGATAACGGCTGCTTGCCGCATGGTGTGGACAAATAAAACTGACATGCCAGTAAACACAGGGATGTGGTCTTCTATGGAAGACCTTCAAAATTATATACGCGAATTAGGTATGAGAGAGGCTATCTACGAAGACACATTCGATAGCCCTGATATGGTTAAATTTTCTGCGGGAATGAGGGACCTAATTTTACAGTAAGCACCCTCTCATATGTATGGAACCTTGGTTTCCATACTTAATCCAGTAGTATCCGCAGAGGCAGTAGTCCAACAAGCCGCCCAATTGGTAGCAGACCTCGGAGAAACTGAGCGTTTACGAGCTAAGCGCAATGTCAGGGTGATTGAGGATGCCGAGGCTTTTCCAATAGTGCGAGCCAGAAGATCGGCCCCGCGAACTTCTCGGGCAGGACCTGTTAGGGTATCCCGGAAACAAATGTTTAATGATCTGCTCCGGGCAGGCGTTCAGTTTTCAAAAATTGATGGGCAGCCCAATCAGGTTCTCCTTCAGTTGTGGAAGCAACTGAAGGATGAACAAAAATTTCAGAATAAACCCAAAAGGCCAGGGATAAGATTTATAGAGCGGCGACCAACAACAACATGGAATTTAGAAGATTTTATAGTTCCAAATAGGAAAAAGAAGCCACCTCAGGTGCCTCGGGTTATGACACCGGAGGTATCGGAGGTAAAAGACTTGAATCTGGCTCAGTTCATGGCTTGACGAGGGATGTCAGTCCTCCTAGGGCCTCTAGACGGGACCGGAGGCCCTATGTGGAACTGACGATATACTGGTCCCGAAAGAATATACAGAAGGTTATGGCCCTAGTTGATACCGGGGCAGAGACATCTATAATATATGGAGACCCAACTAAATTTAAAGGTAATAGAGTGATGATTGGAGGTTTTGGGGGACAAACCATTCCGGTCACCCAAACCTGGGTAAAACTGGGGGTCGGGCGTCTTCCACCACGGGAGTACAAGGTATCCATTGCCCCAATTCCAGAGTATATATTAGGAATTGATATCCTGTGGGGTCTGGCTCTCCATACAACAGTGGGAGAGTTCCGATTGCGGCAGAGATGCATTAGTATCCGGGCAATCCAGACAATATTGAGAGGCCATGCAAAACATGAGCCTATTTGTTTGCCGAAGCCACGCTGGATTACTAATGTGAAACAGTACAGACTCCCGGGTGGGCAGGATGAAATAACAAAGACGGTGCAGGAATTAGAAAGAGTGGGTATTATAAGGCCTGCACATAGCCCATATAACTCCCCAATATGGCCAGTGCGAAAACTGGATGGAACATGGAGGATGACAGTAGACTATAGGGAATTAAATAAGGTCACGCCACCTGTTCATGCGGCTGTACCCAATATTGCCTCCCTAATGGACACACTAAGCAGGGAAATCAAAACATATCACTGTGTCTTGGATTTGGCGAATGCATTCTTCAGTATTCCAATCAGTGAAGAATCGCAAGATCAGTTTGCATTTACATGGGAAGGGAGGCAATGGACTTTCCAGGTCCTACCCCAAGGGTACGTACATTCGCCCACTTTTTGTCATAATTTAGTGGCACGTGATCTGGCTAAGTGGGAAAAGCCAAATAATGTCAATTTATATCATTATATTGATGACCTCCTGTTAACATCCGATTCGTTAGAGGCGGTGAGACAAGCAGCAGATTTGTTGATAGCTTACCTGCAGAAAAGAGGGTGGGCTATAAACCCACAGAAGGTGCAAGGTCCGGGGCTATCTGTAAAATTCCTGGGAGTAATTTGGTCCGGGAAAACCAAAGTACTACCCAGTGCGGTAGTAGATAAAGTCCAAGCGTTTCCAGTCCCTACAACATCAAAACAATTGCAAGAATGTTTGGGTATATTGGGGTATTGGCGCTCCTTTATACCTCATTTAGCTCAGCTATTAAGGCCATTATACAAGCTTACAAAGAAGGGTCAATCATGGAATTGGGGAAAGATAGAACAGGATGCTTTCCAACAGGCAAAACTGGCAGTTAAACAAGCTCAGGCGTTGGGTATATTTGATCCGACCCTCCCAGCTGAACTAGATGTTCATGTTACTCAAGATGGTTTTGGCTGGGGCCTGTGGCAACGCCAGAGTTCTTTTCGAACCCCCATTGGATTCTGGTCTCAGGTTTGGCACGGAGCAGAAGAACGATATAGCATGATTGAGAAACAGTTATTGGCTGCCTATTCGGCATTACAAGCAGTAGAGCCGATAACGCAAACAGCAGAGGTCATAGTTAAGACTTCATTACCAATCCAGGGGTGGGTGAGAGATTTGACTCACCTTCCTAAGACGGGGGTGGCCCAAGCACAAACGGTGGCACGATGGGTCGCCTATCTAAGCCAGAGAAGCAGTCTGTCTTCATCTCCACTTAAAGAAGAACTACAGAAGATCCTAGGCCCAGTGACGTATCACAGTGATACATCAAAAGAACCGATGGTTGCTCCACCAGAGAAGAGTCCCGTTCAGGAAGGAAGATATCCTATTCCTGAAGATGCCTGGTATACGGATGGGTCCAGCAGAGGCAACCCGAGCAAGTGGCGAGCAATAGCATACCATCCCTCTACTGAGACCATCTGGTTTGATGAGGGGGATGGTCAAAGCAGCCAATGGGCAGAATTGCGAGCCGTGTGGATGGTTATAACTAAAGAACCTGGTGACGGCGTCCTGAACATCTGTACAGATAGTTGGGCTGTGTACCGGGGGCTCACTCTGTGGATTACGCAATGGGCTACCCAGGAATGGACTATCCACGCCCGACCGATTTGGGGTAAAGACATGTGGGTAGACATTTGGAATACGGTCAAACACAGGACAGTATGTGTCTACCATGTCTCTGGTCATCAACCCTTGCAGTCACCAGGAAATGATGAAGCTGACACACTGGCCCGAATCCGATGGATTGAGAATTCACAATCTGAAAATATTGCCCGTTGGTTACATCAGAAGCTACGGCATGCTGGACAGAAGATAATGTGGGCAGCTGCTAAAGCATGGGGGCTGCCTGTACAACTATCTGATATCGTTCAAGCATGTCAGGATTGCGATGCTTGCTCAAAGATGAGACCGAGACCGTTGCCTGAAACAACATCCCACATTGCTAGAGGATATAGTCCTCTTCAGAGATGGCAGGTCGACTACATTGGGCCCCTCCCTCGGTCTGAGGGGGCGAGATATGCCCTGACCTGCGTTGACACTGTAAGTGGACTGCTGCAAGCCTATCCTGTACCAAAGGCAAATCAAGCATACACAATTAAGGCACTTACTAAACTGATGTCTGCATACGGGACACCTCAAGTTATCGAGAGTGACCAAGGGACTCACTTCACTGGAGCGATGATACAGCGCTGGGCAGAAGAAAACAACATTGAATGGCGATTCCACCTGCCATATAACCCAACAGGGGCAGGCCTTATTGAACGTTATAATGGTATCCTTAAGGCTGCCCTGAAAACAGACTCTCAGTCCCTGCAGGGGTGGACAAAAAGATTATATGAAACCGTGCGGGACCTGAATGAAAGACCTCGGGATGGCAGACCCAGTGCCCAGAAAATGTTACAAACTATATGGGCCTCCCCTCTTAGGATCCAAATTACAGGCACCGATAATAAGGTAAAGCCGCAGGTTGGTACTGAAAATAATCTTCTGCTCCCTGCCCCTGAGAATTTAGAACCGGGAATCCATAAGATAAATTGGCCTTGGAAGGTGCAGGTAGGACCCAAATGGTGTGGCCTACTTGCACCATGGGGGAGACTATTGGAGGTGGGAGGTTCAGTCACCCCCTCGGTGATAGGTACATGGCCTACTGACATCGTGGTCAATACTCTGGCCTTTATTGCTAAAGGAACACCTATTATGTCCCTATGGCAGATCAAGACTCCTCCTCTGGTGCCAGATATAGTTATACAGCCACAGATATCTGGCCAGAGGGTATGGTATCGGAGGCCGGGACATAATCCAGTACAAGCAGAAGTACTGACCCAAGATAAGAATACGGCCTGTATCTTGCCCTGGAGGGCGGATCTTCCCCTCCTAGTACCCTTGAAACATCTATATTACTCCCCTTAAGATTGATTCTAAGCCTCTAGGACCATTACTCTGGACTGATGAAACGCAGACGGACCTGCACTTCAAGATGATTTGTCTCCGGTAACATCTATCAAGCACTGGCCCATGGAAGATCATAAACACCCATCCAATCATCATCATTTGAATAATATCAACATCTAATGCGACGGGAGATTGTATCAGCGTCGTGATTGGGTCTCTGTAGTAAGGGGAACTCACCTAATCATTGGTTCACGTTGTGAAGGGGTGGAGTGTATGGGAGATCACAATGTGAACCACTGATTGATCAGCTGAGGCAAGTGTGGGGTCAGCTGTGGGAGCACAGGTGAAAGTTATGTAGCTGTGCTCCCTGGAGGGGTGGAGTTCGACTCCACCTCCTCTGAGACCTCATTTAAGGGCTGACCCTCACTGAGGCAGCATCTCTTGGAGATCGCTCACCAGGGAGGATCGCCTCAGCTCTGGTGAGTTCCCTTTTCCTTATATCTTCTGTATTTCTACCATTTTGCTTGTAATTGCTATCCTTGTTAATACCAGCATAGTTATTGCCAATACAGTCTGGATGGAATGAAGGGCATGAAATACTGATGTGCTCATCAAACGCTGCTTGTTAGCTTAGAGACAAGGTGTTGAATTGGTTTGTTCATGTATTGCAAACAGGTTACTTAGCTGCCTTCATTTTAGCTTCAGAAGAACATGTGCAGAATACAGAATTGATTAGAAGAAATAAGAACTGTCTGCATAGAACTTACTCTTTCCTTACACAGGAGAATCAAGCACACGTTTGTATGTGAGTACCTCCAGAGGTGAAACTTGATCCCCCAGATGTAATGAGCAGAGACATTACAATCAGTTCTAACTGTATCTTAATGCTGTGCTGAATAAGCCTGAGTCAGGATGTAAACCACTTTCTCTTTTTTTCTTCAGATGAAGCCATTAATTTTGTCAGCAAGTCCAAAACGACTCCAGAAATATCAGTCAGTCCTTCTGAAGACCTGGAGCTGGTGTGTGAGGTGTCAGCTGCAAGCGGAGCTGTCGTATAGAAGAAAGATCAAATAGAGGTGAAGCAGGACCAGAGGACAACCATCATCTCCCAGGGGACGCACCGCAAGCTCATGGTCAAAAATGTGACCCTGAAAGACCAAGGGAGCTACAGCTGTGAAACAAAAGATGACAAAGCAACATTCCAAGTGAAAGTCAGAGGTGAGAAAATGCTTGGAATCCCAGAGATAAAGGAACACTTCATTTTGTGTGTCTTGCATTTGGAGGATCAACTTACAGCCTCTCTGGTGCAAAACATTTTGGCTATAGGACTTTCTTTGTCATCTAGTGTCATAGCAACACTTTTCTACATGTGCTTTTCCATCCAGGAATGAATTACTGCAACAAACAATAGGCAAGGAGGGTAGCTTGTGCAGCTCTTGTAGTCAGCTGGTGTCTGCAGGGTTACAGTGCAAGAGCACACCAGGCATGCAAGGAGTGAGAAAAGGGGAGGTGTTTGATGAGATCTGGTTACAAAATTTGAATGACACAATGAGGTGGAAAATGCCACTAATCAGACTCATAAATGGCCTGGGTTGCAAAGGCCCACAGTGCTCATCCAGTTCCAACCCCCTTCTTCCTATGTGCAGGGTTGCCAACCAGCAGCCCAGGCTGCCCAGAACCACATCCAGCCTGGCCTTGAATGCCTGCAGGGATGGAGCATCCACAGTCTCCTTGGGCAACCTGTTCTAGAGGGCCATTCCCTTCTGATTTACTGGAAATGTAGAGAGACATCAGAAGAAACAAAGAGAAGAGAGGAGGTTCAGCAGTGCATGCAGGTGTTCTAAATCTCATGTACAAATCTGCTATCAGACTGCGAAATGTTTAGATTTATGATATGATATGAAATGATATGCCTATTCATTTCCCAAGGCAAAATAGAGGGGAAAGTATTTTCCTGTCTTAATGAGGCATCATGATGGTCCCTGTGAAGGGCAAGTATAATGAAAATGGGGAACTGGAGTAAGCTCTGCAGCAGACTACAGCAAAATGGTGTGACTGTTGTGATGTCCCTGCAGAGAAAGAAGACGTGTTTACAAACAAGGACAAGGTACAAAAGGAGGTGAAGGCTGCACTGACTCAAAATGCCACGCTGAGCTGCGAGGTGGCCCAGGAGAAGATGGAGGTGAAGTGGTACAAGGAGGGGAAACTGATCACCTCGAGCAAGAAGTTCAAGGTGGAGTCAGAGGGCAAACAGTGTCGGCTGGTGGTGATCCAGGTAGAGAAGAAAGATGCAGGGGAGTACAGCTGCGAGGCTGCTGGCCAGAAACTCACCTTCAAGATTCATGTCACAGGTGAGAGAGAACACATTTTGGCCTTTCATTCTAGAATGTTTTAGAAAACGGTCATTAGTTTGTAAGTTTTCCCTGCTATGCTTAAAATTTTTGGTGCTGAACTTTGGGGTGGTTAATTTCTGATGAGGAAATTGAACAAATTATTCTAAATACAGTTGTGAGGCAGCTCCATCTTTTAAAATCTTCAGGAATTTCCTTTTGCTGTGGGAATGAGGCCATAGACAAGAAAGTTCTGATTGCACTTCTCCATTCCCACGTGCCTGTACCACTAGAACAACTCTGCAATGCAGCTGCGTCTCAGGAAGTTTCAGAACAGGGGCTTTGTGTCAAGCACTAGGGGGTGTGCTCTATGTAACATGTTTTTGTCTTGGAAGGGCTCATTTAGCATGGGAGAGAATACTACAGGAATGTTTTGTATAAGTTGATGTTTTGAAGACATAAGTAAATGGCAGCTAGGGGACGAAAGAGTCATGAGAGTCATACAAGAAGCATCACAGAATGCCTTTTGTTGGAAGGGACCTGGAGGATCATCCAGTTCCAATCTCTGTCCTGGAAAGGAACACATTCTTTGAGACTAGGTTGCTCTAACACCCATCCAGCCTAGACTTGAATGTTTTCAGGGATGGGGCATCCATAAATTGCACAACTTCTCTCCACATCATTCTCTTGGGGCATCAGACTGGGAGAACTGATTCATTTTTCTGACTCCTTCCCCAAAACCTGCTCTTCTTTCAAGAGGCCAAACTAATGTATCTCTCTCTTTTCAGAGCCAGAATTTGTATTTACAAACAAGGAGAAGGTACAGAAGGTGGTGAAGGCTGCAACAACAGAAAAATGCCACGCTGAGCTGCGAGGTGGCCCAGGAGAAGATGGAGGTTGTCATCAATTTATAAGCAATGAGCCAATAATGTTCCAATTAGAAACTTTTATTAATTGTAGCGGGTAAAACTAAAAGGCAATTCAGCGCTGGGCGACAGGGGGATTATTGTTCCTCCAACTGCCGCGCTGTCCCGTCCCTTGCAACTTCTTTTGTATTGTCCATCCCGAGCGTATTGTCCTTTAATTGGTCGGTTGTGATCGTGCGACTTGGTGTGTCGTTCCTTGGTTGGTCCTTCCGTGGAACTTTGTATCCATCGGGGCGCGCTTTGCCTGTAACTACGCAGAGTACACAATCTACCCATAAAATTAGAGTGTTCTGCAACCTTTGTGGCCTCCATATTCCACCATTATATCCCGGTCCTAATGAACAAGCACTCCACCACAATGCTACCACATCCCGGTCTTAATGAGCAAACATTTTATCACAGAGGTCAAGTGATAAAAGGAGGGGAAACTGATCACCTCGAGCAAGAAGTTCAAGGTAGAGTCAGAGGGCAAACAGCGTCGGCTGGTGGTGAGCCAGGTGGAGAAGAAAGATGCAGGGGAGTACAGCTGCGAGGCTGCTGGCCAGAAACTCACCTTCAAGATTCATGTCACAGGTAAGACAGGTGTTGTATGAAATACAGCAGAGAACAGTAAAGTAAAATCTAGTTTCTATTATACTGCACCTGGATCACTGTAGTCTGTGCTGAGGTTTTTTCCCTAGACTTGATTGCCTGGGTTTGTAGAAAGTATTTGGTTTCAGTATGACACAAAGACCTGTTTCAGTCTGTCTGTAGAGCAATAATTAGTAATATATGTACAGTGGAAGCAATATTCAAGATATTATTCAAATCTCTCCTGTGCCTGAGATCCCAAACTGTAATTCTTGTTCACCGAAACATTTGACTAAGAGAAGTATGTGCAGTGAGGCTGGAGTGCATGTTCTACGTGCAGCCTTTCATGGCAGGAGAAGCAGGAACTTCTAGTAGTACACTGCCTTTTTACTATGCCTTTATGTTGGAGACTGCATCTGGATAGGTGAGTCTGCTACTCACAGTAAGAGACCTGGTAGAGCTGACTATTGCCAGAGCTCAAAGTAAGATAGATATCTGCAAATCACACACAAAGAACAAAGGACTGCGTTGGTGAGCATATTTCCTTTGTGCCTTTGACAGTCACAGTTGTGGCAATGGTAGAGGCCATGAGGAGTCTGTTCAGGAAGCCAGGAGTACTGTTCTGGGTCATGAAAAGGCAGCCAGTGGTTTGACTATCACATGTTTATGTGTTTTGATGTTTCACAGTGGGTCTTAAGTAAAAGGAACTCAGGTTTTGGTTGCCTGCAGGACAGATGTTCTTTTGGGTTCAATATGTTTGCATAGTGACTTGCAACCATGGGACTGGTGTTCAAGGACCCTCTTGGTTCCTTCAGTTCCTAGGTTCTTTCTTGCCTAGATTTGACACTTTGTTTCAACAGAAGAGCTGATATTCTCTAGTGAAGGCTATTAGTTTGGGCACAAGTGGTAACCTAAACCTGTTCCAACCTGTACATACAAACCTGCAAGTTGGTCTCATTTCGGTCCCTCAGTCAATACTTTTTCTTTTCTTCCCTCAGAGCCAAAACCTGTGTTTATAAACCAGGAGCAGGTGCAGAAAGAGGTGAGTGCTGCCCTGGCAGCAAGTGCCTCCCTCAGCTGTGAAGTAGCACAGGATCCAACCGAAGTAAAATGGTACAAGGATGGAAGACTGCTTGCCTCCTCCAGAAAGTTCAGAATGGAATCTGTGGGCAAAACACGGCGTCTGGTTGTGGAGCAGCTGGAGAAGAAAGATGCTGGAGAATACATCTGCGAGGCTGCTGGCCAGAAGATGACCTTCAAGTTGGAAACAACTGGTGAGCATTCGCTTTGGGAGCACTAAGCAGCTTTTTATGTGGCTTAGAGGAAGACTGGCTGTCTTCTACCCTGTGGGCATGGAACAGCCACAATTCCCCCCGGAACAACATCAATGACCCACACCACAAGTTGGATTCTCCTTTTTAATGTAGTGGTAGCGAGGTGAAAATCTGGCTGTGGAATATTTTTGACTAAGGAACTTCTACTTTAATTTCTAGATGCGCTGAATTACCCTCTGGAGTGTCTTTCTGAATATATAAGCAACCATGGGTGACTATGATCCTGATTTATATCTAGGTTCAGGCTTACTTTTTCAGTTAGGTTAGATCAATAGCTCCAGAGAAGATAGGGAAATACAGCAGTTCACTGATACCATGTGTCAGAAGAATGCAGCTCAGTGCTGGGCAGTTTGCTGCTTCATTCCCTCTTACAAGTTGCACCCAAGGCTGGAAAAGACCACTGAGATAGCTGAGTCCAACCCAGCCCACCCTCACTGGACTTACTAACCACGTCCCCAGTGCCACATACCCGTGGGTCTTGAGCACCTCCAGTGACTGCGGTATATCAGCGTGGTTGCTTCAGTTGTGGGAGTTTTCAGACACTGGCTGTTGTTCTAGCGAGACAAAAAAACAAAACTGATGGAACAGTGTCTATACAGGAAGCAACTGGCTGTCCTGATGGCTGCCAACAGTTTTACACAAGGTGTGTCATGCAAGCTTGCATGAGTCTGGTTTAAAAACTTGCTGTTCTGATGGAAGGAGAGGATGTTGGTACAGGATAACTGCGGGATTTGTGCTCTCCCGACATCCAGTTGCAATCACAGCTTATTGTTGCTATAGAAAACAGCTTCTCTGTAGACAAATTGAGTTAGTTCCAATAAGTGGCTGAAGCCCTAAGTGATCCAAGGTGAAGCATGATCCAAACTGGAATTTAACTAATTGTAGTAGGGAATCCAAGCCTTAATGAGATGAGTTATTTAAAATATGAGTCCTCCATCTAAAACAGCATTGAACTCTTACTCTGGTTTATGATAGAAGTGAGAGTTTAACAGCAGAAGTCTGAAGTTATGCTCCATATTTCTCATCACTCAAGAGAATATTTGAATATATGAATTCCTTTGGCTATGTTAGAGCTCATAATGAGGTCAGCTGATGTTCTTTAAATGCTCGGAGTCTAGCAATGTGGGGAAGTGGACTGCTATTTGCTGTTGAGCTTTAGGCTAAGAAGCCTGATTTTAGAGGACTGTGGACTTCCCCTTTCCCTTCCCCTCTCCTCCCCTTCTCCCTGGACTGATCCCACATGGTTTGAGAATGATTTCAGATCAAGGTAAATGAGGAATCGCTGTGTGAAAACCTGTTGTTTTACTGCACTATAAGATACACTTAGTCAAAAGACAAGTGTGTGTTCCAAGCTTGAGATTGCAGGAGATCCTAGAAACAACTCAGCTGCTCAAACCTGTAGTCTGGCTGAATCTTTTATTGTCAGTTTTGGTCAGGAGGAGATGCTTGAGTAAGACAAATAAAAGGTCACGGGTAAGTTGGTCCTTCTTGTGATATACTTCTAGGCTTTCATCAGGGAGAAGCTTAATTAGTCCAAATAATCATAGCAGAAACCACACCAAGAGCATGAGAGTGAAATTTATACTTTCTTGACGTGAAGGAAAATTTTACCTGGTTCTGCCATTCCCCAAATATTTGTTTCCTTATGACAAGAAGAACTTTGCAGAAGTAATTTTTTTTTTCAGTCTTGCGTGCAACACAAAAAGGGGTAAAATCTAGGAGGCCACCTGAAATGTTTTTTCCATCTGGAAGGATCCATTTAACAGCACCCATGGACCTGGTTATGAACAAAACTAAGTTCCCAACTAAATCCACATTCTTCTTTCTCCTTCTCAGAATTGCCTGTGAAAATCAGCAAACCATTGGCAGACAGTAGCATCATTGAGAAGGACAAGGTCACATTTGAGTGTGAGCTGTCCAGGCCCAACATGGACGTCAAGTGGTTCAAGGTATGGCATGTAATGGTATTTTCCTTTCTGACTTCTCTGGAAATGAATGAGAGCCTTTAATTTCACTTCCAAGGGATGCGAGTCTGAGCTTTTCCTTGATAGCTTTTTCACTGCTCTCTTTTCTTTATGCTCTTTTATTTGCCCAGATCAGCACTCTTTGTTATTATGTCCTGAGTTCATTTATCAAGTTGAAATTGAAGTTTGTTTTGGTTTTATTGTGAACTTTTTAGGTCATGCTGCACAAAATATTGTTGGTTGAACTACAGTACAGTCTTGAGCTTCAAGTCTAACACAGAAATTCTCAGCTGGGATTTTGTAGCCTTGTTGTGAACTGGGTTTTTGGGGTGAAATCTCAGTTTTCTTTGCACCTGACAGTGTGAGAATTTGCTCTGGCACTTTGTGTACCTCCCTGGTGCTCAGCTGTTCCTTCCCTTACTTGGGGATAACGTCATTTATTCAAGGTGATGTCCAAACAGGCTTGTTAACAGTCCTCCGCAGTGCTTTAAGCTGTCATAGGTCAGCCAGAATTTATGCATGTTCTATAGCCATTCCTTCATGTTGAAAACACTGCACTGTGCTTAAGCTTCAGCATATGTTCCAGTAAGCACAGTTCCATTAATTCTAGGGGAGTGGGTGAATTAAGCATAGATCTGAAGGCTCCCTTTGCTCAGTGCAGAGATGGAAGGACTAATGGAGATCTGACTTGATATTTTCCCTTCTAGGATGGGAAGGAGCTCTGTCAAAGTAAAAAAGTGGGCATTACTTCCCAGGGAAATAAGAGAAGTCTCATTATTCACAAGTGTGAATATGAAGATCAGGGAACATCCACATGCTGAGCAGCCTAAGACAAGACATCAGCTACCCTAAAGGTTCATTTTATGTTTAACTGAAAGAGCAAATAAATCCTCTTGTGGTATTTTGCACCACGGGAAGAAATGCTTCATGGGCAGTTTGGGCATTTCTTGGTTAGTCCTTTTGGATACCTTTCTCTTTCTTCTTTATGCTCAAGACAGATTTTCCCTCCATGTGTTGCATTGGTTAAACCCCAGTTTGTAGCTCATCATTGGGCTCTGAAGCATCAGACTTATTACTGAACACACGGGTCTGCTGTGCCCTGGTAGATGCCACCTTCCCAAGGGACGTATGAAATGATGCTTTTTTCTGATTTCCTACTAGATGCTGTCCTCATGTGGCCACTTGGGTTCAGTGTTAGCATGAACATGAACATGTGTCCTGTCCCATGACTTTGGTGAACTCTCATTTTCTCTCTCATTCTGCAACCAGGTTGGGTTGCTGTTTCAGTACTGGCTGTTTTATGTAGCCATTCCATTTGTTCTGGTTTACGTTCTTTTTTATTTTCTTTTTTTCAGGCATCATTTCTATACAGTAGACAAAGCCAGCCTATTACATTTGATTTACAGTTTTTAGCTTTTGCTGGTAAGCATTTCAGCTCTCAGGCAGTTTTACCAACAGCTTTGAAGAGCTGAAATGAACCAGCCTGGACACGATGGTCTGTTTTTGTTGGTGTAATGAATTTATGAAGTTAAACTGATTGACCCCATAAGGTTTTACAGTGTATGACTCACGTCTGGCAGAGTTATCACAGCAATGAGTTTATATACTTAGCATTTCAGGAGGCAGATAGTTGGGGATACTCTTTCATTTGCTTGCGTCTCAGAGTGAATCACTAGTATGTGAACCATCCTTCATCTCCTTTGTATTGCTTTTGTGTGTGTCTGTGTGTGGTTTCCCCTGTGAATTTCATTCTTTCCAGTTATATGGAAGTTCTCTTTTGAGCAGTGAAATTAGATGTTCCATCATCAGTCATAATGGTAAAGCTGAGTTGCCACGTTATCTGTGTCCTTTCTGTCTGGCGTCTCAATAACTGCTGCCCCACCACAATATCTGCCTAATACTTCAGCTCCATGGATGCCTCCTTGTGCAAACTGAGAGCCTGTATTTGGTGTGCATAGATCTGGGCTTACATCTGTGCTGGTAAATGCACTAGTGCATGGGCTAAGCAGTCCTGCCTCCTGTGCTGTGGGCATTGAGATGGGGCTCCTACAAGCTGCCCATTGCAAGATATTTAGAAACTAATTGCTGCGGAGGTTTCCATCCTCTTTTCAGACTAACTAAAATTTGGTTAGTGGGATCAAAACAGAAGGGGCAGGGAGGGAGAGCTGACCAAGGACTACTGATGGAACAACTATGAATCCTTGGTTCCTCAGGATTCCCTGCATCAGCAGTTGGCAACAGGAGTAAGGGGGCTCAGGAGGACACTGTGGAGTAGTGTGAAAAATGAGCGAAGAGAGTTACTAATTGATGCCTCTTGGAAAGTAGTCCAAGAGTGGTCCTCTTCCTAAACTCTCCTCTTGTGTGTGGTTTTATCTTTATGAGGTGTTCATAACAAGTGATGTGTAGATCTCCCTTATCTCATAATGTCTTTGCCTGCCTGCAGTGAATATGCAGGATACTGGATCATATACCAGCTTCTTTGAATTACTGCTCATGTCAGGAGATAAAATCTGCCTATTCTTTGAACTAACACTGGCGAGGGTTAGTTATTCTGGCTACCGAGAGAATGACACAGCAGATTAAACTCTTTCATTTCCTTCTTTGTCAAATGCCTTTTCATCTAACTGTGTGTCCCATAGAAATTCAGAGCAGTGTTGGCTGAGGGAAGTGGAAATATTTATCTCCTGTGTGTATCTGCCACCCTATTTAGACATGCTGGCAGAGCGCAGAGATTGGAGGAGTTGGATTAGGCAGTAGTTTCCCTATTGCTCACAGAACCACTTTTTCTGTGGTCTCCCAGCTACCCTGTGCCCAGTGGCCTATGCAAGATGGAGCGGAAAAGGCTCATTTTATGAACAAACAGGAACCTTTCTGGTCAGATTAATACCTGTGCTCTTTTAGAGAGATTTAGATACTAGAGATTTTAGGTACTGGAATAGGCTCCCCAGAAAGGTGGTTGAATCACCATCCCTGGTTGTGTTTAAGAGCCTTTTGGATGTGGTACTCAGGGATATGATTTAGTGTAGTTTTTAGAGTTAGGGTACTGGTTAGGCTGCGGTTGGACTTGATGATCTTCAATGTCTTTTCCAACCTGGGTAAATCAATGATTCTATGCAGGAACTCTTCTCCTGAGGTTAATCCAAGTTGTATCCAGGCCCTTCAGAAGGAAAGGGATATAGCAGCACAGAAATATGGCCTGATTCTGACATAACTAAATGCAGACCTGGAGAGTTAAAAGGGATTGTGTGATGTTCAAAGGATTTTGAAGCAAAGATGTCCCCTAGGTAAGATTTGTGGCTGACATTCCCCATACATTGTTTGTAGGCACACAAGCTAAGGAGAGACTAGTGATGAGCATGCAGAGAAGCCAATGGTTCAGACAGGTTTGTAGTGACACAACACTGTAGAGTTCTGTCTAGTTCTCCTTGGCATAGTTTGGAAAATAAAGATGAGGTAATTGGTGGTAACCAATATGGCTTCATCAAGGTCAAGCCATGTCTGACAAACTTGGTGGCCTTTCATGATGGAGTAACAGCATCAGTGGATAATGGGAGAGCAACTGACATCATCTACTTGGACTTGTGCAGAGCATTTGATCCCGTCCTGCATGACATCCTGGTCACCAAACTGGAGAAAAATGGTTTTGATGGATGGACCAGTTGCAGGATAGGGAACTGTCTGGATGGTCACACTCAGAGAGCTGCAGTCAATAGCTCAGTGTCCAGGTGGAGGGTGGTGTTGGGACCAGTGTTATTTAACATTTTTGTAGGCAACATGGAGAGTGGAATCAAATGCAGCCTCAGCAAGTTTGCAGATGACACCAAGCTGAGCGGTGCTGTTGATGTGCTAGAGGGAAGGGATGCTACTCAGAGGGACCTGGACAGGCTGGAGAGGTGGGCCCTTGGCAGCCTCATGAACTTGAGTGTGGCCAAGTACAAGGCCCTGCACCTGGGTCAGGGCAATCCCAAGCACAGGCACAGGCTTAGAGGAGAATGATTTGAGAGAAGCCTTGACCCTGAGGAGAAGAGTTGGTGTGGAGGGAGGTGTCCCTGCCTATAGCAGGGGGACTGGAACTAAATGACCTTAAAGATTCAGTCAGTTCTATTGTTTTTCTACCCTTAATTTTGCTTGAAAGGTTTTAGAATAAATGAGATTCTGGTTTCCATGAAAACTGTTTGCAGGGAGCTCCATTGTAGCTAGTAGGTCTGTCTTTAAGTTCAAGGGCAATAATGCATTGACTGTGTTGAAGAGAGAAATGACTCAGGAATGGATGATGGTTTAGAATAAAACATAATCCTACTTATTTTCTATGCAAATATGTGTAAGGAAAAGATGCTGCACTCAGTTCTGGAAATACCCTGACAAATATATCTCTACTGTTTCACAGCTGGAGATATCAAGATTGTTAAAGCACTGGAAGATGTGGAAGTGAATGAATATGGGAGTGCATCTTTTGTCTGTGAGATTTCACGCGATGAGGTTCAGACCCAGTGGTACAAAGAGGACAACAAGCTGAAGGCTGATGACAACATCAGAATGCAACAAGATGGTAGGGTGTAAGCGGGGGGTCTTTCTCCTGAGTGGGGGGTGGGTTGGAGATCAAGCATATAAGACATCTGAAATGAAGTGAAGAGGGTTCAGAAGCGAGTTCCCCTTTTGTTTTGGGACTGAGGTTTAGGTGGAACAAGTGACATGGTGGGATGCTTAGTGTGGGAAGTGTGATGCTATCCCACCATCCCACACTGCTGGGAGCAGGTAGGAAATGAGTGCAGTTATTTCCAAAGTGGGGGTGAACAGGGCAGTCAGTTCACCTCTCCAAAGAGGTTTTGTCTGACAGTGAGTGTGATCCTTCTGTATCAGATACTTTGAATTTGACGGTGGCCGCATTTGATCAGTCCTTGTAGAAGCCATGTTTAGATTCTGCTTTGGTCTGCTCCATTTCCAGTTCAAAGTCATTGGACACTAAATGAGACAGCTGCATCTCAGTAAAAGATGTGTTTGAATAGCTGTGATGTGCTTACTATTCAGATTTACAGAGCTGAGGTTTTGTCCTTGGCTATAGCAAAGAAGTCAAATCAGGTGAAATTAATTGTATTTCTGAACTAGACAAGTTTAAGTTTGGTTGCACCTAAATTTGGTGCGGTTTGTCATTGATTTCATCTGAAAGAAACTTGCAGGCTTTTTATCTGCTGTTGTCCCCAGCGTAAGATTATCCATTCACATCCTAAAGTACTTGTTATATTTTCAACTCACTCTTATTTGAATAAAAGCCTCAACAATTGGGAGCAATTTAATAAGCACAGAACAAGAGCTGGACCTTGCATTTGGTAGATACTGTACAGTATTACTTCATAGAAATGTAGTCAATGGCATTCCCTATAGACAATCGTTTGTTTTATCTTTAGAGTCGTTCAGAGAACCATTGTGAACTTGACATTAATTGGAATGGAATACACGCAAGAGACTTTCCTCTTCTTCCAATTGTCCTCATCCTTTCTTCTCTTCCACCCCTGCTTTGCAGATTACCATATAGAAATCACCAGGAAGTTGGAGGACAAGACAGCTTTGGAACGTCATTCTGTCATCCTGTCCTGTGACTTCAGGCCTTCTCCAAAGGTTGTGAAATGGTTCAAGGGCCGCACACCCATCGAGCCCTCTGAGAAGTACAAGATCAAGAGGGATAAGCATTCAGTAGAGCTCAGAATTCTGAAGCTGAAGCCCGATGATGCTGGTGTGTACAAGTGCAAGGCAGGAATTGCAGAGACTGAGGCCACGCTGACAGCTGAAGGTATGAGCAGGGAGGGTGGCCTCTTCCATGTCCTATTTCACCTCAGATTTCTCTTCTTGAGGTTGACTTCTGCCGTTCTCTCCTGCTAACTTTATACATGTATTATCTTCACATAGATGATTACACAAAGATCATCTAGTCCAACCATTCTACCACATCCCAGTATGATTTATAGTAACAGTGGTAACAGTTCACCTTGTTTCCCCACAGCCCGCAATGTAGAAGTAACGAAGCACCTGCAGGATGTAGAAATTGAAGAAGAGAGCTCTGCTGTCTTCTCCTGCGAGCTGTCCCATAATGACGAGGACGTGGAATGGTTCCTGAATGGCAACCTCCTTTACACCAACAATTACAATGACATCAAGAACGTTGGCAATTGCTGCACACTGACAATGAAGCAGGTTAAGCCTGAGGATGCTGGCACAGTGACAGTGAAGTCAGACAAGGTGTCAGAAAGCGCACCTGAAGGTGATAGGTGGGTCTGATCACACCCCTCCTGGATGTAAGAGATGCTAAGGAGCTCCAGTTCATTCTATTGTGCAGCAGTCCTGCTTCTAAAGCTGACCTCTCTGGGGTGACAAGTCATCAGAGGCTTTCTTCCAGTGGAAGGTTCCATTGCAGCAGATATCAAGGAAGGAGGATGGTTTTGGTGTCCTGCCAAAGCATTCCATTGCTTTTTATCATCATTTTACTTAACACAAGGAGAGTTACAGGAGCAATTTCTTTTACTGCTTCAGTAACATGCAGTGTCAATGCTGTTGTCTCCAAGGATTTATGACTGAAGGAGAGATCATTCAGTGTGTGTTTTGCCTCTGGGATGACTAATGACCAGGCTGTGAGCAACCTGATCTAGCTGTGAATGTCCCTTTTTATTGCAGGGGAGCTGGGCTAGATGGCCTTTAAGGGTCTCTTCCAATTCTAAGGAACTTGTGCCTGAAGTGCAGAAGTGGATGAATTATACCACTTCTTCATATCCTCCCCATGATTACAGAGGAAATACAACAAAACAACATGCATGGTCTTACTGTTGTCATTTGCTTGAATACGAAGTCGTCTCTTTTTTATGGTTGAGATTTTTGTTGATATGGGTCAGGAGGAACTCACACTTTTTAGCTTTCTCAATAGGCAAAAAGTTCCAGTTGCTGCAAGCCACCGAGGTAACCAATAGAGGGGCCCTGATCCCCCTTGTGCCATCGGGATGCTCTGGCACGGGATGTGCCTCCAACCCAAAGCTCCTTCCCACCTCCCAAGGAAAAGCAAAGCAACTCAAGCATCTCCAGCAAAGCTGCCCAGCAGACAGCAGGGAATGCAAACAGCTTCTGGCTGCTCCCCTGCACTCCTGTCCTAAGTAAGTGACCCCTCGAGGACTGGATGGGAAATCAGTGCATGACACACGTGAGTGTGCACAGCATTGTGCAAAGCAGTGGGGATCCGTGTGTGTGTGTATTTGTGCATGGATGGTGTTGTACACACATTTGTGTCCATGAGTGTACAAACCAGTGGTGTTGCTCAGGTGTGTGTAGGTCTGTGGGTATGTGTGCAAGGACGAGCATGCACATATATGTACGTGCACAGGGGTGTGCAGAGTGTTGGAGCTGCACAAGGACATTGTGGTACCGGTGTGTGCGTGCACTTTGGGAGTGAAAGGAAGGGGTTACACATGTGTGAGTGTGTGTGCGCACAGGGCTGCACTAAGGGATGTGGTTGTGTGAGTGTGTGTGAGCACATAGATAGTGCGTGGATGCGGTGGCACAAATGTGTGCTTGCACAGGGCTGTGCTGAGGAGTTGGGCTGCACACAGGTGCACACAAAGGGATGTTTGAACCCTTTGCCCCTAAGAACAGTTTTCCAGTGTCTCTCGTCCAAGAATTCTTTGAACAGCCTGCAGCTGACTCTCCTGAAGCTCAGGGTCCTGACTTTGCTTTTTGCCAGGCCCGCATTCCTTGAGATGAGGAATTCTAGGAGGGCATGGTCACTACAGCCCTGACCACCTCCAGTCTTAACCCCTGCTGTGCACCATGTCCAGTAATGCTTCCCTTCACAGAATCACAGAATTACCCGGGTTGGAAGGGACCTCAAGGATCATGTAGTTCCAACCCCCCTGCCTAGCAGGGCCACCAAACATACACATTTACTAGATCAGGTTGCCCAGGGCCCTGTCCAACCTGGTCTTGAACACCTCCAAGGACGGGGCATCCACAACCTCACTGGGCAGCCTGTTCCAGGACCTAACCACCCTTCTAGTAAAGAACTTTCCCCTAACATCCAACCTAAATCTTCCCTCCTTCAACTTAAAACCATTTCCCCTAGTCCTGCTATTATCAGCCCTTTCGAAGAGTTTACTCCCCTCCTGGGACTAAGTTCCCTTCAGGTATTGAAAGGCTGCAATGAGGTCACCTCGCAACCTTCTCTTCTCCAGGCTGAACAAACCCAACTCCCTCAGCCTGTCCTCATAGGGGAGGTGCTCCAGCCCCCTGATCATCTTTGTGGCCCTCCTCTGGACCCTTTCCAAAATTTCCATATCTTTTTTGTACTGAGGGCTCCACACCTGGACACAGTACTCCAGATGGGGCCTCACAAGAGCAGAGTAGAGAGGGACGATCACCTCCCTATCCCTGCTGACCACCCCTCTCCTGATGGAACCCAGGATCCCATTTGCTTTCCGGGCTGCCAGAGCGCACTGCTGGCTCATGTTAAGTTTCTCATCTATCAGGACCCCTAGGTCTTTTTCAGCCGAGCTGCTCTCAAGGACAACTCCTCCCAGCCTGTACAGGTGCCTGGGGTTCTTCCGGCCCAAGTGCAAAACCTTGCACTTTGCCGTGTTGAACCTCATTAGGTTCACCCGAGCCCAGCTTTCCAGCCTGTCAAGGTCCCTCTGAATGGCATCTGTTCCCTCCACCGTATCGACTGCACCACTCAGCTTGGTGTCATCAGCAAACTTGCTGAGGGTGCACTCCATTCCCTCATCGATGTCATTAATAAAGATGTTAAAGAGCACCGGTCCCAAGACAGACCCTTGAGGGACGCCGCTCGTTACCGGCCTCCACCTGGACATAGAGCCATTGACCACCACCCTCTGTCTGCGGCCTTTCAACCAATTGCTTATCCATCTAGTTGTCCACCCATCAAATCCACCTCCCTCCAATTTGGAGATGAGGATGTGATGGGGGACCATGTCAAAGGCCTTGCTCAGGTCCAGGTAAATGACATCGGTCGCCTTCCCTTCATCCACCAACGCCGTCACTCCATCATAGAAGGCCACAAGATTAGTTAAGCATGACCTTCCCCTGGTGAAGCCATGCTGGCTGTCTCGGATCACATGCTTGTTCTTTATGCGATCAAGCATGTTGTCCAGGAGGATCTGTTCCATAATCTTCCCAGGCACAGAGGTGAGACTCACCGGCCTGTAGTTACCCGGGTCGTCCCTGCTCCCCTTCTTGTAAATGGGAGTGACGTGACCCTTCCTCCAATCATCCGGGACCTCACCTGACAGCCACGACTTCTCAAATATGATGGAGAGCGGCTCAGCAACCACCTCAGCCAGCTCCTTCAGGACCCTGGGATGCACGCCATCTGGCCCCATAGACTTATACTCATTCAGTCTAAGGAGGCACTCTCGGACTTGCTCTACCCTTACAGTGGGGAGGGATTTACCTCCTTGGTCCCCACATGGAGGTATGGGGGTGCAAGACTTAGGGACGTGAAAAAGACTAGAATCCTGGCCACCAGTGAAGACCGAGGTGAAGAACTCATTCAGCACCTCAGCTTTCTCTTCATCTGTTGAAGCCATTTCTCCTTTTAAATTTACCAGAGTAGGCATGCCCATTTTGGCCTGTCTCTTCTGGCCAATGTACCTGTAGAAGGTTTTCTTGTTGTTTTTCACATCCCTCGCCAAGTTCAGTTCTGCCTGAGCCTTGGCTTTCCTGATCCCACATCTGCAAGTTCGGACGGCATCCCTGTATTCTTCCCGGGTGACACAGCCTTGTTTCCAGAGCTTGTACACCCCTTTCTTCACCCTCAGTTCTCTTAGCAGGTCCTTGCTGAGCCATGCCGGTTTTCTACCTCTCCTGCCCACTTTCTTAATCAGGGGAATGGAGACCTCTTGTGCTGCCAGGAGGGCATCCTTGAACAGTAGCCAGCTCTCCTCAACGTCCTTATCTTTGAGGGCAGCGCGCCAGGGGATCTTGGCCAGCATTCCATTGAGTAGCTTGAAGTCTGCTCTTCTAAAGTTGAGCATCCTGGTCCTGCTCTTTGCCAGGCCCACATCGCTTGAGATCACAAACTCAACCAGGGCATGATCGCTGGAGCCCAGGCAGCCTCCAACCTTGACGCCTTTGATGATCTCCTCAGCGTTGGTGAGCAGCAGGTCCAGCAACGCTTGACCTCTGGTCGGTCTGTCCAATACCTTCCCTTCTGCTTGGTGTGCTTAATGCTTGGCCCACAAAGTTATTCCCAGTGCAGTCCAGCAGTCTCTCAGACAGCTTGCAGCCAGCCATGCTGATTTCCCAGCCTGACTGGAATCCCCCATCAAGTTGAGAGTCAGTGAGCGCGGTGCTTCTGGTAGCTGCAGTAAGCAGGGCCCATCAACAGGCTCCCTTGACCAGGCGGCCTGGAGCAGACCCTCACCTCCAGAAGCCCATTATTGGTTCAGTCCCGAATTTTACCCGCAAGTTCTCAACGTGATCGTGGCTGTTCTTAGTCCTTTGCAGTCAGCTTCTTCATAGAGAGGGCAAATACCTTGCCCTCCGGAATTCCATAGTAACAATCATGTCTCCTTTATGTCAGGTGAGGTGTTTTTTGTTGTTGTTGTTTTTTGTTTGCTTGTTTGTTTGTTTTCCATTTTCTAGGTAGAAAATTTAATTTCTGAGCCAGGAGAAGAAGAAGTGCAACATGTAACAATCTTCCTGGCACTGTGCAGTTTGCATGAGTAGCCAAGTGCTCCTCAGGTAACGTGTGCTGCAGAGCTGACCTTGGTGGCAGGGGTTGTGTCTTCATTTTCTTCCTGTCATGTGGGAACATAAGAAGACTCTTCAGAGCAGGAGCTGCAGAGGAAGATGAACGGCATGAGAAGGTAAGGCTAGGAACCAAGGACACCTCCAGAAAGAACAGAAAAACTAAGTCATTTAAGATGCATGATGGCCGTGTGATACTGTCCGTGACTGGAGGAGAAGCACATGGCTAGGAATGACTGATGGCTCTGGTGGGATGAGTGCCTACGTGCGCCGTAAAGGAGAGTTTGTGGGATGTTCTGTGGACATGTGAAGGCTGTGGGAAAGTTAAGAGAGAAAACGTGTGAATTCACAGAAGTGGTATTAGAACCTGGAATAAACCATTTGGATCACTCACATCTGAGTCCGTGCCAGATTGTCGCACTGTCAGAACCTGAGGCCTGGGATTTTCCTTTAGTAGTGCCAACTGCCTGTTGTAAATGAGAAAAGATATTACTAAACATAGCTTCCCTCCTTGTAGTTTTGATATTTCTGTCTTTGCATTCCTTTAGCACCCAGGGTGTTGATGCAGCTGCACAAATCCGCTGTACTGTCCTCCTGTTTTGCATGGAAGAATGGTAAAATAGCAATCTCTGGGTGAAATTTTGTTCAGGCGTTTTCCTTTCTGTGCCCCTAGGAAGCAATGGCTTGGAAATGGCAGTGCCGCCTGGGAACCCACACAGCAACCCAGTATCTCATTGTCTGGGTCTGTGAAAAACCACAATGATGACAAAAGATGTTTCAATTCTGTCTGTGCTGTCAGTGCAGCCCTGAGGAGCGGTGTGGGCATGGCATGGCAGGGAGAAGGGATTTCACTTCCAATGGGAAAGTGCCTGTTCATGTGTTGGTATGTAACCGCTCCATGGCCTGCTCCATGTGCTTCTGAATGGGCAGCTCAACTTTTGTGTCACTCAGCCACCTGTGGCAGAGGTCAGGATTAGTGCCTTTCAAGGAGCTGAGAAGCATTTCTTGCTCAAGTCCTGCTTCCAAGCTTAACCACCTACAATGAAGTAGATGTCGTTTTTCTGGTGTCCTTCAATTCCGTGTCCGCATTTTCCCAAAAGCAAAAGAATTTGGAGTTAACCAGCTGCAGTGAAGTGAGCGATTTCAGTGCCTATTTCTGATGGTGGCAATGAGTTCAGAGGTCACACTTAATTGACGGTGCCTGTTTCCATTCTGACAAAGGCTGTAGTTTCAGCTGACTTCCCGAGGCTGCCATGTGTGGTGGTGACACAGCCTTGGGCTTGTGCGTTTGCATGACTCCCACCTTTCCTTTCTGTGTCTTGCAGGTCAGCTGGTGCTGGAAGCGGCCGGTATCTGAGTAGGAATGAAGGTGAGTGCAGGAGCAGCTGCTGAGGGGAGGAAGGAAGTCCATGCTAATGAGCTCTGAAGCATCTGCGGGTCCGGTACCAGAATAGGCAGCAGTGATGCAGGGGGCTCCTCGGCAGGAAGCTGGCTGATCCAAATGCTTGCTGAGAGTTTGGAAGCCCAAACCCTTATGGTCTCTGTAAGGGTGGTTAATAAAAAGATATTAACCAAGATGGTGGTAAATAGCCTAAGGTTATTAGCAAAGGGAAACTCACCAATATCGATACCTTGACTAGAAAGCTGAGGCAGCCTCAACTAGGGAGCAATCTCTAAGACATGCTGTCTCAGTGGTGGTCAGCCTTTAAATGAGGTCTCAGAGGAGGTTGAGTCGAGGTCCACCCCTTCTGGGAGCACAGCTAGATTACTCTCACCTGTGCTCCCGCAGCTGACCCAATACTTGCCTCAGCTGATAAATCAGAGGTTCAAGCTGTGATTTCCCATACAGTCTCTAAGCTGAAGGCAGCATCTCCTTGATCTGATGGTGGTGTGCCTGAGTGAGGGAGTGATCCAAGCTGGATGCAGAAGAGTCATCTTAATTTCTCTGCTATTTTACTTCAGATGACACCTATTGGGTGTTGGTTTCTTAAAATTTGGATCTAGGAGGTGGTCTCTTCCTTTGCTTCTGATGAAAGCACAGAAGTGCAGCAGGAGTAGAAGACAAAGAGGTTTTCTTGGTGACAGGAACACCAATTATTTGATTCAAATGTGTAACTGATGTAGATGGTGAAGAACAGATCTGCCTCAAAGACATGCTTGATCACATAAGAAATGAGCATGTGATCCAAGACAGGCAGCGTGGCTTTAGCAGGGGAAGGCCATGCCTAACCAGTCTGGTGGCCTTCTATGATGGAGTGACGGCATTTGTGGACAAAAGGAAGGTAACAGATGTCATTGACCTGGACTTGAGCAAGATCTTTGACATTGCCCTCCACCACATCCTTATCTCTAAACTGGAGGGATGTGGATTTGACAGGTGGACCACCTGGTGGATAAGGGATTGGTTGAAAGGCCACAGACAGAGGGTGGTGATTCATGGTTCTATGTCCAGGTGGAGGCCGATAACAAGTGGTGTCATCCAGGAGTCTGTCTTGGGACCAGTGCTTTTTTACATGGTTATCAGAGACACCAATGATGCAATGGAGTGCACCTTCTGCTGTTTGCTGAGTGGTGCGGCTGACGCAGTGGAAGGAAGGGATGCCATTCAGAGGGAGCTCAACCGAGAGGTTGGCCTAGGTGAATCTAATGAGGTTGAACACAGCAAAGTGCAAGGTTTTGCACTTGGGCTGGAGGAATCCCAGGCATTTCTACAGACTGGGAGGAGCAGTCCTTAAGAGAAGCCCCGCAGAGAAGGACCTGGGGGTCCTGGTGGATGAAAAACAGAACGTGAGCCATCAGCGTGCTCTTGCAGCTCAGAGAGCAAATGGTCCCCTGGGCTCCATCAGAAGAGGGGATGGCCAGCAGGGACAGGGAGGTGATTGATCTTCATGATCCTTGAGGTCCCTTCCAACCCGGGCCATTCTATGATTCTGTGATTACACTCGCTGTCAGAAATAACAGCAGCTGTACAGAAGCTGGATATATTTTGGGACAGTTCTTGTAACCAGCTGATTTTAAGACCTTGCCCGAATTTGGGGTCTAAATTGCATGTTAGGAGAAAGCTGGTAAAGTGGCTATTGCTCATTCTTTTTCATTTGCTGATTCTTTCATTCGGGTTCCTTTTCCAAAGGAGATTCTGGTGATGGAAGCAATTGAAGAAAGAACCAAAGCAGCTCTTGCCAAGAGTGCTTGAAGTCCCTGTGGAGAGAAGCAAAGAACTTGGGCTTCCTCTGGGATGCTCCCCACCATGTCTCAGGAAGGAGACAACTGCTGTTCCACTTTCTGCTCTGTGTGTGGAAAGGTACGTCTGGGTTTCTTCTGCTTGTTTATTCTTTCTTTTTCAGGCTTTGAAGGAGAAGGGGTGGAGCAACGGGAGACTCACTGGTCGTTTGTTACCTCAAGAACAGGATGGATTCTGCATTGACTGTGAAAAACCTGGGCTAGTAGCATGGGCATGTTTCAGGCTGGACTTTTCCTTCTTGGTTTCCTTTTGGCTACAGGGAGACAGCTGTCTAAAGGTGTGTTTTCATACCCACTCTCCAAAACCACGTTTCATTGTTGCAGGTGGTTCAGTGTGCTCTTGCAGTGCAGATGCTGTAGTTTGCTGTAGAATCTGAATTGTTTCTGTTCCTAGGGGAGGACTGGGAGGAGGTAGTGAGAAGAGAATTCAATGCCTTAGGTGTATCTTAGTGAGAAATGTTGGCATGAGGTGCTGAAAGTCTTGAGTTGTCAAAGGCCAGTGAGGCTCAGACTCCTTAACCTGCTGGAGCAGGGTGGAAGCAAGGAGTGGGCACTGCCGTCCCACAAGCTGCACTTGGTTCTGGTCTGCCAGGTCTGTGCTGGCCTGGATTTCTTCTGAGAAGTTTGTTGGAGCTGCTTGGAGTAGTGAAGGGTGGGGAGGAAGTGCTGCTCAAGAGCTAAGGCTCTGCATGATCATCTTGGATGGTTTTAACCATGATATCTGAAGACATAGTTTCCATCAGAATGATCCCAACATTGTGCGAGTGTCTCAGATGTATGAGAGCACCCGCCTCCTCCAGCTGAGCCATAGGAAAGCTAACTGTGCCCAGTAATTACAGCTTCTGCAGATTGAATATGCTTCCAAGTGTTTTCCTTAGTGATCAATAATGTCCCAGCACTCTGAGATTCCATCTCTGGCACAGTCTGGAGCATCTCTGCAATCCTTGGTTGCTGGAGGGCACGTGGTGAGTGCATGGACAGGGTGGCACAAACGCGTGCGTGTGCTGAGGAGTTGGGTTGCACACAGGTGCACACAAAGGGGTGTTTGTGGAAGGTGTAGGCACGTAGGTGTTCCCAGGGATGGTTTGCACACGTCTGTGAATGCAAAGGAGGGCACACGATGCAGAGTGTGCATGGGGGTGTGCAAAGCAGGCAGGGTGGTGAATGGGTGTGCGTGTGCACATGGATAGGGGAAGGTTGGGGTTACAGGTTGACCTGTGCTGAGGTGAGTGGGGACTCACGGTGTTGCTCAGTGGTAGATTGGTTCACACTGAGTGCTAACAGGAAACTCGCACACCCTTTTTGTTTCAGCTGTGCCAGCGCTGTGATCCCTTGCTGCAGGGATGGGGTGTTGGAAGGATGGTGTGCGTGCCGAGCTCCCATCTCTTGCAGGAATCAAGTGTAGAGCAAAAGGGATGTTTGGGCCAGGTGACTGTAAGAAGGCTGGCTGCTTTGGATGGTGGTAGCTGATGGAAACAGGTGCTCTGGGGACCGTTCAGCTTTTAACAGAAGACAGGGGTCCTGCAGCAAGAACGACTAGGTTCTCAAATGGCTTCAGACGTGCACACCGACTACATCCCCGCAGACATTTACCGGTAGGTGGCTCTTGCAGAAGAAGATTCAAGCAGCAGAACCTTTTGCTCAGCTACAGCACACAAATGCTACAAAAGCAGGAACAACCTGCAAGCTCTGGGTCTGTTTGTCTTGCACAGGCATGCACTAACTGCGTTTGATGGTACCCCCCATCCTTGATTTCCTTCCCTGCTTCTTGTCTGATGACGCTGCTGAGCCAGGAACAAGCTGCCCAGTGTGGCAGAGCATGGTGCAGAGCTGTGCTGGGACCTCCTCCCCTTCATCTGCTGCAGATCAGTGCCCCACACGTGCCATTGGGATGCTCTGGCACGGGATGTGCCTCCAACCCAAAGCTCCTTCCCACCTCCCAAGGAAAAACAAAGCAACCCAAGCATCTCCAGCAAAGCTGCCCAGCAGACAGCAGGGAATGCAAACAGCTTCTGGCTGCTCCCCTACACTCCCGTCCTAAGTAAGAGACCCTATGAGGACTGGCTGGGAAATTAGTGCATGACACACGTGAGTGTGCACAGGATTGTGCAAAGCAGTGGGGTTCCACGAGTTTGTGTGTGTGTGTATCTCTGCTGTTATGAAAGCATGGGAAGACTTACTGAGTCCCAGATAATTACTTATCCTCAAATGATTTTTCCTGGCCAAAGTTAGAGCCTCTCACAGGTAATCGAGATCAACAGGCTGTTGTTGCACAATCAACAGACACAATCTAGATGATCAGCTGAGGAAAATAAAGCATCATGCGAAGGGTACTAGATAAGTGAGCAGCTTGAGATCTGCACATTTATGTGATGCTCATGGTCTTAGACAATATTTGCCTAGAGAGGTCACATTGAATGAAAGCAAACTCTAAGATGAATGAAAATATGCACAGGAGAAGAAGCCTCTGAGGCTTCTCAAGTGTTATGACCAGAAGACATAAACTCTGTTAAAGCAAATGTTTCTCTCTATTTTTTGTGTTATTCCAGGCAGGCCTTGATTACCGCCTGAACACATGCTGTGGAAGCCCAGCTTATGCAGCACCAGAGCTAATCCAGGGCAAAGTGTCTATTGGCTCAGAGGGATGTAGAGCGGTGTTTGTTTTCCCCTCTTTCCCTTCCCTCTCCACAGAGCATTTCAAGGCAGTGGAGCTCAGGTAGGCTCTCTTGGTTTCCCTTCTGAATTCTGCTAGGTTGCATTGCTTGGTAGCTCTCAGAAGCTGTCAGTGGCCACAGACTAGAAAAGTGCAATTGGTCTCAGTTCACACAGCTGGCTGGTTCGTCTCTGGCTAATCCTGAACTGCCTCAAGCGACTGCTTTGGGGCTCTACAGAACAGCAACTTCAGAGATCTCTTTCTACTACTAAGTGTTTGAAAGAGCAATTTGCTCTGTTAATTATCCATCATTTCTGTGCAGTCTGTTTTGTCAGACTTGTCTTTAGCTTCCAAGTTGTATGTGAAGAATTGTTTCCGTTGTAATGCACAATGAACTAAAAATTGAGAGATGAAAATGTGAAGAGTTTTTCCAGCTTTGATTTCATGTCTGGAATTTTGGAACCCACTACTTGCAGTTGTTAATCTGTCCAAACTGGTCTGGTTTGGGATGCCCTCGTACTTCTTGAATCGCTGTTAAAGGCGGAGCAATTCCTACAAGTGCCATGGCCCCACTGTTGTTCTAATTCTTGTTTCTTTGTTTTCCACACGCTGCTTTTCAAGCCTCCTTTTTCTTTACAGTCAAAGTGAGAACTGCACTGTGTCTGAACCTTGTTGTGCCTCTACATAAAGAGAACCGAACAGCAGCAAAGCCAGACAGGTGACTGTGCTGACAGCTCTCGTAGCCAGTAACACGTAACTGTGCTAAATGCCTTGTGACGGCTTTGATTTCATTTTTGCCAGTGAAATCCTTGTAAAAGGAACTGCAGCAGTGTGATGAGCTAAGGTGAAGATGCTGGTTTTAGTAGTGCTCTAAGCTGAGTGAAAGGGCAATTGAATGAGGGTTATATGCTTTCTCTGGGACGATAAGGTTTTATTTCCTGAGGGAAAGAGCCAGCTTTTCATGGGCTATATGTGGGCTTTGGCAAGGGCAGACAATCCAGTCTGTCAGGAAGCCATTTGAGGTGCTTCAGGTTTGTAAGCTTGTCTTTTTGTTTTTCAGGCGGATATTTGGAGCATGGGTGTACTGCTGTATGCTCTGCTGTGTGGGTTTTTCCTTTGGATGATGACAATATGATGGCACTCTACAGGAGGATACCAGTGGGTATCAGTGGTGCTAGAATACACTGAGAAGGGAAATAGCTGAGCTTGACAAGAGGCCTTGCTTTTCGGATGGCAGAACATGCTGAGCTGTGGGTAGAAAGGCCACAGCACAGTCTGCTGAATATTGTCCCTGTTTTTGCTGCTTTGTCTACCAGTATTTTGTGGATTTGGTTCTACGCTTGGTTGGCCTATGTGGCACTGTAGCCTAATTCTGTACCATGATAGCATACAGAATTTAAGGAGAAGTATTTTCCTGCCAATGGGCTGGATTTTTTTGTATCTGGTTCTTCAACTGGCTGCTCCCTATACTATCTGTAGTAAAAATATAGACACATCATTTGATTTCCCTGAAATGAATGTTCCTAAATGCCAGCTCTTCTCATGTCTACAAAGATCAAAGTTCTGCATTTGCTATTAGAATTTCCTCTTCCAGAATCAGGAGGTAATGTAGGACCCCACAGATTGCCTTCAGAATCCAACAGTTAGTTCTGTTTCCTTTCGGAGTGCATAACAACCTGAGCACATGAATTGAATGACGTGGCTTGTTAGTCTGGTACAAACTCTGTTGTACACTGAAACCTGGTCCATTTGTAAGCAGGACTTTGTCCATCTCTGCAGGACAGCAGAAAACCCTTTGTGCTAATCATGATGCCAAGAAGCAGAATGCGGCAAATGGCAGATGATCCAACTGCTTCAGGTGTTCATTTCCTTAAAACTGTGAATAGTTTTGCACTGAGAGTTTGTAAGCAGAACAGAGCTCTTAAAGCTGTCAGAGATTATTTCTGCACTGTTCAATTCTATCTGCCTAACATACACCTGATCTCAGAACTGCATTGCTTGAACTGGTGGAACTTGTTGAAGTGAACTGGGATGAGCAAGTTTTAGAACTTAGTCAGAATGCAGTAAAAAATGGATAATCTCATGAGTATTAAGGTACAGGCTTGCTATTTCTGCACTGAATTTGTTTTTATTTTACATGGCTGTGATCTGAAAGTTGCTTGAAACGCAGGCACCTAGGCACTGTTGTGTAACTGAATTTCACACGATAGGTCCTGAAATATCCTGGAATCAAAAACTCTGACTTGTTTTAAGTCTGCTGCTTGAGTCTAATCAGGGTCATAGTGTCTGTGTGCAGTGTTTCTTTCCCTGTAATGCTCCACATCATTTCATTTTGGGAATATTGAAGGAAATGGACTATGTGCCATAACTGTTGTTAGAACAAAGTATGTCTGGTGTGATCTTATGCATAGGTTCTGTAACTGCTCTTCACAGCTCAGGTGTTTGACCTTCCTTTTGGTGAAGTGATGAAATACTGCTGGTTTCTATTTGTGCTTCTAGGCACCTTGAAGCTCTTAGGAATAGAACAATTGTCTCCAGTTCTTTTCAATGATATCAGTAACAGCTCGAGTGTTGCTGCCCACTAGGTAGACCCAAAGAAGCAGATTACAGTGAAACAACACACGAGCTGGACCTGAATGAGGATCACTTTCAAGACAGTGGCTATGCTGCTTCAAGCCTACTTGCTTCTTCCTGCCGCCACTCTATTACCAAGTATCAACAACCTTTCATGATTCAACTTGCAAATGTTTGAAACTAACCCTTGTGTTTCTATGCCTTCCTAGGTGATTCGAGCCCTTGTCAACCCCAAAGATCCAAACCAAGCAGTGTCTTTCCATCAATGGAGAGTTCTTATTAAGCATGAATCGCTGCAATTCGGATGACAGCCTTCCACATGGTAACAGTGATGGACACAAGGGGCTCATCCACGTTCATGCTCTCATATCTCCTGGCTCTGCTGAAGCTCCTGACCTGAGCCTGCCAGACACAGCAGTCACCTGCCTGGATTGTGACCCAGCGCCTTTGCAGTGCTGCCCATCCCAAGCACAGCCCGAGTGTCCCAGCAGCAGCACCACCATGCAGGAGCAGGGCAGCATCAGTGAGGTGAAGCTGAGCATCTTAGATGGGGACTTAGAGTCAGGCTGCCAGTCCCAGGCACCAGGCAGCAGCACCAGCTCTGAGCCACTCTCATCTTGACAAGAGGAGTCCCATCTTCACCCTTGACCTCTCAAGCCCTCCTGTCTTTTATTGAATAAAGTCACTCTCATGCTCAGTCATCGCCTCGACTGCATTCTGAGTCTTCAATCACAGGGATTGGGATGAATGCAACAAACAGCAAGGCAGCTCAGCTTGCAATGCTATGGCTGTGGGGTTCGTGCAGGCAGAGCTCTGGGTTCCCATTTTGCCTGGCTTTGGGATGTCTGCAGCAAGATCTCTACCATTTTGTATGGGAGCAAATAATCTCTAGCATCCAGGTTGCTGCTCATGATATATCCCAGTCTTCCTGGCTGTCGCTTTGTGATACTTTTCAAAGCCTTCTGATACTCTTTGATGCCTTGGCTGCTCCCTAACACCTCTGTCCTCCTGCCATGTTGACTCACGTCTCCCACTTTTAAGCTGGCTTTGCAGATCATCTCCAGCCCTGTCATCATCACGCTGCAGCAGGAGGTGCTCACCTGGCCCAATGTCTGGCAGTACTGCTTGTTCTGCAGATGAGCAGCTGCCTCCTCATCTCTTCAGCTACAGTAGTTTTTCTCAGGGCAGTTAGATGCAGTCATGCTCCTCTGGATTTGGTGTGTTAAATCCATGCTGCATGGCAGCAGTCAGTGCAATACAAAGGTGTTCTGTGTGCCATAGCATTTCTCCAGGGGCTGCCAAAGGTAGAAGCACAACACAGCACCATCCTTCTGACAGTAATGTCTGTGAGTGTTAGACATGTGAGCACTGCATCATCCCCAGCGTGTCAGTGCTTTTCCACACCAACCTGACTCTCACACTCTGCACTGAATGTAACTCTGCTCTTGTGGAGACAAATGCTTTTTGTCATATCCTCCATCCCTGCAACCATTTGCCGGTAGGCAGCTCTTGCAGAAGAATCAAGCAGCAGAACCTTGTGCTCACCCTACAGCATGCAAATGCTATGAAAGCAGAAATAACCTGGCATGCTCTGGGTCTGCAAGGCTGCACAGATGGGAGAGGTAGATTGTGTTTTTGCAGTGGAAGTTTCCAGTATTTTCAGTACATAGTGTAGGCCCTAACTGAATGTATAACCCTCTTGTAAAACAGCTGTATAAGTAGTTTTTCCACCAAGAAAGTTGCTGAACAGAATTAAGTTCAGACTGGGGGCATTCTGACATGGGGAGAATTGAGACAAGCACAAGATAAATACAGGGTGGGTAGAGCCCAGCACAGGACAGAATGAATGTACTGACTTTTGGAAAAATTGCCCTTCTCTGTCCGCAGAAAAGTACAAGGCAGACCTAAAAACAAGAGGTTGGTAATTGACCTTCTATGGAAATGAATCCTAGCCACAGTCTCGAGGAGTCTGTGAGCCTGAGATGCTCAACCAATGAGAGCCATGAGAGCATCACCTGCAGTGGGTTTAGGGCACAGAACAGAATTGATTTCACTGACTGGTGTGCAGTTTCTCCCTTGCCAATAGGGGATGTGCGCGCAGTATTGCAATAATGAATAAGCACTGCTGCTATCGCTGCCATCTTTGCCTAACTAGAAATCTTTGACTTTGAGAGTTTCTCACACAAGGGGAGAGGGTAAGAAAGTAAAGAGGCACAGAAAACTAAGGGAAACTGCTCTTCTTTATCTTATCTATAAAAATTGATACGATGCTGTTGTGCATTTTTTTTAATTTTATTTTTAATTTTTTGCTAATGTCAGTTAGATTGTTTTAAAATATCCACACACCAAAATCTGACTACCAAGCAAATGTAATGAAAATGAAATGAAGGTGAGTTAGTGGAAAGCACAAGGCCATATTATATTAGGCTCCAGCAAATTTACAGGCAGTCACTGCACGAAGAGGTAGATCTGAGTTGCACATTATATGATTCCCACAAAGATTAAGGAAATCTGAAGCTTTCAATATATTTTTTTAATTCTTTTTTCATTTCATTTTTAAACACCTGACCCAGACCCCAACCCTCACAGGAGCTGTAAAGATAACAGCATTAACCAGCAATGTAACTCTAATCCTAACCCTTACCCTGATTCTAAAATCGTCCCTAACTCCAAATGCAACAACAAAAATGATGCTAGAAGTTTGTAGCAAAAGGAACCTTAACCCTGATCATAATCCAAAAAAAAAATCATTATGGTAACAATAATCTTTACCTTAAGAGTAATATTAATCAGAGCCCAGATGATGCCTGCATCCAATCAGAAGCATGCTTTGCATTATTTAAGAGGTGTATTTTTTCCAATGAACTCTCTCTATTATCACGTTTATAAAGTAACAGAGTCTGTTCTTTTTCTCCTGACACTGTGCCTTACTCCTGACATCCCCTGGAAATGACCCAGATAGGGCACCATCAAAGTAATGCTAATAGTAATGTCAATCCTAAGGGTATCTCTAGCCTCAGTGTTAATGGGACGCTAACAACAATCCCAACAGCCTTAAACATTCTGGTGGTGTGAAAGAGGTGCTGCCTTGCACATGCTGGGCAGTCCCATTGCCTGTTAAATGCAGGCGGCAGCGTAGAAACATGATGCCCGTGGTCAGAATGCCCTGTGGCAGATCCTGGCACCGGAGAACTGACCGGAGAACCATGAGAGAACTGACAACAAATCACGCGACATCAGAACCGACCCAGTGGTTATTTACAAGCCTTGGGAGACCCAGACAGGATCTCAGAGTGGTGAATGTAGGTACAGAAGTTGTTACTACTCTGTTTTCTTCTAAAAGAAGTGTTTTTTTTTCATCTCAGAAGTTGGGGGGGGGGGGGGGGGGGGGGGGGGCGGGAAAGGGATATCAATTTAATTACTCATTAATTTATTGACAGACATTCACGTTTGCTACGTTTGGAGAAGTTTTTATTTGTTTGCTGTGGTTTGATTTTTTTTTTTTCTTTTTTTTTTTCCCCCTTCCCTCCTCTTCCATCTTTGTGTTCTTCCCCTATAATCAAAAGAACGGATCCCCAGGGTTTGTCCCGCAGACGTTCTTTCCGTGGTCTCTGCTGCCACCTGCTGGCCAATAAGCGGAACTGCCACTGTTGGGCGTTTGGTGCCGCAGGAAGCACAACGCAGATCTGAGTTCTGACCGGTCTACGCAGCAAATCCGCCAATCTTTATTGCGATAAGCCCTCCAGACAAGAGCATAAAGTCATTGCCTGAGGGCAGGGTTAGTAGTAATGGATGTCAGTTTTGAAATTTCCAGTCCATTCACCATAGCACTTTCTGCCTCCATGTCCCATAACCAGAGCAGCTATGCTGGCATGCTCTCTTGGTTTCTGTCTAAACCACTGTACTATATCCATCAGTTCAGCTGCTGTATTATGGGCAGCAGGGTTTGGGGAGTGGACACTGGTCAGGGCACTCCCACCAGCCTATCCTGCATTTTTTTTAATTTTTTTTTTTCATTTTTGGGTTACAATCAGTCAGATATCAAATAGATCTAGTCCAAATGGAACCTCAAAATCTGACCTTTTAGTGCCTTCATTTACAGAGTCCATTTTATACAGATTCCCTTGTACAGGGTCCCCATGGTCTTCCAGAGAGATGTTCCTGATCTTCCATAGGAGAATGATTGAATCAGGTTTTTTCCCATCAAAACTGCCACCTGTCTTTCCAATTTTTCAACACTATCATTCAATAGCTGATTTGCATCAGCCTGAGCCTCTTCAGTTATGTTCAGACAGTTCAAGGCCATTAAAAGTGGCCATGCCACCATGAACACAGCTAACTGTCATTCTCAAGTTGTAAGTATGTCTTTGCTAAGACCATGGAAATACTCAGTCAGGTGGGCCAGGGACTCATGGACCCTCCCTCCGTCCCACACAGGGCCCCATTTTTCAGTGACAGAAGCAGTGCTGCATTTTGAGGATCCTAGGAATCCCAGGGCATGCCCTGACAAAAGGTCATTCAAAGGGGTAGTCTTTCCCCATCCAAACAACTCCATGATATTCACAGAATCACAGAATTGTAGGGGTTGGAAGGGACCTCCAGAGACCACTGAGTCCAGTCCCCCTGCCAAAGCAGGTTCCCTACACCACGTTGCACAGCTCAGCATCCAGGCAGGTCTTGAATATCTCCAGAGAAGGAGATTCCACAACCACCCTAAGCAGCCTGTTCCAGTGCTCTGTCACTCTCACCATAAAGAAGTTATTGCACACATTAGTGCAGAATTTCCTATGGTGCAGTTTCTGTCTGTTTCCCATTGTCCCTCCTCCACACACTGCTGAAAAGAGTCTGGCCTCACCTCTTTGCCCCCCACACCTCAAATATTTATAGACCTGGATCAGGTCCCCTCTCAGCCTTCTTTTCTCAAGGCTAAACAGACCCAGTTCCCTAAGTCTCTCCTCATAGGGGAGATGCTCCAGGCCCTTCACCATCTTTGTGGTCCTCCACTGGACTCTTTCCAAGAGATCCCTGTCTTTTTTGTACTGGGGAGCCTAGAACTGGACACAATATTCCAGATGAGGCCTCACCAGGGCAGAGTAGAGGGGGAGGATCACCTCCTTCGACCTGCTGGACACGCTCTTTTTAATGCACCCCAGGATGCCATTGGCTTTTTTGGCTACAAGGGCACACTGCTGGCTCATGGTCAATCTGTCGTCCACCAGGACGCCCAGATCCCTCTCAGCAGAGCTCCTCTCCAGCAGCTCTTCCCCCAGCCTGTACTGGTGCATGCAATTATTTCTCCCTAGGTGCAAGACTCTACACTTGCTTTTGTTAAACCTCATCCGGTGTCTTACTGCCCAGCTCTCCAGCCTGTCCAGGTCTCGCTGAATGGCAGCACAGCCTTCAGGCGTGTCAGCCAATCCTCCCAACTTCGTGTCATCAGCAAACTTGCTGAGGGTGGTCACTATCCCCTCATCAAGGTCGTTGATGAAGATGTTGAACAAGACCGGACCCAGCACAGACCCCTGGGGGACGCCGCTAGTTACAGCCCTGCAGCCAGACACTGCACCGCCAACGACAACCCTCTGCAGTCTGCCAGTCAGCCAGTTCTCAGCCCACTTCACTGTCCAATCACCTATCCCATACTTCCTCAGCTTTGGTATAAGTATGTCATGGGAGACTGTATCAGTTATAGAGGTTATAGAGTTCAATTCCTGTAGTCAATTTGGCGGCCCAGGTGGGACCAGCTCTGTTCGCTGCAGGACCAGCTGAGAGGGAGACACTTTTAGCGCACCCTGAGATTTCTCTGAAGGACTCCCTTCCTCACCTGATCACTGCAGGGACAGACAAGGACCACCCATAGGTGGACCAGGTATGTGTATGGTAAGTGGAGCCCATATGTCTTGAGGAGACATCCTACACAGTTTACAGCCATACGTGCTGCTCCCAGGGAGGTGAGCTCATGGCTTTGGTTGCCAGCTGGGTAGGAAGACTCCTTGGGTGAGTTCCTATGAAAGGGAACTGTATGTCATATGAATGGAAACAAGAACAAATACTCTCTCCCAGGTAGTTGACAATAGGAGGGACCTAGGTTGGTCTCTCCTACGGGTATGGGATATAGTGGATAGCCTGTCAAATGGTAGCCTGGGTTCTCCAAGTTGTAATCACGGGGGTTATAGGTTGTATGTTCAATATTATCATCTGCTTTAAGTGTTTGGTACCGTGTGTCAAGCCGACTCTGGGAAAAACATTAACGTTTGCAACTGGTCGACCAGAGTATGAGTGTTATTAAGATTCCAGCTAGAAAACGTTGTCAGCATTGTGTAGTATGAATAAACCATGGTTTTTGATCTAAATGTCAGAGTGAGTGTGGTGTGAGTGAGACACAGAACAGCTGCAGGGTGAGTGCCGAGTCCCGATCCATGTTTCCTTCCTCCTGTGAGGGAAATGGCCAGACACGGACAAAGTGAAAGACTGTGTTGTGTGTCCACTCATATGTACTTTCTGCTTGTATGTAAGAAGACGGGAGTTTGTACTCTGTAGATTAGTAAGATTGTCCTGAGGAGAGGTGTACATTCCACCCGACCAATGAATGTCAACCCATTTATGTAATACTATGTTCTGCTTGCGAGGAAGTGTGTGAGGGAGGTGGTTCAATCAGTGCTGGTTCTGTGGCACAGTGTTTATAACTGAAGAATACAGACTGTATTAAGGGAGTTTATGTGAACTGAAGAACTGTACTGTTTGACAAACAGTTTTGATGGTATAAGAAAGTGTAATTGTTAATGATATATGGAAGTGTACTTGAGGGAATGTGGAAGTGTATCTGAGCATACAAACAGAGGAAGCATTTACAGAAGAAAAAAGGTTAAAGTGAGTTTACCTGCACTGACATGAGAGCAACACCCTGAACCTCTGCCCTGTGAGCTGAGCAGAGCAGAGCAGAGACACAGTCCTCATGTATCAGGTAGTGTTATTCTGCTTACCAAATGAATGAGTTCACTACAGAAGAGGCAAATCTTCCCCTCTGCTCCATTTGTGGCATACTCTGGAGTTCAAGACATTGCAAAGCTATGGCACATCTACTTTCTTTCAATGATGACGCCTTAGTATGCTCTGGGCTGTCATTTCAATTGCATCTAAAGAAGTCTAGGGTCATGCCAGCTGACAGGAAGCTGGCAAATGTTGTCTCATTGTAAGGAAGAGCAAGAAAGATGACATGGGCAATTATGGACCTGTCAGTCCAGAGCCTGGTAAAATTATGGAGAAAATGATGGTGGGAGTTATGGAAAAACAGCTGAAGGACAATTCTGTCATTGGTTGCAGCCAACACAAGTTTGTGAGGCGAAGGTCCTGTTTAATTTAAGCTCATTCTGTGACACAGTTATCCGTTTAGTTGACCAAGGGAAGCCAGTTGATGTAATCCTTGAGGATTTCAGTGGAGATTTTGATACTGTTTCTCACAACAACCTTCTGGACAGAATGTTCTGCATATGGCTAGACAGAAACACAATGTGGTGGGTGAGCAGTTGGCCAGTAGGTCAGTCCCAAAGGATTATAGTCAGTTTTTTCCATCAGGCTGGTAGATGGTCACTGTCGGGGTCCCCAGGGTTCCATTTTGGGGCCACTTTCCTTTCATGTTTATGCAGATGACTTGAATGCAGGACTAGAAGACGTTCTGAGCAAGTTTGCTGATGAGACCAGATGAGGAGGTGCTGTTGCCTCCACTGAGGGTGGAGAGGACTTGCAGAGAGATGTGGACAAGTCAGAGAAGTGGGTACCAGTTGGTACTAAGCACCAAGTGCATAACGTATAACAAGAACAAGTGCCTGATTGTGCACCGCAGAACATAAAGGACTTCAAACTCTGGGAGAATGTGCAAACGAGGGCACTGGAACTGAGAGATCTGAAGTTCAGAGTTTCACAGGGATTGACTGCTTGTTCAGATTGGGCCCTTCTCACATCCCTTCTCACATCCTGCAATGAAACATAGGTCTCATATGGGACATGAACCTCACAGCGTCCTTGCACCACATGTAGAGCCTGGGATCTTCTGTCCCCATGTCTTTCATTTAACATCATACGGACCTCCAACCCATTGCCCCAGGAAATGCCAGGAGCCAACATGAGAGACAGGATCTCTCTACCACTGGTCTTGCAATCAGGGCTTGACCTGTCTGCTTCGTAAGGCAAAGGAGAGGTTTCTTAGCATGCCAGTGCCTTTGCCTGCCTGTAGTCATGGCTTCCAGTTATCTTCTCTAACAAGTCCCTTGGGAAGCTTACTTGGTAATGGCCCTCAGTGGGCCCATTAATACTCCAAGAAACTTCACTGTTACTTCCGACTTTGTCTTGTTGAACACTTTGTGCAAACTTCTCTCTGCACTAGAGGCTGAGGAACTCAGCATCAAATGCACCCTGGGACCATTATAACCTAAAGAATCTCCTGTGCCTTATGCCATCTTGTTATCTTCTTCAGGTTATCAGAACTTGTTCAGCAAAAAGGAGGGATATCTGGAGAGAGCTTAAAGAATCCAGTATAAATTTATTGTCTATTTATTTATAGTTGGGTTTAAAGAAGACATTAAAGCAGCACTGTGCAACTGATACCAATCCAGGATGTCCCAATGAGTTCTGTACTGTTACTGTGTTGACAAAGGTCCTTCTCAACCTCCCCACCCAATTTCTGCTCACAATGGACCTATGGGACTTGCATCACTTTTCTTCACATCACTCTTCTCCTCTGCATTCATCCGCTCAGTGTTAAAACTGCTTTGCACCAACTCCCACTGGCTTTCCTCAGAGAACCAGCTACACATGGAAAAGGAAAGATTTCTCTTTTTTATCTGGCCAGCAGATGGAAAGAAAGGTGATGCAATTGAATGAACAGTAAAACACAGTGATCAACTGCATGCCATGTTCAAGCTGCATCTATTGAAGTTTGTCTTTCATATGGAATACTTTTAAAAGAAATGATTTATTCTGAGGTAGGATAGGATAGATTGAATCACAGTGAAGTAGTTGACAACAGAGGCCATCAGACTCTGAGAGATGGAGCAAATTCCAGTAATCTTCCTGGGATAGATCAGCCAGGTAGTTGAGAGGTATCAACTTAAAATTGATCAGGACTTGTGAGTATTTCACACATTGAGATGGGTTAACACATTCTCATTGATTTATATCTTTGTCTCCAACTCTGTTTTTCACTTTTACTGACATTAATGAACATCTTTCAGACTTCGTGCCTTAATAAAAAAGAGACGGTGATTGAGAAAAAGAAAAAGTATAAGAAGAAAAAGAAAAAGAATAGATAGGAAGGGATAGATCAAATCACAGTGAAGGAGTTGACAACACATTCCATCAGACTTTGGGGAGATGGAACAAATTCCAGTAATCCCCCTGAAAGTCAGAAATCAGACAGATAATTGGGAGGTATCTGACTGAACAAAGAGCAAGGGATGGAGAAATCTGGAGGGCAGTGGGAGTAGTGTGTGCCCAAATGGCCTGCTGAAAACATGCCCTTAACCATGGCCATTTCTTTAGGAGAGCTGAAAAAACTTGGAGGATGAGGCACATCAAATAGGCAGCAGGGAAGAGTAGTGCTGGGCACCAGGCTACAGTCACAGGGCATTGGCACTGGCACCGCTGTCTGTGTCTCTGAACCTGAAGGCATTTGTGTCCAGCGAACACAGTTCCGGAAAACATTGTAGTTTCAGTAAAAGAAAAAAAAAGACATCAAATCACCTCAAAGATTCATATTTACAACTTAAAATGGAACAAGACTCATGAGAATTTTTCATGTTGAGAAGGGTTAACACATTTTCATTGATTTCCATCTTTGTCTTCAATTATTTGTTTCAGTTTTATTGACATTTATGATCAACTATTAAGCTTACAGCCTCAAAATAAATAAATAAATTAAAAGAGATACATTTGCATCTTGCACATGGCCTGATGCCCCTTTCACCTTCACAGTTCCCACAAGTCCTTCCATGCCGGAGAGTATGAGATCCAGCAGAGCACCTCTCCTCTTTGGTTCCTCCACTGCTTGGTCAAGAAGCTGCCATCTGTGCTCTCCATGGATCTGCTGGATGCCACATGCCCTGCTGTGCTGTCCCTGCTGCAGATAATGGAGTGACAAAGGCCACCAAATGGGACAAGGGACAGACAATATCAGATTCCCATCTGTCTGCAGAGGGCACCTTCCATTTACTCTCCCTGATCAGGAAGACAGGAAAAGACACTGATGGTCTCCTCTGTTTGCCATTTCCATTAGCTCTGACCTGTCTGCTCTTCCATCCCCAGGCAGAGCTCAGTGCACTCTCACAGAGGGCAGTCGCCCTTCTTTGTCTCCTCGCCCATCCATCCTAAAGACTCGGTATCCCCCTTGTGCTACAGTGCAGTTGTGGAAACCATTAAACTGTGTCCCCATGGTCCAAACAGGAGCTCAGGCCTGCAGCTCTACCAAGATTTCTAGCTTCTTGTGTGTTGGTGTTTGCATTAGTGCAAAAGCACAGAAGTAAATATCCTAATTGAAAAGCATCACTGGACATTGCCTGACTGGATAGCTCATCTATAGAATCAGTGTGCAGAAGGTGGCACACAAACATTAGACCGATCGTGGGTCTTGGAGGTGACGTAGCAGCACGGACACACCATGGGCATGGCTTTCCTGAAGGCCCTGTGCTGCTCTTGTAGCTGTGAGTGAATTCACCGGACAGCCGGTGCTATCCCCTCTCTGGCCCTCAGCTGATGCCCAGGAAGGAGGTGTCTATCTCAGGGATTTCCCACACGGTTTACAAGCACTTGCAAACATCAGGAGCAGCCCAGGCACCTTGGGCATCACCCAGTGTCTGTGTGTGAGCTGCTGCCTCCCAGCTGAAGGACCGAGGACTCAGAGCAGGAGCTCACATGCAGGCAACTCCTTGTGCACTTCTGAACTGAACCAGAGAAATCCCAGCTCCTGTGGTTCTGTGGGGAGCCGAATCCCATTTCAGCTCCAGGATTTCTGTCAAGGGATGAGACTCCTGCGCTGCCTCAGCTGGATCACTGTCCTGCACAGGGAAAGTCCAAACCTCGCCTTCCTTGTCTGGTTGCCCTTATTGTTTCATCAAACGATCTCTGGGAGCACTCCCCATATGTCTCCAATCAGTCACTGACCACTGGACATGTGGTGGTTAATTGAGCGAATTTCAAAGCACAGTCATGATGCTGTTGTCTTTCAGGAGCTGTTGGCCATGAGGACCCAGGGACATGTCAGGGGAAATGAGTGGGAAGGATAAAAATGACATAATCTGCTGCTTGCTTGTCCAGGTTCCTGGGACACAGGGAGCTCATAAAAGTGGACAGAGCTGCAGAGAGACAGCTGTGCCCAGGAGCAGCTCTTGTGCACAGCACAGCCTGCAGGTGACAGAAGGAGAGGAGAGAAACTGGAGAGAGCTTGCAGGATGTGTGTGGTGTGAGCGGGCTGTGAGCTCACTGCAGGAGCATTGCTCACAGACCATGACAAAGTAAGTCTCACAGCTGACCATGAGCTGCTTTTAATTAAGGGGTAACTATAACTGGGACATCCCATAGGAGATCTGACTGCAGGCACTGCATGTTTCTTTACTGTGGAAAAAGCTTTCTGCTCCAGCTGAGACGGGTGCCCAGGGCTGTCCTGCAGAGCAGGGTCCCTGCTGTGCCCCAGGGGCTGTGTGCCGGGTATGGGACTCTGCCGCCTGCCAGGCTCAGCACTCAGCCTGCCCGGGGAGCTGCCCAGGGCGCTGCGGGGAGACGTGTGGGGTAAGGAGCCCCCGGCAGGGTTTGTGCTGCCACAGCTGCTGCCTGGGGCAGGGGATCACAGCTCCACTGCACAACTGAATGTTTCTGAGGGCACTTTGCAAGAGGAGAGCCAAGGCAGGGGGTTTCCATTTCCTGTTCTGAGGCAAAGAGGTTTGGAGTCAGAAATCTAAAAGGGGCAATAAGAGTTCTGAGAATTTTTCATCAATCAATTGCTTGTTTTGTGAACACTCACACATGATGTGCTTTCAGTCTCCCCTTTCTCGAAGGATGGAATTATCTTCATTTTCTGTAGGCATGAATAATTCACTTATCCTACAAACAGGCAGCATTTTCTAACTGAAACTGAATGCCACAGAAGCTCGGGTAGGGGGCTCTAAGAGCACTTGGGGTAAAGATATGAGACATGAAACAGATGAAAATATCCAGGGAGAAGGGATAAGAAAATAAGAGGAAGGTTAGAGCTCCATATGCTGCTTCTGCTTAAGGAATGCTGATCTACATGAAATTAAATGCAAGTAATGGTGCTAAATGTACACTGTTGTAGGAGAATTAAAACATTTCATAGTATAGCAGGAGTAGTGCCTCTGAGAATGGTCTGGACTTGTCATTATCTTCTGCACTCTGAGCAGGACTCCAAGCCCAACAACAGCAGATGTCCAACAGCAGCTCCATCAGTGAGTTCCTCCTGCTGCCGTTGGCAGACACGCGGCAGCTGCAGCTCCTGCACTTCTGGCTCTTCCTGGGCATCTACCTGGCTGCCCTCCTGGGCAACGGCCTCATCAGCACAGCCGTAGCCTGCGACCGCCGCCTGCACACCCCCATGTACTTCTTCCTCCTCAACCTGGCCCTCCTCGACCTGGGCAGCATCTCCACCACTCTCCCCAAAGCCATGCCCAATGCCCTCTGGGACAACAGGGCCATCTCCTACACAGGATGTGCTGCACAGCTCTTTTTCTTTACCTTCTTCATGTCAGCAGAGTATTCCCTTCTCACCATCATGTCCTATGACCGCTATGTTGCCATCTGCAAGCCCCTGCACTACGGGACCTTGATGGACAGCAGAGCTTGTGCCACCATGGCAGCAGCTGCCTGGGGCACTGGGGTTCTCAATTCCCTGCTGCACACTGCCAGTACATTTTCACTGCCTCTCTGCCAAGGCAATGTTGTCAACCAGTTTTTCTGTGAAATCCCACAGATCCTCAAGCTCTCCTGCTCAGAATCAAATCTCAGGGAAGTTGTGTTTCTCATTTTTACTATCAGTTTAGACGTAGGCTGCTATGTTTTCATAGTTGTGTCCTATGTGCAGATCTTCGTGGCTGTGCTGAGGATGCCCTCTGAGCAGGGACGGCGCAAAGCCTTCTCCACGTGCCTCCCTCACCTGGCCGTGGTCTCCCTGTTTCTCAGCACTGGTGCTTTTGCCTACCTGAAGCCCCCCTCCATTCCCTCCCCACTCCTGGATCTGACAGTGGCACTTCTGTACTCAGTGGTTCCTCCAACACTGAACCCTATTATCTACAGCATGAGGAACAGGGAGATCAAGCACGCTCTCAGGAAGGTGTTGCAATACTCACTATTCCCGCTTCAATAAAGTGCACATCTTCATCGCATGATTCCCAGTGATGGTTCTTCATCTTTTATGCATCTTTGATTGATTGATTATGTGAGATATAGCAACGTGCAAAAAAATGTTATTGAACTTATAAATAAAAATTTGTTTCACTTCTTTCACACCTACTATCCATTTTCTCACTCCAAGAGCTCATGTAAACATGGAACCAGATTCCCCGAATAGGTTAAGAGATAAATAAATAGCATTCAAAATACGCTTTTCCTTAGCTCTTATCTTATCCAACTTTGTCTGGATTTGGGGAAGGTACAGCCACAGATAGAAGCACAACTAGTTCTTTTCATTCCTCCTCTCTTTACACTGATACAGTGCACAGAGGATTCGAGTCCTCTCATTTCTACAGGCCTGAAGGTCTTGTGTGTCTCACAGCAGTCCCGTCGTCTCTACAGCAGCACTCAGTGGTTTGCTTAATTTTCTTATCTCAATACTTGGAACAGCTACAGGACCTGTAGCATAAGTGACCGCAGAGCTCCTTATGAGGGGTGGAGTGACAGTGGGATCTGTCCAGAGCTTGGAGCAACTGCAGGATGTGTAGCAAAAACTTGGAGCTATTGCAGGGACTGTGCCAGGAGTTGCAGAGGCTGCAGCAATGTCAGCAGATCCAGCTCTCTTCCCCTTGAAGATGCTGAATAGTGTTGAACACAGCTCAGTAGGTGTGGGCCAGGCCCTGGCACACTGCAGTCATTTGGGCCTTTTTAGGATTACCAGTGCCACAGCAGACCTGTCTCCAATATTCTACCAGTTTCTCAGGATCCTGCAGTTGCTCGGAGATGAAGTTCCAAAGCCCTGGGGGTGCCCACCACTCCAGGCAGCTGCCCAGACTGTCCCACACCCCCTGCCATGCAGAGCCTTCTCACCTTGGGGCAGATCTCTCACTGATATTCCTGAATAATTGTTTAACCTCAATCCTAGAATCATAGAATCACCAAGGCTGGAAAAGGCCTGAAAGATCATCCAATCCAACCGTTCACCTATTACCAATAGCTCCCACTTAACCATGTCCCTCAACACAATATCCAGTCTCTCCTTGAATACCCCTGGTCTCCCAGAGACGACAGTGTAAAATGTGTAATTCCTAATCATACCAACAATATTACTTCCAAAACCCAAAGATGTCCAAAGAGCTGAATGTGCACAAAACTTCACTTTGCCAATTTTATCGTGATACAAACCAAGGTCAAACAGCATAGCAAAATAAATACCCTAATCCAGCATCCAGAGTTGACAAATGATGCAGCAGGGAAAACAAGCAGCAAGCAAGGAGCTGTGAAATGCAGCTTCATGAGAAGACTCAGCAAGCTTCACAAATAGGGAAACTATCAGCACCATGGCCTGCACATCTCCAACTCCCACAAAGCCCTGTCCACTCTGGACAGATGTGCTGTTACCACAACCCTTGGAGCCTCACATCAGGCACCAAAATGACTGTGGTTGTTGAACCCAACATGTGGCTCAGCAGCTCACAGTGCTTTGTGCACTGCCCCATTCCCAGTGGGATGGGGATGAGAACTGGGAAAAAGAGTACAACTTCTGGGTTGTAACAAAGCAGTTTACTAAGAGAGATAAAAGGAGAGGAGTAATAGTAATCACTATATATCCGTTGATATAGAATCGTATGTAACAACTGATGCACAAGCACTTGCTCAGCACCACCAGACTGATGCTCAGCTGGGCCCTGAGCAGTGAAGAGACTGAGATGAACTCCCACCCCTTTCAATACAATTTCTGCTTGCTGTCAGCTGATAGAGAACGTCCCTTTGGCCACTATCAGTCAGCTGTCCTCACTCTGTTCCCTCCCAGCTCCATGTGCCCTCCACTGACCATGGCCTTGGCTCTGTACAACACTGCTTAGCAGCAGCTGTAAACATCAGAGTGTTATCAATGGTTTTCTCCTAGAACCAAAACACTGCACCACAGCAGACAGTCTGAAGAAAACAATTCCATCCCAGCTGTAACTCAGATTCCTGCCTGTCCCCTCTTCTTGTTCTTCCTGATCAGGAAGCAAGGAACAGAATCTGCCGCTCTCCTCTCTGAGCCCTTTCCATCAGTTCTCAGCTGGCTCCTCTGCCATCCCCAGGCAGAGCTCAGTGCCCTCTCATGGATGGCAGCAGCCTTTTCTCTTCTTCCTTGCCCATCCGTCATGCAGAATCTGTACCCCATTTGCTACAGTACAGAGCTGAGAATCAACCCACCGTGTCTCTGTGAACCAAACAAGACCCTAGGCCTGCAAAGGCACAGAGATTTGGAGTTCGCTGAGTGAATGTTTGTGGTCCTCTCATTAGTGTAAGGATTCTTCAGAAAGCATCCCCTTCCAGAAGCATGCTTTGATTTAGCCTGTCTGGGTCTTGCATCTACACTGTGGTACTGATGTTCAGGGCCTTGCTCAGAATCAGCAGCCTGCATGAAAGGAAAAGCTCTGTGGTTTTCTCTTGATTTGTCCCGTTTATTTCCCATGCTACCCGCACTGGTCTACAGGCACTTTAGGGCAGCAGTAGGTTGGGGTTACCCCCAGAGGGTACACAGTAAGATTTAGGACGGGGTATTGGCAACAAGACTTTCTCTGAGGAATCCTCACACAATCCTATAGAACAACTCAGAGGCTTTCCATTCAATCTCCAACAGCAACAATATCCCTCAGCCCTTCTCTGTCACATCCAATTCCCCACCCTTCCCCATTTGGACCTGGTTTAAAGCCCTATAATCAATCAGTGCAGGAGCATTTCAGATGGGGTCATGGAGGAGGCAGACTGCCATTCTTGGGGTGGCCATTTTCCCAGGAGGGCATGGTGGGAGGGCTTTGTCCCATCTGGTTCCACCAACACTTGCATCCACCCAGCAGAAGGCTGTGCCCTCTGTGTCCCACTTGAACTCTGCATGGAGCTTACAGTTGGCAGTGACATGGCTGAGAAGCTCTGGGCATGGATTAAGGGACAGGGAATTAATGTGCCTTCCTAACTTCCTCCCTGCATGCCTTAGCAACTTCCTTGTAATCTCCCCAAGTACCCAGCCCCTTCTTCCAGAGGACGGAGATTCTCTTTTTCTTCCTGAGTCTCAATAGTTTTCCCCAGTTCATCTGCACTGGTCTTCTTCCCCTATGGCTCACCTTATGGCATTCAGGGACAGCCTGATCTCGTGCCTTTAAGATTTCCATCTTGAGGAGTGTCCAGGCTTCCTGGACCCCTTTACCCATAAGGAGCGACTCCCAAGGGACCTGTGCTACAAGTGTCCTGAACAGGTCAAAGTCCGCCCTCTAGAAGTTCAGGATAGTAGTTTTGCTAGTCACCCTTCTGACATCTCCAAGAATAGAGAATTCTACCATTTCATGGCCACTCTGCCCAAGACAGTCCCCAACCTTCTCAACTCCTACCAGTCCTTCACTGTTAGTGAAGAGCAGGTCTAGCAAGGAACCACCCCTGGTAGGACTTCATACCAGCTGTGTAAGGAAGCTGTCTTGCATGCAATCTATAAACCTCTTGGACTGATTCCTCTGCTATTTATTATATTCCCAGCATATATCAGAGAAGTTGTAGTCTCCCAAGAAAATGAGTGCTGGCAATCTTGCGACTTCAGTAAGCTGCTCATAGAATGCCTCACCCATCAATTAGGCGGTCTATAAGAAACCTTTAGCAAGATGTCACACTTACAGGCCTTTCCCCCGATCCTTACAAACATGCACTTCATTCTGAAGCCCAAGCTCTTCAACATCAAAACTCTCTTTAATATAAAGGGCCACACCACCACCCTTCCTTCCTCCTCTAACCCTTCTGAAGAGCTTGTAACCATCCATCACAGCACTCCAGTCATGGCAGTGGTCCCACCATGGGTCGGTAATAGCAACTAGGTCATGGTTTGTCAGATGCACAGTTGCTTCCAGCTCCTCTTGCTTGTTGACCAAGCTGCGTGCGTTGGTGTAGACGCACTTCAGCTGAGGCATCTGCCTCTCTCCCAGCTCAAACAGCATTTCCCTAGGCTTATCTCTGGTAAGCCCTGTTTTGTCCACTCCCCCATCGTAGCTAGTTTAAAGCTCTTTCGATAAGCCCCGCTACCGTCTATGCTAGGATTCACTTCCCCCTTTGAGACAGTTGGGTTCCATTCATGGATAACAGACCATGGGCCAAGTAAACTGTCCTGTGATCAAAGAACTCAAAGTTTCTGGCTCAGTACCAACCTCTGAGACAATTGTTCATTGCTTTGCTTTCCAAGCCTGCTCTGTGTCCCTCACTGCCACTGAAGGTATAGAACAAAAAATCACTTGATCTCCCACTTTGTGAACTAAATGGCCTAAATTCCTGAAATCTCTTTTTATAGTTTGTAGTCTTATCTAAGAAATTTCATCACTGCCCACCTAAACTATGAGTAGTGGAAAATAATCAGTGGACCTAACCAGCATTGGGAGTTTCCTCATTATGTCCCTGACCTGAAACCAAGAAGGCAGCAGACTTACTGACAACTGGGGTCCAGTCTGCAAATGGGGCCCTCTATTCCTCTGAGAAGGGAGTCACCCACCACGGCCACCCTTCTTTCTTTCATGGCAGAGGAAGTCACAAGGCTTGGTAGTGACTGCCTTGCATTAGGTTTCCTCCTAGGCAGATCCTCCATTGCCTCCCCATTCTTATCTCCTTCAGATTTCAGAGTGTCAAACCTGTTGCTTAGATGGATCAGGGGTCGAGGGCTAGGCAGGCATGGGGGGGCTCCTGTGATGTTGAGTTGGGACTTTCTTCCAACCCTCCTCATCAGTCAGGTCTGTCTGACTGTGACAGGGCAGGGAGTCAACCACTTTTCTGGGGGTATCTGCCTGGCAGCCTTCCCTCGGGGATGCCAGCAAGTCACTCCACCAGCCCATCTCCCGATCACACTCCCTGATGGTAAACTGTGAGTAAAACCTTGAGTAAAGTGAGAGTTCACCTAGACAAAAGTATGAGTAGAAACATGGACTGACGTGAGGGTAAACCCAGAGTAAACCCAGGATCCCATCCATTGGGCATGCACAGCCTCTGAGGGCAACTTTTTCCAGTGTTGCTGTGTAAAAATATAGGTTCCTCACATCTAACCTATGTCTCCCCTTTTTAATTTAAATCTGTTTCCATTTGTCCTGTTATCAACAGACCATCCCATCCTTATTCTAGCGTTAGGCATCTCATCCTCAGATGGAAACCCTGGGGCTGAATTGGGATCAGTTTTTCAAAGAACCACAGGAGCTACAAGTTCACCTAGCTGAGTTCAGATGTGCACAGTGAGGTGTCTGTGTGTGAGTCCCTCATCTGAATCCTTGGTTTTTATTCCACAGGGACTGCACTACTCATACACAGTCTCTCAGTGATGCCCAAGATGCCTTGGGTGATCCTAGTTTTGTGCTAGTGCTTGTAAACTGTGACGGAAAATCTATGAGATAGACACCTCCTTCTGGAGCATCAGCTGAGGGCCAGAAGGGAGGTATTCTTGGCCATCCTAAATACCACCTCAGCCACGTGCTTAGGGCACCCATTGTGTCTTTTGCACCTGACCCCATGGAGTATGTAGTGATATTCAGCTTATCAAAAGGATGAGCTCAGAACAGAAGAGGCAGATCTTCCTCTCTGCTCCATCTGTGGCATAGTCTGGATTTCAAGGCATTGCAAAGCTATGGCACATCTACGTTCTTGCACTGATGACACTTTAGCATGCTCTGGGCTCGCATTTCAATGGCATCTAATAAATCTAGGGTCATACCTGTTGACAGGAAGCTGGCAAATGTTGTCTCATTGTAAGGAAGAGCAAGAAAGATGACACGGGCAACTATGGACCTGTCAGTCTCACTACAGTGCTTGGTAAAATTATGGAGAAAATGATGGTGGGAGTTATGGAAAAACAACTGAAGGACAGGTCACAGACAACACAAGATACAGAGGGGAAGGTCCTATTTAATTTCAGGTCTTTTTATGACACCTTTATCCATTGAGCTGAACAAGGGAAGGCAGTTGATGTAATCCTTGAGGATTTCAGTAGAGCTTTTGATACTATTTCTCCAGCACCCTTCTGGACAGAAATTCCTGCATACAGCTAGACAGAAACAGAACGTGGTGTGTTGTAATACAAGAAGAATTTTACAGAGCAGCAGCCATGGATTGAGATAAGGAGTTCACAGAGCAGCAGCTGCGGAGCAGGATAAACAGCATGAGAACAAAGGACATCTCTAGGAAAAGAATGAATGGCTCGTGGCTTTGAAGGGGGGTTATAGGGTTGTTATTGCAGTAGCTTTCCTCCAATTAGCGTGTGTGATTTTTGGACACCCTTGTCTGTCTCCTATAAAAGTCTGGCTTTCGGGCAATAAATTGATGCAGCTATATGTAACTATATTGGTGTTTCTCTGTTTGACCCAGCACGCTGACATTTTGCCTTTCAGGTTCACCAGCAGTGGTGGGTGAGCAGTTGGCCAGTAGTTCTGTCCCAAAGGATTATAGTCAGTGGGTTCCATTGGGCTGGTAGATGGTCACTGTCAGAGCTCCCCAGGGTTCCATTTTAGGGCCACTTTCCTTTCATGTTTATGCAGACGACTTGCATGCAGGACTAGAAGATGTTCTGAGCAAGTTTGCTGATGAGACCAGATGAGGAGGTGTTGTTGCCTCCACTTAGGGTGGAGAGGACTTGCAGAGAGATGTGGACAAGTCAGAGAAGTGGGTACCAGTTGGTACTAAGCACCAAGTGCATAAAGTATAACAAGAACAAGTGCCTGATTGTGCACCTGGGTATGGGCAACCCTGGACATAAACACTGTCTGTATATTGGACACATGAGAGACGTCTGACTGAAAAGGATTGGGGGTCCTGCTCAACATAAAATTTTAAGTGAGTCAGCAGTGTGCCCAGCCAGCCAAGAAGGCCAACAGTCCCCTAAAGTGCATCAAGCAATTTATTGCCAGCTGGGTGGGAGAAAGGTTTGTCCCTCTTTGCTCTGCATTGCTACTGCCTCACCTGGAGCACTGGATGCACTTCTGGGCAATGCAGAACATAAAGAACATCAAACTATGGGAGAGTGTGCACAGGAGGGCACTGGAACTGAGAGATCTGAAGTTCAGAGTTTCACTGGGATTGACTGCTTGTTCAGACTGGGCCCTTCTCACACCCCACATCCTGTGATGAGACACAGGGCACATGTGGGATATGAACTTTAACAGCATCCTTGCACCACATGCAAATGCTTTTCCCAGTGCTTCAGTGTTCCACCACCCATTGCTTTCAACATAGTTTTCAACACCCCATTGTATCTTTTAATTTTACCAGAAGCTGGTGCATGGTAGGGGATATGATAAATCCACTCAATGCCATGAACTTTGGCCCAAGTATTTATTAAGGGAATTTTTGAAATGTGTCCCATTCTGAGACTCAGTTCTTTCTGAGGTGTCATGTCTCTATAGGACTTGTTTCTAACAACCCAATATTGTGTTTCTGGCAGTAGCATGGGGTACTGCGTATGTTTCAAGCCACCCAGTGGTTGCTTCCACCATGGTAAGCACAAAACGCTTATCATTATGAGATCCTGGCAAGGTGACATCATTCACCTGTCACTCCTCCCCATATTTATACTTTTGCCTTGGCCTTCCCCCCAGAGAGGCTTCATATTCTTGGCTTGTTTAATTATGGCACATGATTCACAGTCATGAATAACCAGTGCAATAGCATCCATAGTTAAGTCCACCCCTCAGTCTCTAGCCCAATTATATGTTATGTCCATTCCTTGATGGCCTGAGGTCTCATGGAACCATCAAGCTTGAAATAATTCACTCTTGTTCTGCCAGTCCAAGTCTATTTGAGCCACCTCAATTCTGGCAGCTCGACCTACCTGATGGTTGTTTTGTTGTTCTGCAATAGCCCGACTCTTGGGCAAGTGTGCATCCACGTGACACACCTTTACAATCATATCTTTTTTTTGAGCAGTTATGTTTTTCTACAGTTCAGCAGCCCAAATAGGTTTACACCTCCGTTGCCAGTTATTTTGTTCCCACTGCTGTAACAACCCCCATAAGGCATTTGCCACCATCCATGAGTCAGTATAAAGATAAAGCATTGGCCACCTCTCCCGTTCAGCCACATCTAAGGTCAGCTGGACAGCTTTTACCTCTGCAAACTGACTTGATTCTCCTTTACCTTCAGTGGCCTCTGCGACCTGTCGTGTGGGGCTCCAAACAGCAGCTTTCCATCTCCGATGCTTCCCTACAATATGAAATGATCCATCAGTGAAAAGAGCATATTTCTTTTCATTTTCTGGTAGTTCGATGTATGGTGGGGCCGCTTTAGCACATGACACCTCTTCTCCTGGTGATGTTCCAAACTTTTTATCTTCAGTCCAGTTCATGATCACTTCTAAAATTCCTGGACGATTGAGGTTCCCCATCCGCGCTTGTTGTCTAATCAGTGCAATCCACTTGCTCCAGGTGGCATCGGTAGCATGATGGGTGGAGAGAACCTCCCCTTTCAACATCCGGTTCATCATTGACAGTCGAGGTGCCAGAAAGAGCTGCATTTCAGTACCAGCTACTTCGGAAGCAGCCCGAGCCCCCTCATACGCGGCTAAGATCTCCTTCTCAGTTGGAGTGTAGCACTCTTCAGACCCCTTGTACGCTCAGCTCCAGAATCCCAGGGGTCGGCCTTGGGTCCCTCCTGAGGCTCTTTGCCACAAACTCCAAGTGGGACCTTTCTCTCCAGCAGCAGTATAGAGGATGTTCTTTACATCCTGTCCAGTCCGTACTGGCCCCAGGTCCATGGCACAGGCTATCTCCTGTTTAATCTGTTCAAAAGCCTGCTGCTGCTCTGGGCCCTATGCAAAATCATTCTTCTTCTGCATCACCTGATAAAGGGGGCTTACAATGAGGCTGTAGTTTGGAATGTGCATCCTCCAAAAGCCCACTGCACCCAGGAAAGATTGTGTCTCTTTCTTGCTAGTTGGTGGAGACATGGCAGTGATTTTGTCAATCACTGTTGGGATGTGATGACATCCATCCTGCCACTTTATACCTAAGAACTGAATTTCCTGGGCAGGCCCTTTTACTTTGCTTCACTTAATAGCAAAACTGGCTCATAGAAGAATTTGAATTATTTGCTCTCCAGCACAGCAGCACTCAGTGGGGGTGTGACCTCATTCAGGCCACGGTAGTCTACTGTCAGCCTCCATTCTCCACTGGCTTTACGCACTGGCCATATGGAGCTGTTAAAAGGTGAGTGAGTTTTACTGATCACTCCCTGATTCTCCAACTGGCGAATCAAATCATGAATGGGGAGCAAGGAATCCCTGTTGGTGCGATACTGCCGTCTGTGCACTGTCTTTGTAGCAATCGGTACCTGCTGCTCTTTTATTTTTACTCGTAGCAGCCTCACAACAGACGGGTCCTCTGACAGGCCAGGCAAAACAGACAGCTGCTTAATGTTGTCCATATCTACAGCAGCGATTCCAAAGGCCCAGTGATACCCCTTAGTATCCTTGAAATGCCCTCTTCTGAGGTATCCTCAATACCAAGTATGAACGGAAACCCTGGACCACTCACATAGGATGTTTTTTCCAGTCTTTACCAGTGAGGCTTATTTCAGCCTCCAACACAGTCAATTCTTGAGAGATATCCAGAAATATGGATTGATTCTGTCCCTTCATGACTGGAGGGCATTAGGGTGCACTGTGCACCAGTATCCACCAGTGCCTTATATTTCTGTGGTTCTGATGTGCTAGGCCATCAAATCCACACAGTCCAATAAACTCTATTATCCCTTCCACTCCCTTGAATGAGGGCAGGGCCCCTCTATTGGTTACCTGTGATAACTGGAGCAGCCGTACTGGTGGTTGGACTGCTTTGTAGTTCCCTCACCCGTGCTCATAGTACAGGAGTAGGCTGGTCATGCCACTTCCTCGTGTCTTCTCTGTGGTCACGTAGGTAACACCACAAGGAAACACACAGTGCTATTTACTGTTGTTCCTTGCTCAATCTGGAAAGCGCTTGTGTCTAATAGCTGAGAATTTTAATGATACACATGAAGGCTTTATGGTCGTTAATTTCTTTACGATCTCTCGCCTTCAACTGAAGCAGCAGCTAGGCCAATTACCAAGTGACACCAAGGAGATGAAGTGGCAAAATGGCGATTTATTGAAACAGACACATCCTTATATAACCTACGCCTTTTTGTCTACACCCACTGTATTACACTAAGATTCTTCCAGAATATGGGGAAGGGCCTGTCACATCACAACAAGCTACCGTCCCAGCTGTCCCAACAGCGAAGCAACCAGGTAACAAGAGATTCATTCTGGTGCCGTGTGAACTCCTTTCTTACGCCTTCGATTTCAGTCATCTTCAGGGATCGACAAACAGTAACAGAGATTTCCTCCTCATCACTCTCTTCTTCATGACACTTTTCCTTTTTCCTTTCTCGGTACTTATCCAGACCTGTCACCTGGATCTTCTGTTGCCTCCTCCTCCACTTCTTTTTTCCGTTCTAGACGTGAGGACACCCATTTCCATTTCTTGCCTTCCACAAGGGCAACTGATATTGTTACTGGTGCCTCCTGTGACTGATCAAAATTGACTTGGGGATTTCCCTTTTTGGCTAGAACCTCAGCTCGGAAATTCTCTCTTTTCGGAACAGTGTTATATAGAGCACGGTAAGCACAAGCCAAGCCCCAAATAAGTCATACCCCCTTAGATCTATCTAGGCTGCGCCATCCCTGACTCAAATACTGGCTTAGTTTCTCGGGATCCCACAGGTGTTCAAGAGTTAAATCCCATGACATTGCGGGCCCCCATGTGTTGGCGAACCTGAAGGCAAAAGTCAGCGTTCTAGGACAAACAACCACACACCAATATAGTTAAATATAGCTGTGTCCATCTATTGCCTGAAGAGCCGTACTTTTATAGCAAACAAACAAGGGTGTTCAAAAATCACACGTACTAATTGGAAGAAAGCTTCTGCAATAAGAACCCTAAAACCCCGCTTCAAAGCCACGAGCCTTTCACTCTTTTGCTAGAGGTGTCCTTGGTTCTCATGCTGTTTATCCTGCTCTGCAGCTGCTGCTCTGTAAAGTGCTTATCTTGATCCATGGCTGCTGCTCTGTAAAATTCTTCTTGTATTACAACAGAATGGCAGTTCCCTGGGGTCTCCAGCACACCCCCAGCCAGCTGGCAAATGCCACTGAGGACCTTTAGGAAAGACATGCCCTGGGTAGTGACAATGTTCACTGGACAACTGTGAGCCCCACAATGGGTCTCGTACCTGTGTGCCATCTTCTGAACACCAGTAGCACGGTGTAGATGCAAGGCCCAGCCAGGCAAAATCAAAACATGCTTCTGGAAGGGGATCCTTTCTGAAGAGTCGTTACACTAATGAGAGGACCACAAACATTCACTCAGCGAACTCCAAATCTCTGTGCCTTTGCAGGCCTAGGGTCTTGTTTGGTTCACAGAGACATGGTGGGTTGATTCTCAGCTCTGTACTGTAGCAAATGGGGTACAGATTCTGCATGACGGATGGGCAAGGAAGAAGAGAAAAGGCTGCTGCCATCCATGAGAGGGCACTGAGCTCTGCCTGGGGATGGCAGAGGAGCCAGCTGAGAACTGATGGAAAGGGCTCAGAGAGGAGAGCGGCAGATTCTGTTCCTTGCTTCCTGATCAGGAAGAACAAGAAGAGGGGACAGGCAGGAATCTGAGTTACAGCTGGAATGGAATTGTTTTCTTCAGACTGTCTGCTGTGGTGCAGTGTTTTGGTTCTAGGAGAAAACCATTGATAACACTCTGATGTTTACAGCTGCTGCTAAGCAGTGTTGTACAGAGCCAAGGCCATGGTCAGTGGAGGACACATGGAGCTGGGAGGGAACAGAGTGAGGACAGCTGACTGATAGTGGCCAAAGGGACGTTCTCTATCAGCTGACAGCAAGCAGAAATTGTATTGAAAGGGGTGGGAGTTCATCTCAGTCTCTTCACTGCCCAGGGTCCAGCTGAGCATCAGTCTGGTGGTGCTGAGCAAGTGCTTGTGCATCAGTTGTTACATACAATCCCATATCAACGGATATATAGTGATAACTATTACTCCACTTCTTTTATCTCTCTTAGTAAACTGCTTTGTTACATCCCAGAAGTTGTACTCTTTTTCCCAGTTCTCATCCCCATCCCACTGGGAATTGGGCAGTGCACAAAGCACTGTGTGCTGCTGAGCCACATGTTGGGTTCAACAACCACAGTCATTTTGGTGCCTGATGTGAGGCTCCAAGGGTTGAGATAGCAGCACATCTGTCCAGAGCGGACAGGGCTTTGTGGGAGCTGGAGAAGTGCAGGCCATGGTGCTGATATGTGTGGATGTGCTCCCTATGTGTGGAGCTTGTTGAGTCTTCTCATGAAGCTTCACTGCACAGCTCCTTACTTGGTGCTTGGATGCTGCATTAGGGTATTTATTTTGCTATGCTGTTTGACCTCAGTTTGTACCACGATAAAATTGGCAGCTGACAAAGTGAAGTTTTGTGCACATTCAGCTCTGCGGTCATCTTTGGGTTTTGGAAGTAATATTGTCCATATGATTAGGAATTACACAATTTACATTGTCGCCTCTGTGAGTCCGGGGGTGTACTGGATATTGTGTTGAGGGACATGGTTTAGTGGGAGCTATAGGTAATAGGTGAACGGTTGGACTGGATGATCTTTTAGGCCTTTTCCAACCTTGGTGATTCTATGAATCTATGATTGAGGTTAAACAATTATTCAGGAATATCAGTGAGAGATCTGCCCCAAGGTGAGAAGGCTCTGCATGGCAGAGGGTGTGGGACGGTCTGGGCAGCTGCCTGGAGTGGTGGGCACCCCCAGGGCTTTGGAACTTCATCTCCGAGCAACTGCAGGATCCTGATAAACTGGTAGAATATTGGGGGCAGGTCTGCTGTGGCACTGGTAACCCCCAAGAGGCACAAATGACTGCAGTGTGCCAGATCCAGAGAGCTGGATCTGCTGACAGTGCTGCAGCCTCTGCAACTCCTGGCACAGACCATGCAGCAGCTCCAAGGTTTTGCTACACGTCCTGCAGTTGCTCCAAGCTCTGGGCAGATCCCTCTGTCACTCCACCCCTCATAATGAGCTCTGCAGTTACTCCTGCTACGGGTCCTGTAGCTGTTCCAAGTATGGTAATAAGAAAATGGTACAAATTCCTCCCAAGGGAGGAAGTACAGCCCTGCGGTGGCTCCAACCCCTCCAATGAGCCCAGTGGCTGCTCCAACATAGTCACAGGTCCTGTGGTGGTTCCAGCTCTGGCAATGAACTCTGAGGTCACTTCAACTCCTGCAACAGCCCAACAGCCACTTCAGCTCCTACAGTGAACCCTGTGGCTGTTAAAACCCCTGCAACTAATCCTGGACTTGCAGACAGATGCGCATAGGGATTAGTTCATATATGTTTGCAACTGCATATGTTGTATATGTGTGAAAATACACTAAATATATTATATATGTATAAATACATTTGTCATAATTATTATCCTTTTCTTTTTCTCTTTGTCTCAACCCATAAACCTTAAACCACAGCACTGCCTTGAGATGCTTACGGATCTCCTTGGGACTATTCAATCTGATCTGGTCACACAGTGAAGAGCACCTGAAGATCTCAAGGTTTTCTCAGGGAGCAGCTCCTGAGGTATATTCCTTACACCAGCTTTGGAAGAGGCCTCCCTCCAGTTCTCTGGTCCTGCTCTAAAGGGGCCCTCTTGTTATGGCAGTGCCAGCAAGGAGACCAGCTCTGACAGACCTGTTCATATTGACGGCTACTGACTGCAGCCCTGGATTGCTGCTGTAGAGGCAACAGGACTGTTGTGAGACACACAAGACCTTCAGGACTGCACAAATGAGAGGACTCAAGAGCACTGCAGCACTGGTAAGAGCACATGAATGAAAAGAGCACGTTGAGCTGCTGTCTGTGGCTGTACCTCCCCAAATCCAGGCAAAGTAGGAAGAAAGAAAATCTAAGTAAGTCTATTTTGAAAGCTTTTTAGGTATCTTATAACATATTCAGGGAATCTGGTTCAATGTTTACATGAGTTCTTGGAGTGAGAAAATGGAAATTAGGTAGGAAAGAATTTAAATACATTTTTATTTATAAGTTCAATAACATTTTTTTTTTTGCACATTCCTATATCTCACATACTCAAACAGACAAAGATGCATAAAACATAAAGAACCACCACTGGGAATCCTATTGAGGAAGTTGTGCATTTTATTGTAGCTGGAATAGTGCTTATTGCAACACCTTCCTGAAAGCGTGCTTGATCTCCCTGTTCCTCATGCTGTAGATAATAGGGTTTAGTGTTGGAGGAACCACTGCATACAGAAGTGCCACTGTCAGATCCAGGAGTGGGGAGGAAATGGACGGGGGCTTCAGGTAGGCAAAAGCACCAGTGCTGAGAAACAGGGAGACCACAGCCAGGTGAGGGAGGCACATGGAGAAGGCTTTGTGCCGTCCCTGCTCAGAGGGCATCCTCAGCACAGCCATGAAGATGTGCACATAGGACACAACTATGAAAACAAAGCAACCAAAGCCTAAACTGACACCAAAAAAGAGAAATACAAATTCCATGAGGTAGGAGCCAGAGCAGGAGAGCTTGAGGATCTGTGGGATTTCACAGAAAAACTGGTTGACAACATTGCCTTGGCAGAGAGGCAGTGAAAACGTACTGGCAGTGTGCAGCAGGGAATTGAGAACCCCAGTGCCCCAGGCAGCTGCTGCCATGGTGGCACAAGCTCTGCTGTCCATCAAGGTCCCGTAGTGCAGGGGCTTGCAGATGGCAACATAGCGGTCATAGGACATGATGGTGAGAAGGGAATACTCTGCTGACATGAAGAAGGTAAAGAAAAAGAGCTGTGCAGCACATCCTGTGTAGGAGATGGCCCTGGTGTCCCAGAGGGCGTTGGCCATGGCTTTGGGGAGAGTGGTGGAGATGCAGCCCAGGTCGAGGAGGGCCAGGTTGAGGAGGAAGAAGTACATGGGGGTGTGCAGGCGGCGGTCGCAGGCTACGGCTGTGCTGATGAGGCCGTTGCCCAGGAGGGCAGCCAGGTAGATGCCCAGGAAGAGCCAGAAGTGCAGGAGCTGCAGCTGCCGCGTGTCTGCCAACGGCAGCAGGAGGAACTCGCTGATGGAGCTGCTGTTGGACATCTGCTGTTGTTGGGCTTGGAGTCCTGCTCAGAGTGCAGAAGATAATGACAAGTCCAGACCATTCTCAGACACACTCCTCCTGCTATAATATGAAATGTTTTTATTCTCTTACAACAGTGTACATTTAGCACCATTACTTGCATTTAATTTCATGTATTTCAGCATTCCTTAAGCAGAAGCAGCATATGGAGCTCTAACCTTCCTTTTATTTTCTTATCCCTTCTCCCTGGATATTTTCATCTGTTTCATGTCTCATATCTTTACCCCAAGTGCTCTTAGAGCCCCCTACCCGAGCTTCTGTGGCATTCAGTTTCAGTTAGAAAATGCTGCCTGTTTGTAGGATAAGTGAATTATTCATGCCTACAGAAAATGATGATAATTCCATCCTTCGAGAAAGGGGAGACTGAAAGCACATCATGTGTGAGTGTTCACAAAACAAGCAATTGATTGATGAAAAATTCTCAGAACTCTTATTGCCCCTTTTAGATTTCTGACTCCAAACCTCTTTGCCTCAGAACAGGAAATGGAAACCCCCTGCCTTGGCTCTCCTCTTACAAAGTGCCCTCAGAAACATTCCGTTGTGCAGTGGATCTGTGATCCCCTGCCCCAGGCAGCAGCTGTGGCAGCACAAGCCCTGCCGGGGGGCTCCTTCCCCCCACCCGTCTCCCTGCAGCACCCTGGGCAGCTCCCCGGGCAGGCTGAGTGCTGAGCCTGGCAGGCGGCAGAGTCCCATACCCGGCACACAGCCCCTGGGGCACAGCAGGGACCCTGCTCTGCAGGACAGCCCTGGGCACCCGCCTGCAGCCCCGGCTGCACAGCCTGCAGCCGTGCTGGGACATGCAGCCCTCAGGGCTGTGATTTCATACTGCAGTATGGAAGCCCTCAGCTGGAGCAGAAGGCTTTTTCCACAGTAAAGAAACATGCAGTGCCTGCATCCAGATCTCCTATGGGATGTCCCAAATTAAGTTGACCCTCTATGAAAAGCAGCTCATGGTCTGCAGTGAGACTTACCTTGTCATGGTCTGTGAGCAATGCTCCTGCAGTGAGCTCACAGCCCGCTCACACCACACACATCCTGCAAGCTCTCTTCAGTTTCTCTCCTCTCCTTCTGTCACCTGCAGGCTGTGCTGTGCACAAGAGCTGCTCCTGGGCACAGCTGTCTCTCTGCAGCCCTGCACACTTTTATGAGCTCCCTGTGTCCCAGGAGCCTGGACAGGCAAGCAGCAGATTATGTCATTTTTATCTTTCCGACTTGTCTCCCCTGACATGTCCCTGGGTCCTCATGGCCAACAGCTCCTGAAAGACAACAGCATCATGACAACTTTGAAATTCGCTCAATTAACCACCACATGTCCAGTGGTCAGTGACTGATTGGAGACATATGGGGAGTGCTCCCAGAGATCGTTTGATGAAACAATAAGGGCAACCAGACAAGGAAGGCAAGGTTTGGACTTTCCCTGTGCAGGGCAGTGATCCAGCTGAGGCAGTGCAGGAGTCTCATCCCTTGACAGAAATCCTGGAGCTGAAATGGGATTCGGCTCCCCACAGAACCACAGGAGCTGGGATTTCTCTGGTTCAGTTCAGAAGAGCACAAGGAGTTTCCTGCATGTGAGCTCCTGCTCTGAGTCCTCGGTCCTTCAGCTGGGAGGCAGCAGCTCACACAAAGACACTGGGTGATGCCCAAGGTGCCTGGGCTGCTCCTGATGTTTGCAAGTGCTTGTAAACCGTGTGGGAAATCCCTGAGATAGACACCTCCTTCCTGGGCATCAGCTGAGAGCCAGAGAGGGGATAGCACCGGCTGTGTCCGTGCTGCTACGTCACCTCCAAGACCCACGATCGGTCTAATGTTTGTGTGCTACCTTCTGCACACTGATTCTATAGATGAGCTATCCAGTCAGGCAATGTCCAGTGATGCTTTTCAATTAGGATGTTTACTTCTGTGGTTTTGCACTAATGCAAACACCAACACACAAGAAGCTAGAAATCTTGATAGAGCTGCAGGCCTGAGCTCCTGTTTGGACCATGGGGACACAGTTTAATGGCTTCCACAACTGCACTGTAGCACAAGGGGGATACCGAGTCTTTAGGATGGATGGGCGAGGAGATAAAGAAGGGCGAATGCCCTCTGTGAGAGTGCACTGAGCTCTGCCTGGGGATGGAAGAGCAGACAGGTCAGAGCTAATGGAAATGGCAAACAGAGGAGACCATCAGTGTCTTTTCCTGTCTTCCTGATCAGGGAGAGTAAATGGAAGGTGCCCTCTGCAGACAGATGGGAATCTGATGTTGTCTGTCCCTTGTCCCATTTGGTGGCCTTTGTCACTCCATTATCTGCAGCAGGGACAGCACAGCAGGGCATGTGGCATCCAGCAGATCCATGGAGAGCACAGATGGCAGCTTCTTAACCAAGCAGTGGAGGAACCAAAGAGGAGAGGTGCTCTGCTGGATCTCATACTCTCCAGCATGGAAGGACTTGTGGGAACTGCGAAGGTGAAAGGGGCATCAGGCCACGTGCAAGATGCAAATGTATCTCTTTTTATTTATTTTGAGGCTGTAAGCTTAATAGTTGATCATAAATGTCAATAAAACTGAAACAAATAATTGAAGACAAAGATGGAAATCATTGAAATTGTGTTAACCCTTCTCAACATGAAAAATTCTCATGAGTCTTGTTCCATTTTAAGTTGTAAATATGAATCTTTGAGGTGATTTGATGTCTTTTTTTTTCTTTTACTGAAACTACAATGTTTTCCAGAACTGTGTTCGCTGGACACAAATGTCTTCAGATTCAGAGACACAGACAGTGGTGCCAGTGCCAATGCCCTGTGACTATAGCCCGGTGCCCAGCACTACTCTTCCCTGCTGCCTATTTGATGTGTCTCATCCTCCAAGTTTTTTCAGCTCTCCTAAATAAATGGCCATGGTTAAGGGCATGTTTTCAGCAGGCCATTTGGGCACACACTACTCCCACTGCCCTCCAGATTTCTCCATCCCTTGCTCTTTGTTCAGTCAGATACCTCCCAATTATCTGTCTGATTTCTGACTTTCAGGGGGATTACTGGAATTTGTTCCATCTCCCCAAAGTCTGAGAATCAGTGAGAATGTGTTAACCCGTCTCAATGTGTGAAATACTCACAAGTCCTGATCAATTTTAAGTTGATACCTCTCAACTACCTGGCTGATCTATCCCAGGGAGATTACTGGAATTTGCTCTATCTACCAGAGTCTGATGGCCTCTGTTGTCAACTACTTCACTGTGATTCAATCTATCCTATCCTACCTCAGAATAAATCATTTCTTTTAAAAGTATTCCATATGAAAGACAAACTTCAATAGATGCAGCTTGAACATGGCATGCAGTTGATCACTGTGTTTTACTGTTCATTCAATTGCATCACCTTTCTTTCCATTTGCTGGCCAGATAAAAAAGAGAAATCTTTCCTTTTCCATGTGTAGCTGGTTCTCTGAGGAAAGCCAGTGGGAGTTGGTGCAAAGCAGTTTTAACACTGAGCGGATGAATGCAAAGGAGAAGAGTGATGTGAAGAAAAGTGATGCAAGTCCCATAGGTCCATTGTGAGCAGAAATTGGGTGGGGAGGTTGAGAAGGACCTTTGTCAACACAGTAACAGTACAGAACTCATTGGGACATCCTGGATTGGTATCAGTTGCACAGTGCTGCTTTAATGTCTTCTTTAAACCCAACTATAAATAAATAGACAATAAATTTATACTGGATTCTTTAAGCTCTCTCCAGATATCCCTCCTTTTTGCTGAACAAGTTCTGATAACCTGAAGAAGATAAAAAGATGGCATAAGGCACAGGAGATTCTTTAGGTTATAATGGTCCCAGGGTGCATTTGATGCTGAGTTCATCAGCCTCTAGTGCAGAGAGAAGTTTGCACAAAGTGCTCAACAAGACAAAGTAAGAAGTAACAGTGAAGTTTCTTGGAATATTAATGGGCCCGCTGAGGAACATTACCAAGTAAGCTTCCCAAGGGACTTGTTAGAGAAGATAACTGGAAGCCATGACTACAGGCAGGCAAAGGCACTGGCATGCTAAGAAACCTCTCCTTTGCCTTACAAAGCAGACAGGTCAAGCCCTGATTGCAAGACCAGTGGTAGAGAGGTCCTGTATGTCATGTTGGCTCTGGGCATTTCCTGGGGCAATGTGTTGGAATTTTGTATGATGTTAAATGAAAGACATGGAGACAGAAGATCCCAGGCTCTACATGTGGTGCAAGGACGCTGTGAGGTTCATGTCCCATATGAGACCTATGTTTCATTGCAGGATGTGAGCAGGGATGTGAGAAGGGCCCAGTCTGAACAAGCAGCCAATCGCTGTGAAACTCTGAACTTCAGATCTCTCGGTTTCAGTGCCCTCCTTTGCACATTCTCCCAGAGTTTGAAGTCCTTTATGTTCTGTGGTGCCCAGAACATAGTGAGGCAGTAGCAATGCAGAGCAGAGGGACAACCCTTTCCCTCACCCAGCTGGCAATAAGTTGCTTCATGCACTCCAGGGGACTGTTGTCTTTCTTGGCTGCCTTGGCACACTGCTGACTCACATTCAGTGTGATGCTGACCAGCACCCCAACCCTTTCCAGTCAGAATCCTCTCCAGTGTCCCATATCCAGTCAGTGTGTATGTCCAGCATTGCCCCTACCCAGGTGCACAATCAGGCACTTGTTCTTGTTATACTTTATGCACTTGGTGCTTAGTACCAACTGGTACCCACTTCTCTGACTTGTCCACATCTCTCTGCAAGTCCTCTCCACCCTCAGTGGAGGCAACAGCACCTCCTCATCTGGTCTCATCAGCAAACTTGCTCAGAACGTCTTCTAGTCCTGCATTCAAGTCATCTGCATAAACATGAAAGGAAAGTGGCCCCAAAATGGAACCCTGGGGACCCCGACAGTGACCATCTACCAGCCTGATGGAAAAAACTGACTACAATCCTTTGGGACTGACCTACTGGCCAACTGCTCACCCACCACATTGTGTTTCTGTCTAGCCATATGCAGAACATTCTGTCCAGAAGGTTGTTGTGAGAAACAGTGTCAAAATCTCCACTGAAATCCTCAAGGATTACATCAATTGGCTTCCCTTGGTCAACTAAACGGATAACTGTGTCACAGAATGAGCTTAAATTAAACAGGACCTTCACCTCACAAACTTGGGTTGGCTGCAACCAATGGCAGAATTGTCCTTCAGCTGTTTTTCCATAACTCCCACCATCATTTTCTCCATAATTTTACCAGGCTCTGGACTGACAGGTCCATAATTGCCCATGTCATCTTTCTTGCTCTTCCTTACTACGAGACAACATTTGCCAGCTTCCTGTCAGCTGGCATGACCCTAGACTTCTATAGATGCAATTGAAATGAGAGCCCAGAGCACACAAAGGCGTCATCATTGAAAGAAAGTAGATGTGCCATAGCTTTGCAATGCCTTGAACTCCAGAGTATGCCACAGATGGAGCAGAGGGGAAGATTTGCCTCTTCTGTAGTGAACTCATTCTTTTGGTAAGCAGAATAACACTACCTGATACATGGGGACTGTGTCTCTGCTCTGCTCTGCTCAGCTCACAGGGCAGCGGTGCAGGGTGTTGCTCTCATGTCAGTGCAGGTAAACTCACTTTAACCCTTTTTCCTCTGTAAATGCTTCCTCTGTTTGTATGCTCAGATACACTTCCACATTCCCTCAAGTACACTTTCATATATCATTAACAATTACAATTTCTTATAACAACAAAACAGTTTGTCAAACAGTACAGTTCTTCAGTGCACATAAACTCCCTTAATACAGTCTGTATTCTTCAGCTATAAACACTGTGCCACAGAACCAGCACTGATTGAACCACCTCCCTCACACACTTCCTCACAAGCAGTACATAGTATTACATAAATGGGTTGACACTCACTGGTCGGGTGGAATGTACACCTCTCCTCAGGACAATCTTACTAATCTACAGAGTACAAATTCCGGTCTTACATACAAGCAGAAAGTACTTATGAGTGGACAGACAACACAGTCTTTCACTTTGTCCGTGTCTGGCCATTTCCCTCACAGGAGGAAGGAAACATGGATCGGGACTCGGCACTCACCCTGCAGCTGTTCTGTGTCTCACTCACACCACACTCACTCTGACATTTAGATCAAAAACCATGGTTTATTCATACTACACAATGCTGACAACGTTTTCAAGCTGGAATCTTAATAACACTCATACTCTGGTCGACCAGTTGCAAACGTTAATGTTTTTCCCAGAGCCGGCTTGACACACGGTACCAAACACTTAAAGCAGATGATAATATTGAACATACAACCTATAACCCCCGTGATTACAACTTGGAGAACCCAGGCTACCATTTGACAGGCTATCCACTATATCCCATACCCGTAGGAGAGACCAACCTAGGTCCCTCCTATTGTCAACTACCTGGGAGAGAGTATTTGTTCTTGTTTCCATTCATATGACATACAGTTCCCTTTCATAGGAACTCACCCAAGGAGTCTTCCTACCCAGCTGGCAACCAAAGCCATGAGCTCACCTCCCTGGGAGCAGCACGTATGGATGTAAACTGTGTAGGATGTCTCCTCAAGACATATGGACTCCACTTACCATACACATACCTGGTCCACCTATGGGTGGTCCTTGTCTGTCCCTGCAGTGATCAGGTGAGGAAGGGAGTCCTTCAGAGAAATCTCAGGGTGCGCCAAAAGTGTCTCCCTCTCAGCTGGTCCTGCAGCGAACAGAGCTGGTCCCACCTGGGCCGCCAAATTGACTACAGGAATTGAACTCTAAAACCTCTATAACTGATACAGTCTCCCATGACATACTTATACCAAAGTTGAGGAAGTATGGGATAGGTGAGTGGACAGTGAAGTGGGCTGAGAACTGGCTGACTGGCAGACTGCAGAGGGTTGTTGTTGGCGGTGCAGTGTCTGGCTGGAGGGCTGTAATTAGTGGCGTCCCCCAGGGGTCTGTGCTGGGTCCGGTCTTGTTCAACATCTTCATCGACCACCCTCAGCAAGTTTGCTGATGACACGAAGTTGGGAGGATTGGCTGACACACCTGAAGGCTGTGCTGCCATTCAGCGAGACCTGGACAGGCTGGAGAGCTGGGCAGTAAGAAACCAGATGAGGTTTAACAAAAGCAAGTGTAGAGTCTTGCACCTGGGTAGAAATAATTGCATGCACCAGTACAGGCTGGGGGAAGAGCTGCTGGAGAGGAGCTCTGCTGAGAGGGTCCTGGGCGTCCTGGTGGATGACAGATTGACCATGAGCCAGCAGTGTGCCCTTGTAGCCAAAAAAGCCAATGGCATCCTGGGGTGCATTAAAAAGAGCGTGTCCAGCAGGTCGAAGGAGGTGATCCTCCCCCTCTACTCTGCCCTGGTGAGGCCTCATCTGGAATATTGTGTCCAGTTCTGGGCTCCCCAGTAAAAAAAAGACAGGGATCTCTTAGAAAGAGTCCAGTGGAGGGCCACAAAGATGGTGAGGGGCCTGGAGCATCTCCCCAATGAGGAGAGACTGAGGGAACTGGGTCTGTTTAGCCTTGAGGAAAGAAGGCTGAGTGGGGACCTGATCCAGGTCTATAAATATTTGAGGTGTGGGGGGCAAAGTGGTGAGGCCAGACTCTTTTCAGCAGTGTGTGGAGACGGGACAAGGGGAAACAGAGAGAAACTGCACCATAGGAAGTTCTGCACTAATGTGTGCAATAACTTCTTTATGGTGAGAGTGACAGAGCACTGGAACAGGCTGCCCAGGGTGGTTGTGGAATCTCCTTCTCTGGAGATATTCAAGACCTGCCTGGATGCTGAGCTGTGCGACGTGGTGTAGGGAACCTGCTTTGGTGGGGGGGCTGGACTCAATGGTCTCTGGAGGTCCCTTCCAACCCCTACAATTCTGTGATTCTGTGAATATCATGGAGTTGTTTGGATGGGGAAAGACTACCCCTTTGAATGACCTTTTGTCAGGGCATGTCCTGAGATTCCTAGGATCCTCAAAATGCAGCACTGCTTCTGTCACTGAAAAATGGGGCCGTGTGTGGGATGGAGGGAGGGTCCATGAGTCCCTGGCCCACCTGACTGAGTATTTCCATGGTCTTAGCAAACACATACTTACAACTTGAGAATGACAATTAGCTGCGTTCATGGTGGCATGGCCACTTTTAATGGCCTTGAACTGTCTGAACATAACTGAAGAGGCTCAGGCTGATGCAAATCAGCTATTGAATGATAGTGTTGAAAAACTGGAAAGACAGGTGGCAGTTTTGATGGGGAAAAAACCTAATTCAATCATTCTCCTATGGAAGATCAGGAACATCTCTCTGGAAGACCATGGGGACCCTGTACAAGGGAATCTGTATAAAATGGACTCTGTAAATGAAGGCACTAAAAGGTCAGATTTTGAGGTTCCATTTGGACTAGATCTATTTGAGATCTGACTGATTGTAACCCAAAAATGAAAAAAAAAATAAATAAATGCAGGATAGGCTGGTGGGAGTGCCCTGACCAGTGTCCAGCCCCCCAAACCCTGCTGCCCATAATACAGCAGCTGAACTGATGGATATAGTACAGTGGTTTAGACAGAAACCAAGAGAGCATGCCAGCATAGCTGCTCTGGTTATGGGACATGGAGGCAGAAAGCGCTGTGGTGAATGGACTGGAAATTTCAAAACTGACATCCATTACTACTCACCCTGCCCTCAGGCAAAGACTGTATGCTCTGTCCAACATAATGAGGATAGCCATTTGATCAGTGAATGATTTATGGCTGTGTGTCATATAACATGGCCAAATAAGAATGACATACCATTAAATATCAGCCTGTGGTCCTCTATGGAGGACTAACAAAATTATATTAGAGAATTAGGCATGAAAGAGGCAATCTATGAAGATGATTTTGAGAGCCCAGTCAATAAATTTTTCATCAGGAACGAGGGATCTCATCCTACAGCCATCACCTTTACATCAGTATGGGTCTATGTTATCCATACTGAACCCCCCAGTGGCCCTCAGGTGCTGTAATACAACAGGCTGCCCAATTGATGGGGAGACAAGAGTGCCTACGGCCAGATGCAGGCTCTGAATGGTGGTGGAAAGGTCAGAGAACCATCTGCTGTCATGACTTAGGCGTCCAGCCCCTAAGGTAATCCAGTCTGGACCCATTAGGGTCTTGAGACAACAAATGTTTAAAGACCAGATTAGAGCAGGAGTTCAGTTTAAAAAGATTGATGGACAGCATAATCAGGAAAAAATATCTGTTAAACAGGCCCAAGTACTGAGTATTTTCAGTCCAACCTTTTCAGCCAAACTAGATGTGAATGTAACTCAAGAAGGGTCTGGATGGGGGCTCTGGCAGAGCCAGAGTTCTTTGTGAACCCCTATGAGGTTTTGGTCACAGGTTTGGCATGGAGCAGAATAAAGATACATCACAGTTGAAAAGCATTTATTGGCTACCTATACTACACTACAGGTGGTAGAACCAGTAACTCAGATTTCAGAGGTTATTGTCCTCTGACAGGTTATTGCCTGTCCAGGGGTGGGTAAAAGATCTAACACACATCTCTATGATGGTAATAGTAATGGTAATAGTCTCGTGCGGGTTGGAAGGGACCTTAGAGATCATCGAGTCCAACTCCCGGGATTCGAGCCTCTGTGCTGCAGAGCGGCACTTCTACCACTTGCGCCACAGGGGGGATTCGAACCCCGGGCCCTAGTGTTGCAAGGCGGCATTCCTATGATGGGGGTGGCCCAATCACAAGCAGTGGTGCGCTCAGTTGTTCTGCTTGCCTGCTCCTCAAGGAGTTAGGAGAAATCTGTGCCTGTTGCGTGTTCGAGTGCATGCGCAATGCCATGTGGAGGGCTTATCACAATAAAGATTGGCGGATTTGCTGCGTAGACCGGTCAGAACTCAGATCTGCGTTGTGCTTCCTGCGGCACCAAACGCCCAACAGTGGCAGTATTGGCCAGCAGGTGGCAGCAGAGACCACGGAAAGAACGTCTGCGGGACAGACCCTGGGGATCCGTTCTCTTTTGATTATAGGGGAAGAACACAAAGATGGAAGAGGAGGGAAGGGGGAAAAAAAAAAAGAAAAAAGAAAAAACCAAACCACAGCAAACAAATAAAAACTTCTCCAAACGTAGCAAACGTGAATGTCTGTCAATAAATAAATGAGTAATTGAATTGATGTCCCTTTCCCACCCCCCCACATCCCCACCCCCAACTTCTGAGATGAAAAAAAACACCTGGTATCAATTGGACAGATGCACACAGTGAAGCCAGGGATGGTCTGAAACGCAAAGCAGCTGAGCAGCTTTTAGAAGAAAACAGAGTAGTAACAACTTCTGTACCTACATTCACCACTCTGAGATCCTGTCTGGGTCACCCAAGGCTTGTAAATAACCACTGGGTCGATTCTGATGTCGAGTGATTTGTTGTCAGTTCTCTCATGGTTCTCCGGTCAGTTCTCCGGTGCCAGGATCTGCCACAGGGCATTCTGACCATGGGCATCATGTTTCTACGCTGCCGCCTGCATTTAACAGGCAATGGGACTGCCCAGCATGTGCAAGGCAGCACCTCTTTCACACCACCAGAATGTTTAAGGCTGTTGGGATTGTTGTTAGCATCCCATTAACACTGAGGCTAGAGATACCCTTAGGATTGACATTACTATTAGCATTACTTTGATGGTGCCCTATCTGGGTCATTTCCAGGGGATGTCAGGAGTAAGGCACAGTGTCAGGAGAAAAAGAACAGACTCTGTTACTTTATAAACGTGATAATAGAGAGAGTTCATTGGAAAAAATACAACTCTTAAATAATACAAAGCATGCTTCTGATTGGATGCAGGCATCATCTGGGCTCTGATTAATATTACTCTTAAGGTAAAGATTATTGTTACCATAATGATTTTTTTTTTTGGATTATGATCAGGGTTAAGGTTCCTTTTGCTACAAACTTCCAGCATCATTTTTGTTGTTACATTTGGAGTTAGGGACGATTTTAGAATCAGGGTAAGGGTTAGGATTAGAGTTACATTGCGGGTTAATGCTGTTATCTTTACAGCTCCTGTGAGGGTTGGGGTCTGGGTCAGGTGTTTAAAAATGAAATGAAAAAAGAATAATAAAAAAAAAAAATTGAAAGCTTCAGATTTCCTTAATCTTTGTGGGAATCATATAATGTGCAACTCAGATCTACCTCTTCGTGCAGTGACTGCCTGTAAATTTGCTGGAGCCTAATATAATATGGCCTTGTGCTTTCCACTAACTCACCTTCATTTCATTTTCATTACATTTGCTTGGTAGTCAGATTTTGGTGTGTGGATATTTTAAAACAATCTAACTGACATTAGCAAAAAATTAAAAATAAAATTAAAAAAAATGCACAACAGCATCGTATCAATTTTTATAGATAAGATAAAGAAGAGCAGTTTCCCTTAGTTTTCTGTGCCTCTTTACTTTCTTACCCTCTCCCCTTGTGTGAGAAACTCTCAAAGTCAAAGCTTTCTAGTTAGGCAAAGATGGCAGCGATAGCAGCAGTGCTTATTCATTATTGCAATACTGCGCGCACATCCCCTATTGGCAAGGGAGAAACTGCACACCAGTCAGTGAAATCAATTCTGTTCTGTGCCCTAAACCCACTGCAGGTGATGCTCTCATGGCTCTCATTGGTTGAGCATCTCAGGCTCACAGACTCCTCGAGACTGTGGCTAGGATTCATTTCCATAGAAGGTCAATTACCAACCTCTTGTTTTTAGGTCTGCCTTGTACTTTTCTGCGGACAGAGAAGGGCAATGTTTCCAAAAGTCAGTACATTCATTCTGTCCTGTGCTGGGCTCTACCCACCCTGTATTTATCTTGTGCTTGTCTCAATTCTCCCCATGTCAGAATGCCCCCAGTCTGAACTTAATTCTGTTCAGCAACTTTCTTGGTGGAAAAACTACTTATACAGCTGTTTTACAAGAGGGTTATACATTCAGTTAGGGCCTACACTATGTACTGAAAATACTGGAAACTTCCACTGCAAAAACACAATCTACCTCTCCCATCTGTGCAGCCTTGCAGACCCAGAGCATGCCAGGTTATTTCTGCTTTCATAGCATTTGCATGCTGTAGGGTGAGCACAAGGTTCTGCTGCTTGATTCTTCTGCAAGAGCTGCCTACCGGCAAATGGTTGCAGGGATGGAGGATGTGACAGAAAGCATTTGTCTCCACAAGAGCAGAGTTACATTCAGTGCAGAGTGTGAGAGTCAGGTTGGTGTGGAAAAGCACTGACACGCTGGGGATGATGCAGTGCTCACATGTCTAACACTCACAGACATTACTGTCAGAAGGATGGTGCTGTGTTGTGCTTCTACCTTTGGCAGCCCCTGGAGAAATGCTATGGCACACAGAACACCTTTGTATTGCACTGACTGCTGCCATGCAGCATGGATTTAACACACCAAATCCAGAGGAGCATGACTGCATCTAACTGCCCTGAGAAAAACTACTGTAGCTGAAGAGATGAGGAGGCAGCTGCTCATCTGCAGAACAAGCAGTACTGCCAGACATTGGGCCAGGTGAGCACCTCCTGCTGCAGCGTGATGATGACAGGGCTGGAGATGATCTGCAAAGCCAGCTTAAAAGTGGGAGACGTGAGTCAACATGGCAGGAGGACAGAGGTGTTAGGGAGCAGCCAAGGCATCAAAGAGTATCAAAAGGCTTTGAAAAGTATCACAAAGTGACAGCCAGGAAGACTGGGATATATCATGAGCAGCAACCTGGATGCTAGAGATTATTTGCTCCCATACAAAATGGTAGAGATCTTGCTGCAGACATCCCAAAGCCAGGCAAAATGGGAACCCAGAGCTCTGCCTGCACGAACCCCACAGCCATAGCATTGCAAGCTGAGCTGCCTTGCTGTTTGTTGCATTCATCCCAATCCCTGTGATTGAAGACTCAGAATGCAGTCGAGGCGATGACTGAGCATGAGAGTGACTTTATTCAATAAAAGACAGGAGGGCTTGAGAGGTCAAGGGTGAAGATGGGACTCCTCTTGTCAAGATGAGAGTGGCTCAGAGCTTGTGCTGCTGCCTGGTGCCTGGGACTGGCAGCCTGACTCTAAGTCCCCATCTAAGATGCTCAGCTTCACCTCACTGATGCTGCCCTGCTCCTGTATGGTGGTGCTGCTGCTGGGACACTCGGGCTGTGCTTGGGATGGGCAGCACTGCAAAGGCGCTGGGTCACAATCCAGGCAGGTGACTGCTGTGTCTGGCAGGCTCAGGTCAGGAGCTTCAGCAGAGCCAGGAGATATGAGAGCATGAACGTGGATGAGCCCCTTGTGTCCATCACTGTTACCATGTGGAAGGCTGTCATCCGAATTGCAGCGATTCATGCTTAATAAGAACTCTCCATTGATGGAAAGACACTGCTTGGTTTGGATCTTTGGGGTTGACAAGGGCTCGAATCACCTAGGAAGGCATAGAAACACAAGGGTTAGTTTCAAACATTTGCAAGTTGAATCATGAAAGGTTGTTGATACTTGGTAATAGAGTGGCGGCAGGAAGAAGCAAGTAGGCTTGAAGCAGCATAGCCACTGTCTTGAAAGTGATCCTCATTCAGGTCCAGCTCGTGTGTTGTTTCACTGTAATCTGCTTCTTTGGGTCTACCTAGTGGGCAGCAACACTCGAGCTGTTACTGATATCATTGAAAAGAACTGGAGACAATTGTTCTATTCCTAAGAGCTTCAAGGTGCCTAGAAGCACAAATAGAAACCAGCAGTATTTCATCACTTCACCAAAAGGAAGGTCAAACACCTGAGCTGTGAAGAGCAGTTACAGAACCTATGCATAAGATCACACCAGACATACTTTGTTCTAACAACAGTTATGGCACATAGTCCATTTCCTTCAATATTCCCAAAATGAAATGATGTGGAGCATTACAGGGAAAGAAACACTGCACACAGACACTATGACCCTGATTAGACTCAAGCAGCAGACTTAAAACAAGTCAGAGTTTTTGATTCCAGGATATTTCAGGACCTATCGTGTGAAATTCAGTTACACAACAGTGCCTAGGTGCCTGCGTTTCAAGCAACTTTCAGATCACAGCCATGTAAAATAAAAACAAATTCAGTGCAGAAATAGCAAGCCTGTACCTTAATACTCATGAGATTATCCATTTTTTACTGCATTCTGACTAAGTTCTAAAACTTGCTCATCCCAGTTCACTTCAACAAGTTCCACCAATTCAAGCAACGCAGTTCTGAGATCCTGTGTATGTTGTGCAGATAGAATTGAACAGTGCAGAAATAGTCTCTGACAGCTTTAAGAGCTCCGTTCTGCTTACAAACTCTCAGTCCAAAACTATTCAGTTTTAAGGAAATGAACACCTGAAGCAGTTGGATCATCTGCCATTTGCCGCATTCTGCTTCTTGGCATCATGATTAGCACAAAGGGTTTTCTGCTGTCCTGCAGAGATGGAAAAAGTCCTGCTTACAAATGGACCAAGTTTCAGTGTACAGCAGAGTTTGTACCAGACTAATAAGCCACGTCATTCAATTCATTTGCTCAGGTTGTTATGCACTCCGAAAGGAAACAGAACTAACTGCTGGATTCTGAAGGCAATCTGTGGGGTCCTACATTACCTCCTGATTCTGGAAGAGGAAATTCTAATAGCAAATGCAGAACTTTGATCTTTGTAGACATGAGAAGAGCTGGCATTTAGGAACATTCATTTCAGGGAAATCAAATGATGTGTCTGTATTTTTACTACAGATAGTATAGGGAGCAGCCAGTTGAAGAACCAGATACAAAAAATCCAGACCATTGGCAAGAAAATACTTCTCCTTAAATTCTGTATGCTATCATGGTACAGAATTAGGCTACAGTGCCACATAGGCCAACCAAGCGTAGAACCAATTCCACTAAATACTGGTAGACAAAGCAGCAAAAACAGGGACAATATTCAGCAGACAGGCCTTTCTACTCACAGCTCAGCATGTTCTGCCATCCGAAAAGCAAGGCCTCTTGTCAAGCTCAGCTATTTCCCTTCTCAGTGTATTCTAGCACCACTGATACCCACTGGTATCCTCCTGTAGAGTGCCATCATATTGTCATCATCCAGAGGGAAAACCCACACAGCAGAGCATACAGCACTACACCCATGCTCCAAATATCCGCCTGAAAAACAAAAAGACAAGCTTACAAACCTGAAGCACCTCAAATGGCTTCCTGACAGACTGGATTGTCTGCCCTTGCCAAAGCCCACATATAGCCCATGAAAAGCTGGCTCTTTCCCTCAGGAAAAAGAGCCTTATCGTCCCAGAGAAAGCATATAACCCTCATTCAATTGCCCTTTCACTCAGCTTAGAGCACTACTAAAACCAGCATCTTCACCTTAGCTCATCACACTGCTGCACTTCCTTTTACAAGGATTTCACTGGCAAAAATGAAATCAAAGCCGTCACAAGGGATTTAGCACAGTTACGTGTTACTGGCTACGAGAGCTGTCAGCACAGTCACCTGTCTGGCTTTGCTGCTGTTCTATTTATGTACAGGCACAACAAGGTTCAGACACCTCACAGTGCAGTTCTCACTTTGACTGTAAAGAAAAAGGAGGCTTGAAAAGCAGCGTGTGGAAAACAAAGAAACAAGAATTAGAACAACAGTGGGGCCATGGCACTTGTAGGAATTGCTCCGCCTTTAACAGCGATTCAAGAAGGATGAGGGCATTCCAAACCAGACCAGTTTGGACAGATTAACAACTGCAAGTAGTGGGTTCCAAAATTCCAGACATGAAATCAAAGCTGGAAAAACTCTTCACATTTTCATCTCTCAAATTTTAGTTCATTGTGCATTACAACGGAAACAATTCTTCACATACAACTTGGAAGCTAAAGACAAGTCTGACAAAACAGACTGCACAAAAATGATGGATAATTAACAGAGCAAATTGCTCTTTCAAAAACTTAGTAATAGAAAGAGATCTCTGAAGTTGCTGTTCTGTAGAGCACCAAAGCAGTCGCTTGAGGCAGTTCAGGATTAGCCTGAGACAAACCAGCCAGCTGTGTGAACTGAGACCAATTGCACTTCTTCTATTTTACTTTCATTCTATGTGACCTCACTAAGCAAATATTGTCTAAGACCATGAGTATCACATAAATGTGCAGATCTCAAGCTGCTCACTTATCTAGTACCCTTGGCATGATGCTTTATTTTCCTCAGCTATTCATCTAGTTTGTGCCTGTTGATTGTGCAACAACAGCCTGTTGGTCTCGATTACCTGTAAGAGGCTTTAAATTTGGCCAGGAAAAATCATTTGAGGATAAGTAATTATCTGGGACTCAGTAAGGCAGTCTTCCCATGCTTTCATAACAGCCGAGATACACACACACACAAACTCATGGAACCCCACTGCTTTGCACAATCCTGTGCACACTCACATGTGTCATGCACTGATTTCCCAGCCAGTCCTCATGGGGTCTATTACTTAGGACAAGAGTGCAGGGGAGCAGCCAGAAGCTGTTTGCATTCCCTGCTGTCTGTTGGGCAGCTTTGCTGGAGATGCTTGGGTTGCTTTGCTTTTCCTTGGGAGGTGGGAAGGAGCTTTGGGTTGGAGGCACATCCCGTGCCAGAGCATCTCGATGGCACGTGTGTGGCACTGATCTGCAGCAGATGAAGGGGAGGAGGTCCCAGCACAGCCCTGCACCATGCTCTGCCACACTGGGCAGCTTGTTCCTGGCTCAGCAGCGTCATCAGACAAGAAGCAGGGAAGGAAATCAAGGATGGGGGGTACCATCAAACGCAGTTAGTGCATGCCTGTGCAAGACAAACAAACCCAGAGCTTGCCGGTTATTCCTGCTTTTGTAGCATTTGTGTGCTGTAGCTGAGCAAAAGGTTCTGCTGCTTGAATCTTCTTCTGCAAGAGCCACCTACCGGTAAATGTCTGCAGGGATGGAGGATGTGACAGAAAGCATTTGTCTCCATGACAGCGTAGTTACACTTGGTCTAGAGAGTGAGAGAGGCAGGCAGCACTGCCTGATGTTGGTCAGGGCGAGCTCCTCCTGCTGCAGCGCGATGATGGCAGGGCTAGAGATGATCTGCAGGGACAGCTCACAGGTGGGAGCCAGGAATGGACACGGCGGGAGGACAGAGGTGTTAGGGAGCAGCCACGGCATCAAAGAGCATCAAAAGGCCCTGAAAAGCATCACAGCCACAGCCAGGAAGCTTGGGGTTTTCATGAGCAGCATCCAGGATGCTAGAGACTATTTGCTGCCATACACAACGGCAGCAGAGCTCTCGCTGCAGGCATCCCAAAGTCAGGCAAAATGGGAACACACCCAGAGCTCGGCCGCACAAACCCCACAGCCAGAGTGTTGTAAGCTGAGCTGCCTTGCAGTTTCTTGCACTCATCCCAATCTCTGCGAATGAAAACTCGGAATTCAGTCAAGGCGTTGATTGAGCACGAGCGTGCCTTTATTCAATAGGAGAAAGGAGGGGGTGTGAGGTCTGGAGGAAAGATGGGACTCATCCTCTCTTGTAATCATGAGAGCTGCTCAGAGACCGTGCTGTTGCCCGGAGCCTGGGACTCGTGTCCTGATTCTGTGCCCCCCTGCGAGATGCTCAGCTTCTCCTCGGTGATGCTGACCTGAGCCTGCATGGTGGTGCTGCTGTCGGGGCACTCGGGCTGTGCTTGGGCTGGGCTGCACTGCAGAGACATTGAGTCCAGGCTGGTGCCTGAGGTGTCTGGTGGGCTCAGGTCAGCAGCTTCAGTAGGGATGGGATGAATGAAGGCTTCAACGATGATGACCTTCTTCTCTTGATAGCTGATGTTATACGGAAGGCTTTCATCTGAACTGCAGCATTCTGTGCTTAGTAACAACTCTTCATTGATGGAAGATGCGTCATCGTAACATGCCCTGCGTCTTGGGGATATACAAGGGCTCGGGTCACCTAGGAAGGAGCAGATGTACAGCAGTTAGTGTCGAACGTTCGCAAGATGAACCATGGAGATTCTTGACATTTGGCTATGTAGTGGTGGTGGGCAGAAGCAAATAGGCTTCTAGCAACAGTGTCACTGTCTTGAAAGTGATCCACGTGCAGGTCCAGCTCTTGTGTTGACAAGAGACTCATTTGGGAAAGACAGGGATCAACTGAAGATGTCAGGCACGGGCTTGAACGCCAGAAGGAGGTACAAGCCCACTGAAAGCATGAATTCTACCTGTGTTGCTGACAAGCAGTGTTTTGTAAGCTGGACTTGCACCCTTACCTGCCAGGACCAAGACTTCTGCTTCAGAGGGCTCCCTGGCACTGCTCTGCAGTTGGTGTTTGGCCACAGGGGATGGTTTGCCCAGGCAGAAGCAGGAACACCGACTGCCAGCTGCTGACTCTGCCCTCTTCCTGGGAGAACTCATTCTGCAGAGAAAACAGAGCATGCTGTCAGACGTGGTGCAGGGTGATGGAAGAGCTGCACCGAGCCCTGGCCAAAAGTTGCCTGTTCTGGGCACTGCCTGCTTTCTGCTGAAACACAGCTTAGAAACGCCCTCTGTTTCAAACAGCAGAGGATGCTTCCATTCCTACAGCTCAGCCCTCAAGTCCTGAAGGCTAAATACCTCTCAACGATGTCAAGCAAGGACATGGATCCGGAGAATGTCGGAGGCTCAGGCTGCTTTGCTCTCCCAGGGCTGACCTTCACCAGGGAACAAAGGCCGTTGATGAGCTTGCCCCATTTCTTTGGCTCTGCGCAACAAAACAAAGAAACCAGTTCATTTCAGGCCTGGCTCGGTTGGACGAAGCTGAGCGCAATGCATTCGACAGAGCATGTAACAACGGGAAGAACATTCCCAACAAGGACACGCAAGAATGGATTTTCCCCATCCCTGGAGGTGCCCAAGGAGATTACGGTAGTTCTCTTTCTAAGCTTGCTGAACTTGGGCATAAACAAACCCCCTGAAAGTAACGTTCTGACCCTATTTGACTAACTCGCATTGTCAAATGTAAATTACGCACCTGGCTTTGGCAATGAATTGAGGAGGGAATCGGGAACTTTTCCGCTGATGAGTTCCATGCACTCACCAGGGAAAAGCCCAACCTGTAATTAGAACAAAAAGACAGGTGAGCATTAGCCCGAGCCCAGAGCCAAAGGGAAGGTCCACTGACAGTGACACAGGGCAACTGTTTGCATCCAGCAGCCATCCTGTGCAGGCAGAGCAGCTCCAAGCTGAGATTCCCAACTCTACTGAAGTTGTGCTCTCTAGTCAAAAACGTGTGCCTACCTCAAAGCCACGCTTGCCTCTCCACCAGGGGCTCAGCCTGTTGATATGTCCTCATATCAACAATGCTCACCAGATCTCTGACCTGAAAGAGATTGAAACATCAATCCCAGATTCAGCAAATCTGGTAGGAAAACAAAGCAGAAAGGACTGCCCTCTTCTATGCACGACAACACGGAACGCCTGGAACTGCTTACCTCCAGAGAGAGCTCATCTGGCCCCTGGGCAACGTGGCTCTTAATAACATGGGCTGCCGCAAATGCTGGTACGTTTAAAGATGACATAGCACGCACCAGCTGCGGCTTCTGCATGTTATCAGCCTGCAAAACAGAGAACAGGCCGTGGTCAGGAGCTGAGGACAAACCACGAGGATTTCAAGGTGAGGAGCACATCTGCAGAGAAAGCTGCAGCAAATGCGCTCCGTCCTTCTCAGGAGCACTTCAGAAGGAGCTGCACGTCTCATAGCTCTGGAGCAGCACTTCTTCCCCACCCTTCACTACTCCAAGCAGCTCCAACAAACTTCTCAGAAGAAATCCAGGCCAGCACAGACCTGGCAGACCAGAACCAAGTGCAGCTTGTGTGACGGCAGTGCCCACTCCTTGCTTCCACCCTGCTCCAGCAGGTTAAGGAGACTGAGCCTCACTGGCCTTTGACAACTCAAGACTTTCAGCACCTCATGCCAACATTTCTCACTAAGATACACCTCAGGCATTGAATTCTCTTCTCACTACCTCCTCCCAGTCCTCCCCTAGGAACAGAAACCATTCAGATTCTACAGCAAACACATCTACCCTGCAAGAGCACACTGAACCACCTGCAACAATGAAACATGGTTTTGGAGAGTGGGTTTGAAAACACACCTTTAGACAGCTGTCTCCCTGTAGCCAAAAGGAAACCAAGCAGCAAAAGAAGAGTCCAGCCTGAAATATGCCCATGCTACTAGCCCAGGTTTTTCACAGTCAATGCAGAATCCATCCTGCTCTTGAGTTAACAAATGACCAGTGGGTCTCCCCTTGCTCCACCCCTTCTCCTTCAAAGCCAGAAAAAGAAAGAAAAACAAGTAGAAGAAAACCCAGACGTACCTTTCCACACACAAAGCAGAAAGTGGAACAGCAGTTGTCTCCTTCCTGAGACATGGTGGGGCGCATCCCAGAGGAAGCCCAAGTTCTTTGCTTCTCTCCACAGGGACTTCAAGCACTCTTGGCAAGAGCTGCTTTGGTTCTTTCTTCAATTGCTTCCATCACCAGAATCTCCTTTGGAAAAGGAACCCGAATGAAAGAATCAGCAAATGAAAAAGAATGAGCAATAGCCACTTTACCAGCTTTCTCCTAACATGCAATTTAGACTCTTGACTCGGGCAAGGTCTTAAAATCAGCTGGTTACAAGAACTGTCCCAAAATATATCCAACATCTGTACAGCTGCCGTTATTTCTGACAGCGAGTGTAATCACAGAATCATAGAATGGCCCGGGTTGGAAGGGACCTCAAGGATCATGAAGATCAATCACCTCCCTGTCCCTGCTGGCCATCCCCTCTTCTGATGGAGCCCAGGGGACCATTTGCTCTCTGAGCTGCAAGAGCACGCTGATGGCTCACGTTCTGTTTTTCATCCACCAGGACCCCCAGGTCCTTCTCTGCGGGGCTTCTCTTAAGGACTGCTCCTCCCAGTCTGTAGAAATGCCTGGGATTCCTCCAGCCCAAGTGCAAAACCTTGCACTTTGCTGTGTTGAACCTCATTAAATTCACCTAGGCCAACCTCTCGGTTGAGCTCCCTCTGAATGGCATCCCTTCCTTCCACTGCGTCAGCCGCACCACTCAGCAAACAGCAGAGGGTGCACTCCATTGCATCATTGGTGTCTCTGATAACCATGTAAAAAAGCACTGGTCCCAAGACAGACTCCTGGATGACACCACTTGTTATCGGCCTCCACCTGGACATCAAACCATGAGTCACCACCCTCTGTCCTCTACAAAACCTCTTTGTCTTCTACTCCTGCTGCAGCTGCAATGGCTGCACCAGCATGACTCACGTGTTTGACAATCCTCCAGCTCTGGCCTAGCCATGCACAGCAGCAGTCCGTCTCCCTCCCAGCTCACTCACCAGTGTGCTGCTGTGCCCCAAATTCAGTGCAGCAGCATTGAGAGCAGGCAGCACCCATCACCCTCCTCTAACTCTCTCTGCCAGCTGCGATGAGGACTGACACAGCACGCCCACCCCAGCCCAGCTTTTCTGCTGAGACACCTCCCAGCAACCACCCAGCACCAATCCCAGTTGCTGCAAACTGTCTGAGAGCCTGCTGGAGTGCACTGACAATAACTTTGTGGGCCAAGCATTAAGCACACCAAGCAGAAGGGAAGCATTACTGGACATGCTGAACAGCAGGGGTTAAGACTGGAGGTGGTCAGGGCTGTAGTGACCATGCCTTCCTAGAGTTCCTCATCTCAAGGAATGTGTGCCTGGCAAAAAGCAAAGTCAGGACCCTGAGCTTCAGGAGAGTCAGCTGCAGGCTGTTCAAAGAATTCTTGCATGAGAGACACTGGAAAACTGTTTTTAGGGGTAAAGGAATGGAAAAGAGATGGTAACTTTCTCAGAAAACCTTTCTCAGAGCTGGAGCTCTGAGCTCCATCCCGACCACACGAAACACAGCAGAGGAGGCAGGAAAGCAGCATGGCTGAACCTGCTGGTTACAGGGAGCAACAAGAAGGAAATGGAGAAACAGCGGAAACGGAGACATGCAGCCTGGTCGCTTTGGTGGCCTTCTACAGTGGAGTGACAGCATCAGTAGGGAAAGGAAAAGCAACTGACATCACTCAGCCAGACTTTTGCAAGGCCTTCGATGTTGAGCAAGTTTCCTGTTAGAACTCAGTGTGAACAAATCTACCACTGAGCAACACCCTGAGCCCCCACTCACCTCAGCAGAGGAAAGCCTGCACCCCAGCCTTCCGCCTATTCTGCTCCATTGATGGAAGCACACCGGGCATCATTGCTACTCACCCGACCAATGATGATAGGGGCAGAAAAGGGAATTCCTCTTTACCTTTCAGATGAAAAATTGATGACTGTGTGGAACCTTCCCAGTACCGCTGCGGGGCCTTCCTTTACTTGTATCCTGCTGCTCCGTGTCACAGTGGGAGAGCTGCTCTGGCCTCTCCTCTCAGCCTGTGCCTCCTGCAGTGTGAGCAGCTTTGTGGATAGAGGAGACACGCACACAGACTTGGGCCTGGATAGAGAACTGTGCCCTACAACATAGGTACATTTACATCATGCTCTTTTCCTTGTGTGTGAGCAATCCTTGCTCTTTTCAGATGGTACTATGAGCGTGTGACACCCCAAACACATAGTTAGCATCTGTCCATATCATTAAGGCTCTCGTCAAGGCAGTTATTTCAGCCTTCTGAGGGGTAGTCCCCACGGCTGATGGTTGTGCTTCCATTCCCTGCTCAGTAGCAGTTACTGCATGTCCTGCCTTACAGCCTCCTTGTCTCACAAAACTGCAGCTGCTGGTAAACCAGGCGTCTTCTGCATCTTCTAAGGGTTCGTTCTTCAGCTCCGACCGACTGGATGTAATGTGCAGCATCAGTTGTTTCAAAGCAGTGATGTCATCCTGGTTCTCCACCAGGGGAGTTCCGCTAAGGAAAGATACTGGGTTGGCAATAGTAGTTACAATTATTTCTATATCACCCTGCTCTACCAGGATGGCCTGGTATTTCGGGAATCTTTGGGGTGAACAGATGCCATTCAGAGGGACCTTGACAGGCTGGAAAGCTGGGCTCGGGTGAACCTAATGAGGTTCAACACAGCAAAGTGCAAGGTTTTGCACTTGGGCCGGAAGAACCCCAGGCACCTGTACAGGCTGGGAGGAGTTGTCCTTGAGAGCAGCTCGGCTGAAAAAGACCTAGGGGTCCTGATAGATGAGAAACTTAACATGAGCCAGCAGTGCGCTCTGGCAGCCCGGAAAGCAAATGGGATCCTGGGCTCCATCAGGAGAGGGGTGGTCAGCAGGGATAGGGAGGTGATCGTCCCTCTCTACTCTGCTCTTGTGAGGCCCCATCTGGAGTACTGTGTCCAGGTGCGGAGCCCTCAGTACAAAAAAGATATGGAGATTTTGGAAAGGGTCCAGAGGAGGGACAGGAAGATGATCAGGGGGCTGGAGCACCTCCCCTATGAGGACAGGCTGAGGGAGTTGGGTTTGTTCAGCCTGGAGAAGAGAAGGTTGCGGGGTGACCTCATTGCAGCCTTTCAGTACCTGAAGGGAACTTACTCCCAGGAGGGGAGTAAACTCTTCGAAAGGGCTGATAATAGCAGGACTAGGGGAAATGGTTTTAAGTTGAAGGAGGGAAGATTTAGGTTGGATGTTAGGGGAAAGTTCTTTACTAGAAGGGTGGTTAGGTCCTGGAACAGGCTGCCCAGTGAGGTTGTGGATGCCCCGTCCTTGGAGGTGTTCAAGACCAGGTTGGACGGGGCCCTGGGCAACCTGATCTAGTAAAGGCATATGTTTGGTGGCCCTGCTAGGCAGGGGGGTTGGAACTACATGATCCTTGAGGTCCCTTCCAACCCGGGTAATTCTGTGATTCTGTGATTCTGTGGGGTGAAAGCCAATGTCCCCCTTTTGCCTCCAATACAGTAAACACTGCATGAGATATTAAAACTGGTATCCTTTGGCCCAGTGTAGATTGATGGGCTTCTTGAATATTGAGCACCAGTGCACCCTGGATATCCCTTACTCACTTCAAGCTGTTTCAAGTTTACCATCAGTCCGTAGCTGTGTATCCATGGTCGGCACCCTCCTGTCATTCCTGGCAACGTATGGAGTTCCTTGGCAGTTTGCAGCTCAGGGGTTGAGCAGATGGCTTCTTTCTTGGCAGTCCTTAAGGTTCAAAGTCCAGCTGTCATCTCCTATCCCAAATACGTCACTTGCTGCTGAGTTAGTTGTGCTTTCTGTAAACCAAGAAACTCAGCAAACTCTCAGTCTATTGTACACAGTCCTTTTGTTGCTGTGGCACCCACGTGCTCCAGTAAAGTTCCACCCTAGGATGGAGGATCCCAGGTCTCAGGCTCACGAGTTGACCAGTTCTCAACAATCATTTAGCTGTTCTCACAACCCTGGGTAACACTGTCCAGGTTCACTGAGTCTCTTCTCCCTCTATTAGGGAGAACAGATACACGCAAGTACTCGTATGCTATCATGAGGAATTCAGTAGGTTACATTTAATTTAGAAGCATGATGCAATCAAAAGCTCGCTTAAATAAAAGCATACCCTTTTCTTTCACTCAAAATAATAGCCCAGAAAAAAATAAAAACAAAACAAAACTCTCATCATAATTGTTAAAGAAATTATCTACTAAATCTCGATGGAGAGTGGAGACACATGCTAGTTTTAGGAACACAGCACTTATCTCATTATCTGAATGCATCTCAAGGCATGCTCCTTGTGAAACTGTGAGAACTTCTATCATTAACAGACGTGTACCATGCCCTGATATATGGTTAAACCGCTTGCAGTGCACTGTCAGATGTACAGGATGGCAGCTGTATGTGCTGTGACCAAATAAACCCCACACTGAAACCTTTCAGAATTTTAGGACCTACAAGTACTGCATTCATATTAAAAGTAAAAAATTCCTAAGCTACACATGTTCTAGGTTTCCATTTGTTAGATACAACATACCTTTGGAAGTAGGCGCCTAAAAAGATATGCCTTCTACTTGCTTCTCTGTCTGGCTCTTCGAAAAGAAGGCCTTTGGAGCAGGAAATGCAAAGGGCAGCTCATTTCTTAACACTGACTCTGCATCAACATTCTCTGTGTTTGCACGCTTCTTAGATGCCACTTTTCTTGTCACTGGAGTTGACAGTGTGAATTCCATATCACCCAGTTGAGTATCATGCCTTGAATGGTGCCAGAGACGGAACAAAAGGTTTTCTGATCACAGCCGGAGAAGTTACTGTCAAAGAAATTCTAACAGCTGAGAAGGTCAGACACAATGCTTATAAAAATATCATACATTATTTGGCTATTGAACAAAACAGTTGAAAACTGATTCTCTCCTAGAATAAGTTCGTTTCTTATAGACTGTCAAACACAATTTTTTTAATTGTTCATCTCAATTCTCCATTGAGGATTAACCTTCACCAGCTTATCTAAACATAAATATGAATTATCACTTGGTTTAGTTAAAAATTTGAATAATATCACAGTGGATTTTGTTGTCCAACACAGTAAGATTGAATTTCTTTCGGTACCTTTCAACCTCTGCCTACCTCCAGCCTAACTCCAGAATCTTATTAACTGTGCCTTATCGCTTCCCATTGTGTTTTAAAATCCTCACTGACTCCTTTACTTGTTCCCTTGCTTGCTGTTTCTGTGCAAACCAAACACTGGAGTTAGGGATCACGTCAAACCAACCATGGCCTACAGGTAGAAGGCAACAAAATTTATGCTTAACATACTTCTTTGCTCTATCTTTATCTTCCTTTGGTCAAGGTCCACTAGATACTTAAATATGGAGTAAGCACTAGATACAATGAGAAGCAGATTTCTAGATTAAGAGCTGTATTTTTTCTGTAAGAAACTAGCTGTACATCTTCACACACCTGCTTTGTTTTCTGAGTATTTAGATCGAGTGGAGATTCTTCAAACACTGAAGCTACATCAGAAAATTCCATGGATCCAAACGCATCTGGCACATGGCTGCAGTCTGGCACATCTTCATATGCCAGAGCCTTTTCAGACAGAAATGTTCCACCGAGATTCTTTTGCAGAATTAGAAGGAAGATTTCATCAGAAGATTTCACCACTAAAGTCTAAATAAGATTGGTTTGCAAGTTCAAAACTATGGCTAACAGCTAATGGAAGTCCACAGGCCAGCAGCAACAACTTTTATATTATGTTCTTAATATTCTAATTGTTGATATGACGTTCCTATCAAGAGCAGAAGGGAAATTACTCTTAGAGCTCAAGTCATCTTTCACAGCCTGCGTCAACAAGAGCAGCACCTCATAGCCTTTGGTTTCAAGACCTGGACCACAAGCTAGCTAATGATTTTACACAGAATTCCAGAGTTCAAGTCACTGTTTACATTAGGGCTGAAATTGTACTGAAAGCCTTCAAGTTCATCACACTTAATTATCACTGGCACCACACATAACTCCACGTTACATATGTGATCACACGCAACCTGGCAACTTCAGACAATTCCCAAAGCACTCCACTTGCACTTGGCTACTAAAGTACAGAAAAAGGAATTAACATCAGAAATAGCTGCAGTCAAAACCATCTAAGAATCCAAGTCTCCAGGAAACAAGGAAAGCAAATCCTCTCCAGGACTGTGTTCTAAAAGGAAACAGATCAGAAAGGTGAGTTCTTCCCCCCTTTGACCACCCACTCATGTAACGTCCATGTCATTTCTAAGTATGCTGCCCAGACCAAGACTGAGGATGCTTCAGAAGAAGACCTTCCCTGCTAAGCCAAACAGAACAAGTAAGGTACCAAAATATGTAGAGCCAAACGAGGAAAGGTGCTCTAAGAAGGTAAGCATCACAAGAGACCAACAGGAATACTTACACAATCCAAACAATGCACAGTTTCTGTTCCACAAGCTGCCAAGAGGAATGTGTGCAGTACTCACAGCGCACCATGTACACTGCTTACTGCAGTCATACTGCTTCGTAGGACCAGCCCAACTTACTAAAACACTTTAATGAGCAATCCGAACTGTCTGGATCAGCACGGTTCACTTGGAAGGGACCTTCACAGATAAACCTGAAGAGGTGAGGCGACTGCACTATCTAAACCTTAAAGCATATAGGACCTTAAAGCATAAGCTTAAAGCACAGAAGCATGACCAGCAGGTCGAGGGAGGTGGTGCTGCCCCTCCACACTCCTCTCATTGAAACCCCATCTGGAGCACTGCACGCAGTTCTGGAGCCCTCAACACAAGAAGGACTTGGAGATGTTCAGGCAGGTCCAGAGGAGGGCCATGAAGGTGATCAGAGAGGGCTGAAAGCACCTCTACTATGTGCACAGGCTGAGAGAGATGGGGCTCTTCAGCCTGGAGAAGACTCCAAGGAGACCTTAGAGTGGCCTTCCAGTATCTGAAGAGGGCCTACAGGGAAGGCTGGGGAGGGACTTTTCATAAGGGCAGGTAGCAACAGAATGAGGGGAAATGGCTTTACATGGGAAGAAGGTAGATTAGGATTGGATATTAGGAAGAAATGCTTTACTGTGGGTGTGGTGAGACACTGGAGCAGGTTGCCCAGCAAGGCTCCAATATGATTGCTTTGCAAGTTCCAAACTATGGCTAACAGCTAATGGAAGTCCTCAGTCCAGCAGCACAAAATTTTATATTATCTTCTTAATATTCTAATTGTGGATTTGACGTTCATATAAAGAGCAGAAGGGAAATTACTCTTAGAGCTCAAGTCATCTTTCACAGCCTGCGTCAACAAGAGCAGCACCTCACAGCCTTTGGTTTGAAGACCCGGACCACAAGCTAGCTAATGATTTTACACAGAATTCCAGAGTTCAAGTCATTGTTTATGTTAGGGCTGCAATTCTACTGAAAGCCTTCCAGTTCATCACACTTCATTATCAATGGCACCACAGATACCTCACAAAGAAGCATTATGACACCACAAAGGGGCATTATGACGTCAGAAAGGGCATTATGACATCACAAAGGGCATTATGAATCACAAAGGAGCATTATGACATCACAAAGGAGCATTATGACGTCTCAAAGGGCATTATGACGTCACAAAGGGCGTTATGACGTCACAAAGGGCGTTGTGACGTCACAAAGTAGCATTATGACACCTCAAAGAAGCATTATGACATCACAAAGGGGAATTATGACGTCAAAAAGGGTCATTATGACGTCTGAAAGGGGCATTGTGATGTCACAAAGGGGTGTTATGACATCACAAAGGGGTATTGTGACATCACAAAAGAGCATTAAGACATCACAAAGGGGAATTAAGACGTCACAAAGGGCATTATGACGTCACAAAGAGGCATTATCACGTCACAAAGAGGCATTATGAAAACAAAGGAGCCTTATGACGTCTCAAATGGCATTATGACATCACAAAGGGCATTATGACGTCACAAAGGGGCATTAAGACATCACAATGGGTCATTATGACGTCAGAAAGGGGCATTATGGCATCAGAAAGGTGCATTATGATGTCACAAAGGGTGTTATGATGTCACAAAGGGGCATTATGATGTCACAAAGGGGCGCTGGGAAAAGATCTCTGTGTGGAGATTGCTTCTACTAGAGGTAGTTCTATAAGACTGTTATATAGAGCTGTGCAGGGGCTGTAAATCTGTCTGCAGAGGGTGATGATCAGTTCCAAGTGTCTGCAGTCAATGCTCATGGACAGAGCCCATCCAACCTGGCCTTGAATGCCTGCAGGCCTTGAATGGGGCATCCACAGCCTCCTTGGGCAACCTGTTCCAGTGTGTCACCACCCTCTGAGCAAAAAACATCTACCTAAGATCCAACCTATACCTCCCCAGTCTCAGTTTTAAACCATTCCCCCTTGTCCTATCATTATCCACCCTCATAAACAGCCATTCCCCCTCCTGTTTATACGCTCCCTTCAAGTACTCAAAGGCCACAATGAGGTCTCCCCACAGCCTTCCATTCTCCAGGCTAAACAAGCCCAGATCCCTCCACCTTTCCTCATAGGAGAGCTGCTCCAGCCCTCTGATCATCACAGTGGCCCTCCTCTGGACGCCCCCCAACAGCTCCACATCCTTCCCAGGCCTGGACACAGTGCTGCAAATATGGCCTCACAAGAGCTGAGCAGGAGTGGACAATCACCTCCCTCTCCTGCTGGCCACCCCTTTTTCAGTGCAGCCCAGAACACACATGGATCTATCTTTTCCATACGGATATTCCCATCTGTGTACATATATATACCACACCTACACCCCCACAATCTGCTACAACTCCATAGAATTTTCAAGGTTGGAAAAGACCTGGATGATCTTATGATCTTATGATCTCAGATCTTATGATCTGGATGATCTTATGAACTTATGAACTTTTTGTGAACTTCCCAGGGTTGGTGACTCTACATGAGAGAAAAGGGCACTCAGAGAAGGGATTCTGCATTTGCTATTAGCAGAGGTGGGATGAGACCGAGCACTGCCCCAGCTCCTGGGATAATGCAGAAGGGCTGAGACCTTCCAGCTGCTTCCACCCAGGGTCACACAGCAAAGCCGACCCTGCAGGAGTCTGCATCATTCTTTGCATGGCATTGCTAAGAGGAAGATCCCCCCCCTACCCTTGGCTCTACACTCCAGCTGCTGTCTGCCATCTGTAAAGCCACCACAGCTCTCCTACTGGAGTTCCCATCTGCACAGTGACAGCTTGGTTTCTTCTTACTGTCAAAGCAGCCACAGCCTCAGTGCTTCTCAAATCTCCCCTTTTCAGCTGATTTCCTCTTTCTTGTGGCTGGGCAATTCCTCCCTCTCACAGTCATCCCTCTGCCCCACTCTGTGCCCACAGACCCAGAGAGGGCACACAGAGCCAGCCCTGTCCCAGCTGCTGCTGCTTCACATCTGACAGTCTCAGGAGCTGAGATCCAGGCCGAGACAGCAATGCCCAGACATGGTTTGTAGGACGTTTGTGATAGGAAATAGGGAGGCTTGTGATTAAACCTGCCCCCTAAGGAGGAAGGCAATGCTGCCTGAAGCCCCAGCAGGCATTACAAAACATCCCCATTTACAGGAGGGTTTTAAATAGCACAATTCAGGAACTACAACTGCACAAATTCCCGCATGCCCTGGAATAAGTTTGGGAATGGACATGGTTCTACCACCTGTGCAATGCCATAGAAATAACAACCATCCACCTGTAAACCTCCATCCTCTCCCCTGCTGCACAAAGGGAAGCTCAACAGCAGTGCACAAATGTCCCAGCAATGTCTGAGCACTGCTCTGTGCATCCCAACCTGCTCATCCCATCCACTCCTGGCTGGGCAGCAGGATTGGGGTGGCACATTGCAATGGGCACAGAGGAACATGGAAGCCCCACACATGTGAGGAAGGGGCTGGCTGTGCTCCACACTCACGTTATCAGACGTGATTTGCCCTTCTGTGGGGAGCCTCTGCTCTTTCCCAGCTCATCCTCCAGCGTCTGGGACTCCAGGATCTCATTCAGGCTGTTGTTGGCTGCGGGGCAGCTCCATGAAGAGCCTCCCCTCCACCGACCGGCACACAACAGCCGCTCCCGCGCACTGCGGCTCAGCCAATCGGAGCCGGCGGAGCTGCCACTGCCCGATGGGACCCCCCCCCCCACATATTGACCCCCCAGACGAGGAAGAGGAGGAGGAGAGCGACGAGGAGCTGCCGCAGGAGCTGACGTTGGGGCGGGGGGGCAACGCGGGGGGGGGGTCGGCAGTGGGGGGTGGGGGAGGGGGTGGGGCAGCATTACCCCCGGACCCCGTGGACCCCCCCCAGCCAAAGTGCTGCTCTCCGACCCCCGCGGGCTCTTTGTGCAGCCGCTGCCCTCCAGTTATAGGACCCCCCCCCCCATATTGCGCTTTGCTCACCCCCACCTCCGGAACCCCCCCCCCACTCACCACATCGCCCCCTCCCCCCCCGGGTGGGGTTATGGGGGGTGGGGTGGGGTCGACGATGTGCCGTAAGCCGCGCCGGGGTCGTGTGACAAACCCCCCCCCCATCAAGATGAATGGGGCGCTGTCGGGGGGGGGCTCAGCCGTAAGGATAAAGCGGGGGGGTTAATGACGGGGGGGGGCAGTGCTATAGGGAACGCAACTAATCTAAGCCCCCCCCCCCCACATTAACACCCCATTGTGTGTGGGGGTGGTGGGGGTGGGGCACACAATAACCCCCCCAAAGGCCAAACAGCCCCAACACCCCCCCTCAAAGCCGCTGACTTACGCTGTGCCCCCCCTGCATGAAGGGCCCCCCCCCATCGATTGAGCCCCCCCCAATCCCATCTATAGTTGAGAGCTATGCTTTTTGTAACCCCCCCCCACAATGTTGTGCACGATGTGCTGCCCCCCATGAGCCCCTGACCCCCCCCCTTAAAAGATGGGGTGGGGGGGGTGGTCTCGGACCCCCCCTCCTTTAAACGATGGGGTGGGGGGGCGGATTGTCACTGCCCCCCAACACCAAAATGGACACCCCCCTTTTAAAGGATGGGGTGGGGATGGGGGGGTGGGGGGTGAAGGTGATCTCGCCCCCCCCCCCATTAAAACGGACCCCCCACCCCTTTAAAGGATGGGTGGGGGTCGGTTACGGGCCCCCCCGGCGCTGTGTGTGTATGTGCCCCCCCCCCCGTTTTGCTCCCCCCGTGGCGCAGTGTGCTGGGAAAGGATCTCTGTGTGGAGATTGCTTCTACTAGAGGTAGTTCTATAAGACTGTTATATAGAGCTGTGCAGGGCCTGTAAAGAGAGTTGAGGGGGACTCTAGTGGGCATATGGGGCTGTGGTGGGCAATAGGAGGACTAGGGGCTCTAGGGGGCTCTGAGGGTGTGTAGGGGTTGTGGATCAGGTTGGATCTTAGGAAGATGTTTTTCACTCAGAGGGTGGTGACGCACTGGAACAGGTTGCCCAAGGAGGCTGTGGATGCCCCATCCCTGCAGGCATTCAAGGCCAGGCTGGATGTGGCTCTGGGCAGCCTGGTCTGGTGGATGGCGTCCCTGCACATAGCAGGGGGTTGGAACTGGATGATTTTTGGGATCCTTTTCAACCCAGGCCATTCTATGACTGTACAGTTCCATAGTGGAACAAATATAATATGCTAACTATGTAAAACATGGAGTCAGACCTGTGTGATTTGTCCACACCAGGAGGTGATTAGAAAACAATTTGTAAGCTACAAAGCTGCTTGCTGGAAAGGAAAAGAAAATAAAACTACAAGAAAAAGGGAAATCATTTCTTCCTGAAAATAGGAAGAATTATAGATCTGACATGAAATTTGAGTGAAGCTCCTGATTTTATGAAGCTATTCCCATTATTTTCTTGGTGCTGTGTTTCCCAAATGAGTGGTTTCTGGCTCTGCTGCAGCACCAGTCTGCATGTGAACATCAACTCTGTTCACCATCTGGGAAGATTAGGACTTCCCTTCTCCTACCAGCACCACTGAATTACAGTTACTCAGTGGTTAAACAAAGGAATCCTTAAAGAAGGGTTTACAGCTGTCCTGTTGTCTGAAGTGCTTGGGGCATTCTGATGCTATTAAGCTCTATGTATTAACAAGTTAAAAAAGAAAAGGTAGGCATCTGATTGTTGTGACAGTTTCTAAGCGATTTGGAAAGCTGTACCACCCAACCACTCCTTCTATTTGATGGAGGTGACAAAGCTCAGTTTAATTTCTGACTGCTGTTTAAATTCTGAAGCTCGAGCTGGTTCCTGGAGCAGAAAAAGCTCGGAAGCTGTCCCTCCTACAAGCAGGCACCTCTGAGCAAAATATGACATCTCAGTTTCTGATGGTAAGGTCAGGAGATCTGATTCCAGCATCTAGCTTTTGGCTTAATACTGTGTTAGTGGGACCTTTGGCATCTAGCACTTAATGATCTTGAAGGTTTCTTCCAACCCAAGCCCTCCCATGATCCTATGATTCTGTGATTTCATTCAGGTTTATTGAGATGAGTTCTCCTGAATGTGCTGTTCTCCATATGATTATAATTGGAGTCCAGATGGGTGACTGAAACCAGACACCAAACTTTCTGATGGCCAAAATTAAATGAAATCAATCCTTTACTGTGTCAGTAGTCTGTAACTAGAGCCCATCAGGTAATTCCCAGCCTCCTGCCTGTATCAGTGGCTGCACACAGTGAAAAAGTCTGATGGGATTTTAACCTCTAAAATGTTCCAAAGCAACCAGAGGGTGAATATATTCACTATGTAAATACCTGCAGGAATAAGCTTGTCATGTATGTCCTCAGGTACCACAGTAGTTAATGGTGGGACTCAGTAGGTCATGCTGAAAGTTGAGTCTGCTGATTTTGAAGGTCTTTTGAAGGTCTTTTCCAGCCTACATGACCTTATGCTAATATTTCTGAAATTTATTTCTGTTCAGCTCCCAGAAAACCTCCCACCCAGCCCCCAACTGACCCCGCCGTGAAAAAAAAAACAGAAACCTCAGTGACGCTGGCATGGTCCCCTCCGAAGATGCACCGCCCCATTCCAGTCGATGGCTACATTGTGGAATGCAAGAAACTAACTGGCTTCACCTGGGTGAGGTGCCACGAGTCTCATGTCCCCGTCCCAGAGTTCACGGTGAGCAATCTGTCTGAAGAGGCTGATGATCAGTTCCGAGTGTCTGCAGTCAATGCGCATGGACAGAGCCCGTCTCTGGAATTCCCAGGGAGCGTGCACCTTGGTAAGCACAAAAACCCCAATGGAAATGGGTCAGTGTGTGCTGAGCAGCTGTGTTGGTTCCCTAAAGATGCTTCCTTTGACTTTAAGGTTAGCAGTGCATTAACACACCAAAGGCTTTCCTTTATTCCTAGTTCTCCTATCTCCTATCAACCTCCAGCTACCACTAAAGTGATACGAGTTGTTTCTGTGACAGAGACATGAATATCCTTATCTTTTGATATCTCACATGTGCAAGAGGCAGAACTTTCTGTAACAGATCTTAAGCACAGAAGTGCTTCTTCTAGCACTCATGCAAAGGGAGAAGTAGAAATGTACCTATGATTTAATCTTCCATCTCTAAATGAGATACCAGACTTGCATCTAAAGAGCATTAAGACATACATGTTCTTCCTCAGACCCAGTCCTGGCTGTGAAATCCCCCCTAACAACTGGTGAAGCTGTACCTGGAGGGGATGCCATGTTTACTATTGACCTTACAACAACGTGCAAGCATGCCAGCTGATGAATGTCTGCAGTTCACAGCTATTGGCCAGTGCATTCAGTCACCAGGTTTACCACTGCATGACCATAGAGCAGTACTTTCAGCTGCAGGTTCAGACAGCCTTTCTGATTGCACTGGAATAGTTTAGAAGTAGGGGAGCAATCATTCCAATAATATCTCTATCAATCAGCTTTGCATGACAAAGTAGAACAAATAAACATTCATGATGGGAGGACCTGTTTGTCATTGGGTGGAAACCTCTGCAGAAGCATGTTTAGAGCATTATTAATCAGTAGAAGGAGATGTTTGGTTGATTTTTACTTAGTAAATCCAGCAAGAAGACCAAATGAAATATCGTGAATTGCTCAGCACTGACACAATGATGAGTGCAGGAACAGAAGGTGATACTTTTTCAGAGATGTTGCAGCAAACATTGACCACGTTAGCCTGATATAAATTGAAATAACGAGGCCTTTGCTCCTGACAGGTGCTGCAGTGAGATTTACCAAGAAGAGCAAAGATGTAGAAAAGATCTGCGCTTGGCTGCGTGAGGAAGCCAAACTGCAGGCTGAGCTTTCAGACACAGGCGCTACTGTGGAGTGGATGAAGGATGGGAAGGAGCTCAAGGCCAGTGAAAATTATGAACTGCAAATTGTGGGGAAGAAACACACCCTGAAAATTCACAACGACTCAATGGATGATGCTGCAAGTTATCAGTGCATCTGTGAGGGGGATAAAATGCTCTATCAGCTTTCAGTGAAAGGTATGTGACAGTCTGGGCTGTCCTCTTCCTGCCCAGGGCCAGCAGACTGCATTCACCTGACTCCCCGACAGTCCAGCTGTTGTCAGACAGCATCTGGGGTGTTTTCAGTGGCTGTTTTGACTTGAACTGGCCAATCTGCTTTGTAGAGCCATTTGATTTCTGTGTTCTGTCCTGTGATTCGTCCCTAAGATATAGAGGAAATCAAGGGAAAGACAGGAAAAAGAGCATCCCAGCCTTCCTGCTCTTCTGTCAGGGTGGCCACAAGAGATGATGTCAACATCTCTTTTTGTAGCAGTGATCCCAAATGTAGAAAACACCTGTGAAGAGTCACAGGGACTAAATTGATGGAGAGCAGAACTTCCTGCCAAGGCTTGTCAGCTAGTCTTAATTTTGCTTTTCTTCTCTCTCTTTGTCATGTTAGCATAATATTTCATACTGGCAGGTCTGCCCATAGAATTAACTGGCACAGGCTGCCCAGGTAGGTGGTGGGATCCCTGGAGGTGTTCAGGAGCTGTCGAGATGTGGCCCTGATGGATGTTATCAGGGGGCATGGTGGGGTGGGTTGGGGTTGGAATCAAAGGAGGACCCCCATGTATTTCATCGGGAAGCACTACTGGTAATAAGACCTTTGGAGCAAATCCTGGTAGGGCCACGCTCAGCTGGTCCAGTCTGGAGGCTGTTTCTCCTTACTGCAGTATCTGCAGTGAAAACCAGCAGCTGCTTTTGTGTGGTTGGGCTCACATCCAGCAGTGGTGACAGGACTACAATGATAAGAGACAGTTCCTGAAAAAATGAATGAAATTTGACTGTATGATAGGATGGAGTTAAATGTATTGACAGGATCTCAGTCATCCCAGTGTCCATCAGCTGGCTCTCGAGCTCCTAAATACAGGCATTCTGTAGAACGTTGTTGAATTTGTATTATACATGCGTGTTCTTGGAACTGCAGAACAAATGCATGCATAATCCAGACTTTGATTTTAGCAGCTCTGACTGCGCTGTCTCAACAGACCCAACTCAGTTGTGTGCGCTGTTTTGAAATGATATGTTAACAAGAAGTTGGAAAACAAGCTCAATTACCCTCAGTAAAATAGGACCGTGGACTTAGGCTTGAACTTTTGGCTAAGACAGTGGTGAGATTTTGAATCTTTGAAGTCAATTATTCCACTGTGTGTTAATAGGGGCCAGTTTTATCATCTAACTTTTGCACTCCAATTAATTTCCATAAAGGAATTCTGTTTTTCTTTTCAGTCCTAAGTGATATCTCTATCTTTTAGGCTCGATTTGTTTGCCAGGGGGTTACAGTGCAGTAATAGATACCCCCTCCATTGATTTCCTTCTAGTTTGCTTGTTCCAATTCTTTCCTCAGTTTTCCTATTTTAGACATTTTCTTGAAGCCTTGGGCTTCTTCCTTTGGCTCTGTCCCCTCTCCAGTGTATGTCCTTCAACTTGTGGAGATAAGGTAATCTGGCACGTGGTTTATAAAAGCTGCCAATTTGCCAGCTTCTGAATTAGAATCTAGCAATTAGAACTAGGACTAAACGTGCACGTTTGATCTTATGATAAATGAATGCCTCATGGTCACCAATGTCCCTGCAGTTCTTTACCATCATATGTATTTTGTGTCTTCATATTTTGTTTCAGCACTGGCAAACTTCGTAATCAAAGAGACAAGTGGAGGAGTAATCAGGGCCGTTGCTGGAAAACAAGCAGAATTTGTTTCTGAGACCTCTGAAGCCAATGTCATGGTGAAGTGGTACAAAAATGGCAAAGAAATCAAGACCAGTAAGAAATTCACAACGGAAGATAAAGGGAAACTGCATAAGCTTGTGGCTTCAGCTGTAACGAAAGAAGACGAGGGAACATACATCTACACAATTGGAGATGACACTCTGATTTTTGATTGGAAAGTCTCAGGTAAGTTTGTGAGGCAAACATAGGATCACAATCCATGTAAAGCACTTCAGACTTAATTCATTTTATTTGTCCAATGCTGTGGGTTTCCAGTATTTAGGACAAAGATTGCATAGCTCTATTGAAGCAATTCTGACCTTCCTGTTGTCCCTATGCAAATCCACAGTATGAGCAAATAATGTAACTGTGTTGTGATGAATTCAAGACAGCCTTAGCTCCAGCTGGGGCTGGAGTCACGACTTGAGCCCTGACATCTGGGCTTCATTCATCTAGTTCATGTATTGCCTCAGCACTTACATCATCTTTAAACCTATGACTGAAATGGTCCTAAGTTATTAGCATGGGAATCCTGTCTCCTCTTTGGACAAATTAAACTCCACATTTGGAGAGTTGAGTGTCTCCTGCTGTACCCGAAGGACATTGTGATCTCTGAGGTGTCTCCCTGAGGTGCTGTAAGCACAGCCATTAGCTCATAGTGCAAGTAAAGCACTGTTAGGTCAAGCCTGGAGGAGTAATGCTTGTCACTGACATGTTCCTGTTCAGGGTGGAGCTGGAGGGTAAAATAACACAAGAAATTGTCATTGAAATTCAATATCTGTGAAATTCAGCTGGTTGCATTCACAGAACCTGGCGTTAAGATCTGTTTTCTGTTTTATATCTTGAGCCTATTTTCCATAACCCAGTCCTCATTTATGAACTGAAGCTCTACTGAAAGCCTTTCGCTGTGTATGCTCATGCTGCAGTGCAGCGCTTGTGACCTTTAACAGCACATTCACGTTCCTCTGATCACAGGATCCTTACGGTTGATTAAGACCCTCTAGTCTGACTGCTCACCCATCACCACCGTGATGCTCACCATCAGCTTAGCTAAAAACTCAGCAGAGATGATAGATCAAGCACAACACTGGATTTGGGGTGGCTAGAGATTCCTAAGATATTGAAGGATTGCTTGCAGGTGGTGTTGGTTCAGGTATTCACCCTGCATCCCACCTGCTGTTCTGTTTGGTTGAGAATCATGCATTCTGCAATTTCACTTTGTAATTCAAAGACCCTGGCTTTATCTGTTGAAAAACTGATCTAAAACAAGCCAAGAAGACTCCGTTGGAACTGGTTGATGCAGAACAAAGGCATCCCCAAAGGACAAGTTGCACTGTTTGATGAACATTATTGGATGAGAGCTAAGCTAAGATTTAAAAAGTTCTGGGGCTGTCTCTGAGCATCAAATACAGAGGAAGCCTGCATGACGCCCTGAGAATGGATACCTCCTACTTTGGTGTAGGGTTAAGGGAACACTAGCAGTAACTCCTATCACAAAATGTCGCATGGCTCAGACAAAATGCCATCAAGAGGGCTTAATTAGGAGCACCAAATGGTCGCAAGATGGTCTTAGGGCAGGGAAGTAATCTATCTATGTGATATTGATTGATGCTATTAGTTCTTAACAGCTTGACTCTAGAAGGACTGTTGTTCTTTGGTCACCTAGTTATAAAAGAATAAATGGCTCCTGTCTATTACAATTTTTAACGCATTTTTTGTTCACTGATGCCATAAATGTTCCTGGCATAGTAATTGGCCTTGGTATATTCAGTGACTGAAAGCAACAGTTGTTGCTCTAAGAAATGCAGTACAAAGCTAGGTCTGCCTGTAGCTGACAGCCATCAGCTTGCTCCTCAGGCAGGTTCTGTCTGTGTATGGGAGATCACAATGTGAACCACTGATTGATCAGCTGAGGCAAGTGTGGGGTCAGCTGTGGGAGCACAGGTGAAAGTTATGTAGCTGTGCTCCCTGGAGGGGTGGAGTTCGACTCCACCTCCTCTGAGACCTCATTTAAGGGCTGACCCTCACTGAGGCAGCATCTCTTGGAGATTGCTCACCAGGGAGGATCACCTCAGCTCTGGTGAGTTCCCTTTTCCTTATATCTTCTGTATTTCTACTATTTTACTTGTAATTGCTATCCTTGTTAATACCAGCATAGTTATTGCCAATACATTTGGCAAGCCAGGCAGGAGCCACTGACTTGGCATCTAGAAATATAAGGAAAAAAAAAATGTCCTTTGTGTGGAAAATCTTTAATTGGTACAAGGGGGAGAAGACCACCCCCTTAGGGACATGCCTTCCTGGACAAATTCCAGGTTTTGAGGCGTCCCCATATTACCAATTAGCAACAATTATTGAACAATGGGGCCCTTTAAGAGTACCAAATAACATGGATGCCTATTGTCTAACTGATTACTTTCTAGGACTACAAAAAGATATCTTAATTACAAAAGAAAAGCGAATGGCTGCATCTATGGCAGCCTGGCCATTATTAAATGCTTTAAATTGGGCAGAGATAAAATCAAACAACATTGCACATGAAAATGAATTGTTAAAGGCCCGTATTGAAAAATTGGAGGGTGAGATCAATCTATTGACAGGAAAAAAACCGTCATTTTCTTCCTCCAACCCTCAAATTAGATACATTTCATTTAATGACGATCAAGATCCTGAAGAAATGAATCAAAATAAGATCACTAAATCTGATCTAGAAAAACCATCTGAGACGGACTCACTAGAAGTCCGTCCAGTAATAACTCAAAAAACAAAGAAAATTCAAGATCGACCAGCAGGAGTGCCTCCTGATCAATGGCCCCCTGCCGAATCTGTTTTACATGTAACAGCCCGTCCATATACGCCTACTGAACTCATGGACCTAGTGCAACGATTTAGGCAAAGGCCAAGGGAAAGTGTTCCGGCTTGGTTATTACGGTTATGGGATTCAGGGGCAGATAGTGTACTGGTTAGTGGCCCCGAAGTATCTAAGTTGGCCACAATAACAGTACATCCTGCCCTTCGGCAGAGACTGTATGCTGGGACTCAGTTCCCTGAAGAAAACCATTCAATTGTAGAATGGATAACGGCTGCTTGCCGCATGGTGTGGACAAATAAAACTGACATGCCAGTAAACACAGGGATGTGGTCTTCTATGGAAGACCTTCAAAATTATATACGCGAATTAGGTATGAGAGAGGCTATCTACGAAGACACATTCGATAGCCCTGATATGGTTAAATTTTCTGCGGGAATGAGGGACCTAATTTTACAGTAAGCACCCTCTCATATGTATGGAACCTTGGTTTCCATACTTAATCCAGTAGTATCCGCAGAGGCAGTAGTCCAACAAGCCGCCCAATTGGTAGCAGACCTCGGAGAAACTGAGCGTTTACGAGCTAAGCGCAATGTCAGGGTGATTGAGGATGCCGAGGCTTTTCCAATAGTGCGAGCCAGAAGATCGGCCCCGCGAACTTCTCGGGCAGGACCTGTTAGGGTATCCCGGAAACAAATGTTTAATGATCTGCTCCGGGCAGGCGTTCAGTTTTCAAAAATTGATGGGCAGCCCAATCAGGTTCTCCTTCAGTTGTGGAAGCAACTGAAGGATGAACAAAAATTTCAGAATAAACCCAAAAGGCCAGGGATAAGATTTATAGAGCGGTGACCAACAACAACATGGAATTTAGAAGATTTTATAGTTCCAAATAGGAAAAAGAAGCCACCTCAGGTGCCTCGGGTTATGACACCGGAGGTATCGGAGGTAAAAGACTTGAATCTGGCTCAGTTCATGGCTTGACGAGGGATGTCAGTCCTCCTAGGGCCTCTAGACGGGACCGGAGGCCCTATGTGGAACTGACGATATACTGGTCCCGAAAGAATATACAGAAGGTTATGGCCCTAGTTGATACCGGGGCAGAGACATCTATAATATATGGAGACCCAACTAAATTTAAAGGTAATAGAGTGATGATTGGAGGTTTTGGGGGACAAACCATTCCGGTCACCCAAACCTGGGTAAAACTGGGGGTCGGGCATCTTCCACCACGGGAGTACAAGGTATCCATTGCCCCAATTCCAGAGTATATATTAGGAATTGATATCCTGTGGGGTCTGGCTCTCCATACAACAGTGGGAGAGTTCCGATTGCGGCAGAGATGCATTAGTATCCGGGCAATCCAGACAATATTGAGAGGCCATGCAAAACATGAGCCTATTTGTTTGCCGAAGCCACGCCGGATTACTAATGTGAAACAGTACAGACTCCCGGGTGGGCAGGATGAAATAACAAAGACGGTGCAGGAATTAGAAAGAGTGGGTATTATAAGGCCTGCACATAGCCCATATAACTCCCCAATATGGCCAGTGCGAAAACTGGATGGAACATGGAGGATGACAGTAGACTATAGGGAATTAAATAAGGTCACGCCACCTGTTCATGCGGCTGTACCCAATATTGCCTCCCTAATGGACACACTAAGCAGGGAAATCAAAACATATCACTGTGTCTTGGATTTGGCGAATGCATTCTTCAGTATTCCAATCAGTGAAGAATCGCAAGATCAGTTTGCATTTACATGGGAAGGGAGGCAATGGACTTTCCAGGTCCTACCCCAAGGGTACGTACATTCGCCCACTTTTTGTCATAATTTAGTGGCACGTGATCTGGCTAAGTGGGAAAAGCCAAATAATGTCAATTTATATCATTATATTGATGACCTCCTGTTAACATCCGATTCGTTAGAGGCGGTGAGACAAGCAGCAGATTTGTTGATAGCTTACCTGCAGAAAAGAGGGTGGGCTATAAACCCACAGAAGGTGCAAGGTCCGGGGCTATCTGTAAAATTCCTGGGAGTAATTTGGTCCGGGAAAACCAAAGTACTACCCAGTGCGGTAGTAGATAAAGTCCAAGCGTTTCCAGTCCCTACAACATCAAAACAATTGCAAGAATGTTTGGGTATATTGGGGTATTGGCGCTCCTTTATACCTCATTTAGCTCAGCTATTAAGGCCATTATACAAGCTTACAAAGAAGGGTCAATCATGGAATTGGGGAAAGATAGAACAGGATGCTTTCCAACAGGCAAAACTGGCAGTTAAACAAGCTCAGGCGTTGGGTATATTTGATCCGACCCTCCCAGCTGAACTAGATGTTCATGTTACTCAAGATGGTTTTGGCTGGGGCCTGTGGCAACGCCAGAGTTCTTTTCGAACCCGCATTGGATTCTGGTCTCAGGTTTGGCACGGAGCAGAAGAACGATATAGCATGATTGAGAAACAGTTATTGGCTGCCTATTCGGCATTACAAGCAGTAGAGCCGATAACGCAAACAGCAGAGGTCATAGTTAAGACTTCATTACCAATCCAGGGGTGGGTGAGAGATTTGACTCACCTTCCTAAGACGGGGGTGGCCCAAGCACAAACGGTGGCACGATGGGTCGCCTATCTAAGCCAGAGAAGCAGTCTGTCTTCATCTCCACTTAAAGAAGAACTACAGAAGATCCTAGGCCCAGTGACGTATCACAGTGATACATCAAAAGAACCGATGGTTGCTCCACCAGAGAAGAGTCCCGTTCAGGAAGGAAGATATCCTATTCCTGAAGATGCCTGGTATACGGATGGGTCCAGCAGAGGCAACCCGAGCAAGTGGCGAGCAATAGCATACCATCCCTCTACTGAGACCATCTGGTTTGATGAGGGGGATGGTCAAAGCAGCCAATGGGCAGAATTGCGAGCCGTGTGGATGGTTATAACTAAAGAACCTGGTGACGGCGTCCTGAACATCTGTACAGATAGTTGGGCTGTGTACCGGGGGCTCACTCTGTGGATTACGCAATGGGCTACCCAGGAATGGACTATCCACGCCCGACCGATTTGGGGTAAAGACATGTGGGTAGACATTTGGAATACGGTCAAACACAGGACAGTATGTGTCTACCATGTCTCTGGTCATCAACCCTTGCAGTCACCAGGAAATGATGAAGCTGACACACTGGCCCGAATCTGATGGATTGAGAATTCACAATCTGAAAATATTGCCCGTTGGTTACATCAGAAGCTACGGCATGCTGGACAGAAGATAATGTGGGCAGCTGCTAAAGCATGGGGGCTGCCTGTACAACTATCTGATATCGTTCAAGCATGTCAGGATTGCGATGCTTGCTCAAAGATGAGACCGAGACCGTTGCCTGAAACAACATCCCACATTGCTAGAGGATATAGTCCTCTTCAGAGATGGCAGGTCGACTACATTGGGCCCCTCCCTCGGTCTGAGGGGGCGAGATATGCCCTGACCTGCGTTGTCACTGTAAGTGGACTGCTGCAAGCCTATCCTGTACCAAAGGCAAATCAAGCATACACAATTAAGGCACTTACTAAACTGATGTCTGCATACGGGACACCTCAAGTTATCGAGAGTGACCAAGGGACTCACTTCACTGGAGCGATGATACAGCGCTGGGCAGAAGAAAACAACATTGAATGGCGATTCTACCTGCCATATAACCCAACAGGGGCAGGCCTTATTGAACGTTATAATGGTATCCTTAAGGCTGCCCTGAAAACAGACTCTCAGTCCCTGCAGGGGTGGACAAAAAGATTATATGAAACCGTGCGGGACCTGAATGAAAGACCTCGGGATGGCAGACCCAGTGCCCTGAAAATGTTACAAACTATATGGGCCTCCCCTCTTAGGATCCAAATTACAGGCACCGATAATAAGGTAAAACCGCAGGTTGGTACTGAAAATAATCTTCTGCTCCCTGCCCCTGAGAATTTAGAACCGGGAATCCATAAGATAAATTGGCCTTGGAAGGTGCAGGTAGGACCCAAATGGTGTGGCCTACTTGCACCTTGGGGGAGATTATTGGAGGTGGGAGGTTCAGTCACCCCCTCGGTGATAGGTACATGGCCTACTGACATCGTGGTCAATACTCCGGCCTTTATTGCTAAAGGAACACCTATTATGTCCCTATGGCAGATCAAGACTCCTCCTCTGGTGCCAGATATAGTTATACAGCCACAGATATCTGGCCAGAGGGTATGGTATCGGAGGCCGGGACATAATCCAGTACAAGCAGAAGTATTGACCCAAGATAAGAATACGGCCTGTATCTTGCCCTGGAGGGCGGATCTTCCCCTCCTAGTACCCTTGAAACATCTATATTACTCCCCTTAAGATTGATTCTAAGCCTCTAGGACCATTACTCTGGACTGATGAAACGCAGATGGACCTGCACTTCAAGATGATTTGTCTCCGGTAACATCTATCAAGCACTGGCCCATGGAAGATCATAAACACCCATCCAATCATCATCATTTGAATAATATCAACATCTAATGCGACGGGAGATTGTATCAGCGTCGTGATTGGGTCTCTGTAATAAGGGGAACTCACCTAATCATTGGTTCACGTTGTGAAGGGGTGGAGTGTATGGGAGATCACAATGTGAACCACTGATTGATCAGCTGAGGCAAGTGTGGGGTCAGCTGTGGGAGCACAGGTGAAAGTTATGTAGCTGTGCTCCCTGGAGGGGTGGAGTTCGACTCCACCTCCTCTGAGACCTCATTTAAGGGCTGACCCTCACTGAGGCAGCATCTCTTGGAGATCGCTCACCAGGGAGGATCGCCTCAGCTCTGGTGAGTTCCCTTTTCCTTATATCTTCTGTATTTCTACCATTTTGCTTGTAATTGCTATCCTTGTTAATACCAGCATAGTTATTGCCAATACAGTCTGGATGGAATGAAGGGCATGAAATACTGATGTGCTCATCAAACGCTGCTTGTTAGCTTAGAGACAAGGTGTTGAATTGGTTTGTTCATGTATTGCAAACAGGTTACTTAGCTGCCTTCATTTTAGCTTCAGAAGAACATGTGCAGAATACAGAATTGATTAGAAGAAATAAGAACTGTCTGCATAGAACTTACTCTTTCCTTACACAGGAGAATCAAGCACACGTTTGTATGTGAGTACCTCCAGAGGTGAAACTTGATCCCCCAGATGTAATGAGCAGAGACATTACAATCAGTTCTAACTGTATCTTAATGCTGTGCTGAATAAGCCTGAGTCAGGATGTAAACCACTTTCTCTTTTTTTCTTCAGATGAAGCCATTAATTTTGTCAGCAAGTCCAAAACGACTCCAGAAATATCAGTCAGTCCTTCTGAAGACCTGGAGCTGGTGTGTGAGGTGTCAGCTGCAAGCGGAGCTGTCGTATAGAAGAAAGATCAAATAGAGGTGAAGCAGGACCAGAGGACAACCATCATCTCCCAGGGGACGCACCGCAAGCTCATGGTCAAAAATGTGACCCTGAAAGACCAAGGGAGCTACAGCTGTGAAACAAAAGATGACAAAGCAACATTCCAAGTGAAAGTCAGAGGTGAGAAAATGCTTGGAATCCCAGAGATAAAGGAACACTTCATTTTGTGTGTCTTGCATTTGGAGGATCAACTTACAGCCTCTCTGGTGCAAAACATTTTGGCTATAGGACTTTCTTTGTCATCTAGTGTCATAGCAACACTTTTCTACATGTGCTTTTCCATCCAGGAATGAATTACTGCAACAAACAATAGGCAAGGAGGGTAGCTTGTGCAGCTCTTGTAGTCAGCTGGTGTCTGCAGGGTTACAGTGCAAGAGCACACCAGGCATGCAAGGAGTGAGAAAAGGGGAGGTGTTTGATGAGATCTGGTTACAAAATTTGAATGACACAATGAGGTGGAAAATGCCACTAATCAGACTCATAAATGGCCTGGGTTGCAAAGGCCCACAGTGCTCATCCAGTTCCAACCCCCTTCTTCCTATGTGCAGGGTTGCCAACCAGCAGCCCAGGCTGCCCAGAACCACATCCAGCCTGGCCTTGAATGCCTGCAGGGATGGAGCATCCACAGTCTCCTTGGGCAACCTGTTCTAGAGGGCCATTCCCTTCTGATTTACTGGAAATGTAGAGAGACATCAGAAGAAACAAAGAGAAGGGAGGAGGTTCAGCAGTGCATGCAGGTGTTCTAAATCTCATGTCCAAATCTGCTATCAGACTGCGAAATGTTTAGATTTATGATATGATATGAAATGATATGCCTATTCATTTCCCAAGGCAAAATAGAGGGGAAAGTATTTTCCTGTCTTAATGAGGCATCATGATGGTCCCTGTGAAGGGCAAGTATAATGAAAATGGGGAACTGGAGTAAGCTCTGCAGCAGACTACAGCAAAATGGTGTGACTGTTGTGATGTCCCTGCAGAGAAAGAAGACGTGTTTACAAACAAGGACAAGGTACAAAAGGAGGTGAAGGCTGCACTGACTCAAAATGCCACGCTGAGCTGCGAGGTGGCCCAGGAGAAGATGGAGGTGAAGTGGTACAAGGAGGGGAAACTGATCACCTCGAGCAAGAAGTTCAAGGTGGAGTCAGAGGGCAAACAGTGTCGGCTGGTGGTGATCCAGGTAGAGAAGAAAGATGCAGGGGAGTACAGCTGCGAGGCTGCTGGCCAGAAACTCACCTTCAAGATTCATGTCACAGGTGAGAGAGAACACATTTTGGCCTTTCATTCTAGAATGTTTTAGAAAACGGTCATTAGTTTGTAAGTTTTCCCTGCTATGCTTAAAATTTTTGGAGCTGAACTTTGGGGTGGTTAATTTCTGATGAGGAAATTGAACAACTTATTCTAAATACAGTTGTGAGGCAGCTCCATCTTTTAAAATCTTCAGGAATTTCCTTTTGCTGTGGGAATGAGGCCATAGACAAGAAAGTTCTGATTGCACTTCTCCATTCCCACGTGCCTGTACCACTAGAACAACTCTGCAATGCAGCTGCGTCTCAGGAAGTTTCAGAACAGGGGCTTTGTGTCAAGCACTAGGGGGTGTGCTCTATGTAACATGTTTTTGTCTTGGAAGGGCTCATTTAGCATGGGAGAGAATACTACAGGAATGTTTTGTATAAGTTGATGTTTTGAAGACATAAGTAAATGGCAGCTAGGGGACAAAAGAGTCATGAGAGTCATACAAGAAGCATCACAGAATGCCTTTTGTTGGAAGGGACCTGGAGGATCATCCAGTTCCAATCTCTGTCCTGGAAAGGAACACATTCTTTGTGACTAGGTTGCTCTAACACCCATCCAGCCTAGACTTGAATGTTTTCAGGGATGGGGCATCCATAAATTGCACAACTTCTCTCCACATCATTCTCTTGGGGCATCAGACTGGGAGAACTGATTCATTTTTCTGACTCCTTCCCCAAAACCTGCTCTTCTTTCAAGAGGCCAAACTAATGTATCTCTCTCTTTTCAGAGCCAGAATTTGTATTTACAAACAAGGAGAAGGTACAGAAGGTGGTGAAGGCTGCAACAACAGAAAAATGCCACGCTGAGCTGCGAGGTGGCCCAGGAGAAGATGGAGGTTGTCATCAATTTATAAGCAATGAGCCAATAATGTTCCAATTATAAACTTTTATTAATTGTAGCGGGTAAAACTAAAAGGCAATTCAGCGCTGGGCGACAGGGGGATTATTGTTCCTCCAACTGCCGCGCCGTCCCGTCCCTTGCAACTTCTTTTGTATTGTCCATCCCGAGCGTATTGTCCTTTAATTGGTCAGTTGTGATCGTGCGACTTGGTGTGTCGTTCCTTGGTTGGTCCTTCCGTGGAACTTTGTATCCATCGGGGCGCGCTTTGCCTGTAACTACGCAGAGTACACAATCTACCCATAAAATTAGAGTGTTCTGCAACCTTTGTGGCCTCCATATTCCACCATTATATCCCGGTCCTAATGAACAAGCACTCCACCACAATGCTACCACATCCCGGTCTTAATGAGCAAACATTTTATCACAGAGGTCAAGTGATAAAAGGAGGGGAAACTGATCACCTCGAGCAAGAAGTTCAAGGTAGAGTCAGAGGGCAAACAGCGTCGGCTGGTGGTGAGCCAGGTGGAGAAGAAAGATGCAGGGGAGTACAGCTGCGAGGCTGCTGGCCAGAAACTCACCTTCAAGATTCATGTCACAGGTAAGACAGGTGTTGTATGAAATACAGCAGAGAACAGTAAAGTAAAATCTAGTTTCTATTATACTGCACCTGGATCACTGTAGTCTGTGCTGAGGTTTTTTCCCTAGACTTGATTGCCTGGGTTTGTAGAAAGTATTTGGTTTCAGTATGACACAAAGACCTGTTTCAGTCTGTCTGTAGAGCAATAATTAGTAATATATGTACAGTGGAAGCAATATTCAAGATATTATTCAAATCTCTCCTGTGCCTGAGATCCCAAACTGTAATTCTTGTTCACCTAAACATTTGACTAAGATAAGTATGTGCAGTGAGGCTGGAGTGCATGTTCTACGTGCAGCCTTTCATGGCAGGAGAAGCAGGAACTTCTCCTAGTAGTACACTGCCTTTTTACTATGCCTTTATGTTGGAGGCTGCATCTGGATAGGTGAGTCTGCTACTCACAGTAAGAGACCTGGTAGAGCTGACTATTGCCAGAGCTCAAAGTAAGATAGATATCTGCAAATCACACACAAAGAACAAAGGACTGCGTTGGTGAGCATATTTCCTTTGTGCCTTTGACAGTCACAGTTGTGGCAATGGTAGAGGCCATGAGGAGTCTGTTCAGGAAGCCAGGAGTACTGTTCTGGGTCATGAAAAGGCAGCCAGTGGTTTGACTATCACATGTTTATGTGTTTTGATGTTTCACAGTGGGTCTTAAGTAAAAGGAACTCAGGTTTTGGTTGCCTGCAGGACAGATGTTCTTTTGGGTTCAATATGTTTGCATAGTGACTTGCAACCATGGGACTGGTGTTCAAGGACCCTCTTGGTTCCTTCAGTTCCTAGGTTCTTTCTTGCCTAGATTTGACACTTTGTTTCAACAGAAGAGCTGATATTCTCTAGTGAAGGCTATTAGTTTGGGCACAAGTGGTAACCTAAACCTGTTCCAACCTGTACATACAAACCTGCAAGTTGGTCTCATTTCGGTCCCTCAGTCAATACTTTTTCTTTTCTTCCCTCAGAGCCAAAACCTGTGTTTATAAACCAGGAGCAGGTGCAGAAAGAGGTGAGTGCTGCCCTGGCAGCAAGTGCCTCCCTCAGCTGTGAAGTAGCACAGGATCCAACCGAAGTAAAATGGTACAAGGATGGAAGACTGCTTGCCTCCTCCAGAAAGTTCAGAATGGAATCTGTGGGCAAAACACGGCGTCTGGTTGTGGAGCAGCTGGAGAAGAAAGATGCTGGAGAATACATCTGCGAGGCTGCTGGCCAGAAGATGACCTTCAAGTTGGAAACAACTGGTGAGCATTCGCTTTGGGAGCACTAAGCAGCTTTTTATGTGGCTTAGAGGAAGACTGGCTGTCTTCTACCCTGTGGGCATGGAACAGCCACAATTCCCCCCGGAACAACATCAATGACCCACACCACAAGTTGGATTCTCCTTTTTAATGTAGTGGTAGCGAGGTGAAAATCTGGCTGTGGAATATTTTTGACTAAGGAACTTCTACTTTAATTTCTAGATGCGCTGAATTACCCTCTGGAGTGTCTTTCTGAATATATAAGCAACCATGGGTGACTATGATCCTGATTTATATCTAGGTTCAGGCTTACTTTTTCAGTTAGGTTAGATCAATAGCTCCAGAGAAGATAGGGAAATACAGCAGTTCACTGATACCATGTGTCAGAAGAATGCAGCTCAGTGCTGGGCAGTTTGCTGCTTCATTCCCTCTTACAAGTTGCACCCAAGGCTGGAAAAGACCACTGAGATAGCTGAGTCCAACCCAGCCCACCCTCACTGGACTTACTAACCACGTCCCCAGTGCCACATACCCGTGGCTCTTGAGCACCTCCAGTGACTGCGGTATATCAGCGTGGTTGCTTCAGTTGTGGGAGTTTTCAGACACTGGCTGTTGTTCTAGCGAGACAAAAAACCAAAACTGATGGAACAGTGTCTATACAGGAAGCAACTGGCTGTCCTGATGGCTGCCAACAGTTTTACACAAGGTGTGTCATGCAAGCTTGCATGAGTCTGGTTTAAAAACTTGCTGTTCTGATGGAAGGAGAGGATGTTGGTACAGGATAACTGCGGGATTTGTGCTCTCCCGACATCCAGTTGCAATCACAGCTTATTGTTGCTATAGAAAACAGCTTCTCTGTAGACAAATTGAGTTAGTTCCAATAAGTGGCTGAAGCCCTAAGTGATCCAAGGTGAAGCATGATCCAAACTGGAATTTAACTAATTGTAGTAGGGAATCCAAGCCTTAATGAGATGAGTTATTTAAAATATGAGTCCTCCATCTAAAACAGCATTGAACTCTTACTCTGGTTTATGATAGAAGTGAGAGTTTAACAGCAGAAGTCTGAAGTTATGCTCCATATTTCTCATCACTCAAGAGAATATTTGAATATATGAATTCCTTTGGCTATGTTAGAGCTCATAATGAGGTCAGCTGATGTTCTTTAAATGCTCGGAGTCTAGCAATGTGGGGAAGTGGACTGCTATTTGCTGTTGAGCTTTAGGCTAAGAAGCCTGATTTTAGAGGACTGTGGACTTCCCCTTTCCCTTCCCCTCTCCTCCCCTTCTCCCTGGACTGATCCCACATGGTTTGAGAATGATTTCAGATCAAGGTAAATGAGGAATCGCCGTGTGAAAACCTGTTGTTTTACTGCACTATAAGAGACACTTAGTCAAAAGACAAGTGTGTGTTCCAAGCTTGAGATTGCAGGAGATCCTAGAAACAACTCAGCTGCTCAAACCTGTAGTCTGGCTGAATCTTTTATTGTCAGTTTTGGTCAGGAGGAGATGCTTGAGTAAGACAAATAAAAGGTCACGGGTAAGTTGGTCCTTCTTGTGATATACTTCTAGGCTTTCATCAGGGAGAAGCTTAATTAGTCCAAATAATCATAGCAGAAACCACACCAAGAGCATGAGAGTGAAATTTATACTTTCTTGACGTGAAGGAAAATTTTACCTGGTTCTGCCATTCCCCAAATATTTGTTTCCTTATGACAAGAAGAACTTTGCAGAAGTAATTTTTTTTTTCAGTCTTGCGTGCAACACAAAAAGGGGTAAAATCTAGGAGGCCACCTGAAATGTTTTTTCCATCTGGAAGGATCCATTTAACAGCACCCATGGACCTGGTTATGAACAAAACTAAGTTCCCAACTAAATCCACATTCTTCTTTCTCCTTCTCAGAATTGCCTGTGAAAATCAGCAAACCATTGGCAGACAGTAGCGTCATTGAGAAGGACAAGGTCACATTTGAGTGTGAGCTGTCCAGGCCCAACATGGACGTCAAGTGGTTCAAGGTATGGCATGTAATGGTATTTTCCTTTCTGACTTCTCTGGAAATGAATGAGAGCCTTTAATTTCACTTCCAAGGGATGCGAGTCTGAGCTTTTCCTTGATAGCTTTTTCACTGCTCTCTTTTCTTTATGCTCTTTTATTTGCCCAGATCAGCACTCTTTGTTATTATGTCCTGAGTTCATTTATCAAGTTGAAATTGAAGTTTGTTTTGGTTTTATTGTGAACTTTTTAGGTCATGCTGCACAAAATATTGTTGGTTGAACTACAGTACAGTCTTGAGCTTCAAGTCTAACACAGAAATTCTCAGCCGGGATTTTGTAGCCTTGTTGTGAACTGGGTTTTTGGGGTGAAATCTCAGTTTTCTTTGCACCTGACAGTGTGAGAATTTGCTCTGGCACTTTGTGTACCTCCCTGGTGCTCAGCTGCTCCTTCCCTTACTTGGGGATAACGTCATTTATTCAAGGTGATGTCCAAACAGGCTTGTTAACAGTCCTCCGCAGTGCTTTAAGCTGTCATAGGTCAGCCAGAATTTATGCATGTTCTATAGCCATTCCTTCATGTTGAAAACACTGCACTGTGCTTAAGCTTCAGCATATGTTCCAGTAAGCACAGTTCCATTAATTCTAGGGGAGTGGGTGAATTAAGCATAGATCTGAAGGCTCCCTTTGCTGAGTGCAGAGATGGAAGGACTAATGGAGATCTGACTTGATATTTTCCCTTCTAGGATGGGAAGGAGCTCTGTCAAAGTAAAAAAGTGGGCATTACTTCCCAGGGAAATAAGAGAAGTCTCATTATTCACAAGTGTGAATATGAAGATCAGGGAACATCCACATGCTGAGCAGCCTAAGACAAGACATCAGCTACCCTAAAGGTTCATTTTCTGTTTAACTGAAAGAGCAAATAAATCCTCTTGTGGTATTTTGCACCACGGGAAGAAATGCTTCATGGGCAGTTTGGGCATTTCTTGGTTAGTCCTTTTGGATACCTTTCTCTTTCTTCTTTATGCTCAAGACAGATTTTCCCTCCATGTGTTGCATTGGTTAAACCCCAGTTTGTAGCTCATCATTGGGCTCTGAAGCATCAGACTTGTTACTGAACACACGGGTCTGCTGTGCCCTGGTAGATGCCACCTTCCCAAGGGACGTATGAAATGATGCTTTTTTCTGATTTCCTACTAGATGCTGTCCTCATGTGGCCACTTGGGTTCAGTGTTAGCATGAACATGAACATGTGTCCTGTCCCATGACTTTGGTGAACTCTCATTTTCTCTCTCATTCTGCAACCAGGTTGGGTTGCTGTTTCAGTACTGGCTGTTTTATGTAGCCATTCCATTTGTTCTGGTTTACGTTCTTTTTTATTTTCTTCTTTTCAGGCATCATTTCTATACAGTAGACAAAGCCAGCCTATTACATTTGATTTACAGTTTTTAGCTTTTGCTGGTAAGCATTTCAGCTCTCAGGCAGTTTTACCAACAGCTTTGAAGAGCTGAAATGAACCAGCCTGGACACGATGGTCTGTTTTTGTTGGTGTAATGAATTTATGAAGTTAAACTGATTGACCCCATAAGGTTTTACAGTGTATGACTCACGTCTGGCAGAGTTATCACAGCAATGAGTTTATATACTTAGCATTTCAGGAGGCAAATGGTTGGGGATACTCTTTCATTTGCTTGCGTCTCAGAGTGAATCACTAGTATGTGAACCATCCTTCATCTCCTTTGTATTGCTTTTGTGTGTGTCTGTGTGTGGTTTCCCCTGTGAATTTCATTCTTTCCAGTTATATGGAAGTTCTCTTTTGAGCAGTGAAATTAGATGTTCCATCATCAGTCATAATGGTAAAGCTGAGTTGCCATGTTATCTGTGTCCTTTCTGTCTGGCGTCTCAATAACTGCTGCCCCACCACAATATCTGCCTAATACTTCAGCTCCATGGATGCCTCCTTGTGCAAACTGAGAGCCTGTATTTGGTGTGCATAGATCTGGGCTTACATCTGTGCTGGTAAATGCACTAGTGCATGGGCTAAGCAGTCCTGCCTCCTGTGCTGTGGGCATTGAGATGGGGCTCCTACAAGCTGCCCATTGCAAGATATTTAGAAACTAATTGCTGCGGAGGTTTCCATCCTCTTTTCAGACTAACTAAAATTTGGTTAGTGGGATCAAAACAGAAGGGGCAGGGAGGGAGAGCTGACCAAGGACTACTGATGGAACAACTATGAATCCTTGGTTCCTCAGGATTCCCTGCATCAGCAGTTGGCAACAGGAGTAAGGGGGCTCAGGAGGACACTGTGGAGTAGTGTGAAAAATGAGCGAAGAGAGTTACTAATTGATGCCTCTTGGAAAGTAGTCCAAGAGTGGTCCTCTTCCTAAACTCTCCTCTTGTGTGTGGTTTTATCTTTATGAGGTGTTCATAACAAGTGATGTGTAGATCTCCCTTATCTCATAATGTCTTTGCCTGCCTGCAGTGAATATGCAGGATACTGGATCATATACCAGCTTCTTTGAATTACTGCTCATGTCAGGAGATAAAATCTGCCTATTCTTTGAACTAACACTGGCGAGGGTTAGTTATTCTGGCTACCGAGAGAATGACACAGCAGATTAAACTCTTTCATTTCCTTCTTTGTCAAATGCCTTTTCATCTAACTGTGTGTCCCATAGAAATTCAGAGCAGTGTTGGCTGAGGGAAGTGGAAATATTTATCTCCTGTGTGTATCTGCCACCCTATTTAGACATGCTGGCAGAGCGCAGAGATTGGAGGAGTTGGATTAGGCAGTAGTTTCCCTATTGCTCACAGAATCACTTTTTCTGTGGTCTCCCAGCTACCCTGTGCCCAGAGGCCTATGCAAGATGGAGCGGAAAAGGCTCATTTTATGAACAAACAGGAACCTTTCTGGTCAGATTAATACCTGTGCTCTTTTAGAGAGATTTAGATACTAGAGATTTTAGGTACTGGAATAGGCTCCCCAGAAAGGTGGTTGAATCACCATCCCTGGTTGTGTTTAAGAGCCTTTTGGATGTGGTACTCAGGGATATGATTTAGTGTAGGGTTTTTAGAGTTAGGGTACTGGTTAGGCTGCGGTTGGACTTGATGATCTTCAATGTCTTTTCCAACCTGGGTAAATCTATGATTCTATGCAGGAACTCTTCTCCTGAGGTTAATCCAAGTTGTATCCAGGCCCTTCAGAAGGAAAGGGATATAGCAGCACAGAAATATGGCCTGATTCTGACATAACTAAATGCAGACCTGGAGAGTTAAAAGGGATTGTGTGATGTTCAAAGGATTTTGAAGCAAAGATGTCCCCTAGGTAAGATTTGTGGCTGACATTCCCCATACATTGTTTGTAGGCACACAAGCTAAGGAGAGACTAGTGATGAGCATGCAGAGAAGCCAATGGTTCAGACAGGTTTGTAGTGACACAACACTGTAGAGTTCTGTCTAGTTCTCCTTGGCATAGTTTGGAAAATAAAGATGAGGTAATTGGTGGTAACCAATATGGCTTCATCAAGGTCAAGCCATGTCTGACAAACTTGGTGGCCTTTCATGATGGAGTAACAGCATCAGTGGATAATGGGAGAGCAACTGACATCATCTACTTGGACTTGTGCAGAGCATTTGATCCCGTCCTGCATGACATCCTGGTCACCAAACTGGAGAAAAATGGTTTTGATGGATGGACCAGTTGCAGGATAGGGAACTGTCTGGATGGTCACACTCAGAGAGCTGCAGTCAATAGCTCAGTGTCCAGGTGGAGGGTGGTGTTGGGACCAGTGTTATTTAACATTTTTGTAGGCAACATGGAGAGTGGAATCAAATGCAGCCTCAGCAAGTTTGCAGATGACACCAAGCTGAGCGGTGCTGTTGATGTGCTAGAGGGAAGGGATGCTACTCAGAGGGACCTGGACAGGCTGGAGAGGTGGGCCCTTGGCAGCCTCATGAACTTGAGTGTGGCCAAGTACAAGGCCCTGCACCTGGGTCAGGGCAATCCCAAGCACAGGCACAGGCTTAGAGGAGAATGATTTGAGAGAAGCCTTGACCCTGAGGAGAAGAGTTGGTGTGGAGGGAGGTGTCCCTGCCTATAGCAGGGGGACTGGAACTAAATGACCTTAAAGATTCAGTCAGTTCTATTCTTTTCTACCCTTAATTTTGCTTGAAAGGTTTTAGAATAAATGAGATTCTGGTTTCCATGAAAACTGTTTGCAGGGAGCTCCATTGTAGCTAGTAGGTCTGTCTTTAAGTTCAAGGGCAATAATGCATTGACTGTGTTGAAGAGAGAAATGACTCAGGAATGGATGATGGTTTAGAATAAAACATAATCCTACTTATTTTCTATGCAAATATGTGTAAGGAAAAGATGCTGCACTCAGTTCTGGAAATACCCTGACAAATATATCTCTACTGTTTCACAGCTGGAGATATCAAGATTGTTAAAGCACTGGAAGATGTGGAAGTGAATGAATATGGGAGTGCATCTTTTGTCTGTGAGATTTCACGCGATGAGGTTCAGACCCAGTGGTACAAAGAGGACAACAAGCTGAAGGCTGATGACAACATCAGAATGCAACAAGATGGTAGGGTGTAAGCGGGGGGTCTTTCTCCTGAGTGGGGGGTGGGTTGGAGATCAAGCATATAAGACATCTGAAATGAAGTGAAGAGGGTTCAGAAGCGAGTTCCCCTTTTGTTTTGGGACTGAGGTTTAGGTGGAACAAGTGACATGGTGGGATGCTTAGTGTGGGAAGTGTGATGCTATCCCACCATCCCACACTGCTGGGAGCAGGTAGGAAATGAGTGCAGTTATTTCCAAAGTGGGGGTGAACAGGGCAGTCAGTTCACCTCTCCAAAGAGGTTTTGTCTGACAGTGAGTGTGATCCTTCTGTATCAGATACTTTGAATTTGACGGTGGCCGCATTTGATCAGTCCTTGTAGAAGCCATGTTTAGATTCTGCTTTGGTCTGCTCCATTTCCAGTTCAAAGTCGTTGGACACTAAATGAGACAGCTGCATCTCAGTAAAAGATGTGTTTGAATAGCTGTGATGTGCTTACTATTCAGATTTACAGAGCTGAGGTTTTGTCCTTGGCTATAGCAAAGAAGTCAAATCAGGTGAAATTAATTGTATTTCTGAACTAGACAAGTTTAAGTTTGGTAGCACCTAAATTTGGTGCGGTTTGTCATTGATTTCATCTGAAAGAAACTTGCAGGCTTTTTATCTGCTGTTGTCCCCAGCGTAAGATTATCCATTCACATCCTAAAGTACTTGTTATATTTTCAACTCACTCTTATTTGAATAAAAGCCTCAACAATTGGGAGCAATTTAATAAGCACAGAACAAGAGCTGGACCTTGCATTTGGTAGATACTGTACAGTATTACTTCATAGAAATGTAGTCAATGGCATTCCCTATAGACAATCGTTTGTTTTATCTTTAGAGTCGTTCAAAGAACCATTGTGAACTTGACATTAATTGGAATGGAATACACGCAAGAGACTTTCCTCTTCTTCCAATTGTCCTCATCCTTTCTTCTCTTCCACCCCTGCTTTGCAGATTACCATATAGAAATCACCAGGAAGTTGGAGGACAAGACAGCTTTGGAACGTCATTCTGTCATCCTGTCCTGTGACTTCAGGCCTTCTCCAAAGGTTGTGAAATGGTTCAAGGGCCGCACACCCATCGAGCCCTCTGAGAAGTACAAGATCAAGAGGGATAAGCATTCAGTAGAGCTCAGAATTCTGAAGCTGAAGCCCGATGATGCTGGTGTGTACAAGTGCAAGGCAGGAATTGCAGAGACTGAGGCCACGCTGACAGCTGAAGGTATGAGCAGGGAGGGTGGCCTCTTCCATGTCCTATTTCACCTCAGATTTCTCTTCTTGAGGTTGACTTCTGCCGTTCTCTCCTGCTAACTTTATACATGTATTATCTTCACATAGATGATTACACAAAGATCATCTAGTCCAACCATTCTACCACATCCCAGTATGATTTATAGTAACAGTGGTAACAGTTCACCTTGTTTCCCCACAGCCCGCAATGTAGAAGTAACGAAGCACCTGCAGGATGTAGAAATTGAAGAAGAGAGCTCTGCTGTCTTCTCCTGCGAGCTGTCCCATAATGACGAGGACGTGGAATGGTTCCTGAATGGCAACCTCCTTTACACCAACAATTACAATGACATCAAGAACGTTGGCAATTGCTGCACACTGACAATGAAGCAGGTTAAGCCTGAGGATGCTGGCACAGTGACAGTGAAGTCAGACAAGGTGTCAGAAAGCGCACCTGAAGGTGATAGGTGGGTCTGATCACACCCCTCCTGGATGTAAGAGATGCTAAGGAGCTCCAGTTCATTCTATTGTGCAGCAGTCCTGCTTCTAAAGCTGACCTCTCTGGGGTGACAAGTCATCAGAGGCTTTCTTCCAGTGGAAGGTTCCATTGCAGCAGATATCAAGGAAGGAGGATGGTTTTGGTGTCCTGCCAAAGCATTCCATTGCTTTTTATCATCATTTTACTTAACACAAGGAGAGTTACAGGAGCAATTTCTTTTACTGCTTCAGTAACATGCAGTGTCAATGCTGTTGTCTCCAAGGATTTATGACTGAAGGAGAGATCATTCAGTGTGTGTTTTGCCTCTGGGATGACTAATGACCAGGCTGTGAGCAACCTGATCTAGCTGTGAATGTCCCTTTTTATTGCAGGGGAGCTGGGCTAGATGGCCTTTAAGGGTCTCTTCCAATTCTAAGGAACTTGTGCCTGAAGTGCAGAAGTGGATGAATTATACCACTTCTTCATATCCTCCCCATGATTACAGAGGAAATACAACAAAACAACATGCATGGTCTTACTGTTGTCATTTGCTTGAATACGAAGACGTCTCTTTTTTATGGTTGAGATTTTTGTTGATATGGGTCAGGAGGAACTCACACTTTTTAGCTTTCTCAATAGGCAAAAAGTTCCAGTTGCTGCAAGCCACCGAGGTAACCAATAGAGGGGCCCTGATCCCCCTTGTGCCATCGGGATGCTCTGGCACGGGATGTGCCTCAAATTCAAAGCTCCTTCCCACCTCCCAAGGAAAAGCAAAGCAACTCAAGCATCTCCAGCAAAGCTGCCCAGCAGACAGCAGGGAATGCAAACAGCTTCTGGCTGCTCCCCTGCACTCCTGTCCTAAGTAAGTGACCCCTCGAGGACTGGATGGGAAATCAGTGCATGACACACGTGAGTGTGCACAGCATTGTGCAAAGCAGTGGGGATCCGTGTGTGTGTGTGTATTTGTGCATGGATGGTGTTGTACACACATTTGTGTCCATGAGTGTACAAACCAGTGGTGTTGCTCAGGTGTGTGTAGGTCTGTGGGTATGTGTGCAAGGACGAGCATGCACATATATATACGTGCACAGGGGTGTGCAGAGTGTTGGAGCTGCACAAGGACATTGTGGGACCGGTGTGTGCGTGCACTTTGGGAGTGAAAGGAAGGGGTTACACATGTGTGAGTGTGTGTGCGCACAGGGCTGCACTAAGGGATGTGGTTGTGTGAGTGTGTGTGAGCACATAGTGCGTGGATGCGGTGGCACAAATGTGTGCTTGCACAGGGCTGTGCTGAGGAGTTGGGCTGCACACAGGTGCACACAAAGGGATGTTTGAACCCTTTGCCCCTAAGAACAGTTTTCCAGTGTCCCTCGTCCAAGAATTCTTTGAACAGCCTGCAGCTGACTCTCCTGAAGCTCAGGGTCCTGACTTTGCTTTTTGCCAGGCCCGCATTCCTTGAGATGAGGAACTCTAGGAGGGCATGGTCACTACAGCCCTGACCACCTCCAGTCTTAACCGCTGCTGTGCAGCATGTCCAGTAATGCTTCCCTTCTGCTTGGTGTGCTTAATGCTTGGCCCACAAAGTTATTCCCAGTGCAGTCCAGCAGTCTCTCAGACAGCTTGCAGCCAGCCATGCTGATTTCCCAGCCTGACTGGAATCCCCCATCAAGTTGAGAGTCAGTGAGCGCGGTGCTTCTGGTAGCTGCAGTAAGCAGGGCCCATCAACAGGCTCCCTTGACCAGGCGGCCTGGAGCAGACCCTCACCTCCAGAAGCCCATTATTGGTTCAGTCCCGAATTTTACCCGCAAGTTCTCAACGTGATCGTGGCTGTTCTTAGTCCTTTGCAGTCAGCTTCTTCATAGAGAGGGCAAATACCTTGCCCTCCGGAATTCCATAGTAACAATCATGTCTCCTTTATGTCAGGTGAGGTGTTTTTTGTTGTTGTTGTTTTTTGTTTGCTTGTTTGTTTGTTTTCCATTTTCTAGGTAGAAAATTTAATTTCTGAGCCAGGAGAAGAAGAAGTGCAACATGTAACAATCTTCCTGGCACTGTGCAGTTTGCATGAGTAGCCAAGTGCTCCTCAGGTAACGTGTGCTGCAGAGCTGACCTTGGTGGCAGGGGTTGTGTCTTCATTTTCTTCCTGTCATGTGGGAACATAAGAAGACTCTTCAGAGCAGGAGCTGCAGAGGAAGATGAACGGCATGAGAAGGTAAGGCTAGGAACCAAGGACACCTCCAGAAAGAACAGAAAAACTAAGTCATTTAAGATGCATGATGGCCGTGTGATACTGTCCGTGACTGGAGGAGAAGCACATGGCTAGGAATGACTGATGGCTCTGGTGGGATGAGTGCCTACGTGCGCCGTAAAGGAGAGTTTGTGGGATGTTCTGTGGACATGTGAAGGCTGTGGGAAAGTTAAGAGAGAAAACGTGTGAATTCACAGAAGTGGTATTAGAACCTGGAATAAACCATTTGGATCACTCACATCTGAGTCCGTGCCAGATTGTCGCACTGTCAGAACCTGAGGCCTGGGATTTTCCTTTAGTAGTGCCAACTGCCTGTTGTAAATGAGAAAAGATATTACTAAACATAGCTTCCCTCCTTGTAGGTTTGATATTTCTGTCTTTGCATTCCTTTAGCACCCAGGGTGTTGATGCAGCTGCACAAATCCGCTGTACTGTCCTCCTGTTTTGCATGGAAGAATGGTAAAATAGCAATCTCTGGGTGAAATTTTGTTCAGGCGTTTTCCTTTCTGTGCCCCTAGGAAGCAATGGCTTGGAAATGGCAGTGCCGCCTGGGAACCCACACAGCAACCCAGTATCTCATTGTCTGGGTCTGTGAAAAACCACAATGATGACAAAAGATGTTTCAATTCTGTCTGTGCTGTCAGTGCAGCCCTGAGGAGCGGTGTGGGCATGGCATGGCAGGGAGAAGGGATTTCCCTTCCAATGGGAAAGTGCCTGTTCATGTGTTGGTATGTAACCGCTCCATGGCCTGCTCCATGTGCTTCTGAATGGGCAGCTCAACTTTTGTGTCACTCAGCCACCTGTGGCAGAGGTCAGGATTAGTGCCTTTCAAGGAGCTGAGAAGCATTTCTTGCTCAAGTCCTGCTTCCAAGCTTAACCACCTACAATGAAGTAGATGTCGTTTTTCTGGTGTCCTTCAATTCCGTGTCCGCATTTTCCCAAAAGCAAAAGAATTTGGAGTTAACCAGCTGCAGTGAAGTGAGCGATTTCAGTGCCTATTTCTGATGGTGGCAATGAGTTCAGAGGTCACACTTAATTGACGGTGCCTGTTTCCATTCTGACAAAGGCTGTAGTTTCAGCTGACTTCCCGAGGCTGCCATGTGTGGTGGTGACACAGCCTTGGGCTTGTGCGTTTGCATGACTCCCACCTTTCCTTTCTGTGTCTTGCAGGTCAGCTGGTGCTGGAAGCGGCCGGTATCTGAGTAGGAATGAAGGTGAGTGCAGGAGCAGCTGCTGAGGGGAGGAAGGAAGTCCATGCTAATGAGCTCTGAAGCATCTGCGGGTCCGGTACCAGAATAGGCAGCAGTGATGCAGGGGGCTCCTCGGCAGGAAGCTGGCTGATCCAAATGCTTGCTGAGAGTTTGGAAGCCCAAACCCTTATGGTCTCTGTAAGGGTGGTTAATAAAAAGATATTAACCAAGATGGTGGTAAATAGCCTAAGGTTATTAGCAAAGGGAAACTCACCAATATCGATACCTTGACTAGAAAGCTGAGGCAGCCTCAACTAGGGAGCAATCTCTAAGACATGCTGTCTCAGAGGTGGTCAGCCTTTAAATGAGGTCTCAGAGGAGGTTGAGTCGAGGTCCACCCCTTCTGGGAGCACAGCTAGATTACTCTCACCTGTGCTCCCGCAGCTGACCCAATACTTGCCTCAGCTGATTAATCAGAGGTTCAAGCTGTGATTTCCCATACAGTCTCTAAGCTGAAGGCAGCATCTCCTTGATCTGATGGTGGTGTGCCTGAGTGAGGGAGTGATCCAAGCTGGATGCAGAAGAGTCATCTTAATTTCTCTGCTATTTTACTTCAGATGACACCTATTGGGTGTTGGTTTCTTAAAATTTGGATCTAGGAGGTGGTCTCTTCCTTTGCTTCTGATGAAAGCACAGAAGTGCAGCAGGAGTAGAAGACAAAGAGGTTTTCTTGGTGACAGGAACACCAATTATTTGATTCAAATGTGTAACTGATGTAGATGGTGAAGAACAGATCTGCCTCAAAGACATGCTTGATCACATAAGAAATGAGCATGTGATCCAAGACAGGCAGCGTGGCTTTAGCAGGGGAAGGCCATGCCTAACCAGTCTGGTGGCCTTCTATGATGGAGTGACGGCATTTGTGGACAAAAGGAAGGTAACAGATGTCATTGACCTGGACTTGAGCAAGATCTTTGACATTGCCCTCCACCACATCCTTATCTCTAAACTGGAGGGATGTGGATTTGACAGGTGGACCACCTGGTGGATAAGGGATTGGTTGAAAGGCCACAGACAGAGGGTGGTGATTCATGGTTCTATGTCCAGGTGGAGGCCGATAACAAGTGGTGTCATCCAGGAGTCTGTCTTGGGACCAGTGCTTTTTTACATGGTTATCAGAGACACCAATGATGCAATGGAGTGCACCCTCTGCTGTTTGCTGAGTGGTGCGGCTGACGCAGTGGAAGGAAGGGATGCCATTCAGAGGGAGCTCAACCGAGAGGTTGGCCTACGTGAATCTAATGAGGTTGAACACAGCAAAGTGCAAGGTTTTGCACTTGGGCTGGAGGAATCCCAGGCATTTCTACAGACTGGGAGGAGCAGTCCTTAAGAGAAGCCCCGCAGAGAAGGACCTGGGGGTCCTGGTGGATGAAAAACAGAACGTGAGCCATCAGCGTGCTCTTGCAGCTCAGAGAGCAAATGGTCCCCTGGGCTCCATCAGAAGAGGGGATGGCCAGCAGGGACAGGGAGGTGATTGATCTTCATGATCCTTGAGGTCCCTTCCAACCCGGGCCATTCTATGATTCTGTGATTACACTCGCTGTCAGAAATAACGGCAGCTGTACGGAAGCTGGATATATTTTGGGACAGTTCTTGTAACCAGTTGATTTTAAGACCTTGCCCGAGTCAAGAGTCTAAATTGAGTGTCAGAAGAAAGCTGGTAAAGTGGCTATTGCTCATTCTTTTTCATTTGCTGATTCTTTCATTTGGGTTCCTTTTCCAAAGGAGATTCTGGTGATGGAAGCAATTGAAGAAAGAACCAAAGCAGCTCTTGCCAAGAGTGCTTGAAGTCCCTGTGGAGAGAAGCAAAGAACTTGGGCTTCCTCTGGGATGCTCCCCACCATGTCTCAGGAAGGAGACAACTGCTGTTCCACTTTCTGCTCTGTGTGTGGAAAGGTACGTCTGGGTTTCTTCTGCTTGTTTATTCTTTCTTTTTCAGGCTTTGAAGGAGAAGGGGTGGAGCAACGGGAGACTCACTGGTCGTTTGTTACCTCAAGAACAGGATGGATTCTGCATTGACTGTGAAAAACCTGGGCTAGTAGCATGGGCATGTTTCAGGCTGGACTTTTCCTTCTTGGTTTCCTTTTGGCTACAGGGAGACAGCTGTCTAAAGCTGTGTTTTCATACCCACTCTCCAAAACCACGTTTCATTGTTGCAGGTGGTTCAGTGTGCTCTTGCAGTGCAGATGCTGTAGTTTGCTGTAGAATCTGAATGGTTTCTGTTCCTAGGGGAGGACTGGGAGGAGGTAGTGAGAAGAGAATTCAATGCCTGAGGTGTATCTTAGTGAGAAATGTTGGCATGAGGTGCTGAAAGTCTTGAGTTGTCAAAGGCCAGTGAGGCTCAGACTCCTTAACCTGCTGGAGCAGGGTGGAAGCAAGGAGTGGGCACTGCCGTCCCACAAGCTGCACTTGGTTCTGGTCTGCCAGGTCTGTGCTGGCCTGGATTTCTTCTGAGAAGTTTGTTGGAGCTGCTTGGAGTAGTGAAGGGTGGGGAGGAAGTGCTGCTCAAGAGCTAAGGCTCTGCATGATCATCTTGGATGGTTTTAACCATGATATCTGAAGACATAGTTTCCATCAGAATGATCCCAACATTGTGCGAGTGTCTCAGATGTATGAGAGCACCCGCCTCCTCCAGCTGAGCCATAGGAAAGCTAACTGTGCCCAGTAATTACAGCTTCTGCAGATTGAATATGCTTCCAAGTGTTTTCCTTAGTGATCAATAATGTCCCAGCACTCTGAGATTCCATCTCTGGCACAGTCTGGAGCATCTCTGCAATCCTTGGTTGCTGGAGGGCACGTGGTGAGTGCATGGACAGGGTGGCACAAACGCGTGCGTGTGCTGAGGAGTTGGGTTGCACACAGGTGCACACAAAGGGGTGTTTGTGGAAGGTGTAGGCACGTAGGTGTTCCCAGGGATGGTTTGCACACGTCTGTGAATGCAAAGGAGGGCACACGATGCAGAGTGTGCATGGGGGTGTGCAAAGCAGGCAGGGTGGTGAATGGGTGTGCGTGTGCACATGGATAGGGGAAGGTTGGGGTTACAGGTTGACCTGTGCTGAGGTGAGTGGGGACTCACGGTGTTGCTCAGTGGTAGATTGGTTCACACTGAGTGCTAACAGGAAACTCGCACACCCTTTTTGTTTCAGCTGTGCCAGCGCTGTGATCCCTTGCTGCAGGGATGGGGTGTTGGAAGGATGGTGTGCATGCCGAGCTCCCATCTCTTGCAGGAATCAAGTGTAGAGCAAAAGGGATGTTTGGGCCAGGTGACTGTAAGAAGGCTGGCTGCTTTGGATGGTGGTAGCTGATGGAAACAGGTGCTCTGGGGACCGTTCGGCTTTTAACAGAAGACAGGGGTCCTGCAGCAAGAACGACTAGGTTCTCAAATGGCTTCAGACGTGCACACCGACTACATCCCCGCAGACATTTACCGGTAGGTGGCTCTTGCAGAAGAAGATTCAAGCAGCAGAACCTTTTGCTCAGCTACAGCACACAAATGCTACAAAAGCAGGAACAACCTGCAAGCTCTGGGTCTGTTTGTCTTGCACAGGCATGCACTAACTGCGTTTGATGGTACCCCCCATCCTTGATTTCCTTCCCTGCTTCTTGTCTGATGACGCTGCTGAGCCAGGAACAAGCTGCCCAGTGTGGCAGAGCATGGTGCAGAGCTGTGCTGGGACCTCCTCCCCTTCATCTGCTGCAGATCAGTGCCCCACACGTGCCATTGGGATGCTCTGGCACGGGATGTGCCTCCAACCCAAAGCTCCTTCCCACCTCCCAAGGAAAAACAAAGCAACCCAAGCATCTCCAGCAAAGCTGCCCAGCAGACAGCAGGGAATGCAAACAGCTTCTGGCTGCTCCCCTACACTCCCGTCCTAAGTAAGAGACCCTATGAGGACTGGCTGGGAAATCAGTGCATGACACACGTGAGTGTGCACAGGATTGTGCAAAGCAGTGGGGTTCCACGAGTTTGTGTGTGTGTGTATCTCTGCTGTTATGAAAGCATGGGAAGACTTACTGAGTCCCAGATAATTACTTATCCTCAAATGATTTTTCCTGGCCAAAGTTAGAGCCTCTCACAGGTAATCGAGATCAACAGGCTGTTGTTGCACAATCAACAGACACAATCTAGATGATCAGCTGAGGAAAATAAAGCATCATGCGAAGGGTACTAGATAAGTGAGCAGCTTGAGATCTGCACATTTATGTGATGCTCATGGTCTTAGACAATATTTGCCTAGAGAGGTCACATTGAATGAAAGCAAACTCTAAGATGAATGAAAATATGCACAGGAGAAGAAGCCTCTGAGGCTTCTCAAGTGTTATGACCAGAAGACATAAACTCTGTTAAAGCAAATGTTTCTCTCTATTTTTTGTGTTATTCCAGGCAGGCCTTGATTACCGCCTGAACACATGCTGTGGAAGCCCAGCTTATGCAGCACCAGAGCTAATCCAGGGCAAAGTGTCTATTGGCTCAGAGGGATGTAGAGCGGTGTTTGTTTTCCCCTCTTTCCCTTCCCTCTCCACAGAGCATTTAAAGGCAGTGGAGCTCAGGTAGGCTCTCTTGGTTTCCCTTCTGAATTCTGCTAGGTTGCATCGCTTGGTAGCTCTCAGAAGCTGTCAGTGGCCACAGACTAGAAAAGTGCAATTGGTCTCAGTTCACACAGCTGGCTGGTTTGTCTCTGGCTAATCCTGAACTGCCTCAAGCGACTGCTTTGGGGCTCTACAGAACAGCAACTTCAGAGATCTCTTTCTATTACTAAGTGTTTGAAAGAGCAATTTGCTCTGTTAATTATCCATCATTTCTGTGCAGTCTGTTTTGTCAGACTTGTCTTTAGCTTCCAAGTTGTATGTGAAGAATTGTTTCCGTTGTAATGCACAATGAACTAAAAATTGAGAGATGAAAATGTGAAGAGTTTTTCCAGCTTTGATTTCATGTCTGGAATTTTGGAACCCACTACTTGCAGTTGTTAATCTGTCCAAACTGGTCTGGTTTGGAATGCCCTCGTACTTCTTGAATCGCTGTTAAAGGCGGAGCAATTCCTACAAGTGCCATGGCCCCACTGTTGTTCTAATTCTTGTTTCTTTGTTTTCCACACGCTGCTTTTCAAGCCTCCTTTTTCTTTACAGTCAAAGTGAGAATTGCACTGTGAGGTGTCTGAACCTTGTTGTGCCTGTACATAAATAGAACAGCAGCAAAGCCAGACAGGTGACTGTGCTGACAGCTCTCGTAGCCAGTAACACGTAACTGTGCTAAATCCCTTGTGACGACTTTGATTTCATTTTTGCCAGTGAAATCCTTGTAAAAGGAAGTGCAGCAGTGTGATGAGCTAAGGTGAAGATGCTGGTTTTAGTAGTGCTCTAAGCTGAGTGGAAGGGCAATTGAATGAGGGTTATATGCTTTCTCTGGGACGATAAGGTTTTATTTCCTGAGGGAAAGAGCCAGCTTTTCATGGGCTATATGTGGGCTTTGGCAAGGGCAGACAATCCAGTCTGTCAGGAAGCCATTTGAGGTGCTTCAGGTTTGTAAGCTTGTCTTTTAGTTTTTCAGGCGGATATTTGGAGCATGGGTGTACTGCTGTATGCTCTGCTGTGTGGGTTTTTCCTTTGGATGATGACAATATGATGGCACTCTACAGGAGGATACCAGTGGGTATCAGTGGTGCTAGAATACACTGAGAAGGGAAATAGCTGAGCTTGACAAGAGGCCTTGCTTTTCGGATGGCAGAACATGCTGAGCTGTGGGTAGAAAGGCCACAGCACAGTCTGCTGAATATTGTCCCTGTTTTTGCTGCTTTGTCTACCAGTATTTTGTGGATTTGGTTCTACGCTTGGTTGGCCTATGTGGCACTGTAGCCTAATTCTGTACCATGATAGCATACAGAATTTAAGGAGAAGTATTTTCCTGCCAATGGGCTGGATTTTTTTGTATCTGGTTCTTCAACTGGCTGCTCCCTATACTATCTGTAGTAAAAATATAGACACATCATTTGATTTCCCTGAAATGAATGTTCCTAAATGCCAGCTCTTCTCATGTCTACAAAGATCAAAGTTCTGCATTTGCTATTAGAATTTCCTCTTCCAGAATCAGGAGGTAATGTAGGACCCCACAGATTGCCTTCAGAATCCAACAGTTAGTTCTGTTTCCTTTCGGAGTGCATAACAACCTGAGCAAATGAATTGAATGACGTGGCTTGTTAGTCTGGTACAAACTCTGCTGTACACTGAAACCTGGTCCATTTGTAAGCAGGACTTTTTCCATCTCTGCAGGACAGCAGAAAACCCTTTGTGCTAATCATGATGCCAAGAAGCAGAATGCGGCAAATGGCAGATGATCCAACTGCTTCAGGTGTTCATTTCCTTAAAACTGTGAATAGTTTTGGACTGAGAGTTTGTAGGCAGAACAGAGCTCTTAAAGCTGTCAGAGATTATTTCTGCACTGTTCAATTCTATCTGCCTAACATACACCGGATCTCAGAACTGCATTGCTTGAACTGGTGGAACTTGTTGAAGTGAACTGGGATGAGCAAGTTTTAGAACTTAGTCAGAATGCAGTAAAAAATGGATAATCTCATGAGTATTAAGGTACAGGCTTGCTATTTCTGCACTGAATTTGTTTTTATTTTACATGGCTGTGATCTGAAAGTTGCTTGAAACGCAGGCACCTAGGCACTGTTGTGTAACTGAATTTCACACGATAGGTCCTGAAATATCCTGGAATCAAAAACTCTGACTTGTTTTAAGTCTGCTGCTTGAGTCTAATCAGGGTCATAGTGTCTGTGTGCAGTGTTTCTTTCCCTGTAATGCTCCACATCATTTCATTTTGGGAATATTGAAGGAAATGGACTATGTGCCATAACTGTTGTTAGAACAAAGTATGTCTGGTGTGATCTTATGCATAGGTTCTGTAACTGCTCTTCACAGCTCAGGTGTTTGACCTTCCTTTTGGTGAAGTGATGAAATACTGCTGGTTTCTATTTGTGCTTCTAGGCACCTTGAAGCTCTTAGGAATAGAACAATTGTCTCCAGTTCTTTTCAATGATATCAGTAACAGCTCGAGTGTTGCTGCCCACTAGGTAGACCCAAAGAAGCAGATTACAGTGTAACAACACACGAGCTGGACCTGAATGAGGATCACTTTCAAGACAGTGGCTATGCTGCTTCAAGCCTACTTGCTTCTTCCTGCCGCCACTCTATTACCAAGTATCAACAACCTTTCATGATTCAACTTGCAAATGTTTGAAACTAACCCTTGTGTTTCTATGCCTTCCTAGGTGATTCGAGCCCTTGTCAACCCCAAAGATCCAAACCAAGCAGTGTCTTTCCATCAATGGAGAGTTCTTATTAAGCATGAATCGCTGCAATTCGGATGACAGCCTTCCACATGGTAACAGTGATGGACACAAGGGGCTCATCCACGTTCATGCTCTCATATCTCCTGGCTCTGCTGAAGCTCCTGACCTGAGCCTGCCAGACACAGCAGTCACCTGCCTGGATTGTGACCCAGCGCCTTTGCAGTGCTGCCCATCCCAAGCACAGCCCGAGTGTCCCAGCAGCAGCACCACCATACAGGAGCAGGGCAGCATCAGTGAGGTGAAGCTGAGCATCTTAGATGGGGACTTAGAGTCAGGCTGCCAGTCCCAGGCACCAGGCAGCAGCACAAGCTCTGAGCCACTCTCATCTTGACAAGAGGAGTCCCATCTTCACCCTTGACCTCTCAAGCCCTCCTGTCTTTTATTGAATAAAGTCACTCTCATGCTCAGTCATCGCCTCGACTGCATTCTGAGTCTTCAATCACAGGGATTGGGATGAATGCAACAAACAGCAAGGCAGCTCAGCTTGCAATGCTATGGCTGTGGGGTTCGTGCAGGCAGAGCTCTGGGTTCCCATTTTGCCTGGCTTTGGGATGTCTGCAGCAAGATCTCTACCATTTTGTATGGGAGCAAATAATCTCTAGCATCCAGGTTGCTGCTCATGATATATCCCAGTCTTCCTGGCTGTCACTTTGTGATACTTTTCAAAGCCTTTTGATACTCTTTGATGCCTTGGCTGCTCCCTAACACCTCTGTCCTCCTGCCATGTTGACTCACGTCTCCCACTTTTAAGCTGGCTTTGCAGATCATCTCCAGCCCTGTCATCATCACGCTGCAGCAGGAGGTGCTCACCTGGCCCAATGTCTGGCAGTACTGCTTGTTCTGCAGATGAGCAGCTGCCTCCTCATCTCTTCAGCTACAGTAGTTTTTCTCAGGGCAGTTAGATGCAGTCATGCTCCTCTGGATTTGGTGTGTTAAATCCATGCTGCATGGCAGCAGTCAGTGCAATACAAAGGTGTTCTGTGTGCCATAGCATTTCTCCAGGGGCTGCCAAAGGTAGAAGCACAACACAGCACCATCCTTCTGACAGTAATGTCTGTGAGTGTTAGACATGTGAGCACTGCATCATCCCCAGCGTGTCAGTGCTTTTCCACACCAACCTGACTCTCACACTCTGCACTGAATGTAACTCTGCTCTTGTGGAGACAAATGCTTTCTGTCACATCCTCCATCCCTGCAACCATTTGCCGGTAGGCAGCTCTTGCAGAAGAATCAAGCAGCAGAACCTTGTGCTCACCCTATAGCATGCAAATGCTATGAAAGCAGAAATAACCTGGCATGCTCTGGGTCTGCAAGGCTGCACAGATGGGAGAGGTAGATTGTGTTTTTGCAGTGGAAGTTTCCAGTATTTTCAGTACATAGTGTAGGCCCTAACTGAATGTATAACCCTCTTGTAAAACAGCTGTATAAGTAGTTTTTCCACCAAGAAAGTTGCTGAACAGAATTAAGTTCAGACTGGGGGCATTCTGACATGGGGAGAATTGAGACAAGCACAAGATAAATACAGGGTGGGTAGAGCCCAGCACAGGACAGAATGAATGTACTGACTTTTGGAAACATTGCCCTTCTCTGTCCGCAGAAAAGTACAAGGCAGACCTAAAAACAAGAGGTTGGTAATTGACCTTCTATGGAAATGAATCCTAGCCACAGTCTCGAGGAGTCTGTGAGCCTGAGATGCTCAACCAATGAGAGCCATGAGAGCATCACCTGCAGTGGGTTTAGGGCACAGAACAGAATTGATTTCACTGACTGGTGTGCAGTTTCTCCCTTGCCAATAGGGGATGTGCGCGCAGTATTGCAATAATGAATAAGCACTGCTGCTATTGCTGCCATCTTTGCCTAACTAGAAAGCTTTGACTTTGAGAGTTTCTCACACAAGGGGAGAGGGTAAGAAAGTAAAGAGGCACAGAAAACTAAGGGAAACTGCTCTTCTTTATCTTATCTATAAAAATTGATACGATGCTGTTGTGCATTTTTTTTAATTTTATTTTTAATTTTTTGCTAATGTCAGTTAGATTGTTTTAAAATATCCACACACCAAAATCTGACTACCAAGCAAATGTAATGAAAATGAAATGAAGGTGAGTTAGTGGAAAGCACAAGGCCATATTATATTAGGCTCCAGCAAATTTACAGGCAGTCACTGCACGAAGAGGTAGATCTGAGTTGCACATTATATGATTCCCACAAAGATTAAGGAAATCTGAAGCTTTCAATATATTTTTTTAATTCTTTTTTCATTTCATTTTTAAACACCTGACCCAGACCCCAACCCTCACAGGAGCTGTAAAGATAACAGCATTAACCAGCAATGTAACTCTAATCCTAACCCTTACCCTGATTCTAAAATCGTCCCTAACTCCAAATGCAACAACAAAAATGATGCTAGAAGTTTGTAGCAAAAGGAACCTTAACCCTGATCATAATCCAAAAAAAAAAATCATTATGGTAACAATAATCTTTACCTTAAGAGTAATATTAATCAGAGCCCAGATGATGCCTGCATCCAATCAGAAGCATGCTTTGCATTATTTAAGAGTTGTATTTTTTCCAATGAACTCTCTCTATTATCACGTTTATAAAGTAACAGAGTCTGTTCTTTTTCTCCTGACACTGTGCCTTACTCCTGACATCCCCTGGAAATGACCCAGATAGGGCACCATCAAAGTAATGCTAATAGTAATGTCAATCCTAAGGGTATCTCTAGCCTCAGTGTTAATGGGACGCTAACAACAATCCCAACAGCCTTAAACATTCTGGTGGTGTGAAAGAGGTGCTGCCTTGCACATGCTGGGCAGTCCCATTGCCTGTTAAATGCAGGCGGCAGCGTAGAAACATGATGCCCGTGGTCAGAATGCCCTGTGGCAGATCCTGGCACCGGAGAACTGACCGGAGAACCATGAGAGAACTGACAACAAATCACGCGACATCAGAACCGACCCAGTGGTTATTTACAAGCCTTGGGTGACCCAGACAGGATCTCAGAGTGGTGAATGTAGGTACAGAAGTTGTTACTACTCTGTTTTCTTCTAAAAGAAGTGTTTTTTTTTCATCTCAGAAGTTGGGGGGGGGGGGGGGGGGGGGGGGGGGGGGGGGCGGGAAAGGGATATCAATTTAATTACTCATTAATTTATTGACAGACATTCACGTTTGCTACGTTTGGAGAAGTTTTTATTTGTTTGCTGTGGTTTGATTTTTTTTTTTTCTTTTTTTTTTCCCCCTTCCCTCCTCTTCCATCTTTGTGTTCTTCCCCTATAATCAAAAGAACGGATCCCCAGGGTTTGTCCCGCAGACGTTCTTTCCGTGGTCTCTGCTGCCACCTGCTGGCCAATAAGCGGAACTGCCACTGTTGGGCGTTTGGTGCCGCAGGAAGCACAACGCAGATCTGAGTTCTGACCGGTCTACGCAGCAAATCCGCCAATCTTTATTGCGATAAGCCCTCCAGACAAGAGCATAAAGTCATTGCCTGAGGGCAGGGTTAGTAGTAATGGATGTCAGTTTTGAAATTTCCAGTCCATTCACCATAGCACTTTCTGCCTCCATGTCCCATAACCAAAGCAGCTATGCTGGCATGCTCTCTTGGTTTCTGTCTAAACCACTGTACTATATCCATCAGTTCAGCTGCTGTATTATGGGCAGCAGGGTTTGGGGGGTGGACACTGGTCAGGGCACTCCCACCAGCCTATCCTGCATTTTTTTTTTTTTTTTTTTTTCATTTTTGGGTTACAATCAGTCAGATCTCAAATAGATCTAGTCCAAATGGAACCTCAAAATCTGACCTTTTAGTGCCTTCATTTACAGAGTCCATTTTATACAGATTCCCTTGTACAGGGCCCCCATGGTCCTCCAGACAGTTGTTACTGATCTTCCATAGGAGAATGATTGAATTAGGTTTTTTCCCATCAAAACTGCCACCTGTCTTTCCAGTTTTTCAACACTATCATTCAATAGCTGATTTGCATCAGCCTGAGCCTCTTCAGTTATGTTCAGACAGTTCAAGGCCATTAAAAGTGGCCATGCCACAATGAACACAGCTAACTGTCATTCTCAAGTTGTAAGTATGTCTTTGCTAAGACCATGGAAATACTCAGTCAGGTGGGCCAGGGACTCATGGACCCTCCCTCCGTCCCACACACGGCCCCATTTTTCAGTGACAGAAGCAGTGCTGCATTTTGAGGATCCTAGGAATCCCAGGACATGCCCTGACAAAAGGTCATTCAAAGGGGTAGTCTTTCCCCATCCAAACAACTCCATGATATTCACAGAATCACAGAATTGTAGGGGTTGGAAGGGACCTCCAGAGACCACTGAGTCCAGTCCCCCTGCCAAAGCAGGTTCCCTACACCACAAAAGAGGTACGAAGAGGTAGATCTGAGTTGCACATTATATGATTCCCACAAAGATTAAGGAAATCTGAAGCTTTCAATATATTTTTTTAATTCTTTTAAGTAATGGTGCTAAATGTACACTGTTGTAGGAGAATTAAAACATTTCATAGTATAGCAGGAGTAGTGCCTCTGAGAATGGTCTGGACTTGTCATTATCTTCTGCACTCTGAGCAGGACTCCAAGCCCAACAACAGCAGATGCCCAACAGCAGCTCCATCAGTGAGTTCCTCCTGCTGCCGTTGGCAGACACGCGGCAGCTGCAGCTCCTGCACTTCTGGCTCTTCCTGGGCATCTACCTGGCTGCCCTCCTGGGCAACGGCCTCATCAGCACAGCCGTAGCCTGCGACCGCCGCCTGCACACCCCCATGTACTTCTTCCTCCTCAACCTGGCCCTCCTCGACCTGGGCAGCATCTCCACCACTCTCCCCAAAGCCATGCCCAACGCCCTCTGGGACAACAGGGCCATCTCCTACACAGGATGTGCTGCACAGCTCTTTTTCTTTACCTTCTTCATGTCAGCAGAGTATTCCCTTCTCACCATCATGTCCTATGACCGCTATGTTGCCATCTGCAAGCCCCTGCACTACGGGACCTTGATGGACAGCAGAGCTTGTGCCACCATGGCAGCAGCTGCCTGGGGCACTGGGGTTCTCAATTCCCTGCTGCACACTGCCAGTACGTTTTCACTGCCTCTCTGCCAAGGCAATGTTGTCAACCAGTTTTTCTGTGAAATCCCACAGATCCTCAAGCTCTCCTGCTCAGAATCAAATCTCAGGGAAGTTGTGTTTCTCATTTTTACTATCAGTTTAGACGTAGGCTGCTATGTTTTCATAGTTGTGTCCTATGTGCAGATCTTCGTGGCTGTGCTGAGGATGCCCTCTGAGCAGGGACGGCGCAAAGCCTTCTCCACGTGCCTACCTCACCTGGCCGTGGTCTCCCTGTTTCTCAGCACTGGTGCTTTTGCCTACCTGAAGCCCCCCTCCATTCCCTCCCCACTCCTGGATCTGACAGTGGCACTTCTGTACTCAGTGGTTCCTCCAACACTGAACCCTATTATCTACAGCATGAGGAACAGGGAGATCAAGCACGCTCTCAGGAAGGTGTTGCAATACTCACTATTCCCGCTTCAATAAAGTGCACATCTTCATCGCATGATTCCCAGTGATGGTTCTTTATGTTTTATGCATCTTTGATTGATTGATTATGTGAGATTTAGCAACGTGCAAAAAAATGTTATTGAACTTATAAATAAAAATTTGTTTCACTTCTTTCACACCTACTATCCATTTTCTCACTCCAAGAGCCCATGTAAACATGGAACCAGATTCCCCGAATAGGTTAAGAGATAAATAAATAGCATTCAAAATACGCTTTTCCTTAGCTCTTCTCTTATCCAACTTTGTCTGGATTTGGGGAAGGTACAGCCACAGATAGAAGCACAACTAGTTCTTTTCATTCCCCCTCTCTTTACACTGATACAGTGCACAGAGGATTCGAGTCCTCTCATTTCTACAGGCCTGAAGGTCTTGTGTGTCTCACAGCAGTCCCGTCGTCTCTACAGCAGCACTCAGTGGTTTGCTTAATTTTCTTATCTCAATACTTGGAACAGCTACAGGACCTGTAGCATAAGTGACCGCAGAGCTCCTTATGAGGGGTGGAGTGACAGTGGGATCTGTCCAGAGCTTGGAGCAACTGCAGGATGTGTAGCAAAAACTTGGAGCTATTGCAGGGACTGTGCCAGGAGTTGCAGAGGCTGCAGCAATGTCAGCAGATCCAGCTCTCTTCCCCTTGAAGATGCTGAATAGTGTTGAACACAGCTCAGTAGGTGTGGGCCAGGCCCTGGCACACTGCAGTCATTTGGGCCTTTTTAGGATTACCAGTGCCACAGCAGACCTGTCTCCAATATTCTACCAGTTTCTCAGGATCCTGCAGTTGCTCGGAGATGAAGTTCCAAAGCCCTGGGGGTGCCCACCACTCCAGGCAGCTGCCCAGACTGTCCCACACCCCCTGCCATGCAGAGCCTTCTCACCTTGGGGCAGATCTCTCACTGATATTCCTGAATAATTGTTTAACCTCAATCCTAGAATCATAGAATCACCAAGGCTGGAAAAGGCCTGAAAGATCATCCAATCCAACCGTTCACCTATTACCAATAGCTCCCACTTAACCATGTCCCTCAACACAATATCCAGTCTCTCCTTGAATACCCCTGGTCTCCCAGAGACGACAGTGTAAAATGTGTAATTCCTAATCATACCAACAATATTACTTCCAAAACCCAAAGATGTCCAAAGAGCTGAATGTGCACAAAACTTCACTTTGCCAATTTTATCGTGGTACAAACCAAGGTCAAACAGCATAGCAAAATAAATACCCTAATCCAGCATCCAGAGTTGACAAATGATGCAGCAGGGAAAACAAGCAGCAAGCAAGGAGCTGTGAAATGCAGTTTCATGAGAAGACTCAGCAAGCTTCACAAATAGGGAAACTATCAGCACCATGGCCTGCACATCTCCAACTCCCACAAAGCCCTGTCCACTCTGGACAGATGTGCTGTTACCACAACCCTTGGAGCCTCACATCAGGCACCAAAATGACTGTGGTTGTTGAACCCAACATGTGGCTCAGCAGCTCACAGTGCTTTGTGCACTGCCCCATTCCCAGTGGGATGGGGATGAGAACTGGGAAAAAGAGTACAACTTCTGGGTTGTAACAAAACAGTTTACTAAGAGAGATAAAAGGAGAGGAGTAATAGTAATCACTATATATCCGTTGATATAGAATCGTATGTAACAACTGATGCACAAGCACTTGCTCAGCACCACCAGACTGATGCTCAGCTGGGCCCTGAGCAGTGAAGAGACTGAGATGAACTCCCACCCCTTTCAATACAATTTCTGCTTGCTGTCAGCTGATAGAGAACGTCCCTTTGGCCACTATCAGTCAGCTGTCCTCACTCTGTTCCCTCCCAGCTCCATGTGCCCTCCACTGACCATGGCCTTGGCTCTGTACAACACTGCTTAGCAGCAGCTGTAAACATCAGAGTGTTATCAATGGTTTTCTCCTAGAACCAAAACACTGCACCACAGCAGACAGTCTGAAGAAAACAATTCCATCCCAGCTGTAACTCAGATTCCTGCCTGTCCCCTCTTCTTGTTCTTCCTGATCAGGAAGCAAGGAACAGAATCTGCCGCTCTCCTCTCTGAGCCCTTTCCATCAGTTCTCAGCTGGCTCCTCTGCCATCCCCAGGCAGAGCTCAGTGCCCTCTCATGGATGGCAGCAGCCTTTTCTCTTCTTCCTTGCCCATCCGTCATGCAGAATCTGTACCCCATTTGCTACAGTACAGAGCTGAGAATCAACCCACCGTGTCTCTGTGAACCAAACAAGACCCTAGGCCTGCAAAGGCACAGAGATTTGGAGTTCGCTGAGTGAATGTTTGTGGTCCTCTCATTAGTGTAAGGATTCTTCAGAAAGCATCCCCTTCCAGAAGCATGCTTTGATTTAGCCTGTCTGGGTCTTGCATCTACACTGTGGTACTGATGTTCAGGGCCTTGCTCAGAATCAGCAGCCTGCATGAAAGGAAAAGCTCTGTGGTTTTCTCTTGATTTGTCCCGTTTATTTCCCATGCTACCCGCACTGGTCTACAGGCACTTTAGGGCAGCAGTAGGTTGGGGTTACCCCCAGAGGGTACACAGTAAGATTTAGGACGGGGTATTGGCAACAAGACTTTCTCTGAGGAATCCTCACACAATCCTATAGAACAACTCAGAGGCTTTCCATTCAATCTCCAACAGCAACAATATCCCTCAGCCCTTCTCTGTCACATCCAATTCCCCACCCTTCCCCATTTGGACCTGGTTTAAAGCCCTATAATCAATCAGTGCAGGAGCATTTCAGATGGGGTCATGGAGGAGGCAGACTGCCATTCTTGGGGTGGCCATTTTCCCAGGAGGGCATGGTGGGAGGGCTTTGTCCCATCTGGTTCCACCAACACTTGCATCCACCCAGCAGAAGGCTGTGCCCTCTGTGTCCCACTTGAACTCTGCATGGAGCTTACAGTTGGCAGTGACATGGCTGAGAAGCTCTGGGCATGGATTAAGGGACAGGGAATTAATGTGCCTTCCTAACTTCCTCCCTGCATGCCTTAGCAACTTCCTTGTAATCTCCCCAAGTACCCAGCCCCTTCTTCCAGAGGACGGAGATTCTCTTTTTCTTCCTGAGTCTCAATAGTTTTCCCCAGTTCATCTGCACTGGTCTTCTTCCCCTATGGCTCACCTTATGGCATTCAGGGACAGCCTGATCTCGTGCCTTTAAGATTTCCATCTTGAGGAGTGTCCAGGCTTCCTGGACCCCTTTACCCATAAGGAGCGACTCCCAAGGGACCTGTGCTACAAGTGTCCTGAACAGGTCAAAGTCCGCCCTCTAGAAGTTCAGGATAGTAGTTTTGCTAGTCACCCTTCTGACATCTCCAAGAATAGAGAATTCTACCATTTCATGGCCACTCTGCCCAAGACAGTCCCCAACCTTCTCAACTCCTACCAGTCCTTCACTGTTAGTGAAGAGCAGGTCTAGCAAGGAACCACCCCTGGTAGGACTTCATACCAGCTGTGTAAGGAAGCTGTCTTGCATGCAATCTATAAACCTCTTGGACTGATTCCTCTGCTATTTATTATATTCCCAGCATATATCAGAGAAGTTGTAGTCTCCCAAGAAAATGAGTGCTGGCAATCTTGCGACTTCAGTAAGCTGCTCATAGAATGCCTCACCCATCAATTAGGCGGTCTATAAGAAACCTTTAGCAAGATGTCACACTTACAGGCCTTTCCCCCGATCCTTACAAACATGCACTTCATTCTGAAGCCCAAGCTCTTCAACATCAAAACTCTCTTTAATATAAAGGGCCACACCACCACCCTTCCTTCCTCCTCTATCCCTTCTGAAGAGCTTGTATCTGCCTGGCAGCCTTCCCTCGGGGATGCCAGCAAGTCACTCCACCAGCCCATCTCCCGATCACACTCCCTGATGGTAAACTGTAAGTAAAACCTTGAGTAAAGTGAGAGTTCACCTAGACAAAAGTATGAGTAGAAACATGGACTGACGTGAGGGTAAACCCAGAGTAAACCCAGGATCCCATCCATTGGGCATGCACAGCCTCTGAGGGCAACTTTTTCCAGTGTTGCTGTGTAAAAATATAGGTTCCTCACATCTAACCTATGTCTCCCCTTTTTAATTTAAATCCGTTTCCATTTGTCCTGTTATCAACAGACCATCCCATCCTTATTCTAGCGTTAGGCATCTCATCCTCAGATGGAAACCCTGGGGCTGAATGGGGATCAGTTTTTCAAAGAACCACAGGAGCTACAAGTTCACCTAGCTGAGTTCAGATGTGCACAGTGAGGTGTCTGTGTGTGAGTCCCTCATCTGAATCCTTGGTTTTTATTCCACAGGGACTGCACTACTCATACACAGTCTCTCAGTGATGCCCAAGATGCCTTGGGTGATCCTAGTTTTGTGCTAGTGCTTGTAAACTGTGACGGAAAATCTATGAGATAGACACCTCCTTCTGGAGCATCAGCTGAGGGCCAGAAGGGAGGTATTCTTGGCCATCCTAAATACCACCTCAGCCACGTGCTTAGGGCACCCATTGTGTCTTTTGCACCTGACCCCATGGAGTATGTAGTGATATTCAGCTTATCAAAAGGATGAGCTCAGAACAGAAGAGGCAGATCTTCCTCTCTGCTCCATCTGTGGCATAGTCTGGATTTCAAGGCATTGCAAAGCTATGGCACATCTACGTTCTTGCACTGATGACACTTTAGCATGCTCTGGGCTCGCATTTCAATGGCATCTAATAAATCTAGGGTCATACCTGTTGACAGGAAGCTGGCAAATGTTGTCTCATTGTAAGGAAGAGCAAGAAAGATGACACGGGCAACTATGGACCTGTCAGTCTCACTACAGTGCTTGGTAAAATTATGGAGAAAATGATGGTGGGAGTTATGGAAAAACAACTGAAGGACAGGTCACAGACAACACAAGATACAGAGGGGAAGGTCCTATTTAATTTCAGGTCTTTTTATGACACCTTTATCCATTGAGCTGAACAAGGGAAGGCAGTTGATGTAATCCTTGAGGATTTCAGTAGAGCTTTTGATACTATTTCTCCAGCACCCTTCTGGACAGAAATTCCTGCATACAGCTAGACAGAAACAAAACGTGGTGTGTTGTAATACAAGAAGAATTTTACAGAGCAGCAGCCATGGATTGAGATAAGGAGTTCACAGAGCAGCAGCTGCGGAGCAGGATAAACAGCATGAGAACAAAGGACATCTCTAGGAAAAGAATGAATGGCTCGTGGCTTTGAAGGGGGGTTATAGGGTTGTTATTGCAGTAGCTTTCCTCCAATTAGCGTGTGTGATTTTTGGACACCCTTGTCTGTCTCCTATAAAAGTCTGGCTTTCGGGCAATAAATTGATGCAGCTATATGTAACTATATTGGTGTTTCTCTGTTTGACCCAGCACGCTGACATTTTGCCTTTCAGGTTCACCAGCAGTGGTGGGTGAGCAGTTGGCCAGTAGTTCTGTCCCAAAGGATTATAGTCAGTGGGTTCCATTGGGCTGGTAGATGGTCACTGTCAGAGCTCCCCAGGGTTCCATTTTAGGGCCACTTTCCTTTCATGTTTATGCAGATGACTTGCATGCAGGACTAGAAGATGTTCTGAGCAAGTTTGCTGATGAGACCAGATGAGGAGGTGTTGTTGCCTCCACTTAGGGTGGAGAGGACTTGCAGAGAGATGTGGACAAGTCAGAGAAGTGGGTACCAGTTGGTACTAAGCACCAAGTGCATAAAGTATAACAAGAACAAGTGCCTGATTGTGCACCTGGGTATGGGCAACCCTGGACATAAACACTGTCTGTATATTGGACACATGAGAGACGTCTGACTGAAAAGGATTGGGGGTCCTGCTCAACATAAAATTTTAAGTGAGTCAGCAGTGTGCCCAGCCAGCCAAGAAGGCCAACAGTCCCCTAAAGTGCATCAAGCAATTTATTGCCAGCTGGGTGGGAGAAAGGTTTGTCCCTCTTTGCTCTGCATTGCTACTGCCTCACCTGGAGCACTGGGTGCACTTCTGGGCAATGCAGAACATAAAGAACATCAAACTATGGGAGAGTGTGCACAGGAGGGCACTGGAACTGAGAGATCTGAAGTTCAGAGTTTCACTGGGATTGACTGCTTGTTCAGACTGGGCCCTTCTCACACCCCACATCCTGTGATGAGACACAGGGCACATGTGGGATATGAACTTTAACAGCATCCTTGCACCACATGCAAATGCTTTTCCCAGTGCTTCAGTGTTCCACCACCCATTGCTTTCAACATAGTTTTCAACACCCCATTGTATCTTTTAATTTTACCAGAAGCTGGTGCATGGTAGGGGATATGATAAATCCACTCAATGCCATGAACTTTGGCCCAAGTATTTATTAAGGGAATTTTTGAAATGTGTCCCATTATGAGACTCAGTTCTTTCTGAGGTGTCATGTCTCTATAGGACTTGTTTCTAACAACCCAATATTGTGTTTCTGGCAGTAGCATGGAGTACTGCGTATGTTTCAAGCCACCCAGTGGTTGCTTCCACCATGGTAAGCACAAAACGCTTATCATTATGAGATCCTGGCAAGGTGACATCATTCACCTGTCACTCCTCCCCATATTTATACTTTTGCCTTGGCCTTCCCCCCAGAGAGGCTTCATATTCTTGGCTTGTTTAATTATGGCACATGATTCACAGTCATGAATAACCAGTGCAATAGCATCCATAGTTAAGTCCACCCCTCAGTCTCTAGCTCAATTATATGTTATGTCCATTCCTTGATGGCCTGAGGTCTCATGGAACCATCAAGCTTGAAATAATTCACTCTTGTTCTGCCAGTCCAAGTCTATTTGAGCCACCTCAGTTCTGGCAGCTCGACCTACCTGATGGTTGTTTTGTTGTTCTGCAATAGCCCGACTCTTGGGCAAGTGTGCATCCACGTGACACGCCTTTACAATCATATCTTTTTTTTGAGCAGTTATGTTTTTCTACAGTTCAGCAGCCCAAATAGGTTTACACCTCCGTTGCCAGTTATTTTGTTCCCACTGCTGTAACAACCCCCATAAGGCATTTGCCACCATCCATGAGTCAGTATAAAGATAAAGCATTGGCCACCTCTCCCGTTCAGCCACATCTAAGGTCAGCTGGACAGCTTTTACCTCTGCAAACTGACTTGATTCTCCTTTACCTTCAGTGGCCTCTGCGACCTGTCGTGTGGGGCTCCAAACAGCAGCTTTCCATCTCCGATGCTTCCCTACAATATGAAATGATCCATCAGTGAAAAGAGCATATTTCTTTTCATTTTCTGGTAGTTCGATGTATGGTGGGGCCGCTTTAGCACATGACACCTCTTCTCCTGGTGATGTTCCAAACTTTTTATCTTCAGTCCAGTTCATGATCACTTCTAAAATTCCTGGACGATTGAGGTTCCCCATCCGCGCTTGTTGTCTAATCAGTGCAATCCACTTGCTCCAGGTGGCATCGGTAGCATGATGGGTGGAGAGAACCTCCCCTTTCAACATCCGGTTCATCATTGACAGTTGAGGTGCCAGAAAGAGCTGCATTTCAGTACCAGCTACTTCGGAAGCAGCCCGAGCCCCCTCATACGCGGCTAAGATCTCCTTCTCAGTTGGAGTGTAGCACTCTTCAGACCCCTTGTACGCTCAGCTCCAGAATCCCAGGGGTCGGCCTTGGGTCCCTCCTGAGGCTCTTTGCCACAAACTCCAAGTGGGACCTTTCTCTCCAGCAGCAGTATAGAGGATGTTCTTTACATCCTGTCCAGTCCGTACTGGCCCCAGGTCCATGGCACAGGCTATCTCCTGTTTAATCTGTTCAAAAGCCTGCTGCTGCTCTGGGCCCTATGCAAAATCATTCTTCTTCTGCATCACCTGATAAAGGGGGCTTACAATGAGGCTGTAGTTTGGAATGTGTATCCTCCAAAAGCCCACTGCACCCAGGAAAGATTGTGTCTCTTTCTTGCTAGTTGGTGGAGACATGGCAGTGATTTTGTCAATCACTGTTGGGATGTGATGACATCCATCCTGCCACTTTATACCTAAGAACTGAATTTCCTGGGCAGGCCCTTTTACTTTGCTTCACTTAATAGCAAAACTGGCTCATAGAAGAATTTGAATTATTTGCTCTCCAGCACAGCAGCACTCAGTGGGGGTGTGACCTCATTCAGGCCACGGTAGTCTACTGTCAGCCTCCATTCTCCACTGGCTTTACGCACTGGCCATATGGAGCTGTTAAAAGGTGAGTGAGTTTTACTGATCACTCCCTGATTCTCCAACTGGCGAATCAAATCATGAATGGGGAGCAAGGAATCCCTGTTGGTGCGATACTGCCGTCTGTGCACTGTCTTTGTAGCAATCGGTACCTGCTGCTCTTTTATTTTTACTCGTAGCAGCCTCACAACAGACGGGTCCTCTGACAGGCCAGGCAAAACAGACAGCTGCTTAATGTTGTCCATATCTACAGCAGCGATTCCAAAGGCCCAGTGATACCCCTTAGTATCCTTGAAATGCCCTCTTCTGAGGTATCCTCAATACCAAGTATGAACGGAAACCCTGGACCACTCACATAGGATGTTTTTTCCAGTCTTTACCAGTGAGGCTTATTTCAGCCTCCAACACAGTCAATTCTTGAGAGATATCCAGAAATATGGATTGATTCTGTCCCTTCATGACTGGAGGGCATTAGGGTGCACTGTGCACCAGTATCCACCAGTGCCTTATATTTCTGTGGTTCTGATGTGCTAGGCCATCAAATCCACACAGTCCAATAAACTCTATTATCCCTTCCACTCCCTTGAATGAGGGCAGGGCCCCTCTATTGGTTACCTGTGATAACTGGAGCAGCCGTACTGGTGGTTGGACTGTTTTGTAGTTCCCTCACCCGTGCTCATAGTACAGGAGTAGGCTGGTCATGCCACTTCCTCGTGTCTTCTCTGTGGTCACGTAGGTAACACCACAAGGAAACACACAGTGCAATTTACTGTTGTTCCTTGCTCAATCTGGAAAGCGCTTGTGTCTAATAGCTGAGAATTTTAATGATACACATGAAGGCTTTATGGTCGTTAATTTCTTTACGATCTCTCGCCTTCAACTGAAGCAGCAGCTAGGCCAATTACCAAGTGACACCAAGGAGATGAAGTGGCAAAATGGCGATTTATTGAAACAGACACATCCTTATATAACCTACGCCTTTTTGTCTACACCCACTGTATTACACTAAGATTCTTCCAGAATATGGGGAAGGGCCTGTCACATCACAACAAGCTACCGTCCCAGCTGTCCCAACAGCGAAGCAACCAGGTAACAAGAGATTCATTCTGGTGCCGTGTGAACTCCTTTCTTACGCCTTCGATTTCAGTCATCTTCAGGGATCGACAAACAGTAACAGAGATTTCCTCCTCATCACTCTCTTCTTCATGACACTTTTCCTTTTTCCTTTCTCGGTACTTATCCAGACCTGTCACCTGGATCTTCTGTTGCCTCCTCCTCCACTTCTTTTTTCCGTTCCAGACGTGAGGACACCCATTTCCATTTCTTGCCTTCCACAAGGGCAACTGATATTGTTACTGGTGCCTCCTGTGACTGATCAAAATTGACTTGGGGATTTCCCTTTTTGGCTAGAACCTCAGCTCGGAAATTCTCTCTTTTCGGAACAGTGTTATATAGAGCACGGTAAGCACAAGCCAAGCCCCAAATAAGTCATACCCCCTTAGATCTATCTAGGCTGTGCCATCCCTGACTCAAATACTGGCTTAGTTTCTCGGGATCCCACAGGTGTTCAAGAGTTAAATCCCATGACATTGCGGGCCCCCATGTGTTGGCGAACCTGAAGGCAAAAGTCAGCGTTCTAGGACAAACAACCACACACCAATATAGTTAAATATAGCTGTGTCCATCTATTGCCTGAAGAGCCGTACTTTTATAGCAAACAAACAAGGGTGTTCAAAAATCACACGTACTAATTGGAAGAAAGCTTCTGCAATAAGAACCCTAAAACCCCGCTTCAAAGCCACGAGCCTTTCACTCTTTTGCTAGAGGTGTCCTTGGTTCTCATGCTGTTTATCCTGCTCTGCAGCTGCTGCTCTGTAAAGTGCTTATCTTGATCCATGGCTGCTGCTCTGTAAAATTCTTCTTGTATTACAACAGAATGGCAGTTCCCTGGGGTCTCCAGCACACCCCCAGCCAGCTGGCAAATGCCACTGAGGACCTTTAGGAAAGACATGCCCTGGGTAGTGACAATGTTCTGGACAACTGTGAGCCCCACAATGGGTCTCGTACCTGTGTGCCATCTTCTGAACACCAGTAGCACGGTGTAGATGCAAGGCCCAGCCAGGCAAAATCAAAACATGCTTCTGGAAGGGGATCCTTTCTGAAGAGTCGTTACACTAATGAGAGGACCACAAACATTCACTCAGCGAACTCCAAATCTCTGTGCCTTTGCAGGCCTAGGGTCTTGTTTGGTTCACAGAGACATGGTGGGTTGATTCTCAGCTCTGTACTGTAGCAAATGGGGTACAGATTCTGCATGACGGATGGGCAAGGAAGAAGAGAAAAGGCTGCTGCCATCCATGAGAGGGCACTGAGCTCTGCCTGGGGATGGCAGAGGAGCCAGCTGAGAACTGATGGAAAGGGCTCAGAGAGGAGAGCGGCAGATTCTGTTCCTTGCTTCCTGATCAGGAAGAACAAGAAGAGGGGACAGGCAGGAATCTGAGTTACAGCTGGGATGGAATTGTTTTCTTCAGACTGTCTGCTGTGGTGCAGTGTTTTGGTTCTAGGAGAAAACCATTGATAACACTCTGATGTTTACAGCTGCTGCTAAGCAGTGTTGTACAGAGCCAAGGCCATGGTCAGTGGAAGGCACATGGAGCTGGGAGGGAACAGAGTGAGGACAGCTGACTGATAGTGGCCAAAGGGACGTTCTCTATCAGCTGACAGCAAGCAGAAATTGTATTGAAAGGGGTGGGAGTTCATCTCAGTCTCTTCACTGCCCAGGGTCCAGCTGAGCATCAGTCTGGTGGTGCTGAGCAAGTGCTTGTGCATCAGTTGTTACATACAATTCCATATCAACGGATATATAGTGATAACTATTACTCCACTTCTTTTATCTCTCTTAGTAAACTGCTTTGTTACATCCCAGAAGTTGTACTCTTTTTCCCAGTTCTCATCCCCATCCCACTGGGAATTGGGCAGTGCACAAAGCACTGTGTGCTGCTGAGCCACATGTTGGGTTCAACAACCACTGTCATTTTGGTGCCTGATGTGAGGCTCCAAGGGTTGAGATAGCAGCACATCTGTCCAGAGCGGACAGGGCTTTGTGGGAGCTGGAGAAGTGCAGGCCATGGTGCTGATATGTGTGGATGTGCTCCCTATGTGTGGAGCTTGTTGAGTCTTCTCATGAAGCTTCACTGCACAGCTCCTTACTTGGTGCTTGGATGCTGCATTAGGGTATTTATTTTGCTATGCTGTTTGACCTCAGTTTGTACCACGATAAAATTGGCAGCTGACAAAGTGAAGTTTTGTGCACATTCACCTCTGCGGTCATCTTTGGGTTTTGGAAGTAATATTGTCCATATGATTAGGAATTACACAATTTACATTGTCGCCTCTGTGAGTCCGGGGGTGTACTGGATATTGTGTTGAGGGACATGGTTTAGTGGGAGCTATAGGTAATAGGTGAACGGTTGGACTGGATGATCTTTTAGGCCTTTTCCAACCATGGTGATTCTATGAATCTATGATTGAGGTTAAACAATTATTCAGGAATATCAGTGAGAGATCTGCCCCAAGGTGAGAAGGCTCTGCATGGCAGAGGGTGTGGGACGGTCTGGGCAGCTGCCTGGAGTGGTGGGCACCCCCAGGGCTTTGGAACTTCATCTCCGAGCAACTGCAGGATCCTGATAAACTGGTAGAATATTGGGGGCAGGTCTGCTGTGGCACTGGTAACCCCCAAGAGGCACAAATGACTGCAGTGTGCCAGATCCAGAGAGCTGGATCTGCTGACAGTGCTGCAGCCTCTGCAACTCCTGGCACAGACCATGCAGCAGCTCCAAGGTTTTGCTACACGTCCTGCAGTTGCTCCAAGCTCTGGGCAGATCCCTCTGTCACTCCACCCCTCATAATGAGCTCTGCAGTTACTCCTGCTACGGGTCCTGTAGCTGTTCCAAGTATGGTAATAAGAAAATGGTACAAATTCCTCCCAAGGGAGGAAGTACAGCCCTGCGGTGGCTCCAACCCCTCCAATGAGCCCAGTGGCTGCTCCAACATAGTCACAGGTCCTGTGGTGGTTCCAGCTCTGGCAATGAACTCTGAGGTCACTTCAACTCCTGCAACAGCCCAACAGCCACTTCAGCTCCTACAGTGAACCCTGTGGCTGTTAAAACCCCTGCAACTAATCCTGGACTTGCAGACAGATGCGCATAGGGATTAGTTCATATATGTTTGCAACTGCATATGTTGTATATGTGTGAAAATACACTAAATATATTATATATGTATAAATACATTTGTCATAATTATTATCCTTTTCTTTTTCTCTTTGTCTCAACCCATAAACCTTAAACCACAGCACTGCCTTGAGATGCTTACGGATCTCCTTGGGACTATTCAGTCTGATCTGGTCACACAGTGAAGAGCACCTGAAGATCTCAAGGTTTTCTCAGGGAGCAGCTCCTGAGGTATATTCCTTACACCAGCTTTGGAAGAGGCCTCCCTCCAGTTCTCTGGTCCTGCTCTAAAGGGGCCCTCTTGTTATGGCAGTGCCAGCAAGGAGACCAGCTCTGACAGACCTGTTCATATTGCCGGCTACTGACTGCAGCCCTGGATTGCAGCTGTAGAGGCAACAGGATTGTTGTGAGACACACAAGACCTTCAGGACTGCACAAATGAGAGGACTCAAGAGCACTGCAGCACTGGTAAGAGCACATGAATGAAAAGAGCACGTTGAGCTGCTGTCTGTGGCTGTACCTCCCCAAATCCAGGCAAAGTAGGAAGAAAGAAAATCTAAGTAAGTCTATTTTGAAAACTTTTTAGGTATCTTATAACATATTCAGGGAATCTGGTTCCATGTTTACATGAGTTCTTGGAGTGAGAAAATGGAAATTAGGTAGGAAAGAATTTAAATACATTTTTATTTATAAGTTCAATAACATTTTTTTTTTGCACATTCCTATATCTCACATAATCAAACAGACAAAGATGCATAAAACATAAAGAACCACCACTGGGAATCCTATTGAGGAAGTTGTGCATTTTATTGTAGCTGGAATAGTGCTTATTGCAACACCTTCCTGAAAGCGTGCTTGATCTCCCTGTTCCTCATGCTGTAGATAATAGGGTTTAGTGTTGGAGGAACCACTGCATACAGAAGTGCCACTGTCAGATCCAGGAGTGGGGAGGAAATGGACGGGGGCTTCAGGTAGGCAAAAGCACCAGTGCTGAGAAACAGGGAGACCACAGCCAGGTGAGGGAGGCACATGGAGAAGGCTTTGTGCCGTCCCTGCTCAGAGGGCATCCTCAGCACAGCCATGAAGACGTGCACATAGGACACAACTATGAAAACAAAGCAACCAAAGCCTAAACTGACACCAAAAAAGAGAAATACAAATTCCATGAGGTAGGAGCCAGAGCAGGAGAGCTTGAGGATCTGTGGGATTTCACAGAAAAACTGGTTGACAACATTGCCTTGGCAGAGAGGCAGTGAAAACGTACTGGCAGTGTGCAGCAGGGAATTGAGAACCCCAGTGCCCCAGGCAGCTGCTGCCATGGTGGCACAAGCTCTGCTGTCCATCAAGGTCCCGTAGTGCAGGGGCTTGCAGATGGCAACGTAGCGGTCATAGGACATGATGGTGAGAAGGGAATACTCTGCTGAGAGGAAGAAGGAAAAGAAAAAGAGCTGTGCAGCACATCCTGTGTAGGAGATGGCCCTGTTGTCCCAGAGGGCGTTGGGCATGGCTTTGGGGAGAGTGGTGGAGATGCTGCCCAGGTCGAGGAGGGCCAGGTTGAGGAGGAAGAAGTACATGGGGGTGTGCAGGCGGTGGTCGCAGGCTACGGCTGTGCTGATGAGGCCGTTGCCCAGGAGGGCAGCCAGGTAGATGCCCAGGAAGAGCCAGAAGTGCAGGAGCTGCAGCTGCCGCGTGTCTGCCAACGGCAGCAGGAGGAACTCGCTGATGGAGCTGCTGTTGGGCATCTGCTGTTGTTGGGCTTGGAGTCCTGCTCAGAGTGCAGAAGATAATGACAAGTCCAGACCATTCTCAGACACACTCCTCCTGCTATAATATGAAATGTTTTTATTCTCTTACAACAGTGTACATTTAGCACCATTACTTGCATTTAATTTCATGTATTTCAGCATTCCTTAAGCAGAAGCAGCATATGGAGCTCTAACCTTCCTTTTATTTTCTTATGCCTTCTCTCTGGATATTTTCATCTGTTTCATGTCTCATATCTTTACCCCAAGTGCTCTTAGAGCCCCCTACCCGAGCTTCTGTGGCATTCAGTTTCAGTTAGAAAATGCTGCCTGTTTGTAGGATAAGTGAATTATTCATGCCTACAGAAAATGATGATAATTCCATCCTTCGAGAAAGGGGAGACTGAAAGCACATCATGTGTGAGTGTTCACAAAACAAGCAATTGATTGATGAAAAATTCTCAGAACTCTTATTGCCCCTTTTAGATTTCTGACTCCAAACCTCTTTGCCTCAGAACAGGAAATGGAAACCCCCTGCCTTGGCTCTCCTCTTGCAAAGTGCCCTCAGAAACATTCCGTTGTGCAGTGGAGCTGTGATCCCCTGCCCCAGGCAGCAGCTGTGGCAGCACAAGCCCTGCCGGGGGGCTCCTTCCCCCCACCCGTCTCCCTGCAGCACCCTGGGCAGCTCCCCGGGCAGGCTGAGTGCTGAGCCTGGCAGGCGGCAGAGTCCCATACCCGGCACACAGCCCCTGGGGCACAGCAGGGACCCTGCTCTGCAGGACAGCCCTGGGCACCCGCCTGCAGCCCCGGCTGCACAGCCTGCAGCCGTGCTGGGACATGCAGCCCTCAGGGCTGTGATTTCATACTGCAGTATGGAAGCCCTCAGCTGGAGCAGAAGGCTTTTTCCACAGTAAAGAAACATGCAGTGCCTGCATCCAGATCTCCTATGGGATGTCCCAAATTAAGTTGACCCTCTATGAAAAGCAGCTCATGGTCTGCAGTGAGACTTACCCTGTCATGGTCTGTGAGCAATGCTCCTGCAGTGAGTTCACAGCCCGCTCACACCACACACATCCTGCAAGCTCTCTTCAGTTTCTCTCCTCTCCTTCTGTCACCTGCAGGCTGTGCTGTGCACAAGAGCTGCTCCTGGGCACAGCTGTCTCTCTGCAGCCCTGCACACTTTTATGAGCTCCCTGTGTCCCAGGAGCCTGGACAGGCAAGCAGCAGATTATGTCATTTTTATCTTTCCGACTTGTCTCCCCTGACATGTCCCTGGGTCCTCATGGCCAACAGCTCCTGAAAGACAACAGCATCATGACTGTGCTTTGAAATTCGCTCAATTAACCACCACATGTCCAGTGGTCAGTGACTGATTGGAGACATATGGGGAGTGCCCCCAGAGATCGTTTGATGAAACAATAAGGGCAACCAGACAAGGAAGGCAAGGTTTGGACTTTCCCTGTGCAGGGCAGTGATCCAGCTGAGGCAGCGCAGGAGTCTCATCCCTTGACAGAAATCCTGGAGCTGAAATGGGATTCAGCTCCCTACACACCCACAGGAGCTGGGATTCCTCTGGTTCAGTTCAGAAGAGCACAAGGAGTTGCCTGCATGTGAGCTCCTGCTCTGAGTCCTCGGACCTTCCGCTGGGAGGCAGCTGCTCACACACAGACACTGGGTGATGCCCAAGGTGCCTGGGCTGCTCCTGATGTGTGCCAGTGCTTGTAAACCATGTGGGAAATCCCTGAGATAGACAGCTCCTTCCTGGGCATCAGCCGAGGGCCAGAGAGGGGATAGCACTGGCTGTCCGGTGAATTCACTCACAGCTACAAGAGCAGCACAGGGCCTTCAGGAAAGCCATGCCCATGGTGTGACCATGTTGCTGTGTCAACTCCAAGGCCCACGATCAGTCTAATGTTTGTGTGCCACCTTCTGCACACTGATACCATAGATTAGCTATCCAGTCAGGCTATGTCCAGTGATGCTTTCCAATTAGGATGTTTACTTCTGTGGTTTTGCACTAATGCAAACACCAACACACAAGAAGCTAGAAATCTTGATAGAGCTGCAGGCCTGAGCTCCTGTTTGGACCATGGGGACACAGTTTAATGGCTTCCACAACTGCACTGTAGCACAAGGGGGATACCGAGTCTTTAGGATGGATGGGCGAGGAGATAAAGAAGGGTGAATGCCCTCTGTGAGAGTGCACTGAGCTCTGCCTGGGGATGGAAGAGCAGACAGGTCAGAGCTAATGGAAATGGGAAACAGAGGAGACCATCAGTGTCTTTTCCTGTCTTCCTGATCAGGGAGAGTAAATGGAAGGTGCCCTCTGCAGACAGATGGGAATCTGATGTTGTCTGTCCCTTGTCCCATTTGGTGGCCTTTGTCACTCCATTATCTGCAGCAGGGACAGCACAGCAGGGCATGTGGCATCCAGCAGATCCATGGAGAGCACAGATGGCAGCTTCTTGACCAAGCAGTGGAGGAACCAAAGAGGAGAGGTGCTCTGCTGGATCTCATACTCTCCGGCATGGAAGGACTTGTGGGAACTGCGAAGGTGAAAGGGGCATCAGGCCACGTGCAAGATGCAAATGTATCTCTTTTTATTTATTTTGAGGCTGTAAGCTTAATAGTTGATCATAAATGTCAATAAAACTGAAACAAATAATTGAAGACAAAGATGGAAATCATTGAAATTGTGTTAACCCTTCTCAACATGAAAAATTCTCATGAGTCTTGTTCCATTTTAAGTTGTAAATATGAATCTTTGAGGTGATTTGATGTCTTTTTTTTTCTTTTACTGAAACTACAATGTTTTCCAGAACTGTGTTCGCTGGACACAAATGTCTTCAGATTCAGAGACACAGACAGTGGTGCCAGTGCCAATGCCCTGTGACTATAGCCCGGTGCCCAGCACTACTCTTCCCTGCTGCCTATTTGATGTGTCTCATCCTCCAAGTTTTTTCAGCTCTCCTAAAGAAATGGCCATGGTTAAGGGCATGTTTTCAGCAGGCCATTTGGGCACAAACTACTCCCACTGCCCTCCAGATTTCTCCATCCCTTGCTCTTTGTTCAGTCAGATACCTCCCAATTATCTGTCTGATTTCTGACTTTCAGGGGGATTACTGGAATTTGTTCCATCTCCCCAAAGTCTGAGAATCAGTGAGAATGTGTTAACCCGTCTCAATGTGTGAAATACTCACAAGTCCTGATCAATTTTAAGTTGATACTTCTCAACTACCTGGCTGATCTATCCCAGGGAGATTACTGGAATTTGCTCTATCTACCAGAGTCTGATGGCCTCTGTTGTCAACTACTTCACTGTGATTCAATCTATCCTATCCTACCTCAGAATAAATCATTTCTTTTAAAAATATTCCATATGAAAGACAAACTTCAATAGATGCCGCTTGAACATGGCATGCAGTTGATCACTGTGTTTTACTGTTCATTCAATTGCATCACCTTTCTTTCCATTTGCTGGCCAGATAAAAAAGAGAAATCTTTCCTTTTCCATGTGTAGCTGGTTCTCTGAGGAAAGCCAGTGGGAGTTGGTGCAAAGCAGTTTTAACACTGAGCGGATGAATGCAGAGGAGAAGAGTGATGTGAAGAAAAGTGATGCAAGTCCCATAGGTCCATTGTGAGCAGAAATTGGGTGGGGAGGTTGAGAAGGACCTTTGTCAACACAGTAACAGTACAGAACTCATTGGGACATCCTGGATTGGTATCAGTTGCACAGTGCTGCTTTAATGTCTTCTTTAAACCCAACTATAAATAAATAGACAATAAAGTTATACTGGATTCTTTAAGCTCTCTCCAGATATCCCTCCTTTTTGCTGAACAAGTTCTGATAACCTGAAGAAGATAACAAGATGGCATAAGGCACAGGAGATTCTTTAGGTTATAATGGTCCCAGGGTGCATTTGATGCTGAGTTCATCAGCCTCTAGTGCAGAGAGAAGTTTGCACAAAGTGCTCAACAAGACAAAGTCAGAAGTAACAGTGAAGTTTCTTGGAGTATTAATGGGCCCGCTGAGGAACATTACCAAGTAAGCTTCCCAAGGGACTTGTTAGAGAAGATAACTGGAAGCCATGACTACAGGCAGGCAAAGGCACTGGCATGCTAAGAAACCTCTCCTTTGCCTTACAAAGCAGACAGGTCAAGCCCTGATTGCAAGACCAGTGGTAGAGAGGTCCTGTATGTCATGTTGGCTCTGGGCATTTCCTGGGGCAATGGGTTGGAGGTCCGTATGATGTTAAATGAAAGACATGGGGACAGAAGATCCCAGGCTCTACATGTGGTGCAAGGACGCTGTGAGGTTCATGTCCCATATGAGACCTATGTTTCACTGCAGGATGTGAGCAGGGATGTGAGAAGGGCCCAGTCTGAACAAGCAGCCAATCCCTGTGAAACTCTGAACTTCAGATCTCTCGGTTTCAGTGCCCTCCTTTGCACATTCTCCCAGAGTTTGAAGTCCTTTATGTTCTGTGGTGCCCAGAACATAGTGAGGCAGTAGCAATGCAGAGCAGAGGGACAACCCTTTCCCTCACCCAGCTGGCAATAAGTTGCTTCATGCACTCCAGGGGACTGTTGTCTTTCCTGGCTGCCTTGGCACACTGCTGACTCACATTCAGTGTGATGCTGACCAGCACCCCAACCCTTTCCAGTCAGAATCCTCTCCAGTGTCCCATATCCAGTCAGTGTGTATGTCCAGCATTGCCCCTACCCAGGTGCACAATCAGGCACTTGTTCTTGTTATACTTTATGCACTTGGTGCTTAGTACCAACTGGTACCCACTTCTCTGACTTGTCCACATCTCTCTGCAAGTCCTCTCCACCCTCAGTGGAGGCAACAGCACCTCCTCATCTGGTCTCATCAGCAAACTTGCTCAGAACGTCTTCTAGTCCTGCATTCAAGTCATCTGCATAAACATGAAAGGAAAGTGGCCCCAAAATGGAACCCTGGGGACCCCGACAGTGACCATCTACCAGCCTGATGGAAAAAACTGACTATAATCCTTTGGGACTGACCTACTGGCCAACTGCTCACCCACCACATTGTGTTTCTGTCTAGCCATATGCAGAACATTCTGTCCAGAAGGTTGTTGTGAGAAACAGTATCAAAATCTCCACTGAAATCCTCAAGGATTACATCAACTGGCTTCCCTTGGTCAACTAAACGGATAACTGTGTCACAAAATGAGCTTAAATTAAACAGGACCTTTGCCTCACAAACTTGTGTTGGCTGCGACCAATGACAGAATTGTCCTTCAGCTGTTTTTCCATAACTCCCACCATCATTTTCTCCATAATTTTACCAGGCTCTGGACTGACAGGTCCATAATTGCCCATGTCATCTTTCTTGCTCTTCCTTACAATGAGACAACATTTGCCAGCTTCCTGTCAGCTGGCATGACCCTAGACTTCTTTAGATGCAATTGAAATGACAGCCCAGAGCACACTAAGTTTTCATCATTGAAAGAAAGTAGATGTGCCATAGCTTTGCAATGCCTTGAACTCCAGAGTATGCCACAGATGGAGCAGAGGGGAAGATTTGCCTCTTCTGTAGTGAACTCATTCTTTTGGTAAGCAGAATAACACTACCTGATACATGGGGACTGTGTCTCTGCTCTGCTCTGCTCAGCTCACAGGGCAGCGGTCTGGCAGGGTGTTGCTCTCATGTCAATGCAGGTAAACTCACTTTAATCCTTTTTCCTCTGTAAATGCTTCCTCTATTTCTATGCTCAGATACACTTCCACATTCCCTCAACTACACTTTCATATATCATTAACAATTACACTTTCTTATACCATCAAAACAGTTTGTCAAAACGTACAGTTCTTCAGTTCACATAAACTCCCTTAATACAGTCTGTATTCTTCAGTTATAAACACTGTGCCACAGAACCAGCACTGATTGAACCACCTCCCTCACACACTTCCTCGCAAGCAGTACATAGTATTACATAAATGGGTTGACACTCATTGGTCGGGTGGAATGTACACCTCTCCTCAGGACAATCTTACTAATCTACAGAGTACAAACTCCTGTCTTCTTACATACAAGCAGAAAGTACTTATGAGTGGACACACAACACAGTCTTTCACTTTGTCCGTGTCTGGCCATTTCCCTCACAGGAGGAAGGAAACATGGATCGGGACTCGGCACTCACCCTGCAGCTGTTCTGTGTCTCACTCACACCACACTCACTCTGACATTTAGATCAAAAACCATGGTTTATTCATACTACACAATGCTGACAACGTTTTCTAGCTGGAATCTTAATAACACTCATACTCTGGTCGACCAGTTGCAAACGTTAATGTTTTTCCCAGAGTCGGCTTGACACACGGTACCAAACACTTAAAGCAGATGATAATATTGAACATACAACCTATAACCCCCGTGATTACAACTTGGAGAACCCAGGCTACCATTTGACAGGCTATCCACTATATCCCATACCCGTAGGAGAGACCAACCTAGGTCCCTCCTATTGTCACCCACCTGGGAGAGAGTACTTGTTCTTGTTTCCATTCATATGACATACAGTTCCCTTTCATAGGAACTCACCCAAGGAGTCTTCCTACCCCAGCTGGCAACCAAAGCCATGAGCTCACCTCCCTGGGAGCAGCACGTATGGCTGTAAACTGTGTAGGATGTCTCCTCAAGACATATGGGCTCCACTTACCATACACATACCTGGTCCACCTATGGGTGGTCCTTGTCTGTCCCTGCAGTGATCAGGTGAGGAAGGGAGTCCTTCAGAGAAATCTCAGGGTGCGCTAAAAGTGTCTCCCTCTCAGCTGGTCCTGCAGCGAACAGAGCTGGTCCCACCTGGGCCGCCAAATTGACTACAGGAATTGAACTCTATAACCTCTATAACTGATACAGTCTCCCATGACATCCTTATAACAAAGCTGAGGAAGTATGGGATAGGTGATTGGACAGTGAAGTGGGTCGAGAATTGGCTGACTGGCAGAGTGCAGAGTGTTGTCGTTGGCGGTGCAGTGTCTGGCTGAGGGCCTGTAACGAGCGGCATCCCCCAGGGGTCTGTGCTCAGTCCGGTCTTGTTCAACATCTTCATCAATGACCACCCTCAGCAAGTTTGCTGATGACACGAAGTTGGGAGGATTGGCTGACACACCTGAAGGCTGTGCTGCCATTCAGCGAGACCTGGACAGGCTGGAGAGCCGGGCAGTAAGAAACCGGATGAGGTTTAACAAAAGCAAGTGTAGAGTCTTGCACCTAGGGAGAAATAATTGCATGCACCGGTACAGGCTGGGGGAAGAGCTGCTGGGGAGGAGCTCTGCTGAGAGGGACCTGGGCGTCCTGGTGGACGACAGATTAACCATGAGCCAGCAGTGTGCCCTTGTAGCCAAAAAAGCCAATGGCATCCTGGGGTGCATTAAAAAGAGCGTGTCCAGCAGGTCGAAGGAGGTGATCCTCCCCCTCTACTCTGCCCTGGTGAGGCCTCATCTGGAATATTGTGTCCAGTTCTGGGCTCCCCAGTAAAAAAAAGACAGGGATCTCTTAGAAAGAGTCCAGCAGAGGGCCACTAAGATGGTGAAGGGCCTGGAGCATCTCCCCAATGAGGAGAGACTGAGGGAACTGGGTCTGTTTAGCCTTGAGAAAAGAAGGCTGAGAGGGGACAGGATCCAGGTTCTATAAATATTTGAGGTGTGGGGGGCAAAGTGTTGAGGCCAGACTCTTTTCAGCAGTGTGTGGAGACGGGACAAGGGGAAACAGACAGAAACTGCACCATAGGAAGTTCTGCACTAATGTGTGCAATAACTTCTTTACGGTGAGAGTGACAGAGCACTGGAACAGGCTGCCTAGGGTGGTTGTGGAATCTCCTTCTCTGGAGATATTCAAGACCTGCCTGGATGCTGAGCTGTGCAACGTGGTGTAGGGAACCTGCTTTGGCAGGGGGCTGGACTCAGTGGTCTCTGGAGGTCCCTTCCAACCCCTACAATTCTGTGATTCTGTGAATATCATGGAGTTGTTTGGACGGGGAAAGACTACCCCTTTGAATGACCTTTTGTCAGGGCATGTCCTGGGATTCCTAGGATCCTCAAAATGCAGCACTGCTTCTGTCACTGAAAAATGGGGCCCTGTGTGGGACGGAGGGAGGGTCCATGAGTCCCTGGCCCACCTGACTGAGTATTTCCATGGTCTTAGCAAAGACATACTTACAACTTGAGAATGACAGTTAGCTGTGTTCATGGTGGCATGGCCACTTTTAATGGCCTTGAACTGTCTGAACATAACTGAAGAGGCTCAGGCTGATGCAAATCAGCTATTGAATGATAGTGTTGAAAAATTGGAAAGACAGGTGGCAGTTTTGATGGGAAAAAACCTAATTCAATCATTCTCCTATGGAAGATCAGTAACAACTGTCTGGAGGACCATGGGGGCCCTGTACAAGGGAATCTGTATAAAATGGACTCTGTAAATGAAGGCACTAAAAGGTCAGATTTTGAGGTTCCATTTGGACTAGATCTATTTGAGATCTGACTGATTGTAACCCAAAAATGAAAAAAAAAAAAAAAAAAAAATGCAGGATAGGCTGGTGGGAGTGCCCTGACCAGTGTCCACCCCCCAAACCCTGCTGCCCATAATACAGCAGCTGAACTGATGGATATAGTACAGTGGTTTAGACAGAAACCAAGAGAGCATGCCAGCATAGCTGCTCTGGTTATGGGACATGGGGGCAGAAAGTGCTATGGTGAATGGACTGGAAATTTCAAAACTGACATCCATTACTACTAACCCTGCCCTCAGGCAAAGACTTTATGCTCTTGTCTGGAGGGCTTATCGCAATAAAGACTGGCGGATTTGCTGCGTAGACCGGTCAGAACTCAGATCTGCGTTGTGCTTCCTGCGGCACCAAACGCCCAACAGTGGCAGTTCCGCTTATTGGCCAGCAGGTGGCAGCAGAGACCACGGAAAGAACGTCTGCGGGACAGACCCTGGGGATCCGTTCTTTTGATTATAGGGGAAGAACACAAAGATGGAAGAGGAGGGAAGGGGGAAAAAAAAAAGAAAAAAAAAAATCAAACCACAGCAAACAAATAAAAACTTCTCCAAACGTAGCAAACGTGAATGTCTGTCAATAAATTAATGAGTAATTAAATTGATATCCCTTTCCCGCCCCCCCCCCCCCCCCCCCCCCCCCCCCCCAAACTTCTGAGATGAAAAAAAAACACTTCTTTTAGAAGAAAACAGAGTAGTAACAACTTCTGTACCTACATTCACCACTCTGAGATCCTGTCTGGGTCTCCCAAGGCTTGTAAATAACCACTGGGTCGGTTCTGATGTCGTGTGATTTGTTGTCAGTTCTCTCATGGTTCTCCGGTCAGTTCTCCGGTGCCAGGATCTGCCACAGGGCATTCTGACCACGGGCATCATGTTTCTACGCTGCCGCCTGCATTTAACAGGCAATGGGACTGCCCAGCATGTGCAAGGCAGCACCTCTTTCACACCACCAGAATGTTTAAGGCTGTTGGGATTGTTGTTAGTGTCCCATTAACACTGAGGCTAGAGATACCCTTAGGATTGACATTACTATTAGCATTACTTTGATGGTGCCCTATCTGGGTCATTTCCAGGGGATGTCAGGAGTAAGGCACAGTGTCAGGAGAAAAAGAACAGACTCTGTTACTTTATAAACGTGATAATAGAGAGAGTTCATTGGAAAAAATACAACTCTTAAATAATGCAAAGCATGCTTCTGATTGGATGCAGGCATCATCTGGGCTCTGATTAATATTACTCTTAAGGTAAAGATTATTGTTACCATAATGATTTTTTTTTTGGATTATGATCAGGGTTAAGGTTCCTTTTGCTACAAACTTCTAGCATCATTTTTGTTGTTGCATTTGGAGTTAGGGACGATTTTAGAATCAGGGTAAGGGTTAGGATTAGAGTTACATTGCTGGTTAATGCTGTTATCTTTACAGCTCCTGTGAGGGTTGGGGTCTGGGTCAGGTGTTTAAAAATGAAATGAAAAAAGAATTAAAAAAATATATTGAAAGCTTCAGATTTCCTTAATCTTTGTGGGAATCATATAATGTGCAACTCAGATCTACCTCTTCGTGCAGTGACTGCCTGTAAATTTGCTGGAGCCTAATATAATATGGCCTTGTGCTTTCCACTAACTCACCTTCATTTCATTTTCATTACATTTGCTTGGTAGTCAGATTTTGGTGTGTGGATATTTTAAAACAATCTAACTGACATTAGCAAAAAATTAAAAATAAAATTAAAAAAAATGCACAACAGCATCGTATCAATTTTTATAGATAAGATAAAGAAGAGCAGTTTCCCTTAGTTTTCTGTGCCTCTTTACTTTCTTACCCTCTCCCCTTGTGTGAGAAACTCTCAAAGTCAAAGATTTCTAGTTAGGCAAAGATGGCAGCGATAGCAGCAGTGCTTATTCATTATTGCAATACTGCGCGCACATCCCCTATTGGCAAGGGAGAAACTGCACACCAGTCAGTGAAATCAATTCTGTTCTGTGCCCTAAACCCACTGCAGGTGATGCTCTCATGGCTCTCATTGGTTGAGCATCTCAGGCTCACAGACTCCTCGAGACTGTGGCTAGGATTCATTTCCATAGAAGGTCAATTACCAACCTCTTGTTTTTAGGTCTGCCTTGTACTTTTCTGCGGACAGAGAAGGGCAATGTTTCCAAAAGTCAGTACATTCATTCTGTCCTGTGCTGGGCTCTACCCACCCTGTGTATTTATCTTGTGCTTGTCTCAATTCTCCCCATGTCAGAATGCCCCCAGTCTGAACTTAATTCTGTTCAGCAACTTTCTTGGTGGAAAAACTACTTATACAGCTGTTTTACAAGAGGGTTATACATTCAGTTAGGGCCTACACTATGTACTGAAAATACTGGAAACCTCCACTGCAAAAACACAATCTACCTCTCCCATCTGTGCAGCCTTGCAGACCCAGAGCATGCCAGGTTATTTCTGCTTTCATAGCATTTGCATGCTGTAGGGTGAGCACAAGGTTCTGCTGCTTGATTCTTCTGCAAGAGCTGCCTACCGGCAAATGGTTGCAGGGATGGAGGATGTGACAGAAAGCATTTGTCTCCACAAGAGCAGAGTTACATTCAGTGCAGAGTGTGAGTGTCAGGTTGGTGTGGAAAAGCACTGACACGCTGGGGATGATGCAGTGCTCACATGTCTAACACTCACAGACATTACTGTCAGAAGGATGGTGCTGTGTTGTGCTTCTACCTTTGGCAGCCCCTGGAGAAATGCTATGGCACACAGAACACCTTTGTATTGCACTGACTGCTGCCATGCAGCATGGATTTAACACACCAAATCCAGAGGAGCATGACTGCATCTAACTGCCCTGAGAAAAACTACTGTAGCTGAAGAGATGAGGAGGCAGCTGCTCATCTGCAGAACAAGCAGTACTGCCAGACATTGGGCCAGGTGAGCACCTCCTGCTGCAGCGTGATGATGACAGGGCTGGAGATGATCTGCAAAGCCAGCTTCAAAGTGGGAGACGTGAGTCAACATGGCAGGAGGACAGAGGTGTTAGGGAGCAGCCAAGGCATCAAAGAGTATCAGAAGGCTTTGAAAAGTATCACAAAGTGACAGCCAGGAAGACTGGGATATACCATGAGCAGCAACCTGGATGCTAGAGATTATTTGCTCCCATACAAAATGGTAGAGATCTTGCTGCAGACATCCCAAAGCCAGGCAAAATGGGAACCCAGAGCTCTGCCTGCACGAACCCCACAGCCATAGCATTGCAAGCTGAGCTGCCTTGCTGTTTGTTGCATTCATCCCAATCCCTGTGATTGAAGACTCAGAATGCAGTCGAGGCGATGACTGAGCATGAGAGTGACTTTATTCAATAAAAGACAGGAGGGCTTGAGAGGTCAAGGGTGAAGATGGGACTCCTCTTGTCAAGATGAGAGTGGCTCAGAGCTGGTGCTGCTGCCTGGTGCCTGGGACTGGCAGCCTGACTCTAAGTCCCCATCTAAGATGCTCAGCTTCACCTCAGTGATGCTGCCCTGCTCCTGCATGGTGGTGCTGCTGCTGGGACACTCGGGCTGTGCTTGGGATGGGCAGCACTGCAAAGGCGCTGGGTCACAATCCAGGCAGGTGACTGCTGTGTCTGGCAGGCTCAGGTCAGGAGCTTCAGCAGAGCCAGGAGATATGAGAGCATGAACGTGGATGAGCCCCTTGTGTCCATCACTGTTACCATGTGGAAGGCTGTCATCCGAATTGCAGCGATTCATGCTTAATAAGAACTCTCCATTGATGGAAAGACACTGCTTGGTTTGGATCTTTGGGGTTGACAAGGGCTCGAATCACCTAGGAAGGCATAGAAACACAAGGGTTAGTTTCAAACATTTGCAAGTTGAATCATGAAAGGTTGTTGATACTTGGTAATAGAGTGGCGGCAGGAAGAAGCAAGTAGGCTTGAAGCAGCATAGCCACTGTCTTGAAAGTGATCCTCATTCAGGTCCAGCTCGTGTGTTGTTACACTGTAATCTGCTTCTTTGGGTCTACCTAGTGGGCAGCAACACTCGAGCTGTTACTGATATCATTGAAAAGAACTGGAGACAATTGTTCTATTCCTAAGAGCTTCAAGGTGCCTAGAAGCACAAATAGAAACCAGCAGTATTTCATCACTTCACCAAAAGGAAGGTCAAACACCTGAGCTGTGAAGAGCAGTTACAGAACCTATGCATAAGATCACACCAGACATACTTTGTTCTAACAACAGTTATGGCACATAGTCCATTTCCTTCAATATTCCCAAAATGAAATGATGTGGAGCATTACAGGGAAAGAAACACTGCACACAGACACTATGACCCTGATTAGACTCAAGCAGCAGACTTAAAACAAGTCAGAGTTTTTGATTCCAGGATATTTCAGGACCTATCGTGTGAAATTCAGTTACACAACAGTGCCTAGGTGCCTGCGTTTCAAGCAACTTTCAGATCACAGCCATGTAAAATAAAAACAAATTCAGTGCAGAAATAGCAAGCCTGTACCTTAATACTCATGAGATTATCCATTTTTTACTGCATTCTGACTAAGTTCTAAAACTTGCTCATCCCAGTTCACTTCAACAAGTTCCACCAATTCAAGCAACGCAGTTCTGAGATCCTGTGTATGTTGTGCAGATAGAATTGAACAGTGCAGAAATAGTCTCTGACAGCTTTAAGAGCTCCGTTCTGCTTACAAACTCTCAGTCCAAAACTATTCAGTTTTAAGGAAATGAACACCTGAAGCAGTTGGATCATCTGCCGCATTCTGCTTCTTGGCATCATGATTAGCACAAAGGGTTTTCTGCTGTCCTGCAGAGATGGAAAAAGTCCTGCTTACAAATGGACCAAGTTTCAGTGTACAGCAGAGTTTGTACCAGACTAATAAGCCACGTCATTCAATTCATTTGCTCAGGTTGTTATGCACTCCGAAAGGAAACAGAACTAACTGCTGGATTCTGAAGGCAATCTGTGGGGTCCTACATTACCTCCTGATTCTGGAAGAGGAAATTCTAATAGCAAATGCAGAACTTTGATCTTTGTAGACATGAGAAGAGCTGGCATTTAGGAACATTCATTTCAGGGAAATCAAATGATGTGTCTGTATTTTTACTACAGATAGTATAGGGAGCAGCCAGTTGAAGAACCAGATACAAAAAATCCAGACCATTGGCAAGAAAATACTTCTCCTTAAATTCTGTATGCTATCATGGTACAGAATTAGGCTACAGTGCCACATAGGCCAACCAAGCGTAGAACCAATTCCACTAAATACTGGTAGACAAAGCAGCAAAAACAGGGACAATATTCAGCAGACAGGCCTTTCTACTCACAGCTCAGCATGTTCTGCCATCCGAAAAGCAAGGCCTCTTGTCAAGCTCAGCTATTTCCCTTCTCAGTGTATTCTAGCACCACTGATACCCACTGGTATCCTCCTGTAGAGTGCCATCATATTGTCATCATCCAAAGGGAAAACCCACACAGCAGAGCATACAGCACTACACCCATGCTCCAAATATCCGCCTGAAAAACAAAAAGACAAGCTTACAAACCTGAAGCACCTCAAATGGCTTCCTGACAGACTGGATTGTCTGCCCTTGCCAAAGCCCACATATAGCCCATGAAAAGCTGGCTCTTTCCCTCAGGAAAAAGAGCCTTATCGTCCCAGAGAAAGCATATAACCCTCATTCAATTGCCCTTTCACTCAGCTTAGAGCACTACTAAAACCAGCATCTTCACCTTAGCTCATCACACTGCTGCACTTCCTTTTACAAGGATTTCACTGGCAAAAATGAAATCAAAGCCGTCACAAGGGATTTAGCACAGTTACGTGTTACTGGCTACGAGAGCTGTCAGCACAGTCACCTGTCTGGCTTTGCTGCTGTTCTATTTATGTACAGGCACAACAAGGTTCAGACACCTCACAGTGCAGTTCTCACTTTGACTGTAAAGAAAAAGGAGGCTTGAAAAGCAGCGTGTGGAAAACAAAGAAACAAGAATTAGAACAACAGTGGGGCCATGGCACTTGTAGGAATTGCTCCGCCTTTAACAGCGATTCAAGAAGGATGAGGGCATTCCAAACCAGACCAGTTTGGACAGATTAACAACTGCAAGTTGTGGGTTCCAAAATTCCAGACATGAAATCAAAGCTGGAAAAACTCTTCACATTTTCATCTCTCAATTTTTAGTACATTGTGCATTACAACGGAAACAATTCTTCACATACAACTTGGAAGCTAAAGACAAGTCTGACAAAACAGACTGCACAAAAATGATGGATAATTAACAGAGCAAATTGCTCTTTCAAAAACTTAGTAATAGAAAGAGATCTCTGAAGTTGCTGTTCTGTAGAGCACCAAAGCAGTCGCTTGAGGCAGTTCAGGATTAGCCTGAGACAAACCAGCCAGCTGTGTGAACTGAGACCAATTGCACTTCTTCTATTTTACTTTCATTCTATGTGACCTCACTAAGCAAATATTGTCTAAGACCATGAGTATCACATAAATGTGCAGATCTCAAGCTGCTCACTTATCTAGTACCCTTGGCATGATGCTTTATTTTCCTCAGCTATTCATCTAGTTTGTGCCTGTTGATTGTGCAACAACAGCCTGTTGGTCTCGATTACCTGTAAGAGGCTTTAAATTTGGCCAGGAAAAATCATTTGAGGATAAGTAATTATCTGGGACTCAGTAAGGCAGTCTTCCCATGCTTTCATAACAGCCGAGATACACACACACACAAACTCATGGAACCCCACTGCTTTGCACAATCCTGTGCACACTCACATGTGTCATGCACTGATTTCCCAGCCAGTCCTCATGGGGTCTATTACTTAGGACAGGAGTGCAGGGGAGCAGCCAGAAGCTGTTTGCATTCCCTGCTGTCTGTTGGGCAGCTTTGCTGGAGATGCTTGGGTTGCTTTGCTTTTCCTTGGGAGGTGGGAAGGAGCTTTGGGTTGGAGGCACATCCCGTGCCAGAGCATCTCGATGGCACGTGTGTGGCACTGATCTGCAGCAGATGAAGGGGAGGAGGTCCCAGCACAGCCCTGCACCATGCTCTGCCACACTGGGCAGCTTGTTCCTGGCTCAGCAGCGTCATCAGACAAGAAGCAGGGAAGGAAATCAAGGATGGGGGGTACCATCAAACGCAGTTAGTGCATGCCTGTGCAAGACAAACAGACCCAGAGTTGCGGGTTATTCCTGCTTTTGTAGCATTTGTGTGCTGTAGCTGAGCAAAAGGTTCTGCTGCTTGAATCTTCTTCTGCAAGAGCCACCTACCTGTAAATGTCTGCAGGGATGGAGGATGTGACAGAAAGCATTTGTCTCCATGACAGCGTAGTTACACTTGGTCTAGAGAGTGAGAGAGGCAGGCAGCACTGCCTGATGTTGGTCAGGGCGAGCTCCTCCTGCTGCAGCGCGATGATGGCAGGGCTAGAGATGATCTGCAGGGACAGCTCACAGGTGGGAGCCAGGAATGGACACGGCGGGAGGACAGAGGTGTTAGGGAGCAGCCACGGCATCAAAGAGCATCAAAAGGCCCTGAAAAGCATCACAGCCACAGCCAGGAAGCTTGGGGTTTTCATGAGCAGCATCCAGGATGCTAGAGACTATTTGCTGCCATACACAACGGCAGCAGAGCTCTCGCTGCAGGCATCCCAAAGTCAGGCAAAATGGGAACACACCCAGAGCTCGGCCGCACAAACCCCACAGCCAGAGTGTTGTAAGCTGAGCTGCCTTGCAGTTTCTTGCACTCATCCCAATCTCTGCGAATGAAAACTCGGAATTCAGTCAAGGCGTTGATTGAGCACGAGCGTGCCTTTATTCAATAGGAGAAAGGAGGGGGTGTGAGGTCTGGAGGAAAGATGGGACTCATCCTCTCTTGTAATCATGAGAGCTGCTCAGAGACCGTGCTGTTGCCCGGAGCCTGGGACTCGTGTCCTGATTCTGTGCCCCCCTGCGAGATGCTCAGCTTCTCCTCGGTGATGCTGACCTGAGCCTGCATGGTGGTGCTGCTGTCGGGGCACTCAGGCTGTGCTTGGGCTGGGCTGCACTGCAGAGACATTGAGTCCAGGCTGGTGCCTGAGGTGTCTGGTGGGCTCAGGTCAGCAGCTTCAGTAGGGATGGGATGAATGAAGGCTTCAACGATGATGACCTTCTTCTCTTGATAGCTGATGTTATACGGAAGGCTTTCATCTGAACTGCAGCATTCTGTGCTTAGTAACAACTCTTCATTGATGGAAGATGCGTCATCGTAACATGCCCTGCGTCTTGGGGATATACAAGGGCTCGGGTCACCTAGGAAGGAGCAGATGTACAGCAGTTAGTGTCGAACGTTCGCAAGATGAACCATGGAGATTCTTGACATTTGGCTATGTAGTGGTGGTGGGCAGAAGCAAATAGGCTTCTAGCAACAGTGTCACTGTCTTGAAAGTGATCCACGTGCAGGTCCAGCTCTTGTGTTGACAAGAGACTCATTTGGGAAAGACAGGGATCAACTGAAGATGTCAGGCACGGGCTTGAACGCCAGAAGGAGGTACAAGCCCACTGAAAGCATGAATTCTACCTGTGTTGCTGACAAGCAGTGTTTTGTAAGCTGGACTTGCACCCTTACCTGCCAGGACCAAGACTTCTGCTTCAGAGGGCTCCCTGGCACTGCTCTGCAGTTGGTGTTTGGCCACAGGGGATGGTTTGCCCAGGCAGAAGCAGGAACACCAACTGCCAGCTGCTGACTCTGCCCTCTTCCTGGGAGAACTCATTCTGCAGAGAAAACAGAGCATGCTGTCAGACGTGGTGCAGGGTGATGGAAGAGCTGCACCGAGCCCTGGCCAAAAGTTGCCTGTTCTGGGCACTGCCTGCTTTCTGCTGAAACACAGCTTAGAAACGCCCTCTGTTTCAAACAGCAGAGGATGCTTCCATTCCTACAGCTCAGCCCTCAATTCCTGAAGGCTAAATACCTCTCAACGATGTCAAGCAAGGACATGGATCCGGAGAATGTCGGAGGCTCAGGCTGCTTTGCTCTCCCAGGGCTGACCTTCACCAGGGAACAAAGGCCGTTGATGAGCTTGCCCCATTTCTTTGGCTCTGCGCAACAAAACAAAGAAACCAGTTCATTTCAGGCCTGGCTCGGTTGGACGAAGCTGAGCGCAATGCATTCGACAGAGCATGTAACAACGGGAAGAACATTCCCAACAAGGACACGCAAGAATGGATTTTCCCCATCCCTGGAGGTGCCCAAGGAGATTACTGTAGTTCTCTTTCTAAGCTTGCTGAACTTGGGCATAAACAAACCCCCTGAAAGTAACGTTCTGACCCTATTTGACTAACTCGCATTGTCAAATGTAAATTACGCACCTGGCTTTGGCAATGAATTGAGGAGGGAATCGGGAACTTTTCCGCTGATGAGTTCCATGCACTCACCAGGGAAAAGCCCAACCTGTAATTAGAACAAAAAGACAGGTGAGCATTAGCCCGAGCCCAGAGCCAAAGGGAAGGTCCACTGACAGTGACACAGGGCAACTGTTTGCATCCAGCAGCCATCCTGTGCAGGCAGAGCAGCTCCAAGCTGAGATTCCCAACTCTACTGAAGTTGTGCTCTCTAGTCAAAAACGTGTGCCTACCTCAAAGCCACGCTTGCCTCTCCACCAGGGGCTCAGCCTGTTGATATGTCCTCATATTAACAATGCTCACCAGATCTCCGACCTGAAAGAGATTGAAACATCAATCCCAGATTCAGCAAATCTGGTAGGAAAACAAAGCAGAAAGGACTGCCCTCTTCTATGCACGACAACACGGAACGCCTGGAACTGCTTACCTCCAGAGAGAGCTCATCTGGCCCCTGGGTGACGTGGCTCTTAATAACATGGGCTGCCGCAAATGCTGGTACGTTTAAAGATGACATAGCACGCACCAGCTGCGGCTTCTGCATGTTATCAGCCTGCAAAACAGAGAACAGGCCGTGGTCAGGAGCTGAGGACAAACCACGAGGATTTCAAGGTGAGGAGCACATCTGCAGAGAAAGCTGCAGCAAATGCGCTCCGTCCTTCTCAGGAGCACTTCAGAAGGAGCTGCACGTCTCATAGCTCTGGAGCAGCACTTCTTCCCCACCCTTCACTACTCCAAGCAGCTCCAACAAACTTCTCAGAAGAAATCCAGGCCAGCACAGACCTGGCAGACCAGAACCAAGTGCAGCTTGTGTGACGGCAGTGCCCACTCCTTGCTTCCACCCTGCTCCAGCAGGTTAAGGAGTCTGAGCCTCACTGGCCTTTGACAACTCAAGACTTTCAGCACCTCATGCCAACATTTCTCACTAAGATACACCTCAGGCATTGAATTCTCTTCTCACTACCTCCTCCCAGTCCTCCCCTAGGAACAGAAACCATTCAGATTCTACAGCAAACACATCTACCCTGCAAGAGCACACTGAACCACCTGCAACAATGAAACATGGTTTTGGAGAGTGGGTTTGAAAACACACCTTTAGACAGCTGTCTCCCTGTAGCCAAAAGGAAACCAAGCAGCAAAAGAAGAGTCCAGCCTGAAATATGCCCATGCTACTAGCCCAGGTTTTTCACAGTCAATGCAGAATCCATCCTGCTCTTGAGTTAACAAATGACCAGTGGGTCTCCCCTTGCTCCACCCCTTCTCCTTCAAAGCCAGAAAAAGAAAGAAAAACAAGTAGAAGAAAACCCAGACGTACCTTTCCACACACAAAGCAGAAAGTGGAACAGCAGTTGTCTCCTTCCTGAGACATGGTGGGGCGCATCCCAGAGGAAGCCCAAGTTCTTTGCTTCTCTCCACAGGGACTTCAAGCACTCTTGGCAAGAGCTGCTTTGGTTCTTTCTTCAATTGCTTCCATCACCAGAATCTCCTTTGGAAAAGGAACCCGAATGAAAGAATCAGCAAATGAAAAAGAATGAGCAATAGCCACTTTACCAGCTTTCTTCTGACACTCAATTTAGACTCTTGACTCGGGCAAGGTCTTAAAATCAGCTGGTTACAAGAACTGTCCCAAAATATATCCAACATCTGTACAGCTGCCGTTATTTCTGACAGCGAGTGTAATCACAGAATCATAGAATGGCCCGGGTTGGAAGGGACCTCAAGGATCATGAAGATCAATCACCTCCCTGTCCCTGCTGGCCATCCCCTCTTCTGATGGAGCCCAGGGGACCATTTGCTCTCTGAGCTGCAAGAGCACGCTGATGGCTCACGTTCTGTTTTTCATCCACCAGGACCCCCAGGTCCTTCTCTGCGGGGCTTCTCTTAAGGACTGCTCCTCCCAGTCTGTAGAAATGCCTGGGATTCCTCCAGCCCAAGTGCAAAACCTTGCACTTTGCTGTGTTCAACCTCATTAGATTCACGTAGGCCAACCTCTCGGTTGAGCTCCCTCTGAATGGCATCCCTTCCTTCCACTGCGTCAGCCGCACCACTCAGCAAACAGCAGAGGGTGCACTCCATTGCATCATTGGTGTCTCTGATAACCATGTAAAAAAGCACTGGTCCCAAGACAGACTCCTGGATGACACCACTTGTTATCGGCCTCCACCTGGACATCAAACCATGAGTCACCACCCTCTGTCCTCTACAAAACCTCTTTGTCTTCTACTCCTGCTGCAGCTGCAATGGCTGCACCAGCATGACTCACGTGTTTGACAATCCTCCAGCTCTGGCCTAGCCATGCACAGCAGCAGTCCGTCTCCCTCCCAGCTCACTCACCAGTGTGCTGCTGTGCCCCAAATTCAGTGCAGCAGCATTGAGAGCAGGCAGCACCCATCACCCTCCTCTAACTCTCTCTGCCAGCTGCGATGAGGACTGACACAGCACGCCCACCCCAGCCCAGCTTTTCTGCTGAGACACCTCCCAGCAACCACCCAGCACCAATCCCAGTTGCTGCAAACTGTCTGAGAGCCTGCTGGAGTGCACTGACAATAACTTTGTGGGCCAAGCATTAAGCACACCAAGCAGAAGGGAAGCATTACTGGACATGCTGAACAGCAGGGGTTAAGACTGGAGGTGGTCAGGGCTGTAGTGACCATGCCCTCCTAGAGTTCCTCATCTCAAGGAATGTGTGCCTGGCAAAAAAGCAAAGTCAGGACCCTGAGCTTCAGGAGAGTCAGCTGCAGGCTGTTCAAAGAATTCTTGCATGAGAGACACTGGAAAACTGTTTTTAGGGGTAAAGGAATGGAAAAGAGATGGTAACTTTCTCAGAAAACCTTTCTCAGAGCTGGAGCTCTGAGCTCCATCCCGACCACACGAAACACAGCAGAGGAGGCAGGAAAGCAGCATGGCTGAACCTGCTGGTTACAGGGAGCAACAAGAAGGAAATGGAGAAACAGCGGAAACGGAGACATGCAGCCTGGTCGCTTTGGTGGCCTTCTACAGTGGAGTGACAGCATCAGTAGGGAAAGGAAAAGCAACTGACATCACTCAGCCAGACTTTTGCAAGGCCTTCGATGTTGAGCAAGTTTCCTGTTAGAACTCAGAGTGAACAAATCTACCACTGAGCAACACCCTGAGCCCCCACTCACCTCAGCAGAGGTCAGCCTGCACCCCAGCCTTCCGCCTATTCTGCTCCATTGATGGAAGCACACCGGGCATCATTGCTACTCACCCGACCAATGATGATAGGGGCAGAAAAGGGAATTCCTCTTTACCTTTCAGATGAAAAATTGATGACTGTGTGGAACCTTCCCAGTACCGCTGCGGGGCCTTCCTTTACTTGTATCCTGCTGCTCCGTGTCACAGTGGGAGAGCTGCTCTGGCCTCTCCTCTCAGCCTGTGCCTCCTGCAGTGTGAGCAGCTTTGTGGATAGAGGAGACACGCACACAGACTTGGGCCTGGATAGAGAACTGTGCCCTACAACATAGGTACATTTACATCATGCTCTTTTCCTTGTGTGTGAGCAATCCTTGCTCTTTTCAGATGGTACTATGAGCGTGTGACACCCCAAACACATAGTTAGCATCTGTCCATATCATTAAGGCTCTCGTCAAGGCAGTTATTTCAGCCTTCTGAGGGGTAGTCCCCACGGCTGATGGTTGTGCTTCCATTCCCTGCTCAGTAGCAGTTACTGCATGTCCTGCCTTACAGCCTCCTTGTCTCACAAAACTGCAGCTGCTGGTAAACCAGGCGTCTTCTGCATCTTCTAAGGGTTCGTCCTTCAGCTCCGACCGACTGGATGTAATGTGCAGCATCAGTTGTTTCAAAGCAGTGATGTCATCCTGGTTCTCCACCAGGGGAGTTCCGCTAAGGAAAGATACTGGGTTGGCAATAGTAGTTACAATTATTTCTATATCACCCTGCTCTACCAGGATGGCCTGGTATTTCGGGAATCTTTGGGGTGAACAGATGCCATTCAGAGGGACCTTGACAGGCTGGAAAGCTGGGCTCGGGTGAACCTAATGAGGTTCAACACAGCAAAGTGCAAGGTTTTGCACTTGGGCCGGAAGAACCCCAGGCACCTGTACAGGCTGGGAGGAGTTGTCCTTGAGAGCAGCTCGGCTGAAAAAGACCTAGGGGTCCTGATAGATGAGAAACTTAACATGAGCCAGCAGTGCGCTCTGGCAGCCCGGAAAGCAAATGGGATCCTGGGCTCCATCAGGAGAGGGGTGGTCAGCAGGGATAGGGAGGTGATCGTCCCTCTCTACTCTGCTCTTGTGAGGCCCCATCTGGAGTACTGTGTCCAGGTGCGGAGCCCTCAGTACAAAAAAGATATGGAGATTTTGGAAAGGGTCCAGAGGAGGGACAGGAAGATGATCAGGGGGCTGGAGCACCTCCCCTATGAGGACAGGCTGAGGGAGTTGGGTTTGTTCAGCCTGGAGAAGAGAAGGTTGCGGGGTGACCTCATTGCAGCCTTTCAGTACCTGAAGGGAACTTACTCCCAGGAGGGGAGTAAACTCTTCGAAAGGGCTGATAATAGCAGGACTAGGGGAAATGGTTTTAAGTTGAAGGAGGGAAGATTTAGGTTGGATGTTAGGGGAAAGTTCTTTACTAGAAGGGTGGTTAGGTCCTGGAACAGGCTGCCCAGTGAGGTTGTGGATGCCCCGTCCTTGGAGGTGTTCAAGACCAGGTTGGACGGGGCCCTGGGCAACCTGATCTAGTAAAGGCGTATGTTTGGTGGCCCTGCTAGGCAGGGGGGTTGGAACTACATGATCCTTGAGGTCCCTTCCAACCCGGGTAATTCTGTGATTCTGTGATTCTGTGGGGTGAAAGCCAATGTCCCCCTTTTGCCTCCAATACAGTAAACACTGCATGAGATATTAAAACTGGTATCCTTTGGCCCAGTGTAGATTGATGGGCTTCTTGAATATTGAGCACCAGTGCACCCTGGATATCTCTTACTCACTTCAAGCTGTTTCAAGTTTACCATCAGTCCGTAGCTGTGTATCCATGGTCGGCACCCTCCTGTCATTCCTGGCAACGTATGGAGTTCCTTGGCAGTTTGCAGCTCAGGGGTTGAGCAGATGGCTTCTTTCTTGGCAGTCCTTAAGGTTCAAAGTCCAGCTGTCATCTCCTATCCCAAATACGTCACTTGCTGCTGAGTTAGTTGTGCTTTCTGTAAACCAAGAAACTCAGCAAACTCTCAGTCTATTGTACACAGTCCTTTTGTTGCTGTGGCACCCACGTGCTCCAGTAAAGTTCCACCCTAGGATGGAGGATCCCAGGTCTCAGGCTCACGAGTTGACCAGTTCTCAACAATCATTTAGCTGTTCTCACAACCCTGGGTAACACTGTCCAGGTTCACTGAGTCTCTTCTCCCTCTATTAGGGAGAACAGATACACGCAAGTACTCGTATGCTATCATGAGGAATTCAGTAGGTTACATTTAATTTAGAAGCATGATGCAATCAAAAGCTCGCTTAAATAAAAGCATACCCTTTTCTTTCACTCAAAATAATAGCCCAGAAAAAAATAAAAACAAAACAAAACTCTCATCATAATTGTTAAAGAAATTATCTACTAAATCTCGATGGAGAGTGGAGACACATGCTAGTTTTAGGAACACAGCACTTATCTCATTATCTGAATGCATCTCAAGGCATGCTCCTTGTGAAACTGTGAGAACTTCTATCATTAACAGACGTGTACCATGCCCTGATATATGGTTAAACCGCTTGCAGTGCACTGTCAGATGTACAGGATGGCAGCTGTATGTGCTGTGACCAAATAAACCCCACACTGAAACCTTTCAGAATTTTAGGACCTACAAGTACTGCATTCATATTAAAAGTAAAAAATTCCTAAGCTACACATGTTCTAGGTTTCCATTTGTTAGATACAACATACCTTTGGAAGTAGGCGCCTAAAAAGATATGCCTTCTACTTGCTTCTCTGTCTGGCTCTTCGAAAAGAAGGCCTTTGGAGCAGGAAATGCAAAGGGCAGCTCATTTCTTAACGCTGACTCTGCATCAACATTCTCTGTGTTTGCACGCTTCTTAGATGCCACTTTTCTTGTCACTAGAGTTGACAGTGTGAATTCCATATCACCCAGTTGAGTATCATGCCTCGAATGGTGCCAGAGACGGAACAAAAGGTTTTCTGATCACAGCCGGAGAAGTTACTGTCAAAGAAATTCTAACAGCTGAGAAGGTCAGACACAATGCTTATAAAAATATCATACATTATTTGGCTATTGAACAAAACAGTTGAAAACTCTGATTCTCTCCTAGAATAAGTTCGTTTCTTATAGACTGTCAAACACCATTTTTTTATTTGTTCATCTCAATTCTCCATTGAGGATTAACCTTCACCAGCTTATCTAAACATAAATATGAATTATCACTTGGTTTAGTTAAAAATTTGAATAATATCACAGTGGATTTTGTTGTCCAACACAGTAAGATTGAATTTCTTTCGGTACCTTTCAACCTCTGCCTACCTCCAGCCTAACTCCAGAATCTTATTAACTGTGCCTTATCGCTTCCCATTGTGTTTTAAAATCCTCACTGACTCCTTTACTTGTTCCCTTGCTTGCTGTTTCTGTGCAAACCAAACACTGGAGTTAGGGATCACGTCAAACCAACCATGGCCTACAGGTAGAAGGCAACAAAATTTATGCTTAACATACTTCTTTGCTCTATCTTTATCTTCCTTTGGTCAAGGTCCACTAGATACTTAAATATGGAGTAAGCACTAGATACAATGAGAAGCAGATTTCTAGATTAAGAGCTGTATTTTTTCTGTAAGAAACTAGCTGTACATCTTCACACACCTGCTTTGTTTTCTGAGTATTTAGATCGAGTGGAGATTCTTCAAACACTGAAGCTACATCAGAAAATTCCATGGATCCAAACGCATCTGGCACATGGCTGCAGTCTGGCACATCTTCATATGCCAGAGCCTTTTCAGACAGAAATGTTCCACCGAGATTCTTTTGCAGAATTAGAAGGAAGATTTCATCAGAAGATTTCACCACTAAAGTCTAAATAAGATTGGTTTGCAAGTTCCAAACTATGGCTAACAGCTAATGGAAGTCCACAGGCCAGCAGCAACAACTTTTATATTATGTTCTTAATATTCTAATTGTTGATATGACGTTCCTATCAAGAGCAGAAGGGAAATTACTCTTAGAGCTCAAGTCATCTTTCACAGCCTGCGTCAACAAGAGCAGCACCTCATAGCCTTTGGTTTCAAGACCTGGACCACAAGCTAGCTAATGATTTTACACAGAATTCCAGAGTTCAAGTCACTGTTTACATTAGGGCTGAAATTGTACTGAAAGCCTTCAAGTTCATCACACTTAATTATCACTGGCACCACACATAACTCCACGTTACATATGTGATCACACGCAACCTGGCAACTTCAGACAGTTCCCAAAGCACTCCACTTGCACTTGGCTACTAAAGTACAGAAAAAGGAATTAACATCAGAAATAGCTGCAGTCAAAACCATCTAAGAATCCAAGTCTCCAGGAAACAAGGAAAGCAAATCCTCTCCAGGACTGTGTTCTAAAAGGAAACAGATCAGAAAGGTGAGTTCTTCCCCCCTTTGACCACCCACTCATGTAACGTCCATGTCATTTCTAAGTATGCTGCCCAGACCAAGACTGAGGATGCTTCAGAAGAAGACCTTCCCTGCTAAGCCAAACAGAACAAGTAAGGTACCAAAATATGTAGAGCCAAACGAGGAAAGGTGCTCTAAGAAGGTAAGCATCACAAGAGACCAACAGGAATACTTACACAATCCAAACAATGCACAGTTTCTGTTCCACAAGCTGCCAAGAGGAATGTGTGCAGTACTCACAGCGCACCATGTACACTGCTTACTGCAGTCATACTGCTTCGTAGGACCAGCCCAACTTACTAAAACACTTTAATGAGCAATCCGAACTGTCTGGATCAGCACGGTTCACTTGGAAGGGACCTTCACAGATAAACCTGAAGAGGTGAGGCGACTGCACTATCTAAACCTTAAAGCATATAGGACCTTAAAGCATAAGCTTAAAGCACAGAAGCATGACCAGCAGGTCGAGGGAGGTGGTGCTGCCCCTCCACACTCCTCTCATTGAAACCCCATCTGGAGCACTGCACGCAGTTCTGGAGCCCTCAACACAAGAAGGACTTGGAGATGTTCAGGCAGGTCCAGAGGAGGGCCATGAAGGTGATCAGAGAGGGCTGAAAGCACCTCTACTATGTGCACAGGCTGAGAGAGATGGGGCTCTTCAGCCTGGAGAAGACTCCAAGGAGACCTTAGAGTGGCCTTCCAGTATCTGAAGAGGGCCTACAGGGAAGGCTGGGGAGGGACTTTTCATAAGGGCAGGTAGCAACAGAATGAGGGGAAATGGCTTTACATGGGAAGAAGGTAGATTAGGATTGGATATTAGGAAGAAATGCTTTACTGTGGGTGTGGTGAGACACTGGAGCAGGTTGCCCAGCAAGGCTCCAATATGATTGCTTTGCAAGTTCCAAACTATGGCTAACAGCTAATGGAAGTCCTCAGTCCAGCAGCACAAAATTTTATATTATCTTCTTAATATTCTAATTGTGGATTTGACGTTCATATAAAGAGCAGAAGGGAAATTACTCTTAGAGCTCAAGTCATCTTTCACAGCCTGCGTCAACAAGAGCAGCACCTCACAGCCTTTGGTTTGAAGACCCGGACCACAAGCTAGCTAATGATTTTACACAGAATTCCAGAGTTCAAGTCATTGTTTATGTTAGGGCTGCAATTCTACTGAAAGCCTTCCAGTTCATCACGCTTCATTATCAATGGCACCACAGATACCTCACAAAGAAGCATTATGACACCACAAAGGGGCATTATGACGTCAGAAAGGGCATTATGACATCACAAAGGGCATTATGACATCACAAAGGGCATTATGAATCACAAAGGAGCATTATGACATCACAAAGGAGCATTATGACGTCTCAAAGGGCATTATGACGTCACAAAGGGCGTTGTGACGTCACAAAGTAGCATTATGACATCACAAAGAAGCATTATGACACCACAAAGAAGCATTATGACATCACAAATGGGAATTATGACGTCAAAAAGGGTCATTATGACGTCTGAAAGGGGCATTGTGATGTCACAAAGGGGTGTTATGACATCACAAAGGGGTATTGTGACATCACAAAAGAGCATTAAGACATCACAAAGGGGAATTAAGACGTCACAAAGGGCATTATGACGTCACAAAGAGGCATTATCACGTCACAAAGAGGCATTATGAAAACAAAGGAGCCTTATGACGTCTCAAATGGCATTATGACATCACAAAGGGCATTATGACGTCACAAAGGGGCATTAAGACATCACAATGGGTCATTATGACGTCAGAAAGGGGCATTATGGCATCAGAAAGGTGCATTATGATGTCACAAAGGGTGTTATGATGTCACAAAGGGGCATTATGATGTCACAAAGGGGCGCTGGGAAAAGATCTCTGTGTGGAGATTGCTTCTACTAGAGGTAGTTCTATAAGACTGTTATATAGAGCTGTGCAGGGGCTGTAAATCTGTCTGCAGAGGGTGATGATCAGTTCCAAGTGTCTGCAGTCAATGCTCATGGACAGAGCCCATCCAACCTGGCCTTGAATGCCTGCAGGCCTTGAATGGGGCATCCACAGCCTCCTTGGGCAACCTGTTCCAGTGTGTCACCACCCTCTGAGCAAAAAACATCTACCTAAGATCCAACCTATACCTCCCCAGTCTCAGTTTTAAACCATTCCCCCTTGTCCTATCATTATCCACCCTCATAAACAGCCATTCCCCCTCCTGTTTATACGCTCCCTTCAAGTACTCAAAGGCCACAATGAGGTCTCCCCACAGCCTTCCATTCTCCAGGCTAAACAAGCCCAGATCCCTCCACCTTTCCTCATAGGAGAGCTGCTCCAGCCCTCTGATCATCACAGTGGCCCTCCTCTGGACCCCCCCCAACAGCTCCACATCCTTCCCAGGCCTGGACACAGTGCTGCAAATATGGCCTCACAAGAGCTGAGCAGGAGTGGACAATCACCTCCCTCTCCTGCTGGCCACCCCTTTTTCAGTGCAGCCCAGAACACACGTGGATCTATCTTTTCCATACGGATATTCCCATCTGTGTACATATATATACCACACCTACACCCCCACAATCTGCTACAACTCCATAGAATTTTCAAGGTTGGAAAAGACCTGGATGATCTTATGATCTTATGATCTCAGATCTTATGATCTGGATGATCTTATGATCATCCAGTCCAACCATCACCAATACTTCCCAGTTAAATCACATCCCTCAACACAACACCCAAACTTTTTGTGAACTTCCCAGGGTTGGTGACTCTACATGAGAGAAAAGGGCACTCAGATAAGGGATTCTGCATTTGCTATTAGCAGAGGTGGGATGAGACCGAGCACTGCCCCAGCTCCTGGGATAATGCAGAAGGGCTGAGACCTTCCAGCTGCTTCCACCCAGGGTCACACAGCAAAGCCGACCCTGCAGGAGTCTGCATCATTCTTTGCATGGCATTGCTAAGAGGAAGATCCCCCCCCTACCCTTGGCTCTACACTCCAGCTGCTGTCTGCCATCTGTAAAGCCACCACAGCTCTCCTACTGGAGTTCCCATCTGCACAGTGACAGCTTGGTTTCTTCTTACTGTCAAAGCAGCCACAGCCTCAGTGCTTCTCAAATCTCCCCTTTTCAGCTGATTTCCTCTTTCTTGTGGCTGGGCAATTCCTCCCTCTCACAGTCATCCCTCTGCCCCACTCTGTGCCCACAGACCCAGAGAGGGCACACAGAGCCAGCCCTGTCCCAGCTGCTGCTGCTTCACATCTGACAGTCTCAGGAGCTGAGATCCAGGCCGAGACAGCAATGCCCAGACATGGTTTGTAGGACGTTTGTGATAGGAAATAGGGAGGCTTGTGATTAAACCTGCCCCCTAAGGAGGAAGGCAATGCTGCCTGCAGCCCCAGCAGGCATTACAAAACATCCCCATTTACAGGAGGGTTTTAAATAGCACAATTCAGGAACTACAACTGCACAAATTCCCGCATGCCCTGGAATAAGTTTGGGAATGGACATGGTTCTACCACCTGTGCAATGCCATAGAAATAACAACCATCCACCTGTAAACCTCCATCCTCTCCCCTGCTGCACAAAGGGAAGCTCAACAGCAGTGCACAAATGTCCCAGCAATGTCTGAGCACTGCTCTGTGCATCCCAACCTGCTCATCCCCTCCACTCCTGGCTGGGCAGCAGGATTGGGGTGGCACATTGCAATGGGCACAGAGGAACATGGAAGCCCCACACATGTGAGGAAGGGGCTGGCTGTGCTCCACACTCACGTTATCAGACGTGATTTGCCCTTCTGTGGGGAGCCTCTGCTCTTTCCCAGCTCATCCTCCAGCGTCTGGGACTCCAGGATCTCATTCAGGCTGTTGTTGGCTGCGGGGCAGCTCCATGAAGAGCCTCCCCTCCACCGACCGGCACACAACAGCCGCTCCCGCGCACTGCGGCTCAGCCAATCGGAGCCGGCGGAGCTGCCGCTGCCCGATGGGACCCCCCCCCCCACATATTGACCCCCCAGACGAGGAAGAGGAGGAGGAGAGCGACGAGGAGCTGCCGCAGGAGCTGACGTTGGGGCGGGGGGGCAACGCGGGGGGGGGGGTCGGCAGTGGGGGGTGGGGGAGGGGGTGGGGCAGCATTACCCCCGGACCCCGTGGACCCCCCCCAGCCAAAGTGCTGCTCTCCGACCCCCGCGGGCTCTTTGTGCAGCTGCTGCCCTCCAGTTATAGGACCCCCCCCCCATATTGCGCTTTGCTCACCCCCACCTCCGGAACCCCCCCCCCCACTCACCACATCGCCCCCTCCCCCCCCGGGTGGGGTTATGGGGGGTGGGGTGGGGTCGACGATGTGCCGTAAGCCGCGCCGGGGTCGTGTGACAAACCCCCCCCCCCATCAAGATGAATGGGGCGCTGTCGGGGGGGGGCTCAGCCGTAAGGATAAAGCGGGGGGGTTAATGACGGGGGGGGGCAGTGCTATAGGGAACGCAACTAATCTAAGCCCCCCCCCCCCACATTAACACCCCATTGTGTGTGGGGGTGGTGGGGGTGGGGCACACAATAACCCCCCCAAAGGCCAAACAGCCCCAACACCCCCCCTCAAAGCCGCTGACTTACGCTGTGCCCCCCCTGCATGAAGGGCCCCCCCCCATCGATTGAGCCCCCCCCAATCCCATCTATAGTTGAGAGCTATGCTTTTTGTAACCCCCCCCTTTTAAAGCCCCCCCCCCCACAATGTTGTGCACGATGTGCTGCCCCCCATGAGCTACTGACCCCCCCCCTTAAAAGATGGGGTGGGGGGGGTGGTCTCGGACCACCCCTCCTTTAAACGATGGGGTGGGGGGGCGGATTGTCACTGCCCCCCAACACCAAAATGGACACCCCCCTTTTAAAGGATGGGGTGGGGCTGGTGGGGTGGGGGGTGAAGGTGATCTCGCCCCCCCCCCCATTAAAACGGACCCCCCACCCCTTTAAAGGATGGGTGGGGGTCGGTTACGGGCCCCCCCGGCGCTGTGTGTGTATGTGCCCCCCCCCCCGTTTTGCTCCCCCCGTGGCGCAGTGTGCTGGGAAAGGATCTCTGTGTGGAGATTGCTTCTACTAGAGGTAGTTCTATAAGACTGTTATATAGAGCTGTGCAGGGCCTGTAAAGAGAGTTGAGGGGGACTCTAGTGGGCATATGGGGCTGTGGTGGGCAATAGGAGGACTAGGGGCTCTAGGGGGCTCTGAGGGTGTGTAGGGGTTGTGGATCAGGTTGGATCTTAGGAAGATGTTTTTCACTCAGAGGGTGGTGACGCACTGGAACAGGTTGCCCAAGGAGGCTGTGGATGCCCCATCCCTGCAGGCATTCAAGGCCAGGCTGGATGTGGCTCTGGGCAGCCTGGTCTGGTGGATGGCGTCCCTGCACATAGCAGGGGGTTGGAACTGGATGATTTTTGGGATCCTTTTCAACCCAGGCCATTCTATGACTGTACAGTTCCATAGTGGAACAAATATAATATGCTAACTATGTAAAACATGGAGTCAGACCTGTGTGATTTGTCCACACCAGGAGGTGATTAGAAAACAATTTGTAAGCTACAAAGCTGCTTGCTGGAAAGGAAAAGAAAATAAAACTACAAGAAAAAGGGAAATCATTTCTTCCTGAAAATAGGAAGAATTATAGATCTGACATGAAATTTGAGTGAAGCTCCTGATTTTATGAAGCTATTCCCATTATTTTCTTGGTGCTGTGTTTCCCAAATGAGTGGTTTCTGGCTCTGCTGCAGCACCAGTCTGCATGTGAACATCAACTCTGTTCACCATCTGGGAAGATTAGGACTTCCCTTCTCCTACCAGCACCACTGAATTACAGTTACTCAGTGGTTAAACAAAGGAATCCTTAAAGAAGGGTTTACAGCTGTCCTGTTGTCTGAAGTGCTTGGGGCATTCTGATGCTATTAAGCTCTATGTATTAACAAGTTAAAAAAGAAAAGGTAGGCATCTGATTGTTGTGACAGTTTCTAAGCGATTTGGAAAGCTGTACCACCCAACCACTCCTTCTATTTGATGGAGGTGACAAAGCTCAGTTTAATTTCTGACTGCTGTTTAAATTCTGAAGCTCGAGCTGGTTCCTGGAGCAGAAAAAGCTCGGAAGCTGTCCCTCCTACAAGCAGGCACCTCTGAGCAAAATATGACATCTCAGTTTCTGATGGTAAGGTCAGGAGATCTGATTCCAGCATCTAGCTTTTGGCTTAATACTGTGTTAGTGGGACCTTTGGCATCTAGCACTTAATGATCTTGAAGGTTTCTTCCAACCCAAGCCCTCCCATGATCCTATGATTCTGTGATTTCATTCAGGTTTATTGAGATGAGTTCTCCTGAATGTGCTGTTCTCCATATGATTATAATTGGAGTCCAGATGGGTGACTGAAACCAGACACCAAACTTTCTGATGGCCAAAATTAAATGAAATCAATCCTTTACTGTGTCAGTAGTCTGTAACTAGAGCCCATCAGGTAATTCCCAGCCTCCTGCCTGTATCAGTGGCTGCACACAGTGAAAAAGTCTGATGGGATTTTAACCTCTAAAATGTTCCAAAGCAACCAGAGGGTGAATATATTCACTATGTAAATACCTGCAGGAATAAGCTTGTCATGTATGTCCTCAGGTACCACAGTAGTTAATGGTGGGACTCAGTAGGTCATGCTGAAAGTTGAGTCTGCTGATTTTGAAGGTCTTTTGAAGGTCTTTTCCAGCCTACATGACCTTATGCTAATATTTCTGAAATTTATTTCTGTTCAGCTCCCAGAAAACCTCCCACCCAGCCCCCAACTGACCCCGTGGTGAAAAATAAAACAGAAACCTCAGTGACGCTGGCATGGTCCCCTCCGAAGATGCACCGCCCCATTCCAGTCGATGGCTACATTGTGGAATGCAAGAAACTAACTGGCTTCACCTGGGTGAGGTGCCACGAGTCTCATGTCCCCGTCCCAGAGTTCACGGTGAGCAATCTGTCTGAAGAGGCTGATGATCAGTTCCGAGTGTCTGCAGTCAATGCGCATGGACAGAGCCCGTCTCTGGAATTCCCAGGGAGCGTGCACCTTGGTAAGCACAAAAACCCCAATGGAAATGGGTCAGTGTGTGCTGAGCAGCTGTGTTGGTTCCCTAAAGATGCTTCCTTTGACTTTAAGGTTAGCAGTGCATTAACACACCAAAGGCTTTCCTTTATTCCTAGTTCTCCTATCTCCTATCAACCTCCAGCTACCACTAAAGTGATACGAGTTGTTTCTGTGACAGAGACATGAATATCCTTATCTTTTGATATCTCACATGTGCAAGAGGCAGAACTTTCTGTAACAGATCTTAAGCACAGAAGTGCTTCTTCTAGCACTCATGCAAAGGGAGAAGTAGAAATGTACCTATGATTTAATCTTCCATCTCTAAATGAGATACCAGACTTGCATCTAAAGAGCATTAAGACATACATGTTCTTCCTCAGACCCAGTCCTGGCTGTGAAATCTCCCCTAACAACTGGTGAAGCTGTACCTGGAGGGGATGCCATGTTTACTATTGACCTTACAACAACGTGCAAGCATGCCAGCTGATGAATGTCTGCAGTTCACAGCTATTGGCCAGTGCATTCAGTCACCAGGTTTACCACTGCATGACCATAGAGCAGTACTTTCAGCTGCAGGTTCAGACAGCCTTTCTGATTGCACTGGAATAGTTTAGAAGTAGGGGAGCAATCATTCCAATAATATCTCTATCAATCAGCTTTGCATGACAAAGTAGAACAAATAAACATTCATGATGGGAGGACCTGTTTGTCATTGGGTGGAAACCTCTGCAGAAGCATGTTTAGAGCATTATTAATCAGTAGAAGGAGATGTTTGGTTGATTTTTACTTAGTAAATACAGCAAGAAGACCAAATGAAATATCGTGAATTGCTCAGCACTGACACAATGATGAGTGCAGGAACAGAAGGTGATACTTTTTCAGAGATGTTGCAGCAAACATTGACCACGTTAGCCTGATATAAATTGAAATAACGAGGCCTTTGCTCCTGACAGGTGCTGCAGTGAGATTTACCAAGAAGAGCAAAGATGTAGAAAAGATCTGCGCTTGGCTGCGTGAGGAAGCCAAACTGCAGGCTGAGCTTTCAGACACAGGCGCTACTGTGGAGTGGATGAAGGATGGGAAGGAGCTCAAGGCCAGTGAAAATTATGAACTGCAAATTGTGGGGAAGAAACACACCCTGAAAATTCACAACGACTCAATGGATGATGCTGCAAGTTATCAGTGCATCTGTGAGGGGGATAAAATGCTCTATCAGCTTTCAGTGAAAGGTATGTGACAGTCTGGGCTGTCCTCTTCCTGCCCAGGGCCAGCAGACTGCATTCACCTGACTCCCCGACAGTCCAGCTGTTGTCAGACAGCATCTGGGGTGTTTTCAGTGGCTGTTTTGACTTGAACTGGCCAATCTGCTTTGTAGAGCCATTTGATTTCTGTGTTCTGTCCTGTGATTCGTCCCTAAGATATAGAGGAAATCAAGGGAAAGACAGGAAAAAGAGCATCCCAGCCTTCCTGCTCTTCTGTCAGGGTGGCCACAAGAGATGATGTCAACATCTCTTTTTGTAGCAGTGATCCCAAATGTAGAAAACACCTGTGAAGAGTCACAGGGACTAAATTGATGGAGAGCAGAACTTCCTGCCAAGGCTTGTCAGCTAGTCTTAATTTTGCTTTTCTTCTCTCTCTTTGTCATGTTAGCATAATATTTCATACTGGCAGGTCTGCCCATAGAATTAACTGGCACAGGCTGCCCAGGTAGGTGGTGGGATCCCTGGAGGTGTTCAGGAGCTGTCGAGATGTGGCCCTGATGGATGTTATCAGGGGGCATGGTGGGGTGGGTTGGGGTTGGAATCAAAGGAGGACCCCCATGTATTTCATCGGGAAGCACTACTGGTAATAAGACCTTTGGAGCAAATCCTGGTAGGGCCACGCTCAGCTGGTCCAGTCTGGAGGCTGTTTCTCCTTACTGCAGTATCTGCAGTGAAAACCAGCAGCTGCTTTTGTGTGGTTGGGCTCACATCCAGCAGTGGTGACAGGACTACAATGATAAGAGACAGTTCCTGAAAAAATGAATGAAATTTGACTGTATGATAGGATGGAGTTAAATGTATTGACAGGATCTCAGTCATCCCAGTGTCCATCAGCTGGCTCTCGAGCTCCTAAATACAGGCATTCTGTAGAACGTTGTTGAATTTGTATTATACATGCGTGTTCTTGGAACTGCAGAACAAATGCATGCATAATCCAGACTTTGATTTTAGCAGCTCTGACTGCGCTGTCTCAACAGACCCAACTCAGTTGTGTGCGCTGTTTTGAAATGATATGTTAACAAGAAGTTGGAAAACAAGCTCAATTACCCTCAGTAAAATAGGACCGTGGACTTAGGCTTGAACTTTTGGCTAAGACAGTGGTGAGATTTTGAATCTTTGAAGTCAATTATTCCACTGTGTGTTAATAGGGGCCAGTTTTATCATCTAACTTTTGCACTCCAATTAATTTCCATAAAGGAATTCTGTTTTTCTTTTCAGTCCTAAGTGATATCTCTATCTTTTAGGCTCGATTTGTTTGCCAGGGGGTTACAGTGCAGTAATAGATACCCCCTCCATTGATTTCCTTCTAGTTTGCTTGTTCCAATTCTTTCCTCAGTTTTCCTATTTTAGACATTTTCTTGAAGCCTTGGGCTTCTTCCTTTGGCTCTGTCCCCTCTCCAGTGTATGTCCTTCAACTTGTGGAGATAAGGTAATCTGGCACGTGGTTTATAAAAGCTGCCAATTTGCCAGCTTCTGAATTAGAATCTAGCAATTAGAACTAGGACTAAACGTGCACGTTTGATCTTATGATAAATGAATGCCTCATGGTCACCAATGTCCCTGCAGTTCTTTACCATCATATGTATTTTGTGTCTTCATATTTTGTTTCAGCACTGGCAAACTTCGTAATCAAAGAGACAAGTGGAGGAGTAATCAGGGCCGTTGCTGGAAAACAAGCAGAATTTGTTTCTGAGACCTCTGAAGCCAATGTCATGGTGAAGTGGTACAAAAATGGCAAAGAAATCAAGACCAGTAAGAAATTCACAACGGAAGATAAAGGGAAACTGCATAAGCTTGTGGCTTCAGCTGTAACGAAAGAAGACGAGGGAACATACATCTACACAATTGGAGATGACACTCTGATTTTTGATTGGAAAGTCTCAGGTAAGTTTGTGAGGCAAACATAGGATCACAATCCATGTAAAGCACTTCAGACTTAATTCATTTTATTTGTCCAATGCTGTGGGTTTCCAGTATTTAGGACAAAGATTGCATAGCTCTATTGAAGCAATTCTGACCTTCCTGTTGTCCCTATGCAAATCCACAGTATGAGCAAATAATGTAACTGTGTTGTGATGAATTCAAGACAGCCTTAGCTCCAGCTGGGGCTGGAGTCACGACTTGAGCCCTGACATCTGGGCTTCATTCATCTAGTTCATGTATTGCCTCAGCACTTACATCATCTTTAAACCGATGACTGAAATGGTCCTAAGTTATTAGCATGGGAATCCTGTCTCCTCTTTGGACAAATTAAACTCCACATTTGGAGAGTTGAGTGTCTCCTGCTGTACCCGAAGGACATTGTGATCTCTGAGGTGTCTCCCTGAGGTGCTGTAAGCACAGCCATTAGCTCATAGTGCAAGTAAAGCACTGTTAGGTCAAGCCTGGAGGAGTAATGCTTGTCACTGACATGTTCCTGTTCAGGGTGGAGCTGGAGGGTAAAATAACACAAGAAATTGTCATTGAAATTCAATATCTGTGAAATTCAGCTGGTTGCATTCACAGAACCTGGCGTTAAGATCTGTTTTCTGTTTTATATCTTGAGCCTATTTTCCATAACCCAGTCCTCATTTATGAACTGAAGCTCTACTGAAAGCCTTTCGCTGTGTATGCTCATGCTGCAGTGCAGCGCTTGTGACCTTTAAGAGCACATTCACGTTCCTCTGATCACAGGATCCTTACGGTTGATTAAGACCCTCTAGTCTGACTGCTCACCCATCACCACCGTGATGCTCACCATCAGCTTAGCTAAAAACTCAGCAGAGATGATAGATCAAGCACAACACTGGATTTGGGGTGGCTAGAGATTCCTAAGATATTGAAGGATTGCTTGCAGGTGGTGTTGGTTCAGGTATTCACCCTGCATCCCACCTGCTGTTCTGTTTGGTTGAGAATCATGCATTCTGCAATTTCACTTTGTAATTCAAAGACCCTGGCTTTATCTGTTGAAAAACTGATCTAAAACAAGCCAAGAAGACTCCGTTGGAACTGGTTGATGCAGAACAAAGGCATCCCCAAAGGACAAGTTGCACTGTTTGATGAACATTATTGGATGAGAGCTAAGCTAAGATTTAAAAAGTTCTGGGGCTGTCTCTGAGCATCAAATACAGAGGAAGCCTGCATGATGCCCTGAGAATGGATACCTCCTACTTTGGTGTAGGGTTAAGGGAACACTAGCAGTAACTCCTATCACAAAATGTCGCATGGCTCAGACAAAATGCCATCAAGAGGGCTTAATTAGGAGCACCAAATGGTCGCAAGATGGTCTTAGGGCAGGGAAGTAATCTATCTATGTGATATTGATTGATGCTATTAGTTCTTAACAGCTTGACTCTAGAAGGACTGTTGTTCTTTGGTCACCTAGTTATAAAAGAATAAATGGCTCCTGTCTATTACAATTTTTAACGCATTTTTTGTTCACTGATGCCATAAATGTTCCTGGCATAGTAATTGGCCTTGGTATATTCAGTGACTGAAAGCAACAGTTGTTGCTCTAAGAAATGCAGTACAAAGCTAGGTCTGCCTGTAGCTGACAGCCATCAGCTTGCTCCTCAGGCAGGTTCTGTCTGTGTATGGGAGATCACAATGTGAACCACTGATTGATCAGCTGAGGCAAGTGTGGGGTCAGCTGTGGGAGCACAGGTGAAAGTTATGTAGCTGTGCTCCCTGGAGGGGTGGAGTTCGACTCCACCTCCTCTGAGACCTCATTTAAGGGCTGACCCTCACTGAGGCAGCATCTCTTGGAGATTGCTCACCAGGGAGGATCACCTCAGCTCTGGTGAGTTCCCTTTTCCTTATATCTTCTGTATTTCTACTATTTTACTTGTAATTGCTATCCTTGTTAATACCAGCATAGTTATTGCCAATACATTTGGCAAGCCAGGCAGGAGCCACTGACTTGGCATCTAGAAATATAAGGAAAAAAAAAATGTCCTTTGTGTGGAAAATCTTTAATTGGTACAAGGGGGAGAAGACCACCCCCTTAGGGACATGCCTTCCTGGACAAATTCCAGGTTTTGAGGCGTCCCCATATTACCAATTAGCAACAATTATTGAACAATGGGGCCCTTTAAGAGTACCAAATAACATGGATGCCTATTGTCTAACTGATTACTTTCTAGGACTACAAAAAGATATCTTAATTACAAAAGAAAAGCGAATGGCTGCATCTATGGCAGCCTGGCCATTATTAAATGCTTTAAATTGGGCAGAGATAAAATCAAACAACATTGCACATGAAAATGAATTGTTAAAGGCCCGTATTGAAAAATTGGAGGGTGAGATCAATCTATTGACAGGAAAAAAACCGTCATTTTCTTCCTCCAACCCTCAAATTAGATACATTTCATTTAATGACGATCAAGATCCTGAAGAAATGAATCAAAATAAGATCACTAAATCTGATCTAGAAAAACCATCTGAGACGGACTCACTAGAAGTCCGTCCAGTAATAACTCAAAAAACAAAGAAAATTCAAGATCGACCAGCAGGAGTGCCTCCTGATCAATGGCCCCCTGCCGAATCTGTTTTACATGTAACAGCCCGTCCATATACGCCTACTGAACTCATGGACCTAGTGCAACGATTTAGGCAAAGGCCAAGGGAAAGTGTTCCGGCTTGGTTATTACGGTTATGGGATTCAGGGGCAGATAGTGTACTGGTTAGTGGCCCCGAAGTATCTAAGTTGGCCACAATAACAGTACATCCTGCCCTTCGGCAGAGACTGTATGCTGGGACTCAGTTCCCTGAAGAAAACCATTCAATTGTAGAATGGATAACGGCTGCTTGCCGCATGGTGTGGACAAATAAAACTGACATGCCAGTAAACACAGGGATGTGGTCTTCTATGGAAGACCTTCAAAATTATATACGCGAATTAGGTATGAGAGAGGCTATCTACGAAGACACATTCGATAGCCCTGATATGGTTAAATTTTCTGCGGGAATGAGGGACCTAATTTTACAGTAAGCACCCTCTCATATGTATGGAACCTTGGTTTCCATACTTAATCCAGTAGTATCCGCAGAGGCAGTAGTCCAACAAGCCGCCCAATTGGTAGCAGACCTCGGAGAAACTGAGCGTTTACGAGCTAAGCGCAATGTCAGGGTGATTGAGGATGCCGAGGCTTTTCCAATAGTGCGAGCCAGAAGATCGGCCCCGCGAACTTCTCGGGCAGGACCTGTTAGGGTATCCCGGAAACAAATGTTTAATGATCTGCTCCGGGCAGGCGTTCAGTTTTCAAAAATTGATGGGCAGCCCAATCAGGTTCTCCTTCAGTTGTGGAAGCAACTGAAGGATGAACAAAAATTTCAGAATAAACCCAAAAGGCCAGGGATAAGATTTATAGAGCGGTGACCAACAACAACATGGAATTTAGAAGATTTTATAGTTCCAAATAGGAAAAAGAAGCCACCTCAGGTGCCTCGGGTTATGACACCGGAGGTATCGGAGGTAAAAGACTTGAATCTGGCTCAGTTCATGGCTTGACGAGGGATGTCAGTCCTCCTAGGGCCTCTAGACGGGACCGGAGGCCCTATGTGGAACTGACGATATACTGGTCCCGAAAGAATATACAGAAGGTTATGGCCCTAGTTGATACCGGGGCAGAGACATCTATAATATATGGAGACCCAACTAAATTTAAAGGTAATAGAGTGATGATTGGAGGTTTTGGGGGACAAACCATTCCGGTCACCCAAACCTGGGTAAAACTGGGGGTCGGGCATCTTCCACCACGGGAGTACAAGGTATCCATTGCCCCAATTCCAGAGTATATATTAGGAATTGATATCCTGTGGGGTCTGGCTCTCCATACAACAGTGGGAGAGTTCCGATTGCGGCAGAGATGCATTAGTATCCGGGCAATCCAGACAATATTGAGAGGCCATGCAAAACATGAGCCTATTTGTTTGCCGAAGCCACGCCGGATTACTAATGTGAAACAGTACAGACTCCCGGGTGGGCAGGATGAAATAACAAAGACGGTGCAGGAATTAGAAAGAGTGGGTATTATAAGGCCTGCACATAGCCCATATAACTCCCCAATATGGCCAGTGCGAAAACTGGATGGAACATGGAGGATGACAGTAGACTATAGGGAATTAAATAAGGTCACGCCACCTGTTCATGCGGCTGTACCCAATATTGCCTCCCTAATGGACACACTAAGCAGGGAAATCAAAACATATCACTGTGTCTTGGATTTGGCGAATGCATTCTTCAGTATTCCAATCAGTGAAGAATCGCAAGATCAGTTTGCATTTACATGGGAAGGGAGGCAATGGACTTTCCAGGTCCTACCCCAAGGGTACGTACATTCGCCCACTTTTTGTCATAATTTAGTGGCACGTGATCTGGCTAAGTGGGAAAAGCCAAATAATGTCAATTTATATCATTATATTGATGACCTCCTGTTAACATCCGATTCGTTAGAGGCGGTGAGACAAGCAGCAGATTTGTTGATAGCTTACCTGCAGAAAAGAGGGTGGGCTATAAACCCACAGAAGGTGCAAGGTCCGGGGCTATCTGTAAAATTCCTGGGAGTAATTTGGTCCGGGAAAACCAAAGTACTACCCAGTGCGGTAGTAGATAAAGTCCAAGCGTTTCCAGTCCCTACAACATCAAAACAATTGCAAGAATGTTTGGGTATATTGGGGTATTGGCGCTCCTTTATACCTCATTTAGCTCAGCTATTAAGGCCATTATACAAGCTTACAAAGAAGGGTCAATCATGGAATTGGGGAAAGATAGAACAGGATGCTTTCCAACAGGCAAAACTGGCAGTTAAACAAGCTCAGGCGTTGGGTATATTTGATCCGACCCTCCCAGCTGAACTAGATGTTCATGTTACTCAAGATGGTTTTGGCTGGGGCCTGTGGCAACGCCAGAGTTCTTTTCGAACCCGCATTGGATTCTGGTCTCAGGTTTGGCACGGAGCAGAAGAACGATATAGCATGATTGAGAAACAGTTATTGGCTGCCTATTCGGCATTACAAGCAGTAGAGCCGATAACGCAAACAGCAGAGGTCATAGTTAAGACTTCATTACCAATCCAGGGGTGGGTGAGAGATTTGACTCACCTTCCTAAGACGGGGGTGGCCCAAGCACAAACGGTGGCACGATGGGTCGCCTATCTAAGCCAGAGAAGCAGTCTGTCTTCATCTCCACTTAAAGAAGAACTACAGAAGATCCTAGGCCCAGTGACGTATCACAGTGATACATCAAAAGAACCGATGGTTGCTCCACCAGAGAAGAGTCCCGTTCAGGAAGGAAGATATCCTATTCCTGAAGATGCCTGGTATACGGATGGGTCCAGCAGAGGCAACCCGAGCAAGTGGCGAGCAATAGCATACCATCCCTCTACTGAGACCATCTGGTTTGATGAGGGGGATGGTCAAAGCAGCCAATGGGCAGAATTGCGAGCCGTGTGGATGGTTATAACTAAAGAACCTGGTGACGGCGTCCTGAACATCTGTACAGATAGTTGGGCTGTGTACCGGGGGCTCACTCTGTGGATTACGCAATGGGCTACCCAGGAATGGACTATCCACGCCCGACCGATTTGGGGTAAAGACATGTGGGTAGACATTTGGAATACGGTCAAACACAGGACAGTATGTGTCTACCATGTCTCTGGTCATCAACCCTTGCAGTCACCAGGAAATGATGAAGCTGACACACTGGCCCGAATCCGATGGATTGAGAATTCACAATCTGAAAATATTGCCCGTTGGTTACATCAGAAGCTACGGCATGCTGGACAGAAGATAATGTGGGCAGCTGCTAAAGCATGGGGGCTGCCTGTACAACTATCTGATATCGTTCAAGCATGTCAGGATTGCGATGCTTGCTCAAAGATGAGACCGAGACCGTTGCCTGAAACAACATCCCACATTGCTAGAGGATATAGTCCTCTTCAGAGATGGCAGGTCGACTACATTGGGCCCCTCCCTCGGTCTGAGGGGGCGAGATATGCCCTGACCTGCGTTGACACTGTAAGTGGACTGCTGCAAGCCTATCCTGTACCAAAGGCAAATCAAGCATACACAATTAAGGCACTTACTAAACTGATGTCTGCATACGGGACACCTCAAGTTATCGAGAGTGACCAAGGGACTCACTTCACTGGAGCGATGATACAGCGCTGGGCAGAAGAAAACAACATTGAATGGCGATTCCACCTGCCATATAACCCAACAGGGGCAGGCCTTATTGAACGTTATAATGGTATCCTTAAGGCTGCCCTGAAAACAGACTCTCAGTCCCTGCAGGGGTGGACAAAAAGATTATATGAAACCGTGCGGGACCTGAATGAAAGACCTCGGGATGGCAGACCCAGTGCCCTGAAAATGTTACAAACTATATGGGCCTCCCCTCTTAGGATCCAAATTACAGGCACCGATAATAAGGTAAAACCGCAGGTTGGTACTGAAAATAATCTTCTGCTCCCTGCCCCTGAGAATTTAGAACCGGGAATCCATAAGATAAATTGGCCTTGGAAGGTGCAGGTAGGACCCAAATGGTGTGGCCTACTTGCACCTTGGGGGAGATTATTGGAGGTGGGAGGTTCAGTCACCCCCTCGGTGATAGGTACATGGCCTACTGACATCGTGGTCAATACTCCGGCCTTTATTGCTAAAGGAACACCTATTATGTCCCTATGGCAGATCAAGACTCCTCCTCTGGTGCCAGATATAGTTATACAGCCACAGATATCTGGCCAGAGGGTATGGTATCGGAGGCCGGGACATAATCCAGTACAAGCAGAAGTATTGACCCAAGATAAGAATACGGCCTGTATCTTGCCCTGGAGGGCGGATCTTCCCCTCCTAGTACCCTTGAAACATCTATATTACTCCCCTTAAGATTGATTCTAAGCCTCTAGGACCATTACTCTGGACTGATGAAACGCAGATGGACCTGCACTTCAAGATGATTTGTCTCCGGTAACATCTATCAAGCACTGGCCCATGGAAGATCATAAACACCCATCCAATCATCATCATTTGAATAATATCAACATCTAATGCGACGGGAGATTGTATCAGCGTCGTGATTGGGTCTCTGTAATAAGGGGAACTCACCTAATCATTGGTTCACGTTGTGAAGGGGTGGAGTGTATGGGAGATCACAATGTGAACCACTGATTGATCAGCTGAGGCAAGTGTGGGGTCAGCTGTGGGAGCACAGGTGAAAGTTATGTAGCTGTGCTCCCTGGAGGGGTGGAGTTCGACTCCACCTCCTCTGAGACCTCATTTAAGGGCTGACCCTCACTGAGGCAGCATCTCTTGGAGATCGCTCACCAGGGAGGATCGCCTCAGCTCTGGTGAGTTCCCTTTTCCTTATATCTTCTGTATTTCTACCATTTTGCTTGTAATTGCTATCCTTGTTAATACCAGCATAGTTATTGCCAATACAGTCTGGATGGAATGAAGGGCATGAAATACTGATGTGCTCATCAAACGCTGCTTGTTAGCTTAGAGACAAGGTGTTGAATTGGTTTGTTCATGTATTGCAAACAGGTTACTTAGCTGCCTTCATTTTAGCTTCAGAAGAACATGTGCAGAATACAGAATTGATTAGAAGAAATAAGAACTGTCTGCATAGAACTTACTCTTTCCTTACACAGGAGAATCAAGCACACGTTTGTATGTGAGTACCTCCAGAGGTGAAACTTGATCCCCCAGATGTAATGAGCAGAGACATTACAATCAGTTCTAACTGTATCTTAATGCTGTGCTGAATAAGCCTGAGTCAGGATGTAAACCACTTTCTCTTTTTTTCTTCAGATGAAGCCATTAATTTTGTCAGCAAGTCCAAAACGACTCCAGAAATATCAGTCAGTCCTTCTGAAGACCTGGAGCTGGTGTGTGAGGTGTCAGCTGCAAGCGGAGCTGTCGTATAGAAGAAAGATCAAATAGAGGTGAAGCAGGACCAGAGGACAACCATCATCTCCCAGGGGACGCACCGCAAGCTCATGGTCAAAAATGTGACCCTGAAAGACCAAGGGAGCTACAGCTGTGAAACAAAAGATGACAAAGCAACATTCCAAGTGAAAGTCAGAGGTGAGAAAATGCTTGGAATCCCAGAGATAAAGGAACACTTCATTTTGTGTGTCTTGCATTTGGAGGATCAACTTACAGCCTCTCTGGTGCAAAACATTTTGGCTATAGGACTTTCTTTGTCATCTAGTGTCATAGCAACACTTTTCTACATGTGCTTTTCCATCCAGGAATGAATTACTGCAACAAACAATAGGCAAGGAGGGTAGCTTGTGCAGCTCTTGTAGTCAGCTGGTGTCTGCAGGGTTACAGTGCAAGAGCACACCAGGCATGCAAGGAGTGAGAAAAGGGGAGGTGTTTGATGAGATCTGGTTACAAAATTTGAATGACACAATGAGGTGGAAAATGCCACTAATCAGACTCATAAATGGCCTGGGTTGCAAAGGCCCACAGTGCTCATCCAGTTCCAACCCCCTTCTTCCTATGTGCAGGGTTGCCAACCAGCAGCCCAGGCTGCCCAGAACCACATCCAGCCTGGCCTTGAATGCCTGCAGGGATGGAGCATCCACAGTCTCCTTGGGCAACCTGTTCTAGAGGGCCATTCCCTTCTGATTTACTGGAAATGTAGAGAGACATCAGAAGAAACAAAGAGAAGGGAGGAGGTTCAGCAGTGCATGCAGGTGTTCTAAATCTCATGTCCAAATCTGCTATCAGACTGCGAAATGTTTAGATTTATGATATGATATGAAATGATATGCCTATTCATTTCCCAAGGCAAAATAGAGGGGAAAGTATTTTCCTGTCTTAATGAGGCATCATGATGGTCCCTGTGAAGGGCAAGTATAATGAAAATGGGGAACTGGAGTAAGCTCTGCAGCAGACTACAGCAAAATGGTGTGACTGTTGTGATGTCCCTGCAGAGAAAGAAGACGTGTTTACAAACAAGGACAAGGTACAAAAGGAGGTGAAGGCTGCACTGACTCAAAATGCCACGCTGAGCTGCGAGGTGGCCCAGGAGAAGATGGAGGTGAAGTGGTACAAGGAGGGGAAACTGATCACCTCGAGCAAGAAGTTCAAGGTGGAGTCAGAGGGCAAACAGTGTCGGCTGGTGGTGATCCAGGTAGAGAAGAAAGATGCAGGGGAGTACAGCTGCGAGGCTGCTGGCCAGAAACTCACCTTCAAGATTCATGTCACAGGTGAGAGAGAACACATTTTGGCCTTTCATTCTAGAATGTTTTAGAAAACGGTCATTAGTTTGTAAGTTTTCCCTGCTATGCTTAAAATTTTTGGAGCTGAACTTTGGGGTGGTTAATTTCTGATGAGGAAATTGAACAAATTATTCTAAATACAGTTGTGAGGCAGCTCCATCTTTTAAAATCTTCAGGAATTTCCTTTTGCTGTGGGAATGAGGCCATAGACAAGAAAGTTCTGATTGCACTTCTCCATTCCCACGTGCCTGTACCACTAGAACAACTCTGCAATGCAGCTGCGTCTCAGGAAGTTTCAGAACAGGGGCTTTGTGTCAAGCACTAGGGGGTGTGCTCTATGTAACATGTTTTTGTCTTGGAAGGGCTCATTTAGCATGGGAGAGAATACTACAGGAATGTTTTGTATAAGTTGATGTTTTGAAGACATAAGTAAATGGCAGCTAGGGGACAAAAGAGTCATGAGAGTCATACAAGAAGCATCACAGAATGCCTTTTGTTGGAAGGGACCTGGAGGATCATCCAGTTCCAATCTCTGTCCTGGAAAGGAACACATTCTTTGTGACTAGGTTGCTCTAACACCCATCCAGCCTAGACTTGAATGTTTTCAGGGATGGGGCATCCATAAATTGCACAACTTCTCTCCACATCATTCTCTTGGGGCATCAGACTGGGAGAACTGATTCATTTTTCTGACTCCTTCCCCCAAACCTGCTCTTCTTTCAAGAGGCCAAACTAATGTATCTCTCTCTTTTCAGAGCCAGAATTTGTATTTACAAACAAGGAGAAGGTACAGAAGGTGGTGAAGGCTGCAACAACAGAAAAATGCCACGCTGAGCTGCGAGGTGGCCCAGGAGAAGATGGAGGTTGTCATCAATTTATAAGCAATGAGCCAATAATGTTCCAATTATAAACTTTTATTAATTGTAGCGGGTAAAACTAAAAGGCAATTCAGCGCTGGGCGACAGGGGGATTATTGTTCCTCCAACTGCCGCGCCGTCCCGTCCCTTGCAACTTCTTTTGTATTGTCCATCCCGAGCGTATTGTCCTTTAATTGGTCGGTTGTGATCGTGCGACTTGGTGTGTCGTTCCTTGGTTGGTCCTTCCGTGGAACTTTGTATCCATCGGGGCGCGCTTTGCCTGTAACTACGCAGAGTACACAATCTACCCATAAAATTAGAGTGTTCTGCAACCTTTGTGGCCTCCATATTCCACCATTATATCCCGGTCCTAATGAACAAGCACTCCACCACAATGCTACCACATCCCGGTCTTAAAGAGCAAACATTTTATCACAGAGGTCAAGTGATAAAAGGAGGGGAAACTGATCACCTCGAGCAAGAAGTTCAAGGTAGAGTCAGAGGGCAAACAGCGTCGGCTGGTGGTGAGCCAGGTGGAGAAGAAAGATGCAGGGGAGTACAGCTGCGAGGCTGCTGGCCAGAAACTCACCTTCAAGATTCATGTCACAGGTAAGACAGGTGTTGTATGAAATACAGCAGAGAACAGTAAAGTAAAATCTAGTTTCTATTATACTGCACCTGGATCACTGTAGTCTGTGCTGAGGTTTTTTCCCTAGACTTGATTGCCTGGGTTTGTAGAAAGTATTTGGTTTCAGTATGACACAAAGACCTGTTTCAGTCTGTCTGTAGAGCAATAATTAGTAATATATGTACAGTGGAAGCAATATTCAAGATATTATTCAAATCTCTCCTGTGCCTGAGATCCCAAACTGTAATTCTTGTTCACCTAAACATTTGACTAAGATAAGTATGTGCAGTGAGGCTGGAGTGCATGTTCTACGTGCAGCCTTTCATGGCAGGAGAAGCAGGAACTTCTCCTAGTAGTACACTGCCTTTTTACTATGCCTTTATGTTGGAGGCTGCATCTGGATAGGTGAGTCTGCTACTCACAGTAAGAGACCTGGTAGAGCTGACTATTGCCAGAGCTCAAAGTAAGATAGATATCTGCAAATCACACACAAAGAACAAAGGACTGCGTTGGTGAGCATATTTCCTTTGTGCCTTTGACAGTCACAGTTGTGGCAATGGTAGAGGCCATGAGGAGTCTGTTCAGGAAGCCAGGAGTACTGTTCTGGGTCATGAAAAGGCAGCCAGTGGTTTGACTATCACATGTTTATGTGTTTTGATGTTTCACAGTGGGTCTTAAGTAAAAGGAACTCAGGTTTTGGTTGCCTGCAGGACAGATGTTCTTTTGGGTTCAGTATGTTTGCATAGTGACTTGCAACCATGGGACTGGTGTTCAAGGACCCTCTTGGTTCCTTCAGTTCCTAGGTTCTTTCTTGCCTAGATTTGACACTTTGTTTCAACAGAAGAGCTGATATTCTCTAGTGAAGGCTATTAGTTTGGGCACAAGTGGTAACCTAAACCTGTTCCAACCTGTACATACAAACCTGCAAGTTGGTCTCATTTCGGTCCCTCAGTCAATACTTTTTCTTTTCTTCCCTCAGAGCCAAAACCTGTGTTTATAAACCAGGAGCAGGTGCAGAAAGAGGTGAGTGCTGCCCTGGCAGCAAGTGCCTCCCTCAGCTGTGAAGTAGCACAGGATCCAACAGAAGTAAAATGGTACAAGGATGGAAGACTGCTTGCCTCCTCCAGAAAGTTCAGAATGGAATCTGTGGGCAAAACACGGCGTCTGGTTGTGGAGCAGCTGGAGAAGAAAGATGCTGGAGAATACATCTGCGAGGCTGCTGGCCAGAAGATGACCTTCAAGTTGGAAACAACTGGTGAGCATTCGCTTTGGGAGCACTAAGCAGCTTTTTATGTGGCTTAGAGGAAGACTGGCTGTCTTCTACCCTGTGGGCATGGAACAGCCACAATTCCCCCCGGAACAACATCAATGACCCACACCACAAGTTGGATTCTCCTTTTTAATGTAGTGGTAGCGAGGTGAAAATCTGGCTGTGGAATATTTTTGACTAAGGAACTTCTACTTTAATTTCTAGATGCGCTGAATTACCCTCTGGAGTGTCTTTCTGAATATATAAGCAACCATGGGTGACTATGATCCTGATTTATATCTAGGTTCAGGCTTACTTTTTCAGTTAGGTTAGATCAATAGCTCCAGAGAAGATAGGGAAATACAGCAGTTCACTGATACCATGTGTCAGAAGAATGCAGCTCAGTGCTGGGCAGTTTGCTGCTTCATTCCCTCTTACAAGTTGCACCCAAGGCTGGAAAAGACCACTGAGATAGCTGAGTCCAACCCAGCCCACCCTCACTGGACTTACTAACCACGTCCCCAGTGCCACATACCCGTGGGTCTTGAGCACCTCCAGTGACTGCGGTATATCAGCGTGGTTGCTTCAGTTGTGGGAGTTTTCAGACACTGGCTGTTGTTCTAGCGAGACAAAAAACCAAAACTGATGGAACAGTGTCTATACAGGAAGCAACTGGCTGTCCTGATGGCTGCCAACAGTTTTACACAAGGTGTGTCATGCAAGCTTGCATGAGTCTGGTTTAAAAACTTGCTGTTCTGATGGAAGGAGAGGATGTTGGTACAGGATAACTGCGGGATTTGTGCTCTCCCGACATCCAGTTGCAATCACAGCTTATTGTTGCTATAGAAAACAGCTTCTCTGTAGACAAATTGAGTTAGTTCCAATAAGTGGCTGAAGCCCTAAGTGATCCAAGGTGAAGCATGATCCAAACTGGAATTTAACTAATTGTAGTAGGGAATCCAAGCCTTAATGAGATGAGTTATTTAAAATATGAGTCCTCCATCTAAAACAGCATTGAACTCTTACTCTGGTTTATGATAGAAGTGAGAGTTTAACAGCAGAAGTCTGAAGTTATGCTCCATATTTCTCATCACTCAAGAGAATATTTGAATATATGAATTCCTTTGGCTATGTTAGAGCTCATAATGAGGTCAGCTGATGTTCTTTAAATGCTCGGAGTCTAGCAATGTGGGGAAGTGGACTGCTATTTGCTGTTGAGCTTTAGGCTAAGAAGCCTGATTTTAGAGGACTGTGGACTTCCCCTTTCCCTTCCCCTCTCCTCCCCTTCTCCCTGGACTGATCCCACATGGTTTGAGAATGATTTCAGATCAAGGTAAATGAGGAATCGCCGTGTGAAAACCTGTTGTTTTACTGCACTATAAGAGACACTTAGTCAAAAGACAAGTGTGTGTTCCAAGCTTGAGATTGCAGGAGATCCTAGAAACAACTCAGCTGCTCAAACCTGTAGTCTGGCTGAATCTTTTATTGTCAGTTTTGGTCAGGAGGAGATGCTTGAGTAAGACAAATAAAAGGTCACGGGTAAGTTGGTCCTTCTTGTGATATACTTCTAGGCTTTCATCAGGGAGAAGCTTAATTAGTCCAAATAATCATAGCAGAAACCACACCAAGAGCATGAGAGTGAAATTTATACTTTCTTGACGTGAAGGAAAATTTTACCTGGTTCTGCCATTCCCCAAATATTTGTTTCCTTATGACAAGAAGAACTTTGCAGAAGTAATTTTTTTTTTCAGTCTTGCGTGCAACACAAAAAGGGGTAAAATCTAGGAGGCCACCTGAAATGTTTTTTCCATCTGGAAGGATCCATTTAACAGCACCCATGGACCTGGTTATGAACAAAACTAAGTTCCCAACTAAATCCACATTCTTCTTTCTCCTTCTCAGAATTGCCTGTGAAAATCAGCAAACCATTGGCAGACAGTAGCGTCATTGAGAAGGACAAGGTCACATTTGAGTGTGAGCTGTCCAGGCCCAACATGGACGTCAAGTGGTTCAAGGTATGGCATGTAATGGTATTTTCCTTTCTGACTTCTCTGGAAATGAATGAGAGCCTTTAATTTCACTTCCAAGGGATGCGAGTCTGAGCTTTTCCTTGATAGCTTTTTCACTGCTCTCTTTTCTTTATGCTCTTTTATTTGCCCAGATCAGCACTCTTTGTTATTATGTCCTGAGTTCATTTATCAAGTTGAAATTGAAGTTTGTTTTGGTTTTATTGTGAACTTTTTAGGTCATGCTGCACAAAATATTGTTGGTTGAACTACAGTACAGTCTTGAGCTTCAAGTCTAACACAGAAATTCTCAGCCGGGATTTTGTAGCCTTGTTGTGAACTGGGTTTTTGGGGTGAAATCTCAGTTTTCTTTGCACCTGACAGTGTGAGAATTTGCTCTGGCACTTTGTGTACCTCCCCGGTGCTCAGCTGTTCCTTCCCTTACTTGGGGATAATGTCATTTATTCAAGGTGATGTCCAAACAGGCTTGTTAACAGTCCTCCGCAGTGCTTTAAGCTGTCATAGGTCAGCCAGAATTTATGCATGTTCTATAGCCATTCCTTCATGTTGAAAACACTGCACTGTGCTTAAGCTTCAGCATATGTTCCAGTAAGCACAGTTCCATTAATTCTAGGGGAGTGGGTGAATTAAGCATAGATCTGAAGGCTCCCTTTGCTCAGTGCAGAGATGGAAGGACTAATGGAGATCTGACTTGATATTTTCCCTTCTAGGATGGGAAGGAGCTCTGTCAAAGTAAAAAAGTGGGCATTACTTCCCAGGGAAATAAGAGAAGTCTCATTATTCACAAGTGTGAATATGAAGATCAGGGAACATCCACATGCTGAGCAGCCTAAGACAAGACATCAGCTACCCTAAAGGTTCATTTTATGTTTAACTGAAAGAGCAAATAAATCCTCTTGTGGTATTTTGCACCACGGGAAGAAATGCTTCATGGGCAGTTTGGGCATTTCTTGGTTAGTCCTTTTGGATACCTTTCTCTTTCTTCTTTATGCTCAAGACAGATTTTCCCTCCATGTGTTGCATTGGTTAAACCCCAGTTTGTAGCTCATCATTGGGCTCTGAAGCATCAGACTTGTTACTGAACACATGGGTCTGCTGTGCCCTGGTAGATGCCACCTTCCCAAGGGACGTATGAAAGGATGCTTTTTTCTGATTTCCTACTAGATGCTGTCCTCATGTGGCCACTTGGGTTCAGTGTTAGCATGAACATGAACATGTGTCCTGTCCCATGACTTTGGTGAACTCTCATTTTCTCTCTCATTCTGCAACCAGGTTGGGTTGCTGTTTCAGTACTGGCTGTTTTATGTAGCCATTCCATTTGTTCTGGTTTACGTTCTTTTTTATTTTCTTTTTTTCAGGCATCATTTCTATACAGTAGACAAAGCCAGCCTATTACATTTGATTTACAGTTTTTAGCTTTTGCTGGTAAGCATTTCAGCTCTCAGGCAGTTTTACCAACAGCTTTGAAGAGCTGAAATGAACCAGCCTGGACACGATGGTCTGTTTTTGTTGGTGTAATGAATTTATGAAGTTAAACTGATTGACCCCATAAGGTTTTACAGTGTATGACTCACGTCTGGCAGAGTTATCACAGCAATGAGTTTATATACTTAGCATTTCAGGAGGCAAATGGTTGGGGATACTCTTTCATTTGCTTGCGTCTCAGAGTGAATCACTAGTATGTGAACCATCCTTCATCTCCTTTGTATTGCTTTTGTGTGTGTCTGTGTGTGGTTTCCCCTGTGAATTTCATTCTTTCCAGTTATATGGAAGTTCTCTTTTGAGCAGTGAAATTAGATGTTCCATCATCAGTCATAATGGTAAAGCTGAGTTGCCACGTTATCTGTGTCCTTTCTGTCTGGCGTCTCAATAACTGCTGCCCCACCACAATATCTGCCTAATACTTCAGCTCCATGGATGCCTCCTTGTGCAAACTGAGAGCCTGTATTTGGTGTGCATAGATCTGGGCTTACATCTGTGCTGGTAAATGCACTAGTGCATGGGCTAAGCAGTCCTGCCTCCTGTGCTGTGGGCATTGAGATGGGGCTCCTACAAGCTGCCCATTGCAAGATATTTAGAAACTAATTGCTGCGGAGGTTTCCATCCTCTTTTCAGACTAACTAAAATTTGGTTAGTGGGATCAAAACAGAAGGGGCAGGGAGGGAGAGCTGACCAAGGACTACTGATGGAACAACTATGAATCCTTGGTTCCTCAGGATTCCCTGCATCAGCAGTTGGCAACAGGAGTAAGGGGGCTCAGGAGGACACTGTGGAGTAGTGTGAAAAATGAGCGAAGAGAGTTACTAATTGATGCCTCTTGGAAAGTAGTCCAAGAGTGGTCCTCTTCCTAAACTCTCCTCTTGTGTGTGGTTCTATCTTTATGAGGTGTTCATAACAAGTGATGTGTAGATCTCCCTTATCTCATAATGTCTTTTCCTGCCTGCAGTGAATATGCAGGATACTGGATCATATACCAGCTTCTTTGAATTACTGCTCATGTCAGGAGATAAAATCTGCCTATTCTTTGAACTAACACTGGCGAGGGTTAGTTATTCTGGCTACCGAGAGAATGACACAGCAGATTAAACTCTTTCATTTCCTTCTTTGTCAAATGCCTTTTCATCTAACTGTGTGTCCCATAGAAATTCAGAGCAGTGTTGGCTGAGGGAAGTGGAAATATTTATCTCCTGTGTGTATCTGCCACCCTATTTAGACATGCTGGCAGAGCGCAGAGATTGGAGGAGTTGGATTAGGCAGTAGTTTCCCTATTGCTCACAGAACCACTTTTTCTGTGGTCTCCCAGCTACCCTGTGCCCAGTGGCCTATGCAAGATGGAGCGGAAAAGGCTCATTTTATGAACAAACAGGAACCTTTCTGGTCAGATTAATACCTGTGCTCTTTTAGAGAGATTTAGATACTAGAGATTTTAGGTACTGGAATAGGCTCCCCAGAAAGGTGGTTGAATCACCATCCCTGGTTGTGTTTAAGAGCCTTTTGGATGTGGTACTCAGGGATATGATTTAGTGTAGGGTTTTTAGAGTTAGGGTACTGGTTAGGCTGCGGTTGGACTTGATGATCTTCAATGTCTTTTTCAACCTGGGTAAATCTATGATTCTATGCAGGAACTCTTCTCCTGAGGTTAATCCAAGTTGTATCCAGGCCCTTCAGAAGGAAAGGGATATAGCAGCACAGAAATATGGCCTGATTCTGACATAACTAAATGCAGACCTGGAGAGTTAAAAGGGATTGTGTGATGTTCAAAGGATTTTGAAGCAAAGATGTCCCCTAGGTAAGATTTGTGGCTGACATTCCCCATACATTGTTTGTAGGCACACAAGCTAAGGAGAGACTAGTGATGAGCATGCAGAGAAGCCAATGGTTCAGACAGGTTTGTAGTGACACAACACTGTAGAGTTCTGTCTAGTTCTCCTTGGCATAGTTTGGAAAATAAAGATGAGGTAATTGGTGGTAACCAATATGGCTTCATCAAGGTCAAGCCATGTCTGACAAACTTGGTGGCCTTTCATGATGGAGTAACAGCATCAGTGGATAATGGGAGAGCAACTGACATCATCTACTTGGACTTGTGCAGAGCATTTGATCCCGTCCTGCATGACATCCTGGTCACCAAACTGGAGAAAAATGGTTTTGATGGATGGACCAGTTGCAGGATAGGGAACTGTCTGGATGGTCACACTCAGAGAGCTGCAGTCAATAGCTCAGTGTCCAGGTGGAGGGTGGTGTTGGGACCAGTGTTATTTAACATTTTTGTAGGCAACATGGAGAGTGGAATCAAATGCAGCCTCAGCAAGTTTGCAGATGACACCAAGCTGAGCAGTGCTGTTGATGTGCTAGAGGGAAGGGATGCTACTCAGAGGGACCTGGACAGGCTGGAGAGGTGGGCCCTTGGCAGCCTCATGAACTTGAGTGTGGCCAAGTACAAGGCCCTGCACCTGGGTCAGGGCAATCCCAAGCACAGGCACAGGCTTAGAGGAGAATGATTTGAGAGAAGCCTTGACCCTGAGGAGAAGAGTTGGTGTGGAGGGAGGTGTCCCTGCCTATAGCAGGGGGACTGGAACTAAATGACCTTAAAGATTCAGTCAGTTCTATTGTTTTTCTACCCTTAATTTTGCTTGAAAGGTTTTAGAATAAATGAGATTCTGGTTTCCATGAAAACTGTTTGCAGGGAGCTCCATTGTAGCTAGTAGGTCTGTCTTTAAGTTCAAGGGCAATAATGCATTGACTGTGTTGAAGAGAGAAATGACTCAGGAATGGATGATGGTTTAGAATAAAACATAATCCTACTTATTTTCTATGCAAATATGTGTAAGGAAAAGATGCTGCACTCAGTTCTGGAAATACCCTGACAAATATATCTCTACTGTTTCACAGCTGGAGATATCAAGATTGTTAAAGCACTGGAAGATGTGGAAGTGAATGAATATGGGAGTGCATCTTTTGTCTGTGAGATTTCACACGATGAGGTTCAGACCCAGTGGTACAAAGAGGACAACAAGCTGAAGGCTGATGACAACATCAGAATGCAACAAGATGGTAGGGTGTAAGCGGGGGGTCTTTCTCCTGAGTGGGGGGTGGGTTGGAGATCAAGCATATAAGACATCTGAAATGAAGTGAAGAGGGTTCAGAAGCGAGTTCCCCTTTTGTTTTGGGACTGAGGTTTAGGTGGAACAAGTGACATGGTGGGATGCTTAGTGTGGGAAGTGTGATGCTATCCCACCATCCCACACTGCTGGGAGCAGGTAGGAAATGAGTGCAGTTATTTCCAAAGTGGGGGTGAACAGGGCAGTCAGTTCACCTCTCCAAAGAGGTTTTGTCTGACAGTGAGTGTGATCCTTCTGTATCAGATACTTTGAATTTGACGGTGGCCGCATTTGATCAGTCCTTGTAGAAGCCATGTTTAGATTCTGCTTTGGTCTGCTCCATTTCCAGTTCAAAGTCGTTGGACACTAAATGAGACAGCTGCATCTCAGTAAAAGATGTGTTTGAATAGCTGTGATGTGCTTACTATTCAGATTTACAGAGCTGAGGTTTTGTCCTTGGCTATAGCAAAGAAGTCAAATCAGGTGAAATTAATTGTATTTCTGAACTAGACAAGTTTAAGTTTGGTAGCACCTAAATTTGGTGCGGTTTGTCATTGATTTCATCTGAAAGAAACTTGCAGGCTTTTTATCTGCTGTTGTCCCCAGCGTAAGATTATCCATTCACATCCTAAAGTACTTGTTATATTTTCAACTCACTCTTATTTGAATAAAAGCCTCAACAATTGGGAGCAATTTAATAAGCACAGAACAAGAGCTGGACCTTGCATTTGGTAGATACTGTACAGTATTACTTCATAGAAATGTAGTCAATGGCATTCCCTATAGACAATCGTTTGTTTTATCTTTAGAGTCGTTCAAAGAACCATTGTGAACTTGACATTAATTGGAATGGAATACACGCAAGAGACTTTCCTCTTCTTCCAATTGTCCTCATCCTTTCTTCTCTTCCACCCCTGCTTTGCAGATTACCATACAGAAATCACCAGGAAGTTGGAGGACAAGACAGCTTTGGAACGTCATTCTGTCATCCTGTCCTGTGACTTCAGGCCTTCTCCAAAGGTTGTGAAATGGTTCAAGGGCCGCACACCCATCGAGCCCTCTGAGAAGTACAAGATCAAGAGGGATAAGCATTCAGTAGAGCTCAGAATTCTGAAGCTGAAGCCCGATGATGCTGGTGTGTACAAGTGCAAGGCAGGAATTGCAGAGACTGAGGCCACGCTGACAGCTGAAGGTATGAGCAGGGAGGGTGGCCTCTTCCATGTCCTATTTCACCTCAGATTTCTCTTCTTGAGGTTGACTTCTGCCGTTCTCTCCTGCTAACTTTATACATGTATTATCTTCACATAGATGATTACACAAAGATCATCTAGTCCAACCATTCTACCACATCCCAGTATGATTTATAGTAACAGTGGTAACAGTTCACCTTGTTTCCCCACAGCCCGCAATGTAGAAGTAACGAAGCACCTGCAGGATGTAGAAATTGAAGAAGAGAGCTCTGCTGTCTTCTCCTGCGAGCTGTCCCATAATGACGAGGACGTGGAATGGTTCCTGAATGGCAACCTCCTTTACACCAACAATTACAATGACATCAAGAACGTTGGCAATTGCTGCACACTGACAATGAAGCAGGTTAAGCCTGAGGATGCTGGCACAGTGACAGTGAAGTCAGACAAGGTGTCAGAAAGCGCACCTGAAGGTGATAGGTGGGTCTGATCACACCCCTCCTGGATGTAAGAGATGCTAAGGAGCTCCAGTTCATTCTATTGTGCAGCAGTCCTGCTTCTAAAGCTGACCTCTCTGGGGTGACAAGTCATCAGAGGCTTTCTTCCAGTGGAAGGTTCCATTGCAGCAGATATCAAGGAAGGAGGATGGTTTTGGTGTCCTGCCAAAGCATTCCATTGCTTTTTATCATCATTTTACTTAACACAAGGAGAGTTACAGGAGCAATTTCTTTTACTGCTTCAGTAACATGCAGTGTCAATGCTGTTGTCTCCAAGGATTTATGACTGAAGGAGAGATCATTCAGTGTGTGTTTTGCCTCTGGGATGACTAATGACCAGGCTGTGAGCAACCTGATCTAGCTGTGAATGTCCCTTTTTATTGCAGGGGAGCTGGGCTAGATGGCCTTTAAGGGTCTCTTCCAATTCTAAGGAACTTGTGCCTGAAGTGCAGAAGTGGATGAATTATACCACTTCTTCATATCCTCCCCATGATTACAGAGGAAATACAACAAAACAACATGCATGGTCTTACTGTTGTCATTTGCTTGAATACGAAGACGTCTCTTTTTTATGGTTGAGATTTTTGTTGATATGGGTCAGGAGGAACACACACTTTTTAGCTTTCTCAATAGGCAAAAAGTTCCAGTTGCTGCAAGCCACCGAGGTAACCAATAGAGGGGCCCTGATCCCCCTTGTGCCATCGGGATGCTCTGGCACGGGATGTGCCTCAAATTCAAAGCTCCTTCCCACCTCCCAAGGAAAAGCAAAGCAACTCAAGCATCTCCAGCAAAGCTGCCCAGCAGACAGCAGGGAATGCAAACAGCTTCTGGCTGCTCCCCTGCACTCCTGTCCTAAGTAAGTGACCCCTCGAGGACTGGATGGGAAATCAGTGCATGACACACGTGAGTGTGCACAGCATTGTGCAAAGCAGTGGGGATCCGTGTGTGTGTGTGTATTTGTGCATGGATGGTGTTGTACACACATTTGTGTCCATGAGTGTACAAACCAGTGGTGTTGCTCAGGTGTGTGTAGGTCTGTGGGTATGTGTGCAAGGACGAGCATGCACATATATATATACGTGCACAGGGGTGTGCAGAGTGTTGGAGCTGCACAAGGACATTGTGGGACCGGTGTGTGCGTGCACTTTGGGAGTGAAAGGAAGGGGTTACACATGTGTGAGTGTGTGTGCGCACAGGGCTGCACTAAGGGATGTGGTTGTGTGAGTGTGTGTGAGCACATAGATAGTGCGTGGATGCGGTGGCACAAATGTGTGCTTGCACAGGGCTGTGCTGAGGAGTTGGGCTGCACACAGGTGCACACAAAGGGATGTTTGAACCCTTTGCCCCTAAGAACAGTTTTCCAGTGTCTCTCGTCCAAGAATTCTTTGAACAGCCTACAGCTGACTCTCCTGAAGCTCAGGGTCCTGACTTTGCTTTTTGCCAGGCCCGCATTCCTTGAGATGAGGAACTCTAGGAGGGCATGGTCACTACAGCCCTGACCACCTCCAGTCTTAACCCCTGCTGTGCAGCATGTCCAGTAATGCTTCCCTTCACAGAATCACAGAATTACCCGGGTTGGAAGGGACCTCAAGGATCATGTAGTTCCAACCCCCCTGCCTAGCAGGGCCACCAAACATACCCATTTACTAGATCAGGTTGCCCAGGGCCCTGTCCAACCTGGTCTTGAACACCTCCAAGGACGGGGCATCCACAACCTCACTGGGCAGCCTGTTCCAGGACCTAACCACCCTTCTAGTAAAGAACTTTCCCCTAACATCCAACCTAAATCTTCCCTCCTTCAACTTAAAACCATTTCCCCTAGTCCTGCTATTATCAGCCCTTTCGAAGAGTTTACTCCCCTCCTGGGAGTAAGTTCCCTTCAGGTATTGAAAGGCTGCAATGAGGTCACCTCGCAACCTTCTCTTCTCCAGGCTGAACAAACCCAACTCCCTCAGCCTGTCCTCATAGGGGAGGTGCTCCAGCCCCCTGATCATCTTTGTGGCCCTCCTCTGGACCCTTTCCAAAATTTCCATATCTTTTTTGTACTGAGGGCTCCACACCTGGACACAGTACTCCAGATGGGGCCTCACAAGAGCAGAGTAGAGAGGGACGATCACCTCCCTATCCCTGCTGACCACCCCTCTCCTGATGGAGCCCAGGATCCCATTTGCTTTCCGGGCTGCCAGAGCGCACTGCTGGCTCATGTTAAGTTTCTCATCTATCAGGACCCCTAGGTCTTTTTCAGCCGAGCTGCTCTCAAGGACAACTCCCAGCCTGTACAGGTGCCTGGGGTTCTTCCGGCCCAAGTGCAAAACCTTGCACTTTGCCGTGTTGAACCTCATTAGGTTCACCCGAGCCCAGCTTTCCAGCCTGTCAAGGTCCCTCTGAATGGCATCTGTTCCCTCCACCGTATCGACTGCACCACTCAGCTTGGTGTCATCAGCAAACTTGCTGAGGGTGCACTCCATTCCCTCATCGATGTCATTAATAAAGATGTTAAAGAGCACCGGTCCCAAGACAGACCCTTGAGGGACGCCGCTTGTTACCGGCCTCCACCTGGACATAGAGCCATTGACCACCACCCTCTGTCTGCGGCCTTTCAACCAATTGCTTATCCATCTAGTTGTCCACCCATCAAATCCACCTCCCTCCAATTTGGAGATGAGGATGTGATGGGGGACCATGTCAAAGGCCTTGCTCAGGTCCAGGTAAATGACATCGGTCGCCTTCCCTTCATCCACCAACGCCGTCACTCCATCATAGAAGGCCACAAGATTAGTTAAGCATGACCTTCCCCTGGTGAAGCCATGCTGGCTGTCTCGGATCACATGCTTGTTCTTTATGCGATCAAGCATGTTGTCCAGGAGGATCTGTTCCATAATCTTCCCAGGCACAGAGGTGAGACTCACCAGCCTGTAGTTACCCGGGTCGTCCCTGCTCCCCTTCTTGTAAATGGGAGTGACGTGACCCTTCCTCCAATCATCCGGGACCTCACCTGACAGCCACGACTTCTCAAATATGATGGAGAGCGGCTCAGCAACCACCTCAGCCAACTCCTTCAGGACCCTGGGATGCACGCCATCTGGCCCCATAGACTTATACTCATTCAGTCTAAGGAGGCACTCTCGGACTTGCTCTACCCTTACAGTGGGGAGGGATTTACCTCCTTGGTCCCCACATGGAGGTATGGGGGTGCAAGACTTAGGGACGTGAAAAAGACTAGAATCCTGGCCACCAGTGAAGACCGAGGTGAAGAACTCATTCAGCACCTCAGCTTTCTCTTCATCTGTTGAAGCCATTTCTCCTTTTAAATTTACCAGAGTAGGCACGCCCATTTTGGCCTGTCTCTTCTGGCCAATGTACCTGTAGAAGGTTTTCTTGTTGTTTTTCACATCCCTCGCCAAGTTCAGTTCTGCCTGAGCCTTGGCTTTCCTGATCCCACATCTGCAAGTTCGGACGGCATCCCTGTATTCTTCCCGGGTGACACAGCCTTGTTTCCAGAGCTTGTACACCCCTTTCTTCACCCTCAGTTCTCTTAGCAGGTCCTTGCTGAGCCATGCCGGTTTTCTACCTCTCCTGCCCACTTTCTTAATCAGGGGAATGGAGACCTCTTGTGCTGCCAGGAGGGCATCCTTGAACAGTAGCCAGCTCTCCTCAACGTCCTTATCTTTGAGGGCAGCGCGCCAGGGGATCTTGGCCAGCATTCCATTGAGTAGCTTGAAGTCTGCTCTTCTAAAGTTGAGCATCCTGGTCCTGCTCTTTGCCAGGCCCACATCGCTTGAGATCACAAACTCAACCAGGGCATGATCGCTGGAGCCCAGGCAGCCTCCAACCTTGACGCCTTTGATGATCTCCTCAGCGTTGGTGAGCAGCAGGTCCAGCAACGCTTGACCTCTGGTCGGTCTGTCCAATACCTTCCCTTCTGCTTGGTGTGCTTAATGCTTGGCCCACAAAGTTATTCCCAGTGCAGTCCAGCAGTCTCTCAGACAGCTTGCAGCCAGCCATGCTGATTTCCCAGCCTGACTGGAATCCCCCATCAAGTTGAGAGTCAGTGAGCGCGGTGCTTCTGGTAGCTGCAGTAAGCAGGGCCCATCAACAGGCTCCCTTGACCAGGCGGCCTGGAGCAGACCCTCACCTCCAGAAGCCCATTATTGGTTCAGTCCCGAATTTTACCCGCAAGTTCTCAACGTGATCGTGGCTGTTCTTAGTCCTTTGCAGTCAGCTTCTTCATAGAGAGGGCAAATACCTTGCCCTCCGGAATTCCATAGTAACAATCATGTCTCCTTTATGTCAGGTGAGGTGTTTTTTGTTGTTGTTGTTTTTTGTTTGCTTGTTTGTTTGTTTTCCATTTTCTAGGTAGAAAATTTAATTTCTGAGCCAGGAGAAGAAGAAGTGCAACATGTAACAATCTTCCTGGCACTGTGCAGTTTGCATGAGTAGCCAAGTGCTCCTCAGGTAACGTGTGCTGCAGAGCTGACCTTGGTGGCAGGGGTTGTGTCTTCATTTTCTTCCTGTCATGTGGGAACATAAGAAGACTCTTCAGAGCAGGAGCTGCAGAGGAAGATGAACGGCATGAGAAGGTAAGGCTAGGAACCAAGGACACCTCCAGAAAGAACAGAAAAACTAAGTCATTTAAGATGCATGATGGCCGTGTGATACTGTCCGTGACTGGAGGAGAAGCACATGGCTAGGAATGACTGATGGCTCTGGTGGGATGAGTGCCTACGTGCGCCGTAAAGGAGAGTTTGTGGGATGTTCTGTGGACATGTGAAGGCTGTGGGAAAGTTAAGAGAGAAAACGTGTGAATTCACAGAAGTGGTATTAGAACCTGGAATAAACCATTTGGATCACTCACATCTGAGTCCGTGCCAGATTGTCGCACTGTCAGAACCTGAGGCCTGGGATTTTCCTTTAGTAGTGCCAACTGCCTGTTGTAAATGAGAAAAGATATTACTAAACATAGCTTCCCTCCTTGTAGGTTTGATATTTCTGTCTTTGCATTCCTTTAGCACCCAGGGTGTTGATGCAGCTGCACAAATCCGCTGTACTGTCCTCCTGTTTTGCATGGAAGAATGGTAAAATAGCAATCTCTGGGTGAAATTTTGTTCAGGCGTTTTCCTTTCTGTGCCCCTAGGAAGCAATGGCTTGGAAATGGCAGTGCCGCCTGGGAACCCACACAGCAACCCAGTATCTCATTGTCTGGGTCTGTGAAAAACCACAATGATGACAAAAGATGTTTCAATTCTGTCTGTGCTGTCAGTGCAGCCCTGAGGAGCGGTGTGGGCATGGCATGGCAGGGAGAAGGGATTTCCCTTCCAATGGGAAAGTGCCTGTTCATGTGTTGGTATGTAACCACTCCATGGCCTGCTCCATGTGCTTCTGAATGGGCAGCTCAACTTTTGTGTCACTCAGCCACCTGTGGCAGAGGTCAGGATTAGTGCCTTTCAAGGAGCTGAGAAGCATTTCTTGCTCAAGTCCTGCTTCCAAGCTTAACCACCTACAATGAAGTAGATGTCGTTTTTCTGGTGTCCTTCAATTCCGTGTCCGCATTTTCCCAAAAGCAAAAGAATTTGGAGTTAACCAGCTGCAGTGAAGTGAGCGATTTCAGTGCCTATTTCTGATGGTGGCAATGAGTTCAGAGGTCACACTTAATTGACGGTGCCTGTTTCCATTCTGACAAAGGCTGTAGTTTCAGCTGACTTCCCGAGGCTGCCATGTGTGGTGGTGACACAGCCTTGGGCTTGTGCGTTTGCATGACTCCCACCTTTCCTTTCTGTGTCTTGCAGGTCAGCTGGTGCTGGAAGCGGCCGGTATCTGAGTAGGAATGAAGGTGAGTGCAGGAGCAGCTGCTGAGGGGAGGAAGGAAGTCCATGCTAATGAGCTCTGAAGCATCTGCGGGTCCGGTACCAGAATAGGCAGCAGTGATGCAGGGGGCTCCTCGGCAGGAAGCTGGCTGATCCAAATGCTTGCTGAGAGTTTGGAAGCCCAAACCCTTATGGTCTCTGTAAGGGTGGTTAATAAAAAGATATTAACCAAGATGGTGGTAAATAGCCTAAGGTTATTAGCAAAGGGAAACTCACCAATATCGATACCTTGACTAGAAAGCTGAGGCAGCCTCAACTAGGGAGCAATCTCTAAGACATGCTGTCTCAGTGGTGGTCAGCCTTTAAATGAGGTCTCAGAGGAGGTTGAGTCGAGGTCCACCCCTTCTGGGAGCACAGCTAGATTACTCTCACCTGTGCTCCCGCAGCTGACCCAATACTTGCCTCAGCTGATTAATCAGAGGTTCAAGCTGTGATTTCCCATACAGTCTCTAAGCTGAAGGCAGCATCTCCTTGATCTGATGGTGGTGTGCCTGAGTGAGGGAGTGATCCAAGCTGGATGCAGAAGAGTCATCTTAATTTCTCTGCTATTTTACTTCAGATGACACCTATTGGGTGTTGGTTTCTTAAAATTTGGATCTAGGAGGTGGTCTCTTCCTTTGCTTCTGATGAAAGCACAGAAGTGCAGCAGGAGTAGAAGACAAAGAGGTTTTCTTGGTGACAGGAACACCAATTATTTGATTCAAATGTGTAACTGATGTAGATGGTGAAGAACAGATCTGCCTCAAAGACATGCTTGATCACATAAGAAATGAGCATGTGATCCAAGACAGGCAGCATGGCTTTCGCAGGGGAAGGCCATGCCTAACCAGTCTGGTGGCCTTCTATGATGGAGTGACGGCATTTGTGGACAAAAGGAAGGTAACAGATGTCATTGACCTGGACTTGAGCAAGATCTTTGACATTGCCCTCCACCACATCCTTATCTCTAAACTGGAGGGATGTGGATTTGACAGGTGGACCACCTGGTGGATAAGGGATTGGTTGAAAGGCCACAGACAGAGGGTGGTGATTCATGGTTCTATGTCCAGGTGGAGGCCGATAACAAGTGGTGTCATCCAGGAGTCTGTCTTGGGACCAGTGCTTTTTTACATGGTTATCAGAGACACCAATGATGCAATGGAGTGCACCCTCTGCTGTTTGCTGAGTGGTGCGGCTGACGCAGTGGAAGGAAGGGATGCCATTCAGAGGGAGCTCAACCGAGAGGTTGGCCTACGTGAATCTAATGAGGTTGAACACAGCAAAGTGCAAGGTTTTGCACTTGGGCTGGAGGAATCCCAGGCATTTCTACAGACTGGGAGGAGCAGTCCTTAAGAGAAGCCCCGCAGAGAAGGACCTGGGGGTCCTGGTGGATGAAAAACAGAACGTGAGCCATCAGCGTGCTCTTGCAGCTCAGAGAGCAAATGGTCCCCTGGGCTCCATCAGAAGAGGGGATGGCCAGCAGGGACAGGGAGGTGATTGATCTTCATGATCCTTGAGGTCCCTTCCAACCCGGGCCATTCTATGATTCTGTGATTACACTCGCTGTCAGAAAAAATGGCAGCTGTACAGAAGCTGGATATATTTTGGGACAGTTCTTGTAACCAGTTGATTTTAAGACCTTGCCCGAGTCAAGAGTCTAAATTGAGTGTCAGAAGAAAGCTGGTAAAGTGGCTATTGCTCATTCTTTTTCATTTGCTGATTCTTTCATTCGGGTTCCTTTTCCAAAGGAGATTCTGGTGATGGAAGCAATTGAAGAAAGAACAAAAGCAGCTCTTGCCAAGAATGCTTGAAGTCCCTGTGGAGAGAAGCAAAGAACTTGGGCTTCCTCTGGGATGCGCCCCACCATGTCTCAGGAAGGAGACAACTGCTGTTCCACTTTCTGCTCTGTGTGTGGAAAGGTACGTCTGGGTTTCTTCTGCTTGTTTATTCTTTCTTTTTCAGGCTTTGAAGGAGAAGGGGTGGAGCAACGGGAGACTCACTGGTCGTTTGTTACCTCAAGAGCAGGATGGATTCTGCATTGACTGTGAAAAACCTGGGCTAGTAGCATGGGCATGTTTCAGGCTGGACTTTTCCTTCTTGGTTTCCTTTTGGCTACAGGGAGACAGCTGTCTAAAGGTGTGTTTTCATACCCACTCTCCAAAACCATGTTTCATTGTTGCAGGTGGTTCAGTGTGCTCTTGCAGTGCAGATGCTGTAGTTTGCTGTAGAATGTGAATTGTTTCTGTTCCTAGGGGAGGACTGGGAGGAGGTAGTGAGAAGAGAATTCAATGCCTTAGGTGTATCTTAGTGAGAAATGTTGGCATGAGGTGCTGAAAGTCTTGAGTTGTCAAAGGCCAGTGAGGCTCAGACTCCTTAACCTGCTGGAGCAGGGTGGAAGCAAGGAGTGGGCACTGCCGTCCCACAAGCTGCACTTGGTTCTGGTCTGCCAGGTCTGTGCTGGCCTGGATTTCTTCTGAGAAGTTTGTTGGAGCTGCTTGGAGTAGTGAAGGGTGGGGAGGAAGTGCTGCTCAAGAGCTAAGGCTCTGCATGATCATCTTGGATGGTTTTAACCATGATATCTGAAGACATAGTTTCCATCAGAATGATCCCAACATTGTGCGAGTGTCTCAGATGTATGAGAGCACCCGCCTCCTCCAGCTGAGCCATAGGAAAGCTAACTGTGCCCAGTAATTACAGCTTCTGCAGATTGAATATGCTTCCAAGTGTTTTCCTTAGTGATCAATAATGTCCCAGCACTCTGAGATTCCATCTCTGGCACAGTCTGGAGCATCTCTGCAATCCTTGGTTGCTGGAGGGCACGTGGTGAGTGCATGGACAGGGTGGCACAAACGCGTGCGTGTGCTGAGGAGTTGGGTTGCACACAGGTGCACACAAAGGGGTGTTTGTGGAAGGTGTAGGCACGTAGGTGTTCCCAGGGATGGTTTGCACACGTCTGTGAATGCAAAGGAGGGCACACGATGCAGAGTGTGCATGGGGGTGTGCAAAGCAGGCAGGGTGGTGAATGGGTGTGCGTGTGCACATGGATAGGGGAAGGTTGGGGTTACAGGTTGACCTGTGCTGAGGTGAGTGGGGACTCACGGTGTTGCTCAGTGGTAGATTGGTTCACACTGAGTGCTAACAGGAAACTCGCACACCCTTTTTGTTTCAGCTGTGCCAGCGCTGTGATCCCTTGCTGCAGGGATGGGGTGTTGGAAGGATGGTGTGCATGCCGAGCTCCCATCTCTTGCAGGAATCAAGTGTAGAGCAAAAGGGATGTTTGGGCCAGGTGACTGTAAGAAGGCTGGCTGCTTTGGATGGTGGTAGCTGATGGAAACAGGTGCTCTGGGGACCGTTCGGCTTTTAACAGAAGACAGGGGTCCTGCAGCAAGAACGACTAGGTTCTCAAATGGCTTCAGACGTGCACACCGACTACATCCCCGCAGACATTTACCGGTAGGTGGCTCTTGCAGAAGAAGATTCAAGCAGCAGAACCTTTTGCTCAGCTACAGCACACAAATGCTACAAAAGCAGGAACAACCTGCAAGCTCTGGGTCTGTTTGTCTTGCACAGGCATGCACTAACTGCGTTTGATGGTACCCCCCATCCTTGATTTCCTTCCCTGCTTCTTGTCTGATGACGCTGCTGAGCCAGGAACAAGCTGCCCAGTGTGGCAGAGCATGGTGCAGAGCTGTGCTGGGACCTCCTCCCCTTCATCTGCTGCAGATCAGTGCCCCACACGTGCCATTGGGATGCTCTGGCACGGGATGTGCCTCCAACCCAAAGCTCCTTCCCACCTCCCAAGGAAAAACAAAGCAACCCAAGCATCTCCAGCAAAGCTGCCCAGCAGACAGCAGGGAATGCAAACAGCTTCTGGCTGCTCCCCTACACTCCCGTCCTAAGTAAGAGACCCTATGAGGACTGGCTGGGAAATCAGTGCATGACACACGTGAGTGTGCACAGGATTGTGCAAAGCAGTGGGGTTCCACGAGTTTGTGTGTGTGTGTATCTCTGCTGTTATGAAAGCATGGGAAGACTTACTGAGTCCCAGATAATTACTTATCCTCAAATGATTTTTCCTGGCCAAAGTTAGAGCCTCTCACAGGTAATCGAGATCAACAGGCTGTTGTTGCACAATCAACAGACACAATCTAGATGATCAGCTGAGGAAAATAAAGCATCATGCGAAGGGTACTAGATAAGTGAGCAGCTTGAGATCTGCACATTTATGTGATGCTCATGGTCTTAGACAATATTTGCCTAGAGAGGTCACATTGAATGAAAGCAAACTCTAAGATGAATGAAAATATGCACAGGAGAAGAAGCCTCTGAGGCTTCTCAAGTGTTATGACCAGAAGACATAAACTCTGTTAAAGCAAATGTTTCTCTCTATTTTTTGTGTTATTCCAGGCAGGCCTTGATTACCGCCTGAACACATGCTGTGGAAGCCCAGCTTATGCAGCACCAGAGCTAATCCAGGGCAAAGTGTCTATTGGCTCAGAGGGATGTAGAGTGGTGTTTGTTTTCCCCTCTTTCCCTTCCCTCTCCACAGAGCATTTAAAGGCAGTGGAGCTCAGGTAGGCTCTCTTGGTTTCCCTTCTGAATTCTGCTAGGTTGCATCGCTTGGTAGCTCTCAGAAGCTGTCAGTGGCCACAGACTAGAAAAGTGCAATTGGTCTCAGTTCACACAGCTGGCTGGTTCGTCTCTGGCTAATCCTGAACTGCCTCAAGCGACTGCTTTGGGGCTCTACAGAACAGCAACTTCAGAGATCTCTTTCTATTACTAAGTGTTTGAAAGAGCAATTTGCTCTGTTAATTATCCATCATTTCTGTGCAGTCTGTTTTGTCAGACTTGTCTTTAGCTTCCAAGTTGTATGTGAAGAATTGTTTCCGTTGTAATGCACAATGAACTAAAAATTGAGAGATGAAAATGTGAAGAGTTTTTCCAGCTTTGATTTCATGTCTGGAATTTTGGAACCCACTACTTGCAGTTGTTAATCTGTCCAAACTGGTCTGGTTTGGGATGCCCTCGTACTTCTTGAATCGCTGTTAAAGGCGGAGCAATTCCTACAAGTGCCATGGCCCCACTGTTGTTCTAATTCTTGTTTCTTTGTTTTCCACACGCTGCTTTTCAAGCCTCCTTTTTCTTTACAGTCAAAGTGAGAACTGCACTGTGTCTGAACCTTGTTGTGCCTCTACATAAAGAGAACCGAACAGCAGCAAAGCCAGACAGGTGACTGTGCTGACAGCTCTCATAGCCAGTAACACGTAACTGTGCTAAATCCCTTGTGACGGCTTTGATTTCATTTTTGCCAGTGAAATCCTTGTAAAAGGAACTGCAGCAGTGTGATGAGCTAAGGTGAAGATGCTGGTTTTAGTAGTGCTCTAAGCTGAGTGAAAGGGCAATTGAATGAGGGTTATATGCTTTCTCTGGGACGATAAGGTTTTATTTCCTGAGGGAAAGAGCCAGCTTTTCATGGGCTATATGTGGGCTTTGGCAAGGGCAGACAATCCAGTCTGTCAGGAAGCCATTTGAGGTGCTTCAGGTTTGTAAGCTTGTCTTTTTGTTTTTCAGGCGGATATTTGGAGCATGGGTGTACTGCTGTATGCTCTGCTGTGTGGGTTTTTCCTTTGGATGATGACAATATGATGGCACTCTACAGGAGGATACCAGTGGGTATCAGTGGTGCTAGAATACACTGAGAAGGGAAATAGCTGAGCTTGACAAGAGGCCTTGCTTTTCGGATGGCAGAACATGCTGAGCTGTGGGTAGAAAGGCCACAGCACAGTCTGCTGAATATTGTCCCTGTTTTTGCTGCTTTGTCTACCAGTATTTTGTGGATTTGGTTCTACGCTTGGTTGGCCTATGTGGCGCTGTAGCCTAATTCTGTACCATGATAGCATACAGAATTTAAGGAGAAGTATTTTCCTGCCAATGGGCTGGATTTTTTTGTATCTGGTTCTTCAACTGGCTGTTCCCTATACTATCTGTAGTAAAAATATAGACACATCATTTGATTTCCCTGAAATGAATGTTCCTAAATGCCAGCTCTTCTCATGTCTACAAAGATCAAAGTTCTGCATTTGCTATTAGAATTTCCTCTTCCAGAATCAGGAGGTAATGTAGGACCCCACAGATTGCCTTCAGAATCCAACAGTTAGTTCTGTTTCCTTTCGGAGTGCATAACAACCTGAGCACATGAATTGAATGACGTGGCTTGTTAGTCTGGTACAAACTCTGCTGTACACTGAAACCTGGTCCATTTGTAAGCAGGACTTTGTCCATCTCTGCAGGACAGCAGAAAACCCTTTGTGCTAATCATGATGCCAAGAAGCAGAATGCGGCAAATGGCAGATGATCCAACTGCTTCAGGTGTTCATTTCCTTAAAACTGTGAATAGTTTTGGACTGAGAGTTTGTAGGCAGAACAGAGCTCTTAAAGCTGTCAGAGATTATTTCTGCACTGTTCAATTCTATCTGCCTAACATACACCGGATATCAGAACTGCATTGCTTGAACTGGTGGAACTTGTTGAAGTGAACTGGGATGAGCAAGTTTTAGAACTTAGTCAGAATGCAGTAAAAAATGGATAATCTCATGAGTATTAAGGTACAGGCTTGCTATTTCTGCACTGAATTTGTTTTTATTTTACATGGCTGTGATCTGAAAGTTGCTTGAAACGCAGGCACCTAGGCACTGTTGTGTAACTGAATTTCACACGATAGGTCCTGAAATATCCTGGAATCAAAAACTCTGACTTGTTTTAAGTCTGCTGCTTGAGTCTAATCAGGGTCATAGTGTCTGTGTGCAGTGTTTCTTTCCCTGTAATGCTCCACATCATTTCATTTTGGGAATATTGAAGGAAATGGACTATGTGCCATAACTGTTGTTAGAACAAAGTATGTCTGGTGTGATCTTATGCATAGGTTCTGTAACTGCTCTTCACAGCTCAGGTGTCTGACCTTCCTTTTGGTGAAGTGATGAAATACTGCTGGTTTCTATTTGTGCTTCTAGGCACCTTGAAGCTCTTAGGAATAGAACAATTGTCTCCAGTTCTTTTCAATGATATCAGTAACAGCTCGAGTGTTGCTGCCCACTAGGTAGACCCAAAGAAGCAGATTACAGTGAAACAACACACGAGCTGGACCTGAATGAGGATCACTTTCAAGACAGTGGCTATGCTGCTTCAAGCCTACTTGCTTCTTCCTGCCGCCACTCTATTACCAAGTATCAACAACCTTTCATGATTCAACTTGCAAATGTTTGAAACTAACCCTTGTGTTTCTATGCCTTCCTAGGTGATTCGAGCCCTTGTCAACCCCAAAGATCCAAACCAAGCAGTGTCTTTCCATCAATGGAGAGTTCTTATTAAGCATGAATCGCTGCAATTCGGATGACAGCCTTCCACATGGTAACAGTGATGGACACAAGGGGCTCATCCACGTTCATGCTCTCATATCTCCTGGCTCTGCTGAAGCTCCTGACCTGAGCCTGCCAGACACAGCAGTCACCTGCCTGGATTGTGACCCAGCGCCTTTGCAGTGCTGCCCATCCCAAGCACAGCCCGAGTGTCCCAGCAGCAGCACCACCATGCAGGAGCAGGTCAGCATCAGTGAGGTGAAGCTGAGCATCTTAGATGGGGACTTAGAGTCAGGCTGCCAGTCCCAGGCACCAGGCAGCAGCACAAGCTCTGAGCCACTCTCATCTTGACAAGAGGAGTCCCATCTTCACCCTTGACCTCTCAAGCCCTCCTGTCTTTTATTGAATAAAGTCACTCTCATGCTCAGTCATCGCCTCGACTGCATTCTGAGTCTTCAATCACAGGGATTGGGATGAATGCAACAAACAGCAAGGCAGCTCAGCTTGCAATGCTATGGCTGTGGGGTTCGTGCAGGCAGAGCTCTGGGTTCCCATTTTGCCTGGCTTTGGGATGTCTGCAGCAAGATCTCTACCATTTTGTATGGGAGCAAATAATCTCTAGCATCCAGGTTGCTGCTCATGATATATCCCAGTCTTCCTGGCTGTCACTTCGTGATACTTTTCAAAGCCTTTTGATACTCTTTGATGCCTTGGCTGCTCCCTAACACCTCTGTCCTCCTGCCATGTTGACTCACGTCTCCCACTTTTAAGCTGGCTTTGCAGATCATCTCCAGCCCTGTCATCATCACGCTGCAGCAGGAGGTGCTCACCTGGCCCAATGTCTGGCAGTGCTGCTTGTTCTGCAGATGAGCAGCTGCCTCCTCATCTCTTCAGCTACAGTAGTTTTTCTCAGGGCAGTTAGATGCAGTCATGCTCCTCTGGATTTGGTGTGTTAAATCCATGCTGCATGGCAGCAGTCAGTGCAATACAAAGGTGTTCTGTGTGCCATAGCATTTCTCCAGGGGCTGCCAAAGGTAGAAGCACAACACAGCACCATCCTTCTGACAGTAATGTCTGTGAGTGTTAGACATGTGAGCACTGCATCATCCCCAGCGTGTCAGTGCTTTTCCACACCAACCTGACTCTCACACTCTGCACTGAATGTAACTCTGCTCTTGTGGAGACAAATGCTTTCTGTCACATCCTCCATCCCTGCAACCATTTGCCGGTAGGCAGCTCTTGCAGAAGAATCAAGCAGCAGAACCTTGTGCTCACCCTACAGCATGCAAATGCTATGAAAGCAGAAATAACCTGGCATGCTCTGGGTCTGCAAGGCTGCACAGATGGGAGAGGTAGATTGTGTTTTTGCAGTGGAAGTTTCCAGTATTTTCAGTACATAGTGTAGGCCCTAACTGAATGTATAACCCTCTTGTAAAACAGCTGTATAAGTAGTTTTTCCACCAAGAAAGTTGCTGAACAGAATTAAGTTCAGACTGGGGGCATTCTGACATGGGGAGAATTGAGACAAGCACAAGATAAATACAGGGTGGGTAGAGCCCAGCACAGGACAGAATGAATGTACTGACTTTTGGAAACATTGCCCTTCTCTGTCCGCAGAAAAGTACAAGGCAGACCTAAAAACAAGAGGTTGGTAATTGACCTTCTATGGAAATGAATCCTAGCCACAGTCTCGAGGAGTCTGTGAGCCTGAGATGCTCAACCAATGAGAGCCATGAGAGCATCACCTGCAGTGGGTTTAGGGCACAGAACAGAATTGATTTCACTGACTGGTGTGCAGTTTCTCCCTTGCCAATAGGGGATGTGCGCGCAGTATTGCAATAATGAATAAGCACTGCTGCTATCGCTGCCATCTTTGCCTAACTAGAAATCTTTGACTTTGAGAGTTTCTCACACAAGGGGAGAGGGTAAGAAAGTAAAGAGGCACAGAAAACTAAGGGAAACTGCTCTTCTTTATCTTATCTATAAAAATTGATACGATGCTGTTGTGCATTTTTTTTAATTTTATTTTTAATTTTTTGCTAATGTCAGTTAGATTGTTTTAAAATATCCACACACCAAAATCTGACTACCAAGCAAATGTAATGAAAATGAAATGAAGGTGAGTTAGTGGAAAGCACAAGGCCATATTATATTAGGCTCCAGCAAATTTACAGGCAGTCACTGCACGAAGAGGTAGATCTGAGTTGCACATTATATGATTCCCACAAAGATTAAGGAAATCTGAAGCTTTCAATATATTTTTTTAATTCTTTTTTCATTTCATTTTTAAACACCTGACCCAGACCCCAACCCTCACAGGAGCTGTAAAGATAACAGCATTAACCAGCAATGTAACTCTAATCCTAACCCTTACCCTGATTCTAAAATCGTCCCTAACTCCAAATGCAACAACAAAAATGATGCTAGAAGTTTGTAGCAAAAGGAACCTTAACCCTGATCATAATCCAAAAAAAAAATCATTATGGTAACAATAATCTTTACCTTAAGAGTAATATTAATCAGAGCCCAGATGATGCCTGCATCCAATCAGAAGCATGCTTTGCATTATTTAAGAGTTGTATTTTTTCCAATGAACTCTCTCTATTATCACGTTTATAAAGTAACAGAGTCTGTTCTTTTTCTCCTGACACTGTGCCTTACTCCTGACATCCCCTGGAAATGACCCAGATAGGGCACCATCAAAGTAATGCTAATAGTAATGTCAATCCTAAGGGTATCTCTAGCCTCAGTGTTAATGGGACGCTAACAACAATCCCAACAGCCTTAAACATTCTGGTGGTGTGAAAGAGGTGCTGCCTTGCACATGCTGGGCAGTCCCATTGCCTGTTAAATGCAGGCGGCAGCGTAGAAACATGATGCCCGTGGTCAGAATGCCCTGTGGCAGATCCTGGCACCGGAGAACTGACCGGAGAACCATGAGAGAACTGACAACAAATCACGCGACATCAGAACCGACCCAGTGGTTATTTACAAGCCTTGGGAGACCCAGACAGGATCTCAGAGTGGTGAATGTAGGTACAGAAGTTGTTACTACTCTGTTTTCTTCTAAAAGAAGTGGTTTTTTTTTCATCTCAGAAGTTGGGGGGGGGGGGGGGGGGGGGGGGGGGCGGGAAAGGGATATCAATTTAATTACTCATTAATTTATTGACAGACATTCACGTTTGCTACGTTTGGAGAAGTTTTTATTTGTTTGCTGTGGTTTGATTTTTTTTTTTTCTTTTTTTTTTCCCCCTTCCCTCCTCTTCCATCTTTGTGTTCTTCCCCTATAATCAAAAGAACGGATCCCCAGGGTCTGTCCCGCAGACGTTCTTTCCGTGGTCTCTGCTGCCACCTGCTGGCCAATAAGCGGAACTGCCACTGTTGGGCGTTTGGTGCCGCAGGAAGCACAACGCAGATCTGAGTTCTGACCGGTCTACGCAGCAAATCCGCCAGTCTTTATTGCGATAAGCCCTCCAGACAAGAGCATAAAGTCTTTGCCTGAGGGCAGGGTGAGTAGTAATGGATGTCAGTTTTGAAATTTCCAGTCCATTCACCATAGCACTTTCTGCCTCCATGTCCCATAACCAGAGCAGCTATGCTGGCATGCTCTCTTGGTTTCTGTCTAAACCACTGTACTATATCCATCAGTTCAGCTGCTGTATTATGGGCAGCAGGGTTTGGGGGGTGGACACTGGTCAGGGCACTCCCACCAGCCTATCCTGCATTTTTTTTTATTTTTTTTTTTCATTTTTGGGTTACAATCACTCAGATCTCAAATAGATCTAGTCCAAATGGAACCTCAAAATCTGACCTTTTAGTGCCTTCATTTACAGAGTCCATTTTATACAGATTCCCTTGTACAGGGCCCCCATGGTCCTCCAGACAGTTGTTACTGATCTTCCATAGGAGAATGATTGAATTAGGTTTTTTCCCATCAAAACTGCCACCTGTCTTTCCAATTTTTCAACACTATCATTCAATAGCTGATTTGCATCAGCCTGAGCCTCTTCAGTTATGTTCAGACAGTTCAAGGCCATTAAAAGTGGCCATGCCACCATGAACACAGCTAACTGTCATTCTCAAGTTGTAAGTATGTCTTTGCTAAGACCATGGAAATACTCAGTCAGGTGGGCCAGGGACTCATGGACCCTCCCTCCGTCCCACACAGGGCCCCATTTTTCAGTGACAGAAGCAGTGCTGCATTTTGAGGATCCTAGGAATCCCAGGACATGCCCTGACAAAAGGTCATTCAAAGGGGTAGTCTTTCCCCATCCAAACAACTCCATGATATTCACAGAATCACAGAATTGTAGGGGTTGGAAGGGACCTCCAGAGACCACTGAGTCCAGCCCCCTGCCAAAGCAGGTTCCCTACACCACGTTGCACAGCTCAGCATCCAGGCAGGTCTTGAATATCTCCAGATAAGGAGATTCCACAACCACCCTAGGCAGCCTGTTCCAGTGCTCTGTCACTCTCACCATAAAGAAGTTATTGCACACATTAGTGCAGAATTTCCTATGGTGCAGTTTCTGTCTGTTTCCCCTTGTCCCTCCTCCACACACTGCTGAAAAGAGTCTGGCCTCACCTCTTTGCCCCCCACACCTCAAATATTTATAGACCTGGATCAGGTCCCCTCTCAGCCTTCTTTTCTCAAGGCTAAACAGACCCAGTTCCCTAAGTCTCTCCTCATAGGGGAGATGCTCCAGGCCCTTCACCATCTTTGTGGTCCTCCACTGGACTCTTTCCAAGAGATCCCTGTCTTTTTTGCACTGGGGAGCCCAGAACTGGACACAATATTCCAGATGAGGCCTCACCAGGGCAGAGTAGAGGGGGAGGATCACCTCCTTCGACCTGCTGGACACGCTCTTTTTAATGCACCCCAGGATGCCATTGGCTTTTTTGGCTACAAGGGCACACTGCTGGCTCATGGTCAATCTGTCGTCCACCAGGACGCCCAGATCCCTCTCAGCAGAGCTCCTCTCCAGCAGCTCTTCCCCCAGCCTGTACTGGTGCATGCAATTATTTCTACCCAGGTGCAAGACTCTACACTTGCTTTTGTTAAACCTCATCCGGTTTCTTACTGCCCAGCTCTCCAGCCTGTCCAGGTCTCGCTGAATGGCAGCACAGCCTTCAGGCGTGTCAGCCAATCCTCCCAACTTCGTGTCATCAGCAAACTTGCTGAGGGTGGTCACTATCCCCTCATCAAGATCGTTGATGAAGATGTTGAACAAGACCGGACCCAGCACAGACTCCTGGGGGACGCCGCTAGTTACAGCCCTGCAGCCAGACACTGTACCGCCAACGACAACCCTCTGCACTCTGCCAGTCAGCCAGTTCTCGACCCACTTCACTGTCCAATCACCTATCCCATACTTCCTCAGCTTTGGTATAAGTATGTCATGGGAGACTGTATCAGTTATAGAGGTTATAGAGTTCAATTCCTGTAGTCAATTTGGCGGCCCAGGTGGGACCAGCTCTGTTCGCTGCAGGACCAGCTGAGAGGGAGACACTTTTGGCGCACCCTGAGATTTCTCTGAAGGACTCCCTTCCTCACCTGATCACTGCAGGGACAGACAAGGACCACCCATAGGTGGACCAGGTATGTGTATGGTAAGTGCAGCCCATATGTCTTGAGGAGACATCCTACACAGTTTACAGCCATACGTGCTGCTCCCAGGGAGGTGAGCTCATGGCTTTGGTTGCCAGCTGGGTAGGAAGACTCCTTGGGTGAGTTCCTATGAAAGGGAACTGTATGTCATATGAATGGAAACAAGAACAAATACTCTCTCCCAGGTAGTTGACAATAGGAGGGACCTAGGTTGGTCTCTCCTACGGGTATGGGATATAGTGGATAGCCTGTCAAATGGTAGCCTGGGTTCTCCAAGTTGTAATCACGGGGGTTATAGGTTGTATGTTCAATATTATCATCTGCTTTAAGTGTTTGGTACCGTGTGTCAAGCCGACTCTGGGAAAAACATTAACGTTTGCAACTGGTCGACCAGAGTATGAGTGTTATTAAGATTCCAGCTAGAAAACGTTGTCAGCATTGTGTAGTATGAATAAACCATGGTTTTTGATCTAAATGTCAGAGTGAGTGTGGTGTGAGTGAGACACAGAACAGCTGCAGGGTGAGTGCCGAGTCCCGATCCATGTTTCCTTCCTCCTGTGAGGGAAATGGCCAGACACGGACAAAGTGAAAGACTGTGTTGTCTGTCCACTCATATGTACTTTCTGCTTGTATGTAAGAAGACGGGAGTTTGTACTCTGTAGATTAGTAAGATTGTCCTGAGGAGAGGTGTACATTCCACCCGACCAATGAATGTCAACCCATTTATGTAATACTATGTACTGCTTGCGAGGAAGTGTGTGAGGGAGGTGGTTCAATCAGTGCTGGTTCTGTGGCACAGTGTTTATAACTGAAGAATACAGACTGTATTAAGGGAGTTTATGTGAACTGAAGAACTGTACTGTTTGACAAACAGTTTTGATGGTATAAGAAAGTGTAATTGTTAATGATATATGGAAGTGTACTTGAGGGAATGTGGAAGTGTATCTGAGCATAGAAATAGAGGAAGCATTTACAGAAGAAAAAAGGTTAAAGTGAGTTTACCTGCACTGACATGAGAGCAACACCCTGAACCTCTGCCCTGTGAGCTGAGCAGAGCAGAGCAGAGACACAGTCCCCATGTATCAGGTAGTGTTATTCTGCTTACCAAATGAATGAGTTCACTACAGAAGAGGCAAATCTTCCCCTCTGCTCCATTTGTGGCATACTCTGGAGTTCAAGACATTGCAAAGCTATGGCACATCTACTTTCTTTCAATGATGACGCCTTAGTATGCTCTGGGCTGTCATTTCAATTGCATCTAAAGAAGTCTAGGGTCATGCCAGCTGACAGGAAGCTGGCAAATGTTGTCTCATTGTAAGGAAGAGCAAGAAAGATGACATGGGCAATTATAGACCTGTCAGTCCAGAGCCTGGTAAAATTATGGAGAAAATGATGGTGGGAGTTATGGAAAAACAGCTGAAGGACAATTCTGTCATTGGTTGCAGCCAACACAAGTTTGTGAGGTGAAGGTCCTGTTTAATTTAAGCTCATTCTGTGACACAGTTATCCGTTTAGTTGACCAAGGGAAGCCAGTTGATGTAATCCTTGAGGATTTCAGTGGAGATTTTGATACTGTTTCTCACAACAACCTTCTGGACAGAATGTTCTGCATATGGCTAGACAGAAACACAATGTGGTGGGTGAGCAGTTGGCCAGTAGGTCAGTCCCAAAGGATTATAGTCAGTGGGTTCCATTGGGCTGGTAGATGGTCACTGTCGGGGTCCCCAGGGTTCCATTTTGGGGCCACTTTCCTTTCATGTTTATGCAGATGACTTGAATGCAGGACTAGAAGACGTTCTGAGCAAGTTTGCTGATGAGACCAGATGAGGAGGTGCTGTTGCCTCCACTGAGGGTGGAGAGGACTTGCAGAGAGATGTGGACAAGTCAGAGAAGTGGGTACCAGTTGGTACTAAGCACCAAGTGCATAACGTATAACAAGAACAAGTGCCTGATTGTGCACCGCAGAACATAAAGGACTTCAAACTCTGGGAGAATGTGCAAACGAGGGCACTGGAACTGAGAGATCTGAAGTTCAGAGTTTCACAGGGATTGGCTGCTTGTTCAGACTGGGCCCTTCTCACATCCCTTCTCACATCCTGCAATGAAACATAGGTCTCATATGGGACATGAACCTCACAGCGTCCTTGCACCACATGTAGAGCCTGGGATCTTCTGTCCCCATGTCTTTCATTTAACATCATACGGACCTCCAACCCATTGCCCCAGGAAATGCCAGGAGCCAACATGAGAGACAGGATCTCTCTACCACTGGTCTTGCAATCAGGGCTTGACCTGTCTGCTTCGTAAGGCAAAGGAGAGGTTTCTTAGCATGCCAGTGCCTTTGCCTGCCTGTAGTCATGGCTTCCAGTTATCTTCTCTAACAAGTCCCTTGGGAAGCTTACTTGGTAATGGCCCTCAGTGGGCCCATTAATACTCCAAGAAACTTCACTGTTACTTCCGACTTTGTCTTGTTGAGCACTTTGTGCAAACTTCTCTCTGCACTAGAGGCTGATGAACTCAGCATCAAATGCACCCTGGGGCCCATTATAACCTAAAGAATCTCCTGTGCCTTATGCCATCTTGTTATCTTCTTCAGGTTATCAGAACTTGTTCAGCAAAAAGGAGGGATATCTGGAGAGAGCTTAAAGAATCCAGTATAAATTTATTGTCTATTTATTTATAGTTGGGTTTAAAGAAGACATTAAAGCAGCACTGTGCAACTGATACCAATCCAGGATGTCCCAATGAGTTCTGTACTGTTACTGTGTTGACAAAGGTCCTTCTCAACCTCCCCACCCAATTTCTGCTCACAATGGACCTATGGGACTTGCATCACTTTTCTTCACATCACTCTTCTCCTCTGCATTCATCCGCTCAGTGTTAAAACTGCTTTGCACCAACTCCCACTGGCTTTCCTCAGAGAACCAGCTACACATGGAAAAGGAAAGATTTCTCTTTTTTATCTGGCCAGCAAATGGAAAGAAAGGTGATGCAATTGAATGAACAGTAAAACACAGTGATCAACTGCATGCCATGTTCAAGCGGCATCTATTGAAGTTTGTCTTTCATATGGAATATTTTTAAAAGAAATGATTTATTCTGAGGTAGGATAGGATAGATTGAATCACAGTGAAGTAGTTGACAACAGAGGCCATCAGACTCTGGTAGATAGAGCAAATTCCAGTAATCTCCCTGGGATAGATCAGCCAGGTAGTTGAGAGGTATCAACTTCAAATTGATCAGGACTTGTGAGTATTTCACACATTGAGATGGGTTAACACATTCTCATTGATTTATATCTTTGTCTCCAACTCTGTTTTTCACTTTTACTGACATTAATGAACATCTTTCAGACTTCGTGCCTTAATAAAAAAGAGACAGTGATTGAGAAAAAGAAAAAGTATAAGAAGAAAAAGAAAAAGAATAGATAGGAAGGGATAGATCAAATCACAGTGAAGGAGTTGACAACACATTCCATCAGACTTTGGGGAGATGGAACAAATTCCAGTAATCCCCCTGAAAGTCAGAAATCAGACAGATAATTGGGAGGTATCTGACTGAACAAAGAGCAAGGGATGGAGAAATCTGGAGGGCAGTGGGAGTAGTGTGTGCCCAAATGGCCTGCTGAAAACATGCCCTTAACCATGGCCATTTCTTTAGGAGAGCTGAAAAAACTTGGAGGATGAGACACATCAAATAGGCAGCAGGGAAGAGTAGTGCTGGGCACCAGGCTACAGTCACAGGGCATTGGCACTGGCACCGCTGTCTGTGTCTCTGAACCTGAAGGCATTTGTGTCCAGCGAACACAGTTCTGGAAAACATTGTAGTTTCAGTAAAAGAAAAAAAAAGACATCAAATCACCTCAAAGATTCATATTTACAACTTAAAATGGAACAAGACTCATGAGAATTTTTCATGTTGAGAAGGGTTAACACATTTTCATTGATTTCCATCTTTGTCTTCAATTATTTGTTTCAGTTTTATTGACATTTATGATCAACTATTAAGCTTACAGCCTCAAAATAAATAAATAAATTAAAAGAGATACATTTGCATCTTGCACATGGCCTGATGCCCCTTTCACCTTCACAGTTCCCACAAGTCCTTCCATGCCGGAGAGTATGAGATCCAGCAGAGCACCTCTCCTCTTTGGTTCCTCCACTGCTTGGTCAAGAAGCTGCCATCTGTGCTCTCCATGGATCTGCTGGATGCCACATGCCCTGCTGTGCTGTCCCTGCCGCAGATAATGGAGTGACAAAGGCCACCAAATGGGACAAGGGACAGACAACATCAGATTCCCATCTGTCTGCAGAGGGCACCTTCCATTTACTCTCCCTGATCAGGAAGACAGGAAAAGACACTGATGGTCTCCTCTGTTTGCCATTTCCATTAGCTCTGACCTGTCTGCTCTTCCATCCCCAGGCAGAGCTCAGTGCACTCTCACAGAGGGCAGTCACCCTTCTTTGTCTCCTCGCCCATCCATCCTAAAGACTCGGTATCCCCCTTGTGCTACAGTGCAGTTGTGGAAACCATTAAACTGTGTCCCCATGGTCCAAACAGGAGCTCAGGCCTGCAGCTCTACCAAGATTTCTAGCTTCTTGTGTGTTGGTGTTTGCATTAGTGCAAAAGCACAGAAGTAAATATCCTAATTGAAAAGCATCACTGGACATTGCCTGACTGGATAGCTCATCCATAGAATCAGTGTGCAGAAGGTGGCACACAAACATTAGACCGATCGTGGTTCTTGGAGGTGACGTAGCAGCACGGACACACCATGGGCATGGCTTTCCTGAAGGCCCTGTGCTGCTCTTGTAGCTGTGAGTGAATTCACCGGACAGCCGGTGCTATCCCCTCTCTGGCCCTCAGCTGATGCCCAGGAAGGAGGTGTCTATCTCAGGGATTTCCCACACGGTTTACAAGCACTTGCAAACATCAGGAGCAGCCCAGGCACCTTGGGCATCACCCAGTGTCTGTGTGTGAGCTGCTGCCTCCCAGCTGAAGGACCGAGGACTCAGAGCAGGAGCTCACATGCAGGCAACTCCTTGTGCACTTCTGAACTGAACCAGAGAAATCCCAGCTCCTGTGGTTCTGTGGGGAGCCGAATCCCATTTCAGCTCCAGGATTTCTGTCAAGGGATGAGACTCCTGCGCTGCCTCAGCTGGATCACTGCCCTGCACAGGGAAAGTCCAAACCTCGCCTTCCTTGTCTGGTTGCCCTTATTGTTTCATCAAACGAGCTCTGGGAGCACTCCCCATATGTCTCCAATCAGTCACTGACCACTGGACATGTGGTGGTTAATTGAGTGGATTTCAAAGCACAGTCATGATGCTGTTGTTTTTCAGGAGCTGTTGGCCATGAGGACCCAGGGACATGTCAGGGGAAATGAGTGGGAAGGATAAAAATGACATAATCTGCTGCTTGCTTGTCCAGGTTCCTGGGACACAGGGAGCTCATAAAAGTGGGCAGAGCTGCAGAGAGACAGCTGTGCCCAGGAGCAGATCTCGTGCACAGCACAGCCTGCAGGTGACAGAAGGAGAGGAGAGAAATTGGAGAGAGCTTGCAGGATGTGTGTGGTGTGAGCGGGCTGTGAACTCACTGCAGGAGCATTGCTCACAGACCATGACAAGGTAAGTCTCACAGCTGACCATGAGCTGCTTTTAATTAAGGGGTAACTATAACTGGGACATCCCATAGGAGATCTGACTGCAGGCACTGCATGTTTCTTTACTGTGGAAAAAGCTTTCTGCTCCAGCTGAGACGGGTGCCCAGGGCTGTCCTGCAGAGCAGGGTCCCTGCTGTGCCCCAGGGGCTGTGTGCCGGGTATGGGACTCTGCCGCCTGCCAGGCTCAGCACTCAGCCTGCCCGGGGAGCTGCCCAGGGCGCTGCGGGGAGACATGTGGGGTAAGGAGCCCCCGGCAGGGTTTGTGCTGCCACAGCTGCTGCCTGGGGCAGGGGATCACAGCTCCACTGCACAACTGAATGTTTCTGAGGGCACTTTGCAAGAGGAGAGCCAAGGCAGGGGGTTTCCATTTCCTGTTCTGAGGCAAAGAGGTTTGGAGTCAGAAATCTAAAAGGGGCAATAAGAGTTCTGAGAATTTTTCATCAATCAATTGCTTGTTTTGTGAACAGTCACACATGATGTGCTTTCAGTCTCCCCTTTCTCGAAGGATGGAATTATCTTCATTTTCTGTAGGCATGAATAATTCACTTATCCTACAAACAGGCAGCATTTTCTAACTGAAACTGAATGCCACAGAAGCTCGGGTAGGGGGCTCTAAGAGCACTTGGGGTAAAGATATGAGACATGAAACAGATGAAAATATCCAGGGAGAAGGGATAAGAAAATAAGAGGAAGGTTAGAGCTCCATATGCTGCTTCTGCTTAAGGAATGCTGATCTACATGAAATTAAATGCAAGTAATGGTGCTAAATGTACACTGTTGTAGGAGAATTAAAACATTTCATAGTATAGCAGCAGTAGTGCCTCTGAGAATGGTCTGGACTTGTCATTATCTTCTGCACTCTGAGCAGGACTCCAAGCCCAACAACAGCAGATGCCCAACAGCAGCTCCATCAGTGAGTTCCTCCTGCTGCCGTTGGCAGACACGCGGCAGCTGCAGCTCCTGCACTTCTGGCTCTTCCTGGGCATCTACCTGGCTGCCCTCCTGGGCAACGGCCTCATCAGCACAGCCGTAGCCTGCGACCGCCGCCTGCACACCCCCATGTACTTCTTCCTCCTCAACCTGGCCCTCCTCGACCTGGGCAGCATCTCCACCACTCTCCCCAAAGCCATGCCCAACGCCCTCTGGGACAACAGGGCCATCTCCTACACAGGATGTGCTGCACAGCTCTTTTTCTTTACCTTCTTCATGTCAGCAGAGTATTCCCTTCTCACCATCATGTCCTATGACCGCTATGTTGCCATCTGCAAGCCCCTGCACTACGGGACCTTGATGGACAGCAGAGCTTGTGCCACCATGGCAGCAGCTGCCTGGGGCACTGGGGTTCTCAATTCCCTGCTGCACACTGCCAGTACGTTTTCACTGCCTCTCTGCCAAGGCAATGTTGTCAACCAGTTTTTCTGTGAAATTCCCCAGATCCTCAAGCTCTCCTGCTCAGAATCAAATCTCAGGGAAGTTGTGTTTCTCATTTTTACTATCAGTTTAGACGTAGGCTGCTATGTTTTCATAGTTGTGTCCTATGTGCAGATCTTCGTGGCTGTGCTGAGGATGCCCTCTGAGCAGGGACGGCGCAAAGCCTTCTCCACGTGCCTCCCTCACCTGGCCGTGGTCTCCCTGTTTCTCAGCACTGGTGCTTTTGCCTACCTGAAGCCCCCCCTCCATTCCCTCCCCACTCCTGGATCTGACAGTGGCACTTCTGTACTCAGTGGTTCCTCCAACACTGAACCCTTTTATCTACAGCATGAGGAACAGGGAGATCAAGCACGCTCTCAGGAAGGTGTTGCAATACTCACTATTCCCGCTTCAATAAAGTGCACATCTTCATCGCATGATTCCCAGTGATGGTTCTTCATCTTTTATGCATCTTTGATTGATTGATTATGTGAGATATAGCAACGTGCAAAAAAATGTTATTGAACTTATAAATAAAAATTTGTTTCACTTCTTTCACACCTACTATCCATTTTCTCACTCCAAGAGCTCATGTAAACATGGAACCAGATTCCCCGAATAGGTTAAGAGATAAATAAATAGCATTCAAAATACGCTTTTCCTTAGCTCTTATCTTATCCAACTTTGTCTGGATTTGGGGAAGGTACAGCCACAGATAGAAGCACAACTAGTTCTTTTCATTCCTCCTCTCTTTACACTGATACAGTGCACAGAGGATTCGAGTCCTCTCATTTCTACAGGCCTGAAGGTCTTGTGTGTCTCACAGCAGTCCCGTTGTCTCTACAGCAGCACTCAGTGGTTTGCTTAATTTTCTTATCTCAATACTTGGAACAGCTACAGGACCTGTAGCATAAGTGACCGCAGAGCTCCTTATGAGGGGTGGAGTGACAGTGGGATCTGTCCAGAGCTTGGAGCAACTGCAGGATGTGTAGCAAAAACTTGGAGCTATTGCAGGGACTGTGCCAGGAGTTGCAGAGGCTGCAGCAATGTCAGCAGATCCAGCTCTCTTCCCCTTGAAGATGCTGAATAGTGTTGAAGACAGCTCAGTAGGTGTGGGCCAGGCCCTGGCACACTGCAGTCATTTGGGCCTTTTTAGGATTACCAGTGCCACAGCAGACCTGTCTCCAATATTCTACCAGTTTCTCAGGATCCTGCAGTTGCTCGGAGATGAAGTTCCAAAGCCCTGGGGGTGCCCACCACTCCAGGCAGCTGCCCAGACTGTCCCACACCCCCTGCCATGCAGAGCCTTCTCACCTTGGGGCAGATCTCTCACTGATATTCCTGAATAATTGTTTAACCTCAATCCTAGAATCATAGAATCACCAAGGCTGGAAAAGGCCTGAAAGATCATCCAATCCAACCGTTCACCTATTACCAATAGCTCCCACTTAACCATGTCCCTCAACACAATATCCAGTCTCTCCTTGAATACCCCTGGTCTCCCAGAGACGACAGTGTAAAATGTGTAATTCCTAATCATACCAACAATATTACTTCCAAAACCCAAAGATGTCCAAAGAGCTGAATGTGCACAAAACTTCACTTTGCCAATTTTATCGTGGTACAAACCAAGGTCAAACAGCATAGCAAAATAAATACCCTAATCCAGCATCCAGAGTTGACAAATGATGCAGCAGGGAAAACAAGCAGCAAGCAAGGAGCTGTGAAATGCAGCTTCATGAGAAGACTCAGCAAGCTTCACAAATAGGGAAACTATCAGCACCATGGCCTGCACATCTCCAACTCCCACAAAGCCCTGTCCACTCTGGACAGATGTGCTGCTATCTCAACCCTTGGAGCCTCACATCAGGCACCAAAATGACTGTGGTTGTTGAACCCAACATGTGGCTCAGCAGCTCACAGTGCTTTGTGCACTGCCCCATTCCCAGTGGGATGGGGATGAGAACTGGGAAAAAGAGTACAACTTCTGGGTTGTAACAAAGCAGTTTACTAAGAGAGATAAAAGGAGAGGAGTAATAGTAATCACTATATATCCGTTGATATAGAATCGTATGTAACAACTGATGCACAAGCACTTGCTCAGCACCACCAGACTGATGCTCAGCTGGGCCCTGAGCAGTGAAGAGACTGAGATGAACTCCCACCCCTTTCAATACAATTTCTGCTTGCTGTCAGCTGATAGAGAACGTCCCTTTGGCCACTATCAGTCAGCTGTCCTCACTCTGTTCCCTCCCAGCTCCATGTGCCCTCCACTGACCATGGCCTTGGCTCTGTACAACACTGCTTAGCAGCAGCTGTAAACATCAGAGTGTTATCAATGGTTTTCTCCTAGAACCAAAACACTGCACCACAGCAGACAGTCTGAAGAAAACAATTCCATCCCAGCTGTAACTCAGATTCCTGCCTGTCCCCTCTTCTTGTTCTTCCTGATCAGGAAGCAAGGAACAGAATCTGCCGCTCTCCTCTCTGAGCCCTTTCCATCAGTTCTCAGCTGGCTCCTCTGCCATCCCCAGGCAGAGCTCAGTGCCCTCTCATGGATGGCAGCAGCCTTTTCTCTTCTTCCTTGCCCATCCGTCATGCAGAATCTGTACCCCATTTGCTACAGTACAGAGCTGAGAATCAACCCACCGTGTCTCTGTGAACCAAACAAGACCCTAGGCCTGCAAAGGCACAGAGATTTGGAGTTCGCTGAGTGAATGTTTGTGGTCCTCTCATTAGTGTAAGGATTCTTCAGAAAGCATCCCTTTCCAGAAGCATGCTTTGATTTAGCCTGTCTGGGTCTTGCATCTACACTGTGGTACTGATGTTCAGGGCCTTGCTCAGAATCAGCAGCCTGCATGAAAGGAAAAGCTCTGTGGTTTTCTCTTGATTTGTCCCGTTTATTTCCCATGCTACCCGCACTGGTCTACAGGCACTTTAGGGCAGCAGTAGGTTGGGGTTACCCCCAGAGGGTACACAGTAAGATTTAGGACGGGGTATTGGCAACAAGACTTTCTCTGAGGAATCCTCACACAATCCTATAGAACAACTCAGAGGCTTTCCATTCAATCTCCAACAGCAACAATATCCCTCAGCCCTTCTCTGTCACATCCAATTCCCCACCCTTCCCCATTTGGACCTGGTTTAAAGCCCTATAATCAATCAGTGCAGGAGCATTTCAGATGGGGTCATGGAGGAGGCAGACTGCCATTCTTGGGGTGGCCATTTTCCCAGGAGGGCATGGTGGGAGGGCTTTGTCCCATCTGGTTCCACCAACACTTGCATCCACCCAGCAGAAGGCTGTGCCCTCTGTGTCCCACTTGAACTCTGCATGGAGCTTACAGTTGGCAGTGACATGGCTGAGAAGCTCTGGGCATGGATTAAGGGACAGGGAATTAATGTGCCTTCCTAACTTCCTCCCTGCATGCCTTAGCAACTTCCTTGTAATCTCCCCAAGTACCCAGCCCCTTCTTCCAGAGGACGGAGATTCTCTTTTTCTTCCTGAGTCTCAATAGTTTTTCCCAGTTCATCTGCACTGGTCTTCTTCCCCTATGGCTCACCTTATGGCATTCAGGGACAGCCTGATCTCGTGCCTTTAAGATTTCCATCTTGAGGAGTGTCCAGGCTTCCTGGACCCCTTTACCCATAAGGAGCGACTCCCAAGGGACCTGTGCTACAAGTGTCCTGAACAGGTCAAAGTCCGCCCTCTAGAAGTTCAGGATAGTAGTTTTGCTAGTCACCCTTCTGACATCTCCAAGAATAGAGAATTCTACCATTTCATGGCCACTCTGCCCAAGACAGTCCCCAACCTTCTCAACTCCTACCAGTCCTTCACTGTTAGTGAAGAGCAGGTCTAGCAAGGAACCACCCCTGGTAGGACTTCATACCAGCTGTGTAAGGAAGCTGTCTTGCATGCAATCTATAAACCTCTTGGACTGATTCCTCTGCTATTTATTATATTCCCAGCATATATCAGAGAAGTTGTAGTCTCCCAAGAAAATGAGTGCTGGCAATCTTGCGACTTCAGTAAGCTGCTCATAGAATGCCTCACCCATCAATTAGGCGGTCTATAAGAAACCTTTAGCAAGATGTCACACTTACAGGCCTTTCCCCCGATCCTTACAAACATGCACTTCATTCTGAAGCCCAAGCTCTTCAACATCAAAACTCTCTTTAATATAAAGGGCCACACCACCACCCTTCCTTCCTCCTCTATCCCTTCTGAAGAGCTTGTAACCATCCATCACAGCACTCCAGTCATGGCAGTGGTCCCACCATGGGTCGGTAATAGCAACTAGGTCATGGTTTGTCAGATGCACAGTTGCTTCCAGCTCCTCTTGCTTGTTGACCAAGCTGCGTGCGTTGGTGTAGACGCACTTCAGCTGAGGCATCTGCCTCTCTCCCAGCTCAAACAGCATTTCCCTAGGCTTATCTCTGGTAAGCCCTGTTTTGTCCACTCCCCCATCGTAGCTAGTTTAAGGCTCTTTCGATAAGCCCCGCTACCGTCTATGCTAGGATTCACTTCCCCCTTTGAGACAGTTGGGTTCCATTCATGGATAACAGACCATGGGCCAAGTAAACTGTCCTGTGATCAAAGAACTCAAAGTTTCTGGCTCAGTACCAACCTCTGAGACAATTGTTCATTGCTTTGCTTTCCAAGCCTGCTCTGTGTCCCTCACTGCCACTGAAGGTATAGAACAAAAAATCACTTGATCTCCCACTTTGTGAACTAAATGGCCTAAATTCCTGAAATCTCTTTTTATAGTTTGTAGTCTTATCTAAGAAATTTCATCACTGCCCACCTAAACTATGAGTAGTGGAAAATAATCAGTGGACCTAACCAGCATTGGGAGTTTCCTCATTATGTCCCTGACCTGAAACCAAGAAGGCAGCAGACTTACTGACAACTGGGGTCCAGTCTGCAAATGGGGCCCTCTATTCCTCTGAGAAGGGAGTCACCCACCACGGCCACCCTTCTTTCTTTCATGGCAGAGGAAGTCACAAGGCTTGGTAGTGACTGCCTTGCATTAGGTTTCCTCCTAGGCAGATCCTCCATTGCCTCCCCATTCTTATCTCCTTCAGATTTCAGAGTGTCAAACCTGTTGCTTAGATGGATCAGGGGTCGAGGGCTAGGCAGGCATGGGGGGGCTCCTGTGATGTTGAGTTGGGACTCTCTTCCAACCCTTCTCATCAGTCAGGTCTGTCTGACTGTGACAGGGCAGGGAGTCAACCACTTTTCTGGGGGTATCTGCCTGGCAGCCTTCCCTCGGGGATGCCAGCAAGTCACTCCACCAGCCCATCTCCCGATCACACTCCCTGATGGTAAACTGTGAGTAAAACCTTGAGTAAAGTGAGAGTTCACCTAGACAAAAGTATGAGTAGAAACATGGACTGACGTGAGGGTAAACCCAGAGTAAACCCAGGATCCCATCCATTGGGCATGCACAGCCTCTGAGGGCAACTTTTTCCAGTGTTGCTGTGTAAAAATATAGGTTCCTCACATCTAACCTATGTCTCCCCTTTTTAATTTAAATCCGTTTCCATTTGTCCTGTTATCAACAGACCATCCCATCCTTATTCTAGCGTTAGGCATCTCATCCTCAGATGGAAACCCTGGGGCTGAATTGGGATCAGTTTTTCAAAGAACCACAGGAGCTACAAGTTCACCTAGCTGAGTTCAGATGTGCACAGTGAGGTGTCTGTGTGTGAGTCCCTCATCTGAATCCTTGGTTTTTATTCCACAGGGACTGCACTACTCATACACAGTCTCTCAGTGATGCCCAAGGTGCCTTGGGTGATCCTAGTTTTGTGCTAGTGCTTGTAAACTGTGACGGAAAATCTATGAGATAGACACCTCCTTCTGGAGCATCAGCTGAGGGCCAGAAGGGAGGTATTCTTGGCCATCCTAAATACCACCTCAGCCACGTGCTTAGGGCACCCATTGTGTCTTTTGCACCTGACCCCATGGAGTATGTAGTGATATTCAGCTTATCAAAAGGATGAGCTCAGAACAGAAGAGGCAGATCTTCCTCTCTGCTCCATCTGTGGCATAGTCTGGATTTCAAGGCATTGCAAAGCTCTGGCACATCTACGTTCTTGCACTGATTACACTTTAGCATGCTCTGGGCTCGCATTTCAATGGCATCTAATAAATCTAGGGTCATACCTGTTGACAGGAAGCTGGCAAATGTTGTCTCATTGTAAGGAAGAGCAAGAAAGATGACACGGGCAACTATGGACCTGTCAGTCTCACTACAGTGCTTGGTAAAATTATGGAGAAAATGATGGTGGGAGTTATGGAAAAACAACTGAAGGACAGGTCACAGACAACACAAGATACAGAGGGGAAGGTCCTATTTAATTTCAGGTCTTTTTATGACACCTTTATCCATTGAGCTGAACAAGGGAAGGCAGTTGATGTAATCCTTGAGGATTTCAGTAGAGCTTTTGATACTATTTCTCCAGCACCCTTCTGGACAGAAATTCCTGCATACAGCTAGACAGAAACAGAACGTGGTGTGTTGTAATACAAGAAGAATTTTACAGAGCAGCAGCCATGGATTGAGATAAGGAGTTCACAGAGCAGCAGCTGCGGAGCAGGATAAACAGCATGAGAACAAAGGACATCTCTAGGAAAAGAATGAATGGCTCGTGGCTTTGAAGGGGGGTTATAGGGTTGTTATTGCAGTAGCTTTCCTCCAATTAGCGTGTGTGATTTTTGGACACCCTTGTCTGTCTCCTATAAAAGTCTGGCTTTCGGGCAATAAATTGATGCAGCTATATGTAACTATATTGGTGTTTCTCTGTTTGACCCAGCACGCTGACATTTTGCCTTTCAGGTTCACCAGCAGTGGTGGGTGAGCAGTTGGCCAGTAGTTCTGTCCCAAAGGATTATAGTCAGTGGGTTCCATTGGGCTGGTAGATGGTCACTGTCAGAGCTCCCCAGGGTTCCATTTTAGGGCCACTTTCCTTTCATGTTTATGCAGATGACTTGCATGCAGGACTAGAAGATGTTCTGAGCAAGTTTGCTGATGAGACCAGATGAGGAGGTGTTGTTGCCTCCACTGAGGGTGGAGAGGACTTGCAGAGAGATGTGGACAAGTCAGAGAAGTGGGTACCAGTTGGTACTAAGCACCAAGTGCATAAAGTATAACAAGAACAAGTGCCTGATTGTGCACCTGGGTATGGGCAACCCTGGACATAAACACTGTCTGTATATTGGACACATGAGAGACGTCTGACTGAAAAGGATTGGGGGTCCTGCTCAACATAAAATTTTAAGTGAGTCAGCAGTGTGCCCAGCCAGCCAAGAAGGCCAACAGTCCCCTAAAGTGCATCAAGCAATTTATTGCCAGCTGGGTGGGAGAAAGGTTTGTCCCTCTTTGCTCTGCATTGCTACTGCCTCACCTGGAGCACTGGGTGCACTTCTGGGCAATGCAGAACATAAAGAACATCAAACTATGGGAGAGTGTGCACAGGAGGGCACTGGAACTGAGAGATCTGAAGTTCAGAGTTTCACTGGGATTGACTGCTTGTTCAGACTGGGCCCTTCTCACACCCCACATCCTGTGATGAGACACAGGGCACATGTGGGATATGAACTTTAACAGCATCCTTGCACCACATGCAAATGCTTTTCCCAGTGCTTCAGTGTTCCACCACCCATTGCTTTCAACATAGTTTTCAACACCCCATTGTATCTTTTAATTTTACCAGAAGCTGGTGCATGGTAGGGGATATGATAAATCCACTCAATGCCATGAACTTTGGCCCAAGTATTTATTAAGGGAATTTTTGAAATGTGTCCCATTATGAGACTCAGTTCTTTCTGAGGTGTCATGTCTCTATAGGACTTGTTTCTAACAACCCAATATTGTGTTTCTGGCAGTAGCATGGAGTACTGCGTATGTTTCAAGCCACCCAGTGGTTGCTTCCACCATGGTAAGCACAAAACGCTTATCATTATGAGATCCTGGCAAGGTGACATCATTCACCTGTCACTCCTCCCCATATTTATACTTTTGCCTTGGCCTTCCCCCCAGAGAGGCTTCATATTCTTGGCTTGTTTAATTATGGCACATGATTCACAGTCATGAATAACCAGTGCAATAGCATCCATAGTTAAGTCCACCCCTCAGTCTCTAGCCCAATTATATGTTATGTCCATTCCTTGATGGCCTGAGGTCTCATGGAACCATCAAGCTTGAAATAATTCACTCTTGTTCTGCCAGTCCAAGTCTATTTGAGCCACCTCAATTCTGGCAGCTCGACCTACCTGATGGTTGTTTTGTTGTTCTGCAATAGCCCGACTCTTGGGCAAGTGTGCATCCACGTGACACACCTTTACAATCATATCTTTTTTTTGAGCAGTTATGTTTTTCTACAGTTCAGCAGCCCAAATAGGTTTACACCTCCGTTGCCAGTTATTTTGTTCCCACTGCTGTAACAACCCCCATAAGGCATTTGCCACCATCCATGAGTCAGTATAAAGATAAAGCATTGGCCACCTCTCCCGTTCAGCCACATCTAAGGTCAGCTGGACAGCTTTTACCTCTGCAAACTGACTTGATTCTCCTTTACCTTCAGTGGCCTCTGCGACCTGTCGTGTGGGGCTCCAAACAGCAGCTTTCCCTCTCCGATGCTTCCCTACAATATGAAATGATCCATCAGTGAAAAGAGCATATTTCTTTTCATTTTCTGGTAGTTCGATGTATGGTGGGGCCGCTTTAGCACATGACACCTCTTCTCCTGGTGATGTTCCAAACTTTTTATCTTCAGTCCAGTTCATGATCACTTCTAAAATTCCTGGACGATTGAGGTTCCCCATCCGCGCTTGTTGTCTAATCAGTGCAATCCACTTGCTCCAGGTGGCATCGGTAGCATGATGGGTGGAGAGAACCTCCCCTTTCAACATCCGGTTCATCATTGACAGTCGAGGTGCCAGAAAGAGCTGCATTTCAGTACCAGCTACTTCGGAAGCAGCCCGAGCCCCCTCATACGCGGCTAAGATCTCCTTCTCAGTTGGAGTGTAGCACTCTTCAGACCCCTTGTACGCTCAGCTCCAGAATCCCAGGGGTCGGCCTTGGGTCCCTCCTGAGGCTCTTTGCCACAAACTCCAAGTGGGACCTTTCTCTCCAGCAGCAGTATAGAGGATGTTCTTTACATCCTGTCCAGTCCGTACTGGCCCCAGGTCCATGGCACAGGCTATCTCCTGTTTAATCTGTTCAAAAGCCTGCTGCTGCTCTGGGCCCTATGCAAAATCATTCTTCTTCTGCATCACCTGATAAAGGGGGCTTACAATGAGGCTGTAGTTTGGAATGTGCATCCTCCAAAAGCCCACTGCACCCAGGAAAGATTGTGTCTCTTTCTTGCTAGTTGGTGGAGACATGGCAGTGATTTTGTCAATCACTGTTGGGATGTGATGACATCCATCCTGCCACTTTATACCTAAGAACTGAATTTCCTGGGCAGGCCCTTTTACTTTGCTTCACTTAATAGCAAAACTGGCTCATAGAAGAATTTGAATTATTTGCTCTCCAGCACAGCAGCACTCAGTGGGGGTGTGACCTCATTCAGGCCACGGTAGTCTACTGTCAGCCTCCATTCTCCACTGGCTTTACGCACTGGCCATATGGAGCTGTTAAAAGGTGAGTGAGTTTTACTGATCACTCCCTGATTCTCCAACTGGCGAATCAAATCATGAATGGGGAGCAAGGAATCCCTGTTGGTGCGATACTGCCGTCTGTGCACTGTCTTTGTAGCAATCGGTACCTGCTGCTCTTTTATTTTTACTCGTAGCAGCCTCACAACAGACGGGTCCTCTGACAGGCCAGGCAAAACAGACAGCTGCTTAATGTTGTCCATATCTACAGCAGCGATTCCAAAGGCCCAGTGATACCCCTTAGTATCCTTGAAATGCCCTCTTCTGAGGTATCCTCAATACCAAGTATGAACGGAAACCCTGGACCACTCACATAGGATGTTTTTTCCAGTCTTTACCAGTGAGGCTTATTTCAGCCTCCAACACAGTCAATTCTTGAGAGATATCCAGAAATATGGATTGATTCTGTCCCTTCATGACTGGAGGGCATTAGGGTGCACTGTGCACCAGTATCCACCAGTGCCTTATATTTCTGTGGTTCTGATGTGCTAGGCCATCAAATCCACACAGTCCAATAAACTCTATTATCCCTTCCACTCCCTTGAATGAGGGCAGGGCCCCTCTATTGGTTACCTGTGATAACTGGAGCAGCCGTACTGGTGGTTGGACTGTTTTGTAGTTCCCTCACCCGTGCTCATAGTACAGGAGTAGGCTGGTCATGCCACTTCCTCGTGTCTTCTCTGTGGTCACGTAGGTAACACCACAAGGAAACACACAGTGCAATTTACTGTTGTTCCTTGCTCAATCTGGAAAGCACTTGTGTCTAATAGCTGAGAATTTTAATGATACACATGAAGGCTTTATGGTCGTTAATTTCTTTACGATCTCTCGCCTTCAACTGAAGCAGCAGCTAGGCCAATTACCAAGTGACACCAAGGAGATGAAGTGGCAAAATGGCGATTTATTGAAACAGACACATCCTTATATAACCTACGCCTTTTTGTCTACACCCACTGTATTACACTAAGATTCTTCCAGAATATGGGGAAGGGCCTGTCACATCACAACAAGCTACCGTCCCAGCTGTCCCAACAGCGAAGCAACCAGGTAACAAGAGATTCATTCTGGTGCCGTGTGAACTCCTTTCTTACGCCTTCGATTTCAGTCATCTTCAGGGATCGACAAACAGTAACAGAGATTTCCTCCTCATCACTCTCTTCTTCATGACACTTTTCCTTTTTCCTTTCTCGGTACTTATCCAGACCTGTCACCTGGATCTTCTGTTGCCTCCTCCTCCACTTCTTTTTTCCGTTCCAGACGTGAGGACACCCATTTCCATTTCTTGCCTTCCACAAGGGCAACTGATATTGTTACTGGTGCCTCCTGTGACTGATCAAAATTGACTTGGGGATTTCCCTTTTTGGCTAGAACCTCAGCTCGGAAATTCTCTCTTTTCGGAACAGTGTTATATAGAGCACGGTAAGCACAAGCCAAGCCCCAAATAAGTCATACCCCCTTAGATCTATCTAGGCTGCGCCATCCCTGACTCAAATACTGGCTTAGTTTCTCGGGATCCCACAGGTGTTCAAGAATTAAATCCCATGACATTGCGGGCCCCCATGTGTTGGCGAACCTGAAGGCAAAAGTCAGCGTTCTAGGACAAACAACCACACACCAATATAGTTAAATATAGCTGTGTCCATCTATTGCCTGAAGAGCCGTACTTTTATAGCAAACAAACAAGGGTGTTCAAAAATCACACGTACTAATTGGAAGAAAGCTTCTGCAATAAGAACCCTAAAACCCCGCTTCAAAGCCACGAGCCTTTCACTCTTTTGCTAGAGGTGTCCTTGGTTCTCATGCTGTTTATCCTGCTCTGCAGCTGCTGCTCTGTAAAGTGCTTATCTTGATCCATGGCTGCTGCTCTGTAAAATTCTTCTTGTATTACAACAGAATGGCAGTTCCCTGGGGTCTCCAGCACACCCCCAGCCAGCTGGCAAATGCCACTGAGGACCTTTAGGAAAGACATGCCCTGGGTAGTGACAATGTTCACTGGACAACTGTGAGCCCCACAATGGGTCTGGTACCTGTGTGCCATCTTCTGAACACCAGTAGCACGGTGTAGATGCAAGGCCCAGCCAGGCAAAATCAAAACATGCTTCTGGAAGGGGATGCTTTCTGAAGAGTCGTTACACTAATGAGAGGACCACAAACATTCACTCAGCGAACTCCAAATCTCTGTGCCTTTGCAGGCCTAGGGTCTTGTTTGGTTCACAGAGACATGGTGGGTTGATTCTCAGCTCTGTACTGTAGCAAATGGGGTACAGATTCTGCATGACGGATGGGCAAGGAAGAAGAGAAAAGGCTGCTGCCATCCATGAGAGGGCACTGAGCTCTGCCTGGGGATGGCAGAGGAGCCAGCTGAGAACTGATGGAAAGGGCTCAGAGAGGAGAGCGGCAGATTCTGTTCCTTGCTTCCTGATCAGGAAGAACAAGAAGAGGGGACAGGCAGGAATCTGAGTTACAGCTGGGATGGAATTGTTTTCTTCAGACTGTCTGCTGTGGTGCAGTGTTTTGGTTCTAGGAGAAAACCATTGATAACACTCTGATGTTTACAGCTGCTGCTAAGCAGTGTTGTACAGAGCCAAGGCCATGGTCAGTGGAGGGCACATGGAGCTGGGAGGGAACAGAGTGAGGACAGCTGACTGATAGTGGCCAAAGGGACGTTCTCTATCAGCTGACAGCAAGCAGAAATTGTATTGAAAGGGGTGGGAGTTCATCTCAGTCTCTTCACTGCCCAGGGTCCAGCTGAGCATCAGTCTGGTGGTGCTGAGCAAGTGCTTGTGCATCAGTTGTTACATACAATTCCATATCAACGGATATATAGTGATAACTATTACTCCACTTCTTTTATCTCTCTTAGTAAACTGCTTTGTTACATCCCAGAAGTTGTACTCTTTTTCCCAGTTCTCATCCCCATCCCACTGGGAATTGGGCAGTGCACAAAGCACTGTGTGCTGCTGAGCCACATGTTGGGTTCAACAACCACTGTCATTTTGGTGCCTGATGTGAGGCTCCAAGGGTTGAGATAGCAGCACATCTGTCCAGAGCGGACAGGGCTTTGTGGGAGCTGGAGAAGTGCAGGCCATGGTGCTGATATGTGTGGATGTGCTCCCTATGTGTGGAGCTTGTTGAGTCTTCTCATGAAGCTTCACTGCACAGCTCCTTACTTGGTGCTTGGATGCTGCATTAGGGTATTTATTTTGCTATGCTGTTTGACCTCAGTTTGTACCACGATAAAATTGGCAGCTGACAAAGTGAAGTTTTGTGCACATTCAGCTCTGCGGTCATCTTTGGGTTTTGGAAGTAATATTGTCCATATGATTAGGAATTACACAATTTACATTGTCGCCTCTGTGAGTCCGGGGGTGTACTGGATATTGTGTTGAGGGACATGGTTTAGTGGGAGCTATAGGTAATAGGTGAACGGTTGGACTGGATGATCTTTTAGGCCTTTTCCAACCTTGGTGATTCTATGAATCTATGATTGAGGTTAAACAATTATTCAGGAATATCAGTGAGAGATCTGCCCCAAGGTGAGAAGGCTCTGCATGGCAGAGGGTGTGGGACGGTCTGGGCAGCTGCCTGGAGTGGTGGGCACCCCCAGGGCTTTGGAACTTCATCTCCGAGCAACTGCAGGATCCTGATAAACTGGTAGAATATTGGGGGCAGGTCTGCTGTGGCACTGGTAACCCCCAAGAGGCACAAATGACTGCAGTGTGCCAGATCCAGAGAGCTGGATCTGCTGACAGTGCTGCAGCCTCTGCAACTCCTGGCACAGACCATGCAGCAGCTCCAAGGTTTTGCTACACGTCCTGCAGTTGCTCCAAGCTCTGGGCAGATCCCTCTGTCACTCCACCCCTCATAATGAGCTCTGCAGTTACTCCTGCTACGGGTCCTGTAGCTGTTCCAAGTATGGTAATAAGAAAATGGTACAAATTCCTCCCAAGGGAGGAAGTACAGCCCTGCGGTGGCTCCAACCCCTCCAATGAGCCCAGTGGCTGCTCCAACATAGTCACAGGTCCTGTGGTGGTTCCAGCTCTGGCAATGAACTCTGAGGTCACTTCAACTCCTGCAACAGCCCAACAGCCACTTCAGCTCCTACAGTGAACCCTGTGGCTGTTAAAACCCCTGCAACTAATCCTGGACTTGCAGACAGATGCGCATAGGGATTAGTTCATATATGTTTGCAACTGCATATGTTGTATATGTGTGAAAATACACTAAATATATTATATATGTATAAATACATTTGTCATAATTATTATCCTTTTCTTTTTCTCTTTGTCTCAACCCATAAACCTTAAACCACAGCACTGCCTTGAGATGCTTACGGATCTCCTTGGGACTATTCAATCTGATCTGGTCACACAGTGAAGAGCACCTGAAGATCTCAAGGTTTTCTCAGGGAGCAGCTCCTGAGGTATATTCCTTACACCAGCTTTGGAAGAGGCCTCCCTCCAGTTCTCTGGTCCTGCTCTAAAGGGGCCCTCTTGTTATGGCAGTGCCAGCAAGGAGACCAGCTCTGACAGACCTGTTCATATTGCCGGCTACTGACTGCAGCCCTGGATTGCTGCTGTAGAGGCAACAGGACTGTTGTGAGACACACAAGACCTTCAGGACTGCACAAATGAGAGGACTCAAGAGCACTGCAGCACTGGTAAGAGCACATGAATGAAAAGAGCACGTTGAGCTGCTGTCTGTGGCTGTTCCTCCCCAAATCCAGGCAAAGTAGGAAGAAAGAAAATCTAAGTAAGTCTATTTTGAAAACTTTTTAGGTATCTTATAACATATTCAGGGAATCTGGTTCCATGTTTACATGAGTTCTTGGAGTGAGAAAATGGAAATTAGGTAGGAAAGAATTTAAATACATTTTTATTTATAAGTTCAATAACATTTTTTTTTTTGCACATTCCTATATCTCACATAATCAAACAGACAAAGATGCATAAAACATAAAGAACCACCACTGGGAATCCTATTGAGGAAGTTGTGCATTTTATTGTAGCTGGAATAGTGCTTATTGCAACACCTTCCTGAAAGCGTGCTTGATCTCCCTGTTCCTCATGCTGTAGATAATAGGGTTTAGTGTTGGAGGAACCACTGCATACAGAAGTGCCACTGTCAGATCCAGGAGTGGGGAGGAAATGGACGGGGGCTTCAGGTAGGCAAAAGCACCAGTGCTGAGAAACAGGGAGACCACAGCCAGGTGAGGGAGGCACATGGAGAAGGCTTTGTGCCGTCCCTGCTCAGAGGGCATCCTCAGCACAGCCATGAAGATGTGCACATAGGACACAACTATGAAAACAAAGCAACCAAAGCCTAAACTGACACCAAAAAAGAGAAATACAAATTCCATGAGGTAGGAGCCAGAGCAGGAGAGCTTGAGGATCTGTGGGATTTCACAGAAAAACTGGTTGACAACATTGCCTTGGCAGAGAGGCAGTGAAAACGTACTGGCAGTGTGCAGCAGGGAATAGAGAACCCCAGTGCCCCAGGCAGCTGCTGCCATGGTGGCACAAGCTCTGCTGTCCATCAAGGTCCCGTAGTGCAGGGGCTTGCAGATGGCAACGTAGCGGTCATAGGACATGATGGTGAGAAGGGAATACTCTGCTGAGAGGAAGAAGGAAAAGAAAAAGAGCTGTGCAGCACATCCTGTGTAGGAGATGGCCCTGGTGTCCCAGAGGGCGTTGGCCATGGCTTTGGGGAGAGTGGTGGAGATGCAGCCCAGGTCGAGGAGGGCCAGGTTGAGGAGGAAGAAGTACATGGGGGTGTGCAGGCGGCGGTCGCAGGCTACGGCTGTGCTGATGAGGCCGTTGCCCAGGAGGGCAGCCAGGTAGATGCCCAGGAAGAGCCAGAAGTGCAGGAGCTGCAGCTGCCGCGTGTCTGCCAACGGCAGCAGGAGGAACTCACTGATGGAGCTGCTGTTGGGCATCTGCTGTTGTTGGGCTTGGAGTCCTGCTCAGAGTGCAGAAGATAATGACAAGTCCAGACCATTCTCAGACACACTCCTCCTGCTATAATATGAAATGTTTTTATTCTCTTACAACAGTGTACATTTAGCACCATTACTTGCATTTAATTTCATGTATTTCAGCATTCCTTAAGCAGAAGCAGCATATGGAGCTCTAACCTTCCTTTTATTTTCTTATGCCTTCTCCCTGGATATTTTCATCTGTTTCATGTCTCATATCTTTACCCCAAGTGCTCTTAGAGCCCCCTACCCGAGCTTCTGTGGCATTCAGTTTCAGTTAGAAAATGCTGCCTGTTTGTAGGATAAGTGAATTATTCATGCCTACAGAAAATGATGATAATTCCATCCTTCGAGAAAGGGGAGACTGAAAGCACATCATGTGTGAGTGTTCACAAAACAAGCAATTGATTGATGAAAAATTCTCAGAACTCTTATTGCCCCTTTTAGATTTCTGACTCCAAACCTCTTTGCCTCAGAACAGGAAATGGAAACCCCCTGCCTTGGCTCTCCTCTTGCAAAGTGCCCTCAGAAACATTCCGTTGTGCAGTGGAGTTGTGATCCCCTGCCCCAGGCAGCAGCTGTGGCAGCACAAGCCCTGCCGGGGGGCTCCTTCCCCCCACCCGTCTCCCTGCAGCACCTTGGGCAGCTCCCCGGGCAGGCTGAGTGCTGAGCCTGGCAGGCGGCAGAGTCCCATACCCGGCACACAGCCCCTGGGGCACAGCAGGGACCCTGCTCTGCAGGACAGCCCTGGGCACCCGCCTGCAGCCCCGGCTGCACAGCCTGCAGCCGTGCTGGGACATGCAGCCCTCAGGGCTGTGATTTCATACTGCAGTATGGAAGCCCTCAGCTGGAGCAGAAGGCTTTTTCCACAGTAAAGAAACATGCAGTGCCTGCATCCAGATCTCCTATGGGATGTCCCAAATTAAGTTGACCCTCTATGAAAAGCAGCTCATGGTCTGCAGTGAGACTTACCCTGTCATGGTCTGTGAGCAATGCTCCTGCAGTGAGCTCACAGCCCGCTCACACCACACACATCCTGCAAGCTCTCTTCAGTTTCTCTCCTCTCCTTCTGTCACCTGCAGGCTGTGCTGTGCACAAGAGCTGCTCCTGGGCACAGCTGTCTCTCTGCAGCCCTGCACACTTTTATGAGCTCCCTGTGTCCCAGGAGCCTGGACAGGCAAGCAGCAGATTATGTCATTTTTATCTTTCCGACTTGTCTCCCCTGACATGTCCCTGGGTCCTCATGGCCAACAGCTCCTGAAAGACAACAGCATCATGACTGTGCTTTGAAATTCGCTCAATTAACCACCACATGTCCAGTGGTCAGTGACTGATTGGAGACATATGGGGAGTGCTCCCAGAGATCGTTTGATGAAACAATAAGGGCAACCAGACAAGGAAGGCAAGGTTTGGACTTTCCCTGTGCAGGGCAGTGATCCAGCTGAGGCAGTGCAGGAGTCTCATCCCTTGACAGAAATCCTGGAGCTGAAATGGGATTCAGCTCCCTACACACCCACAGGAGCTGGGATTCCTCTGGTTCAGTTCAGAAGAGCACAAGGAGTTGCCTGCATGTGAGCTCCTGCTCTGAGTCCTCGGACCTTCAGCTGGGAGGCAGCTGCTCACACACAGACACTGGGTGATGCCCAAGGTGCCTGGGCTGCTCCTGATGTGTGCCAGTGCTTGTAAACCATGTGGGAAATCCCTGAGATAGACAGCTCCTTCCTGGGCATCAGCCGAGGGCCAGAGAGGGGATAGCACTGGCTGTCTGGTGAATTCACTCACAGCAGCAAGAGCAGCACAGGGCCTTCAGGAAAGCCATGCCCATGGTGTGACCATGTTGCTGTGTCAACTCCAAGGCCCACGATCAGTCTAATGTTTGTGTGCCACCTTCTGCACACTGATACCATAGATTAGCTATCCAGTCAGGCTATGTCCAGTGATGCTTTCCAATTAGGATGTTTACTTCTGTGGTTTTGCACTAATGCAAACACCAACACACAAGAAGCTAGAAATCTTGATAGAGCTGCAGGCCTGAGCTCCTGTTTGGACCATGGGGACACAGTTTAATGGCTTCCACAACTGCACTGTAGCACAAGGGGGATACCGAGTCTTTAGGATGGATGGGCGAGGAGATAAAGAAGGGTGGATGCCCTCTGTGAGAGTGCACTGAGCTCTGCCTGGGGATGGAAGAGCAGACAGGTCAGAGCTAATGGAAATGGCAAACAGAGGAGACCATCAGTGTCTTTTCCTGTCTTCCTGATCAGGGAGAGTAAATGGAAGGTGCCCTCTGCAGACAGATGGGAATCTGATGTTGTCTGTCCCTTGTCCCATTTGGTGGCCTTTGTCACTCCATTATCTGCAGCAGGGACAGCACAGCAGGGCATGTGGCATCCAGCAGATCCCTGGAGAGCACAGATGGCAGCTTCTTGACCAAGCAGTGGAGGAACCAAAGAGGAGAGGTGCTCTGCTGGATCTCATACTCTCTGGCATGGAAGGACTTGTGGGAACTGCGAAGGTGAAAGGGGCATCAGGCCACGTGCAAGATGCAAATGTATCTCTTTTTATTTATTTTGAGGCTGTAAGCTTAATAGTTGATCATAAATGTCAAAAAAACTGAAACAAATAATTGAAGACAAAGATGGAAATCATTGAAATTGTGTTAACCCTTCTCAACATGAAAAATTCTCATGAGTCTTGTTCCATTTTAAGTTGTAAATATGAATCTTTGAGGTGATTTGATGTCTTTTTTTTTCTTTTACTGAAACTACAATGTTTTCCAGAACTGTGTTCGCTGGACACAAATGTCTTCAGATTCAGAGACACAGACAGTGGTGCCAGTGCCAATGCCCTGTGACTATAGCCCGGTGCCCAGCACTACTCTTCCCTGCTGCCTATTTGATGTGTCTCATCCTCCAAGTTTTTTCAGCTCTCCTAAATAAATGGCCATGGTTAAGGGCATGTTTTCAGCAGGCCATTTGGGCACAAACTACTCCCACTGCCCTCCAGATTTCTCCATCCCTTGCTCTTTGTTCAGTCAGATACCTCCCAATTATCTGTCTGATTTCTGACTTTCAGGGGGATTACTGGAATTTGTTCCATCTCCCCAAAGTCTGAGAATCAGTGAGAATGTGTTAACCCATCTCAGTGTGTGAAATACTCACAAGTCCTGATCAATTTGAAGTTGATACCTCTCAACTACCTGGCTGATCTATCCCAGGGAGATTACTGGAATTTGCTCTATCTACCAGAGTCTGATGGCCTCTGTTGTCAACTACTTCACTGTGATTCAATCTATCCTATCCTACCTCAGAATAAATCATTTCTTTTAAAAGTATTCCATATGAAAGACAAACTTCAATAGATGCAGCTTGAACATGGCATGCAGTTGATCACTGTGTTTTACTGTTCATTCAATTGCATCACCTTTCTTTCCATTTGCTGGCCAGATAAAAAAGAGAAATCTTTCCTTTTCCATGTGTAGCTGGTTCTCTGAGGAAAGCCAGTGGGAGTTGGTGCAAAGCAGTTTTAACACTGAGCGGATGAATGCAGAGGAGAAGAGTGATGTGAAGAAAAGTGATGCAAGTCCCATAGGTCCATTGTGAGCAGAAATTGGGTGGGGAGGTTGAGAAGGACCTTTGTCAACACAGTAACAGTACAGAACTCATTGGGACATCCTGGATTGGTATCAGTTGCACAGTGCTGCTTTAATGTCTTCTTTAAACCCAACTATAAATAAATAGACAATAAATTTATACTGGATTCTTTAAGCTCTCTCCAGATATCCCTCCTTTTTGCTGAACAAGTTCTGATAACCTGAAGAAGATAACAAGATGGCATAAGGCACAGGAGATTCTTTAGGTTATAATGGTCCCAGGGTGCATTTGATGCTGAGTTCATCAGCCTCTAGTGCAGAGAGAAGTTTGCACAAAGTGCTCAACAAGACAAAGTCAGAAGTAACAGTGAAGTTTCTTGGAGTATTAATGGGCCCGCTGAGGAACATTACCAAGTAAGCTTCCCAAGGGACTTGTTAGAGAAGATAACTGGAAGCCATGACTACAGGCAGGCAAAGGCACTGGCATGCTAAGAAACCTCTCCTTTGCCTTACAAAGCAGACAGGTCAAGCCCTGATTGCAAGACCAGTGGTAGAGAGGTCCTGTATGTCATGTTGGCTCCTGGCATTTCCTGGGGCAATGGGTTGGAGGTCCGTATGATGTTAAATGAAAGACATGGGGACAGAAGATCCCAGGCTCTACATGTGGTGCAAGGACGCTGTGAGGTTCATGTCCCATATGAGACCTATGTTTCATTGCAGGATGTGAGCAGGGATGTGAGAAGGGCCCAGTCTGAACAAGCAGCCAATCCCTGTGAAACTCTGAACTTCAGATCTCTCGGTTTCAGTGCCCTCGTTTGCACATTCTCCCAGAGTTTGAAGTCCTTTATGTTCTGTGGTGCCCAGAACATAGTGAGGCAGTAGCAATGCAGAGCAGAGGGACAACCCTTTCCCTCACCCAGCTGGCAATAAGTTGCTTCATGCACTCCAGGGGACTGTTGTCTTTCCTGGCTGCCTTGGCACACTGCTGACTCACATTCAGTGTGATGCTGACCAGCACCCCAACCCTTTCCAGTCAGAATCCTTTCCAGTGTCCCATATCCAGTCAGTGTGTATGTCCAGCATTGCCCCTACCCAGGTGCACAATCAGGCACTTGTTCTTGTTATACTTTATGCACTTGGTGCTTAGTACCAACTGGTACCCACTTCTCTGACTTGTCCACATCTCTCTGCAAGTCCTCTCCACCCTCAGTGGAGGCAACAGCACCTCCTCATCTGGTCTCATCAGCAAACTTGCTCAGAACGTCTTCTAGTCCTGCATTCAAGTCATCTGCATAAACATGAAAGGAAAGTGGCCCCAAAATGGAACCCTGGGGACCCCGACAGTGACCATCTACCAGCCTGATGGAAAAAACTGACTATAATCCTTTGGGACTGACCTACTGGCCAACTGCTCACCCACCACATTGTGTTTCTGTCTAGCCATATGCAGAACATTCTGTCCAGAAGGTTGTTGTGAGAAACAGTATCAAAATCTCCACTGAAAACCTCAAGGATTACATCAACTGGCTTCCCTTGGTCAACTAAACGGATAACTATGTCACAAAATGAGCTTAAATTAAACAGGACCTTTGCCTCACAAACTTGTGTTGGCTGCGACCAATGACAGAATTGTCCTTCAGCTGTTTTTCCATAACTCCCACCATCATTTTCTCCATAATTTTACCAGGCTCTGGACTGACAGGTCCATAATTGCCCATGTCATCTTTCTTGCTCTTCCTTACAATGAGACAACATTTGCCAGCTTCCTGTCAGCTGGCATGACCCTAGACTTCTTTAGATGCAATTGAAATGAGAGCCCAGAGCACACTAAGTTTTCATCATTGAAAGAAAGTAGATGTGCCATAGCTTTGCAATGCCTTGAACTCCAGAGTATGCCACAGATGGAGCAGAGGGGAAGATTTGCCTCTTCTGTAGTGAACTCATTCTTTTGGTAAGCAGAATAACACTACCTGATACATGGGGACTGTGTCTCTGCTCTGCTCTGCTCAGCTCACAGGGCAGCGGTCTGGCAGGGTGTTGCTCTCATGTCAATGCAGGTAAACTCACTTTAATCCTTTTTCCTCTGTAAATGCTTCCTCTATTTCTATGCTCAGATACACTTCCACATTCCCTCAACTACACTTTCATATATCATTAACAATTACACTTTCTTATACCATCAAAACTGTTTGTCAAAACGTACAGTTCTTCAGTTCACATAAACTCCCTTAATACAGTCTGTATTCTTCAGTTATAAACACTGTGCCACAGAACCAGCACTGATTGAACCACCTCCCTCACACACTTCCTCGCAAGCAGTACATAGTATTACATAAATGGGTTGACACTCATTGGTCGGGTGGAATGTACACCTCTCCTCAGGACAATCTTACTAATCTACAGAGTACAAACTCCTGTCTTCTTACATACAAGCAGAAAGTACTTATGAGTGGACAGACAACACGGTCTTTCACTTTGTCCGTGTCTGGCCATTTCCCTCACAGGAGGAAGGAAACATGGATCGGGACTCGGCACTCACCCTGCAGCTGTTCTGTGTCTCACTCACACCACACTCACTCTGACATTTAGATCAAAAACCATGGTTTATTCATACTACACAATGCTGACAACGTTTTCTAGCTGGAATCTTAATAACACTCATACTCTGGTCGACCAGTTGCAAACGTTAATGTTTTTCCCAGAGTCGGCTTGACACACGGTACCAAACACTTAAAGCAGATGATAATATTGAACATACAACCTATAACCCCCGTGATTACAACTTGGAGAACCCAGGCTACCATTTGACAGGCTATCCACTATATCCCATACCCGTAGGAGAGACCAACCTAGGTCCCTCCTATTGTCACCCACCTGGGAGAGAGTACTTGTTCTTGTTTCCATTCATATGACATACAGTTCCCTTTCATAGGAACTCACCCAAGGAGTCTTCCTACCCCAGCTGGCAACCAAAGCCATGAGCTCACCTCCCTGGGAGCAGCACGTATGGCTGTAAACTGTGTAGGATGTCTCCTCAAGACATATGGGCTCCACTTACCATACACATACCTGGTCCACCTATGGGTGGTCCTTGTCTGTCCCTGCAGTGATCAGGTGAGGAAGGGAGTCCTTCAGAGAAATCTCAGGGTGCGCCAAAAGTGTCTCCCTCTCAGCTGGTCCTGCAGCGAACAGAGCTGGTCCCACCTGGGCCGCCAAATTGACTACAGGAATTGAACTCTATAACCTCTATAACTGATACAGTCTCCCATGACATCCTTATAACAAAGCTGAGGAAGTATGGGATAGGTGATTGGACAGTGAAGTGGGTCGAGAATTGGCTGACTGGCAGAGTGCAGAGTGTTGTCGTTGGCGGTGCAGTGTCTGGCTGAGGGCCTGTAACGAGCGGCATCCCCCAGGGGTCTGTGCTCAGTCCGGTCTTGTTCAACATCTTCATCAATGACCACCCTCAGCAAGTTTGCTGATGACACGAAGTTGGGAGGATTGGCTGACACACCTGAAGGCTGTGCTGCCATTCAGCGAGACCTGGACAGGCTGGAGAGCCGGGCAGTAAGAAACCGGATGAGGTTTAACAAAAGCAAGTGTAGAGTCTTGCACCTAGGGAGAAATAATTGCATGCACCGGTACAGGCTGGGGGAAGAGCTGCTGGGGAGGAGCTCTGCTGAGAGGGACCTGGGCGTCCTGGTGGACGACAGATTAACCATGAGCCAGCAGTGTGCCCTTGTAGCCAAAAAAGCCAATGGCATCCTGGGGTGCATTAAAAAGAGCGTGTCCAGCAGGTCGAAGGAGGTGATCCTCCCCCTCTACTCTGCCCTGGTGAGGCCTCATCTGGAATATTGTGTCCAGTTCTGGGCTCCCCAGTAAAAAAAAGACAGGGATCTCTTAGAAAGAGTCCAGCAGAGGGCCACTAAGATGGTGAAGGGCCTGGAGCATCTCCCCAGTGAGGAGAGACTGAGGGAACTGGGTCTGTTTAGCCTTGAGAAAAGAAGGCTGAGAGGGGACAGGATCCAGGTTCTAAAAATATTTGAGGTGTGGGGGGCAAAGTGTTGAGGCCAGACTCTTTTCAGCAGTGTGTGGAGACGGGACAAGGGGAAACAGACAGAAACTGCACCATAGGAAGTTCTGCACTAATGTGTGCAATAACTTCTTTACGGTGAGAGTGACAGAGCACTGGAACAGGCTGCCTAGGGTGGTTGTGGAATCTCCTTCTCTGGAGATATTCAAGACCTGCCTGGATGCTGAGCTGTGCAACGTGGTGTAGGGAACCTGCTTTGGCAGGGGGCTGGACTCAGTGGTCTCTGGAGGTCCCTTCCAACCCCTACAATTCTGTGATTCTGTGAATATCATGGAGTTGTTTGGATGGGGAAAGACTACCCCTTTGAATGACCTTTTGTCAGGGCATGTCCTGGGATTCCTAGGATCCTCAAAATGCAGCACTGCTTCTGTCACTGAAAAATGGGGCCCTGTGTGGGACGGAGGGAGGGTCCATGAGTCCCTGGCCCACCTGACTGAGTATTTCCATGGTCTTAGCAAAGACATACTTACAACTTGAGAATGACAGTTAGCTGTGTTCATGGTGGCATGGCCACTTTTAATGGCCTTGAACTGTCTGAACATAACTGAAGAGGCTCAGGCTGATGCAAATCAGCTATTGAATGATAGTGTTGAAAAACTGGAAAGACAGGTGGCAGTTTTGATGGAGAAAAAACCTAATTCAATCATTCTCCTATGGAAGATCAGGAACATCTCTCTGGAAGACCATGGGGACCCTGTACAAGGGAATCTGTATAAAATGGACTCTGTAAATGAAGGCACTAAAAGGTCAGATTTTGAGGTTCCATTTGGACTAGATCTATTTGAGATCTGACTGATTGTAACCCAAAAATGAAAAAAAAAAAAAAAAAAAATGCAGGATAGGCTGGTGGGAGTGCCCTGACCAGTATCCAACCCCCCAAACCCTGCTGCCCATAATACAGCAGCTGAACTGATGGATATAGTACAGTGGTTTAGACAGAAACCAAGAGAGCATGCCAGCATAGCTGCTCTGGTTATGGGACATGGAGGCAGAAAGCGCTGTGGTGAATGGACTGGAAATTTCAAAACTGACATCCATTACTACTCACCCTGCCCTCAGGCAATGACTGTATGCTCTGTCCAACATAATGAGGATAGCCATTTGATCAGTGAATGATTTATGGCTGTGTGTCATATAACATGGCCAAATAAGAATGACATACCATTAAATATCAGCCTGTGGTCCTCTATGGAGGACTAACAAAATTATATTAGAGAATTAGGCATGAAAGAGGCAATCTATGAAGATGATTTTGAGAGCCCAGTCAATAAATTTTTCATCAGGAACGAGGGATCTCATCCTACAGCCATCACCTTTACATCAGTATGGGTCTATGTTATCCATACTGAACCCCCCAGTGGCCCTCAGGTGCTGTAATACAACAGGCTGCCCAATTGATGGGGAGACAAGAGTGCCTACGGCCAGATGCAGGCTCTGAATGGTGGTGGAAAGGTCTGAGAAAGGCAGAGAACCATCTGCTGCCATGACTTAGGCGTCCAGCCCCTAAGGTAATCCAGTCTGGACCCATTAGGGTCTTGAGACAACAAATGTTTAAAGACCAGATTAGAGCAGGAGTTCAGTTTAAAAAGATCGATGGACAGCATAATCAGGAAAAAATATCTGTTAAACAGGCCCAAGCACTGAGTATTTATAGTCCAACCTTTTCAGCCAAACTAGATGTGAATGTAACTCAAGAAGGGTCTGGATGGGGGCTCTGGCAGAGCCAGAGTTCTTTGTGAACCCCTATGAGGTTTTGGCCACAGGTTTGGCATGGAGCAGAATAAAGATACATCACAGTTGAAAAGCATTTATTGGCTACCTATTCTACACTACAGGTGGTAGAACCAGTAGCTCAGATTTCAGAGGTTATCGTTAAACAACAAGGCCAGTCCAGGGGTGGGTAAAAGATCTAACACACATCTCTATGATGGGGGTGGCCCAATCACAAGCAGTGGTGCGCTCAGTTGTTCTGCTTGCCAGCTCCTCAAGGAGTTAAGAGAAATCTATGCCTGTTGCGTGTTCGAGTGCATGCGCAATGCCATGTGGAGGGCTTATCACAATAAAGATTGGCGGATTTGCTGCGTAGACCGGTCAGAACTCAGATCTGCGTTGTGCTTCCTGTGGCACCAAACGCCCAACAGTGGCAGTTCCGTGTATTGGCCAGCAGGTGGCAGCAGAGACCACGGAAAGAACGTCTGCGAGACAGACCCTGGGGATCCGTTCTCTTTTGATTATAGGGGAAGAACACAAAGATGGAAGAGGAGAGAAGGGGGAAAAAAAAAAGAAAAAAAGAAAAAAAGAAAAAACCAAACCACAGCAAACAAATAAAAACTTCTCCAAACGTAGCAAACTTGAATGTCTGTCAATAAATAAATGAGTAATTGAATTGATGTCCGTTTCAGACAGTCCCCTGTAGAATCAGGGTAAGGGTTAGGATTAGAGTTACATTGCAGGTTAATGCTGTTATCTTTACAGCTCCTGTGAGGGTTGGGGTCTGGGTCAGGTGTTTAAAAAATGAAATGAAAAAAGAATTAAAAAAATATATTGAAAGCTTCAGATTTCCTTAATCTTTGTGGGAATCATATAATGTGCAACTCAGATCTACCTCTTCGTACCTCTTTTGTGGTGTAGGGAACCTGCTTTGGCAGGGGGACTGGACTCAGTGGTCTCTGGAGGTCCCTTCCAACCCCTACAATTCTGTGATTCTGTGAATATCATGGAGTTGTTTGGATGGGGAAAGACTACCCCTTTGAATGACCTTTTGTCAGGGCATGTCCTGGGATTCCTAGGATCCTCAAAATGCAGCACTGCTTCTGTCACTGAAAAATGGGGCCCTGTGTGGGACGGAGGGAGGGTCCATGAGTCCCTGGCCCACCTGACTGAGTATTTCCATGGTCTTAGCAAAGACATACTTACAACTTGAGAATGACAGTTAGCTGTGTTCATGGTGGCATGGCCACTTTTAATGGCCTTGAACTGTCTGAACATAACTGAAGAGGCTCAGGCTGATGCAAATCAGCTATTGAATGATAGTGTTGAAAAATTGGAAAGACAGGTGGCAGTTTTGATGGGAAAAAACCTAATTCAATCATTCTCCTATGGAAGATCAGTAACAACTGTCTGGAGGACCATGGGGGCCCTGTACAAGGGAATCTGTATAAAATGGACTCTGTAAATGAAGGCACTAAAAGGTCAGATTTTGAGGTTCCATTTGGACTAGATCTATTTGAGATCTGACTGATTGTAACCCAAAAATGAAAAAAAAAAAAAAAAAAAAAATGCAGGATAGGCTGGTGGGAGTGCCCTGACCAGTGTCCACCCCCAAACCCTGCTGCCCATAATACAGCAGCTGAACTGATGGATATAGTACAGTGGTTTAGACAGAAACCAAGAGAGCATGCCAGCATAGCTGCTCTGGTTATGGGACATGGAGGCAGAAAGTGCTATGGTGAATGGACTGGAAATTTCAAAACTGACATCCATTACTACTAACCCTGCCCTCAGGCAAAGACTTTATGCTCTTGTCTGGAGGGCTTATCGCAATAAAGACTGGCGGATTTGCTGCGTAGACCGGTCAGAACTCAGATCTGCGTTGTGCTTCCTGTGGCACCAAACGCCCAACAGTGGCAGTTCCGCTTATTGGCCAGCAGGTGGCAGCAGAGACCACGGAAAGAACGTCTGCGGGACAGACCCTGGGGATCCGTTCTTTTGATTATAGGGGAAGAACACAAAGATGGAAGAGGAGGGAAGGGGGAAAAAAAAAAGAAAAAAAAAAAATCAAACCACAGCAAACAAATAAAAACTTCTCCAAACGTAGCAAACGTGAATGTCTGTCAATAAATTAATGAGTAATTAAATTGATATCCCTTTCCCGCCCCCCCCCCCCCCCCCCCCAACTTCTGAGATGAAAAAAAAACACTTCTTTTAGAAGAAAACAGAGTAGTAACAACTTCTGTACCTACATTCACCACTCTGAGATCCTGTCTGGGTCTCCCAAGGCTTGTAAATAACCACTGGGTCGGTTCTGATGTCGCGTGATTTGTTGTCAGTTCTCTCATGGTTCTCCGGTCAGTTCTCCGGTGCCAGGATCTGCCACAGGGCATTCTGACCACGGGCATCATGTTTCTACGCTGCCGCCTGCATTTAACAGGCAATGGGACTGCCCAGCATGTGCAAGGCAGCACCTCTTTCACACCACCAGAATGTTTAAGGCTGTTGGGATTGTTGTTAGCGTCCCATTAACACTGAGGCTAGAGATACCCTTAGGATTGACATTACTATTAGCATTACTTTGATGGTGCCCTATCTGGGTCATTTCCAGGGGATGTCAGGAGTAAGGCACAGTGTCAGGAGAAAAAGAACAGACTCTGTTACTTTATAAACGTGATAATAGAGAGAGTTCATTGGAAAAAATACAACTCTTAAATAATGCAAAGCATGCTTCTGATTGGATGCAGGCATCATCTGGGCTCTGATTAATATTACTCTTAAGGTAAAGATTATTGTTACCATAATGATTTTTTTTTTGGATTATGATCAGGGTTAAGGTTCCTTTTGCTACAAACTTCTAGCATCATTTTTGTTGTTGCATTTGGAGTTAGGGACGATTTTAGAATCAGGGTAAGGGTTAGGATTAGAGTTACATTGCTGGTTAATGCTGTTATCTTTACAGCTCCTGTGAGGGTTGGGGTCTGGGTCAGGTGTTTAAAAATGAAATGAAAAAAGAATTAAAAAAATATATTGAAAGCTTCAGATTTCCTTAATCTTTGTGGGAATCATATAATGTGCAACTCAGATCTACCTCTTCGTGCAGTGACTGCCTGTAAATTTGCTGGAGCCTAATATAATATGGCCTTGTGCTTTCCACTAACTCACCTTCATTTCATTTTCATTACATTTGCTTGGTAGTCAGATTTTGGTGTGTGGATATTTTAAAACAATCTAACTGACATTAGCAAAAAATTAAAAATAAAATTAAAAAAAATGCACAACAGCATCGTATCAATTTTTATAGATAAGATACAGAAGAGCAGTTTCCCTTAGTTTTCTGTGCCTCTTTACTTTCTTACCCTCTCCCCTTGTGTGAGAAACTCTCAAAGTCAAAGATTTCTAGTTAGGCAAAGATGGCAGCGATAGCAGCAGTGCTTATTCATTATTGCAATACTGCGCGCACATCCCCTATTGGCAAGGGAGAAACTGCACACCAGTCAGTGAAATCAATTCTGTTCTGTGCCCTAAACCCACTGCAGGTGATGCTCTCATGGCTCTCATTGGTTGAGCATCTCAGGCTCACAGACTCCTCGAGACTGTGGCTAGGATTCATTTCCATAGAAGGTCAATTACCAACCTCTTGTTTTTAGGTCTGCCTTGTACTTTTCTGCGGACAGAGAAGGGCAATGTTTCCAAAAGTCAGTACATTCATTCTGTCCTGTGCTGGGCTCTACCCACCCTGTATTTATCTTGTGCTTGTCTCAATTCTCCCCATGTCAGAATGCCCCCAGTCTGAACTTAATTCTGTTCAGCAACTTTCTTGGTGGAAAAACTACTTATACAGCTGTTTTACAAGAGGGTTATACATTCAGTTAGGGCCTACACTATGTACTGAAAATACTGGAAACTTCCACTGCAAAAACACAATCTACCTCTCCCATCTGTGCAGCCTTGCAGACCCAGAGCATGCCAGGTTATTTCTGCTTTCATAGCATTTGCATGCTGTAGGGTGAGCACAAGGTTCTGCTGCTTGATTCTTCTGCAAGAGCTGCCTACCGGCAAATGGTTGCAGGGATGGAGGATGTGACAGGAAGCATTTGTCTCCACAAGAGCAGAGTTACATTTAGTGCAGTGTGAGAGTCAGGTTGGTGTGGAAAAGCACTGACACGCTGGGGATGATGCAGTGCTCACATGTCTAACACTCACAGACATTACTGTCAGAAGGATGGTGCTGTGTTGTGCTTCTACCTTTGGCAGCCCCTGGAGAAATGCTATGGCACACAGAACACCTTTGTATTGCACTGACTGCTGCCATGCAGCATGGATTTAACACACCAAATCCAGAGGAGCATGACTGCATCTAACTGCCCTGAGAAAAACTACTGTAGCTGAAGAGATGAGGAGGCAGCTGCTCATCTGCAGAACAAGCAGTACTGCCAGACATTGGGCCAGGTGAGCACCTCCTGCTGCAGCGTGATGATGACAGGGCTGGAGATGATCTGCAAAGCCAGCTTAAAAGTGGGAGACGTGAGTCAACATGGCAGGAGGACAGAGGTGTTAGGGAGCAGCCAAGGCATCAAAGAGTATCAGAAGGCTTTGAAAAGTATCACAAAGTGACAGCCAGGAAGACTGGGATATATCATGAGCAGCAACCTGGATGCTAGAGATTATTTGCTCCCATACAAAATGGTAGAGATCTTGCTGCAGACATCCCAAAGCCAGGCAAAATGGGAACCCAGAGCTCTGCCTGCACGAACCCCACAGCCATAGCACTGCAAGCTGAGCTGCCTTGCTGTTTGTTGCATTCATCCCAATCCCTGTGATTGAAGACTCAGAATGCAGTCGAGGCGATGACTGAGCATGAGAGTGACTTCATTCAATAAAAGACAGGAGGGCTTGAGAGGTCAAGGGTGAAGATGGGACTCCTCTTGTCAAGATGAGAGTGGCTCAGAGCTGGTGCTGCTGCCTGGTGCCTGGGACTGGCAGCCTGACTCTAAGTCCCCATCTAAGATGCTCAGCTTCACCTCACTGATGCTGCCCTGCTCCTGCATGGTGGTGCTGCTGCTGGGACACTCGGGCTGTGCTTGGGATGGGCAGCACTGCAAAGGCGCTGGGTCACAATCCAGGCAGGTGACTGCTGTGTCTGGCAGGCTCAGGTCACGAGCTTCAGCAGAGCCAGGAGATATGAGAGCATGAACGTGGATGAGCCCCTTGTGTCCATCACTGTTACCATGTGGAAGGCTGTCATCCGAATTGCAGCGATTCATGCTTAATAAGAACTCTCCATTGATGGAAAGACACTGCTTGGTTTGGATCTTTGGGGTTGACAAGGGCTCGAATCACCTAGGAAGGCATAGAAACACAAGGGTTAGTTTCAAACATTTGCAAGTTGAATCATGAAAGGTTGTTGATACTTGGTAATAGAGTGGCGGCAGGAAGAAGCAAGTAGGCTTGAAGCAGCATAGCCACTGTCTTGAAAGTGATCCTCATTCAGGTCCAGCTCGTGTGTTGTTTCACTGTAATCTGCTTCTTTGGGTCTACCTAGTGGGCAGCAACACTCGAGCTGTTACTGATATCATTGAAAAGAACTGGAGACAATTGTTCTATTCCTAAGAGCTTCAAGGTGCCTAGAAGCACAAATAGAAACCAGCAGTATTTCATCACTTCACCAAAAGGAAGGTCAAACACCTGAGCTGTGAAGAGCAGTTACAGAACCTATGCATAAGATCACACCAGACATACTTTGTTCTAACAACAGTTATGGCACATAGTCCATTTCCTTCAATATTCCCAAAATGAAATGATGTGGAGCATTACAGGGAAAGAAACACTGCACACAGACACTATGACCCTGATTAGACTCAAGCAGCAGACTTAAAACAAGTCAGAGTTTTTGATTCCAGGATATTTCAGGACCTATCGTGTGAAATTCAGTTACACAACAGTGCCTAGGTGCCTGCGTTTCAAGCAACTTTCAGATCACAGCCATGTAAAATAAAAACAAATTCAGTGCAGAAATAGCAAGCCTGTACCTTAATACTCATGAGATTATCCATTTTTTACTGCATTCTGACTAAGTTCTAAAACTTGCTCATCCCAGTTCACTTCAACAAGTTCCACCAGTTCAAGCAATGCAGTTCTGAGATCAGGTGTATGTTAGGCAGATAGAATTGAACAGTGCAGAAATAATCTCTGACAGCTTTAAGAGCTCTGTTCTGCTTACAAACTCTCAGTGCAAAACTATTCACAGTTTTAAGGAAATGAACACCTGAAGCAGTTGGATCATCTGCCATTTGCCGCATTCTGCTTCTTGGCATCATGATTAGCACAAAGGGTTTTCTGCTGTCCTGCAGAGATGGAAAAAGTCCTGCTTACAAATGGACCAGGTTTCAGTGTACAGCAGAGTTTGTACCAGACTAACAAGCCACGTCATTCAATTCATGTGCTCAGGTTGTTATGCACTCCGAAAGGAAACAGAACTAACTGTTGGATTCTGAAGGCAATCTGTGGGGTCCTACATTACCTCCTGATTCTGGAAGAGGAAATTCTAATAGCAAATGCAGAACTTTGATCTTTGTAGACATGAGAAGAGCTGGCATTTAGGAACATTCATTTCAGGGAAATCAAATGATGTGTCTATATTTTTACTACAGATAGTATAGGGAGCAGCCAGTTGAAGAACCAGATACAAAAAAATCCAGCCCATTGGCAGGAAAATACTTCTCCTTAAATTCTGTATGCTATCATGGTACAGAATTAGGCTACAGTGCCACATAGGCCAACCAAGCGTAGAACCAAATCCACAAAATACTGGTAGACAAAGCAGCAAAAACAGGGACAATATTCAGCAGACTGTGCTGTGGCCTTTCTACCCACAGCTCAGCATGTTCTGCCATCCGAAAAGCAAGGCCTCTTGTCAAGCTCAGCTATTTCCCTTCTCAGTGTATTCTAGCACCACTGATACCCACTGGTATCCTCCTGTAGAGTGCCATCATATTGTCATCATCCAAAGGAAAAACCCACACAGCAGAGCATACAGCACTACACCCATGCTCCAAATATCCGCCTGAAAAACAAAAAGACAAGCTTACAAACCTGAAGCACCTCAAATGGCTTCCTGACAGACTGGATTGTCTGCCCTTGCCAAAGCCCACATATAGCCCATGAAAAGCTGGCTCTTTCCCTCAGGAAATAAAACCTTATCGTCCCAGAGAAAGCATATAACCCTCATTCAATTGCCCTTTCACTCAGCTTAGAGCACTACTAAAACCAGCATCTTCACCTTAGCTCATCACACTGCTGCACTTCCTTTTACAAGGATTTCACTGGCAAAAATGAAATCAAAGCCGTCACAAGGGATTTAGCACAGTTACGTGTTACTGGCTACGAGAGCTGTCAGCACAGTCACCTGTCTGGCTTTGCTGCTGTTCGGTTCTCTTTATGTAGAGGCACAACAAGGTTCAGACACAGTGCAGTTCTCACTTTGACTGTAAAGAAAAAGGAGGCTTGAAAAGCAGCGTGTGGAAAACAAAGAAACAAGAATTAGAACAACAGTGGGGCCATGGCACTTGTAGGAATTGCTCCGCCTTTAACAGCGATTCAAGAAGTACGAGGGCATCCCAAACCAGACCAGTTTGGACAGATTAACAACTGCAAGTAGTGGGTTCCAAAATTCCAGACATGAAATCAAAGCTGGAAAAACTCTTCACATTTTCATCTCTCAATTTTTAGTTCATTGTGCATTACAACGGAAACAATTCTTCACATACAACTTGGAAGCTAAAGACAAGTCTGACAAAACAGACTGCACAGAAATGATGGATAATTAACAGAGCAAATTGCTCTTTCAAACACTTAGTAATAGAAAGAGATCTCTGAAGTTGCTGTTCTGTAGAGCCCCAAAGCAGTCGCTTGAGGCAGTTCAGGATTAGCCAGAGACAAACCAGCCAGCTGTGTGAACTGAGACCAATTGCACTTTTCTAGTCTGTGGCCACTGACAGCTTCTGAGAGCTACCAAGCGATGCAACCTAGCAGAATTCAGAAGGGAAACCAAGAGAGCCTACCTGAGCTCCACTGTCTTTAAATGCTCTGTGGAGAGGGAAGGGAAAGAGGGGAAAACAAACACCGCTCTACATCCCTCTGAGCCAATAGACACTTTGCCCTGGATTAGCTCTGGTGCTGCATAAGCTGGGCTTCCACAGCATGTGTTCAGGCGGTAATCAAGGCCTGCCTGGAATAACACAAAAAATAGAGAGAAACGTTTGCTTTAACAGAGTTTATGTCTTCTGGTCATAACACTTGAGAAGCCTCAGAGGCTTCTTCTCCTGTGCATATTTTCATTCATCTTAGAGTTTGCTTTCATTCAATGTGACCTCTCTAGGCAAATATTGTCTAAGACCATGAGCATCACATAAATGTGCAGATCTCAAGCTGCTCACTTATCTAGTACCCTTCGCAAGATGCTTTATTTTCCTCAGCTATTCATCTAGTTTGTGTCTGTTGATTGTGCAACAACAGCCTGTTGATCTCGATTACCTGTGAGAGGCTCTAACTTTGGCCAGGAAAAATCATTTGAGGATAAGTAATTATCTGGGACTCAGTAAGTCTTCCCATGCTTTCATAACAGCAGAGATACACACACACACAAACTCGTGGAACCCCACTGCTTTGCACAATCCTGTGCACTCACCACGTGCCCTCCAGCAACCAAGGATTGCAGAGATGCTCCAGACTGTGCCAGAGATGGAATCTCAGAGTGCTGGGACATTATTGATCACTAAGGAAAACACTTGGAAGCATATTCAATCTGCAGAAGCTGTAATTACTGGGCACAGTTAGCTTTCCTATGGCTCAGCTGGAGGAGGCGGGTGCTCTCATACATCTGAGACACTCGCACAATGTTGGGATCATTCTGATGGAAACTATGTCTTCAGATATCATGGTTAAAACCATCCAAGATGATCATGCAGAGCCTTAGCTCTTGAGCAGCACTTCCTCCCCACCCTTCACTACTCCAAGCAGCTCCAACAAACTTCTCAGAAGAAATCCAGGCCAGCACAGACCTGGCAGACCAGAACCAAGTGCAGCTTGTGGGACGGCAGTGCCCACTCCTTGCTTCCACCCTGCTCCAGCTGGTTAAGGAGTCTGAGCCTCACTGGCCTTTGACAACTCAAGACTTTCAGCACCTCATGCCATCATTTCTCACTAAGATACACCTAAGGCATTGAATTCTCTTCTCACTACCTCCTCCCAGTCCTCCCCTAGGAACAGAAACAATTCAGATTCTACAGCAAACTACAGCATCTGCACTGCAAGAGCACACTGAACCACCTGCAACAATGAAACATGGTTTTGGAGAGTGGGTATGAAAACACACCTTTAGACAGCTGTCTCCCTGTAGCCAAAAGGAAACCAAGAAGGAAAAGTCCAGCCTGAAACATGCCCATGCTACTAGCCCAGGTTTTTCACAGTCAATGCAGAATCCATCCTGTTCTTGAGGTAACAAACGAGCAGTGAGTCTCCCGTTGCTCCACCCCTTCTCCTTCAAAGCCTGAAAAAGAAAGAATAAACAAGCAGAAGAAACCCAGACGTACCTTTCCACACACAGAGCAGAAAGTGGAACAGCAGTTGTCTCCTTCCTGAGACATGGTGGGGAGCATCCCAGAGGAAGCCCAAGTTCTTTGCTTCTCTCCACAGGGACTTCAAGCACTCTTGGCAAGAGCTGCTTTGGTTCTTTCTTCAATTGCTTCCATCACCAGAATCTCCTTTGGAAAAGGAACCCAAATGAAAGAATCAGCAAATGAAAAAGAATGAGCAATAGCCACTTTACCAGCTTTCTTCTGACACTCAATTTAGACTCTTGACTCGGGCAAGGTCTTAAAATCAACTGGTTACAAGAACTGTCCCAAAATATATCCAGCTTCCGTACAGCTGCCATTCTTTCTGACAGCGAGTGTAATCACAGAATCATAGAATGGCCCGGGTTGGAAGGGACCTCAAGGATCATGAAGATCAATCACCTCCCTGTCCCTGCTGGCCATCCCCTCTTCTGATGGAGCCCAGGGGACCATTTGCTCTCTGAGCTGCAAGAGCACGCTGATGGCTCACGTTCTGTTTTTCATCCACCAGGACCCCCAGGTCCTTCTCTGCGGGGCTTCTCTTAAGGACTGCTCCTCCCAGTCTGTAGAAATGCCTGGGATTCCTCCAGCCCAAGTGCAAAACCTTGCACTTTGCTGTGTTCAACCTCATTAGATTCACGTAGGCCAACCTCTCGGTTGAGCTCCCTCTGAATGGCATCCCTTCCTTCCACTGCGTCAGCCGCACCACTCAGCAAACAGCAGAAGGTGCACTCCATTGCATCATTGGTGTCTCTGATAACCATGTAAAAAAGCACTGGTCCCAAGACAGACTCCTGGATGACACCACTTGTTATCGGCCTCCACCTGGACATAGAACCATGAATCACCACCCTCTGTCTGTGGCCTTTCAACCAATCCCTTATCCACCAGGTGGTCCACCTGTCAAATCCACATCCCTCCAGTTTAGAGATAAGGATGTGGTGGAGGGCAATGTCAAAGATCTTGCTCAAGTCCAGGTCAATGACATCTGTTACCTTCCTTTTGTCCACAAATGCCGTCACTCCATCATAGAAGGCCACCAGACTGGTTAGGCATGGCCTTCCCCTGCTAAAGCCACGCTGCCTGTCTTGGATCACATGCTCATTTCTTATGTGATCAAGCATGTCTTTGAGGCAGATCTGTTCTTCACCATCTACATCAGTTACACATTTGAATCAAATAATTGGTGTTCCTGTCACCAAGAAAACCTCTTTGTCTTCTACTCCTGCTGCACTTCTGTGCTTTCATCAGAAGCAAAGGAAGAGACCACCTCCTAGATCCAAATTTTAAGAAACCAACACCCAATAGGTGTCATCTGAAGTAAAATAGCAGAGAAATTAAGATGACTCTTCTGCATCCAGCTTGGATCACTCCCTCACTCAGGCACACCACCATCAGATCAAGGAGATGCTGCCTTCAGCTTAGAGACTGTATGGGAAATCACAGCTTGAACCTCTGATTAATCAGCTGAGGCAAGTATTGGGTCAGCTGCGGGAGCACAGGTGAGAGTAATCTAGCTGTGCTCCCAGAAGGGGTGGACCTCGACTCAACCTCCTCTGAGACCTCATTTAAAGGCTGACCACCTCTGAGACATCATGTCTTAGAGATTGCTCCCTAGTTGAGGCTGCCTCAGCTTTCTAGTCAAGGTATCGATATTGGTGAGTTTCCCTTTGCTAATAACCTTAGGCTATTTACCACCATCTTGGTTAATATCTTTTTATTAACCACCCTTACAGAGACCATAAGGGTTTGGGCTTCCAAACTCTCAGCAAGCATTTGGATCAGCCAGCTTCCTGCCGAGGAGCCCCCTGCATCACTGCTGCCTATTCTGGTACCGGACCCGCAGATGCTTCAGAGCTCATTAGCATGGACTTCCTTCCTCCCCTCAGCAGCTGCTCCTGCACTCACCTTCATTCCTACTCAGATACCGGCCGCTTCCAGCACCAGCTGACCTGCAAGACACAGAAAGGAAAGGTGGGAGTCATGCAAACGCACAAGCCCAAGGCTGTGTCACCACCACACATGGCAGCCTCGGGAAGTCAGCTGAAACTACAGCCTTTGTCAGAATGGAAACAGGCACCGTCAATTAAGTGTGACCTCTGAACTCATTGCCACCATCAGAAATAGGCACTGAAATCGCTCACTTCACTGCAGCTGGTTAACTCCAAATTCTTTTGCTTTTGGGAAAATGCGGACACGGAATTGAAGGACACCAGAAAAACGACATCTACTTCATTGTAGGTGGTTAAGCTTGGAAGCAGGACTTGAGCAAGAAATGCTTCTCAGCTCCTTGAAAGGCACTAATCCTGACCTCTGCCACAGGTGGCTGAGTGACACAAAAGTTGAGCTGCCCATTCAGAAGCACATGGAGCAGGCCATGGAGCGGTTACATACCAACACATGAACAGGCACTTTCCCATTGGAAGGGAAATCCCTTCTCCCTGCCATGCCATGCCCACACCGCTCCTCAGGGCTGCACTGACAGCACAGACAGAATTGAAACATCTTTTGTCATCATTGTGGTTTTTCACAGACCCAGACAATGAGATACTGGGTTGCTGTGTGGGTTCCCAGGCGGCACTGCCATTTCCAAGCCATTGCTTCCTAGGGGCACAGAAAGGAAAACGCCTGAACAAAATTTCACCCAGAGATTGCTATTTTACCATTCTTCCATGCAAAACAGGAGGACAGTACAGCGGATTTGTGCAGCTGCATCAACACCCTGGGTGCTAAAGGAATGCAAAGACAGAAATATCAAACCTACAAGGAGGGAAGCTATGTTTAGTAATATCTTTTCTCATTTACAACAGGCAGTTGGCACTACTAAAGGAAAATCCCAGGCCTCAGGTTCTGACAGTGCGACAATCTGGCACGGACTCAGATGTGAGTGATCCAAATGGTTTATTCCAGGTTCTAATACCACTTCTGTGAATTCACACGTTTTCTCTCTTAACTTTCCCACAGCCTTCACATGTCCACAGAACATCCCACAAACTCTCCTTTACGGCGCACGTAGGCACTCATCCCACCAGAGCCATCAGTCATTCCTAGCCATGTGCTTCTCCTCCAGTCACGGACAGTATCACACGGCCATAATGCATCTTAAATGACTTAGTTTTTCTGTTCTTTCTGGAGGTGTCCTTGGTTCCTAGCCTTACCTTCTCATGCCGTTCATCTTCCTCTGCAGCTCCTGCTCTGAAGAGTCTTCTTATGTTCCCACATGACAGGAAGAAAATGAAGACACAACCCCTGCCACCAAGGTCAGCTCTGCAGCACACGTTACCTGAGGAGCACTTGGCTACTCATGCAAACTGCACAGTGCCAGGAAGATTGTTACATGTTGCACTTCTTCTTCTCCTGGCTCAGAAATTAAATTTTCTACCTAGAAAATGGAAAACAAACAAACAAGCAAACAAAAAACAACAACAACAACAAACACCTCACCTGACATAAAGGAGACATGATTGTTACTATGGAATTCCGGAGGGCAAGGTATTTGCCCTCTCTATGAAGAAGCTGACTGCAAAGGACTAAGAACAGCCACGATCACGTTGAGAACTTGCGGGTAAAATTCGGGACTGAACCAATAATGGGCTTCTGGAGGTGAGGGTCTGCTCCAGGCCGCCTGGTCAAGGGAGCCTGTTGATGGGCCCTGCTTACTGCAGCTACCAGAAGCACCGCGCTTACTGACTCTCAACTTGATGGGGGATTCCAGTCAGGCTGGGAAATCAGCATGGCTGGCTGCAAGCTGTCTGAGAGACTGCTGGACTGCACTGGGAATAACTTTGTGGGCCAAGCATTAAGCACACCAAGCAGAAGGGAAGCATTACTGGACATGCTGCACAGCAGGGGTTAAGACTGGAGGTGGTCAGGGCTGTAGTGACCATGCCCTCCTAGAGTTCCTCATCTCAAGGAATGCGGGCCTGGCAAAAAGCAAAGTCAGGACCCTGAGCTTCAGGAGAGTCAGCTGCAGGCTGTTCAAAGAATTCTTGGACGAGGGACACTGGAAAACTGTTCTTAGGGGCAAAGGGTTCAAACATCCCTTTGTGTGCACCTGTGTGCAGCCCAACTCCTCAGCACAGCCCTGTGCAAGCACACATTTGTGCCACCGCATCCACGCACTATGTGCTCACACACACTCACACAACCACATCCCTTAGTGCAGCCCTGTGCGCACACACACTCACACATGTGTAACCCCTTCCTTTCACTCCCAAAGTGCACGCACACACCGGTACCACAATGTCCTTGTGCAGCTCCAACACTCTGCACACCCCTGTGCACGTACATATATGTGCATGCTCGTCCTTGCACACATACCCACAGACCTACACACACCTGAGCAACACCACTGGTTTGTACACTCATGGACACAAATGTGTGTACAACACCATCCATGCACAAATACACACACACACAGATCCCCACTGCTTTGCACAATGCTGTGCACACTCACGTGTGTCATGCACTGATTTCCCATCCAGTCCTCGAGGGGTCACTTACTTAGGACAGGAGTGCAGGGGAGCAGCCAGAAGCTGTTTGCATTCCCTGCTGTCTGCTGGGCAGCTTTGCTGGAGATGCTTGAGTTGCTTTGCTTTTCCTTGGGAGGTGGGAAGGAGCTTTGAATTTGAGGCACATCCCGTGCCAGAGCATCCCGATGGCACAAGGGGGATCAGGGCCCCTCTATTGGTTACCTCGGTGGCTTGCAGCAACTGGAACTTTTTGCCTATTGAGAAAGCTAAAAAGTGTGAGTTCCTCCTGACCCATATCAACAAAAATCTCAACCATAAAAAAGAGACGTCTTCGTATTCAAGCAAATGACAACAGTAAGACCATGCATGTTGTTTTGTTGTATTTCCTCTGTAATCATGGGGAGGATATGAAGAAGTGGTATAATTCATCCACTTCTGCACTTCAGGCACAAGTTCCTTAGAATTGGAAGAGACCCTTAAAGGCCATCTAGCCCAGCTCCCCTGCAATAAAAAGGGACATTCACAGCTAGATCAGGTTGCTCACAGCCTGGTCATTAGTCATCCCAGAGGCAAAACACACACTGAATGATCTCTCCTTCAGTCATAAATCCTTGGAGACAACAGCATTGACACTGCATGTTACTGAAGCAGTAAAAGAAATTGCTCCTGTAACTCTCCTTGTGTTAAGTAAAATGATGATAAAAAGCAATGGAATGCTTTGGCAGGACACCAAAACCATCCTCCTTCCTTGATATCTGCTGCAATGGAACCTTCCACTGGAAGAAAGCCTCTGATGACTTGTCACCCCAGAGAGGTCAGCTTTAGAAGCAGGACTGCTGCACAATAGAATGAACTGGAGCTCCTTAGCATCTCTTACATCCAGGAGGGGTGTGATCAGACCCACCTATCACCTTCAGGTGCGCTTTCTGACACCTTGTCTGACTTCACTGTCACTGTGCCAGCATCCTCAGGCTTAACCTGCTTCATTGTCAGTGTGCAGCAATTGCCAACGTTCTTGATGTCATTGTAATTGTTGGTGTAAAGGAGGCTGCCATTCAGGAACCATACCACGTCCTCGTCATTATGGGACAGCTCGCAGGAGAAGACAGCAGAGCTCTCTTCTTCAATTTCTACATCCTGCAGGTGCTTCGTTACTTCTACATTGCGGGCTGTGGGGAAACAAGGTGAACTGTTACCACTGTTACTATAAATCATACTGGGATGTGGTAGAATGGTTGGACTAGATGATCTTTGTGTAATCATCTATGTGAAGATAATACATGTATAAAGTTAGCAGGAGAGAACGGCAGAAGTCAACCTCAAGAAGAGAAATCTGAGGTGAAATAGGACATGGAAGAGGCCACCCTCCCTGCTCATACCTTCAGCTGTCAGCGTGGCCTCAGTCTCTGCAATTCCTGCCTTGCACTTGTACACACCAGCATCATCGGGCTTCAGCTTCAGAATTCTGAGCTCTACTGAATGCTTATCCCTCTTGATCTTGTACTTCTCAGAGGGCTCGATGGGTGTGCGGCCCTTGAACCATTTCACAACCTTTGGAGAAGGCCTGAAGTCACAGGACAGGATGACAGAATGACGTTCCAAAGCTGTCTTGTCCTCCAACTTCCTGGTGATTTCTATATGGTAATCTGCAAAGCAGGGGTGGAAGAGAAGAAAGGATGAGGACAATTGGAAGAAGAGGAAAGTCTCTTGCGTGTATTCCATTCCAATTAATGTCAAGTTCACAATGGTTCTTTGAACGACTCTAAAGATAAAACAAACGATTGTCTATAGGGAATGCCATTGACTACATTTCTATGAAGTAATACTGTACAGTATCTACCAAATGCAAGGTCCAGCTCTTGTTCTGTGCTTATTAAATTGCTCCCAATTGTTGAGGCTTTTATTCAAATAAGAGTGAGTTGAAAATATAACAAGTACTTTAGGATGTGAATGGATAATCTTACGCTGGGGACAACAGCAGATAAAAAGCCTGCAAGTTTCTTTCAGATGAAATCAATGACAAACCGCACCAAATTTAGGTGCTACCAAACTTAAACTTGTCTAGTTCAGAAATACAATTAATTTCACCTGATTTGACTTCTTTGCTATAGCCAAGGACAAAACCTCAGCTCTGTAAATCTGAATAGTAAGCACATCACAGCTATTCAAACACATCTTTTACTGAGATGCAGCTGTCTCATTTAGTGTCCAACGACTTTGAACTGGAAATGGAGCAGACCAAAGCAGAATCTAAACATGGCTTCTACAAGGACTGATCAAATGCGGCCACCGTCAAATTCAAAGTATCTGATACAGAAGGATCACACTCACTGTCAGACAAAACCTCTTTGGAGAGGTGAACTGACTGCCCTGTTCACCCCCACTTTGGAAATAACTGCACTCATTTCCTACCTGCTCCCAGCAGTGTGGGATGGTGGGATAGCATCACACTTCCCACACTAAGCATCCCACCATGTCACTTGTTCCACCTAAACCTCAGTCCCAAAACAAAAGGGGAACTCGCTTCTGAACCCTCTTCACTTCATTTCAGATGTCTTATATGCTTGATCTCCAACCCACCCCCCACTCAGGAGAAAGACCCCCCGCTTACACCCTACCATCTTGTTGCATTCTGATGTTGTCATCAGCCTTCAGCTTGTTGTCCTCTTTGTACCACTGGGTCTGAACCTCATCGTGTGAAATCTCACAGACAAAAGATGCACTCCCATATTCATTCCCTTCCACATCTTCCAGTGCTTTGACAATCTTGATATCTCCAGCTGTGAAACAGTAGAGATATATTTGTCAGGGTATTTCCAGAACTGAGTGCAGCATCTTTTCCTTACACATATTTGCATAGAAAATAAGTAGGATTATGTTTTATTCTAAACCATCATCCATTCCTGAGTCATTTCTCTCTTCAACACAGTCAATGCATTATTGCCCTTGAACTTAAAGACAGACCTACTAGCTACAATGGAGCTCCCTGCAAACAGTTTTCATGGAAACCAGAATCTCATTTATTCTAAAACCTTTCAAGCAAAATTAAGGGTAGAAAAACAATAGAACTGACTGAATCTTTAAGGTCATTTAGTTCCAGTCCCCCTGCTATAGGCAGGGACACCTCCCTCCACACCAACTCTTCTCCTCAGGGTCAAGGCTTCTCTCAAATCATTCTCCTCTAAGCCTGTGCCTGTGCTTGGGATTGCCCTGACCCAGGTGCAGGGCCTTGTACTTGGCCACACTCAAGTTCATGAGGCTGCCAAGGGCCCACCTCTCCAGCCTGTCCAGGTCCCTCTGAGTAGCATCCCTTCCCTCTAGCACATCAACAGCACCGCTCAGCTTGGTGTCATCTGCAAACTTGCTGAGGCTGCATTTGATTCCACTCTCCATGTTGCCTACAAAAATGTTAAATAACACTGGTCCCAACACCACCCTCCACCTGGACACTGAGCTATTGACTGCAGCTCTCTGAGTGTGACCATCCAGACAGTTCCCTATCCTGCAACTGGTCCATCCATCAAAACCATTTTTCTCCAGTTTGGTGACCAGGATGTCATGCAGGACGGGATCAAATGCTCTGCACAAGTCCAAGCAGATGATGTCAGTTGCTCTCCCATTATCCACTGATGCTGTTACTCCATCATGAAAGGCCACCAAGTTTGTCAGACATGGCTTGACCTTGATGAAGCCATATTGGTTACCACCAATTACCTCATCTTTATTTTCCAAACTATGCCAAGGAGAACTAGACAGAACTCTACAGTGTTGTGTCACTACAAACCTGTCTGAACCATTGGCTTCTCTGCATGCTCATCACTAGTCTCTCCTTAGCTTGTGTGCCTACAAACAATGTATGGGGAATGTCAGCCACAAATCTTACCTAGGGGACATCTTTGCTTCAAAATCCTTTGAACATCACACAATCCCTTTTAACTCTCCAGGTCTGCATTTAGTTATGTCAGAATCAGGCCATATTTCTGTGCTGCTATATCCCTTTCCTTCTGAAGGGCCTGGATACAACTTGGATTAACCTCAGGAGAAGAGTTCCTGCATAGAATCATAGATTTACCCAGGTTGGAAAAGACATTGAAGATCATCAAGTCCAACCGCAGCCTAACCAGTACCCTAACTCTAAAAACCCTACACTAAATCATATCCCTGAGTACCACATCCAAAAGGCTCTTAAACACAACCAGGGATGGTGATTCAACCACCTTTCTGGGGAGCCTATTCCAGTACCTAAAATCTCTAGTATCTAAATCTCTCTAAAAGAGCACAGGTATTAATCTGACCAGAAAGGTTCCTGTTTGTTCATAAAATGAGCCTTTTCCGCTCCATCTTGCATAGGCCACTGGACACAGGGTAGCTGGGAGACCACAGAAAAAGTGGTTCTGTGAGCAATAGGGAAACTACTGCCTAATCCAACTCCTCCAATCTCTGCGCTCTGCCAGCATGTCTAAATAGGGTGGCAGATACACACAGGAGATAAATATTTCCACTTCCCTCAGCCAACACTGCTCTGAATTTCTATGGGACACACAGTTAGATGAAAAGGCATTTGACAAAGAAGGAAATGAAAGAGTTTAATCTGCTGTGTCATTCTCTCGGTAGCCAGAATAACTAACCCTCGCCAGTGTTAGTTCAAAGAATAGGCAGATTTTATCTCCTGACATGAGCAGTAATTCAAAGAAGCTGGTATATGATCCAGTATCCTGCATATTCACTGCAGGCAGGAAAAGACATTATGAGATAAGGGAGATCTACACATCACTTGTTATGAACACCTCATAAAGATAAAACCACACACAAGAGGAGAGTTTAGGAAGAGGACCACTCTTGGACTACTTTCCAAGAGGCATCAATTAGTAACTCTCTTCGCTCATTTTTCACACTACTCCACAGTGTCCTCCTGAGCCCCCTTACTCCTGTTGCCAACTGCTGATGCAGGGAATCCTGAGGAACCAAGGATTCATAGTTGTTCCATCAGTAGTCCTTGGTCAGCTCTCCCTCCCTGCCCCTTCTGTTTTGATCCCACTAACCAAATTTTAGTTAGTCTGAAAAGAGGATGGAAACCTCCGCAGCAATTAGTTTCTAAATATCTTGCAATGGGCAGCTTGTAGGAGCCCCATCTCAATGCCCACAGCACAGGAGGCAGGACTGCTTAGCCCATGCACTAGTGCATTTACCAGCACAGATGTAAGCCCAGATCTATGCACACCAAATACAGGCTCTCAGTTTGCACAAGGAGGCATCCATGGAGCTGAAGTATTAGGCAGATATTGTGGTGGGGCAGCAGTTATTGAGACGCCAGACAGAAAGGACACAGATAACGTGGCAACTCAGCTTTACCATTATGACTGATGATGGAACATCTAATTTCACTGCTCAAAAGAGAACTTCCATATAACTGGAAAGAATGAAATTCACAGGGGAAACCACACACAGACACACACAAAAGCAATACAAAGGAGATGAAGGATGGTTCACATACTAGTGATTCACTCTGAGACGCAAGCAAATGAAAGAGTATCCCCAACCATTTGCCTCCTGAAATGCTAAGTATATAAACTCATTGCTGTGATAACTCTGCCAGACGTGAGTCATACACTGTAAAACCTTATGGGGTCAATCAGTTTAACTTCATAAATTCATTACACCAACAAAAACAGACCATCGTGTCCAGGCTGGTTCATTTCAGCTCTTCAAAGCTGTTGGTAAAACTGCCTGAGAGCTGAAATGCTTACCAGCAAAAGCTAAAAACTGTAAATCAAATGTAATAGGCTGGCTTTGTCTACTGTATAGAAATGATGCCTGAAAAAAAGAAAATAAAAAAGAACGTAAACCAGAACAAATGGAATGGCTACATAAAACAGCCAGTACTGAAACAGCAACCCAACCTGGTTGCAGAATGAGAGAGAAAATGAGAGTTCACCAAAGTCATGGGACAGGACACATGTTCATGTTCATGCTAACACTGAACCCAAGTGGCCACATGAGGACAGCATCTAGTAGGAAATCAGAAAAAAGCATCCTTTCATACGTCCCTTGGGAAGGTGGCATCTACCAGGGCACAGCAGACCCGTGTGTTCAGTAACAAGTCTGATGCTTCAGAGCCCAATGATGAGCTACAAACTGGGGTTTAACCAATGCAACACATGGAGGGAAAATCTGTCTTGAGCATAAAGAAGAAAGAGAAAGGTATCCAAAAGGACTAACCAAGAAATGCCCAAACTGCCCATGAAGCATTTCTTCCCGTGGGGCAAAATACCACAAGAGGATTTATTTGCTCTTTCAGTTAAACAGAAAATGAACCTTTAGGGTAGCTGATGTCTTGTCTTAGGCTGCTCAGCATGTGGATGTTCCCTGATCTTCATATTCACACTTGTGAATAATGAGACTTCTCTTATTTCCCTGGGAAGTAATGCCCACTTTTTTACTTTGACAGAGCTCCTTCCCATCCTAGAAGGGAAAATATCAAGTCAGATCTCCATTAGTCCTTCCATCTCTGCACTCAGCAATGGGAGCCTTCAGATCTATGCTTAATTCACCCACTCCCCTAGAATTAATGGAACTGTGCTTACTGGAACATATGCTGAAGCTTAAGCACAGTGCAGTGTTTTCAACATGAAGGAATGGCTATAGAACATGCATAAATTCTGGCTGACCTATGACAGCTTAAAGCACTGCGGAGGACTGTTAACAAGCCTGTTTGGACATCACCTTGAATAAATGACGTTATCCCCAAGTAAGGGAAGGAACAGCTGAGCACCGGGGAGGTACACAAAGTGCCAGAGCAAATTCTCACACTGTCAAGTGCAAAGAAAACTGAGATTTCACCCCAAAAACCCAGTTCACAACAAGGCTACAAAATCCCGGCTGAGAATTTCTGTGTTAGACTTGAAGCTCAAGACTGTACTGTAGTTCAACCAACAATATTTTGTGCAGCATGACCTAAAAAGTTCACAATAAAACCAAAACAAACTTCAATTTCAACTTGATAAATGAACTCAGGACATAATAACAAAGAGTGCTGATCTGGGCAAATAAAAGAGCATAAAGAAAAGAGAGCAGTGAAAAAGCTATCAAGGAAAAGCTCAGACTCGCATCCCTTGGAAGTGAAATTAAAGGCTCTCATTCATTTCCAGAGAAGTCAGAAAGGAAAATACCATTACATGCCATACCTTGAACCACTTGACGTCCATGTTGGGCCTGGACAGCTCACACTCAAATGTGACCTTGTCCTTCTCAATGACGCTACTGTCTGCCAATGGTTTGCTGATTTTCACAGGCAATTCTGAGAAGGAGAAAGAAGAATGTGGATTTAGTTGGGAACTTAGTTTTGTTCATAACCAGGTCCATGGGTGCTGTTAAATGGATCCTTCCAGATGGAAAAAACATTTCAGGTGGCCTCCTAGATTTTACCCCTTTTTGTGTTGCACACAAGACTGAAAAAAAAAATTACTTCTGCAAAGTTCTTCTTGTCATAAGGAAACAAATATTTGGGGAATGGCAGAACCAGGTAAAATTTTCCTTCACGTCAAGAAAGTATAAATTTCACTCTCATGCTCTTGGTGTGGTTTCTGCTATGATTATTTGGACTAATTAAGCTTCTCCCTGATGAAAGCCTAGAAGTATATCACAAGAAGGACCAACTTACCCGTGACCTTTTATTTGTCTTACTCAAGCATCTCCTCCTGACCAAAACTGACAATAAAAGATTCAGCCAGACTACAGGTTTGAGCAGCTGAGTTGTTTCTAGGATCTCCTGCAATCTCAAGCTTGGAACACACACTTGTCTTTTGACTAAGTGTCTCTTATAGTGCAGTAAAACAACAGGTTTTCACACAGCGATTCCTCATTTACCTTGATCTGAAATCATTCTCAAACCATGTGGGATCAGTCCAGGGAGAAGGGGAGGAGAGGGGAAGGGAAAGGGGAAGTCCACAGTCCTCTAAAATCAGGCTTCTTAGCCTAAAGCTCAACAGCAAATAGCAGTCCACTTCCCCACATTGCTAGACTCCGAGCATTTAAAGAACATCAGCTGACCTCATTATGAGCTCTAACATAGCCAAAGGAATTCATATATTCAAATATTCTCTTGAGTGATGAGAAATATGGAGCATAACTTCAGACTTCTGCTGTTAAACTCTCACTTCTATCATAAACCAGAGTAAGAGTTCAATGCTGTTTTAGATGGAGGACTCATATTTTAAATAACTCATCTCATTAAGGCTTGGATTCCCTACTACAATTAGTTAAATTCCAGTTTGGATCATGCTTCACCTTGGATCACTTAGGGCTTCAGCCACTTATTGGAACTAACTCAATTTGTCTACAGAGAAGCTGTTTTCTATAGCAACAATAAGCTGTGATTGCAACTGGATGTCGGGAGAGCACAAATCCCGCAGTTATCCTGTACCAACATCCTCTCCTTCCATCAGAACAGCAAGTTTTTAAACCAGACTCATGCAAGCTTGCATGACACACCTTGTGTAAAACTGTTGGCAGCCATCAGGACAGCCAGTTGCTTCCTGTATAGACACTGTTCCATCAGTTTTGGTTTTTTGTCTCGCTAGAACAACAGCCAGTGTCTGAAAACTCCCACAACTGAAGCAACCACGCTGATATACCGCAGTCACTGGAGGTGCTCAAGAGCCACGGGTATGTGGCACTGGGGACGTGGTTAGTAAGTCCAGTGAGGGTGGGCTGGGTTGGACTCAGCTATCTCAGTGGTCTTTTCCAGCCTTGGGTGCAACTTGTAAGAGGGAATGAAGCAGCAAACTGCCCAGCACTGAGCTGCATTCTTCTGACACATGGTATCAGTGAACTGCTGTATTTCCCTATCTTCTCTGGAGCTATTGATCTAACCTAACTGAAAAAGTAAGCCTGAACCTAGATATAAATCAGGATCATAGTCACCCATGGTTGCTTATATATTCAGAAAGACACTCCAGAGGGTAATTCAGCGCATCTAGAAATTAAAGTAGAAGTTCCTTAGTCAAAAATATTCCACAGCCAGATTTTCACCTCGCTACCACTACATTAAAAAGGAGAATCCAACTTGTGGTGTGGGTCATTGATGTTGTTCCGGGGGGAATTGTGGCTGTTCCATGCCCACAGGGTAGAAGACAGCCAGTCTTCCTCTAAGCCACATAAAAAGCTGCTTAGTGCTCCCAAAGCGAATGCTCACCAGTTGTTTCCAACTTGAAGGTCATCTTCTGGCCAGCAGCCTCGCAGATGTATTCTCCAGCATCTTTCTTCTCCAGCTGCTCCACAACCAGACGCCGTGTTTTGCCCACAGATTCCATTCTGAACTTTCTGGAGGAGGCAAGCAGTCTTCCATCCTTGTACCATTTTACTTCTGTTGGATCCTGTGCTACTTCACAGCTGAGGGAGGCACTTGCTGCCAGGGCAGCACTCACCTCTTTCTGCACCTGCTCCTGGTTTATAAACACAGGTTTTGGCTCTGAGGGAAGAAAAGGAAAAGTATTGACTGAGGGACCGAAATGAGACCAACTTGCAGGTTTGTATGTACAGGTTGGAACAGGTTTAGGTTACCACTTGTGCCCAAACTAATAGCCTTCACTAGAGAATATCAGCTCTTCTGTTGAAACAAAGTGTCAAATCTGGGCAAGAAAGAACCTAGGAACTGAAGGAACCAAGAGGGTCCTTGAACACCAGTCCCATGGTTGCAAGTCACTATGCAAACATATTGAACCCAAAAGAACATCTGTCCTGCAGGCAACCAAAACCTGAGTTCCTTTTACTTAAGACCCACTGTGAAACATCAAAACACATAAACATGTGATAGTCAAACCACTGGCTGCCTTTTCATGACCCAGAACAGTACTCCTGGCTTCCTGAACAGACTCCTCATGGCCTCTACCATTGCCACAACTGTGACTGTCAAAGGCACAAAGGAAATATGCTCACCAACGCAGTCCTTTGTTCTTTGTGTGTGATTTGCAGATATCTATCTTACTTTGAGCTCTGGCAATAGTCAGCTCTACCAGGTCTCTTACTGTGAGTAGCAGACTCACCTATCCAGATGCAGCCTCCAACATAAAGGCATAGTAAAAAGGCAGTGTACTACTAGGAGAAGTTCCTGCTTCTCCTGCCATGAAAGGCTGCACGTAGAACATGCACTCCAGCCTCACTGCACATACTTATCTTAGTCAAATGTTTAGGTGAACAAGAATTACAGTTTGGGATCTCAGGCACAGGAGAGATTTGAATAATATCTTGAATATTGCTTCCACTGTACATATATTACTAATTATTGCTCTACAGACAGACTGAAACAGGTCTTTGTGTCATACTGAAACCAAATACTTTCTACAAACCCAGGCAATCAAGTCTAGGGAAAAAACCTCAGCACAGACTACAGTGATCCAGGTGCAGTATAATAGAAACTAGATTTTACTTTACTGTTCTCTGCTGTATTTCATACAACACCTGTCTTACCTGTGACATGAATCTTGAAGGTGAGTTTCTGGCCAGCAGCCTCGCAGCTGTACTCCCCTGCATCTTTCTTCTCCACCTGGCTCACTACCAGCCGACGCTGTTTGCCCTCTGACTCTACCTTGAACTTCTTGCTCGAGGTGATCAGTTTCCCCTCCTTTTATCACTTGACCTCTGTGATAAAATGTTTGCTCATTAAGACCGGGATGTGGTAGCATTGTGGTGGAGTGCTTGTTCATTAGGACCGGGATATAATGGTGGAATATGGAGGCCACAAAGGTTGCAGAACACTCTAATTTTATGGGTAGATTGTGTACTCTGCGTAGTTACAGGCAAAGCGCGCCCCGATGGATACAAAGTTCCACGGAAGGACCAACCAAGGAACGACACACCAAGTCGCACGATCACAACCGACCAATTAAAGGACAATACGCTCGGGATGGACAATACAAAAGAAGTTGCAAGGGACGGGACGGCGCGGCAGTTGGAGGAACAATAATCCCCCTGTCGCCCAGCGCTGAATTGCCTTTTAGTTTTACCCGCTACAATTAATAAAAGTTTATAATTGGAACATTATTGGCTCATTGCTTATAAATTGATGACAACCTCCATCTTCTCCTGGGCCACCTCGCAGCTCAGCGTGGCATTTTTCTGTTGTTGCAGCCTTCACCACCTTCTGTACCTTCTCCTTGTTTGTAAATACAAATTCTGGCTCTGAAAAGAGAGAGATACATTAGTTTGGCCTCTTGAAAGAAGAGCAGGTTTTGGGGAAGGAGTCAGAAAAATGAATCAGTTCTCCCAGTCTGATGCCCCAAGAGAATGATGTGGAGAGAAGTTGTGCAATTTATGGATGCCCCATCCCTGAAAACATTCAAGTCTAGGCTGGATGGGTGTTAGAGCAACCTAGTCTCAAAGAATGTGTTCCTTTCCAGGACAGAGATTGGAACTGGATGATCCTCCAGGTCCCTTCCAACAAAAGGCATTCTGTGATGCTTCTTGTATGACTCTCATGACTCTTTCGTCCCCTAGCTGCCATTTACTTATGTCTTCAAAACATCAACTTATACAAAACATTCCTGTAGTATTCTCTCCCATGCTAAATGAGCCCTTCCAAGACAAAAACATGTTACATAGAGCACACCCCCTAGTGCTTGACACAAAGCCCCTGTTCTGAAACTTCCTGAGACGCAGCTGCATTGCAGAGTTGTTCTAGTGGTACAGGCACGTGGGAATGGAGAAGTGCAATCAGAACTTTCTTGTCTATGGCCTCATTCCCACAGCAAAAGGAAATTCCTGAAGATTTTAAAAGATGGAGCTGCCTCACAACTGTATTTAGAATAATTTGTTCAATTTCCTCATCAGAAATTAACCACCCCAAGGTTCAGCTCCAAAAATTTTAAGCATAGCAGGGAAAACTTACAAACTAATGACCGTTTTCTAAAACATTCTAGAATGAAAGGCCAAAATGTGTTCTCTCTCACCTGTGACATGAATCTTGAAGGTGAGTTTCTGGCCAGCAGCCTCGCAGCTGTACTCCCCTGCATCTTTCTTCTCTACCTGGATCACCACCAGCCGACACTGTTTGCCCTCTGACTCCACCTTGAACTTCTTGCTCGAGGTGATCAGTTTCCCCTCCTTGTACCACTTCACCTCCATCTTCTCCTGGGCCACCTCGCAGCTCAGCGTGGCATTTTGAGTCAGTGCAGCCTTCACCTCCTTTTGTACCTTGTCCTTGTTTGTAAACACGTCTTCTTTCTCTGCAGGGACATCACAACAGTCACACCATTTTGCTGTAGTCTGCTGCAGAGCTTACTCCAGTTCCCCATTTTCATTATACTTGCCCTTCACAGGGACCATCATGATGCCTCATTAAGACAGGAAAATACTTTCCCCTCTATTTTGCCTTGGGAAATGAATAGGCATATCATTTCATATCATATCATAAATCTAAACATTTCGCAGTCTGATAGCAGATTTGGACATAAGATTTAGAACACCTGCATGCACTGCTGAACCTCCTCCCTTCTCTTTGTTTCTTCTGATGTCTCTCTACATTTCCAGTAAATCAGAAGGGAATGGCCCTCTAGAACAGGTTGCCCAAGGAGACTGTGGATGCTCCATCCCTGCAGGCATTCAAGGCCAGGCTGGATGTGGTTCTGGGCAGCCTGGGCTGCTGGTTGGCAACCCTGCACATAGGAAGAAGGGGGTTGGAACTGGATGAGCACTGTGGGCCTTTGCAACCCAGGCCATTTATGAGTCTGATTAGTGGCATTTTCCACCTCATTGTGTCATTCAAATTTTGTAACCAGATCTCATCAAACACCTCCCCTTTTCTCACTCCTTGCATGCCTGGTGTGCTCTTGCACTGTAACCCTGCAGACACCAGCTGACTACAAGAGCTGCACAAGTTACCCTCCTTGCCTATTGTTTGTTGCAGTAATTCATTCCTGGATGGAAAAGCACATGTAGAAAAGTGTTGCTATGACACTAGATGACAAAGAAAGTCCTATAGCCAAAATGTTTTGCACCAGAGAGGCTGTAAGTTGATCCTCCAAATGCAAGACACACAAAATGAAGTGTTCCTTTATCTCTGGGATTCCAAGCATTTTCTCACCTCTGACTTTCACTTGGAATGTTGCTTTGTCATCTTTTGTTTCACAGCTGTAGCTCCCTTGGTCTTTCAGGGTCACATTTTTGACCATGAGCTTGCGGTGCGTCCCCTGGGAGATGATGGTTGTCCTCTGGTCCTGCTTCACCTCTATTTGATCTTTCTTCTATACGACAGCTCCGCTTGCAGCTGACACCTCACACACCAGCTCCAGGTCTTCAGAAGGACTGACTGATATTTCTGGAGTCGTTTTGGACTTGCTGACAAAATTAATGGCTTCATCTGAAGAAAAAAAGAGAAAGTGGTTTACATCCTGACTCAGGCTTATTCAGCACAGCATTAAGATACAGCTAGAACTGATTGTAATGTCTCTGCTCATTACATCTGGGGGATCAAGTTTCACCTCTGGAGGTACTCACATACAAACGTGTGCTTGATTCTCCTGTGTAAGGAAAGAGTAAGTTCTATGCAGACAGTTCTTATTTCTTTTAATCAATTCTGTATTCTGCACATGTTCTTCTGAAGCTAAAATGAAGGCAGCTAAGTAACCTGTTTGCAATACATGAACAAACCAATTCAACACCTTGTCTCTAAGCTAACAAGCAGCGTTTGATGAGCACATCAGTATTTCATGCCCTTCATTCCATCCAGACTGTATTGGCAATAACTATGCTGGTATTAACAAGGATAGCAATTACAAGCAAAATGGTAGAAATACAGAAGATATAAGGAAAAGGGAACTCACCAGAGCTGAGGCGATCCTCCCTGGTGAGCGATCTCCAAGAGATGCTGCCTCAGTGAGGGTCAGCCCTTAAATGAGGTCTCAGAGGAGGTGGAGTTGAACTCCACCCCTCCAGGGAGCACAGCTACATAACTTTCACCTGTGCTCCCACAGCTGACCCCACACTTGCCTCAGCTGATCAATCAGTGGTTCACATTGTGATCTCCCATACACTCCACCCCTTCACAACGTGAACCAATGATTAGGTGAGTTCCCCTTATTACAGAGACCCAATCACAACGCTGATACAATCTCCCGTCGCATTAGATGTTCATATTATTCAAATGATGATGATTGGATGGGTGTTTATGATCTTCCATGGGCCAGTGCTTGATAGATGTTACCGGAGACAAATCATCTTGAAGTGCAGGTCCGTCTGCGTTTCATCAGTCCAGAGTAATGGTCCTAGAGGCTTAGAATCAATCTTAAGGGGAGTAATATAGATGTTTCAAGGGTACTAGGAGGGGAAGATCCGCCCTCCAGGGCAAGATACAGGCCGTATTCTTATCTTGGGTCAATACTTCTGCTTGTACTGGATTATGTCCTGGCCTCCGATACCATACCCTCTGGCCAGATATCTGTGGCTGTATAACTATATCTGGCACCAGAGGAGGAGTCTTGATCTGCCATAGGGACATAATAGGTGTTCCTTTAGCAATAAAGGCCGGAGTATTGACCACGATGTCAGTAGGCCATGTACCTATCACCGAGGGGGTGACTGAACCTCCCACCTCCAATAATCTCCCCCAAGGTGCAAGTAGGCCACACCATTTGGGTCCTACCTGCACCTTCCAAGGCCAATTTATCTTATGGATTCCCGGTTCTAAATTCTCAGGGGCAGGGAGCAGAAGATTATTTTCAGTACCAACCTGCGGTTTTACCTTATTATCGGTGCCTGTAATTTGGATCCTAAGAGGGGAGGCCCATATAGTTTGTAACATTTTCAGGGCACTGGGTCTGCCATCCCGAGGTCTTTCATTCAGGTCCCGCACGGTTTCATATAATCTTTTTGTCCACCCCTGCAGGGACTGAGAGTCTGTTTTCAGGGCAGCCTTAAGGATACCATTATAACGTTCAATAAGGCCTGCCCCTGTTGGGTTATATGGCAGGTGGAATCGCCATTCAATGTTGTTTTCTTCTGCCCAGCGCTGTATCATCGCTCCAGTGAAGTGAGTCCCTTGGTCACTCTCGATAACTTGAGGTGTCCCGTATGCAGACATCAGTTTAGTAAGTGCCTTAATTGTGTATGCTTGATTTGCCTTTGGTACAGGATAGGCTTGCAGCAGTCCACTTACAGTGTCAACGCAGGTCAGGGCATATCTCGCCCCCTCAGACCGAGGGAGGGGCCCAATGTAGTCGACCTGCCATCTCTGAAGAGGACTATATCCTCTAGCAATGTGGGATGTTGTTTCAGGCAACGGTCTCGGTCTCATCTTTGAGCAAGCATCGCAATCCTGACATGCTTGAACGATATCAGATAGTTGTACAGGCAGCCCCCATGCTTTAGCAGCTGCCCACATTATCTTCTGTCCAGCATGCCGTAGCTTCTGATGTAACCAACGGGCAATATTTTCAGATTGTGAATTCTCAATCCATCGGATTCGGGCCAGTGTGTCAGCTTCATCATTTCCTGGTGACTGCAAGGGTTGATGACCAGAGACATGGTAGACACATACTGTCCTGTGTTTGACCGTATTCCAAATGTCTACCCACATGTCTTTACCCCAAATCGGTCGGGCGTGGATAGTCCATTCCTGGGTAGCCCATTGCGTAATCCACAGAGTGAGCCCCCGGTACACAGCCCAACTATCTGTACAGATGTTCAGGACGCCGTCACCAGGTTCTTTAGTTATAACCATCCACACGGCTCGCAATTCTGCCCATTGGCTGCTTTGACCATCCCCCTCATCAAACCAGATGGTCTCAGTAGAGGGATGGTATGCTATTGCTCGCCACTTGCTCGGGTTGCCTCTGCTGGACCCATCCGTATACCAGGCATCTTCAGGAATAGGATATCTTCCTTCCTGAACGGGACTCTTCTCTGGTGGAGCAACCATCGGTTCTTTTGATGTATCACTGTGATACGTCACTGGGCCTAGGATCTTCTGTAGTTCTTCTTTAAGTGGAGATGAAGACAGACTGCTTCTCTGGCTTAGATAGGCGACCCATCGTGCCACCGTTTGTGCTTGGGCCACCCCCGTCTTAGGAAGGTGAGTCAAATCTCTCATCCACCCCTGGATTGGTAATGAAGTCTTAACTATGACCTCTGCTGTTTGCGTTATCGGCTCTACTGCTTGTAATGCCGAATAGGCAGCCAATAACTGTTTCTCAATCATGCTATATCGTTCTTCTGCTCCGTGCCAAACCTGAGACCAGAATCCAATGGGGGTTCAAACAGAACTCTGGCGTTGCCACAGGCCCCAGCCAAAACCATCTTGAGTAACATGAACATCTAGTTCAGCTGGGAGGGTCGGATCAAATATACCCAACGCCTGAGCTTGTTTAACTGCCAGTTTTGCCTGTTGGAAAGCATCCTGTTCTATCTTTCCCCAATTCCATGATTGACCCTTCTTTGTAAGCTTGTATAATGGCCTTAATAGCTGAGCTAAATGAGGTATAAAGGAGCGCCAATACCCCAATATACCCAAACATTCTTGCAATTGTTTTGATGTTGTAGGGACTGGAAACGCTTGGACTTTATCTACTACCGCACTGGGTAGTACTTTGGTTTTCCCGGACCAAATTACTCCCAGGAATTTTACAGATAGCCCCGGACCTTGCACCTTCTGTGGGTTTATAGCCCACCCTCTTTTCTGCAGGTAAGCTATCAACAAATCTGCTGCTTGTCTCACCGCCTCTAACGAATCGGATGTTAACAGGAGGTCATCAATATAATGATATAAATTGACATTATTTGGCTTTTCCCACTTAGCCAGATCACGTGCCACTAAATTATGACAAAAAGTGGGCGAATGTACGTACCCTTGGGGTAGGACCTGGAAAGTCCATTGCCTCCCTTCCCATGTAAATGCAAACTGATCTTGCGATTCTTCACTGATTGGAATACTGAAGAATGCATTCGCCAAATCCAAGACACAGTGATATGTTTTGATTTCCCTGCTTAGTGTGTCCATTAGGGAGGCAATATTGGGTACAGCCGCATGAACAGGTGGCGTGACCTTATTTAATTCCCTATAGTCTACTGTCATCCTCCATGTTCCATCCAGTTTTCGCACTGGCCATATTGGGGAGTTATATGGGCTATGTGCAGGCCTTATAATACCCACTCTTTCTAATTCCTGCACCGTCTTTGTTATTTCATCCTGCCCACCCGGGAGTCTGTACTGTTTCACATTAGTAATCCGGCGTGGCTTCGGCAAACAAATAGGCTCATGTTTTGCATGGCCTCTCAATATTGTCTGGATTGCCCGGATACTAATGCATCTCTGCCGCAATCGGAACTCTCCCACTGTTGTATGGAGAGCCAGACCCCACAGGATATCAATTCCTAATATATACTCTGGAATTGGGGCAATGGATACCTTGTACTCCCGTGGTGGAAGACGCCCGACCCCCAGTTTTACCCAGGTTTGGGTGACCGGAATGGTTTGTCCCCCAAAACCTCCAATCATCACTCTATTACCTTTAAATTTAGTTGGGTCTCCATATATTATAGATGTCTCTGCCCCGGTATCAACTAGGGCCATAACCTTCTGTATATTCTTTCGGGACCAGTATATCGTCAGTTCCACATAGGGCCTCCGGTCCCGTCTAGAGGCCCTAGGAGGACTGACATCCCTCGTCAAGCCATGAACTGAGCCAGATTCAAGTCTTTTACCTCCGATACCTCCGGTGTCATAACCCGAGGCACCTGAGGTGGCTTCTTTTTCCTATTTGGAACTATAAAATCTTCTAAATTCCATGTTGTTGTTGGTCACCGCTCTATAAATCTTATCCCTGGCCTTTTGGGTTTATTCTGAAATTTTTGTTCATCCTTCAGTTGCTTCCACAACTGAAGGAGAACCTGATTGGGCTGCCCATCAATTTTTGAAAACTGAACGCCTGCCCGGAGCAGATCATTAAACATTTGTTTCCAGGATACCCTAACAGGTCCTGCCCGAGAAGTTCGCGGGGCTGATCTTCTGGCTCGCACTATTGGAAAAGCCTCGGCATCCTCAATCACCCTGATATTGCGCTTAGCTCGTAAACGCTCAGTTTCTCCGAGGTCTGCTACCAATTGGGCGGCTTGTTGGACTACTGCCTCTGCGGATACTACTGGATTAAGTATGGAAACCAAGGTTCCATACATATGAGAGGGTGCTTACTGTAAAATTAGGTCCCTCATTCCCGCAGAAAATTTAACCATATCAGGGCTATCGAATGTGTCTTCGTAGATAGCCTCTCTCATACCTAATTCACGTATATAATTTTGAAGGTCTTCCATAGAAGACCACATCCCTGTGTTTACTGGCATGTCAGTTTTATTTGTCCACACCATGCGGCAAGCAGCCATTATCCATTCTACAATTGAATGGTTTTCTTCAGGGAACTGAGTCCCAGCATACAGTCTCTGCCGAAGGGCAGGATGTACTGTTATTGTGGCCAACTTAGATACTTCGGGGCCACTAACCAGTACACTATCTGCCCCTGAATCCCATAACCGTAATAACCAAGCCGGAACACTTTCCCTTGGCCTTTGCCTAAATCGTTGCACTAGGTCCATGAGTTCAGTAGGTGTATATGGACGGGCTGTTACATGTAAAACAGATTCGGCAGGGGGCCATTGATCAGAAGGCACTCCTGCTGGTCGATCTTGAATTTTCTTTGTTTTTTGAGTTATTACTGGACGGACTTCTAGTGAGTCCGTCTCAGATGGTTTTTCTAGATCAGATTTAGTGATCTTATTTTGATTCATTTCTTCAGGATCTTGATCGTCATTAAATGAAATGTATCTAATTTGAGGGTTGGAGGAAGAAAATGACGGTTTTTTTCCTGTCAATAGATTGATCTCACCCTCCAATTTTTCAATACGGGCCTTTAACAATTCATTTTCATGTGCAATGTTGTTTGATTTTATCTCTGCCTGATTTAAAGCATTTAATAATGGCCAGGCTGCCATAGATGCAGCCATTCGCTTTTCTTTTGTAATTAAGATATCTTTTTGTAGTCCTAGAAAGTAATCAGTTAGACAATAGGCGTCCATGTTATTTGGTACTCTTAAAGGGCCCCATTGTTCAATAATTGTTGCTAATTGGTAATATGGGGACGCCTCAAAACCTGGAATTTGTCCAGGAAGGCATGTCCCTAAGGGGGTGGTCTTCTCCCCCTTGTACCAATTAAAGATTTTCCACACAAAGGACATTTTTTTTTTTTCCTTATATTTCTAGATGCCAAGTCAGTGGCTCCTGCCTGGCTTGCCAAATGTATTGGCAATAACTATGCTGGTATTAACAAGGATAGCAATTACAAGTAAAATGGTAGAAATACAGAAGATATAAGGAAAAGGGAACTCACCAGAGCTGAGGTGATCCTCCCTGGTGAGCAATCTCCAAGAGATGCTGCCTCAGTGAGGGTCAGCCCTTAAATGAGGTCTCAGAGGAGGTGGAGTCGAACTCCACCCCTCCAGGGAGCACAGCTACATAACTTTCACCTGTGCTCCCACAGCTGACCCCACACTTGCCTCAGCTGATCAATCAGTGGTTCACATTGTGATCTCCCATACACAGACAGAACCTGCCTGAGGAGCAAGCTGATGGCTGTCAGCTACAGGCAGACCTAGCTTTGTACTGCATTTCTTAGAGCAACAACTGTTGCTTTCAGTCACTGAATATACCAAGGCCAATTACTATGCCAGGAACATTTATGGCATCAGTGAACAAAAAATGCGTTAAAAATTGTAATAGACAGGAGCCATTTATTCTTTTATAACTAGGTGACCAAAGAACAACAGTCCTTCTAGAGTCAAGCTGTTAAGAACTAATAGCATCAATCAATATCACATAGATAGATTACTTCCCTGCCCTAAGACCATCTTGCGACCATTTGGTGCTCCTAATTAAGCCCTCTTGATGGCATTTTGTCTGAGCCATGCGACATTTTGTGATAGGAGTTACTGCTAGTGTTCCCTTAACCCTACACCAAAGTAGGAGGTATCCATTCTCAGGGAATCATGCAGGCTTCCTCTGTATTTGATGCTCAGAGACAGCCGCAGAACTTTTTAAATCTTAGCTTAGCTCTCATCCAATAATGTTCATCAAACAGTGCAACTTGTCCTTTGGGGATGCCTTTGTTCTGCATCAACCAGTTCCAACGGAGTCTTCTTGGCTTGTTTTAGATCAGTTTTTCAACAGATAAAGCCAGGGTCTTTGAATTACAAAGTGAAATTGCAGAATGCATGATTCTCAACCAAACAGAACAGCAGGTGGGATGCAGGGTGAATACCTGAACCAACACCACCTGCAAGCAATCCTTCAATATCTTAGGAATCTCTAGCCACCCCAAATCCAGTGTTGTGCTTGATCTATCATCTCTGCTGAGTTTTTAGCTAAGCTGATGGTGAGCATCACGGTGGTGATGGGTGAGCAGTCAGACTAGAGGGTCTTAATCAACCGTAAGGATCCTGTGATCAGAGGAACGTGAATGTGCTCTTAAAGGTCACAAGCGCTGCACTGCAGCATGAGCATACACAGCGAAAGGCTTTCAGTAGAGCTTCAGTTCATAAATGAGGACTGGGTTATGGAAAATAGGCTCAAGATATAAAACAGAAAACAGATCTTAACGCCAGGTTCTGTGAATGCAACCAGCTGAATTTCACAGATATTGAATTTCAATGACAATTTCTTGTGTTATTTTACCCTCCAGCTCCACCCTGAACAGGAACATGTCAGTGACAAGCATTACTCCTCCAGGCTTGACCTAACAGTGCTTTACTTGCACTATGAGCTAATGGCTGTGCTTACAGCACCTCAGGGAGACACCTCAGAGATCACAATGTCCTTCGGGTACAGCAGGAGACACTCAACTCTCCAAATGTGGAGTTTAATTTGTCCAAAGAGGAGACAGGATTCCCATGCTAATAACTTAGGACCATTTCAGTCATAGGTTTAAAGATGATGTAAGTGCTGAGGCAATACATGAACTAGATGAATGAAGCCCAGATGTCAGGGCTCAAGTCGTGACTCCAGCCCCAGCTGGAGCTAAGGCTGTCTTGAATTCATCACAACACAGTTACATTATTTGCTCATACTGTGGATTTGCATAGGGACAACAGGAAGGTCAGAATTGCTTCAATAGAGCTATGCAATCTTTGTCCTAAATACTGGAAACCCACAGCATTGGACAAATAAAATGAATTAAGTCTGAAGTGCTTTACATGGATTGTGATCCTATGTTTGCCTCACAAACTTACCTGAGACTTTCCAATCAAAAATCAGAGTGTCATCTCCAATTGTGTAGATGTATGTTCCCTCGTCTTCTTTCATTACAGCTGAAGCCACAAGCTTATGCAGTTTCCCTTTATCTTCCATTGTGAATTTCTTACTGGTCTTGATTTCTTTGCCATTTTTGTACCACTTCACCATGACATTGGCTTCAGAGGTCTCAGAAACAAATTCAGCTTGTTTTCCAGCAACGGCCCTGATTACTCCTCCACTTGTCTCTTTGATTACGAAGTTTGCCAGTGCTGAAACAAAATATGAAGACACAAAATACATATGATGGTAAAGAACTGCAGGGACATTGGTGACCATGAGGCATTCATTTATCATAAGATCAAACGTGCACGTTTAATCCTAGTTCTAATTGCTAGATTCTAATTCAGAAGCTGGCAAATTGGCAGCTTTTATAAACCACGTACCAGATTACCTTATCTCCACAAGTTGAAGGACGTACACTGTACAGGGGACAGAGCCAAAGGAAGAAGCCCAAGGCTTCAAGAAAATGTCTAAAATAGGAAAACTGAGGAAAGAATTGGAACAAGCAAACTAGAAGGAAATCAATGGAGGGGGTATCTATTACTGCACTGTAACCCCCTGGCAAACAAATCAAGCCTAAAAGATAGAGATATCACTTAGGACTGAAAAGAAAAAAGAAAAAAAAGAATTCCTTTATGGAAATTAATTGGAGTGCAAAAGTTAGATGATAAAACTGGTCCTTATTAACACACAGTGGAATAATTGACTTCAAAGATTCAAAATCTCACCACTGTCTTAGCCAAAAGTTCAAGCCTAAGTCCACGGTCCTATTTTACTGAGGGTAATTGAGCTTGTTTTCCAACTTCTTGTTAACATATCATTTCAAAACAGCGCACACAACTGAGTTGGGTCTGTTGAGACAGCGCAGTCAGAGCTGCTAAAATCAAAGTCTGGATTATGCATGCATTTGTTCTGCAGTTCCAAGAACACGCATGTATAATACAAATTCAACAACGTTCTACAGAATGCCTGTATTTAGGAGCTCGAGAGCCAGCTGATGGACACTGGGATGACTGAGATCCTGTCAATACATTTAACTCCATCCTATCATACAGTCAAATTTCATTCATTTTTTCAGGAACTGTCTCTTATCATTGTAGTCCCGTCACCACTGCTGGATGTGAGCCCAACCACACAAAAGCAGCTGCTGGTTTTCACTGCAGATACTGCAGTAAGGAGAAACAGCCTCCAGACTGGACCAGCTGAGCGTGGCCCTACCAGGATTTGCTCCAAAGGTCTTATTACCAGTAGTGCTTCCCGATGAAATACATGGGGGTCCTCCTTTGATTCCAACCCCAACCCACCCCACCATGCCCCCTGATAACATCCATCAGGGCCACATCTCGACAGCTCCTGAACACCTCCAGGGATCCCACCACCTACCTGGGCAGCCTGTGCCAGTTAATTCTATGGGCAGACCTGCCAGTATGAAATATTATGCTAACATGACAAAGAGAGAGAAGAAAAGCAAAATTAAGACTAGCTGACAAGCCTTGGCAGGAAGTTCTGCTCTCCATCAATTTAGTCCCTGTGACTCTTCACAGGTGTTTTCTACATTTGGGATCACTGCTACAAAAAGAGATGTTGACATCATCTCTTGTGGCCACCCTGACAGAAGAGCAGGAAGGCTGGGATGCTCTTTTTCCTGTCTTTCCCTTGATTTCCTCTATATCTTAGGGACGAATCACAGGACAGAACACAGAAATCAAATGGCTCTACAAAGCAGATTGGCCAGTTCAAGTCAAAACAGCCACTGAAAACACCCCAGATGCTGTCTGACAACAGCTGGACTGTCGGGGAGTCAGGTGAATGCAGTCTGCTGGCCCTGGGCAGGAAGAGGACAGCCCAGACTGTCACATACCTTTCACTGAAAGCTGATAGAGCATTTTATCCCCCTCACAGATGCACTGATAACTTGCAGCATCATCCATTGAGTCGTTGTGAATTTTCAGGGTGTGTTTCTTCCCCACAATTTGCAGTTCATAATTTTCACTGGCCTTGAGCTCCTTCCCATCCTTCATCCACTCCACAGTAGCACCTGTGTCTGAAAGCTCAGCCTGCAGTTTGGCTTCCTCACGCAGCCAAGCGCAGATCTTTTCTACATCTTTGCTCTTCTTGGTAAATCTCACTGCAGCACCTGTCAGGAGCAAAGGCCTCGTTATTTCAATTTATATCAGGCTAACGTGGTCAATGTTTGCTGCAACATCTCTGAAAAAGAATCACCTTCTGTTCCTGCACTCATCATTGTGTCAGTGCTGAGCAATTCACGATATTTCATTTGGTCTTCTTGCTGGATTTACTAAGTAAAAATCAACCAAACATCTCCTTCTACTGATTAATAATGCTCTAAACATGCTTCTGCAGAGGTTTCCACCCAATGACAAACAGGTCCTCCCATCATGAATGTTTATTTGTTCTACTTTGTCATGCAAAGCTGATTGATAGAGATATTATTGGAATGATTGCTCCCCTACTTCTAAACTATTCCAGTGCAATCAGAAAGGCTGTCTGAACCTGCAGCTGAAAGTACTGCTCTATGGTCATGCAGTGGTAAACCTGGTGACTGAATGCACTGGCCAATAGCTGTGAACTGCAGACATTCATCAGCTGGCATGCTTGCACGTTGTTGTAAGGTCAATAGTAAACATGGCATCCCCTCCAGGTACAGCTTCACCAGTTGTTAGGGGGGATTTCACAGCCAGGACTGGGTCTGAGGAAGAACATGTATGTCTTAATGCTCTTTAGATGCAAGTCTGGTATCTCATTTAGAGATGGAAGATTAAATCATAGGTACATTTCTACTTCTCCCTTTGCATGAGTGCTAGAAGAAGCACTTCTGTGCTTAAGATCTGTTACAGAAAGTTCTGCCTCTTGCACATGTGAGATATCAAAAGATAAGGATATTCATGTCTCTGTCACAGAAACAACTCGTATCACTTTAGTGGTAGCTGGAGGTTGATAGGAGATAGGAGAACTAGGAATAAAGGAAAGCCTTTGGTGTGTTAATGCACTGCTAACCTTAAAGTCAAAGGAAGCATCTTTAGGGAACCAACACAGCTGCTCAGCACACACTGACCCATTTCCATTGGGGTTTTTGTGCTTACCAAGGTGCACGCTCCCTGGGAATTCCAGAGACGGGCTCTGTCCATGCGCATTGACTGCAGACACTCGGAACTGATCATCAGCCTCTTCAGACAGATTGCTCACCGTGAACTCTGGGACGGGGACATGAGACTCGTGGCACCTCACCCAGGTGAAGCCAGTTAGTTTCTTGCATTCCACAATGTAGCCATCGACTGGAATGGGGCGGTGCATCTTTGGAGGGGACCATGCCAGCGTCACTGAGGTTTCTGTTTTATTTTTCACCACGGGGTCAGTTGGGGGCTGGGTGGGAGGTTTTCTGGGAGCTGAACAGAAATAAATTTCAGAAATATTAGCATAAGGTCATGTAGGCTGGAAAAGACCTTCAAAAGACCTTCAAAATCAGCAGACTCAACTTTCAGCATGACCTACTGAGTCCCACCATTAACTACTGTGGTACCTGAGGACATACATGACAAGCTTATTCCTGCAGGTATTTACATAGTGAATATATTCACCCTCTGGTTGCTTTGGAACATTTTAGAGGTTAAAATCCCATCAGACTTTTTCACTGTGTGCAGCCACTGATACAGGCAGGAGGCTGGGAATTACCTGATGGGCTCTAGTTACAGACTACTGACACAGTAAAGGATTGATTTCATTTAATTTTGGCCATCAGAAAGTTTGGTGTCTGGTTTCAGTCACCCATCTGGACTCCAATTATAATCATATGGAGAACAGCACATTCAGGAGAACTCATCTCAATAAACCTGAATGAAATCACAGAATCATAGGATCATGGGAGGGCTTGGGTTGGAAGAAACCTTCAAGATCATTAAGTGCTAGATGCCAAAGGTCCCACTAACACAGTATTAAGCCAAAAGCTAGATGCTGGAATCAGATCTCCTGACCTTACCATCAGAAACTGAGATGTCATATTTTGCTCAGAGGTGCCTGCTTGTAGGAGGGACAGCTTCCGAGCTTTTTCTGCTCCAGGAACCAGCTCGAGCTTCAGAATTTAAACAGCAGTCAGAAATTAAACTGAGCTTTGTCACCTCCATCAAATAGAAGGAGTGGTTGGGTGGTACAGCTTTCCAAATCGCTTAGAAACTGTCACAACAATCAGATGCCTACCTTTTCTTTTTTAACTTGTTAATACATAGAGCTTAATAGCATCAGAATGCCCCAAGCACTTCAGACAACAGGACAGCTGTAAACCCTTCTTTAAGGATTCCTTTGTTTAACCACTGAGTAACTGTAATTCAGTGGTGCTGGTAGGAGAAGGGAAGTCCTAATCTTCCCAGATGGTGAACAGAGTTGATGTTCACATGCAGACTGGTGCTGCAGCAGAGCCAGAAACCACTCATTTGGGAAACACAGCACCAAGAAAATAATGGGAATAGCTTCATAAAATCAGGAGCTTCACTCAAATTTCATGTCAGATCTATAATTCTTCCTATTTTCAGGAAGAAATGATTTCCCTTTTTCTTGTAGTTTTATTTTCTTTTCCTTTCCAGCAAGCAGCTTTGTAGCTTACAAATTGTTTTCTAATCACCTCCTGGTGTGGACAAATCACACAGGTCTGACTCCATGTTTTACATAGTTAGCATATTATATTTGTTCCACTATGGAACTGTACAGTCATAGAATGGCCTGGGTTGAAAAGGATCCCAAAAATCATCCAGTTCCAACCCCCTGCTATGTGCAGGGACGCCATCCACCAGACCAGGCTGCCCAGAGCCACATCCAGCCTGGCCTTGAATGCCTGCAGGGATGGGGCATCCACAGCCTCCTTGGGCAACCTGTTCCAGTGCGTCACCACCCTCTGAGTGAAAAACATCTTCCTAAGATCCAACCTGATCCACAACCCCTACACACCCTCAGAGCCCCCTAGAGCCCCTAGTCCTCCTATTGCCCACCACAGCCCCATATGCCCACTAGAGTCCCCCTCAACTCTCTTTACAGGCCCTGCACAGCTCTATATAACAGTCTTATAGAACTACCTCTAGTAGAAGCAATCTCCACACAGAGATCCTTTCCCAGCACACTGCGCCACGGGGGGAGCAAAACGGGGGGGGGGGCACATACACACACAGCGCCGGGGGGGCCCGTAACCGACCCCCACCCATCCTTTAAAGGGGTGGGGGGTCCGTTTTAATGGGGGGGGGGGCGAGATCACCTTCACCCCCCACCCCCCCATCCCCACCCCATCCTTTAAAAGGGGGGTGTCCATTTTGGTGTTGGGGGGCAGTGACAATCCGCCCCCCCACCCCATCGTTTAAAGGAGGGGGGGTCCGAGACCACCCCCCCCACCCCATCTTTTAAGGGGGGGGGTCAGGGGCTCATGGGGGGCAGCACATCGTGCACAACATTGTGGGGGGGGGGGGGCTTTAAAAGGGGGGGGTTACAAAAAGCATAGCTCTCAACTATAGATGGGATTGGGGGGGGCTCAATCGATGGGGGGGGGCCCTTCATGCAGGGGGGGCACAGCGTAAGTCAGCGGCTTTGAGGGGGGGTGTTGGGGCTGTTTGGCCTTTGGGGGGGTTATTGTGTGCCCCACCCCCACCACCCCCACACACAATGGGGTGTTAATGGGGGGGGGGGGGGCTTAGATTAGTTGCGTTCCCTATAGCACTGCCCCCCCCCGTCATTAACCCCCCCGCTTTATCCTTACGGCTGAGCCCCCCCCCGACAGCGCCCCATTCATCTTGATGGGGGGGGGGGGTTTGTCACACGACCCCGGCGCGGCTTACGGCACATCGTCGACCCCACCCCACCCCCCATAACCCCACCCGGGGGGGGAGGGGGCAATATGGTGAGTGGGGGGGGGGTTCCGGAGGTGGGGGTGAGCAAAGCGCAATATGGGGGGGGGGGTCCTATAACTGGAGGGCAGCGGCTGCACAAAGAGCCCGCGGGGGTCGGAGAGCAGCACTTTGGCTGGGGGGGGTCCACGGGGTCCGGGGGTAATGCTGCCCCACCCCCTCCCCCACCCCCCACTGCCGACCCCCCCCCCGCGTTGCCCCCCCGCCCCAACGGCAGCTCCTGCGGCAGCTCCTCGTCGCTCTCCTCCTCCTCTTCCTCGTCTGGGGGGTCAATATGTGGGGGGGGGGTCCCATCGGGCAGCGGCAGCTCCACCGGCTCCGATTGGCTGAGCCGCAGTGCGCGGGAGCGGCTGTTGTGTGCCGGTCGGTGGAGGGGAGGCTCTTCATGGAGCTGCCCCGCAGCCAACAACAGCCTGAATGAGATCCTGGAGTCCCAGACGCTGGAGGATGAGCTGGGAAAGAGCAGAGGCTCCCCACAGAAGGGCAAATCACGTCTGATAACGTGAGTGTGGAGCACAGCCAGCCCCTTCCTCACATGTGTGGGGCTTCCATGTTCCTCTGTGCCCATTGCAATGTGCCACCCCAATCCTGCTGCCCAGCCAGGAGTGGATGGGATGAGCAGGTTGGGATGCACAGAGCAGTGCTCAGACATTGCTGGGACATTTGTGCACTGCTGTTGAGCTTCCCTTTGTGCAGCAGGGGAGAGGATGGAGGTTTACAGGTGGATGGTTGTTATTTCTATGGCATTGCACAGGTGGTAGAACCATGTCCATTCCCAAACTTATTCCAGGGCATGCGGGAATTTGTGCAGTTGTAGTTCCTGAATTGTGCTATTTAAAACCCTCCTGTAAATGGGGATGTTTTGTAATGCCTGCTGGGGCTGCAGGCAGCATTGCCTTCCTCCTTAGGGGGCAGGTTTAATCACAAGCCTCCCTATTTCCTATCACAAACGTCCTACAAACCATGTCTGGGCATTGCTGTCTCGGCCTGGATCTCAGCTCCTGAGACTGTCAGATGTGAAGCAGCAGCAGCTGGGACAGGGCTGGCTCTGTGTGCCCTCTCTGGGTCTGTGGGCACAGAGTGGGGCAGAGGGATGACTGTGAGAGGGAGGAATTGCCCAGCCACAAGAAAGAGGAAATCAGCTGAAAAGGGGAGATTTGAGAAGCACTGAGGCTGTGGCTGCTTTGACAGTAAGAAGAAACCAAGCTGTCACTGTGCAGATGGGAACTCCAGTAGGAGAGCTGTGGTGGCTTTACAGATGGCAGACAGCAGCTGGAGTGTAGAGCCAAGGGTAGGGGGGGGATCTTCCTCTTAGCAATGCCATGCAAAGAATGATGCAGACTCCTGCAGGGTCGGCTTTGCTGTGTGACCCTGGGTGGAAGCAGCTGGAAGGTCTCAGCCCTTCTGCATTATCCCAGGAGCTGGGGCAGTGCTCGGTCTCATCCCACCTCTGCTAATAGCAAATGCAGAATCCCTTCTCTGAGTGCCCTTTTCTCTCATGTAGAGTCACCAACCCTGGGAAGTTGACAAAAAGTTTGGGTGTTGTGTTGAGGGATGTGATTTAACTGGGAAGTATTGGTGATGGTTGGACTGGATGATCATAAGATCATCCAGATCATAAGATCTGAGTTCATAAGATCATAAGATCATCCAGGTCTTTTCCAACCTTGAAAATTCTATGGAGTTGTAGCAGATTGTGGGGGTGTAGGTGTGGTATATATATGTACACAGATGGGAATATCCGTATGGAAAAGATAGATCCATGTGTGTTCTGGGCTGCACTGAAAAAGGGGTGGCCAGCAGGAGAGGGAGGTGATTGTCCACTCCTGCTCAGCTCTTGTGAGGCCATATTTGCAGCACTGTGTCCAGGCCTGGGAAGGATGTGGAGCTGTTGGGGGGGGTCCAGAGGAGGGCCACTGTGATGATCAGAGGGCTGGAGCAGCTCTCCTATGAGGAAAGGTGGAGGGATCTGGGCTTGTTTAGCCTGGAGAATGGAAGGCTGTGGGGAGACCTCATTGTGGCCTTTGAGTACTTGAAGGGAGCGTATAAACAGGAGGGGGAATGGCTGTTTATGAGGGTGGATAATGATAGGACAAGGGGGAATGGTTTAAAACTGAGACTGGGGAGGTATAGGTTGGATCTTAGGTAGATGTTTTTTGCTCAGAGGGTGGTGACACACTGGAACAGGTTGCCCAAGGAGGCTGTGGATGCCCCATTCAAGGCCTGCAGGCATTCAAGGCCAGGTTGGATGGGCTCTGTCCATGAGCATTGACTGCAGACACTTGGAACTGATCATCACCCTCTGCAGACAGATTTACAGCCCCTGCACAGCTCTATATAACAGTCTTATAGAACTACCTCTAGTAGAAGCAATCTCCACACAGAGATCTTTTCCCAGCGCCCCTTTGTGACATCATAATGCCCCTTTGTGACATCATAACACCCTTTGTGACATCATAATGCACCTTTCTGATGCCATAATGCCCCTTTCTGACGTCATAATGACCCATTGTGATGTCTTAATGCCCCTTTGTGACGTCATAATGCCCTTTGTGATGTCATAATGCCATTTGAGACGTCATAAGGCTCCTTTGTTTTCATAATGCCTCTTTGTGACGTGATAATGCCTCTTTGTGACGTCATAATTCCCTTTGTGATGTCTTAATTCCCCTTTGTGATGTCTTAATGCTCTTTTGTGATGTCACAATACCCCTTTGTGATGTCATAATGCTTCTTTGTGGTGTCATAACCCCCTTTTTGACGTCATAATGCCCTTTGAGACGTCATAATGCTCCTTTGTGATGTCATAATGCTCCTTTGTGATTCATAATGCCCTTTGTGATGTCATAATGCCCTTTCTGACGTCATAATGCCCCTTTGTGGTGTCATAATGCTCCTTTGTGATTCATAATGCCCTTTGTGATGTCATAATGCCCTTTCTGACGTCATAATGCCCCTTTGTGGTGTCATAATGCTTCTTTGTGAGGTATCTGTGGTGCCATTGATAATGAAGTGTGATGAACTGGAAGGCTTTCAGTAGAATTGCAGCCCTAACATAAACAATGACTTGAACTCTGGAATTCTGTGTAAAATCATTAGCTAGCTTGTGGTCCGGGTCTTCAAACCAAAGGCTGTGAGGTGCTGCTCTTGTTGACGCAGGCTGTGAAAGATGACTTGAGCTCTAAGAGTAATTTCCCTTCTGCTCTTTATATGAACGTCAAATCCACAATTAGAATATTAAGAAGATAATATAAAATTTTGTGCTGCTGGACTGAGGACTTCCATTAGCTGTTAGCCATAGTTTGGAACTTGCAAAGCAATCATATTGGAGCCTTGCTGGGCAACCTGCTCCAGTGTCTCACCACACCCACAGTAAAGCATTTCTTCCTAATATCCAATCCTAATCTACCTTCTTCCCATGTAAAGCCATTTCCCCTCATTCTGTTGCTACCTGCCCTTATGAAAAGTCCCTCCCCAGCCTTCCCTGTAGGCCCTCTTCAGATACTGGAAGGCCACTCTAAGGTCTCCTTGGAGTCTTCTCCAGGCTGAAGAGCCCCATCTCTCTCAGCCTGTGCACATAGTAGAGGTGCTTTCAGCCCTCTCTGATCACCTTCATGGCCCTCCTCTGGACCTGCCTGAACATCTCCAAGTCCTTCTTGTGTTGAGGGCTCCAGAACTGCGTGCAGTGCTCCAGATGGGGTTTCAATGAGAGGAGTGTGGAGGGGCAGCACCACCTCCCTCGACCTGCTGGTCATGCTTCTGTGCTTTAAGCTTATGCTTTAAGGTCCTATATGCTTTAAGGTTTAGATAGTGCAGTCGCCTCACCTCTTCAGGTTTATCTGTGAAGGTCCCTTCCAAGTGAACCGTGCTGATCCAGACAGTTCGGATTGCTCATTAAAGTGTTTTAGTAAGTTGGGCTGGTCCTACGAAGCAGTATGACTGCAGTAAGCAGTGTACATGGTGCGCTGTGAGTACTGCACACATTCCTCTTGGCAGCTTGTGGAACAGAAACTGTGCATTGTTTGGATTGTGTAAGTATTCCTGTTGGTCTCTTGTGATGCTTACCTTCTTAGAGCACCTTTCCTCGTTTGGCTCTACATATTTTGGTACCTTACTTGTTCTGTTTGGCTTAGCAGGGAAGGTCTTCTTCTGAAGCATCCTCAGTCTTGGTCTGGGCAGCATACTTAGAAATGACATGGACGTTACATGAGTGGGTGGTCAAAGGGGGGAAGAACTCACCTTTCTGATCTGTTTCCTTTTAGAACACAGTCCTGGAGAGGATTTGCTTTCCTTGTTTCCTGGAGACTTGGATTCTTAGATGGTTTTGACTGCAGCTATTTCTGATGTTAATTCCTTTTTCTGTACTTTAGCAGCCAAGTGCAAGTGGAGTGCTTTGGGAATTGTCTGAAGTTGCCAGGTTGCGTGTGATCACATATGTAACGTGGAGTTATGTGTGGTGCCAGTGATAATTAAGTGTGATGAACTTGAAGGCTTTCAGTACAATTTCAGCCCTAATGTAAACAGTGACTTGAACTCTGGAATTCTGTGTAAAATCATTAGCTAGCTTGTGGTCCAGGTCTTGAAACCAAAGGCTATGAGGTGCTGCTCTTGTTGACGCAGGCTGTGAAAGATGACTTGAGCTCTAAGAGTAATTTCCCTTCTGCTCTTTATATGAACGTCATATCAACAATTAGAATATTAAGAACATAATATAAAAGTTGTTGCTGCTGGCCTGTGGACTTCCATTAGCTGTTAGCCATAGTTTGGAACTTGCAAACCAATCTTATTTAGACTTTAGTGGTGAAATCTTCTGATGAAATCTTCCTTCTAATTCTGCAAAAGAATCTCGGTGGAACATTTCTGTCTGAAAAGGCTCTGGCATATGAAGATGTGCCAGACTGCAGCCATGTGCCAGATGCGTTTGGATCCATGGAATTTTCTGATGTAGCTTCAGTGTTTGAAGAATCTCCACTCGATCTAAATACTCAGAAAACAAAGCAGGTGTGTGAAGATGTACAGCTAGTTTCTTACAGAAAAAATACAGCTCTTAATCTAGAAATCTGCTTCTCATTGTATCTAGTGCTTACTCCATATTTAAGTATCTAGTGGACCTTGACCAAAGGAAGATAAAGATAGAGCAAAGAAGTATGTTAAGCATAAATTTTGTTGCCTTCTACCTGTAGGCCATGGTTGGTTTGACGTGATCCCTAACTCCAGTGTTTGGTTTGCACAGAAACAGCAAGCAAGGGAACAAGTAAAGGAGTCAGTGAGGATTTTAAAACACAATGGGAAGTGATAAGGCACAGTTAATAAGATTCTGGAGTTAGGCTGGAGGTAGGCAGAGGTTGAAAGGTACCGAAAGAAATTCAATCTTACTGTGTTGGACAACAAAATCCACTGTGATATTATTCAAATTTTTAACTAAACCAAGTGATAATTCATATTTATGTTTAGATAAGCTGGTGAGGGTTAATCCTCAATGGAGAATTGAGATGAACAAATAAAAAAATGGTGTTTGACAGTCTATAAGAAACGAACTTATTCTAGGAGAGAATCAGAGTTTTCAACTGTTTTGTTCAATAGCCAAATAATGTATGATATTTTTATAAGCATTGTGTCTGACCTTCTCAGCTGTTAGAATTTCTTTGACAGTAACTTCTCCGGCTGTGATCAGAAAACCTTTTGTTCCGTCTCTGGCACCATTCGAGGCATTATACTCAACTGGGTGATATGGAATTCACACTGTCAACTCCAGTGACAAGAAAAGTGGCATCTAAGCAGCGTGCAAACACAGAGAATGTTGATGCAGAGTCAGCGTTAAGAAATGAGCTGCCCTTTGCATTTCCTGCTCCAAAGGACTTTTCGAAGAGCCAGACAGAGAAGCAAGTAGAAGGCATATCCTTTCAGGCGCCTACTTCCAAAGGTATGTTGTATCTAACAAATGGAAACCTAGAACATGTGTAGCTTAGGAATTTTTTACTTTAAATATGAATGCAATACTTGTAGATCCTAAAATTCTGAAAGGTTTCAGTGTGGGGTTTATTTGGTCACAGCACATACAGCTGCCAGCCTGTACATCTGACAGTGCACTGCAAGCGGTTTAACCATATATCAGGGCATGGTACACGTCTGTTAATGATAGAAGTTCTCACAGTTTCACAAGGAGCATGCCTTGAGATGCATTCAGATAATGAGATAAGTGCTGTGTTCCTAAAACTAGCATGTGTCTCCACTCTCCATCGAGATTTAGTAGATAATTTCTTTAACAATTATGATGAGAGTTTTGTTTTGTTTTTATTTTTTTCTGGGCTATTATTTTGAGTGAAAGAAAAGGGTATGCTTTTATTTAAGCGAGCTTTTGATTGCATCATGCTTCTAAATTAAATGTAACCTACTGAATTCCTCATGATAGCATACGAGTACTTGCGTGTATCTGTTCTCCCTAATAGAGGGAGAAGAGACTCAGTGAACCTGGACAGTGTTACCCAGGGTTGTGAGAACAGCTAAATGATTGTTGAGAACTGGTCAACTCGTGAGCCTGAGACCTGGCATCCTCCATCCTAGGGTGGAACTTTACTGGAGCACGTGGGTGCCACAGCAACAAAAGGACTGTGTACAATAGACTGAGAGTTTGCTGAGTTTCTTGGTTTACAGAAAGCACAAATAACTCAGCAGCAAGTGACGTATTTGGGATAGGAGTTGACAACTGGACTTTGAACCTTAAGGACTGCCAAGAAAGAAGCCATCTGCTCAACCCCTGAGCTGCAAACTGCCAAGGAACTCCATACGTTGCCAGGAATGACAGGAGGGTGCCGACCATGGATACACAGCTATGGACTGATGGTAAACTTGAAACAGCTTGAAGTGAGTAAGGGATATCCAGGGTGCACTGGTGCTCAATATTCAAGAAGCCCATCAATCTACACTGGGCCAAAGGACACCAGTTTTAATATCTCATGCAGTGTTTACTGTATTGGAGGCAAAAGGGGGACATTGGCTTTCACCCCACAGAATCACAGAATCACAGAATTACCCGGGTTGGAAGGGACCTCAAGGATCATGTAGTTCCAACCCCCCTGCCTAGCAGGGCCACCAAACATACGCCTTTACTAGATCAGGTTGCCCAGGGCCCCGTCCAACCTGGTCTTGAACACCTCCAAGGACGGGGCATCCACAACCTCACTGGGCAGCCTGTTCCAGGACCTAACCACCCTTCTAGTAAAGAACTTTCCCCTAACATCCAACCTAAATCTTCCCTCCTTCAACTTAAAACCATTTCCCCTAGTCCTGCTATTATCAGCCCTTTCGAAGAGTTTACTCCCCTCCTGGGAGTAAGTTCCCTTCAGGTACTGAAAGGCTGCAATGAGGTCACCCCGCAACCTTCTCTTCTCCAGGCTGAACAAACCCAACTCCCTCAGCCTGTCCTCATAGGGGAGGTGCTCCAGCCCCCTGATCATCTTCCTGTCCCTCCTCTGGACCCTTTCCAAAATCTCCATATCTTTTTTGTACTGAGAGCTCCACACCTGGACACAGTACTCCAGATGGGGCCTCACAAGAGCAGAGTAGAGAGGGACGATCACCTCCCTATCCCTGCTGACCACCCCTCTCCTGATGGAGCCCAGGATCCCATTTGCTTTCCGGGCTGCCAGAGCGCACTGCTGGCTCATGTTAAGTTTCTCATCTATCAGGACCCCTAGGTCTTTTTCAGCCGAGCTGCTCTCAAGGACAACTCCTCCCAGCCTGTACAGGTGCCTGGGGTTCTTCTGGCCCAAGTGCAAAACCTTGCACTTTGCTGTGTTGAACCTCATTAGGTTCACCCGAGCCCAGCTTTCCAGCCTGTCAAGGTCCCTCTGAATGGCATCTGTTCACCCCAAAGATTCCCGAAATACCAGGCCATCCTGGTAGAGCAGGGTGATATAGAAATAATTGTAACTACTATTGCCAACCCAGTATCTTTCCTTAGCGGAACTCCCCTGGTGGAGAACCAGGATGACATCACTGCTTTGAAACAACTGATGCTGCACATTACATCCAGTCGGTCGGAGCTGAAGGACGAACCCTTAGAAGATGCAGAAGACGCCTGGTTTACCAGCAGCTGCAGTTTTGTGAGACAAGGAGGCTGTAAGGCAGGACATGCAGTAACTGCTACTGAGCAGGGAATGGAAGCACAACCATCAGCCGTGGGGACTACCCCTCAGAAGGCTGAAATAACTGCCTTGACGAGAGCCTTAATGATATGGACAGATGCTAACTATGTGTTTGGGGTGTCACACGCTCATAGTACCATCTGAAAAGAGCAAGGATTGCTCACACACAAGGAAAAGAGCATGATGTAAATGTACCTATGTTGTAGGGCACAGTTCTCTATCCAGGCCCAAGTCTGTGTGGGTGTCTCCTCTATCCACAAAGCTGCTCACACTGCAGGAGGCACAGGCTGAGAGGAGAGGCCAGAGCAGCTCTCCCACTGTGACACGGAGCAGCAGGATACAAGTAAAGGAAAGCCCCGCAGCGGTACTGGGAAGGTTCCACACAGTCATCAATTTTTCATCTGAAAGGTAAAGAGGAATTCCCTTTTCTGCCCCTATCATCATTGGTCGGGTGAGTAGCAATGATGCCCGGTGTGCTTCCATCAATGGAGCAGAATAGGCGGAAGGCTGGGGTGCAGGCTTTCCTCTGCTGAGGTGAGTGGGGGCTCAGGGTGTTGCTCAGTGGTAGATTTGTTCACACTGAGTTCTAACAGGAAACTTGCTCAACATCGAAGGCCTTGCAAAAGTCTGGCTGAGTGATGTCAGTTGCTTTTCCTTTCCCTACTGATGCTGTCACTCCACTGTAGAAGGCCACCAAAGCGACCAGGCTGCATGTCTCCGTTTCCGCTGTTTCTCCATTTCCTTCTTGTTGCTCCCTGTAACCAGCAGGTTCAGCCATGCTGCTTTCCTGCCTCCTCTGCTGTGTTTCGTGTGGTCGGGATGGAGCTCAGAGCTCCAGCTCTGAGAAAGGTTTTCTGAGAAAGTTACCATCTCTTTTCCATTCCTTTACCCCTAAAAACAGTTTTCCAGTGTCTCTCATGCAAGAATTCTTTGAACAGCCTGCAGCTGACTCTCCTGAAGCTCAGGGTCCTGACTTTGCTTTTTGCCAGGCACACATTCCTTGAGATGAGGAACTCTAGGAGGGCATGGTCACTACAGCCCTGACCACCTCCAGTCTTAACCCCTGCTGTTCAGCATGTCCAGTAATGCTTCCCTTCTGCTTGGTGTGCTTAATGCTTGGCCCACAAAGTTATTGTCAGTGCACTCCAGCAGGCTCTCAGACAGTTTGCAGCAACTGGGATTGGTGCTGGGTGGTTGCTGGGAGGTGTCTCAGCAGAAAAGCTGGGCTGGGGTGGGCGTGCTGTGTCAGTCCTCATCGCAGCTGGCAGAGAGAGTTAGAGGAGGGTGATGGGTGCTGCCTGCTCTCAATGCTGCTGCACTGAATTTGGGGCACAGCAGCACACTGGTGAGTGAGCTGGGAGGGAGACGGACTGCTGCTGTGCATGGCTAGGCCAGAGCTGGAGGATTGTCAAACACGTGAGTCATGCTGGTGCAGCCATTGCAGCTGCAGCAGGAGTAGAAGACAAAGAGGTTTTGTAGAGGACAGAGGGTGGTGACTCATGGTTTGATGTCCAGGTGGAGGCCGATAACAAGTGGTGTCATCCAGGAGTCTGTCTTGGGACCAGTGCTTTTTTACATGGTTATCAGAGACACCAATGATGCAATGGAGTGCACCCTCTGCTGTTTGCTGAGTGGTGCGGCTGACGCAGTGGAAGGAAGGGATGCCATTCAGAGGGAGCTCAACCGAGAGGTTGGCCTAGGTGAATTTAATGAGGTTGAACACAGCAAAGTGCAAGGTTTTGCACTTGGGCTGGAGGAATCCCAGGCATTTCTACAGACTGGGAGGAGCAGTCCTTAAGAGAAGCCCCGCAGAGAAGGACCTGGGGGTCCTGGTGGATGAAAAACAGAACGTGAGCCATCAGCGTGCTCTTGCAGCTCAGAGAGCAAATGGTCCCCTGGGCTCCATCAGAAGAGGGGATGGCCAGCAGGGACAGGGAGGTGATTGATCTTCATGATCCTTGAGGTCCCTTCCAACCCGGGCCATTCTATGATTCTGTGATTACACTCGCTGTCAGAAATAACGGCAGCTGTACAGATGTTGGATATATTTTGGGACAGTTCTTGTAACCAGCTGATTTTAAGACCTTGCCCGAGTCAAGAGTCTAAATTGAGTGTCAGAAGAAAGCTGGTAAAGTGGCTATTGCTCATTCTTTTTCATTTGCTGATTCTTTCATTCGGGTTCCTTTTCCAAAGGAGATTCTGGTGATGGAAGCAATTGAAGAAAGAACCAAAGCAGCTCTTGCCAAGAGTGCTTGAAGTCCCTGTGGAGAGAAGCAAAGAACTTGGGCTTCCTCTGGGATGCGCCCCACCATGTCTCAGGAAGGAGACAACTGCTGTTCCACTTTCTGCTTTGTGTGTGGAAAGGTACGTCTGGGTTTTCTTCTACTTGTTTTTCTTTCTTTTTCTGGCTTTGAAGGAGAAGGGGTGGAGCAAGGGGAGACCCACTGGTCATTTGTTAACTCAAGAGCAGGATGGATTCTGCATTGACTGTGAAAAACCTGGGCTAGTAGCATGGGCATATTTCAGGCTGGACTCTTCTTTTGCTGCTTGGTTTCCTTTTGGCTACAGGGAGACAGCTGTCTAAAGGTGTGTTTTCAAACCCACTCTCCAAAACCATGTTTCATTGTTGCAGGTGGTTCAGTGTGCTCTTGCAGGGTAGATGTGTTTGCTGTAGAATCTGAATGGTTTCTGTTCCTAGGGGAGGACTGGGAGGAGGTAGTGAGAAGAGAATTCAATGCCTGAGGTGTATCTTAGTGAGAAATGTTGGCATGAGGTGCTGAAAGTCTTGAGTTGTCAAAGGCCAGTGAGGCTCAGACTCCTTAACCTGCTGGAGCAGGGTGGAAGCAAGGAGTGGGCACTGCCGTCACACAAGCTGCACTTGGTTCTGGTCTGCCAGGTCTGTGCTGGCCTGGATTTCTTCTGAGAAGTTTGTTGGAGCTGCTTGGAGTAGTGAAGGGTGGGGAAGAAGTGCTGCTCCAGAGCTATGAGACGTGCAGCTCCTTCTGAAGTGCCCCTGAGAAGGACGGAGCGCATTTGCTGCAGCTTTCTCTGCAGATGTGCTCCTCACCTTGAAATCCTCCTGGTTTGTCCTCAGCTCCTGACCACGGCCTGTTCTCTGTTTTGCAGGCTGATAACATGCAGAAGCCGCAGCTGGTGCGTGCTATGTCATCTTTAAACGTACCAGCATTTGCGGCAGCCCATGTTATTAAGAGCCACGTCGCCCAGGGGCCAGATGAGCTCTCTCTGGAGGTAAGCAGTTCCAGGCGTTCCGTGTTGTCGTGCATAGAAGAGGGCAGTCCTTTCTGCTTTGTTTTCCTACCAGATTTGCTGAATCTGGGATTGATGTTTCAATCTCTTTCAGGTCGGAGATCTGGTGAGCATTGTTGATATGAGGACATATCAACAGGCTGAGCCCCTGGTGGAGAGGCAAGCGTGGCTTTGAGGTAGGCACACGTTTTTGACTAGAGAGCACAACTTCAGTAGAGTTGGGAATCTCAGCTTGGAGCTGCTCTGCCTGCACAGGATGGCTGCTGGATGCAAACAGTTGCCCTGTGTCACTGTCAGTGGACCTTCCCTTTGGCTCTGGGCTCGGGCTAATGCTCACCTGTCTTTTTGTTCTAATTACAGGTTGGGCTTTTCCCTGGTGAGTGCATGGAACTCATCAGCGGAAAAGTTCCCGATTCCCTCCTCAATTCATTGCCAAAGCCAGGTGCGTAATTTACATTTGACAATGCGAGTTAGTCAAATAGGGTCAGAACGTTACTTTCAGGGGGTTTGTTTATGCCCAAGTTCAGCAAGCTTAGAAAGAGAACTACAGTAATCTCCTTGGGCACCTCCAGGGATGGGGAAAATCCATTCTTGCGTGTCCTTGTTGGGAATGTTCTTCCCGTTGTTACATGCTCTGTCGAATGCATTGCGCTCAGCTTCGTCCAACCGAGCCAGGCCTGAAATGAACTGGTTTCTTTGTTTTGTTGCGCAGAGCCAAAGAAATGGGGCAAGCTCATCAACGGCCTTTGTTCCCTGGTGAAGGTCAGCCCTGGGAGAGCAAAGCAGCCTGAGCCTCCGACATTCTCCGGATCCATGTCCTTGCTTGACATCGTTGAGAGGTATTTAGCCTTCAGGACTTGAGGGCTGAGCTTTAGGAATGGAAGCATCCTCTGCTGTTTGAAACAGAGGGCGTTTCTAAGCTGTGTTTCAGCAGAAAGCAGGCAGTGCCCAGAACAGGCAACTTTTGGCCAGGGCTCGGTGCAGCTCTTCCATCACCCTGCACCACGTCTGACAGCATGCTCTGTTTTCTCTGCAGAATGAGTTCTCCCAGGAAGAGGGCAGAGTCAGCAGCTGGCAGTTGGTGTTCCTGCTTCTGCCTGGGCAAACCATCCCCTGTGGCCAAACGCCAACTGCAGAGCAGTGCCAGGGAGCCCTCTGAAGCAGAAGTCTTGGTCCTGGCAGGTAAGGGTGCAAGTCCAGCTTACAAAACACTGCTTGTCAGCAACACAGGTAGAATTCATGCTTTCAGTGGGCTTGTACCTCCTTCTGGCGTTCAAGCCCGTGCCTGACATCTTCAGTTGATCCCTGTCTTTCCCAAATGAGTCTCTTGTCAACACAAGAGCTGGACCTGCACGTGGATCACTTTCAAGACAGTGACACTGTTGCTAGAAGCCTATTTGCTTCTGCCCACCACCACTACATAGCCAAATGTCAAGAATCTCCATGGTTCATCTTGCGAACGTTCGACACTAACTGCTGTACATCTGCTCCTTCCTAGGTGACCCGAGCCCTTGTATATCCCCAAGACGCAGGGCATGTTACGATGACGCATCTTCCATCAATGAAGAGTTGTTACTAAGCACAGAATGCTGCAGTTCAGATGAAAGCCTTCCGTATAACATCAGCTATCAAGAGAAGAAGGTCATCATCGTTGAAGCCTTCATTCATCCCATCCCTACTGAAGCTGCTGACCTGAGCCCACCAGACACCTCAGGCACCAGCCTGGACTCAATGTCTCTGCAGTGCAGCCCAGCCCAAGCACAGCCCGAGTGCCCCGACAGCAGCACCACCATGCAGGCTCAGGTCAGCATCACCGAGGAGAAGCTGAGCATCTCGCAGGGGGGCACAGAATCAGGACACGAGTCCCAGGCTCCGGGCAACAGCACGGTCTCTGAGCAGCTCTCATGATTACAAGAGAGGATGAGTCCCATCTTTCCTCCAGACCTCACACCCCCTCCTTTCTCCTATTGAATAAAGGCACGCTCGTGCTCAATCAATGCCTTGACTGAATTCCGAGTTTTCATTCGCAGAGATTGGGATGAGTGCAAGAAACTGCAAGGCAGCTCAGCTTACAACACTCTGGCTGTGGGGTTTGTGCGGCCGAGCTCTGGGTGTGTTCCCATTTTGCCTGACTTTGGGATGCCTGCAGCGAGAGCTCTGCTGCCGTTGTGTATGGCAGCAAATAGTCTCTAGCATCCTGGATGCTGCTCATGAAAACCCCAAGCTTCCTGGCTGTGGCTGTGATGCTTTTCAGGGCCTTTTGATGCTCTTTGATGCCGTGGCTGCTCCCTAACACCTCTGTCCTCCCGCCGTGTCCATTCCTGGCTCCCACCTGTGAGCTGTCCCTGCAGATCATCTCTAGCCCTGCCATCATCGCCCTGCAGCAGGAGGAGCTCGCCCTGACCAACATCAGGCAGTGCTGCCTGCCTCTCTCACTATCTAGACCAAGTGTAACTACGCTGTCATGGAGACAAATGCTTTCTGTCACATCCTCCATCCCTGCAGACATTTACCGGTAGGTGGCTCTTGCAGAAGAAGATTCAAGCAGCAGAACCTTTTGCTCAGCTACAGCACACAAATGCTACAAAAGCAGGAATAACCCGCAAGCTCTGGGTCTGTTTGTCTTGCACAGGCATGCACTAACTGCGTTTGATGGTACCCCCCATCCTTGATTTCCTTCCCTGCTTCTTGTCTGATGACGCTGCTGAGCCAGGAACAAGCTGCCCAGTGTGGCAGAGCATGGTGCAGGGCTGTGCTGGGACCTCCTCCCCTTCATCTGCTGCAGATCAGTGCCACACACGTGCCATCGAGATGCTCTGGCACGGGATGTGCCTCCAACCCAAAGCTCCTTCCCACCTCCCAAGGAAAAGCAAAGCAACCCAAGCATCTCCAGCAAAGCTGCCCAGCAGACAGCAGGGAATGCAAACAGCTTCTGGCTGCTCCCCTGCACTCCTGTCCTAAGTAATAGACCCCATGAGGACTGGCTGGGAAATCAGTGCATGACACATGTGAGTGTGCACAGGATTGTGCAAAGCAGTGGGGTTCCATGAGTTTGTGTGTGTGTGTATCTCTGCTGTTATGAAAGCATGGGAAGACTGCCTTACTGAGTCCCAGATAATTACTTATCCTCAAATGATTTTTCCTGGCCAAATTTAAAGCCTCTTACAGGTAATCGAGACCAACAGGCTGTTGTTGCACAATCAACAGGCACAAACTAGATGAATAGCTGAGGAAAATAAAGCATCATGCCAAGGGTACTAGATAAGTGAGCAGCTTGAGATCTGCACATTTATGTGATACTCATGGTCTTAGACAATATTTGCTTAGTGAGGTCACATAGAATGAAAGTAAAATAGAAGAAGTGCAATTGGTCTCAGTTCACACAGCTGGCTGGTTTGTCTCTGGCTAATCCTGAACTGCCTCAAGCGACTGCTTTGGTGCTCTACAGAACAGCAACTTCAGAGATCTCTTTCTATTACTAAGTTTTTGAAAGAGCAATTTGCTCTGTTAATTATCCATCATTTTTGTGCAGTCTGTTTTGTCAGACTTGTCTTTAGCTTCCAAGTTGTATGTGAAGAATTGTTTCCGTTGTAATGCACAATGTACTAAAAATTGAGAGATGAAAATGTGAAGAGTTTTTCCAGCTTTGATTTCATGTCTGGAATTTTGGAACCCACTACTTGCAGTTGTTAATCTGTCCAAACTGGTCTGGTTTGGAATGCCCTCATCCTTCTTGAATCGCTGTTAAAGGCGGAGCAATTCCTACAAGTGCCATGGCCCCACTGTTGTTCTAATTCTTGTTTCTTTGTTTTCCACACGCTGCTTTTCAAGCCTCCTTTTTCTTTACAGTCAAAGTGAGAACTGCACTGTGAGGTGTCTGAACCTTGTTGTGCCTGTACATAAATAGAACAGCAGCAAAGCCAGACAGGTGACTGTGCTGACAGCTCTCGTAGCCAGTAACACGTAACTGTGCTAAATCCCTTGTGACGGCTTTGATTTCATTTTTGCCAGTGAAATCCTTGTAAAAGGAACTGCAGCAGTGTGATGAGCTAAGGTGAAGATGCTGGTTTTAGTAGTGCTCTAAGCTGAGTGAAAGGGCAATTGAATGAGGGTTATATGCTTTCTCTGGGACGATAAGGCTCTTTTTCCTGAGGGAAAGAGCCAGCTTTTCATGGGCTATATGTGGGCTTTGGCAAGGGCAGACAATCCAGTCTGTCAGGAAGCCATTTGAGGTGCTTCAGGTTTGTAAGCTTGTCTTTTTGTTTTTCAGGCGGATATTTGGAGCATGGGTGTAGTGCTGTATGCTCTGCTGTGTGGGTTTTCCCTTTGGATGATGACAATATGATGGCACTCTACAGGAGGATACCAGTGGGTATCAGTGGTGCTAGAATACACTGAGAAGGGAAATAGCTGAGCTTGACAAGAGGCCTTGCTTTTCGGATGGCAGAACATGCTGAGCTGTGAGTAGAAAGGCCTGTCTGCTGAATATTGTCCCTGTTTTTGCTGCTTTGTCTACCAGTATTTAGTGGAATTGGTTCTACGCTTGGTTGGCCTATGTGGCACTGTAGCCTAATTCTGTACCATGATAGCATACAGAATTTAAGGAGAAGTATTTTCTTGCCAATGGTCTGGATTTTTTGTATCTGGTTCTTCAACTGGCTGCTCCCTATACTATCTGTAGTAAAAATACAGACACATCATTTGATTTCCCTGAAATGAATGTTCCTAAATGCCAGCTCTTCTCATGTCTACAAAGATCAAAGTTCTGCATTTGCTATTAGAATTTCCTCTTCCAGAATCAGGAGGTAATGTAGGACCCCACAGATTGCCTTCAGAATCCAGCAGTTAGTTCTGTTTCCTTTCGGAGTGCATAACAACCTGAGCAAATGAATTGAATGACGTGGCTTATTAGTCTGGTACAAACTCTGCTGTACACTGAAACTTGGTCCATTTGTAAGCAGGACTTTTTCCATCTCTGCAGGACAGCAGAAAACCCTTTGTGCTAATCATGATGCCAAGAAGCAGAATGCGGCAGATGATCCAACTGCTTCAGGTGTTCATTTCCTTAAAACTGAATAGTTTTGGACTGAGAGTTTGTAAGCAGAACCGAGCTCTTAAAGCTGTCAGAGACTATTTCTGCACTGTTCAATTCTATCTGCACAACATACACAGGATCTCAGAACTGCGTTGCTTGAATTGGTGGAACTTGTTGAAGTGAACTGGGATGAGCAAGTTTTAGAACTTAGTCAGAATGCAGTAAAAAATGGATAATCTCATGAGTATTAAGGTACAGGCTTGCTATTTCTGCACTGAATTTGTTTTTATTTTACATGGCTGTGATCTGAAAGTTGCTTGAAACGCAGGCACCTAGGCACTGTTGTGTAACTGAATTTCACACGATAGGTCCTGAAATATCCTGGAATCAAAAACTCTGACTTGTTTTAAGTCTGCTGCTTGAGTCTAATCAGGGTCATAGTGTCTGTGTGCAGTGTTTCTTTCCCTGTAATGCTCCACATCATTTCATTTTGGGAATATTGAAGGAAATGGACTATGTGCCATAACTGTTGTTAGAACAAAGTATGTCTGGTGTGATCTTATGCATAGGTTCTGTAACTGCTCTTCACAGCTCAGGTGTTTGACCTTCCTTTTGGTGAAGTGATGAAATACTGCTGGTTTCTATTTGTGCTTCTAGGCACCTTGAAGCTCTTAGGAATAGAACAATTGTCTCCAGTTCTTTTCAATGATATCAGTAACAGCTCGAGTGTTGCTGCCCACTAGGTAGACCCAAAGAAGCAGATTACAGTGAAACAACACACGAGCTGGACCTGAATGAGGATCACTTTCAAGACAGTGGCTATGCTGCTTCAAGCCTACTTGCTTCTTCCTGCCGCCACTCTATTACCAAGTATCAACAACCTTTCATGATTCAACTTGCAAATGTTTGAAACTAACCCTTGTGTTTCTATGCCTTCCTAGGTGATTCGAGCCCTTGTCAACCCCAAAGATCCAAACCAAGCAGTGTCTTTCCATCAATGGAGAGTTCTTATTAAGCATGAATCGCTGCAATTCGGATGACAGCCTTCCACATGGTAACAGTGATGGACACAAGGGGCTCATCCACGTTCATGCTCTCATATCTCCTGGCTCTGCTGAAGCTCCTGACCTGAGCCTGCCAGACACAGCAGTCACCTGCCTGGATTGTGACCCAGCGCCTTTGCAGTGCTGCCCATCCCAAGCACAGCCCGAGTGTCCCAGCAGCAGCACCACCATGCAGGAGCAGGTCAGCATCAGTGAGGTGAAGCTGAGCATCTTAGATGGGGACTTAGAGTCAGGCTGCCAGTCCCAGGCACCAGGCAGCAGCACAAGCTCTGAGCCACTCTCATCTTGACAAGAGGAGTCCCATCTTCACCCTTGACCTCTCAAGCCCTCCTGTCTTTTATTGAATAAAGTCACTCTCATGCTCAGTCATCGCCTCGACTGCATTCTGAGTCTTCAATCACAGGGATTGGGATGAATGCAACAAACAGCAAGGCAGCTCAGCTTGCAATGCTATGGCTGTGGGGTTCGTGCAGGCAGAGCTCTGGGTTCCCATTTTGCCTGGCTTTGGGATGTCTGCAGCAAGATCTCTACCATTTTGTATGGGAGCAAATAATCTCTAGCATCCAGGTTGCTGCTCATGATATATCCCAGTCTTCCTGGCTGTCACTTCGTGATACTTTTCAAAGCCTTTTGATACTCTTTGATGCCTTGGCTGCTCCCTAACACCTCTGTCCTCCTGCCATGTTGACTCACGTCTCCCACTTTTAAGCTGGCTTTGCAGATCATCTCCAGCCCTGTCATCATCACGCTGCAGCAGGAGGTGCTCACCTGGCCCAATGTCTGGCAGTGCTGCTTGTTCTGCAGATGAGCAGCTGCCTCCTCATCTCTTCAGCTACAGTAGTTTTTCTCAGGGCAGTTAGATGCAGTCATGCTCCTCTGGATTTGGTGTGTTAAATCCATGCTGCATGGCAGCAGTCAGTGCAATACAAAGGTGTTCTGTGTGCCATAGCATTTCTCCAGGGGCTGCCAAAGGTAGAAGCACAACACAGCACCATCCTTCTGACAGTAATGTCTGTGAGTGTTAGACATGTGAGCACTGCATCATCCCCAGCGTGTCAGTGCTTTTCCACACCAACCTGACTCTCACACTCTGCACTGAATGTAACTCTGCTCTTGTGGAGACAAATGCTTTCTGTCACATCCTCCATCCCTGCAACCATTTGCCGGTAGGCAGCTCTTGCAGAAGAATCAAGCAGCAGAACCTTGTGCTCACCCTACAGCATGCAAATGCTATGAAAGCAGAAATAACCTGGCATGCTCTGGGTCTGCAAGGCTGCACAGATGGGAGAGGTAGATTGTGTTTTTGCAGTGGAAGTTTCCAGTATTTTCAGTACATAGTGTAGGCCCTAACTGAATGTATAACCCTCTTGTAAAACAGCTGTATAAGTAGTTTTTCCACCAAGAAAGTTGCTGAACAGAATTAAGTTCAGACTGGGGGCATTCTGACATGGGGAGAATTGAGACAAGCACAAGATAAATACAGGGTGGGTAGAGCCCAGCACAGGACAGAATGAATGTACTGACTTTTGGAAACATTGCCCTTCTCTGTCCGCAGAAAAGTACAAGGCAGACCTAAAAACAAGAGGTTGGTAATTGACCTTCTATGGAAATGAATCCTAGCCACAGTCTCGAGGAGTCTGTGAGCCTGAGATGCTCAACCAATGAGAGCCATGAGAGCATCACCTGCAGTGGGTTTAGGGCACAGAACAGAATTGATTTCACTGACTGGTGTGCAGTTTCTCCCTTGCCAATAGGGGATGTGCGCGCAGTATTGCAATAATGAATAAGCACTGCTGCTATCGCTGCCATCTTTGCCTAACTAGAAATCTTTGACTTTGAGAGTTTCTCACACAAGGGGAGAGGGTAAGAAAGTAAAGAGGCACAGAAAACTAAGGGAAACTGCTCTTCTTTATCTTATCTATAAAAATTGATACGATGCTGTTGTGCATTTTTTTTAATTTTATTTTTAATTTTTTGCTAATGTCAGTTAGATTGTTTTAAAATATCCACACACCAAAATCTGACTACCAAGCAAATGTAATGAAAATGAAATGAAGGTGAGTTAGTGGAAAGCACAAGGCCATATTATATTAGGCTCCAGCAAATTTACAGGCAGTCACTGCACGAAGAGGTAGATCTGAGTTGCACATTATATGATTCCCACAAAGATTAAGGAAATCTGAAGCTTTCAATATATTTTTTTAATTCTTTTTTCATTTCATTTTTAAACACCTGACCCAGACCCCAACCCTCACAGGAGCTGTAAAGATAACAGCATTAACCAGCAATGTAACTCTAATCCTAACCCTTACCCTGATTCTAAAATCGTCCCTAACTCCAAATGCAACAACAAAAATGATGCTAGAAGTTTGTAGCAAAAGGAACCTTAACCCTGATCATAATCCAAAAAAAAAATCATTATGGTAACAATAATCTTTACCTTAAGAGTAATATTAATCAGAGCCCAGATGATGCCTGCATCCAATCAGAAGCATGCTTTGCATTATTTAAGAGTTGTATTTTTTCCAATGAACTCTCTCTATTATCACGTTTATAAAGTAACAGAGTCTGTTCTTTTTCTCCTGACACTGTGCCTTACTCCTGACATCCCCTGGAAATGACCCAGATAGGGCACCATCAAAGTAATGCTAATAGTAATGTCAATCCTAAGGGTATCTCTAGCCTCAGTGTTAATGGGACGCTAACAACAATCCCAACAGCCTTAAACATTCTGGTGGTGTGAAAGAGGTGCTGCCTTGCACATGCTGGGCAGTCCCATTGCCTGTTAAATGCAGGCGGCAGCGTAGAAACATGATGCCCGTGGTCAGAATGCCCTGTGGCAGATCCTGGCACCGGAGAACTGACCGGAGAACCATGAGAGAACTGACAACAAATCACGCGACATCAGAACCGACCCAGTGGTTATTTACAAGCCTTGGGAGACCCAGACAGGATCTCAGAGTGGTGAATGTAGGTACAGAAGTTGTTACTACTCTGTTTTCTTCTAAAAGAAGTGTTTTTTTTTTCATCTCAGAAGTTGGGGGGGGGGGGGGGGGGGGGGGGCGGGAAAGGGATATCAATTTAATTACTCATTAATTTATTGACAGACATTCACGTTTGCTACGTTTGGAGAAGTTTTTATTTGTTTGCTGTGGTTTGATTTTTTTTTTTTTCTTTTTTTTTTCCCCCTTCCCTCCTCTTCCATCGTTGTGTTCTTCCCCTATAATCAAAAGAACGGATCCCCAGGGTCTGTCCAACAGACGTTCTTTCCGTGGTCTCTGCTGCCACCTGCTGGCCAATAAGCGGAACTGCCACTGTTGGGCGTTTGGTGCCGCAGGAAGCACAACGCAGATCTGAGTTCTGACCGGTCTACGCAGCAAATCCGCCAATCTTTATTGCGATAAGCCCTCCAGACAAGAGCATAAAGTCATTGCCTGAGGGCAGGGTTAGTAGTAATGGATGTCAGTTTTGAAATTTCCAGTCCATTCACCATAGCACTTTCTGCCTCCATGTCCCATAACCAGAGCAGCTATGCTGGCATGCTCTCTTGGTTTCTGTCTAAACCACTGTACTATATCCATCAGTTCAGCTGCTGTATTATGGGCAGCAGGGTTTGGGGGGTGGACACTGGTCAGGGCACTCCCACCAGCCTATCCTGCATTTTTTTTTTTTTGTTTTTTCATTTTTGGGTTACAATCAGTCAGATCTCAAATAGATCTAGTCCAAATGGAACCTCAAAATCTGACCTTTTAGTGCCTTCATTTACAGAGTCCATTTTATACAGATTCCCTTGTACAGGGCCCCCATGGTCCTCCAGACAGTTGTTACTGATCTTCCATAGGAGAATGATTGAATTAGGTTTTTTCCCATCAAAACTGCCACCTGTCTTTCCAATTTTTCAACACTATCATTCAATAGCTGATTTGCATCAGCCTGAGCCTCTTCAGTTATGTTCAGACAGTTCAAGGCCATTAAAAGTGGCCATGCCACCATGAACACAGCTAACTGTCATTCTCAAGTTGTAAGTATGTCTTTGCTAAGACCATGGAAATACTCAGTCAGGTGGGCCAGGGACTCATGGACCCTCCCTCCGTCCCACACAGGGCCCCATTTTTCAGTGACAGAAGCAGTGCTGCATTTTGAGGATCCTAGGAATCCCAGGACATGCCCTGACAAAAGGTCATTCAAAGGGGTAGTCTTTCCCCATCCAAACAACTCCATGATATTCACAGAATCACAGAATTGTAGGGGTTGGAAGGGACCTCCAGAGACCACTGAGTCCAGTCCCCCTGCCAAAGCAGGTTCCCTACACCACGTTGCACAGCTCAGCATCCAGGCAGGTCTTGAATATCTCCAGAGAAGGAGATTCCACAACCACCCTAGGCAGCCTGTTCCAGTGCTCTGTCACTCTCACCATAAAGAAGTTATTGCACACATTAGTGCAGAATTTCCTATGGTGCAGTTTCTGTCTGTTTCCCCTTGTCCCTCCTCCACACACTGCTGAAAAGAGTCTGGCCTCACCTCTTTGCCCCCAACACCTCAAATATTTATAGACCTGGATCAGGTCCCTTCTCAGCCTTCTTTTCTCAAGGCTAAACAGACCCAGTTCCCTAAGTCTCTCCTCATAGGGGAGATGCTCCAGGCCCTTCACCATCTTTGTGGCCCTCCACTGGACTCTTTCTAAGAGATCCCTGTCTTTTTTTTACTGGGGAGCCCAGAACTGGACACAATATTCCAGATGAGGCCTCACCAGGGCAGAGTAGAGGGGGAGGATCACCTCCTTCGACCTGCTGGACACGCTCTTTTTAATGCACCCCAGGATGCCATTGGCTTTTTTGGCTACAAGGGCACACTGCTGGCTCATGGTCAATCTGTCGTCCACCAGGACGCGCAGATCCCTCTCAGCAGAGCTCCTCTCCAGCAGCTCTTCCCCCAGCCTGTACTGGTGCATGCAATTATTTCTACCCAGGTGCAAGACTCTACACTTGCTTTTGTTAAACCTCATCCGGTGTCTTACTGCCCAGCTCTCCAGCCTGTCCAGGTCTCGCTGAATGGCAGCACAGCCTTCAGGCGTGTCAGCCAATCCTCCCAACTTCGTGTCATCAGCAAACTTGCTGAGGGTGGTCACTATCCCCTCATCAAGGTCGTTGATGAAGATGTTGAACAAGACCGGACCCAGCACAGACCCCTGGGGGATGCCGCTAGTTACAGCCCTGCAGCCAGACACTGCACCGCCAACGACAACCCTCTGCACTCTGCCAGTCAGCCAGTTCTCGACCCACTTCACTGTCCAATCACCTATCCCATACTTCCTCAGCTTTGGTATAAGTATGTCATGGGAGACTGTATCAGTTATAGAGGTTATAGAGTTCAATTCCTGTAGTCAATTTGGCGGCCCAGGTGGGACCAGCTCTGTTCGCTGCAGGACCAGCTGAGAGGGAGACACTTTTGGCGCACCCTGAGATTTCTCTGAAGGACTCCCTTCCTCACCTGATCACTGCAGGGACAGACAAGGACCACCCATAGGTGGACCAGGTATGTGTATGGTAAGTGGAGCCCATATGTCTTGAGGAGACATCCTACACAGTTTACAGCCATACGTGCTGCTCCCAGGGAGGTGAGCTCATGGCTTTGGTTGCCAGCTGGGGTAGGAAGACTCCTTGGGTGAGTTCCTATGAAAGGGAACTGTATGTCATATGAATGGAAACAAGAACAAGTACTCTCTCCCAGGTGGGTGACAATAGGAGGGACCTAGGTTGGTCTCTCCTACGGGTATGGGATATAGCGGATAGCCTGTCAAATGGTAGCCTGGGTTCTCCAAGTTGTAATCACGGGGGTTATAGGTTGTATGTTCAATATTATCATCTGCTTTAAGTGTTTGGTACCGTGTGTCAAGCCGACTCTGGGAAAAACATTAACGTTTGCAACTGGTCGACCAGAGTATGAGTGTTATTAAGATTCCAGCTAGAAAACGTTGTCAGCATTGTGTAGTATGAATAAACCATGGTTTTTGATCTAAATGTCAGAGTGAGTGTGGTGTGAGTGAGACACAGAACAGCTGCAGGGTGAGTGCCGAGTCCCGACCCGTGTTTCCTTCCTCCTGTGAGGGAAATGGCCAGACACGGACAAAGTGAAAGACTGTGTTGTCTGTCCACTCATATGTACTTTCTGCTTGTATGTAAGAAGACGGGAGTTTGTACTCTGTAGATTAGTAAGATTGTCCTGAGGAGAGGTGTACATTCCACCCGACCAATGAGTGTCAACCCATTTATGTAATACTATGTACTGCTTGCGAGGAAGTGTGTGAGGGAGGTGGTTCAATCAGTGCTGGTTCTGTGGCACAGTGTTTATAACTGAAGAATACAGACTGTATTAAGGGAGTTTATGTGAACTGAAGAACTGTACTGTTTGACAAACAGTTTTGATGGTATAAGAAAGTGTAATTGTTAATGATATATGGAAGTGTACTTGAGGGAATGTGGAAGTGTATCTGAGCATACAAACAGAGGAAGCATTTACAGAAGAAAAAAGGTTAAAGTGAGTTTACCTGCACTGACATGAGAGCAACACCCTGAACCTCTGCCCTGTGAGCTGAGCAGAGCAGAGCAGAGACACAGTCCTCATGTATCAGGTAGTGTTATTCTGCTTACCAAATGAATGAGTTCACTACAGAAGAGACAAATCTTCCCCTCTGCTCCATTTGTGGCATACTCTGGAGTTCAAGACATTGCAAAGCTATGGCACATCTACTTTCTTTCAATGATGACGCCTTAGTATGCTCTGGGCTGTCATTTCAATTGCATCTAAAGAAGTCTAGGGTCATACCAGCTGACAGGAAGCTGGCAAATGTCTCATTGTAAGGAAGAGCAAGAAAGATGACATGGGCAATTATGGACCTGTCAGTCCAGAGCCTGGTAAAATTATGGAGAAAATGATGGTGGGAGTTATGGAAAAACAGCTGAAGGACAATTCTGTCATTGGTTGCAGCCAACACAAGTTTGTGAGGCGAAGGTCCTGTTTAATTTAAGCTCATTCTGTGACACAGTTATCCGTTTAGTTGACCAAGGGAAGCCAGTTGATGTAATCCTTGAGGATTTCAGTGGAGATTTTGATTCTGTTTCTCACAACAACCTTCTGGACAGAATGTTCTGCATATGGCTAGACAGAAACACAATGTGGTGGGTGAGCAGTTGGCCAGTAGGTCAGTCCCAAAGGATTATAGTCAGTTTTTTCCATCAGGCTGGTAGATGGTCACTGTCGGGGTCCCCAGGGTTCCATTTTGGGGCCACTTTCCTTTCATGTTTATGCAGATGACTTGCATGCAGGACTAGAAGACGTTCTGAGCAAGTTTGCTGATGAGACCAGATGAGGAGGTGCTGTTGCCTCGACTGAGGGTGTAGAGGACTTGCAGAGAGATGTGGACAAGTCAGAGAAGTGGGTACCAGTTGGTACTAAGCACCAAGTGCATAACGTATAACAAGAACAAGTGCCTGATTGTGCACCGCAGAACATAAAGGACTTCAAACTCTGGGAGAATGTGCAAACGAGGGCACTGGAACTGAGAGATCTGAAGTTCAGAGTTTCACAGGGATTGATTGCTTCTTCAGACTGGGCCCTTCTCACATCCCTTCTCACATCCTGCAATGAAACATAGGTCTCATATGGGACATGAACCTCACAGCGTCCTTGCACCACATGTAGAGCCTGGGATCTTCTGTCCCCATGTCTTTCATTTAACATCATACGGACCTCCAACCCATTGCCCCAGGAAATGCCAGGAGCCAACATGAGAGACAGGATCTCTCTACCACTGGTCTTGCAATCAGGGCTTGACCTGTCTGCTTCGTAAGGCAAAGGAGAGGTTTCTTAGCATGCCAGTGCCTTTGCCTGCCTGTAGTCATGGCTTCCATTTATCTTCTCTAACAAGTCCCTTGGGAAGCTTACTTGGTAATGGCCCTCAGTGGGCCCATTAATACTCCAAGAAACTTCACTGTTACTTCCGACTTTGTCTTATTGAGCACTTTATGCAAACTTCTCTCTGCACTAGAGGCTGATGAACTCAGCATCAAATGCACCCTGGGGCCCATTATAACCTAAAGAATCTCCTGTGCCTTATGCCATCTTGTTATCTTCTTCAGGTTATCAGAACTTGTTCAGCAAAAAGGAGGGATATCTGGAGAGAGCTTAAAGAATCCAGTATAAATTTATTGTCTATTTATTTATAGTTGGGTTTAAAGAAGACATTAAAGCAGCACTGTGCAACTGATACCAATCCAGGATGTCCCAATGAGTTCTGTACTGTTACTGTGTTGACAAAGGTCCTTCTCAACCTCCCCACCTGTTACCAGTGGTCCCTTTCACGCCAGGATTCAAGGGTTAAGCCTCCGCGAATCCGGCCTCCTCCAGCCGGGGCCCATTTAACTACACGTTCACACCAATATGGTGAATAGCTAAATGGCGTTTTATTGTGTCTGTTAGCGGTTTAAATAAGCCGCTATCTACTTCGTCTACACCCCTTCTACATATGCATAACTCCTTCTACATATGCATAACCGAGCAGGGGAGGGCCTATCGCGTTACATCCCGAGTGTTCGTGCACGCCTAATGCAACATCTCCCCCCCCCCATGCTTAACAAAACCATACCCCGTTACAACGCAAGCGCCGATCCTAATCCTAATATATAAAAGTGTTAGTCCTTATACAATTTAAACTTTGTTACATATTAACTATAAAGTGAGGTATACAGGTTACAAAACATGCAGAGATAAGTGGTGCAATGTCTAACAATGTTAGTGGTGTTCTAAACAGTATGTCCAAGGCATCTTTGGTTATATTATACAGCTCATCCTTCTGCGCAAAGCTTCTTGTATATCCGCTGGAACTCCATTCTCTCATTAAGCACTCTTTCCATCGTAAGTTGTAAGCAACCCCTCAAAGTCCTTGCACTTGTGCCCTTGAGTCAGCAGCAGGGAATCTATTGCAGCTCTATTCTGTAAAACAGTATGCCTGAAAGAAAAGTTCTCAGCTTTCGATTAGTTTTCCGTTTCTCCCAGACCGCCCTTTTGGGTGATGACTGCATCAGGTTTTATTCTTCTTGACAGGACCCATAAAATTTTTCCTGATTCTCTATACTTTACTGTGGCATAACCTCTTCGTTCAAAATGATTGATTGCATAATGTGCTGCGCCAATACTTCGCCTGCTGGGCTACTGGAATCCTACCTCTGTGACCTTCCCCCTCCCCAAGGACATGTATCTTGTCCTTCAGGAGTCAGTTGGCCCTTTCCACAATTGCTTGCCCCTGGGAATTCCCAGGGATTCCTGTCGAGTGCGATATTCCCCAATGCTCAAGCCATTCTTGAGTAGATCGCGAGATGAAGCACGAGCCATTGTCTGTCTTGATATGTCGCGGCACACCAAGGACCACGATGGCAGTGGCCCAGTGTCGCTGAGCTGCAGGGGACTTAAATGTTAACATAATCATCACTCAATCAAAACCTTGACTGACAATGCACTAAACATAAGGTTACATGTAAGGTCATAATTTTTTGAGTTGACATATACACACTCATTCAAGCATTCATTTTAGACAATTCTATAAATGGAAATTTCTAAGCTAATGTATTATTACTTATTGACAACTATGAGGTGCTAAACCACCAAAAGGAGAGAGAAGGAACACAATAGTGGTGAATGTGATAGGCAGTGCCTGCAGGGCATCCCCTGCTTCAAAGTGCACTTTGCCTTTCTCACCCATCTCAGATTCTCTCCTGTTTTAATTCTTGCTAACAAACCACTATATTAGATCTCTCTACAATACAGACTACTCAGAGGAAGTTATTTACAGCTATAGTTACTTATTCCTATTGTTACTTGTTTTACCCTTAACTTTCTTCTTTTTGTTTTATTTAATTGGTAAGCTTTTCTTGTTGACCTACTCCTACTATAGTTACAAAAATCATCTATGGGTAATAATTCTTGATGCAGTATAGAGTGAGATGCACCTGTAACTGTCAGAAAACAAATATCTTTGCACTGCTGTGTGCACGTTGCATTCAGCCCACTGGGGGCAAAACTCATCCTGGGATCTTCAGGTCCTGCTCTAGTACAGCTGCCACCGTTCCTCCCAACTCCACCACCACAATTCCCCCTCCATACAATTTCCAAGCTCCATCAACAAATTTGTCCAAGTCCTCTACCCTAGTTCCCTAAATGAGTATATTATTGGGAGAAAATGAAGACATTCTTGCTGGCACTAGCAAGAGACCTTCAGAGGTGCAAACAGCTCTGCAGACATAGAGGAAGAAAACCGAAAGATTGTAACAATTCCTGCCAGACAGACCATCTTGGCATGATCACGGGATATCTAGCTTGTGCACCTGGCATGGGTGTGAGCAGATACTATATAGGCCATTGGCAAAACCCACCAAAACTGAGGCGGTTTGGAGTGAGTGGCAAGAGACCATGGGTTCATGTATGACCAAAGCTCAATCAGCTGAGCTGTCTGTGTTACTCTGAATGCAATTGGTGCTGCATTCTTATCCCTGTCTCGGGCCTCTACTACCCACACCAAATTATCACTTACTTTGTCTGTAATTCGGGGTCCCAGCAGGGGTAGTGATTCACACTAAACTAGGGGCAGTTGCACTCCCAATGTTTTGCTTTTGTCCCCATTCGGAAGTAACGATTTGTTTACTTTCACAAGCGGCGGAGGAGGGGGGTAGGCAGTGAGGGGGGGCAGTGCGGGGGTTTGCGTTCTCTTGCTGGCACTTAAAACTTCTCTGGCTAGAGCAGGTCACATTCGATATTTTAACTCACTGTTCTTCTGTAGCCTTTTTCCTGTTTTTTGTTTTTCACAATTCCACTATTCGTACCCTCAATTACAGTTGCACATAACATTAATAATTCCACTTCCATATAGCATTCACGTTTACACATCCCTGTAACATTAAGATTTTCATATACCATTTGCATTTAACAATCACAAAGACAGTGACAATAACCAATACAGTTTATCCTAAGCATTCTTGCTCTCCTCCAAATTATCAGCAGGAATGGGCCTTCCCATTAACCTGATTCCAAATTCTTTAATATTATCATATTTTTTCCATGACTTTTCACTCTTTCCTTGTTAACTGAAATGAAGTGAGGGCTACAGGTTGTTGCCCATCATCACATCGTTGATTTAAAAGTTCAATACATATGTCATTTTAGCAAGCCTTCCTGCTGGAAGTGCCATCTCTATTCCCTCTTTTTTTTTTTTTTTTTTTTTTTTTTTTTAAGTAGCATAGTTTTAAGGATGATTATTGTCCACTGATACCATTGGGCAGGAACTGACACTGAAAAACATCAGTGCAAAGGTCTTTATGATAGATTTCTTTTGTAACCACAACTAACAGATATTAGATAGGTCCCTTGGCTCATTTCATTTGGAAACACTATGGAGGAGTTACATGTGAATCATAATCAGTTTGACAAAAAGAGGTGAAAGAAAGGAATGATTATCACTGTGAAGGAAGTACCAGAAATCCAGGATGACCTGAAAAAAGGTCTGCAAACATTTCTAGGTTTTTCGAAAGCAATAAACTTCTTGGAGAAGCACAAACATCAAAAAATTACTTTCTCACTTCCCCAAGAGGTGCACACACAAAACTTTCCAAATTCCAAGATACGTTACAAGTTACTTAAACCACCAATCTTCAAGCCATAACCAAATTATGTAGTTTTAACACATCCAAGGACTGATATCAATCACAATCCACAACCACAACAAACAAAAGCATAGATGAAAAAAGACTTCTCAAAGTTGTTAACAGCAGTTTAACCGACTCCGACTGCCGTGGCTCTCTCATCCGCTGGTCTTGTTTCAGCTTCAGAGACTCCACTCGAGCCCAGGGCCCCCTGACCGGACCCCCAATTAACGACAAGAAGGAATGCCTCCCTTATCTTTGACCAATCCGTGACTTGGTCGCTCTTCTTCTCCCTTCCCCCTCCTCCCAGGTAGAGGCGGACGAACAGCCCACCCTCTTGGGGAAGGGTTATGATGACTAGGAACGCCTCCGCCTCCGCCCCCGCTGATGTGGATTGGCTTCTATCTTGGTTACGCCTATCCACCCAGCCCCCCGGGGCGGAGCCACACCCACAACCCATCCCATCTCGAGGAAGGGACCCATCCTCTCGCCCCTGCTCACTCCCCTTCCCCACCCCCAAGGATGGGCGAAGGAACGCAGGTTGCTTTGGATACCGTGATGGGGCCTCCGAGGAAGGCTTCTGCTGGTCAAGAGATAAGGATGTGGAATGTGTGGAATGCTGCTGCACAGGGCCATCTGGTTGTTGTTCAGCCGGAGTGATGGCTGCGGTCGGGATGGCGCGCTCCACATTGTCTTTGTCTTTCAAATCCTCACATCTGCAAGAGAAAAAGCCTCCCGACCCAATTCCCAAAGCAGCCCGGAGCTGAGCATCAGTCTTCCCTTCTTTCCAAGCCGTTTTCAGCGCCCCAAGCACCAACCCCCACGTTTTGAGCTCAGCATCTTTCTGCTCATTCATTGTGCGTTCACAGAGCGAAAAAGTTAAAGAGTCCCACTTATTGTGGTCCAAAATCTCCCAAGGAGAGGAAAGCTCTCTCTCCTTTTCTAGGCATCTAATGATGGCCGCGATGTCCTTCTTAGAAGGAACACGCTTGCCACCATGGTCTTTACAAAATTGAAGCAATACCTTTACGACTTGCTCCATAGTCGATCCGAGACGAAGAAGTTCGCTCGGCCCCAAAACCACGGTCCTACCGCCGGTAGCCTGCCGCCGACCTCACAGACTCTCTCAATCCGACGGGCATGCAGAGGATGTCCAACGCCTTGAATCCTAACGGCCTCACACGGGGCACCACTTGTTACCAGTGGTCCCTTTCACGCCAGGATTCAAGGGTTAAGCCTCCGCGAATCCGGCCTCCTCCAGCCGGGGCCCATTTAACTACACGTTCACACCAATATGGTGAATAGCTAAATGGCATTTTATTGTGTCTGTTAGCGGTTTAAATAAGCCGCTATCTACTTCGTCTACACCCCTTCTACATATGCATAACTCCTTCTACATATGCATAACCGAGCAGGGGAGGGCCTATCGCGTTACATCCCGAGTGTTCGTGCACGCCTAATGCAACACCCACCCAATTTCTGCTCACAATGGACCTATGGGACTTGCATCACTTTTCTTCACATCACTCTTCTCCTCTGCATTCATCCGCTCAGTGTTAAAACTGCTTTGCACCAACTCCCACTGGCTTTCCTCAGAGAACCAGCTACACATGGAAAAGGAAAGATTTCTCTTTTTTATCTGGCCAGCAAATGGAAAGAAAGGTGATGCAATTGAATGAACAGTAAAACACAGTGATCAACTGCATGCCATGTTCAAGCGGCATCTATTGAAGTTTGTCTTTCATATGGAATATTTTTAAAAGAAATGATTTATTCTGAGGTAGGATAGGATAGATTGAATCACAGTGAAGTAGTTGACAACAGAGGCCATCAGACTCTGAGAGATGGAGCAAATTCCAGTAATCTTCCTGGGATAGATCAGCCAGGTAGTTGAGAGGTATCAACTTAAAACTGATCAGGACTTGTGAGTATTTCACACATTGAGATGGGTTAACACATTCTCATTGATTTATATCTTTGTCTCCAACTCTGTTTTTCACTTTTACTGACATTAATGAACATCTTTCAGACTTCGTGCCTTAATAAAAAAGAGACAGTGATTGAGAAAAAGAAAAAGTATAAGAAGAAAAAGAAAAAGAATAGATAGGAAGGGATAGATCAAATCACAGTGAAGGAGTTGACAACACATTCCATCAGACTTTGGGGAGATGGAACAAATTCCAGTAATCCCCCTGAAAGTCAGAAATCAGACAGATAATTGGGAGGTATCTGACTGAACAAAGAGCAAGGGATGGAGAAATCTGGAGGGCAGTGGGAGTAGTTTGTGCCCAAATGGCCTGCTGAAAACATGCCCTTAACCATGGCCATTTCTTTAGGAGAGCTGAAAAAACTTGGAGGATGAGGCACATCAAATAGGCAGCAGGGAAGAGTAGTGCTGGGCACCAGGCTACAGTCACAGGGCATTGGCACTGGCACCGCTGTCTGTGTCTCTGAACCTGAAGGCATTTGTGTCCAGCGAACACAGTTCTGGAAAACATTGTAGTTTCAGTAAAAGAAAAAAAAAGACATCAAATCACCTCAAAGATTCATATTTACAACTTAAAATGGAACAAGACTCATGAGAATTTTTCATGTTGAGAAGGGTTAACACATTTTCATTGATTTCCATCTTTGTCTTCAATTATTTGTTTCAGTTTTATTGACATTTATGATCAACTATTAAGCTTACAGCCTCAAAATAAATAAATAAATTAAAAGAGATACATTTGCATCTTGCACATGGCCTGATGCCCCTTTCACCTTCACAGTTCCCACAAGTCCTTCCATGCCGGAGAGTATGAGATCCAGCAGAGCACCTCTCCTCTTTGGTTCCTCCACTGCTTGGTCAAGAAGCTGCCATCTGTGCTCTCCAGGGATCTGCTGGATGCCACATGCCCTGCTGTGCTGTCCCTGCCACAGATAATGGAGTGACAAAGGCCACCAAATGGGACAAGGGACAGACAACATCAGATTCCCATCTGTCTGCAGAGGGCACCTTTCATTTACTCTCCCTGATCAGGAAGACAGGAAAAGACACTGATGGTCTCCTCTGTTTGCCATTTCCATTAGCTCTGACCTGTCTGCTCTTCCATCCCCAGGCAGAGCTCAGTGCACTCTCACAGAGGGCAGTCGCCCTTCTTTGTCTCCTCGCCCATCCATCCTAAAGACTCGGTATCCCCCTTGTGCTACAGTGCAGTTGTGGAAACCATTAAACTGTGTCCCCATGGTCCAAACAGGAGCTCAGGCCTGCAGCTCTACCAAGATTTCTAGCTTCTTGTGTGTTGGTGTTTGCATTAGTGCAAAAGCACAGAAGTAAATATCCTAATTGAAAAGCATCACTGGACATTGCCTGACTGGATAGCTCATCTATAGAATCAGTGTGCAGAAGGTGGCACACAAACATTAGACCGATCATGGGTCTTGGAGGTGACGTAGCAGCACGGACACACCATGGGCATGGCTTTCCTGAAGGCCCTGTGCTGCTCTTGTAGCTGTGAGTGAATTCACCGGACAGCCGGTGCTATCCCCTCTCTGGCCCTCAGCTGATGCCCAGGAAGGAGGTGTCTATCTCAGGGATTTCCCACACGGTTTACAAGCACTTGCAAACATCAGGAGCAGCCCAGGCACCTTGGGCATCACCCAGTGTCTGTGTGTGAGCAGCTGCCTCCCAGCTGAAGGACCGAGGACTCAGAGCAGGAGCTCACATGCAGGCAACTCCTTGTGCACTTCTGAACTGAACCAGAGAAATCCCAGCTCCTGTGGTTCTGTGGGGAGCCGAATCCCATTTCAGCTCCAGGATTTCTGTCAAGGGATGAGACTCCTGCGCTGCCTCAGCTGGATCACTGCCCTGCACAGGGAAAGTCCAAACCTCGCCTTCCTTGTCTGGTTGCCCTTATTGTTTCATCAAACGATCTCTGGGAGCACTCCCCATATGTCTCCAATCAGTCACTGACCACTGGACATGTGGTGGTTAATTGAGTGGATTTCAAAGCACAGTCATGATGCTGTTGTCTTTCAGGAGCTGTTGGCCATGAGGACCCAGGGACATGTCAGGGGAAATGAGTGGGAAGGATAAAAATGACATAATCTGCTGCTTGCTTGTCCAGGTTCCTGGGACACAGGGAGCTCATAAAAGTGGGCAGAGCTGCAGAGAGACAGCTGTGCCCAGGAGCAGATCTCGTGCACAGCACAGCCTGCAGGTGACAGAAGGAGAGGAGAGAAATTGGAGAGAGCTTGCAGGATGTGTGTGGTGTGAGCGGGCTGTGAACTCACTGCAGGAGCATTGCTCACAGACCATGACAAGGTAAGTCTCACAGCTGACCATGAGCTGCTTTTAATTAAGGGGTAACTATAACTGGGACATCCCATAGGAGATCTGACTGCAGGCACTGCATGTTTCTTTACTGTGGAAAAAGCTTTCTGCTCCAGCTGAGACGGGTGCCCAGGGCTGTCCTGCAGAGCAGGGTCCCTGCTGTGCCCCAGGGGCTGTGTGCCGGGTATGGGACTCTGCCGCCTGCCAGGCTCAGCACTCAGCCTGCCCGGGGAGCTGCCCAGGGCGCTGCGGGGAGACGTGTGGGGGGAAGGAGCCCCCCGGCAGGACTTGTGCTGCCACAGCTGCTGCCTGGGGCAGGGGATCACAACTCCACTGCACAACTGAATGTTTCTGAGGGCACTTTGCAAGAGGAGAGCCAAGGCAGGGGGTTTCCATTTCCTGTTCTGAGGCAAAGAGGTTTGGAGTCAGAAATCTAAAAGGGGCAATAAGAGTTCTGAGAATTTTTCATCAATCAATTGCTTGTTTTGTGAACACTCACACATGATGTGCTTTCAGTCTCCCCTTTCTCGAAGGATGGAATTATCTTCATTTTCTGTAGGCATGAATAATTCACTTATCCTACAAACAGGCAGCATTTTCTAACTGAAACTGAATGCCACAGAAGCTCGGGTAGGGGGCTCTAAGAGCACTTGGGGTAAAGATATGAGACATGAAACAGATGAAAATATCCAGGGAGAAGGCATAAGAAAATAAAAGGAAGGTTAGAGCTCCATATGCTGCTTCTGCTTAAGGAATGCTGATCTACATGAAATTAAATGCAAGTAATGGTGCTAAATGTACACTGTTGTAGGAGAATTAAAACATTTCATAGTATAGCAGGAGTAGTGCCTCTGAGAATGGTCTGGACTTGTCATTATCTTCTGCACTCTGAGCAGGACTCCAAGCCCAACAACAGCAGATGCCCAACAGCAGCTCCATCAGTGAGTTCCTCCTGCTGCCGTTGGCAGACACGCGGCAGCTGCAGCTCCTGCACTTCTGGCTCTTCCTGGGCATCTACCTGGCTGCCCTCCTGGGCAACGGCCTCATCAGCACAGCCGTAGCCTGCGACCGCCGCCTGCACACCCCCATGTACTTCTTCCTCCTCAACCTGGCCCTCCTCGACCTGGGCAGCATCTCCACCACTCTCCCCAAAGCCATGCCCAACGCCCTCTGGGACAACAGGGCCATCTCCTACACAGGATGTGCTGCACAGCTCTTTTTCTTTACCTTCTTCATGTCAGCAGAGTATTCCCTTCTCACCATCATGTCCTATGACCGCTATGTTGCCATCTGCAAGCCCCTGCACTACGGGACCTTGATGGACAGCAGAGCTTGTGCCACCATGGCAGCAGCTTCCTGGGGCACTGGGGTTCTCAATTCCCTGCTGCACACTGCCAGTACGTTTTCACTGCCTCTCTGCCAAGGCAATGTTGTCAACCAGTTTTTCTGTGAAATTCCCCATATCCTCAAGCTCTCCTGCTCAGAATCAAATCTCAGGGAAGTTGTGTTTCTCATTTTTACTATCAGTTTAGACGTAGGCTGCTATGTTTTCATAGTTGTGTCCTATGTGCAGATCTTCGTGGCTGTGCTGAGGATGCCCTCTGAGCAGGGACGGCGCAAAGCCTTCTCCACGTGCCTCCCTCACCTGGCCGTGGTCTCCCTGTTTCTCAGCACTGGTGCTTTTGCCTACCTGAAGCCCCCCTCCATTCCCTCCCCACTCCTGGATCTGACAGTGGCACTTCTGTACTCAGTGGTTCCTCCAACACTGAACCCTATTATCTACAGCATGAGGAACAGGGAGATCAAGCACGCTCTCAGGAAGGTGTTGCAATACTCACTATTCCCGCTTCAATAAAGTGCACATCTTCATCACTTGATTCCCAGTGATGGTTCTTCATCTTTTATGCATCTTTGATTGATTGATTATGTGAGATATAGCAACGTGCAAAAAAATGTTATTGAACTTATAAATAAAAATTTGTTTCACTTCTTTCACACCTACTATCCATTTTCTCACTCCAAGAGCTCATGTAAACATGGAACCAGATTCCCCGAATAGGTTAAGAGATAAATAAATAGCATTCAAAATACGCTTTTCCTTAGCTCTTATCTTATCCAACTTTGTCTGGATTTGGGGAAGGTACAGCCACAGATAGAAGCACAACTAGTTCTTTTCATTCCTCCTCTCTTTACACTGATACAGTGCACAGAGGATTCGAGTCCTCTCATTTCTACAGGCCTGAAGGTCTTGTGTGTCTCACAGCAGTCCCGTCGTCTCTACAGCAGCACTCAGTGGTTTGCTTAATTTTCTTATCTCAATACTTGGAACAGCTACAGGACCTGTAGCATAAGTGACCGCAGAGCTCCTTATGAGGGGTGGAGTGACAGTGGGATCTGTCCAGAGCTTGGAGCAACTGCAGGATGTGTAGCAAAAACTTGGAGCTATTGCAGGGACTGTGCCAGGAGTTGCAGAGGCTGCAGCAATGTCAGCAGATCCAGCTCTCTTCCCCTTGAAGATGCTGAATAGTGTTGAAGACAGCTCAGTAGGTGTGGGCCAGGCCCTGGCACACTGCAGTCATTTGGGCCTTTTTAGGATTACCAGTGCCACAGCAGACCTGTCTCCAATATTCTACCAGTTTCTCAGGATCCTGCAGTTGCTCGGAGATGAAGTTCCAAAGCCCTGGGGGTGCCCACCACTCCAGGCAGCTGCCCAGACTGTCCCACACCCCCTGCCATGCAGAGCCTTCTCACCTTGGGGCAGATCTCTCACTGATATTCCTGAATAATTGTTTAACCTCAATCCTAGAATCATAGAATCACCAAGGCTGGAAAAGGCCTGAAAGATCATCCAATCCAACCGTTCACCTATTACCAATAGCTCCCACTTAACCATGTCCCTCAACACAATATCCAGTCTCTCCTTGAATACCCCTGGTCTCCCAGAGACGACAGTGTAAAATGTGTAATTCCTAATCATACCAACAATATTACTTCCAAAACCCAAAGATGTCCAAAGAGCTGAATGTGCACAAAACTTCACTTTGCCAGTTTTATCGTGGTACAAACCAAGGTCAAACAGCATAGCAAAATAAATACCCTAATCCAGCATCCAGAGTTGATAAATGATGCAGCAGGGAAAACAAGCAGCAAGCAAGGAGCTGTGAAATGCAGCTTCATGAGAAGACTCAGCAAGCTTCACAAATAGGGAAACTATCAGCACCATGGCCTGCACATCTCCAACTCCCACAAAGCCCTGTCCACTCTGGACAGATGTGCTGTTACCACAACCCTTGGAGCCTCACATCAGGCACCAAAATGACTGTGGTTGTTGAACCCAACATGTGGCTCAGCAGCTCACAGTGCTTTGTGCACTGCCCCATTCCCAGTGGGATGGGGATGAGAACTGGGAAAAAGAGTACAACTTCTGGGTTGTAACAAAGCAGTTTACTAAGAGAGATAAAAGGAGAGGAGTAATAGTAATCACTATATATCCGTTGATATAGAATCGTATGTAACAACTGATGCACAAGCACTTGCTCAGCACCACCAGACTGATGCTCAGCTGGGCCCTGAGCAGTGAAGAGACTGAGATGAACTCCCACCCCTTTCAATACAATTTCTGCTTGCTGTCAGCTGATAGAGAACGTCCCTTTGGCCACTATCAGTCAGCTGTCCTCACTCTGTTCCCTCCCAGCTCCATGTGCCCTCCACTGACCATGGCCTTGGCTCTGTACAACACTGCTTAGCAGCAGCTGTAAACATCAGAGTGTTATCAATGGTTTTCTCCTAGAACCAAAACACTGCACCACAGCAGACAGTCTGAAGAAAACAATTCCATCCCAGCTGTAACTCAGATTCCTGCCTGTCCCCTCTTCTTGTTCTTCCTGATCAGGAAGCAAGGAACAGAATCTGCCGCTCTCCTCTCTGAGCCCTTTCCATCAGTTCTCAGCTGGCTCCTCTGCCATCCCCAGGCAGAGCTCAGTGCCCTCTCATGGATGGCAGCAGCCTTTTCTCTTCTTCCTTGCCCATCCGTCATGCAGAATCTGTACCCCATTTGCTACAGTACAGAGCTGAGAATCAACCCACCGTGTCTCTGTGAACCAAACAAGACCCTAGGCCTGCAAAGGCACAGAGATTTGGAGTTCGCTGAGTGAATGTTTGTGGTCCTCTCATTAGTGTAAGGATTCTTCAGAAAGCATCCCCTTCCAGAAGCATGCTTTGATTTAGCCTGTCTGGGTCTTGCATCTACACTGTGGTACTGATGTTCAGGGCCTTGCTCAGAATCAGCAGCCTGCATGAAAGGAAAAGCTCTGTGGTTTTCTCTTGATTTGTCCCGTTTATTTCCCATGCTACCCGCACTGGTCTACAGGCACTTTAGGGCAGCAGTAAGTTGGGGTTACCCCCAGAGGGTACACAGTAAGATTTAGGACGGGGTATTGGCAACAAGACTTTCTCTGAGGAATCCTCACACAATCCTATAGAACAACTCAGAGGCTTTCCATTCAATCTCCAACAGCAACAATATCCCTCAGCCCTTCTCTGTCACATCCAATTCCCCACCCTTCCCCATTTGGACCTGGTTTAAAGCCCTATAATCAATCAGTGCAGGAGCATTTCAGATGGGGTCATGGAGGAGGCAGACTGCCATTCTTGGGGTGGCCATTTTCCCAGGAGGGCATGGTGGGAGGGCTTTGTCCCATCTGGTTCCACCAACACTTGCATCCACCCAGCAGAAGGCTGTGCCCTCTGTGTTCCACTTGAACTCTGCATGGAGCTTACAGTTGGCAGTGACATGGCTGAGAAGCTCTGGGCATGGATTAAGGGACAGGGAATTAATGTGCCTTCCTAACTTCCTCCCTGCTTGCCTTAGCAACTTCCTTGTAATCTCCCCAAGTACCCAGCCCCTTCTTCCAGAGGACGGAGATTCTCTTTTTCTTCCTGAGTCTCAATAGTTTTCCCCAGTTCATCTGCACTGGTCTTCTTCCCCTATGGCTCACCTTATGGCATTCAGGGACAGCCTGATCTCGTGCCTTTAAGATTTCCATCTTGAGGAGTGTCCAGGCTTCCTGGACCCCTTTACCCATAAGGAGCGACTCCCAAGGGACCTGTGCTACAAGTGTCCTGAACAGGTCAAAGTCCGCCCTCTAGAAGTTCAGGATAGTAGTTTTGCTAGTCACCCTTCTGACATCTCCAAGAATAGAGAATTCTACCATTTCATGGCCACTCTGCCCAAGACAGTCCCCAACCTTCTCAACTCCTACCAGTCCTTCACTGTTAGTGAAGAGCAGGTCTAGCAAGGAACCACCCCTGGTAGGACTTCATACCAGCTGTGTAAGGAAGCTGTCTTGCATGCAATCTATAAACCTCTTGGACTGATTCCTCTGCTATTTATTATATTCCCAGCATATATCAGAGAAGTTGTAGTCTCCCAAGAAAATGAGTGCTGGCAATCTTGCGACTTCAGTAAGCTGCTCATAGAATGCCTCACCCATCAATTAGGCGGTCTATAAGAAACCTTTAGCAAGATGTCACACTTACAGGCCTTTCCCCCGATCCTTACAAACATGCACTTCATTCTGAAGCCCAAGCTCTTCAACATCAAAACTCTCTTTAATATAAAGGGCCACACCACCACCCTTCCTTCCTCCTCTATCCCTTCTGAAGAGCTTGTAACCATCCATCACAGCATTCCAGTCATGGCAGTGGTCCCACCATGGGTCGGTAATAGCAACTAGGTCATGGTTTGTCAGATGCACAGTTGCTTCCAGCTCCTCTTGCTTGTTGACCAAGCTGCGTGCGTTGGTGTAGACGCACTTCAGCTGAGGCATCTGCCTCTCTCCCAGCTCAAACAGCATTTCCCTAGGCTTATCTCTGGTAAGCCCTGTTTTGTCCACTCCCCCATCGTAGCTAGTTTAAAGCTCTTTCGATAAGCCCCGCTACCGTCTATGCTAGGATTCACTTCCCCCTTTGAGACAGTTGGGTTCCATTCATGGATAACAGACCATGGGCCAAGTAAACTGTCCTGTGATCAAAGAACTCAAAGTTTCTGGCTCAGTACCAACCTCTGAGACAATTGTTCATTGCTTTGCTTTCCAAGCCTGCTCTGTGTCCCTCACTGCCACTGAAGGTATAGAACAAAAAATCACTTGATCTCCCACTTTGTGAACTAAATGGCCTAAATTCCTGAAATCTCTTTTTATAGTTTGTAGTCTTATCTAAGAAATTTCATCACTGCCCACCTAAACTATGAGTAGTGGAAAATAATCAGTGGACCTAACCAGCATTGGGAGTTTCCTCATTATGTCCCTGACCTGAAACCAAGAAGGCAGCAGACTTACTGACAACTGGGGTCCAGTCTGCAAATGGGGCCCTCTATTCCTCTGAGAAGGGAGTCACCCACCACGGCCACCCTTCTTTCTTTCATGGCAGAGGAAGTCACAAGGCTTGGTAGTGACTGCCTTGCATTAGGTTTCCTCCTAGGCAGATCCTCCATTGCCTCCCCATTCTTATCTCCTTCAGATTTCAGAGTGTCAAACCTGTTGCTTAGATGGATCAGGGGTCGAGGGCTAGGCAGGCATGGGGGGGCTCCTGTGATGTTGAGTTGGGACTCTCTTCCAACCCTCCTCATCAGTCAGGTCTGTCTGACTGTGACAGGGCAGGGAGTCAACCACTTTTCTGGGGGTATCTGCCTGGCAGCCTTCCCTCGGGGATGCCAGCAAGTCACTCCACCAGCCCATCTCCCGATCACACTCCCTGATGGTAAACTGTGAGTAAAACCTTGAGTAAAGTGAGAATTCACCTAGACAAAAGTATGAGTAGAAACATGGACTGACGTGAGGGTAAACCCAGAGTAAACCCAGGATCCCATCCATTGGGCATGCACAGCCTCTGAGGGCAACTTTTTCCAGTGTTGCTGTGTAAAAATATAGGTTCCTCACATCTAACCTATGTCTCCCCTTTTTAATTTAAATCCGTTTCCATTTGTCCTGTTATCAACAGACCATCCCATCCTTATTCTAGCGTTAGGCATCTCATCCTCAGATGGAAACCCTGGGGCTGAATTGGGATCAGTTTTTCAAAGAACCACAGGAGCTACAAGTTCACCTAGCTGAGTTCAGATGTGCACAGTGAGGTGTCTGTGTGTGAGTCCCTCATCTGAATCCTTGGTTTTTATTCCACAGGGACTGCACTACTCATACACAGTCTCTCAGTGATGCCCAAGGTGCCTTGGGTGATCCTAGTTTTGTGCTAGTGCTTGTAAACTGTGACGGAAAATCTATGAGATAGACACCTCCTTCTGGAGCATCAGCTGAGGGCCAGAAGGGAGGTATTCTTGGCCATCCTAAATACCACCTCAGCCACGTGCTTAGGGCACCCATTGTGTCTTTTGCACCTGACCCCATGGAGTATGTAGTGATATTCAGCTTATCAAAAGGATGAGCTCAGAACAGAAGAGGCAGATCTTCCTCTCTGCTCCATCTGTGGCATAGTCTGGATTTCAAGGCATTGCAAAGCTATGGCACATCTACGTTCTTGCACTGATGACACTTTAGCATGCTCTGGGCTCGCATTTCAATGGCATCTAATAAATCTAGGGTCATACCTGTTGACAGGAAGCTGGCAAATGTTGTCTCATTGTAAGGAAGAGCAAGAAAGATGACACGGGCAACTATGGACCTGTCAGTCTCACTACAGTGCTTGGTAAAATTATGGAGAAAATGATGGTGGGAGTTATGGAAAAACAACTGAAGGACAGGTCACAGACAACACAAGATACAGAGGGGAAGGCCCTATTTAATTTCAGGTCTTTTTATGACACCTTTATCCATTGAGCTGAACAAGGGAAGGCAGTTGATGTAATCCTTGATGATTTCAGTAGAGCTTTTGATACTATTTCTCCAGCACCCTTCTGGACAGAAATTCCTGCATACAGCTAGACAGAAACAAAACGTGGTGTGTTGTAATACAAGAAGAATTTTACAGAGCAGCAGCCATGGATTGAGATAAGGAGTTCACAGAGCAGCAGCTGCGGAGCAGGATAAACAGCATGAGAACAAAGGACATCTCTAGGAAAAGAATGAATGGCTCGTGGCTTTGAAGGGGGGTTATAGGGTTGTTATTGCAGTAGCTTTCCTCCAATTAGCGTGTGTGATTTTTGGACACCCTTGTCTGTCTCCTATAAAAGTCTGGCTTTCGGGCAATAAATTGATGCAGCTATATGTAACTATATTGGTGTTTCTCTGTTTGACCCAGCACGCTGACATTTTGCCTTTCAGGTTCACCAGCAGTGGTGGGTGAGCAGTTGGCCAGTAGTTCTGTCCCAAAGGATTATAGTCAGTGGGTTCCATTGGGCTGGTAGATGGTCACTGTCAGAGCTCCCCAGGGTTCCATTTTAGGGCCACTTTCCTTTCATGTTTATGCAGATGACTTGCATGCAGGACTAGAAGATGTTCTGAGCAAGTTTGCTGATGAGACCAGATGAGGAGGTGTTGTTGCCTCCACTTAGGGTGGAGAGGACTTGCAGAGAGATGTGGACAAGTCAGAGAAGTGGGTACCAGTTGGTACTAAGCACCAAGTGCATAAAGTATAACAAGAACAAGTGCCTGATTGTGCACCTGGGTATGGGCAACCCTGGACATAAACACTGTCTGTATATTGGACACATGAGAGACGTCTGACTGAAAAGGATTGGGGGTCCTGCTCAACATAAAATTTTAAGTGAGTCAGCAGTGTGCCCAGCCAGCCAAGAAGGCCAACAGTCCCCTAAAGTGCATCAAGCAATTTATTGCCAGCTGGGTGGGAGAAAGGTTTGTCCCTCTTTGCTCTGCATTGCTACTGCCTCACCTGGAGCACTGGGTGCACTTCTGGGCAATGCAGAACATAAAGAACATCAAACTATGGGAGAGTGTGCACAGGAGGGCACTGGAACTGAGAGATCTGAAGTTCAGAGTTTCACTGGGATTGACTGCTTGTTCAGACTGGGCCCTTCTCACACCCCACATCCTGTGATGAGACACAGGGCACAGGTGGGATATGAACTTTAACAGCATCCTTGCACCACATGCAAATGCTTTTCCCAGTGCTTCAGTGTTCCACCACCCATTGCTTTCAACATAGTTTTCAACACCCCATTGTATCTTTTAATTTTACCAGAAGCTGGTGCATGGTAGGGGATATGATAAATCCACTCAATGCCATGAACTTTGGCCCAAGTATTTATTAAGGGAATTTTTGAAATGTGTCCCATTATGAGACTCAGTTCTTTCTGAGGTGTCATGTCTCTATAGGACTTGTTTCTAACAACCCAATATTGTGTTTCTGGCAGTAGCATGGGGTACTGCGTATGTTTCAAGCCACCCAGTGGTTGCTTCCACCATGGTAAGCACAAAACGCTTATCATTATGAGATCCTGGCAAGGTGACATCATTCACCTGTCACTCCTCCCCATATTTATACTTTTGCCTTGGCCTTCCCCCCAGAGAGGCTTCATATTCTTGGCTTGTTTAATTATGGCACATGATTCACAGTCATGAATAACCAGTGCAATAGCATCCATAGTTAAGTCCACCCCTCAGTCTCTAGCCCAATTATATGTTATGTCCATTCCTTGATGGCCTGAGGTCTCATGGAACCATCAAGCTTGAAATAATTCACTCTTGTTCTGCCAGTCCAAGTCTATTTGAGCCACCTCAATTCTGGCAGCTCGACCTACCTGATGGTTGTTTTGTTGTTCTGCAATAGCCCGACTCTTGGGCAAGTGTGCATCCACGTGACACACCTTTACAATCATATCTTTTTTTTGAGCAGTTATGTTTTTCTACAGTTCAGCAGCCCAAATAGGTTTACACCTCCGTTGCCAGTTATTTTGTTCCCACTGCTGTAACAACCCCCATAAGGCATTTGCCACCATCCATGAGTCAGTATAAAGATAAAGCATTGGCCACCTCTCCCGTTCAGCCACATCTAAGGTCAGCTGGACAGCTTTTACCTCTGCAAACTGACTTGATTCTCCTTTACCTTCAGTGGCCTCTGCGACCTGTCGTGTGGGGCTCCAAACAGCAGCTTTCCATCTCCGATGCTTCCCTACAATATGAAATGATCCATCAGTGAAAAGAGCATATTTCTTTTCATTTTCTGGTAGTTCGATGTATGGTGGGGCCGCTTTAGCACATGACACCTCTTCTCCTGGTGATGTTCCAAACTTTTTATCTTCAGTCCAGTTCATGATCACTTCTAAAATTCCTGGACGATTGAGGTTCCCCATCCGCGCTTGTTGTCTAATCAGTGCAATCCACTTGCTCCAGGTGGCATCGGTAGCATGATGGGTGGAGAGAACCTTCCCTTTCAACATCCGGTTCATCATTGACAGTCGAGGTGCCAGAAAGAGCTGCATTTCAGTACCAGCTACTTCGGAAGCAGCCCGAGCCCCCTCATACGCGGCTAAGATCTCCTTCTCAGTTGGAGTGTAGCACTCTTCAGACCCCTTGTATGCTCAGCTCCAGAATCCCAGGGGTCGGCCTTGGGTCCCTCCTGAGGCTCTTTGCCACAAACTCCAAGTGGGACCTTTCTCTCCAGCAGCAGTATAGAGGATGTTCTTTACATCCTGTCCAGTCCGTACTGGCCCCAGGTCCATGGCACAGGCTATCTCCTGTTTAATCTGTTCAAAAGCCTGCTGCTGCTCTAGGCCCTATGCAAAATCATTCTTCTTCTGCATCACCTGATAAAGGGGGCTTACAATGAGGCTGTAGTTTGGAATGTGTATCCTCCAAAAGCCCACTGCACCCAGGAAAGATTGTGTCTCTTTCTTGCTAGTTGGTGGAGACATGGCAGTGATTTTGTCAATCACTGTTGGGATGTGATGACATCCATCCTGCCACTTTATACCTAAGAACTGAATTTCCTGGGCAGGCCCTTTTACTTTGCTTCACTTAATAGCAAAACTGGCTCATAGAAGAATTTGAATTATTTGCTCTCCAGCACAGCAGCACTCAGTGGGGGTGTGACCTCATTCAGGCCACGGTAGTCTACTGTCAGCCTCCATTCTCCACTGGCTTTACGCACTGGCCATATGGAGCTGTTAAAAGGTGAGTAAGTTTTACTGATCACTCCCTGATTCTCCAACTGGCGAATCAAATCATGAATGGGGAGCAAGGAATCCCTGTTGGTGCGATACTGCCGTCTGTGCACTGTCTTTGTAGCAATCGGTACCTGCTGCTCTTTTATTTTTACTCGTAGCAGCCTCACAACAGACGGGTCCTCTGACAGGCCAGGCAAAACAGACAGCTGCTTAATGTTGTCCATATCTACAGCAGCGATTCCAAAGGCCCAGTGATACCCCTTAGTATCCTTGAAATGCCCTCTTCTGAGGTATCCTCAATACCAAGTATGAACGGAAACCCTGGACCACTCACATAGGATGTTTTTTCCAGTCTTTACCAGTGAGGCTTATTTCAGCCTCCAACACAGTCAATTCTTGAGAGATATCCAGAAATATGGATTGATTCTGTCCCTTCATGACTGGAGGGCATTAGGGTGCACTGTGCACCAGTATCCACCAGTGCCTTATATTTCTGTGGTTCTGATGTGCTAGGCCATCAAATCCACACAGTCCAATAAACTCTATTATCCCTTCCACTCCCTTGAATGAGGGCAGGGCCCCTCTATTGGTTACCTGTGATAACTGGAGCAGCCGTACTGGTGGTTGGACTGTTTTGTAGTTCCCTCACCCGTGCTCATAGTACAGGAGTAGGCTGGTCATGCCACTTCCTCGTGTCTTCTCTGTGGTCACGTAGGTAACACCACAAGGAAACACACAGTGCAATTTACTGTTGTTCCTTGCTCAATCTGGAAAGCGCTTGTGTCTAATAGCTGAGAATTTTAATGATACACATGAAGGCTTTATGGTCGTTAATTTCTTTACGATCTCTCGCCTTCAACTGAAGCAGCAGCTAGGCCAATTACCAAGTGACACCAAGGAGATGAAGTGGCAAAATGGCGATTTATTGAAACAGACACATCCTTATATAACCTACGCCTTTTTGTCTACACCCACTGTATTACACTAAGATTCTTCCAGAATATGGGGAAGGGCCTGTCACATCACAACAAGCTACCGTCCCAGCTGTCCCAACAGCGAAGCAACCAGGTAACAAGAGATTCATTCCGGTGCCGTGTGAACTCCTTTCTTACGCCTTCGATTTCAGTCATCTTCAGGGATCGACAAACAGTAACAGAGATTTCCTCCTCATCACTCTCTTCTTCATGACACTTTTCCTTTTTCCTTTCTCGGTACTTATCCAGACCTGTCACCTGGATCTTCTGTTGCCTCCTCCTCCACTTCTTTTTTCCGTTCTAGACGTGAGGACACCCATTTCCATTTCTTGCCTTCCACAAGGGCAACTGATATTGTTATAGGTGCCTCCTGTGACTGATCAAAATTGACTTGGGGATTTCCCTTTTTGGCTAGAACCTCAGCTCGGAAATTCTCTCTTTTCGGAACAGTGTTATATAGAGCACGGTAAGCACAAGCCAAGCCCCAAATAAGTCATACCCCCTTAGATCTATCTAGGCTGCGCCATCCCTGACTCAAATACTGGCTTAGTTTCTCGGGATCCCACAGGTGTTCAAGAGTTAAATCCCATGACATTGCGGGCCCCCATGTGTTGGCGAACCTGAAGGCAAAAGTCAGCGTTCTAGGAAAAACAACCACACACCAATATAGTTAAATATAGCTGTGTCCATCTACTGCCTGAAGAGCCGTACTTTTATAGCAAACAAACAAGGGTGTTCAAAAATCACACGTACTAATTGGAAGAAAGCTTCTGCAATAAGAACCCTAAAACCCCGCTTCAAAGCCACGAGCCTTTCACTCTTTTGCTAGAGGTGTCCTTGGTTCTCATGCTGTTTATCCTGCTCTGCAGCTGCTGCTCTGTAAAGTGCTTATCTTGATCCATGGCTGCTGCTCTGTAAAATTCTTCTTGTATTACAACAGAATGGCAGTTCCCTGGGGTCTCCAGCACACCCCCAGCCAGCTGGCAAATGCCGCTGAGGACCTTCAGGAAAGAAATGCCCTGGGTAGTGACAATGTTCACTGGACAACTGTGAGCCCCACAATGGGTCTCGTACCTGTGTGCCATCTTCTGAACACCAGTAGCACGGTGTAGATGCAAGGCCCAGCCAGGCAAAATCAAAACATGCTTCTGGAAGGGGATCCTTTCTGAAGAGTCGTTACACTAATGAGAGGACCACAAACATTCACTCAGCGAACTCCAAATCTCTGTGCCTTTGCAGGCCTAGGGTCTTGTTTGGTTCACAGAGACATGGTGGGTTGATTCTCAGCTCTGTACTGTAGCAAATGGGGTACAGATTCTGCATGACGGATGGGCAAGGAAGAAGAGAAAAGGCTGCTGCCATCCATGAGAGGGCACTGAGCTCTGCCTGGGGATGGCAGAGGAGCCAGCTGAGAACTGATGGAAAGGGCTCAGAGAGGAGAGCGGCAGATTCTGTTCCTTGCTTCCTGATCAGGAAGAACAAGAAGAGGGGACAGGCAGGAATCTGAGTTACAGCTGGAATGGAATTGTTTTCTTCAGACTGTCTGCTGTGGTGCAGTGTTTTGGTTCTAGGAGAAAACCATTGATAACACTCTGATGTTTACAGCTGCTGCTAAGCAGTGTTGTACAGAGCCAAGGCCATGGTCAGTGGAGGGCACATGGAGCTGGGAGGGAACAGAGTGAGGACAGCTGACTGATAGTGGCCAAAGGGACGTTCTCTATCAGCTGACAGCAAGCAGAAATTGTATTGAAAGGGGTGGGAGTTCATCTCAGTCTCTTCACTGCCCAGGGTCCAGCTGAGCATCAGTCTGGTGGTGCTGAGCAAGTGCTTGTGCATCAGTTGTTACATACAATTCCATATCAACGGATATATAGTGATAACTATTACTCCACTTCTTTTATCTCTCTTAGTAAACTGCTTTGTTACATCCCAGAAGTTGTACTCTTTTTCCCAGTTCTCATCCCCATCCCACTGGGAATTGGGCAGTGCACAAAGCACTGTGAGCTGCTGAGCCACATGTTGGGTTCAACAACCACAGTCATTTTGGTGCCTGATGTGAGGCTCCAAGGGTTGAGATAGCAGCACATCTGTCCAGAGCGGACAGGGCTTTGTGGGAGCTGGAGAAGTGCAGGCCATGGTGCTGATATGTGTGGATGTGCTCCCTATGTGTGGAGCTTGTTGAGTCTTCTCATGAAGCTTCACTGCACAGCTCCTTACTTGGTGCTTGGATGCTGCATTAGGGTATTTATTTTGCTATGCTGTTTGACCTCAGTTTGTACCACGATAAAATTGGCAGCTGACAAAGTGAAGTTTTGTGCACATTCAGCTCTGCGGTCATCTTTGGGTTTTGGAAGTAATATTGTCCATATGATTAGGAATTACACAATTTACATTGTCGCCTCTGTGAGTCCGGGGGTGTACTGGATATTGTGTTGAGGGACATGGTTTAGTGGGAGCTATAGGTAATAGGTGAACGGTTGGACTGGATGATCTTTTAGGCCTTTTCCAACCTTGGTGATTCTATGAATCTATGATTGAGGTTAAACAATTATTCAGGAATATCAGTGAGAGATCTGCCCCAAGGTGAGAAGGCTCTGCATGGCAGAGGGTGTGGGACGGTCTGGGCAGCTGCCTGGAGTGGTGGGCACCCCCAGGGCTTTGGAACTTCATCTCCGAGCAACTGCAGGATCCTGATAAACTGGTAGAATATTGGGGGCAGGTCTGCTGTGGCACTGGTAACCCCCAAGAGGCACAAATGACTGCAGTGTGCCAGATCCAGAGAGCTGGATCTGCTGACAGTGCTGCAGCCTCTGCAACTCCTGGCACAGACCATGCAGCAGCTCCAAGGTTTTGCTACACGTCCTGCAGTTGCTCCAAGCTCTGGGCAGATCCCTCTGTCACTCCACCCCTCATAATGAGCTCTGCAGTTACTCCTGCTACGGGTCCTGTAGCTGTTCCAAGTATGGTAATAAGAAAATGGTACAAATTCCTCCCAAGGGAGGAAGTACAGCCCTGCGGTGGCTCCAACCCCTCCAATGAGCCCAGTGGCTGCTCCAACATAGTCACAGGTCCTGTGGTGGTTCCAGCTCTGGCAATGAACTCTGAGGTCACTTCAACTCCTGCAACAGCCCAACAGCCACTTCAGCTCCTACAGTGAACCCTGTGGCTGTTAAAACCCCTGCAACTAATCCTGGACTTGCAGACAGATGCGCATAGGGATTAGTTCATATATGTTTGCAACTGCATATGTTGTATATGTGTGAAAATACACTAAATATATTATATATGTATAAATACATTTGTCATAATTATTATCCTTTTCTTTTTCTCTTTGTCTCAACCCATAAACCTTAAACCACAGCACTGCCTTGAGATGCTTACGGATCTCCTTGGGACTATTCAATCTGATCTGGTCACACAGTGAAGAGCACCTGAAGATCTCAAGGTTTTCTCAGGGAGCAGCTCCTGAGGTATATTCCTTACACCAGCTTTGGAAGAGGCCTCCCTCCAGTTCTCTGGTCCTGCTCTAAAGGGGCCCTCTTGTTATGGCAGTGCCAGCAAGGAGACCAGTTCTGACAGACCTGTTCATATTGCCGGCTACTGACTGCAGCCCTGGATTGCTGCTGTAGAGGCAACAGGACTGCTGTGAGACACACAAGACCTTCAGGACTGCACAAATGAGAGGACTCAAGAGCACTGCAGCACTGGTAAGAGCACATGAATGAAAAGAGCACGTTGAGCTGCTGTCTGTGGCTGTACCTCCCCAAATCCAGGCAAAGTAGGAAGAAAGAAAATCTAAGTAAGTCTATTTTGAAAGCTTTTTAGGTATCTTATAACATATTCAGGGAATCTGGTTCCATGTTTACATGAGTTCTTGGAGTGAGAAAATGGAAATTAGGTAGGAAAGAATTTAAATACATTTTTATTTATAAGTTCAATAACATTTTTTTTTTGCACATTCCTATATTTCACATAATCAAACAGACAAAGATGCATAAAACATAAAGAACCACCACTGGGAATCCTATTGAGGAAGTTGTGCATTTTATTGTAGCTGGAATAGTGCTTATTGCAACACCTTCCTGAAAGCGTGCTTGATCTCCCTGTTCCTCATGCTGTAGATAATAGGGTTTAGTGTTGGAGGAACCACTGCATACAGAAGTGCCACTGTCAGATCCAGGAGTGGGGAGGAAATGGACGGGGGCTTCAGGTAGGCAAAAGCACCAGTGCTGAGAAACAGGGAGACCACAGCCAGGTGAGGGAGGCACATGGAGAAGGCTTTGTGCCGTCCCTGCTCAGAGGGCATCCTCAGCACAGCCATGAAGATGTGCACATAGGACACAACTATGAAAACAAAGCAACCAAAGCCTAAACTGACACCAAAAAAGAGAAATACAAATTCCATGAGGTAGGAGCCAGAGCAGGAGAGCTTGAGGATCTGTGGGATTTCACAGAAAAACTGGTTGACAACATTGCCTTGGCAGAGAGGCAGTGAAAACGTACTGGCAGTGTGCAGCAGGGAATAGAGAACCCCAGTGCCCCAGGAAGCTGCTGCCATGGTGGCACAAGCTCTGCTGTCCATCAAGGACCCGTAGTGCAGGGGCTTGCAGATGGCAACGTAGCGGTCATAGGACATGATGGTGAGAAAGGAATACTCTGCTGAGAGGAAGAAGGAAAAGAAAAAGAGCTGTGCAGCACATCCTGTGTAGGAGATGGCCCTGGTGTCCCAGAGGGCGTTGGCCATGGCTTTGGGGAGAGTGGTGGAGATGCAGCCCAGGTCGAGGAGGGCCAGGTTGAGGAGGAAGAAGTACATGGGGGTGTGCAGGCGGCGGTCGCAGGCTACGGCTGTGCTGATGAGGCCGTTGCCCAGGAGGGCAGCCAGGTAGATGCCCAGGAAGAGCCAGAAGTGCAGGAGCTGCAGCTGCCGCGTGTCTGCCAACGGCAGCAGGAGGAACTCGCTGATGGAGTTGCTGTTGGACATCTACTGTTGTTGGGCTTGGAGTCCTGCTCAGAGTGCAGAAGATAATGACAAGTCCAGACCATTCTCAGACACACTCCTCCTGCTATAATATGAAATGTTTTTATTCTCTTACAACAGTGTACATTTAGCACCATTACTTGCATTTAATTTCATGTATTTCAGCATTCCTTAAGCAGAAGCAGCATATGGAGCTCTAACCTTCCTTTTATTTTCTTATGCCTTCTCCCTGGATATTTTCATCTGTTTCATGTCTCATATCTTTACCCCAAGTGCTCTTAGAGCCCCCTACCCGAGCTTCTGTGGCATTCAGTTTCAGTTAGAAAATGCTGCCTGTTTGTAGGATAAGTGAATTATTCATGCCTACAGAAAATGATGATAATTCCATCCTTCGAGAAAGGGGAGACTGAAAGCACATCATGTGTGAGTGTTCACAAAACAAGCAATTGATTGATGAAAAATTCTCAGAACTCTTATTGCCCCTTTTAGATTTCTGACTCCAAACCTCTTTGCCTCAGAACAGGAAATGGAAACCCCCTGCCTTGGCTCTCCTCTTGCAAAGTGCCCTCAGAAACATTCAGTTGTGCAGTGGAGTTGTGATCCCCTGCCCCAGGCAGCAGCTGTGGCAGCACAAGTCCTGCCGGGGGGCTCCTTCCCCCCACACGTCTCCCCGCAGCGCCCTGGGCAGCTCCCCGGGCAGGCTGAGTGCTGAGCCTGGCAGGCGGCAGAGTCCCATACCCGGCACACAGCCCCTGGGGCACAGCAGGGACCCTGCTCTGCAGGACAGCCCTGGGCACCCGCCTGCAGCCCCGGCTGCACAGCCTGCAGCCGTGCTGGGACATGCAGCCCTCAGGGCTGTGATTTCATACTGCAGTATGGAAGCCCTCAGCTGGAGCAGAAGGCTTTTTCCACAGTAAAGAAACATGCAGTGCCTGCATCCAGATCTCCTATGGGATGTCCCAAATTAAGTTGACCCTCTATGAAAAGCAGCTCATGGTCTGCAGTGAGACTTACCCTGTCATGGTCTGTGAGCAATGCTCCTGCAGTGAGCTCACAGCCCGCTCACACCACACACATCCTGCAAGCTCTCTTCAGTTTCTCTCCTCTCCTTCTGTCACCTGCAGGCTGTGCTGTGCACAAGAGCTGCTCCTGGGCACAGCTGTCTCTCTGCAGCCCTGCACACTTTTATGAGCTCCCTGTGTCCCAGGAGCCTGGACAGGCAAGCAGCAGATTATGTCATTTTTATCTTTCCGACTTGTCTCCCCTGACATGTCCCTGGGTCCTCATGGCCAACAGCTCCTGAAAGACAACAGCATCATGACTGTGCTTTGAAATTCGCTCAATTAACCACCACATGTCCAGTGGTCAGTGACTGATTGGAGACATATGGGGAGTGCTCCCAGAGATCGTTTGATGAAACAATAAGGGCAACCAGACAAGGAAGGCAAGGTTTGGACTTTCCCTGTGCAGGGCAGTGATCCAGCTGAGGCAGTGCAGGAGTCTCATCCCTTGACAGAAATCCTGGAGATGAAATGGGATTCAGCTCCCTACACACCCACAGGAGCTGGGATTCCTCTGGTTCAGTTCAGAAGTGCACAAGGAGTTGCCTGCACGTGAGCTCCTGCTCTGAGTCCTCGGACCTTCAGCTGGGAGGCAGCTGCTCACACACAGACACTGGGTGATGCCCAAGGTGCCTGGGCTGCTCCTGATGTGTGCCAGTGCTTGTAAACCATGTGGGAAATCCCTGAGATAGACAGCTCCTTCCTGGGCATCAGCCGAGGGCCAGAGAGGGGATAGCACTGGCTGTCTGGTGAATTCACTCACAGCTGCAAGAGCAGCACAGGGCCTTCAGGAAAGCCATGCCCATGGTGTGACCATGTTGCTGTGTCAACTCCAAGGCCCACGATCAGTCTAATGTTTGTGTGCCACCTTCTGCACACTGATTCTATAGATGAGCTATCCAGTCAGGCTATGTCCAGTGATGCTTTCCAATTAGGATGTTTACTTCTGTGGTTTTGCACTAATGCAAACACCAACACACAAGAAGCTAGAAATCTTGATAGAGCTGCAGGCCTGAGCTCCTGTTTGGACCATGGGGACACAGTTTAATGGCTTCCACAACTGCACTGTAGCACAAGGGGGATACCGAGTCTCCCTGGGCGAGGAGACAAAGAAGGGGTGAGAGTGCACTGAGCTCTGCCTGGGGATGGAAGAGCAGACAGGTCAGAGCTAATGGAAATGGCAAACAGAGGAGACCATCAGTGTCTTTTCCTGTCTTCCTGATCAGGGAGAGTAAATGGAAGGTGCCCTCTGCAGACAGATGGGAATCTGATGTTGTCTGTCCCTTGTCCCATTTGGTGGCCTTTGTCACTCCATTATCTGCAGCAGGGACAGCACAGCAGGGCATGTGGCATCCAGCAGATCCCTGGAGAGCACAGATGGCAGCTTCTTGACCAAGCAGTGGAGGAACCAAAGAGGAGAGGTGCTCTGCTGGATCTCATACTCTCCGGCATGGAAGGACTTGTGGGAACTGCGAAGGTGAAAGGGGCATCAGGCCACGTGCAAGATGCAAATGTATCTCTTTTAATTTATTTTGAGGCTGTAAGCTTAATAGTTGATCATAAATGTCAATAAAACTGAAACAAATAATTGAAGACAAAGATGGAAATCATTGAAATTGTGTTAACCCTTCTCAACATGAAAAATTCTCATGAGTCTTGTTCCATTTTAAGTTGTAAATATGAATCTTTGAGGTGATTTGATGTCTTTTTTTTTCTTTTACTGAAACTACAATGTTTTCCAGAACTGTGTTCGCTGGACACAAATGCCTTCAGATTCAGAGACACAGACAGTGGTGCCAGTGCCAATGCCCTGTGACTATAGCCCGGTGCCCAGCACTACTCTTCCCTGCTGCCTATTTGATGTGTCTCATCCTCCAAGTTTTTTCAGCTCTCCTAAATAAATGGCCATGGTTAAGGGCATGTTTTCAGCAGGCCATTTGGGCACAAACTACTCCCACTGCCCTCCAGATTTCTCCATCCCTTGCTCTTTGTTCAGTCAGATACCTCCCAATTATCTGTCTGATTTCAGACTTTCAGGGGGATTACTGGAATTTGTTCCATCTCCCCAAAGTCTGAGAATCAGTGAGAATGTGTTAACCCGTCTCAATGTGTGAAATACTCACAAGTCCTGATCAATTTGAAGTTGATACCTCTCAACTACCTGGCTGATCTATCCCAGGGAGATTACTGGAATTTGCTCTATCTACCAGAGTCTGATGGCCTCTGTTGTCAACTACTTCACTGTGATTCAATCTATCCTATCCTACCTCAGAATAAATCATTTCTTTTAAAAGTATTCCATATGAAAGACAAACTTCAATAGATGCAGCTTGAACATGGCATGCAGTTGATCACTGTGTTTTACTGTTCATTCAATTGCATCACCTTTCTTTCCATTTGCTGGCCAGATAAAAAAGAGAAATCTTTCCTTTTCCATGTGTAGCTGGTTCTCTGAGGAAAGCCAGTGGGAGGTGGTGCAAAGCAGTTTTAACACTGAGCGGATGAATGCAGAGGAGAAGAGTGATGTGAAGAAAAGTGATGCAAGTCCCATAGGTCCATTGTGAGCAGAAATTGTGTGGGGAGGTTGAGAAGGACCTTTGTCAACACAGTAACAGTACAGAACTCATTGGGACATCCTGGATTGGTATCAGTTGCACAGTGCTGCTTTAATGTCTTCTTTAAACCCAACTATAAATAAATAGACAATAAATTTATACTGGATTCTTTAAGCTCTCTCCAGATATCCCTCCTTTTTGCTGAACAAGTTCTGATAACCTGAAGAAGATAACAAGATGGCATAAGGCACAGGAGATTCTTTAGGTTATAATGGTCCCAGGGTGCATTTGATGCTGAGTTCATCAGCCTCTAGTGCAGAGAGAAGTTTGCACAAAGTGCTCAACAAGACAAAGTCAGAAGTAACAGTGAAGTTTCTTGGAGTATTAATGGGCCCGCTGAGGAACATTACCAAGTAAGCTTCCCAAGGGACTTGTTAGAGAAGATAACTGGAAGCCATGACTACAGGCAGGCAAAGGCACTGGCATGCTAAGAAACCTCTCCTTTGCCTTACAAAGCAGACAGGTCAAGCCCTGATTGCAAGACCAGTGGTAGAGAGGTCCTGTATGTCATGTTGGCTCTGGGCATTTCCTGGGGCAATGTGTTGGAATTTTGTATGATGTTAAATGAAAGACATGGGGACAGAAGATCCCAGGCTCTACATGTGGTGCAAGGACGCTGTGAGGTTCATGTCCCATATGAGACCTATGTTTCATTGCAGGATGTGAGCAGGGATGTGAGAAGGGCCCAGTCTGAACAAGCAGCCAATCCCTGTGAAACTCTGAACTTCAGATCTCTCGGTTTCAGTGCCCTCGTTTGCACATTCTCCCAGAGTTTGAAGTCCTTTATGTTCTGTGGTGCCCAGAACATAGTGAGGCAGTAGCAATGCAGAGCAGAGGGACAACCCTTTCCCTCACCCAGCTGGCAATAAGTTGCTTCATGCACTCCAGGGGACTGTTGTCTTTCCTGGCTGCCTTGGCACACTGCTGACTCACATTCAGTTTGATGCTGACCAGCACCCCAACCCTTTCCAGTCAGAATCCTCTCCAGTGTCCCATATCCAGTCAGTGTGTATGTCCAGCATTGCCCCTACCCAGGTGCACAATCAGGCACTTGTTCTTGTTATACTTTATGCACTTGGTGCTTAGTACCAACTGGTACCCACTTCTCTGACTTGTCCACATCTCTCTGCAAGTCCTCTCCACCCTCAGTGGAGGCAACAGCACCTCCTCATCTGGTCTCATCAGCAAACTTGCTCAGAACGTCTTCTAGTCCTGCATTCAAGTCATCTGCATAAACATGAAAGGAAAGTGGCCCCAAAATGGAACCCTGGGGACCCCGACAGTGACCATCTACCAGCCTGATGGAAAAAACTGACTATAATCCTTTGGGACTGACCTACTGGCCAACTGCTCACCCACCACATTGTGTTTCTGTCTAGCCATATGCAGAACATTCTGTCCAGAAGGTTGTTGTGAGAAACAGAATCAAAATCTCCACTGAAATCCTCAAGGATTACATCAACTGGCTTCCCTTGGTCAACTAAACGGATAACTGTGTCACAAAATGAGCTTAAATTAAACAGGACCTTCGCCTCACAAACTTGTGTTGGCTGCGACCAATGACAGAATTGTCCTTCAGCTGTTTTTCCATAACTCCCACCATCATTTTCTCCATAATTTTACCAGGCTCTGGACTGACAGGTCCATAATTGCCCATGTCATCTTTCTTGCTCTTCCTTACAATGAGACAACATTTGCCAGCTTCCTGTCAGCTGGCATGACCCTAGACTTCTTTAGATGCAATTGAAATGAGAGCCCAGAGCACACTAAGTTTTCATCATTGAAAGAAAGTAGATGTGCCATAGCTTTGCAATGCCTTGAACTCCAGAGTATGCCACAGATGGAGCAGAGGGGAAGATTTGCCTCTTCTGTAGTGAACTCATTATTTTGGTAAGCAGAATAACACTACCTGATACATGGGGACTGTGTCTCTGCTCTGCTCTGCTCAGCTCACAGGGCAGCGGTCTGGCAGGGTGTTGCTCTCATGTCAATGCAGGTAAACTCACTTTAATCCTTTTTCCTCTGTAAATGCTTCCTCTATTTCTATGCTCAGATACACTTCCACATTCCCTCAACTACACTTTCATATATCATTAACAATTACACTTTCTTATACCATCAAAACAGTTTGTCAAACAGTACAGTTCTTCAGTTCACATAAACTCCCTTAATACAGTCTGTATTCTTCAGTTATAAACACTGTGCCACAGAACCAGCACTGATTGAACCACCTCCCTCACACACTTCCTCGCAAGCAGTACATAGTATTACATAAATGGGTTGACACTCATTGGTCGGGTGGAATGTACACCTCTCCTCAGGACAATCTTACTAATCTACAGAGTACAAACTCCTGTCTTCTTACATACAAGCAGAAAGTACTTATGAGTGGACACACAACACAGTCTTTCACTTTGTCCGTGTCTGGCCATTTCCCTCACAGGAGGAAGGAAACATGGATCGGGACTCGGCACTCACCCTGCAGCTGTTCTGTGTCTCACTCACACCACACTCACTCTGACATTTAGATCAAAAACCATGGTTTATTCATACTACACAATGCTGACAACGTTTTCTAGCTGGAATCTTAATAACACTCATACTCTGGTTGACCAGTTGCAAACGTTAATGTTTTTCCCAGAGTCGGCTTGACACACGGTACCAAACACTTAAAGCAGATGATAATATTGAACATACAACCTATAAGCCCCGTGATTACAACTTGGAGAACCCAGGCTACCATTTGACAGGCTATCCACTATATCCCATACCCGTAGGAGAGACCAACCTAGGTCCCTCCTATTGTCACCCACCTGGGAGAGAGTACTTGTTCTTGTTTCCATTCATATGACATACAGTTCCCTTTCATAGGAACTCACCCAAGGAGTCTTCCTACCCCAGCTGGCAACCAAAGCCATGAGCTCACCTCCCTGGGAGCAGCACGTATGGCTGTAAACTGTGTAGGATGTCTCCTCAAGACATATGGGCTCCACTTACCATACACATACCTGGTCCACCTATGGGTGGTCCTTGTCTGTCCCTGCAGTGATCAGGTGAGGAAGGGAGTCCTTCAGAGAAATCTCAGGGTGCGCCAAAAGTGTCTCCCTCTCAGCTGGTCCTGCAGCGAACAGAGCTGGTCCCACCTGGGCCGCCAAATTGACTACAGGAATTGAACTCTATAACCTCTATAACTGATACAGTCTCCCATGACATCCTTATAACAAAGCTGAGGAAGTATGGGATAGGTGATTGGACAGTGAAGTGGGTCGAGAATTGGCTGACTGGCAGAGTGCAGAGTGTTGTCGTTGGCGGTGCAGTGTCTGGCTGAGGGCCTGTATCGAGCGGCATCCCCCAGGGGTCTGTGCTCAGTCCGGTCTTGTTCAACATCTTCATCAATGACCACCCTCAGCAAGTTTGCTGATGACACGAAGTTGGGAGGATTGGCTGACACGCCTGAAGGCTGTGCTGCCATTCAGCGAGACCTGGACAGGCTGGAGAGCCGGGCAGTAAGAAACCGGATGAGGTTTAACAAAAGCAAGTGTAGAGTCTTGCACCTAGGGAGAAATAATTGCATGCACCGGTACAGGCTGGGGGAAGAGCTGCTGGGGAGGAGCTCTGCTGAGAGGGACCTGGGCGTCCTGGTGGACGACAGATTAACCATGAGCCAGCAGTGTGCCCTTGTAGCCAAAAAAGCCAATGGCATCCTGGAATGCATTAAAAAGAGCGTGTCCAGCAGGTCGAAGGAGGTGATCCTCCCCCTCTACTCTGCCCTGGTGAGGCCTCATCTGGAATATTGTGTCCAGTTCTGGGCTCCCCAGTAAAAAAAAGACAGGGATCTCTTAGAAAGAGTCCAGCAGAGGGCCACTAAGATGGTGAAGGGCCTGGAGCATCTCCCCAATGAGGAGAGACTGAGGGAACTGGGTCTGTTTAGCCTTGAGAAAAGAAGGCTGAGAGGGGACAGGATCCAGGTTCTATAAATATTTGAGGTGTGGGGGGCAAAGTGTTGAGGCCAGACTCTTTTCAGCAGTGTGTGGAGACGGGACAAGGGGAAACAGACAGAAACTGCACCATAGGAAGTTCTGCACTAATGTGTACAATAACTTCTTTACGGTGAGAGTGACAGAGCACTGGAACAGGCTGCCTAGGGTGGTTGTGGAATCTCCTTCTCTGGAGATATTCAAGACCTGCCTGGATGCTGAGCTGTGCAACGTGGTGTAGGGAACCTGCTTTGGCAGGGGGCTGGACTCAGTGGTCTCTGGAGGTCCCTTCCAACCCCTACAATTCTGTGATTCTGTGAATATCATGGAGTTGTTTGGATGGGGAAAGACTACCCCTTTGAATGACCTTTTGTCAGGGCATGTCCTGGGATTCCTAGGATCCTCAAAATGCAGCACTGCTTCTGTCACTGAAAAATGGGGCCCTGTGTGGGACGGAGGGAGGGTCCATGAGTCCCTGGCCCACCTGACTGAGTATTTCCATGGTCTTAGCAAAGACATACTTACAACTTGAGAATGACAGTTAGCTGTGTTCATGGTGGCATGGCCACTTTTAATGGCCTTGAACTGTCTGAACATAACTGAAGAGGCTCAGGCTGATGCAAATCAGCTATTGAATGATAGTGTTGAAAAACTGGAAAGACAGGTGGCAGTTTTGATGGGGAAAAAACCTAATTCAATCATTCTCCTATGGAAGATCAGGAACATCTCTCTGGAAGACCATGGGGACCCTGTACAAGGGAATCTGTATAAAATGGACTCTGTAAATGAAGGCACTAAAAGGTCAGATTTTGAGGTTCCATTTGGACTAGATCTATTTGAGATCTGACAGATTGTAACCCAAAAATGAAAAAAAAAAAAATAAAAAAAATGCAGGATAGGCTGGTGGGAGTGCCCTGACCAGTATCTAACCCCCCAAACCCTGCTGCCCATAATACAGTAGCTGAACTGATGGATATAGTACAGTGGTTTAGACAGAAACCAAGAGAGCATGCCAGCATAGCTGCTCTGGTTATGGGACATGGAGGCAGAAAGCGCTGTGGTGAATGGACTGGAAATTTCAAAACTGACATCCATTACTACTCACCCTGCCCTCAGGCAAAGACTGTATGCTCTGTCCAACATAATGAGGATAGCCATTTGATCAGTGAATGATTTATGGCTGTGTGTCATATAACATGGCCAAATAAGAATGACATACCATTAAATATCAGCCTGTGGTTCTCAATGGAGGACTAACAAAATTATATTAGAGAATTAGGCATGAAAGAGGCAATCTATGAAGATGATTTTGAGAGCCCAGTCAATAAATTTTTCATCAGGAACGAGGGATCTCATCCTACAGCCATCACCTTTACATCAGTATGGGTCTATGTTATCCATACTGAACCCCCCAGTGGCCCTCAGGTGCTGTAATACAACAGGCTGCCCAATTGATGGGGAGACAAGAGTGCCTACGGCCAGATGCAGGCTCTGAATGGTGGTGGAAAGGTCTGAGAAAGGCAGAGAACCATCTGCTGCCATGACTTAGGCGTCCAGCCCCTAAGGTAATCCAGTCTGGACCCATTAGGGTCTTGAGACAACAAATGTTTAAAGACCAGATTAGAGCAGGAGTTCAGTTTAAAAAGATCGATGGACAGCATAATCAGGAAAAAATATCTGTTAAACAGGCCCAAGCACTGAGTATTTATAGTCCAACCTTTTCAGCCAAACTAGATGTGAATGTAACTCAAGAAGGGTCTGGATGGGGGCTCTGGCAGAGCCAGAGTTCTTTGTGAACCCCTATGAGGTTTTGGCCACAGGTTTGGCATGGAGCAGAATAAAGATACATCACAGTTGAAAAGCATTTATTGGCTACCTATTCTACACTACAGGTGGTAGAACCAGTAGCTCAGATTTCAGAGGTTATCGTTAAACAACAAGGCCAGTCCAGGGGTGGGTAAAAGATCTAACACACATCTCTATGATGGGGGTGGCCCAATCACAAGCAGTGGTGCGCTCAGTTGTTCTGCTTGCCTGCTCCTCAAGGAGTTAAGAGAAATCTATGCCTGTTGCGTGTTCGAGTGCATGCGCAATGCCATGTGGAGGGCTTATCACAATAAAGATTGGCGGATTTGCTGCGTAGACCGGTCAGAACTCAGATCTGCGTTGTGCTTCCTGTGGCACCAAACGCCCAACAGTGGCAGTTCCGTGTATTGGCCAGCAGGTGGCAGCAGAGACCACGGAAAGAACGTCTGCGGGACAGACCCTGGGGATCCGTTCTCTTTTGATTATAGGGGAAGAACACAAAGATGGAAGAGGAGGGAAGGGGGAAAAAAAAAGAAAAAAAGAAAAAACCAAACCACAGCAAACAAATAAAAACTTCTCCAAACGTAGCAAACTTGAATGTCTGTCAATAAATAAATGAGTAATTGAATTGATGTCCGTTTCAGACAGTCCCCTGTAGAATCAGGGTAAGGGTTAGGATTAGAGTTACATTGCAGGTTAATGCTGTTATCTTTACAGCTCCTGTGAGGGTTGGGGTCTGGGTCAGGTGTTTAAAAAATGAAATGAAAAAAGAATTAAAAAAATATATTGAAAGCTTCAGATTTCCTTAATCTTTGTGGGAATCATATAATGTGCAACTCAGACCTACCTCTTCGTGCAGTGACTGCCTGTAAATTTGCTAGAGCCCAATATAATATGGCCTTGTGCTTTACGCTAACTCACCTTCATTTCATTTTCATTAAATTTGCTTGGTAGTCAGATTTTGGTGTGTGGATATTTTAAAACAATCTGACATTGGCAAAAAATTAAAAATAAATAAATAAATGCACGACAGCATCAATTGTATCAATTTTTATAGATAAGAAGAGCAGTTTTCCTTAGTTTTCTGTGCCTCTTTACTTTCTTACCCTCTCCCCTTGTGTGAGAAACTCTCAAAGTCAAAGATTTCTAGTTAGGCAAAGATGGCAGCGATAGCAGCAGTGCTTATTCATTATTGCAATACTGCGCGCACATCCCCTATTGGCAAGGGAGAAACTGCACACCAGTCAGTGAAATCAATTCTGTTCTGTGCCCTAAACCCACTGCAGGTGACGCTCTCATGGCTCTCATTGGTTGAGCATCTCAGGCTCACAGACTCCTCGAGACTGTGGCTAGGATTCATTTCCATAGAAGGTCAATTACCAACCTCTTGTTTTTAGGTCTGCCTTGTACTTTTCTGCGGACAGAGAAGGGCAATGTTTCCAAAAGTCAGTACATTCATTCTGTCCTGTGCTGGGCTCTACCCACCCTGTGTACTTATCTTGTGCTTGTCTCAATTCTCCCCATGTCAGAATGCCCCCAGTCTGAACTTAACTCTGTTCAGCAACTTTCTTGGTGGAAAAACTACTTATACAGCTGTTTTACAAGAGGGTTATACATTCAGTTAGGGCCTACACAATGTACTGAAAATACTGGAAACCTCCACTGCAAAAACACAATCTACCTCTCCCATCTGTGCAGCCTTGCAGACCCAGAGCATGCCAGGTTATTTCTGCTTTCATAGCATTTGCATGCTGTAGGGTGAGCACAAGGTTCTGCTGCTTGATTCTTCTGCAAGAGCTGCCTACCGGCAAATGGTTGTGACAGAATGCATTTGTGCACAGAATGGGATGTGACAGAAAGCATTTGTCTCCACAAGAGCAGAGTTACATTCAGTGCAGAGTGTGAGAGTCAGGTTGGTGTGGAAAAGCACTGACACGCTGGGGATGATGCAGTGCTCACATGTCTAACACTCACAGACATTACTGTCAGAAGGATGGTGCTGTGTTGTGCTTCTACCTTTGGTAGCCCCTGGAGAAATGCTATGGCACACAGAACACCTTTGTATTGCACTGACTGCTGCCATGCAGCATGGATTTAACACACCAAATCCAGAGGAGCATGACTGCATCTAACTGCCCTGAGAAAAACTACTGTAGCTGAAGAGATGAGGAGGCAGCTGCTCATCTGCAGAACAAGCAGTACTGCCAGACATTGGGCCAGGTGAGCACCTCCTGCTGCAGCGTGATGATGACAGTGCTGGAGATGATCTGCAAAGCCAGCTTAAAAGTGGGAGACATGAGTCAACATGGCAGGAGGACAGAGGTGTTAGGGAGCAGCCAAGGCATCAAAGAGTATCAGAAGGCTTTGAAAGGTATCACAAAGCAACAGCCAGGAAGACTGGGATTATCATGAGCAGCAACCTGGATGCTAGAAATTATTTGCTCCCATACAAAATGGTAGAGATCTTGCTGCAGACATCCCAAAGCCAGGCAAAATGGGAACCCAGAGCTCTGCCTGCACGAACCCCACAGCCAGAGTGTTGCAAGCTGAGCTGCCTTGCTGTTTGTTGCATTCATCCCAATCCCTGTGAATGAAGACTCGGAATGCAGTCAAGGCGATGAATGAGCATGTAAGTGACTTAATTCAATAAAAGACAGGAGGGCTTGAGAGGTCAAGGGTGAAGATGGGACTCCTCTTGTCAAGATGAGAGTGGCTCAGAGCTTGTGCTGCTGCCTGGTGCCTGGGACTGGCAGCCTGACTCTAAGTCCCCATCTAAGATGCTCAGCTTCACCTCAGTGATGCTGCCCTGCTCCTGCATGGTGGTGCTGCTGCTGGGGCACTCGGGCTGTGCTTGGGATGGGCAGCACTGCAAAGGCGCTGGGTCACAATCCAGGCAGGTGACTGCTGTGTCTGGCAGGCTCAGATCAGCATCTTCAGCAGAGCCAGGAGATATGAGAGCATGAACGTGGATGAGCCCCTTGTGTCCATCACTGTTACCATGTGGAAGGCTGTCATCCAAATTGCAGCGATTCGTGCTTAATAAGAACTCTCCATTGATGGAAACACACTGCACATCACTACTTGGTTTGGATCTTTGGGGTTGACAAGGGCTCGAATCACCTAGGAAGGCATAGAAACACAAGGGTTAGTGTCAAACGTTTGCAAGTTGAATCATGAAAGAAGTTGTTGATATTTGGTAATTGAGTGGCGGCAGGAAGAAGCAAATAGGCTTCAAGCAACAGAGCCACTGTCTTGAAAGTGATCCTCATTCAGGTCCAGCTCGTGTGTTGTTTCACTGTAATCTGCTTCTTTGGGTCTACCTAGTGGGCAGCAGCACTCGAGCTGTTACTGATATCACTGAAAAGAACTGGAGACAATTGTTCTATTCCTAAGAGCTTCAAGGTGCCCAGAAGCACAAATAGAAACCAGCAGTATTTAATCACTTCACCAAAAGGAAGGTCAAACACCTGAGCTGTGAAGAGCAGTTACAGAACCTATGCATAAGATCACACCAGGCATAGTTTGTTCTAACAACAGTTATGGCACATAGTCCATTTCCTTCAATATTCCCAAAATGAAATGATGTGGAGCATTACAGGGAAAGAAACACTGCACACAGACACTATGACCCTGATTATACTCAAGCAGCAGACTTAAAACAAGTCAGAGTTTTTGATTCCAGGATATTTCAGGACCTATCACGTGTGAAATTCAGTTACACAACAGTGCCTAGGTGCCTGCGTTTCAAGCAACTTTCAGATCACAGCCATGTAAAATAAAAACAAATTCAGTGCAGAAATAGCAAGCCTGTACCTTAATACTCATGAGATTATCCATTTTTTACTGCATTCTGACTAAGTTCTAAAACTTGCTCATCCCAGTTCACTTCAACAAGTTCCACCAATTCAAGCAACGCAGTTCTGAGATCCTGTGTATGTTGTGCAGATAGAATTGAACAGTGCAGAAATAGTCTCTGACAGCTTTAAGAGCTCGGTTCTGCTTACAAACTCTCAGTCCAAAACTATTCAGTTTTAAGGAAATGAACACCTGAAGCAGTTGGATCATCTGCCGCATTCTGCTTCTTGGCATCATGATTAGCACAAAGGGTTTTCTGCTGTCCTGCAGAGATGGAAAAAGTCCTGCTTACAAATGGACCAAGTTTCAGTGTACAGCAGAGTTTGTACCAGACTAATAAGCCACGTCATTCAATTCATGTGCTCAGGTTGTTATGCACTCCGAAAGGAAACAGAACTAACTGCTGGATTCTGAAGGCAATCTGTGGGGTCCTACATTACCTCCTGATTCTGGAAGAGGAAATTCTAATAGCAAATGCAGAACTTTGATCTTTGTAGACATGAGAAGAGCTGGCATTTAGGAACATTCATTTCAGGGAAATCAAATGATGTGTCTGTATTTTTACTACAGATAGTATAGGGAGCAGCCAGTTGAAGAACCAGATACAAAAAATCCAGACCATTGGCAAGAAAATACTTCTCCTTAAATTCTGTATGCTATCATGGTACAGAATTAGGCTACAGTGCCACATAGGCCAACCAAGCGTAGAACCAATTCCACTAAATACTGGTGAACAAAGCAGCAAAAACAGGGACAATATTCAGCAGACAGGCCTTTCTACTCACAGCTCAGCATGTTCTGCCATCCGAAAAGCAAGGCCTCTTGTCAAGCTCAGCTATTTCCCTTCTCAGTGTATTCTAGCACCACTGATACCCACTGGTATCCTCCTGTAGAGTGCCATCATATTGTCATCATCCAAAGGAAAAACCCACACAGCAGAGCATACAGCAGTACACCCATGCTCCAAATATCTGCCTGAAAAACAAAAAGACAAGCTTACAAACCTGAAGCACCTCAAATGGCTTCCTGACAGACTGTATTGTCTGCCCTTGCCAAAGCCCACATATAGCCCATGAAAAGCTGGCTCTTTCCCTCAGGAAAAAAAACCTTATCATCCCAGAGAAAGCATATAACCCTCATTCGATTGCCCTTCCACTCAGCTTAGAGCACTACTAAAACCAGCATCTTCACCTTAGCTCATCACACTGCTGCACTTCCTTTTACAAGGATCTCACTGGCAAAAATGAAATCAAAGCCGTCAAAAGGGATTTAGCACAGTTACGTGTTACTGGCTACGAGAGCTGTCAGCACAGTCACCTGTCAGGCTTTGCTGCTGTTCTCTTTATGTAGAGGCACAACAAGGTTCAGACACCTCACAGTGCAGTTCTCACTTTGACTGTAAAGAAAAAGGAGGCTTGAAAAGCAGTGTGTGGAAAACAAAGAAACAAGAATTAGAACAACAGTGGGGCCAAGGCACTTGTAGGAATTGCTTCGCCTTTAACAGCAGAGCGATTCAAGAAGGATGAGGGCATTCCAAACCAGACCAGTTTGGACAGATTAACAACTGCAAGTAGTGGGTTCCAAAATTCCAGACATGAAATCAAAGCTGGAAAAACTCTTTGCATTTACATCTCTCAATTTTTAGTACATTGTGCATTACAACGGAAACAATTCTTCACATACAACTTGGAAGCTAAAGACAAGTCTGACAACACAGACTGCACAGAAATGATGGATAATTAACAGAGCAAATTGCTCTTTCAAACACTTAGTAATAGAAAGAGATCTCTGAAGCTGCTGTTCTGTAGAGACCCAAAGCAGTCACTTGAGGCAGTTCATGATTAGCCAGAGACAAACCAGCCAGCTGTGTGAACTGAGACCAATTGCACTTTTCTAGTCTGTGGCCACTGACAGCTTCTGAGAGCTACCAAGCGATGCAACCTAGCAGAATTCAGAAGGGAAACCAAGAGAGCCTACCTGAGCTCCACTGCCTTTAAATGCTCTGTGGAGAGGGAAGGGAAAGAGGGGAAAACAAACACCGCTCTACATCCCTCTGAGCCAATAGACACTTTGCCCTGGATTAGCTCTGGTGCTGCATAAGCTGGGCTTCCACAGCATGTGTTCAGGTGGTAATCAAGGCCTGCCTGGAATAACACAAAAAATAGAGAGAAACGTTTGCTTTAACAGAGTTTATGTCTTCTGGTCATAACACTTGAGAAGCCTCAGAGGCTTCTTCTCCTGTGCATATTTTCATTCATCTTAGATTTTGCTTTCATTCAATGTGACCTCTCTAGGCAAATATTGTCTAAGACCATGAGTATCACATAAATGTGCAGATCTCAAGCTGCTCACTTATCTAGTACCCTTTGCATGATGCTTTATTTTCCTCAGCTGATCATCTAGATTGTGCCTGTTGATTGTGCAACAACAGCTTGTTGGTCTCGATTACCTGTGAGAGGCTCTAAATTTGGCCAGGAAAAATCATTTGAGGATAAGTAATTATCTGGGACTCAGTAAGTCTTCCCATGCTTTCATAACAGCAGAGATACACACACACACAAACTCGTGGAACCCCACTGCTTTGCACAATCCTGTGCACACTCACGTGTGTCATGCACTGATTTCCCAGCCAGTCCTCGAGGGGTCACTTACTTAGGACAGGAATGCAGGGGAGCAGCCAGAAGCTGTTTGCATTCCCTGCTGTCTGCTGGGCAGCTTTGCTGGAGATGCTTGGGTTGCTTTGTTTTTCCTTGGGAGGTGGGAAGGAGCTTTGAATTTGAGGCACATCCCGTGCCAGAGCATCCCAATGGCACGTGTGGGGCACTGATCTGCAGCAGATGAAGGGGAGGAGGTCCCAGCACAGCTCTGCACCATGCTCTGCCACACTGGGCAGCTTGTTCCTGGCTCAGCAGTGCCATCAGACAAGAAGCAGGGAAGGAAATCAAGGATGGGGGGTACTATCAAACGCAGTTAGTGCATGCCTTTGCAAGACAAACAGACCCAGAGCTTGCGGGTTGTTCCTGCTTTTGTAGCATTTGTGTGCTGTAGCTGAGCAAAAGGTTCTGCTGCTTGAATCTTCTTCTGCAAGAGCCACCTACCGGTAAATGTCTGCGGGGATGTACTCGGTGTGCACTTCTGAAGCCATTTGAGAACCTAGTCGTTCTTGCTGCAGGACCCCTGTCTTCTGTTAAAAGCTGAACGGTCCCCAGAGCACCTGTTTCCATCAGCTACCACCATCCAAAGCAGCCAGCCTTCTTACAGTCACCTGGCCCAAACATCCCTTTTGCTCTACACTTGATTCCTGCAAGAGATGGGAGCTTGGCACGCACACCATCATTCCAACACCCCACCCCAGCAGCAAGGGCACAGCTGAAACTAAAAGGGTGTGTGAGTTTCCTGTTAGCACTCAGTGTGAACAAATCTACCACTGAGCAACACCGTGAACCCCCACTCACCTCAGCACAGGTCAACCTGTAACCCCAGCCTTCCCCTATCCATGTACACACGCACACCCATTCACCACCCTGCCTGCTTTGCACACCCCCATGCACGCACTGCATCGTGTGCCCTCCTTTGCATTCACAGACGTGTGCCAACCACCCCTGGGAACACGTACGTGCCTACACCTTCCACAAACACCCCTTTGTGTGCACCTGTGTGCAACCCAACTCCTCAGCACACGCACACGTTTGTGCCACACTGTCTACGCACTCACCACGTGCCCTCCAGCACCCAAGGATTGCAGAGATGCTCCAGACTGTGCCAGAGATGAAATATCACAGTGCTGGGACATGATTGATCACTAAGGAAAACACTTGGAAGCATATTCAATCTGTGGAAGCTGAAATTACTGGGCACAGTTAGCTTTCCTATGGCTCAGCTGGAGGAGGCGGGTGCTCTCAGACATCTGAGACACTTCCACAATGCTGGGATCATTCTGACGGAAACTATGTCTTCAGATATCATGGTTAAAACCATCCAAGATGATCATGCAGAGCCTTAGCTCTTGAGCAGCACTTCTTCCCCACCCTTCACTACTCCAAGCAGCTCCAACAAACTTCTCAGAAGAAATCCAGGCCAGCACAGACCTGGCAGACCAGAACCAAGTGCAGCTTGTGGGACGGCAGTGCCCACTCCTTGCTTCCACCCTGCTCCAGCAGGTTAAGGAGTCTGAGCCTCACTGGCCTTTGACAGCTCAAGACTTTCAGCACCTCATGCCAACATTTCTCACTAAGATACACCTCAGGCATTGAATTCTCTTCTCACTACCTCCTCCCAGTCCCCCCCTAACAACCGAAACAATTCAGATTCTACAGCAAACACATCTACCTTGCAAGAGCACACTGAACTACCTGCAACAATGAAACGTGGTTTTGGAGAGTGGGTTTGAAAACACACCTTTAGACAGCTGTCTCCCTGTAGCCAAAAGGAAACCAAGTAGCAAAAGATGAGTCCAGCCTGAAACATGCCCATGCTACTAGCCCAGGTTTTTCACAGTGAATGCAGAATCCATCCTGTTCTTGAGGTAACAAATGACCAGTGGGTCTCCCCTTGCTCCACCCCTTCTCCTTCAAAGCCAGAAAAAGAAAGAAAAAATAAGCAGAAGAAACCCAGACGTACCTTTCCACACACAGAGCAGAAAGTGAAACAGCAGTTGTCTCCTTCCTGAGACATGGTGGGGAGCATCCCAGAGGAAGCCCAAGTTCTTTGCTTCTCTCCACAGGGACTTCAAGCACTCTTGGCAAGAGCTGCTTTGGTTCTTTCTTCAACTGCTTCCATCACCAGAATCTCCTTTGGAAAAGGAACCCTAGAGAAAGAATCAGCAAATGAAAAAGAATGAGCAATAACCACTTTCCCAGCATTCTTCTGACATGCAATTAATACTCTTGACTCGGGCAAGGTCTTAAAATCAGCTGGTTACAAGAACTGTCCCAAAATATATCCAGCTTCTGTACAGCTGCCGTTATTTCTGACAGCGAGTGTAATCACAGAATCATAGATTGGCCTGGGTTGGAAGGGACCTCAAGGATCATGAAGATCAATCACCTCCCTGTCCCTGCTGGCCATCCCCTCTTCTGATGGAGCCCAGGGGACCATTTGCTCTCTGAGCTGCAAGAGCACGCTGATGGCTCACGTTCTGTTTTTCATCCACCAGGACCCCCAGGTCCTTCTCTGCGGGGCTTCTCTTAAGGACTGCTCCTCCCAGTCTGTAGAAATGCCTGGGATTCCTCCAGCCCAAGTGCAAAACCTTGCACTTTGCTGTGTTGAACCTCATTAAATTCACCTAGGCCAACCTCTCGGTTGAGCTCCCTCTGAATGGCATCCCTTCCTTCCACTGCGTCAGCCGCACCACTCAGCAAACAGCAGAGGGTGCACTCCATTGCATCATTGGTGTCTCTGATAACCATGTAAAAAAGCACTGGTCCCAAGACAGACTCCTGGATGACACCACTTGTTATCGGCCTCCACCTGGACATCAAACCATGAGTCACCACCCTCTGTCCTCTACAAAACCTCTTTGTCTTCTACTCCTGCTGCAGCTGCAATGGCTGCACCAGCATGACTCACGTGTTTGACAATCCTCCAGCTCTGGCCTAGCCATGCACAGCAGCAGTCCGTCTCCCTCCCAGCTCACTCACCAGTGTGCTGCTGTGCCCCAAATTCAGTGCAGCAGCATTGAGAGCAGGCAGCACCCATCACCCTCCTCTAACTCTCTCTGCCAGCTGCGATGAGGACTGACACAGCACGCCCACCCCAGCCCAGCTTTTCTGCTGAGACACCTCCCAGCAACCACCCAGCACCAATCCCAGTTGCTGCAAACTGTCTGAGAGCCTGCTGGAGTGCACTGACAATAACTTTGTGGGCCAAGCATTAAGCACACCAAGCAGAAGGGAAGCATTACTGGACATGCTGAACAGCAGGGGTTAAGACTGGAGGTGGTCAGGGCTGTAGTGACCATGCCCTCCTAGAGTTCCTCATCTCAAGGAATGTGTGCCTGGCAAAAAGCAAAGTCAGGACCCTGAGCTTCAGGAGAGTCAGCTGCAGGCTGTTCAAAGAATTCTTGCATGAGAGACACTGGAAAACTGTTTTTAGGGGTAAAGGAATGGAAAAGAGATGGTAACTTTCTCAGAAAACCTTTCTCAGAGCTGGAGCTCTGAGCTCCATCCCGACCACACGAAACACAGCAGAGGAGGCAGGAAAGCAGCATGGCTGAACCTGCTGGTTACAGGGAGCAACAAGAAGGAAATGGAGAAACAGCGGAAACGGAGACATGCAGCCTGGTCGCTTTGGTGGCCTTCTACAGTGGAGTGACAGCATCAGTAGGGAAAGGAAAAGCAACTGACATCACTCAGCCAGACTTTTGCAAGGCCTTCGATGTTGAGCAAGTTTCCTGTTAGAACTCAGTGTGAACAAATCTACCACTGAGCAACACCCTGAGCCCCCACTCACCTCAGCAGAGGAAAGCCTGCACCCCAGCCTTCCGCCTATTCTGCTCCATTGATGGAAGCACACCGGGCATCATTGCTACTCACCCGACCAATGATGATAGGGGCAGAAAAGGGAATTCCTCTTTACCTTTCAGATGAAAAATTGATGACTGTGTGGAACCTTCCCAGTACCGCTGCGGGGCTTTCCTTTACTTGTATCCTGCTGCTCCGTGTCACAGTGGGAGAGCTGCTCTGGCCTCTCCTCTCAGCCTGTGCCTCCTGCAGTGTGAGCAGCTTTGTGGATAGAGGAGACACCCACACAGACTTGGGCCTGGATAGAGAACTGTGCCCTACAACATAGGTACATTTACATCATGCTCTTTTCCTTGTGTGTGAGCAATCCTTGCTCTTTTCAGATGGTACTATGAGCGTGTGACACCCCAAACACATAGTTAGCATCTGTCCATATCATTAAGGCTCTCGTCAAGGCAGTTATTTCAGCCTTCTGAGGGGTAGTCCCCACGGCTGATGGTTGTGCTTCCATTCCCTGCTCAGTAGCAGTTACTGCATGTCCTGCCTTACAGCCTCCTTGTCTCACAAAACTGCAGCTGCTGGTAAACCAGGCGTCTTCTGCATCTTCTAAGGGTTCGTCCTTCAGCTCCGACCGACTGGATGTAATGTGCAGCATCAGTTGTTTCAAAGCAGTGATGTCATCCTGGTTCTCCACCAGGGGAGTTCCGCTAAGGAAAGATACTGGGTTGGCAATAGTAGTTACAATTATTTCTATATCACCCTGCTCTACCAGGATGGCCTGGTATTTCGGGAATCTTTGGGGTGAAAGCCAATGTCCCCCTTTTGCCTCCAATACAGTAAACACTGCATGAGATATTAAAACTGGTATCCTTTGGCCCAGTGTAGATTGATGGGCTTCTTGAATATTGAGCACCAGTGCACCCTGGATATCCCTTACTCACTTCAAGCTGTTTCAAGTTTACCATCAGTCCATAGCTGTGTATCCATGGTCGGCACCCTCCTGTCATTCCTGGCAACGTATGGAGTTCCTTGGCAGTTTGCAGCTCAGGGGTTGAGCAGATGGCTTCTTTCTTGGCAGTCCTTAAGGTTCAAAGTCCAGCTGTCATCTCCTATCCCAAATACGTCACTTGCTGCTGAGTTATTTGTGCTTTCTGTCAACCAAGAAACTCAGCAAACTCTCAGTCTATTGTACACAGTCCTTTTGTTGCTGTGGCACCCACGTGCTCCAGTAAAGTTCCACCCTAGGATGGAGGATGCCAGGTCTCAGGCTCACGAGTTGACCAGTTCTCAACAATCATTCAGCTGTTCTCACAACCCTGGGTAACACTGTCCAGGTTCACTGAGTCTCTTCTCCCTCTATTAGGGAGAACAGATACACGCAAGTACTCGTATGCTATCATGAGGAATCCAGTAGGTTACATTTAATTTAGAAGCATGATGCAATCAAAAGCTCGCTTAAATAAAAGCATACCCTTTTCTTTCACTCAAAATAATAGCCCAGAAAAAAATAAAAACAAAACAAAACCCTCATCATAATTGTTAAAGAAATTATCTACTAGATCTCAATGGAGAGTGGAGACACATGCTAGTTTTAGGAACACAGCGCTTATCTCATTATCTGAATGCATCTCAAGGCATGCTCCTTGTGAAACTGTGAGAACTTCTATCATTAACAGACACGTACCGTGCCCTGATATACGGTTAAACCGCTTGCAGTGCACTGTCAGATGTACAGGCTGGCAGCTGTATGTGCTGTGACCAAATAAACCCCACACTGAAACCTTTCAGAATTTTAGGATCTACAAGTATTGCATTCATATTTAAAGTAAAAAATTCCTAACCTACACATGTTCTAGGTTTCCATTTGTTAGATACAACATACCTTTGGAAGTAGGCGCCTGAAAGGATATGCCTTCTACTTGCTTCTCTGTCTGGCTCTTCGAAAAGAAAGCCTTTGGAGCAGGAAATGCAAAGGGCAGCTCATTTCTTAACGCTGACTCTGCATCAACATTCTCTGTGTTTGCACGCTGCTTAGATGCCACTTTTCTTGTCACTGGAGTTGACAGTGTGAATTCCATATCACCCAGTTGAGTATCATGCCTCGAATGCTGCCAGAGACGGAACAAAAGGTTTTCTGATCACAGCCGGAGAAGTTACTGTCAAAGAAATTCTAACAGCTGAGAAGGTCAGACACAATGCTTATAAAAATATCATACATTATTTGGCTATTGAACAAAACAGTTGAAAACTCTGATTCTCTCCTAGAATAAGTTCGTTTCTTATAGACTGTCAAACAACATTTTTTTATTTGTTCATCTCAATTCTCCATTGAGGATTAACCCTCACCAGCTTATCTAACCATAAATATGAATTATCACTTGGTTTAGTTAAAAATTTGAATAATATCACAGTGGATTTTTTTGTCCAACACAGTAAGATTGAATTTCTTTCGATACCTTTCAACCTCTGCCTACCTCCAGCCTAACTCCAGAATCTTATTAACTGTGCCTTATCGCTTCCCATTGTGTTTTAAAATCCTCACTGACTCCTTTACTTGTTCCCTTGCTTGCTGTTTCTGTGCAAACCAAACACTGGAGTTAGGGATCACGTCAAACCAACCATGGCCTACAGGTAGAAGGCAACAAAATTTATGCTTAACATACTTCTTTGCTCTATCTTTATCTTCCTTTGGTCAAGGTCCACTAGATACTTAAATATGGAGTAAGCACTAGATACAATGAGAAGCAGATTTCTAGATTAAGAGCTGTATTTTTTCTGTAAGAAACTAGCTGTACATCTTCACACACCTGCTTTGTTTTCTGAGTATTTAGATCGAGTGGAGATTCTTCAAACACTGAAGCTACATCAGAAAATTCCATGGATCCAAACGCATCTGGCACATGGCTACAGTCTGGCACATCTTCATATGCCAGAGCCTTTTCAGACGGAAATGTTCCATCGAGATTCTTTTGCAGAATTAGAAGGAAGATTTCATCAGAAGATTTCATCACCAAAGTCTAAATAAGATTGCTTTGCAAGTTCCAAACTATGGCTAACAGCTAATGGAAGTCCACAGGCCAGCAGCACAAACTTTTATATTATGTTCTTAATATTCTAATTGTTGATATGACGTTCCTATCAAGAGCAGAAGGGAAATTACTCTTAGAGCTCAAGTCATCTTTCACAGCCTGTGTCAACAAGAGCAGCACCTCATAGCCTTTGGTTTCAAGACCCGGACCACAAGCTAGCTAATGATTTTACACAGAATTCCAGAGTTCAAGTCACTGTTTACATTAGGGCTGAAATTGTACTGAAAGCCTTCAAGTTCATCACACTTAATTATCACTGGCACCACACATAACTCCACGTTACATATGTGATCACACGCAACCTGGCAACTTCAGACAATTCCCAAAGCACTCCACTTGCACTTGGCTACTAAAGTACAGAAAAAGGAATTAACATCAGAAATAGCTGCAGTCAAAACCATCTAAGAATCCAAGTCTCCAGGAAACAAGGAAAGCAAATCCTCTCCAGGACTGTGTTCTAAAAGGAAACAGATCAGAAAGGTGAGTTCTTCCCCCCTTTGACCACCCACTCATGTAACGTCCATGTCATTTCTAAGTATGCTGCCCAGACCAAGACTGAGGATGCTTCAGAAGAAGACCTTCCCTGCTAAGCCAAACAGAACAAGTAAGGTACCAAAATATGTAGAGCCAAACGAGGAAAGGTGCTCTAAGAAGGTAAGCATCACAAGAGACCAACAGGAATACTTACACAATCCAAACAATGCACAATTTCTGTTCCACAAGCTGCCAAGAGGAATGTGTGCAGTACTCACAGCGCACCATGTACACTGCTTACTGCAGTCATATTGCTTCGTAGGACCAGCCCAACTTACTAAAACATTTTAATGAGCAGTCCGAACTGTCTGGATCAGCACGGTTCACTTGGAAGGGACCTTCACAGATAAACCTGAAGAGGTGAGGCGACTGCACTATCTAAACCTTAAAGCATATAGGACCTTAAAGCATAAGCTTAAAGCACAGAAGCATGACCAGCAGGTCGAGGGAGGTGGTGCTGCCCCTCCACACTCCTCTCATTGAAACCCCATCTGGAGCACTGCACGCAGTTCTGGAGCCCTCAACACAAGAAGGACTTGGAGATGTTCAGGCAGGTCCAGAGGAGGGCCATGAAGGTGATCAGAGAGGGCTGAAAGCACCTCTACTATGTGCACAGGCTGAGAGAGATGGGGCTCTTCAGCCTGGAGAAGACTCCAAGGAGACCTTAGAGTGGCCTTCCAGTATCTGAAGAGGGCCTACAGGGAAGGCTGGGGAGGGACTTTTCATAAGGGCAGGTAGCAACAGAATGAGGGGAAATGGCTTTACATGGGAAGAAGGTAGATTAGGATTGGATATTAGGAAGAAATGCTTTACTGTGGGTGTGGTGAGACACTGGAGCAGGTTGCCCAGCAAGGCTCCAATATGATTGCTTTGCAAGTTCCAAACTATGGCTAACAGCTAATGGAAGTCCTCAATCCAGCAGCACAAAATTTTATATTATCTTCTTAATATTCTAATTGTGGATTTGATGTTCATATAAAGAGCAGAAGGGAAATTACTCTTAGAGCTCAAGTCATCTTTCACAGCCTGCGTCAACAAGAGCAGCACCTCACAGCCTTTGGTTTGAAGACCCGGACCACAAGCTAGCTAATGATTTTACACAGAATTCCAGAGTTCAAGTCATTGTTTATGTTAGGGCTGCAATTCTACTGAAAGCCTTCCAGTTCATCACACTTCATTATCAATGGCACCACAGATACCTCACAAAGAAGCATTATGACACCACAAAGGGGCATTATGACGTCAGAAAGGGCATTATGACATCACAAAGGGCATTATGAATCACAAAGGAGCATTATGACATCACAAAGGAGCATTATGACGTCTCAAAGGGCATTATGACGTCACAAAGGGCGTTATGACACCACAAAGAAGCATTATGACATCACAAAGGGGAATTATGACGTCTGAAAGGGGCATTATGATGTCACAAAGGGGTGTTATGACATCACAAAGGGGTATTGTGACATCACAAAAGAGCATTAAGACATCACAAAGGGGAATTAAGACGTCACAAAGGGCATTATGACGTCACAAAGAGGCATTATCACGTCACAAAGAGGCATTATGAAAACAAAGGAGCCTTATGACGTCTCAAATGGCATTATGACATCACAAAGGGCATTATGACGTCACAAAGGGGCATTAAGACATCACAATGGGTCATTATGACGTCAGAAAGGGGCATTATGGCATCAGAAAGGTGCATTATGATGTCACAAAGGGTGTTATGATGTCACAAAGGGGCATTATGATGTCACAAAGGGGCGCTGGGAAAAGATCTCTGTGTGGAGATTGCTTCTACTAGAGGTAGTTCTATAAGACTGTTATATAGAGCTGTGCAGGGGCTGTAAATCTGTCTGTAGAGGGTGATGATCAGGTCCAAGTGTCTGCAGTCAATGCTCATGGACAGAGCCCATCCAACCTGGCCTTGAATGCCTGCAGGCCTTGAATGGGGCATCCACAGCCTCCTTGGGCAACCTGTTCCAGTGTGTCACCACCCTCTGAGCAAAAAACATCTACCTAAGATCCAACCTATACCTCCCCAGTCTCAGTTTTAAACCATTCCCCCTTGTCCTATCATTATCCACCCTCATAAACAGCCATTCCCCCTCCTGTTTATACGCTCCCTTCAAGTACTCAAAGGCCACAATGAGGTCTCCCCACAGCCTTCCATTCTCCAGGCTAAACAAGCCCAGATCCCTCCACCTTTCCTCATAGGAGAGCTGCTCCAGCCCTCTGATCATCACAGTGGCCCTCCTCTGGACCCCCCCCAACAGCTCCACATCCTTCCCAGGCCTGGACACAGTGCTGCAAATATGGCCTCACAAGAGCTGAGCAGGAGTGGACAATCACCTCCCTCTCCTGCTGGCCACCCCTTTTTCAGTGCAGCCCAGAACACACATGGATCTATCTTTTCCATACGGATATTCCCATCTGTGTACATATATATACCACACCTACACCCCCACAATCTGCTACAACTCCATAGAATTTTCAAGGTTGGAAAAGACCTGGATGATCTTATGATCTTATGATCTCAGATCTTATGATCTGGATGATCTTATGATCATCCAGTCCAACCATCACCAATACTTCCCAGTTAAATCACATCCCTCAACACAACACCCAAACTTTTTGTCAACTTCCCAGGGTTGGTGACTCTACATGAGAGAAAAGGGCACTCAGAGAAGGGATTCTGCATTTGCTATTAGCAGAGGTGGGATGAGACCGAGCACTGCCCCAGCTCCTGGGATAATGCAGAAGGGCTGAGACCTTCCAGCTGCTTCCACCCAGGGTCACACAGCAAAGCCGACCCTGCAGGAGTCTGCATCATTCTTTGCATGGCATTGCTAAGAGGAAGATCCCCCCCCTACCCTTGGCTCTACACTCCAGCTGCTGTCTGCCATCTGTAAAGCCACCACAGCTCTCCTACTGGAGTTCCCATCTGCACAGTGACAGCTTGGTTTCTTCTTACTGTCAAAGCAGCCACAGCCTCAGTGCTTCTCAAATCTCCCCTTTTCAGCTGATTTCCTCTTTCTTGTGGCTGGGCAATTCCTCCCTCTCACAGTCATCCCTCTGCCCCACTCTGTGCCCACAGACCCAGAGAGGGCACACAGAGCCAGCCCTGTCCCAGCTGCTGCTGCTTCACATCTGACAGTCTCAGGAGCTGAGATCCAGGCCGAGACAGCAATGCCCAGACATGGTTTGTAGGATGTTTGTGATAGGAAATAGGGAGGCTTGTGATTAAACCTGCCCCCTAAGGAGGAAGGCAATGCTGCCTGCAGCCCCAGCAGGCATTACAAAACATCCCCATTTACAGGAGGGTTTTAAATAGCACAATTCAGGAACTACAACTGCACAAATTCCCGCATGCCCTGGAATAAGTTTGGGAATGGACATGGTTCTACCACCTGTGCAATGCCATAGAAATAACAACCATCCACCTGTAAACCTCCATCCTCTCCCCTGCTGCACAAAGGGAAGCTCAACAGCAGTGCACAAATGTCCCAGCAATGTCTGAGCACTGCTCTGTGCATCCCAACCTGCTCATCCCATCCACTCCTGGCTGGGCAGCAGGATTGGGGTGGCACATTGCAATGGGCACAGAGGAACATGGAAGCCCCACACATGTGAGGAAGGGGCTGGCTGTGCTCCACACTCACGTTATCAGACGTGATTTGCCCTTCTGTGGGGAGCCTCTGCTCTTTCCCAGCTCATCCTCCAGCGTCTGGGACTCCAGGATCTCATTCAGGCTGTTGTTGGCTGCGGGGCAGCTCCATGAAGAGCCGCCCCTCCACCGACCGGCACACAACAGCCGCTCCCGCGCACTGCGGCTCAGCCAATCGGAGCCGGCGGAGCTGCCGCTGCCCGATGGGAGCCCCCCCTCCACATATTGACCCCCCAGACGAGGAAGAGGAGGAGGAGAGTGACGAGGAGCTGCCGCAGGAGCTGACGTTGGGGCGGGGGGGCAACGCGGGGGGGGGGGTCGGCAGTGGGGGGTGGGGGAGGGGGTGGGGCAGCATTACCCCCGGACCCCGTGGACCCCCCCCAGCCAAAGTGCTGCTCTCGGACCCCCGCGGGCTCTTTCTGCAGCCGCTGCCCTCCAGTTATAGGACCCCCCCCCCCATATTGCGCTTTGCTCACCCCCACCTCCGGAACCCCCCCCCCACTCACCACATCGCCCCCTCCCCCCCCGGGTGGGGTTATGGGGGGTGGGGTGGGGTCGACGATGTGCCATAAGCCGCGCCGGGGTCGTGTGACAAACCCCCCCCCCCCATCAAGATGAATGGGGCGCTGTCGGGGGGGGGCTCAGCCGTAAGGATAAAGCGGGGGGGTTAATGACGGGGGGGGGCAGTGCTATAGGGAACGCAACTAATCTAAGCCCCCCCCCCCCCACATTAACACCCCATTCTGTGTGGGGGTGGTGGGGGTGGGGCACACAATAACCCCCCCAAAGGCCAAACAGCCCCAACACCCTCCCTCAAAGCCGCTGACTTACGCTGTGCCCCCCCTGCATGAAGGGCCCCCCTCCATCGATTGAGCCCCCCCCAATCCCATCTATAGTTGAGAGCTATGCTTTTTGTAACCCCCCGCTTTTGAAGCCCCCCCCCCCCACAATGTTGTGCACGATGTGCTGCCCCCCATGAGCCCCTGACCCCCCCCCTTAAAAGATGGGGTGGGGGAGGTGGTCTTGGACCCCCCCTCCTTTAAACGATGGGGTGGGGGTTTTGGGGGATTGTCACTGCCCCCCAACACCAAAATGGACACCCCCCTTTTAAAGGATGGGGTGGGGATGGGGGGGTTGGGGGTGAAGGTGATCTCGGCCCCCCCCCCATTAAAACGGACCCCCCACCCCTTTAAAGGATGGGTGGGGGTCGGTTACGGGCCCCCCCGGCGCTGTGTATGTGCCCCCCCCCGTTTTGCTCCCCCCGTGGCGCAGTGTGCTGGGAAAGGATCTCTGTGTGGAGATTGCTTCTACTAGAGGTATTTCTATAAGACTGTTATATAGAGCTGTGCAGGGCCTGTAAAGAGAGTTGAGGGGGACTCTAGTGGGCATATGGGGCTGTGGTGGGCAATAGGAGGACTAGGGGCTCTAGGGGGCTCTGAGGGTGTGTAGGGGTTGTGGATCAGGTTGGATCTTAGGAAGATGTTTTTCACTCAGAGGGTGGTGACGCACTGGAACAGGTTGCCCAAGGAGGCTGTGGATGCCCCATCCCTGCAGGCATTCAAGGCCAGGCTGGATGTGGCTCTGGGCAGCCTGGTCTGGTGGATGGCGTCCCTGCACATAGCAGGGGGTTGGAACTGGATGATTTTTGGGATCCTTTTCAACCCAGGCCATTCTATGACTGTACAGTTCCATAGTGGAACAAATATAATATGCTAACTATGTAAAACATGGAGTCAGACCGGTGTGATTTGTCCACACCAGGAGGTGATTAGAAAACAATTTGTAAGCTACAAAGCTGCTTGCTGGAAAGGAAAAGAAAATAAAACTACAAGAAAAAGGGAAATCATTTCTTCCTGAAAATAGGAAGAATTATAGATCTGACATGAAATTTGAGTGAAGCTCCTGATTTTATGAAGCTATTCCCATTATTTTCTTGGTGCTGTGTTTCCCAAATGAGTGGTTTCTGGCTCTGCTGCAGCACCAGTCTGCATGTGAACATCAACTCTGTTCACCATCTGGGAAGATTAGGACTTCCCTTCTCCTACCAGCACCACTGAATTACAGTTACTCAGTGGTTAAACAAAGGAATCCTTAAAGAAGGGTTTACAGCTGTCCTGTTGTCTGAAGTGCTTGGGGCATTCTGATGCTATTAAGCTCTATGTATTAACAAGTTAAAAAAGAAAAGGTAGGCATCTGATTGTTGTGACAGTTTCTAAGTGATTTGGAAAGCTGTACCACCCAACCACTCCTTCTATTTGATGGAGGTGACAAAGCTCAGTTTAATTTCTGACTGCTGTTTAAATTCTGAAGCTCGAGCTGGTTCCTGGAGCAGAAAAAGCTCGGAAGCTGTCCCTCCTACAAGCAGGCACCTCTGAGCAAAATATGACATCTCAGTTTCTGATGGTAAGGTCAGGAGATCTGATTCCAGCATCTAGCTTTTGGCTTAATACTGTGTTAGTGGGACCTTTGGCATCTAGCACTTAATGATCTTGAAGGTTTCTTCCAACCCAAGCCCTCCCATGATCCTATGATTCTGTGATTTCATTCAGGTTTATTGAGATGAGTTCTCCTGAATGTGCTGTTCTCCATATGATTATAATTGGAGTCCAGATGGGTGACTGAAACCAGACACCAAACTTTCTGATGGCCAAAATTAAATGAAATCAATCCTTTACTGTGTCAGTAGTCTGTAACTAGAGCCCATCAGGTAATTCCCAGCCTCCTGCCTGTATCAGTGGCTGCACACAGTGAAAAAGTCTGATGGGATTTTAACCTCTAAAATGTTCCAAAGCAACCAGAGGGTGAATATATTCACTATGTAAATACCTGCAGGAATAAGCTTGTCATGTATGTCCTCAGGTACCACAGTAGTTAATGGTGGGACTCAGTAGGTCATGCTGAAAGTTGAGTCTGCTGATTTTGAAGGTCTTTTGAAGGTCTTTTCCAGCCTACATGACCTTATGCTAATATTTCTGAAATTTATTTCTGTTCAGCTCCCAGAAAACCTCCCACCCAGCCCCCAACTGACCCCGTGGTGAAAAATAAAACAGAAACCTCAGTGACGCTGGCATGGTCCCCTCCGAAGATGCACCGCCCCATTCCAGTCGATGGCTACATTGTGGAATGCAAGAAACTAACTGGCTTCACCTGGGTGAGGTGCCACGAGTCTCATGTCCCCGTCCCAGAGTTCACGGTGAGCAATCTGTCTGAAGAGGCTGATGATCAGTTCCGAGTGTCTGCAGTCAATGCGCATGGACAGAGCCCATCTCTGGAATTCCCAGGGAGCATGCACCTTGGTAAGCACAAAAACCCCAATGGAAATGGGTCAGTGTGTGCTGAGCAGCTGTGTTGGTTCCCTAAAGATGCTTCCTTTGACTTTAAGGATAGCAGTGCATTAACACACCAAAGGCTTTCCTTTATTCCTAGTTCTCCTATCTCCTATCAACCTCCAGCTACCACTAAAGTGATACGAGTTGTTTCTGTGACAGAGACATGAATATCCTTATCTTTTGATATCTCACATGTGCAAGAGGCAGAACTTTCTGTAACAGATCTTAAGCACAGAAGTGCTTCTTCTAGCACTCATGCAAAGGGAGAAGTAGAAATGTACCTATGATTTAATCTTCCATCTCTAAATGAGATACCAGACTTGCATCTAAAGAGCATTAAGACATACATGTTCTTCCTCAGACCCAGTCCTGGCTGTGAAATCCCCCCTAACAACTGGTGAAGCTGTACCTGGAGGGGATGCCATGTTTACTATTGACCTTACAACAACGTGCAAGCATGCCAGCTGATGAATGTCTGCAGTTCACAGCTATTGGCCAGTGCATTCAGTCACCAGGTTTACCACTGCATGACCATAGAGCAGTACTTTCAGCTGCAGGTTCAGACAGCCTTTCTGATTGCACTGGAATAGTTTAGAAGTAGGGGAGCAATCATTCCAATAATATCTCTATCAATCAGCTTTGCATGACAAAGTAGAACAAATAAACATTCATGATGGGAGGACCTGTTTGTCATTGGGTGGAAACCTCTGCAGAAGCATGTTTAGAGCATTATTAATCAGTAGAAGGAGATGTTTGGTTGATTTTTACTTAGTAAATCCAGCAAGAAGACCAAATGAAATATCGTGAATTGCTCAGCACTGACACAATGATGAGTGCAGGAACAGAAGGTGATACTTTTTCAGAGATGTTGCAGCAAACATTGACCACGTTAGCCTGATATAAATTGAAATAACGAGGCCTTTGCTCCTGACAGGTGCTGCAGTGAGATTTACCAAGAAGAGCAAAGATGTAGAAAAGATCTGCGCTTGGCTGCGTGAGGAAGCCAAACTGCAGGCTGAGCTTTCAGACACAGGCGCTACTGTGGAGTGGATGAAGGATGGGAAGGAGCTCAAGGCCAGTGAAAATTATGAACTGCAAATTGTGGGGAAGAAACACACCCTGAAAATTCACAACGACTCAATGGATGATGCTGCAAGTTATCAGTGCATCTGTGAGGGGGATAAAATGCTCTATCAGCTTTCAGTGAAAGGTATGTGACAGTCTGGGCTGTCCTCTTCCTGCCCAGGGCCAGCAGACTGCATTCACCTGACTCCCCGACAGTCCAGCTGTTGTCAGACAGCATCTGGGGTGTTTTCAGTGGCTGTTTTGACTTGAACTGGCCAATCTGCTTTGTAGAGCCATTTGATTTCTGTGTTCTGTCCTGTGATTCGTCCCTAAGATATAGAGGAAATCAAGGGAAAGACAGGAAAAAGAGCATCCCAGCCTTCCTGCTCTTCTGTCAGGGTGGCCACAAGAGATGATGTCAACATCTCTTTTTGTAGCAGTGATCCCAAATGTAGAAAACACCTGTGAAGAGTCACAGGGACTAAATTGATGGAGAGCAGAACTTCCTGCCAAGGCTTGTCAGCTAGTCTTAATTTTGCTTTTCTTCTCTCTCTTTGTCATGTTAGCATAATATTTCATACTGGCAGGTCTGCCCACAGAATTAACTGGCACAGGCTGCCCAGGTAGGTGGTGGGATCCCTGGAGGTGTTCAGGAGCTGTCGAGATGTGGCCCTGATGGATGTTATCAGGGGGCATGGTGGGGTGGGTTGGGGTTGGAATCAAAGGAGGACCCCCATGTATTTCATCGGGAAGCACTACTGGTAATAAGACCTTTGGAGCAAATCCTGGTAGGGCCACGCTCAGCTGGTCCAGTCTGGAGGCTGTTTCTCCTTACTGCAGTATCTGCAGTGAAAACCAGCAGCTGCTTTTGTGTGGTTGGGCTCACATCCAGCAGTGGTGACGGGACTACAATGATAAGAGACAGTTCCTGAAAAAATGAATGAAATTTGACTGTATGATAGGATGGAGTTAAATGTATTGACAGGATCTCAGTCATCCCAGTGTCCATCAGCTGGCTCTCGAGCTCCTAAATACAGGCATTCTGTAGAACGTTGTTGAATTTGTATTATACATGCGTGTTCTTGGAACTGCAGAACAAATGCATGCATAATCCAGACTTTGATTTTAGCAGCTCTGACTGCGCTGTCTCAACAGACCCAACTCAGTTGTGTGCGCTGTTTTGAAATGATATGTTAACAAGAAGTTGGAAAACAAGCTCAATTACCCTCAGTAAAATAGGACCGTGGACTTAGGCTTGAACTTTTGGCTAAGACAGTGGTGAGATTTTGAATCTTTGAAGTCAATTATTCCACTGTGTGTTAATAAGGGCCAGTTTTATCATCTAACTTTTGCACTCCAATTAATTTCCATAAAGGAATTCTTTTTTTTCTTTTTTCTTTTCAGTCCTAAGTGATATCTCTATCTTTTAGGCTTGATTTGTTTGCCAGGGGGTTACAGTGCAGTAATAGATACCCCCTCCATTGATTTCCTTCTAGTTTGCTTGTTCCAATTCTTTCCTCAGTTTTCCTATTTTAGACATTTTCTTGAAGCCTTGGGCTTCTTCCTTTGCCTCTGTCCCCTGTACAGTGTACGTCCTTCAACTTGTGGAGATAAGGTAATCTGGTACGTGGTTTATAAAAGCTGCCAATTTGCCAGCTTCTGAATTAGAATCTAGCAATTAGAACTAGGATTAAACGTGCACGTTTGATCTTATGATAAATGAATGCCTCATGGTCACCAATGTCCCTGCAGTTCTTTACCATCATATGTGTTTTGTGTCTTCATATTTTGTTTCAGCACTGGCAAACTTCGTAATCAAAGAGACAAGTGGAGGAGTAATCAGGGCCGTTGCTGGAAAACAAGCTGAATTTGTTTCTGAGACCTCTGAAGCCAATGTCATGGTGAAGTGGTACAAAAATGGCAAAGAAATCAAGATCAGTAAGAAATTCACAATGGAAGATAAAGGGAAACTGCATAAGCTTGTGGCTTCAGCTGTAACGAAAGAAGACGAGGGAACATACATCTACACAATTGGAGATGACACTCTGATTTTTGATTGGAAAGTCTCAGGTAAGTTTGTGAGGCAAACATAGGATCACAATCCATGTAAAGCACTTCAGACTTAATTCATTTTATTTGTCCAACGCTGTGGGTTTCCAGTATTTAGGACAAAGATTGCATAGCTCTATTGAAGCAATTCTGACCTTCCTGTTGTCCCTATGCAAATCCACAGTATGAGCAAATAATGTAACTGTGTTGTGATGAATTCAAGACAGCCTTAGCTCCAGCTGGGGCTGGAGTCACGACTTGAGCCCTGACATCTGGGCTTCATTCATCTAGTTCATCTATTGCCTCAGCACTTACATCATCTTTAAACCTATGACTGAAATGGTCCTAAGTTATTAGCATGGGAATCCTGTCTCCTCTTTGGACAAATTAAACTCCACATTTGGAGAGTTGAGTGTCTCCTGCTGTACCCGAAGGACATTGTGATCTCTGAGGTGTCTCCCTGAGGTGCTGTAAGCACAGCCATTAGCTCATAGTACAAGTAAAGCACTGTTAGGTCAAGCCTGGAGGAGTAATGCTTGTCACTGACATGTTCCTGTTCAGGGTGGAGCTGGAGGGTAAAATAACACAAGAAATTGTCATTGAAATTCAATATCTGTGAAATTCAGCTGGTTGCATTCACAGAACCTGGCGTTAAGATCTGTTTTCTGTTTTATATCTTGAGCCTATTTTCCATAACCCAGTCCTCATTTATGAACTGAAGCTCTACTGAAAGCCTTTCGCTGTGTATGCTCATGCTGCAGTGCAGCGCTTGTGACCTTTAACAGCACATTCACGTTCCTCTGATCACAGGATCCTTACGGTTGATTAAGACCCTCTAGTCCGACTGCTCACCCATCACCACCGTGATGCTCACGATCAGCTTAGCTAAAAACTCAGCAGAGATGATAGATCAAGCACAACACTGGATTTGGGGTGGCTAGAGATTCCTAAGATATTGAAGGATTGCTTGCAGGTGGTGTTGGTTCAGGTATTCACCCTGCATCCCACCTGCTGTTCTGTTTGGTTGAGAATCATGCATTCTGCAATTTCACTTTGTAATTCAAAGACCCTGGCTTTATCTGTTGAAAAACTGATCTAAAACAAGCCAAGAAGACTCCGTTGGAACTGGTTGATGCAGAACAAAGGCATCCCCAAAGGACAAGTTGCACTGTTTGATGAACATTATTGGATGAGAGCTAAGCAAAGATTTAAAAAGTTCTGGGGCTGTCTCTGAGCATCAAATACAGAGGAAGCCTGAGAATGATTCCCTGAGAATGGATACCTCCTACTTTGGTGTAGGGTTAAGGGAACACTAGCAGTAACTCCTATCACAAAATGTCGCATGGCTCAGACAAAATGCCATCAAGAGGGCTTAATTAGGAGCACCAAATGGTCGCAAGATGGTCTTAGGGCAGGGAAGTAATCTATCTCTGTGATATTGATTGATGCTATTAGTTCTTAACAGCTTGACTCTAGAAGGACTGTTGTTCTTTGGTCACCTAGTTATAAAAGAATAAATGGCTCCTGTCTATTACAATTTTTAACGCATTTTTTGTTCACTGATGCCATAAATGTTCCTGGCATAGTAATTGGCCTTGGTATATTCAGTGACTGAAAGCAACAGTTGTTGCTCTAAGAAATGCAGTACAAAGCTAGGTCTGCCTGTAGCTGACAGCCATCAGCTTGCTCCTCAGGCAGGTTCTGTCTGTGTATGGGAGATCACAATGTGAACCACTGATTGATCAGCTGAGGCAAGTGTGGGGTCAGCTGTGGGAGCACAGGTGAAAGTTATGTAGCTGTGCTCCCTGGAGGGGTGGAGTTCGACTCCACCTCCTCTGAGACCTCATTTAAGGGCTGACCCTCACTGAGGCAGCATCTCTTGGAGATTGCTCACCAGGGAGGATCGCCTCAGCTCTGGTGAGTTCCCTTTTCCTTATATCTTCTGTATTTCTACCATTTTGCTTGTAATTGCTATCCTTGTTAATACCAGCATAGTTATTGCCAATACATTTGGCGAGCCAGGCAGGAGCCACTGACTTGGCATCTAGAAATATAAGGAAAAAAAAAAATGTCCTTTGTGTGGAAAATCTTTAATTGGTACAAGGGGGAGAAGACCGCCCCCTTAGGGACATGCCTTCCTGGACAAATTCCAGGTTTTGAGGTGTCCCCATATTACCAATTAGCAACAATTATTGAACAATGGGGCCCTTTAAGAGTACCAAATAACATGGACGCCTATTGTCTAACTGATTACTTTCTAGGACTACAAAAAGATATCTTAATTACAAAAGAAAAGCGAATGGCTGCATCTATGGCAGCCTGGCCATTATTAAATGCTTTAAATCGGGCAGAGATAAAATCAAACAACATTGCACATGAAAATGAATTGTTAAAAGCCCGTATTGAAAAATTGGAGGGTGAGATCAATCTATTGACAGGAAAAAAACCGTCATTTTCTTCCTCCAACCCTCAAATTAGATACATTTCATTTAATGACGATCAAGATCCTGAAGAAATGAATCAAAATAAGATCACTAAATCTGATCTAGAAAAACCATCTGAGACGGACTCACTAGAAGTCCATCCAGTAATAACTCAAAAAACAAAGAAAATTCAAGATCGACCAGCAGGAGTGCCTTCTGATCAATGGCCCCCTGCCGAATCTGTTTTACATGTAACAGCCCGTCCATATACACCTACTGAACTCATGGACCTAGTGCAACGATTTAGGCAAAGGCCAAGGGAAAGTGTTCCGGCTTGGTTATTACGGTTATGGGATTCAGGGGCAGATAGTGTACTGGTTAGTGGCCCCGAAGTATCTAAGTTGGCCACAATAACAGTACATCCTGCCCTTCGGCAGAGACTGTATGCTGGGACTCAGTTCCCTGAAGAAAACCATTCAATTGTAGAATGGATAATGGCTGCTTGCCGCATGGTGTGGACAAATAAAACTGACATGCCAGTAAACACAGGGATGTGGTCTTCTATGGAAGACCTTCAAAATTATATACGCGAATTAGGTATGAGAGAGGCTATCTACGAAGACACATTCGATAGCCCTGATATGGTTAAGTTTTCTACGGGAATGAGGGACCTAATTTTACAGCAAGCACCCTCTCATATGTATGGAACCTTGGTTTCCATACTTAATCCAGTAGTATCCGCAGAGGCAGTAGTCCAACAAGCCGCCCAATTGGTAGCAGACCTCGGAGAAACTGAGCGTTTACGAGCTAAGCGCAATATCAGGGTGATTGAGGATGCTGAGGCTTTTCCAATAGTGCGAGCCAGAAGATCGGCCCCGCGAACTTCTCGGGCAGGACCTGTTAGGGTATCCCGGAAACAAATGTTTAATGATCTGCTCCGGGCAGGCGTTCAGTTTTCAAAAATTGATGGGCAGCCCAATCAGGTTCTCCTTCAGTTGTGGAAGCAACTGAAGGATGAACAAAAATTTCAGAATAAACCCAAAAGGCCAGGGATAAGATTTATAGAGCGGCGACCAACAACAACATGGAATTTAGAAGATTTTATAGTTCCAAATAGGAAAAAGAAGCCACCTCAGGTGCCTCGGGTTATGACACCGGAGGTATCGGAGGTAAAAGACTTGAATCTGGCTCAGTTCATGGCTTGACGAGGGATGTCAGTCCTCCTAGGGCCTCTAGACGGGACCGGAGGCCCTATGTGGAACTGACGATATACTGGTCCCGAAAGAATATACAGAAGGTTATGGCCCTAGTTGATACCGGGGCAGAGACATCTATAATATATGGAGACCCAACTAAATTTAAAGGTAATAGAGTGATGATTGGAGGTTTTGGGGGACAAACCATTCCGGTCACCCAAACCTGGGTAAAACTGGGGGTCGGGCGTCTTCCACCACGGGAGTACAAGGTATCCATTGCCCCAATTCCAGAGTATATATTAGGAATTGATATCCTGTGGGGTCTGGCTCTCCATACAACAGTGGGAGAGTTCCGATTGCGGCAGAGATGCATTAGTATCCGGGCAATCCAGACAATATTGAGAGGCCATGCAAAACATGAGCCTATTTGTTTGCCGAAGCCACGCCGGATTACTAATGTGAAACAGTACAGACTCCCGGGTGGGCAGGATGAAATAACAAAGACGGTGCAGGAATTAGAAAGAGTGGGTATTATAAGGCCTGCACATAGCCCATATAACTCCCCAATATGGCCAGTGCGAAAACTGGATGGAACATGGAGGATGACAGTAGACTATAGGGAATTAAATAAGGTCACGCCACCTGTTCATGCGGCTGTACCCAATATTGCCTCCCTAATGGACACACTAAGCAGGGAAATCAAAACATATCACTGTGTCTTGGATTTGGCGAATGCATTCTTCAGTATTCCAATCAGTGAAGAATCGCAAGATCAGTTTGCATTTACATGGGAAGGGAGGCAATGGACTTTCCAGGTCCTACCCCAAGGGTACGTACATTCGCCCACTTTTTGTCATAATTTAGTGGCACGTGATCTGGCTAAGTGGGAAAAGCCAAATAATGTCAATTTATATCATTATATTGATGACCTCCTGTTAACATCTGATTCGTTAGAGGCGGTGAGACAAGCAGCAGATTTGTTGATAGCTTACCTGCAGAAAAGAGGGTGGGCTATAAACCCACAGAAGGTGCAAGGTCCGGGGCTATCTGTAAAATTCCTGGGAGTAATTTGGTCCGGGAAAACCAAAGTACTACCCAGTGCGGTAGTAGATAAAGTCCAAGCGTTTCCAGTCCCTACAACATCAAAACAATTGCAAGAATGTTTGGGTATATTGGGGTATTGGCGCTCCTTTATACCTCATTTAGCTCAGCTATTAAGGCCATTATACAAGCTTACAAAGAAGGGTCAATCATGGAATTGGGGAAAGATAGAACAGGATGCTTTCCAACAGGCAAAACTGGCAGTTAAACAAGCTCAGGCGTTGGGTATATTTGATCCGACCCTCCCAGCTGAACTAGATGTTCATGTTACTCAAGATGGTTTTGGCTGGGGCCTGTGGCAACGCCAGAGTTCTGTTTGAACCCCCATTGGATTCTGGTCTCAGGTTTGGCACGGAGCAGAAGAACGATATAGCATGATTGAGAAACAGTTATTGGCTGCCTATTCGGCATTACAAGCAGTAGAGCCGATAACGCAAACAGCAGAGGTCATAGTTAAGACTTCATTACCAATCCAGGGGTGGATGAGAGATTTGACTCACCTTCCTAAGACGGGGGTGGCCCAAGCACAAACGGTGGCACGATGGGTCGCCTATCTAAGCCAGAGAAGCAGTCTGTCTTCATCTCCACTTAAAGAAGAACTACAGAAGATCCTAGGCCCAGTGACGTATCACAGTGATACATCAAAAGAACCGATGGTTGCTCCACCAGAGAAGAGTCCCGTTCAGGAAGGAAGATATCCTATTCCTGAAGATGCCTGGTATACGGATGGGTCCAGCAGAGGCAACCCGAGCAAGTGGCGAGCAATAGCATACCATCCCTCTACTGAGACCATCTGGTTTGATGAGGGGGATGGTCAAAGCAGCCAATGGGCAGAATTGCGAGCCGTGTGGATGGTTATAACTAAAGAACCTGGTGACGGCGTCCTGAACATCTGTACAGATAGTTGGGCTGTGTACCGGGGGCTCACTCTGTGGATTACGCAATGGGCTACCCAGGAATGGACTATCCACGCCCGACCGATTTGGGGTAAAGACATGTGGGTAGACATTTGGAATACGGTCAAACACAGGACAGTATGTGTCTACCATGTCTCTGGTCATCAACCCTTGCAGTCACCAGGAAATGATGAAGCTGACACACTGGCCCGAATCCGATGGATTGAGAATTCACAATCTGAAAATATTGCCCGTTGGTTACATCAGAAGCTACGGCATGCTGGACAGAAGATAATGTGGGCAGCTGCTAAAGCATGGGGGCTGCCTGTACAACTATCTGATATCGTTCAAGCATGTCAGGATTGCGATGCTTGCTCAAAGATGAGACCGAGACCGTTGCCTGAAACAACATCCCACATTGCTAGAGGATATAGTCCTCTTCAGAGATGGCAGGTCGACTACATTGGGCCCCTCCCTCGGTCTGAGGGGGCGAGATATGCCCTGACCTGCGTTGACACTGTAAGTGGACTGCTGCAAGCCTATCCTGTACCAAAGGCAAATCAAGCATACACAATTAAGGCACTTACTAAACTGATGTCTGCATACGGGACACCTCAAGTTATCGAGAGTGACCAAGGGACTCACTTCACTGGAGCGATGATACAGCGCTGGGCAGAAGAAAACAACATTGAATGGCGATTCCACCTGCCATATAACCCAACAGGGGCAGGCCTTATTGAACGTTATAATGGTATCCTTAAGGCTGCCCTGAAAACAGACTCTCAGTCCCTGCAGGGGTGGACAAAAAGATTATATGAAACCGTGCGGGACCTGAATGAAAGACCTCGGGATGGCAGACCCAGTGCCCTGAAAATGTTACAAACTATATGGGCCTCCCCTCTTAGGATCCAAATTACAGGCACCGATAATAAGGTAAAACCGCAGGTTGGTACTGAAAATAATCTTCTGCTCCCTGCCCCTGAGAATTTAGAACCGGGAATCCATAAGATAAATTGGCCTTGGAAGGTGCAGGTAGGACCCAAATGGTGTGGCCTACTTGCACCTTGGGGGAGATTATTGGAGGTGGGAGGTTCAGTCACCCCCTCGGTGATAGGTACATGGCCTACTGACATCGTGGTCAATACTCCGGCCTTTATTGCTAAAGGAACACCTATTATGTCCCTATGGCAGATCAAGACTCCTCCTCTGGTGCCAGATATAGTTATACAGCCACAGATATCTGGCCAGAGGGTATGGTATCGGAGGCCGGGACATAATCCAGTACAAGCAGAAGTATTGACCCAAGATAAGAATACGGCCTGTATCTTGCCCTGGAGGGCGGATCTTCCCCTCCTAGTACCCTTGAAACATCTATATTACTCCCCTTAAGATTGATTCTAAGCCTCTAGGACCATTACTCTGGACTGATGAAACGCAGACGGACCTGCACTTCAAGATGATTTGTCTCCGGTAACATCTATCAAGCACTGGCCCATGGAAGATCATAAACACCCATCCAATCATCATCATTTGAATAATATCAACATCTAATGCGACGGGAGATTGTATCAGCGTCGTGATTGGGTCTCTGTAATAAGGGGAACTCACCTAATCATTGGTTCACGTTGTGAAGGGGTGGAGTGTATGGGAGATCACAATGTGAACCACTGATTGATCAGCTGAGGCAAGTGTGGGGTCAGCTGTGGGAGCACAGGTGAAAGTTATGTAGCTGTGCTCCCTGGAGGGGTGGAGTTCGACTCCACCTCCTCTGAGACCTCATTTAAGGGCTGACCCTCACTGAGGCAGCATCTCTTGGAGATCGCTCACCAGGGAGGATCGCCTCAGCTCTGGTGAGTTCCCTTTTCCTTATATCTTCTGTATTTCTACCATTTTGCTTGTAATTGCTATCCTTGTTAATACCAGCATAGTTATTGCCAATACAGTCTGGATGGAATGAAGGGCATGAAATACTGATGTGCTCATCAAACGCTGCTTGTTAGCTTAGAGACAAGGTGTTGAATTGGTTTGTTCATGTATTGCAAACAGGTTACTTAGCTGCCTTCATTTTAGCTTCAGAAGAACATGTGCAGAATACAGAATTGATTAGAAGAAATAAGAACTGTCTGCATAGAACTTACTCTTTCCTTACACAGGAGAATCAAGCACACGTTTGTATGTGAGTACCTCCAGAGGTGAAACTTGATCCCCCAGATGTAATGAGCAGAGACATTACAATCAGTTCTAACTGTATCTTAATGCTGTGCTGAATAAGCCTGAGTCAGGATGTAAACCACTTTCTCTTTTTTTCTTCAGATGAAGCCATTAATTTTGTCAGCAAGTCCAAAACGACTCCAGAAATATCAGTCAGTCCTTCTGAAGACCTGGAGCTGGTGTGTGAGGTGTCAGCTGCAAGCGGAGCTGTTGTATAGAAGAAAGATCAAATAGAGGTGAAGCAGGACCAGAGGACAACCATCATCTCCCAGGGGACGCACCGCAAGCTCATGGTCAAAAATGTGACCCTGAAAGACCAAGGGAGCTACAGCTGTGAAACAAAAGATGACAAAGCAACATTCCAAGTGAAAGTCAGAGGTGAGAAAATGCTTGGAATCCCAGAGATAAAGGAACACTTCATTTTGTGTGTCTTGCATTTGGAGGATCAACTTACAGCCTCTCTGGTGCAAAACATTTTGGCTATAGGACTTTCTTTGTCATCTAGTGTCATAGCAACACTTTTCTACATGTGCTTTTCCATCCAGGAATGAATTACTGCAACAAACAATAGGCAAGGAGGGTAACTTGTGCAGCTCTTGTAGTCAGCTGGTGTCTGCAGGGTTACAGTGCAAGAGCACACCAGGCATGCAAGGAGTGAGAAAAGGGGAGGTGTTTGATGAGATCTGGTTACAAAATTTGAATGACACAATGAGGTGGAAAATGCCACTAATCAGACTCATAAATGGCCTGGGTTGCAAAGGCCCACAGTGCTCATCCAGTTCCAACCCCCTTCTTCCTATGTGCAGGGTTGCCAACCAGCAGCCCAGGCTGCCCAGAACCACATCCAGCCTGGCCTTGAATGCCTGCAGGGATGGAGCATCCACAGTCTCCTTGGGCAACCTGTTCTAGAGGGCCATTCCCTTCTGATTTACTGGAAATGTAGAGAGACATCAGAAGAAACAAAGAGAAGGGAGGAGGTTCAGCAGTGCATGCAGGTGTTCTAAATCTCATGTCCAAATCTGCTATCAGACTGCGAAATGTTTAGATTTATGATATGATATGAAATGATATGCCTATTCATTTCCCAAGGCAAAATAGAGGGGAAAGTATTTTCCTGTCTTAATGAGGCATCATGATGGTCCCTGTGAAGGGCAAGTATAATGAAAATGGGGAACTGGAGTAAGCTCTGCAGCAGACTACAGCAAAATGGTGTGACTGTTGTGATGTCCCTGCAGAGAAAGAAGACGTGTTTACAAACAAGGACAAGGTACAAAAGGAGGTGAAGGCTGCACTGACTCAAAATGCCACGCTGAGCTGCGAGGTGGCCCAGGAGAAGATGGAGGTGAAGTGGTACAAGGAGGGGAAACTGATCACCTCGAGCAAGAAGTTCAAGGTGGAGTCAGAGGGCAAACAGTGTCGGCTGGTGGTGATCCAGGTAGAGAAGAAAGATGCAGGGGAGTACAGCTGCGAGGCTGCTGGCCAGAAACTCACCTTCAAGATTCATGTCACAGGTGAGAGAGAACACATTTTGGCCTTTCATTCTAGAATGTTTTAGAAAACGGTCATTAGTTTGTAAGTTTTCCCTGCTATGCTTAAAATTTTTGGAGCTGAACTTTGGGGTGGTTAATTTCTGATGAGGAAATTGAACAAATTATTCTAAATACAGTTGTGAGGCAGCTCCATCTTTTAAAATCTTCAGGAATTTCCTTTTGCTGTGGGAATGAGGCCATAGACAAGAAAGTTCTGATTGCACTTCTCCATTCCCACGTGCCTGTACCACTAGAACAACTCTGCAATGCAGCTGCGTCTCAGGAAGTTTCAGAACAGGGGCTTTGTGTCAAGCACTAGGGGGTGTGCTCTATGTAACATGTTTTTGTCTTGGAAGGGCTCATTTAGCATGGGAGAGAATACTACAGGAATGTTTTGTATAAGTTGATGTTTTGAAGACATAAGTAAATGGCAGCTAGGGGACGAAGGAGTCATGAGAGTCATACAAGAAGCATCACAGAATGCCTTTTGTTGGAAGGGACCTGGAGGATCATCCAGTTCCAATCTCTGTCCTGGAAAGGAACACATTCTTTGAGACTAGGTTGCTCTAACACCCATCCAGCCTAGACTTGAATGTTTTCAGGGATGGGGCATCCATAAATTGCACAACTTCTCTCCACATCATTCTCTTGGGGCATCAGACTGGGAGAACTGATTCATTTTTCTGACTCCTTCCCCAAAACCTGCTCTTCTTTCAAGAGGCCAAACTAATGTATCTCTCTCTTTTCAGAGCCAGAATTTGTATTTACAAACAAGGAGAAGGTACAGAAGGTGGTGAAGGCTGCAACAACAGAAAATGCCACGCTGAGCTGCGAGGTGGCCCAGGAGAAGATGGAGGTTGTCATCAATTTATAAGCAATGAGCCAATAATGTTCCAATTAGAAACTTTTATTAATTGTAGCGGGTAAAACTAAAAGGCAATTCAGCGCTGGGCGACAGGGGGATTATTGTTCCTCCAACTGCCGCGCCGTCCCGTCCCTTGCAACTTCTTTTGTATTGTCCATCCCGAGCGTATTGTCCTTTAATTGGTTGGTTGTGATCGTGCGACTTGGTGTGTCGTTCCTTGGTTGGTCCTTCCGTGGAACTTTGTATCCATCGGGGCGCGCTTTGCCTGTAACTATGCAGAGTACACAATCTACCCATAAAATTAGAGTGTTCTGCAACCCTTGTGGCCTCCATATTCCACCATCATATCCCGGTCCTAATGAACAAGCACTCCACCACAATGCTACCACATCCCGGTCTTAATGAGCAAACATTTTATCACAGAGGTCAAGTGATAAAAGGAGGGGAAACTGATCACCTCGAGCAAGAAGTTCAAGGTAGAGTCAGAGGGCAAACAGCGTCGGCTGGTGGTGAGCCAGGTGGAGAAGAAAGATGCAGGGGAGTACAGCTGCGAGGCTGCTGGCCAGAAACTCACCTTCAAGATTCATGTCACAGGTAAGACAGGTGTTGTATGAAATACAGCAGAGAACAGTAAAGTAAAATCTAGTTTCTATTATACTGCACCTGGATCACTGTAGTCTGTGCTGAGGTTTTTTCCCTAGACTTGATTGCCTGGGTTTGTAGAAAGTATTTGGTTTCAGTATGACACAAAGACCTGTTTCAGTCTGTCTGTAGAGCAATAATTAGTAATATATGTACAGTGGAAGCAATATTCAAGATATTATTCAAATCTCTCCTGTGCCTGAGATCCCAAACTGTAATTCTTGTTCACCTAAACATTTGACTAAGATAAGTATGTGCAGTGAGGCTGGAGTGCATGTTCTACGTGCAGCCTTTCATGGCAGGAGAAGCAGGAACTTCTCCTAGTAGTACACTGCCTTTTTACTATGCCTTTATGTTGGAGGCTGCATCTGGATAGGTGAGTCTGCTACTCACAGTAAGAGACCTGGTAGAGCTGACTATTGCCAGAGCTCAAAGTAAGATAGATATCTGCAAATCACACACAAAGAACAAAGGACTGCGTTGGTGAGCATATTTCCTTTGTGCCTTTGACAGTCACAGTTGTGGCAATGGTAGAGGCCATGAGGAGTCTGTTCAGGAAGCCAGGAGTACTGTTCTGGGTCATGAAAAGGCAGCCAGTGGTTTGACTATCACATGTTTATGTGTTTTGATGTTTCACAGTGGGTCTTAAGTAAAAGGAACTCAGGTTTTGGTTGCCTGCAGGACAGATGTTCTTTTGGGTTCAATATGTTTGCATAGTGACTTGCAACCATGGGACTGGTGTTCAAGGACCCTCTTGGTTCCTTCAGTTCCTAGGTTCTTTCTTGCCTAGATTTGACACTTTGTTTCAACAGAAGAGCTGATATTCTCTAGTGAAGGCTATTAGTTTGGGCACAAGTGGTAACCTAAACCTGTTCCAACCTGTACATACAAACCTGCAAGTTGGTCTCATTTCGGTCCCTCAGTCAATACTTTTTCTTTTCTTCCCTCAGAGCCAAAACCTGTGTTTATAAACCAGGAGCAGGTGCAGAAAGAGGTGAGTGCTGCCCTGGCAGCAAGTGCCTCCCTCAGCTGTGAAGTAGCACAGGATCCAACCGAAGTAAAATGGTACAAGGATGGAAGACTGCTTGCCTCCTCCAGAAAGTTCAGAATGGAATCTGTGGGCAAAACACGGCGTCTGGTTGTGGAGCAGCTGGAGAAGAAAGATGCTGGAGAATACATCTGCGAGGCTGCTGGCCAGAAGATGACCTTCAAGTTGGAAACAACTGGTGAGCATTCGCTTTGGGAGCACTAAGCAGCTTTTTATGTGGCTTAGAGGAAGACTGGCTGTCTTCTACCCTGTGGGCATGGAACAGCCACAATTCCCCCCGGAACAACATCAATGACCCACACCACAAGTTGGATTCTCCTTTTTAATGTAGTGGTAGCGAGGTGAAAATCTGGCTGTGGAATATTTTTGACTAAGGAACTTCTACTTTAATTTCTAGATGCGCTGAATTACCCTCTGGAGTGTCTTTCTGAATATATAAGCAACCATGGGTGACTATGATCCTGATTTATATCTAGGTTCAGGCTTACTTTTTCAGTTAGGTTAGATCAATAGCTCCAGAGAAGATAGGGAAATACAGCAGTTCACTGATACCATGTGTCAGAAGAATGCAGCTCAGTGCTGGGCAGTTTGCTGCTTCATTCCCTCTTACAAGTTGCACCCAAGGCTGGAAAAGACCACTGAGATAGCTGAGTCCAACCCAGCCCACCCTCACTGGACTTACTAACCACGTCCCCAGTGCCACATACCCGTGGCTCTTGAGCACCTCCAGTGACTGCGGTATATCAGCGTGGTTGCTTCAGTTGTGGGAGTTTTCAGACACTGGCTGTTGTTCTAGCGAGACAAAAAACCAAAACTGATGGAACAGTGTCTATACAGGAAGCAACTGGCTGTCCTGATGGCTGCCAACAGTTTTACACAAGGTGTGTCATGCAAGCTTGCATGAGTCTGGTTTAAAAACTTGCTGTTCTGATGGAAGGAGAGGATGTTGGTACAGGATAACTGCGGGATTTGTGCTCTCCCGACATCCAGTTGCAATCACAGCTTATTGTTGCTATAGAAAACAGCTTCTCTGTAGACAAATTGAGTTAGTTCCAATAAGTGGCTGAAGCCCTAAGTGATCCAAGGTGAAGCATGATCCAAACTGGAATTTAACTAATTGTAGTAGGGAATCCAAGCCTTAATGAGATGAGTTATTTAAAATATGAGTCCTCCATCTAAAACAGCATTGAACTCTTACTCTGGTTTATGATAGAAGTGAGAGTTTAACAGCAGAAGTCTGAAATTATGCTCCATATTTCTCATCACTCAAGAGAATATTTGAATATATGAATTCCTTTGGCTATGTTAGAGCTCATAATGAGGTCAGCTGATGTTCTTTAAATGCTCGGAGTCTAGCAATGTGGGGAAGTGGACTGCTATTTGCTGTTGAGCTTTAGGCTAAGAAGCCTGATTTTAGAGGACTGTGGACTTCCCCTTTCCCTTCCCCTCTCCTCCCCTTCTCCCTGGACTGATCCCACATGGTTTGAGAATGATTTCAGATCAAGGTAAATGAGGAATCGCCGTGTGAAAACCTGTTGTTTTACTGCACTATAAGAGACACTTAGTCAAAAGACAAGTGTGTGTTCCAAGCTTGAGATTGCAGGAGATCCTAGAAACAACTCAGCTGCTCAAACCTGTAGTCTGGCTGAATCTTTTATTGTCAGTTTTGGTCAGGAGGAGATGCTTGAGTAAGACAAATAAAAGGTCACGGGTAAGTTGGTCCTTCTTGTGATATACTTCTAGGCTTTCATCAGGGAGAAGCTTAATTAGTCCAAATAATCATAGCAGAAACCACACCAAGAGCATGAGAGTGAAATTTATACTTTCTTGACGTGAAGGAAAATTTTACCTGGTTCTGCCATTCCCCAAATATTTGTTTCCTTATGACAAGAAGAACTTTGCAGAAGTAATTTTTTTTTTCAGTCTTGCGTGCAACACAAAAAGGGGTAAAATCTAGGAGGCCACCTGAAATGTTTTTTCCATCTGGAAGGATCCATTTAACAGCACCCATGGACCTGGTTATGAACAAAACTAAGTTCCCAACTAAATCCACATTCTTCTTTCTCCTTCTCAGAATTGCCTGTGAAAATCAGCAAACCATTGGCAGACAGTAGCGTCATTGAGAAGGACAAGGTCACATTTGAGTGTGAGCTGTCCAGGCCCAACATGGACGTCAAGTGGTTCAAGGTATGGCATGTAATGGTATTTTCCTTTCTGACTTCTCTGGAAATGAATGAGAGCCTTTAATTTCACTTCCAAGGGATGCGAGTCTGAGCTTTTCCTTGATAGCTTTTTCACTGCTCTCTTTTCTTTATGCTCTTTTATTTGCCCAGATCAGCACTCTTTGTTATTATGTCCTGAGTTCATTTATCAAGTTGAAATTGAAGTTTGTTTTGGTTTTATTGTGAACTTTTTAGGTCATGCTGCACAAAATATTGTTGGTTGAACTACAGTACAGTCTTGAGCTTCAAGTCTAACACAGAAATTCTCAGCCGGGATTTTGTAGCCTTGTTGTGAACTGGGTTTTTGGGGTGAAATCTCAGTTTTCTTTGCACCTGACAGTGTGAGAATTTGCTCTGGCACTTTGTGTACCTCCCCGGTGCTCAGCTGTTCCTTCCCTTACTTGGGGATAACGTCATTTATTCAAGGTGATGTCCAAACAGGCTTGTTAACAGTCCTCCGCAGTGCTTTAAGCTGTCATAGGTCAGCCAGAATTTATGCATGTTCTATAGCCATTCCTTCATGTTGAAAACACTGCACTGTGCTTAAGCTTCAGCATATGTTCCAGTAAGCACAGTTCCATTAATTCTAGGGGAGTGGGTGAATTAAGCATAGATCTGAAGGCTCCCATTGCTGAGTGCAGAGATGGAAGGACTAATGGAGATCTGACTTGATATTTTCCCTTCTAGGATGGGAAGGAGCTCTGTCAAAGTAAAAAAGTGGGCATTACTTCCCAGGGAAATAAGAGAAGTCTCATTATTCACAAGTGTGAATATGAAGATCAGGGAACATCCACATGCTGAGCAGCCTAAGACAAGACATCAGCTACCCTAAAGGTTCATTTTATGTTTAACTGAAAGAGCAAATAAATCCTCTTGTGGTATTTTGCCCCACGGGAAGAAATGCTTCATGGGCAGTTTGGGCATTTCTTGGTTAGTCCTTTTGGATACCTTTCTCTTTCTTCTTTATGCTCAAGACAGATTTTCCCTCCATGTGTTGCATTGGTTAAACCCCAGTTTGTAGCTCATCATTGGGCTCTGAAGCATCAGACTTGTTACTGAACACACGGGTCTGCTGTGCCCTGGTAGATGCCACCTTCCCAAGGGACGTATGAAAGGATGCTTTTTTCTGATTTCCTACTAGATGCTGTCCTCATGTGGCCACTTGGGTTCAGTGTTAGCATGAACATGAACATGTGTCCTGTCCCATGACTTTGGTGAACTCTCATTTTCTCTCTCATTCTGCAACCAGGTTGGGTTGCTGTTTCAGTACTGGCTGTTTTATGTAGCCATTCCATTTGTTCTGGTTTACGTTCTTTTTTATTTTCTTTTTTTCAGGCATCATTTCTATACAGTAGACAAAGCCAGCCTATTACATTTGATTTACAGTTTTTAGCTTTTGCTGGTAAGCATTTCAGCTCTCAGGCAGTTTTACCAACAGCTTTGAAGAGCTGAAATGAACCAGCCTGGACACGATGGTCTGTTTTTGTTGGTGTAATGAATTTATGAAGTTAAACTGATTGACCCCATAAGGTTTTACAGTGTATGACTCACATCTGGCAGAGTTATCACAGCAATGAGTTTATATACTTAGCATTTCAGGAGGCAAATGGTTGGGGATACTCTTTCATTTGCTTGCGTCTCAGAGTGAATCACTAGTATGTGAACCATCCTTCATCTCCTTTGTATTGCTTTTGTGTGTGTCTGTGTGTGGTTTCCCCTGTGAATTTCATTCTTTCCAGTTATATGGAAGTTCTCTTTTGAGCAGTGAAATTAGATGTTCCATCATCAGTCATAATGGTAAAGCTGAGTTGCCACGTTATCTGTGTCCTTTCTGTCTGGCGTCTCAATAACTGCTGCCCCACCACAATATCTGCCTAATACTTCAGCTCCATGGATGCCTCCTTGTGCAAACTGAGAGCCTGTATTTGGTGTGCATAGATCTGGGCTTACATCTGTGCTGGTAAATGCACTAGTGCATGGGCTAAGCAGTCCTGCCTCCTGTGCTGTGGGCATTGAGATGGGGCTCCTACAAGCTGCCCATTGCAAGATATTTAGAAACTAATTGCTGCGGAGGTTTCCATCCTCTTTTCAGACTAACTAAAATTTGGTTAGTGGGATCAAAACAGAAGGGGCAGGGAGGGAGAGCTGACCAAGGACTACTGATGGAACAACTATGAATCCTTGGTTCCTCAGGATTCCCTGCATCAGCAGTTGGCAACAGGAGTAAGGGGGCTCAGGAGGACACTGTGGAGTAGTGTGAAAAATGAGCGAAGAGAGTTACTAATTGATGCCTCTTGGAAAGTAGTCCAAGAGTGGTCCTCTTCCTAAACTCTCCTCTTGTGTGTGGTTTTATCTTTATGAGGTGTTCATAACAAGTGATGTGTAGATCTCCCTTATCTCATAATGTCTTTGCCTGCCTGCAGTGAATATGCAGGATACTGGATCATATACCAGCTTCTTTGAATTACTGCTCATGTCAGGAGATAAAATCTGCCTATTCTTTGAACTAACACTGGCGAGGGTTAGTTATTCTGGCTACCGAGAGAATGACACAGCAGATTAAACTCTTTCATTTCCTTCTTTGTCAAATGCCTTTTCATCCAACTGTGTGTCCCATAGAAATTCAGAGCAGTGTTGGCTGAGGGAAGTGGAAATATTTATCTCCTGTGTGTATCTGCCACCCTATTTAGACATGCTGGCAGAGCGCAGAGATTGGAGGAGTTGGATTAGGCAGTAGTTTCCCTATTGCTCACAGAACCACTTTTTCTGTGGTCTCCCAGCTACCCTGTGCCCAGTGGCCTATGCAAGATGGAGCGGAAAAGGCTCATTTTATGAACAAACAGGAACCTTTCTGGTCAGATTAATACCTGTGCTCTTTTAGAGAGATTTAGGTACTAGAGATTTTAGGTACTGGAATAGGCTCCCCAGAAAGGTGGTTGAATCGCCATCCCTGGTTGTGTTTAAGAGCCTTTTGGATGTGGTACTCAGGGATATGATTTAGTGTAGGGTTTTTAGAGTTAGGGTACTGGTTAGGCTGCGATTGGACTTGATGATCTTCAATGTCTTTTCCAACCTGGGTAAATCTATGATTCTATACAGGAACTCTTCTCCTGAGGTTAATCCAAGTTGTATCCAGGCCCTTCAGAAGGAAAGGGATATAGCAGCACAGAAATATGGCCTGATTCTGACATAAATAAATGCAGACCTGGAGAGTTAAAAGGGATTGTGTGATGTTCAAGGGATTTTGAAGCAAAGATGTCCCCTAGGTAAGATTTGTGGCTGACATTCCCCATACATTGTTTGTGGGCACACAAGCTAAGGAGAGACTAGTGATGAGCATGCAGAGAAGCCAATGGTTCAGATAGGTTTGTAGTGACACGACATTGTAGAGTTCTGTCTATTTCTCCTTGGCATAGTTTGGAAAATAAAGATGAGGTAATTGGTGGTAACCAATATGGCTTCCTCAAAGTCAAGCCATGCCTGACAAACTTGGTGGCCTTTCATGATGGAGTAACAGCATCAGTGGATAATGGGAGAGCAACTGACATCATCTACTGGGACTTGTGCAGAGCATTTGATCCCGTCCTGCATGACATCCTGGTCACCAAACTGGAGAAAAATGGTTTTGATGGATGGACCAGTTGCAGGATAGGGAACTGTCTGGATGGTCACACTCAGAGAGTTGCAGTGAGTAGCTGAGTGTCCAGGTGGAGGGTGGTGTTGGGACCAGTGTTATTTAACATTTTTGTAGGCAACATGGAGAGTGGAATCAAATGAACCCTCAGCAAGTTTGCAGATGACACCAAGCTGAGCGGTGCTGTTGATGTGCTAGAGGGAAGGGATGCTACCCAGAGGGACCTGGACAGGCTGGAGAGGTGGGCCCTTGGCAGCCTCATGAACTTGAGTGTGGCCAAGTACAAGGCCCTGCACCTGGGTCAGGGCAATCCCAAGCACAGGCACAGGCTTAGAGGAGAATGATTTGAGAGAAGCCTTGACCCTGAGGAGAAGAGTTGGTGTGGAGGGAGGTGTCCCTGCCTATAGCAGGGGGACTGGAACTAAATGACCTTAAAGATTCAGTCAGTTCTATTGTTTTTCTACCCTTAATTTTGCTTGAAAGGTTTTAGAATAAATGAGATTCTGGTTTCCATGAAAACTGTTTGCAGGGAGCTCCATTGTAGCTAGTAAGTCTGTCTTTAAGTTCAAGGGCAATAATGCATTGACTGTGTTGAAGAGAGAAATGACTCAGGAATGGATGATGGTTTAGAATAAAACATAATCCTACTTATTTTCTATGCAAATATGTGTAAGGAAAAGATGCTGCACTCAGTTCTGGAAATACCCTGACAAATATATCTCTACTGTTTCACAGCTGGAGATATCAAGGTTGTTAAACCACTGGAAGATGTGGAAGTGAATGAATATGGGAGTGCATCTTTTGTCTGTGAGATTTCACACGATGAGGTTCAGACCCAGTGGTACAAAGAGGACAACAAGCTGAAGGCTGATGACAACATCAGAATGCAACAAGATGGTAGGGTGTAAGCGGGGGGTCTTTCTCCTGAGTGGGGGGTGGGTTGGAGATCAAGCATATAAGACATCTGAAATGAAGTGAAGAGGGTTCAGAAGCGAGTTCCCCTTTTGTTTTGGGACTGAGGTTTAGGTGGAACAAGTGACATGGTGGGATGCTTAGTGTGGGAAGTGTGATGCTATCCCACCATCCCACACTGCTGGGAGCAGGTAGGAAATGAGTGCAGTTATTTCCAAAGTGGGGGTGAACAGGGCAGTCAGTTCACCTCTCCAAAGAGGTTTTGTCTGACAGTGAGTGTGATCCTTCTGTATCAGGTACTTTGATGGTGACGACAGCCACATTCGGTCAGTCCTTGTAGAAGCCATGTTTAGATTCTGCTTTGGTCTGCTCCATTTCCAGTTCAAAGTCGTTGGACACTAAATGAGACAGCTGCATCTCAGTAAAAGATGTGTTTGAATAGCTGTGATGTGCTTACTATTCAGATTTACAGAGCTGAGGTTTTGTCCTTGGCTATAGCAAAGAAGTCAAATCAGGTGAAATTAATTGTATTTCTGAACTAGACAAGGTTAAGTTTGGTAGCACCTAAATTTGGTGCGGTTTGTCATTGATTTCATCTGAAAGAAACTTGCAGGCTTTTTATCTGCTGTTGTCCCCAGCGTAAGATTATCCATTCACATCCTAAAGTACTTGTTATATTTTCAACTCACTCTTATTTGAATAAAAGCCTCAACAATTGGGAGCAATTTAATAAGCACAGAACAAGAGCTGGACCTTGCATTTGGTAGATACTGTACAGTATTACTTCATAGAAATGTAGTCAATGGCATTCCCTATAGACAATCGTTTGTTTTATCTTTAGAGTCGTTCAAAGAACCAATGTGAACATGAAATTAAATGGAATGGAATACACGCAAGGGACTTTCCTCTTCTTCCAATTGTCCTCATCCTTTCTTCTCTTCCACCCCTGCTTTGCAGATTACCATATAGAAATCACCAGGAAGTTGGAGGACAAGACAGCTTTGGAACGTCATTCTGTCATCCTGTCCTGTGACTTCAGGCCTTCTCCAAAGGTTGTGAAATGGTTCAAGGGCCGCACACCCATCGAGCCCTCTGAGAAGTACAAGATCAAGAGGGATAAGCATTCAGTAGAGCTCAGAATTCTGAAGCTGAAGCCCGATGATGCTGGTGTGTACAAGTGCAAGGCAGGAATTGCAGAGACTGAGGCCACGCTGACAGCTGAAGGTATGAGCAGGGAGGGTGGCCTCTTCCATGTCCTATTTCACCTCAGATTTCTCTTCTTGAGGTTGACTTCTGCCGTTCTCTCCTGCTAACTTTATACATGTATTATCTTCACATAGATGATTACACAAAGATCATCTAGTCCAACCATTCTACCACATCCCAGTATCATTTATAGTAACAGTGGTAACAGTTCACCTTGTTTCCCCACAGCCCGCAATGTAGAAGTAACGAAGCACCTGCAGGATGTAGAAATTGAAGAAGAGAGCTCTGCTGTCTTCTCCTGCGAGCTGTCCCATAATGACGAGGACATGGAATGGTTCCTGAATGGCAACCTCCTTTACACCAACAATTACAATGACATCAAGAACGTTGGCAATTGCTGCACACTGACAATGAAGCAGGTTAAGCCTGAGGATGCTGGCACAGTGACAGTGAAGTCAGACAAGGTGTCAGAAAGCGCACCTGAAGGTGATAGGTGGGTCTGATCACACCCCTCCTGGATGTAAGAGATGCTAAGGAGCCCCAGTTCATTCTATTGTGCAGCAGTCCTGCTTCTAAAGCTGACCTCTCTGGGGTGACAAGTCATCAGAGGCTTTCTTCCAGTGGAAGGTTCCATTGCAGCAGATATCAAGGAAGGAGGATGGTTTTGGTGTCCTGCCAAAGCATTCCATTGCTTTTTATCATCATTTTACTTAACACAAGGAGAGTTACAGGAGCAATTTCTTTTACTGCTTCAGTAACATGCAGTGTCAATGCTGTTGTCTCCAAGGATTTATGACTGAAGGAGAGATCATTCAGTGTGTGTTTTGCCTCTGGGATGACTAATGACCAGGCTGTGAGCAACCTGATCTAGCTGTGAATGTCCCTTTTTATTGCAGGGGAGCTGGGCTAGATGGCCTTTAAGGGTCTCTTCCAATTCTAAGGAACTTGTGCCTGAAGTGCAGAAGTGGATGAATTATACCACTTCTTCATATCCTCCCCATGATTACAGAGGAAATACAACAAAACAACATGCATGGTCTTACTGTTGTCATTTGCTTGAATACGTAGACGTCTCTTTTTTATGGTTGAGATTTTTGTTGATATGGGTCAGGAGGAACTCACACTTTTTAGCTTTCTCAATAGGCAAAAAGTTCCAGTTGCTGCAAGCCATCGAGGTAACCAATAGAGGGGCCCTGATCCCCCTTGTGCCATCGGGATGCTCTGGCACGGGATGTGCCTCAAATTCAAAGCTCCTTCCCACCTCCCAAGGAAAAGCAAAGCAACTCAAGCATCTCCAGCAAAGCTGCCCAGCAGACAGCAGGGAATGCAAACAGCTTCTGGCTGCTCCCCTGCACTCCTGTCCTAAGTAAGTGACCCCTCGAGGACTGGATGGGAAATCAGTGCATGACACACGTGAGTGTGCACAGCATTGTGCAAAGCAGTGGGGATCCGTGTGTGTGTGTATTTGTGCATGGATGGTGTTGCACACACATTTGTGTCCATGAGTGTACAAACCAGTGGTGTTGTTCAGGTGTGTGTAGGTCTGTGGGTATGTGTGCAAGGACGAGCATGCACATATATGTACGTGCACAGGGGTGTGCAGAGTGTTGGAGCTGCACAAGGACATTGTGGTACCGGTGTGTGCGTACACTTTGGGAGTGAAAGGAAGGGGTTACACATGTGTGAGTGTGTGTGCGCACAGGGCTGCACTAAGGGATGTGGTTGTGTGAGTGTGTGTGAGCACATAGTGCGTGGATGCGGTGGCACAAATGTGTGCTTGCACAGGGCTGTGCTGAGGAGTTGGGCTGCACACAGGTGCACACAAAGGGATGTTTGAACCCTTTGCCCCTAAGAACAGTTTTCCAGTGTCCCTCGTCCAAGAATTCTTTGAACAGCCTGCAGCTGACTCTCCTGAAGCTCAGGGTCCTGACTTTGCTTTTTGCCAGGCCCGCATTCCTTGAGATGAGGAACTCTAGGAGGGCATGGTCACTACAGCCCTGACCACCTCCAGTCTTAACCCCTGCTGTGCAGCATGTCCAGTAATGCTTCCCTTCTGCTTGGTGTGCTTAATGCTTGGCCCACAAAGTTATTCCCAGTGCAGTCCAGCAGTCTCTCAGACAGCTTGCAGCCAGCCATGCTGATTTCCCAGCCTGACTGGAATCCCCCATCAAGTTGAGAGTCAGTGAGCGCGGTGCTTCTGGTAGCTGCAGTAAGCAGGGCCCATCAACAGGCTCCCTTGACCAGGCGGCCTGGAGCAGACCCTCACCTCCAGAAGCCCATTATTGGTTCAGTCCTGAATTTTACCCGCAAGTTCTCAACGTGATCGTGGCTGTTCTTAGTCCTTTGCAGTCAGCTTCTTCATAGAGAGGGCAAATACCTTGCCCTCCGGAATTCCATAGTAACAATCATGTCTCCTTTATGTCAGGTGAGGTGTTTGTTGTTGTTGTTGTTTTTTGTTTGCTTGTTTGTTTGTTTTCCATTTTCTAGGTAGAAAATTTAATTTCTGAGCCAGGAGAAGAAGAAGTGCAACATGTAACAATCTTCCTGGCACTGTGCAGTTTGCATGAGTAGCCAAGTGCTCCTCAGGTAACGTGTGCTGCAGAGCTGACCTTGGTGGCAGGGGTTGTGTCTTCATTTTCTTCCTGTCATGTGGGAACATAAGAAGACTCTTCAGAGCAGGAGCTGCAGAGGAAGATGAACGGCATGAGAAGGTAAGGCTAGGAACCAAGGACACCTCCAGAAAGAACAGAAAAACTAAGTCATTTAAGATGCATTATGGCCGTGTGATACTGTCCGTGACTGGAGGAGAAGCACATGGCTAGGAATGACTGATGGCTCTGGTGGGATGAGTGCCTACGTGCGCCGTAAAGGAGAGTTTGTGGGATGTTCTGTGGACATGTGAAGGCTGTGGGAAAGTTAAGAGAGAAAACGTGTGAATTCACAGAAGTGGTATTAGAACCTGGAATAAACCATTTGGATCACTCACATCTGAGTCCGTGCCAGATTGTCGCACTGTCAGAACCTGAGGCCTGGGATTTTCCTTTAGTAGTGCCAACTGCCTGTTGTAAATGAGAAAAGATATTACTAAACATAGCTTCCCTCCTTGTAGGTTTGATATTTCTGTCTTTGCATTCCTTTAGCACCCAGGGTGTTGATGCAGCTGCACAAATCCGCTGTACTGTCCTCCTGTTTTGCATGGAAGAATGGTAAAACAGCAATCTCTGGGTGAAATTTTGTTCAGGCGTTTTCCTTTCTGTGCTCCTAGGAAGCAATGGCTTGGAAATGGCAGTGCCGCCTGGGAACCCACACAGCAACCCAGTATCTCATTGTCTGGGTCTGTGAAAAACCACAATGATGACAAAAGATGTTTCAATTCTGTCTGTGCTGTCAGTGCAGCCCTGAGGAGCGGTGTGGGCATGGCATGGCAGGGAGAAGGGATTTCCCTTCCAATGGGAAAGTGCCTGTTCATGTGTTGGTATGTAACCGCTCCATGGCCTGCTCCATGTGCTTCTGAATGGGCAGCTCAACTTTTGTGTCACTCAGGCACCTGTGGCTGAGGTCAGGATTTCTGCAGGTATGGGATATATCCCATCACTTAGTGCCTTACAAGGAGCTGAGCAGCTTTTCTTGCTCAAGTCCTGCTTAACCACCTACAATGAAGTTGATGTCATTTTTCTAGTGTCCTTCAATTCCGTGTCCGCATTTTCCCAAAAGCAAAAGAATTTGGAGGTAACCAGCTGCAGTGAAGTGAGCGATTTCAGTGCCCATTTCTGATGGTGGCAGTGAGTTCAGAGGTCACACTGAATTGACAGTGCCTGTCTCCATTCTGACAAAGGCTGTAGTTTCAGCTGACTTCCCGAGGCTGCCATGTGTGGTGGTGACACAGCCTTGGGCTTGTGCGTTTGCATGACTCCCACCTTTCCTTTCTGTGAATTGCAGGTCAGCTGGTGCTGGAAGCGGCCGGTATCTGAGTAGGAATGAAGGTGAGCGCAGGAGCAGCTGCTGAGGGGAGGAAGGAAGTCCATGCTAATGAGCTCTGAAACATCTGCGGGTCCGGTACCAGAATAGGCAGCAGTGATGCAGGGGGCTCCCCAGCAGGAAGCTGGCTGATCCAAATGCTTGCTGAGAGTTTGGAAGCCCAAACCCTTATTGTCTCTGTAAGGGTGGCTAATAAAAAGATGTTAACCAAGATGGTGGTAAATAGTCAAAGGTTATTAGCAAAGGGAAACTCACCAATATCGATACCTTGACCAGAAAGCTGAGGCAGTCTCAACTGGGGAGCAATCTCCAAGAGATGCTGCCTCAGTGGTGGTCAGCCTTTAAATGAGGTCTCAGAGGAGGTTGAGTCGAGGTCCACCCCTTCTGGGAGCACAGCTAGATTACTCTCACCTGTGCTTCCGCAGCTGACCCAACACTTGCCTCAGCTGATTAATCAGAGGTTCAAGCTGTGATTTCCCATACAGTCTCTAAGCTGAAGGCAGCATCTCCTTGATCTGATGGTGGTGTGCCTGAGTGAGGGAGTGATCCAAGCTGGATGCAGAAGAGTCGTCTTAATTTCTCTGCTATTTTACTTCAGATGACAACTATTGGGTGTTGGTTTCTTAAAATTTGGATCTAGGAGGTGGCCTCTCCCTTTGCTTCTGGTGAAAGCACAGAAGTGCAGCAGGAGTAGAAGATAAAGAGGTTTTCTTCGTGACAGGAACACCAATTATTTGATTCAAATGTGTAACTGTGATGAAGATGGTGAAGAACAGATCCGCCTCAAAGACATGCTTGATCACATAAGGAATGAGCATGTGATCCAAGACAGCCAGCGTGGCTTTAGCAGGGGAAGGCCATGCCTAACCAGTCTGGTGGCCTTCTATGATGGAGTGATGGCATTTGTGGACAAAAGGAAGGTAACAGATGTCATTGACCTGGACTTGAGCAAGATCTTTGACATGGCCCTCCACCACATCCTTATCTCTAAACTGGAGGGATGTGGATTTGACAGGTGGACCACCTGGTGGATAAGGGATTGGTTGAAAGGCCACAGACAGAGGGTGGTGATTCATGGTTCGATGTCCAGGTGGAGGCCGATAACAAGTGGTGTCATCCAAGAATCTGTCTTGGGACCAGTGCTTTTTTACATGGTTATCAGTGACACCAATGATGCAATCGCGTGCACCCTCTGCTGTTTGCTGAGTGTTACGGCTGATGCAGTGGAAGGAAGGGATGCCATTCAGAGGGAGCTCAACCGAGAGGTTGGCCTAGGTGAATCTAATGAGGTTCAACACAGCAAAGTGCAAGGACACTTCAGCCGGACAGCCCGGCTGAAGTGCCTTTATACTAATGCACGGAGCCTGAGTAACAAGCAGGAGGAACTGGAAACTGTGATGCACTCTGAAAATTATGACATTGTTGCTATCACAGAAACATGGTGGGATGACTCCCACAATTGGGATACTACCATCGATGGCTATAGGCTCTTTAGGAGAGATAGGCGAGGTAGGAAGGTTGGGGGAGTCGCCCTTTATGTCAGAGATTGGATAAACTGTGAGGAGCTCCCCATGAGAAACAGTCAAGAACAGGTTGAGAGCCTGTGGGTTAGGATTAGAGATGGGACTAATAAAGGTCAGCTGGTATTAGGGGTATACTACAGGCCACCTGATCAAGGGGAGGCTGCTGATGAGGCTTTCTTGCTCCAGATGCGTGAGGCGTCTGGCTCACAGACTCTTGTCCTGGTGGGGGACTTCAACCATCCTGACATCTGTTGGGAAAACAGATGCTCGGTCGGAGGCCAGGCACGAACTGCTGGGCTGAGCTGCTGCGCCCGCGTCAAAGCCGGCGTGGCCTATGGGGTCACAATCCGTTGTTGCCTGGTGATGTCTCCAACCATGGCTTGGCCAAGCTGCTGGGCGTCACCTTCGCTTGACCTTCGCTTGGGTACATCACTGCCCGTCTCACAGCAATGCCGCAGTCCACTGCTGGGTCTTCACAGTGAGCCGTCCTCACCCGCAGCACGTGCTCCAGCCCCAGCTCAAGTTTCTGGGCTTTTCCCAGTGCCGCTGCCCTCTCCCTTCCCCACATCTCCTGTGCTTGGCATGGGTGTTTCCTACCAGAGTGGGGCCTCAGCCATGTGATCCCATGATCCCCCTCAGGTCTCCCTGGCCATTACACACATGCAAAACACGTATGGCGTGTAGTATTCAATAAAAGTTCATGTTTGTCTCTGATAGATGGATGTGATGATCTTAGTGGCGATTTAACACGTCATGGACTTTGAGTGTCCTCTGTTTTCACGCACGTAATGTTCTTGTGTGATCAGTAATTTCTGTCTTTTGTCGCATCCATTTCATTTGTCAAAAGAGTTATTAATCCCATCGGTTCTTCCAGTGGTTATCTTTGATGTCTATGGCGGTCCTTGTGTCATTAGCCCCGTTCTCTCATGAAATTCTTTCATTCCTACGAGCCAACTTCTAATGTCTTGCATGCCATCTGACACTCCAGTTCTTCAGGCATTGTTGCCTGTAGGTAATATGAGAAGTAGTGGTTGATGGTTGTTGAATTGTTTCATTTTTGAATGAATTCTGATGGCAAACAAGCAGCGTTCCCTTTGATGAGACTGTACACCAGGCTGTGACAGCTTGTATTGTGATGTGAGGTGGAATTAGATGGAAGAACATTAGCAGGGGGAAGATTGAGTGAGGGACTGAGTGAGTGTTGGAGCTCAGTATGCTTCATAGGGAGCATGGGAATGACGGTGGAGTTCTTTATTCCGTAGTGAGGCTGGAGAACTTTCTGTTCACCAGATGTGCAGTAAACCAAGGGTACGTACTACCGTGTTTAAGAACCAGCTGTGTTGTCTTAGGAACGTGGTGTGGATAGGCACGGAAAGATTTTTGTCTGGTTTTGTCTTCTGTAGAGACATTTCAAATGCCTGCAAAGAAGGAAGTGTATAGGTCCCTACTTAAGAGCGGTTGTACAGGGATGGGCTGCGGATCTGGAGTGGTAGAAGCGAATGGTCCACTCGTAATGGGAAGAAGTGTGTTGTTATCCCCTGTGCTGGGTAGCCCAGCTGCGGTCCCAGCGCTCCAGCTGTGACCTCCTCAGGGCTGAGCAGAGGGCGGGATAACCGCCCTTCACCCACGGGTGGCACCTGGCCTCACGCAGCCCAGGACAGCGTTCGGCAAGGCAGCCCGGGTGGGTTCCTTGCAGGTTCAGCCTGGTGTCCAGCAGGACTGGTGGTTCTGCTCCATCTGGCTGACCCCAGCTGTAGCACGGCCTGTGGATGTTGGTCCCCAGGAGCAGAGATTTGCCATTGCCCTCTCTGAAGCCCGTGGGGTTCGTGTCTGGAATGCAACAGTGGCAGCAGTTGCACGGCAGTAGGAAAAAGGGGAGAGAGCGTCAAGGATGGGGAAGCGTCAACAGCTGTGCCATTATCAATACCAACACTCAATACCAACACTTTGTTTTTCAATTGTTTTCAATGTTAATTTATTGTTTGCAGTCTTTCTGTTTTCTATTTGAGGTTGAATTGGACGGTGATGACAATGGTCCGTTGGGGCCAGTGTGTGTCCCAGGTGCTGCCTGGTCCCAGCCTCCTCAGCTGCCCCATGGGCTCTTCTATTGCTGCCGGCGGGGTGGCCTCTTCTTTGATGGTGCTGAGGCCTGTGAGTCGCCGGCCTTCCTCTTCGGGGCTCGCCGGGTCCCCTCAGGTGGGCTGGTGCCGGAGGGCCCTGCCACAGGCTCTCCTGGCTCCTCCTGAGGCGCTGCCAGCTCTGTGGTGACAGTTGCAGGGTTGCCGTGTGGGCGGCTGGGATGCCCACGAACCTCTTGTGTTGCCCTGCCCAGCATTTCGTCCCTGTTGGAGCTGGCAGGGCTGCTGGAGGGTGCTGAGCCAGGGACAGGTGGCTCCTCTGGTGTGGCAGATCTGGGCTCTGCTGCTGTGGCCTCCTGTGCCCCAAGAGCAGGGGGGATGTTGAGGCCCAGGAAGCGGCCTGCCACCCGGCTGCACCTCCGCACCGCAAAGGCGATGAAGTGCCTCACAAAGGTCACCGTGTGGCCGTGCAGGTCAGGATCCAGCATTTCTATCAGGATCCCCTCTGCCAAGCCTACGAGGAGCAGGGCCCAGATGACACTGTCAACCAGGATATTTGCCTGTGGCCCCTCGGTGCCCAGGATGCGGTGCAGGTTCTGGCGCAGCCAGGACCGCAGGGGCTGCAGCAGGGCCGGCTGCTCCCTGAAGAGGGAAGCCCAGGTGGCAGGGGAGAGGCCGCCCAGAGGATGCGTGGGCACTGCAGGCCATGGCCGGGCTGCGTGGTGGAGTGCGGGTCTCCGTGTAGCAACGGATGCCTGTGCAGCTGGTCTGACCTCCACCTCCTTGTAGTTGTCATCCGCTTGCACGGAGTGAATGATGGTCTTCACATCCCGTTTGCACAGCGGACACTGGGGCCTGGTGCTTGTCCACCGCTGGATGCAGCGGAAGCAGAACTGGTGGCAGCAAGGCATGGCGTATGCTGCGCTGTCCCAGTCCTCCAGGCACACGGGGCAGCGGGTCTCAAACTCTGCCTCCATCCTTCCACCAGTTGCGGTGGGCCAGTGGGAGCGGGAGATGGTAACGTGCTCCCCAGCACTAACGCTGCAGCAGCAGCAGCAGGTGACACGCTGGAAGAGGACAAGAGACATTAGTCAGACTCCGGCCTGGGAAGGGTCCCTCAAGTTGTGCCCCCCTGCTGCCAGTCTCTGTGCCGCCTACCTGTGCTGCTGCACACGCTTTTTTCTCTAGGCTGTCCCGTCTGCCTGCTCCCGGCAGGCTCGGGGAAAGAACAAATGGCTCTGAGAAGGCCGCTGGGAGCTGTGCTAACAGCACCCAGAGCACTTTCCAGCACCAAAGCTCGCCCTGTCCACACTCCAGTCCTCGCACACACGCTCGGTCGGAGGCCAGGCACGAACTGCTGGGCTGAGCTGCTGCGCCCGCGTCAAAGCCGGCGTGGCCTATGGGGTCACAATCCGTTGTTGCCTGGTGATGTCTCCAACCATGGCTTGGCCAAGCTGCTGGGCGTCACCTTCGCTTGACCTTCGCTTGGGTACATCACTGCCCGTCTCACAGCGATGCCGCAGTCCACTGCTGGGTCATCACAGTGAGCCGTCCTCACCCGCAGCACGTGCTCCAGCCCCAGCTCAAGTTTATGGGCTTTTCCCAGTGCCGCTGCCCTCTCCCTTCCCCACATCTCCTGTGCTTGGCATGGGTGTTTCCTACCAGAGCGGGGCCTCAGCCATGTGATCCCATGATCCCCCTCAGGTCTCCCTGGCCATTACACACATGCAAAACACGTATGGCGTGTAGTATTCAATAAAAGTTCATGTTTGTCTCTGATAGATGGATGTGATGATCTTAGTGGCGATTTAACACGTCATGGACTTTGAGTGTCCTCTGTTTTCACGCACGTAATGTTCTTTTGTGATCAGTACTTTCTGTCTTTTGTCGCATCCATTTCATTTGTCAAAAGAATTATTAATCCCTCTGAGCAATCTAAATGATGCATGGATATGCTATTTGAAGTTTTAGGGTGTAATCATTATATTCCTTGTAGAAGGACCATGTATTGAAAAATTTAACTTGAAATCCGTTTTTGCAATTACTGTTAATATACACTGTACCAAGTTCTGATTAGATTTAAATGGAACCAATAGTATATGTGGATATTATTTATGAATACTTTAGATATCACATCAATTGACACTGTGAAGTAGAGCTCATGTATTTGTTGCCCAAGGCATGCATTTGCTGGGTAGTGTTAATATCCATCTTGTACTCCTGAAGAGCTCGCTGTTTACAAATGGCACCTGTTCTACTGCTCTTCTGATGGTCTAGAAATGGAATTCAGCTAACTGTAAAGACTGCAAGTACTGCAGTGTTGCAAGGATCGAGTTGCAATGCTTTAATGTAGTAGGTGCCTTCTCTCTGACAGCCTTAAAGTATTTTCTTGTATGTATGTGTCATCTTCTTTCCTGAGAGTTTAAGCTCTAGGGTACAATGTTTTGGAGGTCTTGATGCTCTTTGATACAGATTTGAGAGGGTTTTTGACATTTATTGTTTCTGAAATGGTTTGATCTTGTCTTAGAGAGTCGAATGCCACAAATAGGTAAATACTATCTCCTGTTGCTGAAACAGTGCAACATTTATGGCATCCTGCTGGTTTTTTATTTGTTTTTTAATTTCCTGATTGATCTATACATTATTGCTGCATATGAGCTCGCAGATGAGTTAACAGGTGATGAGAACTCTAATGCCAGGCAGGGCATGACTGCTCTTCATCTTGTGTAACAAAACAGGGGCTGCTACTGTGACCTGATTTTTAAAGGATATGTTGAGTGAATAAAAAGATGCCTGAAGTTGAACCCAATAATTGTGAGGAAATAGAATGTATTTTTTTGTTTAATCATCTCTTCCTCTTTTTATGAAGGGTATTGGTTTGCCAGATATTTTCAGATTCATTTCAGATAAATGATTTTGTGCTTCTGTCATTTGGTGGGTTGATCGCACAGTTTGTTTTGGGGCAGTGCCTTTGCTGAGGGATGGTGAGAGAAAGCACCTCTGGTACTATGTGTTCGTGCCACCTGGTGGCTTTGCTGGGCAGCCTGGGCTTCAGATACACAGTTAAAAACACAGGTGTAAAGTGTCTGTAAAATCCTCTACATTCCAGTACTGTAGTTTTTTTCTACTAACCCAGTGAGAGTTAAACTTTTAGTATATGCAGATCGACTTAAGCTGGTTCTTATCTTTGTTAGCAGTTTTTAGCTTGTGGTTCTTTTGATCTGATATCAATGACATAAGTCAGAGCATTTGTAAATACAGATTCTGAGTGGAATGCACAGATGGTTTGTCTCCAGAACAAAACAAGCCTTCAGTAAAAGGATTTTGTAGGTATTTATAGATAACTATTATCCTGTTGCTAATTACATACTGTGAATTTAAAGTGGAAAATATTCTTTCTTGTCTCACTTAGAATACAAAGAGGTGCCTAATGTTGTGCTGTTTCCCAGCTTCATTAATTGACTTTTTTTTTTTTTTTTTCCCCAGGCGTCAGTATAGGGGTAGGTCCTGTTTAATATCTTTATTGATGATCTGGATGGGGGGATTGAGTGTATCCCCAGTGAGTTTGCAGATGACTCCTCGCTGGAAGGAAGTGTTGATTTGCCTGAGAGTAGGAAGGCCTTACAGAGGGATCTGAATTGGCTGGATCAGTGAGCTGAAGGCAATTGTATAAGCTTCAACAAAGTCAAGTGCCAGCTACTGCACTTTGATCACAATATCATGCCACTCCATTTTGCAGGCTTGTGGCTAGAATCTAGATTCTGGTGGTGTTCGTTGACAGCCAGATGAATGTGAGCCAGCAGTGTGCCTGGTAGCCTAGAAGGCCTGGCTTGTATCAGAAATAGTGTTGCCAGCAGGACCAGGGAGGTGATAATCTCTCAGTACTTGGCACTGGTGAAGCTGTGACTTGAGCACTGTGTTCATTTTTGGGCCCCCTCACTACAAGAAAGACCCTGGCACATGTTCATAGAATGGTAATGAGGCTGGTGTGGGGTCTGGAGCATAAGTCTTGTGAGGAGCAGCTGAGGAAGCTGGGGGTATTTAGTCCGGCGAAGAGGAGGCTTGGGGGGAGACCTCATTGCTCTCTACAACTTCCTGAAGGGGGGTTGTGGTGAGGTGAGGTTCAACCTCTTTTTGTGTGTAACTAGTGACAGGACAAGAGGGAGTGGCTTAGAGTTGTGCCAGGAGAGGTTCTACTGGATGTTCGGAGAAACAACTTCTCAAAAATAGTCATTAGGTATTGGAAAGGTTTGCCCAGGGTGATGGTGGAATCACCATCCCTGCAGACATCCAAGAAACGTGTAGATGTGGCTCTGAGGGACATAGTGGGCATGCTGGGAGTGGGTTGATGGTTGAACTAGATGACCTTCAGTGGTCTTTTCCAACCTTAAGTCACAGAATCATAGAACCATAGAGTCATTCGTTCTTCTAAGAACCAGCTACACTCTGAAATGCTATACAGGTTGGTTGGTCCTTCTGATCCTTCTCATTTATGGCTCTGTATTATCTTATCCTCAGTGATCCTGCCGTCCTTCAAGAAAGGTGCTTTAGATATACTTCTGTTATACTTCAGCTTGATTGCTTTAAGTGTATCTCTCAATACCACAGTCCAAGGAAATGTGTGTGTACATTCTTCCGGCTAGATAAATAAATAAAAACACAAAGCATCTCTGAAGCTCGGACTCACTGTGTTTATTAAATGTTTTATTAACTTCATAATGACTCACAAAGAAACATTTTAATTTTGATTGTGTGTTTCTGTCTATGCTCTGATTTCTGTTAAAATCAGCTTTTGGATATGTAGAGGGAGAATTTTTTCGGTGAATAACTGTGTGTTTAGGGCAGGAATGGATGATCCTTGATTTCACATGGTAGATGTTCTTTACCTGCTCTGTACTCCTTTTACAAATCATTTCATGCTGTAACAGTAAACAAATGGTGAATTCTTCATCAGATACGTCTGCTTCTGTAAGGTCTTTGTCTGATTTCAAAGTTAAAGTCAGAAGTCAAACAAAAAGAAGAAAAAACTAGTTTGATAAGGACGTATAGAAATTCTGCCTTTCTGTAACACAGCTTTGTTGGAAGTAACCACGGGAGACAAGTCTCATGCTATCATGGTCAACAAGCCTCGTTTATTAGGTGTTACAGCATCTCATTTATACAATCAGTAATAAGTTCATGCATATTGCAAAAGTTAAGCTCAGGATTGGTGAATTAGACATTACTTCATCCGACCTTTGTGGTTAGTCTTATGGATACTTTTTCTTTGCAGCTCTGTCTACACCTTGCTACACATCTTGCTTTTCCCTCAGGCTGTCCTTGCCTCTAGATACATATTTCTTCTTTAGCTACATACCCTGTCTTTTCACATCCTGATTTCTTCTCAGCTGCCTAGCCCGTGATCGGCCCTAGAATAGACCGTCTTTGTCTTCAGTCATGTTCATTCTTTCACAATTTAACTAGTGGAATCTCTTCATGTCCTTTCTCATGAAGCCATTCTGCATAAACATTCTCCACACAGCTCTCCTAAATAAATGGACGTGGTTAAGGGCATGTTTTCAGCAGGCCATTTAGACACACGCTCCTGTCACAGCCTGCCAGATTTCCCCATCCCTTGTCTTTGTTCAGTCAGATACCTCCCAATTATCGGTCTGATTTCTGACTTTTAGGGGGATGACTCAAGTTTGCTCCATCTCACCAAAGTCTGATGGACTGTGTTCTCAACTTCTTCACCGTGATTCTATCCCTTCCTATCTTTTCATTTTCTCTTTCTTTTTCTTTTGCTATGTCGTTTTCTTCTCCTTTTCCTTTTAATTTTCCTTTTCTTTCATCCTTTCTCTTTTTTTTTTTCTTTTTCTCTTTTTAATTTTTCATGCTCAGTGTGTGAAATACTCACAAGTCCTGTTCAGTTTTATGTTGATACCTCCCAACTCCCTGGTTGATCTATCCCAGGGAGATTACTGGAATTTTCTCCATTCCTCAAAAATCTGTTGTCAAGTCCTTCACCATGATTTTATCTATCCCATCCTATCAGTGTCTAACTCATTTCTTGTGCAAATATTCCCTAAGAAAGATAAACCTCAATAGAAGCAGCTTGGACGTGGCATGCAATTGATCACTGTGTTTTTCTGTTCATTCAATTGCATCACCTTTCCTTCTGTTTGTTGGCCATAAATAAAGAGAAATCTTTCTTTTTCTGTGTGCAGCTGGTTCTCTGTGGAAAGCCAGTGGGAGTTGGTACAAAGGAGGTTTAACACTGAGTGGGTGACAACAGAGAAGAGTGATGTGAGGAAAAGTGATGCAAGTCCCATGGGGCCAATGAGAGTAGAAGAGGGGTGGGGAGGTTGAGGAGGAACTTTGTCCACACAGCAACAGAATAGAACTCACTGGGGACATCCTGCATTGACATCAGTTGCAAAGTGCTTCTTTAACTTCTTGTATAAAACAAACTATAAATAAACAGACATTAAATGCATTTTGGATTCTTGCTCTTTAAGCTCTCTCCATTTTGCTGAACACGTTCTGAAAACCTGAAGAAGACAACAGGAAGGCACAAGGCACAAGAGGCTCTTTAGGTTAGAATGGGCCCCAGGGTGCATTTGGTGCTGAGTCCATCAACCTCCAGTGCAGAGAGAAGTTTGCATAAAGTACTTGGCAAGACAAAGTCAGAAGTAACAGTGAAGTTTCTTGGAGTATTAATGGGCCCACTGAGGGCCATTAGCAAGCAAGCTTCCCAAGGGACTTGTTAGAGCAGATAATTGGAAGCCATGACTCCAGTCAGGCAGAGGCACTGGTATGGTGGCTCTGATGCTAAGAAAATCCTCCTTTGTCTTAAAAAGCAAACAGGACAAGACCTGATTCCCAGACCCTTGGCATGGAGATCCTGTCTCTCATGTTGGCTCAGGGCACTTCCTGTGGCAGTGAGTTGGAAATCTATATGATGTTAAGTGAAAGACATGGGAAGGGAAGATCCCAGGCTCTGCATGTGTTGAAGAAATGCTGTCAAGTTCATAACCCACATGTGCCCTGTGTCTCATCACAGGATGTGGGATGTGAGAAGGGCCCCGTCTGAACAAGCAGTCAATCCCAATGTAACTCTGAATCTCTGATCTCTCAGTTCCAGTGCCCTCCTGTGCACACTCCCCCATAGTTTGATGCACTTGATCTTCTGCGGTGCCCAGAAATGCACCCAGTGCTCCAGGTGAGGCTGCAGCAGTGCAGAGCAGACAGGGACGACCCTTTCCCTCACCCAGATGGCAATAACTTACTTGATGCACTTTATGGGACCATCGGCCTTCCAGTCAGCTGTCATGACTCTTAACTTACTTAGATGCAATTGAAATGAGAGCCCAGAGCATACTAAGGTGTCATCATTGAAAGAACGTAGGTGTTCCATAGCTTTGAAATGCCTTGGACTCCAGAGTATGCCAGAGATGGAGCAGAACAGAAGATTTGCCTCTTCTGTAGTGAGCTCATCCTTTTAGTAAGCAGAATAACACTACATGCTACATGGGGACAGTTGCTCTACTCTGCTCTGCTCTGCTTTGCTCTGCTTGCAGGGGAATGGAGCGGGGGGTTGCTCTCATGTCAGTGCAGATAAACTCACTTTCTCTTTAACCCTTTTTCCTCTGTGAACTATTCCACTATTTGTACCCTCAGATACACTTCCACATTCCCTCAACAACACTTCCATATGCCATTAACAATTATGATTTCTTATACCATAAGAACAGTTTGTCAAACAATACGGTTCTTCAGTTCCCATAAACACCGTTAATACCATATATCTTTCCATTAACAGTTAGTATTCTTCAGTGATAAACACCTTGCCACAGAACCAGCACTGACTGGCCCTCCTCCTTCTCACGCTTCCTCACAGGCAGAACATAGTATTACGTAAATGGGTTGACACTCATTAAATAGGATAATAAAAAAGGCTTTTGAAATTATGTTAAGAATAATATGAAGACTAGTGAGACTGTGGGTCCCTACTAAGTGAGGGAGGTGTTCTGGTAATGGGAGTTGTTGAGAAGGTGGAGATACTGAAGGCCTACTTTGCTTCTGTCTTCAGTGTAAAAGCTCTCCTTCAGGAATCCCAGACCCTGGAGCTTAGTGAGAGGGTATGGGGAATGGAGGACTTGCCTTTAGTCAAGGTAGAGTTGGCCCATGAGCGCCTAGGCCACAACAATATTCAGAAATCCATGTGTGCTGAGGGAGCTGGCAGAGATGACTGCAGAACCACTCTCTATCATCTCTGAGAGGTCTTGGAGAATGGGGGAGGTGCCTGAAGACTGGAGGATAGCCAGTGTCAATCCTGTCTTCAAAAATGTGTATGAAGGAAGATCTGGGTAACTACAGGCCAGAGAGCCTCACCTCTGTCCCTGGAAAGGCGATGGAACAGCTTGTGCTGAATGCCATCTTCAGACAGTTGGAAGAAAAGGAGGTTATCAGGAGTTGTCAGCATGGGTTTACCAAGTGGAGGTCATGTGTGACCAACCTGGTAGCCTTCTATAACACTGTTGCTGGCTGGGTGGATGGGGAGAGAGCGGTAGATGTTGTCTACCTTGATTTCAGCAAGGCTTTTGATACTGTCTCCCACAATATCTTTATAACAAAGATAGGGAAATGTGGGAAAGATGAGTGAACAGTGAGGTGGGTTGAGGACTGTCTGACTGACAGAGCACAGAGGGTGGTCGTTGTCAAAGCAGAGTCCATTTGGAGACCTGTAAGTAGCGGTGTTCCCCAGGTGTTGGTGCTGAGCCTGGTCTTGTTCAGCCTCTTCATAAGTGACCTTGACAAAGGGATAGTGGCCACCCTCAGCAAGTTTGCTGATGATTGGCTGACACGCCTGAAGGCTGTGCTGCCATTCAGTGAGACCTGGACAGGCTGGATAGATGTGCAGCAAGAAACCAGACGAGGTTCAATGAAAGCAAGTGTAGAGTGTTGCACTTAGGAAGGAATAATTGCACACACCAGGACAGTTTGGGGAATGAGCTGCTGGAGAGGAGCTCTGTAGAGAGGGACCTGGGTGTCATGATGTCAGTGTGTGGAAATATGAGTAGGGGAACTGAACAGAAACTGGAGCATAGGAAGTTCTGCACGAATTTGTGCAAGAACTTCTTTATGGTGAGGGTGATGGAGCACTGGAACAGGCTACCCGAGGGGGTTGTGTTGTATCCTTCACTGGAGATATTCAAGACCCGCCTGGACGCCCACCAGTGTGCCTACCTGGTGTTCCCCAGGGGTCTGTGCTGGGGCCTGTCCTCTTCAGAACCTTTACTGATGACCTGGATGAGGTCATTGAGTGCATCCTATGTAGGTTTGCAAACTACAACAGATTAGCTGGGAGTGTAGATCTGCCTGAAGTTACCAAGGCCCTACTGAGGGATCTGGACAGGCTGGAGAGCTGGGCTGAAGCCAATGGGATGAGGTTCACCAAGACCAAATGCCAAGTCCTGAACTTTGGGACCTGGAATGGACTGCCCAGGGGGGTGGTGGATTCAATCAAGGAATGACTGGATGTTGTGTTGAGGGACATGGTTTAGTGGGAGCTATTGGTGATAGGTGAACAGCTGGACTAAATGATCTTTTAGGTCTTTTCCAACCTTGGTGATTCTATGATTCTATGATATCCTGTACTTGTATGAGTGCCCTCTTTGAGCAAACACTCTCTGAGAGGCCTCACCACATGTCAGGAATTAGTCACTGACCACTAGAAATCTGGTGTTAAATTCAACAGATTCCAAAGCACAGTCATGATGCTGTTGACTTTCAGGAACTGTTGGCCATGATGATGCAGGGAAATCTCAGGGGAGACAAGTGGGAAGGATAAAAATGATATCCTCTACTACTCAGCTGGGTTGGGCTCCTAAAACACAGGGAGCTCATAAAAGTGGACAGAGATGTAGAGAGACAGCTGTGCCCAGGAGCAGCTCTTGTGCACAGCACAGCCTGCAGGTGACAGAAAGAGAGGAGAGAAATTGGAGTGAGCTTACAAGATATGTACTGTGTGAGCGGGCTGTGAGCTCTATGAAGGAGCATTGCTCACAGACCACAACACGGTAAGTCTCATGCAGTAGGCAATGCAGCTGCTTTTAATAGAGGGTTAACAAAATATGCAACATTCCATAGCAGATTGGCTGCAGGTAATGCATGTTTCTTTACTGTGGAAAAAGCCTTCTGGTCCAGCTGAGGGCTTCTGTGCTGCAGCATAAGAGCTACGGGGTGTGTGTGTGGGGGGGAGCTGCATGTCCCAGCACGGCTGCAGGCTGTGCAGCCGGGGCTGCAGGCGGGTGCCCAGGGCTGTCCTGCAGAGCAGGGTCCCTGCTGTGCCCCAGGGGCTGTGTGCCGGGTATGGGACTCTGCCGCCTGCCAGGCTCAGCACTCAGCCTGCCCGGGGAGCTGCCCAGGGCGCTGCAGGGAGACGTGTGGGGGGAAGGAGCCCCCCGGCAGGACTTGTGCTGCCACAGCTTCTGCCTGGGGCAGGGGATCACAGCTCCACTGCACAACAGGATGTTTATGAGGGCACTTTGAAGGAGGAGAGCCAAGGCAGGGGGTTTCCATTTCCTGTTCTGAGGCAAAGAGGTTTGGAGTCAGAAATCTAAAAGGGGCAATAGGAGTTCTGAGAATTTTTCGTCAATAAATTGCTTGTTTTGTGAACAGTCACACATGATGCGTTTTCAGTCTCCCCTTTCTCGAAGGATGGAATTATCATCATTTTCTGTGGGCATGAATAATTCACTTATCCTACAAACAGGCAGCATTTTCTAACTGAAACTGAATGCCACAGAAGCTGGAGTATGGGGCTCTAAGAGCACTTGGGGTAAATGTATGAGACATGAAACAGATGAAAATATCCAGGGAGGAGGGATAAGAAAAGAAGAGGAAGGTTAGAGCTCCATATGCTGCTTCTGCTTAAGGAATGCTGAAATATATGAAATTAAAGGCAAGTAATGGTGCTAAATGTACACTGTTGTAGGAGAATGAAAACATTTCATACTATAGCAGGAGGAGTGTCTCTGAGAATGGTCTGGACTTGTCATTATCTTCTGCACTCTGAACAGGACTCCAAGCCCAACAACAGCAGATGCCCAACAGCAGCTCCATCAGCGAGTTCCTCCTGCTGCCGTTGGCAGACACGCAGCAGCTGCAGATCCTGCACTTCTGGCTCTTCCTGGGCATCTACCTGGCTGCCCTCCTGGGCAACGGCCTCATCAGCACAGCCGTAGCCTGCGACCGCCGCCTGCACACCCCCATGTACTTCTTCCTCCTCAACCTGGCCCTCCTTGACCTGAGCTGCATCTCCACCACTCTCCCCAAAGCCTTGGCCAACACCATCTGGGACACCAGGGCCATCTCCTACACAGGATGTGCTGCACAGCTCTTTTTCTTTACCTTCTTCATGTCAGCAGAGTATTCCCTTCTCACCATCATGTCCTATGACCGCTACGTTGCCATCTGCAAGCCCCTGCACTATGGGACCTTGATGGACAGCAGAGCTTGTGCCACCATGGCAGCAGCTGCCTGGGGCACTGTGCTTCTCTATTCCCTGCTGCACACTGCCAGTACGTTTTCACTGCCTCTCTGCCAAGGCAATGTTGTCAACCAGTTTTTCTGTGAAATCCCCCAGATCCTCAAGCTCTCCTGCTCAGAATCAAATCTCAGGGAAACTGTGTTTCTCAATTTCAGTATCAGTTTATTCTTTGGGTGCTTTGTTTTCATAGTGGTGTCGTATGTGCAGATCTTCATGGCTGTGCTGAGGATGCCCTCTGAGCAGGGACAGCACAAAGCCTTCTCCACATGCCTCCCTCACCTGGCTGTGGTCTCCCTGTTTCTCAGCACTGGCTTTCTTGCCTACCTGAAGCCCCCGACCATTTCCTCCCCACTCCTGGATCTGACAGTGGCACTTCTGTATGCAGTGGTTCCTCCAACACTGAACCCTATTATCTACAGCCTGAGGAACAGGGAGATCAAGCACGCTCTCAGGAAGGTGTTGCAATAAGCACTATTCCAGCTTTAATATAGTGCACATCTTCCTCGCACGATTCCCACTGATGGTTCTTTATTTTTTATGTATCTTTGATTGTTTGATCATGTGAGACATAGCAATGTGCAAATAAAATGGTGTTGAACATATAAAAATATATTTCATATTTTTCCTACCTAATTTCCATTTTCTCTTTTGAAGAGCTCATGGAAACATGTAACCAGATTCCCTGAATACGTTATAAGATACCTATAAAGGTTTCAAAATAGACATTTCCTTAGCTTTTCTTTCTTCCTACTTTGTCTGGATTTGGGGAGGTGCAGCCATAGACAGCAGCTCAACGTGTTCTTATCATTTCTGATCTCTTTACTCTGCCACAGTGGTCTCAGGTCCTCTCATTTGTGCAGGCTGAAGGTCTTGTTCTTCTCACAACAGTCCTGTTGTCTTTACAGCAGCACTCCGGGACAGCATTCAATAGCTGGCAGTATGAACAGCTGTGTCAGAGCTGGCCTCCTTGCTGGCACTGCCATAACAAGAGAGCTGCTTCAGAGCAGGGCCAGAGAACTGGAGGCCTCTTCCAAATCTGGCTTAAGGAATATACCTCAGGAGCTGCTCTCTGAGAAGACTTCAAGATATTCTGGTGCATTTCACTGACTGCCAGGGATAGTTTCAGAAGTCCCAAGGAGATCTGTAAGGGACTCAAGGCAGTGCTGAGGTTTAGAATCTGTGGTCTAAGGTCAAGATAAAAAGAAAACGATTATAAATATGATAAATGCATATATACATATCTTATATATATAGTATATTTTCACATATATACAATATAGGCAGTGGCTAACATATGTGCATGTACTAATACATATACATATCATACATAGATGATAGAAGTTTATATGCATATCTGTTTGCAAGTCCAGGACCTGTTGCAGGGTTTTTAACAGCCCCAAGGTTCACTGTAGGAACTGGAGAGGCTCTTTTCCTATTGCAGGAGTTGGAGCAATTGCAGAGCTCATTGCCAGAGCTGAAATCACCGCAGGACCTGTGACTGAAGTTGGAGCAGCCACTGTGCTCATTGGAGGGGTTGGAGTGACCACAGGGTTGTACCTCCTGGCACCGTGCACCTCCCTTGGGAGGAATTTGTTTCATTTTCTTATAGCAATACTTGGAACAGCTACAGGACCTGTAGCAGGAGTGACTGCAGAGCTCATTATGAGGGGATGAGTGACAGCGGGATCTGTCCAGAGCATGGAGCAAACGCAGGACATGTGGCAAAACCTTGGAGCTGCTGCAGGGTCTGTGCCAAGAGTTGCAGAGGCTGCAGCACTGTCAGCATTTCCAGCTCTCTGGATCTGGCACACTCCAGTCATGTGTGTTTCTTGGGGGCTACCAGAGCCACAGCAGACCTGCCCCCAATATTCTACCAGTTTCTCAGGATCCTGCAGTTGCTCAGAGATGAACTTCCAAAGCCCTGGGGGTGCCCATCACTCCAGGCAGCTGCCCAGACCATCCCACACCCCCTGCCATGCAGAGCCTTCTCACCTTGGGGTAGATCTCTCACTGATATTCCTGAATAATGTTTAACCTCAGTCACAGAATCATAGAATCACCAAGGTTGGAAAAGGCCTAAAAGATCATCCAGTCCAACCATTCATAGGTCATTATCCATATAGGCTATTACCTATAGCTCCCACTTAACCATGTCCCTCAACACAATATCCAGTCACTCCTTGAATACCCCTGGCTCCCAGAGAAGACAACGTAAAATGTGTAATTCCTAATCATACCAACAATATTACTTTCAAAACACAAAGATGACCACAGAGCTGAATGTGCACAAAACTTCACTTTGTTGGCTGCCAATTTTATTGTGATATAGACCAAGGTAAAACAGGATAGCAAAATAAATACCCTAATCCAGCATCCCGAGTTGACAAATGATGCAGCAGGGAAAACAAGCAGCAAGCAAGGAGCTGTGCAATGCAGCTTCATGAGAAGACTCATCAGTCTCCACAAATAGGGAAACTATCAGCATCATGGCCTGCAGTTCTCCAGCTTCCACAAAGCCCTGTGTTATCTCGCTCTGGACAGATGTGCTGTTATCTCAACCCTTGGAGCCTCTCATCGGGCACCCAAATGATGGTGGTTGTTGAATCCAGCATGTGGCTCAGCAGCACACAGTGCTTTGTGCACTGCCCCATTCCCAGTGGGATGGGGAAGAGAATTGGGGAAAAAAAGTACAACGTGTGGGTTGTAACAAAGCAGTTTACTAACAGATATAGAAGGAGAGGAGTAATAGTTATCACTGTATATCTGTTGATATGGAATCGTATGTAACAACTGATGCACAAGCACTTGCTCATCACCACCAGACTGATGCTCAGCAGGGCCCTGGGCAGTGAAAAGACTGAGATGAACTCCCACCCCTTTCAATACAATTTCTGCTTGCTGTCCGGTGATAGAGAACGTCCCTTTGGCCACTATCAGTCAGCTGTGCGCAGTCTGTTCCTTCCCAGCTCCTTGAGCACTCCACTGACCATGGCCTTGGCTCTGTAGAACACTGCTTAGCAGCAGCTATAAACATCAGAGTGTTATCAACATTGTTTTTCTCTTAGAACCAAAACACTGCACCATAGCAGACAGTCTGAAGAAAACAATTCCATCCCAGCTGTAACTCAGAGTCCTGCTTGTCCCCCTCCTCTTGTTCTTCCTGATCAGGAAGCAAGGAACAGAATCTGCTGCTCTCCACTTTGAGAACTTTCCATCAGTTCTCAGCTGGCTCCTCTGCCATCCCCAGGCAGAGCTCAGTGCACTCTCACAGAGAGCAGCAGCCTTTCTTCATCTTCATTGCCTAATCGTAATGAAGACACTGTACCTACTTTGCTACAGTTCAGAGGTGGGAACCATCCCACCATGTCTCTGTGAGACAAACAAGACCCTAGGCCTGCAAAGGCACAGAGATTTGGAGTTCACTGAGTGAATGTTTGTGGTCCTCTCATTAGTGTAAGGATTCTTCAGAAAGCATCCCCTTCCAGAAGCATGCTTTGATTTAGCCTGTCTGGGTCTTGCATCTACACTGTGGTACTGGTGTTCAGGGCCTTGCTCAGAAGCAGCAGCCTGCATGAAAGGAAAAGCTCTGTGGTTTTCTCTTGATTTGTCCCGTTTATTTCCCATGCTACCTGCACTGGTCTACAGGCACTTTAGGGCAGCAGCAGGTTGGGGTTACCCCCAGAGGGTACACAGTAAGATTTAGGACGGGGTATTGGCAACAAGACTTTCTCTGAGCAATCCTCACACAATCCTATAGAACAACTCAGAGGCTTTCCATTCAATCTCCAACAGCAACAACATCCCTCAGCCCTTCTCTGTCACATCCAATTCCCCATCCTTCTCCATTTGGACCTGGTTTAAAGCCCTTTAATCAATCAGTGCAGGAGCATTTCAGATGGGGTAATGGAAGAGGCAGACTGCCATTCTTGGGGTGGCCATTTTCCCAGGAGGGCATGGTGGGAGGGCTTTGTCCCATCTGGTTCCACCAACACTTGTATCCACCCAGCAGAAGGCTGTGCCCTCTGTGTCCCGCTTGAACTCTGCATGGAGCTTACAGTTGGCAGTGACATGGCTGAGAAGCTCTGGGCATGGATTAAGGGACAGGGAAGTAATGTGCCTTCCTAACTTCCTCCCTGCATACCTTAGCAACTTCCTTGTAATCTCCCCAAGTATCCTGTCACTTCTTCCAGAGGGCGTAGATTCTCTTTTTCTTCCTGAGTCTCAATAGTTTTTCCCAGTTCATCTGCACTGGTCTTCTTCCCCTATGGCTCACCTTATGGCATTCAGGGACAGCCTGATCTCGTGCCTTTAAGATTTCCATCTTGAGGAGTGTCCAGGCTTCCTGGACCCCTTTACCCATAAGGAGTGACTCCCAAGGGACCTGTGCTACAAGTGTCCTGAACAGGTCAAAGTCCGCCCTCTAGAAGTTCAGGATAGTAGTTTTGCTAGTCACCCTTCTGACATCTCCAAGAATAGAGAATTCTACCATTTCATGGCCACTCTGCCCAAGACAGTCCCCAACCTTCTCAACTCCTACCAGTCCTTCACTGTTAGTGAAGAGCAGGTCTAGCAAGGAACCACCCCTGGTAGGATTTCATACCAGCTGCGTAAGGAAGCTGTCTTGCATGCAATCTATAAACCTCTTGGACTGATTCCTCTGCTATTTATTATATTCCCAGCATATATCAGAGAAGTTGTAGTCTCCCAAGAAAATGAGTGCTGGCAATCTTGCGACTTCAGTAAGCTGCTCATAGAATGCCTCACCCATCAATTAGGCGGTCTATAAGAAACCTTTAGCAAGATGTCACACTTACAGGCCTTTCCCCTGATCCTTACAAACATGCACTTCATTCTGAAGCCCAAGCTCTTCAACATCAAAACTCTCTTTAATATAAAGGGCCACACCACCACCCTTCCTTCCTCCTCTATCCCTTCTGAAGAGCTTGTAACCATCCATCACAGCACTCCAGTCATGGCAGTGGTCCCACCATGGGTCAGTAATAGCAACTAGATCATGGTTTGTCAGATGCACAGTTGCTTCCAGCTCCTCCTGCTTGTTGACCAAGCTGCGTGCGTTGGTGTAGATGCACTTCAGCTGAGGCATCTGCCTCTCTCCCAGCTCAAACAGCATTTCCCTAGGCTTATATCTGGTAAGCCCTGTTTTGTCCCCTCCCCCATCGTAGCTAGTTTAAAGCTCTTTCGATAAGCCCCGCTACCGTCTGTGCTAGGATTCACTTCCCCCTTTGAGACAGTTGGGTTCCATTCATGGATAACAGGCCATGGGCCAAGTAAACTGTCCTGTGATCAAAGAACTCAAAGTTTCTGGCTCAGTACCAACCTCTGAGACAATTGTTCATTGCTTTGCTTTCCAAGCCTGCTCCATGTCCCTCACTGCCCCTGAAGGTATAGAACAAAAAATCACTTGATCTCCCACTTTGTGAACTAAATGGCCTAAATTCCTGAAATCTCTTTTTATAGTTTGTAGTCTTATCTAAGAAATTTCATCACTGCCCACCTAAACTATGAGTAGTGGAAAATAATCAGTGGACCTAACCAGCATTGGGAGTTTCCTCATTATGTCCCTGACCTGAAACCAAGAAGGCAGCAGACTTACTGACAACTGGGGTCCAGTCTGCAAATGGGGCCCTCTATTCCTCTGAGAAGGGAGTCACCCACCACGGCCACCCTTCTTTCTTTCATGGCAGAGGAAGTCACAAGGCTTGGTAGTCACTGCCTTGCATTAGGCTCTTTCCTAGGCAGATCCTCCATTGCCTCCCTATTCTTATCTCCTTCAGATTTCAGAGTGTCAAACCTGTTGCTTAGATGGATCAGGGGTCGAGGGCTAGGCAGGCATGGGGGGGCTCCTGTGATGTTGAGTTGGGACTCTCTTCCAACCCTCCTCATCAGTCAGGTCTGTCTGACTGTGACAGGGCAGGGAGTCAACCACTTTTCTGGGGGTATCTGCCTGGCAGCCTTCCCTCGGGGATGCCAGCAAGTCACTCCACCAGCCCATCTCCCGATCACACACCCTGATGGTAAATTGTGAGTAAAACCTTGAGTAAAGTGAGAGTTCACCTAGAGAAAAGTATGAGTAGAAACCTGGATTGACGTGAGGGTAAACCCAGAGTAAAACCAGGATCCCATCCATCATCATGCTCAGCCTCTAAGGGGAACATTTTCCAGTGTTGCTGTGTAAAAATATAGGTTCCTCACATCTAACCTAAGTCTCCCCTTTTTAATTTAAATCCATTTCCATTTGTCCTGTTATCATCAGACCATCCCATCCTTATTCTAGCGTTAGGCATCTCATCCTCAGATGGAAACCCTGGGGCTGAATTGGGATCAGTTTTTCAAAGAACCACAGGGGCTGCAAGTTCACCTAGCTGAGTTCAGATGTGCACAGTGAGGTGTCTGTGTGTGAGTCCCTCATCTGAATCCTTGGTTTTTATTCCACAGGGACTGCACTGCTCGTACACAGTCTCTCAGTGATGCCCAAGGTGCCTTGGGTGATCCTAGTTTTGTGCTAGTGCTTGTAAACTGTGACGGAAAATCTATGAGATAGACACCTCCTTCTGGAGCATCAGCTGAGGGCCAGAAGGGAGGTATTCTTGGCCATCCTAAATACCACTGCAGCCCCGTGCTTAGGGCACCCATTGTGTCTTTTGCACCTGACCCCATGGAATAGGTAGTGATATTCAGCTTATCAAAAGGATGAGCTCAGAACAGAAGAGGCAGATTTTCCTCTCTGCTCCATCTGTGGCATAGTCCGGATTTCAAGGCATTGCAAAGCTATGGCACATCTACGTTCTTGCACTGATGACACTTTAGCATGCTTGGGGCTCGCATTTCAATGGCATCTAATAAATCTAGGGTCATACCAGTTGACAGGAAGCTGGCAAATGTCACATTGTAAAGAAGAGCAAGAAAGATGACACGGGCAACTATGGACCTGTCAGTCTCACTCCAGTGCCTGGTAAAATTATGGAGAAAATGATGGTGGGAGTTATGGAAAAACAACTGAAGGACAGGTCACAGACAACACAAGATACAGAGGGGAAGGTCCTATTTAATTTCAGGTCTTTTTATGATACCTTTATCCATTGAGCTGAACAAGGGAAGGCAGTTGATGTAATCCTTGATGATTTCAGTAGAGCTTTTGATACTATTTCTCCAGCACCCTTCTGGACAGAAATTCCTGCATACAGCTAGACAGAAACAGAACGTGGTGTGTTGTAATACAAGAAGAATTTTACAGAGCAGCAGCCATGGATTGAGATAAGGAGTTCACAGAGCAGCAGCTGCGGAGCAGGATAAACAGCATGAGAACAAAGGACATCTCTAGGAAAAGAATGAATGGCTCGTGGCTTTGAAGGGGGGTTATAGGGTTGTTATTGCAGTAGCTTTCCTCCAATTAGCGTGTGTGATTTTTGGACACCCTTGTCTGTCTCCTTTAAAATCATGGCTTTTCGGGCAATAAATTGACGCAGCTATATGTAACCATATTGGTGTTTGTCTGTTTGTTCCAGCACGCTGACATTTTGCCTTTCAGGTTCACCAGCAGTGGTGGGTGAGCAGTTGGCCAGTAGGTCAGTCCCAAAGGATTATAGTCAGTGGGTTCCATTGGGCTGGTAGATGGTCACTTCCAGAGTTCCCTAGGGTTCCATTTTAGGGCCACTTTCCTTTCATGTTTATGCAGATGACTTGCATGCAGGACTAGAAGACGTTCTGAGCAAGTTTGCTGGTGAGACCAGATGAAGAGGTGCTGTTGCCTCCACTGAGGGTGGAGAGGACTTGCAGAGAGATGTGGACAAGTCAGAGAAGTGGGTATCAGTTGGTACTAAGCATCAAGTGCATAACGCATAACAAGAACAAGTGCCTGATTGTGCACCTGGGTATGGGCAACCCTGGACATAAACACTGACTGGATATTGGACACATGAGAGACGTCTGACTGAAAAGGATTGGGGGTCCTGCTCAACATAAAATTTTAAGTGAGTCAGCAGTGTGCCCAGCCAGCCAAGAAGGCCAACAGTCCCCTAAAGTGCATCAAGCAATTTATTGCCAGCTGGGTGGGAGAAAGGTTTGTCCCTCTTTGCTCTGCATTGCTACAGCCTCACCTGGAGCACTGGGTGCACTTCTGGGCAATGAAGAACATAAAGAACATCAAACTATGGGAGAGTGTGCACAGGAGGGCACTGGAACTGAGAGATCTGAAGTTCAGAGTTTCACTGGGATTGACTGCTTGTTCAGACTGGGCCCTTCTCACACCCCACATCCTGTGATGAGACACAGGGCACATGTGGGATATGAACTTTAACAGCATCCTTGCACCACATGCAAATGCTTTTCCCAGTGCTTCAGTGTTCCACCACCCATTGCTTTCAACATAGTTTTCAACACCCCATTGTATCTTTTAATTTTACCAGAAGCTGGTGCATGGTAGGGGATATGATAAATCCACTCAATGCCATGAACTTTGGCCCAAGTATTTATTAAGGGAATTTTTGAAATGTGTCCCATTATGAGACTCAGTTCTTTCTGAGGTGTCATGTCTCTATAGGACTTGTTTCTAACAACCCAATATTGTGTTTCTGGCAGTAGCATGGGGTACTGCGTATGTTTCAAGCCACCCAGTGGTTGCCTCCACCATGGTAAGCACATAACACTTATCATTATGAGATCCTGGCAAGGTGACATCATTCACCTGTCACTCCTCCCCATATTTATACTTTTGCCTTGGCCTTCCCCCCAGAGAGGCTTCATATTCTTGGCTTGTTTAATTATGGCACATGTTTCACAATCATGAATAATCTGCGCAATAGCGTCCATGGTTAAGTCCACCCCTCGGTCTCTGGCCCACTTATATGTCGCGTCTCTTCCTTGATGACCTGAGGTCTCATGAGCCCATCGAGCTAGAAATAATTCACCCTTATTCTGCCAGTCCAAGTCAATTTGAGCCACCTCAATTTTGGCAGCTTTATCTACCTGATGGTTGTTTTGTTGTTCTTCAGTAGCCCGACTTTTGGGCACATGTGCATCCACATGACGCACCTTTACAACCATATTCTTTGTTCGGGCAGCAATGTCCTTCCATAATTCAGCGGCCCAAACAGATTTACCCTTCCGTTGCCAGTTGTTTTGTTCCCACCTCTGTAACCACCCCCATAAGGCATTTGCCACCATCCATGAGTCAGTATAAAGATACAGCATTGGCCGCCTCTCCCATTCCGCAACATCTAAGGCCAGCTGGACAGCTTTTACCTCTGCAAACTGACTTGATTCTCCCTTACCTTCGGTGGCTTCTGCAACCTGTCGTGTAGGGCTCCAAACAGCAGCTTTCCATCTCTGATGCTTCCCTACAATATGAAATGATCCATCAGTGAAAAGAGCATATTTCTTTTCATTTTCTGGTAGTTCGATGTATGGTGGGGCTGCTTTAGCACATGACACCTCTTCTCCTGGTGATGTTCCAAACTTTTTATCTTCAGTCCAGTTCATGATCACTTCTAAAATTCCTGGACGATTGAGGTTCCCCATCCGCGCTTGCTGTCTAATCAGTGCAATCCACTTGCTCCAGGTGGCATCGGTAGCATGATGGGTGGAGGGAACCTCCCCTTTCAACATCCGGTTCATCATTGACAGTCGAGGTGCCAGAAAGAGCTGCATTTCAGTACCAGCTTGTCACGGTTTGAACTAAAAATCCACCTGCGTCCGTGACAGGGGCCGTGGGCCCCGGAGGGGCCCTAGGCCGAAAAGGAAAAAGTTAATTAGGAAAAGAAAACAGCGGCAACGATCTAAGGAGGCACACTTATTTACTAAATACTATATCGAAATACCGGATAACACAATATAATACAATATAATTGAAAATTGAGCTAACGAATCAAGCAAAATAGGAGAGAGAATGAGTCCCGTAACCGAGAGGCCTACTGTGAATCTAGGCGAACGGCTGAAGGCTCCCACACACTCCCCTGAACGCCAGAACTCGAAAGACGTCAGTCTGTTCTGCGACAGAGTTAATGTAGAGTCCAGGTCCCGTGACCTATCGTGTTGTTCCCTGGGAGATGTAGTCTTCTTCTGTAAGTTGCAGATTCAGTAAAATTATTCATGCTTTATATGATGTTATGATGTGGAATACTGATAGCAAAATTACAAAATTATTAAACCATGACATTCCACCCCTTATTCTACATCATTACATTATGTTTATACATACATACACACTCATATGTATAATTGTGAATAATCAGCAACCTTATTTTTCTCAACAATTTATATTTATTCCATACAAATCCCTAAGTTGAGAACAAAACTCTATAACCTAACCTACTATTTATTAATTTTGAGAAAATGGCAAAACTGCCAGAAAAAGGAAAACACGTCAGCGGTGGAGGAGAAAGGCAGTGCTAGTAGGGCGTCCCCCACATCAAGGTGCACTCATCCTTTCCCAGCCACCACAGCAGTTTTCCCTTTGACTTATACTTCTTTCCATGTGTGCTCTACACATGCATGGCCAGTGCACAATATAGAGTCCAGATGGAAAACTTGCTTACAAAATGCCCAATTAAGATATATAGGAAGAAGTGTTTCCTTAACATTAATCCACTCTATCTTAAGTCCTGTACCTAACTGAACTATCTTGCACCTAATTGAAATATTTTCTGAGACTCTACCTATATATCTATAGGAAAATCATTGGCTGCACTCCCCCAACATCAAATTCCCTTGTGGTACACATTGGACATTCCCATTTTTGTCCATCACCCACCACGTGCACCCAGGTCCCTGGGCAAAGACAGTACCCCGGAGAGGTTTGCCCTTTCCAGACGCTGGAAGGACCCAAACTGTTTTCCCCAACACACTCTTTATGTGTACTACAGGAACCTTATCTCCCTCCACGGTACGTAGGGAGCTGGATTGGTTAGGACCATTACGATTACTAGATCCTCGAGTGTTGACCAACCAGGTGGCTTCTGCTAAATGGTTCTCCCAATTTTTATACGTTCCGCCACCCATTGCTTTCAACATAGTTTTCAACAACCCATTGAATCATTCAATCTTACCAGAAGCTGGTGCATGATAGGGAATATGGTAAATCCACTCAATGCCATGATTTTTGGCCCAAGTGGTTACAAGGGAATTTTTAAAATGGGTCCCAATATCTGATTCAATTCTTTCTGGAGTGCCATGCCGCCACAGGATTTGCTTTTCCAACCCTAATATGGTGTTTCGGGCGGTACCATGGGGTACTGCGTATGTTTCGAGCCACCCAGTGGTTGCCTCCACCATGGTGAGTACATAACGCTTACCATTGCGAGATCGTGGCAAGGTGATATAATCAACCTGCCATGCCTCTCCATATTTATACTTTTGCCATCGCCCTTCCCCCCAAAAAGGTTTCATCCTCTTGGCTTGTTTAATTATGGCGCATGTTTCACAATCATGAATAACCTGAGCAATAGCGTCCATAGTTAAGTCCACCCCTCGGTCTCTGGCCCACTTATATGTTGCATCCCTTCCTTGATGACCTGAAGTCTCATGGGCCCACCGAGCTAGGAATAATTCACCCTTGTTCTGCCAGTCCAAGTCTATTTGAGCCACCTCAATTTTGGCAGCTCGATCAACCTGATGGTTATTTTTATGTTCTTCAGTAGCCTTACTTTTAGGCACATGAGCATCTACATGGCGCACCTTTACAACAATGTTCCTTATTCGGGCAGCAATGTCTTTCCACAGTTCAGCAGCCCAAACAGGTTTACCCTTTCGTTGCCAATTATCATCCTCCCACTGTTGCAACCACCCCCATAAGGCATTTGCCACCATCCATGAATCAGTATAAAGATGAAGCATTGGCCACCTCTCCCGTTCAGCTACATCTAAAGCCAGCTGAACAGCCTTTACCTCTGCGAATTGACTTGATTCTCCTTTACCTTCAGTGGCCTCTGCAACTTGTCGTGTGGGGCTCCATACAGCAGCTTTCCATCTGCGATGCTTCCCTACAATACGACATGATCCATCTGTGAATAGGGCAAATTTCTTTTCATTTTCTGGTAGCTCATTGTATGGTGGTGCCTCTTTAGCACGTGATACCTCTTCTGTAGGTGGTGTTTCAATTTTTTTACTCTCAGGCCAGTCCATGATCACTTCTAGAATTCCAGGACGGCTGAGTTTTCCCATTCGAGCTCGTTGAGTAATTAATGAAATCCACTTACTCCAAGTGGCATCAGTAGCATTATGGGTGGAGGGAACCTGTCCTTTAAACATCCAGTTTATTACTGGCAAGCGAGGTGCTAGAAGAAGCTGAACCTCTGTCCCAACTACTTCAGAAGCAGCCCGAACCCCCTCATACACGGCTAAGATCTCCTTCTCAGTCGGAGTGTAGCGCTCCTCAGACCCTTTATATGCTCGACTCCAAAATACTAGGGGTCGGCCTCGGGTCTCTCCTGAGGCTCTTTGCCACAAACTCCAGGTGGGACCTTTCTCTCCAGAAGCAGTGTAGAGGATGTTCTTCACATCCTGTCCCGTCCGTACCGGCCCCAAGGCCACGGCACGGGCTATTTCTTGTTTTATCTGCTCAAAAGCCTGCTGCTGCTCAGGACCCCATGAGAAATTATTCTTCTTCCGTGTTACCTGATAGAGAGGGCTCACTATGTGGCTGTAGTTTGGGACATGCATTCTCCAAAAGCCCACTACTCCCAGAAAAGATTGGGTCTCTGTTTTATTTGTGGGCGGAGACATAGCAGTGATTTTGTCAATCACATCCGCTGGGATGTGACGACGTCCATCTTGCCATTTTATACCTAAGAACTGGATTTCCTGGGCAGGCCCCTTCACCTTGCTGCGCTTAATGGCAAAACCAGCTTTCAAAAGAATTTGGATTATCTGTTTCCCTTTCTTGGAAACCTCTGCTGCTGTATGGCCCCACACTACAATGTCATCAATATACTGCAAGTGCTCAGGAGCATTACCCTGTTCCAAAACAGCTTGGATTAATCCATGGCAAATTGTTGGGCTGTGCTTCCACCCCTGGGGTAAACGGTTCCAGGTATACTGAATACCTCTCCAGGTAAAAGCAAACTGTGGCCTACATTTTGCAGCCAATGGGATGGAAAAGAAGGCATTAGCAATATCAATGGTGGCATACCACCTAGCTTCTTTTGACTCCAGTTCATACTGGAGTTCTAGCATGTCTGGTACAGCAGCACTTAATGGAGGTGTAACTTCATTCAGGCCACGGTAATCTACCGTCAGCCTCCATTCCCCACTGGTTTTACGCACTGGCCATATGGGGCTGTTAAAAGGCGAGTGCGTTTTGCTAATCACTCCCTGATTTTCTAATTGGCGAATTAGCTTGTGAATGGGGAGCAATGAGTCCCTATTGGTGCGGTACTGCCGTCTGTGAACCACTTTGGTGGCAATTGGTACCTCTTGGTCTTTTACCTGGAGCAACCCCACAGCAGAAGGATCATCTGACAGACCAGGTAAAGTTGACAGCTGCTTAACACCATTTGTGTTTACAGCAGCTATCCCAAAGGCCCATCGATACCCCTTGGGATCCTTGAAATATCCCATCCTAAGGTAATCGATTCCCAGTATACATGGAGCCTCTGGACCAGTCACAATAGGGTGCCTTCGCCAGTTTTTACCAGTGAGGCTTATTTCGGCCTCCAACATAGTCAATTCTTGGGAACCCCCAGTCACTCCATGGATATATATTGGTTGTGTCCCTTGGTGACTTGAGGGCATTAGGGTGCATTGTGCACCAGTGTCCACCAAGGCTTTATATTTCTGTGGTTGAGATGTGCCAGGCCACTTAATCCACACAGTCCAGTATACTCTATTGTCCCTTTCCCCCCCCTGGCTGGGGGCAGGGCCCCTCTATTGTTTACCTCGTTGACTTGCAGCAACTGGAACTCTCCCCTTCTTGGAAGAGTTCACCTTGGTAGTTGTTTCACCTTGTAATTCTTTCACTCGTGCCTGAAGTGCAGAGGTGGATGAATTACACCACTTCTTCATGTCCTCCCCATGACTACAGAGGAAAAGCAACAAGGCAAGACGTGTAGTCTCATTGTTGATTCGAGGTGACTTATCATTGTCATTTGCTTGAATACGAGGACGTCTCTTTTTAATGGTCGAGATTTTCGATGATACAGGTCGAGAGGAACTCATGTTGTTTAGCTTCCTCAATAGGCGATTGTGGAAATCCTGGTTTCCATCATCTTGTACCACCGTGGATTCATCTACATCAGGCACATTAGCCAATTTGTCAATAATATCATTTTGTGTTCCCTCCACTTCGTTTAATCTTTCCACAATTTTGATAATGGCTGAAGTATACAGATTAACTTCTGTGGCGCTTATAAATAATTCAAGTTCCTGAAGTCTGCCAATTAGTTCATTCACAAAGGGTTTCTTGTCCCCTTAGCCATATACTAATGCAAGTGCACTGGCATGCTTTTCAGGAGCTGCTTTTGTAAAGTCATGCCACATTTGTCGTGGAACGCGGACTGCTTCAGGATCATGTAATTGGTCTGGATCATTACGATTGAACTCGCGGATGTATAGCATTTCCACCAGAGCATTTTCTCTCAAAAATTGGATACCTTTCTCAATATCAGTCCATTTCTTTCTCTCAGGCTCCAAGTCCCGTTTAAAGGGGAATCTATCTCTTACCGCTATCAACATCCACTTCCAGAGGGTGTAGGACCGATTTTGGCATGTGCCAATACCTCTGTCCACACGCGAGTCCCTGGAAATGCTACCCAGTTGGCGAGCTTCACTGCCATCGAGCCACGCACTGTTGGCACCATTGTCCCAGCAGCGAAGTAACCAAGTGACCATATTTTCTTTTGGCTGACGTGTGTAATCCTTTCTTAGATCTCGAATTTCACTCAGTTTAAAAGATCAATCAATAATGGTCGTAATACTTTGCTCACCTTTTGCTCTATCAAGAGTCCCAGGTATTGATGGTGGCAACTGTGTTGATGAGGCTGCCCCATCTATAAGTTTGGACTTGAGAAATTCTCGTAAAGAAAAAGTAGCTTTTGGCTCCTCTTCTGACTCTGACCCTGACCCTGATGCTTGTGTTATTTCCTCCAGGTAACCCTCCTTCTTTTTCCTCTCTCCTAACTTTCTCTGCTCCTCTAACTTCTTCTGCTCCTCTATCATCTTCTGCTCCTCTATCATCTTCTGCTCCTCTATCATCTTCTTATACCCCTCTAACATCCTCTGCTCCTCCAACTTCTTCTGGTCTTCTGACTTCCCCTGCTCTCCCGAGTCCCCTGAGTCTCCTGAGTCCTGCTCTCCTAACTCCCTCCGCTCTTCTAACTCCTTCTGCATTTTCTCTAACTGAGTTGAAACTTGTTTTGTCTTTCGCCCTCTTACAGGGGCAACCAACATTGTATCTGGTGTCCCCGATGGTTGGTCAAATTGAACTACATGTGCCCCCAGTGGCTGGCCAATTTGGACTACATGTGTCCCTGGTAGTTGGTTAAATACATTCAACTCACCCTGGAGGGCACATAGCTGGTCTCGGAGAGCGTTCCGCTCAAACTGGACGGCACCAAGCTCAGTCTGGAGGCTGTTGTAGTTGGACTGGAGAGTGTTGTACCCGAACCGGAGGACGTTATGCTCGGCCTGGAGGGCAGTGTGCTCAGTCTGGAGAGTGTTGAGCTCAGTCCGGAGGGCATTGTGCTCGGTCTGAAGAGCGTTATGCTCGGACTGGAGGGCATTATGCTCGGACTGAAGAGTGTTGTGCTCGGTCTGGAGGGTGTCACAATTGGGTTGAAGGGCATCGTGCTTAGGCTGGAGGGTGCTGAGCTCAGACTGGAGGGCGTCATACTTGGACTGGAGAGTATTGTACCCGGACCGGAGAGCGTTGTGCTCAGTCTGGAGAGTATTGTGCTCGATCCGGAGGGCATTGTGCTCAGTCTGAAGAGCGTTATGCTCGGACCGGAGGGCGTTATGCGCAGACTGAAGAGTGTTGTGCTTGGACTGGAGGGTGTCGCAGTTGGATTGGAAGGCATCGTGCTTGGCCTGGAGGGTGCCGCACTCAGACTGGAGGGCGTCATACTTGGACTGGAGAGTATTGTGCTCAGTCTGGAGGGCATTGTGCTCGGTCCGGAGGGCATCGCGCTCAGTCTGGAGAGTGTTGTACTCGGACCGGAGGGCGCCATGCTCGGACTGGAGAGTGTCGTGCTCGGACCGGAGGGTGCTGTGCTCGGACTGGAGAGTGTCGTGCTCGGACCGGAGGGCATCACACTCAGTCTGGAGAGTGTCATGCTCGGACCGGAGGGCGCTGTGCTCGGACTGGAGAGTGTTGAGTTGGGATTGCAGGGAGCTTTTCTCATCCCAAAGTTTTTCTGCGTCAGCTCTAAGATTCTCTTTCTCGTACCAGATTGAGTCTCGTTGGTACAGGAGATCTTTTCTCTCAGCTTCAAAAGCTTTTTCTCTCTCTACCTTCTCATCCCAAAGTTTTTCTGTGTCAGCTCTAAGACTCTCCTTCTCGTACCAGATTGAGTCTCGTTGGTACAGGAGATCTTTTCTCTCAGCTTCAAAAGCTTTTTCTCTCTCTACCTTCTCAGTCCAAAGTTTTTCTGCCTCAGCTCTAAGACTCTCCTTCTCGGCCCTGAGACTCTCTCTCTCAGCTTCAAAAACTTCCCTCTCAGGAATGGTATTGAATAAGGCCCGATAAGCATTAGCTAGGCCCAAAATCATTTGTGCCTCCTGAGATCTGCCTGAGCCACAACATTCCTGCCTCAAATATGCAATCAAACTCTCAGGATTCTTCAAGTGTTCAGGAGTGAAGCTCCATAACACTGAAGATGTCTGTCCTTTGAGAATCTCTTCAAAGCCTCTCCACACTCCCTGCCACTCAGTATTCTCTGGTTCAAGGGAAGACTTCCACCGGATGTTATAAATCCAGATACTGAGTGAGATTATTAAAATAATCAACAATAAGATCAGGGAGATTAAGAGTGTGGCCCACTGATCATTCAAAAACTGCATAAAGGATTCATAGAAAGAAAGAGGAGCACGCTTAAAAATCACCATTTCTGTATAATTAGTTGCATTAGTTGCTCCCTCTGGAGCTGTATGCAGATACAAAGTGAGCATTGCTAACCATGCTTTCAATCCATTATACAATTGTATAGCTCCATAAGAAAAAGTGGCCAGCTTAAACATGACCCAATATGTTCGGAGCGTCTCAAAAAAGGAACCAATGACACACAGTCCCTGGTAAAACAAATTTAGTAGAGAAAACATTTTTTTTCCTCCAATAGAGAGAAAAAAAGTAAAAGGAAACAAAGCTCAGCAGTGTTTATAAAATATACCGGAGTATTGGCAGTCCGCCTGGACTTTTAAGGTCAAGCTCGCAGGTGCAGAACCGCAAACACGAGATAGCTCCTTAACAGGGAAAAAAACCTCGTAGCTCTGTTAAAAGCTAAAAGAGCAACAGAAGAAAACACAGAAAAACAGCAACTCAAATTGCCCGCATCCTCCACCAAAATCTGTCACGGTTTGAACTAAAAATCCACCTGCGTCCGTGACAGGGGCCGTGGGCCCCGGAGGGGCCCTAGGCCGAAAAGGAAAAAGTTAATTAGGAAAAGAAAACAGCGGCAACGATCTAAGGAGGCACACTTATTTACTGAATACTATATCGAAATACCGGGTAACACAATATAATACAATATAATTGAAAATTGAGCTAACGAATCAAGCAAAATAGGAGAGAGAATGAGTCCCGTAACCGAGAGGCCTACTGTGAATCTAGGCGAATGGCTGAAGGCTCCCACACACTCCCCTGAACGCCAGAACTCGAAAGACGTCAGTCTGTTCTGCGACAGAGTTAATATAGAGTCCAGGTCCCGTGACCTATCGTGTTGTTCCCTGGGAGATGTACTCTTCTTCTGTAAGTTGCAGATTCAGTAAAATTATTCATGCTTTATATGATGTTATGATGTGGAATACTGATAGCAAAAATTACAAAATTATTAAACCATGACACAGCTACTTCGGAAGCAGCCCGATCCCCCTTATACGTGGCTAAGATCTCCTTCTCAGTTGGAGTGTAGCACTCTTCAGACCCCTTGTACGCTCAGCTCCAAAATCCCAGGGGTCAGCCTTGGGTCCCTCCTGAGGCTCTTTGCCACAAACTCCAAGTGGGACCTTTCTCTCCAGCAGCTGTATAGAGGATGTTCTTTACATCCTGTCCAGTCCGTACTGGCCCCAGGTCCACGGCACAGGCTATCTCCTGTTTAATCTGTTCAAAAGCCTGCTGCTGCTCTGGGCCCTATGCAAAATCATTCTTCTTCTGCATCACCTGATAAAGGGGGCTTACAATGAGGCTGTAGTTTGGAATGTGCATCCTCCAAAAGCCCACTGCACCCAGGAAAGATTGTGTCTCTTTCTTGCTAGTTGGTGGAGACATGGCAGTGATTTTGTCAATCACTGTTGGGATGTGATGACATCCATCCTGCCACTTTATACCTAAGAACTGAATTTCCTGGGCAGGCCCTTTTACTTTGCTTCACTTAATAGCAAAACTGGCTCATAGAAGAATTTGAATTATTTGCTCTCCAGCACAGCAGCACTCAGTGGGGGTGTGACCTCATTCAGGCCACGGTAGTCTACTGTCAGCCTCCATTCTCCACTGGCTTTACGCACTGGCCATATGGGACTGTTAAAAGGTGAGTGAGTTTTACTGATCACTCCCTGATTCTCCAACTGGCGAATCAAATCATGAATGGGGAGCAAGGAATCCCTGTTGGTGCGATACTGCCGTCTGTGCACTGTCTTTGTAGCAATCGGTACCTGCTGCTCTTTTATTTTTACTCGTAGCAGCCTCACAACAGACGGGTCCTCTGACAGGCCAGGTAAAAATGACAGCTGCTTAATGTTGTCCGTATCTACAGCAGCGATTCCAAAGGCCCAGTGATACCCCTTAGTATCCTTGAAATGCCCTCTTCTGAGGTAATCAATACCAAGTATGAAAGGAAACCCTGGGCCACTCACATAGGATGTTTTTTCCAGTCTTTACCAGTGAGGCTTATTTCAGCCTCCAGCACAGTCAATTCTTGAGAGATATCCAGAAATATGGATTGATTCTGTCCCTTCATGACTGGAGGGCATTAGGGTGCACTGTGCACCGGTATCCTCCAATGCCTTATATTTCTGTGGTTCTGATGTGCCAGGCCATCAAATTCACACAGTCCAATAAACTCTATTATCCCTTCCACTCCCTTGACTGAGGGCAGGGCCCCTCTATTGGTTACCTGTGATAACTGGAGCAGCCGTACTGGTGGTTGGACTGTTTTGTAGTTCTCTCACCCGTGCTAATAGTACAGGAGTAGGCTGGTCATGCCACTTCCTCATGTCTTCTCTGTGGTCACGTAGGTAACGCCACAAGGAAACACGCAGTGCAATTGTACTGTTGTTCCTTGCTCGAGCTGGAAAGCACTTGTGTCTAATAGCTGAGATTTTTAATGATACACATGAAGGCTTTATGATCGTTAATTTCTTTACGATCTCTCGCCTTCAACTGAAGCAGCAGCTAGGCCAATTACCAAGTGACACCAAGGAGATGAAGTGGCAAAATGGCGATTTATTGAAACAGACACATCCTTATATAACCTACGCCTTTTTGTCTACACCCACTGTATTACACTAAGATTCTTCCAGAATATGGGGAAGGGCCTGTCACATCTCAACAAGCTACCGACCCAGCTGTCCCAACAGCGAAGAAACCAGGTAACAAGAGATTCATTCTGGTGCCGTGTGAACTCCTTTCTTACGCCTTGGATTTCAGTCATCAGCAGGGGTCGACAAACAGTAATAGAGATTTCCTCCTCATCACTCTCTTCTTCACACCACTTTTCCTTTTGCCTTTCTCGGTACTGATCCAGACCTGTCAGCTGGATCTTCTGTTGCCTTCTCCTCCACTTCTTTTTTCCGTTCTAGACGTGAGGACATCCATTTCCATTTCTTGCCTTCCACAGGGGCAACTGATATTGTTACTGGTGCCTCCTGTGACTGATCAAAATTGACTTGGGGATTTCCCTTTTTGGCTTGAACCTCAGCTCAGGAACTCTCTCTTTTCGGAACAGTGTTATATAGAGCACGGTAAGAACAATTCAAGCCCCAACTAAGTCATACCCCCTTAGATCTATCTAGGCTGCACCATCCCTGACTCAAATACTGGCTTAGTTTCTCGGGATCCCACAGGTGTTCAAGAGTTAAATCCCATGACATTGCGGCCCCCCACGTGTTGGCGAACCTGAAGGCAAAAGTCAGCGTTCTAGGACAAACAACCACACACCAATATAGTTAAATATAGCTGTGTCCATCTATTGCCTGAAAAGCCGTACTTTTATAGCAAACAAACAAGGGTGTTCAAAAATCACACGCACTAATTGGAAGAAAGCTTCTGCAATAAGAACCCTAAAACCCCGCATCAAAGCCACGAGCCTTTCACTCTTTTCCTAAAGGTGTCCTTGGTTCTCATGCTGTTTATCCTGCTCCGCAGCTGCTGCTCTGTAAAGTGCTTATCTTGATCCATGGCTGCTGCTCTGTAAAATTCTTCTTGTATTACAACAGAATGGCAGTTCCCTGGGGTCTCCAGCACACCTCCAGCCAGCTGGCAAATGCCGCTGAGGACCTTCAGGAAAGACATGCCCAGGGTAGTGACAATGTCCACTGGACAACTGTGAGCCCCACAATGGGTCTCGTACCTGTGTGCCACCTTCTGAACACCAGTAGCACGGTGTAGATGCAAGGTCCAGCCAGGCAAAATCAAAACATGCTTCTGGAAGGGGATCCTTTCTGAAGAGTCGTTACACTAATGAGAGGACCACAAACATTCACTCAGCGAACTCCAAATCTCTGTGCCTTTGCAGGCCTAGGGTCTTGTTTGGTTCACAGAGACACGGTGGGTTGATTCTCAGCTCTGTACTGTAGCAAATGGAGTACAGATTCTGCATGACGGATGGGCAAGGAAGAAGAGAAAAGGCTGCTGCCATCCATGAGAGGGCACTGAGCTCTGCCTGGGGATGGCAGAGGAGCCAGCTGAGAACTGATGGAAAGTTCTCAAAGTGGAGAGCAGCAGATTCTGTTCCTTGCTTCCTGATCAGGAAGAACAAGAAGAGGGGACAGGCAGGAATCTGAGTTACAGCTGGGATGGAATTGTTTTCTTCAGACTGTCTGCTGTGGTTCAGTGTTTTGGTTCTTGGAGAAAATCATTGATAACACTCTGATGTTTACAGCTGCTGCTAAGCAGTGTTCTACAGAGCCAAGGCCATGGTCAGTGGAGGGCACATGGAGCTGGGAGGGAACAGAGTGAGGACAGCTGACTGAAAGTGGCCAAAGGGACGTTCTCTATCAGCTGACAGCAAGCAGAAATTGTATTGAAAGGGGTGGGAGTTCATCTCAGTCTCTTCACTGCCCAGGGTCCAGCTGAGCATCAGTCTGGTGGTGCTGAGCAAGTGCTTGTGCATCAGTTGTTACATACAATTCCATATCAACGGATATATAGTGATAACTATTACTCCTTTTATCTCTCTTAGTAAATTGCTTTGTTACAACCCAGAAGTTGTACTTTTTTTCCCAGTTCTCATCCCCATCCCACTGGGAATTGGGCAGTGCACAAAGCACTGTGAGCTGCTAAGCCACATGTTGGGTTCAACAACCACAGTCATTTTGGTGCCTGATGTGAGGCTCCAAGGGTTGAGATAGCAGCACATCTGTCCAGAGAGAGATAACTCAGGGCTTTGTGGGAGCTGGAAAATTGCAGGCCATGATGCTGATAGTTTCCCTATTTGTGGAGTTTGTTGAGTCTTCTCATGAAGCTTCACTGCACAGCTCCTTACTTGGTGCTTGGATGCTGCATTAGGGTATTTATTTTGCTATGCTGTTTGACCTCAGTTTGTACCACGATAAATTGGCAGCTGACAAAGTGAAGTTTTGTGCACATTCAGCTCTGCGGTCATCTTTGGGTTTTGGAAATAATATTGTCCATATGATTAGGAATTACACATTTTACATTGTCTTCTGGGAGCCCAGGGGTATTCAAGGAGTGACTGGATATTGTGTTGAGGGACATGGTTTAGTGGGAGCTGTAGGTAATAGGTGAACAGTTGGACTGGATGAACTTTTAGGCCTTTTTCAACCTTGGTGATTCTATGATTCTAGGATTGAGGTTAAACAATTATTCAGGAATATCACTGAGAGATCTGCCCCAAGGTGAGAAGGCTCTGCATGGCAGAGGGTGTGGGACGGTCTGTGCAGCTGCCTGGAGCGGTGGGCACCCCCAGGGCTTTGGAACTTCATCTCTGAGCAACTGCAGGATCCTGAGAAACTGGTAGAATATTGGGGGCAGGTCTGCTGTGGCACTGGTAACCCCCAAGAGGCACAAATGACTGCAGTGTGCCAGATCCAGAGAGCTGGATCTGCTGACATTGCTGCAGCCTCTGCAACTCCTGGCACAGACCCTGCAGCAGCTCCAAGGTTTTGCTACACGTCCTGCAGTTGCTCCAAGCTCTGGGACAGATCCTGCTGTCACTCCACCCCTCATAATGAGCTCTGTAGTCACTCCTGCTACAGGTCCTGTAGCTGATCCAAGTATGGTAATAAGAAAATGCTACAAATTCCTCCCAAGGGAGGAAGTACAGCCCTGCGGTGACTCCAACCCCTCCAATGAGCCCAGTGGCTGCTCCAACATAATCACAGGTCCTGTGGTGGTTTCAGCTCTAGCAATGAACTCTGAGGTCACTTCAACTCCTGCAACAGCCCAACAGCCACTTCAGCTCCTACAGTGAACCTTGTGGCTGTTAAAACCCCTGCAGCTTGTCCTGGACTTGCAAACAGATGCACATAGGGATTAGTTCATATATGTTTGCAACTGCATATGTTGTAGTTGTTTGAAAATACACTAAGTATATATGTATAAATACATTTGTCATAATTATTATCCTTTTCTTTTTCTCTTTGTCTCAACCCATAAACCTTAAACCACAGCACTGCCCCGAGACACTTAAGGATTTCCTTGGGGCTATTCAATCTGATCTAGTCATACACTGAAGAGCACCAGAAGATCTCGAGGTTTTCTCAGGGAGCAGCTCCTGAGGTATATTCCTTACACCAGCTTTGGAAGAGGCCTCCATCCAATTCTCTGGTCCTGCTCTAAAGGGGCCCTCCTGTTATGGCAGTGCCAGCAAGGAGACCAGCTCTGACAGACCTGTTCATATTGCCGGCTACTGACTGCAGCCCTGGATTGCTGCTGTAGAGACAACAGGACGGTCGTGAGACACACAAGACCTTCAGGACTGCACAAATGAGAGGACTTGAGAGCACTGTGGTAGTGTAAAGAGATCAGAAATGAAAAGAGCACGTTGAGCTGCTGTCTGTGGCTGTACCTCCCCAAATCCAGACAAAGTAGGAAGAAAGAAAAGCTAAGTAAAAGTCTATTTTGAAACCTTTTTAGGTATCTTTTAACGTATTCGGGGAATCTGGATACATGTTTACATGAGCTCTTGGAGTGAAAAAATGGAAATTAGTTTGGAAAGAGGTGTAATACAATTTTATTTTTAAGTTCAATAATATATATATATATTTTTGCACGTTGCTATATCTCACATAATCAAACAATCAAAGATGCATAAAACATAAAGAACCATCATTGGGAATCCTATGATGAAGCTGTACATTTTATGGAAGCTGGAATAGTGCGTATTACAACACCTTCCTGAGAGCGTGCTTGATCTCCCTGTTCCTCATGCTGTAGATAACAGGGTTCAGTGTTGGAGGAACCACTGAGTACAGAAGTGCCACTGTCAGATCCAGGAGTGGGGAGGAAAAGGATGGGGGCGTCAGGTTGGCAAAAATGCCAGTGCTGACAACTAGGGAGACCACGGCCAGGTGAGGGAGGCACGTGGAGAAGGCTTTGTGCCGTCCCTGCTCAGAGGGCATCCTCAGCACAGCCACGAGGATCTGCACATAGGACACAACTATGAAAACAAAGCAACCAAAGCCTAAACTCACACCAAAAAAGATAAACACAACTTCCCTGAGGTAGGATGCTGAGCAGGAAAGCTTGAGGATCTGGGGGATATCACAGAAAAACTGGTTGACAACATTGCCTTGGCAGAGAGGCAGTGAAAACGTACTGGCAGTGTGCAGCAGGGAATAGAGAAGCACAGTGCCCCAGGCAGCTGCTGCCATGGTGGCACAAGCTCTGCTGTCCATCAAGGTCCCATAGTGCAGGGGCTTGCAGATGGCAACATAGCGGTCATAGGACATGATGGTGAGAAGGGAATACTCTGCTGAGGCAAAGAAGAGAAAGAAAAAGAGCTGTGCAGCACATCCTGTGTAGGAGATGGCCCTGGTGTCACAGAGGGCGTTGGCCATGGCTTTGGGGAGAGTGGTGGAGATGCTGCCCAGGTCGAGGAGGGCCAGGTTGAGGAGGAAGAAGTACATGGGGGTGTGCAGGCGGCGGTCGCAGGCTATGGCTGTGCTGATGAGGCCATTGCCCAGGAGGGCAGCCAGGTAGATGCCCAGGAAGAGCCAGAAGTGCAGGAGCTGCAGCTGCCGCGTGTCTGCCAACGGCAGCAGGAGGAACTCGCTGATGGAGCTGCTGTTGGACATCTGCTGTTGTTGGGCTTGGAGTCCTGCTCAGAGTGCAGAAGATAATGACAAGTCCAGACTATTCTCAGAGACACTCCTCCTGCTATACTATGAAATGTTTTTATTCTCTTACAACAGTGTACATTTAGCACCATTACTTGCATTTAATTTCATGTATTTCAGCATTCCTTAAGCAGAAGCAGCATATGGAGCTCTAACCTTACTCTTATTTTCTTATCCCTTCTCCCTGGATATTTTCATCTGTTTCATGTCTCATATCTTTACCCCAAGTGCTCTTAGAGCCCCCTACCCCAGCTTCTGTGGCATTCAGTTTCAGTAAGAAAATGCTGCCTGTTTGTAGGATAAGTGAATTATTCATGCCTACAGAAAATGATGATAATTCCATCCTTCGAGAAAGGGGAGAGTGAAAGCACATCATGTGTGACTCTTCACAAAACAAGCAATTGATTGACGAAAAATTCTCAGAAATCTTATTGCCCCTTTTAGATTTCTGACTCCAAACCTCTGCCTCAGAAGAGGAAATGTAAACCCCCTGCCTTGGCTCTCCTTTTGCAAAGGACCCTAGGAAACATACTGTTGTGCAGTGGAGCTGTGATCTCCTGCCCCAGGCAGCAGCTGTGGCAGCACAAGCCCTGCCGGGGGCTCCTTCCCCCCACACGTCTCCCTGCAGCGCCCTGGGCAGCTCCCCGGGCAGGCTGAGTGCTGAGCCTGGCAGGCGGCAGAGTCCCATACCCGGCACACAGCCCCTGGGGCACAGCAGGGACCCTGCTCTGCAGGACAGCCCTGGGCACCCACCTGCAGCCCCGGCTGCACAGCCTGCAGCCATACAGGGGCACACAGCCCTCAGGGCTGTGCTCTGACACTGCAGTATGGAAGCCCTCAGCTGGAGCAGAAGGCTTTTTCCACAGTAAAGAAACATGCAGTGCCTGCATCCAGATCTGCTATGGGATGTCCCAGATTTGGTGATCCCTCCAGGAAAAGCAGCTCATGGTCTGCAGTGAGACTTACCCTGTCATGGTCTGTGAGCAATGCTCCTGCAGTGAGCTCACAGCCCGCTCACACCACACACATCCTGCAAGCTCTCTCCAGTTTCTCTCCTCTCCTTCTGTCACCTGCAGGCTGTGCTGTGCACAAGAGCTGCTCCTGGGCACAGCTGTCTCACTGCAGCTCTGCCCACTTGTATGAGCTCCCTGTGTCCCAGCAGCCTGGACAAGCAAGCAGCAGATGATGTCATTTTTATCCTTCCCACTCATGTCCCCTGACACATCCCTGGGTCCTCATGGCCAACAGCTCCTGAAAGACAACAGCATCATGACTGTGCGTTGAAATTTGCTCAATTAACCACCACATGTCCAGTGGTCAGTGACTGATTGGAGACATATGGGGAGTGCTCCCAGAGTTCGTTTGACAATGCACAAAGGGCACCCAGACAAGGAAGGCGAGGTTTGGACTTTCCCTGTGCAGGGCAGTGATCCAGCTGAGGCAGTGCAGGAGTCTCATCCGTTGACAGAAATCCTGGAGCTGAAATGGGATTCAGCTCCCTACACACCCACAGGAGCTGGGATTCCTCTGGTTCAGCTCAGAAGTGCACAAGGAGTTGCCTGCATGTGAGCTCCTGCTCTGAGTCCTTGGTACTTCAGCAGGGAGGCAGCTGCTCACACACAGACACTGGGTGATGCCCAAGTGCCTGGGCTGCTCCTGATGTGTGCCAGTGCTTGTAAACCGTGTGGGAAATCCCTGAGACAGACAGCTCCTTCCTGGGCTTCAGCCGAGGGCCAGAGAGGGGATAGCACCGGCTGTCTGGTGAATTCACTCACAGTTGCAAGTGCAGCACAGGGCCTTCAGCAAAGCCATGCCCATGGTGTGTCCATGCTGCTACGTCACCTCCAAGACCTACGATAGGTCTAATGCCTGTGTGCCACCTTCTGCGCACTAGTACAATAGATGAGCTATCCAGTCCGGCTATGTCCAGTGATGCTTTCCAGTGAGGATGTTTACTCCTGTATTTTTGCACTAATGCAAACACCAACGCACAAGAAGCTAGAAATCTTGGTAGAGCTGCTGGCCTGAGCTCCTGTTTGGACCATGGGGACACAGTTGAATGGCTTCCACAACTGCACTGTAGCACAAGGGGGATACAGAGTCTTTAGGATGGATGGGCGAGGAGATAAAGAAGGGTGAATGCCCTCTGTGAGAGTGCACTGAGCTCTGCCTGGGGATGGAAGAACAGACAGGTAAGAGCTAATGGAAATGGCCAACAGAGGAGACCAACAGTGTCTTTTCCTGTCTTCCTGATCAGGGAGAGACAATGGAAGGTGCCCTCTGCAGACAGATGGGAATCTGATGTTGTCTGTCCCTTGTGCCCTTTGGGAGCCTTTTTCACTCCAGTATGTGCTGCAGGGACAGCACAGCAGGGCATGTGGCATCCAGAAGATCCATGGAGAGCACAGATGGCAGCTTCTTGACCAAGCAGTGGAGGAACCAAAGAGGAGAGGTGCTCTGCTGGATCTCATACTCTCCGGCATGGAAGGACTTGTGGGAACTGTGAAGGTCAAAGGGACAACAGGCCATGTGCAAGATGCAAATGTATCTCTTTTTATTTATTTATTTATTTTGAGGCTGTAAGCTTAATAGTTGATCATAAATGTCAATAAAACTGAAACAAATAATTGAAGACAAAGATGGAAATCAATGAAAATGTGTTAACCCTTCTCAACATGAAAAATTCTCATGAGTCTTGTTCCATTTTAAGTTGTATGTATGAATCTTTGAGATGATTTGATGTCTTTTTTTTTCTCTTTCTTTTTTTTCTTTTACTGAAACTACAATGTTTTCCAGAACTGTGTTTGCTGGACACAAATGCCTTCAGGTTCAGAGACACAGACAGCGGTGCCAGTGCCAATGCCCTGTGACTATAGCCCGGTGCCCAGCACTACTCTTCCCTGCTGCCTATTTGATGTGTCTCATCCTCCAAGTGTTTTCAGCTCTCCTAAAGAAATGGCCATGGTTAAGGGCATGTTTTCAGCAGGCCATTTGGGCACACACTACTCCCACTGCCCTCCAGATTTCTCCATCCCTTGCTCTTTGTTCAGTCAGATACCTCCCAATTATCTGTCTGATTTCTGACTTTCAGGGGGATTACTGGAATTTGTTCCATCTCCCCAAAGTCTGAGAATCAGTGAGAATGTGTTAACCCGTCTCAATGTGTGAAATACTCAGTAGTCCTGATCAGTTTTAAGTGGATACCTCTCAACTACCTGGCTGATCTATCCCAGGGAGATTACTGGAATTTGCTCTATCTACCAGAGTCTGATGGCCTCTGTTGTCAACTACTTCACTGTGATTCAATCTATCCTATCCTACCTCAGTATAAATCATTTCTTTTAAAAGTATTCCATATGAAAGACAAACTTCAATAGATGCAGCTTGAACATGGCATGCAGTTGATCACTGTGTTTTACTGTTCATTCAATTGCATCACCTTTCCTTCCATTTGCTGGCCAGATAAAAAAGAGAAATCTTTAATTTTCCATGTGCAGCTGGTTCTCTGAGGAAAGCCAGTGGGAGTTGGTGCAAAGCAGTTTTAACACTGAGCGGATGAATGCAGAGGAGAAGAGTGATGTGAAGAAAAGTGATGCAAGTCCCATAGGTCCAATGTGAGCAGAAATTGGGTGGGGAGGTTGAGAAGGACCTTTGTCAACACAGTAACAGTACAGAACTCATTGGGACATCCTGGATTGGTATCAGTTGCACAGTGCTGCTTTAATACCAGCTATAAATAAAGAGACAATAAATTTATAATGGATTCTATCTCTTTAATCTCTCTCCAGATATCCCTCCTTTTTGCTGAACAAGTTCTGATAACCTGAAGAAGATAACAAGATGGCATAAAACACAGGAGATTATTTAGGTTATAATGGGCCCCAGGGCGCATTTGATGCTGAGTCTATAAACCTCCAGTGCAGAGAGAAGTTTGCACAAAGTGCTCAACAAGACAAAGTCAGAAGTAACAGTGAAGTTTCTTGGAGTATTAATGGGCCCACTGAGGAACATTAACAAGCAAGCTTCCCAAGGGACTTGTTAGAGAAGATAACTGGAAGCCATGACTACAGGCAGGCAAAGGCACTGGCATGCTAAGAAACCTCTCCTTTGCCTTACGAAGCAGACAGGTCAAGCCCTGATTGCAAGACCAGTGGTAGAGAGGTCCTGTATCTCATGTTGGCTCCGGGCATTTCCTGGGGCAATGGGTTGGAGGTCTGTATGATGTTAAATGAAAGACATGGGGACAGAAGATCCCAGGCTCTACATGTGCTGCAAGGACGCTGTGAGGTTCATGTCCCATATGAGACCTATGTTTCATTGCAGGATGTGGGATGTGAAAAGGGCCCAGTCTGAACAAGCAATCAATCCCTGTGAAACTCTGAATTTCACATCTCTCAGTTCCAGTGCCCTCCTTTGCACATTCTCCCAGAGTTGTTGTCCTTTATGTTCTGCGGTGCCCAGAAGTGCACCTAGTGCTGCTAGTGAGGCAGTAGCAATGCAGAGCAGAGAGGGACGATCCAGCTGGCAATAAGTTGCTTCATGCACTCCAGGGGACTGTTGTCTTTCCTGGCAGCCTTGGCACACTGCTGACTCACATTCAGTGTGATGCTGACCAGCACCCCAATCCTTTCCAGTCAGACTCCTCTCCAGTGTCCCATATCCAGTCAGTGTGTATGTCCAGCATTGCCCCTACCCAGGTGCACAATCAGGCACTTGTTCTTGTTATACTTTATGCACTTGGTGCTTAGTACCAACTGATACCCACTTCTCTGACTTGTCCACATCTCTCTGCAAGTCCTCTCCACCCTCAGTGGAGGCAACAGCACCTCCTCATCTGGTCTCATCAGCAAACTTGCTCAGAACATCTTCTAGTCCTGCATTCAAGTCATCTGCATAAACATGAAAGGAAAGCCGCCCCAAAATGGAACCCTGGGGACCCCAACAGTGACCATCTACCAGCCTGATGGAACCCACTGACTATAATCCATTGGGACTGACCTACTGGCCAACTGCTCACCCACCACATTGTGTTTCTGTCTAGCCATATGCAGAACATTCTGTCCAGAAGGTTGTTGTGAGAAACAGTATCAAAATCTCCACTGAAATCCTCAAGGATTACATCAACTGGCTTCCCTTGGTCAACTAAATGGATAACTGTGTCACAAAATGAGCTTAAATTAAACAGGACCTTCGCCTCACAAACTTGTGTTGGCTGCGACCAATGACAGAATTGTCCTTCAGCTGTTTTTCCATAACTCCCACCATCATTTTCTCCATAATTTTACCAGGCTCTGGACTGACAGGTCCATAATTGCCCATGTCATCTTTCTTGCTCTTCCTTACAATGAGTCAACATTTGCCAGCTTCCTGTCAGCTGGCATGACCCTAGACTTCTTTAGATGCAATTGAAATGAGAGCCCAGAGCACACAAAGGCGTCATCATTGAAAGAAAGTAGATGTGCCATAGCTTTGCAATGCCTTGAACTCCAGAGTATGCCATAAATGGAGCAGAGGGGAAGATTTGCCTCTTCTGTAGTGAACTCATTCATTTGGTAAGCAGAATAACACTACCTGATACATGGGGACTGTGTCTCTGCTCTGCTCTCCTCAGCTCACAGGGCAGCGGTGCAGGGTGTTGCTCTCATGTCAGTGCAGGTAAACTCACTTTAACCTTTTTCCTCTGTAAATGCTTCCTCTATTTCTATGCTCAGATACACTTCCACATTCCCTCAAGTACACTTCCATATATCATTAACAATTACACTTTCTTATACCATCAAAACAGTTTGTCAAACAGTACAGTTCTTCAGTTCACATAAACTCCCTTAATACAGTCTGTATTCTTCAGTTATAAACACTGTGCCACAGAACCAGCACTGATTGAACCACCTCCCTCACACACTTCTTCGCAAGCAGTACATAGTATTACATAAATGGGTTGACACTCATTGGTCGGGTGGAATGTACACCTCTCCTCAGGACAATCTTACTAATCTACAGAGTACAAACTCCCGTCTTCTTACATACAAGCAGAAAGTACTTATGAGTGGACACACAACACAGTCTTTCACTTTGTCCGTGTCTGGCCATTTCCCTCACAGGAGGAAGGAAACACGGGTCGGGACTCGGCACTCACCCTGCAGCTGTTCTGTGTCTCACTCACACCACACTTACTCTGACATTTAGATCAAAAACCATGGTTTATTCATACTACACAATGCTGACAAAGTTTTCTAGCTGGAATCTTAATAACACTCATACTCTGGTCGACCAGTTGCAAACGTTAATGTTTTTCCCAGAGTCGGCTTGACACACGGTACCAAACACTTAAAGCAGATGATAATATTGAACATACAAACTATAAGCCCCGTGATTACAACTTGGAGAACCCAGGCTACCATTTGACAGGCTATCCACTATATCCCATACCCGTAGGAGACACCAACCTAGGTCCCTCCTATTGCCAACCACCTAGGAGAGAGTATTTGTTCTTGTTTCCATTCATATGACATACAGTTCCCTTTCATAGGAACTCACCCAAGGAGTCTTCCTACCCAGCTGGCAACCAAAGCCATGAGCTCACCTCCCTGGGAGCAGCACGTATGGCTGTAAACTGTGTAGGATGTCTCCTCAAGACATATGGGCTCCACTTACCATACACATACCTGGTCCACCTGTGGGTGGTCCTTGTCTGTCCCTGCAGTGATCAGGTGAGGAAGGGAGTCCTTCAGAGAAATCTCAGGGTGTGCCAAAAGTGTCTCCCTCTCAGCTGGTCCTGCAGCGAACAGAGCTGGTCCCACCTGGGCCGCCAAATTGACTACAGGAATTGAACTCTATAACCTCTATAACTGATACAGTCTCCCATGACATCCTTATAACAAAGCTGAGGAAGTATGGGATAGGTGAGTGGACAGTGAAGTGGGTCGAGAGGGACCTGGGCGTCCTGGTGGACGACGCATTGGCCATGAGCCATCAGTGTGCCCTTGTAGCCAAAAAGGCCAATGGCATCATGGGGTGCATTAAAAAGAGCGTGTCCAGCAGGTCGAAGGAGGTGATCCTCCCCCTCTATTCTGCCCTGGTGAGGCCTCATCTGGAATATTGTGTCCAGTTCTGGGCTCCCCAGTACAAAAAAGACAGGGATCTCTTAGAAAGAGTCCAGCAGAGGGCCACTAAGATGGTGAAGGGCCTGGAGCATCTCCCCTATGAGGAGAGACTGAGGGAACTGGGTCTGTTTAGCCTTGAAAAAAGAAGGCTGAGAGGGGACCTGATCCAGGTCTATAAATATTTGAGGTGAGGGGGGTAAAGTGTTGAGGCCAGACTCTTTTCAGCAGTGTGTGGAGACGGGACATGGGGAAACAGACAGAAACTGGACCATAGGAAGTTCTGCACTAATGTGTGCAATAACTTCTTTATGGTGAGAGTGACAGAGCACTGGAACAGGCTGCCCAGGGTGGTTGTGGAGTCTCCTTCTCTGGAGATATTCAAGACCTGCCTGGATGCCGAGCTGTGCGACGTGGTGTAGGGAACCTGCTTTGGCAGGGGGGTTGGACTCAATGGTCTCTGGAGGTCCCTTCCATTCCCTACAATTGTGTGATTCTGTGAATATCATGGGGTGGTTTGGATGGGGAAAGACTACCCCTTTGAATGACCTTTTGTCAGGGCATGTCCTGGGATTCCTAGGATTCTCAAAATGCAGCGTTGCTTCTGTCACTGATACATGGGGCCCTGTGTGGGACAGAGGGAGGGTCCATGAGTCCCTGGCCCACCTGACTGAGTATTTCCATGGTCTTAGCAAAGACATACTTACAACTTGAGAATGACAGTTAGCTGCGTTCATGGTGGCATGGCCACTGCTGATGGCCTTGAACTGTCTGAACATAATTGAAGAGGCTCAGGCTGATGCAAATCAGCTATTGAATGATAGTGTTGAAAAACTGGAAAGACAGGTGGCAGTTTTGATGGGGAAAAAACCTAATTCAATCATTCTCCTATGGAAGATCAGGGACATCTCTCTGGAGGACCGTGGGGACCCTGTACAAGGGAATCTGTATAAAATGGACTCTGTAAATGAAGGCACTAAAAGGTCAGATTTTGAGGTTCCATTTGGACTAGATCTATTTGAGATCTGACTGATTGTAACCCTAAAATGAAAAAAAAAAATAAATAAATGCAGGATAGGCTGGTGGGAGTGCCCTGACCAGTGTCCAAACCCCAAACCCTGCTGCCCATAATACAGCAGCTGAACTGATGGATATAGTACAGTGGTTTAGACAGAAACCAAGAGAGCATGCCAGCATAGCTGCTCTGGTTATGGGACATGGAGGCAGAAAGCGCTGTGGTTAATGGACTGGAAATTTCAAAACTGACATCCATTACTGCTCACCCTGCCTTCAGGCAAAGACTGTATGCTCTGTCCAACATAATGAGGATAGATGTGTGTCATATAACATGGCCAAATAAGAATGACATACCATTAAATATGAGCCTGTAGTCCTCTATGGAAGACTAACAAAATTATATTAGAGAATTAAGCATGAAAGAGGCTATCTAGGAAGATGATTTTGAGAGCCCAGTCAATAATTTTTTTCATCAGGAATGAGGGATCTCATCCTACAGCCATCACCTTTACATCAGGATGGGTCTATGTTATCCATACTGAACCCCCCAGTGGCCCTCAGGTGCTGTAATACAACAGGCTGCCCAATTGATGGGGAGACAAGAGTGCCTATGGCCAGATGCAGGCTCTGAATGGTGGTGGAAAGGTCAGAGAACCATCTGCTGCCATGACTTAGGCATCCAGCCCCTAAGGTAATCCAGTCTGGACCCATTAGAGTCTTGAGACAGCAAATGTTTAAAGACCAGATTAGAGCAGGAGTTCAGTTTAAAAAGATCGATGGACAGCATTATCAGGAAAATATCTGTTAAACAGGCCCAAGCACTGAGTATTTATAGTCCAACCTTTTCAGCCAAACTAGATGTGAATGTAACTCAAGAAGGGTCTGGATGGGGGCTCTGGCAGAGCCAGAGTTCTTTGTGAACCCCTATGAGGTTTTGCTCACAGGTTTGGCATGGAGCAGAATAAAGATACATCTCTATCTATGCCTGTTGCGTGTTGGAGTGCATGCGCAATGCCATGTGGAGGGCTTATCACAATAAAGATTGGCGGATTTGCTGTGTAGACCGGTCAGAACTCAGATCTGTGTTGTGCTTCCTGCGGCACCAAACGCCCAACAGTGGCAGTTCCGTGTATTGGCCAGCAGGTGGCAGCAGAGACCACGGAAAGAACTTCTGCGGGACAGACCCTGGGGATCCGTTCCCTTTTAATTATAGGGGAAGAACACAAAGATGGAAGAGGAGGGAAGGGGGAAAAAAAAAATAAAAATAGAAAAAATCAAACCACAGCAAACAAATAAAACTTCTCCAAATGTAGCAAATGTGAATCTCTGTCAATAAATAAATGAGTAATTGAATTGATATCTGTTTCCCCTCTCCCCCGCCCCCCACAAAACTTCTGAGATGAAAAAAAAACACCTGGTATCAATTGGACAGATGCACACAGTGAAGCCAGGGATGGTCTGAAACGCAAAGCAGCTGAGCAGCTTTTAGAAGAAAACAGAGTAGTAACAACTTCTGTACCTACATTCACCACTCTGAGATCCTGTCTGGGTCACCCAAGGCTTGTAAATAACCACTGGGTCGGTTCTGATGTCGAGTGATTTGTTGTCAGTTCTCTCATGGTTCTCCGGTCAGTTCTCCGGTGCCAGGATCTGCCACAGGGCATTCTGACCACGGGCATCATGTTTCTACGCTGCCGCCTGCATTTAACAGGCAATGGGACTGCCCAGCATGTGCAAGGCAGCACCTCTTTCACACCACCAGAATGTTTAAGGCTGTTGGGATTGTTGTTAGCGTCCCATTAACACTGAGGCTAGAGATACCCTAAGGATTGACATTACTATTAGCATTACTTTGATGGTGCCCTATCTGGGTCATTTCCAGGGGATGTCAGGAGTAAGGCACAGTGTCAGGAGAAAAAGAACAGACTCTGTTACTTTATAAACGTGATAATAGAGAGAGTTCATTGGAAAAAATACAACGCTTAAATAATACAAAGCATGCTTCTGATTGGATGCAGGCATCATCTGGGCTCTGATTAATATTACTCTTAAGGTAAAGATTATTGTTACCTTAATGATTGTTTTTTGGATTATGATCAGGGTTAAGGTTCCTTTTGCTACAAACTTCTAGCATCATTTTTGTTGTTACATTTGGAGTTAGAGACTATTTTAGAATCAGGGTAAGGGTTAGGATTAGAGTTACATTGCGGGTTAATGCTGTTGTCTTTACAGCTCCTGTGAGGGTTGGGGTCTGGGTCAGGTGTTTAAAAAACGAAATGAAAAAAGAATTAAAAAAATATATTGAAAGCTTCAGATTTCCTTAATCTTTGTGGAAATCATATAATGTGCAACTCAGATCTACCTCTTCGTGCAGTGACTGCCTGTAAATTTGCTGGAGCCTAATATAATATGGCCTTGTGCTTTCCGCTAACTCACCTTCATTTCATTTTCATTAAATTTGCTTGGTAGTCTGATTTTGGTGTGTGGATATTTTAAAACAATCTAACTGACATTGGCAAAAAATTAAAAATAAATTAAAAAATGCATGACAGCATCAATTGTATCAATTTTTATAGATAAGAAGAGCAGTTTTCCTTTGTTTTCTGTGCCTCTTTACTTTCTTACCCTCTCCCCTTGTGTGAGAAACTCTCAAAGTCAAAGCTTTCTAGTTAGGCAAAGATGGCAGCGATAGCAGCAGTGCTTATTCATTATTGCAATACTGCGCGCACATCCCCTATTGGCAAGGGAGAAATTGCACACCAGTCAGTGAAATCAATTCTGTTCTGTGCCCTAAACCCAATGCAGGTGACGCTCTCATGGCTCTCATTGGTTGAGCATCTCAGGCTCACAGACTCCTCGAGACTGTTGCTAGGATTCATTTCCATATAAGGTCAATTACCAACCTCTTGTTTTTAGGTCTGCCTTGTACTTTTCTGTGGAGAGAGAAGGGCAATGTTTCCAAAAGTCAGTACATTCATTCTGTCCTGTGCTGGGCTCTACCCACCCTGCGTATTTATCTTGTGCTTGTCTCAATTCTCCCCATGTCAGAATGCCCCCAGTCTGAACTTAACTCTGTTCAGCAACTTTCTTGGTGGAAAAACTACTTATACAGCTGTTTTACAAGAGGGTTATACATTCAGTTAGGGCCTACACTATGTACCGAAAATACTGGAAACTTCCACTGCAAAAACACAATCTACCTCTCCCATCTGTGCAGCCTTGCAGACCCAGAGCATGCCAGGTTATTTCTGCTTTCATAGCATTTTCATGCTGTAGGGTGAGCAAAAGGTTCTGCTGCTTGATTCTTCTGCAAGAGCTGCCTACCAGCAAATGGTTGCAGGGATGGAGGATGTGACAGAAAGCATTTGTCTCCACAAGAGCAGAGTTACATTCAGTGCAGAGAGTGTGAGAGTCAGGTTGGTGTGGAAAAGCACTGACACGCTGGGGATGATGCAGTGCTCACATGTCTAACACTCACAGACATTACTGTCAGAAGGATGGTGCTGTGTTGTGCTTCTACCTTTGGCAGCCCCTGGAGAAATGCTGTGGCACACAGAACACCTTTGTATTGCACTGACTGCTGCCACGCAGCATGGATTTAACACACCAAATACAGAGGAGCATGACTGCATCTAACTGCCCTGAGAAAAACTACTGTAGCTGAAGAGATGAGGAGGCAGCTGCTCATCTGCAGAACAAGCAGTACTGCCAGACATTGGGCCAGGTGAGCACCTCCTGCTGCAGCGTGATGATGACAGGGCTGGAGATGATCTGCAAAGCCAGCTTCAAAGTGGGAGACATGAGTCAACATGGCAGGAGGACAGAGGTGTTAGGGAGCAGCCAAGGCATCAAAGAGTATCCAAAGGCTTTGAAAAGTATCACAAAGCAACAGCCAGGAAGACTGGGATTATCACGAGCAGCAACCTGGATGCTAGAGATTATTTGCTCCCATACAAAATGGTAGAGATCTTGCTGCAGACATCCCAAAGCCAGGCAAAATGGGAACCCAGAGCTCTGCCTGCACGAACCCCACAGCCATAGTGTTGCAAGCTGAGCTGCCTTGCTGTTTGTTGCATTCATCCCAATCCCTGTGAATGAAGACTCGGAATGCAGTCAAGGCGATGATTGAGCATGAGAGTGACTTTATTCAATAAAAGACAGGAGGGCTTGAGAGGTCAAGGGTGAAGATGGGACTCCTCTTGTCAAGATGAGAGTGGCTCAGAGCTTGTGCTGCTGCCTGGTGCCTGGGACTGGCAGCCTGACTCTAAGTCCCCATCTAAGATGCTCAGCTTCACCTCACTGATGCTGACCTGCTCCTGCATGGTGGTGCTGCTGCTGGGGCACTCGGGCTGTGCTTGGGATGGGCAGCACTGCAAAGGCGCTGGGTCACAATCCAGGCAGGTGACTGCTGTGTCTGGCAGGCTCAGGTCAGGAGCTTCAGCAGAGCCAGGAGATATGAGAGCATGAACGTGGATGAGCCCCTTGTGTCCATCACTGTTACCATGTGGAAGGCTGTCATCCGAATTGCAGTGATTCGTGCTTAATAAGAACTCTCCATTGATGGAAACACACTGCACATCACTACTTGGTTTGGATCTCTGGGATTGACAAGGGCTTGAATCACCTAGGAAGGCATAGAAACACAAGGGTTAGTGTCAAACATTTGCAAGTTGAATCATGAAAGAGGTTGTTGATACTTGGTAATAGAGTGGCGGCAGGAAGAAGCAAATAAGCTTCAAGCAACAGAGCCACTGTCTTGAAAGTGATCCTCATGCAGGTCCAGCTTGTGTGTTGTTTCACTGTAATCTGCTTCTTTGGGTCTACCTAGTGGGCAACAGCACTCGAGCTGTTACTGATATCATTGAAAAGAACTGGAGACAATCATTCTATTCCTAAGAGCTTCAAGGTGCCTAGAAGCACAAATAGAAACCAGCAGTATTTCATCACTTCACCAAAAAGGTCAAACACCTGAGCTGTGAAGAGCAGTTACAGAACCTATGCATAAGATCACACCAGGCATAGTTTGTTCTAACAACAGTTATGGCACATAGTCCATTTCCTTCAATATTCCCAAAATGAAATGATGTGGAGCATTACAGGGAAAGAAACACTGCACACAGACACTATGACCCTGATTATACTCAAGCAGCAGACTTAAAACAAGTCAGAGTTTTTGATTCCAGGATATTTCAGGACCTATCATGTGTGAAATTCAGTTACACAACAGTGCCTAGGTGCCTGCGTTTCAAGCAACTTTCAGATCACAGCCATGTAAAATAAAAACAAATTCAGTGCAGAAATAGCAAGCCTGTACCTTAATACTCATGAGATTATCCATTTTTTACAGCACTCTGACTAAGTTCTAAAACTTGCTCATCCCAGTTCACTTCAGCAAGTTCCACCAATTCAAGCAACGCAGTTCTGAGATCCTGTGTATGTTAGGCAGATAGAATTGAACAGTGCAGAAATAGTCTCTGACAGCTTTAAGAGCTCCGTTCTGCTTACAAACTCTCAGTCCAAAACTATTCTCAGTTTTAAGGAAATGAACACCTGAAGCAGTTGGATCATCTGCCATTTGCCGCATTCTGCTTCTTGGCATCATGATTAGCACAAAGGGTTTTCTGCTGTCCTGCAGAGATGGAAAAAGTCCTGCTTACAAATGGACCAAGTTTCAGTGTACAGCAGAGTTTGTACCAGACTAAAAAGCCACGTCATTCAATTCATGTGCTCAGGTTGTTATGCACTCAGAAAGGAAACAGAACCAACTGTTGAATTCTGAAGGCAATCTGTGGGTTCCTACATTACCTCCTGATTCTGGAAGAGGAAATTCTAATAGCAAATGCAGAACTTTGCTCTTCGTAGACATGAGAAGAGATGGCATTTAGCAACATTCCTTTCTGGGAAATCAAATGATGTGTCTCTATTTTTACTACAGATAGTATAGGGAGCAGCCAGTTGAAGAACCACATACAAAAAAATCCAGCCCATTGGCAAGAAAATACTTCTCCTTAAATTCTGTATGCTATCATGGTACAGAATTAGGCTACAGTGCCACATAGGCCAACCAAGTGTAGAACCAAATCCACAAAATACTGGTAGACAAAGCAGCAAAAACAGGGACAATATTCAGCAGACAGGCCTTTCTACCCACAGCTCAGCATGTTCTGCCATCTGAAAAGCAAGGCCTCTTGTCAAGCTCAGCTATTTCCCTTCTCAGTGTATTCTAGCACCACTGATACCCACTGGTATCCTCCTGTAGAGTGCCATCATATTGTCATCATCCAAAGGAAAAACCCACACAGCAGAGCATACAGCAGTACACCCATGCTCCAAATATCCGCCTGAAAAACAAAAAGACAAGCTTACAAACCTGAAGCACCTCAAATGGCTTCCTGACAGACTGGATTGTCTGCCCTTGCCAAAGCCCACATATAGCCCATGAAAAGCTGGCTCTTTCCCTCAGGAAAAAAAAAACCTTATCGTCCCAGAGAAAGCATATAACCCTCATTCAATTGTTCTTCCACTCAGCTTAGAGCACTACTAAAGCCAGCATCTTCATCTTAGCTCATCACACTGCTGCAGTTCCTTTTACAAGGATTTCACTGGCAAAAATGAAATCAAAGCCGTCACAAGGGATTTAGCACAGTTACGTGTTACTGGATATGAGAGCTGTCAGCACAGTCACCTGTCAGGCTTTGCTGCTGTTCTATTTATGTATAGGCACAACAAGGTTCAGACACCTCACAGTGCAGTTCTCACTTTGACTGTAAAGAAAAAGGAGGCTTGAAAAGCAGTGTGTGGAAAACAAAGAAACAAGAATTAGAACAACAGTGGGGCCATGGCACTTGTAGGAAATGCTCCGCCTTTAACAGCGATTCAATGAGGATGAGGGCATTCCAAACCAGACCAGTTTGGACAGATTAACAACTGCAAGTAGTGGGTTCCAAAATTCCAGACATGAAATCAAAGCTGGAAAAACTCTTCACATTTTCATCTCTCAATTTTTAGTACATTGTGCATTACAGTGCAAACAACTCTTCACATACAACTTGGAATCTAGAGACAAGTCTGACAAAACAGACTGCACAGAAATGATGGATAATTAACAGAGCAAATTGCTCTTTCAAACACTTAGTAATAGAAAGAGATCTCTGAAGTTGCTGTTTTGTAGAGCCCCAAAGCAGTCGCTTGAGACAGTTCAGGATTAGCCTGAGACAAACCAGCCAGCTGTGTGAACTGAGACCAATTGCAATTTTCCAGTCTGTGGTCACTGACAGCTTCTGAGAGCTACCAAGCAATGCAACCTAGCAGAATTCAGAAGGGAAACCAAGAGAGCCTACCTGAGCTCCACTGCCTTTAAATGCTCTGTGGAGACATTTGGGTGATTCTGCATGGCTGAAGCAGCTCTTTATTGCTTTGTATTACTGCAATCATCTTGCTTGTTTTAATGTACGTTGAAATGAGGTGTGTATTATGGTAGTGTAAAACCAGTGGGAATAGCTATGAAGAATACAAAATGAACAAGCTAAGACAGAAAGTGGAGAGCGGAAGTTATTTGAAATTATCCCTTTCCCAGAATGTAGTAATCAAGCAAAAGTATTTACAAAGTCCAAGAAAAGGGGGATTGAGTTCGAACAAGGGGACAATCTAAGGCTTAACTATTGCAGAGGGGCTTGGGTAAGCAGGATGTCAGGTCAGATGAGAAAAGAATATTTTGAAACTCCATTGTCAGCGTTACGGGGAACACTGGGCAAGGGACCAGCTGGAAACGGTTGCAGGCTGAAGTCAATGCACAGTTTGATGAACAGCCGTGTGCTTCCGGCTGGATTGTGGGCTTCTGAGAACATCCGACCCCGACAGCTCCAGAAATGTCTTACAAGAAGGAGGACAGACAGCGTAACTGCACGTCCTCAATTCTTTTAAGGTTCACGGAGAGCCTGATTCATTATGTACAGTGCGTCTGGGCTACACTAAGAAGTTACAAGCTGAAGAGGAATTGATTTGAATAATGACATTTTAGTAAAGAGCATTACAGTATTTTTTAAAAAAAGAATAAGATTTAATACATTACACTTATAAAAATTGATTGAAACAAAACAGAGTTTGCAACAGTAAAAAGCCGCATTACATGTCATGAATTCCAATAGACAGGCAATTCACTGCATTTAAAACACATCTGGTCATAACTTCCCTCACAGCATTCTTGACTTCATGGTTCCTCATGCTGTAGATGAGGGGGTTTACTGCTGAAGGCACCACTGAGTACAGAAGTGCCACCATCAGGTCCATGGATGGGGAGGAAATGGACGGGGGCTTCAGGTAGGCAAAAAAGCCAGTGGTGAGAAACAGGGAGACCACAGCCAGGTGAGGGAGGCATGTGGAGAAGGCTTTGTGCCGTCCCTGCTCAGAGGGCATCCTCAGCACAGCAAGGAAGATCTGCACATAGGACACCACTATGAAAACGAAGCATCCAAAGAATAAACTGGCACTAAAAATTATAAACACAACTTCCCTGAGATTTGATTCTGAGCAGGAGAGCTTGAGGATCTGGGGGATTTCACAGAAAAACTGGTTGACAACATTGCCTTGGCAGAGAGGCAGTGAAAACGTGCTGGCAGTGTGCAGCAGGGAATTGAGAACCCCAGTGCCCCAGGCAGCTGCTGCCATGGTGGCACAAGCTCTGCTGTCCATCAAGGTCCCGTAGTGCAGGGGCTTGCAGATGGCAACGTAGCGGTCATAGGACATGATGGTGAGAAGGGAATATTCTGCTGACATGAAGAAGGAAAAGAAAAAGAGCTGTGCAGCGCATCCTGTGTAGGAGATGGCTCTGGTGTCCCAGAGGGTGTTGGCCATGGCTTTGGGGAGAGTGGTGGAGATGCTGCCCAGGTCGAGGAGGGCCAGGTTGAGGAGGAAGAAGTACATGGGGGTGTGCAGGCGGCGGTCTCAGGCTACGGCTGTGCTGATGAGTCCATTGCCCAGGAGGGCAGCCAGGTAGATGCCCAGGAAGAGCCAGAAGTGCAGGAGCTGCAGCTGCCGCGTGTCTGCCAACGGCAGCAGGAGGAAGTCGCTGATGGAGCTGCTGTTGGGCATCTGCTGTTGTTGGGCTTGAAGTCCTGCTCAGAGTGCAGAAGATAATGACAAGCCCAGACCATTCTGAGAGACACTCCTCCTGCTATAATATGAAATGTTTTCATTCTCCTACAACAGTGTACATTTAGCACCATTACTTGCATTTAATTTCATGTAGTTCAGCATTTCTTAAGCAGAAGCAGTATATGGAGCTCTAACCTTCCTCTTATTTTCTTATTCCTCCTCCCTGGATATTTTCATGTGCTTCATGTCTCATATCTTTAACCCAACTGCTCTTAGAGCCCCAAAACAGCCTCTGTGCCATTCAGTGTAAATTCTAAAAAGCTGCCTGCTTGCAGGTTAATTATTCATGTCTACTGAAAGTAGGGATATTTTCAATTGGTTCCATCCTTCAGGAAATGGGATACTGAGAGCACATCATGTGTGACTGTTCTCAAAACAAGCAATTGATTGAAGAAAAATTCTCGGAGCTGTGACAGCCCCTTTTACATTTCTGCCTCCAATCCTTTCTGCATTCCCCCAGAACAGGAAATTGAACCCGCTGCATTGGCTCTCTTGCAAAGTACCCTCACAAACATACTGTTGTGCAGTGGAGCTGTGATCCCCTGTCCCAGGCAGCAGCTGTGGCAGCACAAGCCCTGCCGGGGGGCTCCTTCCCCCAAACGTCTCCCTGCAGAACCCTTGGCAGCTCCCCGGGCAGGCTGAGTGCTGAGCCTGGCAGGCGGCAGAGTCCCATACCCGGCACACAGCCCCTGGGGCACAGCAGGGACCCTGCTCTGCAGGACAGCCCTGGGCACCCGCCTGCAGCCCCGGCTGCACAGCCTGCAGCCGTGCTGAGACACACAGCCCTCAGGGCTGTGATTTCATACTGCAGCACAGAAGCCCTCAGCTGGAACCGAAGTCTTTTTCCACAGTAAAGGAACATGCAGTGCCTGTGGCCATGTCTTCTATGGGATGTCCCACATTTATATAATCCTCTATTAAAAGCAGCTGCATTACCTACTGCAAGAGACTTACCATGACATGGTCTGTGAGCATTGCTCCTGCTGGGTGCTCACAGCTTTCTCACACAGTACCCATCCTCCAAGTTCTCTCCAATTTTTCTCCTCTCCTCTGTCACCTGCAGGCTGTGCTGTGCACAAGAGCTGCTCCTGGGCACAGCTGCCTCTCTAAAGAGCTGCACACTTTTATGAGCTCCCTGTGTCCCAGGTGCCTGGTCCAGCTCAGCATGAGATGATGTCAGTTTTTATGTTTCCCACTCACCTCCCCTGAGATGTCCCTGGGTCCTCATGGCCATCAGCTCCTGAAAGACAACAGTGTGCTTTGAAATCTGCTCAATTATCCACCAGACAATTCCTGACATGAGGTGAATCGTACCAGGGAGTGTTTGATGAAACAAAAATTGCACCCAGACAACAAGAAGGAGGGTTGGACTTCCCCTGTGCAGGGCAGTGATCCAGCAGAGGCTGTACAGGCACCTCATCCCCAGATGGAAACCTTGGGGCTGAAATGGGATTCAGCGCCCCACGGACCCACAGGAGCTGGGATTCCTCTGGTTCAGCTAAGATGTGTACAAGGAGTTGTACAGAGTGGCTTTAATATCTTCTTTATAACTGTAAATTAATAAACTATAAATGTCTGCTGGATTCTGGCTCTTTAAGCTCTCTCTAGATAACTCTCCATTTTGCTGAACAAGTTTGAAAACCTGAAGAAGATTACAGAAAGGCACAAGACACAAGACGCTCTTTAGGTTATAATGGGCCCCAGGGCGCATTTGATGTTTAGTCCATCAACCTCCAGTGCAGAGAGAAGTTTTCACATAGTGCTCAGCAAGACAAAGTCATAAGTAACAGTGAAGTTTCTTGGAGTATTAATGGGCCCACTGAGGGACATTACAGGCAAGATTCCCAAGGGACTTGTTAGAGAAGATAATTGGAAGACAAGATTACAGGCAATGAAAGGCACTGGCATGGTGGCTCTAATGCTAAGAAACCCCTCCTTTGCCTTACGAAATAGACAGGCCAAGCCCTGATCCCCATACCCTTGTCATGGAGATCTGGTCTCATGTTGGCTCAGGACCCTTCCTGGGGCAGTGGGATGGAGGTCTGTATGATGTTAAATGAAAGACATGGGGACAGAAGATCCCAGGCTCTGCATTGCGTGCAAGGATACTGTCAAGTTCATGTCCCATGTGTGCCCTGTGTTTCATTGCAGGTTGCGGGTTGTGAGAAGGGCCCAGTCTGAGCAAGCAGTCTATCCCAATGAAACTCTGAACTTCAGATCTCTCAGTTCCAGTGCCCTCCTGTGCACACTCTCTCATAGTTTGATGTTTTTGATGTTCTGCATTGCCCAGAAGTGCACCCAGTGCTCCAGGTGAGGCTGCAGCAGTGCAGAGAATACAGTGACAATCCTTTCCCTCACCCAGCTGGCAATAACTTGCTTGATGCACTCCAGAGGACCGTTGGCTTTCCTGGCTGCCTGGGTACACTGCTGACTCACATTCAATTTGATGCAGACCAGGACCCCCAACCCTTTTCAGTCAGACCACTCTCCAGTGTCCCATATCCAGGCAGTATGTCCAGGGTTGCCCATACCCAGGTGCACAATCAGGCACTTGTTCTTGTTATACTTTATGCACTTGGTGCTTAGTACCAACTGGTACCCACTTCTCTGCCTTGTCCACATCTCTCTGCAAGTCCTCTCCACCCTCAGTGGAGGAAACATCACATCCTCATCTGGTCAAATCAGCAAACTTGCTCAGAACATCTTCTAGTCCTGCATTCAAGTCATACATAAAATATGAAAGAGAAGTGGCCCTAAAGTGGAGCTCTGGGGAACCCTGATAGTGAATATCTAACAGCCTTAATGAACCTACTGACTATAGTCCTTTGGGCCTGACCTATTGGCCAACTGTTCACCTACCACATTATGTTTCTGTCTAGCCATATGCAGTACATTCTGTCCAGAAGGGTGCTGTGAGAAACAGCCTGAAAAGATCTACCGAAATCCTCAAGGATTACATCAACTGGATTCTCTTGTTCAGCTAAATGGATAACCATGTCATAAAAGGATCTATAGTTAAACAGGACCATCTCCGTTGGAACTTGTGTTGGCTGCAACCAATGACAGACATTCAGCAGGGCTGAAGCGGCTGCTTCCAAAGGCAGGGCTCCTGTGTGCGCTGTGGGATCTCAAAATGGACTCCAAGGGGCCCGACTGGTCTGGCCCAGCCAGCAGGCTGCAGCACGGCCTGGTGAGGCTCAGTCCTGACAGGCCTGTCTCCGCAGCCCTGAGAGTTCGTACAGCAGAGCTTCTGCCCTTTGGGACCACATCCATACAGCAAGGCAGGCTTCGGCTGGTTAGTGAGTGAGGCTGGGAAAGCTCACTGTTGTAGTTTTGTAATGTGGTTGGTGTTGCTATTCCACATCAGAACATCATGTGGGATAATGGGAGTTAAGAAGACAAGTTTTTCTTTCTTTTCTTTTTCTGTGGACTGCCTTAAATGGGCATGGGGGGAAGGAAGTAGCAGTGGAGGGAAGGTCAGGAAGGTGTCAAGGTTTAACCCGGTTCCCTGCAGGAGACAGCGTGGTTGGAACTTCCCACTTCCCGCAGCCCATCGGTGAGATTTGGACTTGTTTTTCTCCTTGTTGAAAATCTCTCTTTGCTGTTTAGTGTCACAGGGTTCATTAAAATGCCGCTTGTTCTCAGATCGTTGCTTTTTTTTTTTTTAATTTTTTCCCTCCCTAGGGGGAAATTCCCATTCGCAATCTCCCTCACTGTCCCCTCTCTTGGGGCGCATGTGGACAGGCTGTGCCTCCATGCAGTACCGCGCTGCTAGAGCAGGGAGGTACTTTGTTCTTTCTCTCCCTGTGTATATTCCCGCTGTCACGGAGTGAGCTCTGGAGAGAATTCCATGATAAAACATGTCAATCACATCACAGCTTCAACTATGGCACTTATGACTATTGGATTGCAAGCAACACGTATTGCGTAGCCACCACCTGCATCCTGATGAGTCCTTGGATGAACTAGAGAATAGTCAGTGTAAAGCATAAGGTCACAGAGCCAATTTCCAGCCACATGAGCACCAGTCGTGACTGATGTACCCTTTCTTTTCTAAGAGCCTCTGCACAGCATCCTTCACTCTCTGCATGGTGGTAGTGGTGTTTTTTTCCCTGTCGGAGGTTCTATTCCTTTTGAGCATGTTAAGAACCTCAGTCATTACCGTGATCCCGGTGGCCTTGGTTAGTGGCCAATGGAGGGTGGAGCAGCACCCTCTGAAGTTCCTCCTCTTCCTCATCCTCCTCATCCGCCAGCACTCGAAATGCCCCTGGCATGTTGCAAGACACAGCCACTGAGTAGGTGTAAATGAGGGATTGCCAAGGGTTATGGCATGTCAGGTTGTCAGTGGTGTTTACCGATACATTGAAGGTCATAACTGAGATATTAGGTCTCGTGCTGTAGTTCCCTGGCTTCAAGAAATACCCAGGGAGGGGAACACCAAACCAGCAGAGTGAGAAAGGGTCCCCTACAGATGCGAAGGCCAGGCATATCACGCCATTCTCCTGGTGGGAAGTCAGAGTGGCCAACTCTTTCCAGAAATGAGATGCCACATGGTTGAGCAGAAGTGAAAGTTCCAAGGACAGGCATTGTAGAGGTCTTACCCTAGAGTTCATGGAAGATTCTATTTCATGATTTATGAAATCTAGTCGTGAACTGAACCATCTTTGTCTGGAGTATATGACTCCCTGATTGTCCAATCTGGTCTGATTCTGCAAACACAATGACAATGCAAAGCACCAGCAAGTCACTGCTATCTTTGCTAATTCTATAACTGACAATAAATGAAAAGCAGATGTATCCTTCTATTCAGGCTTAAATATGGGGAAGTCTTGAACAGAGCACAGATCTCCTTGATGTAATGCTGGACAGTTTCATCAAAACTGGTGCCACAGGGGATTTAGGATCCATTAAGGCTGAGGTTACAGCAACAACCGTGGACCTTCTTGAACTGTTCTCCTCCGACTTCTTTGTCTCCTCTCCTCCCACCCCAAGTGCATTTAGCAGAGATGAGCCTGCTGTCTATCAAGAGCTTTCAGCCATGGAGCCCCGGAAAAATCTCCTGGGGAAGCAGTGAGGAAGAGAAACTCCAATCCTCTGGTGTGCTGATCTGGGCGGGCTCCTGGGACTCATACAAGTGGGCAGTGCTGCAGAGAGACAGCTGTGCCCAGGAGCAGCTCTTGTGCACAGCACAGCCTACATCTCCGAGAAGGAGAGAAGAGAAAAAGGAGAGAGCTTCCAGGATGCGTGAGGTGTGAGGAGGCTCTGAGTTTCCTGCAGGAGCATTGCTCACAGAGCGTGACACGGTAAGTCTCACTTCAGACCATGCAGCTGCTATTGATAGAGAGTTATCTCTATGTGGGACATCCCATAGAAGACATGGCCACAGGCACTGCATGTTTCTTTACACTGGAAAAAGCCTTCTGCTCCAGATGAGAGCTTCTGTGCTGCAGCGCCAGAGCACAGCCCTGAGGGCTGCGTGTCCAGCAAGGCTGCAGGCTTTGCAGACAGGGCTGCGGGTGTGTGCCCACAGCTGTCCTGCAGAGCAGGGTCCCTGCTGTGCCCCAGGGGCTGTGTGCCGGGTATGGGACTCTGCCGCCTGCCAGGCTCAGCACTCAGCCGGCCCGCGGAGCTGCCGAGGGCACTGCGGGGAGACGGGTGGGGGGAAGGAGCCCCCCGGCATGTCTTGTGCTGCTACAGCTGCTGCCTGGGGCAGAAGGATCACACCTCCACTGCACAACAGAAGGTTTCTGAGGGTACTTTGCAAGAGGAGAGCCAAGGTAGCAATTTTCTATTTCTTGTTTGGATGGAAGGGGAAAGGATTGGAAGCAGAAATCAAAGAGTCTGTCAAATATAAACACAGCTCTGAGACTCCTAATTCTTCTTCAGTCAATTGCTTGTTATGTGAACTGTCACATGTGAAGTGTTTTCAGCCTCTCCATTCACAAAAAGGAACCTTTCCACGGGTGGAAACTATTTGAGATTATCAATTTTGTTGACAAGAATAATGCACTTATATTGCAAATAGGCATGTTTTCCTGAACAGAAAGTGAAGGTCACAAAGGCTGGGACTGAGGATTTTAAGAGCAGTGAGGGTAAAGATATGAGACACAAAAAAGATGAAAAAGTCCAGGGAGATGGGATAAGAAGATGAAAGGAAGGTTAAAACTCCATAGGCTTCTTCTGCTTATAGAATGGTGAACTTAATGAAGTTAAATTCAATTAGTGTTGCCAAATGAATATTATCATAGAAGAATGAAAACATTTCAAAGCATATTAGGAGGAGTGTCTCTGAGAATGGTCAGGACTTGTCATTATCTTCTGCACTCTGAACAGGACTCCAAGCCCAGGAACAAAAGCAGATGCCCAACAGCAGCTCCATCAGCGAGTTCCTCCTGCTGCCGGTGGCAGACACGCGGCAGCTGCAGCTCCTGCACTTCTGGCTCTTCCTGGGCATCTACCTGGCTGCCCTCCTGGGCAACGGCCTCATCAGCACAGCCGTAGCCTGCGACCGCCGCCTGCACACCCCCATGTACTTCTTCCTCCTCACCCTGGCCCTCCTTGACCTGGGCTGCATCTCCACCACTCTCCCCAAAGCCATGGCCAACGCCCTCTGGGACAACAGGGCCATCTCCTATGCAGGATGTGCTGCACAGCTCTTTTTCTTTACCTTCTTCATGTCAGCAGAGTATTCCCTTCTCACCATCATGTCCTATGACCGCTACATTGCCATCTGCAAGCCGCTGCACCACGGGACCTTGATGGATAGCAGAGCTTGTGCCACCATGGCGGCAGCTGCCTGGGGCACTGGGGTTCTCTATTGCCTGCTGCACACTGCCAGCACGTTTTCACTGCCTCTCTGCCAAGGCAATGTTGTCAACCAGTTTTTCTGTGAAATCCCCCAGATCCTCAATCTCTCCTGCTCAGAATCAAGTCTCAGGGAAGTTGTGTTTCTCATTTTTAGTGTAAGTTTAGCCTTTGGTTGCTTTGTTTTCATAGTTGTGTCATATGTGCAGATCTTCCTTGCTGTGCTGAGAATGCCCTCTGAGGAGGGACGGCACAAAGCCTTCTCCACGTGCCTCCCTCACCTGGCTGTGGTCTCCCTCTTTCTCAGCACTGCCTTTTTTGCCTACCTGAAACTGCGCTCTGTTTCTTCCCCACATCTGGATTTGACAGTGGCACTTCTGCTCTTTGTTTCCTCCAATACTCCATCCTATTACCCACAGCACGAGGAACAGGGAGATCAAGCAGGCTCTCAGCAAACTGTTGCAATACGCACTATTCCAGCTTCCATAAAGTGCCCATCTTCCTCACACAACTCTCAGTGATGGTTCTTTATGTTCCATTATTTTTGTATTTTTGATTTTTTGTAATACTGTAATCTGCAAATAAGTTGCAGTTTATTTCACTTCCTCTTTCCTACCAAATTTCCATTTTCTTACTCCAGGAGCTCAAAGAAACATGGAACCATATTCCATGAATAGGTTAAGAGATTAATAATAAGCTTTAAAAATCGACTTTTCCTTCGCTGTTCTCTCTTCCTACCTTGTCTGGGTATGGGGGGTTACAGCAATGGACAGCAGCAGAACGTGCCCTTTTCAATTCTGCTCCCTTTATACAGCCACAGTGCTCTCAAGACCTCTTATTTCTGCAGGCCTTGTGTGTCTCACAACATTTCTGTTGTCTCTACAGCAGCACTTCAGGACAGAAGTAAGTAGCCAGCAATATGAACGGCTGTGTCAGGGCTGGTCTCCTTGCTGGCACTGTCATAGAGTTATCTAGATCAGTCTGTGTCCACGACAGGGGGAGCAGTAGGCCCGTGGGCCCCATGGCCCCAAAAAAATGGGAAGGGAAAAAGGAATGGGGGAGATGGGAGCTGGGCTCAAGGAAACAAACAGAGCAGCAGCAACGACCTAAGGAGGAAAACTTGTCTTACTAACTACTATATATGGAATACCAATAGGAAAAATGACAAAACCAAGATATTCCACCCTCAATTCTACATCACTATATCATGCTTAGAAAACTCATCTGAATGCAAATAAACAGTAATTAAAATGCATTACGCACACAGTTCTTTATACTACCCCGGTGGTGCAGTGGTAGGAATGCCGCCTTGCAACACTGTGGCCCGGGTTCGAATCCCCCCTGTGGCGCAAGTGGTAGAAGTGCCACTGTGCTACACAGAAACTCAAATCTCGGGGGTTGGACTCGATGATCTCTAAGGTCCCTTCCTACCCGCACGAGACTATGAGACTATGAGACATATACATACACGGAATTACTGACTGCACTCCCCCAACATCAAATTCCCTTGTGGTACACATTGAACATCCCCATCTCTCTGCATCACCCACCAAGCGCACCCAGGTCCCTGGGCAAAACCAGTTCCACGGACAGGTTTGCCCTTTACAGAGGCTGGAAGGACCCAAACAGCTTTTCCCAACATGTTCTTTACATGAACAACAGTGACCTTATCTCCCTCTGCAGTATACAGGGGCTGGATTGGCTAGGACCATCACAACTGACTGATCCTCTAGTACTGACCAACCAAGTGGCTTCTGCCAAATGCTTTACCCAGTGCTTCAGTGTTCCACCACCCATTGCTTACAACATAGATTTCAACAACCCATTGTATTGATCTTCTTTATCAGAAGCTGGTGCATGGTAGGGAATATGATAAATCCAAACAATGCCATGATCTTTGGCCCAAGTATTTATAAGGGAATTTTTGAAAGTCATCCCGTTATCAGACTCTTCTTTCTGGGGTGCCATGCTGCCACAGGACTTGTTTCTCATGACCCAATATGGTGTTAAATTCAACAGATTTAGTGGTCAGTGACTAATTCCAGACATGTGCTGAGTCCTCCCAGAGAGTGTTTGCTCAAAGAGGGCACTCATACAAGGATGGGATATCATAGAATCATAGAATCACCAAGGTAGGAAAAGACCTAAAAGATCATCCAGTCCAGCTGGTCACCTATCACAAATAGCTCCCACAAATCCATGGCCCTCAACACAACATCCAATCATTCCTTGAACGCCTCCAGGGTCACTGAATCCACCACCTCCAACAAAACCTCATCCCATTGGCTTCAGCCCAGCTCTCCAGCCTGTCCAGATCCCTCAGTGGGGCCTTGCTAACTCCAGGAAGATCCACACTCCCAGCCAATTTGGTGTAATTTGCAAACCTACATAGGATGCACTCAGTGCCCTCATCCAGGTCATCAATAAAGATACTGAAGAGGACAGGCCCCAGCACAGACCCCTGAGGAACACCAGGTAGGCACACAGGTGGGCGTCCAGGCGGGTCTTGAATATCTCCAGAGAAGGAGACTCCCCAACCTCTTGGGCAGTATGTTCCTGGGCTCCATCACCCTCACTGTAAAGATGTTCTTGCACACATTCATGCAGAACTTCCTATGCTTCAGTTTCTGTTCCATTTCCCCTTGTCTTGTCTCCACACACTGCTGAAAAGAGCCTGGTCTCTCCACTTTGAACCCACACCTCACATATGAGCACTGACATGAGAGCAACCCTCTCCACCTTTCCCCTGCGAGCAGAGCATAGCAGAAGAGACACAGTCCCCATGTATCACGCAGTGTTATTCTGCTTACCAACAGAAGAGGCCAGTCTTTCTCTATGCTCCATCTGTGGCATACTCCAGAGTTCAAGGCACTGCAAAGCTATGGCATATCTATGTTCTTGCAATGATGACACCTTAGTATTCTCTGGGCTCTCATTTCAATGGCATCTAATTAAGTCTAGGGTCATACCAGTTGACGGGAATCTGGCAAATGTTGTCTCATTGTAAGGAAGAGCAAGAAAGATGACAGGGGCAATTATGGACCTGTCAGTCTCACTCCAGCACCTGATAAAATTATGGAGAAAGTGATGGTGGGAGTTATGGAAAAACAGCTGAAGGACAATTCTGTCATTGGTTGCAGCCAACGCAAGTTCCCGAGGGGAAGGTCCTGTTTAACTTCAGGTCCCTTTATGACACAGTTGTCCATTTAGTTGTACCAGGGAAGCCAGATGATGTTAACCTTGAGGATTACAGTAGAGCCTTTGATACTGTTTCTCACAACAACCTTCTGGGCAGAATGTCCTGCATATGGCTAGACAGAAACAGAATGTGGTGGGTGAGCAGTTGGCCAGTAGGTCAGTCCCAATGGATTATAGTCAGTGGGTTCCATCAGCCTGGTAGACGGTCACTATCAGGGTTCCCCAGGGCTCCATTGTAGGGCCACTTCTCTTCCATGTTTATGCAGATGACTTGCATGCAGGACTAGAAGATGTTCTGAGCAAGTTTGCTGATGAGACCAGATGAGGAGGTGCAGTTTCCTCCACTGAGGGTGGACAAAACTTGCAAAGAGATGTTGACAAGTCAGAGAAGTGGGTACCAGTTGGTACTAAGCACCAAGTGCATAAAGCATAACAAGAACAAGTGCCTGATTGTACACCTGGGTATGGGCAACACTGGACATAAACACTGACTGGATATGGGACACTGGAGAGTGGTCTGAATGAGAAGGATTGGGGGTCCTGCTCAACATCAATTTGGAAGTGAGTCAGCAGTGTGCCCAGTCAGCCAGGATAGCCAACGGTCCCCTGGAGTGCATAAAGCAATTTCTTGCAAGCTGGGTAAGGGAAAGGATTGTCCCTCTCTTCTCTGCACTGCTGCAGCTTCACATGGAGCACTGGGTTCACTTCTGGGCAAAGCGGAACATAGAAAACATCACACTATGGGAGGGTTTGCACAGGAGGGCACTGGAACTGAGAGATCTGAAGTTCAGAGTTTCATTGGAACTGATTGCTTCTTCAGACTGTGCCCTTCTCACATCCGACATCCTGCGATAAGACACAGGACACAAGTGGGATACGAACTTCACAGTATCCGTGCACCGCATGTAGAGCCTGGGATCTTCTGTCCCCATGTCTTTCATTTAACTTCATACAGACCTCCATCCCACTGCCCCAGGAAGGGCCCTGAGCCAACATGAGAGACAGGATCTCCCTGCCAAGGGTCTGGGAAGCAGGGCTTGTCCTGTTTGCTTCTTAAGATAAAGAAGGATTTTCTTAGCATCAGAGCCACCATGCCAGTGCCTTTGCCTCACTGGAGTCATGGCTTCCAATTATCTGCCCTAACTAGCGACTAAGGAAGGTTGCTTGCTCATGGCCCTCAGTGGGCCCATTCATACTCCAAGAAACTTCACTGTTGCTTCTGACTTCGTCTTGCTGAGTTCTTTGTGCAAACTTCTCTCTGCACTGGAAGTTGATGGATGCAGCACCAAATGCTCACTGGGGCCCATTATAACCTAAAGAGCCTCCTGTGCCTTGTGCCTTCCTATTCTCCAGGTTTTCAGAACTTGTTCAGCAAAATGGAGACAGCTTAAAGAGCAAGAATCCAAAATGCATTTATTGTCTATTTATTTATTGTTTGTTCTATACAGGAAGTAAAAGAAGCACTTTGCAACTGATGTCAATCCAGGATGTCCCCAATGAGTTCTATTCCGTTTCTGTGTGGACAAAGTTCCTCCTCAACCTCCCCACCCCACTTCTACTCACATTGGCTTCATGGGACTTGCATCACTTTTCCTCACATCACTCTTCTCCTCTGCAGTCACCCGCTCAGTATTAAACCTCCTTTGTACCAACTCCCACTGGCTTTCCACAGAGAATCAGCTGCACATGGAAGAAGAAAGAATTATCTTTATTTATGGCCAACAAAGAGAAGGAAAGGTGATGTAATTGAATGAACGGTCAGACACAGTGATCAACTGCATGCCATGTCCAAGGTGCTTCTATTGAGGTTTATCTTTCATAGGGAATATCTGCACAAGAAATGAGTTAGACACAGATAGGATGGGATAGATAGAATCACGGTGAAGGAGTTGAAAGCAGACTTTTGAGGAATGGAGCAAATTCCAGTAATCACCCTGGATAGATCAGCCAGGGAGTTGGGAGGTATCAACTTAAAACTGAACAGGACTCGTGAGTATTTCAGAAATTGAGATGGGCTAACACATTCTTCTTGATTTCTATTTATCTTCAACTTTTTTTCACATTTACTGACATTAATGAACATCTTTCAGAATTCATGCTTTTTTTAAAAGCATGAAAAATAAAAAAAAAAAGAGAAGAGAAAGAGAAAGAGAAAGAGAAAGAGAAAGAGAAAGAGAAAGAGAAAGAGAAAGAGAAAGAGAAAGAGAAAGAGAAAGAGAAAGAGAAAGAGAAAGAGAAAAAGGGAAAAAAAAGAAAGTGAAAAAGGAAAAGGAAAAGGAAATGACATAGAAAAAAAAAGAAAGAGAAAAAGAAAAGATAGGAAGGGCTAGATAGAATCACAGTGAAGGAGTTGACAACACAGTCCATCAGATCTTGGCGAGATGGAGCAAATTTGAGTCATCCCCCTAAAAATCTGAAATCAGACAGATAATTGGGAGGTATCTGACTGAACAAAGAGCAAGGGATGGGGAAATCTGGCAGGCTGTGGCAGGAGCATGTGTCTAAGTGGCCTGCTGAAAACATGCCCTTAACCACGGCCATTTATTTAGGAGAGCTGAAGACATCTGGAGGATGAGGGACATCAAATAGGCTGCAGGGAAGAGCAATGGCCACGCCAGGACTTCATAACAGGGCATTGGCACTGGCACCACTGTCTGTGTCCCTGAACCTGAAGGCATTTGTGTCCAACAAACACAGTTGTGGAAAACATCGTAGTTTCAGAAAAAGAACTAAAAAATAAAAAAAAAAAGTCATCATATCACGCCAAAGATTCATATGTACAACTTAAAATTAAACAAGACTCATGAGAATTTCTCATGTTGAGAAGGGTTAACACATATTCATTGATTTTGATATCTGTTTTCAATTTTTTGTCTCAGTTTGACTGACATTAATGAACATCTTTTAAGCTTACGGCCTAAATACAAACAAATAAATAGATAGATAGATAGATAGATAGATAGATAGATAGATAGATAGATAGATAGATAGATAGATAGATAGATAAATAAAAAGAGATCCATTTGCGTCTTGCACTTGGCCTGATGCCTCATTGACCTTCACAGTTCCCACCAGACTGTCATTGCCGGAGAGTATGAGATCCAGCAGAGAACAGGGACTTCCCACACAGTTTACAAGCACTGGCACACATCAGGAGCAGCCCAGGCACCTTGGGCATCACCCAGTGTCTGTGTGTGAGCAGCTGCCTCCCCGCTGAAGGACCAAGGACTCAGAGCAGGAGCTCACATGCAGGCAACTCCTTGTGCACTTCTGAACTGAACCAGAGGAATCCCAGCTCCTGTGGGTGTGTACGGAGCCGAATCCCATTTCAGCTCCAAGATTTCTGTCAAGGGATGAAACTCCTGCACTGCCTCAGCTGGATCACTGCCCTGCACAGGGAAAGTCCAAACCTCCCCGTCTTTGTCTAGGTGCTCTTTGTGCTTCATCAAACGAACTCTGATAGTACTCGCTATATGTCTCCAATCAGTCACTGACCACTGGACATGTGGAGGTTAATTGAGCGGATTTCAAAGCACAGTTATGACGCTGTTGTCTTTCAGGAGCTGTTGGCCATGAGGACCCAGGGACATGTCAGGGGAGATGAGTGGGAAGGATAAAAATGACATAATCTGCTGCTTGCTTGTCCTGGCACCTGGGACAAAGGGAGCTCATAAAACTGAGCAGTGCTGCAGAGAGACAGCTGTGCCCAGGAGCAGCTCTTGTGCACAGCACAGCCTGCAGGTGACAGAAGAAGAGGAGAGAAACTGGAGAGAGCTTACAGGATGTGTGTGGTGTGAGAGGGCTTCGGGCTCACTGCAGGAGGTTTGCTCACAGACCATGACAGGGTAAGTCTCAATGAAGACCATGCAGCTGCTTTTCATAGAGGGTTAACTTAATCTTGGTCATTCCATAGCACATCCATCTGCAGGTACTGCATGCTCCTTTACTGTGGAAAAAGCCTTTCGCTCCAGCTCAGGGTTACCATGCTGCAGTGTCAGAGCACAGCCCTGAGGGCTGCGTGTCCCAGCATGGCTGCAGGCCGTGCAGCTTGGGCTGCAGGCGGGTGCCCAGGGCTGTCCTGCAGAGCAGGGTCCCTGCTGTGCCCCAGGGGCTGTGTGCCGGGTATGGGACTCTGCCGCCTGCCAGGCTCAGCACTCAGCCTGCCCGGGGAGCTGCCCAGGGCGCTGCGGGGAGATGTGTGGGGGGAAGGAGCCCCCAGCATGTCTTGTGCTGCCACAGCTGCTTCCTGGGGCAGGGAGACTGCATCTCCACTGCACAATAGTATTTTTACGAAGGCCCTTAGCAAGAGGAGAGCGAAGGCAGGAGGTTTCCATTTCCTGTTCTGAGGCAAAAAGGATTGGAGTCAGAAATCTAAAAGGGGCTGTCAGATATCTGAGAATTTTTCATCAATCAATTGCTTGTTTTGTGAACAGTCACACATGATGTGCTCTCAGTCTACCCCTTCCCTAAGGATGGAACCAATTGTAATTATCTTCATTTTCTGCAGGCATGAATAATTCACTTATCATAAAAACAGGTAGCATTTTCTAACTGAAACTGAATGCCACAGAAGCTGGGGTAAAGGGCTCTAAGAGCACTTGGGGTAAAGATATGAGACATGAAACAGATGAAAATATCCAGGGAGAAGGCATTAGAAAATAAAAGGAAGGTTAGAGCTCCATATGCTGCTTCTGCTTAAGGAATGCTGAAATACATGAAATTAAATGCAAGTAATGGTGCTAAATGTACACAGTTGTAAGAGAATAAAAACATTTCATAGTATAGCAGGAAGAGTGTGTCTGAGAATGGTCTGGACTTGTCATTATCTTCTGCACTCTGAACAGGACTCCAAGCCCAACAACAGCAGATGCCCAACAGCAGCTCCATCAGTGAGTTCCTCCTGCTGCTGTTGGCAGACACGCGGCAGCTGCAGCTCCTGCACTTCTGGCTCTTCCTGGGCATCTACCTGGCTGCCCTCCTGGGCAATGGACTCATCAGCACAGCCGTAGCCTGCGACCGCCGCCTGCACACCCCCATGTACTTCTTCCTCCTCAACCTGGCTCTCCTTGACCTGGGCTGCATCTCCACCACTCTCCCCAAAGCCATGGCCAACGCCCTCTGGGACACCAGGGCCATCTCCTACACAGGATGTGCTGCACAGCTCTTTTTCTTTGTCTTCTTCCTCTCAGCAGAGTATTCCCTTCTCACCATCATGTCCTATGACCGCTACGTTGCCATCTGCAAGCCCCTGCACTACGGGACCTTGATTGACAGCAGAGCTTGTGCCACCATGGCAGCAGCTGCCTGGGGCACTGGGGTTCTCTATTCCCTGCTGCACACTGCCAGTACATTTTCACTGCCTCTCTGCCATGGGAATGTTGTGAATCAGTTTTTCTGTGAAATCCCCCAGATCCTCAAGCTCTCCTGCTCAGGATCAAATCTCATGGAAGTTGTGTTTCTCATTTTTAGTGCCAGTTTAGTCTTTGGATGCTTTGTTTTCATAGTGGTGTCCTATGTGCAGATCTTCATGGCTGTGCTGCGGATGCCCTCTGAGCAGGGACGGCACAAAGCCTTCTCCACGTGCCTCCCTCACCTGGCTGTGGTCTCCTTATTTGTCAGCACTGGCATTTTTTCCTACCTGAAGCCCCCCTCCATCTCCTCCCCATCCATGGACCTGGTGGTGGCACTTTTGTACTCAGTAGTGCCTTCATCACTGAACCCTATTATCTACAGTATGAGGAACAGAGAGATCAAGCAGGCTCTCTGGAAGGTGTTGCAATAAGCACTATTCCAGCTTCAATAATGTGCACATCTTCCTCACATAGTTCCCAGTGATGGTTCTTTATGTTTTATTGATACATCATTGTTTGATTGTGAATGGTACAGCAATCTGTAGGAAAAAAAATTTGCAAATTATTTCACTTCTTTCCTACCCACTTTCTTTTTTCTCACTCCAAGAGCTCATGTAAACAGATCTCCTGAATAGGTAAAAAGATACCTAAAAAGCTTTCAAAATTTACTATTCCTTAGCCCTTCTCTCTTGCTACCTTGTTTGGGTCTTAGGGAGGTACAGCCGCAGACAGCAGAACATAGTGCTCTTTTAAATCCTGCTCTATTTACACTACCACAATGCTCTGAAGTCCTCTCATTTGTGCAGGCCTGAAGGTCCTATGTATCTCAAAACAGTCCAGTTGTCTCTACAGCAGCACTCCGGGGCTGCAGTCAGTAGCCAGCAATATGAACGACTGTGTCAGAGCTGGTCTCCTTGCTGGTACTGCCATAACAACAGGGCCCCTTCAGAGAAGGACCAGAGAACTGGAGGCCTCTTCCAATGCTGGTGTAAGGAATATATTTCAGGAGCTGCTCCCTGAGAATGCTTCGAGATGTTTTGGTGCTCTTTACTGCGTGACTAGGTCAGATTGAAGAGTCCCAAGGAGATCTGTAAGGGACTCAGGGCAGTGCTGTGGTTTAAAGTTTATGGGTTGAGATAAAGAGAAAATGATAATAATTATGACAAATGTATTTATATATACATAATATATTTAGAATATTTTCTCATATATACAACATATGAATTAGCAAACATATATGCACAGATAATAATACGTATGCAAAGCTGTTTGCAAGTCCAGGACTTGTTGCAGGGGTTTTAACAGCCACAAGGTTCACTGTAGGAGCTTAAGCAGCTGTCGGGGTATTGCAGGAACTGGAACAAGTGCAGAGCTCATTGCCAAAGCTGCAATCACCACAGGACCTGTGACTGAATTGGAGCAGCCATTGGGCTCTTTGGAGGGGTTGGAGTGACCACAGGGCTGAACCTCCTGGCACAGTTCACCTCCCTTTGGAGGAATTTGTTTCATTTCCTTATCACAATACTTGGAACAGCTACAGGACCTGTAGCAGGAGTGACTGCAGAGCTCATTATGAGGGGTGGAGTGACAGCGGGAGCTGTCCAGAGCATGGAGCAACTGCAGAACATGTAGCAAAAACATGCATCTACTGCCTATGAATATGTAGATGAGTTCCTGTAGATTTGTTGAATATGTATGAGCTTGGTTTTGAAATATATAATGATTCTGCATGCTTGTGTGCAAGACAGGAGGAGTGATTCCCCTTTGTACCCTGCTCTGAATAAACACATCCCTGCTTTATAACCTAACTCTGGGTTTCAGAGTTTGATTCCACAAGTCAGTTTGGTGACCCAGATGGGACCTGCTCTGTTCGGCTGCTGGACCAGCTGAGAGGGAGAACACTTTCAGCTCACCCCAAGATTTCTCTGCCCAACTGGAACGAAAGCAGTGTGCAAACTGCAGTGGGACACTGGTGGAGAAATCCTACCAAGCTAAGTGAGAGGGAACCTTCTCTGATTTCAAAGTTTACCCTAGCAGATCCACTGGTGAAATTGTAGCTAGGGAAGCAGGATAAGGTGGTTTATTTCCTGGTGGATATGGGTGCTTCTTACTATGCATAAATGGCTTTTTAACAGCAGCAGAAACTATTGCCCCAAAGTGAAAAGTCTTGCTTTCTTAAGAATTTACAATTTATTCTAGGTAGACAGGTAGGAATACACAAAGGTTTGTAGATGCCACATTCACCAAAGCCTTTGCTAGGGCAAGAATTACTAGAAAAAATGGAAGTTGAAATAAAGTCTAAAGGAAAACTGGAGTCTGAAGTAAAAGAAGAACAGTTAATAGAACTGCTTAGTTTTGCACTGATCACTACCCCTGCAGGGACTGGGATTTCAGATGAAGTAAGTGATCATGTTCACCCTGGGGTGTTTGTTGTGCAAACTCAAGGAAGGGCTAAGGCTGCAGCACCAATGGCATTCAGAATAAAGCAGGGAGCTCAGCCAGTTTGGATTAAACAGTTCTTCCTCATATTCAAAGACAGGAAAGAAATCCAGCCAATAATTGATCATTTTCAGAAACTCTGGATGTTTGTGGAGTGAGTCAAAAATACAACTCACCCATCCTCATGATTAGAAAAATGTACAGGAACTACCAGATACTACAAGATTCAAGGGTTATCAACAGAATTGTGGAGGATTTATATCCATTGGTAGCATATCCCTATACACCGCTTACTAAATCATCAGGGGGATTGGCATGGTCCCTCTTGTACCATCCCATGGCACCCAGACTGTGTTGCTGCAAGGGTTGGACTGAGGCACCAGCTCTGTCAGCCTCATCTCAAGTTTGTTGTATGACAGCAGCGTCTCCCGGTGGTGGGTGATGAGGTTGTAGAGGCTGTCAAATTCTCAGCTGTCAGTCAGAAAGAAACTGGATGCTGGTGTCCTGCCGCCTGTGGATGTGACAATGCTGCACTTTCCTATTACGCCAGATGGACAGAATGCATTCCTCAATGAGTTTTTAGTTCTTCCTGACAAGAAAGGAGACATCAGGTGCCCCCATCTCAGCGCAGTACTCTGTCAGCAGCCACTCAGCAATGTGCCGCCCACCACACCCTGCTCCCAGCCTGCCATGGAACCATTCCCATCGGAGATGCAGCTCTATGTTCAAGCTCACCTCCTTTTGCACAGCTCATCTCCCCCAGACATCTCCCCCTGTTGTCCTGACCAGTACAATATAGAGTGGGTTCCATGCACAAGAGATGGGGTCTTAAACCATTTGGCAATCCACCTTCTGCTCATCTGCCAGCATTTGTCTCCTGTATCAGGAGAAAGCCGCTTAGGGAAACAGAGCCTGTAAATCGCTATCTTTACTGCTCTCTCCAATGCCTGAGGTGGATGCCAAAACCCCTCCTGCATTCCCCATGGCCTCGGGTAACCATACAGTTTGCCTCTCAAGACAGGGTGTAAGAGCTACCAGGCATACAGGGAATTTCTCCCTATGCAGTGAGACCTTGAATGTCATGGAAGATTCAGCAGGAAACTATTTGAGATTGGGAATCTGTAGAGCAGATCTCTGGTGCTGTTGCGGCATGTGGGAAGATCTTACAGTCCACTCTCCCATCTTACTGGGGAGGTACCTGTGTGCTTGCTCAACGAGCTCTACCATTCACCCTGGCATTCACGAAGGGGATGTCACACACCCCCAGAAGGAACAAAAGGAGCTTAGGGTTCTCATTTGATAATGCTGTATATAGATATAGATTTGATGGGAATGCTCAGAGGTTTCTCTGATAAATTTAAGGCAAGAAATCCAATTGCTGCAGGGTTTGAATCACTGTTCTGGTGGGTGACAATTAACAACAATGTGGACTGGATTAACTACATCTCTTAAAACAACAGAAGAGAGAATCTGGTCTACAGGCAATATGGGAACATACTAAACTACTTCATCAAGTATCGATAGATGATACTTTATTTGGATTTACCAAATTGTGTGAAAAACTCACTGCTTGGCTACCACAGTTTGCATGGCTGAAGCAGCTCTTTGTTGCTTTGTATTACTGCAGTCATCTTGCTTGTTTTAATGTACGTTGAAATGAGGTGTGCATTACGGCAGTGTAAAACCAGTGGGAATAGCTGTGAAGAATAGAAAAAGCACAAGCTAAGACAGAAAGTGGAGAGCGGAAGTTATTTGAAATCTTCCCTTTCCCAGAATGTAGCAATCTAGCAAAAGTATTTGCAAAGTCTAAGAAAAGGGGGATTGAGTTTGAACAAGGGGACAATCTAAGGTTCAACTATTGCAGAGGGGCTTGGGTAAGCAGGATGTCAGATCAGATAAGAAAAGAATATTTTGAAACTCCATTGTCAGCGTTATGGGGAACACTGGGCAAGGGACCAGCTGGAAACTGTTGCAGGCTGAAGTCACCACACAATTTGATGAATAGCTGTGCGCTTCCTGCTGGATTGTGGGTTTCTGAGAACATCCGACCCCAACAGCTCCAGAAATGTCTCACAAGAAGGAGGACAGACAGAGTAACTGCACGTCCTTTATTCTTTTAAGGTTCACAGAGAGCCTGGTTCATTATGCACAGTGTATTTGGGCTACAATACAAAGGTAAAGGCTGAATAAGAATTGGTTTTAATAATGAGGTTTTAGTGAAAAACATTACAGTATTTAAAAACATCATAATAAGCAGAATAAATTACACATACTAAGTGGCATGAAACAAACAAACAATGAGAGAGAGAGCGATTCTGTAAAAAGCTGCATTACAAGTCATAAATTCCAAAAGACAGGCAATTCACTGCATATGAAAAACATCTGGTAATCACTTTCCTCACAGCATCCTTGACCTCCCTGTTCCTCATGCTGTAGATGAGGGGGTTTACTGCTGGTGGCACAGATGAGTACAGAACTGCCACCATCAGGTCCATGGATGGAGAGGAGACAGAGGGTGGCTTCAGGTAGGCATAAAACCCAGTGATGGTAAGTAGGGAGACCACAGCCAGGTGAGGGAGGCACGTGGAGAAGGCTTTGTGCCTTCCCTGCTCAGAGGGCATCCGCAGCACGGCCATGAAGATTTGCACATAGGACACAAATATGAAAACAAAGCACCCAAAAACTAAACCGATACTAAAATTGAGGAACACAACTTCCCTGAGATTTGATTCTGAGCAGGAGAGCTTGAGGATCTGGGGGATTTCACAGAAAAACTGATTCACAACATTCCCATGGCAGAGAGGCAGTGAAAATGTACTGGCAGTGTGCAGCAGGGAAAAGAGAACCCCAGTGCCCCATGCAGCTGCTGCCACGGTGGCACAAGCTCTGCTGTCCATCAAGGTCCCGTAGTGCAGGGGCTTGCATATGGCAACGTAGCGGTCATAGGACATGATGGTGAGAAGGGAATACTCTGCTTAGAGGAAGAAGGAGAAGAAAAATAGCTGTGCAGCACATCCTGTGTAGGAGATGGCTCTGGTGTCCCAGAGGGTGTTGGCCATGGCTTTGGGGAGAGTGGTGGAGATGCAGCCCAGGTCGAGGAGGGCCAGGTTGAGGAGGAAGAAGTACATGGGGGTGTGCAGGCGGCGGTCGCAGGCTACGGCTGTGCTGATGAGGCCGTTGCCCAGGAGGGCAGCCAGGTAGATGCCCAGGAAGAGCCAGAAGTGCAGGAGCTGCAGCTGCCGTGTGTCTGCCAACGGCAGCAGGAGGAAGTCGCTGATGGAGCTGCTGTTGGACATCTGTTGTTGTTGGGCTTTGAGTCCTGCTCAGAGTGCAGAAGGTAATGACAAGTCCAGACAATTCTCAGACACACTCCTCCTGCTGTACTGTGAAATGTTTTCATTTACCTTTGGGTAATTTTCATTTAACTCCATAACTTGAATTTATATTCATGAGCTTCACCATCCCTAAAGAAATAGAAGATTAAGGAGCTCTTACTTTTTCTCATTTCATAATCATATCCCAGACTCCTGAATATTTTCCTCTTGGTAACTCTTTACATGTCTCATATCTTCACTCCAACTGTTCTTAGTGCCCCCAACCCCAGCCTCTTTGCACTTCAATATGTTTTAGTCAAATATGCCTGTTTGCAGGATAAGTGCACTATTCAAGTCTGCAGAAAACAAGAAAAACATGAACTGATTCTTTCCTTTTAGAAACGAGAGGCTGAAAGCACAACCTGTGTGGCTGTTCACAAAACAAGCAATTGATTAAAGAAATATTTGGGAGTAACATAGCTGTGTTTTAAATTTTACAGCCTCTATTAGATTTCCACCTCCAGTCCTTTCTGCCTTAGCTCAGACCAAGATATGGAAAATCCCTTCCTTGGCTCTCCTCTTGCAAAGGGCCTTCACAAACATTCAGTTGTGCAGTGGAGCTGTGATCCCCTGCCCCAGGCAGCAGCTGTGGCAGCACAAGCCCTGCCGGGGGGCTCCTTCCCCCCACACATCTCCCCACAGCGCCCTGGGCAGCTCCCCGGGCAGGCTGAGTGCAGACACTCAGGGCTGTGCTCTGACACTGCAGCATGGAAGCCCTCGGGTGGAGCAGAAGGCTTTTTCCACAGTAAAGAAACATGCAGTGCCTGCAGCAAGATCTTCTATGGGATGTCCCTGGTTTGGTTAACCCTCTATGAAAAGCAGCTGCATGGTCAGCAGTGAGACTTACCTTTTCATGGTCTGTGAGCAATGTTCCTGCTGTGTGCTCACAGCCTGCTCACACCGTACACATCCTGTAAGCTCTCTCCCCTTTCTCTCCTCTCCTTCTGTCAGCTGCAGGCTGTGCTGTGCACCAGAGCTGCTCCTGGGCACAACTGTCTGTCTGCAGCACTGCCCACTTGTATGAGCTCCCTGTGTCCCAGGAGCCTGGCCCAGCTCAGCAGCAGAGGATGTCATACTTTATCCTTTCCACTCGTCTCCCCTGAGATGTCCCTGTGTCCTCTTGGCCAACAGATCCTGAAAAACAACAGCATCACGATTGTACTTTGAAATCTGATGAATTAAACACCAGATGTACAGTGGTCAGTGACTGATTCCAGACCTGATAACTGAGATCCTGTGATGAAACAAAATGGGCATACAGGCAAGGACAGAGAGAGGTGGACTTCCCCTGTGCAGGGCAGTGATTTAACTGAGGCAGTGCAGGAGTCTCATCCCTAATGGGAAACCCTGGGGCTGAAATGGGATTCAACTCCCCATGGACACACAGTATCATTAGGATTCCTCTGGTTCAGCTCCGATGTACACAAGGAGTTGCCTGCATGTGAGCTCCTGCTCTGAGTCCTCGGTCCTTCAGCAGGGAGGCAGTTGCTCACACACAGACACTGGGTGATGCCCAAGGTGCCTGGGCTGCTCCTGGATGTGTTCCAGTGCTTATAAACTGTGTGGGAAATCCCTGAGACAGACACCTCCTTCCTGGGCATCAGCTGCGGGGCAGAGAGGGAACAGAGGTATTATTGACCATCCTGAATGACAACAGACCCCAGCGTTTAGGGAACTTCATGGTGCCTTTGTCTCCAACTCCACTGAGAATGCAGAGTTACACAGCTGACTAAATGGATGAGCTCACAAAAGAAGAGCCAGATCTTTCTCTGTTCTCCATCTGCGGCATATTCTGGAGCTCAAGGGAATACAAAGATAACATACATCTTTATTCTTCAACAGATATAACCTCAGTTTTCAGTAGGCTCTCAAGTGAATGGCTTCAGAAGCAGCCTAGTGTCTCTGGGCTCTCCCACACATTCACATGCAACTGTAAATGCAGCACAGGGCCTTCAGGAAAGCCATGCCCATGGTGTATCTGTGCTGCTGTGTCAACTCCAAGACCCACAATGGATCTAATGTCTGTGTGCCACCTTCTTCACAGTAATACCATAGATGAGCTATCCAGTCAGGCTCTGTCCAGTGATGCTTTCCAATGAGTATGTTTACTTCTATATTTTTGCACTAATGAGAACAACAAGACTTGAGGAGCTAGAAATCTTTGTAGAGTTACATGCCTCCTGAGCTCTTGTTTGGACCACAGTGGCACAGTTGAATGGCTTCTACAACTGCACTGTAGCACAAGGGGTATACAGATTCTTTATGATGGGTTGGCGAGGAGACAAGGAAGGGCGACTGTCCTCTGTGAGAGTGCACAGAGCTCTGCCTGGGGATGGAAGAGCAGCCATGTCAGAGCTAATGGAAATGGCCAACAGAGGAGACCAACAGTGTCTGTTCCTGTCTTCCTGATCAGGGAGAGCAAGTAGAAAGTGCCCTCTGCAAACACATGGGAGTACTCATGTTGTCAGGCCATTGTCCTATTTGGGAGCCTTTTTCACTCCATTATCTGCAGCAGGGACAGCACAGCAGGGCATGTGCCGTCCAGCAGATCCATGGAGAGCACAGATGGCAGCTTCTTGACCAAGCCATGGAGGAACCAAAGAGGAGAGGTGCTCTGCTGGATCTCATACTCTCTGGCAATGAAGGTCTAGTGAAAATTGTGAAGGTGAGAGGGGCATCAGGCCACGTGCAAAAGACAAATTGATCTAATTTTATTTATTTGTTTGTTTGTTTGTTTGTTTGTTTTGAGGCTGTAAGCTTTAAAGATGAACATATATGTCAATAAAACTGAAACAAAGAATCGAAGACAAAGAAATCAATGAAAATGTGTTAAGCCTTTTTATCATCAGAAATTCTCATGAGTCTTGATCCATTTTTAGTTGTAAATATGAGAATTTGTAGGGATTTTGTGTCTTTTTTTTTCTTTGTTTTTTTTTTTTTTTTTTTCCTATAATTCAAATGCCTTCGGGTACAGAGACACAGACAGTGGTGCCATTGCCATTGCCCTGCGACTAAAGCCTGGTGTCTGCCGCTGCTCTTCCCTGCTGCCTATTTGATGTCCCTCATTTTTCAGGTGTCTGGAGCTGTCCTGAATAAATGGCCGTGGTTAAGGGCATGTTTTCAGCAGACCATTTGGACTCACGCTCCTCCCACTGCCTGCCATATTTCCCCATCCTTGTTCAGTCAGATACCTCCCAATTATCTGTCTGATTTCTGACTTTCAAGGAGATTACTTGAATTTGCTCTGTCTCTCCAAAGTCTGATTGACTGTGTTGTCAAATCCTTCACCATAATTCTATCTATCCCTTCCTATCTTTTCTTTTTCTCTTTCTTTCTCTCTTTCTCTATTTTTCCCTTTCTTTTTCTTTTTCCTTTTCTTTTTCTCTTTCTCTTTCTTTTTCCTTTTCCTCTTCCTTTCTCTTTTTCTTTTTTTCTGTTTCTTTTACTTTTTTTATTTTTCTTTATCTTCTTTTTTCTTTTCCTTCTTTTACTTCTTTTTCTCATTGTCTTTCTTTTTAATTTTTTTAAAGCACAATGTCTAAAAGATGTTTATTAATGTCAGTAAAAGTTAAAAATATGAGTTGAAGACAAAGATATAAATAAATGAGAATGTGTTAAGCATTCTCAATGTGTGAAATACTCACAAGTCCTGTTCAGTTTTAAGTTGATACCTCTCAACTACCTGGCTGATCTACCCCAGGGAGATTACTGGAATTTGCTCCATCTCCCAGAGTCTGATGGCCTCTGTTGTCAACTCCTTCACTGTGATTCAATCTATCCTATGCTACCTCAGTCTAAATCATTTCTTTTAAAAATATTCCATATGAAAGACAAACTTCAATAGATGCAGCTTGAACATGGCATGCAGTTGATCAATGTGTTTTACTGTTCATTCAATTGCATCACCTTTCCTTCCGTTTGCTGGCCAGATAAAAAAGAGAAATCTTTAATTTTCCATGTGTAGCTGGTTCTCTGAGGAAAGCCAGTGGGAGTTGGTGCAAAGCAGTTTTAACACTGAGCGGATGAATGCAGAGGAGAAGAGTGATGTGAAGAAAAGTGATGCAAGTCCCATAGGTCCAATGTGAGCAGAAATTGGGTGGGGAGGTTGAGAAGGACCTTTGTCAACACAGTAACAGTACAGAACTCATTGGGACATCCTGGATTGGTATCAGTTGCACAGTGCTGCTTTAAACCCAGCTATAAATAAAGAGAAAATAAATTTATAATGGATTATTTCTCTTTAAGCTCTCTCCAGATATCCCTCCTTTTTGCTGAACAAGTTCTGATAACCTGAAGAAGATAACAAGATGGCATAAGGCACAGGAGATTCTTTAGGTTATAATGGTCCCAGGGTGCATTTGATGCTGAGTTCATCAGCCTCCAGTGCAGAGAGAAGTTTGCACAAAGTGCTCAACAAGACAAAGTCAGAAGTAACAGTGAAGTTTCTTGGAGTATTAATGGGCCCACTGAGGAACATTACCAAGTAAGCTTCCCAAGGGACTTGTTAGAGAAGATAACTGGAAGCCATGACTAAAGGCAGGCAAAGGCACTGGCATGCTAAGAAACCTCTCCTTTGCCTTACGAAGCAGACAGGTCTGATTGCAAGACCAGTGGTAGAGAGATCCTGTCTCTCATGTTGGCTCCGGGCATTTCCTGGGGCAATGGGTTGGAATTTTGTATGATGTTAAATGAAAGACATGGGGACAGAAGATCCCAGGCTCTACATGTGGTGCAAGGACGCTGTGAGGTTCATGTCCCATATGAGACCTATGTTTCATTGCAGGATGTGAGAAGGGATGTGAGAAGGGCTCAGTGTGAACAAGCAGTCAATCCCTGTGAAACTGAACTTCAGATCTCTCAGTTCCAGTGCCCTCCTTTGCACATTCTCCCAGAGTTTGAAGTCCTTTATGTTCTGCGGTGCCCAGAAGTGCACCTAGTGCTGCTAGTGAGGCAGTAGCAATGCAGAGCAGAGAGGGACGATCCTTTCCCTCACCCAGCTGGCAATAAGTTGCTTCATGCACTCCAGGGGACTGTTGGCTTTCCTGGCTGCCTTGTCACACTGCTGACTCACATTCATTGTGATGCTGACCAGCACCCCAATCCTTTCCAGTCAGACTCCTCTCCAGTGTCCCACATCCAGTCAGTGTGTATGTCCAGGGTTGCCCCTACCCAGGTGCACAATCAGGCACTTGTTCTTGTTATACTTTATGCACTTGGTGCTTAGTACCAACTGGTACCCACTTCTCTGACTTGTCCACATCTCTCTGCAAGTCCTCTCCACCCTCAGTGGAGGCAACAGCACCTCCTCATCTGGTCTCATCAGCAAACTTGCTCAGAACATCTTCTAGTCCTGCATTCAAGTCATCTGCATAAACATGAAAGGAAAGTCGCCCCAAAATGGAACCCTGGGGACCCCAACAGTGACCATCTACCAGCCTGATGGAACCCACTGACTATAATCCATTGGGACTGACCTACTGGCCAACTGCTCACCCACCACATTGTGTTTCTGTCTAGCCATATGCAGAACATTCTGTCCAGAAGGTTGTTGTGAGAAACAGTGTCAAAATCTCCACTGAAATCCTCAAGGATTACATCAACTGGCTTCCCTTGGTCAACTAAACGGATAACTGTGTCACAGAATGAGCTTAAATTAAACAGGACCTTCGCCTCACAAACTTGTGTTGGCTGCGACCAATGACAGAATTGTCCTTCAGCTGTTTTTCCATAACTCCCACCATCATTTTCTCCATAATTTTACCAGGCTCTGGACTGACAGGTCCATAATTGCCCATGTCATCTTTCTTGCTCTTCCTTACAATGAGACAACATTTTCCAGCTTCCTGTCAGCTGGCATGACCCTAGACTTCTTTAGATGCAATTGAAATGAGAGCCCAGAGCACACTAAGGTGTCATCATTGAAAGAAAGTAGATGTGCCATAGCTTTGCAATGCCTTGAACTCCAGAGTATGCCACAAATGGAGCAGAGGGGAAGATTTGCCTCTTCTGTAGTGAACTCATTCATTTGGTAAGCAGAATTAACACTACCTGATACATGGGGACTGTGTCTCTGCTCTGCTCTGCTCAGCTCACAGGGCAGCGGTGCAGGGTGTTGCTCTCATGTCAGTGCAGGTAAACTCACTTTAATCCTTTTTCCTCTGTAAATGCTTCCTCTATTTCTATGCTCAGATACACTTTTACATTCCCTCAAGTACACTTCCATATATCATTAACAATTACACTTTCTTATACCATCAAAACAGTTTGTCAAACAGTACAGTTCTTCAGTTCACATAAACTCCCTTAATACAGTCTGTATTCTTCAGCTATAAACACTGTGCCACAGAACCAGCACTGACTGAACCACCTCCCTCACACACTTCCTCACAAGCAGTACACAGTATTACATAAATGGGTTGACACTCATTGGTCGGGTGGAATGTACACCTCTCCTCAGGACAATCTTACTAATCTACAGAGTACAAACTCCCGTCTTCTTACATACAAGCAGAAAGTACTTATGAGTGGACACACAACACAGTCTTTCACTTTGTCCGTGTCTGGCCATTTCCCTCACAGGAGGAAGGAAACATGGATCGGGACTCGGCACTCACCCTGCAGCTGTTCTGTGTCTCACTCACACCACACTCACTCTGACATTTAGATCAAAAACCATGGTTTATTCATACTACACAATGCTGACAACGTTTTCTAGCTGGAATCTTAATAACACTCATACTCTGGTCGACCAGTTGCAAACGTTAATGTTTTTCCCAGAGTCGGCTTGACACACGGTACCAAACACTTAAAGCAGATGATAATATTGAACATACAACCTATAAGCCCCATGATTACACCTTGGAGAACCCAGGCTACCATTTGACAGGCTATCCACTATATCCCATACCCGTAGGAGAGACCAACCTAGGTCCCTCCTATTGCCAACCACCTAGGAGAGAGTATTTGTTCTTGTTTCCATTCATATGACATACAGTTCCCAATCATAGGAACTCACTCAAGGAGTCTTCCTACCCCAGCTGGCAACCAAAGCCATGAGCTCACCTCCCTGGGAGCAGCACGTATGGCTGTAAACTGTGTAGGATGTCTCCTCAAGACATATGGGCTCCACTTACCATACACATACCTGGTCCACCTGTGGGTGGTCCTTGTCTGTCCCTGCAGTGATCAGGTGAGGAAGGGAGTCCTCCAGAGAAATCTCAGGGTGCGCCAAAAGTGTCTCCCTCTCAGCTGGTCCTGCAGCGAACAGAGCTGGTCCCACCAGGGCCGCCAAATTGACTACAGGAATTGAACTCTATAACCTCTATAACTGATACAGTCTCCCATGACATACTTATACCAGAGTTGAGGAAGTATGGGATAGGTGAGTGGACAGTGAAGTGGGTCGAGAATTAGCTGACTGGCAGAGTGCAGAGGGTTGTCGTTGGCGGTGCAGTGTCTGGCTGCAGGGCTGTAACTAGCAGCGTCCCCCAGGGGTCTGTGCTGGGTCCGGTCTTGATCAACATCTTCATCAATGACCACCCTCAGCAAGTTTGCTGAAGACACGAAGTTGGGAGGATTGGCTGACACACATGAAGGCTGTGCTGCCATTCAGCAAGACCTGGACAGGCTGGAGAGCTGGGCAGTAAGAAACCAGATGAGGTTTAACAAAAGCAAGTGTAGAGTCTTGCACCTGGGTAGAAATAATTGCATGCACCAGTACAGGCTGGGGGAAGAGCTGCTGGAGAGGAGCTCTGCTGAGAGGGACCTGGGCTTCCTGGTGGACGACAGATTGACCATGAGCCAGCAGTGTGCCCTTGTAGCCAAAAAAGCCAATGGCATCCTGGGGTGTATTAAAAAGAGCGTGTCCAGCAGGTCGAAAGAGGTGATCCTCCCCCTCTACTCTGCCCTGGTGAGGCCTCATCTGGAATATTGTGTCCAGTTCTGGGCTCCCCAGTACAAAAAAGACAGGGATCTCTTGGAAAGAGTCCAGCGGAGGGTCACAAAGATGGTGAAGGGCCTGGAGCATCTCCCCTATGAGGAGAGACTGAGGGAACTGGGTCTGTTTAGCCTTGAAAAAAGAAGGCTGAGAGGGGACTTGATCCAGGTTTATAAATACCTGAACTGTGGGAGCCATAGTGGTGAGTCTGGTCTCTTTTCAGTAGTGCGTGGGGACAGGACTAAGAGTAACGGGCTGAAACTTCAGCATAGGAAGTTCCGCATTAATGTGTGCAAGAACTTCTTTACAGTGAGGTTGACAGAGCACTGGAACAGGCTGCCCAGGGTGGCTGTGGAATCTCCTTCTCTGGAGATATTCAAGACCTGCCTGGATGCCGAGCTGTGCGACGTGGTGTAGGGAACCTGCTTTAGCAGGGGGGTTGGACTCAATGGTCTCTGGAGGTCCCTTCCAACCCCTACAATTCTGTGATTCTGTGAATATCATGGGGTGGTTTGGATGGGGAAAGACTACCCCTTTGAATGACCTTTTGTCAGGGCATGTCCTGGGATTCCTAGGATCCTCAAAATGCAGCACTGCTTCTGTCACTGAAAAATGGGGCCGTGTGTGGGACGGAGGGAGGGTCCATGAGTCCCTGGCCCACCTGACTGAGTATTTCCATGGTCTTAGCAAAGACATACTTACAACTTGAGAATGACAGTTAGCTGTGTTCATGGTGGCATGGCCACTGCTGATGGCCTTGAACTGTCTGAACATAACTGAAGAGGCTCAGGCTGATGCAAATCAGCTATTGAATGACAGTGTTGAAAAACTGGAAAGACAGGTGGCAGTTTTGATGGGGAAAAAACCTAATTCAATCATTCTTCTATGGAAGATCAGGAACATCTCTCTGGAAGACCATGGGGACCCTGTACAAGGGAATCTGTATAAAATGGACTCTGTAAATGAAGGCACTAAAAGGTCAGATTTTGAGGTTCCATTTGGACTAGATCTATTTGAGATCTGACTGATTGTAACCCTAAAATGAAAAAAAAAAAATGCAGGATTGGTTGGTGGGAGTGCCCTGACCAGTGTCCAACCCCCCAAACCCTGCTGCCCATAATACAGCAGCTGAACTGATGGATATAGTACAGTGGTTTAGACAGAAATCAAGAGAGCATGCCAGCAAAGCTGCTCTGGTTATGGGACATGGAGGCAGAAAGCGCTGTGGTTAATGGACTGGAAATTTCAAAACTGACATCCACTACTACTCACCCTGCCTTCAGGCAAAGACTGTATGCTCTGTCCAACATAATGAGGATAATTGTGTGTCATATAACATGGCCAAATAAGAATGACATACCATTAAATATCAGCCTGTGGTCCTCTATGGAGGACTAACAAAATTATATTAGAGAATTAGGCATGAAAGAGGCAATCTATGAAGATGATTTTGAGAGCCCAGTCAATAAATTTTTCATCAGGAACGAGGGATCTCATCCTACAGCCATCACCTTTACATCAGGATGGGTCTATGTTATCCATACTGAACCCCCCAGTGGCCCTCAGATGCTGTAATACAACAGGCTGCCCAATTGATGGGGAGACAAGAGTGCCTGTGGCCAGATGCAGGCTCTGAATGGTGATAACTCCTCAAGGAGTTAGGAGAAATCTGTGCCTGTTGTGTGTTCGAGTGCATGCGCAATGCCATGTTGAGGGCTTATCACAATAAAGATTGGCGGATTTGCTGCGTAGACCGGTCAGAACTCAGATCTGCGTTGTGCTTCTTGCGGCACCAAACGCCCAACAGTGGCAGTTCCGTGTATTGGCCAGCAGGTGGCAGCAGAGACCACGGAAAGAACGTCTGCGGGACAGACCCTGGGGATCCGTTCTCTTTTGATTATAGGGGAAGAACACAAAGATGGAAGAGGAGGGAAGGGGGAAAAAAAAAAGAAAAAAAGAAAAAACCAAACCACAGCAAACAAATAAAAACTTCTCCAAACGTAGCAAACTTGAATGTCTGTCAATAAATAAATGAGTAATTGAATTGATGTCCGTTTCCCCCTCCTTCCCGCCCCCCAACTTCTGAGATGAAAAAAAAACACCTGGTATCAATTGGACAGATGCACACAGTGAAGCCAGGGATGGTCTGAAACGCAAAGCAGCTGAGCAGCTTTTAGAAGAAAACAGAGTAGTAACAACTTCTGTACCTACATTCACCACTCTGAGATCCTGTCTGGGTCACCCAAGGCTTGTAAATAACCACTGGGTCGGTTCTGATGTCGAGTGATTTGTTGTCAGTTCTCTCATGGTTCTCCGGTCAGTTCTCCGGTGCCAGGATCTGCCACAGGGCATTCTGACCACGGGCATCATGTTTCTACGCTGCCGCCTGCATTTAACAGGCAATGGGACAGCCCAGCATGTGCAAGGCAGCACCTCTTTCACACCACCAGAATGTTTAAGGCTGTTGGGATTGTTGTTAGCGTCCCATTAACACTGAGGCTATAGATACCCTTAGGATTGACATTACTATTAGCATTACTTTGATGGTGCCCTATCTGGGTCATTTCCAGGGGATGTCTGGAGTAAGGCATAGTGTCAGGAGAAAAAGAACAGACTCTGTTACTTTATAAACGTGATAATAGAGAGAGTTCATTGGAAAAAATACAACTCTTAAATAATGCAAAGCATGCTTCTGATTGGATACAGGCATCATCTGGGCTCTGAATAATATTACTCTTAAGGTAAAGATTATTGTTACCATAATGATTTTTTTTTTTGGATTATGATCAGGGTTAAGGTTCCTTTTGCTACAAACTTCTAGCATCATTTTTGTTGTTACATTTGGAGTTAGGGACGATTTTAGAATCAGGGTAAGGGTTAGGATTAGAGTTACATTGCGGGTTAATGCTGTTGTCTTTACAGCTCCTGTGAGGGTTGGGGTCTGGGTCAGGTGTTTAAAAAATGAAATGAAAAAAGCATTAAAAAAATATATTGAAAGCTTCAGATTTCCTTAATCTTTGTGGAAATCATATAATGTGCAAATCAGACCTACCTCTTCGTGCAGTGACTGCCTGTAAATTTGCTGGAGCCTAATATAATATGGCCTTGTGCTTCCCGCTAACTCACCTTCATTTCATTTTCATTACATTTGCTTGGTAGTCAGATTTTGGTGTGTGGATATTTTAAAACAATCTAACTGACATTGGCAAAAAATTAAAAATAAATTAAAAAATGCACGACAGCATCAATTGTATCAATTTTTATAGATAAGAAGAGCAGTTTTCCTTTGTTTTCTGTGCCTCTTTACTTTCTTACCCTCTCCCCTTGTGTGAGAAACTCTCAAAGTCAAAGATTTCTAGTTAGGCAAAGATGGCAGCGATAGCAGCAGTGCTTATTCATTATTGCAATACTGCGCGCACATCCCCTATTGGCAAGGGAGAAATTGCACACCAGTCAGTGAAATCAATTCTGTTCTATGCCCTAAACCCAATGCAGGTGATGCTCTCATGGCTCTCATTGGTTGAGCATCTCAGGCTCACAGACTCCTCGAGACTGTGGCTAGGATTCATTTCCATATAAGGTCAATTACCAACCTCTTGTTTTTAGGTCTGCCTTGTACTTTTCTGTGGAGAGAGAAGGGCAATGTTTCCAAAAGTCAGTACATTCATTCTGTCCTGTGCTGGGCTCTACCCACCCTGCGTATTTATCTTGTGCTTGTCTCAATTCTCCCCATGTCAGAATGCCCCCAGTCTGAACTTAACTCTGTTCAGCAACTTTCTTGGTGGAAAAACTACTTATACAGCTGTTTTACAAGAGGGTTATACATTCAGTTAGGGCCTACACTATGTACCGAAAATACTGGAAACTTCCACTGCAAAAACACAATCTACCTCTCCCATCTGTGCAGCCTTGCAGACCCAGAGCACGCCAGGTTATTTCTGCTTTCATAGCATTTGCATGCTGTAGGGTGAGCAAAAGGTTCTGCTGCTTGATTCTTCTGCAAGAGCTGCCTACCAGCAAATGGTTGCAGGGATGGAGGATGTGACAGAAAGCATTTGTCTCCACAAGAGCAGAGTTACATTCAGTGCAGAGAGTGTGAGAGTCAGGTTGGTGTGGAAAAGCACTGACACGCTGGGGATGATGCAGTGCTCACATGTCTAACACTCACAGACATTACTGTCAGAAGGATGGTGCTGTGTTGTGCTTCTACCTTTGGCAGCCCCTGGAGAAATGCTGTGGCACACAGAACACCTTTGTATTGCACTGACTGCTGCCACGCAGCATGGATTTAACACACCAAATACAGAGGAGCATGACTGCATCTAACACGCTTCTTCAAGGTTTTTTAGCTGTTCTGGATCTCAGCCGTCGCTTGATGATCAGATGATCACTTTCCTTCTTTTGTTCCTCAGATTCCTGAAGAAAACATTTCAAAAGTTACTCATCTTTTCACACAAGACTGACAAGCTCTTCTTGACCCACGCAAACATATTTCTTCCCCTAAATGGATTTCAGAATGGAATTTGCTTATTATATTTTATTCAGAAAACTATGGGATACCGAGATCATTTTAATGCAGCTTAATCACAAGGAACAAATATGGAGAATGTACAAAATCCTGTTTATCTTAAAAAAGCACACACGTCTGAGGAAAGCCTGAAGGCAGCTTTCATTTTGAAATACTTGTTTTCAAAAGAGTATTATAATACTTGTTTTGTGAAACATGAAGCGTTCAGAAAACATTTTTAGCCTCAATCCCTGTAGGTATGACTTGCCCAGAATTTCAGTTCTCGGTTCAGTTCCATGTTCTCAGAACTACAGTGAGAGAAGAAATTGTCTCATCTTCTTCATCCTCTAACAAAAAAAATAACATTTTGGTTTCTGCCCATATCATTCGTCAAATCATCAAAAAATTCAGAGGGATATTACAGTATGGGCAAATGATCACTATGCTGAACACAAAAAGGACTCTAATATAATTAAAAGATGCAGTTCCAACAGAGCAAGAATGTTCTTAGCACAATAGCTGCCGACAGAGTCATGAAACTGGCACATCAGATCCTTTGCAAGTTGTCTTAGACAGGAGATCATAGTTTAAGCATACCTAAAAAGCTGTCTAAGTTGTGCTCTAGAAAAGCGTGTAGTAGAATAATCCCACTCCAACACACTGAAATTATCTATGATTCCAAATTAGAAGACATCTCCATGATTGCTACATCACCTACTTAGTAAACTGTAAGCCAGCCAAACACAGAGATCTTTGAGGACAAAATAAAACAGAACAGCAGGAAGACCAACAAGAATGACTTGGTAGAATAAAGAAATACCTCAGTACTTTCAACCTCCTCCTGCAAATAGATGAAACCTCCAGTCTGTTTGGACTCCTTAGTAGTTTATTTTAAGCCAAGACTACAGTATAATCGCTTACCGAAGAAGCAGGTATTTCTAGAGGGCCAGAAACGACAGTTGAATACAGCTTCTTTTTGGATCGTTTTGGCTTGGTCTCTCCTTCTTCGACACTTTCAGGTTCGTTTGATTTAGGAGAACTTACTGCTGACATCAGCTTCTTGGCTAGAAGAAATTTGTTTTGATACATAAACCAATCAACTTACTGGTTTTGTGAGTCTTTAAATCAATGAATGCAAAAAAAGCTTCGTAACAAACCTGGTTTATAAATGACACGTAAAATTTAAGTGAAAATACTCAGAAATTGTATTTGTTCATCGAGGCTCTTTATTGCTTCTATAGCTGAAACAGTTTATAGGTTCAGTTACGGCAGCTTAAAGCACGCATTAAAATGGAGTATGAAAGACGATCATGGCTCAGAAGTCGCTGGAAGTCAGAAACTTCAGCAGGAGTTAAACAACAGGCCTAACTTTCGTGCTGACAGAAGCACAAGACAGAACCAACTTTCTCTGTATACTTGTAGGTTTTCACAAATGTAATAATGAATCTCTGAAGAGACGAATAAATGCATTTACTTCATAAATCAAAGGACAACTTAACATGGCAGACAAGTCTAAGAACACATACATTAATAGCCTACAGCAGAAACAAGCCATTCTACAATGTCTAGAAAACATGGAATAAAACTTATTCTACACCAACCTTTAGAGTGTATAATAGAAGGAGAGCTTTGAATAAAATCTCCAACTTTTTGCAGTGTTTCATCCTTCTTTTTAGTCAGTCTTGAAGCACGTACTCGCTTTCTCAGGAAGTAGTCTTTTCCGGATTTCTGTTCAACAGAGATGTGAACATGTGAAACAAGAGCATTGTTTAAACTTCATTTTAGTTCAACGTTATTTTAAGTTGACATTTTGAGCTTTACTACTGACACCTCTGTTCATTATGCTGATGATACCACAACGGCAAGTAATGTAGACAATTTTATACCCTTTAGGGAGTTGTCAAAATCTCAGCTATTTCAAGGCATACGTTTCTTAAAGTTTCTAAATAAGGCAGTAGTTTCTTTAAAAGTAGCTCCCAAGCTGTGGAGTTGTTTCTTACATAAGCTGTTCTAATTACATAAAATAAACAAACATACAAAACAGAAGACAACAGATGGGAAAAATCTACTACTCATACTCTGACCATGCCAAGGATACTGCTATCACATGTGAACATCTGTTTTTAATAACTGCCATGCATATTAATGATATGAACCTTAGTTTAATACAAGGGCTTCACTTACAAAAGCACACGATAATACACTAAAGCTTCTCTTCCCAACTATTCAGTGTGCAATATCCTTCCCTCCAAATCATTACACAGTACAGCCATTACACGCTCTGGGGACAGACTGACTTGCCCTTTGGTTAGCTTATGGAATTTAATAGGAAGAGCTCATAAGCATGTAAGATTCCCATTCAGGTATACACATAAGGATAAGACACTGCTTCTTTCGTGTGACCACAAAATTACAGGAAGTCCCAAGCTAGCTTCAGAACTAGAACAAAAACCAACCATTTTCTCATCACTTGCAGAGGGTGAATTAAAAGCCATGACAGATTTTGTATTTTTCGTGTTCTCACTTTTCACAAAATCCTGGGAAAATAAGACAAGTTTCAGCCATGATTCTTTTGGAAAGAACAACTGATGTCACAAAAGTGAACACTTTAAACACTTTTGCTAATAGTAGGGAAGTATTTGCTAGTGGTAACTATTCCACTGTAAATCAAATAATAAATAGGCATTCAATTATAAAAACAGGACATGAAGATATCAGTATTAGACATCTCATGATGTCTAAAAAGCTGATTTATGTCTACAGGTTTCAAAGAAAATACACAATGGAGTTAAGAGAAATTCCCTTCTCTTAAACCATTATCACTGAGCTTGGCTATTAGTTTTGTTCATTAAAGCAGTTCATTGATTAAATTCTTCAACTACTTTACTGAGGTAGAAATAGCATTTTTTTAATGCTTAAATGAGAATGGTAAAAAGGCATCAGATATTTTGTTTTCTGTTGGGTCTAGGTCATACATCATCCATGTCATCACTTCTTTTCTTTTTTGCCTTAGGCATTTTCACTCCTAAAGGTATCATGCTGCCATGCTGCTTTATCTCCGTCTTATCAGGTTGCAGAGGTGTCAGTGGGATTTCCAGCTCCGGTTTTGGGAACTGACTAGTTTTGCCATTTTCTGCGGACACTCCAGAAGAGTCGAGGACAGTTTCCAAATGCTCCTGATAGCACAGAAGAATTTTAAGTGCAAGTGTTAAGGTAGCCGTGAGATTAAAAAGCTATAAAGCATCTGGAAAAGGATATGTAAGCATTCGATTTTCCTGCTGTAAGAACACTTGTAACAGAAGGAGTCTATTTCAGTTACAGCAGAATTTTACCCCTCTTTCCTAGAACTTGTTACATTTAAAATTATTTCCAATCTATGATCACAAAAAAAGTTCTCCATGTTAAACTGAGCCTGATACTTTACAAGTCATTTTTTCTCAAGGGCACAGACAACTACACTTTTTTTTAATAGAGAATGGTGGTAGAACTGACACGATTTTCTTCATCTCAACTCTGCTGCGTCAGAACTGGGCAGGAACAGGAGCATTTGATTCAAGTGTTCAATTAACTTCCAGCTTAATCTTAGGGAATTTGCCCTTCCTCTTCTACACTAGAGATGTTATTTACATAAGTAAGGTCCAGCTGGCAAGGTGCAAGCCCAGTACAAGTCATTAAAGAACTCCATTGCTATCTTTTCCCTGGAGAGAATACAGACATTCAAGCAATGACACCGTACTTAAGCTGAAGGCTATCATGTACCTGCTCATGGTCAAATGGCAGCAAATGCACAGCTAAGTGACAGGGAAATGTCAGTATGCATTTCCCCAGCAGCACTTACTGTCCACAATCCACCCAATCCTGTTTTTCTCAACAGGAACAACAAAGTCAGAACTGAGATCACCTGGACTCCTCCTTCTCTATGGCAGGAATTCAGCTAGCATATCAAAAATGAGTTCAGATGCTGGTTGAACACATGGAAGACAGGCTGCTGGGGACATCAGAAAATGGTAGATGGCTGCCTCTACTGCTGCTAGTAACTAGCAAACTCCAGTGTCCCAAACACAGAGTAGCAGCTTTTACTACTTACACTGTTCCAACCCCCTGAGGGGAGTCTTCTTCCTCTCAAAAAGTTACCAAAGATTGTAGAAAGACAAAAAGTAGTCAGAGCCACTTTATCAGGCTCTGCTAAGAATCTGAATGGAGTATCACCACCCACTGTATTTCCAAGAATTAAGTTGGTTAATAAATACTTTGTTTTTAAAATATATGTAACTGCTATTTTATGAAAGTTAGCAATTAAAAACTTATATAGGAATGATTAACATCATCTGCTAACAAAACAATATCCAGAAATCCTGCAGAGGAAGAAAATAAGTTCAATTTGCTGTGCCCGTTTCAGTGGCTCCATGAATTTTTTCCAAGTAACTTATCTAATCATGAGCCACTTCATAAGCATTAACATGAGGAGAGTTTTCAACAGCACCTGACAAAAATTCATCACACAATTGTTTCAACAGCTTTTATTCCTATCAAAGGCTATAAAAACAGGTGATCTGATCACCTTGAAAGGGATAAATAAATTAAAACTTGGGAATTGTTTAGAGAACATGAGATCTTTTCCTACTCATTCCTTATCAAAAGCAATACAATCACAACATTTTCAGATCTGAAGTTTCATACTAACCTCAGATTCATTTAATGAAGTGAGGCTCCTAGTACATGGATGTGACAAATAATTGTCTTCAGCTTTGCATCTTAATGGAATACTTTCTCCAGTTTTAGTTTTGCTTTGTTGTTTCCTAGGCTGTAAATATTTAAAAGGAGTAAAGATTAGGCTATGCATTAGACCTCCAAAATATCTCGAGTTTTCTAAAGTTACAGTGTAAAACCTCAAGCTCAGACGCCACATGAACACGTAAGCTGAAACACAGCACAAGTGTGGGAAGGTAGTAACATCTATTCATTGTGTGATCTTCAGATACACCCTACTGGGTCTCACTAACAGTCTCAGGCAATATTCTGCCTCCAAAAGAGAGAAAGCGAGACATTATTTAGGGACAAAATCTGTAACGCTGGCCGTTTTGTCATCCATTCCCCCCATACTCTGCACGCTCACAGCTGCTATGTTAGAACACCAAAGGCTAAACCTCTGCCTAATCTTCAGCATCCACATACAAATACATGGAACACTGCATGGAAAAGTTCCATAATGTACACAGAGAGATGGTGTTCTAGTAAATAAAATATTTTTGAGAAGATGAGAGCTCATGTTTGAGTGGAAGAGAAAAAGAACCAACAAGTACTCATCACTGAATATGTAGTTAAAGGACTATATGCTAAGAAAAATGATTCTAGCTCCAGTATCTCCTAGGAAAACAGAAGAACAAAAAGGGGTTAACAAGATGTTAAGTACTTACTTTCTATAAATATAATCATACCTTTTCATTTACAGAGTCATTCCTTCTACTTTGTCTTTCTTCAAGTAAAGGTATTTCTGGCAAACACTGAGGGCTACTGTGGTTAATGCGTTGTTTTAATTCCTTTATAAAGTCATCTTTGTCAGCCAGTTCTTTTCTTAACTCTTCTATCACAGTTGCATTATCCTAATAAACAGTAAAAACTGCTGAGTTGTGGGATTGGCAAAAGGAATTAACACACACAAGCAGTATTGCAATTACTTAGTAGCATCAGTTTTAGAATTACAGGCTAGAACACTTAACTATTCAAGAACAGTAACATTTCACGGATTTGTACGGTCACTGTCACAAGTGCAGTAGTCACAGAATTGCCTGGGAAGTTGTAATACAATATATTTTGATTTTTCTATTTTACTTATGTGCTTCAGCCTTCATCTCTCTTAAGATATAATAACCCGAGCTTTTATTTGTTCCCAAATCCTCGGTACTGTGAGAAAGTCGGCAGTTGTAGGGGAAGTTTTGCTATGAGAACATCTTTCTTCTCAGAGAAAGTGAATCCAAACATTCTCAAAAGAGCACAACTCATTTAGTCTTCTGTTTAGCTTCTGAAATTCTATGCTACGGCTCAGATTGGCTATCCTGATTAAAAGCTGGATGTTGAAATAAGAAATGCAACTTCCACAGATCATCCCCCCTCTGCTTTTTGATGCTTCCCTTAATCTCTCTCCACATCCCCTTCTGTCTTTTCATGCCATTGTAGATACTACCTCAGAGAAAGCAAAGAAAGTAAGAAACCTGAGACAGAACTACCATCTGAGTATTGAGCCTAGCTTGGGATCCGGAAATGCTGTGAATTATCGGAAAAAGCTACAGATGTCCAGTCTGACTGTAGGATCATAAGCATCAAACTGACATCTGCTTATCTGAACTACTGAAAAAATTGAAATTTTAGTAATTAACAGAAATTCTGTTTCTGAAGAACAAAAATAAAAGCTGGTGCTTTTTTTGGTTAGTTGCACATGATGTCAATACAACAGTGTTCAAGAACAGAACCACACCCAGAATACAAAGAGCAGGTACAGGAGTTTTACAGAATTTATGGGTAGCTAATCAAGTAGGAGGAAAGGAGAGCTGACCTTGCTTGAATCCTTTAAGGCAGATTGTCTCAGTTCTGCTATTTCTGTCTCTTTTTGTATGGCATTAGAAGCCAAAGTTTTGAGCTGTTCTTCCAAAGCTTCAACAAACTGATCTCTCTCCTCACGCCACTTTTGAAGATTATGGTCCTTTTCCTCCAGCTCCTATATTTCATGATGATAGAAAAGCATACACAGTAGAAACAAGCAGAATTTTTAAGACAGCCTAGTATTAATAAGTTTTTCATATAGCATAAATAAGGACTCAAGCTGATAAAAAGAGTTTATGGTAAGACATTTCAATTAACATATCGTGATGTCACTCAACAAGATCAGGTTACATGCATGTATTACATATGTATTTACTATGCAGATTATTGTATTTAAAGCAATCTGCCAGTGCTCTGTAGTGACTAATTATTTGAATATCTTTCATGGTCTACCACTAATTTCAGTTGGCCACTTTCATTTTGCTCCAATTTTTTTTTTCACCTTTTCCCTGTTGCTTGGAAAACATGCATCATTCATTTAATAAAAGTTAAGAGCAAGAAAAATACCTGTTTAAGTTGTTGGATAGTATAGTCTTTATAATCCAGCTCATCCTTAAACTGGTTATTAATCCTTTCAAGTTCATCCATCCTGTTCCTGAGGGATTCCTCCACAGAACGCATCGTGGACACCTGTAATGTAAGCACAGCTCACGGTTAATTAAAAGACTTCTGTAATCCAACCTGGCCAAATACTTCTTTGTTAAATAAAGAGGAATTCACAAACAAGTGCTGAGTAGGAAAACGACAGCAAGTGCAAGGTTACCAAGGAAGACATGAATTCATTTTTAAGCTTCAATTTTCCACCCCAAGCACACCCAATAAACTTTCAGACTAAGATCCTGCAAAATGGGTTTTAAAATATCTACTTGTTTAATAATTAAATTTTAACTATTAACATCACTGAAGCTGAAATTGAAGAAAAAAAATATACACGCTTATATTAAAGAGCCTCTGGAAATTAGTCTATTTCTCTTCAAGTAAATAGCATTCTTCCCAGTTATCAGCGTTTTTTCACAAGACTTAGGTTTTAGGCTTTGGAGTTACCACGGATACCAATGGCAAGTCACCAGTAACGTAGAGATAATAACAAGTCCCCTCCACAGGCAGATTAGCTATTCTCTTCACAAACCTTATTCCAGACTACCAACCAACTTTACTTTCCTCTGTTCATTATCTATGCGAAACCATGTTTTAACTTCTGGTCCCCTCTAGAGCTTCAATGGCAACTTTACCTAAGATTTGCTGCTAGCCACACTAGTGTGAAATTTCCAGCTTCATAGTTAAAGTTTGAGAAGTTTTAACAGCAGAAAGCCAAGCATTATCTTACAGAAAAAATATCTCAGTTGACTACAAACCTCGTTTTGTAGTTGCTGAATTTGTTTCTCAGCATCAGAATGTTTGTCTTTTAGATCTGCATACTCTTCTTCTTTCCTCTGCAAATCTTTTTTCAAACTCAGTACAAGGGCAGAACTCTCAGAAAGAATATTTTCTAGCCTTATGTTAAAAATAAAGACACAAAGAACATTACTGTTACACATCTCATGGAAACAGCAATTACAGCTTAATCCATGCCCTGCCTGTTGGTTTCTATTTGTAAATAGACTCTTAAATCTATCTAGACCAGTGACAAGATTTAAACAATTACTTTTGAATTTCAGCTTGCTTCTCATAATCAGATGCTGAAGCAATAAATTATTCAGATGCTATTCTGAGGGATGTACAACAAAACCACCAGCAATCCCCATATTATTCTTTATTTCCTTGCACACTCCTGTTTTCCCTTGGAACTCAAGTAGCATACCAAAGCATCCTAAAGTAGTAGTTTGGCCATTGATAAGCATGCAGATGCATTAAGTCGAAGGGATGTTCCCATTAACTATTTTTAACTCTAGTTCATTCTCAAAGGGCTCTAAGTTAACTCAGTGGTTACTTACGATTCTATACGTTGCACTTTCTCCATTTCACTCTTTTCCTTTTCCCGAAGAGAGTGTTTCATCTGCTCCAAGCTTTCATTTAAAGACAAACTTTTGAGCTGTTCTTCCAAAGCTTCTACTAACTGATCTCTCTGCTCACGCCACTTTTGAAGATTACGCTCCTTTTCCTCCAGCTGGGCAACAAGTCTTTCCTAAAAGAAGAACAGATGAACAGTGAACATCACCTACTACACACTGAACTGTTCTAACACTTCGGTAGTTAGCACCGTTTTACAGTCTTAGTAAATGTATGATCTCTTCAAGATCCACAGGAGCTCTAGAACTAGTTGCACTACAAACCTACAGAAGCAAAACCATGCTTCTATTAGACAACCTACATTACTCTCCTTGTGAAAAAAATATTAGTATTATTTAAGAACCTCCACTTCAGTTTGCTCATTTAATGATTACTAATGAGCGTTAGGAAAACAAAGTCACAAAGTGATAATAATACTAAGCTCCTCACATCCTTCTATGCTGCTTGCAGGTTCAGAAAGTCGGGACTAACTACTTCCAGATGTAAAAAAAGCTTTGCAGAATGTACAGATTCACATGTTTAAGAAGTTACATGACAAGAGCCCAGCAAACAGCTCAAGTAACTCAAGTGACTTTGTTATCAGTCACTATTTGGAAAGTGATAAAGGAGCAAAACTGTGGCTGTTTGACCAAGTATTTTTATTCAGTATCTGGAGAGAAGTTTGTGGGGTTTCTTTAGAAACTCAATTGCCTTTTCTTCCTTATAAAGGCTTAAAGGCCTTCTGCTTTGCAGAAAAGAGAACAAACAAAAGCTATTGTACAAAATACTTTCTTAGCCTCATTAAATAGTGATCTATTTTTCAACTGTAATTTTCTTATTGATGTCCCACATACGTGACATTTCATTATGCACTTATGAAAGATCTTTCTATTTGTGGCCCCCCCATTCCTTCCTTTTCCAAATCAAGCAGTTCTCATATGGGCTTTGCCATATAAGAAAGCAAGGGGACTTGGACAAGCTGCTCTTATGCACCCTTACTGTTAATACTTGGTATGTAGTTGTCTCCAAACTACAGGCACCAGACAACTCTGCCAGGACCTCATCACTTACAGTTTCTGCTTGTTGCTTTCCATAATGTTGTCGGTCCTCAGCAAATTGTTTCATTTCTTTGTTGCAAAGATTCTCAGCTTCTTTTAACTGATTTAGGAGCTCTTCTTTCTCCTCCAGCCACTTTTTTCTATCAGTTTGATACTTAGTCTCACTTTCCTGTTTCAAAGAAACCAAAAATGAAATAGTGAGTCATTAAGGAATAAAAGTCTTAAAAGCCAGGTCATCATTAAATAGACTTGTTTCTGCAAGATAACAGAAACATTAGCAGTTTTTACAACAGAATATTCCCAAAGGCAGGTATTGGATAATCATTAGTTCTTTTCCATTAAAAAATAATCATTTCCAGTATTTCTTATTCAGACTGGAGAGCCTCCATAAAACATCTCTTTTTCTTTATAAATGTTCACACAAGCTTTACAGAACTTACACCAAAAGTCAGTATAAGAAAAACTCTTTTAACTTAAAAACTTCTAACACTTTACGCTGCCTTGCAGCAGTTGTAGAAAAACTTGCAGCTCCTTTAGGGTTGAAAGACAAAGAAAAGCAACACAGTTTACACTGTAGGAGTAGTCTCCTTTCCTATCAAACCTACTGGCAGACATTCTCATATATAGGACAGAGCACCTGAGAAACTGCTTGGAAAAAATAAAAGTCTTTTAACCAAGGAAAATTAGTAGACCCGCAGCCCAACAAAAAAGGCTTCCTGGTGATAAAGTTAGATGATGATTTCGATAGCTTATATTAGTTGCCCAAGCAACTAACAGAAAACAGTTTTGACAAATACACCATAAGTTACAATTTGCTTTGAGTTAGTATTCCTTTCTTGCAAACAACAATTGTATAAGTATACTCTGCTTATAGCACATTGACGTGGTATAGAATGAAGCAATGAATGTTCAACTTTCCCCTCTTCTTGAAAAAGGGAATTGGCTCTGCGCATTAAAAAAAAAATATCATGAATAAGCTTACTCAAGGTGAAGGAGGAAAGATGTTCAGAACCATTCCACTAACAGAGTGGATGTAACCTATTGTATACTCACTTAGAAAACTCCCACTGCCAGCCCATTACTTTTATTTAAAAAAACAAACAAACAACAACAACAAAAAATAACATCAGATGGGATAAGACAACTAACTGTTCAGAGGCCAGCAAAAGAAGCACTGCTCATGGCAGCATAATGTAGGGAAGGCTACACTTCCTATACTATGGGGGCATCAGTGATGCCATTCTTAACGTACCACAAAAAAGCTGCACCTGGTCCCTATTGCATGTTGCACTGCAGCTTTTACAGGAAGTTTCTGTAATCAATATAACAGTTTACTTTATCAAGTTACAACTTTGAAGTTAAGTTACCTCCAGCTCTTTTTGCAGCTTTATTAATTCTGTATTGTTTTCATTCAAATTTGCCTCATCACTTTTGTTGTTCTTTTGCTGCCAGTCACCATTGCTCTGGTATTCCAGCTCACTGTATTTCTGTTTCCATGCAATCAGTTCTACTCAATACACAAAATGAGGTTAGATAGCATATCATTTCAAGTATATATTTGAAATACCACACCAATGACTTTTTACTAAAGCAGCTTCGGTTTTATCTGCTACAGACATAAAGAAATAACAGAAGCCTTTAACTACAAGAGATTTGTTGTTTACTATGGAACGTTAATGCCTAAGTAATAGTCACATGAAAATGGAAGTGGCTATCACAGTACGTCTAAACCCCTTTAGCATCCCTGCTCCCTTTCCCTGGAAAGATTACCTGAAGCTAATTTTTGGTACTCTTCTAACTGAGCTTGAAGCATTTCATCTTGTTCAAGCTGCACTTCCTCTTGTTCTTCTAATGCCATCCGCATAACTTCAATTGTTCTATCCCTTGCACACAGATCTGAAGGTTTGAAAATTTACAGATGAACTCCCTACTAGCTCCCATTATTATCAAATCAAGATTCTCCCATGACCAAAAGCTCTTTTAAAAGAGATAGAGCATCTCCATTGAAATATTTACATACAAATACATGCAGATATGTTTTAAAATCGAAACACAGAAGACTCAAAGTCACTAGCAATGTGACAACATTTACACAGATATTCCACACACACACACACACACACACAAATAATGGCTGACCGTCACATAGTTGATCATAGTCTTTGGAGATATCTTCCATCCACTCAGTTTCCACCAGCTCCTATATTTCATGTTGAAAGAAAAGCATACACAGTAAAAACAAGCAGAATCTTTAAGACAGGCTAGAATTAATAAGTTTTTCATATAGCATAAATAAGGACTCAAGCTGATAAAAAGAGTTTATGGTAAGACATTTCAATTAACATATCATGATGTCACTCAACAAGATCAGGTTATATGCATGTATTACATATGTATTTACTATGCAGATTATTGTATTTAAAGCAATCTGCCAGTGCTCTGTAGTGACTAATTATTTGAATATCTTTCATGGTCTACCACTAATTTCAGTTGGCCACTTTCATTTTGCTCCAATTTTTTTTTTTTTTTTTGACCTTTTTCCTGTTGCTTGGAAAACCTGCATCATTCATTTAATAAAAAATAAGAGCAAGTAAAATACCTGCTTAAGTTGTTGGATATAGAAGTCTTTATAATCCAGCTCATCCTTAAAATAGTTAATACACCTTTCAAGTTCATACGTCTTGATCCTGAGGGATTCCTCCACAGAACGCATCGTGGACACCTGTAATGTAAGCACAGCTCACGGTTCATTAAAAGACTTCTGTAATCCAACCTGGCCAAATACTTCTTTGTTAAATAAAGAGGAATTCACAAACAAGTGCTGAGTAGGAAAATGACAGCAAGTGCAAGGTTACCAAGGAATACATGAATTCATTTTTAAGCTTCAACTTTCCACCCCAAGCACACCCAATAAACTTTCAGACTAAGATCCTGCAAAATGGGTTTTAAAATATCTTCTTGTTTAATAATTAAATTTTAACTATTAACATCACTGAAGCTGAAATTGAAGAAAAAAAATATACATGCTTATATTAAAGAGCCTCTGGAAATTAGTCTATTTCTCTTCAAGTAAATAGCATTCTTCTTCCCAGTTATCAGCGTTTTTTCACAAGACTTAGGTTTTAGGCTTTGGAGTTACAAACCTCGCTTTGTACTTGCTGAATTTGTTTCTCGGCATCAGAATGTTTGTCTTTTAGATCTGCATACTCTTCTTCTTTCCTCTGCAAATCTTTTTTCAAATTCAGTACAAGGGCAGAACTCTCAGAAAGAATATTTTCTAGCCTTATGTTAAAAATAAAGACACAAAGAACATTACTGTTACACATCTCATGGAAACAGCAATTACAGCTTAATCCATGCCCTGCCTGTTGGTTTCTGCAGCGACTCGGCACGGACTCAGATGTGAACGATCCAAATCGTTTATTACAAGTTCTCACATCCCTTATATACCTTCACAAGTTGTTATTTTCTAACTTTCCCATCTGCCCTTACAACTTTCCCAAACATCTTACATGTCAACAAAGCATTCTACAAAACACTTTTCAACTGTCCATGCAGGCACATAACCAATCAGAGCTGTGAGACTCTTCTCCTTGCAGAGGTGTCCTTGGTTCCCATGCTGTTTATCTTGCTCCACAGCTGCTGCTCTGAACAGCTTTTCTTGTATTCCCACAATTCCCCCTTTTTTGTTTATTGACAAGCTACTACCATACTATAAAATAATAACACTAATTATATTAATAACATAATCATTATAACTCAATCAAGGCCTCGATTGACAATACTCTAAAAGTGAAAAAAGGAGACAAGTCAAATACAACATAACAACATTACTGTTAAACCCACTAGAAAGAACAAACATGTTTGTACTGCAACCTAAGTTTCTGCAACCTGAAAATAAATCCGTGAGGGTCCCATTGTGTTAATCTGTAACTGATCAGGAAAAGGCTTCAATTTTTATATACTCTGATATATTGATTTTTAATGACCACTAAAATTTGTGCAGTAAATGCTTTTAAGATGTTCATAACCATGCTCTACCAACTGAGTTATCTGGGCTAATAATTGATTAATGATCGCACAATTTAATGGAATAGCATGTCAAATAGAACCAATTTTAGAGGACAAATGTACTAGAGTATCACTAAGGGCATTATTACTTATTGACCCTTGAGAAACAGCAAGCCATGTTGGTGGTGGATGTGACAGGTAGTGCCAGCAGGGCGTCCCCTGCTTCAAGGTGCACATTTCCTCTCTCACCCATCACAGATTCTCTCCTGCATTCAGGGTCTGAAGGATTTCTTCCAGTTGTACACCACATCCGCATGGCCAGTGCGTGATATAGAGCCCAAGTGGAACACCTGCTTGGAAAACAGAATAAACCATCAAATTTAGTTCTATTAGCGTGCACTTTTGTCTAAAATGATGCATGGTTATATTTTCAGATCCCAATTAATTGGATGTAAAAGAGGTATCCGTTCTATGATACAGGGTCATCTCTTTGCCTGGGATTCCTTTCCAGGTTTTGTCTTTGCAAATTAAGAAAAGCTAATTAATAGGCTAATAACATCATAACCAAACAGTACTAAAACATTAAAAGAGCTATTCCTGTAGATTCTAGCATTGATTAGATCAAATCCTGTTTAATACACATCTGATCTATTACTAAAATAGAAGAAGCACACAACATCCTAGCTAATGCCTTAAACTCTAAATCTTGAGACTGCATTCACCTGTATGTGCTGTGGAAAATACGTAAGAAGAATGAGTATCTATTGTTACAGGTGCATATTTTAGACGGCCAAATTCAGGAACGTGAGTGACGTCTGTCTGACACAGTTGAAGAGGTGCAGTGCCACATGGATTTGTCCGAGTCTGAGGCAAAGAGCTATCAGTCAAATTATGTAGCTGATATTCAGTCATAAACACGGTGTATTGCATAGGAGAGAGGATCATTCTTAACACAGTTTTCCAATTGTGAGGGGTCATAGCGTAACTGTCACTGTTTGTAACCAAAAGATTGTACGTAAAGGCTGACTGAACTCCGTATGTTCTCACTGACTCCCTTAGCTCCTTCACTGCCTCATAAGGCAGAGATTCCAAATGGGGGACCTGATTAGGAAAGGTCTGCAACGTGTCAGCATCACCCCTTAATATTGTTTCTTTTTTGCATTGCTCTAAGACATCACAGTACGCTGTAGGGAAATTTGTCATTCCTGCTTCCTTCAAAGTATCATCAGGAGGAAATGCGTCCAATTCTCTTTCTGGATCTTCTGGACCGGGGTCACAACGATCCCCTGGTTTCGATCCGTCCGTGTCTTTAACCACGTTACACGCCGGCTGCACAGACGCAGCAGCGCACGACGTGGGGGGGGAGGAGGGCAGAAGCGGCGCGACGAGCGTCGTAGGCGGAGCGAAGGGCGAGGGCGCCGTAGAGGGCGGCAACGCGGCGAACGTCGGGGGAGGAGCGAACGGCGGGAGCGCGAAGAGGGGCGGCCGCGGCCCCTCGTCTCCCCGAATCGGGGAGGGGTCGGAGCCGCCAGTCAGATCCGGGCACGGGCCGCTTCCCGCAGCGAGAGGCAGCGGCGGGGTTGGGACGGAGGGCGGCAGGGAATGGTCGGAATAAATTCTTTCCCGTCGTGGTTGCTTAATCCCTTCCATTATCCGGCTCCAAACGGGCAACAGCTTAGCAGCCTTTCTGTCTTTAGCGAGAGAAGCCTCGTAGAGTTTTGAGCCGATTTTGTCCCAAAGTTCTCCATCGAGAGAGAACTCAGTTTTTGGAAATTCAGGGACATTTTTGCTTATCCATTTAAGAAGAGTAGCTAATGCTTTAGTAGACACAGTCTTATCCTGATACGGTAACACTGACCGCAATACTTCGAGATTTACTTTCTGCTCCTTCGTTAGTGAGCTCCCCATAGTTCCCGACTGCTCACCTTCTGTCCTGCAGAACGGTGCGGGTGCGCGCGAAACAGTCTCTCCAAAGTTCAGTCGGGCGACGCTGCCGGACCGGGCTCGCTCAGCCGCGGGTTGATTTGCTCCACGTTGTGGGCGCCATTTGCAGCGACTCGGCACGGACTCAGATGTGAACGATCCAAATCGTTTATTACAAGTTCTCACATCCCTTATATACCTTCACAAGTTGTTATTTTCTAACTTTCCCATCTGCCCTTACAACTTTCCCAAACATCTTACATGTCAACAAAGCATTCTACAAAACACTTTTCAACTGTCCATGCAGGCACATAACCAATCAGAGCTGTGAGACTCTTCTTCTCCTTGCAGAGGTGTCCTTGGTTCCCATGCTGTTTATCTTGCTCCACAGCTGCTGCTCTGAACAGCTTTTCTTGTATTCCCACAGGTTTCTATTTGTAAATAGACTCTTAAATCTATCTAGACCAGTGACAAGATTTAAACAATTACTTTTGAATTTCAGCTTGCTTCTCATAATCAGATGCTGAAGCAATAAATTATTCAGATGCTATTCTGAGGGATGTACAACAAAACCACCAGCAATCCCCATATTATTCTTTATTTCCTTGCACACTCCTGTTTTCCCTTGGAACTCAAGTAGCATACCAAAGCATCCTAAAGTAGTAGTTTGGCCATTGATAAGCATGCAGATGCATTAAGTCGAAGGGATGTTCCCATTAACTATTTTTAACTCTAGTTCATTCTCAAAGGGCTCTAAGTTAACTCAGTGGTTACTTACGATTCTATACGTTGCACTTTCTCCATTTCACTCTTTTCCTTTTCCCGAAGAGAGTGTTTCATCTGCTCCAAGCTTTCATTTAAAGACAAACTTTTGAGCTGTTCTTCCAAAGCTTCTACTAACTGATCTCTCTGCTCACGCCACTTTTGAAGATTACGCTCCTTTTCCTCCAGCTGGGCAACAAGTCTTTCCTAAAAGAAGAACAGATGAACAGTGAACATCACCTACTACACACTGAACTGTTCTAACACTTCGGTAGTTAGCACCGTTTTACAGTCTTAGTAAATGTATGATCTCTTCAAGATCCACAGGAGCTCTAGAACTAGTTGCACTACAAACCTACAGAAGCAAAACCATGCTTCTATTAGACAACCTACATTACTCTCCTTGTGAAAAAAATATTAGTATTATTTAAGAACCTCCACTTCAGTTTGCTCATTTAATGATTACTAATGAGCGTTAGGAAAACAAAGTCACAAAGTGATAATAATACTAAGCTCCTCACATCCTTCTATGCTGCTTGCAGGTTCAGAAAGTCGGGACTAACTACTTCCAGATGTAAAAAAAGCTTTGCAGAATGTACAGATTCACATGTTTAAGAAGTTACATGACAAGAGCCCAGCAAACAGCTCAAGTAACTCAAGTGACTTTGTTATCAGTCACTATTTGGAAAGTGATAAAGGAGCAAAACTGTGGCTGTTTGACCAAGTATTTTTATTCAGTATCTGGAGAGAAGTTTGTGGGGTTTCTTTAGAAACTCAATTGCCTTTTCTTCCTTATAAAGGCTTAAAGGCCTTCTGCTTTGCAGAAAAGAGAACAAACAAAAGCTATTGTACAAAATACTTTCTTAGCCTCATTAAATAGTGATCTATTTTTCAACTGTAATTTTCTTATTGATGTCCCACATACGTGACATTTCATTATGCACTTATGAAAGATCTTTCTATTTGTGGCCCCCCCATTCCTTCCTTTTCCAAATCAAGCAGTTCTCATATGGGCTTTGCCATATAAGAAAGCAAGGGGACTTGGACAAGCTGCTCTTATGCACCCTTACTGTTAATACTTGGTATGTAGTTGTCTCCAAACTACAGGCACCAGACAACTCTGCCAGGACCTCATCACTTACAGTTTCTGCTTGTTGCTTTCCATAATGTTGTCGGTCCTCAGCAAATTGTTTCATTTCTTTGTTGCAAAGATTCTCAGCTTCTTTTAACTGATTTAGGAGCTCTTCTTTCTCCTCCAGCCACTTTTTTCTATCAGTTTGATACTTAGTCTCACTTTCCTGTTTCAAAGAAACCAAAAATGAAATAGTGAGTCATTAAGGAATAAAAGTCTTAAAAGCCAGGTCATCATTAAATAGACTTGTTTCTGCAAGATAACAGAAACATTAGCAGTTTTTACAACAGAATATTCCCAAAGGCAGGTATTGGATAATCATTAGTTCTTTTCCATTAAAAAATAATCATTTCCAGTATTTCTTATTCAGACTGGAGAGCCTCCATAAAACATCTCTTTTTCTTTATAAATGTTCACACAAGCTTTACAGAACTTACACCAAAAGTCAGTATAAGAAAAACTCTTTTAACTTAAAAACTTCTAACACTTTACGCTGCCTTGCAGCAGTTGTAGAAAAACTTGCAGCTCCTTTAGGGTTGAAAGACAAAGAAAAGCAACACAGTTTACACTGTAGGAGTAGTCTCCTTTCCTATCAAACCTACTGGCAGACATTCTCATATATAGGACAGAGCACCTGAGAAACTGCTTGGAAAAAATAAAAGTCTTTTAACCAAGGAAAATTAGTAGACCCGCAGCCCAACAAAAAAGGCTTCCTGGTGATAAAGTTAGATGATGATTTCGATAGCTTATATTAGTTGCCCAAGCAACTAACAGAAAACAGTTTTGACAAATACACCATAAGTTACAATTTGCTTTGAGTTAGTATTCCTTTCTTGCAAACAACAATTGTATAAGTATACTCTGCTTATAGCACATTGACGTGGTATAGAATGAAGCAATGAATGTTCAACTTTCCCCTCTTCTTGAAAAAGGGAATTGGCTCTGCGCATTAAAAAAAAAATATCATGAATAAGCTTACTCAAGGTGAAGGAGGAAAGATGTTCAGAACCATTCCACTAACAGAGTGGATGTAACCTATTGTATACTCACTTAGAAAACTCCCACTGCCAGCCCATTACTTTTATTTAAAAAAACAAACAAACAACAACAACAAAAAATAACATCAGATGGGATAAGACAACTAACTGTTCAGAGGCCAGCAAAAGAAGCACTGCTCATGGCAGCATAATGTAGGGAAGGCTACACTTCCTATACTATGGGGGCATCAGTGATGCCATTCTTAACGTACCACAAAAAAGCTGCACCTGGTCCCTATTGCATGTTGCACTGCAGCTTTTACAGGAAGTTTCTGTAATCAATATAACAGTTTACTTTATCAAGTTACAACTTTGAAGTTAAGTTACCTCCAGCTCTTTTTGCAGCTTTATTAATTCTGTATTGTTTTCATTCAAATTTGCCTCATCACTTTTGTTGTTCTTTTGCTGCCAGTCACCATTGCTCTGGTATTCCAGCTCACTGTATTTCTGTTTCCATGCAATCAGTTCTACTCAATACACAAAATGAGGTTAGATAGCATATCATTTCAAGTATATATTTGAAATACCACACCAATGACTTTTTACTAAAGCAGCTTCGGTTTTATCTGCTACAGACATAAAGAAATAACAGAAGCCTTTAACTACAAGAGATTTGTTGTTTACTATGGAACGTTAATGCCTAAGTAATAGTCACATGAAAATGGAAGTGGCTATCACAGTACGTCTAAACCCCTTTAGCATCCCTGCTCCCTTTCCCTGGAAAGATTACCTGAAGCTAATTTTTGGTACTCTTCTAACTGAGCTTGAAGCATTTCATCTTGTTCAAGCTGCACTTCCTCTTGTTCTTCTAATGCCATCCGCATAACTTCAATTGTTCTATCCCTTGCACACAGATCTGAAGGTTTGAAAATTTACAGATGAACTCCCTACTAGCTCCCATTATTATCAAATCAAGATTCTCCCATGACCAAAAGCTCTTTTAAAAGAGATAGAGCATCTCCATTGAAATATTTACATACAAATACATGCAGATATGTTTTAAAATCGAAACACAGAAGACTCAAAGTCACTAGCAATGTGACAACATTTACACAGATATTCCACACACACACACACACACACACAAATAATGGCTGACCGTCACATAGTTGATCATAGTCTTTGGAGATATCTTCCATCCACTCAGTTTCCACCAGCTCCTATATTTCATGTTGAAAGAAAAGCATACACAGTAAAAACAAGCAGAATCTTTAAGACAGGCTAGAATTAATAAGTTTTTCATATAGCATAAATAAGGACTCAAGCTGATAAAAAGAGTTTATGGTAAGACATTTCAATTAACATATCATGATGTCACTCAACAAGATCAGGTTATATGCATGTATTACATATGTATTTACTATGCAGATTATTGTATTTAAAGCAATCTGCCAGTGCTCTGTAGTGACTAATTATTTGAATATCTTTCATGGTCTACCACTAATTTCAGTTGGCCACTTTCATTTTGCTCCAATTTTTATTTTTTTTTTTGACCTTTTTCCTGTTGCTTGGAAAACCTGCATCATTCATTTAATAAAAAATAAGAGCAAGTAAAATACCTGCTTAAGTTGTTGGATATAGAAGTCTTTATAATCCAGCTCATCCTTAAAATAGTTAATACACCTTTCAAGTTCATACGTCTTGATCCTGAGGGATTCCTCCACAGAACGCATCGTGGACACCTGTAATGTAAGCACAGCTCACGGTTCATTAAAAGACTTCTGTAATCCAACCTGGCCAAATACTTCTTTGTTAAATAAAGAGGAATTCACAAACAAGTGCTGAGTAGGAAAATGACAGCAAGTGCAAGGTTACCAAGGAATACATGAATTCATTTTTAAGCTTCAACTTTCCACCCCAAGCACACCCAATAAACTTTCAGACTAAGATCCTGCAAAATGGGTTTTAAAATATCTTCTTGTTTAATAATTAAATTTTAACTATTAACATCACTGAAGCTGAAATTGAAGAAAAAAAATATACATGCTTATATTAAAGAGCCTCTGGAAATTAGTCTATTTCTCTTCAAGTAAATAGCATTCTTCTTCCCAGTTATCAGCGTTTTTTCACAAGACTTAGGTTTTAGGCTTTGGAGTTACAAACCTCGCTTTGTACTTGCTGAATTTGTTTCTCGGCATCAGAATGTTTGTCTTTTAGATCTGCATACTCTTCTTCTTTCCTCTGCAAATCTTTTTTCAAATTCAGTACAAGGGCAGAACTCTCAGAAAGAATATTTTCTAGCCTTATGTTAAAAATAAAGACACAAAGAACATTACTGTTACACATCTCATGGAAACAGCAATTACAGCTTAATCCATGCCCTGCCTGTTGGTTTCTGCAGCGACTCGGCACGGACTCAGATGTGAACGATCCAAATCGTTTATTACAAGTTCTCACATCCCTTATATACCTTCACAAGTTGTTATTTTCTAACTTTCCCATCTGCCCTTACAACTTTCCCAAACATCTTACATGTCAACAAAGCATTCTACAAAACACTTTTCAACTGTCCATGCAGGCACATAACCAATCAGAGCTGTGAGACTCTTCTCCTTGCAGAGGTGTCCTTGGTTCCCATGCTGTTTATCTTGCTCCACAGCTGCTGCTCTGAACAGCTTTTCTTGTATTCCCACAATTCCCCCTTTTTTGTTTATTGACAAGCTACTACCATACTATAAAATAATAACACTAATTATATTAATAACATAATCATTATAACTCAATCAAGGCCTCGATTGACAATACTCTAAAAGTGAAAAAAGGAGACAAGTCAAATACAACATAACAACATTACTGTTAAACCCACTAGAAAGAACAAACATGTTTGTACTGCAACCTAAGTTTCTGCAACCTGAAAATAAATCCGTGAGGGTCCCATTGTGTTAATCTGTAACTGATCAGGAAAAGGCTTCAATTTTTATATACTCTGATATATTGATTTTTAATGACCACTAAAATTTGTGCAGTAAATGCTTTTAAGATGTTCATAACCATGCTCTACCAACTGAGTTATCTGGGCTAATAATTGATTAATGATCGCACAATTTAATGGAATAGCATGTCAAATAGAACCAATTTTAGAGGACAAATGTACTAGAGTATCACTAAGGGCATTATTACTTATTGACCCTTGAGAAACAGCAAGCCATGTTGGTGGTGGATGTGACAGGTAGTGCCAGCAGGGCGTCCCCTGCTTCAAGGTGCACATTTCCTCTCTCACCCATCACAGATTCTCTCCTGCATTCAGGGTCTGAAGGATTTCTTCCAGTTGTACACCACATCCGCATGGCCAGTGCGTGATATAGAGCCCAAGTGGAACACCTGCTTGGAAAACAGAATAAACCATCAAATTTAGTTCTATTAGCGTGCACTTTTGTCTAAAATGATGCATGGTTATATTTTCAGATCCCAATTAATTGGATGTAAAAGAGGTATCCGTTCTATGATACAGGGTCATCTCTTTGCCTGGGATTCCTTTCCAGGTTTTGTCTTTGCAAATTAAGAAAAGCTAATTAATAGGCTAATAACATCATAACCAAACAGTACTAAAACATTAAAAGAGCTATTCCTGTAGATTCTAGCATTGATTAGATCAAATCCTGTTTAATACACATCTGATCTATTACTAAAATAGAAGAAGCACACAACATCCTAGCTAATGCCTTAAACTCTAAATCTTGAGACTGCATTCACCTGTATGTGCTGTGGAAAATACGTAAGAAGAATGAGTATCTATTGTTACAGGTGCATATTTTAGACGGCCAAATTCAGGAACGTGAGTGACGTCTGTCTGACACAGTTGAAGAGGTGCAGTGCCACATGGATTTGTCCGAGTCTGAGGCAAAGAGCTATCAGTCAAATTATGTAGCTGATATTCAGTCATAAACACGGTGTATTGCATAGGAGAGAGGATCATTCTTAACACAGTTTTCCAATTGTGAGGGGTCATAGCGTAACTGTCACTGTTTGTAACCAAAAGATTGTACGTAAAGGCTGACTGAACTCCGTATGTTCTCACTGACTCCCTTAGCTCCTTCACTGCCTCATAAGGCAGAGATTCCAAATGGGGGACCTGATTAGGAAAGGTCTGCAACGTGTCAGCATCACCCCTTAATATTGTTTCTTTTTTGCATTGCTCTAAGACATCACAGTACGCTGTAGGGAAATTTGTCATTCCTGCTTCCTTCAAAGTATCATCAGGAGGAAATGCGTCCAATTCTCTTTCTGGATCTTCTGGACCGGGGTCACAACGATCCCCTGGTTTCGATCCGTCCGTGTCTTTAACCACGTTACACGCCGGCTGCACAGACGCAGCAGCGCACGACGTGGGGGGGGAGGAGGGCAGAAGCGGCGCGACGAGCGTCGTAGGCGGAGCGAAGGGCGAGGGCGCCGTAGAGGGCGGCAACGCGGCGAACGTCGGGGGAGGAGCGAACGGCGGGAGCGCGAAGAGGGGCGGCCGCGGCCCCTCGTCTCCCCGAATCGGGGAGGGGTCGGAGCCGCCAGTCAGATCCGGGCACGGGCCGCTTCCCGCAGCGAGAGGCAGCGGCGGGGTTGGGACGGAGGGCGGCAGGGAATGGTCGGAATAAATTCTTTCCCGTCGTGGTTGCTTAATCCCTTCCATTATCCGGCTCCAAACGGGCAACAGCTTAGCAGCCTTTCTGTCTTTAGCGAGAGAAGCCTCGTAGAGTTTTGAGCCGATTTTGTCCCAAAGTTCTCCATCGAGAGAGAACTCAGTTTTTGGAAATTCAGGGACATTTTTGCTTATCCATTTAAGAAGAGTAGCTAATGCTTTAGTAGACACAGTCTTATCCTGATACGGTAACACTGACCGCAATACTTCGAGATTTACTTTCTGCTCCTTCGTTAGTGAGCTCCCCATAGTTCCCGACTGCTCACCTTCTGTCCTGCAGAACGGTGCGGGTGCGCGCGAAACAGTCTCTCCAAAGTTCAGTCGGGCGACGCTGCCGGACCGGGCTCGCTCAGCCGCGGGTTGATTTGCTCCACGTTGTGGGCGCCATTTGCAGCGACTCGGCACGGACTCAGATGTGAACGATCCAAATCGTTTATTACAAGTTCTCACATCCCTTATATACCTTCACAAGTTGTTATTTTCTAACTTTCCCATCTGCCCTTACAACTTTCCCAAACATCTTACATGTCAACAAAGCATTCTACAAAACACTTTTCAACTGTCCATGCAGGCACATAACCAATCAGAGCTGTGAGACTCTTCTTCTCCTTGCAGAGGTGTCCTTGGTTCCCATGCTGTTTATCTTGCTCCACAGCTGCTGCTCTGAACAGCTTTTCTTGTATTCCCACAGGTTTCTATTTGTAAATAGACTCTTAAATCTATCTAGACCAGTGACAAGATTTAAACAATTACTTTTGAATTTCAGCTTGCTTCTCATAATCAGATGCTGAAGCAATAAATTATTCAGATGCTATTCTGAGGGATGTACAACAAAACCACCAGCAATCCCCATATTATTCTTTATTTCCTTGCACACTCCTGTTTTCCCTTGGAACTCAAGTAGCATACCAAAGCATCCTAAAGTAGTAGTTTGGCCATTGATAAGCATGCAGATGCATTAAGTCGAAGGGATGTTCCCATTAACTATTTTTAACTCTAGTTCATTCTCAAAGGGCTCTAAGTTAACTCAGTGGTTACTTACGATTCTATACGTTGCACTTTCTCCATTTCACTCCTTTCCTTTTCCCGAAGAGAGTGTTTCATCTGCTCCAAGCTGTTTTTCAGCTGCATAACTTCTTGAATCAGATTTGCTTCTTTGCTACTTAACTCTTCAACCTTTTTTTCTGCATTTGCAGACTTCTCCTGCAGAGTTGCTGTAACTGTCTCCAGATTAACAATAATAGATCCTTTTTCTTTAAGTAATTCATTGAGTTTTGACACATTGTCTTCCATTGTCTTGGAAGCCTCCAGGAGATATTCAAGCTCTCTTATTTTTACCTCACAGTTGGCAACTTCCTCCTGAAATTGTGCAATCACTCTCTGATCTTCTGCAGTCTTTTCTTCAAAGTCCTGAGTTTTCTTTTCTATTTGCTCATGTAACTGATTCACAAGATCATCTTCCTGACTAGTGTGAGTTGTAATCTCACATAGCTTCATTACAAGTTGACAATTATGATTTTCAGCATTATTCAGTCCCGCCTTTAGGTTTTCATTGTCTTGAAGCAGTGCTTTGATGTGCTGACTTTTTTGTGAGGAAACATCAACAATACTTCTGCATACTTCCCAAATCCTTTCAAGACTATAGTTAAAGGAGAGGTCCTGCACAAGATCTGAGATGGAAGAAGTCTGTGACTGAATGCATGCAGAACTAATTTGAGATGTCCCTGGCTCATCCTTTTCAGAGTCTGAGGAATCCTTTACACTGACAAAGTCAGTACCGATGACGTGAAACTCTAAGTGACATTTGTATAATTCATCTAATTTGGTCCGCATTTCTTTTACTTGTGACACTTTATCAATTATATATTCTTTGGCAACTTCTATGTTGTTAGTTAGTTGGGCATTTTTGTCTTCTAGTGTCATATTTATAGATTTCTGTTCATCCAGTTCAGAAGCAATTTCCCGATAGTCAGCTTGACCCTGCAGAATTTGTTCACGGAGGGCATCAGCTGTTTCTTCAGAAAAAGAAAGCTCAATACGCAGGCTTGTTACCTGCTTACTGAAATCTTTTTTATTTTTTTCTCTTCTGCATTGTTCTTCAAGCACAGCTAAATGATGTTCCAAGATTTCAGTTCTTTCCCTCAGTGCTAGTACTTCCTTTCGGTACGCGGAGCACTTTTGTTTCATGTGTTCAATTGTCCTTTGCTCTACAGTGTTCTTTTTCTTTCTCTCATTTACAACTACTGTAAAACAAACAAACAAACAAAAAAGGGAAAAGGAATGTAGCTCAGATTGATTAAAATCATTATTTCATAGCAGTTCACAACACCAAGTAGCAACTTCTAAGTGAAAAACTGTCATAATATGCAAGCCATGCCCTCACATCACATAGTATTTGATACTAGTGAAGGAATTCAAGTCCTCTGAACACGTAATCAGGTGCCTCAGATTTCTATACAGAATTAACAGCAAAAGGTTTTCAGTCTGGAAGAACACTTTTACCATGGCACTACTCAAACCTTCCACTCCACACCAGTAGAAAATCTAATTAGATTCAAGAAACATGGGAACGAGATAGATAATTCACAGCTATATTCTTTCTATCTTCCCTGCTTCAGCAATCCCTATAAGGCAGCCAGGAATCACTCCATCTACATCTAAATGGTAGATAAACAGTTCTCTAAGAAATTTAATTCCAACTCACAGTCCTCTTACTTTCAAACGAAAGATAAAACCCTGGACAAGTTGATCACTTAAGTGTTGATATCTGTCTCTCTTATTCAGTTGATCTCTAAACAAAATATGAGGATTCCTACTTCTGTCCACACTTACTCTTTTGCATATAAAGTTCACTCATAAAGTTGTACAAATTTGCAGATTCAAGTTTCCATAAATATTCCATTAGCTTGGGGCTGTTTTTTTCTTTAACTGGTGAGCAATTAGCTAAAATCACATGCATTTTCTTTTTATCAAAAGCGACTTCTGCTGTATTTCATCATTGCTTTAGAATCCAGTTACGTCCATTCCATAATATGCATACTTTAAGCATTAAAATAAATATAAGTCAAGACTTACTAGGGATTGGGTCACCACAACAATATATTCCATGGTGATTCTTGTACAGTCCTTTTATTACTACAACTACAGAAATGCAGAATTTTATAGCACCCACGTGCAGCCTGCATTACATACAGATTCACATGTACTGCATGGAAACAGCCTCTTAACTCATCTAAGGAGTTTTATATACAGCCCTCAACTGATTTAAAAGTCATACTGAAGAAACAGCAGTGGCATATTCCACCCCAAACCAGGTTTTGGGTTTTGACTGCTACTCCCAGCAACACTAGTGAGGGGAATATGATTTATAAGTAATCTAAACACTTTATGCTGAAAACAAGAAGCAAGCACTAAAGCAAGATAAATAAGACTAGGGAGAAGATGTGTAATGTTCAGTCTAGAAGCTCCTTACAGAGGAAGTAGGGAAAAAGCATTATTACAGAGCATAGGAAACAAGACCTAAAAGCTCAGAGAATGGTGTAAATACCCTGAACTTGAAGCTGAGATAACCTAGCATCTCCTAAAACACTTTTGCTCGTGCTACTTATATAACTAATTCTACAAAAGAACCAGCACAACATACCTGTGCTCATTGTTCTACTGTGTATATTTAACATAGCTAAAGAATATATATTAAGCGGTTTTTGAAATTGGACGCTATTAATACTCACAAATAGAAGAAAATTTTAACATGATTGAATACTCAGTACTTCTTAACAGAAAACTTCATGCTGACATTTTGACTATCAGCTACCCATTTTAATTCCTATGTGGAGTATTGCTGTCATTAATTTTTAAATGAGAGCTTTGGTCATATGATTATAACAAACCCACTACTATTTGGAGTATGGAGGAGTCCACATCCCTCCCTCAGTCTCTGGTAAGATGCTTATATGTGATGCCATTCAGTGGTCACATTAGGATTCAATATTTATGCCAAATAAAGGCAGCAGGGACAAATCATCCAAGAACAGCATCTCATCCAAAGAAGGCCTTGACTTTCTCCCTTGCACATATTTTGCAAGAGGAATACAAGAAAGGAAGGGACTACAGCTAAGTTTTAGATTTTCCCTTCTACACTGTATATGCCTTCCGTAATTCTAGGAACACTGATGCTCAGCTGTGCCCAGAAGTGAAGTTAAATGCATCAGAGCTTATTAAACCATTTTGCTCAAATATTGCCCATGAGCGAGCAATTAGCAGGTCGTCAACAATTTTGATAGTTGCTTCAGGAAAAACAAAACAAACAAACAAAGAAAAGCACTTGAACAGCTGATGCTACTCAGAAGATCAGCAACAGCAGTTGAAACAATCCTAAAGAAACAGTTTAACACAGTGGCTTTTCTCCTTATACCATAAGGTACGCGCTTCACAGCCTTTTGCTTCCTATCCGGAATAGGAAGCAATTTATTGTTTTGGAAGACACCCTGTTCAACGATGGAAGAAACTGTACCTTTCTTTGGAGGTGGCTCTTCCACAGTAGGCTTATCCTCGTCAGTACTGTGCTTTCTTCCCACTTCCAACTCAGTTTTCTCTTGTTTCAGTGCTTTAACTGAAAGCACTGAAAATTGGCTGCTTTCAGTTCCTTTATTAGTGTTCTCTTCTGCCGGTTCTGCTTTAATGGTAGTTAAATGGTAGGTAGTCTTTTCCTGTATTGATATAAGATCAGTTACATTGAAGCTTAACAAAAGGAGCACTTAAGTCTCAGTAATCTTCTGTAGGCAAATATTTACACAAAACCATACAGCTAAAATATTTACCCGGTGACTCTATAGACATCAGTTACAAATCTCAATAGCAGACAGAACAAGTACACCTTCAGATAATGACAAGTGCAATACTCGGTAGAGTATACAAGGGAAAGCAAGAGCCTAGCAGGTTACAAAGTAAAAGACTTGCACACAATCAAGAGTTTACCAGTTTATCAAAGAATTTCCTGTTTCCAAGAAGTCAACAAAATTACAAACATGGTCAAAGAGCAAATGGTTAGCTCTCATACAAGTTCATCACATCACACTTCTGCTAAGCTGCTAAAATCACTTTCATCGTGACAGATATAATCCAACCTTAAAGCTTAGTCAGCTCTGTCACGCATATTTTAGATTGTGTCCTTGACCACAAGCGAAGCTTCCTTACTTACAAGATGACGATTGTTAAGCCATGCTGGCACTGCCAAGGACTGATTATTCATCTTTAGTAGCTTATGAAAAGAAAAGCCTCAGAAGTGTTCAGGCCACACAATCTCACAGATAGAGTTGGAGCCTTGTTCTTGGAAGAAGTAATAGGTGAGGACATGACTACTCGTCACAGTCAGCTTTAATACCATGGAAATACTAAGTTGCAGTGATGCACAGTCAAAGATTAAGAAGGGTCAAGTTGCTAAGCTTACAAGGTTAGAGATCTGAGTGACAGAATTAACTATAAATGTTTTCAGAGCTACTTCAGGCTACCAAACATCAAAAAATGAACAAAAACCACCAGAAGTGGTATGCACACATACTTAATCAAGCTAGTCTTCACATATTCAGTAGCTCGCAGTACACTAGTCAGGATAAAGTTTTATGGACTGCATAGAACGTGGAGATATCCTGACCATTCATACTCGTACTTCCAACTCTACTCAACATACTTTTACTGTTGCTCTTCCTCTGATGTAGGAGTGTGAGGCAGGAGTTAGTGGAACACACTGATATTTTTGTTGTTTGTGTTAACAACAACTACCTTCAGATAAATTTGAATTGTTTACAATTTCAAGCGAGTACCAGCTACATACAGAAAATCAGTTTTCCAAAAATGTGTTGATTACAAGCATAGAATTAGTGTTTTTCTTTTTTTGTATAAGGATACGGAGATGTGTAAAACTCACATAATCTTTTACTTTTTCTTCTAAATGAGATTTTAAGTCTTGTAGCTCTGTAATAATGTCATCTTTCTGCACCACGATGTCCATTAGCTCTCGAATCCTTTCATTTTGTGCATTCATTTTCTTGGAAATAAAAAATAAAAAAAAAATCAGTCATCAGTTTCTAATGTAGTGTTAAGTAGCTGAATTACACAATGCATTAAAGGCAAATTCAGTTAAGCTAAGCTCGGTAAGAAATCTATTAATGGAGCCTACTGGAATAGCATTATAAGCTACCACAAGTTGGTATTAAAACAATTTTACACAACATCTTCTTGATAAAGTTACCTCAGTTGCTTCTTTAAGTTGCTCAACAGACTCATTCAATTTAATCATCTGCATTTCAAAGTCTGTAACACACAGAAAAGGTTGTATTACATAAGTAGCCAATAGATAGTTTATTAAGTAATCAATTTTTCCAGATATTCTAATGTTTAGGTAGCTTTTGAACAGATTAATTAATTTGCATGTGGTCTTCACTTATTGGGAGTGATTCAAAAGTTTTCTATATTTCTTGGAACGAAAACATTGCATCAACAAGACATAAAGAAGAGTAGAGATTACAATATAAAAGTTAAAATCAAGATATAGACATTTAACCCCATACTTACGAAAGCGTAAAGCTGCTAGTTGCAGTTTAAAGGAGAGGGGGGGAAAAAAGAAAAGAAATAACCAAAAACCGTGGAATTGCTGAACCTGAATATACACAAGGAACAAACTATCACTTATCTACAGGCTATGGTTCCAAAGGTAGAACATCTCCTCTAATTCCTACTCAAACTGGTTATTTCTCTTTTAGATTAATGAACTATTTCTGTCTTCTACCTTTCACATCGCATAACTCACCTTTGTTCTTCTGCATCAGCTCTTCTTCAGTTTTAAGTAGTTTGGTGTTTTTCTCTGTTAGCTCTTCTTTGGTCTCCATCAGTTCAAAGTTAGTTTTCTCCAGCTGCTTTTCAATCCAGCCAATATCTTCCTTCGGGTCCTCCAGGGATACAATGGAACTATGTGCTGCCTCAGCTTGCTCTTTAATATCCATGACATCATAATGCACAGAATCAAGAATGCCCTCAGGATCAACACAGGTGTCAGGCACTATGCTATGTTCTCCACCCTGAAACGTAATTTATAATCAGTTAAAACTGGTGAATAGCTGACTACATAATAGCTGTTATTTCTACAGATAGTCTGGATAGCCACTATGAAGACAGCCATACAAGAAGTTTTTAATTTCAGCTTCAAAACCCACCTCACAAATTCACATACAACACAACAGTGATTCCTATGGGGGGAAGATAAGTGGCATTCTAGTAACAGCTAATATATTTTATAGTATTTGATGACCACGCTCCCTTTCTTTTTTTTTTTTTTTTTTTTTTTTAAATATTACCCCAGATTGATCTCCTTCAAATTTAACGTACAAGTTCGGACTCCCCTTTTCTTTGTATACAGCGTAAATTTTCATTTTGTGTTGCAGAAACAAGGAAAACACCCAAATTCCCAAAGCTTTCTGAAACTGTTCTTAAGGCTCAGCAACTATTCCTGCTAGATGAAGAATAGATGTATCTTGCTCATCATACAGCAACACAGCATGCACTTCTTTGTAAACAGCCTTGTGTTTCTACAAGATGTGCCCATAACATTTAAATAGTAAAAAGGAAAATATTTAAGAAAAAAAAAAGAAAAATACCAGGGTGTCATGGTTTAATAATTTTGTAATATTGCTATCAGTATTCCACATCATAACGTCATATAAAGCATGAATAATTTTACTGCTCCCGAACACTTGCAGTATATTGATGATATTGCCGTGTGGGGCCATACAGCAGCAGAGATTTTCAAGAAAAGAAAACAGATAATCCAAATTCTTTTGCAAGCTGGTTTTGCCATTAAGCGCAGCAAGGTGAAGGGGTCTGCCCAGGAAATCCAGTTCTTAGGTGTAAAATGTCAAGATGGGCATCGACACATCCCAGCAGATGTGATTGAAAAAAATCACTGCTATGTCTCCTCCCACCAACAAGACAGAGACCCAATCTTTTCTGGGAGTAGTGGGCTTTTGGAGAATGCATGTCCCAAACTACAGCCACATAGTGAGCCCCCTCTATCAGGTAACACAGAAGAAGAATAATTTCTCATGGGGTCCTGAGCAGCAGCAGGCTTTTGAGCAGAGAAAACAAGAGATAGCCCGTGCCGTGGCCTTGGGGCCAGTACGGACAGGACAGGATGTAAAGAACATCCTCTACACTGCTGCTGGAGAGAAAGGTCCCACTTGGAGTTTGTGGCAAAGAGCTTCAGGAGAAACCCAAGGCCAACCCCCGGGACTTTGGAGTCGAGCATATAAAGGGTCTGAGGAGTGCTACACTCCAACTGATAAGGAGATCTTAGCCATGTACAAGGGGGTTTGGGCTGCTTCTGAAGTAGTTGGGACAGAGGTTCAGCTCCTTCTAGCACCTCGCTTGCCTGTGGCCCCCTGTCACGGACACAGGTAGATTTTTGTTTAAACCGTGACAACTACCCAGAATGCAGCATAAGGGAATTTTTGCCTAGAACTCTGGAGGACTATTTGTAACTCAGAAAGGTCAGAGATAGAAAGTTCACACTGATTTCTGGGTCACCAGCCTCACCGTACATCAGCATTTTTGGTTTTTAAATGATACATAAAGTTCTCAATGGCACTGCTCTAGTCGGTAGTTCTTTCCCTTTCCGTGCAGCTTGCTCTGTGCATGGCTTGTGAACCGCTATTCAGGCCAGACAGCTGCAGCCCCAAAGACCTGCCATAAATGTACAAATTCTACCAGGATAATGTCTTGGTAGAGGAGAAACAGGATGCGCAGTCATATGGCTCTCACACATACCTTGTACAACCAGCTTGGCTCTGGACTGGGCATCACCAATGTCACAGGTGTACACGTCACTGTCACTTTTCTCCAGATTTTTTATGCTCAGCTGCAGGTCTCGTCCTTTCTGTGCCCTCTTGTATTTCCTGCCAGGCCTGAGCTCAGCAATGCCTTTCCTCCATATGACGAGGGATGCGGCTTTCTCGCTCTGACATGTAAAAAGTGCACTTCCACTTTCTTCAATTTTCACATCTGAAAGTTCCTTGATAAAGTAATTAGGTTTTTCTGGAAGGAAAAAAAAAAGGATGAGGGTGTAGGACAAAGGGATTTGTTACCCCAACAAGTCCCAAGCATACAGAGTTGTCCTGAATCTCCTTTGCCCTCATTTCAGAATATCACATAGAGATGCAAAGAGTCTAAGAAGACCACAGAGTCCACCCATTTACATAGGTTTGATAATTCCAGTAGATATCTGGAAAGTTCAATACCATTATTCTGTGATTCTGTGATTATACATGCGCTGGTAGGATCTCATCTGATCTCATCTGATAAACTGCATATAGTTTTGATTACACATATTCAATATAGAATAATTCAGATTGCCATCTTTTCTTGGCTCACTAACACCCAAGATCATAGAATCATAGAATGATCACAGAATCATAGAGTGGCCTGAGTAGAAAAGGACCTCAAATATCATCTAGTTTCAAACCCCCTGCCAAGGGGTCACCAACCACCAGACCAGGCTGCCCAGATCCACATCACACTGGAGAATCATTCGGTTTCCAGATTATTTTAAGGAAAAGATTTTAATCCATCGTATTTTCTGAAAACTAAGAATTGATCCTGCTCAAGGAAACAGAAGAGAAAAACATCACCCACAGGCTGCAGATATTTACCTCGACTTCTCTACATGCCATCCCCAGTGTGCTTTTCAACTCACCTTGCACAGTGACCCTGGCTTTTGTTATGGAGTCCTCTGTCTCACAGGTGTACTCCCCACTGTCCTTGGCAGCAGAGTCATGGATGATCAGAATGGCCCCAGTTCCCTCCTGCTGCAAGTCGTACTTCTGGCTTTTTCTGATTGCTTTGCCATCCTTGTACCACCTGATGTTCAAATCCGGTTTTGACAGCTCACAGCTCAGGCTGATTTCCTGCCCTGCTGCTGCTGTCTTATCCTCCAGCTGTTTTGAAACCTCAGTAGGTTTTCCTGGAAGAAAACATTGCTTTTTGAGTAACATACACTTATGGTAGGATGCCTCTCTCAAAATACACGCATCTACATGCTGGAGATAAGTTAGAGAGGCACTTGCAACAGACGCTATCCTACAGCCAGCAGTAATCTGCAAAGTACAGACAATAGAATTCCAGGCAGCATTTATTCTCTCTTAAATCTACCCAACTGAGGATGATGAACCATGTCTGAAAACTGCCTCTCTCTTCTCTCTACTCATCACACTGGGAGCCTCGGATGATGCTCTCAGATGCACATGCTCTAGATAGGAATTTGTTGTACAGCTAGATGATGTGAAGGCCATCCCTTCAGCTTATACTTAGAGGATATTTGCTCCCACAGTTCCCTCAACAGAGCATTCCTGATTTACTGTTAATGGAACAAGCTGTAGTGAGATGCCCATTTCCAACACTACCCCAGTGCTTTGGGTAGTTCTCACATTTGTGTAAAATGTTTCCTCCTTTTACTTGTTTTTAAGAGAAATTCTCAGTGCTTCGAGGTTCAAGTAGAAGGTTGCTATTCACTTTAACCATATTATGAGTTAGCTCTCACGACAATCTTATCAGAAGACAGTTGAAGGAATCAGACCCCAGAATCTCTCCCATCTCATTACCTTTCACAGACAGAGAGGCTTTGGAGGTTAGACCACGGGCAGTAAAAAACGACTTCCCCAGCGTCAGTAGGAGTCACACTTTTGATAATGAGAGTATATTAACGACTCACGTTAGAAGCTTTAAATCGCCCACCACTTTCCACTCTGCTTCCATTCAGTGTCCAGTTGAACTCATCAATGCTTTCATGGGACGGAATGCATTCAAAAGTACAATCTTCTCCCTCCTGGATTTCAGTGTTTTTCAGCCGTTTGGCAATGCCACTATTCAGCTCTGGAAGGTAAGAGATAGGTTAGTATGAGGTTTATATGGAGAAAAGGCATTTGTGACATATGTGAGTAGCAGTACTGGTGTTTTAACTCAGGATTTGCAGATCATGGCTGCGTTCCTCACTGATGTATTCTCTAAGACATTCTCCACTCAGAATTACCAGAAAGCTATAAAAAAAAGAGACGTGAATCTCTTGGCTTTGCTCTGGAAGAACTACAAGGAGAGCAGCTCAGTCCATGGAGCAGAATGAAGATTCAATGAGCTACAGAGGGAAAAACCTAACAGAGAGGACAACTCTAGGATGCTGCGTGAGAAAAAGGGTTTTGCCTATGACAAGAAATTAAATGTTTCTATTAGCTCATTTGTTACCATCCTACCCCTATTGGTGTTCAAACCATTTCTCCACTTTAGGGATGTTTAGAAAGGAAATATTTCCAGGACATTCTTGACATGTTCGGTGATTTTCATGGCAAAATGAGATACATTTACATCAAAAGCAATGGGAATTTTCCAGACATCACTGTGCTAAATTGCAGTAATACACTTCTATTGTAGAAACTATTAAGGCTCGTGGGGGAATAGGTGTAAGACATAGTGACCACACTGAATGTGCTTTCAGCACTCCTTTACTTTCCACAGTACTTAGCCTGAATGCCGACCTTTGATTTGGCAACATCAGTGCCAATATCACAGGTATAGAAACCTGCATCTGACTTCTCGAGGTCATGGATAAGGGGATATAGGGTCTTCCCAGACTGTACCAGCTCATACTTGTTGCCAGAAGGGAGCACAACACCGTCCTTCTTCCACACTGGTTTGACCTTCTCTTTAGAGACTTCGCATTCCAATTTAATCACACCCCGCTCCTCACCAAAAACATCATCCAAGGACTTCACGAAGACAGCAGGCTTCTCTGCAATTAAAAAGGCAAAACAGAACAATGTGATACAGAAGTTGAGACATTTCCAGTTGCTTTCAGATTTTTAAAGAGGGATAAATAAATCTTTACCAGTACTGACAACACCAATATAGAACCTAAAGTGGTTTCATGTGTGTTGACTGAATGCACTTTATGGAATTCTGAACTAATCAGTAGGAGAATACAGGGAACAGGAGGGACAGCCTGCATTGCCGTAGGTGGGACTGATATCATATGAAGTAATTGGGATGCAGCTCTTCTAAAGCTGGGGAGCTGGCATTGCCCTCACATGGAGCAGAGTTCATACAGCAGGCCACAGGATTAAGAGGACAAGCTGCTGAACACTTTTGATTTTCCTGTTTTATTGACTCCTTTTATCTATCTTCTATTTCACACATCAGATGTTTATACTGGGGAAAAAACTTCCACCAAATGCAAAAGAAAGGAGAAAGAGGAAAACCTTCAAACTCTGAGCGCATAGAGTAAAAGAGCTTAATTGCTAGGGAGAGCAGATTAGAATCACAGTACCCTTAGAATTGGAAGAGACCCTTAAAGGCCATCTAGCCCAGCTCCCCTGCAATAAAAAGGGACATTCACAGCTAGATCAGGTTGCTCACAGCCTGGTCATTAGTCATCCCAGAGGCAAAACACACACTGAATGATCTCTCCCTGCAGTCATAAATCCTTAATTCCATAAATCACTGGAAGAAAGCCCCTCATGACTTTGGTGGCTATCTGAGCCCCAGAGAGGTGAGCTTTAGAAGCAGGACTGCTGCACAATAGAATGAACTGGAGCTCCTTAGCATCTCTTACATCCAGGAGGGGTGTGATCAGACCCACCTATCACCTTCAGGTGCGCTTTCTGATACCTTGTCTGACTTCACTGTCACTGTGCCAGCATCCTCAGGCTTAACCTGCTTCATTGTCAGTGTGCAGCAATTGCCAACGTTCTTGATGTCATTGTAATTGTTGGTGTAAAGGAGGTTGCCATTCAGGAACCATTCCACGTCCTCGTCATCATGGGACAGCTCACAGGAGAAGACAGCAGAGCTCTCTTCTTCAATTTCCACATCCTGCAGGTGCTTCGTTACTTCTACATCGTGGGCTGTGGGGAAACAAGGTGAACTGTTACCACTGTTACTATAAATCATACTGGGATGTGGTAGAATGGTTGGACTAGATGATCTTTGTGTAATCTTCTCAGTGAAGACTATACATTTATAAAGTTAGCAGTAGAGAACGGCAGAAATCAACCTCAAGAAGAGAAATCTGAGGTGAAATAGGACATGGAAGAGGCCACCCTCCCTGCTCATACCTTCAGCTGTCAGCGTGGCCTCAGTCTCTGCAATTCCTGCCTTGCACTTGTACACACCAGCATCATCGGGCTTCAGCTTCAGAATTCTGAGCTCTACTGAATGCTTATCCCTCTTGATCTTGTACTTCTCAGAGGGCTTGATGAGTGTGTGGCCTTTGAACCATTTCACAACCTTTGGAGAAGGCCTGAAGTCACAGGACAGGATGACAGAATGATGTTCCAAAGCTGTCTTGTCCTCCAACTTCCTGGTGATTTCTATATGGTAATCTGCAAAGCAGGGGTGGAAGAGAAGAAAGGATGAGGACAATTGGAAGAAGAGGAAAGTCTCTTGCGTCTATTCCATTCCAATTAATGTCATGTTCACAATGGTTTTTTGAACCACTCTAAAGATAAAACAAACGATTGTCTATAGGGAATGCCACTGACTACATTTCTATAAAGTAATACTGTATATTATCTACCAAATGCAAGGTCCAGCTCTTGTTCTGTGCTAATTAAATTGCTCCCATTTGTTGAGGCTTTTATTCAAATAAGAGTGAGTTGAAAATATAACAAGTACTTTAGGATGTGAATGGAGACTCTTACACTGGGGACAACAGCAGATAAAGCAAAAGCTTGCAAGTTTCTTTCAGATGAAATCAATGACAAACTGCATCAAATTTAGGTGCTACCAAACTTAAACTTGTCTAGTTCAGAAATACAATTAATTTCACCTGATTTGACTTCTTTGCTATAGCCAAGGACAATACCTCAGCTCTGTAGATCTGAATAGTAAGCACATCACAGCTATTCAAACAGATCTTTTACTGAGATGCAGCTGTCTCATTTAGTGTCCAACGACTTTGAACTGGAAATGGAGCAGACCCTCCAGACACACACAAAATATTTTAAAGACCCCAGTGAAGGAAGACTGTACGTTAATTAATTCTTCATCTTCATGATGTAAACCAAGCCAGGATATGTTACCTCTGACAAGCAGATTGGCTGTGGATTTTGATCTGCCAATTGAGAACTGAATGGTGCTTGTCATATCAGTGCTGGTTTTCGCTATGGCAAGCTGGTGGATGGTGCCTTCTTGTTGCATAATCAAGTTTCTGCCAGCCTGTAAGACTTCCCCACGTAGGAATACCACTTGGGAGGTTTCACAGAAGGAATGGATATCTCGCATTCAAATTTGGCTTCTTCAGGCTCAGTCACATCCTCATCACACAGCTCCTTTCCTAGATTAATGGATTGCTCTTTAAGAAGGATGGAACAAGAGAAAGCAGAGATTTAGAAGGAATGTAAAAAACCCTTACATTATCACCCCACTTACTCACGTCAGCATTACTGCACATGAACACTACACCTATCAGCTTAGAATGCCTTGAAACATCATTAAAAAATAATAGAAAGAAAAGAACGTTTTTAAGAAGTCAGACAATAAGATTGACAATCTGAAGAGAGCCCAGATCTTCTGATTCCCAGTCCAACATCTAAATCAAACCATGACCTTCCCATCCCAATATCAAACTCCTCGCATTACAAAATGGAAAAGAGGTTCAATGAAACACAGACATTGATAATTACTTTGGTTAAATACAGCAACTTAGCTCTGAACAACAAGTTTTCACCTAGTAAAGGTCTCTGTAGCTCAAATGTAATGACTCTACTTAGGATAAATTCATTTTCCAGGAAGTTCTTGCCCTTATAATGGTAACAGTGGCAAAGTTGGGGACTGAACTCTTGAGTAGTGTGCTAACTCAAATGTCTCCCTTTTCTTTATCACACTTAACATCATATATATACCCTAACATTGTATATATTAAAAAAAAAAACAAAAACCCTGTGTTCTTTTCAAACAGCAAGAGAAAATGAAGAAAAAGTCAAGCTATGTTTTTTATCCCTCAACGTTCAAACACAAATCTGAAGTCTAAACGTAGAAAATCAACCTCCTAAGAAAATAATCTGTTTTACTTAGCAAAAGTAAATTCCAAAAGAGAAGCTGGATATTTTGTGGGCAGAAAGGTAGGTAGGTAGGAGTTTTTATTTCTGTGAAAGGTCCTAGTGGTGTTTAACTTCCTTGACATTAAAGCAAAGGATGTTAGCTCGTTTATAACATAATTTAATCAAAATCGTCATCAGAAGCATAATTACCTTTAACTGTAAGATGGGCACGAGATTCTGCCTTTTCTGCTACAGATTTGATTTCTGCTGCATCCTTGACTTGGACACGTGTGTAAGTCAGCGAGTAGGTCTTTCCTGAAGCAGAGAACCACAGAGTCACTAAGGCTGGAAAAGACCACTAAGGTCATCTAGTCCAACCGCCAACTCATCCCTACCAAACTGTGCTCTTGAGAGCAAACCCACAACTACACTTGGCTTCCTTGAGCAAAGAGCTCTGAGGCACATGGCCAGGCTGAGCATCATCCATCTGGTTTCACAGCATCACTGCCTGTTCTCTCATGTCAATGAAACCACCCATTCCCCCACATCCACATCCCAACCAAAGTGTAATCTAAACATGGCTTCTACAAGGACTGACCAAATGTGGCCGTTGTCACCTTCAAAGTACCTGATACAGAAGGATCACACTCACTGTCAGACAAAACCTCTTTGGAGAGGTGAACTGACTGCCCTATTCACCCCCACTTTGGAAATAACTGCACTCATTTCCTACCTGCTCCCGGCAGTGTGGGATGGTGGGATAGCATCACACTTCCCACACTAAGCATCCCACCATGTCACTTGTTCCACCCTAACCTCAGTCCGAAAACAAAAGGGGAACTCGCTTCTGAACCTTCTTCACTTCATTTCAGATGTCTTATATGCTTGATCTCCAACCCACCCCCCACTCAGGAGAAAGATCCCCCTCTTACACCCTACCATCTTGCCGCATTCTGATGTTGTCATCAGCCTTCAGCTTGTTGTCATCTTTGTACCACTGGGTCTGAACCTCATCGTGTGAAATCTCAGACAAAAGATGCACTCCCATATTCATTCACTTCCACATCTTCCAGTGCTTTAACAATCTTGATATCTCCAGCTGTGAAACAGTAGAGATATATTTGTCAGGGTATTTCCAGAACTGAGTGCAGCATCTTTTCCTTACACATATTTGCATAGAAAATAAGTAGGATTATGTTTTATTCTAAACCATCATCCATTCCTGAGTCATTTCTCTCTTCAACACAGTCAATGCATTATTGCCCTTGAACTTAAAGATAGACTTACTAGCTACAATGGAGCTCCCTGCAAACAGTTTTCATGGAAACCAGAATCTCATTTATTCTGAAACATTTTAAGTAAAATTAAGGGTAGAAAAAGAATAGAATGGAATGAATCTTTAAGGTCATTTAGTTCCAGTCCCCCTGCTATTGGCAGGGACACCTGCCTCCACACCAACTCTTCTCCTCAGGGTCAAGGCTTCTCTCAAATCATTCTCCTCTAAGCCTGTGCCTGTGCTTGGGATTGCCCTGACCCAGGTGCAGGGCCTTGTACTTGGCCACACTCAAGTTTATGAGGCTGCCAAGGGCCCACCTCTCCAGCCTGTCCAGGTCCCTCTGGGTAGCATCCCTTCCCTCTAGCACATCAACAGCACTGCTCAGCTTGGTGTCATCTGCAAACTTGCTGAGGGTTCATTTGATTCCACTGTCCATGTTGCCTACAAAAATGTTAAATAACACTGGTCCCAACTCCACCCTCCACCTGGACACTGAGCTATTGACTGCAGCTCTCTGAGTGTGACCATCCAGACAGTTCCCTATCCTGCAACTGGTTCATCCATCAAAACCATTTTTCTCCAGTTTGGTGACCAGGATGTCATGCAGGATGGGATCAAATGCTCTGCATAAGTCCAAGTAGATGATGTCAGTTGCTCTCCCATTATCCACTGATGCTGTTACTCCATCATGAAAGGCCACCAAGTTTGTCAGGCATGGCTTGACCTTGAGGAAGCCATATTGGTTACCACCAATTACCTCATCTTTATTTTCCAAACTATGCCAAGGAGAACTAGACAGAACTCTACAATGTCGTGTCACTACAAACCTGTCTGAATGATTGGCTTCTCTGCATGCTCATCACTAGTCTCTCCTTAGCTTGTGTGCCCACAAACAATGTATGGGGAATGTCAGCCACAAATCTTACCTAGGGGACATCTTTGCTTCAAAGTCCCTTGAACATCACACAATCCCTTTTAACTCTCTAGGTCTGCACTTCTTTATGTCAGAATCAGACCATATTTCTGTGCTGCTATTTCCCTTTCCTTCTGAAGGGCCTGGATACAACTTGGATTAACCTCAGGAGCAGAGCTCCTGCATAAAACAACCAGTACTGAAACAGCAACCCAACCTGGTTGCAGACTGAGAGAGAAAAATGAGAGTTCACCGCCTGTGAATAATGAGACTTCTCTTATTTCCCTGGGAAGTAATGCCCACTTTTTTACTTTGATGGAGCTCTTTCCCATCCTAGAAGGGAAAATATCAAGTCAAATCTACATTAGTCCTTCCATCTCTGCACTGGGCAAAGGCAGCCTTCAGATCTATGCTTAATTCACCCAATTCCCTAGAATTAATGGAACTGTACTTACTGGAACATATGCTGAAGCTTAAGCACAGTGCAGTGTTTTCAACATGTAGGAATGGCTATAGAACATGCATAAATTCTGGCTGACATATGACAGCTTAAAGCACTGCAGAGGACTGTTAACAAGCCCGTTTGGACATCACCTTGAATAAATGACGTTATCCCCAAGTAAGGGAAGGAACAGCTGAGCACCGGGGAGGTACACAAAGGGCCAGAGCAAATTCTCACACTGTCAGGTGCAAAGAAAACTGAGATTTCACCCTAAAACCCAGTTCACAACAAGGCTACAAAATCCTGGCTGAGAATTTCTGAATGCTCACCAGTTGTTTCCAGCTTGAAGGTCATCTTCTGGCCAGCAGCCTCGCAGATGTATTCTCCAGCATCTTTCTTCTCCAGCTGCTCCACAACCAGACGCCGTGTTTTGCCCACAGATTCCATTCTGAACTTTCTGGAGGAAGCAAGCAGTCTTCCATCCTTGAACCATTTTACTCCAGTTGGATCCTGTGCTACTTCACAGCTGAGGGAGGCACTTGCTGCCAGGGCAGCACTCACCTCTTTCTGCACCTGCTCCTGGTTTATAAACACAGGTTTTGGCTCTGAGGGAAGAAAAGAAAAACAGAAGGACTGAAATGAGACCATCTTGCAGGTTTTTATGTACAGGTTGGAACAGGTTTAGGTTACCACTTGTGCCCAAACTAATAGCCTTCACTAGAGAATATCAGCGCTTCTGTTGAAACAAAGTGTCAAATCTAGGCAAGAAAGAACCTAGGAACTGAAGGAACCAAGAGGGTCCTTGAACACCATCCCATGGTTGCAAGTCACTATGCAAACATATTGAACCCAAAAGAACATCTGACCTGCAGGCAACCAAAACCTGAGTTCCTTTTGCTTAAGACCCACTGTGAAACATCAAAACACATAAACATGCGATAGTCAAACCACTGGCTGCCTTTTCATGACCCAGAACAGTACTCCTGGCTTCCTGAACAGACTCCTCATGGCATCTACCATTGCCACAACTGTGACTGTCAAAGGCACAAAGGAAATATGCTCACCAACGCAGTCCTTTGTTCTTTGTGTGTGATTTGCAGATATCTATCTTACTTTGAGCTCTGGCAATAGTCAGCTCTACCAGGTCTCTTACTGTGAGTAGCAGACTCACCTATCCAGATGCAGCCTCCAACATAAAGGCATAGTAAAAAGGCAGTGTACTACTAGGAGAAGTTCCTGCTTCTCCTGCCACGAAAGGCTGCACGTACAACATGCACTACAGCCTCACTGCACATACTTCTCTTAGTCAAATGTTTAGGTAAACAAGACTTACAGTTTGGGATCTCAGGCACAGGAGAGATTTGAATAATATCTTGAATATTGCTTCCACTGTACATATATTACTTATTATTGTTCTACAGACAGACTGAAACAGGTCTTTGTGTCATACTGAAAACAAATACTTTCTACAAACCCAGGCAATCAAGTATAGGGAAAAAACCTCAGCACAGACTACTGCAACTGGATCACTGTATAATGGAAACTAGATTTTACTTTACTGTTCTCTGCTGTATTTCATACAACACCTGTCTTACCTGTGACATGAATCTTGAAGGTGAGTTTCTGGCCAGCAGCCTCGCAGCTGTACTCCCCTGCATCTTTCTTCTCCACCTGGCTCACCACCAGCCGACGCTGTTTGCCCTCTGACTCCACCCTGAACTTCTTGCTCGAGCTGATCAGTTTCCCCTCCTTGTACCACTTCACCTCCGTCTTCTCCTGGGCCACCTCGCAGCACAGTGTGGCATTTTCTGTTGGTTCAGCCTTTACCTCCTTCTGCACCTTCTCCTTGTTGATAAAGCATCTTCTGCTTCTGGAATTGAAGGCAAATGGGCACATTTAAGACATGAATCTTTTCTACACAGCCTTCCCCAAATGCCCAAATTAGTCTTTGGACTGTACCGTTGAGGACAGCTTTCCCACTCACATTTCCTGACAGTGCTATGAACTTGTATTGGCAGTAACTATGCTGGTACTAACAAGGATAGCAATTACAAGCAAAATGGTAGAAATACAGAAGATATAAGGAAAAGGGAACTCACCAGAGCTGAGGCAATCCTCCCTGGTGAGCGATCTCCAAGAGATGCTGCCTCAGTGAGGGTCAGCCCTTAAATGAGGTCTCAGAGGAGGTGGAGTCGAACTCCACCCCTCCAGGGAGCACAGCTACATAACTTTCACCTGTGCTCCCACAGCTGACCCCACACTTGCCTCAGCTGATCAATCAGTGGTTCACATTGTGATCTCCCATACACTCCACCCCTTCACAACGTGAACCAATGATTAGGTGAGTTCCCCTTATTACAGAGACCCAATCACGACGCTGATACAATCTCCCGTCGCATTAGATGTTGATATTATTCAAATGATGATGATTGGATGGGTGTTTATGATCTTCCATGGGCCAGTGCTTGATAGATGTTACCGGAGACAAATCATCTTGAAGTGCAGGTCCGTCTGCGTTTCATCAGTCCAGAGTAATGGTCCTAGAGGCTTAGAATCAATCTTAAGGGGAGTAATATAGATGTTTCAAGGGTACTAGGAGGGGAAGATCCGCCCTCCAGGGTAAGATACAGGCCATATTCTTATCTTGGGTCAATACTTCTGCTTGTACTGGATTATGTCCCGGCCTCCGATACCATACCCTCTGGCCAGATATCTGTGGCTGTATAACTATATCTGGCACCAGAGGAGGAGTCTTGATCTGCCATAGGGACATAATAGGTGTTCCTTTAGCAATAAAGGCCGGAGTATTGACCACGATGTCAGTAGGCCATGTACCTATCACCGAGGGGGTGACTGAACCTCCCACCTCCAATAATCTCCCCGAAGGTGCAAGTAGGCCACACCATTTGGGTCCTACCTGCACCTTCCAAGGCCAATTTATCTTATGGATTCCCGGTTCTAAATTCTCAGGGGCAGGGAGCAGAAGATTATTTTCAGTACCAACCTGCGGTTTTACCTTATTATCGGTGCCTGTAATTTGGATCCTAATAGGGGAGGCCCATATAGTTTGTAACATTTTCAGGGCACTGGGTCTGCCATCCCGAGGTCTTTCATTCAGGTCCCGCACGGTTTCATATAATCTTTTTGTCCACCCCTGCAGGGACTGAGAGTCTGTCTTCAGGGCAGCCTAAGGATACCATTATAACGTTCAATAAGGCCTGCCCCTGTTGGGTTATATGGCAGGTGGAATCGCCATTCAATGTTGTTTTCTTCTGCCCAGCGCTGTATCATCGCTCCAGTGAAGTGAGTCCCTTGGTCACTCTCGATAACTTGAGGTGTCCCGTATGCAGACATCAGTTTAGTAAGTGCCTTAATTGTGTATGCTTGATTTGCCTTTGGTACAGGATAGGCTTGCAGCAGTCCACTTACAGTGTCAACGCAGGTCAGGGCATATCTCGCCCCCTCAGACCGAGGGAGGGGCCCAATGTAGTCGACCTGCCATCTCTGAAGAGGACTATATCCTCTAGCAATGTGGGATGTTGTTTCAGGCAACGGTCTCGGTCTCATCTTTGAGCAAGCATCGCAATCCTGACATGCTTGAACGATATCAGATAGTTGTACAGGCAGCCCCCATGCTTTAGCAGCTGCCCACATTATCTTCTGTCCAGCATGCCGTAGCTTCTGATGTAACCAACGGGCAATATTTTCAGATTGTGAATTCTCAATCCATCGGATTCGGGCCAGTGTGTCAGCTTCATCATTTCCTGGTGACTGCAAGGGTTGATGACCAGAGACATGGTAGACACATACTGTCCTGTGTTTGACCGTATTCCAAATGTCTACCCACATGTCTTTACCCCAAATCGGTCGGGCGTGGATAGTCCATTCCTGGGTAGCCCATTGCATAATCCACAGAGTGAGCCCCCGGTACACAGCCCAACTATCTGTACAGATGTTCAGGACGCCGTCACCAGGTTCTTTAGTTATAACCATCCACACAGCTCGCAATTCTGCCCATTGGCTGCTTTGACCATCCCCCTCATCAAACCAGATGGTCTCAGTAGAGGGATGGTATGCTATTGCTCGCCACTTGCTCGGGTTGCCTCTGCTGGACCCATCCGTATACCAGGCATCTTCAGGAATAGGATATCTTCCTTCCTGAACGGGACTCTTCTCTGGTGGAGCAACCATCAGTTCTTTTGATGTATCACTGTGATACGTCACTGGGCCTAGGATCTTCTGTAGTACTTCTTTAAGTGGAGATGAAGACAGACTGCTTCTCTGGCTTAGATAGGCGACCCATCGTGCCACCGTTTGTGCTTGGGCCACCCCCGTCTTAGGAAGGTGAGTCAAATCTCTCACCCACCCCTGGATTGGTAATGAAGTCTTAACTATGACCTCTGCTGTTTGCGTTATCGGCTCTACTGCTTGTAATGCCGAATAGGCAGCCAATAACTGTTTCTCAATCATGCTATATCGTTCTTCTGCTCCGTGCCAAACCTGAGACCAGAATCCAATGGGGGTTCGAACAGAACTCTGGCGTTGCCACAGGCCCCAGCCAAAACCATCTTGAGTAACATGAACATCTAGTTCAGCTGGGAGGGTCGGATCAAATATACCCAACGCCTGAGCTTGTTTAACTGCCAGTTTTGCCTGTTGGAAAGCATCCTGTTCTATCTTTCCCCAATTCCATGATTGACCCTTCTTTGTAAGCTTGTATAATGGCCTTAATAGCTGAGCTAAATGAGGTATAAAGGAGCGCCAATACCCCAATATACCCAAACATTCTTGCAATTGTTTTGATGTTGTAGGGACTGGAAACGCTTGGACTTTATCTACTACCGCACTGGGTAGTACTTTGGTTTTCCCGGACCAAATTACTCCCAGGAATTTTACAGATAGCCCCGGACCTTGCACCTTCTGTGGGTTTATAGCCCACCCTCTTTTCTGCAGGTAAGCTATCAACAAATCTGCTGCTTGTCTCACCGCCTCTAACGAATCGGATGTTAACAGGAGGTCATCAATATAATGATATAAATTGACATTATTTGGCTTTTCCCACTTAGCCAGATCACGTGCCACTAAATTATGACAAAAAGTGGGCGAATGTACGTACCCTTGGGGTAGGACCTGGAAAGTCCATTGCCTCCCTTCCCATGTAAATGCAAACTGATCTTGCGATTCTTCACTGATTGGAATACTGAAGAATGCATTCGCCAAATCCAAGACACAGTGATATGTTTTGATTTCCCTGCTTAGTGTGTCCATTAAGGAGGCAATATTGGGTACAGCCGCATGAACAGGTGGCGTGACCTTATTTAATTCCCTATAGTCTACTGTCATCCTCCATGTTCCATCCGGTTTTCGCACTGGCCATATTGGGGAGTTATATGGGCTATGTGCAGGCCTTATAATACCCACTCTTTCTAATTCCTGCACCGTCTTTGTTATTTCATCCTGCCCACCCAGGAGTCTGTACTGTTTCACATTAGTAATCCGGCGTGGCTTCGGCAAACAAATAGGCTCATGTTTTGCATGGCCTCTCAATATTGTCTGGATTGCCCGGATACTAATGCATCTCTGCCGCAATCGGAACTCTCCCACTGTTGTATGGAGAGCCAGACCCCACAGGATATCAATTCCTAATATATACTCTGGAATTGGGGCAATGGATACCTTGTACTCCCGTGGTGGAAGATGCCCGACCCCCAGTTTTACCCAGGTTTGGGTGACCGGAATGGTTTGTCCCCCAAAACCTCCAATCATCACTCTATTACCTTTAAATTTAGTTGGGTCTCCATATATTATAGATGTCTCTGCCCCGGTATCAACTAGGGCCATAACCTTCTGTATATTCTTTCGGGACCAGTATATCGTCAGTTCCACATAGGGCCTCCGGTCCCGTCTAGAGGCCCTAGGAGGACTGACATCCCTCGTCAAGCCATGAACTGAGCCAGATTCAAGTCTTTTACCTCCGATACCTCCGGTGTCATAACCCGAGGCACCTGAGGTGGCTTCTTTTTCCTATTTGGAACTATAAAATCTTCTAAATTCCATGTTGTTGTTGGTCGCCGCTCTATAAATCTTATCCCTGGCCTTTTGGGTTTATTCTGAAATTTTTGTTCATCCTTCAGTTGCTTCCACAACTGAAGGAGAACCTGATTGGGCTGCCCATCAATTTTTGAAAACTGAACGCCTGCCCGGAGCAGATCATTAAACATTTGTTTCCGGGATACCCTAACAGGTCCTGCCCGAGAAGTTCGCGGGGCCGATCTTCTGGCTCGCACTATTGGAAAAGCCTCGGCATCCTCAATCACCCTGATATTGCGCTTAGCTCGTAAACGCTCAGTTTCTCCGAGGTCTGCTACCAATTGGGCGGCTTGTTGGACTACTGCCTCTGCGGATACTACTGGATTAAGTATGGAAACCAAGGTTCCATACATATGAGAGGGTGCTTACTGTAAAATTAGGTCCCTCATTCCCGCAGAAAATTTAACCATATCAGGGCTATCGAATGTGTCTTCGTAGATAGCCTCTCTCATACCTAATTCGCGTATATAATTTTGAAGGTCTTCCATAGAAGACCACATCCCTGTGTTTACTGGCATGTCAGTTTTATTTGTCCACACCATGCGGCAAGCAGATGTTATCCATTCTACAATTGAATGGTTTTCTTCAGGGAACTGAGTCCCAGCATACAGTCTCTGCCGAAGGGCAGGATGTACTGTTATTGTGGCCAACTTAGATACTTCGGGGCCACTAACCAGTACACTATCTGCCCCTGAATCCCATAACCGTAATAACCAAGCCGGAACACTTTCCCTTGGCCTTTGCCTAAATCGTTGCACTAGGTCCATGAGTTCAGTAGGTGTATATGGACGGGCTGTTACATGTAAAACAGATTCGGCAGGGGGCCATTGATCAGGAGGCACTCCTGCTGGTCGATCTTGAATTTTCTTTGTTTTTTGAGTTATTACTGGACGGACTTCTAGTGAGTCCGTCTCAGATGGTTTTTCTAGATCAGATTTAGTGTTCTTATTTTGATTCATTTCTTCAGGATCTTGATCGTCATTAAATGAAATGTATCTAATTTGAGGGTTGGAGGAAGAAAATGACGGTTTTTTTCCTGTCAATAGATTGATCTCACCCTCCAATTTTTCAATACGGGCCTTTAACAATTCATTTTCATGTGCAATGTTGTTTGATTTTATCTCTGCCCGATTTAAAGCATTTAATAATGGCCAGGCTGCCATAGATGCAGCCATTCGCTTTTCTTTTGTAATTAAGATATCTTTTTGTAGTCCTAGAAAGTAATCAGTTAGACAATAGGCGCCCATGTTATTTGGTACTCTTAAAGGGCCCCATTGTTCAATAATTGTTGCTAATTGGTAATATGGGGACGCCTCAAAACCTGGAATTTGTCCAGGAAGGCATGTCCCTAAGGGGGTGGTCTTCTCCCCCTTGTACCAATTAAAGATTTTCCACACAAAGGACATTTTTTTTTTTTCCTTATATTTCTAGATGCCAAGTCAGTGGCTCCTGCCTGGCTTGCCAAATGTATTGGCAATAACTATGCTGGTATTAACAAGGATAGCAATTACAAGTAAAATGGTAGAAATACAGAAGATATAAGGAAAAGGGAACTCACCAGAGCTGAGGTGATCCTCCCTGGTGAGCAATCTCCAAGAGATGCTGCCTCAGTGAGGGTCAGCCCTTAAATGAGGTCTCAGAGGAGGTGGAGTCGAACTCCACCCCTCCAGGGAGCACAGCTACATAACTTTCACCTGTGCTCCCACAGCTGACCCCACACTTGCCTCAGCTGATCAATCAGTGGTTCACATTGTGATCTCCCATACACAGACAGAACCTGCCTGAGGAGCAAGCTGATGGCTGTCAGCTACAGGCAGACCTAGCTTTGTACTGCATTTCTTAGAGCAACAACTGTTGCTTTCAGTCACTGAATATACCAAGGCCAATTACTATGCCAGGAACATTTATGGCATCAGTGAACAAAAAATGCGTTAAAAATTGTAATAGACAGGAGCCATTTATTCTTTTATAACTAGGTGACCAAAGAACAACAGTCCTTCTAGAGTCAAGCTGTTAAGAACTAATAGCATCAATCAATATCACATAGATAGATTACTTCCCTGCCCTAAGACCATCTTGCGACCATTTGGTGCTCCTAATTAAGCCCTCTTGATGGCATTTTGTCTGAGCCATGCGACATTTTGTGATAGGAGTTACTGCTAGTGTTCCCTTAACCCTACACCAAAGTAGGAGGTATCCATTCTCAGGGAATCATGCAGGCTTCCTCTGTATTTGATGCTCAGAGACAGCCCCAGAACTTTTTAAATCTTAGCTTAGCTCTCATCCAATAATGTTCATCAAACAGTGCAACTTGTCCTTTGGGGATGCCTTTGTTCTGCATCAACCAGTTCCAACGGAGTCTTCTTGGCTTGTTTTAGATCAGTTTTTCAACAGATAAAGTCAGGGTCTTTGAATTACAAAGTGAAATTGCAGAATGCATGATTCTCAACCAAACAGAACAGCAGGTGGGATGCAGGGTGAATACCTGAACCAACACCACCTGCAAGCAATCCTTCAATATCTTAGGAATCTCTAGCCACCCCAAATCCAGTGTTGTGCTTGATCTATCATCTCTGCTGAGTTTTTAGCTAAGCTGATGGTGAGCATCACGGTGGTGATGGGTGAGCAGTCAGACTAGAGGGTCTTAATCAACCGTAAGGATCCTGTGATCAGAGGAACGTGAATGTGCTGTTAAAGGTCACAAGCGCTGCACTGCAGCATGAGCATACACAGCGAAAGGCTTTCAGTAGAGCTTCAGTTCATAAATGAGGACTGGGTTATGGAAAATAGGCTCAAGATATAAAACAGAAAACAGATCTTAACGCCAGGTTCTGTGAATGCAACCAGCTGAATTTCACAGATATTGAATTTCAATGACAATTTCTTGTGTTATTTTACCCTCCAGCTCCACCCTGAACAGGAACATGTCAGTGACAAGCATTACTCCTCCAGGCTTGACCTAACAGTGCTTTACTTGCACTATGAGCTAATGGCTGTGCTTACATCACCTCAGGGAGACACCTCAGAGATCACAATGTCCTTCGGGTACAGCAGGAGACACTCAACTCTCCAAATGTGGAGTTTAATTTGTCCAAAGAGGAGACAGGATTCCCATGCTAATAACTTAGGACCATTTCAGTCATAGGTTTAAAGATGATGTAAGTGCTGAGGCAATACATGAACTAGATGAATGAAGCCCAGATGTCAGGGCTCAAGTCGTGACTCCAGCCCCAGCTGGAGCTAAGGCTGTCTTGAATTCATCACAACACAGTTACATTATTTGCTCATACTGTGGATTTGCATAGGGACAACAGGAAGGTCAGAATTGCTTCAATAGAGCTATGCAATCTTTGTCCTAAATACTGGAAACCCACAGCGTTGGACAAATAAAATGAATTAAGTCTGAAGTGCTTTACATGGATTGTGATCCTATGTTTGCCTCACAAACTTACCTGAGACTTTCCAATCAAAAATCAGAGTGTCATCTCCAATTGTGTAGATGTATGTTCCCTCGTCTTCTTTCGTTACAGCTGAAGCCACAAGCTTATGCAGTTTCCCTTTATCTTCCATTGTGAATTTCTTACTGGTCTTGATTTCTTTGCCATTTTTGTACCACTTCACCATGACATTGGCTTCAGAGGTCTCAGAAACAAATTCAGCTTGTTTTCCAGCAACGGCCCTGATTACTCCTCCACTTGTCTCTTTGATTACGAAGTTTGCCAGTGCTGAAACAAAATATGAAGACACAAAATACATATGATGGTAAAGAACTGCAGGGACATTGGTGACCATGAGGCATTCATTTATCATAAGATCAAACGTGCACGTTTAATCCTAGTTCTAATTGCTAGATTCTAATTCAGAAGCTGGCAAATTGGCAGCTTTTATAAACCACGTGCCAGATTACCTTATCTCCACAAGTTGAAGGACATACACTAGACAGGGGACAGAGCCAAAGGAAGAAGCCCAAGGCTTCAAGAAAATGTCTAAAATAGGAAAACTGAGGAAAGAATTGGAACAAGCAAACTAGAAGGAAATCAATGGAGGGGGTATCTATTACTGCACTGTAACCCCCTGGCAAACAAATTGAGCCTAAAAGATAGAGATATCACTTAGGACTGAAAAGAAAAACAGAATTCCTTTATGGAAATTAATTGGAGTGCAAAAGTTAGATGATAAAACTGGCCCCTATTAACACACAGTGGAATAATTGACTTCAAAGATTCAAAATCTCACCACTGTCTTAGCCAAAAGTTTAAGCCTAAGGCCATGGTCCTATTTTACTGAGGGTAATTGAGCTTGTTTTCCAACTTCTTGTTAACATATCATTTTAAAACAGCGCACACAACTGAGTTGGGTCTGTTGAGACAGCGCAGTCAGAGCTGCTAAAATCAAAGTCTGGATTATGCATGCATTTGTTCTGCAGTTCCAAGAACACGCATGTATAATACAAATTCAACAACGTTCTACAGAATGCCTGTATTTAGGAGCTCGAGAGCCAGCTGATGGACACTGGGATGACTGAGATCCTGTCAATACATTTAACTCCATCCTATCATACAGTCAAATTTCATTCATTTTTTCAGGAACTGTCTCTTATCATTGTAGTCCCATCACCACTGCTGGATGTGAGCCCAACCACACAAAAGCAGCTGCTGGTTTTCACTGCAGATACTGCAGTAAGGAGAAACAGCCTCCAGACTGGACCAGCTGAGCGTGGCCCTACCAGGATTTGCTCCAAAGGTCTTATTACCAGTAGTGCTTCCCGATGAAATACATGGGGGTCCTCCTTTGATTCCAACCCCAACCCACCCCACCATGCCCCCTGATAACATCCATCAGGGCCACATCTCGACAGCTCCTGAACACCTCCAGGGATCCCACCACCTACCTGGGCAGCCTGTGCCAGTTAATTCTATGGGCAGACCTGCCAGTATGAAATATTATGCTAACATGACAAAGAGAGAGAAGAAAAGCAAAATTAAGACTAGCTGACAAGCCTTGGCAGGAAGTTCTGCTCTCCATCAATTTAGTCCCTGTGACTCTTCACAGGTGTTTTCTACATTTGGGATCACTACTACAAAAAGAGATGTTGACATCATCTCTTGTGGCCACCCTGACAGAAGAGCAGGAAGGCTGGGATGCTCTTTTTCCTGTCTTTCCCTTGATTTCCTCTATATCTTAGGGACGAATCACAGGACAGAACACAGAAATCAAATGGCTCTACAAAGCAGATTGGCCAGTTCAAGTCAAAACAGCCACTGAAAACACCCCAGATGCTGTCTGACAACAGCTGGACTGTCGGGGAGTCAGGTGAATGCAGTCTGCTGGCCCTGGGCAGGAAGAGGACAGCCCAGACTGTCACATACCTTTCACTGAAAGCTGATAGAGCATTTTATCCCCCTCACAGATGCACTGATAACTTGCAGCATCATCCATTGAGTCGTTGTGAATTTTCAGGGTGTGTTTCTTCCCCACAATTTGCAGTTCATAATTTTCACTGGCCTTGAGCTCCTTCCCATCCTTCATCCACTCCACAGTAGCGCCTGTGTCTGAAAGCTCAGCCTGCAGTTTGGCTTCCTCACGCAGCCAAGCGCAGATCTTTTCTACATCTTTGCTCTTCTTGGTAAATCTCACTGCAGCACCTGTCAGGAGCAAAGGCCTCGTTATTTCAATTTATATCAGGCTAACGTGGTCAATGTTTGCTGCAACATCTCTGAAAAAGTATCACCTTCTGTTCCTGCACTCATCATTGTGTCAGTGCTGAGCAATTCACGATATTTCATTTGGTCTTCTTGCTGGATTTACTAAGTAAAAATCAACCAAACATCTCCTTCTACTGATTAATAATGCTCTAAACATGCTTCTGCAGAGGTTTCCACCCAATGACAAACAGGTCCTCCCATCATGAATGTTTATTTGTTCTACTTTGTCATGCAAAGCTGATTGATAGAGATATTATTGGAATGATTGCTCCCCTACTTCTAAACTATTCCAGTGCAATCAGAAAGGCTGTCTGAACCTGCAGCTGAAAGTACTGCTCTATGGTCATGCAGTGGTAAACCTGGTGACTGAATGCACTGGCCAATAGCTGTGAACTGCAGACATTCATCAGCTGGCATGCTTGCACGTTGTTGTAAGGTCAATAGTAAACATGGCATCCCCTCCAGGTACAGCTTCACCAGTTGTTAGGGGGGATTTCACAGCCAGGACTGGGTCTGAGGAAGAACATGTATGTCTTAATGCTCTTTAGATGCAAGTCTGGTATCTCATTTAGAGATGGAAGATTAAATCATAGGTACATTTCTACTTCTCCCTTTGCATGAGTGCTAGAAGAAGCACTTCTGTGCTTAAGATCTGTTACAGAAAGTTCTGCCTCTTGCACATGTGAGATATCAAAAGATAAGGATATTCATGTCTCTGTCACAGAAACAACTCGTATCACTTTAGTGGTAGCTGGAGGTTGATAGGAGATAGGAGAACTAGGAATAAAGGAAAGCCTTTGGTGTGTTAATGCACTGCTAACCTTAAAGTCAAAGGAAGCATCTTTAGGGAACCAACACAGCTGCTCAGCACACACTGACCCATTTCCATTGGGGTTTTTGTGCTTACCAAGGTGCACGCTCCCTGGGAATTCCAGAGACGGGCTCTGTCCATGCGCATTGACTGCAGACACTCGGAACTGATCATCAGCCTCTTCAGACAGATTGCTCACCGTGAACTCTGGGACGGGGACATGAGACTCGTGGCACCTCACCCAGGTGAAGCCAGTTAGTTTCTTGCATTCCACAATGTAGCCATCGACTGGAATGGGGCGGTGCATCTTCGGAGGGGACCATGCCAGCGTCACTGAGGTTTCTGTTTTATTTTTCACCACGGGGTCAGTTGGGGGCTGGGTGGGAGGTTTTCTGGGAGCTGAACAGAAATAAATTTCAGAAATATTAGCATAAGGTCATGTAGGCTGGAAAAGACCTTCAAAAGACCTTCAAAATCAGCAGACTCAACTTTCAGCATGACCTACTGAGTCCCACCATTAACTACTGTGGTACCTGAGGACATACATCACAAGCTTATTCCTGCAGGTATTTACATAGTGAATATATTCACCCTCTGGTTGCTTTGGAACATTTTAGAGGTTAAAATCCCATCAGACTTTTTCACTGTGTGCAGCCACTGATACAGGCAGGAGGCTGGGAATTACCTGATGGGCTCTAGTTACAGACTACTGACACAGTAAAGGATTGATTTCATTTAATTTTGGCCATCAGAAAGTTTGGTGTCTGGTTTCAGTCACCCATCTGGACTCCAATTATAATCATATGGAGAACAGCACATTCAGGAGAACTCATCTCAATAAACCTGAATGAAATCACAGAATCATAGGATCATGGGAGGGCTTGGGTTGGAAGAAACCTTCAAGATCATTAAGTGCTAGATGCCAAAGGTCCCACTAACACAGTATTAAGCCAAAAGCTAGATGCTGGAATCAGATCTCCTGACCTTACCATCAGAAACTGAGATGTCATATTTTGCTCAGAGGTGCCTGCTTGTAGGAGGGACAGCTTCCGAGCTTTTTCTGCTCCAGGAACCAGCTCGAGCTTCAGAATTTAAACAGCAGTCAGAAATTAAACTGAGCTTTGTCACCTCCATCAAATAGAAGGAGTGGTTGGGTGGTACAGCTTTCCAAATCGCATAGAAACTGTCACAACAATCAGATGCCTACCTTTTCTTTTTTAACTTGTTAATACATAGAGCTTAATAGCATCAGAATGCCCCAAGCACGTCAGACAACAGGACAGCTGTAAACCCTTCTTTAAGGATTCCTTTGTTTAACCACTGAGTAACTGTAATTCAGTGGTGCTGGTAGGAGAAGGGAAGTCCTAATCTTCCCAGATGGTGAACAGAGTTGATGTTCACATGCAGACTGGTGCTGCAGCAGAGCCAGAAACCACTCATTTGGGAAACACAGCACCAAGAAAATAATGGGAATAGCTTCATAAAATCAGGAGCTTCACTCAAATTTCATGTCAGATCTATAATTCTTCCTATTTTCAGGAAGAAATGATTTCCCTTTTTCTTGTAGTTTTATTTTCTTTTCCTTTCCAGCAAGCAGCTTTGTAGCTTACAAATTGTTTTCTAATCACCTCCTGGTGTGGACAAATCACACAGGTCTGACTCCATGTTTTACATAGTTAGCATATTATATTTGTTCCACTATGGAACTGTACAGTCATAGAATGGCCTGGGTTGAAAAGGATCCCAAAAATCATCCAGTTCCAACCCCCTGCTATGTGCAGGGATGCCATCCACCAGACCAGGCTGCCCAGAGCCACATCCAGCCTGGCCTTGAATGCCTGCAGGGATGGGGCATCCACAGCCTCCTTGGGCAACCTGTTCCAGTGCGTCACCACCCTCTGAGTGAAAAACATCTTCCTAAGATCCAACCTGATCCACAACCCCTACACACCCTCAGAGCCCCCTAGAGCCCCTAGTCCTCCTATTGCCCACCACAGCCCCATATGCCCACTAGAGTCCCCCTCAACTCTCTTTACAGGCCCTGCACAGCTCTACATAACAGTCTTATAGAACTACCTCTAGTAGAAGCAATCTCCACACAGAGATCCTTTCCCAGCACACTGCGCCACGGGGGGAGCAAAACGGGGGGGGGGCACATACACACACAGCGCCGGGGGGGCCCGTAACCGACCCCCACCCATCCTTTAAAGGGGTGGGGGGTCCGTTTTAATGGGGGGGGGGGCGAGATCACCTTCACCCCCCACCCCCCCATCCCCACCCCATCCTTTAAAAGGGGGGTGTCCATTTTGGTGTTGGGGGGCAGTGACAATCCGCCCCCCCACCCCATCGTTTAAAGGAGGGGGGGTCCGAGACCACCCCCCCCACCCCATCTTTTAAGGGGGGGGGTCAGGGGCTCATGGGGGGCAGCACATCGTGCACAACATTGGGGGGGGGGGGGGGGTTTAAAAGGGGGGGGTTACAAAAAGCATAGCTCTCAACTATAGATGGGATTGGGGGGGGCTCAATCGATGGGGGGGGCCCTTCATGCAGGGGGGGCACAGCGTAAGTCAGTGGCTTTGAGGGGGGGTGTTGGGGCTGTTTGGCCTTTGGGGGGGTTATTGTGTGCCCCACCCCCACCACCCCCACACACAATGGGGTGTTAATGTGGGGGGGGGGGGCTTAGATTAGTTGCGTTCCCTATAGCACTGCCCCCCCCCGTCATTAACCCCCCCGCTTTATCCTTACGGCTGAGCCCCCCCCCGACAGCGCCCTATTCATCTTGATGGGGGGGGGGGTTTGTCACACGACCCCGGCGCGGCTTATGGCACATCGTCGACCCCACCCCACCCCCCATAACCCCACCCGGGGGGGGAGGGGGCGATGTGGTGAGTGGGGGGGTGGTTCCGGAGGTGGGGGTGAGCAAAGCGCAATATGGGGGGGGGGGTCCTATAACTGGAGGGCAGCGGCTGCACAAAGAGCCCGCGGGGGTCAGAGAGCAGCACTTTGGCTGGGGGGGGTCCACGGGGTCCGGGGGTAATGCTGCCCCACCCCCTCCCCCACCCCCCACTGCCGACCCCCCCCCGCGTTGCCCCCCCGCCCCAACGTCAGCTCCTGCGGCAGCTCCTCGTCGCTCTCCTCCTCCTCTTCCTCGTCTGGGGGGTCAATATGTGTGTGGGGGGGGTCCCATCGGGCAGCGGCAGCTCCGCCGGCTCCGATTGGCTGAGCCGCAGTGCGCGGGAGCGGCTGTTGTGTGCTGGTCGGTGGAGGGGAGGCTCTTCATGGAGCTGCCCCGCAGCCAACAACAGCCTGAATGAGATCCTGGAGTCCCAGACGCTGGAGGATGAGCTGGGAAAGAGCAGAGGCTCCCCACAGAAGGGCAAATCACGTCTGATAACGTGAGTGTGGAGCACAGCCAGCCCCTTCCTCACATGTGTGGGGCTTCCATGTTCCTCTGTGCCCATTGCAATGTGCCACCCCAATCCTGCTGCCCAGCCAGGAGTGGATGGGATGAGCAGGTTGGGATGCACAGAGCAGTGCTCAGACATTGCTGGGACATTTGTGCACTGCTGTTGAGCTTCCCTTTGTGCAGCAGGGGAGAGGATGGAGGTTTACAGGTGGATGGTTGTTATTTCTATGGCATTGCACAGGTGGTAGAACCATGTCCATTCCCAAACTTATTCCAGGGCATGCGGGAATTTGTGCAGTTGTAGTTCCTGAATTGTGCTATTTAAAACCCTCCTGTAAATGGGGATGTTTTGTAATGCCTGCTGGGGCTGCAGGCAGCATTGCCTTCCTCCTTAGGGGGCAGGTTTAATCACAAGCCTCCCTATTTCCTATCACAAACGTCCTACAAACCATGTCTGGGCATTGCTGTCTCGGCCTGGATCTCAGCTCCTGAGACTGTCAGATGTGAAGCAGCAGCAGCTGGGACAGGGCTGGCTCTGTGTGCCCTCTCTGGGTCTGTGGGCACAGAGTGGGGCAGAGGGATGACTGTGAGAGGGAGGAATTGCCCAGCCACAAGAAAGAGGAAATCAGCTGAAAAGGGGAGATTTGAGAAGCACTGAGGCTGTGGCTGCTTTGACAGTAAGAAGAAACCAAGCTGTCACTGTGCAGATGGGAACTCCAGTAGGAGAGCTGTGGTGGCTTTACAGATGGCAGACAGCAGCTGGAGTGTAGAGCCAAGGGTAGGGGGGGGATCTTCCTCTTAGCAATGCCATGCAAAGAATGATGCAGACTCCTGCAGGGTCGGCTTTGCTGTGTGACCCTGGGTGGAAGCAGCTGGAAGGTCTCAGCCCTTCTGCATTATCCCAGGAGCTGGGGCAGTGCTCGGTCTCATCCCACCTCTGCTAATAGCAAATGCAGAATCCCTTATCTGAGTGCCCTTTTCTCTCATGTAGAGTCACCAACCCTGGGAAGTTCACAAAAAGTTTGGGTGTTGTGTTGAGGGATGTGATTTAACTGGGAAGTATTGGTGATGGTTGGACTGGATGATCATAAGATCATCCAGATCATAAGATCTGAGATCATAAGATCATAAGATCATCCAGGTCTTTTCCAACCTTGAAAATTCTATGGAGTTGTAGCAGATTGTGGGGGTGTAGGTGTGGTATATATATGTACACAGATGGGAATATCCGTATGGAAAAGATAGATCCATGTGTGTTCTGGGCTGCACTGAAAAAGGGGTGGCCAGCAGGAGAGGGAGGTGATTGTCCACTCCTGCTCAGCTCTTGTGAGGCCATATTTGCAGCACTGTGTCCAGGCCTGGGAAGGATGTGGAGCTGTTGGGGGGGGTCCAGAGGAGGGCCACTGTGATGATCAGAGGGCTGGAGCAGCTCTCCTATGAGGAAAGGTGGAGGGATCTGGGCTTGTTTAGCCTGGAGAATGGAAGGCTGTGGGGAGACCTCATTGTGGCCTTTGAGTACTTGAAGGGAGCGTATAAACAGGAGGGGGAATGGCTGTTTATGAGGGTGGATAATGATAGGACAAGGGGGAATGGTTTAAAACTGAGACTGGGGAGGTATAGGTTGGATCTTAGGTAGATGTTTTTTGCTCAGAGGGTGGTGACACACTGGAACAGGTTGCCCAAGGAGGCTGTGGATGCCCCATTCAAGGCCTGCAGGCATTCAAGGCCAGGTTGGATGGGCTCTGTCCATGAGCATTGACTGCAGACACTTGGAACTGATCATCACCCTCTGCAGACAGATTTACAGCCCCTGCACAGCTCTATATAACAGTCTTATAGAACTACCTCTAGTAGAAGCAATCTCCACACAGAGATCTTTTCCCAGCGCCCCTTTGTGACATCATAATGCCCCTTTGTGACATCATAACACCATTTGTGACATCATAATGCACCTTTCTGATGCCATAATGCCCCTTTCTGACGTCATAATGACCCATTGTGATGTCTTAATGCCCCTTTGTGACGTCATAATGCCCTTTGTGATGTCATAATGCCATTTGAGACGTCATAAGGCTCCTTTGTTTTCATAATGCCTCTTTGTGACGTGATAATGCCTCTTTGTGACGTCATAATGCCCTTTGTGACGTCTTAATTCCCCTTTGTGATGTCTTAATGCTCTTTTGTGATGTCACAATACCCCTTTGTGATGTCATAACACCCCTTTGTGACATCACAATGCCCCTTTCAGACGTCATAATGACCCTTTTTGACGTCATAATTCCCCTTTGTGATGTCATAATGCTTCTTTGTGGTGTCATAACGCCCTTTGTGACGTCATAATGCCCTTTGAGACGTCATAATGCTCCTTTGTGATGTCATAATGCTCCTTTGTGATTCATAATGCCCTTTGTGATGTCATAATGCCCTTTCTGACGTCATAATGCCCCTTTGTGGTGTCATAATGCTTCTTTGTGAGGTATCTGTGGTGCCATTGATAATGAAGTGTGATGAACTGGAAGGCTTTCAGTAGAATTGCAGCCCTAACATAAACAATGACTTGAACTCTGGAATTCTGTGTAAAATCATTAGCTAGCTTGTGGTCCGGGTCTTCAAACCAAAGGCTGTGAGGTGCTGCTCTTGTTGACGCAGGCTGTGAAAGATGACTTGAGCTCTAAGAGTAATTTCCCTTCTGCTCTTTATATGAACGTCAAATCCACAATTAGAATATTAAGAAGATAATATAAAATTTTGTGCTGCTGGACTGAGGACTTCCATTAGCTGTTAGCCATAGTTTGGAACTTGCAAAGCAATCATATTGGAGCCTTGCTGGGCAACCTGCTCCAGTGTCTCACCACACCCACAGTAAAGCATTTCTTCCTAATATCCAATCCTAATCTACCTTCTTCCCATGTAAAGCCATTTCCCCTCATTCTGTTGCTACCTGCCCTTATGAAAAGTCCCTCCCCAGCCTTCCCTGTAGGCCCTCTTCAGATACTGGAAGGCCACTCTAAGGTCTCCTTGGAGTCTTCTCCAGGCTGAAGAGCCCCATCTCTCTCAGCCTGTGCACATAGTAGAGGTGCTTTCAGCCCTCTCTGATCACCTTCATGGCCCTCCTCTGGACCTGCCTGAACATCTCCAAGTCCTTCTTGTGTTGAGGGCTCCAGAACTGCGTGCAGTGCTCCAGATGGGGTTTCAATGAGAGGAGTGTGGAGGGGCAGCACCACCTCCCTCGACCTGCTGGTCATGCTTCTGTGCTTTAAGCTTATGCTTTAAGGTCCTATATGCTTTAAGGTTTAGATAGTGCAGTCGCCTCACCTCTTCAGGTTTATCTGTGAAGGTCCCTTCCAAGTGAACCGTGCTGATCCAGACAGTTTGGATTGCTCATTAAAGTGTTTTAGTAAGTTGGGCTGGTCCTACGAAGCAGTATGACTGCAGTAAGCAGTGTACATGGTGCGCTGTGAGTACTGCACACATTCCTCTTGGCAGCTTGTGGAACAGAAACTGTGCATTGTTTGGATTGTGTAAGTATTCCTGTTGGTCTCTTGTGATGCTTACCTTCTTAGAGCACCTTTCCTCGTTTGGCTCTACATATTTTGGTACCTTACTTGTTCTGTTTGGCTTAGCAGGGAAGGTCTTCTTCTGAAGCATCCTCAGTCTTGGTCTGGGCAGCATACTTAGAAATGACATGGACGTTACATGAGTGGGTGGTCAAAGGGGGGAAGAACTCACCTTTCTGATCTGTTTCCTTTTAGAACACAGTCCTGGAGAGGATTTGCTTTCCTTGTTTCCTGGAGACTTGGATTCTTAGATGGTTTTGACTGCAGCTATTTCTGATGTTAATTCCTTTTTCTGTACTTTAGTAGCCAAGTGCAAGTGGAGTGCTTTGGGAATTGTCTGAAGTTGCCAGGTTGCGTGTGATCACATATGTAACGTGGAGTTATGTGTGGTGCCAGTGATAATTAAGTGTGATGAACTTGAAGGCTTTCAGTACAATTTCAGCCCTAATGTAAACAGTGACTTGAACTCTGGAATTCTGTGTAAAATCATTAGCTAGCTTGTGGTCCAGGTCTTGAAACCAAAGGCTATGAGGTGCTGCTCTTGTTGACGCAGGCTGTGAAAGATGACTTGAGCTCTAAGAGTAATTTCCCTTCTGCTCTTTATATGAACGTCATATCAACAATTAGAATATTAAGAACATAATATAAAAGTTGTTGCTGCTGGCCTGTGGACTTCCATTAGCTGTTAGCCATAGTTTGGAACTTGCAAACCAATCTTATTTAGACTTTAGTGGTGAAATCTTCTGATGAAATCTTCCTTCTAATTCTGCAAAAGAATCTCGGTGGAACATTTCTGTCTGAAAAGGCTCTGGCATATGAAGATGTGCCAGACTGCAGCCATGTGCCAGATGCGTTTGGATCCATGGAATTTTCTGATGTAGCTTCAGTGTTTGAAGAATCTCCACTCGATCTAAATACTCAGAAAACAAAGCAGGTGTGTGAAGATGTACAGCTAGTTTCTTACAGAAAAAATACAGCTCTTAATCTAGAAATCTGCTTCTCATTGTATCTAGTGCTTACTCCATATTTAAGTATCTAGTGGACCTTGACCAAAGGAAGATAAAGATAGAGCAAAGAAGTATGTTAAGCATAAATTTTGTTGCCTTCTACCTGTAGGCCATGGTTGGTTTGACGTGATCCCTAACTCCAGTGTTTGGTTTGCACAGAAACAGCAAGCAAGGGAACAAGTAAAAGAGTCAGTGAGGATTTTAAAACACAATGGGAAGCGATAAGGCACAGTTAATAAGATTCTGGAGTTAGGCTGGAGGTAGGCAGAGGTTGAAAGGTACCGAAAGAAATTCAATCTTACTGTGTTGGACAACAAAATCCACTGTGATATTATTCAAATTTTTAACTAAACCAAGTGATAATTCATATTTATGTTTAGATAAGCTGGTGAAGGTTAATCCTCAATGGAGAATTGAGATGAACAAATAAAAAAATGGTGTTTGACAGTCTATAAGAAACGAACTTATTCTAGGAGAGAATCAGAGTTTTCAACTGTTTTGTTCAATAGCCAAATAATGTATGATATTTTTATAAGCATTGTGTCTGACCTTCTCAGCTGTTAGAATTTCTTTGACAGTAACTTCTCCGGCTGTGATCAGAAAACCTTTTGTTCCGTCTCTGGCACCATTCGAGGCATGATACTCAACTGGGTGATATGGAATTCACACTGTCAACTCCAGTGACAAGAAAAGTGGCATCTAAGAAGCGTGCAAACACAGAGAATGTTGATGCAGAGTCAGTGTTAAGAAATGAGCTGCCCTTTGCATTTCCTGCTCCAAAGGCCTTCTTTTCGAAGAGCCAGACAGAGAAGCAAGTAGAAGGCATATCTTTTTAGGCGCCTACTTCCAAAGGTATGTTGTATCTAACAAATGGAAACCTAGAACATGTGTAGCTTAGGAATTTTTTACTTTTAATATGAATGCAGTACTTGTAGGTCCTAAAATTCTGAAAGGTTTCAGTGTGGGGTTTATTTGGTCACAGCACATACAGCTGCCATCCTGTACATCTGACAGTGCACTGCAAGCGGTTTAACCATATATCAGGGCATGGTACACGTCTGTTAATGATAGAAGTTCTCACAGTTTCACAAGGAGCATGCCTTGAGATGCATTCAGATAATGAGATAAGTGCTGTGTTCCTAAAACTAGCATGTGTCTCCACTCTCCATCGAGATTTAGTAGATAATTTCTTTAACAATTATGATGAGAGTTTTGTTTTGTTTTTATTTTTTTCTGGGCTATTATTTTGAGTGAAAGAAAAGGGTATGCTTTTATTTAAGCGAGCTTTTGATTGCATCATGCTTCTAAATTAAATGTAACCTACTGAATTCCTCATGATAGCATACGAGTACTTGCGTGTATCTGTTCTCCCTAATAGAGGGAGAAGAGACTCAGTGAACCTGGACAGTGTTACCCAGGGTTGTGAGAACAGCTAAATGATTGTTGAGAACTGGTCAACTCGTGAGCCTGAGACCTGGCATCCTCCATCCTAGGGTGGAACTTTACTGGAGCACGTGGGTGCCACAGCAACAAAAGGACTGTGTACAATAGACTGAGAGTTTGCTGAGTTTCTTGGTTTACAGAAAGCACAAATAACTCAGCAGCAAGTGACGTATTTGGGATAGGAGATGACAGCTGGACTTTGAACCTTAAGGACTGCCAAGAAAGAAGCCATCTGCTCAACCCCTGAGCTGCAAACTGCCAAGGAACTCCATACGTTGCCAGGAATGACAGGAGGGTGCCGACCATGGATACACAGCTACGGACTGATGGTAAACTTGAAACAGCTTGAAGTGAGTAAGGGATATCTAGGGTGAACTGGTGCTCAATATTCAAGAAGCCCATCAATCTACACTGGGCCAAAGGATACCAGTTTTAATATCTCATGCAGTGTTTACTGTATTGGAGGCAAAAGGGGGACATTGGCTTTCACCCCACAGAATCACAGAATCACAGAATTACCCGGGTTGGAAGGGACCTCAAGGATCATGTAGTTCCAACCCCCCTGCCTAGCAGGGCCACCAAACATACGCCTTTACTAGATCAGGTTGCCCAGGGCCCCGTCCAACCTGGTCTTGAACACCTCCAAGGACGGGGCATCCACAACCTCACTGGGCAGCCTGTTCCAGGACCTAACCACCCTTCTAGTAAAGAACTTTCCCCTAACATCCAACCTAAATCTTCCCTCCTTCAACTTAAAACCATTTCCCCTAGTCCTGCTATTATCAGCCCTTTCGAAGAGTTTACTCCCCTCCTGGGAGTAAGTTCCCTTCAGGTACTGAAAGGCTGCAATGAGGTCACCCCGCAACCTTCTCTTCTCCAGGCTGAACAAACCCAACTCCCTCAGCCTGTCCTCATAGGGGAGGTGCTCCAGCCCCCTGATCATCTTCCTGTCCCTCCTCTGGACCCTTTCCAAAATCTCCATATCTTTTTTGTACTGAGGGCTCCGCACCTGGACACAGTACTCCAGATGGGGCCTCACAAGAGCAGAGTAGAGAGGGACGATCACCTCCCTATCCCTGCTGACCACCCCTCTCCTGATGGAGCCCAGGATCCCATTTGCTTTCCGGGCTGCCAGAGCGCACTGCTGGCTCATGTTAAGTTTCTCATCTATCAGGACCCCTAGGTCTTTTTCAGCCGAGCTGCTCTCAAGGACAACTCCTCCCAGCCTGTACAGGTGCCTGGGGTTCTTCCGGCCCAAGTGCAAAACCTTGCACTTTGCTGTGTTGAACCTCATTAGGTTCACCCGAGCCCAGCTTTCCAGCCTGTCAAGGTCCCTCTGAATGGCATCTGTTCACCCCAAAGATTCCCGAAATACCAGGCCATCCTGGTAGAGCAGGGTGATATAGAAATAATTGTAACTACTATTGCCAACCCAGTATCTTTCCTTAGCGGAACTCCCCTGGTGGAGAACCAGGATGACATCACTGCTTTGAAACAACTGATGCTGCACATTACATCCAGTCGGTCGGAGCTGAAGGACGAACCCTTAGAAGATGCAGAAGACGCCTGGTTTACCAGCAGCTGCAGTTTTGTGAGACAAGGAGGCTGTAAGGCAGGACATGCAGTAACTGCTACTGAGCAGGGAATGGAAGCACAACCATCAGCCGTGGGGACTACCCCTCAGAAGGCTGAAATAACTGCCTTGATGAGAGCCTTAATGATATGGACAGATGCTAACTATGTGTTTGGGGTGTCACACGCTCATAGTACCATCTGAAAAGAGCAAGGATTGCTCACACACAAGGAAAAGAGCATGATGTAAATGTACCTATGTTGTAGGGCACAGTTCTCTATCCAGGCCCAAGTCTGTGTGGGTGTCTCCTCTATCCACAAAGCTGCTCACACTGCAGGAGGCACAGGCTGAGAGGAGAGGCCAGAGCAGCTCTCCCACTGTGACACGGAGCAGCAGGATACAAGTAAAGGAAGGCCCCGCAGCGGTACTGGGAAGGTTCCACACAGTCATCAATTTTTCATCTGAAAGGTAAAGAGGAATTCCCTTTTCTGCCCCTATCATCATTGGTCGGGTGAGTAGCAATGATGCCCGGTGTGCTTCCATCAATGGAGCAGAATAGGCGGAAGGCTGGGGTGCAGGCTTTCCTCTGCTGAGGTGAGTGGGGGCTCAGGGTGTTGCTCAGTGGTAGATTTGTTCACACTGAGTTCTAACAGGAAACTTGCTCAACATCGAAGGCCTTGCAAAAGTCTGGCTGAGTGATGTCAGTTGCTTTTCCTTTCCCTACTGATGCTGTCACTCCACTGTAGAAGGCCACCAAAGCGACCAGGCTGCATGTCTCCGTTTCTGCTGTTTCTCCATTTCCTTCTTGTTGCTCCCTGTAACCAGCAGGTTCAGCCATGCTGCTTTCCTGCCTCCTCTGCTGTGTTTCGTGTGGTCGGGATGGAGCTCAGAGCTCCAGCTCTGAGAAAGGTTTTCTGAGAAAGTTACCATCTCTTTTCCATTCCTTTACCCCTAAAAACAGTTTTCCAGTGTCTCTCATGCAAGAATTCTTTGAACAGCCTGCAGCTGACTCTCCTGAAGCTCAGGGTCCTGACTTTGCTTTTTGCCAGGCACACATTCCTTGAGATGAGGAACTCTAGGAGGGCATGGTCACTACAGCCCTGACCACCTCCAGTCTTAACCCCTGCTGTTCAGCATGTCCAGTAATGCTTCCCTTCTGCTTGGTGTGCTTAATGCTTGGCCCACAAAGTTATTGTCAGTGCACTCCAGCAGGCTCTCAGACAGTTTGCAGCAACTGGGATTGGTGCTGGGTGGTTGCTGGGAGGTGTCTCAGCAGAAAAGCTGGGCTGGGGTGGGCGTGCTGTGTCAGTCCTCATCGCAGCTGGCAGAGAGAGTTAGAGGAGGGTGATGGGTGCTGCCTGCTCTCAATGCTGCTGCACTGAATTTGGGGCACAGCAGCACACTGGTGAGTGAGCTGGGAGGGAGACGGACTGCTGCTGTGCATGGCTAGGCCAGAGCTGGAGGATTGTCAAACACGTGAGTCATGCTGGTGCAGCCATTGCAGCTGCAGCAGGAGTAGAAGACAAAGAGGTTTTGTAGAGGACAGAGGGTGGTGATTCATGGTTTGATGTCCAGGTGGAGGCCGATAACAAGTGGTGTCATCCAGGAGTCTGTCTTGGGACCAGTGCTTTTTTACATGGTTATCAGAGACACCAATGATGCAATGGAGTGCACCCTCTGCTGTTTGCTGAGTGGTGCGGCTGACGCAGTGGAAGGAAGGGATGCCATTCAGAGGGAGCTCAACCGAGAGGTTGGCCTAGGTGAATTTAATGAGGTTCAACACAGCAAAGTGCAAGGTTTTGCACTTGGGCTGGAGGAATCCCAGGCATTTCTACAGACTGGGAGGAGCAGTCCTTAAGAGAAGCCCCGCAGAGAAGGACCTGGGGGTCCTGGTGGATGAAAAACAGAACGTGAGCCATCAGCGTGCTCTTGCAGCTCAGAGAGCAAATGGTCCCCTGGGCTCCATCAGAAGAGGGGATGGCCAGCAGGGACAGGGAGGTGATTGATCTTCATGATCCTTGAGGTCCCTTCCAACCCGGGCCATTCTATGATTCTGTGATTACACTCGCTGTCAGAAGTAACGGCAGCTGTACAGATGTTGGATATATTTTGGGACAGTATTTGTAACCAGCTGATTTTAAGACCTTGCCCGAGTCAAGAGTCTAAATTGAGTGTCAGAAGAAAGCTGGTAAAGTGGCTATTGCTCATTCTTTTTCATTTGCTGATTCTTTCATTCGGGTTCCTTTTCCAAAGGAGATTCTGGTGATGGAAGCAATTGAAGAAAGAACCAAAGCAGCTCTTGCCAAGAGTGCTTGAAGTCCCTGTGGAGAGAAGCAAAGAACTTGGGCTTCCTCTGGGATGCGCCCCACCATGTCTCAGGAAGGAGACAACTGCTGTTCCACTTTCTGCTTTGTGTGTGGAAAGGTACGTCTGCGTCTTCTTCTACTTGTTTTTCTTTCTTTTTCTGGCTTTGAAGGAGAAGGGGTGGAGCAAGGGGAGACCCACTGGTCATTTGTTAACTCAAGAGCAGGATGGATTCTGCATTGACTGTGAAAAACCTGGGCTAGTAGCATGGGCATATTTCAGGCTGGACTCTTCTTTTGCTGCTTGGTTTCCTTTTGGCTACAGGGAGACAGCTGTCTAAAGGTGTGTTTTCAAACCCACTCTCCAAAACCATGTTTCCTTGTTGCAGGTGGTTCAGTGTGCTCTTGCAGGGTAGATGTGTTTGCTGTAGAATCTGAATGGTTTCTGTTCCTAGGGGAGGACTGGGAGGAGGTAGTGAGAAGAGAATTCAATGCCTGAGGTGTATCTTAGTGAGAAATGTTGGCATGAGGTGCTGAAAGTCTTGAGTTGTCAAAGGCCAGTGAGGCTCAGACTCCTTAACCTGCTGGAGCAGGGTGGAAGCAAGGAGTGGGCACTGCCGTCACACAAGCTGCACTTGGTTCTGGTCTGCCAGGTCTGTGCTGGCCTGGATTTCTTCTGAGAAGTTTGTTGGAGCTGCTTGGAGTAGTGAAGGGTGGGGAAGAAGTGCTGCTCCAGAGCTATGAGACGTGCAGCTCCTTCTGAAGTGCTCCTGATAAGGACGGAGCGCATTTGCTGCAGCTTTCTCTGCAGATGTGCTCCTCACCTTGAAATCCTCGTGGTTTGTCCTCAGCTCCTGACCACGGCCTGTTCTCTGTTTTGCAGGCTGATAACATGCAGAAGCCGCAGCTGGTGCGTGCTATGTCATCTTTAAACGTACCAGCATTTGCGGCAGCCCATGTTATTAAGAGCCACGTCGCCCAGGGGCCAGATGAGCTCTCTCTGGAGGTAAGCAGTTCCAGGCGTTCTGTGTTGTCGTGCATAGAAGAGGGCAGTCCTTTCTGCTTTGTTTTCCTACCAGATTTGCTGAATCTGGGATTGATGTTTCAATCTCTTTCAGGTCGGAGATCTGGTGAGCATTGTTGATATGAGGACATATCAACAGGCTGAGCCCCTGGTGGAGAGGCAAGCGTGGCTTTGAGGTAGGCACACGTTTTTGACTAGAGAGCACAACTTCAGTAGAGTTGGGAATCTCAGCTTGGAGCTGCTCTGCCTGCACAGGATGGCTGCTGGATGCAAACAGTTGCCCTGTGTCACTGTCAGTGGACCTTCCCTTTGGCTCTGGGCTCGGGCTAATGCTCACCTGTCTTTTTGTTCTAATTACAGGTTGGGCTTTTCCCTGGTGAGTGCATGGAACTCATCAGCGGAAAAGTTCCCGATTCCCTCCTCAATTCATTGCCAAAGCCAGGTGCGTAATTTACATTTGACAATGCGAGTTAGTCAAATAGGGTCAGAACGTTACTTTCAGGGGGTTTGTTTATGCCCAAGTTCAGCAAGCTTAGAAAGAGAACTACAGTAATCTCCTTGGGCACCTCCAGGGATGGGGAAAATCCATTCTTGCGTGTCCTTGTTGGGAATGTTCTTCCCGTTGTTACATGCTCTGTCGAATGCATTGCGCTCAGCTTCGTCCAACCGAGCCAGGCCTGAAATGAACTGGTTTCTTTGTTTTGTTGCGCAGAGCCAAAGAAATGGGGCAAGCTCATCAACGGCCTTTGTTCCCTGGTGAAGGTCAGCCCTGGGAGAGCAAAGCAGCCTGAGCCTCCGACATTCTCCGGATCCATGTCCTTGCTTGACATCGTTGAGAGGTATTTAGCCTTCAGGACTTGAGGGCTGAGCTGTAGGAATGGAAGCATCCTCTGCTGTTTGAAACAGAGGGCGTTTCTAAGCTGTGTTTCAGCAGAAAGCAGGCAGTGCCCAGAACAGGCAACTTTTGGCCAGGGCTCGGTGCAGCTCTTCCATCACCCTGCACCACGTCTGACAGCATGCTCTGTTTTCTCTGCAGAATGAGTTCTCCCAGGAAGAGGGCAGAGTCAGCAGCTGGCAGTTGGTGTTCCTGCTTCTGCCTGGGAAAACCATCCCCTGTGGCCAAACACCAACTGCAGAGCAGTGCCAGGGAGCCCTCTGAAGCAGAAGTCTTGGTCCTGGCAGGTAAGGGTGCAAGTCCAGCTTACAAAACACTGCTTGTCAGCAACACAGGTAGAATTCATGCTTTCAGTGGGCTTGTACCTCCTTCTGGCGTTCAAGCCCGTGCCTGACATCTTCAGTTGATCCCTGTCTTTCCCAAATGAGTCTCTTGTCAACACAAGAGCTGGACCTGCACGTGGATCACTTTCAAGACAGTGACACTGTTGCTAGAAGCCTATTTGCTTCTGCCCACCACCACTACATAGCCAAATGTCAAGAATCTCCATGGTTCATCTTGCGAACGTTCGACACTAACTGCTGTACATCTGCTCCTTCCTAGGTGACCCGAGCCCTTGTATATCCCCAAGACGCAGGGCATGTTACGATGACGCATCTTCCATCAATGAAGAGTTGTTACTAAGCACAGAATGCTGCAGTTCAGATGAAAGCCTTCCGTATAACATCAGCTATCAAGAGAAGAAGGTCATCATCGTTGAAGCCTTCATTCATCCCATCCCTACTGAAGCTGCTGACCTGAGCCCACCAGACACCTCAGGCACCAGCCTGGACTCAATGTCTCTGCAGTGCAGCCCAGCCCAAGCACAGCCTGAGTGCCCCGACAGCAGCACCACCATGCAGGCTCAGGTCAGCATCACCGAGGAGAAGCTGAGCATCTCGCAGGGGGGCACAGAATCAGGACACGAGTCCCAGGCTCCAGGCAACAGCACGGTCTCAGAGCAGCTCTCATGATTACAAGAGAGGATGAGTCCCATCTTTCCTCCAGACCTCACACCCCCTCCTTTCTCCTATTGAATAAAGGCACGCTTGTGCTCAATCAATGCCTTGACTGAATTCCGAGTTTTCATTCGCAGAGATTGGGATGAGTGCAAGAAACTGCAAGGCAGCTCAGCTTACAACACTCTGGCTGTGGGGTTTGTGCGGCCGAGCTCTGGGTGTGTTCCCATTTTGCCTGACTTTGGGATGCCTGCAGCGAGAGCTCTGCTGCCGTTGTGTATGGCAGCAAATAGTCTCTAGCATCCTGGATGCTGCTCATGAAAACCCCAAGCTTCCTGGCTGTGGCTGTGATGCTTTTCAGGGCCTTTTGATGCTCTTTGATGCCGTGGCTGCTCCCTAACACCTCTGTCCTCCCGCCGTGTCCATTCCTGGCTCCCACCTGTGAGCTGTCCCTGCAGATCATCTCTAGCCCTGCCATCATCGCGCTGCAGCAGGAGGAGCTCGCCCTGACCAACATCAGGCAGTGCTGCCTGCCTCTCTCACTCTCTAGACCAAGTGTAACTACGCTGTCATGGAGACAAATGCTTTCTGTCACATCCTCCATCCCTGCAGACATTTACCGGTAGGTGGCTCTTGCAGAAGAAGATTCAAGCAGCAGAACCTTTTGCTCAGCTACAGCACACAAATGCTACAAAAGCAGGAATAACCCGCAAGCTCTGGGTCTGTTTGTCTTGCACAGGCATGCACTAACTGCGTTTGATGGTACCCCCCATCCTTGATTTCCTTCCCTGCTTCTTGTCTGATGACGCTGCTGAGCCAGGAACAAGCTGCCCAGTGTGGCAGAGCATGGTGCAGGGCTGTGCTGGGACCTCCTCCCCTTCATCTGCTGCAGATCAGTGCCACACACGTGCCATCGAGATGCTCTGGCACAGGATGTGCCTCCAACCCAAAGCTCCTTCCCACCTCCCAAGGAAAAGCAAAGCAACCCAAGCATCTCCAGCAAAGCTGCCCAGCAGACAGCAGGGAATGCAAACAGCTTCTGGCTGCTCCCCTGCACTCCTGTCCTAAGTAATAGACCCCATGAGGACTGGCTGGGAAATCAGTGCATGACACATGTGAGTGTGCACAGGATTGTGCAAAGCAGTGGGGTTCCATGAGTTTGTGTGTGTGTGTATCTCGGCTGTTATGAAAGCATGGGAAGACTGCCTTACTGAGTCCCAGATAATTACTTATCCTCAAATGATTTTTCCTGGCCAAATTTAAAGCCTCTTACAGGTAATCGAGACCAACAGGCTGTTGTTGCACAATCAACAGGCACAAACTAGATGAATAGCTGAGGAAAATAAAGCATCATGCCAAGGGTACTAGATAAGTGAGCAGCTTGAGATCTGCACGTTTATGTGATACTCATGGTCTTAGACAATATTTGCTTAGTGAGGTCACATAGAATGAAAGTAAAATAGAAGAAGTGCAATTGGTCTCAGTTCACACAGCTGGCTGGTTCGTCTCAGGCTAATCCTGAACTGCCTCAAGCGACTGCTTTGGTGCTCTACAGAACAGCAACTTCAGAGATCTCTTTCTATTACTAAGTTTTTGAAAGAGCAATTTGCTCTGTTCATTATCCATCATTTTTGTGCAGTCTGTTTTGTCAGACTTGTCTTTAGCTTCCAAGTTGTATGTGAAGAATTGTTTCCGTTGTAATGCACAATGTACTAAAAATTGAGAGATGAAAATGTGAAGAGTTTTTCCAGCTTTGATTTCATGTCTGGAATTTTGGAACCCACTACTTGCAGTTGTTAATCTGTCCAAACTGGTCTGGTTTGGAATGCCCTCATCCTTCTTGAATCGCTGTTAAAGGCGGAGCAATTCCTACAAGTGCCATGGCCCCACTGTTGTTCTAATTCTTGTTTCTTTGTTTTCCACACGCTGCTTTTCAAGCCTCCTTTTTCTTTACAGTCAAAGTGAGAACTGCACTGTGAGGTGTCTGAACCTTGTTGTGCCTGTACATAAATAGAACAGCAGCAAAGCCAGACAGGTGACTGTGCTGACAGCTCTCGTAGCCAGTAACACGTAACTGTGCTAAATCCCTTGTGACGGCTTTGATTTCATTTTTGCCAGTGAAATCCTTGTAAAAGGAAGTGCAGCAGTGTGATGAGCTAAGGTGAAGATGCTGGTTTTAGTAGTGCTCTAAGCTGAGTGAAAGGGCAATTGAATGAGGGTTATATGCTTTCTCTGGGACGATAAGGTTTTATTTCCTGAGGGAAAGAGCCAGCTTTTCATGGGCTATATGTGGGCTTTGGCAAGGGCAGACAATCCAGTCTGTCAGGAAGCCATTTGAGGTGCTTCAGGTTTGTAAGCTTGTCTTTTTGTTTTTCAGGCGGATATTTGGAGCATGGGTGTACTGCTGTATGCTCTGCTGTGTGGGTTTTCCCTTTGGATGATGACAATATGATGGCACTCTACAGGAGGATACCAGTGGGTATCAGTGGTGCTAGAATACACTGAGAAGGGAAATAGCTGAGCTTGACAAGAGGCCTTGCTTTTCGGATGGCAGAACATGCTGAGCTGTGAGTAGAAAGGCCTGTCTGCTGAATATTGTCCCTGTTTTTGCTGCTTTGTCTACCAGTATTTAGTGGAATTGGTTCTACGCTTGGTTGGCCTATGTGGCACTGTAGCCTAATTCTGTACCATGATAGCATACAGAATTTAAGGAGAAGTATTTTCTTGCCAATGGTCTGCATTTTTTGTATCTGGTTCTTCAACTGGCTGCTCCCTATACTATCTGTAGTAAAAATACAGACACATCATTTGATTTCCCTGAAATGAATGTTCCTAAATGCCAGCTCTTCTCATGTCTACAAAGATCAAAGTTCTGCATTTGCTATTAGAATTTCCTCTTCCAGAATCAGGAGGTAATGTAGGACCCCACAGATTGCCTTCAGAATCCAGCAGTTAGTTCTGTTTCCTTTCGGAGTGCATAACAACCTGAGCAAATGAATTGAATGACGTGGCTTATTAGTCTGGTACAAACTCTGCTGTACACTGAAACTTGGTCCATTTGTAAGCAGGACTTTTTCCATCTCTGCAGGACAGCAGAAAACCCTTTGTGCTAATCATGATGCCAAGAAGCAGAATGCGGCAGATGATCCAACTGCTTCAGGTGTTCATTTCCTTAAAACTGAATAGTTTTGGACTGAGAGTTTGTAAGCAGAACGGAGCTCTTAAAGCTGTCAGAGACTATTTCTGCACTGTTCAATTCTATCTGCACAACATACACAGGATCTCAGAACTGCGTTGCTTGAATTGGTGGAACTTGTTGAAGTGAACTGGGATGAGCAAGTTTTAGAACTTAGTCAGAATGCAGTAAAAAATGGATAATCTCATGAGTATTAAGGTACAGGCTTGCTATTTCTGCACTGAATTTGTTTTTATTTTACATGGCTGTGATCTGAAAGTTGCTTGAAACGCAGGCACCTAGGCACTGTTGTGTAACTGAATTTCACACGATAGGTCCTGAAATATCCTGGAATCAAAAACTCTGACTTGTTTTAAGTCTGCTGCTTGAGTCTAATCAGGGTCATAGTGTCTGTGTGCAGTGTTTCTTTCCCTGTAATGCTCCACATCATTTCATTTTGGGAATATTGAAGGAAATGGACTATGTGCCATAACTGTTGTTAGAACAAAGTATGCCTGGTGTGATCTTATGCATAGGTTCTGTAACTGCTCTTCACAGCTCAGGTGTTTGACCTTCCTTTTGGTGAAGTGATGAAATACTGCTGGTTTCTATTTGTGCTTCTAGGCACCTTGAAGCTCTTAGGAATAGAACAATTGTCTCCAGTTCTTTTCAATGATATCAGTAACAGCTCGAGTGTTGCTGCCCACTAGGTAGACCCAAAGAAGCAGATTACAGTGAAACAACACACGAGCTGGACCTGAATGAGGATCACTTTCAAGACAGTGGCTATGCTGCTTCAAGCCTACTTGCTTCTTCCTGCCGCCACTCTATTACCAAGTATCAACAACCTTTCATGATTCAACTTGCAAATGTTTGAAACTAACCCTTGTGTTTCTATGCCTTCCTAGGTGATTCGAGCCCTTGTCAACCCCAAAGATCCAAACCAAGCAGTGTCTTTCCATCAATGGAGAGTTCTTATTAAGCATGAATCGCTGCAATTCGGATGACAGCCTTCCACATGGTAACAGTGATGGACACAAGGGGCTCATCCACGTTCATGCTCTCATATCTCCTGGCTCTGCTGAAGCTCCTGACCTGAGCCTGCCAGACACAGCAGTCACCTGCCTGGATTGTGACCCAGCGCCTTTGCAGTGCTGCCCATCCCAAGCACAGCCCGAGTGTCCCAGCAGCAGCACCACCATGCAGGAGCAGGGCAGCATCAGTGAGATGAAGCTGAGCATCTTAGATGGGGACTTAGAGTCAGGCTGCCAGTCCCAGGCACCAGGCAGCAGCACCAGCTCTGAGCCACTCTCATCTTGACAAGAGGAGTCCCATCTTCACCCTTGACCTCTCAAGCCCTCCTGTCTTTTATTGAATAAAGTCACTCTCATGCTCAGTCATCGCCTCGACTGCATTCTGAGTCTTCAATCACAGGGATTGGGATGAATGCAACAAACAGCAAGGCAGCTCAGCTTGCAATGCTATGGCTGTGGGGTTCGTGCAGGCAGAGCTCTGGGTTCCCATTTTGGCTGGCTTTGGGATGTCTGCAGCAAGATCTCTACCATTTTGTATGGGAGCAAATAATCTCTAGCATCCAGGTTGCTGCTCATGATATATCCCAGTCTTCCTGGCTGTCACTTTGTGATACTTTTCAAAGCCTTCTGATACTCTTTGATGCCTTGGCTGCTCCCTAACACCTCTGTCCTCCTGCCATGTTGACTCACGTCTCCCACTTTTAAGCTGGCTTTGCAGATCATCTCCAGCCCTGTCATCATCACGCTGCAGCAGGAGGTGCTCACCTGGCCCAATGTCTGGCAGTACTGCTTGTTCTGCAGATGAGCAGCTGCCTCCTCATCTCTTCAGCTACAGTAGTTTTTCTCAGGGCAGTTAGATGCAGTCATGCTCCTCTGGATTTGGTGTGTTAAATCCATGCTGCATGGCAGCAGTCAGTGCAATACAAAGGTGTTCTGTGTGCCATAGCATTTCTCCAGGGGCTGCCAAAGGTAGAAGCACAACACAGCACCATCCTTCTGACAGTAATGTCTGTGAGTGTTAGACATGTGAGCACTGCATCATCCCCAGCGTGTCAGTGCTTTTCCACACCAACCTGACTCTCACACTCTGCACTGAATGTAACTCTGCTCTTGTGGAGACAAATGCTTTCTGTCACATCCTCCATCCCTGCAACCATTTGCCGGTAGGCAGCTCTTGCAGAAGAATCAAGCAGCAGAACCTTGTGCTCACCCTACAGCATGCAAATGCTATGAAAGCAGAAATAACCTGGCATGCTCTGGGTCTGCAAGGCTGCACAGATGGGAGAGGTAGATTGTGTTTTTGCAGTGGAAGTTTCCAGTATTTTCAGTACATAGTGTAGGCCCTAACTGAATGTATAACCCTCTTGTAAAACAGCTGTATAAGTAGTTTTTCCACCAAGAAAGTTGCTGAACAGAATTAAGTTCAGACTGGGGGCATTCTGACATGGGGAGAATTGAGACAAGCACAAGATAAATACAGGGTGGGTAGAGCCCAGCACAGGACAGAATGAATGTACTGACTTTTGGAAACATTGCCCTTCTCTGTCCGCAGAAAAGTACAAGGCAGACCTAAAAACAAGAGGTTGGTAATTGACCTTCTATGGAAATGAATCCTAGCCACAGTCTCGAGGAGTCTGTGAGCCTGAGATGCTCAACCAATGAGAGCCATGAGAGCATCACCTGCAGTGGGTTTAGGGCACAGAACAGAATTGATTTCACTGACTGGTGTGCAGTTTCTCCCTTGCCAATAGGGGATGTGCGCGCAGTATTGCAATAATGAATAAGCACTGCTGCTATCGCTGCCATCTTTGCCTAACTAGAAATCTTTGACTTTGAGAGTTTCTCACACAAGGGGAGAGGGTAAGAAAGTAAAGAGGCACAGAAAACTAAGGGAAACTGCTCTTCTTTATCTTATCTATAAAAATTGATACGATGCTGTTGTGCATTTTTTTTAATTTTATTTTTAATTTTTTGCTAATGTCAGTTAGATTGTTTTAAAATATCCACACACCAAAATCTGACTACCAAGCAAATGTAATGAAAATGAAATGAAGGTGAGTTAGTGGAAAGCACAAGGCCATATTATATTAGGCTCCAGCAAATTTACAGGCAGTCACTGCACGAAGAGGTAGATCTGAGTTGCACATTATATGATTCCCACAAAGATTAAGGAAATCTGAAGCTTTCAATATATTTTTTTAATTCTTTTTTCATTTCATTTTTAAACACCTGACCCAGACCCCAACCCTCACAGGAGCTGTAAAGATAACAGCATTAACCAGCAATGTAACTCTAATCCTAACCCTTACCCTGATTCTAAAATCGTCCCTAACTCCAAATGCAACAACAAAAATGATGCTAGAAGTTTGTAGCAAAAGGAACCTTAACCCTGATCATAATCCAAAAAAAAAATCATTATGGTAACAATAATCTTTACCTTAAGAGTAATATTAATCAGAGCCCAGATGATGCCTGCATCCAATCAGAAGCATGCTTTGCATTATTTAAGAGTTGTATTTTTTCCAATGAACTCTCTCTATTATCACGTTTATAAAGTAACAGAGTCTGTTCTTTTTCTCCTGACACTGTGCCTTACTCCTGACATCCCCTGGAAATGACCCAGATAGGGCACCATCAAAGTAATGCTAATAGTAATGTCAATCCTAAGGGTATCTCTAGCCTCAGTGTTAATGGGACGCTAACAACAATCCCAACAGCCTTAAACATTCTGGTGGTGTGAAAGAGGTGCTGCCTTGCACATGCTGGGCTGTCCCATTGCCTGTTAAATGCAGGCGGCAGCGTAGAAACATGATGCCCGTGGTCAGAATGCCCTGTGGCAGATCCTGGCACCGGAGAACTGACCGGAGAACCATGAGAGAACTGACAACAAATCACGCGACATCAGAACCGACCCAGTGGTTATTTACAAGCCTTGGGAGACCCAGACAGGATCTCAGAGTGGTGAATGTAGGTACAGAAGTTGTTACTACTCTGTTTTCTTCTAAAAGAAGTGTTTTTTTTTCATCTCAGAAGTTTGGGGGGGGGGGGGGGGGGGGCGGGAAAGGGATATCAATTTAATTACTCATTAATTTATTGACAGACATTCACGTTTGCTACGTTTGGAGAAGTTTTTATTTGTTTGCTGTGGTTTGATTTTTTTTTTTTCTTTTTTTTTTCCCCCTTCCCACCTCTTCCATCTTTGTGTTCTTCCCCTATAATCAAAAGAACGGATCCCCAGGGTCTGTCCCGCAGACGTTCTTTCCGTGGTCTCTGCTGCCACCTGCTGGCCAATAAGCGGAACTGCCACTGTTGGGCGTTTGGTGCCTCAGGAAGCACAACGCAGATCTGAGTTCTGACCGGTCTACGCAGCAAATCCGCCAGTCTTTATTGCGATAAGCCCTCCAGACAAGAGCATAAAGTCTTTGCCTGAGGGCAGGGTTAGTAGTAATGGATGTCAGTTTTGAAATTTCCAGTCCATTCACCATAGCACTTTCTGCCTCCATGTCCCATAACCAGAGCAGCTATGCTGGCATGCTCTCTTGGTTTCTGTCTAAACCACTGTACTATATCCATCAGTTCAGCTGCTGTATTATGGGCAGCAGGGTTTGGGGGGTGGACACTGGTCAGGGCACTCCCACCAGCCTATCCTGCATTTTTTTTTTTTTTTTTTTTCATTTTTGGGTTACAATCAGTCAGATCTCAAATAGATCTAGTCCAAATGGAACCTCAAAATCTGACCTTTTAGTGCCTTCATTTACAGAGTCCATTTTATACAGATTCCCTTGTACAGGGCCCCCATGGTCCTCCAGACAGTTGTTACTGATCTTCCATAGGAGAACGATTGAATTAGGTTTTTTCCCATCAAAACTGCCACCTGTCTTTCCAGTTTTTCAACACTATCATTCAATAGCTGATTTGCATCAGCCTGAGCCTCTTCAGTTATGTTCAGACAGTTCAAGGCCATTAAAAGTGGCCATGCCACCATGAACGCAGCTAACTGTCATTCTCAAGTTGTAAGTATGTCTTTGCTAAGACCATGGAAATACTCAGTCAGGTGGGCCAGGGACTCATGGACCCTCCCTCCGTCCCACACAGGGCCCCATTTTTCAGTGACAGAAGCAGTGCTGCATTTTGAGGATCCTAGGAATCCCAGGACATGCCCTGACAAAAGGTCATTCAAAGGGGTAGTCTTTCCCCATCCAAACAACTCCATGATATTCACAGAATCACAGAATTGTAGGGGTTGAAAGGGACCTCCAGAGACCACTGAGTCCAGTCCCCCTGCCAAAGCAGGTTCCCTACACCACAAAAGAGGTACGAAGAGGTAGATCTGAGTTGCACATTATATGATTCCCACAAAGATTAAGGAAATCTGAAGCTTTCAATATATTTTTTTAATTCTTTTTTCATTTCATTTTTTAAACACCTGACCCAGACCCCAACCCTCACAGGAGCTGTAAAGATAACAGCATTAACCTGCAATGTAACTCTAATCCTAACCCTTACCCTGATTCTACAGGGGACTGTCTGAAACGGACATCAATTCAATTACTCATTTATTTATTGACAGACATTCAAGTTTGCTACGTTTGGAGAAGTTTTTATTTGTTTGCTGTGGTTTGGTTTTTTCTTTTTTTCTTTTTTTCTTTTTTTTTTCCCCCTTCCCTCCTCTTCCATCTTTGTGTTCTTCCCCTATAATCAAAAGAGAACGGATCCCCAGGGTCTGTCCCGCAGACGTTCTTTCCGTGGTCTCTGCTGCCACCTGCTGGCCAATACACGGAACTGCCATTGTTGGGCGTTTGGTGCCACAGGAAGCACAACGCAGATCTGAGTTCTGACCGGTCTACGCAGCAAATCCGCCAATCTTTATTGTGATAAGCCCTCCACATGGCATTGCGCATGCACTCGAACACGCAACAGGCATAGATTTCTCTTAACTCCTTGAGGAGCAGGCAAGCAGAACAACTGAGCGCACCACTGCTTGTGATTGGGCCACCCCCATCATAGAGATGTGTGTTAGATCTTTTACCCACCCCTGGACTGGCCTTGTTGTTTAACGATAACCTCTGAAATCTGAGCTACTGGTTCTACCACCTGTAGTGTAGAATAGGTAGCCAATAAATGCTTTTCAACTGTGATGTATCTTTATTCTGCTCCATGCCAAACCTGTGGCCAAAACCTCATAGGGGTTCACAAAGAACTCTGGCTCTGCCAGAGCCCCCATCCAGACCCTTCTTGAGTTACATTCACATCTAGTTTGGCTGAAAAGGTTGGACTATAAATACTCAGTGCTTGGGCCTGTTTAACAGATATTTTTTCCTGATTATGCTGTCCATCGATCTTTTTAAACTGAACTCCTGCTCTAATCTGGTCTTTAAACATTTGTTGTCTCAAGACCCTAATGGGTCCAGACTGGATTACCTTAGGGGCTGGACGCCTAAGTCATGGCAGCAGATGGTTCTCTGCCTTTCTCAGACCTTTCCACCACCATTCAGAGCCTGCATCTGGCCGTAGGCACTCTTGTCTCCCCATCAATTGGGCAGCCTGTTGTATTACAGCACCTGAGGGCCACTGGGGGGTTCAGTATGGATAACATAGACCCATACTGATGTAAAGGTGATGGCTGTAGGATGAGATCCCTCGTTCCTGATGAAAAATTTATTGACTGGGCTCTCAAAATCATCTTCATAGATTGCCTCTTTCATGCCTAATTCTCTAATATAATTTTGTTAGTCCTCCATAGAGGACCACAGGCTGATATTTAATGGTATGTCATTCTTATTTGGCCATGTTATATGACACACAGCCATAAATCATTCACTGATCAAATGGCTATCCTCATTATGTTGGACAGAGCATACAGTCTTTGCCTGAGGGCAGGGTGAGTAGTAATGGATGTCAGTTTTGAAATTTCCAGTCCATTCACCACAGCGCTTTCTGCCTCCATGTCCCATAACCAGAGCAGCTATGCTGGCATGCTCTCTTGGTTTCTGTCTAAACCACTGTACTATATCCATCAGTTCAGCTGCTGTATTATGGGCAGCAGGGTTTGGGGGGTTGGATACTGGTCAGGGCACTCCCACCAGCCTATCCTGCATTTTTTTTATTTTTTTTTCATTTTTGGGTTACAATCAGTCAGATCTCAAATAGATCTAGTCCAAATGGAACCTCAAAATCTGACCTTTTAGTGCCTTCATTTACAGAGTCCATTTTATACAGATTCCCTTGTACAGGGTCCCCATGGTCTTCCAGAGAGATGTTCCTGATCTTCCATAGGAGAATGATTGAATTAGGTTTTTTCCCCATCAAAACTGCCACCTGTCTTTCCAGTTTTTCAACACTATCATTCAATAGCTGATTTGCATCAGCCTGAGCCTCTTCAGTTATGTTCAGACAGTTCAAGGCCATTAAAAGTGGCCATGCCACCATGAACACAGCTAACTGTCATTCTCAAGTTGTAAGTATGTCTTTGCTAAGACCATGGAAATACTCAGTCAGGTGGGCCAGGGACTCATGGACCCTCCCTCCGTCCCACACACGGCCCCATTTTTCAGTGACAGAAGCAGTGCTGCATTTTGAGGATCCTAGGAATCCCAGGACATGCCCTGACAAAAGGTCATTCAAAGGGGTAGTCTTTCCCCATCCAAACAACTCCATGATATTCACAGAATCACAGAATTGTAGGGGTTGGAAGGGACCTCCAGAGACCACTGAGTCCAGCCCCCTGCCAAAGCAGGTTCCCTACACCACGTTGCACAGCTCAGCATCCAGGCAGGTCTTGAATATCTCCAGAGAAGGAGATTCCACAACCACCCTAGGCAGCCTGTTCCAGTGCTCTGTCACTCTCACCGTAAAGAAGTTATTGCACACATTAGTGCAGAACTTCCTATGGTGCAGTTTCTGTCTGTTTCCCCTTGTCCCGTCTCCACACACTGCTGAAAAGAGTCTGGCCTCAACACTTTGCCCCCCACACCTCAAATATTTATAGAACCTGGATCCTGTCCCCTCTCAGCCTTCTTTACTCAAGGCTAAACAGACCCAGTTCCCTCAGTCTCTCCTCATTGGGGAGATGCTCCAGGCCCTTCACCATCTTAGTGGCCCTCTGCTGGACTCTTTCTAAGAGATCCCTGTCTTTTTTTTACTGGGGAGCCCAGAACTGGACACAATATTCCAGATGAGGCCTCACCAGGGCAGAGTAGAGGGGGAGGATCACCTCCTTCGACCTGCTGGACATGCTCTTTTTAATGCACCCCAGGATGCCATTGGCTTTTTTGGCTACAAGGGCACACTGCTGGCTCATGGTTAATCTGTCGTCCACCAGGACTCCCAGGTCCCTCTCAGCAGAGCTCCTCCCCAGCAGCTCTTCCCCCAGCCTGTACCGGTGCATGCAATTATTTCTCCCTAGGTGCAAGACTCTACACTTGCTTTTGTTAAACCTCATCCGGTTTCTTACTGCCCGGCTCTCCAGCCTGTCCAGGTCTCGCTGAATGGCAGCACAGCCTTCAGGTGTGTCAGCCAATCCTCCCAACTTCGTGTCATCAGCAAACTTGCTGAGGGTGGTCATTGATGAAGATGTTGAACAAGACCGGACCCAGCACAGACCCCTGGGGGATGCCGCTCGTTACAGGCCCTCAGCCAGACACTGCACCGCCAACGACAACACTCTGCACTCTGCCAGTCAGCCAATTCTCGACCCACTTCACTGTCCAATCACCTATCCCATACTTCCTCAGCTTTGTTATAAGGATGTCATGGGAGACTGTATCAGTTATAGAGGTTATAGAGTTCAATTCCTGTAGTCAATTTGGCGGCCCAGGTGGGACCAGCTCTGTTCGCTGCAGGACCAGCTGAGAGGGAGACACTTTTGGCGCACCCTGAGATTTCTCTGAAGGACTCCCTTCCTCACCTGATCACTGCAGGGACAGACAAGGACCACCCATAGGTGGACCAGGTATGTGTATGGTAAGTGGAGCCCATATGTCTTGAGGAGACATCCTACACAGTTTACAGCCATACGTGCTGCTCCCAGGGAGGTGAGCTCATGGCTTTGGTTGCCAGCTGGGGTAGGAAGACTCCTTGGGTGAGTTCCTATGAAAGGGAACTGTATGTCATATGAATGGAAACAAGAACAAGTACTCTCTCCCAGGTGGGTGACAATAGGAGGGACCTAGGTTGGTCTCTCCTACGGGTATGGGATATAGTGGATAGCCTGTCAAATGGTAGCCTGGGTTCTCCAAGTTGTAATCACGGGGGTTATAGGTTGTATGTTCAATATTATCATCTGCTTTAAGTGTTTGGTACCGTGTGTCAAGCCGACTCTGGGAAAAACATTAACGTTTGCAACTGGTCGACCAGAGTATGAGTGTTATTAAGATTCCAGCTAGAAAACGTTGTCAGCATTGTGTAGTATGAATAAACCATGGTTTTTGATCTAAATGTCAGAGTGAGTGTGGTGTGAGTGAGACACAGAACAGCTGCAGGGTGAGTGCCGAGTCCCGATCCATGTTTCCTTCCTCCTGTGAGGGAAATGGCCAGACACGGACAAAGTGAAAGACTGTGTTGTGTGTCCACTCATAAGTACTTTCTGCTTGTATGTAAGAAGACAGGAGTTTGTACTCTGTAGATTAGTAAGATTGTCCTGAGGAGAGGTGTACATTCCACCCGACCAATGAGTGTCAACCCATTTATGTAATACTATGTACTGCTTGCGAGGAAGTGTGTGAGGGAGGTGGTTCAATCAGTGCTGGTTCTGTGGCACAGTGTTTATAACTGAAGAATACAGACTGTATTAAGGGAGTTTATGTGAACTGAAGAACTGTACGTTTTGACAAACTGTTTTGATGGTATAAGAAAGTGTAATTGTTAATGATATATGAAAGTGTAGTTGAGGGAATGTGGAAGTGTATCTGAGCATAGAAATAGAGGAAGCATTTACAGAGGAAAAAGGATTAAAGTGAGTTTACCTGCATTGACATGAGAGCAACACCCTGCCAGACCGCTGCCCTGTGAGCTGAGCAGAGCAGAGCAGAGACACAGTCCCCATGTATCAGGTAGTGTTATTCTGCTTACCAAAAGAATGAGTTCACTACAGAAGAGGCAAATCTTCCCCTCTGCTCCATCTGTGGCATACTCTGGAGTTCAAGGCATTGCAAAGCTATGGCACATCTACTTTCTTTCAATGATGAAAACTTAGTGTGCTCTGGGCTCTCATTTCAATTGCATCTAAAGAAGTCTAGGGTCATGCCAGCTGACAGGAAGCTGGCAAATGTTGTCTCATTGTAAGGAAGAGCAAGAAAGATGACATGGGCAATTATGGACCTGTCAGTCCAGAGCCTGGTAAAATTATGGAGAAAATGATGGTGGGAGTTATGGAAAAACAGCTGAAGGACAATTCTGTCATTGGTCGCAGCCAACACAAGTTTGTGAGGCAAAGGTCCTGTTTAATTTAAGCTCATTTTGTGACACAGTTATCCGTTTAGTTGACCAAGGGAAGCCAGTTGATGTAATCCTTGAGGATTTCAGTGGAGATTTTGATACTGTTTCTCACAACAACCTTCTGGACAGAATGTTCTGCATATGGCTAGACAGAAACACAATGTGGTGGGTGAGCAGTTGGCCAGTAGGTCAGTCCCAAAGGATTATAGTCAGTTTTTTCCATCAGGCTGGTAGATGGTCACTGTCGGGGTCCCCAGGGTTCCATTTTGGGGCCACTTTCCTTTCATGTTTATGCAGATGACTTGCATGCAGGACTAGAAGACGTTCTGAGCAAGTTTGCTGATGAGACCAGATGAGGAGGTGCTGTTGCCTCCACTGAGGGTGGAGAGGACTTGCAGAGAGATGTGGACAAGTCAGAGAAGTGGGTACCAGTTGGTACTAAGCACCAAGTGCATAAAGTATAACAAGAACAAGTGCCTGATTGTGCACCTGGGTAGGGGCAATGCTGGACATACACACTGACTGGATATGGGACACTGGAGAGGATTCTGACTGGAAAGGGTTGGGGTGCTGGTCAGCATCACACTGAATGTGAGTCAGCAGTGTGCCAAGGCAGCCAGGAAAGACAACAGTCCCCTGGAGTGCATGAAGCAACTTATTGCCAGCTGGGTGAAGGAAAGGGTTGTCCCTCTGCTCTGCATTGCTACTGCCTCACTATGTTCTGGGCACCACAGAACATAAAGGACTTCAAACTCTGGGAGAATGTGCAAAGGAGGGCACTGAAACCGAGAGATCTGAAGTTCAGAGTTTCACAGGGATTGGCTGCTTGTTCAGACTGGGCCCTTCTCACATCCCTGCTCACATCCTGCAATGAAACATAGGTCTCATATGGGACATGAACCTCACAGCGTCCTTGCACCACATGTAGAGCCTGGGATCTTCTGTCCCCATGTCTTTCATTTAACATCATACAAAATTCCAACACATTGCCCCAGGAAATGCCCAGAGCCAACATGACATACAGGACCTCTCTACCACTGGTCTTGCAATCAGGGCTTGACCTGTCTGCTTTGTAAGGCAAAGGAGAGGTTTCTTAGCATGCCAGTGCCTTTGCCTGCCTGTAGTCATGGCTTCCAGTTATCTTCTCTAACAAGTCCCTTGGGAAGCTTACTTGGTAATGTTCCTCAGCGGGCACATTAATACTCCAAGAAACTTCACTGTTACTTCTGACTTTGTCTTGTTGAGCACTTTGTGCAAACTTCTCTCTGCACTAGAGGCTGATGAACTCAGCATCAAATGCACCCTGGGACCATTATAACCTAAAGAATCTCCTGTGCCTTATGCCATCTTGTTATCTTCTTCAGGTTATCAGAACTTGTTCAGCAAAAAGGAGGGATATCTGGAGAGAGCTTAAAGAATCCAGTATAAATTTATTGTCTATTTATTTATAGTTGGGTTTAAAGAAGACATTAAAGCAGCACTGTGCAACTGATACCAATCCAGGATGTCCCAATGAGTTCTGTACTGTTACTGTGTTGACAAAGGTCCTTCTCAACCTCCCCACCCAATTTCTGCTCACAATGGACCTATGGGACTTGCATCACTTTTCTTCACATCACTCTTCTCCTCTGCATTCATCCGCTCAGTGTTAAAACTGCTTTGCACCAACTCCCACTGGCTTTCCTCAGAGAACCAGCTACACATGGAAAAGGAAAGATTTCTCTTTTTTATCTGGCCAGCAAATGGAAAGAAAGGTGATGCAATTGAATGAACAGTAAAACACAGTGATCAACTGCATGCCATGTTCAAGCTGCATCTATTGAAGTTTGTCTTTCATATGGAATACTTTTAAAAGAAATGATTTATTCTGAGGTAGGATAGGATAGATTGAATCACAGTGAAGTAGTTGACAACAGAGGCCATCAGACTCTGGTAGATAGAGCAAATTCCAGTAATCTCCCTGGGATAGATCAGCCAGGTAGTTGAGAGGTATCAACTTAAAATTGATCAGGACTTGTGAGTATTTCACACATTGAGACGGGTTAACACATTCTCACTGATTCTCAGACTTTGGGGAGATGGAACAAATTCCAGTAATCCCCCTGAAAGTCAGAAATCAGACAGATAATTGGGAGGTATCTGACTGAACAAAGAGCAAGGGATGGAGAAATCTGGAGGGCAGTGGGAGTAGTGTGTGCCCAAATGGCCTGCTGAAAACATGCCCTTAACCATGGCCATTTATTTAGGAGAGCTGAAAAAACTTGGAGGATGAGACACATCAAATAGGCAGCAGGGAAGAGTAGTGCTGGGCACCGGGCTATAGTCACAGGGCATTGGCACTGGCACCACTGTCTGTGTCTCTGAACCTGAAGGCATTTGTGTCCAGCAAACACAGTTCTGGAAAACATTGTAGTTTCAGTAAAAGAAAAAAAAAAACATCAAATCACCTCAAAGATTCATATTTACAACTTAAAATGGAACAAGACTCATGAGAATTTTTCATGTTGAGAAGGGTTAACACAATTTCAATGATTTCCATCTTTGTCTTCAATTATTTGTTTCAGTTTTATTGACATTTATGATCAACTATTAAGCTTACAGCCTCAAAATAAATAAAAAGAGATACATTTGCATCTTGCACGTGGCCTGATGCCCCTTTCACCTTCCCAGTTCCCACAAGTCCTTCCATGCCGGAGAGTATGAGATCCAGCAGAGCACCTCTCCTCTTTGGTTCCTCCACTGCTTGGTCAAGAAGCTGCCATCTGTGCTCTCCAGGGATCTGCTGGATGCCACATGCCCTGCTGTGCTGTCCCTGCCACAGATAATGGAGTGACAAAGGCCACCAAATGGGACAAGGGACAGACAACATCAGATTCCCATCTGTCTGCAGAGGGCACCTTCCATTTACTCTCCCTGATCAGGAAGACAGGAAAAGACACTGATGGTCTCCTCTGTTTGCCATTTCCATTAGCTCTGACCTGTCTGCTCTTCCATCCCCAGGCAGAGCTCAGTGCACTCTCACAGAGGGCATTCACCCTTCTTTATCTCCTCGCCCATCCATCCTAAAGACTCGGTATCCCCCTTGTGCTACAGTGCAGTTGTGGAAGCCATTAAACTGTGTCCCCATGGTCCAAACAGGAGCTCAGGCCTGCAGCTCTATCAAGATTTCTAGCTTCTTGTGTGTTGGTGTTTGCATTAGTGCAAAACCACAGAAGTAAACATCCTAATTGGAAAGCATCACTGGACATAGCCTGACTGGATAGCTAATCTATGGTATCAGTGTGCAGAAGGTGGCACACAAACATTAGACTGATCGTGGGCCTTGGAGTTGACACAGCAACATGGTCACACCATGGGCATGGCTTTCCTGAAGGCCCCGTGCTGCTCTTGCAGCTGTGAGTGAATTCACCAGACAGCCAGTGCTATCCCCTCTCTGGCCCTCGGCTGATGCCCAGGAAGGAGCTGTCTATCTCAGGGATTTCCCACATGGTTTACAAGCACTGGCACACATCAGGAGCAGCCCAGGCACCTTGGGCATCACCCAGTGTCTGTGTGTGAGCAGCTGCCTCCCAGCTGAAGGTCCGAGGACTCAGAGCAGGAGCTCACATGCAGGCAACTCCTTGTGCTCTTCTGAACTGAACCAGAGGAATCCCAGCTCCTGTGGGTGTGTAGGGAGCTGAATCCCATTTCAGCTCCAGGATTTCTGTCAAGGGATGAGACTCCTGCACTGCCTCAGCTGGATCACTGCCCTGCACAGGGAAAGTCCAAACCTTGCCTTCCTTGTCTGGTTGCCCTTATTGTTTCATCAAACGATCTCTGGGAGCACTCCCCATATGTCTCCAATCAGTCACTGACCACTGGACATGTGGTGGTTAATTGAGCGAATTTCAAAGCACAGTCATGATGCTGTTGTCTTTCAGGAGCTGTTGGCCATGAGGACCCAGGGACATGTCAGGGGAGACAAGTCGGAAAGATAAAAATGACATAATCTGCTGCTTGCCTGTCCAGGCTCCTGGGACACAGGGAGCTCATAAAAGTGTGCAGGGCTGCAGAGAGACAGCTGTGCCCAGGAGCAGCTCTTGTGCACAGCACAGCCTGCAGGTGACAGAAGGAGAGGAGAGAAACTGAAGAGAGCTTGCAGGATGTGTGTGGTGTGAGCGGGCTGTGAGCTCACTGCAGGAGCATTGCTCACAGACCATGACAGGGTAAGTCTCACTGCAGACCATGAGCTGCTTTTCATAGAGGGTCAACTTAATTTGGGACATCCCATAGGAGATCTGGATGCAGGCACTGCATGTTTCTTTACTGTGGAAAAAGCCTTCTGCTCCAGCTGAGGGCTTCCATACTGCAGTATGAAATCACAGCCCTGAGGGCTGCATGTCCCAGCACGGCTGCAGGCTGTGCAGCCGGGGCTGCAGGCGGGTGCCCAGGGCTGTCCTGCAGAGCAGGGTCCCTGCTGTGCCCCAGGGGCTGTGTGCCGGGTATGGGACTCTGCCGCCTGCCAGGCTCAGCACTCAGCCTGCCCGGGGAGCTGCCCAGGGTGCTGCAGGGAGACGTGTGGGGGGAAGGAGCCCCCCGGCAGGGCTTGTGCTGCCACAGCTGCTGCCTGGGGCAGGGGATCACAACTCCACTGCACAACGGAATGTTTCTGAGGGCACTTTGCAAGAGGAGAGCCAAGGCAGGGGGTTTCCATTTCCTGTTCTGAGGCAAAGAGGTTTGGAGTCAGAAATCTAAAAGGGGCAATAAGAGTTCTGAGAATTTTTCATCAATCAATTGCTTGTTTTGTGAACACTCACACATGATGTGCTTTCAGTCTCCCCTTTCTCGAAGGATGGAATTATCATCATTTTCTGTAGGCATGAATAATTCACTTATCCTACAAACAGGCAGCATTTTCTAACTGAAACTGAATGCCACAGAAGCTCGGGTAGGGGGCTCTAAGAGCACTTGGGGTAAAGATATGAGACATGAAACAGATGAAAATATCCAGGGAGAAGGCATAAGAAAATAAAAGGAAGGTTAGAGCTCCATATGCTGCTTCTGCTTAAGGAATGCTGAAATACATGAAATTAAATGCAAGTAATGGTGCTAAATGTACACTGTTGTAAGAGAATAAAAACATTTCATATTATAGCAGGAGGAGTGTGTCTGAGAATGGTCTGGACTTGTCATTATCTTCTGCACTCTGAGCAGGACTCCAAGCCCAACAACAGCAGATGTCCAACAGCAGCTCCATCATCGAGTTCCTCCTGCTGCCGTTGGCAGACACGCGGCAGCTGCAGCTCCTGCACTTCTGGCTCTTCCTGGGCATCTACCTGGCTGCCCTCCTGGGCAACGGCCTCATCAGCACAGCCGTAGCCTGCGACCGCCGCCTGCACACCCCCATGTACTTCTTCCTCCTCAACCTGGCCCTCCTCGACCTGGGCTGCATCTCCACCACTCTCCCCAAAGCCATGGCCAACGCCCTCTGGGACACCAGGGCCATCTCCTACACAGGATGTGCTGCACAGCTCTTTTTCTTTTCCTTCTTCCTCTCAGCAGAGTATTCCCTTCTCACCATCATGTCCTATGACCGCTACGTTGCCATCTGCAAGCCCCTGCACTACGGGACCTTGATGGACAGCAGAGCTTGTGCCACCATGGCAGCAGCTGCCTGGGGCACTGGGGTTCTCTATTCCCTGCTGCACACTGCCAGTACGTTTTCACTGCCTCTCTGCCAAGGCAATGTTGTCAACCAGTTTTTCTGTGAAATCCCACAGATCCTCAAGCTCTCCTGCTCTGGCTCCTACCTCATGGAATTTGTATTTCTCTTTTTTGGTGTCAGTTTAGGCTTTGGTTGCTTTGTTTTCATAGTTGTGTCCTATGTGCACATCTTCATGGCTGTGCTGAGGATGCCCTCTGAGCAGGGACGGCACAAAGCCTTCTCCATGTGCCTCCCTCACCTGGCTGTGGTCTCCCTGTTTCTCAGCACTGGTGCTTTTGCCTACCTGAAGCCCCCGTCCATTTCCTCCCCACTCCTGGATCTGACAGTGGCACTTCTGTATGCAGTGGTTCCTCCAACACTAAACCCTATTATCTACAGCATGAGGAACAGGGAGATCAAGCATGCTTTCAGGAAGGTGTTGCAATAAGCACTATTCCAGCTACAATAAAATGCACAACTTCCTCAATAGGATTCCCAGTGGTGGTTCTTTATGTTTTATGCATCTTTGTCTGTTTGATTATGTGAGATATAGGAATGTGCAAAAAAAAAATGTTATTGAACTTATAAATAAAAATGTATTTAAATTCTTTCCTACCTAATTTCCATTTTCTCACTCCAAGAACTCATGTAAACATGGAACCAGATTCCCTGAATATGTTATAAGATACCTAAAAAGCTTTCAAAATAGACTTACTTAGATTTTCTTTCTTCCTACTTTGCCTGGATTTGGGGAGGTACAGCCACAGACAGCAGCTCAACGTGCTCTTTTCATTCATGTGCTCTTACCAGTGCTGCAGTGCTCTTGAGTCCTCTCATTTGTGCAGTCCTGAAGGTCTTGTGTGTCTCACAGCAGTCCTGTTGCCTCTACAGCAGCAATCCAGGGCTGCAGTCAGTAGCCGGCAATATGAACAGGTCTGTCAGAGCTGGTCTCCTTGCTGGCACTGCCATAACAAGAGGGCCCCTTTAGAGCAGGACCAGAGAACTGGAGGGAGGCCTCTTCCAAAGCTGGTGTAAGGAATATACCTCAGGAGCTGCTCCCTGAGAAAACCTTGAGATCTTCAGGTGCTCTTCACTGTGTGACCAGATCAGATTGAATAGTCCCAAGGAGATCCGTAAGCATCTCAAGGCAGTGCTGTGGTTTAAGGTTTATGGGTTGAGACAAAGAGAAAAAGAAAAGGATAATAATTATGACAAATGTATTTATACATATATAATATATTTAGTGTATTTTCACACATATACAACATATGCAGTTGCAAACATATATGAACTAATCCCTATGCGCATCTGTCTGCAAGTCCAGGATTAGTTGCAGGGGTTTTAACAGCCACAGGGTTCACTGTAGGAGCTGAAGTGGCTGTTGGGCTGTTGCAGGAGTTGAAGTGACCTCAGAGTTCATTGCCAGAGCTGGAACCACCACAGGACCTGTGACTATGTTGGAGCAGCCACTGGGCTCATTGGAGGGGTTGGAGCCACCGCAGGGCTGTACTTCCTCCCTTGGGAGGAATTTGTACCATTTTCTTATTACCATACTTGGAACAGCTACAGGACCCGTAGCAGGAGTAACTGCAGAGCTCATTATGAGGGGTGGAGTGACAGAGGGATCTGCCCAGAGCTTGGAGCAACTGCAGGACGTGTAGCAAAACCTTGGAGCTGCTGCATGGTCTGTGCCAGGAGTTGCAGAGGCTGCAGCACTGTCAGCAGATCCAGCTCTCTGGATCTGGCACACTGCAGTCATTTGTGCCTCTTGGGGGTTACCAGTGCCACAGCAGACCTGCCCCCAATATTCTACCAGTTTATCAGGATCCTGCAGTTGCTCGGAGATGAAGTTCCAAAGCCCTGGGGGTGCCCACCACTCCAGGCAGCTGCCCAGACCGTCCCACACCCTCTGCCATGCAGAGCCTTCTCACCTTGGGGCAGATCTCTCACTGATATTCCTGAATAATTGTTTAACCTCAATCATAGATTCATAGAATCACCAAGGTTGGAAAAGGCCTAAAAGATCATCCAGTCCAACCGTTCACCTATTACCTATAGCTCCCACTAAACCATGTCCCTCAACACAATATCCAGTACACCCCCGGACTCACAGAGGCGACAATGTAAATTGTGTAATTCCTAATCATATGGACAATATTACTTCCAAAACCCAAAGATGACCGCAGAGCTGAATGTGCACAAAACTTCACTTTGTCAGCTGCCAATTTTATCGTGGTACAAACTGAGGTCAAACAGCATAGCAAAATAAATACCCTAATGCAGCATCCAAGCACCAAGTAAGGAGCTGTGCAGTGAAGCTTCATGAGAAGACTCAACAAGCTCCACACATAGGGAGCACATCCACACATATCAGCACCATGGCCTGCACTTCTCCAGCTCCCACAAAGCCCTGTCCGCTCTGGACAGATGTGCTGCTATCTCAACCCTTGGAGCCTCACATCAGGCACCAAAATGACAGTGGTTGTTGAACCCAACATGTGGCTCAGCAGCACACAGTGCTTTGTGCACTGCCCAATTCCCAGTGGGATGGGGATGAGAACTGGGAAAAAGAGTACAACTTCTGGGATGTAACAAAGCAGTTTACTAAGAGAGATAAAAGAAGTGGAGTAATAGTTATCACTATATATCCGTTGATATGGAATTGTATGTAACAACTGATGCACAAGCACTTGCTCAGCACCACCAGACTGATGCTCAGCTGGACCCTGGGCAGTGAAGAGACTGAGATGAACTCCCACCCCTTTCAATACAATTTCTGCTTGCTGTCAGCTGATAGAGAACGTCCCTTTGGCCACTATCAGTCAGCTGTCCTCACTCTGTTCCCTCCCAGCTCCATGTGCCCTCCACTGACCATGGCCTTGGCTCTGTACAACACTGCTTAGCAGCAGCTGTAAACATCAGAGTGTTATCAATGGTTTTCTCCTAGAACCAAAACACTGCACCACAGCAGACAGTCTGAAGAAAACAATTCCATTCCAGCTGTAACTCAGATTCCTGCCTGTCCCCTCTTCTTGTTCTTCCTGATCAGGAAGCAAGGAACAGAATCTGCCGCTCTCCTCTCTGAGCCCTTTCCATCAGTTCTCAGCTGGCTCCTCTGCCATCCCCAGGCAGAGCTCAGTGCCCTCTCATGGATGGCAGCAGCCTTTTCTCTTCTTCCTTGCCCATCCGTCATGCAGAATCTGTACCCCATTTGCTACAGTACAGAGCTGAGAATCAACCCACCATGTCTCTGTGAACCAAACAAGACCCTAGGCCTGCAAAGGCACAGAGATTTGGAGTTTGCTGAGTGAATGTTTGTGGTCCTCTCATTAGTGTAACGACTCTTCAGAAAGGATCCCCTTCCAGAAGCATGTTTTGATTTTGCCTGGCTGGGCCTTGCATCTACACCGTGCTACTGGTGTTCAGAAGATGGCACACAGGTACGAGACCCATTGTGGGGCTCACAGTTGTCCAGTGAACATTGTCACTACCCAGGGCATGTCTTTCCTAAAGGTCCTCAGTGGCATTTGCCAGCTGGCTGGGGGTGTGCTGGAGACCCCAGGGAACTGCCATTCTGTTGTAATACAAGAAGAATTTTACAGAGCAGCAGCCATGGATCAAGATAAGCACTTTACAGAGCAGCAGCTGCAGAGCAGGATAAACAGCATGAGAACCAAGGACACCTCTAGCAAAAGAGTGAAAGGCTCGTGGCTTTGAAGCGGGGTTTTAGGGTTCTTATTGCAGAAGCTTTCTTCCAATTAGTACGTGTGATTTTTGAACACCCTTGTTTGTTTGCTATAAAAGTACGGCTCTTCAGGCAATAGATGGACACAGCTATATTTAACTATATTGGTGTGTGGTTGTTTGTCCTAGAACGCTGACTTTTGCCTTCAGGTTCGCCAACACATGGGGGCCCGCAATGTCATGGGATTTAACTCTTGAACACCTGTGGGATCCCGAGAAACTAAGCCAGTATTTGAGTCAGGGATGGCGCAGCCTAGATAGATCTAAGGGGGTATGACTTATTTGGGGCTTGGCTTGTGCTTACCGTGCTCTATATAACACTGTTCCGAAAAGAGAGAATTTCCGAGCTGAGGTTCTAGCCAAAAAGGGAAATCCCCAAGTCAATTTTGATCAGTCACAGGAGGCACCAGTAACAATATCAGTTGCCCTTGTGGAAGGCAAGAAATGGAAATGGGTGTCCTCACGTCTAGAACGGAAAAAAGAAGTGGAGGAGGAGGCAACAGAAGATCCAGGTGACAGGTCTGGATAAGTACCGAGAAAGGAAAAAGGAAAAGTGTCATGAAGAAGAGAGTGATGAGGAGGAAATCTCTGTTACTGTTTGTCGATCCCTGAAGATGACTGAAATCGAAGGCGTAAGAAAGGAGTTCACACGGCACCAGAATGAATCTCTTGTTACCTGGTTGCTTCGCTGTTGGGACAGCTGGGACGGTAGCTTGTTGTGATGTGACAGGCCCTTCCCCATATTCTGGAAGAATCTTAGTGTAATACAGTGGGTGTAGACAAAAAGGCGTAGGTTATATAAGGATGTGTCTGTTTCAATAAATCGCCATTTTGCCACTTCATCTCCTTGGTGTCACTTGGTAATTGGCCTGGCTGCTGCTTCAGTTGAAGGCGAGAGATCGTAAAGAAATTAACGACCATAAAGCCTTCATGTGTATCATTAAAATTCTCAGCTATTAGACACAAGCGCTTTCCAGATTGAGCAAGGAACAACAGTAAATTGCACTGTGTGTTTCCTTGTGGTGTTACCTACGTGACCACAGAGAAGACACGAGGAAGTGGCATGACCAGCCTACTCCTGTACTATGAGCACGGGTGAGGGAACTACAAAACAGTCCAACCACCAGTACGGCTGCTCCAGTTATCACAGGTAACCAATAGAGGGGCCCTGCCCTCATTCAAGGGAGTGGAAGGGATAATAGAGTTTATTGGACTGTGTGGATTTGATGGCCTAGCACATCAGAACCACAGAAATATAAGGCACTGGTGGATACTGGTGCACAGTGCACCCTAATGCCCTCCAGTCATGAAGGGACAGAATCAATCCATATTTCTGGATATCTCTCAAGAATTGACTGTGTTGGAGGCTGAAATAAGCCTCACTGGTAAAGACTGGAAAAAACATCCTATGTGAGTGGTCCAGGGTTTCCGTTCATACTTGGTATTGAGGATACCTCAGAAGAGGGCATTTCAAGGATACTAAGGGGTATCACTGGGCCTTTGGAATCGCTGCTGTAGATATGGACAACATTAAGCAGCTGTCTGTTTTGCCTGGCCTGTCAGAGGACCCGTCTGTTGTGAGGCTGCTACGAGTAAAAATAAAAGAGCAGCAGGTACCGATTGCTACAAAGACAGTGCACAGACGGCAGTATCGCACCAACAGGGATTCCTTGCTCCCCATTCATGATTTGATTCGCCAGTTGGAGAATCAGGGAGTGATCAGTAAAACTCACTCACCTTTTAACAGCTCCATATGGCCAGTGCGTAAAGCCAGTGGAGAATGGAGGCTGACAGTAGACTACCGTGGCCTGAATGAGGTCACACCCCCACTGAGTGCTGCTGTGCTGGAGAGCAAATAATTCAAATTCTTCTATGAGCCAGTTTTGCTATTAAGTGAAGCAAAGTAAAAGGGCCTGCCCAGGAAATTCAGTTCTTAGGTATAAAGTGGCAGGATGGATGTCATCACATCCCAACAGTGATTGACAAAATCACTGCCATGTCTCCACCAACTAGCAAGAAAGAGACACAATCTTTCCTGGGTGCAGTGGGCTTTTGGAGGATGCACATTCCAAACTACAGCCTCATTGTAAGCCCCCTTTATCAGGTGATGCAGAAGAAGAATGATTTTGCATAGGGCCCAGAGCAGCAGCAGGCTTTTGAACAGATTAAACAGGAGATAGCCTGTGCCATGGACCTGGGGCCAGTACGGACTGGACAGGATGTAAAGAACATCCTCTATACTGCTGCTGGAGAGAAAGGTCCCACTTGGAGTTTGTGGCAAAGAGCCTCAGGAGGGACCCAAGGCCGACCCCTGGGATTCTGGAGCTGAGCGTACAAGGGGTCTGAAGAGTGCTACACTCCAACTGAGAAGGAGATCTTAGCCGCGTATGAGGGGGCTCGGGCTGCTTCCGAAGTAGCTGGTACTGAAATGCAGCTCTTTCTGGCACCTCGACTGTCAATGATGAACCGGATGTTGAAAGGGGAGGTTCTCTCCACCCATCATGCTACCGATGCCACCTGGAGCAAGTGGATTGCACTGATTAGACAACAAGCGCGGATGGGGAACCTCAATCGTCCAGGAATTTTAGAAGTGATCATGAACTGGACTGAAGATAAAAAGTTTGGAACATCACCAGGAGAAGAGGTGTCATGTGCTAAAGCGGCCCCACCATACATCGAACTACCAGAAAATGAAAAGAAATATGCTCTTTTCACTGATGGATCATTTCATATTGTAGGGAAGCATCGGAGATGGAAAGCTGCTGTTTGGAGCTCCACACGACAGGTCGCAGAGGCCACTGAAGGTAAAGGAGAATCAAGTCAGTTTGCAGAGGTAAAAGCTGTCCAGCTGACCTTAGATGTGGCTGAACGGGAGAGGTGGCCAATGCTTTATCTTTATACTGACTCATGGATGGTGGCAAATGCCTTATGGGGGTTGTTACAGCAGTGGGAACAAAATAACTGGCAACGGAGGTGTAAACCTATTTGGGCTGCTGAACTGTAGAAAAACATAACTGCTCAAAAAAAAGATATGATTGTAAAGGTGTGTCACGTGGATGCACACTTGCCCAAGAGTCGGGCTATTGCAGAACAACAAAACAACCATCAGGTAGGTCGAGCTGCCAGAATTGAGGTGGCTCAAATAGACTTGGACTGGCAGAACAAGAGTGAATTATTTCAAGCTTGATGGTTCCATGAGACCTCAGGCCATCAAGGAATGGACATAACATATAATTGGGCTAGAGACTGAGGGGTGGACTTAACTATGGATGCTATTGCACTGGTTATTCATGACTGTGAATCATGTGCCATAATTAAACAAGCCAAGAATATGAAGCCTCTCTGGGGGGAAGGCCAAGGCAAAAGTATAAATATGGGCAGGAGTGACAGGTGAATGATGTCACCTTGCCAGGATCTCATAATGATAAGCGTTTTGTGCTTACCATGGTGGAAGCAACCACTGGGTGGCTTGAAACATACGCAGTACCCCATGCTACTGCCAGAAACACAATATTGGGTTGTTAGAAACAAGTCCTATAGAGACATGACACCTCAGAAAGAACTGAGTCTCATAATGGGACACATTTCAAAAATTCCCTTAATAAATACTTGGGCCAAAGTTCATGGCATTGAGTGGATTTATCATATCCCCTACCATGCACCAGCTTCTGGTAAAATTAAAAGATACAATGGGGTGTTGAAAACTATGTTGAAAGCAATGGGTGGTGGAACACTGAAGCACTGGGAAAAGCATTTGCATGTGGTGCAAGGATGCTGTTAAAGTTCATATCCCACATGTGCCCTGTGTCTCATCACAGGATGTGGGGTGTGAGAAGGGCCCAGTCTGAACAAGCAGTCAATCCCAGTGAAACTCTGAACTTCAGATCTCTCAGTTCCAGTGCCCTCCTGTGCACACTCTCCCATAGTTTGATGTTCTTTATGTTCTGCATTGCCCAGAAGTGCACCCAGTGCTCCAGGTGAGGCAGTAGCAATGCAGAGCAAAGAGGGACAAACCTTTCTCCCACCCAGCTGGCAATAAATTGCTTGATGCACTTTAGGGGACTGTTGGCCTTCTTGGCTGGCTGGGCACACTGCTGACTCACTTAAAATTTTATGTTGAGCAGGACCCCCAATCCTTTTCAGTCAGACGTCTCTCATGTGTCCAATATACAGACAGTGTTTATGTCCAGGGTTGCCCATACCCAGGTGCACAATCAGGCACTTGTTCTTGTTATACTTTATGCACTTGGTGCTTAGTACCAACTGGTACCCACTTCTCTGACTTGTCCACATCTCTCTGCAAGTCCTCTCCACCCTCAGTGGAGGCAACAACACCTCCTCATCTGGTCTCATCAGCAAACTTGCTCAGAACATCTTCTAGTCCTGCATGCAAGTCATCTGCATAAACATGAAAGGAAAGTGGCCCTAAAATGGAACCCTGGGGAGCTCTGACAGTGACCATCTACCAGCCCAATGGAACCCACTGACTATAATCCTTTGGGACAGAACTACTGGCCAACTGCTCACCCACCACTGCTGGTGAACCTGAAAGGCAAAATGTCAGCGTGCTGGGTCAAACAGAGAAACACCAATATAGTTACATATAGCTGCATCAATTTATTGCCCGAAAGCCAGACTTTTATAGGAGACAGACAAGGGTGTCCAAAAATCACACACGCTAATTGGAGGAAAGCTACTGCAATAACAACCCTATAACCCCCCTTCAAAGCCACGAGCCATTCATTCTTTTCCTAGAGATGTCCTTTGTTCTCATGCTGTTTATCCTGCTCCGCAGCTGCTGCTCTGTGAACTCCTTATCTCAATCCATGGCTGCTGCTCTGTAAAATTCTTCTTGTATTACAACACACCACGTTCTGTTTCTGTCTAGCTGTATGCAGGAATTTCTGTCCAGAAGGGTGCTGGAGAAATAGTATCAAAAGCTCTACTGAAATCCTCAAGGATTACATCAACTGCCTTCCCTTGTTCAGCTCAATGGATAAAGGTGTCATAAAAAGACCTGAAATTAAATAGGACCTTCCCCTCTGTATCTTGTGTTGTCTGTGACCTGTCCTTCAGTTGTTTTTCCATAACTCCCACCATCATTTTCTCCATAATTTTACCAAGCACTGTAGTGAGACTGACAGGTCCATAGTTGCCCGTGTCATCTTTCTTGCTCTTCCTTACAATGAGACAACATTTGCCAGCTTCCTGTCAACAGGTATGACCCTAGATTTATTAGATGCCATTGAAATGCGAGCCCAGAGCATGCTAAAGTGTCATCAGTGCAAGAACGTAGATGTGCCATAGCTTTGCAATGCCTTGAAATCCAGACTATGCCACAGATGGAGCAGAGAGGAAGATCTGCCTCTTCTGTTCTGAGCTCATCCTTTTGATAAGCTGAATATCACTACATACTCCATGGGGTCAGGTGCAAAAGACACAATGGGTGCCCTAAGCACGTGGCTGAGGTGGTATTTAGGATGGCCAAGAATACCTCCCTTCTGGCCCTCAGCTGATGCTCCAGAATGAGGTGTCTATCTCATAGATTTTCCGTCACAGTTTACAAGCACTAGCACAAAACTAGGATCACCCAAGGCATCTTGGGCATCACTGAGAGACTGTGTATGAGTAGTGCAGTCCCTGTGGAATAAAAACCAAGGATTCAGATGAGGGACTCACACACAGACACCTCACTGTGCACATCTGAACTCAGCTAGGTGAACTTGTAGCTCCTGTGGTTCTTTGAAAAACTGATCCCAATTCAGCCCCAGGGTTTCCATCTGAGGATGAGATGCCTAACGCTAGAATAAGGATGGGATGGTCTGTTGATAACAGGACAAATGGAAACGGATTTAAATTAAAAAGGGGAGACATAGGTTAGATGTGAGGAACCTATATTTTTACACAGCAACACTGGAAAAAGCCTCAGAGGCTGTGCATGCCCAATGGATGGGATCCTGGGTTTACTCTGGGTTTACCCTCACGTCAGTCCATGTTTCTACTCATACTTTTGTCTAGGTGAACTCTCACTTTACTCAAGGTTTTACTCACAGTTTACCATCAGGGAGTGTGATCGGGAGATGGGCTGGTGGAGTGACTTGCTGGCATCCCCGAGGGAAGGCTGCCAGGCAGATACCCCCAGAAAAGTGGTTGACTCCCTGCCCTGTCACAGTCAGACAGACCTGACTGATGAGAAGGGTTGGAAGAGAGTCCCAACTCAACATCACAGGAGCCCCCCCATGCCTGCCTAGCCCTCGACCCCTGATCCATCTAAGCAACAGGTTTGACACTCTGAAATCTGAAGGAGATAAGAATGGGGAGGCAATGGAGGATCTGCCTAGGAGGAAACCTAATGCAAGGCAGTCACTACCAAGCCTTGTGACTTCCTCTGCCATGAAAGAATGAAGGGTGGCCGTGGTGGGTGACTCCCTTCTCAGAGGAATAGAGGGCCCCATTTGCAGACTGGACCCCAGTTGTCAGTAAGTCTGCTGCCTTCTTGGTTTCAGGTCAGGGACATAATGAGGAAACTCCCAATGCTGGTTAGGTCCACTGATTATTTTCCACTACTCATAGTTTAGGTGGGCAGTGATGAAATTTCTTAGATAAGACTACAAACTATAAAAAGAGATTTCAGGAATTTAGGCCATTTAGTTCACAAAGTGGGAGATCAAGTGATTTTTTGTTCTATACCTTCAGTGGCAGTGAGGGACACAGAGCAGGCTTGGAAAGCAAAGCAATGAACAATTGTCTCAGAGGTTGGTACTGAGCCAGAAACTTTGAGTTCTTTGATCACAGGACAGTTTACTTGGCCCATGGTCTGTTATCCATGAATGGAACCCAACTGTCTCAAAGGGGGAAGTGAATCCTAGCATAGACGGTAGCGGGGCTTATCGAAAGAGCTTTAAACTAGCTACGATGGGGGAGTGGACAAAACAGGGCTTACCAGAGATAAGCCTAGGGAAATGCTGTTTGAGCTGGGAGAGAGGCAGATGCCTCAGCTGAAGTGCGTCTACACCAACGCACGCAGCTTGGTCAACAAGCAAGAGGAGCTGGAAGCAACTGTGCATCTGACAAACCATGACCTAGTTGCTATTACCGACCCATGGTGGGACCACTGCCATGACTGGAGTGCTGTGATGGATGGTTACAAGCTCTTCAGAAGGGATAGAGGAGGAAGGAAGGGTGGTGGTGTGGCCCTTTATATTAAAGAGAGTTTTGATGTTGAAGAGCTTGGGCTTCAGAATGAAGTGCATGTTTGTAAGGATCGGGGGAAAGGCCTGTAAGTGTGACATCTTGCTAAAGGTTTCTTATAGACCGCCTAATTGATGGGTGAGGCATTCTATGAGCAGCTTACTGAAGTCGCAAGATTGCCAGCACTCATTTTCTTGGGAGACTACAACTTCTCTGATATATGCTGGGAATATAATAAATAGCAGAGGAATCAGTCCAAGAGGTTTATAGATTGCATGCAAGACAGCTTCCTTACACAGCTGGTATGAAGTCCTACCAGGGGTGGTTCCTTGCTAGACCTGCTCTTCACTAACAGTGAAGGACTGGTAGGAGTTGAGAAGGTTGGGGACTGTCTTGGGCAGAGTGGCCATGAAATGGTAGAATTCTCTATTCTTGGAGATGTCAGAAGGGTGACTAGCAAAACTACTATCCTGAACTTCTAGAGGGCGGACTTTGACCTGTTCAGGACACTTGTAGCACAGGTCCCTTGGGAGTCGCTCCTTATGGGTAAAGGGGTCCAGGAAGCCTGGACACTCCTCAAGATGGAAATCTTAAAGGCACGAGATCAGGCTGTCCCTGAATGCCATAAGGTGAGCCATAGGGGAAGAAGACCAGTGCAGATGAACTGGGGAAAACTATTGAGACTCAGGAAGAAAAAGAGAATCTCCGTCCTCTGGAAGAAGGGGCTGGGTACTTGGGGAGATTACAAGGAAGTTGCTAAGGCATGCAGGGAGGAAGTTAGGAAGGCACATTAATTCCCTGTCCCTTAATCCATGCCCAGAGCTTCTCAGCCATGTCACTGCCAACTGTAAGCTCCATGCAGAGTTCAAGTGGGACACAGAGGGCACAGCCTTCTGCTGGGTGGATGCAAGTGTTGGTGGAACCAGATGGGACAAAGCCCTCCCACCATGCCCTCCTGGGAAAATGGCCACCCCAAGAATGGCAGTCTGCCTCCTCCATGACCCCATCTGAAATGCTCCTGCACTGATTGATTATAGGGCTTTAAACCAGGTCCAAATGGGGAAGGGTGGGGAATTGGATGTGACAGAGAAGGGCTGAGGGATATTGTTGCTGTTGGAGATTGAATGGAAAGCCTCTGAGTTGTTCTATAGGATTGTGTGAGGATTCCTCAGAGAAAGTCTTGTTGCCAATACCCCGTCCTAAATCTTACTGTGTACCCTCTGTGGGTAACCCCAACCTACTGCTGCCCTAAAGTGCCTGTAGACCAGTGCGGGTAGCATGGGAAATAAACGGGACAAATCAAGAGAAAACCACAGAGCTTTTCCTTTCATGCAGGCTGCTGATTCTGAGCAAGGCCCTGAACATCAGTACCACAGTGTAGATGCAAGACCCAGACAGGCTAAATCAAAGCATGCTTCTGGAAGGGGATGCTTTCTGAAGAATCCTTACACTAATGAGAGGACCACAAACATTCACTCAGCGAACTCCAAATCTCTGTGCCTTTGCAGGCCTAGGGTCTTGTTTGGTTCACAGAGACACGGTGGGTTGATTCTCAGCTCTGTACTGTAGCAAATGGGGTACAGATTCTGCATGACGGATGGGCAAGGAAGAAGAGAAAAGGCTGCTGCCATCCATGAGAGGGCACTGAGCTCTGCCTGGGGATGGCAGAGGAGCCAGCTGAGAACTGATGGAAAGGGCTCAGAGAGGAGAGCGGCAGATTCTGTTCCTTGCTTCCTGATCAGGAAGAACAAGAAGAGGGGACAGGCAGGAATCTGAGTTACAGCTGGGATGGAATTGTTTTCTTCAGACTGTCTGCTGTGGTGCAGTGTTTTGGTTCTAGGAGAAAACCATTGATAACACTCTGATGTTTACAGCTGCTGCTAAGCAGTGTTGTACAGAGCCAAGGCCACGGTCAGTGGAGGGCACATGGAGCTGGGAGGGAACAGAGTGAGGACAGCTGACTGATAGTGGCCAAAGGGACGTTCTCTATCAGCTGACAGCAAGCAGAAATTGTATTGAAAGGGGTGGGAGTTCATCTCAGTCTCTTCACTGCTCAGGGCCCAGCTGAGCATCAGTCTGGTGGTGCTGAGCAAGTGCTTGTGCATCAGTTGTTACATACGATTCTATATCAACGGATATATAGTGATTACTATTACTCCTCTCCTTTTATCTCTCTTAGTAAACTGTTTTGTTACAACCCAGAAGTTGTACTCTTTTTCCCAGTTCTCATCCCCATCCCACTGGGAATGGGGCAGTGCACAAAGCACTGTGAGCTGCTGAGCCACATGTTGGGTTCAACAACCACAGTCATTTTGGTGCCTGATGTGAGGCTCCAAGGGTTGTGGTAACAGCACATCTGTCCAGAGTGGACAGGGCTTTGTGGGAGTTGGAGATGTGCAGGCCATGGTGCTGATAGTTTCCCTATTTGTGAAGCTTGCTGAGTCTTCTCATGAAGCTACATTTCACAGCTCCTTGCTTGCTGCTTGTTTTCCCTGCTGCATCATTTGTCAACTCTGGATGCTGGATTAGGGTATTTATTTTGCTATGCTGTTTGACCTTGGTTTGTACCACGATAAAATTGGCAAAGTGAAGTTTTGTGCACATTCAGCTCTTTGGACATCTTTGGGTTTTGGAAGTAATATTGTTGGTATGATTAGGAATTACACATTTTACACTGTCGTCTCTGGGAGACCAGGGGTATTCAAGGAGAGACTGGATATTGTGTTGAGGGACATGGTTAAGTGGGAGCTATTGGTAATAGGTGAACGGTTGGATTGGATGATCTTTCAGGCCTTTTCCAGCCTTGGTGATTCTATGATTCTAGGATTGAGGTTAAACAATTATTCAGGAATATCAGTGAGCGATCTGCCCCAAGGTGAGAAGGCTCTGCATGGCAGGGGGTGTGGGACAGTCTGGGCAGCTGCCTGGAGTGGTGGGCACCCCCAGGGCTTTGGAACTTCATCTCCGAGCAACTGCAGGATCCTGAGAAACTGGTAGAATATTGGAGACAGGTCTGCTGTGGCACTGGTAATCCTAAAAAGGCCCAAATGACTGCAGTGTGCCAGGGCCTGGCCCACACCTACTGAGCTGTCTTCAACACTATTCAGCATCTTCAAGGGGAAGAGAGCTGGATCTGCTGACATTGCTGCAGCCTCTGCAACTCCTGGCACAGTCCCTGCAATAGCTCCAAGTTTTTGCTACACATCCTGCAGTTGCTCCAAGCTCTGGACAGATCCCACTGTCACTCCACCCCTCATAAGGAGCTCTGCGGTCACTTATGCTACAGGTCCTGTAGCTGTTCCAAGTATTGAGATAAGAAAATTAAGCAAACCACTGAGTGCTGCTGTAGAGACGACGGGACTGCTGTGAGACACACAAGACCTTCAGGCCTGTAGAAATGAGAGGACTCGAATCCTCTGTGCACTGTATCAGTGTAAAGAGAGGAGGAATGAAAAGAACTAGTTGTTCTTCTATCTGTGGCTGTACCTTCCCCAAATCCAGACAAAGTTGGATAAGAGAAGAGCTAAGGAAAAGCGTATTTTGAATGCTATTTATTTATCTCTTAACCTATTCGGGGAATCTGGTTCCATGTTTACATGAGCTCTTGGAGTGAGAAAATGGATAGTAGGTGTGAAAGAAGTGAAACAAATTTTTATTTATAAGTTCAATAACATTTTTTTGCACGTTGCTATATCTCACATAATCAATCAATCAAAGATGCATAAAAGATGAAGAACCATCACTGGGAATCATGAGATGAAGATGTGCACTTTATTGAAGCGGGAATAGTGAGTATTGCAACACCTTCCTGAGAGCGTGCTTGATCTCCCTGTTCCTCATGCTGTAGATAATAGGGTTCAGTGTTGGAGGAACCACTGAGTACAGAAGTGCCACTGTCAGATCCAGGAGTGGGGAGGGAATGGAGGGGGGCTTCAGGTAGGCAAAAGCACCAGTGCTGAGAAACAGGGAGACCACGGCCAGGTGAGGGAGGCACGTGGAGAAGGCTTTGCGCCGTCCCTGCTCAGAGGGCATCCTCAGCACAGCCACGAAGATCTGCACATAGGACACAACTATGAAAACATAGCAGCCTACGTCTAAACTGATAGTAAAAATGAGAAACACAACTTCCCTGAGATTTGATTCTGAGCAGGAGAGCTTGAGGATCTGGGGAATTTCACAGAAAAACTGGTTGACAACATTGCCTTGGCAGAGAGGCAGTGAAAACGTACTGGCAGTGTGCAGCAGGGAATTGAGAACCCAGTGCCCCAGGCAGCTGCTGCCATGGTGGCACAAGCTCTGCTGTCCATCAAGGTCCCGTAGTGCAGGGGCTTGCAGATGGCAACATAGCGGTCATAGGACATGATGGTGAGAAGGGAATACTCTGCTGACATGAAGAAGGTAAAGAAAAAGAGCTGTGCAGCACATCCTGTGTAGGAGATGGCCCTGGTGTCCCAGAGGGCGTTGGGCATGGCTTTGGGGAGAGTGGTGGAGATGCTGCCCAGGTCGAGGAGGGCCAGGTTGAGGAGGAAGAAGTACATGGGGGTGTGCAGGCGGCGGTCGCAGGCTACGGCTGTGCTGATGAGGCCGTTGCCCAGGAGGGCAGCCAGGTAGATGCCCAGGAAGAGCCAGAAGTGCAGGAGCTGCAGCTGCCGCGTGTCTGCCAACGGCAGCAGGAGGAACTCACTGATGGAGCTGCTGTTGGGCATCTGCTGTTGTTGGGCTTGGAGTCCTGCTCAGAGTGCAGAAGATAATGACAAGTCCAGACCATTCTCAGAGGCACTACTCCTGCTATACTATGAAATGTTTTAATTCTCCTACAACAGTGTACATTTAGCACCATTACTTGCATTTAATTTCATGTAGATCAGCATTCCTTAAGCAGAAGCAGCATATGGAGCTCTAACCTTCCTCTTATTTTCTTATCCCTTCTCCCTGGATATTTTCATCTGTTTCATGTCTCATATCTTTACCCCAAGTGCTCTTAGAGCCCCCTACCCGAGCTTCTGTGGCATTCAGTTTCAGTTAGAAAATGCTGCCTGTTTGTAGGATAAGTGAATTATTCATGCCTACAGAAAATGATGATAATTCCATCCTTCGAGAAAGGGGAGACTGAAAGCACATCATGTGTGAGTGTTCACAAAACAAGCAATTGATTGATGAAAAATTCTCAGAACTCTTATTGCCCCTTTTAGATTTCTGACTCCAAACCTCTTTGCCTCAGAACAGGAAATGGAAACCCCCTGCCTTGGCTCTCCTCTTGCAAAGTGCCCTCAGAAACATTCCGTTGTGCAGTGGAGTTGTGATCCCCTGCCCCAGGCAGCAGCTGTGGCAGCACAAGCCCTGCCGGGGGGCTCCTTCCCCCCACACGTCTCCCTGCAGCACCCTGGGCAGCTCCCCGGGCAGGCTGAGTGCTGAGCCTGGCAGGCGGCAGAGTCCCATACCCGGCACACAGCCCCTGGGGCACAGCAGGGACCCTGCTCTGCAGGACAGCCCTGGGCACCCGCCTGCAGCCCCGGCTGCACAGCCTGCAGCCGTGCTGGGACATGCAGCCCTCAGGGCTGTGATTTCATACTGCAGTATGGAAGCCCTCAGCTGGAGCAGAAGGCTTTTTCCACAGTAAAGAAACATGCAGTGCCTGCATCCAGATCTCCTATGGGATGTCCCAAATTAAGTTGACCCTCTATGAAAAGCAGCTCATGGTCTGCAGTGAGACTTACCCTGTCATGGTCTGTGAGCAATGCTCCTGCAGTGAGTTCACAGCCCGCTCACACCACACACATCCTGCAAGCTCTCTTCAGTTTCTCTCCTCTCCTTCTGTCACCTGCAGGCTTTGCTGTGCACAAGAGATGCTCCTGGGCACAGCTGTCTCTCTGCAGCCCTGCACACTTTTATGAGCTCCCTGTGTCCCAGGAGCCTGGACAGGCAAGCAGCAGATTATGTCATTTTTATCTTTCCGACTTGTCTCCCCTGACATGTCCCTGGGTCCTCATGGCCAACAGCTCCTGAAAGACAACAGCATCATGACTGTGCTTTGAAATTCGCTCAATTAACCACCACATGTCCAGTAGTCAGTGACTGATTGGAGACATATGGGGAGTGCTCCCAGAGATCGTTTGATGAAACAATAAGGGCAACCAGACAAGGAAGGCAAGGTTTGGACTTTCCCTGTGCAGGGCAGTGATCCAGCTGAGGCAGTGCAGGAGTCTCATCCCTTGACAGAAATCCTGGAGCTGAAATGGGATTCAGCTCCCTACACACCCACAGGAGCTGGGATTCCTCTGGTTCAGTTCAGAAGAGCACAAGGAGTTGCCTGCATGTGAGCTCCTGCTCTGAGTCCTCGGACCTTCAGCTGGGAGGCAGCTGCTCACACACAGACACTGGGTGATGCCCAAGGTGCCTGGGCTGCTCCTGATGTGTGCCAGTGCTTGTAAACCATGTGGGAAATCCCTGAGATAGACAGCTCCTTCCTGGGCATCAGCCGAGGGCCAGAGAGGGGATAGCACTGGCTGTCTGGTGAATTCACTCACAGCTGCAAGAGCAGCACGGGGCCTTCAGGAAAGCCATGCCCATGGTGTGACCATGTTGCTGTGTCAACTCCAAGGCCCACGATCAGTCTAATGTTTGTGTGCCACCTTCTGCACACTGATACCATAGATTAGCTATCCAGTCAGGCTATGTCCAGTGATGCTTTCCAATTAGGATGTTTACTTCTGTGGTTTTGCACTAATGCAAACACCAACACACAAGAAGCTAGAAATCTTGATAGAGCTGCAGGCCTGAGCTCCTGTTTGGACCATGGGGACACAGTTTAATGGCTTCCACAACTGCACTGTAGCACAAGGGGGATACCGAGTCTTTAGGATGGATGGGCGAGGAGATAAAGAAGGGTGAATGCCCTCTGTGAGAGTGCACTGAGCTCTGCCTGGGGATGGAAGAGCAGACAGGTCAGAGCTAATGGAAATGGCAAACAGAGGAGACCATCAGTGTCTTTTCCTGTCTTCCTGATCAGGGAGAGTAAATGGAAGGTGCCCTCTGCAGACAGATGGGAATCTGATGTTGTCTGTCCCTTGTCCCATTTGGTGGCCTTTGTCACTCCATTATCTGTGGCAGGGACAGCACAGCAGGGCATGTGGCATCCAGCAGATCCCTGGAGAGCACAGATGGCAGCTTCTTGACCAAGCAGTGGAGGAACCAAAGAGGAGAGGTGCTCTGCTGGATCTCATACTCTCCGGCATGGAAGGACTTGTGGGAACTGCGAAGGTGAAAGGGGCATCAGGCCACGTGCAAGATGCAAATGTATCTCTTTTTATTTATTTTGAGGCTGTAAGCTTAATAGTTGATCATAAATGTCAATAAAACTGAAACAAATAATTGAAGACAAAGATGGAAATCATTGAAATTGTGTTAACCCTTCTCAACATGAAAAATTCTCATGAGTCTTGTTCCATTTTAAGTTGTAAATATGAATCTTTGAGGTGATTTGATGTCTTTTTTTTTTCTTTTACTGAAACTACAATGTTTTCCAGAACTGTGTTCGCTGGACACAAATGCCTTCAGGTTCAGTGACACAGACAGCGGTGCCAGTGCCAATGCCCTGTGACTATAGCCCGGTGCCCAGCACTACTCTTCCCTGCTGCCTATTTGATGTGTCTCATCCTCCAAGTTTTTTCAGCTCTCCTAAATAAATGGCCATGGTTAAGGGCATGTTTTCAGCAGGCCATTTGGGCACAAACTACTCCCACTGCCCTCCAGATTTCTCCATCCCTTGCTCTTTGTTCAGTCAGATACCTCCCAATTATCTGTCTGATTTCTGACTTTCAGGGGGATTACTGGAATTTGTTCCATCTCCCCAAAGTCTGAGAATCAGTGAGAATGTGTTAACCCGTCTCAATGTGTGAAATACTCACAAGTCCTGATCAATTTTAAGTTGATACCTCTCAACTACCTGGCTGATCTATCCCAGGGAGATTACTGGAATTTGCTCTATCTACCAGAGTCTGATGGCCTCTGTTGTCAACTACTTCACTGTGATTCAATCTATCCTATCCTACCTCAGAATAAATCATTTCTTTTAAAAGTATTCCATATGAAAGACAAACTTCAATAGATGCAGCTTGAACATGGCATGCAGTTGATCACTGTGTTTTACTGTTCATTCAATTGCATCACCTTTCTTTCCATTTGCTGGCCAGATAAAAAAGAGAAATCTTTCCTTTTCCATGTGTAGCTGGTTCTCTGAGGAAAGCCAGTGGGAGTTGGTGCAAAGCAGTTTTAACACTGAGCGGATGAATGCAGAGGAGAAGAGTGATGTGAAGAAAAGTGATGCAAGTCCCATAGGTCCATTGTGAGCAGAAATTGGGTGCGGAGGTTGAGAAGGACCTTTGTCAACACAGTAACAGTACAGAACTCATTGGGACATCCTGGATTGGTATCAGTTGCACAGTGCTGCTTTAATGTCTTCTTTAAACCCAACTATAAATAAATAGACAATAAATTTATACTGGATTCTTTAAGCTCTCTCCAGATATCCCTCCTTTTTGCTGAACAAGTTCTGATAACCTGAAGAAGATAACAAGATGGCATAAGGCACAGGAGATTCTTTAGGTTATAATGGTCCCAGGGTGCATTTGATGCTGAGTTCATCAGCCTCTAGTGCAGAGAGAAGTTTGCACAAAGTGCTCAACAAGACAAAGTCAGAAGTAACAGTGAAGTTTCTTGGAGTATTAATGGGCCCGCTGAGGAACATTACCAAGTAAGCTTCCCAAGGGACTTGTTAGAGAAGATAACTGGAAGCCATGACTACAGGCAGGCAAAGGCACTGGCATGCTAAGAAACCTCTCCTTTGCCTTACAAAGCAGACAGGTCAAGCCCTGATTGCAAGACCAGTGGTAGAGAGGTCCTGTATGTCATGTTGGCTCTGGGCATTTCCTGGGGCAATGTGTTGGAATTTTGTATGATGTTAAATGAAAGACATGGGGACAGAAGATCCCAGGCTCTACATGTGGTGCAAGGACGCTGTGAGGTTCATGTCCCATATGAGACCTATGTTTCATTGCAGGATGTGAGCAGGGATGTGAGAAGGGCCCAGTCTGAACAAGCAGCCAATCCCTGTGAAACTCTGAACTTCAGATCTCTCGGTTTCAGTGCCCTCCTTTGCACATTCTCCCAGAGTTTGAAGTCCTTTATGTTCTGTGGTGCCCAGAACATAGTGAGGCAGTAGCAATGCAGAGCAGAGGGACAACCCTTTCCCTCACCCAGCTGGCAATAAGTTGCTTCATGCACTCCAGGGGACTGTTGTCTTTCCTGGCTGCCTTGGCACACTGCTGACTCACATTCAGTGTGATGCTGACCAGCACCCCAACCCTTTCCAGTCAGAATCCTCTCCAGTGTCCCATATCCAGTCAGTGTGTATGTCCAGCATTGCCCCTACCCAGGTGCACAATCAGGCACTTGTTCTTGTTATACTTTATGCACTTGGTGCTTAGTACCAACTGGTACCCACTTCTCTGACTTGTCCACATCTCTCTGCAAGTCCTCTCCACCCTCAGTCGAGGCAACAGCACCTCCTCATCTGGTCTCATCAGCAAACTTGCTCAGAACGTCTTCTAGTCCTGCATTCAAGTCATCTGCATAAACATGAAAGGAAAGTGGCCCCAAAATGGAACCCTGGGGACCCCGACAGTGACCATCTACCAGCCTGATGGAAAAAACTGACTATAATCCTTTGGGACTGACCTACTGGCCAACTGCTCACCCACCACATTGTGTTTCTGTCTAGCCATATGCAGAACATTCTGTCCAGAAGGTTGTTGTGAGAAACAGTATCAAAATCTCCACTGAAATCCTCAAGGATTACATCAACTGGCTTCCCTTGGTCAACTAAACGGATAACTGTGTCACAAAATGAGCTTAAATTAAACAGGACCTTTGCCTCACAAACTTGTGTTGGCTGCGACCAATGACAGAATTGTCCTTCAGCTGTTTTTCCATAACTCCCACCATCATTTTCTCCATAATTTTACCAGGCTCTGGACTGACAGGTCCATAATTGCCCATGTCATCTTTCTTGCTCTTCCTTACAATGAGACAACATTTGCCAGCTTCCTGTCAGCTGGCATGACCCTAGACTTCTTTAGATGCAATTGAAATGAGAGCCCAGAGCACACTAAGTTTTCATCATTGAAAGAAAGTAGATGTGCCATAGCTTTGCAATGCCTTGAACTCCAGAGTATGCCACAGATGGAGCAGAGGGGAAGATTTGCCTCTTCTGTAGTGAACTCATTCTTTTGGTAAGCAGAATAACACTACCTGATACATGGGGACTGTGTCTCTGCTCTGCTCTGCTCAGCTCACAGGGCAGCGGTCTGGCAGGGTGTTGCTCTCATGTCAATGCAGGTAAACTCACTTTAATCCTTTTTCCTCTGTAAATGCTTCCTCTATTTCTATGCTCAGATACACTTCCACATTCCCTCAACTACACTTTCATATATCATTAACAATTACACTTTCTTATACCATCAAAACAGTTTGTCAAAACGTACAGTTCTTCAGTTCACATAAACTCCCTTAATACAGTCTGTATTCTTCAGTTATAAACACTGTGCCACAGAACCAGCACTGATTGAACCACCTCCCTCACACACTTCCTCGCAAGCAGTACATAGTATTACATAAATGGGTTGACACTCATTGGTCGGGTGGAATGTACACCTCTCCTCAGGACAATCTTACTAATCTACAGAGTACAAACTCCTGTCTTCTTACATACAAGCAGAAAGTACTTATGAGTGGACACACAACACAGTCTTTCACTTTGTCCGTGTCTGGCCATTTCCCTCACAGGAGGAAGGAAACATGGATCGGGACTCGGCACTCACCCTGCAGCTGTTCTGTGTCTCACTCACACCACACTCACTCTGACATTTAGATCAAAAACCATGGTTTATTCATACTACACAATGCTGACAACGTTTTCTAGCTGGAATCTTAATAACACTCATACTCTGGTCGACCAGTTGCAAACGTTAATGTTTTTCCCAGAGTCGGCTTGACACACGGTACCAAACACTTAAAGCAGATGATAATATTGAACATACAACCTATAACCCCCGTGATTACAACTTGGAGAACCCAGGCTACCATTTGACAGGCTATCCACTATATCCCATACCCGTAGGAGAGACCAACCTAGGTCCCTCCTATTGTCACCCACCTGGGAGAGAGTACTTGTTCTTGTTTCCATTCATATGACATACAGTTCCCTTTCATAGGAACTCACCCAAGGAGTCTTCCTACCCCAGCTGGCAACCAAAGCCATGAGCTCACCTCCCTGGGAGCAGCACGTATGGCTGTAAACTGTGTAGGATGTCTCCTCAAGACATATGGGCTCCACTTACCATACACATACCTGGTCCACCTATGGGTGGTCCTTATCTGTCCCTGCAGTGATCAGGTGAGGAAGGGAGTCCTTCAGAGAAATCTCAGGGTGCGCCAAAAGTGTCTCCCTCTCAGCTGGTCCTGCAGCGAACAGAGCTGGTCCCACCTGGGCCGCCAAATTGACTACAGGAATTGAACTCTATAACCTCTATAACTGATACAGTCTCCCATGACATCCTTATAACAAAGCTGAGGAAGTATGGGATAGGTGATTGGACAGTGAAGTGGGTCGAGAATTGGCTGACTGGCAGAGTGCAGAGTGTTGTCGTTGGCGGTGCAGTGTCTGGCTGAGGGCCTGTAACGAGCGGCATCCCCCAGGGGTCTGTGCTGGGTCCGGTCTTGTTCAACATCTTCATCAATGACCACCCTCAGCAAGTTTGCTGATGACACGAAGTTGGGAGGATTGGCTGACACACCTGAAGGCTGTGCTGTCATTCAGCGAGACCTGGACAGGCTGAAGAGCCGGGCAGTAAGAAACCGGATGAGGTTTAACAAAAGCAAGTGTAGAGTCTTGCACCTGGGTAGAAATAATTGCATGCACCAGTACAGGCTGGGGGAAGAGCTGCTGGGGAGGAGCTCTGCTGAGAGGGACCTGGGCGTCCTGGTGGACGACAGATTAACCATGAGCCAGCAGTGTGCCCTTGTAGCCAAAAAAGCCAATGGCATCCTGGGGTGCATTAAAAAGAGCGTGTCCAGCAGGTCGAAGGAGGTGATCCTCCCCCTCTACTCTGCCCTGGTGAGGCCTCATCTGGAATATTGTGTCCAGTTCTGGGCTCCCCAGTAAAAAAAAGACAGGGATCTCTTAGAAAGAGTCCAGCAGAGGGCCACTAAGATGGTGAAGGGCCTGGAGCATCTCCCCAATGAGGAGAGACTGAGGGAACTGGGTCTGTTTAGCCTTGAGAAAAGAGGGCTGAGAGGGGACAGGATCCAGGTTCTATAAATATTTGAGGTGGGGGGGGCAAAGTGTTGAGGCCAGACTCTTTTCAGCAGTGTGTGGAGACGGGACAAGGGGAAACAGACAGAAACTGCACCATAGGAAGTTCTGCACTAATGTGTGCAATAACTTCTTTACGGTGAGAGTGACAGAGCACTGGAACAGGCTGCCTAGGGTGGTTGTGGAATCTCCTTCTCTGGAGATATTCAAGACCTGCCTGGATGCTGAGCTGTGCAACGTGGTGTAGGGAACCTGCTTTGGCAGGGGGCTGGACTCAGTGGTCTCTGGAGGTCCCTTCCAACCCCTACAATTCTGTGATTCTGTGAATATCATGGAGTTGTTTGGATGGGGAAAGACTACCCCTTTGAATGACCTTTTGTCAGGGCATGTCCTGGGATTCCTAGGATCCTCAAAATGCAGCACTGCTTCTGTCACTGAAAAATGGGGCCCTGTGTGGGACGGAGGGAGGGTCCATGAGTCCCTGGCCCACCTGACTGAGTATTTCCATGGTCTTAGCAAAGACATACTTACAACTTGAGAATGACAGTTAGCTGTGTTCATGGTGGCATGGCCACTTTTAATGGCCTTGAACTGTCTGAACATAACTGAAGAGGCTCAGGCTGATGCAAATCAGCTATTGAATGATAGTGTTGAAAAACTGGAAAGACAGGTGGCAGTTTTGATGGGGAAAAAACCTAATTCAATCATTCTCCTATGGAAGATCAGGAACATCTCTCTGGAAGACCATGGGGACCCTGTACAAGGGAATCTGTATAAAATGGACTCTGTAAATGAAGGCACTAAAAGGTCAGATTTTGAGGTTCCATTTGGACTAGATCTATTTGAGATCTGACTGATTGTAACCCAAAAATGAAAAAAAAAAAAAAAAAAAATGCAGGATAGGCTGGTGGGAGTGCCCTGACCAGTATCCAACCCCCCAAACCCTGCTGCCCATAATACAGCAGCTGAACTGATGGATATAGTACAGTGGTTTAGACAGAAACCAAGAGAGCATGCCAGCATAGCTGCTCTGGTTATGGGACATGGAGGCAGAAAGCGCTGTGGTGAATGGACTGGAAATTTCAAAACTGACATCCATTACTACTCACCCTGCCCTCAGGCAAAGACTGTATGCTCTGTCCAACATAATGAGGATAGCCATTTGATCAGTGAATGATTTATGGCTGTGTGTCATATAACATGGCCAAATAAGAATGACATACCATTAAATATCAGCCTGTGGTCCTCTATGGAGGACTAACAAAATTATATTAGAGAATTAGGCATGAAAGAGGCAATCTATGAAGATGATTTTGAGAGCCCAGTCAATAAATTTTTCATCAGGAACGAGGGATCTCATCCTACAGCCATCACCTTTACATCAGTATGGGTCTATGTTATCCATACTGAACCCCCCAGTGGCCCTCAGGTGCTGTAATACAACAGGCTGCCCAATTGATGGGGAGACAAGAGTGCCTACGGCCAGATGCAGGCTCTGAATGGTGGTGGAAAGGTCTGAGAAAGGCAGAGAACCATCTGCTGCCATGACTTAGGCGTCCAGCCCCTAAGGTAATCCAGTCTGGACCCATTAGGGTCTTGAGACAACAAATGTTTAAAGACCAGATTAGAGCAGGAGTTCAGTTTAAAAAGATCGATGGACAGCATAATCAGGAAAAAATATCTGTTAAACAGGCCCAAGCACTGAGTATTTATAGTCCAACCTTTTCAGCCAAACTAGATGTGAATGTAACTCAAGAAGGGTCTGGATGGGGGCTCTGGCAGAGCCAGAGTTCTTTGTGAACCCCTATGAGGTTTTGGCCACAGGTTTGGCATGGAGCAGAATAAAGATACATCACAGTTGAAAAGCATTTATTGGCTACCTATTCTACACTACAGGTGGTAGAACCAGTAGCTCAGATTTCAGAGGTTATCGTTAAACAACAAGGCCAGTCCAGGGGTGGGTAAAAGATCTAACACACATCTCTATGATGGGGGTGGCCCAATCACAAGCAGTGGTGCGCTCAGTTGTTCTGCTTGCCTGCTCCTCAAGGAGTTAAGAGAAATCTATGCCTGTTGCGTGTTCGAGTGCATGCGCAATGCCATGTGGAGGGCTTATCACAATAAAGATTGGCGGATTTGCTGCGTAGACCGGTCAGAACTCAGATCTGCGTTGTGCTTCCTGTGGCACCAAACGCCCAACAATGGCAGTTCCGTGTATTGGCCAGCAGGTGGCAGCAGAGACCACGGAAAGAACGTCTGCGGGACAGACCCTGGGGATCCGTTCTCTTTTGATTATAGGGGAAGAACACAAAGATGGAAGAGGAGGGAAGGGGGAAAAAAAAAAGAAAAAAAGAAAAAAAGAAAAAACCAAACCACAGCAAACAAATAAAAACTTCTCCAAACGTAGCAAACTTGAATGTCTGTCAATAAATAAATGAGTAATTGAATTGATGTCCGTTTCAGACAGTCCCCTGTAGAATCAGGGTAAGGGTTAGGATTAGAGTTACATTGCAGGTTAATGCTGTTATCTTTACAGCTCCTGTGAGGGTTGGGGTCTGGGTCAGGTGTTTAAAAAATGAAATGAAAAAAGAATTAAAAAAATATATTGAAAGCTTCAGATTTCCTTAATCTTTGTGGGAATCATATAATGTGCAACTCAGATCTACCTCTTCGTACCTCTTTTGTGGTGTAGGGAACCTGCTTTGGCAGGGGGACTGGACTCAGTGGTCTCTGGAGGTCCCTTCCAACCCCTACAATTCTGTGATTCTGTGAATATCATGGAGTTGTTTGGATGGGGAAAGACTACCCCTTTGAATGACCTTTTGTCAGGGCATGTCCTGGGATTCCTAGGATCCTCAAAATGCAGCACTGCTTCTGTCACTGAAAAATGGGGCCCTGTGTGGGACGGAGGGAGGGTCCATGAGTCCCTGGCCCACCTGACTGAGTATTTCCATGGTCTTAGCAAAGACATACTTACAACTTGAGAATGACAGTTAGCTGTGTTCATGGTGGCATGGCCACTTTTAATGGCCTTGAACTGTCTGAACATAACTGAAGAGGCTCAGGCTGATGCAAATCAGCTATTGAATGATAGTGTTGAAAAATTGGAAAGACAGGTGGCAGTTTTGATGGGAAAAAACCTAATTCAATCGTTCTCCTATGGAAGATCAGTAACAACTGTCTGGAGGACCATGGGGGCCCTGTACAAGGGAATCTGTATAAAATGGACTCTGTAAATGAAGGCACTAAAAGGTCAGATTTTGAGGTTCCATTTGGACTAGATCTATTTGAGATCTGACTGATTGTAACCCAAAAATGAAAAAAAAAAAAAAAAAAAAATGCAGGATAGGCTGGTGGGAGTGCCCTGACCAGTGTCCACCCCCCAAACCCTGCTGCCCATAATACAGCAGCTGAACTGATGGATATAGTACAGTGGTTTAGACAGAAACCAAGAGAGCATGCCAGCATAGCTGCTCTGGTTATGGGACATGGAGGCAGAAAGTGCTATGGTGAATGGACTGGAAATTTCAAAACTGACATCCATTACTACTAACCCTGCCCTCAGGCAAAGACTTTATGCTCTTGTCTGGAGGGCTTATCGCAATAAAGACTGGCGGATTTGCTGCGTAGACCGGTCAGAACTCAGATCTGCGTTGTGCTTCCTGAGGCACCAAACGCCCAACAGTGGCAGTTCCGCTTATTGGCCAGCAGGTGGCAGCAGAGACCACGGAAAGAACGTCTGCGGGACAGACCCTGGGGATCCGTTCTTTTGATTATAGGGGAAGAACACAAAGATGGAAGAGGAGGGAAGGGGGAAAAAAAAAAGAAAAAAAAAAAATCAAACCACAGCAAACAAATAAAAACTTCTGCAAACGTAGCAAACGTGAATGTCTGTCAATAAATTAATGAGTAATTAAATTGATATCCCTTTCCCACCCCCCCCCCCCCCCCCCCCCCCCCCCCCCAAACTTCTGAGATGAAAAAAAAACACTTCTTTTAGAAGAAAACAGAGTAGTAACAACTTCTGTACCTACATTCACCACTCTGAGATCCTGTCTGGGTCTCCCAAGGCTTGTAAATAACCACTGGGTCGGTTCTGATGTCGCGTGATTTGTTGTCAGTTCTCTCATGGTTCTCCGGTCAGTTCTCCGGTGCCAGGATCTGCCACAGGGCATTCTGACCACGGGCATCATGTTTCTACGCTGCCGCCTGCATTTAACAGGCAATGGGACTGCCCAGCATGTGCAAGGCAGCACCTCTTTCACACCACCAGAATGTTTAAGGCTGTTGGGATTGTTGTTAGCGTCCCATTAACACTGAGGCTAGAGATACCCTTAGGATTGACATTACTATTAGCATTACTTTGATGGTGCCCTATCTGGGTCATTTCCAGGGGATGTCAGGAGTAAGGCACAGTGTCAGGAGAAAAAGAACAGACTCTGTTACTTTATAAACGTGATAATAGAGAGAGTTCATTGGAAAAAATACAACTCTTAAATAATGCAAAGCATGCTTCTGATTGGATGCAGGCATCATCTGGGCTCTGATTAATATTACTCTTAAGGTAAAGATTATTGTTACCATAATGATTTTTTTTTTGGATTATGATCAGGGTTAAGGTTCCTTTTGCTACAAACTTCTAGCATCATTTTTGTTGTTGCATTTGGAGTTAGGGACGATTTTAGAATCAGGGTAAGGGTTAGGATTAGAGTTACATTGCTGGTTAATGCTGTTATCTTTACAGCTCCTGTGAGGGTTGGGGTCTGGGTCAGGTGTTTAAAAATGAAATGAAAAAAGAATTAAAAAAATATATTGAAAGCTTCAGATTTCCTTAATCTTTGTGGGAATCATATAATGTGCAACTCAGATCTACCTCTTCGTGCAGTGACTGCCTGTAAATTTGCTGGAGCCTAATATAATATGGCCTTGTGCTTTCCACTAACTCACCTTCATTTCATTTTCATTACATTTGCTTGGTAGTCAGATTTTGGTGTGTGGATATTTTAAAACAATCTAACTGACATTAGCAAAAAATTAAAAATAAAATTAAAAAAAATGCACAACAGCATCGTATCAATTTTTATAGATAAGATAAAGAAGAGCAGTTTCCCTTAGTTTTCTGTGCCTCTTTACTTTCTTACCCTCTCCCCTTGTGTGAGAAACTCTCAAAGTCAAAGATTTCTAGTTAGGCAAAGATGGCAGCGATAGCAGCAGTGCTTATTCATTATTGCAATACTGCGCGCACATCCCCTATTGGCAAGGGAGAAACTGCACACCAGTCAGTGAAATCAATTCTGTTCTGTGCCCTAAACCCACTGCAGGTGATGCTCTCATGGCTCTCATTGGTTGAGCATCTCAGGCTCACAGACTCCTCGAGACTGTGGCTAGGATTCATTTCCATAGAAGGTCAATTACCAACCTCTTGTTTTTAGGTCTGCCTTGTACTTTTCTGCGGACAGAGAAGGGCAATGTTTCCAAAAGTCAGTACATTCATTCTGTCCTGTGCTGGGCTCTACCCACCCTGTATTTATCTTGTGCTTGTCTCAATTCTACCCATGTCAGAATGCCCCCAGTCTGAACTTAATTCTGTTCAGCAACTTTCTTGGTGGAAAAACTACTTATACAGCTGTTTTACAAGAGGGTTATACATTCAGTTAGGGCCTACACTATGTACTGAAAATACTGGAAACTTCCACTGCAAAAACACAATCTACCTCTCCCATCTGTGCAGCCTTGCAGACCCAGAGCATGCCAGGTTATTTCTGCTTTCATAGCATTTGCATGCTGTAGGGTGAGCACAAGGTTCTGCTGCTTGATTCTTCTGCAAGAGCTGCCTACCGGCAAATGGTTGCAGGGATGGAGGATGTGACAGAAAGCATTTGTCTCCACAAGAGCAGAGTTACATTCAGTGCAGAGTGTGAGAGTCAGGTTGGTGTGGAAAAGCACTGACACGCTGGGGATGATGCAGTGCTCACATGTCTAACACTCACAGACATTACTGTCAGAAGGATGGTGCTGTGTTGTGCTTCTACCTTTGGCAGCCCCTGGAGAAATGCTATGGCACACAGAACACCTTTGTATTGCACTGACTGCTGCCATGCAGCATGGATTTAACACAGCAAATCCAGAGGAGCATGACTGCATCTAACTGCCCTGAGAAAAACTACTGTAGCTGAAGAGATGAGGAGGCAGCTGCTCATCTGCAGAACAAGCAGTACTGCCAGACATTGGGCCAGGTGAGCACCTCCTGCTGCAGCGTGATGATGACAGGGCTGGAGATGATCTGCAAAGCCAGCTTCAAAGTGGGAGACGTGAGTCAACATGGCAGGAGGACAGAGGTGTTAGGGAGCAGCCAAGGCATCAAAGAGTATCAAAAGGCTTTGAAAAGTATCACAAAGTGACAGCCAGGAAGACTGGGATATATCATGAGCAGCAACCTGGATGCTAGAGATTATTTGCTCCCATACAAAATGGTAGAGATCTTGCTGCAGACATCCCAAAGCCAGGCAAAATGGGAACCCAGAGCTCTGCCTGCACGAACCCCACAGCCATAGCATTGCAAGCTGAGCTGCCTTGCTGTTTGTTGCATTCATCCCAATCCCTGTGATTGAAGACTCAGAATGCAGTCGAGGCGATGACTGAGCATGAGAGTGACTTTATTCAATAAAAGACAGGAGGGCTTGAGAGGTCAAGGGTGAAGATGGGACTCCTCTTGTCAAGATGAGAGTGGCTCAGAGCTGGTGCTGCTGCCTGGTGCCTGGGACTGGCAGCCTGACTCTAAGTCCCCATCTAAGATGCTCAGCTTCACCTCACTGATGCTGCCCTGCTCCTGCATGGTGGTGCTGCTGCTGGGACACTCGGGCTGTGCTTGGGATGGGCAGCACTGCAAAGGCGCTGGGTCACAATCCAGGCAGGTGACTGCTGTGTCTGGCAGGCTCAGGTCAGGAGCTTCAGCAGAGCCAGGAGATATGAGAGCATGAACGTGGATGAGCCCCTTGTGTCCATCACTGTTACCATGTGGAAGGCTGTCATCCGAATTGCAGCGATTCATGCTTAATAAGAACTCTCCATTGATGGAAAGACACTGCTTGGTTTGGATCTTTGGGGTTGACAAGGGCTCGAATCACCTAGGAAGGCATAGAAACACAAGGGTTAGTTTCAAACATTTGCAAGTTGAATCATGAAAGGTTGTTGATACTTGGTAATAGAGTGGCGGCAGGAAGAAGCAAGTAGGCTTGAAGCAGCATAGCCACTGTCTTGAAAGTGATCCTCATTCAGGTCCAGCTCGTGTGTTGTTTCACTGTAATCTGCTTCTTTGGGTCTACCTAGTGGGCAGCAACACTCGAGCTGTTACTGATATCATTGAAAAGAACTGGAGACAATTGTTCTATTCCTAAGAGCTTCAAGGTGCCTAGAAGCACAAATAGAAACCAGCAGTATTTCATCACTTCACCAAAAGGAAGGTCAAACACCTGAGCTGTGAAGAGCAGTTACAGAACCTATGCATAAGATCACACCAGACATACTTTGTTCTAACAACAGTTATGGCACATAGTCCATTTCCTTCAATATTCCCAAAATGAAATGATGTGGAGCATTACAGGGAAAGAAACACTGCACACAGACACTATGACCCTGATTAGACTCAAGCAGCAGACTTAAAACAAGTCAGAGTTTTTGATTCCAGGATATTTCAGGACCTATCGTGTGAAATTCAGTTACACAACAGTGCCTAGGTGCCTGCGTTTCAAGCAACTTTCAGATCACAGCCATGTAAAATAAAAACAAATTCAGTGCAGAAATAGCAAGCCTGTACCTTAATACTCATGAGATTATCCATTTTTTACTGCATTCTGACTAAGTTCTAAAACTTGCTCATCCCAGTTCACTTCAACAAGTTCCACCAGTTCAAGCAATGCAGTTCTGAGATCCGGTGTATGTTAGGCAGATAGAATTGAACAGTGCAGAAATAATCTCTGACAGCTTTAAGAGCTCTGTTCTGCTTACAAACTCTCAGTCCAAAACTATTCACAGTTTTAAGGAAATGAACACCTGAAGCAGTTGGATCATCTGCCATTTGCCGCATTCTGCTTCTTGGCATCATGATTAGCACAAAGGGTTTTCTGCTGTCCTGCAGAGATGGACAAAGTCCTGCTTACAAATGGACCAGGTTTCAGTGTACAGCAGAGTTTGTACCAGACTAACAAGCCACGTCATTCAATTCATGTGCTCAGGTTGTTATGCACTCCAAAAGGAAACAGAACTAACTGTTGGATTCTGAAGGCAATCTGTGGGGTCCTACATTACCTCCTGATTCTGGAAGAGGAAATTCTAATAGCAAATGCAGAACTTTGATCTTTGTAGACATGAGAAGAGCTGGCATTTAGGAACATTCATTTCAGGGAAATCAAATGATGTGTCTATATTTTTACTACAGATAGTATAGGGAGCAGCCAGTTGAAGAACCAGATACAAAAATATCCAGCCCATTGGCAGGAAAATACTTCTCCTTAAATTCTGTATGCTATCATGGTACAGAATTAGGCTACAGTGCCACATAGGCCAACCAAGTGTAGAACCAAATCCACAAAATACTGGTAGACAAAGCAGCAAAAACAGGGACAATATTCAGCAGACTGTGCTGTGGCCTTTCTACCCACAGCTCAGCATGTTCTGCCATCCGAAAAGCAAGGCCTCTTGTCAAGCTCAGCTATTTCTCTTCTCAGTGTATTCTAGCACCACTGATACCCACTGGTATCCTCCTGTAGAGTGCCATCATATTGTCATCATCCAAAGGAAAAACCCACACAGCAGAGCATACAGCAGTACACCCATGCTCCAAATATCCGCCTGAAAAACAAAAAGACAAGCTTACAAACCTGAAGCACCTCAAATGGCTTCCTGACAGACTGGATTGTCTGCCCTTGCCAAAGCCCACATATAGCCCATGAAAAGCTGGCTCTTTCCCTCAGGAAATAAAACCTTATCGTCCCAGAGAAAGCATATAACCCTCATTCAATTGCCCTTTCACTCAGCTTAGAGCACTACTAAAACCAGCATCTTCACCTTAGCTCATCACACTGCTGCAGTTCCTTTTACAAGGATTTCACTGGCAAAAATGAAATCAAAGCCGTCACAAGGGATTTAGCACAGTTACGTGTTACTGGCTACGAGAGCTGTCAGCACAGTCACCTGTCTGGCTTTGCTGCTGTTCGGTTCTCTTTATGTAGAGGCACAACAAGGTTCAGACACAGTGCAGTTCTCACTTTGACTGTAAAGAAAAAGGAGGCTTGAAAAGCAGCGTGTGGAAAACAAAGAAACAAGAATTAGAACAACAGTGGGGCCATGGCACTTGTAGGAATTGCTCCGCCTTTAACAGCGATTCAAGAAGTACGAGGGCATCCCAAACCAGACCAGTTTTGACAGATTAACAACTGCAAGTAGTGGGTTCCAAAATTCCAGACATGAAATCAAAGCTGGAAAAACTCTTCACATTTTCATCTCTCAATTTTTAGTTCATTGTGCATTACAACGGAAACAATTCTTCACATACAACTTGGAAGCTAAAGACAAGTCTGACAAAACAGACTGCACAGAAATGATGGATAATTAACAGAGCAAATTGCTCTTTCAAACACTTAGTAATAGAAAGAGATCTCTGAAGTTGCTGTTCTGTAGAGCCCCAAAGCAGTCGCTTGAGGCAGTTCAGGATTAGCCTGAGACAAACCAGCCAGCTGTGTGAACTGAGACCAATTGCACTTTTCTAGTCTGTGGCCATTGACAGCTTCTGAGAGCTACCAAGCGATGCAACCTAGCAGAATTCAGAAGGGAAACCAAGAGAGCCTACCTGAGCTCCACTGCCTTTAAATGCTCTGTGGAGAGGGAAGGGAAAGAGGGGAAAACAAACACCGCTCTACATCCCTCTGAGCCAATAGACACTTTGCCCTGGATTAGCTCTGGTGCTGCATAAGCTGGGCTTCCACAGCATGTGTTCAGGCGGTAATCAAGGCCTGCCTGGAATAACACAAAAAATAGAGAGAAACGTTTGCTTTAACAGAGTTTATGTCATCTGGTCATAACACCTGAGAAGCCTCAGAGACTTCTTCTCCTGTGCATATTTTCATTCATCTTAGAGTTTGCTTTCATTCAGTGTGACCTCTCTAGGCAAATATTGTCTAAGACCATGAGCATCACATAAATGTGCAGATCTCAAGCTGCTCACTTATCTAGTACCCTTCGCATGATGCTTTATTTTCCTCAGCTGATCATCTAGATTGTGTCTGTTGATTGTGCAACAACAGCCTGTTGATCTCGATTACCTGTGAGAGGCTCTAACTTTGGCCAGGAAAAATCATTTGAGGATAAGTAATTATCTGGGACTCAGTAAGTCTTCCCATGCTTTCATAACAGCAGAGATACACACACACACAAACTCGTGGAACCCCACTGCTTTGCACAATCCTGTGCACACTCACGTGTGTCATGCACTGATTTCCTAGCCAGTCCTCATAGGGTCTCTTACTTAGGACGGGAGTGTAGGGGAGCAGCCAGAAGCTGTTTGCATTCCCTGCTGTCTGCTGGGCAGCTTTGCTGGAGATGCTTGGGTTGCTTTGTTTTTCCTTGGGAGGTGGGAAGGAGCTTTGGGTTGGAGGCACATCCCGTGCCAGAGCATCCCAATGGCACGTGTGGGGCACTGATCTGCAGCAGATGAAGGGGAGGAGGTCCCAGCACAGCTCTGCACCATGCTCTGCCACACTGGGCAGCTTGTTCCTGGCTCAGCAGCGTCATCAGACAAGAAGCAGGGAAGGAAATCAAGGATGGGGGGTACCATCAAACGCAGTTAGTGCATGCCTGTGCAAGACAAACAGACCCAGAGCTTGCAGGTTGTTCCTGCTTTTGTAGCATTTGTGTGCTGTAGCTGAGCAAAAGGTTCTGCTGCTTGAATCTTCTTCTGCAAGAGCCATTTACCGGTAAATGTCTGCGGGGATGTACTCGGTGTGCACGTCTGAAGCCATTTGAGAACCTAGTCGTTCTTGCTGCAGGACCCCTGTCTTCTGTTAAAAGCTGAACGGTCCCCAGAGCACCTGTTTCCATCAGCTACCACCATCCAAAGCAGCCAGCCTTCTTACAGTCACCTGGCCCAAACATCCCTTTTGCTCTACACTTGATTCCTGCAAGAGATGGGAGCTCGGCACGCACACCATCCTTCCAACACCCCATCCCTGCAGCAAGGCACAGCTGAAACAAAAAGGGTGTGCGAGTTTCCTGTTAGCACTCAGTGTGAACCAATCTACCACTGAGCAACACCGTGAGTCCCCACTCACCTCAGCACAGGTCAACCTGTAACCCCAACCTTCCCCTATCCATGTGCACACGCACACCCATTCACCACCCTGCCTGCTTTGCACACCCCCATGCACACTCTGCATCGTGTGCCCTCCTTTGCATTCACAGACGTGTGCAAACCATCCCTGGGAACACCTACGTGCCTACACCTTCCACAAACACCCCTTTGTGTGCACCTGTGTGCAACCCAACTCCTCAGCACACGCACGCGTTTGTGCCACTCTGTCCATGCACTCACCACGTGCCCTCCAGCAACCAAGGATTGCAGAGATGCTCCAGACTGTGCCAGAGATGGAATCTCAGAGTGCTGGGACATTATTGATCACTAAGGAAAACACTTGGAAGCATATTCAATCTGCAGAAGCTGTAATTACTGGGCACAGTTAGCTTTCCTATGGCTCAGCTGGAGGAGGCGGGTGCTCTCATACATCTGAGACACTCGCACAATGTTGGGATCATTCTGATGGAAACTATGTCTTCAGATATCATGGTTAAAACCATCCAAGATGATCATGCAGAGCCTTAGCTCTTGAGCAGCACTTCCTCCCCACCCTTCACTACTCCAAGCAGCTCCAACAAACTTCTCAGAAGAAATCCAGGCCAGCACAGACCTGGCAGACCAGAACCAAGTGCAGCTTGTGGGACGGCAGTGCCCACTCCTTGCTTCCACCCTGCTCCAGCAGGTTAAGGAGTCTGAGCCTCACTGGCCTTTGACAACTCAAGACTTTCAGCACCTCATGCCAACATTTCTCACTAAGATACACCTAAGGCATTGAATTCTCTTCTCACTACCTCCTCCCAGTCCTCCCCTAGGAACAGAAACAATTCAGATTCTACAGCAAACTACAGCATCTGCACTGCAAGAGCACACTGAACCACCTGCAACAATGAAACATGGTTTTGGAGAGTGGGTATGAAAACACACCTTTAGACAGCTGTCTCCCTGTAGCCAAAAGGAAACCAAGAAGGAAAAGTCCAGCCTGAAACATGCCCATGCTACTAGCCCAGGTTTTTCACAGTCAATGCAGAATCCATCCTGTTCTTGAGGTAACAAACGAGCAGTGAGTCTCCCGTTGCTCCACCCCTTCTCCTTCAAAGCCTGAAAAAGAAAGAATAAACAAGCAGAAGAAACCCAGACGTACCTTTCCACACACAGAGCAGAAAGTGGAACAGCAGTTGTCTCCTTCCTGAGACATGGTGGGGAGCATCCCAGAGGAAGCCCAAGTTCTTTGCTTCTCTCCACAGGGACTTCAAGCACTCTTGGCAAGAGCTGCTTTGGTTCTTTCTTCAATTGCTTCCATCACCAGAATCTCCTTTGGAAAAGGAACCCGAATGAAAGAATCAGCAAATGAAAAAGAATGAGCAATAGCCACTTTACCAGCTTTCTTCTGACACTCAATTTAGACTCTTGACTCGGGCAAGGTCTTAAAATCAACTGGTTACAAGAACTGTCCCAAAATATATCCAGCTTCTGTACAGCTGCCATTCTTTCTGACAGCGAGTGTAATCACAGAATCATAGAATGGCCCGGGCTGGAAGGGACCTCAAGGATCATGAAGATCAATCACCTCCCTGTCCCTGCTGGCCATCCCCTCTTCTGATGGAGCCCAGGGGACCATTTGCTCTCTGAGCTGCAAGAGCACGCTGATGGCTCACGTTCTGTTTTTCATCCACCAGGACCCCCAGGTCCTTCTCTGCGGGGCTTCTCTTAAGGACTGCTCCTCCCAGTCTGTAGAAATGCCTGGGATTCCTCCAGCCCAAGTGCAAAACCTTGCACTTTGCTGTGTTCAACCTCATTAGATTCACGTAGGCCAACCTCTCGGTTGAGCTCCCTCTGAATGGCATCCCTTCCTTCCACTGCGTCAGCCGCACCACTCAGCAAACAGCAGAAGGTGCACTCCATTGCATCATTGGTGTCTCTGATAACCATGTAAAAAAGCACTGGTCCCAAGACAGACTCCTGGATGACACCACTTGTTATCGGCCTCCACCTGGACATAGAACCATGAATCACCACCCTCTGTCTGTGGCCTTTCAACCAATCCCTTATCCACCAGGTGGTCCACCTGTCAAATCCACATCCCTCCAGTTTAGAGATAAGGATGTGGTGGAGGGCAATGTCAAAGATCTTGCTCAAGTCCAGGTCAATGACATCTGTTACCTTCCTTTTGTCCACAAATGCCGTCACTCCATCATAGAAGGCCACCAGACTGGTTAGGCATGGCCTTCCCCTGCTAAAGCCACGCTGCCTGTCTTGGATCACATGCTCATTTCTTATGTGATCAAGCATGTCTTTGAGGCAGATCTGTTCTTCACCATCTACATCAGTTACACATTTGAATCAAATAATTGGTGTTCCTGTCACCAAGAAAACCTCTTTGTCTTCTACTCCTGCTGCACTTCTGTGCTTTCATCAGAAGCAAAGGAAGAGACCACCTCCTAGATCCAAATTTTAAGAAACCAACACCCAATAGGTGTCATCTGAAGTAAAATAGCAGAGAAATTAAGATGACTCTTCTGCATCCAGCTTGGATCACTCCCTCACTCAGGCACACCACCATCAGATCAAGGAGATGCTGCCTTCAGCTTAGAGACTGTATGGGAAATCACAGCTTGAACCTCTGATTAATCAGCTGAGGCAAGTATTGGGTCAGCTGCGGGAGCACAGGTGAGAGTAATCTAGCTGTGCTCCCAGAAGGGGTGGACCTCGACTCAACCTCCTCTGAGACCTCATTTAAAGGCTGACCACCTCTGAGACAGCATGTCTTAGAGATTGCTCCCTAGTTGAGGCTGCCTCAGCTTTCTAGTCAAGGTATCGATATTGGTGAGTTTCCCTTTGCTAATAACCTTAGGCTATTTACCACCATCTTGGTTAATATCTTTTTATTAACCACCCTTACAGAGACCATAAGGGTTTGGGCTTCCAAACTCTCAGCAAGCATTTGGATCAGCCAGCTTCCTGCCGAGGAGCCCCCTGCATCACTGCTGCCTATTCTGGTACCGGACCCGCAGATGCTTCAGAGCTCATTAGCATGGACTTCCTTCCTCCCCTCAGCAGCTGCTCCTGCACTCACCTTCATTCCTACTCAGATACCGGCCGCTTCCAGCACCAGCTGACCTGCAAGACACAGAAAGGAAAGGTGGGAGTCATGCAAACGCACAAGCCCAAGGCTGTGTCACCACCACACATGGCAGCCTCGGGAAGTCAGCTGAAACTACAGCCTTTGTCAGAATGGAAACAGGCACCGTCAATTAAGTGTGACCTCTGAACTCATTGCCACCATCAGAAATAGGCACTGAAATCGCTCACTTCACTGCAGCTGGTTAACTCCAAATTCTTTTGCTTTTGGGAAAATGCGGACACGGAATTGAAGGACACCAGAAAAACGACATCTACTTCATTGTAGGTGGTTAAGCTTGGAAGCAGGACTTGAGCAAGAAATGCTTCTCAGCTCCTTGAAAGGCACTAATCCCGACCTCTGCCACAGGTGGCTGAGTGACACAAAAGTTGAGCTGCCCATTCAGAAGCACATGGAGCAGGCCATGGAGCGGTTACATACCAACACATGAACAGGCACTTTCCCATTGGAAGGGAAATCCCTTCTCCCTGCCATGCCATGCCCACACTGCTCCTCAGGGCTGCACTGACAGCACAGACAGAATTGAAACATCTTTTGTCATCACTGTGGTTTTTCACAGACCCAGACAATGAGATACTGGGTTGCTGTGTGGGTTCCCAGGCGGCACTGCCATTTCCAAGCCATTGCTTCCTAGGGGCACAGAAAGGAAAACGCCTGAACAAAATTTCACCCAGAGATTGCTATTTTACCATTCTTCCATGCAAAACAGGAGGACAGTACAGCGGATTTGTGCAGCTGCATCAACACCCTGGGTGCTAAAGGAATGCAAAGACAGAAATATCAAAACTACAAGGAGGGAAGCTATGTTTAGTAATATCTTTTCTCATTTACAACAGGCAGTTGGCACTACTAAAGGAAAATCCCAGGCCTCAGGTTCTGACAGTGCGACAATCTGGCACGGACTCAGATGTGAGTGATCCAAATGGTTTATTCCAGGTTCTAATACCACTTCTGTGAATTCACACGTTTTCTCTCTTAACTTTCCCACAGCCTTCACATGTCCACAGAACATCCCACAAACTCTCCTTTACGGCGCACGTAGGCACTCATCCCACCAGAGCCATCAGTCATTCCTAGCCATGTGCTTCTCCTCCAGTCACGGACAGTATCACACGGCCATAATGCATCTTAAATGACTTAGTTTTTCTGTTCTTTCTGGAGGTGTCCTTGGTTCCTAGCCTTACCTTCTCATGCCGTTCATCTTCCTCTGCAGCTCCTGCTCTGAAGAGTCTTCTTATGTTCCCACATGACAGGAAGAAAATGAAGACACAACCCCTGCCACCAAGGTCAGCTCTGCAGCACACGTTACCTGAGGAGCACTTGGCTACTCATGCAAACTGCACAGTGCCAGGAAGATTGTTACATGTTGCACTTCTTCTTCTCCTGGCTCAGAAATTAAATTTTCTACCTAGAAAATGGAAAACAAACAAACAAGCAAACAAAAAACAACAACAACAAAAAACACCTCACCTGACATAAAGGAGACATGATTGTTACTATGGAATTCCGGAGGGCAAGGTATTTGCCCTCTCTATGAAGAAGCTGACTGCAAAGGACTAAGCACAGCCACGATCACGTTGAGAACTTGCGGGTAAAATTCGGGACTGAACCAATAATGGGCTTCTGGAGGTGAGGGTCTGCTCCAGGCCGCCTGGTCAAGGGAGCCTGTTGATGGGCCCTGCTTACTGCAGCTACCAGAAGCACCGCGCTCACTGACTCTCAACTTGATGGGGGATTCCAGTCAGGCTGGGAAATCAGCATGGCTGGCTGCAAGCTGTCTGAGAGACTGCTGGACTGCACTGGGAATAACTTTGTGGGCCAAGCATTAAGCACACCAAGCAGAAGGGAAGGTATTGGACAGACCGACCAGAGGTCAAGCGTTGCTGGACCTGCTGCTCACCAACGCTGAGGAGATCATCAAAGGCGTCAAGGTTGGAGGCTGCCTGGGCTCCAGCGATCATGCCCTGGTTGAGTTTGTGATCTCAAGCGATGTGGGCCTGGCAAAGAGCAGGACCAGGATGCTCAACTTTAGAAGAGCAGACTTCAAGCTACTCAATGGAATGCTGGCCAAGATCCCCTGGCGCGCTGCCCTCAAAGATAAGGACGTTGAGGAGAGCTGGCTACTGTTCAAGGATGCCCTCCTGGCAGCACAAGAGGTCTCCATTCCCCTGATTAAGAAAGTGGGCAGGAGAGGTAGAAAACCGGCATGGCTCAGCAAGGACCTGCTAAGAGAACTGAGGGTGAAGAAAGGGGTGTACAAGCTCTGGAAACAAGGCTGTGTCACCCAGGAAGAATACAGGGATGCCGTCCGAACTTGCAGATGTGGGATCAGGAAAGCCAAGGCTCAGGCAGAACTGAACTTGGCGAGGGATGTGAAAAACAATAAGAAAACCTTCTACAGGTACATTGGCCAGAAGAGACAGGCCAAAATGGGCGTGCCTACTCTGGTAAATTTAAAAGGAGAAATGGCTTCAACAGATGAAGAGAAAGCTGAGGTGCTGAATGAGTTCTTCACCTCGGTCTTCACTGGTGGCCAGGATTCTAGTCTTTTTCACGTCCCTAAGTCTTGCACCCCCATACCTCCATGTGGGGACCAAGGAGGTAAATCCCTCCCCACTGTAAGGGTAGAGCAAGTCCGAGAGTGCCTCCTTAGACTGAATGAGTATAAGTCTATGGGGCCAGATGGCGTGCATCCCAGGGTCCTGAAGGAGCTGGCTGAGGTGGTTGCTGAGCCGCTCTCCATCATATTTGAGAAGTCGTGGCTGTCAGGTGAGGTCCCGGATGATTGGAGGAAGGGTCACGTCACTCCCATTTACAAGAAGGGGAGCAGGGACGACCCGGGTAACTACAGGCCGGTGAGTCTCACCTCTGTGCCTGGGAAGATTATGGAACAGATCCTCCTGGACAACATGCTTGATCGCATAAAGAACAAGCATGTGATCCGAGACAGCCAGCATGGCTTCACCAGGGGAAGGTCATGCTTAACTAATCTTGTGGCCTTCTATGATGGAGTGACGGCGTTGGTGGATGAAGGGAAGGCGACCGATGTCATTTACCTGGACCTGAGCAAGGCCTTTGACATGGTCCCCCATCACATCCTCATCTCCAAATTGGAGGGAGGTGGATTTGATGGGTGGACAACTAGATGGATAAGCAATTGGTTGAAAGGCCGCAGACAGAGGGTGGTGGTCAATGGCTCTATGTCCAGGTGGAGGCCGGTAACGAGCGGCGTCCCTCAAGGGTCTGTCTTGGGACCGGTGCTCTTTAACATCTTTATTAATGACATCGATGAGGGAATGGAGTGCACCCTCAGCAAGTTTGCTGATGACACCAAGCTGAGTGGTGCAGTCGATACGGTGGAGGGAACAGATGCCATTCAGAGGGACCTTGACAGGCTGGAAAGCTGGGCTCGGGTGAACCTAATGAGGTTCAACACGGCAAAGTGCAAGGTTTTGCACTTGGGCCGGAAGAACCCCAGGCACCTGTACAGGCTGGGAGGAGTTGTCCTTGAGAGCAGCTCGGCTGAAAAAGACCTAGGGGTCCTGATAGATGAGAAACTTAACATGAGCCAGCAGTGCGCTCTGGCAGCCCGGAAAGCAAATGGGATCCTGGGCTCCATCAGGAGAGGGGTGGTCAGCAGGGATAGGGAGGTGATCGTCCCTCTCTACTCTGCTCTTGTGAGGCCCCATCTGGAGTACTGTGTCCAGGTGTGGAGCCCTCAGTACAAAAAAGATATGGAAATTTTGGAAAGGGTCCAGAGGAGGGCCACAAAGATGATCAGGGGGCTGGAGCACCTCCCCTATGAGGACAGGCTGAGGGAGTTGGGTTTGTTCAGCCTGGAGAAGAGAAGGTTGCGAGGTGACCTCATTGCAGCCTTTCAATACCTGAAGGGAACTTACTCCCAGGAGGGGAGTAAACTCTTCGAAAGGGCTGATAATAGCAGGACTAGGGGAAATGGTTTTAAGTTGAAGGAGGGAAGATTTAGGTTGGATGTCAGGGGAAAGTTCTTTACTAGAAGGGTGGTTAGGTCCTGGAACAGGCTGCCCAGTGAGGTTGTGGATGCCCCGTCCTTGGAGGTGTTCAAGACCAGGTTGGACAGGGCCCTGGGCAACCTGATCTAGTAAATGTGTATGTTTGGTGGCCCTGCTAGGCAGGGGGGTTGGAACTACATGATCCTTGAGGTCCCTTCCAACCCGGGTAATTCTGTGATTCTGTGATTCTGTGAAGGGAAGCATTACTGGACATGCTGCACAGCAGGGGTTAAGACTGGAGGTGGTCAGGGCTGTAGTGACCATGCCCTCCTAGAGTTCTTCATCTCAAGGAATGCGGGCCTGGCAAAAAGCAAAGTCAGGACCCTGAGCTTCAGGAGAGTCAGCTGCAGGCTGTTCAAAGAATTCTTGGACGAGAGACACTGGAAAACTGTTCTTAGGGGCAAAGGGTTCAAACATCCCTTTGTGTGCACCTGTGTGCAGCCCAACTCCTCAGCACAGCCCTGTGCAAGCACACATTTGTGCCACCGCATCCACGCACTATCTATGTGCTCACACACACTCACACAACCACATCCCTTAGTGCAGCCCTGTGCGCACACACACTCACACATGTGTAACCCCTTCCTTTCACTCCCAAAGTGCACGCACACACCGGTACCACAATGTCCTTGTGCAGCTCCAACACTCTGCACACCCCTGTGCACGTACATATATGTGCATGCTCGTCCTTGCACACATACCCACAGACCTACACACACCTGAGCAACACCACTGGTTTGTACACTCATGGACACAAATGTGTGTACAACACCATCCATGCACAAATACACACACACACACACGGATCCCCACTGCTTTGCACAATGCTGTGCACACTCACGTGTGTCATGCACTGATTTCCCATCCAGTCCTCGAGGGGTCACTTACTTAGGACAGGAGTGCAGGGGAGCAGCCAGAAGCTGTTCGCATTCCCTGCTGTCTGCTGGGCAGCTTTGCTGGAGATGCTTGAGTTGCTTTGCTTTTCCTTGGGAGGTGGGAAGGAGCTTTGAATTTGAGGCACATCCCGTGCCAGAGCATCCCGATGGCACAAGGGGGATCAGGGCCCCTCTATTGGTTACCTCGGTGGCTTGCAGCAACTGGAACTTTTTGCCTATTGAGAAAGCTAAAAAGTGTGTGTTCCTCCTGACCCATATCAACAAAAATCTCAACCATAAAAAAGAGACGTCTTCGTATTCAAGCAAATGACAACAGTAAGACCATGCATGTTGTTTTGTTGTATTTCCTCTGTAATCATGGGGAGGATATGAAGAAGTGGTATAATTCATCCACTTCTGCACTTCAGGCACAAGTTCCTTAGAATTGGAAGAGACCCTTAAAGGCCATCTAGCCCAGCTCCCCTGCAATAAAAAGGGACATTCACAGCTAGATCAGGTTGCTCACAGCCTGGTCATTAGTCATCCCAGAGGCAAAACACACACTGAATGATCTCTCCTTCAGTCATAAATCCTTGGAGACAACAGCATTGACACTGCATGTTACTGAAGCAGTAAAAGAAATTGCTCCTGTAACTCTCCTTGTGTTAAGTAAAATGATGATAAAAAGCAATGGAATGCTTTGGCAGGACACCAAAACCATCCTCCTTCCTTGATATCTGCTGCAATGGAACCTTCCACTGGAAGAAAGCCTCTGATGACTTGTCACCCCAGAGAGGTCAGCTTTAGAAGCAGGACTGCTGCACAATAGAATGAACTGGAGCTCCTTAGCATCTCTTACATCCAGGAGGGGTGTGATCAGACCCACCTATCACCTTCAGGTGCGCTTTCTGACACCTTGTCTGACTTCACTGTCACTGTGCCAGCATCCTCAGGCTTAACCTGCTTCATTGTCAGTGTGCAGCAATTGCCAACGTTCTTGATGTCATTGTAATTGTTGGTGTAAAGGAGGTTGCCATTCAGGAACCATTCCACGTCCTCGTCATTATGGGACAGCTCGCAGGAGAAGACAGCAGAGCTCTCTTCTTCAATTTCTACATCCTGCAGGTGCTTCGTTACTTCTACATTGCGGGCTGTGGGGAAACAAGGTGAACTGTTACCACTGTTACTATAAATCATACTGGGATGTGGTAGAATGGTTGGACTAGATGATCTTTGTGTAATCATCTATGTGAAGATAATACATGTATAAAGTTAGCAGGAGAGAACGGCAGAAGTCAACCTCAAGAAGAGAAATCTGAGGTGAAATAGGACATGGAAGAGGCCACCCTCCCTGCTCATACCTTCAGCTGTCAGCGTGGCCTCAGTCTCTGCAATTCCTGCCTTGCACTTGTACACACCAGCATCATCGGGCTTCAGCTTCAGAATTCTGAGCTCTACTGAATGCTTATCCCTCTTGATCTTGTACTTCTCAGAGGGCTCGATGGGTGTGCGGCCCTTGAACCATTTCACAACCTTTGGAGAAGGCCTGAAGTCACAGGACAGGATGACAGAATGACGTTCCAAAGCTGTCTTGTCCTCCAACTTCCTGGTGATTTCTATATGGTAATCTGCAAAGCAGGGGTGGAAGAGAAGAAAGGATGAGGACAATTGGAAGAAGAGGAAAGTCTCTTGCGTGTATTCCATTCCAATTAATGTCAAGTTCACAATGGTTCTTTGAACGACTCTAAAGATAAAACAAACGATTGTCTATAGGGAATGCCATTGACTACATTTCTATGAAGTAATACTGTACAGTATCTACCAAATGCAAGGTCCAGCTCTTGTTCTGTGCTTATTAAATTGCTCCCAATTGTTGAGGCTTTTATTCAAATAAGAGTGAGTTGAAAATATAACAAGTACTTTAGGATGTGAATGGATAATCTTACGCTGGGGACAACAGCAGATAAAAAGCCTGCAAGTTTCTTTCAGATGAAATCAATGACAAACCGCACCAAATTTAGGTGCTACCAAACTTAAACTTGTCTAGTTCAGAAATACAATTAATTTCACCTGATTTGACTTCTTTGCTATAGCCAAGGACAAAACCTCAGCTCTGTAAATCTGAATAGTAAGCACATCACAGCTATTCAAACACATCTTTTACTGAGATGCAGCTGTCTCATTTAGTGTCCAACGACTTTGAACTGGAAATGGAGCAGACCAAAGCAGAATCTAAACATGGCTTCTACAAGGACTGATCAAATGCGGCCACCGTCAAATTCAAAGTATCTGATACAGAAGGATCACACTCACTGTCAGACAAAACCTCTTTGGAGAGGTGAACTGACTGCCCTGTTCACCCCCACTTTGGAAATAACTGCACTCATTTCCTACCTGCTCCCAGCAGTGTGGGATGGTGGGATAGCATCACACTTCCCACACTAAGCATCCCACCATGTCACTTGTTCCACCTAAACCTCAGTCCCAAAACAAAAGGGGAACTCGCTTCTGAACCCTCTTCACTTCATTTCAGATGTCTTATATGCTTGATCTCCAACCCACCCCCCCACTCAGGAGAAAGACCCCCCGCTTACACCCTACCATCTTGTTGCATTCTGATGTTGTCATCAGCCTTCAGCTTGTTGTCCTCTTTGTACCACTGGGTCTGAACCTCATCGTGTGAAATCTCACAGACAAAAGATGCACTCCCATATTCATTCACTTCCACATCTTCCAGTGCTTTAACAATCTTGATATCTCCAGCTGTGAAACAGTAGAGATATATTTGTCAGGGTATTTCCAGAACTGAGTGCAGCATCTTTTCCTTACACATATTTGCATAGAAAATAAGTAGGATTATGTTTTATTCTAAACCATCATCCATTCCTGAGTCATTTCTCTCTTCAACACAGTCAATGCATTATTGCCCTTGAACTTAAAGACAGACCTACTAGCTACAATGGAGCTCCCTGCAAACAGTTTTCATGGAAACCAGAATCTCATTTATTCTAAAACCTTTCAAGCAAAATTAAGGGTAGAAAAACAATAGAACTGACTGAATCTTTAAGGTCATTTAGTTCCAGTCCCCCTGCTATAGGCAGGGACACCTCCCTCCACACCAACTCTTCTCCTCAGGGTCAAGGCTTCTCTCAAATCATTCTCCTCTAAGCCTGTGCCTGTGCTTGGGATTGCCCTGACCCAGGTGCAGGGCCTTGTACTTGGCCACACTCAAGTTCATGAGGCTGCCAAGGGCCCACCTCTCCAGCCTGTCCAGGTCCCTCTGAGTAGCATCCCTTCCCTCTAGCACATCAACAGCACCGCTCAGCTTGGTGTCATCTGCAAACTTGCTGAGGCTGCATTTGATTCCACTCTCCATGTTGCCTACAAAAATGTTAAATAACACTGGTCCCAACACCACCCTCCACCTGGACACTGAGCTATTGACTGCAGCTCTCTGAGTGTGACCATCCAGACAGTTCCCTATCCTGCAACTGGTCCATCCATCAAAATCATTTTTCTCCAGTTTGGTGACCAGGATGTCATGCAGGACGGGATCAAATGCTCTGCACAAGTCCAAGTAGATGATGTCAGTTGCTCTCCCATTATCCACTGATGCTGTTACTCCATCATGAAAGGCCACCAAGTTTGTCAGACATGGCTTGACCTTGATGAAGCCATATTGGTTACCACCAATTACCTCATCTTTATTTTCCAAACTATGCCAAGGAGAACTAGACAGAACTCTACAGTGTTGTGTCACTACAAACCTGTCTGAACCATTGGCTTCTCTGCATGCTCATCACTAGTCTCTCCTTAGCTTGTGTGCCTACAAACAATGTATGGGGAATGTCAGCCACAAATCTTACCTAGGGGACATCTTTGCTTCAAAATCCTTTGAACATCACACAATCCCTTTTAACTCTCCAGGTCTGCATTTAGTTATGTCAGAATCAGGCCATATTTCTGTGCTGCTATATCCCTTTCCTTCTGAAGGGCCTGGATACAACTTGGATTAACCTCAGGAGAAGAGTTCCTGCATAGAATCATAGATTTACCCAGGTTGGAAAAGACATTGAAGATCATCAAGTCCAACCGCAGCCTAACCAGTACCCTAACTCTAAAAACCCTACACTAAATCATATCCCTGAGTACCACATCCAAAAGGCTCTTAAACACAACCAGGGATGGTGATTCAACCACCTTTCTGGGGAGCCTATTCCAGTACCTAAAATCTCTAGTATCTAAATCTCTCTAAAAGAGCACAGGTATTAATCTGACCAGAAAGGTTCCTGTTTGTTCATAAAATGAGCCTTTTCCGCTCCATCTTGCATAGGCCACTGGGCACAGGGTAGCTGGGAGACCACAGAAAAAGTGGTTCTGTGAGCAATAGGGAAACTACTGCCTAATCCAACTCCTCCAATCTCTGCGCTTTGCCAGCATGTCTAAATAGGGTGGCAGATACACACAGGAGATAAATATTTCCACTTCCCTCAGCCAACACTGCTCTGAATTTCTATGGGACACACAGTTAGATGAAAAGGCATTTGACAAAGAAGGAAATGAAAGAGTTTAATCTGCTGTGTCATTCTCTCGGTAGCCAGAATAACTAACCCTCGCCAGTGTTAGTTCAAAGAATAGGCAGATTTTATCTCCTGACATGAGCAGTAATTCAAAGAAGCTGGTATATGATCCAGTATCCTGCATATTCACTGCAGGCAGGAAAAGACATTATGAGATAAGGGAGATCTACACATCACTTGTTATGAACACCTCATAAAGATAAAACCACACACAAGAGGAGAGTTTAGGAAGAGGACCACTCTTGGACTACTTTCCAAGAGGCATCAATTAGTAACTCTCTTCGCTCATTTTTCACACTACTCCACAGTGTCCTCCTGAGCCCCCTTACTCCTGTTGCCAACTGCTGATGCAGGGAATCCTGAGGAACCAAGGATTCATAGTTGTTCCATCAGTAGTCCTTGGTCAGCTCTCCCTCCCTGCCCCTTCTGTTTTGATCCCACTAACCAAATTTTAGTTAGTCTGAAAAGAGGATGGAAACCTCCGCAGCAATTAGTTTCTAAATATCTTGCAATGGGCAGCTTGTAGGAGCCCCATCTCAATGCCCACAGCACAGGAGGCAGGACTGCTTAGCCCATGCACTAGTGCATTTACCAGCACAGATGTAAGCCCAGATCTATGCACACCAAATACAGGCTCTCAGTTTGCACAAGGAGGCATCCATGGAGCTGAAGTATTAGGCAGATATTGTGGTGGGGCAGCAGTTATTGAGACGCCAGACAGAAAGGACACAGATAACGTGGCAACTCAGCTTTACCATTATGACTGATGATGGAACATCTAATTTCACTGCTCAAAAGAGAACTTCCATATAACTGGAAAGAATGAAATTCACAGGGGAAACCACACACAGACACACACAAAAGCAATACAAAGGAGATGAAGGATGGTTCACATACTAGTGATTCACTCTGAGACGCAAGCAAATGAAAGAGTATCCCCAACCATTTGCCTCCTGAAATGCTAAGTATATAAACTCATTGCTGTGATAACTCTGCCAGACGTGAGTCATACACTGTAAAACCTTATGGGGTCAATCAGTTTAACTTCATAAATTCATTACACCAACAAAAACAGACCATCGTGTCCAGGCTGGTTCATTTCAGCTCTTCAAAGCTGTTGGTAAAACTGCCTGAGAGCTGAAATGCTTACCAGCAAAAGCTAAAAACTGTAAATCAAATGTAATAGGCTGGCTTTGTCTACTGTATAGAAATGATGCCTGAAAAGAAGAAAATAAAAAAGAACGTAAACCAGAACAAATGGAATGGCTACATAAAACAGCCAGTACTGAAACAGTGTCACGGGTTACTTAGATTTACCTATGCCCGTGACAGGGGAAGCCACCCCACGCCCCCCCCCCGGGGCCCGGAAAGGAGGGGGAAAGGGGAGTGGGATAAAACAGTGACAATCTAAGGAGGAAAAACTTATTTTACTAAATATGATATCGAAATACAAGATAACACAATATAATATAATTAAGGCTAACAAAATCGAACGAAACAGAGAGAGAGAGTCTCCGAAAACCGAGAGGCCTACTGTGAACTCTAGGCGACACGGCTGGAACGCTTCCCACTCTCCGAGAAGTTCGAGAGAAGAAGGAGGGCACTCCAGCCTGGGAACGAGATTATATAGAGTCCTGGTCCCGTGACTTATTGTTACTCCTGTTGTTCTCTGGGATATGTAGTCTTCTTCTGTGGACTGCACATTCAACAGAAGTATCCATACTTGACATGATGTTATGATGTGGAATACTGATAGCAAAATTACAAAATTACAAAACCATGACATTCCACCCCTTATTCTACATTATTACATCATGGTTAATATATACATATATATACATATATATACACGTATGTAAAATTGTGATAGCTAAATAGTAGAATTGCATGTAACATAACTAAATGTACAACTATAATAACTAAAATACACTACACATGCAAACATATATATATATATATAGATACATAAAATTATTGACTGCACTCCCCCAGCATCAAATTCCCTTGTGGCACACATTGAACATCCCCATCCTTCTGCATTACCCACCAAGTGCACCCAGGTCCCTGGGCAAAGACAGTTCCACGGATAGGTTTGCCCTTTCCAGAAGCTGGAAGGACCCAAACAGCTTTTCCCAACATGTTCTTTACATGTATAACAGGGACCTTATCTCCTTCTACAGTGTGTAGGGGGCTAGATTGACTAGGACCATCACGATTGACAGATCCTCTAGTATTGACCAACCAAGTGGCTTCTGCCAGATTCTTCTCCCAGTGCTTAAATGTTCCACCACCCATTGCTTTCAACATAGTTTTCAACAACCTATTATATCGTTCAATTTTACCAGAAGCTGGTGCATGGTAGGGAATATGATAAATCCACTCAATGCCATGATCTTTGGCCCAAGTATTTATAAGAGAATTTTTGAAATGTGTCCCATTATCAGATTCAATTCTTTCTGGGGTGCCATGTCGCCATAGGACTTGTTTCTCAAGACCTAATATGGTGTTTCGAGCAGTTGCATGGGGTACTGCGTATGTTTCAAGCCACCCAGTGGTTGCCTCTACCATAGTGAGTACATAACACTTACCACTGCGAGATCGTGGCAAGGTGATATAATCAACCTGCCACGCCTCCCCATATTTATACTTTTGCCATCGCCCTTCCTCCCAGAGAGGTTTCATCCTTCTGGCTTGTTTAATTATGGCACATGTTTCACAATCATGAATAATCTGCGCAATAGCGTCCATGGTTAAGTCCACCCCTCGGTCTCTGGCCCACTTATATGTTGCGTCTCTTCCTTGATGGCCTGAGGTCTCATGAGCCCATCGAGCTAGAAATAATTCACCCTTATTCTGCCAGTCCAAGTCAATTTGAGCCACCTCAATTTTGGCAGCTTTATCTACCTGATGGTTGTTTTGTTGTTCTTCAGTAGCCCGACTTTTGGGCACATGTGCATCCACATGACGCACCTTTACAACCATATTCTTTGTTCGGGAAGCAATGTCCTTCCATAGTTCAGCGGCCCAAACAGATTTTCCCCTCCGTTGCCAGTTATTTTCTTCCCACCGCTGTAACCACCCCCATAAGGCATTTGCCACCATCCATGAGTCAGTATAAAGATACAGCATTGGCCACCTCTCCCGTTCAGCAACATCTAAGGCCAGCTGGACAGCTTTTACCTCTGCAAACTGACTTGATTCTCCCTTACCTTCAGTGGCCTCTGCAACCTGTCGTGTGGGGCTCCACACAGCAGCTTTCCATTTGCGATGCTTCCCTACAATGCGACATGATCCGTCAGTGAATAGGGCATATTTCTTTTCATTTTCTGGTAATTCGTTGTATGGTGGGGCCTCTTTAGCACGTGATACCTCTTCTGCTGGTGATGTTCCAAACTTTTTATCTTCAGGCCAGTCCATGATTACCTCTAGGATTCCTGGACGATTGAGGTTTCCCATTCGCGCTCGCTGTGTAATCAGCGTAATCCACTTGCTCCAGGTGACATCAGTAGCATGATGGGTGGAGGGAACCTGTCCTTTGAACATCCAGTTCAGCACTGGCAGTCGAGGTGCCAAAAGGAGCTGTGTTTCAGTCCCGACTACTTCGGAAGCAGCCCGAACCCCCTCATACGCGGCTAAGATCTCCTTCTCAGTTGGAGTGTAGCACTCTTCAGACCCCTTATATGATCGACTCCAGAATCCCAGGGGTCGGCCTCGGGTCTCTCCTGAGGCTCTTTGCCACAAACTCCAAGTGGGGCCTTTCTCTCCAGCAGCAGTGTAGAGGATGTTCTTTACATCCTGTCCAGTCCGTACTGGCCCCAGGGCTACAGCACGGGCTATCTCTTGTTTAATCTGTTCAAAAGCCTGCTGCTGCTCAGGGCCCCATGCAAAATCATTCTTCTTCCGCGTTACCTGATAAAGGGGGCTTACAATGAGGCTGTAGTTTGGAATGTGCATCCTCCAAAAGCCCACTGGACCCAGGAAAGATTGTGTCTCTTTCTTGCTAGTTGGTGGAGACATGGCAGTGATTTTGTCGATCACATCTGCTGGGATGTGACGACGTCCATCCTGCCATTTTATACCTAAGAACTGAATTTCCTGGGCAGGTCCTTTTACTTTGCTTCGCTTAATAGCAAAGCTAGCTTGTAGAAGAATCCGGATTATCTGCTCTCCTTTTGTGAAAACTTCTTCTGCTGTATCACCCCACACAACAATGTCATCAATGTACTGCAGGTGTTCAGGAGCACCACCCTGTTCCAGTACAGTTTGGACCAACCCATGGCAAATGGTTGGGCTGTGTTTCCACCCCTGGGGCAAACGGTTCCAAGTATACTGAATGCCCCTCCAGGTGAAGGCAAACTGTGGCTTGCATTCTGCGGCCAAAGGAATAGAAAAGAAGGCATTGGCAATGTCAATGGTGGCATACCATTTGGCTGCTTTTGACTCCAGCTCGTACTGGAGTTCCAACATGTCCGGCACAGCAGCGCTCAATGGGGGTGTGACCTCATTCAGGCCACGGTAGTCTTCTGTCAGCCTCCATTCTCCACTGGCTTTACGCACTGGCCATATGGGACTGTTAAAAGGTGAGTGAGTTTTACTGATCACTCCCTGATTCTCCAACTGGCGAATCAAATCATGAATGGGGAGCAAGGAATCCCTGTTGGTGCGATACTGCCGTCTGTGCACTGTCTTTGTAGCAATCGGTACCTGCTGCTCTTTTACTCGTAGCAGCCCCACAACAGACGGGTCCTCTGACAGGCCAGGCAAAACTGACAGCTGCTTAATGTTGTCCATGTCTACAGCAGCTATCCCAAAGGCCCATCGATACCCCTTAGGATCCTTGAAATGCCCCCTTCTGAGGTAATCAATACCCAGTATACATGGAGCCCCTGGGCCAGTCACAATAGGATGTTTTTGCCAGTCTTTGCCAGTGAGGCTTATTTCAGCCTCCAGCACAGTTAATTCTTGAGAGCCCCCAGTCACTCCAGAAATATGGATTGATTCTGTCCCTTCATGACTGGAGGGCATTAGGGTGCACTGTGCACCGGTATCCACCAGCGCCTTATATTCCTGTGGTTCTGATGTGCCAGGCCATCGAATCCACACAGTCCAATAAACTCTATTATCCCTTTCCCTCCCCTGACTGAGGGCAGGGCCCCTCTATTGGTTACCTGTGATGACTGGAGCAACTCCACTGGTGGTTGGTATGTCTAGTAGTTCTTTCACCCGTGCTCGTAGTGCAGACGTGGGCTGATCATGCCACTTCCTCATGTCTTCTCCACGGTCACGTAGGTAGCGCCACATGGAAACACGCGGTGCAATCGTACTGTTGTTCTTTGCTCGAGCTGGGAAGCGTGTGCGTTTAACAGCTGAGACTTTTGATGATGCAGGTGGGGAGTAGGACTGGACTAGTTTGATCAGATCCTTCATTAGACCTGGTGGCCCGTACGAGGATTGACCTTCATCAGTTGTTTCTGATACTATTACGGGATCATTACAATTAGTTGATGGAAACAATTTCTTGCACATTTCATCTACTCGGTTTTCTAGCCGTGAGATGGCAGAAACTGTGGCATGCAGTTGGGGGAGCTGCTGATCGATGGTTTGAAGCATTATAATCAGCTCAACAACTCGGGGCCATCTGTCCACGAATCCTTTAGATCCTGATACCAATGACTGTGCAATTCTCTCTGGTGCTGTACTTGTGATTTTCTGCCACATGTCAGGATCGGCCCTCACTCTCTCAGGGTCAAGTTCGCTTGGATCAGGGCTGTACAACATTTTCGCCATGGCCAATTCCCTCAGGCGCTGAATACCTTTTTGGACGGTATTCCAACTATCAAATTTAGGCTTCAAAGCATCCTTATAGGGGTACCTTTCTCTCACGGCTTCTAACAGCCGCAACCAGAGAGTAGCAGCTCCATCCGAACATCTGCTAATCCCTCTGTCGATACCTGCATCTTGGGCAATGCTTCCTAGTTGGCGAGCTTCATTACCATCTAGAGACAAGCTGTTGGCCCCGTTGTCCCAGCAGCGAAGCAACCAAGCAAGGATACCTTCATCTTGACGCCGTGTGAACTCCTTTCTTGAGCCTTGGATTTCAGTCAGCTTCAGAGGTCGACAATAGGTGATTTCCTCCTCATCATCAGTCTCTTCTTCATGCCTCTTGGTTTTTGCCTTTGCTTTTTTCGGTACTGCTCCATGCCCGGCACCTGGGTCTTCTGCTGCCCCCCCCTGTGCTTCTCCTTCTTTTCGTTCTAGACGCATGGACACCCGTTTCCATTTCTTGCCTTCCACAGGGGCAACTGATATTGCTACTGATGCCTCCTGTGACTGATCAGAATTAACTTGGGCTTGAATCTCAGATCGGAAACTCTCTCTCTCCAGAATAGTATGATACAAAGCACGGTATGCATAAGCCAAACCCCACATAAGGTTTACCTCCTTAGATCTCTGACCCAAATACTCACTTAATTTCTTAGGGTCCCTTAGGTGTTCAAGAGTGAAATCCCATGACACTGCGGGTCCCCATGCTTCTAAGACTTTTCCTAAACCTTTCCATATTCCCTGCCAGTCATCATTCTCTGGTTCTGGAGGAGACTTCCGCATAGAACGAATGCATAGGAACATATATGCATGCATTGATAGTGATAACATGAATGCAAGTATGAACCCTATCTCAGTTATTGAAAAGCGTGTGGAAATCTGAGAGTACAACCTAAATAAAAAGGGTTTTTTTTAGCCTGTACAATGAATTAAACATGGTGGTGTTTGTAAAATTGCCTGTTCCATCTGGGATGCAAGTATTTGTAAAATTGCCTGTTCCATCTGGGATGCAAGTGTTTGTAAGATTCACAATTCCATCTGGGGTGTAGATGCCAAAATTCTGACCATACCACATCTCGTAAAAGTACCAGGCAGGTGTCTCCATCAGTATCCACCTTATTAGGCTATATATCTGCACAATTCCACAACACCAAATTATGGTGTTAATAGTTGACCAATACTTTAAGAAGATCATAATTGCTTTCAATCCCTTAAACAGAGCAACTGGGATGAAGAGTGGATTCATAGCTGGCAGGCTCTGTAAAAGTCAGAGCTAGCTAGCTTTGCTCTAAGGGAGAAAGAAATCCCTTTGTTTTCTACACAAAAGTTAGATAGCAGTGCTGAGAATGTGCAGCAGCCCTTAATGTTGACAATTTGTCTGGTATTTCAAGGTCACGTTCTCCGTGAGCAGCTACGGAAAGATAACACTCCGAACACGCCCGTAACGAAGCTCTTTAAGAGCAAAGAGAGAGTTGTTCTAAAAGCTAAAAAGCTCTATGCCCGCATTCTCCACCAAAAAATCTGTCACGGGTTACTTAGATTTACCTATGCCCGTGACAGGGGAAGCCACCCCACGCCCCCCCCCCGGGGCCCGGAAAGGAGGGGGAAAGGGGAGTGGGATAAAACAGTGACAATCTAAGGAGGAAAAACTTATTTTACTAAATATGATATCGAAATACAAGATAACACAATATAATATAATTAAGGCTAACAAAATCGAACGAAACAGAGAGAGAGAGTCTCCGAAAACCGAGAGGCCTACTGTGAACTCTAGGCGACACGGCTGGAACGCTTCCCACTCTCCGAGAAGTTCGAGAGAAGAAGGAGGGCACTCCAGCCTGGGAACGAGATTATATAGAGTCCTGGTCCCGTGACTTATTGTTACTCCTGTTGTTCTCTGGGATATGTAGTCTTCTTCTGTGGACTGCACATTCAACAGAAGTATCCATACTTGACATGATGTTATGATGTGGAATACTGATAGCAAAATTACAAAATTACAAAACCATGACAAACAGCAACCCAACCTGGTTGCAGAATGAGAGAGAAAATGAGAGTTCACCAAAGTCATGGGACAGGACACATGTTCATGTTCATGCTAACACTGAACCCAAGTGGCCACATGAGGACAGCATCTAGTAGGAAATCAGAAAAAAGCATCCTTTCATACGTCCCTTGGGAAGGTGGAATCTACCAGGGCACAGCAGACCCATGTGTTCAGTAACAAGTCTGATGCTTCAGAGCCCAATGATGAGCTACAAACTGGGGTTTAACCAATGCAACACATGGAGGGAAAATCTGTCTTGAGCATAAAGAAGAAAGAGAAAGGTATCCAAAAGGACTAACCAAGAAATGCCCAAACTGCCCATGAAGCATTTCTTCCCGTGGTGCAAAATACCACAAGAGGATTTATTTGCTCTTTCAGTTAAACATAAAATGAACCTTTAGGGTAGCTGATGTCTTGTCTTAGGCTGCTCAGCATGTGGATGTTCCCTGATCTTCATATTCACACTTGTGAATAATGAGACTTCTCTTATTTCCCTGGGAAGTAATGCCCACTTTTTTACTTTGACAGAGCTCCTTCCCATCCTAGAAGGGAAAATATCAAGTCAGATCTCCATTAGTCCTTCCATCTCTGCACTGAGCAAAGGGAGCCTTCAGATCTATGCTTAATTCACCCACTCCCCTAGAATTAATGGATCTGTGCTTACTGGAACATATGCTGAAGCTTAAGCACAGTGCAGTGTTTTCAACATGAAGGAATGGCTATAGAACATGCATAAATTCTGGCTGACCTATGACAGCTTAAAGCACTGTGGAGGACTGTTAACAAGCCTGTTTGGACATCACCCTGAATAAATGACGTTATCCCCAAGTAAGGGAAGGAACAGCTGAGCACCAGGGAGGTACACAAAGTGCCAGAGCAAATTCTCACACTGTCAGGTGCAAAGAAAACTGAGATTTCACCCCAAAAACCCAGTTCACAACAAGGCTACAAAATCCCGGCTGAGAATTTCTGTGTTAGACTTGAAGCTCAAGACTGTACTGTAGTTCAACCAACAATATTTTGTGCAGCATGACCTAAAAAGTTCACAATAAAACCAAAACAAACTTCAATTTCAACTTGATAAATGAACTCAGGACATAATAACAAAGAGTGCTGATCTGGGCAAATAAAAGAGCATAAAGAAAAGAGAGCAGTGAAAAAGCTATCAAGGAAAAGCTCAGACTCGCATCCCTTGGAAGTGAAATTAAAGGCTCTCATTCATTTCCAGAGAAGTCAGAAAGGAAAATACCATTACATGCCATACCTTGAACCACTTGACGCCCATGTTGGGCCTGGACAGCTCACACTCAAATGTGACCTTGTCCTTCTCAATGACGCTACTGTCTGCCAATGGTTTGCTGATTTTCACAGGCAATTCTGAGAAGGAGAAAGAAGAATGTGGATTTAGTTGGGAACTTAGTTTTGTTCATAACCAGGTCCATGGGTGCTGTTAAATGGATCCTTCCAGATGGAAAAAACATTTCAGGTGGCCTCCTAGATTTTACCCCTTTTTGTGTTGCACGCAAGACTGAAAAAAAAAAAATTACTTCTGCAAAGTTCTTCTTGTCATAAGGAAACAAATATTTGGGGAATGGCAGAACCAGGTAAAATTTTCCTTCACGTCAAGAAAGTATAAATTTCACTCTCATGCTCTTGGTGTGGTTTCTGCTATGATTATTTGGACTAATTAAGCTTCTCCCTGATGAAAGCCTAGAAGTATATCACAAGAAGGACCAACTTACCCGTGACCTTTTATTTGTCTTACTCAAGCATCTCCTCCTGACCAAAACTGACAATAAAAGATTCAGCCAGACTACAGGTTTGAGCAGCTGAGTTGTTTCTAGGATCTCCTGCAATCTCAAGCTTGGAACACACACTTGTCTTTTGACTAAGTGTCTCTTATAGTGCAGTAAAACAACAGGTTTTCACACGGCGATTCCTCATTTACCTTGATCTGAAATCATTCTCAAACCATGTGGGATCAGTCCAGGGAGAAGGGGAGGAGAGGGGAAGGGAAAGGGGAAGTCCACAGTCCTCTAAAATCAGGCTTCTTAGCCTAAAGCTCAACAGCAAATAGCAGTCCACTTCCCCACATTGCTAGACTCCGAGCATTTAAAGAACATCAGCTGACCTCATTATGAGCTCTAACATAGCCAAAGGAATTCATATATTCAAATATTCTCTTGAGTGATGAGAAATATGGAGCATAACTTCAGACTTCTGCTGTTAAACTCTCACTTCTATCATAAACCAGAGTAAGAGTTCAATGCTGTTTTAGATGGAGGACTCATATTTTAAATAACTCATCTCATTAAGGCTTGGATTCCCTACTACAATTAGTTAAATTCCAGTTTGGATCATGCTTCACCTTGGATCACTTAGGGCTTCAGCCACTTATTGGAACTAACTCAATTTGTCTACAGAGAAGCTGTTTTCTATAGCAACAATAAGCTGTGATTGCAACTGGATGTCGGGAGAGCACAAATCCCGCAGTTATCCTGTACCAACATCCTCTCCTTCCATCAGAACAGCAAGTTTTTAAACCAGACTCATGCAAGCTTGCATGACACACCTTGTGTAAAACTGTTGGCAGCCATCAGGACAGCCAGTTGCTTCCTGTATAGACACTGTTCCATCAGTTTTGGTTTTTTGTCTCGCTAGAACAACAGCCAGTGTCTGAAAACTCCCACAACTGAAGCAACCACGCTGATATACCGCAGTCACTGGAGGTGCTCAAGAGCCACGGGTATGTGGCACTGGGGACGTGGTTAGTAAGTCCAGTGAAGGTGGGCTGGGTTGGACTCAGCTATCTCAGTGGTCTTTTCCAGCCTTGGGTGCAACTTGTAAGAGGGAATGAAGCAGCAAACTGCCCAGCACTGAGCTGCATTCTTCTGACACATGGTATCAGTGAACTGCTGTATTTCCCTATCTTCTCTGGAGCTATTGATCTAACCTAACTGAAAAAGTAAGCCTGAACCTAGATATAAATCAGGATCATAGTCACCCATGGTTGCTTATATATTCAGAAAGACACTCCAGAGGTTAATTCCGCGCATCTAGAAATTAAAGTAGAAGTTCCTTAGTCAAAAATATTCCACAGCCAGATTTTCACCTCGCTACCACTACATTAAAAAGGAGAATCCAACTTGTGGTGTGGGTCATTGATGTTGTTCCGGGGGGAATTGTGGCTGTTCCATGCCCACAGGGTAGAAGACAGCCAGTCTTCCTCTAAGCCACATAAAAAGCTGCTTAGTGCTCCCAAAGCGAATGCTCACCAGTTGTTTCCAACTTGAAGGTCATCTTCTGGCCAGCAGCCTCGCAGATGTATTCTCCAGCATCTTTCTTCTCCAGCTGCTCCACAACCAGACGCCGTGTTTTGCCCACAGATTCCATTCTGAACTTTCTGGAGGAGGCAAGCAGTCTTCCATCCTTGTACCATTTTACTTCGGTTGGATCCTGTGCTACTTCACAGCTGAGGGAGGCACTTGCTGCCAGGGCAGCACTCACCTCTTTCTGCACCTGCTCCTGGTTTATAAACACAGGTTTTGGCTCTGAGGGAAGAAAAGAAAAAGTATTGACTGAGGGACCGAAATGAGACCAACTTGCAGGTTTGTATGTACAGGTTGGAACAGGTTTAGGTTACCACTTGTGCCCAAACTAATAGCCTTCACTAGAGAATATCAGCTCTTCTGTTGAAACAAAGTGTCAAATCTAGGCAAGAAAGAACCTAGGAACTGAAGGAACCAAGAGGGTCCTTGAACACCAGTCCCATGGTTGCAAGTCACTATGCAAACATATTGAACCCAAAAGAACATCTGTCCTGCAGGCAACCAAAACCTGAGTTCCTTTTACTTAAGACCCACTGTGAAACATCAAAACACATAAACATGTGATAGTCAAACCACTGGCTGCCTTTTCATGACCCAGAACAGTACTCCTGGCTTCCTGAACAGACTCCTCATGGCCTCTACCATTGCCACAACTGTGACTGTCAAAGGCACAAAGGAAATATGCTCACCAACGCAGTCCTTTGTTCTTTGTGTGTGATTTGCAGATATCTATCTTACTTTGAGCTCTGGCAATAGTCAGCTCTACCAGGTCTCTTACTGTGAGTAGCAGACTCACCTATCCAGATGCAGCCTCCAACATAAAGGCATAGTAAAAAGGCAGTGTACTACTAGGAGAAGTTCCTGCTTCTCCTGCCATGAAAGGCTGCACGTAGAACATGCACTCCAGCCTCACTGCACATACTTATCTTAGTCAAATGTTTAGGTGAACAAGAATTACAGTTTGGGATCTCAGGCACAGGAGAGATTTGAATAATATCTTGAATATTGCTTCCACTGTACATATATTACTAATTATTGCTCTACAGACAGACTGAAACAGGTCTTTGTGTCATACTGAAACCAAATACTTTCTACAAACCCAGGCAATCAAGTCTAGGGAAAAAACCTCAGCACAGACTACAGTGATCCAGGTGCAGTATAATAGAAACTAGATTTTACTTTACTGTTCTCTGCTGTATTTCATACAACACCTGTCTTACCTGTGACATGAATCTTGAAGGTGAGTTTCTGGCCAGCAGCCTCGCAGCTGTACTCCCCTGCATCTTTCTTCTCCACCTGGCTCACCACCAGCCGACGCTGTTTGCCCTCTGACTCTACCTTGAACTTCTTGCTCGAGGTGATCAGTTTCCCCTCCTTTTATCACTTGACCTCTGTGATAAAATGTTTGCTCATTAAGACCGGGATGTGGTAGCATTGTGGTGGAGTGCTTGTTCATTAGGACCGGGATATAATGGTGGAATATGGAGGCCACAAAGGTTGCAGAACACTCTAATTTTATGGGTAGATTGTGTACTCTGCGTAGTTACAGGCAAAGCGCGCCCCGATGGATACAAAGTTCCACGGAAGGACCAACCAAGGAACGACACACCAAGTCGCACGATCACAACCGACCAATTAAAGGACAATACGCTCGGGATGGACAATACAAAAGAAGTTGCAAGGGACGGGACGGCGCGGCAGTTGGAGGAACAATAATCCCCCTGTCGCCCAGCACTGAATTGCCTTTTAGTTTTACCCGCTACAATTAATAAAAGTTTATAATTGGAACATTATTGGCTCATTGCTTATAAATTGATGACAACCTCCATCTTCTCCTGGGCCACCTCGCAGCTCAGCGTGGCATTTTCTGTTGTTGCAGCCTTCACCACCTTCTGTACCTTCTCCTTGTTTGTAAATACAAATTCTGGCTCTGAAAAGAGAGAGATACATTAGTTTGGCCTCTTGAAAGAAGAGCAGGTTTTGGGGAAGGAGTCAGAAAAATGAATCAGTTCTCCCAGTCTGATGCCCCAAGAGAATGATGTGGAGAGAAGTTGTGCAATTTATGGATGCCCCATCCCTGAAAACATTCAAGTCTAGGCTGGATGGGTGTTAGAGCAACCTAGTCTCAAAGAATGTGTTCCTTTCCAGGACAGAGATTGGAACTGGATGATCCTCCAGGTCCCTTCCAACAAAAGGCATTCTGTGATGCTTCTTGTATGACTCTCATGACTCTTTCGTCCCCTAGCTGCCATTTACTTATGTCTTCAAAACATCAACTTATACAAAACATTCCTGTAGTATTCTCTCCCATGCTAAATGAGCCCTTCCAAGACAAAAACATGTTACATAGAGCACACCCCCTAGTGCTTGACACAAAGCCCCTGTTCTGAAACTTCCTGAGACGCAGCTGCATTGCAGAGTTGTTCTAGTGGTACAGGCACGTGGGAATGGAGAAGTGCAATCAGAACTTTCTTGTCTATGGCCTCATTCCCACAGCAAAAGGAAATTCCTGAAGATTTTAAAAGATGGAGCTGCCTCACAACTGTATTTAGAATAATTTGTTCAATTTCCTCATCAGAAATTAACCACCCCAAAGTTCAGCTCCAAAAATTTTAAGCATAGCAGGGAAAACTTACAAACTAATGACCGTTTTCTAAAACATTCTAGAATGAAAGGCCAAAATGTGTTCTCTCTCACCTGTGACATGAATCTTGAAGGTGAGTTTCTGGCCAGCAGCCTCGCAGCTGTACTCCCCTGCATCTTTCTTCTCTACCTGGATCACCACCAGCCGACACTGTTTGCCCTCTGACTCCACCTTGAACTTCTTGCTCGAGGTGATCAGTTTCCCCTCCTTGTACCACTTCACCTCCATCTTCTCCTGGGCCACCTCGCAGCTCAGCGTGGCATTTTGAGTCAGTGCAGCCTTCACCTCCTTTTGTACCTTGTCCTTGTTTGTAAACACGTCTTCTTTCTCTGCAGGGACATCACAACAGTCACACCATTTTGCTGTAGTCTGCTGCAGAGCTTACTCCAGTTCCCCATTTTCATTATACTTGCCCTTCACAGGGACCATCATGATGCCTCATTAAGACAGGAAAATACTTTCCCCTCTATTTTGCCTTGGGAAATGAATAGGCATATCATTTCATATCATATCATAAATCTAAACATTTCGCAGTCTGATAGCAGATTTGGACATGAGATTTAGAACACCTGCATGCACTGCTGAACCTCCTCCCTTCTCTTTGTTTCTTCTGATGTCTCTCTACATTTCCAGTAAATCAGAAGGGAATGGCCCTCTAGAACAGGTTGCCCAAGGAGACTGTGGATGCTCCATCCCTGCAGGCATTCAAGGCCAGGCTGGATGTGGTTCTGGGCAGCCTGGGCTGCTGCTTGGCAACCCTGCACATAGGAAGAAGGGGGTTGGAACTGGATGAGCACTGTGGGGCTTTGCAACCCAGGCCATTTATGAGTCTGATTATTGGCATTTTCCACCTAATTGTGTCATTCAAATTCTGTAACCAGATCTCTTCAAACACCTCCCCTTTTCTCACTCCTTGCATGCCTGGTGTGCTCTTGCACTGTAACCCTGCAGACACCAGCTGACTACAAGAGCTGCACAAGTTACCCTCCTTGCCTATTGTTTGTTGCAGTAATTCATTCCTGGATGGAAAAGCACATGTAGAAAAGTGTTGCTATGACACTAAATGACAAAGAAAGTCCTATAGCCAAAATGTTTTGCACCAGAGAGGCTGTAAGTTGATCCTCCAAATGCAAGACACACAAAATGAAGTGTTCCTTTATCTCTGGGATTCCAAGCATTTTCTCACCTCTGACTTTCACTTGGAATGTTGCTTTGTCATCTTTTGTTTCACAGCTGTAGCTCCCTTGGTCTTTCAGGGTCACATTTTTGACCATGAGCTTGCGGTGCGTCCCCTGGGAGATGATGGTTGTCCTCTGGTCCTGCTTCACCTCTATTTGATCTTTCTTCTATACGACAGCTCCGCTTGCAGCTGACACCTCACACACCAGCTCCAGGTCTTCAGAAGGACTGACTGATATTTCTGGAGTCGTTTTGGACTTGCTGACAAAATTAATGGCTTCATCTGAAGAAAAAAAGAGAAAGTGGTTTACACCCTGACTCAGGCTTATTCAGCACAGCATTAAGATACAGTTAGAACTGATTGTAATGTCTCTGCTCATTACATCTGGGGGATCAAGTTTCACCTCTGGAGGTACTCACATACAAACGTGTGCTTGATTCTCCTGTGTAAGGAAAGAGTAAGTTCTATGCAGACAGTTCTTATTTCTTCTAATCAATTCTGTATTCTGCACATGTTCTTCTGAAGCTAAAATGAAGGCAGCTAAGTAACCTGTTTGCAATACATGAACAAACCAATTCAACACCTTGTCTCTAAGCTAACAAGCAGCGTTTGATGAGCACATCAGTATTTCATGCCCTTCATTCCATCCAGACTGTATTGGCAATAACTATGCTGGTATTAACAAGGATAGCAATTACAAGCAAAATGGTAGAAATACAGAAGATATAAGGAAAAGGGAACTCACCAGAGCTGAGGCGATCCTCCCTGGTGAGCGATCTCCAAGAGATGCTGCCTCAGTGAGGGTCAGCCCTTAAATGAGGTCTCAGAGGAGGTGGAGTCGAACTCCACCCCTCCAGGGAGCACAGCTACATAACTTTCACCTGTGCTCCCACAGCTGACCCCACACTTGCCTCAGCTGATCAATCAGTGGTTCACATTGTGATCTCCCATACACTCCACCCCTTCACAACGTGAACCAATGATTAGGTGAGTTCCCCTTATTACAGAGACCCAATCACGACGCTGATACAATCTCCCGTCGCATTAGATGTTGATATTATTCAAATGATGATGATTGGATGGGTGTTTATGATCTTCCATGGGCCAGTGCTTGATAGATGTTACCGGAGACAAATCATCTTGAAGTGCAGGTCCGTCTGCGTTTCATCAGTCCAGAGTAATGGTCCTAGAGGCTTAGAATCAATCTTAAGGGGAGTAATATAGATGTTTCAAGGGTACTAGGAGGGGAAGATCCGCCCTCCAGGGCAAGATACAGGCCGTATTCTTATCTTGGGTCAATACTTCTGCTTGTACTGGATTATGTCCCGGCCTCCGATACCATACCCTCTGGCCAGATATCTGTGGCTGTATAACTATATCTGGCACCAGAGGAGGAGTCTTGATCTGCCATAGGGACATAATAGGTGTTCCTTTAGCAATAAAGGCCGGAGTATTGACCACGATGTCAGTAGGCCATGTACCTATCACCGAGGGGGTGACTGAACCTCCCACCTCCAATAATCTCCCCCAAGGTGCAAGTAGGCCACACCATTTGGGTCCTACCTGCACCTTCCAAGGCCAATTTATCTTATGGATTCCCGGTTCTAAATTCTCAGGGGCAGGGAGCAGAAGATTATTTTCAGTACCAACCTGCGGTTTTACCTTATTATCGGTGCCTGTAATTTGGATCCTATAAGGGGAGGCCCATATAGTTTGTAACATTTTCAGGGCACTGGGTCTGCCATCCCGAGGTCTTTCATTCAGGTCCCGCACGGTTTCATATAATCTTTTTGTCCACGCCTGCAGGGACTGAGAGTCTGTTTTCAGGGCAGCCTTAAGGATACCATTATAACGTTCAATAAGGCCTGCCCCTGTTGGGTTATATGGCAGGTGGAATCGCCATTCAATGTTGTTTTCTTCTGCCCAGCGCTGTATCATCGCTCCAGTGAAGTGAGTCCCTTGGTCACTCTCGATAACTTGAGGTGTCCCGTATGCAGACATCAGTTTAGTAAGTGCCTTAATTGTGTATGCTTGATTTGCCTTTGGTACAGGATAGGCTTGCAGCAGTCCACTTACAGTGTCAACGCAGGTCAGGGCATATCTCGCCCCCTCAGACCGAGGGAGGGGCCCAATGTAGTCGACCTGCCATCTCTGAAGAGGACTATATCCTCTAGCAATGTGGGATGTTGTTTCAGGCAACGGTCTCGGTCTCATCTTTGAGCAAGCATCGCAATCCTGACATGCTTGAACGATATCAGATAGTTGTACAGGCAGCCCCCATGCTTTAGCAGCTGCCCACATTATCTTCTGTCCAGCATGCCGTAGCTTCTGATGTAACCAACGGGCAATATTTTCAGATTGTGAATTCTCAATCCATCGGATTCGGGCCAGTGTGTCAGCTTCATCATTTCCTGGTGACTGCAAGGGTTGATGACCAGAGACATGGTAGACACATACTGTCCTGTGTTTGACCGTATTCCAAATGTCTACCCACATGTCTTTACCCCAAATCGGTCGGGCGTGGATAGTCCATTCCTGGGTAGCCCATTGCGTAATCCACAGAGTGAGCCCCCGGTACACAGCCCAACTATCTGTACAGATGTTCAGGACGCCGTCACCAGGTTCTTTAGTTATAACCATCCACACGGCTCGCAATTCTGCCCATTGGCTGCTTTGACCATCCCCCTCATCAAACCAGATGGTCTCAGTAGAGGGATGGTATGCTATTGCTCGCCACTTGCTCGGGTTGCCTCTGCTGGACCCATCCGTATACCAGGCATCTTCAGAAATAGGATATCTTCCTTCCTGAACGGGACTCTTCTCTGGTGGAGCAACCATCGGTTCTTTTGATGTATCACTGTGATATGTCACTGGGCCTAGGATCTTCTGTAGTACTTCTTTAAGTGGAGATGAAGACAGACTGCTTCTCTGGCTTAGATAGGCGACCCATCGTGCCACCGTTTGTGCTTGGGCCACCCCCGTCTTAGGAAGGTGAGTCAAATCTCTCACCCACCCCTGGATTGGTAATGAAGTCTTAACTATGACCTCTGCTGTTTGCGTTATCGGCTCTACTGCTTGTAATGCCGAATAGGCAGCCAATAACTGTTTCTCAATCATGCTATATCGTTCTTCTGCTCCGTGCCAAACCTGAGACCAGAATCCAATGGGGGTTCGAACAGAACTCTGGCGTTGCCACAGGCCCCAGCCAAAACCATCTTGAGTAACATGAACATCTAGTTCAGCTGGGAGGGTCGGATCAAATATACCCAACGCCTGAGCTTGTTTAACTGCCAGTTTTGCCTGTTGGAAAGCATCCTGTTCTATCTTTCCCCAATTCCATGATTGACCCTTCTTTGTAAGCTTGTATAATGGCCTTAATAGCTGAGCTAAATGAGGTATAAAGGAGCGCCAATACCCCAATATACCCAAACATTCTTGCAATTGTTTTGATGTTGTAGGGACTGGAAACGCTTGGACTTTATCTACTACCGCACTGGGTAGTACTTTGGTTTTCCCGGACCAAATTACTCCCAGGAATTTTACAGATAGCCCCGGACCTTGCACCTTCTGTGGGTTTATAGCCCACCCTCTTTTCTGCAGGTAAGCTATCAACAAATCTGCTGCTTGTCTCACCGCCTCTAACGAATCGGATGTTAACAGGAGGTCATCAATATAATGATATAAATTGACATTATTTGGCTTTTCCCACTTAGCCAGATCACGTGCCACTAAATTATGACAAAAAGTGGGCGAATGTACGTACCCTTGGGGTAGGACCTGGAAAGTCCATTGCCTCCCTTCCCATGTAAATGCAAACTGATCTTGCGATTCTTCACTGATTGGAATACTGAAGAATGCATTCGCCAAATCCAAGACACAGTGATATGTTTTGATTTCCCTGCTTAGTGTGTCCATTAGGGAGGCAATATTGGGTACAGCCGCATGAACAGGTGGCGTGACCTTATTTAATTCCCTATAGTCTACTGTCATCCTCCATGTTCCATCCGGTTTTCGCACTGGCCATATTGGGGAGTTATATGGGCTATGTGCAGGCCTTATAATACCCACTCTTTCTAATTCCTGCACCGTCTTTGTTATTTCATCCTGCCCACCCGGGAGTCTGTACTGTTTCACATTAGTAATCCGGCGTGGCTTCGGCAAACAAATAGGCTCATGTTTTGCATGGCCTCTCAATATTGTCTGGATTGCCCGGATACTAATGCATCTCTGCCGCAATCGGAACTCTCCCACTGTTGTATGGAGAGCCAGACCCCACAGGATATCAATTCCTAATATATACTCTGGAATTGGGGCAATGGATACCTTGTACTCCCGTGGTGGAAGACGCCCGACCCCCAGTTTTACCCAGGTTTGGGTGACCGGAATGGTTTGTCCCCCAAAACCTCCAATCATCACTCTATTACCTTTAAATTTAGTTGGGTCTCCATATATTATAGATGTCTCTGCCCCGGTATCAACTAGGGCCATAACCTTCTGTATATTCTTTCGGGACCAGTATATCATCAGTTCCACATAGGGCCTCCGGTCCCGTCTAGAGGCCCTAGGAGGACTGACATCCCTCGTCAAGCCATGAACTGAGCCAGATTCAAGTCTTTTACCTCCGATACCTCCGGTGTCATAACCCGAGGCACCTGAGGTGGCTTCTTTTTCCTATTTGGAACTATAAAATCTTCTAAATTCCATGTTGTTGTTGGTCGCCGCTCTATAAATCTTATCCCTGGCCTTTTGGGTTTATTCTGAAATTTTTGTTCATCCTTCAGTTGCTTCCACAACTGAAGGAGAACCTGATTGGGCTGCCCATCAATTTTTGAAAACTGAACGCCTGCCCGGAGCAGATCATTAAACATTTGTTTCCGGGATACCCTAACAGGTCCTGCCCGAGAAGTTCGCGGGGCCGATCTTCTGGCTCGCACTATTGGAAAAGCCTCGGCATCCTCAATCACCCTGATATTGCGCTTAGCTCGTAAACGCTCAGTTTCTCCGAGGTCTGCTACCAATTGGGCGGCTTGTTGGACTACTGCCTCTGCGGATACTACTGGATTAAGTATGGAAACCAAGGTTCCATACATATGAGAGGGTGCTTACTGTAAAATTAGGTCCCTCATTCCCGCAGAAAATTTAACCATATCAGGGCTATCGAATGTGTCTTCGTAGATAGCCTCTCTCATACCTAATTCGCGTATATAATTTTGAAGGTCTTCCATAGAAGACCACATCCCTGTGTTTACTGGCATGTCAGTTTTATTTGTCCACACCATGCGGCAAGCAGATGTTATCCATTCTACAATTGAATGGTTTTCTTCAGGGAACTGAGTCCCAGCATACAGTCTCTGCCGAAGGGCAGGATGTACTGTTATTGTGGCCAACTTAGATACTTCGGGGCCACTAACCAGTACACTATCTGCCCCTGAATCCCATAACTGTAATAACCAAGCCGGAACACTTTCCCTTGGCCTTTGCCTAAATCGTTGCACTAGGTCCATGAGTTCAGTAGGCGTATATGGACGGGCTGTTACATGTAAAACAGATTCGGCAGGGGGCCATTGATCAGGAGGCACTCCAGCTGGTCGATCTTGAATTTTCTTTGTTTTTTGAGTTATTACTGGACGGACTTCTAGTGAGTCCGTCTCAGATGGTTTTTCTAGATCAGATTTAGTGATCTTATTTTGATTCATTTCTTCAGGATCTTGATCGTCATTAAATGAAATGTATCTAATTTGAGGGTTGGAGGAAGAAAATGACGTTTTTTTTCCTGTCAATAGATTGATCTCACCCTCCAATTTTTCAATACGGGCCTTTAACAATTCATTTTCATGTGCAATGTTGTTTGATTTTATCTCTGCCCGATTTAAAGCATTTAATAATGGCCAGGCTGCCATAGATGCAGCCATTCGCTTTTCTTTTGTAATTAAGATATCTTTTTGTAGTCCTAGAAAGTAATCAGTTAGACAATAGGCGTCCATGTTATTTGGTACTCTTAAAGGGCCCCATTGTTCAATAATTGTTGCTAATTGGTAATATGGGGACGCCTCAAAACCTGGAATTTGTCCAGGAAGGCATGTCCCTAAGGGGGTGGTCTTCTCCCCCTTGTACCAATTAAAGATTTTCCACACAAAGGACATTTTTTTTTTTTCCTTATATTTCTAGATGCCAAGTCAGTGGCTCCTGCCTGGCTTGCCAAATGTATTGGCAATAACTATGCTGGTATTAACAAGGATAGCAATTACAAGTAAAATGGTAGAAATACAGAAGATATAAGGAAAAGGGAACTCACCAGAGCTGAGGTGATCCTCCCTGGTGAGCAATCTCCAAGAGATGCTGCCTCAGTGAGGGTCAGCCCTTAAATGAGGTCTCAGAGGAGGTGGAGTCGAACTCCACCCCTCCAGGGAGCACAGCTACATAACTTTCACCTGTGCTCCCACAGCTGACCCCACACTTGCCTCAGCTGATCAATCAGTGGTTCACATTGTGATCTCCCATACACAGACAGAACCTGCCTGAGGAGCAAGCTGATGGCTGTCAGCTACAGGCAGACCTAGCTTTGTACTGCATTTCTTAGAGCAACAACTGTTGCTTTCAGTCACTGAATATACCAAGGCCAATTACTATGCCAGGAACATTTATGGCATCAGTGAACAAAAAATGCGTTAAAAATTGTAATAGACAGGAGCCATTTATTCTTTTATAACTAGGTGACCAAAGAACAACAGTCCTTCTAGAGTCAAGCTGTTAAGAACTAATAGCATCAATCAATATCACATAGATAGATTACTTCCCTGCCCTAAGACCATCTTGCGACCATTTGGTGCTCCTAATTAAGCCCTCTTGATGGCATTTTGTCTGAGCCATGCGACATTTTGTGATAGGAGTTACTGCTAGTGTTCCCTTAACCCTACACCAAAGTAGGAGGTATCCATTCTCAGGGAATCATGCAGGCTTCCTCTGTATTTGATGCTCAGAGACAGCCCCAGAACTTTTTAAATCTTAGCTTAGCTCTCATCCAATAACGTTCATCAAACAGTGCAACTTGTCCTTTGGGGATGCCTTTGTTCTGCATCAACCAGTTCCAACGGAGTCTTCTTGGCTTGTTTTAGATCAGTTTTTCAACAGATAAAGCCAGGGTCTTTGAATTACAAAGTGAAATTGCAGAATGCATGATTCTCAACCAAACAGAACAGCAGGTGGGATGCAGGGTGAATACCTGAACCAACACCACCTGCAAGCAATCCTTCAATATCTTAGGAATCTCTAGCCACCCCAAATCCAGTGTTGTGCTTGATCTATCATCTCTGCTGAGTTTTTAGCTAAGCTGATGGTGAGCATCACAGTGGTGATGGGTGAGCAGTCAGACTAGAGGGTCTTAATCAACCGTAAGGATCCTGTGATCAGAGGAACGTGAATGTGCTGTTAAAGGTCACAAGCGCTGCACTGCAGCATGAGCATACACAGCGAAAGGCTTTCAGTAGAGCTTCAGTTCATAAATGAGGACTGGGTTATGGAAAATAGGCTCAAGATATAAAACAGAAAACAGATCTTAACGCCAGGTTCTGTGAATGCAACCAGCTGAATTTCACAGATATTGAATTTCAATGACAATTTCTTGTGTTATTTCACCCTCCAGCTCCACCCTGAACAGGAACATGTCAGTGACAAGCATTACTCCTCCAGGCTTGACCTAACAGTGCTTTACTTGCACTATGAGCTAATGGCTGTGCTTACAGCACCTCAGGGAGACACCTCAGAGATCACAATGTCCTTCGGGTACAGCAGGAGACACTCAACTCTCCAAATGTGGAGTTTAATTTGTCCAAAGAGGAGACAGGATTCCCATGCTAATAACTTAGGACCATTTCAGTCATAGGTTTAAAGATGATGTAAGTGCTGAGGCAATACATGAACTAGATGAATGAAGCCCAGATGTCAGGGCTCAAGTCGTGACTCCAGCCCCAGCTGGAGCTAAGGCTGTCTTGAATTCATCACAACACAGTTACATTATTTGCTCATACTGTGGATTTGCATAGGGACAACAGGAAGGTCAGAATTGCTTCAATAGAGCTATGCAATCTTTGTCCTAAATACTGGAAACCCACAGCGTTGGACAAATAAAATGAATTAAGTCTGAAGTGCTTTACATGGATTGTGATCCTATGTTTGCCTCACAAACTTACCTGAGACTTTCCAATCAAAAATCAGAGTGTCATCTCCAATTGTGTAGATGTATGTTCCCTCGTCTTCTTTCGTTACAGCTGAAGCCACAAGCTTATGCAGTTTCCCTTTATCTTCCATTGTGAATTTCTTACTGGTCTTGATTTCTTTGCCATTTTTGTACCACTTCACCATGACATTGGCTTCAGAGGTCTCAGAAACAAATTCAGCTTGTTTTCCAGCAACGGCCCTGATTACTCCTCCACTTGTCTCTTTGATTACGAAGTTTGCCAGTGCTGAAACAAAATATGAAGACACAAAATACATATGATGGTAAAGAACTGCAGGGACATTGGTGACCATGAGGCATTCATTTATCATAAGATCAAACGTGCACGTTTAGTCCTAGTTCTAATTGCTAGATTCTAATTCAGAAGCTGGCAAATTGGCAGCTTTTATAAACCACGTGCCAGATTACCTTATCTCCACAAGTTGAAGGACATACACTGGACAGGGGACAGAGCCAAAGGAAGAAGCCCAAGGCTTCAAGAAAATGTCTAAAATAGGAAAACTGAGGAAAGAATTGGAACAAGCAAACTAGAAGGAAATCAGTGGAGGGGGTATCTATTACTGCACTGTAACCCCCTGGCAAACAAATCGAGCCTAAAAGATAGAGATATCACTTAGGACTGAAAAGAAAAACAGAATTCCTTTATGGAAATTAATTGGAGTGCAAAAGTTAGATGATAAAACTGGCCCCTATTAACACACAGTGGAATAATTGACTTCAAAGATTCAAAACCTCACCACTGTCTTAGCCAAAAGTTTAAGCCTAAGGCCATGGTCCTATTTTACTGAGGGTAATTGAGCTTGTTTTCCAACTTCTTGTTAACATATCATTTTAAAACAGCGCACACAACTGAGTTGGGTCTGTTGAGACAGCGCAGTCAGAGCTGCTAAAATCAAAGTCTGGATTATGCATGCATTTGTTCTGCAGTTCCAAGAACACGCATGTATAATACAAATTCAACAACGTTCTACAGAATGCCTGTATTTAGGAGCTCGAGAGCCAGCTGATGGACACTGGGATGACTGAGATCCTGTCAATACATTTAACTCCATCCTATCATACAGTCAAATTTCATTCATTTTTTCAGGAACTGTCTCTTATCATTGTAGTCCCATCACCACTGCTGGATGTGAGCCCAACCACACAAAAGCAGCTGCTGGTTTTCACTGCAGATACTGCAGTAAGGAGAAACAGCCTCCAGACTGGACCAGCTGAGCGTGGCCCTACCAGGATTTGCTCCAAAGGTCTTATTACCAGTAGTGCTTCCCGATGAAATACATGGGGGTCCTCCTTTGATTCCAACCCCAACCCACCCCACCATGCCCCCTGATAACATCCATCAGGGCCACATCTCGACAGCTCCTGAACACCTCCAGGGATCCCACCACCTACCTGGGCAGCCTGTGCCAGTTAATTCTATGGGCAGACCTGCCAGTATGAAATATTATGCTAACATGACAAAGAGAGAGAAGAAAAGCAAAATTAAGACTAGCTGACAAGCCTTGGCAGGAAGTTCTGCTCTCCATCAATTTAGTCCCTGTGACTCTTCACAGGTGTTTTCTACATTTGGGATCACTGCTACAAAAAGAGATGTTGACATCATCTCTTGTGGCCACCCTGACAGAAGAGCAGGAAGGCTGGGATGCTCTTTTTCCTGTCTTTCCCTTGATTTCCTCTATATCTTAGGGACGAATCACAGGACAGAACACAGAAATCAAATGGCTCTACAAAGCAGATTGGCCAGTTCAAGTCAAAACAGCCACTGAAAACACCCCAGATGCTGTCTGACAACAGCTGGACTGTCGGGGAGTCAGGTGAATGCAGTCTGCTGGCCCTGGGCAGGAAGAGGACAGCCCAGACTGTCACATACCTTTCACTGAAAGCTGATAGAGCATTTTATCCCCCTCACAGATGCACTGATAACTTGCAGCATCATCCATTGAGTCGTTGTGAATTTTCAGGGTGTGTTTCTTCCCCACAATTTGCAGTTCATAATTTTCACTGGCCTTGAGCTCCTTCCCATCCTTCATCCACTCCACAGTAGCGCCTGTGTCTGAAAGCTCAGCCTGCAGTTTGGCTTCCTCACGCAGCCAAGCGCAGATCTTTTCTACATCTTTGCTCTTCTTGGTAAATCTCACTGCAGCACCTGTCAGGAGCAAAGGCCTCGTTATTTCAATTTATATCAGGCTAACGTGGTCAATGTTTGCTGCAACATCTCTGAAAAAGTATCACCTTCTGTTCCTGCACTCATCATTGTGTCAGTGCTGAGCAATTCACGATATTTCATTTGGTCTTCTTGCTGGATTTACTAAGTAAAAATCAACCAAACATCTCCTTCTACTGATTAATAATGCTCTAAACATGCTTCTGCAGAGGTTTCCACCCAATGACAAACAGGTCCTCCCATCATGAATGTTTATTTGTTCTACTTTGTCATGCAAAGCTGATTGATAGAGATATTATTGGAATGATTGCTCCCCTACTTCTAAACTATTCCAGTGCAATCAGAAAGGCTGTCTGAACCTGCAGCTGAAAGTACTGCTCTATGGTCATGCAGTGGTAAACCTGGTGACTGAATGCACTGGCCAATAGCTGTGAACTGCAGACATTCATCAGCTGGCATGCTTGCACGTTGTTGTAAGGTCAATAGTAAACATGGCATCCCCTCCAGGTACAGCTTCACCAGTTGTTAGGGGGGATTTCACAGCCAGGACTGGGTCTGAGGAAGAACATGTATGTCTTAATGCTCTTTAGATGCAAGTCTGGTATCTCATTTAGAGATGGAAGATTAAATCATAGGTACATTTCTACTTCTCCCTTTGCATGAGTGCTAGAAGAAGCACTTCTGTGCTTAAGATCTGTTACAGAAAGTTCTGCCTCTTGCACATGTGAGATATCAAAAGATAAGGATATTCATGTCTCTGTCACAGAAACAACTCGTATCACTTTAGTGGTAGCTGGAGGTTGATAGGAGATAGGAGAACTAGGAATAAAGGAAAGCCTTTGGTGTGTTAATGCACTGCTAACCTTAAAGTCAAAGGAAGCATCTTTAGGGAACCAACACAGCTGCTCAGCACACACTGACCCATTTCCATTGGGGTTTTTGTGCTTACCAAGGTGCACGCTCCCTGGGAATTCCAGAGACGGGCTCTGTCCATGCGCATTGACTGCAGACACTCGGAACTGATCATCAGCCTCTTCAGACAGATTGCTCACCGTGAACTCTGGGACGGGGACATGAGACTCGTGGCACCTCACCCAGGTGAAGCCAGTTAGTTTCTTGCATTCCACAATGTAGCCATCGACTGGAATGGGGCGGTGCATCTTCGGAGGGGACCATGCCAGCGTCACTGAGGTTTCTGTTTTATTTTTCACCACGGGGTCAGTTGGGGGCTGGGTGGGAGGTTTTCTGGGAGCTGAACAGAAATAAATTTCAGAAATATTAGCATAAGGTCATGTAGGCTGGAAAAGACCTTCAAAAGACCTTCAAAATCAGCAGACTCAACTTTCAGCATGACCTACTGAGTCCCACCATTAACTACTGTGGTACCTGAGGACATACATGACAAGCTTATTCCTGCAGGTATTTACATAGTGAATATATTCACCCTCTGGTTGCTTTGGAACATTTTAGAGGTTAAAATCCCATCAGACTTTTTCACTGTGTGCAGCCACTGATACAGGCAGGAGGCTGGGAATTACCTGATGGGCTCTAGTTACAGACTACTGACACAGTAAAGGATTGATTTCATTTAATTTTGGCCATCAGAAAGTTTGGTGTCTGGTTTCAGTCACCCATCTGGACTCCAATTATAATCATATGGAGAACAGCACATTCAGGAGAACTCATCTCAATAAACCTGAATGAAATCACAGAATCATAGGATCATGGGAGGGCTTGGGTTGGAAGAAACCTTCAAGATCATTAAGTGCTAGATGCCAAAGGTCCCACTAACACAGTATTAAGCCAAAAGCTAGATGCTGGAATCAGATCTCCTGACCTTACCATCAGAAACTGAGATGTCATATTTTGCTCAGAGGTGCCTGCTTGTAGGAGGGACAGCTTCCGAGCTTTTTCTGCTCCAGGAACCAGCTCGAGCTTCAGAATTTAAACAGCAGTCAGAAATTAAACTGAGCTTTGTCACCTCCATCAAATAGAAGGAGTGGTTGGGTGGTACAGCTTTCCAAATCGCTTAGAAACTGTCACAACAATCAGATGCCTACCTTTTCTTTTTTAACTTGTTAATACATAGAGCTTAATAGCATCAGAATGCCCCAAGCACTTCAGACAACAGGACAGCTGTAAACCCTTCTTTAAGGATTCCTTTGTTTAACCACTGAGTAACTGTAATTCAGTGGTGCTGGTAGGAGAAGGGAAGTCCTAATCTTCCCAGATGGTGAACAGAGTTGATGTTCACATGCAGACTGGTGCTGCAGCAGAGCCAGAAACCACTCATTTGGGAAACACAGCACCAAGAAAATAATGGGAATAGCTTCATAAAATCAGGAGCTTCACTCAAATTTCATGTCAGATCTATAATTCTTCCTATTTTCAGGAAGAAATGATTTCCCTTTTTCTTGTAGTTTTATTTTCTTTTCCTTTCCAGCAAGCAGCTTTGTAGCTTACAAATTGTTTTCTAATCACCTCCTGGTGTGGACAAATCACACAGGTCTGACTCCATGTTTTACATAGTTAGCATATTATATTTGTTCCACTATGGAACTGTACAGTCATAGAATGGCCTGGGTTGAAAAGGATCCCAAAAATCATCCAGTTCCAACCCCCTGCTATGTGCAGGGACGCCATCCACCAGACCAGGCTGCCCAGAGCCACATCCAGCCTGGCCTTGAATGCCTGCAGGGATGGGGCATCCTCAGCCTCCTTGGGCAACCTGTTCCAGTGCGTCACCACCCTCTGAGTGAAAAACATCTTCCTAAGATCCAACCTGATCCACAACCCCTACACACCCTCAGAGCCCCCTAGAGCCCCTAGTCCTCCTATTGCCCACCACAGCCCCATATGCCCACTAGAGTCCCCCTCAACTCTCTTTACAGGCCCTGCACAGCTCTATATAACAGTCTTATAGAACTACCTCTAGTAGAAGCAATCTCCACACAGAGATCCTTTCCCAGCACACTGCGCCATGGGGGGAGCAAAACGGGGGGGGGCACATACACACACAGCGCCGGGGGGGCCCGTAACCGACCCCCACCCATCCTTTAAAGGGGTGGGGGGTTAGTTTTAATGGGGGGGGGGGCGAGATCACCTTCACCCCCCACTCCCCCATCCCCACCCCATCCTTTAAAAGGGGGGTGTCCATTTTGGTGTTGGGGGGCAGTGACAATCCGCCCCCCCACCCCATCGTTTAAAGGAGGGGGGGTCCGAGACCACCCCCCCCACCCCATCTTTTAAGGGGGGGGGTCAGGGGCTCATGGGGGGCAGCACATCGTGCACAACATTGTGGGGGGGGGAGGCTTTAAAAGGGGGGGGTTACAAAAAGCATAGCTCTCAACTATAGATGGGATTGGGGGGGGCTCAATCGATGGGGGGGGGCCCTTCATGCAGGGGGGGCACAGCGTAAGTCAGCGGCTTTGAGGGGGGGTGTTGGGGCTGTTTGGCCTTTGGGGGGGTTATTGTGTGCCCCACCCCCACCACCCCCACACACAATGGGGTGTTAATGTGGGGGGGGGGGGCTTAGATTAGTTGCGTTCCCTATAGCACTGCCCCCCCCCGTCATTAACCCCCCCGCTTTATCCTTACGGCTGAGCCCCCCCCCGACAGCGCCCCATTCATCTTGATGGGGGGGGGGGTTTGTCACACGACCCCGGCGCGGCTTATGGCACATCGTCGACCCCACCCCACCCCCCATAACCCCACCCGGGGGGGGAGGGGGCGATGTGGTGAGTGGGGGGGGGGTTCCGGAGGTGGGGGTGAGCAAAGCGCAATATGGGGGGGGGGGTCCTATAACTGGAGGGCAGCGGCTGCACAAAGAGCCCGCGGGGGTCGGAGAGCAGCACTTTGGCTGGGGGGGGTCCACGGGGTCCGGGGGTAATGCTGCCCCACCCCCTCCCCCACCCCCCACTGCCGACCCCCCCCCCGCGTTGCCCCCCCGCCCCAACGTCAGCTCCTGCGGCAGCTCCTCGTCGCTCTCCTCCTCCTCTTCCTCGTCTGGGGGGTCAATATGTGGGGGGGGGGGTCCCATCGGGCAGCGGCAGCTCCGCCGGCTCCGATTGGCTGAGCCGCAGTGCGCGGGAGCGGCTGTTGTGTGCCGGTCGGTGGAGGGGAGGCTCTTCATGGAGCTGCCCCGCAGCCAACAACAGCCTGAATGAGATCCTGGAGTCCCAGACGCTGGAGGATGAGCTGGGAAAGAGCAGAGGCTCCCCACAGAAGGGCAAATCACGTCTGATAACGTGAGTGTGGAGCACAGCCAGCCCCTTCCTCACATGTGTGGGGCTTCCATGTTCCTCTGTGCCCATTGCAATGTGCCACCCCAATCCTGCTGCCCAGCCAGGAGTGGATGGGATGAGCAGGTTGCGATGCATAGAGCAGTGCTCAGACATTGCTGGGACATTTGTGCACTGCTGTTGAGCTTCCCTTTGTGCAGCAGGGGAGAGGATGGAGGTTTACAGGTGGATGGTTGTTATTTCTATGGCATTGCACAGGTGGTAGAACCATGTCCATTCCCAAACTTATTCCAGGGCATGCGGGAATTTGTGCAGTTGTAGTTCCTGAATTGTGCTATTTAAAACCCTCCTGTAAATGGGGATGTTTTGTAATGCCTGCTGGGGCTGCAGGCAGCATTGCCTTCCTCCTTAGGGGGCAGGTTTAATCACAAGCCTCCCTATTTCCTATCACAAACGTCCTACAAACCATGTCTGGGCATTGCTGTCTCGGCCTGGATCTCAGCTCCTGAGACTGTCAGATGTGAAGCAGCAGCAGCTGGGACAGGGCTGGCTCTGTGTGCCCTCTCTGGGTCTGTGGGCACAGAGTGGGGCAGAGGGATGACTGTGAGAGGGAGGAATTGCCCAGCCACAAGAAAGAGGAAATCAGCTGAAAAGGGGAGATTTGAGAAGCACTGAGGCTGTGGCTGCTTTGACAGTAAGAAGAAACCAAGCTGTCACTGTGCAGATGGGAACTCCAGTAGGAGAGCTGTGGTGGCTTTACAGATGGCAGACAGCAGCTGGAGTGTAGAGCCAAGGGTAGGGGGGGGATCTTCCTCTTAGCAATGCCATGCAAAGAATGATGCAGACTCCTGCAGGGTCGGCTTTGCTGTGTGACCCTGGGTGGAAGCAGCTGGAAGGTCTCAGCCCTTCTGCATTATCCCAGGAACTGGGGCAGTGCTCGGTCTCATCCCACCTCTGCTAATAGCAAATGCAGAATCCCTTATCTGAGTGCCCTTTTCTCTCATGTAGAGTCACCAACCCTGGGAAGTTCACAAAAAGTTTGGGTGTTGTGTTGAGGGATGTGATTTAACTGGGAAGTATTGGTGATGGTTGGACTGGATGATCATAAGATCATCCAGATCATAAGATCTGAGATCATAAGATCATAAGATCATCCAGGTCTTTTCCAACCTTGAAAATCTATGGAGTTGTAGCAGATTGTGGGGGTGTAGGTGTGGTATATATATGTACACAGATGGGAATATCCGTATGGAAAAGATAGATCCATGTGTGTTCTGGGCTGCACTGAAAAAGGGGTGGCCAGCAGGAGAGGGAGGTGATTGTCCACTCCTGCTCAGCTCTTGTGAGGCCATATTTGCAGCACTGTGTCCAGGCCTGGGAAGGATGTGGAGCTGTTGGGGGGGGTCCAGAGGAGGGCCACTGTGATGATCAGAGGGCTGGAGCAGCTCTCCTATGAGGAAAGGTGGAGGGATCTGGGCTTGTTTAGCCTGGAGAATGGAAGGCTGTGGGGAGACCTCATTGTGGCCTTTGAGTACTTGAAGGGAGCGTATAAACAGGAGGGGGAATGGCTGTTTATGAGGGTGGATAATGATAGGACAAGGGGGAATGGTTTAAAACTGAGACTGGGGAGGTATAGGTTGGATCTTAGGTAGATGTTTTTTGCTCAGAGGGTGGTGACACACTGGAACAGGTTGCCCAAGGAGGCTGTGGATGCCCCATTCAAGGCCTGCAGGCATTCAAGGCCAGGTTGGATGGGCTCTGTCCATGAGCATTGACTGCAGACACTTGGAACTGATCATCACCCTCTGCAGACAGATTTACAGCCCCTGCACAGCTCTATATAACAGTCTTATAGAACTACCTCTAGTAGAAGCAATCTCCACACAGAGATCTTTTCCCAGCGCCCCTTTGTGACATCATAATGCCCCTTTGTGACATCATAACACCCTTTGTGACATCATAATGCACCTTTCTGATGCCATAATGCCCCTTTCTGACGTCATAATGACCCATTGTGATGTCTTAATGCCCCTTTGTGACGTCATAATGCCCTTTGTGATGTCATAATGCCATTTGAGATGTCATAAGGCTCCTTTGTTTTCATAATGCCTCTTTGTGACGTGATAATGCCTCTTTGTGACGTCATAATGCCCTTTGTGACGTCTTAATTCCCCTTTGTGATGTCTTAATGCTCTTTTGTGATGTCACAATACCCCTTTGTGATGTCATAACACCCCTTTGTGACATCATAATGCCCCTTTCAGACGTCATAATGACCCTTTTTGACGTCATAATTCCCCTTTGTGATGTCATAATGCTTCTTTGTGGTGTCATAACGCCCTTTGTGACGTCATAATGCCCTTTGAGACGTCATAATGCTCCTTTGTGATGTCATAATGCTCCTTTGTGATTCATAATGCCCTTTGTGATGTCATAATGCCCTTTCTGACGTCATAATGCCCCTTTGTGGTGTCATAATGCTTCTTTGTGAGGTATCTGTGGTGCCATTGATAATGAAGTGTGATGAACTGGAAGGCTTTCAGTAGAATTGCAGCCCTAACATAAACAATGACTTGAACTCTGGAATTCTGTGTAAAATCATTAGCTAGCTTGTGGTCCGGGTCTTCAAACCAAAGGCTGTGAGGTGCTGCTCTTGTTGACGCAGGCTGTGAAAGATGACTTGAGCTCTAAGAGTAATTTCCCTTCTGCTCTTTATATGAACGTCAAATCCACAATTAGAATATTAAGAAGATAATATAAAATTTTGTGCTGCTGGACTGAGGACTTCCATTAGCTGTTAGCCATAGTTTGGAACTTGCAAAGCAATCATATTGGAGCCTTGCTGGGCAACCTGCTCCAGTGTCTCACCACACCCACAGTAAAGCATTTCTTCCTAATATCCAATCCTAATCTACCTTCTTCCCATGTAAAGCCATTTCCCCTCATTCTGTTGCTACCTGCCCTTATGAAAAGTCCCTCCCCAGCCTTCCCTGTAGGCCCTCTTCAGATACTGGAAGGCCACTCTAAGGTCTCCTTGGAGTCTTCTCCAGGCTGAAGAGCCCCATCTCTCTCAGCCTGTGCACATAGTAGAGGTGCTTTCAGCCCTCTCTGATCACCTTCATGGCCCTCCTCTGGACCTGCCTGAACATCTCCAAGTCCTTCTTGTGTTGAGGGCTCCAGAACTGCGTGCAGTGCTCCAGATGGGGTTTCAATGAGAGGAGTGTGGAGGGGCAGCACCACCTCCCTCGACCTGCTGGTCATGCTTCTGTGCTTTAAGCTTATGCTTTAAGGTCCTATATGCTTTAAGGTTTAGATAGTGCAGTCGCCTCACCTCTTCAGGTTTATCTGTGAAGGTCCCTTCCAAGTGAACCGTGCTGATCCAGACAGTTCGGATTGCTCATTAAAGTGTTTTAGTAAGTTGGGCTGGTCCTACGAAGCAGTATGACTGCAGTAAGCAGTGTACATGGTGCGCTGTGAGTACTGCACACATTCCTCTTGGCAGCTTGTGGAACAGAAACTGTGCATTGTTTGGATTGTGTAAGTATTCCTGTTGGTCTCTTGTGATGCTTACCTTCTTAGAGCACCTTTCCTCGTTTGGCTCTACATATTTTGGTACCTTACTTGTTCTGTTTGGCTTAGCAGGGAAGGTCTTCTTCTGAAGCATCCTCAGTCTTGGTCTGGGCAGCATACTTAGAAATGACATGGACGTTACATGAGTGGGTGGTCAAAGGGGGGAAGAACTCACCTTTCTGATCTGTTTCCTTTTAGAACACAGTCCTGGAGAGGATTTGCTTTCCTTGTTTCCTGGAGACTTGGATTCTTAGATGGTTTTGACTGCAGCTATTTCTGATGTTAATTCCTTTTTCTGTACTTTAGTAGCCAAGTGCAAGTGGAGTGCTTTGGGAATTGTCTGAAGTTGCCAGGTTGCGTGTGATCACATATGTAACGTGGAGTTATGTGTGGTGCCAGTGATAATTAAGTGTGATGAACTTGAAGGCTTTCAGTACAATTTCAGCCCTAATGTAAACAGTGACTTGAACTCTGGAATTCTGTGTAAAATCATTAGCTAGCTTGTGGTCCAGGTCTTGAAACCAAAGGCTATGAGGTGCTGCTCTTGTTGACGCAGGCTGTGAAAGATGACTTGAGCTCTAAGAGTAATTTCCCTTCTGCTCTTTATATGAACGTCATATCAACAATTAGAATATTAAGAACATAATATAAAAGTTGTTGCTGCTGGCCTGTGGACTTCCATTAGCTGTTAGCCATAGTTTGGAACTTGCAAACCAATCTTATTTAGACTTTAGTGGTGAAATCTTCTGATGAAATCTTCCTTATAATTCTGCAAAAGAATCTCGGTGGAACATTTCTGTCTGAAAAGGCTCTGGCATATGAAGATGTGCCAGACTGCAGCCATGTGCCAGATGCGTTTGGATCCATGGAATTTTCTGATGTAGCTTCAGTGTTTGAAGAATCTCCACTCGATCTAAATACTCAGAAAACAAAGCAGGTGTGTGAAGATGTACAGCTAGTTTCTTACAGAAAAAATACAGCTCTTAATCTAGAAATCTGCTTCTCATTGTATCTAGTGCTTACTCCATATTTAAGTATCTAGTGGACCTTGACCAAAGGAAGATAAAGATAGAGCAAAGAAGTATGTTAAGCATAAATTTTGTTGCCTTCTACCTGTAGGCCATGGTTGGTTTGACGTGATCCCTAACTCCAGTGTTTGGTTTGCACAGAAACAGCAAGCAAGGGAACAAGTAAAGGAGTCAGTGAGGATTTTAAAACACAATGGGAAGCGATAAGGCACAGTTAATAAGATTCTGGAGTTAGGCTGGAGGTAGGCAGAGGTTGAAAGGTACCGAAAGAAATTCAATCTTACTGTGTTGGACAACAAAATCCACTGTGATATTATTCAAATTTTTAACTAAACCAAGTGATAATTCATATTTATGTTTAGATAAGCTGGTGAGGGTTAATCCTCAATGGAGAATTGAGATGAACAAATAAAAAAATGGTGTTTGACAGTCTATAAGAAACGAACTTATTCTAGGAGAGAATCAGAGTTTTCAACTGTTTTGTTCAATAGCCAAATAATGTATGATATTTTTATAAGCATTGTGTCTGACCTTCTCAGCTGTTAGAATTTCTTTGACAGTAACTTCTCCGGCTGTGATCAGAAAACCTTTTGTTCCGTCTCTGGCACCATTCGAGGCATGATACTCAACTGGGTGATATGGAATTCACACTGTCAACTCCAGTGACAAGAAAAGTGGCATCTAAGAAGCGTGCAAACACAGAGAATGTTGATGCAGAGTCAGTGTTAAGAAATGAGCTGCCCTTTGCATTTCCTGCTCCAAAGGCCTTCTTTTCGAAGAGCCAGACAGAGAAGCAAGTAGAAGGCATATCTTTTTAGGCGCCTACTTCCAAAGGTATGTTGTATCTAACAAATGGAAACCTAGAACATGTGTAGCTTAGGAATTTTTTACTTTTAATATGAATGCAGTACTTGTAGGTCCTAAAATTCTGAAAGGTTTCAGTGTGGGGTTTATTTGGTCACAGCACATACAGCTGCCATCCTGTACATCTGACAGTGCACTGCAAGCGGTTTAACCATATATCAGGGCATGGTACACGTCTGTTAATGATAGAAGTTCTCACAGTTTCACAAGGAGCATGCCTTGAGATGCATTCAGATAATGAGATAAGTGCTGTGTTCCTAAAACTAGCATGTGTCTCCACTCTCCATCGAGATTTAGTAGATAATTTCTTTAACAATTATGATGAGAGTTTTGTTTTGTTTTTATTTTTTTCTGGGCTATTATTTTGAGTGAAAGAAAAGGGTATGCTTTTATTTAAGCGAGCTTTTGATTGCATCATGCTTCTAAATTAAATGTAACCTACTGAATTCCTCATGATAGCATACGAGTACTTGCGTGTATCTGTTCTCCCTAATAGAGGGAGAAGAGACTCAGTGAACCTGGACAGTGTTACCCAGGGTTGTGAGAACAGCTAAATGATTGTTGAGAACTGGTCAACTCGTGAGCCTGAGACCTGGGATCCTCCATCCTAGGGTGGAACTTTACTGGAGCACGTGGGTGCCACAGCAAAAAAAGGACTGTGTACAATAGACTGAGAGTCTGCTGAGTTTCTTGGTTTACAGAAAGCACAAATAACTCAGCAGCAAGTGACGTATTTGGGATAGGAGATGACAGCTGGACTTTGAACCTTAAGGACTGCCAAGAAAGAAGCCATCTGCTCAACCCCTGAGCTGCAAACTGCCAAGGAACTCCATACGTTGCCAGGAATGACAGGAGGGTGCCAACCATGGATACACAGCTACGGACTGATGGTAAACTTGAAATAGCTTGAAGTGAGTAAGGGATATCCAGGGTGCACTGGTGCTCAATATTCAAGAAGCCCATCAATCTACACTGGGCCAAAGGATACCAGTTTCAATATCTCATGCAGTGTTTACTGTATTGGAGGCAAAAGGGGGACATTGGCTTTCACCCCACAGAATCACAGAATCACAGAATTACCCGGGTTGGAAGGGACCTCAAGGATCATGTAGTTCCAACCCCCCTGCCTAGCAGGGCCACCAAACATACGCCTTTACTAGATCAGGTTGCCCAGGGCCCCGTCCAACCTGGTCTTGAACACCTCCAAGGACGGGGCATCCACAACCTCACTGGGCAGCCTGTTCCAGGACCTAACCACCCTTCTAGTAAAGAACTTTCCCCTAACATCCAACCTAAATCTTCCCTCCTTCAACTTAAAACCATTTCCCCTAGTCCTGCTATTATCAGCCCTTTCGAAGAGTTTACTCCCCTCCTGGGAGTAAGTTCCCTTCAGGTACTGAAAGGCTGCAATGAGGTCACCCCGCAACCTTCTCTTCTCCAGGCTGAACAAACCCAACTCCCTCAGCCTGTCCTCATAGGGGAGGTGCTCCAGCCCCCTGATCATCTTCCTGTCCCTCCTCTGGACCCTTTCCAAAATCTCCATATCTTTTTTGTACTGAGGGCTCCGCACCTGGACACAGTACTCCAGATGGGGCCTCACAAGAGCAGAGTAGAGAGGGACGATCACCTCCCTATCCCTGCTGACCACCCCTCTCCTGATGGAGCCCAGGATCCCATTTGCTTTCCGGGCTGCCAGAGCGCACTGCTGGCTCATGTTAAGTTTCTCATCTATCAGGACCCCTAGGTCTTTTTCAGCCGAGCTGCTCTCAAGGACAACTCCTCCCAGCCTGTACAGGTGCCTGGGGTTCTTCCGGCCCAAGTGCAAAACCTTGCACTTTGCTGTGTTGAACCTCATTAGGTTCACCCGAGCCCAGCTTTCCAGCCTGTCAAGGTCCCTCTGAATGGCATCTGTTCACCCCAAAGATTCCCGCAATACCAGGCCATCCTGGTAGAGCAGGGTGATATAGAAATAATTGTAACTACTATTGCCAACCCAGTATCTTTCCTTAGCGGAACTCCCCTGGTGGAGAACCAGGATGACATCACTGCTTTGAAACAACTGATGCTGCACATTACATCCAGTCGGTCGGAGCTGAAGGACGAACCCTTAGAAGATGCAGAAGACGCCTGGTTTACCAGCAGCTGCAGTTTTGTGAGACAAGGAGGCTGTAAGGCAGGACATGCAGTAACTGCTACTGAGCAGGGAATGGAAGCACAACCATCAGCCGTGGGGACTACCCCTCAGAAGGCTGAAATAACTGCCTTGACGAGAGCCTTAATGATATGGACAGATGCTAACTATGTGTTTGGGGTGTCACACGCTCATAGTACCATCTGAAAAGAGCAAGGATTGCTCACACACAAGGAAAAGAGCATGATGTAAATGTACCTATGTTGTAGGGCACAGTTCTCTATCCAGGCCCAAGTCTGTGTGCGTGTCTCCTCTATCCACAAAGCTGCTCACACTGCAGGAGGCACAGGCTGAGAGGAGAGGCCAGAGCAGCTCTCCCACTGTGACACGGAGCAGCAGGATACAAGTAAAGGAAGGCCCCGCAGCGGTACTGGGAAGGTTCCACACAGTCATCAATTTTTCATCTGAAAGGTAAAGAGGAATTCCCTTTTCTGCCCCTATCATCATTGGTCGGGTGAGTAGCAATGATGCCCGGTGTGCTTCCATCAATGGAGCAGAATAGGCGGAAGGCTGGGGTGCAGGCTTTCCTCTGCTGAGGTGAGTGGGGGCTCAGGGTGTTGCTCAGTGGTAGATTTGTTCACACTGAGTTCTAACAGGAAACTTGCTCAACATCGAAGGCCTTGCAAAAGTCTGGCTGAGTGATGTCAGTTGCTTTTCCTTTCCCTACTGATGCTGTCACTCCACTGTAGAAGGCCACCAAAGCGACCAGGCTGCATGTCTCCGTTTCCGCTGTTTCTCCATTTCCTTCTTGTTGCTCCCTGTAACCAGCAGGTTCAGCCATGCTGCTTTCCTGCCTCCTCTGCTGTGTTTCGTGTGGTCGCGATGGAGCTCAGAGCTCCAGCTCTGAGAAAGGTTTTCTGAGAAAGTTACCATCTCTTTTCCATTCCTTTACCCCTAAAAACAGTTTTCCAGTGTCTCTCATGCAAGAATTCTTTGAACAGCCTGCAGCTGACTCTCCTGAAGCTCAGGGTCCTGACTTTGCTTTTTGCCAGGCACACATTCCTTGAGATGAGGAACTCTAGGAGGGCATGGTCACTACAGCCCTGACCACCTCCAGTCTTAACCCCTGCTGTTCAGCATGTCCAGTAATGCTTCCCTTCTGCTTGGTGTGCTTAATGCTTGGCCCACAAAGTTATTGTCAGTGCACTCCAGCAGGCTCTCAGACAGTTTGCAGCAACTGGGATTGGTGCTGGGTGGTTGCAGGGAGGTGTCTCAGCAGAAAAGCTGGGCTGGGGTGGGCGTGCTGTGTCAGTCCTCATCGCAGCTGGCAGAGAGAGTTAGAGGAGGGTGATGGGTGCTGCCTGCTCTCAGTGCTGCTGCACTGAATTTGGGGCACAGCAGCACACTGGTGAGTGAGCTGGGAGGGAGACGGACTGCTGCTGTGCATGGCTAGGCCAGAGCTGGAGGATTGTCAAACACGTGAGTCATGCTGGTGCAGCCATTGCAGCTGCAGCAGGAGTAGAAGACAAAGAGGTTTTGTAGAGGACAGAGGGTGGTGACTCATGGTTTGATGTCCAGGTGGAGGCCGATAACAAGTGGTGTCATCCAGGAGTCTGTCTTGGGACCAGTGCTTTTTTACATGGTTATCAGAGACACCAATGATGCAATGGAGTGCACCCTCTGCTGTTTGCTGAGTGGTGCGGCTGACGCAGTGGAAGGAAGGGATGCCATTCAGAGGGAGCTCAACCGAGAGGTTGGCCTAGGTGAATTTAATGAGGTTCAACACAGCAAAGTGCAAGGTTTTGCACTTGGGCTGGAGGAATCCCAGGCATTTCTACAGACTGGGAGGAGCAGTCCTTAAGAGAAGCCCCGCAGAGAAGGACCTGGGGGTCCTGGTGGATGAAAAACAGAACGTGAGCCATCAGCGTGCTCTTGCAGCTCAGAGAGCAAATGGTCCCCTGGGCTCCATCAGAAGAGGGGATGGCCAGCAGGGACAGGGAGGTGATTGATCTTCATGATCCTTGAGGTCCCTTCCAACCCGGGCCATTCTATGATTCTGTGATTACACTCGCTGTCAGAAATAACGGCAGCTGTACAGATGTTGGATATATTTTGGGACAGTTCTTGTAACCAGCTGATTTTAAGACCTTGCCCGAGTCAAGAGTCTAAATTGAGTGTCAGAAGAAAGCTGGTAAAGTGGCTATTGCTCATTCTTTTTCATTTGCTGATTCTTTCATTCGGGTTCCTTTTCCAAAGGAGATTCTGGTGATGGAAGCAATTGAAGAAAGAACCAAAGCAGCTCTTGCCAAGAGTGCTTGAAGTCCCTGTGGAGAGAAGCAAAGAACTTGGGCTTCCTCTGGGATGCTCCCCACCATGTCTCAGGAAGGAGACAACTGCTATTCCACTTTCTGCTTTGTGTGTGGAAAGGTACGTCTGGGTTTTCTTCTACTTGTTTTTCTTTCTTTTTCTGGCTTTGAAGGAGAAGGGGTGGAGCAAGGGGAGACTCACTGGTCATTTGTTTCCTCAAGAGCAGGATGGATTCTGCATTGACTGTGAAAAACCTGGGCTAGTAGCATGGGCATATTTCAGGCTGGACTCTTCTTTTGCTGCTTGGTTTCCTTTTGGCTACAGGGAGACAGCTGTCTAAAGGTGTGTTTTCAAACCCACTCTCCAAAACCATGTTTCATTGTTGCAGGTGGTTCAGTGTGCTCTTGCAGGGTAGATGTGTTTGCTGTAGAATCTGAATGGTTTCTGTTCCTAGGGGAGGACTGGGAGGAGGTAGTGAGAAGAGAATTCAATGCCTGAGGTGTATCTTAGTGAGAAATGTTGGCATGAGGTGCTGAAAGTCTTGAGTTGTCAAAGGCCAGTGAGGCTCAGACTCCTTAACCTGCTGGAGCAGGGTGGAAGCAAGGAGTGGGCACTGCCGTCACACAAGCTGCACTTGGTTCTGGTCTGCCAGGTCTGTGCTGGCCTGGATTTCTTCTGAGAAGTTTGTTGGAGCTGCTTGGAGTAGTGAAGGGTGGGGAAGAAGTGCTGCTCCAGAGCTATGAGACGTGCAGCTCCTTCTGAAGTGCTCCTGAGAAGGACGGAGCGCATTTGCTGCAGCTTTCTCTGCAGATGTGCTCCTCACCTTGAAATCCTCCTGGTTTGTCCACAGCTCCTGACCACGGCCTGTTCTCTGTTTTGCAGGCTGATAACATGCAGAAGCCGCAGCTGGTGCGTGCTATGTCATCTTTAAACGTACCAGCATTTGCGGCAGCCCATGTTATTAAGAGCCACGTCGCCCAGGGGCCAGATGAGCTCTCTCTGGAGGTAAGCAGTTCCAGGCGTTCCGTGTTGTCGTGCATAGAAGAGGGCAGTCCTTTCTGCTTTGTTTTCCTACCAGATTTGCTGAATCTGGGATTGATGTTTCAATCTCTTTCAGGTCGGAGATCTGGTGAGCATTGTTGATATGAGGACATATCAACAGGCTGAGCCCCTGGTGGAGAGGCAAGCGTGGCTTTGAGGTAGGCACACGTTTTTGACTAGAGAGCACAACTTCAGTAGAGTTGGGAATCTCAGCTTGGAGCTGCTCTGCCTGCACAGGATGGCTGCTGGATGCAAACAGTTGCCCTGTGTCACTGTCAGTGGACCTTCCCTTTGGCTCTGGGCTCGGGCTAATGCTCACCTGTCTTTTTGTTCTAATTACAGGTTGGGCTTTTCCCTGGTGAGTGCATGGAACTCATCAGCGGAAAAGTTCCCGATTCCCTCCTCAATTCATTGCCAAAGCCAGGTGCGTAATTTACATTTGACAATGCGAGTTAGTCAAATAGGGTCAGAACGTTACTTTCAGGGGGTTTGTTTATGCCCAAGTTCAGCAAGCTTAGAAAGAGAACTACAGTAATCTCCTTGGGCACCTCCAGGGATGGGGAAAATCCATTCTTGCGTGTCCTTGTTGGGAATGTTCTTCCCGTTGTTACATGCTCTGTCGAATGCATTGCGCTCAGCTTCGTCCAACCGAGCCAGGCCTGAAATGAACTGGTTTCTTTGTTTTGTTGCGCAGAGCCAAAGAAATGGGGCAAGCTCATCAACGGCCTTTGTTCCCTGGTGAAGGTCAGCCCTGGGAGAGCAAAGCAGCCTGAGCCTCCGACATTCTCCGGATCCATGTCCTTGCTTGACATCGTTGAGAGGTATTTAGCCTTCAGGACTTGAGGGCTGAGCTGTAGGAATGGAAGCATCCTCTGCTGTTTGAAACAGAGGGCGTTTCTAAGCTGTGTTTCAGCAGAAAGCAGGCAGTGCCCAGAACAGGCAACTTTTGGCCAGGGCTCGGTGCAGCTCTTCCATCACCCTGCACCATGTCTGACAGCATGCTCTGTTTTCTCTGCAGAATGAGTTCTCCCAGGAAGAGGGCAGAGTCAGCAGCTGGCAGTTGGTGTTCCTGCTTCTGCCTGGGCAAACCATCCCCTGTGGCCAAACACCAACTGCAGAGCAGTGCCAGGGAGCCCTCTGAAGCAGAAGTCTTGGTCCTGGCAGGTAAGGGTGCAAGTCCAGCTTACAAAACACTGCTTGTCAGCAACACAGGTAGAATTCATGCTTTCAGTGGGCTTGTACCTCCTTCTGGCGTTCAAGCCCGTGCCTGACATCTTCAGTTGATCCCTGTCTTTCCCAAATGAGTCTCTTGTCAACACAAGAGCTGGACCTGCACGTGGATCACTTTCAAGACAGTGACACTGTTGCTAGAAGCCTATTTGCTTCTGCCCACCACCACTACATAGCCAAATGTCAAGAATCTCCATGGTTCATCTTGCGAACGTTCGACACTAACTGCTGTACATCTGCTCCTTCCTAGGTGACCCGAGCCCTTGTATATCCCCAAGACGCAGGGCATGTTACGATGATGCATCTTCCATCAATGAAGAGTTGTTACTAAGCACAGAATGCTGCAGTTCAGATGAAAGCCTTCCGTATAACATCAGCTATCAAGAGAAGAAGGTCATCATCGTTGAAGCCTTCATTCATCCCATCCCTACTGAAGCTGCTGACCTGAGCCCACCAGACACCTCAGGCACCAGCCTGGACTCAATGTCTCTGCAGTGCAGCCCAGCCCAAGCACAGCCCGAGTGCCCCGACAGCAGCACCACCATGCAGGCTCAGGTCAGCATCACCGAGGAGAAGCTGAGCATCTCGCAGGGGGGCACAGAATCAGGACACGAGTCCCAGGCTCCGGGCAACAGCACGGTCTCTGAGCAGCTCTCATGATTACAAGAGAGGATGAGTCCCATCTTTCCTCCAGACCTCACACCCCCTCCTTTCTCCTATTGAATAAAGGCACGCTCGTGCTCAATTAATGCCTTGACTGAATTCCGAGTTTTCATTCGCAGAGATTGGGATGAGTGCAAGAAACTGCAAGGCAGCTCAGCTTACAACACTCTGGCTGTGGGGTTTGTGCGGCCGAGCTCTGGGTGTGTTCCCATTTTGCCTGACTTTGGGATGCCTGCAGCGAGAGCTCTGCTGCCGTTGTGAATGGCAGCAAATAGTCTCTAGCATCCTGGATGCTGCTCATGAAAACCCCAAGCTTCCTGGCTGTGGCTGTGATGCTTTTCAGGGCCTTTTGATGCTCTTTGATGCCGTGGCTGCTCCCTAACACCTCTGTCCTCCCGCCGTGTCCATTCCTGGCTCCCACCTGTGAGCTGTCCCTGCAGATCATCTCTAGCCCTGCCATCATTGCGCTGCAGCAGGAGGAGCTCGCCCTGACCAACATCAGGCAGTGCTGCCTGCCTCTCTCACTCTCTAGACCAAGTGTAACTACGCTGTCATGGAGACAAATGCTTTCTGTCACATCCTCCATCCCTGCAGACATTTACCGGTAGGTGGCTCTTGCAGAAGAAGATTCAAGCAGCAGAACCTTTTGCTCAGCTACAGCACACAAATGCTACAAAAGCAGGAATAACCCGCAAGCTCTGGGTCTGTTTGTCTTGCACAGGCATGCACTAACTGCGTTTGATGGTACCCCCCATCCTTGATTTCCTTCCCTGCTCCTTGTCTGATGACGCTGCTGAGCCAGGAACAAGCTGCCCAGTGTGGCAGAGCATGGTGCAGGGCTGTGCTGGGACCTCCTCCCCTTCATCTGCTGCAGATCAGTGCCACACACGTGCCATTGAGATGCTCTGGCACGGGATGTGCCTCCAACCCAAAGCTCCTTCCCACCTCCCAAGGAAAAGCAAAGCAACCCAAGCATCTCCAGCAAAGCTGCCCAGCAGACAGCAGGGAATGCAAACAGCTTCTGGCTGCTCCCCTGCACTCCTGTCCTAAGTAATAGACCCCATGAGGACTGGCTGGGAAATCAGTGCATGACACATGTGAGTGTGCACAGGATTGTGCAAAGCAGTGGGGTTCCATGAGTTTGTGTGTGTGTGTATCTCGGCTGTTATGAAAGCATGGGAAGACTGCCTTACTGAGTCCCAGATAATTACTTATCCTCAAATGATTTTTCCTGGCCAAATTTAAAGCCTCTTACAGGTAATCGAGACCAACAGGCTGTTGTTGCACAATCAACAGGCACAAACTAGATGAATAGCTGAGGAAAATAAAGCATCATGCCAAGGGTACTAGATAAGTGAGCAGCTTGAGATCTGCACATTTATGTGATACTCATGGTCTTAGACAATATTTGCTTAGTGAGGTCACATAGAATGAAAGTAAAATAGAAGAAGTGCAATTGGTCTCAGTTCACACAGCTGGCTGGTTTGTCTCTGGCTAATCCTGAACTGCCTCAAGCGACTGCTTTGGTGCTCTACAGAACAGCAACTTCAGAGATCTCTTTCTATTACTAAGTTTTTGAAAGAGCAATTTGCTCTGTTAATTATCCATCATTTTTGTGCAGTCTGTTTTGTCAGACTTGTCTTTAGCTTCCAAGTTGTATGTGAAGAATTGTTTCCGTTGTAATGCACAATGTACTAAAAATTGAGAGATGAAAATGTGAAGAGTTTTTCCAGCTTTGATTTCATGTCTGGAATTTTGGAACCCACTACTTGCAGTTGTTAATCTGTCCAAACTGGTCTGGTTTGGAATGCCCTCATCCTTCTTGAATCGCTGTTAAAGGCGGAGCAATTCCTACAAGTGCCATGGCCCCACTGTTGTTCTAATTCTTGTTTCTTTGTTTTCCACACGCTGCTTTTCAAGCCTCCTTTTTCTTTACAGTCAAAGTGAGAACTGCACTGTGAGGTGTCTGAACCTTGTTGTGCCTGTACATAAATAGAACAGCAGCAAAGCCAGACAGGTGACTGTGCTGACAGCTCTCGTAGCCAGTAACACGTAACTGTGCTAAATCCCTTGTGACGGCTTTGATTTCATTTTTGCCAGTGAAATCCTTGTAAAAGGAAGTGCAGCAGTGTGATGAGCTAAGGTGAAGATGCTGGTTTTAGTAGTGCTCTAAGCTGAGTGAAAGGGCAATTGAATGAGGGTTATATGCTTTCTCTGGGACGATAAGGCTCTTTTTCCTGAGGGAAAGAGCCAGCTTTTCATGGGCTATATGTGGGCTTTGGCAAGGGCAGACAATCCAGTCTGTCAGGAAGCCATTTGAGGTGCTTCAGGTTTGTAAGCTTGTCTTTTTGTTTTTCAGGCGGATATTTGGAGCATGGGTGTAGTGCTGTATGCTCTGCTGTGTGGGTTTTCCCTTTGGATGATGACAATATGATGGCACTCTACAGGAGGATACCAGTGGGTATCAGTGGTGCTAGAATACACTGAGAAGGGAAATAGCTGAGCTTGACAAGAGGCCTTGCTTTTCGGATGGCAGAACATGCTGAGCTGTGAGTAGAAAGGCCTGTCTGCTGAATATTGTCCCTGTTTTTGCTGCTTTGTCTACCAGTATTTAGTGGAATTGGTTCTACGCTTGGTTGGCCTATGTGGCACTGTAGCCTAATTCTGTACCATGATAGCATACAGAATTTAAGGAGAAGTATTTTCTTGCCAATGGTCTGGATTTTTTGTATCTGGTTCTTCAACTGGCTGCTCCCTATACTATCTGTAGTAAAAATACAGACACATCATTTGATTTCCCTGAAATGAATGTTCCTAAATGCCAGCTCTTCTCATGTCTACAAAGATCAAAGTTCTGCATTTGCTATTAGAATTTCCTCTTCCAGAATCAGGAGGTAATGTAGGACCCCACAGATTGCCTTCAGAATCCAACAGTTAGTTCTGTTTCCTTTCGGAGTGCATAACAACCTGAGCAAATGAATTGAATGACGTGGCTTATTAGTCTGGTACAAACTCTGCTGTACACTGAAACTTGGTCCATTTGTAAGCAGGACTTTTTCCATCTCTGCAGGACAGCAGAAAACCCTTTGTGCTAATCATGATGCCAAGAAGCAGAATGCGGCAAATGGCAGATGATCCAACTGCTTCAGGTGTTCATTTCTTTAAAACTGAATAGTTTTGGACTGAGAGTTTGTAAGCAGAACGGAGCTCTTAAAGCTGTCAGAGACTATTTCTGCACTGTTCAATTCTATCTGCACAACATACACAGGATCTCAGAACTGCGTTGCTTGAATTGGTGGAACTTGTTGAATTGAACTGGGATGAGCAAGTTTTAGAACTTAGTCAGAATGCAGTAAAAAATGGATAATCTCATGAGTATTAAGGTACAGGCTTGCTATTTCTGCACTGAATTTGTTTTTATTTTACATGGCTGTGATCTGAAAGTTGCTTGAAACGCAGGCACCTAGGCACTGTTGTGTAACTGAATTTCACACGATAGGTCCTGAAATATCCTGGAATCAAAAACTCTGACTTGTTTTAAGTCTGCTGCTTGAGTATAATCAGGGTCATAGTGTCTGTGTGCAGTGTTTCTTTCCCTGTAATGCTCCACATCATTTCATTTTGGGAATATTGAAGGAAATGGACTATGTGCCATAACTGTTGTTAGAACAAAGTATGTCTGGTGTGATCTTATGCATAGGTTCTGTAACTGCTCTTCACAGCTCAGGTGTTTGACCTTCCTTTTGGTGAAGTGATGAAATACTGCTGGTTTCTATTTGTGCTTCTAGGCACCTTGAAGCTCTTAGGAATAGAACAATTGTCTCCAGTTCTTTTCAATGATATCAGTAACAGCTCGAGTGTTGCTGCCCACTAGGTAGACCCAAAGAAGCAGATTACAGTGAAACAACACACGAGCTGGACCTGAATGAGGATCACTTTCAAGACAGTGGCTATGCTGCTTCAAGCCTACTTGCTTCTTCCTGCCGCCACTCTATTACCAAGTATCAACAACCTTTCATGATTCAACTTGCAAATGTTTGAAACTAACCCTTGTGTTTCTATGCCTTCCTAGGTGATTCGAGCCCTTGTCAACCCCAAAGATCCAAACCAAGCAGTGTCTTTCCATCAATGGAGAGTTCTTATTAAGCATGAATCGCTGCAATTCGGATGACAGCCTTCCACATGGTAACAGTGATGGACACAAGGGGCTCATCCACGTTCATGCTCTCATATCTCCTGGCTCTGCTGAAGCTCCTGACCTGAGCCTGCCAGACACAGCAGTCACCTGCCTGGATTGTGACCCAGCGCCTTTGCAGTGCTGCCCATCCCAAGCACAGCCCGAGTGTCCCAGCAGCAGCACCACCATGCAGGAGCAGGGCAGCATCAGTGAGGTGAAGCTGAGCATCTTAGATGGGGACTTAGAGTCAGGCTGCCAGTCCCAGGCACCAGGCAGCAGCACCAGCTCTGAGCCACTCTCATCTTGACAAGAGGAGTCCCATCTTCACCCTTGACCTCTCAAGCCCTCCTGTCTTTTATTGAATAAAGTCACTCTCATGCTCAGTCATCGCCTCGACTGCATTCTGAGTCTTCAATCACAGGGATTGGGATGAATGCAACAAACAGCAAGGCAGCTCAGCTTGCAATGCTATGGCTGTGGGGTTCGTGCAGGCAGAGCTCTGGGTTCCCATTTTGCCTGGCTTTGGGATGTCTGCAGCAAGATCTCTACCATTTTGTATGGGAGCAAATAATCTCTAGCATCCAGGTTGCTGCTCATGATATATCCCAGTCTTCCTGGCTGTCACTTTGTGATACTTTTCAAAGCCTTTTGATACTCTTTGATGCCTTGGCTGCTCCCTAACACCTCTGTCCTCCTGCCATGTTGACTCACGTCTCCCACTTTGAAGCTGGCTTTGCAGATCATCTCCAGCCCTGTCATCATCACGCTGCAGCAGGAGGTGCTCACCTGGCCCAATGTCTGGCAGTACTGCTTGTTCTGCAGATGAGCAGCTGCCTCCTCATCTCTTCAGCTACAGTAGTTTTTCTCAGGGCAGTTAGATGCAGTCATGCTCCTCTGGATTTGGTGTGTTAAATCCATGCTGCATGGCAGCAGTCAGTGCAATACAAAGGTGTTCTGTGTGCCATAGCATTTCTCCAGGGGCTGCCAAAGGTAGAAGCACAACACAGCACCATCCTTCTGACAGTAATGTCTGTGAGTGTTAGACATGTGAGCACTGCATCATCCCCAGCGTGTCAGTGCTTTTCCACACCAACCTGACTCTCACACTCTGCACTGAATGTAACTCTGCTCTTGTGGAGACAAATGCTTTCTGTCACATCCTCCATCCCTGCAACCATTTGCCGGTAGGCAGCTCTTGCAGAAGAATCAAGCAGCAGAACCTTGTGCTCACCCTACAGCATGCAAATGCTATGAAAGCAGAAATAACCTGGCATGCTCTGGGTCTGCAAGGCTGCACAGATGGGAGAGGTAGATTGTGTTTTTGCAGTGGAAGTTTCCAGTATTTTCAGTACATAGTGTAGGCCCTAACTGAATGTATAACCCTCTTGTAAAACAGCTGTATAAGTAGTTTTTCCACCAAGAAAGTTGCTGAACAGAATTAAGTTCAGACTGGGGGCATTCTGACATGGGGAGAATTGAGACAAGCACAAGATAAATACAGGGTGGGTAGAGCCCAGCACAGGACAGAATGAATGTACTGACTTTTGGAAACATTGCCCTTCTCTGTCCGCAGAAAAGTACAAGGCAGACCTAAAAACAAGAGGTTGGTAATTGACCTTCTATGGAAATGAATCCTAGCCACAGTCTCGAGGAGTCTGTGAGCCTGAGATGCTCAACCAATGAGAGCCATGAGAGCATCACCTGCAGTGGGTTTAGGGCACAGAACAGAATTGATTTCACTGACTGGTGTGCAGTTTCTCCCTTGCCAATAGGGGATGTGCGCGCAGTATTGCAATAATGAATAAGCACTGCTGCTATCGCTGCCATCTTTGCCTAACTAGAAATCTTTGACTTTGAGAGTTTCTCACACAAGGGGAGAGGGTAAGAAAGTAAAGAGGCACAGAAAACTAAGGGAAACTGCTCTTCTTTATCTTATCTATAAAAATTGATACGATGCTGTTGTGCATTTTTTTTAATTTTATTTTTAATTTTTTGCTAATGTCAGTTAGATTGTTTTAAAATATCCACACACCAAAATCTGACTACCAAGCAAATGTAATGAAAATGAAATGAAGGTGAGTTAGTGGAAAGCACAAGGCCATATTATATTAGGCTCCAGCAAATTTACAGGCAGTCACTGCACGAAGAGGTAGATCTGAGTTGCACATTATATGATTCCCACAAAGATTAAGGAAATCTGAAGCTTTCAATATATTTTTTTAATTCTTTTTTCATTTCATTTTTAAACACCTGACCCAGACCCCAACCCTCACAGGAGCTGTAAAGATAACAGCATTAACCAGCAATGTAACTCTAATCCTAACCCTTACCCTGATTCTAAAATCGTCCCTAACTCCAAATGCAACAACAAAAATGATGCTAGAAGTTTGTAGCAAAAGGAACCTTAACCCTGATCATAATCCAAAAAAAAAATCATTATGGTAACAATAATCTTTACCTTAAGAGTAATATTAATCAGAGCCCAGATGATGCCTGCATCCAATCAGAAGCATGCTTTGCATTATTTAAGAGTTGTATTTTTTCCAATGAACTCTCTCTATTATCACGTTTCTAAAGTAACAGAGTCTGTTCTTTTTCTCCTGACACTGTGCCTTACTCCTGACATCCCCTGGAAATGACCCAGATAGGGCACCATCAAAGTAATGCTAATAGTAATGTCAATCCTAAGGGTATCTCTAGCCTCAGTGTTAATGGGACGCTAACAACAATCCCAACAGCCTTAAACATTCTGGTGGTGTGAAAGAGGTGCTGCCTTGCACATGCTGGGCAGTCCCATTGCCTGTTAAATGCAGGCGGCAGCGTAGAAACATGATGCCCGTGGTCAGAATGCCCTGTGGCAGATCCTGGCATCGGAGAACTGACCGGAGAACCGTGAGAGAACTGACAACAAATCACGCGACATCAGAACCGACCCAGTGGTTATTTACAAGCCTTGGGAGACCCAGACAGGATCTCAGAGTGGTGAATGTAGGTACAGAAGTTGTTACTACTCTGTTTTCTTCTAAAAGAAGTGTTTTTTTTTCATCTCAGAAGTTGGGGGGGGGGGGGGGGGGGGGCGGGAAAGGGATATCAATTTAATTACTCATTAATTTATTGACAGACATTCACGTTTGCTACGTTTGGAGAAGTTTTTATTTGTTTGCTGTGGTTTGATTTTTTTTTTTTCTTTTTTTTTCCCCCCTTCCCTCCTCTTCCATCTTTGTGTTCTTCCCCTATAATCAAAAGAACGGATCCCCAGGGTCTGTCCCGCAGACGTTCTTTCCGTGGTCTCTGCTGCCACCTGCTGGCCAATAAGCGGAACTGCCACTGTTGGGCGTTTGGTGCCTCAGGAAGCACAACGCAGATCTGAGTTCTGACCGGTCTACGCAGCAAATCCGCCAGTCTTTATTGCGATAAGCCCTCCAGACAAGAGCATAAAGTCTTTGCCTGAGGGCAGGGTTAGTAGTAATGGATGTCAGTTTTGAAATTTCCAGTCCATTCACCATAGCACTTTCTGCCTCCATGTCCCATAACCAGAGCAGCTATGCTGGCATGCTCTCTTGGTTTCTGTCTAAACCACTGTACTATATCCATCAGTTCAGCTGCTGTATTATGGGCAGCAGGGTTTGGGGGGTGGACACTGGTCAGGGCACTCCCACCAGCCTATCCTGCATTTTTTTTTTTTTTTTTTTTTTCATTTTTGGGTTACAATCAGTCAGATCTCAAATAGATCTAGTCCAAATGGAACCTCAAAATCTGACCTTTTAGTGCCTTCATTTACAGAGTCCATTTTATACAGATTCCCTTGTACAGGGCCCCCATGGTCCTCCAGACAGTTGTTACTGATCTTCCATAGGAGAATGATTGAATTAGGTTTTTTCCCATCAAAACTGCCACCTGTCTTTCCAATTTTTCAACACTATCATTCAATAGCTGATTTGCATCAGCCTGAGCCTCTTCAGTTATGTTCAGACAGTTCAAGGCCATTAAAAGTGACCATGCCACCATGAACACAGCTAACTGTCATTCTCAAGTTGTAAGTATGTCTTTGCTAAGACCATGGAAATACTCAGTCAGGTGGGCCAGGGACTCATGGACCCTCCCTCCGTCCCACACAGGGCCCCATTTTTCAGTGACAGAAGCAGTGCTGCATTTTGAGGATCCTAGGAATCCCAGGACATGCCCTGACAAAAGGTCATTCAAAGGGGTAGTCTTTCCCCATCCAAACAACTCCATGATATTCACAGAATCACAGAATTGTAGGGGTTGGAAGGGACCTCCAGAGACCACTGAGTCCAGTCCCCCTGCCAAAGCAGGTTCCCTACACCACAAAAGAGGTACGAAGAGGTAGATCTGAGTTGCACATTATATGATTCCCACAAAGATTAAGGAAATCTGAAGCTTTCAATATATTTTTTTAATTCTTTTTTCATTTCATTTTTTAAACACCTGACCCAGACCCCAACCCTCACAGGAGCTGTAAAGATAACAGCATTAACCTGCAATGTAACTCTAATCCTAACCCTTACCCTGATTCTACAGGGGACTGTCTGAAACGGACATCAATTCAATTACTCATTTATTTATTGACAGACATTCAAGTTTGCTACGTTTGGAGAAGTTTTTATTTGTTTGCTGTGGTTTGGTTTTTTCTTTTTTTCTTTTTTTCTTTTTTTCTTTTTTTCTTTTTTTTTTCCCCCTTCCCTCCTCTTCCATCTTTGTGTTCTTCCCCTATAATCAAAAGAGAACGGATCCCCAGGGTCTGTCCCGCAGACGTTCTTTCCGTGGTCTCTGCTGCCACCTGCTGGCCAATACACGGAACTGCCACTGTTGGGCGTTTGGTGCCACAGGAAGCACAACGCAGATCTGAGTTCTGACCGGTCTACGCAGCAAATCCGCCAATCTTTATTGTGATAAGCCCTCCACATGGCATTGCGCATGCACTCGAACACGCAACAGGCATAGATTTCTCTTAACTCCTTGAGGAGCAGGCAAGCAGAACAACTGAGCGCACCACTGCTTGTGATTGGGCCACCCCCATCATAGAGATGTGTGTTAGATCTTTTACCCACCCCTGGACTGGCCTTGTTGTTTAACGATAACCTCTGAAATCTGAGCTACTGGTTCTACCACCTGTAGTGTAGAATAGGTAGCCAATAAATGCTTTTCAACTGTGATGTATCTTTATTCTGCTCCATGCCAAACCTGTGGCCAAAACCTCATAGGGGTTCACAAAGAACTCTGGCTCTGCCAGAGCCCCCATCCAGACCCTTCTTGAGTTACATTCACATCTAGTTTGGCTGAAAAGGTTGGACTATAAGTACTCAGTGCTTGGGCCTGTTTAACAGATATTTTTTCCTGATTATGCTGTCCATCGATCTTTTTAAACTGAACTCCTGCTCTAATCTGGTCTTTAAACATTTGTTGTCTCAAGACCCTAATGGGTCCAGACTGGATTACCTTAGGGGCTGGACGCCTAAGTCATGGCAGCAGATGGTTCTCTGCCTTTCTCAGACCTTTCCACCACCATTCAGAGCCTGCATCTGGCCGTAGGCACTCTTGTCTCCCCATCAATTGGGCAGCCTGTTGTATTACAGCACCTGAGGGCCACTGGGGGGTTCAGTATGGATAACATAGACCCATACTGATGTAAAGGTGATGGCTGTAGGATGAGATCCCTCGTTCCTGATGAAAAATTTATTGACTGGGCTCTCAAAATCATCTTCATAGATTGCCTCTTTCATGCCTAATTCTCTAATATAATTTTGTTAGTCCTCCATAGAGGACCACAGGCTGATATTTAATGGTATGTCATTCTTATTTGGCCATGTTATATGACACACAGCCATAAATCATTCACTGATCAAATGGCTATCCTCATTATGTTGGACAGAGCATACAGTCTTTGCCTGAGGGCAGGGTGAGTAGTAATGGATGTCAGTTTTGAAATTTCCAGTCCATTCACCATAGCACTTTCTGCCTCCATGTCCCATAACCAGAGCAGCTATGCTGGCATGCTCTCTTGGTTTCTGTCTAAACCACTGTACTATATCCATCAGTTCAGCTGCTGTATTATGGGCAGCAGGGTTTGGGGGGTTGGATACTGGTCAGGGCACTCCCACCAGCCTATCCTGCATTTTTTTTTTTTTTTCTTTATTTTTGGGTTACAATCAGTCAGATCTCAAATAGATCTAGTCCAAATGGAACCTCAAAATCTGACCTTTTAGTGCCTTCATTTACAGAGTCCATTTTATACAGATTCCCTTGTACAGGGTCCCCATGGTCTTCCAGAGAGATGTTCCTGATCTTCCATAGGAGAATGATTGAATTAGGTTTTTTCCCCATCAAAACTGCCACCTGTCTTTCCAGTTTTTCAACACTATCATTCAATAGCTGATTTGCATCAGCCTGAGCCTCTTCAGTTATGTTCAGACAGTTCAAGGCCATTAAAAGTGGCCATGCCACCATGAACACAGCTAACTGTCATTCTCAAGTTGTAAGTATGTCTTTGCTAAGACCATGGAAATACTCAGTCAGGTGGGCCAGGGACTCATGGACCCTCCCTCCGTCCCACACAGGGCCCCATTTTTCAGTGACAGAAGCAGTGCTGCATTTTGAGGATCCTAGGAATCCCAGGACATGCCCTGACAAAAGGTCATTCAAAGGGGTAGTCTTTCCCCATCCAAACAACTCCATGATATTCACAGAATCACAGAATTGTAGGGGTTGGAAGGGACCTCCAGAGACCACTGAGTCCAGCCCCCTGCCAAAGCAGGTTCCCTACACCACGTTGCACAGCTCAGCATCCAGGCAGGTCTTGAATATCTCCAGAGAAGGAGATTCCACAACCACCCTAGGCAGCCTGTTCCAGTGCTCTGTCACTCTCACCGTAAAGAAGTTATTGCACACATTAGTGCAGAACTTCCTATGGTGCAGTTTCTGTCTGTTTCCCCTTGTCCCGTCTCCACACACTGCTGAAAAGAGTCTGGCCTCAACACTTTGCCCCCCCCACCTCAAATATTTATAGAACCTGGATCCTGTCCCCTCTCAGCCTTCTTTTCTCAAGGCTAAACAGACCCAGTTCCCTCAGTCTCTCCTCATTGGGGAGATGCTCCAGGCCCTTCACCATCTTAGTGGCCCTCTGCTGGACTCTTTCTAAGAGATCCCTGTCTTTTTTTTACTGGGGAGCCCAGAACTGGACACAATATTCCAGATGAGGCCTCACCAGGGCAGAGTAGAGGGGGAGGATCACCTCCTTCGACCTGCTGGACACGCTCTTTTTAATGCACCCCAGGATGCCATTGGCTTTTTTGGCTACAAGGGCACACTGCTGGCTCATGGTTAATCTGTCGTCCACCAGGACGCCCAGGTCCCTCTCAGCAGAGCTCCTCCCCAGCAGCTCTTCCCCCAGCCTGTACCGGTGCATGCAATTATTTCTCCCTAGGTGCAAGACTCTACACTTGCTTTTGTTAAACCTCATCCGGTTTCTTACTGCCCGGCTCTCCAGCCTGTCCAGGTCTCGCTGAATGGCAGCACAGCCTTCAGGTGTGTCAGCCAATCCTCCCAACTTCGTGTCATCAGCAAACTTGCTGAGGGTGGTCATTGATGAAGATGTTGAACAAGACCGGACTGAGCACAGACCCCTGGGGGATGCCGCTCGTTACAGGCCCTCAGCCAGACACTGCACCGCCAACGACAACCCTCTGCACTCTGCCAGTCAGCCAATTCTCGACCCACTTCACTGTCCAATCACCTATCCCATACTTCCTCAGCTTTGTTATAAGGATGTCATGGGAGACTGTATCAGTTATAGAGGTTATAGAGTTCAATTCCTGTAGTCAATTTGGCGGCCCAGGTGGGACCAGCTCTGTTCGCTGCAGGACCAGCTGAGAGGGAGACACTTTTGGCGCACCCTGAGATTTCTCTGAAGGACTCCCTTCCTCACCTGATCACTGCAGGGACAGACAAGGACCACCCATAGGTGGACCAGGTATGTGTATGGTAAGTGGAGCCCATATGTCTTGAGGAGACATCCTACACAGTTTACAGCCATACGTGCTGCTCCCAGGGAGGTGAGCTCATGGCTTTGGTTGCCAGCTGGGGTAGGAAGACTCCTTGGGTGAGTTCCTATGAAAGGGAACTGTATGTCATATGAATGGAAACAAGAACAAGTACTCTCTCCCAGGTGGGTGACAATAGGAGGGACCTAGGTTGGTCTCTCCTACGGGTATGGGATATAGTGGATAGCCTGTCAAATGGTAGCCTGGGTTCTCCAAGTTGTAATCACGGGGGTTATAGGTTGTATGTTCAATATTATCATCTGCTTTAAGTGTTTGGTACCGTGTGTCAAGCCGACTCTGGGAAAAACATTAACGTTTGCAACTGGTCGACCAGAGTATGAGTGTTATTAAGATTCAAGCTAGAAAACGTTGTCAGCATTGTGTAGTATGAATAAACCATGGTTTTTGATCTAAATGTCAGAGTGAGTGTGGTGTGAGTGAGACACAGAACAGCTGCAGGGTGAGTGCCGAGTCCTGATCCATGTTTCCTTCCTCCTGTGAGGGAAATGGCCAGACACGGACAAAGTGAAAGACCGTGTTGTGTGTCCACTCATAAGTACTTTCTGCTTGTATGTAAGAAGACGGGAGTTTGTACTCTGTAGATTAGTAAGACTGTCCTGAAGAGAGGTGTACATTCCACCCGACCAATGAGTGTCAACCCATTTATGTAATACTATGTACTGCTTGCGAGGAAGTGTGTGAGGGAGGTGGTTCAATCAGTGCTGGTTCTGTGGCACAGTGTTTATAACTGAAGAATACAGACTGTATTAAGGGAGTTTATGTGAACTGAAGAACTGTACGTTTTGACAAACTGTTTTGATGGTATAAGAAAGTGTAATTGTTAATGATATATGAAAGTGTAGTTGAGGGAATGTGGAAGTGTATCTGAGCATAGAAATAGAGGAAGCATTTACAGAGGAAAAAGGATTAAAGTGAGTTTACCTGCATTGACATGAGAGCAGCACCCTGCCAGACCGCTGCCCTGTGAGCTGAGCAGAGCAGAGCAGAGACACAGTCCCCATGTATCAGGTAGTGTTATTCTGCTTACCAAAAGAATGAGTTCACTACAGAAGAGGCAAATCTTCCCCTCTGCTCCATCTGTGGCATACTCTGGAGTTCAAGGCATTGCAAAGCTATGGCACATCTACTTTCTTTCAATGATGAAAACTTAGTGTGCTCTGGGCTCTCATTTCAATTGCATCTAAAGAAGTCTAGGGTCATGCCAGCTGACAGGAAGCTGGCAAATGTTGTCTCATTGTAAGGAAGAGCAAGAAAGATGACATGGGCAATTATGGACCTGTCAGTCCAGAGCCTGGTAAAATTATGGAGAAAATGATGGTGGGAGTTATGGAAAAACAGCTGAAGGACAATTCTGTCATTGGTCGCAGCCAACACAAGTTTGTGAGGCAAAGGTCCTGTTTAATTTAAGCTCATTTTGTGACACAGTTATCCGTTTAGTTGACCAAGGGAAGCCAGTTGATGTAATCCTTGAGGATTTCAGTGGAGATTTTGATACTGTTTCTCACAACAACCTTCTGGACAGAATGTTCTGCATATGGCTAGACAGAAACACAATGTGGTGGGTGAGCAGTTGGCCAGTAGGTCAGTCCCAAAGGATTATAGTCAGTTTTTTCCATCAGGCTGGTAGATGGTCACTGTCGGGGTCCCCAGGGTTCCATTTTGGGGCCACTTTCCTTTCATGTTTATGCAGATGACTTGAATGCAGGACTAGAAGACGTTCTGAGCAAGTTTGCTGATGAGACCAGATGAGGAGGTGCTGTTGCCTCCACTGAGGGTGGAGAGGACTTGCAGAGAGATGTGGACAAGTCAGAGAAGTGGGTACCAGTTGGTACTAAGCACCAAGTGCATAAAGTATAACAAGAACAAGTGCCTGATTGTGCACCTGGGTAGGGGCAATGCTGGACATACACACTGACTGGATATGGGACACTGGAGAGGATTCTGACTGGAAAGGGTTGGGGTGCTGGTCAGCATCACACTGAATGTGAGTCAGCAGTGTGCCAAGGCAGCCAGGAAAGACAACAGTCCCCTGGAGTGCATGAAGCAACTTATTGCCAGCTGGGTGAGGGAAAGGGTTGTCCCTCTGCTCTGCATTGCTACTGCCTCACTATGTTCTGGGCACCACAGAACATAAAGGACTTCAAACTCTGGGAGAATGTGCAAAGGAGGGCACTGAAACCGAGAGATCTGAAGTTCAGAGTTTCACAGGGATTGGCTGCTTGTTCAGACTGGGCCCTTCTCACATCCCTGCTCACATCCTGCAATGAAACATAGGTCTCATATGGGACATGAACCTCACAGCGTCCTTGCACCACATGTAGAGCCTGGGATCTTCTGTCCCCATGTCTTTCATTTAACATCATACAAAATTCCAACACATTGCCCCAGGAAATGCCCAGAGCCAACATGACATACAGGACCTCTCTACCACTGGTCTTGCAATCAGGGCTTGACCTGTCTGCTTTGTAAGGCAAAGGAGAGGTTTCTTAGCATGCCAGTGCCTTTGCCTGCCTGTAGTCATGGCTTCCAGTTATCTTCTCTAACAAGTCCCTTGGGAAGCTTACTTGGTAATGTTCCTCAGCGGGCCCATTAATACTCCAAGAAACTTCACTGTTACTTCTGACTTTGTCTTGTTGAGCACTTTGTGCAAACTTCTCTCTGCACTAGAGGCTGATGAACTCAGCATCAAATGCACCCTGGGACCATTATAACCTAAAGAATCTCCTGTGCCTTATGCCATCTTGTTATCTTCTTCAGGTTATCAGAACTTGTTCAGCAAAAAGGAGGGATATCTGGAGAGAGCTTAAAGAATCCAGTATAAATTTATTGTCTATTTATTTATAGTTGGGTTTAAAGAAGACATTAAAGCAGCACTGTGCAACTGATACCAATCCAGGATGTCCCAATGAGTTCTGTACTGTTACTGTGTTGACAAAGGTCCTTCTCAACCTCCGCACCCAATTTCTGCTCACAATGGACCTATGGGACTTGCATCACTTTTCTTCACATCACTCTTCTCCTCTGCATTCATCCGCTCAGTGTTAAAACTGCTTTGCACCAACTCCCACTGGCTTTCCTCAGAGAACCAGCTACACATGGAAAAGGAAAGATTTCTCTTTTTTATCTGGCCAGCAAATGGAAAGAAAGGTGATGCAATTGAATGAACAGTAAAACACAGTGATCAACTGCATGCCATGTTCAAGCTGCATCTATTGAAGTTTGTCTTTCATATGGAATACTTTTAAAAGAAATGATTTATTCTGAGGTAGGATAGGATAGATTGAATCACAGTGAAGTAGTTGACAACAGAGGCCATCAGACTCTGGTAGATAGAGCAAATTCCAGTAATCTCCCTGGGATAGATCAGCCAGGTAGTTGAGAGGTATCAACTTAAAATTGATCAGGACTTGTGAGTATTTCACACATTGAGACGGGTTAACACATTCTCACTGATTCTCAGACTTTGGGGAGATGGAACAAATTCCAGTAATCCCCCTGAAAGTCAGAAATCAGACAGATAATTGGGAGGTATCTGACTGAACAAAGAGCAAGGGATGAAGAAATCTGGAGGGCAGTGGGAGTAGTTTGTGCCCAAATGGCCTGCTGAAAACATGCCCTTAACCATGGCCATTTATTTAGGAGAGCTGAAAAAACTTGGAGGATGAGACACATCAAATAGGCAGCAGGGAAGAGTAGTGCTGGGCACCGGGCTATAGTCACAGGGCATTGGCACTGGCACCACTGTCTGTGTCTCTGAATCTGAAGACATTTGTGTCCAGCGAACACAGTTCTGGAAAACATTGTAGTTTCAGTAAAAGAAAAAAAAAGACATCAAATCACCTCAAAGATTCATATTTACAACTTAAAATGGAACAAGACTCATGAGAATTTTTCATGTTGAGAAGGGTTAACACAATTTCAATGATTTCCATCTTTGTCTTCAATTATTTGTTTCAGTTTTATTGACATTTATGATCAACTATTAAGCTTACAGCCTCAAAATAAATAAAAAGAGATACATTTGCATCTTGCACGTGGCCTGATGCCCCTTTCACCTTCGCAGTTCCCACAAGTCCTTCCATGCCAGAGAGTATGAGATCCAGCAGAGCACCTCTCCTCTTTGGTTCCTCCACTGCTTGGTCAAGAAGCTGCCATCTGTGCTCTCCAGGGATCTGCTGGATGCCACATGCCCTGCTGTGCTGTCCCTGCTGCAGATAATGGAGTGACAAAGGCCACCAAATGGGACAAGGGACAGACAACATCAGATTCCCATCTGTCTGCAGAGGGCACCTTCCATTTACTCTCCCTGATCAGGAAGACAGGAAAAGACACTGATGGTCTCCTCTGTTTGCCATTTCCATTAGCTCTGACCTGTCTGCTCTTCCATCCCCAGGCAGAGCTCAGTGCACTCTCACAGAGGGCATCCACACTTCTTTATCTCCTCGCCCATCCATCCTAAAGACTCGGTATCCCCCTTGTGCTACAGTGCAGTTGTGGAAGCCATTAAACTGTGTCCCCATGGTCCAAACAGGAGCTCAGGCCTGCAGCTCTATCAAGATTTCTAGCTTCTTGTGTGTTGGTGTTTGCATTAGTGCAAAACCACAGAAGTAAACATCCTAATTGGAAAGCATCACTGGACATAGCCTGACTGGATAGCTAATCTATGGTATCAGTGTGCAGAAGGTGGCACACAAACATTAGACTGATCGTGGGCCTTGGAGTTGACACAGCAACATGGTCACACCATGGGCATGGCTTTCCTGAAGGCCCTGTGCTGCTCTTGCAGCTGTGAGTGAATTCACCAGACAGCCAGTGCTATCCCCTCTCTGGCCCTCGGCTGATGCCCAGGAAGGAGCTGTCTATCTCAGGGATTTCCCACATGGTTTACAAGCACTGGCACACATCAGGAGCAGCCCAGGCACCTTGGGCATCACCCAGTGTCTGTGTGTGAGCAGCTGCCTCCCAGCTGAAGGTCCGAGGACTCAGAGCAGGAGCTCACATGCAGGCAACTCCTTGTGCTCTTCTGAACTGAACCAGAGGAATCCCAGCTCCTGTGGGTGTGTAGGGAGCTGAATCCCATTTCAGCTCCAGGATTTCTGTCAAGGGATGAGACTCCTGCACTGCCTCAGCTGGATCACTGCCCTGCACAGGGAAAGTCCAAACCTTGCCTTCCTTGTCTGGTTGCCCTTATTGTTTCATCAAACGATCTCTGCGAGCACTCCCCATATGTCTCCAATCAGTCACTGACCACTGGACATGTGGTGGTTAATTGAGCGAATTTCAAAGCACAGTCATGATGCTGTTGTCTTTCAGGAGCTGTTGGCCATGAGGACCCAGGGACATGTCAGGGGAGACAAGTCGGAAAGATAAAAATGACATAATCTGCTGCTTGCCTGTCCAGGCTCCTGGGACACAGGGAGCTCATAAAAGTGTGCAGGGCTGCAGAGAGACAGCTGTGCCCAGGAGCAGCTCTTGTGCACAGCACAGCCTGCAGGTGACAGAAGGAGAGGAGAGAAATTGGAGAGAGCTTGCAGGATGTGTGTGGTGTGAGCGGGCTGTGAGCTCACTGCAGGAGCATTGCTCACAGACCATGACAGGGTAAGTCTCACTGCAGACCATGCGCTGCTTTTCATAGAGGGTCAACTTAATTTGGGACATCCCATAGGAGATCTGGATGCAGGCACTGCATGTTTCTTTACTGTGGAAAAAGCCTTCTGCTCCAGCTGAGGGCTTCCATACTGCAGTATGAAATCACAGCCCTGAGGGCTGCATGTCCCAGCACGGCTGCAGGCTGTGCAGCCGGGGCTGCAGGCGGGTGCCCAGGGCTGTCCTGCAGAGCAGGGTCCCTGCTGTGCCCCAGGGGCTGTGTGCCGGGTATGGGACTCTGCCGCCTGCCCGGCTCAGCACTCAGCCTGCCCGGGGAGCTGCCCAGGGTGCTGCAGGGAGACGGGTGGGGGGAAGGAGCCCCCCGGCAGGGCTTGTGCTGCCACAGCTGCTGCCTGGGGCAGGGGATCACAACTCCACTGCACAACGGAATGTTTCTGAGGGCACTTTGCAAGAGGAGAGCCAAGGCAGGGGGTTTCCATTTCCTGTTCTGAGGCAAAGAGGTTTGGAGTCAGAAATCTAAAAGGGGCAATAAGAGTTCTGAGAATTTTTCATCAATCAATTGCTTGTTTTGTGAACACTCACACATGATGTGCTTTCAGTCTCCCCTTTCTCGAAGGATGGAATTATCATCATTTTCTGTAGGCATGAATAATTCACTTATCCTACAAACAGGCAGCATTTTCTAACTGAAACTGAATGCCACAGAAGCTCGGGTAGGGGGCTCTAAGAGCACTTGGGGTAAAGATATGAGACATGAAACAGATGAAAATATCCAGGGAGAAGGCATAAGAAAATAAAAGGAAGGTTAGAGCTCCATATGCTGCTTCTGCTTAAGGAATGCTGAAATACATGAAATTAAATGCAAGTAATGGTGCTAAATGTACACTGTTGTAAGAGAATAAAAACATTTCATATTATAGCAGGAGGAGTGTGTCTGAGAATGGTCTGGACTTGTCATTATCTTCTGCACTCTGAGCAGGACTCCAAGCCCAACAACAGCAGATGTCCAACAGCAGCTCCATCAGTGAGTTCCTCCTGCTGCCGTTGGCAGACACGCGGCAGCTGCAGCTCCTGCACTTCTGGCTCTTCCTGGGCATCTACCTGGCTGCCCTCCTGGGCAACGGCCTCATCAGCACAGCCGTAGCCTGCGACCGCCGCCTGCACACCCCCATGTACTTCTTCCTCCTCAACCTGGCCCTCCTCGACCTGGGCTGCATCTCCACCACTCTCCCCAAAGCCATGGCCAACGCCCTCTGGGACACCAGGGCCATCTCCTACACAGGATGTGCTGCACAGCTCTTTTTCTTTTCCTTCTTCCTCTCAGCAGAGTATTCCCTTCTCACCATCATGTCCTATGACCGCTACGTTGCCATCTGCAAGCCCCTGCACTACGGGACCTTGATGGACAGCAGAGCTTGTGCCACCATGGCAGCAGCTGCCTGGGGCACTGGGGTTCTCTATTCCCTGCAGCACACTGCCAGTACGTTTTCACTGCCTCTCTGCCAAGGCAATGTTGTCAACCAGTTTTTCTGTGAAATCCCACAGATCCTCAAGCTCTCCTGCTCTGGCTCCTACCTCATGGAATTTGTATTTCTCTTTTTTGGTGTCAGTTTAGGCTTTGGTTGCTTTGTTTTCATAGTTGTGTCCTATGTGCACATCTTCATGGCTGTGCTGAGGATGCCCTCTGAGCAGGGACGGCACAAAGCCTTCTCCATGTGCCTCCCTCACCTGGCTGTGGTCTCCCTGTTTCTCAGCACTGGTGCTTTTGCCTACCTGAAGCCCCCGTCCATTTCCTCCCCACTCCTGGATCTGACAGTGGCACTTCTGTATGCAGTGGTTCCTCCAACACTAAACCCTATTATCTACAGCATGAGGAACAGGGAGATCAAGCACGCTTTCAGGAAGGTGTTGCAATAAGCACTATTCCAGCTACAATAAAATGCACAACTTCCTCAATAGGATTCCCAGTGGTGGTTCTTTATGTTTTATGCATCTTTGTCTGTTTGATTATGTGAGATATAGGAATGTGCAAAAAAAAAATGTTATTGAACTTATAAATAAAAATGTATTTAAATTCTTTCCTACCTAATTTCCATTTTCTCACTCCAAGAACTCATGTAAACATGGAACCAGATTCCCTGAACATGTTATAAGATACCTAAAAAGCTTTCAAAATAGACTTACTTAGATTTTCTTTCTTCCTACTTTGCCTGGATTTGGGGAGGTACAGCCACAGACAGCAGCTCAACGTGCTCTTTTCATTCATGTGCTCTTACCAGTGCTGCAGTGCTCTTGAGTCCTCTCATTTGTGCAGTCCTGAAGGTCTTGTGTGTCTCACAACAGTCCTGTTGCCTCTACAGCAGCAATCCAGGGCTGCAGTCAGTAGCCGGCAATATGAACAGGTCTGTCAGAGCTGGTCTCCTTGCTGGCACTGCCATAACAAGAGGGCCCCTTTAGAGCAGGACCAGAGAACTGGAGGGAGGCCTCTTCCAAAGCTGGTGTAAGGAATATACCTCAGGAGCTGCTCCCTGAGAAAACCTTGAGATCTTCAGGTGCTCTTCACTGTGTGACCAGATCAGATTGAATAGTCCCAAGGAGATCCGTAAGCATCTCAAGGCAGTGCTGTGGTTTAAGGTTTATGGGTTGAGACAAAGAGAAAAAGAAAAGGATAATAATTATGACAAATGTATTTATACATATATAATATATTTAGTGTATTTTCACACATATACAACATATGCAGTTGCAAACATATATGAACTAATCCCTATGCGCATCTGTCTGCAAGTCCAGGATTAGTTGCAGGGGTTTTAACAGCCACAGGGTTCACTGTAGGAGCTGAAGTGGCTGTTGGGCTGTTGCAGGAGTTGAAGTGACCTCAGAGTTCATTGCCAGAGCTGGAACCACCACAGGACCTGTGACTATGTTGGAGCAGCCACTGGGCTCATTGGAGGGGTTGGAGCCACCGCAGGGCTGTACTTCCTCCCTTGGGAGGAATTTGTACCATTTTCTTATTACCATACTTGGAACAGCTACAGGACCCGTAGCAGGAGTAACTGCAGAGCTCATTATGAGGGGTGGAGTGACAGAGGGATCTGCCCAGAGCTTGGAGCAACTGCAGGACGTGTAGCAAAACCTTGGAGCTGCTGCATGGTCTGTGCCAGGAGTTGCAGAGGCTGCAGCACTGTCAGCAGATCCAGCTCTCTGGATCTGGCACACTGCAGTCATTTGTGCCTCTTGGGGGTTACCAGTGCCACAGCAGACCTGCCCCCAATATTCTACCAGTTTATCAGGATCCTGCAGTTGCTCGGAGATGAAGTTCCAAAGCCCTGGGGGTGCCCACCACTCCAGGCAGCTGCCCAGACCGTCCCACACCCTCTGCCATGCAGAGCCTTCTCACCTTGGGGCAGATCTCTCACTGATATTCCTGAATAATTGTTTAACCTCAATCATAGATTCATAGAATCACCAAGGTTGGAAAAGGCCTAAAAGATCATCCAGTCCAACCGTTCACCTATTACCTATAGCTCCCACTAAACCATGTCCCTCAACACAATATCCAGTACACCCCCGGACTCACAGAGGCGACAATGTAAATTGTGTAATTCCTAATCATATGGACAATATTACTTCCAAAACCCAAAGATGACCGCAGAGGTGAATGTGCACAAAACTTCACTTTGTCAGCTGCCAATTTTATCGTGGTACAAACTGAGGTCAAACAGCATAGCAAAATAAATACCCTAATGCAGCATCCAAGCACCAAGTAAGGAGCTGTGCAGTGAAGCTTCATGAGAAGACTCAACAAGCTCCACACATAGGGAGCACATCCACACATATCAGCACCATGGCCTGCACTTCTCCAGCTCCCACAAAGCCCTGTCCGCTCTGGACAGATGTGCTGCTATCTCAACCCTTGGAGCCTCACATCAGGCACCAAAATGACAGTGGTTGTTGAACCCAACATGTGGCTCAGCAGCACACAGTGCTTTGTGCACTGCCCAATTCCCAGTGGGATGGGGATGAGAACTGGGAAAAAGAGTACAACTTCTGGGATGTAACAAAGCAGTTTACTAAGAGAGATAAAAGAAGTGGAGTAATAGTTATCACTATATATCCGTTGATATGGAATTGTATGTAACAACTGATGCACAAGCACTTGCTCAGCACCACCAGACTGATGCTCAGCTGGACCCTGGGCAGTGAAGAGACTGAGATGAACTCCCACCCCTTTCAATACAATTTCTGCTTGCTGTCAGCTGATAGAGAACGTCCCTTTGGCCACTATCAGTCAGCTGTCCTCACTCTGTTCCCTCCCAGCTCCATGTGCCCTCCACTGACCATGGCCTTGGCTCTGTACAACACTGCTTAGCAGCAGCTGTAAACATCAGAGTGTTATCAATGGTTTTCTCCTAGAACCAAAACACTGCACCACAGCAGACAGTCTGAAGAAAACAATTCCATTCCAGCTGTAACTCAGATTCCTGCCTGTCCCCTCTTCTTGTTCTTCCTGATCAGGAAGCAAGGAACAGAATCTGCCGCTCTCCTCTCTGAGCCCTTTCCATCAGTTCTCAGCTGGCTCCTCTGCCATCCCCAGGCAGAGCTCAGTGCCCTCTCATGGATGGCAGCAGCCTTTTCTCTTCTTCCTTGCCCATCCGTCATGCAGAATCTGTACCCCATTTGCTACAGTACAGAGCTGAGAATCAACCCACCATGTCTCTGTGAACCAAACAAGACCCTAGGCCTGCAAAGGCACAGAGATTTGGAGTTTGCTGAGTGAATGTTTGTGGTCCTCTCATTAGTGTAACGACTCTTCAGAAAGGATCCCCTTCCAGAAGCATGTTTTGATTTTGCCTGGCTGGGCCTTGCATCTACACCGTGCTACTGGTGTTCAGAAGATGGCACACAGGTACGAGACCCATTGTGGGGCTCACAGTTGTCCAGTGAACATTGTCACTACCCAGGGCATGTCTTTCCTAAAGGTCCTCAGTGGCATTTGCCAGCTGGCTGGGGGTGTGCTGGAGACCCCAGGGAACTGCCATTCTGTTGTAATACAAGAAGAATTTTACAGAGCAGCAGCCATGGATCAAGATAAGCACTTTACAGAGCAGCAGCTGCAGAGCAGGATAAACAGCATGAGAACCAAGGACACCTCTAGCAAAAGAGTGAAAGGCTCGTGGCTTTGAAGCGGGGTTTTAGGGTTCTTATTGCAGAAGCTTTCTTCCAATTAGTACGTGTGATTTTTGAACACCCTTGTTTGTTTGCTATAAAAGTACGGCTCTTCAGGCAATAGATGGACACAGCTATATTTAACTATATTGGTGTGTGGTTGTTTGTCCTAGAACGCTGACTTTTGCCTTCAGGTTCGCCAACACATGGGGGCCCGCAATGTCATGGGATTTAACTCTTGAACACCTGTGGGATCCCGAGAAACTAAGCCAGTATTTGAGTCAGGGATGGCGCAGCCTAGATAGATCTAAGGGGGTATGACTTATTTGGGGCTTGGCTTGTGCTTACCGTGCTCTATATAACACTGTTCCGAAAAGAGAGAATTTCCGAGCTGAGGTTCTAGCCAAAAAGGGAAATCCCCAAGTCAATTTTGATCAGTCACAGGAGGCACCAGTAACAATATCAGTTGCCCTTGTGGAAGGCAAGAAATGGAAATGGGTGTCCTCACGTCTAGAACGGAAAAAAGAAGTGGAGGAGGAGGCAACAGAAGATCCAGGTGACAGGTCTGGATAAGTACCGAGAAAGGAAAAAGGAAAAGTGTCATGAAGAAGAGAGTGATGAGGAGGAAATCTCTGTTACTGTTTGTCGATCCCTGAAGATGACTGAAATCGAAGGCGTAAGAAAGGAGTTCACACGGCACCAGAATGAATCTCTTGTTACCTGGTTGCTTCGCTGTTGGGACAGCTGGGACGGTAGCTTGTTGTGATGTGACAGGCCCTTCCCCATATTCTGGAAGAATCTTAGTGTAATACAGTGGGTGTAGACAAAAAGGCGTAGGTTATATAAGGATGTGTCTGTTTCAATAAATCGCCATTTTGCCACTTCATCTCCTTGGTGTCACTTGGTAATTGGCCTAGCTGCTGCTTCAGTTGAAGGCGAGAGATCGTAAAGAAATTAACGACCATAAAGCCTTCATGTGTATCATTAAAATTCTCAGCTATTAGACACAAGCGCTTTCCAGATTGAGCAAGGAACAACAGTAAATTGCACTGTGTGTTTCCTTGTGGTGTTACCTACGTGACCACAGAGAAGACACGAGGAAGTGGCATGACCAGCCTACTCCTGTACTATGAGCATGGGTGAGGGAACTACAAAACAGTCCAACCACCAGTACGGCTGCTCCAGTTATCACAGGTAACCAATAGAGGGGCCCTGCCCTCATTCAAGGGAGTGGAAGGGATAATAGAGTTTATTGGACTGTGTGGATTTGATGGCCTAGCACATCAGAACCACAGAAATATAAGGCACTGGTGGATACTGGTGCACAGTGCACCCTAATGCCCTCCAGTCATGAAGGGACAGAATCAATCCATATTTCTGGATATCTCTCAAGAATTGACTGTGTTGGAGGCTGAAATAAGCCTCACTGGTAAAGACTGGAAAAAACATCCTATGTGAGTGGTCCAGGGTTTCCGTTCATACTTGGTATTGAGGATACCTCAGAAGAGGGCATTTCAAGGATACTAAGGGGTATCACTGGGCCTTTGGAATCGCTGCTGTAGATATGGACAACATTAAGCAGCTGTCTGTTTTGCCTGGCCTGTCAGAGGACCCGTCTGTTGTGAGGCTGCTACGAGTAAAAATAAAAGAGCAGCAGGTACCGATTGCTACAAAGACAGTGCACAGACGGCAGTATCGCACCAACAGGGATTCCTTGCTCCCCATTCATGATTTGATTCGCCAGTTGGAGAATCAGGGAGTGATCAGTAAAACTCACTCACCTTTTAACAGCTCCATATGGCCAGTGCGTAAAGCCAGTGGAGAATGGAGGCTGACAGTAGACTACCGTGGCCTGAATGAGGTCACACCCCCACTGAGTGCTGCTGTGCTGGAGAGCAAATAATTCAAATTCTTCTATGAGCCAGTTTTGCTATTAAGTGAAGCAAAGTAAAAGGGCCTGCCCAGGAAATTCAGTTCTTAGGTATAAAGTGGCAGGATGGATGTCATCACATCCCAACAGTGATTGACAAAATCACTGCCATGTCTCCACCAACTAGCAAGAAAGAGACACAATCTTTCCTGGGTGCAGTGGGCTTTTGGAGGATGCACATTCCAAACTACAGCCTCATTGTAAGCCCCCTTTATCAGGTGATGCAGAAGAAGAATGATTTTGCATAGGGCCCAGAGCAGCAGCAGGCTTTTGAACAGATTAAACAGGAGATAGCCTGTGCCATGGACCTGGGGCCAGTACGGACTGGACAGGATGTAAAGAACATCCTCTATACTGCTGCTGGAGAGAAAGGTCCCACTTGGAGTTTGTGGCAAAGAGCCTCAGGAGGGACCCAAGGCCGACCCCTGGGATTCTGGAGCTGAGCGTACAAGGGGTCTGAAGAGTGCTACACTCCAACTGAGAAGGAGATCTTAGCCGCGTATGAGGGGGCTCGGGCTGCTTCCGAAGTAGCTGGTACTGAAATGCAGCTCTTTCTGGCACCTCGACTGTCAATGATGAACCGGATGTTGAAAGGGGAGGTTCTCTCCACCCATCATGCTACCGATGCCACCTGGAGCAAGTGGATTGCACTGATTAGACAACAAGCGCGGATGGGGAACCTCAATCGTCCAGGAATTTTAGAAGTGATCATGAACTGGACTGAAGATAAAAAGTTTGGAACATCACCAGGAGAAGAGGTGTCATGTGCTAAAGCGGCCCCACCATACATCGAACTACCAGAAAATGAAAAGAAATATGCTCTTTTCACTGATGGATCATTTCATATTGTAGGGAAGCATCGGAGATGGAAAGCTGCTGTTTGGAGCCCCACACGACAGGTCGCAGAGGCCACTGAAGGTAAAGGAGAATCAAGCCAGTTTGCAGAGGTAAAAGCTGTCCAGCTGACCTTAGATGTGGCTGAACGGGAGAGGTGGCCAATGCTTTATCTTTATACTGACTCATGGATGGTGGCAAATGCCTTATGGGGGTTGTTACAGCAGTGGGAACAAAATAACTGGCAACGGAGGTGTAAACCTATTTGGGCTGCTGAACTGTAGAAAAACATAACTGCTCAAAAAAAAGATATGACTGTAAAGGTGTGTCACGTGGATGCACACTTGCCCAAGAGTCGGGCTATTGCAGAACAACAAAACAACCATCAGGTAGGTCGAGCTGCCAGAATTGAGGTGGCTCAAATAGACTTGGACTGGCAGAACAAGAGTGAATTATTTCAAGCTTGATGGTTCCATGAGACCTCAGGCCATCAAGGAATGGACATAACATATAATTGGGCTAGAGACTGAGGGGTGGACTTAACTATGGATGCTATTGCACTGGTTATTCATGACTGTGAATCATGTGCCATAATTAAACAAGCCAAGAATATGAAGCCTCTCTGGGGGGAAGGCCAAGGCAAAAGTATAAATATGGGGAGGAGTGACAGGTGAATGATGTCACCTTGCCAGGATCTCATAATGATAAGCGTTTTGTGCTTACCATGGTGGAAGCAACCACTGGGTGGCTTGAAACATACGCAGTACCCCATGCTACTGCCAGAAACACAATATTGGGTTGTTAGAAACAAGTCCTATAGAGACATGACACCTCAGAAAGAACTGAGTCTCATAATGGGACACATTTCAAAAATTCCCTTAATAAATACTTGGGCCAAAGTTCATGGCATTGAGTGGATTTATCATATCCCCTACCATGCACCAGCTTCTGGTAAAATTAAAAGATACAATGGGGTGTTGAAAACTATGTTGAAAGCAATGGGTGGTGGAACACTGAAGCACTGGGAAAAGCATTTGCATGTGGTGCAAGGATGCTGTTAAAGTTCATATCCCACATGTGCCCTGTGTCTCATCACAGGATGTGGGGTGTGAGAAGGGCCCAGTCTGAACAAGCAGTCAATCCCAGTGAAACTCTGAACTTCAGATCTCTCAGTTCCAGTGCCCTCCTGTGCACACTCTCCCATAGTTTGATGTTCTTTATGTTCTGCATTGCCCAGAAGTGCACCCAGTGCTCCAGGTGAGGCAGTAGCAATGCAGAGCAAAGAGGGACAAACCTTTCTCCCACCCAGCTGGCAATAAATTGCTTGATGCACTTTAGGGGACTGTTGGCCTTCTTGGCTGGCTGGGCACACTGCTGACTCACTTAAAATTTTATGTTGAGCAGGACCCCCAATCCTTTTCAGTCAGACGTCTCTCATGTGTCCAATATACAGACAGTGTTTATGTCCAGGGTTGCCCATACCCAGGTGCACAATCAGGCACTTGTTCTTGTTATACTTTATGCACTTGGTGCTTAGTACCAACTGGTACCCACTTCTCTGACTTGTCCACATCTCTCTGCAAGTCCTCTCCACCCTCAGTGGAGGCAACAACACCTCCTCATCTGGTCTCATCAGCAAACTTGCTCAGAACATCTTCTAGTCCTGCATGCAAGTCATCTGCATAAACATGAAAGGAAAGTGGCCCTAAAATGGAACCCTGGGGAGCTCTGACAGTGACCATCTACCAGCCCAATGGAACCCACTGACTATAATCCTTTGGGACAGAACTACTGGCCAACTGCTCACCCACCACTGCTGGTGAACCTGAAAGGCAAAATGTCAGCATGCTGGGTCAAACAGAGAAACACCAATATAGTTACATATAGCTGCATCAATTTATTGCCCGAAAGCCAGACTTTTATAGGAGACAGACAAGGGTGTCCAAAAATCACACACGCTAATTGGAGGAAAGCTACTGCAATAACAACCCTATAACCCCCCTTCAAAGCCACGAGCCATTCATTCTTTTCCTAGAGATGTCCTTTGTTCTCATGCTGTTTATCCTGCTCCGCAGCTGCTGCTCTGTGAACTCCTTATCTCAATCCATGGCTGCTGCTCTGTAAAATTCTTCTTGTATTACAACACACCACGTTCTGTTTCTGTCTAGCTGTATGCAGGAATTTCTGTCCAGAAGGGTGCTGGAGAAATAGTATCAAAAGCTCTACTGAAATCCTCAAGGATTACATCAACTGCCTTCCCTTGTTCAGCTCAATGGATAAAGGTGTCATAAAAAGACCTGAAATTAAATAGGACCTTCCCCTCTGTATCTTGTGTTGTCTGTGACCTGTCCTTCAGTTGTTTTTCCATAACTCCCACCATCATTTTCTCCATAATTTTACCAAGCACTGTAGTGAGACTGACAGGTCCATAGTTGCCCGTGTCATCTTTCTTGCTCTTCCTTACAATGAGACAACATTTGCCAGCTTCCTGTCAACAGGTATGACCCTAGATTTATTAGATGCCATTGAAATGCGAGCCCAGAGTATGCTAAAGTGTCATCAGTGCAAGAACGTAGATGTGCCAGAGCTTTGCAATGCCTTGAAATCCAGACTATGCCACAGATGGAGCAGAGAGGAAGATCTGCCTCTTCTGTTCTGAGCTCATCCTTTTGATAAGCTGAATATCACTACATACTCCATGGGGTCAGGTGCAAAAGACACAATGGGTGCCCTAAGCACGTGGCTGAGGTGGTATTTAGGATGGCCAAGAATACCTCCCTTCTGGCCCTCAGCTGATGCTCCAGAAGGAGGTGTCTATCTCATAGATTTTCCGTCACAGTTTACAAGCACTAGCACAAAACTAGGATCACCCAAGGCATCTTGGGCATCACTGAGAGACTGTGTATGAGTAGTGCAGTCCCTGTGGAATAAAAACCAAGGATTCAGATGAGGGACTCACACACAGACACCTCACTGTGCACATCTGAACTCAGCTAGGTGAACTTGTAGCTCCTGTGGTTCTTTGAAAAACTGATCCCAATTCAGCCCCAGGGTTTCCATCTGAGGATGAGATGCCTAACGCTAGAATAAGGATGGGATGGTCTGTTGATAACAGGACAAATGGAAACGGATTTAAATTAAAAAGGGGAGACATAGGTTAGATGTGAGGAACCTATATTTTTACACAGCAACACTGGAAAAAGTTGCCCTCAGAGGCTGTGCATGCCCAATGGATGGGATCCTGGGTTTACTCTGGGTTTACCCTCACGTCAGTCCATGTTTCTACTCATACTTTTGTCTAGGTGAACTCTCACTTTACTCAAGGTTTTACTCACAGTTTACCATCAGGGAGTGTGATCGGGAGATGGGCTGGTGGAGTGACTTGCTGGCATCCCCGAGGGAAGGCTGCCAGGCAGATACCCCCAGAAAAGTGGTTGACTCCCTGCCCTGTCACAGTCAGACAGACCTGACTGATGAGGAGGGTTGGAAGAGAGTCCCAACTCAACATCACAGGAGCCCCCCCATGCCTGCCTAGCCCTCGACCCCTGATCTATCTAAGCAACAGGTTTGACACTCTGAAATCTGAAGGAGATAAGAATGGGGAGGCAATGGAGGATCTGCCTAGGAGGAAACCTAATGCAAGGCAGTCACTACCAAGCCTTGTGACTTCCTCTGCCATGAAAGAAAGAAGGGTGGCCGTGGTGGGTGACTCCCTTCTCAGAGGAATAGAGGGCCCCATTTGCAGACTGGACCCCAGTTGTCAGTAAGTCTGCTGCCTTCTTGGTTTCAGGTCAGGGACATAATGAGGAAACTCCCAGTGCTGGTTAGGTCCACTGATTATTTTCCACTACTCATAGTTTAGGTGGGCAGTGATGAAATTTCTTAGATAAGACTACAAACTATAAAAAGAGATTTCAGGAATTTAGGCCATTTAGTTCACAAAGTGGGAGATCAAGTGATTTTTTGTTCTATACCTTCAGTGGCAGTGAGGGACACAGAGCAGGCTTGGAAAGCAAAGCAATGAACAATTGTCTCAGAGGTTGGTACTGAGCCAGAAACTTTGAGTTCTTTGATCACAGGACAGTTTACTTGGCCCATGGTCTGTTATCCATGAATGGAACCCAACTGTCTCAAAGGGGGAAGTGAATCCTAGCATAGACGGTAGTGGGGCTTATCAAAAGAGCTTTAAACTAGCTACGATGGGGGAGTGGACAAAACAGGGCTTACCAGAGATAAGCCTAGGGAAATGCTGTTTGAGCTGGGAGAGAGGCAGATGCCTCAGCTGAAGTGCATCTACACCAACGCACGCAGCTTGGTCAACAAGCAAGAGGAGCTGGAAGCAACTGTGCATCTGACAAACCATGACCTAGTTGCTATTACCGACCCATGGTGGGACCACTGCCATGACTGGAGTGCTGTGATGGATGGTTACAAGCTCTTCAGAAGGGATAGAGGAGGAAGGAAGGGTGGTGGTGTGGCCCTTTATATTAAAGAGAGTTTTGATGTTGAAGAGCTTGGGCTTCAGAATGAAGTGCATGTTTGTAAGGATCGGGGGAAAGGCCTGTAAGTGTGACATCTTGCTAAAGGTTTCTTATAGACCGCCTAATTGATGGGTGAGGCATTCTATGAGCAGCTTACTGAAGTCGCAAGATTGCCAGCACTCATTTTCTTGGGAGACTACAACTTCTCTGATATATGCTGGGAATATAATAAATAGCAGAGGAATCATTCCAAGAGGTTTATAGATTGCATGCAAGACAGCTTCCTTACACAGCTGGTATGAAGTCCTACCAGGGGTGGTTCCTTGCTAGACCTGCTCTTCACTAACAGTGAAGGACTGGTAGGAGTTGAGAAGGTTGGGGACTGTCTTGGGCAGAGTGGCCATGAAATGGTAGAATTCTCTATTCTTGGAGATGTCAGAAGGGTGACTAGCAAAACTACTATCCTGAACTTCTAGAGGGCGGACTTTGACCTGTTCAGGACACTTGTAGCACAGGTCCCTTGGGAGTCGCTCCTTATGGGTAAAGGGGTCCAGGAAGCCTGGACACTCCTCAAGATGGAAATCTTAAAGGCACGAGATCAGGCTGTCCCTGAATGCCATAAGGTGAGCCATAGGGGAAGAAGACCAGTGCAGATGAACTGGGAAAAACTATTGAGACTCAGGAAGAAAAAGAGAATCTCCGTCCTCTGGAAGAAGGGGCTGGGTACTTGGGGAGATTACAAGGAAGTTGCTAAGGCATGCAGGGAGGAAGTTAGGAAGGCACATTAATTCCCTGTCCCTTAATCCATGCCCAGAGCTTCTCAGCCATGTCACTGCCAACTGTAAGCTCCATGCAGAGTTCAAGTGGGACACAGAGGGCACAGCCTTCTGCTGGGTGGATGCAAGTGTTGGTGGAACCAGATGGGACAAAGCCCTCCCACCATGCCCTCCTGGGAAAATGGCCACCCCAAGAATGGCAGTCTGCCTCCTCCATGACCCCATCTGAAATGCTCCTGCACTGATTGATTATAGGGCTTTAAACCAGGTCCAAATGGGGAAGGGTGGGGAATTGGATGTGACAGAGAAGGGCTGAGGGATATTGTTGCTGTTGGAGATTGAATGGAAAGCCTCTGAGTTGTTCTATAGGATTGTGTGAGGATTCCTCAGAGAAAGTCTTGTTGCCAATACCCCGTCCTAAATCTTACTGTGTACCCTCTGGGGGTAACCCCAACCTACTGCTGCCCTAAAGTGCCTGTAGACCAGTGCGGGTAGCATGGGAAATAAACGGGACAAATCAAGAGAAAACCACAGAGCTTTTCCTTTCATGCAGGCTGCTGATTCTGAGCAAGGCCCTGAACATCAGTACCACAGTGTAGATGCAAGACCCAGACAGGCTAAATCAAAGCATGCTTCTGGAAAGGGATGCTTTCTGAAGAATCCTTACACTAATGAGAGGACCACAAACATTCACTCAGCGAACTCCAAATCTCTGTGCCTTTGCAGGCCTAGGGTCTTGTTTGGTTCACAGAGACACGGTGGGTTGATTCTCAGCTCTGTACTGTAGCAAATGGGGTACAGATTCTGCATGACGGATGGGCAAGGAAGAAGAGAAAAGGCTGCTGCCATCCATGAGAGGGCACTGAGCTCTGCCTGGGGATGGCAGAGGAGCCAGCTGAGAACTGATGGAAAGGGCTCAGAGAGGAGAGCGGCAGATTCTGTTCCTTGCTTCCTGATCAGGAAGAACAAGAAGAGGGGACAGGCAGGAATCTGAGTTACAGCTGGGATGGAATTGTTTTCTTCAGACTGTCTGCTGTGGTGCAGTGTTTTGGTTCTAGGAGAAAACCATTGATAACACTCTGATGTTTACAGCTGCTGCTAAGCAGTGTTGTACAGAGCCAAGGCCATGGTCAGTGGAGGGCACATGGAGCTGGGAGGGAACAGAGTGAGGACAGCTGACTGATAGTGGCCAAAGGGACGTTCTCTATCAGCTGACAGCAAGCAGAAATTGTATTGAAAGGGGTGGGAGTTCATCTCAGTCTCTTCACTGCTCAGGGCCCAGCTGAGCATCAGTCTGGTGGTGCTGAGCAAGTGCTTGTGCATCAGTTGTTACATACGATTCTATATCAACGGATATATAGTGATTACTATTACTCCTCTCCTTTTATCTCTCTTAGTAAACTGCTTTGTTACAACCCAGAAGTTGTACTCTTTTTCCCAGTTCTCATCCCCATCCCACTGGGAATGGGGCAGTGCACAAAGCACTGTGAGCTGCTGAGCCACATGTTGGGTTCAACAACCACAGTCATTTTGGTGCCTGATGTGAGGCTCCAAGGGTTGTGGTAACAGCACATCTGTCCAGAGTGGACAGGGCTTTGTGGGAGTTGGAGATGTGCAGGCCATGGTGCTGATAGTTTCCCTATTTGTGAAGCTTGCTGAGTCTTCTCATGAAGCTGCATTTCACAGCTCCTTGCTTGCTGCTTGTTTTCCCTGCTGCATCATTTGTCAACTCTGGATGCTGGATTAGGGTATTTATTTTGCTATGCTGTTTGACCTTGGTTTGTACCACGATAAAATTGGCAAAGTGAAGTTTTGTGCACATTCAGCTCTTTGGACATCTTTGGGTTTTGGAAGTAATATTGTTGGTATGATTAGGAATTACACATTTTACACTGTCGTCTCTGGGAGACCAGGGGTATTCAAGGAGAGACTGGATATTGTGTTGAGGGACATGGTTAAGTGGGAGCTATTGGTAATAGGTGAACGGTTGGATTGGATGATCTTTCAGGCCTTTTCCAGCCTTGGTGATTCTATGATTCTAGGATTGAGGTTAAACAATTATTCAGGAATATCAGTGAGAGATCTGCCCCAAGGTGAGAAGGCTCTGCATGGCAGGGGGTGTGGGACAGTCTGGGCAGCTGCCTGGAGTGGTGGGCACCCCCAGGGCTTTGGAACTTCATCTCCGAGCAACTGCAGGATCCTGAGAAACTGGTAGAATATTGGAGACAGGTCTGCTGTGGCACTGGTAATCCTAAAAAGGCCCAAATGACTGCAGTGTGCCAGGGCCTGGCCCACACCTACTGAGCTGTCTTCAACACTATTCAGCATCTTCAAGGGGAAGAGAGCTGGATCTGCTGACATTGCTGCAGCCTCTGCAACTCCTGGCACAGTCCCTGCAATAGCTCCAAGTTTTTGCTACACATCCTGCAGTTGCTCCAAGCTCTGGACAGATCCCACTGTCACTCCACCCCTCATAAGGAGCTCTGCGGTCACTTATGCTACAGGTCCTGTAGCTGTTCCAAGTATTGAGATAAGAAAATTAAGCAAACCACTGAGTGCTGCTGTAGAGACGACGGGACTGCTGTGAGACACACAAGACCTTCAGGCCTGTAGAAATGAGAGGACTCGAATCCTCTGTGCACTGTATCAGTGTAAAGAGAGGAGGAATGAAAAGAACTAGTTGTGCTTCTATCTGTGGCTGTACCTTCCCCAAATCCAGACAAAGTTGGATAAGAGAAGAGCTAAGGAAAAGCGTATTTTGAATGCTATTTATTTATCTCTTAACCTATTCGGGGAATCTGGTTCCATGTTTACATGAGCTCTTGGAGTGAGAAAATGGATAGTAGGTGTGAAAGAAGTGAAACAAATTTTTATTTATAAGTTCAATAACATTTTTTTGCACGTTGCTATATCTCACATAATCAATCAATCAAAGATGCATAAAAGATGAAGAACCATCACTGGGAATCATGCGATGAAGATGTGCACTTTATTGAAGCGGGAATAGTGAGTATTGCAACACCTTCCTGAGAGCGTGCTTGATCTCCCTGTTCCTCATGCTGTAGATAATAGGGTTCAGTGTTGGAGGAACCACTGAGTACAGAAGTGCCACTGTCAGATCCAGGAGTGGGGAGGGAATGGAGGGGGGCTTCAGGTAGGCAAAAGCACCAGTGCTGAGAAACAGGGAGACCACGGCCAGGTGAGGGAGGCACGTGGAGAAGGCTTTGCGCCGTCCCTGCTCAGAGGGCATCCTCAGCACAGCCATGAAGATGTGCACATAGGACACAACTATGAAAACATAGCAGCCTACGTCTAAACTGATAGTAAAAATGAGAAACACAACTTCCCTGAGATTTGATTCTGAACAGGAGAGCTTGAGGATCTGGGGAATTTCACAGAAAAACTGGTTGACAACATTGCCTTGGCAGAGAGGCAGTGAAAACGTACTGGCAGTGTGCAGCAGGGAATTGAGAACCCCAGTGCCCCAGGCAGCTGCTGCCATGGTGGCACAAGCTCTGCTGTCCATAAAGGTCCCGTAGTGCAGGGGCTTGCAGATGGCAACATAGCGGTCATAGGACATGATGGTGAGAAGGGAATACTCTGCTGAGAGGAAGAAGGTAAAGAAAAAGAGCTGTGCAGCACATCCTGTGTAGGAGATGGCCCTGTTGTCCCAGAGGGCGTTGGGCATGGCTTTGGGGAGAGTGGTGGAGATGCTGCCCAGGTCGAGGAGGGCCAGGTTGAGGAGGAAGAAGTACATGGGGGTGTGCAGGCGGCGGTCGCAGGCTACGGCTGTGCTGATGAGGCCGTTGCCCAGGAGGGCAGCCTGGTAGATGCCCAGGAAGAGCCAGAAGTGCAGGAGCTGCAGCTGCCGCGTGTCTGCCAACGGCAGCAGGAGGAACTCACTGATGGAGCTGCTGTTGGGCATCTGCTGTTGTTGGGCTTGGAGTCCTGCTCAGAGTGCAGAAGATAATGACAAGTCCAGACCATTCTCAGAGGCACTACTCCTGCTATACTATGAAATGTTTTAATTCTTTTACAACAGTGTACATTTAGCACCATTACTTGCATTTAATTTCATGTAGATCAGCATTCCTTAAGCAGAAGCAGCATATGGAGCTCTAACCTTCCTCTTATTTTCTTATCCCTTCTCCCTGGATATTTTCATCTGTTTCATGTCTCATATCTTTACCCCAAGTGCTCTTAGAGCCCCCTACCCGAGCTTCTGTGGCATTCAGTTTCAGTTAGAAAATGCTGCCTGTTTGTAGGATAAGTGAATTATTCATGCCTACAGAAAATGATGATAATTCCATCCTTCGAGAAAGGGGAGACTGAAAGCACATCATGTGTGAGTGTTCACAAAACAAGCAATTGATTGATGAAAAATTCTCAGAACTCTTATTGCCCCTTTTAGATTTCTGACTCCAAACCTCTTTGCCTCAGAACAGGAAATGGAAACCCCCTGCCTTGGCTCTCCTCTTGCAAAGTGCCCTCAGAAACATTCAGTTGTGCAGTGGAGCTGTGATCCCCTGCCCCAGGCAGCAGCTGTGGCAGCACAAACCCTGCCGGGGGCTCCTTACCCCACACGTCTCCCCGCAGCGCCCTGGGCAGCTCCCCGGGCAGGCTGAGTGCTGAGCCTGGCAGGCGGCAGAGTCCCATACCCGGCACACAGCCCCTGGGGCACAGCAGGGACCCTGCTCTGCAGGACAGCCCTGGGCACCCGTCTCAGCTGGAGCAGAAAGCTTTTTCCACAGTAAAGAAACATGCAGTGCCTGCAGTCAGATCTCCTATGGGATGTCCCAGTTATAGTTACCCCTTAATTAAAAGCAGCTCATGGTCAGCTGTGAGACTTACCTTGTCATGGTCTGTGAGCAATGCTCCTGCAGTGAGTTCACAGCCCGCTCACACCACACACATCCTGCAAGCTCTCTCCAATTTCTCTCCTCTCCTTCTGTCACCTGCAGGCTGTGCTGTGCACGAGATCTGCTCCTGGGCACAGCTGTCTCTCTGCAGCTCTGCCCACTTTTATGAGCTCCCTGTGTCCCAGGAACCTGGACAAGCAAGCAGCAGATTATGTCATTTTTATCCTTCCCACTCATTTCCCCTGACATGTCCCTGGGTCCTCATGGCCAACAGCTCCTGAAAGACAACAGCATCATGACTGTGCTTTGAAATCCACTCAATTAACCACCACATGTCCAGTGGTCAGTGACTGATTGGAGACATATGGGGAGTGCTCCCAGAGATCGTTTGATGAAACAATAAGGGCAACCAGACAAGGAAGGCGAGGTTTGGACTTTCCCTGTGCAGGGCAGTGATCCAGCTGAGGCAGCGCAGGAGTCTCATCCCTTGACAGAAATCCTGGAGCTGAAATGGGATTCGGCTCCCCACAGAACCACAGGAGCTGGGATTTCTCTGGTTCAGTTCAGAAGTGCACAAGGAGTTGCCTGCATGTGAGCTCCTGCTCTGAGTCCTCGGTCCTTCAGCTGGGAGGCAGCAGCTCACACACAGACACTGGGTGATGCCCAAGGTGCCTGGGCTGCTCCTGATGTTTGCAAGTGCTGGTAAACCGTGTGGGAAATCCCTGAGATAGACACCTCCTTCCTGGGCATCAGCTGAGGGCCAGAGAGGGGATAGCACCGGCTGTCCGGTGAATTCACTCACAGCTACAAGAGCAGCACAGGGCCTTCAGGAAAGCCATGCCCATGGTGTGTCCGTGCTGCTACGTCACCTCCAAGACCCACGATCGGTCTAATGTTTGTGTGCCACCTTCTGCACACTGATTCTATAGATGAGCTATCCAGTCAGGCAATGTCCAGTGATGCTTTTCAATTAGGATATTTACTTCTGTGCTTTTGCACTAATGCAAACACCAACACACAAGAAGCTAGAAATCTTGGTAGAGCTGCAGGCCTGAGCTCCTGTTTGGACCATGGGGACACAGTTTAATGGTTTCCACAACTGCACTGTAGCACAAGGGGGATACCGAGTCTTTAGGATGGATGGGCGAGGAGACAAAGAAGGGCGACTGCCCTCTGTGAGAGTGCACTGAGCTCTGCCTGGGGATGGAAGAGCAGACAGGTCAGAGCTAATGGAAATGGCAAACAGAGGAGACCATCAGTGTCTTTTCCTGTCTTCCTGATCAGGGAGAGTAAATGGAAGGTGCCCTCTGCAGACAGATGGGAATCTGATGTTGTCTGTCCCTTGTCCCATTTGGTGGCCTTTGTCACTCCATTATCTGTGGCAGGGACAGCACAGCAGGGCATGTGGCATCCAGCAGATCCATGGAGAGCACAGATGGCAGCTTCTTGACCAAGCAGTGGAGGAACCAAAGAGGAGAGGTGCTCTGCTGGATCTCATACTCTCCGGCATGGAAGGACTTGTGGGAACTGTGAAGGTGAAAGGGGCATCAGGCCATGTGCAAGATGCAAATGTATCTCTTTTAATTTATTTATTTATTTTGAGGCTGTAAGCTTAATAGTTGATCATAAATGTCAATAAAACTGAAACAAATAATTGAAGACAAAGATGGAAATCAATGAAAATGTGTTAACCCTTCTCAACATGAAAAATTCTCATGAGTCTTGTTCCATTTTAAGTTGTAAATATGAATCTTTGAGGTGATTTGATGTCTTTTTTTTTCTTTTACTGAAACTACAATGTTTTCCAGAACTGTGTTCGCTGGACACAAATGCCTTCAGGTTCAGAGACACAGACAGCGGTGCCAGTGCCAATGCCCTGTGACTGTAGCCTGGTGCCCAGCACTACTCTTCCCTGCTGCCTATTTGATGTGCCTCATCCTCCAAGTTTTTTCAGCTCTCCTAAAGAAATGGCCATGGTTAAGGGCATGTTTTCAGCAGGCCATTTGGGCACACACTACTCCCACTGCCCTCCAGATTTCTCCATCCCTTGCTCTTTGTTCAGTCAGATACCTCCCAATTATCTGTCTGATTTCTGACTTTCAGGGGGATTACTGGAATTTGTTCCATCTCCCCAAAGTCTGATGGAATGTGTTGTCAACTCCTTCACTGTGATTTGATCTATCCCTTCCTATCTATTCTTTTTGTTTTTCTTCTTATACTTTTTCTTTTTCTCAATCACTGTCTCTTTTTTATTAAGGCACGAAGTCTGAAAGATGTTCATTAATGTCAGTAAAAGTGAAAAACAGAGTTGGAGACAAAGATATAAATCAATGAGAATGTGTTAACCCATCTCAATGTGTGAAATACTCACAAGTCCTTATCAGTTTTAAGTTGATACCTCTCAACTACCTGGCTGATCTATCCCAGGAAGATTACTGGAATTTGCTCCATCTCTCAGAGTCTGATGGCCTCTGTTGTCAACTACTTCACTGTGATTCAATCTATCCTATCCTACCTCAGAATAAATCATTTCTTTTAAAAGTATTCCATATGAAAGACAAACTTCAATATATGCCGCTTGAACATGGCATGCAGTTGATCACTGTGTTTTACTGTTCATTCAATTGCATCACCTTTCTTTCCATTTGCTGGCCAGATAAAAAAGAGAAATCTTTCCTTTTCCATGTGTAGCTGGTTCTCTGAGGAAAGCCAGTGGGAGTTGGTGCAAAGCAGTTTTAACACTGAGCAGATGAATGCAGAGGAGAAGAGTGATGTGAAGAAAAGTGATGCAAGTCCCATAGGTCCATTGTGAGCAGAAATTGGGTGGGGAGGTTGAGAAGGACCTTTGTCAACACAGTAACAGTACAGAACTCATTGGGACATCCTGGATTGGTATCAGTTGCACAGTGCTGCTTTAATGTCTTCTTTAAACCCAACTATAAATAAATAGACAATAAATTTATACTGGATTCTTTAAGCTCTCTCCAGATATCCCTCCTTTTTGCTGAACAAGTTCTGATAACCTGAAGAAGATAACAAGATGGCATAAGGCACAGGAGATTCTTTAGGTTATAATGGGCCCCAGGGTGCATTTGATGCTGAGTTCATCAGCCTCTAGTGCAGAGAGAAGTTTGCACAAAGTGCTCAACAAGACAAAGTCGGAAGTAACAGTGAAGTTTCTTGGAGTATTAATGGGCCCACTGAGGGCCATTACCAAGTAAGCTTCCCAAGGGACTTGTTAGAGAAGATAACTGGAAGCCATGACTACAGGCAGGCAAAGGCACTGGCATGCTAAGAAACCTCTCCTTTGCCTTACGAAGCAGACAGGTCAAGCCCTGATTGCAAGACCAGTGGTAGAGAGATCCTGTCTCTCATGTTGGCTCCTGGCATTTCCTGGGGCAATGGGTTGGAGGTCCGTATGATGTTAAATGAAAGACATGGGGACAGAAGATCCCAGGCTCTACATGTGGTGCAAGGACGCTGTGAGGTTCATGTCCCATATGAGACCTATGTTTCATTGCAGGATGTGAGAAGGGATGTGAGAAGGGCCCAGTCTGAACAAGCAGTCAATCCCTGTGAAACTCTGAACTTCAGATCTCTCAGTTCCAGTGCCCTCGTTTGCACATTCTCCCAGAGTTTGAAGTCCTTTATGTTCTGCGGTGCACAATCAGGCACTTATTCTTGTTATACGTTATGCACTTGGTGCTTAGTACCAACTGGTACCCACTTCTCTGACTTGTCCACATCTCTCTGCAAGTCCTCTCCACCCTCAGTGGAGGCAACAGCACCTCCTCATCTGGTCTCATCAGCAAACTTGCTCAGAACGTCTTCTAGTCCTGCATTCAAGTCATCTGCATAAACATGAAAGGAAAGTGGCCCCAAAATGGAACCCTGGGGACCCCGACAGTGACCATCTACCAGCCTGATGGAAAAAACTGACTATAATCCTTTGGGACTGACCTACTGGCCAACTGCTCACCCACCACATTGTGTTTCTGTCTAGCCATATGCAGAACATTCTGTCCAGAAGGTTGTTGTGAGAAACAGTATCAAAATCTCCACTGAAATCCTCAAGGATTACATCAACTGGCTTCCCTTGGTCAACTAAACGGATAACTGTGTCACAGAATGAGCTTAAATTAAACAGGACCTTCGCCTCACAAACTTGTGTTGGCTGCAACCAATGACAGAATTGTCCTTCAGCTGTTTTTCCATAACTCCCACCATCATTTTCTCCATAATTTTACCAGGCTCTGGACTGACAGGTCCATAATTGTCCATGTCATCTTTCTTGCTCTTCCTTACAATGAGACAACATTTGCCAGCTTCCTGTCAGCTGGCATGACCCTAGACTTCTTTAGATGCAATTGAAATGACAGCCCAGAGCATACTAAGGCGTCATCATTGAAAGAAAGTAGATGTGCCATAGCTTTGCAATGTCTTGAACTCCAGAGTATGCCACAGATGGAGCAGAGGGGAAGATTTGCCTCTTCTGTAGTGAACTCATTCTTTTGGTAAGCAGAATAACACTACCTGATACATGAGGACTGTGTCTCTGCTCTGCTCTGCTCAGCTCACAGGGCAGAGGTTCAGGGTGTTGCTCTCATGTCAGTGCAGGTAAACTCACTTTAACCTTTTTTCTTCTGTAAATGCTTCCTCTGTTTGTATGCTCAGATACACTTCCACATTCCCTCAAGTACACTTCCATATATCATTAACAATTACACTTTCTTATACCATCAAAACTGTTTGTCAAACAGTACAGTTCTTCAGTTCACATAAACTCCCTTAATACAGTCTGTATTCTTCAGTTATAAACACTGTGCCACAGAACCAGCACTGATTGAACCACCTCCCTCACACACTTCCTCGCAAGCAGTACATAGTATTACATAAATGGGTTGACATTCATTGGTCGGGTGGAATGTACACCTCTCCTCAGGACAATCTTACTAATCTACAGAGTACAAACTCCCGTCTTCTTACATACAAGCAGAAAGTACATATGAGTGGACAGACAACACAGTCTTTCACTTTGTCCGTGTCTGGCCATTTCCCTCACAGGAGGAAGGAAACATGGATCGGGACTCGGCACTCACCCTGCAGCTGTTCTGTGTCTCACTCACACCACACTCACTCTGACATTTAGATCAAAAACCATGGTTTATTCATACTACACAATGCTGACAACGTTTTCTAGCTGGAATCTTAATAACACTCATACTCTGGTCGACCAGTTGCAAACGTTAATGTTTTTCCCAGAGTCGGCTTGACACACGGTACCAAACACTTAAAGCAGATGATAATATTGAACATACAACCTATAAGCCCCGTGATTACAACTTGGAGAACCCAGGCTACCATTTGACAGGCTATCCACTATATCCCATACCCGTAGGAGAGACCAACCTAGGTCCCTCCTATTGTCACCCACCTGGGAGAGAGTACTTGTTCTTGTTTCCATTCATATGACATACAGTTCCCTTTCATAGGAACTCACCCAAGGAGTCTTCCTACCCAGCTGGCAACCAAAGCCATGAGCTCACCTCCCTGGGAGCAGCATGTATGGCTGTAAACTGTGTAGGATGTCTCCTCAAGACATATGGGCTCCACTTACCATACACATACCTGGTCCACCTATGGGTGGTCCTTGTCTGTCCCTGCAGTGATCAGGTGAGGAAGGGAGTCCTTCAGAGAAATCTCAGGGTGCGCCAAAAGTGTCTCCCTCTCAGCTGGTCCTGCAGCGAACAGAGCTGGTCCCACCTGGGCCGCCAAATTGACTACAGGAATTGAACTCTATAACCTCTATAACTGATACAGTCTCCCATGACATACTTATACCAAAGCTGAGGAAGTATGGGATAGGTGATTGGACAGTGAAGTGGGTCGAGAACTGGCTGACTGGCAGAGTGCAGAGGGTTGTCGTTGGCGGTGCAGTGTCTGGCTGCAGGGCTGTAACTAGCGGCGTCCCCCAGGGGTCTGTGCTGGGTCCGGTCTTGTTCAACATCTTCATCAACGACCTTGATGACGGGATAGTGACCACCCTCAGCAAGTTTGCTGATGACACGAAGTTGGGAGGATTGGCTGACACGCCTGAAGGCTGTGCTGCCATTCAGCGAGACCTGGACAGGCTGGAGAGCTGGGCAGTAAGACACCGGATGAGGTTTAACAAAAGCAAGTGTAGAGTCTTGCACCTGGGTAGAAATAATTGCATGCACCAGTACAGGCTGGGGGAAGAGCTGCTGGAGAGGAGCTCTGCTGAGAGGGATCTGGGCGTCCTGGTGGACGACAGATTGACCATGAGCCAGCAGTGTGCCCTTGTAGCCAAAAAAGCCAATGGCATCCTGGGGTGCATTAAAAAGAGCGTGTCCAGCAGGTCGAAGGAGGTGATCCTCCCCCTCTACTCTGCCCTGGTGAGGCCTCATCTGGAATATTGTGTCCAGTTCTGGGCTCCCCAGTACAAAAAAGACAGGGATCTCTTGGAAAGAGTCCAGTGGAGGACCACAAAGATGGTGAAGGGCCTGGAGCATCTCCCCAATGAGGAGAGACTTAGGGAACTGGGTCTGTTTAGCCTTGAGAAAAGAAGGCTGAGAGGGGACAGGATCCAGGTTCTATAAATATTTGAGGTGTGGGGGGCAAAGTGTTGAGGCCAGACTCTTTTCAGCAGTGTGTGGAGACGGGACAAGGGGAAACAGACAGAAACTGCACCATAGGAAGTACTGCACTAATGTGTGCAATAACTTCTTTACGGTGAGAGTGACAGAGCACTGGAACAGGCTGCCTAGGGTGGTTGTGGAATCTCCTTCTCTGGAGATATTCAAGACCTGCCTGGATGCTGAGCTGTGCAACGTGGTGTAGGGAACCTGCTTTGGCAGGGGGCTGGACTCAGTGGTCTCTGGAGGTCCCTTCCAACCCCTACAATTCTGTGATTCTGTGAATATCATGGAGTTGTTTGGATGGGGAAAGACTACCCCTTTGAATGACCTTTTGTCAGGGCATGTCCTGGGATTCCTAGGATCCTCAAAATGCAGCACTGCTTCTGTCACTGAAAAATGGGGCCCTGTGTGGGACGGAGGGAGGGTCCATGAGTCCCTGGCCCACCTGACTGAGTATTTCCATGGTCTTAGCAAAGACATACTTACAACTTGAGAATGACAGTTAGCTGTGTTCATGGTGGCATGGCCACTTTTAATGGCCTTGAACTGTCTGAACATAACTGAAGAGGCTCAGGCTGATGCAAATCAGCTATTGAATGATAGTGTTGAAAAATTGGAAAGACAGGTGGCAGTTTTGATGGGAAAAAACCTAATTCAATCATTCTCCTATGGAAGATCAGTAACAACTGTCTGGAGGACCATGGGGGCCCTGTACAAGGGAATCTGTATAAAATGGACTCTGTAAATGAAGGCACTAAAAGGTCAGATTTTGAGGTTCCATTTGGACTAGATCTATTTGAGATCTGACTGATTGTAACCCAAAAATAAAAAAAAAAAAAAAAAATGCAGGATAGGCTGGTGGGAGTGCCCTGACCAGTGTCCACCCCCCAAACCCTGCTGCCCATAATACAGCAGCTGAACTGATGGATATAGTACAGTGGTTTAGACAGAAACCAAGAGAGCATGCCAGCATAGCTGCTCTGGTTATGGGACATGGAGGCAGAAAGTGCTATGGTGAATGGACTGGAAATTTCAAAACTGACATCCATTACTACTAACCCTGCCCTCAGGCAAAGACTTTATGCTCTTGTCTGGAGGGCTTATCGCAATAAAGATTGGCGGATTTGCTGCGTAGACCGGTCAGAACTCAGATCTGCGTTGTGCTTCCTGCGGCACCGAACGCCCAACAGTGGCAGTTCCGCTTATTGGCCAGCAGGTGGCAGCAGAGACCACGGAAAGAACGTCTGCGGGACAGACCCTGGGGATCCGTTCTTTTGATTATAGGGGAAGAACACAAAGATGGAAGAGGAGGGAAGGGGGAAAAAAAAAAGAAAAAAAAAAAATCAAACCACAGCAAACAAATAAAAACTTCTCCAAACGTAGCAAACGTGAATGTCTGTCAATAAATTAATGAGTAATTAAATTGATATCCCTTTCCCGCCCCCCCCCCCCCCCCCCCCCCCCCCCCCCCCAACTTCTGAGATGAAAAAAACCCACTTCTTTTAGAAGAAAACAGAGTAGTAACAACTTCTGTACCTACATTCACCACTCTGAGATCCTGTCTGGGTCTCCCAAGGCTTGTAAATAACCACTGGGTCGGTTCTGATGTCGCGTGATTTGTTGTCAGTTCTCTCATGGTTCTCCGGTCAGTTCTCCGGTGCCAGGATCTGCCACAGGGCATTCTGACCACGGGCATCATGTTTCTACGCTGCCGCCTGCATTTAACAGGCAATGGGACTGCCCAGCATGTGCAAGGCAGCACCTCTTTCACACCACCAGAATGTTTAAGGCTGTTGGGATTGTTGTTAGCGTCCCATTAACACTGAGGCTAGAGATACCCTTAGGATTGACATTACTATTAGCATTACTTTGATGGTGCCCTATCTGGGTCATTTCCAGGGGATGTCAGGAGTAAGGCACAGTGTCAGGAGAAAAAGAACAGACTCTGTTACTTTATAAACGTGATAATAGAGAGAGTTCATTGGAAAAAATACAACTCTTAAATAATGCAAAGCATGCTTCTGATTGGATGCAGGCATCATCTGGGCTCTGATTAATATTACTCTTAAGGTAAAGATTATTGTTACCATAATGATTTTTTTTTTGGATTATGATCAGGGTTAAGGTTCCTTTTGCTACAAACTTCTAGCATCATTTTTGTTGTTGCATTTGGAGTTAGGGACGATTTTAGAATCAGGGTAAGGGTTAGGATTAGAGTTACATTGCTGGTTAATGCTGTTATCTTTACAGCTCCTGTGAGGGTTGGGGTCTGGGTCAGGTGTTTAAAAATGAAATGAAAAAAGAATTAAAAAAATATATTGAAAGCTTCAGATTTCCTTAATCTTTGTGGGAATCATATAATGTGCAACTCAGATCTACCTCTTCGTGCAGTGACTGCCTGTAAATTTGCTGGAGCCTAATATAATATGGCCTTGTGCTTTCCACTAACTCACCTTCATTTCATTTTCATTACATTTGCTTGGTAGTCAGATTTTGGTGTGTGGATATTTTAAAACAATCTAACTGACATTAGCAAAAAATTAAAAATAAAATTAAAAAAAATGCACAACAGCATCGTATCAATTTTTATAGATAAGATAAAGAAGAGCAGTTTCCCTTAGTTTTCTGTGCCTCTTTACTTTCTTACCCTCTCCCCTTGTGTGAGAAACTCTCAAAGTCAAAGATTTCTAGTTAGGCAAAGATGGCAGCGATAGCAGCAGTGCTTATTCATTATTGCAATACTGCGCGCACATCCCCTATTGGCAAGGGAGAAACTGCACACCAGTCAGTGAAATCAATTCTGTTCTGTGCCCTAAACCCAATGCAGGTGATGCTCTCATGGCTCTCATTGGTTGAGCATCTCAGGCTCACAGACTCCTCGAGACTGTGGCTAGGATTCATTTCCATAGAAGGTCAATTACCAACCTCTTGTTTTTAGGTCTGCCTTGTACTTTTCTGCGGACAGAGAAGGGCAATGTTTCCAAAAGTCAGTACATTCATTCTGTCCTGTGCTGGGCTCTACCCACCCTGTATTTAGCTTGTGCTTGTCTCAATTCTCCCCATGTCAGAATGCCCCCAGTCTGAACTTAATTCTGTTCAGCAACTTTCTTGGTGGAAAAACTACTTATACAGCTGTTTTACAAGAGGGTTATACATTCAGTTAGGGCCTACACTATGTACTGAAAATACTGGAAACTTCCACTGCAAAAACACAATCTACCTCTCCCATCTGTGCAGCCTTGCAGACCCAGAGCATGCCAGGTTATTTCTGCTTTCATAGCATTTGCATGCTGTAGGGTGAGCACAAGGTTCTGCTGCTTGATTCTTCTGCAAGAGCTGCCTACCGGCAAATGGTTGCAGGGATGGAGGATGTGACAGAAAGCATTTGTCTCCACAAGAGCAGAGTTACATTCAGTGCAGAGTGTGAGAGTCAGGTTGGTGTGGAAAAGCACTGACACGCTGGGGATGATGCAGTGCTCACATGTCTAACACTCACAGACATTACTGTCAGAAGGATGGTGCTGTGTTGTGCTTCTACCTTTGGCAGCCCCTGGAGAAATGCTATGGCACACAGAACACCTTTGTATTGCACTGACTGCTGCCATGCAGCATGGATTTAACACACCAAATCCAGAGGAGCATGACTGCATCTAACTGCCCTGAGAAAAACTACTGTAGCTGAAGAGATGAGGAGGCAGCTGCTCATCTGCAGAACAAGCAGTACTGCCAGACATTGGGCCAGGTGAGCACCTCCTGCTGCAGCGTGATGATGACAGGGCTGGAGATGATCTGCAAAGCCAGCTTAAAAGTGGGAGACGTGAGTCAACATGGCAGGAGGACAGAGGTGTTAGGGAGCAGCCAAGGCATCAAAGAGTATCAGAAGGCTTTGAAAAGTATCACAAAGTGACAGCCAGGAAGACTGGGATATATCATGAGCAGCAACCTGGATGCTAGAGATTATTTGCTCCCATACAAAATGGTAGAGATCTTGCTGCAGACATCCCAAAGCCAGGCAAAATGGGAACCCAGAGCTCTGCCTGCACGAACCCCACAGCCATAGCATTGCAAGCTGAGCTGCCTTGCTGTTTGTTGCATTCATCCCAATCCCTGTGATTGAAGACTCAGAATGCAGTCGAGGCGATGACTGAGCATGAGAGTGACTTTATTCAATAAAAGACAGGAGGGCTTGAGAGGTCAAGGGTGAAGATGGGACTCCTCTTGTCAAGATGAGAGTGGCTCAGAGCTGGTGCTGCTGCCTGGTGCCTGGGACTGGCAGCCTGACTCTAAGTCCCCATCTAAGATGCTCAGCTTCACCTCACTGATGCTGCCCTGCTCCTGCATGGTGGTGCTGCTGCTGGGACACTCGGGCTGTGCTTGGGATGGGCAGCACTGCAAAGGCGCTGGGTCACAATCCAGGCAGGTGACTGCTGTGTCTGGCAGGCTCAGGTCAGGAGCTTCAGCAGAGCCAGGAGATATGAGAGCATGAACGTGGATGAGCCCCTTGTGTCCATCACTGTTACCATGTGGAAGGCTGTCATCCGAATTGCAGCGATTCATGCTTAATAAGAACTCTCCATTGATGGAAAGACACTGCTTGGTTTGGATCTTTGGGGTTGACAAGGGCTCGAATCACCTAGGAAGGCATAGAAACACAAGGGTTAGTTTCAAACATTTGCAAGTTGAATCATGAAAGGTTGTTGATACTTGGTAATAGAGTGGCGGCAGGAAGAAGCAAGTAGGCTTGAAGCAGCATAGCCACTGTCTTGAAAGTGATCCTCATTCAGGTCCAGCTCGTGTGTTGTTTCACTGTAATCTGCTTCTTTGGGTCTACCTAGTGGGCAGCAACACTCGAGCTGTTACTGATATCATTGAAAAGAACTGGAGACAATTGTTCTATTCCTAAGAGCTTCAAGGTGCCTAGAAGCACAAATAGAAACCAGCAGTATTTCATCACTTCACCAAAAGGAAGGTCAAACACCTGAGCTGTGAAGAGCAGTTACAGAACCTATGCATAAGATCACACCAGACATACTTTGTTCTAACAACAGTTATGGCACATAGTCCATTTCCTTCAATATTCCCAAAATGAAATGATGTGGAGCATTACAGGGAAAGAAACACTGCACACAGACACTATGACCCTGATTATACTCAAGCAGCAGACTTAAAACAAGTCAGAGTTTTTGATTCCAGGATATTTCAGGACCTATCGTGTGAAATTCAGTTACACAACAGTGCCTAGGTGCCTGCGTTTCAAGCAACTTTCAGATCACAGCCATGTAAAATAAAAACAAATTCAGTGCAGAAATAGCAAGCCTGTACCTTAATACTCATGAGATTATCCATTTTTTACTGCATTCTGACTAAGTTCTAAAACTTGCTCATCCCAGTTCACTTCAACAAGTTCCACCAGTTCAAGCAATGCAGTTCTGAGATCCGGTGTATGTTAGGCAGATAGAATTGAACAGTGCAGAAATAATCTCTGACAGCTTTAAGAGCTCTGTTCTGCTTACAAACTCTCAGTCCAAAACTATTCACAGTTTTAAGGAAATGAACACCTGAAGCAGTTGGATCATCTGCCATTTGCCGCATTCTGCTTCTTGGCATCATGATTAGCACAAAGGGTTTTCTGCTGTCCTGCAGAGATGGACAAAGTCCTGCTTACAAATGGACCAGGTTTCAGTGTACAGCAGAGTTTGTACCAGACTAACAAGCCACGTCATTCAATTCATGTGCTCAGGTTGTTATGCACTCCGAAAGGAAACAGAACTAACTGTTGGATTCTGAAGGCAATCTGTGGGGTCCTACATTACCTCCTGATTCTGGAAGAGGAAATTCTAATAGCAAATGCAGAACTTTGATCTTTGTAGACATGAGAAGAGCTGGCATTTAGGAACATTCATTTCAGGGAAATCAAATGATGTGTCTGTATTTTTACTACAGATAGTATAGGGAGCAGCCAGTTGAAGAACCAGATACAAAAAATCCAGACCATTGGCAAGAAAATACTTCTCCTTAAATTCTGTATGCTATCATGGTACAGAATTAGGCTACAGTGCCACATAGGCCAACCAAGCGTAGAACCAAATCCACAAAATACTGGTAGACAAAGCAGCAAAAACAGGGACAATATTCAGCAGACTGTGCTGTGGCCTTTCTACCCACAGCTCAGCATGTTCTGCCATCCGAAAAGCAAGGCCTCTTGTCAAGCTCAGCTATTTCCCTTCTCAGTGTATTCTAGCACCACTGATACCCACTGGTATCCTCCTGTAGAGTGCCATCATATTGTCATCATCCAAAGGAAAAACCCACACAGCAGAGCATACAGCACTACACCCATGCTCCAAATATCCGCCTGAAAAACAAAAAGACAAGCTTACAAACCTGAAGCACCTCAAATGGCTTCCTGACAGACTGGATTGTCTGCCCTTGCCAAAGCCCACATATAGCCCATGAAAAGCTGGCTCTTTCCCTCAGGAAATAAAACCTTATCGTCCCAGAGAAAGCATATAACCCTCATTCAATTGCCCTTTCACTCAGCTTAGAGCACTACTAAAACCAGCATCTTCACCTTAGCTCATCACACTGCTGCAGTTCCTTTTACAAGGATTTCACTGGCAAAAATGAAATCAAAGCCGTCACAAGGGATTTAGCACAGTTACGTGTTACTGGCTACGAGAGCTGTCAGCACAGTCACCTGTCTGGCTTTGCTGCTGTTCGGTTCTCTTTATGTAGAGGCACAACAAGGTTCAGACACAGTGCAGTTCTCACTTTGACTGTAAAGAAAAAGGAGGCTTGAAAAGCAGCGTGTGGAAAACAAAGAAACAAGAATTAGAACAACAGTGGGGCCATGGCACTTGTAGGAATTGCTCCGCCTTTAACAGCGATTCAAGAAGTACGAGGGCATCCCAAACCAGACCAGTTTGGACAGATTAACAACTGCAAGTAGTGGGTTCCAAAATTCCAGACATGAAATCAAAGCTGGAAAAACTCTTCACATTTTCATCTCTCAATTTTTAGTTCATTGTGCATTACAACGGAAACAATTCTTCACATACAACTTGGAAGCTAAAGACAAGTCTGACAAAACAGACTGCACAGAAATGATGGATAATTAACAGAGCAAATTGCTCTTTCAAACACTTAGTAATAGAAAGAGATCTCTGAAGTTGCTGTTCTGTAGAGCCCCAAAGCAGTCGCTTGAGGCAGTTCAGGATTAGCCAGAGACAAACCAGCCAGCTGTGTGAACTGAGACCAATTGCACTTTTCTAGTCTGTGGCCACTGACAGCTTCTGAGAGCTACCAAGCGATGCAACCTAGCAGAATTCAGAAGGGAAACCAAGAGAGCCTACCTGAGCTCCACTGCCTTTAAATGCTCTGTGGAGAGGGAAGGGAAAGAGGGGAAAACAAACACCGCTCTACATCCCTCTGAGCCAATAGACACTTTGCCCTGGATTAGCTCTGGTGCTGCATAAGCTGGGCTTCCACAGCATGTGTTCAGGCGGTAATCAAGGCCTGCCTGGAATAACACAAAAAATAGAGAGAAACGTTTGCTTTAACAGAGTTTATGTCTTCTGGTCATAACACTTGAGAAGCCTTAGAGGCTTCTTCTCCTGTGCATATTTTCATTCATCTTAGAGTTTGCTTTCATTCAATGTGACCTCTCTAGGCAAATATTGTCTAAGACCATGAGCATCACATAAATGTGCAGATCTCAAGCTGCTCACTTATCTAGTACCCTTCGCATGATGCTTTATTTTCCTCAGCTGATCATCTAGATTGTGTCTGTTGATTGTGCAACAACAGCCTGTTGATCTCGATTACCTGTGAGAGGCTCTAACTTTGGCCAGGAAAAATCATTTGAGGATAAGTAATTATCTGGGACTCAGTAAGTCTTCCCATGCTTTCATAACAGCAGAGATACACACACACACAAACTCGTGGAACCCCACTGCTTTGCACAATCCTGTGCACACTCACGTGTGTCATGCACTGATTTCCCAGCCAGTCCTCATAGGGTCTCTTACTTAGGACGGGAGTGTAGGGGAGCAGCCAGAAGCTGTTTGCATTCCCTGCTGTCTGCTGGGCAGCTTTGCTGGAGATGCTTGGGTTGCTTTGTTTTTCCTTGGGAGGTGGGAAGGAGCTTTGGGTTGGAGGCACATCCCGTGCCAGAGCATCCCAATGGCACGTGTGGGGCACTGATCTGCAGCAGATGAAGGGGAGGAGGTCCCAGCACAGCTCTGCACCATGCTCTGCCACACTGGGCAGCTTGTTCCTGGCTCAGCAGCGTCATCAGACAAGAAGCAGGGAAGGAAATCAAGGATGGGGGGTACCATCAAACGCAGTTAGTGCATGCCTGTGCAAGACAAACAGACCCAGAGCTTGCAGGTTGTTCCTGCTTTTGTACCATTTGTGTGCTGTAGCTGAGCAAAAGGTTCTGCTGCTTGAATCTTCTTCTGCAAGAGCCACCTACCGGTAAATGTCTGCGGGGATGTAGTCGGTGTGCACGTCTGAAGCCATTTGAGAACCTAGTCGTTCTTGCTGCAGGACCCCTGTCTTCTGTTAAAAGCTGAACGGTCCCCAGAGCACCTGTTTCCATCAGCTACCACCATCCAAAGCAGCCAGCCTTCTTACAGTCACCTGGCCCAAACATCCCTTTTGCTCTACACTTGATTCCTGCAAGGGATGGGAGCTCGGCACGCACACCATCCTTCCAACACCCCATCCCTGCAGCAAGGGATCACAGCGCTGGCACAGCTGAAACAAAAAGGGTGTGCGAGTTTCCTGTTAGCACTCAGTGTGAACCAATCTACCACTGAGCAACACCGTGAGTCCCCACTCACCTCAGCACAGGTCAACCTGTAACCCCAACCTTCCCCTATCCATGTGCACACGCACACCCATTCACCACCCTGCCTGCTTTGCACACCCCCATGCACACTCTGCATCGTGTGCCCTCCTTTGCATTCACAGACGTGTGCAAACCATCCCTGGGAACACCTACGTGCCTACACCTTCCACAAACACCCCTTTGTGTGCACCTGTGTGCAACCCAACTCCTCAGCACACGCACGCGTTTGTGCCACCCTGTCCATGCACTCACCACGTGCCCTCCAGCAACCAAGGATTGCAGAGATGCTCCAGACTGTGCCAGAGATGGAATCTCAGAGTGCTGGGACATTATTGATCACTAAGGAAAACACTTGGAAGCATATTCAATCTGCAGAAGCTGTAATTACTGGGCACAGTTAGCTTTCCTATGGCTCAGCTGGAGGAGGCGGGTGCTCTCATACATCTGAGACACTCGCACAATGTTGGGATCATTCTGATGGAAACTATGTCTTCAGATATCATGGTTAAAACCATCCAAGATGATCATGCAGAGCCTTAGCTCTTGAGCAGCACTTCCTCCCCACCCTTCACTACTCCAAGCAGCTCCAACAAACTTCTCAGAAGAAATCCAGGCCAGCACAGACCTGGCAGACCAGAACCAAGTGCAGCTTGTGTGACGGCAGTGCCCACTCCTTGCTTCCACCCTGCTCCAGCAGGTTAAGGAGTCTGAGCCTCACTGGCCTTTGACAACTCAAGACTTTCAGCACCTCATGCCAACATTTCTCACTAAGATACACCTCAGGCATTGAATTCTCTTCTCACTACCTCCTCCCAGTCCTCCCCTAGGAACAGAAACAATTCAGATTCTACAGCAAACTACAGCATCTGCACTGCAAGAGCACACTGAACCACCTGCAACAATGAAACATGGTTTTGGAGAGTGGGTATGAAAACACACCTTTAGACAGCTGTCTTCCTGTAGCCAAAAGGAAACCAAGAAGGAAAAGTCCAGCCTGAAACATGCCCATGCTACTAGCCCAGGTTTTTCACAGTCAATGCAGAATCCATCCTGTTCTTGAGGTAACAAACGACCAGTGAGTCTCCCGTTGCTCCACCCCTTCTCCTTCAAAGCCTGAAAAAGAAAGAATAAACAAGCAGAAGAAACCCAGACGTACCTTTCCACACACAGAGCAGAAAGTGGAACAGCAGTTGTCTCCTTCCTGAGACATGGTGGGGAGCATCCCAGAGGAAGCCCAAGTTCTTTGCTTCTCTCCACAGGGACTTCAAGCACTCTTGGCAAGAGCTGCTTTGGTTCTTTCTTCAATTGCTTCCATCACCAGAATCTCCTTTGGAAAAGGAACCCGAATGAAAGAATCAGCAAATGAAAAAGAATGAGCAATAGCCACTTTACCAGCTTTCTTCTGACACTCAATTTAGACTCTTGACTCGGGCAAGGTCTTAAAATCAACTGGTTACAAGAACTGTCCCAAAATATATCCAGCTTCTGTACAGCTGCCATTCTTTCTGACAGCGAGTGTAATCACAGAATCATAGAATGGCCCGGGTTGGAAGGGACCTCAAGGATCATGAAGATCAATCACCTCCCTGTCCCTGCTGGCCATCCCCTCTTCTGATGGAGCCCAGGGGACCATTTGCTCTCTGAGCTGCAAGAGCACGCTGATGGCTCACGTTCTGTTTTTCATCCACCAGGACCCCCAGGTCCTTCTCTGCGGGGCTTCTCTTAAGGACTGCTCCTCCCAGTCTGTAGAAATGCCTGGGATTCCTCCAGCCCAAGTGCAAAACCTTGCACTTTGCTGTGTTCAACCTCATTAGATTCACGTAGGCCAACCTCTCGGTTGAGCTCCCTCTGAATGGCATCCCTTCCTTCCACTGCGTCAGCCGCACCACTCAGCAAACAGCAGAAGGTGCACTCCATTGCATCATTGGTGTCTCTGATAACCATGTAAAAAAGCACTGGTCCCAAGACAGACTCCTGGATGACACCACTTGTTATCGGCCTCCACCTGGACATAGAACCATGAATCACCACCCTCTGTCTGTGGCCTTTCAACCAATCCCTTATCCACCAGGTGGTCCACCTGTCAAATCCACATCCCTCCAGTTTAGAGATAAGGATGTGGTGGAGGGCAATGTCAAAGATCTTGCTCAAGTCCAGGTCAATGACATCTGTTACCTTCCTTTTGTCCACAAATGCCGTCACTCCATCATAGAAGGCCACCAGACTGGTTAGGCATGGCCTTCCCCTGCTAAAGCCACGCTGCCTGTCTTGGATCACATGCTCATTTCTTATGTGATCAAGCATGTCTTTGAGGCAGATCTGTTCTTCACCATCTACATCAGTTACACATTTGAATCAAATAATTGGTGTTCCTGTCACCAAGAAAACCTCTTTGTCTTCTACTCCTGCTGCACTTCTGTGCTTTCATCAGAAGCAAAGGAAGAGACCACCTCCTAGATCCAAATTTTAAGAAACCAACACCCAATAGGTGTCATCTGAAGTAAAATAGCAGAGAAATTAAGATGACTCTTCTGCATCCAGCTTGGATCACTCCCTCACTCAGGCACACCACCATCAGATCAAGGAGATGCTGCCTTCAGCTTAGAGACTGTATGGGAAATCACAGCTTGAACCTCTGATTAATCAGCTGAGGCAAGTATTGGGTCAGCTGCGGGAGCACAGGTGAGAGTAATCTAGCTGTGCTCCCAGAAGGGGTGGACCTCGACTCAACCTCCTCTGAGACCTCATTTAAAGGCTGACCACCTCTGAGACATCATGTCTTAGAGATTGCTCCCTAGTTGAGGCTGCCTCAGCTTTCTAGTCAAGGTATCGATATTGGTGAGTTTCCCTTTGCTAATAACCTTAGGCTATTTACCACCATCTTGGTTAATATCTTTTTATTAACCACCCTTACAGAGACCATAAGGGTTTGGGCTTCCAAACTCTCAGCAAGCATTTGGATCAGCCAGCTTCCTGCCGAGGAGCCCCCTGCATCACTGCTGCCTATTCTGGTACCGGACCCGCAGATGCTTCAGAGCTCATTAGCATGGACTTCCTTCCTCCCCTCAGCAGCTGCTCCTGCACTCACCTTCATTCCTACTCAGATACCGGCCGCTTCCAGCACCAGCTGACCTGCAAGACACAGAAAGGAAAGGTGGGAGTCATGCAAACGCACAAGCCCAAGGCTGTGTCACCACCACACATGGCAGCCTCGGGAAGTCAGCTGAAACTACAGCCTTTGTCAGAATGGAAACAGGCACCGTCAATTAAGTGTGACCTCTGAACTCATTGCCACCATCAGAAATAGGCACTGAAATCGCTCACTTCACTGCAGCTGGTTAACTCCAAATTCTTTTGCTTTTGGGAAAATGCGGACACGGAATTGAAGGACACCAGAAAAACGACATCTACTTCATTGTAGGTGGTTAAGCTTGGAAGCAGGACTTGAGCAAGAAATGCTTCTCAGCTCCTTGAAAGGCACTAATTCTGACCTCTGCCACAGGTGGCTGAGTGACACAAAAGTTGAGCTGCCCATTCAGAAGCACATGGAGCAGGCCATGGAGCGGTTACATACCAACACATGAACAGGCACTTTCCCATTGGAAGGGAAATCCATTCTCCCTGCCATGCCATGCCCACACCGCTCCTCAGGGCTGCACTGACAGCACAGACAGAATTGAAACATCTTTTGTCATCATTGTGGTTTTTCACAGACCCAGACAATGAGATACTGGGTTGCTGTGTGGGTTCCCAGGCGGCACTGCCATTTCCAAGCCATTGCTTCCTAGGGGCACAGAAAGGAAAACACCTGAACAAAATTTCACCCAGAGATTGCTATTTTACCATTCTTCCATGCAAAACAGGAGGACAGTACAGCGGATTTGTGCAGCTGCATCAACACCCTGGGTGCTAAAGGAATGCAAAGACAGAAATATCAAACCTACAAGGAGGGAAGCTATGTTTAGTAATATCTTTTCTCATTTACAACAGGCAGTTGGCACTACTAAAGGAAAATCCCAGGCCTCAGGTTCTGACAGTGCGACAATCTGGCACGGACTCAGATGTGAGTGATCCAAATGGTTTATTCCAGGTTCTAATACCACTTCTGTGAATTCACACGTTTTCTCTCTTAACTTTCCCACAGCCTTCACATGTCCACAGAACATCCCACAAACTCTCCTTTACGGCGCACGTAGGCACTCATCCCACCAGAGCCATCAGTCATTCCTAGCCATGTGCTTCTCCTCCAGTCACGGACAGTATCACACGGCCATAATGCATCTTAAATGACTTAGTTTTTCTGTTCTTTCTGGAGGTGTCCTTGGTTCCTAGCCTTACCTTCTCATGCCGTTCATCTTCCTCTGCAGCTCCTGCTCTGAAGAGTCTTCTTATGTTCCCACATGACAGGAAGAAAATGAAGACACAACCCCTGCCACCAAGGTCAGCTCTGCAGCACACGTTACCTGAGGAGCACTTGGCTACTCATGCAAACTGCACAGTGCCAGGAAGATTGTTACATGTTGCACTTCTTCTTCTCCTGGCTCAGAAATTAAATTTTCTACCTAGAAAATGGAAAACAAACAAACAAGCAAACAAAAAACAACAACAACAAAAAACACCTCACCTGACATAAAGGAGACATGATTGTTACTATGGAATTCCGGAGGGCAAGGTATTTGCCCTCTCTATGAAGAAGCTGACTGCAAAGGACTAAGAACAGCCACGATCACGTTGAGAACTTGCGGGTAAAATTCGGGACTGAACCAATAATGGGCTTCTGGAGGTGAGGGTCTGCTCCAGGCCGCCTGGTCAAGGGAGCCTGTTGATGGGCCCTGCTTACTGCAGCTACCAGAAGCACCGCGCTCACTGACTCTCAACTTGATGGGGGATTCCAGTCAGGCTGGGAAATCAGCATGGCTGGCTGCAAGCTGTCTGAGAGACTGCTGGACTGCACTGGGAATAACTTTGTGGGCCAAGCATTAAGCACACCAAGCAGAAGGGAAGGTATTGGACAGACCGACCAGAGGTCAAGCGTTGCTGGACCTGCTGCTCACCAACGCTGAGGAGATCATCAAAGGCGTCAAGGTTGGAGGCTGCCTGGGCTCCAGCGATCATGCCCTGGTTGAGTTTGTGATCTCAAGTGATGTGGGCCTGGCAAAGAGCAGGACCAGGATGCTCAACTTTAGAAGAGCAGACTTCAAGCTACTCAATGGAATGCTGGCCAAGATCCCCTGGCGCGCTGCCCTCAAAGATAAGGACGTTGAGGAGAGCTGGCTACTGTTCAAGGATGCCCTCCTGGCAGCACAAGAGGTCTCCATTCCCCTGATTAAGAAAGTGGGCAGGAGAGGTAGAAAACCGGCATGGCTCAGCAAGGACCTGCTAAGAGAACTGAGGGTGAAGAAAGGGGTGTACAAGCTCTGGAAACAAGGCTGTGTCACCCGGGAAGAATACAGGGATGCCGTCCGAACTTGCAGATGTGGGATCAGGAAAGCCAAGGCTCAGGCAGAACTGAACTTGGCGAGGGATGTGAAAAACAACAAGAAAACCTTCTACAGGTACATTGGCCAGAAGAGACAGGCCAAAATGGGCGTGCCTACTCTGGTAAATTTAAAAGGAGAAATGGCTTCAACAGATGAAGAGAAAGCTGAGGTGCTGAATGAGTTCTTCACCTCGGTCTTCACTGGTGGCCAGGATTCTAGTCTTTTTCACGTCCCTAAGTCTTGCACCCCCATACCTCCATGTGGGGACCAAGGAGGTAAATCCCTCCCCACTGTAAGGGTAGAGCAAGTCCGAGAGTGCCTCCTTAGACTGAATGAGTATAAGTCTATGGGGCCAGATGGCGTGCATCCCAGGGTCCTGAAGGAGCTGGCTGAGGTGGTTGCTGAGCCGCTCTCCATCATATTTGAGAAGTCGTGGCTGTCAGGTGAGGTCCCGGATGATTGGAGGAAGGGTCACGTCACTCCCATTTACAAGAAGGGGAGCAGGGACGACCCGGGTAACTACAGGCCGGTGAGTCTCACCTCTGTGCCTGGGAAGATTATGGAACAGATCCTCCTGGACAACATGCTTGATCGCATAAAGAACAAGCATGTGATCCGAGACAGCCCGCATGGCTTCACCAGGGGAAGGTCATGCTTAACTAATCTTGTGGCCTTCTATGATGGAGTGACGGCGTTGGTGGATGAAGGGAAGGCGACCGATGTCATTTACCTGGACCTGAGCAAGGCCTTTGACATGGTCCCCCATCACATCCTCATCTCCAAATTGGAGGGAGGTGGATTTGATGGGTGGACAACTAGATGGATAAGCAATTGGTTGAAAGGCCGCAGACAGAGGGTGGTGGTCAATGGCTCTATGTCCAGGTGGAGGCCGGTAACGAGCGGCATCCCTCAAGGGTCTGTCTTGGGACCGGTGCTCTTTAACATCTTTATTAATGACATCGATGAGGGAATGGAGTGCACCCTCAGCAAGTTTGCTGATGACACCAAGCTGAGTGGTGCAGTCGATACGGTGGAGGGAACAGATGCCATTCAGAGGGACCTTGACAGGCTGGAAAGCTGGGCTCGGGTGAACCTAATGAGGTTCAACACAGCAAAGTGCAAGGTTTTGCACTTGGGCCGGAAGAACCCCAGGCACCTGTACAGGCTGGGAGGAGTTGTCCTTGAGAGCAGCTCGGCTGAAAAAGACCTAGGGGTCCTGATAGATGAGAAACTTAACATGAGCCAGCAGTGCGCTCTGGCAGCCCGGAAAGCAAATGGGATCCTGGGCTCCATCAGGAGAGGGGTGGTCAGCAGGGATAGGGAGGTGATCGTCCCTCTCTACTCTGCTCTTGTGAGGCCCCATCTGGAGTACTGTGTCCAGGTGTGGAGCCCTCAGTACAAAAAAGATATGGAAATTTTGGAAAGGGTCCAGAGGAGGGCCACAAAGATGATCAGGGGGCTGGAGCACCTCCCCTATGAGGACAGGCTGAGGGAGTTGGGTTTGTTCAGCCTGGAGAAGAGAAGGTTGCGAGGTGACCTCATTGCAGCCTTTCAATACCTGAAGGGAACTTACTCCCAGGAGGGGAGTAAACTCTTCGAAAGGGCTGATAATAGCAGGACTAGGGGAAATGGTTTTAAGTTGAAGGAGGGAAGATTTAGGTTGGATGTTAGGGGAAAGTTCTTTACTAGAAGGGTGGTTAGGTCCTGGAACAGGCTGCCCAGTGAGGTTGTGGATGCCCCGTCCTTGGAGGTGTTCAAGACCAGGTTGGACAGGGCCCTAGGCAACCTGATCTAGTAAATGTGTATGTTTGGTGGCCCTGCTAGGCAGGGGGGTTGGAACTACATGATCCTTGAGGTCCCTTCCAACCCGGGTAATTCTGTGATTCTGTGATTCTGTGAAGGGAAGCATTACTGGACATGCTGCACAGCAGGGGTTAAGACTGGAGGTGGTCAGGGCTGTAGTGACCATGCCCTCCTAGAGTTCCTCATCTCAAGGAATGCGGGCCTGGCAAAAAGCAAAGTCAGGACCCTGAGCTTCAGGAGAGTCAGCTGCAGGCTGTTCAAAGAATTCTTGGACGAGAGACACTGGAAAACTGTTCTTAGGGGCAAAGGGTTCAAACATCCCTTTGTGTGCACCTGTGTGCAGCCCAACTCCTCAGCACAGCCCTGTGCAAGCACACATTTGTGCCACCGCATCCACGCACTATGTGCTCACACACACTCACACAACCACATCCCTTAGTGCAGCCCTGTGCGCACACACACTCACACATGTGTAACCCCTTCCTTTCACTCCCAAAGTGCACGCACACACCGGTACCACAATGTCCTTGTGAAGCTCCAACACTCTGCACACCCCTGTGCACGTACATATATGTGCATGCTCGTCCTTGCACACATACCCACAGACCTACACACACCTGAGCAACACCACTGGTTTGTACACTCATGGACACAAATGTGTGTACAACACCATCCATGCACAAATACACACACACACACACGGATCCCCACTGCTTTGCACAATGCTGTGCACACTCACGTGTGTCATGCACTGATTTCCCATCCAGTCCTCGAGGGGTCACTTACTTAGGACAGGAGTGCAGGGGAGCAGCCAGAAGCTGTTTGCATTCCCTGCTGTCTGCTGGGCAGCTTTGCTGGAGATGCTTGAGTTGCTTTGCTTTTCCTTGGGAGGTGGGAAGGAGCTTTGAATTTGAGGCACATCCCGTGCCAGAGCATCCCGATGGCACAAGGGGGATCAGGGCCCCTCTATTGGTTACCTCGGTGGCTTGCAGCAACTAGAACTTTTTGCCTATTGAGAAAGCTAAAAAGTGTGTGTTCCTCCTGACCCATATCAACAAAAATCTCAACCATAAAAAAGAGACGTCTTCGTATTCAAGCAAATGACAACAGTAAGACCATGCATGTTGTTTTGTTGTATTTCCTCTGTAATCATGGGGAGGATATGAAGAAGTGGTATAATTCATCCACTTCTGCACTTCAGGCACAAGTTCCTTAGAATTGGAAGAGACCCTTAAAGGCCATCTAGCCCAGCTCCCCTGCAATAAAAAGGGACATTCACAGCTAGATCAGGTTGCTCACAGCCTGGTCATTAGTCATCCCAGAGGCAAAACACACACTGAATGATCTCTCCTTCAGTCATAAATCCTTGGAGACAACAGCATTGACACTGCATGTTACTGAAGCAGTAAAAGAAATTGCTCCTGTAACTCTCCTTGTGTTAAGTAAAATGATGATAAAAAGCAATGGAATGCTTTGGCAGGACACCAAAACCATCCTCCTTCCTTGATATCTGCTGCAATGGAACCTTCCACTGGAAGAAAGCCTCTGATGACTTGTCACCCCAGAGAGGTCAGCTTTAGAAGCAGGACTGCTGCACAATAGAATGAACTGGAGCTCCTTAGCATCTCTTACATCCAGGAGGGGTGTGATCAGACCCACCTATCACCTTCAGGTGCGCTTTCTGACACCTTGTCTGACTTCACTGTCACTGTGCCAGCATCCTCAGGCTTAACCTGCTTCATTGTCAGTGTGCAGCAATTGCCAACGTTCTTGATGTCATTGTAATTGTTGGTGTAAAGGAGGTTGCCATTCAGGAACCATTCCACGTCCTCGTCATTATGGGACAGCTCGCAGGAGAAGACAGCAGAGCTCTCTTCTTCAATTTCTACATCCTGCAGGTGCTTCGTTACTTCTACATTGCGGGCTGTGGGGAAACAAGGTGAACTGTTACCACTGTTACTATAAATCATACTGGGATGTGGTAGAATGGTTGGACTAGATGATCTTTGTGTAATCATCTATGTGAAGATAATACATGTATAAAGTTAGCAGGAGAGAACGGCAGAAGTCAACCTCAAGAAGAGAAATCTGAGGTGAAATAGGACATGGAAGAGGCCACCCTCCCTGCTCATACCTTCAGCTGTCAGCGTGGCCTCAGTCTCTGCAATTCCTGCCTTGCACTTGTACACACCAGCATCATCGGGCTTCAGCTTCAGAATTCTGAGCTCTACTGAATGCTTATCCCTCTTGATCTTGTACTTCTCAGAGGGCTCGATGGGTGTGCGGCCCTTGAACCATTTCACAACCTTTGGAGAAGGCCTGAAGTCACAGGACAGGATGACAGAATGACGTTCCAAAGCTGTCTTGTCCTCCAACTTCCTGGTGATTTCTATATGGTAATCTGCAAAGCAGGGGTGGAAGAGAAGAAAGGATGAGGACAATTGGAAGAAGAGGAAAGTTTCTTGCGTGTATTCCATTCCAATTAATGTCAAGTTCACAATGGTTCTTTGAACGACTCTAAAGATAAAACAAACGATTGTCTATAGGGAATGCCATTGACTACATTTCTATGAAGTAATACTGTACAGTATCTACCAAATGCAAGGTCCAGCTCTTGTTCTGTGCTTATTAAATTGCTCCCAATTGTTGAGGCTTTTATTCAAATAAGAGTGAGTTGAAAATATAACAAGTACTTTAGGATGTGAATGGATAATCTTACGCTGGGGACAACAGCAGATAAAAAGCCTGCAAGTTTCTTTCAGATGAAATCAATGACAAACCGCACCAAATTTAGGTGCTACCAAACTTAAACTTGTCTAGTTCAGAAATACAATTAATTTCACCTGATTTGACTTCTTTGCTATAGCCAAGGACAAAACCTCAGCTCTGTAAATCTGAATAGTAAGCACATCACAGCTATTCAAACACATCTTTTACTGAGATGCAGCTGTCTCATTTAGTGTCCAACGACTTTGAACTGGAAATGGAGCAGACCAAAGCAGAATCTAAACATGGCTTCTACAAGGACTGATCAAATGCGGCCACCGTCAAATTCAAAGTATCTGATACAGAAGGATCACACTCACTGTCAGACAAAACCTCTTTGGAGAGGTGAACTGACTGCCCTGTTCACCCCCACTTTGGAAATAACTGCACTCATTTCCTACCTGCTCCCAGCAGTGTGGGATGGTGGGATAGCATCACACTTCCCACACTAAGCATCCCACCATGTCACTTGTTCCACCTAAACCTCAGTCCCAAAACAAAAGGGGAACTCGCTTCTGAACCCTCTTCACTTCATTTCAGATGTCTTATATGCTTGATCTCCAACCCACCCCCCACTCAGGAGAAAGACCCCCCGCTTACACCCTACCATCTTGTTGCATTCTGATGTTGTCATCAGCCTTCAGCTTGTTGTCCTCTTTGTACCACTGGGTCTGAACCTCATCGTGTGAAATCTCACAGACAAAAGATGCACTCCCATATTCATTCACTTCCACATCTTCCAGTGCTTTAACAATCTTGATATCTCCAGCTGTGAAACAGTAGAGATATATTTGTCAGGGTATTTCCAGAACTGAGTGCAGCATCTTTTCCTTACACATATTTGCATAGAAAATAAGTAGGATTATGTTTTATTCTAAACCATCATCCATTCCTGAGTCATTTCTCTCTTCAACACAGTCAATGCATTATTGCCCTTGAACTTAAAGACAGACCTACTAGCTACAATGGAGCTCCCTGCAAACAGTTTTCATGGAAACCAGAATCTCATTTATTCTAAAACCTTTCAAGCAAAATTAAGGGTAGAAAAACAATAGAACTGACTGAATCTTTAAGGTCATTTAGTTCCAGTCCCCCTGCTATAGGCAGGGACACCTCCCTCCACACCAACTCTTCTCCTCAGGGTCAAGGCTTCTCTCAAATCATTCTCCTCTAAGCCTGTGCCTGTGCTTGGGATTGCCCTGACCCAGGTGCAGGGCCTTGTACTTGGCCACACTCAAGTTCATGAGGCTGCCAAGGGCCCACCTCTCCAGCCTGTCCAGGTCCCTCTGAGTAGCATCCCTTCCCTCTAGCACATCAACAGCACCGCTCAGCTTGGTGTCATCTGCAAACTTGCTGAGGCTGCATTTGATTCCACTCTCCATGTTGCCTACAAAAATGTTAAATAACACTGGTCCCAACACCACCCTCCACCTGGACACTGAGCTATTGACTGCAGCTCTCTGAGTGTGACCATCCAGACAGTTCCCTATCCTGCAACTGGTCCATCCATCAAAATCATTTTTCTCCAGTTTGGTGACCAGGATGTCATGCAGGACGGGATCAAATGCTCTGCACAAGTCCAAGTAGATGATGTCAGTTGCTCTCCCATTATCCACTGATGCTGTTACTCCATCATGAAAGGCCACCAAGTTTGTCAGACATGGCTTGACCTTGATGAAGCCATATTGGTTACCACCAATTACCTCATCTTTATTTTCCAAACTATGCCAAGGAGAACTAGACAGAACTCTACAGTGTTGTGTCACTACAAACCTGTCTGAACCATTGGCTTCTCTGCATGCTCATCACTAGTCTCTCCTTAGCTTGTGTGCCTACAAACAATGTATGGGGAATGTCAGCCACAAATCTTACCTAGGGGACATCTTTGCTTCAAAATCCTTTGAACATCACACAATCCCTTTTAACTCTCCAGGTCTGCATTTAGTTATGTCAGAATCAGGCCATATTTCTGTGCTGCTATATCCCTTTCCTTCTGAAGGGCCTGGATACAACTTGGATTAACCTCAGGAGAAGAGTTCCTGCATAGAATCATAGATTTACCCAGGTTGGAAAAGACATTGAAGATCATCAAGTCCAACCGCAGCCTAACCAGTACCCTAACTCTAAAAACCCTACACTAAATCATATCCCTGAGTACCACATCCAAAAGGCTCTTAAACACAACCAGGGATGGTGATTCAACCACCTTTCTGGGGAGCCTATTCCAGTACCTAAAATCTCTAGTATCTAAATCTCTCTAAAAGAGCACAGGTATTAATCTGACCAGAAAGGTTCCTGTTTGTTCATAAAATGAGCCTTTTCTGCTCCATCTTGCATAGGCCACTGGGCACAGGGTAGCTGGGAGACCACAGAAAAAGTGGTTCTGTGAGCAATAGGGAAACTACTGCCTAATCCAACTCCTCCAATCTCTGCGCTCTGCCAGCATGTCTAAATAGGGTGGCAGATACACACAGGAGATAAATATTTCCACTTCCCTCAGCCAACACTGCTCTGAATTTCTATGGGACACACAGTTAGATGAAAAGGCATTTGACAAAGAAGGAAATGAAAGAGTTTAATCTGCTGTGTCATTCTCTCGGTAGCCAGAATAACTAACCCTCGCCAGTGTTAGTTCAAAGAATAGGCAGATTTTATCTCCTGACATGAGCAGTAATTCAAAGAAGCTGTTATATGATCCAGTATCCTGCATATTCACTGCAGGCAGGAAAAGACATTATGAGATAAGGGAGATCTACACATCACTTGTTATGAACACCTCATAAAGATAAAACCACACACAAGAGGAGAGTTTAGGAAGAGGACCACTCTTGGACTACTTTCCAAGAGGCATCAATTAGTAACTCTCTTCGCTCATTTTTCACACTACTCCACAGTGTCCTCCTGAGCCCCCTTACTCCTGTTGCCAACTGCTGATGCAGGGAATCCTGAGGAACCAAGGATTCATAGTTGTTCCATCAGTAGTCCTTGGTCAGCTCTCCCTCCCTGCCCCTTCTGTTTTGATCCCACTAACCAAATTTTAGTTAGTCTGAAAAGAGGATGGAAACCTCCGCAGCAATTAGTTTCTAAATATCTTGCAATGGGCAGCTTGTAGGAGCCCCATCTCAATGCCCACAGCACAGGAGGCAGGACTGCTTAGCCCATGCACTAGTGCATTTACCAGCACAGATGTAAGCCCAGATCTATGCACACCAAATACAGGCTCTCAGTTTGCACAAGGAGGCATCCATGGAGCTGAAGTATTAGGCAGATATTGTGGTGGGGCAGCAGTTATTGAGACGCCAGACAGAAAGGACACAGATAACGTGGCAACTCAGCTTTACCATTATGACTGATGATGGAACATCTAATTTCACTGCTCAAAAGAGAACTTCCATATAACTGGAAAGAATGAAATTCACAGGGGAAACCACACACAGACACACACAAAAGCAATACAAAGGAGATGAAGGATGGTTCACATACTAGTGATTCACTCTGAGACGCAAGCAAATGAAAGAGTATCCCCAACCATTTGCCTCCTGAAATGCTAAGTATATAAACTCATTGCTGTGATAACTCTGCCAGACGTGAGTCATACACTGTAAAACCTTATGGGGTCAATCAGTTTAACTTCATAAATTCATTACACCAACAAAAACAGACCATCGTGTCCAGGCTGGTTCATTTCAGCTCTTCAAAGCTGTTGGTAAAACTGCCTGAGAGCTGAAATGCTTACCAGCAAAAGCTAAAAACTGTAAATCAAATGTAATAGGCTGGCTTTGTCTACTGTATAGAAATGATGCCTGAAAAAAAGAAAATAAAAAAGAACGTAAACCAGAACAAATGGAATGGCTACATAAAACAGCCAGTACTGAAACAGCAACCCAACCTGGTTGCAGAATGAGAGAGAAAATGAGAGTTCACCAAAGTCATGGGACAGGACACATGTTCATGTTCATGCTAACACTGAACCCAAGTGGCCACATGAGGACAGCATCTAGTAGGAAATCAGAAAAAAGCATCCTTTCATACGTCCCTTGGGAAGGTGGAATCTACCAGGGCACAGCAGACCCATGTGTTCAGTAACAAGTCTGATGCTTCAGAGCCCAATGATGAGCTACAAACTGGGGTTTAACCAATGCAACACATGGAGGGAAAATCTGTCTTGAGCATAAAGAAGAAAGAGAAAGGTATCCAAAAGGACTAACCAAGAAATGCCCAAACTGCCCATGAAGCATTTCTTCCCGTGGTGCAAAATACCACAAGAGGATTTATTTGCTCTTTCAGTTAAACATAAAATGAACCTTTAGGGTAGCTGATGTCTTGTCTTAGGCTGCTCAGCATGTGGATGTTCCCTGATCTTCATATTCACACTTGTGAATAATGAGACTTCTCTTATTTCCCTGGGAAGTAATGCCCACTTTTTTACTTTGACAGAGCTCCTTCCCATCCTAGAAGGGAAAATATCAAGTCAGATCTCCATTAGTCCTTCCATCTCTGCACTGAGCAAAGGGAGCCTTCAGATCTATGCTTAATTCACCCACTCCCCTAGAATTAATGGAACTGTGCTTACTGGAACATATGCTGAAGCTTAAGCACAGTGCAGTGTTTTCAACATGAAGGAATGGCTATAGAACATGCATAAATTCTGGCTGACCTATGACAGCTTAAAGCACTGCGGAGGACTGTTAACAAGCCTGTTTGGACATCACCCTGAATAAATGACGTTATCCCCAAGTAAGGGAAGGAACAGCTGAGCACCAGGGAGGTACACAAAGTGCCAGAGCAAATTTTCACACTGTCAGGTGCAAAGAAAACTGAGATTTCACCCCAAAAACCCAGTTCACAACAAGGCTACAAAATCCCGGCTGAGAATTTCTGTGTTAGACTTGAAGCTCAAGACTGTACTGTAGTTCAACCAACAATATTTTGTGCAGCATGACCTAAAAAGTTCACAATAAAACCAAAACAAACTTCAATTTCAACTTGATAAATGAACTCAGGACATAATAACAAAGAGTGCTGATCTGGGCAAATAAAAGAGCATAAAGAAAAGAGAGCAGTGAAAAAGCTATCAAGGAAAAGCTCAGACTCGCATCCCTTGGAAGTGAAATTAAAGGCTCTCATTCATTTCCAGAGAAGTCAGAAAGGAAAATACCATTACATGCCATACCTTGAACCACTTGACGTCCATGTTGGGCCTGGACAGCTCACACTCAAATGTGACCTTGTCCTTCTCAATGACGCTACTGTCTGCCAATGGTTTGCTGATTTTCACAGGCAATTCTGAGAAGGAGAAAGAAGAATGTGGATTTAGTTGGGAACTTAGTTTTGTTCATAACCAGGTCCATGGGTGCTGTTAAATGGATCCTTCCAGATGGAAAAAACATTTCAGGTGGCCTCCTAGATTTTACCCCTTTTTGTGTTGCACGCAAGACTGAAAAAAAAAAATTACTTCTGCAAAGTTCTTCTTGTCATAAGGAAACAAATATTTGGGGAATGGCAGAACCAGGTAAAATTTTCCTTCACGTCAAGAAAGTATAAATTTCACTCTCATGCTCTTGGTGTGGTTTCTGCTATGATTATTTGGACTAATTAAGCTTCTCCCTGATGAAAGCCTAGAAGTATATCACAAGAAGGACCAACTTACCCGTGACCTTTTATTTGTCTTACTCAAGCATCTCCTCCTGACCAAAACTGACAATAAAAGATTCAGCCAGACTACAGGTTTGAGCAGCTGAGTTGTTTCTAGGATCTCCTGCAATCTCAAGCTTGGAACACACACTTGTCTTTTGACTAAGTGTCTCTTATAGTGCAGTAAAACAACAGGTTTTCACACGGCGATTCCTCATTTACCTTGATCTGAAATCATTCTCAAACCATGTGGGATCAGTCCAGGGAGAAGGGGAGGAGAGGGGAAGGGAAAGGGGAAGTCCACAGTCCTCTAAAATCAGGCTTCTTAGCCTAAAGCTCAACAGCAAATAGCAGTCCACTTCCCCACATTGCTAGACTCCGAGCATTTAAAGAACATCAGCTGACCTCATTATGAGCTCTAACATAGCCAAAGGAATTCATATATTCAAATATTCTCTTGAGTGATGAGAAATATGGAGCATAACTTCAGACTTCTGCTGTTAAACTCTCACTTCTATCATAAACCAGAGTAAGAGTTCAATGCTGTTTTAGATGGAGGACTCATATTTTAAATAACTCATCTCATTAAGGCTTGGATTCCCTACTACAATTAGTTAAATTCCAGTTTGGATCATGCTTCACCTTGGATCACTTAGGGCTTCAGCCACTTATTGGAACTAACTCAATTTGTCTACAGAGAAGCTGTTTTCTATAGCAACAATAAGCTGTGATTGCAACTGGATGTCGGGAGAGCACAAATCCCGCAGTTATCCTGTACCAACATCCTCTCCTTCCATCAGAACAGCAAGTTTTTAAACCAGACTCATGCAAGCTTGCATGACACACCTTGTGTAAAACTGTTGGCAGCCATCAGGACAGCCAGTTGCTTCCTGTATAGACACTGTTCCATCAGTTTTGGTTTTTTGTCTCGCTAGAACAACAGCCAGTGTCTGAAAACTCCCACAACTGAAGCAACCACGCTGATATACCGCAGTCACTGGAGGTGCTCAAGAGCCACGGGTATGTGGCACTGGGGACGTGGTTAGTAAGTCCAGTGAGGGTGGGCTGGGTTGGACTCAGCTATCTCAGTGGTCTTTTCCAGCCTTGGGTGCAACTTGTAAGAGGGAATGAAGCAGCAAACTGCCCAGCACTGAGCTGCATTCTTCTGACACATGGTATCAGTGAACTGCTGTATTTCCCTATCTTCTCTGGAGCTATTGATCTAACCTAACTGAAAAAGTAAGCCTGAACCTAGATATAAATCAGGATCATAGTCACCCATGGTTGCTTATATATTCAGAAAGACACTCCAGAGGGTAATTCAGCGCATCTAGAAATTAAAGTAGAAGTTCCTTAGTCAAAAATATTCCACAGCCAGATTTTCACCTCGCTACCACTACATTAAAAAGGAGAATCCAACTTGTGGTGTGGGTCATTGATGTTGTTCCGGGGGGAATTGTGGCTGTTCCATGCCCACAGGGTAGAAGACAGCCAGTCTTCCTCTAAGCCACATAAAAAGCTGCTTAGTGCTCCCAAAGCGAATGCTCACCAGTTGTTTCCAACTTGAAGGTCATCTTCTGGCCAGCAGCCTCGCAGATGTATTCTCCAGCATCTTTCTTCTCCAGCTGCTCCACAACCAGACGCCGTGTTTTGCCCACAGATTCCATTCTGAACTTTCTGGAGGAGGCAAGCAGTCTTCCATCCTTGTACCATTTTACTTCTGTTGGATCCTGTGCTACTTCACAGCTGAGGGAGGCACTTGCTGCCAGGGCAGCACTCACCTCTTTCTGCACCTGCTCCTGGTTTATAAACACAGGTTTTGGCTCTGAGGGAAGAAAAGAAAAAGTATTGACTGAGGGACCGAAATGAGACCAACTTGCAGGTTTGTATGTACAGGTTGGAACAGGTTTAGGTTACCACTTGTGCCCAAACTAATAGCCTTCACTAGAGAATATCAGCTCTTCTGTTGAAACAAAGTGTCAAATCTAGGCAAGAAAGAACCTAGGAACTGAAGGAACCAAGAGGGTCCTTGAACACCAGTCCCATGGTTGCAAGTCACTATGCAAACATATTGAACCCAAAAGAACATCTGTCCTGCAGGCAACCAAAACCTGAGTTCCTTTTACTTAAGACCCACTGTGAAACATCAAAACACATAAACATGTGATAGTCAAACCACTGGCTGCCTTTTCATGACCCAGAACAGTACTCCTGGCTTCCTGAACAGACTCCTCATGGCCTCTACCATTGCCACAACTGTGACTGTCAAAGGCACAAAGGAAATATGCTCACCAACGCAGTCCTTTGTTCTTTGTGTGTGATTTGCAGATATCTATCTTACTTTGAGCTCTGGCAATAGTCAGCTCTACCAGGTCTCTTACTGTGAGTAGCAGACTCACCTATCCAGATGCAGCCTCCAACATAAAGGCATAGTAAAAAGGCAGTGTACTACTAGGAGAAGTTCCTGCTTCTCCTGCCATGAAAGGCTGCACGTAGAACATGCACTACAGCCTCACTGCACATACTTATCTTAGTCAAATGTTTAGGTGAACAAGAATTACAGTTTGGGATCTCAGGCACAGGAGAGATTTGAATAATATCTTGAATATTGCTTCCACTGTACATATATTACTAATTATTGCTCTACAGACAGACTGAAACAGGTCTTTGTGTCATACTGAAACCAAATACTTTCTACAAACCCAGGCAATCAAGTCTAGGGAAAAAACCTCAGCACAGACTACAGTGATCCAGGTGCAGTATAATAGAAACTAGATTTTACTTTACTGTTCTCTGCTGAATTTCAGACAACACCTGTCTTACCTGTGACATGAATCTTGAAGGTGAGTTTCTGGCCAGCAGCCTCGCAGCTGTACTCCCCTGCATCTTTCTTCTCCACCTGGCTCACCACCAGCCGACACTGTTTGCCCTCTGACTCTACCTTGAACTTCTTGCTCGAGGTGATCAGTTTCCCCTCCTTTTATCACTTGACCTCTGTGATAAAATGTTTGCTCATTAAGACCGGGATGTGGTAGCATTGTGGTGGAGTGCTTGTTCATTAGGACCGGGATATAATGGTGGAATATGGAGGCCACAAAGGTTGCAGAACACTCTAATTTTATGGGTAGATTGTGTACTCTGCGTAGTTACAGGCAAAGCGCGCCCCGATGGATACAAAGTTCCACGGAAGGACCAACCAAGGAACGACACACCAAGTCGCACGATCACAACCGACCAATTAAAGGACAATACGCTCGGGATGGACAATACAAAAGAAGTTGCAAGGGACGGGACGGCGCGGCAGTTGGAGGAACAATAATCCCCCTGTCGCCCAGCACTGAATTGCCTTTTTGTTTTACCCGCTACAATTAATAAAAGTTTATAATTGGAACATTATTGGCTCATTGCTTATAAATTGATGACAACCTCCATCTTCTCCTGGGCCACCTCGCAGCTCAGCGTGGCATTTTTCTGTTGTTGCAGCCTTCACCACTTTCTGTACCTTCTCCTTGTTTGTAAATACAAATTCTGGCTCTGAAAAGAGAGAGATACATTAGTTTGGCCTCTTGAAAGAAGAGCAGGTTTTGGGGAAGGAGTCAGAAAAATGAATCAGTTCTCCCAGTCTGATGCCCCAAGAGAATGATGTGGAGAGAAGTTGTGCAATTTATGGATGCCCCATCCCTGAAAACATTCAAGTCTAGGCTGGATGGGTGTTAGAGCAACCTAGTCACAAAGAATGTGTTCCTTTCCAGGACAGAGATTGGAACTGGATGATCCTCCAGGTCCCTTCCAACAAAAGGCATTCTGTGATGCTTCTTGTATGACTCTCATGACTCTTTCGTCCCCTAGCTGCCATTTACTTATGTCTTCAAAACATCAACTTATACAAAACATTCCTGTAGTATTCTCTCCCATGCTAAATGAGCCCTTCCAAGACAAAAACATGTTACATAGAGCACACCCCCTAGTGCTTGACACAAAGCCCCTGTTCTGAAACTTCCTGAGACGCAGCTGCATTGCAGAGTTGTTCTAGTGGTACAGGCACGTGGGAATGGAGAAGTGCAATCAGAACTTTCTTGTCTATGGCCTCATTCCCACAGCAAAAGGAAATTCCTGAAGATTTTAAAAGATGGAGCTGCCTCACAACTGTATTTAGAATAATTTGTTCAATTTCCTCATCAGAAATTAACCACCCCAAAGTTCAGCTCCAAAAATTTTAAGCATAGCAGGGAAAACTTACAAACTAATGACCGTTTTCTAAAACATTCTAGAATGAAAGGCCAAAATGTGTTCTCTCTCACCTGTGACATGAATCTTGAAGGTGAGTTTCTGGCCAGCAGCCTCGCAGCTGTACTCCCCTGCATCTTTCTTCTCTACCTGGATCACCACCAGCCGACACTGTTTGCCCTCTGACTCCACCTTGAACTTCTTGCTCGAGGTGATCAGTTTCCCCTCCTTGTACCACTTCACCTCCATCTTCTCCTGGGCCACCTCGCAGCTCAGCGTGGCATTTTGAGTCAGTGCAGCCTTCACCTCCTTTTGTACCTTGTCCTTGTTTGTAAACACGTCTTCTTTCTCTGCAGGGACATCACAACAGTCACACCATTTTGCTGTAGTCTGCTGCAGAGCTTACTCCAGTTCCCCATTTTCATTATACTTGCCCTTCACAGGGACCATCATGATGCCTCATTAAGACAGGAAAATACTTTCCCCTCTATTTTGCCTTGGGAAATGAATAGGCATATCATTTCATATCATATCATAAATCTAAACATTTCGCAGTCTGATAGCAGATTTGGACATGAGATTTAGAACACCTGCATGCACTGCTGAACCTCCTCCCTTCTCTTTGTTTCTTCTGATGTCTCTCTACATTTCCAGTAAATCAGAAGGGAATGGCCCTCTAGAACAGGTTGCCCAAGGAGACTGTGGATGCTCCATCCCTGCAGGCATTCAAGGCCAGGCTGGATGTGGTTCTGGGCAGCCTGGGCTGCTGCTTGGCAACCCTGCACATAGGAAGAAGGGGGTTGGAACTGGATGAGCACTGTGGGGCTTTGCAACCCAGGCCATTTATGAGTCTGATTATTGGCATTTTCCACCTAATTGTGTCATTCAAATTCTGTAACCAGATCTCTTCAAACACCTCCCCTTTTCTCACTCCTTGCATGCCTGGTGTGCTCTTGCACTGTAACCCTGCAGACACCAGCTGACTACAAGAGCTGCACAAGTTACCCTCCTTGCCTATTGTTTGTTGCAGTAATTCATTCCTGGATGGAAAAGCACATGTAGAAAAGTGTTGCTATGACACTAGATGACAAAGAAAGTCCTATAGCCAAAATGTTTTGCACCAGAGAGGCTGTAAGTTGATCCTCCAAATGCAAGACACACAAAATGAAGTGTTCCTTTATCTCTGGGATTCCAAGCATTTTCTCACCTCTGACTTTCACTTGGAATGTTGCTTTGTCATCTTTTGTTTCACAGCTGTAGCTCCCTTGGTCTTTCAGGGTCACATTTTTGACCATGAGCTTGCGGTGCGTCCCCTGGGAGATGATGGTTGTCCTCTGGTCCTGCTTCACCTCTATTTGATCTTTCTTCTATACGACAGCTCCGCTTGCAGCTGACACCTCACACACCAGCTCCAGGTCTTCAGAAGGACTGACTGATATTTCTGGAGTCGTTTTGGACTTGCTGACAAAATTAATGGCTTCATCTGAAGAAAAAAAGAGAAAGTGGTTTACATCCTGACTCAGGCTTATTCAGCACAGCATTAAGATACAGTTAGAACTGATTGTAATGTCTCTGCTCATTACATCTGGGGGATCAAGTTTCACCTCTGGAGGTACTCACATACAAACGTGTGCTTGATTCTCCTGTGTAAGGAAAGAGTAAGTTCTATGCAGACAGTTCTTATTTCTTCTAATCAATTCTGTATTCTGCACATGTTCTTCTGAAGCTAAAATGAAGGCAGCTAAGTAACCTGTTTGCAATACATGAACAAACCAATTCAACACCTTGTCTCTAAGCTAACAAGCAGCGTTTGATGAGCACATCAGTATTTCATGCCCTTCATTCCATCCAGACTGTATTGGCAATAACTATGCTGGTATTAACAAGGATAGCAATTACAAGCAAAATGGTAGAAATACAGAAGATATAAGGAAAAGGGAACTCACCAGAGCTGAGGCAATCCTCCCTGGTGAGCGATCTCCAAGAGATGCTGCCTCAGTGAGGGTCAGCCCTTAAATGAGGTCTCAGAGGAGGTTGAGTCGAACTCCACCCCTCCAGGGAGCACAGCTACATAACTTTCACCTGTGCTCCCACAGCTGACCCCACACTTGCCTCAGCTGATCAATCAGTGGTTCACATTGTGATCTCCCATACACTCCACCCCTTCACAACGTGAACCAATGATTAGGTGAGTTCCCCTTATTACAGAGACCCAATCACGACGCTGATACAATCTCCCGTCGCATTAGATGTTGATATTATTCAAATGATGATGATTGGATGGGTGTTTATGATCTTCCATGGGCCAGTGCTTGATAGATGTTACCGGAGACAAATCATCTTGAAGTGCAGGTCCGTCTGCGTTTCATCAGTCCAGAGTAATGGTCCTAGAGGCTTAGAATCAATCTTAAGGGGAGTAATATAGATGTTTCAAGGGTACTAGGAGGGGAAGATCCGCCCTCCAGGGCAAGATACAGGCCGTATTCTTATCTTGGGTCAATACTTCTGCTTGTACTGGATTATGTCCCGGCCTCCGATACCATACCCTCTGGCCAGATATCTGTGGCTGTATAACTATATCTGGCACCAGAGGAGGAGTCTTGATCTGCCATAGGGACATAATAGGTGTTCCTTTAGCAATAAAGGCCGGAGTATTGACCACGATGTCAGTAGGCCATGTACCTATCACCGAGGGGGTGACTGAACCTCCCACCTCCAATAATCTCCCCCAAGGTGCAAGTAGGCCACACCATTTGGGTCCTACCTGCACCTTCCAAGGCCAATTTATCTTATGGATTCCCGGTTCTAAATTCTCAGGGGCAGGGAGCAGAAGATTATTTTCAGTACCAACCTGCGGTTTTACCTTATTATCGGTGCCTGTAATTTGGATCCTATAAGGGGAGGCCCATATAGTTTGTAACATTTTCAGGGCACTGGGTCTGCCATCCCGAGGTCTTTCATTCAGGTCCCGCACGGTTTCATATAATCTTTTTGTCCACCCCTGCAGGGACTGAGAGTCTGTTTTCAGGGCAGCCTTAAGGATACCATTATAACGTTCAATAAGGCCTGCCCCTGTTGGGTTATATGGCAGGTGGAATCGCCATTCAATGTTGTTTTCTTCTGCCCAGCGCTGTATCATCGCTCCAGTGAAGTGAGTCCCTTGGTCACTCTCGATAACTTGAGGTGTCCCGTATGCAGACATCAGTTTAGTAAGTGCCTTAATTGTGTATGCTTGATTTGCCTTTGGTACAGGATAGGCTTGCAGCAGTCCACTTACAGTGTCAACGCAGGTCAGGGCATATCTCGCCCCCTCAGACCGAGGGAGGGGCCCAATGTAGTCGACCTGCCATCTCTGAAGAGGACTATATCCTCTAGCAATGTGGGATGTTGTTTCAGGCAACGGTCTCGGTCTCATCTTTGAGCAAGCATCGCAATCCTGACATGCTTGAACGATATCAGATAGTTGTACAGGCAGCCCCCATGCTTTAGCAGCTGCCCACATTATCTTCTGTCCAGCATGCCGTAGCTTCTGATGTAACCAACGGGCAATATTTTCAGATTGTGAATTCTCAATCCATCGGATTCGGGCCAGTGTGTCAGCTTCACCATTTCCTGGTGACTGCAAGGGTTGATGACCAGAGACATGGTAGACACATACTGTCCTGTGTTTGACCGTATTCCAAATGTCTACCCACATGTCTTTACCCCAAATCGGTCGGGCGTGGATAGTCCATTCCTGGGTAGCCCATTGCGTAATCCACAGAGTGAGCCCCCGGTACACAGCCCAACTATCTGTACAGATGTTCAGGACGCCGTCACCAGGTTCTTTAGTTATAACCATCCACACGGCTCGCAATTCTGCCCATTGGCTGCTTTGACCATCCCCCTCATCAAACCAGATGGTCTCAGTAGAGGGATGGTATGCTATTGCTCGCCACTTGCTCGGGTTGCCTCTGCTGGACCCATCCGTATACCAGGCATCTTCAGAAATAGGATATCTTCCTTCCTGAACGGGACTCTTCTCTGGTGGAGCAACCATCGGTTCTTTTGATGTATCACTGTGATACGTCACTGGGCCTAGGATCTTCTGTAGTACTTCTTTAAGTGGAGATGAAGACAGACTGCTTCTCTGGCTTAGATAGGCGACCCATCGTGCCACCGTTTGTGCTTGGGCCACCCCCGTCTTAGGAAGGTGAGTCAAATCTCTCACCCACCCCTGGATTGGTAATGAAGTCTTAACTATGACCTCTGCTGTTTGCGTTATCGGCTCTACTGCTTGTAATGCCGAATAGGCAGCCAATAACTGTTTCTCAATCATGCTATATCGTTCTTCTGCTCCGTGCCAAACCTGAGACCAGAATCCAATGGGGGTTCGAACAGAACTCTGGCGTTGCCACAGGCCCCAGCCAAAACCATCTTGAGTAACATGAACATCTAGTTCAGCTGGGAGGGTCGGATCAAATATACCCAACGCCTGAGCTTGTTTAACTGCCAGTTTTGCCTGTTGGAAAGCATCCTGTTCTATCTTTCCCCAATTCCATGATTGACCCTTCTTTGTAAGCTTGTATAATGGCCTTAATAGCTGAGCTAAATGAGGTATAAAGGAGCGCCAATACCCCAATATACCCAAACATTCTTGCAATTGTTTTGATGTTGTAGGGACTGGAAACGCTTGGACTTTATCTACTACCGCACTGGGTAGTACTTTGGTTTTCCCGGACCAAATTACTCCCAGGAATTTTACAGATAGCCCCGGACCTTGCACCTTCTGTGGGTTTATAGCCCACCCTCTTTTCTGCAGGTAAGCTATCAACAAATCTGCTGCTTGTCTCACCGCCTCTAACGAATCGGATGTTAACAGGAGGTCATCAATATAATGATATAAATTGACATTATTTGGCTTTTCCCACTTAGCCAGATCACGTGCCACTAAATTATGACAAAAAGTGGGCGAATGTACGTACCCTTGGGGTAGGACCTGGAAAGTCCATTGCCTCCCTTCCCATGTAAATGCAAACTGATCTTGCGATTCTTCACTGATTGGAATACTGAAGAATGCATTCGCCAAATCCAAGACACAGTGATATGTTTTGATTTCCCTGCTTAGTGTGTCCATTAGGGAGGCAATATTGGGTACAGCCGCATGAACAGGTGGCGTGACCTTATTTAATTCCCTATAGTCTACTGTCATCCTCCATGTTCCATCCGGTTTTCGCACTGGCCATATTGGGGAGTTATATGGGCTATGTGCAGGCCTTATAATACCCACTCTTTCTAATTCCTGCACCGTCTTTGTTATTTCATCCTGCCCACCCGGGAGTCTGTACTGTTTCACATTAGTAATCCGGCGTGGCTTCGGCAAACAAATAGGCTCATGTTTTGCATGGCCTCTCAATATTGTCTGGATTGCCCGGATACTAATGCATCTCTGCCGCAATCGGAACTCTCCCACTGTTGTATGGAGAGCCAGACCCCACAGGATATCAATTCCTAATATATACTCTGGAATTGGGGCAATGGATACCTTGTACTCCCGTGGTGGAAGACGCCCGACCCCCAGTTTTACCCAGGTTTGGGTGACCGGAATGGTTTGTCCCCCAAAACCTCCAATCATCACTCTATTACCTTTAAATTTAGTTGGGTCTCCATATATTATAGATGTCTCTGCCCCGGTATCAACTAGGGCCATAACCTTCTGTATATTCTTTCGGGACCAGTATATCGTCAGTTCCACATAGGGCCTCCGGTCCCGTCTAGAGGCCCTAGGAGGACTGACATCCCTCGTCAAGCCATGAACTGAGCCAGATTCAAGTCTTTTACCTCCGATACCTCCGGTGTCATAACCCGAGGCACCTGAGGTGGCTTCTTTTTCCTATTTGGAACTATAAAATCTTCTAAATTCCATGTTGTTGGTCGCCGCTCTATAAATCTTATCCCTGGCCTTTTGGGTTTATTCTGAAATTTTTGTTCATCCTTCAGTTGCTTCCACAACTGAAGGAGAACCTGATTGGGCTGCCCATCAATTTTTGAAAACTGAACGCCTGCCCGGAGCAGATCATTAAACATTTGTTTCCGGGATACCCTAACAGGTCCTGCCCGAGAAGTTCGCGGGGCCGATCTTCTGGCTCGCACTATTGGAAAAGCCTCGGCATCCTCAATCACCCTGATATTGCGCTTAGCTCGTAAACGCTCAGTTTCTCCGAGGTCTGCTACCAATTGGGCGGCTTGTTGGACTACTGCCTCTGCGGATACTACTGGATTAAGTATGGAAACCAAGGTTCCATACATATGAGAGGGTGCTTACTGTAAAATTAGGTCCCTCATTCCCGCAGAAAATTTAACCATATCAGGGCTATCGAATGTGTCTTCGTAGATAGCCTCTCTCATACCTAATTCGCGTATATAATTTTGAAGGTCTTCCATAGAAGACCACATCCCTGTGTTTACTGGCATGTCAGTTTTATTTGTCCACACCATGCGGCAAGCAGCCATTATCCATTCTACAATTGAATGGTTTTCTTCAGGGAACTGAGTCCCAGCATACAGTCTCTGCCGAAGGGCAGGATGTACTGTTATTGTGGCCAACTTAGATACTTCGGGGCCACTAACCAGTACACTATCTGCCCCTGAATCCCATAACCGTAATAACCAAGCCGGAACACTTTCCCTTGGCCTTTGCCTAAATCGTTGCACTAGGTCCATGAGTTCAGTAGGCGTATATGGACGGGCTGTTACATGTAAAACAGATTCGGCAGGGGGCCATTGATCAGGTGGCACTCCTGCTGGTCGATCTTGAATTTTCTTTGTTTTTTGAGTTATTACTGGACGGACTTCTAGTGAGTCCGTCTCAGATGGTTTTTCTAGATCAGATTTAGTGATCTTATTTTGATTCATTTCTTCAGGATCTTGATCGTCATTAAATGAAATGTATCTAATTTGAGGGTTGGAGGAAGAAAATGACGGTTTTTTTCCTGTCAATAGATTGATCTCACCCTCCAATTTTTCAATACGGGCCTTTAACAATTCATTTTCATGTGCAATGTTGTTTGATTTTATCTCTGCCCGATTTAAAGCATTTAATAATGGCCAGGCTGCCATAGATGCAGCCATTCACTTTTCTTTTGTAATTAAGATATCTTTTTGTAGTCCTAGAAAGTAATCAGTTAGACAATAGGCGTCCATGTTATTTGGTACTCTTAAAGGGCCCCATTGTTCAATAATTGTTGCTAATTGGTAATATGGGGACGCCTCAAAACCTGGAATTTGTCCAGGAAGGCATGTCCCTAAGGGGGTGGTCTTCTCCCCCTTGTACCAATTAAAGATTTTCCACACAAAGGACATTTTTTTTTCCTTATATTTCTAGATGCCAAGTCAGTGGCTCCTGCCTGGCTTGCCAAATGTATTGGCAATAACTATGCTGGTATTAACAAGGATAGCAATTACAAGTAAAATGGTAGAAATACAGAAGATATAAGGAAAAGGGAACTCACCAGAGCTGAGGTGATCCTCCCTGGTGAGCAATCTCCAAGAGATGCTGCCTCAGTGAGGGTCAGCCCTTAAATGAGGTCTCAGAGGAGGTGGAGTCGAACTCCACCCCTCCAGGGAGCACAGCTACATAACTTTCACCTGTGCTCCCACAGCTGACCCCACACTTGCCTCAGCTGATCAATCAGTGGTTCACATTGTGATCTCCCATACACAGACAGAACCTGCCTGAGGAGCAAGCTGATGGCTGTCAGCTACAGGCAGACCTAGCTTTGTACTGCATTTCTTAGAGCAACAACTGTTGCTTTCAGTCACTGAATATACCAAGGCCAATTACTATGCCAGGAACATTTATGGCATCAGTGAACAAAAAATGCGTTAAAAATTGTAATAGACAGGAGCCATTTATTCTTTTATAACTAGGTGACCAAAGAACAACAGTCCTTCTAGAGTCAAGCTGTTAAGAACTAATAGCATCAATCAATATCACATAGATAGATTACTTCCCTGCCCTAAGACCATCTTGCGACCATTTGGTGCTCCTAATTAAGCCCTCTTGATGGCATTTTGTCTGAGCCATGCGACATTTTGTGATAGGAGTTACTGCTAGTGTTCCCTTAACCCTACACCAAAGTAGGAGGTATCCATTCTCAGGGCATCATGCAGGCTTCCTCTGTATTTGATGCTCAGAGACAGCCCCAGAACTTTTTAAATCTTAGCTTAGCTCTCATCCAATAATGTTCATCAAACAGTGCAACTTGTCCTTTGGGGATGCCTTTGTTCTGCATCAACCAGTTCCAACGGAGTCTTCTTGGCTTGTTTTAGATCAGTTTTTCAACAGATAAAGCCAGGGTCTTTGAATTACAAAGTGAAATTGCAGAATGCATGATTCTCAACCAAACAGAACAGCAGGTGGGATGCAGGGTGAATACCTGAACCAACACCACCTGCAAGCAATCCTTCAATATCTTAGGAATCTCTAGCCACCCCAAATCCAGTGTTGTGCTTGATCTATCATCTCTGCTGAGTTTTTAGCTAAGCTGATGGTGAGCATCACGGTGGTGATGGGTGAGCAGTCAGACTAGAGGGTCTTAATCAACCGTAAGGATCCTGTGATCAGAGGAATGTGAATGTGCTGTTAAAGGTCACAAGCGCTGCACTGCAGCATGAGCATACACAGCGAAAGGCTTTCAGTAGAGCTTCAGTTCATAAATGAGGACTGGGTTATGGAAAATAGGCTCAAGATATAAAACAGAAAACAGATCTTAACGCCAGGTTCTGTGAATGCAACCAGCTGAATTTCACAGATATTGAATTTCAATGACAATTTCTTGTGTTATTTTACCCTCCAGCTCCACCCTGAACAGGAACATGTCAGTGACAAGCATTACTCCTCCAGGCTTGACCTAACAGTGCTTTACTTGCACTATGAGCTAATGGCTGTGCTTACAGCACCTCAGGGAGACACCTCAGAGATCACAATGTCCTTCGGGTACAGCAGGAGACACTCAACTCTCCAAATGTGGAGTTTAATTTGTCCAAAGAGGAGACAGGATTCCCATGCTAATAACTTAGGACCATTTCAGTCATAGGTTTAAAGATGATGTAAGTGCTGAGGCAATACATGAACTAGATGAATGAAGCCCAGATGTCAGGGCTCAAGTCGTGACTCCAGCCCCAGCTGGAGCTAAGGCTGTCTTGAATTCATCACAACACAGTTACATTATTTGCTCATACTGTGGATTTGCATAGGGACAACAGGAAGGTCAGAATTGCTTCAATAGAGCTATGCAATCTTTGTCCTAAATACTGGAAACCCACAGCGTTGGACAAATAAAATGAATTAAGTCTGAAGTGCTTTACATGGATTGTGATCCTATGTTTGCCTCACAAACTTACCTGAGACTTTCCAATCAAAAATCAGAGTGTCATCTCCAATTGTGTAGATGTATGTTCCCTCGTCTTCTTTCGTTACAGCTGAAGCCACAAGCTTATGCAGTTTCCCTTTATCTTCCATTGTGAATTTCTTACTGGTCTTGATTTCTTTGCCATTTTTGTACCACTTCACCATGACATTGGCTTCAGAGGTCTCAGAAACAAATTCAGCTTGTTTTCCAGCAACGGCCCTGATTACTCCTCCACTTGTCTCTTTGATTACGAAGTTTGCCAGTGCTGAAACAAAATATGAAGACACAAAATACATATGATGGTAAAGAACTGCAGGGACATTGGTGACCATGAGGCATTCATTTATCATAAGATCAAACGTGCACGTTTAGTCCTAGTTCTAATTGCTAGATTCTAATTCAGAAGCTGGCAAATTGGCAGCTTTTATAAACCACGTGCCAGATTACCTTATCTCCACAAGTTGAAGGACATACACTGGACAGGGGACAGAGCCAAAGGAAGAAGCCCAAGGCTTCAAGAAAATGTCTAAAATAGGAAAACTGAGGAAAGAATTGGAACAAGCAAACTAGAAGGAAATCAATGGAGGGGGTATCTATTACTGCACTGTAACCCCCTGGCAAACAAATCGAGCCTAAAAGATAGAGATATCACTTAGGACTGAAAAGAAAAACAGAATTCCTTTATGGAAATTAATTGGAGTGCAAAAGTTAGATGATAAAACTGGCCCCTATTAACACACAGTGGAATAATTGACTTCAAAGATACAAAATCTCACCACTGTCTTAGCCAAAAGTTTAAGCCTAAGGCCATGGTCCTATTTTACTGAGGGTAATTGAGCTTGTTTTCCAACTTCTTGTTAACATATCATTTTAAAACAGCGCACACAACTGAGTTGGGTCTGTTGAGACAGCGCAGTCAGAGCTGCTAAAATCAAAGTCTGGATTATGCATGCATTTGTTCTGCAGTTCCAAGAACACGCATGTATAATACAAATTCAACAACGTTCTACAGAATGCCTGTATTTAGGAGCTCGAGAGCCAGCTGATGGACACTGGGATGACTGAGATCCTGTCAATACATTTAACTCCATCCTATCATACAGTCAAATTTCATTCATTTTTTCAGGAACTGTCTCTTATCATTGTAGTCCCATCACCACTGCTGGATGTGAGCCCAACCACACAAAAGCAGCTGCTGGTTTTCACTGCAGATACTGCAGTAAGGAGAAACAGCCTCCAGACTGGACCAGCTGAGCGTGGCCCTACCAGGATTTGCTCCAAAGGTCTTATTACCAGTAGTGCTTCCCGATGAAATACATGGGGGTCCTCCTTTGATTCCAACCCCAACCCACCCCACCATGCCCCCTGATAACATCCATCAGGGCCACATCTCGACAGCTCCTGAACACCTCCAGGGATCCCACCACCTACCTGGGCAGCCTGTGCCAGTTAATTCTATGGGCAGACCTGCCAGTATGAAATATTATGCTAACATGACAAAGAGAGAGAAGAAAAGCAAAATTAAGACTAGCTGACAAGCCTTGGCAGGAAGTTCTGCTCTCCATCAATTTAGTCCCTGTGACTCTTCACAGGTGTTTTCTACATTTGGGATCACTGCTACAAAAAGAGATGTTGACATCATCTCTTGTGGCCACCCTGACAGAAGAGCAGGAAGGCTGGGATGCTCTTTTTCCTGTCTTTCCCTTGATTTCCTCTATATCTTAGGGACGAATCACAGGACAGAACACAGAAATCAAATGGCTCTACAAAGCAGATTGGCCAGTTCAAGTCAAAACAGCCACTGAAAACACCCCAGATGCTGTCTGACAACAGCTGGACTGTCGGGGAGTCAGGTGAATGCAGTCTGCTGGCCCTGGGCAGGAAGAGGACAGCCCAGACTGTCACATACCTTTCAATGAAAGCTGATAGAGCATTTTATCCCCCTCACAGATGCACTGATAACTTGCAGCATCATCCATTGAGTCGTTGTGAATTTTCAGGGTGTGTTTCTTCCCCACAATTTGCAGTTCATAATTTTCACTGGCCTTGAGCTCCTTCCCATCCTTCATCCACTCCACAGTAGCACCTGTGTCTGAAAGCTCAGCCTGCAGTTTGGCTTCCTCACGCAGCCAAGCGCAGATCTTTTCTACATCTTTGCTCTTCTTGGTAAATCTCACTGCAGCACCTGTCAGGAGCAAAGGCCTCGTTATTTCAATTTATATCAGGCTAACGTGGTCAATGTTTGCTGCAACATCTCTGAAAAAGTATCACCTTCTGTTCCTGCACTCATCATTGTGTCAGTGCTGAGCAATTCACGATATTTCATTTGGTCTTCTTGCTGGATTTACTAAGTAAAAATCAACCAAACATCTCCTTCTACTGATTAATAATGCTCTAAACATGCTTCTGCAGAGGTTTCCACCCAATGACAAACAGGTCCTCCCATCATGAATGTTTATTTGTTCTACTTTGTCATGCAAAGCTGATTGATAGAGATATTATTGTAATGATTGCTCCCCTACTTCTAAACTATTCCAGTGCAATCAGAAAGGCTGTCTGAACCTGCAGCTGAAAGTACTGCTCTATGGTCATGCAGTGGTAAACCTGGTGACTGAATGCACTGGCCAATAGCTGTGAACTGCAGACATTCATCAGCTGGCATGCTTGCACGTTGTTGTAAGGTCAATAGTAAACATGGCATCCCCTCCAGGTACAGCTTTACCAGTTGTTAGGGGGGATTTCACAGCCAGGACTGGGTCTGAGGAAGAACATGTATGTCTTAATGCTCTTTAGATGCAAGTCTGGTGTCTCATTTAGAGATGGAAGATTAAATCATAGGTACATTTCTACTTCTCCCTTTGCATGAGTGCTAGAAGAAGCACTTCTGTGCTTAAGATCTGTTACAGAAAGTTCTGCCTCTTGCACATGTGAGATATCAAAAGATAAGGATATTCATGTCTCTGTCACAGAAACAACTCGTATCACTTTAGTGGTAGCTGGAGGTTGATAGGAGATAGGAGAACTAGGAATAAAGGAAAGCCTTTGGTGTGTTAATGCACTGCTAACCTTAAAGTCAAAGGAAGCATCTTTAGGGAACCAACACAGCTGCTCAGCACACACTGACCCATTTCCATTGGGGTTTTTGTGCTTACCAAGGTGCACGCTCCCTGGGAATTCCAGAGACGGGCTCTGTCCATGCGCATTGACTGCAGACACTCGGAACTGATCATCAGCCTCTTCAGACAGATTGCTCACCGTGAACTCTGGGACGGGGACATGAGACTCGTGGCACCTCACCCAGGTGAAGCCAGTTAGTTTCTTGCATTCCACAATGTAGCCATCGACTGGAATGGGGCGGTGCATCTTCGGAGGGGACCATGCCAGCGTCACTGAGGTTTCTGTTTTATTTTTCACCACGGGGTCAGTTGGGGGCTGGGTGGGAGGTTTTCTGGGAGCTGAACAGAAATAAATTTCAGAAATATTAGCATAAGGTCATGTAGGCTGGAAAAGACCTTCAAAAGACCTTCAAAATCAGCAGACTCAACTTTCAGCATGACCTACTGAGTCCCACCATTAACTACTGTGGTACCTGAGGACATACATGACAAGCTTATTCCTGCAGGTATTTACATAGTGAATATATTCACCCTCTGGTTGCTTTGGAACATTTTAGAGGTTAAAATCCCATCAGACTTTTTCACTGTGTGCAGCCACTGATACAGGCAGGAGGCTGGGAATTACCTGATGGGCTCTAGTTACAGACTACTGACACAGTAGAGGATTGATTTCATTTAATTTTGGCCATCAGAAAGTTTGGTGTCTGGTTTCAGTCACCCATCTGGACTCCAATTATAATCATATGGAGAACAGCACATTCAGGAGAACTCATCTCAATAAACCTGAATGAAATCACAGAATCATAGGATCATGGGAGGGCTTGGGTTGGAAGAAACCTTCAAGATCATTAAGTGCTAGATGCCAAAGGTCCCACTAACACAGTATTAAGCCAAAAGCTAGATGCTGGAATCAGATCTCCTGACCTTACCATCAGAAACTGAGATGTCATATTTTGCTCAGAGGTGCCTGCTTGTAGGAGGGACAGCTTCCGAGCTTTTTCTGCTCCAGGAACCAGCTCGAGCTTCAGAATTTAAACAGCAGTCAGAAATTAAACTGAGCTTTGTCACCTCCATCAAATAGAAGGAGTGGTTGGGTGGTACAGCTTTCCAAATCGCTTAGAAACTGTCACAACAATCAGATGCCTACCTTTTCTTTTTTAACTTGTTAATACATAGAGCTTAATAGCATCAGAATGCCCCAAGCACTTCAGACAACAGGACAGCTGTAAACCCTTCTTTAAGGATTCCTTTGTTTAACCACTGAGTAACTGTAATTCAGTGGTGCTGGTAGGAGAAGGGAAGTCCTAATCTTCCCAGATGGTGAACAGAGTTGATGTTCACATGCAGACTGGTGCTGCAGCAGAGCCAGAAACCACTCATTTGGGAAACACAGCACCAAGAAAATAATGGGAATAGCTTCATAAAATCAGGAGCTTCACTCAAATTTCATGTCAGATCTGTAATTCTTCCTATTTTCAGGAAGAAATGATTTCCCTTTTTCTTGTAGTTTTATTTTCTTTTCCTTTCCAGCAAGCAGCTTTGTAGCTTACAAATTGTTTTCTAATCACCTCCTGGTGTGGACAAATCACACAGGTCTGACTCCATGTTTTACATAGTTAGCATATTATATTTGTTCCACTATGGAACTGTACAGTCATAGAATGGCCTGGGTTGAAAAGGATCCCAAAAATCATCCAGTTCCAACCCCCTGCTATGTGCAGGGACGCCATCCACCAGACCAGGCTGCCCAGAGCCACATCCAGCCTGGCCTTGAATGCCTGCAGGGATGGGGCATCCACAGCCTCCTTGGGCAACCTGTTCCAGTGCGTCACCACCCTCTGAGTGAAAAACATCTTCCTAAAATCCAACCTGATCCACAACCCCTACACACCCTCAGAGCCCCCTAGAGCCCCTAGTCCTCCTATTGCCCACCACAGCCCCATATGCCCACTAGAGTCCCCCTCAACTCTCTTTACAGGCCCTGCACAGCTCTATATAACAGTCTTATAGAACTACCTCTAGTAGAAGCAATCTCCACACAGAGATCCTTTCCCAGCACACTGCGCCACGGGGGGAGCAAAACGGGGGGGGGCACATACACACACAGCGCCGGGGGGGCCCGTAACCGACCCCCACCCATCCTTTAAAGGGGTGGGGGGTCCGTTTTAATGGGGGGGGGGGGCGAGATCACCTTCACCCCCCACCCCCCCATCCCCACCCCATCCTTTAAAAGGGGGGTGTCCATTTTGGTGTTGGGGGGCAGTGACAATCCGCCCCCCCACCCCATCGTTTAAAGGAGGGGGGGTCCGAGACCACCCCCCCCACCCCATCTTTTAAGGGGGGGGGTCAGGGGCTCATGGGGGGCAGCACATCGTGCACAACATTGTGGGGGGGGGGGGCTTAAAAGGGGGGGGTTACAAAAAGCATAGCTCTCAACTATAGATGGGATTGGGGGGGGCTCAATCGATGGGGGGGGGCCCTTCATGCAGGGGGGGCACAGCGTAAGTCACCGGCTTTGAGGGGGGGTGTTGGGGCTGTTTGGCCTTTGGGGGGGTTATTGTGTGCCCCACCCCCACCACCCCCACACACAATGGGGTGTTAATGTGGGGGGGGGGGGCTTAGATTAGTTGCGTTCCCTATAGCACTGCCCCCCCCCGTCATTAACCCCCCCGCTTTATCCTTACGGCTGAGCCCCCCCCCGACAGCGCCCCATTCATCTTGATGGGGGGGGGGGGTTTGTCACACGACCCCGGCGCGGCTTACGGCACATCGTCGACCCCACCCCACCCCCCATAACCCCACCCGGGGGGGGAGGGGGCGATGTGGTGAGTGGGGGGGGGGTTCCGGAGGTGGGGGTGAGCAAAGCGCAATATGGGGGGGGGGGGTCCTATAACTGGAGGGCAGCGGCTGCACAAAGAGCCCGCGGGGGTCGGAGAGCAGCACTTTGGCTGGGGGGGGTCCACGGGGTCCGGGGGTAATGCTGCCCCACCCCCTCCCCCACCCCCCACTGCCGACCCCCCCCCCGCGTTGCCCCCCCGCCCCAACGTCAGCTCCTGCGGCAGCTCCTCGTCGCTCTCCTCCTCCTCTTCCTCGTCTGGGGGGTCAATATGTGGGGGGGGGGGTCCCATCGGGCAGCGGCAGCTCCGCCGGCTCCGATTGGCTGAGCCGCAGTGCGCGGGAGCGGCTGTTGTGTACCGGTCGGTGGAGGGGAGGCTCTTCATGGAGCTGCCCCGCAGCCAACAACAGCCTGAATGAGATCCTGGAGTCCCAGACGCTGGAGGATGAGCTGGGAAAGAGCAGAGGCTCCCCACAGAAGGGCAAATCACGTCTGATAACGTGAGTGTGGAGCACAGCCAGCCCCTTCCTCACATGTGTGGGGCTTCCATGTTCCTCTGTGCCCATTGCAGTGTGCCACCCCAATCCTGCTGCCCAGCCAGGAGTGGATGGGATGAGCAGGTTGGGATGCACAGAGCAGTGCTCAGACATTGCTGGGACATTTGTGCACTGCTGTTGAGCTTCCCTTTGTGCAGCAGGGGAGAGGATGGAGGTTTACAGGTGGATGGTTGTTATTTCTATGGCATTGCACAGGTGGTAGAACCATGTCCATTCCCAAACTTATTCCAGGGCATGCGGGAATTTGTGCAGTTGTAGTTCCTGAATTGTGCTATTTAAAACCCTCCTGTAAATGGGGATGTTTTGTAATGCCTGCTGGGGCTGCAGGCAGCATTGCCTTCCTCCTTAGGGGGCAGGCTTAATCACAAGCCTCCCTATTTCCTATCACAAACGTCCTACAAACCATGTCTGGGCATTGCTGTCTCGGCCTGGATCTCAGCTCCTGAGACTGTCAGATGTGAAGCAGCAGCAGCTGGGACAGGGCTGGCTCTGTGTGCCCTCTCTGGGTCTGTGGGCACAGAGTGGGGCAGAGGGATGACTGTGAGAGGGAGGAATTGCCCAGCCACAAGAAAGAGGAAATCAGCTGAAAAGGGGAGATTTGAGAAGCACTGAGGCTGTGGCTGCTTTGACAGTAAGAAGAAACCAAGCTGTCACTGTGCAGATGGGAACTCCAGTAGGAGAGCTGTGGTGGCTTTACAGATGGCAGACAGCAGCTGGAGTGTAGAGCCAAGGGTAGGGGGGGGATCTTCCTCTTAGCAATGCCATGCAAAGAATGATGCAGACTCCTGCAGGGTCGGCTTTGCTGTGTGACCCTGGGTGGAAGCAGCTGGAAGGTCTCAGCCCTTCTGCATTATCCCAGGAACTGGGGCAGTGCTCGGTCTCATCCCACCTCTGCTAATAGCAAATGCAGAATCCCTTATCTGAGTGCCCTTTTCTCTCATGTAGAGTCACCAACCCTGGGAAGTTCACAAAAAGTTTGGGTGTTGTGTTGAGGGATGTGATTTAACTGGGAAGTATTGGTGATGGTTGGACTGGATGATCATAAGATCATCCAGATCATAAGATCTGAGATCATAAGATCATAAGATCATCCAGGTCTTTTCCAACCTTGAAAATTCTATGGAGTTGTAGCAGATTGTGGGGGTGTAGGTGTGGTATATATATGTACACAGATGGGAATATCCGTATGGAAAAGATAGATCCATGTGTGTTCTGGGCTGCACTGAAAAAGGGGTGGCCAGCAGGAGAGGGAGGTGATTGTCCACTCCTGCTCAGCTCTTGTGAGGCCATATTTGCAGCACTGTGTCCAGGCCTGGGAAGGATGTGGAGCTGTTGGGGGGGGTCCAGAGGAGGGCCACTGTGATGATCAGAGGGCTGGAGCAGCTCTCCTATGAGGAAAGGTGGAGGGATCTGGGCTTGTTTAGCCTGGAGAATGGAAGGCTGTGGGGAGACCTCATTGTGGCCTTTGAGTACTTGAAGGGAGCGTATAAACAGGAGGGGGAATGGCTGTTTATGAGGGTGGATAATGATAGGACAAGGGGGAATGGTTTAAAACTGAGACTGGGGAGGTATAGGTTGGATCTTAGGTAGATGTTTTTTGCTCAGAGGGTGGTGACACACTGGAACAGGTTGCCCAAGGAGGCTGTGGATGCCCCATTCAAGGCCTGCAGGCATTCAAGGCCAGGTTGGATGGGCTCTGTCCATGAGCATTGACTGCAGACACTTGGAACTGATCATCACCCTCTGCAGACAGATTTACAGCCCCTGCACAGCTCTATATAACAGTCTTATAGAACTACCTCTAGTAGAAGCAATCTCCACACAGAGATCTTTTCCCAGCGCCCCTTTGTGACATCATAATGCCCCTTTGTGACATCATAACACCCTTTGTGACATCATAATGCACCTTTCTGATGTCATAATGCCCCTTTCTGACGTCATAATGACCCATTGTGATGTCTTAATGCCCCTTTGTGACGTCATAATGCCCTTTGTGATGTCATAATGCCATTTGAGACGTCATAAGGCTCCTTTGTTTTCATAATGCCTCTTTGTGACGTGATAATGCCTCTTTGTGACGTCATAATGCCCTTTGTGACGTCTTAATTCCCCTTTGTGATGTCTTAATGCTCTTTTGTGATGTCACAATACCCCTTTGTGATGTCATAACACCCCTTTGTGACATCATAATGCCCCTTTCAGACGTCATAATGACCCTTTTTGACGTCATAATTCCCCTTTGTGATTTCATAATGCTTCTTTGTGGTGTCATAACGCTCTTTGTGACGTCATAATGCCCTTTGAGACGTCATAATGCTCCTTTGTGATGTCATAATGCTCCTTTGTGATTCATAATGCCCTTTGTGATGTCATAATGCCCTTTCTGACGTCATAATGCCCCTTTGTGGTGTCATAATGCTTCTTTGTGAGGTATCTGTGGTGCCATTGATAATGAAGTGTGATGAACTTGAAGGCTTTCAGTACAATTTCAGCCCTAATGTAAACAGTGACTTGAACTCTGGAATTCTGTGTAAAATCATTAGCTAGCTTGTGGTCCAGGTCTTGAAACCAAAGGCTATGAGGTGCTGCTCTTGTTGACGCAGGCTGTGAAAGATGACTTGAGCTCTAAGAGTAATTTCCCTTCTGCTCTTTATATGAACGTCATATCAACAATTAGAATATTAAGAACATAATATAAAAGTTGTTGCTGCTGGCCTGTGGACTTCCATTAGCTGTTAGCCATAGTTTGGAACTTGCAAACCAATCATATTGGAGCCTTGCTGGGCAACCTGCTCCAGTGTCTCACCACACCCACAGTAAAGCATTTCTTCCTAATATCCAATCCTAATCTACCTTCTTCCCATGTAAAGCCATTTCCCCTCATTCTGTTGCTACCTGCCCTTATGAAAAGTCCCTCCCCAGCCTTCCCTGTAGGCCCTCTTCAGATACTGGAAGGCCACTCTAAGGTCTCCTTGGAGTCTTCTCCAGGCTGAAGAGCCCCATCTCTCTCAGCCTGTGCACATAGTAGAGGTGCTTTCAGCCCTCTCTGATCACCTTCATGGCCCTCCTCTGGACCTGCCTGAACATCTCCAAGTCCTTCTTGTGTTGAGGGCTCCAGAACTGCGTGCAGTGCTCCAGATGGGGTTTCAATGAGAGGAGTGTGGAGGGGCAGCACCACCTCCCTCGACCTGCTGGTCATGCTTCTGTGCTTTAAGCTTATGCTTTAAGGTCCTATATGCTTTAAGGTTTAGATAGTGCAGTCGCCTCACCTCTTCAGGTTTATCTGTGAAGGTCCCTTCCAAGTGAACCGTGCTGATCCAGACAGTTCGGATTGCTCATTAAAGTGTTTTAGTAAGTTGGGCTGGTCCTACGAAGCAGTATGACTGCAGTAAGCAGTGTACATGGTGCGCTGTGAGTACTGCACACATTCCTCTTGGCAGCTTGTGGAACAGAAACTGTGCATTGTTTGGATTGTGTAAGTATTCCTGTTGGTCTCTTGTGATGCTTACCTTCTTAGAGCACCTTTCCTCGTTTGGCTCTACATATTTTGGTACCTTACTTGTTCTGTTTGGCTTAGCAGGGAAGGTCTTCTTCTGAAGCATCCTCAGTCTTGGTCTGGGCAGCATACTTAGAAATGACATGGACGTTACATGAGTGGGTGGTCAAAGGGGGGAAGAACTCACCTTTCTGATCTGTTTCCTTTTAGAACACAGTCCTGGAGAGGATTTGCTTTCCTTGTTTCCTGGAGACTTGGATTCTTAGATGGTTTTGACTGCAGCTATTTCTGATGTTAATTCCTTTTTCTGTACTTTAGCAGCCAAGTGCAAGTGGAGTGCTTTGGGAATTGTCTGAAGTTGCCAGGTTGCGTGTGATCACATATGTAACGTGGAGTTATGTGTGGTGCCAGTGATAATTAAGTGTGATGAACTTGAAGGCTTTCAGTACAATTTCAGCCCTAATGTAAACAGTGACTTGAACTCTGGAATTCTGTGTAAAATCATTAGCTAGCTTGTGGTCCAGGTCTTGAAACCAAAGGCTATGAGGTGCTGCTCTTGTTGACGCAGGCTGTGAAAGATGACTTGAGCTCTAAGAGTAATTTCCCTTCTGCTCTTTATATGAACGTCATATCAACAATTAGAATATTAAGAACATAATATAAAAGTTGTTGCTGCTGGCCTGTGGACTTCCATTAGCTGTTAGCCATAGTTTGGAACTTGCAAACCAATCTTATTTAGACTTTAGTGGTGAAATCTTCTGATGAAATCTTCCTTCTAATTCTGCAAAAGAATCTTGGTGGAACATTTCTGTCTGAAAAGGCTCTGGCATATGAAGATGTGCCAGACTGCAGCCATGTGCCAGATGCGTTTGGATCCATGGAATTTTCTGATGTAGCTTCAGTGTTTGAAGAATCTCCACTCGATCTAAATACTCAGAAAACAAAGCAGGTGTGTGAAGATGTACAGCTAGTTTCTTACAGAAAAAATACAGCTCTTAATCTAGAAATCTGCTTCTCATTGTATCTAGTGCTTACTCCATATTTAAGTATCTAGTGGACCTTGACCAAAGGAAGATAAAGATAGAGCAAAGAAGTATGTTAAGCATAAATTTTGTTGCCTTCTACCTGTAGGCCATGGTTGGTTTGACGTGATCCCTAACTCCAGTGTTTGGTTTGCACAGAAACAGCAAGCAAGGGAACAAGTAAAGGAGTCAGTGAGGATTTTAAAACACAATGGGAAGCGATAAGGCACAGTTAATAAGATTCTGGAGTTAGGCTGGAGGTAGGCAGAGGTTGAAAGGTACCGAAAGAAATTCAATCTTACTGTGTTGGACAACAAAATCCACTGTGATATTATTCAAATTTTTAACTAAACCAAGTGATAATTCATATTTATGTTTAGATAAGCTGGTGAGGGTTAATCCTCAATGGAGAATTGAGATGAACAAATAAAAAAATGGTGTTTGACAGTCTATAAGAAACGAACTTATTCTAGGAGAGAATCAGAGTTTTCAACTGTTTTGTTCAATAGCCAAATAATGTATGATATTTTTATAAGCATTGTGTCTGACCTTCTCAGCTGTTAGAATTTCTTTGACAGTAACTTCTCCGGCTGTGATCAGAAAACCTTTTGTTCCGTCTCTGGCACCATTCGAGGCATGATACTCAACTGGGTGATATGGAATTCACACTGTCAACTCCAGTGACAAGAAAAGTGGCATCTAAGAAGCGTGCAAACACAGAGAATGTTGATGCAGAGTCAGTGTTAAGAAATGAGCTGCCCTTTGCATTTCCTGCTCCAAAGGCCTTCTTTTCGAAGAGCCAGACAGAGAAGCAAGTAGAAGGCATATCTTTTTAGGCGCCTACTTCCAAAGGTATGTTGTATCTAACAAATGGAAACCTAGAACATGTGTAGCTTAGGAATTTTTTACTTTTAATATGAATGCAGTACTTGTAGGTCCTAAAATTCTGAAAGGTTTCAGTGTGGGGTTTATTTGGTCACAGCACATACAGCTGCCATCCTGTACATCTGACAGTGCACTGCAAGCGGTTTAACCATATATCAGGGCATGGTACACGTCTGTTAATGATAGAAGTTCTCACAGTTTCACAAGGAGCATGCCTTGAGATGCATTCAGATAATGAGATAAGTGCTGTGTTCCTAAAACTAGCATGTGTCTCCACTCTCCATCGAGATTTAGTAGATAATTTCTTTAACAATTATGATGAGAGTTTTGTTTTGTTTTTATTTTTTTCTGGGCTATTATTTTGAGTGAAAGAAAAGGGTATGCTTTTATTTAAGCGAGCTTTTGATTGCATCATGCTTCTAAATTAAATGTAACCTACTGAATTCCTCATGATAGCATACGAGTACTTGCGTGTATCTGTTCTCCCTAATAGAGGGAGAAGAGACTCAGTGAACCTGGACAGTGTTACCCAGGGTTGTGAGAACAGCTAAATGATTGTTGAGAACTGGTCAACTCGTGAGCCTGAGACCTGGGATCCTCCATCCTAGGGTGGAACTTTACTGGAGCACGTGGGTGCCACAGCAACAAAAGGACTGTGTACAATAGACTGAGAGTTTGCTGAGTTTCTTGGTTTACAGAAAGCACAACTAACTCAGCAGCAAGTGACGTATTTGGGATAGGAGATGACAGCTGGACTTTGAACCTTAAGGACTGCCAAGAAAGAAGCCATCTGCTCAACCCCTGAGCTGCAAACTGCCAAGGAACTCCATACGTTGCCAGGAATGACAGGAGGGTGCCAACCATGGATACACAGCTACGGACTGATGGTAAACTTGAAACAGCTTGAAGTGAGTAAGGGATATCCAGGGTGCACTGGTGCTCAATATTCAAGAAGCCCATCAATCTACACTGGGCCAAAGGATACCAGTTTTAATATCTCATGCAGTGTTTACTGTATTGGAGGCAAAAGGGGGACATTGGCTTTCACCCCACAGAATCACAGAATCACAGAATTACCCGGGTTGGAAGGGACCTCAAGGATCATGTAGTTCCAACCCCCCTGCCTAGCAGGGCCACCAAACATACGCCTTTACTAGATCAGGTTGCCCAGGGCCCCGTCCAACCTGGTCTTGAACACCTCCAAGGACGGGGCATCCACAACCTCACTGGGCAGCCTGTTCCAGGACCTAACCACCCTTCTAGTAAAGAACTTTCCCCTAACATCCAACCTAAATCTTCCCTCCTTCAACTTAAAACCATTTCCCCTAGTCCTGCTATTATCAGCCCTTTCGAAGAGTTTACTCCCCTCCTGGGAGTAAGTTCCCTTCAGGTACTGAAAGGCTGCAATGAGGTCACCCCGCAACCTTCTCTTCTCCAGGCTGAACAAACCCAACTCCCTCAGCCTGTCCTCATAGGGGAGGTGCTCCAGCCCCCTGATCATCTTCCTGTCCCTCCTCTGGACCCTTTCCAAAATCTCCATATCTTTTTTGTACTGAGGGCTCCGCACCTGGACACAGTACTCCAGATGGGGCCTCACAAGAGCAGAGTAGAGAGGGACGATCACCTCCCTATCCCTGCTGACCACCCCTCTCCTGATGGAGCCCAGGATCCCATTTGCTTTCCGGGCTGCCAGAGCGCACTGCTGGCTCATGTTAAGTTTCTCATCTATCAGGACCCCTAGGTCTTTTTCAGCCGAGCTGCTCTCAAGGACAACTCCTCCCAGCCTGTACAGGTGCCTGGGGTTCTTCCGGCCCAAGTGCAAAACCTTGCACTTTGCTGTGTTGAACCTCATTAGGTTCACCCGAGCCCAGCTTTCCAGCCTGTCAAGGTCCCTCTGAATGGCATCTGTTCACCCCAAAGATTCCCGAAATACCAGGCCATCCTGGTAGAGCAGGGTGATATAGAAATAATTGTAACTACTATTGCCAACCCAGTATCTTTCCTTAGCGGAACTCCCCTGGTGGAGAACCAGGATGACATCACTGCTTTGAAACAACTGATGCTGCACATTACATCCAGTCGGTTGGAGCTGAAGGACGAACCCTTAGAAGATGCAGAAGACGCCTGATTTACCAGCAGCTGCAGTTTTGTGAGACAAGGAGGCTTTAAGGCAGGACATGCAGTAACTGCTACTGAGCAGGGAATGGAAGCACAACCATCAGCCGTGGGGACTACCCCTCAGAAGGCTGAAATAACTGCCTTGATGAGAGCCTTAATGATATGGACAGATGCTAAATATGTGTTTGGGGTGTCACACGCTCATAGTACCATCTGAAAAGAGCAAGGATTGCTCACACACAAGGAAAAGAGCGTGATGTAAATGTACCTATGTTGTAGGGCACAGTTCTCTATCCAGGCCCAAGTCTGTGTGGGTGTCTCCTCTATCCACAAAGCTGCTCACACTGCAGGAGGCACAGGCTGAGAGGAGAGGCCAGAGCAGCTCTCCCACTGTGACACGGAGCAGCAGGATACAAGTAAAGGAAGGCCCCACAGCTGTACTGGGAAGATTCCACACAGTCATCAATTTTTCATCTGAAAGGTAAAGAGGAATTCCCTTTTCTGCCCCTATCATCATTGGTCGGGTGAGTAGCAATGATGCCCGGTGTGCTTCCATCAATGGAGCAGAATAGGCGGAAGGCTGGGGTGCAGGCTGACCTCTGCTGAGGTGAGTGGGGGCTCAGGGTGTTTCTCAGTGGTAGATTTGTTCACACTGAGTTCTAACAGGAAACTTGCTCAACATCGAAGGCCTTGCAAAAGTCTGGCTGAGTGATGTCAGTTGCTTTTCCTTTCCCTACTGATGCTGTCACTCCACTGTAGAAGGCCACCAAAGCGACCAGGCTGCATGTCTCCGTTTCCGCTGTTTCTCCATTTCCTTCTTGTTGCTCCCTGTAACCAGCAGGTTCAGCCATGCTGCTTTCCTGCCTCCTCTACTGTGTTTCGTGTGGTCGGGATGGAGCTCAGAGCTCCAGCTCTGAGTAAGGTTTTCTGAGAAAGTTACCATCTCTTTTCCATTCCTTTACCCCTAAAAACATTTTTCCAGTGTCTCTCATGCAAGAATTCTTTGAACAGCCTGCAGCTGACTCTCCTGAAGCTCAGGATCCTGACTTTGCTTTTTGCCAGGCCTGCATTCCTTGAGATGAGGAACTCTAGGAGGGCATGGTCACTACAGCCCTGACCACCTCCAGTCTTAACCCCTGCTGTGCACCATGTCCAGTAATGCTTCCCTTCTGCTTGGTGTGCTTAATACTTGACCCACAAAGTTATTGTCAGTGCACTCCAGCAGGCTCTCAGACAGCTTGCAGCAACTGGGATTGGTGCTGGGTGGTTGCTGGGAGGTGTCTCAGCAGAAAAGCTGGGCTGGGGTGGGCGTGCTATGTCAGTCCTCATCGCAGCTGGCAGAGAGAGTTAGAGGAGGGTGATGGGTGCTGCCTGCTCTCAGTGCTACTGCACTGAATTTGGGGCACAGCAGCACACTGGTGAGTGAGCTGGGAGGGAGACGGACTGCTGCTGTGCATGGCTAGGCCAGAGCTGGAGGATTGTCAAACGTGAGTCATGCTGGTGCAGCCATTGCAGCTGCAGCAGGAGTAGAAGACAAAGAGGTTTTGTAGAGGACAGAGGGTGGTGATTCATGGTTTGATGTCCAGGTGGAGGCCGATAACAAGTGGTGTCATCCAGGAGTCTGTCTTGGGACCAGTGCTTTTTTACATGGTTATCAGAGACACCAATGATGCAATGGAGTGCACCCTCTGCTGTTTGCTGAGTGGTGCGGCTGACGCAGTGGAAGGAAGGGATGCCATTCAGAGGGAGCTCAACCGAGAGGTTGGCCTACGTGAATCTAATGAGGTTGAACACAGCAAAGTGCAAGGTTTTGCACTTGGGCTGGAGGAATCCCAGGCATTTCTACAGCCTGGGAGGAGCAGTCCTTAAGAGAAGCCCCGCAGAGAAGGACCTGGGGGTCCTGGTGGATGAAAAACAGAACGTGAGCCATCAGCGTGCTCTTGCAGCTCAGAGAGCAAATGGTCCCCTGGGCTCCATCAGAAGAGGGGATGGCCAGCAGGGACAGGGAGGTGATTGATCTTCATGATCCTTGAGGTCCCTTCCAACCCGGGCCATTCTATGATTCTGTGATTACACTCGCTGTCAGAAATAACGGCAGCTGTACAGAAGCTGGATATATTTTGGGACAGTTCTTGTAACCAGCTGATTTTAAGACCTTGCCCGAATTGGGGGTCTAAATTGCATGTTAGGAGAAAGCTGGTAAAGTGACTATTGCTCATTCTTTTTCATTTGCTGATTCTTTCATTCGGGTTCCTTTTCCAAAGGAGATTCTGGTGATGGAAGCAATTGAAGAAAGAACCAAAGCAGCTCTTGCCAAGAATGCTTGAAGTCCCTGTGGAGAGAAGCAAAGAACTTGGGCTTCCTCTGGGATGCTCCCCACCATGTCTCAGGAAGGAGACAACTGCTGTTCCACTTTCTGCTCTTTGTGTGGAAAGGTACGTCTGGGTTTTCTTCTACTTGTTTTTCTTTCTTTTTCTGACTTTGAAGGAGAAGGGGTGGAGCAAGAGGAGACCCACTGGTCATTTGTTACCTCAAGAACAGGATGGATTCTGCATTCACTGTGAGAAACTTGGGCTAGTAGCATGGGCATGTTTCAGGCTGGACTCTTCTTTTGCTACTTGGTTTCCTTTTGGCTACAGGGAGACAGCTGTCTAAAGGTGTGTTTTCAGACCCACTCTCCAAAACCATGTTTCATTGTTGCAGGTGGTTCAGTGTGCTCTTGCAGGGTAGATGCTGTAGTTTGCTGTAGAATCTAAATGGTTTCTGTTCCTAGGGGAGGACTGAGAGGAGGTAGTGAGAAGAGAATTCAATGCCTTAGGTGTATCTTAGTGAGAAATGTTGGCATGAGGTGCTGAAAGTCTTGAGTTGTCAAAGGCCAGTGATGCTCAGACTCCTTAACCTGCTGGAGCAGGGTGGAAGCAAGGAGTGGGCACTGCCGTCACACAAGCTGCACTTGGTTCTGGTCTGCCAGGTCTGTGCTGGCCTGGATTTCTTCTGAGAAGTTTGTTGGAGCTGCTTGGAGTAGTGAAGGGTGGGGAAGAAGTGCTGCTCCAGAGCTATGAGACGTGCAGCTCCTTCTGAAGTGCTCCTGATAAGGACGGAGCGCATTTGCTGCAGCTTTCTCTGCAGATGTGCTCCTCACCTTGAAATCCTCCTGGTTTGTCCTCAGCTCCTGACCACGGCCTGTTCTCTGTTTTGCAGGCTGATAACATGCAGAAGCCGCAGCTGGTGCGTGCTATGTCATCTTTAAACGTACCAGCATTTGCGGCAGCCCATGTTATTAAGAGCCACGTCACCCAGGGGCCAGATGAGCTCTCTCTGGAGGTAAGCAGTTCCAGGCATTCCGTGTTGTCGTGCATAGAAGAGGGCAGTCCTTTCTGCTTTGTTTTCCTACCAGATTTGCTGAATCTGGGATTGATGTTTCAATCTCTTTCAGGTCAGAGATCTGGTGAGCATTGTTGATATGAGGACATATCAACAGGCTGAGCCCCTGGTGGAGAGGCAAGCGTGGCTTTGAGGTAGGCACACGTTTTTGACTAGAGAGCACAACTTCAGTAGAGTTGGGAGTCTCAGCTTGGAGCTGCTCTGCCTGCAACGGATGGCTGCTGGATGCAAACAGTTGCCCTGTGTCACTGTCAGTGGACCTTCCCTTTGGCTCTGGGCTCGGGCTAATGCTCACCTGTCTTTTTGTTCTAATTACAGGTTGGGCTTTTCCCTGGTGAGTGCATGGAACTCATCAGCGGAAAAGTTCCCGATTCCCTCCTCAATTCATTGCCAAAGCCAGGTGCGTAATTTACATTTGACAACGCGAGTTAGTCAAATAGGGTCAGAACGTTACTTTCAGGGGGTTTGTTTATGCCCAAGTTCAGCAAGCTTAGAAAGAGAACTACAGTAATCTCCTTGGGCACCTCCAGGGATGGGGAAAATCCATTCTTACGTGTCCTTGTTGGGAATGTTCTTCCCGTTGTTACATGCTCTGTCAAATGCATTGCGCTCAGCTTCGTCCAACCGAGCCAGGCCTGAAATGAACTGGTTTCTTTGTTTTGTTGCGCAGAGCCAAAGAAATGGGGCAAGCTCATCAACGGCCTTTGTTCCCTGGTGAAGGCCAGCCCCGGGAGAGCAAAGCAGCCTGAGCCTCCGACATTCTCCGGATCCATGTCCTTGCTTGACATCGTTGAGAGGTATTTAGCCTTCAGGACTTGAGGGCTGAGCTGTAGGAATGGAAGCATCCTCTGCTGTTTGAAACAGAGGGCGTTTCTAAGCTGTGTTTCAGCAGAAAGCAGGCAGTGCCAGGAACAGGCAACTTTTGGCCAGGGCTCGGTGCAGCTCTTCCATCACCCTGCACCACGTCTGACAGCATGCTCTGTTTTCTCTGCAGAATGAGTTCTCCCAGGAAGAGGGCAGAGTCAGCAGCTGGCAGTTGGTGTTCCTGCTTCTGCCTGGGCAAACAATCCCCTGTGGCCAAACGCCAACTGCAGAGCAGTGCCAGGGAGCCCTCTGAAGCAGAAGTCTTGGTCCTGGCAGGTAAGGGTGCAAGTCCAGCTTACAAAACACTGCTTGTCAGCAACACAGGTAGAATTCATGCTTTCAGTGGGCTTGTACCTCCTTCTGGCGTTCAAGCCCGTCTTGATCCCTGTCTTTCCCAAATGAGTCTCTTGTCAACACAAGAGCTGGACCTGCACGTGGATCACTTTCAAGACAGTGACACTGTTGCTAGAAGCCTATTTGCTTCTGCCCACCACCACTACATAGCCAAATGTCAAGAATCTCCATGGTTCATCTTGTGAACGTTCGACACTAACTGCTGTACATCTGCTCCTTCCTAGGTGACCCGAGCCCTTGTATATCCCCAAGACGCAGGGCATGTTACGATGACGCATCTTCCATCAATGAAGAGTTGTTACTAAGCACAGAATGCTGCAGTTCAGATGAAAGCCTTCCGTATAACATCAGCTATCAAGAGAAGAAGGTCATCATCGTTGAAGCCTTCATTCATCCCATCCCTACTGAAGCTGCTGACCTGAGCCCACCAGACACCTCAGGCACCAGCCTGGACTCAATGTCTCTGCAGTGCAGCCCAGCCCAAGCACAGCCCGAGTGCCCCGACAGCAGCACCACCATGCAGGCTCAGGTCAGCATCACCGAGGAGAAGCTGAGCATCTCGCAGGGGGGCACAGAATCAGGACACGAGTCCCAGGCTCCGGGCAACAGCACGGTCTCTGAGCAGCTCTCATGATTACAAGAGAGGATGAGTCCCATCTTTCCTCCAGACCTCACACCCCCTCCTTTCTCCTATTGAATAAAGGCACGCTCGTGCTCAATCAACGCCTTGACTGAATTCCGAGTTTTCATTCGCAGAGATTGGGATGAGTGCAAGAAACTGCAAGGCAGCTCAGCTTACAACACTCTGGCTGTGGGGTTTGTGCGGCCGAGCTCTGGGTGTGTTCCCATTTTGCCTGACTTTGGGATGCCTGCAGCGAGAGCTCTGCTGCCGTTGTGTATGGCAGCAAATAGTCTCTAGCATCCTGGATGCTGCTCATGAAAACCCCAAGCTTCCTGGCTGTGGCTGTGATGCTTTTCAGGGCCTTTTGATGCTCTTTGATGCCGTGGCTGCTCCCTAACACCTCTGTCCTCCCGCCGTGTCCATTCCTGGCTCTCACCTGTGAGCTGTCCCTGCAGATCATCTCCAGCCCTGCCATCATCGTGCTGCGGCAGGAGGAACTCGCCCTGACCAACATCAGGCAGTGCTGCCTGCCTCTCTCACTCTCTAGACCAAGTGTAACTACGCTGTCATGGAGACAAATGCTTCTGTCACATCCTCCATCCCTGCAGACATTAACCGGTAGGTGGCTCTTGCAGAAGAAGATTCAAGCAGCAGAACCTTTTGCTCAGCTACAACACACAAATGCTACAAAAGCAGGAATAACCCGCAAGCTCTGGGTCTGTTTGTCTTGCACAGGCATGCACTAACTGCGTTTGATGGTACCCCCCATCCTTGATTTCCTTCCCTGCTCCTTGTCTGATGGCGCTGCTGAGCCAGGAACAAGCTGCCCAGTGTGGCAGAGCATGGTGCAGGGCTGTGCTGGGACCTCCTCCCCTTCATCTGCTGCAGATCAGTGCCACACACGTGCCATCGAGATGCTCTGGCACGGGATGTGCCTCCAACCCAAAGCTCCTTCCCACCTCCCAAGGAAAAGCAAAGCAACCCAAGCATCTCCAGCAAAGCTGCCCAGCAGACAGCAGGGAATGCAAACAGCTTCTGGCTGCTCCCCTACACTCCTGTCCTAAGTAATAGACCCCATGAGGACTGGCTGGGAAATCAGTGCATGACACATGTGAGTGTGCACAGGATTGTGCAAAGCAGTGGGGTTCCATGAGTTTGTGTGTGTGTGTATCTCTGCTGTTATGAAAGCATGGGAAGACTGCCTTACTGAGTCCCAGATAATTACTTATCCTCAAATGATTTTTCCTGGCCAAAGTTAGAGCCTCTCACAGGTAATCGAGACCAACAGGCTGTTGTTGCACAATCAACAGACACAATCTAGATGAATAGCTGAGGAAAATAAAGCATCATGCCAAGGGTACTAGATAAGTGAGCAGCTTGAGATCTGCACATTTATGTGATACTCATGGTCTTAGACAATATTTGCTTAGTGAGGTCACATAGAATGAAAGTAAAATAGAAGAAGTGCAATTGGTCCCAGTTCACAGCTGGCTGGTTCGTCTCAGGCTAATCCTGAACTGCCTCAAGCGACTGCTTTGGTGCTCTACAGAACAGCAACTTCAGAGATCTCTTTCTATTACTAAGTGTTTGAAAGAGCAATTTGCTCTGTTAATTATCCATCATTTCTGTGCAGTCTGTTTTGTCAGACTTGTCTTTAGCTTCCAAGTTGTATGTGAAGAATTGTTTCCGTTGTAATGCAAAATGTACTAAAAATTGAGAGATGAAAATGTGAAGAGTTTTTCCAGCTTTGATTTCATGTCTGGAATTTTGGAACCCACTACTTGCAGTTGTTAATCTGTCCAAACTGGTCTGGTTTGGAATGCCCTCATCCTTCTTGAATCGCTGTTAAAGGCGGAGCAATTCCTACAAGTGCCATGGCCCCACTGTTGTTCTAATTCTTGTTTCTTTGTTTTCCACACGCTGCTTTTCAAGCCTCCTTTTTCTTTACAGTCAAAGTGAGAACTGCACTGTGTCTGAACCTTGTTGTGCCTCTACATAAAGAGAACCGAACAGCAGCAAAGCCAGACAGGTGACTGTGCTGACAGCTCTCGTAGCCAGTAACACGTAACTGTGCTAAATCCCTTGTGACGGCTTTGATTTCATTTTTGCCAGTGAAATCCTTGTAAAAGGAAGTGCAGCAGTGTGATGAGCTAAGGTGAAGATGCTGGTTTTAGTAGTGCTCTAAGCTGAGTGAAAGGGCAATTGAATGAGGGTTATATGCTTTCTCTGGGACGATAAGGCTCTTTTTCCTGAGGGAAAGAGCCAGCTTTTCATGGGCTATATGTGGGCTTTGGCAAGGGCAGACAATCCAGTCTGTCAGGAAGCCATTTGAGGTGCTTCAGGTTTGTAAGCTTGTCTTTTTGTTTTTCAGGCGGATATTTGGAGCATGGGTGTAGTGCTGTATGCTCTGCTGTGTGGGTTTTCCCTTTGGATGATGACAATATGATGGCACTCTACAGGAGGATACCAGTGGGTATCAGTGGTGCTAGAATACACTGAGAAGGGAAATAGCTGAGCTTGACAAGAGGCCTTGCTTTTCGGATGGCAGAACATGCTGAGCTGTGAGTAGAAAGGCCTGTCTGCTGAATATTGTCCCTGTTTTTGCTGCTTTGTCTACCAGTATTTAGTGGAATTGGTTCTACGCTTGGTTGGCCTATGTGGCACTGTAGCCTAATTCTGTACCATGATAGCATACAGAATTTAAGGAGAAGTATTTTCTTGCCAATGGTCTGGATTTTTTGTATCTGGTTCTTCAACTGGCTGCTCCCTATACTATCTGTAGTAAAAATACAGACACATCATTTGATTTCCCTGAAATGAATGTTCCTAAATGCCAGCTCTTCTCATGTCTACAAAGATCAAAGTTCTGCATTTGCTATTAGAATTTCCTCTTCCAGAATCAGGAGGTAATGTAGGACCCCACAGATTGCCTTCAGAATCCAACAGTTAGTTCTGTTTCCTTTCGGAGTGCATAACAACCTGAGCAAATGAATTGAATGACGTGGCTTATTAGTCTGGTACAAACTCTGCTGTACACTGAAACTTGGTCCATTTGTAAGCAGGACTTTTTCCATCTCTGCAGGACAGCAGAAAACCCTTTGTGCTAATCATGATGCCAAGAAGCAGAATGCGGCAAATGGCAGATGATCCAACTGCTTCAGGTGTTCATTTCCTTAAAACTGAATAGTTTTGGACTGAGAGTTTGTAAGCAGAACGGAGCTCTTAAAGCTGTCAGAGACTATTTCTGCACTGTTCAATTCTATCTGCACAACATACACAGGATCTCAGAACTGCGTTGCTTGAATTGGTGGAACTTGTTGAATTGAACTGGGATGAGCAAGTTTTAGAACTTAGTCAGAATGCAGTAAAAAATGGATAATCTCATGAGTATTAAGGTACAGGCTTGCTATTTCTGCACTGAATTTGTTTTTATTTTACATGGCTGTGATCTGAAAGTTGCTTGAAACGCAGGCACCTAGGCACTGTTGTGTAACTGAATTTCACACGATAGGTCCTGAAATATCCTGGAATCAAAAACTCTGACTTGTTTTAAGTCTGCTGCTTGAGTATAATCAGGGTCATAGTGTCTGTGTGCAGTGTTTCTTTCCCTGTAATGCTCCACATCATTTCATTTTGGGAATATTGAAGGAAATGGACTATGTGCCATAACTGTTGTTAGAACAAAGTATGTCTGGTGTGATCTTATGCATAGGTTCTGTAACTGCTCTTCACAGCTCAGGTGTTTGACCTTCCTTTTGGTGAAGTGATGAAATACTGCTGGTTTCTATTTGTGCTTCTAGGCACCTTGAAGCTCTTAGGAATAGAACAATTGTCTCCAGTTCTTTTCAATGATATCAGTAACAGCTCGAGTGTTGCTGCCCACTAGGTAGACCCAAAGAAGCAGATTACAGTGAAACAACACACGAGCTGGACCTGAATGAGGATCACTTTCAAGACAGTGGCTATGCTGCTTCAAGCCTACTTGCTTCTTCCTGCCGCCACTCTATTACCAAGTATCAACAACCTTTCATGATTCAACTTGCAAATGTTTGAAACTAACCCTTGTGTTTCTATGCCTTCCTAGGTGATTCGAGCCCTTGTCAACCCCAAAGATCCAAACCAAGCAGTGTCTTTCCATCAATGGAGAGTTCTTATTAAGCATGAATCGCTGCAATTCGGATGACAGCCTTCCACATGGTAACAGTGATGGACACAAGGGGCTCATCCACGTTCATGCTCTCATATCTCCTGGCTCTGCTGAAGCTCCTGACCTGAGCCTGCCAGACACAGCAGTCACCTGCCTGGATTGTGACCCAGCGCCTTTGCAGTGCTGCCCATCCCAAGCACAGCCCGAGTGTCCCAGCAGCAGCACCACCATGCAGGAGCAGGGCAGCATCAGTGAGGTGAAGCTGAGCATCTTAGATGGGGACTTAGAGTCAGGCTGCCAGTCCCAGGCACCAGGCAGCAGCACCAGCTCTGAGCCACTCTCATCTTGACAAGAGGAGTCCCATCTTCACCCTTGACCTCTCAAGCCCTCCTGTCTTTTATTGAATAAAGTCACTCTCATGCTCAGTCATCGCCTCGACTGCATTCTGAGTCTTCAATCACAGGGATTGGGATGAATGCAACAAACAGCAAGGCAGCTCAGCTTGCAATGCTATGGCTGTGGGGTTCGTGCAGGCAGAGCTCTGGGTTCCCATTTTGCCTGGCTTTGGGATGTCTGCAGCAAGATCTCTACCATTTTGTATGGGAGCAAATAATCTCTAGCATCCAGGTTGCTGCTCATGATATATCCCAGTCTTCCTGGCTGTCACTTTGTGATACTTTTCAAAGCCTTTTGATACTCTTTGATGCCTTGGCTGCTCCCTAACACCTCTGTCCTCCTGCCATGTTGACTCACGTCTCCCACTTTTAAGCTGGCTTTGCAGATCATCTCCAGCCCTGTCATCATCACGCTGCAGCAGGAGGTGCTCACCTGGCCCAATGTCTGGCAGTACTGCTTGTTCTGCAGATGAGCAGCTGCCTCCTCATCTCTTCAGCTACAGTAGTTTTTCTCAGGGCAGTTAGATGCAGTCATGCTCCTCTGGATTTGGTGTGTTAAATCCATGCTGCATGGCAGCAGTCAGTGCAATACAAAGGTGTTCTGTGTGCCATAGCATTTCTCCAGGGGCTGCCAAAGGTAGAAGCACAACACAGCACCATCCTTCTGACAGTAATGTCTGTGAGTGTTAGACATGTGAGCACTGCATCATCCCCAGCGTGTCAGTGCTTTTCCACACCAACCTGACTCTCACACTCTGCACTGAATGTAACTCTGCTCTTGTGGAGACAAATGCTTTCTGTCACATCCTCCATCCCTGCAACCATTTGCCGGTAGGCAGCTCTTGCAGAAGAATCAAGCAGCAGAACCTTGTGCTCACCCTACAGCATGCAAATGCTATGAAAGCAGAAATAACCTGGCATGCTCTGGGTCTGCAAGGCTGCACAGATGGGAGAGGTAGATTGTGTTTTTGCAGTGGAAGTTTCCAGTATTTTCAGTACATAGTGTAGGCCCTAACTGAATGTATAACCCTCTTGTAAAACAGCTGTATAAGTAGTTTTTCCACCAAGAAAGTTGCTGAACAGAATTAAGTTCAGACTGGGGGCATTCTGACATGGGGAGAATTGAGACAAGCACAAGATAAATACAGGGTGGGTAGAGCCCAGCACAGGACAGAATGAATGTACTGACTTTTGGAAACATTGCCCTTCTCTGTCCGCAGAAAAGTACAAGGCAGACCTAAAAACAAGAGGTTGGTAATTGACCTTCTATGGAAATGAATCCTAGCCACAGTCTCGAGGAGTCTGTGAGCCTGAGATGCTCAACCAATGAGAGCCATGAGAGCATCACCTGCAGTGGGTTTAGGGCACAGAACAGAATTGATTTCACTGACTGGTGTGCAGTTTCTCCCTTGCCAATAGGGGATGTGCGCGCAGTATTGCAATAATGAATAAGCACTGCTGCTATTGCTGCCATCTTTGCCTAACTAGAAATCTTTGACTTTGAGAGTTTCTCACACAAGGGGAGAGGGTAAGAAAGTAAAGAGGCACAGAAAACTAAGGGAAACTGCTCTTCTTTATCTTATCTATAAAAATTGATACGATGCTGTTGTGCATTTTTTTTAATTTTATTTTTAATTTTTTGCTAATGTCAGTTAGATTGTTTTAAAATATCCACACACCAAAATCTGACTACCAAGCAAATGTAATGAAAATGAAATGAAGGTGAGTTAGTGGAAAGCACAAGGCCATATTATATTAGGCTCCAGCAAATTTACAGGCAGTCACTGCACGAAGAGGTAGATCTGAGTTGCACATTATATGATTCCCACAAAGATTAAGGAAATCTGAAGCTTTCAATATATTTTTTTAATTCTTTTTTCATTTCATTTTTAAACACCTGACCCAGACCCCAACCCTCACAGGAGCTGTAAAGATAATAGCATTAACCAGCAATGTAACTCTAATCCTAACCCTTACCCTGATTCTAAAATCGTCCCTAACTCCAAATGCAACAACAAAAATGATGCTAGAAGTTTGTAGCAAAAGGAACCTTAACCCTGATCATAATCCAAAAAAAAAATCATTATGGTAACAATAATCTTTACCTTAAGAGTAATATTAATCAGAGCCCAGATGATGCCTGCATCCAATCAGAAGCATGCTTTGCATTATTTAAGAGTTGTATTTTTTCCAATGAACTCTCTCTATTATCACGTTTATAAAGTAACAGAGTCTGTTCTTTTTCTCCTGACACTGTGCCTTACTCCTGACATCCCCTGGAAATGACCCAGATAGGGCACCATCAAAGTAATGCTAATAGTAATGTCAATCCTAAGGGTATCTCTAGCCTCAGTGTTAATGGGACGCTAACAACAATCCCAACAGCCTTAAACATTCTGGTGGTGTGAAAGAGGTGCTGCCTTGCACATGCTGGGCAGTCCCATTGCCTGTTAAATGCAGGCGGCAGCGTAGAAACATGATGCCCGTGGTCAGAATGCCCTGTGGCAGATCCTGGCACCGGAGAACTGACCGGAGAACCATGAGAGAACTGACAACAAATCACGCGACATCAGAACCGACCCAGTGGTTATTTACAAGCCTTGGGAGACCCAGACAGGATCTCAGAGTGGTGAATGTAGGTACAGAAGTTGTTACTACTCTGTTTTCTTCTAAAAGAAGTGGTTTTTTTTCATCTCAGAAGTTGGAAGGGGGGGAGGGGGCGGGAAAAAGATATCAATTTAATTACTCATTAATATTTTGACAGACATTCACGTTTGCTACGTTTGGAGAAGTTTTTATTTGTTTGCTGTGGTTTGATTTTTTTTTTTTCTTTTTTTTTTTCCCCCTTCCCTCCTCTTCCATCTTTGTGTTCTTCCCCTATAATCAAAAGAACGGATCCCCAGGGTCTGTCCCGCAGACGTTCTTTCCGTGGTCTCTGCTGCCACCTGCTGGCCAATAAGCGGAACTGCCACTGTTGGGCGTTTGGTGCCGCAGGAAGCACAACGCAGATCTGAGTTCTGACCAGTCTACGCAGCAAATCCGCCAATCTTTATTGCGATAAGCCCTCCAGACAAGAGCATAAAGTCTTTGCCTGAGGGCAGGGTTAGTAGTAATGGATGTCAGTTTTGAAATTTCCAGTCCATTCACCACAGCGCTTTCTGCCTCCATGTCCCATAACCAGAGCAGCTATGCTGGCATGCTCTCTTGGTTTCTGTCTAAACCACTGTACTATATCCATCAGTTCAGCTGCTGTATTATGGGCAGCAGGGTTTGGGGGGTGGACACTGGTCAGGGCACTCCCACCAGCCTATCCTGCATTTTTTTTTTTTTTTTTTTTTCATTTTTGGGTTACAATCAGTCAGATCTCAAATAGATCTAGTCCAAATGGAACCTCAAAATCTGACCTTTTAGTGCCTTCATTTACAGAGTCCATTTTATACAGATTCCCTTGTACAGGGCCCCCATGGTCCTCCAGACAGTTGTTACTGATCTTCCATAGGAGAACGATTGAATTAGGTTTTTTCCCATCAAAACTGCCACCTGTCTTTCCAATTTTTCAACACTATCATTCAATAGCTGATTTGCATCAGCCTGAGCCTCTTCAGTTATGTTCAGACAGTTCAAGGCCATTAAAAGTGGCCATGCCACCATGAACACAGCTAACTGTCATTCTCAAGTTGTAAGTATGTCTTTGCTAAGACCATGGAAATACTCAGTCAGGTGGGCCAGGGACTCATGGACCCTCCCTCCGTCCCACACAGGGCCCCATTTTTCAGTGACAGAAGCAGTGCTGCATTTTGAGGATCCTAGGAATCCCAGGACATGCCCTGACAAAAGGTCATTCAAAGGGGTAGTCTTTCCCCATCCAAACAACTCCATGATATTCACAGAATCACAGAATTGTAGGGGTTGGAAGGGACCTCCAGAGACCACTGAGTCCAGTCCCCCTGCCAAAGCAGGTTCCCTACACCACAAAAGAGGTACGAAGAGGTAGATCTGAGTTGCACATTATATGATTCCCACAAAGATTAAGGAAATCTGAAGCTTTCAATATATTTTTTTAATTCTTTTTTCATTTCATTTTTTAAACACCTGACCCAGACCCCAACCCTCACAGGAGCTGTAAAGATAACAGCATTAACCTGCAATGTAACTCTAATCCTAACCCTTACCCTGATTCTACAGGGGACTGTCTGAAACGGACATCAATTCAATTACTCATTTATTTATTGACAGACATTCAAGTTTGCTACGTTTGGAGAAGTTTTTATTTGTTTGCTGTGGTTTGGTTTTTTCTTTTTTTCTTTTTTTTTTCCCCCTTCCCTCCTCTTCCATCTTTGTGTTCTTCCCCTATAATCAAAAGAGAACGGATCCCCAGGGTCTGTCCCGCAGACGTTCTTTCCGTGGTCTCTGCTGCCACCTGCTGGCCAATACACGGAACTGCCACTGTTGGGCGTTTGGTGCCACAGGAAGCACAACGCAGATCTGAGTTCTGACCAGTCTACGCAGCAAATCCGCCAATCTTTATTGTGATAAGCCCTCCACATGGCATTGCGCATGCACTCGAACACGCAACAGGCATAGATTTCTCTTAACTCCTTGAGGAGCAGGCAAGCAGAACAACTGAGCGCACCACTGCTTGTGATTGGGCCACCCCCATCATAGAGATGTGTGTTAGATCTTTTACCCACCCCTGGACTGGCCTTGTTGTTTAACGATAACCTCTGAAATCTGAGCTACTGGTTCTACCACCTGTAGTGTAGAATAGGTAGCCAATAAATGCTTTTCAACTGTGATGTATCTTTATTCTGCTCCATGCCAAACCTGTGGCCAAAACCTCATAGGGGTTCACAAAGAACTCTGGCTCTGCCAGAGCCCCCATCCAGACCCTTCTTGAGTTACATTCACATCTAGTTTGGCTGAAAAGGTTGGACTATAAGTACTCAGTGCTTGGGCCTGTTTAACAGATATTTTTTCCTGATTATGCTGTCCATCGATCTTTTTAAACTGAACTCCTGCTCTAATCTGGTCTTTAAACATTTGTTGTCTCAAGACCCTAATGGGTCCAGACTGGATTACCTTAGGGGCTGGACGCCTAAGTCATGGCAGCAGATGGTTCTCTGCCTTTCTCAGACCTTTCCACCACCATTCAGAGCCTGCATATGGCCGTAGGCACTCTTGTCTCCCCATCAATTGGGCAGCCTGTTGTATTACAGCACCTGAGGGCCACTGGGGGGTTCAGTATGGATAACATAGACCCATACTGATGTAAAGGTGATGGCTGTAGGATGAGATCCCTCGTTCCTGATGAAAAATTTATTGACTGGGCTCTCAAAATCATCTTCATAGATTGCCTCTTTCATGCCTAATTCTCTAATATAATTTTGTTAGTCCTCCATAGAGGACCACAGGCTGATATTTAATGGTATGTCATTCTTATTTGGCCATGTTATATGACACACAGCCATAAATCATTCACTGATCAAATGGCTATCCTCATTATGTTGGACAGAGCATACAGTCTTTGCCTGAGGGCAGGGTGAGTAGTAATGGATGTCAGTTTTGAAATTTCCAGTCCATTCACCACAGCGCTTTCTGCCTCCATGTCCCATAACCAGAGCAGCTATGCTGGCATGCTCTCTTGGTTTCTGTCTAAACCACTGTACTATATCCATCAGTTCAGCTGCTGTATTATGGGCAGCAGGGTTTGGGGGGTTGGATACTGGTCAGGGCACTCCCACCAGCCTATCCTGCATTTTTTTTTTTTTTTTTTTTTTCATTTTTGGGTTACAATCAGTCAGATCTCAAATAGATCTAGTCCAAATGGAACCTCAAAATCTGACCTTTTAGTGCCTTCATTTACAGAGTCCATTTTATACAGATTCCCTTGTACAGGGTCCCCATGGTCTTCCAGAGAGATGTTCCTGATCTTCCATAGGAGAATGATTGAATTAGGTTTTTTCCCCATCAAAACTGCCACCTGTCTTTCCAGTTTTTCAACACTATCATTCAATAGCTGATTTGCATCAGCCTGAGCCTCTTCAGTTATGTTCAGACAGTTCAAGGCCATTAAAAGTGGCCATGCCACCATGAACACAGCTAACTGTCATTCTCAAGTTGTAAGTATGTCTTTGCTAAGACCATGGAAATACTCAGTCAGGTGGGCCAGGGACTCATGGACCCTCCCTCCGTCCCACACACGGCCCCATTTTTCAGTGACAGAAGCAGTGCTGCATTTTGAGGATCCTAGGAATCCCAGGACATGCCCTGACAAAAGGTCATTCAAAGGGGTAGTCTTTCCCCATCCAAACAACTCCATGATATTCACAGAATCACAGAATTGTAGGGGTTGGAAGGGACCTCCAGAGACCACTGAGTCCAGCCCCCTGCCAAAGCAGGTTCCCTACACCACGTTGCACAGCTCAGCATCCAGGCAGGTCTTGAATATCTCCAGAGAAGGAGATTCCACAACCACCCTAGGCAGCCTGTTCCAGTGCTCTGTCACTCTCACCGTAAAGAAGTTATTGCACACATTAGTGCAGAACTTCCTATGGTGCAGTTTCTGTCTGTTTCCCCTTGTCCCGTCTCCACACACTGCTGAAAAGAGTCTGGCCTCAACACTTTGCCCCCCACACCTCAAATATTTATAGAACCTGGATCCTGTCCCCTCTCAGCCTTCTTTTCTCAAGGCTAAACAGACCCAGTTCCCTCAGTCTCTCCTCATTGGGGAGATGCTCCAGGCCCTTCACCATCTTAGTGGCCCTCTGCTGGACTCTTTCTAAGAGATCCCTGTCTTTTTTTTACTGGGGAGCCCAGAACTGGACACAATATTCTAGATGAGGCCTCACCAGGGCAGAGTAGAGGGGGAGGATCACCTCCTTCGACCTGCTGGACACGCTCTTTTTAATGCACCCCAGGATGCCATTGGCTTTTTTGGCTACAAGGGCACACTGCTGGCTCATGGTTAATCTGTCGTCCACCAGGACGCCCAGGTCCCTCTCAGCAGAGCTCCTCCCCAGCAGCTCTTCCCCCAGCCTGTACCGGTGCATGCAATTATTTCTCCCTAGGTGCAAGACTCTACACTTGCTTTTGTTAAACCTCATCCGGTTTCTTACTGCCCGGCTCTCCAGCCTGTCCAGGTCTCGCTGAATGGCAGCACAGCCTTCAGGTGTGTCAGCCAATCCTCCCAACTTCGTGTCATCAGCAAACTTGCTGAGGGTGGTCATTGATGAAGATGTTGAACAAGACCGGACTGAGCACAGACCCCTGGGGGATGCCGCTCGTTACAGGCCCTCAGCCAGACACTGCACCGCCAACGACAACACTCTGCACTCTGCCAGTCAGCCAATTCTCGACCCACTTCACTGTCCAATCACCTATCCCATACTTCCTCAGCTTTGTTATAAGGATGTCATGGGAGACTGTATCAGTTATAGAGGTTATAGAGTTCAATTCCTGTAGTCAATTTGGCGGCCCAGGTGGGACCAGCTCTGTTCGCTGCAGGACCAGCTGAGAGGGAGACACTTTTGGCGCACCCTGAGATTTCTCTGAAGGACTCCCTTCCTCACCTGATCACTGCAGGGACAGACAAGGACCACCCATAGGTGGACCAGGTATGTGTATGGTAAGTGGAGCCCATATGTCTTGAGGAGACATCCTACACAGTTTACAGCCATACGTGCTGCTCCCAGGGAGGTGAGCTCATGGCTTTGGTTGCCAGCTGGGGTAGGAAGACTCCTTGGGTGAGTTCCTATGAAAGGGAACTGTATGTCATATGAATGGAAACAAGAACAAGTACTCTCTCCCAGGTGGGTGACAATAGGAGGGACCTAGGTTGGTCTCTCCTACGGGTATGGGATATAGTGGATAGCCTGTCAAATGGTAGCCTGGGTTCTCCAAGTTGTAATCACGGGGGTTATAGGTTGTATGTTCAATATTATCATCTGCTTTAAGTGTTTGGTACCGTGTGTCAAGCCGACTCTGGGAAAAACATTAACGTTTGCAACTGGTCGACCAGAGTATGAGTGTTATTAAGATTCCAGCTAGAAAACGTTGTCAGCGTTGTGTAGTATGAATAAACCATGGTTTTTGATCTAAATGTCAGAGTGAGTGTGGTGTGAGTGAGACACAGAACAGCTGCAGGGTGAGTGCCGAGTCCCGATCCATGTTTCCTTCCTCCTGTGAGGGAAATGGCCAGACACGGACAAAGTGAAAGACTGTGTTGTGTGTCCACTCATAAGTACTTTCTGCTTGTATGTAAGAAGACAGGAGTTTGTACTCTGTAGATTAGTAAGATTGTCCTGAGGAGAGGTGTACATTCCACCCGACCAATGAGTGTCAACCCATTTATGTAATACTATGTACTGCTTGCGAGGAAGTGTGTGAGGGAGGTGGTTCAATCAGTGCTGGTTCTGTGGCACAGTGTTTATAACTGAAGAATACAGACTGTATTAAGGGAGTTTATGTGAACTGAAGAACTGTACGTTTTGACAAACTGTTTTGATGGTATAAGAAAGTGTAATTGTTAATGATATATGAAAGTGTAGTTGAGGGAATGTGGAAGTGTATCTGAGCATAGAAATAGAGGAAGCATTTACAGAGGAAAAAGGATTAAAGTGAGTTTACCTGCATTGACATGAGAGCAACACCCTGCCAGACCGCTGCCCTGTGAGCTGAGCAGAGCAGAGCAGAGACACAGTCCCCATGTATCAGGTAGTGTTATTCTGCTTACCAAATGAATGAGTTCACTACAGAAGAGGCAAATCTTCCCCTCTGCTCCATCTGTGGCATACTCTGGAGTTCAAGGCATTGCAAAGCTATGGCACATCTACTTTCTTTCAATGATGAAAACTTAGTGTGCTCTGGGCTCTCATTTCAATTGCATCTAAAGAAGTCTAGGGTCATGCCAGCTGACAGGAAGCTGGCAAATGTTGTCTCATTGTAAGGAAGAGCAAGAAAGATGACATGGGCAATTATGGACCTGTCAGTCCAGAGCCTGGTAAAATTATGGAGAAAATGATGGTGGGAGTTATGGAAAAACAGCTGAAGGACAATTCTGTCATTGGTCGCAGCCAACACAAGTTTGTGAGGCAAAGGTCCTGTTTAATTTAAGCTCATTTTGTGACACAGTTATCCGTTTAGTTGACCAAGGGAAGCCAGTTGATGTAATCCTTGAGGATTTCAGTGGAGATTTTGATACTGTTTCTCACAACAACCTTCTGGACAGAATGTTCTGCATATGGCTAGACAGAAACACAATGTGGTGGGTGAGCAGTTGGCCAGTAGGTCAGTCCCAAAGGATTATAGTCAGTTTTTTCCATCAGGCTGGTAGATGGTCACTGTCGGGGTCCGCAGGGTTCCATTTTGGGGCCACTTTCCTTTCATGTTTATGCAGATGACTTGAATGCAGGACTAGAAGACGTTCTGAGCAAGTTTGCTGATGAGACCAGATGAGGAGGTGCTGTTGCCTCCACTGAGGGTGGAGAGGACTTGCAGAGAGATGTGGACAAGTCAGAGAAGTGGGTACCAGTTGGTACTAAGCACCAAGTGCATAAAGTATAACAAGAACAAGTGCCTGATTGTGCACCTGGGTAGGGGCAATGCTGGACATACACACTGACTGGATATGGGACACTGGAGAGGATTCTGACTGGAAAGGGTTGGGGTGCTGGTCAGCATCACACTGAATGTGAGTCAGCAGTGTGCCAAGGCAGCCAGGAAAGACAACAGTCCCCTGGAGTGCATGAAGCAACTTATTGCCAGCTGGGTGAGGGAAAGGGTTGTCCCTCTGCTCTGCATTGCTACTGCCTCACTATGTTCTGGGCACCACAGAACATAAAGGACTTCAAACTCTGGGAGAATGTGCAAAGGAGGGCACTGAAACCGAGAGATCTGAAGTTCAGAGTTTCACAGGGATTGGCTGCTTGTTCAGACTGGGCCCTTCTCACATCCCTGCTCACATCCTGCAATGAAACATAGGTCTCATATGGGACATGAACCTCACAGCGTCCTTGCACCACATGTAGAGCCTGGGATCTTCTGTCCCCATGTCTTTCATTTAACATCATACAAAATTCCAACACATTGCCCCAGGAAATGCCCAGAGCCAACATGACATACAGGACCTCTCTACCACTGGTCTTGCAATCAGGGCTTGACCTGTCTGCTTTGTAAGGCAAAGGAGAGGTTTCTTAGCATGCCAGTGCCTTTGCCTGCCTGTAGTCATGGCTTCCAGTTATCTTCTCTAACAAGTCCCTTGGGAAGCTTACTTGGTAATGTTCCTCAGCGGGCCCATTAATACTCCAAGAAACTTCACTGTTACTTCTGACTTTGTCTTGTTGAGCACTTTGTGCAAACTTCTCTCTGCACTAGAGGCTGATGAACTCAGCATCAAATGCACCCTGGGACCATTATAACCTAAAGAATCTCCTGTGCCTTATGCCATCTTGTTATCTTCTTCAGGTTATCAGAACTTGTTCAGCAAAAAGGAGGGATATCTGGAGAGAGCTTAAAGAATCCAGTATAAATTTATTGTCTATTTATTTATAGTTGGGTTTAAAGAAGACATTAAAGCAGCACTGTGCAACTGATACCAATCCAGGATGTCCCAATGAGTTCTGTACTGTTACTGTGTTGACAAAGGTCCTTCTCAACCTCCCCACCCAATTTCTGCTCACAATGGACCTATGGGACTTGCATCACTTTTCTTCACATCACTCTTCTCCTCTGCATTCATCCGCTCAGTGTTAAAACTGCTTTGCACCAACTCCCACTGGCTTTCCTCAGAGAACCAGCTACACATGGAAAAGGAAAGATTTCTCTTTTTTATCTGGCCAGCAAATGGAAAGAAAGGTGATGCAATTGAATGAACAGTAAAACACAGTGATCAACTGCATGCCATGTTCAAGCTGCATCTATTGAAGTTTGTATTTCATATGGAATACTTTTAAAAGAAATGATTTATTCTGAGGTAGGATAGGATAGATTGAATCACAGTGAAGTAGTTGACAACAGAGGCCATCAGACTCTGGTAGATAGAGCAAATTCCAGTAATCTCCCTGGGATAGATCAGCCAGGTAGTTGAGAGGTATCAACTTAAAATTGATCAGGACTTGTGAGTATTTCACACATTGAGACGGGTTAACACATTCTCACTGATTCTCAGACTTTGGGGAGATGGAACAAATTCCAGTAATCCCCCTGAAAGTCAGAAATCAGACAGATAATTGGGAGGTATCTGACTGAACAAAGAGCAAGGGATGGAGAAATCTGGAGGGCAGTGGGAGTAGTTTGTGCCCAAATGGCCTGCTGAAAACATGCCCTTAACCATGGCCATTTATTTAGGAGAGCTGAAAAAACTTGGAGGATGAGACACATCAAATAGGCAGCAGGGAAGAGTAGTGCTGGGCACCGGGCTATAGTCACAGGGCATTGGCACTGGCACCGCTGTCTGTGTCTCTGAACCTGAAGGCATTTGTGTCCAGCGAACACAGTTCTGGAAAACATTGTAGTTTCAGTAAAAGAAAAAAAAAGACATCAAATCACCTCAAAGATTCATATTTACAACTTAAAATGGAACAAGACTCATGAGAATTTTTCATGTTGAGAAGGGTTAACACAATTTCAATGATTTCCATCTTTGTCTTCAATTATTTGTTTCAGTTTTATTGACATTTATGATCAACTATTATGCTTACAGCCTCAAAATAAATAAAAAGAGATACATTTGCATCTTGCACGTGGCCTGATGCCCCTTTCACCTTCGCAGTTCCCACAAGTCCTTCCATGCCGGAGAGTATGAGATCCAGCAGAGCACCTCTCCTCTTTGGTTCCTCCACTGCTTGGTCAAGAAGCTGCCATCTGTGCTCTCCAGGGATCTGCTGGATGCCACATGCCCTGCTGTGCTGTCCCTGCCACAGATAATGGAGTGACAAAGGCCACCAAATGGGACAAGGGACAGACAACATCAGATTCCCATCTGTCTGCAGAGGGCACCTTCCATTTACTCTCCCTGATCAGGAAGACAGGAAAAGACACTGATGGTCTCCTCTGTTTGCCATTTCCATTAGCTCTGACCTGTCTGCTCTTCCATCCCCAGGCAGAGCTCAGTGCACTCTCACAGAGGGCATTCACCCTTCTTTATCTCCTCGCCCATCCATCCTAAAGACTCGGTATCCCCCTTGTGCTACAGTGCAGTTGTGGAAGCCATTAAACTGTGTCCCCATGGTCCAAACAGGAGCTCAGGCCTGCAGCTCTATCAAGATTTCTAGCTTCTTGTGTGTTGGTGTTTGCATTAGTGCAAAACCACAGAAGTAAACATCCTAATTGGAAAGCATCACTGGACATAGCCTGACTGGATAGCTAATCTATGGTATCAGTGTGCAGAAGGTGGCACACAAACATTAGACTGATCGTGGGCCTTGGAGTTGACACAGCAACATGGTCACACCATGGGCATGGCTTTCCTGAAGGCCCTGTGCTGCTCTTGCAGCTGTGAGTGAATTCACCAGACAGCCTGTGCTATCCCCTCTCTGGCCCTCGGCTGATGCCCAGGAAGGAGCTGTCTATCTCAGGGATTTCCCACATGGTTTACAAGCACTGGCACACATCAGGAGCAGCCCAGGCACCTTGGGCATCACCCAGTGTCTGTGTGTGAGCAGCTGCCTCCCAGCTGAAGGTCCGAGGACTCAGAGCAGGAGCTCACATGCAGGCAACTCCTTGTGCTCTTCTGAACTGAACCAGAGGAATCCCAGCTCCTGTGGGTGTGTAGGGAGCTGAATCCCATTTCAGCTCCAGGATTTCTGTCAAGGGATGAGACTCCTGCACTGCCTCAGCTGGATCACTGCCCTGCACAGGGAAAGTCCAAACCTTGCCTTCCTTGTCTGGTTGCCCTTATTGTTTCATCAAACGATCTCTGGGAGCACTCCCCATATGTCTCCAATCAGTCACTGACCACTGGACATGTGGTGGTTAATTGAGCGAATTTCAAAGCACAGTCATGATGCTGTTGTCTTTCAGGAGCTGTTGGCCATGAGGACCCAGGGACATGTCAGGGGAGACAAGTCGGAAAGATAAAAATGACATAATCTGCTGCTTGCCTGTCCAGGCTCCTGGGACACAGGGAGCTCATAAAAGTGTGCAGGGCTGCAGAGAGACAGCTGTGCCCAGGAGCAGCTCTTGTGCACAGCACAGCCTGCAGGTGACAGAAGGAGAGGAGAGAAACTGAAGAGAGCTTGCAGGATGTGTGTGGTGTGAGCGGGCTGTGAGCTCACTGCAGGAGCATTGCTCACAGACCATGACAGGGTAAGTCTCACTGCAGACCATGAGCTGCTTTTCATAGAGGGTCAACTTAATTTGGGACATCCCATAGGAGATCTGGATGCAGGCACTGCATGTTTCTTTACTGTGGAAAAAGCCTTCTGCTCCAGCTGAGGGCTTCCATACTGCAGTATGAAATCACAGCCCTGAGGGCTGCATGTCCCAGCACGGCTGCAGGCTGTGCAGCCGGGGCTGCAGGCGGGTGCCCAGGGCTGTCCTGCAGAGCAGGGTCCCTGCTGTGCCCCAGGGGCTGTGTGCCGGGTATGGGACTCTGCCGCCTGCCAGGCTCAGCACTCAGCCTGCCCGGGGAGCTGCCCAGGGTGCTGCAGGGAGACGGGTGGGGGGAAGGAGCCCCCCGGCAGGGCTTGTGCTGCCACAGCTGCTGCCTGGGGCAGGGGATCACAACTCCACTGCACAACGGAATGTTTCTGAGGGCACTTTGCAAGAGGAGAGCCAAGGCAGGGGGTTTCCATTTCCTGTTCTGAGGCAAAGAGGTTTGGAGTCAGAAATCTAAAAGGGGCAATAAGAGTTCTGAGAATTTTTCATCAATCAATTGCTTGTTTTGTGAACACTCACACATGATGTGCTTTCAGTCTCCCCTTTCTCGAAGGATGGAATTATCATCATTTTCTGTAGGCATGAATAATTCACTTATCCTACAAACAGGCAGCATTTTCTAACTGAAACTGAATGCCACAGAAGCTCGGGTAGGGGGCTCTAAGAGCACTTGGGGTAAAGATATGAGACATGAAACAGATGAAAATATCCAGGGAGAAGGCATAAGAAAATAAAAGGAAGGTTAGAGCTCCATATGCTGCTTCTGCTTAAGGAATGCTGAAATACATGAAATTAAATGCAAGTAATGGTGCTAAATGTACACTGTTGTAAGAGAATAAAAACATTTCATATTATAGCAGGAGTAGTGCCTCTGAGAATGGTCTGGACTTGTCATTATCTTCTGCACTCTGAGCAGGACTCCAAGCCCAACAACAGCAGATGTCCAACAGCAGCTCCATCAGCGAGTTCCTCCTGCTGCCGTTGGCAGACACGCGGCAGCTGCAGCTCCTGCACTTCTGGCTCTTCCTGGGCATCTACCTGGCTGCCCTCCTGGGCAACGGCCTCATCAGCACAGCCGTAGCCTGCGACCGCCGCCTGCACACCCCCATGTACTTCTTCCTCCTCAACCTGGCCCTCCTCGACCTGGGCTGCATCTCCACCACTCTCCCCAAAGCCATGGCCAACGCCCTCTGGGACACCAGGGCCATCTCCTACACAGGATGTGCTGCACAGCTCTTTTTCTTTTCCTTCTTCCTCTCAGCAGAGTATTCCCTTCTCACCATCATGTCCTATGACCGCTACGTTGCCATCTGCAAGCCCCTGCACTACGGGACCTTGATGGACAGCAGAGCTTGTGCCACCATGGCAGCAGCTGCCTGGGGCACTGGGGTTCTCTATTCCCTGCTGCACACTGCCAGTACGTTTTCACTGCCTCTCTGCCAAGGCAATGTTGTCAACCAGTTTTTCTGTGAAATCCCACAGATCCTCAAGCTCTCCTGCTCTGGCTCCTACCTCATGGAATTTGTATTTCTCTTTTTTGGTGTCAGTTTAGGCTTTGGTTGCTTTGTTTTCATAGTTGTGTCCTATGTGCACATCTTCATGGCTGTGCTGAGGATGCCCTCTGAGCAGGGACGGCACAAAGCCTTCTCCATGTGCCTCCCTCACCTGGCTGTGGTCTCCCTGTTTCTCAGCACTGGTGCTTTTGCCTACCTGAAGCCCCCGTCCATTTCCTCCCCACTCCTGGATCTGACAGTGGCACTTCTGTATGCAGTGGTTCCTCCAACACTAAACCCTATTATCTACAGCATGAGGAACAGGGAGATCAAGCACGCTTTCAGGAAGGTGTTGCAATAAGCACTATTCCAGCTACAATAAAATGCACAACTTCCTCAATAGGATTCCCAGTGGTGGTTCTTTATGTTTTATGCATCTTTGTCTGTTTGATTATGTGAGATATAGGAATGTGCAAAAAAAAAATGTTATTGAACTTATAAATAAAAATGTATTTAAATTCTTTCCTACCTAATTTCCATTTTCTCACTCCAAGAACTCATGTAAACATGGAACCAGATTCCCTGAATATGTTATAAGATACCTAAAAAGCTTTCAAAATAGACTTACTTAGATTTTCTTTCTTCCTACTTTGCCTGGATTTGGGGAGGTACAGCCACAGACAGCAGCTCAACGTGCTCTTTTCATTCATGTGCTCTTACCAGTGCTGCAGTGCTCTTGAGTCCTCTCATTTGTGCAGTCCTGAAGGTCTTGTGTGTCTCACAACAGTCCTGTTGCCTCTACAGCAGCAATCCAGGGCTGCAGTCAGTAGCCGGCAATATGAACAGGTCTGTCAGAGCTGGTCTCCTTGCTGGCACTGCCATAACAAGAGGGCCCCTTTAGAGCAGGACCAGAGAACTGGAGGGAGGCCTCTTCCAAAGCTGGTGTAAGGAATATACCTCAGGAGCTGCTCCCTGAGAAAACCTTGAGATCTTCAGGTGCTCTTCACTGTGTGACCAGATCAGATTGAATAGTCCCAAGGAGATCCGTAAGCATCTCAAGGCAGTGCTGTGGTTTAAGGTTTATGGGTTGAGACAAAGAGAAAAAGAAAAGGATAATAATTATGACAAATGTATTTATACATATATAATATATTTAGTGTATTTTCACACATATACAACATATGCAGTTGCAAACATATATGAACTAATCCCTATGCGCATCTGTCTGCAAGTCCAGGATTAGTTGCAGGGGTTTTAACAGCCACAGGGTTCACTGTAGGAGCTGAAGTGGCTGTTGGGCTGTTGCAGGAGTTGAAGTGACCTCAGAGTTCATTGCCAGAGCTGGAACCACCACAGGACCTGTGACTATGTTGGAGCAGCCACTGGGCTCATTGGAGGGGTTGGAGCCACCGCAGGGCTGTACTTCCTCCCTTGGGAGGAATTTGTACCATTTTCTTATTACCATACTTGGAACAGCTACAGGACCTGTAGCAGGAGTAACTGCAGAGCTCATTATGAGGGGTGGAGTGACAGAGGGATCTGCCCAGAGCTTGGAGCAACTGCAGGACGTGTAGCAAAACCTTGGAGCTGCTGCATGGTCTGTGCCAGGAGTTGCAGAGGCTGCAGCACTGTCAGCAGATCCAGCTCTCTGGATCTGGCACACTGCAGTCATTTGTGCCTCTTGGGGGTTACCAGTGCCACAGCAGACCTGCCCCCAATATTCTACCAGTTTATCAGGATCCTGCAGTTGCTCGGAGATGAAGTTCCAAAGCCCTGGGGGTGCCCACCACTCCAGGCAGCTGCCCAGACCGTCCCACACCCTCTGCCATGCAGAGCCTTCTCACCTTGGGGCAGATCTCTCACTGATATTCCTGAATAATTGTTTAACCTCAATCATAGATTCATAGAATCACCAAGGTTGGAAAAGGCCTAAAAGATCATCCAGTCCAACCGTTCACCTATTACCTATAGCTCCCACTAAACCATGTCCCTCAACACAATATCCAGTACACCCCCGGACTCACAGAGGCGACAATGTAAATTGTGTAATTCCTAATCATATGGACAATATTACTTCCAAAACCCAAAGATGACCGCAGAGGTGAATGTGCACAAAACTTCACTTTGTCAGCTGCCAATTTTATCGTGGTACAAACTGAGGTCAAACAGCATAGCAAAATAAATACCCTAATGCAGCATCCAAGCACCAAGTAAGGAGCTGTGCAGTGAAGCTTCATGAGAAGACTCAACAAGCTCCACACATAGGGAGCACATCCACACATATCAGCACCATGGCCTGCACTTCTCCAGCTCCCACAAAGCCCTGTCCACTCTGGACAGATGTGCTGCTATCTCAACCCTTGGAGCCTCACATCAGGCACCAAAATGACAGTGGTTGTTGAACCCAACATGTGGCTCAGCAGCACACAGTGCTTTGTGCACTGCCCAATTCCCAGTGGGATGGGGATGAGAACTGGGAAAAAGAGTACAACTTCTGGGTTGTAACAAAGCAGTTTACTAAGAGAGATAAAAGAAGTGGAGTAATAGTTATCACTATATATCCGTTGATATGGAATTGTATGTAACAACTGATGCACAAGCACTTGCTCAGCACCACCAGACTGATGCTCAGCTGGACCCTGGGCAGTGAAGAGACTGAGATGAACTCCCACCCCTTTCAATACAATTTCTGCTTGCTGTTAGCTGATAGAGAACGTCCCTTTGGCCACTTTCAGTCAGCTGTCCTCACTCTGTTCCCTCCCAGCTCCATGTGCCCTCCACTGACCATGGCCTTGGCTCTGTACAACACTGCTTAGCAGCAGCTGTAAACATCAGAGTGTTATCAATGGTTTTCTCCTAGAACCAAAACACTGCACCACAGCAGACAGTCTGAAGAAAACAATTCCATCCCAGCTGTAACTCAGATTCCTGCCTGTCCCCTCTTCTTGTTCTTCCTGATCAGGAAGCAAGGAACAGAATCTGCCGCTCTCCTCTCTGAGCCCTTTCCATCAGTTCTCAGCTGGCTCCTCTGCCATCCCCAGGCAGAGCTCAGTGCCCTCTCATGGATGGCAGCAGCCTTTTCTCTTCTTCCTTGCCCATCCGTCATGCAGAATCTGTACCCCATTTGCTACAGTACAGAGCTGAGAATCAACCCACCATGTCTCTGTGAACCAAACAAGACCCTAGGCCTGCAAAGGCACAGAGATTTGGAGTTCGCTGAGTGAATGTTTGTGGTCCTCTCATTAGTGTAACGACTCTTCAGAAAGGATCCCCTTCCAGAAGCATGTTTTGATTTTGCCTGGCTGGGCCTTGCATCTACACCGTGCTACTGGTGTTCAGAAGATGGCACACAGGTACGAGACCCATTGTGGGGCTCACAGTTGTCCAGTGAACATTGTCACTACCCAGGGCATGTCTTTCCTAAAGGTCCTCAGTGGCATTTGCCAGCTGGCTGGGGGTGTGCTGGAGACCCCAGGGAACTGCCATTCTGTTGTAATACAAGAAGAATTTTACAGAGCAGCAGCCATGGATCAAGATAAGCACTTTACAGAGCAGCAGCTGCAGAGCAGGATAAACAGCATGAGAACCAAGGACACCTCTAGCAAAAGAGTGAAAGGCTCGTGGCTTTGAAGCGGGGTTTTAGGGTTCTTATTGCAGAAGCTTTCTTCCAATTAGTACGTGTGATTTTTGAACACCCTTGTTTGTTTGCTATAAAAGTACGGCTCTTCAGGCAATAGATGGACACAGCTATATTTAACTATATTGGTGTGTGGTTGTTTGTCCTAGAACGCTGACTTTTGCCTTCAGGTTCGCCAACACATGGGGGCCCGCAATGTCATGGGATTTAACTCTTGAACACCTGTGGGATCCCGAGAAACTAAGCCAGTATTTGAGTCAGGGATGGCGCAGCCTAGATAGATCTAAGGGGGTATGACTTATTTGGGGCTTGGCTTGTGCTTACCGTGCTCTATATAACACTGTTCCGAAAAGAGAGAATTTCCGAGCTGAGGTTCTAGCTAAAAAGGGAAATCCCCAAGTCAATTTTGATCAGTCACAGGAGGCACCAGTAACAATATCAGTTGCCCTTGTGGAAGGCAAGAAATGGAAATGGGTGTCCTCACGTCTAGAACGGAAAAAAGAAGTGGAGGAGGAGGCAACAGAAGATCCAGGTGACAGGTCTGGATAAGTACCGAGAAAGGAAAAAGGAAAAGTGTCATGAAGAAGAGAGTGATGAGGAGGAAATCTCTGTTACTGTTTGTCGATCCCTGAAGATGACTGAAATCGAAGGCGTAAGAAAGGAGTTCACACGGCACCAGAATGAATCTCTTGTTACCTGGTTGCTTCGCTGTTGGGACAGCTGGGACGGTAGCTTGTTGTGATGTGACAGGCCCTTCCCCATATTCTGGAAGAATCTTAGTGTAATACAGTGGGTGTAGACAAAAAGGCGTAGGTTATATAAGGATGTGTCTGTTTCAATAAATGGCCATTTTGCCACTTCATCTCCTTGGTGTCACTTGGTAATTGGCCTGGCTGCTGCTTCAGTTGAAGGCGAGAGATCGTAAAGAAATTAACGACCATAAAGCCTTCATGTGTATCATTAAAATTCTCAGCTATTAGACACAAGCGCTTTCCAGACTGAGCAAGGAACAACAGTAAATTGCACTGTGTGTTTCCTTGTGGTGTTACCTACGTGACCACAGAGAAGACACGAGGAAGTGGCATGACCAGCCTACTCCTGTACTATGAGCACGGGTGAGGGAACTACAAAACAGTCCAACCACCAGTACGGCTGCTCCAGTTATCACAGGTAACCAATAGAGGGGCCCTGCCCTCATTCAAGGGAGTGGAAGGGATAATAGAGTTTATTGGACTGTGTGGATTTGATGGCCTAGCACATCAGAACCACAGAAATATAAGGCACTGGTGGATACTGGTGCACAGTGCACCCTAATGCCCTCCAGTCATGAAGGGACAGAATCAATCCATATTTCTGGATATCTCTCAAGAATTGACTGTGTTGGAGGCTGAAATAAGCCTCACTGGTAAAGACTGGAAAAAACATCCTATGTGAGTGGTCCAGGGTTTCCGTTCATACTTGGTATTGAGGATACCTCAGAAGAGGGCATTTCAAGGATACTAAGGGGTATCACTGGGCCTTTGGAATCGCTGCTGTAGATATGGACAACATTAAGCAGCTGTCTGTTTTGCCTGGCCTGTCAGAGGACCCGTCTGTTGTGAGGCTGCTACGAGTAAAAATAAAAGAGCAGCAGGTACCGATTGCTACAAAGACAGTGCACAGACGGCAGTATCGCACCAACAGGGATTCCTTGCTCCCCATTCATGATTTGATTCGCCAGTTGGAGAATCAGGGAGTGATCAGTAAAACTCACTCACCTTTTAACAGCTCCATATGGCCAGTGCGTAAAGCCAGTGGAGAATGGAGGCTGACAGTAGACTACCGTGGCCTGAATGAGGTCACACCCCCACTGAGTGCTGCTGTGCTGGAGAGCAAATAATTCAAATTCTTCTATGAGCCAGTTTTGCTATTAAGTGAAGCAAAGTAAAAGGGCCTGCCCAGGAAATTCAGTTCTTAGGTATAAAGTGGCAGGATGGATGTCATCACATCCCAACAGTGATTGACAAAATCACTGCCATGTCTCCACCAACTAGCAAGAAAGAGACACAATCTTTCCTGGGTGCAGTGGGCTTTTGGAGGATGCACATTCCAAACTACAGCCTCATTGTAAGCCCCCTTTATCAGGTGATGCAGAAGAAGAATGATTTTGCATAGGGCCCAGAGCAGCAGCAGGCTTTTGAACAGATTAAACAGGAGATAGCCTGTGCCATGGACCTGGGGCCAGTACGGACTGGACAGGATGTAAAGAACATCCTCTATACTGCTGCTGGAGAGAAAGGTCCCACTTGGAGTTTGTGGCAAAGAGCCTCAGGAGGGACCCAAGGCCGACCCCTGGGATTCTGGAGCTGAGCGTACAAGGGGTCTGAAGAGTGCTACACTCCAACTGAGAAGGAGATCTTAGCCGCGTATGAGGGGGCTCGGGCTGCTTCCGAAGTAGCTGGTACTGAAATGCAGCTCTTTCTGGCACCTCGACTGTCAATGATGAACCGGATGTTGAAAGGGGAGGTTCTCTCCACCCATCATGCTACCGATGCCACCTGGAGCAAGTGGATTGCACTGATTAGACAACAAGCGCGGATGGGGAACCTCAATCGTCCAGGAATTTTAGAAGTGATCATGAACTGGACTGAAGATAAAAAGTTTGGAACATCACCAGGAGAAGAGGTGTCATGTGCTAAAGCGGCCCCACCATACATCGAACTACCAGAAAATGAAAAGAAATATGCTCTTTTCACTGATGGATCATTTCATATTGTAGGGAAGCATCGGAGATGGAAAGCTGCTGTTTGGAGCCCCACACGACAGGTCGCAGAGGCCACTGAAGGTAAAGGAGAATCAAGTCAGTTTGCAGAGGTAAAAGCTGTCCAGCTGACCTTAGATGTGGCTGAACGGGAGAGGTGGCCAATGCTTTATCTTTATACTGACTCATGGATGGTGGCAAATGCCTTATGGGGGTTGTTACAGCAGTGGGAACAAAATAACTGGCAACGGAGGTGTAAACCTATTTGGGCTGCTGAACTGTAGAAAAACATAACTGCTCAAAAAAAAGATATGATTGTAAAGGTGTGTCACGTGGATGCACACTTGCCCAAGAGTCGGGCTATTGCAGAACAACAAAACAACCATCAGGTAGGTCGAGCTGCCAGAATTGAGGTGGCTCAAATAGACTTGGACTGGCAGAACAAGAGTGAATTATTTCAAGCTTGATGGTTCCATGAGACCTCAGGCCATCAAGGAATGGACATAACATATAATTGGGCTAGAGACTGAGGGGTGGACTTAACTATGGATGCTATTGCACTGGTTATTCATGACTGTGAATCATGTGCCATAATTAAACAAGCCAAGAATATGAAGCCTCTCTGGGGGGAAGGCCAAGGCAAAAGTATAAATATGGGGAGGAGTGACAGGTGAATGATGTCACCTTGCCAGGATCTCATAATGATAAGCGTTTTGTGCTTACCATGGTGGAAGCAACCACTGGGTGGCTTGAAACATACGCAGTACCCCATGCTACTGCCAGAAACACAATATTGGGTTGTTAGAAACAAGTCCTATAGAGACATGACACCTCAGAAAGAACTGAGTCTCATAATGGGACACATTTCAAAAATTCCCTTAATAAATACTTGGGCCAAAGCTCATGGCATTGAGTGGATTTATCATATCCCCTACCATGCACCAGCTTCTGGTAAAATTAAAAGATACAATGGGGTGTTGAAAACTATGTTGAAAGCAATGGGTGGTGGAACACTGAAGCACTGGGAAAAGCATTTGCATGTGGTGCAAGGATGCTGTTAAAGTTCATATCCCACATGTGCCCTGTGTCTCATCACAGGATGTGGGGTGTGAGAAGGGCCCAGTCTGAACAAGCAGTCAATCCCAGTGAAACTCTGAACTTCAGATCTCTCAGTTCCAGTGCCCTCCTGTGCACACTATCCCATAGTTTGATGTTCTTTATGTTCTGCATTGCCCAGAAGTGCACCCAGTGCTCCAGGTGAGGCAGTAGCAATGCAGAGCAAAGAGGGACAAACCTTTCTCCCACCCAGCTGGCAATAAATTGCTTGATGCACTTTAGGGGACTGTTGGCCTTCTTGGCTGGCTGGGCACACTGCTGACTCACTTAAAATTTTATGTTGAGCAGGACCCCCAATCCTTTTCAGTCAGACGTCTCTCATGTGTCCAATATACAGACAGTGTTTATGTTGCCCATACCCAGGTGCACAATCAGGCACTTGTTCTTGTTATACTTTATGCACTTGGTGCTTAGTACCAACTGGTACCCACTTCTCTGACTTGTCCACATCTCTCTGCAAGTCCTCTCCACCCTCAGTGGAGGCAACAACACCTCCTCATCTGGTCTCATCAGCAAACTTGCTCAGAACATCTTCCAGTCCTGCATGCAAGTCATCTGCATAAACATGAAAGGAAAGTGGCCCTAAAATGGAACCCTGGGGAGCTCTGACAGTGACCATCTACCAGCCCAATGGAACCCACTGACTATAATCCTTTGGGACAGAACTACTGGCCAACTGCTCACCCACCACTGCTGGTGAACCTGAAAGGCAAAATGTCAGCGTGCTGGGTCAAACAGAGAAACACCAATATAGTTACATATAGCTGCATCAATTTATTGCCCGAAAGCCAGACTTTTATAGGAGACAGACAAGGGTGTCCAAAAATCACACACGCTAATTGGAGGAAAGCTACTGCAATAACAACCCTATAACCCCCCTTCAAAGCCACGAGCCATTCATTCTTTTCCTAGAGATGTCCTTTGTTCTCATGCTGTTTATCCTGCTCCGCAGCTGCTGCTCTGTGAACTCCTTATCTCAATCCATGGCTGCTGCTCTGTAAAATTCTTCTTGTATTACAACACACCACGTTCTGTTTCTGTCTAGCTGTATGCAGGAATTTCTGTCCAGAAGGGTGCTGGAGAAATAGTATCAAAAGCTCTACTGAAATCCTCAAGGATTACATCAACTGCCTTCCCTTGTTCAGCTCAATGGATAAAGGTGTCATAAAAAGACCTGAAATTAAATAGGACCTTCCCCTCTGTATCTTGTGTTGTCTGTGACCTGTCCTTCAGTTGTTTTTCCATAACTCCCACCATCATTTTCTCCATAATTTTACCAAGCACTGTAGTGAGACTGACAGGTCCATAGTTGCCCGTGTCATCTTTCTTGCTCTTCCTTACAATGAGACAACATTTGCCAGCTTCCTGTCAACAGGTATGACCCTAGATTTATTAGATGCCATTGAAATGCGAGCCCAGAGCATGCTAAAGTGTCATCAGTGCAAGAACGTAGATGTGCCATAGCTTTGCAATGCCTTGAAATCCAGACTATGCCACAGATGGAGCAGAGAGGAAGATCTGCCTCTTCTGTTCTGAGCTCATCCTTTTGATAAGCTGAATATCACTACATACTCCATGGGGTCAGGTGCAAAAGACACAATGGGTGCCCTAAGCACGTGGCTGAGGTGGTATTTAGGATGGCCAAGAATACCTCCCTTCTGGCCCTCAGCTGATGCTCCAGAAGGAGGTGTCTATCTCATAGATTTTCCGTCACAGTTTACAAGCACTAGCACAAAACTAGGATCACCCAAGGCATCTTGGGCATCACTGAGAGACTGTGTATGAGTAGTGCAGTCCCTGTGGAATAAAAACCAAGGATTCAGATGAGGGACTCACACACAGACACCTCACTGTGCACATCTGAACTCAGCTAGGTGAACTTGTAGCTCCTGTGGTTCTTTGAAAAACTGATCCCAATTCAGCCCCAGGGTTTCCATCTGAGGATGAGATGCCTAACGCTAGAATAAGGATGGGATGATCTGTTAATAACAGGACAAATGGAAACGGATTTAAATTAAAAAGGGGAGACATAGGTTAGATGTGAGGAACCTATATTTTTACACAGCAACACTGGAAAAAGTTGCCCTCAGAGGCTGTGCATGCCCAATGGATGGGATCCTGGGTTTACTCTGGGTTTACCCTCACGTCAGTCCATGTTTCTACTCATACTTTTGTCTAGGTGAACTCTCACTTTACTCAAGGTTTTACTCACAGTTTACCATCAGGGAGTGTGATCGGGAGATGGGCTAGTGGAGTGACTTGCTGGCATCCCCGAGGGAAGGCTGCCAGGCAGATACCCCCAGAAAAGTGGTTGACTCCCTGCCCTGTCACAGTCAGACAGACCTGACTGATGAGAAGGGTTGGAAGAGAGTCCCAACTCAACATCACAGGAGCCCCCCCATGCCTGCCTAGCCCTCGACCCCTGATCCATCTAAGCAACAGGTTTGACACTCTGAAATCTGAAGGAGATAAGAATGGGGAGGCAATGGAGGATCTGCCTAGGAGGAAACCTAATGCAAGGCAGTCACTACCAAGCCTTGTGACTTCCTCTGCCATGAAAGAAAGAAGGGTGGCCGTGGTGGGTGACTCCCTTCTCAGAGGAATAGAGGGCCCCATTTGCAGACTGGACCCCAGTTGTCAGTAAGTCTGCTGCCTTCTTGGTTTCAGGTCAGGGACATAATGAGGAAACTCCCAATGCTGGTTAGGTCCACTGATTATTTTCCACTACTCATAGTTTAGGTGGGCAGTGATGAAATTTCTTAGATAAGACTACAAACTATAAAAAGAGATTTCAGGAATTTAGGCCATTTAGTTCACAAAGTGGGAGATCAAGTGATTTTTTGTTCTATACCTTCAGTGGCAGTGAGGGACACAGAGCAGGCTTGGAAAGCAAAGCAATGAACAATTGTCTCAGAGGTTGGTACTGAGCCAGAAACTTTGAGTTCTTTGATCACAGGACAGTTTACTTGGCCCATGGTCTGTTATCCATGAATGGAACCCAACTGTCTCAAAGGGGGAAGTGAATCCTAGCATAGACGGTAGCGGGGCTTATCGAAAGAGCTTTAAACTAGCTACGATGGGGGAGTGGACAAAACAGGGCTTACCAGAGATAAGCCTAGGGAAATGCTGTTTGAGCTGGGAGAGAGGCAGATGCCTCAGCTGAAGTGCGTCTACACCAACGCACGCAGCTTGGTCAACAAGCAAGAGGAGCTGGAAGCAACTGTGCATCTGACAAACCATGACCTAGTTGCTATTACCGACCCATGGTGGGACCACTGCCATGACTGGAGTGCTGTGATGGATGGTTACAAGCTCTTCAGAAGGGATAGAGGAGGAAGGAAGGGTGGTGGTGTGGCCCTTTATATTAAAGAGAGTTTTGATGTTGAAGAGCTTGGGCTTCAGAATGAAGTGCATGTTTGTAAGGATCGGGGGAAAGGCCTGTAAGTGTGACATCTTGCTAAAGGTTTCTTATAGACCGCCTAATTGATGGGTGAGGCATTCTATGAGCAGCTTACTGAAGTCGCAAGATTGCCAGCACTCATTTTCTTGGGAGACTACAACTTCTCTGATATATGCTGGGAATATAATAAATAGCAGAGGAATCAGTCCAAGAGGTTTATAGATTGCATGCAAGACAGCTTCCTTACACAGCTGGTATGAAGTCCTACCAGGGGTGGTTCCTTGCTAGACCTGCTCTTCACTAACAGTGAAGGACTGGTAGGAGTTGAGAAGGTTGGGGACTGTCTTGGGCAGAGTGGCCATGAAATGGTAGAATTCTCTATTCTTGGAGATGTCAGAAGGGTGACTAGCAAAACTACTATCCTGAACTTCTAGAGGGCGGACTTTGACCTGTTCAGGACACTTGTAGCACAGGTCCCTTGGGAGTCGCTCCTTATGGGTAAAGGGGTCCAGGAAGCCTGGACACTCCTCAAGATGGAAATCTTAAAGGCACGAGATCAGGCTGTCCCTGAATGCCATAAGGTGAGCCATAGGGGAAGAAGACCAGTGCAGATGAACTGGGGAAAACTATTGAGACTCAGGAAGAAAAAGAGAATCTCCGTCCTCTGGAAGAAGGGGCTGGGTACTTGGGGAGATTACAAGGAAGTTGCTAAGGCATGCAGGGAGGAAGTTAGGAAGGCACATTAATTCCCTGTCCCTTAATCCATGCCCAGAGCTTCTCAGCCATGTCACTGCCAACTGTAAGCTCCATGCAGAGTTCAAGTGGAACACAGAGGGCACAGCCTTCTGCTGGGTGGATGCAAGTGTTGGTGGAACCAGATGGGACAAAGCCCTCCCACCATGCCCTCCTGGGAAAATGGCCACCCCAAGAATGGCAGTCTGCCTCCTCCATGACCCCATCTGAAATGCTCCTGCACTGATTGATTATAGGGCTTTAAACCAGGTCCAAATGGGGAAGGGTGGGGAATTGGATGTGACAGAGAAGGGCTGAGGGATATTGTTGCTGTTGGAGATTGAATGGAAAGCCTCTGAGTTGTTCTATAGGATTGTGTGAGGATTCCTCAGAGAAAGTCTTGTTGCCAATACCCCGTCCTAAATCTTACTGTGTACCCTCTGGGGGTAACCCCAACCTACTGCTGCCCTAAAGTGCCTGTAGACCAGTGCGGGTAGCATGGGAAATAAACGGGACAAATCAAGAGAAAACCACAGGGCTTTTCCTTTCATGCAGGCTGCTGATTCTGAGCAAGGCCCTGAACATCAGTACCACAGTGTAGATGCAAGACCCAGACAGGCTAAATCAAAGCATGCTTCTGGAAGGGGATGCTTTCTGAAGAATCCTTACACTAATGAGAGGACCACAAACATTCACTCAGCGAACTCCAAATCTCTGTGCCTTTGCAGGCCTAGGGTCTTGTTTGGTTCACAGAGACACGGTGGGTTGATTCTCAGCTCTGTACTGTAGCAAATGGGGTACAGATTCTGCATGACGGATGGGCAAGGAAGAAGAGAAAAGGCTGCTGCCATCCATGAGAGGGCACTGAGCTCTGCCTGGGGATGGCAGAGGAGCCAGCTGAGAACTGATGGAAAGGGCTCAGAGAGGAGAGCGGCAGATTCTGTTCCTTGCTTCCTGATCAGGAAGAACAAGAAGAGGGGACAGGCAGGAATCTGAGTTACAGCTGGGATGGAATTGTTTTCTTCAGACTGTCTGCTGTGGTGCAGTGTTTTGGTTCTAGGAGAAAACCATTGATAACACTCTGATGTTTACAGCTGCTGCTAAGCAGTGTTGTACAGAGCCAAGGCCACGGTCAGTGGAGGGCACATGGAGCTGGGAGGGAACAGAGTGAGGACAGCTGACTGATAGTGGCCAAAGGGACGTTCTCTATCAGCTGACAGCAAGCAGAAATTGTATTGAAAGGGGTGGGAGTTCATCTCAGTCTCTTCACTGCTCAGGGCCCAGCTGAGCATCAGTCTGGTGGTGCTGAGCAAGTGCTTGTGCATCAGTTGTTACATACGATTCTATATCAACGGATATATAGTGATTACTATTACTCCTCTCCTTTTATCTCTCTTAGTAAACTGTTTTGTTACAACCCAGAAGTTGTACTCTTTTTCCCAGTTCTCATCCCCATCCCACTGGGAATGGGGCAGTGCACAAAGCACTGTGAGCTGCTGAGCCACATGTTGGGTTCAACAACCACAGTCATTTTGGTGCCTGATGTGAGGCTCCAAGGGTTGTGGTAACAGCACATCTGTCCAGAGTGGACAGGGCTTTGTGGGAGTTGGAGATGTGCAGGCCATGGTGCTGATAGTTTCCCTATTTGTGAAGCTTGCTGAGTCTTCTCATGAAGCAGCATTTCACAGCTCCTTGCTTGCTGCTTGTTTTCCCTGCTGCATCATTTGTCAACTCTGGATGCTGGATTAGGGTATTTATTTTGCTATGCTGTTTGACCTTGGTTTGTACCATGATAAAATTGGCAAAGTGAAGTTTTGTGCACATTCAGCTCTTTGGACATCTTTGGGTTTTGGAAGTAATATTGTTGGTATGATTAGGAATTACACATTTTACACTGTCGTCTCTGGGAGACCAGGGGTATTCAAGGAGAGACTGGATATTGTGTTGAGGGACATGGTTAAGTGGGAGCTATTGGTAATAGGTGAACGGTTGGATTGGATGATCTTTCAGGCCTTTTCCAGCCTTGGTGATTCTATGATTCTAGGATTGAGGTTAAACAATTATTCAGGAATATCAGTGAGAGATCTGCCCCAAGGTGAGAAGGCTCTGCATGGCAGGGGGTGTGGGACAGTCTGGGCAGCTGCCTGGAGTGGTGGGCACCCCCAGGGCTTTGGAACTTCATCTCCGAGCAACTGCAGGATCCTGAGAAACTGGTAGAATATTGGAGACAGGTCTGCTGTGGCACTGGTAATCCTAAAAAGGCCCAAATGACTGCAGTGTGCCAGGGCCTGGCCCACACCTACTGAGCTGTCTTCAACACTATTCAGCATCTTCAAGGGGAAGAGAGCTGGATCTGCTGACATTGCTGCAGCCTCTGCAACTCCTGGCACAGTCCCTGCAATAGCTCCAAGTTTTTGCTACACATCCTGCAGTTGCTCCAAGCTCTGGACAGATCCCACTGTCACTCCACCCCTCATAAGGAGCTCTGCGGTCACTTATGCTACAGGTCCTGTAGCTGTTCCAAGTATTGAGATAAGAAAATTAAGCAAACCACTGAGTGCTGCTGTAGAGACGACGGGACTGCTGTGAGACACACAAGACCTTCAGGCCTGTAGAAATGAGAGGACTCGAATCCTCTGTGCACTGTATCAGTGTAAAGAGAGGAGGAATGAAAAGAACTAGTTGTGCTTCTATCTGTGGCTGTACCTTCCCCAAATCCAGACAAAGTTGGATAAGAGAAGAGCTAAGGAAAAGCGTATTTTGAATGCTATTTATTTATCTCTTAACCTATTCGGGGAATCTGGTTCCATGTTTACATGAGCTCTTGGAGTGAGAAAATGGATAGTAGGTGTGAAAGAAGTGAAACAAATTTTTATTTATAAGTTCAATAACATTTTTTTGCACATTGCTATATCTCACATAATCAATCAATCAAAGATGCATAAAAGATGAAGAACCATCACTGGGAATCATGAGATGAAGATGTGCACTTTATTGAAGCGGGAATAGTGAGTATTGCAACACCTTCCTGAGAGCGTGCTTGATCTCCCTGTTCCTCATGCTGTAGATAATAGGGTTCAGTGTTGGAGGAACCACTGAGTACAGAAGTGCCACTGTCAGATCCAGGAGTGGGGAGGGAATGGAGGGGGGCTTCAGGTAGGCAAAAGCACCAGTGCTGAGAAACAGGGAGACCACGGCCAGGTGAGGGAGGCACGTGGAGAAGGCTTTGCGCCGTCCCTGCTCAGAGGGCATCCTCAGCACAGCCACGAAGATCTGCACATAGGACACAACTATGAAAACATAGCAGCCTACGTCTAAACTGATAGTAAAAATGAGAAACACAACTTCCCTGAGATTTGATTCTGAGCAGGAGAGCTTGAGGATCTGGGGAATTTCACAGAAAAACTGGTTGACAACATTGCCTTGGCAGAGAGGCAGTGAAAACGTACTGGCAGTGTGCAGCAGGGAATAGAGAACCCCAGTGCCCCAGGCAGCTGCTGCCATGGTGGCACAAGCTCTGCTGTCCATCAAGGTCCCGTAGTGCAGGGGCTTGCAGATGGCAACGTAGCGGTCATAGGACATGATGGTGAGAAGGGAATACTCTGCTGAGAGGAAGAAGGAAAAGAAAAAGAGCTGTGCAGCACATCCTGTGTAGGAGATGGCCCTGGTGTCCCAGAGGGCGTTGGCCATGGCTTTGGGGAGAGTGGTGGAGATGCAGCCCAGGTCGAGGAGGGCCAGGTTGAGGAGGAAGAAGTACATGGGGGTGTGCAGGCGGCGGTCGCAGGCTACGGCTGTGCTGATGAGGCCGTTGCCCAGGAGGGCATCCAGGTAGATGCCCAGGAAGAGCCAGAAGTGCAGGAGCTGCAGCTGCCGCGTGTCTGCCAACGGCAGCAGGAGGAACTCGCTGATGGAGCTGCTGTTGGACATCTGCTGTTGTTGGGCTTGGAGTCCTGCTCAGAGTGCAGAAGATAATGACAAGTCCAGACCATTCTCAGACACACTCCTCCTGCTATAATATGAAATGTTTTTATTCTCTTACAACAGTGTACATTTAGCACCATTACTTGCATTTAATTTCATGTATTTCAGCATTCCTTAAGCAGAAGCAGCATATGGAGCTCTAACCTTCCTTTTATTTTCTTATGCCTTCTCCCTGGATATTTTCATCTGTTTCATGTCTCATATCTTTACCCCAAGTGCTCTTAGAGCCCCCTACCCGAGCTTCTGTGGCATTCAGTTTCAGTTAGAAAATGCTGCCTGTTTGTAGGATAAGTGAATTATTCATGCCTACAGAAAATGATGATAATTCCATCCTTCGAGAAAGGGGAGACTGAAAGCACATCATGTGTGAGTGTTCACAAAACAAGCAATTGATTGATGAAAAATTCTCAGAACTCTTATTGCCCCTTTTAGATTTCTGACTCCAAACCTCTTTGCCTCAGAACAGGAAATGGAAACCCCCTGCCTTGGCTCTCCTCTTGCAAAGTGCCCTCAGAAACATTCCGTTGTGCAGTGGAGTTGTGATCCCCTGCCCCAGGCAGCAGCTGTGGCAGCACAAGCCCTGCCGGGGGGCTCCTTCCCCCCACCCGTCTCCCTGCAGCACCCTGGGCAGCTCCCCGGGCAGGCTGAGTGCTGAGCCTGGCAGGCGGCAGAGTCCCATACCCGGCACACAGCCCCTGGGGCACAGCAGGGACCCTGCTCTGCAGGACAGCCCTGGGCACCCGCCTGCAGCCCCGGCTGCACAGCCTGCAGCCGTGCTGGGACATGCAGCCCTCAGGGCTGTGATTTCATACTGCAGTATGGAAGCCCTCAGCTGGAGCAGAAGGCTTTTTCCACAGTAAAGAAACATGCAGTGCCTGCATCCAGATCTCCTATGGGATGTCCCAAATTAAGTTGACCCTCTATGAAAAGCAGCTCATGGTCTGCAGTGAGACTTACCCTGTCATGGTCTGTGAGCAATGCTCCTGCAGTGAGCTCACAGCCCGCTCACACCACACACATCCTGCAAGCTCTCTTCAGTTTCTCTCCTCTCCTTCTGTCACCTGCAGGCTGTGCTGTGCACAAGAGCTGCTCCTGGGCACAGCTGTCTCTCTGCAGCCCTGCACACTTTTATGAGCTCCCTGTGTCCCAGGAGCCTGGACAGGCAAGCAGCAGATTATGTCATTTTTATCTTTCCGACTTGTCTCCCCTGACATGTCCCTGGGTCCTCATGGCCAACAGCTCCTGAAAGACAACAGCATCATGACTGTGCTTTGAAATTCGCTCAATTAACCACCACATGTCCAGTGGTCAGTGACTGATTGGAGACATATGGGGAGTGCTCCCAGAGATCATTTGATGAAACAATAAGGGCAACCAGACAAGGAAGGCAAGGTTTGGACTTTCCCTGTGCAGGGCAGTGATCCAGCTGAGGCAGTGCAGGAGTCTCATCCCTTGACAGAAATCCTGGAGCTGAAATGGGATTCAGCTCCCTACACACCCACAGGAGCTGGGATTCCTCTGGTTCAGTTCAGAAGAGCACAAGGAGTTGCCTGCATGTGAGCTCCTGCTCTGAGTCCTCGGACCTTCAGCTGGGAGGCAGCTGCTCACACACAGACACTGGGTGATGCCCAAGGTGCCTGGGCTGCTCCTGATGTGTGCCAGTGCTTGTAAACCATGTGGGAAATCCCTGAGATAGACAGCTCCTTCCTGGGCATCAGCCGAGGGCCAGAGAGGGGATAGCACTGGCTGTCTGGTGAATTCACTCACAGCTGCAAGAGCAGCACAGGGCCTTCAGGAAAGCCATGCCCATGGTGTGACCATGTTGCTGTGTCAACTCCAAGGCCCACGATCAGTCTAATGTTTGTGTGCCACCTTCTGCACACTGATACCATAGATTAGCTATCCAGTCAGGCTATGTCCAGTGATGCTTTCCAATTAGGATGTTTACTTCTGTGGTTTTGCACTAATGCAAACACCAACACACAAGAAGCTAGAAATCTTGATAGAGCTGCAGGCCTGAGCTCCTGTTTGGACCATGGGGACACAGTTTAATGGCTTCCACAACTGCACTGTAGCACAAGGGGGATACCGAGTCTTTAGGATGGATGGGCGAGGAGATAAAGAAGGGTGAATGCCCTCTGTGAGAGTGCACTGAGCTCTGCCTGGGGATGGAAGAGCAGACAGGTCAGAGCTAATGGAAATGGCAAACAGAGGAGACCATCAGTGTCTTTTCCTGTCTTCCTGATCAGGGAGAGTAAATGGAAGGTGCCCTCTGCAGACAGATGGGAATCTGATGTTGTCTGTCCCTTGTCCCATTTGGTGGCCTTTGTCACTCCATTATCTGTGGCAGGGACAGCACAGCAGGGCATGTGGCATCCAGCAGATCCCTGGAGAGCACAGATGGCAGCTTCTTGACCAAGCAGTGGAGGAACCAAAGAGGAGAGGTGCTCTGCTGGATCTCATACTCTCCGGCATGGAAGGACTTGTGGGAACTGCGAAGGTGAAAGGGGCATCAGGCCACGTGCAAGATGCAAATGTATCTCTTTTTATTTATTTTGAGGCTGTAAGCATAATAGTTGATCATAAATGTCAATAAAACTGAAACAAATAATTGAAGACAAAGATGGAAATCATTGAAATTGTGTTAACCCTTCTCAACATGAAAAATTCTCATGAGTCTTGTTCCATTTTAAGTTGTAAATATGAATCTTTGAGGTGATTTGATGTCTTTTTTTTTCTTTTACTGAAACTACAATGTTTTCCAGAACTGTGTTCGCTGGACACAAATGCCTTCAGGTTCAGAGACACAGACAGCGGTGCCAGTGCCAATGCCCTGTGACTATAGCCCGGTGCCCAGCACTACTCTTCCCTGCTGCCTATTTGATGTGTCTCATCCTCCAAGTTTTTTCAGCTCTCCTAAATAAATGGCCATGGTTAAGGGCATGTTTTCAGCAGGCCATTTGGGCACAAACTACTCCCACTGCCCTCCAGATTTCTCCATCCCTTGCTCTTTGTTCAGTCAGATACCTCCCAATTATCTGTCTGATTTCTGACTTTCAGGGGGATTACTGGAATTTGTTCCATCTCCCCAAAGTCTGAGAATCAGTGAGAATGTGTTAACCCGTCTCAATGTGTGAAATACTCACAAGTCCTGATCAATTTTAAGTTGATACCTCTCAACTACCTGGCTGATCTATCCCAGGGAGATTACTGGAATTTGCTCTATCTACCAGAGTCTGATGGCCTCTGTTGTCAACTACTTCACTGTGATTCAATCTATCCTATCCTACCTCAGAATAAATCATTTCTTTTAAAAGTATTCCATATGAAAGACAAACTTCAATAGATGCAGCTTGAACATGGCATGCAGTTGATCACTGTGTTTTACTGTTCATTCAATTGCATCACCTTTCTTTCCATTTGCTGGCCAGATAAAAAAGAGAAATCTTTCCTTTTCCATGTGTAGCTGGTTCTCTGAGGAAAGCCAGTGGGAGTTGGTGCAAAGCAGTTTTAACACTGAGCGGATGAATGCAGAGGAGAAGAGTGATGTGAAGAAAAGTGATGCAAGTCCCATAGGTCCATTGTGAGCAGAAATTGGGTGGGGAGGTTGAGAAGGACCTTTGTCAACACAGTAACAGTACAGAACTCATTGGGACATCCTGGATTGGTATCAGTTGCACAGTGCTGCTTTAATGTCTTCTTTAAACCCAACTATAAATAAATAGACAATAAATTTATACTGGATTCTTTAAGCTCTCTCCAGATATCCCTCCTTTTTGCTGAACAAGTTCTGATAACCTGAAGAAGATAACAAGATGGCATAAGGCACAGGAGATTCTTTAGGTTATAATGGTCCCAGGGTGCATTTGATGCTGAGTTCATCAGCCTCTAGTGCAGAGAGAAGTTTGCACAAAGTGCTCAACAAGACAAAGTCAGAAGTAACAGTGAAGTTTCTTGGAGTATTAATGGGCCCGCTGAGGAACATTACCAAGTAAGCTTCCCAAGGGACTTGTTAGAGAAGATAACTGGAAGCCATGACTACAGGCAGGCAAAGGCACTGGCATGCTAAGAAACCTCTCCTTTGCCTTACAAAGCAGACAGGTCAAGCCCTGATTGCAAGACCAGTGGTAGAGAGGTCCTGTATGTCATGTTGGCTCTGGGCATTTCCTGGGGCAATGTGTTGGAATTTTGTATGATGTTAAATGAAAGACATGGGGACAGAAGATCCCAGGCTCTACATGTGGTGCAAGGACGCTGTGAGGTTCATGTCCCATATGAGACCTATGTTTCATTGCAGGATGTGAGCAGGGATGTGAGAAGGGCCCAGTCTGAACAAGCAGCCAATCCCTGTGAAACTCTGAACTTCAGATCTCTCGGTTTCAGTGCCCTCCTTTGCACATTCTCCCAGAGTTTGAAGTCCTTTATGTTCTGTGGTGCCCAGAACATAGTGAGGCAGTAGCAATGCAGAGCAGAGGGACAACCCTTTCCCTCACCCAGCTGGCAATAAGTTGCTTCATGCACTCCAGGGGACTGTTGTCTTTCCTGGCTGCCTTGGCACACTGCTGACTCACATTCAGTGTGATGCTGACCAGCACCCCAACCCTTTCCAGTCAGAATCCTCTCCAGTGTCCCATATCCAGTCAGTGTGTATGTCCAGCATTGCCCCTACCCAGGTGCACAATCAGGCACTTGTTCTTGTTATACTTTATGCACTTGGTGCTTAGTACCAACTGGTACCCACTTCTCTGACTTGTCCACATCTCTCTGCAAGTCCTCTCCACCCTCAGTGGAGGCAACAGCACCTCCTCATCTGGTCTCATCAGCAAACTTGCTCAGAACGTCTTCTAGTCCTGCATTCAAGTCATCTGCATAAACATGAAAGGAAAGTGGCCCCAAAATGGAACCCTGGGGACCCCGACAGTGACCATCTACCAGCCTGATGGAAAAAACTGACTATAATCCTTTGGGACTGACCTACTGGCCAACTGCTCACCTACCACATTGTGTTTCTGTCTAGCCATATGCAGAACATTCTGTCCAGAAGGTTGTTGTGAGAAACAGTATCAAAATCTCCACTGAAATCCTCAAGGATTACATCAACTGGCTTCCCTTGGTCAACTAAACGGATAACTGTGTCACAAAATGAGCTTAAATTAAACAGGACCTTTGCCTCACAAACTTGTGTTGGCTGCGACCAATGACAGAATTGTCCTTCAGCTGTTTTTCCATAACTCCCACCATCATTTTCTCCATAATTTTACCAGGCTCTGGACTGACAGGTCCATAATTGCCCATGTCATCTTTCTTGCTCTTCCTTACAATGAGACAACATTTGCCAGCTTCCTGTCAGCTGGCATGACCCTAGACTTCTTTAGATGCAATTGAAATGAGAGCCCAGAGCACACTAAGTTTTCATCATTGAAAGAAAGTAGATGTGCCATAGCTTTGCAATGCCTTGAACTCCAGAGTATGCCACAGATGGAGCAGAGGGGAAGATTTGCCTCTTCTGTAGTGAACTCATTCTTTTGGTAAGCAGAATAACACTACCTGATACATGGGGACTGTGTCTCTGCTCTGCTCTGCTCAGCTCACAGGGCAGCGGTCTGGCAGGGTGTTGCTCTCATGTCAATGCAGGTAAACTCACTTTAATCCTTTTTCCTCTGTAAATGCTTCCTCTATTTCTATGCTCAGATACACTTCCACATTCCCTCAACTACACTTTCATATATTATTAACAATTACACTTTCTTATACCATCAAAACAGTTTGTCAAAACGTACAGTTCTTCAGTTCACATAAACTCCCTTAATACAGTCTGTATTCTTCAGTTATAAACACTGTGCCACAGAACCAGCACTGATTGAACCACCTCCCTCACACACTTCCTCGCAAGCAGTACATAGTATTACATAAATGGGTTGACACTCATTGGTCGGGTGGAATGTACACCTCTCCTCAGGACAATCTTACTAATCTACAGAGTACAAACTCCTGTCTTCTTACATACAAGCAGAAAGTACTTATGAGTGGACACACAACACAGTCTTTCACTTTGTCCGTGTCTGGCCATTTCCCTCACAGGAGGAAGGAAACATGGATCGGGACTCGGCACTCACCCTGCAGCTGTTCTGTGTCTCACTCACACCACACTCACTCTGACATTTAGATCAAAAACCATGGTTTATTCATACTACACAACGCTGACAACGTTTTCTAGCTGGAATCTTAATAACACTCATACTCTGGTCGACCAGTTGCAAACGTTAATGTTTTTCCCAGAGTCGGCTTGACACACGGTACCAAACACTTAAAGCAGATGATAATATTGAACATACAACCTATAACCCCCGTGATTACAACTTGGAGAACCCAGGCTACCATTTGACAGGCTATCCACTATATCCCATACCCGTAGGAGAGACCAACCTAGGTCCCTCCTATTGTCACCCACCTGGGAGAGAGTACTTGTTCTTGTTTCCATTCATATGACATACAGTTCCCTTTCATAGGAACTCACCCAAGGAGTCTTCCTACCCCAGCTGGCAACCAAAGCCATGAGCTCACCTCCCTGGGAGCAGCACGTATGGCTGTAAACTGTGTAGGATGTCTCCTCAAGACATATGGGCTCCACTTACCATACACATACCTGGTCCACCTATGGGTGGTCCTTGTCTGTCCCTGCAGTGATCAGGTGAGGAAGGGAGTCCTTCAGAGAAATCTCAGGGTGCGCCAAAAGTGTCTCCCTCTCAGCTGGTCCTGCAGCGAACAGAGCTGGTCCCACCTGGGCCGCCAAATTGACTACAGGAATTGAACTCTATAACCTCTATAACTGATACAGTCTCCCATGACATCCTTATAACAAAGCTGAGGAAGTATGGGATAGGTGATTGGACAGTGAAGTGGGTCGAGAATTGGCTGACTGGCAGAGTGCAGAGTGTTGTCGTTGGCGGTGCAGTGTCTGGCTGAGGGCCTGTAACGAGCGGCATCCCCCAGGGGTCTGTGCTCAGTCCGGTCTTGTTCAACATCTTCATCAATGACCACCCTCAGCAAGTTTGCTGATGACACGAAGTTGGGAGGATTGGCTGACACACCTGAAGGCTGTGCTGCCATTCAGCGAGACCTGGACAGGCTGGAGAGCCGGGCAGTAAGAAACCGGATGAGGTTTAACAAAAGCAAGTGTAGAGTCTTGCACCTAGGGAGAAATAATTGCATGCACCGGTACAGGCTGGGGGAAGAGCTGCTGGGGAGGAGCTCTGCTGAGAGGGACCTGGGCGTCCTGGTGGACGACAGATTAACCATGAGCCAGCAGTGTGCCCTTGTAGCCAAAAAAGCCAATGGCATCCTGGGGTGCATTAAAAAGAGCGTGTCCAGCAGGTCGAAGGAGGTGATCCTCCCCCTCTACTCTGCCCTGGTGAGGCCTCATCTGGAATATTGTGTCCAGTTCTGGGCTCCCCAGTAAAAAAAAGACAGGGATCTCTTAGAAAGAGTCCAGCAGAGGGCCACTAAGATGGTGAAGGGCCTGGAGCATCTCCCCAATGAGGAGAGACTGAGGGAACTGGGTCTGTTTAGCCTTGAGAAAAGAAGGCTGAGAGGGGACAGGATCCAGGTTCTATAAATATTTGAGGTGTGGGGGGCAAAGTGTTGAGGCCAGACTCTTTTCAGCAGTGTGTGGAGACGGGACAAGGGGAAACAGACAGAAACTGCACCATAGGAAGTTCTGCACTAATGTGTGCAATAACTTCTTTACGGTGAGAGTGACAGAGCACTGGAACAGGCTGCCTAGGGTGGTTGTGGAATCTCCTTCTCTGGAGATATTCAAGACCTGCCTGGATGCTGAGCTGTGCAACGTGGTGTAGGGAACCTGCTTTGGCAGGGGGCTGGACTCAGTGGTCTCTGGAGGTCCCTTCCAACCCCTACAATTCTGTGATTCTGTGAATATCATGGAGTTGTTTGGATGGGGAAAGACTACCCCTTTGAATGACCTTTTGTCAGGGCATGTCCTGGGATTCCTAGGATCCTCAAAATGCAGCACTGCTTCTGTCACTGAAAAATGGGGCCGTGTGTGGGACGGAGGGAGGGTCCATGAGTCCCTGGCCCACCTGACTGAGTATTTCCATGGTCTTAGCAAAGACATACTTACAACTTGAGAATGACAGTTAGCTGTGTTCATGGTGGCATGGCCACTTTTAATGGCCTTGAACTGTCTGAACATAACTGAAGAGGCTCAGGCTGATGCAAATCAGCTATTGAATGATAGTGTTGAAAAACTGGAAAGACAGGTGGCAGTTTTGATGGGGAAAAAACCTAATTCAATCATTCTCCTATGGAAGATCAGGAACATCTCTCTGGAAGACCATGGGGACCCTGTACAAGGGAATCTGTATAAAATGGACTCTGTAAATGAAGGCACTAAAAGGTCAGATTTTGAGGTTCCATTTGGACTAGATCTATTTGAGATCTGACTGATTGTAACCCAAAAATGAAAAAAAAAAAAAAAAAAAAAATGCAGGATAGGCTGGTGGGAGTGCCCTGACCAGTATCCAACCCCCCAAACCCTGCTGCCCATAATACAGCAGCTGAACTGATGGATATAGTACAGTGGTTTAGACAGAAACCAAGAGAGCATGCCAGCATAGCTGCTCTGGTTATGGGACATGGAGGCAGAAAGCGCTGTGGTGAATGGACTGGAAATTTCAAAACTGACATCCATTACTACTCACCCTGCCCTCAGGCAAAGACTGTATGCTCTGTCCAACATAATGAGGATAGCCATTTGATCAGTGAATGATTTATGGCTGTGTGTCATATAACATGGCCAAATAAGAATGACATACCATTAAATATCAGCCTGTGGTCCTCTATGGAGGACTAACAAAATTATATTAGAGAATTAGGCATGAAAGAGGCAATCTATGAAGATGATTTTGAGAGCCCAGTCAATAAATTTTTCATCAGGAACGAGGGATCTCATCCTACAGCCATCACCTTTACATCAGTATGGGTCTATGTTATCCATACTGAACCCCCCAGTGGCCCTCAGGTGCTGTAATACAACAGGCTGCCCAATTGATGGGGAGACAAGAGTGCCTACGGCCAGATGCAGGCTCTGAATGGTGGTGGAAAGGTCTGAGAAAGGCAGAGAACCATCTGCTGCCATGACTTAGGCGTCCAGCCCCTAAGGTAATCCAGTCTGGACCCATTAGGGTCTTGAGACAACAAATGTTTAAAGACCAGATTAGAGCAGGAGTTCAGTTTAAAAAGATCGATGGACAGCATAATCAGGAAAAAATATCTGTTAAACAGGCCCAAGCACTGAGTACTTATAGTCCAACCTTTTCAGCCAAACTAGATGTGAATGTAACTCAAGAAGGGTCTGGATGGGGGCTCTGGCAGAGCCAGAGTTCTTTGTGAACCCCTATGAGGTTTTGGCCACAGGTTTGGCATGGAGCAGAATAAAGATACATCACAGTTGAAAAGCATTTATTGGCTACCTATTCTACACTACAGGTGGTAGAACCAGTAGCTCAGATTTCAGAGGTTATCGTTAAACAACAAGGCCAGTCCAGGGGTGGGTAAAAGATCTAACACACATCTCTATGATGGGGGTGGCCCAATCACAAGCAGTGGTGCGCTCAGTTGTTCTGCTTGCCTGCTCCTCAAGGAGTTAAGAGAAATCTATGCCTGTTGCGTGTTCGAGTGCATGCGCAATGCCATGTGGAGGGCTTATCACAATAAAGATTGGCGGATTTGCTGCGTAGACCGGTCAGAACTCAGATCTGCGTTGTGCTTCCTGTGGCACCAAACGCCCAACAGTGGCAGTTCCGTGTATTGGCCAGCAGGTGGCAGCAGAGACCACGGAAAGAACGTCTGCGGGACAGACCCTGGGGATCCGTTCTCTTTTGATTATAGGGGAAGAACACAAAGATGGAAGAGGAGGGAAGGGGGAAAAAAAAAAGAAAAAAAGAAAAAACCAAACCACAGCAAACAAATAAAAACTTCTCCAAACGTAGCAAACTTGAATGTCTGTCAATAAATAAATGAGTAATTGAATTGATGTCCGTTTCAGACAGTCCCCTGTAGAATCAGGGTAAGGGTTAGGATTAGAGTTACATTGCAGGTTAATGCTGTTATCTTTACAGCTCCTGTGAGGGTTGGGGTCTGGGTCAGGTGTTTAAAAAATGAAATGAAAAAAGAATTAAAAAAATATATTGAAAGCTTCAGATTTCCTTAATCTTTGTGGGAATCATATAATGTGCAACTCAGATCTACCTCTTCGTACCTCTTTTGTGGTGTAGGGAACCTGCTTTGGCAGGGGGACTGGACTCAGTGGTCTCTGGAGGTCCCTTCCAACCCCTACAATTCTGTGATTCTGTGAATATCATGGAGTTGTTTGGATGGGGAAAGACTACCCCTTTGAATGACCTTTTGTCAGGGCATGTCCTGGGATTCCTAGGATCCTCAAAATGCAGCACTGCTTCTGTCACTGAAAAATGGGGCCGTGTGTGGGACGGAGGGAGGGTCCATGAGTCCCTGGCCCACCTGACTGAGTATTTCCATGGTCTTAGCAAAGACATACTTACAACTTGAGAATGACAGTTAGCTGTGTTCATGGTGGCATGGCCACTTTTAATGGCCTTGAACTGTCTGAACATAACTGAAGAGGCTCAGGCTGATGCAAATCAGCTATTGAATGATAGTGTTGAAAAACTGGAAAGACAGGTGGCAGTTTTGATGGGGAAAAAACCTAATTCAATCATTCTCCTATGGAAGATCAGGAACATCTCTCTGGAAGACCATGGGGACCCTGTACAAGGGAATCTGTATAAAATGGACTCTGTAAATGAAGGCACTAAAAGGTCAGATTTTGAGGTTCCATTTGGACTAGATCTATTTGAGATCTGACTGATTGTAACCCAAAAATGAAAAAAAAAAAAAAAAAAAAAATGCAGGATAGGCTGGTGGGAGTGCCCTGACCAGTATCCAACCCCCCAAACCCTGCTGCCCATAATACAGCAGCTGAACTGATGGATATAGTACAGTGGTTTAGACAGAAACCAAGAGAGCATGCCAGCATAGCTGCTCTGGTTATGGGACATGGAGGCAGAAAGCGCTGTGGTGAATGGACTGGAAATTTCAAAACTGACATCCATTACTACTCACCCTGCCCTCAGGCAAAGACTGTATGCTCTGTCCAACATAATGAGGATAGCCATTTGATCAGTGAATGATTTATGGCTGTGTGTCATATAACATGGCCAAATAAGAATGACATACCATTAAATATCAGCCTGTGGTCCTCTATGGAGGACTAACAAAATTATATTAGAGAATTAGGCATGAAAGAGGCAATCTATGAAGATGATTTTGAGAGCCCAGTCAATAAATTTTTCATCAGGAACGAGGGATCTCATCCTACAGCCATCACCTTTACATCAGTATGGGTCTATGTTATCCATACTGAACCCCCCAGTGGCCCTCAGGTGCTGTAATACAACAGGCTGCCCAATTGATGGGGAGACAAGAGTGCCTACGGCCAGATGCAGGCTCTGAATGGTGGTGGAAAGGTCTGAGAAAGGCAGAGAACCATCTGCTGCCATGACTTAGGCGTCCAGCCCCTAAGGTAATCCAGTCTGGACCCATTAGGGTCTTGAGACAACAAATGTTTAAAGACCAGATTAGAGCAGGAGTTCAGTTTAAAAAGATCGATGGACAGCATAATCAGGAAAAAATATCTGTTAAACAGGCCCAAGCACTGAGTATTTATAGTCCAACCTTTTCAGCCAAACTAGATGTGAATGTAACTCAAGAAGGGTCTGGATGGGGGCTCTGGCAGAGCCAGAGTTCTTTGTGAACCCCTATGAGGTTTTGGCCACAGGTTTGGCATGGAGCAGAATAAAGATACATCACAGTTGAAAAGCATTTATTGGCTACCTATTCTACACTACAGGTGGTAGAACCAGTAGCTCAGATTTCAGAGGTTATCGTTAAACAACAAGGCCAGTCCAGGGGTGGGTAAAAGATCTAACACACATCTCTATGATGGGGGTGGCCCAATCACAAGCAGTGGTGCGCTCAGTTGTTCTGCTTGCCTGCTCCTCAAGGAGTTAAGAGAAATCTATGCCTGTTGCGTGTTCGAGTGCATGCGCAATGCCATGTGGAGGGCTTATCACAATAAAGATTGGCGGATTTGCTGCGTAGACTGGTCAGAACTCAGATCTGCGTTGTGCTTCCTGTGGCACCAAACGCCCAACAGTGGCAGTTCCGTGTATTGGCCAGCAGGTGGCAGCAGAGACCACGGAAAGAACGTCTGCGGGACAGACCCTGGGGATCCGTTCTCTTTTGATTATAGGGGAAGAACACAAAGATGGAAGAGGAGGGAAGGGGGAAAAAAAAAAGAAAAAAAGAAAAAAAGAAAAAAAGAAAAAAAGAAAAAACCAAACCACAGCAAACAAATAAAAACTTCTCCAAACGTAGCAAACTTGAATGTCTGTCAATAAATAAATGAGTAATTGAATTGATGTCCGTTTCAGACAGTCCCCTGTAGAATCAGGGTAAGGGTTAGGATTAGAGTTACATTGCAGGTTAATGCTGTTATCTTTACAGCTCCTGTGAGGGTTGGGGTCTGGGTCAGGTGTTTAAAAAATGAAATGAAAAAAGAATTAAAAAAATATATTGAAAGCTTCAGATTTCCTTAATCTTTGTGGGAATCATATAATGTGCAACTCAGATCTACCTCTTCGTACCTCTTTTGTGGTGTAGGGAACCTGCTTTGGCAGGGGGACTGGACTCAGTGGTCTCTGGAGGTCCCTTCCAACCCCTACAATTCTGTGATTCTGTGAATATCATGGAGTTGTTTGGATGGGGAAAGACTACCCCTTTGAATGACCTTTTGTCAGGGCATGTCCTGGGATTCCTAGGATCCTCAAAATGCAGCACTGCTTCTGTCACTGAAAAATGGGGCCGTGTGTGGGACGGAGGGAGGGTCCATGAGTCCCTGGCCCACCTGACTGAGTATTTCCATGGTCTTAGCAAAGACATACTTACAACTTGAGAATGACAGTTAGCTGTGTTCATGGTGGCATGGCCACTTTTAATGGCCTTGAACTGTCTGAACATAACTGAAGAGGCTCAGGCTGATGCAAATCAGCTATTGAATGATAGTGTTGAAAAACTGGAAAGACAGGTGGCAGTTTTGATGGGGAAAAAACCTAATTCAATCATTCTCCTATGGAAGATCAGGAACATCTCTCTGGAAGACCATGGGGACCCTGTACAAGGGAATCTGTATAAAATGGACTCTGTAAATGAAGGCACTAAAAGGTCAGATTTTGAGGTTCCATTTGGACTAGATCTATTTGAGATCTGACTGATTGTAACCCAAAAATGAAAAAAAAAAAAAAAAAAAAAATGCAGGATAGGCTGGTGGGAGTGCCCTGACCAGTATCCAACCCCCCAAACCCTGCTGCCCATAATACAGCAGCTGAACTGATGGATATAGTACAGTGGTTTAGACAGAAACCAAGAGAGCATGCCAGCATAGCTGCTCTGGTTATGGGACATGGAGGCAGAAAGCGCTGTGGTGAATGGACTGGAAATTTCAAAACTGACATCCATTACTACTCACCCTGCCCTCAGGCAAAGACTGTATGCTCTGTCCAACATAATGAGGATAGCCATTTGATCAGTGAATGATTTATGGCTGTGTGTCATATAACATGGCCAAATAAGAATGACATACCATTAAATATCAGCCTGTGGTCCTCTATGGAGGACTAACAAAATTATATTAGAGAATTAGGCATGAAAGAGGCAATCTATGAAGATGATTTTGAGAGCCCAGTCAATAAATTTTTCATCAGGAACGAGGGATCTCATCCTACAGCCATCACCTTTACATCAGTATGGGTCTATGTTATCCATACTGAACCCCCCAGTGGCCCTCAGGTGCTGTAATACAACAGGCTGCCCAATTGATGGGGAGACAAGAGTGCCTACGGCCAGATGCAGGCTCTGAATGGTGGTGGAAAGGTCTGAGAAAGGCAGAGAACCATCTGCTGCCATGACTTAGGCGTCCAGCCCCTAAGGTAATCCAGTCTGGACCCATTAGGGTCTTGAGACAACAAATGTTTAAAGACCAGATTAGAGCAGGAGTTCAGTTTAAAAAGATCGATGGACAGCATAATCAGGAAAAAATATCTGTTAAACAGGCCCAAGCACTGAGTATTTATAGTCCAACCTTTTCAGCCAAACTAGATGTGAATGTAACTCAAGAAGGGTCTGGATGGGGGCTCTGGCAGAGCCAGAGTTCTTTGTGAACCCCTATGAGGTTTTGGCCACAGGTTTGGCATGGAGCAGAATAAAGATACATCACAGTTGAAAAGCATTTATTGGCTACCTATTCTACACTACAGGTGGTAGAACCAGTAGCTCAGATTTCAGAGGTTATCGTTAAACAACAAGGCCAGTCCAGGGGTGGGTAAAAGATCTAACACACATCTCTATGATGGGGGTGGCCCAATCACAAGCAGTGGTGCGCTCAGTTGTTCTGCTTGCCTGCTCCTCAAGGAGTTAAGAGAAATCTATGCCTGTTGCGTGTTCGAGTGCATGCGCAATGCCATGTGGAGGGCTTATCACAATAAAGATTGGCGGATTTGCTGCGTAGACTGGTCAGAACTCAGATCTGCGTTGTGCTTCCTGTGGCACCAAACGCCCAACAGTGGCAGTTCCGTGTATTGGCCAGCAGGTGGCAGCAGAGACCACGGAAAGAACGTCTGCGGGACAGACCCTGGGGATCCGTTCTCTTTTGATTATAGGGGAAGAACACAAAGATGGAAGAGGAGGGAAGGGGGAAAAAAAAAAGAAAAAAAGAAAAAAAGAAAAAAAGAAAAAACCAAACCACAGCAAACAAATAAAAACTTCTCCAAACGTAGCAAACTTGAATGTCTGTCAATAAATAAATGAGTAATTGAATTGATGTCCGTTTCAGACAGTCCCCTGTAGAATCAGGGTAAGGGTTAGGATTAGAGTTACATTGCAGGTTAATGCTGTTATCTTTACAGCTCCTGTGAGGGTTGGGGTCTGGGTCAGGTGTTTAAAAAATGAAATGAAAAAAGAATTAAAAAAATATATTGAAAGCTTCAGATTTCCTTAATCTTTGTGGGAATCATATAATGTGCAACTCAGATCTACCTCTTCGTACCTCTTTTGTGGTGTAGGGAACCTGCTTTGGCAGGGGGACTGGACTCAGTGGTCTCTGGAGGTCCCTTCCAACCCCTACAATTCTGTGATTCTGTGAATATCATGGAGTTGTTTGGATGGGGAAAGACTACCCCTTTGAATGACCTTTTGTCAGGGCATGTCCTGGGATTCCTAGGATCCTCAAAATGCAGCACTGCTTCTGTCACTGAAAAATGGGGCCGTGTGTGGGACGGAGGGAGGGTCCATGAGTCCCTGGCCCACCTGACTGAGTATTTCCATGGTCTTAGCAAAGACATACTTACAACTTGAGAATGACAGTTAGCTGTGTTCATGGTGGCATGGCCACTTTTAATGGCCTTGAACTGTCTGAACATAACTGAAGAGGCTCAGGCTGATGCAAATCAGCTATTGAATGATAGTGTTGAAAAACTGGAAAGACAGGTGGCAGTTTTGATGGGGAAAAAACCTAATTCAATCATTCTCCTATGGAAGATCAGGAACATCTCTCTGGAAGACCATGGGGACCCTGTACAAGGGAATCTGTATAAAATGGACTCTGTAAATGAAGGCACTAAAAGGTCAGATTTTGAGGTTCCATTTGGACTAGATCTATTTGAGATCTGACTGATTGTAACCCAAAAATGAAAAAAAAAAAAAAAAAAAAAATGCAGGATAGGCTGGTGGGAGTGCCCTGACCAGTATCCAACCCCCCAAACCCTGCTGCCCATAATACAGCAGCTGAACTGATGGATATAGTACAGTGGTTTAGACAGAAACCAAGAGAGCATGCCAGCATAGCTGCTCTGGTTATGGGACATGGAGGCAGAAAGCGCTGTGGTGAATGGACTGGAAATTTCAAAACTGACATCCATTACTACTCACCCTGCCCTCAGGCAAAGACTGTATGCTCTGTCCAACATAATGAGGATAGCCATTTGATCAGTGAATGATTTATGGCTGTGTGTCATATAACATGGCCAAATAAGAATGACATACCATTAAATATCAGCCTGTGGTCCTCTATGGAGGACTAACAAAATTATATTAGAGAATTAGGCATGAAAGAGGCAATCTATGAAGATGATTTTGAGAGCCCAGTCAATAAATTTTTCATCAGGAACGAGGGATCTCATCCTACAGCCATCACCTTTACATCAGTATGGGTCTATGTTATCCATACTGAACCCCCCAGTGGCCCTCAGGTGCTGTAATACAACAGGCTGCCCAATTGATGGGGAGACAAGAGTGCCTACGGCCAGATGCAGGCTCTGAATGGTGGTGGAAAGGTCTGAGAAAGGCAGAGAACCATCTGCTGCCATGACTTAGGCGTCCAGCCCCTAAGGTAATCCAGTCTGGACCCATTAGGGTCTTGAGACAACAAATGTTTAAAGACCAGATTAGAGCAGGAGTTCAGTTTAAAAAGATCGATGGACAGCATAATCAGGAAAAAATATCTGTTAAACAGGCCCAAGCACTGAGTATTTATAGTCCAACCTTTTCAGCCAAACTAGATGTGAATGTAACTCAAGAAGGGTCTGGATGGGGGCTCTGGCAGAGCCAGAGTTCTTTGTGAACCCCTATGAGGTTTTGGCCACAGGTTTGGCATGGAGCAGAATAAAGATACATCACAGTTGAAAAGCATTTATTGGCTACCTATTCTACACTACAGGTGGTAGAACCAGTAGCTCAGATTTCAGAGGTTATCGTTAAACAACAAGGCCAGTCCAGGGGTGGGTAAAAGATCTAACACACATCTCTATGATGGGGGTGGCCCAATCACAAGCAGTGGTGCGCTCAGTTGTTCTGCTTGCCTGCTCCTCAAGGAGTTAAGAGAAATCTATGCCTGTTGCGTGTTCGAGTGCATGCGCAATGCCATGTGGAGGGCTTATCACAATAAAGATTGGCGGATTTGCTGCGTAGACTGGTCAGAACTCAGATCTGCGTTGTGCTTCCTGTGGCACCAAACGCCCAACAGTGGCAGTTCCGTGTATTGGCCAGCAGGTGGCAGCAGAGACCACGGAAAGAACGTCTGCGGGACAGACCCTGGGGATCCGTTCTCTTTTGATTATAGGGGAAGAACACAAAGATGGAAGAGGAGGGAAGGGGGAAAAAAAAAAGAAAAAAAGAAAAAAAGAAAAAAAGAAAAAAAGAAAAAACCAAACCACAGCAAACAAATAAAAACTTCTCCAAACGTAGCAAACTTGAATGTCTGTCAATAAATAAATGAGTAATTGAATTGATGTCCGTTTCAGACAGTCCCCTGTAGAATCAGGGTAAGGGTTAGGATTAGAGTTACATTGCAGGTTAATGCTGTTATCTTTACAGCTCCTGTGAGGGTTGGGGTCTGGGTCAGGTGTTTAAAAAATGAAATGAAAAAAGAATTAAAAAAATATATTGAAAGCTTCAGATTTCCTTAATCTTTGTGGGAATCATATAATGTGCAACTCAGATCTACCTCTTCGTACCTCTTTTGTGGTGTAGGGAACCTGCTTTGGCAGGGGGACTGGACTCAGTGGTCTCTGGAGGTCCCTTCCAACCCCTACAATTCTGTGATTCTGTGAATATCATGGAGTTGTTTGGATGGGGAAAGACTACCCCTTTGAATGACCTTTTGTCAGGGCATGTCCTGGGATTCCTAGGATCCTCAAAATGCAGCACTGCTTCTGTCACTGAAAAATGGGGCCGTGTGTGGGACGGAGGGAGGGTCCATGAGTCCCTGGCCCACCTGACTGAGTATTTCCATGGTCTTAGCAAAGACATACTTACAACTTGAGAATGACAGTTAGCTGTGTTCATGGTGGCATGGCCACTTTTAATGGCCTTGAACTGTCTGAACATAACTGAAGAGGCTCAGGCTGATGCAAATCAGCTATTGAATGATAGTGTTGAAAAATTGGAAAGACAGGTGGCAGTTTTGATGGGAAAAAACCTAATTCAATCATTCTCCTATGGAAGATCAGTAACAACTGTCTGGAGGACCATGGGGGCCCTGTACAAGGGAATCTGTATAAAATGGACTCTGTAAATGAAGGCACTAAAAGGTCAGATTTTGAGGTTCCATTTGGACTAGATCTATTTGAGATCTGACTGATTGTAACCCAAAAATGAAAAAAAAAAAAAAAAAAAAATGCAGGATAGGCTGGTGGGAGTGCCCTGACCAGTGTCCACCCCCCAAACCCTGCTGCCCATAATACAGCAGCTGAACTGATGGATATAGTACAGTGGTTTAGACAGAAACCAAGAGAGCATGCCAGCATAGCTGCTCTGGTTATGGGACATGGAGGCAGAAAGTGCTATGGTGAATGGACTGGAAATTTCAAAACTGACATCCATTACTACTAACCCTGCCCTCAGGCAAAGACTTTATGCTCTTGTCTGGAGGGCTTATCGCAATAAAGACTGGCGGATTTGCTGCGTAGACCGGTCAGAACTCAGATCTGCGTTGTGCTTCCTGAGGCACCAAACGCCCAACAGTGGCAGTTCCGTGTATTGGCCAGCAGGTGGCAGCAGAGACCACGGAAAGAACGTCTGCGGGACAGACCCTGGGGATCCGTTCTCTTTTGATTATAGGGGAAGAACACAAAGATGGAAGAGGAGGGAAGGGGGAAAAAAAAAAGAAAAAAAAAAAATCAAACCACAGCAAACAAATAAAAACTTCTCCAAACGTAGCAAACGTGAATGTCTGTCAATAAATTAATGAGTAATTAAATTGATATCCCTTTCCCGCCCCCCCCCCCCACCCCCCCCCAACTTCTGAGATGAAAAAAAAACACTTCTTTTAGAAGAAAACAGAGTAGTAACAACTTATGTACCTACATTCACCACTCTGAGATCCTGTCTGGGTCTCCCAAGGCTTGTAAATAACCACTGGGTCGGTTCTGATGTCGCGTGATTTGTTGTCAGTTCTCTCATGGTTCTCCGGTCAGTTCTCCGGTGCCAGGATCTGCCACAGGGCATTCTGACCACGGGCATCATGTTTCTACGCTGCCGCCTGCATTTAACAGGCAATGGGACTGCCCAGCATGTGCAAGGCAGCACCTCTTTCACACCACCAGAATGTTTAAGGCTGTTGGGATTGTTGTTAGCGTCCCATTAACACTGAGGCTAGAGATGCCCTTAGGATTGACATTACTATTAGCATTACTTTGATGGTGCCCTATCTGGGTCATTTCCAGGGGATGTCAGGAGTAAGGCACAGTGTCAGGAGAAAAAGAACAGACTCTGTTACTTTATAAACGTGATAATAGAGAGAGTTCATTGGAAAAAATACAACTCTTAAATAATGCAAAGCATGCTTCTGATTGGATGCAGGCATCATCTGGGCTCTGATTAATATTACTCTTAAGGTAAAGATTATTGTTACCATAATGATTTTTTTTTTGGATTATGATCAGGGTTAAGGTTCCTTTTGCTACAAACTTCTAGCATCATTTTTGTTGTTGCATTTGGAGTTAGGGACGATTTTAGAATCAGGGTAAGGGTTAGGATTAGAGTTACATTGCTGGTTAATGCTGTTATCTTTACAGCTCCTGTGAGGGTTGGGGTCTGGGTCAGGAGTTTAAAAATGAAATGAAAAAAGAATTAAAAAAATATATTGAAAGCTTCAGATTTCCTTAATCTTTGTGGGAATCATATAATGTGCAACTCAGATCTACCTCTTCGTGCAGTGACTGCCTGTAAATTTGCTGGAGCCTAATATAATATGGCCTTGTGCTTTCCACTAACTCACCTTCATTTCATTTTCATTACATTTGCTTGGTAGTCAGATTTTGGTGTGTGGATATTTTAAAACAATCTAACTGACATTAGCAAAAAATTAAAAATAAAATTAAAAAAAATGCACAACAGCATCGTATCAATTTTTATAGATAAGATAAAGAAGAGCAGTTTCCCTTAGTTTTCTGTGCCTCTTTACTTTCTTACCCTCTCCCCTTGTGTGAGAAACTCTCAAAGTCAAAGATTTCTAGTTAGGCAAAGATGGCAGCAATAGCAGCAGTGCTTATTCATTATTGCAATACTGCGCGCACATCCCCTATTGGCAAGGGAGAAACTGCACACCAGTCAGTGAAATCAATTCTGTTCTGTGCCCTAAACCCACTGCAGGTGATGCTCTCATGGCTCTCATTGGTTGAGCATCTCAGGCTCACAGACTCCTCGAGACTGTGGCTAGGATTCATTTCCATAGAAGGTCAATTACCAACCTCTTGTTTTTAGGTCTGCCTTGTACTTTTCTGCGGACAGAGAAGGGCAATGTTTCCAAAAGTCAGTACATTCATTCTGTCCTGTGCTGGGCTCTACCCACCCTGTATTTATCTTGTGCTTGTCTCAATTCTCCCCATGTCAGAATGCCCCCAGTCTGAACTTAATTCTGTTCAGCAACTTTCTTGGTGGAAAAACTACTTATACAGCTGTTTTACAAGAGGGTTATACATTCAGTTAGGGCCTACACTATGTACTGAAAATACTGGAAACTTCCACTGCAAAAACACAATCTACCTCTCCCATCTGTGCAGCCTTGCAGACCCAGAGCATGCCAGGTTATTTCTGCTTTCATAGCATTTGCATGCTGTAGGGTGAGCACAAGGTTCTGCTGCTTGATTCTTCTGCAAGAGCTGCCTACCGGCAAATGGTTGCAGGGATGGAGGATGTGACAGAAAGCATTTGTCTCCACAAGAGCAGAGTTACATTCAGTGCAGAGTGTGAGAGTCAGGTTGGTGTGGAAAAGCACTGACACGCTGGGGATGATGCAGTGCTCACATGTCTAACACTCACAGACATTACTGTCAGAAGGATGGTGCTGTGTTGTGCTTCTACCTTTGGCAGCCCCTGGAGAAATGCTATGGCACACAGAACACCTTTGTATTGCACTGACTGCTGCCATGCAGCATGAATTTAACACACCAAATCCAGAGGAGCATGACTGCATCTAACTGCCCTGAGAAAAACTACTGTAGCTGAAGAGATGAGGAGGTAGCTGCTCATCTGCAGAACAAGCAGTACTGCCAGACATTGGGCCAGGTGAGCACCTCCTGCTGCAGCGTGATGATGACAGGGCTGGAGATGATCTGCAAAGCCAGCTTAAAAGTGGGAGACGTGAGTCAACATGGCAGGAGGACAGAGGTGTTAGGGAGCAGCCAAGGCATCAAAGAGTATCAGAAGGCTTTGAAAAGTATCACAAAGTGACAGCCAGGAAGACTGGGATATATCATGAGCAGCAACCTGGATGCTAGAGATTATTTGCTCCCATACAAAATGGTAGAGATCTTGCTGCAGACATCCCAAAGCCAGGCAAAATGGGAACCCAGAGCTCTGCCTGCACGAACCCCACAGCCATAGCATTGCAAGCTGAGCTGCCTTGCTGTTTGTTGCATTCATCCCAATCCCTGTGATTGAAGACTCAGAATGCAGTCGAGGCGATGACTGAGCATGAGAGTGACTTTATTCAATAAAAGACAGGAGGGCTTGAGAGGTCAAGGGTGAAGATGGGACTCCTCTTGTCAAGATGAGAGTGGCTCAGAGCTGGTGCTGCTGCCTGGTGCCTGGGACTGGCAGCCTGACTCTAAGTCCCCATCTAAGATGCTCAGCTTCACCTCACTGATGCTGCCCTGCTCCTGCATGGTGGTGCTGCTGCTGGGACACTCGGGCTGTGCTTGGGATGGGCAGCACTGCAAAGGCGCTGGGTCACAATCCAGGCAGGTGACTGCTGTGTCTGGCAGGCTCAGGTCAGGAGCTTCAGCAGAGCCAGGAGATATGAGAGCATGAACGTGGATGAGCCCCTTGTGTCCATCACTGTTACCATGTGGAAGGCTGTCATCCGAATTGCAGCGATTCATGCTTAATAAGAACTCTCCATTGATGGAAAGACACTGCTTGGTTTGGATCTTTGGGGTTGACAAGGGCTCGAATCACCTAGGAAGGCATAGAAACACAAGGGTTAGTTTCAAACATTTGCAAGTTGAATCATGAAAGGTTGTTGATACTTGGTAATAGAGTGGCGGCAGGAAGAAGCAAGTAGGCTTGAAGCAGCATAGCCACTGTCTTGAAAGTGATCCTCATTCAGGTCCAGCTCGTGTGTTGTTTCACTGTAATCTGCTTCTTTGGGTCTACCTAGTGGGCAGCAACACTCGAGCTGTTACTGATATCATTGAAAAGAACTGGAGACAATTGTTCTATTCCTAAGAGCTTCAAGGTGCCTAGAAGCACAAATAGAAACCAGCAGTATTTCATCACTTCACCAAAAGGAAGGTCAAACACCTGAGCTGTGAAGAGCAGTTACAGAACCTATGCATAAGATCACACCAGACATACTTTGTTCTAACAACAGTTATGGCACATAGTCCATTTCCTTCAATATTCCCAAAATGAAATGATGTGGAGCATTACAGGGAAAGAAACACTGCACACAGACACTATGACCCTGATTAGACTCAAGCAGCAGACTTAAAACAAGTCAGAGTTTTTGATTCCAGGATATTTCAGGACCTATCGTGTGAAATTCAGTTACACAACAGTGCCTAGGTGCCTGCGTTTCAAGCAACTTTCAGATCACAGCCATGTAAAATAAAAACAAATTCAGTGCAGAAATAGCAAGCCTGTACCTTAATACTCATGAGATTATCCATTTTTTACTGCATTCTGACTAAGTTCTAAAACTTGCTCATCCCAGTTCACTTCAACAAGTTCCACCAGTTCAAGCAATGCAGTTCTGAGATCCGGTGTATGTTAGGCAGATAGAATTGAACAGTGCAGAAATAATCTCTGACAGCTTTAAGAGCTCTGTTCTGCTTACAAACTCTCAGTCCAAAACTATTCACAGTTTTAAGGAAATGAACACCTGAAGCAGTTGGATCATCTGCCATTTGCCGCATTCTGCTTCTTGGCATCATGATTAGCACAAAGGGTTTTCTGCTGTCCTGCAGAGATGGACAAAGTCCTGCTTACAAATGGACCAGGTTTCAGTGTACAGCAGAGTTTGTACCAGACTAACAAGCCACGTCATTCAATTCATGTGCTCAGGTTGTTATGCACTCCGAAAGGAAACAGAACTAACTGTTGGATTCTGAAGGCAATCTGTGGGGTCCTACATTACCTCCTGATTCTGGAAGAGGAAATTCTAATAGCAAATGCAGAACTTTGATCTTTGTAGACATGAGAAGAGCTGGCATTTAGGAACATTCATTTCAGGGAAATCAAATGATGTGTCTATATTTTTACTACAGATAGTATAGGGAGCAGCCAGTTGAAGAACCAGATACAAAAAAATCCAGCCCATTGGCAGGAAAATACTTCTCCTTAAATTCTGTATGCTATCATGGTACAGAATTAGGCTACAGTGCCACATAGGCCAACCAAGCGTAGAACCAAATCCACAAAATACTGGTAGACAAAGCAGCAAAAACAGGGACAATATTCAGCAGACTGTGCTGTGGCCTTTCTACCCACAGCTCAGCATGTTCTGCCATCCGAAAAGCAAGGCCTCTTGTCAAGCTCAGCTATTTCCCTTCTCAGTGTATTCTAGCACCACTGATACCCACTGGTATCCTCCTGTAGAGTGCCATCATATTGTCATCATCCAAAGGAAAAACCCACACAGCAGAGCATACAGCAGTACACCCATGCTCCAAATATCCGCCTGAAAAACAAAAAGACAAGCTTACAAACCTGAAGCACCTCAAATGGCTTCCTGACAGACTGGATTGTCTGCCCTTGCCAAAGCCCACATATAGCCCATGAAAAGCTGGCTCTTTCCCTCAGGAAATAAAACCTTATCGTCCCAGAGAAAGCATATAACCCTCATTCAATTGCCCTTTCACTCAGCTTAGAGCACTACTAAAACCAGCATCTTCACCTTAGCTCATCACACTTCTGCAGTTCCTTTTACAAGGATTTCACTGGCAAAAATGAAATCAAAGCCGTCACAAGGGATTTAGCACAGTTACGTGTTACTGGCTACGAGAGCTGTCAGCACAGTCACCTGTCTGGCTTTGCTGCTGTTCGGTTCTCTTTATGTAGAGGCACAACAAGGTTCAGACACAGTGCAGTTCTCACTTTGACTGTAAAGAAAAAGGAGGCTTGAAAAGCAGCGTGTGGAAAACAAAGAAACAAGAATTAGAACAACAGTGGGGCCATGGCACTTGTAGGAATTGCTCCGCCTTTAACAGCGATTCAAGAAGTACGAGGGCATCCCAAACCAGACCAGTTTGGACAGATTAACAACTGCAAGTAGTGGGTTCCAAAATTCCAGACATGAAATCAAAGCTGGAAAAACTCTTCACATTTTCATCTCTCAATTTTTAGTTCATTGTGCATTACAACGGAAACAATTCTTCACATACAACTTGGAAGCTAAAGACAAGTCTGACAAAACAGACTGCACAGAAATGATGGATAATTAACAGAGCAAATTGCTCTTTCAAACACTTAGTAATAGAAAGAGATCTCTGAAGTTGCTGTTCTGTAGAGCACCAAAGCAGTCGCTTGAGGCAGTTCAGGATTAGCCAGAGACAAACCAGCCAGCTGTGTGAACTGAGACCAATTGCACTTTTCTAGTCTGTGGCCACTGACAGCTTCTGAGAGCTACCAAGCGATGCAACCTAGCAGAATTCAGAAGGGAAACCAAGAGAGCCTACCTGAGCTCCACTGCCTTTAAATGCTCTGTGGAGAGGGAAGGGAAAGAGGGGAAAACAAACACCGCTCTACATCCCTCTGAGCCAATAGACACTTTGCCCTGGATTAGCTCTGGTGCTGCATAAGCTGGGCTTCCACAGCATGTGTTCAGGCGGTAATCAAGGCCTGCCTGGAATAACACAAAAAATAGAGAGAAACGTTTGCTTTAACAGAGTTTATGTCTTCTGGTCATAACACTTGAGAAGCCTCAGAGGCTTCTTCTCCTGTGCATATTTTCATTCATCTTAGAGTTTGCTTTCATTCAATGTGACCTCTCTAGGCAAATATTGTCTAAGACCATGAGCATCACATAAATGTGCAGATCTCAAGCTGCTCACTTATCTAGTACCCTTCGCATGATGCTTTATTTTCCTCAGCTGATCATCTAGATTGTGTCTGTTGATTGTGCAACAACAGCCTGTTGATCTCGATTACCTGTGAGAGGCTCTAACTTTGGCCAGGAAAAATCATTTGAGGATAAGTAATTATCTGGGACTCAGTAAGTCTTCCCATGCTTTCATAACAGCAGAGATACACACACACACAAACTCGTGGAACCCCACTGCTTTGCACAATCCTGTGCACACTCACGTGTGTCATGCACTGATTTCCCAGCCAGTCCTCATAGGGTCTCTTACTTAGGACGGGAGTGTAGGGGAGCAGCCAGAAGCTGTTTGCATTCCCTGCTGTCTGCTGGGCAGCTTTGCTGGAGATGCTTGGGTTGCTTTGTTTTTCCTTGGGAGGTGGGAAGGAGCTTTGGGTTGGAGGCACATCCCGTGCCAGAGCATCCCAATGGCACGTGTGGGGCACTGATCTGCAGCAGATGAAGGGGAGGAGGTCCCAGCACAGCTCTGCACCATGCTCTGCCACACTGGGCAGCTTGTTCCTGGCTCAGCAGCGTCATCAGACAAGAAGCAGGGAAGGAAATCAAGGATGGGGGGTACCATCAAATGCAGTTAGTGCATGCCTGTGCAAGACAAACAGACCCAGAGCTTGCAGGTTGTTCCTGCTTTTGTAGCATTTGTGTGCTGTAGCTGAGCAAAAGGTTCTGCTGCTTGAATCTTCTTCTGCAAGAGCCACCTACCGGTAAATGTCTGCGGGGATGTAGTCGGTGTGCACGTCTGAAGCCATTTGAGAACCTAGTCGTTCTTGCTGCAGGACCCCTGTCTTCTGTTAAAAGCTGAACGGTCCCCAGAGCACCTGTTTCCATCAGCTACCACCATCCAAAGCAGCCAGCCTTCTTACAGTCACCTGGCCCAAACATCCCTTTTGCTCTACACTTGATTCCTGCAAGAGATGGGAGCTCGGCACGCACACCATCCTTCCAACACCCCATCCCTGCAGCAAGGGATCACAGCGCTGGCACAGCTGAAACAAAAAGGGTGTGCGAGTTTCCTGTTAGCACTCAGTGTGAACCAATCTACCACTGAGCAACACCGTGAGTCCCCACTCACCTCAGCACAGGTCAACCTGTAACCCCAACCTTCCCCTATCCATGTGCACACGCACACCCATTCACCACCCTGCCTGCTTTGCACACCCCCATGCACACTCTGCATCGTGTGCCCTCCTTTGCATTCACAGACGTGTGCAAACCATCCCTGGGAACACCTACGTGCCTACACCTTCCACAAACACCCCTTTGTGTGCACCTGTGTGCAACCCAACTCCTCAGCACACGCACGCGTTTGTGCCACCCTGTCCATGCACTCACCACGTGCCCTCCAGCAACCAAGGATTGCAGAGATGCTCCAGACTGTGCCAGAGATGGAATCTCAGAGTGCTGGGACATTATTGATCACTAAGGAAAACACTTGGAAGCATATTCAATCTGCAGAAGCTGTAATTACTGGGCACAGTTAGCTTTCCTATGGCTCAGCTGGAGGAGGCGGGTGCTCTCATACATCTGAGACACTCGCACAATGTTGGGATCATTCTGATGGAAACTATGTCTTCAGATATCATGGTTAAAACCATCCAAGATGATCATGCAGAGCCTTAGCTCTTGAGCAGCACTTCCTCCCCACCCTTCACTACTCCAAGCAGCTCCAACAAACTTCTCAGAAGAAATCCAGGCCAGCACAGACCTGGCAGACCAGAACCAAGTGCAGCTTGTGGGACGGCAGTGCCCACTCCTTGCTTCCACCCTGCTCCAGCAGGTTAAGGAGTCTGAGCCTCGCTGGCCTTTGACAACTCAAGACTTTCAGCACCTCATGCCAACATTTCTCACTAAGATACACCTCAGGCATTGAATTCTCTTCTCACTACCTCCTCCCAGTCCTCCCCTAGGAACAGAAACAATTCAGATTCTACAGCAAACTACAGCATCTGCACTGCAAGAGCACACTGAACCACCTGCAACAATGAAACATGGTTTTGGAGAGTGGGTATGAAAACACACCTTTAGACAGCTGTCTCCCTGTAGCCAAAAGGAAACCAAGAAGGAAAAGTCCAGCCTGAAACATGCCCATGCTACTAGCCCAGGTTTTTCACAGTCAATGCAGAATCCATCCTGTTCTTGAGGTAACAAACGACCAGTGAGTCTCCCGTTGCTCCACCCCTTCTCCTTCAAAGCCTGAAAAAGAAAGAATAAACAAGCAGAAGAAACCCAGACGTACCTTTCCACACACAGAGCAGAAAGTGGAACAGCAGTTGTCTCCTTCCTGAGACATGGTGGGGAGCATCCCAGAGGAAGCCCAAGTTCTTTGCTTCTCTCCACAGGGACTTCAAGCACTCTTGGCAAGAGCTGCTTTGGTTCTTTCTTCAATTGCTTCCATCACCAGAATCTCCTTTGGAAAAGGAACCCGAATGAAAGAATCAGCAAATGAAAAAGAATGAGCAATAGCCACTTTACCAGCTTTCTTCTGACACTCAATTTAGACTCTTGACTCGGGCAAGGTCTTAAAATCAACTGGTTACAAGAACTGTCCCAAAATATATCCAGCTTCTGTACAGCTGCCATTCTTTCTGACAGCGAGTGTAATCACAGAATCATAGAATGGCCCGGGTTGGAAGGGACCTCAAGGATCATGAAGATCAATCACCTCCCTGTCCCTGCTGGCCATCCCCTCTTCTGATGGAGCCCAGGGGACCATTTGCTCTCTGAGCTGCAAGAGCACGCTGATGGCTCACGTTCTGTTTTTCATCCACCAGGACCCCCAGGTCCTTCTCTGCGGGGCTTCTCTTAAGGACTGCTCCTCCCAGTCTGTAGAAATGCCTGGGATTCCTCCAGCCCAAGTGCAAAACCTTGCACTTTGCTGTGTTCAACCTCATTAGATTCACGTAGGCCAACCTCTCGGTTGAGCTCCCTCTGAATGGCATCCCTTCCTTCCACTGCGTCAGCCGCACCACTCAGCAAACAGCAGAAGGTGCACTCCATTGCATCATTGGTGTCTCTGATAACCATGTAAAAAAGCACTGGTCCCAAGACAGACTCCTGGATGACACCACTTGTTATCGGCCTCCACCTGGACATAGAACCATGAATCACCACCCTCTGTCTGTGGCCTTTCAACCAATCCCTTATCCACCAGGTGGTCCACCTGTCAAATCCACATCCCTCCAGTTTAGAGATAAGGATGTGGTGGAGGGCAATGTCAAAGATCTTGCTCAAGTCCAGGTCAATGACATCTGTTACCTTCCTTTTGTCCACAAATGCCGTCACTCCACCATAGAAGGCCACCAGACTGGTTAGGCATGGCCTTCCCCTGCTAAAGCCACGCTGCCTGTCTTGGATCACATGCTCATTTCTTATGTGATCAAGCATGTCTTTGAGGCAGATCTGTTCTTCACCATCTACATCAGTTACACATTTGAATCAAATAATTGGTGTTCCTGTCACCAAGAAAACCTCTTTGTCTTCTACTCCTGCTGCACTTCTGTGCTTTCATCAGAAGCAAAGGAAGAGACCACCTCCTAGATCCAAATTTTAAGAAACCAACACCCAATAGGTGTCATCTGAAGTAAAATAGCAGAGAAATTAAGATGACTCTTCTGCATCCAGCTTGGATCACTCCCTCACTCAGGCACACCACCATCAGATCAAGGAGATGCTGCCTTCAGCTTAGAGACTGTATGGGAAATCACAGCTTGAACCTTAATCAGCTGAGGCAAGTATTGGGTCAGCTGCGGGAGCACAGGTGAGAGTAATCTAGCTGTGCTCCCAGAAGGGGTGGACCTCGACTCAACCTCCTCTGAGACCTCATTTAAAGGCTGACCACCTCTGAGACAGCATGTCTTAGAGATTGCTCCCTAGTTGAGGCTGCCTCAGCTTTCTAGTCAAGGTATCGATATTGGTGAGTTTCCCTTTGCTAATAACCTTAGGCTATTTACCACCATCTTGGTTAATATCTTTTTATTAACCACCCTTACAGAAACCATAAGGGTTTGGGCTTCCAAACTCTCAGCAAGCATTTGGATCAGCCAGCTTCCTGCCGAGGAGCCCCCTGCATCACTGCTGCCTATTCTGGTACCGGACCCGCAGATGCTTCAGAGCTCATTAGCATGGACTTCCTTCCTCCCCTCAGCAGCTGCTCCTGCACTCACCTTCATTCCTACTCAGATACCGGCCGCTTCCAGCACCAGATGACCTGCAAGACACAGAAAGGAAAGGTGGGAGTCATGCAAACGCACAAGCCCAAGGCTGTGTCACCACCACACATGGCAGCCTCGGGAAGTCAGCTGAAACTACAGCCTTTGTCAGAATGGAGACAGGCACCGTCAATTAAGTGTGACCTCTGAACTCATTGCCACCATCAGAAATAGGCACTGAAATCGCTCACTTCACTGCAGCTGGTTAACTCCAAATTCTTTTGCTTTTGGGAAAATGCGGACACGGAATTGAAGGACACCAGAAAAACGACATCTACTTCATTGTAGGTGGTTAAGCTTGGAAGCAGGACTTGAGCAAGAAATGCTTCTCAGCTCCTTGAAAGGCACTAATCCTGACCTCTGCCACAGGTGGCTGAGTGACACAAAAGTTGAGCTGCCCATTCAGAAGCACATGGAGTAGGCCATGGAGCGGTTACATACCAACACATGAACAGGCACTTTCCCATTGGAAGTGAAATCCCTTCTCCCTGCCATGCCATGCCCACACCGCTCCTCAGGGCTGCACTGACAGCACAGACAGAATTGAAACATCTTTTGTCATCATTGTGGTTTTTCACAGACCCAGACAATGAGATACTGGGTTGCTGTGTGGGTTCCCAGGCGGCACTGCCATTTCCAAGCCATTGCTTCCTAGGGGCACAGAAAGGAAAACGCCTGAACAAAATTTCACCCAGAGATTGCTATTTTACCATTCTTCCATGCAAAACAGGAGGACAGTACAGCGGATTTGTGCAGCTGCATCAACACCCTGGGTGCTAAAGGAATGCAAAGACAGAAATATCAAAACTACAAGGAGGGAAGCTATGTTTAGTAATATCTTTTCTCATTTACAACAGGCAGTTGGCACTACTAAAGGAAAATCCCAGGCCTCAGGTTCTGACAGTGCGACAATCTGGCACAGACTCAGATGTGAGTGATCCAAATGGTTTATTCCAGGTTCTAATACCACTTCTGTGAATTCACACGTTTTCTCTCTTAACTTTCCCACAGCCTTCACATGTCCACAGAACATCCCACAAACTCTCCTTTACGGCGCACGTAGGCACTCATCCCACCAGAGCCATCAGTCATTCCTAGCCATGTGCTTCTCCTCCAGTCACTTCTCCACTTCTCCACCAGTCTCCTCCAGTCCTCCAGACAGTATCACACGGCCATAATGCATCTTAAATGACTTAGTTTTTCTGTTCTTTCTGGAGGTGTCCTTGGTTCCTAGCCTTACCTTCTCATGCCGTTCATCTTCCTCTGCAGCTCCTGCTCTGAAGAGTCTTCTTATGTTCCCACATGACAGGAAGAAAATGAAGACACAACCCCTGCCACCAAGGTCAGCTCTGCAGCACACGTTACCTGAGGAGCACTTGGCTACTCATGCAAACTGCACAGTGCCAGGAAGATTGTTACATGTTGCACTTCTTCTTCTCCTGGCTCAGAAATTAAATTTTCTACCTAGAAAATGGAAAACAAACAAACAAGCAAACAAAAAACAACAACAACAAAAAACACCTCACCTGACATAAAGGAGACATGATTGTTACTATGGAATTCCGGAGGGCAAGGTATTTGCCCTCTCTATGAAGAAGCTGACTGCAAAGGACTAAGAACAGCCACGATCACGTTGAGAACTTGCGGGTAAAATTCGGGACTGAACCAATAACGGGCTTCTGGAGGTGAGGGTCTGCTCCAGGCCGCCTGGTCAAGGGAGCCTGTTGATGGGCCCTGCTTACTGCAGCTACCAGAAGCACCGTGCTCACTGACTCTCAACTTGATGGGGGATTCCAGTCAGGCTGGGAAATCAGCATGGCTGGCTGCAAGCTGTCTGAGAGACTGCTGGACTGCACTGGGAATAACTTTGTGGGCCAAGCATTAAGCACACCAAGCAGAAGGGAAGCATTACTGGACATGCTGCACAGCAGGGGTTAAGACTGGAGGTGGTCAGGGCTGTAGTGACCATGCCCTCCTAGAGTTCCTCATCTCAAGGAATGCGGGCCTGGCAAAAAGCAAAGTCAGGACCCTGAGCTTCAGGAGAGTCAGCTGCAGGCTGTTCAAAGAATTCTTGGACGAGAGACACTGGAAAACTGTTCTTAGGGGCAAAGGGTTCAAACATCCCTTTGTGTGCACCTGTGTGCAGCCCAACTCCTCAGCACAGCCCTGTGCAAGCACACATTTGTGCCACCGCATCCACGCACTATCTATGTGCTCACACACACTCACACAACCACATCCCTTAGTGCAGCCCTGTGCGCACACACACTCACACATGTGTAACCCCTTCCTTTCACTCCCAAAGTGCACGCACACACCGGTACCACAATGTCCTTGTGCAGCTCCAACACTCTGCACACCCCTGTGCACGTACATATATGTGCATGCTCGTCCTTGCACACATACCCACAGACCTACACACACCTGAGCAACACCACTGGTTTGTACACTCATGGACATAAATGTGTGTACAACACCATCCATGCACAAATACACACACACACACACACAGATCCCCACTGCTTTGCACAATGCTGTGCACACTCACGTGTGTCATGCACTGATTTCCCATCCAGTCCTCGAGGGGTCACTTACTTAGGACAGGAGTGCAGGGGAGCAGCCAGAAGCTGTTTGCATTCCCTGCTGTCTGCTGGGCAGCTTTGCTGGAGATGCTTGAGTTGCTTTGCTTTTCCTTGGGAGGTGGGAAGGAGCTTTGAATTTGAGGCACATCCCGTGCCAGAGCATCCCGATGGCACAAGGGGGATCAGGGCCCCTCTATTGGTTACCTCGGTGGCTTGCAGTAACTGGAACTTTTTGCCTATTGAGAAAGCTAAAAAGTGTGTGTTCCTCCTGACCCATATCAACAAAAATCTCAACCATAAAAAAGAGACGTCTTCGTATTCAAGCAAATGACAACAGTAAGACCATGCATGTTGTTTTGTTGTATTTCCTCTGTAATCATGGGGAGGATATGAAGAAGTGGTATAATTCATCCACTTCTGCACTTCAGGCACAAGTTCCTTAGAATTGGAAGAGACCCTTAAAGGCCATCTAGCCCAGCTCCCCTGCAATAAAAAGGGACATTCACAGCTAGATCAGGTTGCTCACAGCCTGGTCATTAGTCATCCCAGAGGCAAAACACACACTGAATGATCTCTCCTTCAGTCATAAATCCTTGGAGACAACAGCATTGACACTGCATGTTACTGAAGCAGTAAAAGAAATTGCTCCTGTAACTCTCCTTGTGTTAAGTAAAATGATGATAAAAAGCAATGGAATGCTTTGGCAGGACACCAAAACCATCCTCCTTCCTTGATATCTGCTGCAATGGAACCTTCCACTGGAAGAAAGCCTCTGATGACTTGTCACCCCAGAGGGGTCAGCTTTAGAAGCAGGACTGCTGCACAATAGAATGAACTGGAGCTCCTTAGCATCTCTTACATCCAGGAGGGGTGTGATCAGACCCACCTATCACCTTCAGGTGCGCTTTCTGACACCTTGTCTGACTTCACTGTCACTGTGCCAGCATCCTCAGGCTTAACCTGCTTCATTGTCAGTGTGCAGCAATTGCCAACGTTCTTGATGTCATTGTAATTGTTGGTGTAAAGGAGGTTGCCATTCAGGAACCATTCCACGTCCTCGTCATTATGGGACAGCTCGCAGGAGAAGACAGCAGAGCTCTCTTCTTCAATTTCTACATCCTGCAGGTGCTTCGTTACTTCTACATTGCGGGCTGTGGGGAAACAAGGTGAACTGTTACCACTGTTACTATAAATCATACTGGGATGTGGTAGAATGGTTGGACTAGATGATCTTTGTGTAATCATCTATGTGAAGATAATACATGTATAAAGTTAGCAGGAGAGAACGGCAGAAGTCAACCTCAAGAAGAGAAATCTGAGGTGAAATAGGACATGGAAGAGGCCACCCTCCCTGCTCATACCTTCAGCTGTCAGCGTGGCCTCAGTCTCTGCAATTCCTGCCTTGCACTTGTACACACCAGCATCATCGGGCTTCAGCTTCAGAATTCTGAGCTTTACTGAATGCTTATCCCTCTTGATCTTGTACTTCTCAGAGGGCTCGATGGGTGTGCGGCCCTTGAACCATTTCACAACCTTTGGAGAAGGCCTGAAGTCACAGGACAGGATGACAGAATGACGTTCCAAAGATGTCTTGTCCTCCAACTTCCTGGTGATTTCTATATGGTAATCTGCAAAGCAGGGGTGGAAGAGAAGAAAGGATGAGGACAATTGGAAGAAGAGGAAAGTCTCTTGCGTGTATTCCATTCCAATTAATGTCAAGTTCACAATGGTTCTTTGAACGACTCTAAAGATAAAACAAACGATTGTCTATAGGGAATGCCATTGACTACATTTCTATGAAGTAATACTGTACAGTATCTACCAAATGCAAGGTCCAGCTCTTGTTCTGTGCTTATTAAATTGCTCCCAATTGTTGAGGCTTTTATTCAAATAAGAGTGAGTTGAAAATATAACAAGTACTTTAGGATGTGAATGGATAATCTTACGCTGGGGACAACAGCAGATAAAAAGCCTGCAAGTTTCTTTCAGATGAAATCAATGACAAACCGCACCAAATTTAGGTGCTACCAAACTTAAACTTGTCTAGTTCAGAAATACAATTAATTTCACCTGATTTGACTTCTTTGGTATAGCCAAGGACAAAACCTCAGCTCTGTAAATCTGAATAGTAAGCACATCACAGCTATTCAAACACATCTTTTACTGAGATGCAGCTGTCTCATTTAGTGTCCAACGACTTTGAACTGGAAATGGAGCAGACCAAAGCAGAATCTAAACATGGCTTCTACAAGGACTGATCAAATGCGGCCACCGTCAAATTCAAAGTATCTGATACAGAAGGATCACACTCACAGTCAGACAAAACCTCTTTGGAGAGGTGAACTGACTGCCCTGTTCACCCCCACTTTGGAAATAACTGCACTCATTTCCTACCTGCTCCCAGCAGTGTGGGATGGTGGGATAGCATCACACTTCCCACACTAAGCATCCCACCATGTCACTTGTTCCACCTAAACCTCAGTCCCAAAACAAAAGGGGAACTCGCTTCTTAACCCTCTTCACTTCATTTCAGATGTCTTATATGCTTGATCTCCAACCCACCCCCCACTCAGGAGAAAGACCCCCCGCTTACACCCTACCATCTTGTTGCATTCTGATGTTGTCATCAGCCTTCAGCTTGTTGTCCTCTTTGTACCACTGGGTCTGAACCTCATCGTGTGAAATCTCACAGACAAAAGATGCACTCCCATATTCATTCACTTCCACATCTTCCAGTGCTTTAACAATCTTGATATCTCCAGCTGTGAAACAGTAGAGATATATTTGTCAGGGTATTTCCAGAACTGAGTACAGCATCTTTTCCTTACACATGTTTGCATAGAAAATAAGTAGGATTATGTTTTATTCTAAACCATCATCCATTCCTGAGTCATTTCTCTCTTCAACACAGTCAATGCATTATTGCCCTTGAACTTAAAGACAGACCTACTAGCTACAATGGAGCTCCCTGCAAACAGTTTTCATGGAAACCAGAATCTCATTTATTCTAAAACCTTTCAAGCAAAATTAAGGGTAGAAAAACAATAGAACTGACTGAATCTTTAAGGTCATTTAGTTCCAGTCCCCCTGCTATAGGCAGGGACACCTCCCTCCACACCAACTCTTCTCCTCAGGGTCAAGGCTTCTCTCAAATCATTCTCCTCTAAGCCTGTGCCTGTGCTTGGGATTGCCCTGACCCAGGTGCAGGGCCTTGTACTTGGCCACACTCAAGTTCATGAGGCTGCCAAGGGCCCACCTCTCCAGCCTGTCCAGGTCCCTCTGAGTAGCATCCCTTCCCTCTAGCACATCAACAGCACCGCTCAGCTTGGTGTCATCTGCAAACTTGCTGAGGCTGCATTTGATTCCACTCTCCATGTTGCCTACAAAAATGTTAAATAACACTGGTCCCAACACCACCCTCCACCTGGACACTGAGCTATTGACTGCAGCTCTCTGAGTGTGACCATCCAGACAGTTCCCTATCCTGCAACTGGTCCATCCATCAAAACCATTTTTCTCCAGTTTGGTGACCAGGATGTCATGCAGGACGGGATCAAATGCTCTGCACAAGTCCAAGTAGATGATGTCAGTTGCTCTCCCATTATCCACTGATGCTGTTACTCCATCATGAAAGGCCACCAAGGTTGTCAGACATGGCTTGACCTTGATGAAGCCATATTGGTTACCACCAATTACCTCATCTTTATTTTCCAAACTATGCCAAGGAGAACTAGACAGAACTCTACAGTGTTGTGTCACTACAAACCTGTCTGAACCATTGGCTTCTCTGCATGCTCATCACTAGTCTCTCCTTAGCTTGTGTGCCTACAAACAATGTATGGGGAATGTCAGCCACAAATCTTACCTAGGGGACATCTTTGCTTCAAAATCCTTTGAACATCACACAATCCCTTTTAACTCTCCAGGTCTGCATTTAGTTATGTCAGAATCAGGCCATATTTCTGTGCTGCTATATCCCTTTCCTTCTGAAGGGCCTGGATACAACTTGGATTAACCTCAGGAGAAGAGTTCCTGCATAGAATCATAGATTTACCCAGGTTGGAAAAGACATTGAAGATCATCAAGTCCAACCGCAGCCTAACCAGTACCCTAACTCTAAAAACCCTACACTAAATCATATCCCTGAGTACCACATCCAAAAGGCTCTTAAACACAACCAGGGATGGTGATTCAACCACCTTTCTGGGGAGCCTATTCCAGTACCTAAAATCTCTAGTATCTAAATCTCTCTAAAAGAGCACAGGTATTAATCTGACCAGAAAGGTTCCTGTTTGTTCATAAAATGAGCCTTTTCCGCTCCATCTTGCATAGGCCACTGGGCACAGGGTAGCTGGGAGACCACAGAAAAAGTGGTTCTGTGAGCAATAGGGAAACTACTGCCTAATCCAACTCCTCCAATCTCTGCGCTCTGCCAGCATGTCTAAATAGGGTGGCAGATACACACAGGAGATAAATATTTCCACTTCCCTCAGCCAACACTGCTCTGAATTTCTATGGGACACACAGTTAGATGAAAAGGCATTTGACAAAGAAGGAAATGAAAGAGTTTAATCTGCTGTGTCATTCTCTCGGTAGCCAGAATAACTAACCCTCGCCAGTGTTAGTTCAAAGAATAGGCAGATTTTATCTCCTGACATGAGCAGTAATTCAAAGAAGCTGGTATATGATCCAGTATCCTGCATATTCACTGCAGGCAGGAAAAGACATTATGAGATAAGGGAGATCTACACATCACTTGTTATGAACACCTCATAAAGATAAAACCACACACAAGAGGAGAGTTTAGGAAGAGGACCACTCTTGGACTACTTTCCAAGAGGCATCAATTAGTAACTCTCTTCGCTCATTTTTCACACTACTCCACAGTGTCCTCCTGAGCCCCCTTACTCCTGTTGCCAACTGCTGATGCAGGGAATCCTGAGGAACCAAGGATTCATAGTTGTTCCATCAGTAGTCCTTGGTCAGCTCTCCCTCCCTGCCCCTTCTGTTTTGATCCCACTAACCAAATTTTAGTTAGTCTGAAAAGAGGATGGAAACCTCCGCAGCAATTAGTTTCTAAATATCTTGCAATGGGCAGCTTGTAGGAGCCCCATCTCAATGCCCACAGCACAGGAGGCAGGACTGCTTAGCCCATGCACTAGTGCATTTACCAGCACAGATGTAAGCCCAGATCTATGCACACCAAATACAGGCTCTCAGTTTGCACAAGGAGGCATCCATGGAGCTGAAGTATTAGGCAGATATTGTGGTGGGGCAGCAGTTATTGAGACGCCAGACAGAAAGGACACAGATAACGTGGCAACTCAGCTTTACCATTATGACTGATGATGGAACATCTAATTTCACTGCTCAAAAGAGAACTTCCATATAACTGGAAAGAATGAAATTCACAGGGGAAACCACACACAGACACACACAAAAGCAATACAAAGGAGATGAAGGATGGTTCACATACTAGTGATTCACTCTGAGACGCAAGCAAATGAAAGAGTATCCCCAACCATTTGCCTCCTGAAATGCTAAGTATATAAACTCATTGCTGTGATAACTCTGCCAGACGTGAGTCATACACTGTAAAACCTTATGGGGTCAATCAGTTTAACTTCATAAATTCATTACACCAACAAAAACAGACCATCGTGTCCAGGCTGGTTCATTTCAGCTCTTCAAAGCTGTTGGTAAAACTGCCTGAGAGCTGAAATGCTTACCAGCAAAAGCTAAAAACTGTAAATCAAATGTAATAGGCTGGCTTTGTCTACTGTATAGAAATGATGCCTGAAAAAAAGAAAATAAAAAAGAACGTAAACCAGAACAAATGGAATGGCTACATAAAACAGCCAGTACTGAAACAGCAACCCAACCTGGTTGCAGAATGAGAGAGAAAATGAGAGTTCACCAAAGTCATGGGACAGGACACATGTTCATGTTCATGCTAACACTGAACCCAAGTGGCCACATGAGGACAGCATCTAGTAGGAAATCAGAAAAAAGCATCCTTTCATACGTCCCTTGGGAAGGTGGCATCTACCAGGGCACAGCAGACCCGTGTGTTCAGTAACAAGTCTGATGCTTCAGAGCCCAATGATGAGCTACAAACTGGGGTTTAACCAATGCAACACATGGAGGGAAAATCTGTCTTGAGCATAAAGAAGAAAGAGAAAGGTATCCAAAAGGACTAACCAAGAAATGCCCAAACTGCCCATGAAGCATTTCTTCCCGTGGTGCAAAATACCACAAGAGGATTTATTTGCTCTTTCAGTTAAACATAAAGTGAACCTTTAGGGTAGCTGATGTCTTGTCTTAGGCTGCTCAGCATGTGGATGTTCCCTGATCTTCATATTCACACTTGTGAATAATGAGACTTCTCTTATTTCCCTGGGAAGTAATGCCCACTTTTTTACTTTGACAGAGCTCCTTCCCATCCTAGAAGGGAAAATATCAAGTCAGATCTCCATTAGTCCTTCCATCTCTGCACTGAGCACAGGGAGCCTTCAGATCTATGCTTAATTCACCCACTCCCCTAGAATTAATGGAACTGTGCTTACTGGAACATATGCTGAAGCTTAAGCACAGTGCAGTGTTTTCAACATGAAGGAATGGCTATAGAACATGCATAAATTCTGGCTGACCTATGACAGCTTAAAGCACTGCGGAGGACTGTTAACAAGCCTGTTTGGACATCACCTTGAATAAATGACGTTATCCCCAAGTAAGGGAAGGAACAGCTGAGCACCGGGGAGGTACACAAAGTGCCAGAGCAAATTCTCACACTGTCAGGTGCAAAGAAAACTGAGATTTCACCCCAAAAACCCAGTTCACAACAAGGCTACAAAATCCCGGCTGAGAATTTCTGTGTTAGACTTGAAGCTCAAGACTGTACTGTAGTTCAACCAACAATATTTTGTGCAGCATGACCTAAAAAGTTCACAATAAAACCAAAACAAACTTCAATTTCAACTTGATAAATGAACTCAGGACATAATAACAAAGAGTGCTGATCTGGGCAAATAAAAGAGCATAAAGAAAAGAGAGCAGTGAAAAAGCTATCAAGGAAAAGCTCAGACTCGCATCCCTTGGAAGTGAAATTAAAGGCTCTCATTCATTTCCAGAGAAGTCAGAAAGGAAAATACCATTACATGCCATACCTTGAACCACTTGACGTCCATGCTGGGCCTGGACAGCTCACACTCAAATGTGACCTTGTCCTTCTCAATGACGCTACTGTCTGCCAATGGTTTGCTGATTTTCACAGGCAATTCTGAGAAGGAGAAAGAAGAATGTGGATTTAGTTGGGAACTTAGTTTTGTTCATAACCAGGTCCATGGGTGCTGTTAAATGGATCCTTCCAGATGGAAAAAACATTTCAGGTGGCCTCCTAGATTTTACCCCTTTTTGTGTTGCACGCAAGACTGAAAAAAAAAATTACTTCTGCAAAGTTCTTCTTGTCATAAGGAAACAAATATTTGGGGAATGGCAGAATCAGGTAAAATTTTCCTTCACGTCAAGAAAGTATAAATTTCACTCTCATGCTCTTGGTGTGGTTTCTGCTATGATTATTTGGACTAATTAAGCTTCTCCCTGATGAAAGCCTAGAAGTATATCACAAGAAGGATCAACTTACCCGTGACCTTTTATTTGTCTTACTCAAGCATCTCCTCCTGACCAAAACTGACAATAAAAGATTCATCCAGACTACAGGTTTGAGCAGCTGAGTTGTTTCTAGGATCTCCTGCAATCTCAAGCTTGGAACACACACTTGTCTTTTGACTAAGTGTCTCTTATAGTGCAGTAAAACAACAGGTTTTCACACGGCGATTCCTCATTTACCTTGATCTGAAATCATTCTCAAACCATGTGGGATCAGCCCAGGGAGAAGGGGAGGAGAGGGGAAGGGAAAGGGGAAGTCCACAGTCCTCTAAAATCAGGCTTCTTAGCCTAAAGCTCAACAGCAAATAGCAGTCCACTTGCCCACATTGCTAGACTCCGAGCATTTAAAGAACATCAGCTGACCTCATTATGAGCTCTAACATAGCCAAAGGAATTCATATATTCAAATATTCTCTTGAGTGATGAGAAATATGGAGCATAACTTCAGACTTCTGCTGTTAAACTCTCACTTCTATCATAAACCAGAGTAAGAGTTCAATGCTGTTTTAGATGGAGGACTCATATTTTAAATAACTCATCTCATTAAGGCTTGGATTCCCTACTACAATTAGTTAAATTCCAGTTTGGATCATGCTTCACCTTGGATCACTTAGGGCTTCAGCCACTTATTGGAACTAACTCAATTTGTCTACAGAGAAGCTGTTTTCTATAGCAACAATAAGCTGTGATTGCAACTGGATGTCGGGAGAGCACAAATCCCGCAGTTATCCTGCACCAACATCCTCTCCTTCCATCAGAACAGCAAGTTTTTAAACCAGACTCATGCAAGCTTGCATGACACACCTTGTGTAAAACTGTTGGCAGCCATCAGGACAGCCAGTTGCTTCCTGTATAGACACTGTTCCATCAGTTTTGGTTTTTTGTCTCGCTAGAACAACAGCCAGTGTCTGAAAACTCCCACAACTGAAGCAACCACGCTGATATACCGCAGTCACTGGAGGTGCTCAAGAGCCACGGGTATGTGGCACTGGGGACGTGGTTAGTAAGTCCAGTGAGGGTGGGCTGGGTTGGACTCAGCTATCTCAGTGGTCTTTTCCAGCCTTGGGTGCAACTTGTAAGAGGGAATGAAGCAGCAAACTGCCCAGCACTGAGCTGCATTCTTCTGACACATGGTATCAGTGAACTGCTGTATTTCCCTATCTTCTCTGGAGCTATTGATCTAACCTAACTGAAAAAGTAAGCCTGAACCTAGATATAAATCAGGATCATAGTCACCCATGGTTGCTTATATATTCAGAAAGACACTCCAGAGGGTAATTCAGCGCATCTAGAAATTAAAGTAGAAGTTCCTTAGTCAAAAATATTCCACAGCCAGATTTTCACCTCGCTACCACTACATTAAAAAGGAGAATCCAACTTGTGGTGTGGGTCATTGATGTTGTTCCGGGGGGAATTGTGGCTGTTCCATGCCCACAGGGTAGAAGACAGCCAGTCTTCCTCTAAGCCACATAAAAAGCTGCTTAGTGCTCCCAAAGCGAATGCTCACCAGTTGTTTCCAACTTGAAGGTCATCTTCTGGCCAGCAGCCTCGCAGATGTATTCTCCAGCATCTTTCTTCTCCAGCTGCTCCACAACCAGACGCCGTGTTTTGCCCACAGATTCCATTCTGAACTTTCTGGAGGAGGCAAGCAGTCTTCCATCCTTGTACCATTTTACTTCTGTTGGATCCTGTGCTACTTCACAGCTGAGGGAGGCACTTGCTGCCAGGGCAGCACTCACCTCTTTCTGCACCTGCTCCTGGTTTATAAACACAGGTTTTGGCTCTGAGGGAAGAAAAGAAAAAGTATTGACTGAGGGACCGAAATGAGACCAACTTGCAGGTTTGTATGTACAGGTTGGAACAGGTTTAGGTTACCACTTGTGCCCAAACTAATAGCCTTCACTAGAGAATATCAGCTCTTCTGTTGAAACAAAGTGTCAAATCTAGGCAAGAAAGAACCTAGGAACTGAAGGAACCAAGAGGGTCCTTGAACACCAGTCCCATGGTTGCAAGTCACTATGCAAACATATTGAACCCAAAAGAACATCTGTCCTGCAGGCAACCAAAACCTGAGTTCCTTTTACTTAAGACCCACTGTGAAACATCAAAACACATAAACATGTGATAGTCAAACCACTGGCTGCCTTTTCATGACCCAGAACAGTACTCCTGGCTTCCTGAACAGACTCCTCATGGCCTCTACCATTGCCACAACTGTGACTGTCAAAGGCACAAAGGAAATATGCTCACCAACGCAGTCCTTTGTTCTTTGTGTGTGATTTGCAGATATCTATCTTACTTTGAGCTCTGGCAATAGTCAGCTCTACCAGGTCTCTTACTGTGAGTAGCAGACTCACCTATCCAGATGCAGCCTCCAACATAAAGGCATAGTAAAAAGGCAGTGTACTACTAGGAGAAGTTCCTGCTTCTCCTGCCATGAAAGGCTGCACGTAGAACATGCACTCCAGCCTCACTGCACATACTTATCTTAGTCAAATGTTTAGGTGAACAAGAATTACAGTTTGGGATCTCAGGCACAGGAGAGATTTGAATAATATCTTGAATATAGCTTCCACTGTACATATATTACTAATTATTGCTCTACAGACAGACTGAAACAGGTCTTTGTGTCATACTGAAACCAAATACTTTCTACAAACCCAGGCAATCAAGTCTAGGGAAAAAACCTCAGCACAGACTACAGTGATCCAGGTGCAGTATAATAGAAACTAGATTTTACTTTACTGTTCTCTGCTGTATTTCATACAACACCTGTCTTACCTGTGACATGAATCTTGAAGGTGAGTTTCTGGCCAGCAGCCTCGCAGCTGTACTCCCCTGCATCTTTCTTCTCCACCTGGCTCACCACCAGCCGACGCTGTTTGCCCTCTGACTCTACCTTGAACTTCTTGCTCGAGGTGATCAGTTTCCCCTCCTTTTATCACTTGACCTCTGTGATAAAATGTTTGCTCATTAAGACCGGGATGTGGTAGCATTGTGGTGGAGTGCTTGTTCATTAGGACCGGGATATAATGGTGGAATATGGAGGCCACAAAGGTTGCAGAACACTCTAATTTTATGGGTAGATTGTGTACTCTGCGTAGTTACAGGCAAAGCGCGCCCCGATGGATACAAAGTTCCACGGAAGGACCAACCAAGGAACAACACACCAAGTCGCACGATCACAACCGACCAATTAAAGGACAATACGCTCGGGATGGACAATACAAAAGAAGTTGCAAGGGACGGGACGGCGCGGCAGTTGGAGGAACAATAATCCCCCTGTCGCCCAGCGCTGAATTGCCTTTTAGTTTTACCCGCTACAATTAATAAAAGTTTATAATTGGAACATTATTGGCTCATTGCTTATAAATTGATGACAACCTCCATCTTCTCCTGGGCCACCTCGCAGCTCAGCGTGGCATTTTTCTGTTGTTGCAGCCTTCACCACCTTCTGTACCTTCTCCTTGTTTGTAAATACAAATTCTGGCTCTGAAAAGAGAGAGATACATTAGTTTGGCCTCTTGAAAGAAGAGCAGGTTTTGGGGAAGGAGTCAGAAAAATGAATCAGTTCTCCCAGTCTGATGCCCCAAGAGAATGATGTGGAGAGAAGTTGTGCAATTTATGGATGCCCCATCCCTGAAAACATTCAAGTCTAGGCTGGATGGGTGTTAGAGCAACCTAGTCTCAAAGAATGTGTTCCTTTCCAGGACAGAGATTGGAACTGGATGATCCTCCAGGTCCCTTCCAACAAAAGGCATTCTGTGATGCTTCTTGTATGACTCTCATGACTCTTTCGTCCCCTAGCTGCCATTTACTTATGTCTTCAAAACATCAACTTATACAAAACATTCCTGTAGTATTCTCTCCCATGCTAAATGAGCCCTTCCAAGACAAAAACATGTTACATAGAGCACACCCCCTAGTGCTTGACACAAAGCCCCTGTTCTGAAACTTCCTGAGACGCAGCTGCATTGCAGAGTTGTTCTAGTGGTACAGGCACGTGGGAATGGAGAAGTGCAATCAGAACTTTCTTGTCTATGGCCTCATTCCCACAGCAAAAGGAAATTCCTGAAGATTTTAAAAGATGGAGCTGCCTCACAACTGTATTTAGAATAATTTGTTCAATTTCCTCATCAGAAATTAACCACCCCAAAGTTCAGCTCCAAAAATTTTAAGCATAGCAGGGAAAACTTACAAACTAATGACCGTTTTCTAAAACATTCTAGAATGAAAGGCCAAAATGTGTTCTCTCTCACCTGTGACATGAATCTTGAAGGTGAGTTTCTGGCCAGCAGCCTCGCAGCTGTACTCCCCTGCATCTTTCTTCTCTACCTGGATCACCACCAGCCGACACTGTTTGCCCTCTGACTCCACCTTGAACTTCTTGCTCGAGGTGATCAGTTTCCCCTCCTTGTACCACTTCACCTCCATCTTCTCCTGGGCCACCTCGCAGCTCAGCGTGGCATTTTGAGTCAGTGCAGCCTTCACCTCCTTTTGTACCTTGTCCTTGTTTGTAAACACGTCTTCTTTCTCTGCAGGGACATCACAACAGTCACACCATTTTGCTGTAGTCTGCTGCAGAGCTTACTCCAGTTCCCCATTTTCATTATACTTGCCCTTCACAGGGACCATCATGATGCCTCATTAAGACAGGAAAATACTTTCCCCTCTATTTTGCCTTGGGAAATGAATAGGCATATCATTTCATATCATATCATAAATCTAAACATTTCGCAGTCTGATAGCAGATTTGGACATGAGATTTAGAACACCTGCATGCACTGCTGAACCTCCTCCCTTCTCTTTGTTTCTTCTGATGTCTCTCTACATTTCCAGTAAATCAGAAGGGAATGGCCCTCTAGAACAGGTTGCCCAAGGAGACTGTGGATGCTCCATCCCTGCAGGCATTCAAGGCCAGGCTGGATGTGGTTCTGGGCAGCCTGGGCTGCTGGTTGGCAACCCTGCACATAGGAAGAAGGGGGTTGGAACTGGATGAGCACTGTGGGCCTTTGCAACCCAGGCCATTTATGAGTCTGATTAGTGGCATTTTCCACCTCATTGTGTCATTCAAATTTTGTAACCAGATCTCATCAAACACCTCCCCTTTTCTCACTCCTTGCATGCCTGGTGTGCTCTTGCACTGTAACCCTGCAGACACCAGCTGACTACAAGAGCTGCACAAGTTACCCTCCTTGCCTATTGTTTGTTGCAGTAATTCATTCCTGGATGGAAAAGCACATGTAGAAAAGTGTTGCTATGACACTAGATGACAAAGAAAGTCCTATAGCCAAAATGTTTTGCACCAGAGAGGCTGTAAGTTGATCCTCCAAATGCAAGACACACAAAATGAAGTGTTCCTTTATCTCTGGGATTCCAAGCATTTTCTCACCTCTGACTTTCACTTGGAATGTTGCTTTGTCATCTTTTGTTTCACAGCTGTAGCTCCCTTGGTCTTTCAGGGTCACATTTTTGACCATGAGCTTGCGGTGCGTCCCCTGGGAGATGATGGTTGTCCTCTGGTCCTGCTTCACCTCTATTTGATCTTTCTTCTATACGACAGCTCCGCTTGCAGCTGACACCTCACACACCAGCTCCAGGTCTTCAGAAGGACTGACTGATATTTCTGGAGTCGTTTTGGACTTGCTGACAAAATTAATGGCTTCATCTGAAGAAAAAAAGAGAAAGTGGTTTACATCCTGACTCAGGCTTATTCAGCACAGCATTAAGATACAGTTAGAACTGATTGTAATGTCTCTGCTCATTACATCTGGGGGATCAAGTTTCACCTCTGGAGGTACTCACATACAAACGTGTGCTTGATTCTCCTGTGTAAGGAAAGAGTAAGTTCTATGCAGACAGTTCTTATTTCTTTTAATCAATTCTGTATTCTGCACATGTTCTTCTGAAGCTAAAATGAAGGCAGCTAAGTAACCTGTTTGCAATACATGAACAAACCAATTCAACACCTTGTCTCTAAGCTAACAAGCAGCGTTTGATGAGCACATCAGTATTTCATGCCCTTCATTCCATCCAGACTGTATTGGCAATAACTATGCTGGTATTAACAAGGATAGCAATTACAAGCAAAATGGTAGAAATACAGAAGATATAAGGAAAAGGGAACTCACCAGAGCTGAGGCGATCCTCCCTGGTGAGCGATCTCCAAGAGATGCTGCCTCAGTGAGGGTCAGCCCTTAAATGAGGTCTCAGAGGAGGTGGAGTCGAACTCCACCCCTCCAGGGAGCACAGCTACATAACTTTCACCTGTGCTCCCACAGCTGACCCCACACTTGCCTCAGCTGATCAATCAGTGGTTCACATTGTGATCTCCCATACACTCCACCCCTTCACAACGTGAACCAATGATTAGGTGAGTTCCCCTTATTACAGAGACCCAATCACGACGCTGATACAATCTCCCGTCGCATTAGATGTTGATATTATTCAAATGATGATGATTGGATGGGTGTTTATGATCTTCCATGGGCCAGTGCTTGATAGATGTTACCGGAGACAAATCATCTTGAAGTGCAGGTCCGTCTGCGTTTCATCAGTCCAGAGTAATGGTCCTAGAGGCTTAGAATCAATCTTAAGGGGAGTAATATAGATGTTTCAAGGGTACTAGGAGGGGAAGATCCGCCCTCCAGGGCAAGATACAGGCCGTATTCTTATCTTGGGTCAATACTTCTGCTTGTACTGGATTATGTCCCGGCCTCCGATACCATACCCTCTGGCCAGATATCTGTGGCTGTATAACTATATCTGGCACCAGAGGAGGAGTCTTGATCTGCCATAGGGACATAATAGGTGTTCCTTTAGCAATAAAGGCCGGAGTATTGACCACGATGTCAGTAGGCCATGTACCTATCACCGAGGGGGTGACTGAACCTCCCACCTCCAATAATCTCCCCCAAGGTGCAAGTAGGCCACACCATTTGGGTCCTACCTGCACCTTCCAAGGCCAATTTATCTTATGGATTCCCGGTTCTAAATTCTCAGGGGCAGGGAGCAGAAGATTATTTTCAGTACCAACCTGCAGTTTTACCTTATTATCGGTGCCTGTAATTTGGATCCTAAGAGGGGAGGCCCATATAGTTTGTAACATTTTCAGGGCACTGGGTCTGCCATCCCGAGGTCTTTCATTCAGGTCCCGCACGGTTTCATATAATCTTTTTGTCCACCCCTGCAGGGACTGAGAGTCTGTTTTCAGGGCAGCCTTAAGGATACCATTATAACGTTCAATAAGGCCTGCCCCTGTTGGGTTATATGGCAGGTGGAATCGCCATTCAATGTTGTTTTCTTCTGCCCAGCGCTGTATCATCGCTCCAGTGAAGTGAGTCCCTTGGTCACTCTCGATAACTTGAGGTGTCCCGTATGCAGACATCAGTTTAGTAAGTGCCTTAATTGTGTATGCTTGATTTGCCTTTGGTACAGGATAGGCTTGCAGCAGTCCACTTACAGTGTCAACTCAGGTCAGGGCATATCTCGCCCCCTCAGACCGAGGGAGGGGCCCAATGTAGTCGACCTGCCATCTCTGAAGAGGACTATATCCTCTAGCAATGTGGGATGTTGTTTCAGGCAACGGTCTCGGTCTCATCTTTGAGCAAGCATCGCAATCCTGACATGCTTGAACGATATCAGATAGTTGTACAGGCAGCCCCCATGCTTTAGCAGCTGCCCACATTATCTTCTGTCCAGCATGCCGTAGCTTCTGATGTAACCAACGGGCAATATTTTCAGATTGTGAATTCTCAATCCATCGGATTCGGGCCAGTGTGTCAGCTTCAAAATTTCCTGGTGACTGCAAGGCTTGATGACCAGAGACATGGTAGACACATACTGTCCTGTGTTTGACCGTATTCCAAATGTCTACCCACATGTCTTTACCCCAAATCGGTCGGGCGTGGATAGTCCATTCCTGGGTAGCCCATTGCGTAATCCACAGAGTGAGCCCCCGGTACACAGCCCAACTATCTGTACAGATGTTCAGGACGCCGTCACCAGGTTCTTTAGTTATAACCATCCACACGGCTCGCAATTCTGCCCATTGGCTGCTTTGACCATCCCCCTCATCAAACCAGATGGTCTCAGTAGAGGGATGGTATGCTATTTCTCGCCACTTGCTCGGGTTGCCTCTGCTGGACCCATCCGTATACCAGGCATCTTCAGGAATAGGATATCTTCCTTCCTGAACGGGACTCTTCTCTGGTGGAGCAACCATCGGTTCTTTTGATGTATCACTGTGATACGTCACTGGGCCTAGGATCTTCTGTAGTTCTTCTTTAAGTGGAGATGAAGACAGACTGCTTCTCTGGCTTAGATAGGCGACCCATCGTGCCACCGTTTGTGCTTGGGCCACCCCCGTCTTAGGAAGGTGAGTCAAATCTCTCACCCACCCCTGGATTGGTAATGAAGTCTTAACTATGACCTCTGCTGTTTGCGTTATCGGCTCTACTGCTTGTAATGCCGAATAGGCAGCCAATAACTGTTTCTCAATCATGCTATATCGTTCTTCTGCTCCGTGCCAAACCTGAGACCAGAATCCAATGGGGGTTCGAACAGAACTCTGGCGTTGCCACAGGCCCCAGCCAAAACCATCTTGAGTAACATGAACATCTAGTTCAGCTGGGAGGGTCGGATCAAATATACCCAACGCCTGAGCTTGTTTAACTTCCAGTTTTGCCTGTTGGAAAGCATCCTGTTCTATCTTTCCCCAATTCCATGATTGACCCTTCTTTGTAAGCTTGTATAATGGCCTTAATAGCTGAGCTAAACGAGGTATAAAGGAGCGCCAATACCCCAATATACCCAAACATTCTTGCAATTGTTTTGATGTTGTAGGGACTGGAAACACTTGGACTTTATCTACTACCGCACTGGGTAGTACTTTGGTTTTCCCGGACCAAATTACTCCCAGGAATTTTACAGATAGCCCCGGACCTTGCACCTTCTGTGGGTTTATAGCCCACCCTCTTTTCTGAAGGTAAGCTATCAACAAATCTGCTGCTTGTCTCACCGCCTCTAACGAATCGGATGTTAACAGGAGGTCATCAATATAATGATATAAATTGACATTATTTGGCTTTTCCCACTTAGCCAGATCACGTGCCACTAAATTATGACAAAAAGTGGGCGAATGTACGTACCCTTGGGGTAGGACCTGGAAAGTCCATTGCCTCCCTTCCCATGTAAATGCAAACTGATCTTGCGATTCTTCACTGATTGGAATACTGAAGAATGCATTCGCCAAATCCAAGACACAGTGATATGTTTTGATTTCCCTGCTTAGTGTGTCCATTAGGGAGGCAATATTGGGTACAGCCGCATGAACAGGTGGCGTGACCTTATTTAATTCCCTATAGTCTACTGTCATCCTCCATGTTCCATCCAGTTTTCGCACTGGCCATATTGGGGAGTTATATGGGCTATGTGCAGGCCTTATAATACCCACTCTTTCTAATTCCTGCACCGTCTTTGTTATTTCATCCTGCCCACCCGGGAGTCTGTACTGTTTCACATTAGTAATCCGGCGTGGCTTCGGCAAACAAATAGGCTCATGTTTTGCATGGCCTCTCAATATTGTCTGGATTGCCCGGATACTAATGCATCTCTGCCGCAATCGGAACTCTCCCACTGTTGTATGGAGAGCCAGACCCCACAGGATATCAATTCCTAATATATACTCTGGAATTGGGGCAATGGATACCTTGTACTCCCGTGGTGGAAGACGCCCGACCCCCAGTTTTACCCAGGTTTGGGTGACCGGAATGGTTTGTCCCCCAAAACCTCCAATCATCACTCTATTACCTTTAAATTTAGTTGGGTCTCCATATATTATAGATGTCTCTGCCCCGGTATCAACTAGGGCCATAACCTTCTGTATATTCTTTCGGGACCAGTATATCGTCAGTTCCACATAGGGCCTCCGGTCCCGTCTAGAGGCCCTAGGAGGACTGACATCCCTCGTCAAGCCATGAACTGAGCCAGATTCAAGTCTTTTACCTCCGATACCTCCGGTGTCATAACCCGAGGCACCTGAGGTGGCTTCTTTTTCCTATTTGGAACTATAAAATCTTCTAAATTCCATGTTGTTGTTGGTCGCCGCTCTATAAATCTTATCCCTGGCCTTTTGGGTTTATTCTGAAATTTTTGTTCATCCTTCAGTTGCTTCCACAACTGAAGGAGAACCTGATTGGGCTGCCCATCAATTTTTGAAAACTGAACGCCTGCCCGGAGCAGATCATTAAACATTTGTTTCCGGGATACCCTAACAGGTCCTGCCCGAGAAGTTCGCGGGGCCGATCTTCTGGCTCGCACTATTGGAAAAGCCTCGGCATCCTCAATCACCCTGATATTGCGCTTAGCTCGTAAACGCTCAGTTTCTCCGAGGTCTGCTACCAATTGGGCGGCTTGTTGGACTACTGCCTCTGCGGATACTACTGGATTAAGTATGGAAACCAAGGTTCCATACATATGAGAGGGTGCTTACTGTAAAATTAGGTCCCTCATTCCCGCAGAAAATTTAACCATATCAGGGCTATCGAATGTGTCTTCGTAGATAGCCTCTCTCATACCTAATTCGCGTATATAATTTTGAAGGTCTTCCATAGAAGACCACATCCCTGTGTTTACTGGCATGTCAGTTTTATTTGTCCACACCATGCGGCAAGCAGCCATTATCCATTCTACAATTGAATGGTTTTCTTCAGGGAACTGAGTCCCAGCATACAGTCTCTGCCGAAGGGCAGGATGTACTGTTATTGTGGCCAACTTAGATACTTCGGGGCCACTAACCAGTACACTATCTGCCCCTGAATCCCATAACCGTAATAACCAAGCCGGAACACTTTCCCTTGGCCTTTGCCTAAATCGTTGCACTAGGTCCATGAGTTCAGTAGGTGTATATGGACGGGCTGTTACATGTAAAACAGATTCAGCAGGGGGCCATTGATCAGGAGGCACTCCTGCTGGTCGATCTTGAATTTTCTTTGTTTTTTGAGTTATTACTGGACGGACTTCTAGTGAGTCCGTCTCAGATGGTTTTTCTAGATCAGATTTAGTGATCTTATTTTGATTCATTTCTTCAGGATCTTGATCGTCATTAAATGAAATGTATCTAATTTGAGGGTTGGAGGAAGAAAATGACGGTTTTTTTCCTGTCAATAGATTGATCTCACCCTCCAATTTTTCAATACGGGCCTTTAACAATTCATTTTCATGTGCAATGTTGTTTGATTTTATCTCTGCCCGATTTAAAGCATTTAATAATGGCCAGGCTGCCATAGATGCAGCCATTCGCTTTTCTTTTGTAATTAAGATATCTTTTTGTAGTCCTAGAAAGTAATCAGTTAGACAATAGGCGTCCATGTTATTTGGTACTCTTAAAGGGCCCCATTGTTCAATAATTGTTGCTAATTGGTAATATGGGGACGCCTCAAAACCTGGAATTTGTCCAGGAAGGCATGTCCCTAAGGGGGTGGTCTTCTCCCCCTTGTACCAATTAAAGATTTTCCACACAAAGGACATTTTTTTTTTTCCTTATATTTCTAGATGCCAAGTCAGTGGCTCCTGCCTGGCTTGCCAAATGTATTGGCAATAACTATGCTGGTATTAACAAGGATAGCAATTACAAGTAAAATGGTAGAAATACAGAAGATATAAGGAAAAGGAAACTCACCAGAGCTGAGGTGATCCTCCCTGGTGAGCAATCTCCAAGAGATGCTGCCTCAGTGAGGGTCAGCCCTTAAATGAGGTCTCAGAGGAGGTGGAGTCGAACTCCACCCCTCCAGGGAGCACAGCTACATAACTTTCACCTGTGCTCCCACAGCTGACCCCACACTTGCCTCAGCTGATCAATCAGTGGTTCACATTGTGATCTCCCATACACAGACAGAACCTGCCTGAGGAGCAAGCTGATGGCTGTCAGCTACAGGCAGACCTAGCTTTGTACTGCATTTCTTAGAGCAACAACTGTTGCTTTCAGTCACTGAATATACCAAGGCCAATTACTATGCCAGGAACATTTATGGCATCAGTGAACAAAAAATGCGTTAAAAATTGTAATAGACAGGAGCCATTTATTCTTTTATAACTAGGTGACCAAAGAACAACAGTCCTTCTAGAGTCAAGCTGTTAAGAACTAATAGCATCAATCAATATCACATAGATAGATTACTTCCCTGCCCTAAGACCATCTTGCGACCATTTGGTGCTCCTAATTAAGCCCTCTTGATGGCATTTTGTCTGAGCCATGCGACATTTTGTGATAGGAGTTACTGCTAGTGTTCCCTTAACCCTACACCAAAGTAGGAGGTATCCATTCTCAGGGAATCATGCAGGCTTCCTCTGTATTTGATGCTCAGAGACAGCCCCAGAACTTTTTAAATCTTAGCTTAGCTCTCATCCAATAATGTTCATCAAACAGTGCAACTTGTCCTTTGGGGATGCCTTTGTTCTGCATCAACCAGTTCCAACGGAGTCTTCTTGGCTTGTTTTAGATCAGTTTTTCAACAGATAAAGCCAGGGTCTTTGAATTACAAAGTGAAATTGCAGAATGCATGATTCTCAACCAAACAGAACAGCAGGTGGGATGCAGGGTGAATACCTGAACCAACACCACCTGCAAGCAATCCTTCAATATCTTAGGAATCTCTAGCCACCCCAAATCCAGTGTTGTGCTTGATCTATCATCTCTGCTGAGTTTTTAGCTAAGCTGATGGTGAGCATCACGGTGGTGATGGGTGAGCAGTCAGACTAGAGGGTCTTAATCAACCGTAAGGATCCTGTGATCAGAGGAACGTGAATGTGCTGTTAAAGGTCACAAGCGCTGCACTGCAGCATGAGCATACACAGCGAAAGGCTTTCAGTAGAGCTTCAGTTCATAAATGAGGACTGGGTTATGGAAAATAGGCTCAAGATATAAAAGAGAAAACAGATCTTAACGCCAGGTTCTGTGAATGCAACCAGCTGAATTTCACAGATATTGAATTTCAATGACAATTTCTTGTGTTATTTTACCCTCCAGCTCCACCCTGAACAGGAACATGTCAGTGACAAGCATTACTCCTCCAGGCTTGACCTAACAGTGCTTTACTTGCACTATGAGCTAATGGCTGTGCTTACAGCACCTCAGGGAGACACCTCAGAGATCACAATGTCCTTCGGGTACAGCAGGAGACACTCAACTCTCCAAATGTGGAGTTTAATTTGTCCAAAGAGGAGACAGGATTCCCATGCTAATAACTTAGGACCATTTCAGTCATAGGTTTAAAGATGATGTAAGTGCTGAGGCAATACATGAACTAGATGAATGAAGCCCAGATGTCAGGGCTCAAGTCGTGACTCCAGCCCCAGCTGGAGGTAAGGCTGTCTTGAATTCATCACAACACAGTTACATTATTTGCTCATCCTGTGGATTTGCATAGGGACAACAGGAAGGTCAGAATTGCTTCAATAGAGCTATGCAATCTTTGTCCTAAATACTGGAAACCCACAGCGTTGGACAAATAAAATGAATTAAGTCTGAAGTGCTTTACATGGATTGTGATCCTATGTTTGCCTCACAAACTTACCTGAGACTTTCCAATCAAAAATCAGAGTGTCATCTCCAATTGTGTAGATGTATGTTCCCTCGTCTTCTTTCGTTACAGCTGAAGCCACAAGCTTATGCAGTTTCCCTTTATCTTCCATTGTGAATTTCTTACTGGTCTTGATTTCTTTGCCATTTTTGTACCACTTCACCATGACATTGGCTTCAGAGGTCTCAGAAACAAATTCAGCTTGTTTTCCAGCAACGGCCCTGATTACTCCTCCACTTGTCTCTTTGATTACGAAGTTTGCCAGTGCTGAAACAAAATATGAAGACACAAAATACATATGATGGTAAAGAACTGCAGGGACATTGGTGACCATGAGGCATTCATTTATCATAAGATCAAACGTGCACGTTTAATCCTAGTTCTAATTGCTAGATTCTAATTCAGAAGCTGGCAAATTGGCAGCTTTTATAAACCACGTACCAGATTACCTTATCTCCACAAGTTGAAGGACATACACTGTACAGGGGACAGAGCCAAAGGAAGAAGCCCAAGGCTTCAAGAAAATGTCTAAAATAGGAAAACTGAGGAAAGAATTGGAACAAGCAAACTAGAAGGAAATCAATGGAGGGGGTATCTATTACTGCACTGTAACCCCCTGGCAAACAAATCAAGCCTAAAAGATAGAGATATCACTTAGGACTGAAAAGAAAAAAGAAAAAAAAGAATTCCTTTATGGAAATTAATTGGAGTGCAAAAGTTAGATGATAAAACTGGCCCTTATTAACACACAGTGGAATAATTGACTTCAAAGATTCAAAATCTCACCACTGTCTTAGCCAAAAGTTCAAGCCTAAGTCCACGGTCCTATTTTACTGAGGGTAATTGAGCTTGTTTTCCAACTTCTTGTTAACATATCATTTCAAAACAGCGCACAGAACTGAGTTGGGTCTGTTGAGACAGCGCAGTCAGAGCTGCTAAAATCAAAGTCTGGATTATGCATGCATTTGTTCTGCAGTTCCAAGAACACGCATGTATAATACAAATTCAACAACGTTCTACAGAATGCCTGTATTTAGGAGCTCGAGAGCCAGCTGATGGACACTGGGATGACTGAGATCCTGTCAATACATTTAACTCCATCCTATCATACAGTCAAATTTCATTCATTTTTTCAGGAACTGTCTCTTATCATTGTAGTCCCGTCACCACTGCTGGATGTGAGCCCAACCACACAAAAGCAGCTGCTGGTTTTCACTGCAGATACTGCAGTAAGGAGAAACAGCCTCCAGACTGGACCAGCTGAGCGTGGCCCTACCAGGATTTGCTCCAAAGGTCTTATTACCAGTAGTGCTTCCCGATGAAATACATGGGGGTCCTCCTTTGATTCCAACCCCAACCCACCCCACCATGCCCCCTGATAACATCCATCAGGGCCACATCTCGACAGCTCCTGAACACCTCCAGGGATCCCACCACCTACCTGGGCAGCCTGTGCCAGTTAATTCTGTGGGCAGACCTGCCAGTATGAAATATTATGCTAACATGACAAAGAGAGAGAAGAAAAGCAAAATTAAGACTAGCTGACAAGCCTTGGCAGGAAGTTCTGCTCTCCATCAATTTAGTCCCTGTGACTCTTCACAGGTGTTTTCTACATTTGGGATCACTGCTACAAAAAGAGATGTTGACATCATCTCTTGTGGCCACCCTGACAGAAGAGCAGGAAGGCTGGGATGCTCTTTTTCCTGTCTTTCCCTTGATTTCCTCTATATCTTAGGGACGAATCACAGGACAGAACACAGAAATCAAATGGCTCTACAAAGCAGATTGGCCAGTTCAAGTCAAAACAGCCACTGAAAACACCCCAGATGCTGTCTGACAACAGCTGGACTGTCGGGGAGTCAGGTGAATGCAGTCTGCTGGCCCTGGGCAGGAAGAGGACAGCCCAGACTGTCACATACCTTTCACTGAAAGCTGATAGAGCATTTTATCCCCCTCACAGATGCACTGATAACTTGCAGCATCATCCATTGAGTCGTTGTGAATTTTCAGGGTGTGTTTCTTCCCCACAATTTGCAGTTCATAATTTTCACTGGCCTTGAGCTCCTTCCCATCCTTCATCCACTCCACAGTAGCACCTGTGTCTGAAAGCTCAGCCTGCAGTTTGGCTTCCTCACGCAGCCAAGCGCAGATCTTTTCTACATCTTTGCTCTTCTTGGTAAATCTCACTGCAGCACCTGTCAGGAGCAAAGGCCTCGTTATTTCAATTTAGATCAGGCTAACGTGGTCAATGTTTGCTGCAACATCTCTGAAAAAGTATCACCTTCTGTTCCTGCACTCATCATTGTGTCAGTGCTGAGCAATTCACGATATTTCATTTGGTCTTCTTGCTGGATTTACTAAGTAAAAATCAACCAAACATCTCCTTCTACTGATTAATAATGCTCTAAACATGCTTCTGCAGAGGTTTCCACCCAATGACAAACAGGTCCTCCCATCATGAATGTTTATTTGTTCTACTTTGTCATGCAAAGCTGATTGATAGAGATATTATTGGAATGATTGCTCCCCTACTTCTAAACTATTCCAGTGCAATCAGAAAGGCTGTCTGAACCTGCAGCTGAAAGTACTGCTCTATGGTCATGCAGTGGTAAACCTGGTGACTGAATGCACTGGCCAATAGCTGTGAACTGCAGACATTCATCAGCTGGCATGCTTGCACGTTGTTGTAAGGTCAATAGTAAACATGGCATCCCCTCCAGGTACAGCTTCACCAGTTGTTAGGGGGGATTTCACAGCCAGGACTGGGTCTGAGGAAGAACATGTATGTCTTAATGCTCTTTAGATGCAAGTCTGGTATCTCATTTAGAGATGGAAGATTAAATCATAGGTACATTTCTACTTCTCCCTTTGCATGAGTGCTAGAAGAAGCACTTCTGTGCTTAAGATCTGTTACAGAAAGTTCTGCCTCTTGCACATGTGAGATATCAAAAGATAAGGATATTCATGTCTCTGTCACAGAAACAACTCGTATCACTTTAGTGGTAGCTGGAGGTTGATAGGAGATAGGAGAACTAGGAATAAAGGAAAGCCTTTGGTGTGTTAATGCACTGCTATCCTTAAAGTCAAAGGAAGCATCTTTAGGGAACCAACACAGCTGCTCAGCACACACTGACCCATTTCCATTGGGGTTTTTGTGCTTACCAAGGTGCACGCTCCCTGGGAATTCCAGAGACGGGCTCTGTCCATGCGCATTGACTGCAGACACTCGGAACTGATCATCAGCCTCTTCAGACAGATTGCTCACCGTGAACTCTGGGACGGGGACATGAGACTCGTGGCACCTCACCCAGGTGAAGCCAGTTAGTTTCTTGCATTCCACAATGTAGCCATCGACTGGAATGGGGCGGTGCATCTTCGGAGGGGACCATGCCAGCGTCACTGAGGTTTCTGTTTTATTTTTCACCACGGGGTCAGTTGGGGGCTGGGTGGGAGGTTTTCTGGGAGCTGAACAGAAATAAATTTCAGAAATATTAGCATAAGGTCATGTAGGCTGGAAAAGACCTTCAAAAGACCTTCAAAATCAGCAGACTCAACTTTCAGCATGACCTACTGAGTCCCACCATTAACTACTGTGGTACCTGAGGACATACATGACAAGCTTATTCCTGCAGGTATTTACATAGTGAATATATTCACCCTCTGGTTGCTTTGGAACATTTTAGAGGTTAAAATCCCATCAGACTTTTTCACTGTGTGCAGCCACTGATACAGGCAGGAGGCTGGGAATTACCTGATGGGCTCTAGTTACAGACTACTGACACAGTAAAGGATTGATTTCATTTAATTTTGGCCATCAGAAAGTTTGGTGTCTGGTTTCAGTCACCCACCTGGACTCCAATTATAATCATATGGAGAACAGCACATTCAGGAGAACTCATCTCAATAAACCTGAATGAAATCACAGAATCATAGGATCATGGGAGGGCTTGGGTTGGAAGAAACCTTCAAGATCATTAAGTGCTAGATGCCAAAGGTCCCACTAACACAGTATTAAGCCAAAAGCTAGATGCTGGAATCAGATCTCCTGACCTTACCATCAGAAACTGAGATGTCATATTTTGCTCAGAGGTGCCTGCTTGTAGGAGGGACAGCTTCCGAGCTTTTTCTGCTCCAGGAACCAGCTCGAGCTTCAGAATTTAAACAGCAGTCAGAAATTAAACTGAGCTTTGTCACCTCCATCAAATAGAAGGAGTGGTTGGGTGGTACAGCTTTCCAAATCGCTTAGAAACTGTCACAACAATCAGATGCCTACCTTTTCTTTTTTAACTTGTTAATACATAGAGCTTAATAGCATCAGAATGCCCCAAGCACTTCAGACAACAGGACAGCTGTAAACCCTTCTTTAAGGATTCCTTTGTTTAACCACTGAGTAACTGTAATTCAGTGGTGCTGGTAGGAGAAGGGAAGTCCTAATCTTCCCAGATGGTGAACAGAGTTGATGTTCACATGCAGACTGGTGCTGCAGCAGAGCCAGAAACCACTCATTTGGGAAACACAGCACCAAGAAAATAATGGGAATAGCTTCATAAAATCAGGAGCTTCACTCAAATTTCATGTCAGATCTATAATTCTTCCTATTTTCAGGAAGAAATGATTTCCCTTTTTCTTGTAGTTTTATTTTCTTTTCCTTTCCAGCAAGCAGCTTTGTAGCTTACAAATTGTTTTCTAATCACCTCCTGGTGTGGACAAATCACACAGGTCTGACTCCATGTTTTACATAGTTAGCATATTATATTTGTTCCACTATGGAACTGTACAGTCATAGAATGGCCTGGGTTGAAAAGGATACCAAAAATCATCCAGTTCCAACCCCCTGCTATGTGCAGGGACGCCATCCACCAGACCAGGCTGCCCAGAGCCACATCCAGCCTGGCCTTGAATGCCTGCAGGGATGGGGCATCCACAGCCTCCTTGGGCAACCTGTTCCAGTGCGTCACCACCCTCTGAGTGAAAAACATCTTCCTAAGATCCAACCTGATCCACAACCCCTACACACCCTCAGAGCCCCCTAGAGCCCCTAGTCCTCCTATTGCCCACCACAGCCCCATATGCCCACTAGAGTCCCCCTCAACTCTCTTTACAGGCCCTGCACAGCTCTATATAACAGTCTTATAGAACTACCTCTAGTAGAAGCAATCTCCACACAGAGATCCTTTCCCAGCACACTGCGCCACGGGGGGAGCAAAACGGGGGGGGGGCACATACACACACAGCGCCGGGGGGGCCCGTAACCGACCCCCACCCATCCTTTAAAGGGGTGGGGGGTCCGTTTTAATGGGGGGGGGGGCGAGATCACCTTCACCCCCCACCCCCCCATCCCCACCCCATCCTTTAAAAGGGGGGTGTCCATTTTGGTGTTGGGGGGCAGTGACAATCCGCCCCCCCACCCCATCGTTTAAAGGAGGGGGGGTCCAAGACCACCCCCCCCACCCCATCTTTTAAGGGGGGGGGTCAGGGGCTCATGGGGGGCAGCACATCGTGCACAACATTGGGGGGGGGGGGGGCTTTAAAAGCGGGGGGTTACAAAAAGCATAGCTCTCAACTATAGATGGGATTGGGGGGGGCTCAATCGATGGGGGGGGGCCCTTCATGCAGGGGGGGCACAGCGTAAGTCAGCGGCTTTGAGGGAGGGTGTTGGGGCTGTTTGGCCTTTGGGGGGGTTATTGTGTGCCCCACCCCCACCACCCCCACACACAATGGGGTGTTAATGTGGGGGGGGGGGGCTTAGATTAGTTGCGTTCCCTATAGCACTGCCCCCCCCCGTCATTAACCCCCCCGCTTTATCCTTACGGCTGAGCCCCCCCCCGACAGCGCCCCATTCATTTTGATGGGGGGGGGGGTTTGTCACACGACCCCGGCGCGGCTTACGGCACATCGTCAACCCCACCCCACCCCCCATAACCCCACCCGGGGGGGGAGGGGGCGATGTGGTGAGTGGGGGGGGGGGTTCCGGAGGTGGGGGTGAGCAAAGCGCAATATGGGGGGGGGTCCTATAACTGGAGGGCAGCGGCTGCACAAAGAGCCCGCGGGGGTCGGAGAGCAGCACTTTGGCTGGGGGGGGTCCACGGGGTCCGGGGGTAATGCTGCCCCACCCCCTCCCCCACCCCTCACTGCCGACCCCCCCCCCCGCGTTGCCCCCCCGCCCCAACGTCAGCTCCTGCGGCAGCTCCTCGTCACTCTCCTCCTCCTCTTCCTCGTCTGGGGGGTCAATATGTGGAGGGGGGGCTCCCATCGGGCAGAGGCAGCTCCGCCGGCTCCGATTGGCTGAGCCGCAGTGCGCGGGAGCGGCTGTTGTGTGCCGGTCGGTGGAGGGGCGGCTCTTCATGGAGCTGCCCCGCAGCCAACAACAGCCTGAATGAGATCCTGGAGTCCCAGACGCTGGAGGATGAGCTGGGAAAGAGCAGAGGCTCCCCACAGAAGGGCAAATCACGTCTGATAACGTGAGTGTGGAGCACAGCCAGCCCCTTCCTCACATGTGTGGGGCTTCCATGTTCCTCTGTGCCCATTGCAATGTGCCACCCCAATCCTGCTGCCCAGCCAGGAGTGGATGGGATGAGCAGGTTGGGATGCACAGAGCAGTGCTCAGACATTGCTGGGACATTTGTGCACTGCTGTTGAGCTTCCCTTTGTGCAGCAGGGGAGAGGATGGAGGTTTACAGGTGGATGGTTGTTATTTCTATGGCATTGCACAGGTGGTAGAACCATGTCCATTCCCAAACTTATTCCAGGGCATGCGGGAATTTGTGCAGTTGTAGTTCCTGAATTGTGCTATTTAAAACCCTCCTGTAAATGGGGATGTTTTGTAATGCCTGCTGGGGCTGCAGGCAGCATTGCCTTCCTCCTTAGGGGGCAGGTTTAATCACAAGCCTCCCTATTTCCTATCACAAACGTCCTACAAACCATGTCTGGGCATTGCTGTCTCGGCCTGGATCTCAGCTCCTGAGACTGTCAGATGTGAAGCAGCAGCAGCTGGGACAGGGCTGGCTCTGTGTGCCCTCTCTGGGTCTGTGGGCACAGAGTGGGGCAGAGGGATGACTGTGAGAGGGAGGAATTGCCCAGCCACAAGAAAGAGGAAATCAGCTGAAAAGGGGAGATTTGAGAAGCACTGAGGCTGTGGCTGCTTTGACAGTAAGAAGAAACCAAGCTGTCACTGTGCAGATGGGAACTCCAGTAGGAGAGCTGTGGTGGCTTTACAGATGGCAGACAGCAGCTGGAGTGTAGAGCCAAGGGTAGGGGGGGGATCTTCCTCTTAGCAATGCCATGCAAAGAATGATGCAGACTCCTGCAGGGTCGGCTTTGCTGTGTGACCTTGGGTGGAAGCAGCTGGAAGGTCTCAGCCCTTCTGCATTATCCCAGGAGCTGGGGCAGTGCTCGGTCTCATCCCACCTCTGCTAATAGCAAATGCAGAATCCCTTATCTGAGTGCCCTTTTCTCTCATGTAGAGTCACCAACCCTGGGAAGTTCACAAAAAGTTTGGGTGTTGTGTTGAGGGATGTGATTTAACTGGGAAGTATTGGTGATGGTTGGACTGGATGATCATAAGATCATCCAGATCATAAGATCTGAGATCATAAGATCATAAGATCATCCAGGTCTTTTCCAACCTTGAAAATTCTATGGAGTTGTAGCAGATTGTGGGGGTGTAGGTGTGGTATATATATGTACACAGATGGGAATATCCGTATGGAAAAGATAGATCCATGTGTGTTCTGGGCTGCACTGAAAAAGGGGTGGCCAGCAGGAGAGGGAGGTGATTGTCCACTCCTGCTCAGCTCTTGTGAGGCCATATTTGCAGCACTGTGTCCAGGCCTGGGAAGGATGTGGAGCTGTTGGGGGGGGTCCAGAGGAGGGCCACTGTGATGATCAGAGGGCTGGAGCAGCTCTCCTATGAGGAAAGGTGGAGGGATCTGGGCTTGTTTAGCCTGGAGAATGGAAGGCTGTGGGGAGACCTCATTGTGGCCTTTGAGTACTTGAAGGGAGCGTATAAACAGGAGGGGGAATGGCTGTTTATGAGGGTGGATAATGATAGGACAAGGGGGAATGGTTTAAAACTGAGACTGGGGAGGTATAGGTTGGATCTTAGGTAGATGTTTTTTGCTCAGAGGGTGGTGACACACTGGAACAGGTTGCCCAAGGAGGCTGTGGATGCCCCATTCAAGGCCTGCAGGCATTCAAGGCCAGGTTGGATGGGCTCTGTCCATGAGCATTGACTGCAGACACTTGGAACTGATCATCACCCTCTGCAGACAGATTTACAGCCCCTGCACAGCTCTATATAACAGTCTTATAGAACTACCTCTAGTAGAAGCAATCTCCACACAGAGATCTTTTCCCAGCGCCCCTTTGTGACATCATAATGCCCCTTTGTGACATCATAACACCCTTTGTGACATCATAATGCACCTTTCTGATGTCATAATGCCCCTTTCTGACGTCATAATGACCCATTGTGATGTCTTAATGCCCCTTTGTGACGTCATAATGCCCTTTGTGATGTCATAATGCCATTTGAGACGTCATAAGGCTCCTTTGTTTTCATAATGCCTCTTTGTGACGTCATAATGCCTCTTTGTGACGTCATAATGCCCTTTGTGACGTCTTAATTCCCCTTTGTGATGTCTTAATGCTCTTTTGTGATGTCACAATACCCCTTTGTGATGTCATAACACCCCTTTGTGACATCATAATGCCCCTTTCAGACGTCATAATGACCCTTTTTTGACGTCATAATTCCCCTTTGTGATGTCATAATGCTTCTTTGTGGTGTCATAACGCCCTTTGTGACGTCATAATGCCCTTTGAGACGTCATAATTCTCCTTTGTGATGTCATAATGCTCCTTTGTGATTCATAATGCCCTTTGTGATGTCATAATGCCCTTTCTGACGTCATAATGCCCCTTTGTGGTGTCATAATGCTTCTTTGTGAGGTATCTGTGGTGCCATTGATAATGAAGTGTGATGAACTGGAAGGCTTTCAGTAGAATTGCAGCCCTAACATAAACAATGACTTGAACTCTGGAATTCTGTGTAAAATCATTAGCTAGCTTGTGGTCCGGGTCTTCAAACCAAAGGCTGTGAGGTGCTGCTCTTGTTGACGCAGGCTGTGAAAGATGACTTGAGCTCTAAGAGTAATTTCCCTTCTGCTCTTTATATGAACATCAAATCCACAATTAGAATATTAAGAAGATAATATAAAATTTTGTGCTGCTGGACTGAGGACTTCCATTAGCTGTTAGCCATAGTTTGGAACTTGCAAAGCAATCATATTGGAGCCTTGCTGGGCAACCTGCTCCAGTGTCTCACCACACCCACAGTAAAGCATTTCTTCCTAATATCCAATCCTAATCTACCTTCTTCCCATGTAAAGCCATTTCCCCTCATTCTGTTGCTACCTGCCCTTATGAAAAGTCCCTCCCCAGCCTTCCCTGTAGGCCCTCTTCAGATACTGGAAGGCCACTCTAAGGTCTCCTTGGAGTCTTCTCCAGGCTGAAGAGCCCCATCTCTCTCAGCCTGTGCACATAGTAGAGGTGCTTTCAGCCCTCTCTGATCACCTTCATGGCCCTCCTCTGGACCTGCCTGAACATCTCCAAGTCCTTCTTGTGTTGAGGGCTCCAGAACTGCGTGCAGTGCTCCAGATGGGGTTTCAATGAGAGGAGTGTGGAGGGGCAGCACCACCTCCCTCGACCTGCTGGTCATGCTTCTGTGCTTTAAGCTTATGCTTTAAGGTCCTATATGCTTTAAGGTTTAGATAGTGCAGTCGCCTCACCTCTTCAGGTTTATCTGTGAAGGTCCCTTCCAAGTGAACCGTGCTGACCCAGACAGTTCGGACTGCTCATTAAAATGTTTTAGTAAGTTGGGCTGGTCCTACGAAGCAGTATGACTGCAGTAAGCAGTGTACATGGTGCGCTGTGAGTACTGCACACATTCCTCTTGGCAGCTTGTGGAACAGAAATTGTGCATTGTTTGGATTGTGTAAGTATTCCTGTTGGTCTCTTGTGATGCTTACCTTCTTAGAGCACCTTTCCTCGTTTGGCTCTACATATTTTGGTACCTTACTTGTTCTGTTTGGCTTAGCAGGGAAGGTCTTCTTCTGAAGCATCCTCAGTCTTGGTCTGGGCAGCATACTTAGAAATGACATGGACGTTACATGAGTGGGTGGTCAAAGGGGGGAAGAACTCACCTTTCTGATCTGTTTCCTTTTAGAACACAGTCCTGGAGAGGATTTGCTTTCCTTGTTTCCTTGGAGACTTGGATTCTTAGATGGTTTTGACTGCAGCTATTTCTGATGTTAATTCCTTTTTCTGTACTTTAGTAGCCAAGTGCAAGTGGAGTGCTTTGGAAATTGTCTGAAGTTGCCAGGTTGCGTGTGATCACATATGTAACATGGAGTTATGTGTGGTGCCAGTGATAATTAAGTGTGATGAACTTGAAGGCTTTCAGTACAATTTCAGCCCTAATGTAAACAGTGACTTGAACTCTGGAATTCTGTGTAAAATCATTAGCTAGCTTGTGGTCCGGGTCTTGAAACCAAAGGCTATGAGGTGCTGCTCTTGTTGACACAGGCTGTGAAAGATGACTTGAGCTCTAAGAGTAATTTCCCTTCTGCTCTTGATAGGAACGTCATATCAACAATTAGAATATTAAGAACATAATATAAAAGTTTGTGCTGCTGGCCTGTGGACTTCCACTAGCTGTTAGCCATAGTTTGGAACTTGCAAAGCAATCTTATTTAGACTTTGGCGATGAAATCTTCTGATGAAATCTTCCTTCTAATTCTGCAAAAGAATCTCGATGGAACATTTCCGTCTGAAAAGGCTCTGGCATATGAAGATGTGCCAGACTGTAGCCATGTGCCAGATGCGTTTGGATCCATGGAATTTTCTGATGTAGCTTCAGTGTTTGAAGAATCTCCACTAGATCTAAATACTCAGAAAACAAAGCAGGTGTGTGAAGATGTACAGCTAGTTTCTTACAGAAAAAATACAGCTCTTAATCTAGAAATCTGCTTCTCATTGTATCTAGTGCTTACTCCATATTTAAGTATCTAGTGGACCTTGACCAAAGGAAGATAAAGATAGAGCAAAGAAGTATGTTAAGCATAAATTTTGTTGCCTTCTACCTGTAGGCCATGGTTGGTTTGACGTGATCCCTAACTCCAGTGTTTGGTTTGCACAGAAACAGCAAGCAAGGGAACAAGTAAAGGAGTCAGTGAGGATTTTAAAACACAATGGGAAGAGATAAGGCACAGTTAATAAGATTCTGGAGTTAGGCTGGAGGTAGGCAGAGGTTGAAAGGTATCGAAAGAAATTCAATCTTACTGTGTTGGACAAAAAAATCCACTGTGATATTATTCAAATTTTTAACTAAACCAAGTGATAATTCATATTTATGGTTAGATAAGCTGGTGAGGGTTAATCCTCAATGGAGAATTGAGATGAACAAATAAAAAAATGTTGTTTGACAGTCTATAAGAAACGAACTTATTCTAGGAGAGAATCAGAGTTTTCAACTGTTTTGTTCAATAGCCAAATAATGTATGATATTTTTATAAGCATTGTGTCTGACCTTCTCAGCTGTTAGAATTTCTTTGACAGTAACTTCTCCGGCTGTGATCAGAAAACCTTTTGTTCCGTCTCTGGCAGCATTCGAGGCATGATACTCAACTGGGTGATATGGAATTCACACTGTCAACTCCAGTGACAAGAAAAGTGGCATCTAAGCAGCGTGCAAACACAGAGAATGTTGATGCAGAGTCAGCGTTAAGAAATGAGCTGCCCTTTGCATTTCCTGCTCCAAAGGCCTTCTTTTCGAAGAGCCAGACAGAGAAGCAAGTAGAAGGCATATCCTTTCAGGCGCCTACTTCCAAAGGTATGTTGTATCTAACAAATGGAAACCTAGAACATGTGTAGCTTAGGAATTTTTTACTTTAAATATGAATGCAATACTTGTAGATCCTAAAATTCTGAAAGGTTTCAGTGTGGGGTTTATTTGGTCACAGCACATACTGCTGCCAGCCTGTACATCTGACAGTGCACTGCAAGCGGTTTAACCATATATCAGGGCACGGTACATGTCTGTTAATGATAGAAGTTCTCACAGTTTCACAAGGAGCATGCCTTGAGATGCATTCAGATAATGAGATAAGCGCTGTGTTCCTAAAACTAGCATGTGTCTCCACTCTCCATTGAGATCTAGTAGATAATTTCTTTAACAATTATGATGAGGGTTTTGTTTTGTTTTTATTTTTTTCTGGGCTATTATTTTGAGTGAAAGAAAAGGGTATGCTTTTATTTAAGCGAGCTTTTGATTGCATCATGCTTCTAAATTAAATGTAACCTACTGGATTCCTCATGATAGCATACGAGTACTTGCGTGTATCTGTTGTCCCTAATAGAGGGAGAAGAGACTCAGTGAACCTGGACAGTGTTACCCAGGGTTGTGAGAACAGCTGAATGATTGTTGAGAACTGGTCAACTCGTGAGCCTGAGACCTGGCATCCTCCATCCTAGGGTGGAACTTTACTGGAGCACGTGGGTGCCACAGCAACAAAAGGACTGTGTACAATAGACTGAGAGTTTGCTGAGTTTCTTGGTTTACAGAAAGCACAACTAACTCAGCAGCAAGTGACGTATTTGGGATAGGAGATGACAGCTGGACTTTGAACCTTAAGGACTGCCAAGAAAGAAGCCATCTGCTCAACCCCTGAGCTGCAAACTGCCAAGGAACTCCATACGTTGCCAGGAATGACAGGAGGGTGCCGACCATGGATACACAGCTATGGACTGATGGTAAACTTGAAACAGCTTGAAGTGAGTAAGGGATATCCAGGGTGCACTGGTGCTCAATATTCAAGAAGCCCATCAATCTACACTGGGCCAAAGGATACCAGTTTTAATATCTCATGCAGTGTTTACTGTATTGGAGGCAAAAGGGGGACATTGGCTTTCACCCCAAAGATTCCCGAAATACCAGGCCATCCCGGTAGAGCAGGGTGATATAGAAATAATTGTAACTACTATTGCCAACCCAGTATCTTTCCTTAGCGGAACTCCCCTGGTGGAGAACCAGGATGACATCACTGCTTTGAAACAACTGATGCTGCACATTACATCCAGTCGGTCGGAGCTGAAGGACGAACCCTTAGAAGATGCAGAAGACGCCTGGTTTACCAGCAGCTGCAGTTTTGTGAGACAAGGAGGCTGTAAGGCAGGACATGCAGTAACTGCTACTGAGCAGGGAATGGAAGCACAACCATCAGCCGTGGGGACTACCCCTCAGAAGGCTGAAATAACTGCCTTGACGAGAGCCTTAATGATATGGACAGATGCTAACTATGTGTTTGGGGTGTCACACGCTCATAGTACCATCTGAAAAGAGCAAGGATTGCTCACACACAAGGAAAAGAGCATGATGTAAATGTACCTATGTTGTAGGGCACAGTTCTCTATCCAGGCCCAAGTCTGTGTGGGTGTCTCCTTTATCCACAAAGCTGCTCACACTGCAGGAGGCACAGGCTGAGAGGAGAGGCCAGAGCAGCTCTCCCACTGTGACACGGAGCAGCAGGATACAAGTAAAGGAAGGCCCCGCAGCGGTACTGGGAAGATTCCACACAGTCATCAATTTTTCATCTGAAAGGTAAAGAGGAATTCCCTTTTCTGCCCCTATCATCATTGGTCGGGTGAGTAGCAATGATGCCCGGTGTGCTTCCATCAATGGAGCAGAATAGGCGGAAGGCTGGGGTGCAGGCTTTCCTCTGCTGAGGTGAGTGGGGGCTCAGGGTGTTGCTCAGTGGTAGATTTGTTCACACTGAGTTCTAACAGGAAACTTGCTCAACATCGAAGGCCTTGCAAAAGTCTGGCTGAGTGATGTCAGTTGCTTTTCCTTTCCCTACTGATGCTGTCACTCCACTGTAGAAGGCCACCAAAGCGACCAGGCTGCATGTCTCCGTTTCCGCTGTTTCTCCATTTCCTTCTTGTTGCTCCCTGTAACCAGCAGGTTCAGCCATGCTGCTTTCCTGCCTCCTCTGCTGTGTTTCGTGTGGTCGGGATGGAGCTCAGAGCTCCAGCTCTGAGAAAGGTTTTCTGAGAAAGTTACCATCTCTTTTCCATTCCTTTACCCCTAAAAACAGTTTTCCAGTGTCTCTCATGCAAGAATTCTTTGAACAGCCTGCAGCTGACTCTCCTGAAGCTCAGGGTCCTGACTTTGCTTTTTGCCAGGCACACATTCCTTGAGATGAGGAACTCTAGGAGGGCATGGTCACTACAGCCCTGACCACCTCCAGTCTTAACCCCTGCTGTTCAGCATGTCCAGTAATGCTTCCCTTCTGCTTGGTGTGCTTAATGCTTGGCCCACAAAGTTATTGTCAGTGCACTCCAGCAGGCTCTCAGACAGTTTGCAGCAACTGGGATTGGTGCTGGGTGGTTGCTGGGAGGTGTCTCAGCAGAAAAGCTGGGCTGGGGTGGGCGTGCTGTGTCAGTCCTCATCGCAGCTGGCAGAGAGAGTTAGAGGAGGGTGATGGGTGCTGCCTGCTCTCAATGCTGCTGCACTGAATTTGGGGCACAGCAGCACACTGGTGAGTGAGCTGGGAGGGAGACGGACTGCTGCTGTGCATGGCTAGGCCAGAGCTGGAGGATTGTCAAACACGTGAGTCATGCTGGTGCAGCCATTGCAGCTGCAGCAGGAGTAGAAGACAAAGAGGTTTTGTAGAGGACAGAGGGTGGTGACTCATGGTTTGATGTCCAGGTGGAGGCCGATAACAAGTGGTGTCATCCAGGAGTCTGTCTTGGGACCAGTGCTTTTTTACATGGTTATCAGAGACACCAATGATGCAATGGAGTGCACCCACTGCTATTTGCTGAGTGGTGCGGCTGACGCAGTGGAAGGAAGGGATGCCTTTCAGAGGGAGCTCAACCGAGAGGTTGGCCTAGGTGAATTTAATGAGGTTCAACACAGCAAAGTGCAAGGTTTTGCACTTGGGCTGGAGGAATCCCAGGCATTTCTACAGACTGGGAGGAGCAGTCCTTAAGAGAAGCCCCGCAGAGAAGGACCTGGGGGTCCTGGTGGATGAAAAACAGAACGTGAGCCATCAGCGTGCTCTTGCAGCTCAGAGAGCAAATGGTCCCCTGGGCTCCATCAGAAGAGGGGATGGCCAGCAGGGACAGGGAGGTGATTGATCTTCATGATCCTTGAGGTCCCTTCCAACCCAGGCCAATCTATGATTCTGTGATTACACTCGCTGTCAGAAATAACGGCAGCTGTACAGAAGCTGGATATATTTTGGGACAGTTCTTGTAACCAGCTGATTTTAAGACCTTGCCCGAGTCAAGAGTATTAATTGCATGTCAGAAGAATGCTGGGAAAGTGGTTATTGCTCATTCTTTTTCATTTGCTGATTCTTTCTCTAGGGTTCCTTTTCCAAAGGAGATTCTGGTGATGGAAGCAGTTGAAGAAAGAACCAAAGCAGCTCTTGCCAAGAGTGCTTGAAGTCCCTGTGGAGAGAAGCAAAGAACTTGGGCTTCCTCTGGGATGCTCCCCACCATGTCTCAGGAAGGAGACAACTGCTGTTTCACTTTCTGCTCTGTGTGTGGAAAGGTACGTCTGGGTTTCTTCTGCTTGTTTTTTCTTTCTTTTTCTGGCTTTGAAGGAGAAGGGGTGGAGCAAGGGGAGACCCACTGGTCATTTGTTACCTCAAGAACAGGATGGATTCTGCATTCACTGTGAAAAACCTGGGCTAGTAGCACGGGCATGTTTCAGGCTGGACTCATATTTGCTACTTGGTTTCCTTTTGGCTACAGGGAGACAGCTGTCTAAAGGTGTGTTTTCAAACCCACTCTCCAAAACCACGTTTCATTGTTGCAGGTAGTTCAGTGTGCTCTTGCAAGGTAGATGTGTTTGCTGTAGAATCTGAATTGTTTCGGTTGTTAGGGGGGGACTGGGAGGAGGTAGTGAGAAGAGAATTCAATGCCTGAGGTGTATCTTAGTGAGAAATGTTGGCATGAGGTGCTGAAAGTCTTGAGCTGTCAAAGGCCAGTGATGCTCAGACTCCTTAACCTGCTGGAGCAGGGTGGAAGCAAGGAGTGGGCACTGCCCTCCCGCAAGCTGCACTTGGTTCTGGTCTGCCAGGTCTGTGCTGGCCTGGATTTCTTCTGAGAAGTTTGTTGGAGCTGCTTGGAGTAGTGAAGGGTGGGGAAGAAGTGCTGCTCAAGAGCTAAGGCTCTGCATGATCATCTTGGATGGTTTTAACCATGATATGTGAAGACATAGTTTCCGTCAGAATGATCCCAGCATTGTGGAAGTGTCTCAGATGTCTGAGAGCACCCGCCTCCTCCAGCTGAGCCATAGGAAAGCTAACTGTGCCCAGTAATTTCAGCTTCCACAGATTGAATATGCTTCCAAGTGTTTTCCTTAGTGATCAATCATGTCCCAGCACTGTGATATTTCATCTCTGGCACAGTCTGGAGCATTTCTGCAATCCTTGGGTGCTGGAGGGCACGTGGTGAGTGCGTAGACAGTGTGGCACAAACGTGTGCGTGTGCTGAGGAGTTGGGTTGCACACAGGTGCACACAAAGGGGTGTTTGTGGAAGGTGTAGGCACGTAGGTGTTCCCAGGGATGGTTTGCACACGTCTGTGAATGCAAAGGAGGGCACACGATGCAGTGCGTGCATGGGGGTGTGCAAAGCAGGCAGGGTGGTGAATGGGTGTGCGTGTGTACATGGATAGGGGAAGGTTGGGGTTACAGGTTGACCTGTGCTGAGGTGAGTGGGGGTTCACGGTGTTGCTCAGTGGTAGATTTGTTCACACTGAGTGCTAACAGGAAACTCGCACACCCTTTTTGTTTCAGCTGTGCCAGCGCTGTGATCCCTTGCTGCTGGGGTGGGGTGTTGGAATGATGGTGTGCGTGCCAAGCTCCCATCTCTTGCAGGAATCAAGTGTAGAGCAAAAGGGATGTTTGGGCCAGGTGACTGTAAGAAGGCTGGCTGCTTTGGATGGTGGTAGCTGATGGAAACAGGTGCTCTGGGGACCGTTCAGCTTTTAACAGAAGACAGGGGTCCTGCAGCAAGAACGACTAGGTTCTCAAATGGCTTCAGAAGTGCACACCGAGTACATCCCCGCAGACATTTACCGGTAGGCGGCTCTTGCAGAAGAAGATTCAAGCAGCAGAACCTTTTGCTCAGCTACAGCACACAAATGCTACAAAAGCAGGAACAACCCGCAAGCTCTGGGTCTGTTTGTCTTGCAAAGGCATGCACTAACTGCGTTTGATAGTACCCCCCATCCTTGATTTCCTTCCCTGCTTCTTGTCTGATGGCACTGCTGAGCCAGGAACAAGCTGCCCAGTGTGGCAGAGCATGGTGCAGAGCTGTGCTGGGACCTCCTCCCCTTCATCTGCTGCAGATCAGTGCCCCACATGTGCCATTGGGATGCTCTGGCACGGGATGTGCCTCAAATTCAAAGCTCCTTCCCACCTCCCAAGGAAAAACAAAGCAACCCAAGCATCTCCAGCAAAGCTGCCCAGCAGACAGCAGGGAATGCAAACAGCTTCTGGCTGCTCCCCTGCACTCCTGTCCTAAGTAAGTGACCTCTCGAGGACTGGATGGGAAATCAGTGCATGACACACGTGAGTGTGCACAGGATTGTGCAAAGCAGTGGGGTTCCACGAGTTTGTGTGTGTGTGTATCTCTGCTGTTATGAAAGCATGGGAAGACTTACTGAGTCCCAGATAATTACTTATCCTCAAATGACTTTTCCTGGCCAAATTTAGAGCCTCTCACAGGTAATCGAGACCAACAAGCTGTTGTTGCACAATCAACAGGCACAATCTAGATGATCAGCTGAGGAAAATAAAGCATCATGCAAAGGGTACTAGATAAGTGAGCAGCTTGAGATCTGCACATTTATGTGATGCTCATGGTCTTAGACAATATTTGCCTAGAGAGGTCACATTGAATGAAAGCAAACTCTAAGATGAATGAAAATATGCACAGGAGAAGAAGCCTCTGAGGCTTCTCAAGTGTTATGACCAGAAGACATAAACTCTGTTAAAGCAAACGTTTCTCTCTATTTTTTGTGTTATTCCAGGCAGGCCTTGATTACCGCCTGAACACATGCTGTGGAAGCCCAGCTTATGCAGCACCAGAGCTAATCCAGGGCAAAGCGTCTATTGGCTCAGAGGGATGTAGAGCGGTGTTTGTTTTCCCCTCTTTCCCTTCCCTCTCCACAGAGCATTTAAAGGCAGTGGAGCTCAGGTAGGCTCTCTTGGTTTCCCTTCTGAATTCTGCTAGGTTGCATCGCTTGGTAGCTCTCAGAAGCTGTCAGTGGCCACAGACTAGAAAAGTGCAATTGGTCTCAGTTCACACAGCTGGCTGGTTTGTCTCTGGCTAATCATGAACTGCCTCAAGTGACTGCTTTGGGTCTCTACAGAACAGCAGCTTCAGAGATCTCTTTCTATTACTAAGTGTTTGAAAGAGCAATTTGCTCTGTTAATTATCCATCATTTCTGTGCAGTCTGTTTTGTCAGACTTGTCTTTAGCTTCCAAGTTGTATGTGAAGAATTGTTTCCGTTGTAATGCACAATGTACTAAAAATTGAGAGATGTAAATGCAAAGAGTTTTTCCAGCTTTGATTTCATGTCTGGAATTTTGGAACCCACTACTTGCAGTTGTTAATCTGTCCAAACTGGTTTGGTTTGGAATGCCCTCATCCTTCTTGAATCGCTCTGCTGTTAAAGGCGAAGCAATTCCTACAAGTGCCTTGGCCCCACTGTTGTTCTAATTCTTGTTTCTTTGTTTTCCACACACTGCTTTTCAAGCCTCCTTTTTCTTTACAGTCAAAGTGAGAACTGCACTGTGAGGTGTCTGAACCTTGTTGTGCCTCTACATAAAGAGAACAGCAGCAAAGCCTGACAGGTGACTGTGCTGACAGCTCTCGTAGCCAGTAACACGTAACTGTGCTAAATCCCTTGTGACGGCTTTGATTTCATTTTTGCCAGTGAGATCCTTGTAAAAGGAACTGCAGCAGTGTGATGAGCTAAGGTGAAGATGCTGGTTTTAGTAGTGCTCTAAGCTGAGTGGAAGGGCAATTGAATGAGGGTTATATGCTTTCTCTGGGACGATAAGGTTTTATTTCCTGAGGGAAAGAGCCAGCTTTTCATGGGCTATATGTGGGCTTTGGCAAGGGCAGACAATACAGTCTGTCAGGAAGCCATTTGAGGTGCTTCAGGTTTGTAAGCTTGTCTTTTTGTTTTTCAGGCGGATATTTGGAGCATGGGTGTACTGCTGTATGCTCTGCTGTGTGGGTTTTTCCTTTGGATGATGACAATATGATGGCACTCTACAGGAGGATACCAGTGGGTATCAGTGGTGCTAGAATACACTGAGAAGGGAAATAGCTGAGCTTGACAAGAGGCCTTGCTTTTCGGATGGCAGAACATGCTGAGCTGTGAGTAGAAAGGCCTGTCTGCTGAATATTGTCCCTGTTTTTGCTGCTTTGTCTCCCAGTATTTAGTGGAATTGGTTCTACGCTTGGTTGGCCTATGTGGCACTGTAGCCTAATTCTGTACCATGATAGCATACAGAATTTAAGGAGAAGTATTTTCTTGCCAATGGTCTGGATTTTTTGTATCTGGTTCTTCAACTGGCTGCTCCCTATACTATCTGTAGTAAAAATACAGACACATCATTTGATTTCCCTGAAATGAATGTTCCTAAATGCCAGCTCTTCTCATGTCTACAAAGATCAAAGTTCTGCATTTGCTATTAGAATTTCCTCTTCCAGAATCAGGAGGTAATGTAGGACCCCACAGATTGCCTTCAGAATCCAGCAGTTAGTTCTGTTTCCTTTCGGAGTGCATAACAACCTGAGCACATGAATTGAATGACGTGGCTTATTAGTCTGGTACAAACTCTGCTGTACACTGAAACTTGGTCCATTTGTAAGCAGGACTTTTTCCATCTCTGCAGGACAGCAGAAAACCCTTTGTGCTAATCATGATGCCAAGAAGCAGAATGCGGCAGATGATCCAACTGCTTCAGGTGTTCATTTCCTTAAAACTGTGAATAGTTTTGGACTGAGAGTTTGTAAGCAGAACGGAGCTCTTAAAGCTGTCAGAGACTATTTCTGCACTGTTCAATTCTATCTGCACAACATACACAGGATCTCAGAACTGCGTTGCTTGAATTGGTGGAACTTGTTGAAGTGAACTGGGATGAGCAAGTTTTAGAACTTAGTCAGAATGCAGTAAAAAATGGATAATCTCATGAGTATTAAGGTACAGGATTGCTATTTCTGCACTGAATTTGTTTTTATTTTACATGGCTGTGATCTGAAAGTTGCTTGAAACGCAGGCACCTAGGCACTGTTGTGTAACTGAATTTCACACGTGATAGGTCCTGAAATATCCTGGAATCAAAAACTCTGACTTGTTTTAAGTCTGCTGCTTGAGTATAATCAGGGTCATAGTGTCTGTGTGCAGTGTTTCTTTCCCTGTAGTGCTCCACATCATTTCATTTTGGGAATATTGAAGGAAATGGACTATGTGCCATAACTGTTGTTAGAACAAAGTATGTCTGGTGTGATCTTATGCATAGGTTCTGTAACTGCTCTTCACAGCTCAGGTGTTTGACCTTCCTTTTGGTGAAGTGATTAAATACTGCTGGTTTCTATTTGTGCTTCTGGGCACCTTGAAGCTCTTAGGAATAGAACAATTGTCTCCAGTTCTTTTCAGTGATATCAGTAACAGCTCGAGTGCTGCTGCCCACTAGGTAGACCCAAAGAAGCAGATTACAGTGAAACAACACACGAGCTGGACCTGAATGAGGATCACTTTCAAGACAGTGGCTCTGTTGCTTGAAGCCTATTTGCTTCTTCCTGCCGCCACTCTATTACCAAATATCAACAACCTCTTTCATGATTCAACTTGCAAACGTTTGACACTAACCCTTGTGTTTCTATGCCTTCCTAGGTGATTCGAGCCCTTGTCAACCCCAAAGATCCAAACCAAGTAGTGATGTGCAGTGTGTTTCCATCAATGGAGAGTTCTTATTAAGCACGAATCGCTGCAATTTGGATGACAGCCTTCCACATGGTAACAGTGATGGACACAAGGGGCTCATCCACGTTCATGCTCTCATATCTCCTGGCTCTGCTGAAGATGCTGACCTGAGCCTGCCAGACACAGCAGTCACCTGCCTGGATTGTGACCCAGCGCCTTTGCAGTGCTGCCCATCCCAAGCACAGCCCGAGTGCCCCAGCAGCAGCACCACCATGCAGGAGCAGGGCAGCATCAGTGAGGTGAAGCTGAGCATCTTAGATGGGGACTTAGAGTCAGGCTGCCAGTCCCAGGCACCAGGCAGCAGCACAAGCTCTGAGCCACTCTCATCTTGACAAGAGGAGTCCCATCTTCACCCTTGACCTCTCAAGCCCTCCTGTCTTTTATTGAATAAAGTCACTCTCATGCTCAGTCATCGCCTCGACTGCATTCTGAGTCTTCAATCACAGGGATTGGGATGAATGCAACAAACAGCAAGGCAGCTCAGCTTGCAATGCTATGGCAGTGGGGTTCGTGCAGGCAGAGCTCTGGGTTCCCATTTTGCCTGGCTTTGGGATGTCTGCAGCAAGATCTCTACCATTTTGTATGGGAGCAAATAATCTCTAGCATCCAGGTTGCTGCTCATGATAATCCCAGTCTTCCTGGCTGTTGCTTTGTGATACCTTTCAAAGCCTTCTGATACTCTTTGATGCCTTGGCTGCTCCCTAACACCTCTGTCCTCCTGCCATGTTGACTCATGTCTCCCACTTTTAAGCTGGCTTTGCAGATCATCTCCAGCACTGTCATCATCACGCTGCAGCAGGAGGTGCTCACCTGGCCCAATGTCTGGCAGTACTGCTTGTTCTGCAGATGAGCAGCTGCCTCCTCATCTCTTCAGCTACAGTAGTTTTTCTCAGGGCAGTTAGATGCAGTCATGCTCCTCTGGATTTGCTGTGTTAAATCCATGCTGCATGGCAGCAGTCAGTGCAATACAAAGGTGTTCTGTGTGCCACAGCATTTCTCCAGGGGCTGCCAAAGGTAGAAGCACAACACAGCACCATCCTTCTGACAGTAATGTCTGTGAGTGTTAGACATGTGAGCACTGCATCATCCCCAGCGTGTCAGTGCTTTTCCACACCAACCTGACTCTCACACTCTGCACTGAATGTAACTCTGCTCTTGTGGAGACAAATGCTTTCTGTCACATCCTCCATCCCTGCAACCATTTGCCGGTAGGCAGCTCTTGCAGAAGAATCAAGCAGCAGAACCTTTTGCTCACCCTACAGCATGCAAATGCTATGAAAGCAGAAATAACCTGGCATGCTCTGGGTCTGCAAGGCTGCACAGATGGGAGAGGTAGATTGTGTTTTTGCAGTGGAAGTTTCCAGTATTTTCAGTACATAGTGTAGGCCCTAACTGAATGTATAACCCTCTTGTAAAACAGCTGTATAAGTAGTTTTTCCACCAAGAAAGTTGCTGAACAGAGTTAAGTTCAGACTGGGGGCATTCTGACATGGGGAGAATTGAGACAAGCACAAGATAAATACACAGGGTGGGTAGAGCCCAGCACAGGACAGAATGAATGTACTGACTTTTGGAAACATTGCCCTTCTCTGTCCGCAGAAAAGTACAAGGCAGACCTAAAAACAAGAGGTTGGTAATTGACCTTCTATGGAAATGAATCCTAGCCACAGTCTCGAGGAGTCTGTGAGCCTGAGATGCTCAACCAATGAGAGCCATGAGAGCGTCACCTGCAGTGGGTTTAGGGCACAGAACAGAATTGATTTCACTGACTGGTGTGCAGTTTCTCCCTTGCCAATAGGGGATGTGCGCGCAGTATTGCAATAATGAATAAGCACTGCTGCTATCGCTGCCATCTTTGCCTAACTAGAAATCTTTGACTTTGAGAGTTTCTCACACAAGGGGAGAGGGTAAGAAAGTAAAGAGGCACAGAAAACTAAGGAAAACTGCTCTTCTTATCTATAAAAATTGATACAATTGATGCTGTCGTGCATTTATTTATTTATTTTTAATTTTTTGCCAATGTCAGATTGTTTTAAAATATCCACACACCAAAATCTGACTACCAAGCAAATTTAATGAAAATGAAATGAAGGTGAGTTAGCGGAAAGCACAAGGCCATATTATATTGGGCTCTAGCAAATTTACAGGCAGTCACTGCACGAAGAGGTAGGTCTGAGTTGCACATTATATGATTCCCACAAAGATTAAGGAAATCTGAAGCTTTCAATATATTTTTTTAATTCTTTTTTCATTTCATTTTTTAAACACCTGACCCAGACCCCAACCCTCACAGGAGCTGTAAAGATAACAGCATTAACCTGCAATGTAACTCTAATCCTAACCCTTACCCTGATTCTACAGGGGACTGTCTGAAACGGACATCAATTCAATTACTCATTTATTTATTGACAGACATTCAAGTTTGCTACGTTTGGAGAAGTTTTTATTTGTTTGCTGTGGTTTGGTTTTTTCTTTTTTTCTTTTTTTCTTTTTTTTTTCCCCCTTCCCTCCTCTTCCATCTTTGTGTTCTTCCCCTATAATCAAAAGAGAACGGATCCCCAGGGTCTGTCCCGCAGACGTTCTTTCCGTGGTCTCTGCTGCCACCTGCTGGCCAATACACGGAACTGCCACTGTTGGGCGTTTGGTGCCACAGGAAGCACAACGCAGATCTGAGTTCTGACCGGTCTACGCAGCAAATCCGCCAATCTTTATTGTGATAAGCCCTCCACATGGCATTGCGCATGCACTCGAACACGCAACAGGCATAGATTTCTCTTAACTCCTTGAGGAGCAGGCAAGCAGAACAACTGAGCGCACCACTGCTTGTGATTGGGCCACCCCCATCATAGAGATGTGTGTTAGATCTTTTACCCACCCCTGGACTGGCCTTGTTGTTTAACGATAACCTCTGAAATCTGAGCTACTGGTTCTACCACCTGTAGTGTAGAATAGGTAGCCAATAAATGCTTTTCAACTGTGATGTATCTTTATTCTGCTCCATGCCAAACCTGTGGCCAAAACCTCATAGGGGTTCACAAAGAACTCTGGCTCTGCCAGAGCCCCCATCCAGACCCTTCTTGAGTTACATTCACATCTAGTTTGGCTGAAAAGGTTGGACTATAAATACTCAGTGCTTGGGCCTGTTTAACAGATATTTTTTCCTGATTATGCTGTCCATCGATCTTTTTAAACTGAACTCCTGCTCTAATCTGGTCTTTAAACATTTGTTGTCTCAAGACCCTAATGGGTCCAGACTGGATTACCTTAGGGGCTGGACGCCTAAGTCATGGCAGCAGATGGTTCTCTGCCTTTCTCAGACCTTTCCACCACCATTCAGAGCCTGCATCTGGCCGTAGGCACTCTTGTCTCCCCATCAATTGGGCAGCCTGTTGTATTACAGCACCTGAGGGCCACTGGGGGGTTCAGTATGGATAACATAGACCCATACTGATGTAAAGGTGATGGCTGTAGGATGAGATCCCTCGTTCCTGATGAAAAATTTATTGACTGGGCTCTCAAAATCATCTTCATAGATTGCCTCTTTCATGCCTAATTCTCTAATATAATTTTGTTAGTCCTCCATAGAGGACCACAGGCTGATATTTAATGGTATGTCATTCTTATTTGGCCATGTAATATGACACGCAGCCATAAATCATTCACTGATCAAATGGCTATCCTCATTATGTTGGACAGAGCATACAGTCTTTGCCTGAGGGCAGGGTGAGTAGTAATGGATGTCAGTTTTGAAATTTCCAGTCCATTCACCACAGCGCTTTCTGCCTCCATGTCCCATAACCAGAGCAGCTATGCTGGCATGCTCTCTTGGTTTCTGTCTAAACCACTGTACTATATCCATCAGTTCAGCTGCTGTATTATGGGCAGCAGGGTTTGGGGGGTTGGATACTGGTCAGGGCACTCCCACCAGCCTATCCTGCATTTTTTTTTTTTTTTTTTTCATTTTTGGGTTACAATCAGTCAGATCTCAAATAGATCTAGTCCAAATGGAACCTCAAAATCTGACCTTTTAGTGCCTTCATTTACAGAGTCCATTTTATACAGATTCCCTTGTACAGGGTCCCCATGGTCTTCCAGAGAGATGTTCCTGATCTTCCATAGGAGAATGATTGAATTAGGTTTTTTCCCCATCAAAACTGCCACCTGTCTTTCCAGTTTTTCAACACTATCATTCAATAGCTGATTTGCATCAGCCTGAGCCTCTTCAGTTATGTTCAGACAGTTCAAGGCCATTAAAAGTGGCCATGCCACCATGAACACAGCTAACTGTCATTCTCAAGTTGTAAGTATGTCTTTGCTAAGACCATGGAAATACTCAGTCAGGTGGGCCAGGGACTCATGGACCCTCCCTCCGTCCCACACACGGCCCCATTTTTCAGTGACAGAAGCAGTGCTGCATTTTGAGGATCCTAGGAATCCCAGGACATGCCCTGACAAAAGGTCATTCAAAGGGGTAGTCTTTCCCCATCCAAACAACTCCATGATATTCACAGAATCACAGAATTGTAGGGGTTGGAAGGGACCTCCAGAGACCACTGAGTCCAGCCCCCTGCCAAAGCAGGTTCCCTACACCACGTTGCACAGCTCAGCATCCAGGCAGGTCTTGAATATCTCCAGAGAAGGAGATTCCACAACCACCCTGGGCAGCCTGTTCCAGTGCTCTGTCACTCTCACCGTAAAGAAGTTATTGCACACATTAGTGCAGAACTTCCTATGGTGCAGTTTCTGTCTGTTTCCCCTTGTCCCGTCTCCACACACTGCTGAAAAGAGTCTGGCCTCAACACTTTGCCCCCCACACCTCAAATATTTATAGAACCTGGATCCTGTCCCCTCTCAGCCTTCTTTTCTCAAGGCTAAACAGACCCAGTTCCCTCAGTCTCTCCTCATTGGGGAGATGCTCCAGGCCCTTCACCATCTTAGTGGCCCTCTGCTGGACTCTTTCTAAGAGATCCCTGTCTTTTTTTTACTGGGGAGCCCAGAACTGGACACAATATTCCAGATGAGGCCTCACCAGGGCAGAGTAGAGGGGGAGGATCACCTCCTTCGACCTGCTGGACACGCTCTTTTTAATGCACCCCAGGATGCCATTGGCTTTTTTGGCTACAAGGGCACACTGCTGGCTCATGGTTAATCTGTCGTCCACCAGGACGCCCAGGTCCCTCTCAGCAGAGCTCCTCCCCAGCAGCTCTTCCCCCAGCCTGTACCGGTGCATGCAATTATTTCTCCCTAGGTGCAAGACTCTACACTTGCTTTTGTTAAACCTCATCCGGTTTCTTACTGCCCGGCTCTCCAGCCTGTCCAGGTCTCGCTGAATGGCAGCACAGCCTTCAGGTGTGTCAGCCAATCCTCCCAACTTCGTGTCATCAGCAAACTTGCTGAGGGTGGTCATTGATGAAGATGTTGAACAAGACCGGACTGAGCACAGACCCCTGGGGGATGCCGCTCGTTACAGGCCCTCAGCCAGACACTGCACCGCCAACGACAACACTCTGCACTCTGCCAGTCAGCCAATTCTCGACCCACTTCACTGTCCAATCACCTATCCCATACTTCCTCAGCTTTGTTATAAGGATGTCATGGGAGACTGTATCAGTTATAGAGGTTATAGAGTTCAATTCCTGTAGTCAGTTTGGCGGCCCAGGTGGGACCAGCTCTGTTCGCTGCAGGACCAGCTGAGAGGGAGACACTTTTGGCGCACCCTGAGATTTCTCTGAAGGACTCCCTTCCTCACCTGATCACTGCAGGGACAGACAAGGACCACCCATAGGTGGACCAGGTATGTGTATGGTAAGTGGAGCCCATATGTCTTGAGGAGACATCCTACACAGTTTACAGCCATACGTGCTGCTCCCAGGGAGGTGAGCTCATGGCTTTGGTTGCCAGCTGGGGTAGGAAGACTCCTTGGGTGAGTTCCTATGAAAGGGAACTGTATGTCATATGAATGGAAACAAGAACAAGTACTCTCTCCCAGGTGGGTGACAATAGGAGGGACCTAGGTTGGTCTCTCCTACGGGTATGGGATATAGTGGATAGCCTGTCAAATGGTAGCCTGGGTTCTCCAAGTTGTAATCACGGGGGTTATAGGTTGTATGTTCAATATTATCATCTGCTTTAAGTGTTTGGTACCGTGTGTCAAGCCGACTCTGGGAAAAACATTAACGTTTGCAACTGGTCGACCAGAGTATGAGTGTTATTAAGATTCCAGCTAGAAAACGTTGTCAGCATTGTGTAGTATGAATAAACCATGGTTTTTGATCTAAATGTCAGAGTGAGTGTGGTGTGAGTGAGACACAGAACAGCTGCAGGGTGAGTGCCGAGTCCCGATCCATGTTTCCTTCCTCCTGTGAGGGAAATGGCCAGACACGGACAAAGTGAAAGACTGTGTTGTGTGTCCACTCATAAGTACTTTCTGCTTGTATGTAAGAAGACGGGAGTTTGTACTCTGTAGATTAGTAAGATTGTCCTGAGGAGAGGTGTACATTCCACCCGACCAATGAGTGTCAACCCATTTATGTAATACTATGTACTGCTTGCGAGGAAGTGTGTGAGGGAGGTGGTTCAATCAGTGCTGGTTCTGTGGCACAGTGTTTATAACTGAAGAATACAGACTGTATTAAGGGAGTTTATGTGAACTGAAGAACTGTACGTTTTGACAAACTGTTTTGATGGTATAAGAAAGTGTAATTGTTAATGATATATGAAAGTGTAGTTGAGGGAATGTGGAAGTGTATCTGAGCATAGAAATAGAGGAAGCATTTACAGAGGAAAAAGGATTAAAGTGAGTTTACCTGCATTGACATGAGAGCAACACCCTGCCAGACCGCTGCCCTGTGAGCTGAGCAGAGCAGAGCAGAGACACAGTCCCCATGTATCAGGTAGTGTTATTCTGCTTACCAAATGAATGAGTTCACTACAGAAGAGGCAAATCTTCCCCTCTGCTCCATCTGTGGAATACTCTGGAGTTCAAGGCATTGCAAAGCTATGGCACATCTACTTTCTTTCAATGATGAAAACTTAGTGTGCTCTGGGCTCTCATTTCAATTGCATCTAAAGAAGTCTAGGGTCATGCCAGCTGACAGGAAGCTGGCAAATGTTGTCTCATTGTAAGGAAGAGCAAGAAAGATGACATGGGCAATTATGGACCTGTCAGTCCAGAGCCTGGTAAAATTATGGAGAAAATGATGGTGGGAGTTATGGAAAAACAGCTGAAGGACAATTCTGTCATTGGTTGCAGCCAACACAAGTTTGTGAGGCAAAGGTCCTGTTTAATTTAAGCTCATTTTGTGACACAGTTATCCGTTTAGTTGACCAAGGGAAGCCAGTTGATGTAATCCTTGAGGATTTCAGTGGAGATTTTGATTCTGTTTCTCACAACAACCTTCTGGACAGAATGTTCTGCATATGGCTAGACAGAAACACAATGTGGTGGGTGAGCAGTTGGCCAGTAGGTCAGTCCCAAAGGATTATAGTCAGTTTTTTCCATCAGGCTGGTAGATGGTCACTGTCGGGGTCCCCAGGGTTCCATTTTGGGGCCACTTTCCTTTCATGTTTATGCAGATGACTTGAATGCAGGACTAGAAGACGTTCTGAGCAAGTTTGCTGATGAGACCAGATGAGGAGGTGCTGTTGCCTCCACTGAGGGTGGAGAGGACTTGCAGAGAGATGTGGACAAGTCAGAGAAGTGGGTACCAGTTGGTACTAAGCACCAAGTGCATAAAGTATAACAAGAACAAGTGCCTGATTGTGCACCTGGGTAGGGGCAATGCTGGAAATACACACTGACTGGATATGGGACACTGGAGAGGATTCTGACTAAAAAGGGTTGGGGTGCTGGTCAGCATCACACTGAATGTGAGTCAGCAGTGTGCCAAGGCAGCCAGGAAAGACAACAGTCCCCTGGAGTGCATGAAGCATCTTATTGCCAGCTGGGTGAGGGAAAGGGTTGTCCCTCTGCTTTGCATAGCTACTGCCTCACTATGTTCTGGGCACCACAGAACATAAAGGACTTCAAACTCTGGGAGAATGTGCAAAGGAGGGCACTGAAACCGAGAGATCTGAAGTTCAGAGTTTCACAGGGATTGGCTGCTTGTTCAGACTGGGCCCTTCTCACATCCCTGCTCACATCCTGCAATGAAACATAGGTCTCATATGGGACATGAACCTCACAGCATCCTTGCACCACATGTAGAGCCTGGGATCTTCTGTCCCCATGTCTTTCATTTAACATCATACAAAATTCCAACACATTGCCCCAGGAAATGCCCAGAGCCAACATGACATACAGGACCTCTCTACCACTGGTCTTGCAATCAGGGCTTGACCTGTCTGCTTTGTAAGGCAAAGGAGAGGTTTCTTAGCATGCCAGTGCCTTTGCCTGCCTGTAGTCATGGCTTCCAGTTATCTTCTCTAACAAGTCCCTTGGGAAGCTTACTTGGTAATGTTCCTCAGCGGGCCCATTAATACTCCAAGAAACTTCACTGTTACTTCTGACTTTGTCTTGTTGAGCACTTTGTGCAAACTTCTCTCTGCACTAGAGGCTGATGAACTCAGCATCAAATGCACCCTGGGACCATTATAACCTAAAGAATCTCCTGTGCCTTATGCCATCTTGTTATCTTCTTCAGGTTATCAGAACTTGTTCAGCAAAAAGGAGGGATATCTGGAGAGAGCTTAAAGAATCCAGTATAAATTTATTGTCTATTTATTTATAGTTGGGTTTAAAGAAGACATTAAAGCAGCACTGTGCAACTGATACCAATCCAGGATGTCCCAATGAGTTCTGTACTGTTACTGTGTTGACAAAGGTCCTTCTCAACCTCCCCACCCAATTTCTGCTCACAATGGACCTATGGGACTTGCATCACTTTTCTTCACATCACTCTTCTCCTCTGCATTCATCCGCTCAGTGTTAAAACTGCTTTGCACCAACTCCCACTGGCTTTCCTCAGAGAACCAGCTACACATGGAAAAGGAAAGATTTCTCTTTTTTATCTGGCCAGCAAATGGAAAGAAAGGTGATGCAATTGAATGAACAGTAAAACACAGTGATCAACTGCATGCCATGTTCAAGCGGCATCTATTGAAGTTTGTCTTTCATATGGAATATTTTTAAAAGAAATGATTTATTCTGAGGTAGGATAGGATAGATTGAATCACAGTGAAGTAGTTGACAACAGAGGCCATCAGACTTTGGTAGATAGAGCAAATTCCAGTAATCTCCCTGGGATAGATCAGCCAGGTAGTTGAGAGGTATCAACTTAAAATTGATCAGGACTTCTGAGTATTTCACACATTGAGACGGGTTAACACATTCTCACTGATTCTCAGACTTTGGGGAGATGGAACAAATTCCAGTAATCCCCCTGAAAGTCAGAAATCAGACAGATAATTGGGAGGTATCTGACTGAACAAAGAGCAAGGGATGGAGAAATCTGGAGGGCAGTGGGAGTAGTTTGTGCCCAAATGGCCTGCTGAAAACATGCCCTTAACCATGGCCATTTATTTAGGAGAGCTGAAAAAACTTGGAGGATGAGACACATCAAATAGGCAGCAGGGAAGAGTAGTGCTGGGCACCGGGCTATAGTCACAGGGCATTGGCACTGGCACCACTGTCTGTGTCTCTGAATCTGAAGACATTTGTGTCCAGCGAACACAGTTCTGGAAAACATTGTAGTTTCAGTAAAAGAAAAAAAAAGATATCAAATCACCTCAAAGATTCATATTTACAACTTAAAATGGAACAAGACTCATGAGAATTTTTCATGTTGAGAAGGGTTAACACAATTTCAATGATTTCCATCTTTGTCTTCAATTATTTGTTTCAGTTTTATTGACATTTATGATCAACTATTAAGCTTACAGCCTCAAAATAAATAAATAAATAAAAAGAGATACATTTGCATCTTGCACGTGGCCTGATGCCCCTTTCACCTTCGCAGTTCCCACAAGTCCTTCCATGCCGGAGAGTATGAGATCCAGCAGAGCACCTCTCCTCTTTGGTTCCTCCACTGCTTGGTCAAGAAGCTGCCATCTGTGCTCTCCATGGATCTGCTGGATGCCACATGCCCTGCTGTGCTGTCCCTGCTGCAGATAATGGAGTGACAAAGGCCACCAAATGGGACAAGGGACAGACAACATCAGATTCCCATCTGTCTGCAGAGGGCACCTTCCATTTACTCTCCCTGATCAGGAAGACAGGAAAAGACACTGATGGTCTCCTCTGTTTGCCATTTCCATTAGCTCTGACCTGTCTGCTCTTCCATCCCCAGGCAGAGCTCAGTGCACTCTCACAGAGGGCATTCACCCTTCTTTATCTCCTCGCCCATCCATCCTAAAGACTCGGTATCCCCCTTGTGCTACAGTGCAGTTGTGGAAGCCATTAAACTGTGTCCCCATGGTCCAAACAGGAGCTCAGGCCTGCAGCTCTATCAAGATTTCTAGCTTCTTGTGTGTTGGTGTTTGCATTAGTGCAAAACCACAGAAGTAAACATCCTAATTGGAAAGCATCACTGGACATAGCCTGACTGGATAGCTAATCTATGGTATCAGTGTGCAGAAGGTGGCACACAAACATTAGACTGATCATGGGCCTTGGAGTTGACACAGCAACATGGTCACACCATGGGCATGGCTTTCCTGAAGGCCCTGTGCTGCTCTTGCAGCTGTGAGTGAATTCACCAGACAGCCAGTGCTATCCCCTCTCTGGCCCTCGGCTGATGCCCAGGAAGGAGCTGTCTATCTCAGGGATTTCCCACATGGTTTACAAGCACTGGCACACATCAGGAGCAGCCCAGGCACCTTGGGCATCACCCAGTGTCTGTGTGTGAGCAGCTGCCTCCCAGCTGAAGGTCCGAGGACTCAGAGCAGGAGCTCACATGCAGGCAACTCCTTGTGCTCTTCTGAACTGAACCAGAGGAATCCCAGCTCCTGTGGGTGTGTAGGGAGCTGAATCCCATTTCAGCTCCAGGATTTCTGTCAAGGGATGAGACTCCTGCACTGCCTCAGCTGGATCACTGCCCTGCACAGGGAAAGTCCAAACCTTGCCTTCCTTGGCTGGTTGCCCTTATTGTTTCATCAAACGATCTCTGGGAGCACTCCCCATATGTCTCCAATCAGTCACTGACCACTGGACATGTGGTGGTTAATTGAGCGAATTTCAAAGCACAGTCATGATGCTGTTGTCTTTCAGGAGCTGTTGGCCATGAGGACCCAGGGACATGTCAGGGGAGACAAGTCGGAAAGATAAAAATGACATAATCTGCTGCTTGCCTGTCCAGGCTCCTGGGACACAGGGAGCTCATAAAAGTGTGCAGGGCTGCAGAGAGACAGCTGTGCCCAGGAGCAGCTCTTGTGCACAGCACAGCCTGCAGGTGACAGAAGGAGAGGAGAGAAACTGAAGAGAGCTTGCAGGATGTGTGTGGTGTGAGCGGGCTGTGAGCTCACTGCAGGAGCATTGCTCACAGACCATGACAGGGTAAGTCTCACTGCAGACCATGAGCTGCTTTTCATAGAGGGTCAACTTAATTTGGGACATCCCATAGGAGATCTGGATGCAGGCACTGCATGTTTCTTTACTGTGGAAAAAGCCTTCTGCTCCAGCTGAGGGCTTCCATACTGCAGTATGAAATCACAGCCCTGAGGGCTGCATGTCCCAGCACGGCTGCAGGCTGTGCAGCCGGGGCTGCAGGCGGGTGCCCAGGGCTGTCCTGCAGAGCAGGGTCCCTGCTGTGCCCCAGGGGCTGTGTGCCGGGTATGGGACTCTGCCGCCTGCCAGGCTCAGCACTCAGCCTGCCCGGGGAGCTGCCCAAGGTGCTGCAGGGAGACGGGTGGGGGGAAGGAGCCCCCCGGCAGGGCTTGTGCTGCCACAGCTGCTGCCTGGGACAGGGGATCACAACTCCACTGCACAACGGAATGTTTCTGAGGGCACTTTGCAAGAGGAGAGCCAAGGCAGGGGGTTTCCATTTCCTGTTCTGAGGCAAAGAGGTTTGGAGTCAGAAATCTAAAAGGGGCAATAAGAGTTCTGAGAATTTTTCATCAATCAATTGCTTGTTTTGTGAACACTCACACATGATGTGCTTTCAGTCTCCCCTTTCTCGAAGGATGGAATTATCATCATTTTCTGTAGGCATGAATAATTCACTTATCCTACAAACAGGCAGCATTTTCTAACTGAAACTGAATGCCACAGAAGCTCGGGTAGGGGGCTCTAAGAGCACTTGGGGTAAAGATATGAGACATGAAACAGATGAAAATATCCAGGGAGAAGGCAAAAGAAAATAAAAGGAAGGTTAGAGCTCCATATGCTGCTTCTGCTTAAGGAATGCTGAAATACATGAAATTAAATGCAAGTAATGGTGCTAAATGTACACTGTTGTAAGAGAATAAAAACATTTCATATTATAGCAGGAGGAGTGTGTCTGAGAATGGTCTGGACTTGTCATTATCTTCTGCACTCTGAGCAGGACTCCAAGCCCAACAACAGCAGATGTCCAACAGCAGCTCCATCAGCGAGTTCCTCCTGCTGCCGTTGGCAGACACGCGGCAGCTGCAGCTCCTGCACTTCTGGCTCTTCCTGGGCATCTACCTGGCTGCCCTCCTGGGCAACGGCCTCATCAGCACAGCCGTAGCCTGCGACCGCCGCCTGCACACCCCCATGTACTTCTTCCTCCTCAACCTGGCCCTACTCGACCTGGGCTGCATCTCCACCACTCTCCCCAAAGCCATGGCCAACGCCCTCTGGGACACCAGGGCCATCTCCTACACAGGATGTGCTGCACAGCTCTTTTTCTTTTCCTTCTTCCTCTCAGCAGAGTATTCCCTTCTCACCATCATGTCCTATGAACGCTACGTTGCGATCTGCAAGCCCCTGCACTACGGGACCTTGATGGACAGCAGAGCTTGTGCCACCATGGCAGCAGCTGCCTGGGGCTCTGGGGTTCTCAATTCCCTGCTGCACACTGCCAGTACGTTTTCACTGCCTCTCTGCCAAGGCAATGTTGTCAACCAGTTTTTCTGTGAAATCCCACAGATCCTCAAGCTCTCCTGCTCTGGCTCCTACCTCATGGAATTTGTATTTCTCTTTTTTGGTGTCAGTTTAGGCTTTGGTTGCTTTGTTTTCATAGTTGTGTCCTATGTGCACATCTTCATGGCTGTGCTGAGGATGCCCTCTGAGCAGGGACGGCACAAAGCCTTCTCCATGTGCCTCCCTCACCTGGCTGTGGTCTCCCTGTTTCTCAGCACTGGTGCTTTTGCCTACCTGAAGCCCCCGTCCATTTCCTCCCCACTCCTGGATCTGACAGTGGCACTTCTGTATGCAGTGGTTCCTCCAACACTAAACCCTATTATCTACAGCATGAGGAACAGGGAGATCAAGCACGCTTTCAGGAAGGTGTTGCAATAAGCACTATTCCAGCTACAATAAAATGCACAACTTCCTCAATAGGATTCCCAGTGGTGGTTCTTTATGTTTTATGCATCTTTGTCTGTTTGATTATGTGAGATATAGGAATGTGCAAAAAAAAAATGTTATTGAACTTATAAATAAAAATGTATTTAAATTCTTTCCTACCTCATTTCCATTTTCTCACTCCAAGAACTCATGTAAACATGGAACCAGATTCCCTGAATATGTTATAAGATACCTAAAAAGCTTTCAAAATAGACTTACTTAGATTTTCTTTCTTCCTACTTTGCCTGGATTTGGGGAGGTACAGCCACAGACAGCAGCTCAACGTGCTCTTTTCATTCATGTGCTCTTACCAGTGCTGCAGTGCTCTTGAGTCCTCTCATTTGTGCAGTCCTGAAGGTCTTGTGTGTCTCACAACAGTCCTGTTGCCTCTACAGCAGCAATCCAGGGCTGCAGTCAGTAGCCGGCAATATGAACAGGTCTGTCAGAGCTGGTCTCCTTGCTGGCACTGCCATAACAAGAGGGCCCCTTTAGAGCAGGACCAGAGAACTGGAGGGAGGCCTCTTCCAAAGCTGGTGTAAGGAATATACCTCAGGAGCTGCTCCCTGAGAAAACCTTGAGATCTTCAGGTGCTCTTCACTGTGTGACCAGATCAGATTGAATAGTCCCAAGGAGATCCGTAAGCATCTCAAGGCAGTGCTGTGGTTTAAGGTTTATGGGTTGAGACAAAGAGAAAAAGAAAAGGATAATAATTATGACAAATGTATTTATACATATATAATATATTTAGTGTATTTTCACACATATACAACATATGCAGTTGCAAACATATATGAACTAATCCCTATGCGCATCTGTCTGCAAGTCCAGGATTAGTTGCAGGGGTTTTAACAGCCACAGGGTTCACTGTAGGAGCTGAAGTGGCTGTTGGGCTGTTGCAGGAGTTGAAGTGACCTCAGAGTTCATTGCCAGAGCTGGAACCACCACAGGACCTGTGACTATGTTGGAGCAGCCACTGGGCTCATTGGAGGGGTTGGAGCCACCGCAGGGCTGTACTTCCTCCCTTGGGAGGAATTTGTACCATTTTCTTATTACCATACTTGGAACAGCTACAGGACCCGTAGCAGGAGTAACTGCAGAGCTCATTATGAGGGGTGGAGTGACAGAGGGATCTGCCCAGAGCTTGGAGCAACTGCAGGACATGTAGCAAAACCTTGGAGCTGCTGCATGGTCTGTGCCAGGAGTTGCAGAGGCTGCAGCACTGTCAGCAGATCCAGCTCTCTGGATCTGGCACACTGCAGTCATTTGTGCCTCTTGGGGGTTACCAGTGCCACAGCAGACCTGCCCCCAATATTCTACCAGTTTATCAGGATCCTGCAGTTGCTCGGAGATGAAGTTCCAAAGCCCTGGGGGTGCCCACCACTCCAGGCAGCTGCCCAGACCGTCCCACACCCTCTGCCATGCAGAGCCTTCTCACCTTGGGGCAGATCTCTCACTGATATTCCTGAATAATTGTTTAACCTCAATCATAGATTCATAGAATCACCAAGGTTGGAAAAGGCCTAAAAGATCATCCAGTCCAACCGTTCACCTATTACCTATAGCTCCCACTAAACCATGTCCCTCAACACAATATCCAGTACACCCCCGGACTCACAGAGGCGACAATGTAAATTGTGTAATTCCTAATCATATGGACAATATTACTTCCAAAACCCAAAGATGACCGCAGAGCTGAATGTGCACAAAACTTCACTTTGTCAGCTGCCAATTTTATCGTGGTACAAACTGAGGTCAAACAGCATAGCAAAATAAATACCCTAATGCAGCATCCAAGCACCAAGTAAGGAGCTGTGCAGTGAAGCTTCATGAGAAGACTCAACAAGCTCCACACATAGGGAGCACATCCACACATATCAGCACCATGGCCTGCACTTCTCCAGCTCCCACAAAGCCCTGTCCGCTCTGGACAGATGTGCTGCTATCTCAACCCTTGGAGCCTCACATCAGGCACCAAAATGACAGTGGTTGTTGAACCCAACATGTGGCTCAGCAGCACACAGTGCTTTGTGCACTGCCCAATTCCCAGTGGGATGGGGATGAGAACTGGGAAAAAGAGTACAACTTCTGGGATGTAACAAAGCAGTTTACTAAGAGAGATAAAAGAAGTGGAGTAATAGTTATCACTATATATCCGTTGATATGGAATTGTATGTAACAACTGATGCACAAGCACTTGCTCAGCACCACCAGACTGATGCTCAGCTGGACCCTGGGCAGTGAAGAGACTGAGATGAACTCCCACCCCTTTCAATACAATTTCTGCTTGCTGTCAGCTGATAGAGAACGTCCCTTTGGCCACTATCAGTCAGCTGTCCTCACTCTGTTCCCTCCCAGCTCCATGTGCCCTCCACTGACCATGGCCTTGGCTCTGTACAACACTGCTTAGCAGCAGCTGTAAACATCAGAGTGTTATCAATGGTTTTCTCCTAGAACCAAAACACTGCACCACAGCAGACAGTCTGAAGAAAACAATTCCATTCCAGCTGTAACTCAGATTCCTGCCTGTCCCCTCTTCTTGTTCATCCTGATCAGGAAGCAAGGAACAGAATCTGCCGCTCTCCTCTCTGAGCCCTTTCCATCAGTTCTCAGCTGGCTCCTCTGCCATCCCCAGGCAGAGCTCAGTGCCCTCTCATGGATGGCAGCAGCCTTTTCTCTTCTTCCTTGCCCATCCGTCATGCAGAATCTGTACCCCATTTGCTACAGTACAGAGCTGAGAATCAACCCACCATGTCTCTGTGAACCAAACAAGACCCTAGGCCTGCAAAGGCACAGAGATTTGGAGTTCGCTGAGTGAATGTTTGTGGTCCTCTCATTAGTGTAACGACTCTTCAGAAAGGATCCCCTTCCAGAAGCATGTTTTGATTTTGCCTGGCTGGGCCTTGCATCTACACCGTGCTACTGGTGTTCAGAAGATGGCACACAGGTACGAGACCCATTGTGGGGCTCACAGTTGTCCAGTGAACATTGTCACTACCCAGGGCATGTCTTTCCTAAAGGTCCTCAGTGGCATTTGCCAGCTGGCTGGGGGTGTGCTGGAGACCCCAGGGAACTGCCATTCTGTTGTAATACAAGAAGAATTTTACAGAGCAGCAGCCATGGATCAAGATAAGCACTTTACAGAGCAGCAGCTGCAGAGCAGGATAAACAGCATGAGAACCAAGGACACCTCTAGCAAAAGAGTGAAAGGCTCGTGGCTTTGAAGCGGGGTTTTAGGGTTCTTATTGCAGAAGCTTTCTTCCAGTTAGTACGTGTGATTTTTGAACACCCTTGTTTGTTTGCTATAAAAGTACGGCTCTTCAGGCAATAGATGGACACAGCTATATTTAACTATATTGGTGTGTGGTTGTTTGTCCTAGAACGCTGACTTTTGCCTTCAGGTTCGCCAACACATGGGGGCCCGCAATGTCATGGGATTTAACTCTTGAACACCTGTGGGATCCCGAGAAACTAAGCCAGTATTTGAGTCAGGGATGGCGCAGCCTAGATAGATCTAAGGGGGTATGACTTATTTGGGGCTTGGCTTGTGCTTACCGTGCTCTATATAACACTGTTCCGAAAAGAGAGAATTTCCGAGCTGAGGTTCTAGCCAAAAAGGGAAATCCCCAAGTCAATTTTGATCAGTCACAGGAGGCACCAGTAACAATATCAGTTGCCCTTGTGGAAGGCAAGAAATGGAAATGGGTGTCCTCACGTCTAGAACGGAAAAAAGAAGTGGAGGAGGAGGCAACAGAAGATCCAGGTGACAGGTCTGGATAAGTACCGAGAAAGGAAAAAGGAAAAGTGTCATGAAGAAGAGAGTGATGAGGAGGAAATCTCTGTTACTGTTTGTCGATCCCTGAAGATGACTGAAATCGAAGGCGTAAGAAAGGAGTTCACACGGCACCAGAATGAATCTCTTGTTACCTGGTTGCTTCGCTGTTGGGACAGCTGGGACGGTAGCTTGTTGTGATGTGACAGGCCCTTCCCCATATTCTGGAAGAATCTTAGTGTAATACAGTGGGTGTAGACAAAAAGGCGTAGGTTATATAAGGATGTGTCTGTTTCAATAAATCGCCATTTTGCCACTTCATCTCCTTGGTGTCACTTGGTAATTGGCCTAGCTGCTGCTTCAGTTGAAGGCGAGAGATCGTAAAGAAATTAACGACCATAAAGCCTTCATGTGTATCATTAAAATTCTCAGCTATTAGACACAAGCGCTTTCCAGATTGAGCAAGGAACAACAGTAAATTGCACTGTGTGTTTCCTTGTGGTGTTACCTACGTGACCACAGAGAAGACACGAGGAAGTGGCATGACCAGCCTACTCCTGTACTATGAGCACGGGTGAGGGAACTACAAAACAGTCCAACCACCAGTACGGCTGCTCCAGTTATCACAGGTAACCAATAGAGGGGCCCTGCCCTCATTCAAGGGAGTGGAAGGGATAATAGAGTTTATTGGACTGTGTGGATTTGATGGCCTAGCACATCAGAACCACAGAAATATAAGGCACTGGTGGATACTGGTGCACAGTGCACCCTAATGCCCTCCAGTCATGAAGGGACAGAATCAATCCATATTTCTGGATATCTCTCAAGAATTGACTGTGTTGGAGGCTGAAATAAGCCTCACTGGTAAAGACTGGAAAAAACATCCTATGTGAGTGGTCCAGGGTTTCCATTCATACTTGGTATTGAGGATACCTCAGAAGAGGGCATTTCAAGGATGCTAAGGGGTATCACTGGGCCTTTGGAATCGCTGCTGTAGATATGGACAACATTAAGCAGCTGTCTGTTTTGCCTGGCCTGTCAGAGGACCCGTCTGTTGTGAGGCTGCTACGAGTAAAAATAAAAGAGCAGCAGGTACCGATTGCTACAAAGACAGTGCACAGACGGCAGTATCGCACCAACAGGGATTCCTTGCTCCCCATTCATGATTTGATTCGCCAGTTGGAGAATCAGGGAGTGATCAGTAAAACTCACTCACCTTTTAACAGCTCCATATGGCCAGTGCGTAAAGCCAGTGGAGAATGGAGGCTGACAGTAGACTACCGTGGCCTGAATGAGGTCACACCCCCACTGAGTGCTGCTGTGCTGGAGAGCAAATAATTCAAATTCTTCTATGAGCCAGTTTTGCTATTAAGTGAAGCAAAGTAAAAGGGCCTGCCCAGGAAATTCAGTTCTTAGGTATAAAGTGGCAGGATGGATGTCATCACATCCCAACAGTGATTGACAAAATCACTGCCATGTCTCCACCAACTAGCAAGAAAGAGACACAATCTTTCCTGGGTGCAGTGGGCTTTTGGAGGATGCACATTCCAAACTACAGCCTCATTGTAAGCCCCCTTTATCAGGTGATGCAGAAGAAGAATGATTTTGCATAGGGCCCAGAGCAGCAGCAGGCTTTTGAACAGATTAAACAGGAGATAGCCTGTGCCATGGACCTGGGGCCAGTACGGACTGGACAGGATGTAAAGAACATCCTCTATACTGCTGCTGGAGAGAAAGGTCCCACTTGGAGTTTGTGGCAAAGAGCCTCAGGAGGGACCCAAGGCCGACCCCTGGGATTCTGGAGCTGAGCGTACAAGGGGTCTGAAGAGTGCTACACTCCAACTGAGAAGGAGATCTTAGCCGCGTATGAGGGGGCTCGGGCTGCTTCCGAAGTAGCTGGTACTGAAATGCAGCTCTTTCTGGCACCTCGACTGTCAATGATGAACCGGATGTTGAAAGGGGAGGTTCTCTCCACCCATCATGCTACCGATGCCACCTGGAGCAAGTGGATTGCACTGATTAGACAACAAGCGCGGATGGGGAACCTCAATCATCCAGGAATTTTAGAAGTGATCATGAACTGGACTGAAGATAAAAAGTTTGGAACATCACCAGGAGAAGAGGTGTCATGTGCTAAAGCGGCCCCACCATACATCGAACTACCAGAAAATGAAAAGAAATATGCTCTTTTCACTGATGGATCATTTCATATTGTAGGGAAGCATCGGAGATGGAAAGCTGCTGTTTGGAGCCCCACACGACAGGTCGCAGAGGCCACTGAAGGTAAAGGAGAATCAAGTCAGTTTGCAGAGGTAAAAGCTGTCCAGCTGACCTTCGATGTGGCTGAACGGGAGAGGTGGCCAATGCTTTATCTTTATACTGACTCATGGATGGTGGCAAATGCCTTATGGGGGTTGTTACAGCAGTGGGAACAGAATAACTGGCAACGGAGGTGTAAACCTATTTGGGCTGCTGAACTGTAGAAAAACATAACTGCTCAAAAAAAGATATGATTGTAAAGGTGTGTCACGTGGATGCACACTTGCCCAAGAGTCGGGCTATTGCAGAACAACAAAACAACCATCAGGTAGGTCGAGCTGCCAGAATTGAGGTGGCTCAAATAGACTTGGACTGGCAGAACAAGAGTGAATTATTTCAAGCTTGATGGTTCCATGAGACCTCAGGCCATCAAGGAATGGACATAACATATAATTGAGCTAGAGACTGAGGGGTGGACTTAACTATGGATGCTATTGCACTGGTTATTCATGACTGTGAATCATGTGCCATAATTAAACAAGCCAAGAATATGAAGCCTCTCTGGGGGGAAGGCCAAGGCAAAAGTATAAATATGGGGAGGAGTGACAGGTGAATGATGTCACCTTGCCAGGATCTCATAAAGATAAGAGTTTTGTGCTTACCATGGTGGAAGCAACCACTGGGTGGCTTGAAACATACGCAGTACCCCATGCTACTGCCAGAAACACAATATTGGGTTGTTAGAAACAAGTCCTATAGAGACATGACACCTCAGAAAGAACTGAGTCTCATAATGGGACACATTTCAAAAATTCCCTTAATAAATACTTGGGCCAAAGTTCATGGCATTGAGTGGATTTATCATATCCCCTACCATGCACCAGCTTCTGGTAAAATTAAAAGATACAATGGGGTGTTGAAAACTATGTTGAAAGCAATGGGTGGTGGAACACTGAAGCACTGGGAAAAGCATTTGCATGTGGTGCAAGGATGCTGTTAAAGTTCATATCCCACATGTGCCCTGTGTCTCATCACAGGATGTGGGGTGTGAGAAGGGCCCAGTCTGAACAAGCAGTCAATCCCAGTGAAACTCTGAACTTCAGATCTCTCAGTTCCAGTGCCCTCCTGTGCACACTCTCCCATAGTTTGATGTTCTTTATGTTCTGCATTGCCCAGAAGTGCACCCAGTGCTCCAGGTGAGGCAGTAGCAATGCAGAGCAAAGAGGGACAAACCTTTCTCCCACCCAGCTGGCAATAAATTGCTTGATGCACTTTAGGGGACTGTTGGCCTTCTTGGCTGGCTGGGCACACTGCTGACTCACTTAAAATTTTATGTTGAGCAGGACCCCCAATCCTTTTCAGTCAGACGTCTCTCATGTGTCCAATATACAGACAGTGTTTATGTCCAGGGTTGCCCATACCCAGGTGCACAATCAGGCACTTGTTCTTGTTATACTTTATGCACTTGGTGCTTAGTACCAACTGGTACCCACTTCTCTGACTTGTCCACATCTCTCTGCAAGTCCTCTCCACCCTAAGTGGAGGCAACAACACCTCCTCATCTGGTCTCATCAGCAAACTTGCTCAGAACATCTTCTAGTCCTGCATGCAAGTCATCTGCATAAACATGAAAGGAAAGTGGCCCTAAAATGGAACCCTGGGGAGCTCTGACAGTGACCATCTACCAGCCCAATGGAACCCACTGACTATAATCCTTTGGGACAGAACTACTGGCCAACTGCTCACCCACCACTGCTGGTGAACCTGAAAGGCAAAATGTCAGCGTGCTGGGTCAAACAGAGAAACACCAATATAGTTACATATAGCTGCATCAATTTATTGCCCGAAAGCCAGACTTTTATAGGAGACAGACAAGGGTGTCCAAAAATCACACACGCTAATTGGAGGAAAGCTACTGCAATAACAACCCTATAACCCCCCTTCAAAGCCACGAGCCATTCATTCTTTTCCTAGAGATGTCCTTTGTTCTCATGCTGTTTATCCTGCTCCGCAGCTGCTGCTCTGTGAACTCCTTATCTCAATCCATGGCTGCTGCTCTGTAAAATTCTTCTTGTATTACAACACACCACGTTTTGTTTCTGTCTAGCTGTATGCAGGAATTTCTGTCCAGAAGGGTGCTGGAGAAATAGTATCAAAAGCTCTACTGAAATCCTCAAGGATTACATCAACTGCCTTCCCTTGTTCAGCTCAATGGATAAAGGTGTCATAAAAAGACCTGAAATTAAATAGGACCTTCCCCTCTGTATCTTGTGTTGTCTGTGACCTGTCCTTCAGTTGTTTTTCCATAACTCCCACCATCATTTTCTCCATAATTTTACCAAGCACTGTAGTGAGACTGACAGGTCCATAGTTGCCCGTGTCATCTTTCTTGCTCTTCCTTACAATGAGACAACATTTGCCAGCTTCCTGTCAACAGGTATGACCCTAGATTTATTAGATGCCATTGAAATGCGAGCCCAGAGCATGCTAAAGTGTCATCAGTGCAAGAACGTAGATGTGCCATAGCTTTGCAATGCCTTGAAATCCAGACTATGCCACAGATGGAGCAGAGAGGAAGATCTGCCTCTTCTGTTCTGAGCTCATCCTTTTGATAAGCTGAATATCACTACATACTCCATGGGGTCAGGTGCAAAAGACACAATGGGTGCCCTAAGCACGTGGCTGAGGTGGTATTTAGGATGGCCAAGAATACCTCCCTTCTGGCCCTCAGCTGATGCTCCAGAAGGAGGTGTCTATCTCATAGATTTTCCGTCACAGTTTACAAGCACTAGCACAAAACTAGTATCACCCAAGGCACCTTGGGCATCACTGAGAGACTGTGTATGAGTAGTGCAGTCCCTGTGGAATAAAAACCAAGGATTCAGATGAGGGACTCACACACAGACACCTCACTGTGCACATCTGAACTCAGCTAGGTGAACTTGTAGCTCCTGTGGTTCTTTGAAAAACTGATCCCAATTCAGCCCCAGGGTTTCCATCTGAGGATGAGATGCCTAACGCTAGAATAAGGATGGGATGGTCTGTTGATAACAGGACAAATGGAAACGGATTTAAATTAAAAAGGGGAGACATAGGTTAGATGTGAGGAACCTATATTTTTACACAGCAACACTGGAAAAAGTTGCCCTCAGAGGCTGTGCATGCCCAATGGATGGGATCCTGGGTTTACTCTGGGTTTACCCTCACGTCAGTCCATGTTTCTACTCATACTTTTGTCTAGGTGAACTCTCACTTTACTCAAGGTTTTACTCACAGTTTACCATCAGGGAGTGTGATCGGGAGATGGGCTGGTGGAGTGACTTGCTGGCATCCCCGAGGGAAGGCTGCCAGGCAGATACCCCCAGAAAAGTGGTTGACTCCCTGCCCTGTCACAGTCAGACAGACCTGACTGATGAGAAGGGTTGGAAGAGAGTCCCAACTCAACATCACAGGAGCCCCCCCATGCCTGCCTAGCCCTCGACCCCTGATCCATCTAAGCAACAGGTTTGACACTCTGAAATCTGAAGGAGATAAGAATGGGGAGGCAATGGAGGATCTGCCTAGGAGGAAACCTAATGCAAGGCAGTCACTACCAAGCCTTGTGACTTCCTCTGCCATGAAAGAATGAAGGGTGGCCGTGGTGGGTGACTCCCTTCTCAGAGGAATAGAGGGCCCCATTTGCAGACTGGACCCCAGTTGTCAGTAAGTCTGCTGCCTTCTTGGTTTCAGGTCAGGGACATAATGAGGAAACTCCCAATGCTGGTTAGGTCCACTGATTATTTTCCACTACTCATAGTTTAGGTGGGCAGTGATGAAATTTCTTAGATAAGACTACAAACTATAAAAAGAGATTTCAGGAATTTAGGCCATTTAGTTCACAAAGTGGGAGATCAAGTGATTTTTTGTTCTATACCTTCAGTGGCAGTGAGGGACACAAAGCAGGCTTGGAAAGCAAAGCAATGAACAATTGTCTCAGAGGTTGGTACTGAGCCAGAAACTTTGAGTTCTTTGATCACAGGACAGTTTACTTGGCCCATGGTCTGTTATCCATGAATGGAACCCAACTGTCTCAAAGGGGGAAGTGAATCCTAGCATAGACGGTAGCAGGGCTTATCGAAAGAGCTTTAAACTAGCTACGATGGGGGAGTGGACAAAACAGGGCTTACCAGAGATAAGCCTAGGGAAATGCTGTTTGAGCTGGGAGAGAGGCAGATGCCTCAGCTGAAGTGCGTCTACACCAACGCACGCAGCTTGGTCAACAAGCAAGAGGAGCTGGAAGCAACTGTGCATCTGACAAACCATGACCTAGTTGCTATTACCGACCCATGGTGGGACCACTGCCATGACTGGAGTGCTGTGATGGATGGTTACAAGCTCTTCAGAAGGGATAGAGGAGGAAGGAAGGGTGGTGGTGTGGCCCTTTATATTAAAGAGAGTTTTGATGTTGAAGAGCTTGGGCTTCAGAATGAAGTGCATGTTTGTAAGGATCGGGGGAAAGGCCTGTAAGTGTGACATCTTGCTAAAGGTTTCTTATAGACCGCCTAATTGATGGGTGAGGCATTCTATGAGCAGCTTACTGAAGTCGCAAGATTGCCAGCACTCATTTTCTTGGGAGACTACAACTTCTCTGATATATGCTGGGAATATAATAAATAGCAGAGGAATCAGTCCAAGAGGTTTATAGATTGCATGCAAGACAGCTTCCTTACACAGCTGGTATGAAGTCCTACCAGGGGTGGTTCCTTGCTAGACCTGCTCTTCACTAACAGTGAAGGACTGGTAGGAGTTGAGAAGGTTGGGGACTGTCTTGGGCAGAGTGGCCATGAAATGGTAGAATTCTCTATTCTTGGAGATGTCAGAAGGGTGACTAGCAAAACTACTATCCTGAACTTCTAGAGGGCGGACTTTGACCTGTTCAGGACACTTGTAGCACAGGTCCCTTGGGAGTCGCTCCTTATGGGTAAAGGGGTCCAGGAAGCCTGGACACTCCTCAAGATGGAAATCTTAAAGGCACGAGATCAGGCTGTCCCTGAATGCCATAAGGTGAGCCATAGGGGAAGAAGACCAGTGCAGATGAACTGGGAAAAACTATTGAGACTCAGGAAGAAAAAGAGAATCTCCGTCCTCTGGAAGAAGGGGCTGGGTACTTGGGGAGATTACAAGGAAGTTGCTAAGGCATGCAGGGAGGAAGTTAGGAAGGCACATTAATTCCCTGTCCCTTAATCCATGCCCAGAGCTTCTCAGCCATGTCACTGCCAACTGTAAGCTCCATGCAGAGTTCAAGTGGGACACAGAGGGCACAGCCTTCTGCTGGGTGGATGCAAGTGTTGGTGGAACCAGATGGGACAAAGCCCTCCCACCATGCCCTCCTGGGAAAATGGCCACCCCAAGAATGGCAGTCTGCCTCCTCCATGACCCCATCTGAAATGCTCCTGCACTGATTGATTATAGGGCTTTAAACCAGGTCCAAATGGGGAAGGGTGGGGAATTGGATGTGACAGAGAAGGGCTGAGGGATATTGTTGCTGTTGGAGATTGAATGGAAAGCCTCTGAGTTGTTCTATAGGATTGTGTGAGGATTCCTCAGAGAAAGTCTTGTTGCCAATACCCCGTCCTAAATCTTACTGTGTACCCTCTGGGGGTAACCCCAACCTACTGCTGCCCTAAAGTGCCTGTAGACCAGTGCGGGTAGCATGGGAAATAAACGGGACAAATCAAGAGAAAACCACAGAGCTTTTCCTTTCATGCAGGCTGCTGATTCTGAGCAAGGCCCTGAACATCAGTACCACAGTGTAGATGCAAGACCCAGACAGGCTAAATCAAAGCATGCTTCTGGAAGGGGATGCTTTCTGAAGAATCCTTACACTAATGAGAGGACCACAAACATTCACTCAGCGAACTCCAAATCTCTGTGCCGTTGCAGGCCTAGGGTCTTGTTTGGTTCACAGAGACACGGTGAGTTGATTCTCAGCTCTGTACTGTAGCAAATGGGGTACAGATTCTGCATGACGGATGGGCAAGGAAGAAGAGAAAAGGCTGCTGCCATCCATGAGAGGGCACTGAGCTCTGCCTGGGGATGGCAGAGGAGCCAGCTGAGAACTGATGGAAAGGGCTCAGAGAGGAGAGCGGCAGATTCTGTTCCTTGCTTCCTGATCAGGAAGAACAAGAAGAGGGGACAGGCAGGAATCTGAGTTACAGCTGGGATGGAATTGTTTTCTTCAGACTGTCTGCTGTGGTGCAGTGTTTTGGTTCTAGGAGAAAACCATTGATAACACTCTGATGTTTACAGCTGCTGCTAAGCAGTGTTGTACAGAGCCAAGGCCATGGTCAGTGGAGGGCACATGGAGCTGGGAGGGAACAGAGTGAGGACAGCTGACTGATAGTGGCCAAAGGGACGTTCTCTATCAGCTGACAGCAAGCAGAAATTGTATTGAAAGGGGTGGGAGTTCATCTCAGTCTCTTCACTGCTCAGGGCCCAGCTGAGCATCAGTCTGGTGGTGCTGAGCAAGTGCTTGTGCATCAGTTGTTACATACGATTCTATATCAACGGATATATAGTGATAACTATTACTCCTCTCCTTTTATCTCTCTTAGTAAACTGCTTTGTTACAACCCAGAAGTTGTACTCTTTTTCCCAGTTCTCATCCCCATCCCACTGGGAATGGGGCAGTGCACAAAGCACTGTGAGCTGCTGAGCCACATGTTGGGTTCAACAACCACAGTCATTTTGGTGCCTGATGTGAGGCTCCAAGGGTTGTGGTAACAGCACATCTGTCCAGAGTGGACAGGGCTTTGTGGGAGTTGGAGATGTGCAGGCCATGGTGCTGATAGTTTCCCTATTTGTGAAGCTTGCTGAGTCTTCTCATGAAGCTGCATTTCACAGCTCCTTGCTTGCTGCTTGTTTTCCCTGCTGCATCATTTGTCAACTCTGGATGCTGGATTAGGGTATTTATTTTGCTATGCTGTTTGACCTTGGTTTGTACCACGATAAAATTGGCAAAGTGAAGTTTTGTGCACATTCAGCTCTTTGGACATCTTTGGGTTTTGGAAGTAATATTGTTGGTATGATTAGGAATTACACATTTTACACTGTCGTCTCTGGGAGACCAGGGGTATTCAAGGAGAGACTGGATATTGTGTTGAGGGACATGGTTAAGTGGGAGCTATTGGTAATAGGTGAACGGTTGGATTGGATGATCTTTCAGGCCTTTTCCAGCCTTGGTGATTCTATGATTCTAGGATTGAGGTTAAACAATTATTCAGGAATATCAGTGAGAGATCTGCCCCAAGGTGAGAAGGCTCTGCATGGCAGGGGGTGTGGGACAGTCTGGGCAGCTGCCTGGAGTGGTGGGCACCCCCAGGGCTTTGGAACTTCATCTCCGAGCAACTGCAGGATCCTGAGAAACTGGTAGAATATTGGAGACAGGTCTGCTGTGGCACTGGTAATCCTAAAAAGGCCCAAATGACTGCAGTGTGCCAGGGCCTGGCCCACACCTACTGAGCTGTGTTCAACACTATTCAGCATCTTCAAGGGGAAGAGAGCTGGATCTGCTGACATTGCTGCAGCCTCTGCAACTCCTGGCACAGTCCCTGCAATAGCTCCAAGTTTTTGCTACACATCCTGCAGTTGCTCCAAGCTCTGGACAGATCCCACTGTCACTCCACCCCTCATAAGGAGCTCTGCGGTCACTTATGCTACAGGTCCTGTAGCTGTTCCAAGTATTGAGATAAGAAAATTAAGCAAACCCCTGAGTGCTGCTGTAGAGACGACGGGACTGCTGTGAGACACACAAGACCTTCAGGCCTGTAGAAATGAGAGGACTCGAATCCTCTGTGCACTGTATCAGTGTAAAGAGAGGAGGAATGAAAAGAACTAGTTGTGCTTCTATCTGTGGCTGTACCTTCCCCAAATCCAGACAAAGTTGGATAAGAGAAGAGCTAAGGAAAAGCGTATTTTGAATGCTATTTATTTATCTCTTAACCTATTCGGGGAATCTGGTTCCATGTTTACATGAGCTCTTGGAGTGAGAAAATGGATAGTAGGTGTGAAAGAAGTGAAACAAATTTTTATTTATAAGTTCAATAACATTTTTTTTGCACGTTGCTATATCTCACATAATCAATCAATCAATCAAAGATGCATAAAAGATGAAGAACCATCACTGGGAATCATGCGATGAAGATGTGCACTTTATTGAAGCGGGAATAGTGAGTATTGCAACACCTTCCTGAGAGCGTGCTTGATCTCCCTGTTCCTCATGCTGTAGATAATAGGGTTCAGTGTTGGAGGAACCACTGAGTACAGAAGTGCCACTGTCAGATCCAGGAGTGGGGAGGGAATGGAGGGGGGCTTCAGGTAGGCAAAAGCACCAGTGCTGAGAAACAGGGAGACCACGGCCAGGTGAGGGAGGCACGTGGAGAAGGCTTTGCGCCGTCCCTGCTCAGAGGGCATCCTCAGCACAGCCACGAAGATCTGCACATAGGACACAACTATGAAAACATAGCAGCCTACGTCTAAACTGATAGTAAAAATGAGAAACACAACTTCCCTGAGATTTGATTCTGAGCAGGAGAGCTTGAGGATCTGGGGAATTTCACAGAAAAACTGGTTGACAACATTGCCTTGGCAGAGAGGCAGTGAAAACGTACTGGCAGTGTGCAGCAGGGAATTGAGAACCCCAGTGCCCCAGGCAGCTGCTGCCATGGTGGCACAAGCTCTGCTGTCCATCAAGGTCCCGTAGTGCAGGGGCTTGCAGATGGCAACATAGCGGTCATAGGACATGATGGTGAGAAGGGAATACTCTGCTGACATGAAGAAGGTAAAGAAAAAGAGCTGTGCAGCACATCCTGTGTAGGAGATGGCCCTGGTGTCCCAGAGGGCGTTGGGCATGGCTTTGGGGAGAGTGGTGGAGATGCTGCCCAGGTCGAGGAGGGCCAGGTTGAGGAGGAAGAAGTACATGGGGGTGTGCAGGCGGCGGTCGCAGGCTACGGCTGTGCTGATGAGGCCGTTGCCCAGGAGGGCAGCCAGGTAGATGCCCAGGAAGAGCCAGAAGTGCAGGAGCTGCAGCTGCCGCGTGTCTGCCAACGGCAGCAGGAGGAACTCACTGATGGAGCTGCTGTTGGGCATCTGCTGTTGTTGGGCTTGGAGTCCTGCTCAGAGTGCAGAAGATAATGACAAGTCCAGACCATTCTCAGAGGCACTACTCCTGCTATACTATGAAATGTTTTAATTCTCCTACAACAGTGTACATTTAGCACCATTACTTGCATTTAATTTCATGTAGATCAGCATTCCTTAAGCAGAAGCAGCATATGGAGCTCTAACCTTCCTCTTATTTTCTTATCCCTTCTCCCTGGATATTTTCATCTGTTTCATGTCTCATATCTTTACCCCAAGTGCTCTTAGAGCCCCCTACCCGAGCTTCTGTGGCATTCAGTTTCAGTTAGAAAATGCTGCCTGTTTGTAGGATAAGTGAATTATTCATGCCTACAGAAAATGAAGATAATTCCATCCTTCGAGAAAGGGGAGACTGAAAGCACATCATGTGTGAGTGTTCACAAAACAAGCAATTGATTGATGAAAAATTCTCAGAACTCTTATTGCCCCTTTTAGATTTCTGACTCCAAACCTCTTTGCCTCAGAACAGGAAATGGAAACCCCCTGCCTTGGCTCTCCTCTTGCAAAGTGCCCTCAGAAACATTCCGTTGTGCAGTGGAGCTGTGATCCCCTGCCCCAGGCAGCAGCTGTGGCAGCACAAACCCTGCCGGGGGCTCCTTACCCCACACGTCTCCCCGCAGCGCCCTGGGCAGCTCCCCGGGCAGGCTGAGTGCTGAGCCTGGCAGGCGGCAGAGTCCCATACCCGGCACACAGCCCCTGGGGCACAGCAGGGACCCTGCTCTGCAGGACAGCCCTGGGCACCCGTCTCAGCTGGAGCAGAAAGCTTTTTCCACAGTAAAGAAACATGCAGTGCCTGCAGTCAGATCTCCTATGGGATGTCCCAGTTATAGTTACCCCTTAATTAAAAGCAGCTCATGGTCAGCTGTGAGACTTACCTTGTCATGGTCTGTGAGCAATGCTCCTGCAGTGAGTTCACAGCCCGCTCACACCACACACATCCTGCAAGCTCTCTCCAATTTCTCTCCTGTCCTTCTGTCACCTGCAGGCTGTGCTGTGCACGAGATCTGCTCCTGGGCACAGCTGTCTCTCTGCAGCTCTGCCCACTTTTATGAGCTCCCTGTGTCCCAGGAACCTGGACAAGCAAGCAGCAGATTATGTCATTTTTATCCTTCCCACTCATTTCCCCTGACATGTCCCTGGGTCCTCATGGCCAACAGCTCCTGAAAGACAACAGCATCATGACTGTGCTTTGAAATCCGCTCAATTAACCACCACATGTCCAGTGGTCAGTGACTGATTGGAGACATATGGGGAGTGCTCCCAGAGATCGTTTGATGAAACAATAAGGGCAACCAGACAAGGAAGGCGAGGTTTGGACTTTCCCTGTGCAGGGCAGTGATCCAGCTGAGGCAGCGCAGGAGTCTCATCCCTTGACAGAAATCCTGGAGCTGAAATGGGATTCGGCTCCCCACAGAACCACAGGAGCTGGGATTTCTCTGGTTCAGTTCAGAAGTGCACAAGGAGTTGCCTGCATGTGAGCTCCTGCTATGAGTCCTCGGTCCTTCAGCTGGGAGGCAGCTGCTCACACACAGACACTGGGTGATGCCCAAGGTGCCTGGGCTGCTCCTGATGTTTGCAAGTGCTTGTAAACCGTGTGGGAAATCCCTGAGATAGACACCTCCTTCCTGGGCATCAGCTGAGGGCCAGAGAGGGGATAGCACCGGCTGTCCGGTGAATTCACTCACAGCTACAAGAGCAGCACAGGGCCTTCAGGAAAGCCATGCCCATGGTGTGTCCGTGCTGCTACGTCACCTCCAAGACCCACGATCGGTCTAATGTTTGTGTGCCACCTTCTGCACACTGATTCTATAGATGAGCTATCCAGTCAGGCAATGTCCAGTGATGCTTTTCAATTAGGATATTTACTTCTGTGCTTTTGCACTAATGCAAACACCAACACACAAGAAGCTAGAAATCTTGGTAGAGCTGCAGGCCTGAGCTCCTGTTTGGACCATGGGGACACAGTTTAATGGTTTCCACAACTGCACTGTAGCACAAGGGGGATACCGAGTCTTTAGGATGGATGGGCGAGGAGACAAAGAAGGGCGACTGCCCTCTGTGAGAGTGCACTGAGCTCTGCCTGGGGATGGAAGAGCAGACAGGTCAGAGCTAATGGAAATGGCAAACAGAGGAGACCATCAGTGTCTTTTCCTGTCTTCCTGATCAGGGAGAGTAAATGGAAGGTGCCCTCTGCAGACAAATGGGAATCTGATGTTGTCTGTCCCTTGTCCCATTTGGTGGCCTTTGTCACTCCATTATCTGTGGCAGGGACAGCACAGCAGGGCATGTGGCATCCAGCAGATCCATGGAGAGCACAGATGGCAGCTTCTTGACCAAGCAGTGGAGGAACCAAAGAGGAGAGGTGCTCTGCTGGATCTCATACTCTCCGGCATGGAAGGACTTGTGGGAACTGTGAAGGTGAAAGGGGCATCAGGCCATGTGCAAGATGCAAATGTATCTCTTTTAATTTATTTATTTATTTTGAGGCTGTAAGCTTAATAGTTGATCATAAATGTCAATAAAACTGAAACAAATAATTGAAGACAAAGATGGAAATCAATGAAAATGTGTTAACCCTTCTCAACATGAAAAATTCTCATGAGTCTTGTTCCATTTTAAGTTGTAAATATGAATCTTTGAGGTGATTTGATGTCTTTTTTTTTCTTTTACTGAAACTTCAATGTTTTCCAGAACTGTGTTCGCTGGACACAAATGCCTTCAGATTCAGAGACACAGACAGTGGTGCCAGTGCCAATGCCCTGTGACTATAGCCCGGTGCCCAGCACTACTCTTCCCTGCTGCCTATTTGATGTGCCTCATCCTCCAAGTTTTTTCAGCTCTCCTAAAGAAATGGCCATGGTTAAGGGCATGTTTTCAGCAGGCCATTTGGGCACAAACTACTCCCACTGCCCTCCAGATTTCTCCATCCCTTGCTCTTTGTTCAGTCAGATACCTCCCAATTATCTGTCTGATTTCTGACTTTCAGGGGGATTACTGGAATTTGTTCCATCTCCCCAAAGTCTGATGGAATGTGTTGTCAACTCCTTCACTGTGATTTGATCTATCCCTTCCTATCTATTCTTTTTCTTTTTCTTCTTATACTTTTTCTCAATCACTGTCTCTTTTTTATTAAGGCACGAAGTCTGAAAGATGTTCATTAATGTCAGTAAAAGTGAAAAACAGAGTTGGAGACAAAGATATAAATCAATGAGAATGTGTTAACCCATCTCAATGTGTGAAATACTCACAAGTCCTGATCAATTTTAAGTTGATACCTCTCAACTACCTGGCTGATCTATCCCAGGAAGATTACTGGAATTTGCTCCATCTCTCAGAGTCTGATGGCCTCTGTTGTCAACTACTTCACTGTGATTCAATCTATCCTATCCTACCTCAGAATAAATAATTTCTTTTAAAAATATTCCATATGAAAGACAAACTTCAATAGATGCCGCTTGAACATGGCATGCAGTTGATCACTGTGTTTTACTGTTCATTCAATTGCATCACCTTTCTTTCCATTTGCTGGCCAGATAAAAAAGAGAAATCTTTCCTTTTCCATGTGTAGCTGGTTCTCTGAGGAAAGCCAGTGGGAGTTGGTGCAAAGCAGTTTTAACACTGAGCGGATGAATGCAGAGGAGAAGAGTGATGTGAAGAAAAGTGATGCAAGTCCCATAGGTCCATTGTGAGCAGAAATTGGGTGGGGAGGTTGAGAAGGACCTTTGTCAACACAGTAACAGTACAGAACTCATTGGGACATCCTGGATTGGTATCAGTTGCACAGTGCTGCTTTAATGTCTTCTTTAAACCCAACTATAAATAAATAGACAATAAATTTATACTGGATTCTTTAAGCTCTCTCCAGATATCCCTCCTTTTTGCTGAACAAGTTCTGATAACCTGAAGAAGATAACAAGATGGCATAAGGCACAGGAGATTCTTTAGGTTATAATAGGCCCCAGGGTGCATTTGATGCTGAGTTCATCAGCCTCTAGTGCAGAGAGAAGTTTGCACAAAGTGCTCAACAAGACAAAGTCGGAAGTAACAGTGAAGTTTCTTGGAGTATTAATGGGCCCACTGAGGGCCATTACCAAGTAAGCTTCCCAAGGGACTTGTTAGAGAAGATAACTGGAAGCCATGACTACAGGCAGGCAAAGGCACTGGCATGCTAAGAAACCTCTCCTTTGCCTTACGAAGCAGACAGGTCAAGCCCTGATTGCAAGACCAGTGGTAGAGAGATCCTGTCTCTCATGTTGGCTCCTGGCATTTCCTGGGGCAATGGGTTGGAGGTCCGTATGATGTTAAATGAAAGACATGGGGACAGAAGATCCCAGGCTCTACATGTGGTGCAAGGACGCTGTGAGGTTCATGTCCCATATGAGACCTATGTTTCATTGCAGGATGTGAGAAGGGATGTGAGAAGGGCCCAGTCTGAACAAGCAGTCAATCCCTGTGAAACTCTGAACTTCAGATCTCTCAGTTCCAGTGCCCTCGTTTGCACATTCTCCCAGAGTTTGAAGTCCTTTATGTTCTGCGGTGCACAATCAGGCACTTGTTCTTGTTATACGTTATGCACTTGGTGCTTAGTACCAACTGGTACCCACTTCTCTGACTTGTCCACATCTCTCTGCAAGTCCTCTCCACCCTCAGTCGAGGCAACAGCACCTCCTCATCTGGTCTCATCAGCAAACTTGCTCAGAACGTCTTCTAGTCCTGCATGCAAGTCATCTGCATAAACATGAAAGGAAAGTGGCCCCAAAATGGAACCCTGGGGACCCCGACAGTGACCATCTACCAGCCTGATGGAAAAAACTGACTATAATCCTTTGGGACTGACCTACTGGCCAACTGCTCACCCACCACATTGTGTTTCTGTCTAGCCATATGCAGAACATTCTGTCCAGAAGGTTGTTGTGAGAAACAGTATCAAAATCTCCACTGAAATCCTCAAGGATTACATCAACTGGCTTCCCTTGGTCAACTAAACGGATAACTGTGTCACAGAATGAGCTTAAATTAAACAGGACCTTTGCCTCACAAACTTGTGTTGGCTGCAACCAATGACAGAATTGTCCTTCAGCTGTTTTTCCATAACTCCCACCATCATTTTCTCCATAATTTTACCAGGCTCTGGACTGACAGGTCCATAATTGCCCATGTCATCTTTCTTGCTCTTCCTTACAATGAGACAACATTTGCCAGCTTCCTGTCAGCTGGTATGACGCTAGACTTCTTTAGATGCAATTGAAATGAGAGCCCAGAGCACACTAAGGCGTCATCATTGAAAGAAAGTAGATGTGCCATAGCTTTGCAATGTCTTGAACTCCAGAGTATGCCACAAATGGAGCAGAGGGGAAGATTTGCCTCTTCTGTAGTGAACTCATTCATTTGGTAAGCAGAATAACACTACCTGATACATGAGGACTGTGTCTCTGCTCTGCTCTGCTCAGCTCACAGGGCAGAGGTTCAGGGTGTTGCTCTCATGTCAGTGCAGGTAAACTCACTTTAACCTTTTTTCTTCTGTAAATGCTTCCTCTGTTTGTATGCTCAGATACACTTCCACATTCCCTCAAGTACACTTCCATATATCATTAACAATTACACTTTCTTATACCATCAAAACTGTTTGTCAAACAGTACAGTTCTTCAGTTCACATAAACTCCCTTAATACAGTCTGTATTCTTCAGTTATAAACACTGTGCCACAGAACCAGCACTGATTGAACCACCTCCCTCACACACTTCCTCGCAAGCAGTACATAGTATTACATAAATGTGTTGACATTCATTGGTTGGGTGGAATGTACACCTCTCCTCAGGACAATCTTACTAATCTACAGAGTACAAACTCCCGTCTTCTTACATACAAGCAGAAAGTACATATGAGTGGACAGACAACACAGTCTTTCACTTTGTCCGTGTCTGGCCATTTCCCTCACAGGAGGAAGGAAACATGGATCGGGACTCGGCACTCACCCTGCAGCTGTTCTGTGTCTCACTCACACCACACTCACTCTGACATTTAGATCAAAAACCATGGTTTATTCATACTACACAATGCTGACAAAGTTTTCTAGCTGGAATCTTAATAACACTCATACTCTGGTCGACCAGTTGCAAACGTTAATGTTTTTCCCAGAGTCGGCTTGACACACGGTACCAAACACTTAAAGCAGATGATAGTATTGAACATACAACCTATAACCCCCGTGATTACAACTTGGAGAACCCAGGCTACCATTTGACAGGCTATCCACTATATCCCATACCCGTAGGAGAGACCAACCTAGGTCCCTCCTATTGTCACCCACCTGGGAGAGAGTACTTGTTCTTGTTTCCATTCATATGACATACAGTTCCCTTTCATAGGAACTCACCCAAGGAGTCTTCCTACCCAGCTGGCAACCAAAGCCATGAGCTCACCTCCCTGGGAGCAGCACGTATGGCTATAAACTGTGTAGGATGTCTCCTCAAGACATATGGGCTCCACTTACCATACACATACCTGGTCCACCTATGGGTGGTCCTTGTCTGTCCCTGCAGTGATCAGGTGAGGAAGGGAGTCCTTCAGAGAAATCTCAGGGTGCGCCAAAAGTGTCTCCCTCTCAGCTGGTCCTGCAGCGAACAGAGCTGGTCCCACCTGGGCCGCCAAATTGACTACAGGAATTGAACTCTATAACCTCTATAACTGATACAGTCTCCCATGACATACTTATACCAAAGCTGAGGAAGTATGGGATAGGTGATTGGACAGTGAAGTGGGTCGAGAACTGGCTGACTGGCAGAGTGCAGAGGGTTGTCGCTGGCGGTGCAGTGTCTGGCTGCAGGGCTGTAACTAGCGGCGTCCCCCAGGGGTCTGTGCTCAGTCCGGTCTTGTTCAACATCTTCATCAACGACCTTGATGAGGGGATAGTGACCACCCTCAGCAAGTTTGCTGATGACACGAAGTTGGGAGGATTGGCTGACACGCCTGAAGGCTGTGCTGCCATTCAGCGAGACCTGGACAGGCTGGAGAGCTGGGCAGTAAGACACCGGATGAGGTTTAACAAAAGCAAGTGTAGAGTCTTGCACCTGGGTAGAAATAATTGCATGCACCAGTACAGGCTGGGGGAAGAGCTGCTGGAGAGGAGCTCTGCTGAGAGGGATCTGGGCGTCCTGGTGGACGACAGATTGACCATGAGCCAGCAGTGTGCCCTTGTAGCCAAAAAAGCCAATGGCATCCTGGGGTGCATTAAAAAGAGCGTGTCCAGCAGGTCGAAGGAGGTGATCCTCCCCCTCTACTCTGCCCTGGTGAGGCCTCATCTGGAATATTGTGTCCAGTTCTGGGCTCGCCAGTACAAAAAAGACAGGGATCTCTTGGAAAGAGTCCAGTGGAGGACCACAAAGATGGTGAAGGGCCTGGAGCATCTCCCCTATGAGGAGAGACTTAGGGAACTGGGTCTGTTTAGCCTTGAGAAAAGAAGGCTGAGAAGGGACCTGATCCAGGTCTATAAATATTTGAGGTGTGGGGGGCAAAGAGGTGAGGCCAGACTCTTTTCAGCAGTGTGTGGAGGAGGGACAAGGGGAAACAGACAGAAACTGCACCATAGGAAATTCTGCACTAATGTGTGCAATAACTTCTTTATGGTGAGAGTGACAGAGCACTGGAACAGGCTGCCTAGGGTGGTTGTGGAATCTCCTTCTCTGGAGATATTCAAGACCTGCCTGGATGCTGAGCTGTGCAACGTGGTGTAGGGAACCTGCTTTGGCAGGGGGACTGGACTCAGTGGTCTCTGGAGGTCCCTTCCAACCCCTACAATTCTGTGATTCTGTGAATATCATGGAGTTGTTTGGATGGGGAAAGACTACCCCTTTGAATGACCTTTTGTCAGGGCATGTCCTGGGATTCCTAGGATCCTCAAAATGCAGCACTGCTTCTGTCACTGAAAAATGGGGCCCTGTGTGGGACGGAGGGAGGGTCCATGAGTCCCTGGCCCACCTGACTGAGTATTTCCATGGTCTTAGCAAAGACATACTTACAACTTGAGAATGACAGTTAGCTGTGTTCATGGTGGCATGGCCACTTTTAATGGCCTTGAACTGTCTGAACATAACTGAAGAGGCTCAGGCTGATGCAAATCAGCTATTGAATGATAGTGTTGAAAAACTGGAAAGACAGGTGGCAGTTTTGATGGGGAAAAAACCTAATTCAATCATTCTCCTATGGAAGATCAGGAACATCTCTCTGGAAGACCATGGGGGCCCTGTACAAGGGAATCTGTATAAAATGGACTCTGTAAATGAAGGCACTAAAAGGTCAGATTTTGAGGTTCCATTTGGACTAGATCTATTTGAGATCTGACTGATTGTAACCCAAAAATGAAAAAAAAAAAAAAAAAAAAATGCAGGATAGGCTGGTGGGAGTGCCCTGACCACTGTCCACCCCCCAAACCCTGCTGCCCATAATACAGCAGCTGAACTGATGGATATAGTACAGTGGTTTAGACAGAAACCAAGAGAGCATGCCAGCATAGCTGCTCTGGTTATGGGACATGGAGGCAGAAAGTGCTATGGTGAATGGACTGGAAATTTCAAAACTGACATCCATTACTACTAACCCTGCCCTCAGGCAAAGACTTTATGCTCTTGTCTGGAGGGCTTATCGCAATAAAGATTGGCGGATTTGCTGCGTAGACCGGTCAGAACTCAGATCTGCGTTGTGCTTCCTGCGGCACCAAACGCCCAACAGTGGCAGTTCCGCTTATTGGCCAGCAGGTGGCAGCAGAGACCACGGAAAGAACGTCTGCGGGACAGACCCTGGGGATCCGTTCTTTTGATTATAGGGGAAGAACACAAAGATGGAAGAGGAGGGAAGGGGGAAAAAAAAAATAAAAAAAAAATATCAAACCACAGCAAACAAATAAAAACTTCTCCAAACGTAGCAAACGTGAATGTCTGTCAATAAATTAATGAGTAATTAAATTGATATCCCTTTCCCGCCCCCCCCCCCCCCCCCCCCCCCCCCAACTTCTGAGATGAAAAAAAAACACTTCTTTTAGAAGAAAACAGAGTAGTAACAACTTCTGTACCTACATTCACCACTCTGAGATCCTGTCTGGGTCTCCCAAGGCTTGTAAATAACCACTGGGTCGGTTCTGATGTCGCGTGATTTGTTGTCAGTTCTCTCATGGTTCTCCGGTCAGTTCTCCGGTGCCAGGATCTGCCACAGGGCATTCTGACCACGGGCATCATGTTTCTACGCTGCCGCCTGCATTTAACAGGCAATGGGACTGCCCAGCATGTGCAAGGCAGCACCTCTTTCACACCACCAGAATGTTTAAGGCTGTTGGGATTGTTGTTAGCGTCCCATTAACACTGAGGCTAGAGATACCCTTAGGATTGACATTACTATTAGCATTACTTTGATGGTGCCCTATCTGGGTCATTTCCAGGGGATGTCAGGAGTAAGGCACAGTGTCAGGAGAAAAAGAACAGACTCTGTTACTTTATAAACGTGATAATAGAGAGAGTTCATTGGAAAAAATACAACTCTTAAATAATGCAAAGCATGCTTCTGATTGGATGCAGGCATCATCTGGGCTCTGATTAATATTACTCTTAAGGTAAAGATTATTGTTACCATAATGATTTTTTTTTTTTGGATTATGATCAGGGTTAAGGTTCCTTTTGCTACAAACTTCTAGCATCATTTTTGTTGTTGCATTTGGAGTTAGGGACGATTTTAGAATCAGGGTAAGGGTTAGGATTAGAGTTACATTGCTGGTTAATGCTGTTATCTTTACAGCTCCTGTGAGGGTTGGGGTCTGGGTCAGGTGTTTAAAAATGAAATGAAAAAAGAATTAAAAAAATATATTGAAAGCTTCAGATTTCCTTAATCTTTGTGGGAATCATATAATGTGCAACTCAGATCTACCTCTTCGTGCAGTGACTGCCTGTAAATTTGCTGGAGCCTAATATAATATGGCCTTGTGCTTTCCACTAACTCACCTTCATTTCATTTTCATTACATTTGCTTGGTAGTCAGATTTTGGTGTGTGGATATTTTAAAACAATCTAACTGACATTAGCAAAAAATTAAAAATAAAATTAAAAAAAATGCACAACAGCATCGTATCAATTTTTATAGATAAGATAAAGAAGAGCAGTTTCCCTTAGTTTTCTGTGCCTCTTTACTTTCTTACCCTCTCCCCTTGTGTGAGAAACTCTCAAAGTCAAAGATTTCTAGTTAGGCAAAGATGGCAGCGATAGCAGCAGTGCTTATTCATTATTGCAATACTGCGCGCACATCCCCTATTGGCAAGGGAGAAACTGCACACCAGTCAGTGAAATCAATTCTGTTCTGTGCCCTAAACCCACTGCAGGTGATGCTCTCATGGCTCTCATTGGTTGAGCATCTCAGGCTCACAGACTCCTCGAGACTGTGGCTAGGATTCATTTCCATAGAAGGTCAATTACCAACCTCTTGTTTTTAGGTCTGCCTTGTACTTTTCTGCGGACAGAGAAGGGCAATGTTTCCAAAAGTCAGTACATTCATTCTGTCCTGTGCTGGGCTCTACCCACCCTGTATTTATCTTGTGCTTGTCTCAATTCTCCCCATGTCAGAATGCCCCCAGTCTGAACTTAATTCTGTTCAGCAACTTTCTTGGTGGAAAAACTACTTATACAGCTGTTTTACAAGAGGGTTATACATTCAGTTAGGGCCTACACTATGTACTGAAAATACTGGAAACTTCCACTGCAAAAGCACAATCTACCTCTCCCATCTGTGCAGCCTTGCAGACCCAGAGCATGCCAGGTTATTTCTGCTTTCATAGCATTTGCATGCTGTAGGGTGAGCACAAGGTTCTGCTGCTTGATTCTTCTGCAAGAGCTGCCTACCGGCAAATGGTTGCAGGGATGGAGGATGTGACAGAAAGCATTTGTCTCCACAAGAGCAGAGTTACATTCAGTGCAGAGTGTGAGAGTCAGGTTGGTGTGGAAAAGCACTGACACGCTGGGGATGATGCAGTGCTCACATGTCTAACACTCACAGACATTACTGTCAGAAGGATGGTGCTGTGTTGTGCTTCTACCTTTGGCAGCCCCTGGAGAAATGCTGTGGCACACAGAACACCTTTGTATTGCACTGACTGCTGCCATGCAGCATGGATTTAACACACCAAATCCAGAGGAGCATGACTGCATCTAACTGCCCTGAGAAAAACTACTGTAGCTGAAGAGATGAGGAGGCAGCTGCTCATCTGCAGAACAAGCAGTACTGCCAGACATTGGGCCAGGTGAGCACCTCCTGCTGCAGCGTGATGATGACAGAGCTGGAGATGATCTGCAAAGCCAGCTTAAAAGTGGGAGACGTGAGTCAACATGGCAGGAGGACAGAGGTGTTAGGGAGCAGCCAAGGCATCAAAGAGTATCAAAAGGCTTTGAAAAGTATCACAAAGTGACAGCCAGGAAGACTGGGATATATCATGAGCAGCAACCTGGATGCTAGAGATTATTTGCTCCCATACAAAATGGTAGAGATCTTGCTGCAGACATCCCAAAGCCAGGCAAAATGGGAACCCAGAGCTCTGCCTGCACGAACCCCACAGCCATAGCATTGCAAGCTGAGCTGCCTTGCTGTTTGTTGCATTCATCCCAATCCCTGTGATTGAAGACTCAGAATGCAGTCGAGGCGATGACTGAGCATGAGAGTGACTTTATTCAATAAAAGACAGGAGGGCTTGAGAGGTCAAGGGTGAAGATGGGACTCCTCTTGTCAAGATGAGAGTGGCTCAGAGCTGGTGCTGCTGCCTGGTGCCTGGGACTGGCAGCCTGACTCTAAGTCCCCATCTAAGATGCTCAGCTTCACCTCACTGATGCTGCCCTGCTCCTGCATGGTGGTGCTGCTGCTGGGACACTCGGGCTGTGCTTGGGATGGGCAGCACTGCAAAGGCGCTGGGTCACAATCCAGGCAGGTGACTGCTGTGTCTGGCAGGCTCAGGTCAGGAGCTTCAGCAGAGCCAGGAGATATGAGAGCATGAACGTGGATGAGCCCCTTGTGTCCATCACTGTTACCATGTGGAAGGCTGTCATCCGAATTGCAGCGATTCATGCTTAATAAGAACTCTCCATTGATGGAAAGACACTGCTTGGTTTGGATCTTTGGGGTTGACAAGGGCTCGAATCACCTAGGAAGGCATAGAAACACAAGGGTTAGTTTCAAACATTTGCAAGTTGAATCATGAAAGGTTGTTGATACTTGGTAATAGAGTGGCGGCAGGAAGAAGCAAGTAGGCTTGAAGCAGCATAGCCACTGTCTTGAAAGTGATCCTCATTCAGGTCCAGCTCGTGTGTTGTTTCACTGTAATCTGCTTCTTTGGGTCTACCTAGTGGGCAGCAACACTCGAGCTGTTACTGATATCATTGAAAAGAACTGGAGACAATTGTTCTATTCCTAAGAGCTTCAAGGTGCCTAGAAGCACAAATAGAAACCAGCAGTATTTCATCACTTCACCAAAAGGAAGGTCAAACACCTGAGCTGTGAAGAGCAGTTACAGAACCTATGCATAAGATCACACCAGACATACTTTGTTCTAACAACAGTTATGGCACATAGTCCATTTCCTTCAATATTCCCAAAATGAAATGATGTGGAGCATTACAGGGAAAGAAACACTGCACACAGACACTATGACCCTGATTAGACTCAAGCAGCAGACTTAAAACAAGTCAGAGTTTTTGATTCCAGGATATTTCAGGACCTATCGTGTGAAATTCAGTTACACAACAGTGCCTAGGTGCCTGCGTTTCAAGCAACTTTCAGATCACAGCCATGTAAAATAAAAACAAATTCAGTGCAGAAATAGCAAGCCTGTACCTTAATACTCATGAGATTATCCATTTTTTACAGCACTCTGACTAAGTTCTAAAACTTGCTCATCCCAGTTCACTTCAGCAAGTTCCACCAATTCAAGCAACGCAGTTCTGAGATCCTGTGTATGTTGTGCAGATAGAATTGAACAGTGCAGAAATAATCTCTGACAGCTTTAAGAGCTCTGTTCTGCTTACAAACTCTCAGTCCAAAACTATTCTCAGTTTTAAGGAAATGAACACCTGAAGCAGTTGGATCATCTGCCGCATTCTGCTTCTTGGCATCATGATTAGCACAAAGGGTTTTCTGCTGTCCTGCAGAGATGGACAAAGTCCTGCTTACAAATGGACCAAGTTTCAGTGTACAGCAGAGTTTGTACCAGACTAAAAAGCCATGCCATTCAATTCATGTGCTCAGGTTGTTATGCACTCCGAAAGGAAACAGAACTAACTGTTGGATTCTGAAGGCAATCTGTGGGGTCCTACATTACCTCCTGATTCTGGAAGAGGAAATTCTAATAGCAAATGCAGAACTTTGATCTTTGTAGACATGAGAAGAGCTGGCATTTAGGAACATTCATTTCAGGGAAATCAAATGATGTGTCTGTATTTTTTACTACAGATAGTATAGGGAGCAGCCAGTTGAAGAACCAGATACAAAAAATCCAGCCCATTGGCAAGAAAATACTTCTCCTTAAATTCTGTATGCTATCATGGTACAGAATTAGGCTACAGTGCCACATAGGCCAACCAAGTGTAGAACCAAATCCACAAAATACTGGTAGACAAAGCAGCAAAAACAGGGACAATATTCAGCAGACAGGCCTTTCTACCCACAGCTCAGCATGTTCTGCCATCCGAAAAGCAAGGCCTCTTGTCAAGCTCAGCTATTTCCCTTCTCAGTGTATTCTAGCACCACTGATACCCACTGGTATCCTCCTGTAGAGTGCCATCATATTGTCATCATCCAAAGGGAAAACCCACACAGCAGAGCATACAGCACTACACCCATGCTCCAAATATCCGCCTGAAAAACAAAAAGACAAGCTTACAAACCTGAAGCACCTCAAATGGCTTCCTGACAGACTGGATTATCTGCCCTTGCCAAAGCCCACATATAGCCCATGAAAAGCTGGCTCTTTCCCTCAGGAAATAAAACCTTATCGTCCCAGAGAAAGCATATAACCCTCATTCAATTGCCCTTTCACTCAGCTTAGAGCACTACTAAAACCAGCATCTTCACCTTAGCTCATCACACTGCTGCAGTTCCTTTTACAAGGATTTCACTGGCAAAAATGAAATCAAAGCCGTCACAAGGGATTTAGCACAGTTACGTGTTACTGGCTACGAGAGCTGTCAGCACAGTCACCTGTCTGGCTTTGCTGCTGTTCTATTTATGTACAGGCACAACAAGGTTCAGACACCTCACAGTGCAATTCTCACTTTGACTGTAAAGAAAAAGGAGGCTTGAAAAGCAGCGTGTGGAAAACAAAGAAACAAGAATTAGAACAACAGTGGGGCCATGGCACTTGTAGGAATTGCTCCGCCTTTAACAGCGATTCAAGAAGTACGAGGGCATCCCAAACCAGACCAGTTTGGACAGATTAACAACTGCAAGTAGTGGGTTCCAAAATTCCAGACATGAAATCAAAGCTGGAAAAACTCTTCACATTTTCATCTCTCAATTTTTAGTTCATTGTGCATTACAACGGAAACAATTCTTCACATACAACTTGGAAGCTAAAGACAAGTCTGACAAAACAGACTGCACAGAAATGATGGATAATTAACAGAGCAAATTGCTCTTTCAAACACTTAGTAATAGAAAGAGATCTCTGAAGTTGCTGTTCTGTAGAGCCCCAAAGCAGTCGCTTGAGGCAGTTCAGGATTAGCCAGAGACAAACCAGCCAGCTGTGTGAACTGAGACCAATTGCACTTTTCTAGTCTGTGGCCACTGACAGCTTCTGAGAGCTACCAAGCGATGCAACCTAGCAGAATTCAGAAGGGAAACCAAGAGAGCCTACCTGAGCTCCACTGCCTTTAAATGCTCTGTGGAGAGGGAAGGGAAAGAGGGGAAAACAAACACCGCTCTACATCCCTCTGAGCCAATAGACACTTTGCCCTGGATTAGCTCTGGTGCTGCATAAGCTGGGCTTCCACAGCATGTGTTCAGGCGGTAATCAAGGCCTGCCTGGAATAACACAAAAAATAGAGAGAAACGTTTGCTTTAACAGAGTTTATGTCTTCTGGTCATAACACTTGAGAAGCCTCAGAGGCTTCTTCTCCTGTGCATATTTTCATTCATCTTAGAGTTTGCTTTCATTCAATGTGACCTCTCTAGGCAAATATTGTCTAAGACAATGAGCATCACATAAATGTGCAGATCTCAAGCTGCTCACTTATCTAGTACCCTTCGCATGATGCTTTATTTTCCTCAGCTGATCATCTAGATTGTGTCTGTTGATTGTGCAACAACAGCCTGTTGATCTCGATTACCTGTGAGAGGCTCTAACTTTGGCCAGGAAAAATCATTTGAGGATAAGTAATTATCTGGGACTCAGTAAGTCTTCCCATGCTTTCATAACAGCAGAGATACACACACACACAAACTCGTGGAACCCCACTGCTTTGCACAATCCTGTGCACACTCACGTGTGTCATGCACTGATTTCCCAGCCAGTCCTCATAGGGTCTCTTACTTAGGACGGGAGTGTAGGGGAGCAGCCAGAAGCTGTTTGCATTCCCTGCTGTCTGCTGGGCAGCTTTGCTGGAGATGCTTGGGTTGCTTTGTTTTTCCTTGGGAGGTGGGAAGGAGCTTTGGGTTGGAGGCACATCCCGTGCCAGAGCATCCCAATGGCATGTGTGGGGCACTGATCTGCAGCAGATGAAGGGGAGGAGGTCCCAGCACAGCTCTGCACCATGCTCTGCCACACTGGGCAGCTTGTTCCTGGCTCAGCAGCGTCATCAGACAAGAAGCAGGGAAGGAAATCAAGGATGGGGGGTACCATCAAACGCAGTTAGTGCATGCCTGTGCAAGACAAACAGACCCAGAGCTTGCAGGTTGTTCCTGCTTTTGTAGCATTTGTGTGCTGTAGCTGAGCAAAAGGTTCTGCTGCTTGAATCTTCTTCTGCAAGAGCCACCTACCGGTAAATGTCTGCGGGGATGTAGTCGGTGTGCACGTCTGAAGCCATTTGAGAACCTAGTCGTTCTTGCTGCAGGACCCCTGTCTTCTGTTAAAAGCTGAACGGTCCCCAGAGCACCTGTTTCCATCAGCTACCACCATCCAAAGCAGCCAGCCTTCTTACAGTCACCTGGCCCAAACATCCCTTTTGCTCTACACTTGATTCCTGCAAGAGATGGGAGCTCGGCACGCACACCATCCTTCCAACACCCCATCCCTGCAGCAAGGGATCACAGCGCTGGCACAGCTGAAACAAAAAGGGTGTGCGAGTTTCCTGTTAGCACTCAGTGTGAACCAATCTACCACTGAGCAACACCGTGAGTCCCCACTCACCTCAGCACAGGTCAACCTGTAACCCCAACCTTCCCCTATCCATGTGCACACGCACACCCATTCACCACCCTGCCTGCTTTGCACACCCCCATGCACACTCTGCATCGTGTGCCCTCCTTTGCATTCACAGACGTGTGCAAACCATCCCTGGGAACACCTACGTGCCTACACCTTCCACAAACACCCCTTTGTGTGCACCTGTGTGCAACCCAACTCCTCAGCACACGCACGCGTTTGTGCCACCCTGTCCATGCACTCACCACGTGCCCTCCAGCAACCAAGGATTGCAGAGATGCTCCAGACTGTGCCAGAGATGGAATCTCAGAGTGCTGGGACATTATTGATCACTAAGGAAAACACTTGGAAGCATATTCAATCTGCAGAAGCTGTAATTACTGGGCACAGTTAGCTTTCCTATGGCTCAGCTGGAGGAGGCGGGTGCTCTCATACATCTGAGACACTCGCACAATGTTGGGATCATTCTGATGGAAACTATGTCTTCAGATATCATGGTTAAAACCAAAACAAGATGATCATGCAGAGCCTTAGCTCTTGAGCAGCACTTCCTCCCCACCCTTCACTACTCCAAGCAGCTCCAACAAACTTCTCAGAAGAAATCCAGGCCAGCACAGACCTGGCAGACCAGAACCAAGTGCAGCTTGTGGGACGGCAGTGCCCACTCCTTGCTTCCACCCTGCTCCAGCAGGTTAAGGAGTCTGAGCCTCACTGGCCTTTGACAACTCAAGACTTTCAGCACCTCATGCCAACATTTCTCACTAAGATACACCTCAGGCATTGAATTCTCTTCTCACTACCTCCTCCCAGTCCTCCCCTAGGAACAGAAACAATTCAGATTCTACACCAAACTACAGCATCTGCACTGCAAGAGCACACTGAACCACCTGCAACAATGAAACATGGTTTTGGAGAGTGGGTATGAAAACATACCTTTAGACAGCTGTCTCCCTGTAGCCAAAAGGAAACCAAGAAGGAAAAGTCCAGCCTGAAACATGCCCATGCTACTAGCCCAGGTTTTTCACAGTCAATGCAGAATCCATCCTGTTCTTGAGGTAACAAACGACCAGTGAGTCTCCCGTTGCTCCACCCCTTCTCCTTCAAAGCCTGAAAAAGAAAGAAAAAACAAGCAGAAAAAACCCAGACGTACCTTTCCACACACAGAGCAGAAAGTGGAACAGCAGTTGTCTCCTTCCTGAGACATGGTGGGGAGCATCCCAGAGGAAGCCCAAGTTCTTTGCTTCTCTCCACAGGGACTTCAAGCACTCTTGGCAAGAGCTGCTTTGGTTCTTTCTTCAATTGCTTCCATCACCAGAATCTCCTTTGGAAAAGGAACCCGAATGAAAGAATCAGCAAATGAAAAAGAATGAGCAATAACCACTTTCCCAGCATTCTTCTGACATGCAATTAATACTCTTGACTCGGGCAAGGTCTTAAAATCAGCTGGTTACAAGAACTGTCCCAAAATATATCCAGCTTCTGTACAGCTGCCGTTATTTCTGACAGCGAGTGTAATCACAGAATCATAGATTGGCCTGGGTTGGAAGGGACCTCAAGGATCATGAAGATCAATCACCTCCCTGTCCCTGCTGGCCATCCCCTCTTCTGATGGAGCCCAGGGGACCATTTGCTCTCTGAGCTGCAAGAGCACGCTGATGGCTCACGTTCTGTTTTTCATCCACCAGGACCCCCAGGTCCTTCTCTGCGGGGCTTCTCTTAAGGACTGCTCCTCCCAGTCTGTAGAAATGCCTGGGATTCCTCCAGCCCAAGTGCAAAACCTTGCACTTTGCTGTGTTCAACCTCATTAGATTCACGTAGGCCAACCTCTCGGTTGAGCTCCCTCTGAATGGCATCCCTTCCTTCCACTGCGTCAGCCGCACCACTCAGCAAACAGCAGAAGGTGCACTCCATTGCATCATTGGTGTCTCTGATAACCATGTAAAAAAGCACTGGTCCCAAGACAGACTCCTGGATGACACCACTTGTTATCGGCCTCCACCTGGACATAGAACCATGAATCACCACCCTCTGTCTGTGGCCTTTCAACCAATCCCTTATCCACCAGGTGGTCCACCTGTCAAATCCACATCCCTCCAGTTTAGAGATAAGGATGTGGTGGAGGGCAATGTCAAAGATCTTGCTCAAGTCCAGGTCAATGACATCTGTTACCTTCCTTTTGTCCACAAATGCCGTCACTCCATCATAGAAGGCCACCAGACTGGTTAGGCATGGCCTTCCCCTGCTAAAGCCACGCTGCCTGTCTTGGATCACATGCTCATTTCTTATGTGATCAAGCATGTCTTTGAGGCAGATCTGTTCTTCACCATCTACATCAGTTACACATTTGAATCAAATAATTGGTGTTCCTGTCACCAAGAAAACCTCTTTGTCTTCTACTCCTGCTGCACTTCTGTGCTTTCATCAGAAGCAAAGGAAGAGACCACCTCCTAGATCCAAATTTTAAGAAACCAACACCCAATAGGTGTCATCTGAAGTAAAATAGCAGAGAAATTAAGATGACTCTTCTGCATCCAGCTTGGATCACTCCCTCACTCAGGCACACCACCATCAGATCAAGGAGATGCTGCCTTCAGCTTAGAGACTGTATGGGAAATCACAGCTTGAACCTCTGATTAATCAGCTGAGGCAAGTATTGGGTCAGCTGCGGGAGCACAGGTGAGAGTAATCTAGCTGTGCTCCCAGAAGGGGTGGACCTCGACTCAACCTCCTCTGAGACCTCATTTAAAGGCTGACCACCTCTGAGACAGCATGTCTTAGAGATTGCTCCCTAGTTGAGGCTGCCTCAGCTTTCTAGTCAAGGTATCGATATTGGTGAGTTTCCCTTTGCTAATAACCTTAGGCTATTTACCACCATCTTGGTTAATATCTTTTTATTAACCACCCTTACAGAGACCATAAGGGTTTGGGCTTCCAAACTCTCAGCAAGCATTTGGATCAGCCAGCTTCCTGCCGAGGAGCCCCCTGCATCACTGCTGCCTATTCTGGTACCGGACCCGCAGATGCTTCAGAGCTCATTAGCATGGACTTCCTTCCTCCCCTCAGCAGCTGCTCCTGCACTTACCTTCATTCCTACTCAGATACCGGCCGCTTCCAGCACCAGCTGACCTGCAAGACACAGAAAGGAAAGGTGGGAGTCATGCAAACGCACAAGCCCAAGGCTGTGTCACCACCACACATGGCAGCCTCGGGAAGTCAGCTGAAACTACAGCCTTTGTCAGAATGGAAACAGGCACCGTCAATTAAGTGTGACCTCTGAACTCATTGCCACCATCAGAAATAGGCACTGAAATCGCTCACTTCACTGCAGCTGGTTAACTCCAAATTCTTTTGCTTTTGGGAAAATGCGGACACGGAATTGAAGGACACCAGAAAAACGACATCTACTTCATTGTAGGTGGTTAAGCTTGGAAGCAGGACTTGAGCAAGAAATGCTTCTCAGCTCCTTGAAAGGCACTAATCCTGACCTCTGCCACAGGTGGCTGAGTGACACAAAAGTTGAGCTGCCCATTCAGAAGCACATGGAGCAGGCCATGGAGCGGTTACATACCAACACATGAACAGGCACTTTCCCATTGGAAGGGAAATCCCTTCTCCCTGCCATGCCATGCCCACACCGCTCCTCAGGGCTGCACTGACAGCACAGACAGAATTGAAACATCTTTTGTCATCATTGTGGTTTTTCACAGACCCAGACAATGAGATACTGGGTTGCTGTGTGGGTTCCCAGGCAGCACTGCCATTTCCAAGCCATTGCTTCCTAGGGGCACAGAAAGGAAAATGCCTGAACAAAATTTCACCCAGAGATTGCTATTTTACCATTCTTCCATGCAAAACAGGAGGACAGTACAGCGGATTTGTGCAGCTGCATCAACACCCTGGGTGCTAAAGGAATGCAAAGACAGAAATATCAAACCTACAAGGAGGGAAGCTATGTTTAGTAATATCTTTTCTCATTTACAACAGGCAGTTGGCACTACTAAAGGAAAATCCCAGGCCTCAGGTTCTGACAGTGCGACAATCTGGCACGGACTCAGATGTGAGTGATCCAAATGGTTTATTCCAGGTTCTAATACCACTTCTGTGAATTCACACGTTTTCTCTCTTAACTTTCCCACAGCCTTCACATGTCCACAGAACATCCTTTACGGCGCACGTAGGCACTCATCCCACCAGAGCCATCAGTCATTCCTAGCCATGTGCTTCTCCTCCAGTCACGGACAGTATCACACGGCCATCATGCATCTTAAATGACTTAGTTTTTCTGTTCTTTCTGGAGGTGTCCATGGTTCCTAGCCTTACCTTCTCATGCCGTTCATCTTCCTCTGCAGCTCCTGCTCTGAAGAGTCTTCTTATGTTCCCACATGACAGGAAGAAAATGAAGACACAACCCCTGCCACCAAGGTCAGCTCTGCAGCACACGTTACCTGAGGAGCACTTGGCTACTCATGCAAACTGCACAGTACCAGGAAGATTGTTACATGTTGCACTTCTTCTTCTCCTGGCTCAGAAATTAAATTTTCTACCTAGAAAATGGAAAACAAACAAACAAGCAAACAAAAAACAACAACAACAAAAAACACCTCACATGACATAAAGGAGACATGATTGTTACTATGGAATTCTGGAGGGCAAGGTATTTGCCCTCTCTATGAAGAAGCTGACTGCAAAGGACTAAGAACAGCCACGATCACGTTGAGAACTTGCGGGTAAAATTCGGGACTGAACCAATAATGGGCTTCTGGAGGTGAGGGTCTGCTCCAGGCCGCCTGGTCAAGGGAGCCTGTTGATGGGCCCTGCTTACTGCAGCTACCAGAAGCACTGCGCTCACTGACTCTCAACTTGCTGGGGGATTCCAGTCAGGCTGGGAAATCAGCATGGCTGGCTGCAAGCTGTCTGAGAGACTGCTGGACTGCACTGGGAATAACTTTGTGGGCCAAGCATTAAGCACACCAAGCAGAAGGGAAGCATTACTGGACATGCTGCACAGCAGGGGTTAAGACTGGAGGTGGTCAGGGCTGTAGTGACCATGCCCTCCTAGAGTTCCTCATCTCAAGGAATGCGGGCCTGGCAAAAAGCAAAGTCAGGACCCTGAGCTTCAGGAGAGTCAGCTGCAGGCTGTTCAAAGAATTCTTGGACGAGAGACACTGGAAAACTGTTCTTAGGGGCAAAGGGTTCAAACATCCCTTTGTGTGCACCTGTGTGCAGCCCAACTCCTCAGCACAGCCCTGTGCAAGCACACATTTGTGCCACCGCATCCACGCACTATCTATGTGCTCACACACACTCACACAACCACATCCCTTAGTGCAGCCCTGTGCGCACACACACACTCACACATGTGTAACCCCTTCCTTTCACTCCCAAAGTGCACGCACACACCGGTACCACAATGTCCTTGTGCAGCTCCAACACTTTGCACACCCCTGTGCACGTACATATATGTGCATGCTCGTCCTTGCACACATACCCACAGACCTACACACAGCTGAGCAACACCACTGGTTTGTACACTCATGGACACAAATGTGTGTACAACACCATCCATGCACAAATACACACACACACACACATGGATCCCCACTGCTTTGCACAATGCTGTGCACACTCACGTGTGTCATGCACTGATTTCCCATCCAGTCCTCGAGGGGTCACTTACTTAGGACAGGAGTGCAGGGGAGCAGCCAGAAGCTGTTTGCATTCCCTGCTGTCTGCTGGGCAGCTTTGCTGGAGATGCTTGAGTTGCTTTGCTTTTCCTTGGGAGGTGGGAAGGAGCTTTGAATTTGAGGCACATCCCGTGCCAGAGCATCCCGATGGCACAAGGGGGATCAGGGCCCCTCTATTGGTTACCTCAGTGGCTTGCAGCAACTGGAACTTTTTGCCTATTGAGAAAGCTAAAAAGTGTGAGTTCCTCCTGACCCATATCAACAAAAATCTCAACCATAAAAAAGAGACGTCTTCGTATTCAAGCAAATGACAACAGTAAGACCATGCATGTTGTTTTGTTGTATTTCCTCTGTAATCATGGGGAGGATATGAAGAAGTGGTATAATTCATCCACTTCTGCACTTCAGGCACAAGTTCCTTAGAATTGGAAGAGACCCTTAAAGGCCATCTAGCCCAGCTCCCCTGCAATAAAAAGGGACATTCACAGCTAGATCAGGTTGCTCACAGCCTGGTCATTAGTCATCCCAGAGGCAAAACACACACTGAATGATCTCTCCTTCAGTCATAAATCCTTGGAGACAACAGCATTGACACTGCATGTTACTGAAGCAGTAAAAGAAATTGCTCCTGTAACTCTCCTTGTGTTAAGTAAAATGATGATAAAAAGCAATGGAATGCTTTGGCAGGACACCAAAACCATCCTCCTTCCTTGATATCTGCTGCAATGGAACCTTCCACTGGAAGAAAGCCTCTGATGACTTGTCACCCCAGAGAGGTCAGCTTTAGAAGCAGGACTGCTGCACAATAGAATGAACTGGAGCTCCTTAGCATCTCTTACATCCAGGAGGGGTGTGATCAGACCCACCTATCACCTTCAGGTGCGCTTTCTGACACCTTGTCTGACTTCACTGTCACTGTGCCAGCATCCTCAGGCTTAACCTGCTTCATTGTCAGTGTGCAGCAATTGCCAACGTTCTTGATGTCATTGTAATTGTTGGTGTAAAGGAGGTTGCCATTCAGGAACCATTCCACGTCCTCGTCATTATGGGACAGCTCGCAGGAGAAGACAGCAGAGCTCTCTTCTTCAATTTCTACATCCTGCAGGTGCTTCGTTACTTCTACATTGCGGGCTGTGGGGAAACAAGGTGAACTGTTACCACTGTTACTATAAATCATACTGGGATGTGGTAGAATGGTTGGACTAGATGATCTTTGTGTAATCATCTATGTGAAGATAATACATGTATAAAGTTAGCAGGAGAGAACGGCAGAAGTCAACCTCAAGAAGAGAAATCTGAGGTGAAATAGGACATGGAAGAGGCCACCCTCCCTGCTCATACCTTCAGCTGTCAGCGTGGCCTCAGTCTCTGCAATTCCTGCCTTGCACTTGTACACACCAGCATCATCGGGCTTCAGCTTCAGAATTCTGAGCTTTACTGAATGCTTATCCCTCTTGATCTTGTACTTCTCAGAGGGCTCGATGGGTGTGCGGCCCTTGAACCATTTCACAACCTTTGGAGAAGGCCTGAAGTCACAGGACAGGATGACAGAATGACGTTCCAAAGATGTCTTGTCCTCCAACTTCCTGGTGATTTCTATATGGTAATCTGCAAAGCAGGGGTGGAAGAGAAGAAAGGATGAGGACAATTGGAAGAAGAGGAAAGTCTCTTGCGTGTATTCCATTCCAATTAATGTCAAGTTCACAATGGTTCTTTGAACGACTCTAAAGATAAAACAAACGATTGTCTATAGGGAATGCCATTGACTACATTTCTATGAAGTAATACTGTACAGTATCTACCAAATGCAAGGTCCAGCTCTTGTTCTGTGCTTATTAAATTGCTCCCAATTGTTGAGGCTTTTATTCAAATAAGAGTGAGTTGAAAATATAACAAGTACTTTAGGATGTGAATGGATAATCTTACGCTGGGGACAACAGCAGATAAAAAGCCTGCAAGTTTCTTTCAGATGAAATCAATGACAAACCGCACCAAATTTAGGTGCTACCAAACTTAAACTTGTCTAGTTCAGAAATACAATTAATTTCACCTGATTTGACTTCTTTGGTATAGCCAAGGACAAAACCTCAGCTCTGTAAATCTGAATAGTAAGCACATCACAGCTATTCAAACACATCTTTTACTGAGATGCAGCTGTCTCATTTAGTGTCCAACGACTTTGAACTGGAAATGGAGCAGACCAAAGCAGAATCTAAACATGGCTTCTACAAGGACTGATCAAATGCGGCCACCGTCAAATTCAAAGTATCTGATACAGAAGGATCACACTCACTGTCAGACAAAACCTCTTTGGAGAGGTGAACTGACTGCCCTGTTCACCCCCACTTTGGAAATAACTGCACTCATTTCCTACCTGCTCCCAGCAGTGTGGGATGGTGGGATAGCATCACACTTCCCACACTAAGCATCCCACCATGTCACTTGTTCCACCTAAACCTCAGTCCCAAAACAAAAGGGGAACTCGCTTCTTAACCCTCTTCACTTCATTTCAGATGTCTTATATGCTTGATCTCCAACCCACCCCCCACTCAGGAGAAAGACCCCCCGCTTACACCCTACCATCTTGTTGCATTCTGATGTTGTCATCAGCCTTCAGCTTGTTGTCCTCTTTGTACCACTGGGTCTGAACCTCATCGTGTGAAATCTCACAGACAAAAGATGCACTCCCATATTCATTCACTTCCACATCTTCCAGTGCTTTAACAATCTTGATATCTCCAGCTGTGAAACAGTAGAGATATATTTGTCAGGGTATTTCCAGAACTGAGTACAGCATCTTTTCCTTACACATGTTTGCATAGAAAATAAGTAGGATTATGTTTTATTCTAAACCATCATCCATTCCTGAGTCATTTCTCTCTTCAACACAGTCAATGCATTATTGCCCTTGAACTTAAAGACAGACCTACTAGCTACAATGGAGCTCCCTGCAAACAGTTTTCATGGAAACCAGAATCTCATTTATTCTAAAACCTTTCAAGCAAAATTAAGGGTAGAAAAACAATAGAACTGACTGAATCTTTAAGGTCATTTAGTTCCAGTCCCCCTGCTATAGGCAGGGACACCTCCCTCCACACCAACTCTTCTCCTCAGGGTCAAGGCTTCTCTCAAATCATTCTCCTCTAAGCCTGTGCCTGTGCTTGGGATTGCCCTGACCCAGGTGCAGGGCCTTGTACTTGGCCACACTCAAGTTCATGAGGCTGCCAAGGGCCCACCTCTCCAGCCTGTCCAGGTCCCTCTGAGTAGCATCCCTTCCCTCTAGCACATCAACAGCACCGCTCAGCTTGGTGTCATCTGCAAACTTGCTGAGGCTGCATTTGATTCCACTCTCCATGTTGCCTACAAAAATGTTAAATAACACTGGTCCCAACACCACCCTCCACCTGGACACTGAGCTATTGACTGCAGCTCTCTGAGTGTGACCATCCAGACAGTTCCCTATCCTGCAACTGGTCCATCCATCAAAACCATTTTTCTCCAGTTTGGTGACCAGGATGTCATGCAGGACGGGATCAAATGCTCTGCACAAGTCCAAGTAGATGATGTCAGTTGCTCTCCCATTATCCACTGATGCTGTTACTCCATCATGAAAGGCCACCAAGGTTGTCAGACATGGCTTGACCTTGATGAAGCCATATTGGTTACCACCAATTACCTCATCTTTATTTTCCAAACTATGCCAAGGAGAACTAGACAGAACTCTACAGTGTTGTGTCACTACAAACCTGTCTGAACCATTGGCTTCTCTGCATGCTCATCACTAGTCTCTCCTTAGCTTGTGTGCCTACAAACAATGTATGGGGAATGTCAGCCACAAATCTTACCTAGGGGACATCTTTGCTTCAAAATCCTTTGAACATCACACAATCCCTTTTAACTCTCCAGGTCTGCATTTAGTTATGTCAGAATCAGGCCATATTTCTGTGCTGCTATATCCCTTTCCTTCTGAAGGGCCTGGATACAACTTGGATTAACCTCAGGAGAAGAGTTCCTGCATAGAATCATAGATTTACCCAGGTTGGAAAAGACATTGAAGATCATCAAGTCCAACCGCAGCCTAACCAGTACCCTAACTCTAAAAACCCTACACTAAATCATATCCCTGAGTACCACATCCAAAAGGCTCTTAAACACAACCAGGGATGGTGATTCAACCACCTTTCTGGGGAGCCTATTCCAGTACCTAAAATCTCTAGTATCTAAATCTCTCTAAAAGAGCACAGGTATTAATCTGACCAGAAAGGTTCCTGTTTGTTCATAAAATGAGCCTTTTCCGCTCCATCTTGCATAGGCCACTGGGCACAGGGTAGCTGGGAGACCACAGAAAAAGTGGTTCTGTGAGCAATAGGGAAACTACTGCCTAATCCAACTCCTCCAATCTCTGCGCTCTGCCAGCATGTCTAAATAGGGTGGCAGATACACACAGGAGATAAATATTTCCACTTCCCTCAGCCAACACTGCTCTGAATTTCTATGGGACACACAGTTAGATGAAAAGGCATTTGACAAAGAAGGAAATGAAAGAGTTTAATCTGCTGTGTCATTCTCTCGGTAGCCAGAATAACTAACCCTCGCCAGTGTTAGTTCAAAGAATAGGCAGATTTTATCTCCTGACATGAGCAGTAATTCAAAGAAGCTGGTATATGATCCAGTATCCTGCATATTCACTGCAGGCAGGAAAAGACATTATGAGATAAGGGAGATCTACACATCACTTGTTATGAACACCTCATAAAGATAAAACCACACACAAGAGGAGAGTTTAGGAAGAGGACCACTCTTGGACTACTTTCCAAGAGGCATCAATTAGTAACTCTCTTCGCTCATTTTTCACACTACTCCACAGTGTCCTCCTGAGCCCCCTTACTCCTGTTGCCAACTGCTGATGCAGGGAATCCTGAGGAACCAAGGATTCATAGTTGTTCCATCAGTAGTCCTTGGTCAGCTCTCCCTCCCTGCCCCTTCTGTTTTGATCCCACTAACCAAATTTTAGTTAGTCTGAAAAGAGGATGGAAACCTCCGCAGCAATTAGTTTCTAAATATCTTGCAATGGGCAGCTTGTAGGAGCCCCATCTCAATGCCCACAGCACAGGAGGCAGGACTGCTTAGCCCATGCACTAGTGCATTTACCAGCACAGATGTAAGCCCAGATCTATGCACACCAAATACAGGCTCTCAGTTTGCACAAGGAGGCATCCATGGAGCTGAAGTATTAGGCAGATATTGTGGTGGGGCAGCAGTTATTGAGACGCCAGACAGAAAGGACACAGATAACGTGGCAACTCAGCTTTACCATTATGACTGATGATGGAACATCTAATTTCACTGCTCAAAAGAGAACTTCCATATAACTGGAAAGAATGAAATTCACAGGGGAAACCACACACAGACACACACAAAAGCAATACAAAGGAGATGAAGGATGGTTCACATACTAGTGATTCACTCTGAGACGCAAGCAAATGAAAGAGTATCCCCAACCATTTGCCTCCTGAAATGCTAAGTATATAAACTCATTGCTGTGATAACTCTGCCAGACGTGAGTCATACACTGTAAAACCTTATGGGGTCAATCAGTTTAACTTCATAAATTCATTACACCAACAAAAACAGACCATCGTGTCCAGGCTGGTTCATTTCAGCTCTTCAAAGCTGTTGGTAAAACTGCCTGAGAGCTGAAATGCTTACCAGCAAAAGCTAAAAACTGTAAATCAAATGTAATAGGCTGGCTTTGTCTACTGTATAGAAATGATGCCTGAAAAAAAGTAAATAAAAAAGAACGTAAACCAGAACAAATGGAATGGCTACATAAAACAGCCAGTACTGAAACAGCAACCCAACCTGGTTGCAGAATGAGAGAGAAAATGAGAGTTCACCAAAGTCATGGGACAGAACACATGTTCATGTTCATGCTAACACTGAACCCAAGTGGCCACATGAGGACAGCATCTAGTAGGAAATCAGAAAAAAGCATCCTTTCATACGTCCCTTGGGAAGGTGGCATCTACCAGGGCACAGCAGACCCGTGTGTTCAGTAACAAGTCTGATGCTTCAGAGCCCAATGATGAGCTACAAACTGGGGTTTAACCAATGCAACACATGGAGGGAAAATCTGTCTTGAGCATAAAGAAGAAAGAGAAAGGTATCCAAAAGGACTAACCAAGAAATGCCCAAACTGCCCATGAAGCATTTCTTCCCGTGGTGCAAAATACCACAAGAGGATTTATTTGCTCTTTCAGTTAAACATAAAATGAACCTTTAGGGTAGCTGATGTCTTGTCTTAGGCTGCTCAGCATGTGGATGTTCCCTGATCTTCATATTCACACTTGTGAATAATGAGACTTCTCTTATTTCCCTGGGAAGTAATGCCCACTTTTTTACTTTGACAGAGCTCCTTCCCATCCTAGAAGGGAAAATATCAAGTCAGATCTCCATTAGTCCTTCCATCTCTGCACTCAGCAAAGGGAGCCTTCAGATCTATGCTTAATTCACCCACTCCCCTAGAATTAATGGAACTGTGCTTACTGGAACATATGCTGAAGCTTAAGCACAGTGCAGTGTTTTCAACATGTAGGAATGGCTATAGAACATGCATAAATTCTGGCTGACCTATGACAGCTTAAAGCACTGCAGAGGACTGTTAACAAGCCTGTTTGGACATCACCTTGAATAAATGACGTTATCCCCAAGTAAGGGAAGGAACAGCTGAGCACCGGGGAGGTACACAAAGTGCCAGAGCAAATTCTCACACTGTCAGGTGCAAAGAAAACTGAGATTTCACCCCAAAAACCCAGTTCACAACAAGGCTACAAAATCCCGGCTGAGAATTTCTGTGTTAGACTTGAAGCTCAAGACTGTACTGTAGTTCAACCAACAATATTTTGTGCAGCATGACCTAAAAAGTTCACAATAAAACCAAAACAAACTTCAATTTCAACTTGATAAATGAACTCAGGACATAATAACAAAGAGTGCTGATCTGGGCAAATAAAAGAGCATAAAGAAAAGAGAGCAGTGAAAAAGCTATCAAGGAAAAGCTCAGACTCGCATCCCTTGGAAGTGAAATTAAAGGCTCTCATTCATTTCCAGAGAAGTCAGAAAGGAAAATACCATTACATGTCATACCTTGAACCACTTGACGTCCACGTTGGGCCTGCACAGCTCACACTCAAATGTGACCTTGTCCTTCTGAGTGACGCTAATGTCTGCCAATGGTTTGCTGATTTTCACAGGCAATTCTGAGAAGGAGAAAGAAGAATGTGGATTTAGTTGGGAACTTAGTTTTGTTCATAACCAGGTCCATGGGTGCTCTTAAATGTATCCTTCCAGATGGAAAAAACATTTCAGGTGGCCTCCTAGATTCTACCCCTTTTTGTGTTGCACGCAACACTGAAAAAAAAAAAAAATTACTTTTGCAAAGCTCTTTTTGTCATAAGGAAACAAATATTTGGGGAATGGCAGAACCAGGTAAAATTTTCCTTCACGTCAAGAAAGTATAAATTTCACTCTCATACTCTTGGTGTGCTTTCTGCTATGATTATTTGGACTAATTAAGCTTTTCCCTGATGAAAGCCTAGAAGTATATCACAAGAAGGACCAACTTACCCATGACCTTTTATTTGTCTTACTCAAGCATCTCCTCCTGACCATAACTGACAATAAAATATTCACCCAGACTACAGGTTTGAGCAGCTGAGTTGTTTCTAGGATCTCCTGCAGTCTCAAGCTTGGAACACACACTTGTCTTTTGACTAAGTGTCTCTTATAGTGCAGTAAAACAACAGGTTTTCACACGGCAATTCCTCATTTACCTTGATCTGAAATCATTCTCAAACCATGCAGGATCAGTCCAGGGAGAAGGGGAGGAGAGGGGAAGGGAAAGGGGAAGTCCACGGTCCTCTAAAATCAGGCTTATTAGCCTAAAGCTCAACAGCAAATAGCAGTCCACTTCCCCACATTGCTAGACTCCGAGCATTTAAAGAACATCAGCTGACCTCATGATGAGCTCTAACATAGCCAAAGGAATTAATATATTAAAATATTTCCTCAGGGGGAATTGTGGCTGTTCCATGCCCACAGGGTAGAAGACAGCCAGTCTTCCTCTCAGCCACATAAACAGCTGCTTAGTGCTCCCAAAGCGAATGCTCACCAGTTGTTTCCAGCTCGAAGGTCATCTTCTGGCCAGCAGCCTCGCAGATGTATTCTCCAGCATCTTTCCTCTCCAGCTGCTCCACAACCAGACGCCGTGTTTTGCCCACAGATTCCATTCTGAACTTTCTGGAGGAGGCAAGCAGTCTTCCATCCTTGTACCATTTTACTTCGGTTGTATCCTGTGCTACTTCACAGCTGAGGGAGGCACTTGCTGCCAGGGCAGCACTCACCTCTTTCTGCACCTGCTCCTGGTTTATAAACACAGGTTTTGGCTCTGAGGGAAGAAAAGAAAAACAGAAGGACTGAAATGAGACCATCTTGCAGGTTTGTATGTACAGGTTGGAACAGGTTTAGGTTACCACTTGTGCCCAAACTAATAGCCTTCACTAGAGAATATCAGCTCTTCTGTTGAAACAAAGTGTCAAATCTAGGCAAGAAAGAACCTAGGAACTGAAGGAACCAAGAGGGTCCTTGAACACCAGTCCCATGGTTGCAAGTCACTATGCAAACATATTTAACCCAAAAGAACATCTGTCCTGCAGGCAACCAAAACCTGAGTTCCTTTTACTTAAGACCCACTGTGAAACATCAAAACACATAAACATGCAATAGTCAAACCACTGGCTGCCTTTTCATGACCCAGAACAGTACTCCTGGCTTCCTGAACAGACTCCTCATGGCCTCTACCATTGCCACAACTGTGACTGTCAAAGGCACAAAGGAAATTGCTCACCAACGCAGTCCTTTGTTCTTTGTGTGTGATTTGCAGATATCTATCTTACTTTGAGCTCTGGGAATAGTCAGCTCTACCAGGTCTCTTACTGTGAGTAGCAGACTCACCTATCCAGATGCAGCCTCCAACATAAAGGCATAGTAAAAAGGCAGTGTACTACTAGGAGAAGTTCCTGCTTCTCCTGCCATGAAAGGCTGCACGTACAACATGCACTCCAGCCTCACTGCACATACTTATCTTAGTCAAATGTTTAGGTGAACAAGAATTACAGTTTGGGATCTCAGGCACAGGAGAGATTTGAATAATATCTTGAATATTGCTTCCACTGTACATATATCAGTAATTATTATTCTACAGACAGACTGAAACAGGTCTTTGTGCCATACTAAAACCAAATACTTGCTACAAACCCAGGCAATCAAGTCTAGGGGAAATACCTCAGCACAGACTACTGCACCTGGATCACTGTATAATGGAAACTAGATTTTACTTTACTGTTCTCTGCTGTATTTCAGACAACACCTGTCTTACCTGTGATATGAATCTTGAAGGTGAGTTTCTGGCCAGCAGCCTCGCAGCTGTACTCCCCTGCATCTTTCTTCTCCACCTGGCTCACCACCAGCCGACGCTGTTTGCCCTCTGACTCCACCCTGAACTTCTTGCTCGAGGTGATCAGTTTCCCCTCCTTGTACCACTTCACCTCCGTCTTCTCCTGGGCCACCTCGCAGCTCAGCGTGGCATTTTCTGTTGGTGCAGCCTTCACCTCCTTCTGCACCTTCTGCTTGTTGATAAAAGCATCTTCTGCTTCTGGAATTGAAGGCAAATGGGCACATTTAAGACATGAATCTTTTCTACACAGCCTTCCCCAAATGCCCAAATTAGTCTTTGGACTGTACCGTTGAGGACAGCTTTCCCACTCACATTTCCTGACAGTGCTATGAACTGAATGCCAACATCTGAACTATATCAATTGCCAGTGAAGAACTTCCTCCTTGCCAGACCAAAACAGCTTAGATAGCCCTAAACTTGTTTTCATTTCCACCAGTATCATGTTCCAAAATCTTCAAAAATTAAAAAACACCCCTTTCCCCACTGTCCAGCAGCACACCAGCATACGCAGTCATTGAAAAGTCTGTTTCATACAAGGGGACAGGCATTAAATTGTCCAAACAAGCTGACAGCTGTAAGTTGCTTTGCTAGCAAAAGCCAGGTGAGGGTCAAGGTTAAATTCTGTTTGTGATTAAGTCATAGTGAGGAAATATATTTTTCTCACCTACTTATTTCTGAAAACAATTCTAATATCTCCAGAGTTTTCAGAGGCAGTAATAAAATGGTTTCCCCTATGGAATCATAGAACGGTTTGGGTATAGAAGGAAGCTTTAAAGATCATCCAGTCCAACCTCTTGCCGTGGTCAGGGACATCATTCACTAAATGAGGCTGCCCAGGGTCCCCATCCAGCCTGCCCTTGGACACTACAATGATGAGTCACCCACAACCTTCACTGGACAATCTGTTCTAGTGTATCACCACCCTCATCATAAAGAACTTTTCTCATGTCCAAACTGAGTCTACCCTCTTCACTTTTGAAACCATTGCCCCTTCTTAGGTTGCTACAGACCCTGGTAAAAAGCCTTTTTCCACTTTCTTATCAGACTCTCCTAATAAATAGAACGCCTGTCTTCCTACATTTTGGAAAGAAAAGCACCAGCTTGAAGGCTTTCTATTTTTAAGCATTTCTTTTGTACCTGCTATAGAGAAGAAAACAAAAGACAATATGGGAAAACCTTTTTAGTTGCAGGTTTCTTTAATTTAATAGAAACCACCAATGCCGCCTTCTAGCATTGTGACCAAATGCTGTCTCTGAGACTATTTAGGAAGAAGCATTTGCAGGGGTGTGCTTGTGCCCTGAAGATATCTTTAATATTCTTTAATTTCCCCTGAAATTATTGACTTCTCATTTTGCTATCATTGCATCTACATGAGATCCCCAGGGAAATTCCCAAATTATTTCCAGCCTGTCTTAAGCTGAGGCTACCCAAGTCCTCTGCGTTCATAGCTTCAGAAGGCAAACAGGAATGTACACAAATTAAACAGAATTTAAGCACCGTCTACATCACTGAATGCTGGGGTTAAATGTGTCAAACCACTTAACTTTCCCCTCCTTCTTTGTTGGGGGGTTCAATACAGTCGAAACAATTTCTCTCACCTGTAACATGAATCTTGAAGGTGAGTTTCTGGCCAGCAGCCTCCCAGCTGTACTCCCCTGCACCTTTCTTCTCCACCTGGCTCACCACCAGCCGACGCTGTTTGCCCTCTGACTCAGCCTTGAACTTCTTGCTCGAGGTGATCAGTTTCCCCTCCTTGTACCACTTCACCTCCTTCTTCTCCTGGGTCACCTCGCAGCTCAGCGTGGCATTTTCTGTTGGTGCAGCCTTCACCTCCTTCTGCACCTTCTGCTTGTTGATAAAGGCATCCTCTGCTTCTGGAATTGAACTGGAAAACATTGGGTAAATAATACATTAGATATGAGCAACTTGTGACTGGAAGACATTAACAGTTGCTTCTATGTTGTATTGGACCATTTCCTGGAGCAACACTGCTTCACAGTGTTTATCACACATTATAATGCATCCTCAGCACAGTCCCTGTGGTCATCCCATTCCTCTGGGTAGTCTTTACTATCAGCTCTGACTCCTAATTTTCAGATTTCTTCTAATGAAGACAATGACAGATCTTCATCTGTCTGTCTTTTTGATATTGCTCCACTCTGCACTGGAGATCAGCCAAATACAGCTCAATTATGAAGTGAAGACCTCAAAATCAGGAAACCATAGAAATTTAAGAGCAGAAAACCATCTTTTGACTTTACCCTATGGGAATGATATAGCCCTTAATATGGTGAATACTTGGCCTACATTAGATTTTGTAGCTCGGTTTTATGCATAAAGCATGGTTTTCTACTCTCAGCAACCCCTGATTCTTCAGAGAACTGGCTGAGGTCATCTCCTCTTAATACCTAACACATATAGAAGAAAGTGTTTAAAGCCCACCTTACCCTTTGTGTCAACAAATGGAGTTAGCATCAGAAAGATAGCAAGTGTAATTAGTTAGGCATACACACTTCAGTTAAGGTGATTCAGTTAATCACTTTGCTAAGTGGGATCGATTGATACATTGAATCTTTTATTGATTACTTTAATCACTGTTTTATCTGGTTCTCCTTTTACCAACAACTGGTTGCTGAGAGCATTCATGCTAGTTCCTATTTGAGGCGTGGGAGAACAGATAAACCCTAAATAAATGGGCTTCCATTTCTATTCCATGGTTTGCCCTACAAAAGGCTGTAGAAGTGCAGAATATTTCTGACGCACTTACATCATGGACTTCTCTAGTGCTAGCCAGCTTCTAACAGCAGAGCAATTTTGAATAAGCTTCCGATGCTTGTTTGGGTCCCAGGAAAGATCCCAGGGTCCTGATGCTGATACCAAGACAGAGGCTCCAAGCATGAATGCAGGACTAGCAGGTGTGAGGGGGATTGACATTGCCTTTTATTTGCAGTGGAGACATGGAAGACCACTCATTCAGATCATTCATGCAAGCATATTCAGGCATACCCAGCTCAGGTGACCGGGAAGGCTCCTGCTCCCCAGCAGTCATGGAAAACCCTTCCAGGACCTGTCCCCTATCTCCTTTCTCCCCGCTGTCACTCTGTGAAGCCTTCTGCTGCCATCCCTTTCCCTTCCTTCATGACTTTCTCCTCTGCATGCTGTCTGAATTCTGAGTGGCAGCAGCTGCCCAGGAGGGTAAGTTCAGCTCAAGTTCCTGTGCTGCTGACCGTTGCAGTACGTGCAATCCCAGGATTCACACCACAGCTCTACCACCAGCACTGCAGTCCACTGAAGGCGAGGGAGCAGGGCAGCAAGCCAATGCAAGAATGCAGTTGATACACTCTACATTTGATCTCCCTGCTTGTATTGACTGTAGAAGCATCATTCTCTCCGCCCATCTTCAACAGCCCCTGTTCTGACTGATGATTTTCAGGGGAGGTTCAAGTTGGATGTTAAGAAAAACTTCTTCTGAAGAGGAGTGGTGATGTGGTGGCACAGCTTTGCAGGGAGGTGGTGGGGTCACCATCCCTGGGAGTGTTCAATAACCATGGAGATGTGGCACTGAGGGACGTGGGCAGTGTGCATGGTGGGATGGGGTGAGGCTGGATGTGGGGATCTTTGTGGTCTTTTCCAACCGCAATGATTTGATGAAGATCAGAAGGGTTGCTTATTAGCAAGACAACAAACATGGCCTAGACCAACCAGGTGATGCAAAACTTCTCACAAATGCAATGGAGCTTTGGCCCACTTCAAATAAGGATTTCAGCATGCACCACAAATACTGAGATAATGAGATGGCAGAATCAGCCCTTTTTACTCTAGTTTTCTATAGGTTTCCAAGGTGTGCAGCACTTGTTTCTTTTAAGCAAGAAGCTCTAATCTGCGTCCCATAATGCGTCTGCGTCACACTCAGCACCTAACATTCAACATGTCCTTAAAATGGGATTGTTCTGTGCTACCAGTGGAACCCTGGGGTAGAGGAACCCTGAAAAGCTTTCTGAGTGCAATGGTAAGAGGAGAAATTAAGACTCAGAAAGCCATTGCACTTTGGGAGAAGCTAGTAAGATGAGGATTTCTGTAGTGAAAGAGCCAACCACTCCAAGAGTACTCATAATCCCTCCTGACTTTCACACCAGATCATTCTGCAGTGAGGGCTGGACTTGCACGTCATGTTACAGTGGTACACATGAGAAATACAGCAACGGTAGCTAGGCAAGCACTCTCCACGTATGGCAGAGGAGGAGGTATCACATTACCCTGTGCAGCCATGAGCTCATCTGGTCTGAAAGAGAACAGAAAACCTTTGGTTTCTGAGGCAAACAGCTAATAATAGCCCTCAGCTAGCAAAATTCAAGTGTAAAAGCACTACATTGCTGTGTTTTCTCCCTACACCTCTGCAATAAGATGTGGGCTGGCTTTGGCTGCTGAGGATTAACTTGGTAGATTCCAGCTGTTGCCATAGTCTTTCTGTCATCGTTCATATTTCATTTTCTCTGACAGATACCTCCCAAATCTACCCTTTCTGTAATCCACTATTTGCTGAAACTGCCAGTTTCCTGAGCCAAAAGCATGAGCTACACAACTCACGGAACAGATCCAAAGGCCCCAGAATCACATCCATGTGGTGTGGGAATAGTAAGAGCTGATAGTTTAGAGTCTACACCACAGGCAGCAGCAAAACTGTCTACTACAGGAGCAGAGATATATTGCACACCAGGGACTGAAGGAGCAGAATGCCCCAAGATGGAGAGAGCAAAGACTGCAACCTTTACAAGGGAACAGAACGCAAGCTATGCCCTGCAAGGACACCAGGTCTGTGTGAGCAGAAAGGCAGTAGACTCCCAGTACAGTTGCTCCTCCACATAGCTGACCAAATGCCAAACCTTGACCAGGATTAAGCTCCAATGTGTTCACTGCCATAAGAAAGAAGAGGAGAAAACAGATTCCCAGTCCTGATCAGCTCAGAATACATTCAGAACTGTAAAGTTAACAGAGAACAAGTTGACTTACGAGCAAAAACCAGCAGAGTGCAGCTTCAAATAAAACAGAAGACAAACCCTCGTCATCAGCCAGCTCACTAATGGTCACTCAGAATGCAGCTGATGTGCCCATGGCTATCTGGAGTCTAAGTTAAAATGTACCGGATCTTGTGCAAAATATACTGACACCAGAGCAATCTCTACTGCAGCTGGAGTGAGAGATCTGCCTCCATGCTAAACTCTCAGACTAATGAGAAACGTACAATTAGAAAGGTATCAATGGATTCATGACTGGTCATTACATTTACAGAACATGGAACGAATGGTCGTCAACGTGGGATTCAACAAGCCAAAGGCAAGTGCAATGCCTCTGACTAAAAGTTCTTAGGACACCAACAACCAAACCTCAGTGCAGCCACAGTAGAGATCTGTAACTACTACTGTTGAAATATCAACTGGTAGAGCAGTGTTGCACATTGTACAAATCACAGTTGGACATCTATGGACAGCTCATTATAAAAGTAGTCGTAGGGGAAGAGCTGGATGAAACACTGTTAAAAACAAATAATCATTTTAGCTGCACGTTTGTAAGCATTTCTTTTCATCCTCCCCAAAACAGTTTCATGGCAGAATCAAGAGGACACGTTCACACAGACGTTTCCACAGCCAGACTATGGAATAATCAAAGAATATCAACCAAAATGTGTTTCCTACCAGTTACATGAATCTTGAAGGTGAGTTTCTGGCCAGCAGCCTCACAGCTGTACTCCCCTGCATCTTTCTTCTCCACCTGGCTCACCACCAGCCGACGCTGTTTGCCCTCTGACTCAGCCTTGAACTTCTTGCTCCAGGTGATCAGTTTCCCCTCCTTGTACCACTTCACCTCTGTCTTCTCCTGGGCCACCTCGCAGCTCAGCGTGGCATTTTGAGTCAGTACAGCCTTCACCTCCTTTTGTACCTTGTCCTTGTTTGTAAACAGGTCTTCTTTCTCTGCAGGGACATCACAACAGTCACACCATTTTGCTGTAGTCTGCTGCAGAGCTTACTCCAGTTCCCCATTTTCACTATACTTGCCCTTCACAGAGAGCATCGTGATGCCTCATTAAGACAAGAAAACACTTTCCCCTCTATTTTGCCTTGGGAAATGATAAGCATATCATTTCATATCATATCATATCATATCACATCATATCACAAAGCTAAACATTTCGCAGTCTGATAGCAGATTTGGACATGAGATTTAGAACACCTGCATGCACTACTGAACCTTCTCCCTTATCTTTTTTTCTTCTCATGTCTCTCTACATTTCCAGTAAATCAGAAGAGAACGGCCCTCCAGAACAGGTTGCCCAAGGAGACTCTGGATGCTCCATTCCTGCAGGCATTCAAGGCCAGGCTGGATGTGGTTCTGGGCAGCCTGGGCTGCTGCTTGGCAACCCTGCACATAGGAAGAAGGGGGTTGGAACTGGATGAGCACTGTGGGGCTTTGCAACCCAGGCCATTTATGAGTCAGATTAGTGGCATTTTCCACCTAATTGTGTCATTCAAATTTTGTAACCAGATCTCTTCAAACACCTCCCCTTTTCTCACTCCTTGCATGCCTGGTGTGCTCTTGCACTGTAACCCTGCAGACACCAGCTGACTACAAGAGCTGCACAAGTTACCCTCCTTGCCTATTGTTTGTTGCAGTAATTCATTCCTCGATGGAAAAGCACGTGTAGAAAAGTGTAGCTATGACACTAGATGACAAAGAAAGTCCTATAGCCAAAGTGTTTTGCACCAGAGAGGCTGTAAGTTGATCCTCCAAATGCAAGACACACCAAATGAAGCGTTCCTTTATCTCTGGGATTTCAAGCATTTTCTCACCTCTGACTTTCACTTGGAATGTTGCTTTGTCATCTTTTGTTTCACAGCTGTAGCTCCCTTGGTCTTTCAGGGTCACATTTTTGACCATGAGCTTGCGGTGCGTCCCCTGGGAGATGATGGTTGTCCTCTGGTCCTGCTTCACCTCTGTTTGATCTTTCTTCCATACGACAGCTCCGCTTGCAGCTGACACCTCACACACCAGCTCCAGGTCTTCAGAAGGACTGACTGATATTTCTGGAGTCGTTTTGGGCTTGTTGACAGAATTAATGGCTTCATCTGAAGAAAAAAAGAGAAAGTGGTTTACATCCTGACTCAGGCTTATTCAGCACAGCATTAAGATACATGAAGTTAGAACTGATTGTAATGTCTCTGCTCGTTACATTTGGTTGATCGAGTTTCACCTCTGGAGGTACTCACATACAAATGTGTGCTTGATTCTCCTGTGTAAGGAAAGAGTAAGTTCTATGCAGACAGTTCTTATTTCTTTTAATCAATTCTGTATTCTGCACATGTTCTTCTGAAGCTAGAATGAAGGCAGCTAAGTAACGTGTTTGCAATACATGAACAAACCTATTCAACACCTTGTCTCTAAGCTAACAAGCAGCGTTTGATGAGCACATCAGTATTTCATGCCCTTCATTCCATCCAGACAGAACCTGCCTGAGGAGCAAGCTGATGGCTGTCAGCTACAGGCAGACCTAGCTTAGTATTGCATTTCTTAGAGCAACAACTGTTGCTTTCAGTCGCTGAATATAACAAGGCCAATTGCTATGCCAGGCACATTTATGGCATCAGTGAACAAATAATTCGTTAAAAATTGTAATAGACAGGAGACATCTATTGTTTTAAAACTAGGTGACCAAAGAAGAACAGTCCCTCTAGAGTCAAGCTGTGAAGAAATAATAGCACCAATCAATGTCACATAGATAGATTACTTCCCTGCCCTAAGACCATCTTGTGACCATTTGGTGCTCCTAATTAAGCCCTCTTGATGGCATTTTGTCTGAGCCATGTGACATTTTGTGATAGGAGTTACTGCTAGTGTTCCCTTAACCCAACACCAAAGTAGGAGGTATCCATTCTCAGGGAATCATGCAGGCTTCCTCTGTATTTGATGCTCAGAGACAGCCCCAGAACTTTTTAAATCTTAGCTTAGCTCTCATCCGATAATGTTCATCAAACAGTGCAAGTTGTCCTTTGGGGATGTCTTTGTTCTGCATCAACCAGTTCCAACGGAGTCTTCTTGGCTTGTTTTAGGTCAGTTTTTCAACAGATAAAGCCAGAGTCTTTGAATTACAAAGTGAAATTGCAGAATGCATGATTCTCAACCAAACAGAACAGGAGGTGGGATGCAGGGTGAATACCTGAGCCAACACCACCTGCAAGCAATCCTTCAATATCTTAGGAATCTCTAGCCATCCCAAATCCAGTGTTGTGCTTGATCTATCATCTCTGCTGAGTTTTTAGCTAAGCTGATGGTGAGCATCATGGTGGTGATGGGTGAGCAGTCGGACTAGAGGGTCTTAATCAACCTTAAGGATCCTGTGATCAGAGGAACGTGAATGTGCTGTTAGAGGTCACAAGCGCTGTACTGCAGCATGAGCATACACAGCGAAAGGCTTTCAGTAGAGCTTCAGTTCATAAATGAGGACTGGGTTATGGAAAATAGGCTCAAGATATAAACCAGAAAACAGATCTCAATGCCAGGTTCTGTGAATGCAGCCAGCTGAATTTCACAGATATTGAATTTCAATGACAATTTCTTGTGTTATTTTACCCTCCAGCTCCACCCTGAACAGGAACATGTCAGTGACAAGCATTACTCCTCCAGGCTTGACCTGACAGTGCTTTACTTGTACTATGAGCTAATGGCTGTGCTTACAGCACCTCAGGGAGACACCTCAGAGATCACAGCATCGTTCGGGTACAGCAGGAGACACTGAACTCTCCAAATATGGAGTTTAATTTGTCTAAAGAGGAGACAGGTTTCCAATGTTAAGAACTTAGGACCATTTCAGTCAGAGGTTTAAAGATGATGTAAGCGCTGAGGCAATTCATGAACTGGAAGAATGAAGCCCAGATGTGAGGGCTCACGTCATGACTCCAGCGTCAGTTGGAGCTAAGGCTGTCCTGAATTCATCACAACACAGTTACATTATTTGCTCATCCTGTGGATTTGCATAGGGACAACAGTAAGATCAGAATTGCTTCAATAGAGCTATGCAATCTTTGTCCTAAATACTGGAAACCCACAGGGCTGGACAAATAAAATGAATTAAGTCTGAAGTGCTTTACATGGATTGTGATCCTATGTTTGCCTCACAAACTTACCTGAGACTTTCCAATCAAAAATCAGAGTGTCATCTCCAATTGTGTAGATGTATGTTCCCTCGTCTTCTTTCGTTACAGCTGAAGCCACAAGCTTATGCAGTTTCCCTTTATCTTCCATTGTGAATTTCTTACTGGTCTTGATTTCTTTGCCATTTTTGTACCACTTCACCATGACATTGGCTTCAGAGGTCTCAGAAACAAATTCAGCTTGTTTTCCAGCAACTGCTCTGATAACTCCTCCAGTTGTCTCTTTGATTACGAAGTCTGCCAGTGCTGAAACAAAATATGGACACTCAAAATACATATGATGGTAAAGAACTGCAGGGACATTGGTGACCATGAGGCATTCATTTATCATAAGATCAAACGTGCACGTTTAATCCTAGTTCTAATTGCTAGATTCTAATTCAGAAGCTAGCAAATTGGCAGCTTTTATAAACCACGTACCAGATTACCTTATCTCCACAAGTTGAAGGACATACACTGTACAGAGCCAAAGGAAGAAGCCCAAGGCTTCAAGAAAATGTCTAAAATAGGAAAACTGAGGAAAGAATTGGAACAAGCAAACTAGAAGGAAATCAATGGAGGGGGTATCTATTACTGCACTGTAACCCCCTGGCAAACAAATCGAGCCTAAAAGATGGAGATGTCACTTAGGACTGAAAAGAAAAACAGAATTCCTTTATGGAAATTAATTGGAGTGCAAAAGTTAGATGATAAAACTGGCCCCTATTAACACACAGTGGAATAATTGACTTCAAAGATTCAAAATCTCACCACTGTCTTAGCCAAAAGTTTAAGCCTAAGTCCACGGTCCTATTTTACTGAGGGTAATTGAGCTTGTTTTCCAACTTCTTGTTAACATATCATTTCAAAACAGCGCACACAACTGAGTTGGGTCTGTTGAGACAGCGCAGTCAGAGCTGCTAAAATCAAAGTCTGGATTATGCATGCATTTGTTCTGCAGTTCCAAGAACACGCATGTATAATACAAATTCAACAACGTTCTACAGAACGCCTGTATTTAGGAGCTCGAGAGCCAGCTGATGGACACTGGGATGACTGAGATCCTGTCAATACATTTAACTCCATCCTATCATACAGTCAAATTTCATTCATTTTTTCAGGAACTGTCTCTTATCATTGGAGTTCCCTCACCACTGCTGGATGTGAGCCCAGACACACAAAAGCAGCTGCTGGTTTTCACTGCAGATACTGCAGGAAGGAGCAACAGCCTCTGGACTGGACCAGCTGAGCGTGGCCCTACCAGGATTTGCTCCAAAGGTCTTATTACCAGTAGTGCTTCCTTATGAAATACATGGGGGTCCTCCTTTGATTCCAACCCCAACCCACCCCACCATGTCCCCTGATAACATCCATCAGGGCCACATCTCGACAGCTCCTGAACACCTCCAGGGATCCCACCACCTCCCTGGGCAGCCTGTGCCAGTTAATTCCGTGGACAGACCTGCCAGTATGAAATATCATGCTAACATGACAAAGAGAGAGAAGAAAAGCAAAATTAAGACTAGCTGACAAGCCTTGGCAGGAAGTTCTGCTCTCCATCAATTTAGTCCCTGTGACTCTTCACAGGTCTCTTGTACATTTGGGATCACTGCTACAAAAAGAGCTGTTGACATCATCTCTCGTGGCCACCCTGACAGAAGAGCAGGAAGGCTGGGATGCTCTTTTTCCTGTCTTTCCCTTGATTTCCTCTATATCTTAGGGACGAATCACAGGACAGAACACAGAAATCAAATGGCTCTACAAAGCAGATTGGCCAGTTCAAGTCAAAACAGCCACTGAAAACACCCCACATGCTGTCTGACAACAGCTGGACTGTCGGGGAGTCAGGTGAATGCAGTCTGCTGGCCCTGGGCAGGAAGAGGACAGCCCAGACTGTCACATACCTTTCACTGAAAGCTGATAGAGCATTTTATCCCCCTCACAGATGCACTGACAACTTCCAGCAGCATCCATTGAGACACTGTGAATTTTCAGGGTGTGTTTCTTCCCCACAATGTGCAGTTCATATTTTCCACTGGCCTTGAGCTCCTTCCCATCCTTCATCCACTCCACAGTAGCGCCTGTGTCTGAAAGCTCAGCCTGCAGTTTGGCTTCCTCACGCAGCCGAGCGGAGATCTTTTCTACATCTTTGCTCTTATTGGTAAATCTCACTGCAGCACCTGTCAGGAGCAAAGGCCTCGTTATTTCAATTGATATCAGGCTAACGTGGTCAATGTCTGCTGCAAGATCTCTGAAAAAGTGTCACCTTCTGTTCCTGCACTCATCATTGTGTCAGTGCTGAGCAATTCAAGATATTTCATTTGGTCTTCTTGCCGGATTTACTAATTAAAAATCAACCAAACATCTCCTTCTACTGATTAAGAATGCTCTAAACATGCTTCTGCAGAGGTTTCCACCCAATGACAAACAGGTCCTCCCATCATGAATGTTTATTTGTTCTACTTTGTCATGCAAAGCTGATTGATAGAGATATTATTGGAATGATTGCTCCCCTACTTCTAAACTATTCCAGTGCAGTCAGAAAGGCTGTCTGAACCTGGAGCTGAAATTACTGCTCTATGGTGATGCAGTGGTAAACCTGCTGACTGAATGCACTGGCCAGTAGCTGTGAACTGCAGACATTCATCAGCTGGCATGAAGCAATCTGGTTCAGATACCAAGCAGCTGGGTAGACTGGCTTACCCTACACTCAGTGCTATCATGTTTAGGTCATTACCAGGACTCACGTCAGTCCATGGGATGCAATTTCAGGTATTTGGTACAGTCAGTGAATGCCTGCAGCCCCACTTCTAATCATCAGATCACAGCAACTATGCCTTGACTGTAAGAGGAAAGGAGAAGGATCAAAGCAAATACCTCTCACTCTCATCTTGGTGCTGACATCAACATTTTTGGCAACAAATTTCACTTCTGCTCCATCATCGTTCTTGGTGACGTTCTTTATGATTAGGCTGTGAGTAGTTTGGGTTCTCTTGATGATGCAGGTCTCACTTTCCTGTAAGACTTTACCATTGAGGTACCAAATGCCGCAACACGTTGTTGTAAGGTAAATAGTAAACATGGCATCCCTTCCAGGTACAGCTTCACCGGTTGTTAGGGGGGATTTCACAGCCAGGACTGGTTCTGAGGAAGAACAACATGGATGTCTTAATGCTCTTTAGATGCAAGTCTGGTATCTCATTTAGAGAAGGAAGATTAAATCATAGGTACATTTCTACTTCTCCCTTTGCATGAGTGCTGGAAGAAGCACTTCTGTGCTTAAGATCTGTTACAGAAAGTTCTGCCTCTTGCACATGTGAGATATCACAAGATAAGGATATTCATGTCTCTGTCACATAAATATATCTTGTATCACTTTAGTGGTAGCTGGATGTTGATAGGAGATAGGAGAACTAGGAATAAAGGAAAGCCTTTGGTGTGTTAATGCACTACTATCTTTACAGTCAAAGGAAACATCTTAAGGGAACATACACAGCTCCTCAGCTCACACTGACCCATTTCCATTGGGGTTTTTGTGCTTACCAAGGTGCACGCTCCCTGGGAATTCCAGAGACGGGCTCTGTCCATGCGCATTGACTGCAGACACTCGGAACTGATCATCAGCCTCTTCAGACAGATTGCTCACCGTGAACTCTGGGACGGGGACATGAGACTCGTGGCACCTCACCCAGGTGAAGCCAGTTAGCTAATTGGGTTCCACAATGTAGCCATCAATTGGAATGGGGTGGTGCATCTTCAGAGGGGACCATGCCAGCATTACTGAGCTTTCTGTTTTATTTTTCACCACGGGGTCAACTGGGGGCTGGGTGGGAGGTTTTCTGGGAGCTGAACAGAAATAAATACAGAAATATTAGCATAAGGTCATTTAGGCTGGAAAAGACCTTCAAGATCAGCAGACTCAACTTTCAGCATGACCTACTGAGTCCCACCAGTAACTACTGTGCTACCTGAGGACATACATGACAAGCTTATTCCTGCAGGTATTTGCATAGAGAATATATTCACCCTCTGGTTGCTTTGGAACATTTTAGAGGTTAAAATCCCATCAGACTTTTTCACTGTGTGCAGCCACTGATACAGGCAGGAGGCTGGGAATTACCTGATGGGCTCTAGTTACAGACTACTGACACAGTAAAGGATTGATTTCATTTCATTTTGGCCATCAGAAAGTTTGGTGTCTGGTTTCAGTCACCCATCTAGACTCCAATTATAATCATATGGAGAACAGCGCATTTAGGAGAACTCATCTCATCTTAATAAACCTGAATGAAATCACAGAATCATAGGATCACGAGAGGGCTTGGGTTGGAAGAAACCTTCAAGATCATTAAGTTCTAAACACCCTGCCATGGGCTGGCTGCCCACTAACCAGCTCAGGCTGCCCATCACCCATCCAACCTCGCCTTCAACACCAAGGACAGGCATCCACAGCTTCTCTGGGCAGCCTGAAATGGAAGCAATGAGCCACATGTTGAAGATACTCAAACATTCATGACTGTAGAGAGAGCCAAATACTCCATACATATTGCCTGACTGGTCAATGGTATTAAAATGCCAACAACAGACTCATCCAGCTCATTGAAAATGGTGTGAACAAGGCGTACAGGATTCTTCCAGCAGCGAGTTAGATCTGCAAAGTGTAAAAATAGGAAATCTCAATGCAATGCAATTTTCCCTCATAACATAAATAGACACATAACTGTTTTGGGGTGCACTGTTACCAGCCTGTCAGTTGCTGTTGGTCAGTGCTGGATGCCAAAGGTCCCACTAACATAGCATGAAGCTGAAAGCTAGACGCTGGTATCAGATCTCCTGACCTTACCATCAGAAATTGAGATGTCATATTTTGCTCAGAGGTGCCTGCTTGTAGGAGGGACAGCTTCCGAGCTTTTTCTGCTCCAGGAACCAGCTCCAGCTTCAGGATTTAAACAGCAGTCAGAAATTAAACTGAGCTTTGTCACCTCCATCAAACAGAAGGAGTGGTTGGGTGGTACAGCTTTCCAAATAACTTAGAAACTGTCACAACAATCAGATGCCTACCTTTTCTTTTTTAACTTGTTAATACATAGAGCTTAATAGCATCAGAATGCCCCAAGCACTTCAGATAACACGACAGCTGTAAACCCTTCTTTAAGGATTCCTTTGTTTAACCACTGAGTAACTGTAATTCAGTGGTGCTGGTGGGAGAAGGGAAGTCCTAATCTTCCCAGATGGTGAATAGAGTTGATGTTCACATGCAGACTGGTGCTGCAGCACAGCCAGAAACCACTCATTTGGGAAACACAGCACCAAGAAAATAATGGGAATAGCTTCATAAAATCAGGCAGCTTCACCCAAATTTCATGTCAGGTCCATTATTCTTCCTATTTTCAGGAAGAAAGGTTTTCCCTTTTTCTTGTAGTTTTATTTTCTTTTCCTTTCATGCAAGCAGCTTTGTAGCTTACAAATTGTTTTCTATTCACCTCCTGGTGTGGACAAATCACACAGGTTTGACTCCATGTTTTACATAGTTAGCATTTTATATTTGTTCCAGTATGGAACTGTACAGCCATAGAATGGCCTGGGTTGAAAAGGATCTCAAAGATCATCCAGTTCCAACCCCCTGCTATGTGCAGGGTCGCCAACCAGCAGACCAGGCTGCCCAGAGCCACAATCCAGCCTTTCCTCATAGGGGAGCTGCTCCAACCCTCTGATCATCACAGTGGCCCCTCCTCTGGACCCACCCCAACAGCACCACAACCTTATTGTCCACAGAAAGCATATAACCCTCATTCAATTGCCCTTCCACTCAGCTTAGAGCACTACTAAAACCAGCATCTTCACCTTAGCTCATCACACTGCTGCAGTTCCTTTTACAAGGATTTCACTGGCAAAAATTAAATCAAAGCCATCACAAGGGATTTAGCACAGTTATGTGTTACTGGCTACGAGAGCTGTCAGCACAGTCACCTGTCAGGCTTTGCTGCTGTTCTATTTATGTAGAGGCACAACAAGGTTCAGACACCTCACAGTGCAATTCTCACTTGGACTGTAAAGAAAAAGGAGGCTTGAAAAGCAGCGTGTGGAAAACAAAGAAACAAGAATTAGAACAACAGTGGGGCCATGGCACTTGTAGGAATTGTTCTGCCTTTAACAGCAGAGCTTTTCAAGAAGTATGAGGGCATTGCAAACCAGACCAGTTTGGACAGATTAACAACTGCAAGTAGTGGGTTCCAAAATTCCAGACATGAAATCAAAGATAGAAAAACTCTTCACATTTTCATCTCCCAATTTTTCGTACATTGTGCATTACAGTGCAAACAAGTCTTCACATACAACTTGGAAGCTAAAGACAAGTCTGACAAAACAGACTGCACAAAAATGATGGATAATTAACAGAGCAAATTGCTCTTTCAAAAACAGAGTTTATGTCTTCTGGTCATAACACTTCAGAAGCCTCAGAGGCTTCTTCTCCTTTGTATATTTTCATTAATCTTAGATTTTGTTTTCATTCAATGTGACCTCACTAAACAAATATTGTCTAAGACCATGAGTATCACATAAATGTGTAGATCTCAAGCTGCTCACTTATCTAGTACCCTTGGCATGATGCTTTATTTTCCTCAGCTGATCATCTAGATTGTGCCTGTTGATTGTGCAACAACAGCCTGTTGGTCTCGATTACCTGTGAGAGGCTCTAACTTTGGCCAGGAAAAATCATTTGAGGACAAGTAATTCTCTTGGAATCAGTAAGGCAGTCTTCCCATTCTTTCTTACCAGCACCCATCTTACATGTTAATAAAGGATTCTGGAAATCAGTTTGAAGATCAAGAAACAATTCAGTTCAAGCATATGCAATCACAGGATTTGTACGTCACCTGCAAAAGTCATTTTATTCTATCCACAATCTCATCCTACATGCAGTTCCTTAGAGGGTTCCTTAGGCACACCAACCCCATGCTCCTATTACAGACCCTTGCATAAGACAGGTGATATACCTACAAGATTATCTACAGCTTAGACTATGAAAACAGGGAGTCTAGCTAGAGAAAATTATCTACCTGTGCTTCTGAGCAATCTGTTAACCACTCTCATACAGTTCAGGCCAATCCAAACAAGATGCAATGACATGTCAGCCACAGAAACAGCTTGATTTTAAGGAGTTTGTTTGGACAAGCCCCTGTTGCATACGGTGGTCAAACATGCATTACTTGGGGGCACATTGTATTTGATTTAACAGATACTCTTACCTCTGGCTTTGCACAGAGTCCAAAGTCTATCAGCTTCAAATTGTCAATCAGCAGATTTTCCCGGTGGATGAGAAAGCAGTCAGGAATGATTTCCACTCAAGTGCCCAAGGAAACATCTTTTCTCTTCTCTTATTTCCTGCTGTGGACAGTGGTTCCCAGTCTACTCAAAGCTCGCTCGCTCTCGCTGTCTCAGAGATCTTCACTGACTGCTGGCAAGTTCCCATCTTCCAATATCCCAGGTGGGAAATACTAGCTTGTATCTGTTGGAAAGGACCTGGGGACTAGGAGGACAAGTGGTGAGAGACCACAGGCTGAATACAAGCCAGCAGTGTGCTCTGACAGAAAAGAAGTACAACAAGATCATCAGCTGCATTAAAAAGCAGCACAACCAGACCAGGACAAGTCATTCCTGCTTCAACACTCATTGCACCACATCTACAATACTGTATCTGGTTTTTGGCCAGGAAGGATAACAACCTGAAACAAACTCTGAAGCAAGTTCTATGGATGACCTCCAGCCTGTGCAGGGGGCTGAAGCTCCCACTCAGAGAAGAGAAGCTGGGGAGAATGATCTTTGTGACAGAAAATCCATTGGATGGGGCCAGAGGAATGCATCTCACCCCATACCCTCTGTATAGCCACCATTTGTTTAAAGGATCACTCTTCCTTGAGGCACAAAACTAGAGCAGGTTACACAACAGACTGACACCACAAGGGCTTCTCTCTAGATACAAACTGCAGCAAAGAGCATCACAAAAATGTGAAACCAACACTCAGATCAGATCTGTGTCTCTGCTCCGCTCATTAGGAGCATCATGTTTTACTCCCCTTTCAGAGGAAGATACTTCTTCAAGGATAACAAAATCCAGCTCAGCTACAGAACACAGTACCACATAGCAATAAATATCTAACATTTCCTGTAGGGAAAGAATCCTAAGCACAAGTTATTGTCTGAGTTTCAGCTGGGACTGAATTATCTTCTTCAGTGTCTGATATAATACTACGTTTTCATTCTAGAGAAACAATGGAGATAGCGCAGTGATGCTTACAGTTGCTGCCAGGCAGCGTTGTACAGAGCCACAGTCAATCTCAGCTGAGAGCCCAAGGAAGTGAGAAGGAACAGAACTAGGACAGCTGACTTAAACTGGCCAAAGGATATTCCATACTATATGACATATTGTGGAAGGAGTTTTGAAGGGGGTATAACTTCATGTAAATCTCTTCCACTACTAGGAGGCTAACCGGACACTGATTGGTAGGTGGTGAGCAATTGCTTTTGCATTCATCATAACTATTATCCTTTTCTCTATCTCAGTACATAATTCTATCTCAACCCATGAGTTCTACTTTGTGTTACTTCTCCCCCCTTCAGTTCTCTCCTGCAATCCACTGGAATGGAGTGGAGTACTGTAACTCTCTCTGCCAACAGAAAAATAAAAACACATTCATTATTATTTATGGAAGACTGACTGCAGTTCAGGCTCACTGGTTTGAGGTCTCTGGGCATAACCCTGACTGTGAACAGAAGCAATTGCTGAAACAGTCTGTCAAAAAAAGACTGGAGCTTCCTCTTCCAAAAGGCGGTCCTTAGAAACAATGCAATCAAACAGCTTCCCTGTAAGATAAGGTTATCTGAAAATGCATTTAGAGAGTATCAGAGAAAGATAAGTAAGAAAGACAGCACAGAAAGCAGAAACTATTTCTTACCTCTATGACTATAAATATTTCTTTGATGTCTCTCTTACGTGATCCAATGGGCAAACATGTTGATGACTTCAGTTCTTCATGGCATCAATTTCTGTTTTAGCATGAGGCAAGTCATCCTTAAGAGACCATAAAAGCAAGCGATGAAATCGCTAACTACTGTGACATACCAGGTACCACATCTGACTGCTGTGGAACAGAACAAGCACATATGGGACAGTACACAATTCAACATCAACTCAGCAATGACTGACATCACTCCCATAGAAATTCTGAAACAGAGCTGTGAAAAATGAAAAGTAAAACATTCAGCATTTTCATTGGCATTTTGGTAAAGTTGCTGTAATAATGTAACAATAATGTAATGTAATGTAATGATGTAATAACTTCCTCCATTTTAAAGCCAGAGAATTCTGCCCTCTGAACAACCAGCAACAAGATTTGTGGTGCTCTGTTAAACTTTTTCCAGCTCTACAGCATCTTTCAAAAGGCAATGGGACCAGTAGGCTGCATTCGTATGTACCATCCCACCTGCCCCCGTGTTCTTGAGAACTCCACAACTCCAACAGAAGATATTCTCATATTTAAATGCCTTTTGGCTTACCCCTACAGTAACTTTCTCCATGATTTTTAGTGCAACTTTTTCACCAGTAAGAAGATGCCGCATAAGATTTACGTTTGCAAAACCACCTACAAATCAAAACACAGATGCTTAAAGTTGAGTGTGAATTCTTCTCTAATATAATATTACAATTTCTAACTGGTTTAAAAAACGAATTTCAAATTTATACAAATGAAACCTGACTTAGAGAACTGACAAGAGCTGTTAATCTATTCTCAGATTAATTCTAGAGTGGTGAGACAGACTGTTAGGCGTGCTGTTTCTGTACAAAGATGACACTTACCCGTTCCAACTGTTTCATGGAATTCCTAGTACTTGAGAATTTCCTCGTAGTCACTGACAGACATCCTGAATGTGCAAGAACTGAAGATCCTCCAAGCACGTGCAATGAGGGAGTGCCAGCAGTGTTCACATCCTACTTAGGACATATTCTTAGAGGCAGAAGGGACACTCGTGGCAGATCCAGCAATGCTCATCTTCTCACCAACGTGCATCCCCCTCTCACCCAGCAACAACAAAACACAGTGCATGAAGCTGGCTTCACTTAGGTTAACAATATGGAACATCCCTCAGGGCTTTGTGCCACAGAGCAGTAGCAGGGCTGGACTACAGCTTGAGGAAGCAGTGGAAGCCTTTCCCTGTATGGTTACAGTGTCCCTGCACGCACCCCACAGCCAGAGCGTTGCAAGCTGAGCTGTCTTGCTGTTTCTTGTACTCATCCCAATCTCCGCGAATGAAAACTCGGAATTCAGTCAAGGCGTTGATTGAGCACGAGCGTGCCTTTATTCAATAGGAAAAAGGAGGGGGTGTGAGGTCTGGAGGAAAGATGGGACTCATCCTCTGTTGTCTGACGAGAGTGTCTCAGAAGTCGTGCTGTTGCCCGGAGCCTGGGACTCTTGGCCTGATTCTACCTCCCCCTCCAAGATGTTTGGCTTCTCCTCTGTAATGCTGACCTGAGCCTGCATGGTTGTGCTGCTGTCGGGGCACTCGTGCTGTGCTTGGGCTGGGCTGTCCTCGAAAGGCACTCGGTTCAGGCTGGTGCCTGAGGAGTCTGGCAGGCTCAGGTCAGCAGCTTCAACAGGTATGGGATGAACGAGAGCTTCAACGATGATGGCATTCTTCTCTTTATAACTGATGTTATACGGAAGGCTTTCATCTGAACTGCAGCATCCTGTGCTTAGTAACAGTTCTTCATTGATGGAAGCACAGGATGCTGCATCGTAACATGCCTGGCGTCTTGGAGATATACAAGGGCTCGGGTCACCTAGGAAGGAGTAGACGCACAGCAGTTAGTGTCAAAGTTTCACAAGATGAATCATGAAACAGGTTCTTGACATTTGGCTATGCAGTGATGGTGGGCAGAAGCAAATAGGCTTCTAGCAACAGTGTCACTGTCTTGAAAGTGATCCTCGTGCAGGTCCAGCTCTTGTGTTGACAAGAGACTCATTTGGGAAAGACAGGGGTCAACTGAAGATGTCAGGCACAGGCTTGAATGCCAGAAGGATGTACAAGCCCACTGAAAGCATGAATTCTACCTGTGTTGCTGACAAGCAGTGTTTGAAAGCTGGATTTGCATGCTTACCTGCCAGGACCAAGACTTCAGCTTCAGAGGGCTCCCTGGCACTGCTCTGCAGTTGGCGTTTGGCCACAGGGGATGGTTTGCCCAGGCAGAAGCAGGAACGCCAACTGCAAGCTGCTGACTCTGCCCTCTTACTGGGAGAACTCATTCTGCAGAGAAAACAGAGCATGCTGTCAGTCGTGGTGCAGGGTGAGGGAAGAGCTGCACCGAACCCTTGCCAATAGTTGCCTGTTTCTGGCAATGCCTGGTTTCTGCTGAAACACAGCTTAGAAACGCCCTCTGTTTCAAACAGCAGAGGATGCTTCCATTCCTACAGCTCAGCCCTCAAGTCCTGTTGGCTAAATACCTCTCAACAATGTCAAGCAGGGACATGGATCCCGAGAATGTTGGAGGCTCAGGCTGCTTCGCTCTCCTGGGGCAGGCCTTCAACAGGGAACGAAGGCAGGAGATGAACTTGCCCCGTTTCTTTGGCTCTGCGCAACAAAAGAAAAAAACAAGTTCATTTCAGCCCTGGCTCGGTTGGACGAGGCCGAGTGCAACACATTCAACAGAACACGTAACAACAGAAAGCATGTTCCCAACAAAGACACGCAAGAACGGATTTTCCCCATCCCTGGAGGTGCCCAAGGAGCTTAATGCAGTTCTCTTTCTAAGCTTGCTCAACTCGGGCATTAATGAACCCCCTGAAAGCCACGTTCAGACCCCATTTTACTAACCCGCATTGTCAAATGTAAAATACGCACCTGGCTTTGGCAATGAATGTAGGATGGACTCGGGCAGTTTTCCCCTGATGAGTTCCACGCACTCACCAGGGAAAAAACCAACCTGTAATAAGAACAAAAAGACAGGTGGGCATTAGCCCAAGCCCAGAGCCAAAGGGAAGGTCCTCTGACACCGACACAGGGCAACTGTTTGCATCCAGAAGCCATCCTGTGCAGGCAGAGCAGCTCCAACCGGAGATTCTAGACACTACTGAAGCTGTGCTCTCTAGTCAAAAATGTGTGCCTACCTCAAAGCCACGCTTGCCTCTCCACCAGGGGCTCATCTCCTTTGGTGGCATATCAACAATGCACACGATGTCTCCAACCTGCAAAAGATTGAAACATCAATCCCAGCTTCAGCACAGCTAAAACAAAAGCCTTCTTCTACGACACAAAATATGAGAGTATTCCCGAGGCGTTCACACTCTATACTAATTCTGTGCACAACAACAAGGAACGCCTGGAACTGCTTACCTCCAGAGAGAGCTCATCCGGCCCCTGGGCGACGTGGCTCCTAATAACATGGGCTGCCGCAATCGCTGGTACGTTTAAAGATGACATAGCATGCACCAGCTACGGCTCCCGCATGTTATCAGCCTGCAAAACAGAGCACAGGCCGTTGTCAGGAGATGAGGACAAACCAGGAGGATTTCAAGGTGAGGAGCACATCTGCAAAGAAAGCTGCAGCAAATGCGCTCCGTCCTTATCAGGAGCACTTCAGAAGGAGCTGCACATCTCATCACAGTTATTTCCCTTTCTGGCGTGCATTGCCAGGCCATGCAAAGATGCATCTCTCTCTACCCAGACTAATCAGCAATGGCACTGGCACAGACAGGTGGCCAGGCCCTTTTTGGCCCATTCTTTCCTGCAGGAGAGTACACCTGCAGCTCCTTCTAATGGCTCAACACAGGGAAAAAAGACCGGCCAGAGCTTCATACTGTACCTCCGTCGCCGCCACCTCAGGCTCACGGCTGATCCCACTGCACGCAGCACCCATCACAGCAAGTGTGAACAGCTGGAACAGAGCAGAAACACACTTCTGTTTTCTCTATTCACACAGCACAGTATGGACAGACTTCTTCAGAGCTACCCGCGCATACCCTGCGGCAAAACCATGCGGGGGGACAAAACATGGCACGTACCTGGCAGTGAGATCACCTCAAGCTATCTGCAGCAGTTCCTTGTCGCTTTGCTCGGATGAAATGAGAGCAAAAGCTGCACCGAGGCAGTGGGCGGAGGGTGAGGAGAGGAGAGAGAAAGAGCAGGTCAGTGAGCAGGGCTAAGACAGTCATGGAATAACACACACAGCACAACTGTCCCACCCACTTGCTGCAAGACATGCTGAGTCTCAGGCTACGTGATGCCTGTCCGCCCAGCAACTTTACAATGCTTCCACTACTGAGCAAAGACAATGGAAGAAGCACGGGACAGGTGCCAACTTTACTGATACCCCCTTTGGAACGTGTGTACCAGGGAAAATTACGTCTGATGGTCAAGAGTAAGCAATACGGTGCTGTGAGCTCAAACAGCCAGCAGTTCTCAACACCTCACTGCCCACCCATCCATCCCACGTCAGCTCAGCTTACCTACAAGCTGCTGCACACGACGGTGAGAAGAAAAAGCACTAAAGATACTAACTAAAGCCACTAACTAAAGGCACTAACTAACTAACGGCACTAACTAACTAAAGGCACTAACTAACTAACGGAACTAACTAACTAACGGCACTAACTAACAACAGTAACTAACTAACAACGCTAACTAACAACACTAACTAACTAACAAAACTAACTAACTAACGGCACAAAAGGCACAAGAACAACAAGACAACCAACCACTCCGACCACTAGCTCACCCACAAAGGAACACAGAACGCACCGCTCCTCCCCTCATTCCAGCTGCTTATGACATCACCAACGGCCAACAGCCTGGTCCACCATGACCCCCCACAAGGCGGGGAGCCAAGACCACGTGGTCACATCTGATTCCAACACGGCACCACAACATTCCAGGACTCAGTGTGGGCTTGGAATTCTATCCTGGTGTGGCAGCGCAATGGGAGGTGTTAGGGCACAGCTGAAGAGCTGACAGACAACGGACGTTTCCAAAGGAGGGTGCCAGATTAACTCTCAGCATTCTCTTGCGGGGCTCTTAGGAATGCTTCAAACCCATTTTCACTGCCTAGCTCATTTCTAGAAAGTCCAGTTGAGAAATGCTCACTTTGTCTGGGGAACGCCTCTATGCATCATGAATTAAAAATAAAATAAAATGGGCACGCGACCCTATGAAACTTACCTCTCTGCTCTTGCTGTCAGCCAGACACCTCAGATGAGCATGACGTGTCCCTGCTCCTGAATGAAGATTCACCCAAGTCTGTGTTCCTCTCTGCTCCATCTCTGGCTCTAAAAGAAACGCAGACAGAGATGATTACAAGATCCTTTGTGCAGACGAAAGACAAGGGTGCACACGAATTCTGTTTAGCAAGAAATACTACATTCCCAATGGTAGTACTTGAATCCTCCTTTGGGGCTGGAGCTCAACAGGTCAACACATCAGAAATAACACAAAGTGCATCTGGAAGACGTGTCTCAAAGCCCAGAAAATCCAACACGGGAGGGGGCTGGACAGTGGACTACAAGTGTCCATTTCCATTGCAGCTCCCTGTAGAAAACAGCACCAATCAGCAGGCGTGAATCAATTCATTCACAAGTTGCACAATGACTCTGTTCTTTACATGATAAAGAAACACACAGAGATTCCTGACCAAAAAGTTGGGAGTTAATAACGACCAAAGAGGTTCCTGTTCCTACGCCTCATCCTCTCACCCCAACTCCTGGGTGATGCCCACAGGCTTCAAGTCAGCTCTCAAATCCGTTGAACTCCAGTCACAGAACTCCATCAAAAAGGATGTCACACATGTGACACTTACATACATTTTGCATCAGAAACAGTGACGCCAGCAGGAGCAGAGAGGTGACTGTCCCCCTGTACTCAGCACTGGTGAGGCCACAACTCGAATTCTGTGTCCAGTTTGTGGCCCCTCACTGAGAAAAAGACACTGAGGCATTGGAACGTGTTCAAAGAAGGGCAACAAAGCTGGTGAGGGGTCTGGAGCACAATGGGGCCATATGAGGAGAGGCTGCAGGAGATGGGAATGTCCAGCCTGGAGAAGAGGTGGCTCAGGGGAGACCTCATTGCTCTCTATAACTTCCTGAAGGGAGGTTGCAGTGAGCTGGGGGTCGGCCTCTTCTCTCGTGTCATTACTGATAGAACTAGAGGGAATGTTTTCAAGCTGCGGCAGGAGAGGTTCAGGCTGGACATTAGGAAATATTACTTCTCAGAAAGGGTGGCCAGGCACTGGAATGGACTGCCCAGGGAGGTGGTGGAGTCACCCACCCTGGGGGTGTTCAAGGAACGTCTGCAGAAATCCCTGCTGAAATCCTGACCTCTGCCACAGGTGGCTGAGTGACACAAAAGCTGTGTCCTTGGTTCCCGGCCTTACCTTCACATGCTGTTCATCTTGCTCTGCAGCTCCTGTTCTGAATAGTCTTCTTATATTCCCATGTGATGTACCCTGAAATACATCATTTAGTGAGTCTGAACAAAACATAAGACATTAATTGGAACTGTGAAGAAATGTTTTTTGCACTTTACTTGGAGGATGTTACATGCTATACCTTCTTTTCTCAATTGTAACACATGATTTTTTATAAAAAGAAACATAGCAAGTCAGCTCTTCAGTGTGCATATTGATGAAACTTGGTGAAATACAACTTTAGAAAAAGGTAATTTGAAAATTTAAATATTCTTATCAGAATCTCTGCTATTAGTTACCGTTCCAATGTTCTGATTTGATGATGATTCTCTCAGAGCTGTTTTGTCACTCGCCACCTCAAATGCACTTCAAGTGCTTTAGGAGCATCACTGGAATTTTGAATAAACTCGATATATTTTAGGAAAGCTGCTACAGATGCATGACTGAAGTACTTTGGAAAAATATAATCTTGATTGAACGCTGAACAGTGTTATTTAATTATAATCCAGGTAATTAAATTAATTAAACCAAGGGAATCACCTCCCAGTCAGTCAGCTCCCACCAGGGAAATCGCTTCCTTGCCAAGCAGATGTAACCAACACAAGCTGCTACATCACTCTAGGGCCCCACTGAGTCTTCCCAAGGGGTCTCCAAAGGCTTCCCTGTTGACTTCTGGGAACCTGGAAACACTCACATGGAAACCAGTGCCCCCTAATGTGCCCCAGAGGTTTCTCAGGGCCCTGCAATTAGCTCTACAGACATCCAGACATGCCCCAGAGCAAGTATGTGTGCTGTAGGGAGCCCAAGAGACATTCCAGAGTATGCTAGTACTCCTCAGTGCGCTCAAGTGTTCTTCACCTGTCTCTAAATATGCCATACTTGACATTGTTTTCTCTTCTGGAGCTTAGTTCTCAGCTTTGCTTTCTCATGCCATTTATCATTTAGTTTAGAGATTATTTTAACTAAAATATTTTAATCCACCATATTTTCTGAAAACTAAGAATTGATCCCGCTCAAGGAAACAGAAGAGAAAAACATCACCCACAGGCTGCAGATATTTACCTCGACTTCTCTACATGCCATCCCCAGTGTGCTTTTCAACTCACCTTGCACAGTGACCCTGGCTTTTGTTTCAGAGTCCTCTGTCTCACAGGTGTACTCCCCGCTGTCCTTGGCGGTAGAGTCATGGATGATCAGAATGGCCCCAGTTCCCTCCTGCTGCAAGTCGTACTTCTGGCTTTTTCTGATTGCTTTGCCATCCTTGTACCACCTGATGTTCACATCTGGTTTCGACAGCTCACGGCTCAGGCTGATGTCCTGCCCTGCTGCTGCTGTCTTATCCTCCAGCTGTTTTGTTACCTCAGTAGGTTTTTCTGAAAGAAAACATGCTTTTTGAGTAACATACACTTAGGGTAGGATGCCTCTCTCAAAATACACGCATCTACATGCTGGAGATAAGTTAGAGAGGCACTTGCAACAGACGCCATCCTACAGCCAGCAGTAATCTGCAAAGTACAGACAATAGAATTCCAGGCAGCATTTATTCTCTCTTAAATCTACCCAATTGAGGATGATGAACCATGACTGAAAACTGCCTCTTCCTTCTCTCCACTGATCACACTGGGAGCCTCAGATGATGCTCTCAGATGCACATGTTCTAGATAGGAATTTGTTGTACAGCTAGATGATGTGAAGGCCATCCCTTCAGCTTATACTTAGAGGATATTTGCTCCCACAGTTCCCTCAACAGATCATTCCTGATTTACTGTTAATGGAACAAGCTGTAGTGAGATGCCCATTTCCAACACTACCCCAGTGCTTTGGGTAGTTCTCACATTTGTGTCAAATGGTTCCTCCTTTTACTTATTTTTAAGAGAAATTCTCAGTGCTTCGAGGTTCAAGTAGAAGGTTGCTATTCACTTTAACCATATTATGAGTTAGCTCTCACGACAATCTTATCAGAAGACAGTTGAAGGAATCAGACCCCAGAATCTCTCCCATCTCATTACCTTTCACAGACTGAGAGGCTTTGGAGGTTAGACCACGGGCAATAAAAACGACTTCCCCAGAGTCAGTAGGAGTCACACTTTTGATAAGGAGAGTCTCTTACCAACCCACGTTAGAAGCTTTAAATCGCCCACCACTTTCCACTCTGCTTCCATTCAGTGTCCAGTTGAACTCATCAATGCTTTCATGGGACAGAATGCATTCAAAAGTGCAATCTTCTACCTCCTGGATTTCATTGTTTTTCAGCCGTTTGCTAATGCCAATATTCAGCTCTGGAAGATAAGAGATAGGTTAGTATGAGGTTTAGATGGAGAAAAGGCATTTGTGACTGACATGAGTAGCAGTACTGGTGTTTGAACTCAGGATTTGCAGATCATGGCTGCGTTCCTCACTGATGTATTCTCTAAGACATTCTCCTCTCAGAATTACCAGAAAGCTATAAAAAAAAAGAGACGTGAATCTCTTGGCTTTGCTCTGGAAGAACTACAAGGAGAGCAGCTCAGTCCATGGAGCACAATGAAGATTCAATGAGCTACAGAGGGAAAAACCTAACAGAGAGGACAACTCTAGGATGCTGCGTGAGAAAAAGGGTTTTGCCTACGACAAGACATTAAATGTTTCTATTAGCTAATTTGTTACCATCCTACCCCTACTGGTGTTCAAACCATTTCTCCATTTTAGGGATGTTTAGAAAGGAAACATTTCCAGGACATTCTTGACGTGTTTTGTGATTTTCATGGCAAAAGGAGATACATTTACTTCAAAAGCAATGGGAATTTTCCAGACATCACTGTGCTATTTTGCAGTAATACACTTCTATTGTAGAAACTATTAAGGCTCGTGGGGGAATAGGTGTAAGACATAGTGACCACACTGAATGTGCTTTTAGCACTCCTTCACTTTCCACAGTACTTACCCTGAACGCCGACATTTGACTTGGCAACATCAGTGCCAATATCAAAGGTATATAAACCTGCATCTGACTTCTCGAGGTCATGGAGAAGGAGACATAGGGTCTTCCCAAACTGTAGCAGCTCAAACTTGTTGCCAGAAGTGAGCACAACACCGTCCTTTTTCCACACTGGTTTGACCTTCTCTTTAAAGACTTCGCATTCCAATTTAATCACACCCCACTCCTCAACAAAAGCATCATTCAAACACTTCATGAAGACAGCAGGCTTCTCTGCAATTAAACAGGCAAAACAGAACAACGTGATACAGAAGTTGAGACATTTCCAGTTGTGTTCAGATTTTTAAAGAGGTATCAATAAATCTTTACCATTACTGACGACACCAATATAGAACCTAAAGTGGTTTCATGTCTGTTCACTGAATACACTTTAAGGAATTCTGAACTAATCAGTAGGAGAATACAGGGAACAGGAGGGACAGCCTGCATTGCTGTGGGTGGGACTGATATCATATGAAGTAATTGGGATGTAGCTCTTCTAAAGCTGGAGAGCTGGCATTGCCCTCACGTGGAGCAGAGCTCATACAGCAGGCCACAGTATTAAGAGGATAAGCTGCTGAACACTTTTGATTTTCCTCTTTATTGACTCCTTTTATCTATCTTCTATTTCACACATCAGAGGTTTACACTGGGGAAAAAAGATCCACCAAATGCAAAAGAAAGGAGAAAGAGGAAATCCTTCAAACTCTGAGCGCGTAGAGTAAAAGAGCTTAATTACTGGGGAGAGCAGATTAGAATCACAGTATCCTTAGAATTGGAAGAGACCCTTAAAGGCCATCTAGCCAAGCTCCCCTGCAATAAACAGGGACATTCACAGCTAGATCGGGTTGCTCACAGCCTGGTCATTAGTCATTCCAGAGGCAAAACACACACTGAATGATCTCTCCCTGCAGTCATAAATCCTTGGAGACAACAGCATTGACACTGCATGGCACTGAAGCAGTAAAAAAATTTGCTCCTGTAACTCTCCTTGTGTTAAGTAAAATGATGATAAAAGCAATGGAATGCTTTGGCAGGACACCAAAACCATCCTCCTTCGTTGACATCTGCTGCAATGGAACCTTCCACTGGAAGAAAGCCCCTGATGACTTGTCACCCAGAGAGGTGAGTTTTAGAAGCAGGATTGCTGCACAATAGAATGAACTGGAGCTCCTTAGCATCTCTTACATCCAGGAGGGCTGTGATCAGACCCACCTATCACCTTCAGGCGCACGCTTTCTGACACCTTGTCTGACTTCACTGTCACTGTGCCAGCATCCTCAGGCTTAACCTGCTTCACTGTCAGTGTGCAGCAATTGCCAACGTTCTTGATGTCATTGTAATTGTTGGTGTAAAGGAGGTTGCCATTCAGAAACCATTCCACATCCTCATCATCATGGGACAGCTCGCAGGAGAAGACAGCAGAGCTCTCTTCTTCAATTTCCACATCCTGCAGGTGCTTCCTTACTTCTACATCGAGGGCTGTAGGGAAACAAGGTGAACTGTTACCACTGTTACTATAAAGCATACTGGGATGTGGTAGAATGGCTGGACTAGATAATCTTTGTGTAATCTTCTCAGTGAAGTTTATACATTTGCAAAGTTAGCAGGAGAGAACGGCAGAAATCAACCTCAAGAAGAGAAATCTGAGGTGAAATAGGACATGGAAGAGGCCACCCTCCCTGCTCATACCTTCAGCTGTCAGCGTGGCCTCAGTCTCTGCAATTCCCGCCTTGCACTTGTACACACCAGCATCATTGGGCTTCAGCTTCAGAATCTGGAGCTCTGCTGAATGCTTATCCCTCTTGATCTTGTACTTCTCAGAGGGCTCGATGGGTGTGTGGCCCTTGAAATATTTCACAACCTTTGGAGAAGGCCTGAAGTCACAGGACAGGATGACAGAATGACATTCCAAAGCTGTCTTGTCCTCCAACTTCCTGGTGATTTGTATATGGTAATCTGAAAAGCAGGGGTGGAAGAGAAGAAAGGATGAGGACAATTGGAAGAAGAGGAAAGTCTCTTGCAACTATTCCATTCCAATTAATTTCATGTTCACAATGGTTCTTTGAACAACTCTAAAGATAAAACAAATGATTGTCTATAGGGAAGGCCATTGATTACATTTCTATAAAGTAATACTGTATAGTATCTACCAAATGCAAGCTTCAGCTCTTGCTCTGTGTTTATTAAATTGCTCCCAGTTGAGGCTTTTATTCAAATAAGAGTGAGTTGAAAATATAACAAGTACTTTAGGATGTGAATGGAGACTCTTACGCTGGGGACAACAGGAGATAAAATGCCTGCAAATTTCTTTCAGATAAAATCAATGACAAACTGCATCAAATTTAGGTGCTACCAAACTTAAACTTGTCTACTTCAGAAATACAATTAATTTCACCTGATTTGACTTCTTTGGTATAGCCAAGGAAAAAACCTCAGTTCTGTAGATCTGAATAGTAAGCACATCACAACTATTCATACAGATCTTTTACTAAGACGCAGCTGTCTCATTTAGTGTCCAACGACTTTGAACTGGAAATGGAGCAGAACCTCCAGACACACACACAATATTTCAAAGACCCCAGTGAAGGAAAACTGGACATTAATTAATTCTTCATCTTCATGATGTAAACCAAGCCAGGATATGTTACCTCTAACAAGCAGATTGGCTGTGGATTTGGATCTGCCAATTGAGAACTGAATGGTGCCTGTCATATCAGTGGTGGTTTTCAGTATGGTCAGCTGGTGGATGGTGCCTTCTTGCTGCATAATCAAGTTTCCGCCAGCCTGTAAGACTTCCCACGTAGATACCACCTGCAAGGTTTCACAGAAGGAATGGATATCTCGCATTCAAATTTGGCTTCTTCAGGCTCAGTCACATCCTCATCACACAGCTCCTTTACTAGATTAATGGATTGCTCTTTAAGAAAGATGGAACAAGAGAAAGCAGAGATTTAGAAGGAATGTAAAAAACCCTTACATTATCACCCTACTTACTCATGTCAGCATTACTGCACATGAACACTACACCTATCAGCTCAAAATGCCTTAAAACATCATTAAAAAATAATAGAAAGAATGTTGTTAAGAAGTCAGACAATAAGACTGACAACCTGAAGAGAGCCCAGATCTTTTGATTCTTACTCCAACATCCAAATCAAACCATGACCTTCCCATCCCGATATCAAACTCCTCGCATTACAAAATGGAAAAGAGGTTCAATGAAACACGGACATTGATAATTACTTTGGTTAAATACAGCAACTTAGCTCTGAACAACAAGTTTTCTCCTAGTAAAGGTCTCTGTAGCTCAAACGTAATGACTCTACTTAAGAGAAATTCATTTTCCAGAATGTTCTTGCCCTTATAATTGTAACAGTGGCAAAGCTGGGGACTGAACTCTTGAGTAGTGTGCTAACTCAAATGTCTCCCTTTTCTTTATCGCACTTAAAATCATATATATACCCTAACATTGTATATATTAAAAAAGGAACCCTGTGCTCTTTTCAAACAGCAAGAGAAAATGAAGAAAAAGTCAAGCTATGTTTTTTATCCCTCAACGTTCAAACAGAAATCTCAAGTCTAGAGGTAGAAAATCAACCTCCTAAGAAAATAATCTGTTTTACTTAGCAAAAGTAAATCCCAAAAGACAAGCTGGATACTTTGTGGGCAGAAAGGTAGGTAGGTAGGAGTTTTTATTTCTGTGAAAGGTCCTGGTGGTGTTTAACTTCTTAGTCATTCAAGCAAAGGATGTTAGCTGGTTTATAACATAATTTAAGCAAAATCATCATCAGAAGCATAATTACATTTCACTGTAAGATGGGCACGAGATTCCGCCTTTTCTGCTACAGATTTTATTTCTGCTGCATCCTTGACATGGACACGTGTGTAAGTCAGCGAGTAGGTCTTTCCTGAAGCAGAGAACCACAGAGTCACTAAGGCTGGAAAAGACCACTAAGGTCATCTAGTCCAACCGCCAACTCATCCCTACCAAACTGTGCTCTTGAGAGCAACCCCACAACTACACTTGGCTTCCTTGAGCAAAGAGCTCTGAGGCACATGGCCAGGCTGAGCATCATCCATCTGGTTTCACAGCATCACTGCCTGTTCTCTCATGTCAATGAAACCACCCATTCCACCCCAACCACATCCCACCAAAGCTGCTTAGTGCTCCCAAAGCGAATGCTCACCAGTTGATTCCAACTTGAAGGTCATCTTCTGGCCAGCAGCCTTGCAGATGTATTCTCCAGCATCTTTCTTCTCCAGCTGCTCCACAACCAGATGCCGTGTTTTGCCCACAGATTCCATTCTGAACTTTCTGGAGGAGGCAAGCAGTCTTCCATCCTTGTACCATTTTACTTCGGTTGGATCCTGTGCTACTTTACAGCTGAGGGAGGCACTTGCTGCCAGGGCAGCACTCACCTCTTTCTGCACCTTCTCCTGGTTTATAAACACAGGTTTTGGCTCTGAGGGAAGAAAAGAAAAAGTATTGACTGAGGGACTGAAATGAGACCATCTTCCAGGTTTATATGTACAGGTTGGAATAGGTTTAGGTTACCACTTGTGCCCAAACTAATAGCCTTCACTAGAGAATATCAGCTCTTCTGTTGAAACTAAGTGTCAAATCTAGGCAAGAAAGAACCTAGGAACTGAAGGAACCAAGAGAGTCCTTGAACACCAGTCCCATGGTTGCAAGTCACTATGCAAACATATTGAACCCAAAAGAACATCTGTCCTGCAGGCAACCAAAACCTGAGTTCCTTTTACTTAAGACCCACTGTGAAACATCAAAACATATAAACATGTGATAGTCAAACCACTGGCTGCCTTTTCATGACCCAGAACAGTACTCCTGGCTTCCTGAACAGACTCCTCATGGCCTCTACCATTGCCGCAACTGTGACTGTCAAAGGCACAAAGGAAATATGCTCACCAACGCAGTCCTTTGTTCTTTGTGTGTGATTTCCAGATATCTATTTTACTTTGAGCTCTGGGAATAGTCAGCTCTACCAGGTCTCTTACTGGGAGTAGCAGACTCACCTATCCAGATGCAGCCTCCAACATAAAGGCATAGTAAAAAGGCAGTGTACTACTAGGAGAAGTTCCTGCTTCTCCTGCCATGAAAGGCTGCACGTAGAACATGCACTCCAGCCTCACTGCACATGCTTATCTTAGTCAAATGTTTCGGTGAACAGGAATTACAGTTTGGGACCTCAGGCACAGGAGAGATTTGAATAATATCTTGAATATTGCTTCCATTGTACATATATCAGTAATTATTATTCTACAGACAGACTGAAACAGCACTTTGTGCGAGACTAAAACCAAATACTTTCTACAAACCCAGGCAATCAAGTATAGGGAAAAATCCTCAGCACAGACTACTGCATCTGGATCACTGTATAATAGAAACTAGATTTTACTTTACTGTTCTCTGCTGTATTTAAGACAACACCTGTCTTACCTGTGACATGAATCTTGAAGGTGAGTTTCTGGCCAGCAGCCTCGCAGCTGTACTCCCCTGCATCTTTCTTCTCCACCTGGCTCAGCACCAGCCGACGCTGTTTGCCCTCTGACTCCACCTTGAACTTCTTGCTCGAGGTGATCAGTTTCCCCTCCTTGTACCACTTCACCTCCGTCTTCTTCTGGGCCACCTCGCAGCTCAGTGTGGCATTTTGAGTCAGTACAGCCTTCACCTCCTCTTGTACCTTGTCCTTGTTTGTAAACACGTCTTCTTTCTCTGCAGGGACATCACAACAGCCACACCGTTTTGCTGTAGTCTGCTGCAGAGCTTACTCCAGTTCCCCATTTTCACTGTACTTGCCCTTCACAGGGAGCATCGTGATGCATCATTATGACAGGAAAACACTTTTCCCTCTATTTTGCCTTGGGAAATGATAGGCATATCATTTCATATCATTTCATATCATATCATATAATTTCATATCATTTCACATCATATCACAAAGCTAAAGATTTTACAGTCTGACAGCAGATTTGGACATGAGATTTAGAACACCTGCATGCACTGCTGAACCTCCTCCCTTCTCTTTTTTTCTTCTCGTGTCTCTCTACATTTCCAGTAAATCAGAAGGGAACAGCCCTCTAGAACAGGTTGCCCAAGGAGACTGTGGATGCTCCATCCCTGCAGGCATTCAAGGCCAGGCTGGATGTGGTTCTGGGCAGCCTGGGCTGCTGGTTGGCAACCCTGCACATAGGAAGAAGGGGGCTGGAACTGGATGAGCACCGTGGGCCTTTGCAACCCAGGCCATTTATGAGTCTGATTATTGGCATTTTCCACCTCATTGTGTCATTCAAATTTTGTAACCAGATCTCTTCAACCACCTCCCCTTTTCTCACTCCTTGCATGCCTGGTGTGCTCTTGCACTGTAACCCTGCAGACACCAGCTGACTACAAGAGCTGCACAAGTTACCCTCCTTGCCTATGGTTTGTTGCAGGAATTCATTCCTGGATGGAAAAGCACATGTAGAAAAGTGTTGCTATGACACTAGTTGACCAAAATGTTTTGCACCAGAGGGGCGGCAAGTTGATCCTACAAATGCAAGACACACAAAATGAAGCGTTCCTTTCTCTCTGGGATTCCAAGCATTTTCTCACCTCTGACTTTCACTTGGAATGTTGCTTTGTCATCTTTTGTTTCACAGCTGTAGCTCCCTCGGTCTCTCAGGGTCACATTTTTGACCATGAGCTTGCGGTGCATCCCCTGGGAGATGATGGTTGTCCTCTGGTCCTGTTTCACCTCTGTTTGATCTTTCTTCCATACGACAGCTCCGCTTGCAGCTGACACCTCACACACCAGCTCCAGGTCTTCAGAAGGACTGACTAATATTTCTGGAGTCGTTTTGGGCTTGTTGACAAAATCAATGGCTTCATCTGAAGAAAAAAAGAGAAAGTGGTTTACATCCTGACTCAGGCTTCTTCAGTACAGCATTAAGATACAGTTAGAACTGATTGTAATGTCTCTGCTCATTACATTTGGGTGATCGAGTTTCACCTCTGGAGGTACTCACATACAAATGTCTGCTTGATTCTCCTGTGTAAGGAAAGAGTAAGTTCTATGCAGACAGTTCTTATTTATTTTAATCAATTCTGTATTCTGCACGTGTTCTTCTGAAGCTAAAATGAAGGCAGCTAAGTAACGTGTTTGCAATACATGAACAAACCTATTCAACACCTTGTCTTTAAGCTAACAAGAAGCGTTTGATGAGCACATCAGTATTTCATGCCCTTCATTCCATCCAGACAGAACCTGCCTGAGGAGCAAGCTGATGGCTGTCAGCTACAGGCAGACCTAGCTTAGTATTGCATTTCTTAGAGCAACAACTGTTGCTTTCAGTCACTGAATATACCAAGGCCAATTGCTATGCCAGGCACATTTATGGCATCAGTGAACAAATAATGAGTTAAAAATTGTAATAGACAGGAGACATCTATTCTTTTAAAACTAGGTGACCAAAGAAGAATGGTCCTTCTAGAGTCAAGCTGTTTAGAACTAATAGCATCAATCAGTATCACATAGGTAGATTACTTCCCTGCCCTAAGACCAACTTGTGAGCATTTGGTGCTCCTAATTAAGCCCTCTTGATGGCATTTTTGTCTGAGCCACGTGACATTTTGTGATAGGAGTTACTGCTAGTGTTCCCTTAACCCTACACCAAAGTAGGAGGTATCCATTCTCAGGGAATCATGCAGGCTTCCTCTGTATTTGATGCTCAGAGACAGCCCCAGAACTTTTTAAATCTTAGCTTAGCTCTCATCCAATAATGTTCATCAAACAGTGCAACTTGTCCTTTGGGGATGCCTTTGTTCTGCATCAACCAGTTCCAACGGAGTCTTCTCTGCTTGTTTTAGATCAGTTTTTCAACAGATAAAGCCAGGGTCTTTGAATTACAAAGTGAAATTGCAGAATGCATGATTCTCAACCAAACAGAACGGGAGGTGGAATGCAGGGTGAATACCTGAGCCAACACCACCTGCAAGCAATCCTTCAATATCTTAGGAATCTCTAGCCATCCCAAATCCAGTGTTGTGCTTGATCTATCATCTCTGCTGAGTTTTTAGCTAGCTGATGGTGAGCATCATGGTGGTGATGGGTGAGCAGTCGGACTAGAGGCTCTCAATCAACCTTAAGGATCCTGTGATTAGAGGAACATGAACGTGCTGTTAAAGGTCACAAGCACTGCACTGCAGCATGAACATACACAGTGAAAGGTTTCAGTAGAGCTTCAGTTCATAAATGAGGACTGGGTTATGGATAACAGGATCAAGATAGAAACCAGAAAACAGATCTTAACGCCAGGTTCTGTGAATGCAGCCAGCTGAATTTCACAGATATTGAATTTCAATGACAGTTTCTTGTGTTATTTTACCCTCCAGCTCCACCCTGAACAGGAACATGTCAGTGACAAGCATTACTTCTCCAGGCTTGACCTGACAGTGCTTTACTTGCACTATGAGCTAATAGCTGTGCTTACAGCACCTCAGGGAGACACCTCAGAGATCACAACATCCTTCGGGTACAGCAGGAGACACTCAACTCTCCAAATGTGGAGTTTAATTTGTCAAAAGAGGAGACAGGATTCCCATGCTAAGAACTTAGGACCATTTCAGTCAGAGGTTTAAAGATGATGTAAGTGCTGAGGCAATTCATGAACTAGAAGAATGAAGCCCAGATGTCAGGGCTCAAGTCATGTCTCCAGCCCCAGCTGGAGCTAAGGCTGTCTTGAATTCATCACAACACAGTTACATTATTTGCTCATACTGTGGATTTGCATAGGGACAACAGGAAGGTCAGAATTGCTTCAATAGAGCTATGCAATCTTTGTCCTAAATACTGGAAACCCACAGGGCTGGACAAATAAAATGAATTAAGTCTGAAGTGCTTTGCATGGATTGCGATCCCATGTTTGCCTCACAAACTTACCTGAGACTTTCCAATCAAAAATCAGAGTGTCATCTCCAATTTTGCAGAAGCATGTTCCCTTGTCTTCTTTCGTTACAGCTGAAGCCACAAGCTTAAGCACTTTCCCTTTATCTTCCATTGTGAATTTCTTACTGGTTGTCATTTCTTTGCCATTTTTGTACATCTTCACCATGACACTGGCTTCAGAGGTCTCAGAAACAAATTCAGCTTGTTTTCCAGCAACGGCCCTGATAACTCCTCCAGTTGTCTCTTTGTTTATGAAGTCTGCCAGTGCTGAAACAAAATATGGACACACAAAATATGTATGATGGTAAAGAACTGCAGGGACATTGCTGACCATGAGGCATTCATTTATCATAAAACCAAACGTACACGTTTAATCCCAGTTCTAATTGCTGGATTCTAATTCAGAAGCTGGCAAATTGGCAGCTTTTATAAACCACGTACCAGATTACCTTATATCCACAAGTTGAAGGACATACACTGTACAGGGGACGGAGCCAAAAGAAGAAGCCGAAGGCTTCAAGAAAATGTTTAAAATAGGAAAACTGAGGAAAGAATTGGAACAAGCAAACTAGAAGGAAATCATGGAGGGGGTTCTATTACTGCATTGTAACCCCCTGGCAAACAAAATGAGCCTAAAAGATGGAGATATCACTTAGGACTGAAAAGAAAATCAGAATTCCTTTATGGAAATTAATTGGAGCGCAAAAGTTAGATGATGAAACTGGCCCCTATTAACACACAGTGGAACAATTGACTTCAAAGATTCAAAATCTCACCACTTTCTTAGCCAAAAGTTTAAGCCTATGGCCACGGTCCTATTTTACTCAGGGTAATGGAGTTTGTTTTCCAACTTCTTGTTAACATATCATTTCAAAACAGCGCACACAACTGAGTTGGGTCTGTTGAGACAGCGCAGTCATAGCTGCTAAAATCAAAGTCTGGATTATGCATGCATTTGTTCTGCAGTTCCAAGAACACACATGTATAATACAAATTCAACAACGTTCTACAGAACGCCTGTCTTTTAGGAGCTCTAGAGCCAGCTGATGGACACTGGGATGCCTGAGATCCTGTCAATGCATTTAACTCCATCCTATCATACAGTCAAATTTCATTCATTTTTTCAGCAACTGTCTCTTATCATTGTAGTTCCCTCACCACTGCTGGATGTGAGCCCAGCCACACAAAAGCAGCTGCTGGTTTTCACTGCAGATACTGCAGTAAGGAGAAACAGCCTCCGGACTGGACCAGCTGAGCGTGGCCCTACCAGGATTTGCTCCAAAGCTCTTATTACCAGTAGTGCTTCCTGCTGAAATACATGGGGGTCCTCCTTTGATTCCAACCCCAACCCACCCCACCATGCCCCTGATAACATCCATCAGGGCCACATCTCCACAGTTCCTCAACACCTCCAGGGATCCCACCACCTCCCTGGGCAGCCTGTGCGAGTTAATTCTGTGGGCAGACCTGCCAGTATGAAATATTATGCTAACATGACTGAGAGAAGAAAAGCAAAATTAAGACTAGCTGACAAGCCTTGGCAGGAAGTTCTGCTCTCCATAAATTCAGTCCCATTATTCAATTCTCTTTGGAGATGTCTCCATGCCTCTCTGGAGTTTGTTCTTTGAGAAGAAGCAATTAAGTAAGCTCTCCAATGCCAAAGTGCATACACTACTCTAGGGCTTTGTTGTTTCTCCATGGATCAACAAGGGTGACAAGCCAGCAGAATATGATGAAGAGCCTCATTCATATTCAGTGGAAAAAAAAAAAAAAAAAGGCAATTGTTGCTGGGAAGAAGGTGCATTTGCATTTGTGTCATCCGCAGAGGGTACTGCAGAAATGGAAAGTCTTCCACTGGAGCAAACAAAGGGCTCTCATTTATTGCAATCAAGGCCCAGCGTGTGGATCTCAGAGATCAGACCTACACCCTGCAGCAAAACAGAGACCTGCGTGGGAAAGTTCAGTTTCTCTCTACATCTGTGTCAGAAAAAGCCCACCGTGGAATGACAGCTAAGTAAACATCCCTGTGACTCTTCACAGGTCTCTTCTACACTTGGGATCACTGCTACAAAAAGAGCTGTTTACATCATCTCTCGTGGCCACCCTGAGAGAAGAGCAGGAAGGCTGGGATGCTCTTTTTCCTATCTTTCCCTTGATTTCCTCTATATCTTAGGGACGAATCACAGGACAGAACACAGAAATCAAATGGCTCTACAAAGCAGATTGGCCAGTTCAAGTCAAAACAGCCACTGAAAACACCCCACATGCTGTCTGACAACAGCTGGACTGTCGGGGAGTCAGGTGAATGCAGTCTGCTGGCCCTGGGCAGGAAGAGGACAGCCCAGACTGTCACATACCTTTCACTGAAAGCTGATAGAGCATTTTATCCCCCTCACAGATGCACTGACATCTTCCAGCATCATCCATTGAGACGCTGTGAATTTTCAGGGTGTGTTTCTTCCCCACAATTTGCAGTTCATAATTTTCACTGGCCTTGAGCTCCTTCCCATCCTTCATCCACTCCACAGTAGCGCCTGTGTCTGAAAGCTCAGCCTGCAATTTGGCTTCCTCATGCAGCCGAGCGGAGATCTTTTCTACATCTTTGCTCTTATTGGTAAATCTCACTGCAGCACCTGTCAGGAGCAAAGGCCTCGTTAGTTCAATTGATATCAGGCTAACGTGGTCAATGTTTGCTGCAACATCTCTGAAAAAGTATCACCTTCTGTTCCTGCACTCAGCATTGTGTCAGTGCTGAGCAATTCAAGATATTTCATTTGGTCTTCTTGCCGGATTTACTAATTAAAAATCAACCAAACATCTCCTTCTACTGATTAAGAATGCTCTAAACATGCTTCTGCAGAGGTTTCCACCCAATGACAAACAGGTCCTTCCATAATGAATGTTTATCTGTTCTATTTGGTCATGCAAAGCTGATTGATAGAGATATTATTGGAATGATTGCTCCCCTACTTCTAAACTATTCCAGTGCAATCAGAAAGGCTGTCTGAACCTGGAGCTGAAAGTACTGCTCTATGGTGATGCAGTGGTAAACCTGCTGACTGAATGCACTGGCCAGTAGCTGTGAACTGCAGACATTCATCAGCTGGCATGAAGCAATCTGGTTCAGATACCAAGCAGCTGGGTAGACTGGCTTACCCTACACTCAGTGCTATCATGTTTAGGTCATTACCAGGACTCACGTCAGTCCATGGGATGCAATTTCAGGTATTTGATACAGTCAGTGAATGCCTGCAGCCCCAGTTCTAATCATCAGATCACAGCAACTATGCCTTGACTGGAAGAGGAAAGGAGAAGGATCAAAGCAAATACCTCTCACTCTCATCTTGGTGCTGACATCAACATTTTTGGTAACAAATTTCACTTCTGCTCCATCATCGTTCTTGGTGACGTTCTTCATGATTAGGCTGTGAGTAGTTTGGGTTCTCTTGATGATGCAGGTCTCGCTTTCCTGTAAGACTTTACCATTGAGGTACCAAGTGCCGCAACACGTTGTTGTAAGGTCAATAGTAAACATGGCATCCCCTCCAGGTACAGCTTCACCAGTTGTTAGGGGGGATTTCACAGCCAGGACTGGTTCTGAGGAACAACAACATGGATGTCTTAATGCTCTTTAGATGCAAGTCTGGTATCTCATCTAAAGATGGAAGATTAAATCATAGGTACATTTCTACTTCTCCCTTTGCATGAGTGCTGGAAGAAGCACTTCTATGCTTCAGATCTGTTACAGAAATTTATGCCTCTTGCACATGTGAGATATCAAGAGATAAGGATTTTCATGTCTCTGTCACAGAAACAGAACTTGTATCACTTTAGTGGTAGCTGGAAGTTGATAGGAGATAGGAGAACTAGGAATAAGGGAAAGCCTTTGGTGTGTTAATGCACTACTATCCTTAAAGTCAAAGGAAACATCTTTAGGGAACCAACACAGCTGCTCAGCACACACTGACCCAATTTCCATTGGGGTTTTTGTGCTTACCAAGGTGCACGCTCCCTGGGAATTCCAGAGACGGGCTCTGTCCATGCGCATTGACTGCAGACACTCGGAACTGATCATCAGCCTCTTCAGACAGATTGCTCACCGTGAACTCTGGGACAGGGACATGAGACTCGTGGCACCTCACCCAGGTGAAGCCAGTTAGTTTATTGGGTTCCACAATGTAGCCATTGATTGGAATGGGGCGTTGCATCTTTGGAGGGGACCATGCCAGCGTCACTGAGGTTTCTGTTTTATTTTTCACCACGGGGTCAACTGGGGGCTGGGTGGGAGGTTTTCTGAGAGCTGAACAGAAATAAATACAGAAATATTAGCATAAGGTCATGTAGGCTGGAAAAGACCTTCAAGATCAGCAGACTCAACTTTCAGCATGACCTACTGAGTCCCACCATTAACTACTGTGGTACCTGAGGACATACATGAAGCTTATTCCTGCAGGTATTTGCACAGTGAATATATTCACCCTCTGGTTGCTTTGGAACGTTTTAGAGGTTAAAATCCCATCAGACTTTTTCACTGTGTGCAGCCACTGATACAGGCAGGAGGCTGGGAATTACCTGATGGGCTCTGGTTACAGACTACTGACACAGTAAAGGATTGATTTCATTTCATTTTGGCCATCAGAAAGTTTGGTGTCTGGTTTAAGTCACCCAATTATAATTTAAAACTCCAAGTATAATCCTATGGAGAGCAGCGCATTCAGGAGAACTCATCTCATCTTCATAAACCTGAATGAAATCACAGAATCATAGGATCACGGGAGGGCTTGTGTTTGAAGAAACCTTCAAGATCATCCAGTTCTAAACACCCTGCCATGGGCTTGCTGCCCACTAACCAGCTCAGGCTGCCCATCACCCATCCAGCCTCGCCTTCAACACCAAGGACAGGCATCCACAGCTTCTCTGGGCAGCCTGAAATGGAAGCAATGAGCCACATGTTGAAGATACTCAAACATTCATGACTGTAGAGAGAGCCAAATACTCCATACATATTGCCTGACTGGTAAATGGTATTAAAATGCCAACAACAGACTCATCCAGCTCACTGAAAATGGTGTGAGCATGGCGAAAAACACCTTCCTAAGATCCAACCTAAACCTCCCCTGTCTCAGTTTAAAACCATTCCCCCTTCTCCTATCACTATCCACCCTCATACACAGCCATTCCCCCTCCTGTTTATATGCTCCCTTCAAGTACTGAAAGGCCACAATGAGGTCTCCCCGCAGCCTTCTCTTCTCCAGGCTAAACAAGCCCAGATCCCTCCACCTTTCCTCATAGGAGAGCTGCTCCAGCCCTCTAACCATCACAGTGGCCCTCCTCTGGACCCACCCCAACAGCTCCACATCCTTCCCAGGCCTGGACACAGTGCTGCTAATAGGGCCTCACAAGAGCTGAGCAGGAGGGGACAATCACCTCCCTCTCCTGCTGGCCACCCCTTTTTCAGTGCAGCCCAGAACACACATGGATCTATCTTTTTCATACGGATATTCCCATAGATGTACATATATATACCACACCTACACACCCACAATCTGCTACAACTCCATAGAATTATCAAGGTTGGAAAAGACCTATAAGATCATCCAGTCCAACCATCACCAATACTTCCCAGTTAAATCATAGCCCTCAACACAACATCCAAACTTTTCTTGAACTTCCCAGGGTCGGTGACTCTACATGAGAGAAAAGGGCACTCAGATAAGGGATTCTGCATTTGCTATTAGCAGGGGTGGGATGAGACCGAGCACTGCCCCAGCTCCTGGGATAACGCAGAAGGGCTGAGACCTTCCAGCTGCTTCCACCCAGGGTCACACAGCAAAGCCGACCCTGCAGGAGTCTGCATCATTCTTTGCATGGCATTGCTAAGAGGAAGATCCCCCCCCTACCCTTGGCTCTACACTCCAGCTGCTGTCTGCCATCTGTAAAGCCACCACAGCTCTCCTACTGGAGTTCCCATCTGCACAGTGACAGCTTGGTTTCTTCTTACTGTCAAAGCAGCCACAGCCTCAGTGCTTCTCAAATCTCCCCTTTTCAGCTGATTTCCTCTTTCTAGTGGCTGGGCAATTCCTCCCTCTCACAGTCATCCCTCTGCCCCACTCTGTGCCCACAGACCCACAGAGGGCACACAGAGCCAGCCCTGTCCCAGCTGCTGCTGCTTCACATCTGACAGTCTCAGGAGCTGAGATCCAGGCCGAGACAGCACTGCCCAGACATGGTTTGTAGGACATTTGTGAGAGGAAATAGGGAGGTTTGTGATTAAACCTGCCCCCTAAGGAGGAAGGCAATGCTGCCTGCAGCCCCAGCAGGCATTACAAAACATTCCCTAGAGTCCCCATAAACTCCCTTTACAGCCTCTGCACAGCTCTATATAACAGTCTTACAGAACTACCTCTAGTAGAAGCAATCTCCACACAGAGATCCTTTCCCAGCGGCACTCAGCCCTTCAGTGGGGTCTAAGAGAGCTGCAGCCAGACTCAAACACAACTGCTCACACAGCTCAGCTGCCTTCACCTGTGCTCCTGACGCTGACACATTGCAGCCCCACATCCCCCTCTGCCCCCCCACAGCCCCACACCCCCCTGTCCTCCCCGCACTCCCCATCAGCCCATCCCACCTCAGTGCTGCCTCTGTCTCTTCTCTCCTCTCCCCGTCCCAGCGCCGGCCTCCCCCGGCCTCCCATTGGGCAGCGGCAGCTCCGCCGGCTCCGATTGGCTGAGCCGCAGTGCGCGGGAGTGGCCGTTGTGGGGGGGGCAGAGGGGGATGTGGGGCTGCAATGTGTCAGCGTCAGGAGCACAGGTGAAGGCAGCTGAGCTGTGTGAGCAGTTGTGTTTGAGTCTGGCTGCAGCTCTCTTAGACCCCACTGAAGGGCTGAGTGCCACTGGGAAAGGATCTCTGTGTGGAGATTGCTTCTACTAGAGGTAGTTCTATCAGACTGTTCTATAGAGCTGTGCAGGGGCTGTAAAGGGAGTTGAGGGGGAATCTAGGGGGCATATGGGGCTGTGGTGGGCCATAGGAGGACTAGGGGCTCTAGGGGGCTCTGAGGGTGCGTAGGGGTTGTGGGGAGCTATTGGAGGATATGGGCAGGTATGGGGCTTTAAGGGGTGGTGTATGGAGAGATAGAGGGTTGTGGGGGCCTTAGGGTGATATGGGGCTACTGGGGGCTGTCGGGGGCAAATATGGGGAGAATATGGAGTTGTAGCAGATTTGGGGGTGTAGGTGTGGTATATATATATCTATATATATAGATCTGTCATTGTCTTCATTTGAAGAAATCTGAAAATTAGGAGTCCCAGCTGATAGTAAAGACTACCCAGAGGGATGGGATGACCATATGGACTGTGCTGAGGATGCATTAGAATGTGTGATAAACACTGTAAAGCAGTGTTGCTCCGGGAAATGGCCCAATACGACACAGAAGCAGCTTTAAATATCTTCCAGTCACAAGCTGTTCATATCTAATGTCTATTTTACCCAATGTTTTCCAGTTCCAGAAGCAGAGGATGCCTTTATCAACAAGCAGAAGGTGCAGAAGGAGGTGAAGGCTGCACCAACAGAAAATGCCACGCTGAGCTGCGAGGTGGCCCAGGAGAAGATGGAGGTGAAGTGGTACAAGGAGGGGAAACTGATCACCTGGAGCAAGATGTTCAAGGTGGAGTCAGAGGGCAAACAGCGTCGGCTGGTGCTGAGCCAGGTGGAGAAGAAAGATGCAGGGGAGTACAGCTGCGAGGCTGCTGGCCAGAAACTCACCTTCAAGATTCATGTCACAGGTGAGACAGGTGTTGTCTGAAATACAGCAGAGAACAGTCAAGTAAAATCTAGTTTCTATTATACAGTGATCCAGTTGCAGTAGTCTGTGCTGAGGATTTTTCCCTATACTTGATTGCCTGGGTTTGTAGAAAGTATTTGGTTTTAGTATGGCACAACGACCTGTTTCAGTCTGTCTGTAGAATAATAATTACTGATATATGTACAATGGAAGCAATATTCAAGATATTATTCAAATCTCTCCTGTGCCTGAGATCCCAAACTGTAATTCCTGTTCACCGAAACATTTGACTAAGATAAGTATGTTCAGTGAGGCTGGAGTGCATGTTGTACGTGCAGCCTTTCATGGCAGGAGAAGCAGGAACTTCTCCTAGTAGTACACTGCCTTTTTACTATGCCTTTATGTTGGAGGCTGCATCTGGATAGGTGAGTCTGCTACTCACAGTAAGAGACCTGGTAGAGCTGACTATTGCCAGAGCTCAAAGTAAAATAGATATCTGCAAATCACACACAAAGAACAAAGGACTGCGTTGGTGAGCATATTTCCTTTGTGCCTTTGACAGTCACAGTTGTGGCAATGGTAGAGGCCATGAGGAGTCTGTTCAGGAAGCCAGGAGTACTGTTCTGGGTCATGAAAAGGCAGCCAGTGGTTTGACTATCACATGTTTATGTGTTTTGATGTTTCACAGTGGGTCTTAAGCAAAAGGAACTCAGGTTTTGGTTGCCTGCAGGACAGATGTTCTTTTGGGTTCAATATGTTTGCATAGTGACTTGCAACCATGGGACTGGTGTTCAAGGACCCTCTTGGTTCCTTCAGTTCCTAGGTTCTTTCTTGCCTAGATTTGACACTTTGTTTCAACAGAAGAGCTGATATTCTCTAGTGAAGGCTATTAGTTTGGGCACAAGTGGTAACCTAAACCTGTTCCAACCGGTATATAAAGACCTGCAAGATGCTCACATGTCAGTCCCTCAGTCAATACTTTTTCTTTTCTTCCCTCAGAGCCAAAACCTGTGTTTATAAACCAGGAGAAGGTGCAGAAAGAGGTGAGTGCTGCCCTGGCAGCAAGTGCCTCCCTCAGCTGTGAAGTAGCACAGGATCCAACCGAAGTAAAATGATCCAAGGATGGAAGACTGCTTGCCTCCTCCAGAAAGTTCAGAATGGAATCTGTGGGCAAAACACGGCATCTGGTTGTGGAGCAGCTGGAGAAGAAAGATGCTGGAGAATACATCTGCAAGGCTGCTGGCCAGAAGATGACCTTCAAGTTGGAAACAACTGGTGAGCATTCGCTTTGGGAGCACTAAGCAGCTGTTTATGTGGCTTAGAGGAAGAGGAAGTGAGCCATGCCAAAGGGAAGGTGGTGTGGTGCAGGAATGCAGTTGAGATCAAACCCAGCAAACGTTTCCAGATTGATGAGGAAGGGGTCAGAAGAACTCTGGCAATAAGAGGGATCCAGGCTGAGGACGAGGGAGAGTACTTCTGTGAGTCCAGAGATGACAAGAGCAGCATTACCATCACCCCCAAAGGTATGTCTCTGGAAATGAAGGCTGACAGTGTGGAAGGATCCTTGGCTTCCCTCATCAGCCATTACAACACTGCAAAGCTGAGTTCATTTGTGTGTTTATGCTGTTCTCTGTGTTAAGAGCCAAGTACAAAATTTCTTTCTCTCAAAATAGCTGTGGAACAACTGCTTCTGAAGAGCACAGCAGTTAAGTGGGCAAATCAGCCTTCAAGGCTGGAATTAAGCATCCCAAATGTAAGATGGGATTTTTTTTACCCCTTCTTTGCCTCTTTTCTTCTTGCATCTTTGTAGATGCAAGGAGGATCTCCTCTACAGACAGGGGATGTGAGTGTGAGTTATGGTGATCACTTCCTGCGAGTCATAAAATCTGATGCTTCCAATAAAATCATTGACTCTGTTGGCTCTTTGAAGGTGCTCAAACATAAACGAGCTCATACACTTAGGGACACATCTTTTATGTGCTCCTAAGTGGTTTCTTCTTCTCCATCAGCTCCCAGGGTGGTGAAATTTGTTACGAGCCTCAACCACGTGGCTTCTGAAGAAGGCAAAGAGGCTGTGTTCAAGTGCACTGTTTCTCCCAGTGATGCTGTGGTCACCTGGTTCAGGAATGGTGTCAAGATTGAAGCCAGTAAGAAACTCGTGATCTCACAGAAGGACACCAACCACAGCCTCACCATCACCGATCTGACACTGGAAGATGCAGCTGAAATCTCTGCCAGTGCTGAGGGCGTAGAAAGCACAGCCAATCTCAGAGTCCGAGGTAAGGGGCTGTAATGCCCCATTGATAGGCTGTCACTGGTGCTGTGGTTTGTGGGTTTCATATTGCCTTTCCTCTGGTTATGGTGACGATATGGAATTTTGCTTCCTTAAGTAGGGTTCCCCTGAATGCACTGGCACTGGAACCACCATTTAAATTCTTTATAAAAAAAACTGTTTTGTGGATTCTCTGTGTTCTTACTGTTATTTCTTCACATTGATCAGAGGCCTCAGTCTCATTCAAGAAGAAACTGGAGCCTAAAACTGTTGAAGAGAGAGAGACACAGTGACCCTGGAGGTAGAGCTGAGCAAGCCTGCAGAAGTCAAGTGGATGAGGAACAGCATTGTATTGAAGGCCAGTGAAAAAACAGAGATCAAAGCTGAGGGAACAAAGCATATCTTGATAGTTAAGGACATCTCCTTTGCAGACAGGGGCTTTTACTGCTGCAAGAGTCCTGACGACAAGAGGCAAGCCAAGATCAATGTGGAAAGTAAGTGGAATGATTGCAAGGTCTGTAAAGACACTGGATGTGATTTTAACTTGGATTCAGGTCTTCTCTATTATCACAGTGGCTACTGCCAGCCCTACATGCCATGGGGGCAGGGAGACACAGCCCTGGGCTTGGACACCATTGTAATGCTTGAAATAAGGTGAAAGAGAGGGCAGTCTTCCCAGCAGCCCTCAGCCATGTCATTGACATAAGCTCTTAGCTGATTCTCCTCTGGAATTTCTCACTCTGGTGCAGTCTGTTTTTCTTCATCTGTAAGGCTATTAGCAACCTATTCCCTGCTTATCCATCTGTTCTTCTCTACAAAGCATGTCTTTCAAAGCATCTCTTTATAAGCAGTCAGAGTTAAATGAAAAAATAAAAATAAAAACACAACAGTGCATCTATCTATGGATGCTTTCCTTTCAAGTAAGCTAACGGTGTCTCAGCTGTAGCCCTGTACTTCTGTCCTATTTCCTGCATCCTTTTGTCATGTTTGCTACGGAATGGACAAGGACAGAATTGAAGGTCTATCTGATTTTTGTCTACAAAGCCCCTGCCACCAATTGCTGCTGTGTAGGTCATCAACAGGTACTGAAAGGCTTGATAGCAGGCTTTGAGTACATAAAAGGCTCTTAGAAAGTGGAAGCAAACAATCTGTTCTCTGTGCAGAAATAATGGACTTCAATTGCAATAACAAAGATGCAAGTTCTACAACAAAAAAGCTTTTTAATGGTTGGATGAGTGGATAAGTCATTTGGAGGGGCTTTGAAGCCTTCACTGTGGGTTTCAGGAAAGGTTAGTGAAATATCTGGGGCACAAATAGCTGAGCATGTCCTGGAGCAATGGAGAAGGGCTGGATGATTTTTGCGGGTATTTTCAGCCATAGAATTTTGTGTTCTGGTGGTGTCAGTACATTCTGTCGTACAACATGGACGGGTTGGTTTGTTGCATTGGTTCAGACTTTTGTACTGGGAGCTCAGCAGTGGTTAAAGCTCACACTTCTGCAAAGTAAACAAGCTCCTGCAATTCGTCTCTACTCTGTTTTAGCTGTGGATTAGCTTGACAGTTCCCTTCCATAAGCTTTATGGTTCCCTTCTGTAAGTCTACTTACACAGACTGAGTTGCTTAACTTGAAGTCTTGCTCCAGGATTTTGAGCATATTATTAGCAAAAATATCACAAATAATTTCACCAACAATTCTCCCCACCCATCTGTAGCTTTCCTTTTTTTCACTGGCAGGTTTTACACTGGCAGATAGGGTGGGCATGTAGAAACAACCTCACCTTAATTCTCACGAAGCTCTGATTTCTCTGACTGGCCTTTGTTTTGTGATTCTGCATGCATGCCCTGTAGCTAAAGCCTGGATGTCTTCCCCAACACCTTCAGTCTCCCATCCTTACTTCAGTTACTCCATTGCAAATCTCTCTGCTAGTCCAAGAGAGTTTTTATTTTACCCCTGACCTTTAACTGAGTTAGTTCCATTAAGTGGCTGAAGCCCTAAGTGATCCAAGGTGAAGCATGATCCAAACTGGAATTTAGCTAATTGTAGTAGGGAATCCAAGCCTTAATGAGATGAGTTATTTAAAATATGTGTCCTCCATCTAAAACAGCATTGAACTCTTGCCCTGGTTTATGATAGAAGTGAGAGTTTAACAGCAGAAGTCTGAAGTTATGCTCCATATTTCTCATCACTCAAGAGAATATTTGAATATATGAATTCCTTTGGCTATGTTAGAGCTCATAATGAGGTGAGCTGGTGTTCTTTAAATGCTCGGAGTCTAGCAATGTGGGGAAGTGGACTGCTATTTGCTGTTGAGCTTTAGGCTAAGAAGCCTGATATTAGAGAACCGTGGACTTCTCCTTTCACTTCCCCTCTCCTCTCCTTCTTCCTGGACTGATCCCTCATGGTTTGAGAATGATTTCAGAGCAAGGTAAATGAGGAATAGCCATGTGAAAACCTGTTGTTTTATTGCACTATAAAAGACACTTATTCAAAAGACAAGTGTGTGTTCCAAGCTTAAGTTTGCAGGAGATCCTAGAAACAACTCAGATGCTCAAACCTGTAGTCTGGCTGAATATTTTATTGTCAGTTCTGGTCAGGAGGAGATGCTTGAGTAAGACAAATAAAAGGTCATGGGTAAGTTGGTCCTTCTTGTGATATACTTCTAGGCTTTCATCAGGGAAAAGCTTAATTAGTCCAAATAATTATAGGAGAAACCACACCAAGAACATGAGAGTGAAATTTCAAATGACGTGAAGGTAAATTTTACCTCATTCTGCCATTCCCCAAATGTTTGTTTCCTTATGACAAGAAGAACTTTGCAAAAGTAATTTTTTTTTCAGTCTTGTGTGCAACACAAAAAGGGGTAAAATCTAGGAGACCACCTGAAATCTTTTTTCCATCTGGAAGGATCGATTTAAGAGCACCCATGGACCTGGTTATGAACAAGATTTCTTCTTTGCAAAGGCTGTTGCTTAATTGGCAGATAGTGTACCTGGGAGAGGAAGAGGGAAGTAACTTGTTTTGGAAGTCCTGATGCTATTCAAGCATTCAAGGCCAGGCTGGATGGGGCTTTGTGCAATCTGGTGTAGAGGGAAGCATCCCTGCCTACAGCAGGGGGTTTGGAACTGGATGATCTCAAAGGTCCCTTCCAACCTAAACCTTTCTCTGATTCCTTTGATGATTCTATTTCTCAGATGCTGGTGTGAAATCTCCAACCTCTCCCCATTGTCTTTCAGTGCGGCAGATGAAGCTGGTGAAAGGTCTGCAGCCCCTGGAATTCCCTGAGAAGGGAACTGTCACCTTTTCGGTGGAGGTGTCCCATGAGGATGTGGAAGGGACTTGGCAGAAGGACGGCGTGCGGCTGAAGCCTGCACCAAATATCACGATGGGTGTCCAGGGGAAGAAACATTCCTTGACACTTTCTTCTGTGACCCTTGAAGATGCAGGACTCATTTCCTTTAAAGCAGAAGGCATTAATTCATCGGGGAGGCTCACTGTGACAGGTATTGGTTGGTGCAAGGTGTGATTATCTGCTCCTGTCCCAGATGACTTGAACAGCAGAACCAGCTTTCCTTCCAGCTGCAAAGAATGTTATGCACTGGGCCATTGCCACCAGAGTATCCCTCAGATATCAAGAGGATTGTTGTAACATGATTGTCCCTAGCACAAGTAATGATAATGTGCTCAAAACAATAGGTTTTTTTGTTGTTAATGACATGTTCTAGTAAGCATGGAGAGTAGGCACTGCCTTTCATTATTCCTTATGCCAGATGCTCCTAGAGACCTAATTCCCAACTAAATCCACATCCTTCTTTCTCCTTCTCAGAACTGCCTGTGAAAATCAGCAAACCATTGGCAGACATTAGCATCACTCAGAAGGACAAGGTCACATTTGAGTGTGAGCTGTCCAGGCCCAAGGTAGACGTCAAGTGGTTCAAGGTATGGCATGTAATGGTATTTTCCTTTCTGACTTCTCTGGAAATGAATGAGAGCCTTTAATTTCACTTCCAAGGGATGCAAGTCTGAGCTTTTGCTTGATAGCTTTTGCACTGCTCTCTTTTCTTTATGCTCTTTTACTTGCCCAGATCAGCCCTCTTTGATATTATGTCCTGAGTTCATTTATCAAGTTGAAATGGAAGTTTGTTTTGGGTTTCATGTGAACTCCTGAGGTCTTGCTGCACAAAATATTGTTGGTTGGAGCACAGTCTTGAGCTTCAACTCTAACACAGAAATTCTCAGCCAGGATTTTGTAGCCTTGTTGTGAACTGGGTTTTAGGGTGAAATTTCAGTTTTCTTTGCATGTGACAGTGTGAGAATTTGCTCTGGCACTTTCTGTACCTCCCCGGTGCTCAGCTGTTCCTTCCCTTACTTGGGGATAACATCATTTATTCAAGGTGATGTCCAAACGAGCTTGTTAACAGTCCTCCGCAGTGCTTTAAGCTGTCATAGGTCAGCCAGAATTTATGCATGTTCTATAGCCATTCCTACATGTTGAAAACACTGCACTGTGCTTAAGCTTCAACATATGTTCCAGTAAGCACAGTTCCATTAATTCTAGGGGAGTGGGTGAATTAAGCATAGATCTGAAGGCTCCCTTTGCTCAGTGCAGAGATGGAAGGACTCATGGAGATCTGACTTGATATTTTCCCTTGTAGGATGGGAAGGAGCTCCATCAAAGTAAAAAAGTGGGCATTACTTCCCAGGGAAATAAGAGAAGTCTCATTTTTCACAAGTGTGAATATGAAGATCAGGGAACATGCACGTGCCAAGCAGCTGAAGACAAGACATCAGCTACCCTAAAGGTTCGTGGTATGTTTACCTGAATGAGCAAATAAACTGTGTTTTGCACCACAGGAAGAAATGCTTCCTGGGCAGTTTGAGCATTTCTTCGTTAGTCCTTTTGGATACCTTTCTCTTTCTTCTTTATGCTCAAGACAGATTTTCCCTCCTTGTGTTGCACTGGTTAAACCCCAGTTTGTAGCTCATCATTGGGCTCTGAAGCATCAGACTTGTTACTGAACACACGGGTCTGCTGTGCCCTGGTAAATGCCACCTGCCAAAGGGACTTCTGAAAGGATGCTTTTTTCTGATTTCCTACTAGATGCTGTCCTCATGTGGCCACTTGGGTTCAGTGTTAGCATGAACATGAACATGTGTCCTGTCCCATGACTGTGGTGAACTCTCATTTTCTCTCTCAGTCTGCAACCAGGTTGCATTGCAGTTTCAGTACTGGCTGTTTTATGCAGCCATTCCATTTGTTCTGGTTTAGGTTCTTTTTTTTTTTTTTTTTTCTTTTCTTTTTTCAGGCATCATTTCTATACAGTAGACAAAGCCAGCTTATTACATTTGATTTACAGTTTTTAGCTTTTGCTGGTAAGCATTTCAGCTCTTGGGCAGTTTTACCGACAGGTTTGAAGAGCTGAAATGGACCAGCCTGGACACGATGGTCTGTTTTTGGTGGTGTAATGAATTTCTGAAGTTAAACTGATAGACCCTGTAAGGTTTTACAGTGTATGACTCACGTCTGGCAGAGCTATCACTGCAAGGAGTGTTTATGTATTTAGCATTTGGGGAGGCAAATGGTTGGGGATACTCTTTCATTTGCTTGCGTCTCAGAGTGAATCACCAGTATGTGAACAATCCTTCATCTCCTTTGTATTGCTTTTGTGTGTGTCTGTGTGTGGTTTCCCCTGTGAATTTCATCCTTTCCAGTTATATGTAAGTTCTCTTTTGAGCAGTGAAATTAGATGTTCCATCAGCAGTCATAATGGTAAAGCTGAGTTGCCAAGTTATCTGTGTCCTTTCTGTCTGGCGTCTCAATAACTGCTGCCCCACCACAATATCTGCCTAATACTTCAGCTCCATGGATGCCTCCTTGTGCAAACTGAGAGCCTGGATTTGGTGTGCATAGATCTGGGCTTACATCTGTGCTGGTAAATGCACTAGTGCATGGGCTAAGCAGTCCTGCCTCCTGTGCTGTGGGCATTGAGATGGGGCTCCTACAAGCTGCCCATTGCAAGATATTTAGAAACTAATTGCTGCGGAGGTTTCCATCCTCTTTTCAGACTAACTAAAATTTGGTTAGTGGGATCAAAACAGAAGGGGCAGGGAGGGAGAGCTGACCAAGGACTACTGATGGAACAACTACGAATCCTTGGTTCCTCAGGATTCCCTGCATCAGCAGTTGGCAACAGGAGTAAGGGGGCTCAGGAGGACACTGTAGAGTAGTGTGAAAAATGAGCAAAGAGAGTTACTAATTGATGCCTCTTGGAAAGCAGTCCAAGAGTAGTCCTCTTCATAAACTCTCCCCTTGTGTGTGGTTTTATCTTTATGAGGTGTTCATAACGAGTGATGTGTAGATCTCCCTTATCTCATAATGTCTTTGCCTGCCTGCAGTGAATATGCAGGATACTGGATCATATACGAGCTTCTTTGAATTACTGCTCATGTCAGGAGATAAAATCTGCCTATTTTTGAACTAACACTGGCGAGGGTTAGTTATTCTGGCTACCAAGAGAATGACACAGCAGACTAAACTTCTTCTTTTCCTTCTTTGTCAAATGCCTTTTCATCCAACGACGTGTCCCATAAAAATTCAGAGCAGTGTTGGCTGAGGGAAGTGGAAATATTTATCTCCTGCGTGTATCTGCCACCCTATTTAGACATGTCCCTCCTGGCAGAGCACAGAGATTGGAGGAGTTGTATTAGGCACAGGAAAAGAGCACAGGGTTGGTTTTTTTTAATATATACAATGTTAGGGTATATATATGATGTTAAGTGTGATGAAGAAAAGGGAGACATTTGAGTTAGCACACTACTCAAGAGTTCAGTCCCCAGCTTTGCCACTTCACTGCTGTACAGTGCTGAGAAAATTACTCCTTACCTCTGAAATTTAGCCATCCAAGTGGTAAAATAGGGATAACAGGTCTTCTTTTAATTAGCTCTTTATTTGCTGTGCGTTAGATCAAGTGCTTAACAAAGCGTCACCATCTAAGTAATCATTCATAGAAGAACTATCACTACTGAGTTAGCCTCTCTCACAGAAACTGTGCTGATCATTATATATATATATAACATATATATATATATAAAATATATTGATCAATATATATATAGATAATATACATATGTATATATATACATATGTATATATATAATGTGTATATATACGTATGTATATATATAATGTGTGTATATACATACATACATACATACATACACACATATATTTGTTTGTTTGTTTTCCTCTTTTTAGAGCTGCCTGAGAGAACTGTGAAGCCTCTGCAAGATAAGATTGCACTTGAAAAGCATCGGGGATTCCTGGAGTGCCAGGTGTCTCGTGCCAATGCTAAAGTGAAGTGGTACAAAAAGGATCTTGAAATTCATCCCAGTGACAAATATGAAATTTTGAGCTATGGCGTGTATCAGAAACTCATCATCAACGATGCGAATTATGAAGATGAGGATACATACACTTGTGATGTTTTTGATGATAAAAGCAGTGCTCATTTCTTTGTTGAAGGTAAAAATAGTAATAATAATAAAATAAAATAAAGGCAGTGGAATGCAGATAGATTTACACAAAAGCCATTCTCGCTTACTTTGAAAACAAAATGCAAATTAAATGAATATTTAAATTCAGAGGGTTTTTTGTTTTCCCAAAGTCCACCGATATTTTTCTTGTTACAATTATAAGGGCAAGAACATCCTGGAAAATGAATTTATCCTAAGTAGAGCCATTACATTTGAGCTACAGGGACCTTTACTAGGAGAAAACTTGTTGTTCAGAGCTAAGTTGCTGTATTTAACCAAAGTAATTATCAATGTCCGTGTTTCATTGAACCTCTATTCCACTTCGTAATGCGAGGAGTTTGATATCGGGATGGGAAGGTCATGGTTTGATTTGGATGTTGGACTGGGAATCAGAAGATCTGGGCTCTCTTCAGGTTGTCAGTCTTATTGTCTGACTTCATAACAACATTCCTTTGTTTCTACTATTTTTTTACTGATGTTTTAAGGCATTTTGAGGTGATAGGTGTAGTGTTCATGTGCAGTAATGCTGACGTGAGTAAGTAGGGTGATAATGTAAGGGTTTTTTACATTCCTTCTAAATCTCTGCTTTCTCTTGTTCCATCCTTCTTAAAGAGCAATCCATTAATCTAGTAAAGGAGCTGTGTGATGAGGACGTGACTGAGCCTGAAGAAGCCAAATTTGAATGCGAGATATCCATTCCTTCTGTGAAACTTCCCAAGTGGTATCTACGTGGGGAAGTCTTACAGGCTGGCATAACCTTTATTATGCAGCAAGAAGGCACCATCCACCGGCTGACCATACTGAAAACCACCACTGATATGACAGGCACCATTCAGTTCTCAATTGTCAAATCCAAATCCACAGCCAATCTGCTCGTCAGAGGTAACATATCCAGGCTTGGTTTACATCATGAAGATGAAGAATTAATTAACATACAGTCTTCCTTCACTGGGGTCGTTGAAATATTGTGTGTGTGTCTGGAGGGTCTGCTCCATTTCCAGTTCAAAGTCGTTGGACACTAAATGAGACAGCTGCATCTCAGTAAAATATGTGTTTGAATAGTTGTGATGTGCTTACTATTCAGATCTAAAGAGCTGTGGTTTTGTCCTTGGCTATTCCAAAGAAGTCAAATCAGGTGAAATTAATTGTATTTCTGAAGTAGACAAGTTTAAGTTTGGTAGCACCTAAATTTGATGCAGTTTGTCATTGATTTCATCTGAAAGAAACTTCCAGGCTTTTTATCAGCTGTTTTCCCGTTGCAGCGTAAGAGTCTCCATTCACATCCTAAAGTACTTGTTATATTTTCAACTCACTCTTATTTGAATAAAAGCCTTAACTGGGAGCAGTTTAATAAGCACAGAACAAGAGCTGGACCTTGCATTTGGTAGATAATATACAGTATTACTTTATAGAAATGTAGTCAATGGCATTCCCTATAGGCAATCGTTTGTTTTATCTTTAGAGTGGTTCAAACAACCATTGTGAAGATGAAATTAATTGGGATGGAATACACACAAGAGACTTTCCTCTTCTTCCAATTGTCCTCATCCTTTCTTCTCTTCCACCCCTGTTTTGCAGATTACCATATACAAATCACCAGGAAGTTGGAGGACAAGACAGCTTTGGAACATCATTCTGTCATCCTGTCCTGTGACTTCAGGCCTTCTCCAAAAATTGTGAAATGGTTCAAGGGCCACACACCCATCGTGCCCTCTGAGAAGTACAAGATCAAGAGGGATAAGCATTCAGCAGAGCTCAAGATTCTGATGCTGAAGCCCGATGATGCTGGTGTGTACAAGTGCAAGGCGGGAATTGCAGAGACTGAGGCCACGCTGACAGCTGAAGGTATGAGCAGGGAGGGTGGCCTCTTCCATGTCCTATTTCACCTCAGATTTCTCTTCTCTTGGTTGATTTCTGCCGTTCTCTCCTGCTAACTTTATAAATGTATAATCTTCACTGAGAAGATTACACAAAGATCATCTAGTCCAACCATTCTACCACATCCCAGTATGATTTATAGTAACAGTGGTAACAGTTCACCTTGTTTCCCCACAGCCCGCAATGTAGAAGTAACGAAGCACCTGCAGGATGTGGAAATTGAAGAAGAGAGCTCTGCTGTCTTCTCCTGCGAGCTGTCCCATAATGACGAGGACGTGGAATGGTTCCTGAATGGCAACCTCCTTTACACCAACAATTACAATGACATCAAGAACGTTGGCAATTGCTGCACACTGACAATGAAGCAGATTAAGCCTGAGGATGCTGGCACAGTGACAGTGAAGTCAGACAAGGTGTCAGAAAGTGCACCTGAAGGTGATAGGTGGGTCTGATCACACCCCTCCTGGATGTAAGAGATGCTAAGGAGCTCCAGTTCATTGTGTTGTGCAGCAGTCCTGCTTCTAAAGCTCACCTCTATGGGGTGACAAGTCATCAGAGGCTTTCTTCCAGTGGAAGGTTCCATTGCAGCAGATATCAAGGAAGGAGGATGGTTTTGGTGTCCTGCCAAAGCATTCCATTGCTTTTTATCATCATTTTATTTAGCACAAGGAGAGTTACAAGAGCAGTTTCTTTTACTGCTTCAGTAACATGCAGTGTCAATGCTGTTGTCTCCAAGGATTTATGACTGCAGGGAGAGATCATTCAGTGTGTGTTTTGCCTCTGGGATGACTAATGACCAGGCTGTGAGCAACCTGATCTAGCTGTGAATGTCCCTGTTTATTGCAGGGGAGCTGGGCTAGATGGCCTTTAAGGGTCTCTTCCAATTCTAAGGGTACTGTGATTCTAATCTGCTCTCCCCATCAATTAAGCTCTTTTACTCTATGCGCTCAGAGTTTGAAGGATTTCCTCTTTCTCCTTTCTTTTGCATTTGGTGGAAGTTTTTTCCCCAGTATAAACATCTGATGTGTGAAATAGAAGATAGATAAAAGGAGTCAATAAAACAGGAAAATCAAAAGTGTTTAGCAGCTTATCCTCTTAATCCTGTGGCCTGCTGTATGAGCTCTGCTCCATGTGAGGGCAATGCCAGCTCTCCAGCTTTAGATAAGCTGCATCCCAATTACTTCATATGATATCAGTCCCACCTACCGGCAATGCAGGCTGTCCCTCCTGTTCCCTGTATTCTCCTACTGATTAGTTCAGAATTCCATAAAGTGCATTCAGTCAACAGACATGAAACCACTTTAGGTTCTATATTGGTGTCGTCAGTGCTGGTAAAGATTTATTTATCCCTCTTTAAAAATCTGAAAGCAACTGGAAATGTCTCAACTTCTGTATCACATTGTTCTGTTTTGCCTGTTTAATTGCAGAGAAGCCTGCTGTCTTCGTGAAGTCCTTGGATGATGTTTTTGGTGAGGAGCGGGGTGTGATTAAATTGGAATGTGAAGTCTCTAAAGAGAAGGTCAAACCAGTGTGGAAGAAGGACGGTGTTCTGCTCACTTCTGGCAACAAGTATGAGCTGGCACAGTCTGGGAAGACCCTATGTCCCCTTATCCATGACTTCGAGAAGTCAGATGCAGGTTTCTATACCTGTGATATTGGCACTGATGTTGCCAAATCAAAGGTCGGCATTCAGGGTAAGTACTGTGGAAAGTAAAGGAGTGCTGAAAGCACATTCAGTGTGGTCACTATGTCTTACACCTATTCCCCCACGAGCCTTAATAGTTTCTACAATAGAAGTGTATTACTGCAATTTAGCACAGTGATGTCTGGAAAATTCCCATTGCTTTTGATGTAAATGTATCTCATTTTGCCATGAAAATCACCAGACACATCAAGAATGTCCTGGAAATATTTCCTTTCTAAACATCCCTAAAATGGAGAAATGGTTTGAACACCAGTAGGGGTAGGTTGGTAACAAATTAGCTAATAGAAACATTTAATTTCTTGTCATAGGCAAAACCCTTTTTCTCACGCAGCATCCTAGAGTTGTCCTCTCTGTTAGGTTTTTCCCTCTGTAGCTCATTGAATCTTCATTCTGCTCCATGGACTGAGCTGCTCTAATTGTAGTTCTTCCAGAGCAAAGACAAGAGATTCACGTCTCTTTTTTTTTTTTATAGCTTTCTGGTAATTCTGAGTGGAGAATGTCTTAGAGAATACTTCAGTAAGGAATGCAGCCATGTTCTGCAAATCCTGAGTTAAAACACCAGTACTGCTACTCATGTCAGTCACAAATGCCTTTTCTCCATATAAACCTCATACTAACCTATCTCACCTTCCAGAGCTGAATAGTGGCATTACCAAACGGCTGAAAAACACTGAAATCCAGGAGGGAGAAGATTGTACTTTTGAATGCATTCCGTCCCATGAAAGCATTGATGAGTTCAACTGGACACTGACTGGAAGCAGAGTGGAAAGTGGTGGGTGATTTAAAGCTTCTAACGTGAGTCTGAAATATACTCTCATTATCAAAAGTGTGACTCCTACTGACACTGAGGAAGTTGTTTTTACTGCCCGTGGTCTAACCTCCAAAGCCTCTCTGTCTGTGAAAGGTAATGAGATGGGAGAGATTCTGGGGTCTGATTCCTTCAACTGTCTTCTGATAAGATTGTCGTGAGAGCTAACTCATAATATGGTTAAAGTGAATAGCAACCTTCTACTTGAACCTCGAAGCACTGAGAATTTCTCTTAAAAATAAGTAAAAGGAGGAACCATTTGACACAAATGTGAGAACTACCCAAAGCACTGGGGTAGTGTTGGCAATGGGCATCTCACTACAGCTTGTTCCATTACCAGTAAATCAGGAATGCTCTGTTGAGGGAACTGTGGGAGCAAATATCCTCTAAGTATAAGCTGAAGGGATGGCCTTCACATCATCTAGCTGTACAACAAATTCCTATCTAGAACATGTGCATCTGAGAGCATCATCCGAGGCTCCCAGTGTGATGAGTGGAGAGAAGAAAGAGGCAGTTTTCAGACATGGTTCATCATCCTCAATTGGGTAGATTTAAGAGAGAATAAATGCTGCCTGGAATTCTATTGTCTGTACTTTGCAGATTACTGCTGGCTGTAGGATGGCGTCTGTTGCAAGTGCCTCTCTAACTTATCTCCAGCATGTAGATGCATGTATTTTGAGAGAGGCATCCTACCCTAAGTGTATGTTACTCAAAAAGCAATGTTTTCTTCCAGGAAAACCTACTGAGGTTTCAAAACAGCTGGAGGATAAGACAGCAGCAGCAGGGCAGGACATCAGCCTGAGCTGTGAGCTGTCAAAACCGGATTTGAACATCAGGTGGTACAAGGATGGCAAAGCAATCAGAAAAAGCCAGAAGTACGACTTGCAGCAGGAGGGAACTGGGGCCATTCTGATCATCCATGACTCTACTGCCAAGGACAGTGGGGAGTACCCCTGTGAGACAGAGGACTCCATAACAAAAGCCAGGGTCACTGTGCAAGGTGAGTTGAAAAGCACACTGGGGATGGCATGTAGAGAAGTCGAGGTAAATATCTGCAGCATGTGGGTGATGTTTTTCTCTTCTGTTTCCATGAGCAGGATCAATTCTTAGTTTTCAGAAAATATGACGGATTAAAATCTTTTCCTTAAAATAATCTGGAAACTGAATGATTCTCCAGTGTGATGTGGATCTGGGCAGCCTGGTCTGGTGGTTGGTGACCCCTTGGAGGGGGTTTGAAACTAGATGATCTTTGAGGTCCTTTTCTACTCAGGCCACTCTATGATTCTGTGATCATTCTATGATTCTATGATCTTGGGTGTTAGTGAGCCAAGAAAAGATGGCAATCTGAATTAGTCTCTATTGAATATGTGTAATCAAAACTATATGCAGTTTATCAGATGAGATCCTACCAGCGCATGTATAATGGTATTGAACTTTCCAGATATCTACTGGAATTATCAAACCTATGTAAATGGGTGGACTCTGCTCTTCTTAGACTCTTTGCATCTCTATGTGATATTCTGAAATGAGGGCAAAGGAGATTCAGGACACCTCTGTATGCTTGGGACTTGTTGGGGTAACAAATCCCTTTGTCCTACACCCTCATCCTTTTTTTTTTCCTTCCAGAAAAACCTAATTACTTTATCAAGGAACTTTCAGATGTGAAAACTGAAGAAAGTGGAAGTGCACTTTTTACATGTCAGAGCGAGAAAGCCGCATCCTTCGTCATATGGAGGAAAGGCATTGCTGAGCTCAGGCCTGGCAGGAAATACAAGAGGGCACAGAAAGGACGAGACCTGCAGCTGTGCATAAAAAATCTGGAGAAAAGTGACAGTGACGTGTACACCTGTGACATTGGTGATGCCCAGTCCAGAGCCAAGCTGGTTGTACAAGGTATGTGTGAGAGCCATATGACTGCGCATCCTGTTTCTCCACTACCAAGACATTATCCTGGTAGAATTTGTACATTTATGGCAGGTCTTTGGGGCTGCAGCTGTCTGGCCTGAATAGCGGTTCACAAGCCATGCACAGAGCAAGCTGCACGGAAAGGGAAAGAACTACCAACTAGAGCAGTGCCACTGAGAACTTTATGTATCATTTAAAAACCAAAAATGCTGATGTACGGTGAGGCTGGTGACCCAGAAATCAGTGTGAACTTTCTATCTCTGACCTTTCTGAGTTACAAATAGTCCTCCAGAGTTCTATGCAAAAATTCCCTTATCCTGCATTCTGGGTAGTTGTCACAGTTTAAACAAAAATCTACCTGTGTCCGTGACAGGGGGGCCACAGGCAAGCGAGGTGCTAGAAGGAGCTGAACCTCTGTCCCAACTACTTCAGAAGCAGCCCGAACCCCCTCGTACATGGCTAAGATCTCCTTCTCAGTTGGAGTGTAGCACTCCTCAGACCCTTTATATGCTCGACTCCAAAGTCCCGGGGGTTGGCCTTGGGTTTCTCCTAAAGCTCTTTGCCACAAACTCCAAGTGGGACCTTTCTCTCCAGCAGCAGTGTAGAGGATGTTCTTTACGTCCTGTCCTGTCTGTACTGGCCCCAAGGCCACGGCACGGGCTATCTCTTGTTTTCTCTGCTCAAAAGCCTGCTGCTGCTCAGGACCCCATGAGAAATTATTCTTCTTCCATGTTACCTGATAGAGGGGGCTCACTATGTGGCTGTAGTTTGGGACATGCATTCTCCAAAAGCCACTACTCCCAGAAAAGATTGGGTCTCTGTCTTGTTGGTGGGAGGAGACATAGCAGTGATTTTTTCAATCAGATCTGCTGGGATGTGTCGATGCCCATCTTGCCATTTTACACCTAAGAACTGGATTTCCTGGGCAGACCCCTTCACCTTGCTGCGCTTAATGGCAAAACCAGCTTGCAAAAGAATTTGGATTATCTGTTTTCTTTTCTTGAAAATCTCTGCTGCTATATGGCCCCACACGACAACATCATCAATATACTGCAAGTGTTCGGGAGCAGTAAAATTATTCATGCTTTATATGATGTTATGATGTGGAATACTGATAGCAAAATTACAAAATTATTAAACCATGACACCCTGGTATTTTTCTTTTTTTTTTCTTAAATATTTTCCTTTTTTTTTTCTTAAATATTTTCCTTTTTACTATTTAAATGTTATGGGCACATCTTATAGAAACACAAGGCTGTTTACAAAGAAGTGCATGCTGTGTTGCTGTATGATGAGCAAGATACATCTATTCTTCATCTAGCAGGAATAGTTGCTGAGCCTTAAGAACAGTTTCAGAAAGCTTTGGGAATTTGGGCGTTTTCCTTGTTTCTGCAACACAAAATGAAAATTTACGCTGTATACAAAGTAAAGGGGAGTCCGAACTTGTACGTTAAATTTGAAGGAGATCAATCTGGGGTAATATTTAAAAAAAAAAAAAAAAAAGAAAAAAAAGGGGAGCGTGGTCATCAAATACTATAAAATATATTAGCTGTTACTACTAGAATGCCACTTATCTTCCCCCCATACGAATCACTGTCATGTTGTATGTGAATTTGTGAGGTGGGTTTTGAAGCTGAAATTAAAAACTTCTTGTATGGCTGTCTTCATAGTGGCTATCCAGACTATGTGTAGAAATAACAGCTATTATGTAGTCAGCTATTCACCAGTTTTAACTGATTATAAATTACGTTTCAGGGTGGAGAACATAGCATAGTGCCTGACACCTGTGTTGATCCTGAGGGCATTCTTGATTCTGTGCATTATGATGTCATGGATATTAAAGAGCAAGCTGAGGCAGCACATAGTTCCATTGTATCCCTGGGGGACCCGAAGGAAGATATTGGCTGGTTTGAAAAGCAGCTGGAGAAAACTAACTTTGAACTGATGGAGACCAAAGAAGAGCTAACAGAGAAAAACACCAAACTACTTAAAACTGAAGAAGAGCTGATGCAGAAGAACAAAGGTGAGTTATGCGATGTGAAAGGTAGAAGACAGAAATAGTTCATTAATCTAAAAGAGAAATAACCAGTTTGAGTAGGAATTAGAGGAGATGTTCTACCTTTGGAACCATAGCCTGTAGATAAGTGATAGTTTGTTCCTTGTGTATATTCAGGTTCAGCAATTCCACGGTATTTGGTTATTTCTTTTCTTTTTTCCCCCCTCTCCTTTAAACTGCAACTAGCAGCTTTACGCTTTCGTAAGTATGGGGTTAAATGTCTATATCTTGATTTTTACTTTTATATTGTAATCTCTACTCTTCTTTATGTCTTGTTGATGCAATGTTTTCGTTCCAAGAAATATAGAAAACTTTTGAATCACTCCCAATAAGTGAAGACCACATGCAAATTAATTAATCTGTTCAAAAGCTACCTAAACGTTAGAATATCTGGAAAAATTGATTACTTAATAAACTATCTATTGGCTACTTATGTAATACAACCTTTTCTGTGTGTTACAGACTTTGAAATGCAGATGATTAAATTGGATGAGTCTGTTGAGCAACTTAAAGAAGCAACTGAGGTAACTTTATCAAGATGTTGTGTAAAATTGTTTTAATTAATTAATTAATTAATACCAACTTGTGGTAGCTTAAAATGCAATTCCAGTAGGCTCAATTAATAGATTTCTTACTGAGCTTAGCTTAACTGAATTTGCCTTTAATGCATTGTGTAATTCAGCTACTTAACACTACATTAGAAACTGATGACTGAATTTTTTTTATTTTTTATTTCCAATCTCAATCAAGGTGCAGAAAGATGACATTATTACAGAGCTACATACTTAAAATCTCATTTAGAAGAAAAAGTAAAAGATTATGTGAGTTTTACACATCTCCGTATCCTTATACAAAAAAAAGAAAAACACTAATTCTATGCTTGTAATCAACACATTTTTGGAAAACTGATTTTCTGTATGTAGCTGGTACTCGCTTGAAATTGTAAACAATTCAAATTTATCTGAAGGTAGTTGTTGTTAACACAACAAAAATATCAGCGTGTTCCACTAACTCCTGCCTCACACTCCTACATCAGAGGAAGAGCAACAGTAAAAGTATGTTGAGTAGAGTTGGAAGTACAAGTATGAATGGTCAGGATATCTCCACGTTCTATGCAGTCCATAAAACTTTATCCTGACTAATGTACTGCGAGCTACTGAATATGTGAAGACTAGCTTGATTAAGTATGTGTGCATACCACTTCTGGTGGTTTTTGTTCATTTTTTGATGTTTGGTAGCCTGAAGTAGCTCTGAAAACATTTATAGTTAATTCTGTCACTCAGATCTCTAACCTTGTAAGCTTAGCAACTTGACCCTTCTTAGTCTTTGACTGTCTGCATCACTGCAACTTAGTATTTCCATGGTATTAAAGCTGACTGTGATGAGTAGTCATGTCCTCACCTATTACTTCTTCCAAGAACAAGGCTCCAACTCTATCTGTGAGATTGTGTGGCCTGAACACTTCTGAGGCTTTTCTTTTCATAAGCTACTAAAGATGAATAATCAGTCCTTGGCAGTGCCAGCATGGCTTAACAATCGTCATCTTGTAAGTAAGGAAGCTTCACTTGTGGTCAAGGACACAATCTAAACTATGCGTGACAGAGCTGACTAAGCTTTAAGGTTGGATTATATCTGTCACGATGAAAGTGATTTTAGCAGCTTAGCAGAAGTGTGATGTGATGAACTTGTATGAGAGCTGACCATTTGCTCTTTGACCATGTTTGTAATTTTGTTGACTTCTTGGAAACAGGAAATTCTTTGATAAACCGGTAAACTCTTGATTGTGTGCAAGTCTTTTACTTTGTAACCTGCTAGGCTCTTGCTTTCCCTTGTATACTCTACCGAGTATTGCACTTGTCATTATCTGAAGGTGTACTTGTTCTGTATGCTATTGAGATTTGCAACTGATGTCTATAGAGTCACCAGGTAAATATTTTAGCTGTATGGTTTTGTGTAAATATTTGCCTACAGAAGATGACTGAGACTTAAGTGCTCCTTTTGTTAAGCTTCAGTGTAACTGATCTTATATCAATACAGGAAAAGACTACCTACCACTTAACTACCATTAAAGCAGAACCGGCAGAAGAGAACACTAATAAAGGAACTGAAAGCAGCCAATTTTCAGTGCTTTCAGTTAAAGCACTGAAACAAGAGAAAACTGAGTTGGAAGTGGGAAGAAAGCGCAGTAGTGATGAAGATAAGCCTACTGTGGAAGAGCCACCTCCAAAGAAAGGTACAGTTTCTTCCATCGTTGAACAGGGTGTCTTCCAAAACAATAAATTGCTTCCTATTCCGGATAGGAAGCAAAAGGCTGTGAAGCGCGTACCTTATGGTATAAGGAGAAAAGCCACTGTGTTAAACTGTAAATAGAAGTAACTGTTATGTAAATATCCCTTTTTCAGAAGGTCCTATGCTGTTCATTTTTGAATGCTTAAGAATAAAAGTTTTTTGCACTATTTTTTTCCTTTTTGCTGCTTTTTCCTCATCTGTTGATGCACTTGCAGATTTGGTAATAGTTTTAAAGCAGTTTCTTTAGGATTGTTTCAACTGCTGTTGCTGATCTTCTGAGTAGCATCAGCTGCTCAAGTGCTTTTTTTTGTTTGTTTGTTTTGTTTTTCCTGAAGCAACTATCAAAATTGTTGACGACCTGCTAATTGCTCGCTCATGGGCAATATTTGAGCAAAATGGTTTGGATAAGCTCTGATGCATTTAACTTCACTTCTGGGCACAGCTGAGCATCAGTGTTCCTAGAATTACGGAAGGCATATACTATAATGTGTATAGTATATTATACAATATAGAAGTATTCCCTTCTATAATGTAGAAGGGAAAATCTAAAACTTAGCTGTAGTCCCTTCCTTTCTTGTATTCCTCTTGCAAAATATGTGCAAGGGAGAAAGTCAAGGCCTTCTTTGGATGAGATGCTGTTCTTGGATGATTTGTCCCTGCTGCCTTTATTTGGCATAAATATTGAATCCTAATGTGACCACTGAATGGCATCACATATAAGCATCTTACCAGAGACTGAGGGAGGGATGTGGACTCCTCCATACTCCAAATAGTAGTGGGTTTGTTATAATCATATGACCAAAGCTCTCATTTAAAAATTAATGACAGCAATGCTCCACATAGGAATTAAAATGGGTAGCTGATAGTCACAATGTCAGCATGAAGTTTTCTGTTAAGAAGTACTGAGTATTCAATCATGTTAAAATTTTCTTCTATTTGTGAGTATTAATACCGTCCAATTTCAAAAACCGCTTAATATATATTCTTTAGCTATGTTAAATATACACAGTAGAACAATGAGCACAGGTATGTTGTGCTGGTTCTTTTGTAGAATTAGTTATATAAGTAGCACGAGCAAAAGTGTTTTAGGAGATGCTAGGTTATCTCAGCTTCAAGTTCAGGGTATTTACACCATTCTCTGAGCTTTTAGGTCTTGTTTCCTATGCTCTGTAATAATGCTTTTTCCCTACTTCCTCTGTAAGGAGCTTCTAGACTGAACATTACACATCTTCTCCCTAGTCTTATTTATCTTGCTTTAGTGCTTGCTTGTTGTTTTCAGCATAAAGTGTTTAGATTACTTATAAATCATATTCCCCTCACTAGTGTTGCTGGGAGCAGCAGTCAAAACCCAAAACCTGGTTTGGGGTGGAATATGCCACTGCTGTTTCTTCAGTATGACTTTTAAATCAGTTGAGGGCTGTATATAAAACTCCTTAGATGAGTTAAGAGGCTGTTTCCATGCAGTACATGTGAATCTGTATGTAATGCAGGCTGCACGTGGGCGCTATAAAATTCTGCATTTCTGTAGTTGTAGTAATAAAAGGACTGTACAAGAATCACCATGGAATATATTGTTGTGGTGACCCAATCCCTAGTAAGTCTTGACTTATATTTATTTTTTTTAATACTTAAAGTATGCATATTATGGAATGGACATAACTGGATTCTAAAGCAATGATGAAATACAGCAGAAGTCGCTTTTGATAGAAAGAAAATGCATGTGATTTTAGCTAATTGCTCACCAGTTAAAGAAAAAAACAGCCCCAAGCTAATGGAATATTTATGGAAACTTGAATCTGCAAATTTGTACAACTTTATGAGTGAACTTTATATGCAAAAGAGTAAGTGTGGACAGAAGTAGGAATCCTCATATTTTGTTTAGAGATCAACTGAATAAGAGAGACAGATATCAACACTTAAGTGATCAACTTGTCCAGGGTTTTATCTTTCTTTTGAAAGTAAGAGGACTGTGAGTTGGAATGAAATTTCTTAGAGAACTGTTTATCTACCATTTAGATGTAGATGGAGTGATTCCTGGCTGCCTTATAGGGATTGCTGAAGCAGGGAAGATAGAAAGAATATAGCTGTGAATTATCTATCTCGTTCCCATGTTTCTTAGATCTAATAAGATTTTCTACTGGTGTGTTGTGTAAGGTTTGAGTAGTGCCATGGTAAAAGTGTTCTTCCAGACTGAAAACCTTTTGCTGTTAATTCTGTATAGAAATCTGAGGCACCTGATTACGTGTTCAGAGGACTTTAATTCCTTCACTAGTATCAAATACTATGTGATGTGAGGGTATGGCTTGCATATTACGACAGTTTTTCACTTAGAAGTTGCTACTTGGTGTTGTGAACTGCTATGTAATAATGATTTTAATCAATCTGAGCTACATTCCTTTTCCCTTTTTTTTTGGTTTGTTTGTTTGTTTGTTTTACAGTAGTTGTAAATGAGAGAAAGAAAAAGAACACTGTAGAGCAAAGGACAATTGAACACATGAAACAAAAGTGCTCCGCGTACCGAAAGGAAGTACTAGCACTGAGGGAAAGAACTGAAATCTTGGAACGTCATTTAGCTGTGCTTGAAGAACAATGCAGAAGAGAAAAAAATAAAAAAGAAGATTTCAGTAAGCAGGTAACAAGCCTGCGTATTGAGCTTTCTTTTTCTGAAGAAACAGCTGATGCCCTCCGTGAACAAATTCTGCAGGGTCAAGCTGACTATCGGGGAATTGCTTCTGAACTGGATGAACAGAAATCTATAAATATGACACTTGAAAACAAAAATGCCCAACTAACTAACAACATAGAAGTTGCCAAAGAATATATAATTGATAAAGTGTCACAAGTAAAAGAAATGCGGACCAAATTAGATGAATTATACAAATGTCACTTAGAGTTTCATGCCATCGGTACTGACTTTGTCAGTGTAAAGGATTCCTCAGACTGTGAAAAAGATGAGCCAGGGACATCTCAAATTAGTTCTGCATGCATTCAGTCAAAGACTTCTTCCATCTCAGATCTTGTGCAGGACCTCTCCTTTAACTATAGTCTTGAAAAGATTTGGGAAGTATGCAGAAGTATTGTTGATGTTTCCTCACAAAAAAGTCAGCACATCAAAGCACTGCTTCAAGACAATGAAAACCTAAAGGTGGGACTGAATAATGCTGAAAATCATAATCGTCAACTTGTAATGAAGCTATGTGAGATTACAACTCACACTAGTCAGGAAGATGATCTTGTGAATCAGTTACATGAGCAAATAGAAAAGAAAACTCAGGAGTTTGAAGAAAAGACTGCAGAAGATCAGAGAGTGATTGCAAAACTTCAGGAGGAAGTTGCCAACTGTGAGGTAAAAATAAGAGAGCTTGAATATCTCCTGGAGGCTTCCAAGACAATGGAAGACAATGTGTCAAAACTCAATGAATTACTTAAAGAAAAAGAATCTATTATTGTTAATCTAGAGACAGTTACAGCAACTCTGCAGGAGAAGTCTGCAAATGCAGACAAAAAGTTTGAAGAGTTAAGTAGCAAAGAAGCAAATCTGATTCAAGAAGTTATGCAGCTTAAAAACAGCTTGGAGCAGATGAAACACTCTCTTCGGGAAAAGGAAAAGAGTGAGATGGAGAAAGTGCAACGTATAGAATCGTAAGTAACCACTGAGTTAACTTAGAGCCCTTTGAGAATGAACTAGAGTTAAAAATAGTTAATGGGAACATCCCTTCGACTTAATGCATCTGCATGCTTATCAATGGCCAAACTACTACTTTAGGATGCTTTGGTATGCTACTTGAGTTCCAAGGGAAAACAGGAGTGTGCAAGGAAATAAAGAATAATATGGGGATTGCTGGTGGTTTTGTTGTACATCCCTCAGAATAGCATCTGAATAATTTATTGCTTCAGCATCTGATTATGAGAAGCAAGCTGAAATTCAAAAGTAATTGTTTAAATCTTGTCACTGGTCTAGATAGATTTAAGAGTCTATTTACAAATAGAAACCAACAGGCAGGGCATGGATTAAGCTGTAATTGCTGTTTCCATGAGATGTGTAACAGTAATGTTCTTTGTCTCTTTATTTTTAACATAAGGCTAGATAATATTCTTTCTGAGAGTTCTGCCCTTGTACTGAATTTGAAAAAAGATTTGCAGAGGAAAGAAGAAGAGTATGCAGATCTAAAAGACAAACATTCTGATGCCGAGAAACAAATTCAGCAACTACAAAGCGAGGTTTGTAGTCAACTGAGCTATTTTTTTCTGTAAGATTATGCTTGGCTTTCTGCTGTTAAAACTTCTCAAACTTTAACTATGAAGCTGGAAATTTCACACTAGTGTGGCTAGCAGCAAATCTTAGGTAAAGTTGCCATTGAAGCTCTAGAGGGAACCAGAAGTTAAAACATGGTTTCGCATAGATAATGAACAGAGGAAAGTAAAGTTGGTTGGTAGTCTGGAATAAGGTTAGTGAAGAGAATAGCTAATCTGCCTCTGGAGGGGACTTGTTATTATCTCTACGTTACTGGTGACTTGCCATTGGTATCCTTGGTAACTCCAAAGCCTAAAACCTAAGTCTTGTGAAAAACGCTGATAAGTGGGAAGAAGAATGCTATTTACTTGAAGAGAAATAGACTAATTTCCAGAGGCTCTTTAATATAAGCATGTATATTTTTTTTCTTCAATTTCAGCTTCAGTGATGTTAATAGTTAAAATTAAATTATTAAACAAGTAGATATTTTAAAACCCATTTTGCAGGATCTTAGTCTGAAAGTTTATTGGGTGTGCTTGGGTTGGAAAATTGAAGCTTAAAAATGAATTCATGTCTTCCTTGGTAACCTTGCACTTGCTGTCGTTTTCCTACTCAGCACTTGTTTGTGAATTCCTCTTTATTTAACAAAGAAGTATTTGGCCAGGTTGGATTACAGAAGTCTTTTAATGAACCGTGAGCTGTGCTTACATTACAGGTGTCCACGATGCGTTCTGTGGAGGAATCCCTCAGGAACAAGATGGAAGAACTTTAAAGGATTAATAACCAGTTTTAGGATGAGCTGGATTATAAAGACCATACTATCCAACAACTTAAACAGGTATTTTTCTTGCTCTTAATTTTTATTAAATGAATGATGCAGGTTTTCCAAGCAACAGGAAAAAGGTCAAAAAAAAATTAAAAAATTGGAGCAAAATGAAAGTGGCCAACTGAAATTAGTGGTAAACCATGAAAGATATTCAAATAATTAGTCACTACAGAGCACTGGCAGATTGCTTTAAATACAATAATCTGCATAGTAAATACATATATAATACATGCATATAACCTGATCTTGTTGAGTGACATCATGATATGTTAATTGAAATGTCTTACCATAAATTCTTTTTATCAGCTTGAGTCCTTATTTATGCTTTATGAAAAACTTATTAATTCTAGGCTGTCTGAAAGATTCTGCTTGTTTTTACTCTGTATGCTTTTCTTTCAACATGAAATATAGGAGCTGGTGGAAACTGAGAGGATGGAAGATATCTCCAAAGACTATGACCAACTATGTGACGGTCAGCCATTATTTGTGTGTGTGTGTGTGTGTGGAATATCCGTGTAAATGTTGTCACATTGCTAATGACTTTGAGTCTTCTGTGTTTCGATTTTAAAACATATCTGCATATATTTGTATGTAAATATTTCAATGGAGATGCTCTATTTCTTTTAAAAGTGCTTTTGGTCATGGGAGAATCTTGATTTGAGAATAACGGGAGCTAGTAGGGAGTTCATCTGTAAATTTTCAAACCTTCAGATCTGTGTGCAAGGGATAGAACAATTGAAGTTATGCGGATGGCATTAGAAGAACAAGAGGTAACGCAGTTTGAACAAGATGAAATGCTTCAAGCTCAGTTAGAAGAGAACCAAAAATTAGCTTCAGGTAATCTTTCCAGGGAAAGGGAGCAGGGATGCAAAAGGGGTTTAGACGTACTGTGATAGCCACTTCCATTTTCATGTGACTGTTACTTAGGCATTAACGTTCCATAGTAAACAACAACTCTCTTGTAGTTAAAGGCTTCTGTTATTTCTTTATGTCTGTAGCAGATAAAACCGAAGCTGCTTTAGTAAAAAGTCATTGGTGTGGTATTTCAAATATATATTTGAAATGATATGCTATCTAACCTCATTTTGTGTATTGAGTAGAACTGATTGCATGGAAACACAAATACAGTGAACTGGAATACCAGAGCAATAGTGACTGGCAGCAAAAGAACAACAAAAGTGATGAGGCAAATTTGAATGAAAACAGTACAGAATTAATAAAGCTGCAAAAAGAGCTGGAGGTAACTTAACTTCAAAGTTGTAACTTGATAAAGTAAACTGTTATATTGATTACAGAAACTTCCTGTAAAAGCTGCAGTGCAACATGCAATAGGGACCAGGTGCAGCTTTTTTGTGGTACGTTAAGAATGGCATCACTGATGCCCCCATAGTATAGGAAGTGTAGCCTTCCCTACATTATGCTGCCATGAGCAGTGCTTCTTTTGCTGGCCTCTGAACAGTTAGTTGTCTTATCCCATCTGATGTTATTTTTTGTTGTTGTTTGTTTGTTTTTTTAAATAAAAGTAATGGGCTGGCAGTGGGAGTTTTCTAAGTGAGTATACAATAGGTTACATCCACTCTGTTAGTGGAATGGTTCTGAACTTCTTTCCTCCTTCACCTTGAGTAAGCTTATTCATGATATTTTTTTTAATGCACAGAGCCAATTCCCTTTTTCAAGAAGAGGGGAAAGTTGAGCATTCATTGCTTCATTCTATACCACGTCAATGTGCTATAAGCAGAGTATACTTATACAATTGTTGTTTGCAAGAAAGGAATACTAACTCAAAGCAAAGTGTAACTTACGGAGTATTTGTCAAAACTGTTTTCTGTTAGTTGTTTGGGCAACTAATATAAGCTATCGAAATCATCATCTAACTTTATCACCAGGAAGCCTTTTTTGTTGGGCTGCGGGTCTACTAATTTTCCTTGGTTAAAAGACTTTTATTTTTTCCAAGCAGTTTCTCAGGTGCTCTGTCCTATATATGAGAATGTCTGCCAGTAGGTTTGATAGGAAAGGAGACTACTCCTACAGTGTAAACTATGTTGCTTTTCTTTGTCTTTCAACCCTGAAGGAGCTGCAAGTTTTTCTACAACTGCTGCAAGGCAGCGTAAAGTGTTAGAAGTTTTTAAGTTAAAAGAGTTTTTCTTATACTGACTTTTGGTGTAAGTTCTGTAAAGCTTGTGTGAACATTTATAAAGAAAAAGAGATGTTTTATGGAGGCTCTGCAGTCTGAATAAGAAATACTGGAAATGATTATTTTTTAATGGAAAAGAACTAATGATTATCCAATACCTGCCTTTGGGAATATTCTGTAGTAAAAACTGCTAATGTTTCTGTTATCTTGCAGAAACAAGTCTATTTAATGATGACCTGGCTTTTAAGACTTTTATTCCTTAATGACTCACTATTTCATTTTTGGTTTCTTTGAAATAGGAAAGTGAGACTAAGTATCAAACTGATAGAAAAAAGTGGCTGGAGGAGAAAGAAGAGCTCCTAAATCAGATAAAAGAAGCTGAGAATCTTCGCAACAAAGAAATGAAACAATTTGCTGAGGACCGACAACATATATCATAGATCATACATTTACTAAGACTGTAAAACGGTGCTAACTACCGAAGTGTTAGAACAGTTCAGTGTGTAGTAGGTGATGTTCACTGTTCATCTGTTCTTCTTTTAGGAAAGACTTGTTGCCCAGCTGGAGGAAAAGGACCGTAATCTTCAAAAGTGGCGTGAGGAGAGAGATCAGTTAGTTGAAGCTTTGGAAAAACAGCTCAAAACTTTGGCTTCTAATGTCATACAAAAAGAGACAGAAATAGCAGAACTGAGACAATCTGCCTTAAAGGATTCAAGCAAGGTCAGCTCTCCTTTCCTCCTTCCTGATTAGCTACCCATAAATTCTGTAAGACTCCTGTACCTGCTCTTTGTATTCTGGGTGTGGTTCTGTTCTTGAACACTGTTGTATTGATATCATGTGCAACTAACCAAAAAAAGCACCAGCTTTTATTTTTGTTCTTCAGAAACAGAATTTCTGTTAATTACTAAAATTTCAATTTTTTCAGTAGTTCAGATAAGCAGATATCAGTTTGATGCTTATGATCCTACAATCAGACTGGACATCTGTAGCTTTTTCTGATAATTCACAGCATTTCCGGATCCCAAGCTAGGCTCAATACTCAGACAGTAGTTCTGTCTCAGGTTTCTTACTTTCTTTGCTTTCTCTGAGGTAGTATCTACAATGGCATGAAAAGACAGAAGGGGACGTGGAGAGAGATTAAGGGAAGCATCAAAAAGCAGAGGGGGGATGATCTCTGGAAGTTGCATTTCTTATTTCAACATCCAGCTTTTAATCAGGATAGCCAATCTAAGCCGTAGCATAGAATTTCAGAAGCTAAACAGAAGACTAAATGAGTTGTGCTCTTTTGAGAATGTTTGGATTCACTTTCTCTGAGAAGAAAGATGTTCTCATAGCAAAACTTCCCCTACAACTGCCGACTTTCTCACAGTACCGAGGATTTGGGAACAAATAAATGCTCGGGTTATTATATCTTAAGGGAGATGAAGGCTGAAGCACATAAGTAAAATAGAAGAATCAAAATATATTGTATTACAACTTCCCAGGCAATTCTGTGACTACTGCACTTGTAACAGTGACCGTACAAATCCGTGAAATGTTACTGTTCTTGAATAGTTAAGTGTTCTAGCCTGCAATTCTAAAACTGATGCTACTAAGTAATTGCAATACTGCTTGTGTGTGTTAATTCCTTTTGCCAATCCCACAACTCAGCAGTTTTTACTGTTTATTAGGATAATGCAACTGTGATAGAAGAGTTAAGAAAAGAACTGGCTGACAAAGATGACTTTATAAAGGAATTAAAACAACGCATTAACCACAGTAGCCCTCAGACTTTGCCAGAAATACCTTTACTTGAAGAAAGATAAAGTAGAAGGAATGACTCTGTAAATGAAAAGGTATGATTATATTTATAGAAAGTCAGTAGTTAACATCTTGTTAACCCCTTTTTGTTCTTCTGTTTTCCTAGGAGATACTGGAGCTAGAATCATTTTTCTTAGCATATAGTCCTTTAACTGCATATTCAGTGATGAGTACTTGTTGGTTCTTTTTGTCTTCCACTCAAACATGAGCTCTCATCTTCTCAAAAGTATTTTATTTACTAGAACACCATCTCTCTGTGTACATTATGGAACTTTTCCATGCAGTTTTCCATGTATTCGTATGTGGATGCTGAAGATTAAGCAGAGGTTTAGCCTTTGGTGTTCTAACATAGCAGCTGTGAGCGTGCAGAGTATGGGGGGAATGGATGACAAAACGACCAGCGTTACAGATTTTGTCCCTAAATAATGTCTCGCTTTCTCTCTTTTGGAGGCAGAATACTGCCTGAGACTGTTAGTGAGACCCAGTAGGGTGTATCTGAAGATCACACAATGAATAGATGTTACTACCTTCCCACACTTGTGCTGTGTTTCAGCTTACGTGTTCATGTGGCGTCTGAGCTTGAGGTTTTACACTGTAACTTTAGAAAACTCGAGATATTTTGGAGGTCTAATGCATAGCCTAATCTTTACTCCTTTTAAATATTTACAGCCTAGGAAACAACAAAGCAAAACTAAAACTGGAGAAAGTATTCCATTAAGATGCAAAGCTGAAGACAATTATTTGTCACCTCCATGTACTAGGAGCCTCACTTCATTAAATGAATCTGAGGTTAGTATGAAACTTCAGATCTGAAAATGTTGTGATTGTATTGCTTTTGATAAGGAATGAGTAGGAAAAGATCTCATGTTCTCTAAACAATTCCCAAGTTTTAATTTATTTATCCCTTTCAAGGTGATCAGATCACCTGTTTTTATAGCCTTTGATAGGAATAAAAGCTGTTGAAACAATTGTGTGATGCATTTTTGTCAGGTGCTGTTGAAAACTCTCCTCATGTTAATGCTTATGAAGTGGCTCATGATTAGATAAGTTACTTGGAAAAAATTCATGGAGCCACTGAAACGGGCACAGCAAATTGAACTTATTTTCTTCCTCTGCAGGATTTCTGGATATTGTTTTGTTAGCAGATGATGTTAATCATTCCTATATAAGTTTTTAATTGCTAACTTTCATAAAATAGCAGTTACATATATTTTAAAAACAAAGTATTTATTAACCAACTTAATTCTTGGAAATAGAGTGGGTGGTGATACTCCATTCAGATTCTTAGCAGAGCCTGATAAAGTGGCTCTGACTACTTTTTGTCTTTCTACAATTAAAAAAAGCATTAAAAACTAGCACTAAAAAATGCTATTTCTACCTCAGTAAAGTAGTTGAAGAATTTAATTAATGAACTGCTTTAATGAACAAAACTAGTAGCCAAGCTCAGTGATAATGGTTTAAGAGAAGGGAATTTCTCTTAACTCCATTGTGTATTTTCTTTGAAACCTGTAGACATAAATCAGCTTTTTAGACATCATGAGATGTCTAATACTGATATCTTAATGTCCTGTTTTTATAATTGAATGCTTATTTATTATCTGATTTACAGTGGAATAGTTACCACTAGCAAATACTTCCCTACTATTAGCAAAGGTGTTTAAAGTGTTCACTTTTGTGACATCAATTGTTCTTTCCAAAAGAATCATGGCTGAAACTTGTCTTATTTTCCCAGGATTTTGTGAAAAGTGAGAACACGAAAAATACAAAATCTGTCATGGCTTTTAATTCACCCTCTGCAAGTGACGAGAAAATGGTTGGTTTTTGTTCTAGTTTTGAAGCTAGCTTGGGACTTCCTGTAATTGTGTGGTCACACGAAAGAAGCAGTGTCTTATCCTTATGTGTATACCTGAATGGGAATCTTACATGCTTATGAGCTCTTCCTATTAAATTCCATAAGCTAACCAAAGGGCAAGTCAGTCTGTCCCCAGAGCGTGTAATGGCTGTACTGTGTAATGATTTGGAGGGAAGGATATTGCACACTGAATAGTTGGGAAGAGAAGCTTTAGTGTATTATCGTGTGCTTTTGTAAGTGAAGCCCTTGTATTAAACTAAGGTTCATATCATTAATATGCATGGCAGTTATTAAAAACAGATGTTCACATGTGATAGCAGTATCCTTGGCATGGTCAGAGTATGAGTAGTAGATTTTTCCCATCTGTTGTCTTCTGTTTTGTATGTTTGTTTATTTTATGTAATTAGAACAGCTTATGTAAGAAACAACTCCACAGCTTGGGAGCTACTTTTAAAGAAACTACTGCCTTATTAAGAAACTTTAAGAAACGTATGCCTTGAAATAGCTGAGATTTTGACAACTCCCTAAAGGGTATCAAATTGTCTGCATTACTTGCCGTTGTGGTATCATCAGCAGAATGAACAGAGGTGTCAGTAGTAAAGCTCAAAATGTCAACTTAAAATAACGTTGAACTAAAATGAAGTTTAAACAATGCTCTTGTTTCACATGTTCACATCTCTGTTGAACAGAAATCCGGAAAAGACTACTTCCTGAGAAAGCGAGTACATGCTTCAAGACTGACTAAAAAGAAGGATGAAACACTGCAAAAAGTTGGAGATTTTATTCAAAGCTCTCCTTCTATTATACACTCTAAAGGTTGGTGTAGAATAAGTTTTATTCCATGTTTTCTAGACATTGTAGAATGGCTTGTTTCTGCTGTAGGCTATTAATGTATGTGTTCTTAGAGAACTTGTCTGCCATGTTAAGTTGTCCTTTGATTTATGAAGTAAATGCATTTATTCGTCTCTTCAGAGATTCATTATTACATTTGTGAAAACCTACAAGTATACAGAGAAAGTTGGTTCTGTCTTGTGCTTCTGTCAGCACGAAAGTTAGGCCTGTTGTTTAACTCCTGCTGAAGTTTCTGACTTCCAGCGACTTCTGAGCCATGATTGTCTTTCATACTCCATTTTAATGCGTGCTTTAATCTGCCGTACCTGAACCTATAAACTGTTTCAGCTATAGAAGCAATAAAGAGCCTCGATGAACAAATACAATTTCTGAGTATTTTCACTTAAATTTAACGTGTCGTTTATAAACCAAGTTTGGTACGAAGCTTTTTTTGCATTCATTGATTTAAAGACTCACAAAACCTGTAAGTTGATTGGTTTATGTATCAAAACAAATTTCTTCTAGCCAAGAAGCTGATGTCAGCAGTAAGTTCTCCTAAATCAAACGAGCCTGAAAGTCTCGAAGAAGGAGAGACCAAGCCAAAACGATGCAAAAGGAAGCTGTATTCCACTCTCGTTTCTGGCCCTCTAGATATACCTGCTTCTTCGGTAAGCGATTATACTGTAGTCTTGGCTTAAAATAAACTACTAAGGAGTCCAAACAGACTGGAGGTTTCATCTATTTGCAGGAGGAGGTTGAAAGTACTGAGGTATTTCTTTATTCTACCAAGTCATTCTTGTTGGTCTTCCTGCTGTTCTGTTTTAGTTTGTCCTCAAAGGTCTCTTTGTTTGGCTGGCTTACAGTACAGGATTTTGTACATTCTCCATATTTGTTCCTTGTGATTAAGCTGCATTAAAATGATCTCGGTATCCCATAGTTTTCTGAATAAAATATAATAAGCAAATGCCATTCTGAAATCCATTTAGGGGAAGAAATATGTTTGCGTGGGTCAAGAGGAGCTTGTCAGTCTTGTGTGAAAAGATGAGTAACTTTTGAAATGTTTTCTTCAGGAATCTGAGGAACAAAAGAAGGAAAGTGATCATCTGATCATCAAGCAACGGCTGAGATCCAGAACAGCTAAAAAACCTTGAAGAAGCATGTTTGTTCCCCTTTCTCAGGACATACTTTTATCGTATTATTAAAACTGGTTGTTAATAAACAGTAACTGTTACTCCGTTGTGTTCTTAAATTTGTATATAGGTGTACAGTGTCTCTCTGACAGTTTCAAACTGACTCCATTGAGGCTGAAATAAATACAAGCTTTCTTAAACTGGGTTTGGATTTGATTGTGGTTAAGGGTTTATTTATTTTTGTCTTGCCTCCCCTGTATAGGAACAGTATCTCTGGGACTGATTGCTATTTACCCATTGTGCAGTAATAACTGTACTTGTTCAGGATGGCCTGGCTTGCTTTTTTCACGTGACTGGTGTACTTAGCAGAACTCTGGCAGAGAGAAGAGCATGAATACACATTTGTGTATTAAATCAAATGTATTGAATATACATTTGTGTATACTTAATTTTTGGATCTTTTTAAAGAATTTTCTTTGGAGAAAAGATGGTGCCAATTCCTCTGTGTGGAAGAAAGATGCTTTCCCTCACTTGTGTGAATTCAGCTTTAAATTAATAAACTTAAAAAAATAAGCCAAATACATTTAGGGGGAATTCTAATATCCATGAATGTTAATCTACTGTTTGAAGTGTTCCAGTCTGGAGTAAACATTTCAGAGTATATTCTAACCATCCCCCAACCCTTCTGTTTGTGTTTTGTAAAGAGATGAAATTACTTTCGCAATGACCTGTATTTGATATGCAAGAAATAAGGTAATCCCAATGAGTTTATTTGCTCTGATTTCTTGCTCAGGCAGCTTTCTCTATTTTGTTGAATTACTGCCAACCATACAAATACTGTTGGTTTATTTTTCTCTTTTACTTGGACTGCTGGATTGTTTTGAATGTTCATTTTTGGTCTGTTTCATTCCCATCATGCATCTTTCGTAGGTTTCCAACCTTTTGGCTTGCCTGGGCCATGCTGAGTGAAGCGCAACTGTCTTGGACTGCATAAAAAATATATTTTATAGATAATTAACAAAACTTTTATTTTTATTAAATATTTCCTCTTTTTATTAAAACATAAAAAGAGGAACATGCACGGTTCAGTTCCATAGATCCTGAATTGTAAGATCAAATTCTCATTCCAAGTTGCTTCTCTAGTTTCCAGACTTTAGAAGAGTTGTAGCCTTATATTCTTCTGTATTACATCCTTTCTGGAGTAAAGTAGTATCTTCCACCTAACTTTCAAATGGCAAATCAAGCCTGACTATCAAATTATGCAGCTCTTCCATTGCTCCCTGATCCAACAGCATCATCAGTGTCTGCTGCATTTTTATATTACTGAATGAGAATTAATCCTTCTCATCAGCTCATGCTTGACACTGCCATCTTCTTTCTCACCTCTTCATTCAAATACTACATAGAATAATCTATGTAATTTTCTTTCATTCTCATACATGTGCTTCTCTCTGCTTTAGAGATGCTCTCTGCTGATGTTCCCCACTGGCAGCAGCGGAAGAGCCAAGGCTGTCTGTGAAAAGAACCAATACTTCCTTCTTGCTGCTCTGGAAGTTTTGAAGCCAAGATTCTTTCCCAGCCTGGTGTAAAAAACATGAAAAGAGCCCTTTGGTGCCTGGGTGCCAGGGAGGGTCAAGGCTCCGTGTGGTGATACTTAAGGAGAAAGCAATGAGGCTGTAGGAGGGGAGGAGGTGGTCGCTGCCTCTGTTCATGAAGGTAGTTCTTCCAGGAAGGTGTTCTGTTGCTCACAGCGTGTTCCTGCAGGGATCAAGATGACTGTATTGATTTTGTTTGCTTCTGAATCTCATGAAGCATCGGACTGACTGCAGCGAGGAAGTGGGATGATGAATGGAGAGTGCTGGAGTTTGGATCCTGGCTGCTTGTTTGGTGATGAGGTTGGCTGCCAGGTTTGGTTCTCTGAAAGGATCTGACCCTCCTCATCCTCAGACCAGAAGGGATGATTTGGCTGGGGCCGTCCCACAAGAGATACAGAAGCAAACCAGTGTCGGCTTTGGTGTGTCTGAAACTGCTGCTGACTGCAGGGCAAAGGTCCTGCTCTCCTCCAGAACCTGTAGCTTGTGGCTTTGAGCAGTTCTTCTAAGTTTATGGAGTGGTTTTGTGGCTTTTGTTAAGTGGATCAGAGCAGTCACTGGTCAAAACGTCCCTTGTTTGGGCTGGCAATTACAGGGTGATGATCCTGTTGGTTTCACATCTCTTCCTTTAAATTCAGCTGCTTTTCCCATCTTTCATTCTTGGTCTTCCCAACTTCACCGCCCACCCCAGTCTGTCACCACACATCAGTGCTGTGCAGTCCCCACCTCTGGTGATGTTCACTTCCTTCCCCTCAGCTTGTGGGGTTTCACTTGGAGCCCGAAGGCCCTTGTGTGGCTCTGGAGCTTTCTGTACCCTGTGTGAACAGCAGCTGGCTGCAGCCAAAGACCCTCAGACTGCAGCTGAAGCAGAGCCCAGTTGATTCCTGCACAGCCTGGGTCCAACCCACCTGCAAAAACACAGAACCATGCTGCTGTGTGAGAGCCTCCAGGCCGGAGAGAAGGATCCCAGCATTAGTCCCCCCGCTTGGCAAACCTAAACCAGCCCTAAGCTCATAACCATGGGTTCCTGATGCTGGCCATGCTAATTGCTTGCTGTCACATCCACACTCTTTGCAAGTCTGCCAAGCTCAGTGATTGTAAAATGATAGAATTCCTGAGCTGGAGGGTCCCTGCGAGGACCACTGAGTCCAGCTCTTGGCTGCACGCTTCAATGGCTCCAGGTGGGGATGGCAAAAAGCTGCTTGAGTTCCTGAGAAGATCAGAGCAAAGGCTCTGCTGCATCTGTCTGCGACTCAAACACCACCATTGTGTTATTCATAGAAATAATTCCTACAAATATAGTTGGAATTTGCAGCGAGCAAAGCGCAGCTCACCTCAGGAACAGAATCAAAGGCTGGCACAGTCTGGAGCACACACCTCTGCCTGTTTTGCTCTTGCCCGGGCAGATTGCAGCTTGATGATATCCAACAGCAAAGCAGTCCTCCTTCAGCAGGTATCTTCTGAACTCACAAGCACCTCTGCACTGCAGAGCAGCCCTGTGTTTAACAAGGCTGTCCATCATTCACACTGGTTTCAGATCTGACATTCCTCTCCTAGCACCCAGGACCAATGCTTAGTCACTTCCCCGTGAGGAGGAATGACTTAGCATTAGGTAGTAAATGAGAACAGGATTCTTTCCTATGTTGCTCCCTTATAAGCTCAATAACCACATGCTGCACGTGGGTAACAAGAGCCAAACAGGAGCCATTCCATCCCAGACTACACCTGCAGATGTCTCCACAAGGTCCGTCTGAAGAGTCTCACAGCTGAAGGTCCTGGGAGTGCTCTTCCTCTCTCCAGACACACGGTAGCTGAGGAAAGCTCCCTATTAGCTGAAGAGACCAATTTCAGGACCTTCACTGACTGGAGGAGCCACTGTGGGACACAGGTGTCCCCTCCCACTCACCCTCTCTCCACAGCCGACCATGGTGCAGCTCTTGGAAAGATGACGGAGCTGTCTAGATCAAACCCTAGCACTGACTACATAAACAAATACATGGACTAGCTGCATGAAGAGCAAGCAGCAGACATTGCAACAGCAGGTCAAATGCAACCTCAAAGATTTACTAACGAAGAGTCAAAATGCTACATTTCCATGGGAAGCCTAAAACGGATCAACTCAGGTGTGACAGTGGCTCCCACGGCGGTTCTGCTCCACACATTGCTGGTGCACTTGCTAAGACACCTCATCTTTGTCTTTGGACACTGGGAAAAGGGGAAAACATATTTTGCTACTGGTATGTCATTCTTGGGAATGGGAAAGAAAGTGAGTGTGGGACTTGGGCCACATCACTGTAGCCTATGGAGAGCCCCTGGGGTGTGTAGCTGCCCTGCAGCACCGCACTGCCGCTCCACTGCACCAACAACACCTACAGCAGCTGTGCACATAAAGATGGCAGACTACAGGGAGTGCCATGCAGGTGCTGCAGGGCTTCATCCCCTAAGCCCACAGTATCAGCAGTGCCCAGCTGGCTTTGCTGCACAGCCTTATCACCTGAGACTCTGAAGACTTGGGGGAAAAGCTCAGCAGCTGCGCAGCTGCCGAGGTTCCATGTCATGCCCCGGCCTGCACACAGCCCGGCTCTCCCTGCTCTGCTCTCCCAGTGTTTCCCGCAGCCCCTGTGCTGTGACCAACACGAGCGGGGCTCGGGCCCAACACCCGCTCACATCCCCAGCAGGCAGAAATAGCACACGACAGAAACCCAGCCTACCTGCAACCCCCAGCAGCAGTTCAATCCTTCATTTCTACACTTGTGCTTCGTAACACCAAACCAATAACGACAGGACGAGCATCTCTTTGAGTCATTTTATAAAAGTATTTGACTTACAGAGATATTGTTACAGTTTCCTGAGTATTGGAAATTACAATACAAGGAAATTTCCACAATTAACTTCATACAGTATTTTACCATCCAGTGCTGCTGATCCCTGTTCATGTCCTTGTTCAATAGAGCAATACACAAACAGTGATGCTGGAAGAAAATGAAGACACCACAAGAATCAGGGGCTGGAGATACCAACAGAACCAAGAGCTGAATTCACAGACAGAGCACAGCATGTCAGAATGATGCAAACAAGACAATTTTAACAGGCTTTTTTTTTTTTTTCTTTTTCTGGAATAGAAACACATTAAAATATCAGCTCCCGCTGCTTGATCAGATGAAGACATGACGCATTTACTGTGCAGCTTCATATAGGAACACCTGAGCTACCTGGAGCAATAAGGCTTTGTTAATTCGTCCATCAGCAGCTCAGCAGCTCATTCAATTTTTCATGTCATTTTCATAAGGCAAACAACGAAACAGAAGTTACTTTCATGTTTGAGAATTGGGATTAGTTGGCAGCTACATACGAGTATGTATTTGTTATGCAGTATGAATTCACACAGACCAGGTTGCTCAAGCAGTGCTGGGAGCAGTAAAGTCATTCATCTCAGCTGGAAGTCCAATATTACTTGGGGTAGCAGATGCTGTGGGGTTATCCATAGCATCCACGGGATGTTTCCTCCACATCCCCATAAAGAACAGCAAAGTGCACCAATGGTTCATAGGAACAACGTTTTATTTCTATAGAACATGCTGTAGAAAAACTAACAGACTTGTTGGCTTACAAAGCAAAACGTGTAAGTAAACATTATTTCAGACTTCAAGAACGTCGCCAATTGAACACACTGGCAGGTTTACTTTCCTGTTTGGCCAAATGCAGCATTTCACAGACTGCTTTTCCCAGCTGACTCTTTGTTTGCGGTACATTAAAGTAAGTTCTGGTGCTTGGGATATCCAGCCCACTTTCCCCATCCAATACAGCAGGAAAGACACAAACACGCCACTTAAATTAAAGAAAGAAAACATGGAGTAAGTGGAATCCGAGACTGCAAAAATATATACAAGCATCTGCCTTTTTCCTGAACTAAACATTTCAACCATAAAAATATTCAACAGCTGTACCCTATAGAACTAGGGCTAAGGCTATTTCAATTAGAACTGCTTTGTGTTTTAAAAATACAGGGCTGAAAGCCTTTTGGGTGATATTTATACATCCACGGCATGTCTAGGTTCCCTACGTGAATCATAAATCATTATGCAGAACACAAACTAGTTGTCTTAGCTTAATCTTGCATTATCCTGTTTAATTTCACCTCTCCTGTAAATATGTTAGATAACTAGATTTCACTGTCAGAATTAACATAAACAGAATATTCATAAGGCTTTTTTCTTCTCCTTCTGAGCTGTATACGGTAAAATACCCATCCAGTGCGTTGGAATAGGCAGATCTTCCTCCTAGTAAAACTGTGAAGCAAGGATAGCTTTCACCGCCAGCGAGAAGGTTTCTGAAAGTGCTCGGTAGAAATCCAGAGTTTACATGGATAAAACCTCAGGATAACATCTATTTACTTACACGCAACTATTGTTAAATAATCCAAGTCAAGTCTACTTTACTATGAAGTGTGCAACAAGCAGAAGAAGCGAAGAAGAACATCACGCTGAGTTCACATTCTTCAAGGTGCAAATCCCAGCTATTCCTGCCCAAAACCTTCTGTTTCTTCAGTTGCAAATAACAGCTTTTCCTTCAGCTGCTCATAATTCTTATAGGCTGGAAGGTCCAAGCGATTGAAACTGAAAACAAAGAGAAACCTTAAGTATTGAACAACAGTTTAAACCACCAAATATCCATTAGGAACACAGGCATATGAACTGTCCTGTTCAGAAGGAAAACTGCATTTGTACCCTCTAAAACACCTGTATCTTGACATGCACTTGTCTATGAAAGTGAGAGTTAAAGCACAACAAGCACCTGAGCAGCGATAACTTTTCATAACTGGCAATGTATTTAGTAACAAGTCTCACCTAATCTCTCTTCTGTATCTGAAACCTATAATCTGAGCATCTTCACAAAGCACCAGCGTAACTGAGAAACTGAGCAGAAGCTACATTTTCTCCAGCCAAGAGGGAGCATGAGCGTGGCTATTTATTTTCATTGCCAAGATCGAGCGTGGTGATAATGAAAGATCAATCCCAAACTCTTTAAAAAAAGGACAACCTTAAGTACTAAAAGTAGCTTTATGTTTTTAGTGGTGTGCAGATCCATGGTGTTTACAATGGAATCAGCTCCACAACAAAACTGCTTTTCAGAAGTTCAACTATTACTCAGCAGAGCTTACTGCCATAGCCCAGTGCTTTGCTTTCACACAGTCTCAGACACTTCCATATCACACCCACTTCCTAAAATCTCAAAGTAGATTTCCATCCATAAGAACAGAACCACAGCAGAGTTTGATCCTTCGTACTTACCTGGTGTGACTTCCAGGTAACCAGTTTTCCTTTCCAACTTTCTCAATGCAAAATTTTTGGGGTCTGTTGCTCCCTGTACAAAAATCAAACAATGAATTCTTAGGTCTAACTGCCCGTGTATACCAGTAGGTAATACATGACAACAGCGCGTGAAAACAAGACTATAACTACTTGCAGAGCACAAAGACATTTGTCTCTCACTACATCCCTCTGAAGAAATCCACGTAGTGAAATGCATAAATAAGAAGCGGTTTTCAAAGAAACTCAACCACTGAATCACATCGTTGGTTTGGTACTGGAAGGAATCTCTGGAGTTTACGTAGTCCTGCCACTCTGATCAACCAAGGATACCCAGAGCAGGCTGCCCTGCCAGGACCACGTCCAAACCATGGATCAAGTCACTGATGCAAGGCGTGTTCACATTCCATCCATCCCTTTTTCTATCACAGCTCTACCAATATGCAAGACTCAGATTCCATATAAATTCATTAAAAAATACCCTTAAACACACAGCTTGGTCCTTATTAAGAAAAAAGGAAATAACATGAGCATAAAATGCATTAAAGAGGGCTCGTTACCCATGAGGTCAGCAAATCCTCCTACTGGTAATCTGCACGTTCCAGTAACAAACTGTAGAAATCTCATTCTCTTCTCATTATCTATTTATTTCCCAAACTGAAAAATAATAATTAACATTGATGTCAAGTTTAATATTGAAATGTTCACTTCCCCATCCCCCATGGGGCAGCTGGATTAGCAGTTATCATTTACATTTACATGCTACTTATCTGTTGAGTAATTCTGACTATTGCTCATTAAGCTGTTGCTGTGTTCTTGTGTGGAAAAAAGAAGTCTACAAACCTGCCAGAACCACAATATCTGTCTGCAGGTTCTGCTATCATGCCGGAAGATGGTATTGCCTCTGCCAGTCATTCAGATCAATTTCTTGAATTCCACACAGGAGCACCTTTAGGGAAGAAAAATTTCATAAACATGGAAACTACAAGCTACTACTTTGCTTCTACAGCAAGACTATTGTACTGAAATACTACTGTACTTCAAAGCACCCACAATCACAGAACGCTTGGTTTTAATATTAAACTCTTAAACTTCCACAGCAAATAATAACATCCGTGGCAACAAAGAAGATACACCAGTCATGAAAACGAATGCATTTAGACATATAAACCATACTTTCTCATTGCCGAACCGTACCATTCTGTGCTAGAAATACGATGTTCTGCTGCAGAGTATAATTTGGAGAGACCAAAAGCAGCTATAACCTGCTCCACTCTGTAATTTGACCATCCGCTGATATTTGGTTCTTATCTCCCTTGCTTTCCAGTCACTCACTCTTTAGACACATGCAAATCACATTGTCAAGGATTACAAAAACACTGTCAGCCAAAAAATTTATGCTGGCAGAATCTTAACGTTAGAAATGTGTCTAAGTTGGTTGCAAAGAAGAAAGTGAAGAACAACACAGTAACCAAATACTAACTGATACATAAGGCTTCTCTCACACATCCTGAAAGCAAAACCACCAACCTTAATGAACTCTGCTCTTCAGACTCTGACTGAAATTCAAGTATTACGTGTAGCAGCCTGGATCTGGCAATAGTCAAAGAATCTTTTACCTCCAGCTCCTTAGCATCAAAGGACCGCAGATACTGCTGGGGCAGAATTTCATTGAAGCCTTCAAAAGAAGCTTGTGTCTGTTCCTCAGCGCCTCAGGAAAGTCTCCATTCTGCTACCAGCCTGGAAAAGACACAGAAGGATCATTTAAAACGGGCTACGCTAACCCAAGTTCATCTTTGTTAGTTTGTTTTGAAATGAACCGTAAGCTGTGTTAAGAAAAATGCTGGAAAGTTCTGGGGATAGAGCAGTGTGTAACTGTATTCTAATTGTGTTCCCAACCTTCACCCTGCACAAACAATTTTAAGTTAAAACCCTATGTTTCCAACCACTCAACTATGGAAAGCATTTTAGGCTCCAACAGGAGGCAGCATCTACTCACTGTTGATATTAATGAGAGCACAGGAGTCCCTTGCTGTTCAGAGGAAGAAAAAAATGCAGAGCTGTATTCATCTAATATGTTCCATATTTGTTTCTGTTAATCACGAAACTTTGACTGTGGTAGAAACTCCACTCTCCATTAAGAAAAGGGAAAAAAACAGGCAGGAGACCCAAAGAACCTCAACTCAGGGAGAAGCAGATATTATGCTGAATTCAAGCCTAACCTGTCAGGAGAACTGGAATCGAAAGCAGAGATGAAACTCTGGGGAACGCAACACAGGACACAGAGTGTGACAAAAGAACATTTCTTAAGCTGCAATCTGAGCCCTCCCCGGCTTCCTCAAAACCAGAAGAGAACGATCTTCTGCAGGTACTCCCTCCTCTCTATCCCAGTGAGTATTTGGCACAACTGCCAATGCCAATACGTTCCTTCTGCAAATGTCGCCGTTTCTGTGAAACCTTTCCAGATGACTCGTGACTAAAGCAATTTCTACTCCCTCATTCCTCAAACCCTTCCCACACAAAAGCCTTCATAGATCAGATGTTAAGAAAGAGAGAATTCTACGGCCACAGCAATAAAGCGCGCAGAAAGCCCATCTGTTGCAGACAGAGGAGTGAGCCGTGCTTAACCAACACTGCTTCAGCGCACGCTTACAGTAAGGCACACCTACCTTGCGCTGGCCACGCACGAAGCTCGTGACGCAGCTCCAGACTGCTCTCCTGAGGCCCAGCTTCATTTCACGGCCACTCACACTCTGCTGCTGGACATTCTGCAATGGAAAAGCCACCGGATGCAAATCCCATCCCTCGCAGATGGCATCAGACCTCCGCTCTCATGGCAGTCACCACCGCCCTGCCCTGGGCAGCGCTTCCACTGCCCTTGCTCCTGCCACAAGACACCAACGTCTGCTTCTAACGCGGCTCCACCATGGGATCCTGTATGCAATAGAAAAACACATGGAGGCTGCCAGCCACTGCAACACCCGCACTGTGAAACCCCTGGCACTGCTGAGTCCCAAGAGCAGATGAGAAAAGTGTTTGCCTGCCATGGACGGGCTGCGGCGGGATTGAATCCTGCCTTTGAATCGGGACACCCCCAGGGAGAGCCTCCTGGGGACCCAAAGACTTAAATGGAGGCAAGGTAACACTTTGCTATAGAAAGGGAAAGGGAAACTTCACAGAAACCAAGACAAAGGGTAACTGCAGATAGTTTACATTTAAAAGTGCAGGGATAGGGGGAATTACAGACACTTAGTCAAAATAAAACCAGAGAAGAGGGCACTAAAGATAAGAAGAAATTGTCCGGAGACCTCTGACAAGAAGAAGGATTAGATACCCCCGCCAAGATGATGCTGACATGGGAGATCGATAACAGCAGATAACACCAAGAAGAAAACAGAAGAAGAATTTCACCCCAAAACAACGGCAAGGGTCGCAGGGAATGGGGTCAGAGGGAATGTAATGAATATGTAATCAAACTGAGGAGGAGACTATTGATTATGTATTAGCTTAACCTATATCTATAACACACTTTTCTCCTTACGCTGTGCAGGTTTGGAGGAGCTATCCCCCAACGCTGGAATAAACATACCTGCTTTATAACCCATCTCTGCATTATAGAGTTTGATTCCGCAAGTCATCTTCCTGCCGCACAGCCCAGCACGGCCGGAGCCGCACCACACGATCCAGGCCGGGGCCGGCTCAGGCTCTGCCTCCAGGCTTTTGGGGCCGGCCGGGTGACTCCGCAGCACAGCGAGACCGTGGAGCCGCCCGGGAGCCGCCTCTGGGTGCCGGCAGCGCCGCGAGCTCCTCCCCCGACAGCCCCTCCGTGCCCCCGCACCGAGGCCCGACCCCGTTCGCAGCACAGAGCCCGCTCCTCCCGGCCCCGCTCATGGCCGCCATGCCGCCATGGCCCGGAAGTGCTCTCCGCCGCCTGCAGGAAGCACTTCCTGTCACTGGCACTGTCACGTGGCTCAGGCCGGGCTGGGGCCTGGTGGGGGGGGGCGGCTGCCGGAAAAGGACCCAAAATTCACGTCTCGTTCCGTGTCTTTCCTCTCGCTTTCCCTCCTTTACATTCCCATTCCCTTCCTTCCTTCCTCGCCCTCGTCCCCTTCCCTTCACCACCTCCCTGTGTCCATTCCAGTGCCTGGCCACCCGTTCTGACCAGTAATACCTCGTAGTGTCCAGCCTGAATCTCCCCTGTCGCAGCTTGAAGCCATTCCCTCTGGTCCTATCATTAATGACACGAGAGAAGAGGCCGAGCCCCAGCTCACTACAGCCTCCCTTCAGGAAGTTAGAGAGAGCAATGAGGTCTCCCCTGAGCCTCCTCTTCTCCAGGCTGAACATTCCCAGCTCCCTCAGCCGCTCCTCATACGGCCTGTGCTCCAGACCCCTCACCAGCTTTGTTGCCCTCCTCTGAACACGTTCCAGGGCCTCCATGTCTTCCTTGCAGTGAGGGGCCCAAAACTGAACACAGCACTCGAGCTGCGGCCTCATCAGTGCTGACAACAGGGGGACAATCACCTCTCTGCTCCTGCTGGCAACACTGTTTCTGATGCAGGCCAGGATGCAGTTGGCCTTCTTATTATACAGCAAAGGAATCTCCTGAAAAGGAAACCAGAATATCTGGCAACATGAAACAAAGTTCGGATTCATAAAAGACTGGCAGCAAGGCCTGAATCTCTTGTGTAATCTGCTCTTGATTTATCACATTAGCACTAGGTGGAATGCAGAAGCTTCCTGAGATGTGATAATCAAAACCTAGTCCAATGCCTTATAAAAAGCCTTTAAGAGATTACTCCTCCTTGTCTGTTTAAAATAAACTTAGGTAATACAAAAGGTTGGAAAATTTTTGGACAACTCCCCAGGGCCAGGCTTTGGAAGGCCGTATTGACGAGAGTCAATCAAGCTCCGGCTGCAGGCGTATATGTGTGTGCCAGTTCTTTAACACAGTAGGAATCACAACTTGCTGCATGATCAACATTCTACATGTGCTACTCCTGAACCCCAATTACTTCCAGCGGTGTTAAATTACCCCTGATCTCAAAGCAGAACAAAACAACAAAATGCCACACCAATACTGAATACATAAAAACAAACAACTCCTTGGGCCTCAAGGGGAGGCTGATGCACAGGCCACGGCTGCCAGCGTGCAGCTGGGCTTCCCAGGGCAAACAGCAACACACGGTGCATCAGAAGCTGAAGGAGCCCTCAGGGAAGAGAGGCCAACTCAAGGGGCTGAGCATGGGACACTCTTCTTGCTTGCGGGCTGCTTCCCCTCCTCTGGTTTCTTTCTGTCGGACCTCAGAGAGTAAGGAGATGCTCACAGCCTGTCACCAGCACTTACGGGTTGGCTGAAAGGCCACAGGTTGGGAAGACAGACAAGGAAACGTAGGAAAACGTTCACCGTGTCAAGGGAGAGACGTGAAGCCGACCGCTTCATCACCCTGCGATTGCCAGCCCGAGCGAGGGACGTTCTGACCAGCTACTGAAAGAGGCAGCACCAGGTTTAGAAAGTTCGCTTCAAGTTTATTGCGTACAAAAGGACTCGGCTTCTATTTATTACCCCACCCACACCCCAAAATGAAACCCCAGTGCCCAGGATTTCCGCTTAGCAATCAGTCACTCAGCCTCCAGTCAGACCCAAGGAGAAGCCAGACCCCAAGGCTACGTCACCTCCTCCCTCTCCAGTCCCAGCCAGCCCTATTTCAGCCTAACCCTACACCAGGCCTGGACCTCAAGAGACACACCCTGAAGGAACACAGCATCTCCAGCTCTTGCCATACACCAAGTCCTGCCTATGTGAAGCCCTCTTTGCTTCTAACGCAGCACAAGCCCTTCCTGTCCAGTTCACTTCCATCATCTCCACCGTCCATGACAGGGAAAGCACGGCTCTGCCGGTAAACTGGACTGTTCAGTAAGCTGCCTTTGGTGCCACCTCCGAGGAAGAGCTGCAGGTGGTTCTGCTGTCCTTTGTAGCTTCTTGCTCAGGCCATCATCCTTGCTTTCTGCTTTCCTTCTCAGCTTTCTTCCTCAGCTGAGCAGCACTTGCCTTGCCTCGGCTTTCTTCATTCTTTCCCAAGTCTCAGACCACAAACTCTCCGAGTCCTACAAGAATCAATTCAGAAACGCTCAGGAAACCTTCTCAGCTAACAACTGGTTGGCGGCTCACTTTGGGAGCTCAAGTCACCCTCCTGGGCACACTGGGCTGCCAGAACTGGGAACCGCCTTCCTGACAGTCGGGCACACAAGAATCTCCACCCCTGTCTCGTTCCCCAAATCCCACACAAACCAGAGCCTAAAGCCCTTTCCTGCAAGGTGGTCCCTGCCCGGGCAGGTGGACCCTCTGCCTGGCAGCTCATAGGGCGCAGCAGCAGCCGCAGGATAAGACGAGCTGGCACCTCCAGGCTGCTGGCAACAGCTACAGATGGTTCCCTCCCAGCTGGTTGCCCGTGCCTTTCTCCTATCCCATGAGAGCACCACTTACTGCCTTTGGGGACTTGGAAACTGGCAGCATGATGGCCAGCACAGAGAAGCTGCAAAACGGCTCCGTAGAAGAGTCCGTGGCGCAGCATGTTCTTCATTAGCATGGGCTCAGGGATCTCAGGTGGCCAGAAATGCAGTTCAGCAGCCATAGCACAGACAGCCTGCTGCTCTACTGCTCTCACGGAGGCTGCCTGCTGTGAGGGGGGAAAAAGAGGCATCATTACTCTCAGGCACTGTGATGGAGTTACTTCCTGCTAGAAACATTTCCAGGCTGACTTAGAGAAGTGCGCTGAAGCTTGGTCACCTTGGGCTACCGACCCAAGAACAAAGAGGGACATCAAACTTGCATTTCAGTTGCCCTTTAGCGCCCGCCTCAGAGAAGAGCCCTCAGCCTTCAGTATTGCTGCACTTACAGGTGAGGGGAAGAGAAGCAAGAGAGGACGGGTGGGTGTCAAAGAAGGGAAAATTTACCAGGCAAGAATAAACCTATCCCTGAGCTCCATCACACACATGTGAATACTGCCTTACTAATAAGAACAATAACATCATTCACACAGCTAAATTTACTCACATTCACGTACCTGGTTGTGGACATGTTCGAGGCCTCGCTGCTGCTGTGCTGTTCAACGCCGGCCACAGCAATAAAGCGCGCAGAAAGCCCATCTGTTGCAGACAGAGGAATGAGCTGTGCTTAACCAACACTGCTTCAGCGCACGCTTACAGTAAGGCACACCTACCTTGCGCTGGCCATGCAGGAAGTTCATGACGCAGCTCCAGACTGCTCTCCTGAGACCCAGCTTCATTTCACGGCCACTCACACTCTGCTGCTGAACATTCTGCAATGGAAAAGCCACCGGATGCAAATCCCATCCCTCACAGATGGCATCAGACCTCTGCTCTCATGGCAGTCGCATTCACAGCTCCGGGGGAGAAAGCAGACATGTGCTTACCGAGTGAGCGCTGTTTGCTGCCAGCTGCTGGTAGGAACCCACACCCAACCCTACAGTACCAACAGTAACTTATGCCTAACTCTACTATGGGAACAACAATCTACTCCTAACACTACAGCAAGAACAGGAACCTACTCCGAACAGGAAAACAACAACTCCTAACACTAAACCTACTCCTAAGCCTACTCCTAACAGTAAAACATGAACAAAAACCTATTCCTAACTCGAAAACATGAACAACAACCTACACCTAACTCTAAAACTAAACTTAACTAGAAAAACAACAAGAAAAGTGGGTAAAGATGGGACTGGGGGCCCACAGGACGTGGCTGCAGAAGAAGCCCGAAGGAGGAGCAGATGTTACAAAAAATGCCACCCAGCTAATGCCGGGGGCAGGGGCCGAGCAGCGGGTAAGGAGCTCAGCGCCTGGACCAGCCACGGTGGAGCTGCAATGGTGCCAACGCGGGGCCTGGCACGGTGGTGTGGTGCCAGGCCAGCTATGCCGCGGGCGGATCCACCTCCATGGGCTCCTCTGGAGGTGGATCCACCTCCATGGGCTCCTCTGGAGGAGGATCCACCTCCATGGGCTCCACATGGTTGCTCGTCAGCAGGCTGGTGCAGGCGCGATGGAACTGGGCTCTCTTACCCCTCCTCTGCCTGGTGGTCATGGCGGGCCCCCTCCTCCTTCTCAGTCCTAGGGCCCCCAGCTCCATCCTCCCGCATGAAACAGGGGAAACTTCCACCCTCGTCCTCTTTGCAGCTGACATGGCTGTTAACTGCCACAACTGTCAGAGGCGACTGCGTTGCGCACGGCAGCGGTGACCAAGGTGACGTGGTGAGGGTTCTAAAATGGCGGCCGCACTGCTGGCACTGGTGTTCCACATAGGATGAGGAGGGGGCTGGTAATAGCAGGACAAGGGGAAACTGATTTAAGTTGAAAGAGGGAAGATTTAGGTTGGATATTAGGGGGAAAGGTTGTTTACTAGGAGAGTGGTTAGGCCCTGGAACAGGCTGCCCAGGGAGGTTGTGGGTGCCCCGTCCTTGGAGGTGTTCAGGGCCAGGTTGGACAGGGCCCTGGGCAACCTGATCTAGTAAAGGTGTATGTTTGGTGGCCCTGCCAGGCAGGGGGGTTGGTTCTTCATGATCCATGAGGTCCCTTCCAACCCGGGTCATTCTGTGATTCTGTGATACTGGTGTGTGGCTGTTTGTCCCAGCGCACTGACCTTTTGTCTTCAGGTTCACCAACAAGACTGTAACTGATTTATGGAGGAGGCAAGTGATGGGTGCTACTGTGTGACAATCAACATCACTTTGTGGACATTTGAAAGCACCTTCCTCCAGAGCTGTTCACCTCCAGAAGAGGGTGCTCAGAAGTGCTTACTGGCAGAAGATCTGGCTCCAGCTTGGTATGGGAAAACTGGAGAATGATACCATCGTGTGCTGTGGAGAACAGGAAGCAGGTGGGCATCCCTGCTCCCTCTTGTCTGCTGGCAAGGCCCAGAAGATGAGATCCCAGAGCCAGAAGCTGCCATTCCAAGGAGAGCTGACTCAACCATTTTGGATTTGAGCTGTCACACCAAGGAGAGCTGACTGAACCACGTTGGACTTATTTGTAAGTTTATACTATCATTGAAAACTGTTGCCGTGGTCACAGTCATCGTTAGCGGAACAACAACTCCTGATGACCCACCACTACTGAAGATCAATGACTGAACTGCAAAACACGCCAGATCCATGGTGGTGACTCTCTCTCCCTCTTGCTTCCTATGAAGACTCCTTGATTCTATTTCCTATCTTTTCTATTGCCCGCCTTCCCTTCCTAATCACCCTAAATCGGAATAGCGTCCATCCTCCAACATTTGAACCATGCCCAGGCATACATGTATGGACCTCCTCTCCTTCCTATAAATTGGAGCAGGACAGAGACCCACAAGGATTGTCAGCTCCCAGGTAATACAAGTATTGCACACAGCACAGATAACTTCATCTGTTGGCCCCGCTGTCTCTGCATACCACCAAGCGAGGACCTGCAGTGCCCAGGCGACACGATGTGCCTGGCAGTGCAAAGCCAGCCCATGTGTGTGCAGATGGCAAGGAGCATGTGGCACTGTGCACCGACAGCCCTTGCCTGCCCAGGACTGCGTGTGGAGGGCGTTCCCCACTGCAGCCCTGCCCAGCAGTCAGTAGGGGTGTGCGCCCATGATGGCAGTAATGAACAAACTGCTGCTTCACAAAGATCTTGGCCTGATTAGAAATCTTTGAGTAGTGCTGTTACAGCAGACAGAATGTGATAAGCGCAAGTAGTCTCCTGCACTTCACATCCTTGCTACTTTGTTCTGGGTGTTGTCACTGAGCAGCGTCTAACACAAGTTCTGCCCTGGTCAGCTGGCTGCCTTAGCTTGAGCCCTGATGGCAATGCCATGACGTGATGTTAGTATAGCTGTTTTCTCCTCGTCAGAATACTCTGTCTTTTGAAGGAAGCAGCTTCTTGGTTATTTTGTTTTGTTGTTGAATTTTATTGAATTAATTTACAATATCTATATTCCGTATAGTTATAGATGTTTTGAATATGATCATGTGTGGTGCTGAGATTTTTTGTAGAAAAGCTATACTCAGTTCAGAAGGTGGAATAAGGATGTTAAAGAAAGAACCCCCTGTTGTGTTGACCAGTGATGATGCTCCCACCCCCTGACCAATGGTGGAGAGGAGCATGAAGAGAGAGGTGGTGCTGGGGGGATCTTGGGGCTGCTGGGCCTGTCATACTTCTCCCAGGCAGAGGTTTTACAGGTGTTGCATGATGCCCCCAAGCTGACACCGTGGGGGGGGGGGCACTCCCACATCCTGAAGGATGGTGGAGAGGAGCGGGAGGGCAGAGTTGGTGCTGTGGGGGGCTGGGAGCTGTGGGGCCTGGTATGCTTTCCCCTGGCTGTAGTTTTCTGGGTGTCGGATGATGCCCTCAAACTGACACCCTGCGGGGGCTGCTCCAACCTCCTGAAGGATGGTGGAGGGAAGTGGGAGGTTGGTGACAGTTCCTGGGGGGTGCAGGGGACTGCTGGGCCAGTTGGCTTCCCCCAGGCAATGGTCGTCCGTCTGTTGGATGATGTCCCCAGGTCTATACTCTGCTGTGGTCTCTTCCATCCCCTAATGGATGGTGGAGGGGAGGGTGAGGGCAGAGATGGTTCTGGGGGCTGACGGGCCTCTCAAGCTTCCCCCAGGCGGTGGCTGCCCCCAGGTGATGCTCTGAGGGAGTCACTGCCAACCCCTGAAGGATGGTGGTGGGGGACAGGAGGGTGGTGTTGATGCCTGGGGGCAGCTGGGCCTGCCACTCATCTGCCAGGGTGCTGCTGTTTGGGTGCCAGCCGATGACTGCAAGCTTCCAAACCAGGTGGGTCCCTCCTGTCCCCTGAAAGAGGTGTTGATGCCCAGGGTGGATAGGGGCTGCTGGGCCTGATGTACTTTCTGGGGGCCACGGAGCCTGGGCTGGTGGCCTACAGGGGCCGCAGTGGGGGCAGTTGAGCCCGACAGCCGTCAGGCCTGGCAGGGGCCGCTCTGGTGGTGCTCTGCGGCTGCTGGGCTGGTCGTTGTTGGTGCCCTGTCTTTCTGTCCACCGCCTTGAGGCAAGGAAGCTGTTCGTTGAGGTGAGCAAGCCATCTTTCCAAGTACCACTTCCTGCAGGCAGTATTCTCGTCTGCAGCAGCTGCAGCAAGGCGCCTGCAGAGAAAGAAACATGCTGAGGGCACAGGAGAACCCCCTGCTCTCCTTCCTCACAGTGCATGGTAGAGCCACCCTCAGCTCCCGGCCTGTCTCAGGCCCAGCAGTAAGAACATGCAGCAGGAATGGCTCAGCCAGTTAAAACATCTGACAGCATCAATCTCAGACAGTGTTAGGCAACAACTAACTGGCTTCTCTATGCTGCTTTACCTAGAAATGCCTCCTGGCTCACAGGAGCCCTATAGTAAAGAGGGGGGCAGGATGGGGTTGGAGGTGAACAAGAACTCACTGGTTTATCTGCCTCCGTTGCTTGATAAGACGATAGCATGAAAACATTGCCATCGGCGTGGTAACGAAGATAACCGCACCGAATCCCAGGCAGTACTTCTTGATAAAATTATCTACTGCGGCATTTGCATGTTCCTCACCATCCGCACCTGGAAAAACAATGTGGATCTGTTTCACCAGCTGCTGCTTTGAGTGACATGGACAAGAACAACCACAGGAAGGATCCCGCTCCGGGCTGCTGTTGTGCCTGGTGGCTCAGGGGAAGCACAGCAAGCTCTGGAATGCGGGGTCTGTGCACAGGAGGTACTATGGAGGGTCCTGTTTCCTCTTCTTATCTGCTGAATGTGGTTCTGGTGGCCTAGTTCCCAAAAGGACAAAGTTCCTAAGTCCCTGGGAACTGGCTGCAGTGGGAGGGGAGCAACCTCTAACCACAAAGCCACTATGAGCGGCCCTTACCTGGAGTGACAGTTGTTGTCTGCATGGCCTCTTTTACTCTCAGGGGGACAGTCAGTGTCCGAACTCTGCCGTTTTGAAATGCATTCCAGCGCATAGGTGCTCTACCTGTCTCTTTAGAAAGGAGGTAAGAGAGTGGGACTGTAAGTAACTGCTTCTCATCAGGAAGATGGTACAGTTTCTCCACATGTATTTCTAGAAATTCAGCTTCACAAGTCTTTCAGGGAACAGACGGAAATACACCTACCATGTGCTTTGTCTTTCTTGATTTTCATTAGCAGAGAGGGCAGTGTCTGCAAATATTTTCCTCTTTCCAGGGCCTCTTTCTGTTTCTCAGGACCTAAACAGAAAGCATTAAGATAACTTTCAGACAAACAAGGTATTAAACTGAATGGTCTTTTCAGTGCAGCCAGTAACGACAACAGCCACCCCTGGGATGCCTGTGGGGTTCCAGCACAACTAAGGATTTAGCACGGCCTTCCCTGGAGGCACTTCTGCAACCAAAGAATGAGAACTTTTCACCACACACTGCAACTTACATAAACGCATAACAGCATCACTGAATGGGACCAGGGCATTGTGCGAGGGCAGGACACACACACACAGGTGTGCATTCTCACTCACACCTGCAGACATGCCTGGCTGATATTAGGACTGTGAGCTGCCATCTCTCAAAGGAACTAAAATCTCATGACGTACCCATTCGAATCGCTGGGGCTTCTGTCCTGGAGCTCAGCTGGGAAACTGGATGCCATTCAACTCCACTAGGAGCTGTCAACAAACACAGACAGAGCAGCTCCTGTCAGACACCTGTTTAGACTGGAATGACAGCACTGCTCCACAGCACTCTCCTCTCCCTGCCACACAGAAGCATCTGGCAAATAGTTGTTGGGTGCCTGCAGTGGTACCGTGACAGTCCAAAAAGGAACCGTGTGCAGAACTGCCTGGAGAAGGGAAGGGGACGGAAAAGAAAGGGCAAGATCTAAAGGCTCTTTTCTGTGGGATTGCCCTGAGGCTCACAGGCTGGATTGTGCTGAGGCTTTGGCAAGGCATTGCTTATAGGCACAGCCGTAATCAAGCATCGATGAGAAACATCTCCTGGTGTTGATGCCTGGGGGCAGCCAGGCCTGCCACTCATGTGCCAGGGTGCTGCTGTTTGGGTGCCATGGTATGCTGTAATTCCTCTCTTCCTTAGGGACCTGCAGTGACTGGAAGGGGCTCAGGTGATGACATGGCACCCAGACCTGGGTCAAAAGTTGCAAAGCTGCAGAGAGGCCAGGTGGGCAGTTGGCTGGCACTCAGCAGCTTTCCAGATACTCTCTCCAGGCCATGTAAAACAATCTTCAGAGAAGGCATAGAAGAACATTTGGCCCCTCAAGGTTTTCTTAGTGGGGAGATCTCTGATGTACGGAGACAAAGTCTACGGGATGCTGGGAGCATGCAGCACCCAAGAAACAGTGACTACCCAAGCTTCTCATGGGGAAGAAATCACCAGGCAGTGAAAAGATGAACCCCCCCCTGAACTTCCACAGCCAAATATGAGCAAAGATCATGAGATGAAGACTGGTGACTTACCTCTGGCATCCACCCCAGGCTCAGGGACACGACTTTGCTTTGGAAAAGCATCAAAGGGGCCTGCAGGCACAAGAGTGATCAGACACAGGTGAGGAGAGCTTCCACTGCGCACTGGGGTCTGCTTTGTTTTTTTTTTCCTGCAGTGACATGTGAGGACTGGCTGCAGGTCAGGGAATGACATGGCCCAAACAGCAAAGGAATAGGAGCAAAGACTGGCAAGGGCCGCCTTCCCACTGAAATGTGACAATTCTCCAAGTAAAGAAATACTCATGACTGATCTGTGTATGACCTTCAGAGCACAAAGAGACTTGAAAGACCTTTGGAGGTCCTTATGTACCCAAATAAGCTATTACAGCACTAATTTTTCTACCTCCGAAGAAACAGACACTCACAACTTACCTCGGAGTTTCCTCTGAGGCACAAAAGCAGTCTCCATCCAGTCGTCTGGAGCAGTACCAATGTCATCATCTAGAATAAAGAACAGAAGAGGGATGTTCCCATTGCATGTTGTGATCTTCCTCTCCCTTAGTGACAAGGAAGGGGCCAGGTAACGGGATGGGAGACTCAGGCCGTGATTGCCAAAGCTATAGAGGTGCCACGGTGACCTGGAGCCTGGCACTCAGCAGCTTTACAAATGCTCCCTCCTGGCAACGTGCAGCACCCCTCTTGGACCACGTGGAAGAGCATACAAAGAAAAGGTGCCTGAACTCATCTGGGCTACAGCTGGGGGTCTCTGTTGGGAACCGGGATTTTTCTATGGGGAGCATCAGGCAGCTGGAACAGAAATGCTCATGCTTTTCCCAGCACACATCTTACGAGGTCTCCCCTAGGACACCCCCAGGATGAAGAGCATGCTCCAGCCAGCCAGCGGCAGAGCCGTGGGAGCACAGGGCTTCCTCATGCCCTTGCCCAGCTCCTGTGGTGCTGCCTGTCTCCCCTCTCCAACACACCCCCCATCGAAGGCAGCCCTAGGGCAACACGGCACAGAGCCACTGGAACCAGAACCTGGGCTTCTCACCCTCAGTTCTGCTCATTTTTTACCCAACTCTGCCCACCCACCTGCTTCTGCTGCTCGCCACGGAGCAGCACAAGTCTCCTGACAACACATGGCTATCAGTACGAGGAGGAAGGCAAGGCAGGTGGGGGCCGAGGCCCCCAGAACTCGTGCCATGCTGCTACCACCACCGCTACAGCCACAACGAGTGCTGCTACTGGGGCACAGAACTCCTAGGGCACGCAGCTGGGCATCGTGACCTCATTGTGACAAGGCAGCTATGCGGCAGGGCATAGTGACCTCACATCCCCAGGCTGCTGGCTGGGCCTCCCCACGGGCTGCTCCTCCTGTGCAGCAGGGCTGCATAGAGTGGGTGCTTGTGGCACCCCTTAGTGGGTGAGTGCCAGTCTGCTGGGGAAGAATTACTGGGAGCGTGTCCCGCTGGGCAGATCTGTTCCACCGCAAGGACCAGGCTCCCCCTGGGCTTTCTATGGACGCTGTCCCTGTGGCTGAGGCTTCCCAGTCATGTAGAGCAGCAGGAGACCATGGCAGATATTTTCACATTTACATTGTGGAAATATAGAATTGTGGAATGGTTTGGGTGGGAAGGGACATTAAAGACCCAGAGACGCTGTCAAAAGATAAAGAAAATCGATTCAGTGTTGTTTTTACTGCTTCATGCAAATCAAAAGATTGTGTTTTGTCTTTTAATGCCCAAAAAAGCTATTTCTTCAGTGACATTATATTTGTTGTCACAGACTCTAACAAAAATGCAAACTGAGCTTTATCTGTAGCATCAATATTTTAGTATTTCATATCTTGAATTTGACAGTTCCCTCCCAGCCAGTTGCCTGTGCCTTTCTCTCAGCCCATGAGAGCACCACTTACTGCCTCTGGGGACTTGGAAACTGGCAGCATGATGACCAGCACACACACAAACTGCAAAACGGCTCCATAGAAGAGTCCGTGGCGCAGCATGTTCTCCATTAGCGTGGGCTCAGGGATCTCAGGTGGCCAGAAATGCAGTTCAGCAGCCATAGCGAAGACAGCTGCTGCTCCACTGCTCTCACAGAGGCTGTCTGCTGTAAGGGGGGAAAAAGAGGCATCGTTACTCTCAGGCACTGCGATGGGGTTAATATTAAACTCTCAAACTTTCACAGCAAATAATAACATCCGCTCACAAAGAAAATGTGGAGAGGCCACAAAAGAGAAAAACCAGTCATTAAAATCTTTGTATTTAGACATTCAAACTAAATGGAGCCCTTGCTCCTGCCACAAGACACCAACGTCTGCTTCTAACGCGGCTCCACCATGGGATCCTGTATGCAATAGAAAAACACATGGAGGCTGCCAGCCACTGCAACACGTGCGCTGTGAAACCCCTGGCACTGCTGAGTCCCAAGAGCAGATGAGAGAAGCGTTTGCCTGCCATGGACGGGCTGTGGTGGGATTGAATCCTGCCTTCGAATTGGGACACCCCCAGGGAGAGCCTCCTGGGGACCCAAAGACTTACGGCAGCGCCAACACAGCAAGCAGAAACACGACGTGCTCCTGACTGCCCGCACTGTTCAAAGCTCCCTCCCTCTCCCTCTCCCTCCCTCCGCCCTATGAAGGCAGCCCTTCAAAGCAACCAACACTTGAAAAAAAACTTAAACTCAGTTAACCTGGACAGTGTTACCCAGGGTTGTGAGAACAGCTTAATGATATCTGAGAACCGGTCAACTCGTGAGCCTGAGACCTGGGATCCTCCATCCTAGGGTGGAACTTTACTGGAGCATGTGGATGCCACAGCAACAAAAGGGCTGTGTATAATAGACTGAGAGTTTGCTGAGTTTCTTGGTTTACAGAAAGCACAAATAACTCAGAAATTACAGCTGGACTTTGAACCTTAAGGACTGCCAAGAAAGAAGCCATCTGCTAAACCCCTGAGCTGCAAACTGTCAAGGAACTCCATACGTTCCCAGGAATGACAGGAGGGTGCTGACCATGGATACACAGCTACGGACTGATGGTAAACCTCAAACAGCTTGAAGTGAGTAAGGGATGGCCAGGGTGCCTGAGGGCAGTGGCTGCACTAGTGCTCAATATTCAAGAAGCCCATAAATCTACACTGGGCCAAAGGATACCAGTTTTAATATCTCATACAGTGTTTACCGTATTGGTGACAAAAAGGGGGACATTGGTTCATTGGTTCTCACCCCAAAGATTCCTGAAATACCAGGCCATCCTGGTAGAGTAGGGTGATGTAGAAATAATTGTGACTAATATTGTCAACCCAGTATCTTTCCTTAGTGGAACTCCCGGAGAACCAGGATTACACGACTGCTTTGAAACAACTGAAGCTGCACATTCCAGCCGGTCAGTCGAACTTGAAGGACGAACCCTTAGAAGATGCAGAAGACACCTGGTTTACCAGCAGCCGCAGTTTTATGAGACAAGGAGACTGTAAGGCAGGACATGCAGTAACTGCTACTGAGCAGGTGACCGAAGCACAACCACCAGCTGTGGGGACTTCCCCTCAGAAGGCTGAAATAACTGCCTTGACAAGAGCTTTAATCATATGGACAGATGCTAAATATGTGCCACACGCTCATAGTACCATCTGAAAAGAGCAAGGATTGCTCACACACAAGGAAAACAGCCTGATGTAAATCTATCAATGGTTATTATATGTTGTAAAGGACATCAGAAATGTAACACTGTACAGGAAACAGAAAATAAGCTGATAGATCAGGTGGCAGAACAGGCAGTTGAAGAGGGCTTCAATTCCAGACGGTAAACTTAAAATCTCTGAAGCCAAGTCAAAACCTGTAAAATATTCTAAAGAGAACAGGAGTCCTATTAATGATTTAGAAAGGAAGAGAGCAAGCTGACAGATGGGTGCATGCCCAAATGGACACATTGTTATGCCCTTTAGTATCTTATGGAAACTGGTTATAAGGGAAGATAAGAGAATATATTGGGCAAACCAACACTACAAAGTACAGTCCCAGTGCCAGGAACAGGGCACAAGTGGGCCTCACGGGAAGGGCCTTCCAGGGCAACAGTGGCAAACTGATTTCACAGAACTCCCAAGAAAAGGGGGGGTATCGCTGTATGAAAATTTCTGTAACCTTAGAAACAATTGAGGATGCTGCTGCAGGTGCCTGATGGACAATCCAAGAGGAGGTATCCTGTTTATCCAAAGTTGCATGGCAACATGGAGTAGGCAGGGATAACACTGACTGGGGAATAGTTTTCTCTGAACCATGGGATAAACTTACTAGTTGCCAAATTTAGGATGACTAAAACAGTTTTTCTTAGTCTGCATCACCTTGCTACTCTTGGTGTGTTTTACTTGTGTTGTTATAAGGTGCCTTTTGTGTCTGTGCCAGGATACCAGAAGGGAATATGGGGTTTGGAAGAGACATGAGCTGAGACAAAAGGTAGAGAGTGGAGCCTATTTTGAGACCCATTAAGAATCTAGCAGGTAAAAGCCTGCTAGATTAATGAAAAGGGGGGAATTGAAGAGTGAGCAAAGCCCCAGAATGGAGGCAAGGTAACACTCTGCTATAGAAAGGGAAAGGGGAACTTCACAGAAACCAAGACAAAGGGTAACTGTAGATAGTTTACATTTAAAAGTGCAGGGAAAGGGGGAATTACAGACACTTAGTCAAAATAAAACCAGAGAAGAGGACACTAAAGATAAGAAGAAACTGTCTGGAGACCTCTGACAAGAAGCAGGATTAGATACCCCCAGGCAAGATGATGCTGACATGGGAGATCGATAACAGCAGATAACACCAAGAAGAAAACAGAAGAAGAATTTCACCCCAAAACAACGGCAAGGGTCGCAGGGAATGGGGTCAGAGGGAATGAGGGAATGGGGTCATAGGGAATGTAATGAATATGTAATCAAACTGAGGAGGAGACTATTGATTATGTATTAGCTTAACCTACATGTATAACACACTTTTCTCCTTACGCTGTGCAGGTTTGGAGGAGCTATCCCCCTTGCACCCGGCGCTGCGCAACGCTGGAATAAACATACCTGCTTTATAACCCATCTCTGGATTACAGAGTTTGATTCCTCAAGTCAGGGCCTGTATGCAGTCTATGGGTCCCATATGGGGTCGTAGGGGCTATATGGTGTTGTGGAACCTGTATGGGGTCTATGGGGCCTGTATGGGGTTTTAAAACCCATATGGGGTTATGGAGCCCATATGGGATTGTGGGGACTGTATGGGTTCTATGGGGCCTGTATGGGGTCTATGGTGCCCATAAGGGGTTGTGGAGCCAGTATGGGGTCCTTGAGGCCCATATATGGTTGTGGGGCCTGTATGGGGTTGTGGGGCCTGTATGGGGTTGTGGGGCCTGTATGGGGTCTATGGGTCCCATATGGGGTTGTAAAGCCTATATGGTGTTGTGGAGCCTGTATGGTGTTTGAAGCCCTTATGGGGTTATGGGGCCCATATGGGGTTGTGGGGACTCTATGGGTTCTATGGGGCCCATATGGGGTTGTGGTGCCTGTATGGGGTCTATAGGGCCCATATAGGGTTGTGTGGCCCATATTGGGTCTATGGAGCTTATATGAGCTTTGGGGTCTGTATGGGGTCTATGGGGCCCATATGGGGTCTATGTGCCATGTATGGGGTCTTGGGGATTGTATAAGGTCTATTGGTCCCATATGGGGTTGTGGGGCCAGTATGGGGTTGATAGGGTCAATATGGGGTTGTGCAACCTATATGGGGTTAATGGGGCTCCTATGGGGTCTATGGGCACCATATGGGATTGTGGGGCCTGTATGGCATTATGGGGCCTATATGGGGTTGTGGGGCTTGTATGGGGTCTATGTGGCTCATATGGGGTAGTGGGGCTTGTATGGGGTCTATGGGACCCATAAGGGGTTGTGGGCCCCATATGTGGTTTTGGGGCATATATGGGGTTGTGGGGCCTGTATGGGGTCTATGGTGCCCATATGGGGTTGTGGGGCCTCTATGGGGTCTATGTGGCTCATATGGGGTAGTGGGGCTTGTATGGGGTCTATGGGACCCATAAGGGGTTGTGGGCCCCATATGTGGTTTTGGGGCCTATATGGGGTTGTGGGGCCTGTATGGGGTCTATGGTGCCCATATGGGGTTGTGGGGCCTCTATGGGGTCTATGGGGCCTGTATGGGGTCTATGGGTCCCATATGGCGTCATTGGGCCTATATGGTGTTGTGAAGCCTGTATGAGTTCTATGGGGCCTGTATGTGGTTTTGAAGCCCATATGGGGTTATGGGGCCCATATGGGGTTGTGGGGCCTTAATGGGGTTATGGGGCCTATATAAGATTTTGGGGCTTGTATGGGGTCTAAGGGGCTCACACGTGGTAGTAGGGCTTGTATGGGGTCTATGGGACCCATAAGGGGTTGTGGGCCCCATAAGTGGTTTTGGGGCCTATATGGGGTTGTGAGGCCTGTATGGGGTCTATGGTGCCCATATGGGGTTGTGGGGCCTGTATGGGGTATATGGGTTCCATATGGGGTCGTATGGCCTATATGGTGGTGTGGAGCCGAGCCTGTATGGGGTGTATGGGGCCTGTATGGGGTATATGGGGCTTGTTTGGGTCTATGGGGCCTGTATGTGGTTTTGAAGCCCATATGGACTGCATTCCGAGTCTTCATTCACAGGGATTGGGATGAATGCAACAAACAGCAAGGCAGCTCAGCTTGCAGCACTCTGGCTGTGGGGTTCGTGCAGGCAGAGCTCTGGGGATTCCCATTTTGCCTGGCTTTGGGATGTCTGCAGCAAGATCTCTACCATTTTGTATGGGAGCAAATAATCTCTAGCATCCAGGTTGCTGCTCATGATAATCCCAGTCTTCCTGGCTGTCGCTTTGTGATACCTTTCAAAGCCTTTTGATACTCTTTGATGCCTTGGCTGCTCCCTAACACCTCTGTCCTCCTGCCATGTTGACTCATGTCTCCCACTTTTAAGCTGGCTTTGCAGATCATCTCCAGCCCTGTCATCATCACGCTGAAGCAGGAGGTGCTCACCTGGCCCAATGTCTGGCAGTACTGCTTGTTCTGCAGATGAGCAGCTGCCTCCTCATCTCTTCAGCTACAGTAGTTTTTCTCAGGGCAGTTAGATGCAGTCATGCTCCTCTGGATTTGGTGTGTTAAATCCATGCTGCATGGCAGCAGTCAGTGCAATACAAAGGTGTTCTGTGTGCCACAGCATTTCTCCAGGGGCTGCCAAAGGTAGAAGCACAACACAGCACCATCCTTCTGACAGTAATGTCTGTGAGTGTTAGACATGTGAGCACTGCATCATCCCCAGCGTGTCAGTGCTTTTCCACACCAACCTGACTCTCACACTCTGCACTGAATGTAACTCTGCTCTTGTGGAGACAAATGCTTTCTGTCACATCCTCCATCCCTGCAACCATTTGCCGGTAGGCAGCTCTTGCAGAAGAATCAAGCAGCAGAACCTTTTGCTCACCCTACAGCATGCAAATGCTATGAAAGCAGAAATAACCTGGCATGCTCTGGGTCTGCAAGGCTGCACAGATGGGAGAGGTAGATTGTGTTTTTGCAGTGGAGGTTTCCAGTATTTTCAGTACATAGTGTAGGCCCTAACTGAATGTATAACCCTCTTGTAAAACAGCTGTATAAGTAGTTTTTCCACCAAGAAAGTTGCTGAACAGAGTTAAGTTCAGACTGGGGGCATTCTGACATGGGGAGAATTGAGACAAGCACAAGATAAATACGCAGGGTGGGTAGAGCCCAGCACAGGACAGAATGAATGTACTGACTTTTGGAAACATTGCCCTTCTCTCTCCACAGAAAAGTAAAAGGCAGACCTAAAAACAAGAGGTTGGTAATTGACCTTATATGGAAATGAATCCTAGCAACAGTCTTGAGGAATCTGTGAGCCTGAGATGCTCAACCAATGAGAGCCATGACAGTATTATTTGCATTGGGTTTAGGGCATAGAACAGAATTGATTTCACTGACTGGTGTGCAGTTTCTCCCTTGCCAACAGGGGATGTGCGCGCAGTATTGCAATGATGAATAAGCACTGCTGCTATCGCTGCCATCTTTGCCTAACTAGAAATCTTTGACTTTGAGAGTTTCTCACACAAGGGGAGAGGGTAAGAAAGTAAAGAGGCACAGAAAACTAAGGGAAACTGCTCTTCTTATCTATAAAAATTGATACAATTGATGCTGTCGTGCATTTATTTATTTATTTTTAATTTTTTGCCAAAGTCAGTTAGATTGTTTTAAAATATCCACACACCAAAATCTGACTACCAAGCAAATGTAATGAAAATGAAATGAAGGTGAGTTAGCGGAAAGCACAAGGCCATATTATATTAGGCTCCAGCAAATTTACAGGCAGTCACTGCACAAAGAGGTAGATCTGAGTTGCACATTATATGATTCCCACAAAGATTAAGGAAATCTGAAGCTTTCAATATATTTTTTTAATTCTTTTTTCATTTCATTTTTAAACACCTGACCCAGACCCCAACCCTTACAGGAGCTGTAAAGATAACAGCATTAACCCGCAATGTAACTCTAATCCTAACCCTTAACCTGATTCTAAAATTGTCTCTAACTCCAAATGCAACAACAAAAATGATGCTAGAAGTTTGTAGCAAAAGGAACCTTTAACCTGATCATAATCCAAAAAACAATCATTAAGGTAACAATAATCTTTACCTTAAGAGTAATATTAATCAGAGCCCAGATGATGCCTGCATCCAATCAGAAGCAAGCTTTGTATTATTTAAGAGTTGTATTTTTTCCAATGAACTCTCTCTATTATCACTTTTATAAAGTAACAGAGTCTGTTCTTTTTTTCCTGACACTGTGCCTTACTCCTGACATCCCCTGGAAATGACCCAGATAGGGCACCATCAAAGTAATGCTAATAGTAATGTCAATCCTAAGGGTATCTCTAGCCTCAGTGTTAATGGGACGCTAACAACAATCCCAACAGCCTTAAACATTCTGGTGGTGTGAAAGAGGTGCTGCCTTGCACATGCTGGGCAGTCCCATTGCCTGTTAAATGCAGGCGGCAGCGTAGAAACATGATGCCCGTGGTCAGAATGCCCTGTGGCAGATCCTGGCACCGGAGAACTGACCGGAGAACCATGAGAGAGCTGACAACAAATCACGCGACATCAGAACCGACCCAGTGGTTATTTACAAGCCTTGGGTGACCCAGACAGGATCTCAGAGTGGTGAATGTAGGTACAGAAGTTGTTACTACTCTGTTTTCTTCTAAAAGCTGCTCAGCTGCTTTGCGTTTCAGACCATCCCTGGCTTCACTGTGTGCATCTGTCCAATTGATACCAGGTGTTTTTTTTTCATCTCAGATGTTGGGGGTGGGGGAGGTGTGGGTGGGAAAGGGACATCAATTCAATTACTCATTTATTTATTGACAGAGATTCACGTTTGCTACGTTTGGAGAAGTTTTTATTTGTTTGCTGTGGTTTGGTTTTTTCTTTTTTCCTTTTTTTTTTTCCCCCTTCCCTCCTCTTCCATCTTTGTGTTCTTCCCCTATAATCAAAAGAGAACGGATCCCCAGGGTCTGTCCCACAGACGTTCTTTCCGTGGTCTCTGCTGCCACCTGCTGGCCAATACACGGAACTGCCACTGTTGGGCGTTTGGTGCCGCAGGAAGCACAACGCAGATCTGAGTTCTGACCGGTCTACGCAGCAAATCCGCCAATCTTTATTGTGATAAGCCCTCCACATGGCATTGCGCATGCACTCGAACACGCAGCAGGCACAGATTTCTCCTAACTCCTTGAGGAGCAGGCAAGCAGAACAACTGAGCGCACCACTGCTTGTGATTGGGCCACCCCCATCATAGAGATGTGTGTTAGATCTTTTACCCACCCCTGGACTGGCCTTGTTGTTTAACGATAACCTCTGAAATCTGAGTTACTGGTTCTACCACCTGTAGTGTAGAATAGGTAGCCAATAAATGCTTTTCAACTGTGATGTATCTTTATTCTGCTCCATGCCAAACCTGTGACCAAAACCTCATAGGGGTTCACAAAGAACTCTGGCTCTGCCAGAGCCCCCATCCAGACCCTTCTTGAGTTACATTCACATCTAGTTTGGCTGAAAAGGTTGGACTGAAAATACTCAGTGCTTGGGCCTGTTTAACAGATATTTTTTCCTGATTATGCTGTCCATCGATCTTTTTAAACTGAACTCCTGCTCTAATCTGGTCTTTAAACATTGGTTGTCTCAAGACCCTAATGGGTCCAGACTGGATTACCTTAGGGGCTGGACGCCTAAGTCATGGCAGCAGATGGTTCTCTGACCTTTTCACCACCATTCAGAGCCTGCATCTGGCCGTAGGCACACTTGTCTCCCCATCAATTGGGCAGCCTGTTGTATTACAGCACCTGAGGGCCACTGGGGGGTTCAGTATGGATAACATAGACCCATCCTGATGTAAAGGTGATGGCTGTAGGATGAGATCCCTCGTTCCTGATGAAGAATTTATTGACTGGGCTCTCAAAATCATCTTCATAGATTGCCTCTTTCATGCCTAATTCTCTAATATAATTTTGTTAGTCCTCCATAGAGTACCATAGGCTGATATTTAATGGTATGTCATTCTTATTTGGCCATGTTATATGACACACAGCCAAAAATCATTCACTGATCAAATGGCTATCCTCATTATGTTGGACAGAGCATACAGTCTTTGCCTGAGGGCAGGGTTAGTAGTAATGGATGTCAGTTTTGAAATTTCCAGTCCGTTCACCACAGCGCTTCCTGCCTCCATGTCCCATAACCAGAGCAGCTATGCTGGCATGCTCTCTTGGTTTCTGTCTAAACCACCGTACTATATCCATTAGTTCAGCTGCTGTATTATGGGCAGCAGGGTTTGGGGGGTTGGACACTGGTCAGGGCACTCCCACCAGCCTATCCTGCATTTTTTTTTTTCATTTTAGGCTTACAATCAGTCAGATCTCAAATAGATCTAGTCCAAATGGAACCTCAAAATCTGACCTTTTAGTGCCTTCATTTACAGAGTCCATTTTATACAGATTCCCTCGTACAGGGTCATCATGGTCTTCCAGAGAGATGTTCCTGATCTTCCATAGGAGAATGATTGAATTAGGTTTTTTCCCCATCAAAACTGCCACCTGTCTTTCCAGTTTTTCAACACTGTCATTCAATAGCTGATTTGCATCAGCCTGAGCCTCTTCAGTTATGTTCAGACAGTTCAAGGCCATCAGCAGTGGCCATGCCACCATGAACGCAGCTAATTGTCATTCTCAAGTTGTAAGTATGTCTTTGCTAAGACCATGGAAATACTCAGTCAGGTGGGCCAGGGACTCATGCACCCTCCCTCCGTCCCACACAGGGCCCCATTTTTCAGTGACAGAAGCAATGCTGCATTTTGAGGATCCTAGGAATCCCAGGACATGCCCTGACAAAAATTCATTCAAAGGGGTAGTCTTTCCCCATCCAAACCACCCCATGATATTCACAGAATCACAGAATTGTAGGGGTTGGTAGGGACCTCCAGAGACCATTGAGTCCAGTCCCCCTGCCAAAGCAGGTTCCCTACACCACGTCGCACAGCTCGGCATCCAGACAGGTCTTGAATATCTCCAGAGAAGGAGATTCCACAACCACCCTGGGCAGCCTGTTCCAGTGCTCTGTCACTCTCACCATAAAGAAGTTATTGCACACATTAGTGCAGAACTTCCTATGGTCCAGTTTCTGTCTGTTTCCTCTTGTCCCGTCTCCACACACTGCTGAAAAGAGTCTGGCCTCACCACTTTACTCCCCTCACCTGAAATATTTATAGACCTGGATCAGGTCCCCTCTCAGCCTTCTTTTCTCAAGGCTAAACAGACCCAGTTCCCTAAGTCTCTCCTCATAGGGGAGATGCTCCAGGCCCTTCACCATCTTTGTGGCCCTCCGCTGGACTCTTTCCAAGAGATCCCTGTCTTTTTTGTACTGGAGAGCCCAGAACTGGATACAATATTCCAGATGAGGCCTCACCAGGGCAGAGTAGAGGGGGAGGATCACCTCCTTCGACCTGCTGGACACGCTCTTTTTAATGCACCCCAGGATGCCATTGGCTTTTTTGGCTACAAGGGCACACTGCTGGCTCATGGTTAATCTGTCGTCCACCAGGACGCCCAGATCCCTCTCAGCAGAGCTCCTCTCCAGCAGCTCTTCCCCCACCCTGTACTGGTGCATGCAATTATTTCTACCCAGGTGCAAGACTCTACACTTGCTTTTGTTAAACCTCATCCGGTTTCTTACTGCCCAGCTCTCCAGCCTGTCCAGGTCTCGCTGAATGGCATCACAGCCTTCAGGTGTATCAGCCAATCCTCCCAACTTCGTGTCATCAGCAAACTTGCTGAGGGTGGTCACTATCCCCTCATCAAGGTCATTGATGAAGATGTTGAACAAGACCGGACCCAGCACAGACCCCTGGGGGACGCCGCTAGTTACAGCCCTGCAGCCAGACACTGCACCGCCAACGACAACCCTCTGCACTCTGCCAGTCAGCCAATTCTCGACCCACTTCACTGTCCACTCACCTATCCCATACTTCCTCAACTTTGGTATAAGTATGTCATGGGAGACTGTATCAGTTATAGAGGTTATAGAGTTCAATTCCTGTAGTCAATTTGGCGGCCCAGGTGGGACCAGCTCTGTTCGCTGCAGGACCAGCTGAGAGGGAGACACTTTTGGCGCACCCTGAGATTTCTCTGAAGGACTCCCTTCCTCACCTGATCACTGCAGGGACAGACAAGGACCACCCATAGGTGGACCAGGTATGTGTATGGTAAGTGGAGCCCATATGTCTTGAGGAGACATCCTACACAGTTTACAGCCATACGTGCTGCTCCCAGGGAGGTGAGCTCATGGCTTTGGTTGCCAGCTGGGGTAGGAAGACTCCTTGGGTGAGTTCCTATGAAAGGGAACTGTATGTCATATGAATGGAAACAAGAACAAGTACTCTCTCCCAGGTTGTTGACAATAGGAGGGACCTAGGTTGGTCTCTCCTACGGGTATGGGATATAGTAGATAGCCTGTTAAATGGTAGCCTGGGTTCTCCAAGGTGTAATCATGGGGCTTATAGGTTGTATGTTCAATATTATCATCTGCTTTAAGTGTTTGGTACCGTGTGTCAAGCCGACTCTGGGAAAAACATTAACGTATGCAACTGGTTGACCAGAGTATGAGTGTTATTAAGATTCCAGCTGGAAAACGTTGTCAGCATTGTGTAGTATGAATAAACCATGGTTTTTGATCTAAATGTCAGAGTGAGTGTGGTGTGAGTGAGACACAGAACAGCTGCAGGGTGAGTGCCGAGTCCCGATCCATGTTTCCTTCCTCCTGTGAGGGAAATGGCCAGACACGGACAAAGTGAAAGACTGTGTTGTCTGTCCACTCATATGTACTTTCTGCTTCTATGTAAGAAGATGGGAGTTTGTACTCTGTAGATTAATAAGATGGTCCTGAGGAGAGGTGTACATTCCACCACCAATGAGTGTCAACCCATTTATGTAATACTATGTACTGCTTGCGAGGAAGTGTGTGAGGGAGGTGGTTCAGTCAGTGCTGGTTCTGTGGCACAGTGTTTATAACTGAAGAATACAGACTGTATTAAGGGAGTTTATGTGAACTGAAGAACTGTATTGTTTGACAAACTGTTTTGATGGTATAAGAAAGTGTAATTGTTAATGATATATGGAAGTGTACTTGAGGGAATGTGGAAGTGTATCTGAGCATAGAAATAGAGGAAGCATTTACAGAGGGAAAAGGATTAAAGTGAGTTTACTTGCACTGACATGAGAGCAACACCCTGCACCGCTGCCCTGTGAGCTGAGCAGAGCAGAGCAGAGACACAGTCCCCATGTATCAGGTAGTGTTATTCTGCTTACCAAATGAATGAGTTCACTACAGAAGAGGCAAATCTTCCCCTCTGCTCCATTTGTGGCATACTCTGGAGTTCAAGGCATTGCAAAGCTATGGCACATCTACTTTATTTCAATGATGACACCTTAGTGTGCTCTGGGCTCTCATTTCAATTGCATCTAAAGAAGTCTAGGGTCATGCCAGCTGACAGGAAGCTGGCAAATGTTGTCTCCTTGTAAGGAAGAGCAAGAAAGATGACATGGGCAATTATGGACCTGTCAGTCCAGAGCCTGGTAAAATTATGGAGAAAATGATGGTGGGAGTTATGGAAAAACAGCTGAAGGACAATTCTGTCATTGGTCGCAGCCAACACAAGTTTGTGAGGCGAAGGTCCTGTTTAATTTAAGCTCATTCTGTGACACAGTTATCCGTTTAGTTGACCAAGGGAAGCCAGTTGATGTAATCCTTGAGGATTTCAGTGGAGATTTTGACACTTTTTCTCACAATAACCTTCTGGACAGAATGTTCTGCATATGGCTAGACGGAAACACAGTGTGGTGGGTGAGCAGTTGGCCAGTAGGTCAGTCCCGAAGGATTATAGTCAGTGGGTTCCATCAGGCTGGTAGATGGTCACTGTCGGGGTCCCCAGGGTTCCATTTGGGGGCCACTTTCCTTTCATGTTTATGCAGATGACTTGCATGCAGGACTAGAAGACGTTCTGAGCAAGTTTGCTGATGAGACCAGATGAGGAGGTGCTGTTGCCTCCACTGAGGGTGGAGAGGACTTGCAGAGAGATGTGGACAAGTCAGAGAAGTGGGTACCAATTGGTACTAAGCACCAAGTGCATAATGTATAACAAGAAAAAGTGCCTGATTGTGCACCTGGGTAGGGGCAACCCGGGACATACACACTGACTGGATATGGGACACTGGAGAGAAGTCTGACTGGAAAGGATTGGGGTGCTGGTCAGCATCACACTGAATGTGAGTCAGCAGTGTGCCAAGGCAGCCAGGAAAGCCAAAATGAAGCAACTTATTGCCATCTTGTGAGGGTAAGGATCGTCCCTCTCTGCTCTGCATTGCTACTGCCTCACTAGCAGCACTAGGTGCACTTCTGGGCACCACAGAACATAAAGGACATCAAACTCTGGGAGAATGTGCAAAGGAGGTCACTGGAACTGAGAGATCTGAAGTTCAGAGTTTCACAGGGATTGACTGCTTGTTCAGACTGGGCCCACATCCTGCGATGAAACACAGGGCACATATGGGACATGAACTTCCCACTGTCCTTGCACCCCATGCACAGCCTGGGATCTTCTGTCCCATGTCTTTCATTTAACATCATACACACTTCCAACTCACTGCCCCAGGAAGGATCCTTAGTCAGCATGAGGTCCTCCCTGCCAAGGGTCTGGGGATCAGGGCTTGTCCTGTTTGCTTCATAAGACAAAGGAGAGGTTTCTTAGTATCAGAGCCACCATGCCAGTGCCTCTTCGTGCCTGTAGTCTTGGCTTCCAATTATCTGCTCTAACAAGTCCCTTGGAAGCTTGCTTGATAATGGCCCTCACTGGGCCCATTAATGCTCCAAGAAACTTCACTGTTACTTCTGACTTTGTCTTGCTGAGCACTTTGTGCAAACTTCTCTCTGCACTGGAGGTTGATGGACTCAGCAGCAAATGTGCCCGGGGGCCCATTATAACCTGAAGAGTCTCCTGTGCCTTGTGCCTTCCTGTGATCTTCTTCAGGTTTTCTGAACTTGTTCAAGAAAATGGAGAGATATCTAGAGAGAGCTTAAAGAGGAAGAATCCAGCAGACATTTATTTTCTATTTATTTACAGCTGGGTTAAAACAAGACATTAAAGCAGCACTGTGCAACTGATAGTGATCCAGGATGTCCCAATGACTTCTATTCTGTTACTGTGTTGACAAAGCTCCTCAGCCTCCCCACCCCATTTCTTCTCACACTGGCCCCATGGGACTTGCATCACTTTTTCTCACATCACTCTTCATCTCTGCCATCACCCGCTCAGTGTTAAACCTGCTTTGTACCAACTCCCACTGGCTTTCAACAGAGAACCAGGTGCACATGGAAAAGGAAAATTTTTTATTTTTTTTTTTTTGGACTGCAAACTTAAGGAAAGGTGATGCAACTGAATCAACACTAAAACACAGTGATCAACTGCATGGCATGTCCAAGCTGTGTCTATTGAGTTTTATCTTTTACAGGGAATATTTGTTCAATAAATGACTTAGACACAGATAGGATGAAATAGATAGAATCACAGTGAAGGATCTGACAACAGAGTCCATCAGCATTTTGAGGAATGGAGCAAATTCCAATAATGTCCCTGTAAGTAAGAAATCAGACAGATAATTGGGAGGTATCTGACAAAACAAAGAGCAAGGGATGGGGAAATCTGGAGGGCAGTGGTAGGAGCATGTGTCCAAATGGACTGCTGAAAACATGCCCTTAACTAAGGCCATTTATTTAGGACAGCTGGAGACACCTGAAAAATGAGGGATATCAAATAGGCAGCGAGGAATAGCAACGGCGGATGCCGGACTTTAGTCACAGGGCAATGACACTGGCACTGCTGTCTGTGTCTCTGTGCCTGAATGGAATCTGAATTATAGGAAAAAAAAAAAAAGGGGGGGGGGGAGAAAGAAGATACAAAATCCCTACAAAGACTCATATTTACAACTAAAATTGGAACAAGACTCATGAGAATTTCTCATGTTGAGAAGGGTTCACACATTTTCATTGATTTCTATCTTTGTCTTCAACACTTTGTTTCAGTTTTATTGACATCTATGATCATCTTTAAAGCTCAAAGATGAAAAAAGCACCTTTAAAGCCTCTAAATAAACAAACAAACAAACAAACAAACAAACAAATAAATAAATAAATAAATAAATAGAGATCCATTTGTCTTTTGCACGTGGCCTGATGCCCCTTTCACCTTCACAATTCCCACCGGACCTTCCATGCTGGAGAGTGTGAGATCCAGCAGAGCACTTCTCCTCTTTGGTTCCTCCATGGCTTGGTCAAGAAGCTGCCACCTGTGCTCTCCATGGATCTGCTGGATGCCACATGCCCTGCTGTGCTGTCCCTGCAACAGATACTGGAGAGCAAAAGGCTGCCAAAGGAGACAATGTCCAGACAACATGAGACTCCCATCTGTCTGCAGAGGGCACCTTCTACTTGCTTTCCTTGATCAGGAAGCCTGAAACAGGCCCTGTTCGTCTCCTCTGTTGGCCATTTCCATTAGGTCTGACCTGGCTGCTCTGCCATCCCCAGGCAGAGCTCAGTGCACTCTCACAGAGGGCAGTCGCTCTTCCTTGTCTCCTCACCCAACCATCCTAAAGACTCTGTATCCCCCTTGTGCTACAGTGCAGTTGTGGAAGCCATTAAACTGTGTCCCCATGGTCCAAACAGGAGCTCAGGCCTGCAGGTCTACCAAGATTTCCAGCGTCTTGTGTGTTGGTGTTTGCATTAGTGCAAAACCAAAGAAGTAAACATCCTAATTGGAAAGCATCACTGGACATAGCCAGACTGGAGAGCTCCTCTATGGTATTAGTGCGCAGAAGGTGGCACACAGGCAATAGACCGATTGTGGGCCTTGGAGTTGACGCAGCAACATGGTCACACCATGGTCATGACTTTGCTGAAGGCCCTGTGCTGCACTTGCAGCTGCATGTGAATTCACCAGACAGCCGGTGCTATCCCCTCTCTGGCCCTCGGCTGATGCCCAGGAAGGAGCTGTCTATCTCAGGGATTTCCCACACAGTTTACAAGCACTGGCACACATCAGGAGCAGCCCAGGCACCTTGGGCATCACCCAGTGTCTGTGTGTGAGCAGCTGCCTCCCTGCTGAAGGACCGAGGACTCAGAGCAGGAGCTCACATGCAGGCAACTCCTTGTGCACTTCTGAACTGAACCAGAGGAATCCCAGCTCCTGTGGGTGTGTAGGGAGCTGAATCCCATTTCAGCTCCAGGATTTCTGTCAAGGGATGACACTCCAGCACTGCCTCAGCTGGATCACTGTCCTGCACAGGGAAAGTCCAAACCTCACCTTCCTTGTCTGGGTGCTTTTATTGTTTCATCAAACGAACTCTGATAGTACTCCCCATATGTCTCCAATCAGTCACTGGCCACTGGATATGTGGTGGTTAATTGAGCAGACTTCAAAACACAGTCATGATGCTGCTGTCTTTCAGGAGCTGTTGGCCATGAGGACCCAGGGATGTGTCAGGGGAGATGAGTGGGAAGAATAAAAATGAGATCATCTGCTGTTGAGCTGGGCCACGCTCCTGGGACACAGGCTGCTCATAAAAGTGGATGGTGCTCTAGAGAGACAGCTGTGCCCAGGAGCAGCTCTTGCACACAGCACAGCCTGCAGGTGACAGAAAGAGAAGAGAGAAATTGGAGAGAGCTTACAAGATATGTACTGTGTAAGCGGGCTGCGAGCTCTATGAAAGAGCATTACTCAAAGACCATGATACAGTAAGTCCCTTGCAGTAGACAATGCAGATGCTTTGAATAGAGGGTTATCTAAATGTGGGACAAACCATAGCAGATCTGGCCGCAGGCACTGCATGTTTCTTTACAGTGGAAAAAGCCTTCTGCTCCAGCTGGGGGCTTCCGTGCTGGATTGTAAGAGCACAGCCCTGAGGGCTGCATGTCCCAGCACGGCTGCAGGCTGTGCAGCCGGGGCTGCAGGCGGGTACCCAGGGCTGTCCTGCAGAGCAGGGTCCCTGCTGTGCCCCAGGGGCTGTGTGCCGGGTATGGGACTCTGCCGCCTGCCAGGCTCAGCACTCAGCCTGCCCGGGGAGCTGCCCAGGGTGCTGCGGGGAGACGTGTGGGGGGAAGGAGCCCCCGGCAGGGCTTGTGCTGCCACAGCTGCTGCCTGGGGCAGGGAGACTGCATCTCCACTGCACAACAGTATGTTTGCGAAGGCCCTTGGCAAGAGGAGAGCGAAGGCAGGAGGTTTCCATTTCCTGTTCTGAGGCAAAAAGGATTGGAGTCAGAAATCTAAAAGGGGCTGTCAGAGATCTGAGAATTTTTCGTCAATCAATTGCTTGTTTTGTGAACAGTCACACATGATGTGTTCTCAGTCTACCCCTTCCCTAAGGATGGAACCAATTGTAACTATCTTCATTTTCTGCAGGCATGAATAATTCACTTATCATAACAACAGGTAGCATTATCTAACTGAAACTGAATGCCACAGAAGCTGGGGTAGGGGGCTCTAAGAGCACTTGGGGTAAAGATAAGACAAGAAACAGAAGGAAATATCCAGGGAGAAGGGATAAGAAAATAAGAGGAGGGTTAGAGCTCCATCTGCTGCTTCTGCTTAAGGAATGCTGAACTACATTAAAATAAATGCAAGTAATGGTGCTAAATGTACACTGTTGTAAGAGAATAAAAACATTTCATATTATAGCAGTAGTGCCTCTGAGAATGGTCTGGACTTGTCATTATCTTCTGCACTCTGAGCAGGACCCCAAGCCCAGGAACAGCAGATGCCCAACAGCAGCTCCATCAGCGAGTTCCTCCTGCTGCCGTTGGCAGACACGCGGCAGCTGCAGCTCCTGCACTTCTGGCTCTTCCTGGGCATCTACCTGGCTGCCCTCCTGGGCAACGGCCTCATCAGCACAGCCGTAGCCTGCGACCGCCGCCTGCACACCCCCATGTACTTCTTCCTTCTCAACCTGGCCCTCCTCGACCTGGGCTGCATCTCCACCACTCTCCCCAAAGCCATGGCCAACGCCCTCTGGGACACCAGGGCCATTTCATACACAGGATGTGCTGCACAGCTCTTTTTCTTTACCTTCTTCATCTCAGCAGAGTATTCCCTTCTCACCATCATGTCCTATGACCGCTACGTTGCCATCTGCAAGCCCCTGCACTACGGGACCTTGATGGACAGCAGAGCTTGTGCCACCATGGCAGCAGCTGCCTGGGGCACGGGGGTTCTCAATTCCCTGCTGCACACTGCCAGTACGTTTTCACTGCCTCTCTGCCAAGGCAATGTTGTCAACCAATTTTTCTGTGAAATCCCCCAGATCCTCAAGCTCTCCTGCTCAGACTCCAACCTCAGGGAAGTTGTGTTTCTCATTTTTATTGCCAATTTATTCTTTGGCTGCTTTGTTTTCATAGTGGTGTCCTATGTGCAGATCTTTGTGGCTGTGCTGAGGATGCCCTCTGAGCAGGGACGGCACAAAGCCTTCTCCATGTGCCTCCCTCACCTGGCCGTGGTCTCCCTGTTTGTCAGCACTGCCTTTTTTGCCAACCTGAAGCCCCCGTCCATTTCCTCCCCACTCCTGGATCTGACAGTGGCACTTCTGTACGCAGTGGTTCCTCCAGCACTGAACCCTGTTATCTACAGCATGAGGAACAGGGAGATCAAGCACGCTCTCAGGAAGATGTTGCAATACGCACTATTCCAGCTTCTATAAAATGCACAACTTCCTCATAGGATTCCCAGTGATGGTTCTTTATGTTTTACCAATCTTTGATTGTTTGATTGTGTGTGATATATCAACCTGTAAAAAAAATGTTATTGAACTTATAAATAAAAATTTATTTCACTTTTTTCCTACCTACTTTCCATTTTCTCACTCCAAGAGCTCATGTAAACATGGTACCATATACCCTGAATAGTTTAAGAGATAAATAAAAAGATTTCAAAATAGAATTTTCCTTATCTCTTCTCTCTTCCTACTTTGTATGGGTCTGGGGGAGGTACAGCCACAGACAGCAGCACAACGTGCTCTTTTCATTCCTGCTCTATTTACCCTGTCACAGTGCTCTCAAGTCCTCTCATTTGTGCAAGACTGAAGGTCTTGTGTGTCTCACAACAGTCCAGTTGTCTCTACAGGTTCACTCAATTGCTGCAGTCAGTAGCCGGCAATACAAACGGCTGTGTCAGAGCTGGTCTCCTCACTGGCAATGCCATAAGAAGAGGGCCCCTTCAGAGCAGGACCAGAGAAATGGAGGCCTCTTCCAAAGCTGGTGTAAGGAATATACCTCAGGAGATGCTCCCTGAAAAGACCTCGAGATCTTCTCGTACTCTTCACTGCGTGACCGGGTCAGATTCAAGCGCCCAAAGGAGATCTGTAAGGGAATCAGGGCACTGCTGCAGATTAGAATTTGCTCGGTTAAAGCTATTTACTAAGACAGAGAAAAAGAAATAAATAATAATTATGACATATGACTTGCGGAATCAAACTCCATAACCACAAAGTAGTTCTAAAGCATGTATGTTTAATGAGTGATGCGCATACACCCTGGTGCAAGGGGGATAGCTCCACCTTACTTGCACATCTCCAGGAGAAAGCATGCAACCGATATAGGCTGAACTAATACATAATCAATAGTATGCAAGTATTTGTATACATATTCATTAAATTCCTGAGACTCCATTAGCATGCAGTCCCTCCCCCCTTGCGCATGCGTAGTGAGTTGTGGGGGTGGTCGTGGGATGAAGGCTCATCATCTTCCTCACCGTAAACTTTCGACCCTTCAGGAGGGGCATCCCCCAAACTGGTTCCAGCTTGCACTGTGGACATCTAATCACCACACTGTTCTCGGGCTGTTCCACCCTGATCTTCATGGCCTTCATCCCTCTGTTTTCTCTGCTCCCCCTTAACATAAACTATCTATCTGTAACTACCATTTGCCTTAGTGAGGCCCCCTTTCCCTTTCTGTAGCAAAGTGTTCCCTTTTCATCTACTATGGGGTATTTTTTCACTATTCAGTTCCCCCTTTTTCTTTAATCTAGCAGGGTTTCCACCTGCTGCATCATTCTATTCTTTCTTGACGTGTCCTGAAATAAGCCCCGCTCTCTACATTTTGTCTTAGCTCATGTCTCTCCCATACCCCATTTTCCCTTCTGGTATCCTGGCACAGACACAAAAGGCATCTTATAACAACACAAGTAAAACACACCAAGAGTAGCAAGGTGATGCAGACTAAGAAAAGCTGTTTTAGTCATCCTAAATTTGGCAACTAGTAAGTTTATCCCGTGGTCCAGAGAAAACTATTCCCCAATGGGTGTTAACCCTGCCTACTCCATGTTGCAGTGCAACTTTGGATAAACAGGATACTTCCTCTTGGATTGTCCATCAGGCATCTGCAGCAGCATCCTCAATTGTTTCTAAGGTTATGGAAATATTCATACAGTGATACGCCCCTTTTCTTGGGAGTTCAATTTTCAATCAATTTGACACTGTTGCCCTGGAAGGCCCTTTCCCATGAGGCCCACTTGTGCCCTGTTCCTGGTACTGGGACTGTACTTTGTAGTGTTGGTTTGCCCAATATATTCTCTTATCTTCCCTTATAACCAATTTCCATAAAATATTAAAGGGCATAACAATGTGTCCATTTGGGCATGCACCCATCTGTCAGCTTGCTCTCTTCCTTTCTAAATCATTAATTGGACTCCTGTTCTTTTTAGAATATTTTACAGGTTTTGACTTGGCTTCAGAGATTTTAAGTTTACCGTCTGGAATTGAAGCCCTCTTCAACTGCCTGTTCTGCCACCTGATCTATCAGCTTATTTTCTGTTTCCTGTACAGTGTTACATTTCTGATGTCTTTTACAACATATAATAACCATTAGTAGATTTAAATCAGGCTGTTTTCCTTGTGTGTGAGCAATCCTTGCTCTTTTCAGATGGTACTATGAGCATGTGGCACATATTTAGCATCTGTCCATATGATTAAAGCTCTTGTCAAGGCAGTTATTTCAGCCTTCTGAGGGGAAGTCCCCACAGCTGGTGGTTGTGCTTCGATTACCTGGTCAGTAGCAGTTACTGCATGTCCTGCCTTACAGTCTCCTTGTCTCATAAAACTGCAGTTGCTGGTAAACCAGGTGTCTTCTGCATCTTCTAAGGGTTCGTCCTTCAAGTTCGACTGACCGGCTGGAATGTGCAGCTTCAGTTGTTTCAAAGCAGTCATGTAATACTAGTTCTCCGGGAGTTCCACTAAGGAAAGATACTGGTTTGTCAATATTAGTCACAATTATTTCTACATCACCCTACTCTACCAGGATGGCCTGGTATTTTAGGAATCTTTGGGGTGAGAGCCAATGAACTAATGTCCCCCTTTTGCCTCCAATACAGTAAACACTGTATGAGATATTAAAACTGGTGTCCTTTGGCCCAGTGTAGATTTATAGGCTTCTTGAATATTGAACACTAGTGCAGCCACTGCCCTCAGGCACCATCCCTTACTCACTTCAAGCTGTTTCAAGTTTACCATCAGTCCGTAGCTGTGTATCCATGGTCAGCACCCTCCTGTCATTCCTGGGAACGTATGGAGTTCCTTGACAGTTTGCAGCTCAGGGGCTTAGCAGATGGCTTCTTTCTTGGCAGTCCTTAAGGTTCAAAGTCCAGCTGTAATTTCTGAGTTATTTGTGCTTTCTGTAAACCAATAAACTCAGCAAACTCTCAGTCTATTGTACACAGTCCTTTTGTTGCTGTGGCACCCACGTGCTCCAGTAAAGTTCCACCCTAGGATGGAGGATCCCAGGTCTCAGGCTCACGAGTTGACCAGTTCTCAAAAATCATTAAGCTGTTCTCACAACCCTGGGTAACACTGTCCAGGTTAACTGAGTTTCTTCTCCCTCTCTTAGGGCTTTCCTATTCAAAGGCAAATAACCTTAGGCTTCCTTTAGCCAAACCAGGCAGAAGAGACATCCCTCAAATCCAGAAGGTAAACTCCACCTATTCATTCCTTAACTTGGTTGATAAATTGCATGGATTTTCCATCACTGAGTGTATCCATTCAACAATTCCATTACTTGTCCTCATGTCTTCTACCAAACTAAAGCACTTGCTATCCAAAAATTTAGCAAATTGGCAAAATTGGAGTTTTGTACTTGGATTCCCATTCAATTAGTAATTCAAACTCAAAAACTTATCTATTATTTCTTTTGTCCTTCTACAGTCACATATCCTCAAAGGGCTCCACTTTACCCTGAGTGGGTGAGCTCTTGCTTTCAACTTGTATTTAGGGCTTAATTTTTGGCCCTGATGCCCACACCCCTAAGTGTGTCTTATTTGGGATTGCTGTGGCTCCTGGGGGTATAACATTGTTTTTCCCAGTTTGTGTTAATAGTCAGCCTTACAATTCTTAATCAGCCAATATTGTTTGACCCTTAGCTCCAGTTTTATTAAATTTCTTGCCAGGGTAACCTGACAGGTACAAGAATTCCTGTATTCCTACTTGTTTTCTTAGCTTATATTTAATTAATTCCAAAAGTAAGCCTTTTCTTGTTGGGCAGTAGCACCTACTAATGTTACAAAACCATCTATGGGTAGTAAGAAGCTCCCATATCCATCAGAAAATGAACTACTTTATCCTGCTTCCTTAGCTGCAGTTTCATCGGTGTATCTGCTAGGGTTACCTTCCCAAGTTCTCATTGTTCAGTTCTGCAATCAGAGACAATTCCTTCTCACTCAGCTTGGTCGGATTTCTCTACCAGTGTCCCACTGCAGTTTGCACACTACTTTCATTCCAGTGGGTCAGAGCCCTCCCTGGGCTCTTCAAGCCTCTTTCCTCTTGGGGGATCCCTGGGTCCTATGGCCCTACTCTAGCACCACAACAGAAACAGCTGTTATTATTCTCAATTCCCTGAACATCTCTGATTCTCAATCAGGTGTTTGTTTTGTTATTTGTTGTTGTTGTTGTTGTTTGTTTGATTGTTTTCTTCTTATTGTACGCCTCTCTTCAGACCTGACATCCCTGTTTTTATCTTTGCCTTCCTCAACCTTTGTCCTTCCCAAACTTTCTCACTTTCCAAACTCTAATCATTACATTTCACCTCCTCTCCAGAACCATCCAGTGCTGCCCAGATTTCAGATTTCTCAGATCTCTGCACCTGAAGTCTATTCTCACTTCCAGTGCCCTGTCCTCTCCACTTTCCCCTTTGCTGTTTACAGCAGCAGTCTCTGACCCTGGCTCCCTCTCCCACTCTGAGAGTTCTGATTGCAGGGGAATGGTGCGGGGGGGGTTGTTCTCATGCCAGCACAGATAAACTCACTTTCTCTTTAACCCTTTTTCCTCTGTACACTATTCCACTATTTGTACCCTCAGTTACACTTCCACGTACTCTCAACTATACTTCTGTATGCCATTAACAAATACACTTTCTTATACCAGCAAAACAGTTTGTCCCATTCCCTTCAAGACCCACAAATCAAACAACACAGTTCTTCAGTTTCCATAAGCACTCTTACTACCTTATAACTTTCCCTTAGCAATCCATATCGTTCAGTTATAAACCTCTCACCACAGAGCCAGCACTGACTGACCCACCTCCCTTACACCTCTTCGCAGGCAGAACACAATATCACATAAATGGGTTGATACTCATTTCACACGGCCATCCCGCTATATGTTCATTGTCCCTATCCTCTAGCTTATACATCAACCACCACTGATTACAATATTTAATCAGGATTTTTCCGGCTCAGGGTTCCTCCTGGTTTCCCAGCAATATCTCACCAATGTGTCATTATACAAACCAGGGGTGAGCGCGCAGGGACCTCTTTGCTCTGTGATTTCACCATCGTAGCTTATTATACACCACCGTATTCTTTTAGAAGTAAAACCACTTCTGACACAACAGTATTATTATGACTTATAACCACGTACTTTACAACAACTGGTAATTAATAATACAAAATAAACACGTATTAAAACAAAGACAAACAAATATTGGAGACAACTTTTGCTATGTCCGTCCCCGGCAGTTTCCCTCGTGGGAGGATGGAACCGTGGGTCGGGACTTTGCACTCGCCCCGCAGCTGTGCTGTGTCTCACTCACACCACACTCACATGACAATTCAAACAGAATTACAATATATCATTTGTTAAGCTTAACCAAAGATGTTAAGAACACCGGTGCTAGTGGTTGACTTAGGTCACCTATATAGACAGTGTTGTACGATACCAATTATCCCAAGATTACCCAAATCACCCTGTGCAAGAGAGCAGACAAGCTCTGCCCTATTAGCAATCACCTGAGGGTGAGCAATAGCTCTTTAACCATGCGTACGACATACTGGTCCCTTTGTAGGCACTCCCTAGGGAGGCCTCCTAACCCAGCCGGCAACCTAACCTAACCCATGAGCTCACGTCCCTTGGGGGGGAGCACACTGACTCCTCTCTGCCCTGCGTAGGACGTCTCCTCACGGCTTGTGGGTGCCCCATTTCCCAGTCTCACATACCTGGTCCACCGATAGATGGTTCTTGTCTGCTCCTGCAGTGATCAGATGAGGGAGGGAAGTCCTTCCGAGAAATCTCGGGGCACTCCAAAGGTGTTCCCCTTCTCAGCCGGTCCTGCAGCCAAGCAGAGGAGGTCCCACCTGGGGTGCCAAATTGACTTGCAGAATCAAACTCCATAACCATGAAGTAGTTACAAAGCAGGTATGTTTAATGAGTGATGCGCACACACCCTGGTGCAAGGGGGATAGCTCCACCTCACTTGCACACGGTCAGGAGAAAGCGTGCTACAAATATAGGCTGAACTAATACATCATCAATAGTTTGCAGGAATTTGGATACATATTCATTACATTCCTGAGACCCCATTAGCATGCAGTCCCTCCCCCCTTGTGCATGCATAGTGAGTTGTGGGGGTTGTTGTGGGATGAAGGCTCATCATCTTCCTCGCGAAGGCTCATCATCTTCCTCGCTGTAAACTTTCAACCCTTCAAGGAGGCGCACCCCCCAAACTGGTTCCAGCTTGCACTGTGGACATCTAATCACCACACTGTTCTCGGGCTGTTCCACCCTTATCTTCATGGCCTTCATCCCCTTCTTTTCTCAAACTTAGCTTCTGCAATTCCCCCTCTCTCTGTTCCCCCTTAACATAAACTATCTGTAACTACCCTTTGCCTTAGTGAGGCCCCCTTTCCCTTTCTGTAGCAAAGTGTTCTCTTTTCAACTACTATGGGGTCCCTTTTCACTATTCACTGACACTTCATGATGGATGGGCAAGGAAGATGAGGAAAGGCTGCTGCCCTTTGTGAGAGTGCACTGAGCTCTGCCTGGGGATGGCAGAGGAGCCAGCTGAGAACTGAAGAAAAGATTTCTAAGAGGAGAGCAGCATATTCTGTTCCTTGCTTCCTGATTAGGAAGAACAAGAGGAGGGGACAGGCAGGAATCTGAGTTACAGCTCAGATGGAATTGTTTTCTTCAGACTGCCTGCACTGTTTTGGTTCTAGAAGAAAATCATTGATAACACTCTGATGTTTTCAGTTGCTGCTAAGCAGTGTTGTACAGAGCCATGGCCATAGTCAGTAAAGGGCACATGGAGCTGGGAGGGAACAGAGTGAGGACAGCTGACTGATAGTGGCCAAAGGGACGTTCTCTATCAGCTGACAGCAAGCAGAAATTGTATTGAAAGGGGTGGGAGTTCATCTCAGTCTCTTCACTGCCCAGGGCCCAGCTGAGCATCAGTCTGGTGGTGCTGAGCAAGTGCTTGTGCATCAGTTGTTACATACGATTCTATATCAACGGATATATAGTGATTACTATTACTCCTCTCCTTTTATCTCTCTTAGTAAACTGCTTTGTTACAACCCAGAAGTTGTATTTTTTTTCCCAGTTCTCATCCCCATCCCACTGGGAATTGGGCAGTGCACAAAGCACTGTGTGCTGCTGAGCCACATGTTGGGTTCAACAACCACTGTCATTTCGGTGCCTGATGTGAGACTCCAAGGGTAGAGATAGCAGCACATCTATCCAGAGCGAGTTAACACAGAGCTTCGTGGGAGTTGGAGAACTGCTGGCCATGATGCTGATTGTTTCCTTATTTCTGGAGCTTGTTTAGCCTTCATATGATGCAGCACTGCAGAGCTCCTTGCTTGCTGCTTGTTTTCCTTGCTGCATTATTTGTCAACTCAGGATTTTGGATTAGGGTATTTATTTTGCTATACTGTTTGAACTTGGGTTGTATCACGATAAAATTGGCAGTTGACAAAGTGAAGTTTTGTGCACATTCAGCTCTTTGATCATCTTTGTGTTTTGGAAGTAATATTGTTGATATGATTAGAAATTACATATTTTACATTGTCTTCTCTGGGAGCCCAGGGGTATTCAAGGTATGACTGTTGAGGGACATGGTTTAGTGGGAGCTATTGGTAATAGGTGAACGGTTGGACTGGATGATCTTTTAGGCCTTTTCCAACATTGGTGATTCTATGAATCTATGATTGAGGTTAAACAATTATTCAGGAATGTCACTGAGAGATCTGCCCCAAGGTGAGAAGGCTCTGCATGGCAGAGGGTGTGGGATGGTCTGGGCAGCTGCCTGGAGCGGTGGGCACCCCCAGGGCTTTGGAACTTCATCTCTGAGCAACTGCAGGATCCTGAGAAACTGGTAGAATATTGGGGGCAGGTCTGCTGTGGCACTGGTAACCCCCAAGAAACACAAATGACTGCAGTGTGCCAGATCCAGAGAGCTGGAAATGCTGACAGTGCTGCAGCCTCTTCAACTCCTGGCACAGACACTGCAGTATAACCAAGTTTTGCTACACGTCCTGTGGCTGCTCCATGCTCTGGGACAGATCCCGCTGTCACTCCACCTCTCATAAAAAGCTCTGCAGTCATTCCTGCTACAGGTCCTGTAGCTGTTCCAAGTATTTTGATAAGAAAGTGAAACAAATGCCACCCAAGGGAGGTGCACTGTGCCAGGAGGTTCAGCCCTGCGGTGGCTCCAACCCCTCCAATGAGCCCATTGGCTGCTCCAACATAATCACAGGTCCTGTGGTGATTCCAGCTCTGGCAATGAACTCTGAGGTCGCTTCAAGTCCAGCAACAGCCTGAAAGTCAGTACAGCTCCTACAGTGAACCCTGTGGCTGTTAAAACCCCTGCAACTAGTCCTGGACTTGCAAACAGATGCACATAGGGATTAGTTCGTATATGTTTGCAACTGCTTATGTCGTATATGTGTGAAAATATACTAAATATATTATATATGTATATATATATAGTCATAATTATTATCCTTTTCTTTTTATCTCAACCCAAAAACCTTAAACCACAGCACTGCCCCGAGTCTCTTACTGATCTCATTGGGATTATACAATCTGATCTGGTCACACAGTGAAGAGCACCAGAAGATCTTGAGGTCTTCTCAGGGAGCAGCTGCTGAGGTATATTCCTTACACCAGCTTTGGAAGAGGCCTCCAGTTCTCTGGTCCTGCTCTGAAGCAGCCCTCTTGTTATGGCAGTGCCAGCAAGGAGACTAGCCCTGACACAGCCATTCATATTGCCGGTTACTGACTGCAGCCCCAGAGTGCTGCTGTAGAGACAACAGGACTGTTGTGAGACACACAAGTTCTTGAGCCTGCACAAATGAGAGGAGTTGAGAGCACTGTGGCAGTGTAAAGAGAGCAGGATTGAAAAGAGAATGTTGTGCAGCTGTCTGTTACTGTCCCCCCGACCCAGACCCGAACAAGGTAGGAAGAGAGAAGAGATAAAGAAAAGTCAATTTTGAAAACTTTTTATTTATCTCTTAACCTAATCAGGAAATCTGGTTCAATGTTTACTTGAGCTCTTGGAGTGAGAAAATGGAAAGTAGGCCGGAAAGAAGAGAAATAATTTGCAACATTTTTCTCCAGATTTCTGTATCATACATAATCAAAAAAGTATATATGCATAAAATATAAAGAACCATCACTGGGAATCCTGTGAGGAAGATGTGCATTTTATGGAAGCTGGAATAGTGCGTATTGCAAAACCTTCCTGAGAGCGTGCTTTATCTCCCTGTTCCTCACGCTGTAGATAATAGGGTTCAGTGTTGGAGGAACCACTGCGTACAGAAGTGCCATTGTGAGATCCAGGAGTGGGGAGGAAGTGGACGGGGGCTTCAGGTAGGCAAAAATGGCAGTGCTGACAAACAGGGAGACCACGGCCAGGTGAGGGAGGCACGTGGAGAAGGCTTTGTGCCGTCCCTGCTCAGAGGGCATCCTCAGCACAGCCACAAAGATCTGCACATAGGGCACAACTATGAAAACGAAGCAGCCAAAGACTAAATTGGCAATAAAAATGAGAAACACAACTTCCCTGAGGTTGGAGTCTGAGCAGGAGAGCTTGAGGATCTGGGGGATTTCACAGAAAAACTGGTTGACAACATTGCCTTGGCAGAGAGTCAGTGAAAACGTACTGGCAGTGTGCAGCAGGGAATGGAGAACCCCAGTGCCCCAGGCAGCTGCTGCCATGGTGGCACAAGCTCTGCTGTCCATCAAGGTCCCGTAGTGCAGGGGCTTGCAGATGGCAACGTAGCGGTCATAGGACATGATGGTGAGAAGGGAATACTCTGCTGACATGAAGAAGGTAAAGAAAAAGAGCTGTGCAGCACATCCTGAGTAGGAGATGGCCCTGGTGTCACAGAGGGCGTTGGCCAAGGCTTTGGGGAGAGTGGTGGAGATGCAGCCCAGGTCGAGGAGGGCCAGGTTAAGGAGGTAGAAGTACATGGGGGTGTGCAGGCGGCGGTCGCAGGCTACGGCTGTGCTGATGAGGCCGTTGCCCAGGAGGGCAGCCAGGTAGATGCCCAGGAAGAGCCAGAAGTGCAGGAGCTGCAGCTGCCGCGTGTCTGCCAGCGGCAGCAGGAGGAACTCACTGATGGAGCTGCTGTTGGGCATCTGCTGTTGTTGGGCTTGGAGTCCTGTTCAGAGTGCAGAAGATAATGACAAGTCCAGACCATTCTCAGAGGCACTACTCCTGTTATACTATGAAATGTTTTTATTCTCTTACAACAGTGTACATTTAGCACCATTACTTGCATTTATTTTAATGTAGTTCAGCATTCCTTAAGCAGAAGCAGCAGATGGAGCTCTAACCCTCCTCTTATTTTCTTATGCCTTCTCCCTGGATATTTTCATCTGTTTCATGTCTCATATGTTTACCCCAACTGCTCTTAAAGCCCCTTACCCAAGCTTCTGTGGCATTTAGTTTCAGTTAGAAAATGCTGCCTGTTTGTAGGATAAGTGAATTATTCATGCCTACAGAAAATGATGATAATTCCATCCTTCGAGAAAGGGGAGACTGAAAGCACATCATGTGTGACTGTTCACAAAACAAGCAATTGGTTGACGAAAAATTCTCAGAACTCTTATTGCCCCTTTTAGATTTCTGTTTCCAATCCTCTTTGCCTCGGAACAGGAAATGGAAACCCCCTGCCTTGGCTCTCCTCTTCCAAAGTGCCCTCAGAAACATTCTGTTGAGCAGTGGAGCTGTGATCCCCTGCCCCAGGCAGCAGCTGTGGCAGCACAAACCCTGCCAGGGGCTCCTTCCCCCACCCATCTCCCCGCAGCGCCCTGGGCAGCTCCCCGGGCAGGCTGAGTGCTGAGCCTGGCAGGCGGCAGAGTCCCATACCCGGCACACAGCCCCTGGGGCACAGCAGGGACCCTGCTCTGCAGGACAGCCCTGGGCACCCGCCTGCAGCCCTGGCTGCACAGCCTGCAGCCGTGCTGGGACACGCAGCCCTCAGGGCTGTGCTCTGATACTGCAGCACAGAAGCCCTCAGTTGGAGCAGAAGGCTTTTAACATAGTAAAGAATCATGCGGTGCCTGCAGCCAGATCAGCTATGGGGTGTCCCAGATTGGTGATCCCTCCAGGAAAAGTAGCTCCATTGCCTACTGCTAGACACTTACCATGCTGTGGTCTGTTATCAGTGCTCCAGCAGTCATCTCACAGCAGGCTTACACTGTGTGAACTCTGTACGCTCTCTCTCCCTTCTCTTCTATCCTCATGTCAACTGCTGATGAAGCCCCAGCCTTGCTGTGCTGCGCACAAGAGATGCACCTTGGCACATCTAAAACATTGCCCACATTTATGAGCTCCCTGTATCTCAGGAGCCCAGTGCATATCAGTAACAGATGATGTCATTTTTTATCCTTCCCACTCATCTCCCCTGTGGTGTCCCAGGGTCCTCATGGCCAACCGCTACTGAAAGACAACAGCATCATGACAGTACATTAAAATCTGTTGAATTAAACACCAGATTTCTAGTGGTCAGTGACTAATTCCAGACATGTGCTGAGTCCTCCCAGAGAGTGTTTGCTCAAAGAGGGCACTCATACAAGGACAGGATATCATAGAATCATAGAATCACCAAGGTTGGAAAAGACCTAAAAGATCATCCACTCCAGCTGGTCACCTATCACGAATAGCTCCCACTAATCCATGTTCCTCAACACAACAACCAGTCATTCCTTGAACTCCTCCAGGGTCAGTGAATCCACCACCCCCACACTGGGAAGTCCATTCCAGGTCCCAAAGTTCAGGACGTGGCACTTGGTCTTGGTGAACCTCATCCCATTAGCTTCAGCCCAGCTCTCCAGCCTGTCCAGATTCCTAAGCAAGGCCTTGCTAACTTCAGGCACATCCACACTCCCAGCAGAGCAGAGGCCCCATGTATCATGTAGTGTTATTCTGCTAACCAACAGAAGAGGCCAGTCTTTCTCTATGCTCCATCTGTTTCATACTCTAGAGTTCAAGGCACTGCAAAGCTCTGGCACATCTATGTCCTTACAATGATGACACCTTAGTATGCTCTGGGCTCGCATTTCAATGGCATCTAATAAATCTAGGGTCATACCAGTTGACGGGAAGCTGGCAAATGTTGTCTCATTGTAAGGAAGAGCAACAAAGATGACAGGGGCAATTATGAACCAGTCAGTCTCACTCCAGTGCCTGGTAAAATTATGGAGAAAGTGATGGTGGGAGTGATTGAAAATCACCTGAAGGACAATTGTGTCATTGGTCACAGCCAACACAAGTTCCCGAGGGGAAGGTCCTGTTTAACTATAGGTCTTTTTATGACAATGTTAGTGAATTGGTTGACCAAGGGTTGACAGTTGATGTTATCCTTCAGAATTTTAGTAGAGCTTTTGAGACTATTTCTCACAGCACCCTTCTGGACAGAACGTCCTGCATACGGCTAGACAGAAACAGAATGTGGTGGGTGAGATGTTGGCTGGTAGGTCAGGCCCAAAGGATTAGAGTCAATGGGTTCCAACAGGCTGGTAGATGGTCGCTATCAGGGTTCCCCAGAGCTCCATTTTAGGGTCACTTCTCTTTCATGTTTTTGCGAATGACTTGCATGCAAGACTTTTTGCTGATGTTCGCTGATGATACCAGATGAGGAGGTGCTGCTGCCTCCACTGAGGGTGGAGAGGACTTGCAGAGAGATGTGGACAAGTCAGAGAAGTGGGTATCAGTTGGTACTAAGCACCAAGTGCATAACGTATAACAAGAACAAGTGCCTGATTGTGCACCTGGGTATGGGCAACCCTGGACATACACACTGACTGGATATGGGACACATGAGAGAGGTCTGACTGAAAAGCATTGGGGGTCCTTCTCAACATAAAATTGGAAGTGAGTCAGCAGTGTGCCCAGGCATCCAGGAAGGCCAACGGTACCCTGGAGCGCATAAAGCAATTTATTGCCAGCTGGGTGAGAGAAAGGGTTGTCCCTCTTTGCTCTGCATTGCTACAGCCTCACCTGGAGCACTGGGTGCACTTCTGACCAATGCAGAACATAAAGGACATCAAGCGATGGGAGGGTGTGCACAGGAGGGCACTGGAACTGAGAGATCTGAAGTTCAGAGTTTCACTGTGATTGACTGCTTGTTCAGATGGGGCCCTTCTCACATCCTACATCCTGTGATGAGATACAGGGCACATGTGGGACATGAACTTCACAGCATCCTTGCACCACATGCGAAGCCTGGGATCTTCTGTCCCCATGTCTTTCATTTAACATCATACAGACCTCAATCCTACTGCCCCAGGAAGAATCCTTAGTCAGAATGAGGTCCTCCCTGCCAGGGGTCTGGAGTTCAGGGCATGGCTTTTCTGCTTCATAAGACGAAAGATAAGTTTTTCAGCATAAGAGCCACCATGCCAGTGCCTTTCCCTGCCTGTAAACATGGCTTCCAATTATCTTCTCTAATAAGTCTCTTGGGAAGCTTGCTTGATAATGGACCTCAGTACACCCATTAATACTCCAAGAAACTTCACTGTTACTTCTGACTTTGTATTGTTGAGCACTTTGTGCAAACTTCTCTCTGCACTGGAGGATGGACTCAGCATCAAATGCGCCCTGGGGCCCATTATAGCTTAAAGAGCCTCCTGTGTCTTGTGCCTTCCTGTTATCTTCTTCAGGTTTTCAGAACATGTTCAGGAAAATGATAAGACATCTGGAGAGTGCTCAAATAGGAAGAATCCAAAATGCATTTATTGTCAATTTATTTATAGTTGGGTTTATAAAAGATGTTAAATAAGCACTTTGTCAATCCGGGATATCCCCAATGAGTTATATGCTGTTTCTGTGTGGACAAAGTTCCTCCTCAACCTCCCCACCTCGCTTCTACTCTCATTGGCCCCATGGGACTTGCATCACTTTTCCTCACATCACTCTTCTCCTCTGCAGTCACTCGCTCAGTGTTAAACCTACTTTGTACCAACTCCCAATGGCTTTCCACAGAGAACCAGCTGCATGCAGAAAAAGAAAGAATTCCCCTTAGTTATGGCCAACAAACAGAAGGAAAGGTGATGCAATTGAATGATCAGTAAAACACAGTGATCAACTGCATGCCATGTCCAAGCTGCTTCTATTGAGGTTTATCTTTCATAGGGAATCTGCACAAGAAATGAGTTAGACACAGATAGGATGGGATAGATAGAATCACGGTGAAGGAGTTGAAAACAGACTTTTGAGGAATGGAGCAAATTCCAGTAATCTCCCTGGGACAGATCAGCCAGGGAGTTGGGAGGTATCAACTTAAAACTGAACAGGACTTACAAGTATTACAAAAATTGAGATGGGTTAACACATTCTTCTTGATTTCTATCTTTGTCTTCAACTTTTTTTGTTACTTTTACTGACATTAATGAACATCGTACAGAATTCATGCTTTTTTTAAAAAGCATGAAAAATAAAAAAGAGAGAAAGAGAAAGAGAAAAAGGACAAAAAAAAAGAAAGAGAAAAAGGAAAAAGAAAAGGAGAGGAAAAGAAAAGAAAAAGGAGAAGAAAACAACATAGAAAAAAAAAAGAGAGAAAAAGATAGGAAGGGCTAGATATAATCACGGTAAAGGATTTGACTGCACAATCCATCAGTCTTTGGCAAGATAGAGCAAAATACATAAATAAATAAAAAGAGATCCATTTGCATCTTGCACTTGACCTGATGCCCCTTTGACCTTCACAGTTCCTACCAGACCTTCATTGACAGAGAGTATGAGATCCAGCAGAGAACAGGGACTTCCCACACGGTTTACAAGCACTGGCACACATCAGGAGCAGCCCAGGCACTTGGGCATCACCCAGTGTCTGTGTGTGAGCAACAGCCTCCTGGATGAAGGACAGAGGACTCAGAGCAGGAGCTCACATGCAGGCAACTCCTTGTGCACTTCTGAACTGAACCAGAGGAATCCCAGCTCCTGTGGTTCTGTGGGGAGCTGAATCCCATTTCAGCTCCAGGATTTCTGTCAAGGGATGAGACTCCTGCACTGCCTCAGCTGGATCACTGTCCTGCACAGGGAAAGTCCAAACCTCCCCGTCCTTGTCTGGGTTCCCTTTTTGCTTCATCAAATGAACTCTGGTAGTACTTGCTATATGTTTCCAGTCACTCACTGACCACTGGACATGTGGTGGTTAATTGAGCGGATTTCAAAGCACAGTTATGACGCTGTTCTCTTTCAGTAGCTGTTGGCCATGAGGACCCAGGGACATGTCTGGTGAGATGAGTGGGAAGGATAAAAATGACATAATCTGCTGCTTGCTTGTCCAGGCTCCAAGGACACAGGGAGCTCATAAAATTGAGCCGAGCTGCACAGAGACAGCTGTGCCCAGGAGCAGCTCTTGTGCACAGCACAGCCTGCAGGTGACAGAAGAAGAGAAGAGAAAAACTGGAGAGAGCTTACAGGATGTGTGTGGTGTGAGAGGGCTTCGGGCTCACTGCAGGAGTTTTGCTCACAGACCATGACAGGGTAAGTCTCAATGAAGACCATGCAGCTGCTTTTCATAGAGGGTTAACTTAATCTTGGTCATTCCATAGCACATCCGTCTGCAGGTACTGCATGTTTTTTACTGTGGAAAAAGCCTTTCGCTCCAGCTGAGGGTTACCATACTGCAGTGTCAGAGCACAGCCCTGAGGGCTGCGTGTCCCAGCACGGCTGCAGGCTGTGCAGCCGGGGCTGCAGGTGGGTGCCCAGGGCTGTCCTGCAGAGCAGGGTCCCTGCTGTGCCCCAGGGGCTGTGTGCCGGGTATGGGACTCTGCCGCCTGCCAGGCTCAGCACTCAGCCTGCCCGGGGAGCTGCCCAGGGCGCTGCGGGGAGACGTGTGGGGGGAAGGAGCCCCCCGGCAGGGCTTGTGCTGCCACAGCTGCTGCCTGGGGCAGGGAGACTACATCTCCACTGCACAACAGTATGTTTGCGAAGGCCCTTGGCAAGAGGAGAGCGAAGGCAGGAGGTTTCCGTTTCCTGTTCTGAGGCAAAAAGGATTGGAGTAAGAAATCTAAAAGGGGCTGTCAGATATCTGAGAATTTTTCGTCAATCAATTGCTTTTTTTGTGAAAAGTCACACATGATGTGCTCTCAGTCTACCCCTTCCCTAAGGATGGAACCAATTGTAATTATCTTCAGTTTCTGCAGGCATGAATAATTCACTTATCATAACAACAGGTAGCATTATCTAACTGAAACTGAATGCCACAGAAGCTGGGGTAGGGGGCTCTAAGAGCACTTGGGGTAAAGATAAGACAAGAAACAGAAGGAAATATCCAGGGAGAAGGGATAAGAAAATAAGAGGAGGGTTAGAGCTCCATCTGCTGCTTCTGCTTAAGGAATGCTGAACTACATTAAAATAAATGCAAGTAATGGTGCTAAATGTACACTGTTGTAAGAGAATAAAAACATTTCATAGTATAGCAGTAGTGCCTCTGAGAATGGTCTGGACTTGTCATTATCTTCTGCACTCTGAGCAGGACTCCAAGCCCAACAACAGCAGATGCCCAACAGCAGCTCCATCAGCGAGTTCCTCCTGCTGCCGTTGGCAGACACGCGGCAGCTGCAGCTCCTGCACTTCTGGCTCTTCCTGGGCATCTACCTGGCTGCCCTCCTGGGCAACGGCCTCATCAGCACAGCCGTAGCCTGCGACCGCCGCCTGCACACCCCCATGTACTTCTTCCTCCTCAACCTGGCCCTCCTCGACCTGGGCTGCATCTCCACCACTCTCCCCAAAGCCATGGCCAACGCCCTCTGGGACACCAGGGCCATTTCATACACAGGATGTGCTGCACAGCTCTTTTTCTTTGTCATCTTCCTCTCAGCAGAGTATTCCCTTCTCACCATCATGTCCTATGACCGCTACATTGCCATCTGCAAGCCCCTGCACTACGGGACCTTGATGGACAGCAGAGCTTGTGCCACCATGGCAGCAGCTGCCTGGGGCACTGGGGTTCTCCATTCCCTGCTGCACACTGCCAGTACGTTTTCACTGACTCTCTGCCAAGGCAATGTTGTCAACCAGTTTTTCTGTGAAATCCCCCAGATCCTCAAGCTCTCCTGCTCAGACTCCAACCTCAGGGAAGTTGTGTTTCTCATTTTTATTGCCAATTTATTCATTGGTTGCTTTGTTTTCATAGTGATGTCTTATGTGCAGATCTTTGTGGCTGTGCTGAGGATGCCCTCTGAGCAGGGACGGCACAAAGCCTTCTCCACGTGCCTCCCTCACCTGGCCGTGGTCTCCCTATTTGTCAGCACTGCCATTTTTGCCTACCTGAAGTCCCCGTCCATTTCCTCCCCACTCCTGGATCTGACAGTGGCACTTCTGTACGCAGTGGTTCCTCCAACCCTGAACCCTGTTATCTACAGCATGAGGAACAGGGAGATCCAACACGCTCTCAGTTAGTTGCTGCAGTACACACTATTCCAGCTTCCATAAAATGCACAACCTCCTCATTGGATTCCCAGTGATGGTTCTTTATGGTTTATGCCTCTTTTGTTGTTTGATTGTGTGAGATATAGCAACGTGCAAATAAAAAGAAAAAAATATTATTGAACTTATAAATAAAAATATATTTCACTTCTTTCCTACCTAATTTCCATTTTCTCTATCCAAGAGCTCATGGAAACATGTAACCAGATTCCCTGAATACATTTTAAGGTACCTAAAAAGGTTTTAAAATAGACATTTGCTTAGCTTTTCTTCCTTCCTACTTTGTCTGGATTTGGGGAGGTACAGCCACAGACAGCAGCTCAACGTGCTCTTTTCATTTCTGATCTCTTTACACCACCACAGTGCTCTCAAGCCCTCTCATTTGTGCAGTTCTGAAGGTCTTCTGTGTCTCACGACCGTCCTGTTGCCTCTATAGCAGCAATCCAGGGCTGCAGTCAGTAGCCAGCAATATGAACAGGTCTGTCAGAGCTGGTCTCCTTGCTGGCACTGCCATAACAAGAGGGCCCCTTCAGAGCAGGACCAGAGAACTGGAGGGAGGCCTCTTCCAAAGCTGGTGCAGGGAATATACCTCAGGAGCTGCTCCCTTGAAAACCTTGAGATCTTCAGCTGCTCTTCACTGTGTGACCAGATCAGATTGAATAGTCCCAAGGAAATCCTTAAGCATCTCGGGGCAGTGCTGTGGTTTAAGGTTTATGGGTTGAGACAAAGAGAAAAAGAAAAGGATAATAATTATCACAAATATATTTATACATATATAATATATTTAGTGTATTTTCACACATATACAACATATGCAGTTGCAAACATATATGAACTAATCCCTATGTGCATCTGTTTGCAAGTCCAGGATTAGTTGCAGGGGTTTTAACAGCCACAGGGTTCACTGTAGGAGCTGAAGTGGCTGTCGGGCTGTTGCAGGAGTTGAAGTGACCTCAGAGGTCATTGCCAGAGCTGAAACCACCACAGGACCTGTGACTATGTTGGAGCAGCCACTGGGCTCATTGGAGGGGTTGGAGCCACCGCAGGGCTGAACCTCCTGGCACAGTGCACCTCCCTTGGGAGGAATTTGTTGCATTTTCTTATTACCATACTTGGAACAGCTACAGGACCTATAGCAGGAGTGACTGCAGAGCTCATTATGAGGGGTGGAGTGACAGTGGGATCTGTCCCAGAGCTTGGAGCAACTGCAGGACGTGTAGCAAAACCTTGGAGCTGCTGCAAGGTCTGTGCCAGGAGCTGCAGACGCTGCAGCACTGTCAGCATTTCCAGCTCTCTGGATCTGGCACACTGCAGTCATTTGTGCCTCTTGGGGGTTACCAGAGCCACAGCAGACCTGCCCCCACTATTCTACCAGTTTATCAGGATCCTGCAGTTGCTCAGAGATGATGTTCCAAAGCCCTGGGGGTGCCCACCGCTCCAGGCAGCTGCCCAGACCGTCCCACACCCTCTGCCATGCAGAGCCTTCTCACCTTGGGGCAGATCTCTCAGTGATATTCCTGAATAATTGTTTAACCTCAATCCTTGAATCATAGAATCACCAAGGTTGGAAAAGGCCTGAAAGATCATCCAGTCCAACCGTTCACCTATTACCTATAGCTCCCACTAAACCATGTCCCTCAACACAATATCCAGTACACCCCCGGACTCACAGAGGCGACAATGTAATTGTGTAATTCCTAATCATACCAGCAATATTACTTCCAAAACCCAAAGATGACCGCAGAGCTGAATGTGCACAAAACTTCACTTTGTCAGCTGCCAATTTTAACATGGTACAAACTGAGGTCAAACAGCATAGCAAAATAAATACCCTAATGCAGCATCCAAGCACCAAGTAAGGAGCTGTGCAGTGAAGCTTCATGAGAAGACTCAACAAGCTCCACACATAGGGAGCACATCCACACACATCAGCACCATGGCCTGCACTTCTCCAGCTCCCACAAAGCCCTATCTGCTCAGGACAGATGTGCCGTTATCTCAACCCTTGGAGTCTCACATCAGGCACCAAAATGACAGTGGTTGTTGAACCCAACATGTGGCTCAGCAGCACACAGTGCTTGGTGCACTGCCCAATTCCCAGTGGGATGGGGATGAGAACTGGGAAAAAAAGTACAACTTCTGGGTTGTAACAAAGCAGTTTACTAAGAGAGATAAAAGAAGAGGAGTAATAGTTATCACTATATATCCGTTGATATGGAATCGTATGTAACAACTGATGCACAAGCACTTGCACAGCACCACCAGACTGATGCTCAGCTGGACCCTGGGCAGTGAAGAGACTGAGATGAACTCCCACCCCTTTCAATACAATTTCTGCTTGCTGTCAGCTGATAGAGAACGTCCCTTTGGCCACTTTCAGTCAGCTGTCCTCACTCTGTTCCCTCCCAGCTCCATGTGCCCTCCACTGACCATGGCCTTGGCTCTGTACAACACTGCTTAGCAGCAGCTGTAAACATCAGAGTGTTATCAATGGTTTTCTCCAAGAACCAAAACACTGCACCATAGCAGGCAGTCTGAAGAAAACAATTCCATCTGAGCTGTAACTCAGATTCCTGCCTATCCCCTCTTCTTGTTCTTCCTGATCAGGAAGCAAGGAACAGAATCTGCCGCTCTCCTCTCTGAGCCCTTTCCATCCGTTCTCAGCTGGCTCCTCTGCCATCCCCAGGCAGAGCTCAGTGCCCTCTCATGGATGGCAGCAGCCTTTTCTCTTCTTCCTTGCCCATCCGTCATGCAGAATCTGTACCCCATTTGCTACAGTACAGAGCTGAGAATCAACCCACCATGTCCCTGTGAACCAAACAAGACCCTAGGCCTGCAAAGGCACAGAGATTTGGAGTTAGCTGAGTGAATGTTTGTGGTCCTCTCATTAGTGTAACGACTCTTCAGAAAGCATCCCCTTCCAGAAGCATGTTTTGATTTTGCCTGGCTGGGCCTTGCATCTACACCGTACTGCTGGTGTTCAGAAGATGGCACACAGGTACGAGACCCATTGTGGGGCTCACAGTTGTCCAGTGAACATTGTCACTACCCAGGGCATGTCTTTCCTAAAGGTCCTCAGTGGCATTTGCCAGCTGGCTGGGGGTGTGCTGGAGACCCCAGGGAACTGCCATTCTGTTGTAATACAAGAAGAATTTTACAGAGCAGCAGCCATGGATCAAGATAAGCACTTTACAGAGCAGCAGCTGCGGAGCAGGATAAACAGCTTGAGAACCAAGGACACCTCTAGCAAAAGAGTGAAAGGCTCGTGGCTTGGAAGCGGGGTTTTAGGGTTCTTATTGCAGAAGCTTTCTTCCAATTAGTACGTGTGATTTTTGAACACCCTTGTTGGTTTGCTATAAAAGGACAGCTTTTCAGGCAATAGATGGGCACAGCTATAATTAACTATATTGTTGTGTGGTTGTTTGTCCTAGAACGCTGACTTTTGCCTTCAGGTTCGCCAACACATGGGGGCCCGCAGTGTCATGGGATTTAACTCTTGAACACCTGTGGGATCCCGAGAAACTAAGCCAGTATTTGAGTCAGGGATGGTGCAGCCTAGATAGATCTATGGGGGTACGACTTATTTGGGGCTTGACTTGTGCTTACCGTGCTCTATAGAACACTGTTCTGAAAAGAGAGAGTTTCCGAGCTGAGGTTCAAGCCAAAAAGGGAAATCCCCAAGTCAATTTTGATCAGTCACAGGAGGCACCAGTAACAATATCAGTTGCCCTTGTGGAAGGCAAGAAATGGAAATGGGTGTCCTCACGTCTAGAACGGAAAAAAGAAGTGGAGGAGGAGGCAACAGAAGATCAGCACCGAGAAAGGCAAAAGGAAAAGTTAGGAGGCATGAAGAAGAGAGTGATGAGGAAGAAATATTACTATTTGTCGACCCCTGAAGATGACTGAAATCCAAGGCATAAGAAAGGAGTACACATGGCACCAGAATGAATCTCTTGTTACCTGGTTGCTTCGCTGTTGGGACAGCTGGGACGGTAGCTTGTTGTGACATGACAGGCCCTTCCCCATATTCTGGAAGAATCTTAGTGACGTGTAATTCAGTGGGTGTAGACGAAAAGGCGTAGGTTATATAAGGATGTGTCTGTTTCAATAAATCGCCATTTTGCCACTTCATCACCTTGGTGTCACTTGGTAATTGGCCTAGCTGCTGCTTCAGTTGAAGGCGAGAGATCGTAAAGAAATTAACGATCACAAAGCCTTCATGTGTATCATTAAAAATCTCAGCTATTAGACACAAGCGCTTTCCAGATCGAGCAAGGAACAACAGTAAATTGCACAGCGTTTTTCCTTGTGGCGTTACCTACGTGACCACAGAGAAGACATGAGGAAGTGGCATGACCAGCCTACTCCTGTACTATGAGCACGGGTGAGGGAACTACAAAACAGTCCAACCACCAGTACGGCTGCTCCAGTTATCACAGGTAACCAATAGAGGGGCCCTGCCCTCAGTCAAGGGAGTGGAAGGGATAATAGAGTTTATTGGACTGTGTGGATTTGATGGCCTGGCACATCAGAACCACAGAAATATAAGGCACTGGTGGATACCGGTGCACAGTGCACCCTAATGCCCTCCAGTCATGAAGGGACAGAATCAATCCATATTTCTGGATATCTCTCAAGAATTGACTGTGTTGGAGGCTGAAATAAGCCTCACTGGTAAAGACTGGAAAAAACATCCTATGTGAGTGGCCCAGGGTTTCCGTTCATACTTGGTATTGATTAGCTCAGAAGGGGGCATTTCAAGGATACTAAGGGGTATCACTGGGCCTTTGGAATCGCTGCTGTAGATATGGACAACATTAAGCAGCTGTCAGTTTTACCTGGCCTGTCAGAGGACCCGTCTGTTGTGAGGCTGCTACGAGTAAAAATAAAAGAGCAGCAGGTACCGATTGCTACAAAGACAGTGCACAGACGGCAGTATCGCACCAACAGGGATTCCTTGCTCCCCATTCATGATTTGATTCGCCAGTTGGAGAATCAGGGAGTGATCAGTAAAACTCACTCACCTTTTAACAGCTCCATATGGCCAGTGCGTAAAGCCAGTGGAGAATGGAGGCTGACAGTAGACTACCGTGGCCTGAATGAGGTCACACCCCCACTGAGTGCTGCTGTGCTGGAGAGCAAATAATTCAAATTCTTCTATGAGCCAGTTTTGCTATTAAGTGAAGCAAAGTAAAAGGGCCTGCCCAGGAAATTCAGTTCTTAGGTATAAAGTGGCAGGATGGATGTCATCACATCCCAACAGTGATCGACAAAATCACTGCCATGTCTCCACCAACTAGCAAGAAAGAGACACAATCTTTCCTGGGTGCAGTGGGCTTTTGGAGGATGCACATTCCAAACTACAGCCTCATTGTAAGCCCCCTTTATCAGGTGATGCAGAAGAAGAATGATTTTGCATAGGGCCCAGAGCTGCAGCAGGCTTTTGAACAGATTAAACAGGAGATAGCCTGTGCCGTGGACCTGGGGCCAGTACGGACTGGACAGGATGTAAAGAACATCCTCTACACTGCTGCTGGAGAGAAAGGTCCCACTTGGAGTTTGTGGCAAAGAGCCTCAGGAGGGACCCAAGGCCGACCCCTGGGATTTTGGAGCTGAGCGTACAAGGGGTCTGAAGAGTGCTACACTCCAACTGAGAAGGAGATCTTAGCCGCGTATGAGGGGGCTCGGGCTGCTTCCGAAGTAGCTGGTACTGAAATGCAGCTCTTTCTGGCACCTCGACTGTCAATGATGAACCGGATGTTGAAAGGGGAGGTTCCCTCCACCCATCATGCTACCGATGCCACCTGGAGCAAGTGGATTGCACTGATTAGACAACAAGCGCGGATGGGGAACCTCAATCGTCCAGGAATTTTAGAAGTGATCATGAACTGGCCTGAAGATAAAAAGTTTGGAACATCACCAGGAGAAGAGGTGTCATGTGCTAAAGCGGCCCCACCATACATCGAACTACCAGAAAATGAAAAGAAATATGCTCTTTTCACTGATGGATCATTTCATATTGTACGGAAGCATCGGAGATGGAAAGCTGCTGTTTGGAGCCCCACACGACAGGTTGCAGAGGCCACTGAAGGTAAAGGAGAATCAAGTCAGTTTGCAGAGGTAAAAGCTGTCCAGCTGACCTTAGATGTGGCTGAACGGGAGAGGTGGCCAATGCTTTATCTTTATACTGACTCATGGATGGTGGCAAATGCCTTATGGGGGTGGTTACAGCAGTGGGAACAAAATAACTGGCAATGGAGGTGTAAACCTATTTGGGCTGCTGAACTGTAGAAAAACATAACTGCTCAAAAAAAAAGATATGATTGTAAAGGTGTGTCACATGGATGCACACTTGCCCAAGAGTCGGGCTATTGCAGAACAACAAAACAACCATCAGGTAGGTCGAGCTGCCAGAATTGAGGTGGCTCAAATAGACTTGGACTGGCAGAACAAGAGTGAATTATTTCAAGCTTGATGGTTCCATGAGACCTCAGGCCATCAAGGAATGGACATAACATATAATTGGGCTAGAGACTGAGGGGTGGACTTAACTATGGATGCTATTGCACTGGTTATTCATGACTGTGAATCATGTGCCATAATTAAACAAGCCAAGAATATGAAGCCTCTCTGGGGGGAAGGCCAAGGCAAAAGTATAAATATGGGGAGGAGTGACAGGTGAATGATGTCACCTTGCCAGGATCTCATAATGATAAGCGTTTTGTGCTTACCATGGTGGAAGCAACCACTGGGTGGCTTGAAACATACACAGTACCCCATGCTACTGCCAGAAACACAATATTGGGTTGTTAGAAACAAGTCCTATAGAGACATGACACCTCAGAAAGAACTGAGTCTCATAATGGGACACATTTCAAAAATTCCCTTAATAAATACTTGGGCCAAAGTTCATGGCATTGAGTGGATTTATCATATCCCCTACCATGCACCAGCTTCTGGTAAAATTAAAAGATACAATGGGGTGTTGAAAACTATGTTGAAAGCAATGGGTGGTGGAACACTGAAGCACTGGGAAAAGCATTTGCATGTGGTGCAAGGATGCTGTTAAAGTTCATATCCCACATGTGCCCTGTGTCTCATCACAGGATGTGGGGTGTGAGAAGGGCCCAGTCTGAACAAGCAGTCAATCCCAGTGAAACTCTGAACTTCAGATCTCTCAGTTCCAGTGCCCTCCTGTGCACACTCTCCCATAGTTTGATGTTCTTTATGTTCTGCATTGCCCAGAAGTGCACCCAGTGCTCCAGGTGAGGCAGTAGCAATGCAGAGCAAAGAGGGACAACCCTTTCTCCCAACCAGCTGGCAATAAGTTGCTTGATGCACTTTAGGGGACTGTTGGCCTTCTTGGCTGGCTGGGCACACTGCTGACTCACTTAAAATTTTATGTTGAGCAGGACCCCCAATCCTTTTCAGTCAGACGTCTCTCATGTGTCCAATATACAGACAGTGTTTATGTCCAGGGTTGCCCATACCCAGGTGCACAATCAGGCACTTGTTCTTGTTATGCGTTATGCACTTGGTGCTTAGTACCAACTGATACCCACTTCTCTGACTTGTCCACATCTCTCTGCAAGTCCTCTCCATCCTAAGTGGAGGCAACAACACCTCCTCATCTGGTCTCATCAGCAAACTTGCTCAGAACATCTTCTAGTCCTGCATGCAAGTCATCTGCATAAACATGAAAGGAAAGTGGCCCTAAAATGGAACCCTGGGGAACTCTGACAGTGACCATCTACCAGCCCAATGGAACCCACTGACTATAATCCTTTGGGACAGAACTACTGGCCAACTGCTCACCCACCACTGCTGGTGAACCTGAAAGGCAAAATGTCAGCGTGCTGGGTCAAACAGAGAAACACCAATATAGTTACATATAGCTGCATCAATTTATTGCCCGAAAGCCAGACTTTTATAGGAGACAGACAAGGGTGTCCAAAAATCACACACGCTAATTGGAGGAAAGCTACTGCAATAACAACCCTATAACCCCCCTTCAAAGCCACGAGCCATTCATTCTTTTCCTAGAGATGTCCTTTGTTCTCATGCTGTTTATCCTGCTCCGCAGCTGCTGCTCTGTGAACTCCTTATCTCAATCCATGGCTGCTGCTCTGTAAAATTCTTCTTGTATTACAACACACCACGTTCTGTTTCTGTTTAGCTGTATGCAGGAATTTCTGTCCAGAAGGGTGCTGGAGAAATAGTATCAAAAGCTCTACTGAAATCCTCAAGGATTACATCAACTGCCTTCCCTTGTTCAGCTCAATGCATAAAGGTGTCATAAAAAGACCTGAAATTAAATAGGACCTTCCCCTCTGTATCTTGTGTTGTCTGTGACCTGTCCTTCAGTTGTTTTTCCATAACTCCCACCATCATTTTCTCCATAATTTTACCAAGCACTGTAGTGAGACTGACAGGTCCATAGTTGCCCGCGTCATCTTTCTTGCTCTTCCTTACAATGAGACAACATTTGCCAGCTTCCTGTCAACAGGTATGACCCTAGATTTATTAGATGCCATTGAAATGCGAGCCCAGAGCATGCTAAAGTGTCATCAGTGCAAGAACGTAGATGTGCCATAGCTTTGCAATGCCTTGAAATCCAGACTATGCCACAGATGGAGCAGAGAGGAAGATCTGCCTCTTCTGTTCTGAGCTCATCCTTTTGATAAGCTGAATATCACTACATACTCCATGGGGTCAGGTGCAAAAGACACAATGGGTGCCCTAAGCACGTGGCTGAGGTGGTATTTAGGATGGCCAAGAATACCTCCCTTCTGGCCCTCAGCTGATGCTCCAGAAGGAGGTGTCTATCTCATAGATTTTCCGTCACAGTTTACAAGCACTAGCACAAAACTAGGATCACCCAAGGCACCTTGGGCATCACTGAGAGACTGTGTATGAGTAGTGCAGTCCCTGTGGAATAAAAACCAAGGATTCAGATGAGGGACTCACACACAGACACCTCACTGTGCACATCTGAACTCAGCTAGGTGAACTTGTAGCTCCTGTGGTTCTTTGAAAAACTGATCCCAATTCAGCCCCAGGGTTTCCATCTGAGGATGAGATGCCTAACGCTAGAATAAGGATGGGATGGTCTGTTGATAACAGGACAAATGGAAACGGATTTAAATTAAAAAGGGGAGACATAGGTTAGATGTGAGGAACCTATATTTTTACACAGCAACACTGGAAAAAGTTGCCCTCAGAGGCTGTGCATGCCCAATGGATGGGATCCTGGGTTTACTCTGGGTTTACCCTCACGTCAATCCATGTTTCTACTCATACTTTTGTCTAGGTGAACTCTCACTTTACTCAAGGTTTTACTCACAGTTTACCATCAGGGAGTGTGATCGGGAGATGGGCTGGTGGAGTGACTTGCTGGCAACCCCGAGGGAAGGCTGCCAGGCAGATACCCCCAGAAAAGTGGTTGACTCCCTGCCCTGTCACAGTCAGACAGACCTGACTGATGAGAAGGGTTGGAAGAGAGTCCCAACTCAACATCACAGGAGCCCCCCCATGCCTGCCTAGCCCTCTACCCCTGATCCATCTAAGCAACAGGTTTGACACTCTGAAATCTGAAGGAGATAAGAATGGGGAGGCAATGGAGGATCTGCCTAGGAGGAAACCTAATGCAAGGCAGTCACTACCAAGCCTTGTGACTTCCTCTGCCATGAAAGAAAGAAGGGGGCCGTGGTGGGTGACTCCCTTCTCAGAGGAATAGAGGGCCCCATTTGCAGACTGGACCCCAGTTGTCAGTAAGTCTGCTGCCTTCTTGGTTTCAGGTCAGGGACATAATGAGGAAACTCCCAATGCTGGTTAGGTCCACTGATTATTTTCCACTACTCATAGTTTAGGTGGGCAGTGATGAAATTTCTTAGATAAGACTACAAACTATAAAAAGAGATTTCAGGAATTTAGGCCATTTAGTTCACAAAGTGGGAGATCAAGTGATTTTTTGTTCTATACCTTCAGTGGCAGTGAGGGACACAGAGCAGGCTTGGAAAGCAAAGCAATGAACAATTGTCTCAGAGGTTGGTACTGAGCCAGAAACTTTGAGTTCTTTGATCACAGGACAGTTTACTTGGCCCATGGTCTGTTATCCATGAATGGAACCCAACTGTCTCAAAGGGGGAAGTGAATCCTAGCATAGACGGTAGCGGGGCTTATCGAAAGAGCTTTAAACTAGCTACGATGGGGGAGTGGACAAAACAGGGCTTACCAGAGATAAGCCTAGGGAAATGCTGTTTGAGCTGGGAGAGAGGCAGATGCCTCAGCTGAAGTGCGTCTACACCAACGCACGCAGCTTGGTCAACAAGCAAGAGGAGCTGGAAGCAACTGTGCATCTGACAAACCATGACCTAGTTGCTATTACCGACCCATGGTGGGACCACTGCCATGACTGGAGTGCTGTGATGGATGGTTACAAGCTCTTCAGAAGGGATAGAGGAGGAAGGAAGGGTGGTGGTGTGGCCCTTTATATTAAAGAGAGTTTTGATGTTGAAGAGCTTGGGCTTCAGAATGAAGTGCATGTTTGTAAGGATCGGGGGAAAGGCCTGTAAGTGTGACATCTTGCTAAAGGTTTCTTATAGACCGCCTAATTAATGGGTGAGGCATTCTATGAGCAGCTTACTGAAGTCGCAAGATTGCCAGCACACATTTTCTTGGGAGACTACAACTTCTCTGATATATGCTGGGAATATAATAAATAGCAGAGGAATCAGTCCAAGAGGTTTATAGATTGCATGCAAGACAGCTTCCTTACGCAGCTGGTATGAAATCCTACTAGGGGTGGTTCCTTGCTAGACCTGCTCTTCACTAACAGTGAAGGACTGGTAGGAGTTGAGAAGGTTGGGGACTGTCTTGGGCAGAGTGGCCATGAAATGGTAGAATTCTCTATTCTTGGAGATGTCAGAAGGGTGACTAGCAAAACTACTATCCTGAACTTCTAGAGGGCGGACTTTGACCTGTTCAGGACACTTGTAGCACAGGTCCCTTGGGAGTCGCTCCTTATGGGTAAAGGGGTCCAGGAAGCCTGGACACTCCTCAAGATGGAAATCTTAAAGGCACGAGATCAGGCTGTCCCTGAATGCCATAAGGTGAGCCATAGGGGAAGAAGACCAGTGCAGATGAACTGGGAAAAACTATTGAGACTCAGGAAGAAAAAGAGAATCTCCGTCCTCTGGAAGAAGGGGCTGGGTACTTGGGGAGATTACAAGGAAGTTGCTAAGGCATGCAGGGAGGAAGTTAGGAAGGCACATTAATTCCCTGTCCCTTAATCCATGCCCAGAGCTTCTCAGCCATGTCACTGCCAACTGTAAGCTCCATGCAGAGTTCAAGTGGGACACAGAGGGCACAGCCTTCTGCTGGGTGGATGCAAGTGTTGGTGGAACCAGATGGGACAAAGCCCTCCCACCATGCCCTCCTGGGAAAATGGCCACCCCAAGAATGGCAGTCTGCCTCCTCCATGACCCCATCTGAAATGCTCCTGCACTGATTGATTATAGGGCTTTAAACCAGGTCCAAATGGGGAAGGGTGGGGAATTGGATGTGACAGAGAAGGGCTGAGGGATATTGTTGCTGTTGGAGATTGAATGGAAAGCCTCTGAGTTGTTCTATAGGATTGTGTGAGGATTCCTCAGAGAAAGTCTTGTTGCCAATACCCCGTCCTAAATCTTACTGTGTACCCTCTGGGGGTAACCCCAACCTACTGCTGCCCTAAAGTGCCTGTAGACCAGTGCGGGTAGCATGGGAAATAAACAGGACAAATCAAGAGAAAACCACAGAGCTTTTCCTTTCATGCAGGCTGCTGATTCTGAGCAAGGCCCTGAACATCAGTACCACAGTGTAGATGCAAGACCAAGACAGGCTAAATCAAAGCATGCTTCTGGAAGGGGATGCTTTCTGAAGAATCCTTACACTAATGAGAGGACCACAAACATTCACTCAGCGAACTCCAAATCTCTGTGCCTTTGCAGGCCTAGGGTCTTGTTTGTCTCACAGAGACATGGTGGGATGGTTCCCACCTCTGAACTGTAGCAAAGTAGGTACAGACTCTTCATTACGATTAGGCAATGAAGATGAAGAAAGGCTGCTGCCATCTGTGAGAGTGCACTGAGCTCTGCCTGGGGATGGCAGAGGAGCCACCTGAATACTGATGGAAAGGTTTCAAAAAGAAGAGCAGCAGATTCTGTTCCTTGCTTCCTGATCAGGAAGAACAAGAGCAGGAGGACACGCAGGAATCTGAGTTACAGCTCAGATGAATATTTTTCTTCAGACTGCCTGCTATGGTGCAGTGTTTTGGTTCTAGGAGAAAACCATTGATAACACTCTGATGTTTACAGCTGCTGCTAAGCAGTGTTGTACGGAGCCAAGGCCATGGTCAGTAAAGGGCACATGGAGCTGGGAGGGAACAGAGTGAGGACAGCTGACTGATAGTGGCCAAAGGGACGTTCTCTATCAGCTGACAGCAAGCAGAAATTGTATTGAAAGGGGTGGGAGTTCATCTCAGTCTCTTCACTGCTCAGGGCCCAGCTGAGCATCAGTCTGGTGGTGCTGAGCAAGTGCTTGTGCATCAGTTGTTACATACGATTCTATATCAACGGATATATAGTGATAACTATTACTCCTCTCCTTTTATCTCTCTTAGTAAACTGTTTTGTTACAACCCAGAAGTTGTACTCTTTTTCCCAGTTCTCATCCCCATCCCACTGGGAATGGGGCAGTGCACAAAGCACTGTGTGCTGCTGAGCCACATGTTGGGTTCAACAACCACAGTCATTTTGGTGCCTGATGTGAGGCTCCAAGGGTTGTGGTAACAGCACATCTGTCCAGAGTGGACAGGGCTTTGTGGGAGTTGGAGATGTGCAGGCCATGGTGCTGATAGTTTCCCTATTTGTGAAGCTTGCTGAGTCTTCTCATGAAGCTGCATTTCACAGCTCCTTGCTTGCTGCTTGTTTTCCCTGCTGCATCATTTGTCAACTCTGGATGCTGGATTAGGGTATTTATTTTGCTATGCTGTTTGACCTTGGTTTGTACCACGATAAAATTGGCAAAGTGAAGTTTTGTGCACATTCAGCTCTTTGGACATCTTTGGGTTTTGGAAGTAATATTGTTGGTATGATTAGGAATTACACATTTTACACTGTCGTCTCTGGGAGACCAGGGGTATTCAAGGAGAGACTGGATATTGTGTTGAGGGACATGGTTAAGTGGGAGCTATTGGTAATAGGTGAACGGTTGGATTGGATGATCTTTCAGGCCTTTTCCAGCCTTGGTGATTCTATGATTCTAGGATTGAGGTTAAACAATTATTCAGGAATATCAGTGAGAGATCTGCCCCAAGGTGAGAAGGCTCTGCATGGCAGGGGGTGTGGGACAGTCTGGGCAGCTGCCTGGAGTGGTGGGCACCCCCAGGGCTTTGGAACTTCATCTCCGAGCAACTGCAGGATCCTGAGAAACTGGTAGAATATTGGAGACAGGTCTGCTGTGGCACTGGTAATCCTAAAAAGGCCCAAATGACTGCAGTGTGCCAGGGCCTGGCCCACACCTACTGAGCTGTGTTCAACACTATTCAGCATCTTCAAAGGGAAGAGAGCTGGATCTGCTGACATTGCTGCAGCCTCTGCAACTCCTGGCACAGTCCCTGCAATAGCTCCAAGTTTTTGCTACACATCCTGCAGTTGCTCCAAGCTCTGGACAGATCCCACTGTCACTCCACCCCTCATAAGGAGCTCTGCGGTCACTTATGCTACAGGTCCTGTAGCTGTTCCAAGTATTGAGATAAGAAAATTAAGCAAACCCCTGAGTGCTGCTGTAGAGACGACGGGACTGCTGTGAGACACACAAGACCTTCAGGCCTGTAGAAATGAGAGGACTCGAATCCTCTGTGCACTGTATCAGTGTAAAGAGAGGAGGAATGAAAAGAACTAGTTGTGCTTCTATCTGTGGCTGTACCTTCCCCAAATCCAGACAAAGTTGGATAAGAGAAGAGCTAAGGAAAAGCGTATTTTGAATGCTATTTATTTATCTCAACCTATTCAGGGAATCTGGTTCCATGTTTACATGAGCTCTTGGAGTGAGAAAATGGATAGTAGGTGTGAAAGAAGTGAAACAAATTTTTATTTATAAGTTCAATAACATTTTTTTGCACGTTGCTATATCTCACATAATCAATCAATCAAAGATGCATAAAAGATGAAGAACCATCACTGGGAATCATGCGATGAAGATGTGCACTTTATTGAAGCGGGAATAGTGAGTATTGCAACACCTTCCTGAGAGCGTGCTTGATCTCCCTGTTCCTCATGCTGTAGATAATAGGGTTCAGTGTTGGAGGAACCACTGAGTACAGAAGTGCCACTGTCAGATCCAGGAGTGGGGAGGGAATGGAGGGGGGCTTCAGGTAGGCAAAAGCACCAGTGCTGAGAAACAGGGAGACCACGGCCAGGTGAGGGAGGCACGTGGAGAAGGCTTTGCGCCGTCCCTGCTCAGAGGGCATCCTCAGCACAGCCACGAAGATCTGCACATAGGACACAACTATGAAAACATAGCAGCCTACGTCTAAACTGATAGTAAAAATGAGAAACACAACTTCCCTGAGATTTGATTCTGAGCAGGAGAGCTTGAGGATCTGGGGAATTTCACAGAAAAACTGGTTGACAACATTGCCTTGGCAGAGAGGCAGTGAAAAAGTACTGGCAGTGTGCAGCAGGGAATTGAGAACCCCAGTGCCCCAGGCAGCTGCTGCCATGGTGGCACAAGCTCTGCTGTCCATCAAGGTCCCGTAGTGCAGGGGCTTGCAGATGGCAACATAGCGGTCATAGGACATGATGGTGAGAAGGGAATACTCTGCTGACATGAAGAAGGTAAAGAAAAAGAGCTGTGCAGCACATCCTGTGTAGGAGATGGCCCTGTTGTCCCAGAGGGCGTTGGCCATGGCTTTGGGGAGAGTGGTGGAGATGCTGCCCAGTTCGAGGAAGGCCAGGTTGAGGAGGAAGAAGTACATGGGGGTGTGCAGGCGGCGGTCGCAGGCTACGGCTGTGCTGATGAGGCCGTTGCCCAGGAGGGCAGCCAGGTAGATGCCCAGGAAGAGCCAGAAGTGCAGGAGCTGCAGCTGCCGCGTGTCTGCCAACGGCAGCAGGAGGAACTCACTGATGGAGCTGCTGTTGGGCATCTGCTGTTGTTGGGCTTGGAGTCCTGCTCAGAGTGCAGAAGATAATGACAAGTCCAGACCATTCTCAGAGGCACTACTCCTGCTATACTATGAAATGTTTTAATTCTCCTACAACAGTGTACATTTAGCACCATTACTTGCATTTAATTTCATGTATTTCAGCATTCCTTAAGCAGAAGCAGCATATGGAGCTCTAACCTTCCTCTTATTTTCTTATGCCTTCTCCCTGGATATTTTCATCTGTTTCAAGTCTCATATCTTTACCCCAAGTGCTCTTAGAGCCCCCTGCCCGAGCTTCTGTGGCATTCAGTTTCAGTTAGAAAATGCTGCCTGTTTGTAGGATAAGTGAATTATTCATGCCTACAGAAAATGATGATAATTCCATCCTTTGAGAAAGGGGAGAATGAAAGCACATCATGTGTGACTGTTCACAAAACAAGCAATTGATTGACGAAAAATTCTCAGAACTCTTATTGCCCCTTTTAGATTTCTGACTCCAAACCTCTTTGCCTCAGAACAGGAAATGGAAACCCCCTGCCTTGGCTCTCCTCTTGCAAAGTGCCCTCAGAAACATTCAGTTGTGCAGTGGAGCTGTGATCCCCTGCCCCAGGCAGCAGCTGTGGCAGCACAAACCCTGCCGGGGGCTCCTTCCCCCCACCCGTCTCCCCGCAGTGCCCTGGGCAGCTCCCCGGGCAGGCTGAGTGCTGAGCCTGGCAGGCGGCAGAGTCCCATACCCGACACACAGCCCCTGGGGCACAGCAGGGACCCTGCTCTGCAGGACAGCCCTGGGCACCCGTCTCAGCTGGAGCAGAAAGCTTTTTCCACAGTAAAGAAACATGCACTGCCTGCATCCAGATCTGCTATGGGATATCCCAAATTAAGTTGACCCTCTATGAAAAGCAGCTCATGGTCTGCAGTGAGACTTACCTTGTCATGGTCTGTGAGCAATGCTCCTGCAGTGAGTTCACAGCCCGCTCACACCACACACATCCTGCAAGCTCTCTCCAGTTTCTCTCCTCTCCTTCTGTCACCTGCAGGCTGTGCTGTGCACGAGATCTGCTCCTGGGCACAGCTGTCTCTCTGCAGCTCTGCCTACTTTTATGAGCTCCCTGTGTCCCAGGAGCCTGGACAGGCAAGCAGCAGATTATGTCATTTTTATCCTTCCCACTCATTTCCCCTGACATGTCCCTGGGTCCTCATGGCCAACAGCACCTGAAAGACAACAGCATCATGACTGTGCTTTGAAATCCGCTCAATTAACCACCACATGTCCAGTGGTCAGTGACTGATTGGAGACATATGGAGAGTGCTCCCAGAGATCGTTTGATGAAACAATAAGGGCAACCAGACAAGGAAGGCGAGGTTTGGACTTTCCCTGTGCAGGGCAGTGATCCAGCTGAGGCAGCGCAGGAGACTCATCTGTTGACAGAAATCCTGGAGCTGAAATGGGATTCGGCTCCCCACAGAACCACAGGAGCTGGGATTTCTCTGGTTCAGTTCAGAAGTGCACAAGGAGTTGCCTGCATGTGAGCTCCTGCTCTGAGTCCTCGGTCCTTCAGCTGGGAGGCAGCTGCTCACACACAGACACTGGGTGATGCCCAAGGTGCCTGGGCTGCTCCTGATGTTTGCAAGTGCTTGTAAACCGTGTGGGAAATCCCTGAGATAGACAGCTCCTTCCTGGGCATCAGCTGAGGGCCAGAGAGGGGATAGCACCGGCTGTCCGGTGAATTCACTCACAGCTACAAGAGCAGCACAGGGCCTTCAGGAAAGCCATGCCCATGGTGTGTCCGTGCTGCTACGTCACCTCCAAGACCCACGATCGGTCTAATGTTTGTGTGCCACCTTCTGCACACTGATTCTATAGATGAGCTATCCAGTCAGGCAATGTCCAGTGATGCTTTTCAATTAGGATATTTACTTCTGTGCTTTTGCACTAATGCAAACACCAACACACAAGAAGCTAGAAATCTTGGTAGAGCTGCAGGCCTGAGCTCCTGTTTGGACCATGGGGACACAGTTTAATGGTTTCCACAACTGCACTGTAGCACAAGGGGGATACCGAGTCTTTAGGATGGATGGGCGAGGAGACAAAGAAGGGCGACTGCCCTCTGTGAGAGTGCACTGAGCTCTGCCTGGGGATGGAAGAGCAGACAGGTCAGAGCTAATGGAAATGGCAAACAGAGGAGACCATCAGTGTCTTTTCCTGTCTTCCTGATCAGGGAGAGTAAATGGAAGGTGCCCTCTGCAGACAGATGGGAATCTGATGTTGTCTGTCCCTTGTCCCATTTGGTGGCCTTTGTCACTCCATTATCTGTGGCAGGGACAGCACAGCAGGGCATGTGGCATCCAGCAGATCCATGGAGAGCACAGATGGCAGATTCTTGACCAAGCAGTGGAGGAACCAAAGAGGAGAGGTGCTCTGCTGGATCTCATACTCTCCGGCATGGAAGGACTTGTGGGAACTGTGAAGGTCAAAGGGGCATCAGGCCATGTGCAAGATGCAAATGTATCTCTTTTAATTTATTTATTTATTTTGAGGCTGTAAGCTTAATAGTTGATCATAAATGTCAATAAAACTGAAACAAATAATTGAAGACAAAGATGGAAATCAATGAAAATGTGTTAACCCTTCTCAACATGAAAAATTCTCATGAGTCTTGTTCCATTTTAAGTTGTAAATATGAATCTTTGAGGTGATTTGATGTCTTTTTTTTTCTTTTACTGAAACTTCAATGTTTTCCAGAACTGTGTTCGCTGGACACAAATGCCTTCAGATTCAGAGACACAGACAGCGGTGCCAGTGCCAATGCCCTGTGACTGTAGCCTGGTGCCCAGCACTACTTTTCCCTGCTGCCTATTTGATGTGTCTCATCCTCCAAGTTTTTTCAGCTCTCCTAAAGAAATGGCCATGGTTAAGGGCATGTTTTCAGCAGGCCATTTGGGCACACACTACTCCCACTGACCTCCAGATTTCTCCATCCCTTGCTCTTTGTTCAGTCAGATACCTCCCAATTATCTGTCTGATTTCTGACTTTCAGGGGGATTACTGGAATTTGTTCCATCTCCCCAAAGTCTGATGGAATGTGTTGTCAACTCCTTCACTGTGATTTGATCTATCCCTTCCTATCTATTCTTTTTCTTTTTCTTCTTATACTTTTTCTTTTTCTCAATCACTGTCTCTTTTTTATTAAGGCACGAAGTCTGAAAGATGTTCATTAATGTCAGTAAAAGTGAAAAACAGAGTTGGAGACAAAGATATAAATCAATGAGAATGTGTTAACCCATCTCAATGTGTGAAATACTCACAAGTCCTGATCAATTTTAAGTTGATACCTCTCAACTACCTGGCTGATCTATCCCAGGAAGATTACTGGAATTTGCTCCATCTCTCAGAGTCTGATGGCCTCTGTTGTCAACTACTTCACTGTGATTCAATCTATCCTATCCTACCTCAGAATAAATCATTTCTTTTAAAAATATTCCATATGAAAGACAAACTTCAATAGATGCCGCTTGAACATGGCATGCAGTTTATCACTGTGTTTTACTGTTCATTCAATTGCATCACCTTTCTTTCCATTTGCTGGCCAGATAAAAAAGAGAAATCTTTCCTTTTCCATGTGTAGCTGGTTCTCTGAGGAAAGCCAGTGGGAGTTGGTGCAAAGCAGTTTTAACACTGAGCGGATGAATGCAGAGGAGAAGAGTGATGTGAAGAAAAGTGATGCAAGTCCCATAGGTCCATTGTGAGCAGAAATTGTGTGGGGAGGTTGAGAAGGACCTTTGTCAACACAGTAACAGTACAGAACTCATTGGGACATCCTGGATTAGTATCAGTTGCACAGTGCTGCTTTAATGTCTTCTTTAAACCCAACTATAAATAAATAGACAATAAATTTATACTGGATTCTTTAAGCTCTCTCCAGATATCCCTCCTTTTTGCTGAACAAGTTCTGATAACCTGAAGAAGATAACAAGATGGCATAAGGCACAGGAGATTCTTTAGGTTATAATGGGCCCCAGGGTGCATTTGATGCTGAGTTCATCAGCCTCTAGTGCAGAGAGAAGTTTGCACAAAGTGCTCAACAAGACAAAGTCAGAAGTAACAGTGAAGTTTCTTGGAGTATTAATGGGCCCGCTGAGGAACATTACCAAGTAAGCTTCCCAAGGGACTTGTTAGAGAAGATAACTGGAAGCCATGACTACAGGCAGGCAAAGGCACTGGCATGCTAAGAAACCTCTCCTTTGCCTTACGAAGCAGACAGGTCAAGCCCTGATTGCAAGACCAGTGGTAGAGAGATCCTGTCTCTCATGTTGGCTCCTGGCATTTCCTGGGGCAATGGGTTGGAGGTCCGTATGATGTTAAATGAAAGACATGGGGACAGAAGATCCCAGGCTCTACATGTGGTGCAAGGACGCTGTGAGGTTCATGTCCCATATGAGACCTATGTTTCATTGCAGGATGTGAGAAGGGATGTGAGAAGGGCCCAGTCTGAACAAGCAGTCAATCCCTGTGAAACTCTGAACTTCAGATCTCTCAGTTCCAGTGCCCTCGTTTGCACATTCTCCCAGAGTTTGAAGTCCTTTATGTTCTGCGGTGCACAATCAGGCACTTGTTCTTGTTATACGTTATGCACTTGGTGCTTAGTACCAACTGGTACCCACTTCTCTGACTTGTCCACATCTCTCTGCAAGTCCTCTCCACCCTCAGTCGAGGCAACAGCACCTCCTCATCTGGTCTCATCAGCAAACTTGCTCAGAACGTCTTCTAGTCCTGCATGCAAGTCATCTGCATAAACATGAAAGGAAAGTGGCCCCAAAATGGAACCCTGGGGACCAGGGACATCTACCAGCCTGATGGAACCCACTGACTATAATCCTTTGGGACTGACCTACTGGCCAACTGCTCACCCACCACATTGTGTTTCTGTCTAGCCATATGCAGAACATTCTGTCCAGAAGGTTGTTGTGAGAAACAGTATCAAAATCTCCACTGAAATCCTCAAGGATTACATCAACTGGCTTCCCTTGGTCAACTAAACGGATAACTGTGTCACAAAATGAGCTTAAATTAAACAGGACCTTCGCCTCACAAACTTGTGTTGGCTGCAACCAATGACAGAATTGTCCTTCAGCTGTTTTTCCATAACTCCCACCATCATTTTCTCCATAATTTTACCAGGCTCTGGACTGACAGGTCCATAATTGCCCATGTCATCTCTCTTGCTCTTCCTTACAATGAGACAACATTTGCCAGCTTCCTGTCAGCTGGTATGACCCTAGACTTCTTTAGATGCAATTGAAATGACAGCCCAGAGCATACTAAGGCGTCATCATTGAAAGAAAGTAGATGTGCCATAGCTTTGCAATGTCTTGAACTCCAGAGTATGCCACAAATGGAGCAGAGGGGAAGATTTGCCTCTTCTGTAGTGAACTCATTCTTTTGGTAAGCAGAATAACACTACCTGATACATGGGGACTGTGTCTCTGCTCTGCTCTGCTCAGCTCACAGGGCTGTGGTGCAGGGTGTTGCTCTCATGTCAGTGCAGGTAAACTCACTTTAACCTTTTTTCTTCTGTAAATGCTTCCTCTATTTGTATGCTCAGATACACTTCCACATTCCCTCAAGTACACTTCCATATATCATTAACAATTACACTTTCTTATACCATCAAAACAGTTTGTCAAACAGTACAGTTCTTCAGTTCACATAAACTCCCTTAATACAGTCTGTATTCTTCAGTTATAAACACTGTGCCACAGAACCAGCACTGACTGAACCACCTCCCTCACACACTTCCTCGCAAGCAGTACATAGTATTACATAAATGGGTTGACATTCATTGGTTGGGTGGAATGTACACATCTCCTCAGGACAATCTTACTAATCTACAGAGTACAAACTCCTGTCTTCTTACATACAAGCAGAAAGTACTTATGAGTGGACACACAACACAGTCTTTCACTTTGTCCGTGTCTGGCCATTTCCCTCACAGGAGGAAGGAAACATGGATCGGGACTCGGCACTCACCCTGCAGCTGTTCTGTGTCTCACTCACACCACACTCACTCTGACATTTAGATCAAAAACCATGGTTTATTCATACTACACAATGCTGACAACGTTTTCTAGCTGGAATCTTAATAACACTCATACTCTGGTCGACCAGTTGCAAACGTTAATGTTTTTCCCAGAGTCGGCTTGACACACGGTACCAAACACTTAAAGCAGATGATAATATTGAACATACAACCTATAACCCCCGTGATTACAACTTGGAGAACCCAGGCTACCATTTGACAGGCTATCCACTATATCCCATACCCGTAGGAGAGACCAACCTAGGTCCCTCCTATTGTCAACTACCTGGGAGAGAGTATTTGTTCTTGTTTCCATTCATATGACATACAGTTCCCTTTCATAGGAACTCACCCAAGGAGTCTTCCTACCCAGCTGGCAACCAAAGCCATGAGCTCACCTCCCTGGGAGCAGCACGTATGGCTGTAAACTGTGTAGGATGTCTCCTCAAGACATATGGGCTCCACTTACCATACACATACCTGGTCCACCTATGGGTGGTCCTTGTCTGTCCCTGCAGTGATCAGGTGAGGAAGGGAGTCCTTCAGAGAAATCTCAGGGTGCGCCAAAAGTGTCTCCCTCTCAGCTGGTCCTGCAGCGAACAGAGCTGGTCCCACCTGGGCCGCCAAATTGACTGCAGGAATTGAACTCTATAACCTCTATAACTGATACAGTCTCCCATGACATACTTATACCAAAGCTGAGGAAGTATGGGATAGGTGAGTGGACAGTGAAGTGGGTCGAGAATTGGCTGACTGGCAGAGTGCAGAGGGTTGTCGTTGGCGGTGCAGTGTCTGGCTGCAGGGCTGTAACTAGCGACGTCCCCCAGGGGTCTGTGCTGGGTCCGGTCTTGTTCAACATCTTCATCAACCACCTTGACGAGGGGATAGTGACCACCCTCAGCAAGTTTGCTGATGACACGAAGTTGGGAGGATTGGCTGACACACCTGAAGGCTGTGCTGCCATTCAGCGAGACCTGAACAGGCTGGAGAGCTGGGCAGTAAGAAACCGGATGAGGTTTAACAAAAGCAAGTGTAGAGTCTTGCACCTGGGTAGAAATAATTGCATGCACCAGTACAGGCTGGGGGAAGAGCTGCTGGAGAGGAGCTCTGCTGAGAGGGACCTGGGCGTCCTGGTGGACGACAGATTGACCATGAGCCAGCAGTGTGCCCTTGTAGCCAAAAAAGCCAATGGCATCCTGGGGTGCATTAAAAAGAGCGTGTCCAGCAGGTCGAAGGAGGTGATCCTCCCCCTCTACTCTGCCCTGGTGAGGCCTCATATGGAATATTGTATCCAGTTCTGGGCTCCCCAGTACAAAAAAGACAGGGATCTCTTGGAAAGAGTCCAGTGGAGGACCACAAAGATGGTGAAGGGCCTGGAGCATCTCCCCTATGAGGAGAGACTGAGGGAACTGGGTCTGTTTAGCCTTGAGAAAAGAAGGCTGAGAGGGGACCTGATCCAGGTTCTATAAATATTTGAGGTGTGGGGGGCAAAGAGGTGAGGCCAGACTCTTTTCAGCAGTGTGTGGAGGAGGGACAAGGGGAAACAGACAGAAACTGGACCATAGGAAATTCTGCACTAATGTGTGCAATAACTTCTTTACGGTGAGAGTGACAGAGCACTGGGACAGGCTGCCCAGGGTGGTTGTGGAATCTCCTTCTCTGGAGATATTCAAGACCTGCCTGGATGCCAAGCTGTGCAACGTGGTGTAGGGAACCTGCTTTGGCAGGGGGACTGGACTCAGTGGTCTCTGGAGGTCCCTTCCAACCCCTACAATTCTGTGATTCTGTGAATATCATGGAGTTGTTTGGATGGGGAAAGACTACCCCTTTGAATGACCTTTTGTCAGGGCATGTCCTGGGATTCCTAGGATCCTCAAAATGCAGCACTGCTTCTGTCACTGAAAAATGGGGCCCTGTGTGGGACGGAGGGAGGGTCCATGAGTCCCTGGCCCACCTGACTGAGTATTTCCATGGTCTTAGCAAAGACATACTTACAACTTGAGAATGACAGTTAGCTGTGTTCATGGTGGCATGGCCACTTTTAATGGCCTTGAACTGTCTGAACATAACTGAAGAGGCTCAGGCTGATGCAAATCAGCTATTGAATGATAGTGTTGAAAAACTGGAAAGACAGGTGGCAGTTTTGATGGGGAAAAAACCTAATTCAATCATTCTCCTATGGAAGATCAGAAACATCTCTCTGGAAGACCATGGGGACCCTGTACAAGGGAATCTGTATAAAATGGACTCTGTAAATGAAGGCACTAAAAGGTCAGATTTTGAGGTTCCATTTGGACTAGATCTATTTGAGATCTGACTGATTGTAACCCATAAATGAAAAAAAATAAATGCAGGATAGGCTGGTGGGAGTGCCCTGACCAGTGTCCACCCCCCAAACCCTGCTGCCCATAATACAGCAGCTGAACTGATGGATATAGTACAGTGGTTTAGACAGAAACCAAGAGAGCATGCCAGCATAGCTGCTCTGGTTATGGGACATGGAGGCAGAAAGTGCTATGGTGAATGGACTGGAAATTTCAAAACTGACATCCATTACTACTAACCCTGCCCTCAGGCAAAGACTTTATGCTCTTGTCTGGACGGCTTATCGCAATAAAGATTGGCGGATTTGCTGCGTAGCACCAAACGCCCAACAGTGGCAGTTCCGCTTATTGGCCAGCAGGTGGCAGCAGAGACCACGGAAAGAACGTCTGCGGGACAGACCCTGGGGATCCGTTCTCTTTTGATTATAGGGGAAGAACACAAAGATGGAAGAGGAGGGAAGGGGGAAAAAAAAAGAAAAAAAAAAAAATCAAACCACAGCAAACAAATAAAAACTTCTCCAAACGTAGCAAACGTGAATGTCTGTCAATAAATTAATGAGTAATTAAATTGATATCCCTTTCCCGCCCCCCCCCCCCCCCCCCCCCAACTTCTGAGATGAAAAAAAAACACTTCTTTTAGAAGAAAACAGAGTAGTAACAACTTCTGTACCTACATTCACCACTCTGAGATCCTGTCTGGGTCACCCAAGGCTTGTAAATAACCACTGGGTCGGTTCTGATGTCGCGTGATTTGTTGTCAGTTCTCTCATGGTTCTCCGGTCAGTTCTCCGGTGTCAGGATCTGCCACAGGGCATTCTGACCACGGGCATCATGTTTCTACGCTGCCGCCTGCACTTAACAGGCAATGGGACTGCCCAGCATGTGCAAGGCAGCACCTCTTTCACACCACCAGAATGTTTAAGGCTGTTGGGATTGTTGTTAGCGTCCCATTAACACTGAGGCTAGAGATACCCTTAGGATTGACATTACTATTAGCATTACTTTGATGGTGCCCTATCTGGGTCATTTCCAGGGGATGTCAGGAGTAAGGCACAGTGTCAGGAGAAAAAGAACAGACTCTGTTACTTTATAAACGTGATAATAGAGAGAGTTCATTGGAAAAAATACAACTCTTAAATAATGCAAAGCATGCTTCTGATTGGATGCAGGCATCATCTGGGCTCTGATTAATATTACTCTTAAGGTAAAGATTATTGTTACCATAATGATTTTTTTTTTGGATTATGATCAGGGTTAAGGTTCCTTTTGCTACAAACTTCTAGCATCATTTTTGTTGTTGCATTTGGAGTTAGGGACGATTTTAGAATCAGGGTAAGGGTTAGGATTAGAGTTACATTGCTGGTAAATGCTGTTATCTTTACAGCTCCTGTGAGGGTTGGGGTCTGGGTCAGGTGTTTAAAAATGAAATGAAAAAAGAATTAAAAAAATATATTGAAAGCTTCAGATTTCCTTAATCTTTGTGGGAATCATATAATGTGCAACTCAGATCTACCTCTTCGTGCAGTGACTGCCTGTAAATTTGCTGGAGCCTAATATAATATGGCCTTGTGCTTTCCACTAACTCACCTTCATTTCATTTTCATTACATTTGCTTGGTAGTCAGATTTTGGTGTGTGGATATTTTAAAACAATCTAACTGACATTAGCAAAAAATTAAAAATAAAATTAAAAAAAATGCACAACAGCATCGTATCAATTTTTATAGATAAGATAAAGAAGAGCAGTTTCCCTTAGTTTTCTGTGCCTCTTTACTTTCTTACCCTCTCCCCTTGTGTGAGAAACTCTCAAAGATTTCTAGTTAGGCAAAGATGGCAGCGATAGCAGCAGTGCTTATTCATTACTGCAATACTGCGCGCACATCCCCTATTGGCAAGGGAGAAACTGCACACCAGTCAGTGAAATCAATTCTGTTCTGTGCCCTAAACCCACTGCAGGTAATGCTCTCATGGCTCTCATTGGTTGAGCATCTCAGGCTCACAGACTCCTCGAGACTGTGGCTAGGATTCATTTCCATAGAAGGTCAATTACCAACCTCTTGTTTTTAGGTCTGCTTTGTACTTTTCTGCGGACAGAGAAGGGCAATGTTTCCAAAAGTCAGTACATTCATTCTGTCCTGTGCTGGGCTCTACCCACCCTGCGTATTTTTCTTGTGCTTGTCTCAATTCTCCCCATGTCAGAATGCCCCCAGTCTGAACTTAATTCTGTTCAGCAACTTTCTTGGTGGAAAAACTACTTATACAGCTGTTTTACAAGAGGGTTATACATTCAGTTAGGGCCTACACTATGTACTGAAAATACTGGAAACTTCCACTGCAAAACCACAATCTACCTCTCCCATCTGTGCAGCCTTGCAGACCCAGAGCATGCCAGGTTATTTCTGCTTTCATAGCATTTGCATGCTGTAGGGTGAGCACAAGGTTCTGCTGCTTGATTCTTCTGCAAGAGCTGCCTACTGGCAAATGGTTGCAGGGATGGAGGATGTGACAGAAAGGATTTGTCTCCACAAGAGCAGAGTTACATTCAGTGCAGAGTGTGAGAGTCAGGTTGGTGTGGAAAAGCACTGACACGCTGGGGATGATGCAGTGCTCACATGTCTAACACTCACAGACATTACTGTCAGAAGGATGGTGCTGTGTTGTGCTTCTACCTTTGGCAGCCCCTGGAGAAATGCTGTGGCACACAGAACACCTTTGTATTGCACTGACTGCTGCCATGCAGCATGGATTTAACACACCAAATCCAGAGGAGCATGACTGCATCTAACTGCCCTGAGAAAAACTACTGTAGCTGAAGAGATGAGGAGGCAGCTGCTCATCTGCAGAACAAGCAGTACTGCCAGACATTGGGCCAGGTGAGCACCTCCTGCTGCAGCGTGATGATGACAGGGCTGGAGATGATCTGCAAAGCCAGCTTAAAAGTGGGAGACGTGAGTCAACATGGCAGGAGGACAGAGGTGTTAGGGAGCAGCCAAGGCATCAAAGAGTATCAGAAGGCTTTGAAAGGTATCACAAAGCAACAGCCAGGAAGACTGGGATTATCATGAGCAGCAACCTGGATGCTAGAGATTATTTGCTCCCATACAAAATGGTAGAGATCTTGCTGCAGACATCCCAAAGCCAGGCAAAATGGGAACCCAGAGCTCTGCCTGCACGAACCCCACAGCCAGAGTGTTGCAAGCTGAGCTGCCTTGCTGTTTGTTGCATTCATCCCAATCCCTGTGAATGAAGACTCGGAATGCAGTCAAGGCGATGACTGAGCATGAGAGTGACTTTATTCATTAAAAGACAGGAGGGCTTGAGAGGTCAAGGGTGAAGATGGGACTCCCCTTGTCAAGATGAGAGTGGCTCAGAGCTGGTGCTGCTGCCTGGTGCCTGGGACTGGCAGCCTGACTCCAAGTCCCTATCTAAGATGCTCAGCTTCACCTCACTGATGCTGACCTGCTCCTGCATGGTGCTGCTGCTGTTGGGGCACTCGGGCTGTGCTTGGGATGGGCAGCACTGCAAAGGCGCTGGGTCACAATCCAGGCAGGTGACTGCTGTGTCTGGCAGGCTCAGGTCAGGAGCTTCAGCAGAGCCAGGAGATATGAGAGCATGAACGTGGATGAGCCCCTTGTGTCCATCACTGTTACCATGTGGAAGGCTGTCATCCGAATTGCAGCGATTCATGCTTAATAAGAACTCTCCATTGATGGAAAGACACTGCTTGGTTTGGATCTTTGGGGTTGACAAGGGCTCGAATCACCTAGGAAGGCATAGAAACACAAGGGTTAGTTTCAAACATTTGCAAGTTGAATCATGAAAGGTTGTTGATACTTGGTAATAGAGTGGCGGCAGGAAGAAGCAAGTAGGCTTGAAGCAGCATAGCCACTGTCTTGAAAGTGATCCTCATTCAGGTCCAGCTCGTGTGTTGTTTCACTGTAATCTGCTTCTTTGGGTCTACCTAGTGGGCAGCAACACTCGAGCTGTTACTGATATCATTGAAAAGAACTGGAGACAATTGTTCTATTCCAAAGAGCTTCAAGGTGCCCAGAAGCACAAATAGAAACCAGCAGTATTTCATCACTTCACCAAAAGGAAGGTCAAACACCTGAGCTGTGAAGAGCAGTTACAGAACCTATGCATAAGATCACACCAGACATACTTTGTTCTAACAACAGTTATGGCACATAGTCCATTTCCTTCAATATTCCCAAAATGAAATGATGTGGAGCATTACAGGGAAAGAAACACTGCACACAGACACTATGACCCTGATTAGACTCAAGCAGCAGACTTAAAACAAGTCAGAGTTTTTGATTCCAGGATATTTCAGGACCTATCGTGTGAAATTCAGTTACACAACAGTGCCTAGGTGCCTGCGTTTCAAGCAACTTTCAGATCACAGCCATGTAAAATAAAAACAAATTCAGTGCAGAAATAGCAAGCCTGTACCTTAATACTCATGAGATTATCCATTTTTTACTGCATTCTGACTAAGTTCTAAAACTTGCTCATCCCAGTTCACTTCAACAAGTTCCACCAGTTCAAGCAATGCAGTTCTGAAATCCTCTGTATGTTAGGCAGATAGAATTGAACAGTGCAGAAATAATCTCTGACAGCTTTAAGAGCTCTGTTCTGCTTACAAACTCTCAGTCCAAAACTATTCTCAGTTTTAAGGAAATGAACACCTGAAGCAGTTGGATCATCTGCCATTTGCCGCATTCTGCTTCTTGGCATCATGATTAGCACAAAGGGTTTTCTGCTGTCCTGCAGAGATGGACAAAGTTCTGCTTACAAATGGACCAGGTTTCAGTGTACAGCAGAGTTTGTACCAGACTAACAAGCCACGTCATTCAATTCATGTGCTCAGGTTGTTATGCACTCTGAAAGGAAACAGAACTAACTGTTGGATTCTGAAGGCAATCTGTGGGGTCCTACATTACCTCCTGATTCTGGAAGAGGAAATTCTAATAGCAAATGCAGAACTTTGATCTTTGTAGACATGAGAAGAGCTGGCATTTAGGAACATTCATTTCAGGGAAATCAAATGATGTGTCTATATTTTTACTACAGATAGTATAGGGAGCAGCCAGTTGAAGAACCAGATACAAAAAAATCCAGCCCATTGGCAGGAAAATACTTCTCCTTAAATTCTGTATGCTATCATGGTACAGAATTAGGCTACAGTGCCACATAGGCCAACCAAGCGTAGAACCAAATCCACAAAATACTGGCAGACAAAGCAGCAAAAACAGGGACAATATTCAGCAGACTGTGCTGTGGCCTTTCTACCCACAGCTCAGCATGTTCTGCCATCCGAAAAGCAAGGCCTCTTGTCAAGCTCAGCTGTTTCCCTTCTCAGTGTATTCTAGCACCACTGATACCCACTGGTATCCTCCTGTAGAGTGCCATCATATTGTCATCATCCAAAGGAAAAACCCACACAGCAGAGCATACAGCAGTACACCCATGCTCCAAATATCCGCCTGAAAAACTAAAAGACAAGCTTACAAACCTGAAGCACCTCAAATGGCTTCCTGACAGACTGGATTGTCTGCCCTTGCCAAAGCCCACATATAGCCCATGAAAAGCTGGCTCTTTCCCTCAGGAAATAAAACCTTATTGTCCCAGAGAAAGCATATAACCCTCATTCAATTGCCCTTCCACTCAGCTTAGAGCACTACTAAAACCAGCATCTTCACCTTAGCTCATCACACTGCTGCAGTTCCTTTTACAAGGATTTCACTGGCAAAAATTTTCATTTCAAAGCCGTCACAAGGGATTTAGCACAGTTACGTGTTACTGGCTACGAGAGCTGTCAGCACAGTCACCTGTCTGGCTTTGCTGCTGTTCTATTTATGTAGAGGCACAACAAGGTTCAGACACCTCACAGTGCAGTTCTCACTTGGACTGTAAAGAAAAAGGAGGCTTGAAAAGCAGCGTGTGGAAAACAAAGAAACAAGAATTAGAACAACAGTGGGGCCATGGCACTTGTAGGAATTGCTCCGCCTTTAACAGCGATTCAAGAAGTACGAGGGCATCCCAAACCAGACCAGTTTGGACAGATTAACAACTGCAAGTAGTGGGTTCCAAAATTCCAGACATGAAATCAAAGCTGGAAAAACTCTTCACATTTTCATCTCTCAATTTTTAGTACATTGTGCATTACAACGGAAACAATTCTTCACATACAACTTGGAAGCTAAAGACAAGTCTGACAAAACAGACTGCACAGAAATGATGGATAATTAACAGAGCAAATTGCTCTTTCAAACACTTAGTAATAGAAAGAGATCTCTGAAGTTGCTGTTCTGTAGAGCACCAAAGCAGTCGCTTGAGGCAGTTCAGGATTAGCCTGACACAAACCAGCCAGCTGTGTGAACTGAGACCAATTGCACTTTTCTAGTCTGTGGCCACTGACAGCTTCTGAGAGCTACCAAGCGATGCAACCTAGCAGAATTCAGAAGGGAAACCAAGAGAGCCTACCTGAGCTCCACTGCCTTTAAATGCTCTGTGGAGAGGGAAGGGAAAGAGGGGAAAACAAACACCGCTCTACATCCCTCTGAGCCAATAGACGCTTTGCCCTGGATTAGCTCTGGTGCTGCATAAGCTGGGCTTCCACAGCATGTGTTCAGGCGGTAATCAAGGCCTGCCTGGAATAACACAAAAAATAGAGAGAAACGTTTGCTTTAACAGAGTTTATGTCTTCTGGTCATAACACTTGAGAAGCCTCAGAGGCTTCTTCTCCTGTGCATATTTTCATTCATCTTAGAGTTTGCTTTCATTCAATGTGACCTCTCAAGGCAAATATTGTCTAAGACCATGAGCATCACATAAATGTGCAGATCTCAAGCTGCTCACTTATCTAGTACCCTTGGCATGATGCTTTATTTTCCTCAGCTGATCATCTAGATTGTGTCTGTTGATTGTGCAACAACAGCCTGTTGATCTCGATTACCTGTGAGAGGCTCTAACTTTGGCCAGGAAAAATCATTTAAGGATAAGTAATTATCTGGGACTCAGTAAGTCTTCCCATGCTTTCATAACAGCAGAGATACACACACACACAAACTCGTGGAACCCCACTGCTTTGCACAATCCTGTGCACACTCACGTGTGTCATGCACTGATTTCCCAGCCAGTCCTCATAGGGTCTCTTACTTAGGACGGGAGTGTAGGGGAGCAGCCAGAAGCTGTTTGCATTCCCTGCTGTCTGCTGGGCAGCTTTGCTGGAGATGCTTGGGTTGCTTTGTTTTTCCTTGTGAGGTGGGAAGGAGCTTTGGGTTGGAGGCACATCCCGTGCCAGAGCATCCCAATGGCACGTGTGGGGCACTGATCTGCAGCAGATGAAGGGGAGGAGGTCCCAGCACAGCCCTGCACCATGCTCTGCCACACTGGGCAGCTTGTTCCTGGCTCAGCAGCGTCATCAGACAAGAAGCAGGGAAGGAAATCAAGGATGGGGGGTACCATCAAACGCAGTTAGTGCATGCCTGTGCAAGACAAACAGACCCAGAGCTTGCAGGTTGTTCCTGCTTTTGTAGCATTTGTGTGCTGTAGCTGAGCAAAAGGTTCTGCTGCTTGAATCTTCTTCTGCAAGAGCCGCCTACCGGTAAATGTCTGCGGGGATGTACTCGGTGTGCACGTCTGAAGCCATTTGAGAACCTAGTCGTTCTTGCTGCAGGACCCCTGTCTTCTGTTAAAAGCTGAACGGTCCCCAGAGCACCTGTTTCCATCAGCTACCACCATCCAAAGCAGCCAGCCTTCTTACAGTCACCTGGCCCAAACATCCCTTTTGCTCTACACTTGATTCCTGCAAGAGATGGGAGCTCGGCACGCACACCATCCTTCCAACACCCCATCCCTGCAGCAAGGGATCACAGCACTGGCACAGCTGAAACAAAAAGGGTGTGCGAGTTTCCTGTTAGCACTCAGTGTGAACCAATCTACCACTGAGCAACACCGTGAGTCCCCACTCACCTCAGCACAGGTCAACCTGTAACCCCAGCCTTCCCCTATCCATGTGCACACGCACACCCATTCACCACCCTGCCTGCTTTGCACACCCCCATGCACACTCTGCATCGTGTGCCCTCCTTTGCATTCACAGACGTGTGCCAACCACCCCTGGGAACACGTACGTGCCTACACCTTCCACAAACACCCCTTTGTGTGCACCTGTGTGCAACCCAACTCCTCAGCACACGCACGCGTTTGTGCCACCCTGTCCATGCACTCACCACGTGCCCTCCAGCAACCAAGGATTGCAGAGATGCTCCAGACTGTGCCAGAGATGGAATCTCAGAGTGCTGGGACATTATTGATCACTAAGGAAAACACTTGGAAGCATATTCAATCTGCAGAAGCTGTAATTACTGGGCACAGTTAGCTTTCCTATGGCTCAGCTGGAGGAGGCGGGTGCTCTCATACATCTGAGACACTCGCACAATGTTGGGATCATTCTGATGGAAACTATGTCTTCAGATATCATGGTTAAAACCATCCAAGATGATCATGCAGAGCCTTAGCTCTTGAGCAGCACTTCCTCCCCACCCTTCACTACTCCAAGCAGCTCCAACAAACTTCCCAGAAGAAATCCAGGCCAGCACAGACCTGGCAGACCAGAACCAAGTGCAGCTTGCGGGACGGCAGTGCCCACTCCTTGCTTCCACCCTGCTCCAGCAGGTTAAGGAGTCTGAGCCTCACTGGCCTTTGACAACTCAAGACTTTCAGCACCTCATGCCAACATTTCCCACTAAGATACACCTAAGGCATTGAATTCTCTTCTCACTACCTCCTCCCAGTCCTCCCCTAGGAACAGAAACCATTCAGATTCTACAGCAAACTACAGCATCTACCCTGCAAGAGCACACTGAACCACCTGCAACAATGAAACATGGTTTTGGAGAGTGGGTATGAAAACACACCTTTAGACAGCTGTCTCCCTGTAGCCAAAAGGAAACCAAGAAGGAAAAGTCCAGCCTGAAACATGCCCATGCTACTAGCCCAGGTTTTTCACAGTCAATGCAGAATTCATCCTGTTCTTGAGGTAACAAACGACCAGTGAGTCTCCCGTTGCTCCACCCCTTCTCCTTCAAAGCCTGAAAAAGAAAGAATAAACAAGCAGAAGAAACCCAGACGTACCTTTCCACACACAGAGCAGAAAGTGGAACAGCAGTTGTCTCCTTCCTGAGACATGGTGGGGAGCATCCCAGAGGAAGCCCAAGTTCTTTGCTTCTCTCCACAGGGACTTCAAGCACTCTTGGCAAGAGCTGCTTTGGTTCTTTCTTCAATTGCTTCCATCACCAGAATCTCCTTTGGAAAAGGAACCCGAATGAAAGAATCAGCAAATGAAAAAGAATGAGCAATAGCCACTTTACCAGCTTTCTTCTGACACTCAATTTAGACTCTTGACTCGGGCAAGGTCTTAAAATCAACTGGTTACAAGAACTGTCCCAAAATATATCCAGCTTCTGTACAGCTGCCGTTATTTCTGACAGCGAGTGTAATCACAGAATCATAGATTGGCCTGGGTTGGAAGGGACCTCAAGGATCATGAAGATCAATCACCTCCCTGTCCCTGCTGGCCATCCCCTCTTCTGATGGAGCCCAGGGGACCATTTGCTCTCTGAGCTGCAAGAGCACGCTGATGGCTCACGTTCTGTTTTTCATCCACCAGGACCCCCAGGTCCTTCTCTGCGGGGCTTCTCTTAAGGACTGCTCCTCCCAGTCTGTAGAAATGCCTGGGATTCCTCCAGCCCAAGTGCAAAACCTTGCACTTTGCTGTGTTCAACCTCATTAGATTCACGTAGGCCAACCTCTCGGTTGAGCTCCCTCTGAATGGCATCCCTTCCTTCCACTGCGTCAGCCGCACCACTCAGCAAACAGCAGAAGGTGCACTCCATTGCATCATTGGTGTCTCTGATAACCATGTAAAAAAGCACTGGTCCCAAGACAGACTCCTGGATGACACCACTTGTTATCGGCCTCCACCTGGACATAGAACCATGAATCACCACCCTCTGTCTGTGGCCTTTCAACCAATCCCTTATCCACCAGGTGGTCCACCTGTCAAATCCACATCCCTCCAGTTTAGAGATAAGGATGTGGTGGAGGGCAATGTCAAAGATCTTGCTCAAGTCCAGGTCAATGACATCTGTTACCTTCCTTTTGTCCACAAATGCCGTCACTCCATCATAGAAGGCCACCAGACTGGTTAGGCATGGCCTTCCCCTGCTAAAGCCACGCTGCCTGTCTTGGATCACATGCTCATTTCTTATGTGATCAAGCATGTCTTTGAGGCAGATCTGTTCTTCACCATCTACATCAGTTACACATTTGAATCAAATAATTGGTGTTCCTGTCACCAAGAAAACCTCTTTGTCTTCTACTCCTGCTGCACTTCTGTGCTTTCATCAGAAGCAAAGGAAGAGACCACCTCCTAGATCCAAATTTTAAGAAACCAACACCCAATAGGTGTCATCTGAAGTAAAATAGCAGAGAAATTAAGATGACTCTTCTGCATCCAGCTTGGATCACTCCCTCACTCAGGCACACCACCATCAGATCAAGGAGATGCTGCCTTCAGCTTAGAGACTGTATGGGAAATCACAGCTTGAACCTCTGATTAATCAGCTGAGGCAAGTATTGGGTCAGCTGCGGGAGCACAGGTGAGAGTAATCTAGCTGTGCTCCCAGAAGGGGTGGACCTCGACTCAACCTCCTCTGAGACCTCATTTAAAGGCTGACCACCTCTGAGACAGCATGTCTTAGAGATTGCTCCCTAGTTGAGGCTGCCTCAGCTTTCTAGTCAAGGTATCGATATTGGTGAGTTTCCCTTTGCTAATAACCTTAGGCTATTTACCACCATCTTGGTTAATATCTTTTTATTAACCACCCTTACAGAGACCATAAGGGTTTGGGCTTCCAAACTCTCAGCAAGCATTTGGATCAGCCAGCTTCCTGCCGAGGAGCCCCCTGCATCACTGCTGCCTATTCTGGTACCGGACCCGCAGATGCTTCAGAGCTCATTAGCATGGACTTCCTTCCTCCCCTCAGCAGCTGCTCCTGCACTTACCTTCATTCCTACTCAGATACCGGCCGCTTCCAGCACCAGCTGACCTGCAAGACACAGAAAGGAAAGGTGGGAGTCATGCAAACGCACAAGCCCAAGGCTGTGTCACCACCACACATGGCAGCCTCGGGAAGTCAGCTGAAACTACAGCCTTTGTCAGAATGGAAACAGGCACCGTCAATTAAGTGTGACCTCTGAACTCATTGCCACCATCAGAAATAGGCACTGAAATCGCTCACTTCACTGCAGCTGGTTAACTCCAAATTCTTTTGCTTTTGGGAAAATGCGGACACGGAATTGAAGGACACCAGAAAAACGACATCTACTTCATTGTAGGTGGTTAAGCTTGGAAGCAGGACTTGAGCAAGAAATGCTTCTCAGCTCCTTGAAAGGCACTAATCCTGACCTCTGCCACAGGTGGCTGAGTGACACAAAAGTTGAGCTGCCCATTCAGAAGCACATGGAGCAGGCCATGGAGCGGTTACATACCAACACATGAACAGGCACTTTCCCATTGGAAGGGAAATCCCTTCTCCCTGCCATGCCATGCCCACACCGCTCCTCAGGGCTGCACTGACAGCACAGACAGAATTGAAACATCTTTTGTCATCATTGTGGTTTTTCACAGACCCAGACAATGAGATACTGGGTTGCTGTGTGGGTTCCCAGGCGGCACTGCCATTTCCAAGCCATTGCTTCCTAGGGGCACAGAAAGGAAAACGCCTGAACAAAATTTCACCCAGAGATTGCTATTTTACCATTCTTCCATGCAAAACAGGAGGACAGTACAGCGGATTTGTGCAGCTGCATCAACACCCTGGGTGCTAAAGGAATGCAAAGACAGAAATATCAAACCTACAAGGAGGGAAGCTATGTTTAGTAATATCTTTTCTCATTTACAACAGGCAGTTGGCACTACTAAAGGAAAATCCCAGGCCTCAGGTTCTGACAGTGCGACAATCTGGCACGGACTCAGATGTGAGTGATCCAAATGGTTTATTCCAGGTTCTAATACCACTTCTGTGAATTCACACGTTTTCTCTCTTAACTTTCCCACAGCCTTCACATGTCCACAGAACATCCTTTACGGCGCACGTAGGCACTCATCCCACCAGAGCCATCAGTCATTCCTAGCCATGTGCTTCTCCTCCAGTCACGGACAGTATCACACGGCCATCATGCATCTTAAATGACTTAGTTTTTCTGTTCTTTCTGGAGGTGTCCATGGTTCCTAGCCTTACCTTCTCATGCCGTTCATCTTCCTCTGCAGCTCCTGCTCTGAAGAGTCTTCTTATGTTCCCACATGACAGGAAGAAAATGAAGACACAACCCCTGCCACCAAGGTCAGCTCTGCAGCACACGTTACCTGAGGAGCACTTGGCTACTCATGCAAACTGCACAGTGCCAGGAAGATTGTTACATGTTGCACTTCTTCTTCTCCTGGCTCAGAAATTAAATTTTCTACCTAGAAAATGGAAAACAAACAAACAAGCAAACAAAAAACAACAACAACAAAAAACACCTCACCTGACATAAAGGAGACATGATTGTTACTATGGAATTCTGGAGGGCAAGGTATTTGCCCTCTCTATGAAGAAGCTGACTGCAAAGGACTAAGAACAGCCACGATCACGTTGAGAACTTGCGGGTAAAATTCGGGACTGAACCAATAATGGGCTTCTGGAGGTGAGGGTCTGCTCCAGGCCGCCTGGTCAAGGGAGCCTGTTGATGGGCCCTGCTTACTGCAGCTACCAGAAGCACTGCGCTCACTGACTCTCAACTTGCTGGGGGATTCCAGTCAGGCTGGGAAATCAGCATGGCTGGCTGCAAGCTGTCTGAGAGACTGCTGGACTGCACTGGGAATAACTTTGTGGGCCAAGCATTAAGCACACCAAGCAGAAGGGAAGCATTACTGGACATGCTGCACAGCAGGGGTTAAGACTGGAGGTGGTCAGGGCTGTAGTGACCATGCCCTCCTAGAGTTCCTCATCTCAAGGAATGCGGGCCTGGCAAAAAGCAAAGTCAGGACCCTGAGCTTCAGGAGAGTCAGCTGCAGGCTGTTCAAAGAATTCTTGGACGAGAGACACTGGAAAACTGTTCTTAGGGGCAAAGGGTTCAAACATCCCTTTGTGTGCACCTGTGTGCAGCCCAACTCCTCAGCACAGCCCTGTGCAAGCACACATTTGTGCCACCGCATCCACGCACTATCTATGTGCTCACACACACTCACACAACCACATCCCTTAGTGCAGCCCTGTGCGCACACACACACTCACACATGTGTAACCCCTTCCTTTCACTCCCAAAGTGCACGCACACACCGGTACCACAATGTCCTTGTGCAGCTCCAACACTTTGCACACCCCTGTGCACGTACATATATGTGCATGCTCGTCCTTGCACACATACCCACAGACCTACACACAGCTGAGCAACACCACTGGTTTGTACACTCATGGACACAAATGTGTGTACAACACCATCCATGCACAAATACACACACACACACACATGGATCCCCACTGCTTTGCACAATGCTGTGCACACTCACGTGTGTCATGCACTGATTTCCCATCCAGTCCTCGAGGGGTCACTTACTTAGGACAGGAGTGCAGGGGAGCAGCCAGAAGCTGTTTGCATTCCCTGCTGTCTGCTGGGCAGCTTTGCTGGAGATGCTTGAGTTGCTTTGCTTTTCCTTGGGAGGTGGGAAGGAGCTTTGAATTTGAGGCACATCCCGTGCCAGAGCATCCCGATGGCACAAGGGGGATCAGGGCCCCTCTATTGGTTACCTCGGTGGCTTGCAGCAACTGGAACTTTTTGCCTATTGAGAAAGCTAAAAAGTGTGAGTTCCTCCTGACCCATATCAACAAAAATCTCAACCATAAAAAAGAGACGTCTTCGTATTCAAGCAAATGACAACAGTAAGACCATGCATGTTGTTTTGTTGTATTTCCTCTGTAATCATGGGGAGGATATGAAGAAGTGGTATAATTCATCCACTTCTGCACTTCAGGCACAAGTTCCTTAGAATTGGAAGAGACCCTTAAAGGCCATCTAGCCCAGCTCCCCTGCAATAAAAAGGGACATTCACAGCTAGATCAGGTTGCTCACAGCCTGGTCATTAGTCATCCCAGAGGCAAAACACACACTGAATGATCTCTCCTTCAGTCATAAATCCTTGGAGACAACAGCATTGACACTGCATGTTACTGAAGCAGTAAAAGAAATTGCTCCTGTAACTCTCCTTGTGTTAAGTAAAATGATGATAAAAAGCAATGGAATGCTTTGGCAGGACACCAAAACCATCCTCCTTCCTTGATATCTGCTGCAATGGAACCTTCCACTGGAAGAAAGCCTCTGATGACTTGTCACCCCAGAGAGGTCAGCTTTAGAAGCAGGACTGCTGCACAATAGAATGAACTGGAGCTCCTTAGCATCTCTTACATCCAGGAGGGGTGTGATCAGACCCACCTATCACCTTCAGGTGCGCTTTCTGACACCTTGTCTGACTTCACTGTCACTGTGCCAGCATCCTCAGGCTTAACCTGCTTCATTGTCAGTGTGCAGCAATTGCCAACGTTCTTGATGTCATTGTAATTGTTGGTGTAAAGGAGGTTGCCATTCAGGAACCATTCCACGTCCTCGTCATTATGGGACAGCTCGCAGGAGAAGACAGCAGAGCTCTCTTCTTCAATTTCTACATCCTGCAGGTGCTTCGTTACTTCTACATTGCGGGCTGTGGGGAAACAAGGTGAACTGTTACCACTGTTACTATAAATCATACTGGGATGTGGTAGAATGGTTGGACTAGATGATCTTTGTGTAATCATCTATGTGAAGATAATACATTTATAAAGTTAGCAGGAGAGAACGGCAGAAGTCAACCTCAAGAAGAGAAATCTGAGGTGAAATAGGACATGGAAGAGGCCACCCTCCCTGCTCATACCTTCAGCTGTCAGCGTGGCCTCAGTCTCTGCAATTCCTGCCTTGCACTTGTACACACCAGCATCATCGGGCTTCAGCTTCAGAATTCTGAGCTCTACTGAATGCTTATCCCTCTTGATCTTGTACTTCTCAGAGGGCTCGATGGGTGTGCGGCCCTTGAACCATTTCACAACCTTTGGAGAAGGCCTGAAGTCACAGGACAGGATGACAGAATGACGTTCCAAAGCTGTCTTGTCCTCCAACTTCCTGGTGATTTCTATATGGTAATCTGCAAAGCAGGGGTGGAAGAGAAGAAAGGATGAGGACAATTGGAAGAAGAGGAAAGTCTCTTGCGTGTATTCCATTCCAATTAATGTCAAGTTCACAATGGTTCTTTGAACGACTCTAAAGATAAAACAAACGATTGTCTATAGGGAATGCCATTGACTACATTTCTATGAAGTAATACTGTACAGTATCTACCAAATGCAAGGTCCAGCTCTTGTTCTGTGCTTATTAAATTGCTCCCAATTGTTGAGGCTTTTATTCAAATAAGAGTGAGTTGAAAATATAACAAGTACTTTAGGATGTGAATGGATAATCTTACGCTGGGGACAACAGCAGATAAAAAGCCTGCAAGTTTCTTTCAGATGAAATCAATGACAAACCGCACCAAATTTAGGTGCTACCAAACTTAAACTTGTCTAGTTCAGAAATACAATTAATTTCACCTGATTTGACTTCTTTGCTATAGCCAAGGACAAAACCTCAGCTCTGTAAATCTGAATAGTAAGCACATCACAGCTATTCAAACACATCTTTTACTGAGATGCAGCTGTCTCATTTAGTGTCCAACGACTTTGAACTGGAAATGGAGCAGACCAAAGCAGAATCTAAAAATGGCTTCTACAAGGACTGATCAAATGCGGCCACCGTCAAATTCAAAGTATCTGATACAGAAGGATCACACTCACTGTCAGACAAAACCTCTTTGGAGAGGTGAACTGACTGCCCTGTTCACCCCCACTTTGGAAATAACTGCACTCATTTCCTACCTGCTCCCAGCAGTGTGGGATGGTGGGATAGCATCACACTTCCCACACTAAGCATCCCACCATGTCACTTGTTCCACCTAAACCTCAGTCCCAAAACAAAAGGGGAACTCGCTTCTGAACCCTCTTCACTTCATTTCAGATGTCTTATATGCTTGATCTCCAACCCACCCCCCACTCAGGAGAAAGACCCCCCGCTTACACCCTACCATCTTGTTGCATTCTGATGTTGTCATCAGCCTTCAGCTTGTTGTCCTCTTTGTACCACTGGGTCTGAACCTCATCGTGTGAAATCTCACAGACAAAAGATGCACTCCCATATTCATTCACTTCCACATCTTCCAGTGCTTTAACAATCTTGATATCTCCAGCTGTGAAACAGTAGAGATATATTTGTCAGGGTATTTCCAGAACTGAGTACAGCATCTTTTCCTTACACATGTTTGCATAGAAAATAAGTAGGATTATGTTTTATTCTAAACCATCATCCATTCCTGAGTCATTTCTCTCTTCAACACAGTCAATGCATTATTGCCCTTGAACTTAAAGACAGACCTACTAGCTACAATGGAGCTCCCTGCAAACAGTTTTCATGGAAACCAGAATCTCATTTATTCTAAAACCTTTCAAGCAAAATTAAGGGTAGAAAAACAATAGAACTGACTGAATCTTTAAGGTCATTTAGTTCCAGTCCCCCTGCTATAGGCAGGGACACCTCCCTCCACACCAACTCTTCTCCTCAGGGTCAAGGCTTCTCTCAAATCATTCTCCTCTAAGCCTGTGCCTGTGCTTGGGATTGCCCTGACCCAGGTGCAGGGCCTTGTACTTGGCCACACTCAAGTTCAAGAGGCTGCCAAGGGCCCACCTCTCCAGCCTGTCCAGGTCCCTCTGGGTAGCATCCCTTCCCTCTAGCACATCAACAGCACTGCTCAGCTTGGTGTCATCTGCAAACTTGCTGAGGCTGCATTTGATTCCACTCTCCATGTTGCCTACAAAAATGTTAAATAACACTGGTCCCAACACCACCCTCCACCTGGACACTGAGCTATTGACTGCAGCTCTCTGAGTGTGACCATCCAGACAGTTCCCTATCCTGCAACTGGTCCATCCATCAAAACCATTTTTCTCCAGTTTGGTGACCAGGATGTCATGCAGGACGGGATCAAATACTCTGCACAAGTCCAAGTAGATGATGTCAGTTGCTCTCCCATTATCCACTGATGCTGTTACTCCATCATGAAAGGCCACCAAGTTTGTCAGACATGGCTTGACCTTGATGAAGCCATATTGGTTACCACCAATTACCTCATCTTTATTTTCCAAACTATGCCAAGGAGAACTAGACAGAACTCTACAGTGTTGTGTCACTACAAACCTGTCTGAACCATTGGCTTCTCTGCATGCTCATCACTAGTCTCTCCTTAGCTTGTGTGCCTACAAACAATGTATGGGGAATGTCAGCCACAAATCTTACCTAGGGGACATCTTTGCTTCAAAATCCTTTGAACATCACACAATCCCTTTTAACTCTCCAGGTCTGCATTTAGTTATGTCAGAATCAGGCCATATTTCTGTGCTGCTATATCCCTTTCCTTCTGAAGGGCCTGGATACAACTTGGATTAACCTCAGGAGAAGAGTTCCTGCATAGAATCATAGATTTACCCAGGTTGGAAAAGACATTGAAGATCATCAAGTCCAACCGCAGCCTAACCAGTACCCTAACTCTAAAAACCCTACACTAAATCATATCCCTGAGTACCACATCCAAAAGGCTCTTAAACACAACCAGGGATGGTGATTCAACCACTTTTCTGGGGAGCCTATTCCAGTACCTAAAATCTCTAGTATCTAAATCTCTCTAAAAGAGCACAGGTATTAATCTGACCAGAAAGGTTCCTGTTTGTTCATAAAATGAGCCTTTTCCGCTCCATCTTGCATAGGCCACTGGGCACAGGGTAGCTGGGAGACCACAGAAAAAGTGGTTCTGTGAGCAATAGGGAAACTACTGCCTAATCCAACTCCTCCAATCTCTGCGCTCTGCCAGCATGTCTAAATAGGGTGGCAGATACACACAGGAGATAAATATTTCCACTTCCCTCAGCCAACACTGCTCTGAATTTCTATGGGACACACAGTTAGATGAAAAGGCATTTGACAAAGAAGGAAATGAAAGAGTTTAATCTGCTGTGTCATTCTCTCGGTAGCCAGAATAACTAACCCTCGCCAGTGTTAGTTCAAAGAATAGGCAGATTTTATCTCCTGACATGAGCAGTAATTCAAAGAAGCTGGTATATGATCCAGTATCCTGCATATTCACTGCAGGCAGGCAAAGACATTATGAGATAAGGGAGATCTACACATCACTTGTTATGAACACCTCATAAAGATAAAACCACACACAAGAGGAGAGTTTATGAAGAGGACCACTCTTGGACTACTTTCCAAGAGGCATCAATTAGTAACTCTCTTCGCTCATTTTTCACACTACTCTATAGTGTCCTCCTGAGCCCCCTTACTCCTGTTGCCAACTGCTGATGCAGGGAATCCTGAGGAACCAAGGATTCATAGTTGTTCCATCAGTAGTCCTTGGTCAGCTCTCCCTCCCTGCCCCTTCTGTTTTGATCCCACTAACCAAATTTTAGTTAGTCTGAAAAGAGGATGGAAACCTCCGCAGCAATTAGTTTCTAAATATCTTGCAATGGGCAGCTTGTAGGAACCCCATCTCAATGCCCACAGCAAAGGAGGCAGGACTGCTTAGCCCATGCACTAGTGCATTTACCAGCACAGATGTAAGCCCAGATCTATGCACACCAAATACAGGCTCTCAGTTTGCACAAGGAGGCATCCATGGAGCTGAAGTATTAGGCAGATATTGTGGTGGGGCAGCAGTTATTGAGACGCCAGACAGAAAGGACACAGATAACGTGGCAACTCAGCTTTACCATTATGACTGCTGATGGAACATCTAATTTCACTGCTCAAAAGAGAACTTCCATATAACTGGAAAGGATGAAATTCACAGGGGAAACCACAGACACACACAAAAGCAATACAAAGGAGATGAAGGATGGTTCACATACTAGTGATTCACTCTGAGACGCAAGCAAATGAAAGAGTATCCCCAACCATTTGCCTCCTGAAATGCTAAGTATATAAACTCGTTGCTGTGATAACTCCGCCAGACGTGAGTCATACACTGTAAAACCTTATGGGGTCAATCAGTTTAACTTCATAAATTCATTACACCAACAAAAACAGACCATCGTGTCCAGGCTGGTTCATTTCAGCTCTTCAAAGCTGTTGGTAAAACTGCCTGAGAGCTGAAATGCTTACCAGCAAAAGCTAAAACCTGTAAATCAAATGTAATAGGCTGGCTTTGTCTACTGTATAGAAATGATGTCTGAAAAAAAGAAAAGAAAAAAAAAAAAAAGAACCTAAACCAGAACAAATGGAATGGCTGCATAAAACAGCCAGTACTGAAACAGCAACCCAACCTGGTTGCAGAATGAGAGAGAAAATGAGAGTTCACCAAAGTCATGGGACAGGACACATGTTCATGTTCATGCTAACACTGAAACCAAGTGGCCACATGAGGACAGCATCTAGTAGGAAATCAGAAAAAAGCATCCTTTCAGACGTCCCTTGGGAAGGTGGCATCTACCAGGGCACAGCAGACCCGTGTGTTCAGTAACAAGACTGATGCTTCAGAGCCTGGTGATGAGCTACAAACTGGGGTTTAACCAATGCAACACATGGAGGGAAAATCTGTCTTGAGCATAAAGAAGAAAGAGAAAGGTATCCAAAATGACTAACCAAGAAATGCCCAAACTGCCCATGAAGCATTTCTTCCTGTGGTGCAAAATACCACAATAGGATTTATTTGCTCTTTCAGTTAAACATAAAATGAACCTTTAGGGTAGCTGATGTCTTGTCTTAGGCTGCTCAGCATGTGGATGTTCCCTGATCTTCATATTCACACTTGTGAATAATGAGACTTCTCTTATTTCCCTGGGAAGTAATGCCCACTTTTTTACTTTGACAGAGCTCCTTCCCATCCTAGAAGGGAAAATATCAAGTCAGATCTACATTAGTCCTTCCATCTCTGCGCTGAGCAAAGGGAGCCTTCAGATCTATGCTTAATTCACCCACTCCCCTAGAATTAATGGAACTGTGCTTACTGGAACATATGCTGAAGCTTAAGCACAGTGCAGTGTTTTCAACATGTAGGAATGGCTATAGAACATGCATAAATTCTGGCTGACCTATGACAGCTTAAAGCACTGCAGAGGACTGTTAACAAGCCTGTTTGGACATCACCTTGAATAAATGACGTTATCCCCAAGTAAGGGAAGGAACAGCTGAGCACAGGGGAGGTACACAAAGGGCCAGAGCAAATTCTCACACAGTCAGGTGCAAAGAAAACTCAGATTTCACCCTAAAACCCAGTTCACAACAAGGCTACAAAATCCCGGCTGAGAATTTCTGTGTTAGACTTGAAGCTCAAGACTGTACTCCAATCAACAATATTTTGTGCAGCAAGACCTCAGGAGTTCACAATAAACCCAAAACAAACTTCCATTTCTACTTGATAAATCAACTCAGGACATAATAACAAAGAGTGCTGATCTGGGCAAGTAAAAGAGCACAAAGAAAAGAGAGCAATGCAAAAGCTATCAAGCAAAAGCTCAGACTCACATCCCTTGGAAGTGAAATTAAAGGCTCTCATTCATTTCCAGAGAAGTCAGAAAGGAAAATACCATTACATGCCATACCTTGAACCACTTGATGTCAACGTTGGGCCTGGACAGCTCACACTCAAATGTGACCTTGTCCTTCTGAATGACGCTAATGTCTGCAAATGGTCTGCTGATTTTCACAGGCAATTCTGAGAAGGAGAAAGAAGGATGTGGATTTAGTTGGGAATGAGGTCTCTAGGAGAATCTGGCATAAGGAATAATGAAAGGCAGTGCCTACTCGCCATGCTTAATATAGCTTGTAATTAACAACAAAAAAACCTATTGTTTTGAGCACATTATCATTACTTGTGCTAGGGACAATAACGTTCCAACAATCCTCTTGATATCTGAGGGATACTCTGGTGGTCATGGCCCAGTGCAAAACATTCTTTGCAGCTGGAAGGAAAGCTGGTTCTGCTGTTCAAGTCATCTGGGACAGGAGCAGATAATCACACCTTGCACCAACCAATACCTGTCACAGTGAGCCTCCCCGAGGAATTAATGCCTTCTGCTTTAAAGGAAATGAGTCCTGCATCTTCAAGGGTCACAGAAGAAAGTGTCAAGGAATGTTTCTTCCCCTGGACACCCATCGTGAAATTTGGTGCAGGCTTCAGCCGCACGCCGTCCTTCTGCCAAGTCCCTTCCACATCCTCATGGGACACCTCCACCGAAAAGGTGACAGTTCCCTTCTCAGGGAATTCCAGGGGCTGCAGACCTTTCACCAGCTTCATCTGCCGCACTGAAAGACAACGGGGAGAGGTTGGAGATCTCACACCAGCAGCTGAGAAATAGAATCATCAAAGGAATCAGAGAAAGGTTTAGGTTGGAAGGGACCTTTGAGATCACCCAGTTCCAAACCCCCTGCTCTAGGCAGGGATGCTTCCCTCTACACCAGATTGCACAAAGCCCCATCCAGCCTGGCCTTGAATGCTTGAATAGCATCAGGACTTCCAAAACAAGTTACTTCCCTCTTCCTCTCCCAGGTACAGTATCTGCTAATTAAGCAACAGCCTTTGCAAAGAAGAAAACTTGTTCATAACCAGGTCCATGGGTGCTCTTAAATGGATCCTTCCAGATGGAAAAAACATTTCAGGTGGCCTCCTAGATTTTACCCCTTTTTGTGTTGCACACAAGACTGAAAAAAAAAATAAAAATTTACTTTTGCAAAGTTCTTCTTGTCATAATGAAACAAACATTTGGGGAATGGCAGAACTAGGTAAAGTTTACCTTCACGTCAAGAAATTTGAAATATCACTCACATGTTCTTGGTGTGGTGTTTCTGCTATAATTATTTGGACTAATTAAGCTTTTCCCTGATGAAAGCCTAGAAGTATATCACAAGAAGGACCAACTTACCCATGACCTTTTATTTGTCTTACTCAAGCATCTCCTCCTGACCAGAACTGACAATAAAATATTCAGCCAGACTACAGGTTTGAGCAGCTGAGTTGTTTCTAGGATCTCCTGCAATCTTAAGCTTGGAACACACACTTGTCTTTTGACTAAGTGTCTTTTATAGTGCACTAAAACAACAGGTTTTCACATGGCTATTCCTCATTTACCTTGCTCTGAACTCATTCTCAGACCATGCGGGATCAGTCCAGGAAGAAGGGGAGGAGAGGGGAAGGGAAAGGGGAAGTCCATGGTCCTCTAAAATCAGGCCTCTTAGCCTAAAGCTCAACAGCAAATAGCAGTCCACTTCCCCACATTGCTAGACTCCGAGCATTTAAAGAACATCAGCTGACCTCATTATGAGCTCTAACATAGCCAAAGGAATTTATATATTCAAATATTCTCTTGAGTGATGAGAAATATGGAGCATAACTTCAGACTTCTGCTGTTAAACTCTCACTTCTATCATAAACCAGGGTAAGAGTTCAATGCTGTTTTAGATGGAGGACTCATATTTTAAATAACTCATCTCATTAAGGCTTGGATTCCCTACTACAATTAGCTAAATTCCAGTTTGGATCATGCTTCACCTTGGATCACTTAGGGCTTCAGCCACTTATTGGAACTAACTCAGTTTGTCTACAGAGAAGCTGTTTTCTATAGCAACAATAAGCTGTGATTGCAACTGGATGTCGGGAGAGCACAAATCCTGCAGTTATCCTGTACCAACATCCTCTCCTTCCATCAGAACAGTAAGTTTTTAAACCAGACTCATGCAAGCTTGCATGACACACCTTGTGTAAAACTGTTGGCAGCCATCAGGACAGCCAGTTGCTTCCTGTATCGACACTGTTCCATCAGTTTTGTTTTTTTGTCTCGCTAGAACAACAGCCAGTGTCTGAAAACTCACACAACTGAAGCAACCACGCTGATATACCACAGTCACTGGAGGTTCTCAAGAGCCACGGGTATGTGGCACTGGCGACGTGGTTAGTAAGTCCAGTGAGGGTGGGCTGGGGTTGGACTCCGCTATCTCAGTGGTCTTTTCCAGCCTTGGGTGCAACTTGTAAGAGGGAATGAAGCAGCAAACTGCCCAGCATTGAGCTGCATTCTTCTGACACGTGGTATCAGTGAACTGCTGTATTTCCCTATCTTCTCTGGAGCTATTCATCTAACCTAACTGAAAAAGTAAGCCTGAACCTAGATATAAATCAGGATCATAGTCACCCATGGTTGCTTATATATTCAGAAAGAAACTCTAGAGGGTAATTCAGTGCATCTAGAAATTAAAGTAGAAGTTCCTTAGTCAAAAATATTCCACAGCCACATTTTCACCTCGCTAACACTACATTAAAAAGGAAAATCAAATTAGTGGTGTGGGTCATTGATATTGTTCCAGGGGGAATTGTGGCTGTCCCATGCCCACAGGGTAGAAGACAGCCAGTCTTCCTCTAAGCCACATAAACAGCTGCTTAGTGCTCCCAAAGCGAATGCTCACCAGTTGTTTCCAACTTGAAGGTCATCTTCTGGCCAGCAGCCTCACAGATGTATTCTCCAGCATCTTTCTTCTCCAGCTGCTCCACAACCAGACGCCGTGTTTTGCCCACAGATTCCATTCTGAACTTTCTGGAGGAGGCAAGCAGTCTTCCATCCTTGTACCATTTTACTTCGCTTGGATCCTGTGCTACTTCACAGCTCAGGGAGGCACTTGCTGCCAGGGCAGCACTCACCTCTTTCTGCACCTTCTCCTGGTTTATAAACACATGTTTTGGCTCTGAGGGAAGAAAAGAAAAAATATTGACTGAGGGACTGAAATGAGACCATCTTGCAGGTCTGTATGTACAGATTGGAACAGATTTAGGTTACCACTTGCGCCCAAACTAATAGCCTTCACTAGAGAATATCAGCTCTTCTGTTGAAACAAAGTGTCAAATCTAGGCAAGAAAGAACCGAGGAACTGAAGGAACCAAGAGGGTCCTTGAACACCAGTCCCATGGTTGCAAGTCACTATGCAAACATATTGAACCCAAAAGAACATCTGACCTGCAGGCAACCAAAACCTGAGTTCCTTTTGCTTAAGACCCACTGTGAAACATCAAAACACATAAACATGTGATAGTCAAACCACTGGCTGCCTTTTCATGACCCAGAACAGTACTCCTGGCTTCCTGAACAGACTCCTCATGGCCTCTACCATTGCCACAACTGTGACTGTCAAAGGCACAAAGGAAATATGCTCACCAACGCAGTCCTTTGTTCTTTGTGTGTGATTTGCAGATATCTATCTTACTTTGAGCTCTGGGAATAGTCAGCTCTACCAGGTCTCTTACTGTGAGTAGCAGACTCACCTATCCAGATGCAGCCTCCAACATAAAGGCATAGTAAAAAGGCAGTGTACTACTAGGAGAAGTTCCTGCTTCTCCTGCCATGAAAGGCTGCACGTAGAACATGCACTCCAGCCTCACTGCATATACTTATCCTAGTCAAATGTTTAGGTGAACAAGAATTACAGTTTGGGATCTCAGGCACAGGAGAGATTTGAATAATATCTTGAATATTGCTTCCACTGTACATATATCAGTAATTATTATTCTACAGACAGACTGAAACAGGTCTTTGTGTCATACTGAAACCAAATACTTTCTACAAACCCAGGCAATCAAGTATAGGGAAAAAACCTCAGCACAGACTACTGCACCTGGATCACTGTATAATGGAAACTAGATTTTACTATACTGTTCTCTGCTGTATTTCATACAACACCTGTCTTACCTGTGACATGAATCTTGAAGGTGAGTTTCTGGCCAGCAGCCTCGCAGCTGTACTCCCCTGCATCTTTCTTCTCCACCTGGCTCACCACCAGCCGACGCTGTTTGCCCTCTGACTCAGCCTTGAACTTCTTGCTCCAGGTGATCAGTTTCCCCTCCTTGTACCACTTCACCTCCGTCTTCTCCTGGGCCACCTCGCAGCTCAGCGTGGCATTTTCTGTTGGTGCAGCCTTTACCTCCTTCTGCACCTTCTCCTTGTTGATAAAAGCATCTTCTGCTTCTGGAATTGAAGGCAAATGGGCACATTTAAGACATGAATCTTTTCTACACAGCCTTCCCCAAATGCCCAAATTAGTCTTTGGACTGTACCGTTGAGGACAGCTTTCCCACTCACATTTCCTGACAGTGCTATGAACTTGTATTGGCAGTAACTATGCTGGTATAACAAGGATAGCAATTACAAGCAAAATGGTAGAAATACAGAAGATATAAGGAAAAGGGAACTCACCAGAGCTGAGGCAATCCTCCCTGGCGAGCGATCTCCAAGAGATGCTGCCTCAGTGAGGGTCAGCCCTTAAATGAGGTACTTCTGCTTGTACTGGATTATGTCCCGGCCTCCGATACCATACCCTCTGGCCAGATATCTGTGGCTGTATAACTATATCTGGCACCAGAGGAGGAGTCTTGATCTGCCATAGGGACATAATAGGTGTTCCTTTAGCAATAAAGGCCGGAGTATTGACCACGATGTCAGTAGGCCATGTACCTATCACCGAGGGGGTGACTGAACCTCCCACCTCCAATAATCTCCCGAAGGTGCAAGTAGGCCACACCATTTGGGTCCTACCTGCACCTTCCAAGGCCAATTTATCTTATGGATTCCCGGTTCTAAATTCTCAGGGGCAGGGAGCAGAAGATTATTTTCAGTACCAACCTGTGGTTTTACCTTATTATCGGTGCCTGTAATTTGGATCCTAAGAGGGGAGGCCCATATAGTTTGTAACATTTTCAGGGCACTGGGTCTGCCATCCCGAGGTCTTTCATTCAGGTCCCGCACGGTTTCATATAATCTTTTTGTCCACCCCTGCAGGGACTGAGAGTCTGTCTTCAGGGCAGCCTTAAGGATACCATTATAACGTTCAATAAGGCCTGCCCCTGTTGGGTTATATGGCAGGTGGAATCGCCATTCAATGTTGTTTTCTTCTGCCCAGTGCTGTATCATCGCTCCAGTGAAGTGAGTCCCTTGGTCACTCTCGATAACTTGAGGTGTCCCGTATGCAGACATCAGTTTAGTAAGTGCCTTAATTGTGTATGCTTGATTTGCCTTTGGTACAGGATAGGCTTGCAGCAGTCCACTTACAGTGTCAACGCAGGTCAGGGCATATCTCGCCCCCTCAGACCGAGGGAGGGGCCCAATGTAGTCGACCTGCCATCTCTGGAGAGGACTATATCCTCTAGCAATGTGGGATGTTGTTTCAGGCAACGGTCTCGGTCTCATCTTTGAGCAAGCATCGCAATCCTGACATGCTTGAATGATATCAGATAGTTGTACAGGCAGCCCCCATGCTTTAGCGGCTGCCCACATTATCTTCTGTCCAGCATGCCGTCGCTTCTGATGTAACCAATGGGCAATATTTTCAGATTGTGAATTCTCAATCCATCGGATTCGGGCCAGTGTGTCAGCTTCATCATTTCCTGGTGACTGCAAGGGTTGATGACCAGAGACATGGTAGACACATACTGTCCTGTGTTTGACCGTATTCCAAATGTCTACCCACATGTCTTTACCCCAAATCGGTCGGGCGTGGATAGTCCATTCCTGGGTAGCCCATTGCGTAATCCACAGAGTGAGCCCCCGGTACACAGCCCAACTATCTGTACAGATGTTCAGGACGCCGTCACCAGGTTCTTTAGTTATAACCATCCACACGGCTCGCAATTCTGCCCATTGGCTGCTTTGACCATCCCCCTCATCAAACCAGATGGTCTCAGTAGAGGGATGGTATGCTATTGCTCGCCACTTGCTCGGGTTGCCTCTGCTGGACCCATCCGTATACCAGGCATCTTCAGGAATAGGATATCTTCCTTCCTGAACGGGACTCTTCTCTGGTGGAGCAACCATCGGTTCTTTTGATGTATCACTGTGATACGTCACTGGGCCTAGGATCTTCTGTAGTTCTTCTTTAAGTGGAGATGAAGACAGACTGCTTCTCTGGCTTAGATAGGCGACCCATCGTGCCACCGTTTGTGCTTGGGCCACCCCCGTCTTAGGAAGGTGAGTCAAATCTCTCACCCACCCCTGGATTGGTAATGAAGTCTTAACTATGACCTCTGCTGTTTGCGTTATCGGCTCTACTGCTTGTAATGCCGAATAGGCAGCCAATAACTGTTTCTCAATCATGCTATATCGTTCTTCTGCTCCGTGCCAAACCTGAGACCAGAATCCAATGGGGGTTCGAACAGAACTCTGGTGTTGCCACAGGCCCCAGCCAAAACCATCTTGAGTAACATGAACATCTAGTTCAGCTGGGAGGGTCGGATCAAATATACCCAACGCCTGAGCTTGTTTAACTGCCAGTTTTGCCTGTTGGAAAGCATCCTGTTCTATCTTTCCCCAATTCCATGATTGACCCTTCTTTGTAAGCTTATATAATGGCCTTAATAGCTGAGCTAAATGAGGTATAAAGGAGCGCCAATACCCCAATATACCCAAAAATTCTTGCAATTGTTTTGATGTTGTAGGGACTGGAAACGCTTGGACTTTATCTACTACCGCACTGGGTAGTACTTTGGTTTTCCCAGACCAAATTACTCCCAGGAATTTTACAGATAGCCCCGGACCTTGCACCTTCTGTGGGTTTATAGCCCACCCTCTTTTCTGCAGATAAGCTATCAACAAATCTGCTGCTTGTCTCACCGCCTCTAACGAATCGGATGTTAACAGGAGGTCATCAATATAATGATATAAATTGACATTATTTGGCTTTTCCCACTTAGCCAGATCACGTGCCACTAAATTATGACAAAAAGTGGGCGAATGTACGTACCCTTGGGGTAGGACCTGGAAAGTCCATTGCCTCCCTTCCCATGTAAATGCAAACTGATCTTGCGATTCTTCACTGATTGGAATACTGAAGAATGCATTCGCCAAATCCAAGACACAGTGATATGTTTTGATTTCCCTGCTTAGTGTGTCCATTAGGGAGGCAATATTGGGTACAGCCGCATGAACAGGTGGCGTGACCTTATTTAATTCCCTATAGTCTACTGTCATCCTCCATGTTCCATCCGGTTTTCGCACTGGCCATATTGGGGAGTTATATGGGCTATGTGCAGGCCTTATAATACCCACTCTTTCTAATTCCTGCACCGTCTTTGTTATTTCATCCTGCCCACCCGGGAGTCTGTACTGTTTCACATTAGTAATCCGGCGTGGCTTCGGCAAACAAATAGGCTCATGTTTTGCATGGCCTCTCAATATTGTCTGGATTGCCCGGATACTAATGCATCTCTGCCGCAACCGGAACTCTCCCACTGTTGTATGGAGAGCCAGACCCCACAGGATATCAATTCCTAATATATACTCTGGAATTGGGGCAATGGCGACCTTGTACTCCCGTGGTGGAAGACGCCCGACCCCCAGTTTTACCCAGGTTTGGGTGACCGGAATGGTTTGTCCCCCAAAACCTCCAATCATCACTCTATTACCTTTAAATTTAGTTGGGTCTCCATATATTATAGATGTCTCTGCCCCAGTATCAACTAGGGCCATAACCTTCTGTATATTCTTTCAGGACCAGTATATCGTCAGTTCCACATAGGGCCTCCGGTCCCGTCTAGAGGCCCTAGGGGGACTGACATCCCTCGTCATGCCATGAACTGAGCCAGATTCAAGTCTTTTACCTCCGATACCTCCGGTGTCATAACCCGAGGCACCTGAGGTGGCTTCTTTTTCCTATTTGGAACTATAAAATCTTCTAAATTCCATGTTGTTGTTGGTCGCCGCTCTATAAATCTTATCCCTGGCCTTTTGGGTTTATTCTGAAATTTTTGTTCATCCTTCAGTTGCTTCCACAACTGAAGGAGAACCTGATTGGGCTGCCCATCAATTTTTGAAAACTGAACGCCTGCCCGGAGCAGATCATTAAACATTTGTTTCCGGGATACCCTAACAGGTCCTGCCCGAGAAGTTCGCGGGGCCGATCTTCTGGCTCGCACTATTGGAAAAGCCTCGGCATCCTCAATCACCCTGATATTGCGCTTAGCTCGTAAACGCTGTTTCTCCGAGGTCTGCTACCAATTGGGCAGCTTGTTGGACTACTGCCTCTGCGGATACTACTGGATTAAGTATGGAAACCAAGGTTCCATACATATGAGAGGGTGCTTGCTGTAAAATTAGGTCCCTCATTCCCACAGAAAATTTAACCATATCAGGGCTATCGAATGTGTCTTCGTAGATAGCCTCTCTCATACCTAATTCGCGTATATAATTTTGAAGGTCTTCCATAGAAGACCACATCCCTGTGTTTACTGGCATGTCAGTTTTATTTGTCCACACCATGCGGCAAGCAGCCATTATCCATTCTACAATTGAATGGTTTTCTTCAGGGAACTGAGTCCCAGCATACAGTCTCTGCCGAAGGGCAGGATGTATTGTTATTGTGGCCAACTTAGATACTTCGGGGCCACTAACCAGTACACTATCTGCCCCTGAATCCCATAACCGTAATAACCAAGCCGGAACACTTTCCCTTGGCCTTTGCCTAAATCGTTGCACTAGGTCCATGAGTTCAGTAGGCGTATATGGACGGGCTGTTACATGTAAAACAGATTCGGCAGGGGGCCATTGATCAGGAGGCACTCCTGCTGGTCGATCTTGAATTTTCTTTGTTTTTTGAGTTATTACTGGACAGACTTCTAGTGAGTCCGTCTCAGATGGTTTTTCTAGATCAGATTTAGTGATCTTATTTTGATTCATTTCTTCAGGATCCTGATCATCATTAAATGAAATGTATCTAATTTGAGGGTTGGAGGAAGAAAATGACGGTTTTTTTCCCGTCAATAGATTGATCTCACCCTCCAATTTTTCAATACGGGCCTTTAACAATTCATTTTCACGTGCAATGTTGTTTGATTTTATCTCTGCCAGATTTAAGGCATTTAATAATGGCCAAGCTGCCATAGATGCAGCCATTCGCTTTTCTTTCGTAATTAAGATATCTTTTTGTAGTCCTAGAAAGTAATCAGTTAGACAACAGGCGTCCATGTTATTTGGTACTCTTAAAGGGCCCCATTGTTCAATAATTGTTGCTAATTGGTAATATGGGGATGCCTCAAAACCTGGAATTTGTCCAGGAAGGCATGTCCCTAAGGGGGTGGTCTTCTCCCCCTTGTACCAATTAAAGATTTTCCATACAAAGGACATTTTTTTTTTCCCTTATATTTCTAGATGCCAAGTCAGTGGCTCCTGGCTGGCTCGCCAAATGTATTGGCAGTAACTATGCTGGTACTAACAAGGATAACAATTACTAGCAAAATGGTAGAAATACAGAAGATATAAGGAAAAGGGAACTCACCAGAGCTGAGGCAATCCTCCCTGGCGAGCGATCTCCAAGAGATGCTGCCTCAGTGAGGGTCAGCCCTTCAATGAGGTCTCAGAGGAGGTGGAGTTGAACTCCACCCCTTCAGGGAGCACAGCTACATAACTTTCACCTGTGCTCCCACAGCTGACCCCACACTTGCCTCAGCTGATCAATCAGTGGTTCACATTGTGATCTCCCATACAGAACTGAATGCCAACATCTGATCTATATCAATTGCCAGTGAAGAACTTCCTCCCTGCCAGACCAAAACAGTTTAGATAGCCCTAAACTTGTTTTCATTTCCACCAGTATCATGTTCCAAAATCTTCAAAAATTAAAAAACACCCCTTTCCCCACTGTCCAGCAGCACACCAGCATACGCAGTCATTGAAAAGTCTGTTTCATACAAGGGGACAGGCATTAAATTGTCCAAACAAGCTGACAGCTGTAAGTTGCTTTGCCAGCAAAAGCCAGGTGAGGGTCAAGGTTAAATTCTGTTTGTGATTAAGTCATAGTGAGGAAATGTATTTTTCTCACCTACTTATTTCTGAAAACAGTTCTAATATCTCCAGAGTTTTCAGAGGCAGTAATAAAATGGTTTCCCCTATGGAATCATAGAACGGTTTGGGTATAGAAGGAAGCTTTAAAGATCATCCAGTCCAACCTCTTGCCGTGGTCAGGGACATCATTCACTAAATGAGGCTGCCCAGGGTCCCCATCCAGCCTGGCCTTGGACACTCCAATGATGAGTCACCCACAACCTTCACTGGACAATCTGTTCCAGTGTATCACCACCCTCATCATAAAGAACTTTTCTCATGTCCAAACTGAGTCTACCCTCTTCACTTTTGAAACCATTGCCCCTTCTTATGTTGCTATAGACCCTGGTAAAAAGCCTTTTTACACTTTCTTATCAGACTCTCCTAATAAATGAACGCCTGTCTTCCTCCATTTCTGGAAAGAAAAGCACCAGCTTGAAGCCTTTCTATTTTTAAGCATTTCTTTTGTACCTGCTATAGAGAAGAAAACAAAAGAAAATACAGGAAAACCTTTTTAGTTGCAGATTTCTTTAATTTAATAGAAACCACCAATGCCACCTTCTAGCATTGTGACCAAATGCTGTCTCTGAGACTATTTAGGAAGAAGCATTTGCAGGGGTGTGCTTGTGCCCTGAAGATATCTTTAATAACCTTTAATTTCCCCTGTAATTATTGACTTCTCATTTTGCTATCATTGCATCTACTTGAGATCCCCAGGGAAATTCCCAAATTATTTCCAGCCTGTCTTAAGCTGAGGCTACCCAAGTCCTAAGTGTTCATAGCTTCGGAAGGCAAACAGAAAAGCAAATGAATGAAACAGAATTTAAGTACCGTCTACATCACTGAATGCTGGGGTTGAATGTGTCAAACCACTTAAATTTCCCCTCCTTCTTTGTTGGGGGGTTCAATACAGTCAAAACAATTTCTCTCACCTGTGACATGAATCTTGAAGGTGAGTTTCTGGCCAGCAGCCTCGCAGCTGTACTCCCCTGCATCTTTCTTCTCCACCTGGCTCACCACCAGCCGACGCTGTTTGCCCTCTGACTCCACCCTGAACTTCTTGCACCAGGTGATCAGTTTCCCCTCCTTGTACCACTTCACCTCCGTCTTCTCCTGGGCCACCTCACAGCTCAGCGTGGCATTTTCTGTTGGTGCAGCCTTCACCTCCTTCTGCACCTTCTGCTTGTTGATAAAGGCATCCTCTGCTTCTGGAACTGGAAAACATTGGGTAAAATATACATTAGATATGAACAGCTTGTGACTAGAAGACATTAAAAGTTGCTTATATGTTGTATTGGACCATTTCCTGGAGCAACTCTGCTTCACAGTGTTTATCACACATTATAATGCATCCTCAGCACAGTCCCTATGGTCATCCCATCCCTCTGGGTAGTCTTCACTATCAGCTAGGACTCCTAATTTTCAGTTTTCTTCTAATGAAGACAATGACAGATCTTCATCTGTCTGTCTTTTTGATATTGCTGCACTCTACACTGGATACCAGCCAAGTACAGCTGAGTTATGAAGACCTCAAAATCAGGAAACCATAGAAATTTAAGAGCAGAAAACCATCTTTTGACTCTACACTATGGTAATGATATAGCCCTTAATATGGTGAATATTTGGCCTACATTAGGTTTTGTAGCTCGGTTTTATGCATAAAGCATGGTTTTCTACTCTCAGCAACCTCTGATTCTTCAGAGAACTGGCTGAGGTCATCTCCTCTTAATACCTAACACATAAAGAAGAAAGTGTTTAAAGCCCACCTTACCCTTTGTGTCAACAAATGGAGTTGGCATCAGAAAGATATCAAGTTAGGCATACACACTTCTGTTAAGGTGATTCAGTTAATCACTTTGCTAAGTGGGATCGATTGATACATTGAATCTTTTATTGATTACTTTAATGACTGTTTTATCTGATTCTCCTTTTACCAACAACTGGTTGCTGAGAGCGTTCATGCTAGATCTTATTTGAGGCGTGGGAGAACAGATAAACCCTAAATAAATGGGCTTCCATTTCTATTCCATGGTTTGCCCTACAAAAGGCTGTAGAAGTGCAGAATATTTCTGACGCACTTACATCATGGACTTCTCTAGTGCTAGCCAGCTTCTAACAGCAGAGCAATTTTGAATAAGCTTCCTATGCTTGTTTAGGTCCCAGGAAAGATCCCAGGGTCCTGATGTTGATACCAAGACAGAGGCTCCAAGCATGAATGCAGGACTAGCAGGTGTGAGGGGGATTGACATTGCCTTTTATTTGCAGTGGAGACATGGAAGACCACTCATTCAGATCATTCATGCAAGCATATTCAGGCATACCCAGCTCAGGTGACCGGGAAGGCTCCTGCTCCCCAGCAGTCATGGCAAACCCTTCCATGACCTGTCCCCTATCTTCTTCCTCCCCGCTGTCACTCTGTGAAGCCTTCTGCTGCCATCCCTTTCCCTTCCTTCATGACTTTCTCCTCTGCATGCTGTCTGAATTCTGAGTGGCAGCAGCTGCCCAGGAGGGTAAGTTCAGCTCAAGTTCCTGTGCTGCTGACCGTTGCAGTACGTGCAATCCCAGGATTCACACCACAGCTCTACCACCAGCACTGCAGTCCACTGAAGGTGAGGGAGCAGGGCAGCAAGCCAATGCAAGAATGCAGTTGATACACTCTACATTTGACCTCCCTGCTTGTATTGACTGCAGAAGCATCATTCTCTCCGCCCATCTTCAACAGCCCCTGTTTTGACTGATGATTTTCAGGGAAGGTTCAAGTTGGATGTTAAGAAAAACTTCTTCTGAAGAGGAATGGTGATGTGGTGGCACAGTTTTGCAGGGAGGTGGTGGGGTCACCATCCCTGGAAGTGTTCAATAACCATGGAGATGTGGCACTGAGGGACGTGGGCAGTGTGCATGGTGGGATGGGGTGAGGCTGGATGTGGGGATCTTTGTAGTCTTTTCCAACCGCAATGATTTGATGAAGATCAGAAGGCTTCCTCATTAGCAAGACAACAAACATGGCCTAGACCAACCAGGTGATGCAAAACTTCTCACAAATGCAATGGAGCTTTGGCCCACTTCAAATAAGGATTTCAGCGTGCACCACAAATACTGAGATAATGAGATGGCAGAATCAGCCCTTTTTACTCTAGTTTTCTATTGGTTTCCAAGGTGTGCAGCACTTGTTTCTTTTAAGCAAAAAGGTCTAATCTGCATCCCGTAATGCTCAACACTGAGCACCTAACATTCAACATGTCCTTAAAATGGGATTGTTCTGTGCTACCAGTGGAACCCTGGGGTAGAGGAACCCTGAAAATCTTTCTGAGTGCAATTGTAAGAGGACAAATTAAGACTCAGGAAGCCATTGCACTTTGGGAGAAGCTGGTAAGATGAGGATTTCTGTAGTGAAAGAGCCAACCACTCCAAGAGTACTCATAATCCCTCCTGACTTTCACACCACATCATTTTGCAGTGAGGGCTGGACTTGCACATCATGTTACAGTGAGAAATACATAAGAAATACAGCAACAGTAGCTAGGCAAGCACTCTCCACGTATGGCAGAGGAGGAGGTATTACATTACCCTGTGCAGCCATGAGCTCATCCGGTCTGAAAGAGAACAGAAAACCTTTGGTTTCTGAGGCAAACAGCTAATAATAGCCCTCAGCTAGCAAAATTCAAGTGTAAAAGCACTACATTGCTGTGTTTTCTCCCTACACCTCTGCAATAAGACGTGGGCTGGCTTTGGCTGCTGAGGATTAACTTGGTTGATTCCAGCTGTTGCCATAGTCTTTCTGTCATCGTTCATATTTCATTTTCTCTGACAGATACCTCCCAAATCTACCCTGTCTGTAATCCACTCTTTGCTGAAACTGCCAGTTTCCTGAGCCAAAAGCATGAGCTACACAACTCACGGAACAGATCCAAAGGCCCCAGAATCACATCCACGTGGTGTGGGAATAGTAAGAGCTGATGGTTTAGAGTCTACACCACAGGCAGCAGCAAAACTGTCTACTACAGGAGCAGAGATATATTGCACACCACGGACTGAAGGAGCAGAATGCCCCAAGATGGAGAGAGCAAAGACTGCATCCTTTACAAGGGAACAGAACGCAAGCTATGCCCTGCAAGGACACCAGGTCTGTGTGAGCAGAAAGGCAGTAGACTCCCAGTACAGTTGCTCCTCCACATGACTGGTCATTACATTTACAGAACATGGAACGAATGGTCGTCAACATGGGATTCAACAAACCAAAGGCAAGTGCAATGCCTCTGACTAAAAGTTCTTAGGACACCAACAACCAAACCTCAGTGCAGCCACAGTAGAGATCTGTAACTACTACTGTTGAAATATCAACTGGTAGAGCAGTGTTGCACATTGTACAAATCACAGTTGGACATCCATGGACAGCTCATTATAAAAGTAGTCGTAGGGGAAGAGCTGGATGAAACACTGTTAAAAACAAATAATCATTTTAGCTGCACGTTTGTAAGCATTTCTTTTCATCCTCCCAAAAACAGTTTCATGGCAGAATCAAGAGGACACATTCACACAGACGTTTCCACAGCCAGACTATGGAATAATCAAAGAATATCAACCAAAATGTGTTTCCTACCAGTTACATGAATCTTGAAGGTGAGTTTCTGGCCAGCAGCCTCGCAGCTGTACTCCCCTGCATCTTTCTTCTCCACCTGGCTCACCACCAGCCGACGCTGTTTGCCCTCTGACTCCACCTTGAACTTCTTGCTCCAGGTGATCAGTTTCCCCTCCTTGTACCACTTCACCTCCATCTTCTCCTGGGCCACCTCGCAGCTCAGCGTGGCATTTTGAGTCAGTGCAGCCTTCACCTCCTTTTGTACCTTGTCCTTGTTTGTAAACACGTCTTCTTTCTCTGCAGGGACATCACAACAGTCACACCATTTTGCTATAGTCTGCTGCAGACCTTACTCCAGTTCCCCGTTTTCACTATACTTGCCCTTCACAGGGACCATCGTGATGCCTCATTAAGACAGGAAAACACTTTCCCCTCTATTTTGCCTTGGGAAATGATAAGCATATCATTTCATATCACATCATATCACATCATATCATATCATATCATATCATATCATATCATATCATATCATATCATATCATATCATATCACATCATATCACAAAGCTAAACATTTTGCAGTCTGATAGCAGATTTGGACATGTGATTTAGAACACCTGCATGCACTACTGAACCTCCTCCCTTATCTTTTTTTCTTCTGATGTCTCTCTACATTTCCAGAAAATCAGAAGGGAACGGCCCTCTAGAACAGGTTGCCCAAGGAGACTGTGGATGCTCCATCCCTGCAGGCATTCAAGGCCAGGCTGGATGTGGTTCTGGGCAGCCTGGGCTGCTGCTTGGCAACCCTGCACATAGGAAGAAGGGGGTTGGAACTGGATGAGCACTGTGGGCCTTTGCAACCCAGGCCATTTATGAGTCTGATTAGTGGCATTTTCCACCTCATTGTGTCATTCAAATTTTGTAACCAGATCTCTTCAAACACCTCCCCTTTTCTCACTCCTTGCATGCCCGGTGTGCTCTTGCACTGTAACCCTGCAGACACCAGCTGACTACAAGAGCTGCACAAGTTACCCTCCTTGCCTATTGTTTGTTGCAGTAATTCATTCCTGGATGTAAAAGCACATGTAGAAAAGTGTAGCTATAACACTACATGACAAACTTGACTCATGTCCCTCTAGAGTCAAGCTGTTAAGAACTAATAGCATCAAGCAATATCACATAGATAGATTACTTCCCTGCCCTAAGACCATCTTCTGACCATTTGGTGCTATTAATTAAGCCCTCTTAATGGCTTTTTTGTCTGAGCCATGTGACATTTTGTGATAGGAGTTACTGCTAGTGTTCCCTTAACCCTACACCAAAGTAGGAGGTATCCATTCTCAGGGAATCATGCAGGCTTCCTCTGTATTTGATGCTCAGAGACAGCCCCAGAACTTTTTAAATCTTAGCTTAGCTCTCATCCAATAATGTTCATCAAACAGTGCAACTTGTCCTTTGGGGATGCCTTTGATCTGCATCAACCAGTTCCAACTGAGTCTTCTTGGCTTGTTTTAGATCAGTTTTTCAACAGATAAAGCCAGGGTCTTTGAATTACAAAGTGAAATTGCAGAATGCATGATTCTCAACCAAACAGAACAGCAGGTGGGATGCAGGGTGAATACCTGAGCCAATACCACCTGCAAGCAATCCTTCAGTATCTTAGGAATCTCTAGCCATCCCAAATCCAGTGTTGTGCTTGATCTATCATCTCTGCTGAGTTTTTAGCTAGCTGATGGTGAGCATCATGGTGGTGATGGGTGAGCAGTCGGACTAGAGGCTCTCAATCAACCTTAAGGATCCTTTGATCAGAGGAATGTGAATGTGCTGTTAGAGGTCACAAGAGCTGCACTGCAGCATGAGCATACACAGCGAAAGGCTTTCAGTAGAGCTTCAGTTCATAAATGAGGACTGGGTTATGGAAAATAGGCTCAAGATAGAAACCAGAAAACAGATCTTAACGCCAGGTTCTGTGAATGCAGCCAGCTGAATTTCACAGATATTGAATTTCAATGACAATTTCTTGTGTTATTTTACCCTCCAGCTCCACCCTGAACAGGAACAGGTCAGTGACAAGCATTACTCCTCCAGGCTTGACCTGACAGTGCTTTACTTGTACTATGAGCTAATGCCAGGAAGGGCAGGAAAAGAGTTTCATCCACGTGCCTTCTCCTTCCTTAGTAAAACCAGTGTGAAACTGCAGCCACGTCAGGCTGAAGGAGACGTCTCAGATGTCCTGCCTGGATGCAGGAGCTCACGTGTCAGAGGATGTCTGGCACGTCAAGTCTCATGGCAGTGCAGTGCATGACAAACTGCAACAACACTTTCCTGTGGGCTCCTTTGGGCACGAGGCCCAGCGGGTGACACACCTCTGGCTGCAGCTCTTCAGAGCCTCCCAGCAGCCACGTGATGCCCATGGCAGAGACACAGCTGACCCGCACAGCAGATGATTTACCAGCTAGCTCTGGTTTACAGCAAGAGAAGATACAAGTGGCGATGCTGAATGGTGAAATACTGCGAGTGTGTAGCATGGGTATAAGATTGGTGAGCCTGAGGATGTTCAAAGTCAGGCTGGACAGGGCTCAGAGCACCTGATGGAGCTGCAGTGCCCCTGTTCATTGCGGGGGGAGTCCAACTAGCTGACCCTTAAGGGTCTCTTCCCTATCTATGAGATACACGAAAGCTGATTCTGCAGTAACCAAGCTACCAACAGCAGCTGTTTGTCTTACAGTTTGCCAGCACAGATTTTAAAATAACAGCATTGATTACTCATTTGATAGTCACATTACAGTGCAAAGCACATGGAAACGTCCACCAGCTAATTCAATTAATTCTGGGGGCAGACCTGCCAGTATGAAATATTATGCTATCATGACTGAGAGAAGAAAAGCAAAATTAAGACTAGCTGACAAACCTTGGCAGGAAGTTCTGCTCTCCATCAATTTAGTCCCATTATTCAGTTCTGTTGGGAGCTGTTTCCATGTCTCTCTGGAGTTTGTTCTTTGAGAAGAAGCAATTAAGTAAGCTCTCCAATGCCAAAGTGCATACACTACTCTAGGGCTTTGTTGCTTCTCCATGGATCAACAAGGGTGACAAGCCAGCAGAATATGATAAAGAGCCTCATGCATACTCAGTGTGAAAAAAAAAAAGCCAATTGTTGCTGGGAAGAATGTGCATTTGCATTTGTGTCATCTGCAGAGGGTACTGCAGAAATGGAAAGTCTTCCACTGGAGCAAACAAAGGGCTCTCATTTATTGCAATCAAGGCCCAGCGTGTGGATCTCAGAGATCAGACCTACACCCTGCAGCAAAACAGAGACCTGCGTGGGAAAGTTAAGTTTCTCTCTACATCTGTGCAAGAAAAAGCCCACCATGGAATGACAGCTAAGTAAACATCCCTGTGACTCTTCACAGGTCTCTTCTAAATTTGGGATCACTGCTACAAAAAGAGCTGTTTACATCATCTCTCGTGGCCACCCTGAGAGAAGAACAGGAAGACTGGGATGCTCTTTTTCCTATCTTTCCCTTGATTTCCTCTATATCTTAGGGACGAATCACAGGACAGAAAACAGAAATCAAATGGCTCTACAAAGCAGATTGGCCAGTTCAAGTCAATACACCCACTGAAAACACCCCAGATGCTGTCTGACAACAGCTGGACGGTCGGGGAGTCAGGTGAATGCAGTCTGCTGGCCCTGGGCCGGAAGAGGACAGCCCAGACTGTCACATACCTTTCACTGAAAGCTGATAGAGCATTTTATCCCCCTCACAGATGCACTGATAACTTGCAGCATCATCCATTGAGTCGTTGTGAATTTTCATGGTGTGTCTCTTCCCCTCAATGTGCAGTTCATAATTTTCACTGGCCTTGAGCTCCTTCCCATCCTTCATCCACTCCACAGTAGCAACTGTGTCTGAAAGCTCAGCCTGCAGTTTGGCTTCCTCATGCAGCCGAGCGGAGATCTTTTCTACATCTTTGCCCTTATTGGTAAATCTCACTGCAGCACCTGTCAGGAGCAAAGGCCTCGTTATTTCAATTTATATCAGGCTAACGTGGTCAATGTTTGCTGCAACATCTCTGAAAAAGTATCACCTTCTGTTCCTGCACTCATCATTGTGTCAGTGCTGAGCAATTCAAGATATTTCATTTGGTCTTCTTGCAGGATTTAGTAAGTAAAAATCAACCAAACATCTCCTTCTACTGATTAAGAATGCTCTAAACATGCTTCTGCAGAGGTTTCCACCCAATGACAAACAGCTCCTCCCATCATGAATGTTTATTTGTTCTATTTGGTCATGCAAATCTGATTGAAAGAGTTATTATTGGAATGATTGCTCCCCTACTTCTAAACTATTCCAGTGCAATCAGAAAGGCTGTCTGAACCTGGAGCTGAAAGTACTGCTCTATGGTGATGCAAACCTGCTGACTGAATGCACTGGCCAAGAGCTGTGAACTGCAGACATTCATCAGCTGGCATGAAGCAATCTGGTTCAGATACCAAGCAGCTGGGTAGATTGGCTTACCCTACACTCAGTGCTATCATGTTTAGGTCATTACCAGGACTCACGTCAGTCCATGGGATGCAATTTCAGGTATTTGGTACAGGCAGTGAATGCCTGCAGCCCCAGTTCTAATCATCAGATCACAGCAACTATGCCTTGACTGTAAGAGGAAAGGAGAAGGATCAAAGCAAATACCTCTCACTCTCATCTTGCTGCTGACATCAACATTTTTGGCAACAAATTTCACTTCTGCTCCATCATCGTTCTTGGTGACGTTCTTTATCATTAGGCTGTGAGTAGTTTGGGTTCTCTTGATGATGCAGGTCTCGCTTTTCTGTAAGACTTTACCATTGAGGTACCAAGTGCTGCAACACGTTGTTGTAAGGTCAATAGTAAACATGGCATCCCCTCCAGGTACAGCTTCACCAGTTGTTAGGGGGGATTTCACAGCCAGGACTGGGTCTGAGGAAGAACAACGTGGATGTCTTAATGCTCTTTAGATGCAAGTCTGGTATCTCATTTAGAGATGGAAGATTAAATCATAGGGACATTTCTACTTCTCCCTTTGCATGAGTGCTAGAAGAAGCACTTCTGTGCTTAAGATCTGTTACAGAAAGTTCTGCCTCTTGCACATGTGAGATATCAAAAGATAAGGATATTCATGTCTCTGTCACAGAAACAGAACTTGTATCACTTCAGTGGTAGCTGGAGGTTGATAGGAGATAGGAGAACTAAGAATAAAGGAAATCCTTTGGTGTGTTAATGCACTACTGTCCTTAAAGTCAAAGGAAACATCTTTAGGGAACTAACACAGCTGCTCATGGGGTTTTTGTGCTTACCAAGGTGCACGCTCCCTGGGAATTCCAGAGACGGGCTCTGTCCATGCGCATTGACTGCAGACACTCGGAACTGATCATCAGCCTCTGCAGACAGATTTACAGCCCCTGCACAGCTCTATATAACAGTCTTATAGAACTACCTCTAGTAGAAGCAATCTCCACACAGAGATTCTTTCCCAGCACACTCCGACACGGGGGGGGGGGGCAAAACGAGGAGGGGGCCACATACACACACAGCGCCGGGGGGGGCCCGTAACTGACCCCCACCCATCCTTTAAAGGGGTGTGGGGTCCGTTTTAATGGGGGGGGGCCGAGACCACCTTCACCCCCCCCCCCATCCCCACCCCATCCTTTAAAAGGGGGGTGTCCATTTTGGTGTGGGGGGGCAGCAGTGACAATCTCCCCCCCACCCCATTGTTTAAAGGAGGGGGGGTCCGAGACCACCCCCCCCACCCCATCTTTTAAGGGGGAGGGTCAGGGGCTCATGGGGGGCAGCACATCGTGCACAAATTTGGGGGGGGGGCCTATAAGAGGGGGGGGGTTACAAAAAGCATAGCTCTCAACTATAGATGGGATTGGGGGGAGCTCAATCGATGGGGGGGCCCCTTCATGCAGGGGGGGCACAGCGAAAGGCAGCGGCTTTGAGGGGGGGGGTTGGGGCTGTTTGGCCTTCGGGGGGGTTATTGTGCGCCCCACCCCCACCACCCCCACACACAATGGGGTGTTAATGTGGGGGGGGGGGGGCTTAGATTAGTTGCGTTCCCTATAGCGCTGCCCCCCCCGTCATTAACCCCCCCGCTTTATCCTTACGGCTGAGCCCCCCCCCGACAGCTCCCCATTCATCTTGATGGGGGGGGGGGGTTTGTCACACGACCCCGGCGCGGCATACGGCACATCGTCGACCCCACCCCCACCCCCCATAACCCCACCCGGGGGGGGAGGGGGCGATGTGGTGAGTGGAGGGGGGGTTCCGGAGGTGGGGGTGAGCAAAGCACAATATGGGGGGGGGGTCCTATAACTGGAGGGCAGCGGCTGCACAAAGAGCCCGCGGGGGTCGGAGAGCAGCACTTTGGCTGGGGGGGGGTGGGGGGGGGGGGCCACGGGGTCCGGGGGTAATGCTGCCCCACCCCCTCCCCCACCCCCCACTGCCGACCCCCCCCCGCGTTGCCCCCCCGCGTTGCCTCCCCGCCCCAACGTCAGCTCCTGCGGCAGCTCCTCGTCGCTCTCCTCCTCCTCTTCCTCGTCTGGGGGGTCAATATGTGGAGGGGGGGGGTCCCATCGGGCAGCGGCAGCTCCGCCGGCTCCGATTGGCTGAGCCGCAGTGCGCGGGAGCGGCTGTTGTGTGCCGGTCGGTGGAGGGGCGGCTCTTCATGGAGCTGCCCCGCAGCCAGCAACAGCCTGAATGAGATCCTGGAGTCCCAGACGCTGGAGGATGAGCTGGGAAAGAGCAGAGGCTCCCCACAGAAGGGCAAATCACGTCTGATAACGTGAGTGTGGAGCACAGCCAGCCCCTTCCTCACATGTGTGGGGCTTCCATGTTCCTCTGTGCCCATTGCAGTGTGCCACCCCAATCCTGCTGCCCAGCCAGGAGGGGATGGGATGAGCAGGTTGGGATGCACAGAGCAGTGCTCAGACATTGCTGGGACATTTGTGCACTGCTGTTGAGCTTCCCTTTGTGCAGCAGGGGAGAGGATGGAGGTTTACAGGTGGATGGTTGTTATTTCTATGGCATTGCACAGGTGGTAGAACCTTGTCCATTCCCAAACTTATTCCAGGGCATGCGGGAATTTGTGCAGTTGTAGTTCCTGAATTGTGCTATTTAAAACCCTCCTGTAAATGGGGATGTTTTGTAATGCCTGCTGGGGCTGCAGGCAGCATTGCCTTCCTCCTTAGGGGGCAGGTTTAATCACAAACCTCCCTATTTCCTCTCACAAACGTCCTACAAACCATGTCTGGGCATTGCTGTCTCGGCCTGGATCTCAGCTCCTGAGACTGTCAGATGTGAAGCAGCAGCAGCTGGGACAGGGCTGGCTCTGTGTGCCCTCTGTGGGTCTGTGGGCACAGAGTGGGGCAGAGGGATGACTGTGAGAGGGAGGAATTGCCCAGCCACTAGAAAGAGGAAATCAGCTGAAAAGGGGAGATTTTAGAAGCACTGAGGCTGTGGCTGCTTTGACAGTAAGAAGAAACCAAGCTGTCACTGTGCAGATGGGAACTCCAGTAGGAGAGCTGTGGTGGCTTTACAGATGGCAGACAGCAGCTGGAGTGTAGAGCCAAGGGTAGGGGGGGGATCTTCCTCTTAGCAATGCCATGCAAAGAATGATGCAGACTCCTGCAGGGTCGGCTTTGCTGTGTGACCCTGGGTGGAAGCAGCTGGAAGGTCTCAGCCCTTCTGCGTTATCCCAGGAGCTGGGGCAGTGCTCGGTCTCATCCCACCTCTGCTAATAGCAAATGCAGAATCCCTTATCTGAGTGCCCTTTTCTCTCATGTAGAGTCACCAACCCTGGGAAGTTCACAAAAAGTTTGGGTGTTGTGTTGAGGGATGTGATTTAACTGGGAAGTATTGGTGATGGTTGGACTGGATGATCATAAGATCATCCAGATCATAAGATTTGAGATCATAAGATCATAAGATCATCCAGGTCTTTTCCAACCTTGAAAATTCTATGGAGTTGTAGCAGATTGTGGGGGTGCAGGTGTGGTATATGTATGTACACAGATGGGAATATCCGTATGGAAAAGATAGATCCATGTGTGTTCTGGGCTGCACTGAAAAAGGGGTGGCCAGCAGGAGAGGGAGGTGATTGTCCCCTCCTGCTCAGCTCTTGTGAGGCCCTATTTGCAGCACTGTGTCCAGGCCTGGGAAGGATGTGGAGCTGTTGGGGGGGGTCCAGAGGAGGGCCACTGTGATGATCAGAGGGCTGGAGCAGCTCTCCTATGAGGAAAGGTGGAGGGATCTGGGCTTGTTTAGCCTGGAGAATGGAAGGCTGTGGGGAGACCTCACTGTGGCCTTTGAGTACTTGATTGGAGCGTATAAACCGGAGGGGGAATGGCTGTTTATGAGGGTGGACAGTGATAGAACAAGGGGGAATGGTTTTAAACTGAGACAGGGGAGGTTTAGGTTGGATCTTAGGAAGATGTTTTTCGCTCAGAGGGTGGTGACGCACTGGAACAGGTTGCCCAAGGAGGCTGTGGATGCCCCATCCCTGCAGGCATTCAAGGCCAGGCTGGATGTGGCTCTGGGCAGCCTGGTCTGGTGGTTGGCGACCCTGCACATAGCAGGGGGTTGGAACTGGATGATCTTTGGGATCCTTTTCAACCCAGGCCATTCTATGACTGTACAGTTCCATAGTGGAACAAATATAAAATGCTAACTATGTAAAACATGGAGTCAGACCTGTGTGATTTGTCCACACCAGGAGGTGATTAGAAAACAATTTGTAAGCTACAAAGCTGCTTGCTGGAAAGGAAAAGAAAATAAAACTACAAGAAAAATGGAAATCATTTCTTCCTGAAAATAGGAAGAATAATGGACCTGACATGAAATTTGGGTGAAGCTGCCTGATTTTATGAAGCTATTCCTGTTATTTTCTTGGTGCTGTGTTTCCCAAATGAGTGGTTTCTGGCTCTGCTTCAGCACCAGTCTGCATGTGAACATCAACTCTATTCACCATCTGGGAAGATTAGGACTTCCCTTCTCCCACCAGCACCACTGAATTACAGTTACTCAGTGGTTAAACAAAGGAATCCTTAAAGAAGGGTTTACAGCTGTCCTGTTGCCTGAAGTGCTTGGGGCATTCTGATGCTATTAAGTTCTATGTATTAACAAGTTAAAAAAGAAAAGGTAGGCATCAGATTGTTGTGACAGTTTCTAAGTTATTTGGAAAGCTGTACCACCCAACCACTCCTTCTATTTGATGGAGGTGACAAAGCTCAGTTTAATTTCTGACTGCTGTTTAAATTCTGAAGCTGGAGCTGGTTCCTGGAGCAGAAAAAGCTCGGAAGCTGTCCCTCCTACAAGCAGGCACCTCTGAGCAAAATATGACATCTCAGTTTCTTATGATAAGGTCAGGAGATCTGATTCCAGCGTCTAGCTTTCGGCTTCATGCTATGTTAGTGGGACCTTTGGCATCTAGCACTGACCAACAGCAACTGACAGGCTGGTAACAGTGCACCCCAAAACAGTTATGTGTCTATTTATGTTATGAGGGAAAATTGTATCGCATTGAGATTTCCTATTTTTACTCTTTGCAGATCTAACTAGCTACTGGAAGAATCCTGTATGCCATGTTCACACCATTTTCAATCAGCTGGATGAGTCTGTTGTTGGCATTTTAATACCATTGACCAGGCAGGCAATATGTATGGAGTATTTGGCTCTCTCTACAGTCATGAATATTTGAGTATCTTCAACATGTGGCTCATTGCTTCCATTTCAGGCTGCCCAGAGAAGCTGTGGGTGCCTGTCCTTGGTGTTGAAGGCGAGGTTGGATGGGTGATGGGCAGCCTGAGCTGGTTAGTGTGCAGCCAGCCCATGGCAGGGTGTTTAGAACTGAATGATCTTGAAGGTTTCTTCCAACCCAAGCTCTCCCATGATCCTATGATTCTGTGATTTCATTCAGGTTTATTAAGATGAGATGAGTTCTCCTGAATGTGCTGTTCTCCATATGATTATAATTGGAGTCTAGATGGGTGACTTAAACCAGACACCAAACTTTCTGATGGCCAAAATGAAGTGAAATCAATCCTTTACTGTGTCAGTAGTCTGTAACTAGAGCTTATCAGGTAATTCCCAGCCTCCTCCCTGTATCAGTGGCTGCACACAGTGAAAAAGTCTGATGGGATTTTAACCTCTAAAATGTTCCAAAGCAACCAGAGGGTCAATATATTCTCTATGCAAATACCTGCAGGAATAAGCTTGTCATGTATGTCCTCAGGTACCACAGTAGTTAATGGTGGGACTCAGTAGGTCATGCTGAAAGTTGAGTCTGCTGATCTTGAAGGTCTTTTGAAGGTCTTTTCCAGCCTACGTGACCTTATGCTAATATTTCTGAATTTTATTTCTGTTCAGCTCCCAGAAAACCTCCCACCCAGCCCCCAGCTGGCCCTGTGATGAAAAATAAAACAGAAACCTCAGTGACGCTGGCATGGTCCCCTGCGAAGATGCACTGCCCCATTCCAGTCAATGGCTACATTGTGGAATGCAATAAACTAACTGGCTTCACGTGGGTGAGGTGCCACGAGTCTCATGTCCCCGTCCCAGAGTTCAAGGTGAGCAATCTGTCTGAAGAGGCTGATGATCAGTTCCGAGTGTCTGCAGTCAATGCGCATGGACAGAGCCTGTATCTGGAATTCCCAGGGAGCGTGCACCTTGGTAAGCACAAAAACCCCAATGGAAATGGGTCAGTGTGTGCTGAGCAGCTGTGTTGGTTCCCTAAAGATGTTTCATTTGACTTTAAGGATAGCAGTGCATTAACACACCAAAGGCTTTCCTTTATTACTAGTTCTCCTGTCAACCTCCAGCTACCACTAAAGTGATACAAGTTCTGTTTCTGTGACAGAGACATGAATATCCTTATCTTTTGATATCTCACATGTGCAAGAGGCAGAACTTTCTGTAACAGATCTTAAGCACAGAAGTGCTTCTTCTAGCACTCATGCAAAGGGAGAAGTAGAAATGTCCCTATGATTTAATCTTCCATCTCTAAATGAGATACCAGACTTGCATCTAAAGAGCATTAAGACATACATGTTGTTCTTCCTCAGACCCAGTCCTGGTTGTGAAATCCCCCCTAACAACTGGTGAAGCTGTACCTGGAGGGGATGCCATGTTTACTATTGACCTTACAACAACGTTTTGCGGCACTTGGTACCTCAATGGTAAAGTCTTACAGGAAAGTGAGACCTGGATCATCAAGAGAACCCAAACTACTCACAGCCTAATGATAAAGAACGTCACCAAGAACGATGATGGAGCAGAAGTGAAATTTGTTGCCAAAAATGTTGATGTCAGCAGCAAGATGGGAGTGAGAGGTATTTGCTTTGATCCTTCTCCTTTCCTCTTCCAGTCAAGGCATAGTTGCTGTGATCTGATGATTAGAACTGGGGCTGCAGGCATTCACTGACTGTACCAAATACCTGAAATTGCATCCCATGGACTGACGTGAGTCCTGGTAATGACCTAAACATGATAGCACTGAGTGTAGGGTAAGCCAATGTACCCAGCTGAACCAGATTGCTCCATGCCAGCTGATGAATGTCTGCAATTCACAGATACTGGCCAGTGCATTCAGTCACCATGTTTACCACTGCATCACCATAGAGCAGTACTTTCAGCTCCAGGTTCAGATAGACTTTCTGATTGCACTGGAATAGTTTAGAAGTAGGGGAGCAATCATTCCAATAATATCTCTATCAATCAGCTTTGCATGACAGTATATTACAAATATACAATATATTACAGATATTACAAATAAAGATTCATTATGGAAGTAGCTGTTTGTCATTGGGTGGAAACCTCCGCAGAAGCATGTTTAGAGCATTATTAATCAGTATAAGGAGATGTTTGGTGGATTTTTACTTAGTAAATCCGGCAAGAAGACCAAATGAAATATCTTGAATTGCTCAGCACTGACACAATGATGAGTGCAGGAACAGAAGGTGATACTTTTTCAGAGATGTTGCAGCAAACATTGACCACGTTAGCCTGATATAAATTGAAATAACGAGGTCTTTGCTCCTGACAGGTGCTGCAGTGAGATTTACCAATAAGGGCAAAGATGTAGAAAAGATCTCCGCTCAGCTGCGTGAGGAAGCCAAACTGCAGGCTGAGCTTTCAGACACAGGTGCTACTGTGGAGTGGATGAAGGATGGGAAGGAGCTCAAGGCCAGTGAAAAATAGGAACTGCACATTGTGGGGAAGAAACACACCCTGAAAATTCACAACGACTCAATGGATGATGCTGCAAGTTGTCAGTGCATCTGTGAGGGGGATAAAATGCTCTATCAGCTTTCACTGAAAGGTATGTGACAGTCTGGGCTGTCCTCTTCCTGCCCAGGGCCAGCAGACTGCATTCACCTGACTCCCCGACAGTCCAGCTGTTGTCAGACAGCATCTGGGTGTTTTCAGTGGCTGTTTTGACTTGAACTGGCCAATCTGCTTTGTAGAGCCATTTGATTTCTGTGTTCTGTCCTGTGATTCGTCCCTAAGATATAGAGGAAATCAAGGGAAAGATAGGAAAAAGAGCATCCCAGCCTTCCTGCTCTTCTCTCAGGGTGGCCACGAGAGATGATGTAAACAGCTCTTTTTGTAGCAGTGATCCCAAATATAGAAAACACCTGTGAAGAGTCACAGGGACTAAATTGATGGAGAGCAGAACTTCCTGCCAAGGCTTGTCAGCTAGTCTTAATTTTGCTTTTCTTCTCTCTCTTTGTCATGTTAGCATAATATTTCATACTGGCAGGTCTGCCCACAGAATTAACTGGCACAGGCTGCCCAGGTAGGTGGTGGGATCCCTGGAGGTGTTCAGGAGCTGTCGAGATGTGGCCCTGATGGATGTTATCAGGGGGCATGGTGGGGTGGGTTGGGGTTGGAATCAAAGGAGGACCCCCATGTATTTCATCAGGAAGCACTACTGGTAATAAGACCTTTGGAGCAAATCCTGGTAGGGCCACGCTCAGCTGGTCCAGTCCGGAGGCTGTTCCTCCTTACTGCAGTATCTGCAGTGAAAACCAGCACCTGCTTTTGTGTGGCTGGGCTCACATCCAGCAGTGGTGAGGGGACTACAATGATAAGAGACAGTTGCTGAAAAAATGAATGAAATTTGACTGTATGATAGGACGGAGTTAAATGTATTGACAGGATCTCAGTCATCCCCGTGTCCATCAGCTGGCTCTCGAGCTCCTAAAAGACGGGCATTCTGTAGAACGTTGTTGAATTTGTATTATCCATGCGTGTTCTTGGAACTTCAGAACAAATGCATGCATAATCCAGACTTTGATTTTAGCAGCTCTGACTGTGCTGTCTCAACAGACCCAACTCAGTTGTGTGCGCTGTTTTGAAATGATATGTTAACAAGAAGTTGGAAAACAAACTCCATTACCTGGAGTAAAATAGGACCGTGACCTTAGGCTTAAACCTTTGGTTAAGACAGTGGTGAGATTTTGAATCTTTGAAGTCAATTATTCCACTGTGTGTTAATAGGGGCCAGTTTCATCATCTAACTTTTGTGCTCCAATTAATTTCCATAAAGGAATTCTCTTTTTCTTTTCAGTCCTAAGTGATATCTCTATCTTTTAGGCTCGATTTGTTTGCCAGGGGGTTACAGTGCAGTAATAGAACACCCTCCATTGATTTCCTTCTAGTTTGCTTGTTCCAATTCTTTCCTCAGGTTTCCTATTTCCGACATTTTCTTGAAGCCTTGGGCTTCTTCCTTTGGCTCTGTCCCCTGTACAGTGTATGTCCTTCAACTTGTGGATATAAGGTAATCTGGTACGTGGTTTATAAAAGCTGCCAATTTGCCAGCTTCTGAATTAGAATCCAGCAATTAGAACTGGGATTAAACGTGTACGTTTGGTTTTATGATAAATGAATGCCTCATGGTCAGCAATGTCCCTGCAGTTCTTTACCATCATACATATTTTGTGTGTCCATATTTTGTTTCAGCACTGGCAGACTTCATAAACAAAGAGACAACTGGAGGAGTTATCAGGGCCGTTGCTGGAAAACAAGCTGAATTTGTTTCTGAGACCTCTGAAGCCAGTGTCATGGTGAAGTTGTACAAAAATGGCAAAGAAATCACAACCAGTAAGAAATTCACAATGGAAGATAAAGGGAAAGTGCATAAGCTTGTGGCTTCAGCTGTAACGAAAGAAGACAAGGGAACATGCTTCTGCAAAATTGGAGATGACACTCTGATTTTTGATTGGAAAGTCTCAGGTAAGTTTGTGAGGCAAACATAGGATCACAATCCATGCAAAGCACTTCAGACTTAATTCATTTTATATGTCCAACCCTGTGGGTTTCCAGTATTTAGGACAAAGATTGCATATCTCTATTGAAGCAATTCTGACCTTACTGTTGTCCCTGTGCAAATCCACAGTATGAGCAAATAATGTAACTGTGTTGTGATGAATTCAAGACAGCCTTATCTCCAGCTGGGGCTGGAGACATGACTTGAGCCCTGACATCTGGGCTTCATTCTTCTAGTTCATGAATTGCCTCAGCACTTACATCATCTTTAAACCTCTGACTGAAATGGTCCTAAGTTCTTAGCATGGGAATCCTGTCTCCTCTTTTGACAAATTAAACTCCACATTTGGAGAGTTGAGTGTCTCCTGCTGTACCCGAAGGATGTTGTGATCTCTGAGGTGTCTCCCTGAGGTGCTGTAAGCACAGCCATTAGCTCATAGTGCAAGTAAAGCACTGTCAGGTCAAGCCTGGAGGAGTAATGCTTGTCACTGACATGTTCCTGTTCAGGGTGGAGCTGGAGGGTAAAATAACACAAGAAATTGTCATTGAAATTCAATATCTGTGAAATTCAGCTGGCTGCATTCACAGAACCTGGCGTTAAGATCTGTTTTCTGGTTTCTATCTTGATCCTGTTATCCATAACCCAGTCCTCATTTATGAACTGAAGCTCTACTGAAACCTTTCACTGTGTATGTTCATGCTGCAGTGCAGTGCTTGTGACCTTTAACAGCACGTTCATGTTCCTCTAATCACAGGATCCTTAAGGTTGATTGAGAGCCTCTAGTCCGACTGCTCACCCATCACCACCATGATGCTCACCGTCAGCTAGCTAAAAACTCAGCAGAGATGATAGATCAAGCACAACACTGGATTTGGGATGGCTAGAGATTCCTAAGATATTGAAGGATTGCTTGCAGGTGGTGTTGGCTCAGGTATTCACCCTGCATTCCACCTCCCGTTCTGTTTGGTTGAGAATCATGCATTCTGCAATTTCACTTTGTAATTCAAAGAGCCTGGCTTTACCTGTTGAAAAACTGATCTAAAACAAGCAGAGAAGACTCCGTTGGAACTGGTTGATGCAGAACAAAGGCATCCCCAAAGGACAAGTTGCACTGTTTGATGAACATTATTGGATGAGAGCTAAGATAAGATTTAAAAAGTTCTGGGGCTGTCTCTGAGCATCAAATACAGAGGAAGCCTGCATGATTCCCTGAGAATGGATACCTCCTACTTTGGTGTAGGGTTAAGTGAACACTAGCAGTAACTCCTATCACAAAATGTCACGTGGCTCAGACAAAAATGCCATCAAGAGGGCTTAATTAGGAGCACCAAATGCTCACAAGTTGGTCTTAGGGCAGGGAAGTAATCTATCTATGTGATACTGATTGATGCTATTAGTTCTAAACGGCTTGACTCTAGAGGGACCATTCTTCTTTGGTCACCTAGTTTTAAAAGAATACATGGCTCCTGTCTATTACAATTTTTAACGAATTATTTGTTCACTGATGTCATAAATGTGCCTGGCATAGCAATTGGCCTTGGCATATTCAGTGACTGAAAGCAACAGTTGTTGCTCTAAGAAATGCAATACTAAGCTAGGTCTGCCTGTAGCTGACAGCCATCAGCTTGCTCCTCAGGCAGGTTGTGTCTGGATGGAATGAAGGGCATGAAATACTGATGTGCTCATCAAACGCTTCTTGTTAGCTTAGAGACAAGGTGTTGAATTGGTTTGTTCATGTATTGCAAACAGGTTACTTAGCTGCCTTCATTTTAGCTTCAGAAGAACACGTGCAGAATACAGAATTGATTAAAAGAAATAAGAACTGTCTGCATAGAACTTACTCTTTCCTTACACAGGAGAATCAAGCACACGTTTGTATGTGAGTACCTCCAGAGGTGAAACTCGATCACCCAAATGTAATGAGCAGAGACATTACAATCAGTTCTAACTGTATCTTAATGCTGTACTGAAGAAGCCTGAGTCAGGATGTAAACCACTTTCACTTTTTTTCTTCAGATGAAGCCATTGATTTTGTCAACAAGCCCAAAACGACTCCAGAAATATCAGTCAGTCCTTCTGAAGACCTGGAGCTGGTGTGTGAGGTGTCAGCTGCAAGCGGAGCTGTCGTAAGGAAGAAAGATCAAACAGAGGTGAAACAGGACCAGAGGACAACCATCATCTCCCAGGGGATGCACCGCAAGCTCATGGTCAAAAATGTGACCCTGAGAGACCGAGGGAGCTACAGCTGTGAAACAAAAGATGACAAAGCAACATTCCAAGTGAAAGTCAGAGGTGAGAAAATGCTTGGAATCCCAGAGAGAAAGGAACGCTTCATTTTGTGTGTCTTGCATTTGTAGGATCAACTTGCCGCCCCTCTGGTGCAAAACATTTTGGTCAACTAGTGTCATAGCAACACTTTTCTACATGTGCTTTTACATCCAGGAATGAATTACTGCAACAAACCATAGGCAAGGAGGGTAACTTGTGCAGCTCTTGTAGTCAGCTGGTGTCTGCAGGGTTACAGTGCAAGAGCACACCAGGCATGCAAGGAGTGAGAAAAGGGGAGGTGGTTGAAGAGATCTGGTTACAAAATTTGAATGACACAATGAGGTGGAAAATGCCACTAATCAGACTCATAAATGGCCTGGGTTGCAAAGGCCCACAGTGCTCATCCAGTTCTAACCCCCTTCTTCCTATGTGCAGGGTTGCCAAGCAGCAGCCCAGGCTGCCCAGAACCACATCCAGCCTGGCCTTGAATGCCTGCAGGGATGGAGCATCCACAGTCTCCTTGGGCAACCTGTTCTAGAGGGCTGTTCCCTTCTGATTTACTGGAAATGTAGAGAGACACGAGAAGAAAAAAAGAGAAGGGAGGAGGTTCAGCAGTGCATGCAAGTGTTCTAAATCTCATGTCCAAATCTGCTGTCAGACTGTAAAATCTTTAGCTTTGTGATATGATGTGAAATGATATGAAATTATATGATATGATATGAAATGATATGAAATGATATGCCTATCATTTCCCAAGGCAAAATAGAGGGAAAAGTGTTTTCCTGTCATAATGAGGCATCACGATGCTCCCTGTGAAGGGCAAGTACAGTGAAAATGGGGAACTGGAGTAAGCTCTGCAGCAGACTACAGCAAAACGGTGTGGCTGTTGTGATGTCCCTGCAGAGAAAGAAGACGTGTTTACAAACAAGGACAAGGTACAAGAGGAGGTGAAGGCTGTACTGACTCAAAATCCCACGCTGAGCTGCGAGGTGGCCCAGAAGAAGACGGAGGTGAAGTGGTACAAGGAGGGGAAACTGATCACCTGGAGCAAGATGTTCAAGGTGGAGTCAGAGGGCAAACAGCGTCGGCTGGTGCTGAGCCAGGTGGAGAAGAAAGATGCAGGGGAGTACAGCTGCGAGGCTGCTGGCCAGAAACTCACCTTCAAGATTCATGTCACAGGTAAGACAGGTGTTGTCTGAAATACAGCAGAGAACAGTAAAGTAAAATCTAGTTTCTATTATACAGTGATCCAGATGCAGTAGTCTGTGCTGAGGATTTTTCCCTATACTTGATTGCCTGGGTTTGTAGAAAGTATTTGGTTTTAGTCTCGCACAAAGTGCTGTTTCAGTCTGTCTGTAGAATAATAATTACTGATATATGTACAATGGAAGCAATATTCAAGATATTATTCAAATCTCTCCTGTGCCTGAGGTCCCAAACTGTAATTCCTGTTCACCGAAACATTTGACTAAGATAAGTATGTGCAGTGAGGCTGGAGTGCATGTTCTACGTGCAGCCTTTCATGGCAGGAGAAGCAGGAACTTCTCCTAGTAGTACACTGCCTTTTTACTATGCCTTTATGTTGGAGGCTGCATCTGGATAGGTGAGTCTGCTCCTCACAGTAAGAGACCTGGTAGAGCTGACTATTCCCAGAGCTCAAAGTAAAATAGATATCTGCAAATCACACACAAAGAACAAAGGACTGTGTTGGTGAGCATATTTCCTTTGTGCCTTTGACAGTCACAGTTGTGGCAATGGTAGAGGCCATGAGGAGTCTGTTCAGGAAGCCAGGAGTACTGTTCTGGGTCATGAAAAGGCAGCCAGTGGTTTGACTATCACATGTTTATATGTTTTGATGTTTCACAGTGGGTCTTAAGGAAAAGGAACTCAGGTTTTGGTTGCCTGCAGGACAGATGTTCTTTTGGGTTCAATATGTTTGCATAGTGACTTGAAACCATGGGACTGGTGTTCAAGGACCCTCTTGGTTCCTTCAGTTCCTGGGTTCTTTCTTGCCTAGATTTGACACTTAGTTTCAACAGAAGAGCTGATATTCTCTAGTGAAGGCTATTAGTTTGGGCACAAGTGGTAACCTAAACCTGTTCCAACCTGTACATACAAACCTGCAAGATGGTCTCATTTCAGTCCCTCAGTCAATACTTTTTCTTTTCTTCCCTCAGAGCCAAAACCTGTGTTTATAAACCAGGAGAAGGTGCAGAAAGAGGTGAGTGCTGCCCTGGCAGCAAGTGCCTCCCTCAGCTGTGAAGTAGCACAGGATCCAACCGAAGTAAAATGGTACAAGGATGGAAGACTGCTTGCCTCCTCCAGAAAGTTCAGAATGGAATCTGTGGGCAAAACACGGCGTCTGGTTGTGGAGCAGCTGGAGAAGAAAGATGCTGGAGAATACATCTGCGAGGCTGCTGGCCAGAAGATGACCTTCAAGTTGGAATCAACTGGTGAGCATTCGCTTTGGGAGCACTAAGCAGCTTTGGTGGGATGTGGTTGGGGTGGAATGGGTGGTTTCATTGACATGAGAGAACAGGCAGTGATGCTGTGAAACCAGATGGATGATGCTCAGCCTGGCCATGTGCCTCAGAGCTCTTTGCTCAAGGAAGCCAAGTGTAGTTGTGGGGTTGCTCTCAAGAGCACAGTTTGGTAGGGATGAGTTGGCGGTTGGACTAGATGACCTTAGTGGTCTTTTCCAGCCTTAGTGACTCTGTGGTTCTCTGCTTCAGTAAAGACCTGCTCTCTGACTTACACACGTGTCCAAGTCAAGGATGCAGCAGAAATAAAATCTGTAGCAGAAAAGGCAGAATCTCTTTTGTGCCCATCTTACAGTTAAAGGTAATTATGCTTCTGATGACGATTTTGCTTAAATTATCTTATATTATAAACCAGCTAACATCCTTTGCTTTAATGTCTAAGAAGTTAAACACCACCAGGACCTTTCACAGAAATAAAAACTCCTACCTACCTACCTTTCTGCCCACAAAGTATCCAGCTTGTCTTTTGGGATTTACTTTTGCTAAGTAAAACAGATTATTTTCTTAGGAAGTTGATTTTCTACCTCTAGACTTGAGATTTGTGTTTGAACGTTGAGGGATAAAAAACATAGCTTGACTTTTTCTTCATTTTCTCTTGCTGTTTGAAAAGAACACAGGGTTCTTTTTTTAATATATACAGTGTTAGGGTATATATATGATGTTAAGTGCGATAAAGAAAAGGGAGACATTTGAGTTAGCACACTACTCAAGAGTTCAGTCCCCAGCTTTGCCACTGTTACAATTATAAGGGCAAGAACATTCTGGAAAATGAATTTCTCTTAAGTAGAGTCATTACGTTTGAGCTACAGAGACCTTTACTAGGAGAAAACTTGTTGTTCTGAGCTAAGTTGCTGTATTTAACCAAAGTAATTATCAATGTCCGTGTTTCATTGAACCTCTTTTCCATTTCGTAATGCGAGGAGTTTGATATCGGGATGGGAAGGTCATGGTTTGATTTGGATGTTGGAGTAAGAATCAAAAGATCTGGGCTCTCTTCAGGTTGTCAGTCTTATTGTCTGACTTCTTAACAACATTCCTTTCTTTCTATTATTTTTTAATGATGTTTTAAGGCATTTTGAGCTGATAGGTGTAGTGTTCATGTGCAGTAATGCTGACATGAGTAAGTAGGGTGATAATGTAAGGGTTTTTTACATTCCTTCTAAATCTCTGCTTTCTCTTGTTCCATCTTTCTTAAAGAGCAATCCATTAATCTAGTAAAGGAGCTGTGTGATGAGGATGTCACTGAGCCTGAAGAAGCCAAATTTGAATGCGAGGTATCCATTCCTTCTGTGAAACCTCGCAGGTGGTATCTACGTGGGAAGTCTTACAGGCTGGCGGAAACTTGATTATGCAGCAAGAAGGCACCATCCACCGGCTGACCATACTGAAAACCACCACTGATATGACAGGCACCATTCAGTTCTCAATTGGCAGATCCAAATCCAAAGCCAATCTGCTTGTTAGAGGTAACATATCCTGGCTTGGTTTACATCATGAAGATGAAGAATTAATTAATGTCCAGTCTTCCTTCACTGGGGTCTTTGAAATATTGTGTGTGTGTCTGGAGGTTCTGCTCCATTTCCAGTTCAAAGTCATTGGACACTAAATGAGACCGCTGCGTCTTAGTAAAAGATCTGTATGAATAGTTGTGATGTGCTTACTATTCAGATCTACAGAGCTGAGGTTTTGTCCTTGGCTATACCAAAGAAGTCAAATCAGGTGAAATTAATTGTATTTCTGAAGTAGACAAGTTTAAGTTTGGTAGCACCTAAATTTGATGCAGTTTGTCATTGATTTTATCTGAAAGAAATTTGCAGGCTTTTTATCTCCTGTTGTCCCCAGCGTAAGAGTCTCCATTCACATCCTAAAGTACTTGTTATATTTTCAACTCACTCTTATTTGAATAAAAGCCTCAACTGGGAGCAATTTAATAAGCACAGAGCAAGAGCTGGAGCTTGCATTTGGTAGATACTATACAGTATTACTTTATAGAAATGTAATCAATGGCCTTCCCTATAGACAATCATTTGTTTTATCTTTAGAGTTGTTCAAAGAACCATTGTGAACATGAAATTAATTGGAATGGAATAGTTGCAAGAGACTTTCCTCTTCTTCCAATTGTCCTCATCCTTTCTTCTCTTCCACCCCTGCTTTTCAGATTACCATATACAAATCACCAGGAAGTTGGAGGACAAGACAGCTTTGGAACGTCATTCTGTCATCCTGTCCTGTGACTTCAGGCCTTCTCCAAAGGTTGTGAAATGGTTCAAGGGCCACACACCCATCGAGCCCTCTGAGAAGTACAAGATCAAGAGGGATAAGCATTCAGCAGAGATCCAGATTCTGAAGCTGAAGCCCAATGATGCTGGTGTGTACAAGTGCAAGGCAGGAATTGCAGAGACTGAGGCCACGCTGACAGCTGAAGGTATGAGCAGGGAGGGTGGCCTCTTCCATGTCCTATTTCACCTCAGATTTCTCTTCTTGAGGTTGATTTCTGCCGTTCTCTCCTGCTAACTTTGCAAATGTATAAACTTCACTGAGAAGATTACACAAAGATTATCTAGTCCAGCCATTCTACCACATCCCAGTATGCTTTATAGTAACAGTGGTAACAGTTCACCTTGTTTCCCTACAGCCCACGATGTAGAAGTAAGGAAGCACCTGCAGGATGTGGAAATTGAAGAAGAGAGCTCTGCTGTCTTCTCCTGCGAGCTGTCCCATGATGATGAGGATGTGGAATGGTTTCTGAATGGCAACCTCCTTTACACCAACAATTACAATGACATCAAGAACGTTGGCAACTCCTGCACACTGACAGTGAAGCAGGTTAAGCCTGAGGATGCTGGCCCAGTGACAGTGAAGTCAGACAAGGTGTCAGAAAGCGCGCGCCTGAAGGTGAGAGGTGGGTCTGATCACAGCCCTCCTGGATGTAAGAGATGCTAAGGAGCTCCAGTTCATTCTATTGTGCAGCAATCCTGCTTCTAAAACTCACCTCTCTGGGTGACAAGTCATCAGGGGCTTTCTTCCAGTGGAAGGTTCCATTGCAGCAGATATCAACGAAGGAGGATGGTTTTGGTGTCCTGCCAAAGCATTCCATTGCTTTTTATCATCATTTTACTTAACACAAGGAGAGTTACAGGAGCAAATTTTTTTACTGCTTCAGTGCCATGCAGTGTCAATGCTGTTGTCTCCAAGGATTTATGACTGCAGGGAGAGATCATTCAGTGTGTGTTTTGCCTCTGGAATGACTAATGACCAGGCTGTGAGCAACCCGATCTAGCTGTGAATGTCCCTGTTTATTGCAGGGGAGCTGGGCTAGATGGCCTTTAAGGGTCTCTTCCAATTCTAAGGATACTGTGATTCTAATCTGCTCTCCCCAGTAATTAAGCTCTTTTACTCTACGCGCTCAGTGTTTGAAGGATTTCCTCTTTCTCCTTTCCTTTGCATTTGGTGGATGTTTTTTCCCCAGTATAAACATCTGATGTGTGAAATAGAAGATAGATAAAAGGAGTCAATAAAAGAGGAAAATCAAAAGTGTTCAGCAGCTTATCCTCTTAATACTGTGGCCTGCTGTATGAGCTCTGCTCCACGTGAGGGCAATGCCAGCTCTCCAGCTTTAGAAGAGCTACATCCCAATTTTTTCATATGATATCAGTCCCACCCACAGCAATGCAGGCTGTCCCTCCTGTTCCCTGTATTATCCTACTGATTAGTTCAGAATTCCTTAAAGTGTATTCAGTCAACAGACATGAAACCACTTTAGGTTCTATTTTGGTGTCATCAGTAATGGTAAAGATTTATTGATACCACTTTAAAAATCTGAACACAACTGGAAATGTCTCAACTTCTGTATCACGTTGTTCTGTTTTGCCTGTTTAATTGCAGAGAAGCCTGCTGTCTTCATGAAGTGTTTGAATGATGCTTTTGTTGAGGAGTGGGGTGTGATTAAATTGGAATGCGAAGTCTCTAAAGAGAAGGTCAAACCAGTGTGGAAAAAGGACGGTGTTGTGCTCACTTCTGGTAACAAGTTTGAGCTGCTACAGTCTGGGAAGACCCTATGTCTCCTTCTCCATGACCTCGAGAAGTCAGATGCAGGTTTATATACCTGTGATATTGGCACTGATGTTGCCAAGTCAAATGTCGGCGTTCAGGGTAAGTACTGTGGAAAGTGAAGGAGTGCTAAAAGCACATTCAGTGTGGTCACTATGTCTTACACCTATTCCCCCACGAGCCTTAATAGTTTCTACAATAAACTGTATTTCTGCAATTTAGCGCAGTGATGTCTGGAAAATTCCCATTGCTTTTGAAGTAAATGTATCTCCTTTTGCCATGAAAATCACAAAACATGTCAAGAATGTCCTGGAAATGTTTCCTTTCTAAACATCCCTAAAATGGAGAAATGGTTTGAACACCAGTAGGGGTAGGATGGTAACAAATTAGCTAATAGAAACATTTAATGTCTTGTCGTAGGCAAAACCCTTTTTCTCACGCAGCATCCTAGAGTTGTCCTCTCTGTTAGGTTTTTCCCTCTGTAGCTCATTGAATCTTCATTGTGCTCCATGGACTGAGCTGCTCTCCTTGTAGTTCTTCCAGAGCAAAGCCAAGAGATTCACGTCTCTTTTTTTTTTATAGCTATCTGGTAATTCTGAGAGGAGAATGTCTTAGAGAATACATCAGTGAGGAACGCAGCCATGATCTGCAAATCCTGAGTTCAAACACCAGTACTGCTACTCATGTCAGTCACAAATGCCTTTTCTCCATCTAAACCTCATACTAACCTATCTCTTATTTTCCAGAGCTGAATATTGGCATTAGCAAACGGCTGAAAAACACTGAAATCCAGGAGGTAGAAGATTGCACTTTTGAATGCATTCTGTCCCATGAAAGCATTGATGAGTTCAAGTGGACACTGAATGGAAGCAGAGTGGAAAGTGGTGGGCGATTTAAAGCTTCTAACGTGGGTTGGTAAGAGACTCTCCTTATCAAAAGTGTGACTCCTACTGACTCTGGGGAAGTCGTTTTTATTGCCCATGGTCTAACCTCCAAAGCCTCTCTGTCTGTGAAAGGTAATGAGATGGGAGAGATTCTGGGGTCTGATTCCTTCAACTGTCTTCTGATAAGATTGTCATGAGAGCTAACTCATAATATGGTTAAAGTGAATAGCAACCTTCTACTTGAACCTTGAAGCACTGAGAATTTCTCTTAAAAATAAGTAAAAGGAGGAACCATTTGACACAAATGTGAGAACTACCCAAAGCACTGGGGTAGTGTTGGAAATGGGCATCTCACTACAGCTTGTTCCATTAACAGTAAATCAGGAATGATCTGTTGAGGGAACTGTGGGAGCAAATATCCTCTAAGTATAAGCTGAAGGGATGGCCTTCACATCATCTAGCTGTACAACAAATTCCTATCTAGAACATGTGCATCTGAGAGCATCATCCGAGGCTCCCAGTGTGATGAGTGGAGAGAAGAAAGAGGCAGTTTTCAGACATGGTTCATCATCCTCAATTGGGTAGATTTAAGAGAAAATAAATGCTGCCTGGAATTCTATTGTCTGTACTTTGCAGATTACTGCTGGCTGTAGGATGGCGTCTGTTGCAAGTGCCTCTCTAACTTATCTCCAGCATGTAGATGCATGTATTTTGAGAGAGGCATCCTACCCTAAGTGTATGTTACTCAAAAAGCATGTTTTCTTTCAGAAAAACCTACTGAGGTTACAAAACAGCTGGAGGATAAGACAGCAGCAGCAGGGCAGGACATCAGCCTGAGCAGTGAGCTGTCGAAACTGGATTTGAACATCAGGTGGTACAAGGATGGCAAAGCAATCAGAAAAAGCCAGAAGTACGACTTGCAGCAGGAGGGAACTGGGGCCATTCTGATCATCCATGACTCTACTGCCAAGGACAGTGGGGAGTACCCCTGTGAGACAGAGGACTCCATAACAAAAGCCAGGGTCACTGTGCAAGGTGAGTTGAAAAGCACACTGGGGATGGCATGTAGAGAAGTCGAGGTAAATATCTGCAGCCTGTGGGTGATGTTTTTCTCTTCTGTTTCCTTGAGCAGGATCAATTCTTAGTTTTCAGAAAATATGATGGATTAAAATCTTTTCCTTAAAATAATCTGGAAACTGAATGATTCTCCAGTGTGACGTGGATCTGGGCAGCCTGGTCTGGTGGTTGGTGACCCCTTGGAGGGGGTTTGAAACTAGATGATCTTTGAGGTCCTTTTCTACTCAGGCCACTATATGATTCTGTGATCATTCTATGATTCTATGATCTTGGGTGTTAGTGAGCCAAGAAAAGATGGCAATCTGAATTAGTCTATATTGAATATGTGTAATCAAAACTATATGCAGTTTATCAGATGAGATCCTACCAGCGCATGTATAATGGTATTGAACTTTCCAGATATCTACTGGAATTATCAAACCTATGTAAATGGGTGGACTCTGTGGTCTTCTTAGACTCTTTGCATCTCTACGTGATATTCTGAAATGAGGGCAAAGGAGATTCAGGACACCTCTGTATGCTTGGGACTTGTTGGGGTAACAAATCCTATTGTCCTACACCCTCATCCTTTTTTTTTTTCCTTCCAGAAAAACCTAATTACTTTATCAAGGAACTTTCAGATGTGAAAATTGAAGAAAGTGGAAGTGCACTTTTTACATGTCAGAGCGAGAAAGCCGCATCCTTCGTCATATGGAGGAAAGGCATTGCTGAGCTCAGGCCTGGCAGGAAATACAAGAGGGCACAGAAAGGACGAGACCTGCAGATGAGCATAAAAAATCTGGAGAAAAGTGACAGTGACGTGTACACCTGTGACATTGGTGATGCCCAGTCCAGAGCCAAGCTGGTTGTACAAGGTATGTGTGAGAGCCATATGACTGCGCATCCTGTTTCTCCACTACCAAGACATTATCCTGGTAGAATTTGTACATTTATGGCAGGTCTTTAGGGCTGCAGCTGTCTGGCCTGAATAGCGGTTCACAAGCCATGCACAGAGCAAGCTGCACGGAAAGGGAAAGAACTACCGACTAGAGCAGTGCCATTGAGAACTATATGTATCATTTAAAAACCAAAAATGCTGATGTACGGTGAGGCTGGTGACCCAGAAATCAGTGTGAACTTTCTATCTCTGACCTTTCTGAGTTAAAAATAGTCCTCCAGAGTTCTAGGCAAAAATTCCCTGATGCTGCATTCTGGGTAGTTGTCACGGTTTAAACAAAAATCTACCTGTGTCCGTGACAGGGGGGCCACAGGCAAGCGAGGTGCTAGAAGGAGCTGAACCTCTGTCCCAACTACTTCAGAAGCAGCCCAAACCCCCTTGTACATGGCTAAGATCTCCTTCTCAGTTGGAGTGTAGCACTCCTCAGACCCTTTATATGCTCGACTCCAATGTCCCGGGGGTTGGCCTTGGGTTTCTCCTAAAGCTCTTTGCCACAAACTCCAAGTGGGACCTTTCTCTCCAGCAGCAGTGTAGAGGATGTTCTTTACATCCTGTCCTGTCCGTACTGGCCCCAGGGCCACGGCACGGGCTATCTCTTGTTTAATCAGCTCAAAAGCCTGCTGCTGCTCAGGACCCCATGAGAAATTATTCTTCTTCCGTGTTACCTGATAGAGGGGGCTCACTATGTGGCTGTAGTTTGGGACATGCATTCTCCAAAAGCCCACTACTCCCAGAAAAGATTGGGTCTCTGTTTTATTTGTGGGCGGAGACATAGCAGTGATTTTGTCAATCACATCTGCTGGGATGTGACGACGTCCATCTTGCCATTTTATACCTAAGAACTGGATTTCCTGGGCAGGCCCCTTCACCTTGCTGCGCTTAATGGCAAAACCAGCTTGCAAAAGAATTAGGATTATCTGTTTTCTTTTCTTGAAAATCTCTGCTGCTGTATGGCCCCACACGACAATATCATCAATATACTGCAAGTGTTTGGGAGCATTACCCTGTTCCAAGACAGCTTGGATCAACCCATGGCAAATTGTTGGGCTGTGCTTCTACCCTTGAGTTAAACGGTTCCAGGTATACTGAACAGCTCTACAGGAAAAAGCAAACTGTGGCCTTCATTTTGCAGCCAATGGGATGGAAAAGAAGGCATTAGCAATGTCAATGGTGGCATACCACCTAGCTTCTTTTGACTCCAGTTCATACTGGAGTTCTAGAATGTCTGGTACAGCAGAACTCAATGGAGGTATGATTTCATTTAGGCCACGGTAATCCACCGTCAACCTCCATTCTTCACTGGCTTTATGCACTGGCCATATGGGGCTGTTAAAAGGCGAGTGAGTTTTGCTAATCGCTTCCTGATTCTCTAATTGGCAGATTAGCTTGTGAATGGGGAGCAATGAGTCCCTATTGGTGCGGTACTGCCGTCTGTGAACCACTCTGGTGGCAATTGGTACCTCTTGGTCTTTTACCTGGAGCAACCCCACAGCAGAAGGATCATCTGACAGATCAGGTAAAGCTGACAGCAGATAAACACCATTTGTGTTAACAGCAGCTATCCCAAAGGCCCATCGATACCCCTTGGGATCCTTAAAATATCCCATCGTAAGGTAATCCAAAACACTTGGAGCCTCTGGACCAGTCACAATAGGGTGTTTTTGCCAGTTTTTACCAGTGAGGCTTATTTCGGCCTCCAACATAGTCAATTCTTGGGAACCCCCAGTCACTCCATGGATATATATTGGTTGTGTCCCTTGGTGACTTGAGGGCATTAGGGTGCATTGTGCACCAGTGTCCACCAAGGCTTTATATTTCTGTGGTTGAGATGTGCCAGGCCACTTAATCCACACAGTGCAGTATACTCTATTGTCCCTTTCCCCCCCCTGGCTGGGGGCAGGGCCCCTCTATTGTTTACCTCGTTGACTTGCAGCAACTGGAACTCTCCCCTTCTTGGAAGAGTTCACCTTGGTAGTTGTTTCACCTTGTAATTCTTCCACTCATGCCACCTGAAGTGCAGAAGTGGATGAATTACACCACTTCTTCATGTCCTCCCCATGACTACAGAGGAAAAGCAACAAGGCAAGACATGTAGTCTCATCGTTGATTCGAGGTGACTTATCATTGTCATTTGCTTGAATACGAGGACGTCTCTTTTTAATGGTTGAGATTTTCGATGATACAGGTCGAGAGGAACTCATGTTGTTTAGCTTCCTCAATAGGCGATTGTGGAAATCCTGGTCTCCATCATCTTGTACCACCGTGGATTCATCTACATCAGGCACATTAGCCAATTTGTCAATAATATCATTTTGTGTTCCCTCCATTTTGTTTAATCTTTCCACAATTTTGACAATGGCTGAAGTATACAGATTAACTTCTGTAGCGCTTATAAATAATTCAAGTTCCTGAAGTCTGCCAATTAGTTCATTCACAAAGGGTTTCCTTTCCCCTTTGCCATATACTAATGCAAGTGCACTGGCATGCTTTTCTGGAGCTGCCTTTGTAAAGTCACACCACATTTGTCGTGGAACGCGGACTGCTTCAGGATCATGTAATTGGTTTGGATCGTTACGATTGAACTCGGGGCTGTATAGCATTTCCACCAGAGCACTTTCTCTCAAAGATTGGATACCTTTCTCTATATCAGTCCATTTCTTTCTCTCAGGCTCCAAGTCCCGTTTAAAGGGGAATCTATCTCTTACCGCTATCAACATCCGCTTCCAGAGGGTGTTGGACCGATTTTGGCATGTGCCAATACCTCTGTCCACACGCGAGTCCCTGGAAATGCTACCCAGCTGGCCAGCTTCACTGCCTTCAAGCCATGCACTGTTGGCACCATTGTCCCAGCAGAGAAGTAACCAAGTGACCATATTTTCTTTTGGCTGACATATGAAATCCTTTCTTAGATCTCGAATTTCACTGAGTTTAAAAGATCGATCAATAATGGTCATTATACTTTGCTCACCTTTTGCTCTATCAAGCGTCCCAGGTGTTGATGGTGGCAACTGTGTTGATGAGGCTGCCCCATCTATAAGTTTGGACTCGAGAAATTCTCGTAAAGAAAATCTAGCTTTTGGCTCCTCTTCAGACTCTGACCCCGACCCTTGTGTTATTTCCTCCAGGTAACCCTCCTTCTTTTTCCTCTCTCCTAACTTCCTCTGCTCCTCTAAATTCTTCTGCTCCTCTAACATCTTCTTATTCCCCTCAGACATCCTCTGCTCCTCCAACTTCATCTGCTCCTGAAACTTCTTCTGCTCTTCTAACATCTTCTTATACTGCTCTAACATCCTCTGCTCCTCTAACTTCTTCTGGTCCTCTGACTCCCCCTGCTCTCCTGAGTCCCCCTGCTCTCCTGAGTCCCCTTGCTCTCCTGAGTCCTGCTCTCCTAACTCCCTCCACTCTTCTAACTCCTTCTGCATTTTCTCTAACTGAGTTGAAACTTGTTTTGTCTTTCCCCTCTTACATGGGCAACCAACATTGTATCTGGTGTCCCCGATGGTTGGTCCAATTGAACTACATGTGCCCCCGGTGGCTAGTCAAATTGGACTACATGTGACCCTGGTAGTTGGTTAAATACATTCAGCTCACCCCGGAGGGCACATAGCTGGTCTCGGAGAGCGTTCCGCTCGAACTGGACAGCACCCAACTCAGTCTGGAGGCTGTCGTAGTTGGACTGAAGAGTGTTGTACCCGAACCGGAGGACGTTATGCTCGGACTGGAGAGTGTCGAGTTTGGATTGGATACTCTCATTCTCGGCCCTGAGACTCTCTCTCTCAACCTCAAAATCTTCCCTCTCAGGAATGGTATTGAATAAGGCCTGATAAGCATTAGCTAGGCCCCAAGTCATTTGTGCCTCCTTAGATCTGCCTGAGTCACAACATTCCTGTCTCAAATATGCAGTCAAACTCTCAGGATTCTTTAAGTGTTCAGGAGTAAAGCTCCATGACACTAAAGATGTCTGTCCTCTAAAAGTCTCTCCAAAGTTTCTCCACACTCCCTGCCACTCAGTATTCTCTGACTCTAGGGAAGACTTCCTCCTGAGGTTATAAATCCAGATACCGAGTGAGATCACTACAATAACCAACAGCAAATTGAGGGAGATTAATACGATTGACAGTGTGGTCCACTGGGACAACTGGTCAGTCGAAGACTGCTTAAAAGATGCAAAGAAAAAAGGAAAAGCACGCTCAAAAACCACCATATCCGTACTATTGGTTGCATTAGTTGCATTAGTTGCTCCCTCTGGAGCTGCATGCAAATACCAAATAAGCGTTGCTAATCATGCTTTCAATCTATTATACATTCCTATAACTTCATAAGAAAAATAGGCTAGCTGAAACATGGTCCAATATGTTTGGAGCATCGTAAAAGAGGAACTAATGAAATGCAGTACCTTATAAAGCACACTTAGTAGAGGGAACTTTTTTTTTTTTTTTTTTTTCAATAGAGAGGGAAAAAAACTAAAAAAAAAAAAAAACCAAAGCTCAGCAGTGTTTATAAAATAAACCGGAGTATTGGCAGTCCGCCTGGACTTTCAAGGTCAAGCTCACAGGTGCAGAATTGCAAACCTAAGATAGCTCCTTAACAGGAAAAAAAACTTGTAGCTCTGCTAAAAGCTAAAAGAGCAACAGAAGAAAACACAGAAAAAGAGCAACTCAATTTGCCCGCATTCTCCACCAAAATCTGTCACGGTTTGAATGAAAAGTCCACCTGCGTCCGTGACAGGGGGCCGTGGGCCCCGCAGGGGCCCTAGGCCGAAAGGAAAAAGTTAATTAGGAAAAGAAAACAGCGGCAACGATCTAAGGAGGCACACTTATTTACTAAATACTATATCGAAATACCGGATAACACAATATAATACAATATAATTGAAAATTGAAAATTGAGCTAACGAATCAAGCAAAATAGGAGAGAGAATGAGTCCCGTAACCGAGAGGCCTACTGTGAAATCTAGGCGAACGGCTGAAGGCTCCCACACACTGCCCTGAACACCAGAACTCGAAAGATGTCAGTCTGTTCTGCGACTGAGTTAATATAGAGTCCAGGTCCCGTGACCCATCGTGTTGCTCTCTGGGAGATGTAGTCTTCTTCTGTAAGTTGCAGATTCAGTAAAATTATTCATGCTTTATATGATGTTATGATGTGGAATACTGATAGCAAAATTACAAAATTATTAAACCATGACACCCTGGTATTTTTCTTTTTTTTTCCTTAAATATTTTCCTTTTTACTATTTAAATGTTATGGGCACATCTTATAGAAACACAAGGCTGTTTACAAAGAAGTGCATGCTGTGTTGCTGTATGATGAGCAAGATACATCTATTCTTCATCTAGCAGGAATAGTTGCTGAGCCTTAAGAACAGTTTCAGAAAGCTTTGGGAATTTGGGCATTTTCCTTGTTTCTGCAACACAAAATGAAAATTTACGCTGTATACAAAGAAAAGGGGAGTCCAAACTTGTACGTTAAATTTGAAGGAGATCAATCTGGGGTAATATTTAAAAAAAGAAAAAAAAAAAAAAGGGGGAGTGTGGTCATCAAATACTATAAAATATATTAGCTGTTACTAGAATGCCACTTATCTTCCCCCCATACGAATCACTGTCATGTTGTATGTGAATTTGTGAGGTGGGTTTTGAAGCTGAAATTAAAAACTTCTTGTATGGCTGTCTTCATAGTGGCTATCCAGACTATCTGTAGAAATAACAGCTATTATGTAGTCAGCTATTCACCAGTTTTAACTGATTATAAATTACGTTTCAGGGTGGAGAACATAGCATAGTGCCTGACACCTGTGTTGATCCTGAGGGCATTCTTGATTCTGTGCATTATGATGTCATGGATATTAAAGAGCAAGCTGAGGCAGCACATAGTTCCATTGTATCCCTGGAGGACCCGAAGGAAGATACTGGCTGGTTTGAAAAGCAGCTGGAGAAAACTAACTTTGAACTGATGGAGACCAAAGAAGAGCTAACAGAGGAAAACACCAAACTACTTAAAACTGAAGAAGAGCTGATGCAGAAGAACAAAGGTGAGTTATGCGATGTGAAAGGTAGAAGACAGAAATAGTTCATTAATCTAAAATAGAAATAACCAGTTTGAGTAGGAATTAGAGGAGATGTTCTACCTTTGGAACCATAGCCTGTAGATAAGTGATAGTTTATTCCTTGTGTATATTCAGGTTCAGCAATTCCACGGTTTTTGGTTATTTCTTTTCTTTTTTCCCCCTCTCCTTTAAACTGCAACTAGCAGCTTTACGCTTTCGTAAGTATGGGGTTAAATGTCTATATCTTGATTTTTACTTTTATATTGCAATCTCTACTCTTCTTTATGTCTTGTTGATGCAATGTTTTCGTTCCAAGAAATATAGAAAACTTTTGAATCACTCCCAATAAGTGAAGACCACATGCAAATTAATTAATCTGTTCAAAAGCTACCTAAACGTTAGAATATCTGGAAAAATTGATTACTTAATAAACTATCTATTGGCTACTTATGTAATACAACCTTTTCTGTGTGTTACAGACTTTGAAATGCAGATGATTAAATTGGATGAGTCTGATGAGCAACTTAAAGAAGCAACTGAGGTAACTTTATCAAGAAGATGTTGTGTAAAATTGTTTTAATACCAACTTGTGGTAGCTTAAAATGCTATTCCAGTAGGCTCCATTATCAGGATATCTCCACGTTCTATGCAGTCCATAAAACTTTATCCTGACTAATGTACTGCGAGCTACTGAATATGTGAAGACTAGCTTGATTAAGTATGTGTGCATACCACTTCTGATGGTTTTTGTTCATTTTTTGATGTTTGGTAGCCTGAAGTAGCTCTGAAAAAATTTATAGTTAATTCTGTCACTCAGATCTCTAACCTTGTAAGCTTAGCAACTTGACCCTTCTTAGTCTTTGACTGTCTGCATCACTGCAACTTAGTATTTCCATGGTGTTAAAGCTGACTGTGATGAGTAGTCATGTCCTCGCCTATTACTTCTTCCAAGAACAAGGCTCCAACTCTATCTGTGAGATTGTGTGGCCTGAACACTTCTGAGGCTTTTCTTTTCATAAGCTACTAAAGATGAATAATCAGTCCTTGGCAGTGCCAGCATGGCTTAACAATCGCCATCTTGTAAGTAAGGAAGCTTCACTTGTGGTCAAGGACACAATCTAAAATATGCGTGACAGAGCTGACTAAGCTTTAAGGTTGGATTATATCTGTCACGATGAAAGTGATTTTAGCAGCTTAGCAGAAGTGTGATGTGATGGACTTGTATGAGAGCTGACCATTTGCTCTTTGACCATGTTTGTAATTTTGTTGACTTCTTGGAAACAGGAAATTCTTTGATAAACTGGTAAACTCTTGATTGTGTGCAAGTCTTTTACTTTGTAACCTGCTAGGCTCTTGCTTTCCCCTGTATACTCTACCGAGTATACACTTGTCATTATCTGAAGGTGTACTTGTTCTGTCTGCTATTGAGATTTGTAACTGATGTCTATAGAGTCACCGGGTAAATATTTTAGCTGTATGGTTTTGTGTAAATATTTGCCTACAGAAGATTACTGAGACTTAAGTGCTCCTTTTGTTAAGCTTCAATGTAACTGATCTTATATCAATACAGGAAAAGACTACCTACCATTTAACTACCATTAAAGCAGAACCGGCAGAAGAGAACACTAATAAAGGAACTGAAAGCAGCCAATTTTCAGTGCTTTCAGTTAAAGCACTGAAACAAGAGAAAACTGAGTTGGAAGTGGGAAGAAAGCGCAGTACTGACGAGGATAAGCCTACTGTGGAAGAGCCACCTCCAAAGAAAGGTACAGTTTCTTCCATCGTTGAACAGGGTGTCTTCCAAAACAATAAATTGCTTCCTATTCCGAATCGGAAGCAAAAGGCTGTGAAGCGCGTACCTTATGGTATAAGGAGAAAAGCCACTGTGTTAAACTGTAAATAGAAGTAACTGTTATGTAAATATCCCTTTTTCAGAAGGTCCTATGCTGTTCATTTTTGAATGCTTAAGAATAAAAGTTTTTTGCACTATTTTTTTCCTTTTTGCTGCTTTTTCCTAATCTGTTGATGCACTTGCAGATTTGGTAATAGTTTTAAAGCAGTTTCTTTAGGATTGTTTCAACTGCTGTTGCTGATCTTCTGAGTAGCATCAGCTGCTCAAGTGCTTTTTTTTGTTTGTTTTGTTTTTCCTGAAGCAACTATCAAAATTGTTGACGACCTGCTAATTGCTCGCTCATGGGCAATATTTGAGCAAAATGGTTTGGATAAGCTCTGATGCATTTAACTTCACTTCTGGGCACAGCTGAGCATCAGTGTTCCTAGAATTACGGAAGGCATATAAAATGTAGAAGGGAAAATCTAAAACTTAGCTGTAGTCCCTTCCTTTCTTGTATTCCTCTTGCAAAATATGTGCAAGGGAGAAAGTCAAGGCCTTCTTTGGATGAGATGCTGTTCTTGGATGATTTGTCCCTGCTGCCTTTATTTGGCATAAATATTGAATCCTAATGTGACCACTGAATGGCATCACATATAAGCATCTTACCAGAGACTGAGGGAGGGATGTGGACTCCTCCATACTCCAAATAGTAGTGGGTTTGTTATAATCATATGACCAAAGCTCTCATTTAAAAATTAATGACAGCAATGCTCCACATAGGAATTAAAATGGGTAGCTGATAGTCACAATGTCATCATGAAGTTTTCTGTTAAGAAGTACTGAGTATTCAATCATGTTAAAATTTTCTTCTATTTGTGAGTATTAATAGCATCCAATTTCAAAAACTGCTTAATATATATTCTTTAGCTATGTTAAATATACACAGTAGAACAATGAGCACAGGTATGTTGTGCTGGTTCTTTTGTAGAATTAGTTATATAAGTAGCACGAGCAAAAGTGTTTTAGGAGATGCTAGGTTATCTCAGCTTCAAGTTCAGGGTATTTACACCATTCTCTGAGCTTTTAGGTCTTGTTTCCTATGCTCTGTAATAATGCTTTTTCCCTACTTCCTCTGTAAGGAGCTTCTAGACTGAACATTACACATCTTCTCCCTAGTCTTATTTATCTTGCTTTAGTGCTTGCTTGTTGTTTTCAGCATAAAGTGTTTAGATTACTTATAAATCATATTCCCCTCACTAGTGATGCTGGGAGCAGCAATCAAAACCCAAACCTGGTTTAGGGTTGAATATGCCACTGCTGTTTCTTCAGTATGACTTTTAAATCAGTTGAGGGCTGTATATAAAACTCCTTAGATGAGTTAAGAGGCTGTTTCCATGCAATACATGTGAATCTGTATGTAATGCAGGCTGCACGTGGGCGCTACAGCAGAAGTCGCTTTTGATAGAAAGAAAATGCATGTGATTTTAGCTAATTGCTCACCAGTTAAAGAAAAAAACAGCCCCAAGCTAATGGAATATTTATGGAAACTTGAATCTGCAAATTTGTACAACTTTATGAATGAACTTTATATGCAAAAGAGTAAGTGTGGACAGAAGTAGGAATCCTCATATTTTGTTTAGAGATCAACTGAATAAGAGAGACAGATATCAACACTTAAGTGATCAACTTGTCCAGGGTTTTATCTTTCTTTGAAAGTAAGAGGACTGTGAGTTGGAATGAAATTTCTTAGAGAACTGTTTATCTACCATTTAGATGTAGATGGAGTGATTCCTGGCTGCCTTATAGGGATTGCTGAAGCACAGAAGATAGAAAGAATATAGCTGTGAATTATCTATCTCGTTCCCATGTTTCTTAAATCTAATTAGATTTTCTACTGGTGTGGAGTGGAAGGTTTGAGTAGTGCCATGGTAAAAGTGTTCTTCCAGACTGAAAACCTTTTGCTGTGAATTCTGTGTAGAAATCTGAGGCACCTGATTACGTGTCCAGAGAACTTTAATTCCTTCACTAGTATCAAATACTATGTGATGTGAGGGCATGGCTTGCATATTATGACAGTTTTTCACTTAGAAGTTGCTACTTGGTGTTGTGAACTGCTATGTAATAATGATTTTAATCAATCTGAGCTACATTCCTTTTCCCTTTTTTTTGTTTGTTTGTTTGTTTGTTTTACAGTAGTTGTAAATGAGAGAAAGAAAAAGAACACTGTAGAGCAAAAGAAAATTGAACACATGAAGCAAAAGTGCTCCACGTACCGAAAGGAAGTACTAGCACTGAGGGAAAGAACTGAAATCTTGGAACATCATTTAGCTGTGCTTGAAGAACAATGCAGAAGAGAAAAAAATAAAAAAGAAGATTTCAGTAAGCAGGTAACAAGCCTGCGTATTGAGCTTTCTTTTTCTGAAGAAACAGCTGATGCCCTCCGTGAACAAATTCTGCAGGGTCAAGCTGACTATCGGGAAATTGCTTCTGAACTGGATGAACAGAAATCTATAAATATGACACTTGAAAACAAAAATGCCCAACTAACTAACAACATAGAAGTTGCCAAAGAATGTATAATTGATAAAGTGTCACAAGTAAAAGAAATGCGGACCAAATTAGATGAATTATACAAATGTCACTTAGAGTTTCACGCCATCGGTACTGACTTTGTCAGTGTAAAGGATTCCTCAGACTGTGAAAAAGATGAGCCAGGGACATCTCAAATTAGTTCTGGATGCATTCAGTCACAGACTTCTTCCATCTCAGATCTTGTGCAGGACCTCTCCTTTAACTATAGTCTTGAAAGGATTTGGGAAGTATGCAGAAGTATTGTTGATGTTTCCTCACAAAAAAGTCAGCACATCAAAGCACTGCTTCAAGACAATGAAAACCTAAAGGCGGGACTGAATAATGCTGAAAATCATAATCGTCATTCAGAGAGTTAGGACGCTCCTTCCTGCTAAACAGAGAAACAGAGAGAGAGGGAAAGCCAATCTGTTAGCTGTTTACGAGCTTCATACACAAAAGAAACAGCACACTAGCTCATGCAAAATGTTAGTCATTAGAAACTGAACAGCACTCCTTGCCCCAGCTTAGCAGTTGTGTGGATTCCCAAACCCACAGCTCCATGGTGCTGTTTGTTCAGACCCAGAGTGTCTACAGGTAGAGCCAACCATCTGCCTAGAAAGTCAAAGGGGGTCAAGTGACCAGGACAGGCACAACTGACATCAGCACCCCCATGCAGTGTTTGAAGGAAAAGCAAAAGTGCAAAGAAACCGAGCAAATTCAAACCAATGTGTCCTTTGAGAAATGGGTGCACCGTGGGAAAACGCCACAGCAGACAATCCCACAACAAAATGGGCATCATTGAACGAAGAAAGAGGCTGAAGTGAGTCACCTACACGCCACTTCTGCACATTCCACCCCAAACCTGGTTTGCACCAACAGCAGAAATCAGTGGGTTTTGGATCACTTGTAATACTAAGCAAGAGAAGTAATACTTGCATTCTGTGATTCCTCCTCCATATCCAACTACAGTCTTCTCAAAATTCAGAATTTATACAAACTTATAAATAAATGCATCACTCATAAAGCCAGATGTCTGTATTACTTTTTCTTTATCACTCTCCTTTCTGGAAAGTGCAGGTGACCAGCAAGCTGTGGATTTGATTCTCAATATGGAAGCTGACACAGATTTGGGGACCAAGTTCCAGTGGGAGAAAATGTAGAGCAAGTGGAGGTGGAAACTCAAAAAAGAAAGTAGCTTGTCAGCATGAACACTCCAGAAACAGGGCAGCAGTCAACACCTCCTTGCAAGACACCGATCTGCTTCCCTGCTCCATCAGGCTCCATGCCAGCCCAGTACAGCACTGCTCCTGGACACAGCAATCATTTCACCAAGACTCAGCTCAGCTACCACCATCACACAGTGGGACCGGCAGCCTCCAGCAGTCCCTTCAACCCAACCTGTTCTGTGATCCTGTGATCTGTGACCACGGGTGAAAAACAACTGCAGCTGCATCTGAGGCTGCCCCAGGACTGACTCAAACACACTGACATGGCAGGGGCAGAAAAGAGTTCATTTACAAAGTGAAAGCAAAATGTTTAACGGAAGAGACCAATGCTCAGCCTTTCCATTCTGAGCACTGTCCAGCTGACACGGCGCACTGCACCGCTGTGCCAGCATGGCTCCTGCTTGGAATGGCTGCTTTCTGTGCCCCATCAAGGAAAAACTGCAGGAAAGATAACTTCAGTTTCACAGTCCTGACGTTGGTGTTACCAGTCCCCAGAGTAGTTCAGAATATCCTCAGGGTTGCTATAAATTTTCAGTGCTGACTACAGCCCTTTGGAGTGACTTTCATACACCCACGTCCTTCTGGTCCAGGGGGACTCTGAGCACTTGGTTAGTTCCACCTCATGTTGTGAGGAAAACAGCAAAAGCCTCTATAAGGGCTTGCAGTAGCCAAAACCTGGATCAGAATGCTCCTCCTGTAAGACCTTAAAGCTTAGAAAATGTAACAGAACTACTAGGTTTGCCATCATTGCAAGGTGGCAACAGCCCTCTTTGTAGGCTGAGGGTGCAGAACTCACTGCCTCAGCCAAAGTCAGATGTGCATTCTGACAGTTACTGGTGACACGCATTTCCTGCCCTGCTTAGAAAAGAGGTGTATTTTGTGCTCATATAGGAAGTGCTCAAGAAACGTGTAGATGCAGTAGGCAGAGCATGGTTTAGAAGGGAAATATTGGTGGTAGGTGGACACTTGGATCATTGGGGATCTTTTCCAACCTTGGTGATTTGATGATTCTAATTTAAAGGAGAAAAGACAACTTTTTAAAGTAATCTGGAAGGTGAAGTGCAAATGTCCATTCACACAGGGATGATCCCAGTTTGGAATCCAGCCTCTGCCCCTTCTGCTTTGGGTGAATGAGCTCCTTCCTGATGTAGCAGCTTGCTGGCTCCCTCTGCACCAGCCAAGGGAAGTGTGCCATGTGAGTGAATCTAATGCAGATGTCAGTACACAAAGAGGGCAAATAGGCCAGCACAGAACCTTTCAGCATCACACCACGACCACCCAACAGCAACCTCCAGAACTATGATTAACAAATAGCAGTAGGATTTACCTTTTCCTCCATGACTGGCGATGACTGCAGCGACAAACATAACAGCCAAAACAGAGCAGCAATTGCACAAAAAGCAAGACAAAAAAAAAAACAACAAAAAAACACAACAACTATTAGAGAATGAAGGTCATGCAAACATGCAGCCCTATCAGAGACAGCGAATGCATGCACTTTTATTCATACTACTTGGAGGTGTGCACTGTACCCATTCCCCTCCTCAGATGGCAGCACACACACACACACCCCAGCAGTTCTTGCACCATCTTCTCTCAAGTGACAAGGAAGCACCCTTGGTGCATTTACAGCCTTATGCAAATATGTATTTACACAGTCTACCATATAAAACACACCCAAGCACATCCACAGGTGAAGGTAACCAAATGCACTCACAAACATGTAGGAAGACATTGAGAGATTACACCCATATCCCCCCCAAAACACATCAGTGTACCAACTCACAAGTGCTGGTGTTCACCCACACGCAGCTGTGCAGACACAGGACCACACAACCCTCAAAGGCACAAACATACACAAATACAGCACACATGAACAGCCCAAAGCTTGAAATGAAGGAAAACGACCCACTTCCCAGCTGCTGTTCCTACAGATTCAGATGGAGGCCTGGCAAGGGCTGTGACAGACACAGAGAGCTGCTCTTTCTTCCCATTCTTCCAGGAACTAGCAACACGTTACATGGAATAGCATCCCTCCAACATAGAGACAATCCTCAGTGCAAGGTTTGTCCTTCATACCAGAGAACGGGGTGTGGGGGGGCAACCAGCCTAACACACTCCAACCATTACAGCTGTGATCAGGATTGGTTTGGGGCAGAGGAAAACAGAAACAACCTATTGAGGGAGCTGTCAGGAACACACACTCTCACAATCCTAACAACCTACTGGTTCTTCTCACCCCATATCTTCTCTTTCCATACCCATCATGCCTGCCTCCATTCACCTACAGAGGCCACCATCCAGCTTCTGCTCTTCTTTCCTTGTATAGATTTCTATATTTTTCCACTGGTCTGCTAGAAAAGCATCACCTTCAGATGGGAAAGGGTTACACTGTATTCTGTAATCAGTTTTATTTTTCTAAGCCACTCTCTGACATGACACCAATTTACTGCTCTGCAGAAAACACAGCACTGAGAACTTACTATATGGAAAGAACTCAGCCAGATCAGAATGTTCCTATTCCAGTTCCTTTTAGATCCGCTACAGATTTGTGCTGTCCTTCAGAGTTTGTGCAGGAGAAAGCCTAGATAAGTCTCTCTGCCTCTGGAGTTTAGGGTATAACTGCTTCAAACTGCTATATTGCTGCCCCTGAAACACTGCTGGATATTCTCCATGGCAGGAGAGCTGAGCTGCTCTCTGCAGAACAAAAGAAACAGGACCACACACTGACACTTGGCTTCCTGCAATGCTGCACCCTGCCAGCTCAGCAATTCCCAGCTCCCCCTGTTCCCAGCTGAGACATGGAGATGGCAACAAGACAGAAACGCACACATCAGCACAGCTGTTCTTCCTACAAACATTCATACCTTTCAGGTAGGTGGGAGAGGTGAGTTGGACTGAACAAAGACCTAATCCACCCTGTTTCTCCTTCACCATGGGTGTGCCTAAGAGCTTGTACAGAGACATCTGACAGCAGAGGCACACAACCCAGCAGAAGTCTCAAACATGGATGTTCTGCAGTTACAGAGCCCATTTTCCTTCTAACACAATGTTACGTTACCAACAGCTGTGAACAAAACTCCCGTTCCCCCCAGCAGCCCTGTGTTCACACCAGTAAGGCACCAGCACAGAACCAGAGGCTGACCCCCAAACCTTCCCCTCACAGCACGATGCTCGGGCAGGAGGCCAAGCACTGGCTGGGGAAGGAACATCACGTCTGCAAGGAATCGGGGAGCAGTTTGTGTCTCTCTTGCTCTCTCCTCTGCTGTTTTACAATACACAACCAAAACCTTGATGATCTGAATTCCTTCCCAGGCACTCCAACCCAGCAAAAGGAAACCACAGCTTCCAGAGAGCTTATATTGTTTATTTCAAGACCTGACACTTCCTTCCGCTTTCTTTATCCCAAACCTAATGGACACACTAGTATTTAAATGTTACGGATCTAAACAGAAGGTACTAAAATAACCTTATGTTTAGAAAATAGGAAGAATATTTCTTCTTTTCTTCATTTGAAATTATCTTTTTATATGTGGTTTTAATAGAGTGGTTTTATATACTGCACTTCATTTCCTGCTACTGCCATTCCTTTAAACAGAGGCTGGCTCTGATCACTTTGGTGCTATGAAAACAGAGGGGAAAAAAACAAAGCACTTTCATGGGCATAAGTAGATCTATTGAGTGACTGACTCAGATAAATCTTCCCTTAAGAAACTGGGGAAGAAGTTACATAAAGGCTAATGCATTTAACTACTCCAGTTTCGCTGGCTATCACACATGCACACAGACACACACAAATGAACACTCTCTTCCATCCCCATCCATTTTATGGATCAGTCTTATACATGATACCTGAGAACACAAACGTTGCTTTCCAGAAGACGTCCATCTGCAGCAGCACAATGAAGTCTAAGCTTTGTAACAGAACACAAAAAACTCCTCTCTGTCAAACCTTAGAGAACTTATCCACAACTCACCCTCAACCCATTACAAAAAGCTTCAGGTACAATCCATGCCCACAGGGAAAGATCCTTTGGTTTCTTTCTCTTGCAAATATGCACTCATTTGATAAGTTCCTGGATGGCAAACATTATATGGAGAGGTTATGGCCCTACCTTCTCCCAGGTACACTGCCCTCAGTTTGATTATTTCCCACAACCTGCTGCATCTTGGATCGTTCGATGTGTTCCACATAGGTCTGGATCATCTGAGAAGAGGAAAAAATACGTGAGGCAAACAGAATAAAACAAAAGACTCCATTGGACTCCATGATCATTATGGGTCCCTTCCAACTTGGGATATTCTGTGATTTCTGTTTTTTGAATATTGTTTTCCAGCATTTACTTCCAATTCCTTAAAATTTCTTTAAAAAAGTGCTCTCTGATGTTCAGACAGAACCTCCCGTGTTCAGGTTTGCACCCTCTGATTCTTGTTTTGGCACTGGGCACCACTGAAAAGAGCATGGCTTCATCCTCCTTGCACCCTCCCTTCAGATAATGTTGATGCTCTCGAGTTTCTGAAGCTCTAGTCACTGTCAGGATGAAAAACCCAGTTCTCTGATGTGGTTTTATGGGTAAGCTAAGAGTTTGTTTATTTGGAAGGAATCAGGCAACAGCTTACCTCTGTGTGACGCTGATGTAAAGCATTATACTCTTTCTTCATTTCTGATTCACGCTCCTCCAGCCGTGAAACTGCCAAGAAAAGATTCCACCCATCAGCTAACATACAGATCTAGACATGCTCCATGCAAGAGAAGCAATGAAACCTGCACTACACTAGTGTGGATATGTCGCACCCTGTAGATTGCTCTGATTTTTATACCAAAGAAAGGGACAGCCACAGATTTCAGGCTTTCCACAAACTACATTAAAACAAACAAGAAAAAACAGCACATGAAGAATATCTGCAAGTATATGCTCATGGAAAGCAAACTACATAATCGTATCTGGTGCACAGCTTTGCTTACTCTGATCTGCATAGTTTTTGGTCTTCAGCTCCAACTGTCGAGTCTGAAATTCAAGGTGTTCCACTTGGATTTGTAGCTCTTTCTTCTGCTGTTCCAGTGCATCTTCAAACTCTATGAACTTCTGTACAGGGAAAAACCAGAGAAGGAAGCAAGGATGAGGAACAGACCTAAACGTATTTGACTTTTCCTCTTCTCTCCTCCTATACTATGTGTGCGTATATATACATATATATATGTACACACACAAAAAAAGCAAGAGATAAGAATTTCTATGTGCTTTAAGTTAAAACAGCATTTACTCAAGCTAGAAATACTTATCTTCTAAAATAAAGTAAAAGATGTACTTTGTGTATCATTAAGATATAATCTGCTGGCCAATGCAAGTTATGTAAACCAACACAGTTCCATCATCTTCAACAACACCTTTATCATGCTAGGCTGAATTTGGATTCCTGTTAGTTTTATGTCAGAAAAGCCAAATTCTGTGTCTACGGTCACGCATTTAGAAGTGCCTACGTCAGAAATCTCCTTCAGACATCAGAAAGTTCCCACTATTAATGATGTTGCATCTAAATTTTGCAGGAAACCTACAAGCCTTGTGGAAAACCAACCCACAACCGTCACACCTCACAGTCTCCTTTGCAATCCACTTCCCAGATCTCAGACCAGAGGTTTTTTCAGGCACACATCAGAGAAGGGGTAGAGAGTTACATGGTAAAAACCAGAGCAACTTTGACAGGTGATTCTATAAGGATGGCACATTCAGCTCCAGAGCTGCTAAGAAAAACTTGAGTCTTACTTTTTCAGTTCTGTAAGTTGAGTTATGCCTCAATTGGTGCAGAATGGAAGCAGTGAGTGATGAGACCTCACAGCAAGAAAATCCCGGCCAGTCTTCTCTGGGATTCAGTAAAAAAGAAAAAGTTCTAACCAAGACAGCCACACTGAGCAACAGGCCTAAAGAAGCCATTTCACTTGGTTTGGACTGGTTGAAGCTATGCTAAGAAAAGCAGTATTTCCCTCTGCCCCCTCTCAGGGTTTGCTGGAAGCACTCCATGCTAATGCTCTGTTGACAAACTTCCAATTACAGCCCAGCGCTAAATCCCTCTCCCTTCTCACTTGCTTGGCTTTCACTCTTGTGCAGCTCTCCTGGCACAAGGTGCCCATCTCTTCCCAGCTCCCCACCCAGGCGTGTGCCACCCAGCCAGGCAGGAATTGTGCTTGGAGTAGCAATAAACTTTAACTGACTCTAAGGAAAACATTCACAGAACTCTCAACAGTAAAACAGGAAGCAAAAGAAAGCAGGAGACCAATTTTATTCCCACTATGTAGGTCAACTTTAATAGGATTCCTGGATTTGCTACCGTTGCTTTGGTTTAGTTTAGTGAAACCGATTGGAAGATTAAACATTCCACACTAAGGCTCTTCTTAGTCCTGTCTGTCTTGCAGCCTCAAAGTACTCAAACAAACTGCAAACTAGCAATGAGCCGACCACGTGGAGAAGAAACAGAGACAGCAGCAATAAAAATTAATGCCACTCTAAGTGTTCTCAGGGAAGAAGAGCATCTCAGGTGAGTGCACTGCAGCAATATCCTGCTCCATCTCCTACGGAGATCGAACACCAGCTCTGGGCACAGGGACCCAACGGCTCCTCACTCTGTCTGGCTCCAAAACGCTTCTTGGCTGTTCCTCCATCAGAATCTCCCAGCCAGTGTCTCCCCCTGCATCAGAAAGTCAAGACAAGCAAATAAAGTGGATGCCGTTGGGAGTGGCCACCCAGCAAGCATGGGGACATGGAGGCACTGTTCTCTAAGGAACTGAGAGAGACCTGAAATCCAGCTGCCCTGGTCCTTATGGGTGACTTCAACATTGCAGATGTTAACTGACAGTAACACACAGCTATCTATTTTCCACACATATGTTTACAAACTGCACCAGAACAGAAGGAAGGGATGCCATGGAGCCTGGACAGGCTCAAGAAGTGAGGCCTCAGGAACAGGTAATTCAAATGATGTTGAAGGGAAAATCTTCCTTTCTTTTCTACCCCACTACAATGAAATCAATGGGTGAACTGGAAGAACAAAGAGCCCACTCCCACTTGTCCTGGGAGAGCAAAGCCGAGCACAGCATTACTATTTTTTCCAATCCCTTCATACTTGCTTTCAAAGGATAATTTTCCAGCAGTTATAGGAGCCAGATATATTTTAAACAGTTAATAATGATGGAACATGACGCTGCTGTACACATACAAATTAGTCTTGCTGGAGCCTCTCCCTGGATTTCAAGCAGGATCGCTGGTCTCTAACATCTCAGGATAAGGTTACAACCAGCACCATGGTTCACACGCTCATCGTTAAATGGAAAACAACGAGCACAAAATCATCTTAAGTGAAAGAACGAGTATTCCTCTGCAAAGCAGCGGTACACTGGAGATGGCTGAGCTTCCTGCATTACCGGCTTTCAGAGGAAGAAAATGACTAAAAATAGTAGCATGTGGTCAGAAACCATCATATCATATTAACAATAAATCAGGCAGAGTGAGCTAGATGTGCATATATGCAGAAATCTTATTATAAGGTCTTAATCTGGGCTGGCTGGCAGCACGTATTACATGCTGACGGGAACAGCAGCAGCTCAGCCGTCACCTTACCCTGCGGCTGGGCAGAGAGCAGAGCTGGGATGCACTGCCCGGGAGAACAGGGAGGATGCACAGCTGGATGCACAGCTGGATACACAGCTAGACGCACAGCTGGATGCACAGCTGGACGCACAGCTGGATGCACAGCTGGACGCACAGCTGCCTGTGAGGAGGGGGCTGTCTGCAGGGCAGGAAGGACTCACACCGCATTCCACTCCCCACCTGCAGGAAGGCTGTCAGCCAGGGAGCCAATGCAGGCTGTGCAGCCTCCAACTCACAATTTGGGGCAGTAATTAACTGGCAATTCGGGAAGTTACGTTGACAGTATTCTGTCTTAGGAGGCCAAGACAAAGAAATAGGGCAGAACCCACTGGTGGCAGGACGCAGTACTGCCTGGTGGGCAGATGCTTTGAGCTACACCCCACGCTCAAATCTTTGCTATCCTCCCCAAAGAGAAACACTCCTCTGAAGGAACACCTCCACCTGCACAGGAGCACACAGCCTCAGTGAAATAACATCCCCTTGACAACTGCAGCCCTTAAGGGCTTTTGCTTCTCTTGCTAATTTCAAGGATTCACAAGCACATCTTTTATGTGTTAGCTACTTTATAGTTGTAGATTGGTCTTCAAATGCTTCTGTGAAATCAAATGCTGTTATTTTGGCATATATCAATAAAACCATCTCCTGGATTCCTATTCCAAGGGATCTGAGCCTTTTTTTGAAGAATGAGATGCTCTGCCCTTTAAATGCTCTCCATGAAGCAGGCCTGGTGCTATGGCAGAGCCAGGGCAGGCAGATGGGCTCTTCCCAGCCCTGACACAGCTCTGCCCCCGCACACCATGGATCACTGTAGAGGAGCACAAAGGGAGCACGGGCAGCTAACAGAGCTCTTCAAGGCAGCCTTGTGGTAAGTGGGGCTGACAGGGCAGGAGGTGCTACTCGAGTGCAGCAGATGAGATCGGACTGGGAGATGCCACTCATGAAGAGAATCAAAACATCACACAGGAGGAACGAAGCGATGCTGATGGTCAGAGAGGAGCTGGGACTGGGCAAGGGCATGCAAACATCGTGACTGCAATGAGAAGACTTGAGAGAAGGGAGCTGAGCACAAAGCAAAGATGAGCCCCAGGTCAGCTGCAACACAGTGTGAGGAGACAGACAGACGTGCTGCCATCTCCAGCCAACAGGATGTCACACAGGTGAACACGCAGGGTGATCACACCAGATAAATCCTACCATTGTCATTTTGAACAGTGCAACACTCCAATTCATGCTAAAGCCTTCCAGGAAAGCCACCTGCTATTGCAGCCCCACACGCCCAGGGATCAAACCAGGCACAGCCAAGTGTCACCCAAACCAGCTGCACACAGATCCCTCCATGGGGCACTCCAACCTGACCCTCCTCCAGCAGGCAGCGAGCAGAGCTCGGCTCGTGCCACCAACACAATGGAGACCAAAGGCAGGACTGGTTTCTATTAATACTTCAAAGGCACAGATATCTCATGGAGGCAGAAGTTACTTGGAGTAAAAGTCAATGCTGGCACAAGAACAAACCAGTAAAAACAGGCTGCAAGTTAAAAAAAAAAAGAAAGTGGAATTCAGGAGGAGGTCACTTTTAGAAGAGCAGACGCAAGAGGTTTAAGTAATGGCTTTAAGACAAAGCCTGATACATTTATGAAGCAGCTTCTGTAATGCAACTGCCTGCAGTGCTGAGGAATGGGCTGCTGAGTCAGCAGGTCCCTCCCAGTTCTGTGCTCCTACAAGTGGGTGCCATCGTAACACCCGCTACAGAGCAGGAAGAAAATTCCTATGCAAGGTCCTATGCATAAGCTGCAGATGTCACTAAATAGTGGGAGCTGCTGGCTCCCTGGAGTGTAGGGAGGCCTTGCAGTGAGAGCTTGACGAGTTAGTGGGATGTGCATTAGGCTCCACATGAGGATTAACAAGGGAAGTGCTATACTCTGCACTGGGACAGGGCAGCCCCAGCTCTGTGCAATGACAGGAGCGGCACAACAGAGGTGCTATAAAGGAAGGGAAGAAGATCGCTCACCTGGAGCAGAAGATCTCGGATTCACATGGGAAAGCTGCACCAAGGGGGGATCTCCAGAAAAAGACCCTTGCCAGCAGCAGTCTGCCCCTAAATGGGCTCTAGGAGAGGTGCAGCCATTACCCTGCGCTCACACAATGCAAAGCAGGTGGAAGAACACGGCAATACTGAAAAGCTGACGCTGTTCCACAGCTTCAGTGTTTTGGAGGTCAAGGAAAAGAAATGTGACATTCTGAGCCCTGCAATCACAGACTGACTGCACTGCTTCATTTCAAGGGACTTCTGACTTCAGTGCTCTTGTCCGGGTGCTTCTGCTGCCCTATTTTAGAGCAAGTGGAAAATATTGAGTCACTCTGCAGTCAAAGTGTCCAGAAAAGCTTCGCTTTTGGCTGAGAGTATTTTGAAAGATACTGAATGCAACCATCCTGGGGAAATGAGTGGCAGAACATGGAGACAGAAACCTCTGCTTCAGAGGAAGGGAAATGAAGGCTGTGCAAGCTGCCCCAATGGAGCAGGACATGGCTGGGTGCACGCTTATGTAAAACAAGATCTGGTGGTTCTGCAGTAGCGGGAACAGGAGGATACGACACAACTTTTATGCCAGAGAATAACATCCACTGCTGGTTTCAGTTCACTTAACATCAATAAACTAACGATGTAATCAGACGCCCATGACATGATATTGCAATACAGGAACAAATTACTTTGTGATCACCGACTCCCAGCTCCCCAGCATTGCTGCAGCTGTTGAAATGATCATTGATACACGCAAAGAACTCAACAGCAAGGGATTGAACATCGCTCCTGGAGGTGGAACCCCCACTGAAGGTGGGGCTGGAAGCTGCAGACCCAGGACAGGCAAAGCACACAGCGCCGAGTGCTGCTCAGGGACGGAGATGGGCTTCCCCTGCTACAGAAGTGCAAGGCGTGCTCTGGTCGGGGGTGCATTTCTCTGCTTACAATGAGCTGATGAACAGCAGAATTCTCTGTAGCATAAGAGATTTTCACTTCCATAACACGTAATCCACTGCACAGGAAGAGGCACACAGGAAACTGCTGCAGGTAATGGTGTGCTTTGGTCACACACAAAGGGAATGACAGCTGTATCTCACACACGTGAGCTGATAGCAGAGGCTACACAGGGGGAAAAACCCATTTGTTCTCATAGAAGCACATTATCTATTCCTTTCTGCTAACAAGGCCCTATGCAGATACTTTTTTGCCCATTCAGCTCAGATGCGCCTGAGGATGACAGAGTGCTTTTACATCTGCCAACAGCACCGTGCTGTGGGTCCGAGCGTCCCTGCAGGACGTAAATGTTGTCACCACATCTGCTTCTAGGAGCAGGCACAGCAGGAAGCAGCACCCCCTGTACCTGGTAAACTGAGAGCAGAAAGATACGAGTCCAAAGATGCAGGATCCATCCATGGGGCTGTTCCACCCCACGCCCCGAGCCCCACTCCTCCCCAGCAGCAGCACATTTCCAAGTATTTAATTCTCAGAGGCTACAAAATACCGGCTTGTGGAATGAAGTCCCACACTTGGAATTGCTTTTCAATCCCTCCCTGCCTTCATATGAATTTGAAAAGATCAGCTGTAAGTTTTATTAACACATACTTAAAACTGAAGGCTACAAACCCAAATTGACCAGCATTAGTACAGGGCGATAAATGTCCTGGGCTCACGTCCTCACCATCCAGCACCCAGAGCACCTCCATTGAAATACTGCACGGCGCTTTACTCTGGAGTCATGAAGGGATTTCATTTACCACATCTAAGCAAATCAAAACCCGACTCTGAGCAAGACTCCTGGGACGGAAAAAACCCTCTACTCTCCCAGTGTTAAAACACAGCCAATACAGACGCATACATTCCTTTCCCAGCAGCTTTGCAAAGACATGCTGATGACACGACAGCATTACACTTCTAGCGGTACCAATGTGTCCGGCACGTCGCAGACCGGCCCTGCTGGAGGCCGGAGCCGCCCGGCTGCGCCTATGGCCAGAAAGATGCGGTGGTGTTGGCGGACTCGAGCACTCAGTGCGGAGCAGCGCGCTCAGCTCGGCTCCTTTGTCCCCGCATGAGGCGCTGTGCCCCGATGCCGCCCGCTCCCAGCACCTGCCGCAGCCCCGGGGATCCGGGACCCGCAGCGCCCGGGGAAAGGCCGCTGAGATCAGACAGGGAACCATCTCCAGGGCAGGGGAAGTACAGGGAAGACATCAACCATCTGAGGGCCGCGTTTAAACCCGAAACCGGCAGGAATCCTCCAGTCATCCCCGTGCAGCCGGTGTTCGAGCTCGGGGCAGCGCAGCAACGCGGAGCCATTCCCAGCTATTCCCAGCCATTCCCCTTCCCCTCCGCACGGGCTGCGCGGAGCGGATGGAGCGGGGCCGGGAGCACGGCCTGCGATGCGGATACCGCCGCAGCACATCACATCACATCGTATCACATCATCACATCGCATCGCATCATATCATCGCATCACATTGCATCACATCCCCGGCCCTTGGCGCCGTGCACAAGATGGATGCCGGGCCCCGTTGGCGCTGGGCCGCTCTCACTCACCTCCTTGGCCTGTTTGCGCAGCACCTTCTCCCACTCGTACTGTGTGAGCAGCTGCTCATTGTCCTCCTGCAGCAGCTCCAGCTCCACCTCGTGCTCCTGGTTATCGGTCAGCACCGAGTCCAGGTTCTCCAGCACCGTCACCACCAGCGGCATCAGCTCCTTCACCACCTCCTCGTTGTAGCAGTGGATGAGCCGCTCGAACTCGCGGTAGATGCTGTTGGCCAGGCCCGACACCCGCTCCGACATCACCGACCCCGAGCAATAGTCGTTGCCCGGGTACCCCCCACGCCGCCATCATCCAGCTGGATCTCCAGCATCGTGCCAGCCCCACAGCGATGCGCTGCGCCCCGCGTCGATCCGCTCCGTTCCGTTCCGATCCGCTCCATTCCAATCCGCCACTGCCGAGACCCACCGCGCTCCGCCCGCCAACGGGACCCAATGAGCCGCGCGGCGCCACCCCGACACCGAGACGCGGCGCTGAGCGGACGGAGCTGCGGCCGGGCGGGGTGGGGCGGAGCTGCGGCATCCCCGTGTGCGCCGCGCGGGCCGCGCAGCTGCCGTGTGCGTGTATGGAGCCGCCAAGGGGCGGGGGGGTGGAGTCATAGAACGATGCGGGGCCGGAACGAGCCGAGCTGGAGAGCGGCAGGGGAACACCGGGAACACACAACATAACACAACACAACAACACAGCACAACAGCACAACACAGCCCGACCCCCAGCCCCGCACGCACCACCCGATCCCGGCGGCGGGGAGCTGAGTCCCGTGAGCTCCGGCAGCGCGGGCCGATATAGGAGCAATATTTCTGGATGGGAGGAGTCAGGAGCTATAAGCTCATTTTGCAGCTCAATTAGTGATGCCCCAAATGCCTCCAGACCTGAACGTCTCTGCCCAGAGCCTGTGAAAACCAGGGCACTCCTGTGCGCCTGCATGTAACAGTAGTTTCAATGTAGGTAATGATCCTTCAAGGTGAAGTGCCTGCGGGTTCTGCAGCAAAAGGGTTTGATGGCCCCATTGAGGCGGGGATGGATCCAGAGAGAAAAACAGGGAAAACTGGCTGCCTGCCGTCCCCTTGGTCACCCCCATAGGACCCCACTGAGCTCCAGGCCCTTCTCAGCTCCATTGCTCCTCTCTGGACACACTCCAGGGTCTCAGAGTCCCTAATGCTCCGAAAAAACAATAAAGGAAGTTGTCCAAGGAGAGGTGAAAAGAACCTCATCGCTTATTCACTGCAGGGAAACATCTTCAGTTTGGGGGGTAAACGGAAGAGAAACGGCTGCATAAAATGACAGCTTACAGACAGGAGGAGGCTGTCAGTTGTCACGGTGTTATTAAAGGCCACAAGAGCACGAAGGGAAGGAGTGCAAGAGTGGGATTAGGGCAGGGGAGCTCCTGAGGGCTGCCAGCAGATCTGCAGCCTGCGTTCGATCTGTGTGAAACCCACATGGCACAGTTTGACTTCAGCACATTGGCACATCCTGAGCACAATGGAGTTATTGGTGCGAGGGCAGTGCCTGGGGGATCCCAGCTATTCCGTGCTGTGTAACAGCAGCAGAAAACAGCTGCAGAGAAACCTCAGAGTGCTCTGTGAGATCTCAGCTGCAGCTTATCTTGGGCTGTGGAGTCTGAGCACAGGGACAGCAGAAATCCATCTCCTGTCCTGCACTGAGCTGGGCCCAGCAGGGCAGGCAAACCAGGGCCTGATCTCTGGGAAGGCTCCTGACGTGGATGTGAGTTAGAGCTCAAAGATGAGTGTGATTCCACAATCATTATTGTCATCCTACAGACTCCACGTTACACAAAGCGGAAGGCACTTAAACCTGCCCTAAAAGCATCATTGCAGTGGGAATATCACATCTCACCCGTGATTCACGGCCTTAAGCCCTGCAAACACTCCATTCTATGTGATGTCATTATACCTAGCTATATTGCTAGCATGCTGTAGATTCGGTGCACGACGACTTTAAAAAGACACATTTAAGGCTTGTCTCACAGAAAGGAAGAAGTGACCATGAAATATTATTATTTCATCTGAGATGTACTTAGTTATGGAATGGAGCACTGATGAATCACGAGGCAGCTCTGCTCCGAGCATCGTGCAGAGGAGCTCATGGGCTTCTCTGGGACTGCAAACCTCCCTCTGAGGAATCTTAACTGCAAGAAACCTGGCCTGAAGGTTTGGTCCCCATTCCCAGTGTTGTGACTAGAGTCACCTCAGTTCTCTGTTACTTTACTTCAGATAACCCCACTGGGTGACCCTTGTGTTGGTCTCTTACAATTGGATCTAGGAGGTGCTGGCTGCCTGTGTTTATGATGAAAGAGCAGCAGTGATGTGGGTCTGTGTGAGGTCACAGTCATTGCTGGGTTGGGAGGGTTTGGCCCCCAGCTGTCGAGCAGAGCTGGTGCTCTGGTGAGCGTGCTGCACACAGACACTGAGCTGTGAGCGTTCCTTGTTGGAGATCATCCTTTGGGAGCCCACTGCAGGCACCGCTGCGGCGTGTGTGTGAGCTGGGCACAGCCCGGACTGACCAGGCCAATAAGGTGAGCTGGGTTTGGTGCTGGGCGGCTGCTGGAAGGAGTCTGAGCAGAACAGCTGGGCTGGGGAGGAGCTCCCAGCTCAATGGAGGCCCTTCCGAGTGGCTGTTTGCAGGGGAAATTGATTCCTTGTGAGATTCTGTCACACGTTTTGGTGAGGATGATGAACTGCCATTACTGCCCTGTGTGATGCTGCAGTGCAATGGAAAGCACAGCAGTAATAATGGGGTATCAAAGTCCTGGGCTGCAGCAGGTGAGGATAAGCCCGAGTGCAGCAGCTGCGGGCACAGAAAGGAAGGAAAAAACTGCTGACCATTGGAAGGGCTCAGGCAGGCAGTGATCTCCAGTCGGACACCCTCACCTGCACTGCCAACCCTTCAGTGATGTCTGGGAGGGGTTTGCATGTGCCTGAGCTGCCCTGGGTTGGCCCTGCCATCCCACCAGGTGCTCAATCTCTGCTTCAAGCCGTGACTGAGCATCGCTGCTACAGCCCTGCAGAACTGCTGCTGGTCCCCAGCCTTTGTTTTAGACATTAGAAGGGAAGGAGAGCACAGACTTCATGGAGTGCAACTTGTGCTTTATTGACCCCCGGATCCAGCACATTTTTAACAGAACCCCCTGAAGTCCTGGTGAGATCCAGGTGCTGAGCTGGGCCGTGGGCTGTGCAGTGACATCACAAGCACAGTGAGCTCACAAGCGCTGCCTGGGGCTGCGGCTGCCACCAGTGAGTGCCAGAGCCGTGAGTGCTGCGCAGAGTGTGGACACGCTGTGTCAGCCCTCGTCCCGGCTGGCAGTGACGGTGGTGGTGGCTGCTGGTGCTACCTGCTCTCACTGACGGTGTTGCCCAGCCATTGCACTGGTGTGTTAGCTGGAAGGGAGGAGAACTGCAGCTGTGCCCAGGTAAGCCAGAACTGGAGGTTTCTCAAACGTGTGAGTGGTAGCACTGCATCCACTGCAGCTGCAGCAAGGGAAGATGATGGAGTCCTTCTCATGGCAGGAACACAAAATGTATGCTGCAAGGTATATAACTGCTGGTGGGATGGAGAACAGCACTTGCTGGGGAAGTCATGGCACTTAGACACACATTGGATCCAGAGCTGGCACAGTTCTTGCAACCAGCTGCTTCCAAGGCATTGCCCTCCTCGAGAGCCCAAACTGCATCAAAAGAAAGCTGGGAAAATGCTTATTCCTCATGATTCTTCCCATGTAGGCACTTCCTGTAGGGTTCCGGTCTGAGAGGACTCTTTGGGGATCCAAGCAGTTCGAACACAACCGTCTCTTTGCAAGAGCAGGGAATTCCTCTGGAGATAACCCAGACGGGCTCTAAGAATTTCACCATGTCTCAGCAAAGAGGCGACTGCTACTTCTACTTCTACTCCACCTGCACTAAGGTACGGTTGACTTTCTTCTGCCTGGGTTTTCTTCCATTTCCTCATGTTGAAGAGAAAGGGGTGGAGCAGGGGAGACCTGCTGGTGATGTTACCCTCATAGCGCTGCTAACAGCCTGGGCTAATGGCATGGACACGTTTCAGGCTGTGCTCTTATTTTCCTGTGGTTTCCTTGTGCTTGCAGGGAGACAGCTGCCCCTTCCGCCACTGTGAAGCGGCTCTGGGGAGCGAACGAGTCTGCAGACTGTGGATGGAGGGCGGCTGCTCGAGGAGTAACTGCAAGTTCCGTCACATGAGGATTGATGTGAGTGTTTGCCTAAAGATGTGCTTTCCAGCTTAGTCTACAACACCACTTTTCATGGCTGTGGTTGGGCTGAATGCACTTCTGCAGGCTGGATATGTTTGCTGTGAAAATCTTACTGGTTTCTGTTTCTAGAGGGGACTGGGAGGAGGTAAAGAAGGCAGAGAATTCAGTGCCTTAGGTATATCACAGCGGGAGATGTTTGCATTAGGAGCCAAAAGCATTTTCTCCCCAGATGCAAAAAGCTCGCATTGCTCAGCCTCCTAAAGCTGCTGGAGCTGGGTGGTAGGAGAGAGTGGCACTGCCCTCCTGCCAGCAGGGCTCGGTTGTGCCCTATCGGGCCTTCTCCATCCTGGATTTCTCCAGAGCAGTTCATTCTGGCTGCTTGGAGTAGTGAAAGGAGGGGCAGGAAATGAGGGTACAGAGCTAAGGCTCCACACAATGGTTTCTGATGGCTGTTGGAGCGCGGCATCTCCCTGCAGACCTGATGTGCCTGTTTCCATGGCCCTTCCTTTCCTTCTCTCTGCAGAAGCAGCGCAGTTTGATTCCCTGCTTCTGGGAGAACCAGCCCGGAGGCTGCCAGAAACCACACTGCGCCTTTCGCCACCTGAAGGAACGCGGTGGGAACAGACCGACTGCGCTGCTGAGCCACAGTGAGTGTCCGATGGCGTGAAGCATGAAAGGCTCAATTCTGAATGTCAGTTCTGAGCGGGTGCAGGATGCATGTCACCATTCACTGGGGAGGCAGGGGAGAGTCGTGATAGTGAAATATCCGTCTGTGCTTTGGCTGTCAGAGCAGCGCTGGGCTTTTTCTGGAGTGAGGAAGATGCACTGCAAGTCTGTGCTGACTGCACAGCATTTGGGCAGCGGAAGGCAAATGTAACAAACAGTGCTTGAAAATGTGAAGCTTGTGGTTGACTGTGCTCAAACCTGCCCCCAAAGAGACGCTCATCAATCATTCCTTGTTTCCTTTCTGCCAGAAGTTGACACCAGTGGCCTTCCTCCAAAGAGCGGCCTTGCAAAAAGTCTGGGGAACCAGACAGAGGTTGACAAGGCACCAGAGAGAGGTACAGATACTCAACAGGCTCCTGGGTTTGATGCACTGTTTTTCTACTGAGATCTGACTGTTCTTTCCCGGGACTCTTTGCAGTTGACATCCCAGTTTCCTCCCATGGCCCAGCTGGACTAAAACGCAAACGGTCGGAGGAGGAGAAGGGAAAAGCAGGGGAATCACCCTGCAAGAAAAGAGTTAAAGGTGAGCACGAGGAGCTCGTTACGGTGCCTCAGAAAAGCAGTGCTGTCATTTTGCATTGCTCTCTGTCAGACTTTTCCTTGCCCTGGATTATTACTGAGTGCAGCTATTGGGTTTCTTTGTTCCTTTGTATGCGTTGTTGGTACACAGAGATGACCGTGTGCAAAACATGGCTGAGAATCCCGGACAGGGCAATGCAATTCCACTGGCCAAATGTATTTAACTTTGTGGAAGGGTGGTGGGACTGATAAGAGAACTTGATCTCTCTTGAGGCGCAGCAAGACAGTTCCAGCTCTCTCTTCCTTTTACTTTAGGTGGGCGCAGGGTCTCTGTGAGGCCCATTGATTGGAAAAACACCTTCCCCCCAACGCGGAGACAGAAACGAAAAGCCGCAGAAATTCATCCATCTGCTGCTGAGGACGCGGATGAGCCCCCAGCTAAAAAACTACCAATGGTAAGAGCAGTGGCAAAAGCAGTAGTGGATATGAAAGGTTTACATTGCCCTTGAAGAAAAGGAAGAAATTCCAAGTGTTCTACAGCTCTTCTGTTTCCCTTGAAGGCAGCAGATGTCTCACAAGGTACTTGTGGAAACTCTGACCCGTGCTTCATACTCTGTCTTGTTTCTTCCTAGGAGACTCTTGCTTCAGTCCCGCCCGAATACACCGTGCTCAGCACCGAAGTCATAAAGCTTCCAAGCAGGTGATGACCACAACTTGTTCTTCCTTAATGCCCTTTTCCCATCAGACAGAAGTTCTTTCACACTGGGGGAAAATGGGGTGTTTGAGATGTGTCATGGCATAATGCAACAAAGGAAGAGGTCATCTGAGATCATTGAAACTGCTTTGTCAAAACCTCTGCTGAGTTCATGGGGAAAAGTACCTCAGCCAGCAAGCAGGATTTTGCAGAGGAAGATTTCTTGACATGTTTACAGACAAAGCATTGAGGGTGGCAATGTGTTTCTGCTACAAAGCCCAGCCCCTGATTGCCAGACTCAAACTGCTCTACTTGAACAGATGAAAAAGGCACCTGCTGGTTTCCTTAACTCCAAAAGCAGCCGCAGGTTAATCGAATCACCATCCCTATGTGGGTGTGAGGGGCGGGAGGGTCAACTACAGACCTCAGAGCTGAAAGCACATCTCAGAAATGTCACGTAGATTGTTCTTTTCCTTCCCACAAGTCTGGAGCTGCTCCCAGGAAGCCACGCAGACCCCATGGCACAGCCAGAGGAATCCAACACTACATCATGTTCCTCACAAGGGGCAGAAAATTAGCAGCTGAGCTGCACAGGGGCAGGGGAAGCAGCCATCACTGAAGACAACAACCTTGAGGAGCTTCTGATGGAGCTCACAGAAGAACTGGAAGGAGAAACTGATGTGACGTTGAGGATGTGGATGAGCTCCTTCTGGACCTGTCCGACATGACGGCTTAACACCATCGCCTGATTGGACAGTTTAAAACAACAACAATTAAAACCAGCCCTGTTCCTTTCCAGCCCTGCTCCTTTTTGTTGTTACTCTGTGGGTATTTCTGAGACTCTGCACAGAGTCTTAAAGCCGAGTCAAAGCAGTGACAATCAGCACTGACTGCATCCTGTTCTGATTTCCTTGTGGCTCTGAGTTCAGGTCCTGCACCCGCCACCAGCTCTGGGTGCTGCTTCAGCATCGAGGGCACAAAGCTCCTCTGTGGGCACAGAACGGCGTCCATCCAGGGCTGAAACTTCCTCCTTCCTTCACCCTCAGCAAAACTCTGCCTTGGGCCCAATGGGAGCTCTGCTGTTCTGATTCCTTGGGCAACCCTTTGAGAAGGCAGTTACAGTGGGCTCAATAACTGAGGCTGAAGCACAGCACTCAGGGCAGGGGCTCATGGGGGAACACAACAACGGGGGATTCAGGAGCTGGGGGCAAAGCCACTGTGCAGGGAGCGGCCCCAGCAGCCGCCGTGGCTTCGTGGTACCCCGGTGGTCGGGGCCTGGGTGGCCTCTGGCGGCGGCATTGCTGGCACAGCCCTTATGTTCCTTTCCATTCCCTCCCGTTCCCCATCCCATCCCACCCCATCCCATCCCCATCCCATCTCTATCCCATCCCATCCCCATCCCCATCCCCATCCCATCCCATCCCATCCCATCCCATCCCCATCCCGTCCCTTTTCGTTCCTCCCCGCCCACCCAGCGGGGAGGATGCGGGATCATCTATGAAGGTGCGGGGCCGGGCAGGGCTGCGGGGTGTCCGTGCTGCAGGTGCCATTGCCATGGCTTTGCCCCATGTTTGGCTTTAGCGTCCTTCTACTCCATCGGATCGGATAGGACCGCGCTCCGCCCGCAGCGCAGAGCACTGAACTCACCACACCAGGTCTCCGAGCCTCAGACTCACGGTCGCCATCTTACCAACACCGCGCAATGCACCACAGGACAGCACAGCACCACGAGGGGCGGGGGCGGCGGAGACGGTGATTGGATAGTAGCGGTCACGTGGGCGGGAGGGCTGTCCTTCTTGCTGCATAATCAAGTTTCTGCCAGCCTGTAAGACTTCCCCACGTAGATACCACTTGGGAGGTTTCACAGAAGGAACAGATATCTCGCATTCAAATTTGGCTTCTTCAGGCTCAGTCACATCCTCATCACACAGCTCCTTTACTAGATTAATGGATTGCTCTTTAAGAAGGATGGAACAAGAGAAAGCAGATATTTAGAAAGAATGTAAAAAACCCTTACATTATCACCCTACTTACTCACGTCAGCATTACTGCACATGAACACTACACCTATCACCTCAAAATGCCTTAAAAAATCATTAAAAAATAATAGAAAGAAAGGAATGTTGTTAAGAAGTCAGACAATAAAACTGACAACCTGAAGAGAGCCCAGATCTTCTGATTCCCAGTTCAACATCCAAATCAAACCATGACCTTCCCATCCCGATATCAAACTCCTCGCATTACAAAATGGAAAAGAGGTTCAATGAAACACGAACACTGATAAATACTTTGGTTAAATACAGCAACTTAGCTCTGAACAACAAGTTTTCACCTAGTAAAGGTCTCTGTAGCTCAAATGTAATGACTCAACTTAGGAGAAATTCCTTTTCCAGGATGTTCTTGCCCTTATCATTCTAACAGTGGCAAAGCTGGGGACTGAACTCTTGAGTAGTGTGCTAACTCAAATGTCTCCATTTTCTTTATCACACTTAACATCATATATATACCCTAACATTGTATATATTAAAAAAAACCCAAAACCTGTGCACTTCTGAAACAGACAGAGAAAATGAAGAAAAAGTCAAGCTATGTTTTTTATCCCTCAACGTTCAAACACAAATCTGAAGACTAAAGGTAGAAAATCAACCTCCTAAGAAAATAATCTGTTTTACTTAGCAAAAGTAAATCCCAAAAGACAAGCTGGAGATTTTGTGGGCACAAAGGTAGGTAGGTAGGAGTTTTTATTTCTGTCAAAGGTCCTGGTGGTGTTTAACTTCCTTGACATTAAAGCAAAGGATGTTAGCTGGTTTATAACATAATTTAAGTGAAATCATCATCAGAAGCATAGTTACCTTCAACTGTAAGATGGGCACGAGATTCTGCCCTTTATGCTACAAATTTGATTTCTGCTGCATCATTGACTTGGACACGTGTGTAAGTCAGCAAGTAGGTCTTTACTGAAGCAGAGAACCACAGAGTCACTAAGGCTGGAAAAGACCACTAAGGTCATCTAGTCTAACCTCCAACTCATCCCTACCAAACTGTGCTCTTGAGAGCAAACCCACAACTATACTTGGCTTCCTTGAGCAAAGAGTTCTGAGGCACATGGCCAGGCTGAGCATCATCCATCTGGTTTCACAGAATCACTGCCTGTTCTCTCATGTCAGTGAAACCACCCATTCCCCCACATCCACATCCCCACCAAAGTGTAATCTAAACATGGCTTCTACAAGGACTGACCGAATGCGGCCACCGTCACCATTAAAGTACCGGAGACAGAAGGATCACACTCACTGTCAGACAAAACCTCTTTGGAGAGGTGAACTGACTGCCCTGGTCACCCCCACTTTGGAAAGAACTGCACTCATTTCCTACCTGCTCCTGGCAGTGTGGGATGGTGGGATAGCATCACACTTCCCACACTAAGCTTCCCACCATGTCACTTGTTCCACCATAACCTCAGTCCCAAAACAAAAGGGGAACTCGCTTCTGAACTTTCTTCACTTCATTTCAGATGTCCTTTCTGCTTGATCTCCAACCCACAACCCACTCAGGAGAAAGATCTCCCTCTTACACCCTACCATCTTGCCGCATTCTCATGTTGTCATCAGCCTTCAGCTTGTAGTCATCTTTGTACCACTGGCTCTGAACCTCATCGTGTGAAATCTCACAGACAAAAGATTCACTCCCATATTCATTCACTTCCACATCTTCCAGTGGTTTAACAATCTTGATATCTCCAGCTGTGAAACACTAGAGATATATTTGTCAGGGTATTTCCAGAACTGAGTGCAGCATCTTTTCCTTACACATATTTGCTTGGAAAATAAGTAGGATTATGTTTTATTCTAAACCATCATCCAGTCCTGATTCATTTCTCTCTTCAACACGGTAAATGCATTATTGCCTTTGAACTTAAAGATAGACTTACTAGCTACAATGGAGCTCTCTGCAAACACTTTTCACGGAAACCAGAATCTCATTTATTCTAAAACTCTTCAAGCAAAATTAAGGTTAGAAAAACAATAGGATGGAATGAATCTTTAAGGTCATTTAGTTCCAATCCCCCTGCTATAGGCAGGGACACCTCCCTCCAGACCAACTCTTCTTAACAGGGTCAAGGCTTCTCTCAAATCATTCTCCTCTAAGCCTGTGCCTGTGCTTGGGATTGCCCTGACCCAGGTGCAGGGCCTTGTACTTGGCCACACTCAAGTTCATGAGGCTGCCAAGGGCCCACCTCTCCAGCCTGTCCAGGTCCCTCTGAGTAGCATCCCTTCCCTCTGGCACATCAACAGCACCGCTCAGCTTGGTGTCATCTGCAAACTTGCTGAGGCTGCATTTGATTCCACTGTCCATGTTGCCTACAAAAATGTTAAATAACACTGGTCCCAACACCACCCTCCACCTGGACACTGAGCTATTGACTGCAACTCTCTGAGTGTGACCATCCAGACAGTTCCCTATCCTGCAACTGGTCCATCCATCAAAACCATTTTTCTCCAGTTTGGTGACCAGGATGTCATGCAGGACGGGATCAAATGCTCTGCACAAGTCCAAGTAGATGATGTCAGTTGCTCTCCCATTATCCACTGATGCTGTTACTCCATCATGAAAGGCCACCAAGTTTGTCAGGCATGGCTTGACCTGGAGGAAGCCATATTGGTTACCACCAATCTCCTCATCTTTATTTTCCAAACAACAAACCTGTCTGAACCATTGGCTTCTCTGCATGCTCATCATTAGTCTCTCCTTAGCTTGTGTGCCCACAATGTATGGGGAATGTCAGCCACAAATCTTACCTAGGGGACGTCTTTGCTTCAAAATCCCTTGAACATCACACAATCCATTTTAAATCTCCAGGTCTGCACTTATTTATGTCAGAATCAGACCATATTTCTGTGCTGCTATTTCCCTTTCATTCTGAAGGGCTCGGATACAACTTGGATTAACCTCAGGAGCAGAGTTCCTGCATAAAACAGCCAGTACTGAAACAGCAACCCAACCTGGTTGCAGACTGAGAGAGAAAATGAGAGTTCACCACTTGTGAATAATGAGACTTCTCTTATTTCCCTGGGAAGTAATGCCCCCTTTTTTACTTTGATGGAGCTCTTTCCTATCCTAGAAGGGAAAATATCAAGTCAGATCTCCATGAGTCCTTCCATCTCTGCACTGAGCAAAGGCAGCCTTCAGATCTATGCTTAATTCACCCACTTCCCTAGAATTAATGGAACTGTGCTTACTGGAACATATGCTGAAGCTTAAGCACAGTGCAGTGTTTTCAACATGTAGGAATGGCTATAGAAAATTCAGAAATTCTGGCTGACCTATGACAGCTTAAAGCACTGCAGAGGACTGTTAACAAGCTCGTTTGTACATCATCTTGAATAAATGACGTTATCCCCAAGTAAGGGAAGGAACAACTGAGCACCAGGGAGGTACACAAAGTGCCAGAGCAAATTCTCACACTGTCAGGTGCAAAGAAAACTGAGATTTCACCCTAAAACCCAGTTCACAACAAGGCTACAAAATCCTGGCTGACAATTTCTGTGTTAGAGTTGAAGCTCAAGACTCTACTCCAACCAACAATATTTTGTACAGCAAGACCTCAGGAGTTCACAAGAAACCCAAAACAAACTTCAATTTAAACTTGATAAATGAACTCAGGACATAATAACAAAGAGTGCTGATCTGGGCAAGTAAAAGACCATAGAGAAAAGAGAGCAGTGCAAAAGCTATCAGGCAAAAGCTCAGACTCGCATCCCTTGGAAGTGAAATTAAAGGCTCTCATTCATTTCCAGAGAAGTCAGAAAGGAAAATTCCATTACATGCCATACCTTGAACCACTTGATGTCCACCTTGGGCCTGGACAGCTCACACTCAAATGTGACCTTGTCCTTCTGAGTGATGCTAATGTCTGCCAATGGTTTGCTGATTTACAAAGGCAATTCTGAGAAGTAGAAAGAAGGATGTGTATTTAGTTGGGAATGAGGTCTCTAGGAGCATCTGGCATAAAGAATAATGAAAGGCAGTGCCTACTCTCCATGCTTATTAGAGCTTGAAATTAACAACAATAAAACCTGCAGTTTTGAGCCCATTATCATTACTTGTGCTAGGGACAATCATGTTACAACAATCCTCTTCATATTGGAGGGATATTCTGGTGGCAATGGCCCAGTGCATAACATTCTTTGCAGCTGGAAGGAAAGCTGGTTCTGCTGTTCAAGTAATCTGGGACAGGAGCAGATAATGACACCTTGCACCAACCAATACCAGTCACAGTGAGCCTCCCCGATGAATTAATGCCTTCTGCTTTAAAGGAAATGAGTCCTGCATCTTCAAGGGTCACAGAAGAAAGTGTCAAGGAATGTTTCTTCCCCTGGACACCCATCGTGATATTTGGTGCAGGCTTCAGCCGCACGCCGTCCTTCTGCCAAGTCCCTTCCACATCCTCATGGGACACCTCCACCGAAAAGGTGACAGTTCCCTTCTCAGGGAATTCCAGGGGCTGCAGACCTTTCACCAGCTTCATCTGCCACACTGAAAGACAATGGGGACAGGTTGGAGATCTCACACCAGCAGCTGAGAAATAGAATCATCAAAGGAATCAGAGAAAGGTGTAGGTTGGAAGGGACCTTTGAGATCATCCAGATCCAACCCCCCCCTGCTGTAGGCAGGGATGCTTCCCTCTACACCAGATTGCACAAAGCCCCATCCAGCCCGGCCTTGAATGCTTGAATAGCATCAGGACTTCCAAAACAAGTTACTTCCCTCTTCCTCTCCCAGGTACAGTATCTGCCAATTAAGCAACAGCCTTTGCAAAGAAGAAAACTTGTTCATAACCAGGTCCATGGGTGCTCTTAAATGGATTCTTCCAGATGGAAAAAACATTTCAGGTGGCCTCCTAGATTTTACCCCTTTTTGTGTTGCACACAAGACTGAAAAGAAATTACTTTTGCAAAGTTCTTCTTGTCATAAGGAAACAAACATTTGGGGAATGGCAGAATGGGGTAAAATTTACCGTCACGTCAAGAAATTTGAAATATCACTCACATGTTCTTGGTGTGATGTTTCTGCTATAATTATTTGGACTAATTAAGCTTTTCCCTGAAGAAAGCCTAGAAGTATATCACAAGAAGGACCAACTTACCCATGACCTTTTATTTGTCTTACTCAAGCATCTCCTCCTGACCAAAACTGACAATAAAATATTCAGCCAGACTACAGGTTTGAGCAGCTGGGTTGTTTCTAGGATCTCCTGCAATCTCAAGCTTGGAACACACACTTGTCTTTTGACTAAGTGTCTTTTACAGTGCAGTAAAACAACAGGTTTTCACATGGCTATTCCTCATTTACCTTGCTCTGAAATCATTCACAAACCATGCGGGATCAGTCCAGGGAGAAGGGGAGGAGAGGGGAAGGGAAAGGGGAAGTCCACTGTCCTCTAAAATCAGGCTTCTTAGCCTAAAGCTCAACAGCAAATAGCAGTCCACTTCCCCACATTGCTAGACTCCGAGCATTTAAAGAACATCAGCTTACCTCATTATGAGCTCTAACATAGCCAAAGGAATTCACATATTCAAATATTCTCTTGAGTGATGAGAAATATGGAGCATAACTTCAGACTTCTGCTGTTCAACTCTCACTTCTATCATCAACCAGGGTAACAGTTCAATGCTGTTTTAGATGGAAGACTCATACTTTAAATAACTCAGCTCATTAAGGCTTGGATTCCCTACTACAATTAGCTAAATTCCAGTTTGGATCATGCTTCACCTTGGATCACTTAGGGATTCAGCCACGTAATGGAACTAACTCAGTTTGTCTACAGAGAAGCTGTTTTCTATAGCAACAATAAGCTGGGATTGCAACTGGATGTCGGGAGAGCACAAATCCCGCAGTTATCCTGTACCAACATCCTCTCCTTCCATCAGAACTGCAAGTTTTTAAACCAGACTCATGCAAGCTTGCATGACACACCTTGTGCAAAACTGTTGGCAGCCATCAGGACAGCCAGTTGCTTCCTGTATAGACACTTTTCCATCAGTTTGGGTTTTTTGCCTCGCTAGAACAACATCCAGTGGTGAAAACTCACACAGCTGAAGCAACCACGCTGATATACCGCAGTCACTGGAGGTGCTCAAGAGCCACGGGTATGTGGCACTGGGGACGTGGTTAGTAAGTCCAGTGAGGGTGGGCTGGGTTGGGCTCAGCTATCTCAGTGGTCTTTTCCAGCCTTGTGTCCAACTTGTAAGAGGGAATGAAGCAGCAAACTGCCCAGCACTGAGCTGCATTCTTCCGACATGTGGTATCAATGAAGTGCTGTATTTCCCTATCTTCTCTGGAACTATTATTCATCTAACCTAACTGAAACAGTAATCCTGAACCTAGATATAAATCAGGATCATAGTCACCCGTGGTTCCTTATATATTCAGAAATACACTCTAGAGGGTAATTCAGTGCATCTAGAAATTCAAGTAGTCTCTGAAGGTCTTTGTATTTTCCAATGTCTGTTGGCCGCAGAAGTATGTGAAGTGATGCACATGGCCCAACGATCAGCACTGACAATCAGCTGCAAGTTAATATCTGCGGGTTGTTTGGTTTGTTTGCTTGTCTGTTTTATTTCCTACAACCATTCAGTTTGGAGAAAAGATGAGCAACTGCCAATAGAAGTGATAAGTGCACATTTTGGGACACAGAAGCAGAACTTTGTGACAACTGTCAGCCCAGAATATGTTGATGATGAAGTTGTCCTAACAGTGCATGCCAGTGATTTGACAAACCCTGCTCGGTATGACACAGTTTGTCTTCAATTTTTGGTATCTTTGATTCCCAGTTGGCTCTTAGGCAAAAAAAAAAAAAGCCACCCAAACAACCTAGTCCTCATCTCATCCTTCCCATCCAGCTGCTGCCTCACAGAAGGGGTAAAATAAAAACTCTCTTGGACTAGCAGAGAGATTTACAATGGAGTAACTTAAGTAAGGATGGGAGACTGAAGGTGTTGGGGAAGACATCCAGGCTTTAGCTACAGGGCATGCATGCAAAATCACAAAACAAAGGCCAGTCAGAGAAATCAGAGCTTCGTCAGAATTAATGGGGTTGTTTCTACATGCCCACACTATCTGCCAGTGTAAACCCTTCCAGTGAAAAAAAGGAAAGCTACATATAGGTGGGGAGAAATGTTGGTGAAATTATTTGTGATATTTTTTGCTAATAATATGCTTAAAATCCTGGAGCAAGACTTAAAGTTAAGCAACTCACTCTATGTAAGTAGACTTACAGAAGGGAACCATAAAGCTTATGGAAGGGAACTGTCAAGCTAATCCACAGCTAAAACAGAGTAGAGACGAATTGCAGGAGCTTCTTTACTTTGCACAAGTGTGAGCTTTAACCACTGCTGAGCTCCTAGTACAAAAGTCTGAACCAATGCAACAAACCAACCCGTCCATGTTGTACAGAAGAATGTACTGACACCACCAGAACACAAAATTCTATGGCTGAAAATACCCGCAAAAATCATCCAGCCCTTCTCCATTGCTCCAGGACATGCTCAGCTCTTTGTGACACAGATATTTCACTAACCTTTTCTGAATCCCACAGTGAAGGCTTCAAAGTCCCTCCAAATGACATATCCAGTCATCCAACCATTAAAAAGCTTTTCTGTTGTAGAACTTGCATCTTTGTCATTGCATTTGAAGTCCCTTATTTCTGCACAGAGAACAGATTGTTTGCTTCCACTTTCTAAAAGCCTTTTATATACTCAAAGCCTGCTATCATATTATATATGAGCACCTTCAAAGAGCCAACAGAGTCAATGATTTCATTGGAAGCATCAGATTTTATGACTCGCAGTAAGTGATCACCATAACTCACACTCACATCTCCTGCGTGTAGAGGAGATCCTCCTTGCATCTACAAAGATGCAAGAAGAAAAGAGGCAAAGAAGGGGTAAAATAAATCCCATCTTACATTTGGGATGCTTAATTCCAGCCTTGAAGGCTGATTTGCCCACTTAACAGCTGTGCTCTTCAGAAGCAGTTGTTCCACAGTTATTTAGAGAGAAAGACAGGTTTTGTACTTGGTTGTTAGCACAAAGAACAGCATAAACACACAAATGAACTCAGCTTTGCAGTGTTGTAATGGCTGATGAGGGAAGCCAAGGATCCTTCCACACTGTCAGCCTTCATTTCCAGAGACATACCTTTGGGGGTGATGGTAATGCTGCTCTTGTCATCTCTGGACTCACACAAGTACTCTCCCTCATCCTCAGCCCGGATCCCTCTTATTGTCAGGGTTCTTCTGACCCCTTCCTCATCAATCTGGAAACGTTTGCTGGGTTTGATCTCAACTGCATTCCTGCGCCACACCACCTTCCCTTTGGCATGGCTCACTTCACAGCTTAAAGTGACACTGCCTCCAATCTCAGCATTAACAGCTTCGAGCTTCTTGGTGAACTTCACTGGGATTTCTAAGATGCAGAGGAAAGAAAAGAACTATGAGAATGATGACACCAAGCTGAGTGGTGCAGTTGATACGGTGGAGGGAACAGATGCCATTCAGAGGGACCTTGACAGGCTGGAAAGCTGGGCTCGGGTGAACCTAATGAGGTTCAACACGGCAAAGTGCAAGGTTTTGCACTTGGGGCGGAAGAACCCCAGGCACCTGTACAGGCTGGGAGGAGTTGTCCTTGAGAGCAGCTCGGCAGAGAAAGACCTAGGGGTCCTGATAGATGAGAAACTTAACATGAGCCAGCAGTGCGCTCTGGCAGCCCAGAAAGCAAATGGGATCCTGGGCTCCATCAGGAGAGGGGTGGTCAGCAGGGATAGGGAGGTGATCGTCCCTCTCTACTCTGCTCTTGTGAGGCCCCATCTGGAGTACTGTGTCCAGGTGTGGAGCCCTCAGTACAAAAAAGATATGGAGATTTTGGAAAGGGTCCAGAGGAGGGCCACAAAGATGATCAGGGGGCTGGAGCACCTCCCCTATGAGGACAGGCTGAGGGAGTTGGGTTTGTTCAGCCTGGAGAAGAGAAGGTTGCGGGGTGACCTCATTGCAGCCTTTCAGTACCTGAAGGGAACTTACTCCCAGGAGGGGAGTAAACTCTTCGAAAGGGCTGATAATAGCAGGACTAGGGGAAATGGTTTTAAGTTGAAGGAGGGAAGATTTAGGTTGGATGTTAGGGGTAAGTTCTTTACTAGAAGGGTGGTTAGGTCCTGGAACAGGCTGCCCAGTGAGGTTGTGGATGCCCCGTCCTTGGAGGTGTTCAAGACCAGGTTGGACGGGGCCCTGGGCAACCTGATCTAGTAAATGTGTATGTTTGGTGGCCCTGCTAGGCAGGGGGGTTGGAACTACATGATCCTTGAGGTCCCTTCCAACCCGGGTAATTCTGTGATTCTGTGATTCTGTGATTCTGTAATGCACAAGTTAACAAACGTGTTCTACAAAACCAAATGAAAAACCCCATGAACAGACACACTCGGGGATCATGGCAGGCTGAAAGAAATCCAAAAGATAGAAATCTGGAGATATTATCAGCATGGAATTATATTATCATTCTATTTCTGCAATGTAAGAACAGCGCCTTAAAGAGACTTAAAGACTACCTTCCAGTGTCTCTAATCTTCTACCTAATGAGATGTGTGGTGGTTTTTTGCTGCTATTGTCGGTTGGTTGGGATTGTCTCTTATTGCTGGTTTTATTGTTCTGTTTTTTAGCATCAGAGTCTAATTTGCCTGACTACCATTAAAAATCTGTACAGATGGAAGAACCCCAGCAGCCACAGTTGTATTTCATGTCACTGGAGACACAGCCAATGGAATCAGAGATCTGGGAATGTGACACATTCAACCTGTTGACATGACCTGCTAGCAACCACTCCCATGCAGTAACAGCCAAAGGGAGCTGGTGGGGTGCATGCCAGCTGCAGATTTCTCCAATGTGGGTGTCTGAAGGGACACAAACCCCATTCTACATCCTCCTCATCAGCTCTGACATGCTTAGCAGAGTCAGGAAGAGCTGAGGCTCTGAACACAACCTACCAACTGCTTTAGGAAGAGATAGAAACTGGGTGATGACAGTGAAAAGCAAACACCAGAAAAGAACCCATCATAGTCCCTGAGCTCTCAAGTGGCCAGCAGAGGACAAACTTGGATCTCTGGAGGCAAGAAGGTCTTTTCTGGTCTATGCTGGGGATGCTACAGCAGCTGCAACAGCAATTCAAGCGTAAAGGTTGGAACAGCTTGTAGAATAGACCAATCTTCTTCACTTCATCCTCCCATAAGAAAAGAGCAGCTGTAAAAAAGGACACAACTTGCAGGCTTCTACCTCCTTACCTTTCACTTCTAGAATTCTAAAACTAACTGAGAAGTATTAATACGCTGAGTATGGCCTAAGTAAGGCATATTTTCTATTCATTCTACTCCCAATCTCTTGGCCTCTTCATCTTGTACAACACTTTGCCACAGAACTGGGCAGTTCTGGGACACACAGCAGCAGAGAGGATTGTCTTAATCACCTTCCTCCTTATCTCTTTCTCTGCTCTTCAGAACATCCCATGCCTGCTTTCAGCTTCTGCTCACTGACACAGATCAGGTGATGAGGCATGCAAAGATGAACAAAATCTATATAGAAGTTCCTTAGTCAAAAATATTCCACAGCCACATTTTCACCTCACTACCACTACATTAAAAAGGAGAATCCAATTAGTGGTGTGGGTCATTGATGTTGTTCCAGGGGGAATTGTGGCTGTTCCATGCCCACAGTGTAGAAGACAGACAGTCTTCCTCTAAGCCACATAAACAGCTGCTTAGTGCTCCCAAAGCGAATATCAGCTCTTCTGTTAAAACAAAGTGTCAAATCTAGGCAAGAAAGAACCTAGGAACTGAAGGAACCAAGAGGGTCCTTGAACACCAGTCCCATGGTTGCAAGTCACTATGCAAACATATTGAACCCAAAAGAACATCTGTCCTGCAGGCAACCAAAACCTGAGTTCCTTTTACTTAAGACCCACTGTGAAACATCAGAACACATAAACATGTGATAGTCAAACCACTGGCTGCCTTTTCATGACACAGAACAGTACTCCTGGCTTCCTGATGGAAGGTTGGGAACATGCAGCCAAAGGGACAGGATCAAAGGCCTCCCTGAAATCTAGAAAGATTACATCCTTTTCCTTCATACACTGAGTCGGTGGCCTTATCATAGAACAAGATTTGATGACCAAGACTGGTTGCACACATGCTCCCTCACCGATGTTTAGGCCATCAGACTGTTTACCCGGGCAGAGCTTCAGCACACAGAGGCATTTTGACCAGAACCTTGTGCTGAACTCTAAAACTTACCCCCAGGCTTCCTGACTGTGTGGTACTGGCACGTCCTCTTTGGGATGGAATTCTCAAGGGAATGTGCTTGCCACGAGCCTTCTGAGACTGAAGCAAGAGCTAGGTTGCCACAACTGGTCGTAATTCTGCTAGAAAACAAGAGGATGTAGATCTCTTCAGAAACATTGTCAGTACAAAGACAACTTCTGCATGTCTGCCATATTTTCCCCTTGATGTGCAACCTTCACGTCTGATCACATTAGGGTAGTTTCAGGCCTCAGCTGATTCACACAATATGTAAGAGATAAAGAAGCAGACTATTCTTGTTTTTGCTTGAAAGTTAGTGTATTGTACAATTGCTGGAAGTGAAATCTAAAGCTGGTGCCAGAATCTCTCTACTGAAGTGAATGGCAAAGCTCCTACTAATTCAGTTTGTACAGCATTTCAGCTGGACTCCCATTTCTGGGGCCAAGTTTCAGCCCAGCTCCAAGGAGCATCGACATTCAGCTGGATTTTCAGCAGCTTTTTGACTACTATGAGAACCGTGGGTACAATGCTTGAGAGACTCAGTGTAGTATAATAAGCTTGAATTACTTATCAGGCATTAGAAGTCCTTTGAATTAAGACTGTGATAATATCATATCACAGACTTGAACTGAAGAACTTTTTCCCCTTGTAGGTCGATCGTTCTCTTTATTCCCTGTACCTAAAAAAGAAGTAACAGTGACTCCACTATTGATCTTGCCTAGATAAAACTTACATTTTACATCTAGTCTTACTAAGGTTATATGGAAATCTTAACAATCCTTCAAATTCTACCACTTTCTATTTAACAGAAAGACAACTCAATTTCAAGAGACAACTTTCAGATTCAGGTTAAAGCCAGAGTACCCATCATGTTTTAAATCTCTTCTACAGCTTGGAATGTCATTATTGACTTTTATACAGCATCTCTAGAAGCACTCAGTTCAGCTTTTCTCATTTATTTTCTAAAGTTACTGGAATTAATTTATTTCCTGAAGTATTTGTGAACTGTAATTCCCCAAATTTCCTTGGTTGTCCTACCTGATGTGTTGATATTTTCCACCTATCAGTGAATCATTTCAAAGCAGGGAGTTAAGCCAGCATGTGACATCTGCTGTTCATCCATCAGTTTCTGTTTTGAGTCTGCCTGGACTTCCAGAGATTCAAAAGGATTTCAGCATGGTAAAAAAATAACAAAAAGGCTGAGAAAACACAATTAAAGGAGAAAAAAGGAATAAATGTGAACTTCAGAAATGCAGTTATTAGGTAGACTATGAAGTTCTGCAGTGGTAACTTACCTCTGAAAGGTGTGAAATATTTCATGTTTGAGAATAAGTGAGTGTTAGAGTCTGTTAATACAGTAAGGTTATTTACTGTAGGAGTGGGCTTAAATACAGAGAATTACTGACATACGTTTATTACCTCTGACGTTAATGCTGATCTACTCTCTCTTCTCTTGTTGTGAAACACAGAAAGCTCTGTTACACAGTCTTCATCAAGGTGTCCCAGCTGCAAGAATAAGACCTATACTGAGGAAACAGCTTTCAAGTCATCTCACAGCCCAATCTCACCGTGGTAGTGTTCTGCTGTGCAGCAGTCAATAATTAGCCATGATTTCAGATTCTTTTTTAAATAGTGTTATGGCTACATATTACAAGGAGTAAACAGAAAGAGTCATCCAACTTCAGCAACTAGTCCCTCTGTGGCAACAGGTCCTGAGTTCTGAATTCAAGTACAAAAGCCTGTCAGCAGATGAGACCTTTTACTAGAGCAGAAGTGACGCTTCTATCTCTTCTTGATTCCTACTTCCATGGCGTGCACAGCATGCTGTGCTGCATGCACAGCACAGCTGTTCTTCAGAGCAACAGTGGCACCCAGTGACCAACAGCAGCCATTGTCTGCAAATACACAGCAACTTCCCAGGATCTGCAGCAACAATCTCCCCACACACTCCACTGCACACAGACACTATGACCCTGATTAGACTCAAGCAGCAGACTTAAAACAAGTCAGAGTTTTAGATTCCAGGATATTTCAGGACCTATCATGTGTGAAATTCAGTTACACAACAGTGATTAGGTGCCTGCGTTTCAAGCAACTTTCAGATCACGGTCATGTAAAATAAAACAAATTCAGTGCAGAAATAGCAAGCTTGTACCTTAATACCTATAGGATTATCCATGTTATAGTGCATTCCGATTGAGTTCTAAAACTTTCTCATCCTAGATCACTTCAACAAGTTCCACCAGTTCAAGCAATGCAGTTCTGAGATCCTGTGTATGTCAGGCAGATAGAATTGAACAGTGCAGGAATAATCTCTGACAGCTTTAAGAGCTCCGTTCTGCTTACAAACCCTCAGTCCAAAACTATTCTCAGTTTTAAGGCAATGAACACCTGAAGCAGTTGGATCATCTGCCATTTGCTGCATTCTGCTTCTTGGCATCATGATTAGCACAAAGGGTTTTCTGCTGTCCTGCAGAGATGGACAAAGTCCTGCTTACAAATGGACCAAGTTTCAGTGTACAGCAGAGTTTGTACCAGACTAAAAAGCCACGTCATTCAATTCATGTGCTCAGGTTGTTATGCACTCCGAAAGCAAACAGAACTAACTGTTGGATTCTGAAGGCAATCTGTGGGGTCCTACATTACCTCCTGATTCTGGAAGAGGAAATTCTAATAGCAAATGCAGAACTTTGATCTTTGTAGACATGAGAAGAGCTGGCATTTAGGAACATTCATTTCAGGGAAATCAAATGATGTGTCTATATTTTTACTACAGATAGTATAGGGAGCAGCCAGTTGAAGAACCAGATACAAAAAATCCAGCCCATTGGCAAGAAAATACTTCTCCTTAAATTCTGTATGCTATCATGGTACAGAATTAGGCTACAGTGCCACATAGGCCAACCAAGCGTAGAACCAAATCCACAAAATACTGGTAGACAAAGCAGCAAAAACAGGGACAATATTCAGCAGACAGGCCTTTCTACCCACAGCTCAGCATGTTCTGCCATCCGAAAAGCAAGGCCTCTTGTCAAGCTCAGCTATTTCCCTTCTCAGTGTATTCTAGCACAACTGATACCCACTGGTATCCTCCTGTAGAGTGCCATCATATTGTCATCATCCAAAGGAAAAACCCACACAGCAGAGCATACAGCAGTACACCCATGCTCCAAATATCCGCCTGAAAAACAAAAAGACAAGCTTACAAACCTGAAGCACCTCAAATGGCTTCCTGACAGACTGGATTGTCTGCCCTTGCCAAAGCCCACATATAGCCCATGAAAAGCTGGCTCTTTCCCTCAGGAAATAAAACCTTATTGTCCCAGAGAAAGCATATAACCCTCATTCAATTGCCCTTCCACTCAGCTTAGAGCACGACTAAAACCAGCATCTTCACCTTAGCTCATCACACTGCTGCAGTTCCTTTTACAAGGATTTCACTGCAAAAATGAAATCAAAGCCGTCACAAGGGATTTAGCACAGTTACGTGTTACTGGCTACGAGAGCTGTCAGCACAGTCACCTGTCTGGCTTTGCTGCTGTTCTATTTATGTATAGGCACAACAAGGTTCAGACACCTCACAGTGCAATTCTCACTTTGACTGTAAAGAAAAAGGAGGCTTGAAAAGCAGTGTGTGGAAAACAAAGAAACAAGAATTAGAACAACAGTGGGGCCATGGCACTTGTAGGAATTGCTCCGCCTTTAACAGCGATTCAAGAAGGATGAGGGCATTCCAAACCAGACCAGTTTGGACAGATTAACAACTGCAAGTAGTGGGTTCCAAAATTCCAGACATGAAATCAAAGCTGGAAAAACTCTTTGCATTTACATCTCTCAGTTTTTAGTACATTGTGCATTACAGTGCAAACAAGTCTTCACATACAACTTGGAAGCTAAAGACAAGTCTGACAAAACAGACTGCACAGAAATGATGGATAATTAACAGAGCAAATTGCTCTTTCAAACATTTAGTAATAGAAAGAGATCTCTGAAGTTGCTGTTCTGTAGAGCCCCAAAGCAGTCGCTTGAGGCAGTTCAGGATTAGCCTGAGACAAACCAGCCAGCTGTGTGAACTGAGACCAACTGCACTTTTCTAGTCTGTGGCCACTGACAGCTTCTGAGAGCTACCAAGCAATGCAACCTAGCAGAATTCAGAAGGGAAACCAAGAGAGCCTACCTGAGCTCCACTGCCTTTAAATGCTCTGTGGAGAGGGAAGGGAAAGAGGGGAAAACAAACACCGCTCTACATCCCTTTGAGCCAATATACGCTTTGCCCTGGATTAGCTCTGGTCCTGCATAAGCTGGGCTTCCACAGCATGTGTTCAGGCGGTAATCAAGGCCTGCCTGGAATAACACAAAAAATAGAGAGAAACGTTTGCTTTAACAGAGTTTATGTCTTCTGATCATAACACTTCAGAAGCCTCAGAGGCTTCTTCTCCTGTGTATATTTTCATTCATCTTATATTTTGCTTTCATTCAATGTGACCTCTCTAGGCAAATATTGTCTAAGACCATGAGTATCACATAAATGTGCAGATCTCAAGCTGCTCACTTATCTAGTACCCTTGGCATGATGCTTTATTTTCCTCAGCTGATCATCGAGATTGTGCCTGTTGATTGTGCAACAACAGCCTGTTGGTCTCGATTACCTGTGAGAGGCTCTAAATTTGGCCAGGAAAAATCATTTAAGGATAAGTAATTATCTGGGACTCAGTAAGTCTTCCCATGCTTTCATAACAGCAGAGATACACACACACACAAACTCATGGAACCCCACTGCTTTGCACAATCCTGTGCACACTCACATGTGTCATGCACTGATTTCCCAGCCAGTCCTCGTAGGGTCTCTTACTTAGGACAGGAGTGCAGGGGAGCAGCAAGAAGCTGTTTGCATTCCCTGCTGTCTGCTGGGCAGCTTTGCTGGAGATGCTTGGGTTACTTTGTTTTTCCTTGGGAGGTGGGAAGGAGCTTTGGGTTGGAGGCACATCCCGTGCCAGAGCATCCCGATGGCACGTGTGGGGCACTGATCTGCAGCAGAGGAAGGGGAGGAGGTCCCAGCACAGCTCTGCACCATGCTCTGCCACACTGGGCAGCTTGTTCCTGGCTCAGCAGTGCCATCAGACAAGAAGCAGGGAAGGAAATCAAGGATGGGGGGTACCATCAAACGCAGTTAGTGCATGCCTGTGCAAGACAAACAGACCCAGAGCTTGCGGGTTATTCCTGCTTTTGTAGCATTTGTGTGCTGTAGCTGAGCAAAAGGTTCTGCTGCTTGAATCTTCTTCTGCAAGAGCCGCCTACCGGTAAATGTCTGCGGGGATGTACTCGGTGTGCACTTCTGAAGCCATTTGAGAACCTAGTCATTCTTGCTGCAGGACCCCTGTCTTCTGTTAAAAGCTGAACGGTCCCCAGAGCACCTGTTTCCATCAGCTACCACCATCCAAAGCAGCCAGCCTTCTTACAGTCACCTGGCCCAAACATCCCTTTTGCTCTACACTTGATTCATGCAAGAGATGGGAGCTTGGCATGCACACCATCCTTCCAACACCCCATCCCAGCAGCAAGGGATCACAGCACTGGCACAGCTGAAACAAAAAGGGTGTGCGAGTTTCCTGTTAGCACTCAGTGTGAACCAATCTACCACTGAGCAACACCGTGAGTCCCCACTCACCTCAGCACAGGTCAACCTGTAACCCCAGCCTTCCCCTATCCATGTGCACACGCACACCCATTCACCACCCTGCCTGCTTTGCACACCCCCATGCACACTCTGCATCGTGTGCCCTCCTTTGCATTCACAGACGTGTGCCAACCACCCCTGGGAACACGTACGTGCCTACACCTTCCACAAACACCCCTTTGTGTGCACCTGTGTGCAACCCAACTCCTCAGCACACACACACGTTTGTGCCACCCTGTCCACGCACTCACCACGTGCCCTCCAGCAACCAAGGATTGCAGAGATGCTCCAGACTGTGCCAGAGATGGAATCTCAGAGTGCTGGGACATTATTGATCACTAAGGAAAACACTTGGAAGCATATTCAATCTGCAGAAGCTGTAATTACTGGGCACAGTTAGCTTTCCTATGGCTCAGCTGGAGGAGGCGGGTGCTCTCATACATCTGAGACACTCGCACAATGCTGGGATCATTCTGACGGAAACTATGTCTTCAGATATCATGGTTAAAACCATCCAAGATGATCATGCAGAGCCTTAGCTCTTGAGCAGCACTTCTTCCCCACCCTTCACTACTCCAAGCAGCTCCAACAAACTTCTCAGAAGAAATCCAGGCCAGCACAGACCTGGCAGACCAGAACCAAGTGCAGCTTGCGGGAGGGCAGTGCCCACTCCCTGCTTCCACCCTGCTCCAGCAGGTTAAGGAGTCTGAGCCTCACTGGCCTTTGACAGCTCAAGACTTTCATCATCTCATGCCAACATTTCTCACTAAGATACACCTCAGGCATTGAATTCTCTTCTCACTACCTCCTCCCAGTCCTTCCCTAGGAACAGAAACCATTCAGATTCTACAACAAACTACAGCATCTGCACTGCAAGAGCACACTGAACCACCTGCAACAATGAAACGTGGTTTTGGAGAGTGGGTTTGAAAACACACCTTTAGACAGCTGTCTCCCTGTAGCCAAAAGGAAACCAAGTAGCAAAAGAAGAGTCCAGCCTGAAACATGCCCATGCTACTAGCCCAGGTTTTTCACAGTCAATGCAGAATCCATCCTGCTCTTGAGCTAACAAATGACCAGTGGGTCTCCTTTGCTCCACGCCTTCTCCTTCAAAGCCAGAAAAAGAAAGAATAAACAAGCAGAAGAAACCCAGACGTACATTTCCACACACAGAGCAGAAAGTGGAACAGCAGTTGTCTCCTTCCTGAGACATGGTGGGGAGCATCCCAGAGGAAGCCCAAGTTCTTTGCTTCTCTCCACAGGGACTTCAAGCACTCTTGGCAAGAGCTGCTTTGGTTCTTTCTTCAACTGCTTCCATCACCAGAATCTCCTTTGGAAAAGGAACCCGAAAGAAAGAATCAGCAAATGAAAAAGAATGAGTAATAACCACTTTCCCAGTTGTCATGGTTTAATAATTTTGTAATTTTTGCTATCAGTATTCCACATCATAACATCATTTAAAGCATGAATAATTTTACTGAATCTGCAACTTACAGAAGAAGACTACATCTCCCAGGGAACAACACGATGGGTCACGGGACCTGGACTCTATATTAACTCTGTCGCAGAACAGACTGATCTCTTTCGAGTTCTGGCGTTCAGGGGAGTGTGTGGGAGCCTTCACCGTCTCGCCTAAATTTCACAGTAGGCCTCTCAGTTACGGGACTCATTCTCTCTCCTATTTTGCTTGATTCGTTAGCCCAATTTTCAATTTTCAATTATATTGTATTATATTGTGTTATCCGGTATTTCGATATAGTATTTAGTAAATAAATGTGCCTCCTTAGATCGTTGCCGCTGTTTTCTTTTCCTAATTAACTTTTTCCTTTCGGCCCAGGGCCCCTCCGGGGCCCACGGCCCCTGTCACGGACGCAGGTGGATTTTTAGTTCAAACCGTGACACCAGTTTTCTTCTGACATGCAATTTAGACTCTCAACTCTGGCAAGGTCTTAAAATCAGCTGGTTACAAGAACTGTCCCACAATATATCCAGCTTCTGTACAGCTGCCATTATTTCTGACAGTGAGTGTAATCACAGAATCATAGAATGGTTCGGGTTGGAAGGGACCTCAAGGATCATGAAGATCAATCACCTCCCTGTCCCTGCTGGCCATCCCCTCTTCTGATGGAGCCCAGGGGACCATTTGCTCTCTGAGCTGCAAGAGCACACTGATGCTCACGTTCTGTTTTTCATCCACCAGGACCCCCAGGTCCTTCTCTGCGGGGCTTCTCTTAAGGACTGCTCCTCCCAGTCTGTAGAAATGCCTGGGATTCCTCCAGCCCAAGTGCAAAACCTTGCACTTTGCTGTGCTGAACCTCATTAGATTCACCTAGGCCAACCTCTCGGTTGAGTTCCCTCTGAATGGCATCCCTTCCTTCCACTGCGTCAGCCGCACCACTCAGCGAACAGCAGAGGGTGCACTCCATTGCATCATTGGTGTCACTGATAACCATGTTAAAAAGCACTGGTCCCAAGACAGACTCCTGGATGACACCACTTGTTATCGGCCTCCACCTGGACACAGAACCATGAATCACCACCCTCTGTCTGTGGCCTTTCAACCAATCCCATATCCACCAGGTGGTCCACCTGTCAAATCCACATCCCTCCAGTTTAGAGATAAGGATGTGGTGGAGGGCCATGTCAAAGATCTTGCTCAAGTCCAGGTCAATGACATCTGTTACCTTCCTTTTGTCCACAAATGCCGTCACTCCATCATAGAAGGCCACCAGATTGGTTAGGCATGGCCTTCCCCTGCTAAAGCCACGCTGGCTGTCTTGGATCAAATGCTCATTCCTTATGTTATCAAGCATGTCTTTGAGGCGGATCTGTTCTTCACCATCTTCATCACAGTTCTACATATGAATCAAATAATTGGTGTTGGTGTCACCAAGAAAACCTTTGTCTTCTACTCCTGCTGCAGCTTTCACCAGAAGCAAAGGGAGAGGCCACCTCCTAGATCCAAATTTTAAGAAACCAACGCCCAGTAGGTGCCATCTGAAATAAAATAGCAGAGAAATTAAGATGACTCTTCTGCATCCAGCTTTGATCACTTCTTCACTCAGGCACACCACCATGTGTGATCAAGGAGATGCTGCCTCTAGGCTGCATTCAGCTTACAGACTGTGTGGGAAATCACAGCTTGAACCTCTCATTAATCAGCTGAGGCAAGTGTTGGGTCAGCTGCGGGAGCACAGGTGAGAGTAATCTAGCTGTGCTCCAGTAAGGGGTGGACCTCGACTCCACCTCCTCTGAGACCTCATGTAAGGGCTGACCACCACTGACGTAGCATCTCTTGGAGGTTGCTCCCCAGTTGAGACTGCCTCAGCTTTCTGATCAAGGTATCAATATGGGTGAGTTTCCCTTTGCTAATAACCTTTGACTATTTACCACTATCTTGGTTATCATCTTTTTACTGGCCACCCTTACAGAGACCATAAGGGTTTGGGCTTCCAAACTCTCAGCAAGCATTTGGATCAGACAGCTTCCTGCTGGGGAGCCCCCTGCATCACTGCTGCCTATTCTGGTACTGTACCCGCAGATGCTTCAGAGCTCATTAGCATGGACTTCCTTCCTCCCCTCAGCAGCTGCTCCTGCACTCACCTTCATTCCTACTCAGATACCGGCTGCTTCCAGCACCAGCTGACCTGCAATCCACAGAAAAGAAAGGTGGGAGTCATGCAAACGCACAAGCCCAAGGCTGCGTCACCACCACGTATGGCAGCCTCGGGAAGTCAGCTGCAACTACAGCCTTTGTCAGAATGGAAACAGGCACCGTCAATTAAGTGTGACCTCTGAACTCACTGCCACCATCAGAAACAGGCACTGAAATCGCTCACTTCACTGCAGCTGGTTACCTCCAAATTCTTTTGCTTTTGGGAAATGATGGACATGGAATTGAAGGACACCAGAAAATTGATACCTACTTCATTGTAGGTGGTTAAGCTTGGAAGCAAGACTTGAGCAAGAAAAGCTTCTCAGCTCCTTGTAAGGCACTAAGTAATGGGATGATTTCCCATCCCTGCAGAAATCCTGACCTCTGCCACAGGTGGGTGAGTGACACAAAAGTTGAGCTGCCCATTCAGAAGCACGTGGAGCAGGCCATGGAGCGGTTACATACCAACACATGAACAGGCACTTTCCCATTGGAAGGGAAATCCCTTCTCCCTGCCATGCCATGCCCACACCGCTCCTCAGGGCTGCCCTGACAGCACAGACAGAATTGAAACATCTTTTGTCATCATTGTGGTTTTTCACAGACCCAGACAATGAGATACTGGGTTGCTGTGTGGGCTCCGAGGCGGCACTGCCATTTCCAAGCCATTGCTTCCTAGGGGCACAGAAAGGAAAACGCCTGAACAAAATTTCACCCAGAGATTGCTATTTTACCATTCTTCCATGCAAAACAGGAGGACAATACAGCGGATTTGTGCAGCTGCATCAACACCCCGGGTGCTAAAGGAATGCAAAGACAGAAATATCAAACCTATAAGGAGGGAAGCTATGTTTAGTAATATCTTTTCTCATTTACAACAGGCAGTTGGCACTCTGAAGGAAAATCCCAGGCCTCAAGTTCTTACAGTGTGGCAATCTGGTACGGACTCAGATGTGAGTGATCCAAATGGTTTATTCCAGGTTCTAATATCACTTCTGTGCATTCACACGTTTTCTCTCTTAACTTCCCCACAGCCTTCACATGTCCACAGAACATCCCACAAACTCTCCTTCACGGCACATGTAGGCACTCATCCCACCAGAGCCATCAGTCATTCCTAGCCATGTGCTTCTCCTCCAGTCACGGACAGTATCACACGGCCATAATGCATCTTAAATGACTTAGTTTTTCTGTTCTTTCTGGAGGTGTCCTTGGTTCCTAGCCTTACCTTCTCATGCCGTTCATCTTCCTCTGCAGCTCCTGCTCTGAAGAGTCTTCTTATGTTCCCACATGACAGGAAGAAAATGAAGACACAACCCCTGCCACCAAGGTCAGCTCTGCAGCACACGTTACCTGAGGAGCACTTGGCTACTCATGCAAACTGCACAGTGCCAGGAAGATTGTTACATGTTGCACTTCTTCTTCTCCTGGCTCAGAAATTAGTTTTCCTACCTAGTAAATGTGAAAATAATAATAATTAAAGAAAGAAAACAAAAGTCTGACACAAATCAGACGTGATTGTTACTATGAAATTCTGGAGGACAAGGGATTTAACCTCTCTATGAAGAAGCTGACTGCAAAGAACAGCCATGATCACATTGAGAACTTGTGGGTAAAATTCAGGACTGAACCAATAACGGGCTTCTGGAGGTGAGGGTCTGCTCCAGGCCGCCTGGTCAAGGGAGCCTGTTGATGGGCCCTGCTTACTGCAGCTACCAGAAGCACTGCGCTCACTGACTCTCAACTTGATGGGGGATTCCAGTCAGGCTGGGAAATCAGCATGGCTGGCTGCAAGCTGTCTGAGACTGCTGGAGTGCACTGGGAATAACTTTGTGGGCCAAGCATTAAGCACACCAAGCAGAAGGGAAGCATTACTGGACATGCTGCACAGCAGGGGTTAAGACTGGAGGTGGTCAGGGCTGTAGTGACCATGCCCTCCTAGAGTTCCTCATCTCAAGGAATGCGGGCCTGGCAAAAAGCAAAGTCAGGACCCGGAGCATCAGGAGAGTCAGCTGCAGGCTGTTCAAAGAATTCTTGGACGAGGGACACTGGAGAACTGCTTTTAGGGGCAAAGGGTTGAAACATTCCTTTGTCTGCACCCCTGTGCAACCCAACTCCTCAGCACAGCCCTGTGCAAGCACACATTTGTGCCACCGCGCCCACGCACTATCCATGTGCTCACACACACACAACCACATCCCTTAGTGCAGCCCTGTGCGCACACACACTCACACATGTGTAACCCCTTCCTTTCACTCCCACAGTGCACGCACACACCGGTACCACAATGTCCTTGTGCAGCTCCAACACTCTGCACACCCCTGTGCACGTACATATATGTGCATGCTCGTCCTTGCACACATACCCACAGACCTACACACACCTGAGCAACCCCACTGGTTTGTGCACTCATGGACACAAATGTGTGTACAACACCATCCATGCACAAATACACACACAAACACACACACACACACACAATCATGGATCCCCACTGCTTAGCACAATCCTGTGCACACTCACGTGTGTTATGCACTGATTTTCCAGCCAGTCCTCGAAGGGTCACTTACTTAGGACGGGAGTGCAGGGGAGCAGCCAGAAGCTGTTTGCATTCCCTGCTGTCTGCTGGGCAGCTTTGCTGGAGATGCATGGGTTGTTTTGCTTTTCCTTGGGAGGTGGGAAGGAGCTTTGAGTTTGAGGCACATACCGCGCCAGAGCATCTCGATGGCATGAGGGGGATCAGGGCCCCTCTATTGGTTACCTTGGTGGCTTGCAGCAACTGGAACTTTCCCCCTTTTGGAAGGGTTCACCTTGGTGGTTGTTTTGTGTTTTAATTCTTTCACTCGTGCCTGATGTAGATGAATCCACGGGGGTACCAGATGATAGAGACCATCACGATCGCCTATTGAGAAAGCTAAACAACGTGAGTTCCTCCCGACTCATATAATCAAAAATCTCAACCATAAAAAAGAGACGTCTTCGTATTCAAGCAAATGACAACAGTAAGACCATGCATGTTCTTTTGTTGTATTTCCTGTGTAATCATGGGGAGGATATGAAGAAGTGGATCCACTGATGAAGAAGTGCAGAATCCACTTCTGCACTTCAGGCACAAGTTCCTTAGAATTGGAAGAGAACCTTAAAGGCCATCTTGCCCAGCTCCCCTGCAATAAACAGGGACATTCACAGCTAGATCAGGTTGCTCACAGCCTGGTCATTAGTCATCCCGGAGGCAAAACACACACTGAACGATTTCTCCCTGCAGTCATAAATCCTTGGAGACAACAGCATTGACACTGCATGTTACTGAAGCAGTAAAAGAAACTGCTCTTCTAACTCTCCTTGTGTTAAGGAAAATGATGATAAAAAGCAATGGAATGCTTTGGCAGGACACCAAAACCATTCTCCTTCGTTGATATCTGCTGCAATGGAACCTTCCACTGGAAGAAGCCCCTGATGACTTGTCACCCCATAGTGGTGAGCTTGAGAAGCAGGATTGCTGCTCAATAGAATGAACTGGAGCTCCTTAGCATCTCTTACATCCAGGAGGGGTATAATCAGACCCACCTATCACCTTCAGGCACGCGCTTTCTGACACCTTGTCTGACTTCACTGTCACTGTGCCAGCATCCTCAGGCGTAACCTGCTTCATTGTCAGTGTGCAGCAATTGCCAACATTCTTGATGTCATTGTAATTGTTGGTGTAAAGGAGGTTGCCATTCAGGAACCATTCCACGTCCTCGTCATCATGGGACAGCTCGCAGGAGAAGACAGCACAGCTCTCTTCTTCAATTTCCACATCCTGCAGGTGCTTCGTTACTTCTACATTGCAAGCTGTGGGGAAACAAGGTGAACTGTTACCACTGTTACTATAAATCATACTGGGATGTGGTAGAATGGTTGGACTAGATGATCTTTGTGTAATCTTCTCAGTGGAGATTATACATTTATAAAGTTAGCAGGAGAGAATGGCAGAAATCAACCTCAAGAAGAGAAATCTGAGGTGAAATAGGACATGGAAGAGGCCACCCTCCCTGCTCATACCTTCAGCTGTCAGCGTGGCCTCAGTCTCTGCAATTCCTGCCTTGCACTTGTACACACCAGCATCATCGGGCTTCAGCTTCAGAATCTTGAGCTCTGCTGAATGCTTATCCCTCTTGATCTTGTACTTCTCAGAGGGCACGATGGGTGTGTGGCCCTTGAACCATTTCAACACCTTTGGAGAAGGCCTGAAGTCACAGGACAGGATGACAGAATGATGTTCCAAAGCTGTCTTGTCCTCCAGCTTCCTGGTGATTTGTATATGGTAATCTGCAAAGCAGGGGTGGAAGAGAAGAAAGGATGAGGACAATTGGAAGAAGAGGAAAGTCTCTTGCGTCTATTCCATTCCATTTCATTTCATATTCACATCAGTTCTTTGAACCACTCTAAAGATAAAACAAATGATTGCCTATAGGGAATGCCTTTGACTACATTTCCATAAAGTAACACTGTTTACTATATACCAAATGCAAGGTCCAGCTCTTGCTTATTAAACTGCTCCAAGTTGAGGCAATTATTCAAATAAGAGTGAGTTGAAAATATAACAAGTACTTTAGGATGTGAATGGAGACTCTTATGCTGGGGACAACAGCAGATAAAAAGCCTGGAAGTTTCTTTCAGATGAAATCAATGACAAACTGCATCAAATTTAGGTGCTACCAAACTCAAACTTGTCTACTTCAGAAATACAATTAATTTCACCTGATTTGACTTCTTTGGTATAGCCAAGGACAAAACCTCAGCTCTGTAGATCTGAATAGTAAGCACATTACAAATATTCAAACAGATCTTTTACTGAGATGCAGCTGTCTCATTTAGTGTCCAACGACTTTGAACTGGAAATGGAGGAGACCCTCCAGAAACACACACAATATTTCAAAGACCCCAGTGAAGGAAGGCTGTACGTTAATTAATTCTTCATCTTCATGATGTAAACCAAGCCAGGATATGTTACCTCTGACGAGCAGATTGGCTGTGGATTTTGATTTGCCAATTGAGAACTGAATGGTGCCTGTCATATCAGTGGTGGTTTTCAGTATGGTCAGCTGGTGGATGGTGCCTTCTTGCTGCATAATCAAGTTTCTGCCAGCCTGTAAGACTTCCCCACGTAGATACCACTTGGGAGGTTTCACAGAAGGAATGGATATCTCACATTCAAATTTGGCTTCTTCAGGCTCAGTCACATCCTCATCACACAGCTCCTTTACTAGATTAATGGATTGCTCTTTAAGAAGGATGGAACAAGAGAAAGCAGAGATTTAGAAGGAATGTAAAAAACCCTTACATTATCACCCTACTTACTCACGTCAGGATTACTGCACATGAACACTACACCTATCAGCTCAAAATGCCTTAAAACATCATTAAAAAATAATAGAAAGAAAGGAATGTTGTTAAGAAGTCAGACAATAAGATTGACAACCTGAAGAGAGCCCAGATCTTCTGATTCCCAGTCCAACATCTAAATCAAACCATGACCTTCCCATCCCAATATCAAACTCCTCGCATTACGAAATGGAAAAGAGGTTCACTGAAACATGGACATTGATAATTACTTTGGTTAAATACAGCAACTTAGCTCTGAACAACAAGTTTTCTCCTAGTAAAGGTCTCTGTAGCTCAAATGTAATGACTCTACTTAGGAGAAATTCATTTTCCAGAATTTTCTTGCCCTTATAATTGTAACACTGGCAAAGCTGGGGACTGAACTCTTGAGTACTGTGCTAACTCAAATGTCTCCCTTTTCTTTACCACACTTAACATCATATATATACCCTAACATTGTATATATTAAAAAAAAAAACAACCCTGAGCTCTTTTCAAACAAACAGAGAAAATGAAGAAAAAGTCAAGCTATGTTTTTTATCCCAAAATGTTCAAACACAAATCTGAAGTCGAAAGGTAGAAAATAAACCTCCTAAGAAAATAATCTGTTTACTTAGCAAAAGTAAATCCGAAAAGACAAGCTGGATATTTTGTGGGCAGAAAGGTAGGTAGGTAGGAGTTTGCATTTCTGTGAAAGTTCCTGGTGGTGTTTAACTTCCTTGACATTCAAGCAAAGGGTGTTAGCTGGTTTATAAGATAAGATAATTTAAGCAAAATCATCATCTGAACCATAATTACCTTTAACTGTAAGATGGGCACGAGATTCTGCCTTTTCTGCAACAGATTTTATTTCTGCTGCATCCTTGACTTGGACACGTGTGTAAGTCAGCGAGTAGCTCTTTCCTGAAGCAGAGAACCACAGAGTCACTAAGGCTGGAAAAGACCACTAAGGTCATCTAGTCCAGCCACCAACTCATCCCTACCAAACTGTGCTCTTGAGAGCAAACCCACAACTACACTTGGCTTCCTTGAGCAAAGAGCTCTGAGGCACATGGCCAGGCTGAGCATCATCCATCTGGTTTCACAGCATCACTGCCTGTTCTCTCATGTCAATGAAACCACCCATTCCCCCACGTCCACATCCCCACCAAAGTGTAATCTAAACATGGCTTCTACAAGGACTGACCAAATGTGGCCGCCGTCACCTTCAAAGTACCTGATACAGAAGGATCACACTCACTGTCAGACAAAACCTCTTTGGAGAGGTGAACTGACTGCCCTGGTCACCCCCACTTTGGAAAGAACTGCACTCATTTCCTACCTGCTCCTGGCAGTGTGGGATGGTGGGATAGCATCACACTTCCCACACTAAGCATCCCACCATGTCACTTGTTCCACCCTAACCTCAGTCCCAAAACAAAAGGGGAACTCCCTTCTGAACCTTCTTCATTTCTGATGTCTTATATGCTTGATCTCCAACCCACCCCCCACTCAGGAGAAAGATCCCCCTCTTACACCCTACCATCTTGCCGCATTCTGATGTTGTCATCAGCCTTCAGCTTGTTGTCATCTTTGTACCACTGGGTCTGAACCTCATCGTGTGAAATCTCACTGACAAAAGATGCACTCCCATATTCATTCACTTCCACATCTTCCAGTGGTTTAACAATCTTGATATCTCCAGCTGTGAAACAGTAGAGATATATTTGTCAGGATATTTCCAGAACTGAGTGCAGCATCTTTTCCTTACACATATTTGCATAGAAAATAAGTAGGATTTTGTTTTATTCTAAACCATCATCCATTCCTGAGTCATTTCTCTCTTCAACACAGTCAATGCATTATTGCCCTTGAACCTAAAGACAGACTTACTAGCTACAAAGGAGCTCCCTGCAAACAGTTTTATGGAAACCAGAATCTCATTTATTCTAAAACCTTTGCAGCAAAATTAAGGGTAGAAAAACAATAGAATGGAATGAATCTTTAAGGTCATTTAGCCAGGCTGAGCATCATCCATCTGTTTTCACAGCATCACTGCCTGTTCTCTCATGTCAATGAAACCACCCATTCCCCCACATCCACATCCCACCAAAGCTGCTTAGTGTTCCCAAAGCGAATGCTCACCAGTTGTTTCCAGCTCGAAGGTCATCTTCTGGCCAGCAGCCTCGCAGATGTATTCTCCAGCATCTTTCTTCTCCAGCTGCTTCACAACCAGACGCCGTGTTTTGCCCACAGATTCCATTCTGAACTTTCTGGAGGAGGCAAGCAGTCTTCCATCCTTGTACCATTTTACTTCGCTTGGATCCTGTGCTACTTCACAGCTGAGGGAGGCCCTTGCTGCCAGGGCAGCACGCACCTCTTTCTGCACCTGCTCCTGGTTTATAAACACAGGTTTTGGCTCTGAGGGAAGAAAAGAAAAAGTATTGACTGAGGGACTGAAATGAGACCAACTTGCAGGTTTGTATGTACAGGTTGGAACAGGTTTAGGTTACCACTTGTGCCCAAACTAATAGCCTTCATAGAGAATATCAGCTCTTCTGTTGAAACAAAGTGTCAAATCTAGGCAAGAAAGAACCTAGGAACTGAAGGAACCAAGAGGGTCCTTGAACACCAGTCCCATGGTTGCAAGTCACTATGCAAACATATTGAACCCAAAAGAACATCTGACCTGCAGGCAACCAAAACCTGAGTTCCTTTTACTTAAGACCCACTGTGAAACATCAAAACACATAAACATGTGATAGTCAAACCACTGGCTGCCTTTTCATGACCCAGAACAGTACTCCTGGCTTCCTGAACAGACTCCTCATGGCCTCTACCATTGCCACAACTGTGACTGTCAAAGGCACAAAGGAAATATGCTCACCAACGCAGTCCTTTGTTCTTTGTGTGTGATTTGCAGATATCTATTTTACTTTGAGCTCTGGCAATAGTCAGCTCTACCAGGTCTCTTACTGTGAGTAGCAGACTCACCTATCCAGATGCAGCCTCCAACATAAAGGCATAGTAAAAAGGCAGTGTACTACTAGGAGAAGTTCCTGCTTCTCCTGCCATGAAAGGCTGCACGTAGAACATGCACTCCAGCCTCACTGCACATACTTATCTTAGTCAAATGTTTAGGTGAACAAGAATTACAGTTTGGGATCTCAGGCACAGGAGAGATTTGAATAATATCTTGAATATTGCTTCCATTGTACATATATATCTGTAATTATTATTCTACAGACAGACTGAAACAGGTCTTTGTGCCATACTAAAACCAAATACTTTCTACAAACCGAGGCAATCAAGTCTAGGGAAAAAATCTCAGCACAGACTACTGCAACTGGATCACTGTATAATAGAAACTAGATTTTACTTTACTGTTCTCTGCTGTATTTCAGACAACACCTGTCTTACCTGTGACATGAATCTTGAAGGTGAGTTTCTGGCCAGCAGCCTCGCAGCTGTACTCCCCTGCATCTTTCTTCTCCACCTGGCTCACCACCAGCCGACGCTGTTTGCCCTCTGACTCAGCCTTGAACTTCTTGCTCGAGGTGATCAGTTTCCCCTCCTTGTACCACTTCACCTCCGTCATCTCCTGGGCTACCTCGCAGCTCAGCGTGGCATTTTGAGTCAGTACAGCCTTCACCTCCTTCTGCACCTTCTCCTTGTTGATGAAAGCATCTTCTGCTTCTGCAGATTGGGAGAGCATTTAGGATGCACAGCTACATTCACAATGTCCTGTGTGTTCAAAACCAAACGCAAAATGCTGCTTGTAACAACTTCATGTATGTTTGTAATTTTGGAATGGTCTCATTCATACCAAACTTGATCCAGATTAAATACGTTCTGCCTATTAATTACCAATGACCCAACACGTCATCGTCCTTTACTATGCTATATATATTCTTCATATCTTTAAATATCCTTCACATTCCTATCATTAAATATTCTTCATATGTTCAATAGTTTGAAAAAAATTAATGTTTCTTAGCAAATATTTTCCTTATTTAAACCCATAGCTGTTTCTAAAGCAGCTCCTTGCAATCTCCCCCCATAAGTAGATTGGAATCTACTATTGCAGCAGAGAAGGATGCATTACATGCATCTCTTGAGATCAATTTTAACTTAATTTCTCTGCAGTTCCTGGAGCTTTGCTTAAATTGTCCCTAAAAAACTATTTTTAGAGGGGTCAATATGATTTCATTCATCAAAAATTGGAAGCCAAAGCAAACACCAAATATAAGCATGTCGTGCTCAGTGATATACAGGTGTCAGGAATTACACTCTAGAAAAGCAGTGCTGATTTACATGTTTCTTATTCAAAAATGAAATGCCATTTACTCAGAACAATGTACTCATGCAGTACTGATATGACTCCTGATTAGGTGTTCATTTCTGTCCTTGTCAACAGGAGTACTTCTTTCAATGAATACCTTCAAACCAATCTCTCTTCTTTACCAAATCCTCAATATTGTAAATAAGCTTTAGATACTGAAACTCAGAGGCCACAGCTAATTCCCAGTCGTAAAGAATATGACATCATGAAACAGGTTAACCGTAATTAACTTCAGCCACCTGAGAGTTAGGGTTGATCTTGGTTCCCATAGGGAAACATTCAAGCTTCAGTTTCCCAATGAGACTGAGGGATTTGAAGCTGTGCTGTACTGAGTAATGACCTTCAGTGGAAGGCAGTGGGTGACTCACCTCACCCTACAGCAGATGGTGGCAGCTCACTCCTCAGACTATACTGACTACAACTGACCATAATCCAGTTGCCCACAGTCAGGCATCTTGGGCAATTCCACATGCTCTGTGCATCCAAGATGTCTTCATGAGGCTGGGAAATCTATACGGCACTCTCAAGAGAGACTTCCCTTTCTAACACAGCAGCTGGACGCCAGCAGGGATCTGCAGAGAACTTCAGGTATAACTGGAAACCAAGTGGGACTCATGGGCCATTCTGTGATGAGAAACATCTCTCTCACCTGTGACATGAATCTTGAAGGTGAGTTTCTGGCCAGCAGCCTCGCAGCTGTACTCCCCTGCATCTTTCTTCTCCACCTGGCTCACCACCAGCCGACGCTGTTTGCCCTCTGACTCCACCCTGAACTTCTTGCTCCAGGTGATCAGTTTCCCCTCCTTGTACCACTTCACCTCCGTCTTCTCCTGGGCCACCTCGCAGCTCAGCGTGGCATTTTCTGTTGGTGCAGCCTTCACCTCCTTCTGCACCTTCTGCTTGTTGATAAAGGCATCCTCTGCTTCTGGAACTGGAAAACACTGATTAAAATATACATTAGATATGAACAGCTTGTGACTGGAAGACATTAAAAGTTGCTTTATGTTGTATTGGGCCATTTCCCAGAGCAACACTGCTTCACAGTGTTTATCACACATTATAAGGCATCCTCAGCATAGTCCATATAGTCATCCCATCCCTCTGGGTAGTCTTTACTATCAGCTGGAACTCCTAATTTTCAGATTTCTTTGAATGAAGACAATGACAGATCTTCATCTGTGTGACTTTTTGATATTGCTCCACTCTACACTGGAGATCAGCCAAATACAGCTCAATTATGAAGTGAAGAAAAGCTTTCTGAGTGCAATGGTAAGAGGATCAATTAAGACTCAGAAAGTTATTGCACTTTGGGAGAAGCTAGTAAGAGGAGGATTTCTGTAGTGAAAGAGCCAACCACTCCAAGAGTACTCATAATCCCTCCTGACTTGCACACCACATCATTTTGCAGTGAGGGCTGGACTTGCACATCATGCTACAGTGAGAAATACATGAGAAATACAGCAACGGTAGCTAGGCAAGCACTCTCCACGTATGGCAGAGGAGGAGGTATTACATTACCCTGTGCAGCCAGAGGTCTGAAAGAGAACAGAAAACCTTTGGTTTCTGAGTCAAACAGCTAATAATAGCCCTCAGCTAGCAAAATTCAAGTGGAAAAGCACTACATTTCTGGGTTTTCTCCCTACACCTCTGCAATAAGACGTGGGCTGGCTTTGGCTGCTGAGGATTAACTTGGTTGATTCCAGCTGTTGCCATAGTCTTTCTGTCATCGTTCATATTTCATTTTCTCTGACAGATACCTCCCAAATCTACCCTTTCTGTAATCCACTATTTGCTGAAACTGCCAATTTCCTGAGCCAAAAGCATGAGCTACACAACTCACGGAACAGATCCAAAGGCCCCAGAATCACATCCACGTGGTGTGGGAACAGTAAGAGCTGATGGTTTAGAGTCTACACCACAGGCAGCAGCAAAACTGTCTACTACAGGAGCAGAGATATATTGCACACCAGGGACTGAAGGAGCAGAATGCCCCAAGATGGAGAGAGCAAAGACTGCAACCTTTACAAGGGAACAGAACGCAAGCTATGCCCTGCAAGGACACCAGGTCTGTGTGAGCAGAAAGGCAGTAGACTCCCAGTACAGTTGCTCCTCCACATAGCTGACCAAATGCCAAACCTTGACCAGGATTAAGCTCCAATGTGTTCACTGCCATAAGAAAGAAGAGGAGAAAACAGATTCCCTGTCCTGATCAGCTCAGAATACAAGACAAGAACTGTAAAGTTAACAGAGAACAAGCTGACTTACGAGCAAAAACCAGCAGAGTGCAGCTTCAAATAAAACAGAAGACAAACCCTCGTCATCAGCCAGCTCACTAATGGTCACTCAGAATGCAGCTGATGTGCTCAAGGCTATGTGGAGTCTAAGTTAAAATTTATCGGATCTTGTGCAAAATATACTGACACCAGAGCAATCTCTACTGCAGCTGGAGTGAGAGATCTGCCTCCATGCTAAACTCTCAGACTAATGAGAAACGTACAATTAGAAAGGTATCAATGGATTCACGACTGATCATTACATTTACAGAACATGGAACGAATGGTCGTCAACATGGGATTCAACAAACCAAAGGCAAGTGCAATGCCTCTGACTAAAAGTTCTTAGGACACCAACAACCAAACCTCAGCGCAGCCACAGTAGAGATCTGTAACTACTACTGTTGAAATATCAACTGGTAGAGCAGTGTTGCACATTGTACAAATCACAGTTGGACATCCATGGACAGCTCATTATAAAAGTAGTCGTAGGGGAAGAGCTGGATGAAACACTGCTAAAAACAAATAATCATTTTAGCTGCATGTTTGTAAGCATTTCTTTTCATCCTCCCCAAAACAGTTTCATGGCAGAATCAAGAGGACACGTTCACACAGACGTTTCCACAGCCAGACTATGGAATAATCAAAGAATATCAACCAAAATGTGTTTCCTACCAGTTACATGAATCTTGAAGGTGAGTTTCTGGCCAGCAGCCTCGCAGCTGTACTCCCCTGCATCTTTCTTCTCCACCTGGCTCACCACCAGCCGACGCTGTTTGCCCTCTGACTCCACCTTGAACTTCTTGCTCGAGGTGATCAGTTTCCCCTCCTTGTACCACTTCACTTCGATCTTCTCCTGGGCCACCTCGCAGCTCAGCGTGGCATTTTGAGTCAGTACAGCCTTCACCTCTTTTTGTACCTTGTCCTTGTTTGTAAACACGTCTTCTTTCTCTGCAGGTACATCACAACAGTCACACCGTTTTGCTGTAGTCTGCTGCAGAGCTTACTCCAGTTCCCCGTTTTCACTAAACTTGCCCTTCACAGGGAGCATCGTGATGCCTCATTAAGACAGGAAAATACTTTCCCTTCTATTTTGCCTTGGGAAATGATACGCGTATCATATCATATCATATCATATCATATCATATCATATCATATCATATCATATCATATCACATCATATCACAAAGCTAAACATTTCGCAGTCTGATAGCAGATTTGGACATGAGATTTAGAACACCTGCATGCACTGCTGAACCTCCTCCCTTCTCTTTTTTTCTTCTCATGTCTCTCTACATTTCCAGTAAATCAGAAGGGAACGGCCCTCTAGAACAGGTTGCCCAAGGAGACTGTGGATGCTCCATCCCTGCAGGCATTCAAGGCCAGGCTGGATGTGGTTCTGGGCAGCCTGGGCTGCTGCTTGGCAACCCTGCACATAGGAAGAAGGGGGTTGGAACTGGATGAGCACTGTGGGCCTTTGCAACCCAGGCCATTTATGAGTCTGATTATTGGCATTTTCCACCTAATTGTGTCATTCAAATTTTGTAACCAGATCTCTTCAAACACCTCCCCTTTTCTCACTCCTTGCATGCCTGGTGTGCTCTTGCACTGTAACCCTGCAGACACCAGCTGACTACAGGAGGTGCACAAGTTACCATCCTTGCCTATTGTTTGTTGCAGTAATTCATTCCTGGATAGAAAAGCACATGTAGAAAAGTGTTGCTATGACACTAGATGACAAAGAAAGTCCTATAGCCAAAATGTTTTGCACCAGAGAGTCTGTAAGTTGATCCTCCAAATGCAAGACACACCAAATGAAGCGTTCCTTTATCTCTGGGATTCCAAGCATTTTCTCACCTCTGACTTTCACTTGGAATGTTGCTTTGTCATCTTTTGTTTCACAGCTGTAGCTCCCTTGGTCTTTCAGGGTCACATTTTTGACCATGAGCTTGCGGTGCGTCCCCTGGGAGATGATGCTTGTCCTCTGGTCCTGCTTCACCTCTGTTTGATCTTTCTTCCATACGACAGCTCCGCTTGCAGCTGACACCTCACACACCAGCTCCAGGTCTTCAGAAGGACTGACTGATATTTCTGGAGTTGTTTTGGACTTGCTGACAAAATTAATGGCTTCATCTGAAGAAAAAAAGAGAAAGTGGTTTACATCCTGACTCAGGCTTATTCAGCACAGCATTAAGATACAGTTAGAACTGATTGTAATGTCTCTGCTCATTACATTTGGGTGATCGAGTTTCACCTCTGGAGATACTCACATACAAACGTGTGCTTGATTCTCCTGTGTAAGGAAAGAGTAAGTTCTATGCAGACAGTTCTTATTTCTTTTAATTAATTCTGTATTCTGCACGTGTTCTTCTGAAGCTAAAATGAAGGCAGCTAAGTAACGTGTTTGCAATACATGAACAAACCTATTCAACACCTTGTCTCTAAGCTAACAAGCAGCGTTTGATGAGCACATCAGTATTTCATGCCCTTCATTCCATCCAGACAGAACCTGCCTGAGGAGCAAGCTGATGGCTGTCAGCTACAGGCAGACCTAGCTTAGTATTGCATTTCTTAGAGCAACAGCTGTTGCTTTCAGTCACTGAATATACCAAGGGCAATTGCTATGCCAGGCACATTTATGGCATCAGTGAACAAATAATGAGTTAAAAATTGTAATAGACAGGAGCCATCTATTCTTTTATAACTCGGTGACCAAAGAAGAACAGTCCCTCTAGAGTCAAGCTGTTAAGAACTAACAGCATCAATCAATATCACATAGATAGATTACTTCCCTGCCCTAAGACCATCATGTGACCATTTGGTTCTCCTAATTAAGCCCTCTTGATGGCTTTTTTGTCTGAGCCATGCGACATTTTGTGATAGGAGTTACTGCTAGTGTTCCCTTAACCCTACACCAAAGTAGGAGGTATCCATTCTCAGGGAATCATGCAGGCTTCCTCTGTATTTGATGCTCAGATACAGCCCCAGAACTTTTTAAATCTTAGCTTAGCTCTCATCCAATAATGTTCATCAAACAGTGCAACTTGTCCTTTGGGGATGCCTTTGTTCTGCATCAACCAGTTCCAACGGAGTCTTCTTGGCTTGTTTTAGATCAGTTTTTCAACAGATAAAGCCAGGGTCTTTGAATTACAAAGTGAAATTGCAGAATGCATGATTCTCAACCAAACAGAACAGGAGGTGGGATACAGGGTGAATACCTGAGCCAATACCACCTGCAAGCAATCCTTCAATATCTTAGGAATCTCTAGCCATCCCAAATCCAGTGTTGTGCTTGATCTATCATCTCTGCTGAGTTTTTAGCTAGCTGATGGTGAGCATCATGGTGGTGATGGGTGAGCAGTCGGACTAGAGGGTCTTAATCAACCTTAAGGATCCTGTCATCAGAGGAACGTGAATGTGCTGTTAGAGGTCACAAGCGCTGCACTGCAGCATGAGCATACACAGCGAAAGGCTTTCAGTAGAGCTTCGGTTCATAAATGAGGACTGGGTTATGGAAAAGAGGCTCAAGATAGAAACCAGAAAACAGATCTTAACGACAGGTTCTGTGAATGCAGCCAGCTGAATTTCACAGATATTGAATTTCAATGACAATTTCTTGTGTTATTTTACCCTCCAGCTCCACCCTGAACAGGAACATGTCAGTGACAAGCATTACTCCTCCAGGCTTGACCTGACAGTGCTTGACTTGTACTATGAGCTAATGCCAGGAAGAGCAGGAAAAGAGTTTCATCCATGTGCCTTCTCCTTCCTTAGTAAAACCAGTGTGAAACTGCAGCCACGTCAGGCTGAAGGAGACGTCTCAGATGTCCTGCCTGGATGCAGGAGGTCACGTGTCAGAGGATGTCTGGCACGTCAAGTCTCATGGCAGTGCAGTGCATGACAAACTGCAACAACACTTTCCTGTGGGCTCCTTTGGGCACGAGGCCCAGCGGGTGACACACCTCTGGCTGCAGCTCTTCAGAGCCTCCCAGCAGCCACGTGATGCCCATGGGAGAGACACAGCTGACCCGCACAGCAGATGATTTACCAGCTAGCTCTGATTTACAGCAAGAGAAGATACAAGTGGCGATGCTGAATGGTGAAATACTGCGAGTGTGTGGCATGGGTATAAGATTGGTGAGCCTGAGGATGTTCAAAGTCAGGCTGGACAGGGCTCAGAGCACCTGATGGAGCTGCGGTGCCCCTGTTCATTACGGGGGGAGTCCAACTAGCTGACCCTTAAGGGTCTCTTCCCTATCTATGAGATACACGAAAGCTGATTCTGCAGTAACCAAGCTACCAACAGCAGTTATTTGTCTTTCAGCTTGCCAACACAGGTTTTAAAATAACAGCATTGATTACTCATTTGATAGTCACATTACTCTGCAAAGCACATGGAAAAGTCCATCAGCTAATTCAATTAATTCTGGGGACAGACCTGCCAGTATGAAATATTATGCTAACATGACTGAGAGAAGAAAAGCAAAATTAAGACTAGCTGACAAGCCTTGGCAGGAAGTTCTGCTCTCCATCAATTTAGTCCCATTATTCAATTCTGTTTGGAGCTGTCTCCATGCCTCTCTGGAGTTTGTTCTTTGAGAAGAAGCAATTAAGTAAGCTCTCCAATGCCAAAGTGCATACACTGCTCTAGGGCTTTGTTGTTTCTCCATGGACCAACAAGGGTGACAAGCCAGCAGAATATGATGAAGAACCTCATGCATACTCAGTGTAAAAAAGAAAAAGGCAATTGTTGCTGGGAAGAAGGTGCATTTGCATTTGTGTCGTCTGCAGAGGGTACTGCAGAAATGGAAAGTCTTCCACTGGAGCAAACAAAGGGCTCTCATTTATTGCAATCAAGGCCCAGCATGTGGATCTCAGAGATCAGACCTACACCCTGCAGCAAAACAGAGACCTGCGTGGGAAAGTTCAGTTTCTCTCTACATCTGTGTAAGAAAAAGCCCACCATGGAATGACAGCTAAGTAAACATCCCTGTGACTCTTCACAGGTCTCTTCTACATTTGGGATCACTGCTACAAAAAGAGCTGTTTACATCATCTCTCGTGGCCACCCTGAGAGAAGAGCAGGAAGGCTGGGATGCTCTTTTTCCTATCTTTCCCTAGATTTCCTCTATATTCATTTTAAGGACGAATCACAGGACAGAACACAGAAATCAAATGGCTCTACAAAGCAGATTAACAAGTTCAAGTCAAAACAGGCACTGAAAACACCCCAGATGCTGTCTGACAACAGCTGGACTGTCGGGGAGTCAGGTGAATGCAGTCTGCTGGCCCTGGGCAGGAAGAGGACAGCCCAGACTGTCACATACCTTTCAGTGAAAGCTGATAGAGCATTTTATCCCCCTCACAGATGCACTGACAACTTCCAGCAGCATCCATTGAGTCGTTGTGAATTTTCAGGGTGTGTTTCTTCCCCACAATGTGCAGTTCATATTTTTCACCGGCCTTGAGCTCCTTCCCATCCTTCATCCACTCCACAGTAGCAACTGTGTCTGAAAGCTCAGCCTGCAGTTTGGCTTCCTCACGCAGCCGAGCGGAGATCTTTTCTACATCTTTGCTCTTATTGGTAAATCTCACTGCAGCACCTGTCAGGAGCAAAGGCCTCGTTATTTCAATTGATATCAGGCTAACGTGGTCAATGTTTGCTGCAACATCTCTGAAAAAGTATCACCTTCTGTTCCTGCACTCATCATTGGGTCAGTGCTGAGCAATTCAAGATATTTCATTTGGTCTTCTTGCCGGATTTACTAAGTAAAAATCAACCAAACATCTCCTTCTACTGATTAATAATGCTCTAAACATGCTTCTGCAGAGGTTTCCACACAATGACAAACAGCTCCTCCCATCATGAATGTTTATTTGTTCTACTTTGTCATGCAAAGCTGATTGATAGAGATATTATTGGAATGATTGCTCCCCTACTTCTAAACTATTCCAGTGCAATCAGAAAGGCTGTCTGAACCTGGAGCTGAAAATACTGCTCTATGGTGATGCAGTGGTAAACCTGCTGACTGAATGCACTGGCCAGTAGCTGTGAATTGCAGACATTCATCAGCTGGCATGAAGCAATCTGGTTCAGATACCAAGCAGCTGGGTAGATTGGCTTACCCTACACTCAGTGCTATCATGTTTAGGTCATTACCAGGACTCACGTCAGTCCATGGGATGCAGTTTCAGGTATTTGGTACAGTCAGTGAATGCCTGCAGCCCCAGTTCTAATCATCAGATCACAGCAACTATGCCTTGACTGTAAGAGGAAAGGAGAAGGATCAAAGCAAATACCTCTCACTCTCATCTTGGTGCTGACATCAACATTTTTGGCAACAAATTTCACTTCTGCTCCATCATCGTTCTTGGTGACGTTCTTTATGATCAGGCTGTGAGTAGTTTGGGTTCTCTTGATGATCCAGGTCTCGCTTTCCTGTAAGAGGTACCAAGTGCCGCAACACGTTGTTGTAAGGTCAATAGTAAACATGGCATCCCCTCCAGGTACAGCTTCACCAGTTGTTAGGGGGGATTTCACAGCCAGGACTGGGTCTGAGGAAGAACATGTATGTCTTAATGCTCTTTAGATGCAAGTCTGGTATCTCATTTAGAGATGGAAGATTAAATCATAGGGACATTTCTACTTCTCCCTTTGCATGAGTGCTAGAAGAAGCACTTCTATGCTTCAGATCTGTTACAGAAAGTTCTGCCTCTTGCACATGTGAGATATCAAAAGATAAGGATATTCATGTCTCTGTCACAGAAACATAACTTGTATCACTTTAGTGGTAGCTGGAGGTTGATATGAGATAGGAGAACTAGGAATAAAGGAAAGCCTTTGGTGTTTTAATGCACTGCTATCCTTAATGTCAAAGGAAACATCTTTAGGGAACCAACACAGCTGCTCAGCACACACTGACCCATTTCCATTGGGGTTTTTGTGCTTACCAAGGAGCACGCTCCCTGGGAATTCCAGAGACGGGCTCTGTCCATGCGCATTGACTGCAGACACTCGGAACTGATCATCAGCCTCTTCAGACAGATTGCTCACCGTGACCTCTGGGACGGGGACATGAGACTCTGGCTGTCTGCCATCTGTAAAGCCACCACAGCTCTCCTACTGGAGTTCCCATCTGCACAGTGACAGCTTGGTTTCTTCTTACTGTCCAAACAGCCACAGCCTCAGTGCTTCTCAAATCTCCCCTTTTCAGCTGATTTCCTCTTTCTAGTGGCTGGGCAATTCCTCCCTCTCACAGTCATCCCTCTGCCCCACTCTATGCCCACAGACCCACAGAGGGCACACAGAGCCAGCCCTGTCCCAGCTGCTGCTGCTTCACATCTGACAGTCTCAGGAGCTGAGATCCAGGCCGAGACAGCAATGCCCAGACATGGTTTGTAGGACGTTTGTGAGAGGAAATAGGGAGGTTTGTGATTAAACCTGCCCCCTAAGGAGGAAGGCAATGCTGCCTGCAGCCCCAGCAGGCATTACAAAACATCCCCATTAACAGGAGGGTTTTAAATAGCACAATTCAGGAACTACAACTGCACAAATTCCCGCATGCCCTGGAATAAGTTTGGGAATGGACATGGTTCTACCACCTGTGCAATGCCATAGAAATAACAACCATCCACCTGTAAACCTCCATCCTCTCCCCTGCTGCACAAAGGGAAGCTCAACAGCAGTGCACAAATGTCCCAGCAATGTCTGAGCACTGCTCTGTGCATCCCAACCTGCTCATCCCATCCACTCCTGGCTGGGCAGCAGGATTGGGGTGGCACACTGCAATGGGCACAGAGGAACATGGAAGCCCCACACATGTGAGGAAGGGGCTGGCTGTGCTCCACACTCACGTTATCAGACGTGATTTGCCCTTCTGTGGGGAGCCTCTGCTCTTTCCCAGCTCATCCTCCAGCGTCTGGGACTCCAGGATCTCATTCAGGCTGTTGTTGGCTGCGGGGCAGCTCCATGAAGAGCCGCCCCTCCACCGACCGGCACACAACAGCCGCTCCCGCGCACTGCGGCTCAGCCAATCGGAGCCGGCGGAGCTGCCGCTGCCCGATGGGACCCCCCCCACACATATTGACCCCCCAGACGAGGAAGAGGAGGAGGAGAGCGACGAGGAGCTGCCGCAGGAGCTGACGTTGGGGCAGGGGGGCAACGCGGGGGGGGGTCGGCAGTGGAGGGTGTTGGAGGGGGGGTGGCGGCAGCATTACCCCCGGACCCCGTGGACCCCCCCCAGCCAAAGTGCTGCTCTCCGACCCCCGCAGGCTCTTTGTGCAGCCGCTGCCCTCCAGTTATAGGACCCCCCCCTCCCCCCCTATATTGCGCTTTGCTCACCCCCAACCCCCAACTTCGGATCCCCCCCCCCCACTCACCACATCACCCCCTCCCCCCCCGGGTGGGGTTATGGGGGGTGGGGGTGGGGCCGCGCCAGGGTCGTGTGACAAACCCCCCCCCCCCCCCATCAAGATGAATGGGGCGCTGTGGGGGGGGGGCTCAGCCGAAAGGATAAAGCGGGGGGGTTAATGACGGGGGGGGGCAGCGCTATAGGGAACGCAACTAATCTAAGACCCCCCCCCACATTAACACCCCATTGTGTGTGGGGGTGGTGGGGGTGGGGCACACAATAACCCCCCCAAAGGCCAAACAGCCCCAACCCCCCCCTCAAAGCCGCTGCCTTACGCTGTGCCCCCCCTGGATGAAGGGCCCCCCCCCATCGATTGAGCCCCCCCCAATCCCATCTATAGTTGAGAGCTATGCTTTTTGTAACCCCTCCCCTTTTAAAGCCCCCCCCCCCAAATGTTGTGCACGTTGTGCTGCCCCCCATGAGCCCCTGACCCCCCCCCCCCCAAAAGATGGGGTGTGGGGGGGTGGTCTCGGACGCCCCCTCCTTTAAACGATGGGGTGAGGGGGGGATTGTCACTGCTCCCCCCCCACCAAAATGGACACCCCCCTTTTAAAGGATGGGGGGGGGAATGGGGAGGGGGTGAAGGTGGTCTCGCCCCCCCCCCCCCCCATTAAAACGGACCCCCCACCCCTTTAAAGGATGGGTGGGGGTCAGTTACGGGCCCCCCCCGGCGCTGTGTGTGTATGTGGCCCCCTCCCCGTTTTGCCCCCCCCCGTGTCGGAGTGTGCTGGGAAAGGATCTCTGTGTGGAGATTGCTTCTACTAGAGGTAGTTCTATAAGACTGTTATATAGAGCTGTGCAGGGGCTGTAAATCTGTCTGCAGAGGCTGATGATCAGTTCCGAGTGTCTGCAGTCAATGCGCATGGACAGAGCCCGTCTCTGGAATTCCCAGGGAGCGTGCACCTTGGTAAGCACAAAAACCCCAATGGAAATGGGTCAGTGTGTGCTGAGCAGCTGTGTTGGTTCCCTAAAGATGTTTCCTTTGACTTTAAGGGCAGTAGTGCATTAACACACCAAAGGCTTTCCTTTATTCCTAGTTCTCCCATCTCCTATCAACCTCCAGCTACCACTAAAGTGATACGAGTTATGTTTCTGTGACAGAGACATGAATATCCTTATCTTTTGATATCTCACATGTGCAAGAGGCAGAACTTTCTGTAACAGATCTTAAGCATAGAAGTGCTTCTTCCAGCACTCATGCAGAGGGAGAAGTAGAAATGTCCCTATGATTTAATCTTCCATCTCTAAATGAGATACAAGACTTGCATCTAAAGAGCATTAAGACATACATGTTCTTCCTCAGACCCAGTCCTGGCTGTGAAATCCCCCCTAACAACTGGTGAAGCTGTACCTGGAGGGGATGCCATGTTTACTATTGACCTTACAACAACGTGTTGCGGCACTTGGTACCTCAGTGGTAAAGTCTTACAGGAAAGCGAGACCTGGATCATCAAGAGAACCCAAACTACTCACAGCCTGATCATAAAGAACGTCACCAAGAACGATGATGGAGCAGAAGTGAAATTTGTTGCCAAAAATGTTGATGTCAGCACCAAGATGAGAGTGAGAGGTATTTGCTTTGATCCTTCTCCTTTCCTCTTACAGTCAAGGCATAGTTGCTGTGATCTGATGATTAGAACTGGGGCTGCAGGCATTCACTGACTGTACCAAATACCTGAAACTGCATCCCATGGACTGACGTGAGTCCTGGTAATGACCTAAACATGATAGCACTGAGTGTAGGGTAAGCCAATCTACCCAGCTGCTTGGTATCTGAACCAGATTGCTTCATGCCAGCTGATGAATGTCTGCAATTCACAGCTACTGGCCAGTGCATTCAGTCAGCAGGTTTACCACTGCATCACCATAGAGCAGTATTTTCAGCTCCAGGTTCAGACAGCCTTTCTGATTGCACTGGAATAGTTTAGAAGTAGGGGAGCAATCATTCCAATAATATCTCTATCAATCAGCTTTGCATGACAAAGTAGAACAAATAAACATTCATGATGGGAGGAGCTGTTTGTCATTGTGTGGAAACCTCTGCAGAAGCATGTTTAGAGCATTATTAATCAGTAGAAGGAGATGTTTGGTTGATTTTTACTTAGTAAATCCGGCAAGAAGACCAAATGAAATATCTTGAATTGCTCAGCACTGACCAAATGATGAGTGCAGGAACAGAAGGTGATACTTTTTCAGAGATGTTGCAGCAAACATTGACCACGTTAGCCTGATATCAATTGAAATAACGAGGCCTTTGCTCCTGACAGGTGCTGCAGTGAGATTTACCAATAAGAGCAAAGATGTAGAAAAGATCTCCGCTCGGCTGCGTGAGGAAGCCAAACTGCAGGCTGAGCTTTCAGACACAGTTGCTACTGTGGAGTGGATGAAGGATGGGAAGGAGCTCAAGGCCGGTGAAAAATATGAACTGCACATTGTGGGGAAGAAACACACCCTGAAAATTCACAACGACTCAATGGATGCTGCTGGAAGTTGTCAGTGCATGTGTGAGGGGGATAAAATGCTCTATCAGCTTTCACTGAAAGGTATGTGACAGTCTGGGCTGTCCTCTTCCTGCCCAGGGCCAGCAGACTGCATTCACCTGACTCCCCGACAGTCCAGCTGTTGTCAGACAGCATCTGGGGTGTTTTCAGTGGCTGTTTTGACTTGAACTGGCCAATCTGCTTTGTAGAGCCATTTGATTTCTGTGTTCTGTCCTGTGATTCGTCCCTAAGATATAGAGGAAATGAAGGGAAAGATAGGAAAAAGAGCATCCCAGCCTTCCTGCTCTTCTCTCAGGTTGGCCACGAGAGATGATGTCAAGAGCTCTTTTTGTAGCAGTGATCCAAAATGTAGAAAACACCTGTGAAGAGTCACAGGGACTAAATTGATGGAGAGCAGAACTTCCTGCCAAGGCTTGTCAGCTAGTCTTAATTTTGCTTTTCTTCTCTCTCTTTGTCATGTTAGCATAATATTTCATACTGGCAGGTCTGCCCACAGAATTAACTGGCACAGGCTGCCCAGGGAGGTGGTGGGATCCCTGGAGGTGTTCAGAACTGTGGAGATGTGGCCCTGATGGATGTTATCAGGGGGCATGGTGGGGTGGATTGGGGTTGGAATCAAAGGAGGACCCCCATGTATTTCATCAGGAAGCACTACTGGTAATAAGACCTTTGGAGCAAATCCTGGTAGGGCCACGCTCAGCTGGTCCAGTCCGGAGGCTGTTTCTCCTTACTGCAGTATCTGCAGTGAAAACCAGCAGCTGCTTTTGTGTGGTTGGGCTCACATCCAGCAGTGGTGATGGGACTACAATGATAAGAGACAGTTCCTGAAAAAATGAATTAAATTTGACTGTATGATAGGATGGAGTTAAATGTATTGACAGGATCTCAGGCATCCCAGTGTCCATCAGCTGGCTCTCGAGCTCCTAAATACAGGCATTCTGTAGAACGTTGTTGAATTTGTATTATACATGCGTGTTCTTGGAACTGCAGAACAAATGCATGCATAATCCAGACTTTGATTTTAGCAGCTCTGACTGCGCTGTCTCAACAGACCCAACTCAGTTGTGTGCGCTGTTTTGAAATGATATGTTAACAAGAAGTTGGAAAACAAGCTCAATTACCCTCAGTAAAATAGGACCGTGGACTTAGGCTTAAACTTTTGGCTAAGACAGTGGTGAGATTTTGAATCTTTGAAGTCAATTATTCCACTGTGTGTTAATAGGGGCCAGTTTCATCATCTAACTTGTGCACTCCAATTAATTTCCATAAAGGAATTCTGTTTTTCTTTTCAGTCCTATGCGATATCTCCATCTTTTAGGCTTGATTTCTTTGCCAGGGGGTTACAGTGCAGAAATAGAACCCCCTCCATTGATTTCCTTCTAGTTTGCTTGTTCCAATTCTTTCCTCAGTTTTCCTATTTTAGACATTTTCTTGAAGCCTTGGGCTTCTTCCTTTGGCTCTGTCCCCTGTACAGTGTATGTCCTTCAACTTGTGGAGATAAGGTAATCTGGTACGTGGGTTATAAAAGCTGCCAATATGCCAGCATCTGAATTAGAATCTAGCAATTAGAACTAGGACTAAACGTGCACGTTTGATCTTATGATAAATGAATGCCTCATGGTCACCAATGTCCCTGCAGTTCTTTACCATCATACATATTTTATGTGTCCATATTTTGTTTCAGCACTGGCAAACTTTGTAATCAAAGAGACAACTGGAGGAGTAATCAGGGCCGTTGCTGGAAAGCAAGCTGAATTTGTTTCTGAGACCTCTGAAGCCAATGTCATGGTGAAGTGGTACAAAAATGGCAAAGAAATCACGACCAGTAAGAAATTCACAATGGAAGATAAAGGGAAACTGCATAAGCTTGTGGCTTCAGTTGTAACGAAAGTAGACGAGGGAACATACATCTGCAAAATTGGAGATGACACTTTGATTTTTGATTGGAAAGTCTCAGGTAAGTTTGTGAGGCAAACATGGGATCACAATCCATGTAAAGCACTTCAGACTTAATTCATTTGATTTGTCCAACCCTGTGGGTTTCCAGTATTTAGGACAAAGGTTGCATATCTCTATTGAAGCAATTCTGACCTTACTGTTGTCCCTATGCAAATCCACAGTACGAGCAAATAATGTAACTGTGTTGTGATGAATTCAGGACAGCATTAGCTCCAGCTGGGGCTGGAGTCACGACTTGAGCCCTGACATCTGGGCTTCATTCATCTAGTTCATGAATTGCCTCAGCGCTTACATCATCTTTAAACCTATGACTGAAATGGTCCTAAGTTCTTAGCATGGGAATCCTGTCTCCTCTTTTGACAAATTAAACTCCACATTTGGAGAGTTGAGTGTCTCCTGCTGTACCCGAAGGACGTTGTGATCTCTGAGGTGTCTCCCTGAGGTGCTGTAAGCACAGCCATTAGCTCATAGTGCAAGTAAAACACTGTCAGGTCAAGCCTGGAGGAGTAATGCTTGTCACTGAAATGTTCCTGTTCAGGATGGAGCTGGAGGGTAAAATAACACAAGAAATTGTCATTGAAATTCAATATCTGTGAAATTCAGCTGGCTGCATTCACAGAACCTGGTGTTAAGATCTGTTTTCTGGTTTCTATCTTGAGCCTATTTTCCATAACCCAGTTTTCATTTATGAACTGAAGCTCTACTGAAAGCCTTTCGCTGTAATCTATCTATGTGATATTGATTGATGCTATTAGTTCTTAACAGCTTGACTCTAGAGGGACTGTTCTTCTTTGGTCACCTAGTTTTAAAAGAATAGATGGCTCCTGTCTATTACAATTTTTAACGCATTATTTGTTCACTGATGCCATAAATGTGCCTGGCATAGCAATTGGCCTTGGTATATTCAGTGACTGAAAGCAACAGTTGTTGCTCTAAGAAATGCAAGACTAAGCTAGGTCTGCCTGTAGCTGACAGCCATCAGCTTGCTCCTCAGGCAGGTTCTGTCTGGATGGAATGAAGGGCATGAAATACTGATGTGCTCATCAAACGCTGCTTGTTAGCTTAGAGACAAGGTGTTGAATAGGTTTGTTCATGTATTGCAAACATGTTACTTAGCTGCCTTCATTTTAGCTTCAGAAGAACACGTGCAGAATACAGAATTGATTAAAAGAAATAAGAACTGTCTGCATAGAACTTACTCTTTCCTTACACAGGAGAATCAAGCACACATTTGTATGTGAGTACCTCCAGAGGTGAAACTCGATCCCCCAGATGTAATGAGCAGAGACATTACAATCAGCTCTAACTGTATCTTAATGCTATGCTCAGTGAGCCTGAGTCAGGATGTAAACCACTTTCTCTATTTTTCTTCAGATGAAGCCATTAATTTTGTCAACAAGCCCAAAACGACTCCAGAAATATCAGTCAGTCCTTCTGAAGACCTGGAGCTGGTGTGTGAGGTGTCAGCTGCAAGCGGAGCTGTCGTATGGAAGAAAGATCAAACAGAGGTGAAGCAGGACCAGAGGACAACCATCATCTGCCAGGGGACGCACCGCAAGCTCATGGTCAAAAATGTGACCCTGAAAGACCAAGGGAGCTACAGCTGTGAAACAAAAGATGACAAAGCAACATTCCAAGTGAAAGTCAGAGGTGAGAAAATGCTTGAAATCCCGGAGATAAAGGAATGCTTCATTTTGTGTGTCTTGCATTGGGAGGATCAACTGACAGCCTCTCTGGTGAAAAACATTTTGGCTATAGGACTTTCTTTGTCATCTAGTGTCATAGCAACACTATTCTACATGTGCTTTTCCAACCAGGAATGAATTACTGCAACAAACAATAGGCAAGGAGGGTAACTTGTGCAGCTCTTGTAGTCAGCTGGTGTCTGCAGGGTTACAGTGCAAGAGCACACCAGGCATGCAAGGAGTGAGAAAAGGGGAGGTGTTCGAAGAGATCTGGTTACAAAATTTGAATGACACAATTAGGTGGAAAATTCAACTAATCAGACTCATAAATGGCCTGGGTTGCAAAGGCCCACAGTGCTCATCCAGTTCCAACCCCCTTCTTCCTATGTGCAGTGTTGCCAAGCAGCAGCCCAGGCTGCCCAGAACCACATCCAGCCTGGCCTTGAATGCCTGCAGGGATGGAGCATCCACAGTCTCCTTGGGCAACCTGTTCTAGAGGGCCGTTCCCTTCTGATTTTCTGGAAATGTAGAGAGACATCAGAAGAAAAAAAGAGAAGGGAGGAGGTTCAGTAGTGCATGCAGGTGTTCTAAATCTCATGTCCAAATCTGCTATCAGACTGCGAAATGTTTAGCTTTGTGATATGATGTGATATGATATGATATGATATGATATGATATGATATGATATGATATGATATGATATGATATGATATGATATGCCTATCATTTCCCAAGGCAAAATAGAGGGGAAAGTGTTTTCCTGTCTTAATGAGGCATCACGATGCTCCCTGTGAAGGGCAAGTTTAGTGAAAACGGGGAACTGGAGTAAGGTCTGCAGCAGACTACAGCAAAACGGTGTGACTGTTGTGATGTCCCTGCCGAGAAAGAAGACGTGTTTACAAACAAGGACAAGGTACAAAAAGAGGTGAAGGCTGCACTGACTCAAAATGCCACGCTGAACTGCGAGGTGGCCCAGGAGAAGACGGAGGTGAAGTGGTACAAGGAGGGGAAACTGATCACCTCGAGCAAGAAGTTCAAGGTGGAGTCAGAGGGCAAACAGCGTCAGCTGGTGGTGAGCCAGATGGAGAAGAAAGATGCAGGGGAGTACAGCTGCGAGGCTGCTGGCCAGAAACTCACCTTCAAGATTCATGTCACAGGTGATAGAAATTGTTTTGACTGTATTGAACCCCCCAACAAAGAAGGAGGGGAAATTTAAGTGGTTTGACACATTCAACCCCAGCATTCAGTGATGTAGACGGTGCTTAAATTCTGTTTAATTCGTGTGCTTTTCTGTTTGCCTTCTGAAGCTATGAACACTTAGGACTTGGGTAGCCTCAGCTTAAGACAGGCTGGAAATAATTTGAGAATTTCCCTGGGGATCTCAAGTAGATGCAATGATAGCAAAATGAGAAGTCAATAATTACAGGGGAAATTAAAGGTTATTAAAGATATCTTCAGGGCACAAGCACACCCCTGCAAATGCTTCTTCCTAAATAGTCTCAGAGACAGCATTTGGTCACAATGCTAGAAGGCGGCATTGGTGGTTTCTATTAAATTAAAGAAACCTGCAACTAAAAAGGTTTTCCCATATTGTCTTTTGTTTTCTTCTCTATAGCAGGTACAAAATAAATGCTTAAAAATAGAAAGCCTTCAAGCTGGTGCTTTTCTTTCCAGAAATGGAGGAAGACAGGCGTTCTATTTATTAGGAGAGTCTGATAAGAAAGTGTAAAAAGGCTTTTTACCAGGGTCTATAGCAACATAACAAGGGGCAATGGTTTCAAAAGTGAAGAGGGTAGACTCAGTTTGGACATGAGAAAAGTTCTTTATGATGAGGGTGGTGATACACTGGAACAGATTGTCCAGTGCAGGTTGTGGGTGACTCATCATTGGAGTGTCCAAGGCCAGGCTGGATGGGGACCCTGGGCAGCCTCATTTAGTGAATGATGTCCCTGACCACGGCAAGAGGTTGGACTGGATGATCTTTAAAGCTTCCTTCTATACCCAAACCATTCTATGATTCCATTGGGGTAACCATTTTATTACTGCAGCAAACAGCATGGGCTGGTGGTGAGCCAGGTGGAGAAGAAAGATGCAGGGGAGTACAGCTGCGAGGCTGCTGGCCAGAAACTCACCTTCAAGATTCATGTCACAGGTAAGACAGGTGTTGTATGAAATACAGCAGAGAACAGTAAAGTAAAATCTAGTTTCTATTATGCAGTGCAGTAGTCTGTGCTGAGGTTTTTTCCCTAGACTTGATTGCCTGGGTTTGTAGAAAGTATTTGGTTTCAGTATGACACAAAGACCTGTTTCAGTCTGTCTTTAGAACAATAATTAGTAATATATGTACAGTGGAAGCAATATTTAAGATATTATTCAAATCTCTCCTGTGCCTGAGATCCCAAACTGTAATTCTTGTTCACCTAAACATTTGACTAAGATAAGTATGTGCAGTGAGGCTGGAGTGCATGTTGTACGTGCAGCCTTTCGTGGCAGGAGAAGCAGGAACTTCTCCTAGTAGTACACTGCCTTTTTACTATGCCTTTATGTTGGAGGCTGCATCTGGATAGGTGAGTCTGCTACTCACAGCAAGAGACCTGGTAGAGCTGACTATTCCCAGAGCTCAAAGTAAGATAGATATCTGCAAATCACACACAAAGAACAAAGGACTGCATTGGTGAGCGTATTTCCTTTGTGCCTTTGACAGTCACAGTTGTGGCAATGGTAGAGGCCATGAGGAGTCTGTTCAGGAAGCCAGGAGTACTGTTCTGGGTCATGAAAAGGCAGCCAGTGGTTTGACTATCACACGTTTATGTGTTTTGGTATTTCACAGTGGGTCTTAAGTAAAAGGAACTCAGGTTTTGGTTGCCTGCAGGACAGATGTTCTTTTAGGTTAAATATGTTTGCATAGTGACTTGCAACCATGGGACTGGTGTTCAAGGACCCTCTTGGTTCCTTCAGTTCCTAGGTTCTTTCTTGCCTAGATTTGACAATTTGTTTCAACAGAAGAGCTGATATTCTCTAGTGAAGGCTATTAGTTTGGGCACAAGTGGTAACCTAAACCTGTTCCAATTTGTACATACAAACCAGCAAGATGGTCTCATTTCAGTCCCTCAGTCAATACTTTTTCTTTTCTTCCCTCAGAGCCAAAACCTGTGTTTATAAACCAGGAGAAGGTGCAGAAAGAGGTGAGTGATTTTGTTCATCTTCGCACGCCTAATCACCTGATCTGTTTCAGTGACCAGTAGCTGAAAGCAGGCATGGGACGTTCTAAAGAGCAGAGAAAGAGATAGGGAGGAAGGTGATTAAGACAATCCCCTCTGCTGCTGTGTGTCCCAGAACTGCCCAGTTCTGTGGCAAAGCGTTGTACAAGATGAGGAGGCTAAGAGAACGGGAGTAGAATGAATAGAAAGTATGCCTTAGTTAGGCCATGCTCAGCATATTAATACATCTTATCTCTTCCTAAAGCATTTGGTAGGATGTGTTCAGAGCCTCAGCTCTTCCTGGCTCTGCTAAGACATTGGAAGGTAGTCTTTCAGCCTCTTTAAGGCACTGTTCTTACATTGCAGAAATATGATAATATAATTCCATGCTGATAATATCTCCAGATTTCTGTCTTTTGGGTTTCTTTCAGCCTGCCCTGATCCCTGAGTCTGTCTGTTCATGGGGTTTTTTATTTGGTTTTGTAGAACATGTTTCTTAGCTTCTGCATTCTCATAGTTCCTTTCTTTTTTCTGCGTCTTTAGAAATCGCAGTAAAGTTCACTAAGAAGCTCGAAGCTGTTAATGCTGAGATTGGAGGCACAGTCACTTTAACCTGTTAAGTGAGCCATGCCAAAGGGAAGGTGGTGTGGAGCAAGAATGCAGTTGAGGGGGGTTGGACTCGATGATCTCTAGATGTCCCTTCCAACCCCTACAATTCTGTGATTCTGTGAGATCAAACCAAGCAAAGGTTTCCAGGTTGATGAGGAAGGGGTCAGAAGAACCCTGACAATAACAGGGATCCAGGCTGAGGATGAGGGAGAGTACTTCTGTGAGTCCAGAGATGACAAGAGCAGCATTACCATCACCCCCAAAGGTATGTCTCTGGAAATGAAGGCTGACAGTGTGGAAGGATCCTTGGCTTCCCTCATCAGCCATTACAACACTGCAAAGCTGAGTTCATTTGTGTGTTTATGCTGTTCTTTGTGTTAACAACCAAGTACAAAACCTGTCTTTCTCTCTAAATAACTGTGGAACAACTGCTTCTGAAGAGCACAGCTGTTAAGTGGGCAAATCAGCCTTCAAGGCTGGAATTAAGCATCCCAAATGTAAGATGGGATTTATTTTACCCCTTCTTTGCCTCTTTTCTTCTTGCATCTTTGTAGATGCAAGGAGGATCTCCTCTACACGCAGGAGATGTGAGTGTGAGTTATGGTGATCACTTACTGCGAGTCATAAAATCTGATGCTTCCAATGAAATCATTGACTCTGTTGGCTCTTTGAAGGTGCTCATATATAATATGATAGCAGGCTTTGAGTATATAAAAGGCTCTTAGAAAGTGGAAGCAAACAATCTGTTCTCTGTGCAGAAATAAGGGACTTCAATTGCAATGACAAAGATGCAAGTTCTACAACAGAAAAGCTTTTTAATGGTTGGATGACTGGATATGTCATTTGGAGGGGCTTTGAAGCCTTCACGGTGGGTTTCAGAAAAGGTTAGTGAAATATCTGGGGCACAAAGAGCTGAGCATGTCCTGGAGCAATGGAGAAGGGCTGGATGATTTTTGCGGGTATTTTCAGCCATAGAATTTTGTGTTCTGGTGGTATCAGTACATTCTTGTGTACAACATGGACGGGTTGGTTTGTTGCATTGGTTCAGACTTTTGTACTAGGAGCTCAGCAGTGGTTAAAGCTCACACTTGTGCAAAGTAAACAAGCTCCTGCAATTCGTCTCTACTCTGTTTTAGCTGTGGATTAGCTTGACAGTTCCCTTCCATAAGCTTTATGGTTCCCTTCTGTAAGTCTACTTACATAGAGTGAGTTGCTTAACTTGAAGTCTTGCTCCAGGATTTTGAGCATATTATTAGCAAAAAATATCACAAATAATTTCACCAACAATTCTCCCCACCTATATGTAGCTTTCTTTTTTTTCACTGGAAGGTTTTACACTGGCAGATAGGGTGGGCATGTAGAAACAACCCCATTAATTCTGACGAAGCTCTGATTTCTCTGACTGGCCTTTGTTTTGTGATTCTGCATGCATGCCCTGTAGCTAAAGCCTGGATGTCTTCCCCAACACCTTCAGTCTCCCATCCTTACTTAAGTTACTCCATTGTAAATCTCTCTGCTAGTCCAAGAGAGTTTTTATTTTACCCCTTCTGTGAGGCAGCAGCTGGATGGGAAGGATGAGATGAGGACAAGGTTGTTTGGGTGGCTTTTTTTTTTTTTTTGCCTAAGAGCCAACTGGGAATCAAAGATACCAAAAATTGAAGACAAACTGTGTCATACCGAGCAGGGTTTGTCAAATCACTGGCATGCACTGTTAGGACAACTTCATCATCAACATATTCTGGGCTGACAGTTGTCACAAAATTCTGCTTCTGTGTCCCAAAATGTGCACTTATCACTTCTATTGGCAGTTGCTCATCTTTTCTCCAAACTGAATGGTTGTAGGAAATAAAACAGACAAGCAAACAAACCAAACAACCCGCAGATATTAACTTGCAGCTGATTGTCAGTGCTGATCATTGGGCCATGTCCATCACTTCACATACTTCTGCGGCCAACAGACATTGGAAAATACAAAGACCTTCAGAGACTACTTGAATTTCTAGATGCACTGAATTACCCTCTAGAGTGTATTTCTGAGTATATATAGAACCACGGGTGACTATGATCCTGATTTATATCTAGGTTCAGGCTTACTGTTTCAGTTAGGTTAGATGAATAATAGTTCCAGAGAAGATAGGGAAATACAGCACTTCATTGATACCACATGTCGGAAGAATGCAGCTCAGTGCTGGGCAGTTTGCTGCTTCATTCCCTCTTACAAGTTGGACACAAGGCTGGAAAAGACCACTGAGATAGCTGAGCCCAACCCAGCCCACCCTCACTGGACTTACTAACCACGTCCCCAGTGCCACATACCCGTGGCTCTTGAGCACCTCCAGTGACTGCGGTATATCAGCGTGGTTGCTTCAGCTGTGTGAGTTTTCACCACTGGATGTTGTTCTAGTGAGGCAAAAAACCCAAACTGATGGAAAAGTGTCTATACAGGAAGCAACTGGCTGTCCTGATGGCTGCCAACAGTTTTGCACAAGGTGTGTCATGCAAGCTTGCATGAGTCTGGTTTAAAAACTTGCAGTTCTGATGGAAGGAGAGGATGTTGGTGCAGGATAACTGCGGGATTTGTGCTCTCCCGACATCCAGTTGCAATCACAGCTTATTGTTGCTATAGAAAACAGCTTCTCTGTAGACAAACTGAGTTAGTACAATTAAGTGGCTGAAGCCCTAAGTGATCCAAGGTGAAGCATGATCCAAACTGGAATTTAGCTAATTGTAGTAGGGAATCCAAGCCTTAATGAGCTGAGTTATTTAAAGTATGAGTCTTCCATCTAAAACAGCATTGAACTGTTACCCTGGTTGATGATAGAAGTGAGAGTTGAACAGCAGAAGTCTGAAGTTATGCTCCATATTTCTCATCACTCAAGAGAATATTTCAATATGTGAATTCCTTTGGCTATGTTAGAGCTCATAATGAGGTAAGCTGATGTTCTTTAAATGCTCGGAGTCTAGCAATGTGGGGAAGTGGACTGCTATTTGCTGTTGAGCTTTAGGCTAAGAAGCCTGATTTTAGAGGACTGTGGACTTCCCCTTTCCCTTCCCCTCTCCTCCCCTTCTCCCTGGACTGATCCCGCATGGTTTGTGAATGATTTCAGAGCAAGGTAAATGAGGAATAGCCATGCGAAAACCTGTTGTTTTACTGCACTGTAAAAGACACTTAGTCAAAAGACAAGTGTGTGTTCCAAGCTTGAGACTGCAGGAGATCCTAGAAACAACTCAGCTGCTCAAACCTGTAGTCTGGCTGAATATTTTATTGTCAGTTTTGGTCAGGAGGAGATGCTTGAGTAAGACAAATAAAAGGTCATGGGTAAGTTGGTCCTTCTTGTGATATACTTCTAGGCTTTCTTCAGGGAAAAGCTTAATTAGTCCAAATAATTATAGCAGAAACATCACACCAAGAACATGTGAGTGATATTTCAAATTTCTTGACGTGACGGTAAATTTTACCCCATTCTGCCATTCCCCAAATGTTTGTTTCCTTATGACAAGAAGAACTTTGCAAAAGTAATTTCTTTTCAGTCTTGTGTGCAACACAAAAAGGGGTAAAATCTAGGAGGCCACCTGAAATGTTTTTTCCATATGGAAGGATCCATTTAAGAGCACCCATGGACCTGGTTATGAACAAGTTTTCTTCTTTGCAAAGGCTTTTGCTTAATTAGCAGATACTGTACCTGGGAGAGGAAGAGGGAAGTAACTTGTTTTGGAAGTCCTGATGCTATTCAAGCATTCAAGGCCGGGCTGGATGGGGCTTTGTGCAATCTGGTGTAGAGGGAAGCATCCCTGCCTACAGCAGGGGGGGGTTGGATCTGGATGATCTCAAAGGTCCCTTCCAACCTACACCTTTCTCTGATTCCTTTGATAATTCTATTTCTCAGCTGCTGGTGTGAGATCTCCAACCTGTCCCCATTGTCTTTCAGTGCGGCAGATAAAGCTGGTGAAAGGTCTGCAGCCCCTGGAATTCCCTGAGAAGGGAACTGTCACCTTTTCGGTGGAGGTGTCCCATGAGGATGTGGAAGGGACTTGGCAGAAGGACGGCGTGCGGCTGAAGCCTGCACCAAATATCACGATGGGTGTCCAGGGGAAGAAACATTCCTTGACACTTTCTTCTGTGACCCTTGAAGATGCAGGACTCATTTCCTTTAAAGCAGAAGGCATTAATTCATCGGGGAGGCTCACTGTGACTGGTATTGGTTGGTGCAAGGTGTCATTATCTGCTCCTGTCCCAGATTACTTGAACAGCAGAACCAGCTTTCCTTCCAGCTGCAAAGAATGTTATGCACTGGGCCATTGCCACCAGAATATCCCTCCAATATGAAGAGGATTGTTGTAACATGATTGTCCCTAGCACAAGTAATGATAATGGGCTCAAAACTGCAGGTTTTATTGTTGTTAATTTCAAGCTCTAATAAGCATGGAGAGTAGGCACTGCCTTTCATTATTCTTTATGCCAGATGCTCCTAGAGACCTCATTCCCAACTAAATACACATCCTTCTTTCTACTTCTCAGAATTGCCTTTGTAAATCAGCAAACCATTGGCAGACATTAGCATCACTCAGAAGGACAAGGTCACATTTGAGTGTGAGCTGTCCAGGCCCAAGGTGGACATCAAGTGGTTCAAGGTATGGCATGTAATGGAATTTTCCTTTCTGACTTCTCTGGAAATGAATGAGAGCCTTTAATTTCACTTCCAAGGGATGCGAGTCTGAGCTTTTGCCTGATAGCTTTTGCACTGCTCTCTTTTCTCTATGGTCTTTTACTTGCCCAGATCAGCACTCTTTGTTATTATGTCCTGAGTTCATTTATCAAGTTTAAATTGAAGTTTGTTTTGGGTTTCTTGTGAACTCCTGAGGTCTTGCTGTACAAAATATTGTTGGTTGGAGTAGAGTCTTGAGCTTCAACTCTAACACAGAAATTGTCAGCCAGGATTTTGTAGCCTTGTTGTGAACTGGGTTTTAGGGTGAAATCTCAGTTTTCTTTGCACCTGACAGTGTGAGAATTTGCTCTGGCACTTTGTGTACCTCCCTGGTGCTCAGTTGTTCCTTCCCTTACTTGGGGATAACGTCATTTATTCAAGATGATGTCCAAACGAGTTTGTTAACAGTCCTCCACAGTGGTTTAAGCTGTCATAGGTCAGCCAGAATTTCTGAATTTTCTATAGCCATTCCTACATGTTGAAAACACTTCACTGTGCTTAAGCTTCAGCATATGTGCCAGTAAGCACAGTTCCATTAATTCTAGGGGAGTGGGTGAATTAAGCATAGATCTGAAGGCTGCCTTTGCCCAGTGCAGAGATGGAAGGACTCATGGAGATCTGACTTGATATTTTCCCTTCTAGGATAGGAAAGAGCTCCATCAAAGTAAAAAAAGGGGGCATTACTTCCCAGGGAAATAAGAGAAGTCTCATTATTCACAAGTGGTGAACTCTCATTTTCTCTCTCAGTCTGCAACCAGGTTGGGTTGCTGTTTCAGTACTGGCTGTTTTATGCAGGAACTCTGCTCCTGAGGTTAATCCAAGTTGTATCCGAGCCCTTCAGAATGAAAGGGAAATAGCAGTACAGAAATATGGTCTGATTCTGACATACATAAGTGCAGACCTGGAGATTTAAAATGGATTGTGTGATGTTCAAGGGATTTTGAAGCAAAGACGTCCCCTGGGTAAGATTTGTGGCTGACATTCCTCATACATAGTGGGCACACAAGCTAAGGAGAGACTAATGATGAGCATGCAGAGAAGCCAATGGTTCAGACAGGTTTGTTGTTTGGAAAATAAAGATGAGGTGATTGGTGGTAACCAATATGGCTTCATCGAGGTCAAGCCATGCCTGACAAACTTGGTGGCCTTTCATGATGGAGTAACAGCATCAGTGGATAATGGGAGAGCAACTGACATCATCTACTTGGACTTGTGCAGAGCATTTGATCCCGTCCTGCATGACATCCTGGTCACCAAACTGGAGAAAAATGGTTTTGATGGATGGACCAGTTGCAGGATAGGGAACTGTCTGGATGGTCACACTCAGAGAGCAGCAGTCAATAGCTCAGTGTCCAGGTGGAGGGTGGTGTTGGGACCAGTGTTATTTAACATTTTTGTAGGCAACATGGACAGTGGAATCAAATGCAGCCTCAGCAAGTTTGCAGATGACACCAAGCTGAGCGGTGCTGTTGATGTGCTAGAGGGAAGGGATGCTACCCAGAGGGAACTGGACAGGCTGGAGAGGTGGGCCCTTGGCAGCCTCATGAACTTGAGTATGGCCAAGTACAAGGCCCTGCACCTGGGTCAGGGCAATCCCAAGCACAGGCACAGGCTTAGAGGAGAATGATTTGAGAGAAGCCTTGACCCTGTTAAGAAGAGTTGGTGTGGAGGGAGGTGTCCCTGCCTATAGCAGGGGCATTGGAACTAAATGACCTTAAAGATTCATTCCATCCTATTGTTTTTCTAACCTTAATTTTGCTTGAAGAGTTTTAGAATAAATGAGATTCTGGTTTCCGTGAAAAGTGTTTGCAGGGAGCTCCATTGTAGCTAGTAAGTCTATCTTTAAGTTCAAAGGCAATAATGCATTTACCGTGTTGAAGAGAGAAATGACTCAGGAATGGATGATGGTTTAGAATAAAACATAATCCTACTTATTTTCCAAGCAAATATGTGTAAGGAAAAGATGCTGCACTCAGTTCTGGAAATACCCTGACAAATATATCTCTAGTGTTTCACAGCTGGAGATATCAAGATTGTTAAACCACTGGAAGATGTGGAAGTGAATGAATATGGGAGTGAATCTTTTGTCTGTGAGATTTCACACGATGAGGTTCAGAGCCAGTGGTACAAAGATGACGACAAGCTGAAGGCTGATGACAACATCAGAATGCGGCAAGATGGTAGGGTGTAAGAGGGAGATCTTTCTCCTGAGTGGGGGGTGGGTTGGAGATCAAGCAGAAAGGACATCTGAAATGAAGCGAAGAAAGTTCAGAAGGGAGTTCCCCTTTTGTTTTGGGACTGAGGTTATGGTGGAACAAGTGACATGGTGGGAAGCTTAGTGTGGGAAGTGTGATGCTATCCCACCATCCCACACTGCCAGGAGCAGGTAGGAAATGAGTGCAGTTCTTTCCAAAGTGGGGGTGACCAGGGCAGTCAGTTCACCTCTCCAAAGAGGTTTTGTCTGACAGTGAGTGTGATCCTTCTGTCTCAGGTACTTTAATGGTGACGGTGGCCGCATTCGGTCAGTCCTTGTAGAAGCCATGTTTAGATTCCACTTTGGTGGGGATGTGGATGTGGGGGAATGGGTGGTTTCATTGACATGAGAGAACAGGCAGTGATGCTGTGAAACCAGATGGGTGATGCTCAGCCTGGCCATGTGCCTCAGAACTCTTTGCTCAAGGAAGCCAAGTGTAGTTGTGGGTTTGCTCTCAAGAGCACAGTTTGGTAGGGATGAGTTGGAGGTTGGACTAGACGACCTTAGTGGTCTTTTCCAGCCTTAGTGACTCTGTGGTTCTCTGCTTCAGTAAAGACCTACTTGCTGACTTACACACGTGTCCAAGTCAATGATGCAGCAGAAATTGAATTTGTAGCATAAAGGGCAGAATCTCGTGCCCATCTTACAGTTAAAGGTAACTATGCTTCTGATGATGATTTCGCTTAAATTATGTTATAAACCAGCTAACATCCTTTGCTTTAATGTCAAGGAAGTTAAACACCACCAGGACCTTTGACAAAAATAAAAACTCCTACCTACCTACCTTTGTGCCCACAAAATCTCCAGCTTGTCTTTTGGGATTTACTTTTGCTAAGTAAAACAGATTATTTTCTTAGGAGGTTGATTTTCTACCTTTAGTCTTCAGATTTGTGTTTGAATGTTGAGGGATAAAAAACATAGCTTGACTTTTTCTTCATTTTCTCTGTCTGTTTCAGAAGAGCACAGGTTTTGGGTTTTTTTTAATATATACAATGTTAGGGTATATATATGATGTTAAGTGTGATAAAGAAAATGGAGACATTTGAGTTAGCACACTACTCAAGAGTTCAGTCCCCAGCTTTGCCACTGTTAGAATGGTAAGGGCAAGAACATCCTGGAAAAGGAATTTCTCCTAAGTTGAGTCATTACATTTGAGCTACAGAGACCTTTACTAGGAGAAAACTTGTTGTTCAGAGCTAAGTTGCTGTATTTAACCAAAGTATTTATCAGTGTTCGTGTTTCATTGAACCTCTTTTCCATTTTGTAATGCGAGGAGTTTGATATTGGGATGGGAAGGTCATGGTTTGATTTGGATGTTGAACTGGGAATCAGAAGATCTGGGCTCTCTTCAGGTTGTCAGTCTTATTGTCTGACTTCTTAACAACATTCCTTTCTTTCTATTATTTTTTAATGATTTTTTAAGGCATTTTGAGCTGATAGGTGTAGTGTTCATGTGCAGTAATGCTGACGTGAGTAAGTAGGGTGATAATGTAAGAGTTTTTTACATTCTTTCTAAATATCTGCTTTCTCTTGTTCCATCCTTCTTAAAGAGCAATCCATTAATCTAGTAAAGGAGCTGTGTGATGAGGATGTGACTGAGCCTGAAGAAGCCAAATTTGAATGCGAGATATCCATTCCTTCTGTGAAACCTCCCAAGTGGTTTCTACGTGGGGAAGTCTAACAGGCTGGCAGAAACTTGATTATGCAGCAAGAAGGACAGCCCTCCCGCCCACGTGACCGCTACTATCCAATCACCGTCTCCGCAACCCCCGCCCCTCGTGGTGCCGTGCTGTCCCGTGGTGCATTGTGCGGTGTCGGTAAGATGGCGGCCGTGAGTCTGAGGCTCGGAGACCTGGTGTGGTGAGTTCAGTGCGCTGCGCTGCGGGCGGAGCGCGGTCCGATCCCATCCGATGGAGTAGAAGGACGCTAAAGCCAAACATGGGGCAAAGCAATGGCAATGGCACCTGCAGCACGGACACCCCGCAGCTCTGCCCGGCCCCGCACCTTCATAGATGATCCCGCATCCTCCCCGCTGGGTGGGCGGGGAGGAACGAAAAGGGATGGGATGGGATGGGATGGGATGGGATGGGATGGGATGGGATGGGATGGGATGGGATGGATGGGGTGGGATGGGATGGGATGGATGGGGTGGGATGGGATGGGGATGGGGATGGGATGGGATGGGATAGAGATGGGATGGGGATGGGATGGGGTGGGATGGGATGGGATGGGGAACTGGAGGGAATGGAAAGGAACGTAAGGGCTGTGCCAGCAATGCCGCCGCCAGAGGCCGCCCAGGCCCCGACCACCGGGGTGCCACGAAGCCACGGTGGCTGCTGGGGCCGCTCCCTGCACAGCGGTTTTGCCCCCAGCTCCTGAATCCCCCGTCGTTGTGTTCCCCCATGAGCCCCTGCCCTGAGTGCTGTGCTTCAGCCTCAGTTATTGAGCCCACTGTTACTGCCTTCTCAAAGGGTTGCCCAAGGAATCAGAACAGCAGAGCTCCCATTGGGCCCAAGGCAGAGTTTTGCTGAGGGTGAAGGAAGGAGGAAGTTTCAGCCCTGGATGGACGCCATTCTGTGCCCACAGAGGAGCTTTGTGCCCTCGATGCTGAAGCAGCACCCAGAGCTGGCGGCGGGTGCAGGACCTGAACTCAGAGCCACAAGGAAATCAGAACAGGATGCAGTCAGTGCTGATTGTCACTGCTTTGACTCGGCTTTAAGACTGTGCAGAGTCTCAGAAATACCCACAGAGTAACAACAAAAAGGAGCAGGGCTGGAAAGGAACAGGGCTGGTTTTAATTGTTGTTGTTTTAAACTGTCCAATCAGGCGATGGTGTTAAGCCGTCATGTCGGACAGGTCCAGAAGGAGCTCATCCACATCCTCAACGTCACATCAGTTTCTCCTTCCAGTTCTTCTGTGAGCTCCATCAGAAGCTCCTCAAGGTTGTTGTCTTCAGTGATGGCTGCTTCCCCCGCCCCTGTGCAGCTCAGCTGCTAATTTTCTGCCCCTTGTGAGGAACATGATGTAGTGTTGGATTCCTCTGGCTGTGCCATGGGGTCTGCATGGCTTCCTGGGAGCAGCTCCAGACTTGTGGGAAGGAAAAGAACAATCTACGTGACATTTCTGAGATGTGCTTTCAGCTCTGAGGTCTGTAGTTGACCCTCCCGCCCCTCACACCCACATAGGGATGGTGATTCGATTAACCTGCGGCTGCCTTTGGAGTTAAGGAAACCAGCAGGTGCCTTTTTCATCTGTTCAAGTAGAGCAGTTTGAGTCTGGCAATCAGGGGCTGGGCTTTGTAGCAGAAACACATTGCCACCCTCAATGCTTTGTCTGTAAACATGTCAAGAAATCTTCCTCTGCAAAATCCTGCTTGCTGGCTGAGGTACTTTTCCCCATGAACTCAGCAGAGGTTTTGACAAAGCAGTTTCAATGATCTCAGATGACCTCTTCCTTTGTTGCATTATGCCATGACACATCTCAAACACCCCATTTTCCCCCAGTGTGAAAGAACTTCTGTCTGATGGGATAAGGGCAATAAGGAAGAACAAGTTGTGGTCATCACCTGCTTGGAAGCTTTATGACTTCGGTGCTGAGCACGGTGTATTCGGGCGGGACTGAAGCAAGAGTCTCCTAGGAAGAAACAAGACAGAGTATGAAGCACAGGTCAGAGTTTCCACAAGTACCTTGTGAGACATCTGCTGCCTTCAAGGGAAACAGAAGAGCTGTAGAACACTTGGAATTTCTTCCTTTTCTTCAAGGGCAATGTAAACCTTTCATATCCACTACTGCTTTTTCCACTGCTCTTACCATTGGTAGTTTTTTAGCTGGGGGCTCATCCGCATCCTCAGCAGCAGATGGATGAATTTCTGCTGCTTTTCGTTTCTGTCTCCGCGTTGGGGGGAAGGTGTTTTTCCAATCAATGGGCCTCACAGAGACCCTGCGCCCACCTAAAGTAAAAGGAAGAGAGAGCTGGTACTGTCTTGCTGCGCCTCAAGAGAGATCAAGTTCTCTTATCAGTCCCACCACCCTTCCACAAAGTTAAATACATTTGGCCAGTGGAATTGCAATGCCCTGTCCGGGATTCTCAGCCATGTTTTGCACACGGTCATCTCTGTGTACCAACAACGCGTACAAAGGAACAAAGAAACCCAATAGCTGCACTCAGTAATAATCCAGGGCAAGGAAAAGTCTGACAGAGAGCAATGCAAAATGACAGCACTGCTTTTCTGAGGCACCGTAACGAGTTCCTCGTGCTCACCTTTAACTCTTTTCTTGCAGGGCGATTCCCCCGCTTTTCCCTTCTCCTCCTCCGACCGTTTTCGTTTAAGTCCAGCCGGGCCATGGGAGGAAACTGGGATGTCAACTGCAAAGAGTCCCGGGAAAGAACAGTCAGATCTCAGTAGAAAAACAGAGCATCAAACCCAGGAGCCTGTTGAGTATCTGTACCTCTCTCTGGTGCCTTGTCAACCTCTGTCTGGTTCCCCAGACTTTTTGCAAGGCCGCTCTTTGGAGGAAGGCCACTGGTGTCAACTTCTGGCAGAAAAGAAACAAGGAATGATTGATGAGCGTCTCTTTGGGGGCAGGTTTGAGCACAGTCAACCACAAGCTTCACATTTTCAAGCACTGTTTGTTACATTTGCCTTCCGCTGCCCAAATGCTGTGCAGTCAGCACAGACCTGCAGTGCATCTTCCTCACTCCAGAAAAAGCCCAGCGCTGCTCTGACAGCCAAAGCACAGACGGATATTTCACTATCACGACTCTCCCCTGCCACCCCAATGAATGGTGACATGCATCCCGCACCCGCTCAGAACTGACATTCAGAATTGAGCCTTTCATGCTTCACGCCATCGGACACTCACTGTGGCTCAGCAGTGCAGTTGGTCTGTTCCCACCGCGTTCCTTCAGGTGACGAAAGGCGCAGTGTGGTTTCTGGCAGCCTCCGGGCTGGTTCTCCCAGAAGCAGGGAATCAAACTGCGCTGCTTCTGCAGAGAGAAGGAAAGGAAGGGCCATGGAAACAGGCACATCAGGTCTGCAGGGAGATGCCGCGCTCCAACAGCCATCAGAAACCATTGTGTGGAGCCTTAGCTCTGTACCCTCATTTCCTGCCCCTCCTTTCACTACTCCAAGCAGCCAGAATGAACTGCTCTGGAGAAATCCAGGATGGAGAAGGCCCGATAGGGCACAACCGAGCCCTGCTGGCAGGAGGGCAGTGCCACTCTCTCCTACCACCCAGCTCCAGCAGCTTTAGGAGGCTGAGCAATGCGAGCTTTTTGCATCTGGGGAGAAAATGCTTTTGGCTCCTAATGCAAACATCTCCCGCTGTGATATACCTAAGGCACTGATTTCTCTGCCTTCTTTACCTCCTCCCAGTCCCCTCTAGAAACAGAAACCAGTAAGATTTTCACAGCAAACATATCCAGCCTGCAGAAGTGCATTCAGCCCAACCACAGCCATGAAAAGTGGTGTTGTAGACTAAGCTGGAAAGCACATCTTTAGGCAAACACTCACATCAATCCTCATGTGACGGAACTTGCAGTTACTCCTCGAGCAGCCACCCTCCATCCACAGTCTGCAGACTCGTTCGCTCCCCAGAGCCGCTTCACAGTGGCGGAAGGGGCAGCTGTCTCCCTGCAAGCACAAGGAAACCACAGGAAAATAAGAGCACAGCCTGAAACGTGTCCATGCCATTAGCCCAGGCTGTTAGCAGCGCTATGAGGGTAACATCACCAGCAGGTCTCCCCTGCTCCACCACTTTCTCTTCAACATGAGGAAATGGAAGAAAACCTAGGCAGAAGAAAGTCAACCGTACCTTAGTGCAGGTGGAGTAGAAGTAGAAGTAGCAGTCGCCTCTTTGCTGAGACATGGTGAAATTCTTAGAGCCCGTCTGGGTTATCTCCAGAGGAATTCCCTGCTCTTGCAAAGAGACGGTTGTGCTCGAACTGCTTGGATCCCCAAAGAGTCCTCTCGGACCGGAACCCTACAGGAAGTGCCTACAAGGGAAGAATCATGAGGAATAAGCATTTTCCCAGCTTTCTTTTGATGCAGTTTGGGCTCTCGAGGAGGGCAATGCCTTGGAAGCAGCTGATTGCAAGAACTGTGCCAGCTCTGGAACCAATGTGTGTCTAAGTGCCATGACTTCCCCAGCAAGTGCTGTTCTCCATCCCACCAGCAGTTATATACCTTGCAGCATACATTTTGTGTTCCTGCCATGAGAAGGACTCCATCATCTACCCTTGCTGCAGCTGCAGTGGATGCAGCGCTACCACTCACACGTTTGAGAAACCTCCAGTTCTGGCTTACCCGGGCACAGCTGCAGTTCTCCTCCCTTCCAGCTAACACACCAGTGCAATGGCTGGGCAACACCGTCAGTGAGAGCAGGTAGCACCAGCAGCCACCACCACCGTCACTGCCAGCCGGGACAAGGGCTGACACAGCGTGTCCACACTCTGCGCAGCACTCACGGCTCTGGCACTCACTGGTGGCAGCCGCGGCCCCAGGCAGCGCTTGTGAGCTCACTGTGCTTGTGATGTCACTGCACAGCCCACGGCCCAGCTCAGCACCTGGATCTCACCAGGACTTCAGGGGGTTCTGTTAAAAATGTGCTGGATCCGGGGGTCAATAAAGCACAAATTGCACTCCATGAAGTCTGTGCTCTCCTTCCCTTCTAATGTCTAAAACAAAGGCTGGGGACCAGCAGCAGTTCTGCAGGGCTGTAGCAGCGATGCTCAGTCACGGCTTGAAGCAGAGATTGAGCACCTGGTGGGATGGCAGGGCCAACCCAGGGCAGCTCAGGCACATGCAAACCCCTCCCAGACATCACTGAAAGGTTGGCAGTGCAGGTGAGGGTGTCTGACTGGAGATCACTGCCTGCCTGAGCCCTTCCAATGGTCAGCAGTTTTTTCCTTCCTTTCTGTGCCCCACAGCTGCTGCACTCGGGCTTATCCTCACCTGCTGCAGCCCAGGACTTTGATACCCCATTATCACTGCTGTGCTTTCCATTGCACTGCAGCATCACACAGGGCAGTAATGGCAGTTCATCATCCTCACCAAAACGTGTGACAGAATCTCACAAGGAATCAATTTCCCCTGCAAACAGCCACTCTGAAGGGCCTCCATTGAGCTGGGAGCTCCTCCCCAGCCCAGCTGTTCTGCTCAGACTCCTTCCAGCAGCCGCCCAGCACCAAACCCAGCTCACCTTATTGGCCTGGTCAGTCCGGGCTGTGCCCAGCTCACACACACGCCGCAGCGGTGCCTGCAGTGGGCTCCCAAAGGATGATCTCCAACAAGGAATGCTCACAGCTCAGTGTCTGTGTGCAGTACGCTCACCAGAGCACCAGCTCTGCTCGACAGCTGGGGGCCAAACCCTCCCAACCCAGCAATGACTGTGACCTCACACAGACCCACATCACTGCTGCTCTTTCATCATAAACACAGGCAGCCAGCACCTCCTAGATCCAATTGTAAGAGACCAACACAAGGGTCACCCAGTGGGGTTATCTGAAGTAAAGTAACAGAGAACTGAGGTGACTCTTGTCACAACACTGGGAATGGGGACCAAACCTTCAGGCCAGGTTTCTTGCAGTTAAGATTCCTCAGAGGGAGGTTTGCAGTCCCAGAGAAGCCCATGAGCTCCTCTGCACGATGCTCGGAGCAGAGCTGCCTCGTGATTCATCAGTGCTCCATTCCATAACTAAGTACATCTCAGATGAAATAATAATATTTCATGGTCACTTCTTCCTTTCTGTGAGACAAGCCTTAAATGTGTCTTTTTAAAGTCGTCGTGCACCGAATCTACAGCATGCTAGCAATATAGGTATAATGACATCACATAGAATGGAGTGTTTGCAGGGCTTAAGGCCGTGAATCACGGGTGAGATGTGATATTCCCACTGCAATGATGCTTTTAGGGCAGGTTTAAGTGCCTTCCGCTTTGTGTAACGTGGAGTCTGTAGGATGACAATAATGATTGTGGAATCACACTCATCTTTGAGCTCTAACTCACATCCACGTCAGGAGCCTTCCCAGAGATCAGGCCCTGGTTTGCCTGCCCTGCTGGGCCCAGCTCAGTGCAGGACAGGAGATGGATTTCTGCTGTCCCTGTGCTCAGACTCCAAAGCCCAAGATAAGCTGCAGCTGAGATCTCACAGAGCACTCTGAGGTTTCTCTGCAGCTGTTTTCTGCTGCTGTTACACAGCACGGAATAGCTGAGATCCCCCAGGCACTGCCCTCGCACCAATAACTCCATTGTGCTCAGGATGTGCCAATGTGCTGAAGTCAAACTGTGCCATGTGGGTTTCACACAGATCGAACGCAGGCTGCAGATCTGCTGGCAGCCCTCAGGAGCTCCCCTGCCCTAATCCCACTCTTGCACTCCTTCCCTTCGTGCTCTTGTGGCCTTTAATAACACTGTGACACCTGACAGCCTCCTCCTGTCTGTAAGCTGTCATTTTATGCAGCCGTTTCTCTTCCGTTTACCCCCCAAACTGAAGATGTTTCCCTGCAGTGAATAAGCGATGAGGTTCTTTTCACCTCTCCTTGGACAACTTCCTTTATTGTTTTTTCGGAGCATTAGGGACTCTGAGACCCTGGAGTGTGTCCAGAGAGGAGCAATGGAGCTGAGAAGGGCCTGGAGCTCAGTGGGGTCCTATGGGGGTGACCAAGGGGACGGCAGGCAGCCAGTTTTCCCTGTTTTTCTCTCTGGATCCATCCCCGCCTCAATGGGGCCATCAAACCCTTTTGCTGCAGAACCCGCAGGCACTTCACCTTGAAGGATCATTACCTACATTGAAACTACTGTTACATGCAGGCGCACAGGAGTGCCCTGGTTTTCACAGGCTCTGGGCAGAGACGTTCAGGTCTGGAGGCGTTTGGGGCATCACTAATTGAGCTGCAAAATGAGCTTATAGCTCCTGACTCCTCCCATCCAGAAATATCGCTCCTATATCGGCCCGCGCTGCCGGAGCTCACGGGACTCGGCTCCCCGCCGCCGGGATTGGGTGGTGCGTGCGGGGCTGGGGGTCGGGCTGTATTGTGCTGTTGTGTTGTGTTGTTGTGTTGTGTTATGTTGTGTGTTCCCGGTGTTCCCCTGCCGCTCTCCAGCTCGGCTCGTTCCGGCCCCGCATCGTTCTGTGACTCCCCCCCCCCCGCCCCTTGGCGGCTCCATACATGCACACGGCGGCAGCGCGGCCCGCACGGCGCACACGGGGATGCCGCAGCTCCGCCCCACCCCGCCCGGCCGCAGCTCCGTCCGCTCAGCGCCGCGTCTCGGTGTCGGGGCGGCGCCGCGCGGCTCATTGGGTCCCGTTGGCGGGCAGAGCGCGGTGGGTCTCGGCAGCGGCGGATTGGAACGGAGCGGATCGGAACAGAACGGAGCGGATCGACGCGGGGCGCAGCGCATCGCTGTGGGGCTGGCACGATGCTGGAGATCCAGCTGGATGATGGCGGCGTGGGGGGGTACCCGGGCAACGACTATTGCTCGGGGTCGGTGATGTCGGAGCGGGTGTCGGGCCTGGCCAACAGCATCTACCGCGAGTTCGAGCGGCTCATCCACTGCTACAACGAGGAGGTGGTGAAGGAGCTGATGCCGCTGGTGGTGACGGTGCTGGAGAACCTGGACTCGGTGCTGACCGATAACCAGGAGCACGAGGTGGAGCTGGAGCTGCTGCAGGAGGACAATGAGCAGCTGCTCACACAGTACGAGTGGGAGAAGGTGCTGCGCAAACAGGCCGAGGAGGTGAGTGAGAGCGGCCCAGCGCCAACGGGGCCCGGCATCCATCTTGTGCGCGGCGCCAAAGGCCGGGGATGTGATGCAATGTGATGCGATGATATGATGCGATGCGATGTGATGATGTGATACGATGTGATGTGATGTGCTGCGGCGGTACCCGCATCGCAGGCGGCACTCCCGGCCCCGCTCCATCTGCTCCGCACAGCCCGTGCGGAGGGGAAGGGGAATGGCTGGGAATGGCTGGGAATAGCTGGGAATGGCTGGGAATGGCTGGGAATAGCTGGGAATGGCTCCGCGTTGCTGCGCTGCCCCAAGCTCGAACACCGGCTGCATGGGGATGACTGGAGGATTCCTGCCGGTTTCGGGTTTAAATGCGGCCCTCAGATGGTTGATGTCTTCCCTGTACTTCCCCTGCCCTGGAGATGGTTCCCTGTCTGATCTCAGCGGCCTTTCCCCGAGTGCTGCGGGTCCCAGATCCCCGGGGCTGCGGCAGGTGCTGGGAGCGGGCGGCATCGGGGCACAGCGCCTCATGCGGGGACAAAGGAGCCGAGCTGAGCACGCTGCTCCGCACTGAGCGCTCGAGTCCGCCGACACCACCGGCATCTTTCTGTCCATAGGCGCGGCCGGGCGGCTCCGGCCTCCAGCAGGGCCGGTCTGCGACGTGCCGGACACATTGGTACCGCTAGAAGTGTAATGCTGTCGTGTCATCAGCATGTCTTTGCAAAGCTGCTGGGAAAGGAATGTATGCGTCTGTATTGGCTGTGTTTTAACACTGGGAGAGTAGAGGGTTTTTTCCGTCCCAGGAGTCTTGCTCAGAGTCGGGTTTTGATTTGCTTAGATGTGGTAAATGAAATCCCTTCATGACTCCAGAGTAAAGCGCCGTGCAGTATTTCAATGGAGGTGCTCTGGGTGCTGGATGGTGAGGACGTGAGCCCAGGACATTTATCGCCCTGTACTAATGCTGGTCAATTTGGGTTTGTAGCCTTCAGTTTTAAGTATGTGTTAATAAAACTTACAGCTGATCTTTTCAAATTCATATGAAGGCAGGGAGGGATTGAAAAGCAATTCCAAGTGTGGGACTTCATTCCACAAGCCGGTATTTTGTAGCTTCTGAGAATTAAATACTTGGAAATGTGCTGCTGCTGGGGAGGAGTGGGGCTCGGGGCGTGGGGTGGAACAGCCCCATGGATGGATCCTGCATCTTTGGACTCGTATCTTTCTGCTCTCAGTTTACCAGGTACAGGGGGTGCTGCTTCCTGCTGTGCCTGCTCCTAGAAGCAGATGTGGTGACAACATTTACGTCCTGCAGGGACGCTCAGACCCACAGCATGGTGCTGTTGGCAGATGTAAAAGCACTCTGTCATCCTCAGGTGCATCTGAGCTGAATGGGCAAAAAAGTATCTGCATAGGGCCTTGTTAGCAGAAAGGAATAGATAATGTGCTTCTATGAGAACAAATGGGTTTTGCCCCCTGTGTAGCCTCTGCTATCAGCTCACGTGTGTGAGATACAGTTGTCATTCCCTTTGTGTGTGACCAAAGCACACCATTACCTGCAGCAGTTTCCTGTGTGCCTCTTCCTGTGCAGTGGATTACGTGTTATGGAAGTGAAAATCTCTTATGCTACAGAGAATTCTGCTGTTCATCAGCTCATTGTAAGCAGAGAAATGCACCCCCCACCAGAGCACGCCTTGCACTTCTGTAGCAGGGGAAGCCCATCTCCGTCCCTGAGCAGCACTCGGCGCTGTGTGCTTTGCCTGTCCTGGGTCTGCAGCTTCCAGCCCCACCTTCAGTGGGGGTTCCACCTCCAGGAGCGATGTTCAATCCCTTGCTGTTGAGTTCTTTGCGTGTATCAATGATCATTTCAACAGCTGCAGCAATGCTGGGGAGCTGGGAGTCGGTGATCACAAAGTAATTTGTTCCTGTATTGCAATATCATGTCATGGGCGTCTGATTACATTGTTAGTTTATTGATGTTAAGTGAACTGAAACCAGCAGTGGATGTTATTCTCTGGCATAAAAGTTGTGTCGTATCCTCCTGTTCCCGCTACTGCAGAACCACCAGATCTTGTTTTACATAAGCGTGCACCCAGCCATGTCCTGCTCCATTGGGGCAGCTTGCACAGCCTTCATTTCCCTTCCTCTGAAGCAGAGGTTTCTGTCTCCATGTTCTGCCACTCATTTCCCCAGGATGGTTGCATTCAGTATCTTTCAAAATACTCTCAGCCAAAAGCGAAGCTTTTCTGGACACTTTGACTGCAGAGTGACTCAATATTTTCCACTTGCTCTAAAATAGGGCAGCAGAAGCACCCGGACAAGAGCACTGAAGTCAGAAGTCCCTTGAAATGAAGCAGTGCAGTCAGTCTGTGATTGCAGGGCTCAGAATGTCACATTTCTTTTCCTTGACCTCCAAAACACTGAAGCTGTGGAACAGCGTCAGCTTTTCAGTATTGCCGTGTTCTTCCACCTGCTTTGCATTGTGTGAGCGCAGGGTAATGGCTGCACCTCTCCTAGAGCCCATTTAGGGGCTGACTGCTGCTGGCAAGGGTCTCTTTCTGGAGATCCCCCCTTGGTGCAGCTTTCCCATGTGAATCCGAGATCTTCTGCTCCAGGTGAGCGATCTTCTTCCCTTCCTTTATAGCACCTCTGTTGTGCCGCTCCTGTCATTGCACAGAGCTGGGGCTGCCCTGTCCCAGTGCAGAGTACAGCACTTCCCTTGTTAATCCTCATGTGGAACCTAATGCACATCCCACTAACTCGTCAAGCTCTCACTGCAAGGCCTCCCTACACTCCAGGGAGCCAGCAGCTCCCACTATTTAGTGACATCTGCAGCTTATGCATAGGACCTTGCATAGGAATTTTCTTCCTGCTCTGTAGCGGGTGTTAGGATGGCACCCACTTGTAGGAGCACAGAACTGGGAGGGACCTGCTGACTCAGCAGCCCATTCCTCAGCACTGCAGGCAGTTGCATTACAGAAGCTGCTTCATAAATGTATCAGGCTTTGTCATAAAGCCATTACTTAAACCTCTTGCGTCTGCTCTTCTAAAAGTGACCTCCTCCTGAATTCCACTTTCTTTTTTTTTTTAACTTGCAGCCTGTTTTTACTGGTTTGTTCTTGTGCCAGCATTGACTTTTACTCCAAGTAACTTCTGCCTCCATGAGATATCTGTGCCTTTGAAGTATTAATAGAAACCAGTCCTGCCTTTGGTCTCCATTGTGTTGGTGGCACGAGCCGAGCTCTGCTCGCTGCCTGCTGGAGGAGGGTCAGGTTGGAGTGCCCCATGGAGGGATCTGTGTGCAGCTGGTTTGGGTGACACTTGGCTGTGCCTGGTTTGATCCCTGGGCGTGTGGGGCTGCAATAGCAGGTGGCTTTCCTGGAAGGCTTCAGCATGAATTGGAGTGTTGCACTGTTCAAAATGACAATGGTAGGATTTATCTGGTGTGATCACCCTGCGTGTTCACCTGTGTGACATCCTGTTGGCTGGAGATGGCAGCACGTCTGTCTGTCTCCTCACACTGTGTTGCAGCTGACCTGGGGCTCATGTTTGCTTTGTGCTCAGCTCCCTTCTTTCAAGTCTTCTCATTGCAGTCACGATGTTTGCATGCCCTTGCCCAGTCCCAGCTCCTCTCTGACCATCAGCATCGCTTCGTTCCTCCTGTGTGATGTTTTGATTCTCTTCATGAGTGGCATCTCCCAGTCCGATCTCATCTGCTGCACTCGAGTAGCACCTCCTGCCCTGTCAGCCCCACTTACCACAAGGCTGCCTTGAAGAGCTCTGTTAGCTGCCCGTGCTCCCTTTGTGCTCCTCTACAGTGATCCATGGTGTGCAGGGGCAGAGCTGTGTCAGGGCTGGGAAGAGCCCATCTGCCTGCCCTGGCTCTGCCATAGCACCAGGCCTGCTTCATGGAGAGCATTTAAAGGGCAGAGCATCTCATTCTTCAAAAAAAGGCTCAGATCCCTTGGAATAGGAATCCAGGAGATGGTTTTATTGATATATGCCAAAATAACAGCATTTGATTTCACAGAAGCATTTGAAGACCAATCTACAACTATAAAGTAGTTAACACATAAAAGATGTGCTTGTGAATCCTTGAAATTAGCAAGAGAAGCAAAAGCCCTTAAGGGCTGCAGTTGTCAAGGGGATGTTATTTCACTGAGGCTGTGTGCTCCTGTGCAGGTGGAGGTGTTCCTTCAGAGGAGTGTTTCCCTTTGGGGAGGATAGCAAAGATTTGAGCGTGGGGTGTAGCTCAAAGCATCTGCCCACCAGGCAGTACTGCGTCCTGCCACCAGTGGGTTCTGCCCTATTTCTTTGTCTTGGCCTCCTAAGACAGAATACTGTCAACGTAACTTCCCGAATTGCCAGTTAATTACTGCCCCAAATTGTGAGTTGGAGGCTGCACAGCCTGCATTGGCTCCCTGGCTGACAGCCTTCCTGCAGGTGGGGAGTGGAATGCGGTGTGAGTCCTTCCTGCCCTGCAGACAGCCCCCTCCTCACAGGCAGCTGTGCGTCCAGCTGTGCATCCAGCTGTGCGTCCAGCTGTGCATCCAGCTGTTCATCCTCCCTGTTCTCCCGGGCAGTGCATCCCAGCGCTGCTCTCTGCCCAGCCGCAGGGTAAGGTGACGGCTGAGCTGCTGCTGTTCCCGTCAGCATGTAATACGTGCTGCCAGCCAGCCCAGATTAAGACCTTATAATAAGATTTCTGCATATATGCACACCTAGCTCACTCTGCCTGATTTATTGTTAATATGATATGATGGTTTCTGACCGCATGCTACTATTTTTAGTCATTTTCTTCCTCTGAAAGCCAGTAATGCAGGAAGCTCAGCCATCTCCAGTGTACCGCTGCTTTGCAGAGGAATACTCGTTCTTTCACTTAAGATGATTTTGTGCTCGTTGTTTTCCATTTAACGATGAGCGTGTGAACCATGGTGCTGGTTGTAACCTTATCCTGAGATGTTAGAGACCAGCGATCCTGCTTGAAATCCAGGGAGAGGCTCCAGCAAGACTAATTTGTATGTGTACAGCAGCGTCATGTTCCATCATTACTAACTGTTTAAAATATATCTGGCTCCTATAACTGCTGGAAAATTATCCTTTGAAAGCAAGTATGAAGGGATTGGAAAAAATAGTAATGCTGTGCTCGGCTTTGCTCTCCCAGGACAAGTGGGAGTGGGCTCTTTGTTCTTCCAGTTCACCCATTGATTTCATTGTAGTGGGGTAGAAAAGAAAGGAAGATTTTCCCTTCAACATCATTTGAATTACCTGTTCCTGAGGCCTCACTTCTTGAGCCTGTCCAGGCTCCATGGCATCCCTTCCTTCTGTTCTGGTGCAGTTTGTAAACATATGTGTGGAAAATAGATAGCTGTGTGTTACTGTCAGTTAACATCTGCAATGTTGAAGTCACCCATAAGGACCAGGGCAGCTGGGTTTCAGGTCTCTCTCAGTTCCTTAGAGAACAGTGCCTCCATGTCCCCATGCTTGCTGGGCGGCCACTCCCACGGCACCCACTTTATTTGCTTGTCTTGACTTTCTGATGCAGGGGGAGACACTGGCTGGGAGATTCTGATGGAGGAACAGCCAAGAAGCGTTTTGGAGCCAGACAGAGTGAGGAGCCGTTGGGTCCCTGTGCCCAGAGCTGGTGTTCGATCTCCGTAGGAGATGGAGCAGGATATTGCTGCAGTGCACTCACCTGAGATGCTCTTCTTCCCTGAGAACACTTAGAGTGGCATTAATTTTTAATGCTGCTGTCTCTGTTTCTTCTCCACGTGGTCGGCTCATTGCTACTTTGCAGTTTGTTTGAGTACTTTGAGGCTGCAAGACAGACAGGACTAAGAAGAGCCTTAGTGTGGAATGTTTAATCTTCCAATCGGTTTCACTAAACTAAACCAAAGCAACGGTAGCAAATCCAGGAATCCTATTAAAGTTGACCTACATAGTGGGAATAAAATTGGTCTCCTGCTTTCTTTTGCTTCCTGTTTTACTGTTGAGAGTTCTGTGAATGTTTTCCTTAGAGTCAGTTAAAGTTTATTGCTACTCCAAGCACAATTCCTGCCTGGCTGGGTGGCACACGCCTGGGTGGGGAGCTGGGAAGAGATGGGCACCTTGTGCCAGGAGAGCTGCACAAGAGTGAAAGCCAAGCAAGTGAGAAGGGAGAGGGATTTAGCGCTGGGCTGTAATTGGAAGTTTGTCAACAGAGCATTAGCATGGAGTGCTTCCAGCAAACCCTGAGAGGGGGCAGAGGGAAATACTGCTTTTCTTAGCATAGCTTCAACCAGTCCAAACCAAGTGAAATGGCTTCTTTAGGCCTGTTGCTCAGTGTGGCTGTCTTGGTTAGAACTTTTTCTTTTTTACTGAATCCCAGAGAAGACTGGCCGGGATTTTCTTGCTGTGAGGTCTCATCACTCACTGCTTCCATTCTGCACCAATTGAGGCATAACTCAACTTACAGAACTGAAAAAGTAAGACTCAAGTTTTTCTTAGCAGCTCTGGAGCTGAATGTGCCATCCTTATAGAATCACCTGTCAAAGTTGCTCTGGTTTTTACCATGTAACTCTCTACCCCTTCTCTGATGTGTGCCTGAAAAAACCTCTGGTCTGAGATCTGGGAAGTGGATTGCAAAGGAGACTGTGAGGTGTGACGGTTGTGGGTTGGTTTTCCACAAGGCTTGTATGTTTCCTGCAAAATTTAGATGCAACATCATTAATAGTGGGAACTTTCTGATGTCTGAAGGAGATTTCTGACGTAGGCACTTCTAAATGCGTGACCGTAGACACAGAATTTGGCTTTTCTGACATAAAACTAACAGGAATCCAAATTCAGCCTAGCATGATAAAGGTGTTGTTGAAGATGATGGAACCGTGTTGGTTTACATAACTTGCATTGGCCAGCAGATTATATCTTAATGATACACAAAGTACATCTTTTACTTTATTTTAGAAGATAAGTATTTCTAGCTTGAGTAAATGCTGTTTTAACTTAAAGCACATAGAAATTCTTATCTCTTGCTTTTTTTGTGTGTGTACATATATATATGTATATATACGCACACATAGTATAGGAGGAGAGAAGAGGAAAAGTCAAATACGTTTAGGTCTGTTCCTCATCCTTGCTTCCTTCTCTGGTTTTTCCCTGTACAGAAGTTCATAGAGTTTGAAGATGCACTGGAACAGCAGAAGAAAGAGCTACAAATCCAAGTGGAACACCTTGAATTTCAGACTCGACAGTTGGAGCTGAAGACCAAAAACTATGCAGATCAGAGTAAGCAAAGTTGTGCACCAGATACGATTATGTAGTTTGCTTTCCATGAGCATATACTTGCAGATATTCTTCATGTGCTGTTTTTTCTTGTTTGTTTTAATGTAGTTTGTGGAAAGCCTGAAATCTGTGGCTGTCCCTTTCTTTGGTATAAAAATCAGAGCAATCTACAGGGTGCGACATATCCACACTAGTGTAGTGCAGGTTTCATTGCTTCTCTTGCATGGAGCATGTCTAGATCTGTATGTTAGCTGATGGGTGGAATCTTTTCTAGGCAGTTTCACGGCTGGAGGAGCGTGAATCAGAAATGAAGAATAAGTATAATGCTTTACATCAGCGTCACACAGAGGTAAGCTGTTGCCTGATTCCTTCCAAATAAACAAACTCTTAGCTTACCCATAAAACCACATCAGAGAATTGGGTTTTTCATCCTGACAGTGACTAGAGCTTCAGAAACTTGAGAGCATCAACATTATCTGAAGGGAGGGTGCAAGGAGGATGAAGCCATGCTCTTTTCAGTGGTGCCCAGTGCCAGAACAAGAATCAGAGGGTGCAAACCGGAACACGGGAGGTTCTGTCTGAACATCAGATAGCACTTTTTAAAAGAAATTTTAAGGAATTGGAAGTAAATGCTGGAAAACAATATTCAAAAAACAGAAATCACAGAATATCCCAAGTTGGAAGGGACCCATAATGATCATGGAGTCCAATGGAGTCTTTTGTTTTATTCTGTTTGCCTCACGTATTTTTTCCTCTTCTCAGATGATCCAGACCTATGTGGAACACATCGAACGATCCAAGATGCAGCAGGTTGTGGGAAATAATCAAACTGAGGGCAGTGTACCTGGGAGAAGGTAGGGCCATAACCTCTCCATATAATGTTTGCCATCCAGGAACTTATCAAATGAGTGCATATTTGCAAGAGAAAGAAACCAAAGGATCTTTCCCTGTGGGCATGGATTGTACCTGAAGCTTTTTGTAATGGGTTGAGGGTGAGTTGTGGATAAGTTCTCTAAGGTTTGACAGAGAGGAGTTTTTTGTGTTCTGTTACAAAGCTTAGACTTCATTGTGCTGCTGCAGATGGACGTCTTCTGGAAAGCAACGTTTGTGTTCTCAGGTATCATGTATAAGACTGATCCATAAAATGGATGGGGATGGAAGAGAGTGTTCATTTGTGTGTGTCTGTGTGCATGTGTGATAGCCAGCGAAACTGGAGTAGTTAAATGCATTAGCCTTTATGTAACTTCTTCCCCAGTTTCTTAAGGGAAGATTTATCTGAGTCAGTCACTCAATAGATCTACTTATGCCCATGAAAGTGCTTTGTTTTTTTCCCCTCTGTTTTCATAGCACCAAAGTGATCAGAGCCAGCCTCTGTTTAAAGGAATGGCAGTAGCAGGAAATGAAGTGCAGTATATAAAACCACTCTATTAAAACCACATATAAAAAGATAATTTCAAATGAAGAAAAGAAGAAATATTCTTCCTATTTTATAAAAATAAGGTTATTTTAGTACCTTCTGTTTAGATCCGTAACATTTAAATACTAGTGTGTCCATTGGGTTTGGGATAAAGAAAGTGGAAGGAAGTGTCAGGTCTTGAAATAAACAATATAAGCTCTCTGGAAGCTGTGGCTTCCTTTTGCTGGGTTGGAGTGCCTGGGAAGGAATTCAGATCATCAAGGTTTTGGTTGTGTATTGTAAAACAGCAGAGGAGAGAGCAAGAGAGACACAAACTGCTCCCCGATTCCTTGCAGACGTGATGTTCCTTCCCCAGCCAGTGCTTGGCCTCCTGCCCGAGCATCGTGCTGTGAGGGGAAGGTTTGGGGGTCAGCCTCTGGTTCTGTGCTGGTGCCTTACTGGTGTGAACACAGGGCTGCTGGGGGGAACGGGAGTTTTGTTCACAGCTGTTGGTAACGTAACATTGTGTTAGAAGGAAGGGAGGATGCTGAAGGAAAATGGGCTCTGTAACTGCAGAACATCCATGTTTGAGACTTCTGCTGGGTTGTGTGCCTCTGCTGTCAGATGTCTCTGTACAAGCTCTTAGGCACACCCATGGTGAAGGAGAAACAGGGTGGATTAGGTCTTTGTTCAGTCCAACTCACCTCTCCCACCTACCTGAAAGGTATGAATGTTTGTAGGAAGAACAGCTGTGCTGATGTGTGCGTTTCTGTCTTGTTGCCATCTCCATGTCTCAGCTGGGAACAGGGGGAGCTGGGAATTGCTGAGCTGGCAGGGTGCAGCATTGCAGGAAGCCAAGTGTCAGTGTGTGGTCCTGTTTCTTTTGTTCTGCAGAGAGCAGCTCAGCTCTCCTGCCATGGAGAATATCCAGCAGTGTTTCAGGGGCAGCAATATAGCAGTTTGAAGCAGTTATACCCTAAACTCCAGAGGCAGAGAGACTTATCTAGGCTTTCTCCTGCACAAACTCTGAAGGACAGCACAAATCTGTAGCGGATCTAAAAGGAACTGGAATAGGAACATTCTGATCTGGCTGAGTTCTTTCCATATAGTAAGTTCTCAGTGCTGTGTTTTCTGCAGAGCAGTAAATTGGTGTCATGTCAGAGAGTGGCTTAGAAAAATAAAACTGATTACAGAATACAGTGTAACCCTTTCCCATCTGAAGGTAATGCTTTTCTAGCAGACCAGTGGAAAAATACAGAAATCTATACAAGGAAAGAAGAGCAGAAGCTGGATGGTGGCCTCTGTAGGTGAATGGAGGCAGGCATGATGGGTATGGAAAGAGAAGATATGGGGTGAAAAGAACCAGTAGGTTGTTAGGATTGTGAGAGTGTGTGTTCCTGACAGCTCCCTCAATAGGTTGTTTCTGTTTTCCTCTGCCCCAAACCAATCCTGATCACAGCTGTAATGGTTGGAGTGTGTTAGGCTGGTTGCCCCCCCACACCCCGTTCTCTGGTATGAAGGACAAACCTTGCACTGAGGATTGTCTCTATGTTGGAGGGATGCTATTCCATGTAACGTGTTGCTAGTTCCTGGAAGAATGGGAAGAAAGAGCAGCTCGCTGTGTCTGTCACAGCCCTTGCCAGGCCTCCATCTGAATCTGTAGGAACAGCAGCTGGGAAGTGGGTCGTTTTCCTTCATTTCAAGCTTTGGGCTGTTCATGTGTGCTGTATTTGTGTATGTTTGTGCCTTTGAGGGTTGTGTGGTCCTGTGTCTGCACAGCTGCGTGTGGGTGAACACCAGCACTTGTGAGTTGGTACACTGATGTGTTTTGGGGGGGATATGGGTGTAATCTCTCAATGTCTTCCTACATGTTTGTGAGTGCATTTGGTTACCTTCACCTGTGGATGTGCTTGGGTGTGTTTTATATGGTAGACTGTGTAAATACATATTTGCATAAGGCTGTAAATGCACCAAGGGTGCTTCCTTGTCACTTGAGAGAAGATGGTGCAAGAACTGCTGAGGGGTGTGTGTGTCTGCTGCCATCTGAGGAGGGGAATGGGTACAGTGCACACCTCCAAGTAGTATGAATAAAAGTGCATGCATTCGCTGTCTCTGATAGGGCTGCATGTTTGCATGACCTTCATTCTCTAATAGTTGTTGTTGTGTTTTTTTGTTGTTTTTTTTTTTGTCTTGCTTTTTGTGCAATTGCTAATTGCTGCTCTGTTTTGGCTGTTACGTTTGTCGCTGCAGTCATCGCCAGTCATGGAGGAAAAGGTAAATCCTACTGCTATTTGTTAATCATAGTTCTGGAGGTTGCTGTTGGGTGGTCGTGGTGTGATGCTGAAAGGTTCTGTGCTGGCCTATTTGCCCTCTTTGTGTACTGACATCTGCATTAGATTCACTCACATGGCACACTTCCCTTGGCTGGTGCAGAGGGAGCCAGCAAGCTGCTACATCAGGAAGGAGCTCATGCACCCAAAGCAGAAGGGGCAGAGGCTGGATTCCAAACTGGGATCATCCCTGTGTGATTGGACATTTGCACTTCACCTTCCAGATTACTTTAAAAAGTTGTCTTTTCTCCTTTAAATTAGAATCATCAAATCACCAAGGTTGGAAAAGATCCCCAATGATCCAAGTGTCCACCTACCACCAATATTTCCCTTCTAAACCATGCCCTGCCTACCGCATCTACACGTTTCTTGAGCACTTCCTATATGAGCACAAAATACACCTCTTTTCTAAGCAGGGCAGGAAATGCGTGTCACCAGTAACTGTCAGAATGCACATCTGACTTTGGCTGAGGCAGTGAGTTCCGCACCCTCAGCCTACAAAGAGGGCTGTTGCCACCTTGCAATGATGGCAAACCTAGTAGTTCTGTTACATTTTCTAAGCTTTAAGGTCTTACAGGAGGAGCATTCTGATCCAGGTTTTGGCTACTGCAAGCCCTTATAGAGGCTTTTGCTGTTTTCCTCACAACATGAGGTGGAACTAACCAAGTGCTCAGAGTCCCCCTGGACCAGAAGGACATGGGTGTATGAAAGTCACTCCAAAGGGCTGTAGTCAGCACTGAAAATTTATAGCAACCCTGAGGATATTCTGAACTACTCTGGGGACTGGTAACACCAACGTCAGGACTGTGAAACTGAAGTTATCTTTCCTGCAGTTTTTCCTTGATGGGGCACAGAAAGCAGCCATTCCAAGCAGGAGCCATGCTGGCACAGCGGTGCAGTGCGCCGTGTCAGCTGGACAGTGCTCAGAATGGAAAGGCTGAGCATTGGTCTCTTCCGTTAGACATTTTGCTTTCACTTTGTAAATGAACTCTTTTCTGCCCCTGCCATGTCAGTGTGTTTGAGTCAGTCCTGGGGCAGCCTCAGATGCAGCTGCAGTTGTTTTTCACCCGTGGTCACAGATCACAGGATCACAGAACAGGTTGGGTTGAAGGGACTGCTGGAGGCTGCCGGTCCCACTGTGTGATGGTGGTAGCTGAGCTGAGTCTTGGTGAAATGATTGCTGTGTCCAGGAGCAGTGCTGTACTGGGCTGGCATGGAGCCTGATGGAGCAGGGAAGCAGATCGGTATCTTGCAAGGAGGTGTTGACTGCTGCCCTGTTTCTGGAGTGTTCATGCTGACAAGCTACTTTCTTTTTTGAGTTTCCACCTCCACTGCTTGCTCTACATTTTCTCCCACTGGAACTTGGTCCCCAAATCTGTGCCAGCTTCCATACTGAGAATCAAATCCACAGCTTGCTAGTCACCTGCACTTGCCAGAAAGGAGAGTGATAAAGAAAAAGTAATACAGACATCTGGCTTTATGAGTGATGCATTTATTTATAAGTTTGTATAAATTCTGAATTTTGAGAAGACTGTAGTTGGATATGGAGGAGGAATCACAGAATGCAAGTATTACTTCTCTTGCTTAGTATTAGAAGTGATCCAAAACCCACTGATTTCTGCTGTTGGTGCAAACCAGGTTTGGGGTGGAATGAGCAGAAGTGGCGTGTAGGTGACTCACTTCAGCCTCTTTCTTCGTTCAATGATGCCCATTTTGTTGTGGGATTGTCTGCTGTGGCGTTTTCCCACGGTGCACCCATTTCTCAAAGGACACATTGGTTTGAATTTGCTCGGTTTCTTTGCACTTTTGCTTTTCCTTCAAACACTGCATGGGGGTGCTGATGTCAGTTGTGCCTGTCCTGGTAACTTGACCCCCTTTGACTTTCTAGGCAGATGGTTGGCTCTACCTGTAGACACTCTGGGTCTGAACAAACAGCACCATGGAGCTGTGGGTTTGGGAATCCACACAACTGCTAAGCTGGGGCAAGGAGTGCTGTTCAGTTTCTAATGACTAACATTTTGCATGAGCTAGTGTGCTGTTTCTTTTGTGTATGAAGCTCGTAAACAGCTAACAGATTGGCTTTCCCTCTCTCTCTGTTTCTCTGTTTAGCAGGAAGGAGCGTCCTAACTCTCTGAATGACGATTATGATTTTCAGCATTATTCAGTCCCGCCTTTAGGTTTTCATTGTCTTGAAGCAGTGCTTTGATGTGCTGACTTTTTTGTGAGGAAACATCAACAATACTTCTGCATACTTCCCAAATCCTTTCAAGACTATAGTTAAAGGAGAGGTCCTGCACAAGATCTGAGATGGAAGAAGTCTGTGACTGAATGCATGCAGAACTAATTTGAGATGTCCCTGGCTCATCTTTTTCACAGTCTGAGGAATCCTTTACACTGACAAAGTCAGTACCGATGGTGTGAAACTCTAAGTGACATTTGTATAATTCATCTAATTTGGTCCGCATTTCTTTTACTTGTGACACTTTATCAATTATACATTCTTTGGCAACTTCTATGTTGTTAGTTAGTTGGGCATTTTTGTTTTCAAGTGTCATATTTATAGATTTCTGTTCATCCAGTTCAGAAGCAATTTCCCGATAGTCAGCTTTACCCTGCAGAATTTGTTCACGGAGGGCATCAGCTGTTTCTTCAGAAAAAGAAAGCTCAATACGCAGGCTTGTTACCTGCTTACTGAAATCTTCTTTTTTATTTTTTTCTCTTCTGCATTGTTCTTCAAGCACAGCTAAATGATGTTCCAAGATTTCAGTTCTTTCCCTCAGTGCTAGTACTTCCTTTCGGTACGTGGAGCACTTTTGCTTCATGTGTTCAATTTTCTTTTGCTCTACAGTGTTCTTTTTCTTTCTCTCATTTACAACTACTGTAAAACAAACAAACAAACAAACAAAAAAAAGGGAAAAGGAATGTAGCTCAGATTGATTAAAATCATTATTACATAGCAGTTCACAACACCAAGTAGCAACTTCTAAGTGAAAAACTGTCGTAATATGCAAGCCATGCCCTCACATCACATAGTATTTGATACTAGTGAAGGAATTAAAGTTCTCTGAACACGTAATCAGGTGCCTCAGATTTCTATACAGAATTAACAGCAAAAGGTTTTCAGTCTGGAAGAACACTTTTACCATGGCACTACTCAAACCTTCCACTCCACACCAGTAGAAAATCTAATTAGATTTAAGAAACATGGGAACGAGATAGATAATTCACAGCTATATTCTTTCTATCTTCCGTGCTTCAGCAATCCCTATAAGGCAGCCAGGAATCACTCCATCTACATCTAAATGGTAGATAAACAGTTCTCTAAGAAATTTCATTCCAACTCACAGTCCTCTTACTTTCAAAAGAAAGATAAAACCCTGGACAAGTTGATCACTTAAGTGTTGATATCTGTCTCTCTTATTCAGTTGATCTCTAAACAAAATATGAGGATTCCTACTTCTGTCCACACTTACTCTTTTGCATATAAAGTTCATTCATAAAGTTGTACAAATTTGCAGATTCAAGTTTCCATAAATATTCCATTAGCTTGGGGCTGTTTTTTTCTTTAACTGGTGAGCAATTAGCTAAAATCACATGCATTTTCTTTCTATCAAAAGCGACTTCTGCTGTAGCGCCCACGTGCAGCCTGCATTACATACAGATTCACATGTACTGCATGGAAACAGCCTCTTAACTCATCTAAGGAGTTTTATATACAGCCCTCAACTGATTTAAAAGTCATACTGAAGAAACAGCAGTGGCATATTCAACCCTAAACCAGGTTTGGGTTTTGATTGCTGCTCCCAGCATCACTAGTGAGGGGAATATGATTTATAAGTAATCTAAACACTTTATGCTGAAAACAACAAGCAAGCACTAAAGCAAGATAAATAAGACTAGGGAGAAGATGTGTAATGTTCAGTCTAGAAGCTCCTTACAGAGGAAGTAGGGAAAAAGCATTATTACAGAGCATAGGAAACAAGACCTAAAAGCTCAGAGAATGGTGTAAATACCCTGAACTTGAAGCTGAGATAACCTAGCATCTCCTAAAACACTTTTGCTCGTGCTACTTATATAACTAATTCTACAAAAGAACCAGCACAACATACCTGTGCTCATTGTTCTACTGTGTATATTTAACATAGCTAAAGAATATATATTAAGCAGTTTTTGAAATTGGATGCTATTAATACTCACAAATAGAAATAAAATTTTAACATGATTGAATACTCAGTACTTCTTAACAGAAAACTTCATGATGACATTGTGACTATCAGCTACCCATTTTAATTCCTATGTGGAGCATTGCTGTCATTAATTTTTAAATGAGAGCTTTGGTCATATGATTATAACAAACCCACTACTATTTGGAGTATGGAGGAGTCCACATCCCTCCCTCAGTCTCTGGTAAGATGCTTATATGTGATGCCATTCAGTGGTCACATTAGGATTCAATATTTATGCCAAATAAAGGCAGCAGGGACAAATCATCCAAGAACAGTATCTCATCCAAAGAAGGCCTTGACTTTCTCCCTTGCACATATTTTGCAAGAGGAATACAAGAAAGGAAGGGACTACAGCTAAGTTTTAGATTTTCCCTTCTACATTGTATATGCCTTCCGTAATTCTAGGAACACTGATGCTCAGCTGTGCCCAGAAGTGAAGTTAAATGCATCAGAGCTTATCCAAACCATTTTGCTCAAATATTGCCCATGAGCGAGCAATTAGCAGGTCGTCAACAATTTTGATAGTTGCTTCAGGAAAAACAAAACAAACAAAAAAAACCACTTGAACAGCTGATGCTACTCAGAAGATCAGCAACAGCAGTTGAAACAATCCTAAAGAAACTGCTTTAAAACTATTACCAAATCTGCAAGTGCATCAACAGATGAGGAAAAAGCAGCAAAAAGGAAAAAAATAGTGCAAAAAACTTTTATTCTTAAGCATTCAAAAATGAACAGCATAGGACCTTCTGAAAAAGGGATATTTACATAACAGTTACTTCTATTTACAGTTTAACACAGTGGCTTTTCTCCTTATACCATAAGGTACGCGCTTCACAGCCTTTTGCTTCCGATTCGGAATAGGAAGCAATTTATTGTTTTGGAAGACACCCTGTTCAACGATGGAAGAAACTGTACCTTTCTTTGGAGGTGGCTCTTCCACAGTAGGCTTATCCTCGTCAGTACTGCGCTTTCTTCCCACTTCCAACTCAGTTTTCTCTTGTTTCAGTGCTTTAACTGAAAGCACTGAAAATTGGCTGCTTTCAGTTCCTTTATTAGTGTTCTCTTCTGCCGGTTCTGCTTTAATGGTAGTTAAATGGTAGGTAGTCTTTTCCTGTATTGATATAAGATCAGTTACATTGAAGCTTAACAAAAGGAGCACTTAAGTCTCAGTAATCTTCTGTAGGCAAATATTTACACAAAACCATACAGCTAAAATATTTACCCGGTGACTCTATAGACATCAGTTACAAATCTCAATAGAAGACAGAACAAGTACACCTTCAGATAATGACAAGTGCAATACTCGGTAGAGTATACAAGGGAAAGCAAGAGCCTAGCAGGTTACAAAGTAAAAGACTTGCACACAATCAAGAGTTTAGCAGTTTATCAAAGAATTTCCTGTTTCCAAGAAGTCAACAAAATTACAAACATGGTCAAAGAGCAAATGGTCAGCTCTCATACAAGTTCATCACATCACACTTCTGCTAAGCTGCTAAAATCACTTTCAGCGTGACAGATATAATCCAACCTTAAAGCTTAGTCAGCTCTGTCACGCATATTTTAGATTGTGTCCTTGACCACAAGTGAAGCTTCCTTACTTACAAGATGACGATTGTTAAGCCATGCTGGCACTGCCAAGGACTGATTATTCATCTTTAGTAACTTATGAAAAGAAAAGCTTCAGAAGTGTTCAGGCCACACAATCTCACAGATAGAGTTGGAGCCTTGTTCTTGGAAGAAGTAATAGGTGAGGACATGACTACTCATCACAGTCAGCTTTAATACCATGGAAATACTAAGTTGCAGTGATGCAGACAGTCAAAGACTAAGAAGGGTCAAGTTGCTAAGCTTACAAGGTTAGAGATCTGAGTGACAGAATTAACTATAAATGTTTTCAGAGCTACTTCAGGCTACCAAACATCAAAAAATGAACAAAAACCACCAGAAGTGGTATGCACACATACTTAATAAAGCTAGTCTTCACATATTCAGTAGCTCGCAGTACATTAGTCAGGATAAAGTTTTATGGACTGCATAGAACGTGGAGATATCCTGAGCATTCATAGCATTTTAAGCTACCACAAGTTGGTATTAAAACAATTTTACACAACATCTTCTTGATAAAGTTACCTCAGTTGCTTCTTTAAGTTGCTCAACAGACTCATCCAATTTAATCACCTGCATTTCAAAGTCTGTAACACACAGAAAAGGTTGTATTACATAAGTAGCCAATAGATAGTTTATTAAGTAATCAATTTTTCCAGATATTCTAATGTTTAGGTAGCTTTTGAACAGATTAATTAATTTGCATGTGGTCTTCACTTATTGGGAGTGATTCAAAAGTTTTCTAAATTTCTTGGAACAAAAACATTGCATCAACAAGACATAAAGAAGAGTAGAGATTACAATATAAAAGTAAAAATCAAGATATAGACATTTAACCCCATACTTACGAAAGTGTAAAGCTGCTAGTTGCAGTTTAAAGGAGAGGGGGGGGAAAAGAAAAGAAATAACCCAAACCCGTGGAATTGCTGAACCTGAATATACACAAGGAACAAACTATCACTTATCTACAGGCTATGGTTCCAAAGGTAGAACATCTCCTCTAATTCCTACTCAGACTGGTTATTTCTCTTTTAGATTAATGAACTATTTCTGTCTTCTACCTTTCACATCGCATAACTCACCTTTGTTCTTCTGCATCAGCTCTTCTTCAGTTTTAAGTAGTTTGGTGTTTTTCTCTGTTAGCTCTTCTTTGGTCTCCATCAGTTCAAAGTTAGTTTTCTCCAGCTGCTTTTCAAACCAGCCAGTATCTTCCTTCGGGTCCCCCAGGGATACAATGGAACTATGTGCTGCCTCAGCTTGCTCTTTAATATCCATGACATCATAATGCACAGAATCAAGAATGCCCTCAGGATCAACACAGGTGTCAGGCACTATGCTATGTTCTCCACCCTGAAACGTAATTTATAATCAGTTAAAACTGGTGAATAGCTGACTACATAATAGCTGTTATTTCTACAGATAGTCTGGATAGCCACTATGAAGACAGCCATACAAGAAGTTTTTAATTTCAGCTTCAAAACCCACCTCACAAATTCACATACAACACGACAGTGATTCGTATGGGGGGAAGATAAGTGGCATTCTAGTAACAGCTAATATATTTTATAGTATTTGATGACCACACTCCCTTTTTTTTTTTTTTTTTTTTTTTAAATATTACCCCAGATTGATCTCCTTCAAATTTAACGTACAAGTTCGGACTCCCCTTTTCTTTGTATACAGCGTAAATTTTCATTTTGTGTTGCAGAAACAAGGAAAACGCCCAAATTCCCAAAGCTTTCTGAAACTGTTCTTAAGGCTCAGCAACTATTCCTGCTAGATGAAGAATAGATGTATCTTGCTCATCATACAGCAACACAGCATGCACTTCTTTGTAAACAGCCTTGTGTTTCTATAAGATGTGCCCATAACATTTAAATAGTAAAAAGGAAAATATTTAATAAAAAAAAAAGGAAAATATTTAAGAAAAAAAAAAAGGAAAATATTTAAGAAAAAAAAAAGAAAAATACCAGGGTGTCATGGTTTAATAATTTTGTAATTTTGCTATCGGTATTCCACATCATAACATCATATAAAGCATGAATAATTTTACTGCTCCCAAACACTTGCAGTATATTGATGATATTGTCTTGTGGGGCCATACAGCAGCAGAGATTTTCAAGAAAAGAAAACAGATAATCCTAATTCTTTTAATTTCTCATGGTGTCCTGAGCAGCAGCAGGCTTTTGAGCAGAGAAAACAAGAGATAGCCCATGCCGTGGCCTTGGGGCCAGTACGGACAGGACAGGATGTAAAGAACATCCTCTACACTGCTGCTGGAGAGAAAGGTCCCACTTGGAGTTTGTGGCAAAGAGCTTTAGGAGAAACCCAAGGCCAACCCCCGGGACTTTGGAGTCGAGCATATAAAGGGTCTGAGGAGTGCTACACTCCAACTGAGAAGGAGATCTTAGCCATGTACAAGGGGGTTTGGGCTGCTTCTGAAGTAGTTGGGACAGAGGTTCTCCCTGTGGCCCCCCTGTCACGGACACAGGTAGATTTTTGTTTAAACCGTGACAACTACCCAGAATGCAGCATAAGGGAATTTTTGCCTAGAACTCTGGAGGACTATTTGTAACTCAGAAAGGTCAGAGATAGAAAGTTCACACTGATTTCTGGGTCACCAGCCTCACCGTACATCAGCATTTTTGGTTTTTAAATGATACATAAAGTTCTCAATGGCACTGCTCTAGTCGGTAGCTCTTTCCCTTTCCGTGCAGCTTGCTCTGTGCATGGCTTGTGAACCGCTATTCAGGCCAGACAGCTGCAGCCCCAAAGACCTGCCATAAATGTACAAATTCTACCAGGATAATGTCTTGGTAGTGGAGAAACAGGATGCGCAGTCATATGGCTCTCACACATACCTTGTACAACCAGCTTGGCTCTGGACTGGGCATCACCAATGTCACAGGTGTACACGTCACTGTCACTTTTCTCCAGATTTTTTATGCTCAGCTGCAGGTCTCGTCCTTTCTGTGCCCTCTTGTATTTCCTGCCAGGCCTGAGCTCAGCAATGCCTTTCCTCCATATGACGAAGGATGCGGCTTTCTCGCTCTGACATGTAAAAAGTGCACTTCCACTTTCTTCAATTTTCACATCTGAAAGTTCCTTGATAAAGTAATTAGGTTTTTCTGGAAGGAAAAAAAAAAGGATGAGGGTGTAGGACAAAGGGATTTGTTACCCCAACAAGTCCCAAGCATACAGAGGTGTCCTGAATCTCCTTTGCCCTCATTTCAGAATATCACATAGAGATGCAAAGAGTCTAAGAAGACCACAGAGTCCACCCATTTACATAGGTTTGATAATTCCAGTAGATATCTGCAAAGTTCAATACCATTATACATGCGCTGGTAGGATCTCATCTGATAAACTGCATATAGTTTTGATTACACATATTCAATATAGACTAATTCAGATTGCCATCTTTTCGTGGCTCACTAACACCCAAGATCATAGAATCATAGAATGATCACAGAATCATAGAGTGGCCTGAGTAGAAAAGGACCTCAAAGATCATCTAGTTTCAAACCCCCTCCAAGGGGTCACCAACCACCAGACCAGGCTGCCCAGATCCACATAACACTGGAGAATCATTCAGTTTCCAGATTATTTTAAGGAAAAGATTTTAATCCATCATATTTTCTGAAAACTAAGAATTGATCCTGCTCAAGGAAACAGAAGAGAAAAACATCACCCACAGGCTGCAGATATTTACCTCGACTTCTCTACATGCCATCCCCAGTGTGCTTTTCAACTCACCTTGCACAGTGACCCTGGCTTTTGTTATGGAGTCCTCTGTCTCACAGGGGTATTCCCCACTGTCCTTGGCAGTAGAGTCATGGATGACCAGAATGGCCCCACTTCCCTCCTGCTGCAAGTCGTACTTCTGGCTTTTTCTGATTGCTTTGCCATCCTTGTACCACCTGATGTTCAAATCCGGTTTTGACAGCTCACAGCTCATGCTGATGTCCTGCCCTGCTGCTGCTGTCTTATCCTCCAGCTGTTTTGAAACCTCAGTAGGTTTTCCTGGAAGAAAACATTGCTTTTTGAGTAACATACACTTAGGGTAGGATGCCTCTCTCAAAATACATGCATCTACATGCTGGAGATAAGTTAGAGAGGCACTTGCAACAGACGCCATCCTACAGCCAGCAGTAATCTGCAAAGTACAGACAATAGAATTCCAGGCAGCATTTATTCTCTCTTAAATCTACCCCATTGAGGATGATGAACCATGTCTGAAAACTGCCTCTTTCTTCTCTCCACTCATCACACTGGGAGCCTCGGATGATGCTCTCAGATGCACATGCTCTAGATAGGAATTTGTTGTACAGCTAGATGGTGTGAAGGCCATCCCTTCAGCTTATAATTAGAGGATATTTGCTCCCACAGTTCCCTCAACAGAGCATTCCTGATTTACTGTTAATGGAACAAGCTGTAGTGAGATGCCCATTTCCAACACTACCCCAGTGCTTTGGGTAGTTCTCACATTTGTGTAAAATGTTTCCTCCTTTTACTTATTTTTAAGAGAAATTCTCAGTGCTTCGAGGTTCAAGTAGAAGGTTGCTATTCACTTTAACCATATTATGAGTTAGCTCTCACGACAATCTTATCAGAAGACAGTTGAAGGAATCAGGCCCCAGAATCTCTCCCATCTCATTACCTTTCACAGACAGAGAGGCTTTGGAGGTTAGACCACGGGCAGTAAAAAACGACTTCCCCAGCGCCAGTAGGAGTCACACTTTTGATAATGAGAGTATATTTCCGACTCACGTTAGAAGCTTTAAATCGCCCACCATTTTCCACTCTGCTTCCAGTCAGTGTCCAGTTGAACTCATTAATGCTTTCATGGGACGGAATGCATTCAAAATTACAATCTTCTCCCTCCTGGATTTCAGTGTTTTTCAGCCGTTTGGTAATGCCACTATTCAGCTCTGGAAGGTAAGAGATAGGTTAGTATGAGGTTTATATGGAGAAAAGGCATTTGTGACTGACATGAGTAGCAGTACTGGTGTTTTAACTCAGGATTTGCAGAACATGGCTGCATTCCTTACTGATGTATTCTCTAAGACATTCTCCACTCAGAATTACCAGAAAGCTATAAAAAAAAAGAGACGTGAATCTCTTGGCTTTGCTCTTGAAGAACTACAATTAGAGTAGCTCAGTCCATGGAGCAGAATGAAGATTCAATGAGCTACAGAGGGAAAAACCTAACAGAGAGGACAACTCTAGGATGCTGCGTGAGAAAAAGGGTTTTGCCTATGACAAGACATTAAATGTTTCTATTAGCTAATTTGTTACCATCCTACCCCTATTGGTGTTCAAACCATTTCTCCATTTTACGGATGTTTAGAAAGGAAATATTTCCAGGACATTCTTGATGTGTTTGGTGATTTTCATGGCAAAATGAGATACATTTACATCAAAAGCAATGGGAATTTTCCAGACATCACTGTGTTAAATTGCAGTAATACACTTCTATTGTAGAAACTATTAAGGCTCGTGGGGGAATAGGTGTAAGACATAGTGACCACACTGAATGTGCTTTCAGCACTCCTTTACTTTCCACAGTACTTACCCTGAATGCTGACCTTTGATTTGGCAACATCAGTGCCAATATCACAGGTATAGAAACCTGCATCTGACTTCTCGAAGTCATGGATAAGGGGACATAGGGTCTTCCCAGACTGTACCAGCTCATACTTGTTGCCAGAAGGGAGCACAACACCGTCCTTCTTCCACACTGGTTTGACCTTCTCTTTATAGAGACTTTGCATTCCAATTTAATCACACCCCGCTCCTCACCAAAAACATCATCCAAGGACTTCATGAAGACAGCAGGCTTCTCTGCAATTAAAAGGGCAAAACAGAACAATGTGATACAGAAGTTGAGACATTTCCAGTTGCTTTCAGATTTTTAAAGAGGGATAAATAAATCTTTACCAGCACTGACGACACCAATATAGAACCTAAAGCGGTTTCATGTGTGTTGACTGAATGCACTTTATGGAATTCTGAACTAATCAGTAGGAGAATACAGGGAACAGGAGGGACAGCCTGCATTGCCGGTGGGTGGGACTGATATCATATGAAGTAATTGGGATGCAGCTCTTCTGAAGCTGGAGAGCTGGAATAGCCCTCACATGGAGCAGAGCTCATACAGCAGGCCACAGGATTAAGAGGATAAGCTGCTGAACACTTTTGATTTTCCTGTTTTATTGACTCCTTTTATCTATCTTCTACTTCACACATCAGATGTTTATACTGGGGAAAAAACTTCCACCAAATGCAAAAGAAAGGAGAAAGAGGAAATCCTTCAAACTCTGAGCGCATAGAGTAAAAGAGCTTAATTGCTGGGGAGAGCAGATTAGAATCACAGTACCCTTAGAATTGGAAGAGACCCTTAAAGGCCATCTAGCCCAGCTCCCCTGCAATAAAAAGGGACATTCACAGCTAGATCAGGTTGCTCACAGCCTGGTCATTAGTAATCCCAGAGGCAAAACACACACTGAATGATCTCTCCCTGCAGTCATAAATCCTTGGAGACAACAGCACTGACACTGCATGTTACTGAAGCAGTAAAAGAAATTGTTCTTGTAACTCTCCTTGTGCTAAATAAAATGATGATAAAAAGCAATGGAATGCTTTGGCAGGACACCAAAACCATCCTCCTTCGTTGGTTTCTGCTGCAATGGAACCTTCCACTGGAAGAAAGCCTCTGATGACTTGTCACCCCAGAGAGGTGAGCTTGAGAAGCAGGACTGCTGCACAATAGAATGAACTGGAGCTCCTTAGCATCTCTTACATCCAGGAGGGGTGTGATCAGACCCACCTATCACCTTCAGGTGCGCTTTCTGACACCTTGTCTGAATTCACTGTCACTGTGCCAGCATCCTCAGGCTTAACCTGCTTCATTGTCAATGTGCAGCAATTGCCAACGTTCTTGATGTCATTGTAATTGTTGGTGTAAAGGAGGTTGCCATTCAGGAACCATTCCATGTCCTCGTCATTATGGGACAGCTCGCAGGAGAAGACAGCAGAGCTCTCTTCTTCAATTTCCACATCCTGCAGGTGCTTCGTTACTTCTACATTGCGGGCTGTGGGGAAAAAATGTGAACCACTGTTACTATAAATCATACTGGGATGTGTTAGAATGGTTGGACTAGATGATCTTTGTGTAATCTTCTCAGTGAAGACTATACATTTATAAAGTTATCAGGAGAGAACGGCAGAAATCAACCCCAAGAAGAGAAATCTGAGGTGAAATAGGACATGGAAGAGGCCACCCTCCCTGCTCATACCTTCAGCTGTCAGCGTGGCCTCAGTCTCTGCAATTCCTGCCTTGCACTTGTACACACCAGCATCATCAGGCTTCAGCTTCAGAATCTTGAGCTCTGCTGAATGCTTATCCCTCTTGATCTTGTACTTCTCAGAGGGCTTGATGAGTGTGTGGCCTTTGAACCATTTCACAACATTTGGAGAAGGCCTGAAGTCACAGGACAGGATGACAGAATGACGTTCCAAAGCTGTCTTGTCCTCCAACTTCCTGGTGATTTCTATATGGTAATCTGCAAAGCAGGGGTGGAAGAGAAGAAAGGATGAAGACAATTGGAAGAAGAGGAAAGTCTCTTGCATGTATTCCATTCCAATTAATGTCATGTTCACAATGGTTTTTTGAACCACTCTAAAGATAAAACAAACGATTGTCTATAGGGAATGCCATTGACTACATTTCTATAAAGTAATACTGTATATTATCTACCAAATGCAAGGTCCAGCTCTTGTTCTGTGCTAATTAAATTGCTCCCAATTGTTGAGGCTTTTATTCAAATAAGAGTGAGTTGAAAATATAACAAATACTTCAGGATGTGAATGCAGACTCTTACGCTGGGGACAACAGCAGATAAAAAGCCTGCAAGTTTCTTTCAGATGAAATCAATGACAAACTGCATCAAATTTAGGTGCTACCAAACTTAACCTTGTCTAGTTCAGAAATACAATTAATTTCACCTGATCTGACTTCTTTGGTACAGCCAAGGACAAAACCTCAGCTCTGTAGATCTGAATAGTAAGCACATCACAGCTATTCAAACAGATCTTTTACTGAGATGCAGCTGTCTCATTTAGTGTCCAATGACTTTGAACTGGAAATGGAGCAGACCCTCCAGACACACACACAATATTTCAAAGACCCCAGTGAAGGAAGGCTGTACGTTAATTAATTCTTCATCTTCATGATGTAAACCAAGCCAGGATATGTTACCTCTGACAAGCAGATTGGCTATGGATTTTGATTTGCCAATTGAGAACTGAATGGTGCTTGTCATATCAGTGGTGGTTTTCGGTATGGTCAGCTGGTGGATGGTGCCTTCTTGCTGCATAATCAAGTTTCTGCCAGCCTGTAAGACTTCCCCACGTAGGAATACCACTTGGGAGGTTTCACAGAAGGAATGGATATCTCGCATTCAAATTTGGCTTCTTCAGGCTCAGTCACATAGTCATCACACAGCTCCTTTACTAGATTAATGGATTGCTCTTTAAGAAGGATGGAACAAGAGAAAGCAGAGATTTAGAAGGAATGTAAAAAACCCTTACATTATCACCCCACTTACTCACGTCAGCATTACTGCACATGAACACTACACCTATCAGCTCAGAATGCCTTGAAACATCATTAAAAAATAATAGAAAGAAAAGAATGTTGTTAAGAAGTCAGACAATAAGATTGACAATCTGAAAAGAGCCCAGATCTTCTGATTCCCAGTCCAACATCTAAATCAAACCATGACCTTCCCATCCCAATATCAAACTCCTCGCATTACGAAATGGAAAAGAGGTTCAATGAAACACGGACATTGATAATTACTTTGGTTAAATACAGCAACTTAGCTCTGAACAACAAGTTTTCACCTAGTAAAGGTCTCTGTAGCTCAAATGTAATGACTCTACTTAGGAGAAATTCATTTTCCAGGAAGTTCTTGCCCTTATAATGGTAACAGTGGCAAAGCTGGGGACTGAACTCTTGAGTAGTGTGCTAACTCAAATGTCTCCCTTTTCTTTATCACACTTAACATCATATATATACCCTAACATTGTATATATTAAAAAAAAAACCAAAACCCTGTGTTCTTTTCAAACAGCAAGAGAAAATGAAGAAAAAGTCAAGCTATGTTTTTTATCCCTCAACGTTCAAACACAAATCTGAAGTCTAAACATAGAAAATCAACCTCCTAAGAAAATAATCTGTTTTACTTAGCAAAAGTAAATTCCAAAAGAGAAGCTGGATATTTTGTGGGCAGAAAGGTAGGTAGGTAGGAGTTTTTATTTCTGTGAAAGGTCCTGGTGGTGTTTAACTTCCTTGACATTAAAGCAAAGGATGTTAGCTGGTTTATAACATAAGATAATTTAATCAAAATCGTCATCAGAAGCATAATTACCTTTAACTGTAAGATGGGCACACGATTCACGAGATTCTGCCTTTTCTGCTACCGATTTTATTTCTGCTGCATCCATGACTTGGACACGTGTGTAAGTCAGCGAGTAGCTCTTTCCTGAAGCAGAGAACCACAGAGTCACTAAGGCTGGAAAAGACCACTAAGGTCGTCTAGTCCAACCGCCAGCTCATCCCTACCAAACTGTGCTCTTGAGAGCAAACCCACAACTACACTTGGCTTCCTTGAGCAAAGAGCTCTGAGGCACATGGCCAGGCTGAGCATCATCCATCTGGTTTCACAGCATCACTGCCTGTTCTCTCATGTCAATGAAACCACCCATTCCCCCACGTCCACATCCTCACCAAAGTGTAATCTAAACATGGCTTCTACAAGGACTGACCAAATGTGGCCGTCGTCACCTTCAAAGTACCTGATACAGAAGGATCACACTCACTGTCAGACAAAACCTCTTTGGAGAGGTGAACTGACTGCCCTGTTCACCCCCACTTTGGAAAGAACTGCACTCATTTCCTACCTGCTCCCGGCAGTGTGGGATGGTGGGATAGCATCACACTTCCCACACTAAGCATCCCACCATGTCACTTGTTCCACCCTAACCTCAGTCCCAAAACAAAGGGGGAACTCCCTTCTGAACCCTCTTCACTTCATTTCAGATGTCTTATATGCTTGATCTCCAACCCACCCCCCACTCAGGAGAAAGATCCCCCTCTTACACCCTACCATCTTGCCGCATTCTGATGTTGTCATCAGCCTTCAGCTTGTTGTCATCTTTGTACCACTGGGTCTGAACCTCATCGTGTGAAATCTCACAGACAAAAGATACACTCCCACATTCATTCACTTCCACATCTTCCAGTGGTTTAACAATCTTGATATCTCCAGCTGTGAAACAGTAGAGATATATTTGTCAGGGTATTTCCAGAACTGAGTGCAGCATCTTTTCCTTACACATATTTGCTTGGAAAATAAGTAGGATTATGTTTTATTCTAAACCATCATCCATTCCTGAGTCATTTCTCTTTTCAACACAGCCAATGCATTATTGCCCTTGAACTTAAAGATAGACTTACTAGCTACAATGGAGCTCCCTGCAAACAGTTTTCATGGAAACCAGAACCTCATTTATTCTAAAACCTTTCAAGCAAAATTAAGGGTAGAAAAACAATAGAACTGACTGAATCTTTAAGGTCATTTTGTTCCAGTCCCCCTGCTATAGGCAGGGACACCTCCCTCCAGAACAACTCTTCTCCTCAGGGTCAAGGCTTCTCCCAAATCATTCTCCTCTAAGCCTGTGCCTGTGCTTGGAATTGCCCTGACCCAGGTGCAGGGCCTTGTACTTGGCCACACTCAAGTTCATGAGGCTGCCAACGGCCCACCTCTCCAGCCTGTCCAGGTCCCTCTGGGTAGCATCCCTTCCCTCTAGCACATCAACAGCACCGCTCAGCTTGGTGTCATCTGCAAACTTGCTGAGGCTGCATTTGATTCCACTGTCCATGTTGCCTACAAAAATGTTAAATAACACTGGTCCCAACACCACCCTCCACCTGGACACTGAGCTATTGACTGCAGCTCTCTGAGTGTGACCATCCAGACAGTTCCCTATCCTGCAACTGGTCCATCCATCAAAACCATTTTTCTCCAGTTTGGTGACCAGGATGTCATGCAGGATGGGATCAAATGCTCTGCACAAGTCCAAGTAGATGATGTCAGTTGCTCTCCCATTATCCACTGATGCTGTTACTCCATCATGAAAGGCCACCAATTTTGTCAGGCATGGCTTGAATTTGAGGAAGCCATGTTGGTTACCACCAATCTCCTCATCTTCATTTTCCAAACTATGCCAAGGAGAACTAGACAGAACTCTACAATGTCGTGTCACTACAAACCTGTCTGAACCATTGGCTTCTCTGCATGCTCATCCCTAGTCTCTCCTTAGCCTGTGTGCCCACAGTGTATGGGGAATGTCAGCCACAAATCTTACCTAGGGGACATCTTTGCTTCAAAGTCCGTTGAACATCACACAGTCCCTTTTAACTCTCCAGGTCTGCACTTATTTATGTCAGAATCAGACCATATTTTTGTGCTGCTATTTCCCTTTCCTTCTGAAGGGCCTGGATACAACTTGGATTAACCTCAGGAGCAGAGTTCCTGCATAAAACAGCCTGTACTGAAACAGCAATCCAACCTGGTTGCATACTGAGAGAGAAAATGAGAGTTCACCAAAGTCATGGGACAGGACAGATGTTCATGTTCATGCTAACAATGAACCCAAGTGGCCACATGAGGACAGCATCTAGTAGGAAATCAGAAAAAAAGCATCCTTTCAGACGTCCCTTAGGAAGGTGGAATCTACCAGTGCACAGCAGACCTGTGTGTTCAGTAACCAGTCTGATGCTTCAGAGCCTGGTGATGAGCTACAAACTGGGGTTTAACCAATGCAACACATGGAGGGAAAATATGTCTTGAGCATAAAGAAGAAAGAGAAAGGTATCCAAAATGACTAACCAAGAAGTGCCCAAACTGCCCATGAAGCATTTCTTCAGGGTAGCTGATGTCTTGTCTTCAGCTGCTTGGCATGTGCATGTTCCCTGATTTTCATATTCTCACTAGTGAACAATAAGACTTCTCTTATTTCCTTGGGAAATAATGCCCACTTCTTTTACTTTGACGGAGCTCCTTCCCATCCTAGAAAGGAAAATATCAAGTCAGATCTCCATGAGTCCTTCCATCTCTGCACTGGGCAAAGGCAGCCTTCAGATCTATGCTTAATTCACCCACTCCCCTAGAATTAATGGAACTGTGCTTACTGGAACATATGCTGAATCTTAAGCACAGTGCAGTGTTTTCAACATGTAGGAATGGCTATAGAACATGCATAAATTCTGGCTGACCTATGACAGCTTAAAGCACTGCAGAGGACTGTTAACAAGCCTGTTTGGACATCACCGTGAATAAATGATGTTATCCCCAAGTAAGGGAAGGAACAGCTGAGCACCGGGGAGGTACACAAAGTTCCAGAGCAAAATCTCACACTGTCAGGTGCAAAGAAAACTCAGATTTCACCCCAAAAACCCAGTTGACAACAAGGCTACAAAATCCTGGCTGAGAATTTCTGTGTTAGACTTGAAGCTCAAGACTGTACTGTAGTTCAACCAACAATATTTTGTGCAGCATGACCTAAAAAGTTCACAATAAAACCAAAACAAACTTCAATTTCAACTTGATAAATGAACTCAGGACATAAAAACAAAGAGTGCTGATCTGGGCAAATAAAAGAGCGTAAAGAAAAGAGAGCAGTGAAAAAGCTATCAAGAAAAAGCTCAGACTCGCATCCCTTGGAAGTGAAATTAAAGGCTCTCATTCATTTCCAGAGAAGTCAGAAAGGAAAATACCATTACATGCCATACCTTGAATCACTTGACGTCCACCTTGGGCCTGGACAGCTCACACTCAAATGTGACCTTGTCCTTCTGAGTGACGCTAATGTCTGCAAATGGTTTGCTGATTTTCACAGGCAATCCTGAGAAGGAAAAAGAAGGATGTGGATTTAGTTGACAACTTAGTTTTGTTCATAACCAGGTCCATGGGTGCTCTTAAATGGATCCTTCCAGATGGAAAAAACATTTCAGGTGGCCTCCTAGATTCTACCCCTTTTTGTATTGCACGCAAGACTGAAAAAAAAAAAATTACTTTTGCAAAGTTCTTCTTGTCATAAGGAAACAAACATTTGGGGAATGGCAGAACCAGGTAAAATTTTCCTTCACGTCAAGAAAGTATAAATTTCACTCTCATGCTCTTGGTGTGCTTTCTGCTATGATTATTTGGACTAATTAAGCTTTTCCCTGATGAAAGCCTAGAAGTATATCACAAGAAGGACCAACTTACCTATGACCTTTTATTTGTCTTACTCAAGCATCTCCTCCTGACCATAACTGACAATAAAATATTCAGCCAGACTACAGGTTTGAGCAGCTGAGTTGTTTCTAGGATCTCCTGCAATCTCAAGCTTGGAACACACACTTGTCTTTTGACTAAGTGTCTCTTATAGTGCAGTAAACAACAGGTTTTCACATGGCTATTCCTCATTTACCTTGCTCTGAAATCATTCTCAAACCATGCGGGATAGATCCAGGGAGAAGGGGAGGAGAGGGAAAGGGAAAGGGGAAGTCAGGTCCTCTAAAATCAGGCTTCTTAGCCTAAAGCTCAACAGCAAATAGCAGTCCACTTCCCCACATTGCTAGACTCCGAGCATTTAAAGAACATCAGCTGACCTCATGATGAGCTCTAACATAGCCAAAGGAATTAATATATTCAAATATTCCCTCAGGGGGAATTGTGGCTGTTCCATGCCCACAGGGTAGAAGACAGCCAGTCTTCCTCTAAGCCACATAAACAGCTGCTTAGTGCTCCCAAAGCGAATGCTCACCAGTTGTTTCCAGCTCGAAGGTCATCTTCTGGCCAGCAGCCTCGCAGATGTATTCTCCAGCATCTTTCTTCTCCAGCTGCTCCACAACCAGACGCCGTGTTTTGCCCACAGATTCCATTCTGAACCTTCTGGAGGAGGCAAGCAGTTTTCCATCCTTGTACCATTTTGCTTCGGTTGTATCCTGTGCTACTTCACAGCTGAGGGAGGCACTTGCTGCCAGGGCAGCACTCACCTCTTTCTGCACCTTCTCCTGGTTTATAAACACAGGTTTTGGCTCTGAGGGAAGAAAAGAAAAAGTATTGACTGAGGGACTGAAATGAGACCATCTTGCAGGTTTGTATGTACAGGTTGGAACAGGTTTAGGTTACCACTTGTGCCCAAACTAATAGCCTTCATAGAGAATATCAGCTCTTCTGTTGAAACAAAGTGTCAAATCTAGGCAAGAAAGAAGCTAGGAACTGAAGGAACCAAGAGGGTCCTTGAACACCAGTCCCATGGTTGCAAGTCACTATGCAAACATATTGAACCCAATCTGTCCTGCAGGCAACCAAAACCTGAGTTCCTTTTGCTTAAGACCCACTGTGAAACATCAAAACACATAAACATGTGATAGTCAAACCACTGGCTGCCTTTTCATGACCCAGAACAGTACTCCTGGCTTCCTGAACAGACTCCTCATGGCCTCTACCATTGCCACAACTGTGACTGTCAAAGGCACAAAGGAAATATGCTCACCAACGCAGTCCTTTGTTCTTTGTGTGTGATTTGCAGATATCTATCTTACTTTGAGCTCTGGCAATAGTCAGCTCTACCAGGTCTCTTACTGTGAGTAGCAGACTCACCTATCCAGATGCAGCCTCCAACATAAAGGCATAGTAAAAAGGCAGTGTACTACTAGGAGAAGTTCCTGCTTCTCCTGCCATGAAAGGCTGCACGTACAACATGCACTCCAGCCTCACTGCACATACTTCTCTTAGTCAAATGTTTCGGTGAACAAGAATTACAGTTTGGGATCTCAGGCACAGGAGAGATTTGAATAATATCTTGAATATTGCTTCCACTGTACATATATTACTAATTATTGTTCTACAGACAGACTGAAACAGGTCTTTGTGTCATACTGAAACCAAATACTTTCTACAAACCCAGGCAATCAAGCCTAGGGAAAAAACCTCAGCACAGACTACTGCACTGCATAACAGAAACTAGATTTTACTTTACTGTTCTCTGCTGTATTTCAGACAACACCTGTCTCACCTGTGACATGAATCTTGAAGGTGAGTTTCTGGCCAGCAGCCTCGCAGCTGTACTCCCCTGCATCTTTCTTCTCCACCTGGCTCACCACCAGCCGACGCTGTTTGCCCTCTGACTCCACCTTGAACTTCTTGCTCGAGGTGATCAGTTTCCCCTCCTTGTACCACTTCACCTCCGTCTTCTCCTGGGCCACCTCGCAGCTCAGCGTGGCATTTTGAGTCAGTACAGCCTTCACCTCCTTTTGTACCTTGTCCTTGTTTGTAAGCAGGTCTTCTTTCTCTGCAGGGACATCACAACAGTCACACCGTTTTGCTGTAGTCTGCTGCAGAGCTTACTCCAGTTCCCCATTTTCACTATACTTGCCCTTCACATTGAGCATCGTGATGCCTCATTAAGACAGGAAAATACTTTCCCCTCTATTTTACCGTGGGAAATTATAGGCATATCAGTTCATATCATATCATATCATATCATTTCATTTCATTTCATTTCATATCATATCACAAAGCTAAACATTTTGCAGTCTGATAGCAGATTTGGACATGAGATTTAGAACACCTGCATGCACAACTGAACCTCCTCCCTTATCTTTTTTTCTTCTGATGTCTCTCTACATTTCCAGTAAATCAGAAGGGAATGGCCCTCTAGAACAGGTTGCCCAAGGAGACTGTGGATGCCCCATCCCTGCAGGCATTCAAGGCCAGGCTGGATGTGGTTCTGGGCAGCCTGGGCTGCTGGTTGGCAACCCTGCACATAGGAAGAAGGGGGTTGGAACTGGATGAGCACTGTGGGCCTTTGCAACCCAGGCCATTTATGAGTCTGATTAGTGGCATTTTTCACCTAATTGTGTCATTCAAATTTTGTAACCAGTTCCCTTCAAACACCTCCTTTTTTCTCACTCCTTGCATGCCTGGTGTGCTCTTGCACTGTAACCCTGCAGACACCAGCTGACTACAAGAGCTGGACAAGTTACTCCTTGCCTATTGTTTGTTGCAGTAATTCATTCCTGGATGGAAAAGCACATGTAGAAAAGTGTTGCTATGACACTAGATGACAAAGAAAGTCCTATAGCCAAAATGTTTTGCACCAGAGAGGCTGTCAGTTGATCCTCCCAATGCAAGACACACAAAATGAAGCGTTCCTTTATCTCTGGGATTCCAAGCATTTTCTCACCTCTGACTTTCACTTGGAATGTTGCTTTGTCATCTTTTGTTTCACAGCTGTAGCTCCCTTGGTCTTTCAGGGTCACATTTTTGACCATGAGCTTGCGGTGCGTCCCCTGGGAGATGATGGTTGTCCTCTGGTCCTGCTTCACCTCTGTTTGATCTTTCTTCCATACGACAGCTCCGCTTGCAGCTGACACCTCACACACCAGCTCCAGGTCTTCAGAAGGACTGACTGATATTTCTGGAGTCGTTTTGGGCTTGTTGACAAAATTAATGGCTTCATCTGAAGAAAAAAAGAGAAAGTGGTTTACATCCTGACTCAGGCTTATTCAGCACAGCATTAAGATACAGTTAGAACTGATTGTAATGTCTCTGCTCATTACATTTGAGTGATCAAGTATCACCTCTGGAAGTACTAACATACAAACGTGTGCTTGATTCTCCTGTGTAAGGAAAGACTAAGTTCTATGCAGACAGTTCTTATTTCTTTTAATCAATTCTGTATTCTGCACGTGTTCTTCTGAAGCTAAAATGAAGGCAGCTAAGTAACGTGTTTGCAATACATGAACAAACCTATTTAACACCTTGTCTCTAAGCTAACAAGCAGCGTTTGATGAGCACATCAGTATTTCATGCCCTTCATTCCATCCAGACAGAACCTGCCTGAGGAGCAAGCTGATGGCTGTCAGCTACAGGCAGACCTAGCTTAGCATTGCATTTCTTAGAGCAACAACTGTTGCTTTCAGTCACTGAATATACCAAGGCCAATTGCTATGCCAGGCACATTTACGGCATCAGCGCACAAATAATTCATCAAAAACTGTAATAGACAGGAGCCATCTATTCTTTTAAAACTAGGTGACCAAAGAACAACAGTCCCTCTAGAGTCAAGCTGTTAAGAACTAATAGCATCAAGCAATATCACATAGATAGATTAATTCCCTGCCCTAAGACCATCTTTTGTCTTAGGTGTCTTGATACTATTTGGTGTTCCTAATAAACCTCCTGATGGCTTTTTTGTCTGAGCCATGTGACATTTTGTGATAGGAGTTACTGCTAGTGTTCCCTTAACCCAACACCAAAGTAGGAGGTATCCATTCTCAGGGAATCATGCAGGCTTCCTCTGTATTTGATGCTCAGAGACAGCCCCAGAACTTTTTAAATCTTAGCTTAGCTCTCATCCAATAATGTTCATCAAACAGTGCAACTTGTCCTTTGGGAATGCCTTTGTTCTGCATCAACCAGTTCCAACGGAGTCTTCTTGGCTTGTTTTAGATCAGTTTTTCAGCAGATAAAGCCAGGGGCTTTGAATTACAAAGTGAAATTGCAGAATGCATGATTCTCAACCAAACAGAACAGGAGGTGGGATTCAGGGTGAATACCTGAGCCAACACCACCTGCAAGCAATCCTTCAATATCTTAGGAATCTCTAGCCATCCCAAATCCAGTGTTGTGCTTGATCTATCATCTCTGCTGAGTTTTTAGCTAGCTGATGGTGAGCATCATGGTGGTGATGGGTGAGCAGTCAGACTAGAGGGTCTTAATCAACCTTAAGGATCCTGTAATCAGAGGAACATTAATGTCCTGTTAAAGGTCACAAGCGCTGCACTGCAGCATGAGCATACACAGCGAAAGGCTTTCAGTAGAGCTTCAGTTCATAAATGAGGACTGGGTTATGGAAAATAGGCTCAAGATAGAAACCAGAAAACAGATCTTAACGCCAGGTTCTGTGAATGCAACCAGCTGAATTTCACAGATATTGAATTTCAATGACAATTTCTTGTGTTATTTTACCCTCCAGCTCCACCCTGAACAGGAACATGTCAGTGACAAGCATTACTCCTCCAGGCTTGACCTGACAGTGCTTTACTTGTACTATGAGCTAATGGCTGTGCTTACAGCACCTCAGGGAGACACCTCAGAGATCACAACGTCCTTCGGGTACAGCAGGAGACACTCAACTCTCCAAATGTGGAGTTTAATTTGTCAAAAGAGGAGACAGGATTCCCATGCTGAGAACTTAGGGCCATTTCAGTCATAGGTTTAAAGATGATGTAAGTGCTGAGGCAATACATGAACTAGATGAATGAAGCCCAGATGTCAGGGCTCAAGTCGTGACTCCAGCCCCAGCTGGAGCTAAGGCTGTCCTGAATTCATCACAACACAATTACATTATTTGCTCATCCTGTGGATTTGCATAGGGACAACAGGAAGGTCAGAATTGCTTCAATAGAGCTATGCAATCTTTGTCCTAAATACTGGAAACCCACAGCGTTGGACAAATAAAATGAATTAAGTCTGAAGTGCTTTACATGGATTGTGATCCTATGTTTGCCTCACAAACTTACCTGAGACTTTCCAATCAAAAATCAGAGTGTCATCTCCAATTGTGTAGATGTATGTTCCCTCGTCTTCTTTTGTTACAGCTGAAGCCACAAGCTTATGCAATTTCCCTTTATCTTCCATTGTGAATTTCTTACTGGTCTTGATTTCTTTGCCATTTTTGTACCACTTCACCATGACATTGGCTTCAGAGGTCTCAGAAACAAATTCAGCTTGTTTTCCAGCAACGGCCCTGATTACTCCTCCACTTGTCTCTTTGATTACGAAGTTTGCCAGTGCTGAAACAAAATATGAAGACACAAAATACATATGATGGTAAAGAACTGCAGGGACATTGGTGACCATGAGGCATTCATTTATCATAAGATCAAACGTGCACGTTTAATCCTAGTTCTAATTGCTAGATTCTAATTCAGAAGCTGGCAAATTGGCAGCTTTTATAAACCACGTACCAGATTACCTTATCTCCACAAGTTGAAGGACATACACTGTACAGGGGACAGAGCCAAAGGAAGAAGCCCAAGGCTTCAAGAAAATGTCTAAAATAGGAAAACTGAGGAAAGAATTGGAACAAGCAAACTAGAAGGAAATCAATGGAGGGGGTATCTATTACTGCACTGTAACACCCTGGCAAACAAATCGAGCCTAAAAGATAGAGATATCACTTAGGACTGAAAAGAAAAACAGAATTCCTTTATGGAAATTAATTGGAGCGCAAAAGTTAGATGATGAAACTGGCCCCTATTAACACACAGTGGAATAATTGACTTTAAAGATTCAAAATCTCACCACTGTCTTAGCCAAAAGTTTAAGCCTAAGTCCACGGTCCTATTTTACTGAGGGTAATTGAGCTTGTTTTCCAACTTCTTGTTAACATATCATTTCAAAACAGCGCACACAACTGAGTTGGGTCTGTTGAGACAGCACAGTCAGAGCTGCTAAAATCAAAGTCTGGATTATGCATGCATTTGTTCTGAAGTTCCAAGAACACGCATGTATAATACAAATTCAACAACGTTCTACAGAATGCCTGTCTCTTAGGAGCTCGAGAGCCAGCTGATGGACACTGGGATGACTGAGATCCTGTAAATACATTTAACTCCGTCCTATCATACAGTCAAATTTCATTCATTTTTTCAGGAACTGTCTCTTATCATTGTAGTCCCCTCACCACTGCTGGATGTGAGTCCAGCCACACAAACGCAGCTGCTGGTTTTCACTGCAGATACTGCAGTAAGGAGGAACAGCCTCCAGACTGGACCAGCTGAGCGTGGCCCTACCAGGATTTGCTCCAAAGGTCTTATTACCAGTAGTGCTTCCTGCTGGAATACATGGGGGTCCTCGTTTGATTCCAACCTCAACCCACCCCACCATGCCCCCTGATAACATCCATCAGGGCCACATCTCGACAGCTCCTGAACACCTCCAGGAATCCCATCACCTCCGTGGGCAGCCTGTGCCAGTTAATTCTGGGGGCAGACCTGCCAGTATGAAATATTATGCTAACATGACAAAGAGAGAGAAGAAAAGCAAAATTAAGACTAGCTGACAAGCCTTGGCAGGAAGTTCTGCTCTCCATCAATTTAGTCCCATTATTCAGTTCTGTTTGGAGCTGTCTCCATGCCTCTCTGGAGTTTGTTCTTTGAGAAGAAGCAATTAAGTAAGCTCTCCAATGCCAAAGTGCATACACTACTCTAGGGCTTTGTTGTTTCTCCATGGATCAATAACGGTGACAAGCCAGCAGAATATGATGAAGAGCCTCATGCATACTCAGTGTAAAAAAAAAAAAGGCAATTGTTGCTGGGAAGAAGGTGCATTTGCATTTGTGTCATCTGCAGAGGGTACTGCAGAAATGGAAAGTCTTCCACTGGAGCAAACAAAGGGCTCTCATTTATTGCAATCAAGGCCCAGCGTGTGGATCTCAGAGATCAGACCTACACCCTGCAGCAAAACAGAGACCTGCGTGGGAAAGTTCAGTTTCTCTCTCCATCTGTGTCAGAAAAAGCCCACCATGGAATGACAGCTAAGTAAACATCCCTGTGACTCTTCACAGGTCTCTTCTACATTTGGGATCACTGCTACAAAAAGAGCTGTTGACATCATCTCTCGTGGCCAACCTGAGAGAAGAACAGGAAGACTGGGATGCTCTTTTGCCTATCTTTCCCTTCATTTCCTCTACATTCATCTTAGGGACGAATCACAGGACAGAACACGGAAATCAAATGGCTCTACAAAGCAGATTGGCCAGTTCAAGTCAAAACAGCCACTGAAAACACCCCAGATGCTGTCTGACAACAGCTGGACTGTCGGGGACTCAGGTGAATGCAGTCTGCTGGCCCTGGGCAGGAAGAGGACAGCCCAGACTGTCACATACCTTTCACTGAAAGCTGATAGAGCATTTTATCCCCCTCACAGATGCACTGACAACTTCCAGCATCATCCATTGAGTCGTTGTGAATTTTCAGGGTGTGTTTCTTCCCCACAATTTGCAGTTCCTATTTTTCACTGGCCTTGAGCTCCTTCCCATCCTTCATCCACTCCACAGTAGCACCTGTGTCTGAAAGCTCAGCCTGAAGTTTGGCTTCCTCACGCAGCTGAGCGGAGATCTTTTCTACATCTTTGCTCTTATTGGTAAATCTCACTGCAGCACCTGTCAGGAGCAAAGGCCTCGTTATTTCAATTGATAACAGGCTAACGTGGTCAATGTTTGCTGCAAGATCTCTAAAAAAGTATCACCTTCTGTTCCTGCACTCATCATTGGGTCAGTGCTGAGCAATTCAAGATATTTCATTTGGTCTTCTTGCCGGATTTACTAAGTAAAAATCAACCAAACATCTCCTTCTACTGATTAATAATGCTCTAAACATGCTTCTGCAGAGGTTTCCACCCAATGACAAACGGGCCCTCCAATAATGAATGTTTATTTGTTCTATTTTGTCATGCAAAGCTGATTGATAGAGATATTATTGGAATGATTGCTCCCCTACTTCTAAACTATTCCAGTGCAATCAGAAAGGCTGTCTGAACCTGGAGCTGAAAGTACTGCTCTATGGTGATGCAGTGGTAAACATGGTGACTGAATGCACTGGCCAATAGCTGTGAACTGCAAACATTCATCAGCTGGCATGAAGCAATCTGGTTCAGATACCAAGCAGCTGGGTAGATTGGCTTACCCTACACTCAGTGCTATCATGTTTAGGTCATTACCAGGACTCACGTCAGTCCATGGGATGCAATTTCAGGTATTTGGTACAGTCAGTGAATGCCTGCAGCCCCAGTTCTAATCATCAGATCACAGCAACTATGCCGTGACTGTAAGAGGAAAGGAGAAGGATCAAAGCAAATACCTCTCACTCTCATCTTGGTGCTGACATCAACGTTTTTGGCAACAAATTTCACTTCTGCTCTATCATCGTTCTTGGTGACGTTCTTTATGATTAGGCTGTGAGTAGTTTGGGTTCTCTTGATGATCCAGGTCTCGCTTTCCTGTAAGACTTTACCACTGAGGTACCAAGTGCCGCAACACATTGTTGTAAGGTCAATAGTAAACATGGCATCCCCTCCAGGTACAGCTTCACCAGTTGTTAGGGGGGATTTCACAGCCAGGACTGGGTCTGAGGAAGAACAACATGGATGTCTTAATGCTCTTGAGATGCAAGTCTGGTATCTCATTTAGAGATGGAAGATTACATCATAGGTACATTTCTACTTCTCCCTCTGCATGAGTGCTGGAAGAAGCACTTCTATGCTTAAGATCTGTTACAGAAAGTTCTGCCTCTTGCACATGTGAGATATCAAAAGATAGGGATATTCATGTCTCTGTCACAGAAACACAACTTGTATCACCTCAGTGGTAGCTGGAGGTTGATAGGAGATAGGAGAACTAGGAATAAAGGAAAGCCTTTGGTGTGTTAATGCACTACTATCCTTAAAGTCAAAGGAAACATCTTTAGGGAACTAACACAGCTGCTGATGGGGTTTTAGTGCTTACCAAGGTGCACGCTCCCTGGGAATTCCAGAGACGGGCTCTGTCCATGAGCATTGACTGCAGACACTTGGAACTGATCATCAGCCTCTGCAGACAGATTTACAGCCCCTGCACAGCTCTATATAACACTCTTATAGAACTACCTCTAGTAGAAGCAATCTCCACACAGAGATCCTTTCCCAGCACACTCCGACACAGGGGGGGGCAAAACGGGGAGGGGGCCACATACACACACAGCGCCGGGGGGGGCCCGTAACTGACCCCCACCCATCCTTTAAAGGGGTGGGGGGTCCGTTTTAATGGGGGGGGGCCCGAGACCACCTTCACCCCCCCCCATCCCCACCCCATCCTTTAAAAGGGGGGTGTCCATTTTGGTGGGGGGGGGGGCAGTGACAATCCCCCCCACACCCCATCGTTTAAAGGAGGGGGGGTCCGAGACCACCCCCCCACACCCCATCTTTTAAGGGGGGGGGTCAGGGGCTCATGGGGGGCAGCACAACGTGCACAACTTTGAGAGGGGGGGGCTTTATAAGGGGGGGGTATAAAAAGCATAGCTCTCAACTATAGATGGGATTGGGGGGGGCTCAATCGATGGGGGGGCCCCTTCATGCAGGGGGGGCACAGCGTAAGGCAGCGGCTTTGAGGGGGGGTGGTTGGGGCTGTTTGGCCTTTGGGGGGGTTATTGTGTGCCCCACCCCCACCACCCCCACACACAATGGGGTGTTAATGTGGGGGGGGGGGGCTTAGATTAGTTGCGTTCCCTATAGCGCTGCCCCCCCCCGTCATTAACCCCCCCGCTTTATCCTTACGGCTGAGCCCCCCCCCTGACAGCTTGATGGGGGGGGGGGGGTTTGTCACACGACCCCAGCGCGGCTTACGGCAAATCGTCGACCCCACCCCCACCCCCCATAACCCCACCCGGGGGGGTAGGGGGCGATGTGGTGAGTGGGGGGGGGGTTCCGGAGTTGGGCCTGGGGGTGAGCAAAGCGCAATATAGGGGGGGGGGGGGTCCTATAACTGGAGGGCAGCGGCTGCACAAAGAGCCCGCGGGGGTCGGAGAGCAGCACTTTTGCTGGGGGGGGGGTCCACGGGGTCCGGGGGTAATGCTGCCCCACCCCCTCCCCCACCCCCCACTGCCGACCCCCCCCCGCGTTGCCCCCCCGCCCCAACGTCAGCTCCTGCGGCAGCTCCTCGTCGCTCTCCTCCTCCTCTTCCTCGTCTGGGGGGTCAATATGTGGAGGGGGGGGGGTCCCATCGGGCAGAGGCAGCTCCGCCGGCTCCGATTGGCTGAGCCGCAGTGCGCGGGAGCGGCTGTTGTGTGCCGGTCGGTGGAGGGGAGGCTCTTCATGGAGCTGCCCCGCAGCCAACAACAGCCTGAATGAGATCCTGGAGTCCCAGACGCTGGAGGATGAGCTGGGAAAGAGCAGAGGCTCCCCACAGAAGGGCAAATCACGTCTGATAACGTGAGTGTGGAGCACAGCCAGCCCCTTCCTCACATGTGTGGGGCTTCCACGTTCCTCTGTGCCCATTGCAATGTGCCACCCCAATCCTGCTGCCCAGCCAGGAGTGGATGGGATGAGCAGGTTGGGATGCACAGAGCAGTGCTCAGACATTGCTGGGACATTTGTGCACTGCTGTTGAGCTTCCCTTTGTGCAGCAGGGGAGAGGATGGAGGTTTACAGGTGGATGGTTGTTATTTCTATGGCATTGCACAGGTGGTAGAACCTTGTCCATTCCCAAACTTATTCCAGGGCATGCGGGAATTTGTGCAGTTGTAGTTCCTGAATTGTGCTATTTAAAACCCTCCTGTAAATGGGGATGTTTTGTAATGCCTGCTGGGGCTGCAGGCAGCATTGCCTTCCTCCTTAGGGGGCAGGTTTAATCACAAACCTCCCTATTTCCTCTCACAAACGTCCTACAAACCATATCTGGGCATTGCTGTCTCGGCCTGGATCTCAGCTCCTGAGACTGTCAGATGTGAAGCAGCAGCAGCTGGGACAGGGCTGGCTCTGTGTGCCCTCTCTGGGTCTGTGGGCACAGAGTGGGGCAGAGGGATGACTGTGAGAGGGAGGAATTGCCCAGCCACTAGAAAGAGGAAATCAGCTGAAAAGGGGAGATTTTAGAAGCACTGAGGCTGTGGCTGCTTTGACAGTAAGAAGAAACCAAGCTGTCACTGTGCAGATGGGAACTCCAGTAGGAGAGCTGTGGTGGCTTTACAGATGGCAGACAGCAGCTGGAGTGTAGAGCCAAGGGTAGGGGGGGGATCTTCCTCTTAGCAATGCCATGCAAAGAATGATGCAGACTCCTGCAGGGTCGGCTTTGCTGTGTGACCCTGGGTGGAAGCAGCTGGAAGGTCTCAGCCCTTCTGCGTTATCCCAGGAGCTGGGGCAGTGCTCGGTCTCATCCCACCTCTGCTAATAGCAAATGCAGAATCCCTTATCTGAGTGCCCTTTTCTCTCATGTAGAGTCACCAACCCTGGGAAGTTCACAAAAAGTTTGGGTGTTGTGTTGAGGGATGTGATTTAACTGGGAAGTATTGGTGATGGTTGGACTGGATGATCATAAGATCATCCAGATCATAAGATCTGAGATCATAAGATCATAAGATCATCCAGGTCTTTTCCAACCTTGAAAATTCTATGGAGTTGTAGCAGATTGTGGGGGTGTAGGTGTGGTATATATATGTACACAGATGGGAATATCCGTATGGAAAAGATAGATCCATGTGTGTTCTGGGCTGCACTGAAAAAGGGGTGGCCAGCAGGAGAGGGAGGTGATTGTCCCCTCCTGCTCAGCTCTAGTGAGGCCATATTTGCAGCACTGTGTCCAGGCCTGGGAAGGATGTGGAGCTGTTGGGGGGGGTCCAGAGGAGGGCCACTGTGATGATCAGAGGGCTGGAGCAGCTCTCCTATGAGGAAAGGTGGAGGGATCTGGGCTTGTTTAGCCTGGAGAATGGAAGGCTGTGGGGAGACCTCACTGTGGCCTTTGAGTACTTGATTGGAGCGTATAAACAGGAGGGGGAATGGCTGTTTATGAGGGTGGATAATGATAGGACAAGGGGGAATGGTTTAAAACTGAGACTGGGGAGGTATAGGTTGGATCTTAGGTAGATGTTTTTTGCTCAGAGGGTGGTGACGCACTGGAACAGGTTGCCCAAGGAGGCTGTGGATGCCCCATTCAAGGCCTGCAGGCATTCAAGGCCAGGTTGGATGGGCTCTGTCCATGAGCATTGACTGCAGACACTCGGAACTGATCATCACCCTCTGCAGACAGATTTACAGCCCCTGCACAGCTCTATATAACAGTCTTATAGAACTACCTCTAGTAGAAGCAATCTCCACACAGAGATCTTTTCCCAGCACCCCTTTGTGACATCATAATGCCCCTCTGTGACATCATAACAGCCCCTTGTGACATCATAATGCACCTTTCTGATGTCATAATGCCCCTTTCTGACGTCATAATGACCCATTGTGATGTCTTAATGCCTCTTTGTGACGTCATAATGCCCTTTGTGATGTCATAATGCCATTTGAGACGTCATAAGGCTTCTTTGTGATGTCATAATGCCCCTTCGTGACGTGATAATGCCTCTTTGGGACGTCATAATGCCCTTTGTGACGTCTTAATGCCCCTTTGTGATGTCTTAATGCTCTTTTGTGATGTCACAATACCCCTTTGTGATGTTATAACACCCCTTTGTGACGTCATAATGCCCCTTTCAGACGTCATAATGACCCTTTTTGACATCATAATTCCCCTTTGTGATGTCATAATGCTTCTTTGTGATGTCATAATGCTACTTTGTGACGTCATGACGTCCTTTGTGACGTCATAATGCTCTTTGAGACGTCATAATGCTCCTTTGTGATGTCATAATGCTCCTTTGTGATTCATAATGCCCTTTGTGATGTCATAATGCCCTTTCTGACGTCATAATGCCCCTTTGTGGTGTCATAATGCTTCTTTGTGAGGTATCTGTGGTGCCATTGATAATGAAGTGTGATGAACTGGAAGGCTTTCAGTAGAATTGCAGCCCTAACATAAACAATGACTTGAACTCTGGAATTCTGTGTAAAATCATTAGCTAGCTTGTGGTCCGGGTCTTCAAACCAAAGGCTGTGAGGTGCTGCTCTTGTTGACACAGGCTGTGAAAGATGACTTGAGCTCTAAGAGTAATTTCCCTTCTGCTCTTTATATGAACGTCAAATCCACAATTAGAATATTAAGAAGATAATATAAAAGTTTGTGCTGCTGGACTGAGGACTTCCATTAGCTGTTAGCCATAGTTTGGAACTTGCAAAGCAATCATATTGGAACCTTGCTGGGCAACCTGCTCCAGTGTCTCACCACACCCACAGTAAAGCATTTCTTCCTAATATCCAATCCTAATCTACCTTCTTCCCATGTAAAGCCATTTCCCCTCATTCTGTTGCTACCTGCCCTTATGAAAAGTCCCTCCCCAGCCTTCCCTGTAGGCCCTCTTCAGATACTGGAAGGCCACTCTAAGGTCTCCTTGGAGTCTTCTCCAGGCTGAAGAGCCCCATCTCTCTCAGCCTGTGCACATAGTAGAGGTGCTTTCAGCCCTCTCTGATCACCTTCATGGCCCTCCTCTGGACCTGCCTGAACATCTCCAAGTCCTTCTTGTGTTGAGGGCTCCAGAACTGCGTGCAGTGCTCCAGATGGGGTTTCAATGAGAGGAGTGTGGAGGGGCAGCACCACCTCCCTAGACCTGCTGGTCATGCTTCTGTGCTTTAAGCTTATGCTTTAAGGTCCTATATGCTTTAAGGTTTAGATAGTGCAGTCGCCTCACCTCTTCAGGTTTATCTGTGAAGGTCCCTTCCAAGTGAACCGTGCTGATCCAGACAGTTCGGACTGCTCATTAAAATGTTTTAGTAAGTTGGGCTGGTCCTACGAAGCAGTATGACTGCAGTAAGCAGTGTACATGGTGCGCTGTGAGTACTGCACACATTCCTCTTGGCAGCTTGTGGAACAGAAATTGTGCATTGTTTGGATTGTGTAAGTATTCCTGTTGGTCTCTTGTGATGCTTACCTTCTTAGAGCACCTTTCCTCGTTTGGCTCTACATATTTTGCTACCTTACTTGTTCTGTTTGGCTTAGCAGGGAAGGTCTTCTTCTGAAGCATCCTCAGTCTTGGTCTGGGCAGCATACTTAGAAATGACATGGACGTTACATGAGTGGGTGGTCAAAGGGGGGAAGAACTCACCTTTCTGATCTGTTTCCTTTTAGAACACAGTCCTGGAGAGGATTTGCTTTCCTTGTTTCCTGGAGACTTGGATTCTTAGATGGTTTTGACTGCAGCTATTTCTGATGTTAATTCCTTTTTCTGTACTTTAGTAGCCAAGTGCAAGTGGAGTGCTTTGGGAATTGTCTGAAGTTGCCAGGTTGTGTGTGATCACATATGTAACGTGGAGTTATGTGTGGTGCCAGTGATAATTAAGTGTGATGAACTTGAAGGCTTTCAGTACAATTTCAGCCCTAATGTAAACAGTGACTTGAACTCTGGAATTCTGTGTAAAATCATTAGCTAGCTTGTGGTCCAGGTCTTGAAACCAAAGGCTATGAGGTGCTGCTCTTGTTGACACAGGCTGTGAAAGATGACTTGAGCTCTAAGAGTAATTTCCCTTCTGCTCTTGATATGAACGTCATATCAACAATTAGAATATTAAGAACATAATATAAAAGTTGTTGCTGCTGGCCTGTGGACTTCCATTAGCTGTTAGCCATAGTTTGGAACTTGCAAACCAATCTTATTTAGACTTTAGTGGTGAAATCTTCTGATGAAATCTTCCTTCTAATTCTGCAAAAGAATCTCGGTGGAACATTTCTGTCTGAAAAGGCTCTGGCATATGAAGATGTGCCAGACTGCAGCCATGTGCCAGATGCGTTTGGATCCATGGAATTTTCTGATGTAGCTTCAGTGTTTGAAGAATCTCCACTCGATCTAAATACTCAGAAAACAAAGCAGGTGTGTGAAGATGTACAGCTAGTTTCTTACAGAAAAAATACAGCTCTTAATCTAGAAATCTGCTTCTCATTGTATCTAGTGCTTACTCCATATTTAAGTATCTAGTGGACCTTGACCAAAGGAAGATAAAGATAGAGCAAAGAAGTATGTTAAGCATAAATTTTGTTGCCTTCTACCTGTAGGCCATGGTTGGTTTGACGTGATCCCTAACTCCAGTGTTTGGTTTGCACAGAAACAGCAAGCAAGGGAACAAGTAAAGGAGTCAGTGAGGATTTTAAAACACAATGGGAAGAGATAAGGCACAGTTAATAAGATTCTGGAGTTAGGCTGGAGGTAGGCAGAGGTTGAAAGGTATCGAAAGAAATTCAATCTTACTGTGTTGGACAACAAAATCCACTGTGATATTATTCAAATTTTTAACTAAACCAAGTGATAATTCATATTTATGTTTAGATAAGCTGGTGAAGGTTAATCCTCAATGGAGAACTGAGATGAACAAATAAAAAAATGGTGTTTGACAGTCTATAAGAAACGAACTTATTCTTGGAGAGAATCAGAGTTTTCAACTGTTTTGTTCAATAGCCAAATAATGTATGATATTTTTATAAGCATTGTGTCTGACCTTCTCAGCTGTTAGAATTTCTTTGACAGTAACTTCTCCGGCTGTGATCAGAAAACCTTTTGTTCCGTCTCTGGCAGCATTCGAGGCATGATACTCAACTGGGTGATATGGAATTCACACTGTCAACTCCAGTGACAAGAAAAGTGGCATCTAAGAAGCGTGCAAACACAGAGAATGTTGATGCAGAGTCAGCGTTAAGAAATGAGCTGCCCTTTGCATTTCCTGCTCCAAAGGCCTTCTTTTCGAAGAGCCAGACAGAGAAGCAAGTAGAAGGCATATCCTTTCAGGCGCCTACTTCCAAAGGTATGTTGTATCTAACAAATGGAAACCTAGAACATGTGTAGCTTAGGAATTTTTTACTTTAAATATGAATGCAATACTTGTAGATCCTAAAATTCTGAAAGGTTTCAGTGTGGGGTTTATTTGGTCACAGCACATACAGCTGCCAGCCTGTACATCTGACAGTGTACTGCAAGCGGTTTAACCATATATCAGGGCACGGTACACGTCTGTTAATGATAGAAGTTCTCACAGTTTCACAAGGAGCATGCCTTGAGATGCATTCAGATAATGAGATAAGCGCTGTGTTCCTAAAACTAGCATGTGTCTCCACTCTCCATTGAGATCTAGTAGATAATTTCTTTAACAATTATGATGAGGGTTTTGTTTTGTTTTTATTTTTTTCTGGGCTATTATTTTGAGTGAAAGAAAAGGGTATGCTTTTATTTAAGCGAGCTTTTGATTGCATCATGCTTCTAAATTAAATGTAACCTACTGGATTCCTCATGATAGCATACGAGTACTTGCGTGTATCTGTTCTCCCTAATAGAGGGAGAAGAGACTCAGTGAACCTGGACAGTGTTACCCAGGGTTGTGAGAACAGCTGAATGATTGTTGAGAACTGGTCAACTCGTGAGCCTGAGACCTGGGATCCTCCATCCTAGGGTGGAACTTTACTGGAGCACGTGGGTGCCACAGCAACAAAAGGACTGTGTACAATAGACTGAGAGTTTGCTGAGTTTCTTGGTTGACAGAAAGCACAACTAACTCAGCAGCAAGTGATGTATTTGGGATAGGAGATGACAGCTGGACTTTGAACCTTAAGGACTGCCAAGAAAGAAGCCATCTGCTCAACCCCTGAGCTGCAAACTGCCAAGGAACTCCATACGTTGCCAGGAATGACAGGAGGGTGCCGACCATGGATACACAGCTACGGACTGATGGTAAACTTGAAACAGCTTGAAGTGAGTAAGGGATATCCAGGGTGCACTGGTGCTCAATATTCAAGAAGCCCATCAATCTACACTGGGCCAAAGGATACCAGTTTTAATATCTCATGCAGTGTTTACTGTATTGGAGGCAAAAGGGGGACATTGGCTTTCACCCCAAAGATTCCCGAAATACCAGGCCATCCTGGTAGAGCAGGGTGATATAGAAATAATTGTAACTACTATTGCCAACCCAGTATCTTTCCTTAGCGGAACTCCCCTGGTGGAGAACCAGGATGACATCACTGCTTTGAAACAACTGATGCTGCACATTACATCCAGTCGGTCGGAGCTGAAGGACGAACCCTTAGAAGATGCAGAAGACGCCTGGTTTACCAGCAGCTGCAGTTTTGTGAGACAAGGAGGCTGTAAGGCAGGACATGCAGTAACTGCTACTGAGCAGGGAATGGAAGCACAACCATCAGCCGTGGGGACTTCCCCTCAGAAGGCTGAAATAACTGCCTTGACGAGAGCCTTAATGATATGGACAGATGCTAACTATGTGTTTGGGGTGTCACACGCTCATAGTACCATCTGAAAAGAGCAAGGATTGCTCACACACAAGGAAAAGAGCATGATGTAAATGTACCAAGGGCTATTCTATGCTGTAGGGCACAGTTCTCTATCCAGGCCCAAGTCTGTGTGGGTGTCTCCTCTATCCACAAAGCTGCTCACACTGCAGGAGGCACAGGCTGAGAGGAGAGGCCAGAGCAGCTCTCCCACTGTGACACGGAGCAGCAGGATACAAGTAAAGGAAGGCCCCGCAGCTGTACTGGGAAGATTCCACACAGTCATCAATTTTTCATCTGAAAGGTAAAGAGGAATTCTCTTTTCTGCCCCTATCATCATTGGTCAGGTGAGTAGCAATGATGCCCGGTGTGCTTCCATCAATGGAGCAGAATAGGCGGAAGGCTGGGGTGCAGGCTGACCTCTGCTGAGGTGAGTGGGGGCTCAGGGTGTTGCCCAGTGGTAGATTTGTTCACACTGAGTTCTAACAGGAAACTTGCTCAACATCGAAGGCCTTGCAAAAGTCTGGCTGAGTGATGTCAGTTGCTTTTCCTTTCCCTACTGATGCTGTCACTCCACTGTAGAAGGCCACCAAAGCGACCAGGCTGCATGTCTCCATTTCCGCTGTTTCTCCATTTCCTTCTTGTTGCTCCCTGTAACCAGCAGGTTCAGCCATGCTGCTTTCCTGCCTCCTCTGCTGTGTTTCGTGTGGTCGGGATGGAGCTCAGAGCTCCAGCTCTGAGAAAGGTTTTCTGAGAAAGTTACCATCTCTTTTCCATTCCTTTACCCCTAAAAACAGTTTTCCAGTGTCTCTCATGCAAGAATTCTTTGAACAGCCTGCAGCTGACTCTCCTGAAGCTCAGGGTCCTGACTTTGCTTTTTGCCAGGCACACATTCCTTGAGATGAGGAACTCTAGGAGGGCATGGTCACTACAGCCCTGACCACCTCCAGTCTTAACCCCTGCTGTTCAGCATGTCCAGTAATGCTTCCCTTCTGCTTGGTGTGCTTAATGCTTGGCCCACAAAGTTATTGTCAGTGCACTCCAGCAGGCTCTCAGACAGCTTGCAGCAACTGGGATTGGTGCTGGGTGGTTGCTGGGAGGTGTCTCAGCAGAAAAGCTGGGCTGGGCGTGCTGTGTCAGTCCTCATCGCAGCTGCCAGAGAGAGTTAGAGGAGGGTGATGGGTGCTGCCTGCTCTCAGTGCTGCTGCACTGAATTTGGGGCACAGCAGCACACTGGTGAGTGAGCTGGGAGGGAGACGGACTGCTGCTGTGCATGGCTAGGCCAGAGCTGGAGGATTGTCAAACACGTGAGTCATGCTGGTGCAGCCATTGCAGCTGCAGCAGGAGTAGAAGACAAAGAGGTTTTGTAGAGGACAGAGGGTGGTGACTCATGGTTTGATGTCCAGGTGAAGGCTGATAACAAGTGGAGTCATCCAGGAGTCTGTCTTGGGACCAGTGCTTTTTTACATGGTTATCAGTGACACCAATGATGCAATGGAGTGCACCCTCTGCTGTTTGCTGAGTGGTGCGGCTGATGCAGTGGAAGGAAGGGATGCCATTCAGAGGGAGCTCAACCGAGAGGTTGGCCTAGGTGAATTTAATGAGGTTCAACACAGCAAAGTGCAAGGTTTTGCACTTGGGCTGGAGGAATCCCAGGCATTTCTACAGACTGGGAGGAGCAGTCCTTAAGAGAAGCCCCGCAGAGAAGGACCTGGGGGTCCTGGTGGATGAAAAACAGAACGTGAGCCATCAGCGTGCTCTTGCAGCTCAGAGAGCAAATGGTCCCCTGGGCTCCATCAGAAGAGGGGATGGCCAGCAGGAACAGGGAGGTGATTGATCTTCATGATCCTTGAGGTCCCTTCCAACCCGGGCCATTCTATGATTCTGTGATTACACTCGCTGTCAGAAAGAACGGCAGCTGTACAGAAGTTGGATATATTTTGGGACAGTTCTTGTAACCAGCTGATTTTAAGACCTTGCCCGAGTCAAGAGTCTAAATTGAGTGTCAGAAGAAAGCTGGTAAAGTGGCTATTGCTCATTCTTTTTCATTTGCTGATTCTTTCATTCGGGTTCCTTTTCCAAAGGAGATTCTGGTGATGGAAGCAATTGAAGAAAGAACCAAAGCAGCTCTTGCCAAGAGTGCTTGAAGTCCCTGTGGAGAGAAGCAAAGAACTTGGGCTTCCTCTGGGATGCTCCCCACCATGTCTCAGGAAGGAGACAACTGCTGTTCCACTTTCTGCTTTGTGTGTGGAAAGGTACATCTGGGTTTTCTTCTACCTGTTTTTCTTTCTTTTTCTGGCTTTGAAGGAGGAGAAGGGGTGGAGCAAGGGGAGACCCACTGGTCATTTGTTACCTCAAGAACAGGATGGATTCTGCATTGACTGTGAAAAACCTGGGCTAGTAGCATGGGCATGTTTCAGGCTGGATTTTTCCTTCTTGGTTTCCTTTTGGCTACAGGGAGACAGCTGTCTAAAGGTGTGTTTTCATACCCACTCTCCAAAACCATGTTTCATTGTTGCAAGTGATTCAGTGTGCTCTTGCAGGGTAGATGCTGTAGTTTGCTGTAGAATCTGAATGGTTTCTGTTGTTATGGGAGGACTGGGAGGAGGTAGTGAGAAGAGAAACCATCCATCTTGGATGGTTTTAACCATGATATCTGAAGACATAGTTTCCATCAGAATGATCCCAGCATTGTGCAAGTGTCTCAGATGTCTGAGAGCACCCGCCTCCTCCAGCTGAGCCATAGGAAAGCTAACTGTGCCCAGTAATTACAGCTTCTGCAGATTGAATATGCTTCCAAGTGTTTTCCTTAGTGATCAATAATGTCCCAGCACTCTGAGATTCCATCTCTGGCACAGTCTGGAGCATCTCTGCAATCCTTGGGTGCTGGAGGGCACGTGGTGAGTGCGTGGACAGGGTGGCACAAACGCGTGCGTGTGCTGAGGAGTTGGGTTTCACATAGGGGCACACAAAGGGGTGTTTGTGGAAGGTGTAGGCACGTAGGTGTTCCCAGGGATGGTTTGCGCACGTCTGTGAATGCAAAGGAGGGCACACGATGCAGTGCGTGCATGGGGGTGTGCAAAGCAGGCAGGGTGGTGAATGGGTGTGCGTTTGCACATGGATAGGGGAAGGCTGGGGTTACAGGTTGACCTCTGCTGAGGTGAGTGGGGGCTCACGGTGTTGCTCAGTGGTAGATTGGTTCACACTGAGTGCTAACAGGAAACTCGCACACCCTTTTTGTTTCAGCTGTGCCAGCGCTGTGATCCCTTGCTGCTGGGATGTGCTGTTGGAATGATGGTGTGCGTGCCAAGCTCCCATCTCTTGCAAGAATCAAGTGTAGAGCAAAAGGGATGTTTGGGCCAGGTGACTGTAAGAAGGCTGGCTGCTTTGAATGGTGGCAGCTGATGGAAACAGGTGCTCTGGGGACCGTTCAGCTTTTAACAGAAGACAGGGGTCCTGCAGCAAGAACGACTAGGTTCTCAAATGGCTTCAGACGTGCACACCGAGTACATCCCCGCAGACATTTACCGGTAGTCGGCTCTTGCAGAAGAAGATTCAAGCAGCAGAACCTTTTGCTCAGCTACAGCACACAAATGCTACAAAAGCAGGAACAACCTGCAAGCTCTGGGTCTGTTTGTCTTGCACAGGCATGAACCAACTTCATTTGATGGTACCCCCCATCCTTGATTTCCTTCCCTGCTTCTTGTCTGATGACGCTGCTGAGCCAGGAACAAGCTGCCCAGTGTGGCAGAGCATGGTGCAGAGCTGTGCTGGGACCTCCTCCCCTTCATCTGCTGCAGATCAGTGCCCCACACGTGCCATTGGGATGCTCTGGCACGGGATGTGCCTCCAACCCAAAGCTCCTTCCCACCTCCCAAGGAAAAACAAAGCAACCCAAGCATCTCCAGCAAAGCTGCCCAGCAGACAGCAGGGAATGCAAACAGCTTCTGGCTGCTCCCCTGCACTCCCGTCCTAAGTAAGAGACCCTACGAGGACTGGCTGGGAAATCAGTGCATGACACATGTGAGTGTGCACAGGATTGTGCAAAGCAGTGGGGTTCCACGAGTCTGTGTGTGTGTGTATCTCTGCTGTTATGAAAGCATGGGAAGACTTACTGAGTCCCAGATAATTACTTATCCTCAAATGATTTTTCCTGGCCAAAGTTAGAGCCTCTCACAGGTAATCGAGACCAACAGGCTGTTGTTGCACAATCAACAGGCACAATCTAGATGATCAGCTGAGGAAAATAAAGCATCATGCCAAGGGTACTAGATAAGTGAGCAGCTTGAGATCTGCACATTTATGTGATACTCATGGTCTTAGACAATATTTGCCTAGAGAGGTCACATTGAATGAAAGCAAAATCTAAGATGAATGAAAATATGCACAGGAGAAGAAGCCTCTGAGGCTTCTCAAGTGTTATGACCAGAAGACATAAACTCTGTTAAAGCAAACGTTTCTCTCTATTTTTTGTGTTATTCCAGGCAGGCCTTGATTACCACCTGAACACATGCTGTGGAAGCCCAGCTTATGCAGCACCAGAGCTAATCCAAGGCAAAGTGTCTATTGGCTCAGAGGGATGTAGAGCGGTATTTGTTTTCCCCTCTTTCCCTTCCCTCTCCATAGAGCATTTAAAGGCAGTGGAGCTCAGGTAGGCTCTCTTGGTTTCCCTTCTGAATTCTGCTAGGTTGCATCGCTTGGTAGCTCTCAGAAGCTGTCAGTGGCCACAGACTAGAAAAGTGCAATTGGTCTCAGTTCACACAGCTGGCTGGTTTGTCTCTGGCTAATCCTGAACTGCCTCAAGCGACTGCTTTGGGGCTCTACAGAACAGCAGCTTCAGAGATCTCTTTCTATTACTAAGTGTTTGAAAGAGCAATTTGCTCTGTTAATTATCCATCATTTCTGTGCAGTCTGTTTTGTCAGACTTGTCTTTAGCTTCCAAGTTGTATGTGAAGAATTGTTTCCGTTGTAATGCACAATGTACTAAAAATTGAGAGATGTAAATGCAAAGAGTTTTTCCAGCTTTGATTTCATGTCTGGAATTTTGGAACCCACTACTTGCAGTTGTTAATCTGTCCAAACTGGTCTGGTTTGGAATGCCCTCATCCTTCTTGAATCGCTGTTAAAGGCGGAGCAATTCCTACAAGTGCCATGGCCCCACTGTTGTTCTAATTCTTGTTTCTTTGTTTTCCACACACTGCTTTTCAAGCCTCCTTTTTCTTTACAGTCAAAGTGAGAATTGCACTGTGAGGTGTCTGAACCTTGTTGTGCCTCTACATAAATAGAACAGCAGCAAAGCCAGACAGGTGACTGTGCTGACAGCTCTCGTAGCCAGTAACACGTAACTGTGCTAAATCCCTTGTGACGGCTTTGATTTCATTTTTGCCAGTGAAATCCTTGTAAAAGGAACTGCAGCAGTGTGATGAGCTAAGGTGAAGGTGCTGGTTTTAGTAGTGCTCTAAGCTGAGTGGAAGGGCAATTGAATTAGGGTTATATGCTTTCTCTGGGACGATAAGGGTTTTTTTTCCTGAGGGAAAGAGCCAGCTTTTCATGGGCTATATGTGGGCTTTGGCAAGGGCAGACAGCACAGTCTGTCAGGAAGCCATTTGAGGTGCTTCAGGTTTGTAAGCTTGTCTTTTTGTTTTTCAGGCGGATATTTGGAGCATGGGTGTAGTGCTGTATGCTCTGCTGTGTGGGTTTTTCCTTTGGATGATGACAATATGATGGCACTCTACAGGAGGATACCAGCGGGTATCAGTGGTGCTAGAATACACTGAGAAGGGAAATAGCTGAGTTTGACAAGAGGCCTTGCTTTTCGGATGGCAGAACATGCTGAGCTGTGGCTAGAAAGACCTGTCCGCTGAATATTGTCCCTTTTTTTGCTGCTTTGTCTATCAGTATTTTGTGGATTTGGTTCTATGCTTGGTTGGTCTATGTGGCACTGTAGCCTAATTCTGTACCATGATAGCATACAGAATTTAAGGAGAAGTATTTTCTTGCCAATGGGCTGGATTTTTTGTATCTGGTTCTTCAACTGACTGCTCCCTATACTATCTGTAGTAAAAATAGAGACACCTCATTTGATTTACCAGAAATGAATGTTCCTAAATGCCAGCTCTTCTCATGTCTACAAAGATCAAAGTTCTGCATTTGCTATTAGAATTTCCTCTTCCAGAATCAGGAGGTAATGTAGGACCCCACAGATTGCCTTCAGAATCCAACAGTTGGTTCTGTTTCCTTTCGGAGTGCATAACAACCTGAGCACATGAATTGAATGGCGTGGCTTTTTAGTCTTGTACAAACTCTGCTGTACACTGAAACTTGGTCCATTTCTAAGCAGGACTTTGTCCATTTTGCAGGACAGCAGAAAACCCTTTGTGCTAATCATGATGCCAAGAAGCAGAATGCGGCAAATGGCAGATGATCCAACTGCTTCAGGTGTTCATTTCCTTAAAACTGTGAATAGTTTTGGGCTGAGAGTTTGTAAGCAGAACGGAGCTTTTAAAGCTGTCAGAGACTATTTCTGCACTGTTCAGTTCTATCTGCATAACATACATAGGATCTCAGAACTGCGTTGCTTGAACTGGTGGAACTTGTTGAAGTGAACTGGGATGAGCAAGTTTTAGAACTTAGTCAGAGTGCTGTAAAAATGGATAATCTCATGGGTATTCAGGTAACAGGCTTGCTATTACTGCACTGAATTTGTTTTTATTTTACATGGCTGTGATCTGAAAGTTGCTTGAAACGCAGGCACCTAGGCACTGTTGTGTAACTGAATTTCACACATGATAGGTCCTGAAATATCCTGGAATCAAAAACTCTGACTTGTTTTAAGTCTGCTGCTTGAGTATAATCAGCGTCATAGTGTCTGTGTGCAGTGTTTCTTTCCCTGTAATGCTCCACATCATTTCATTTTGGGAATATTGAAGGAAATGGACTATGTGCCATAACTGTTGTTAGAACAAAGTATGCCTGGTGTGATCTTATGCATAGGTTCTATAACTGCTCTTCACAGCTCAGGTGTTTGACCTTCCTTTTGGTGAAGTGATGAAATACTGCTGGTTTCTATTTGTGCTTCTAGGCACCTTGAAGCTCTTAGGAATAGAACAATTGTCTCCAGTTCTTTTCAGTGATATCAGTAACAGCTCGAGTGCTGCTGCCCACTAGGTAGACCCAAAGAAGCAGATTACAGTGAAACAACACACGAGCTGGACCTGCACGAGGATCACTTTCAAGACAGTGGCTCTGTTGCTTGAAGCGTATTTGCTTTGTCCTGCCGCCACTCTATTACCAAGTATCAACAACCTCTTTCATGATTCAACTTGCAAACGTTTGACACTAACCCTTGTGTTTCTATGCCTTCCTAGGTGATTTGAGCCTTTGTATATCCCAAAGATCCAAACCAAGTAGTGATGTGCAGTGTGTTTCCATCAATGGAGAGTTCTTATTAAGCACGAATCGCTGCAATTCGGATGACAGCCTTCCACATGGTATCAGTGATGGACACAAGGGGCTCATCCACGTTCATGCTCTCATATCTCCTGGCTCTGCTGAAGCTCCTGACCTGAGCCTGCCAGACACAGCAGTCACCTGCCTGGATTGCGACCCAGCACCTTTGCAGTGCTGCCCATCCCAAGCACAGCCCGAGGGCCCCAACAGCAGCACCACCATGCAGGAGCAGGGCAGCATCAGTGAGGTGAAGCTGAGCATCTTAGATGGGGACTTAGAGTCAGGCTGCCAGTCCCAGGCACCAGGCAGCAGCACCAGCTCTGAGCCACTCTCATCTTGACAAGAGGAGTCCCATCTTCACCCTTGACCTCTCAAGCCCTCCTGTCTTTTATTGAATAAAGTCACTCTCATGCTCAATCATCGCCTCGACTGCATTCTGAGTCTTCATTCACAGGGATTGGGATGAATGCAACAAACAGCAAGGCAACTCAGTTTGCAATGCTATGGCTGTGGGGTTCGTGCAGGCAGAGCTCTGGGTTCCCATTTTGCCTGGCTTTGGGATGTCTGCAGCAAGATCTCTACCATTTTGTATGGGAGCAAATAATCTCTAGCATCCAGGTTGCTGCTCATGATAATCCCAGTCTTCCTGGCTGTCGCTTTGTGATACCTTTCAAAGCCTTTTGATACTCTTTGATGCCTTGGCTGCTCCCTAACACCTCTGTCCTCCTGCCATGTTGACTCATGTCTCCCACTTTGAAGCTGGCTTTGCAGATCATCTCCAGCCCTGTCATCATCACGCTGCAGCAGGAGGTGCTCACCTGGCCCAATGTCTGGCAGTACTGCTTGTTCTGCAGATGAGCAGCTGCCTCCTCATCTCTTCAGCTACAGTAGTTTTTCTCAGGGCAGTTAGATGCAGTCATGCTCCTCTGGATTTGGTGTGTTAAATCCATGCTGCATGGCAGCAGTCAGTGCAATACAAAGGTGTTCTGTATGCCACAGCATTTCTCCAGGGGCTGCCAAAGGTAGAAACACAACACAGCACCATCCTTCTGACAGTAATGTCTGTGAGTGTTAGACATGTGAGCACTGCATCATCCCCAGCGTGTCAGTGCTTTTCCACACCAACCTGACTCTCACACACTCTGCACTGAATGTAACTCTGCTCTTGTGGAGACAAATGCTTTCTGTCACATGCTCCATCCCTGCAACCATTTGCCGGTAGGCAGCTCTTGCAGAAGAATCAAGCAGCAGAACCTTTTGCTCACCCTATAGCATGCAAATGCTATGAAAGCAGAAATAACCTGGCATGCTCTGGGTCTGCAAGGCTGCACAGATGGGAGAGGTAGATTGTGTTTTTGCTGTGGAAGTTTCCAGCATTTTCAGTACATAGTGTAGGCTCTAACTGAATGTATGACCCTCTTGTAAAACAGCTGTGTAAGTAGTTTTTCCACCAAGAAAGTTGCTGAACAGAGTTAAGTTCAGACTGGGGGCATTCTGACATGGGGAGAAATGAGACAAGCACAAGATAAATACACAGGGTGGGTAGAGCCCAGCACAGGACAGAATGAGTGTACTGACTTTTGGAAACATTGCCCTTCTCTGTCCGCAGAAAAGTACAAGGCAGACCTAAAAACAAGAGGTTGGTAATTGACCTTATATGGAAATGAATCCTAGCAACAGTCTCGAGGTGTGTGTGAGCCTGAGATGCTCAACCAATGAGAGCCATGAGAGCATTACCTGCATTGGGTTTAGGGCACAGAACAGAATTGATTTCACTGACTGGTGTGCAATTTCTCCCTTGCCAATAGGGGATGTGCGCGCAGTATTGCAATAATGAATAAGCACTGCTGCTATCGCTGCCATCTTTGCCTAACTAGAAATCTTTGACTTTGAGAGTTTCTCACACAAGGGGAGAGGTAAGAAAGTAAAGAGGCACAGAAAACTAAGGGAAACTGCTCTTCTTTATATTATCTATAAAAATTGATACAATTGATGCTGTCGTGCATTTATTTATTTATTTTTAATTTTTTGCCAATGTCAGTTAGATTGTTTTAAAATATCCACACACCAAAATCTGACTACCAAGCAAATGTAATGAAAATGAAATGAAGGTGAGTTAGCGGAAAGCACAAGGCCATATTATATCAGGCTCTAGCAAATTTACAGGCAGTCACTGCACGAAGAGGTAGATCTAAGTTGCACATTATATGATTTCCACAAAGATTAAGGAAATCTGAAGCTTTCAATATATTTTTTTTATTCTTTTTTCATTTCATTTTTTAAACTCCTGACCCAGACCCCAACCCTCACAGGAGCTGTAAAGATAACAGCATTAACCAGCAATGTAACTCTAATCCTAACCCTTACCCTGATTCTAAAATTGTCCCTAACTCCAAATGTAACAACAAAAATGATGCTAGAAGTTTGTAGCAAAAGGAACCTTAACCCTGATCATAATCCAAAAAAAAAATCATTATGGTAACAATAATCTTTACCTTAAGAGTAATATTAATCAGAGCCCAGATGATGCCTGCATCCAATCAGAAGCATGTTTTGTATTATTTAAGAGTTGTATTTTTTCCAATGAACTCTCTCTATTATCATGTTTATAAAGTAACAGAGTATGTTCTTTTTCTCCTGACACTGTGCCTTACTCCTGACATCCCCTGGAAATGACCCAGATAGGGCACCATCAAAGTAATGCTAATAGTAATGTCAATCCTAAGGGTATCTCTAGCCTCAGTGTTAATGGGACGCTAACAACAATCCCAACAGCCTTAAACATTCTGGTGGTGTGAAAGAGGTGCTGCCTTGCACATGCTGGGCAGTCCCATTGCCTGTTAAATGCAGGCGGCAGCGTAAAACATGATGCCCATGGTCAGAATGCCCTGTGGCAGATCCTGGCACCGGAGAACTGACCGGAGAACCATGAGAGAACTGACAACAAATCACTCGACATCAGAACCGACCCAGTGGTTATTTACAAGCCTTGGGTGACCCAGACAGGATCTCAGAGTGGTGAATGTAGGTACAGAAGTTGTTACTACTCTGTTTTCTTCTAAAAGCTGCTCAGCTGCTTTGCGTTTCAGACCATCCCTGGCTTCACTGTGTGCATCTGTCCAATTGATACCAGGTGTTTTTTCTCATCTCCGAAGTTTGGGGGGAGACAGGGGGGAGGGGAAACGGACAACAATTCAATTACTCATTTATTTATTGACAGAGATTCACATTTGCTACGTTTGGAGAAGTTTTTATTTGTTTGCTGTGGTTTGTTTTTTTCTTTTTTTCTTTTTTTTTTTTCCCCCCTTCCCTCCTCTTCCATCTTTGTGTTCTTCCCCTATAATCAAAAGAGAACGGATCCCCAGGGTCTGTCCCGCAGACGTTCTTTCCGTGGTCTCTGCTGCCACCTGCTGGCCAATACACGGAACTGCCACTGTTGGCCGTTTGGTGCCGCAGGAAGCACAACGCAGATCTGAGTTCTGACCGGTCTACGCAGCAAATCCGCCAATCTTTATTGTGATAAGCCCTCCACATGGCATTGCGCATGCACTCGAACACGCAGCAGGCATAGATTTCTCCTAACTCCTTGAGGAGCAGGCAAGCAGAACAACTGAGCGCACCACTGCTTGTGATTGGGCCACCCCCATCATAGAGATGTGTGTTAGATCTTTTACCCACCCCTGGACTGGCCGAGTTGTTTTAACGATAACCTCTGAAATCTGAGTTACTGGTTCTACCACCTGTAGTGTATAATAGGTAGCCAATAAATGCTTTTCAGCTGTGATGTATCTTTATTCTGCTCCATGCCAAAACTGTGACCAAAACCTCATAGGGGTTCACAAAGAACTCTGGCTCTGCCAGAGCCCCCATCCAGACCCTTCTTGATTTACATTCACATCTAGTTTGGCTGAAAAGGTTGGACTGAAAATACTCAGTGCTTGGGCCTGTTTAACAGATATTTATTTCCTGATTATGCTGTCCATCGATCTTTTTAAACTGAACTCCTGCTCTAATCTGGTCTTTAAACATTTGTTGTCTCAAGACCCTAATGGGTCCAGACTGGATTACCTTAGGGGCTGGACGCAGATGTCATGGCAGCAGATGGTTCTCTGACCTTTTCACCACCATTCAGAGCCTGCATCTGGCCGTAGGCACTCTTGTCTCCCCATCAATTGGGCAGCCTGTTGTATTACAGCACCTGAGGGCCACTGGGGGGTTCAGTATGGATAACATAGACCCATCCTGATGTAAAGGTGATGGCTGTAGGATGAGATCCCTCGTTCCTGATGAAAAATTTATTGACTGGGCTCTCAAAATCATCTTCATAGATTCCCTCTTTCATGCCTAATTCTCTAATATAATTTTGTTTGTCCTCCATAGAGGACCACAGGCTCATATTTAATGGTATGTCATTCTTATTTGGCCATGTTATATGACACACAGCCATAAATCATTCACTGATCAAATGGCTATCCTCATTATGTTGGACAGAGCATACAGTCTTTGCCTGAGGGCAGGGTGAGTAGTAATGGATGTCAGTTTTGAAATTTCCAGTCTGTTCACCACAGCGCTTTCTGCCTCCATGTCCCATAACCAGAGCAGCTATGCTGGCATGCTCTCTTGGTTTCTGTCTAAACCACTGTACTATATCCATCAGTTCAGCTGCTGTATTATGGGCAGCAGGGTTTGGGGGGTTGGACACTGGTCAGGGCACTCCCACCAGCCTATCCTGCATTTTTTTTTAATTTTTTTTTTCATTTTTGGGTTACAATCAGTCAGATCGCAAATAGATCTAGTCCAAAGGGAACCTCAAAATCCGACCTTTTCGTGCCTTCATTTACAGAGTCCATTTTATACAGATTTCCTTGTACAGGGTCCTCATGGTCTTCCAGAGAGATGTTACTGATCTTCCATAGGAGAATGATTGAATTAGGTTTTTTCCCCATCAAAGCTGCCACCTGTCTTTCCAGTTTTTCAACACTGTCATTCAATAGCTGATTTGCATCAGCCTGAGCCTCTTCAGTTATGTTCAGACAGTTCAAGGCCATCAGCAGTGGCCATGCCACCATGAACACAGCTAACTGTCATTCTCAAGTTGTAAGTATATCTTTGCTAAGACTGGAAATACTCAGTCAGGTGGGCCAGGGACTCATGGACCCTCCCTCCGTCCCACACAGGGCCCCATTTTTCAGTGACAGAAGAAGTGCTGCATTTTGAGGATCCTAGGAATCCCAGGACATGCCCTGACAAAAGGTCATTCAAAGCAGTAGTCTTTCCCCATCCAAACCACCCCATGATATTCACAGAATCACAGAATTGTAGGGGTTGGAAGGGACCTCCAGAGACCGTTGAGTCCAGCCCCCCTGCCAAAGCAGGTTCCCTACACCACGTTGCACTGCTCGGCATCCAAGCAGGTCTTGAATATCTCCAGAGAAGGAGATTCCACAACCACCCTGGGCAGCCTGTTCCAGTGCTCTGTCACTCTCACCATAAAGAAGTTATTGCACACATTAGTGCAGAACTTCCTATGGTCCAGTTTCTGTCTGTTTCCCCTTGTCCCGTCTCCACACACAGCTGAAAAGAGTCTGGCCTCAACACTTTGCTCCCCACACCTCAAATATTTATATACCTGGATCAGGTCCCCTCTCAGCCTTCTTTTCTCAAGGCTAAACAGACCCAGTTTGCTTAGTCTCTCCTCATAGGTGAGATGCTCCAGGCCCTTCACCATCTTTGTGGCCCTCCACTGGACTCTTTCTAAGAGATCCCTGTCTTTTTTGTACTGGGGAGCCCAGAACTGGACACAATATTCCAGATGAGGCCTCACCAGGGCAGAGTAGAGGGGGAGGATCACCTCCTTCGACCTGCTGGACACACTCTTTTTAATACACCCCAGTATGCCATTGGCTTTTTTGGTTACAAGGGCACACTGCTGCCTCATGGTCAATCTGTTGTCCACCAGGACGCCCAGGTCCCTCTCAGCAGAGCTCCTCTCCAGCAGCTCTTCCCCCAGCCTGTACTGGTGCATGCAATTATTTCTACCCAGGTGCAAGACTCTACACTTGCTTTTGTTAAACCTCATCCGGTTTCTTACTGCCCAGCTCTCCAGCCTGTCCAGGTCTCTCTGAATGGCAGCACAGCCTTCAGGTGTGTCAGCCAATCCTCCCAACTTCGTGTCATCAGCAAACTTGCTGAGGGTGGTCACTATCCCCTCATCAAGGTCATTGATGAAGATGTTGAACAAGACTGGACCCAGCACAGACCCCTGGGGGACGCCGCTAGTTACAGCCCTGCAGCCAGACACTGCACCGCCAACAACAACCCTCTGCACTCTGCCAGTCAGCCAATTCTCGACCCACTTCACTGTCCACTCACCTATCCCATACTTCCTCAACTTTGGTATAAGTATGTCATGGGAGACTGTATCAGTTATAGAGGTTATAGAGTTCAATTCCTGTAGTCAATTTGGCGGCCCAGGTGGGACCAGCTCTGTTCGCTGCAGGACCAGCTGAGAGGGAGACACTTTTGGCGCACTCTGAGATTTCTCTGAAGGACTCCTTTCCTCACCTGATCACTGCAGGGACAGACAAGGACCACCCATAGGTGGACCAGGTATGTGTATGGTAAGTGGAGCCCATATGTCTTGAGGAGACATCCTACACAGTTTACAGCCATACGTGCTGCTCCCAGGGAGGTGAGCTCATGGCTTTGGTTGCCAGCTGGGGTAGGAAGACTCCTTGGGTGAGTTCCTATGAAAGGGAACTGTATGTCATATGAATGGAAACAAGAACAAGTACTCTCTCCCAGGTAGTTGACAATAGGAGGGACCTAGGTTGGTGTCTCCTACGGGTATGGGATATAGTGGATAGCCTGTCAAATGGTAGCCTGGGTTCTCCAAGGTGTAATTATGGGGCTTATAGGTTGTATGTTCAATATTATCATCTGCTTTAAGTGTTTGGTACCGTGTGTCAAGCCGACTCTGGGAAAAACATTAACGTTTGCAGCTGGTCGACCAGAGTATGAGTGTTATTAAGATTCCAGCTGGAAAACGTTGTCAGCATTGTGTAGTATGAATAAACCATGGTTTTTGATCTAAATGTCAGAGTGAGTGTGGTGTGAGTGAGACACAGAACAGCTGCAGGGTGAGTGCTGAGTCCCGATCCATGTTTCCTTCCTCCTGTGAGGGAAATGGCCGGACACGGACAAAGTGAAAGACTGTGTTGTGTGTCCACTCATAAGTACTTTCTGCTTGTATGTAAGAAGACAGGAGTTTGTACTCTGTAGATTAGTAAGATTGTCCTGAGGAGAGGTGTACATTCCACCCGACCAATGAGTGTCAACCCATTTATGTAATACTATGTACTGCTTGTGAGGAAGTGTGTGAGGGAGGTGGTTCAGTCAGTGCTGGTTCTGTGGCACAGTGTTTATAACTGAAGAATACAGACTGTATTAAGGGAGTTTATGTGAACTGAAGAACTGTACTGTTTGACAAACTGTTTTGATGGTATAAGAAAGTGTAATTGTTAATGATATATGGAAGTGTACTTGAGGGAATGTGGAAGTGTAACTGAGCATACAAACAGAGGAAGCATTTACATAGGAAAAAGGGTTAAAGTGAGTTTACCTGCACTGACATGAGAGCAACACCCTGCCGGACCTCTGCCCTGTGAGCTGAGCAGAGCAGAGCAGAGACACAGTCCCCATGTATCAGGTAGTGTTATTCTGCTTACCAAATGAATGAGTTCACTACAGAAGAGGCAAATCTTCCCCTCTGCTCCATCTGTGGCATTCTCTGGAGTTCAAGGCATTGCAAAGCTATGGCACATCTACTTTCTTTCAATGATGACACCTTAGTGTGCTCTGGGCTCTCATTTCAATTGCATCTAAAGAAGTCTAGGGTCATGCCAGCTGACAGGAAGCTGGCAAATGTTGTCTCATTGTAAGGAAGAGCAAGAAAGATGACATGGGCAATTATGGACCTGTCAGTCCAGAGCCTGGTAAAATTATGGAGAAAATGATGGTGGGAGTTATGGAAAAACAGCTGAAGGACAATTCTGTCATTGGTCGCAGCCAACACAAGTTTGTGAGGCGAAGGTCCTGTTAAATTTAAGCTCATTTTGTGACACAGTTATCCGTTTAGTTGACCAAGGGAAGCCAGTTGATGTAATCCTTGAGGATTTCAGTGGAGATTTTGACACTGTTTCTCACAACAACCTTCCGGACAGAATGTTCTGCATATGGCTAGACAGAAACACAATGTGGTGGGTGAGCAGTTGGATTATAGTCAGTTTTTTCCATCAGGCTGGTAGATGGTCACTGTCGGGGTCCCCAGGGTTCCATTTGGGGGCCACTTTCCTTTCATGTTTATGCAGAAGACTTGACTGCAGGACTAGAAGACGTTCTGAGCAAGTTTGCTGATGAGACCAGATGAGGAGGTGCTGTTGCCTCCACTGAGGGTGGAGAGGACTTGCAGAGAGATGTGGACAAGTCAGAGAACTGGGTACCAGTTGGTACTAAGCACCAAGTGCATAAAGTATAACAAGAACAAGTGCCTGATTGTGCACCTGGGTAGGGGCAATGCTGGACATACACACTGACTGGATATGGGACACTGGAGAGGAGTCTGACTGGAAAGGGTTGGGGTGCTGGTCAGCATCACACTGAATGTGAGTCAGCAGTGTGCCAAGGCAGCCAGGAAAGCCAGCAGTCCCCTGGAGTGCATGAAGCAACTTATTGCCAGCTGAGTGAGGGAAAGGATCATCCCTCTCTGCTCTGCATTGCTACTGCCTCACTAGCAGCACTAGGTGCATTTCTGGGCACCGCAGAACATAAAGGACTTCAAACTCTGGGAGAATGTGCAAAGGAGGGCACTGGAACTGAGAGATCTGAAGTTCAGAGTTTCACAGGGATTGACTGCTTGTTCACACTGGGCCCTTCTCACATCCCACATCCTGCAATGAGACACAGGGCACATATGGGACATGATCTTCACAGCATCCTTGCACCACATGTAGAGCCTGGGATCTTCTGTCCCCATGTCTATCATTTAACATCATACACACTTCCAACTCACTGCCCCAGGAAGGATCCTTAGTCAGCATGAGGTCCTCCCTGCCAAGGGTCTGGGGATCAGGGCTTGTCCTGTTTGCTTCATAAGACAAAGGAGAGGTTTCTTAGCATCAGAGACACCATGCCAGTGCCTCTTCCTGCCTGTAGTCTTGGCTTCCAATTATCTTCTCTAACAAGTCCCTTGGGAAGCTTGCTTGTTAATGTTCCTCAGTGGGCCCATTAATGCTCCAAGAAACTTCACTGTTACTTCTGACTTTGTCTTGTTGAGCACTCTGTGCAAACTTCTCTCTGCACTGGACGTTGATCGACTCAGCATCAAATGCGCCCTGGGGCCCATTATAACCTAAAGAATCTCCTGTGTTTTATGCCATCTTGTTATCGTCTTCAGGTTATCAGAACTTGTTCAGCAAAAAGGAGGGATATCTGGAGAGAGCTTAAAGAGAAAGAATCCATTATAAATTTATTTTCTATTTATTTATAGTTGGGTTTAAAGAAGACATTAAAGCAGCACTGTGCAACTGATACCAATCCAGGATGTCCCAATGAGTTCTGTACTGTTACTGTGTTGACAAAGGTCCTTCTCAACCTCCCCACCCAATTTCTGCTCACAATGGACCTATGGGACTTGCATCACTTTTCTTCACATCACTCTTCTTTTCTGCATTCATCCGCTCAGTGTTAAAACTGCTTTGCACCAACTCCCACTGGCTTTCCTCAGAGAACCAGCTGCACGTGAAAAGGAAAGATTTCTCTTTTTTATCTGGCCAGCAAATGGAAAGAAAGGTGATGCAATTGAATGAACAGTAAAACACAGTGATCAACTGCATGCCATGTTCAAGCTGCATCTATTGAAGTTTGTCTTTCATATGGAATATTTTTAAAAGAAATGATTTATACTGAGGTAGGATAGGAAAGATTTAATCACAGTGAAGGAGTTGACAACAGAGTCCATCAGACTCTGGGAGATGGAGCAAATTCCAGTAATCTCCCTGGGATAGATAAGCCAGGTAGTTGAGAGGTATCAACTTAAAACTGAACAGGACTTGTGAGTATTTCACACATTGAGAATGCTTAACACATTCTCATTGATTTCTATCTTTGTCTTCAAACTCTTTTTTTTCACTTTTACTGACATTAATGAACATCTTTTAGACATTGTGCTTTAAAAAAGAAAGAAGAAGAAGAAGAAAAAGAAAAAGAAAAAGAAAAAGAAAAAGAAAAAGAAAAAGAAAAAGAAAAAGAAAAAGAAAAAGAAAAAGAAAAAGAAAAAGAAAAAGAAAAAAAAAAAGAAAAAGAAAAAAAGAAAAAGAAAAAGAAAAAGAAAAGAAAAAGAAAAAGAAAAAGAAAAGGAAAAAAAAGAGAAAAAGAAAGAGAAAAAGAAAAGGAAAAAAAAGAGAAAAAGAAAGAGAAAAAGAAAGAGAAAAAGAAAAGATAGGAAGGGATAGATAGAATTATGGTGAAGGATTTGACAACGCAGTCAATCAGACTTTGGAGAGATGGAGCAAATTCAAGCAATCTCCTTGAAAGTCAGAAATCAGACAGATAATTGGGAGGTATCTGACTGAACAAAGAGCAAGGGATGGAGAAATCTGGAGGGCAGTGGGAGTAGTTTGTTCCCAAATGGCCTGCTGAAAACATGCCCTTAACTATGGCCATTTATTTAGGAGAGCTGAAAAAACTTGGAGGATGAGGCACATCAAATAGGCAGCAGGGAAGAGTAGTGCTGGGCACCGGGCTATAGTCACAGGGCATTGGCACTGGCACCACTGTCTGTGTCTCTGAATCTGAAGACATTTGTGTCCAGCGAACACAGTTCTGGAAAACATCGTAGTTTCAGTAAAAGAAAAAAAAAGAAAGAAAGAAAAAAAAAGACATCAAATCACCTCAAAGATTCGTATTTACAACTTAAAATGGAACAAGACTCATGAGAATTTTTCATGTTGAGAGGGTTAACACATTTTCATTGATTTCCATCTTTGTCTTCAATTATTTGTTTCAGTTTCATTGACATTTATGATCAACTATTAAGCTTACAGCCTCAAAATAAATAAATAAATAAAAAGAGATACATTTGCATCTTGCACATGGCCTGATGCCCCTTTGACCTTCACAGTTCCCACAAGTCCTTCCATGCCGGAGAGTATGAGATCCAGCAGAGCACCTCTCCTCTTTGGTTCCTCCATGGCTTGTTCAAGAATCTGCCATCTGTGCTCTCCAGGGATCTGCTGGATGGCACATGCCCTGCTGTGCTGTCCCTGCCGCAGATAATGGAGTGACAAAGGCCACCAAATGGGACAAGGGACAGACAACATCAGATTCCAATCTGTCTGCAGAGGGCACCTTCCATTTACTCTCCCTGATCAGGAAGACAGGAAAAGACACTGATGGTCTCCTCTGTTTGCCATTTCCATTAGCTCTGACCTGTCTGCTCTTCCATCCCCAGGCAGAGCTCAGTGCACTCTCACAGAGGGCATTCACCCTTCTTTGTCTCCTCGCCCATCCATCCTAAAGACTCTGTATTCCCCTTGTGCTACAGTGCAGTTGTGGAAGCCATTAAACTGTGTCCCCATGGTCCAAACAGGAGCTCAGGCCTGCAGCTCTACCAAGATTTCTAGCTTACTGTTTGTTGGTTGTTTTGTTGCATTAGTGCAAACCCACAGAAGTAAACATCCTAATTGAAAAGCATCACTGGACATAGCCTGACTGGATAGCTCATCTATGGTATCAGTGTGCAGAAGGTGGCACACAAACATTAGACCGATCGTGGATCTTGGAGGTGACGTAGCAGCACGGACACACCATGGGCATGGCTTTGCTGAAGGCCCTGTGCTGCTCTTGCAGCTGCATGTGAATTCACCAGACAGCTGGTGCTATCCCTTCTCTGGCCTTCAGCTGATGCCCAGGAAGGAGCTGTCTGTCTCAGGGACTTCCCACACGGTTTACAAGCACTGGCACACATCAGGAGCAGCCCAGGCATGGTGGGCATCACCCAGTGTCTGTGTGTGAGCAGCTACGTCCCTGCTGAAGGGCCGAGGACTCAGAGCAGGAGCTCACATGCAGGCAACTCCTTGTGCACTTCTGAACTGAACCAGAGGAATCCCAGCTCCTGTGGGTGTGTAGGGAGCTGAAACCCATTTCAGCTCCAGGATTTCTGTCAACAGATGAGACTCCTGCACTGCCTCAGCTGGATCACTGCCCTGCACAGGAAAAGTCCAAACCTCACCTTCCTTGTCTGGTTGCCCTTATTGTTTCATCAAACGAACTCTGGGAGCACTCCCCATATGTCTCCAATCAGTCACTGACCACTGGACATGTGGTGGTTAATTGAGCAGATTTCAAAGCACAGTCATGATGCTGTTGTCTTTCAGGAGCTGTTGGCCATGAAGACCCAGGGATGTGTCAGGGGACATGAGTGGGAAGGATAAAAATGACATCATCTGCTGCTTGCTTGTCCAGGCTCCTGGGACACAGGGAGCTCATAAAAGTGTGCAGCGCTGCAGAGAGACAGCTGTGCCCAGGAGCAGCTCTTGTGCACAGCACAGCCTGCAGGTGACAGAAGGAGAGGAGAGAAACTGGAGAGAGCTTACAGGATGTCTGTGGTGTGAGAGGGCTTCGAGCTCACTGCAAGAGGTTTGCTCACAGACCATGACAAGGTAAGTCTCACTACAGACCATGCAGATGCTTTTCATAGAGGGTTAACTTAATCTGTGACATCCAGTAGCAGATCTGTCTGCAGGCACTGCATATTCCTTTACTGTGTTAATAGCCTTCTGCTATAGCTGAGGGCTTCGGTGCTGCAGCATCAGAGCACAGCCCTGAGGGCTGCGTGGTCTAGCACGGCTGCAGGCTGTGCAGCCGGGGCGGCAGGCGGGTGCCCAGGGCTGTCCTGCAGAGCAGGGTCCCTGCTGTGCCCCAGGGGCTGTGTGCCGGGTATGGGACTCTGCCGCCTGCCAGGCTCAGCACTCAGCCTGCCCGGGGAGCTGCCCAGGGCGCTGCGGGGAGACGTGTTGGAGGAAGGAGCCCCCCAGCAGGGCTTGTGCTGCCACAGCTGCTGCCTGGGGCAGGGGATCACAGCTCCACTGCACAACTGAAGGTTTCTGAGGGTACTTTGCAAGAAGAGAGCCAAGGCAGGGGGTTTCCATTTCCTGTTCTGGGGCAAAAAGGATTGGAGTCAGAAATCTAAAAGGGGCTATCAGAGATCCGAGAATTTTTCATGAATCAATTGCTTGTTTTGTGAACAGTCACACATTATGTGTTCTCAGTCTTCCCTTACTCTAATAATTGAACCAATTGTAATTACCTTCATTTTCTGCAGGCATGAATAATACATTTGTCTTAAAATCAGGCAGCATTACCTAACTGAAACTGAATGTCACTGAAGCTGGGGTAAGGGGCCCTAAGAGCACTTGGTTACCCCAAGATAAGACAAGAAACAGATGGAAATATCCAGGGAGAAGGGATAAGATAATAAAAGGAAGGTTAGAGCTCCATATGCTGCTTCTGCTTAAGGAATGCTGAACTACATTAAAATAAATGCAAGTAATGGTGCTAAACGTACACTGCTGTAGGAGAATTAAAACATTTCATATTATAGCAGGAGGAGTGTCTCTGAGAATGGTTTGGACTTGTCATTATCTTCTGCACTCTGAGCAGGACTCCAAGCCCAGGAACAACAGCAGATGCCCAACAGCAGCTCCATCAGCGAGTTCCTCCTGCTGCCGTTGGCAGACACGCGGCAGCTGCAGCTCCTGCACTTCTGGCTCTTCCTGGGCATCTACCTGGCTGCCCTCCTGGGCAACGGCCTCATCAGCACAGCCGTAGCCTGCAACCGCCGCCTGCACACCCCCATGTACTTCTTCCTCCTCAACCTGGCCCTCCTCGACCTGGGCTGCATCTCCACCACTCTCCCCAAAGCCATGGCCAATGCCCTCTGGGACACCAGGGCCATCTCCTACACAGGATGTGCTGCACAGCTCTTTTTCTTTACCTTCTTCCTCTCAGCAGAGTATTCCCTTCTCACCATCATGTCCTATGACCGCTATATTGCCATCTGCAAGCCCCTGCACTACAGGACCTTGATGGACAGCAGAGCTTGTGCCACCATGGCAGCAGCTGCCTGGGGCACTGTGCTTCTCTATTCCCTGCTGCACACTGCCATTACGTTTTCACTGCCTCTCTGCCAAGGCAATGTTGTCAACCAATTTTTCTGTGAAATCCCCCAGATCCTCAAGCTTTCCTGCTCAGACTCCAACCTCAGGGAAGTTGTGTTTCTCATTTTTAGTGCCAATTTATTCTTTGGTTGCTTTGTTTTCATAGTGGTGTCCTATGTGCAGATCTTTGTGGCTGTGCTGAGGATGCCCTCTGAGCAGGGACGGCACAAAGCCTTCTCCACATGCCTCCCTCACCTGGCCGTGGTCTCCCTGTTTGTCAGCACTGCCGCTTTTGCCTACCTGAAGCCCCCGTCCATTTCCTCCCCACTCCTGGATCTGACAGTGGCACTTCTGTATGCAGTGGTTCCTCCAACCCTGAACCCTGTTATCTACAGCACGAGGAACAGGGAGATCAAGCACGCTCTCAGGAAGTTGCTGCAGTACACACTATTCCAGCTTCCATAAAATGCACAACCTCCTCATTGGATTCCCAGTGATGGTTCTTTATGGTTTATGCCTCTTTTGTTGTTTGATTGTGTGAGATATAGCAACGTGCAAAAAAAAAAAAAAAAAAGAAAAAAATATTATTGAACTTATAAATAAAAATATATTTCACTTCTTTCCTACCTAATTTCCATTTTCTCTATCCAAGAGCTCATGGAAACATGTAACCAGATTCCCTGAATACATTTTAAGGTACCTAAAAAGGTTTTAAAATAGACATTTGCTTAGCTTTTCTTCCTTCCTACTTTGTCTGGATTTGGGGAGGTACAGCCACAGACAGCAGCACAACATGTTCTTTTCATTTCTGATCTCCTTACACTGCCACAGTGCTCTCAAGTCCTCTCATTTGTGCAGGCCTGAAGGTCTTCTGTGTCTCATGACAGTCCTGTTGCCTCTACAGCAGCACTCTGGGGCTGCAGTCAGTAGCCAGCAATACGAACGGCTGTGTCAGGGCTGGTCTCCTTGCTGGCACTGCCATAACAAGAGGGCTGCTTCAGAGCAGGCCCAGAGAACTGGAGGCCTCTTTCAAAGCTGGTGTAAGGAATATACCTCAGGAGCTGCTCCCTGAGAAGACTTCAAGATATTCTGGTGCTCTTCAGTGTGTGACCGGATCAGATTGAATAGTCCCAAGGAGATCAGTAAGAGACTCGGGGCAGTGCTGTGGTTAAAGGTTTATGGGTTGAGATAAAGAGAAAAGAGGAAAAAAAAAAAAAAAAAAAGAGAGAGAGAGAAGAAAAAGAAGAAAAAGAAGAAGAAAAAAGAGAAAAAGAAAAGGATAATAGTTTTGACAAATGTATTTATACATATATATTTAGTATATTTTCACACATATACCATATATGCATTTGCAAACATATATGAACTAATTCTTATGTTTTTCTGTTTGCAAGTTCAGAACTAGTTGCAGGGGTTTTAACAGCCATAGTATTCACTGTAGGAACTGAAGTGACTGTTGGGCTGTCGCAGGAGTTGGAGCAACTGCAGAGCTCATTGCCAGAGCTGGAATCACCGCAGGACCTGAGATTGAAGTTTTAGCAGCCACTGGGCTCATTGGAGGGGTTGGAGTGACCACAGGGCTGTACCTCCTGGCACAGTGCACCTCCCTTGGGAGGAATTTGTTTCATTTTCTTATAGCAATACTTGGAACAGCTACAGGACCTGTAGCAGGAGTGACTGCAGAGCTCATTATGAGGGGATGAGTGACAGCGGGATCTGTCCAGAGCATGGAGCAAACGCAGGACATGTGGCAAAACCTTGGAGCTGCTGCAGGGTCTGTGCCAAGAGTTGCAGAGGCTGCAGCACTGTCAGCATTTCCAGCTCTCTGGATCTGGCACACTGCAGTCATGTGTGTTTCTTGGGGGTTACCAGTGCCACAGCAGACCTGCCCCCACTATTCTACCAGTTTCTCAGGATCCTGCAGTTGCTCAGAGATGAAGTTCCAAAGCCCTGGGGGTGCCCACCACTCCAGGCAGCTGCCCAGACCATCCCACACCCCCTGCCATGCAGAGCCTTCTCACCTTGGGGCAGATCTCTCACTGATATTTCTGAATAACTGTTTAATCTGAAACATAAGCTGAAACACATTAATGACACGTAACAGTGGGAGTGTGCTGGTGTAAGCATCCCATGGATAGTCAAAATTTTCAAGAGCTATTGGAACTAGCTGTCAATCTCCAGGACAAAAAGAAGTGAGAGTGAGTCTGAGGGACTACTGGAAAGTGTCATCCCTTCTCTCCTCTGTAGCAAGACTCCCTGAGGAGTCCAAGTCAAGGGTGTAATTACTAATCTTATCAACAGTATAACTTCCATAACTCAAAGATGACATCAGAGATCAATGTGCACAAAACTTCATTTTGTCAGCTGCCAATTTTATCATGATATAAACCAGAGTCAAACAGCATACCAAAATAAATACCCTAATCCAGCATCCCGAGTTGACAAATGATGCAGCAGGGAAAACAAGCAGCAAGCAAGGAGCTGTGCAATGCAGCTTCATGAGAAGACTCATCAGTGTCCACAAATAGGGAAACTATCAGCATCATGGCCTGCAGTTCTCCAGCTCCCACAAAGCCCTGTGTTATCTCGCTCTGGACAGATGTGCTGTTATCTCAATCGTTGGAGTCTCACGTTGGGCACCAAAATAATGGTGGTTGTTGAATCCTGCATGTGGCTCAGCAGCACACAGTGCTTTGTGCACTGTCCCATTCCCAGTGGGATGGGGAAGAGAATTGGGGAAAAAAAGTACAACTTGTGGGTTGTAACAAAGCAATTTAAAAAAAGAGATAAAAGCAGAGGTGTAATAGTTATCACTATATATCCATTTATATGCAGTAGTAACAACTGATGCACAAGCGCTTGCTCAGCATCACCAGACTGATGCTCAGTTGGGCACTGGGAAGAGAAGAGAGTGAAATAAACTTCCACCCCTTTCAATACAATTTCTGCTTGCTGTCAGGTGCTACAAAATGTCCCTTTGACCACTTCCAGTCAGCTGTGCATAGTCTGTTCCCTCCCAGCTCCTTGAGCCCTCCACTGACCATGGCCTTGGCTCTGTACAATGCTGCTTAGCAGCAGCTGTAAACATCAGAGTGTTATCACCGTTGTTTTTCTCATAGAAACAAAAAACTGCACCATAGTAGGCAGCCTGAAGAAAACAATTCCATCCCAGCTGTAACTCAGATACCTGCTTGTTCCCCTCTTCCTCTTGTCCTTCCTGATCAGGAAGCAAGGAACAGAATCCGCTGCTCTCCTCTCTGAGCCCTTTCTATCAGTTCTCAGCTGGCTCCTCTGCCATCCTCAGGCAGAGCTCAGTGCACTCTCACAGATGGCAGCAGCCTTTCCTAATTGTCCTTGGCCATCCGTCATAAAGAATTGATATCTGCTCTGCTACAGTTCAGAGGTGAGAACCATTCCACCATGTCTCTGTGAGACAAACAAGACCCTAGGCCTGCAAAGGCACAGAGATTTGGAGTTCGCTGAGTGAATGTTTGTGGTTGTCTCATTAGCGTAAAGACTCTTCAGAAAGCATCCCCTTCCAGAAGCATGCTTTGATTTAGCCTGGCTGGGCCTTGCATCTACACTGTGGTACTGGTGTTCAGGGCCTTGCTCAGAATCAGCAGCCTGCATGAAAGGAAATGCTCTGTGGTTTTCTCTTGAGTTATCCCGTTTATTTCTCATGCTACCCGCACTGGTCTACAGGCACTTTAGGGCAGCAGCAGGTTGGGGTTACCCCCAGAGGGTACACAGTAAGATTTAGGACGGGGTATTGGCAGTAAGACCTGAGGAATCCTCCCACAGTCCTATGGAACAACTCAGAGGCTTTCCCTGCAATCTCCAAGAGCAACATCATCCCTCAGCCCTTATCTGTCAGATCCAGTTCCCCTCCCTTCGCCCTTTGGACCAGGTTTAAAGCCCTTTAATCAATCAGTGCAGGAGCATTTCAGATGGGGTCATGGAGGAGGCAGACTGCCATTCTTGGGGTGGCCATTTTCCCAGGAGGGCATGGTGGGAGGGCTTTGTCCCATCGGTTCAACCAACACTTGTATCCACCCAGCAGAAGGCTGTGCCCTCTGTGTCCCACTTGACCTCTGCATGGAGCTTACAGTTGGCAGTGACATGGCTGAGAAGCTCTGGGCATGGACTAATGGACAAGGAAGTAAGGTAGCTTCTTAAATTCCTCCCTTCATACCTTAGCAACTTCCTTGTAATCTCCCCAAGTATCCTGTCCTTTCTTCTCAACGACGGAGATTCTCTTTTTCTTCCTGAGTCTCAACAGTTTTTCCCAGTTCAACTGCACTGGTCTTCTTCCCCTATCGCTCACCTTATGGCATTCAGGGACAGTCTGATCTTGTGCCTTTAAGATTTCCATCTTGAGGAGTGTCCAGGCTTCCTGGACCCCTTTACCCATAAGGAGTGACTCCCAAGGGACCCGTGATACAATTGTCCTGAACAGGTCAAAGTCCGCCCTCTAGAAGTTCAGGATAGTAGTTTTGCTAGTCACCCTTCTGACATCTCCAAGAATAGAGAATTCTACCATTTCATGGCCACTCTGCCCAAGACAGTCCTCAGCCTTCTCAACTCCAACCAGTCTATCACTGTTAGTGAAGAGCTGGTCTAGGAAGGAACCACATCTGGTGGGCCTTCATACCAGCTGCGTAAGGAAGCTGTCTTCCATATAATCTAGAAACCTCTTGGACTGATTCCTCTGCTCTTTATTATATTCCCAGCATATATCAGGGAGGTTGAAGTCTCCCAAGAGAATGAGTGCTGGCGATCGTGCGACTTCAGTAAGCTGCTCATAGAATGCCTCACCCATCAATTCGTCTTGATTAGGTGGTCTATAAGAGACCATTAACAAGATGTCACACCTACAGGCCTTTCCCCTGATCCTTACAAACATGCACTCGTCTTGATTGTTCTGAAGCCTAAGCTTTTCAATATCAAAACTCTCTTCAATATAAAGGGCCACACCACCACCCTTCCTTCCTCATCTATCCCTTCTGAAGAGCTTGTAACCATCCATCGCAGCACTCCAGTCATGGCAGTGGTCCCACCATGGGTCGGTAATAGCAACTAGGTCATGGTTTGTCAGATGCACAGTTGCTTCCAGCTCCTCCTGCTTGTTGACCAAGCTGCGTGCGTTGGTGTAGACACTTCAGCTGAGGCATCTGCCTCTCTCCCAGCTCAAGAAGCGTTCCCCTAGGCTCATCTCTGGTGAGCCTTGTTTTGTCCCCTCCCCCATCGTAGCTAGTTTAAAGCTCTTTCGATAAGCCCCACTACCTTCTGTGCTAGGATTCATTTTCCCCTTTGAGACAGTTGAGTTCCATTCATGGATAACAGACCATGGGCCAAGTAAACTGCCCTGTGATCAAAGAAACCAAAGTTTCTGGCTCAATACCAGTATCTGAGACAACTGTTCATTGCTTTGCTTTCCAAGCCTGCTCCGTGTCCCTCACTGCCACTGAAGGTATAGAACAAAAAATCACTTGATCTCCCACTCTGTGAACTAAATGGCCTAAAGTCCTGAAATCTCTTTTCATAGTTTGTAGTCTTATCTAAGAAATTTCATTACTGCCCACATAAACTATGAGTAGTGGAAAATAATCAGTGGACCTAACCAGCATGGGGAGTTTCCTCATTATGTCCCTGACCTGAAACCAAGAAGGCAGCAGACTTCCTGACAACTCGGGTCCAGTCTGCAAATGGGACCCTCTATTCACAGAATCACAGAATCACAGAATTACCCGGGTTGGAAGGGACCTCAAGGATCATGTATTTCCAACCCCCCTGCCTAGCAGGGCCACCAAACATACACATTTACTAGATCAGGTTGCCCAGGGCCCCGTCCAACCTGGTCTTGAACACCTCCAAGGACGGGGCATCCACAACCTCACTGGGCAGCCTGTTCCAGGACCTAACCACCCTTCTAGTAAAGAACTTTCCCCTAACATCCAACCTAAATCTTCCCTCCTTCAACTTAAAACCATTTCCCCTAGTCATGCTATTATCAGCCCTTTCGAAGAGTTTACTCCCCTCCTGGGAGTAAGTTCCCTTCAGGTACTGAAAGGCTGCAATGAGGTCACCCCGCAACCTTCTCTTCTCCAGGCTGAACAAACCCAACTCCCTCAGCCTGTCCTCATAGGGGAGGTGCTCCAGCCCCCTGATCATCTTTGTGGCCCTCCTCTGGACCCTTTCCAAAATCTCCATATCTTTTTTGTACTGAGGGCTCCACACCTGGACACAGTACTGCAGATGGGGCCTCACAAGAGCAGAGTAGAGAGGGACGATCACCTCCCTATCCCTGCTGACCACCCCTCTCCTGATGGAGCCCAGGATCCCATTTGCTTTCCGGGCTGCCAGAGCGCACTGCTGGCTCATGTTAAGTTTCTCATCTATCAGGACCCCTAGGTCTTTTTCAGCCGAGCTGCTCTCAAGGACAACTCCTCCCAGCCTGTACAGGTGCCTGGGGTTCTTCCGGCCCAAGTGCAAAACCTTGCACTTTGCCGTGTTGAACCTCATTAGGTTCACCCGAGCCCAGCTTTCCAGCCTGTCAAGGTCCCTCTGAATGGCATCTGTTCCCTCCACCGTATCGACTGCACCACTCAGCTTGGTGTCATCAGCAAACTTGCTGAGGGTGCACTCCATTCCCTCATCGATGTCATTAATAAAGATGTTAAAGAGCACCGGTCCCAAGACAGACCCTTGAGGGACGCAGCTCGTTACCGGCCTCCACCTGGACATAGAGCCATTGACCACCACCCTCTGTCTGCGGCCTTTCAACCAATTGCTTATCCATCTAGTTGTCCACCCATCAAATCCACCTCCCTCCAATTTGGAGATGAGGATGTGATGGGGGACCATGTCAAAGGCCTTGCTCAGGTCCAGGTAAATGACATCGGTCGCCTTCCCTTCATCCAATTCTGTGATTGGTCACAGACAACACAGTATCCCGAGGGGATGGTCCTATTTAATTTCAAGTCTTTTTATGACACCTTTATCCATTGAGCTGAACAAGGGAAGGCAGTTGATGCAATCCTTGAGGATTTCAGTAGAGCTTTTGATACTATTTCTCCAGCACCCTTCTGGACAGAAATTCCTGCATACAGCTAGACAGAAACAGAACGTGGTGTGTTGTAATACAAGAAGAATTTTACAGAGCAGCAGCCATGGATTGAGATAAGGAGCTCATAGAGCAGCAGCTGCGGAGCAGGATAAACAGCATGAGAACCAAGGACATCTCTAGGAAAAGAATGAATGGCTCGTGGCTTTGAAGGGGGGTTATAGGGTTGTTATTGCAGTAGCTTTCCTCCAATTAGCGTGTGTGATTTTTGGACGCCCTTGTCTGTCTCCTATAAAAGCATGGCTTTTTGAGCAATAAATTGATGCAGCTATACGTAACCATATTGGTGTTTGTCTGTTTGTCCCAGCACGCTGACATTTTGCCTTTCAGGTTCACCAGCAGTGGCGGGTGAGCAGTTGGCCAGCAGTTCTGTCCCAAAGGATTATAGTCAGTGGGTTCCGTTGGGCTGGTAGATGGTCACTGTCAGAGTTCCCCAGGGTTCCATTTTAGGGCCAGTTTCCTTTCATGTTTATGCAGATGACTTGCATGCAGGACTAGAAGATGTTCTGAGCAAGTTTGCTGATGAGACCAGATGAGGAGGTGTTGTTGCCTCCACTTAGGGTGGAGAGGACTTGCAGAGAGATGTGGACAAGTCAGAGAAGTGGGTATCAGTTGGTACTAAGCACCAAGTGCATAAAGTATAACAAGAACAAGTGCCTGATTGTGCACCTGGGTAGGGGCAATGCTGGACATACACACTGACTGGATATGGGACACATGAGAGAGGTCTGACTGAAAAGGATTGGGGGTCCTGCTCAACATAAAATTGGAAGTGAGTCAGCAGTGTGCCCAGGCAGCCAGGAAGGCCAAAGGTACCCCGGAGCGCATCAAGCAATTTATTGCCAGCTGGGTGAGGAAAGGTTTGTCCCTCTTTGCTCTGCATTGCTACAGCCCCACATCCTGCGATGAGACACAGGGCACATGTGGGATATGAACTTAACAGCATCCTTGCACCACATGCAGAGCCTGGGATCTTCCATTCCCATGTCTTTCACTTAACATCATATAGACTTCCAACTCACTGCCCCAGGAAGTGCCTTGAGCCAACATGAGAGACAGGATCTCCCTACCTCTGGTTTTGCAATCAGGGCTTGACCTGTCTTCTTCGTAAGGCAAAGGAGAGGTTTCTTAGCATGCCAGTGCCTTTCCCTGCCTGTTGTCATGGCTTCCAATTATCTTCTCTAACTAGTGCCTTGGGAAGCTTACTTGGTAATGGCCCTCAGTGGGCCCATTAGTACTCCAAGAAACTTCACTGTTACTTCTGACTTTGTCTTCTTGAGCAGTTTGTGCAAACTTCTCTCTGCACTGGTGGTTGATGGACTCAGCAGCAAATGAGCCCTGGGACCCATTCTAACCTAAAGAGCATCTTGTGCCTTGTGCCTTCCTGTTATCTATTTCAGGTTATCAGAACTTGTTCAGCAAAATGGAGAGATACCTGGAGAGAGTTTAAATAGGAAGAATCCAGCAAACATTTACTGTTTATTTGTTTATAGTTCTGTTTAAAGAAGGTATTAAAACAGCACTGTGCAACTCCTTGTGCACATCTGAGCTGAAATAGAGGAATCCCAGCTCCCAAGGGTCTATGGGGAGCTGAATCCCATTTCTGCCCCAGGGTTTCCATCTAGGGATGAGGCATCTGCACTGCGTCGGCTGGATCACTGCCCTGCACAGAGAAGCTGTCTCAACCCTCCTTGTCCTTGTCTGGTTGCCCTTTTTGTTTCATCAAACATTCTCAAGCAGGACTCACCAGATGTCAGGAAATGACTGGTGGATAACTCAGCAGATTTCAAAGAACCGTTATGATACTGTTGTCTTTCAGGAGCTGATGGCCACGAGGACCCAGGGACAACACAGGGGAAATGAGCGGGAAGGATAAAACTGACATCCTCTGCTGCTGAGCTTGGCCGCGCTCCTGGGACACAGGGAGTTCATAAAAGTGGGCAGAGCTGTAGAGAGACAGCTGTGCCCAGGAGCAGCTCTTGTGCACACACAGCCGGCAGGTGAAAGACAAAGACGAGAGAAATAGGAGAGAGCTTACATGATGTGTGCGGTGTGAGCGGGCTGTGAGCTCACTTCAGGAACATTGCTCACAGGCCATGACACAGTAAGTCCCTTGCAGTAGGTAATGCAGCTGCTATTCATAGAGGGTTAACTTAATATGGAACATCCCGAAGCAGATCTAGCTTCAGGCAATGAATGTTTCTTTACAGTGGAAAAAGCCTTCTGCTCCACCTGAGGGCTTCCATACTGCAGTATGAAAGCACAGCCCTGAGGGCTGTGTGTCCCAGCACGGCTGCAGGCTGTGTTACTGGGGATGCAGGTGTGTGCCCAGGGCTGTCCTGCAGAGCAGGGTCCCTGCTGTGCCCCAGGGGCTGTGTGCCGGGTATGGGACTCTGCCGCCTGCCAGGCTCAGCACTCAGCCTGCCCAGGGAGCAGCCCAGGGTGCTGCGGGGAGACGGGTGGGGGGAAGGAGCCCCCCGGCAGGGCTTGTGCTGCCACAGCCACTGCCTGGGGCAGGGGGATCTCCACTGCACAGCTGAAAGTTTCTGTGGGTACTTTGCAAGAGGAGAGCCAAGGTAGCAATTTTCTATTTCTTGTTTGGACAGAAGGGGGAAGGATTCGAAGCAGAAGTCTAAGAGTCTGTCAAACATAAACACAGCTCTGAGACTCCCAATTCTTCTTCAGTCAATTGCTTGTTATGTGAACTGTCACACGTGAAGTGTTTTCAGCCTCTCCTTTCAAGAAAAAGGAACCTTTCCAAGGGTGGAACTAGTTGAAATTATCAATTTTGTTGACAAGAATAATGCACCTATATTGCAAATAGGCATGTTTCCAGAACAGAAAGTGAAGGGCACAAAGGTTGGGACTGAGGATTTTAACAGCAGTGAGAGTAAAGATATGAGACACGAAACAGATGAAAAAGTCCAGGGAAATGGGATAAGATTAGAAGATGAAAGGAACGTTAAAGCTCCATGTGCTTTTTCTGCTTATAGAATGGTGAACTTAATGAAGTTAAATTCAATTAGAGTTGCTAAATGAATATTGTCATAGGAGAATGAAAACATTTCATATTATAGTAGGAGGAATGTCTTTGAGAATCATCTGGACTTGTCATTATCTTCTGCACTCTGAACAGGTCTCTGAGGCAAGGAACAAAAGCAGATGCCCAATGGCAGCTCCATCAGTGAGTTCCTCCTGCTGCCGTTGGCAGACACGCGGCAGCTGCAGCTCCTGCACTTCTGGCTCTTCCTGGGCATCTACCTGGCTGCCCTCCTGGGCAACGGCCTCATCAGCACAGCCGTAGCCTGCGACCGCCGCCTGCACACCCCCATGTACTTCTTCCTCCTCAACCTGGCCCTCCTCGACCTGGGCTGCATCTCCACCACTCTCCCCAAAGCCATGGCCAACGCCCTCTGGGACACCAGGGCCATCTCCTACACAGGATGTGCTGCACAGCTCTTTTTCTTTACCTTCTTCCTCTCAGCAGAGTATTCCCTTCTCACCATCATGTCCTATGACTGCTACGTTGCCATCTGCAAGCCCCTGCACTACGGGACCTTGATGGACAGCAGAGCTTGTGCCACCATGGCAGCAGCTGCCTGGGGCACTGTGCTTCTCTATTCCCTGCTGCACACTGCCAGTACATTTTCACTGCCTCTCTGCCAAGGCAATGTTGTGAATCAGTTTTTCTGTGAAATCCCCCAGATCCTCAAGCTCTCCTGCTCAGAATCAAATCTCAGGGAAGTTGTGTTTCTCATTTTTAGTGCCAGTTTAGCCTTTGGTTGCTTTGTTTTCATAGTGGTGTCCTATGTGCAGATCTTCATGGCTGTGCTGAGGATGCCCTCTGAGCAGGGACGGCACAAAGCCTTCTCCACGTGCCTCCCTCACCTGGCTGTGGTCTCCTTATTTGTCAGCACTGGCATTTTTTCCTACCTGAAGCCCCCCTCCATCTCCTCCCCATCCATGGACCTGGTGGTGGCACTTTTGTACTCAGTAGTGCCTTCAACACTGAACCCTATTATCTACAGCATGAGGAACAGAGAGATCAAGCAGGCTCTCTGGAAGTTGTTGCAATACGCACTATTCCAGCTTCAATAATGTGCACATCTTCCTAACATAGTTCCCAGTGATGGTTCTTTATGTTTTATTGATACATCATTGTTTGATTGTGAATGGTACAGCAATCTGTAGGAAAAAAAATTTGCAAATTATTTCACTTCTTTCCTACCTTTCCTTTTCTTTCTTTTTTCTCACTCCAAGAGCTCATGTAAACAGATCTCCTGAATAGGTTAAAAGATACCTAAAAAGCTTTCAAAATTGACTATTCCTTAGCCCTTCTCTCTTGCTACCTTGTTTGGGTCTTAGGGAGGTACAGCTGCAGACAGCAGAACATAGTGCTCTTTTAAATCCTGCTCTATTTACACTACCACAATGCTCTGAAGTCCTCTCATTTGTGCAGGCCTGAAGGTCCTATGTATCTCAAAACAGTCCAGTTGTCTGTACAGCAGCACTCCGGCACAGCAGTCAGTAGCCAGCAATACGAACGGCTGTGTCAGAGCTGGTCTCCTTCCTGGTACTGCCATAACAACAGGGCCCCTTCAGAGAAGGACCAGAGAACTGGAGGCCTCTTCCAATTCTGGTGTAAGGAATATATTTCAGGAGCTGCTCCCTGAGAATGCTTCGAGATGTTTTGGTGCTCTGTACTGCGTGACTAGGTCAGATTGAAGAGTCCCAAGGAGATCTGTAAGGGACTCAGGGCAGTGCTGTAGTTTAAAGTTTATGGGTTGAGATAAAGAGAAAAAGAAAATGATAATAATTATGACAAATGTATTTATATATACATAATATATTTAGAATATTTTCTCATATATACAACATATGAATTAGCAAACATATATGCACAGATAATAATACGTATGCAAAGCTGTTTGCAAGTCCAGGACTTGTTGCAGGGGTTTTAACAGCCACAGGGTTCACTGTAGGAGCTGAAGCGGCTGTCGGGGTATTGCAGGAACTGGAACAAGTGCAGAGCTCATTGCCAAAGCTGCAATCACCACAGGACCTGTGACTGAATTGGAGCAGCCATTGGGCTCTTTGGAGGGGTTGGACCACAGGGCTGAACCTCCTGGCACAGTTCACCTCCCTTTGGAGGAATTTGTTTCATTTCCTTATCACAATACCTGGAACAGCTACAGGACCTGTAGCAGGAGTGACTGCAGAGCTCATTATAAGGGGTGGAGTGACAGTGGGAGCTGTCCAGAGCATGGAGCAACTGCAGAACATGTAGCAAAAACATGCATCTACTGCCTATGAATATGTAGATGAGTTCCTGTAGATTTGTTGAATATGTATGAGCTTGGTTTTGAAATATGTCATGATTCTGCATGCTTGTGTGCAAGACAGGAGGAGTGATTCCCCCTTGTACCCTGCTCTGAATAAACACATCCCTGCTTTATAACCTAACTCTGGGTTTCAGAGTTTGATTCCACAAGTCAGTTTGGTGACCCAGATGGGACCTGCTCTGTTCGGCTGCTGGACCAGCTGAGAGGGGGAACACTTTCGGCTCACCCCAAGATTTCTCTGCCCAACTGGAACGAAAGCAGTGTGCAAACTGCAGTGGGACACTGGTGGAGAAATCCTACCAAGCTAAGTGAGAGGGAACCTTCTCTGATTTCAAAGTTTACCCTAGCAGATCCACTGGTGAAACTGTAGCTAGGGAAGCAGGATAAGGTGGTTTATTTCCTGGTGGATATGGGTGCTTCTTACTATGCATAAATGGCTTTTTAACAGCAGCAGAAACTATTGCCCCAAAGTGAAAAGTCTTGCTTTCTTAAGACTTTACAATTTATTCTAGGTAAACAGGTAGGAATACACAAAGGTTTGTAGATGCCACATTCACCAAAGCCTTTTCTAGGGCAAGAATTACTAGAAAAAATGGAAGTTGAAATAAAGTCTAAAGGAAAACTGGAGTCTGAAGTAAAAGAAGAACAGTTAATAGAACTGCTTAGTTTTGCACTGATCACTACCCCTGCAGGGACTGGGATTTCAGATGAAGTAAGTGATCATGTTCACCCTGGGGTGTTTGTTGTGCAAACTCAAGGAAGGGCTAAGGCTGCAGCACCAATGGTATTCAGAATAAAGCAGGGAGCTCAGCCAGTTTGGATTAAACAGTTCTTCCTCATATTCAAAGACAGGAAAGAAATCCAGCCAATAATTGATCATTTTCAGAAACTCTGGATGTTGGTGGAGTGAGTCAAAAATACAACTCACCCATCCTCATGATTAGAAAAATGTACAGGAACTACCAGATACTACAAGATTCAAGGGTTATCAACAGAATTGTGGAGGATTTATATCCATTGGTAGCATATCCCTATACACCGCTTACAAAATCATCAGGGGGATTGGCATGGTCCCTCTTGTACCATCCCATGGCACCCAGACTGTGTTGCTGCAAGGGTTGGACTGAGGCACCGGCTCTGTCAGCCTCATCTCAAGTTTGTTGTATGACAGCAGCGTCTCCCGGTGGTGGGTGATGAGGTCGTAGAGGCTGTCAAATTCTCAGCTGTCAGTCAGAAAGAAACTGTGGATGCTGGTGTCCTGTTGCCTGTGGATGTGACAATGCTGCACTTTCCTATTACGCCAGATGGACAGAATGCATTCCCCAATGAGTTTTTAGTTCTTCCTGACAAGAAAGGAGACATCAGGTGCCCCCACCTCAGTGCAGTACTCTGTCAGCAGCCACTCAGCAATGTGCCGCCCACCACACCCTGCTCCCAGCCTGCCATGGAACCATTCCCATGGGAGATGCAGCTCTGTGTTCAAGCTCACCTCCTTTTGCACAGCTCATCTCCCCCAGACATCTCCCCCTGTTGTCCTGACCAGTACAATATAGAGTGGGTTCCGTGCACAAGTGATGGGGTCTTACACCATTTGGCAATCCACCTTCTGCTCATCTGCCACCATTTGGCACTCTGCCGTCTGCTCCTCTGGATTTGCCATCTGCTCCTTTGTCAGACATGAACCCATGGATCCTTACTGCTCACTTCAAGCCACCTCAGCTTTGGTGGCGCTTGCCTATGGTCTTTACAGCATCTGCTAACATCCATGCTAGGTGTCTGGTTATTATTTTGAGAGGGTCTGTCTGGCATGGATAGTTACAGTCTTTCAGTTTTCTCCCTCCATATCTGTTGAAATTAATTTATAGGGGTGGGGTGGGGAAGAGATAGGTGGTTCGGAGAGCATACAGAAATGGAGGACATGGAAATGCAGGCTTTGTTTCCAGACAGTAAAAATTTAAAATGAGATTAAAAAACAAGATACCAAAAATTGATAGAGGTCTTAGGAGGGCAGGTAGGAGAAGGAGGGTGGGTAAGGGTTCAAAACAAAATAATAGTCCCTATTATGCGCAATATTCATGGCTGAGCACAGGAAAACATACAGGGGAACAGAGGCTCTTTATAAATAGCTGAGCCATCAGATTATGGCTTGGAAGTTATACACCACCACTGAATAGGTAGCACAGCAATGTGAGGTTTGTTTGCAGAATAATCCTAGAACCAGCCCCAAGGTTTCTGTAGTACAAATAGGAAAGGGAATTTACGCTGGGCAACAATAGCAAATGGATTTCTCTGAACTCCCAAGGAAAAGGATGGTTTCATTATATGCTAGCTCTGACTAATACATTTCAGCATAGCCGTATGGGATTCATTCCCTGACCATACTCAGAATGTCCAGGATAGGGAAAAGAGAGTGGATAATCTTCCTAAAAACCCTGCAGTTGTAATAGTTGCAGAAATAAAGGATCTCAGTCAAATGTTTGAAGCTGAGACAGAGTATGGGGATATGAATGCCTGGGTAGAACTGATTAAATATACCATCCAGAATACCAACCATAGCGATTGCTATGCTTCATCATTCATCAGGATGACCTGTAGCTCAGGTAGTACCCCTTCCACTAGGGTGGACTCAGGAACCCCAAGGGATGTGGTGCATGATTGCCCTGTATCAGGAGAAAGCCGCTTAGGGCAACAGAGCCTGTAAATCGCTATCTTTACTGCTCTCTCCAATGCCTGAGGTGGATGACAAAACCCCTCCTGCATTCCCCATGGCCACGGGTAACCATACAGTTTGCCTCTCAAGACAGGGTGTAAGAGCTACCAGGACTACAGGGAATATCTCCCTATGCAGTGAGACCTTGAATGTCATGGAAGATTCAGCAGGAAACTATTTGAGATTGGGAATCTGTAGAGCAGATCTCTGGTGCTGTTGCGGCCTGTGGGAAGATCTTACAGTCCACTCTCCCATCTTACTGGGGAGGTACCTGTGTACTTGCTCAACGAGCTCTACCATTCACCCTGGCATTCACAAAGGGGATGTCACACACCCCCAGAAGGAACAAAAGGAGCTTAGGGTTCTCATTTGATGATGCTGTATATAGATATAGATTCGATGGGAATGCTCAGAGGTTTCTCTGATAAATTTAAGGCAAGAAATCCAATTGCTGCACGGTTTGAATCACTGTTCTGGTGGGTGACAATTAACAACAATGTGGACTGGATTAACTACATCTCTTAAAACAACAAAAGAGAGAATCTGGTCTACAGGCAATATGGGAACATACTAAAGTACTTCATCAAGTATCGATAGATGATACTTTATTTGGATTTACCAAATTGTGGGAAAAACCTACTGCTTGGCTACCACAGTTTGCATGGCTGAAGCAGCTCTTTGTTGCTTTGTATTACTGCAGACATCTTGCTTGTTTTAATGTACGTTGAAATGAGGTGTGCATTACGGCAGTGTAAAACCAGTGGGAATAGCTGTGAAGAATAGAAAAAGCACAAGCTAAGACAGAAAGTGGAGAGCGGAAGTTATTTGAAATCTTCCCTTTCCCGGAATGTAGTAATCAAGCAAAAGTATTTGCAAAGTCTAAGAAAAGGGGGATTGAGTTTGAACGAGGGGACAATCTAAGGCTCAACTATTGCAGAGGGGCTTGGGTAAGCAGGATGTCAGATCAGATAAGAAAAGAATATTTTGAAACTCCATTGTCAGCGTTATGGGGAACAGTGGGCAAGGGACCAGCTGGAAACTGTTGCAGGCTGAAGTCAACACACAATTTGATGAATAGCTGTGCGCTTCCTGCTGGATTGTGGGCTTCTGAGAACATCCGACCCCAGCAGCTCCAGAAATGTCTCACAAGAAGGAGGACAGACAGAGTAACTGCACGTCCTTTATTCTTTTAAGGTTCACAGAGAGCCTGGTTCATTATGCACAGTGTATCTGGGCTACAATACAAAGGTAAATGCTGAATAAGAATTGGTTTTAATAATGAAGTTTTAGTGAAAAACATTACAGTATTTAAAAACATAATAATAAGCAGAATAAATTACACATACTAAGTGGCATGAAACAAACAAACAATGAGAGAGAGAGTGATTCTGTAAAAAGCTGCATTACAAGTCATAAATTCCAAAAGACAGGCAATTCACTGCATTTGAAAAACATCTGGTAATCACTTTCCTCACAGCATCCTTGACCTCCCTGTTCCTCATGCTGTAGATGAGGGGGTTTACTGCTGGTGGCACAGCTGAGTACAGAACTGCCACCATCAGGTCCATGGATGGAGAGGAGACAGAGGGTAGCTTCAGGTAGGCATAAAACCCAGTGATGGTAAGTAGGGAGACCACAGCCAGGTGAGGGAGGCACGTGGAGAAGGCTTTGTGCCTTCCCTGCTCAGAGGGCATCCGCAGCACAGTAATGAAGATTTGCACATAGGACACAAATATGAAAACAAAGCACCCAAAAACTAAACCGATACTAAAATTGAGGAACACAACTTCCATGAGATTTGATCTTGGCAGAGAGGCAGTGAAAACGTATTGACAGTGTGCAGCAGGGAATAGAGAACCCCAGCGCCCCAGGCAGCTGCTGCCATGGTGGCACAAGCTCTGCTGTCCATCAAGGTCCCATAGTGCAGGGGCTTGCAGATGGCAACGTAGCGGTCATAGGACATGATGGTGAGAAGGGAATACTCTGCTGAGAGGAAGAAAGAGAAGAAAAAGAGCTGTGCAGCACATCCTGTGTAGGAGATGGCCCTGTTGTCCCAGAGGGCATTGGCCATGGCTTTGGGGAGAGTGGTGGAGATGCAGCCCAGGTCGAGGAGGGCCAGGTTGAGGAGGAAGAAGTACATGGGGGTGTGCAGGCGGCGGTCGCAGGCTACGGCTGTGCTGATGAGGCCGTTGCCCAGGAGGGCAGCCAGGTAGATGCCCAGGAAGAGCCAGAAGTGCAGGATCTGCAGCGGCCGCGTGTCTGCCAACGGCAGCAGGAGGAACTCGCTGATGGAGCTGCTGTTGGGCATCTGCTGTTGTTGGGCTTGGAGTCCTGTTCAGAGTGCAGAAGATAATGACAAGTCCAGACCATTCTCAGAGACACTCTGTCACGGAGTTCTCTCTAGAGCTCACTCCGGGACAGGGGCACAAAAGCTGGGGCAGCAGGAACAAAAGCCCCCCCCCCCCCCTCTTTTTTTTCTCTAGCGGCAATGCGGCGCGGCCCGGCGCGGCCCGGCCACGTGCGTTTAGGGAGACGGGGAAGGGAAGGGAGATTGCGATTAGGTCTAACAAAAAAATGAGGGAGGAAAAAGGTGATCTGAGAACGAATGGCAGTTTAATAACCTAATAACACTAAACAACAACAAGAGAGTTTCAACAAAGAGAATACCAAGTCCCCAATCTCACCGGTGGAGCTGTGGAAGGCAGGAAGCTCTGACCACGTTGTCTCCTCGCAGGGAGCCGGTCCAGCAACCCCGTCCCCTTCCTCACTTCCCTTCCGGTGCCCCTCCCCACATGCCCATTAAGGCAGTTCACAGAAAAAAAACTTGTCCCCTTTACTCCCATTATTAGCATGGTGTTCTGATGTGGAATACCAACACCAACCAAATTGCAAAACCATAACATTCCACCCCTTATTACACATATCACATCATGCCTAACTTCTATCAACATATAAACAGAACAGTAGTTAACATGCATTACATAGGTACATACAGATAGATATATATATATATATATGTATACACATGGAATCACAGGCTGCACTCCCCCAGCATCAAATTTCCCTGTGGCACGCACTGAACATCCCCATCCTTCTGCATCACCCACCAGGTGCACCCAGGTCCCTGTGCAAAGACAGTTCCACGGAGGGGCCTCCCCTTTCCAGAGGCTGGAAGGACCCAAACTGCTTTTCCCAGCATATTCTTTACATGCACCACAGGAACCTTGTCTCCCTCCACGGTACGCAGGGAGTTGGACTGTGTAGGGCCGTCTCGGTTGGCTGATGCTCGGGTGTTTACCAGCCAGGTGGCTTCTGCTAGATGCTTCTCCCAGTTCTTAAGTGTTCCACCACCCATTGCTTTCAGCGTGGTTTTCAGCAAACCATTGTGGCGCTCGATCTTACCAGCAGCTGGTGCGTGATAGGGGATGTGATAGATCCATTCTATGGCGACGCCCATCTTGCCATTTCACCCCTTGAAACTGGATTTCTTGGGCAGGGCCCTTCACTTTGTCTCGCTTAATAGCGAAACCAGCAGACAGGAGGATCTGGATTATCCGTTCTCCTTTTTTAAAAACCTCCGTCGCTGTATCACCCCACACAACGATATCATCTATATACTGCAGGTGCTCTGGAGCACCGCCCTGTTCCAATGTGGCTTGGATCAGCCCATGGCAGATGGTCGGGCTGTGTTTCCACCCCTGGGGCAAACGATTCCAAGTGTACTGAACACCCCTCCAAGTAAAGGCAAACTGTGGCCTACACTCTGTGGCCAAAGGGACAGAGAAGAATGCATTGGCAATATCAATGGTGGCATACCATTTTGCCTCTTTGGATTCCAGCTCATACTGGAGTTCCAACATGTCTGGCACTGCAGCACTCAATGGGGGTGTGACCTCATTAAGGCCACGATAGTCCACTGTCAGCCTCCATTCTCCACTGGCTTTGCGCACTGGCCATATGGGGCTATTGAAGGGTGAATGGGTCTTACTAATTACTCCCTGACTTTCTAGTTGTTGAATGAGCTTATGGATAGGGAGCAAGGAATCCCTATTAGTACGGTACTGTCGTCTGTGTACTGTTCTCGTGGCAATTGGTACCTGTTGTTCTTCCACCCGTAGTAACCCCACAGCAGACGGGTCCTCTGATAGGCCAGGCAAATCAGACAGCTGCTTAATATTGTCTGTTTCTATAGCAGCTATTCCAAAAGCCCATCTGTATCCTTTGGGGTCCTTGAAATGTCCCCTTCTTAGGTAATCTATTCCAAGTATGCAAGGAGCCCCCTGGCCAGTCACTATACGATGTTTCTGCCAGTCTCTACCAGTGAGGCTTATCTCAGCCTCCAATACAGACAGTTCATGTCTCATATCTTCACTCCAACTGTTCTTAGTGCCCCCAACCCCAGCCTCTTTGCACTTCAATATGTTTTAGTCAAATATGCCTGTTTGCAGGATAAGTGCACTATTGAAGTCTGCAGAAAACAAGAAAAACATGAACTGATTCTTTCCTTTTAGAAACGAGAGGCTGAAAGCACAACCTGTGTGGCTGTTCACAAAACAAGCAATTGATTGAAGAAATATTTGGGAGTAACATAGCTGTGTTTTAAATTTTACAGCCTCTATTAGATTTCCACCTCCAGTCCTTTCTGCCTTCCCTCAGATTAAGATATGGAAAATCCCTTCCTTGGCTCTCCTCTTGCAAAGGGCCTTCACAAACATTCCGCTGTGCAGTGGAGCTGTGATCCCCCTGCCCCAGGCAGCAGCTGTGGCAGCATAAGCCCTGCCGGGGGGCTCCTTCCCCCCACACATCTCCCCGCAGCACCCTGGGCAGCTCCCCGGGCAGGCTGAGTGCAGACACTCAGGGCTGTGCTCTGACACTGCAGCATGGAAGCCCTCGGGTGGAGCAGAAGGCTTTTTCCACAGTAAAGAAACATGCAGTGCCTGCAGCCAGATCTTCTACGGGATGTCCCTGGTTTGTTTAACCCTCTATGAAAAGAAGCTGCATGGTCTGCAGTGAGACTTACCTTTTCATGGTCTGCGTGGAATGCTCTTGCTGTGTGCCCACAGTCTGCTCACACCGTGCACATCCTGTAAGCTCTCTCCCCTTTCTCTCCTCTCCTTCTGTCACCTGTAGACTGTGCTGTGCACAAGAGCTGCTCCTGGGCACAGCTGTCTCTCTGCAGCACTGCCCACTTGTATGAGCTCCATGTGTCCCAGGAGCCCGGCCCAGCTCAGCAGCAGAGGATGTCATACTTTATCCTTCCCACCCGTCTCCCCTGAGATGTCCCTGTGTCCTCTTTGCCATCAGATCCTGGAAAACAGCCACATCATGATTGTACTTTGAAATCTGATGAATTAAATACCAAATGTACAGTGGTCAGTGACTGATTCCAGACCTGATACCTGAGATCCTGTGATGAAACAAAATGGGCATACAGGCAAGGACAGAGAGAGGTGAACTTCCCCTGTGCAGGGCAGTGATTTCACTGAGGCAGTGCAGGCGTCACATCCCTAATTGGAAACCCTGGGGAATGAATGAAATGAATCCCAATGAAATGGGATTCAACTCCTCATGGACACACAGTATCATTGGGATTCCTCTGGTTCAGCTCCGATGTACACAAGGACAAATGGATCTAATTTTATTTATTTATTTGTTTGTTTGTTTGTTTTGAGGCTGTAAGCTTAAAAGATGAACATACATGTCAATAAAACTGAAACAAAGAATTGAAGACAAAGAATTCAATGAAAATGTTTTAACTCTTCTCATCATGAGAAATTCTCATGAGTCTTGATCCATTTTTAGTTGTAAATATGAGAATTTGTAGGGATTTTGTGTCTTTTTTTTTTCTTTTTTTTTTTTTTTTCCTATATTTCAAATGCCTTTGGGTACAGAGACACCATCAGTGGTGCCATTGCTATTGCCCTGCGACTAAAGCCCAGCGTCCACCGCTGCTCTTCCCTGCTGCCTATTTGATGTCCCTCATTTTTCAGGTGTCTGGAGCTGTCCTGAATAAATGGCCGTGGTAAAGGGCATGTTTTCAGCAGGCCATTTGGACTCACGCTCCTCCCACTGCCTGCCATATTTCCCCATCCTTGTTCAGTCAGATACCTCCCAATTATCTGTCAGGTTTCTGACTTTCAAGGAGATTACTTGAATTTGCTCTGTCTCTCCAAAGTCTGATTGACTGTGTTTTCAAATCCTTCACCATAATTCTATCTATCCCTTCCTATCTTTTCTTTTTCTCTTTCTTTCTCTTTCTCTTTCTATTTTTCCCTTTCTTTTTCTTTTTCTTTTTCCTTTTCTTTTTCTCTTTCTCTTTCTTTTTCCTTTTCCTCTTCCTTTCTCTTTTTCTTTTTTTTTCTGTTTCTTTTACTTTTTTTAAATTTTTCTTTATCTTCTTTTTTATTTTCCTTCTTTTACTTCTTTTTCTTATTGTCTTTCTTTTTAATTTTTTTAAAGCACAATGTCTAAAAGATGTTCATTAATGTCAGTAAAAGTTAAAAATATGAGTTGAAGACAAAGATATAAATAAATGAGAATGTGTTAAACATTCTCAATGTGTGAAATACTCACATGTCCTGTTCAGTTTTAAGTTGATACCTCTCAACTACCTGGCTGATCTATCCCAGGAAGATTACTGGAATTTGCTCCATCTCCCAGAGTCTGATGGCCTCTGTTGTCAACTCCTTCACTGTGATTCAATCTATCCTATCCTACCTCAGTATAAATCATTTCTTTTAAAAATATTCCATATGAAAGACAAACTTCAATAGATGCAGCTTGAACATGGCATGCAGTTGATCACTGTTTTACTGTTCATTCAATTGCATCACCTTTCCTTCCATTTGCTGGCCAGATAAAAAAGAGAAATCTTTCCTTTTCCATGTGCAGATGGTTCTCTGAGGAAAGCCAGTGGGAGTTGGTGCAAAGCAGTTTTAACACTGAGCGGATGAATGCAGAGGAGAAGAGAGATGTGAAGAAAAGTGATGCAAGTCCCATAGGTCCATTGTGAGCAGAAATTGGGTGGGGAGGTTGAGAAGGACATTTGTCAACACAGTAACAGTACAGAACTCATTGGGACATCGTGGATTGGTATCAGTTGCACAGTGCTGCTTTAAACCCAGCTATAAATAAAGAGACAATAAATTTATAATGGATTCTTTCTCTTTAAGCTCTCTCCAGATATCCCTCCTTTTTGCTGAACAAGTTCTGATAACCTGAAGAAGATAACAAGATGGCATAAGGCACAGGAGATTCTTTAGGTTATAATGGTCCCAGGGCGCATTTGATGCTGAGTTCGTCAGCCTCCAGTGCAGAGAGAAGTTTGCACGAAGTGCTCAACAAGACAAAGTCACAAGTAACAGTGAAGTTTCTTGGAGTATTAATGGGCCCAGTGAGGGCCATTACCAAGCAAGCTTCCCAAGGGACTTGTTAGAGAAGATAACTGGAAGCCATGACTACAGGCAGGCAAAGGCACTGGCATGCTAAGAAACCTCTCCTTTGCCTTACGAAGCAGACAGGTCAAGCCCTGATTACAAGACCAGTGGTAGAGAGATCCTGTATCTCATGTTGGCTCCTGGCATTTCCTGGGGCAATGGGTTGGAGGTCTGTATGATGTTAAATGAAAGACATGGGGACAGAAGATCCCAGGCTCTACATGTGGTGCAAGGACGCTGTGAGGTTCATGTCCCATATGAGACCTATGTTTCATTGCAGGATCTGAGAAGGGATGTGAGAAGGGCCCAGTCTGAACAAGCAGTCAATCCCTGTGAAACTCTGAACTTCAAATCTCTGAGTTCCAGTGCCCTCCTTTGCACATTCTCCCAGAGTTTAATGTCCTTTATGTTCTGCAGTGCCCAGAAGTGCACCTAGTGCTGCTAGTGAGGCAGTAGCAATGCAGAGCAGAGAGGGATGATCCTTTCCCTCACCCAGCTGGCAATAAGTTGCTTCATGCACTCCAGGGGACTGTTGTCTTTCCTGGCTGCCTTGGCACACTGCTGACTCACATTCAATTTGATGCAGACCAGGACCCCCAATCCTTTTCAGTGAGACCACTCTCCAGTGTCCCATATCCAGTCAGTGTGTATGTCCAGCGTTGCCCCTACCCAGGTGCACAATCAGGCACTTGTTCTTGTTATACTTTATGCACTTGGTGCTTAGTACCAACTGGTACCCACTTCTCTGACTTGTCCACATCTCTCTGCAAGTCCTCTCCACCCTCAGTGGAGGCAACAGCACCTCCTCATCTGGTCTTATCAGCAAACTTGCTCAGAACATCTTCTAGTCCTGCATTCAAGTCATCTGCATAAACATGAAAGGAAAGTGGCCCCCAAATGGAACCCTGGGGACCCCGACAGTGACCATCTACAAGCCTGATGGAACCCACTGACTATAATCCTTTGGGACTGACCTACTGGCCAACTGCTCACCCACCACATTGTGTTTCTGTCTAGCCATATGCAGAACATTCTGTCCAGAAGGTTGTTGTGAGAAACAGTGTCAAAATCTCCACTGAAATCCTCAAGGATTACATCAACTGGCTTCCCTTGGTCAACTAAACGGATAACTGTGTCACAAAATGAGCTTAAATTAAACAGGACCTTCGCCTCACAAACTTGTGTTGGCTGCGACCAATGACAGAATTGACCTTCAGCTGTTTTTCCATAACTCCCACCATCATTTTCTCCATAATTTTACCAGGCTCTGGACTGACAAGTCCATAATTGCCCATGTCATCTTTCTTGCTCTTCCTTACAATGAGACAACATTTGCCAGCTTCCTGTCAGCTGGCATGACCCTAGACTTCTTTAGATGCAATTGAAATGAGAGCCCAGAGCACACAAAGGCGTCATCATTGAAAGAAAGTAGATGTGCCATAGCTTTGCAATGCCTTGAACTCCAGAGAATGCCACAGATGGAGCAGAGGGGAAGATTTGCCTCTTCTGTAGTGAACTCATTCTTTTGGTAAGCAGAATAACACTACCTGATACATGGGGACTGTGTCTCTGCTCTGCTCTGCTCAGCTCACAGGGCAGCAGTGCAGGGTGTTGCTCTCATGTCAGTGCAAGTAAACTCACTTTAATCCTTTTTCCTCTGTAAATGCTTCCTCTATTTCTATGCTCACATACACTTCCACATTCCCTCAAGTACACTTCCATATATCATTAACAATTACACTTTCTTGTACCATCAAAACAGTTTGTCAAACAATACTGTTCTTCAGTTCACATAAACTCCCTTAATACAGTCTGTATTCTTCAGTTATAAACACTGTGCCACAGAACCAGCACTGACTGAACCACCTCCCTCACACACTTCCTCACAAGCAGTACATAGTATTACATAAATGGGTTGACACTCATTGGTGGTGGAATGTACACCTCTCCTCAGGACAATCTTACTAATCTACAGAGCACAAACTCCCATCTTCTTACATACAAGCAGAAAGTACATATGAGTGGACAGACAACACAGTCTTTCACTTTGTCCGTGTCTGGCCATTTCCCTCACAGGAGGAAGGAAACATGGATCGGGACTCAGCACTCACCCTGCAGCTGTTCTGTGTCTCACTCACACCACACTCACTCTGACATTTAGATCAAAAACCATGGTTTATTCATACTACACAATGCTGACAACGTTTTCTAGCTGGAATCTTAATAACACTCATACTCTGGTCGACCAGTTGCAAACGTTAATGTTTTTCCCAGAGTCGGCTTGACACACGGTACCAAACACTTAAAGCAGATGATAATATTGAACATACAACCTATAAGCCCCATAATTACACCTTGGAGAACCCAGGCTACCATTTGACAGGCTATCCACTATATCCCATACCCGTAGGAGACACCAACCTAGGTCCCTCCTATTGTCAACTACCTGGGAGAGAGTATTTGTTCTTGTTTCCATTCATATGACATACAGTTCCCTTTCATAGGAACTCACCCAAGGAGTCTTCCTACCCCAGCTGGCAACCAAAGCCATGAGCTCACCTCCCTGGGAGCAGCACGTATGGCTGTAAACTGTGTAGGATGTCTCCTCAAGACATATGGGCTCCACTTACCATACACATACCTGGTCCACCTATGGGTGGTCCTTGTCTGTCCCTGCAGTGATCAGGTGAGGAAGGGAGTCCTTCAGAGAAATCTCAGGGTGCGCCAAAAGTGTCTCCCTCTCAGCTGGTCCTGCAGCGAACAGAGCTGGTCCCACCTGGGCCGCCAAATTGACTACAGGAATTGAACTCTATAACCTCTATAACTGATACAGTCTCCCATGACATACTTATACCAAAGTTGAGGAAGTATGGGATAGGTGAGCGGACAGTGAAGTGGGTCGAGAATGGGCTGACTGGCAGAGTGCAGAGGGTTGTCGTTGGCGGTTCAGTGTCTGGCTGCAGGGCTGTAACTAGCGGCGTCCCCCAGGGGTCTGTGCTGGGTCCAGTCTTGTTCAACATCTTCATCAATGACCACTCTCAGCAAGTTTGCTGATGACACGAAGTTGGGAGGATTGGCTGACACACCTGAAGGCTGAGCTGCCATTCAGTGAGACCTGGACAGGCTGGAGAGCTGGGCAGTAAGAAACCAGATGAGGTTTAACAAAAGCAAGTGTAGAGTCTTGCACCTGGGTAGAAATAATTGCATGCACCAGTACAGGCTGGGGGAAGAGCTGCTGGAGAGGAGCTCTGCTGAGAGGGACCTGGGCGTCCTGGTGGACGACAGATTGACCATGAGCCAGCAGTGTGCCCTTGTAGCCAAAAAAGCCAATGGCATTATGGGGTGCATTAAAAAGAGCATGTCCAGCAGGTCGAAGAAGGTGATCCTCCCCCTCTACTCTGCCCTGGTGAGGCCTCATCTGGAATATTGTGTCCAGTTCTGGGCTCTCCAGTACTGAAAGGACAGGGATCTCTTAGAAAGAGTCCAGTGGAGGGCCACAAAGATGGTGAAGGGCCTGGAGCATCTCCCCTATGAGGAGAGACTAAGCAAACTGGGTCTGTTTAGCCTTGAGAAAAGAAGGCTGAGAGGGGACCTGATCCAGGTCTATAAATATTTGAGGTGTGGGGGGCAAAGTGTTGAGGCCAGACTCTTTTCAGCATTCTGTGGAGACGGGACAAGGGGAAACAGACAGAAACTGGACCATAGGAAGTTCTGCACTAATGTGTGCAATAACTTCTTTATGGTGAGAGTGACAGAGCACTGGAACAGGCTGCCCAGGGTGGTTGTGGAATCTCCTTCTCTGGAGATATTCAAGACCTGCCTGGATGCCGAGCTGTGCAACGTGGTGTAGGGAACCTGCTTTGGCAGGGGGGCTGGACTCAATGGTCTCTGGAGGTCCCTTCCAACCCCTACAATTCTGTGATTCTGTGAATATCATGGGGTGGTTTGGATGGGGAAAGACTACCCCTTTGAATGACCTTTTGTCAGGGCATGTCCTGGGATTCCTAGGATCCTCAAAATGCAGCATTGCTTCTATCACTGAAAAATGGGGCCCTGTGTGGGATGGAGGGAGGGTCCATGAGTCCCTGGCCCACCTGACTGAGTATTTCCATGGTCTTAGCAAAGACATACTTACAACTTGAGAATGACAGTTAGCTGCGTTCATGGTGGCATGGCCACTGCTGATGGCCTTGAACTGTCTGAACATAACTGAAGAGGCTCAGGCTGATGCAAATCAGCTATTGAATGACAGTGTTGAAAAACTGGAAAGACAGGTGGCAGTTTTGATGGGGAAAAAACCTAATTCAATCATTCTCCTATGGAAGATCAGGGACATCTCTCTGGAAGACCATGGGGACCCTGTACAAGGGAATCTGTATAAAATGGACTCTGTAAATGAAGGCACTAAAAGGTCAGATTTTGAGGTTCCATTTGGACTAGATCTATTTGAGATCTGACTGATTGTAACCAAAAAATGAAAAAAAAAATCCAGGATAGGCTGGTGGGAGTGCCCTGACCAGTGTCCAACCCCCCAAACCCTGCTGCCCATAATACAGCAGCTGAACTGTTGGATATAGTACAGTGGTTTAGACAGAAACCAAGAGAGCATGCCAGCATAGCTGCCCTGGTTATGGGACATGGAGGCAGAAAGCGCTGTGGTGAACAGACTGGAAATTTCAAAACTGACATCCATTACTACTCACCCTGCCCTCAGGCAAAGACTGTATGCTCTGTCCAACATAATGAGGTTAGCCATTTGATCAGTGAATGATTTATGGCTGTGTGTCATATAACATTGCCAAATAAGAATGACATACCATTAAATATCAGCCTGTGGTCCTCTATGGAGGACTAACAAAATTATATTAGAGAATTAGGCATGAAAGAGGCAATCTATGAAGATGATTTTGAGAGCCCAGTCAATAAATTTTTCATCAGGAACGAGGGATCTCATCCTACAGCCATCACCTTTACATCAGTATGGGTCTATGTTATCCATACTGAACCCCCCAGTGGCCCTCAGGTGCTGTAATACAACAGGCTGCCCAATTGATGGGGAGACAAGAGTGTTTACGGCCAGATGCAGGCTCTGAATGGTGGTGGAAAGGTCTGAGAAAGGCAGAGAACCATCTGCTGCCATGACATCTGCGTCCAGCCCCTAAGGTAATCCAGTCTGGACCCATTAGGGTCTTGAGACAACAAATGTTTAAAGACCAGATTAGAGCAGGAGTTCAGTTTAAAAAGATCGATGGACAGCATAATCAGGAAAAAATATCTGTTAAACAGGCCCAAGCACTGAGTATTTATAGTCCAACCTTTTCAGCCAAACTAGATGTGAATGTAACTCAAGAAGGGTCTGGATGGGGGCTCTGGCAGAGCCAGAGTTCTTTGTGAACCCCTATGAGGTTTTGGTCACAGGTTTGGCATGGAGCAGAATAAAGATACATCACAGTTGAAAAGCATTTATTGGCTACCTATTATACACTACAGGTGGTAGATCCAGTAACTCAGATTTCAGAGGTTATCGTTAAACAACAAGGCCAGTCCAGGGGTGGGTAAAAGATCTAACACACATCTCTATGATGGGGGTGGCCCAATCACAAGCAGTGGTGCGCTCAGTTGTTCTGCTTGCCTGCTCCTCAAGGAGTTAGGAGAAATCTATGCCTGCTGCGTGTTCGAGTGCATGCGCAATGCCATGTGGAGGGCTTATCACAATAAAGATTGGCGGATTTGCTGCGTAGACCGGTCAGAACTCAGATCTGCGTTGTGCTTCCTGCGGCACCAAACGCCCAACAGTGGCAGTTCCGTGTATTGGCCAGCAGGTGGCAGCAGAGACCACGGAAAGAACGTCTGCGGGACAGACCCTGGGGATCCGTTCTCTTTTGATTATAGGGGAAGAACACAAAGATGGATTAAAAAAAAAAGGGGGGGGGGGGGGGGGGGGAGGAGGAGTGGGAAAAGAAAAAAAGAAAAAATCAAACCACAGCAAACAAATAAATCTTCTCCAAACGTAGCAAACGTGAATGTCTGTCAATAAATAAATGAGTAATTGAATTGATGTCTGTTTCCCCTCTCCCCCGCCCCCCCCAACTTCCGAGATGAAGAAACACCTGGTATCAATTGGACAGATGCACACAGTGAAGCCAGGGATGGTCTGAAACGCAAAGCAGCTGAGCAGCTTTTAGAAGAAAACAGAGTAGTAACAACTTCTGTACCTACATTCACCACTCTGAGATCCTGTCTGGGTCACCCAAGGCTTGTAAATAACCACTGGGTCGGTTCTGATGTCGAGTGATTTGTTGTCAGTTCTCTCATGGTTCTCCGGTCAGTTCTCCGGTGCCAGGATCTGCCACAGGGCATTCTGACCACGGGCATCATGTTTCTACGCTGCCGCCTGCATTTAACAGGCAATGGGACTGCCCAGCATGTGCAAGGCAGCACCTCTTTCACACCACCAGAATGTTTAAGGCTGTTGGGATTGTTGTTAGCGTCCCATTAACACTGAGGCTAGAGATACCCTTAGGATTGACATTACTATTAGCATTACCAGATAGGGCACCCAGATGGTGCCCTATCTGGGTCATTTCCAGGGGATGTCAGGAGTAAGGCACAGTGTCAGGAGAAAAAGAACAGACTCTGTTACTTTATAAACGTGATAATAGAGAGAGTTCATTGGAAAAAATACAACTCTTAAATAATACAAAGCATGCTTCTGATTGGATGCAGGCATCATCTGGGCTCTGATTAATATTACTCTTAAGGTAAAGATTATTGTTACCATAATGATTTTTTTTTTTTTTTTGGATTATGATCAGGGTTAAGGTTCCTTTTGCTACAAACTTCTAGCATCATTTTTGTTGTTACATTAGGAGTTAGAGACGATTTTAGAATCAGGGTAAGGGTTAGGATTAGAGTTACATTGCGGGTTAATGCTGTTATCTTTACAGCTCCTGTGAGGGTTGGGGTCTGGTTCAGTTATTTAAAAATGAAATGAAAAAAGAATAATAAAAAAAAAATTGAAAGCTTCAGATTTCATTAATCTTTGTGGGAATCATATAATGTGCAACTCAAATCTACCTCTTCATGCAGTGACTGCCTGTAAATTTGCTAGAGCCTGATATAATATGGCCTTGTGCCATAGTCCTTTAGATTGTTGCTAGGATTCCTTTCCATATATTGAAATTGAATTGACCTAATATATAGGTCAGTTACCAACCTCTTGTTTTTAGGTCTGCCTTGTACTTTTCTGCGGACAGAGAAGGGCAATGTTTCCAACAGTCAGTACATTCATTCTGTCCTGTGCTGGGCTCTACCCACCCTGCGTATTTATCTTGTGCTTGTCTCAATTCTACCCATGTCAGAGTGCCCCCAGTCTGAACTTAACTCTGTTCAGCAACTTTCTTGGTGGAAAAACTACTTATACAGCTGTTTTACAAGAGGGTTATACATTCAGTTAGGGCCTACACTATGTACTGAAAATACTGGAAACTTCCTCTGCAAAAACACAATCTACCTCTCCCATCTGTGCAGCCTTGCAGACCCAGAGCACGCCAGGTTATTTCTGCTTTCATAGCATTTGCATGCTGTAGGGTGAGCAAAAGGTTCTGCTGCTTGATTCTTCTGCAAGAGCTGCCTACCGGCAAATGGTTGCAGGGATGGAGCATGTGACAGAAAGCATTTGTCTCCACAAGAGCAGAGTTACATTCAGTGCAGAGTGTGAGAGTCAGGTTGGTGTGGAAAAGCACTGACACGCTGGGGATGATGCAGTGCTCACATGTCTAACACTCACAGACATTACTGTCAGAAGGATGGTGCTGTGTTGGGCTTCTACCTTTGGCAGCCCCTGGAGAAATGCTGGGGCACACAGAACACCTTTGTATTGCACTGACTGCTGCCATGCAGCATGGATTTAACACACCAAATCCAGAGGAGCATGACTGCATCTAACTTCCCTGAGAAAAACTACTGTAGCTGAAGAGATGAGGAGGCAGCTGCTCATCTGCAGAACAAGCAGCACTGCCAGACACTGGGCCAGGTGAGCACCTCCTGCTGCAGCGTGATGATGACAGGGCTGGAGATGATCTGCAAAGCCAGCTTAAAAGTGGGAGACGTGAGTCAACATGGCAGGAGGACAGAGGTGTTAGGGAGCAGCCAAGGCATCAAAGAGTATCAAAAGGCTTTAAAAGGTATCACAAAGCGACAGCCAGGAAGACTGGGATTATCATGAGCAGCAACCTGGATGCTAGAGATTATTTGCAGCCATACAAAATGGTAGAGATCTTGCTGCTGACATCCCAAAGCCATGCAAAATGGGAACCCAGAGCTCTGCCTGCACGAACCCCACAGCCATAGCATTGCAAGCTGAGCTGCCTTGCTGTTTGTTGCATTCATCCCAATCCCTGTGAATGAAGACTCGGAATGCAGCCAAGGCGATGATTGAGCATGAGAGTGACTTTATTCAATAAAAGACAGGAGGGCTTGAGAGGTCAAGGGTGAAGATGGGACTCCTCTTGTCAAGATGAGAGTGGCTCAGAGCTGGTGCTGCTGCCTGGTGCCTGGGACTGGCAGCCTGACTCTAAGTCCCCATCTAAGATGCTCAGCTTCACCTCACTGATGCTGCCCTGCTCCTGCATGGTGGTGCTGCTGTTGGGGCCCTCGGGCTGTGCTTGGGATGGGCAGCACTGCAAAGGTGCTGGGTCGCAATCCAGGCAGGTGACTGCTGTGTCTGGCAGGCTCAGGTCAGGAGCTTCAGCAGAGCCAGGAGATATGAGAGCATGAACGTGGATGAGCCCCTTGTGTCCATCACTGATACCATGTGGAAGGCTGTCATCCGAATTGCAGCGATTCGTGCTTAATAAGAACTCTCCATTGATGGAAACACACTGCACATCACTACTTGGTTTGGATCTTTGGGGTTGACAAGGGCTCAAATTATCTAGGAAGGCACAGAAACACAAGGGTTAGTGTCAAACGTTTGCAAGTTGAATCATGCAAGAGGTTGTTGATACTTGGTAATAGAGTGGCGGCAGGACAAAGCAAATAAGCTTGAAGCAACAGAGCCACTGTCTTGAAAGTGATCCTCGTGCAGGTCCATAAGTTTTGACTCTGCCTGGACTTCATATGGGGCAGTATGACATCACAAAGGGGTGATATGATGTCACAAATGGGCATTATGACGTCACAAATAAGCATTATGATGTCACAAAGGGGCACTATAATGTCAAAAAGGGGCATTATGACATCACAAATAAGCATTATGATGTCACAAAGGGCATTATGACATCACAAAGGGGCATCGTGACGTCACAAAGGATTGTTATGACGTCACAAAGAGGCATTATGACATCACAAAGGGGCATCGTGACGTCAGAAAGGGGCATTGTGATGTCAGAAAGGAGCATTATGACATCACAAAAAGCATTATGACGTCACAAAATGCATTATGACGTCACAAAGGGGCATTATGACATCACAAAGGGGTGTTACCATCACCCTGCGCCCAACTCCTCTCTCCCTCCTATTGGCTCCCTCTCCCACCAATCCCCGATCTCCCCTCCCCTTAGGCATTGAATTCTCTTCTCACTACCTCCTCCCAGTCCTCCCCTAGGAACAGAAACCATTCAGATTCTACAGCAAACTACAGCATCTGCACTGCAAGAGCACACTGAACCACCTGCAACAATGAAACATGGTTTTGGAGAGTGGGTTTGAAAACACACCTTTAGACAGCTGTCTCCCTGTAGCCAAAAGGAAACCAAGCAGCAAAAGAAGAGTCCAGCCTGAAACATGCCCATGCTACTAGCCCAGGTTTTTCACAATGAATGTAAAATCCATCCTGCTCTTGAGGTAACAAATGACCAGTGGGTCTCCCCTTGCTCCACCCCTTCTCCTTCAAAGCCAGAAAAAGAAAGAAAAAACAAGCAGAAGAAACCCAGACGTACCTTTCCACACACAAAGCAGAAAGTGGAACAGCAGTTGTCTCCTTCCTGAGACATGGTGGGGAGCATCCCAGAGGAAGCCCAAGTTCTTTGCTTCTCTCCACAGGGACTTCAAGCACTCTTGGCAAGAGCTGCTTTGGTTCTTTCTTCAATTGCTTCCATCACCAGAATCTCCTTTGGAAAAGGAACACTAAAGAAAGAATCAGCAAATGAGAAAGAATGAGCAATAACCACTTTCCCAGCTTTCTTCTGACATGCAATTAAGACTCACGACTTGGGCAAGGTCTTAAAATCAGCTGGTTACAAGAACTGTCCCAAAATATATCCAGCTTCTGTACAGCTGCCGTTATTTCTGTCAGTGAGTGTAATCACAGAATCATAGAATGGCCCAGGTTGGAAGGGACCTCAAGGATCATGAAGATCAATCACCTCCCTGTCCCTGCTGGCCATCCCCTCTTCTGATGGAGCCCAGGGGACCATTTGCTCTCTGAGCTGCAAGAGCACGCTGATGGCTCACGTTCTGTTTTTCATCCACCAGGACCCCCAGGTCCTTCTCTGCGGGGCTTCTCTTAAGGACTGCTCCTCCCAGGCTGTACAGATGCCTGGGATTCCTCCAGCCCAAGTGCAAAACCTTGCACTTTGCTGTGTTCAACCTCATTAGATTCACCTAGGCCAACCTCTCGGTTGAGCTCCCTCTGAATGGCATCCCTTCCTTCCACTGCGTCAGCCGCACCACTCAGCAAACAGCAGAGAATGCACTCCATTGCATCATTGGTGTCACTGATAACCATGTAAAAAAGCACTGGTCCCAAGACAGACTCCTGGATGACACCACTTGTTATTGGCCTCCACCTGGACACAGAACCATGAATCACCACCCTCTGTCTGTGGCCTTTCAACCAATCCCTTATCCACCAGGTGGTCCACCTGTCAAATCCACATCCCTCCAGTTTAGAGATAAGGATGTGGTGGAGGGCCATGTAAAAGATCTTGCTCAAGTCCAGGTCAATGACATCAGTTTCCTTCCTTTTGTCCACAAATGCCGTCACTCCATCATAGAAGAGCACCAGATTGGTTAGGCATGGCCTTCCCCTGCTAAAGCCACTCTGACTGTCTTGGATCACATGCTCATTCCTTATGTGATCAAGCATGTCTTTGAGGCGGATCTGTTCTTCACCATCTTCATCACAGTTCTACATTTGAATCAAATAATTGGTGTTGCTGTCACCAAGAAAACCTCTTTGTCTTCTACTCCTGCTGCACTACTGTGCTTTCACCAGAAGCAAAGGGAGAGGCCACCTCCTAGATCCAAATTTTAAGAAACCAACACCCAATAGGTGTCATCTGAAGTAAAATAGGAGAGAAATTAAGATGACTCTTTTGCATCCAGCTTGGATCACTCCCTCACTCAGGCACACCACCATCAGATCAAGGAGATGCTGCCTTCAGCTTAGAGACTGTATGGGAAATCACAGCTTGAACCTCTGATTAATCAGCTGAGGCAAGTGTTGGGCCAGCTGCGGGAGCACAGGTGAGAGTAATCTAGCTGTGCTCCCAGAAGGGGTGGACCTCGACTGCACCTCTTCTGAGACCTCACCTCATTTAAAGGCTGACCACCACTAAGGCAGAATCTCTTGGAGACTGCTCCTCAGTTGAGACTGCCTCAGCTTTCTGGTCAAGGCACCAACATTGGTGAGTTTTCCTTTGCTAATAATCTTTGACTATTTACCACCATCTTGGTTAACATCTTTTTACTAGCCACCCTTACAGAGACCATAAGGGCTTGGGCTTCCAAACTCTCAGCAAGCATCTGGATCAGACAGCTTCCTGCTGGGGAGCCCCCTGCATCACTGCTGCCTCCTCGTGTTCCGTACCCGCAGATGCTACAGAGCTCATTAGCATGGACTTCCTTCCTCCCCTCAGCAGCTGCTCCTGCACTCACCTTCATTCCTACTCAGATACCGGCCACTTCCAGCACCAGCTGACCTGCAAGACACAGAAAGGAAAGGTGGGAGTCATGCAAACGCAGAAGCCCAAGGCTGCGTCACCACCACGTTTGGCAGCCTTGGGAAGTCAGCTGCAACTACATCCTTTGTCAGAATGGAAACAGGCACCGTCAATTAAGTGTGACCTCTGAACTCATTGCCACCATCAGAAATAGGCACTGAAATTGCTCACTTCACTGCAGCTGGTTACCTCCTGATTTTGGGTAAATGCGGACACTGTCTTGAGGGCTACCAGAAAAACGATATCAACTTCATTGTAGGTGGTTAAGCTTGGAAGCTGGACTTGAGCAAGAAAAGTTTCTCAGCTCAGAATCACAGAATTATCAAGGTTGGAGAAGACCTACAAAATCATCTGGTCCAACCATTACCAATACTTCCCGGATAAATCATACCTCTCAACACAACATCCAAACGTTTCTTGAGCACTCCCATGGTCGGTGACTCCACCACCTCCCTGGGCAGTGCTATCCAATGCCTGAATACCCTTTAGGGGAAGTAATATTTCCTAATGTCCAGCCTGAATCTTTCCTGGCACAGCTTAAAACCATTCCCTCTAGATCTATAACTGATCACACGAGAGAAGAGGCCAAACCCCAGCTCACTACAACCTCCCTTCAGGACGTTATAGAGAGTTATAAGGTCTCCCCTGAGCCTGCTCTTTTCCAAGCTGAACAATCCTAGTTCCCTCAGCAGCTCCTCGTAAGGTTTGTGCTCCAGACCCCTCACTACCTTCGTAGCTGAAGACGTTCCAGAACCGCAAGGTTTTCTTGCAGGGAGGGGCCCAAAACTGAATAGGTCAAACATCCTTCTCTCCATCATTGCTGTCACGTGGAAGGCTGTCCTTGGAAATGCAGTGACTCATGCATCCTAACTGCACTCCATTGATGGAAGCACAACGTGCATCATTGCAACTTGCTGGTGGGTTCCTGTATTGGCAAGGGATCGATTCACCTGGAAAGAGTAGATACACAGCATTTAGCGTCAAACTTTCACTGTCCAAGGAGGCAAAGGCTTGGTGCTGCCTGTCAAGCAGGTTTCAAGCAGCTTGTGAGACTCATCTGGGAAAGACAGGAGTCAACCAAAGATGTCAGGCATGGGCTTGAATGCCAGAAGGAGGTACAAGCCCACTGAAAGCATGAATTCTACCTGTGTTGCTGACAAGCAGTGTTTTGAAAGTTGGATTTGCACCCTTACCTGCCAGGACCACGACTTCTGCTTCAGAGGGCTCCCTGGCACTGCTCTGCAGTTGGTGTTTGGCCACAGGGGATGGTTTGCCCAGGCAGAAGCAGGAACGCCAACTGCCAGCTGCTGACTCTGCCCTCTTCCTGGGAGAACTCAGTCTGGAGAGAAAACAGAGCATGCTGTCAGTCGTGGTGCAGGATGAGGGAAGAGCTGCACCGAGCCCTTGCCAATAGTTGCCTGTTCCCGCCACTGCCTGCTTTCTGCTGAAACACAGCCTAGAAACACCCTCTGTTTCAAACAGCAGAGGATGCTTCCATTCCTACAGCTCAGCCCTCAAGTCCTGCTGGCTACATTCCTCTCAATGATTTCAAGCAAGATTCGGAGCATGTGAGTAAAGGCTCCACAGCTGGACAGGAAAGGAGCTGGCAGGCGTAACTGCTTTCTGTGGAACCGTACAGTTATAAGGGAAGCTCAAAAGCATCCCTGACTCTTACGTTAACACCTCCTCGGCCTCAGCTCACTGCCACCTTTAATTTCTAGTGCCAGCAAGTCTGACCAACAGCTCTGCTTACATGAGAAGCACAATTGGTTTCAGGCACATGGCCCTGAAATCTGGAAAACCCCAAGATTTCCATGTACAGCCAGCACAGAACAGGATAGACGCCAGCGTGGCTTTCTGCATCTTGTGACTGCCTGCCCAACCAGGAAGGAAAGGCACCTTGTGTGGCTCCACTGAGGCCATAGGGCAACTGTGTGTTAGTTGAATCCTCAAAGATATAATGGACAAAAAATAAACCAATAAAAATCATCCGAACAATGATGGTAGGGGCTGGAAAGGGAATTCCTCTTTCTTTATCTTTCAGATGGAAAATCAATGATTGCGTTGAAGTTCCTCAGTACAGCTGCAGGCCCTTCCTCCACTTGTATCTTGCTGCTCCGTGTTGCAACAGGAGAGCTGCTCTGGCCTCTCCTCTCAGCCTGTGCCGCCTGCACGGTGAGCAGCTTTGTGGATGGAGAGACCCACACAGACTTGGGCCCAGGCAGAGAACTGTGCCCTGCAAGGGAAAACCACAGCTAAGACAGAAAAGGAAGCAGCAGCACAGCCATCCCCATTCTGCATATCTCTCAGAATTGCTCATCCGAGCCACTGGAAGAAGAGGAGCTCAAAATAACTGTGTGCTCAGAGGTATGCTCGTGGCAAAGGACACAGCCACAATTAAGAGCAGCTCACTGTATCTTAAGAGGCAAACAAAAAGCCTAGAAAAACTAGGGGCCAGAGATCTCAGAAAGCATCACTGCCACACTTCAATCAAGTTTCACCTGCTTGCAAAACGTCTTAAGAGCAGTGATGGTTTTCTCCATGTAAGGCTTGGACACTCTCAGGACCCATCAACAGGGCACCATATTCTAACCTAAGCCCAGAAGCCTGCTGTCTCCTCAACAGTAACAGAATTTTCAAAGGTCTTGGAGAAGCCCTGGATTGGATGAAGCTGTCAGATTTAGATCAAGCTAATGGAGGAAGATGCTCACCTACTCCCTCTCCCATGGCTGGTGTGGATTTGGAGCAGAAAAGGACGTCTGTGTAAATAGTACTGTTGAAATATCAACTGGTAGAGCAGTGTTGCACATTGTACAAATCACAGTTGGACATCCATGGACAGCTGATGATAAAAGTAATTGTAGGGGAAGAGCTGGATGAAATATTGTTAAAAACAAATAATCATTTTAGCTGCATGTTTGTAAGCATTTCTTTTCATCCTTCTCAAAACAGTTTCATGGCAGAATAAAGAGGACACGTTCACACAGACATTTCCACAGCCAGACTAGGGAATAATCAAAGAATATCAACCAAAATGTGTTTCCTACCAGTTACATGAATCTTGAAGGTGAGTTTCTAGCCAGCAGCCTCGCAGCTGTACTCCCCTTTGTTGCAGTAATTCATTCCTGGATGTAAATCACATGTAGAAAAGTGTTGCTATGATACTAGATGACCAAGAAAGTCCTATAGCCAAAATGTTTTGCACCAGAGAGGCTGTCAGTTGATCCTCCAAATGCAAGACACACAAAATGAAGCGTTCCTTTATCTCTGGGATTCCAAGCATTTTCTCACCTCTGACTTTCACTTGGAATGTTGCTTTGTCATCTTTTGTTTCACAGCTGTAGCTCCCCTGGTCTTTCAGGGTCACATTTTTGACCATGAGCTTGCGGTGCGTCCCCTTGGAGATGATGGTTGTCCTCTGGTCCTGCTTCACCTCTGTTTCATCTTTCTTCCATACGACAGCTCCGCTTGCAGCTGACACCTCACACACCAGCTCAAGGTCTTCAGAAGGACTGACTGATATTTCTGAAGTGGTTTTGGGCTTGCTGACAACATTAATGGCTTCATCTGAAGAAAAAAATAGAAAGTGGTTTACATCCTGACTCAGGCTTATTCAGCACAGCATGAAGATACAGTTAGAACTGATTGTAATGTCTCTGCTCATTACATTTGGGTGATCGAGTTTCACCTCTGGAGGTACTCACATACAAACGTGTGCTTGATTCTCCTGTGTAAGGAAAGAGTAAGTTCTATGCAGACAGTTCTTATTTCTTTTAATCAATTCTCTATTCTGCACACGTTCTTCTGAAGCTAAAATGAAGGCAGCTAAGTAACGTGTTTTCAATGCATGAACAAACCTATTCAACACCTTGTCTCTAAGCTAACAAGCAGCGTTTGAAGAGCACATCAGTATTTCATGCCCTTCATTCCATCCTGACAGAACCTGCCTGAGGAGCAAGCTGATGGCTGTCAGCTACAGGCAGACCTAGCTTAGTCTTGCATTTCTTAGAGCAACAACTGTTGCTTTCAGTCACTGAATATACCAAGGCCAATTGCTATGCCAGGCACATTTATGGCATCAGTGAACAAATAATGAGTTAAAAATTGTAATAGACAGGAGCCATCTATTCTTGTAAAACTAGGTGACCAAAGAAGAACAGTCCCTCTAGAGTCAAGCTGTTTAGAACTAATAGCATCAATCAATGTCACGTAGATAGATTACTTCCCTGCCCTAAGACCATCTTGTGACCATTTGGTGCTCCTAATTAAGCCCTCTTGATGGCTTTTTTGTCTGAGCCATGTGACATTTTGTGATAGGAGTTACTGCTAGTGTTCCCTTCACCCTACACCAAAGTAGGAGGTATCCATTCTCAGGGAATCATGCAGGCTTCCTCTGTATTTGATGCTCAGAGACAGCCCCAGAACTTTTTAAATCTTAGCTTAGCTCTCATCCAATAATGTTCATCAAACAGTGCAACTTGTCCTTTGGGGATGCCTTTGTTCTGCATCCACCAGTTCCAACGGAGTCTTCTCGGCTTGTTTTAGATCAGTTTTTTAACAGATAAAGAAAGGGGCTTTGAATTACAAAGTGAAATTGCAGAATGCAAGATTCTCAACCAAACAGAACGGGAGGTGGGATGCAGGGTGAATACCTGAGCCAATACCACCTGCAAGCAATCCTTCAATATCTTAGGAATCTCTAGCCATCCCAAATCCAGTGTTGTGCTTGATCTATCATCTCTGCTGAGTTTTTAGCTAGCTGATGGTGAGCATCTTGGTGGAGATGGGTGAGCAGTCGGACTAGAGGGTCTTAATCAACCTTAAGGATCCTGTGATCAGAGGAACTTGAATGTGCTGTTAATGGTCACAAGAGCTGCAATGCAGCATGAGCATACACAGCGAAAGGTTTTCAGTAGAGCTTCGGTTCATAAATGAGGACTGGGTTATGGAAAATAGGCTCAAGATAGAAACCAGAAACCAGATCTTAACGCCAGGTTCTGTGAATGCAGCCAGCTGAATTTCACAGATATTGAATTTCAATGACAATTTCTTGTGTTATTTTACCCTCCAGCTCCACCCTGAACAGGAACATGTCAGTGACAAGCATTACTCCTCCAGGCTTGACGTGACAGTGCTTTACTTGTACTATGAGCTAATGCCAGGAAGATCAGGAAAAGAGTTTCATCCACGTGCCTTCTCCTTCCTTAGTAAAACCAGTGTGAAACTGCAGCCACGTCAGGCTGAAGGAGACGTCTCAGATGTCCTGCCTGGATGCAGGAGCTCACGTGTCAGAGGATGTCTGGCACGTCAAGTCTCATGGCAGTGCAGTGCATGACAAACTGCAACAACACTTTCCTGTGGGCTCCTTTGGGCACGAGGCCCAGCGGGTGACACACCTCTGGCTGCAGCTCTTCAGAGCCTCCCAGCAGCCACGTGATGCCCATGGGAGAGACACAGCTGACCCGCACAGCAGATGATTTACCAGCTCGCTCTGATTTACAGCAAGAGAAGATACAAGTGGTGATGCTGAATGGTGAAATACTGCGAGTGTGTGGCATAGGTATAAGATTTGTGAGCCTGAGGATGTTCAAAGTCAGGATGGACAGGGCTCAGAGCACCTGATGGAGCTGCGGTGCCCCTGTTCATTGCAAGGGAGTCCAACTAGCTGACCCTTAAGGGTCTCTTCCCTATCTATGAGATACACAAAAGCTGATTCTGCAGTAACCAAGCTACCAACAGCAGCTGTTTGTCTTACAGCTTGCCAACACAGATTTTAAAATAACAGCATTGATTACTCATTTGATAGTCACATTACAGTGCAAAGCACATGGAAACGTCCATCAGCTAATTCATTTAATTCATTGGGCAGACCTGCCAGTATGAAATATTATGCTAACATGACAGAGAGAAGAAAAGCAAAATTAAGACTAGCTGACAAGCCGTGGCAGGAAGTTCTGCTCTCCATCAATTTAGTCCCATTATTCAATTCTGTTTGGAGATGTCTCCATGACTCTCTGGAGTTTGTTCCTTGAGAAGAAGCAATTAAGTAAGCTCTCCAATGCCAAAGTGCATACACTACTCTAGGCCTTTCTTGTTTCTCCATGGATCAACAAGGGTGACAAGCCAGCAGAAGATGATGAAGAGCCTCATCATGCAAACTCATGCATTTTATCCCCCTCACAGATGCACTGACAACTTACAGCATCATCCATTGAGACGTTGTGAATTTTCAGGGTGTGTTTCTTCCCCACAATGTGCAGTTCATAGTTTTCACTGGCCTTGAGCTCCTTCCCATCCTTCATCCACTCCACAGTAGCGCCTGTGTCTGAAAGCTCAGCCTGCAGTTTGGCTTCCTCACGCAGCCGAGCAGAGATCTTTTCTACATCTTTACTCTTATTAGTAAATCTCACTGCAGCACCTGTCAGGAGCAAAGGCCTCGTTAGTTCAATTGATATCAGGCTAACGTGGTCAATGTTTGCTGCAACATCTCTGAAAAAGTATCACCTTCTGTTCCTGCACTCATCATTGTGTCACTGCTGAGCAATTCAAGATATTTCATTTGGTCTTCTTGCCGGATTTACTAAGTAAAAATCAACCAAACATCTCCTTCTACTGATTAAGAATGCTCTAAACATGCTTCTGCAGAGGTTTCCACCCAATGACAAACAGGTCCTCCCATCATGAATGTTTATTTGTTCTATTTTGTCATGCAAAGCTGATTGATAGAGATATTATTGGAATGATTGCTCCCCTACTTCTAAATTATTCCAGTGCAATCAGAAAGGCTGTCTGAACCTGGAGCTGAAAGTACTGCTCTATGGTGATGCAGTGGTAAACCTGCTGACTGAATGCACTGGCCAATAGCTGTGAACTGCAGACATTCATCAGCTGGCATGAAGCAATCTGGTTCAGATACCAAGCAGCTGGGTAGACTGGCTTACCCTACACTCAGTGCTATCATGTTTAGGTCATTACCAGGACTCACATCAGTCCATGGGATGCAATTTCAGGTATTTGGTACAGTCAGTGAATGCCTGCAGCCCCAGTTCTAATCATCAGATCACAGCAACTATGCCTTGACTGTAAGAGGAAAGGAGAAGGATCAAAGCAAATACCTCTCACTCTCATCTTGGTGCTGACATCAACATTTTCGGCAACAAATTTCACTTCTGCTCCACCATCATTCTTGGTGATGTTCTTTATGATTAGGCTGTGAGTAGTTTGGGTTCTCTTGATGATGCAGGTCTCGCTTTCCTGTAAGACTTTACCACTGAGGTACCAAGTGCTGCAACACGTTGTTGTAAGGTCAATAGTAAACATGGCATCCCCTCCAGGTACAGCTTCACCAGTTGTTAGTGGGGATTTCACAGCCAGGACTGGTTCTGAGGAAGAACAACATGGATGTCTTAATGCTCTTTAGATGCAAGTCTGGTATCTCATTTAGAGATGGAAGATTAAATCATAGGGACATTTCTACTTCTCCCTTTGCATGAGTGCTGGAAGAAGCACTTCTGTGCTTAAGATCTGTTACAGAAAGTTCTGCCTCTTGCACATGTGAGATATCAAAAGATAAGGATATTCATGTCTCTCTCACAGAAACAGAACTTGTATCACTTTAGTGGTAGCTGGAGGTTGACAGGAGAACTAGTAATAAAGGAAAGCCTTTGGTGTGTTAGTGCACTACTATCCTTAAAGTCAAATGAAACATCTTTAGGGAACCAACACAGCTGCTCAGCTCACACTGACCCATTTCCATTAGGGTTTTTGTGCTTACCAAGGTGCACGCTCCCTGGGAATTCCAGAGACGGGCTCTGTCCATGTGCATTGACTGCAGACACTCGGAACTGATCATCAGCCTCTTCAGACAGATTGCTCACCGTGAACTCTGGGACGGGGACATGAGACTCGTGGCACCTCACCCACGTGAAGCCAGTTAGTTTATTGCCTTCCACAATGTAGCCATCGATTGGAATGGGGCATTGCATCTTCGGAGGGGACCATGCCAGCGTCACTGAGGTTTCTGTTTTATTTTTCACCACGGGGTCAGCTGGGGGCTGGGTGGGAGGTTTTCTGGGAGCTGAACAGAAAGAAATACAGAAATATTAGCATAAGGTCATGTAGGCTGGAAAAGACCTTCAAGACCAGCAGACTCAACTTTCAGCATGACCTACTGAGTCCCACCATTAACTACTGTACTACCTGAGGACATACATGACAAGCTTATTCCTGCAGGTATTTGCATAGTGAATATATTCACCCTCTGGTTGCTTTGGAACATTTTAGAGGTTAAAATCCCATCAGACTTTTTCACTGTGTGCAGCCACTGATACAGGCAGGAGGCTGGGAATTACCTGATGGGCTCTAGTTACAGACTACTGACACAGTAAATGATTGATTTCATTTCATTTTGGCCATCAAAAAGTTTGGAGTCTGGTTTAAGTCATCCATCTAGACTCCAATTATAATCATATGGAGAACAGCGCATTTAGGAGAACTCATCTCATCTTAATAAACCTGAATGAAATCACAGAATCATAGGATCACGGGAGGGCTTGTGTTTGAAGAAACCTTCAAGATCATCCAGTTCTAAACACCCTGCCATGGGCTGGCTGCCCACTAACCAGCTCAGGCTGCCCATCACCCATCCAATTTCGCCTTCAGCACCAAGGACAGGCATCCACAGCTTCTCTGGGCAGCCTGAAATGGAAGCAATGAGCCACACGTTGAAGACACTGAAATATTCATTACTGTAGAGAGAGCCAAATACTCCATACATATTGCCTGCCTGGTCAATTGCATTAAAATGCCAACAACAGACTCATCCAGCTCATTGAAAATGGTGTGAACAAGGCGTACAGGATTCTTCCAGCATCGAGTTAGATCTGCAAAGTGTAAAAATAGGAAATCTCAATGCAATGCAATTTTCCCTCATAACATAAATAGACACATAACTGTTTTGGGGTGCACTGTTACCAGCCTGTCAGTTGCTGTCGGTCAGTGCTAGATGCCAAAGGTCCCACTAACACAGCATGAAGCCGAAAGCTAGACGCTGGAATCAGATCTCCTGACCTTACCATCAGAAATCGAGATGTCATATTTTGCTCAGAGGTGCCTGCTTTTAGGAGGGACAGCTTCCGAGCTTTTTCTGCTCCAGGAACCAGCTCCAGCTTCAGGATTTAAACAGCAGTCAGAAATTAAACTGAGCTTTGTCACCTCCATCAAACAGAAGGAGTGGTTGGGTGGTACAGCTTTCCAAATAACTTAGAAACTGTCACAACAATCAGACGCCTACCTTTTCTTTTTGAACTTGTTAATACATAGAGCTTAATAGCATCAGAATGCCCCAAGCACTTCAGATAACACGACAGCTGTAAACCCTTCTTTAAGGATTCCTTTGTTTAACCACTGAGTAACTGTAATTCAGTGGTGCTGGTGGGAGAAGGGAAGTCCTAATCTTCCCAGATGGTGAATAGAGTTGATGTTCACATGCAGACTGGTGCTGCAGCACAGCCAGAAACCACTCATTTGGGAAACACAGCACCAAGAAAATAATGGGAATAGCTTCATAAAATCAGGCAGCTTCACCCAAATTTCATGTCAGGTCCATTATTCTTCCTATTTTCAGGAAGAAAGGTTTTCCCTTTTTCTTGTAGTTTTATTTTCTTTTCCTTTCCAGCAAGCAGCTTTGTAGCTTAAAAAATTGTTTTCTAATCACCTCCTGGTGTGGACAAATCACACAGGTTTGACTCCATGTTTTACATAGTTAGCATTTTATATTTGTTCCAGTATGGAACTGTACAGCCATAGAATGGCCTGGGTTGAAAAGGATCTCAAAGATCATCCAGTTCCAACCCCCTGCTATGTGCAGGGTCGCCAACCACCAGACCAGGCTGCCCAGAGCCACAATCCAGCCTTTCCTCATAGGAGAGCTGCTCCAACCCTCTGATCATCACAGTGGCCCCTCCTCTGGACCCACCCCAACAGCACCACAACCTTATTGTCCACAGAAAGCATATAACCCTCATTCAATTGCCCTTCCACTCAGCTTAGAGCACTACTAAAACCAGCATCTTCACCTTAGCTCATCACACTGCTGCAGTTCCTTTTACAAGGATTTCACTGGCAAAAATGAAATCAAAGCCATCACAAGGGATTTAGCACAGTTACGTGTTACTGGCTACGAGAGCTGTCAGCACAGTCACCTGTCAGGCTTTGCTGCTGTTCTCTTTATGTAGAGGCACAACAAGGTTCAGACACCTCACAGTGCAATTCTCACTTGGACTGTAAAGAAAAAGGAGGCTTGAAAAGCAGCGTGTGGAAAACAAAGAAACAAGAATTAGAACAACAGTGGGGCCATGGCACTTGTAGGAATTGTTCTGCCTTTAACAGCAGAGCTTTTCAAGAAGTATGAGGGCATTGCAAACCAGACCAGTTTGGACAGATTAACAACTGCAAGTAGTGGGTTCCAAAATTCCAGACATGAAATCAAAGATAGAAAAACTCTTCACATTTTCATCTCTCAATTTTTCGTACATTGTGCATTACAGTGCAAACAAGTTTTCACATACAACTTGGAAGCTAAAGACAAGTCTGACAAAACAGACTGCACAAAAATGATGGATAATTAACAGAGCAAATTGCTCTTTCAAAAACAGAGTTTATGTCTTCTGGTCATAACACTTCAGAAGCCTCAGAGGCTTCTTCTCCTTTGTATATTTTCATTAATCTTAGATTTTGTTTTCATTCAATGTGACCTCACTAAACAAATATTGTCTAAGACCATGAGTATCACATAAATGTGCAGATCTCAAGCTGCTCACTTATCTAGTACCCTTGGCATGATGCTTTATTTTCCTCAGCTGATCATCTAGATTGTGCCTGTTGATTGTGCAACAACAGCCTGTTGGTCTCGATTACCTGTGAGAGGCTCTAACTTTGGCCAGGAAAAATCATTTGAGGACAAGTAATTCTCTTGGAATCAGTAAGGCAGTCTTCCCATTCTTTCTTACCAGCACCCATCTTACATGTTAATAAAGGCTTCTGGAAATCAGTTTGAAGATCAAGAAACAATTCAGTTCAAGCATATGCAATCACAGGATTTGTACGTCACCTGCAAAAGTCATTTTATTCTATCCACAATCTCATCCTACATACAGATCCTTAGAAGGTTCCTTAGGCACACCAACCCCATGCTCCTATTACAGACCCTTGCATAAGACAGGTGATATACCTACAAGATTATCTACAGCTTAGACTACAAAAACAGGGAGTCTAGCTAGAGAAAATTATCTACCTGTGCTTCTGAGCAAACTGTTAACCACTCTCATACAGTTCAGGCCATTCCAAACAAGATGCAATGACATGTCAGCCACAGAAACAGCTTGATTTTAAGGAGTTTGTTTGGACAAGCCCCTGTTGCATACGGTGGTCAAACATGCATTACTTGGGGGCACATTGTATTTGATTTAACAGATACTCTTACCTCTGGCTTTGCACAGAGTCCAAAGTCTATCAGCTTCAAATTGTCAATCAGCAGATTTTCCCGGTGGATGAGAAAGCAGTCAGGAATGATTTCCACCCAAATGCCCAAGGAAACATCTTTTCTCTTCTCTTATTTCCTGCTGTAGACAGTGGTTCCCAGTCTACTCAAAGCTCGCTCGCTCTCGCTGTCTCAGAGATCTTCACTGACTGCTGGCATATTCCCATCTTCCAATATCCCAGGTGGGAAATACTAGCTTGTATCTGTTGGAAAGGACCTGGGGACTAGGAGGACAAGTGGTGAGAGACCACAGGCTGAATGCAAGCCAGCAGTGTGCTCTGACAGAAAAGAAGTACAACAAGATCATCAGCTGCATTAAAAAGCAGCACAACCAGACCAGGACAAGTCATTCCTGCTTCAACACTCATTGCACCACATCTACAATACTGTATCTGGTTTTTGGCCAGGAAGGATAACAACCTGAAACAAACTCTGAAGCAAGTTCTATGGATGACCTCCAGCCTGTGCAGGGGGCTGAAGCTCCCACTCAGAGAAGAGAAGCTGGGGAGAATGATCTTTGTGACAGAAAATCCATTGGATGGGGCCAGAGGAATGCATCTCACCCCATACCCTCTGTACAGCCACCATTTGTTTAAAGGATCACTCTTCCTTGAGGCACAAAACTAGAGCAGGTTACACAACAGACTGACACCACAAGGGCTTCTCTCGAGATACAAACTGCAGCAAAGAGCATCACAAAAATGTGAAACCAACACTCAGATCAGATCTGTGTCTCTGCTCCGCTCATTAGGAGCATCATGTTTTACTCCCCTTTCAGAGGAAGATACTTCTTCAAGGATAACAAAATCCAGCTCAGCTACAGAACACAGTACCACATAGCAATAAATATCTAACATTTCCTGTAGGGAAAGAATCCTAAGCACAAGTTATTGTCTGAGTTTCAGCTGGGACTGAATTATCTTCTTCAGTGTCTGATATAATACTACGTTTTCATTCTAGAGAAACAATGGAGATAGCGCAGTGATGCTTACAGTTGCTGCCAGGCAGCGTTGTACAGAGCCACAGTCAATCTCAGCTGAGAGCCCAAGGAAGTGAGAAGGAACAGAACTAGGACAGCTGACTTAAACTGGCCAAAGGATATTCCATACTATATGACATATTGTGGAAGGAGTTTTGAAGGGGGTATAACTTCATGTAAATCTCTTCCACTACTAGGAGGCTAACTGGACACTGATTGGTAGGTGGTGAGCAATTGCTTTTGCATTCATCATAACTATTATCCTTTTCTCTATCTCAGTACATAATTCTATCTCAACCCATGAGTTCTACTTTGTGTTACTTCTCCCCCCTTCAGTTCTCTCCTGCAATCCACTGGAATGGAGTGGAGTACCGTAACTCTCTCTGCCAACAGAAAAATAAAAACACATTCATTATTATTTATGGAAGACTGACTGCAGTTCAGGCTCACTGGTTTGAGGTCTCTGGGCATAACCCTGACTGTGAACAGAAGCAATTGCTGAAACAGTCTGTCAAAAAAAGACTGGAGCTTCCTCTTCCAAAAGGCGGTCCTTAGAAACAATGCAATCAAACAGCTTCCCTGTAAGATAAGGTTATCTGAAAATGCATTTAGAGAGTATCAGAGAAAGGTAAGTAACAATGACAGCACAGAAAGCAGAAACTATTTCTTACCTCTATGACTATAAATATTTCTTTGATGTCTCTCTTACGTGATCCAATGGGCAAACATGTTGATGTCTTCAGTTCTTCATGGCATCAATTTCTGTTTTAGCATGAGGCAAGTCATCCTTAAGAGACCATAAAAGCAAGCGATGAAATCGCTAACTACTGTGACATACCAGGTACCACATCTGACTGCTGTGGAACAGAACAAGCACATATGGGACAGTACACAATTCAACATCAACTCAGCAATGACTGACATCACTCCCATAGAAATTCTGAAACAGAGCTGTGAAAAATGAAAAGTAAAACATTCAGCATTTTCATTGGCATTTTGGTAAAGTTGCTGTAATAATGTAACAATAATGTAATGTAATGTAATGATGTAATAACTTCCTCCATTTTAAAGCCAGAGAATACTGCCCTCTGAACAACCAGCAACAAGATTTGTGGTGCTCTGTTAAACTTTTTCCAGCTCTACAGCATCTTTCAAAAGGCAATGGGACCAGTAGGCTGCATTCGTATGTACCATCCCACCTGCCCCCGTGTTCTTGAGAACTCCACAACTCCAACAGAAGATATTATCATATTTAAATGCCTTTTGGCTTACCCCTACAGTAACTTTCTCCATGATTTTTAGTGCAACTTTTTCACCAGTAAGAAGATGCCGCCCGAGTTTTACCTTGGCAAAACCACCTACAAATCAAAACACAGATGCTTAAAGTTGAGTGTGAATTCTTCTCTAATATAATATTACAATTTCCAACTGGTTTAAAAAACGAATTCCAAATTTATACAAATGAAACCTGACTTAGAGAACTGACAAGAGCTGTTAATCTATTCTCAGATTAATTCTAGAGTGGTGAGACAGACTGTTAGGCGTGCTGTTTCTGTACAAAGATGACACTTACCCGTTCCAACTGTTTCATGGAATTCCTAGTACTTGAGAATTTCCTCGTAGTCACTGACAGACATCCTGAATGTGCAAGAACTGAAGATCCTCCAAGCACGTGCAATGAGGAAGTGCCAGCAGTGTTCACATCCTACTTAGGACATATTCTTAGAGGCAGAAGGGACACTCGTGGCAGATCCAGCAATGCTCATCTTCTCACCAACGTGCATCCCCCTCTCACCCAGCAACAACAAAACACAGTGCATGAAGCTGGCTTCACTTAGGTTAACAATATGGAACATCCCTCAGGGCTTTGTGCCACAGAGCAGTAGCAGGGCTGGACTACAGCTTGAGGAAGCAGTGGAAGCCTTTCCCTGTACGGTTACAGTGTCCCTGCACGCACCCCACAGCCAGAGCGTTGCAAGCTGAGCTGTCTTGCTGTTTCTTGTACTCATCCCAATCTCTGCGAATGAAAACTCAGAATTCAGTCAAGGCGTTGATTGAGCACGAGCGTGCCTTTATTCAATAGGAAAAAGGAGGGGGTGTGAGGTCTGGAGGAAAGATGGGACTCATTCTCTGTTGTCTGACGAGAGTGTCTCAAAAGTCGTGCTGTTGCCCGGAGCCTGGGACTCTTGGCCTGATTCTACCTCCCCCTCCAAGATGTTTGGCTTCTCCTCTGTAATGCTGACCTGAGCCTGCATGGTTGTGCTGCTGTCGGGGCACTCGTGCTGTGCTTGGGCTGGGCTGTCCTCGAAAGGCACTCGGTTCAGGCTGGTGCCTGAGGAGTCTGGCAGGCTCAGGTCAGCAGCTTCAACAGGTATGGGATGAACGAGAGCTTCAACGATGATGGCATTCTTCTCTTTATAACTGATGTTATACGGAAGGCTTTCATCTGAACTGCAGCATCCTGTGCTTAGTAACAGTTCTTCATTGATGGAATCACAGGATGCTGCATCGTAACATGCCTGGCGTCTTGGAGATATACAAGGGCTCGGGTCACCTAGGAAGGAGTAGACGCACAGCAGTTAGTGTCAAAGTTTCACAAGATGAATCATGAAACAGGTTCTTGACATTTGGCTATGCAGTGATGGTGGGCAGAAGCAAATAGGCTTCTAGCAACAGTGTCACTGTCTTGAAAGTGATCCTCGTGCAGGTCCAGCTCTTGTGTTGACAAGAGACTCATTTGGGAAAGACAGGGGTCAACTGAAGATGTCAGGCACAGGCTTGAATGCCAGAAGGATGTACAAGCCCACTGAAAGCATGAATTCTACCTGTGTTGCTGACAAGCAGTGTTTTGAAAGCTGGATTTGCATGCTTACCTGCCAGGACCAAGACTTCAGCTTCAGAGGGCTCCCTGGCACTGCTCTGCAGTTGGCGTTTGGCCACAGGGGATGGTTTGCCCAGGCAGAAGCAGGAACGCCAACTGCAAGCTGCTGACTCTGCCCTCTTACTGGGAGAACTCAGTCTGGAGAGAGAAAACAGAGCATGCTGTCAGTCGTGGTGCAGGGTGAGTGATGAGCTGCACCGAACCCTTGCCAATAGTTGCCTGTTCCTGGCAATGCCTGGTTTCTGCTGAAACACAGCTTAGAAAAGCGCTCTGTTTCAAACAGCAGAGGATGCTTCCATTCCTACAGCTCAGCCCTCAAGTCCTGTTGGCTAAATACCTCTCAACGATGTCAAGCAGGGACATGGATCCCGAGAATGTTGGAGGCTCAGGCTGCTTCGCTCTCCTGGGGCAGGCCTTCAACAGGGAACGAAGGCAGGAGATGAACTTGCCCCGTTTCTTTGGCTCTGCGCAACAAAACAAAAAAACAAATTCATTTCAGCCCTGGCTCGGTTGGACGAGGCCGAGTGCAACACATTCAACAGAACACGTAACAACAGAAAGCATGTTCCCAACAAAGACACGCAAGAACGGATTTTCCCCATCCCTGGAGGTGCCCAAGGAGCTTAATGCAGTTCTCTTTCTAAGCTTGCTCAACTCGGGCATTAATGAACCCCCTGAAAGCCACGTTCAGACCCCATTTTACTAACCCGCATTGTCAAATGTAAAATACGCACCTGGCTTTGGCAACGAATGTAGGATGGACTCGGGCAGTTTTCCCCTGATGAGTTCCACGCACTCACCAGGGAAAAAACCAACCTGTAATAAGAACAAAAAGACAGGTGGGCATTAGCCCAAGCCCAGAGCCAAAGGGAAGGTCCTCTGACACCGACACAGGGCAACTGTTTGCATCCAGAAGCCATCCTGTGCAGGCAGAGCAGCTCCAACCGGAGATTCCCGACTCTACTGAAGCTGTGCTCTCTAGTCAAAAATGTGTGCCTACCTCAAAGCCACGCTTGCCTCTCCAAAAGGGGCTCATCTCCTTTGGTGGCATATCAACAATGCACACGATGTCTCCAACCTGCAAAAGATTGAAACATCAATCCCAGCTTCAGCACAGCTAAAACAAAAGCCTTCTTCTACGACACAAAATATGAGAGTATTCCCGAGGCGTTCACACTCTATACTAATTCTGTGCACAACAACAAGGAATGCCTGGAACTGCTTACCTCCAGAGAGAGCTCATCCGGCCCCTGGGCGACGTGGCTCCTAATAACATGGGCTGCCGCAATTGCTGGTACGTTTAAAGATGACATAGCACGCACCAGCTGCGGCTCCCGCATGTTATCAGCCTGCAAAACAGAGGCTGGTCAGAGTGGTCAGGAGATGAGGACAAACCAGGAGGATTTCAAGGTGAGGAGCACATCTGCAAAGAAAGCTGCAGCAAATGCGCTCCGTCCTTATCAGGAGCACTTCAGAAGGAGCTGCACGTCTCATCACAGTTATTTCCCTTTCTGGCGTGCATTGCCAGGCCATGCAAAGATGCATCTCTCTCTACCCAGACTAATCAGCAATGGCACTGGCACAGACAGGTGGCCAGGCCCTTTTTGGCCCATTCTTTCCTGCAGGAGAGTACACCTGCAGCTCCTTCTAATGGCTCAACACAGGGAAAAAAGACCGGCCAGAGCTTCATACTGTACCTCCGTCGCCGCCAACTCAGGCTCACGGCTGATCCCACTGCACGCAGCACCCATCACAGCAAGTGTGAACAGCTGGAACAGAGCAGAAACACACTTCTGTTTTCTCTATTCACACAGCACAGTATGGACAGACTTCTTCAGAGCTACCCGCGCATACCCTGCGGCAAAACCATGCGGGGGGACAAAACATGGCACGTACCTGGCAGTGAGATCACCTCAAGCTATCTGCAGCAGTTCCTTGTCGCTTTGCTCGGATGAAATGAGAGCAAAAGCTGCACCAAGGCAGTGGGCGGAGGGTGAGGAGAGGAGAGAGAAAGAGCAGATCAGTGAGCAGGGCTAAGACAGTCATGGAATAACACACACAGCACAACTGTCCCACCCACTTGCTGCAAGACATGCTGAGTCTCAGGCTACGTGATGCCTGTCCGCCCAGCAACTTTACAATGCTTCCACTACTGAGCAAAGACAATGGAAGAAGCACGGGACAGGTGCCAACTTTACTGATACCCCCTTTGGAACGTGTGTACCGGGGAAAATTACGTCTGATGGTCAAGAGTAAGCAATACGGTGCTGTGAGCTCAAACAGCCAGCAGTTCTCAACACCTCACTGCCCACCCATCCATCCCACGTCAGCTCAGCTTACCTACAAGCTGCTGCACACGACGGTGAGAAGAAAAAGCACTAAAGATACTAACTAAAGCCACTAACTAAAGGCACTAACTAACTAACGGCACTAACTAACTAAAGGCACTAACTAACTAACGGAACTAACTAACTAACGGCACTAACTAACAACAGTAACTAACTAACAACACTAACTAACTAACAAAACTAACTAACTAACAAAACTAACTAACTAACAAAACTAACTAACGGCACAAAAGGCACAAGAACAACAAGACAACCAACCACTCCGACCACTAGCTCACCCACAAAGGAACACAGAACGCACCGCTCCTCCCCTCATTCCAGCCGCTTATGACATCACCAACGGCCAACAGCCTGGTCCACCATGACCCCCCACAAGGCAGGGAGCCAAGACCACGTGGTCACATCTGATTCCAACACGGCACCACAACATTCCAGGACTCAGTGTGGGCTTGGAATTCTATCCTGGTGTGGCAGCGCAATGGGAGGTGTTAGGGCACAGCTGAAGAGCTGACAGACAACGGACGTTTCCAAAGGAGGGTGCCAGATTAACTCTCAGCATTCTCTTGCGGGGCTCTTAGGAATGCTTCAAACCCATTTTCACTGCCTAGCTCATTTCTAGAAAGTCCAGTTGAGAAATGCTCACTTTGTCTGGGGAACGCCTCTATGCATCATGAATGAAAAATAAAATAAAATGGGCACGCGACCCTATGAAACTTACCTCTCTGCTCTTGCTGTCAGCCAGACACCTCAGATGAGCATGACGTGTCCCTGCTCCTGAATGAAGATTCACCCAAGTCTGTGTTCCTCTCTGCTCCATCTCTGGCTCTAAAAGAAACACAGACAGAGATGATTACAAGATCCTTTGTGCAGACGAAAGACAAGGGTGCACACGAATTCTGTTTAGCAAGAAATACTACAGTCCCAATGGTAGTACTTGAATCCTCCTTTGGGGCTGGAGCTCAACAGGTCAACACATCAGAAATAACACAAAGTGCATCTGGAAGACGTGTCTCAAAGCCCAGAAAATCCAACACGGGAGGGGGCTGGACAGTGGACCACAAGTGTCCATTTCCATTGCAGCTCCCTGTAGAGAACAGCACCAATCAGCAGGCGTGAATCAATTCATTCACAAGCTGCACAATGACTCTGTTCTTTACATGATAAAGAAACACACAGAGATTCCTGACCAAAAAGTTGGGAGTTAATAACGACCAAAGAGGTTCCTGTTCCTACGCCTCATCCTCTCACCCCAACTCCTGGGTGATGCCCACAGGCTTCAAGTCAGCTCTCAAATCCATTGAACTCCAGTCACAGAACTCCATCAAAAAGGATGTCACACATGTGACACTTACATACATTTTGCATCAGAAACAGTGACGCCAGCAGGAGCAGAGAGGTGACTGCCCCCTGTACTCAGCACTGGTGAGGCCACAACTCTAATTCTGCGTCCAGTTTGTGCCCCTCACTGCAAAAAAGACACTGAGGCATTGGAACGTGTTCAAAGAAGGGCAACAAAGCTGGTGAGGGGTCTGGAGCACAATGGGGCCATATGAGGAGAGGCTGCAGGAGATGGGAATGTCCAGCCTGGAGAAGAGGTGGCTCAGGGGAAACCTCATTGCTCTCTATAACTTCCTGAAGGGAGGTTGCAGTGAGCTGGGGGTCGGCCTCTTCTCTCGTGTCATTACTGATAGAACTAGAGGGAATGGTTTCAAGCTGCGGCAGGAGAGGTTCAGGCTGGACATTAGGAAATATTACTTCTCAGAAAGGGTGGCCAGGCACTGGAATGGACTGTCCAGGGAGGTGGTGTAGTCACCCACCCTGGGGGTGTTCAAGGAACGTCTGCAGAAATCCCTGCTGAAATCCTGACCTCTGCCACAGGTGGCTGAGTGACACAAAAGCTGTGTCCTTGGTTCCCGGCCTTACCTTCACATGCTGTTCATCTTGCTCTGCAGCTCCTGTTCTGAATAGTCTTCTTATATTCCCATGTGATGTACCCTGAAATACATCATTTAGTGAGTCTGAACAAAACATAAGACATTAATTGGAACTGTGAAGAAATGTTTTTTGCACTTTACTTGGAGGATGTTACATGCTATACCTTCTTTTCTCAATTGTAACACACGATTTTTTATAAAAAGAAACATAGCAAGTCAGCTCTTCAGTGTGCATATTGATGAAACTTGGTGAAATACAACTTTAGAAAAAGGTAATTTGAAAATTTAAATATTCTTATCAGAATCTCTGCTATTAGTTACCGTTCCAATGTTCTGATTTGATGATGATTCTCTCAGAGCTGTTTTGTCACTCCCCACCTCAAATGCACTTCATGTGCTTTAGGAGCATCACTGGAATTTTGAATAAACTCGATATATTTTAGCAAAGCTGCTACAGATGCACGACTGCAGTACTTTGGAAAAATATAATCTTGATTGAACGCTGAACAGTGTTATTTAATTATAATCCAGATAATTAAATTAATTAAACCAAGGGAATCACCTCCCAGTCAGTCAGCTCCCACCAGGGAACTCGCTTCCCTGCCAAGCAGATGCAACCAACACAAGCTGCTACATCACTCTAGGGCCCCACTGAGTCTTCCCAAGGGGTCTCCAAAGGCTTCCCTGTTGACTTCTGGGAACCTGGAAACACTCACATGGAAACCAGTGCCCCCTAATGTGCCCCAGAGGTTTCTCAGGGCCCTGCAATTAGCTCTACAGACATCCAGACATGCCCCAGAGCAAGTATGTGTGCTGTAGGGAGCCCAAGAGACATTCCAGAGTATGCTAGTACTCCTCAGTGCGCTCAAGGGTTCTTCACCTGTCTCTAAATATGCCATACTTGACTTTGTTTTCTCTTCTGGAGCTTAGTTCTCAGCTTTGCTTTCTCATGCCATTTATCATTCAGTTTAGAGATTATTTTAACTAAAATATTTTAATCCACCATATTTTCTGAAAACTAAGAATTGATCCCGCTCAAGGAAACAGAAGAGAAAAACATCACCCACAGGCTGCAGATATTTACCTCGACTTCTCTACATGCCATCCCCAGTGTGCTTTTCAACTCACCTTGCACAGTGACCCTGGCTTTTGTTTCAGAGTCCTCTGTCTCACAGGTGTACTCCCCGCTGTCCTTGGCGGTAGAGTCATGGATGATCAGAATGGCCCCAGTTCCCTCCTGCTGCAAGTCGTGCTTCTGGCTTTTTCTGATTGCTTTGCCATCCTTGTACCACCTGATGTTCACATCTGGTTTCGACAGCTCACTGCTCAGGCTGATGTCCTGCCCTGCTGCTGCTGTTTTATCCTCCAGCTGTTTTGTTACCTCAGTAGGTTTTTCTGAAAGAAAACATGCTTTTTGAGTAACATACACTTAGGGTAGGATGCCTCTCTCAAAATACACGCATCTACATGCTGGAGATAAGTTAGAGAGGCACTTGCAACAGACGCCATCCTACAGCCAGCAGTAATCTGTAAAGTACAGACAATAGAATTCCAGGCACCATTAATTCTCTCTTAAATCTACCCCATTGAGGATGATGAACCATGTCTGAAAACTGCCTCTTCCTTCTCTCCACTGATCACACTGGGAGCCTCAGATGATGCTCTCAGATGCACATGTTCTAGATAGGAATTTGTTGTACAGCTAGATGATGTGAAGGCCATCCCTTCAGCTTATACTTAGAGGATATTTGCTCCCACAGTTCCCTCAACAGAGCATTCCTGATTTACTGTTAATGGAACAAGCTGTAGTGAGATGCCCATTTCCAACACTACCCCAGTGCTTTGGGTAGTTCTCACATTTGTGTCAAATGGTTCCTCCTTTTACTTATTTTTAAGAGAAATTCTCAGTGCTTCAAGGTTCAAGTAGAAGGTTGCTATTCACTTTAACCATATTATGAGTTAGCTCTCATGACAATCTTATCAGAAGACAGTTGAAGGAATCAGACCCCAGAATCTCTCCCATCTTATTACCTTTCACAGACAGAGAGGCTTTGGAGGTTAGACCACGGGCAATAAAAACGACTTCCCCAGAGTCAGTAGGAGTCACACTTTTGATAAGGAGAGTCTCTTACCAACCCACGTTAGAAGCTTTAAATCGCCCACCACTTTCCACTCTGCTTCCATTCAGTGTCCACTTGAACTCATCAATGCTTTCATGGGACAGAATGCATTCAAAAGTGCAATCTTCTCCCTCCTGGATTTCATTGTTTTTCAGCCGTTTGCTAATGCCAATATTCAGCTCTGGAAGATAAGAGATAGGTTAGTATGAGGTTTAGATGGAGAAAAGGCATTCGTGACCAGTGTGAGTAGCAGTACTGGTGTTTGAACTCAGGATTTGCAGATCATGGCTGCGTTCCTCACTGATGTATTCTCTAAGACATTCTCCTCTCAGAATTACCAGAAAGCTATAAAAAAAAAGAGACATGAATCTCTTGTCTTTGCTCTGGAAGAACTACAAGGAGAGCAGCTCAGTCCATGGAGCACAATGAAGATTCAATGAGCTACAGAGGGAAAAACCTAACAGAGAGGACAACTCTAGGATGCTGCGTGAGAAAAAGGGTTTTGCCTACGACAAGACATTAAATGTTTCTATTAGCTAATTTGTTACCATCCTACCCCTACAGGTGTTCAAACCATTTCTCCATTTTAGGGATGTTTAGAAAGGAAACATTTCCAGGACATTCTTGACGTTTTTTGTGATTTTCATGGCAAAAGGAGATACATTTACTTCAAAAGCAATGGGAATTTTCCAGACATCACTGCGCTAAATTGCAGAAATACTGTTCTATTGTAGAAACTATTAAGGCTTGTGGGGGAATAGGTGTAAGACATAGTGACCACACTGAATGTGCTTTTAGCACTCCTTCACTTTCCACAGTACTTACCCTGAACGCCGACATTTGACTTGGCAACATCAGTGCCAATATCACAGGTATAGAAACCTGCATCTGAATTCTCGAGGTCATGGAGAAGGAGACATAGGGTCTTCCCAGACTGCACCAGCTCATACTTGTTGCCAGAAGTGAGCACATCACCGTCCTTTTTCCTCACTGGTTTGACCTTCTCTTTAGAGACTTCACATTCCAATTTAATCACACCCCGCTCCTCACCAAAAACATCATCCAAGGACTTCATGAAGACAGCAGGCTTCTCTGCAATTAAACAGGCAAAACAGAACAACGTGATACAGAAGTTGAGACATTTCCAGTTGCTTTCAGCTTTTTAAGGAGAGATCAATAAATCTTTACCAGTACTGACAACACCAATATAGAACCTAAAGCGGTTTCATGTCTCTTGACAGAATGCGCTTTAAGGAATTCTGAACTAATCAGTAGGAGAATACAGGGAACAGGAGGGACAGCCTGCATTGCTGTGGGTGGGACTGATATCATATGAAGTTATTGGGATGCAGCTCTTCTAAAGCTGGAGAGCTAGCATTGCCCTCACATGGAGCAGAGCTCATACAGCAGGCCACAGGATTAAGAGGATAAGCTGATCTCTCCCTGCAGTCATAAATCCTTGGAGACAACAGCATTGACACTGCATGGCACTGAAACAGTAAAAAAATTGCTCCTGTAACTCTTCTTGTGTTAAGTAAAATGATGATAAAAAGCAATGGAATGCTTTGGCAGGACACCAAAACCATCCTCCTTCGTTAATATCTGCTGCAATGGAACCTTCCACTGGAAGAAAGCCCCTGATAACTTGTCACCCCAGAGAGGTGAGCTTTAGAAGCAGGATTGCTTCACAATAGAATGAACTGGAGCTCCTTAGCATCTCTTACATCCAGGAGGGTTGTGACCAGACCCACCTATCACCTTCAGGCGCACGCTTTCTGACACCTTGTCTGACTTCACTGTCACTGTGCCAGCATCTTCAGGCTTAACCTGACTCATTGTCAGTGTGCAGCAACTGCCAACGTTCTTGATGTCATTGTAATTGTTGGTGTAAAGGAGGTTGCCATTCAGGAACCATTCCACGTCCTCGTCATCATGGGACAGCTCGCAGGAGAAGACAGCAGAGCTCTCTTCTTCAGTTTCCACATCATGCAGGTGCTTCGTCACTTCTACATTGCGAGCTGTGGGGAAACAAGGTGAACTGTTACAAAAATAAGAACCTTAAGAAGAGAAATCTGAGGTGAAATAGGACATGGAAGAGGCCACCCTCCATGCTCATACCTTCAGCTGTCAGCGTGGCCTAAGTCTCTGCAATTTCTGCCTTGCACTTGTACACACCAGCATCATCGGGCTTCAGCTTCAGAATCTTGAGCTCTGCTGAATGCTTATCCCTCTTGATCTTGTACTTCTCAGAGGGCTCGATGGGTGGGTGGCCCTTGAACCATTTCACAACCTTTGGAGAAGGCCTGAAGTCACAGGACAGGATGACAGAATGACGTTCCAAAGCTGTCTTGTCCTCCAACTTCCTGGTGATTTGTAAATGGTAATCTGCAAAACAGGGGTGGAAGAGAAGAAAGGATGAGGACAATTGGAAGAAGAGGAAAGTCTCTTGCGTGTATTCCATTCCAATTAATTCCATGTTCACAATTGTTCTTTGAACCACTCTAAAGATAAAACAAACGATTGCCTATAGGGAATGCCATTGACTACATTTCTATAAAGTAATACTGTATATTATCTACTAAATGCAAGGTCCAGCTCTTGTTCTGTGCTTATTAAATTGCTCCCAGTTGAGGCTTTTTTTCAAATAAGAGTGAGTTGAAAATATAACAAGTACTTTAGGATGTGAATGGAGACTCTTACGCTGGAGACAACAGCAGATAAGAAGCCTGGAAGTTTCCTTCAGATGAAATCAATGACAAACTGCATCAAATTTAGGTGCTACCAAACTTAAACTTGTCTAGTTCAGAAATACAATTAATTCCACCTGATTTGACTTCTTTGGTATAGCCAAGGACAAAACCTCAGCTCTGTAGGTCTGAATAGTAAGCACATCACAACTATTCAAACAGATCTTTTACTGAGATGCAGCTGTCTTATTTAGTGTCCAACGACTTTTAAAAGGAAATGGAGCAGACCCTCCAGAAAACACACAATATTTCAAAGACCCCAGTGAAGGAAGACTGTACGGTAATTAATTCTTCATCTTCATGATTTAAACCAAGCCAGGATACGTTACCTCTGATGAGCAGATTGGCTGTGGATTTGGATTTGCCAATTGAGAACTGAATGGTGCCTGTCATATCAGTGGTGGTTTTTGGTATGGTCAGCCGGTGGATGGTGCCTTCTTGCTGCATAATCAAGTTTCTGCCAGCCTGTAAGATTTCTTCACGCAGATACCACTTGGGAGGTTTCATAGAAGGAATGGATATCTCGCATTCAAATTTGGCTTCTTCAGGCTCAGTCACATCCTCATCACACAGCTCCTTTACTAGATTAATGGATTGCTCTTTAAGAAGGATGGAACAAGAGAAAGCAGAGATTTAGAAGGAATATAAAAAACCCATACATTATCACCCTACTTACTCATGTCAGCATTACTGCACATGAACACTACACCTATCAGCTCAAAATGCCTTAAAACATCATTAAAAAAGTAGTAGAAAGAAAGGAAAGTTGTTAAGAAGTCAGACAATAAGACTGACAACCTGAAGAGAGCCCAGATCTTCTGATTCCCAGTCCAACATCCAAATCAAATCATGACCTTCCCATCTCGATATCAAACTCCTCGCATTACGAAATGGAATAGAGGATCAGTGAAACACAGACATTGATAATTACTTTGGTTAAATACAGCAACGTAGCTCTGAACAACAAGTTTTCTCCTAGTAAAGGTCTCTGTAGCTCAAATGTAATGACTCTGCTTAGGAGAAATTCATTTTCCAGGATGTTCTTGCCCTTATAATTGTAACAGTGGCAAAGCTGGGGACTGAACTCTTGAGTAGTGTGCTAACTCAAATGTCTCCCTTTTCTTTACCACACTTAACATCATATATATACCCTAACATTGTATATATTAAAAAAAAACCACAACCTGTGCTCATTTCAAACATACAGAGAAGATGAAGAAAAATTCAAGCTATGTTTTTATCCCTCAACGTTCAAACACAAATCTGAAGTCTAAAGGTAGAAAATCAACTTCCTAAGAAAATCGCCTGTTTTACTTAGCAAAGTAAATCCCAAAAGACAAGCTGGATATTTTGTGGGCAGAAAGGCAGGTAGGTTGGAGCTTTTATTTCTGTGAAAGGTCATGGTGGTGTTTAACTTCCTTGACATTAAAGCAAAGGATGTTAGCTGGTTTATAACATAAGATAATTTAAGCAAAATCGTCATCAGAAGCATAATTACCTTTCACTGTAAGATGGGCACGAGATTCTGCCTTTTCTGCTACAGATTTTATTTCTGCGGCATCCTTGACTTGGACACGTGTGTAAGTCAGCGAGTAGGTCTTTCCTGAAGCAGAGAACCACAGAGTCACTAAGGCTGGAAAAGACCACTAAGGTCATCTAGTCCAACCGCCAACTCATCCCTACCAAACTGTGCTCTTGAGAGCAAACCCACAACTACACTTGGCTTCCTTGAGCAAACAGCTCTGAGGCACATGGCCAGGCTGAGCATCATCCATCTGGTTTCACAGCATCACTGCCTGTTCTCTCATGTCAATGAAACCAGCCATTCCCCCACATCCACATCCCACCAAAGCTGCTTAGTGCTCCCAAAGCGAATGCTCACCAGTTGTTTCCAACTTGAAGGTCATCTTCTGGCCAGCAGCCTCGCAGATGTATTCTCCAGCATCTTTCTTCTCCAGCTGCTCCACAACCAGACGCCGTGTTTTGCCCACAGATTCCATTCTGAACTTTCTGGAGGAGGCAAGCAGTCTTCCATCCTTGGATCATTTTACTTAGATTGGATCCTGTGCTACTTCACAGCTGAGGGAGGCACTTGCTGCCAGGGCAGCACTCAGCTCTTTCTGCACCTTCTCCTGGTTTATAAACACAGGTTTTGGCTCTGAGGGAAGAAAAGAAAAAGTATTGACTGAGGGACTGAAATGAGACCATCTTGCAGGTTTGTATGTACAGGTTGGAACAGGTTTAGGTTACCACTTGTGCCCAAACTAATAGCCTTCACTAGAGAATATCAGCTCTTCTGTTGAAACTAAGTGTCAAATCTAGGCAAGAAAGAACCCAGGAACTGAAGGAACCAAGAGGGTCCTTGAACACCAGTCCCATGGTTGCAAGTCACTATGCAAACATATTGAACCCAAAAGAACATCTGTCCTGCAGGCAACCAAAACCTGAGTTCCTTTTACTTCAGACCCACTGTGAAACATCAAAACACATAAACGTGTGATAGTCAAACCACTGGCTGCCTTTTCATGACCCAGAACAGTACTCCTGGCTTCCTGAACAGACTCCTCATGGCATCTACCATTGCCACAACTGTGACTGTCAAAGGCACAAAGGAAATATGCTCACCAATGCAGTCCTTTGTTCTTTGTGTTTGATTTGCAGATATGTATTTTACTTTGAGCTCTGGGAATAGTCAGCTCTACCAGGTCTCTTACTGTGAGTAGCAGACTCACCTAACCAGATGCAGCCTCCAACATAAAGGCATAGGAAAAAGGCAGTGTACTACTAGGAGAAGTTCCTACTTCTCCTACCATGAAAGCCTGCACGTACAACATGCACTCCAGCCTCACTGCACATACTTATCTTAGTCAAATGTTTCGGTGAACAAGAATTACAGTTTGGGATCTCAGGCACAGGAGAGATTTGAATAATATCTTGAATATTGCTTCCACTGTACATATATCAGTAATTATTATTCTACAGACAGACTGAAACAGGTCTTTGTGCCATACTAAAACCAAATACTTTCTACAAACCCAGGCAATCAAGTATAGGGAAAAAACCTCAGCACAGACTACTGCAACTGGATCACTGTATAATAGAAACTAGATTTTACTTTACTGTTCTCTGCTGTATTTCAGACAACACCTGTCTCACCTGTGACATGAATCTTGAAGGTGAGTTTCTGGCCAGCAGCCTCGCAGCTGTACTCCCCTGCATCTTTCTTCTCCACCTGGCTCACCACCAGCCGACGCTGTTTGCCCTCTGACTCCACCTTGAACTTCTTGCTCCAGGTGATCAGTTTCCCCTCCTTGTACCACTTCACCTCCATCTTCTCCTGGGCCACCTCGCAGCTCAGCGTGGCATTTTCTGTTGGTGCAGCCTTCATCTCCTTTTGTATCTTGTCCTTCTCTGTAAACACGTCTTCTTTCTCTGCAGGGACATCACAAGAGTCACACAGTTTTGCTGTAGTCTGCTGCAGAGCTTACTCCAGTTGCCCGTTTTCATTATACTTGCACTTCACAGGGAGCATCGTGATGCCTCACTAAGACAGGAAAATACTTTCCCCTCTATTTTGCCTTGGGAAATGATAGACATATCATTTCATGTCATATCATATCATATCATATCACATCATATCATATCATATCATATCACATCATATCACAAAGCTAAACATTTTGCAGTCTGATAGCAGATTTGGACATGAGATTTAGAACACCTGCATGCACTGCTGAACCTCCTCCCTTCTCTTTTTTTCTTCTCGTGTCTCTCTACATTTCCAGTAAATCAGAAGGGAACAGCCCTCTAGAACAGGTTGCCCAAGGAGACTGTGGATGCTCCATCCCTGCAGGCATTCAAGGCCAGGCTGGATGTGGTTCTGGGCAGCCTGGGCTGCTGGTTGGAAACCCTGCACATAGAAAGAAGGGGGTTGGAACTGGATGAGCACTGTGGGCCTTTGCAACCCAGGCCATTTATGAGTCTGATTATTGGCATTTTCCACCTAATTGTGTCACTCAAATTTTGTAACCAGATCTCTTCAAACACCTCCCCTTTTCTCACTCCTTGCATGCCTGGTGTGCTCTTGCACTGTAACCCTGCAGACACCAGCTGACTACAAGAGCTGCACAAGTTACCCTCCTTGCCTATGGTTTGTTGCAGTAATTCATTCCTGGATGGAAAAGCACATGTAGAAAAGTGTTGCTATGAGACTAGATGACAGAGAAAGTCCTAGAGCCAAAATGTTTTGCACCAGAGAGGCTGTCAGTTGATCCTCCAAATGCAAGACACACAAAATGAAGCGTTCCTTTATCTCTGGGATTCCAAGCATTTTCTCACCTCTGAATTTCACTTGGAATGTTGCTTTGTCATCTTTTGTTTCACAGCTGTAGCTCCCTTGGTCTTTCAGGGTCACATTTTTGACCATGAGGTTGCGGTGCGTCCCCTGGGAGATGATGGTTGTCCTCTGGTCCTGCTTCACCTCTGTTTGATCTTTCTTCCATACAACAGCTCCGCTTGCAGCTGACACCTCACACACCAGCTCCAGGTCTTCAGAAGGACTGACTGATATTTCTGGAGTCATTTTGGGCTTGTTGACAACATTAATGGCTTCATCTGAAGAAAAAAAGAGAAAGTGGTTTACATCCTGACTCAGGCTTATTCAGCACAGCATGAAGATACAGTTAGAACTGATTGTAATGTCTCTGCTCATTACATTTGGGTGATCGAGTTTCACCTCTGGAGGTACTCACATACAAACGTGTGCTTGATTCTCCTGTGTAAGGAAAGAGTAAGTTCTATGCAGACAGTTCTTATTTCTTTTAATCAATTCTGTATTCTGCACGTGTTCTTCTGTAGCTAAAATGAAGGCAGCTAAGTAACGTGTTTTCAATGCATGAACAAACCTATTCAACACCTTGTCTCTAAGCTAACAAGCAGCGTTTGATGAGCACATCAGTATTTCATGCCCTTCATTCCATCCAGACAGAACCTGCCTGAGGAGCAAGCTGATGGCTGTCAGCTACAGGCAGACCAAGCTTAGTATTGCATTTCTTACAGCAACAACTGTTGCTTTCAGTCACTGGATATACCAAGGCCAATTGCTATGCCAGGCACATTTATGGCATCAGTGAACAAATAATGCATTAAAAATTGTAATAGACAGGAGCCATCTATTCTTTTAAAACTAGGTGACCAAAGAAGAACAGCCCCTCTAGAGTCAAGCTGTTAAGAACTAATAGCATCAATCAATGTCACGTAGATAGATTACTTCCCTGCCCTAAGACCATCTTGTGACCATTTGTTGCTCCTAATTAAGCCCCCTCTTGATGGCTTTTTTGTCTGAGCCACGTGACATTTTGTGATAGGAGTTACTGCTAGTGTTCCCTTCACCCTACACCAAAGTAGGAGGTATCCATTCTCAGGGAATCATGCAGGCTTCCTCTGTATTTGATGCTCAGAGACAGCCCCAGAACTTTTTAAATCTTAGCTTAACTCTCATCCAATAATGTTCATCAAACAGTGCAACTTGTCCTTTGGGGATGCCTTTGTTCTGCATCCACCAGTTCCAACGGAGTCTTCTTGGCTTGTTTTAGATCAGTTTTTCAACAGATAAAGAAAGGGGCTTTGAATTACAAAGTGAAATTGCAGAATGCATGATTCTCAACCAAACAGAACGGGAGGTGGGATGCAGGGTGAATACCTGAGCCAACACCACCTGCAGGCAATCCTTCAATATCTTAGGAATCTCTAGCCATCCCAAATCCAGTGTTGTGCTTGATCTATCATCTCTGCTGAGTTTTTAGCCTGCTGAGGGTGAGCATCATGGTGGTGATGGGTGAGCAGTTGGACTAGAGGGTATTAATCAACCTTAAGGAGCCTGTGATCAGAAGAATGTGAATGTGCTGTTAAAGGTCACAAGCGCTGCACTGCAGCATGAGCATACACAGCAAAAGGCTTTCAGTAGAGCTTCAGTTCATAAATGAGGACTGGGTTATGGAAAAGAGGTTCAAGATAGAAACCAGAAACCAGATCTTAACGCCAGGTTCTGTGAATGCAGCCAGTTGAATTTCACAGATATTGACTTTCAATGACAATTTCTTGTGTTATTTTATCCTCCAGCTCCACCCTGAACAGGAACATGTCAGTGACAAGCATTACTCCTCCAGGCTTGACCTGACAGTGCTTTACTTGTACTATGAGCTAATGGCTGTGCTTACAGCACCTCAGGGAGACACCTCAGAGATCACAACGTCCTTCGGGTACAGCAGGAGACACTCAACTCTCCAAATGTGGAGTTTAATTTGTCAAAAGAGGAGACAGGATTCCCATGCTAAGAACTTAGGACCATTTCAGTCATAGGTTTAAAGATGATGTAAGCGCTGAGGCAATACATGAACTAGAAGAATGAAGCCCAGATGTCAGGGCTCAAGTCATGACTCCAGTTGTCTCTTTGTTTATGAAGTTTGCCAGTGCTGAAACAAAATATGGGCACACAAAATATGTACGATGGTAAAGAACTGCAGGGACATTGCTGACCATGAGGCATTCATTTATCATAAGGCCAAACATACACGTTTAATCCTAGTTCTAATTGCTAGATTCTAATTCAGAAGCTGGCAAATTGGCAGCTTTTATAAACCACGTACCAGATTACCATATCTCCACAAGTTGAAAGACATACACTGTACAGGGGACAGAGCCAAAGGAAGAAGCCCAGGGCTTAAAGAAAATGTCTAAACTCAGAAAACTGAGGAAAGAATTGGAAGAAGCAAACTAGAAGGAAATAAATGGAGGGTGTTCTATTACTGCATTGTAACCCCCTGGCAAACAAATCGAGCCTAAAAGATGGAGACAACACTTAGGACTGAAAAGAAAAACAGAATTCCTTTATGGAAGTTAATTGGAGCTCAAAAGTTAGATGATGAAACTGGCCTCTACTAACACACAGTGGAATAATTGTAGTCACCTCACCACTGCTGGATGTGAGCCCAGCCACACAAAAGCAGCTGCTGGTTTTCACTGCAGATACTGCAGGAAGGAGGAACAGCCTCCGGACTGGACCAGCTGAGCGTGGCCCTACCAGGATTTGCTCCAAAGGTCTTATTACCAGTAGTGCTTCCTGCTGAAATACATGGGGGTCCTCCTTTGATTCCAACCCCAACCCACCCCACCATGCCCCCTGATAACATCCATCATGGCCACATCTCCACAGTTCCTGAACACCTCCAGGGATCCCACCACCTCCCTGGGTAGCCTGTGCCAGTTAATTCTGAGGGCAGACCTGCCAGTATGAAATATTATGCTAACGTGACAAAGAGGGAGAAGAAAAGCAAAATTAAGACTAGCTGACAAGCCTTGGCAGGAAGTTCTGCTCTCCATAAGTTTAGTCCCGTTATTCAATTCTGTTTGGAGCTGTCTCCATGCCTCTCTGGAGTTTGTTCATTGAGAAGAAGCAATTAAGTAAGCTCTCCAATGCCAAAGTGCATACACTACTCTAGGGCTTTGTTGTTTCTCCATGGATCAACAAGGGTGACAAGCCAGAAGAATATGATGAAGAGCCTCATGCATACTCAGTGTAAAAAAGAACAAGGCAATTGTTGCTGGGAAGAAGGTGCATTTGCATTTGTGTCTTCTGCAGAGGGTACTGCAGAAATGGAAAGTCTTCCACTGGAGCAAACAAAGGGCTCTCATTTATTGCAATCAAGGCCCAGCGTGTGGATCTCAGAGATCAAACCTAAACCCTGCAGCAAAACAGAGACCTGCGTGGGAAAGTTCAGTTTCTCCCTACATCTGTGTAAGAAAAAGCCCACCATGGAATGACAGCTAAGTAAACATCCCTGTGACTCGTCACAGGTCTCTTCTACATGTCAGTGCTGAGCAATTCAAGATATTTAATATGGTCTTCTTGCCAGATTTACTAAGTAAAAATCAACCAAACATCTCCTTCTACTGATTAAGAATGCTCTAAACATGCTTCTGCAGAGGTTTCCACCCAGTGACAAACAGCTCCTCCCATCACGAATGTTTATTTGTTATATTTGGTCATGCAACGCTGATTGATATTATTGGAATGATTGCTCCCCTACTTCTAAATTATTCCAGTGCAATCAGAAAGGCTGTCTGAACCTGGAGCTGAAAGTACTGCTCTATGGTGATGCAGTGGTAAACCTGGTGACTGAATGCACTGGCCAATAGCTGTGAACTGCAGACATTCATCAGCTGGCATGAAGCAATCTGGTTCAGATACCAAGCAGCTGGGTAGATTGGCTTACCCTACACTCTGTGCTATCATGTTTAGGTCATTACCAGGACTCACATCAGTCCATGGGATGCAATTTCAGGTATTTGGTACAGTCAGTGAATGCCTGCAGCCCCAGTTCTAATCAACAGATCACAGCAACTATGCCTTGACTGTAAGAGGAAAGGAGAAGGATCAAAGCAAATACCTCTCACTTTCATCTTGGTGCTGACATCAACATTTTTGGCAACAAATTTCACTTCTGCTCCATCATCGTTCTTGGTGACGTTCTTTATCATTAGGCTGTGAGTAGTTTGGGTTCTCTTGATGATGCAGGTCTCGCTTTCCTGTAAGACTTTACCACTGAGGTACCAAGTGCCGCAACACGTTGTTGTAAGGTCAATAGTAAACATGGCATCCCCTCCAGGTACAGCTTCACCAGTTGTTAGTGGGGATTTCACAGCCAGGACTGGTTCTGAGGAAGAACAACATGGATGTCTTAATGCTCTTTAGATGCAAGTCTGATATCTCATTTAGAGATGGAAGTTTAAATCATAGGTACATTTCTACTTCACCCTTTGCATGAGTGCTGGAAGAAGCACTTCTATGCTTCAAATCTGTTACAGAAAGTTCTGCCTCTTGCACATGTGAGATATCAAAAGATAATAATATTCATGTCTCTGTCACAGAAACATAACTTGTATCACTTTAGTGGTAGCTGGAGGTTGATAGGAGATAGGAGAACTAGGAATAAGGGAAAGCCTTTGGTGTGTTAAAATCAAGCTGTTTTTGTGGCTGACATGTCATTGCATCTTGTTTGGAATGGCCTGAACTGTGTGAGAGTGGTTAACAGTTTGCTCAGAAGCACAGGTAGATAATTTTCTCTAGCTAGACTCCCTGTTTTTGTAGTCTAAGCTGTAGATAATCTTGTAGGTATATCACCTGTCTTATGCAAGGGTCTGTAATAGGAGCATGGGGTTGGTGTGCCCTTAGGATCTGTAGGAACCTTCTAAGGATCTGTATGTAGGATGAGATTGTGGATAGAATAAAATGACTTTTGCAGGTGACGTACAAATCCTGTGATTGCATATGCTTGAACTGAATTGTTTCTTGATCTTCAAACTGATTTCCAGAAGCCTTTATTAACATGTAAGATGGGTGCTGGTAAGAAAGAATGGGAAGACTGCCTTACTGATTCCAAGAGAATTATTTATCATCAAATGATTTTTCCTGGCCAAATTTAGAGCCTCTCACAGGTAATCGAGACCAACAGGCTGTTGTTGCACAATCAACAGGCACAATCGAGATGATCAGCTGAGGAAAAGAAAGCATCATGCCAAGGGTACTAGATAAGTGAGCAGCTTGAGATCTGCACATTCATGTGATGCTCATGGTCTTAGACAATATTTGCTTAGTGAGGTCACATTGAATGAAAGCAAAATCTAAGATGAATGAAAATATACAGAGGAGAAGAAGCCTCTGAGGCTTCTGAAGTGTTATGACCAGAAGACATAAACTCTGTTAAAGCAAACGTTTCTCTCTCTTTTTTGTTTTCTTCCAGGGAGGCCTTGATTACCGCCTGAACACATGCTGTGGAAGCCCAGCTTATGCAGCACCAGAGCTAATCCAGGGCAAAGTGTCTATTGGCTCAGAGGGATGTAGAGCGGTGTTTGTTTTCCCCTCTTTCCCTTCCCTCTGCACAGAGCATTGAAAGGCAGTGGAGCTCAGGTAGGCTCTCTTGGTTTCCCTTCTGAATTCTGCTAGGTTGCATCGCTTGGTAGCTCTCAGAAGCTGTCAGTGGCCACAGACTAGAAAAGTGCAATTGGTCTCAGTTCACACAGCTGGCTGGTTTGTCTCTGGCTAATCCTGAACTGCCTCAAGCGACTGCTTTGGGGCTCTACAGAACAGCAGCTTCAGAGATCTCTTTCTATTACTAAGTTTTTGAAAGAGCAATTTGCTCTGTTAATTATCCATCATTTCTGTGCAGTCTGTTTTGTCAGACGTGTCTTTAGCTTCCAAGTTGTAGGTGAAGACTTGTTTCCATTGTAATGCACAGTGTACTAAAAACTGAGAGATGTCTGGAATTTTGGAACCCACTACTTGCAGTTGTTAATCTGTCCAAACTGGTCTGGTTTGGAATGCCCTCATCCTTCTTGAATCGCTGTTAAAGGCGGAGCAATTCCTACAAGTGCCATGGCCCCACTGTTGTTCTAATTCTTGTTTCTTTGTTTTCCACACACTGCTTTTCAAGCCTCCTTTTTCTTTACAGTCCAAGTGAGAATTGCACTGTGAGGTGTCTGAACCTTGTTGTGCCTCTACATAAAGAGAACAGCAGCAAAGCCTGACAGGTGACTGTGCTGACAGCTCTCGTAGCCAGTAACACGTAACTGTGCTAAATCCCTTGTGACGGCTTTGATTTCATTTTTGCCAGTGAAATCCTTGTAAAAGGAACTGCAGCAGTGTGATGAGCTAAGGTGAAGATGCTGGTTTTAGTAGTGCTCTAAGCTGAGTGGAAGAACAATTGAATGAGGGTTATATGCTTTCTCTGGGACGATAAGGTTTTTTTTTCTTGAGATAAAGAGCCAGCTTTTCATGGGCTATATGTGGGCTTTGGCAAGGGCAGACAATCCAGTCTGTCAGGAAGCCATTTGAGGTGCTTCAGGTTTGTAAGCTTGTCTTTTTGTTTTTTGAGGCGGATATTTGGAGCGTGGGTGTACTGCTGTATGCTCTGCTGTGTGGGTTTTCCCTTTGGATGATGACAATATGATGGCACTCTACAGGAGGATACCAGTGGGTATCAGTGGTGCTAGAATACACTGAGAAGGGAAATAGCTGAGCTTGACAAGAGGCCTTGCTTTTCGGATGGCAGAACATGCTGAGCTGTGGGTAGAAAGGCCTGTCTGCTGAATATTGTCCCTGTTTTTGCTGCTTTGTCTGCCAGTATTTTGTGGATTTGGTTCTACGCTTGGTTGGCCTATGTGGCACTGTAGCCTGATTCTATACCTTGATAGCATACAGAATTTAAGGAGAAGTATTTTCTTGCCAATGGGCGGATTTTTTTGTATCTGGTTCTTCAACTGGCTGCTCCCTATACTATCTGTAGTAAAAATAGAGACACATCATTTGATTTCCCAGAAATGAATGTTACTAAATGCCAGCTCTTCTCATGTCTACGAAGAGCAAAGTTCTGCATTTGCTATTAGAATTTCCTCTTCCAGAATCAGGAGGTAATGTAGGAACCCACAGATTGCCTTCAGAATCCAACAGTTAGTTCTGTTTCCTTTGGGAGTGCATAACAACCTGAGCACATGAACTGAATGATGTGGCTTTTCAGTCTGGTACAAACTCTGCTGTACACTGAAACTTGGTCCATTTGTAAGCAGGACTTTGTCCATCTCTGCAGGACAGCAGAAAACCCTTTGTGCTAATCATGATGCCAAGAAGCAGAATGCGGCAGATGATCCAACTGCTTCAGGTGTTCATTTCCTTAAAACTGAGAATAGTTTTGGACTGAGAGTTTGTAAGCAGAACGGAGCTCTTAAAGCTGTCAGAGATTATTTCTGCACTGCTCAATTCTATCTGCCTAACATACACAGGATCTCAGAACTGCGTTGCGTGAACTGGTGGAACTTGTTGAAGTGAACTGGGATGAGCAAATTTTAGAACTTAGTCAGAACGCAGTAAAAAATGGATAATCTCATGGGTATTAAGGTACAGGCTTGCTATTTCTGCACTGAATTTGTTTTTATTTTACATGGCTGTGATCTGAAAGTTGCTTGAAACGCAGGCACCTAGGCACTGTTGTGTAACTGAATTTCACACATGATAGGTCCTGAAATATCCTGGAATCTAAAACTCTGACTTGTTTTAAGTCTGCTGCTTGAGTCTAATCAGGGTCATAGTGTCTGTGTGAAGTGGAGTGTGTGGGGAGATTGTTGCTGCAGATCCTGGGAAGTTGCTGTGTATTTGCAGACAATGGCTGCTGTTGGTCACTGGGTGCCCCTGTTCCTCTGCAGAACAGCTGTGCTGTGCATGCAGCACAGCATGCTGTGCACGCCATGGAACTAGGAATCAAGAAGAGATAGAAGCTTGGCCTTGATGGCACGGGCTGTGTGTATAATCAGGAGGGGTGTTAACTCTTTGAAAGGGCTGATAATATCAGGACAAGGGGAAATGGTTTTAAGTTGAAAGAGGGAAGATTTACGTTGGTTGGTAGGGGAAGTTCTTTACTAGGAGAGTGCTGAGGTCCTGGAACAGGCTGCCCAGGGACGTTGTGGATCCCCCATCTGTAGAGGTATTCAAGGTAAGGTTAGATGTGGCCCTGGACAGACAGGTCTAATAAATGTGGAAGATAGGTGGCCCTACCAGGCAGGGGGAGTGGAGCTTCATGATCCTTGAGGTCCCTTCCAACCCGGGTCATTCTGTGATTCTGTGTTCCCCAGATGCCTCTTGGAAGTCATCAAGTCTGCCTCAGTGCTGACCACCAGTGCACTGTCCCCATGGGACTTAATGAGACACTTGGTGTCTCTGGCTGGGATCTGCTCGGTGATAAACATGGACGCGAAGAACTTAGCAATTGTGTGGGCTCCAAACCTCTTAAGGTAAACTTCTTTTTCCTTTTCAACACGATGCTTAGTTCTGCTCTCCTCCAACCCCAGGGGAACAATTACTAGATGACAGTTTCTACTCACTTGTTTAGCTGGGACTGCTGTGTCCCTGATCATCCAGGATAATTTCGTCAGTGGCATCACTGTTTGCCCACTGCGGAAATCTCCGGAGCCCAGTTTGACAGTTTTTGGCTACAGAAATTCAGACTTGGGGAAATGATCTTGGGGAAATGACTTGTAAGATCTGCCTTTTCTTCAGATCCCAGCAGAGCCAATCTCCCTGCGCCAGTGAAGCTGCCTGCATGGAGCTGCAGACCCAGTCAGCTGTTGTGGAATTCCTCATCAGCCACGCAGATGTCCTCTTCTGCTCCAAATCCACACCAGCCTTGGGAGAGGGAGTAGGTGAGCACCTTCCTCCATTAGCTTGATGTTGATCTGACAGCTTCATCCAATCCAGGGCTTCTCCAAGACCTTTGAAAATTCTATTACTGTCGAGGAGACAGCAGGCTTCTGGGCTTAGGTTAGAATACTGTGCCCCGTTGCTGGGTCATGAGAGTGTCCAAGCCTTACATGGAGAAAACTATCACTGCTGTTAAGATTTTTTGCAAGCAGGTGAAGCTTGATTGAAGTGTGGCTGTGAAGCTTTCTGAGATCCCTGCCCCCTAGTTTTTCTACGCTTTTTGTTTGCCTTTTTCGATACAGTGAGTTGCTCTTAATTGTGGCTGTGTCCTTTGCCACGAGCATACCACTGAGCACACGATTATTTTGAGCTCCTCTTCTTCCAGTGGCTTGGATGAGCAATTCTGAGAGATATGCAGAACTGGGATGGCTGTGCTGCTGCTTCCTCCTCCGTCTCACCTGTGTTTTTCCCTTGCAGGGCACAGTTCTCTGCCTGGGCCCAAGTCTGTGTGGGTGTCTCCATCCACAAAGCAGCTCACCGTGCAGGAGGCACAAGCTGAGAGGAGAGGTCAGAGCAGCTCTCCTGTTGCAACACAGAGCAGCAAGATACAAGCGGAGGAAGGCCCCGCAGCTGTACTAAGGAACTTGGATGCAATCATTGATTTTCCATCTGAAAGATAAAGAAAGAGGAATTCCCTTTCCAGCCCCCATCATCATTATTTGGGTGATTTTTATTGGTTTACTTTTTGTCCGTTACATCTCCAAGGACTCAACTTACACACAGTTGCCCTACGGGCTCAGTGGAGCCACACAAGGGTGCATTTCCTTCCTGGTTGGGCAGGCAGTCACGAGATGCAGAAAGCCACACTGACGTCTATCCTGGTCTGTGTTGGCTGTACCTGGAAACACTGGGGTTTTCCAGATTTCAGGGCCACACACCTGAAACCAATTGTGCTTCTCCTGTAAGCAGAGCTGTTGGTCAGACTTGCAGGCACTACAAATTAAAGATGGCAGTGAGCTGAGGCCGAGGAGGTGTTAACGTAAGAGTCAGAGATGCTTTTGAGCTTCCCTTATGGCTGCACCATTCCTCAGAAAGCAGTTACGCCTGCCAGCTCCTGTCCTGTTCTGCTGTGGAGACTTTACTCACATGGTCTACATCTTGATTGACATGGTTGAGAGGAATGTAGCCAGCAGGACTTGAGGGCTGAGCTGTAGGAATGGAAGCGTCCTCTGCTGTTTGAAACAGAGCGCGTTTCTAAGCTGTGTTTCAGCAGAAAGCAGGCAGTGCCAGGAATGGGCAACTGTCATCAAGGGCTCGGTGCAGCTCATCACTCACCCTGCACCACGACTGACAGCATGCTCTGTTTTCTCTCTCCAGACTGAGTTCTCCCAGTAAGAGGGCAGAGTCAGCAGCTGGCAGTTGGCGTTCCTGCTTCTGCCTGGGCAAACCATCCCCTGTGGCCAAATGCCAAATGCAGAGCAGTGCCAGGGAGCCTTCCGAAGCAGAAGTCGTGGTCCTGGGAGGTAAGGGTGCAAATCCAGCTTTCAAAACACTGCTTGTCAGCAACACAGGTAGAATTCATGCTTTCAGTGGGCTTGTGCCTCCTTCTGTATTCCTGCGTTCGAGCCCGTGCCTGACATCGTTGGTTGACTCCTGTCTTTCCCAAATGAGTCTCGCAAGCTGCTTGAAACCTGCTTGACAGGCAGCACCAAGCCTTTGCCTCCTTGGATAGTGAAAGTTTGACGCTAAATGCTGTGTATCTACTCTTTCCAGGTGAATCCATCCCTCGCCAACACAGGAACCCACCAGCAATTTGCAATGATGCACGTTGTGCTTCCATCAATGGAGTGCAGTTAGGATGCATGAGTCACTGCAGTTCCAAGGACAGCCTTCCAGGTGACAGCAATGATGGAAAGAAGGAGCTCTGACCTATTCAGTTTTGGGCCCCTCCATGCAAGAAAACCTTACGTTTCTGGAACGTCTTCAGCTAAGAAGGTAGTGAGGGGTCTGGAGCAAAACCTTACGAGGAGAAGCTGAGGGAACTAGGATTGTTCAGCTTGGAGAAGAGGAGGCTCAGGAGAGACCTTATAACTCTCTATAACTTCCTGAAGGGAGGTTGTAGTGAGCTGGGGTTTGGCCTCTTCTCTTGTGTAATCACTGATAGAACTAGAGGGAAAGGTTTTATGCTGCGCCAGGGAAAATTCAGGCTGGACATTGCGAAACATTACTTGTCGGAAAGGGTATTCAGGCATTGGAATGCACTGCCCAGGGAGGTGGTGGAGTCACCGATCATGGCAGTGTTCAAGAAACGTTTGGATGTGGTGCTGAGGAATATGATTAAGCCGGGAAGTATTGGTAATGGTTGGACCAGATGATCTTCTAGGTCTTTTCCAACCTTGATAATTCTGTGATTCTGAGCTGAGAAGCTTGTCTTGCTCAAGTCCTGCTTCCAAGCTTAACCACCTACAATGAAGTAGATGTCAATTTTCTGGTGTCCTTCAATTCCATGTCCGCATTTTCCAAAAGAAGGAGGTAACCAGCTACAGTGAAGTGAGCAATTTCAGTGCCTATTTCTGATGGTGGCAATGAGTTCAGAGGTCACACTTAACTGATAGTGCCTGTTTCCATTCTGACAAAGGATGTAGTTGCAGCTGACTTCCCGAGGCTGCCATACGTGGTGGTGATGCAGCCTTGGGCTTGTGCGTTTGCATGACTCCCACCTTTCCTTTCTGTGTCTTGCAGGTCAGCTGGTGCTGGAAGCGGCCGGTATCTGAGTAGGAATGAAGGTGAGTGCAGGAGCAGCTGCTGAGGGGAGGAAGGAAATCCATGCTAATGAGCTCTGAAGCATCTGCGGGTTCGGTATCAGAAGAAGCAGAAGTGATGCAGGGGGCTCCCCAGCAGGAAGCTGTCTGATCCAAATGCTTGCTGAGAGTTTGGAAGCCCAAACCCTTATGGTCTCTGTAAGGGTGGCTAATATAAAGATGTTAACCAAGATGGTGGTAAATAGTCAAAGGTTGTTAGCAAAGGAAAACTCACCAATGTCAATGTTTTGACCAGAAAGCTGAGGCAGTCTCAACTGGGGAGCAGTCTCCAAGAGATGCTGCCTCAGTGGTGGTCAGCCCTTAAATGAGGTCTCAGAGGAAGTGGAGTTGAGGTCCACCCCTTCCAGGAGCACAGCTAGATTACTCTCATCTGTGCTCCCGCAGCTGACCCAACACTTGCCTCAGCTGATTAATCGGAGGTTCAAGCTGTGATTTCCCATACAGTCTCTAAGCTGAAGGCAGCATCTCCTTGATCTGATGGTGGTGTGCCTGAGTGAGGGAGTGATCCAAGCTGGATGCAGAAGAGTCATCTTAATTTCTCTGCTATTTTACTTCAGATGACACCTATTGGGTGTTGGTTTCTTAAAATTTGGATCTAGGAGGTGGCCTCTCCCTTTGCTTCTGGTGAATGCACAGTAGTGCAGCAGGAGTAGAAGACAAAGAGGTTTTCTTCGTGACAGCAACACCGATTATTTGATTCAAATGTGGAACAGTGATGAAGATGGTGAAGAACAGATACACCTCAAAGACATGCTTGATCACATAAGGAATGAGCATGTGATCCAAGACAGTCAGTGTGGCTTTAGCAGGGGAAGGCCATGCCTAACTAATCAGGTGGTCTTCTATGATGGAGTGACTGCATTTGTGGACAAAAGGAAGGAAACTGATGTCATTGACCTGGACTTGAGCAAGATCTTTTACATGGCCCTCCACCACATCCTTATCTCTAAACTGGAGGGATGTGGATTTGACAGGTGGACCACCTGGTGGATAAGGGATTGGTTGAAAGGCCACAGACAGAGGGTGGTGATTCATGGTTCTGTGTCCAGGTGGAGGCCAATAACAAGTGGTGTCATCCAGGAGTCTGTCTTGGGACCAGTGCTTTTTTACATGGTTATCAGTGACACCAATGATGCAATGGAGTGCACCCTCTGCTGTTTGCTGAGTGGTGCGGCTGATGCAGTGGAAGGAAGGGATGCCATTCAGAGGGAGCTCAACCGAGAGGTTGGCCTAGGTGAATCTAATGAGGTTGAACACAGCAAAGTGCAAGGTTTTGCACTTGGGCTGGAGGAATCCCAGGCATTTCTACAGCCTGGGAGGAGCAGTCCTTAAGAGAAGCCCCGCAGAGAAGGACCTGGGGGTCCTGGTGGATGAAAAACAGAACGTGAGCCATCAGCGTGCTCTTGCAGCTCAGAGAGCAAATGGTCCCCTGGGCTCCATCAGAAGAGGGGATGGCCAGCAGGGACAGGGAGGTGATTGATCTTCATGATCCTTGAGGTCCCTTCCAACCTGGGCCATTCTATGATTCTGTGATTACACTCACTGACAGAAATAACGGCAGCTGTACAGAAGCTGGATATATTTTGGGACAGTTCTTGTAACCAGCTGATTTTAAGACCTTGCCCAAGTCGTGAGTCTTAATTGCATGTCAGAAGAAAGCTGGGAAAGTGGTTATTGCTCATTCTTTCTCATTTGCTGATTCTTTCTTTAGTGTTCCTTTTCCAAAGGAGATTCTGGTGATGGAAGCAATTGAAGAAAGAACCAAAGCAGCTCTTGCCAAGAGTGCTTGAAGTCCCTGTGGAGAGAAGCAAAGAACTTGGGCTTCCTCTGGGATGCTCCCCACCATGTCTCAGGAAGGAGACAACTGCTGTTCCACTTTCTGCTTTGTGTGTGGAAAGGTACGTCTGGGTTTCTTCTGCTTGTTTTTTCTTTCTTTTTCTGGCTTTGAAGGAGAAGGGGTGGAGCAAGGGGAGACCCACTGGTCATTTGTTACCTCAAGAGCAGGATGGATTTTACATTCATTGTGAAAAACCTGGGCTAGTAGCATGGGCATGTTTCAGGCTGGACTCTTCTTTTGCTGCTTGGTTTCCTTTTGGCTACAGGGAGACAGCTGTCTAAAGGTGTGTTTTCAAACCCACTCTCCAAAACCATGTTTCATTGTTGCAGGTGGTTCAGTGTGCTCTTGCAGTGCAGATGCTGTAGTTTGCTGTAGAATCTGAATGGTTTCTGTTCCTAGGGGAGGACTGGGAGGAGGTAGTGAGAAGAGAATTCAATGCCTTAGGTGTATCTTAGTGAGAAATGTTGGCATGAGGTGCTGGAAGTCTTGAGTTGTCAAAGGCCAGTGAGGCTCAGACTCCTTAACCTGCTGGAGCAGGGTGGAAGCAAGGAGTGGGCACTGCCGTCCCACAGGCTGCACTTGGTTCTGGTCTGCCAGGTCTGTGCTGGCCTGGATTTCTTCTGAGAAGTTTGTTGGAGCTGCTTGGAGTAGTGAAGGGTGGGGAAGAAGTGCTGCTCAAGAGCTAAAGCTCTGCTTGATCATTTTGGATGGATTTAACCATGGTATCTGAAGACATAGTTTCCATCAGAATGATCCCAGCATTGTGCAAGTGTCTCAGCTGAAGCCCCTGAGCAGATGTGTGAGAGCACCCTCCTACTCCAGCTGAGCCATAGGAAAGCTGACTGTGCCCAGTAATTACAGCTTCTGCAGATTGAATGTGCTTCCAAGTGTTTTCCTTAGTGATCAATCATGTCCCAGCACTCTGAGATTCCATCTCTGGCACAATCTGGAGCATCTCTGCAATCCTTGGGTGCCCATTCCCACCAGCATTTCTTCCTTTCTCTCTTTAGAATCAGTGTGGTGCAGTTCCCTGTGTTTGTGAGCAGCAGCCAGCAGGCTGCAAGAGATCCAATGGCAGCTTTCATCACACAGAGGGATGTGATGGGGACAGACTGTCCTTAGTGCCATGCAGAAGGGAGTTTTTACTGTCCTCTATCAAGAAGTATGAAAGAATAGAGTTTGAATGATACTTGTGAGCAGGTGCTGTGCTGTAGGGGATGTCAGGTAACCATTAATTTGGGGGTGCAGGAAGGAGCAGTGAAAGTGATGTATTAGTTTGTGTTTTGACTGTTGGAGTGCAGTTCCATTTTTGGGAGCAAAACTATGGGCTAAGATGGAAAACAGAAGGGAGAAGGCTGATACCTGGATAGTGGGCTGAGCTTTGGTGACTGCAGCCATCTGCAGTAGAAGTTAGAAGTTTTGCACAGTGGGGTTCAGAATGGGAGCTGATGATGAATGGGAGCTGCTCAAGGGACAGACTTCCACATACAAGTTCCAGTGCCTCAATGACTTTCTTGTAGCGAGGAGCCCAAAACTGAACATAAGACTTGAGGCACAGCCTCTCCAGTGTTGAGTCCAAGGGGATGATTACCTCTCTGCTCCTGCTGGCCACACTATTTCTTATACAGGCCAGGATGCCGTTGGCCTTCTTGGCCACCTGGGCACACTGTTGGCTCATGTTCAGCTGAGCATCGACCAACAGCCCCAGGTCCATTTCCTCTGCACAGTCCTGCAGCCACTCAGCCCCAAGCCTATAGCGCTGCATGGGGTTATTGTGGCCAAAGTGCAGGACCTGGCATTTGGCCTCACTGAACCTCATCCCATTCACCTCAGCCCAGTGAGGTTGATCCAGCTTATCTAGATCCCTCTGAAGGGGCCTCCCTTCCCTCAGGCAGATTGACACCAGCTCCCAGACAAAAGACAAAAAGAGAAGAAAGCAGAAATGAAGAAGGCTTCTCTGAGAGCTGCCCCTGCACCTGCAGAGGTGAGTCCTTGTTATGGACAGACACAGCTCTTGTTGTCAGGGCCTCCATCTGTCAGACATGAATGAGACTGTAAAATCCTGAGGGAAGTGGTGTCCTGTTTCTGCACTTGCTTTGTTTCTTTGCAGTGTTTGAAGTGTTACACAAAATGAAGGATAAATCTCTAAAGCAGGTGGTCAGGATGCTGGCATGATGATGTTACTTATGTAATTAGTGCTATTATTTTGTAGTATGTTAGCAGTTTGCTAATAAACAAAAAACAAGGGGGGGTTGGAGGGGTCGGTAACAGAGGAAGGGGTCCTGGTAACAGAGGATGCTGAGAAGGCGGAAATACTGTATGCTTTCTTTGCTTCTGTCTTTAGTGAAAAGGCATTCCCTGAGGAATCCCAGAACCTGGAGGTTAATGAGAGAGTCTGGGGAATGGGAGATTTCCCTTTAGTCAGGGAAGAGGTGGTCCGTGAGTGCCTAGGAAACATTAAGGTCCATAAATCCATGGGACCTGATGGGGTGCATCCACGGGTGCTGAGAGAGCTGGTGGAGGTCATTGCTGAGCCGCTCTCTGTAGTCATTCAGAGGCCTTGGAAACTGGGGAGGTGTCTGAAGACTGGAGGATGACCAGTGTCACTCCGGTCTTTAAAAAATGGCAAGAAGGAGGACCCAGGTAACTATAGGCCAGTCAGCCTCACCTCTGTCCCAGGGAATGTGATGGAACAGCTTGTGCTGGATGCCATCTCCAGAGAACTGGGAGTAAAGCAGGTTATCAGGAGTACTCAGCATGGGTTCACCAAGGGGAGGTCGTGCTTGACCAACCTGGTGGCCTTTTATGAAGATGTCACTGGCTGGGTGGATAGGGGGAGAGTGGCAGATGTAGTCTACCTTGATTTCAGAAAGGCTTTTGATATTGTCCCCCACGACATCCTTATAACAAAGCTGAGGAAGCATGGAATAGATGAGTGTACAGTGAATTGGGTCAAGAACTGTCTGACTGGCAGAGTGCAGAGGGTTGTCGTTGGCGGTGCTGAGAGGGGATTTGATCCAGGTTTATAAATACCTGAGGTGTGGGGGCCATAGTGGCACGGCTGGTCTCTTTTCAGTAGTGCGTGGGGACAGGACTAGGGGTAATGGGGTGAAACTTCTGCATAGGAAGTTCCGCACGAATGTGTGCAAGAACCTCTTTACAGTGAGGGTGACGGAGCACTGGAACAGGCTTCCCAGGGAGGTGGTGGAGTCTCCTTCTCTGGAGATATTCAAGACACGCCTGGACACCTACCTGTGCAACGTGGTGTAGGGAACCTGCTTTGGCAGGGGGGTTGGACTCAATGATCTCTAGAGGTCCCTTCCAACCCCTACAATTCTGTGATTCTGTTGGAATGTGGGAATGCAAGAAAGAATATTCTGAGCAGTAGCTGTGGAGCGAGATAAATGGCATGAGAAAGCAAAGCTGAGAAGTAAGGAAGGCTCCAGAAGAGAAAACAAAGTCCAATAGGGCATATTTAGAGACAGGTGAAGAACCCTTGAGCGCACTGAGGAGTACTAGGGTGCTCTGGAATGTCTCTTGGGCTCCCTACAGCACACATACTTGCTCTGGGGCATGTCTGGATGTCTGTAGAGCTAATTGCAGGGCCCTGAGAAACCTCTGGGGCACATTAGGGGGCACTGGTTTCCATGTGAGTGTTTCCAGGTTCCCAGAAGTCAACAGGGAAGCCTTTGGAGACCCCTTGGGAAGACTCAGTGGGGCCCTAGAGTGATGTAGCAGCTTGTGTTGGTTGCATCTGCTTGGCAGGGAAGCGAGTTCCCTGGTGGGAGCTGACTGACTGGGAGGTGATTCCCTTGGTTTAATTAATTTAATTATCTGGATTATAATTAAATAACACTGTTCAGCATTCAATCAAGATTATATTTTTCCAAAGTACTGCAGTCGTGCATCTGTAGCAGCTTTGCTAAAATATATCGAGTTTATTCAAAATTCCAGTGATGCTCCTAAAGCACTTGAAGTGCATTTGAGGTGGGGAGTGACAAAACAGCTCTGAGAGAATCATCATCAAATCAGAACATTGGAACGGTAACTAATAGCAGAGATTCTGATAAGAATATTTAAATTTTCAAATTACCTTTTTCTAAAGTTGTATTTCACCAAGTTTCATCAATATGCACACTGAAGAGCTGACTTGCTATGTTTCTTTTTATAAAAAATCATGTGTTACAATTGAGAAAAGAAGGTATAGCATGTAACATCCTCCAAGTAAAGTGCAAAAAACATTTCTTCACAGTTCCAATTAATGTCTTAGGTTTTGTTCAGACTCACTAAATGATGTATTTCAGGGTACATCACATGGGAATATAAGAAGATTATTCAGAACAGGAGCTGCAGAGCAAGATGAACGGCATGGGAAGGTAAGGCCAGGAACCAAGGACACAGCTTTTGTGTCACTCAGCCACCTGTGGCAGAGGTCAGGATTTCAGCAGGGATTTCTGCAGACGTTCCTTGAACACCCCAAGGGTGGGTGACTCCACCACCTCCCTGGGCAGTCCATTCCAGTGCCTGGCCACCCTTTCTGAGAAGTAATATCTCCTAATGTCCAGCCTGAACCTCTCCTGCCGCAGCTTGAAACCATTCCCTCTAGTTCTATCAGTAATGACACGAGAGAAGAGGCCGACCCCCAGCTCACTGCAACCTCCCTTCAGGAAGTTATAGAGAGCAATGAGGTCTCCCCTGAGCCACCTCTTCTCCAGGCTGGACATTCCCATCTCCTGCAGCCTCTCCTCATATGGCCCCATTGTGCTCCAGACCCCTCACCAGCTTTGTTGCCCTTCTTTGAACACGTTCCAATGCCTCAGTGTCTTTTTTGCAGTGAGGGGCACAAACTGGACACAGAATTAGAGTTGTGGCCTCACCAGTGCTTAGTACAGGGGGACAGTCACCTCTCTGCTCCTGCTGGCATCACTGTTTCTGATGCAAAATGTATGTAAGTGTCACATGTGTGACATCCTTTTTGATGGAGTTCTGTGACTGGAGTTCAATGGATTTGAGAGCTGACTTGAAGCCTGTGGGCATCACCCAGGAGTTGGGGTGAGAGGATGAGGTGTAGGAACAGGAACCTCTTTGGTCGTTATTAACTCCCAACTTTTTGGTCAGGAATCTCTGTGTGTTTCTTTATCACGTAAAGAACAGAGTCATTGTGCAGCTTGTGAATGAATTGATTCACGCCTGCTGATTGGTGCTGTTCTCTACAGGGAGCTGCAATGGAAATGGACACTTGTGGTCCACTGTCCAGCCCCCTCCCGTGTTGGATTTTCTGGGCTTTGAGACACGTCTTCCAGATGCACTTTGTGTTATTTCTGATGTGTGACCTGTTGAGCTCCAGCCCCAAATGAGGATTCAAATACTACCACAGCAGTCCATTGTGACTGTAGTATTTCTTGCTAAACAGAATTCGTGTGCACCCTTGTCTTTCGTCTGCACAAAGGATCTTGTAATCATCTCTGTCTGTGTTTCTTTTAGAGCCAGAGATGGAGCAGAGAGGAACACAGACTTGGGTGAATCTTCATTCAGGAGCAGGGACACGTCATGCTCATCTGAGGTGTCTGGCTGACAGCAAGAGCAGAGAGGTAAGTTTCATAGGGTCGCGTGCCCATTTTATTTTATTTTTCATTCATGATGCATAGAGGCGTTCCCCAGACAAAGTGAGCATTTCTCAACTGGACTTTCTAGAAATGAGCTAGGCAGTGAAAATGGGTATGAAGCATTCCTAAGAGCCCCGCAAGAGAATGCTGAGAGTTAATCTGGCACCCTCCTTTGGAAACGTCCGTTGTCTGTCAGCTCTTCAGCTGTGCCCTAACACCTCCCATTGCGCTGCCACACCAGGATAGAATTCCAAGCCCACACTGAGTCCTGGAATGTTGTGGTGCCGTGTTGGAATCAGATGTGACCATGTGGTCTTGGCTCCCCGCCTTGTGGGGGGTCATGGTGGACCAGGCTGTTGGCCGTTGGTGATGTCATAAGCGGCTGGAATGAGGGGAGGAGCGGTGCGTTCTGTGTTCCTTTGTGGGTGAGCTAGTGGTCGGAGTGGTTGGTTGTCTTGTTGGTCTTGTGCCTTTAGTGCCGTTAGTGCTGTTAGTTAGTGTTGTTAGTGTTGTTAGTTAGTGTTGTTAGTTAGTGTTGTTAGTGTTGTTAGTTAGTGTTGTTAGTGTTGTTAGTTAGTGTTGTTAGTTAGTGCCTTTAGTTAGTACCTTTAGTTAGTGCCTTTAGTTATTGCCTTTAGTTATTGCCTTTATTGCCTTCTTCTTCACACCATCGTGTGCAGCAGCTTGTAGGTAAGTTGAGCTGGCGTGGGATGGATGGGTGGGCAGTGAGGTGTTGAGAACTGCTGGCTGTCGGAGCTCACAGCACCGTATTGCTTACTCTTGACCATCAGACGTAATTTTCCCCGGTACACACGTTCCAAAGGGGGTATCAGTAAAGTTGGCACCTGTCCCGTGCTTCTTCCATTGTCTTTGCTCAGTAGTGGAAGCATTGTAAAGTTGCTGGGTGGACAGGCATCACGTAGCCTGAGACTCAGCATGTCTTGCAGCAAGTGGATGGGACGGTTGTGCTGTGTGTGTTATTCCATGGATGTCTTAGCCCTGCTCACTGACATGCTCTTTCTCTCTCCTCTCCTCACCCTCCGCCCACTGCCTCGGTGCAGCTTTTGCTCTCATTCCATCTGAGCAAAGCGACAAGGAACTGCTGCAGATAGCTTGAAGTGATCTCACTGCCAGGTACGTGCCATGTTTTGTCCCCGCACATGGTTTTGCCGCAGGGTATGCGAGGGTAGTTCTGACGAATTGTACCCATACTGTGCTGTGTGAATACAGAAAACAGAAATGTGTTTCCGTTCTGTTCCAGCACGTCACAGCTGCTGTGATGGGCGTCGCGTGCATGGCCGGGGAGGAGAGTGGGGCTCCCCAGGACAGAAGATCTCCAGCGGAGCCCTACCAAGTTACGGAGGTGATGCCTCTGCATGCTGGTGAGTGAGGTTCTAAAGCGGGGTGGGCAGGGCTGGGGCAGCGAGTGCCCCCTGCTCCACACCAGGAACCCTTGTCACGGGCAGACTGTGCCAGGGGAGCGAGCCCAGGGCCGGAGAGGGCAGAGCTCCTTCTGCTCCCGCCTGCCTTTGGCCCCTCTATAGCACTGCTCTCTCTCCTTGCTCAGATGCTGAATTGCTGCCTCTGTCTGATGTGGAACAGGAGGTAGTGGACTTCATCCAAGCCAACACCATCAGCATGGAAATGGTAAGAGCAGCCATCTCCATCGTGGCTATACCTGCATCTCCAGACGGTCCCTCTGGCTCTGCCTTCAGGCTGCAGGAGGGCTGATGGCCGGGCAGAGCTGCTGCTGTCCTGCAGCTGTCCTGTGCTGCTCCACACCCCGCAACGCCTGGTCCCCCTGGCCATGGCTGTCCCCACTCACACTCCTCGGTCTCTGTGTGCTTGCCAGGATCTGGTGCAGAAGCTGCAGTTCCTCAATTCCATTTGTATACTGTGCAGCATGGCTGGACAGACGAGCCTCACACTGAGCCATGATATCTTCTGCTTGCTGAAAAATCAGTGCAAGAAGATTGAGGTGAGGGGACATGGCACCCAGGTAGCTGCACCCTGTGAGAAGGACAGGACAGGGGGAGAGGGAGGCAGGGAAATGATGCACAGACACCCAAGTGCCCCAGATGGGACTCCAGGTGCTGCTGAGAGCTCAGCAGTGGAGGTGGACAGCAGCACCAGTGTGCCAGTGTTTGTCAAGGGCCACTGGGGCGACTCAGGCCCTAGCGGCCGGTGGCAGGTTTGCTGTTGCTGGGTGCTGGCAGCTGCCAGGTGCCATCCTGATTGTGCTTTGCAGGTTCTGTTGCGTGAGGAGCCCATGGAGCAGCTGAGCACCGGCCTGAGATACTGCTGCATGAACACCATTGCTGCCTTGAGGTACCTGCCCAGCCCCTGCTTTTGCCAGCACATCCCCCAGGCACCATCCTGGTGGCCCTGATGCAGCTCCCCACTAAGTCTTGGCCCTCGCCCCAAAGCTGGTGACATCAGGACTGTTCTCTGACCCAGAGCAGCCCCGTAGGGGAGGAGGCACCTCCTGGCAGGGCTCCCCATCCCTCTCAGGGAGCCTTGCCCAGGGGAGGACCTGTTCCAGCCCTGCCTCAGCACCCAGGCACCGCTCCTAGCATCAGTGTCTCTCTAATTGCAGCACAGTTAATGCAGTTACAGAGGAAGAAATACTCCATCTCTTCAAGGTGTGCTGCAGCATCGTCTTCTATCTTCCTCCAGCCAGGGCCTTGAACATTTCCCTCTACAACCAGGTATGTACTGGGCAATCTACTGTTGACCCCATGCCTCTGGGCTGCCGCTTGCATTACTTGTGTCCAGAGATCTATCAAGATGTTTGTGGGACAAGGTAGCAGCCTTGCTTGCCCTCACCCCTCTCACTCTTGCCTTGGGCTTGGCAAACACCCTGTGTTGTAGCCTGCTCTGAGTGCAGCAGCCTTGCAGGGTGCCCCTGTGCACAGATCTGTGGGTATCCTTCCTTGGCAGCCAGAGGGGTTCACAGCAGTCTACTGGGTATGAAAGGGAACCCTGAAAGACTTCCACAACCCACTGTTCTCTTTACAGACCCTGGAAGCTATGGACGACATGCTGCAGATTGTGCTAGATGTCTGTCCCATTGCCAGTGTCAAGAGTCGGCTGCAGGGAATCTTGGAGGTCTGTCTATTGTGAAGTTCTGCCCCCACAGCTCCCTTCTAGTAGTTTATCCCACTCCATGGAAACGGCACTGGCAGTAGTTGGAGCCAGCAAGGGACCCTGGCGGCAGTAGCCCCATGATGGGCTTGGCTTAAGCTCAGGGGAAGCCTGGATGGATGCTGTGATTCCAGCTAGGAGCTCAGCAGACCTGCAGTGGGCATCAGCAGCTCCCAGGCTAACCAGCAGCTCCTCTCCTCACAGGTGCTGCTGCCTTTCAGCATCTCCAAGACACAGGCTGTGTGTGAGAGGGCTTTGGGGCGCATCTGGAAGCTTAGTGGCTTCATGACCAGCAGTTTCTGGCAGCAGGTAAGGAGACATGAAAATTGTGTACCTGTGAGAAAAGCTGCGGCTCAGGTGTGAACCCTCAGAATGCTTTTGACATGAAGGGAGGGTCTTTATCCTTCCTTTTGCCTGTGCTCATCCTGCTCCAGATGCTATTCTCTCATTCTGTTTAACATGCCTTCCCTCCTTTTTTCCTTCTTACTTCAGCCCCTTGGAAAAAACCTTCCCCCTTCTCAGAGGACAGACATTGCCCTTGTAACCCTGGAGAAGATCATTGGGGACTATGGTTTTGATGAGAAGAAGTGGGCTGAGACTATGCTGGATGTGCTTCGGAGAAACCCTGGCACCTGGCTGATGGATGTAAGCAGAGTGAGGCAACCCTGCCCGCCACAGCTCTTGGGAACTGAAGCCATTTGAAGGCAGCAATGAGCTGTGGGAAGGGCAGTAATAACACAGCCTGGGAGGCAAATGGCTGCAGTCCAGTGGCAGCAGCAGTCTCCCTGTGTTCTCACAACAGGTGCCAGAGATTCTGGGATTCATCCACGCCAACCTGAAGATCCAGAGCACATCAGTTCAGCAGATCCTGCTCTCAGTGCTGGATATGCTGACCGTCCAGTTTCCCAGGGATGTGCTGAGGAGTGTGTTGACCGACCTCCCACAGAATGACAGGTATCAGCCCAGACAGCCCCACACATTTGTTCCATGTGAAGAGCAGGGCTCAGAAATGGTCTGGCTGCCAGAGCCAAGGAAAGCTGCAGGACATCCCAAGGAGCAGGCCCTCCATCCCACTGTGCTTTCCAGTGCTGGTGGGCAGCTCAGGGCTGCAGCAGCCAATACCAACCATGGCAGCCCAGAGCCCCCCATCAGGCTCCTGCCTGAGCCATGGTGCTGTGGCTAAGGCAGCCCTGCTGACGCAGCATTGCTCTCTGTTTATAGCACTACCCTGGACATACTGAAGAGTGTGCTGACCCTGCTGGAATCATCCAAGCAGATCTGGGATGAGCTCAGCAGTGTTCTACAGGACCAACAGCTGTGTGAGATATTGAGCATCAGCACAGAGGAGTTGGGCCTCCTTCGCTTGACTGTGAGTTACTGGACAATGCACCGTGCTCTCCTACAGAGCAGTGGTAGCTCAGGCTGGGCTGTGTCTCCCTAGTGCCCTGCCTTGAGCTGCCAGAGCAGCCAGGAGCTGCAGGGTGCAGGATGTCCTGCTGCCTCTGCCTGCCTCTCACTGCTGTGTTGGTTTCAGGCGATGCCTCCCACTGAAGAGCTGGTGAAGGAGCTGTGTAAGCCAGCACTGCTCCAGAAGCTTCTGAATGTGGAAAGCCTGCCAGTGCTCTGGCTGGTGCTCAGACGTCTCGTGCTGCTGTCTGATAGACCTGAGACGGTGAGCAGGACCTTGTCAAACGAAGGCCTCATGTTGACAGCCTGGCGCTGGGGCAATGGGCAACACTGTGCCTTGGCATCTGTCCTCCTGATGGAAAGGAAATTGTGTGTTTTGTACAGGCAATTGAAATCCGGGCCCTGCTTCCAGGCGTCATGGAGAACCTGCTGTTTGCCAACACAGCCATTACTGTGAAGGTGCTGAATATTTTCAGGAATGCAGTGCACCATCTGGGGAAGAGGCATGCCAGTCCGTTTGCTCTGGAGCTGGCTGAAAAGATCCTGCCTCTTTTTAATCACGTAAGTCTGTTGTGGGAGGCTGAGCTCTGCGGGTGGGTGCTTGACAGGAGCGTCTTCTCCTTTCTTTCCTTCTCTGGGCTCTCAGGAATGACATGTCCTGTGGGCTCTGTAGCACTGCTGGCCGTGTCCCTGCTAGTGCAGCTTGGTTGTTCTTGGTGATGTCAGGCCCCTGTGCTGGGGCTCAGCCTACACTCATGCTCACCATGGGCAGTGAGAGTGTGCTGCTGAGGTCTGAGGTCCTCCTGTTCTCCCTCAGGCATCATCTGAAGTGCGAGAAGGTTCCATCCGCCTCTTCATGGATGTGATGGATGCTGTGCTGTGGTCTCAGAAGGGAAGCATGAAGAAGATCGTGCGCAGGGCCCTGCACCCTCTGCTCTTTCACATGAGTGACAAGACCCTGAGCGTAGCACAGGTACGAATTTCAGAGCTGAGCAGTGTGCAGGCAGTGGTGTGCTGACAGTTCAGCTGTGATGTGCAATTGAGAGCAAGTTCAGCAAGCATTCAGACACTGGAATGTGTGTCTGTGTGTGTGGTGCCATGTCCCTGCATCTGTTGTTCTGCAGGCATCTGGGGAAGCCCTTGTGTCCTGTGCAAAGTTCCTGAAGTGGAAGGAGCTCAAGCAGCAGACCCAGCAGAAGAACACAGTGGGGATCATGAAGTGTTTGGTGAGGACAATCTCACAGCCCCCACCTTTTTGCTGGGGGAAAGGGGATGCTGGAGGAGGGGTTGCAGCAGCAGCTGTGGCTGCTCTGCAAGCCCCATGCTCTTGTTCTCTTCTTCAGCTGCAGCAGGACAGAAAGGGAGTGGAAGGGTACCTGCAGCAGAGCCTGCCATACCTGGAGGATTCTCAGGCCTCCTTGCGATGCGAGGCTGTCAGATTCATTGGTGAGCCCAACCCCTGCGTCCCTCTTTGGGCCCTGCCCTGGCAGGAAGGCACAGCCCTGAAGCCCCCAGGTACAGCCTGCCCATGCCGGTAGCCACAGTGGGTGCCTTGCTCAGGTCCCCCCTCAGGTGCCGTCCCTGCCTGCAGCATGGAAGGGGAAGCAGCTGGGCTGGCGGGGTTGGGGTCTGAGCTTCTGGCAGCATGTTGGGGAGTGGGTGTCTGACAGAGCTCTTTCCCTAGGGCTGATTGGGAAGCACGCCAGGGAGCAGAGTGAGGAGATGCTGAATGAACTCTGCAGTGGTGAGTGAGGGCAGTGCTGTGTGTGTTGGGGCTGGGGGCAGAGCTGGGCAGCATGCAGCTGTGCTTTGCCCTGCTGCAAGGAAATGCTGCAGGGGCAGAGGAGCATTCATGGCAGTCCTGAGCAGTGTCTTCCACTGACCCATCAGTCTCCCGTGCTCCTCCTGGCCAGGAAAAGCAAGGAGTGGGGCTGGCAAGGCCCAGAGTGGAAGCTGGTGGCTCTCTGTAGACTGGGGGTCCCATCTCTGCTCTGTTTCCTTCTGTTGCAGCCCTTCAGCCTTTGGAAGATGACCCCCATCTGACAGTCTGTTCTATGGCATCTGAGACCATCCAGAAGCTGAGACACCAAAGGCAGAAGGCGGCACCAGCACGGAGAAGGCTCCCAGCACTTTTCCGCTGGTCCTGCATAGCCTTCTGAGGGATAATTCTTGTTCATTAACGTTGCTAGGACACCTGTACAGCAACATTGCTGGGACATGTGTTCCTGTCACGCAAGACAGACCCCTTGAACAACAGCGGGAGCCTTGGAGCACAGACATCTTGGAAGAAAGAACAGGAACCAAGCTGGTTAGAACTGGGTCTGTAGTTAGCGATTAATTAAATTGAAAAGCACAATTGAAAGCCTTTGGAAGGAAGATCTGGAGAATATGACCACTAGAGAGCAGCACGTATGCACACAGATGCAGAACTGATCATAATTACACTGACTAAATTGTAACTCCTCATATGAGTTCTTGGAACTTAAACAAGCAAGCAGAAAAGTTGTGGTTTATTCTAGCTTTTGCAAAGCCGGAATGCTGGGCAGCAAAGCTCCTGCTTGCTTATAGTGCTGTGTGCCTGGACATAAGTGTCATGTGGAAAAAGACAAAGAAACACATTTTCTTTGCCTATGTCTTAGAGAGCCAGGAATCCAGAATTCAAGATCTTTGCTTTTGAGTTTGCAATTCAAAACCGGATTAGAAAGGATTCTGCAAACTTTCTTTGATGACATTAGACTCTTCATTAACAACAATACTGTTTCTAATACTACTAATAACAGCAACACAACAACAAAATAATGGAAGATGAAGGAAGACATGGGGACAAGAGTCACTGGAGGAAATTTCTCCTTTGAACTGAATTGGTGTTAGTGTCCCCGTGCACAAGAACCAAGGAGAGAGCAAGCATGTTTTGTACTCTTCAGAATGCAGTGTGGTTCATCTTATTGTCATCCAAATGAGACCGGGATTTCACTGCATTGTTGGAAATGGGAAAACAGTGCCAAAGTTGCATGTTTTGAAGCGGAAAAATAGTAATTTTAAAAACCCACAGCAATAGAGTAGAGCAGATCACCAGCAAAGCCTGTATCACTTGACCTCAGAGTAAAAGCAACAGTCAACCAAAGAAGCGGATGCTGATCCATTTCATGCACTTTTGTAAGGATGTGAAAGCGAGCAGACTTACCTGAAGGTGGTGTAACGTTAGTGATAAACATCACCAAGCTCCCTCCAAAAGTGGACTTGACCTTTTGTCTCTGCGACCATCTACGTACAGAGGGAGCTACTGGAGAGCTGTGCTCGGATCCTTCAGTTTTCATGTCTCTTACCATCTCTCTTCCAGGAGATCTTGCGAAGAAAGGCTTTTCCTGTGAGGATGAAACACAGATAGGAAATGTTACATCTAATTTTGCTGTGGGAGTTTACCTCTGTGTGTGACACATTCATTCTTCTGACAGCTGCTAACAGTCAGTTTATTAATAAAAATCATACCTTTATTACTTTGTGCCTTGCAGATTAATCTGAATGTAAGAAAATCAGGTTGACTTTGTTTGCTTCGCTCAACACTGGCCACATCAAGATAACAAAGGACATTGTTTTCAAGAATAATTGCAGCTATCTTCCAGTTGGCTTGTGCTTCTGTGTTTCTGAGAAACACCATCTAGCAATTTCTTTTTCTTCTTTTTTTGCACGAGTCCTGGATGCTGGTGTGTGTTGTGCTCTGTTGTTTGCTGACCAGCAGGTGAGAGGACTGTGTTTTGTGTTGGGTGTTGAGTTTTGTCTATCTCAGGGGCCATCCAATTGGATCCATCCTCTTTTTGCAGTGTTTAGGGACAGTTAATTTGCTGTTGCCTGGAGCTATGTGTGAAGTGCAGGACTAGAAGCTGTGATCGCTGAATCTCCTTGGATGAGCCCCAGCTCAGGTTCTCTCACACCAACCAAGAACATTTTTGCCAGCCCTGTTGTATTGCTGCAGCTCAGTGACCCCGACAATCTTCCCATGGAGTGCCGAAGACGGAGGTGGGAGCCTCCTTGCTGAGATCTGCTAGCAAAGCCCTGAGCGGCTCTAAGGTCGGAGCCTGTTGGGTCGGTAACACTGTGTCATGGTTTTGTGCTGTTGCTGTCCATATTCCACATCATAACATCACATGCAGTATGAATCATTAATTGAGGGTATAAATAGTGGAATCATGTACAAAGGAAAAAGGGTTAAAGAGAAAGTAACTTTTTGTTTATAACTGAACAATACGGATTGCTAAGGGAACGTTATATGGTATTAAAGGTGTTTGAATGGGACAAACTGTTCTGATGGTATAAGAAAGTGTAACTGAGGGTATGTGGAAGTGTAATAGAGGGTATGTGGAATTGTGATCGAGGGTATGTGGAAGTGTGGAAGGAGGAAGGCTGAGGGACCTGGTCTAGGTCCTGCTATCCTGGAAAGGCAGCCTGGGGATCTGGCAGTGTGTGTGCCAAGTGGCTCTGTGTGCCTATGGGTGTGTACTGAAGGGCACCCAGAACTGCCACTTCCCCTTGGGACATAGGCTTGGAGCATCAGTTGCTATGTTACTCTCTGAGAAGAGGATTCAGGCCCCAAGTCTTGCGTCCAGCTTGGTGATTTGGATTGACTCTGGGACAGCAGTGGATGATCTGCAGCCCTGCAGCTGAGTGCATGAGGCTGATTGTGATCTCTGCTCTGCCATGTACCTACAGCAAATCCCAAGAGCACACAAAGATTGGGTCTGTACCCTGGCCTTCATCCCTGGCTGCCCCATGTTGTTGAGTGCGTACCAAGGAGGCGTGATCAAAGTCTGGAACATGGATAACTTCGGCCCAGTTGGGGAGATCAAAGGGCAGCCCCATCAACGCCATCTGCACCAACTCCAAGCACATCTTCACTGCCTCCAGGTGAGCCTCGGGCTTGGTGCTCCCCAGATCCTGCAGGAGGTGAGAGTGCCCTGTGTTGACTTGTCATCCCTGGGCCTGGGTGGGTTTGCACTGAGTGGGGCCAGGAGCCTGGAGGGCGAAGAGGGCAGAGGGGATCTTGCAGCTTTCTGGTCCCTCAGTGCCTTCCTCTCACCTTGCTGTCTTAGTCTGTCCCCTGCCCACTCTCTGGGATATCCCCATGCAGGGTCCCCTCTTCCCTGGCGCTGGGCATCCCCTGCTGTTCTTGGGGAGCATTTTGGCAGCAAGACTCTGAAATCCACTCTCTTTTGTTTGTGCAGCAGCCGGAGCTGCGCATCTGACCTGGCTCACCCTGAGCTTCCCTGCAGAGATCTCTGAATCCCAACTGCAACATCTGCTGACCCTCTGCTCTTCCCTGGGTACCCACTTTGCTCTGCAGTGGGGTGGGGAAGGGCTGCAGATGGGTGAGGATGGAGATGGTTGTGCCAGGAGCGGAGTGTGGACGGGTTGGACCCTGATCCTGCACGACTCCCCCACGGCTGCACACCTGAAGGACAATCCTACAGAGAACGATGGTGCATGGCTGGAGCCCTTCAGAAGGCTGAAGGCTCAGCCCAGGAGTGTCAATGAGGACGCAGCCTCTCCAGCTGCCCTGCTCATGTTTCTCTGCTCAGGGGGCCGACGAGGCCCTGGTCTCACACTGGAGCTTTCTTCTACCTCTCCTGTGGTCCCTTGGAGCATCCCCTGCTCCATCCTGCCCTGCCCCGCGCTGGGCTCGTGGGGGAATGTGGGAATACAAGAAAAGCTGTTCAGAGCAGCAGCTGTGGAGCCAGATCAACAGCCTGAGAACCAAGGACACCTCTGGAAGGAGAAGAAGGGACTCACGGCTCTGATTGGATATGTTAGAAAAAAAAAAACTTGTGAAGGTTTATAATGGATGTGAGAACTTGTAATAAAGGATTTGGATCATTCACATCTGAGTCCGTGCTTCAAATGCTGCAGGGGAATGGCTGCGTTGAGCCCTGGGAGTGGTATTCTCTCCTTATGCGCTCTCACTTCCCTTTGGTCACTGAAGAAACGACTTTTGAACTCGGACTTAAGGATTTCTCTGCATGATCCCATTGGTGCTGAACTTGGATCTCAGAGGAGCTCCAGGATGTGCCCCATAAAGCACAGACCAATTTCTTTCTGCTTTCTGCAGCCCCGTTTGTTTCGTGTCACCAGTCCTTGTTCAAACCACTGCAGGGTGGGAATTTCTGCACACCTTGAAACAGGAGCATCTCTATTGACTTGATGGAGTCTGTCTTTTATCATTCTGGGGATGGGGGGGGGAAGAAGAAAATGCAGTTTCCATGGCCTGGTGGAGGGCACGATGGCATGCGCAGGGTCACCCTGCCATGGACAGGATGGTGGCTGCTCCTGGGTCACAGCTGAGCCCCGTGCTGTGGGGCTGGGCAGGATGGATCACAGGACCCATGGTTGCCCTGTGACGCACAGCACTTTTACAAAGTAAAAGAATCAATTTCCTTAAATATTGAGCATCCATACGTAAATTGCAGCCTAGTGGAATCTTTTCCTATCCAAACAGAATTCTTTATCTATTTCTGTTACATAAGAAAAGCAAATAATTTTTTATCGGTCGACTTTGAAATTCAGGCAAGTGTTCACCTGAAGTGTTATGAAGTGTCAGCTTTTCTAGAGCATTTACTTTTCATGCTCTTAATTTCTCATTATCTCGCCTTATTCTCTTGCCACGTCAGTGTTTTCATTCGATGGCTTCCATGTGACAAGAGCTCTTGCTGTGTGAGCGATACAAATGCAGCTTTAAAAGTGGTACAACTTGCTATTAAGGCAGCTCCCCTCGGGAATTCCTTAAAGCTGCAGTGAGACAAGGGACACAAGAGAAACTTTGCTATGCACAGCAGGCTGAGCCCTCCTGCAGTCCCAGCTATGGAGTGCTCTGCAAAATCTGTCTCTTTTTGCTCCTGATGTGCAGAGGTTTGATCTGCTTTTGCACCAGCAAGAGAGAAGTGGCACCTCACACTTATATTTCTGAATATTCTTGCTGCATTCAGTGGGATGTAAGCAATAAATAAAGAAATAAAATAAAAATATTATTGCTTTGGTTCTCAAAAAAAAAAAAAAGAACTGCCCAGCTTAATTTTGCTCCAGATCCTTCACTGCTTTGTTGCCTTTCACTGGACAAGATTTAGGGCCTCAATATCTTTCTTATAGTGAGGGGTCCAAAACAGAACACTGATAAACAGACCGGTATTGTGATCAATAGAACTTGAGGAAGAAATTCATCTTTCATGAGGAGCTCCTCTTTGAACAGCACCAGGAACTAAGACAGGTGTTTGATTATTTCCTGCTATGAGGCAAAGATGGATCAGCAGATACAGCTGGAATCTATCTCTCTCCTCCCCACTTTATTCCCCACCTTCAGTTCTTTTTGGAAAGGAAATGCTGCAAATCTGGACTTATTTGGGAAATCACCGTGCACACAATGAAGTGAGAAAGCACCGTGCACATGAACAAGGCAAGATCCTGGATCAAGCTTTCAGTGGAAGGGAAATGCCTGAAAGGATTGAGCAAAGTCCTGGCGAAAAATACCTGGGGTTCCTGTTGGTGGGAAGCTGAACATGAGCCAGCAGTGTGCTCTCACAGCACAGAAAGTTAACCATATCCTGGGCTGCATCAAAAGAAGCACGGCCAGCAGGGCAAAGGAGGCGATCCTGCCCCTCTACTCTGTGCTGATGAGGCCTCATCTGGAGTACTGCATCCAGATGCAGAGTCCTCAGTACAGGAGAGACATGGACCTGTTGGAGCATGTACAGGTCACTGATACATGCCATAGAACTGATTCAAGGGCTGGAACACCTCTCCTATGAGGACAGGCTGAAAGAGCTGGGGCTGTTCAGCCTGGAGTACAAAAGGCTCCACGGTGACCTGAGAGCAGCCATGAAATCCTTAACAGGGGAAAGTAGAAAGAAATACAAATAAAAGAGATTTCCATTAGGATATTTAGCAACACAGTCAGTAAGGGAAGTCAGTAAGGCACAGGTGATTTGCTACATACTACCAGAAGAAGAAATAAATATTACAATTCAATGGTAAATTCAGTTGTATTCACTTTTACTTCTTCATAGACTAAGATCTGAATACATAGAAAACCAAGAGAAAATTTATTACAGGGATTATAGCTCTTTCATTAAAAATGTCTGAAACTTAATAAAGAAAGTCAGCCAGGGATGGATTTATTGACCATATCAAATATGACCCCTGACTTCAATTCTTTGTGTTGCTTTTTACAAGGAAATGTTCTCTTGGCAGTGGGGTCAGCATATTTGGTGTTGAAAGATGCTGTAGAGCAAGGACTGACTCCACTCAGACATCAGGATGCCCAGGACAAGTAGGGTTCCCAAAAGGGGAAACTACAAGCTGCCATCAACATCTCAAAGTAAAATCTCTTGGAGAAGGCAGGTTTGTGCAGAGCCAGAAAGATCATGAGGCTGCAAACACTTTCAAGGCATATTATGGTAAAAGCGAAGTTCTCCAGCACATGTAGATACCAGGAGGAGAGAGAAGGGGGTCCATGCACTGTCACTGTCTTTCCTCTGATATTCTGTATAGTTCCATAGCAAATTAAATTCTTTGGCAGGTGAATTGCTGTAATAACAGAAGTAAAATAATAAAAAAAGCCATCGCCTGGGCACAATGAGGCACACTGAGAAACAGTGAAGGGACAAGAAGGAGAGACCTCAGCTTCCTCTGTTGTGGGTCTTCAAAGTGCACCTGCAGCAGTCAGCTATTTTCCCTTATTATTTGGCTCTTTTCAAGATTTTCTTTGTGATACTGTTTTTATTTTTTTATTATTTTTATTTTTCTGTTTCCTAAGAGTCTCTACATGTTGTAGGTACTTCCCTCATCCAAAATTTCCTTTCTTCTTACGATAAAAGAATACAGATTATTCCCTCAATAATGGGAAAGGACAAATAGAAGCTGCTTCACCCCATCTGAGGTCAGGCTGTTTCCACACATAGGAAAATTGCAGGTAAGTGGAGGGGATTTTATCTAAGTGTAGGAACCAGGGGTGAAAATGTTGATTTTCTCCTCTATGAGAAGGGCAGAGCCAGCCATGCACACCCACAGAGCACAGAGCTTTTCATTGCTTCTTCATTTTTAAGTAAAATCATAGGGAAACTGTCAGACAATCAATGTGCAGAAGTGGTACAATCTCTTGAAAAGCCACTTATAGATCTGCAAAACTTGCAAAAAACAATTTTCTGTTTATCCAATTGTTTTCCCATCTCCAGATAAGACCCCGTGCTCTGATCCATTTTTTGTGCGTGCATCAACAGATTTACAAAAAGAAACAAGTCAGCAACTGGCAATTTATTCAAGGTGTTGAAAGTATCAGACAGTTGGTAGATTAGAAAGCAAACTGATTCCTCCAGAATTTCTTGGGGGACTCTCAGGAAATGGGATCCAGTAGGAGCTGGTCTGATGTGGGGACTACTCCATTTCTAAGGAACTGTACATCAATGAGGAACTAGTTCAATGCTTTCTCAATCAAAGAAAAACCTGACTTCAGTACACGTCTGACCAAATGCCCAAGCTGTACAAACCTAAGTCAAGGTGTGAATGCAACTCTCTGAAAGGAAATTTTGTCATTTATTTCATTTATTTCATTAGTAAACATGGAAGTTTGGTGGCCCTTCCAGGCAGGGGGGCTGGAGCTTCATGATCCTTGGGGTCCCTTCCAACCCGGGTCATTCTGTGATTCTGTGATTCATTTCTCTGCATTGACAAGACTATCTTCCTTGTGTAAGCAGAAAGAAGAGCTGCTGGAGAGGAGCTCTGCTGAGAGGGACCTGGGCGTCCTGGTGGACGACAGATTGACCATGAGCCAGCAGTGTGCCCTTGTAGCCAAAAAAGCCAGGGGTGGGTAAAAGATCTAACACACATCTCTATGATGGGGGTGGCCCAATCACAAGCAGTGGTGCGCTCAGTTGTTCTGCTTGCCTGCTCCTCGAGGAGTTAGGAGAAATCTATGCCTGTTGCGTGTTCGAGTGCATGCGCAATGCCATGTGGAGGGCTTATCACAATAAAGATTGGCGGATTTGCTGCGTAGACCGGTCAGAACTCAGATCTGCGTTGTGCTTCCTGCGGCACCAAACGCCCAACAGTGGCAGTTCCGTGTATTGGCCAGTAGGTGGCAGCAGAGACCATGGAAAGAACGTCTGCGGGACAGACCCTGGGGATCCGTTCTCTTTTGATTATAGGGGAAATATATTGAAAGCTTCAGATTTCATTAATCTTTGTGGGAATCATATAATGTGCAACTCAGATCTACCTCTTCGTGCAGTGACTGCCTGTAAATTTGCTAGAGCCTGATATAATATGGCCTTGTGCTTTCCGCTAACTCACCTTCATTTCATTTTCATTACATTTGCTTGGTAGTCAGATTTTGGTGTGTGGATATTTTAAAACAATCTAACTGACATTGGCAAAAAATTAAAAATAATAAAAAAATGCACGACAGCATCAATTGTATCAATTTTTATAGATAATATAAAGAAGAGCAGTTTCCCTTAGTTTTCTGTGCCTCTTTACTTTCTTACCCTCTCCCCTTGTGTGAGAAACTCTCAAAGTCAAAGATTTCTAGTTAGGCAAAGCTGGCAGCGATAGCAGCAGTGCTTATTCATTACTGCAATACTGCGCGCACATCCCCTGTTGGCAAGGGAGAAACTGCACACCAGTCAGTGAAATCAATTCTGTTCTATGCCCTAAACCCAATGCAGGTAATGCTCTCATGGCTCTCATTGGTTGAGCATCTCAGGCTCACACACTCCTCCAGACTGTTGCTAGGATTCATTTCCATAGAAGGTCAATTACCAACCTCTTGCTTTTAGGTCTGCCTTGTACTTTTCTGCGGACAGAGAAGGGCAATGTTTCCAACAGTCAGTACATTCATTCTGTCCTGTGCTGGGCTCTACCCACCCTGCGTATTTATCTTGTGCTTGTCTCAATTCTACCCATGTCAGAATGCCCCTAGTCTGAACTTAACTCTGTTCAGCAACTTTCTTGGTGGAAAAACTACTTATACAGCTGTTTTACAAGAGGGTTATACATTCAGTTAGGGCCTACACTATGTACTGAAAATACTGGAAACTTCCACTGCAAAACCACAATCTACCTCTCCCATCTGTGCAGCCTTGCAGACCCAGAGCACGCCAGGTTATTTCTGCTTTCATAGCATTTGCATGCTGTAGGGTGAGCAAAAGGTTCTGCTGCTTGATTCTTCTGCAAGAGCTGCCTACCGGCAAATGGTTGCAGGGATGGAGCATGTGACAGAAAGCATTTGTCTCCACAAGAGCAGAGTTACATTCAGTGCAGAGTGTGAGAGTCAGGTTGGTGTGGAAAAGCACTGACACGCTGGGGATGATGCAGTGCTCACATGTCTAACACTCACAGACATTACTGTCAGAAGGATGGTGCTGTGTTGTGCTTCTACCTTTGGCAGCCCCTGGAGAAATGCTGTGGCACACAGAACACCTTTGTATTGCACTGACTGCTGCCATGCAGCATGGATTTAACACACCAAATCCAGAGGAGCATGACTGCATCTAACTGCCCTGAGAAAAACTCCTGTAGCTGAAGAGATGAGGAGGCAGCTGCTCATCTGCAGAACAAGCAGTACTGCCAGACATTGGGCCAGGTGAGCACCTCCTGCTGCAGCGTGATGATGACAGGGCTGGAGATGATCTGCAAAGCCAGCTTAAAAGTGGGAGACATGAGTCAACACGGCAGGAGGACAGAGGTGTTAGGAAGCAGCCAAGGCATCAAAGAGTATCAGAAGGCTTTGAAAGGTATCACAAAGCAACAGCCAGGAAGACTGGAATTATCATGAGCAGCAACCTGGATGCTAGAGATTATTTGCTCCCATACAAAATGGTAGAGATCTTGCTGCAGACATCCCAAAGCCAGGCAAAATGGGAACCCAGAGCTCTGCCTGCACGAACCCCACAGCCAGAGTGTTGCAAACTGAGCTGCCTTGCTGTTTGTTGCATTCATCCCAATCCCTGTGAATGAAGACTCGGAATGCAGTCAAGGCGATGACTGAGCATGAGAGTGACTTTATTCAATAAAAGACAGGAGGGCTTGAGAGGTCAAGGGTGAAGATGGGACTCCTCTTGTCAAGATGAGAGTGGCTCAGAGCTGGTGCTGCTGCCTGGTGCCTGGGACTGGCAGCCTGACTCTAAGTCCCCATCTAAGATGCTCAGCTTCACCTCACTGATGCTGACCTGCTCCTGCATGGTGGTGCTGCTGCTGGGGCACTCGGGCTGTGCTTGGGATGGGCAGCACTGCAAAGGCGCTGGGTCACAATCCAGGCAGGTGACTGCTGTGTCTGGCAGGCTCAGGTCAGGAGCTTCAGCAGAGCCAGGAGATATGAGAGCATGAACGTGGATAAGCCCCTTGTGTCCATCACTGATACCATGTGGAAGGCTGTCATCCGAATTGCAGCGATTTGTGCTTAATAAGAACTCTCCATTGATGGAAACACACTGCACATCACTACTTGGTTTGGATCTTTGGGGTTGACAAGGGCTCGAATCACCTAGGAAGGCATAGAAACACAAGGGTTAGAGTCAAACATTTGCAAGTTGAATCATGAAAGAGGTTGTTGATATTTGGTAATAGAGTGGCGGCAGGAAGAAGCAAATAGGCTTCAAGCAACAGAGCCACTGTCTTGAAAGTGATCCTCGTGCAGGTCCAGCTCGTGTGTTGTTTCACTGTAATCTGCTTCTTTGGGTCTACCTAGTGGGCAGCAGCACTCGAGCTGTTACTGATATCACTGAAAAGAACTGGAGACAATTGTTCTATTCCTAAGAGCTTCAAGGTGCCCAGAAGCACAAATAGAAACCAGCAGTATTTCATCACTTCACCAAAAGGAAGGTCAAACACCTGAGCTGTGAAGAGCAGTTACAGAACCTATGCATAAGATCACACCAGACATACTTTGTTCTAACAACAGTTATGGCACATAGTCCATTTCCTTCAATATTCCCAAAATGAAATGATGTGGAGCATTACAGGGAAAGAAACACTGCACACAGACACTATGACGCTGATTAGACTCAAGCAGCAGACTTAAAACAAGTCAGAGTTTTAGATTCCAGGATATTTCAGGACCTATCATGTGTGAAATTCAGTTACACAACAGTGCCTAGGTGCCTGCGTTTCAAGCAACTTTCAGATCACAGCCATGAAAAATAAAAACAAATTCAGTGCAGAAATAGCAATCCTGTACCTTAATACTCATGAGATTATCCATTTTTTACTGCATTCTGACTAAGTTCTAAAACTTGCTCATCCCAGTTCACTTCAACAAGTTCCACCAGTTCAAGCAACGCAGTTCTGAGATCCTGTGTATGTTATGCAGATAGAATTGAACAGTGCAGAAATAATCTCTGACAGCTTTAAGAGCTCCGTTCTGCTTACAAACTCTCAGTCCAAAATTATTCGCAGTTTTAAGGAAATGAACACCTGAAGCAGTTGGATCATCTGCCATTTGCCGCATTCTGCTTCTTGGCATCATGATTAGCACAAAGGGTTTTCTGCTGTCCTGCAGAGATGGACAAAGTCCTGCTTACAAATGGACCAAGTTTCAGTGTACAGCAGAGTTTTTACCAGACTAACAAGCCACGTCATTCAATTCATTTGCTCAGGTTGTTATGCACTCAGAAAGGAAACAGAACTGTTGAATTCTGAAGGTAATCTGTGGGGTCCTGTAGAGAGTGTTTTTTACAGCTAGTTAGCTGAGAAGGGTTGTAAACACGGTGCGGTTAATCAAGCAGCCATAACACCTGCAAGGACAGTGAGAACAACAGGATGCCCTGTGATGGTTAGAAACTAGCCATGGTTCTGGGAACTCAGCAAGGGAGTAGGTTTCAGTTGATAACAACAAGCTGTTAAGATACTCGGGGATGGTATGTAATTGGGAACCAATGATGAGCTCCACTTTTGCAATATGTATGAGCTAATTATCCGTATTATAAAGGTACACGCAGCCAAGGAATAAATGAGATTCGCTGATCATGTCAATGACAGGTGTGGTCGTCTGCTTTTCTCCCTCCGTTCTGCAAGAATTGGTGATCCTCGACGTCGCCTGATGATACTTTGTTTGGAGCAGGAATGACAAATTTCCCTACAGCGTACTGTGATGTCTTAGAGCAAGGCAGAAAAGAAACAATATTAAGGGGTGATGCTGACATGTTGCAAGCCTTTCCTATGTTGTATCATCCGAATCAGGTCCCCCGTTGGGAATCCCTGCCTTATGAGGCAGTGAAGGAGCTAAGGGAGTCAGCGAGAACATACGGAGTTCAGTCAGCGAGAACATACAATCTTTTGGTTGCAAACAGTGACAGTTACTCTATGACCCTTCACAACTGGAAAACTGTGTTAAGAATGATCCTCTCTCTTATGCAATACACCATGTTTATGACTGAATACCAGCTACATAATTTGACTAATATCTTTTTGCCTCAAATTGGGACAAATCCATGTGGCACAGCACCTCTTCAACTGTGTCAGACAGATGTCACTCACGTTCCTGAATTTGGCTGTCTAAAATATGCACATGTAACAATAGATACTAATTTTTCTTACGTATTTACCACAGCACATACAGGTGAACACAGTCATGACACCAGTAAACACTGGTTATCTGCTTATGCTGCTATGGGAGTACCACATACTACAAAAACAGATAATGGGCCTGCGTATACCTCTAAGGCCACTCGAACTTTCCTCCAAGAAGGGTGTGTTAAACATACTACAGCCATTGCTCATTCTCCCACTGGACAAGCTATCACTGAGCACATTTATCAAACATTGAAATCCATTCTTATTATTAAACAAAAAAGGGGGAATATGGGAGACACGCTACAAGAAATATTATGCAAGGTTTTGCTTGTTTTGCTTGTGCTGAATTTTTTGAAAATATTATGTAAGGTTTTGCTTGTTTTGCTTGTGCTGAAGTTTTTGAATCGTGTTCATAGAGATACAGCTTATGTGGATCGTCATTTTGAGGCTTCCCCAGTGCTAAAGGAACAGCCTATGGTTAATGTTTGGAATATGGCCATAGGACTTTGGGACTGTCCCCTACCACTGACAACTTGGGGTTGTGAATATGCTCGTATTTCCACAGGGACTGGCCCTGTGTGGGATCCAGCATGATATCTTCGGTCTCATCTGAAGGCAGAAAATAGCATCCAGCCTTTATAGTAATTGTAATTGTGTGTTTCTTACTTAGTGATATTGCTTTGTAACTTGCTGTGTTATAGATAACATTAGTAATAGTTTGACATAGTGTGTGATTTTCTGTTTTACCAATGCAGTCTCAAGATTTAGAGTTTTAGGCATTAGCTAGGATGTTGTGTGCTTCTTCTATTTTAGTAATAGATCAGATGTGTATTAAACAGGATTTGATGTAATCAATGCTAGAATCTACAGGAATAGCTCTTTTAATGTTTTAGTACTGTTTGGTTATGATGTTATTAGCCTATTAATTAGCTTTTCTTAATTTGCAAAGACAAAACCTGAAAAGGAATCCCAGGCAAAGAGATGACCCTGTATCATAGAATAGATACCTCTCTTACATCCAACTAATTGGGATTTTTGAAATATAACCATGCATCGTTTTAGACAAAAGTGCATGCTAATAGAATTAAATTTGATAGTTTATTCTGTTTTCCAAGCAGGTGTTCCACTTGGGCTCTATATCACGCACTGGCCATGCAGATATGGTGTACAACTGGAAGAAATCCTTCAGACCCTGAATGCAGGAGAGAATCTGTGATGGGTGAGAGAGGAAATGTGCACCTTGAAGCAGGGGACGCCCTGCTGGCACTACCTGTCGCATCCACCACCAACATGGCTTGCTGTTTCTCAAGGGTCAATAAGTAATAATGCCCCTAGTGATACTCTAGTACGTTTGTCCTCTAAAATTGGTTCTATTTGACATGCTACTTCATAAAATTGCACGATCATTAATCAATTATTAGCCCGGATAAGTCAGTCGGTAGAGCATGGTTATGAGCATCTTAAAAGCATTTATTGCACAAATTTTAGTGGTCATTAAAATCAATACATCAGAGTATATGAAAATTGAAGACTTTTCCTGATCAGTTACAGATTAACACAATGGGACCCTCATGGATTTATTTTCAGTTTACAGAAACTTAGGTTGCAGTACAAACATGTTTGTTCTTCTTAGTGGGTTTAACAGTAATGTTGTTATGTTGTATTTGACTTGTCTCTTTTTTCACTTTTAGAGTATTGTCAATCGAGGCCTTGATTGAGTTATAATAGTTATGTTATTAATTTAAGTAGTGTTGCTATTCTATAGGCAGTATTGTAAGAAGAATTCTACGGAGCGTCCGTCATGGATCCAGATGAGAAGTTCACAGAACAGCAGCTACGAAGCAGGATAAAACTACATGAGAACTGATTGAACAAATGAACTGAACTGCTTGTTAAATATGATTGATCGGTCGTTAAATCAAACCCTTTTTCAGCCTAAAAGAAAACGGGGGAAATGTAGAGAGTGTTTTTTACAGCTAGTTAGCTGAGAAGGGTCGTAAACATGGTGCAGCTAAGCAAGCAGCCATAACACCTGCAAGGACAGCAAGAACAACAGGATGCCCTGGGATGGTTAGAAACTAGCCATGGTTCTGGGAACTCAGCAAGGGAGTAGGTTTCAGTTGATAACAACAAGCTGTTAAGATACTCGGGGATGGTATGTAATTGGGAACCAATGATGAGCTCTACTTTTGCAATATGTATGAGCTAATTATCCGTATTATAAAGGTGCACACAGCCAAGGAATAAATGAGATTCGCTGATCATATGTCAGTGACAGGTGTGGTCGTCTGCTTTTCTCCCGCCGTTCTGCAACAAACACCTATATACAAATTTAAGAACACAACGGAGTAACTGTTACTGTTTATTAACAACCAGTTTTAATAATACGATAAAAGTATGTCCTGAGAAAGGGGAACAAACATGCTTCTTCAAGGTTTTTTAGCTGTTCTGGATCTCAGCCGTCGCTTGATGATCAGATGATCACTTTCCTTCTTTTGTTCCTCAGATTCCTGAAGAAAACATTTCAAAAGTTACTCATCTTTTCACACAAGACTGACAAGCTCTTCTTGACCCACGCAAACATATTTCTTCCCCTAAATGGATTTCAGAATGGCATTTGCTTATTATATTTTATTCAGAAAACTATGGGATACCGAGATCATTTTAATGCAGCTTAATCACAAGGAACAAATATGGAGAATGTACAAAATCCTGTTTATCTTAAAAAAGCACACACATCTGAGGAAAGCCTGAAGGCAGCTTTCATTTTGAAATACTTGTTTTCAAAAGAGTATTATAATACTTGTTTTGTGAAACATGAAGCGTTCAGAAAACATTTTTAGCCTCAATCCCTGTAGCTATGACTTGCCCAGAATTTCAGTTCTCGGTTCAGTTCCATGTTCTCAGAACTACAGTGAGAAAAGAAATTGTCTCATCTTCTTCATCCTCTAACAAAAAAAATAACATTTTGGTTTCTGCCCCTATCATTCGTCAAATCATCAAAAAATTCAGAGGGATATTACAGTATGGGCAAATGATCACTATGCTGAACAGAAAAAGGACTCTAATATAATTAAAAGATGCAGTTCCAACAGAGCAAGAATGTTCTTAGCACAATAGCTGCCGACAGAGTCATGAAACTGGCACATCAGATCCTTTGCAAGTTGGCTTAGACAGGAGATCATAGTTTAAGCATACCTAAAAAGCTGTCTAAGTTGTGCTCTAGAAAAGCGTGTAGTAGAATAATCCCACTCCGACACACTGAAATTATCTATGATTCCAAATTAGAAGACATCTCCGTGATTGCTACATCACCTACTTAGTAAACTGTAAGCCAGCCAAACACAGAGATCTTTGAGGACAAACTAAAACAGAACAGCAGGAAGACCAACAAGAATGACTTGGTAGAATAAAGAAATACCTCAGTACTTTCAACCTCCTCCTGCAAATAGATGAAACCTCCAGTCTGTTTGGACTCCTTAGTAGTTTATTTTAAGCCAAGACTACAGTATAATCGCTTACCGAAGAAGCAGGTATATCTAGAGGGCCAGAAACGACAGTTGAATACAGCTTCCTTTTGCATCGTTTTGGCTTGGTCTCTCCTTCTTCGAGACTTTCAGGTTCGTTTGATTTAGGAGAACTTACTGCTGACATCAGCTTCTTGGCTAGAAGAAATTTGTTTTGATACATAAACCAATCAACTTACTGGTTTTGTGAGTCTTTAAATCACTGAATGCAAAAAAAGCTTCGTAACAAACTTGGTTTATAAATGACACGTAAAATTTAAGTGAAAATACTCAGAAATTGTATTTGTTCATCGAGGTTCTTTATTGCTTCTATAGCTGAAACAGTTTATAGCTTCAGGTACGGCAGCTTAAAGCACGCATTAAAATGGAGTATGAAAGACAATCATGGCTCAGAAGTCGCTGGAAGTCAGAAACTTCAGCAGGAGTTAAACAACAGGCCTAACTTTCGTGCTGACAGAAGCACAAGACAGAACCAACTTTCTCTGTATACTTGTAGGTTTTCACAAATGTAATAATGAATCTCTGAAGAGACGAATAAATGCATTTACTTCATAAATCAAAGGACAAGATAACTTAACATGGCAGACAAGTTCTCTAAGAACACATACATTAATAGCCTACAGCAGAAACAAGCCATTCTACAATGTCTAGAAAACATGGAATAAAACTTATTCTACACCAACCTTTAGAGTGTATAATAGAAGGAGAGCTTTGAATAAAATCTCCAACTTTTTGCAGTGTTTCATCCTTCTTTTTAGTCAGTCTTGAAGCATGTACTCGCTTTCTCAGGAAGTAGTCTTTTCCAGATTTCTGTTCAACAGAGATGTGAACATGTGAAACAAGAGCATTGTTTAAACTTCATTTTAGTTCAACGTTATTTTAAGTTGACATTTTGAGCTTTACTACTGACACCTCTGTTCATTCTGCTGATGATACCACAACGGCAAGTAATGTAGACAATTTTATACCCTTTAGGGAGTTGTCAAAATCTCAGCTATTTCAAGGCATACGTTTCTTACAGTTTCTTAATAAGGCAGTAGTTTCTTTAAAAGTAGCTCCCAAGCTGTGGAGTTGTTTCTTACATAAGCTGTTCTAATTACATAAAATAAACAAACATACAAAACAGAAGACAACAGATGGGAAAAATCTACTACTCATACTCTGACCATGCCAAGGATACTGCTATCACATGTGAACATCTGTTTTTAATAACTGCCATGCATATTAATGATATGAACCTTAGTTTAATACAAGGGCTTCACTTACAAAAGCACACGATAATACACTAAAGCTTCTCTTCCCAACTATTCAGTGTGCAATATCCTTCCCTCCAAATCATTACACAGTACAGCCATTACACGCTCTGGGGACAGACTGACTTGCCCTTTGGTTAGCTTATGGAATTTAATAGGAAGAGCTCATAAGCATGTAAGATTCCCATTCAGGTATACACATAAGGATAAGACACTGCTTCTTTCGTGTGACCACACAATTACAGGAAGTCCCAAGCTAGCTTCAAAACTAGAACAAAAACCAACCATTTTCTCGTCACTTGCAGAGGGTGAATTAAAAGCCATGACAGATTTTGTATTTTTCGTGTTCTCACTTTTCACAAAATCCTGAGAAAATAAGACAAGTTTCAGCCATGATTCTTTTGGAAAGAACAATTGATGTCACAAAAGTGAACACTTTAAACACTTTTGCTAATAGTAGGGAAGTATTTGCTAGTGGTAACTATTCCACTGTAAATCAAATAATAAATAAGCATTCAATTATAAAAACAGGACATTAAGATATCAGTATTAGACATCTCATGATGTCTAAAAAGCTGATTTATGTCTACAGGTTTCAAAGAAAATACACAATGGAGTTAAGAGAAATTCCCTTCTCTTAAACCATTATCACTGAACTTGGCTATTAGTTTTGTTCATTAAAGCAGTTCATTGATTAAATTCTTCAACTACTTTACTGAGGTAGAAATAGCATTTTTTTAATGCTTAAATGAGAATGGTAAAAAGGCATCAGATATTTTGTTTTCTGTTGGGTCTAGGTCATACCTCATCCATGTCATCACTTCTTTTCTTTTTTGCCTTAGGCATTTTCACTCCTAAAGGTATCATGCTGCCGTGCTGCTTTATCTCCGTCTTATCAGGTTCACAGAATCACAGAATCACAGAATGACCCGGGTTGGAAGGGACCTCAAGGATCATGTAGTTCCAACCCCCGTGCCTAGCAGGGCCACCAAACATACACATTTACTAGATCAGGTTGCCCAGGGCCCCGTCCAACCTGGTCTTGAACACCTCCAAGGACGGGGGATCCACAACCTCCCTGGGCAGCCTGTTCCAGGACCTAACCACCCTTCTAGTAAAGAACTTTCCCCTAACATCCAACCTAAATCTTCTCTCCTTCAACTTAAAACCATTTCCCCTAGTCCTGCTATTATCAGCCCTTTCGAAGAGTTTACTCCCCTCCTGGGAGTAAGTTCCCTTCAGGTACTGAAAGGCTGCAATGAGGTCACCCCGCAACCTTCTCCTATTATAAATATAATCATACCTTTTCATTTACAGAGTCATTCCTTCTACTTTGTCTTTCTTCAAGTAAAGGTATTTCTGGCAAAGTCTGAGGGCTACTGTGGTTAATGCGTTGTTTTAATTCCTTTATAAAGTCATCTTTGTCAGCCAGTTCTTTTCTTAACTCTTCTATCACAGTTGCATTATCCTAATAAACAGTAAAAACTGCTGAGTTGTGGGATTGGCAAAAGGAATTAACACACACAAGCAGTATTGCAATTACTTAGTAGCATCAGTTTTAGAATTGCAGGCTAGAACACTTAACTATTCAAGAACAGTAACATTTCACGGATTTGTACGGTCACTGTTACAAGTGCAGTAGTCACAGAATTGCCTGGGAAGTTGTAATACAATATATTTTGATTCTTCTATTTTACTTATGTGCTTCAGCCTTCATCTCTCTTAAGATATAATAACCCGAGCTTTTATTTGTTCCCAAATCCTCGGTACTGTGAGAAAGTCGGCAGTTGTAGGGGAAGTTTTGCTATGAGAACATCTTTCTTCTCAGAGAAAGTGAATCCAAACATTCTCAAAAGAGCACAACTCATTTAGTCTTCTGTTTAGCTTCTGAAATTCTATGCTACGGCTTAGATTGGCTATCCTGATTAAAAGCTGGATGTTGAAATAAGAAATGCAACTTCCAGAGATCATCCCCCCTCTGCTTTTTGATGCTTCCCTTAATCTCTCTCCACGTCCCCTTCTGTCTTTTCAAGCCATTGTAGATACTACCTCAGAGAAAGCAAAGAAAGTAAGAAACCTGAGACAGAACTACTGTCTGAGTATTGAGCCTAGCTTGGGATCCGGAAATGCTGTGAATTATCAGAAAAAGCTACAGATGTCCAGTCTGATTGTAGGATCATAAGCATCAAACTGACATCTGTTTATCTGAACTACTGAAAAATTTGAAATTTTAGTAATTAACAGAAATTCTGTTTCTGAAGAACAAAAATAAAAGCTGGTGCTTTTTTTGGTTAGTTGCACATGATGTCAATACGACAGTGCTCAAGAACAGAACCACACCCAGAATACAAAGAGCAGGTACAGGAGTCTTACAGAATTTATGGGTAGCTAATCAGGTAGGAGGAAAGGAGAGCTGACCTTGCTTGAATCCTTTAAGGCAGATTGTCTCAGTTCTGCTATTTCTGTCTCTTTTTGTATGGCATTAGAAGCCAAAGTTTTGAGCTGTTCTTTCAAAGCTTCTACTAACTGATCTCTCTCCTCACGCCACTTTTGAAGATTATGGTCCTATTCCTCCAGCTCCTATATTTCATGTTGAAAGAAAAGCATACACAGTAGAAACAAGCAGAATCTTTAAGACAGCCTAGAATTAATAAGTTTTTCATATAGCATAAATAAGGACTCAAGCTGATAAAAAGAGTTTATGGTAAGACATTTCAATTAACATATCGTGATGTCACTCAACAAGATCAGGTTACATGCATGTATTACATATGTATTTACTATGCAGATTATTGTATTTAAAGCAATCTGCCAGTGCTCTGTAGTGACTAATTATTTGAATATCTTTCATGGTCTACCACTAATTTCAGTTGGCCACTTTCATTTTGCTCCAATTTTTTTTTTTTTTTTTGACCTTTTTCCTGTTGCTTGGAAAACCTGCATCATTCATTTAATAAAAATTAAGACCAAGAAAAATACCTGTTTAAGTTGTTGGATAGTATAGTCTTTATAATCCAGCTCATCCTTAAACTGGTTATTAATCCTTTCAAGTTCTTCCATCTTGTTCCTGAGGGATTCCTCCACAGAACACATCGTGGACACCTGTAATGTAAGCACAGCTCACGGTTCATTAAAAGACTTCTGTAATCCAACCTGGCCAAATACTTCTTTGTTAAATAAAGAGGAATTCACAAACAAGTGCTGAGTAGGAAAACGACAGCAAGTGCAAGGTTACCAAGGAAGACATGAATTCATTTTTAAGCTTCAATTTTCCACCCCAAGCACACCCAATAAACTTTCAGACTAAGATCCTGCAAAATGGGTTTTAAGATATCTTCTTGTTTAATAATTAAATTTTAACTATTAACATCACTGAAGCTGAAATTGAAGAAAAAAAATATACATGCTTATATTTAAGAGCCTCTGGAAATTAGTCTATTTCTCTTCAAGTAAATAGCATTCTTCTTCCCAGTTATCAGCGTTTTTTCACAAGACTTAGGTTTTAGGCTTTGGAGTTACCACGGATACCAATGGCAAGTCACCAGTAACGTAGAGATAATAACAAGTCCCCTCCAGAGGCAGATTAGCTATTCTCTTCACAAACCTTATTCCAGACTACTAACCAACTTTACTTTCCTCTGTTCATTATCTATGCGAAACCATGTTTTAACTTCTGGTCCCCTCTAGAGCTTCAATGGCAACTTTACCTAAGATTTGCTGCTAGCCTCACTAGTGTGAAATTTCCAGCTTCATAGTTAAAGTTTGAGAAGTTTTAACAGCAGAAAGCCAAGCATAATCTTACAGAAAAAAATATCTCAGTTGACTACAAACCTCGCTTTGTACTTGCTGAATTTGTTTCTCGGCATCAGAATGTTTGTCTTTTAGATCTGCATACTCTTCTTCTTTCCTCTGCAAATCTTTTTTCAAATTCAGTACAAGGGCAGAACTCTCAGAAAGAATATTTTCTAGCCTTATGTTAAAAATAAAGACACAAAGAACATTACTGTTACACATCTCATGGAAACAGCAATTACAGCTTAATCCATGCCCTGCCTGTTGGTTTCTATTTGTAAATAGACTCTTAAATCTATCTAGACCAGTGACAAGATTTAAACAATTACTTTTGAATTTCAGCTTGCTTCTCATAATCAGATGCTGAAGCAATAAATTATTCAGATGCTATTCTGAGGGATGGACAACAAAACCACCAGAAATCCCCATATTATTCTTCATTTCCTTGCACACTCCTGTTTTCCCTTGGAACTCAAGTAGCATACCAAAGCATCCTAAAGTAGTAGTTTGGCCATTGATAAGCATGCAGATGCATTAAGTCAAAGGGATGTTCCCATTAACTATTTTTAACTCTAGTTCATTCTCAAAGGGCTCTAAGTTAACTCAGTGGTTACTTACGATTCTATACGTTGCACTTTCTCCATTTCACTCTTTTCCTTTTCCCGAAGAGAATGTTTCATCTGCTCCAAGCTTTCATTTAAAGCCAAACTTTTGAGCTGTTCTTCCAAAGCTTCTACTAACTGATCTCTCTCCTCATGCCACTTTTGAAGATTACGGTCCTTTTCCTCCAGCTGGGCAACAAGTCTTTCCTAAAAGAAGAACAGATGAACAGTGAACATCACCTACTACACACTGAACTGTTCTAACACTTCGGTAGTTAGCACCGTTTTACAGTCTTAGTAAATGTATGATCTCTTCAAGATCCACAGGAGCTCTAGAACTAGTTGCACTACAAACCTACAGAAGCAAAACCATGCTTCTATTAGACAACCTACATTACTCTCCTTGTGAAAAAATATTAGTATTATTTAAGAACTTCAATTTGCTCATTTAATGATTACTAATGAGCTTTAGGAAAATAAAGTCACAAAGTGATAATAATACTAAGCTCCTCACATCCTTCTATGCTGCTTGCAGGTCCAGAAAGTCGGGACTAACTACTTCCAGATGTAAAAAAAGCTTTGCAGAATGTACAGATTCACATGTTTAAGAAGTTACATGACAAGAGCCCAGCAAACAGCTCAAGTAACTCAAGTGACTTTGTTATCAGTCACTATTTGGAAAGTGATAAAGGAGCAAAACTGGCTGTATGACCAAGTATTTTTATTCAGTATCTGGAGAGAAGTTTGTGGGGTTTCTTTAGAAACTCAATTGCCTTTTCTTCCTTATAAAGGCTTAAAGGCCTTCTGCTTTGCAGAAAAGAGAACAAACAAAAGCTATTGCACAAAATACTTTCTTAGCCTCATTAAATAGTGATCTATTTTTCAACTGCAATTTTCTTATTTATGTCCCACATACGTGACATTTCATTATGCACTTATGAAAGATCTTTCTTTTTGTGGCCCCCCCATTCCTTCCTTTTCCAAATCAAGCAGTTCTCATATGGGCTTTGCCATATAAGAAAGCAAGGGGACTTGGACAAGCTGCTCTTCTGCACCCTTACTGTTAATACTTGGTATGTAGTTGTCTCCAAACTACAGGCACCAGACAACTCTGCCAGGACCTCATCACTTACGATTTCTGCTTGTTGCTTTCCATAATGTTGTCGGTCCTCAGCAAATTGTTTCATTTCTTTGTTGCGAAGATTCTCAGCTTCTTTTAACTGATTTAGGAGCTCTTCTTTCTCCTCCAGCCACTTTTTTCTATCAGTTTGATACTTAGTCTCACTTTCCTGTTTCAATGAAACCAAAAATGAAATAGTGAGTCATTAAGGAATAAAAGTCTTAAAAGCCAGGTCATCATTAAATAGACTTGTTTCTGCAAGATAACAGAAACATTAGCAGTTTTTACTACAGAATATTCCCAAAGGCAGGTATTGGATAATCATTAGTTCTTTTCCATTAAAAAATAATCATTTCCAGTATTTCTTATTCAGACTGGAGAGCCCCCATAAAACATCTCTTTTTCTTTATAAATGTTCACACAAGCTTTACAGAACTTACACCAAAAGTCAGTATAAGAAAAACTCTTTTAACTTAAAAACTTCTAACACTTTAGGCTGCCTTGCAGCAGTTGTAGAAAAACTTGCAGCTCCTTTAGGGTTGAAAGACAAAGAAAAGCAACATAGTTTACACTGTAGGAGTAGTCTCCTTTCCTATCAAACCTACTGGCAGACATTCTCATATATAGGACAGAGCACCTGAGAAACTGCTTGGAAAAAATAAAAGTCTTTTAACCAAGGAAAATTAGTAGACCCGCAGCCCAACAAAAAAGGCTTCCTGGTGATAAAGTTAGATGATGATTTCGATAGCTTATATTAGTTGCCCAAGCAACTAACAGAAAACAGTTTTGACAAATACACCGTAAGTTACAATTTGCTTTGAGTTAGTATTCCTTTCTTGCAAACAACAATTGTATAAGTATACTCTGCTTATAGCACATTGACGTGGTATAGAATGAAGCAATGAATGTTCAACTTTCCTCTCTTCTTGAAAAAGTGAATTGGCTCTGCGCATTGAAAAAAATATCATGAATAAGCTTACTCAAGGTGAAGGAGGAAAGAAGTTCAGAACCATTCCACTAACAGAGTGGATGTAACCTATTGTATACTCACTTAGAAAACTCCCACTGCCAGCCCATTACTTTTATTTAAAAAAACAAACAAACAACAACAACAAAAAATAACATCAGATGGGATAAGACAACTAACTGTTCAGAGGCCAGCAAAAGAAGCACTGCTCATGGCAGCATAATGTAGGGAAGGCTACACTTCCTATACTATGGGGGCATCAGTGATGCCATTCTTAACGTACCACAAAAAAGCTGCACCTGGTCCCTATTGCATGTTGCACTGCAGCTTTTACAGGAAGTTTCTGTAATCAATATAACAGTTTACTTTATCAAGTTACAACTTTGAAGTTAAGTTACCTCCAGCTCTTTTTGCAGCTTTATTAATTCTGTACTGTTTTCATTCAAATTTGCCTCATCACTTTCGTTGTTCTTTTGCTGCCAGTCACTATTGCTCTGGTATTCCAGCTCACTGTATTTGTGTTTCCATGCAATCAGTTCTACTCAATACACAAAATGAGGTTAGATAGCATATCATTTCAAATATATATTTGAAATACCACACCAATGACTTTTTACTAAAGCAGCTTCGGTTTTATCTGCTACAGACATAAAGAAATAACAGAAGCCTTTAACTACAAGAGAGTTGTTGTTTACTATGGAACGTTAATGCCTAAGTAATAGTCACATGAAAATGGAAGTGGCTATCACAGTACGTCTAAACCCCTTTTGCATCCCTGCTCCCTTTCCCTGGAAAGATTACCTGAAGCTAATTTTTGGTTCTCTTCTAACTGAGCTTGAAGCATTTCATCTTGTTCAAGCTGCACTTCCTCTTGTTCTTCTAATGTCATCCGTATAACTTCAATTGTTCTATCCCTTGCACACAGATCTGAAGGTTTGAAAATTTACAGATGAACTCCCTACTAGCTCCCATTATTCTCAAATCAAGATTCTCCCATGACCAAAAGCTCTTTTAAAAGAAATAGAGCATCTCCATTGAAATATTTACATACAAATATATGCAGACATGTTTTAAAATCGAAACACAGAAGACTCAAAGTCATTAGCAATGTGACAACATTTACACGGATATTCCACACACACACACACACACAAATAATGGCTGACCGTCACATAGTTGATCATAGTCTTTGGAGATATCTTCCATCCTCTCAGTTTCCACCAGCTCCTATAATTCATGTTGAAAGAAAAGCATACACAGTAGAAACAAGCAGAATCTTTAAGACAGCCTAGAATTAATAAGTTTTTCATATAGCATAAATAAGGACTCAAGCTGATAAAAAGAGTTTATGGTAAGACATTTCAATTAACATATCGTGATGTCACTCAACAAGATCAGGTTATATGCATGTATTACATATGTATTTACTATGCAGATTATTGTATTTAAAGCAATCTGCCAGTGCTCTGTAGTGACTAATTATTTGAATATCTTGCATGGTCTACCACTAATTTCAGTTGGCCACTTTCATTTTGCTCCAATTTTTTTTTTTTTTTTTGACCTTTTTCCTGTTGCTTGGAAAACCTGCATCATTCATTTAATAAAAAATAAGAGCAAGTAAAATACCTGTTTAAGTTGTTGGATAGTATAGTCTTTATAATCCAGCTCATCCTTAAAATAGTTAATAACCCTTTCAAGTTCATACGTCTTGATCCTGAGGGATTCCTCCACAGAACGCATCGTGGACACCTGTAATGTAAGCACAGCTCACGGTTCATTAAAAGACTTCTGTAATCCAACCTGGCCAAATACTTCTTTGTTAAATAAAGAGGAATTCACAAACAAGTGCTGAGTAGGAAAATGACAGCAAGTGCAAGGTTACCAAGGAAGACATGAATTCATTTTTAAGCTTCAATTTTCCACCCCAAGCACACCCAATAAACTTTCAGACTAAGATCCTGCAAAATGGGTTTTAAGATATCTTCTTGTTTAATAATTAAATTTTAACTATTAACATCACTGAAGCTGAAATTGAAGAAAAAAAATATACATGCTTATATTAAAGAGCTTCTGGAAATTAGTCTATTTCTTTTCAAGTAAATAGCATTCTTCTTCCCAGTTATCAGCGTTTTTTCACAAGACTTAGGTTTTAGGCTTTGGAGTTACAAACCTCGCTTTGTAGTTGCTGAATTTGTTTCTCGGCATCAGAATGTTTGTCTTTTAGATCTGCATACTCTTCTTCTTTCCTCTGCAAATCTTTTTTCAAATTCAGTACAAGGGCAGAACTCTCAGAAAGAATATTTTCTAGCCTTATGTTAAAAATAAAGAGACAAAGAAATTTACTGTTACACATCTCATGGAAACAGCAATTACAGCTTAATCCATGCCCTGCCTGTTGGTTTCTATTTGTAAATAGACTCTTAAATCTATCTAGACCAGTGACAAGATTTAAACAATTACTTTCGAATTTCAGCTTGCTTCTCATAATCAGATGCTGAAGCAATAAATTATTCAGATGCTATTCTGAGGGATATACAACAAAACCACCAGAAATCCCCATATTATTCTTCATTTCCTTGCACACTCCTGTTTTCCCTTGGAACTCAAGTAGCATACCAAAGCATCCTAAAGTAGTAGTTTCGCCATTGATAAGCATGCAGATGCATTAAGTCAAAGGGATGTTCCCATTAACTATTTTTAACTCTAGTTCATTCTCAAAGGGCTCTAAGTTAACTCAGTGGTTACTTACGATTCTATACGTTGCACTTTCTCCATTTCACTCTTTTCCTTTTCCCGAAGAGAGTGTTTCATCTGCTCCATGCTGTTTTTAAGCTGCATAACTTCTTGAATCAGATTTGCTTCATTGCTACTTAACTCTTCAACCTTTTTGTCTGCAGTTGCAGACTTCTCCTGCAGAGTTGCTGTAACTGTCTCCAGATTAACAATAATAGATTCTTTTTCTTTAAGTAATTCATTGAGTTTTGACACATTGTCTTCCATTGTCTTGGAAGCCTCCAGGCGATATTCAAGCTCTCTTATTTTTACCTCACAGTTGGCAACTTCCTCCTGAAATTGTGCAATCACTCTCTGATCTTCTGCAGTCTTTTCTTCAAAGTCCTGAGTTTTCTTCTCTATTTGCTCATGTAACTGATTCACAAGATCATCTTCCTGACTAGTGTGAGTTGTAATCTCACATAGCTTCATTACAAGTTGACGATTATGATTTTCAGCATTATTCAGTCCCGCCTTTAGGTTTTCATTGTCTTGAAGCAGTGCTTTGATGTGCTGACTTTTTTGTGAGGAAACATCAACAATACTTCTGCATACTTCCCAAATCCTTTCAAGACTATAGTTAAAGGAGAGGTCCTGCACAAGATCTGAGATGGAAGAAGTCTGTGACTGAATGCATGCAGAACTAATTTGAGATGTCCCTGGCTCATCCTTTTCACAGTCTGAGGAATCCTTTACACTGACAAAGTCAGTACCGATGGCGTGAAACTCTAAGTGACATTTGTATAATTCATCTAATTTGGTCCGCATTTCTTTTACTTGTGACACTTTATCAATTATATATTCTTTGGCAACTTCTATGTTGTTAGTTAGTTGGGCATTTTTGTCTTCTAGTGTCATATTTATAGATTTCTGTTCATCCAGTTCAGAAGCAATTTCCCGATAGTCAGCTTGACCCTGCAGAATTTGTTCACGGAGGGCATCAGCTGTTTCTTCAGAAAAAGGAAGCTCAATACGCAGGCTTGTTACCTGCTTACTGAAATCTTCTTTTTTATTTTTTTCTCTTCTGCATTGTTCTTCAAGCACAGCTAAATGACGTTCCAAGATTTCAGTTCTTTCCCTCAGTGCTAGTACTTCCTTTCGGTACGCGGAGCACTTTTGTTTCATGTGTTCAATTGTCCTTTGCTCTACAGGGTTCTTTTTCTTTCTCTCATTTACAACTACTGTAAAACAAACAAACAAACAAACCAAAAAAAAAAAGGGAAAAGGAATGTAGCTCAGATTGATTAAAATCATTATTACATAGCAGTTCACAACACCAAGTAGCAACTTCTAAGTGAAAAACTGTCGTAATATGCAAGCCATACCCTCACATCACATAGTATTTGATACTAGTGAAGGAATTAAAGTCCTCTGAACACGTAATCAGGTGCCTCAGATTTCTATACAGAATTAACAGCAAAAGGTTTTCAGTCTGGAAGAACACTTTTACCATGGCACTACTCAAACCTTCCACTCCACACCAGTAGAAATTCTAATTAGATTTAAGAAACATGGGAACGAGATAGATAATTCACAGCTATATTCTTTCTATCTTCCGTGCTTCAGCAATCCCTATAAGGCAGCCAGGAATCACTCCATCTACATCTAAATGGTAGATAAACAGTTCTCTAAGAAATTTCATTCCAACTCACAGTCCTCTTACTTTCAAAGAAAGATAAAACCCTGGACAAGTTGATCACTTAAGTGTTGATATCTGTCTCTCTTATTCAGTTGATCTCTAAACAAAATATGAGGATTCCTACTTCTGTCCACACTTACTCTTTTGCATATAAATTTCACTCATAAAGTTGTACAAATTTGCAGATTCAAGTTTCCATAAATATTCCATTAGCTTGGGGCTGTTTTTTTCTTTAACTGGTGAGCAATTAGCTAAAATCACATGCATTTTCTTTCTATCAAAAGCAACTTATGCTGTATTTCATCATTGCTTTACAATCCAGTTATGTCCATTCCATAATATGCATACTTTAAGTATTAAAAAAAATAAATATAAGTCAAGACTTACTAGGGATTGGATCACCACAACAATATATTCAATGGTGATTCTAGTACAGTCCTTTTATTACTACAATGCAGAATTTTATAGTGCCCACGTTCAGCCTGCATTACATACAGATTCACATGTACTGCATGGAAACAGCCTCTTAACTCATCTAAGGAGTTTTATATACAGCCCCCAACTGATTTAAAAGTCATACTGAAGAAACAGCAGTGGCATATTCCACCCCAAACCAGGTTTTGGGTTTTGACTGCTGCTTCCAGCAACACTAGTGAGGGGAATATGATTTATAAGTAATCTAAACACTTTATGCTGAAAACAACAAGCAAGCACTAAAGCAAGATAAATAAGACTAGGGAGAAGATGTGTAATGTTCAGTCTAGAAGCTCCTTACAGAGGAAGTAGGGAAAAAGCATTATTACAGAGCATAGGAAACAAGACCTAAAAGCTCAGAGAATGGTGTAAATACCCTGAACTTGAAGCTGAGATAACCTAGCATCTCCTAAAACACTTTTGCTCGTGCTACTTATATAACTAATTCTACAAAAGAACCAGCACAACATACCTGTGCTCATTGTTCTACTGTGTATATTTAACATAGCTAAAGAATATATATTAAGCGGTTTTTGAAATTGGACGCTATTAATACTCACAAATAGAAGAAAATTTTAACATGATTGAATACTCAGTACTTCTTAACAGAAAACTTCATGTTGACATTGTGACTATCAGCTACCCATTTTAATTCCTATGTGGAGCATTGCTGTCATTAATTTTTAAATGAGAGCTTTGGTCATATGATTAGAACAAACCCACTACTATTTGGAGTATGGAGGAGTCCACATCCCTCCCTCAGTCTCTGGTAAGATGCTTATATGTGATGCCATTCAGTGGTCACATTAGGATTCAATATTTATGCCAAATAAAGGCAGCAGGGACAAATCATCCAAGAACAGCATCTCATCCAAAGAAGGCCTTGACTTTCTCCCTTGCACATATTTTGCAAGAGGAATACAAGAAAGGAAGGGACTACAGCTAAGTTTTAGATTTTTCCCTTCTACATTGTATATGCCTTCCGTAATTCTAGGAACACTGATGCTCAGCTGTGCCCAGAAGTGAAGTTAAATGCATCAGAGCTTATCCAAACCATTTTGCTCAAATATTGCCCATGAGCGAGCAATTAGCAGGTCGTCAACAATTTTGATAGTTGCTTCAGGAAAAACAAAACAAACAAAGAAAAAAAAGCACTTGAGCAGCTGATGCTACTCAGAAGATCAGCAACAGCAGTTGAAACAATCCTAAAGAAACTGCTTTAAAACTATTACCAAATCTGCAAGTGCATCAACAGATGAGGAAAAAGCAGCAAAAAGGAAAAAAATAGTGCAAAAACCTTTTATTCTTAAGCATTCAAAAATGAACAGCATAGGACCTTCTGAAAAAGGGATATTTACATAACAGTTACTTCTATTTACAGTTTAACACAGTGGCTTTTCTCCTTATACCATAAGGTACGCGCTTCACAGCCTTTTGCTTCCTATCCGGAATAGGAAGCAATTTATTGTTTTGGAAGACACCCTGTTCAAGGATGGAAGAAACTGTACCTTTCTTTGGAGGTGGCTCTTCCACAGTAGGCTTATCTTCATCAGTACTGTGCTTTCTTCCCACTTCCAACTCAGTTTTCTCTTGTTTCAGTGCTTTAACTGAAAGCACTGAAAATTGGCTGCTTTCAGTTCCTTTATTAGTGTTCTCTTCTGCCGGTTCTGCTTTAATGGTAGTTAAATGGTAGGTAGTCTTTTCCTGTATTGATATAAGATCAGTTACATTGAAGCTTAACAAAAGGAGCACTTAAGTCTCAGTAATCTTCTGTAGGCAAATATTTACACAAAACCATACAGCTAAAATATTTACCCAGGGACTCTATAGACATCAGTTACAAATTTCAATAGCAGACAGAACAAGTACACCTTCAGATAATGACAAGTGCAATACTCGGTAGAGTATACAAGGGAAAGCAAGAGCCTAGCAGGTTACAAAGTAAAAGACTTGCACACAATCAACAGTTTACTGGTTTATCAAAGAATTTCCTGTTTCCAAGAAGTCAACAAAATTACAAACATGGTCAAAGAGCAAATGGTCAGCTCTCATACAAGTTCATCACATCACACTTCAGCTAAGCTGCTAAAATCACTTTCATCGTGACAGATATAATCCAACCTTAAAGCTTAGTCAGCTCTGTCACGCATATTTTAGATTGTGTCCTTGACCACAAGTGAAGCTTCCTTACTTACAAGATGACGATTGTTAAGCCATGCTGGCACTGCCAAGGACTGATTATTCATCTTTAGTAACTTATGAAAAGAAAAGCTTCAGAAGTGTTCAGGCCACACAATCTCACAGATAGAGTTGGAGCCTTGTTCTTGGAAGAAGTAATAGGTGAGGACATGACTACTCATCACAGTCAGCTTTAATGCCATGGAAATACTAAGTTGCAGTGATGCAGACAGTCAAAGACTAAGAAGGGTCAAGTTGCTAAGCTTACAAGGTTAGAGATCTGAGTGACAGAATTAACTATAAATGTTTTCAGAGCTACTTCAGGCTACCAAACATCAAAAAATGAACAAAAACCATCAGAAGTGGTATGCACACATACTTAATCAAGCTAGTCTTCACATATTCAGTAGCTCGCAGTACATTAGTCAGGATAAAGTTTTATGGACTGCATAGAACGTGGAGATATCCTGATAATGGAGCCTACTGGAATAGCATTTTAAGCTACCACAAGTTGGTATTAAAACAATTTTACACAACATCTTCTAGATAAAGTTACCTCAGTTGCTTCTTTAAGTTGCTCAACAGACTCATCCAATTTAATCATCTGCATTTCAAAGTCTGTAACACACAGAAAAGGTTGTATTACATAAGTAGCCAATAGATAGTTTATTAAGTAATCAATTTTTCCAGATATTCTAACGTTTAGGTAGCTTTTGAACAGATTAATTAATTTGCATGTGGTCTTCACTTATTGGGAGTGATTCAAAAGTTTTCTATATTTCTTGGAATGAAAACATTGCATCAACAAGACATAAGGAAGAGCAGAGATTACAATATAAAAGTAAAAATCAAGATATAGACATTTAACCCCATACTTACGAAAGCGTAAAGCTGCTAGTTGCAGTTTAAAGGAGAGGGGGGGAAAAAGAAAAGAAATAACCAAAACCCGTGGAATTGCTGAACCTGAATATACACAAGGAACAAACTATCATTTATCTACAGGCTATGGTTCCAAAGGTAGAACATCTCCTCTAATTCCTACTCAAACTGGTTATTTCTCTTTTAGATTAATGAACTATTTCTGTCTTCTACCTTTCACATCGCATAACTCACCTTTGTTCTTCTGCATCAGCTCTTCTTCAGTTTTAAGTAGTTTGGTGTTTTTCTCTGTTAGCTCTTCTTTGGTCTCCATCAGTTCAAAGTTAGTTTTCTCCAGCTGCTTTTCAAACCAGCCAATATCTTCCTTCGGGTCCTCCAGGGATACAATGGAACTATGTGCTGCCTCAGCTTGCTCTTTAATATCCATGACATCATAATGCACAGAATCAAGAATGCCCTCAGGATCAACACTGGTGTCAGGCACTATGCTATGTTCTCCACCCTGAAACGTAATTTATAATCAGTTAAAACTGGTGAATAGCTGACTACATAATAGCTGTTATTTCTACACATAGTCTGGATAGCCACTATGAAGACAGCCATACAAGAAGTTTTTAATTTCAGCTTCAAAACCCACCTCACAAATTCACATACAACATGACAGTGATTCATATGGGGGGAAGATAAGTGGCATTCTAGTAACAGCTAATATATTTTATAGTATTTGATGTTTGGTCACTACTTAAACCAGTTTTCAAGAAATTACAAAAGAGTTATTGCAGACTCCAATCCTGCTTTTAACCTCAAGAGTTTCACTAGGTCAACAATGTACAAGAACTGCCACTTCATGCAGCCATAGATTTCTGCTTTTTTTATGTTTTGAGTTTCCAGTTGCATTCAGTGCAACTGATCATCATCTTTTCAGTTCTTTGTCTTGCAGCGCCACAACACCCTCATAGGCTGCTCCCTCTACTTTCACACTTAACCTCTTTCAGATAAGGCCACGATCCAAGGGCACACATCCATCAATTGTGCTTCAAACACAAACTCTCAGCACTTCAAAGTTTTCCATCAAGACTGTAGCACTGATCTGACAGCTTAACTTCTTCAGTGTTATATCATAGCACTCACTCCTACCCATTCCGCTTAACCCCCACTTTCCCACTGAAGCATCTGATGGCCATAACACAGCTTTTCAAACTCTTTACTGCTCCACTTCTTTTGTCAACACTTGAACTGGACAATATTCAAAATTACAACAGCAGCAACATATGGGGTAGCTGGATTTGCTTTCCTACATGGGATCATATTTTGAGAAGAGAGAAAAATTAAGTAAATAGCATAAAATCTCCTCCAGATGTAACAAGTTGCTTCTTGTTAGGTTGAATACTTTTTAGGAATGAGATTCTCAGAAGATGCTTCTGCCCTCACACCCCAAAGAAACACAAAGACCCCAGTAGAGATTTTTAGAAAACTCTGTAGGAAAATTAAGCTCAACTAAAACACTAAATTAAAAAACCTGACTGCTGTATGGAGACAAACACCCAGATTCACTACAGATACTACACAAATAGATTCATATTCTTAGAAGAACAGAATTTTTTCTTTAAATGCAAATCATAAGTACTGATCAACAAAATAGACTACAACATACTCACTTTTTGTGCAATAGCTGAGAATCTTAGCACATTGAGTGTTTCTTCATAGGTTGAAGCACACTGGCTGATGTTTGCTAACATGTGTATCTTCCCTTTTCCACTGAAGAATCCCTGAAGAAAGTGTGTTAACTTACTTTCACCAAACGGTATGTGCTGCTGCACCCTTTGAAGACAAAAACCACAACAAATCCCATTAGCAGAAGTTAACAGCTTCATTTCAATGTGAGAGCTATCCAAGTGGAAGACAACACATTAATAACTGCACTAGTCTTTAAATCATTTTGAGTTGTGGGTTGTTTTGAATTTAATCTTTTTGCTAGTTTGCAGACAGGTTGTATGATTGTTCCAGCTACTATGCAGCCATTATCTTCTTAGACAACCCACGAGAACATTTAAAACAAAAAGTACATTCAACATCCAGCCTAAGATAGGTCATACAGCCTCACGTTAGCTTAAATTCTCTTTCACCTTTCTCTTTCCCTTACCACATCTGGCAAACTGACCTATCTACTTCTAAGAAAACAGTACCCAACAAAATCAGAGATAACCACTCTCTCAGTATATTGTCTCTAGGAAAGGACAATAGTAAATACTTTGGAAATAAAGAAGCATATACTTATCACAACATCTCTGGTGTTTCCTAAACCAAGGTTAAGCCACTGAATCAAACAGCTGGTGATGTACAGAAAATTAGGAGAGAACTCCTAAAGCGTGACTAAACACACTGTTCTCTAGTGAGGTTACCTGCTGGACTCTTTACAGCTACTGAATTCTGCCAACAGAGCTAAAAGCTTCACATAGCTTCGTTCCTGTCACAACACACGTGACCCATAAGTAGCTTTAGTGCAGGAGTGGTAAATGAGTTCTTATTTTAAAGAAAATTACTATCAAAGTCATCACTACATTTCCCCCATATTGTTAAAATTTCAAGTGATCAGGACCAACAAATAAAACAGTTCTGAATAAATCAAAGCACTTTAAGCAGCAGCTAATTTTAAGGAATCCTTCTTCCCTAGAAAGGACAGACAGACAAGAGACTAATCCAGTAGCAAGGCCTATTTTCATCTACTTTTAAGCATAACAGAATTTGAATAGGCTACCAGGCACAGTGTGGCATTTCATGAACACAGAGCTCACCTAATCTTTGGGACAGAAAGACACCTTCAAATGAGAATCAGCAGAGAATTCTGCAATTATATCCAGCTGTGACTGTAAATAAATACTACATTGTTTAAAATACAGAAAGCTCTGTCTGCACTCATTTAGAGCACAACCTCAGACAGAAGTAGCAAGCAGGCTTTCTTCTCTCTGAATTTGGTTAGCTAGATCAGAAAGAATGATGAAGTTGCATCAAGGTTTGGAAAAAAAAAAATATATATGTATATATGTAATTATATATATCTATATGTATATATGTAATTATATATATCTATATGTATATATGTAATTATATATATCTATATATAATTTTTCTTTTCCAAATTTTATACATATACATATATATATATATATATTCTGACCATGTCTGACCATGTCTCTTGGCTAGGACAAAGCACAGCAATATCCCTGAGGAAAACTGTTACAGCAGAACTAAATGATAAATGCAGCTAACTAACAAAGGAGGAAAAGGTCTAACATTTCACACATTTAAAGTGAAAACAGTGAAAACAAATTTTATAATCTGCCCCAGGACTTGTTTGAGAAGGCAAGGCCAGAAAAAAAAAAATAAATAAACCCACAACGCTAATTTGCTTAAGTCTATGAAAACACATTCAGAAATTTAGAACTGGAATGGTTTTATTTGAAAAAACAAACAAACAAAAAAAAACAACAACATAAAGAAGGCAAGTTTATAGATCACTTTCTTAGATCATTAAGTCTTCACACATCTGCAGAAGCCTACAGATAGTTTTCACTCATAACATAGTTTCGTACTCTGCACTTTAAACAATAGTTTAAACATTGTACATGATATCTGAAATCTACAACTAGTTTACAGTTTGTACAAGGACTTACTTTGACTGCTGACTGATCTTGAGTGCACTAATGCACTTGCTTAGAGTTAGGAGAGATGCATTGATATTTCCACTCTCTTTCAGTCTGTCACCTTCATTGCACGTCTTGGTATTCCTTTCTGAACCAGCAAGATCACACAGTGATAATCTGAAGGCAGATAAGGAAAATTAAGTTTTCTTGCCTTTGAATGTACATTGATTATTTATCATTTCCAACACAACCACTCCTCCTAGAGGAACAATTTCTTGAACCCTTTCATGCTTTTTAATGTTGCTTTCCTAGTGAAGTTGCACACTACTTCCTGCCAAACTCTTTTCCAACACAGCTTCCATTTTTCTGCCATATTCTTCCGAAGATTTACATTAGTTCAGAAGTTGAGTGAGAAGGATAAAGGAACACTGTGTGGAACAGTGGGCACAAGATATAGAACAGCATTACAACTTGATGGTTTAGTACTGCACAATGACAGGAAATGGGGAACCACCACTCATACAGGAGGCTGTATCAGGGAACCTAGTGTCCGTAGCCCAATATCAATACATCAATACTGAAAGTAACTGACAATTTCATCCTAAAAGAAGAAGGGAACTCTGCTCTGAACTTACTCATTGACTCGTGTCATTCGTGGCATTTCAAGGTCTCCGATTCTTAGTACCTTAATTGTAAATATACTGTGGCTAAAAGGAGAAATGAAGCAAGGTCAATAGCCAGAAATACACACATTTTCTAAAATCTATAACATCTGTTCAAAACACTGCTGGATTTATTCCAGATTCAATTAACAGTAATTCTACTAGATGCATTAAACCTTTTAAAGACACATTCTTTCTTGGTTTATTTTGCTTTTCTTCCCCCTCATGAACCACCATTACTTACATGGAAGAAGGCTTAGTTGTTTTGTTGAGAGTTTTTGATAAAACACTTAGCTTTTGTATGCACTTATCTGCTTGAAGGACTAATCCTTCTAGTTTAAAGCACTAGAATCACAAACTGTCACAAAACATCACATGGAACACTAGATATCAAGCCTTTTTAAAGCCTCTTCCCCGAAAAAAAGCCATAAACAATATTTTCATTCATCCCTCTTCCCCACACTATGTTACACCCAATGTTAGTGAAAGTTCCCACCTTCAGCTGGAGCAAGTATTTAGCTTTGTGCTTGCAAAACTCTGGTGTTTCTGTCCCAGAGATATCTGCCTGGCTCCCTTCCAGAGTAACGAACATCACAGGCACCGTGCTTGAACTGGCTCACGAATGCTCTGAATTCCTTAAGTATGACTGGGGTGTCAATTGGAATACTGTGTTGTTAGTCTCTCTGATTGTAGTAGTTTACTATAAATTGCAGAGAGACTTGCAAAGAATAGTGCAGAGAGACTCAGGAAAAGGGCCAGAAGCATCGGGACCCCCAGTATCAGGTAATCTCACCCCTGAACACCAGAGGGACCTTGGGAAATTAATAGAACCCCTGAGTGAGTGTTGGAGATCAGGGGGATCTCAGAACGAATGGCTTATGAAAAAGATAGTCTCGAGAATGAGATCCAAATCCTAAGGGGAAGGCAACAAGTTAATCCCAGCCAACCACAGGAAGCACCAGCATCAGTGTCAGTCGCCCCAGTGGAAGGCCAGAGATGGGAACGTGTGTCCTCATGTCTGGAACGGATGGAGGAAGTAGAGGAAGATCCGGGCGAGGGACCCTCCCCAAAACCACCAAGGAAGGCAACTCAGAAGACTAACAGACATGGAGAAGATAGTGACAATGAAGGCCAGAGATGGGAGCGTGTGCCCTCACGTCTGGAACGGATGGAGGAAGTAGAGGAAGATCCGGGCGAGGGACCCTCCCCAAAACCACCAAGGAAGGCAACCCAGAAGACTAACAGACGCGGAGAAGATAGTGATGATGAGGGAAAAGTCACTGCTTCCTCTACTCGTAAACCTCTGAAAATTACTGAAATCCAAAGTGCGAGAAAGGAGTTTGCCCGACTCCCAGGTGAACGCCTTGTCACTTGGCTGCTCCGGTGTTGGGACAATGGGGCCTCCTGCATGTCCCTAAGCTGCGATGAGGCTCGTCAATTAGGAAACATCGCTCGAGACTCATCTATTGATAGAGGGATCAGCAGATGTCTCGATGGAGTCGCCAATCTCTGGGAGAGGATTCTATCAGCTGTAAAGGCAACCTGTCTTCTCAAAAGTGATTTGGAGCCTGTACTGGAAAAATGGAGTACAGCTGAGGAAGGTATCCAGTACCTGAGAGAAATGGCTGTGGCAGAAATGCTGTTCGATCCCACGTTTGTCCCTGGGGACCCAGAGGATTACCATGACCCAGAAAAGGTGAGCGGTACTCCGGAAATATGCAAGAAACTCATACGGTCAGAACCAGTGAAGTATTCCAGTGTACTATTAACGAACTCTAACAGGTATGATGAGCTGGATAGGAGACCTGAAATTTTTGAGCTCATCCTTTCACTGCAAAATATCGAATACTCACTACTGCCACACCGTACCACCATCGCAGCCATCTGTAAAATGGTGGATAGAATGGACCGAATGGAGAAAAGACAGGACAACATGCAGAAGAGCTGGTCTGCGGCAAGGAACCACAGTGAACCTGTGGCAGTCTCAGCTGTCAGACGCAAACGCACACCTGTCCGAGTGAAGGACAGCAGTGAGCCTATGTCACGTGGTGCCATGTGGAACTACCTGCGTGACCATGGAGAGGATATGAAGAAGTGGCATGACGAACCCAATTTTGTACTGCGAGCACGGGTAAGAAAATTACAAAAGAGGTCAGCCACTACTGAGGTTGCCTCTACCGCTGCAGACAACCAATAGAGGGGCCCTGCCCTCAGCCAGGGGGGGGAAAGGGATAATAGAGTGTATTGGACTGTGTGGATTCGGTGGCCTGGCACATCAGAACCACAAAAATATAAAGCACTGGTGGATACCGGTGCACAGTGCACTCTGATACCCTCAGGTTTCGAAGGGACAGAACGGATACATATACATGGGGTGACTGGGGGTTCGCAGGAACTGTCTGTATTGGAGGCCGAGATAAGCCTCACTGGTAGAGACTGGCAGAAACATCGTATAGTGACTGGCCAGGGGGCTCCTTGCATACCTGGAGGGGTGTTCAGTACACTTGGAATCGTTTTCCCCAGGGGTGGAAACACAGCCCGACCATCTGCCATGGGCTGATCCAAGCCACGTTGGAACAGGGCGGTGCTCCAGAGCACCTGCAGTATATAGATGATATCGTTGTGTGGGGTGATACAGCGACGGAGGTTTTTAAAAAAGGAGAACGGATAATCCAAATCCTCCTGTCTGCTGGTTTAGCTATTAAGCGAGACAAAGTGAAGGGCCCTGCCCAAGAAATCCAGTTTCTAGGGGTGAAATGGCAAGATGGGCGTCGCCATAGAGTGGATCTATCACATCCCCTATCACGCACCAGCCGCTGGTAAGATCGAGCGCCACAACGGTTTGCTGAAAACCACGCTGAAAGCGATGGGTGGTGGAACATTTAAGAACTGGGAGAAACATCTAGCAGAAGCCACCTGGCTGGTAAACACCCGAGGATCAGCCAACCGAGATGGCCCTACACAGTCCAACTCCCTGCGTACCGTGGAGGGAGATAAGGTTCCTGTGGTGCATGTAAAGAATATGCTGGGAAAAGCGGTTTGGGTCCTTCCAGCCTCTGGAAAGGGGAGGCCCCTCCGTGGAACTGTCTTTGCACAGGGACCTGGGTGCACCTGGTGGGTGATGCAGAAGGATGGGGATGTTCAGTGTGTGCCACAGGGAAATTTGATGCTGGGGGAGTGCAGCCTGTGATTCCATGTGTGTATATATATCTATATATGTATATGTATGTACATATGTAATGCATGTTAACTACTATTCTGTTTATATGTTGATAAAAGTTAGGCATGATGTGATGATGTGTAATAAGGGGTGGAATGTTATGGTTTTGCAATTTGGTTGGTGTTGGTATTCCACATCAGAACACCATGCCTAATAATGGGAGTAAAGGGGACAAGTTTTTTTTTCTGTGAACTGCCTTAATGAGCATGTGGGGTGGGGCACCGGAAGGGAAGGGAGGAAGGGGACGGCGTTGCTGGACCGGCTCCCTGCGAGGAGACAACATGGTCAGATCTTCCTGCCTTCCACAGCTCCATCGGTGAGATTGGGGACTTGGTATTCTTTTTGTTGAAACTCTCTTGTTGTTGTTTAGTGTTATTAGGTTATTAAACTGCCATTCGTTCTCAGATCACCTTTTTCCTCCCTCATTTTTTTGTTAGATTTAATCGCAATCTCCCTTCCCTTCCCCGTCTCCCTAAACGCACGTGGCTGGGCTGCGCCGGGCCGCGCCACCGTGCCACTAGAGAAAAGGGGGGGGGGCTTTTGTTCCTGCTGCCCCGGGTTTGTGCCCACTGTCCCGGAGTGAGCTCTAGAGAGAACTCCGTGACACTGTTTTAGATGGAGGACTCATATTTTAAATAACTCATCTCATTAAGGCTTGGATTCCCTACTACAATTAGCTCAATTCCAGTTTGGATCATGCTTCACCTTGGATCACTTAGGGCTTCAGCCACTTAATGGAACTAACTTAGTCTACAGATAAGCTGTTTTCTATAGCAACAATAAGCTGTGATTGCAACTGGATGTCGGGAGAGCACAAATCCCGCAGTTATCCTGTACCAACATCCTCTCCTTCCATCAGAACAGCAAGTTTTTAAACCAGACTCATGCAGGCTTGCATGACACACCTTGTGCAAAACTGTTGGCAGCCATCAGGACAGCCAGTTGCTTCCTGTATACACACTGTTCCATCAGTTTTGGTTTTTTGTCTCGCTAGAACAACAGCCAGTGGCTGAAAACTCACACAACTGAAGCAACCACGCTGATATACCACAGTCACTGGAGGTGCTCAAGAGCCACGGGTATGTGGCACTGGGGACGTGGTTAGTAAGTCCAGTGAGGGTGGGCAGGGGTTGGACTCAGCTATCTCAGTGGTCTTTTCCAGCCTTGGGTGCAACTTGTAAGAGGGAATGAAGCAGCAAACTGCCCAGCACTGAGCTGCATTCTTCTGACACGTGGTATCAGTGAACTGCTGTATTTCCCTATCTTCTCCGGAACTATTCATCTAACCTAACTGAAAAAGTAAGCCAGAACCTAGATATAAATCAGGATCATAGTCACCCGTGGTTGCTTATATATTCAGAAAGACACTCTAGAGGGTAATTCAGTGCATCTAGAAATTAAAGTAGAATTTCCTTAGTCAAAAGTATTCCACAGCCAGATTTTCACCTCGCTACCACTACATTAAAAAGGAGAATCCAACTTGTGGTGTGGGTCATTGATGTTGTTCCGGGGGGAACTGTGGCTGTTCCGTGCCCACAGGGTAGAAGACAGCCAGTCTTCCTCTAAGCCACATAAACAGCTGCTTAGTGCTCCCAAAGTGAATGCTCACCAGTTGTTTCCAACTTGAAGGTCATCTTCTGGCCAGCAGCCTCGCAGATGTATTCTCCAGCATCTTTCTTCTCCAGCTGCTCCACAACCAGACGCCGTGTTTTGCCCACAGATTCCATTCTGAACTTTCTGGAGGAGGCAAGCAGTCTTCCATCCTTGTACCATTTTACTTCGGTTGGATCCTGTGCTACTTCACAGCTGAGGGAGGCACTTGCTGCCAGGGCAGCACTCACCTCTTTCTGCACCTTCTCCTGGTTTATAAACACAGGTTTTGGCTCTGAGGGAAGAAAAGAGAAAGTATTGACTGAGGGACTGAAATGAGACCATCTTGCAGGTCTGTATGTACAGCTTGGAACAGGTTTAGGTTATCACTTGTGCCCAAACTAATAGCCTTCACTAGAGAATATCAGCTCTTCTGTTGAAACAAAGTGTCAGATCTAGGCAAGAAAGAACCTAGGAACTGAAGGAACCAAGAGGGTCCTTGAACACCAGTCCCATGGTTGCAAGTCACTATGCAAGCATATTGAACCCAAAAGAACATCTGTCCTGCAGGCAACCAAAACCTGAGTTCCTTTTACTTAAAACCCACTGTGAAACATCAAAACACATAAACATGCAATAGTCAAACCACTGGCTGCCTTTTCATGACCCAGAACAGTACTCCTGGCTTCCTGAACAGACTCCTCATGGCCTCTACCATTGCCACAACTGTGACTGTCAAAGGCACAAAGGAAATATGCTCACCAACGCAGTCCTTTGTTCTTTGTGTGTGATTTGCAGATATCTATCTTACTTTGAGCTCTGGGAATAGTCAGCTCTACCAGGTCTCTTACTGTGAGTAGCAGACTCACCTATCCAGATGCAGCCTCCAACATAAAGGCATAGTAAAAAGGCAGTGTACTACTAGGAGAAGTTCCTGCTTCTCCTGCCACGAAAGGCTGCACGTACAACATGCACTCCAGCCTAACTGCACATACTTATCTTAGTCAAATGTTTAGGTGAACAAGAATTACAGTTTGGGATCTCAGGCACAGGAGAGATTTGAATACTATCTTGAATATTGCTTCCATTGTACATATATCAGTAATTATTATTCTACAGACAGACTGAAACAGGTCTTTGTGCCATACTAAAACCAAATACTTTCTACAAACCCAGGCAATCAAGTATAGGGAAAAAACCTCAGCACAGACTACTGCACCTGGATCACTGTATAATAGAAACTAGATTTTACTTTACTGTTCTCTGCTGTATTTCAGACAACACCTGTCTTACCTGTGCAGCTCAGCGTGGCATTTTCTGTTGGTGCAGCCTTCACCTCCTTCTGCGCCTTATCCTTGTTGATAAAGCATCTTCTGCTTCTGGAATTGAAGGCAAATGGGCACATTTAAGACATGAATCTTTTCTACACAGCCTTCCCCAAATGCCCAAATTAGTCTTTGGACTGTACCGTTGAGGACAGCTTTATCACTCACATTTCCTGACAGTGCTATGAACTGAATGCCAACATCTGAACTATATCAATTGCCAGTGAAGAACTTCCTCCCTGCCAGACCAAAACAGCTTAGATAGCCCTAAACTTGTTTTCATTTCCACCAGTATCATGTTCCAAAATCTTCAAAAATTAAAAAACACCCCTTTCCCCACTGTCCAGCAGCACACCAGCATACGCAGTCATTGAAAAGTCTGTTTCTTACAAGGGGACAGGCATTACATTGTCCAAACAAGCTGACAGCTGTAAGTTGCTTTGCCAACAAAAGCCAGGTGAGGGTCAAGGTTAAATTCTGTTTGTGATTAAGTCATAGTGAGGAAATGTATTTTTCTCACCTACTTATTTCTGAAAACAATTCTAATATCTCCTGAGTTTTCAGAGGCAGTAATAAAATGGTTTCCCCTATGGAATCATAGAACAGTTTGGGTATAGAAGGAAGCTTTAAAGATCATCCAGTCCAACCTCTTGCCGTGGTCAGGGACATCATTCACTAAATGAGGCTGCCCAGGGTCCCCATCCAGCCTGGCCTTGGACACTCCAATGATGAGTCACCCACAACCTTCACTGGACAATCTGTTCCAGTGTATCACCATCCTCATCATAAAGAACTTTTCTCATGTCCAAACTGAGTCTACCCTCTTCACTTTTGAAACCATTGCCCTTTGTTATGTTGCTATAGACCCTGGTAAAAAGCCTTTTTCCACTTTCTTATCAGACTCTCCTAATAAATGAACGCCTGTCTTCCTCCATTTCTGGAAAGAAAAGCACCAGCTTGAAGCCTTTCTATTTTTAAGCATTTCTTTTGTACCTGCTATAGAGAAGAAAACAAAAGAAAATACGGGAAAACCTTTTTAGTTGCAGGTTTCTTTAATTTAATAGAAACCACCAATGCCGCCGTCTAGCATTGTGACCAAATGCTGTCTCTGAGACTATTTAGGAAGAAGCATTTGCAGGGGTGTGCTTGTGCCCTGAAGATACCTTTAATATTCTTTAATTTCCCCTGTAATTATTGACTTCTCATTTTGCTATCATTGCATCTACTTGAGATCCCCAGGGAAATTCCCGAATTATGTCCAGCCTGTCTTAAGCTGAGGCTACCCAAGTCCTAAGTGTTCATAGCTTCAGAAGGCAAACAGGAATGTACACAAATTAAACAGAATTTAAGCACCGTCTACATCACTGAATGCTGGGGTTGAATGTGTCAAACCACTTAACTTTCCCCTCCTTCTTTGTTGGGGGGTTCAATACAGTCAAAACAATTTCTCTCACCTGTGACATCAGTCTTGAAGGTGAGTTTCTGGCCAGCAGCCTCGCAGCTGTACTCCCCTGCATCTTTCTTCTCCACCTGGCTCACCACCAGCCGACGCTGTTTGCCCTCAGACTCCACCCTGAACTTCTTGCTCGAGGTGATCAGTTTCCCCTCCTTGTACCACTTCACCTCCGTCTTCTCCTGGGTCACCTCGCAGCTCAGCGTGGCATTTTGAGTCAGTACAGCCTTCACCTCCTTCTGCACCTTCTGCTTGTTGATAAAGGCATCCTCTGCTTCTGGAACTGGAAAACACTGGGTAAAATATACATTACATATGAACAACTTGTGACTGGAAGACATTAAAAGTTGCTTCTATGTTGTATTGGACCATTTCCTGGAGCAACACTGCTTCACAGTGTTTATCACACATTATAATGCATCTCAGCACAGTCCCTATGGTCATCCCATCCCTCTGGGTAGTCTTTACTATCAGCTTGGACTCCTAATTTTCAGATTTCTTTTAATGAAGACAATGACAGATCTTCATCTGTGTGTCTTTTTGATATTGCTCCACTCTACGCTGGAGAGCAGCCAAATACAGCTCAATTATGAAGACCTCAAAATCAGGAAACCATAGAAATTTAAGAGCAGAAAACCATCTTTTGACTCTACCATATGGCAGTGATATAGCCCTTAATATTGTGAATACTTGGCCTACATTAGATTTTGTAGCTCGGTTTTATGCATAAAGCATGGTTTTCTACTCTCAGCAACCCCTGATTCTTCAGAGAACTGGCTGAGGTCATCTCCTCTTAATACCTAACACATATAGAATAAAGTGTTTAAAGCCCACCTTACCCTTTGTGTCAACAAATGGAGTTAGCATCAGAAAGATAGCAAGTATAATTAGTTAGGCATACACACTTCAGTTAAGGGGATTCAGTTAATCACTTTGCTAAGTGGGATCGATTGATACATTGAATCTTTTATTGATTACTTTAATGACTGTTTTATCTGATTCTCCTTTTACCAACAACTGGTCACTGAGAGCGTTCATGCTAGCTCCTATTTGAGGCGTGGGAGAACAGATAAACCCTAAATAAATGGGCTTCCATTTCTATTCCATGGTTTGCCCTACAAAAGGCTGTAGAAGTGCAGAATATTTATGATGCACTTACATCATGGACTTCTCTAGTGCTAGCCAGCTTGTAACAGCAGAGCAATTTTGAATAAGCTTCCTATGCTTGTTTGGGTCCCAGGAAAGATCCCAGGGTCCTGATGTTGATACCAAGACAGAGGCTCCAAGCATGAATGCAGGACTAGCAGTTGTGAGGGGGATTGACATTGTCTTTTATTTGCAGTGGAGACATGGAAGACCACTCATTCAGATCATTCATGCAAGCATATTCAGGCATACCCAGCTCAGGTGACCGGGAAGGCTCCTGCTCCCCAGCAGTCATGGCAAACCCTTCCATGACCTGTCCCCTATCTCCTTCCTCCCCGCTGTCACTCTGTGAAGCCTTCTGCTGCCATCCCTTTCCCTTCCTTCATGACTTTCTCCTCTGCATGCTGTCTGAATTCTGAGTGGCAGCAGCTGCCCAGGAGGGTAAGTTCAGCTCAAGTTCCTGTGCTGCTGACCGTTGCAGTACGTGCAATCCCAGGATTCACACCACAGCTCTACCACCAGCACTGCAGTCCACTGAAGGTGAGGGAGCAGGGCAGCAAGCCAATGCAAGACTGCAGTTGATACACTCTACATTTGATCTCCCTGCTTGTATTGACTGCAGAAGCATCATTCTCTCCACCCATCTTCAACAGCCCCTGTTCTAACTGATGATTTTCAGGGAAGGTTCAAGTTGGATGTTAAGAAAAACTTCTTCTGAAGAGGAGTGGTGATGTGGTGGCACAGCTTTGCAGGGAGGTGGTGGGGTCACCATCCCTGGAAGTGTTCAATAACCATGGAGATGTGGCACTGAGGGACGTGGGCAGTGTGCATGGTGGGATGGGGTGAGGCTGGATGTGGGCATCTTTGTGGTCTTTTCCAACCACAATGATTTGATGAAGATCAGAAGGCTTGCTTATTAGCAAGACAACAAACATGGCCTAGACCAAACAGGTGATGCAAAACTTCTCACAAATGCAATGGAGCTTTGGCCCACTTCAAATAAGGATTTCAGCGTGCACCAGAAATACTGAGATAATGAGATGGCAGAATCAGCCCTTTTTAGTCTAGTTTTCTATAGGTTTCCAAGGTGTACAGCACTTGTTTCTTTTAAGCAAGAAGGTCTAATCTGCATCCCGTAATGCTCAACACTCAGCACCTAACATTCAACATGTCCTTAAAATGGGATTGTTCTGTGCTACCAGTGGAACCCTGGGGTAGAGGAACCCTGAAAATCTTTCTGAGTGCAATGGTAAGAGGAGAAATTAAGACTCAGAAAGCCATTGCACTTTGGGAGAAGCTAGTAAGATGAGGATTTCTGTAGTGAAAGAGCCAACCACTCCAAGAGTACTCATAATCCCTCCTGACTTTCACACCACATCATTTTGCAGTGAGGGCTGGACTTGCACGTCATGTTACAGTGGTACACATGAGAAATACAGCAACGGTAGCTAGGCAAGCACTCTCCACGTATGGCAGAGGAGGAAGTATTACATTACCCTGTGCAGCCATGAGCTCATCCGGTCTGAAAGAGAACAGAAAACCTTTGGTTTCTGAGGCAAACAGCTAATAATAGCCCTCAGCTAGCAAAATTCAAGTGTAAAAGCACTACATTGCTGGGTTTTCTCCCTACGCCTCTGCAATAAGATGTGGGCTGGCTTTGGCTGCTGAGGATTAACTTGGTTGATTCCAGCTGTTGCCATAGTCTTTCTGTAATCGTTCATATTTCATTTTCTCTGACAGATACCTCCCAAATCTACCCTTTCTGTAATCCACTCTTTGCTGAAACTGCCAGTTTCCTGAGCCAAAAGCATGAGCTACACAACTCACGGAACAGATCCAAAGGCCCCAGAATCACATCCACGTGGTGTGGGAAACGTAAAAGCTGATAGTTTAGAGTCTACACCACAGGCAGCAGCAAAACTGTCTACTACAGGAGCAGAGATATATTTCACACCAGGGACTGAAGGAGCAGAATGCCCCAAGATGGAGAGAGCAAAGACTGCAACCTTTACAAGGGAACAGAACGCAAGCTATGCCCTGCAAGGACACCAGGTCTGTGTGAGCAGAAAGGCAGTAGACTCCCAGTACAGTTGCTCCTCCACATAGCTGATCAAATGCCAAACCTTGACCAGGATTAAGCTCCAATGTGTTCACTGCCATAAGAAAGAAGAGGAGAAAACAGATTCCCTGTCCTGATCAGCTCAGAATACAAGACGAGAACTGTAAAGTTAACAGAGAACAAGTTGACTTATGAGCAAAAACCAGTAGAGTGCAGCTACAAATAAAACAGAAGACAAACCCTCGTCATCAGCCAGCTCACTAATGGTCACTCAGAATGCAGCTGATGTGCCCATGGCTATCTGGAGTCTAAGTTAAAATTTACCGGATCTTGTGCAAAATATACTGACACCAGAGCAATCTCTACTGCAGCTGGAGTGAGAGATCTGCCTGTGTTCTAAACCCTCAGACTAATGAGAAACGTACAATTAGAAAGGTATCAATGGATTCATGACTGGTCATTACATTTACAGAACATGGAACGAATGGTTGTCAACGTGGGATTCAACAAACCAAAGGCAAGTGCAATGCCTCTGACTAAAAGTTCTTAGGACACCGACAACCAAACCTTCTCAGTGCAGCCACAGTAGAGATCTGTAACTACTACTGTTGAAATATCAACTGGTAGAGCAGTGTTGCACATTGTACAAATCACAGTTGGACATCCATGGACAGCTGATGATAAAGTAGTTGTAGGGGAAGAGCTGGATGAAACACTGTTAAAAACAAATAATCATTTTAGCTGCACGTTTGTAAGCATTTCTTTTCATCCTCCCCAAAACAGTTTCATGGCAGAATCAAGACACATTCACACAGACGTTTCCACAGCCAGACTATGGAATAATCAAAGAATATCAACCAAAATGTGTTTCCTACCAGTTACATGAATCTTGAAGGTGAGTTTCTGGCCAGCAGCCTCGCAGCTGTACTCCCCTGCACCTTTCTTCTCCACCTGGCTCAGCACCAGCCGACGCTGTTTGCCCTCTGACTGCACCTTGAACTTCTTGCTCGAGGTGATCAGTTTCTCCTCCTTGTACCACTTCACCTCCGTCTTCTCCTGGGCCACCTCGCAGCTCAGCGTGGCATTTTGAGTCAGTACAGCCTTCACCTCTTTTTGTACCTTGTCCTTGTTTGTAAACAGGTCTTCTTTCTCTGCAGGGACATCACAACAGTCACACCGTTTTGCTGTAGTCTGCTGCAGACCTTACTCCAGTTCCCCGTTTTCACTATACTTGCCCTTCACAGGGAGCATTGTGATACCTCATTAAGACAGGAAAATACTTTCCCCTCTATTTTGCCTTGGGAAATGATAAGCATATCATTTCATTTCATATCATATCACATCATATCACAAAGCTAAACATTTCGCAGTCTGATAGCAGATTTGGACATAAGATTTAGAACACCTGCATGCACTGCTGGACCTCCTCCCTTATCTTTTTTTCTTCTCATGTCTCTCTACATTTCCAGTAAATCAGAAGGGAACGGCCCTCTAGAACAGGTTGCCCAAGGAGACTGTGGATGCTCCATCCCTGCAGGCATTCAAGGCCAGGCTGGATGTGGTTCTGGGCAGCCTGGGCAGCTGGTTGGCAACCCTGCACATAGGAGGGGTTTGGAACTGGATGAGCACTGTGGGCCTTTGCAACCCAGGCCATTTATGAGTCTGATTATTTGCATTTTCCACCTCATTGTGTCATTCAAATTTTGTAACCAGATCTCTTCAAACACCTCCCATTTTCTCACTCCTTGCATGCCTGGTGTGCTCTTGCACTGTAACCCTGCAGACACCAGATGACTACAAGAGCTGCACAAGTTACCCTCCTTGCCTATGGTTTGTTGCAGTAATTCATTCCTGGATGGAAAAGCACATGTAGAAAAGTGTTGCTATGACACTAGATGACAAAGAAAGTCCTATAGCCAAAATGTTTTGCACCAGAGAGGCTGTCAGTTGATCCTCCCAATGCAAGACACACCAAATGAAGCGTTCCTTTATCTCTGGGATTTCAAGCATTTTCTCACCTCTGACTTTCACCTGGAATGTTGCTTTGTCATCTTTTGTTTCACAGCTGTAGCTCCCTTGGTCTTTCAGGGTCACATTTTTGACCATGAGCTTGCGGTGCGTCCCCTGGGAGATGATGGTTGTCCTCTGGTCCTGCTTCACCTCTGTTTGATCTTTCTTCCATATGAAAGCTCCGCTTGCAGCTGACACCTCACACACCAGCTCCAGGTCTTCAGAAGGACTGACTGATATTTCTGGAGTCGTTTTGGGCTTGTTGACAAAATTAATGGCTTCATCTGAAGAAAAAAAGAGAAAGTGGTTTACATCCTGACTCAGGCTTATTCAGCACAGCATGAAGATACAGTTAGAACTGATTGTAATGTCTCTGCTCATTACATTTGGGTGATCGAGTTTCACCTCTGGAGGTACTCACATACAAACGTGTGCTTGATTCTCCTGTGTAAAGGAAAGAGTAAGTTCTATGCAGACAGTTCGTATTTCTTTCAATCAATTCTGTATTCTGCACATGTTCTTCTGAAGCTAGAATGAAGGCAGCTAAGTAACATGTTTGCAATACATGAACAAACCTATTTAACACCTTGTCTCTAAGCTAACAAGCAGCGTTTGATGAGCACATCAGTATTTCATGCCCTTCATTCCATCCAGACAGAACCTGCCTGAGGAGCAAGCTGATGGCTGTCAGCTACAGGCAGACCTAGCTTAGTATTGCATTTCTTAGAGCAACAACTGTTTCTTTCAGTCACTGAATATGAATCCTTGGGACCTGATGAGGTGCATCCATATGTGCTGTGGGAGCTGCTGGAGGTCGTTGCTGAGCCGCTCTCAGTAATCTGTCAGAGGTCTTGGAGAACTGGGGAGGTGCCTGAAGACTGGAGGACGGCCAGTGTCACTCCTGTCTTCAAAATGGCAAGAAGGAAGACCGGGTAATTATAGGCCAGTCAGCCTCACCTCTGTCCCAGGGAAGGTGATGGAACAGCTTGTGCTGGATGCCATCTCCAGACAACTGGGAGAAAAGGAGGTTATCAGGAGTATTCAGCATGGGTTCACCAAGGGGAGGTCGTGCTCGACCAACCTGTAGGCCTTTTATGAAGATGTCACTAGCTGGGTGGACAGGGGGAGAGCGGTAGATGTAGTCTACCTTGATTTCTGTAAGGCTTTTGATGCTGTCCCCCTTGACATCCTTATAACAAAGCTGAGGAAGTATGGGATAGATGAGTGGACGGTGAAGTGGGTCGAGAATTGGCTGACTGGCCGAGTGCAGAGGGTTGTCGTTGGTGGTGCGGAATCTGGCTGGAGGCCTGTAACTAGCGGCGTCCCCCAGGGGTCTGTGCTGGGTCCAGTCTTGTTCAACATCTTCATCAGTGACCTTGATGAGGGGATAGTGACCACCCTCAGCAAGTTTGCTGATGCCACGAAGTTGGGAGGATTGGCTGACACGCCTGAAGGCTGTGCTGCCATTCAGAGAGACCTGGACAGGCTGGAGAGCTGAGCAGTAAGAAACCAGATGAGGTTTAACAAAAGCAAGTGTAGAGTCTTGCACCTAGGGAGAAATAATTGCATGCACCAGTACAGGCTGGGGGAAGAGCTGCTGGACAGGAGCTCTGCTGAGTGGGACCTGGGCGTCCTGGTGGACGACAGATTGACCATGAGCCAGCAGTGTGCCCTTGTGGCCAAGAAGGCCAATGGCATCCTGGGGTGTATTAAAAAGAGCATGGCCAGCGGGTCGAGGGAGGTGATCCTCCTCCTCTACTCTGCCCCGGTGGGGCCTCCTCTGGAGTGCTGTGTCCAGTTCTGGGCTCCCCAGTACAAAAAAGACAGGGATCTCTTGGAAAGAGTCCAGCGGAGGGCCACTAAGATGGTGGAGGGCCTGGAGCATTTCCCCTATGAGGAGAGATTTAGCAAACTGGGTATGTTTAGCCTTGAGAAAGGAAGGCTGAGAGGGGATTTGATCCAGGTTTATAAATACCTGAGGTGTGGGTGCCATAGTGGCGTGGCTGGTCTCTTTTCAGTAATGTGTAGGGACAGGACTAGGGGTAATGGGATGAAACTTCAGCATTGGAAGTTCTGCACGAAGATGCGGAAGAACTTCTTTACGGTGAGGGTGACGTAGCACTGGAACGGGCTGCCCAGGGAGGTGGTGGAGTCTCCTTCTGTGGAGATATTCAAGATCCGACTGGACGCCGAGCTGTGCGACGTGGTGTAGGGAGCCTGCTTTCCAGGAGGGTTGGACTCGATGATCTCTAGAGGTCCCTTCCAACCCCTGCAATTCTGTGATTCTGTGAGGCAACCACAGCCTCACTGGGAAGACTGTTCCAGTGTTTCACCACCCTCACAGTAAAGTTCTTCCTGGTATGTATTCTAAATCTACCCTCTTCCAGTTTAAAACCATTTCCCTTCATCCTGTCACTACATGCATTTATAAAAAGTCCCTCCCAAGCTTTCCTATGCACTCCCTTCAGATACTGGGAGGTTGCTATAAGGTCCCCCTGGAGCCTTCTCTTCTCCAGGCTGAAGAGCCCCAGCTCTCTCAGCCTGTCCTTCTAGGGGAGGTGCTCCAGCCCTCTGATCATCTCCATTTCCCTCATCTGGACCTGCTCCAACAGCACAGTGTCCTTGTGTTGGGGTCCCCAGAGCTGGACGCAGTACTCCATGTGGGGTCTTACAGGAGCAGCGCGGAGGGGCAGAGTCGCCTCCTCGACTCGCTGGTCACACTTCTCTTGATGAAACCTGGGATATATTTGGCCTTCCAGGCCGCAAGCGTACACTGCCACCTCGTGCTGAATCATCTGAGACCCCCAAATCCTTCTCCTCAAGCCATTCTCCACCCAACCTTTATCTGTGCTTGAGATTTCCCCAACTCAGGGCACTTGTCCTTGTTGAACTTCATGAAGTTGACATGGGCCACCAAGTTTGTCACGTCTGACTTGCCCATGGTGAAACCATTTTGATTACCACCAGCCACCTTGTCTTTATTTTTCCGTGTGGTGCAGTAGGGCCTTCAGTTGGATCTACCCCGCGATCTTACCAAGCACAGAGGTGAGACTGACTGGCCTGTAGTTCCCTGGATCTTCTTTTTTCCCGATCCGGAATAGGGGGGTTATGTTTCCCCTTTTCTGATCAGTGGGAACTTCACCAGACTGCCATGACCTTTCAAATACGATGCACAGCAGCTTGGCAAGTTCATCCACCAGTTCCCTCAGAACCTGCGGATGGATCCCTTGGACTTGTGCAGCTTCAGATTCTTTCGATGGTCTAGAACCTCATCTTCACTTACAGCACTTACAGATCCACCTTCTCCAAGTTTTACTGTTGCTTTCTGCAGTTTGGGCTCTGGGCCTAGAGCACTTGCCAGTGAGGCCTGAAGCAAAGAAGTCATTGAGCACCTCAGCTCTCTCTGTATTCCTCATGACCAGGCCTCTAGTTGCCTTCCAGAGAGGGCCCACATCCTCGCTTACCTTCTTTTTAATCACTGATATACCTGTTCCCCTTTCTGTCCCCAGCTAGATTTAGTTCTGCCTGGGTTTTAGCTTTCCTAACCTGATCTTTGAGGTTCCCATACTACTTGGAAGAGGAAGTTATCATCAGCACATTCCAGAAACCTCTTTGATTTCTGGTGCAATGCTGTGTTGTCCCTCCCACAGATATCAGGGTGGTTGAAGTCCCCTGTGAGGACCTCATCCTCCATGTCCTTCTTGTAGTGAGGAGCCCAAAACTGAACACAGTACTTGAGATGCGGCCTCACCAGAGCTGAGTACAGAGGGATGATCACCTCTCTGCTCCTGCTGGCCACACTGTTTCTTATTCAGGCCAGGATGCCCTTGGCCTTCTTGTCCACCTGGGCACACTGTGGGCTCATGTTGAGCAGAGCATCGACCAACAGCCCCAGGTCCCTTTCCTCTTCACAGTCATCCAGCCATTCTGTCCCAAGCCTGTAACACTGCATGTACCCCCAGCAGAGAACAACTACATCCCCCAGAGGATTGCTTGCTGCTCTGTCACCCTTTATGTTCAGTGCAAAAGATAAAAGCCATCCGTATATCACTTGATCTCCCCTTTCCTTTTTGATCCCAGCAGCACGAGAACTACCTGGGTTGTCTCACCTCGGCTTTAGAATAAGGACTTCAGTTTTCGGACACACTTTGTAATGTTATTTTTTTAATTTTTTTTATTGGTTTTAATTCTAATTCTGATACTAATTATGATATATTGTACTGTAGTGTGTTATCTTGCATTCTGGTATCATCTTTGGTCAATTAATTAAACAAATTAAAACGAATTAAACAAATTAAAATTAATTAAGCCAATTAAAACTAATTTGTTGCCACTGTTTTGGTTTTTGGCCAATCTCTCTACTTGTTTTCCCCTTTTTTTCCTTTTCCCTTCACTGGGGCCTGGATGCTTCTAGGGACTCTGGAGTTTGTTTTTGGGTCAGAAGCAGTACGAATGCTTCTGGGGAGTTTGGAGTTTGTTGTTGACGCAGAAGTAGTCTGGATGATTCTGGGGACTCTGGAGTTTGCTGTTGGGTCAGAAGCAGTACGAATGCTTCTGGGGAGTTTGGAGTTTGTTGTTGACGCAGAAGTAGTCTGGATGATTCTGGGGAGTTTGGAGCCTTCCCTGCCCAACGCAGGTTTGGGTGACTTCTCAGGCAGCTTCATTGCACACCCTGTGCTCCATGAGTCTCCCTGAAGGCCACGCTCCATCAAAGCCACATTCCTTCTGCATTGTCCAGACAGAAGATTATAGCATGAAGGAGAGGGGCCAGCTGGTTTATGAAGCATTGTGGGTCTGATTTTCGAACCCGCAATGTAATCCACGGGACCGGGCTGGAACTTGTCCCTGGCCATCTGTAGTCTGTGGATCGATTTCTTCAAATTGGAAATCTCCCGAAGAAGCTCATCCTGGAAGGGAACAGAGGGTTTATGCTTGGTCTTGTCTTAGAGAGTGCTTCCCACCCTAAGTACTGCTGCTTTACGCAGAAGAGGGCAAGCACACTGCTTCAGCCTTGCAATGAGGGCAGAAGAGAACGGCTGCCACAGTGCTCTGCTTGTAAGCAAGCAACTTTCCAGGCTGCCTTCACACCAGCACGCTGTGCTAGCTCAGCTCTGAGCTGAGCTGTCCTTTCCATGCCTCAATGCCTAGACCACCAGCCTGCCCCTCACCTTTTCTGCTTTCCCCATCTCCCTCAGATCCATCAAGTAAAGCCCGTGCCCTCAGTGCCATGATGCTGACACGTGCCTACCAATACTGGGCTTTGCCTACCTCTTCTCGCCTCTTTGCTTGCTTTTTCTCCAGCTTCAGCCTGGTCAGGTACTGCCTGTACTCGTTGAACTCCTTCAGAGTGCAGACAACCTACAGAAGAGACAATGACAGATGGCTGTAGTGTCAGGCCCCTGCCTGGCAGACTGGAAAGCCCTCCTGAGGAGACCCGTGTTGGTCAGCCCAACAGCCAAACTTACGTCGCCATCCTCGGTGACCAAGCCCCGTTTCTTCAGGTTCCGCAGGTTGTTTTTGCGGTTGTGGAACTCCCGCAGATGCGGGTCATGCAGGCTGTTGTACTCTGTGCACAGATTGCGACTGTACGGATCTCTCAGGTCAAACTGAGGAGAAGGCTGGTGGAGCTGGAAGAGATGTGTTGTAGAGTGTGAATGGGGAAGGAGAGAGCAGCAAAGAAACAGAGACACTTCCAAGCTGCTCACACCCACAGGCTGGCCTCTTGCCTCTTTCCCAAACAGTCATGTCTGGGTTTTCCTAAGTCCTCCAAGAGGGAGAGCAGAGGGTTGCACCCTCCTCCAGGAACGACCCGGTCTCCACATTTCTGTGCCTGATGGGTGCCTGGCCCCAGCATCCCAACACATGGGATTGGCATCCCAACACAAGGCCTCCTTGGCATGGCGGCAACCCCAGGAAACAAGAGCCCTTTTTGACGCTTCCTTACTCCTCTCACCTTTTCCCCCAGCTTTCTCCTGGCGAAAAGGAGCTTGGTGCCGGGCTGCACAGGGATTTTAACCCCGAGTGGAAGGTCCAACAGCCAGCTACCTCCTGCTCCAACTTCCTGTCCTCTGGGTCGGAGCTAGAAAGACAAAGACATGCTTGGACACTCAGACACTCCATTCCCCTCTCCAGCCCACCTCCGCTCCCTTTGGCAGCTCCCTCCCCACTTCTGTAACCGATGCTGGGATGTGCAGAGAGGTGTGATTCCCTGCAAGCCTTCTCCAGCACCAGCATGAGGAGAAGTGTCCCTCAGCCTCTGGAGAGCATCTACAGCCCCAGAGCAGCCCTGCATACCCCAGGCTACTGCACTCAGCCCTCTCTTGATGTAGCAGCGCTCACCTTTCCGCTCTTCCCCGCTCTGCTCAGAAATTCATCTGGATTTCGGAATCCAGCACTGCAACAGCACTCCATGGCTCCTGGTAGGAACTCTCTGAGAGCTGCAACCCTCCGCTACCACCTCTCGCTCCAGCAGCAGCGAACTGAGGCCACCCCAGCCGGAGTTCCAGCCTGCAGCTTTATGTCACGCTCACCCACTGTTGCATCACAATGACATGCAATGACATGCGGCAAGCCTGCAGCTGCATGGAGGCCCTTCTGGGTGCACTCGTGGTAAGCTGCTCCAGCTGGCCCTGCTTTGAGCCAAAAAGGCTTGCTGAGTCCTGAGGCCTGCTGTAGGCTTCCTTGGTTTCTATCACAGGTGATGCTGCACGTGGAACAAATACCTTCTCGGGTTGTCCCAGAGCTTGTTTTATAAGTAAATGACACTGAAACAATGTGGGAGAGCTGGCCTGTTTTTCTGTTCTAGAATCTTAGAATGGTTTGTGTTGGAAGGGACCCTTAAGATCACCTCGTTCCAACCTGCTATAGACAGGGACACCTCGCTGTAGACCAGGTTGCTCACAACACATCCAGCCTGGCCTTGAGTGCTTCCAGGGAGAGGAGGGATGCTGAGGAGGTGGAAATAGTGAACGCCTTTTTTGCTTCTGTCTTTAGTGAAAGGGCTCTCCCTCCGGAATCCCAGGCCCTGGAGGTTAATGAGAGAGTGTGGGGAATGGGAGATTTCCCTTTAGTCAGGGAAGAGGTGGTCTGTGAGTGCCTAGGAAACATTAAGGTCCATAAATCCTTGGGACCTGATGGGGTGCATCCACAGGTGCTGAGGGAGCTGCTGGAGGTCGTTGCTGAGCCGCTCTCTGTAATCTATCAGAGGTCTTGGAGAACTGGGGAGGTGCCTGAAGACTGGAGGACGGCCAGTGTCACTCCTGTCTTCAAAATGGCAAGAAGGAGGACCCGGGTAATTATAGGCCAGTCAGCCTCACCTCTGTCCCAGGGAAGGTGATGGAACAGCTTGTGCTGGATGCCATCTCCAGACAACTGGGAGAAAAGGAGGTTATCAGGAGTACTCAGCATGGGTTCACCAAGGGGAGGTCGTGCTCGACCAACCTGTAGGCCTTTTATGAAGATGTCACTAGCTGGGTGGACAGGGGGAGAGCGGTAGATGTAGTCTACCTTGATTTCTGTAAGGCTTTTGATGCTGTCCCCCTTGACATCCTTATAACAAAGCTGAGGAAGTATGGGATAGATGAGTGGACGGTGAAGTGGGTCGAGAATTGGCTGACTGGCCGAGTGCAGAGGGTTGTCGTTGGTGGTGCGGAATCTGGCTGGAGGCCTGTAACTAGCGGCGTCCCCCAGGGGTCTGTGCTGGGTCCGGTCTTGTTCAACATCTTCATCAGCGACCTTGATGAGGGGATAGTGACCACCCTCAGCAAGTTTGCTGATGCCACGAAGTTGGGAGGATTGGCTGACACGCCTGAAGGCTGTGCTGCCATTCAGAGAGACCTGGACAGGCTGGAGAGCTGAGCAGTAAGAAACCAGATGAGGTTTAACAAAAGCAAGTGTAGAGTCTTGCACCTAGGGAGAAATAATTGCATGCACCAGTACAGGCTGGGGGAAGAGCTGCTGGACAGGAGCTCTGCTGAGTGGGACCTGGGCGTCCTGGTGGACGACAGATTGACCATGAGCCAGCAGTGTGCCCTTGTGGCCAAAAAGGCCAATGGCATCCTGGGGTGTATTAAAAAGAGCATGGCCAGCGGGTCGAGGGAGGTGATCCTCCTCCTCTACTCTGCCCCGGTGAGGCCTCCTCTGGAGTGCTGTGTCCAGTTCTGGGCTCCCCAGTACAAAAAAGACAGGGATCTCTTGGAAAGAGTCCAGCGGAGGGCCACTAAGATGGTGAAGGGCCTGGAGCATTTCCCCTATGAGGAGAGATTTAGCGAGCTGGGTCTGTTTAGCCTTGAGAAGGGAAGGCTGAGAGGGGATTTGATCCAGGTTTATAAATACCTGAGGTGTGGGTGCCATAGTGGCGTGGCTGGTCTCTTTTCAGTAATGTGTAGGGACAGGACTAGGGGTAATGGGATGAAACTTCAGTATTGGAAGTTCTGCACGAAGATGCGGAAGAACTTCTTTACGGTGAGGGTGACGTAGCACTGGAACAGGCTGCCCAGGGAGGTGGTGGAGTCTCCTTCTGTGGAGATATTCAAGATCCGACTGGACGCCGAGCTGAATATACCAAGGCCAATTGCTATGCCAGGCACATTTATGGCATCAGTGAACAAATAATGCCTTAAAAATTGTAATAGACAGGAGCCATCTATTCTTTTAAAACTAGGTGACCAAAGAAGAACAGTCCCTCTAGAGTCAAGCTGTTAAGAACTAACAGCATCAATCAATATCACATAGATAGATTACTTCCCTGCCCTAAGACCATCTTGTGACCATTTGGTGCTCCTAATTAAGCCCTCTTGATGGCATTTTGTCTGAGCCATGTGACATTTTGTGATAGGAGTTACTGCTAGTGTTCCCTTAACCCTACACCAAAGTAGGAGGTATCCATTCTCAGGGAATCATGCAGGCTTCCTCTGTATCTGATGCTCAGAGACAGCCCCAGAACTTTTTAAATCTTAGCTTAGCTCTCATCCAATAATGTTCATCAAACAGTGCAACTTGTCCTTTGGGGATGTCCTTTGTTCTGCATCAACCAGTTCCAACGGAGTCTTCTTGGCTTGTTTTAGATCAGTTTGTCAACAGATAAAGCCAGGGTCTTTGAATTACAAAGTGAAATTGCAGAATGCATGATTCTCAACCAAACAGAACAGCAGGTGGGATGCAGGGTGAATACCTGAGCCAACACCACCTGCAAGCAATCCTTCAATATCTTAGGAATCTCTAGCCATCCCAAATCCAGTGTTGTGCTTGATCTATCATCTCTGCTGAGTTTTTAGCTAGCTGATGGTGAGCATCATGGTGGTGATGGGTGAGCAGTCGGACTAGAGGGTCTTAATCAACCTTAAGGATCCTGTGATCAGAGGAATGTGAATGTGCTGTTAAAGGTCACAAGCGCTGCGCTGCAGCATGAGCATACACAGCGAAAGGCTTTCCGTAGAGCTTCAGTTCATAAATGAGGACTGGGTTATGGAAAATAGGCTCAAGATAGAAACCAGAAAACAGATCTTAACGCCAGGTTCTGTGAATGCAGCCAGCTGAATTTCACAGATATTGAATTTCAATGACAATTTCTTGTGTTATTTTACCCTCCAGCTCCACCCTGAACAGGAACATGTCAGTGACAAGCATTACTCCTCCAGGCTTGACCTGACAGTGCTTGACTTGTACTATGAGCTAATGCCAGGAAGAGCAGGAAAAGAGTTTCATCCACGTGCCTTCTCCTTCCTTAGTAAAACCAGTGTGAAACTGCAGCCACATCAGGCTGAAGGAGACGTCTCAGATGTCCTGCCTGGATGCAGGAGCTCACGTGTCAGAGGATGTCTGGCACGTCAAGTCTCATGGCAGTGCAGTGCATGACAAACTGCAACAACACTTTCCTGTGGGCTCCTTTGGGCACGAGGCCCAGCGGGTGACACACCTCTGGCTGCAGCTCTTCAGAGCCTCCCAGCAGCCACGTGATGCCCATGGGAGAGACACAGCTGACCCGCACAGCAGATGATTTACCAGCTAGCTCTGGTTTACAGCAAGAGAAGATACAAGTGGCGATGCTGAATGGTGAAATACTGCGAGTGTGTGGCATGGGTATAAGATTGGTGAGCCTGAGGATGTTCAAAGTCAGACTGGATGGGCTCAGAGCACCTGATGGAGCTGCGGTGCCCCTGTTCATTGCGGGGGGAGTCCAACTAGCTGACCCTTAAGGGTCTCTTCCCTATCTATGAGATACACAAAAGCTGATTCTGCAGTAACCAAGCTACCAACAGCAGTTGTTTGTCTTACAGCTTGCCAACACAGGTTTTAAAATAACAGCATTGATTACTCATTTGATAGTCACATTACAGTGCAAAGCACATGGAAACGTCCATCAGCTAATTCAGTTAATTCTGGGGGCAGACCTGCCAGTATGAAATATTATGCTAACATGACAGAGAGAAGAAAAGCAAAATTAAGACTAGCTGACAAGCCTTGGCAGGAAGTTCTGCTCTCCATCAATTTAGTCCCATTATTCAGTTCTGTTTGGAGCTTTCTCCATGTCTCTCTGGAGTTTGTTCTTTGAGAAGAAGCAATTAAGTAAGCTCTCCAATGCCAAAGTGCATACACTACTCTAGGGCTTTGTTGTTTCTCCATGGATCAACAAGGGTGACAAGCCAGCAGAATATGATGAAGAGCCTCATGCATACTCAGTGTGAAAAAAAAAAGGCAATTGTTGCTGGGAAGAAGGTGCATTTGCATTTGTGTCATCTGCAGAGGGTACTGCAGAAATGGAAAGTCTTCCACTGGAGAAAACAAAGGGCTCTCATTTATTGCAATCAAGGCCCAGCGTGTGGATCTCAGAGATCAGACCTACACCCTGCAGCAAAACAGAGACCTGCGTGGGAAAGTTAAGTTTCTCTCTACATCTGTGCAAGAAAAAGCCCACCATGGAATGACAGCTAAGTAAACATCCCTGTGACTCTTCACAGGTCTCTTCTACATTTTGGATCTCTGCTACAAAAAGAGCTGTTTACATCATCTCTCGTGGCCACCCTGGGAGAAGAACAGGGAGACTGGGATGCTCTTTTTCCTATCTTTCCCTTGATTTCCTCTATATCTTAGGGACGAATCACAGGACAGAACACAGAAATCAAATGGCTCTACAAAGCAGATTGGCCAGTTCAAGTCAAAACAGCCACTGAAAACACCCCAGATGCTGTCTGACAACAGCTGGACTGTCGGGGAGTCAGGTGAATGCAGTCTGCTGACCCTGGGCAGGAAGAGGACAGCCCAGACTGTCACATACCTTTCACTGAAAGCTGATAGAGCATTTTATCCCCCTCACAGATGCACTGATAACTTGCAGCATCATCCATGGAGACGCTGTGAATTTTCAGGGTGTGTTTCTTCCCCACAATGTGCAGTTCCTATTTTTCACTGGCCTTGAGCTCCTTCCCATCCTTCATCCACTCCACAGTAGCACCTGTGTCTGAAAGCTCAGCCTGCAGTTTGGCTTCCTCACGCAGCGGAGCAGAGATCTTTTCTACATCTTTGCTCTTCTTGGTAAATCTCACTGCAGCACCTGTCAGGAGCAAAGGCCTCGTTATTTCAATTTATATCAGGCTAACGTGGTCAATGTTTGCTGCAAGATCTCTGAAAAAGTATCACCTTCTGTTCCTGCACTCATAACTGGGTCAGTGCTGAGCAATTCAAGATATTTCATTTGGTCTTCTTGCCGGATTTACTAAGTAGAAATCAACCAAACATCTCCTTCTACTGATTAATAATGCTCTAAACATGCTTCTGCGGAGGTTTCCACCCAATGACAAACAGCTCCTCCCATAATGAATCTTTATTTGTTTTATTTTGTCATGCAAAGCTGATTGATAGAGATATTATTGGAATGATTGCTCCCCTACTTCTAAACTATTCCAGTGCAATCAGAAAGGCTGTCTGAACCTGGAGCTGAAAGTACTGCTCTATGGTGATGCAGTGGTAAACCTGGTGACTGAAGGCACTGGCCAGTAGCTGTGAACTGCAGACATTCATCAGCTGGCATGGAGCAATCTGGTTCAGATACCAAGCAGCTGGGTAGATTGGCTTACCCTACGCTCAGTGCTATCATGTTTAGGTCATTACCAGGACTCACGTCAGTCCATGGGATGCAATTTCAGGTATTTGGTACAGTCAGTGAATGCCTGCAGCCCCAGTTCTAATCATCAGATCACAGCAACTATGCCTTGACTGGAAGAGGAAAGGAGAAGGATCAAAGCAAATACCTCTCACTCTCATCTTGGTGCTGACATCAACATTTTTGGCAACAAATTTCACTTCTGCTCCATCCTCGTTCTTGGTGACGTTCTTTATGATTAGGCTGTGAGTAGTTTGGGTTCTCTTGATGATCCAGGTCTCGCTTTCCTGTAAGACTTTACCACTGAGGTACCAAGTGCCGCGACACGTTGTTGTAAGGTCAATAGTAAACATGGCATCCCCTCCAGGTACAGCTTCACCAGTTGTTAGGGGGGATTTCACAACCAGGACTGGTTCTGAGGAAGAACAACATGAATGTCTTAATGCTCTTTAGATGCAAGTCTGGTATCTCATTTAGAGATGGAAGATTAAATCATAGGGACATTTCTACTTCTCCCTTTGCATGAGTGCTGGAAGAAGCACTTCTATGCTTAAGATCTGTTACAGATCTTGCACATATGAGATATCAAAAGATAAGGATATTCATGTCCCTGTCACAGAAACATAACTTGTATCACTTTAGTGGTAGCTGGAGGTTGATAGGAGATAGGAGAACTAGGAATAAGGGAAAGCCTTTGGTGTGTTAATGCACTACTATCCTTAAAGTCAAAGGAAGCATCTTTAGGGAACCAACACAGCTGCTCAGCATACACTGACCCATTTCCACTGGGGTTTTTGTGCTTACCAAGGTGCACGCTCCCTGGGAATTCCAGAGACTGGCTCTGTCCATGCGCACTGACTGCAGACACTCGGAACTGATCATCAGCCTCTTCAGACAGATTGCTCACCGTGAACTCTGGGACGGGGACATGAGACTCGTGGCACCTCACCCAGGTGAAGCCAGTTAGTTTCTTGCATTCCACGACGTAGCCATTGATTGGAATGGGGCAGTGCATCTTCGGAGGGGCCCATGCCAGCATCACTGAGGTTTCTGTTTTATTTTTCACCACGGGGTCAACTGGGGGCTGGGTGGGAGGTTTTCTGGGAGCTGAACAGAAATAAATACAGAAATATTAGCAGAAGGTCATGTAGGCTGGAAAAGACCTTCAAGATCAGCAGACTCAACTTTCAGCATGACCTACTGAGTCCCACCATTAACTACTGTGGTACCTGAGGACATACATGACAAGCTTATTCCTGCAGGTATTTGCATAAAGAATATATTCACCCTCTGGTTGCTTCGGAACATTTTATAGGTTAAAATCCCATCAGACTTTTTCACTGTGTGCAGCCACTGATACAGGCAGGAGGCTGGGAATTACCTGATGGGCTCTAGTTACAGACTACTGACACAGTCAAGGATTGATTTCATTTCATTTTGGCCATCAGAAAGTTTGGTGTCTGGTTTAAGTCACCCAATTATAATTTAAGACTCCAAATATAATCATATGGAGAACAGTGCATTTAGGAGAACTCATCTCATCTTAATAAACCTGAGTGAAATCACAGAATCATAGGATCATGGGAGGGCTTGGGTTGGAAGAAACCTTCAAGATCATTAAGTGCTAGATGCCAAAGGTCCCACTAAAATAGCATGAAGCCGAAAGCTAGACGCTGGTATCAGATCTCCTGACCTTACCATCAGAAATTGAGATGTCATATTTTGCTCAGAGGTGCCTGCTTGTAGGAGGGACAGCTTCCGAGCTTTTTCTGCTCCAGAAACCAGCTCGAGCTTCAGAATTTAAAAAGCAGTCAGAAATTAAACTGAGCTTTGTCACCTCCATCAAATAGAAGGAGTGGTTGGGTGGTACAGCTTTCCAAATAACTTAGAAACTGTCACAACAATCAGATGCCTACCTTTTCTTTTTGAACTTGTTAATACATAGAGCTTAATAGCATCAGAATGCCCCAAGCACTTCAGATAACAGGACAGCTGTAAACCCTTCTTTAAGGATTCCTTTGTTTAACCACTGAGTAACTGTAATTCAGTGGTGCTGGTGGGAGAAGTGAAGTCTTAATCTTCCCAGATGGAGAGTAGAGTTGATGTTCACATGCAGACTGGTGCTGCAGCAGAGCCAGAAACCACTCATTTGGGAAACACAGCACCAAGAAAATAATGTGAATAGCTTCATAAAATCAGGCAGCTTCACCCAAATTTCATGGCAGGTCCATTATTCTTCCTATTTTCAGGAAGAAATGTTTCCCCTGTTTCTTGTAGTTTTATTTTCTCCTCCTTTCCAGCAAGCAGCTTTGTAGCTTACAAATTGTTTTCTAATCACCTCCTGGTGTGGACAAATCACACAGGTTTTACTCCATGTTTTACATAGTTAGCATTTTATATTTGTTCCAGTATGGAACTGTACAGTCATAGAATGGCCTGGGTTGAAAAGGATCTCAAAGATCACAGAATCACACAGAATCACAGAATCCTTCTGCAAAAGAAAACACAAAAGCTACAGGGACTTGGAACTACTTTGTATATCGAGATCAGAAGGAACTGAGAAGTTTTCAAGTACAAAGAACTTACTTTTCCAGATTGCCTTTTCCAGACTGCTGTTCCAGCAGTGACAACAAGCGCAGGCAGCCCGGAGGACATGGCTGACATCGATGATCGACTGGCATGGATCAGCGAGGATGAGTTTGGGCACAGCACAGCTGGCAAGGGATGCTGGGGTGGCTGCAGCAAGACAAGAGCTCCTCCAGCCTGAAGATCTCCATCACCAGAAGAAAAAGGACAGGGTGAAATTAAGGAAGACGCGCAGACGAGAAGAGCAGAAAGGGAGATGAGGAGGGAACTTGGTGGGGTGGCAATTCTTGGGGAGAAATTGTACTCTGATAATGTTACACTCTGAAATTCAGTGTTGCAATTTGGAGGAAGGAATTATTGGGGTGGGAATCTGGGGGGCCGTTGTAATACCAGAAGAATTTTACAGAGCAGCAGCCATGCATCAAGAGAAGGGCTTCACAGAGCAGCAGCTGTGGAGGGAGAAACAGCATGAGAACCAAGGACACCTCTAGGAAAAGAATGAGTAGCTCGGGGCTTTCAACGGGGGTTTTAGGGTTGTTATTGCAATAGCTTTCCTTCAATTAGTGTGTGTGGTTTTTAAATGCCCTCGTCTGTCTGCTATAAAAGCATGGCTTTTCGGGCAGTCGATGGACGCAGCCATATTTAACCATACTGCTGTCTGGCTGTTTGTCCTAGCGGGCTGACCTTTTGCCTTCAGGTTTGCCAACTACTGTCTCAGGAACCAGAGTTATTAGGCATTATCCAGGTTATCTTGTGCTTCTACTATGTTAATAGATTGGATGTGAATCCAATGGGGTCTGATGTTACAAATGGTGCTGGAATCTGCGGCAATAATCATTGAATGTATTAGTAATGCTCGGTTATGATGCTATTACCTCTCTTATATCCAACTAATTTGGATTTTTCAAATATGACCACGCAACACTTGAGAGGAAGGCGCACGCTCATAGAACTGAATGGGAGAGTTGATTTCATTTTCCAAGCAGGTGTTCCACTTGGGCTCTGTATCACGCACTGGCCATGCGGATATGGAGTACAACTGGAAGAAATCCCTCAGACCCTGAATGCAGGAGAGAATGTGTGGTGGGTGAGAGAGGAAAGGTGCACTTTGAAGCAGGGGACGCCCTGCTGGCACTGCCTGCCACATCCACCACCAACACGGTTTGCTCTTTATCCTGCTCCACAGCTGCTGCTCTGTCAAGTCCTTCTCTTGATCCATGGCTGCTGCCATTCTTCTTGGATTACAACAGGGGGCTGGGAGGTTTTTGGCAGAGGGAGGGAAGTTGATTGGGGGTGGGAGTTTGAGGGGGTGGGATCAGAAAGGATTGTTAGGATGGGAAATGGTTGGGAATACTGTCATTTCTTGACTGTTTGCTACGTTCAATGATTACATGTCTTTGCCATATTTCTGCCTGCCTGCGGCCGTTCCTTCAGTTACAAAGCCCACCTCCCCAGGCCCCCGGGCCCACCTTCAGGGCAATGTGAAAGGGCAGCAGAAAGGGCAGTGTCCCAGATCTGCCACCACCATTGGACCCATCCCTCCCCTCCTCAGTCAGTTCTGCGTGGGAATGGAGGGATGAGAAAGGGGGATGGACGGGAATTCTGGGAGAGCTGAGTGGCTCAGCCTGGAGTGGAGGAGGCTCACTGCCATCCCAGACACAGCCATCAGTCCCCAGGTGCAGAGAGGACTGAGCCAGGCTGCACCCTGCAGCACCCAGCAGCAGGATCCCAGTCTGAGGCCTGCCTAGGTCGTGTGGCTGCGCTGCAGGCTGAGCTATGGAGAAAGCCCCACTTGGAGATTTCTTCGCTCCCTGAATGTTCCCCCCTTTCTCCATCTTGCTCTGCTCCATCCCCAGCCGCAGCCCGGCGTCCCCGACATGTTGCTGTGCTTGCAGAGCTGGACTTGGCCCTTGACCTGTACAGGCCCCTGTCCCCACCTGTCGGATATCCACCTTGCCTTCTCACCCCTCTCTCTAGATCCAGTTCATGCCCCATCTATCTCACCTCCATGTCCCACCTACGTCCTCTCTACGTCTTTTGGTCTCCCCCAAACCACCCTCACGGTGCCTTACCTCCTGGCAGGCTCAGGGAAGGAGCACCCGGTGCCCTGAGCCCACAGGCCCAGCCCTGCACAGCACTGCACACAGCACTGTCATGGCGGCGCCCGGTGCTGCCGCACAGCATCCTGGGAGTGGTAGTTCCTGCGGGGCCTGCAGCTCTCACACACTTGCTCTCACACCTACTTGCACTCACACACTTTTGCTACCCCACTTCTCCGCACACTCCTGTGTACACGCACTTCTGCAGCTGCTTTTCCCATCCAGCAGCCGGCAATGCTCCAACCTGAGGCGTGCCTGGCTGTGAGAGGAACGTCTCAGTGGAAGCGTGGCTGTTCCTCCCCTCTGACGGGGCAGATGGTGTAGGATAGAAGAGGAAAGCAGAATGTGCCCACACTTTCTTTGTGGCTCCTAGTTCCTGTCTTATGGTGGGAAACGAGCTGAGCCTCTCTGCCTCTCTATGATGCTCAGCTCTGTACCTCTGCCATCATCTCTATACACAGATGTTTCTTGATGCAATGCTCCACACAATGAGCCTGCAGATCCCAAAGGAATCCTTGGCTGCTCTCCCCCACATGGAGGTTGCAGGGTGCTGGGCCTCCTGCCTGTACTTCCTTCCTGGCGTCATTTGCAAGACCCTGTATGTAAAAGGGATATCGAAAGTTTTCCTTCACCAGACACCAGCCGTACCAGCACCTCAGTGTACCGAGGTACCACTGGGACAAGGACAAATAGGCTGTGTAAACTCCCCACTCACTAGTGGAGAAGTCAGACGTTTTATAAAGGAATTGAAATCCTCGACTGAAGATCCTATAAGAGTAGCAGAACAATTAGATCAATTTCTGGGGCCAAATTTGTACTCGTGGATGGAAATGATGTCTATTATGGATATGTTGTTTACTGGAGAAGAAAGAGGCATGATTAGGCGAGCAGCTACACAAGAGTGGGAAAAGAATAACCCTCCTGGGCGTCCTGGAGTGCAAAAATAGCCAGTGGAAGACCCCAGCTGGGATAGTAATAATGCACAACATTGGCAAAATATCGGTGAGACATAATAATGGCTGGGATTAGGGAGGCAGTACCCAAGTCCCCAAATCTTACCTAGGCATTTGGGATTCGGCAGGATAGGGAAGAACCCCCCAGTGATTTTCTGGAAAGGCTTAGAGATAAAATGAGAAAATACTCGGGAATGAATCCTGAGGATCCTGTAGCCCAAGGGCTTCTAAAAGTTAACTCTGTAACCAAGGCGCAGCCAGATGTGCAAAAGAGGCTTCAGAAGACAGAAGGATGGAGTAAGAGGTCTCTGGAGGAGATCTTATGAGAGGCTCAGAGCGTGTACGTTAGAAGGGGAGATGAGAAGGAAAAACAAAAGGCAAAGTTAATGGTTTCCATGGCAGAACAGGTGGTGAAACAAAGAATGGGTAATAGGGAAAAGAAAATTGGAGGAAGGTTGTGCCCTGGAGGGAGGCAGGGAGAAGGAAGATCCCAAGGATATCCAGTGAGGCCCCAGTTGCAACCAAGTGTAGGGAAATGCTTCTGGTGTGGTCAGCCAGGACACATAAAGAAAAACTGCACAGAACGGAAGAGAGAGGAAAAGTTACCAGCTACTTTGAATTCAGAATAGGGGGGTCCGGGGTTTTCAAAACTGTGGTCTCACCAGGAGCCCCTGGTAAATATAAAAGTGGAACCTGAGGGGGAAGAATTTGTGTTTTTACAGGGCCAGCTTGTTCATCGCTGGCCCATAAGGTGTCAGGACTCAAATTAAGAAATGAGACCTTAAAGATAAATGGGGTAGAGGGAACTGGGATGAAAGTATCGAGTTGAAACTGGGGTTTAAAGCAATCACAGGACAATTATTCTACGTACCTGATGCAGGGACTAACTTGCTGGGGAGACATCTCATGATGAAACCAGGAATACAAACAACAACGTGTCAAGATGGAATTACTGTATCAATAAATGTATTAACTGAGGCAGATGAGAGAGGGATAGACCCTGTGGTTTGGGTCAAAGAAAGAAATAGAGGGGGATTAAAAATAACCCCTTTGAAAATAAAAATGCAAGAAAAATATGAAGTCATAAGACAGAGACAATATCCACATCCATTTGAGGGACGTATTGGCCTTAAACCTGTAATACAGTGATTACTAAGGGATGGGTTGCTGGAACATGGCTGTCACCTTTCAATACCCCCATTTTGCCAGTTAAAAAAAAACGATGGTTCCTACTGATTAGTGCAAGATTTGAGAAAAATTAATGACATAGTACAAAATATAGTGGCTCCAAACCCATATACCTTGATGAACAAAATCCCAAATGGGAACAGGCAGTTCAGTGTTATAGATTGAAAGGATGCCCTTTTGGTCTTGTCCATTGGATCTGAAAGCAGAGACATATTTGCCTTTGAGTGGGAAGATCCTGAGCGTGGGCAGAAACAACAGTATTGGTGGACAGTTCTAGCCCAGGGGTTCACAGAGTCACCCAATTGGTTCGGGCAAACCTTGGAACAAATATTAGAACATTTTCGGCCACCAGAGGGAGCATTACTCCTACAAGATGTAGGTGACCTCGTGTTGTCAGGGTCAGAGAAAGTGGGAGTTAAAAGAGCCACAAATGAACTGCTAAACTTCCTGGGGAAACAAGGACTGAGAGTATCAAAGAATAAGCCACAGTCCGTGGAAAGAGAAGTCAAGTCTTTGGGACAGCTGGTCTCTGAGGGAATGTATAAAATAACCCCAGGGAGGATTCAGGGAGTTATCGAGCTACCCATGCCCAGAACAAAGAGGGAACTGAGAAAATTCCTGGCAGTAGTAGGATATTGCAGACTCTGGATAGAGGCATATGCTCAGAATATCAAGGGCTGATACCTTAAGTTATTAGATGAAGAACCCAACGTGCTTCAGTGGACTACTGAAGAGAAGGAACTAAGAAAAGAATTAAAACAAGGCCAAATTACAGCCCCAGTCCTAGCTCTTCCTGCCTTGAAGCCCTTCCAGCTTTTTGTTACTGCAGATCAAGGGGCAGCTCTGGGAGTGCTAACCCAGGAATGGGGACATAAGCATCAACCAGCGGCATACCTATCTAAATTGATAGATCCAGTATCACGAGGGTGGCCAGAGTACATCCAAGCCGTAGCAGCAACCGCCCTTCAGGTAGAAGAGAGCAGAAAATTGACCTTTGGAAGGCAATTGGTAGTCACAGCCCCAGACCAGGTTAGAACTATTCTAACTCAAAAACTCATCCTCGCGCTCCCCAGCTGCATGCATACATGCACCACCATTCTTGCACTCCCTGCCTGCACACACACACACACACACACACACACACACACGTACCACCGACACACACATGTGCCACCTCTTCCTTGCTTACACACTGATGCACGTGCAACGCCACCCCTTTGCACACCCCTCCGCTCATATGAATGTGTGCAACCCCATCCTTGCACTCCATGCACATGCGTGCACACGCATTTACCACCCATCCCTGCACACACTCACACACAATCAAAGATTATTAATAAGGGTCCTATGGGAATTCACAGAAGTTGTGGACGCACCCTCTCTGGAAATGTTCAAGGCCAGGCTGGATAGTGCTTTGAGCAACCTGGTCTAGTGGGGGGTGTCCTTGTCCACAGCAGGGTGCGTTGAAATAAGATGATCTCTAAGGTTCCTTCCAACCCAAACTGTTCTGTGATTTTATGAACTTTTAACTTAATATCACATTAAGAACAATGTTCAGAAATGCTCAACACTCACCAGGAAAAACTCATATTAAAATGCTGTGCTGTTGTTTGGATCTTCTCACTCCCTCTGCATTCCCAGCTTTTCCTGCTGCAGTTGAGCTGCTGGAAGTAGGAACTACTTCTATCTGCCCCCTGCTGTTCCTGATACAGGACGAACAAACAGATTTCTCCAACCTGTTACTTCATTTCCATTAAAAAGAATCTTGTAAGCTTAATGGTTTTGTTCTTGTTGCTGTGGGGTTATTTTGTTGTTGTTTATTTGTTTGATTTTTCCTGTCATGAGACATGTATGTCTTCATTTCCAGTAGTGAACTCTGTATTAGGGTCATGACCAAACTTACAAAATAAAAATGTACAGTCACTTGAGAACACCAGGTATGGTATCTGCTTGAGATTTTCGCTCTACAGAGCCCTTAACCTCTATGCCAAAACTTAACTGTTGCAGCAACGTGAAAATTATCATCTCTTTCTGAATGGAGAAAACTTACCCCACATAACATAATTTTCTAGTGCACAGAATGTTAATTTACACTGTTCACTAACGTGAATGAAATGATCAGCAAAATATATTTAGGATGTAAAACTTCACAAGTCAGATAAACAGGACAGCAATCACTATATCCCAGCAGTCTAAAGTCTGTACATATATACTGGCAGCAGCAAGACCAGCAGATTTTTATTCCCCATCCTGCAGCAATCTCCATTCCACTTCAAAAGTTTCAGTCGCAGTAGATAGCAAGCTGGATTTAGGATGAGGTACAGTGTGCCAAGAGCTATGACAACCTTTTGTGAGCTGCAGACTTGACTGTCTCACTCCAGAAGCACTTCCAGCAAACACTAAAAGCTTAGCTCATATTTTCCATCATTTTGGTTCTTAGAGGAGTACTGGTCATGTTGAGAACATGTCCTTCAATACAGATGTCTTTAACTAGTTCCTTTTCCTGTTCAATCATATAAAATCACACACAAATACATGAGTATCTTTCTCCACCCCAAAAGTAATTCTGACATAGAGCTGCGGTGCAGGCATTGGACACTGAGCAGAACAGGAGAAGAGCAGCAGACGGGAAGAGCGGATACAGGTAAGACAGAACTAAAGAAGAGCAGAAGAGAGGAATGAGAAAGGATGCAGGTAAGGAAGAAGAGCAGCGGACAACAGGGGCAACACAGGAAAGGAGCGGAGGCAGGCAAGGCAGCAAAACAACGGGAAGAGGAGATGAGCAGAAGAGGAGAAGAGCAGAAGAAAAAGGAGAGGGTGAAGGTAAGGAAGACGTGCAGACGAGGAGAAGAGCAGAAAGGGAGATGAGCGGATAGAGGTAAGGCAGAAAGTCACAAGTGGAGAGGAGCTGAAGAGGAGAAAAGTGAATGGCTGTTTGGCAGAAGGACGGAAGACGGGAAGAGAGGACAGCGGTCAGTGAGAAGTGCAGAAGAGAAAAAGAGCAGAAGGGAGGAAGAGAGGGCAGAAGAGCAGAGAAGGAAAAGCAGCCTGGAGCAGAAGAGCAGAGAGTGGTGGGAAGAGAAGAACAGTAGAGCATGAGAGGTGCAAAGAGGATGCAGTGAAGTGGGAAGAGCAGATGAGAAGAACGGGAGAGGATGCGGGTAAGAAAGAAAAGCAGAAGAGGAGTAGACATGCAAGAGATGAGTGAGCATCCAAGGAAAGAAAAAGAGCAGAAGAGCTGAAGAGGAGAGGAGAAGAGTCAGGGAGAAGAGCTGAAGGTTGGATGGTGGATGAGGAAAGGGAAGCAGCCAAGAGGGAAGAGCAGCAAAGACAGTGCTGTGTGTTCTGCCCCAAGATACGTTGGAAGCCAGGAGAAAAGGCCCACGCTCTCAGGTTAGAGATGGGACGAAAAGGATGTTTGGGTCTGACCATGGCAAGCCTGGGGGAAAGGGGCTGAGCCCAACGGCCACAGAAGCCCCGTTGGGGGAGGGGCTCCCCTAACTGCCACTCTCCAGCTGTCATGGCAGGTAAGGCAGCAGGCTCCCCCTGCTCCCGTGCTTCAGCTGGCCCCAGCTGAAGCCCCAGATCCCAGCTGAAGCCCCACATGCCACCCTTGTGAGCCACATCTCAGCCCAGCAGCCCAGATCTCAGCCCAGTGCCCCTTCTGGCCTTTCCCCACAGAGAGAATCCCTCGAGGAGCGCTGACGGTGCCTGTGACGCCTGAAGCCACTTTCATTCAAGCCACTGTGCCGCCACCGGACCCCGCCTGGATGCAGCCCACCATCCGCGGACCGATGCCGGTACCACCCCAACCCCTCCCTGTCCCCAGTGCCACCCACCTGGTGCCTCAGGCCTCTGTCTGGCCTGGGGTACCAGGTGTCTGGGGACAGGCAGCACAGCAGCTCCCACCTGGGGGGCTGCCCCTAACTGCGGGGCTGCACTCACCGCTGCTGCAGCTGCTGCCTGGGGGGCTGCACCCACCGATGGCTCCCCCCGCTGCCCCTGCTCACTGCTGGGGACATCCCCTGCTGGCAGGGACGCTGCTGCCCCAGCAGCCCATGGGGCTGTGGCCTGGGGCCATGCCCCATGCAGAGCCCCCGCAGCCCGCAGGCACCTGCCTGCCGCAGGCCCCCGGCCGCCCCGGCCCCCCGCCACTTCTTTTGCAGGTACTGGCACTGCAGCAGCACGTGCTCCCCGTGCCCTGCACCCTGCCCGCCAGCTGGGAGCCGCCCATGGAGCCCTTGCAAGACGCCGTGCTGCTCATGGAGGACCAGGGGCACCCAGCGCCCACCCATGGCTGCCCCCATCCTGACACGGCTCTGCTCACCTGCAGCGCTGCCACGCCGCAATCAGGCCGTGAGTTCAGGGGCTGCAGAGCGGGCGGCTGGCTGTGGAAAGCTGCCGGCATGGCCCCACTGGGGATCTTCTGGCTTTTCCAGCAGGGACAACAAGCGCAGGCACCCCGCAGGACACAGCAGACATGGATCATCTGCTGGCATGGATCGACCACGGTGAGTTTGTTGGCAGCAGAGCTGGCCAGGCTTGGTGGTACCCAGTGCTCCCAGCTGTGGGAGAGCTGCCAGCATTGCCCCACTGGGCAATGGATTTTCTTCCTTCCCCAGAAGTCACATCTGAGATGGCCATCCAAGACGACAGCGCAGACTTTGACCAGCTGCTGACGTGGATCAGCCAGGGTGAGTTTGGGGGCAGCAGAGCTGCTGGGGGGGTGTCTGCACCGAGTGGCTGAGTGGGAAAGCTGGAACTGCCCCACTGGGGATTTTCTTCCTTCCTTTTCCAGAAGAGACACCCAGCAGCAACAGACGTGAGGACGACATGGAAATGGACAGTTTCCTCACCTGGATTCTTGGTGAGTTTGTGGCTTACAGAGGTGATTGACGGGTGGCTGTCTGCACCCAGCAGGTGTGGGAAGGCTGCCATCATCCTTCTGCTCTGGGTGATGCTCTTGCTTTTTCAGAAGCGACGAGTGCTCTGGAGGTCCCCAAGCACAACCAGGGCCTTCCTGCAGTCACAAGAGAGGGGACCAAAGAGAATGAGAACAACACAGAGCACCCTGATTCCCCGGGGGCCAGCAGGGAGCTCAGCAAAGAGCCCGATCCTGAATCAGGGCTCCTCGCAAACCCGCTCTGGCGGCAGCCAGCATCGCCTGAGCTGCCTGAGCCAACCCCCCTGGCTGCCCCCACACCTCCGTCGCCCCGCACTGCACAACTGATGGAAGAAGCGCGGCGGAGGCAGCCCCGGGTGCATCTCAGACGCCTGGCACTGCCACCCGGGTGCATCTCCTGCCGGCTGGCAGACAAGGACAAGCAGCATGGGGACAGCAGCCAGCCGGCCAAGCACCCCGTGCCTCCTCTGATGCAAACTGGACAGCTCATGGAGGAGGCACAGCGAAGGCAGCCCCGAGTGCTTCTCACCCGCCTGGCACTGCCCACCCCCCTGGCTGCCCCCGCACCTCCGTCGCCCTGCACTGCACACCTGATGGAGGAGGCACGGCGGAGGCAGCCCCGGGTGCTGCTCAGCCGCCTTTGACTGCCACCCGGCTGCATCTCCTGCCAAATGGCAGACAAGCAGCACGGGGACAGCAGCCAGCCGGCCAAGTGCACAGCACCCACCTGCACCACCACAAGAGGCCAGAGCAGCGGGCACAAGCAGCACACTGGCAGCCAGTGTCCCCGCCACAACCAGGAAGCCACCGCGCTGCCAGCATGTTCCAGGACACAACCACCGGCGCCAGGCGGAGCTGCCTGTGTCAGCACGGCGGCCAGCAGGAGGACTCGGTGCCCATCACACCCCAACAGCGGCTCCAGCAGGAGCGGACCAAGAAACCGGCCCACTTGGTGGAGCAGGAGACGTGGCCGTAACCGACCAAGGCGCTTCCCTGTAGCCCTGGGCTCCTGGCCGGCCCCCACCACACCCAGAGAGCAGCGGCAGTGTTCCAGGGGCACCAGCACCAGCCCCAGCCCTACCCCTCCCAAACTGGGCTGTCCGCAAATGGCATCTTGGACTGGGGTACTGCGGGGCTCTGAAGCTGATGGACCGACAAAGCGTTGCACTGTCAAAGCTGCGGGCTGGGAAATGCTGGGTGGGGGGTGGGAAATGGTTGGGGGGGGAAGGGGTGGGAATTCTTGGGGTGGCCAATATCAGGGTGGGAATTGGGGGTGGCTGGCAGGTGGGAATTGGGGGTGGGGAATTTTTGGGGTGGGGGAGTGGTTGGGGGGCGGGAGTTTGGGGTGGGAATTTGTGGGAATTGGCGGTGGGACCTTTTTGGGGTGGGCAATGAAATGGCTGTATTCTGCTACTGGTGGGGTGGGAATCTGGGGGGCCGTTGTAATACCAGAAGAATTTTACAGAGCAGCAGCCATGTATCAAGAGAAGGGCTTCACAGAGCAGCAGCTGTGGAGGGAGAAACAGCATGAGAACCAAGGACACTTCTAGGAAAAAAATGAGTATCTCGCAGCTTTCAAGGGGGGTCTTTGAAGGGGGGTCGTTATTGCAGTAGCTTTCCTCCAATTGGTGTGTATGGTTTTAAACGCCCTCATCTGTCTGCTATAAAAGCATGTCTTTTCGGGCAGTCGATGGACGCAGCCATATTTAACCATACTGCTGTCTGGCTGTTTGTCCTAGCACGCTGACCTTTTGCCTTCAGGTTTGCCAACTACTGTCTCAGGAACCAGAGTTATTAGGCATTATCCAGGTTATCGTGTGCTTCTACTAATTTAATAGATTGGATGTGAATCCAATGGGGTCTGATGTTACCAATGGTGCTGGAATCTGCGGCAATAATCATTGAATGTATTAGTAATGCTCGGTTATGATGCTATTACCTCTCTTATATCCAAATAATTTGGATTTTTCAAATATGATCACGCATCACTTGAGAGGAAGGCACACGCTCATAGAACTGAATGGGAGAGTTGATTTCATTTTCCAAGCAGGTGTTCCACTTGGGCTCTGTATCACACACTGGCCATGCGGATATGGAGTACAACTGGAAGAAATCCCTCAGACCCTGAATGCAGGAGAGAATGTGTGGTGGGTGAGAGAGGAAAGGTGCACTTTGAAGCAGGGGACGCCCTGCTGGCACTGCCTGCCGCATCCACCACCAACACGGTTTGCTCTTTATCCTGCTCCACAGCTGCTGCTCTGTCAAGTCCTTCTCTTGATCCATGGCTGCTGCCATTCTTCTTGGATTACAACAGGGGGCTGGGAGGTTTTTGGCAGAGGGAGGGAAGTCGACTGGGGGTGGGAGTTTGAGGGGGTGGGATCAGAAAGGATTGTTAGGATGGGAAATGGTTGGGAATACTGTCATTTCTTGACTGTTTGCTACGTTCAATGATTACATGTCTTTGCCATATTTCTGCCTGCCTGCAGCCGTTCCTTCAGTTACAAAGCCCACCTCCCCAGGCCCCCGGGCCCACCTTCAGGGCAATGTGAAAGGGCAGCAGAAAGGGCAGTGTCCCAGATCTGCCACCACCATTGGACCCATCCCTCCCCTCCTCAGTCAGTTCTGCGTGGGAATGGAGGGATGAGAAAGGGGGATGGACGGGAATTCTGGGAGAGCTGAGTGGCTCAGCCTGGAGTGGAGGAGGCTCACTGCCATCCCAGACACAGCCATCAGTCCCCAGGTGCAGAGAGGACTGAGCCAGGCTGCACCCTGCAGCACCCAGCAGCAGGATCCCAGTCTGAGGCCTGCCTAGGTCGTGTGGCTGCGCTGCAGGCTGAGCTATGGAGAAAGCCCCACTTGGAGATTTCTTCGCTCCCTGAATGTTCCCCCCTTTCTCCATCTTGCTCTGCTCCATCCCCAGCCGCAGCCCGGCGTCCCCGACATGTTGCTGTGCTTGCAGAGCTGGACTTGGCCCTTGACCTGTACAGGCCCCTGTCCCCACCTGTCGGATATCCACCTTGCCTTCTCACCCCTCTCTCTAGATCCAGTTCATGCCCCATCTATCTCACCTCCATGTCCCACCTACGTCCTCTCTACGTCTTTTGGTCTCCCCCAAACCACCCTCACGGTGCCTTACCTCCTGGCAGGCTCAGGGAAGGAGCACCCGGTGCCCTGAGCCCACAGGCCCAGCCCTGCACAGCACTGCACACAGCACTGTCATGGCGGCGCCCGGTGCTGCCGCACAGCATCCTGGGAGTGGTAGTTCCTGCGGGGCCTGCAGCTCCCAGCAGGCCCTGCAGCTCCCAGCAGGCCCGGGCGAGGGCAGAGGGGAGCAGTGCTGTCAGCCGGGAGCTCGCCCAGAGAGCCCGATGTTCGGAGCACTTCACACCAGGAACTTTGGACTCGGCTGCTTCTGTCCACAACGTCCCTGAGCTGCTCAGGAAGCACAACTGTCTCACCCTCTGAGAGCTGGGCTGTGCAAAGGAGGCTGCAGTTGCAGGCTCAGCTCTGCCCTGTTCCAGCAATGCACTTCCTTACAACTGGAGCACTGTCACGCTTGCTTCTTGCTTCAACGGAGCAATCGCCCACCGCTTTGCACACCTCTGTGCTCGTGCAAATGGCCACCACCCCATCCCTGCACACACACACACACACACACACACACACACATGTACCACCCCATCCCTGCACACACACACACACACACACACACACACACACACACACACACACAGACCACCTCGTCCTTGCACACCCTCCCACATGCGTGCACAAATCTCTGCAGTGCATGGACACACCCGTGCACACCCACATGTGCAACCCCAGCACTGTCCACAGCTCCGTGCACGCTCATTTGTGCATGAAGACGTGCACAGCGTTGGTCACAGCCATGTGCATACACACAAGTGTGCAAGAAACACAGCACACCTGCAAGCACCTTTTTGCACACATGAATGTGCAGCGCACACCCTGACATTCAGCCCCATCCTTGCACACATACACGTGAAAGAACATCCCTTCACACACTGCTTAGGCACGTGCATCCACATGCTTGCAGACGCTCTGCACATCCACATGCAAATACCATCCAGGAACACTTTTGCGTCTTCACACATGTACAACCCCACCCCTTTGCACACCCCTCTGCTCATACCAATGTGCACAACCCCATCCTTGCACTCCATGCACGTGCATGCACACACATTTCCCACCCATCCTGCACACACTCACACTTGCACTCACACACTTTTGCTACCCCACTTCTCCGCACACTCCTGTGTACACGCACTTCTGCAGCTGCTTTTCCCATCCAGCAGCCGGCAATGCTCCAACCTGAGGCGTGCCTGGCTGTGAGAGGAACATCTCAGTGGAAGCGTGGCTGTTCCTCCCCTCTGACGGGGCAGATGGTGTGGGATAGAAGAGGAAAGCAGAATGTGCCCACACTTTCTTTGTGGCTCCTAGTTCCTGTCTTATGGTGGGAAACGAGCTGAGCCTCTCTGCCTCTCTATGATGCTCAGCTCTGTACCTCTGCCATCATCTCTATACACAGATGTTTCTTGATGCAATGCTCCACACAATGAGCCTGCAGATCCCAAAGGAATCCTTGGCTGCTCTCCCCCACATGGAGGTTGCAGGGTGCTGGGCCTCCTGCCTGTACTTCCTTCCTGGCGTCATTTGCAAGACCCTGTATGTAAAAGGGATATCGAAAGTTTTCCTTCACCAGACACCAGCCGTACCAGCACCTCAGTGTACCGAGGTACCACTGGGACAAGGACAAATAGGCTGTGTAAACTCCCCACTCACTAGTGGAGAAGTCAGACGTTTTATAAAGGAATTGAAATCCTCGACTGAAGATCCTATAAGAGTAGCAGAACAATTAGATCAATTTCTGGGGCCAAATTTGTACTCGTGGATGGAAATGATGTCTATTATGGATATGTTGTTTACTGGAGAAGAAAGAGGCATGATTAGGCGAGCAGCTACACAAGAGTGGGAAAAGAATAACGCCTCCTGGGCGTCCTGGAGTGCAAAAATAGCCAGTGGCAGACCCCAGCTGGGATAGTAATAATGCACAACATTGGCAAAATATCGGTGAGACATAATAATGGCTGGGATTAGGGAGGCAGTACCCAAGTCCCCGAATCTTACCTAGGCATTTGGTATTCAGCAGGATAGGGAAGAACCCCCCAGTGATTTTCTGGAAAGGCTTAGAGATAAAATGAGAAAATACTCGGGAATGAATCCTGAGGATCCTGTAGCCCAAGGGCTTCTAAAAGTTAACTCTGTAACCAAGGCGCAGCCAGATGTGCAAAAGAGGCTTCAGAAGACAGAAGGATGGAGTAAGAGGTCTCTGGAGGAGATCTTACGAGAGGCTCAGAGCGTGTATGTTAGAAGGGGAGATGAGAAGGAAAAACAAAAGGCAAAGTTAATGGTTTCCATGGCAGAACAGGTGGTGAAACAAAGAATGGGTAATAGGGAAAAGAAAATTGGAGGAAGGTTGTGCCCTGGAGGGAGGTAGGGAGAAGGAAGATCCCAAGGATATCCAGTGAGGCCCCAGTTGCAACCAAGTGTAGGGAAATGCTTCTGGTGTGGTCAGCCAGGACACATAAAGAAAAACTGCCCAGAACGGAAGAGAGAGGAAAAGTTACCAGCTGCTTTGAATTCAGAATAGGGGGGTCCGGGGCTTTCAAAACTGTGGTCCCACCAGGAGCCCCTGGTAAATATAAAAGTGGAACCTGAGGGGGAAGAATTTGTGTTTTTACAGGGCCAGCTTGTTCATCGCTGGCCCATAAGGTGTCAGGACTCAAATTAAGAAATGAGACCTTAAAGATAAATGGGGTAGAGGGAACTGGGATGAAAGTATCGAGTTGAAACTGGGGTTTAAAGCAATCACAGGACAATTATTCTACGTACCTGATGCAGGGACTAACTTGCTGGGGAGACATCTCATGATGAAACCAGGAATACAAACAACGTGTCAAGATGGAATTACTGTATCAATAAATGTATTAACTGAGGCAGATGAGAGAGGGATAGACCCTGTGGTTTGGGTCAAAGAAAGAAATAGAGGGGGATTAAAAATAACCCCTTTGAAAATAAAAATGCAAGAAAAATATGAAGTCATAAGACAGAGACAATATCCACATCCATTTGAGGGACGTATTGGCCTTAAACCTGTAATACAGTGATTACTAAGGGATGGGTTGCTGGAACATGGCTGTCACCTTTCAATACCCCCATTTTGCCAGTTAAAAAAAAACGATGGTTCCTACTGATTAGTGCAAGATTTGAGAAAAATTAATGACATAGTACAAAATATAGTGGCTCCAAACCCATATACCTTGATGAACAAAATCCCAAATGGGAACAGGCGGTTCAGTGTTATAGATCGAAAGGATGCCCTTTTGGTCTTGTCCATTGGATCTGAAAGCAGAGACATATTTGCCTTTGAGTGGGAAGATCCTGAGCGTGGGCGGAAACAACAGTATTGGTGGACAGTTCTAGCCCAGGGGTTCACAGAGTCACCCAATTGGTTCGGGCAAACCTTGGAACAAATATTAGAACATTTTCGGCCACCAGAGGGAGCATAACTCCTACAAGATGTAGGTGACCTCGTGTTGTCAGGGTCAGAGAAGGTGGGAGTAAAAAGAGCCACAAATGAACTGCTAAACTTCCTGGGGAAACAAGGACTGAGAGTATCAAAGAATAAGCCACAGTCTGTGGAAAGAGAAGCCAAGTCTTTGGGACACCTGGTCTCTGAGGGAATGTATAAAATAACCCCAGGGAGGATTCAGGGAGTTATCGAGCTACCCATGCCCAGAACAAAGAGGAAACTGAGAAAATTCCTGGGGGTAGTAGGATATTGCAGACGCTGGATAGAGGCATATGCTCAGAATATCAAGGGCTGATACCTTAAGTTATTAGATGAAGAACCCAACATGCTTCAGTGGACTACTGAAGAGAAGGAACTAAGAAAAGAATTAAAACAAGGCCAAATTACAGCCCCAGTCCTAGCTCTTCCTGCCTTGAAGCCCTTCCAGCTTTTTGTTACTGTAGATCGAGGGGCAGCACTGGGAGTGCTAACCCAGGAATGGGGACATAAGCGTCAACCAGCGGCATACCTATCTAAATTGATAGATCCAGTATCACAAGGGTGGCCAGAGTACATCCAAGCCGTAGCAGCAACCGCCCTTTGGGTAGAAGAGAGCAGAAAATTGACCTTTGGAAGGCAATTGGTAGTCACAGCCCCAGACCAGGTTAGAACTATTCTAACTCAAAAACTCATCCTCGCGCTCCCCAGCTGCATGCATACATGCACCACCATTCTTGCACTCCCTGCCTGCACACACACACACACACACACACACACACACACGTACCACCCCGTCCCTGCACACACACACACACACACACACACACACACACACACGTACCACCTCGTCCTTGCACACCCTCCCACATGCATGCACAAATCTCTGCAGTGCATGGACACATCTGTGCACACCCACGTGTGTGCAGCCCCAGCACTGCCCACAGCTCCGTGCACGCTCATTTGTGCATGAAGAGGAACGTCTCAGTGGAAGCGTGGCTGTTCCTCCCCTCTGACGGGGCTGGTGTGGGACAGAAGAGGAAAGCAGAATGCGGCCACATTTTCCTCGTGGCTCCTAGTTCCTGTCTCACCATGGGAAACAAGATGAGCAACTCTCCCTCTCTGTGATGCTTAGCTCTGTACCTCTGCCATCATCTCTATACTCAGATGCTCCTGCATGTAATGCTGCACACAGTGAACCTGCAGGTCCCAAAGGAATCCTTGGCTGCTCTCCCTCACCTGGAGGTTGCAGGGTGCTGGGCCTCCTGCCTGTACCTCCTTCCAGGTGTCATTTGCCAGACCCTGTATGTCCAGCTGGTTGGAACTGCAGTCAACTAACACAAACAACATGTATGAAAGTAGTCTTTCCGTTCCCCAGGCATTCATCTTTATAAAAACATGTTGTGCTGTGAAGCACAGCAGGAAGCAACTCAACTGTGCAACAAATACTTGGAGCCTTGTTTCATCCCTCCCTAACCTCATTGAAAGGCTGACTGACACCTGCTTGCCAGCGGTGACTGTGGGTCTTTCCTCAGAGTCCAGAGCACATTAATCTCTTCTGATACTCACACTCATTCGTGTTTCTTTTGTAGTTGCTGTTGCATTCATCAGGAAGGAAACGCACTGCACTTATTCTGCTGCATGTGCAGGCTCACTCTGCAGTGCCCAAGATGCCTTCATGAGGAGGAAAGGCAGCAAAGCCCTCTGCCAGCAGGGCCATGGAATCGTATGTCTACGGCATCACATCTCGGCAGAGCACTCACTGCGCCTGCTCCTCCCTGCTGAAATACATGGCCACCTCCACAAAGCTCGAGTCTCCTGCAAGCAAGCAAGAAACTCCAGTGCCAGTGGCTTTTCTGTCCCCGGCACACAAATGCTGGCTGAGAGCATCTCGCTGTCTCCCTGCGCTCCCATCTCTTGCCCCTTGCCTTCTCCAAAACCTTCCCTGGAGAACCAGGTTGATCAAGTCCATGCTCATCAGCAGCTCCCACAGGTACTGTTCCAGCTCTTGCTGTCTTTTTGGCCTTCTCATCCCTCTGTCTGAGTCTCACCAGCTTTGTCACCAGAAGAGATTTCAACACTCGAGAATGAAGAACGCACATCTGGCTCCAAGGAATGTAACTCTCCTATCTCCCAGAGATCCACGCCCTGTGTGTGCCATCTCACCTGGTCGTGAGCGTCCCTCACAGCCAGCCAGAAAAGCAAGCAGAGGCTGAGACCAAGGAACCCCTCCCTGATGTGCAGCTCTCTGACAGTTTCTCTTTACACAGAGTGCTGGCCGCAGCCGTGTGCATTATCACACACACTTGTAGGGGCAGTTGGTGTCTAGACGTGAAGGAGACTTGCTAAGTGCTCTGCTGACATGTAGGGACAGAAAGAAAATTTGAATGGGGAGCTGGAGCATGTATATAAAGGATGTACGGACCTACAGTTAAGGATGTGGATTTGCATCTGAGTCCATGCCTGCAGACGATGCAAGCGCTATGCATTGTCACCCAATGGAAATGATCAAACAGCTGCTTTGGGACAGACTGTCTGTAGGGCTCAGGAAGTGTGGCCTTCCAAGGTACTTCAGGTGTCCCAAAGAACAGAGGCAAGCAGTGATGATTCCTTTCTCTCTTGATTCTAATACTTGTAGGTAGAGCACTTGAGAAAGACTTTGGAGGCTTTCCTCAGCCTCTACCTTTCCTTGTACCTTTACAAGAGCAGACTGTCTAAAAACAAGAAGACTGGACACAGATTTTGGGTTTGGTTATTTTTATTAGTTTTTTTTAAAATATTATAATATATATAATATAATATTATTTATTATTTTATTTATTATATTATATATATTATGTATATATTGTATATTATGTATATTATAATATATATTATATAATCATATATTATAATATATATAATATATAAATAATATATAAATTTTTTAAAGTTGTTTTGGTGTTTTTGGTGGTTTTTGTTCTTTTAGTCCAGTCCAATGTAATAAATTTTCAGTCTTACAAGGGATGAATTTTTAAGGCCTTCCTGCTGATGGACCACACTCCACTTGAACGTCAAGTGGAGCATGAGGTAGCCTTCATCCAGAAAGGTGGAATCTTGATGGGATGTTGCTGTCTTATGGAGAGGAATCTCGGCGTCCCCCAGGCTGAGCCAACACACGGACACAGATTTCTGGATGGTGACCATCACTTTCTGCCCCTGCTCCTGCTGCCTGGTCTCTCTTCATCATCGGTATCTAGCAGGAGATCACGAAGCCCTGGAGGCACGGTGGTATCCAGGTCATCATCTGAAACTTCTTCCACCAGATTGGAAGGGACCAGTCCTCTTGTGCCGTCCGTCAGCTCTCCCAGAAACCAGCCATCCTCATCCATGTCTCCACAAATGTAAACGTATTGTCCAGCTGTCAGTGGAAGCTCGTTTTCTGGGTCCTCATTAGGGCCCTCATAAGGATTTTGTAGCTGTGACGAGCTAAGAATCTTCGTTTTGGTGGTGATGGTCTGCGAAAATGTAGATGCAGACTGCCACTGGCCACTCTTTTGACTCCCCCGGCTTTTCCTGGGGATTGGGGCATTCCTGTTTGGGATTTCTGTGCAGCCTCAGCTTTTTCCCCATCTCCTGGAGCTGTGTGCATTTTTCCTCCAGACGCTTGCTGAGCGCTCCAAGCTTGATGTCAGCCTGCTGGAGGTCTCTCAGCAGGTGGTTCTGGGCCTTCAGGGCCTGGCATTGCTTCTCCAGGTTGCTCAGGGCTTGTTGGAGGTAGCTGCACTGCTCCAGCAGCTTGCTGCTTGTGCTGCCTGGGAACCCCGGGTCTTCCTTGGCCATCTCATTCTCCTTTTCCAGATGCTGTCCCTGCAGCTGGTTGACGTCCTCTGCCTTCTCTGTGGCTTCTTTGGATGCAGAAGAGGCCTCCTTGAGCTGCTGGACTATTTCCAGCAGCTGCTGGGTACGGAGGCAGAGCGTACGCGTCTTGTCCTTGAGCCGCTCCACCTCCTCCCACATCTTCTGAGAGCTTCTGCTCCTCAGCAGGCAGCATTTCTCTCCAAGGAGGCTGCACTGTCTATGCAGCTGCTTCAGCTTACTCAGCAGGTGGGTGTTCTGCTCCTGCTGCTCTCTGTGCTCAGGTGGGCAGGCCTCTTGTTGCTCTGCAGCCTCCTTTTCCACATGCTGTCCCTGCAGCTGGTTGACGTCCTCTGCCTTCTCTGTGGCCTCTTTGGATGTGGAAGAGGCCTCCTTGAGCTGCCAGACTATTTCCAGCAGCTTCTGGGTACGGAGGCAGAGCGTACGCATCTTGTCCTTGAGCCACTCCACCTCCTCCCACATCTGCTGAGAGCTTCTGCTCTTCTCTTCAAGGAGGCTGCACCGTCTCTGCAGCTCCTTCAGCTTACTCAGCAGATGGGTGTTCTGCTCCTGCTGCTCCCTGCGCTCAGGTGGGCAGGCCTCTTGTTGCTCTGTAGCCTGAACACCCACCTCTGCTACAGCCCGATGGCAGGCCCTGGCCCTGTTGAAGAAGACGCGTGGCTGCCCCTCCACGTGCTCCAGGATGTACTGCAGGAAGCGTCTTCTCTGCTCCTGCAGCTCACACTGGAGGCGCTTGCTCTCCACGGCCTGCTCTGCACGGGACTTCCAGCAGAGCTGCCGCTGGACTTCCTGCTGCATTCTGCGGTCCGCTCTGCTGCTGTCGCTCCTCAGCAGCGCCTCCGCCAGCTGCCGCTGCAGTTGCCATGCCTGGCGGATGGTGTCATTGCGCTGCTTCTGCAGCAGCTCCTGCATCTGGCGCAGCTGGGCCTCCTTCTCCTGCAGCAGTTGGCAGATCTCTGCTTGCCACTGCCTCAGGCTCTGCTCCCGCAGGCGCTGCAGCTTTGACACCCGCACCCGCTCCCACTTGGAGCGCAGTTTGTCGGCCAGCAGCTGCCGCTCCCGCTCTGCCGCCTCCTGCCGCTCACGTCTCTCAGCAGCGCAGCGGCGCTGCAGCTCCTGGGAGCGGAGCCGCTCGCCCTCCAGCTGGGCCTGCAGTGCCTTCAGCTCCTGCCTCTTCTCCTCCCACTGTGCAGGGCAGGTGGGGGGCTGTGCCGGGCCCCGGCGGGGAGAGGGCCGGCTGCCCGGGAGCCCCAGGTCTTCCTTGGCTGTCTCTGGCACCTAGAACCAGAAAATCATAGAATAACAGAATGGTTTGTGTAGGAAGGGGCCTTCAAGACTCTCCCGTTCCAAGCCCATGCCAAGGGCAGGGACAACTTCCACTAGGTCAGGTTGCCCAAAGGTGCGTCCAGCCTGGCCTGGGGCACTGCCAGGCGTGTGGCAACCACAGCCTCTCTGGGCAGCCTGTGCCAGCACCTCTGCCCCCTCATGGTGTCCCGTCTTCGTATACCTCATCTAGATCTCCCCTCTTCTACTTTCAGGGCGTTGTCCTTTGTTGTATCACTACCCTCCCTTACAACCAGTACATCTCCAGCTTTCCCCAGTTCTCCTTCAGGCACTGGATGGCCGCTCTGTGGTTTCTCCAGAGCCTCCCCTCCCCAGGCTGAACAATCCCCACTCTCTCAGTGTGTCATCTTACCTGGATGTGAGCGTCCTTCATGGCCGGTTGACTGGAGCCCTGCTCTGCACGGTGGCGGTGCAGAGCTCCCTGTTTTTCCTGGGAGCAGGACATTGCGTTACGGAGCAAGTCTGCCCAGCTCCCCACGATGTAAAAGGTGAAGAGCCTCCTCTCCAGCTCCAGCTGACGCTGGAGGTGGCGGATGCAGGCGGGCTGCTCACCATCCGTCTCCCATCGCAGCTTGCTGAGGACGTCCTGCAGCTGGGCATGGGCTGCCTCGCTGCTGGGGGGGTTCCTCAGCACCTTGGCCAGCTGCTGCTGCAGCTCCCGAGCCTGGCGCAGGGCTGCATCGCAATCACGCTGCAGCTGCTCCTTTGTCGCGCGCAGCTCGGCCTCCTTCCAGAGCAGCAGCTGCCGGATCCCCGTCGCCCGCTGCCGCTGCACCCACTCCTTCAGCTGCTGCTCTTCCTGGGCCTGCTGCTTCTCCCAGGCACAGCGCAGTTGGTCGGTCAGCAGCTGCCGCTCCCGCTCTGCCGCCTTCTGCAGTTCACATCTCTCGGCAGCCCAGCGGCGCTGCAGCTCCTGGCAGTGGAGCCGCTTGCCCTCCAGCTGGGCCTGCAGCACCTCCAGCTCCCAGCTGTTCTCCTCCTGCTGCGCAGCGCAGGCTGAGGGCTGTGCCGGGCCCCGGCGGGGAGAGGGCCGGCTGCACTTGGCTTGTCCCCGTCCCGCACTGCCTCGCAGCATGGCCATGGGAATCTGAAGAGACCTTCGGCCTCCAAAAGCTGTAGCCAAAGGCCACCAACAATCACTCTCACTCGTGGGATCTGCAAGGACAGATGCCCCTGACCCCGTAGCGCCCACTGCCTCTCGTCCCTGTCGCAAGGGTGTGCAGACAGTGAATGCCTTGGGGGTGCTGCGCCAGCACCTTCTGTGCTGTGTGCTGGCCCAGCTCATAATGGAGGGTGGGGCAGTGACCTTCAGTGCTATTGGACAGTGGGGCCTTCTGGCCCAGCTCATCATGGAGGGCGGGGCAGTGGCCTTGAGCGCTATGGGGCAGTGAGACCCTGTGCCCCCAGCACATCATGGAGGGTGGGGCAGTGGCCTTCTGCGCTGTGGGGCAGTGCGGCCTTCTGGCCCCAGCACAAAATGGAGGCTGGGCAAAGTGGATTGAAGCGGTGTTGGGAGGAACCGCCTCCCACAGTGCTGGGCTACGTGGACTTCTCTGGCACTGGAGAAGAACAGCAGCAGGCCATCCGTCTCATTGTGATTTCCATTTAGATGGCAATAAAGGAAACATCTCACCATACCTACGAGCTAGTTAAGTTAAAAGAACCTGGTTGCCGGTGTACCCTGCTCAAGGAGCTGCTGGAGCAGATGGCCAGGCTGCTGCAAGAAATCAGCAGCCTGAGGAGCTTTTGGGAATCTCTGAAGGAGACAGGTAGGGGGAGGTGTGAGCCTACTTCCACCACAGACAAACAGCCTCATCCTAAGTCCCCGCAAGTGGGAGGAGCCAATCCAGCTGCTCAGCTGCAGGTCAGAGACCTAGACAGCCCACGAGAGGAAGGGGGCTGGGCCCTCGTATCTGCTCAGAACAGAAGGAAGCGTCTGCCCCCAAGCTCCACACAATACTGCCAACCTGTGCAGCGTCCCCTACAGCGTCCCTGAGTAATAGATTCCAGGTGTGAGAGGTAGGTTGTGTTTTTGCAGCATAAATTGTCAGTATTTCTGTATGTAGCATAGGAAAAATTGCCTTTCACAAAGAAAGCTTCTGAACAGAGTAAACTTGAGACTAGGGCATTCTGACCACAGTAAAATTGGCATAGGCACCAGGTGAGGTAATTATGTAGGGCAGGGACAAAAAGACAAAAAATGGACACAAAATGTACACAAATCGGACAAAGGATTAGACAAAAAATAGAGAAAATAATTGTATTAAGAAAGTAAAAAGGAAAAGAATTGGACAAAAAAATTGGAATAAGAAACTTAAAAGGACAAAGAATTGGACAAAAATGGGAGAAAGAACTTGAAAGGAAGAGAACTGGACCTGCAGCTTCATCACAGAATCACAGAATTGTAGGGGTTGGAAGGGACCTCTAGAGATCATCGAGTCCAACCCCCCTGCCAAAGCAGGCTCCCTATACCATGTTGCACAGCTCGGCGTCCAGGCGGGTCTTGAATAGCTCCAGGGAAGGAGACTCCACCACCTCCCTGGGCAGCCAGATCCAGTGCTCCGTCACCCTCACCGTAAAGAAGTTCTTGCACACATTAATGCGGAACTTCCTATGCTGAAGTTTCAGCCCGTTACTCCTAGTCCTGTCCCCACGCACTACTGAAAAGAGACCAGACTCACCACTATGGCTCCCACACTTCAGGTATTTATAAACCTGGATCAAGTCCCCTCTCAGCCTTCTTTTTTCAAGGCTAAACAGACCCAGTTCACTTAGTCTCTCCTCATAGGGGAGATGCTCCAGGCCCTTCACCATCTTAGTGGCCTCCCGCTGGACTCTTTCCAAGAGATCCCTGTCTTTTTGTACTGGGGAGCCCAGAACTGGACACAGTATTCCAGATGAGGCCTCACCAGGGCAGAGTAGAGGGGGAGGATCACCTCCTTCGACCTGCTGGACACGCTCTTTTTAATGCACCCCAGGATGCCATTGGCTTTTTTGGCTACAAGGGCACACTGCTGGCTCATGGTCAATCTGTCGTCCACCAGGACGCCGAGGTCCCTCTCAGCAGAGCTCCTCTCCAGCAGCTCTTCCCCCAGCCTGCACCGGTGCATGCAATTATTTCTCCCTAGGTGCAAGACTCTACACTTGCTTTTGTTGACCCTCATCTGGTTTCTTACTGCCCAGCTCTCCAGCCTGTCCAGGTCCCGCTGAATGGCAGCACAGCCTTCAGGCGTGTCAGCCAATCCTCCCAACTTCGTGTCATCAGCAAACTTGCTGAGGGTGGTCACTATCCCCTCATCAAGGTCATTAATGAAGCCGTTGAACAAGACTGGAGCCAGTACAAACCCCTCGGGGATGCCGCTAGTTACAGGCCTCCAGCCAGACACCCTACCACCAAGGACAACTCTCTGCGCTCTGCCAGTCAGCCAATTCTCGACCCACTTCACTTTCCGCTCATCTATCCCATATTTCCTCAGCTTTGTTATAAGGATGTCATGGGGAACAGTATCAAAAGCCTTACTGAAATCAAGGTAGACTACATCTACTGCTCTCCCCCCGTCCACTCAGCTAGTGACATCTTCATAAAAGGCCACCAGGTTGGTCGAGCACGACCTCCCCTTGGTGAACCCATGCTGGGTACTCCTGATAACCTCCTTATCACCCAGTATTAAACCCAATACTACTCAATAGTAAAGTCTTACAGGAAAGCGAGACCTGCAGCATCAAGAGAACCCAAACTACTCACAGCCTAATCATAAAGAACGTCACAAAGAACGATGATGGAGCAGGAGTGAAATTTGCAGCCATCCCCTGCCATCATGGCAGTGAATCTCAGTTTGGCCCCAGTGCACACCCATCACTCACAACAACCAAAAATGGCCTTACTGGGAATGGCAACCACTGTCACCAAACCAGACCAATGCATTTCTTTCAGAAATACAAGGTCTGGTATCCTAACAGTTTTATGATCTTGTATCTTTCCCAGTTTTTATTTAAAAAAACAACTAAATAAATTGTATTACTCATATAAACCATATATAATGTTGTATATGATGATTTGTTCCCCCTCTGCCCCATCAACATAAACTACCTGTAACTACCCTTTGCTTTGGTTTCTATGAGGCCCTCTTTCCCTTTCAGTAGCAAAGTGCTCCCTTTACATTTATTATGGGGTCCTTTCGGCTCTTCATTGTGGCCCATGACAATTCATCTTCACACAGTGCAAACCAGATATGCCATAAGGTTGAACAGCTCTGTTGCACTAGAAAGCAAAGCACTGGCTTGCAACCACCCTGTTCACCCATCTGCAGGGCTTACACCAAGACACCCATCATCTCTCCTCCCTACTTTGACGACTTGCCACTGCTGTGAGGTACAACGACATTTAATTGCAAATGATAAACGAACATATTGAACAGGTCTCTAATGCTGCTTACACTGACCCCTGCTTTGTGATGCAACTCCATCCAGTCAGATCCACCACCGTGACTTTGACGGCTAGGAACAGAACAGCCTAAGACTGTCAAAAAGAAAATGATTCAGACACCCAGGTGCCACAGCTTTTCAGCACTTTACTCCCAGAACACTGAGATTCCAAACCCTCAGATGAATAACACCGAACTGGGTGCCAGCACTCTATGTAAAATGGCCTGCGTGGAGTTAGTTATTCTCAGCACCATCAGACCATCAGACTCAACTCCTCCAATAGGAACCCTTCCCTGGTGCCCATCTCTCCCCTATGCCCAGAGCCCCCATGTTGGGTGCCAGCTCTCCACCTGCTGTTGCCCTGTCGGGGCTGCTGCTGCAAGCAGGGCAGTGTGGGGCTGCCAGGGAGGTGGACTTGGCACAGCCAGAGCAGAGGCTGCCACAGGAGCCCGATAAGACTGAACGTGCACGAGTCTACGGGGCACCACAGACAACAGGCATCCCAGGGTCCCTTCCAACCCAAGTCAGTCGGCAGCTCCCAGCAATTCCAGTGTTTTGTTCAATGCCACATCTCATAAGCCAAAGCGTCAGCGAGGATGGAAGCAGCACATTTGGTAATGGACATTAAGCTGGATGACAACAGGTGACACCCAGCTACAACACAAATGATCAGATTCAACTTCAAGCACACTTTTTGGTTTCTACAACACTTCCCCTGTGCAACCAAATGAGGCCGGGTGGCCGGAGCTCCCACCAGAGGCAGGCTGCAGTGTGATTGGTTTGCCAGGCCTCAACTTTTCTAATCTGCTGCAGACAGGAAGTAAATACAGCTGCTCTTGAATTAAATACACACACTGAAATGGCACAGTGAAGCACCATGCTGAAGACAGAGCGGGTTTGGTGTGCACATGGTTTTGTGCAGCAGCACATGGAAAATTCAGTGACAGTAATTCCCACCATCGCTGTAAACAGCTTCCCTTTTGCATTGCAACCCACAGTCACACAGCCCAGCCCATCCTGCAGCCATCCCCTGCCATCATGGCAGTGACTCTGCCCCAACAAGCGGCTCATTACTGCCTGTAAGGCTCACCTGCCCATATGCTTACAAGCAAATCTCACACCTCTTGGTTCTGGATTCTAAATCAACCAGCACTTAAAAGGAGCCTAACAGGAGGGAGAGCAACATTTACCACTGTCAGGACAAGTGGAAAGAGTTTTAAGCAAAACAAGGGACAATCAGGTTCCACACAAAGGGAAATTTCTTTACTCAGAGGGTGGTGAGGCCCTGGCACTACTGCCCAGAGAAGTGTGGGTGCCCCAACCCCAAAGGCTTCCAAGGCCAAGTTGGATGGAGCCCGTGATGCCTGAGCAGCTGCACGGAAACCCTGGCCATGGCAAAGGGCTGGAAGTGAGTGGGCTTTAAGGTCCTTTCCAACCTAAGCCATGAGGTGAGCCCAAGAACACAGAGAGATGCAGTTGTGCTTAGAATTGTTACCAGGAAAGTCTGTTGGGATTGGAATATTGAAGCCTCAGGCTGTTAATACGTAGCAATTCACATGTACAAGATAGAGGAGTGAAACACGAGTTCCTGACATGAGGCCAGATCCTGAGGAAGGGAAACGAAGCTCAGAGACAGGGATGCAAGCTGAGCGACCACACTCAGATGGCAGTATGGGATGTTTACACGCTAGCAGGGCCATCAGCAACTGTAGGTGTTTGCGGGACAGTAGTAACTGTGCCATGAAGCAACTTCACCTGCACCTGGAAAATGACTCAAGGCAACATGCAGCCAATGCAAAGCAGATTCATCTGTTCCTCCTCATCTCTATACCTCTGCTGCTCTGCATGAATGTGGGAGAACTGCAGCCACCCTGCAGGCTCATCACAGGGGACAAAAGTGGGTCCAGTCCCATAGAAGAGCCCCAAGGATGCTCTGGGTGATGGAACACAGCGTACCCTCACAGGGCAACGCAGGATCCCAAACTGAGAGGAGCAGCTGATGCAGCAGAAGGCCGTGCAGCCATCCGGAGGGAGCCGGACAGGCTGCAGAAACGGCTTGAGGGAAATCTCAAGATTGTACCAAGGGGAAGGGCAAAGTCCTGCACTTGGAGAGGAACAGCCTGAGGCACCAGGGCACTTGAGGAGTGTCCTGCTGGAAAGCAGCCCTGCAGAAAAGCCCCATGGAAGCAACGTTGGCAAGGGCCTTGCAGACTAAGAGATGCTTCCAAAGTACACTGGCCAGAAAACGAAGAGGAAAGAAAATATTCACCCCACAACCCACCAACAAACAAGACAGGAGAACTGATGGCTAACAACTGATATGCAGGAGGCAGAAGTTTAATATCAAAGTTCATATTCCCAAGTAGTGCAACACACTCCAATAAGAACAAGCTATAAACATGAGTCTGATGTTCACAACCCTCCACCCAAGTCATGTTAAAAGCCATCCAAAAAGGGAAGAGAGAAGGTTGGGATGTGAGTGAAAGTCTTGGAAGGTGCAGAGAAGGGGCAGAATGAGAGATTAAGGAGACAAGAGAAACAGAGAAGCTGGGCTGCGCTTTCCCAACCAAGACATGGATCCCTTCCTGGTAAGCACTGCCCCTTCACTTCCTGGTGAAAAACACCCAGGATAGCATTTGCTTTGCTAGCACTGCTACCAAATACCAGCACAGTCACAGCCACAGCACTGAGCAACAGCATCCACAAATCTGTTACATTTCTAGCTTCAATAGATCATTTATTCTCACTGTTAGTGAAAATGTCCCAGTTAAAGCCCTTGGGTGGACTCTGGCTGGAAAACGCCACAAATATCAACGCCACAACCACCGGACAGCAAACCTCCACCTATCTGTGCAGTCTGTGATGGCAGCGCAGGGTCACAGTGGCCCCGTGACCTCACAGTGGGCCGGGTGCCTACCCATAGCCAGCGGGCCCAGCCCGCATTGAGTCTTGCTGGCGACTCTCGAGGTGTGAATGTCTCCTGTGGGAGCACGAGACACTGAGACCTTGCCAGTGCAAGAGACATCAGAGTCCTGTGAGAGGACTGCGAGTCACTGAGGATCCCATTGGAGGATCCCCAGAGCTCAGAGCTTCTGCCGGTGGCACACGAGCTGTCTGCCACAGGTAGGACGCCTGACAGGCACTGAGGCCCGGAGGCTGCCGACTGCTCTGCAAGAGGCAGCTTCACCCAAATCCATCCTTGGAGCCACACAGCGCCGGGGCAGCCGCAGCCATGAGCCGGGAGGCGGCTTCCAACCTGAGGAGGAGGGAGACATGGACGTGGCCGGCGGAGGCCCACGAGGAGCCGTGCCCCATCTGCCTGGGCCCCATGGAGGACGCCGTCCGTGCTCTGCCCTGCAGGCACATCTTCTGCAGGGAGTGCATCCAGCACTGGACGGCCAACACGCCCAACTGCCCCCTGTGCCGGAGGTTAATCACCGGCATGCTGCGCCTCAGCTGGCGCCCCTCGGGTCGCCCCCCGACCCGCCGGCCCCGGGGAAGGCTGCAGCGCACCAGGGAGCGGCGGCAGACGAGATCAAGATCTGCCCATCGCTCCCGCAGCGTCCCAGCACGGCGCACGCAGCGCAGCCCCTCCAGGCCCCCCCGCCCGCTGGTGCGCAGCAACTCCTGGCACGGGGACCCCAACCAGCGCAGCCGCTTCGAGGAGCCACCCCGCGAAGAAGAGGACGGGGAATGGCTGAGGCGGGTGGCCCAGGAGCGGCGGATGGCCGCCGGAGACCACGCGCGGCGCCACGACGGGCCCCAGGTGTGAGCGGGCGGCCCAACCTCAGCCGGGAACAGCAACATCCAGAGCTCAGAGCTGCAGCTGAGAGCTGGAAGAACAGAACATCATCACCACGACCATAGGGCTGGGATGGCCCTCCTGTGACACACAGGGTGCACGGGGAGCGGGACACTGTCAAGAAATTAGAGTGCACCTGAAATGGGACATAAAGCTCCCCTCGATTTTTGCCACCAGAATCTAAAAAAAAAAATCACCATCTCTTGCATTAATCCCATCCCTGCTGTTGATGCAACACCTGGAAGATGTATATAGCAAGTGCCACCCTACACATGCTATGGACTGAGCAAATCTTCCTGGATTTTACTGGCAACAAGAAATCCTACAGCTCTACCAACTTCTCATGCTGCATTCAGTGACAGTCATTCCCACCGTCACTGTAAGCAGCTTCCCTTTCCTATCCCAACCCGCAAACAAACAACCCACCCCATCCTGCAGCCATCCCCTGCCATCATGGCAGTGAATCTCAGTTTGGCCCCAGTGCACACCCGTCACTCACAACAACCAAACATGGCCTTACTGAGAATGGCAGCCACTGTCACCAAACCAGACAGATGCATTTGTTTCAGAAAAACAAGGTCTGGTATCCCAACAGTTTTATGGCCTTGTATCTTTCCCAATTGTTTGTTTGTTTGTTTGTTTTTTTTCTTTAAATATATACTAAATAAATTATATTACTTATATAAACCATATATAATGTTGTACATGTTGATGTGTTCCCCCTCAACATAAACTACCTGTAACTACCCTTTGCTTTGGTTTCTATGAGGCCCCCTTTCCCTTTCAGTAGCAAAGTGCTCCCTTTTCATTTATTATGGGGTCCTTTCTGCTCTTCAATGTGGCCCAAGACAATTCATCTTCACACAGTGAAGACCAGATAAGCCACAAGGTTGAACAGCTCGGTTGCATTAGAAAGCAAAGCACTGGCTTGCAACCACCATGTTCACCCATCTGCAGGGCTCACACCAAGACACCCATCATCTCTCCTTCCTACTTTGTTCCACTGGGCACAGACTGTTGGCTGCCCATCCTTCTGCTTTTCGCTCCAAGTCCTTACAGAGTCAGCTTCAACTTTAATTGCAACCAGTCAAAAGTAGCCACGAGTGGTACAAGAAGGAACCACAAGAAGTCCTACGGCTGGGACGAGCACATCTGCAGCTCAGGGCCTGTGTGAGCCCTGAATGCAGAGCCCTACATCTTTGCAAAGCCTCTGCCAGGAGCTGAGGGCAACAGCAGTGACTTGCAGATACAGGTGTGAGGGTGATCTTACCCGTCAGTAACAGCTTAGGTTAAGACTCTCTCATGCTGATTTACGTTTGACAGAGTAGTGATAAATAAGAAGCATGTAAATTTATCTGTTTGCTGCAAGTAGAAGGCATTTACACTTTTACTGATTATTAGAAATAGATAAGATGTGCTGAGGAGGGCATTGCTCCCTACCCTGTGAACGTACTGCCATGCCTCCAAATACCTGTGCTGACAGCATGTATAGCTTATCCTGCAGTCCATGGAGATAAAGGTAGCATCTGCTGTAACACAACACCTGACCCTTTTAGGGGGCAGGTTTGCTTTCTAACACGCTGCAAGGAGTTCCACCAGCAGTTGTGCTACACAACTCCTTACATTATGGAGCCACTGATGTTTTTAAAGAAGTCAGGTTGCAGTTTCACAGCTCCTCTTGCAGACCTTTCCATGGCACCATCGCAGCCACACACAGACCATTTTCCACCGCCCGGCTGATGCGGTGTTGGATTCCCTTCTGCCTACAGCCTCATAACAGAGAGGGCAAGTAGGGAAGATGACTTCAAGGAGAAGGAACTGCTGAAACTGTCACTGAGGTCCCCATAAATATTCCCCATGGACCTCATTACACATTTGAGCAAACATTACCTTCACTCACACAGCTAAATTTCCTGTTTGCTTGGCTGATCAATTCCTCATCAAATTTTAATGCGGGGTTCAGGCCGTCTGCGGCGTTTTAATTAGGCCTAAGATTGCACAGCATTGGAGGCAAGCTCAGAGCCACCCAAACCCCCTCTGCCTGTGTATTCAGGGGGAGGGGAAAGGAGACAGGAGGAAATGAAGAGGCCAAGAACTAATTAACTCCTGTTACTAGGCTAAGTCTGCTCTCTAGTGGTCACATCGCTCAAAACACAGTGCATGAAAAGGTTATGCAAAAGAAAACGTATCCAAAAGTAATCGAACTCCTCTCCATTGAATAGAGGGAAAAGGAAAAAAGCAAAATCTATCGTGGTTATTGCAAATGGGAACATTTACTTCCCCTGCAAAGTCTTATCTTTCCCCCCACTCCAGAATTCATACTCCTATAGGCACAAGAGCAACATGAGATTGTGACCATGTTCAAGGAAACTCTTCTTTCTACATGGTTGGAAACTGTTCCTGATGCTCAGAGCACTCTATACGTCCAGCTATCCATAACCATGAGCAGCTGCCTTCTGTCCCTTCGATCCAGAACACACGGACTATGGCACCTCCAGCCTCAGGTTTGAGGAGTTTCACAGAGACTCTACTCAACTTGGATTTTCTTAAAATCACAGTTTCTTTGAGAAGACATTAATAATATCAGCATCTGCAAGAGCACCAATTCACTGCTGAGTGGCATTGCAGCACGTATAGCAGTTGGTGCCTTAAGGAATGCAGTACTGTGTGCAGAACAGATCCCAAAAGTCACCAGGCAAGCATATTTTCAGGCACAAAATCTGATTCTTAACTGTATCTCTCTCTTAATAGATGTCAAGATGGCTGTCTTAAATCTGACAGACACGAGATCTAAATTTCTTCACAGCAAAGACCAAAATCAATAGTTAACCTGAGTGTAACCTCTCTGCTTGAAACCCATGTGCACTTAATTTAGGAATTACAAATTAATTAGTATGAATTATTATAATACAAATGATCAAAACACCATTTAGCATGAAGAACAAGCATAGCACAGGGCTTAAAAAAACAGCACAGCTTGTCAGTGAAGTATCACAAGGCTTGAACCATCCAATGCTTTTTTCCTGCACCAGGAGCTACGTCATATTGTAGGTCTGCAAAAACCAACAATGCAGGATCTTACTCCAGAATGCTGAGAGGTCTGAGCAAGGACAGACTTGCATCCTACATTTAGCATGAAATCACATCAGTTTAGAAGAATACTAACCGTGATCCGAAATTGTAGTAATTAAAGGAATAATGTCCAAATTTAATTATTGGGCCCCTCACACAAGTAAATGGAATTATCTTCAATGGTGTTCCAGTTACACTGCATAGCTGCAGCATTCATTGACTGGCACTGAGAGCAAATATCTGTGTACTTGTAAACGTGGCAGCATCTACTGCAGCTTTTTGGGGAATAAATTAGTGGGAGGAAGAAGTAACTTCCTTGGCTTTGCAGAATAGTATTGCCTTGGTGCAGAGCTTGTACCCCTTGAGCATCTTGGACAGGATCCCTGTGCTGCAGAAGGGCAATATTAGCTGCCCAAAGAGTCAGAATGATAGAGAAATCAGCAGCTCTTCTCAGCTCATAGGCTGGGCAATGGGGAAGAGGTTTGGTCTCACACACAAGGTCTTCAGGAGGGCTGTGGCAAAGCTGGGAGTGGGCTTCCTGTTGGCAAATCACAGTGCAAGCGTTAATTGCAAAACTGGATTTTAGGATTTTACACAGATTTTATTTGACAAGCCAAATTCTGACAGTTCACTCTTCATCAGCAGAGTTCCTGCTCTAAATTACCAAGTGCCAATGGCACTCAAGGTAAAGCAGTGCGATAGTAACCACGGATTGTTTGAAGGTCCTGCCTCACAACGTCTATTGAAAACTGAGCATATAGGGCAAGGAGAAAAGAAAAAGCTGCATCCGCAGGAATCATTTTGAGCTGACACAATGCACTGTTGTGGCTTTTTCCCTTCACAGCTTGCGTGCAGCAGTTCAGCTCGTTCTGTTTTCCCTACCAGCTGCTGTATGAACAGTGCCCCTGTCAGCAGGAAGTTACAAAGAAATGAATGAAGACTGATGATTAACGAAGAAAGAGGGTGAATATTAATCATGGAGTCAACATTTGATGGGAGCACTGATGGAATAGTGGTCCCACTGGAAGTTGTTAGGAGTTGATTTTTATGCCCCTGGGCAGTAGCTTTAAACCACAACTCATGATGGAAGAAAGGTAGCTCATAATGTTTTAAACAGGCCATGGTGGAAAACATACCTTCTCCCTCCCCTCCCCAGCTCCTCTCTTTTGTTGTGCTACAATGAGAACAGAGTTCCACCGTGCATCCTACATTTGCCCAGAGCACCCAAACTGTACAGATCAAACCCTTAAGCAGGCTCAAACAGGGACAGGACATTTCCATTTTTCCTTGCTGTTCTACCAGAAGTCTACAAAGTCGTCTGTGACAACACACTTCTATAGCGAAATAACTGAAGTATGAATTTTGGTTGTTTGCAACCTGATTCAAACCTCTTTGTAGGCAATAGGAGTCACAGCTCCACTACAGAGCAAAGCTCTCCTAACCTTGGCTGGAATTTCCTGTACCACACAAATTAATGAGCGTACTTGCAATCAATACTGCGTATGAAGTGCACAGCTGATACTCTCTTTCTTTGATATTATACAAAATCATTCATTATACCAGACCATTCATTTTTCTGATGAAAAAAAAACAACTTGCAGATGCTGCCTTCAGGCAAGCTTCATCCACTTCCCAGACCCAACCACTGATCCAAAATGGAGATATCAAATACTGTTTGGATACTGCAGATTTACTGCACGCACCAACTTTAATTGGACAGTCAGGAAAGACTTGCAAAGTCACTCGAGTATGGCAGCAGCCCAAAACTGAAGTTAATGTGAGTTGGACGCACACCAACATGCAGCTCTTCTAACAGTCCCATCTTACAAAATAAGCTGTTACATGTGTTTTACAATTTCTCCTGCAAGTGTTTCAGGGGGTGTTTTGGAGGGGTGGAGAAACAGCAAGGAAGGAAGAGCTGATATCAAATGCTGTAATTCTGTTGAAGCTAACAGGATACTGATGTGTCACTACGACAGTTTTCCAATATTTCTGTGGTCCTCATTAATCTGATCAGCACTCAGAAGGATGCAGAAATCACTGCACATGGGCTCTTCCATGAACCCTGCTCTACAACTTAATCTGTGCCATAGGATGTTGTGTCCTCATTTGGCCATGCAACAGCAAGTGTGTTATTTGTCCAGAGAAAGTTCTGGATTTCAAAACACAGGCAGCTTTCCTATTGCCTTTCCTATTTCCTACTTGGAGCACAATGTCAGGCAGATGACAATAGAAACCTGATAGGGTTTGCATGCATTTCTCTGGAGATTTAGGCTGCGATCTCTTGCCATTCAGCAACTATTCATCTCCCAGAATGAAGTGACTGTTCACAGGATGGTTACAGTTCCACTTATGTGTCCTACAGGAAGAAGGACAAAGCCAGAAGTGTCCCTTTAATTTCATCAACAGTAAAGACAGAAGGGAGCCACAGCACAACTACTCACAAAGAGTCTGAGATTCAACAGAGAAAGTCTTACAAGTGCACTGAGGCCATAAAGAGCTGAACAGTAGAAATCATTTAATCCTCATTGCTGCATTTTATCCACAACATTGGCCCTTCAACAGCCCAGAACCCTTCAGGTGCATTTCCAGAGCTGATTACTGCTGTTCCAAGCAAGTAATCTGCAGACACGCAGGTGATTTGCTGGGAAGCTGTCTGCTGCTGCTGCTCTCAGACCCTGCTCCCTTTTTTGCCTTTCAGTTTCCAGAGCATCCTCTGTGCACTAAAAAACGCTCCGTGCTTCTCCTCTTGCTTTCACAGCAGCTGCTTACAGAAAGCCAGCAGTACAAGAGGCAGCAGACACAGAGGCAGCCTTTATTCTAATACTCTTGCAAAACTGGGTGCTACCTTGCAAAGGGTACAATGCATCGCAGCTCCCCTACATAAATAACTTTTTAATGCACCTGTCATTTCAGATGTCACACCAGAGACAAGGTCAGGCTCGGAGAGAAATCAGCCTGCTCCATCCTTGACCCGTCATTCATCATGGCATTTGTCCACAGCCAAGCAGCCCAGCTGGTTAACAGGGAAAAAAACCTTATCTGAGCTCTAAAAGGGTCCCATTTCTGATAGGAAGAACTTATTAATAATACTCTCTGGAAAGCAGCGGGAGTTCTGATGGACAGCTTTGCAGGGACATTTTTCAATAGAGAAGCTTAAAATCCTATATCTATGCACCAGATCAGCAGGCTGGAGGAGATGAGAGGTTAATTTTGCAGACAGCAAATGGTGACTGTTTGTAAGTTATTAGAGAGGGAAATATGCCTTCAGTGTTATGGGGATATACGAGCCTTGCCTTCACCTTTCCCCATGTATCATGCTGCGTGTCATCATAGGCACGTTAGCACGTTGTGCAGGTCCCCTCAAATCACCGGGCAATAATTAGCATTGCCAACTGCTGGTTCTTACCTCTTTTACAGGACCCAGCTCAGTTCTTAAAACACGCACCCCCTGAATTCACATTAACTTCAGGAAAAGATTCCTGGGTCCTGTGGAGTTAAGAATAAAAAGTATAAAAGCTTTAAAAATGGCAGCTTTGTTCCTAATGCAGATAACTGCAGGCTTACAACAGCCTCAGAGGCTTCTGGCATTGGTGTGAGGGTTTGTGATTTGGGGGTGTGTGAGAGCAAGGAGAGAATGAGAAAAGGGAAAAGAGAAAGCAGGGGTAGATTCACAGTAGCTTAAAGAGCACTGACTGTGTGCTCGACAGCTCACTGACCTCGTTGGAGCACCGAATGCAGGGCACAGGAGCCACATGGATTGGGTACGGACTCAGGCTGACCTCTGAAATCTGCACTCACAGCATTTTATGAGCTGATTGTTGTTAGACCCACAGACTAAGGCAGTTCATGGGCTCAAGAACACAGAAGCAAGTTCCCACGGCCTAAAGTTTCCAAATTGCATAGTAAAGGCTCATGTATGAGCAATTAAGCCATCGCAGCTTGTCACGGGTTACTTAGATTTACCTATGCCTGTGACAGGGGAAGCCACCCCGTGGGCCCCCCCCCGTGGGGCCCTAAAAGGAGGGGGAAAAGGGGAATGGGATAAAACAGCGACAATCTAAGGAGGAAAAACTTATTTTACTAAATATGATATCGAAATACAAGATAACACAATATAATATAATTGAGGCTAACAAATCGAACGAAACAGAGAGAGAGAGAGTCTCCGAAAACCGAGAGGCCTACTGTGAACTTTAGGCGACACGGCTGGAACGCTTCCCACTCTCCGAGAAGTTCGAGAGAAGAAGGAGGGCACTCCAGCCTGGAAACGAGACTATATAGCGTCCTGGTCCCGTGACTTATTATTACCCCTGTTGTTCTCTGGGATATGTAGTCTTCTTCTGTGGACTGCACATTCAATAGAAGTATCCATACTTTACATGATGTTATGATGTGGAATACTGATAGCAAAATTACGAAATTACAAAACCATGACATTCCACCACTTATTCTACATTATTACATCATGGTTAATATATATACATATATATATACACGTATGTAAAATTGTGATAGCTAAATAGTAGAATTGCATGTAACATAACTAAATGTACAACTATAATAACTAAAATAAACTACACATGCAAACCTATATATATATATATATAGATACATAAAATTATTGACTGCACTCCCCCAGCATCAAATTCCCTTGTGGCACACATTGAACATCCCCATTCTTGTGCATTACCCACATAGTGCACCCAGGTCCCTGGGCAAAGACAGTTCCATGGATAGGTTTGCCCTTTCCAGAAGCTGGAAGGACCGAAACAGCTTTTCCCAACATGTTCTTTATATGTACAACAGGGACCTTATCTCCTTCTACAGTGTGTAGGGGGCTAGATTGACAAGGACCATCACGATTGACAGATCCTCTAGTATTGACCAACCAAGTGGCTTCTGCCAGATTCTTCTCCCAGTGCTTAAATGTTCCACCACCCATTGCTTTCAACATAGTTTTCAACAACCCATTATATCGTTCAATTTTACCAGAAGCTGGTGCATGGTAGGGAATATGATAAATCCACTCAATGCCATGATCTTTGGCCCAAGTATTTATAAGGGAATTTTTGAAATGTGTCCCATTATCAGATTCAATTCTTTCTGGGGTGCCATGTCGCCACAGGACTTGTTTCTCAAGACCTAATATGGTGTTTCGAGCAGTAGCATGGGGTACTGCGTATGTTTCAAGCCACCCAGTGGTTGCCTCTACCATAGTGAGTACATAACACTTACCACTGCGAGATTGTGGCAAGGTGATATAATCAACCTGCCACGCCTCCCCATATTTATACTTTTGCCATCGCCCTTCCTCCCAGAGAGGTTTCATCCTTCTGGCTTGTTTAATTATGGCACATGTTTCACAATCATGAATAATCTGTGCAATAGCGTCCATGGTTAAGTCCACCCCTCGGTCTCTGGCCCACTTATATGTTGTGTCTCTTCCTTGATGGCCTGAGGTCTCATGAGCCCACCGAGCTAGAAATAATTTGCCCTTATTCTGCCAATCCAAATCGATTTGAGCCACCTCAATTCTGGCAGCTTTATCTACCTGATGGTTGTTTTTTTGTTCTTCAGTAGCCCGACTTTTGGGCACATGTGCATCCACATGACGCACCTTTACAACCATATTCTTTGTTCGGGCAGCAATGCCCTTCCATAGTTCAGCGGCCCAAACAGATTTACCCTTCCGTTGCCAGTTATTTGGTTCCCACCGCTGTAACCACCCCCATAAGGCATTTGCCACCATTCATGAGTCAGTATAAAGATACAGCATTGGCCACCTCTCCCGTTCAGCAACATCTAAGGCCAGCTGGACAGCTTTTACCTCTGCAAACTGACTTGATTCTCCCTTACCTTCAGTGGCCTCTGCAACCTGTTGTGTGGGGCTCCACACAGCAGCTTTCCATTTGCGATGCTTCCCTACAATGCGACATGATCCGTCTGTGAATAGGGCATATTTCTTTTCATTTTCTGGTAATTCGTTGTATGGTGGGGCCTCTTTAGCACGTGACACCTCTTCTGCTCGTGATGTTCCAAACTTTTTATTTTCAGGCCAGTCCATGATTACCTCTAGGATTCCTGGACGATTGAGGTTTCCCATTTGCGCTCGCTGTGTAATCAGCGTAATCCACTTGCTCCAGGTGACATCGGTAGCATGATGGGTGGAGGGAACCTGTCCTTTGAACATCCAGTTCAGCACTGGCAGTCGAGGTGCCAAAAGGAGCTGTGTTTCAGTCCCAACTACTTCGGAAGCAGCCCGAACCCCCTCATACGTGGCTAAGATCTCCTTCTCAGTTGGAGTGTAGCACTCTTCAGACCCCTTATATGATCGACTCCAGAATCCCAGGGGTCGGCCTCAGGTCTCTCCTGAGGCTCTTTGCCACAAACTCCAAGTGGGGCCTTTCTCTCCAGCAGCAGTATAGAGGATGTTCTTTACATCCTGTCCAGTCCGTACTGGCCCCAGGGCTACAGCACGGGCTATCTCTTGTTTAATCTGTTCAAAAGCCTGCTGCTGCTCTGGGCCCCATGCAAAATCATTCTTCTTCCGCGTTACCTGATAAAGGGGGCTTACAATGAGGCTGTAGTTTGGAATGTGCATCCTCCAAAAGCCCACTGCACCCAGGAAAGATTGTGTCTCTTTCTTGCTAGTTGGTGGAGACATGGCAGTGATTTTGTCGATCACATCTGTTGGGATGTGACGACGTCCATCCTGCCACTTTATACCTAAGAACTGAATTTCCTGGGCGAATCCTTTTACTTTGCTTCGCTTAATAGCAAAGCCAGCTTGTAGAAGAATCTGGATTATCTGCTCTCCTTTTGTGAAAACTTCTTCTGCTGTATCGCCCCACACAACAATGTCATCAATGTACTGCAGGTGTTCAGGAGCACCACCCTGTTCCAGTACAGTTTGGACCAACCCATGGCAAATGGTTGGGCTGTGTTTCCACCCCTGGGGCAAACGGTTCCAAGTATACTGAATGCCCCTCCAGGTGAAGGCAAACTGTGGCTTACATTCTGCAGCCAAAGGAATAGAGAAGAAGGCATTGGCAATGTCAATGGTGGCATACCATTTGGCTGCTTTTGACTCCAGCTCGTACTGGAGTTCCAACATGTCCGGCACAGCAGCGCTCAATGGGGGTGTGACCTCCTTCATGCCACAGTAGTCTACTGTCAGCCTCCATTCCCCACTGGCTTTATGCACTGGCCATATGATGCTGTTAAAAGGGGAGTGAGTTTTACTGATTGCTTCCTGATTCTACAGCTGGCGAATCAAGTCATGAATGGGAAGCAAGGAATCCTGTTGGTGCAGTACTGCTGTCTGTGCACTGTCTTTGTAGCAATCGGTACCTGCTTTTCTTTTACTCGTAGCAGCCCCACAACACACAGGTCCTCTGACAGGCCAGGCAAAACAGACAGCTGCTTAATGTTGTTCATATCTACAGAAGCTATTCCAAAGGCCCATTGATACCCCTTAGGATCCTTGAAATGCCCCTTTCTGAGCTAATCAATACCAAGTATGAATAGAGCCTCTGGGCCAGTCACATAGGATGTTTTTGCCAGTCTTTGCCAGTGAGGCTTATTTCAGCCTCCAGCACAGTCAATTCTTGAGAGCCCCCAGTCACTCCAGAAATATGGATTGATTCTGTCCCTTCATGACTGGAGGGCATTAGGGTGCACTGTGCACCGGTATCCACCAGTGCCTTATATTTCTGTGGTTCTGATGTGCCAGGCCATCGAATCCACACAGTCCAATAAACTCTATTATCCCTTCCACTCCCTTGACTGAGGGCAGGGCCCCTCTATTGGTTACCTGTGATAACTGGAGCAGCCGTACTGGTGGTTGGACTGTTTTTTAGTTCCCTCACCCGTGCTCATAGTACAGGAGTAGGCTGGTCATGCCACTTCCTCATGTCTTCTCCACGGTCACATAGGCAACGCCACAAGGAAACATGCAGTGCAATTTACTGTTGTTCCTTGCTCGATCTGGAAAGCGCTTGTGTCTAATAGCTGAGATTTTTAATGATACACATGAAGGCTTTATGGTCGTTAATTTCTTTACGATCTCTCGCCTTCAACTGAAGCAGCAGCTAGGCCAATTACCAAGTGACACCAAGGAGATGAAGTGGCAAAATGGCAATTTATTGAAACAGACACATCCTTATATAACCTACGCCTTTTTGTCTACACCCACTGTATTACACTAAGATTCTTCCAGAATATGGGGAAGGGCCTGTCACATCACAACAAGCTACCATCCCAGCTGTCCCAACAGTGAAGCAACCAGGTAACAAGAGATTCATTCTGGTGCCGTGTGAACTCATTTCTTATGCCTTCAATTTCATTCATCTTCAGGAGTTGACAAACAGTAATAGAGATTTCCTCCTCATCACTCTCTTCTTCATGCCACTTTTCCTTTTGCCTTTCTCGGTACTGATCCAGACCTGTCACCTGGATCTTCTGTTGCCTCCTCCTCCACTTCTTTTTTCCGTTCTAGACGTGAGGACATCCATTTCCATTTCTTGCCTTCCACAGAGGCAACTGATATTGTTACTGGTGCCTCCTGTGACCGATCAAAATTGACTTGGGGATTTCCCTTTTTGGCTTGAACCTCAGCTCGGAAACTCTCTCTTTTCGGAACAGTGTTCTATAGAGCACGGTAAGCACAAGCCAAGCCCCAAATAAGTCGTACCCCCTTAGATCTATCTAGGCTGCACCATCCCTGACTCAAATACTGGCTTAGTTTCTCGGGATCCCACAGGTGTTCAAGAGTTAAATCCCATGACATTGCGGGCCCCCACGTGTTGGCGAACCTGAAGGCAAAAGGTCAGTGTTCTAGGACAAACAACCACACACCAATATAGTTAATTATAGCTGTGTCCATCTATTGCCTGAAAAGCCGTACTTTTATAGCAAACAAACAAGGGTGTTCAAAAATCACACGCACTAATTGGAAGAAAGCTTCTGCAATAAGAACCCTAAAACCCCGCTTCAAATCCACGAGCCTTTCATTCTTTTCCTAAAGGTGTCCTTGGTTCTCATGCTGTTTATCCTGCTCCGCAGCTGCTGCTCTGTAAAGTGCTTATCTTGATCCATGGCAGCTGCTCTGTAAAATTCTTCTTGTATTACAACAGAATGGCAGTTCCCTGGGGTCTCCAGCACACCCCCAGCCAGCTGGCAAATGCCGCTGAGGACCTTCAGGAAAGACATGCCCTGGGTAGTGACAATGTTCACTGGACAACTGTGAGCCCCACAATGGGTCTGGTACCTGTGTGCCATCTTCTGAACACCAGTAGCACGGTGTAGATGCAAGGCCCAGCCAGGCAAAATCAAAACATGCTTCTGGAAGGGGATGCATTCTGAAGAGTCGTTACACTAATGAGAGGGCCACAAACATTCACTCAGCTAACTCCAAATCTCTGTGCCTTTGCCGGCCTAGGGTCTTGTTTGGTTCACAGAGACATGGTGGGTTGATTCTCAGCTCTGTACTGTAGCAAATGGGGTACAGATTCTGCATGACGGATGGGCAAGGAAGAAGAGAAAAGGCTGCTGCCATCCATGAGAGGGCACTGAGCTCTGCCTGGGGATGGCAGAGGAGCCAGCTGAGAACTGATGGAAAGGGCTCAGAGAGGAGAGCAGCAGATTCTGTTTGCTTCCTGATCAGGAAGAACAAGAAGAGGGGACAGGCAGGAATCTGAGTTACAGCTGGGATGGAATTGTTTTCTTCAGACTGCCTGCTATGGTGCAGTGTTTTGGTTCTAGGAGAAAACCATTGATAACATTCTGATGTTTACAGCTGCTGCTAAGCAGTGTTGTACAGAGCCAAGGCCATGGTCAGTGGTGGGCACATGGATCTGGGAGGGAACAGAGTGAGGACAGCTGACTGAAAGTGGCCAAAGGGACGTTCTCTATCAGCTGACAGCAAGCAGAAATTGTATTGAAAGGGGTGGGAGTTCATCTCAGTCTCTTCACTGCCCAGGGCCCAGCTGAGCATCAGTCTGGTGGTGCTGAGCAAGTGCTTGTGCATCAGTTGTTACATATGATTCTATATCAACAGATATATAGTGATAACTATTACTCCTCTCCTTTTATCTCTCTTAGTAAACTGCTTTGTTACAACCCACAAGCTGTACTTTTTTTTCCCAATTCTCTTCCCCATCCCACTGGGAATTGGGCAGTGCACCAAGCACTGTGAGCTACTGAGCCACATGTTGGGTTCAACAACCACTGTCATTTTGGTGCCTGATGTGAGGCTCCAAGGGTTGAGATAACGGCACATCTGTCCTGAGCGAGATAACTCAGGGCTTTGTGGGAGCTGGAGAAGTGCAGGCCATGGTGCTGATATGTGTGGATGTGCTCCCTATGTGTGGAGCTTGTTGAGTCTTCTCATGAAGCTTCACTGCACAGCTCCTTACTTGGTGCTTGGATGCTGGATTAGGGTATTTATTTTGCTATGCTGTTTGACCTCAGTTTGTACCACAATAAAATTGGCAGCTGACAAAGTGAAGTTTTGTGCACATTCAGCTCTGTGGTCATCTTTGGGTTTTGGAAGTAATATTGTCCATATGATTAGGAATTACACAATTTACATTGTCGCCTCTGTGAGTCCGGGGGTGTACTGGATATTGTGTTGAGGGACATGGTTTAGTGGGAGCTATAGGTAATAGGTGAACGGTTGGACTGGATGATCCTTTAGGCCTTTTCCTCTCCAATTGCATATGTTGTATATGTGTGAAAATACACTAAATATATTATATATGTATAAATACATTTGTCATAATTATTATCATTTTCTTTTTCTCTTTGTCTCAACCCATAAACCTTAAACCACAGCACTGCCCCGAGATGCTTACGGATCTCCTTGGGACTATTCAATCTGATTCGGTCTCACACTGAAGAGCACCAGAAGATCTCGAGGTTTTCTCAGGGAGCAGCTCCTGAGGTATATTCCTTGCACCAGCTTTGGAAGAGGCGTCCCTCCAGTTCTCTGGTCCTGCTCTGAAGCAGCCCTCTTGTTATGGCAGTGCCAGCAAGGAGACCAGCTCTGACAGACCTGTTCATATTGCTGGCTACTGACTGCAGCCCTGGAGTGCTGCTGTAGAGGCAACAGGACTGTTGTGAGACACACAAGACCTTCAGGACTGCACAAATGAGAGGACTTGAGAGCACTGTGGTGGTGTAAAGAGATCAGAAATGAAAAGAGCACGTTGAGCTGCTGTCTGTGGCTGTACCTCCCCAAATCCAGACAAAGTAGGAAAAAAGAAAAGCTAAGTAAATGTCTATTCTGAAACCTTTTTAGGTATCTTTTAACATATTTGGGGAATCTGGATACATGTTTACATGAGCTCTTGGAGTGAAAAAATTGAAATTAGGTAGGAAAAAAGTGTAATACATTTTTATTTATAAGTTCAATAATATATATATATATTTGCACGTTGCTATATCTCACATAATCAAACTATCAAAGATGCATGAAAAATAAAGAACCATCACTGGGAATCCTATGAGGAAGTTGTGCATTTTATAGAAGCTGGAATAGTGCTTATTGCAACACCTTCCTGAGAGCGTGCTTGATCTCCCTGTTCCTCAGGCTGTAGATAATAGGGTTCAGTGTTGGAGGAACCACTGAGTACAGAAGTGCCATTGACAGATCCAGGAGTGGGGAGGAAATGGATGGGGGCTTCAGGAAGGCAAAAATGACAGTGCTGAGAAACAGGGAGACCACGGCCAGGTGAGGGAGGCACGTGGAGAAGGCTTTGTGCCGTCCCTGCTCAGAGGGCATCCTCAGCACAGCCAGGAAGATCTGCACATAGGACACAACTATGAAAACAAAGCAGCCAAAGCCTAAACTCACACCAAAAAAGATAAACACAACTTCCCTGAGATTTGATTCTGAGCAGGAGAGCTTGAGGATCTGGGGGATTTCACAGAAAAACTGGTTGACAACATTGCCTTGGCAGAGAGGCAGTGAAAACGTATTGACAGTGTGCAGCAGGGAATAGAGAACCCCAGTGCCCCAGGCAGCTGCTGCCATGGTGGCACAAGCTCTGCTGTCCATCAAGGTCCCGTAGTGCAGGGGCTTGCAGATGGCAATGTAGCGGTCATAGGACATGATGGTGAGAAGGGAATACTCTGCTGAGGCAAAGAAGAGAAAGAAAAAGAGCTGTGCAGCACATCCTGTGTAGGAGATGGCCCTGGTGTCCCAGAGGGCGTTGGCCATAGCTTTGGGGAGAGTGGTGGAGATGCAGCCCAGGTCGAGGAGGGCCAGGTTGAGGAGGAAGAAGTACATGGGGGTGTGCAGGCGGCGGTCGCAGGCTACGGCTGTGCTGATGAGGCCGTTGCCCAGGAGGGCAGCCAGGTAGATGCCCAGGAAGAGCCAGAAGTGCAGGAGCTGCAGCTGCCGCGTGTCTGCCAACGGCAGCAGGAGGAACTCGCTGATGGAGCTGCTGTTGGACATCTGCTGTTGTTGGGCTTGGAGTCCTGCTCAGAGTGCAGAAGATAATGACAAGTCCAGACCATTCTCAGAGACACTCCTCCTGCTATACTATGAAATGTTTTTATTCTCTTACAACAGTGTACATTTAGCACCATTACTTGCATTTAATTTCATGTATTTCAACATTCCTTAAGCAGAAGCAGCATATGGAGCTCTAACCTTCCTCTTATTTTCTTACGCCTTCTCCCTGGATATTTTCATCTGTTTCATGTCTCATATCTTTACCCCAAGTGCTCTTAGAGCCCCCTACCCCAGCTGCTGTGGCATTCAGTTTCAGTTAGAAAATGCTGCCTGTTTGTAGGATAAGTAAATTATTCACGCCTACAGAAAATGATGATAATTCCATCCTTTGAGAAAGGGGAGACTGAAAGCACATAATGTATGACTGTTCACAAAACAAGCAATTTATTGACGAAAAATTCTCAGAACTCTTATTGCCCCTTTTAGATTTCTGACTCCAAACCTCTTTGCCTCAGAACAGGAAATGGAAACCCCCTGCCTTGGCTCTCCTTTTGCAAAGGACCCTAGGTAACATACTGTTGTGCAGTGCAGCTGTGATCCCCTGCCCCAGGCAGCAGCTGTGGCAGCACAAGCCCTGCCGGGGGGCTCCTTCCCCCCACACGTCTCCCCGCAGCGCCCTGGGCAGCTCCCCTGGCAGGCTGAGTGCTGAGCCTGGCAGGCGGCAGAGTCCCATACCCGGCACACAGCCCCTGGGGCACAGCAGGGACCCTGCTCTGCAGGACAGCCCTGGGCACCCATCTCAGCTGGAGCAGAAAGCTTTTTCCACAGTAAAGAAACATGCAGTGCCTGCAGTCAGATCTCCTATGGGATGTCCCAGTTATAGTTATCCCTTAATTAAAAGCAGCTCATGGTCAGCTGTGAGACTTACCTTGTCATGGTCTGTGAGCAATGCTCCTGCAGTGAGCTCACAGCCTGCTCACACCACACACATCCTGCAAGCTCTCTTCAATTTCTCTCCTCTCCTTCTGTCACCTGCAGGCTGTGCTGTGCACAAGAGCTGCTCCTGGGCACAGCTGTCTCTCTGCAGCTCTGCACACTTTTATGAGCTCCCTGTGTCCCAGGAGCCTGGACAAGCAAGCAGCAGATGATGTCATTTTTATCCTTCCCACTCGTGTCCCCTGACACATCCCTGGGTCTTCATGGCCAACAGCTCCTGAAAGACAACAGCATCATGACTGTGCTTTGAAATCCGCTCAATTATCCACCACATGTCCAGTGGTCAGTGACTGATTGGAGACATATGGGGAGTGCTCCCAGAGTTCGTTTGATGAAACAATAAGGGCACCCAGACAAGGAAGGCGAGGTTTGGACTTTCCCTGTGCAGGACAGTGATCCAGCTGAGGCAGTGCAGGAGTCTCATCCGTTGACAGAAATCCTGGAGCTGAAATGGGATTCAGCTCCCTACACACCCACAGGAGCTGGGATTCCTCTGGTTCAGTTCAGAAATGCACAAAGAGTTGCCTGCATGTGAGCTCCTGCTCTGAGTCCTTGGTCCTTCAGCAGGGAGGCAGTTGCTCACACACAGACACTGGGTGATGCCCAAGGTGACTGGGCTGCTCCTGATGTGTGCCAGTGCTTGTAAACCGTGTGGGAAATCCCTGAGATAGACAGCTCCTTCCTGGGCATCAGCTGAGGGCCAGAGAGGGGATAGCACCGGCTGTCTGGTGAATTCACATGCAGCTGCAAGTGCAGCACAGGGCCTTCAGGAAAGCCATGCCCATGGTGTGTCCGTGCTGCTACGTCACCTCCAAGACCCACGATCGGTCTAATGTTTGTGTGCCACCTTCTGCACACTGATACCATAGATGAGCTATCCAGTCAGGCTATGTCCAGTGATGCTTTTCAATTAGGATGTTTACTTCTGTGGTTTTGCACTAATGCAAACACCAACACACAAGAAGCTAGAAATCTTGGTAGAGCTGCTGGCCTGAGCTCCTGTTTGGACCACAGGGACACAGTTGAATGGCTTCCACAACTGCACTGTAGCATAAGGGGGATACAGAGTCTTTAGGATGGATGGGCGAGGAGATAAAGAAGGGTGACTGCCCTCTGTGAGAGTGCACTGAGCTCTGCCTGGGGATGGAAGAGCAGACAGGTCAGAGCTAATGGAAATGGCAAACAGAGGAGACCATCAGTGTCTGTACCTGTCTTCCTGATCAGGGAGAGTCAATGGAAGGTGCCCTCTGCAGACAGATTGAAATCTGATGTTGTCTGTCCCTTGTCCCATTTGGTGGCCTTTGTCACTCCATTATCTGCGGCAGGGACAGCACAGCAGGGCATGTGCCATCCAGCAGATCCATGGAGAGCACAGATGGCAGCTTCTTGACCAAGCAGTGGAGGAACCAAAGAGGAGAGGTGCTCTGCTGGATCTCATACTCTCCGGCATGGAAGGACTTGTGGGAACTGTGAAGGTCAAAGGGGCATCAGGCCATGTGCAAGATGCAAATGTATCTCTTTTTATTTATTTATTTATTTTGAGGCTGTAAGCTTAATAGTTGATCATAAATGTCAATAAAACTGAAACAAATAATTGAAGACAAAGATGGAAATCAATGAAAATGTGTTAACCCTTCTCAACATGAGAAATTCTCATGAGTCTTGTTCCATTTTAAGTTGTAAATATGAATCTTTGAGGTGATTTGATGTCTTTTTTTTTCTTTTTCTGAAACTACAATGTTTTCCAGAACTGTGTTCGCTGGACACAAATGCCTTCAGGTTCAGAGACACAGACAGCGGTGCCAGTGCCAATGCCCTGTGACTATAGCCCGGTGCCCAGCACTACTCTTCCCTGCTGCCTATTTGATGTGTCTCATCCTCCAGGTGCTTTCAACTCTCCTAAATAAATTGCCATGGTTAAGGGCATGTTTTCAGCAGGCCATTTGGGCACACACTACTCCCACTGCCCTCCAGATTTCTCCATCCCTTGCTCTTTGTTCAGTCAGATACCTCCCAATTATCTGTCTGATTTCTGACATTTAGGGGGATTACTGGAATTTGTTCCATCTCCCAAAATTCTGAGAATCAGTGAGAATGTGTTAACCCGTCTCAATGTGTGAAATACTCACAAGTCCTGTTCAGTTTTAAGTTGATACCTCTCAACTACCTGGCTGATCTATCCCAGGGAGATTACTGGAATTTGCTCCATCTCCCAGAGTCTGATGGCCTCTGTTGTCAACTACTTCACTGTGATTCAATCTATCCTATGCTACCTCAGTATAAATCATTTCTTTTAAAAGTATTCCATATGAAAGACAAACTTCAATAGATGCAGCTTGAACATGGCATGCAGTTGATCACTGTGTTTTACTGTTCATTCAATTGCATCACCTTTCCTTCCATTTGCTGGCCAGATAAAAAAGAGAAATCTTTCCTTTTCCATGTGCAGCTGGTTCTCTGAGGAAAGCCAGTGGGAGTTGGTGCAAAGCAGTTTTAATACTGAGCGGATGAATGCAGAGGAGAAGAGTGATGTGAAGAAAAGTGATGCAAGTCCCATAGGTCCATTGTGAGCAGAATTTGGGTGGGGAGGTTGGGAAGGACCTTTGTCAACAGAGTAACAGTACAGAACTCATTGGGACATCCTGGATTGGTATCAGTTGCACAGTGCTGCTTTAAACCCAGCTATAAATAAAGAGAAAATAAATTTATAATGGATTCTTTCTCTTTAAGCTCTCTCCAGATATCCCTCCTTTTTGCTGAACAAGTTCTGATAACCTGAAGAAGATAACAAGATGGCATAAGGCACAGGAGATTTTTTAGGTTATAATTGTCCCAGGGCGCATTTGATGCTGAGTTCATCAGCCTCCAGTGCAGAGAGAAGTTTGCACAAAGTGCTCAACAAGACAAAGTCAGAAGTAACAGTGAAGTTTCTTGGAGTATTAATGGGCCCAGTGAGGAACATTAACAAGCAAGCTTCCCAAGGGACTTGTTAGAGAAGATAACTGGAATCCATGACTAAAGGCAGGCAAAGGCACTGGCATGCTAAGAAACCTCTCCTTTGCCTTATGAAGCAGACAGGTCAAGCCCTGATTGCAAGACCAGTGGTAGAGAGGTCCTGTATCTCATGTTGGCTCAGGGCATTTCCTGGGGCAATGGGTTGGAGGTCTGTATGATGTTAAATGATAGACATGGGGACAGAAGATCCCAGGCTCTACATGTGGTGCAAGGACGCTGTGAGGTTCATGTCCCATATGAGACCTATATTTCATTGCAGGATGTGAGAAGGGATGTGAGAAGGGCCCAGTCTGAACAAGCAGTCAATCCTTGTGAAACTCTGAACTTCAGATCTCTCAGTTCCAGTGCCCTCCTTTGCACATTCTCCCAGAGTTTGATGTCCTTTATGTTCTGCGGTGCCCAGAAGTGCACCTAGTGCTGCTAGTGAGGCAGTAGCAATGCAGAGCAGAGGGATGATCCTTTCCCTCACCCAGCTGGCAATAAGTTGCTTCATGCACTCCAGGGGACCGTTGGCTTTCCTGGCTGCCTTGGCACACTGCTGACTCACATTCAGTGTGATGCTGACCAGCACCCCAATCCTTTCCAGTCAGACTCCTCTCCAGGGTCCCATATCCAGTCAGTGTGTATGTCCAGCATTGCCCCTACCCAGGTGCACAATCAGGCACTTGTTCTTGTTATACTTTATGCACTTGGTGCTTAGTACCAACTGGTACCCACTTCTCTGACTTGTCCACATCTCTCTGCAAGTCCTCTCCACCCTCAGTGGAGGCAACAGCACCTCCTCATCTGGTCTTATCAGCAAACTTGCTCAGAACGTCTTCTAGTCCTGCATTCAAGTCATCTGCATAAACATGAAAGGAAAGTGGCCCCAAAATGGAACCCTGGGGACCCCGACAGTGACCATCTACCAGCCTGATGGAACCCACTGACTATAATCCATTGGGACTGACCTACTGGCCAACTGCTCACCCACCACATTGTGTTTCTGTCTAGCCATATGCAGAACATTCTGTCCAGAAGGTGGTTGTGAGAAACAGTGTCAAAATCTCCACTGAAATCCTCAAGGATTACATCAACTGGCTTCCCTTGGTCAACTAAACGGACAACTGTGTCACAGAATGAGCTTAAATTAAACAGGACCTTCGCCTCACAAACTTGTGTTGGCTGCAACCAATGACAGAATTGTCCTTCAGCTGTTTTTCCATAACTCCCACCATCATTTTCTCCATAATTTTACCAGGCTCTGGACTGACAGGTCCATAATTGCCCATGTCGTCTTTCTTGCTCTTCCTTACAACGAGACAACATTTGCCAGCTTCCTGTCAGCTGGCATGACCCTAGACTTCTTTAGATGCAATTGAAATGAGAGCCCAGAGCACACTAAGGTGTCATCATTGTAAGAAAGTAGATGTGCCATAGCTTTGCAATGCCTTGAACTCCAGAGTATGCCACAGATGGAGCAGAGGGGAAGATTTGCCTCTTCTGTAGTGAACTCATTCATTTGGTAAGCAGAATAACACTACCTGATACACGGGGACTGTGTCTCTGCTCTGCTCTGCTCAGCTCACAGGGCAGCGGTCTGGCAGGGTGTTGCTCTCATGTCAGTGCAGGTAAACTCACTTTAACCCTTTTTCCTCTGTAAATGCTTCCTCTATTTGTATGCTCAGATACACTTCCACATTCCCACAAGTACACTTCCATATATCATTAACAATTACAATTTCTTATACCATCAAAACAGTTTTTCAAACAGTACAGTTCTTCAGTTCACATAAACTCCCTTAACACAGTCTGTATTCTTCAGTTATAAACACTGTGCCACAGAACCAGCACTGATTGAACCACCTCCCTCACACACTTCCTCGCAAGCAGTACATAGTATTACATAAATGGGTTGACACTCATTGGTCGGGTGGAATGTACACCTCTCCTCAGGACAATCTTACTAATCTACAGAGTACAAACTCCCATCTTCTTACATACAAGCAGAAAGTACATATGAGTGGACAGACAACACAGTCTTTCACTTTGTCCGTGTCTGGCCATTTCCCTCACAGGAGGAAGGAAACATGGATCGGGACTCAGCACTCACCCTGCAGCTGTTCTGTGTCTCACTCACACCACACTCACTCTGACATTTAGATCAAAAACCATGGTTAATTCATACTACACAATGCTGACAACGTTTTCTAGCTGGAATCTTAATAACACTCATACTCTGGTTGACCAGTTGCAAACGTTAATGTTTTTCCCAGAGTCGGCTTGACACACGGTACCAAACACTTAAAGCAGATGATAATATTGAACATACAACCTATAAGCCCCATGATTACACCTTGGAGAACCCAGGCTACCATTTGACAGGCTATCCACTATATCCCATACCCGTAGGTGAGACCAACCTAGGTCCCTCCTATTGCCAACCACCTGGGAGAGAGTATTTGTTCTTGTTTCCATTCATATGACATACAGTTCCCTTTCATAGGAACTCACCCAAGGAGTCTTCCTACCCCAGCTGGCAACCAAAGCCATGAGCTCACCTCCCTGGGAGCAGCACGTATGGCTGTAAACTGTGTAGGATGTCTCCTCAAGACATATGGGCTCCACTTACCATACACATACCTGGTCCACCTACGGGTGGTCCTTGTCTGTCCCTGCAGTGATCAGGTGAGGAAGGGAGTCCTTCAGAGAAATCTCAGGGTGCGCCAAAAGTGTCTCCCTCTCAGCTGGTCCTGCAGCGAACAGAGCTGGTCCCACCTGGGCCGCCAAATTGACTGCAGGAATTGAACTCTATAACCTCTATAACTGATACAGTCTCCCATGACATACCAAAGTTGAGGAAGTATGGGATAGGTGAGTGGACAGTGAAGTGGGTCGAGAATTGGCTGACTGGCAGAGTGCAGAGGGTTGTCGTTGGCGGTGCAGTGTCTGGCTGCAGGGCTGTAACTAGCGGCGTCCCCCAGGGGTCTGTGCTGGGTCCGGTCTTGTTCAACATCTTCATCAATGACCACCCTCAGCAAGTTTGCTGATGACACGAAGTTGGGAGGATTGGCTGACACACCTGAAGGCTGTGCTGCCATTCAGCGAGACCTGGACAGGCTGGAGAGCTGGGCAGTAAGAAACCGGATGAGGTTTAACAAAAGCAAGTGTAGAGTCTTGCACCTGGGTAGAAATAATTGCATGCACCAGTACAGGCTGGGGGAAGAGCTGCTGGAGAGGAGCTCTGCTGAGAGGGACCTGGGCGTCCTGGTGGACGACGCATTGGCCATGAGCCAACAGTGTGCCCTTGTAGCCAAAAAAGCCAATGGCATCCTGGGGTGCATTAAAAAGAGCGTGTCCAGCAGGTCGAAGGAGGTGATCCTCCCCCTCTACTCTGCCCTGGTGAGGCCTCATCTGGAATACTGTGTCCAGTTCTGGGCTCCCCAGTACAAAAAAGACAGGGATCTCTTAGAAAGAGTCCAGCAGAGGGCCACAAAGATGGTGAAGGGCCTGGAGCATCTCCCCTATGAGGAGAGACTTAGGGAACTGGGTCTGTTTAGCCTTGAGAAAAGAAGGCTGAGAGGGGACCTGATCCAGGTCTATAAATATTTGAGGTGTGGGGGGCAAAGAGGTGAGGCGAGATTCTTTTCAGAAGTGTGTGGAGATGGGACAAGGGGAAACAGACAGAAACTGGACCATAGGAAGTTCTGCACTAATGTGTGCAATAACTTCTTTACGGTGAGGGTGACGGAGCACTGGAACAGGCTGCCCAGGGTGGTTGTGGAATCTCCTTCTCTGGAGATATTCAAGACCCGCCTGGATGCCGAGCTGTGCGACCTGGTGTAGGGAACCTGCTTTGGCAGGGGGGTTGGACTCAATGGTCTCTGGACGTCCCTTCCAACCCCTACAATTCTGTGATTCTGTGAATATCATGGGGTGGTTTGGATGGGGAAAGACTACCCCTTTGAATGACCTTTTGTCAGGGCATGTCCTGGGATTCCTAGGATCCTCAAAATGCAGCATTGCTTCTGTCACTGAAAAATGGGGCCCTGTGTGGGACGGAGGGAGGGTCCTTGAGTCCCTGGCCCACCTGACTGAGTATTTCCATGGTCTTAGCAAAGACATACGTACAACTTGAGAATGACAGTTAGCTGCGTTCATGGTGGCATGGCCACTGCTGATGGCCTTGAACTGTCTGAACATAACTGAAGAGGCTCAGGCTGATGCAAATCAGCTATTGAATGACAGTGTTGAAAAACTGGAAAGACAGGTGGCAGTTTTGATGGGAAAAAAACCTAATTCAATCATTCTCCTATGGAAGATCAGTAACAACTCTCTGGAGGACCATGGGGACCCTGTACAAGTGAATCTGTATAAAATGGACTCTGTAAATGAAGGCACTAAAAGGTCAGATTTTGAGGTTCCATTTGGACTAGATCTATTTGAGATCTGACTGATTGTAACCCAAAAATGAAAAAAAAAAAAGCCGGATAGGCTGGTGGGAGTGCCCTGACCAGTGTCCAACCCCCCAAACCCTGCTGCCCATAATACAGCAGCTGAACTGATGGATATAGTACAGTGGTTTAGACAGAAACCAAGAGAGCATGCCAGCATAGCTGCTCTGGTTATGGGACATGGAGGCAGAAAGCGCTGTGGTGAATGGACTGGAAATTTCAAAACTGACATCCATTACTACTCACCCTGCCCTCAGGCAAAGACTGTATGCTCTGTCCAACATAATGAGGATAGCCATTTGATCAGTGAATGATTTATGGCTGTGTGTCATATAACATGGCCAAATAAGAATGACATACCATTAAATATCAGCCTATGGTACTCTATGGAGGACTAACAAAATTATATTAGAGAATTAGGCATGAAAGAGGGAATCTATGAAGATGATTTTGAGAGCCCAGTCAATAAATTTTTCATCAGGAACGAGGGATCTCATCCTACAGCCATCACCTTTCCATCTGGATGGGTCTATGTTATCCATACTGAACCCCCCAGTGGCCCTCAGGTGCTGTAATACAACAGGCTGCCCAACAGATGGGGAGACAAGAGTGCCTATGGACAGATGCAGGCTCTGAATGGTGGTGGAAAGGTCAGAGAACCATCTGCTGCCATGACTTAGGCGTCCAGCCCCTAAGGTAATCCAGTCTGGACCCATTAGGGTCTTGAGACAACAAATGTTTAAAGACCAGATTAGAGCAGGAGTTCAGTTTAAAAAGATCAATGGACAGCATAATCAGGAAAAAATATCTGTTAAACAGGCCCAAGCACTGAGTATTTATAGTCCAACCTTTTCAGCCAAACTAGATGTGAATGTAACTCAAGAAGGGTCTGGATGGGGGCTCTGGCAGAGCCAGAGTTCTTTGTGAACCCCTATGAGGTTTTGGTCACAGGTTTGGCATGGAGCAGAATAAAGATACATCACAGTTGAAAAGCATTTATTGGCTACCTATTCTACACTACAGGTGGTAGAACCAGTAACTCAGATTTCAGAGGTTATTGTTAAAACAACAAGGCCAGTGCAGGGGTGGGTAAAAGATCTAACACACATCTCTATGATGGGGGTGGCCCAATCACAAGCAGTGGTGCGCTCAGTTGTTCTGCTTGCCTGCTCCTCAAGGAGTTAGGAGAAATCTATGCCTGCTGCGTGTTCGAGTGCATGCGCAATGCCATGTGGAGGGCTTATCACAATAAAGATTGGCGGATTTGCTGCGTAGACCGGTCAGAACTCAGATCTGCGTTGTGCTTCCTGCGGCACCAAACGCTCAACAGTGGCAGTTCCGTGTATTGGCCAGCAGGTGGCAGCAGAGACCACGGAAAGAACGTCTGCGGGACAGACCCTGGGGATCTGTTCTCTTTTGATTATAGGGGAAGAACACAAAGATGGAAGAGGAGGGAAGGGGGAAAAAAAAAAAAGAAAAAAAGAAAAAAACCAAACCACAGCAAACAAATAAAAACTTCTCCAAACGTAGCAAACGTGAATGTCTGTCAATAAATAAATGAGTAATTGAATTGATGTCCCTTTCCCACCCAACCCCCGCCCTCCCCCCGCCAACTTCCGAGATGAAAAAACACCTGGTATCAATTGGACACATGCACACGGTGAAGCCAGGGATGGTCTGAAACGCAAAGCAGCTGAGCAGCTTTTAGAAGAAAACAGAGTAGTAACAACTTCTGTACCTACATTCACCACTCTGAGATCCTGTCTGGGTCACCCAAGGCTTGTAAATAACCACTGGGTCGGTTCTGATGTCGAGTGATTTGTTGCCAGTTCTCTCATGGTTCTCCGGTCAGTTCTCCGGTGCCAGGATCTGCCACAGGGCATTCTGACCACGGGCATCATGTTTCTACGCTGCCGCCTGCATTTAACAGGCAATGGGACTGCCCAGCATGTGCAAGGCAGCACCTCTGTCACACCACCAGAATGTTTAAGGCTGTTGGGATTGTTGTTAGCGTCCCATTAACACTGAGGCTAGAGATACCCTTAGGATTGACATTACTATTAGCATTACTTTGATGGTGCCCTATCTGGGTCATTTCCAGGGGATGTCAGGAGTAAGGCATAGTGTCAGGAGAAAAAGAACAGACTCTGTTACTTTATAAAAGTGATAATAGAGAGAGTTCATTGGAAAAAATACAACTCTTAAATAATACAAAGCATGCTTCTGATTGGATGCAGGCATCATCTGGGCTCTGATTAATATTACTTTTAAGGTAAAGATTATTGTTACCTTAATGATTGTTTTTTGGATTATGATCAGGTTAAAGGTTCCTTTTGCTACAAACTTCTAGCATCATTTTTGTTGTTACATTTGGAGTTAGGGACGATTTTAGAATCAGGGTAAGGGTTAGGATTAGAGTTACATTGCTGGTTAATGCTGTTATCTTTACAGCTCCTGTGAGGGTTGGGGTCTGGGTCAGGTGTTTAAAAAATGAAATGAGAAAAGAATAAAAAAAATATATTGAAAGCTTCAGATTTCATTAATCTTTGTGGGAATCATATAATGTGCAACTCAGATCTACCTCTTTGTGCAGTGAGTGCCTGTAAATTTGCTAGAGCCTAATATAATATGGCCTTGTGCTTTCCGCTAACTCACCTTCATTTCATTTTCATTACATTTGCTTGGTAGTCAGATTTTGGTGTGTGGATATTTTAAAACAATCTAACTGACATTGGCAAAAAATTAAAAATAAATTAAAAAATGCACGACAGCATCGTATCAATTTTTATAGATAAGATACAGAAGAGCTGTTTCCCTTAGTTTTCTGTGCCTCTTTACTTTCTTACCCTCTCCCCTTGTGTGAGAAACTCTCAAAGTCAAAGATTTCTAGTTAGGCAAAGATGGCAGCGATAGCAGCAGTGCTTATTCATTATTGCAATACTGCGCGCACATCCCCTGTTGGCAAGGGAGAAATTGCACACCAGTCAGTGAAATCAATTCTGTTCTATGCCCTAAACCCAATGCAGGTGATGCTCTCATGGCTCTCATTGGTTGAGCATCTCAGGCTCACAGACTCCTCCAGACTGTTGCTAGGTTTCATTTCCATATAAGGTCAATTACCAACCTCTTGTTTTAAGGTCTGCCTTGTACTTTTCTGCAGAGAGAGAAGGGCAATGTTTCCAAAAGTCAGTACATTCATTCTGTCCTGTGCTGGGCTCTACCCACCCTGTGTATTTATCTTGTGCTTGTCTCAATTCTACCCATGTCAGAATGCCCCCAGTCTGAACTTAACTCTGTTCAGCAACTTTCTTGGTGGAAAAACTACTTATACAGCTGTTTTACAAGAGGGTTATACATTCAGTTAGGGCCTACACTATGTACTGAAAATACTGGAAACTTCCACTGCAAAAACACAATCTACCTCTCCCATCTGTGCAGCCTTGCAGACCCAGAGCATGCCAGGTTATTTCTGCTTTCATAGCATTTGCATGCTGTAGGGTGAGCACAAGGTTCTGCTGCTTGATTCTTCTGCAAGAGCTGCCTACCGGCAAATGGTTGCAGGGATGGAGGATGTGACAGAAAGCATTTGTCTCCACAAGAGCAGAGTTACATTCAGTGCAGAGTGTGAGAGTCAGGTTGGTGTGGAAAAGCACTGACACGCTGGGCATGATGCAGTGCTCACATGTCTAACACTCACAGACATTACTGTCAGAAGGATGGTGCTGTGTTGTGCTTCTACCTTTGGCAGCCCCTGGAGAAATGCTGTGGCACACAGAACACCTTTGTATTGCACTGACTGCTGCCATGCAGCATGGATTTAACACACCAAATCCAGAGGAGCATGACTGCATCTAACTGCCCTGAGAAAAACTACTGTAGCTGAAGAGATGAGGAGGCAGCTGCTCATCTGCAGAACAAGCAGCACTGCCAGACACTGGGCCAGGTGGGCACCTCCTGCTGCAGCGTGATGATGACAGGGCTGGAGATGATCTGCAAAGCCAGCTTAAAAGTGGGAGACATGAGTCAACATGGCAGGAGGACAGAGGTGTTAGGGAGCAGCCAAGGCATCAAAGAGTATCAGAAGGCTTTGAAAAGTATCACAAAGCAACAGCCAGGAAGACTGGGATTATCATGAGCAGCAACCTGGATGCTAGAGATTATTTGCTCCCATACAAAATGGTAGAGATCTTGCTGCAGACATCCCAAAGCCAGGCAAAATGGGAACCCAGAGCTCTGCCTGCATGAACCCCACAGCCAGAGTGTTGCAAGCTGAGCTGCCTTGCTGTTTGTTGCATTCATCGCAATCACTGTGAATGAATACTCAGAATGCAGTCAAGGCGATAATTGAGCATGAGTGACTTTATTCAATAAAAGACAGGAGGGCTTGAGAGGTCAGGGGTGAAGATGGGACCCCTCTTGTCAAGATGAGAGTGGCTCAGAGCTGGTGCTGCTGCCTGGTGCCTGGGACTGGCAGCCTGACTCTAAGTCCCCATCTAAGATGCTCAGCTTCACCTCACTGATGCTGACCTGCTCCTGCATGGTGGTGCAGCTGCTGGGGCACTCGGGCTGTGCTTGGGATGGGCAGCACTGCAAAGGCACTGGGTCACAATCCAGGCAGGTGACTGCTGTGTCTGGCAGGCTCAGGTCAGCATCTTCAGCAGAGCCAGGAGATATGAGAGCATGAACGTGGATGAGCCCCTTGTGTCCATCACTGTTACCATGTGGAAGGCTGTCATCCGAATTGCAGCGATTCGTGCTTAATAAGAACTCTCCATTGATGGAAACACACTGCACATCACTACTTGGTTTGGATCTTTGGGGTTGACAAGGGCTCGAATCACCTAGGAAGGCATAGAAACACAAGGGTTAGTGTCAAACGTTTGCAAGTTGAATCATGAAAGGTTGTTGATATTTGGTAATAGAGTGGCGGCAGGAAGAAGCAAATAGGCTTCAAGCAACAGAGCCACTGTCTTGAAAGTGATCCTCGTGCAGGTCCAGCTCGTGTGTTGTTTCACTGTAATCTGCTTCTTTGGGTCTACCTAGTGGGCAGCAACACTCGAGTTGTTACTGATATCATTGAAAAGAACTGGAGACAATTGTTCTATTCCTAAGAGCTTCAAGGTGCCTAGAAGCACAAATAGAAACCAGCAGTATTTCATCACTTCACCAAAAGGAAGGTCAAACACCTGAGCTGTGAAGAGCAGTTACAGAACCTATGCATAAGATCACACCAGACATACTTTGTTCTAACAACAGTTATGGCACATAGTCCATTTCCTTCAATATTCCCAAAATGAAATGATGTGGAGCATTACAGGGAAAGAAACACTGCACACAGACACTATGACCCCGATTATACTCAAGCAGCAGACTTAAAACAAGTCAGAGTTTTAGATTCCAGGATATTTCAGGACCTATCATGTGTGAAATTCAGTTACACAACAGTGCCTGGGTGCCTGCGTTTCAAGCAACTTTCAGATCACAGCCATGTAAAATAAAAACAAATTCAGTGCAGAAATAGCAATCCTGTACCTTAATACTCATGAGATTATCCATTTTTTACAGCACTCTGACTAAGTTCTAAAACTTGCTCATCCCAGTTCACTTCAACAAGTTCCACCAGTTCAAGCAATGCAGTTCTGAGATCCTATGTATGTTAGGCAGATAGAATTGAACAGTGCAGAAATAATCTCTGACAGCTTTAAGAGCTCCATTCTGCTTACAAACTCTCAGTCCAAAATTATTCGCAGTTTTAAGGAAATGAACACCTGAAGCAGTTGGATCATCTGCCATTTGCCGCATTCTGCTTCTTGGCATCATGATTAGCACAAAGGGTTTTCTGCTGTCCTGCAGAGATGGACGAAGTCCTGCTTACAAATGGACCAAGTTCCAGTGTACAGCAGAGATTTTACCAGACTAACAAACCACGTCATTCAATTCATTTGCTCAGGTTGTTATGCACTCAGAAAGGAAACAGAACTAACTGTTGAATTCTGAAGGTAATCTGTGGGGTCCTGTAGAGAGTGTTTTTTACAGCTAGTTAGCTGAGAAGGGTCGTAAACACGGTGCGGTTAATCAAGCAGCCATAACACCTGCAAGGACAGGGAGAACATCAGGATGCCCTGTGATGGTTAGAAACTAGCCATGGTTCTGGGAACTCAGCAAGGGAGTAGCTTTCAGGATGATAACAACAAGCTGTTAAGATACTCGGGGATAGTATGTAATTGGGAACCAATGATGAGCTCCACTTTTGCAATATGTATGAGCTAATTATCCGTATTATAAAGGTACACGCAGCCAAGGAATAAATGAGATTAGCTGATCATGTCAATGACAGGTGTGGTCGTCTGCTTTTCTCCCGCCGTTCTGCAACATCGTTGTTGTTTAGTGTCACTGGGTTCGTTAAACTGCTGTTCATTCTCAGATCGTTGGTTTTTTTTCATTTTTTCCCTCCTAGACCCACTCGCAATCTTACTTCCCTTCCCCTTTCGGCCGCGCCGCACCGCGCTGTTAGAGAGGGGAGGTTCTTTGTTCCTTTTCTCCCTGGGTTTGTTCCCACTGTCATCGAGTGAGCTCTAGAGAGAACTCCGTGACACAAACTCATTGCAAAGTCTAAGCTAGAAGAAGCGTCACCTCAGTGTATCCCAGAAAAAGAACAGCGTTGAGATTTTAATTGGTTTTGTTTTTTTGTTTTATTGGGGGTGGGTTGTTTTTTGTTGGTTTTTTAGGGTTTATTTTTGTTTTTTTTGTCTTTTTTTTTTTTTTTGGGGGGGGGGGGGGGCGGAGGGGTGGAGGGGTGCAAGGGGAAGGGAGAGGGAGGGGACAGTTGTTTGGTTATTTTTAATATACAATAAAGCTATGCAGTTCCGCTGTCAGTCGCCTCAGAGAGTTCCCGAAGGAGCTCAACCACATTCTGCTCAACATCGAGTTGTTCCATTGAGTGGAGCAATGGTAGTCTTGCAGATGGAGCAGTGCAGGAATTCTGACAGGATCTCCAGGTGTATCCAGTTCATCAACTGAAAGCTCCACAACCAAATTGGAAGGGACCAGTCCTCTTGTGCCATCTGTCAGCTCTCCCTGAAACCAGCCATTCTCACCCACATCTCCAAAGACATTACGTTTTGTCCGGCAGTCAGAGGAAGCTTGTTTTCTGGGTCCTCATTAGGACTCTCAACAGGAATGTAGCTGTGTCGAGCTAAGAATCTTCAAACTGCTGGTGATACCTGTCCTGGAGAACGCAGGATGAAGGACAAAAGCTCTGCTCTCACATTCAGGGCCATCCTCTGACAGAAGGCAGCACTCAGGACTGTTCCCAAGGATCTCTTTCATGGCTTTCAGTTCAAGCTCCTGGTCTTCCAGATGACCTTGAAGACTTCGGGCCTCTTCAATGGCAGAATGGAATGGACTGGAGCTATTACGGAGATTCTTGTTTGACTGGGTCAGAATCTGTCTCGTTGCCTTCCCCAGCTCCATCTGCTGCTTCTGCTGCTCTCTTTTCCCTCTTGCGCGCTCTGTGAGAATGAGTTTCAGAAAGCACTACTCAGTGACAGGAAATAAGGGGAAACTTGAAAGACTTTGCAACCTAAGTCCTGGCAGTGTACTGCCAGCGGCTGATTTGGCCGTCCAGGATCCTGGCACCACAAATGCTTCATTGCCAAATGCAGCAATAAGGTGTTCTGGGGAAAGGCCAACTCACAGGTAGTCTTTGAGCACCCATATCCCAAAACCAACGGCCAGCACCAGCGCAGGCAGCAGCATCGCTGAGACCGTCACCGGAATGCGGCGCTTCCGCACAGATGTGTGAGCAGCAGCCTCTGTGCTTTTGCCTGTGTTCATCCCTGGAAGAAATGAGACAATGTCCCACGTTACCTTCAGCTGCGCTACAGATAATCTCTCAGTGTGCTTCATGGACCCAAGAGGTCATTTTGTCAGTGGGTGCCTCCGTCTCTGGTGCCGAAGCACCGGAGGACAAGAAGGATTGCTTCCACCTCTCGTTGGGTATGGAGAGGCTGCACAGGCACTACCCGTGTCCTCCTCTGGGCCGAGAGCTGGGGCTGTACTCTGGGGTCTGGGCTTGGTCCGTGGGGAGAGCTACAGAGCAGAATCCCTCACGCTTTTCCCGGCATGCGTGTCCTGAGCTCCCCCTGTGGGACGCCCCCCAGGCTGAAGGTCAGGCTTCAGCCAGCACAGGGCACAGCCAGAGCCAGCCCAGGGGAGAAACACTCCTGCTTCTTTTACATGTGCTCTATGCTCACACGCTCAGGTCTGGCTGCTGACCTGGTGTGCAAGAGCTGGCAGCAAGAGCCTGCAGGCACGCAGTGACTCTGGTTCGTGACACCGTATGATCATGGGACAGAAATTACCTGGCATGCTGGTTGGTGCTGCCTGCATTCCTCTGTCCGGGACCGGCAGTGTGGGATATCCGCCTTCCTGCAGCGCATCCGGGACTGGCAGTGTGGGATATCCACCTTCCTGGAGTGAATCCGGCTCACTTTGTTGGTCTGTTCCTTTAGAAAGAAAGCAGGGCAGTAGGATTGGGATGTCACGTGCCCTCATCAAAAACTGAGCTTCTCCAATCCCGAACTCAGGTAAAGTCCAGGCCCCCCCCCAAGTACACTGTGAGCCCCTCTGTTACCCAAGGGCATTCGGGCCCTCCCAGCTATTGGACAATGCTGACTCCCTCACACCTCTTGAGAAATCAGCTCCTGTGCAAGGCCCTCACATACTGTGCTGTCACCAGCCCGTCACAGCCAGGTAGCTGCAGGCTGAAATCCAAGATCTAACACACAGTCCAAGCCTTCAGAATTAGCATCTCCACCTCATTTCCAGCATTAGCAAAGGCAGCCAACCCTGCTCGGGATGCTCCTCCTGCCTTGAACTTGCTCAGCTGCACGGAGGGCTTTGGATGAACAGAAGCACAGCGCTTGCCACTTTGCCACTTGCTGCCATCTGGGTGCCAACGACTGCACAAAGCAGCTCTGACAAGTAATGGTTGTGCTGGGGGAGCAGCTGCCTCTGGGTCTTGGCTGGATGCAGACCATCTGGCAGCAGACCAGCTCTGGTGCTTGACAGCACCTGCAAGGTGATACATGGAACACGGCTGCAGCACGGCTCTGACCCATCCCTTCCTGCTGTGCAGGCTACAGCCTGCCCACACCTGTATATCACACCTCAGCTTCCCAGGTCCCACAGTGAACAGACTGAAGTATACCCACCACGCTCTGCCTTCTCCATTTCCTTCAGCAGTTGCTTCAGGAGACGGGATGAGCCCTGAGAGTATTTTCCTCGTGTGGATTCATCCTCTTCTCTTTCCGGACCTTAACAGAATGTATGAAGTTAAATATCATGTGCATGAAGATCTGAAGATCAGCGGCGAGTCAGCCAAGTCAGTGAAGACAGAGTACTCACTGCTGGGATTCCAGCTGGGCTCCAGCACAGGAGGAAACCGATGACCGGGCAAGGCCCACACTGGGGGCACTTCTGCAACCAAAGACCCATGAAAAGTTTTAGTCACACACTACAGCATCAACTGAGTAGCAGAGCATACAGGGGACAGGGCCTGCAGACACAAGTGTGATCAGACACAGGTGAGGAGAGCTTCCGGCACATGTGGGGGCCTCCTTTTCCCTGAGTGACCTGTAGGGTCTGGCGGTGGTTGGGGAATGCCACAGCCCGAATACAAAGGTCTGGGCTCCCTCAGCTGCAGAGGGGCAGCGGTAACCTTCCCACTGAAACATGGCAGCTCTCTGAGAGAAAAAATACTCATGGCTCATCTGTGCAAACCCTTCTGGGCACAAACAGGCTTGGAAGACCTGGAGAGAATCTCCAGTAAAATTGCACCCAGGTAAACCATGAGAGCATGAACGTTTCAGCCTCCAAGGAAACAGACACTCACAACTTACCCCTGGGTCGTCCCCCAGGCACAGGCATGAAGTCCGGATCCAAAGGAGCATCCGGAAAGGGAGCACGAAGCTCATCATCTAGAATCAAGAACAGATGAGAGAAGTTCCCACTATATGCACTATATGGTGTGATCTCCTTCTCCCTCAGTAACTGGATGTGGAGAATAACTCAGGTCATGATTTCCAAAGTTGCAGGGTGGACGGGATGACCCGTAGGCTGGCACCTGGCAGCGTATGCAGTGCTCTCTCCGGGCCACGTGCCACATCTCTCACAGATTACGTGGAAGAAGATGCAGCCCCCCAGGGCTTTCTTACTGGGAGGCCTCTGATGGACAGCAAGGTCACACTGAGGCACTGGAGGAAAGCACACCTGTCTCTTCCCCTGGGCTGTGGACTGGGGCTCTGGCTTGGAAACTGGGGAGTGCCATGAGCCTGAAGCAGAAATGCTCATGCACGCCCAGCATGCCTCTTCTGAACTCTCCCCGGGCATCTCCCAGGACGAAGGCTGTGCTGCAGCCAGCAATTAGCAGAGCTACAGCCTGGCATGGCTGGAGCCAGCCCTGGGGAGCAGCGCAGCCACGGGCTCTTGCCCGTCTCCTGCAGTGCTGCCCATCACCCTCTACCCAGCAACACCCCCATGGAAGGCAGGCCCCAGGCAAGTGTACTACAGGGCCGTGGGGACACAGCCTGACTTCTTGTTCCCAGCGCTGCTCAGTTTGGGTCCCATCTCTACCCACTCACCTGCTCCCCGTGCTCGCCACGGAGCAGCACAGCTCTCCTGAAAACTCATGGCCACCAATAGGAGGAAGAGGACAAGGCGGGCAGGGTCCATGGCCGCCCCCACACTTGCACCACGCTTCCAACACCACTGCTGCAGCCACAGTGAGTGTCGCACTGAGCCAAGCCTGCAGCAAGGTCTTGTGAGCTCATGACGCAGCTCAGCACAGTCATAGGATGGGGCATTGTGACCTCACATCTCTGTGATTCCGGGTGGTGGCTCCCCGCAGGCTGCTGCTCTTGTGATGCACTGCACCAGGGCTGTGTGGGGCTGGTGCTTACATCATAGAAATGCAGAATCATAGAATGGCTTGGCTTGCAAGGGACAGTGAAGAACTCAGAACCCCAGCCCCACTGCCTCGGGCAGAGATGCCACCCACAGAGTCTTGCTGCCCAGAGCTCCATCCAGCCTGGCCTTGAACACCTCCAGGGATGGAGCATCCACAACTTTGCTTGGCAAACTTTTGCAGAGCTTCAACAACCCCAAGAAGGCATTATTTCCAGCCTGGTGCACCACCTCAGGCCACAGAGGTAGTGACGCAATATGCACAGGTTATCCACGCGTGTGAAATGTGCTGCAATTAAGCAAGCCAAGTGGATACATCCTCTCCAGTGTGGAGGATGATGGCTGAAATACAAACACGGAGAAGCTGACCTTCCCACAGACCCGCCAAGTCAAGTGTCACGTGCTTACATTTTTGTTGATAGATCTGCAGTTTCATCTTTTTTTGATGGCTAAGGAAATCCCCTTTCCTGCACCAAGTGTATTTCCCACGTGTAACGTGCTTCCAAGCCTGATTTTAGTAGCAGATATTGAAGGCTTGCTAGTTGGCACCTCCCATCCCCAAAGTCCCAGTGAACTCACCCACTGCTGGCAACTGGATGCTTGGTGGCGAGAGAACCATCACCTATAGGATCCAACCTGGGTTTCCAGAAACTGTTGCACCTTCGGATACATGGCGATAAATACTGTGTCCATACAACACCCTCATTGAATCAGAGCCTGCCACCTTCCCTACAACCAGGCAAAGGGCACAAAGGAAGCTGAACTGCTGAACCAGGCACCAATGGGGCTTATGTGTTTGCATCAAAAGACAAAATACCAAGCAGAGAGCGTGGGAATCAGATGTTGTTTCTGAAGCAGAATTAAGATTAAAAAAAAATTGATTTCACAGTCTGACATCAACCCTCCTCCACCCCTCCCATTACCCCCCCCCAGCGCACCCCTCCCTTCCTTCCCTCTTTGTTTAACAAAGACTTTGAATAAAATCATCATATCAATACTACAATTGCTGGCCTGGGATTATTATCACCTCTTTCGGGTTCCTGGACAGGAGAGGTGCACCCCACTGATTTCAGCGGTCCTGCCTGGGTGGTGAGGTGACTTCACAGAATCACAGAATCACAGAATCACAGAATTGTAGGGGTTGGAAGGGACCTCTAGAGATCATCGAGTCCAACTCCCCTGCCAAAGCAGGCTCCCTACACCATGTTGCACAGCTCGGCGTCCAGGCGGGTCTTAAATATCTCCAGAGAAGGAGACTCCACCACCTCCCTGGGCAGCCTGTTCCAGTGCTCTGTCACCCTCACTGTAAAGAAGTTCTTGTACACACTCGTGTGGAACTTCCTATGCTGTACTTTCATCCCATTACCCCTAGTCCTATCCCCACGCACTACTGAAAAGAGACCAGCCTCACCACTATGGCTCCCACAACTCCAATATTTATAGACCTGGATCAAGTCCCCTCTCAGCCTTCTTTTTTCAAGGCTAAACAGACCCAGTTCCCTAAGTCTCTCCTCATAGGGGAGATGCTCCAGGCCCTTCACCATCTTAGTGGCCCTCCGCTGGACTCTTTCCAAGAGATCCCTGTCTTTTTTGTACTGGGGAGCCCAGAACTGGACACAATATTCCAGATGAGGCCTCACCAGGGCAGAGTAGAGGGGGAGGATCACCACCTTTGACCTGCTGGACACGCTCTTTTTAATGCACCCCAGGATGCCATTGGCTTTTTTGGCTACAAGGGCACACTGCTGGCTCATGGTCAATCTATCATCCACCAGGACGCCCAGGTCCCTCTCTGCAGAGCTCCTCTCCAGCAGCTCTTCCCCCAGCCTGTACTGGTGCATGCAGTTATTTCTACCCAGGTGCAAGACTCTACACTTGCTTTTGTTAAACCTCATCCGGTTTCTTACTGCCCAGCTCTCCAGCCTGTCCAGGTCCCGCTGAATGGCAGCACAGCCTTCAGGCGCGCCAGCCAATCCTCCCAACTTCGTGTCATCAGCAAACTTGCTGAGGGTGGTCACTATCCCCTCATCAAGGTCGTTGATGAAGATGTTGAACAAGACCGGACCCAGCACAGACCCCTGGGGGATGCCGCTAGTTACAGGCCTCAAGTCAGACACCGCACCGCCAACGACAACCCTCTGCACTCTGCCAGTCAGCCAATTCTCAACCCACTTCACTGTCCGCTCATCTATCCCATACTTCCTCAGCTTTGTTATACGGATGTCATGGGGGACAGTATCAAAAGCCTTACTGAAATCAAGGTAGACTACATCTACCGCTCTCCCCCTGTCCACCCAGCTAGTGACATCTTCATAAAAGGCCACCAGGTTGGTCGAGCATGACCTCCCCTTGGTGAACCCATGCTGAGGACTGCTGATAACCTCCTTATCACCCAGTTGTCTGGAGATGGCATCCAGAACAAGCTGTTCAATCACCTTCCCTGGGACAGAGGTGAGGCTGACCAGCCTGTAATTACCCGGGTCTTCCTTCTTGCCCTTTTTGAAGACTGGACTGACACTGGCCGTCCTCCAGTCTTCAGGCACCTCCCCAGTTCTCCAAGACCTCTGATAGATTACAGAGAGCGGCTCAGCAACGACCTCCGCCAGCTCTCTCAGCACCCGCGGATGCACCCCATCAGGTCCCATGGATTTATGGACCTTAATGTTTCCTAGGCACTCACAGACCACCTCTTCCCCGACTAAAGGGAAATCTCCCATTCCCCGGACTCTCTCATCAACCTCCAGGGTCTGGGATTGCTGAGGGAGAGTCCTTTCACTAAAGACAGAAGCAGATGATCCTGCGGGGTAAAAGCCCACAAAAGGCAAACCACAATTAGTATCGAGACCCTGTTGCTTTTGTTGTAGAAAATACAGCGGTTTAAATGTGATAATGATCCAGATTAGAGAAACAATAGGGTTGTGTTACCTCCGCTTTAACATGTTAACTTTACAAAATTTGTTTTTGAACCATTGCTCCCCCTCCTCGTGTGTGTAGGAACATAAGGGAAAGAGATACCTAAGAAAATCTCTTAGTATGTATATTGGCATATCAGAGGGATATTGCTGGGGAACCGGGAGGGACTCTAAGCAAGAACACCCTCATCAAATAATGTAATCATTGGTGGTTAGTATATAAGTTGGAGGACGGGTTAAAATGATCCCAAAACCAGGAAAAAGGATAGGGAAAAGATGTTTAAATATTGTGTTAGATATGGCCTAGAGATCCACTACAGGGAAAATCAATATTTGGCCAAAATATGGATCTGATGAAGGTTGGGTTTCTCAGATCTCGAATTTATATGTAAAGAACAAAACCCCTTTTCAAAGGAGGAATCAGAATATGCTGCCTGTTGGATACAAGAAATCAGCCTGTTATTAGTAAAAAGAAAAAGGCCCGGACCAGGAAGGAGAGGAATTAGAAAAAGGAACTAATCAATGGGACCCTCCTGAGAATCTCCCCCCCATATAACCCCAATGTAGCACAAAGGGAGACAGGCACTGCCCCAGTAAGAGGAAATGGTAAAGCACACAGGGACATTTCACAGAAAAGAGGGTGTCACGGTTTGAACTAAAAATCCACCTGCGCCCGTGACAGGGGCTGTGGGCCCCGGAGGGGCCCTAGGCCGAAAGGAAAAAAAATTAATTAGGAAAAGAAAACAGCGGCAACGATCTAAGGAGGCACACTTATTTACTAAATACTATATCGAAATACAGGATAACACAATATAATACAATATAATTGAAAATTGAGCTAACGAATCAAGCAAAATAGGAGAGAGAATGAGTCCCGTAACCGAGAGGCCTACTGTAAATCTAGGCGAACGGCTGAAGGCTCCCACACACTCCCCTGAACGCCAGAACTCGAAAGACGTCAGTCTGTTCTGCGACAGAGTTAATATAGAGTCCAGGTCCCGTGACCTATCGTGTTGTTCCCTGGGAGATGTAGTCTTCTTCTGTAAGTTGCAGATTCAGTAAAATTATTCATGCTTAATATGATGTTATGATGTGGAATACTGATAGCAAAAATTACAAAATTATTAAACCATGACATTCCACCCCTTATTCTACATCATTACATTATGTTTATACATACATACACACTCATATGTATAATTGTGAATAATCAGCAACCTTATTTTTTCTCAACAATTTATATTTATTCCATACAAATCCCTAAGTTGAGAACAAAACTCTATAACCTAATCTACTATTTATTAATTTTGAGAAAATGGCAAAACTGCCAGAAAAAGGAAAACATGTCAGCGGTAGAGGGGAAAGGCAGCGCTAGTAGGGCGTCCCCCACATCAAGGTGCACTCATCCTTTCCCAGCCACCACGGCAGATTTCCTTTTGACTTATACTTCTTTCCATGTGTGCTCTACACATGCATGGCCAGTGCAGGATATAGAGTCCAGATGGAAAACTTGCTTACAGAATGCCTAATTAAGGTATATAGAGAAAAAGTGTTTCCTTAATATTAATCCACTCTATCTTAAGTCCTATACCTAATTGAACTATTCTGTATCTAATGGAAATATTTTCTGAGACTCTACCTATATATTTACAGGAAAATCATTGGCTGCACTCCCCCAACATCAAATTCCCTTGTGGTACACATTGAACATTCCCATTTTTGTCCATCACCCACCATGTGCACCCAGGTCCCTGGGCAAAAACAGTACCCTGGAGAGGTTTGCCCTTTCCAGACGCTGGAAGGACCCAAACCGTCTTTCCCAACACGCTCTTTATGTGTACTACAGGAACCTTATCTCCCTCCACGGTACGTAGGGAGCTGGATTGGTTAGGACCATTGCGATTACTAGATCCTCGAGTGTTGACCAACCAGGTGGCTTCTGCTAAATGGTTCTCCCAATTTTTATACGTTCCGCCACCCATTGCTTTCAACATAGTTTTCAACAACCCATTGAATCGTTCAATCTTACCAGAAGCTGGTGCATGATAGGGAATATGGTAAATCCACTCAATGCCATGATTTTTGGCCCAAGTGGTTACAAGGGAATTTTTAAAATGGGTCCCATTATCTGATTCAATTCTTTCTGGAGTGCCATGCCGCCACAAGATTTGCTTTTCCAACCCTAATATGGTGTTTCGGGCGGTAGCATGGGGTACTGCGTATGTTTCGAGCCACCCAGTGGTTGCCTCCACCATGGTGAGTACATAACGCTTACCATTGCGAGATCGTGGCAAGGTGATATAATCAACCTGCCATGCCTCTCCATATTTATACTTTTGCCATCGCCCTTCCCCCCAAAGAGGTTTCATCCTCTTGGCTTGTTTAATTATGGCGCATGTTTCACAATCATGAATAACCTGAGCAATAGCGTCCATAGTTAAGTCCACCCCTCGGTCTCTGGCCCACTTATATGTTGCATCCCTTCCTTGATGACCTGAAGTCTCATGGGCCCACCGAGCTAGGAATAATTCACCCTTGTTCTGCCAGTCCAAGTCTATTTGAGCCACCTCAATTTTGGCAGCTCGATCAACCTGATGGTTATTTTTATGTTCTTCAGTAGCCTTACTTTTAGGCACATGAGCATCTACATGGCGCACCTTTACAACAATGTTCCTTATTCGGGCAGCAATGTCTTTCCACAGTTCAGCAGCCCAAACAGGTTTACCCTTTCGTTGCCAATTATCATTTTCCCACTGTTGCAACCACCCCCATAAGGCATTTGCCACCATCCATGAATCAGTATAAAGATGAAGAACCTCTCCCGTTCAGCCACATCTAAAGCCAGCTGAACAGCCTTTACCTCTGCAAATTGACTTGATTCTCCTTTACCTTCAGTGGCCTCTGCAACTTGTCGTGTGGGGCTCCATACAGCAGCTTTCCATCTGCGATGCTTCCCTACAATACGACATGATCCGTCTGTGAATAGGGCAAATTTCTTTTCGTTTTCTGGTAGCTCATTGTATGGTGGTGCCTCTTTAGCACGTGATACCTCTTCTGTAGGTGGTGTTTCAATTTTTTTACTCTCAGGCCAGTCCATGATCACTTCTAGAATTCCAGGACGGCTGAGTTTTCCCATTCGAGCTCGTTGAGTAATTAATGAAATCCACTTACTCCAAGTGGCATCAGTAGCATGATGGGTGGAGGGAACCTGTCCTTTAAACATCCAGTTTATTACTGGCAAGCGAGGTGCTAGAAGAAGCTGAACCTCTGTCCCAACTACTTCAGAAGCAGCCCGAACCCCCTCATACACGGCTAAGATCTCCTTCTCAGTCGGAGTGTAGCGCTCCTCAGACCCTTTATATGCTCGACTCCAAAATCCTAGGGGTCGGCCTCGGGTCTCTCCTGAGGCTCTTTGCCACAAACTCCAGGTGGGACCTTTCTCTCCAGCAGCAGTGTAGAGGATGTTCTTCACATCCTGTCCCGTCCGTACTGGCCCCAAGGCCACGGCACGGGCTATTTCTTGTTTTATCTGCTCAAAAGCCTGCTGCTGCTCAGGACCCCATGAGAAATTATTCTTCTTCCGTGTTACCTGATAGAGAGGGCTCACTATGTGGCTGTAGTTTGGGACATGCATTCTCCAAAAGCCCACTACTCCCAGAAAAGATTGGGTCTCTGTTTTATTTGTGGGCGGAGACATAGCAGTGATTTTGTCAATCACATCTGCTGGGATGTGACGACGTCCATCTTGCCATTTTATGCCTAAGAACTGGATTTCCTGGGCAGGCCCCTTCACCTTGCTGCGCTTAATGGCAAAACCAGCTTTCAAAAGAATTTGGATTATCTGTTTCCCTTTCTTGGAAACCTCTGCTGCTGTATGGCCCCACACCACAATGTCATCAATATACTGCAAGTGTTCAGGAGCATTACCCTGTTCCAAAACAGCTTGGATTAATCCATGGCAAATGGTTGGGCTGTGCTTCCACCCCTGGGGTAAACGGTTCCAGGTATACTGAATACCTCTCCAGGTAAAAGCAAACTGTGGCCTACATTTTGCAGCCAATGGGATGGAAAAGAAGGCATTAGCAATATCAATGGTGGCATACCACCTAGCTTCTTTTGACTCCAATTCATACTGGAGTTCTAGCATGTCTGGTACAGCAGCACTTAATGGAGGTGTGACTTCATTCAGGCCACGGTAATCTACCGTCAGCCTCCATTCCCCACTGGTTTTACGCACTGGCCATATGGGGCTGTTAAAAGGCGAGTGAGTTTTGCTAATCACTCCCTGATTTTCTAATTGGCGAATTAGCTTTTGAATGGGGAGCAATGAGTCCCTATTGGTGCGGTACTGCCGTCTGTGAACCACTTTGGTGGCAATTGGTACCTCTTGGTCTTTTACCTGGAGCAACCCCACAGCAGAAGGATCATCTGACAGACCAGGTAAAGTCGACAGCTGCTTAACACCATTTGTGTTTACAGCAGCTATCCCAAAGGCCCATCGATACCCCTTGGGATCCTTGAAATATCCCATCCTAAGGTAATCGATTCCCAGTATACATGGAGCCTCTGGACCAGTCACAATAGGGTGCCTTCGCCAGTTTTTACCAGTGAGGCTTATTTCGGCCTCCAACATAGTCAATTCTTGGGAACCCCCAGTCACTCCATGGATATATATTGGTTGTGTCCCTTGGTGACTTGAGGGCATTAGGGTGCATTGTGCACCGGTGTCCACCAAGGCTTTATATTTCTGTGGTTGAGATGTGCCAGGCCACTTAATCCACACAGTCCAGTATACTCTGTTGTCCCTTTCCCCCCCCTGGCTGGGGGCAGGGCCCCTCTATTGTTTACCTCGTTGACTTGCAGCAACTGGAACTCTCCCCTTCTTGGAAGAGTTCACCTTGGTAGTTGTTTCACCTTGTAATTCTTTCACTCGTGCCTGAAGTGCAGAAGTGGATGAATTACACCACTTCTTCATGTCCTCCCCATGACTACAGAGGAAAAGCAACAAGGCAAGACGTGTAGTCTCATTGTTGATTCGAGGTGACTTATCATCGTCATTTGCTTGAATACGACGTCTCTTTTTAATGGTTGAGATTTTCGATGATACAAGTCGAGAGGAACTCATGTTGTTTAGCTTCCTCAATAGGCGATTGTGGAAATCCTGGTTTCCATCATCTTGTACCACCGTGGATTCATCTACATCAGGCACATTAGCCAATTTGTCAATAATATCATTTTGTGTTCCCTCCACTTCGTTTAACCTTTCCACAATTTTGACAATGGCTGAAGTATACAGATTAACTTCTGTGGCGCTTATAAATAATTCAAGTTCCTGAAGTCTGCCAATTAGTTCATTCACAAAGGGTTTCCTGTCCCCTTTGCCATATACTAATGCAAGTGCACTGGCATGCTTTTCTGGAGCTGCTTTTGTAAAGTCACGCCACATTTGTCGTGGAACGCGGACTGCTTCAGGATCATGTAATTGGTCTGGATCGTTACGATTGAACTCGCGGCTGTATAGCATTTCCACCAGAGCATTTTCTCTCAAAAATTGGATACCTTTCTCAATATCAGTCCATTTCTTTCTCTCAGGCTCCAAGTCCCTTTTAAAGGGGAATCTATCTCTTACCGCTATCAACATCCGCTTCCAGAGGGTGTAGGACCGATTTTGGCATGTGCCAATACCTCTGTCCACACGTGGGTCCCTGGAAATGCTACCCAGTTGGCGAGCTTCACTGCCATCGAGCCATGCACTGTTGGCACCATTGTCCCAGCAGCGAAGTAACCAAGTGACCATATTTTCTTTTGGCTGACGTGTGTAATCCTTTCTTAGATCTCGAATTTCACTCAGTTTAAAAGATCGATCAATAATGGTCGTAATACTTTGCTCACCTTTTGCTCTATCAAGAGTCCCAGGTGTTGATGGTGGCAACTGTGTTGATGAGGCTGCCCCATCTACAAGTTTGGACTTGAGAAATTCTCGTAAAGAAAAAGTAGCTTTTGGCTCCTCTTCTGACTCTGACCCTGACCCTGATGCTTGTGTTATTTCCTCCAGGTAACTCTCCTTCTTTTTCCTCTCTCCTAACTTTCTCTGCTCCTCTAACTTCTTCTGCTCCTCTATCATCTTCTGCTCCTCTATCATCTTCTGCTCCTCTATCATCTTCTTATACCCCTCTAACATCCTCTGCTCCTCCAACTTCTTCTGGTCTTCTGACTCCCCCTGCTCCCCTGAGTCTCCTGAGTCCTGCTCTCCTAACTCCCTCCGCTCTTCTAACTCCTTCTGCATTTTCTCTGAGTTGAAACTTGTTTTGTCTTTCGCCCTCTTACAGGGGCAACCAACATTGTATCTGGTGTCCCAGATGGTTGGTCCAATTGGACTACCTGTGCCCCTGGTGGCTGGTCAGATTGGACTACATGTGCCCCTGGTAGTTGGTTAAATACATTCAACTCACCCTGGAGGGCACATAGCTGGTCTCGGAGAGCGTTCCGCTCAAACTGGACAGCACCAAGCTCAGTCTGGAGGCTGTTGTAGTTGGACTGGATAGTGTTGTACCCGAACCGGAGGACGTTATGCTCGGCCTGGAGGGCAGTGTGCTCAGTCTGGAGAGTGTTGAGCTTGGTCTGGAGGGCATTGTGCTCGGTCTGAAGAGCGTTATGCTCGGACTGGAGGGCATTATGCTCGGACTGAAGAGTGTTGTGCTCGGTCCGAAGGGTATTGTGCTCAGTCTGAAGAGCGTTATGCTCGGACCGGAGGGCATTATGCACAGACTGAAGAGTGTTGTGCTCGGACTGGAGGGTGTCGCAGTTGGATTGGAAGGCATCATGCTTGGCCTGGAGGGTGCCGCACTCAGACTGGACGGCGTCATACTTGGACTGGAGAGTGCTGTGCTCGGTCTGGAGGGCATTGTGCTCGGTCCGGAGGGCATCGCGCTCAGTCTGGAGAGTGTTGTACTCGGACCGGAGGGCGCTGTGCTCGGACTGGAGAGTGTCGTGCTCGGACCGGAGGGCGCTGTGCTCGGACTGGAGAGTGTCGTGCTCGGACCGGAGGGCGCCGTGCTCGGACTGGAGAGTGTCGTGCTCGGACCGGAGGGCGCTGTGCTCGGACTGGAGAGTGTTGAGTTGGGATTGCAGGGAGCTTTTCTCATCCCAAAGTTTTTCTGCGTCAGCTCTAAGATTCTCTTTCTCGTACCAGATTGAGTCTCGTTGGTACAGGAGATCTTTTCTTTCAGCTTCAAAAACTTTTTCTCTCTCTACCTTCTCATCCCAAAGTTTTTCTGCGTCAGCTCTAAGACTCTCTTTCTCGTACCAGATTGAGTCTCGTTGGTACAGGAGATCTTTTCTCTCAGCTTCAAAAGCTTTTTCTCTCTCTACCTTCTCAGTCCAAAGTTTTTCTGCCTCAGCTCTAAGACTCTCCTTCTCGGCCCTGAGACTCTCTCTCTCAGCTTCAAAAACTTCCCTCTCAGGAATGGTATTGACTAAGGCCCGATAAGCATTAGCTAGGCCCAAAATCATTTGTGCCTCCTGAGATCTGCCTGAGCCACAACATTCCTGCCTCAAATATGCAATCAAACTCTCAGGATTCTTCAAGTGTTCAGGAGTGAAGCTCCATAACACTGAAGATGTCTGTCCTTTGAGAATCTCTTCAATTCCCTGCCACTCAGTATTCTCTGGTTCTAGGGAAGACTTCCTCCGGATGTTATAAATCCAGATACTGAGTGAGATTATTACAATAATCAACAGTAAGATCAGGGAGATTAAGAGTGTGGCCCACTGATCATTCAAAAACTGCATAAAGGATTCATAGAAAGAAAGAGGAGCACGCTTAAAAATCACCATTTCTGTATAATTAGTTGCATTAGTTGCTCCCTCTGGAGCTGTATACAGATACGAAGTGAGCATTGCTAACCATGCTTTCAATCCATTATACAATTGTATAGCTCCATAAGAAAAAGTGGCCAGCTTAAACATGACCCAATATGTTCGGAGCGTCTCAAAAAAGGAACCAATGGCACACAGTCCCTGGTAAAACAAATTTAGTAGAGAAAACATTTTTTTTTTCCTCCAATAGAGAGAAAAAAGTAAAAGAAAACAAAGCTCAGCAGTGTTTATAAAATATACCGGAGTATTGGCAGTCCGCCTGGACTTTCAAGGTCAAGTTCGCAGGTGCAGAACCGCAAACACGAGATAGCTCCTTAACAGGGAAAAAAACTCGTAGCTCTGTTAAAAGCTAAAAGAGCAACAGAAGAAAACACAGAAAAACAGCAACTCAATTTGCCCGCATTCTCCACCAAAATCTGTCACGGTTTGAACTAAAAATCCACCTGCGCCCGTGACAGGGGCTGTGGGCCCCGGAGGGGCCCTAGGCCGAAAGGAAAAAAAATTAATTAGGAAAAGAAAACAGCGGCAACGATCTAAGGAGGCACACTTATTTACTAAATACTATATCGAAATACAGGATAACACAATATAATACAATATAATTGAAAATTGAGCTAACGAATCAAGCAAAATAGGAGAGAGAATGAGTCCCGTAACCGAGAGGCCTACTGTAAATCTAGGCGAACGGCTGAAGGCTCCCACACACTCCCCTGAACGCCAGAACTCGAAAGACGTCAGTCTGTTCTGCGACAGAGTTAATATAGAGTCCAGGTCCCGTGACCTATCGTGTTGTTCCCTGGGAGATGTAGTCTTCTTCTGTAAGTTGCAGATTCAGTAAAATTATTCATGCTTAATATGATGTTATGATGTGGAATACTGATAGCAAAAATTACAAAATTATTAAACCATGACAGAGGGGCATGCTGGGCTCAGGAGAGAATTAAAACAATGTAAAAGGGACATAAAAATTTCTCCTTTCCCAGACACTAGCTGTACCAGCACCTCAGTATACCCCTTATGGGAGGTCCCATTGGGACAAGGACAAATATGCTATGTAAACTCCCCACTCACTAGTGGAGAAATTAGAAATTTTAAGAAGGAAATGAAATCTTTAATTGAAGATTCTATAAGAGTAGCAGAACAATTAGATCAATTTCTGGGGCTTTCAAAACTTTGGTCCCATCAGGACCCCCTGGTAAATATAAAAGTGGGACCTGAGGGGGAAGAAGTTGTGGTTTTAGTTGATACTGGGACAGCTCGTTCATCACTGGCCCGTAAGGTGTCAGGACTCAAATTAACAAATGAGGCCTTAAAGATAACAGGGGTAGAGAGAACCGGGATGACAGTACCACTTTTTGAGAATACTGTATTAAAACTAGGGGATAAAGATGAAATTGGGAATCAAGAAAAACATGAAATAAGGCCATAAAGATAAGGGTGGAACAGCCCAAGGAACTGAATGATATGGATTGCTAAGGGAAAGTTATATGGTATTAAGGGTGTTTGTGGAAACTGAAAAATTGTACTGTTTGATCTGTGGGTTTTGAAGGGAATGGGACAAACTGCTTTGATGGTATAAGAAAGTGTAATTGCTATTGGTATACAGAAAGTATAATTGAGGGTGTGTCAAAGTGTAACTGAAGGTACAAATAGTGAAATCGTGTACAAAGGAAAAAGAGTTGATAAAGTGAGTTTATGTGTGCTGGTATGAGAGCAACCCCCTGTATTGTTTCCCCCCCCTTGCAAGAACTCTTGGAGTGAGAGAGAGCCGGGTACGGAGACTGTTGCTGTAAGCAGCAAAGGGGGGAGGTGGGGAGGAGGGGGCAATGGAAGTGAGAATAGCCTTCATGTGCAGAGATGTAGGAAACCTGAAATCCCAGTGTTAGCACTGGACACCTGGAGAGAAGGAGGTGAAACTGAAATAGGATGTTAGTAGTTTTTGTAATGATGAGAGTTTGGAAAGTGAGAAAGTTTGGGACAGACACAGGCTGGAGGAGTAAGGACTGGCAAGGTATAACAGGGATGTCAGGACTGAAAAGAGGTGAACGATATGAAAACAAAACAAAACTGATTGACAAACAGATAGTAAGGGAATTGGTGATAATAACAGCTGTTACTGTTGTGGTGCCAGAATAGGGCCGTAGGACCCAGAGATCCCCTCAGGGAGAGGTGGGGGGAGTGGGGGCTTGAAGTGCCCAGGGAGGGCTCCGCCCCACTGAAAGGAAAGCAGTGTGCAAACTGCAACGGGAAATTGCATCTAGGGAAGCAGGATAAAGAGATTTATTTTCTGGTGGATATGGGTGCTTCTTACTACTCATAGATGGTTTTGTAACAGTAATAGAAGCTACTGCCCAACAAGAAAAGGTTTATGGTTTTTTTTTTTGGATTAATTAAATATAAACTAAGTAGGAATACAGAAATTCTTGTACCTGCCAGGTTGCTCTGGCAAGAAATTTAATAAAACTGGAGCTAAGGGTCCAACAATATTGACTGTTTAAAAACTGTAAGTCTGACATTAGCACAAATGGGGAAAAACAATGTTGTACCCCAGGAGTCACAGCAATATCAAACATGATGCACTTAGGGGTGTGGGCATCAGGGCCAAACATGAAGCCCTGAATAGAAGTTAAAAGCAAGAGATTGCCCAGCCAGGGTAAAGTGGTACCCTATAAGGATACATAACTGTAGAAGGATAGAAGACTTTCTGGAGTTTGGACTCCAATTTTGCAAAAATTTTTGATAGCAAGTGCTGTAGTTTGGTACAACACTTGAAGGCAAGTAATAGAATTGTTGAATGCATACACTCAGTGGTGGCAAATCCATGCACTTTATTAACCCAGTTAAGGAATGAATAGGTGGAGTTTACCTTCTGGATTTGAAGGATGTTTCTTCTGCCTGCTTTCTGTATCACGGCTTTACAAGTTGGTGTGCAGGTTTGGAGGAGCTCTCCCCCTTGCACCCGGCGCTGCGCAACGCTGGAATAAACATACCTGCTTTACAACCCATCTCTGGATTATAGAGTTTGATTCCGCAAGTCAGCTAAACATTTGTGGTTGGTTTTTCTTTTCCCTAAACAAAGCAACCTGTTTTCTGCACTTGCTGTGCCTTACGAAAATGCACAGGAATTAGGCAAGCCTGAGACTCACCAAACACCACATGTGACATTTTGTAAAAGGTCAGTTTTGCAGCAGAGAACCACATATAATTATACCAAGTGTGCAACTACTTTTCCCATGCAGCAGCAGGCAGCAATGAGGCTGTTCTCATAATAAAAATACCATTTGAAAAGTAGTGTAATTAAGTGTATATCATGATGTACCCAGTAGCAACGAGAGCTCTGTTAACAGCTTCTGGAACAAGTAGATCACTCCCATCCCCTGCAATGACTTTGCCTCCAATATCGCATGGCTGATAAATTGCAGTCTTCTGGATATGAAATATTTGCAAGTAATTTGCAAACTGCAGCTAATCAGAACCGTCTTCCATATTGTCACCAACCACTTCAGGCAGCATTGTTCCATTTTGACATCTGGCTATGAGGCATTCATGCACGGCATTCACATACATAGGTCAATAAATAGGAGGGAGGGTGATTTCAAGTACTTATGCTTCCATCAGTTTCTTCTGTGTACCTGTGCAGTAGCTGCCCATCTCACCTGGTAGGTATGAATGCTGTTTTCTACTCCAGGTCAATAAAAGCCTCCATGTTGACATCCACATGCAGATTTGTCCAGCTAACACCATGGAGAAAAGCTTCTAAAAGTCAGTTCAAGTTTTTAATGAGATTGCTGAGCATAAAACCACATGATTCCCATGATTTTTCACAGATTGTTTTCTGCAAACCTGGATCTCACAAGCCTACAAGCAAGGAGAAAGCTTATCGGCACAGCAACAAATAGTACGATTGTGGGTTTTTTTAAATACAATCAGTATATTGTTCTATCACCAGCTGCTTTTAAGGCAATTCACTCCCATCAAACTCTCAAATATTCACCCAAGTCGGCTTTCATCCATGTTTTTACCTCCTGAGCAATTGAATCTATAGGAACTATTGGACTTGGAGACAACACAAGGACATACTGCCAGCTGAGAACCTTTCAGCTAATTCATCCAACAGCATCTAAAGGTTCGAAGCTCACTGAGGGGGAGAACAGTATTTGGGATATTAGAATTCCCCCCAAATGTATTGGGTTTATTTTTCTAAGTTTATTAATTTAAAGCTGAATTTGCACAAGTGAGCGAAAGCACCTTTCTTCCACACTGAGGAATTGGCACCATCTTCTCTCCAAAGAAAATTCTTTAAAAAGGCCCAAAAATTAAGTATACATAAATATTAATGTGTATTCATGCTCTTCTCTCTGCCAGAGTTCTGCTAAGTACACCAGTCACGTGAAAAAAGCAAGCCAGGCCATTCTGAACAAGTACAGTTATTACTGCACAATGGGTAAATAGCAATCAGTCCTAGAGATACTGTTCCTATACAGGGGAGGCAAGACAAAAATAAATAAACCCTTAACCACAATAAAATCCAAACCCAGTTTAAGAAAGCTTGTATTTATTTCAGCCTCAATGGAGTCAGTTTGAAACTGTCAGAGAGACACTGTACACCTATATACAAATTTAAGAACACAACGGAGTAACTGTTACTGTTTATTAACAACCAGTTTTAATAATACGATAAAAGTATGTCCTGAGAAAGGGGAACAAACACGCTTCTTCAAGGTTTTTTAGCTGTTCTGGATCTCAGCCGTCGCTTGATGATCAGATGATCACTTTCCTTCTTTTGTTCCTCAGATTCCTGAAGAAAACATTTCAAAAGTTACTCATCTTTTCACACAAGACTGACAAGCTCTTCTTGACCCACGCAAACATATTTCTTCCCCTAAATGGATTTCAGAATGGCATTTGCTTATTATATTTTATTCAGAAAACTATGGGATACCGAGATCATTTTAATGCAGCTTAATCACAAGGAACAAATATGGAGAATGTACAAAATCCTGTTTATCTTAAAAATCACACACATCTTAGGAAAGCCTGAAGGCAGCTTTCATTTTGAAATACTTGTTTTCAAAAGAGTATTATAATACTTGTTTTGTGAAACATGAAGCGTTCAGAAAACATTTTTAGCCTCAATCCCTGTAGCTATGACTTGCCCAGAATTTCAGTTCTCGGTTCAGTTCCATGTTCTCAGAACTACAGTGAGAAAAGAAATTGTCTCATCTTCTTCATCCTCTAACAAAAAAAATATAACATTTTGGTTTCTGCCCCTATCATTCGTCAAATCATCAAAAAATTCAGAGGGATATTACAGTATGGGCAAATGATCACTATGCTGAACAGAAAAAGGACTCTAATATAATTAAAAGATGCAGTTCCAACAGAGCAAGAATGTTCTTAGCACAATAGCTGCCGACAGAGTCATGAAACTGGCACATCAGATCCTTTGCAAGTTGGCTTAGACAGGAGATCATAGTTTAAGCATACCTAAAAAGCTGTCTAAGTTGTGCTCTAGAAAAGCGTGTAGTAGAATAATCCCACTCCGACACACTGAAATTATCTATGATTCCAAATTAGAAGACATCTCCGTGATTGCTACATCACCTACTTAGTAAACTGTAAGCCAGCCAAACACAGAGATCTTTGAGGACAAAATAAAACAGAACAGCAGGAAGACCAACAAGAATGACTTGGTAGAATAAAGAAATACCTCAGTACTTTCAACCTCCTCCTGCAAATAGATGAAACCTCCAGTCTGTTTGGACTCCTTAGTAGTTTATTTTAAGCCAAGACTACAGTATAATCGCTTACCGAAGAAGCAGGTATTTCTAGAGGGCCAGAAACGACAGTGGAATACAGCTTCCTTTTGGATCGTTTTGGCTTGGTCTCTCCTTCTTCGAGACTTTCAGGTTCGTTTGATTTAGGAGAACTTACTGCTGACATCAGCTTCTTGGCTAGAAGAAATTTGTTTTGATACATAAACCAATCAACTTACTGGATTTGTGAGTCTTTAAATCACTGAATGCAAAAAAAGCTTCGTAACAAACTTGGTTTATAAATGACACGTAAAATTTAAGTGAAAATACTCAGAAATTGTATTTGTTCATCGAGGTTCTTTATTGCTTCTATAGCTGAAACAGTTTATAGCTTCAGGTACGGCAGCTTAAAGCACGCATTAAAATGGAGTATGAAAGACAATCATGGCTCAGAAGTCACTGGAAGTCAGAAACTTCAGCAGGAGTTAAACAACAGGCCTAACTTTCGTGCAGACAGAAGCACAAGACAGAACCAACTTTCTCTGTATACTTGTAGGTTTTCACAAATGTAATAATGAATCTCTGAAGAGACGAATGAATGCATTTACTTCATAAATCAAAGGACAACTTAACATGGCAGACAAGTTCTCTAAGAATACATACATTAATAGCCTACAGCAGAAACAAGCCATTCTACAATGTCTAGAAAACATGGAATAAAACTTATTCTACACCAACCTTTAGAGTGTATAATAGAAGGAGAGCTTTGAATAAAATCTCCAACTTTTTGCAGTGTTTCATCCTTCTTTTTAGTCAGTCTTGAAGCATGTACTCGCTTTCTCAGGAAGTAGTCTTTTCCGGATTTCTGTTCAACAGAGATGTGAACATGTGAAACAAGAGCATTGTTTAAACTTCATTTTAGTTCAACGTTATTTTAAGTTGACATTTTGAGCTTTACTACTGACACCTCTGTTCATTCTGCTGATGATACCACAACGGCAAGTAATGTAGACAATTTTATACCCTTTAGGGAGTTGTCAAAATCTCAGCTATTTCAAGGCATACGTTTCTTACAGTTTCTTAATAAGGCAGTAGTTTCTTTAAAAGTAGCTCCCAAGCTGTGGAGTTGTTTCTTACATAAGCTGTTCTAATTACATAAAATAAACAAACATACAAAACAGAAGACAACAGATGGGAAAAATCTACTACTCATACTCTGACCATGCCAAGGATACTGCTATCACATGTGAACATCTGTTTTTAATAACTGCCATGCATATTAATGATATGAACCTTAGTTTAATACAAGGGCTTCACTTACAAAAGCACACGATAATACACTAAAGCTTCTCTTCCCAACTATTCAGTGTGCAATATCCTTCCCTCCAAATCATTACACAGTACAGCCATTACACGCTCTGGGGACAGACTGACTTGCCCTTTGGTTAGCTTATGGAATTTAATAGGAAGAGCTCATAAGCATGTAAGATTCCCATTCAGGTATACACATAAGGATAAGACACTGCTTCTTTCGTGTGACCACACAATTACAGGAAGTCCCAAGCTAGCTTCAAAACTAGAACAAAAACCAACCATTTTCTCGTCACTTGCAGAGGGTGAATTAAAAGCCATGACAGATTTTGTATTTTTCGTGTTCTCACTTTTCACAAAATCCTGGGAAAATAAGACACGTTTCAGCCATGATTCTTTTGGAAAGAACAATTGATGTCACAAAAGTGAACACTTTAAACACTTTTGCTAATAGTAGGGAAGTATCTGCTAGTGGTAACTATTCCACTGTAAATCAAATAATAAATAAGCATTCAATTATAAAAACAGGACATTAAGATATCAGTATTAGACATCTCATGATGTCTAAAAAGCTGATTTATGTCTACAGGTTTCAAAGAAAATACACAATGGAGTTAAGAGAAATTCCCTTCTCTTAAACCATTATCACTGAGCTTGGCTATTAGTTTTGTTCATTAAAGCAGTTCATTGATTAAATTCTTCAACTACTTTACTGAGGTAGAAATAGCATTTTTTTAATGCTTAAATGAGAATGGTAAAAAGGCATCAGATATTTTGTTTTCTGTTGGGTCTAGGTCATACCTCATCCATGTCATCACTTCTTTTCTTTTTTGCCTTAGGCATTTTCACTCCTAAAGGTATCATGCTGCCGTGCTGCTTTATCTCCGTCTTATCAGGTTGCAGAGGTGTCAGTGGGATTTCCAGCTCCGGTTTTGGGAACCGACTAGTTTTGCCATTTTCTGCGGACACTCCAGAAGAGTCGAGGACAGTTTCCAAATGCTCCTGATAGCACAGAAGAATTTTAAGTGCAAGTGTTAAGGTAGCCATGAGATTAAAAAGCTATAAAGCATCTGGAAAAGGATATGTAAGCATTCAATTTTCCTGCTGTAAGAACACCTGTAACAGAAGGAGTCTATTTCAGTTACAGCAGAGTTTTACCCCTCTTTCCTAGAACTTGTTACATTTAAAATTATTTCCAATCTATGATCACAAAAAAAGTTCTCCATGTTAAACTGAGCCTGATACTTTACAAGTCATTTTTTCTCAAGGGCACAGACAACTACACTTTTTTTTAATAGAGAATGGTGGTAGAACTGACACGATTTTCTTCATCTCAACTCTGCTGTGTCAGAACTGGGCAGGAACAGGAGCATTTGATTCAAGTGTTCAATTAACTTCCAGCTTAATCTTAGGGAATTTGCCCTTCCTCTTCTACACTAGAGATGTTATTTACATAAGTAAGGTCCAGCTGGCAAGGTGCAAGCCCAGTACAAGTCATTAAAGAACTCCATTGCTATCTTTTCCCTGGAGAGAATACAGACATTCAAGCAATGACACCGTACTTAAGCTGAAGGCTATCATGTACCTGCTCATGGTCAAATGGCAGCAAATGCACAGCTAAGTGACAGGGAAATGTCAGTATGCATTTCCCCAGCAGCACTTACTGTCCACAATCCACCCAATCCTGTTTTTTTCAACAGGAACAACAAAGTCAGAACTGAGATCACCTGGACTCCTCCTTCTCTATGGCAGGAATTCAGCTAGCATATCAAAAATGAGTTCAGATGCTGGTTGAACACATGGAAGACAGGCTGCTGGGGACATCAGAAAATGGTAGATGGCTGCTTCTACTGCTGCTAGTAACTAGCAAACTCCAGTGTCCCAAACACAGACTAGCAGCTTTTACTACTTACACTGTTCCGACCCCCTGAGGGGAGTCTTCTTCCTCTCAAAAAGTTACCAAAGATTGTAGAAAGACAAAAAGTAGTCAGAGCCACTTTATCAGGCTCTGCTAAGAATCTGAATGGAGTATCACCACCCAGTGTATTTCCAAGAATTAAGTTGGTTAATAAATACTTTGTTTTTAAAATATATGTAACTGCTATTTTATGAAAGTTAGCAATTAAAAACTTATATAGGAATGATTAACATCATCTGCTAACAAAACAATATCCAGAAATCCTGCAGAGGAAGAAAATAAGTTCAATTTGCTGTGCCCGTTTCAGTGGCTCCATGAATTTTTTCCAAGTAACTTATCTAATCATGAGCCACTTCATAAGCATTAACATGAGGAGAGTTTTCAACAGCACGTGACAAAAATTCATCACACAATTGTTTCAACAGCTTTTATTCCTATCAAAGGCTATAAAAACAGGTGATCTGATCACCTTGAAAGGGATAAATAAATTAAAACTTGGGAATTGTTTAGAGAACATGAGATCTTTTCCTACTCATTCCTTATCAAAAGCAATACAATCACAACATTTTCAGATCTGAAGTTTCATACTAACCTCAGATTCATTTAATGAAGTGAGGCTCCTAGTACATCGACGTGACAAATAATTGTCTTCAGCTTTGCATCTTAATGGAATACTTTCTCCAGTTTTAGTTTTGCTTTGTTGTTTCCTAGGCTGTAAATATTTAAAAGGAGTAAAGATTAGGCTATGCATTAGACCTCCAAAATATCTCGAGTTTTCTGAAGTTACAGTGTAAAACCTCAAGCTCAGACGCCACATGAACACGTAAGCTGAAACACAGCACAAGTGTGGGAAGGTAGTAACATCTATTCATTGTGTGATCTTCAGATACACCCTACTGGGTCTCACTAACAGTCTCAGGCAGTATTCTGCCTCCAAAAGAGAGAAAGCGAGACATTATTTAGGGACAAAATCTGTAACGCTGGTCGTTTTGTCATCCATTCCCCCCATACTCTGCACGCTCACAGCTGCTATGTTAGAACACCAAAGGCTAAACCTCTGCCTAATCTTCAGCATCCACATACGAATACATGGAAAACTGCATGGAAAAGTTCCATAATGTACACAGAGAGATGGTGTTCTTGTAAATAAAATATTTTTGAGAAGATGAGAGCTCATGTTTGAGTGGAAGACAAAAAGAACCAACAAGTACTCATCACTGAATATGTAGTTAAAGGACTATATGCTAAGAAAAATGATTCCAGCTCCAGTATCTCCTAGGAAAACAGAAGAACAAAAAGGGGTTAACAAGATGTTAAGTACTTACTTTCTCTAAATATAATCATACTTTTTCATTTACAGAGTCATTCCTTCTACTTTGTCTTTCTTCAAGTAAAGGTATTTCTGGCAAACACTGAGGGCTACTGTGGTTAATGCGTTGTTTTAATTCCTTTATAAAGTCATCTTTGTCAGCCAGTTCTTTTCTTAACTCTTCTATCACAGTTGCATTATCCTAATAAACAGTAAAAACTGCTGAGTTGTGGGATTGGCAAAAGGAATTAACACACACAAGCAGTATTGCAATTACTTAGTAGCATCAGTTTTAGAATTGCAGGCTAGAACACTTAACTATTCAAGAACAGTAACATTTCACGGATTTGTACGGTCACTGTTACAAGTGCAGTAGTCACAGAATTGCCTGGGAAGTTGTAATACAATATATTTTGATTCTTCTATTTTACTTATGTGCTTCAGCCTTCATCTCTCTTAAGATATAATAACCCGAGCTTTTATTTGTTCCCAAATCCTCGGTACTGTGAGAAAGTCGGCAGTTGTAGGGGAAGTTTTGCTATGAGAACATCTTTCTTCTCAGAGAAAGTGAATCCAAACATTCTCAAAAGAGCACAACTCATTTAGTCTTCTGTTTAGCTTCTGAAATTCTATGCTACGGCTTAGATTGGCTATCCTGATTAAAAGCTGGATGTTGAAATAAGAAATGCAACTTCCAGAGATCATCCCCCCTCTGCTTTTTGATGCTTCCCTTAATCTCTCTCCACATCCCCTTCTGTCTTTTCATGCCATTGTAGATACTACCTCAGAGAAAGCAAAGAAAGTAAGAAACCTGAGACAGAACTACTGTCTGAGTATTGAGCCTAGCTTGGGATCCGGAAATGCTGTGAATTATCAGAAAAAGCTACAGATGTCCAGTATGATTGTAGGATCATAAGCATCAAACTGACATCTGCTTATCTGAACTACTGAAAAAATTGAAATTTTAGTAATTAACAGAAATTCTGTTTCTGAAGAACAAAAATAAAAGCTGGTGCTTTTTTTGGTTAGTTGCACATGATGTCAATACGACAGTGCTCAAGAACAGAAGCACACCCAGAATACAAAGAGCAGGTACAGGAGTCTTACAGAATTTATGGGTAGCTAATCAGGTAGGAGGAAAGGAGAGCTGACCTTGCTTGAATCCTTTAAGGCAGATTGTCTCAGTTCTGCTATTTCTGTCTCTTTTTGTATGACATTAGAAGCCAAAGTTTTGAGCTGTTCTTCCAAATCTTCTACTAACTGATCTCTCTCCTCACGCCTCTTTTGAAGATTATGGTCCTTTTCCTCCAGCTCCTATATTTCATGTTGAAAGAAAAGCATACACAGTAGAAACAAGCAGAATCTTTAAGACAGCCTAGAATTAATAAGTTTTTCATAAAGCATAAATAAGGACTCAAGCTGATAAAAAGAGTTTATGGTAAGACATTTCAATTAACATATCGTGATGTCACTCAACAAGATCAGGTTATATGCATGTATTACATATGTATTTACTATGCAGATTATTGTATTTAAAGCAATCTGCCAGTGCTCTGTAGTGACTAATTATTTGAATATCTTTCATGGTCTACCGCTAATTTCAGTTGGCCACTTTCATTTTGCTCCAATTTTTTTTTTTTTGACCTTTTTCCTGTTGCTTGGAAAAGGTGCTCTTAATTTTTATTAAATGAATGATGCAAGAAAAATACCTGTTTAAGTTGTTGGATAGTATAGTCTTTATAATCCAGCTCATCCTTAAACTGGTTATTAATCCTTTCAAGTTCTTCCATCTTGTTCCTGAGGGATTCCTCCACAGAACGCATCGTGGACACCTGTAATGTAAGCACAGCTCACGGTTCATTAAAAGACTTCTGTAATCCAACCTGGCCAAATACTTCTTTGTTAAATAAAGAGGAATTCACAAACAAGTGCTGAGTAGGAAAACGACAGCAAGTGCAAGGTTACCAAGGAAGACATGAATTCATTTTTAAGCTTCAATTTTCCACCCCAAGCACACCCAATAAACTTTCAGACTAAGATCCTGCAAAATGGGTTTTAAAATATCTACTTGTTTAATAATTAAATTTTAACTATTAACATCACTGAAGCTGAAATTGAAGAAAAAAAATATACATGCTTATATTAAAGAGCCTCTGGAAATTAGTCTATTTCTCTTCAAGTAAATAGCATTCTTCTTCCCAGTTATCAGCGTTTTTTCACAAGACTTAGGTTTTAGGCTTTGGAGTTACCACGGATACCAATGGCAAGTCACCAGTAACTTAGAGATAATAACAAGTCCCCTCCAGAGGCAGATTAGCTATTCTCTTCACAAACCTTATTCCAGACTACTAACCAACTTTACTTTCCTCTGTTCATTATCTATGCGAAACCATGTTTTAACTTCTGGTCCCCTCTAGAGCTTCAATGGCAACTTTACCTAAGATTTGCTGCTAGCCACACTACTGTGAAATTTCCAGCTTCATAGTTAAAGTTTGAGAAGTTTTAACAGCAGAAAGCCAAGCATAATCTTACAGAAAAAAATAGCTCAGTTGACTACAAACCTCGCTTTGTACTTGCTGAATTTGTTTCTCGGCATCAGAATGTTTGCCTTTTAGATCTGCATACTCTTCTTCTTTCCTCTGCAAATCTTTTTTCAAATTCAGTACAAGGGCAGAACTCTCAGAAAGAATATTTTCTAGCCTTATGTTAAAAATAAAGAGACAAAGAACATTACTGTTACACATCTCATGGAAACAGCAATTACAGCTTAATCCATGCCCTGCCTGTTGGTTTCTATTTGTAAATAGACTCTTAAATCTATCTAGACCAGTGACAAGATTTAAACAATTACTTTTGAATTTCAGCTTGCTTCTCATAATCAGATTCTGAAGCAATAAATTATTCAGATGCTATTCTGAGGGATGGACAACAAAACCACCAGAAATCCCCATATTATTCTTTATTTCCTTGCACACTCCTGTTTTCCCTTGGAACTCAAGTAGCATACCAAAGCATCCTAAAGTAGTAGTTTGGCCATTGATAAGCATGCAAATGCATTAAGTCGAAGGGATGTTCCCATTAACTATTTTTAACTCTAGTTCATTCTCAAAGGGCTCTAAGTTAACTCAGTGGTTACTTACGATTCTATACGTTGCACTTTCTCCATTTCACTCTTTTCCTTTTCCCGAAGAGAATGTTTCATCTGCTCCAAGCTGTTTTTCAGCTGCATAACTTCTTGAATCAGATTTGCTTTTTTGCTACTTAACTCTTCAAACTTTTTGTCTGCATTTGCAGACTTCTCCTGCAGAGTTGCTGTAACTGTCTCCAGATTAACAATAATAGATTCTTTTTCTTTAAGTAATTCATTGAGTTTTGACACATTGTCTTCCATTGTCTTGGAAGCCTCCAGGAGATATTCAAGCTCTCTTATTTTTACCTCACAGTTGGCAACTTCCTCCTGAAATTGTGCAATCACTCTCTGATCTTCTGCAGTCTTTTCTTCAAACTCCAGAGTTTTCTTTTCTATTTGCTCATGTAACTGATTCACAAGATCATCTTCCTGACTAGTGTGAGTTGTAATCTCACATAGCTTCATTACAAGTTGACGATTATGATTTTCAGCATTATTCAGTCCCGCCTTTAGGTTTTCATTGTCTTGAAGCAGTGCTTTGATGTGCTGACATTTTTGTGAGGAAACATCAACAATACTTCTGCATACTTCCCAAATCCTTTCAAGACTATAGTTAAAGGAGAGGTCCTGCACAAGATCTGAGATGGAAGAAGTCTGTGACTGAATGCATGCAGAACTAATTTGAGATGTCCCTGGCTCATCTTTTTCTGAGTCTGAGGAATCCTTTACACTGACAAAGTCAGTACCGATGGCGTGAAACTCTAAGTGACATTTGTATAATTCATCTAATTTGGTCCGCATTTCTTTTACTTGTGACACTTTATCAATTATATATTCTTTGGCAACTTCTATGTTGTTAGTTAGTTGGGCATTTTTGTTTTCAAGTGTCATATTTATAGATTTCTGTTCATCCAGTTCAGAAGCAATTTCCCGATAGTCAGCTTGACCCTGCAGAATTTGTTCACGGAGGACATCAGCTGTTTCTTCAGAAAAAGAAAGCTGAATACGCAGGCTTGTTACCTGCTTACTGAAATCTTCTTTTTTATTTTTTTCTCTTCTGCATTGTTCTTCAAGCACAGTTAAATGATGTTCCAAGATTTCAGTTCTTTCCCTCAGTGCTAGTACTTCCTTTCGGTACGCGGAGCACTTTTGTTTCATGTGTTCAATTGTCCTTTGCTCTACAGTGTTCTTTTTCTTTCTCTCATTTACAACTACTGTAAAACAAACAAACAAACAAACAAACCAAAAAAAAAGGGGAAAAGGAATGTAGCTCAGATTGATTAAAATAATTATTACATAGCAGTTCACAACACCAAGTAGCAACTTCTAAGTGAAACACTGTCGTAATATGCAAGCCATACCCTCACATCACATAGTATTTGATACTAGTGAAGGAATTAAAGTCCTCTGAACACGTAATCAGGTGCCTCAGATTTCTATACAGAATTAACAGCAAAAGGTTTCAGGCTGGAAGAACACGTTTACCATGGCACTACTCAAACCTTCAACTCCACACCAGTAGAAAATCTAATTAGATTTAAGAAACATGGGAACGAGATAGATAATTCACAGCTATATTCTTTCTATCTTCCGTGCTTCAGCAATCCCTATAAGGCAGCCAGGAATCACTCCATCTACATCTAAATGGTAGATAAACAGTTCTCTAAGAAATTTCATTCCAACTCACAGTCCTCTTACTTTCAAAAGAAAGATAAAACCCTGGACAAGTTGATCACTTAAGTGTTGATATCTGTCTCTCTTATTCAGTTCATCTCTAAACAAAATATGAGGATTCCTACTTCTGTCCACACTTACTCTTTTGCATATAAAGTTCACTCATAAAGTTGTACAAATTTGCAGATTCAAGTTTCCATAAATATTCCATTAGCTTGGGGCTGTTTTTTTCTTTAACTGGTGAGCAATTAGCTAAAATCACATGCATTTTCTTTCTATCAAAAGCGACTTCTGCTGTATTTCATCATTGCTTTACAATCCAGTTATGTCCATTCCATAATATGCATACTTTAAGTATTAAAAAAAATAAATATAAGTCAAGACTTACTAGGGATTGGGTCACCACAACAATATATTCAATGGTGATTCTTGTACAGTCCTTTTATTACTACAACTACAGAAATGCAGAATTTTATAGCGCCCACGTGCAGCCTGCATTACATACAGATTCACATGTACTGCATGGAAACAGCCTCTTAACTCATCTAAGGAGTTTTATATACAGCCCTCAACTGATTTAAAAGTCATACTGAAGAAACAGCAGTGGCATATTCCACCCCAAACCAGGTTTTGGGTTTTGACTGCTGCTCCCAGCAACACTAGTGAGGGGAATATGATTTATAAGTAATCTAAACACTTTATGCTGAAAACAACAAGCAAGCACTAAAGCAAGATAAATAAGACTAGGGAGAAGATGTGTAATGTTCAGTCTAGAAGCTCCTTACACAGGAAGTAGGGAAAAAGCATTATTACAGAGCATAGGAAACAAGACCTAAAAGCTCAGAGAATGGTGTAAATACCCTGAACTTTAAGCTGAGATAACCTAGCATCTCCTAAAACACTTTTGCTCGTGCTACTTATATAACTAATTCTACAAAAGAACCAGCACAACATACCTGTACTCATTGTTCTACTGTGTATATTTAACATAGCTAAAGAATATATATTAAGAGTTTTTTGAAATTGGACGCTATTAATACTCACAAATAGAAGAAAATTTTAAAATGATTGAATACTCAGTACTTCTTAACCGAAAACTTCATGCTGACATTGTGACTATCAGCTACCCATTTTAATTCCTATGTGGAGCATTGCTGTCATTAATTTTTAAATGAGAGCTTTGGTCATATGATTAGAACAAACCCACTACTATTTGGAGTATGGAGGAGTCCACATCCCTCCCTCAGTCTCTGGTAAGATGCTTATATGTGATGCCATTCAGTGGTCACATTAGGATTCAATATTTATGCCAAATAAAGGCAGCAGGGACAAATCATCCAAGAACAGCATCTCATCCAAAGAAGGCCTTGACTTTCTCCCTTGCACATATTTTGCAAGAGGAATACAAGAAAGGAAGGGACTACAGCTAAGTTTTAGATTTTCCCTTCTACACTGTATATGCCTTCCGTAATTCTAGGAACACTGATGCTCAGCTGTGCCCAGAAGTGAAGTTAAATGCATCAGAGCTTATCCAAACCATTTTGCTCAAATATTGCCCATGAGCGAGCAATTAGCAGGTCGTCAACAATTTTGATAGTTGCTTCAGGAAAAACAAAACAAACAAACAAAAAAAAGCACTTGAGCAGCTGATGCTACTCAGAAGATCAGCAACAGCAGTTGAAACAATCCTAAAGAAACTGCTTTAAAACTATTACCAAATCTGCAAGTGCATCAACAGATGAGGAAAAAGCAGCAAAAAGGAAAAAAATAGTGCAAAAACTTTTATTCTTAAGCATTCAAAAATGAACAGCATAGGACCTTCTGAAAAAGGGATATTTACATAACAGTTACTTCTATTTACAGTTTAACACAGTGGCTTTTCTCCTTATACCATAAGGTAACGTGCTTCACAGCCTTTTGCTTCCTATCCGGAATAGGAAGCAATTTATTGTTTTGGAAGACACCCTGTTCAACGATGGAAGAAACTGTACCTTTCTTTGGAGGTGGCTCTTCCACAGTAGGCTTATCTTCATCAGTACTGCGCTTTCTTCCCACTTCCAACTCAGTTTTATCTTGTTTCAGTGCTTTAACTGAAAGCACTGAAAATTGGCTGCTTTCAGTTCCTTTATTAGTGTTCTCTTCTGCCGGTTCTGCTTTAATGGTAGTTAAATGGTAGGTAGTCTTTTCCTGTATTGATATAAGATCAGTTACATTGAAGCTTAACAAAAGGAGCACTTAAGTCTCAGTAATCTTCTGTAGGCAAATATTTACACAAAACCATACAGCTAAAATATTTACCCGGTGACTCTATAGACATCAGTTACAAATCTCAATAGCAGACAGAACAAGTACACCTTCAGATAATGACAAGTGCAATACTCGGTAGAGTATACAAGGGAAAGCAAGAGCCTAGCAGGTTACAAAGTAAAAGACTTGCACACAATCAAGAGTTTACCAGTTTATCAAAGAATTTCCTGTTTCCAAGAAGTCAACAAAATTACAAACATGGTCAAAGAGCAAATGGTCAGCTCTCATACAAGTTCATCACATCACACTTCTGCTAAGCTGCTAAAATCACTTTCATCGTGACAGATATAATCCAACCTTAAAGCTTAGTCAGCTCTGTCACGCATATTTTAGATTGTGTCCTTGACCACAAGTGAAGCTTCCTTACTTACAAGATGACGATTGTTAAGCCATGCTGGCACTGCCAAGGACTGATTATTCATCTTTAGTAACTTATGAAAAGAAAAGCCTCAGAAGTGTTCAGGCCACACAATCTCACAGATAGAGTTGGAGCCTTGTTCTTGGAAGAAGTAATAGGTGAGGACATGACTACTCATCACAGTCAGCTTTAATACCATGGAAATACTAAGTTGCAGTGATGCAGACAGTCAAAGACTAAGAAGGGTCAAGTTGCTAAGCTTACAAGGTTAGAGATCTGAGTGACAGAATTAACTATAAATGTTTTCAGAGCTACTTCAGGCTACCAAACATCAAAAAATGAACAAAACCACCAGAAGTGGTATGCACACATACTTAATCAAGCTAGTCTTCACATATTCAGTAGCTCGCAGTACATTAGTCAGGATAAAGTTTTATGGACTGCATAGAACGTGGAGATATCCTGACCATTCATACTTGTACTTCCAACTCTACTCAACATACTTTTACTGTTGCTCTTCCTCTGATGTAGGAGTGTGAGGCAGGAGTTAGTGGAACACGCTGATATTTTTGTTGTTTGTGTTAACAACAACTACCTTCAGATAAATTTGAATTGTTTACAATTTCAAGCGAGTACCAGCTACATACAGAAAATCAGTTTTCCAAAAATGTGTTGATTACAAGCATAGAATTAGTGTTTTTCTTTTTTTGTATAAGGATATGGAGATGTGTAAAACTCACATAATCTTTTACTTTTTCCTCTAAATGAGATTTTAAGTCTTGTAGCTCTGTAATAATGTCATCTTTCTGCACCACGATGTCCATTAGCTCTCGAACCCTTTCATTTTGTGCATTCATTTTCTTAGAAATAAAAAATAAAAAAAATTCAGTCATCAGATTCTAATGGAGTGTTAAGTAGCTGAATTACACAATGCATTAAAGGCAAATTCAGTTAAGCTAAGCTCGGTAAGAAATCTATTAATGGAGCCTACTGGAATAGCATTTTAAGCTACCACAAGTTGGTATTAAAACAATTTTACACAACATCTTCTTGATAAAGTTACCTCAGTTGCTTCTTTAAGTTGCTCAACAGACTCATCCAATTTAATCATCTGCATTTCAAAGTCTGTAACACACAGAAAAGGTTGTATTACATAAGTAGCCAATAGATAGTTTATTAAGTAATCAATTTTTCCAGATATTCTAATGTTTAGGTAGCTTTTGAACAGATTAATTAATTTGCATGTGGTCTTCACTTATTGGGAGTGATTCAAAAGTTTTCTATATTTCTTGGAACGAAAACATTGCATCAACAAGACATAAAGAAGAGTAGAGATTGCAATATAAAAGTAAAAATCAAGATATAGACATTTAACCCCATACTTACGAAAGCGTAAAGCTGCTAGTTGCAGTTTAAAGGAGAGGGAGGAAAAAAGAAAAGAAATAACCAAAAACCGTGGAATTGCTGAACCTGAATATACACAAGGAACAAACTATCACTTATCTACAGGCTATGGTTCCAAAGGTAGAACATCTCCTCTAATTCCTACTCAAACTGGTTATTTCTCTTTTAGATTAATGAACTATTTCTGTCTTCTACCTTTCACATCGCATAACTCACCTTTGTTCTTCTGCATTAGCTCTTCTTCAGTTTTAAGTAGTTTGGTGTTTTTCTCTGTTAGCTCTTCTTTGGTCTCCATCAGTTCAAAGTTAGTTTTCTCCAGCTGCTTTTCAAACCAGCCAGTATCTTCCTTCGGGTCCCCCAGGGATACAATGGAACTATGTGCTGCCTCAGCTTGCTCTTTAATATCCATGACATCATAATGCACAGAATCAAGAATGCCCTCAGGATCAACACAGGTGTCAGGCACTATGCTATGTTCTCCACCCTGAAACGTAATTTATAATCAGTTAAAACTGGTGAATAGCTGACTACATAATAGCTGTTATTTCTACAGATAGTCTGGATAGCCACTATGAAGACAGCCATACAAGAAGTTTTTAATTTCAGCTTCAAAACCCACCTCACAAATTCACATACAACATGACAGTGATTCGTATGGGGGGAAGATAAGTGGCATTCTAGTAACAGCTAATATATTTTATAGTATTTGATGACCATGCTCCCTTTTTTTTTTTTTTTTTTTTTTTTTTTTAAATATTACCCCAGATTGTTCTCCTTCAAATTTAACGTACAAGTTCGGACTCCCCTTTTCTTTGTATACAGCGTAAATTTTCATTTTGTGTTGCAGAAACAAGGAAAACGCCCAAATTCCCAAAGCTTTCTGAAACTGTTCTTAAGGCTCAGCAACTATTCCTGCTAGATGAAGAATAGATGTATCTTGCTCATCATACAGCAACACAGCATGCACTTCTTTGTAAACAGCCTTGTGTTTCTATAAGATGTGCCCATAACATTTAAATAGTAAAAAGGAAAATATTTAAGAAAAAAAAAAAGAAAAATACCAGGGTGTCATGGTTTAATAATTTTGTAATTTTGCTATCAGTATTCCACATCATAACATCATATAAAGCATGAATAATTTTACTGCTCCCGAACACTTGCAGTATATTGATGATATTGTCGTGTGGGGCCATACAGCAGCAGAGATTTTCAAGAAAAGAAAACAGATAATCCTAATTCTTTTGCAAGCTGGTTTTGCCATTAAGCGCAGCAAGGTGAAGGGGTCTGCCCAGGAAATCCAGTTCTTAGGTGTAAAATGGCAAGATGGGCATCGACACATCCCAGCAGATGTGATTGACAAAATCACTGCTATGTCTCCGCCCACCAACAAGACAGAGACCCAATCTTTTCTGGGAGTAGTGGGCTTCTGGAGAATGCATGTCCCAAACTACAGCCACATAGTGAGCCCCCTCTATCAGGTAACACGGAAGAAGAATAATTTCTCATGGGGTCCTGAGCAGCAGCAGGCTTTTGAGCAAAGAAAACAAGAGATAGCCCGTGCCGTGGCCTTGGGGCCAGTACGGACGGGACAGGATGTAAAGAACATCCTCTACACTGCTGCTGGAGAGAAAGGTCCCACTTGGAGTTTGTGGCAAAGAGCTTTAGGAGAAACCCAAGGCCAACCCCCGGGACTTTGGAGTCGAGCATATAAAGGGTCTGAGGAGTGCTACACTCCAACTGAGAAGGAGATCTTAGCCGTGTACGAGGGGGTTTGGGCTGCTTCTGAAGTAGTTGGGACAGAGGTTCAGCTCCTTCTAGCACCTCGCTTGCCTGTGGCACCCCTGTCACGGACACAGGTAGATTTTTGTTTAAACCGTGACAACTACCCAGAATGCAGCATAAGGGAATTTTTGCCTAGAACTCTGGAGGACTATTTTTAACTCAGAAAGGTCAGAGATAGAAAGTTCACACTGATTTCTGGGTCACCAGCCTCACCGTACATCAGCATTTTTGGTTTTTAAATGATGCATAAAGTTCTCAATGGCACTGCTCTGGTCGGTAGCTGCCTTTCTGTGCAGCTTGCTCTGTGCATGGCTTGTGAACCGCTATTCAGGCCAGACAGCTGCAGCCCCAAAGACCTGCCATAAATGTACAAATTCTACCAGGATAATGTCTTGGTAGTGGAGAAACAGGATGCGCAGTCATATGGCTCTCACACATACCTTGTACAACCAGCTTGGCTCTGGACTGGGCATCACCAATGTCACAGGTGTACACGTCACTGTCACTTTTCTCCAGATTTTTTATGCACAGCTGCAGGTCTCGTCCTTTCTGTGCCATCTCGTATTTCCTGCCAGGCCTGAGCTCAGCAATGCCTTTCCTCCATATGACGAAGGATGCGGCTTTCTCGCTCTGACATGTAAAAAGTGCACTTCCACTTTCTTCAGTTTTCACATCTGAAAGTTCCTTGATAAAGTAATTAGGTTTTTCTGGAAGGAAAAAAAAAAGGATGAGGGTGTAGGACAAAGGGATTTGTTACCCCAACAAGTCCCAAGCATACAGAGGTGTCCTGAATCTCCTTTGCCCTCATTTCAGAATATCACATAGAGATGCAAAGAGTCTAAGAAGACCACAGAGTCCACCCATTTACATAGGTTTGATAATTCCAGTAGATATCTGGAAAGTTCAATACCATTATACATGCGCTGGTAGGATCTCATCTGATCAACTGCATATAGTTTTGATTACACATATTCAATAGAGACTAATTCAGATTGCCATCTTTTCTTGGCTCACTAACACCCAAGATCATAGAATCATAGAATGATCACAGAATCATAGAGTGGCCTGAGTAGAAAAGGACCTCAAAGATCATCTAGTTTCAAACCCCCTCCAAGGGGTCACCAACCACCAGACCAGGCTGCCCAGATCCACATCACACTGGAGAATCATTCAGTTTCCAGATTATTTTAAGGAAAAGATTTTAATCCATCATATTTTCTGAAAACTAAGAATTGATCCTGCTCATGGAAACAGAAGAGAAAAACATCACCCACAGGCTGCAGATATTTACCTCGACTTCTCTACATGCCATCCCCATGTGCTTTTCAACTCACCTTGCACAGTGACCCTGGCTTTTGTTATGGAGTCCTCTGTCTCACAGGGGTACTCCCCACTGTCCTTGGCAGTAGAGTCATGGATGATCAGAATGGCCCCACTTCCCTCCTGCTGCAAGTCGTACTTCTGGCTTTTTCTGATTGCTTTGCCATCCTTGTACCACCTGATGTTCAAATCCGGTTTTGACAGCTCACAGCTCAGGCTGATGTCCTGCCCTGCTGCTGCTGTCTTATCCTCCAGCTGTTTTGAAACCTCAGTAGGTTTTCCTGGAAGAAAACATTGCTTTTTGAGTAACATACACTTAGGGTAGGATGCCTCTCTCAAAATACATGCATCTACATGCTGGAGATAAGTTAGAGAGGCACTTGCAACAGACGCCATCCTACAGCCAGCAGTAATCTGCAAAGTACAGACAATAGAATTCCAGGCAGCATTTATTTTCTCTTAAATCTACCCAATTGAGGATGATGAACCATGTCTGAAAACTGCCTCTTTCTTCTCTCCACTCATCACACTGGGAGCCTCGGATGATGCTCTCAGATGCACATGCTCTAGATAGGAATTTGTTGTACAGCTAGATGATGTGAAGGCCATCCCTTCAGCTTATACTTAGAGGATATTTGCTCCCACAGTTCCCTCAACAGATCATTCCTGATTTACTGTTAATGGAACAAGCTGTAGTGAGATGCCCATTTCCAACACTACCCCAGTGCTTTGGGTAGTTCTCACATTTGTGTAAAATGTTTCCTCCTTTTACTTATTTTTAAGAGGAATTCTCAGTGCTTTGAGGTTCAAGTAGAAGGTTGCTATTCACTTTAACCATATTATGAGTTAGCTCTCACGACAATCTTATCAGAAGACAGTTGAAGGAATCAGGCCCCAGAATCTCTCCCATCTCATTACCTTTCACAGACAGAGAGGCTTTGGAGGTTAGACCACGGGCAGTAAAAACGACTTCCTCAGTGTCCGTAGGAGTCACACTTTTGATAATGAGAGTATATTTCCGACTCACGTTAGAAGCTTTAAATCGCCCACCACTTTCCACTCTGCTTCCAGTCAGTGTCCAGTTGAACTCATCAATGCTTTCATGGGACAGAATGCATTCAAAAGTACAATCTTCTCCCTCCTGGATTTCAGTGTTTTTCAGCCATTTGGTAATGCCACTATTCAGCTCTGGAAGGTAAGAGATAGGTTAGTATGAGGTTTATATGGAGAAAAGGCATTTGTGACTGACATGAGTAGCAGTACTGGTGTTTTAACTCAGGATTTGCAGAACATGGCTGTGTTCCTTACTGATGTATTCTCTAAGACATTCTCCACTCAGAATTACCAGAAAGCTATAAAAAAAAAAGAGACGTAAATCTCTTGTCTTTGCTCTGGAAGAACTACAATTAGAGCAGCTCAGTCCATGGAGCAGAATGAAGATTCAATGAGCTACAGAGGGAACAACCTAACAGAGAGGACAACTCTAGGATGCTGCGTGAGAAAAAGGGTTTTGCCTATGACAAGAAATTAACTGTTTCTATTAGCTAATTTGTTACCATCCTACCCCTACTGGTGTTCAAACGATTTCTCCATTTTAGGGATGTTTAGAAAGGAAATATTTCCAGGACATTCTTGACATGTTTGGTGATTTTCATGGCAAAATGAGATACATTTACATCAAAAGCAATGGGAATTTTCCAGACATCACTGTGCTAAATTGCAGTAATACACTTCTATTGTAGAAACTAGTAAGGCTCGTGGGGGAATAGGTGTAAGACATAGTGACCATACTGAATGTGCTTTTAGCACTCCTTTACTTTCCACAGTACTTACCCTGAATGCCGACCTTTGATTTGGCAACATCACTGCCAATATCACAGGTATAGAAACCTGCATCTGACTTCTCAAGGTCATGGATAAGGGGACATAGGGTCTTCCCAGACTGTACCAGCTCATACTTGTTGCCAGAAGGGAGCACAACACCGTCCTTCTTCCACACTGGTTTGACCTTCTCTTTAGAGACTTTGCATTCCAATTTAATCACACCCCGCTCCTCACCAAAAACATCATCCAAGGACTTCATGAAGACAGCAGGGTTCTCTGCAATTAAAAAGGCAAAACAGAACAATGTGATACAGAAGTTGAGACATTTCCAGTTGCTTTCAGATTTTTAAAGAGGGATAAATAAATCTTTACCAGTACTGATGACATCAATATAGAACCTAAAGTGGTTTCATGTCTGTTGACTGAATGCACTTTATGGAATTCTGAACTAATCAGTAGGAGAATACAGGGAACAGGAGGGACAGCCTGCATTGCCGGTGGGTGGGACTGATATCATATGAAGTAATTGGGATGCAGCTCTTCTAAAGCTGGAGAGCTGGCATTGCCCTCACATGGAGCAGAGCTCATACAGCAGGCCACAGGATTAAGAGGATTAGCTGCCGAACAATTCTGATTTTCCTGTTTTATTGACTCCTTTTATCTATCTTCTATTTCACACATCAGATGTTTATACTGGGGAAAAAACTTCCACCAAATGCAAAAGAAAGGAGAAAGAGGAAATCCTTCAAACTCTGAGCGCATAGAGTAAAAGAGCTTAATTGCTGGGGAGAGCAGATTAGAATCACAGTACCCTTAGAATTGGAGGAGACCCTTAAAGGCCATCTAGCCCAGATCCCCTGCAATAAAAAGGGACATTCACAGCTAGATCAGGTTGCTCACAGCCTGGTCATTAGTCATCCCAGAGGCAAAACACACATTGAATGATCTCTCCTTCAGTCATAAATCCTTGGAGACAACAGCATTGACACTGCATGTTACTGAAGCAGTAAAAGAAACTGCTCTTGTAACTCTCCTTGTGCTAAATAAAATGATGATAAAAAGCAATGGAATGCTTTGGCAGGACACCAAAACCATCCTCCTTCCTTGATATCTGCTGCAATGGAACCTTCCACTGGAAGAAAGCCTCTGATGACTTGTCACCCCAGAGAGGTCAGCTTTAGAAGCAGGACTGCTGCACAATAGAATGAACTGGAGCTCCTTAGCATCTCTTACATCCAGGAGGGGTGTGATCAGACCCACCTATCACCTTCAGGCGCGCTTTCTGACACCTTGTCTGACTTCACTGTCACTGTGCCAGCATCCTCAGGCTTAACCTGCTTCATTGTCAGTGTGCAGCAATTGCCAACGTTCTTGATGTCATTGTAATTGTTGGTGTAAAGGAGGTTGCCATTCAGGAACCATTCCACGTCCTCGTCATCATGGGACAGCTCGCAGGAGAAGACAGCAGAGCTCTCTTCTTCAATTTCCACATCCTGCAGGTGCTTCGTTACTTCTACATTGCAGGCTGTGGGGAAACAAGGTGAACTGTTACCACTGTTACTATAAAGCATACTGGGATGTGGTAGAATGGTAGGACTAGATGATCTTTGTGTAATCTTCTCAGTGAACATTATACGTTTATAAATTTAGCAGGAGAGAACGGCAGAAATCAACCCCAAGAAGAGAAATCTGAGGTGAAATAGGACATGGAAGAGGTCACCCTCCCTGCTCATACCTTCAGCTGTCAGCGTGGCCTCAGTCTCTGCAATTCCTGCCTTGCACTTGTACACACCAGCATCATCGGGCTTCAGCTTCAGAATCTTGAGCTCTGCTGAATGCTTATCCCTCTTGATCTTGTACTTCTCAGAGGGCTTGATGAGTGTGTGGCCCTTGAACCATTTCACAATTTTTGGAGAAGGCCTGAAGTCACAGGACAGGATGACAGAATGACGTTCCAAAGCTGTCTTGTCCTCCAACTTCCTGGTGATTTGTATATGGTAATCTGCAAAGCAGGGGTGGAAGAGAAGAAAGGATGAGGACAAGTGGCAGAAGAGGAAAGTCTCTTGCGTGTATTCCATTCCAATTAATGTCAAGTTCACAATGGTTCTTTGAACGACTCTAAAGATAAAACAAACGATTGTCTATAGGGAATGCCATTGACTACATTTCTATAAAGTAATACTGTATATTATCTACCAAATGCAAGGTCCAGCTCTTGTTCTGTGCTTATTAAATTGCTCCCAATTGTTGAGGCTTTTATTCAAATAAGAGTGAGTTGAAAATATAACAAGTACTTTAGGGTGTGAATGGAGACTCTTATGCTGGGGACAACAGCAGATAAAAAGCCTGCAAGTTTCTTTCAGATGAAATCAATGACAAACTGCATCAAATTTAGGTGCTACCAAACTTAACCTTGTCTAGTTCAGAAATACAATTAATTTCACCTGATTTGACTTCTTTGGTATAGCCAAGGACAAAACCTCAGCTCTGTAGATCTGAATAGTAAGCACATCACAGCTATTCAAACAGATCTTTTACTGAGATGCAGCTGTCTCATTTAGTGTCCAACGACTTTGAACTGGAAATGGAGCAGACCCTCCAGACACGCATACAATATTTCAAAGACCCCAGTGAAGGAAGACTGTACGTTAATTAATTCTTCATCTTCATGATGTAAACCAAGCCAGGATATGTTACCTCTGACAAGCAGATTGGCTGTGGATTTTGATTTGCCAATTGAGAACTGAATGGTGCCTGTCATATCAGTGGTGGTTTTCGGTATGGTCAGCCGGTGGATGGTGCCTTCTTGCTGCATAATCAAGTTTCTGCCAGCCTGTAAGACTTCCCCACGTAGATACCACTTGGGAGGTTTCACAGAAGGAATGGATATCTCGCATTCAAATTTGGCTTCTTCAGGCTCAATCACATCCTCATCACACAGCTCCTTTACTAGATTAATGGATTGCTCTTTAAGAAGGATGGAACAAGAGAAAGCAGAGATGTAGAAGGAATGTAAAAAACCCTTACATTATCACCCCACTTAATCACGTCAGCATTACTGCACATGAACACTGCACCTATCAGCTCAAAATGCCTTAAAACATCATTAAAAAATAATATAAAGAAAGGAATGTTGTTAAGAAGTCAGACAATAAGATTGACAATCTGAAGAGAGCCCACATCTTCTGATTCCCAGTCCAACATCTAAATCAAACCATGACCTTCCCATCCCAATATCAAACTCCTCGCATTACGAAATGGAACAGAGGTTCAATGAAACACGGACATTGATAATTACTTTGGTTAAATACAGCAACTTAGCTCTGAACAACAAGTTTTCACCTAGTAAAGGTCTCTGTAGCTCAAATGTAATGACTCTACTTAGGAGAAATTCATTTTCCAGGAAGTTCTTGCCCTTATAATGGTAACAGTGGCAAAGCTGGGGACTGAACTCTTGAGTAGTGTGCTAACTCAAATGTCTCCCTTTTCTTTATCACACTTAACATCATATATATACCCTAACATTGTATATATTAAAAAAAAAAAACAAAAAAAACCCTGTGTTCTTTTCAAACAGCAAGAGAAAATGAAGAAAAAGTCAAGCTATGTTTTTTATCCCTCAACGTTCAAACACAAATCTGAAGTCTAAACGTAGAAAATCAACCTCCTAAGAAAATAATCTGTCTTACTTAGCAAAAGTAAATTCCAAAAGAGAAGCTGGATATTTTGTGGGCAGAAAGGTAGGTAGGTAGGAGTTTTTATTTCTGTGAAAGTTCCTGGTGATGTTTAACTTCTCTGACATTAAAGCAAAGGATGTTAGCTGGTTTATAACATAAGATAATTTAATCAAAATCGTCATCAGAAGCATAATTACCTTTAACTGTAAGATGGGCACGAGATTCTGCCTTTTCTGCTACCGATTTTATTTCTGCTGCATCCTTGACTTGGACACGTGTGTAAGTCAGCGAGTAGGTCTTTCCTGAAGCAGAGAACCACAGAGTCACTAAGGCTGGAAAAGACCACTAAGGTCATCTAGTCCAGCCACCAACTCATCCCTACCAAACTGTGCTCTTGAGAGCAAACCCACAACTACACTTGGCTTCCTTGAGCAAAGAGCTCTGAGGCACATGGCCAGGCTGAGCATCACCCATCTGGTTTCACAGCATCACTGCCTGTTCTCTCATGTCTATGAAACCACCCATTCCCCCACGTCCACATCCCCACCAAAGCGGAATCTAAACATGGCTTCTACAAGGACTGACCATATGTGGCCACTGTCACCTTCAAAGTACCTGATACAGAAGGATCACACTCACTGTCAGACAAAACCTCTTTGGAGAGGTGAACTGACTGCCCTGTTCACCCCCACTTTGGAAATAACTGCACTCATTTCCTACCTGCTCCTGGCAGTGTGGGATGGTGGGATAGCATCACACTTCCCACACTAAGCATCCCACCATGTCACTTGTTCCACCCTAACCTCAGTCCCAAAACAAAAGGGGAACTCCCTTCTGAACCCTCTTCACTTCATTTCAGATGTCTTATATGCTTGATCTCCAACCCACCCCCCACTCAGGAGAAAGATCCCCCTCTTACACCCTACCATCTTGCCGCATTCTGATGTTGTCATCAGCCTTCAGCTTGTTGTCATCTTTGTACCACTGGCTCTGAACCTCATCGTGTGAAATCTCAGACAAAAGATGCACTCCCATATTCATTCACTTCCACATCTTCCAGTGGTTTAACAATCTTGATATCTCCAGCTGTGAAACAGTAGAGATATATTTGTCAGGGTATTTCCAGAACTGAGTGCAGCATCTTTTCCTTACACATATTTGCATAGAAAATAAGTAGGATTATGTTTTATTCTAAACCATCATCCATTCCTGAGTCATTTCTCTCTTCAACACAGTCAATGCATTATTGCCCTTGAACTAAAAGATAGACTTACTAGCTACAATGGAGCTCCCTGCAAACAGTTTTCATGGAAACCAGAATCTCATTTATTCTGAAACATTTTAAGTAAAATTAAGGGTAGAAAAAGAATAGAATGGAATGAATCTTTAAGGTCATTTAGTTCCAGTCCCCCTGCTATAGGCAGGGACACCCTCCTCCAGACCAACTCTTCTCCTCAGGGTCAAGGCTTCTCTCAAATCATTCTCCTCTAAGCCTGTGCCTGTGCTTGGGATTGCCCTGACCCAGGTGCAGGGCCTTGTACTTGGCCACACTCAAGTTCATGAGGCTGCCAAGGGCCCACCTCTCCAGCCTGTCCAGGTCCCTCTGGGTAGCATCCCTTCCCTCTAGCACATCAACAGCACCGCTCAGCTTGGTGTCATCTGTAGACTTGCTGAGGCTGCATTTGATTCCACTGTCCATGTTGCCTACAAAAATGTTAAATAACACTGGTCCCAACACCACCCTCCACCTGGACACTGAGCTATTGACTGCAGCTCTCTGAGTGTGACCATCCAGACAGTTCCCTATCCTGCAACTGGTCCATCCATCAAAACCATTATTCTCCAGTTTGGAGACCAGGATGTCATGCAGGATGGGATCAAATGCTCTGCACAGGTCCATGTAGATGATGTCAGTTGCTCTCCCATTATCCACTGATGCTGTTACTCCATCATGAAAGGCCACCAAGTTTGTCAGGCATGGCTTGACCTTGATGAAGCCATATTGGTTACCACCATCACCTCATCTTTATTTTCCAAACTATGCCAAGGAGAACTAGACAGAACTCTACAATGTCGTGTCACTACAAACCTGTCTGAATCATTGGCTTCTCTGCATGCTCATCACTAGTCTCTCCTTAGCTTGTGTGCCCACAATGTATGGGGAATGTCAGCCACAAATCTTACCTAGGGGACATCTTTGCTTCAAAATCCCTTGAACATCACACAATCCCTTTTAACTGTCCAGGTCTGCACTTCTTTATGTCAGAATCAGACCATATTTCTGTGCTGCTATTTCCCTTTCCTTCTGAAGGGCCTGGATACAACTTGGATTAACCTCAGGAGCAGAGTTCCTGCATAAAACAGCCTGTACTGAAACAGCAACCCAACCTGGTTGCAGACTGAGAGAGAAAATGAGAGTTCACCACCTGTGAATAATGAGACTTCTCTTATTTCCCTGGGAAGTAATGCCCACTTTTTTACTTTGACGGAGCTCCTTCCCATCCTAGAAGGGAAAATATCAAGTCAAATCTACATTAGTCCTTCCATCTCTGCACTGGGCAAAGGCAGCCTTCAGATCTATGCTTAATTCACCCAATTCCCTAGAATTAATGGAACTGTACTTACTGGAACATATGCTGAAGCTTAAGCACAGTGCAGTGTTTTCAACATGTAGGAATGGCTATAGAACATGCATAAATTCTGGCTGACATATGACAGCTTAAAGCACTGCAGAGGACTGTTAACAAGCCCGTTTGGACATCACCTTGAATAAATGACGTTATCCCCAAGAAAGGGAAGGAACAGCTGAGCACCGGGGAGGTACACAAAGGGCCAGAGCAAATTCTCACACTGTCAGGTGCAAAGAAAACTCAGATTTCACCCTAAAACCCAGTTCACAACAAGGCTACAAAATCCTGGCTGAGAATTTCTGAATGCTCACCAGTTGTTTCCAGCTCGAAGGTCATCTTCTGGCCAGCAGCCTCGCAGATGTATTCTCCAGCATCTTTCTTCTCCAGCTGCTCCACAACCAGACGCCGTGTTTTGCCCACACATTCCATTTGGAACCTTCTGGAGGAGGCAAGCAGTCTTCCATCCTTGAACCATTTTACTTCGGTTGTATCCTGTGCTATTTCACAGCTCAGGGAGGCACTTGCTGCCAGGGCAGCACTCACCTCTTTCTGCACCTGCTCCTGGTTTATAAACACAGGTTTTGGCTCTGAGGGAAAAAAAGAAAAACAGAAGGACTGAAATGAGACCATCTTGCAGGTTTGTATGTACAGGTTGGAACAGGTTTAGGTTACCACTTGTGCCCAAACTAATAGCCTTCACTAGAGAGTATGAGCTCTTCTGTTGAAACAAAGTGTCAAATCTAGGCAAGAAAGAACCTAGGAACTGAAGGAACCAAGAGGGTCCTTGAACACCAGTCCCATGGTTGCAAGTCACTATGCAGACATATTGAACCCAAAAGAACATCTGACCTGCAGGCAACCAAAACCTGAGTTCCTTTTGCTTAAGACCCACTGTGAAACATCAAAACACATAAACATGTGATAGTCAAACCACTGGCTGCCTTTTCATGACCCAGAACAGTACTCCTGGCTTCCTGAACAGACTCCTCATGGCCTCTACCATTGCCACAACTGTGACTGTCAAAGGCACAAAGGAAATATGCTCACCAACGCAGTCCTTTGTTCTTTGTGTGTGATTTGCAGATATCTATCTTACTTTGAGCTCTGGGAATAGTCAGCTCTACCAGGTCTCTTACTGTGAGTAGCAGACTCACCTATCCAGATGCAGCCTCCAACATAAAGGCATAGTAAAAAGGCAGTGTACTACTAGGAGAAGTTCCTGCTTCTCCTGCCATGAAAGGCTGCACGTAGAACATGCACTCCAGCCTCACTGCACATACTTACCTCAGTCACATGTTTCGGTGAACAAGAATTACAGTTTGGGATCTCAGGCACAGGAGAGATTTGAATAATATCTTGAATATTGCTTCCATTGTACATATATCAGTAATTATTATTCTACAGACAGACTGAAACAGGTCTTCGTGCCATACTAAAACCACATACTTGCTACAAACCCAGGCAATCAAGTATAGGGAAAAAACCTCAGCACAGACTACTGCACCTGGATCACTGTATAATGGAAACTAGATTTTACTTTACTGTTCTCTGCTGTATTTCAGACAACACCTGTCTTACCTGTGACATGAATCTTGAAGGTGAGTTTCTGGCCAGCAGCCTCGCAGCTGTACTCCCCTGCATCTTTCTTCTCCACCTGGCTCACCACCAGCCGACGCTGTTTGCCCTCTGACTCTACCTTGAACTTCTTGCTCGAGGTGATCAGTTTCCCCTCGTACCACTTCACCTCTGTCTTCTCCTGGGCCACCTCGCAGCTCAGCGTGGCATTTTCTATTGGTGCAGCCTTCACCTCCTTCTGCACCTTCTCCTTGTTGATGAAAGCATCTTCTGCTTCTGCAGATTGGGAGAGCATTTAGGATGCACAGCTACATTCACACTGTCCTGTGTGTTCAAAACCAAATGCAAAATGCTGCTTGTAACAACTTCATGTATGTTTGTAATTTTGGAATGGTCTCATTCATACCAAACTTGATCCAGATTAAATACGTTCTGCCTATTAATTACCAATGACCCAACACTTCATCGTCCATTACTATGCTATATATATTCTTCATATCTTTAAATATCCTTCACATTCCAATCATTAAATATTCTTCACACGTTCAATAGTTTGAAAAAAATTAATGTTTCTTAGCAAATATTTTCCTTATTTAAACCCATAGCTGTTTCTAAAACAGCTCCTTGCAATCTCCCCCCATAAGTAGATTGGAATCTACTAATGCAGCAGAGAAGGATGCATTACATGCATCTCTTGAGATCAATTTTAACTTAATTTCTCTGCAGTTCCTGGAGCTTTGCTTAAATTGTCCCTAAAAAACTATTTTTAGAGGGGTCAATATGATTTCATTCATCAAAAATTGGAAGCCAAAGCAAACACCAAATATGAGCATGTCGTGCTCAGTGATATACAGGTGTCAGGAATTACACTCTAGAAAAGCAGTGCTGATTTACATATTTCTTATTCAAAAATGAAATGCCATTTACTCAGAACAATGTACTCATGCAGTACTGATATGACTCCTGATTAGGTGTTCATTTCTGCCCTTGTCAACAGGAGTACTTCTTTCAATGAATACCTACAAACCAATCTCTCTTCTTTACCAAATCCTCAATATTGTAAATAAGCTTTAGATACTGAAACTCAGAGGCCACAGCTAATTCCCAGTCGTAAAGAATACGACATCATGAAACAGGTTAACCGTAATTAACTTCAGCCACCTGAGAGTTAGGGTTGATCTTGGTTCCCATAGGGAAACATTCAAGCTTCAGTTTCCCAATGAGACTGAGGGATTTGAAGCTGTGCTGTACTGAGTGATGACCTTCAGTGGAAGGCAGTGGGTGACTCACCACACCCTACAGCAGATGGTGGCAGCTCACTCCTCAGACTATACTGACTACAACTGACCATAATCCAGTTGCCCACAGTCAGGCATCTTGGGCAATTCCACATGCTCTGTGCATCCAAGATGTCTTCATGAGGCTGGGAAATCTATACGGCACTCTCAAGAGAGACTTCCCTTTCTAACACAGCAGCTGGACGCCAGCAGGGATCTGCAGAGAACTTCAGGTATAACTGGAAACCAAGTGGGACTCATGGGCCATTCTGTGATGAGAAACATCTCTCTCACCTGTGACATGAATCTTGAAGGTGAGTTTCTGGCCAGCAGCCTCGCAGCTGTACTCCCCTGCATCTTTCTTCTCCACCTGGCTCACCACCAGCCAATGCTATTTGCCCTCTTACTCCACCTTGAACTTCTTGCTCGAGGTGATCAGTTTCCCCTCCTTGTACCACTTCACCTCTGTCTTCTCCTGGGCCACCTCGCAGCTCAGCGTGGCATTTTCTGTTGGTGCAGCCTTCACCTCCTTCTGCCCTTCTCCTTGTTGATAAAGGCATCTTCTGCTTCTGGAACTGGAAAACACTGATTAAAATATACATTAGTTATGAACAGCTTGTGACTGGAAGACATTAAAAGTTGCTTTATGTTGTATTGGGCCATTTCCCAGAGCAACACTGCTTCACAGTGTTTATCACACATTATAATGCATCCTCAGCATAGTCCATATGGTCATCCCATCCCTCTGGGTAGTCTTTACTATCAGCTGGAACTCCTAATTTTCAGATTTCTTCGAATGAAGACAATGACAGATCTTCATCTGTGTGTCTTTTTGATATTGCTCCACTCTACACTGGAGATCAGCCAAATACAGCTCAATTATGAAGTGAAGAAAAGCTTTCTGAGTGCAATGGTAAGAGGATCAATCAAGACTCAGAAAGCCATTGCACTTTGGGAGAAGCTAGTAAGAGGAGTATTTCTGTAGTGAAAGAGCCAACCACTCCAAGAGTACTCATAATCCCTCCTGACTTTCACACCACATCATTTTGCAGTGAGGGCTGGACTTGCACGTCATGCTACAGTGAGAAATACATGAGAAATACAGCAACGGTAGCTACGCAAGCATTCTCCACGTATGGCAGAGGAGGAGGTGTTACATTACCCTGTGCAGCCAGAGGTCTGAAAGAGAACAGAAAACCTTTGGTTTCTGAGGCAAACAGCTAATAATAGCCCTCAGCTAGCAAAATTCAAGTGGAAAAGCACTACATTTCTGGGTTTTCTCCCTACACCTCTGCAATAAGACGTGGGCTGGCTTTGGCTGCTGAGGATTAACTTGGTTGATTCCAGCTGTTGCCATAGTCTTTCTGTCATCATTCATATTTCATTTTCTCTGACAGATACCTCCCAAATCTACCCTGTCTTTAATCCATTCTTTGCTGAAACTGCCTATTTCCTGAGCCAAAAGCATGAGCTACACAACTCACGGAACAGATCCAAAGGCCCCAGAATCACATCCACGTGGTGTGGGAACAGTAAGAGCTGATAGTTTAGAGTCTACACCACAGGCAGCAGCACAACTGTCTACTACAGGAGCAGAGATATATTGCACACCAGGGACTGAAGGAGCAGAATGCCCCAAGATGGAGAGAGCAAAGACTGCAACCTTTACAAGGGAACAGAACGCAAGCTATGCCCTGCAAGGACACCAGGTCTGTGTGAGCAGAAAGGCAGTAGACTCCCAGTACAGTTGCTCCTCCACACAGCTGATCAAATGCCAAACCTTGACCAGGATTAAGCTCCAGTTTAAGTGTTTACTGCCATAAGAAAGAAGAGGAGAAAACAGATTCCCTGTCCTGATCAGCTCAGAATACAAGATGAGAACTGTAAAGTTAACAGAGAACAAGTTGATTTACGAGCAAAAACCAGCAGAGTGCAGCTACAAATAAAACAGAAGACAAACCCTTGTCATCAGCCAGCTCACTAATGGTCACTCAGAATGCAGCTGATGTGCCCATGGCTATCTGGAGTTTTAATTAAAATTTACCAGATCTTGTGCAGAATATACTGACACCAGAGCAATCTCTACTGCAGCTGGAGTGAGAGATCTGCCTCCGTGCTAAACTTTCAGACTAATGAGAAACGTACAATTAGAAAGGTATAAATGGATTCATGGTTGGTCATTACATTTACAGAACATGGAATGAATGGTCGTCAACGTGGGATTCAACAAGCCAAAGGCAAGTGCAATGCCTCTGACTAAAAGTTCTTAGGACACCAACAACCAAACCTTCTAGTGCAGCCACAGTAGAGATCTGTAAATACTACTGTTGAAATATCAACTGGCAGAGCAGTGTTGCACATTGTACAAATCACAGTTGGACATCCATGGACAGCTCATTATAAAAGTAGTCGTAGGGGAAGAGCTGGATGAAACATTGTTAAAAACAAATAATCATTTTAGCTGCACGTTTGTAAGCATTTCTTTTCATCCTCCCCAAAACAGTTTCATGTCAGAATAAAGAGGACACGTTCACACAGACATTTCCACAGCCAGACTATGGAATAATCAAAGAATATCAACCAAGATGTGTTTCCTACCAGTTACATGAATCTTGAAGGTGAGTTTCTGGCCAGCAGCCTCGCAGCTGTACTCCCCTGCATCTTTCTTCTCCACCTGGCTCACCACCAGCTGACGCTGTTTGCCCTCTGACTCCACCCTGAACTTCTTGCTTGAGGTGATCAGTTTCCCCTCCTTGTACCACTTCACCTCCGTCTTCTCCTGGGCCACCTCGCAGCTCAGCGTGGCATTTTGAGTCAGTACAGCCTTCACCTCCTTTTGTACCTTGTCCTTGTTTGTAAACACATCTTCTTTCTCTGCAGGGACATCACAACAGTCACACCGTTTTGCTGTAGTCTGCTGCAGAGCTTACTCCAGATCCCCGTTTTCACTATACTTGCCCTTCACAGGGAGCATCGTGATGCCTCATTAAGACAGGAAAATACTTTCCCCTCTATTTTGCTTTGGGAAATGATAGGCATATCACTTCATATCATATCATATCACATCATATCATATCATATCACATCATATCATATCATATCAGAAAGCTAAATATTTCGCAGTCTGATAGCAGATTTGGACATGAGATTTAGAACACCTGCATGCACTGCTGAACCTCCTCCCTTATCTTTTTTTCTTCTGATGTCTCTCTACATTTCCAGTAAATCAGAAGGGAATGGCCCTCTAGAACAGGCTGCCCAAGGAGACTATGGATGCTCCATCCCTGCAGGCATTCAAGGCCAGGCTGGATGTGGTTCTGGGCAGCCTGGGCTGCTGCTTGGCAACCCTGCACATAGGAGGGGTTTGGAACTGGATGAGCACTGTGGGCCTTTGCAACCCAGGCCATTTATGAGTCTGATTATTGGCATTTTCCACCTCATTGTGTCACTCAAATTTTGTAACCAGATCTCTTCAAACACCTCCCCTTTTCTCACTCCTTGCATGCCTGGTGTGCTCTTGCACTGTAACCCTGCAGACACCAGCTGACTACAGGAGGTGCACAAGTTACCCTCCTTGCCTATGGTTTGTTGCAGTAATTCATTCCTGGATGGAAAAGCACATGTAGAAAAGTGTTGCTATGACACTAGATGACAAAGAAAGTCCTATAGCCAAAATGTTTTGCACCAGAGAGGCTGTAAGTTGATCCTCCAAATGCAAGACACACCAAATGAAGCGTTCCTTTATCTCTGGGATTCCAAGCATTTTCTCACCTCTGACTTTAACTTGGAATGTTGCTTTGTCATCCTTTTTTCACAGCTGTAGCTCCCTTGGTCTTTCAGGGTCACATTTTTGACCATGAGCTTGTGGTGCGTCCCCTGGGAGATGATGGTTGTCCTCTGGTCCTGCTTCACCTCTGTTTGATCTTTCTTCCATGCGACAGCTCCGCTTGCAGCTGACACCTCACACACCAGCTCCAGGTCTTCAGAAGGACTGACTGATATTTCTGGAGTCGTTTTGGGCTTGTTGACAGAATTAATGGCTTCATCTGAAGAAAAAAAGAGAAAGTGGTTTACATCCTGACTCAGGCTTATTCAGCGCAGCATGAAGATACAGTTAGAACTGATTGTAATGTCTCTGCTCATTACATTTGGGTGATCGAGTTTCACCTCTGGAGGTACTCACATACAAACATCTGCTTGATTCTCCTGTGTAAGGAAAGAGTAAGTTCTATGCAGACAGTTCTTATTTCTTTTAATCAATTCTGTATTCTGCACATGTTCTTCTGAAGCTAAAACGAAGGCAGCTAAGTAACGTGTTTGCAATACATGAACAAACCAATTCAACAGCTTGTCTCTAAGCTAACAAGCAGCGTTTGATGAGCACATCAGTATTTCATGCCCTTCATTCCATCCAGACAGAACCTGCCTGAGGAGCAAGCTGATGGCTGTCAGCTACAGGCAGACCTAACTTAGTATTGCATTTCTTAGAGCAACAACTGTTGCTTTCAGTCACTGAATATACCAAGGCCAATTGCTATGCCAGGCACATTTATGGCATCAGTGAACAAATAATGCGTTAAAAATTGTAATAGACAGGAGCCATCTATTCTTTTAAAACTAGGTGACCAAAGAAGAACAGTCCCTCTAGAGTCAAGCTGTTAAGAACTAATAGCATCAATCAATATCACATAGATAGATTACAGCGAAAGGCTTTCAGTAGAGCTTCAGTTCATAAATGAAAACTGGGTTATGGAAAATAGGCTCAAGATATACACCAAAAAACAAATCTTAACACCAGGTTCTGTGAATGCAGCCAGCTGAATTTCACAGATATTGAATTTCAATGACAATTTCTTGTGTTATTTTACCTTCCAGCTCCACCCTGAACAGGAACATGTCAGTGACAAGCATTACTCCTCCAGCCTTGACCTGACAGTGCTTTACTTGTACTATGAGCTAATGGCTGTGCTTACAGCACCTCAGGGAGACACCTCAGAGATCACAACGTCCTTCGGGTACAGCAGGAGACACTCAACTCTCCAAATGTGGAGTTTAATTTGTCAAAAGAGGAGACAGGATTCCCATGCTAAGAACTTAGGACCATTTCAGTCATAGGTTTAAAGATGATGTAAGTGCTGAGGCAATTCATGAACTAGAAGAATGAAGCCCAGATGTCAGGGCTCAAGTCGTGACTCCAGCCCCAGCTGGAGCTAAGGCTGTCCTGAATTCATCACAACACAGTTACATTATTTGCTCATACTGTGGATTTGCACAAGGACAACAGTAAGGTCAGAATTACTTCAATAGAGATATGCAATCTTTGTCCTAAATACTGGAAACCCACAGCGTTGGACAAATAAAATGAATTAAGTCTGAAGTGCTTTATATGGATTGTGATCCCATGTTTGCCTCACAAACTTACCTGAGACTTTCCAATCAAAAATCAGAGTGTCATCTCCAATTTTGCAGATGTATGTTCCCTCGTCTTCTTTCGTTACAGCTGAAGCCACAAGCTTATGCAGTTTCCCTTTATCTTCCATTGTGAATTTCTTACTGGTCGTTATTTCTTTGCCATTTTTGTACCACTTCACCATGACATTGGCTTCAGAGGTCTCAGAAACAAATTCAGCTTGTTTTCCAGCAATGGCCCTGATAACTCCTCCAGTTGTCTCTTTGATTACAAAGTTTGCCAGTGCTGAAACAAAATATGGACACACAAAATATGTATGATGGTAAAGAACTGCAGGGACATTGGTGACCATGAGGCATTCATTTATCATAAGATCAAACGTGCACGTTTAGTCCTAGTTCTAATTGCTGGATTCTAATTCAGATGCTGGCAAATTGGCAGCTTTTATAAACCACGTGCCAGATTACCTTATCTCCACAAGTTGAAGGACATACACTGTACAGGGGACAGAGCCAAAGGAAGAAGCCCAAGGCTTCAAGAAAATGTCTAAAATAGGAAAACTGAGGAAAGAATTGGAACAAGCAAACTAGAAGGAAATCAATGGAGGGGGTATCTATTACTGCACTGTAACCCCCTGGCAAACAAATCGAGCCTAAAAGATAGAGATATCACTTAGGACTGAAAAGAAAAACAGAATTCCTTTATGGAAATTAATTGGAGCGCAAAAGTTAGATGATAAAACTGGCCCCTATTAACACACAGTGGAATAATTGACTTCAAAGATTCAAAATCTCACCACTGTCTTAGCCAAAAGTTTAAGCCTAAGTCCACGGTCCTATTTTACTGAGGGTAACTGAGCTTGTTTTCCAACTTCTTGTTAACATATCATTTCAAAACAGTGCACACAACTGAGTTGGGTCTGTTGAAACAGCGCAGTCAGAGCTGCTAAAATCAAAGTCTGGATTATGCATGCATTTGTTCTGCAGTTCCAAGAACACACATGTATAATACAAATTCAACAACGCTCTACAGAACGCCTGTATTTAGGAGCTCGAGAGCCAGCTGATGGACACTGGGATGACTGAGATCCTGTCAATACATCCTATCATACTGTCAAATTTCATTCATTTTTTCAGGAACTGTCTCTTATCATTGTAGTCCCGTCACCACTGCTGGATGTGAGCCCAGCCACACAAAAGCAGGTGCTGGTTTTCACTGCAGATACTGCAGTAAGGAGGAACAGCCTCCAGACTGGACCAGCTGAGCGTGGCCCTACCAGGATTTGCTCCAAAGGTCTTATTACCAGTAGTGCTTCCCGATGAAATACATGGGGGTCCTCCTTTGATTCCAACCCCACCCCACCCCACCATGTCCCCTGATAACATCCATCAGGGCCACATCTCCACAGTTCTGAACACCTCCAGGGATCCCACCACCTCCCTGGGCAGCCTGTGCCAGTTAATTCTGTGGGCAGACCAGCCAGAATGAAATATTATGCTAACATGACAAAGAGAGAGAAGAAAAGCAAAATTAAGACTAGCTGACAAGCCTTGGCAGGAAGTTCTGCTCTCCATCAATTTACTCCCTGTGACACTTCACAGGTCTCTTCTACATTTGGGATCACTGCTACAAAAAGAGCTGTTTACATCATCTCTCGTGGCCACCCTGAGAGAAGAGCAGGAAGGCTGGGATGCTCTTTTTCCTATCTTTCCCTTCATTTCCTCTATATCTTAGGGACGAATCACAGGACAGAACACAGAAATCAAATGGCTCTACAAAGCAGATTGGCCAGTTCAAGTCAAAACAGCCACTGAAAACACCCCAGATGCTGTCTGACAACAGCTGGACTGTTGGGGAGTCAGGTGAATGCAGTCTGCTGGCCCTGGGCAGGAAGAGGACAGCCCAGACTGTCACATACCTTTCACTGAAAGCTGATAGAGCATTTTATCCCCCTCACAGATGCACTGACAACTTCCAGCAGCATCCATTGAGACGCTGTGAATTTTCAGGGTGTGTCTCTTCCCCACAATGTGCAGTTCATATTTTCCACTGGCCTTGAGCTCCTTCCCATCCTTCATCCACTCCACAGTAGCACCTGTGTCTGAAAGCTCAGCCTGCAGTTTGGCTTCCTCACGCAGCCAAGCGGAGATCTTTTCTACATCTTTGCTCTTATTGGTAAATCTCACTGCAGCACCTGTCAGGAGCAAAGGCCTCGTTATTTCAATTGATATCAGGCTAACGTGGTCAATGTTTGCTGCAAGATCTCTGAAAAAGTATCACCTTCTGTTCCTGCACTCATCATTGTGTCACTGCTGAGCAATTCAAGATATTTCATTTGCTCTTCTTGTCGGATTTACTAAGTAAAAATCAACCAAACATCTCATTCTACTGATTAATAATGCTCTAAACATGCTTCTGCAGAGGTTTCCACCCAATGACAAACAGGTCCTCCCATAATGAATGTTTATTTGTTCTACTTTGTCATGCTAAGCTGATTGATAGAGATATTATTGGAATGATTGCTCCCCTACTTCTAAACTATTCCAGCGCAATCAGAAAGGCTGTCTGAACCTGGAGCTGAAAGTACTGCTCTATGGTGATGCAGTGGTAAACATGGTGACTGAATGCACTGGCCAATAGCTCTGAACTGCAGACATTCATCAGCTGGCATGAAGCAATCTGGTTCAGATACCAAGCAGCTGGATAGACTGGCTTACCCTACACTCAGTGCTATCATGTTTAGGTCATTACCAGGACTCACGTCAGTCCATGGGATGCAATTTCAGGTATTTGGTACAGTCAGTGAATGCCTGCAGCCCCAGTTCTAATCATCAGATCACAGCAACTATGCCTTGACTGTAAGAGGGAAGGAGAAGGATCAAAGCAAATACCTCTCACTCTCATCTTGCTGCTGACATCAACATTTTTGGCAACAAATTTCACTTCTGCTCCATCATCGTTCTTGGGGACGTTCTTCATGATTAGGCTGTGAGTAGTTTGGGTTCTCTTGATGATGCAGGTCTCGCTTTCCTGTAAGACTTTACCATTGAGGTACCAAGTGCCACAACACGTTGTTGTAAGGTCAATAGTAAACATGGCATCCCCTCCAGGTACAGCTTCACCAGTTGTTAGGGGGGATTTCACAGCCAGGACTGGGTCTGAGGAAGAACAACATGGATGTCTTAATGCTCTTTAGATGCAAGTCTGGTATCTCATTTAGAGATGGAAGATTAAATCATAGGTACATTTCTACTTCTCCCTTTGCATGAGTGCTGGAAGAAGCACTTCTGTGCTTAAGATCTGTTACAGAAAGTTCTGCCTCTTGCACATGTGAGATATCAAAAGATAAGGATATTCATGTCTCTGTCACAGAAATATATCTTGTATCACTTTAGTGGTAGCTGGATGTTGATAGGAGATAGGAGAACTAGGAATAAAGGAAAGCCTTTGGTGTGTTAATGCACTACTATCTTTACAGTCAAAGGAAACATCTTAAGGGAACCAACACAGCTGCTCAGCACACACTGACCCATTTCCATTGGGGTTTTTGTGCTTACCAAGGTGCACGCTCCCTGGGAATTCCAGAGACGGGCTCTGTCCATGCGCATTGACTGCAGACACTCGGAACTGATCATCAGCCTCTTCAGACAGATTGCTCACCGTGAACTCTGGGACGGGGACATGAGACTCGTGGCACCTCACCCAGGTGAAGCCAGTTGGTTTATTGCCTTCCACAATGTAGCCATGGATTGGAATGGGGAGGTGCATCTTCGGAGGGGACCATGCCAGCGTCACTGAGCTTTCTGTTTTATTTTTCACCACGGGGTCAACTGGGGGCTGGGTGGGAGGTTTTCTGGGAGCTGAGCAGAAATAAATACAGAAATATTAGCATAAGCTCATTTAGGCTGGAAAAGACCTTCGAGATCAGCAGACTCAACTTTCAGCATGACCTACTGAGTCCCACCATTAACTACTGTGGTACCTGAGGACATACATGACAAGCTTATTCCTGCAGGTATTTGCATAGTGAATATATTCACCCTCTGGTTGCTTTGGAACATTTTACAGGTTAAAATCCCATCAGACTTTTTCACTGTGTGCAGCCACTGATACAGGCAGGAGGCTGGGAATTACCTGATGGGCTCTAGTTACAGACTACTGACACAGTAAAGGATTGAGTTCATTTAATTTTGGCCATCAGAAAGTTTGGTGGCTGGTTTAAGTCACCCATCTAGACTCCAATTATAAGCACATAGAGAACAGCACATTTAGAAGAACTCATCTCATCTTAATAAACCTGAATGAAATCACAGAATCATAGGATCACGGGAGGGCTTGGGTTGGAAGAAACCTTCAAGATCATTAAGTGCTAAATGCCAAAGGTCCCACTAACATAGCATGAAGCCGAAAGCTAGACGCTGGAATCAGATCTCCTGACCTTACCATCAGAAATTGAGATGTCATATTTTGCTCGGAGGTGCCTGCTTGTAGGAGGGACAGCTTCCGAGCTTTTTCTGCTCCAGGAACCAGCTCGAGCTTCAGAATTTAAACAGCAGTCAGAAATTAAACTGAGCTTTGTCACCTCCATCAAATAGAAGGAGTGGTTGGGTGGTACAGCTTTCCAAATAACTTAGAAACTGGCACAACAATCAGATGCCTACCTTTTCTTTCTGAACTTGTTAATACATAGAGCTTAATAGCATCAGAATGTCCCAAGCACTTCAGATAACACGACAGCTGTAAACCGTTCTTTAAGGATTCCTTTGTTTAACCACTGAGTAACTGTAATTCAGTGGTGCTGGTGGGAGAAGTCCTAATCTTCCCAGACGGTGAATAGAGTTGATGTTCACATGCAGACTGCTGCAGCACAGCCAGAAACCACTCATTTGGGAAACACAGCACCAAGAAAATCATGTGAATAGCTTCATAAAATCAGGCAGCTTCACCCAAATTTCATGGCAGGTCCATTATTCTTCCTATTTTCAGGAAGAAATGTTTTCCCTTATTCTTGTAGTTTTATTTTCTTTTCCTTTCCAGCAAGCAGCTTTGTAGCTTACAAATTGTTTTCTAATCACCTCCTGGTGTGGACAAATCACACAGGTTTGACTCCATGTTTTACATAGTTAGCATTTTATATTTGTTCCAGTATGGAACTGTACAGTCAAAGAATGGCCTGGGTTGAAAAGGATCTCAAAGATCACAGAATCACACAGAATCACAGAATCCTTCTGCAAAAGAAAACACAAAAGCTACAGGGACTTGGAACTACTTTGTATATCGAGATCAGAAGGAACTGAGAAGTTATCAAGTACAAAGAACTTACTTTTCCAGATTGCCTTTTCCAGACTGCTGTTCCAGCAGTGACAACAAGCGCAGGCAGCCCGCAGGACATGGCAGACATCGATGATCGGCTGGCATGGATCAGCGAGGATGAGTTCGGGCACAGCACAGCTGGCAAGTGGATGCTGGGGTGGCTGCAGCAAGACAAGAGCTCCTCCAGCCTGAAGATATCCATCACCAGAAGAAAAATGACAGGGTGAAAGTAAGGAAGACGCGCAGACGAGAAGAGCAGAAAGGGAGATGAGGAGGGAACTTGGTGGGGTGGCAATTCTGGGGGAGAAATTTTACTCTGATAATGTTACACTCTGAAATTCTGTGTTGCAATTTGGAGGAAGGAATTATTGGGGTGGGAATCTGGGGGGCCGTTGTAATACCAGAAGTATTTTACAGAGCAGCAGCCATGCATCAAGAGAAGGGCTTCACAGAGCAGCAGCTGTGGAGGGAGAAACAGCATGAGAACCAAGGACACCTCTAGGAAAAGAATGAGTAGCACGCGGCTATCAAGGGGGGTCTTTGACCAGGGGTTGTTATTGCAGTAGCTTTCCTCCAATTGGTGTCTGTGGTTTTTAAATGCCCTCGTCTGTCTGCTATAAAAGCATGGTTTTTCGGGCAGTCGATGGACGCAGCCATATTTAACCATACTGCTGTCTGGCTGTTTGTCCTAGCGCGCTGACCTTCTGCCTTCAGGTTCGCCAACTACTGTCTCAGGAACCAGAGTTATTAGGCATTATCCAGGTTATCTTGTGCTTCTACTATGTTAATAGATTGGATGTGAATCCAATGGGGTCTGATGTTACCAATGGTGCTGGAATCTGCGGCAATAATCATTGAATGTATTAGTAATGCTCGGTTATGATGCTATTACCTCTCTTATATCCAACTAATTTGGATTTTTCAAATATGACCACGCATCACTTGAGAGGAAGGTGCACGCTCATAGAACTGAATGGGAGAGTTGATTTCATTTTCCAAGCAGGCGTTCCACTTGGGTTCTGTATCACGCACTGGCCATGCGGATATGGAGTACAACTGGAAGAAATCCCTCAGACCCTGCATGCAGGAGAGAATGTGTGGTGGGTGAGAGAGGAAAGGTGCACTTTGAAGCAGGGGACGCCCTGTTGGCACTGCCTGTCGCATCCACCACCAACACTGTTTGCTCTTTATCCTGCTCCACAGCTGCTGCTCTGTCAAGTCCTTCTCTTGATCCATGGCTGCTGCCTTTCTTCTTGGATTACAACAGGGGGCTGGGAGGTTTTTTTGCACAGGGAGGGAACTATTGGTGGGAGGGAGCGGGGGGGCGAGAAGTTGATTGGGGGTGGGAGTTTGAGGGGGTGGGATCAGAAAGGATTGTTAGGGTGGGAAATGGTTGGGAATACTGTCATTTCTTGACAGTTTGGTATGTTCAATTATTAAATGCCTTGCATTCACTTTGCTACACCTCTGCCTGTGGTTGTTTGTTCAGTTACAAAGCCCACCTCCCCAATCTGGGCAGCAGAAAGGGCAGTGTCCCAGATCTGCCACCACCATTGGACCCATCCCTCCCCTCCTCAGTCAGTTCTGCGTGGGAATGGAGGGATGAGAAAGGGGGATGGACGGGAATTCTGGGAGAGCTGAGTGGCTCAGCCTGGAGTGGAGGAGGCTCACTGCCATCCCAGACACAGCCATCAGTCCCCAGGTGCAGACAGGACTGAGCCAGGCTGCACCCTGCAGCACCCAGCAGCAGGATCCCAGTCTGAGGCCTGCCTAGGTCGTGTGGCTGCGCTGCAGGCTGAGCTATGGAGAAAGCCCCACTTGGAGATTTCTTCGCTCCCTGAATGTTCCCCCCTTTCTCCATCTTGCTCTGCTCCATCCCCAGCCGCAGCCCGGCGTCCCCAACATGTTGCTGTGCTTGCAGAGCTGGACTTGGCCCTTGACCTGTACAGGCCCCTGTCCCCACCTGTCGGATATCCACCTTGCCTTCTCACCCCTCTCTCTAGATCCAGTTCATGCCCCATCTATCTCACCTCCATGTCCCACCTACGTCCTCTCTACGTCTTTTGGTCTCCCCCAAACCACCCTCACGGTGCCTTACCTCCTGGCAGGCTCAGGGAAGGAGCACCCGGTGCCCTGAGCCCACAGGCCCAGCCCTGCACAGCACTGCACACAGCACTGTCATGGCGGCGCCCGGTGCTGCCGCACAGCATCCTGGGAGTGGTAGTTCCTGCGGGGCCTGCAGCTCCCAGCAGGCCCTGCAGCTCCCAGCAGGCCCGGGCGAGGGCAGAGGGGAGCAGTGCTGTCAGCCGGGAGCTCGCCCAGAGAGCCCGATGTACGGAGCACTTCACACCAGGAACTTTGGACTCGGCTGCTTCTGTCCACAACGTCCCTGAGCTGCTCAGGAAGCACAACTGTCTCACCCTCTGAGAGCTGGGCTGTGCAAAGGAGGCTGCAGTTGCAGGCTCAGCTCTGCCCTGTTCCAGCAATGCACTTCCTTACAACTGGAGCACTGTCACGCTTGCTTCTTGCTTCAACGGAGCAATCGCCCACCGCTTTGCACACCTCTGTGCTCGTGCAAATGGCCACCACCCCATCCCTGCACACACACACACACACACACACGTACCACCCCATCCCTGCACACACACACACACACACACACACACACATGTACCACCCCATCCCTGCACACACACACACACACACACACACATACCACCCCATCCCTGCACACACACACACACACACACACGTACCACCCCATCCCTGCACACACACACACACACACACACACACACACACACACACAGACCACCTCGTCCTTGCACACCCTCCCACATGCGTGCACAAATCTCTGCAGTGCATGGACACACCCGTGCACACCCACGTGTGCAACCCCAGCACTGTCCACAGCTCCGTGCACGCTCATTTGTGCATGAAGACGTGCACAGCGTTGGTCACAGCCATGTGCATACACACAAGTGTGCAAGAAACACAGCACACCTGCAAGCACCTTTTTGCACACATGAATGTGCAGCGCACACCCTGACATTCAGCCCCATCCTTGCACACATACACGTGAAAGAACATCCCTTCACACACTGCTTAGGCACGTGCATCCACATGCTTGCAGACACTCTGCACATCCACATGCAAATACCATCCAGGAACACTTTTGCGTCTTCACACATGTACAACCCCACCCCTTTGCACACCCCTCTGCTCATACCAATGTGCACAACCCCATCCTTGCACTCCATGCACGTGCATGCACACACATTTCCCACCCATCCTGCACACACTCACACTTGCACTCACACACTTTTGCTACCCCACTTCTCCGCACACTCCTGTGTACACGCACTTCTGCAGCTGCTTTTCCCATCCAGCAGCCGGCAATGCTCCAACCTGAGGGGTGCCTGGCTGTGAGAGGAACGTCTCAGTGGAAGCGTGGCTGTTCCTCCCCTCTGACGGGGCAGATGGTGTGGGATAGAAGAGGAAAGCAGAATGTGCCCACACTTTCTTTGTGGCTCCTAGTTCCTGTCTTATGGTGGGAAACGAGCTGAGCCTCTCTGCCTCTCTATGATGCTCAGCTCTGTACCTCTGCCATCATCTCTATACACAGATGTTTCTTGATGCAATGCTCCACACAATGAGCCTGCAGATCCCAAAGGAATCCTTGGCTGCTCTCCCCCACATGGAGGTTGCAGGGTGCTGGGCCTCCTGCCTGTACTTCCTTCCTGGCGTCATTTGCAAGACCCTGTATGTAAAAGGGATATCGAAAGTTTTCCTTCACCAGACACCAGCCGTACCAGCACCTCAGTGTACCGAGGTACCACTGGGACAAGGACAAATAGGCTGTGTAAACTCCCCACTCACTAGTGGAGAAGTCAGACGTTTTATAAAGGAATTGAAATCCTCGACTGAAGATCCTATAAGAGAAGCAGAACAATTAGATCAATTTCTGGGGCCAAATTTGTACTCGTGGATGGAAATGATGTCTATTATGGATATGTTGTTTACTGGAGAAGAAAGAGGCATGATTAGGCGAGCAGCTACACAAGAGTGGGAAAAGAATAACCCTCCTGGGCGTCCTGGAGTGCAAAAATAGCCAGTGGCAGACCCCAGCTGGGATAGTAATAATGCACAACATTGGCAAAATATCGGTGAGACATAATAATGGCTGGGATTAGGGAGGCAGTACCCAAGTCCCCGAATCTTACCTAGGCATTTGGGATTCAGCAGGATAGGGAAGAACCCCCCAGTGATTTTCTGGAAAGGCTTAGAGATAAAATGAGAAAATACTCGGGAATGAATCCTGAGGATCCTATAGCCCAAGGGCTTCTAAAAGTTAACTCTGTAACCAAGGCGCAGCCAGATGTGCAAAAGAGGCTTCAGAAGACAGAAGGATGGAGTAAGAGGTCTCTGGAGGAGATCTTACGAGAGGCTCAGAGCGTGTATGTTAGAAGGGGAGATGAGAAGGAAAAACAAAAGGCAAAGTTAATGGTTTCCATGGCAGAACAGGTGGTGAAACAAAGAATGGGTAATAGGGAAAAGAAAATTGGAGGAAGGTTGTGCCCTGGAGGGAGGCAGGGAGAAGGAAGATCCCAAGGATATCCAGTGAGGCCCCAGTTGCAACCAAGTGTAGGGAAATGCTTCTGGTGTGGTCAGCCAGGACACATAAAGAAAAACTGCCCAGAACGGAAGAGAGAGGAAAAGTTACCAGCTGCTTTGAATTCAGAATAGGGGGGTCCGGGGCTTTCAAAACTGTGGTCCCACTAGGAGCCCCTGGTAATTATAAAAGTGGAACCTGAGGGGGAAGAATTTGTGTTTTTACAGGGCCAGCTTGTTCATCGCTGGCCCATAAGGTGTCAGGACTCAAATTAAGAAATGAGACCTTAAAGATAAATGGGGTAGAGGGAACTGGGATGAAAGTATCGAGTTGAAACTGGGGTTTAAAGCAATCACAGGACAATTATTCTACGTACCTGATGCAGGGACTAACTTGCTGGGGAGACATCTCATGATGAAACCAGGAATACAAACAACAACGTGTCAAGATGGAATTACTGTATCAATAAATGTATTAACTGAGGCAGATGAGAGAGGGATAGACCCTGTGGTTTGGGTCAAAGAAAGAAATAGAGGGGGATTAAAAATAACCCCTTTGAAAATAAAAATGCAAGAAAAATATGAAGTCATAAGACAGAGACAATATCCACATCCATTTGAGGGACGTATTGGCCTTAAACCTGTAATACAGTGATTACTAAGGGATGGGTTGCTGGAACATGTCTGTCACCTTTCAATACCCCCATTTTGCTAGTTAAAAAAAACCGATGGTTCCTACTGATTAGTGCAAGATTTGAGAAAAATTAATGACATAGTACAAAATATAGTGGCTCCAAACCCATATACCTTGATGAACAAAATCCCAAATGGGAACAGGCGGTTCAGTGTTATAGATTGAAAGGATGCCCTTTTGGTCTTGTCCATTGGATCTGAAAGCAGAGACATATTTGCCTTTGAGTGGGAAGATCCTGAGCGTGGGCGGAAACAACAGTATTGGTGGACAGTTCTAGCCCTGGGGTTCACAGAGTCACCCAATTGGTTCGGGCAAACCTTGGAACAAATATTAGAACATTTTCGGCCACCAGAGGGAGCATAACTCCTACAAGATGTAGGTGACCTCGTGTTGTCAGGGTCAGAGAAAGTGGGAGTAAAAAGAGCCACAAATGAACTGCTAAACTTCCTGGGGAAACAAGGACTGAGAGTGTCAAAGAATAAGCCACAGTCCGTGGAAAGAGAAGTCAAGTCTTTGGGACAGCTGGTCTCTGAGGGAAAGTATAAAATAACCCCAGGGAGGATTCAGGGAGTTATCGAGCTACCCATGCCCAGAACAAAGAGGGAACTGAGAAAATTCCTGGGGGTAGTAGGATATTGCAGACTCTGGATAGAGGCATACGCTCAGAATATCAAGGGCTGATACCTTAAGTTATTAGATGAAGAACCCAACATGCTTCAGTGGACTACTGAAGAGAAGGAACTAAGAAAAGAATTAAAACAAGGACAAATTACAGCCCCAGTCCTAGCTCTTCCTGCCTTGAAGCCCTTCCAGCTTTTTGTTACTGTAGATCGAGGGGCAGCTCTGGGAGTGCTAACCCAGGAATGGGGACATAAGCGTCAACCAGTGGCATCTAAATTGATAGATCCAGTATCACGAGGGTGGCCAGAGTACATCCAAGCCGTAGCAGCAACCGCCCTTTGGGTAGAAGAGAGCAGAAAATTGACCTTTGGAAGGCAATTGGTAGTCACAGCCCCAGACCAGGTTAGAACTATTCTAACTCAAAAACTCATCCTCGCACTCCCCAGCTGCATGCATACATGCACCACCATTCTTGCACTCCCTGCCTGCACACACACACACACACACACACACGTACCACCCAATCCCTGCACACACACACACACACACACACACACACACGCGCGTACCACCTCGTCCTTGCACACCCTCCCACATGCGTGCACAAATCTCTGCAGTGCATGGACACACCTGTGCACACCCACGTGTGTGCAGCCCCAGCACTGCCCACAGCTCCGTGCATGCTCATTTGTGCATGAAGAGGAACGTCTCAGTGGAAGCGTGGCTGTTCCTTCTTTCTGACGGGCTGGTGTGGGACAGAAGAGGAAAGCAGAATGCGGCCACATTTTCCTCGTGGCTCGTAGTTCCTGTCTTACCATGGGAGACAAGATGAGCAACTCTCCCTCTCTGTGATGCTTAGCTCTGTACCTCTGCCATCATCTCTATACTCAGATGCTCCTGCATGTAATGCTGCACACAGTGAACCTGCAGGTCCCAAAGGAATCCTTGCCTGCTCTCCCTCACCTGGAGGTTGCAGGGTGCTGGGCCTCCTGCCTGTACCTCCTTCCAGGTGTCATTTGCCAGACCCTGTATGTCCAGCTGGTTGGAACTGCAGTCAACTAACACAAACAAGGTGTATGAAAGTAGTCTTTCCATTTCCCAGGCATTCATCTTTATAAAAACACGTTGTGCTGTGAAGCACAGCAGGAAGCAACTCAACTGTGCAACAAATACTTGGAGCCTTGTTTCATCCCTCCCTGACCTCATTGAAAGGCTGACTGACACCTGCTTGCCAGCGGTGACTGTGGGTCTTTCCTCAGAGTCCAGAGCACATTAATCTCTTCTGATACTCACACTCATTCGTGTTTCTTTTGTAGTTGCTGTTGCATTCATCAGGAAGGAAATGCACTGCACTTATTCTGCTGCTTGTGCAGGCTCACTCTGCAGTGCCCAAGATGCCTTCATGAGGAGGAAAGGCAGCAAAGCCCTCTGCCAGCAGGGCCATGGAATCGTATGTCTACAGCATCATATCTCGGCAGAGCACTCACTGCGCCTGCTCCTCCCTGCTGAAATACACGGCCACCTCCACAAAGCTCGAGTCTCCTGCAAGCAAGCAAGAAACTCCAGTGCCAATGGCTTTTCTGTCCCCGGCACACAAATGATGGCTGAGAGCATCTCGCTGTCTCCCTGCGCTCCCATCTCTTGCCCCTTGCCTTCTCCAAAACCTTCCCTGGAGAACCAGGTTGATCAAGTCCATGCTCATCAGCAGCTCCCACAGGTACTGTTCCAGCTCTTGCTGTCTTTTTGGCCTTCTCATCCCTCTGTCTGAGTCTCACCAGCTTTGTCACCAGAAGAGATTTCAACACTCGAGAATGAAGAACGCACATCTGGCTCCAAGGAATGTAACTCTCCTATCTCCCAGAGATCCACGCCCTATGTGTGCCATCTCACCTGGTCGTGAGCGTCCCTCACAGCCAGCCAGAAAAGCAAGCAGAGGCTGAGACCAAGGAACCCCTCCCTGATGTGCAGCTCTCTGACAGTTTCTCTTTACACAGAGTGCTGGCCGCAGCCGTGTGCATTATCACACACACTTGTATGGGCAGTTGGTGTCTAGACGTGAAGGAGACTTGCTAAGTGCTCTGCTGATATGTAGGGACAGACAGAAAATTTCAAGGGGGAGCTGGAGCATGTATATAAAGGATGTACGGACCTACAGTTAAGGATGTGGATTTGCATCTGAGTCCATGCCTGCAGACGATGCAAGCACTATGCATTGTCACCCAATGGAAATGATCAAACAGCTGCTTTGGGACAGACTGTCTATAGGGCTCAGGAACCGAGGCAAGCAGTGATGATTCCTTTCTCCCTTGATTCCAGTACTTGTAGGTAGACTGCTTGAGAAAGACTTTGGAGGTTTTCCTCAGCCTCTACCTTTCCTTGTACCTTTACAAAAGCAGACTGTCTAAAAACAAGACTGGACACACTTTTTGGGTTTGGTTATTTTTTTTAGTATTTTTTAAATATTATAATATATATAATATAATATAATACTATTATTGTATTTATTATATTATATATCTTATGTATTTAATGTATATTATGTATATTATAATATATATTATGTAATCATATATTATAATATATATAATATATAAATAATATATAATATAAATTTTTTTTTAAGTTGTTTTGGTGTTTTTGGTGGTTTTTGTTGTTTTTTGTTGTTTTAGTCCAGTCCAGTGTAATAAATTCTCAGTCTTACAAGGGATGAATTTTTAAGGCCTTCCTGCTGATGGACCACACTCCACTTGAACGTCAAGTGGAGCATGAGGTAGCCTTCATCCAGAAAGGTGGAATCTTGATGGGATGTTGCTGTCTTATGGAGAGGAATCTCGGCGTCCCCCAGGCTGAGCCAACACACGGACACAGATTTCTGGATGGTGACCATCACTTTCTGCCCCTGCTCCTGCTGCCTGGTCTCTCTTCGTCATCGGTATCCAGCAGGAGATCACGAAGCCCTGGAGGCACGGTGGTATCCAGGTCATCATCTGAAACTTCTTCCACCAGATTGGAAGGGACCAGTCCTCTTGTGCCGTCCGTCAGCTCTCCCAGAAACCAGCCATCCTCATCCATGTCTCCACAGATGTAAACGTATTGTCCAGCTGTCAGTGGAAGCTCGTTTTCTGGGCCCTCATTAGGGCCCTCATAAGGATTTTGTAGCTGTGACGATCTAAGAATCTTCGTTTTGGTGGTGATGGTCTGCGAAAATGTAGATGCAGACTGCCACTGGCCACACTTTTGACTCCCCCGGCTTTTCCTGGGGATCGGGGCATTCCTGTTTGGGATTTCTGTGTGGCCTCAGCTTTTTCCCCATCTCCTGGAGCTGTGTGCATTTTTCCTCCAGACGCTTGCTGAGTGCTCCAAGCTTGATGTCAGCCTGCTGGAGGTCTCTCAGCATGTGGTTCTGGGCCTTCAGGGCCTGGCAGTGACTCTCCAGGTTGCTCAGAGCTTGTTGGAGGTAGCTGCACTGCTCCAGCAGCTTGCTGCTGGTGCTGCCTGGGAACCCTGGGTCTTCCTTGGCCGTCTCATTCTCCTTTTCCAGATGCAGTCCCTTCAGCTGGTTGACCTTCTCTGCCTTCTCTGTGGCCTCTTTGGATGCAGAAGAGGCCTCCTTGAGCTGCTGGACTATTTCCAGCAGCTGCTGGGTACGGAGGCAGAGCGTACGCGTCTTGTCCTTGAGCCGCTCTACCTCCTCCCACATCTGCTGAGAGCTTCTGCTCCTCAGCAGGCAGCACTTCTCTCCAAGGAGGCTGCACTGTCTATGCAGCTCCTTCAGCTTACTCAGCAGACGGGTGTTCTTCTCCTGCTGCTCTCTGTGCTCAGGTGGGCAGGCCTCTTGTTGCTCTGCAGCCTCCTTTTCCAAATGCTTTCCCTGCAGCTGGTTGACCTCCTCTGCCTTCTCTGTGGTGTCTTTGGATGCGCAAGAGGCCTCCTTGAGCTGCCAGACTATTTCCAGCAGCTGCTGGGTACGGAGGCAGAGCGTACGCATCTTGTCCTTGAGCCACTCCACCTCCTCCCACATCTGCTGAGAGCTTCTGCTCTTCTCTTCAAGGAGGCTGCACCGTCTCTGCAGCTCCTTCAGCTTACTCAGCAGATGGGTGTACTGCTCCTGCTGCTCCCTGCGCTCAGGTGGGCAGGCCTCTTGTTGCTCTGTAGCCTGAACACCCACCTCTGCTACAGCCCGATGGCAGGCCCTGGCCCTGTTGAAGAAGACGCGTGGCTGCCCCTCCACGTGCTCCAGGATGTACTGCAGGAAGCGTCTTCTCTGCTCCTGCAGCTCACACTGGAGGCGCTTGCTCTCCACGGCCTGCTCTGCACGGGACTTCCAGCAGAGCTGCCGCTGGACTTCCTGCTGCATTCTGCGGTCCGCTCTGCTGCTGTCGCACCTCAGCAGCACCTCCACCAGTTGCCGCTGCAGTTGCCATGCCTGGCGGATGGTGTCATTGCGCTGCTTCTGCAGCAGCTCCTGCATCTGGTGCAGCTGGGCCTCCTTCTCCTGCAGCAGTTGGCAGATCTCTGCTTGCCACTGCCTCAGGCTCTGCTCCCGCAGGCGCTGCAGCTTTGACACCCGCACCCGCTCCCACTTGGAGCGCAGTTTGTCGGCCAGCAGCTGCCGCTCCCGCTCTGCCGCCTCCTGCCGCTCACGTCTCTCAGCAGCACAGCGGCGCTGCAGCTCCTGGGAGCGGAGCCGCTCGCCCTCCAGCTGGGCCTGCAGTGCCTTCAGCTCCTGCCTCTTCTCCTCCCGCTGTGCAGGGCAGGTGGGGGGCTGTGCCGGGCCCCAGCGGGGAGAGGGCCGGCTGCCCGGGAGCCCCAGGTCTTCCTTGGCTGTCTCTGGCACCTAGAACCAGAAAATCATAGAATAACAGAATGGTTTGTGTAGGAAGGGGTCTTCAAGACTCTCCCGTTCCAAGCCCATGCCAAGGGCAGGGACAACTTCCACTAGGTCAGGTTGCCCAAAGGTGCGTCCAGCCTGGCCTGGGGCACTGCCAGGCGTGTGGCAACCACAGCCTCTCTGGGCAGCCTGTGCCAGCGCCTCTGCCCCCTCATGGTGTCCCGTCTTCTTATATTTCATCCAGATCTCCCCTCTTCTACTTTCAGGGTGTTGTCCTTTTTTGTATCACTACCCTCCCTTACAACCAGTACATCTCCAGCTTTCCCCAGTTCTCCTTCAGGCACTGGATGGCCGCTCTGTGGTGTCCCCAGAGCCCCCCCTCCCCAGGCTGAACAATCCCCACTCTCTCAGTGTGTCATCTTACCTGGACCTGAGCGTCCTTCATGGCCGGTTGTCTGGAGCCCTGCTCTGCACGGTGGCGGCGCAGAGCTCCCATTCTGTCCTGGGAGCAGGACATTGCGTTACGGAGCACGTCTGCCCAGCTCCCCACGATGTAAAAGGTGAAGAGCCTCCTCTCCAGCTCCAGCTGACGCTGGAGGTGGCGGATGCAGGCGGGCTGCTCACCATCCGTCTCCCAGCGCAGCTTGCTGAGGACGTCCTGCAGCTGGGCATGGGCCGCCTCGCTGCTGGGGGGGTTCCTCAGCACCTTGGCCAGCTGCTGCTGCAGCTCCCGAGCCTGGCGCAGGGCTGCATCGCAATCACGCTGCAGCTGCTCCTTTGTCGCGCGCAGCTCGGCCTCCTTCCAGAGCAGCAGCTGCCGGGTCCCCGTCACCCGCTGCCGCTGCACCCACTCCTTCAGCTGCTGCTCTTCCTGGGCCTGCTGCTTCTCCCAGGCACAGCGCAGTTGGTCGGTCAGCAGCTGCCGCTCCCGCTCTGCCACCTTCTGCAGTTCACATCTCTCGGCAGCCCAGCGGCGCTGCAGCTCCTGGCAGTGGAGCCGCTCGCCCTCCAGCTGGGCCTGCAGCATCTCCAGCTCCCAGCTGTTCTCCTCCTGCTGCGCAGCGCAGGCTGGGGGCTGTGACAGGCCCCGGCGGGGAGAGGGCCGGCTGCACTTGGCTTGTCCCCGTCCCGCAATGCCTCGCAGCACAGCCATGGGAATCTGAATAGATCTTCGGCTTCCAAAAGCTGTAGCCAAAGGCCACCAACAATCACTCTCACTCGTGGGATCTGCAAGGACAGATGCCCCTGACCCCGTAGCGCCCACTGCCTCTCGTCCCTGTCGCAAGGGTGTGCAGACAGTGAATGCCTTGGGGGTGCTGCGCCAGCACCTTCTGTGCTGTGTGCTGGCCCAGCTCATAATGGAGGGCGGGGCAGTGACCTTCAGTGCTATTGGACAGTGGGGCCTTCTGGCCCAGCTCATAATGGAACACCAGTGGCCTTGAACGCTATGGGGCAGTGAGACCCTGTGCCCCCTGCACGTCATGGAGGGTGGGGCAGTGGCCTTCTGCGCTGTGGGGCAGTGCGGCCTTCTGGCCCCAGCACAAAATGGAGGCTGGGCAAAGTGGATTGAAGCGGTGTTGGGAGGAACCGCCTCCCACAGTGCTGGGCTACGTGGATTTCTCTGGCACTGGAGAAGAACAGCAGCAAGCCACCCGTCTCATTGTGATTTCCATTTAGATGGCAATAAAGGAAACATCTCACCATACCTACGAGCTAGTTAAGTTAAAAGAACCTGGTTGCCGGTGTACCCTGCTCAAGGAGCTGCTGGAGCAGATGGCCAGGCTGCTGCAAGAAATCAGCAGCCTGAGGAGCTTTTGGGAATCTGTGAAGGAGACAGGTAGGGGGAGGTGTGAGCCTACTTCCACCGCAGAAAAACAGCCTCATCCTAAGTCCCCGCGAGTGGGAGGAGCCAATCCAGCTGCTCAGCTGCAGGTCAGAGACCTAGACAGCCCACGAAAGGAAGGGGGCTGGGCCCTCGTATCTGCTCAGAACAGAAGAAAGCATCTGCCCCCAAGCTCCACACAATACTGCCAACCTGTGCAGCGTCCCCTACAGCGTCCCTGAGTAATAGATTCCAGGTGTGAGAGGTAGGTTGTGTTTTTGCAGCATAAATTGTCAGTATTTCTGTATGTAGCATAGGAAAAGTTGCCTTTCACAAAGAAAGCTTCCGAACAGAGTAAACTTGAGACTAGGGCATTCTGACCACAGTAAAATTGGCATAGGCACCAGGTGAGGTAATTATGTAGGGCAGGGACAAAAAGACAAAAAATGGACACAAAATGTACACAAATCGGACAAAGGATTAGACAAAAAATAGAGAAAAGAATTGTATTAAGAAAGTAAAAAGGAAAAGAATTGGACAAAAAAATTGGAATAAGAAACTTAAAAGGACAAAGAATTGGACAAAAATGGGAGAAAGAACTTGAAAGGAAGAGAACTGGACCTGCAGCTTCATCACAGAATCACAGAATTGTAGGGGTTGGAAGGGACCTCTAGAGATCATCGAGTCCAACCCCCCTGCCAAAGCAGGCTCCCTACACCATGTTGCACAGCTCGGCATCCAGGCGGGTCTTGAATAGCTCCAGAGAAGGAGACTCCACCACCTCCCTGGCAGCCTGTTCCAGTGCTCCGTCACCCTCACCGTAAAGAAGTTCTTGCACACATTAATGCGGAACTTCCTATGCTGAAGTTTCAGCCCGTTACTCCTAGTCCTGACCCCACGCACTACTGAAAAGAGACCAGACTCACCACTATGGCTCCCACAATTCAGGTACTTATAAACCTGGATCAAGTCCCTCTCAGCCTTCTATTTTCAAGGCTAAACAGACCCAGTTCACTTAGTCTCTCCTCATAGGGGAGATGCTCCAGGCCCTTCACCATCTTTGTGGCCCTCTGCTGGACTCTTTCCAAGAGATCCCTGTCTTTTTTGTACTGGGGAGCCCAGAACTGGACACAGTATTCCAGATGAGGCCTCACCAGGGCAGAGTAGAGGGGGAGGATCACCTCCCTCGACCTGCTGGACATGCTGTTTTTAATACACCCCAGTATGCCATTGGCCTTTTTGGCTACAAGGGCACACTGCTGGCTCATGGTCAATCTGTCGTCCACCAGGATGCCCAGGTCCCTCTCAGCAGAACTCCTCTCCAGCAGCTCTTCCCCCAGCCTGTACCGGTGCATGCAATTATTTCTACCCAGGTGCAAGACTCTACACTTGCTTTTGTTAAACCTCATCCGGTTTCTTACTGCCCAGCTCTCCAGCCTGTCCAGGTCTCGCTGAATGGCATCACAGCCTTCAGGTGTGTCAGCCAATCCTCCCAACTTCGTGTCTTCAGCAAACTTGCTGAGGGTGGTCATTGATGAAGATGTTGAACAAGACCGGACCCAGCACAGACCCCTGGGGGACGCCGCTAGTTACAGCCCTGCAGCCAGACACTGCACCGCCAACGACAACCCTCTGCACTCTGCCAGTCAGCCAATTCTCGACCCACTTCACTGTCCACTCACCTATCCCATACTTCCTCAACTTTGGTATAAGTATGTCATGGGAGACTGTATCAGTTATAGAGGTTATAGAGTTCAATTCCTGTAGTCAATGTGGCGGCCCAGGTGGGACCAGCTCTGTTCGCTGCAGGACAAGCTGCGAGGGAGACACTTTTGGCGCACCCTGAGATTTCTCTGAAGGACTCCCTTCCTCACCTGATCACTGCAGGGACAGACAAGGACCACCCATAGGTGGACCAGGTATGTGTATGGTAAGTGGAGCCCATATGTCTTGAGGAGACATCCTACACAGTTTACAGCCATACGTGCTGCTCCCAGGGAGGTGAGCTCATGGCTTTGGTTGCCAGCTGGGGTAGGAAGACTCCTTGGGTGAGTTCCTATGAAAGGGAACTGTATGTCATATGAATGGAAACAAGAACAAATACTCTCTCCCAGGTGGTTGGCAATAGGAGGGACCTAGGTTGGTCTCTCCTACGGGTATGGGATATAGTGGATAGCCTGTCAAATGGTAGCCTGGGTTCTCCAAGGTGTAATCATGGGGCTTATAGGTTGTATGTTCAATATTATCATCTGCTTTAAGTGTTTGGTACCGTGTGTCAAGCCGACTCTGGGAAAAACATTAACGTTTGCAACTGGTCGACCACAGTATGAGTGTTATTAAGATTCCAGCTAGAAAACGTTGTCAGCATTGTGTAGTATGAATAAACCATGGTTTTTGATCTCAATGTCAGAGTGAGTGTGGTGTGAGTGGGACACAGAACAGCTGCAGGGTGAGTGCTGAGTCCCGACCCGTGTTTCCTTCCTCCTGTGAGGGAAATGGCCGGACACGGACAAAGTGAAAGACTGTGTTGTCTGTCCACTCATAAGTACTTTCTGCTTGTATGTAAGAAGACAGGAGTTTGTACTCTGTAGATTAGTAAGATGGTCCTGAGGAGAGGTGTACATTCCACCACCAATGAGTGTCAACCCATTTATGTAATACTATGTACTGCTTGTGAGGAAGTGTGTCAGGGAGGTGGTTCAGTCAGTGCTGGTTCTGTGGCACAGTGTTTATAACTGAAGAATACAGACTGTATTAAGGGAGTTTATGTGAACTGAAGAACCGTACTGTTTGACGAACTGTTTTGATGGTATAAGAAAGTGTAATTGTTAATGATATATGAAAGTGTACTTGAGGGAATGTGGAAGTGTATCTGAGCATACAAATAGAGGAAGCATTTACAGAGGAAAAAGGGTTAAAGCAAGTTTACCTGCACTGACATGAGAGCAACACCCTGCACTGCTGCCATGTGAGCTGAGCAGAGCAGAGCAGAGACACAGTCCCCGTGTATCAGGTAGTGTTATTCTGCTTACCAAATGAATGAGTTCACTACAGAAGAGGCAAATCTTCCCCTCTGCTCCATCTGTGGCATACTCTGGAGTTCAAGGCATTGCAAAGCTATGGCACATCTACTTTCTGTCAATGATGACACCTTAGTGTGCTCTGGGCTCTCATTTCAATTGCATCTATAGAAGTCTAGGGTCATGCCAGCTGACAGGAAGCTGGCAAATGTTGTCTCATTGTAAGGAAGAGCAAGAAAGATGACATGGGCAATTATGGACCTGTCAGTCCAGAGCCTGGTAAAATTATGGAGAAAATGATGGTGGGAGTTATGGAAAAACAGCTGAAGGACAATTCTGTCATTGGTCGCAGCCAACACAAGTTTGTGAAGCGAAGGTCCTGTTTAATTTAAGCTCATTTTGTGACACAGTTATCCGTTTAGTTGACCAAGGGAAGCCACTTGATGTAATCCTTGAGGATTTCAGTGGAGATTTTGATACTGTTTCTCACAACAACCTTCTGGACAGAATCTTCTGCATATGGCTAGACAGAAACACAATGTGGTGGGTGAGCAGTTGGCCAGTAGGTCAGGCCCAAAGGATTATAGTCAGTGGGTTCCATCAGGCTGGTAGATGGTCACTGTCGGGGTCCCCAGGGTTCCATTTTGGAGCTACTTTCCTTTCATGTTTATGCAGATGACTTGAATGCAGGACGTTCTGAGCAAGTTTGCTGATGAGACCAGATGAGGAGGTGCTGTTGCCTCCACTGAGGGTGGAGAGGACTTGCAGAGAGATGTGGACAAGTCAGAGAAGTGGGTACCAGTTGGTACTAAGCACCAAGTGCATAAAGTATAACAAGAACAAGTGCCTGATTGTGCACCTGGGTAGGGGCAATGCTGGACATACACACTGACTGGATATGGGACACTGGATAGAAGTCTGACTGGAAAGGATTGGGGTGCTGGTCAGCATCACACTGAATGTGAGTCAGCAGTGTGCCAAGGCAGCCAGGAAAGCCAACAGTCCCCTGGAGTGCATGAAGCAACTTATTGCCAGCTGGGTGAGGGAAAGGATCATCCCTCTGCTCTGCATTGCTGCTGCCTCACTAGCAGCACTAGGTGCACTTCTGGGCACCGCAGAACATAAAGGACTTCAAACTCTGGGAGAATGTGCAAAGGAGGGCACTGGAACTGAGAGATCTGAAGTTCAGAGTTTCACAGGGATTGACTGCTTGTTCAGACTGGGCCCTTCTCACATCCCTTCTCACATCCTGCAATGAAACATAGTTCTCATAGGGGACATGAACCTCACAGCGTCCTTGCACCACATGTAGAGCCTGGGATCTTCTGTCCCCATGTCTATCATTTAACATCATACAAAATTCCAACCCATTGTCCCAGGAAATGCCCGGAGCCAACAAGAGAGACAGGATCTCTCTACCACTGGTCTTGTAATCAGGGCTTGACCTGTCTGCTTCGTAAGGCAAAGGAGAGGTTTCTTAGCATGCCAGTGCCTTTGCCTGCCTGTAGTCATGGCTTCCAGTTATCTCCTCTAACAAGTCCCTTGGGAAGCCTACTTGGTAATGGCCCTCACTGGGCCCATTAATACTCCAAGAAACTTCACTGTTACTTCTGACTTTGTCTTGTTGAGCACTTTGTGCAAACTTCTCTCTGCACTGGAGGCTGATGAACTCAGCATCAAATGCACCCTGGGGCCCATTATAACCTAAAGAATCTCCTGTGCCTTATGCCATCTTGTTATCTTCTTCAGGTTATCAGAACTTGTTCAGCAAAAAGGAGGGATATCTGGAGAGAGATTAAAGAATCCATTATAAATTTATTTTCTCTTTATTTATATCTGGGTTTAAAGCAGCACTGTGCAACTGATACCAATCCAGGATGTCCCAATGAGTTCTGTACTGTTACTGTGTTGACAAAGGTCCTTCTCAACCTCCCCACCCAATTTCTGCTCACATTGGACCTATGGGACTTGCATCACTTTTCTTCACATCTCTCTTCTCCTCTGCATTCATCCGCTCAGTGTTAAAACTGCTTTGCACCAACTCCCACTGGCTTTCCTCAGAGAACCAGCTACACATGGAAAAGGAAAGATTTCTCTTTTTTATCTGGCCAGCAAATGGAAGGAAAGGTGATGCAATTGAATGAACAGTAAAACACAGTGATCAACTGCATGCCATGTTCAAGCTGCACCTATTGAAGTTTGTCTTTCATATGGAATACTTTTAAAAGAAATGATTTATACTGAGGTAGGATAGGATAGATTGAATCACAGTGAAGTAGTTGACAACAGAGGCCATCAGACTCTGGGAGATGGAGCAAATTCCAGTAATCTTCCTGGGATAGATCAGCCAGGTAGTTGAGAGGTATCAACTTAAAATTGATCAGGACTTGTGAGTATTTCACACATTGAGATGGGTTAACACATTCTCATTGATTTCTATCTTTGTCTCCAACTCTGTTTTTCACTTTTACTGACATTAATGAACATCTTTCAGACTTCGTGCCTTAATAAAAAAGAGACAGTGATTGAGAAAAAGAAAAAGTATAAGAAGAAAAAGAATAGATAGGAAGGGATAGATCAAATCACAGTGAAGGAGTTGACAACACATTCCATCAGACTTTGGGGAGATGGAACAAATTCCAGTAATCCCCCTGAAAGTCAGAAATCAGACAGATAATTGGGAGGTATCTGACTGAACAAAGAGCAAGGGATGGAGAAATCTGGAGGGCAGTGGGAGTAGTGTGTGCCCAAATGGCCTGCTGAAAACATGCCCTTAACCATGGCCATTTATTTAGGAGAGCTGAAAACACCTGAAGGATGAGACACATCAAATAGGCAGCAGGGAAGAGTAGTGCTGGGCACCGGGCTATAGTCACAGGGCATTGGCACTGGCACTGCTGTCTGTGTCTCTGAACCTGAAGGCATTTGTGTCCAGCGAACACAGTTCTGGAAAACATTGTAGTTTCAGTAAAAGAAAAAAAAAAAGAAAGAAAGAAAAAAAAAAAGACATCAAATCACCTCAAAGATTCATATATACAACTTAAAATGGAACAAGACTCATGAGAATTTCTCATGTTGAGAAGGGTTAACACATTTTCATTGATTTCCATCTTTGTCTTCAATTATTGGTTTCAGTTTTATTGACATTTATGATCAACTATTAAGCTTACAGCCTCAAAATAAATAAATAAATAAAAAGAGATACATTTGCATCTTGCACATGGCCTGATGCCCCTTTGACCTTCACAGTTCCCACAAGTCCTTCCATGCCGGAGAGTATGAGATCCAGCAGAGCACCTCTCCTCTTTGGTTCCTCTATGGCTTGGTCAAAAATCTGCCATCTGTGCTCTCCAGGGATCTGCTGTATGCCACATGCCCTGCTGTGCTGTCCTTGCCGCAGATAATGGAGTGACAAAGGCCACCAAATGGGACAAGGGACAGACAACATCAGATTCCCATCTGTCTGCAGAGGGCACCTTCCATTGACTGTCCCTGATCAGGAAGACAGGTACAGACACTGATGGTCTCCTCTGTTGGCCATTTCCATTAGTTCTGACCTGTCTGCTCTTCCATCCCCAGGCAGAGCTCAGTGCACTCTCACAGAGGGCATTCACCCTTCTTTATCTCCTTGCCCATCCATCCTAAAGACTCGGTATCCCCCTTGTGCTACAGTGCAGTTGTGGAAGCCATTAAACTGTGTCCCCATGGTCCAAACAGGAGCTCAGGCCAGCAGCTCTACCAAGATTTCTAGCTTCTTGTGTGTTGGTGTTTGCATTAGTGCAAAAGCACAGAAGTAAACATCCTAATTGAAAAGCATCTCTATACATAGCCGGACTGGATAGCTCATCTATGGTATCAGTGTGCAGAAGGTGGCACACAAACATTAGACCGATCGTGGGTCTTGGAGGTGACGTAGCAGCACGGACACACCATAGGCATGGCTTTCCTGAAGGCCCTGTGCTGCTCTTGCAGCTGCATGTGAATTCACCAGACAGCCGGTGCTATCCCCTCTCTGGCCCTCAGCTGATGCCCAGGAAGGAGGTGTCTGTCTCAGGGACTTACCACACGGTTTACAAGCACTGGCACACATCAGGAGCAGCCCAGGCATGGTGGGCATCACCCGGTGTCTGTGTGTAAGCAGCTATGTCCCTGCTGAACGGCCGAGGACTCAGAGCAGGAGCTCACATGCAGGCAACTCCTTGTGCACTTCTGAATGGAATCAGAGGAATCCCAGCTCCTGTGGTTCTGTGGGGAGCTGAATCCCATTTCAGCTCCAGGATTTCTGTCAAGGGATGAGACTCCTGCACTGCCTCAGCTGGATCACTGCCCTGCACAGGGAATGTCCAAACCTCCTTGTCCTCGTCTGGTTGCCCTTTGTGTTTCATCAAACAAACTATATTAGTACTCGCTATATGTCTCCAATCAGTCACTGACCACTGGACATGTGGTGGTTAATTGAGCAGATTTCAAAGCACAGTCATGACGCTGTTGTCTTTCAGGAGCTGTTGGCCATGAGGACCCAGGGACATGTCAGGGGAAATGAGTGGAAAGGATAAAAATGACATCATCTGTTGCTGAGCTGGGCCAGGCTCCTGGGACACAGGGAGCTCATAAAAGTGTGAGGGCAGAGCTGCAGAGAGACAGCTGTGCCCAGGAGAAGCTCTCGTGCACAGCACAGCCTGCAGGTGACAGAAAAAGAAGAGAGAAAGTGAAGAGAGCTTGCAGGATGTGTGTGGTGTGAGCAGGCTGTGAGCTCTCTGCAGGAGCATTGCTCACAGACCATGACAAGGTAAGTCTCACTGCAGACCATGAGCAGCTTTTCATAGAGGGTTAACTTAATTTGGGATATCCCATAGCAGATCTGGATGCAGGCACTGCATGTTTCTTTACTGTGGAAAAAGCCTTCTGCTCCAGCTGAGGGCTTCCATACTGCAGTGTCAGAGCACAGCCCTGAGGGCTGCATGTCCCAGTACAGCTGCAGGCTGTGCAGCCGGGGCTGCAGGCGGGTGCCCAGGGCTGTCCTGCAGAGCAGGGTCCCTGCTGTGCCCCAGGGGCTGTGTGCCGGGTATGGGACTCTGCCGCCTGCCAGGCTCAGCACTCAGCCTGCCCGGGGAGCTGCCCAGGGCGCTGCGGGGAGACGGGTGGGAGAAAGGAGCCCCCCGGCAGGGCTTGTGCTGCCACAGCTGCTGCCTGGGGCAGGGGGATCACAGCTCCACTGCACAACTGAATGTTTCTGAGGGTTCTCTGCAAGAGCAGAGTCAAGGCAGAGATTTTCCATGCCCTGCTCCTAGGAAAGGAAAAAAGATTGGAGGCAGGAATCTAATAAGGACTGTAAAATTTAAAACACAGTTCTGAGACTCCCCGGTATTTCTTCAATCCATCACTTGTTTTGTGAACAGTCACACAAGTTGTGCTTTCAGCCTTTCTTTCCGAAAGGATACAGTCACTTTCAGTTCTTGTGTTTTTCTGCAGACATTAATAGTTCGCTTATATTGCAAAAAGGCTGATTTCTCTATGAGAAGTTGTAGTGCACAGAGATAGGGGCTGGAGTCTTGAAAAGCAGTTGTGCTAAACAGGAAAATATCCAGGAGGCTTTGATATGATTAGGAAATGAGAAGCAAGTAAGAGCTTCCTCATCTTCTGCTCCTTAAGGGATGGTGTAGCTCATGAAAATAACTTCAAATTCTGGAGTTAAATGAACATTTTGCAAAGGGAAAGAAAATCTTTTACAATACAGTAGAAAGCAGAAAGGAGAACATCTATAGTATAGCAGGAGTGTCTCTGAGAATGGTCTGGGCTTGTCATTACTTTCCGCACTCTGAGCAGGACTTCAAGCCCAGGATCTGCCCAGGAGGGGCAGAATGTAAATGAGTTACTGGAAACAATGAATATGTAGATGAGTTCCAGGAAATTTGTTGGATATGTATCAGCTTGGCTTTCAAATATGTATCACTTCTGTTTGCTGCTGTGCAAGATAGGAGTGATCCCCTTTGCACCCAGTGCCTAATAAACGTATTCCTACTTTATAATCTAACTCTGGATTATAGAGTTTGATTCCACAACTCAAAACCATGCTTCTGGAATGAGTTAGTCCACTGGTGAATACTTGATCTGACACCCATATGCCTGTGTAGAGATGACCCTTCTGTCTGTCAGGAGCTTTCAGCCCTGGAGCCCCAGGGAAATCTCCAGGGGAAGCAGTGAGGAAGAGAAATTCAAATCCTCTGGTGTGCTGAGCTGTGCCACGCTCCTGGGACACAGGGAGCTCATACAAGTGGATGGTGCTGCAGAGAGACAGCTGTGTCCAGGAGCAGCTCTTGTGCACAGCACAGCCTGCAGCTGACAGAAGGAGAGGAGAGAAAGGGGAGAGAGTTTCCAGGATGTGTAAGGTGTGAGCAGGCTGTGAGCTGGCAACAGGAACATTGCTCACAGACCATGACACGGTAAGTCTCATTGAAGACAATGCAGCTGCTATTCATAGAGTGTTAACTAAAACTGAGACATCCCATAGCAGATCTGGTTGCAGGCACTGCATGTTACTTTTCTTTGGAAAAAGACTTCTGCTTTGACAGTAGGCTTCCATGCTGCAGTATGAAAGCACAGCCCTGAGGGCTGCGTGGACCAAGATGGCTGCAGGCTGTGCAGCCAGGGCTCTGCAGGGGGGTGCTCAGGGCTATCCTGCAGAGCAGGGTCCCTGCTGTGCCCCAGCGGCTGTGTGCTGAGGCAGAGACGCTGCCACCTGCCAGGCTCAGCACTCAGCCTGCCAGGGGAACTGCCCAGGGCGCTGCGGGGAGACGGGTGGGGGGAAAGAGTTCCCCGTCAGGGCTTCTGCTGCCACAGCTGCAGCCAGGGGCAGGGGGATCACAGCTCCACTGCACAACAGTATGTTTTGCAAGAGCAGAGCCAAGGCAGGGATTTTCCATTTCCTGTTCTGAGGGAAGGCAAAAAGGATTGGAGGCAGAAATCTAAAAGGGGCTGTCAACTTTGTACACAGCTCTAGATAATTGTTTAATCTCAATCCTAGAATCATAGAATCACCAAGGCTGGAAAAGGCCTGAAAGATCATCCAATCCAACCGTTCACCTATTACCAATAGCTCCCACTTAGCCATGTCCCTCAACACATTATCCAGTCTCTCCTTGAATACCCCTGGGCTCCCAGAGACGACAGTGTAAATTGTGTAATTCCTAATCATACCAACAATATTACTTCCAAAACCCAAAGATGTCCAAAGAGCTGAATGTGCACAAAACTTCACTTTGCCAATTTTATCGTGGTACAAACCAAGGTCAAACAGCATAGCAAAATAAATACCCTAATCCAGCATCCAGAGTTGACAAATAATGCAGCAGGGAAAACAAGCAGCAAGCAAGGAGCTGTGCAATGCAGCTTCATGAGAAGACTCAGCAAGCTTCACAAATAGGGAAACTATCAGCACCATGGCCTGCACTTCTCCAGCTCCCACAAAGCCCTGTCCGCTCTGGACAGATGTGCTGTTACCACAACCCTTGGAGCCTCACATCAGGCACCAAAATGACTGTGGTTGTTGAACCCAACATGTGGCTCAGCAGCTCACAGTGCTTTGTGCACTGCCCAATTCCCAGTGGGATGGGGATGAGAACTGGGAAAAAAAGTACAGCTTCTGGGTTGTAACAAAACAGTTTACTAAGAGAGATAAAAGGAGAGGAGTAATAGTTATCACAATATATCCGTTGATATGGAATCGTATGTAACAACTGATGCACAAGCACTTGCTCAGCACCACCAGACTGATGCTCAGCTGGACCCTGGGCAGTGAAGAGACTGAGATGAACTCCCACCCCTTTCAATACAATTTCTGCTTGCTGTCAGCTGATAGAGAACGTCCCTTTGGCCACTTTCAGTCAGCTGTCCTCACACTGTTCCCTCCCAGCTCCATGTGCCCTTTACTGACCATGGCCTTGGCTCCGTACAACACTGCTTAGCAGCAGCTGTAAACATCAGAGTGTTATCAATGGTTTTCTCCTAGAACCAAAACACTGCACCATAGCAGGCAGTCTGAAGAAAAAAAATTCATCTGAGCTGTAACTCAGATTCCTGCCTGTCCCCCTCATCTTGTTCTTCCTGATCGGGAAGCAAGGAACAGAATCTGCTGCTCTACTTTTTGAAACCTTTCCATCAGTATTCAGGTGGCTCCTCTGCCATCCCCAGGCAGAGCTCAGTGCACTCTCACAGATGGCAGCAGCCTTTCTTTATCTTCATTGCCTAATCGTAATGAAGAGTCTGTACCTACTTTGCTACAGTTCAGAGGTGGGAACCATCCCACCATGTCTCTGTGAGACAAACAAGTCCCTAGGCCTGCAAAGGCACAGAGATTTGGAGTTCGCTGAGTGAATGTTTGTGGTCCTCTCATTAGTGTAAGGATTCTTCAGAAAGCATCCCCTTCCAGAAGCATGTTTTGATTTAGCCTGTCTGGGCCTTGCATCTACACTGTGGTACTGATGTTCAGGGCCTTGCTCAGAAGCAGCAGCCTTCATGAAAGGAAAAGCTCTGTGGTTTTCTCTTGATTTGTCCCATTTATTTCTCTTGCTACCTGCACTGGTCTGCAGGCACTTTAGGGCAGCAGCAGGTTGGTGTTACCCCCAGAGGGTTCACAATAAGATTTAGGATGGGGCATTTGCAACAAGACCTTCTCTGAGGAATCCTCACACAATCCTATAGAACAACACAGAGGCTTTCCATTCAATCTCCAACAGCAACAACATCCCTCAGCCCTTCTCTGTTACATCCAATTCCCCACCCTTCCCCCTTTGGACCTGGTTTAAAGCCCTTTAATCAATCAGTGCAGGAGCATTTCAGATGGGGTCATGGAGGAGGCAGACTGCCATTCTTGGGGTGGCCATTTTCCCAGGAGGGCATGGTGGGAGGGCTTTGTCCCATCGGTTCCACCAACACTTGCATCCACCCAGCAGAAGGCTGTGCCCTCTGTGTCCCACTTGAACTCTGCATGGAGCTTACAGTTGGCAGTGACATGGCTGAGAAGCTCTGGGCATGGATTAAGGAACAGGGAAGTAATGTGCCTTCCTAACTTCCTCCCTTCATACCATAGCAACTTCCTTGTAATCTCCCCAAGTACCCAGCCCCTTCTTCCAGAGGGCGTAGATTCTCCTTTTCTTCCTTAGTCTCAATAGTTTTTCCCAGTTCATCTGCACTGGTCTTCTTCCCCTATGGCTCACCTTATGGCATTCAGGGACAGCCTGATCTTGTGCCTTTAAGATTTCCATCTTGAGGAGTGTCCAGGCTTCCTGGACCCCTTTACCCATAAGGAGCGACTCCCAAGGGACCTGTGCTACAAGTGTCCTGAACAGGTCAAAGTCCGCCCTCTAGAAGTTCAGGATAGTAGTTTTGCTAGTCACCCTTCTGACATCTCCAAGAATAGAGAATTCTACCATTTCATGGCCACTCTGCCCAAGACAGTCCCCAACCTTCTCAACTCCTACCAGTCCTTCACTGTAAGTGAAGAGCAGGTCTAGCAAGGAACCACATCTGGTTGGCCTTCATACCAACTGAGTAAGGAAGCTGTCTTCTATACAATCTAGAAACCTCTTGGACTGATTCCTCTGCTCTTTATTATATTCCCAGCATATATCAGAGAAGTTGAAGTCTCCCAAGAGAATGCGTGCTGGCGATCGTGCGACTTCAGTAAGCTGCTCATAGAATGCCTCACCCATCAATTCACCTTGATTAGGCAGTCTATAAGAGACTTTTAGCAAGATGTCACACCTACAGGTCTTTCCCCTGATCCTTACAAACATGCACGCATCTTGATGGTTCTGAAGCCCAAGCTCTTCAACATCGAAACTCTCTTTAATATAAAGGGCCACACCACCACCCTTCCTTCCTCCTCTATCCCTTCTGAAGAGCTTGTTACCATCCATCACAGCACTCCAGTCATGGCAGTGGTCCCACCATGGGTCGGTAATAGCAACTAGGTCATGGTTTGCCAGATGCACAGTTGCTTCCAGCTCCTCCTGCTTGTTGACCAAGCTGCGTGCGTTGGTGTAGACACACTTCAGCTGAGGCATCTGCCTCTCTCCCAGCTCAAGCAGCATTCCCCTAGGCTCATCTCTGGTGAGCTCTGTTTTGTCCCCTCCCCCATCGTAGCTAGTTTAAAGCTCTTTCGATAAGCCCCACTACATTCTGTGCTAGGATTTGTTTCCCCCTTTGAGAAAGTTGGGTTCCATTCATGGATAACAGACCATGGGCCAAGTAAACTGCCCTGTGATCAAAGAACCCAAAGTTTCTGGCTCAGTACCAACCTCTGAGACAATTGTTCATTGCTTTGCTTTCCAAGCCTGCTCTGTGTCCCTCACTGCCCCTGAAGGTATAGAACAAAAAATCACTTGATCTCACACTCTGTGAACTAAATGGCCTAAATACCTGAAATCTCTTTTTATAGTTTGTAGTCTTATCTAAGAAATTTCATCACTGCCCACCTAAACTATGAGTAGTGGAAAATAATCAGTGGACCTAACCAGCATTGGGAGTTTCCTCATTATGTCCCTGACCTGCAGCCAAGAAGGCAGCAGACTTACTGACAACTCGGGTCCAGTCTGCAAATGGGGCCCTCTATTCCTCTGAGAAGGGAGTCACCCACCACGGCCACCCTTCTTTCTTTCATGGCAGAGGAAGTCACAAGGCTTGGTAGTGACTGCCTTGCATTAGGCTCTCTCCTAGGCAGATCCTCCATTGCCTCCCCATTCTTATCTCCTTCAGATTTCAGAGTGTCAAACCTGTTGCTTAGAGGGAGCAGGGGTTGAGGGCTAGGCAGGCATGGGGGGGCTCCTGTGATGTTGAGTTGGGACTCTCTTCCAACCCTCCTCATCAGTCATGTCTGTCCGACTGTGACAGGGCAGGGAGTCAACCACTTTTCTGGGGGTATCTGCCTGGCAGCCTTCCCTCGGGGATGCCAGCAAGTCACTCCACCAGCCCATCTCCCGATCACACTCCCTGATGGTAAACTGTGAGTAAAACCTTGAGTAAAGTGAGAGTTCACCTAGTGAAAAGTATGAGTAGAAACCTGGATTGACATGAGGGTAAACCCAGAGTAAACCCAGGATCCCATCCATCAGGCATGCACAGCCTCTAAGGGCAACTTTTTCCAGTGTTGCTGTGTAAAAAAATAGGTTCCTCACATCTAACCTATGTCTCCCCTTTTTAATTTAAATCCATTTCCATTTGTCCTGTTATCATCAGACCATCCCATCCTTATTCTAGCGTTAGGCATCTCATCCTCAGATGGAAACCCTGGGGCTGAATTGGGATCAGCTTTTCAAAGAACCACGGGGGCTGCAAGTTCACCTAGCTGAGTTCAGATGTGCACAGTGAGGTGTCTGTGTGTGAGTCCCTCATCTGAATCCTTGGTTTTTATTCCACAGTGACTGCACTGCTCATACACAGACTCTCAGTGATGCCCAAGGTGCCTTGGGTGATCCTAGTTTTGTGCTAGTGCTTGTAAACTGTGCTGGAAAATCTATGAGATAGACAGCTCCTTCTGGAGCATTAGCTGAGGGCCAGAAGGGAGGTATTCTTGGCCATCCTAAATACCACAACAGCCTCGTGCTTAGGGCACCCAGTGTGTCTTTTGCACCTGTCCCCGTGGAGCGTGTAGTGATATTCTGCTTACCAAATGGATAAGATCAGAACAGAAGAGGCAGATCTTCCTCTCTGCTCCATCTGCGGCATACTGCGGAGTTCAAGGAGTTGCAAAGCTATGGCACGTCTACGTTCTTGCACTGATGACACCTTAGTATGCTCTGGGCTCTCTTTTCCATGGCATCTAAAAAAATCCAGGGTCATACCAGTTAACGGGAAGCTGGCAAATGTTGTCTCATTGTAAGGAATAGAAAGAAAGATGAAATGAGCAATTATGGACCAGCCAGTATCACTCCAGTGCCTGTTAAAATTGTGGAGAAAATGATGGTGGGAGTTATGGAAAAACAGCTGAAGGACAATCCTGTCATTGGTTGCAGCCAATGCAAGATACTGAGGGGAAGGTCTTATTTCATTTCAGATCCTTTTATGACACGGTTATCCATTTAGCTGACCAAGGGAAGCTAGTTGTAATCCTTGAGGATTTCAGTAGAGCTTTTGATACTGTTTCTCACAGCACCCTTCTGGACAAAATGTCCTGCATACGGCCAGACAGAAACAGAACATGGTGGGGGAGTAGTTGGCCAATAGGTCAGGCCAAAGGGATTATTGTCAATGGGTTCCATCATCCTGGTAGATGGTCACTATCAGGGTCCCCCATGGCTCCATTTTCGGGCCACTTCTCTCATGTTTTTGTGGATGACTTGCATGCAGAACTAGAAGATGTTCTGAGCAAGTTTGCTGATGATACCAGATGAGGAGGTGCTGTTGCCTCCACTGAGGGTGGAGAGGACTTGCAGAGGGATGTGAACAAGTCAGAGAAGTGGGTATCAGTTGGTACTAAGCACCGAGTGCATTAAGTATAACAAGTGCCTGATTGTGCACCTGGGTAGGGGCAACCCTGGACATAAACACTGACTGGATATGGGACACTGGAGAGAAATCTGACTGAAAAGGACTGGGGGTCCTGGTCAGCATCAAATTGAAAGTGAGTCAGCAGTGTGCCCAGGCAGCCAGGAAGGCCAACGGTCCCCTGGAGTGCATCAAGCAATTTATTGCCAGCTGGGTGAGGGAAAGGATTGTCACTGTCTGCTCTGCATTGCTACAGCCTCACCTGGAGCACTGGGTGCACTTCTGGGAACCTAAAGTACATCAAACTATGGGAGAGTGTGCAAAGGAGGGCACTGGAACTGAGAGATCTGAAGTTCAGAGTTTCAGTGGGATTGATTGCTTGTACAGACTGGGCCTTTCTTACATCCCACATCCTGCTATGAGACACAGGGCACACATGGGACATGAACTTGACAGCATCCTTGCAGACATAGATGCTGAGCCTGGAATCCACTGTCCTCATGTCTTTCATTTAACATCATACAGATCTCCATCCCACATCCCCAGGAAGGGTCCTGAGCCAACATGAGTGACAGGATCTCCATGCCAAGGGTCTGGGAATCATGCTGGCCTGTCTGCTTCATAAGGCAAAGGAGGGGTTTCTTAGCATCAGAGCCACCATGCCAGTGCCTTTCACTGCCTGTAGCCATGGCTTCCAATTATCTGCTCTAACAAGTCACTTGGGAAGCTTGCTTGGTAATAGCCCTCAGTGGGCCCATTAATACTCCAAGAAACTTCACTGTTACTTCTGACTTTGTCTTGCTGAGCACTTTGTGCAAACTTCTCTCTGCACTGGAGATTGATGGACTCAGCATCAAATGCGCCCTGGGGCCCATTATAAACTTAAAAGCCTCTTGTGCCTTATGCCTTCCTGTGATATTCTTCAGGTTTTCAGAACTTGTTCAGCAAAATGGAGAGGTATTTGGAGAGAGCATAAGGAGGAAGAATCCAGCAGACATTTATTATCTGTTTATTTATAGTTGGGTTTAAAGAAGGTATTAAAGGATCACTGTACTACTCCTTGTGCACATCTGAGCTGAACCAGAGGAATCCCAGCACCTGTGGGTCTGTGGGGAGCTGAATCCCATTTCAGCTCCAGGGCTTCCATCTGGGGATGAGGCACCTGCACTGCCTCCTCTGGATCACAGCCCTGCACAGGGAAGTTGTCTCAACCCTCCTTGTCCTTGTCTGGTTGCCCTTTTTGTTTTATCAAACACTCTCAAGTAGGACTCAGCAGATGTCAGGAAATGACTGGTGGATAACTCAGCAGATTTCAAAGAACAGTTATGATACTGTTGTCTTTAAGGAGCTGATGGCCATGAGGACCCAGGGACACCACAGGGGAGATGAGTGGGAAGGATAAAACTGACATTCTCTGCTGCTGAGCTGGGCCAGGCTCCAGGGACACAGGGAGCTCATAAACGTGGGCAGAGATGTAGAGAGACAGCTGTGCCCAGGAGCAGCTCTTGTGCACAGCACAGTCTACAGGTGACAGAAAAAGAAGAGAGAAATTGGAGAGAGCTTATAGGATGTGCACTGTGTGAGCAGGCTGTGAGCTCACTGCAGGAGCATTGCTTACAGACCATGACAAGGTAAGTTTCACTGCAGACCATGCAGCTACTTTTCATACAGGGTTAACAGAATGTGGGACATCCAATAGCAGAATTGACTGCAGTCACTCCATATTCATTTACTGTGGAAAAAGCCTTCTGCTCCAGATGAGGGATTCCGTGCTGCAGTGTCAGAGCACAGCCCTGAGGGCTGCGTGTCCCAGCACGGCTGCAGGCTGTGCAGCCGGGGCTGCAGGCGGGTGCCCAGGGCTGTCCTGCAGAGCAGGGTCCCTGCTGTGCCCCAGGGGCTGTGTGCTGGGTATGGGACTCTGCGGCCTGCCAGGCTCAGCACTCAGCCTGCCCGGGGAGCTGCCCAGGGCGCTGCGGGGAGATGTGTGGGGGGAAGGAGCCCCCGGCAGGGCTTGTGCTGCCACAGCTGCTGCCTGGGGCGGGGGGATCACAGCTCCACTGCAAAACTGAATGTTTGTGAAGGTCCTTTGCAAGAGGAGAGCCAAGGCAGAAGGTTTCCGCTTCCTGTTCTGATGCAAATAGGATTTGAAACAGAAATATAAACGGAGCTAACAGAAATTTGAGAATTTTTCGTCAATCAATTGCTTGTTTTCTGAACAGTCACACGTGATGTGCTTTCAGTCTCCTATTTCTCAAAAGTTGGAACCAATTGTAATTTTCATTATTTTTTGTAGACATGAATAATTCACTTATCCTGCAAACAGGCAGCATTTTCTAACTGAAACTGAATAGCCCAGTGGCTGGGGTTCGGGGTCTTAGAGCATCTGGGGTAAAGATATGAGACATTAATGAGATGAAAATATCCAGGGAGGAGGGATAAGAAAAAAAGAGGAAGGTCAGAGCTCCATATGCTGCTTCTGCTTTAGGAATGCTGAAATACATGAAATTAAATGCAAGTAATGGTGCTAAATGTACACGGTTGTTGGAGAATGAAAATATTTCATATTATACCAGTAAGATGTCTCTGAGAATGGTCTGGACTTGCCATTATCTTCTGTACTCTGAGCAGGACTCCAAGCTCAGGAACAGCAGATGTCCAACAGCAGCTCCAACAGCGAGTTCCTCCTGCTGCCGTTGGCAGACACGCGGCAGCTGCAGCTCCTGCACTTCTGGCTCTTCCTGGGCATCTACCTGGCTGCCCTCCTGGGCAACGGCCTCATCAGCACAGCCGTAGCCTGCGACCGCCGCCTGCACACCCCCATGTACTTCTTCCTCCTCAACCTGGCCCTCCTCGACCTGGGCAGCATCTCCACCACTCTCCCCAAAGCTATGGCCAACACCCTCTGGGACACCAAGACCATCTCCTATGCAGGATGTGCTGCACAGCTCTTTTTCTTTCTCTTCTTTGCCTCAGCAGAGTGTTCCCTTCTCACCATCATGTCCTATTACCGCTACGTTGCCATCTGCAAGCCCCTGCACTACGGGACCTTGATGGACAGCAGAGCTTGTGCCACCATGGCAGCAGCTGCCTGGGGCGCTGGGGTTCTCAATTCCCTGCTGCACACTGCCAGTACGTTTTCACTGCCTCTCTGCCAAGGCAATGTTGTCAACCAGTTTTTCTGTGAAATCCCCCAGATCCTCAAGCTCTCCTGCTTAGAATCAAGTCTCAGGGAAGTTGTGTTTCTCTTTTTTAGTGCCAGTTTAGCCTTTGGGTGCTTTGTTTTCATAGTGGTGTCCTATGTGCAGATCTTCCTGGCTGTGCTGAGGATGCCCTCTGAGCAGGGACGGCACAAAGCGTTCTCCACATGCCTCCCTCACCTGGCTGTGGTCTCCTTATTTGTCAGCACTGGCATTTTTTCCTACCTGAAGCCCCCCTCCATCTCCTCCCCATCCATGGACCTGGTGGTGGCACTTTTGTACTCAGTAGTGCCTTCAACACTGAACCCTATTATCTACAGCATGAGGAACAGAGAGATCAAGCAGGCTCTCTGGAAGGTGTTGCAATAAGCACTATTCCAGCTTCAATAATGTGCACATCTTCCTCACATAGTTCCCAGTGATGGTTCTTTATGTTTTATTGATACATCATTGTTTGATTGTGAATGGTACAGCAATCTGTAGGAAAAAAAATTTGCAAATTATTTCACTTCTTTCCTACCCACTTTCTTTTTTCTCACTCCAAGAGCTCATATAAACAGATCTCCTGAATAGGTTAAAAGATACCTAAAAAGCTTTCAAAATTGACTATTCCTTAGCCCTTCTCTCTTGCTACCTTGTTTGGGTCTTAGGGAGGTACAGCCGCAGACAGCAGAACATAGTGCTCTTTTAAATCCTGCTCTATTTACACTACCACAATGCTCTGAAGTCCTCTCATTTGTGCAGGCCTGAAGGTCCTATGTATCTCAAAACAGTCCAGTTGTCTCTACAGCAGCACTCTGGCACAGCAGTCAGTAGCCAGCAATACGAATGGCTGTGTCAGAGCTGGTCTCTTTCCTGGTACTGCCATAACAACAGGGCCCCTTCAGAGAAGGACCAGAGAACTGGAGGCCTCTTCCAGTGCTGGTGTAAGGAATATATTTCAGGAGCTGCTCCCTGAGAATGCTTTGAGATGTTTTGGTGCTCTTTACTGCGTGACTAGGTCAGATTGAAGAGTCCCAAGGAGATCTGTAAGGGACTCAGGGCAGTGCTGTGGTTTAAAGTTTATGGGTTGAGATAAAGAGAAAAAGAAAATGATAATAATTATGACAAATGTATTTATATATACATAATATATTTAGAATATTTTCTCATATATACAACATATGAATTAGCAAACATATATGCACAGATAATAATACGTATGCAAAGCTGTTTGCAAGTCCAGGACTTGTTGCAGGGGTTTTAACAGCCACAGGGTTCACTGTAGGAGCTGAAGCGGCTGTCGGGGTATTGCAGGAACTGGAACAAGTGCAGAGCTCATTGCCAAAGCTGCAATCACCACAGGACCTGTGACTGAATTGGAGCAGCCATTGGGCTCTTTGGAGGGGTTGGAGTGACCACAGGGCTGAACCTCCTGGCACAGTTCACCTCCCTTTGGAGGAATTTGTTTCATTTCCTTATCACAATACCTGGAACAGCTACAGGACCTGTAGCAGGAGTGACTGCAGAGCTCATTATGAGGGGTGGAGTGACAGCGGGAGCTGTCCAGAGCATGGAGCAACTGCAGAACATGTAGCAAAAACATGCATCTACTGCCTATGAATATGTAGATGAGTTCCTGTAGATTTGTTGAATATGTATGAGCTTGGTTTTGAAATATGTAATGATTCTGCATGCTTGTGTGCAAGACAGGAGGAGTGATTCCCCTTTGTACCCTGCTCTGAATAAACACATCCCTGCTTTATAACCTAACTCTGGGTTTCAGAGTTTGATTCCACAAGTCAGTTTGGTGACCCAGATGGGACCTGCTCTGTTCGGCTGCTGGACCAGCTGAGAGGGGGAACACTTTCAGCTCACCCCAAGATTTCTCTGCCCAACTGGAACGAAAGCAGTGTGCAAACTGCAGTGGGACACTGGTGGAGAAATCCTACCAAGCTAAGTGAGAGGGAACCTTCTCTGATTTCAGAGTTTCCCCTAGCAGATCCACTGGTGAAATTGTAGCTAGGGAAGCAGGATAAGGTGGTTTATTTCCTGGTGGATATGGGTGCTTCTTACTATGCATAAATGGCTTTTTAACAGCAGCAGAAACTATTGCCCCAAAGTGAAAAGTCTTGCTTTCTTAAGACTTTACAATTTATTCTAGGTAAACAGGTAGGAATACACAAAGGTTTGTAGATGCCACATTCACCAAAGCCTTTGCTAGGGCAAGAATTACTAGAAAAAATGGAAGTTGAAATAAAGTCTAAAGGAAAACTGGAGTCTGAAGTAAAAGAAGAACAGTTAATAGAACTGCTTAGTTTTGCACTGATCACTACCCCTGCAGGGACTGGGAGTTCAGATGAAGTAAGTGATCATGTTCACCCTGGGGTGTTTGTTGTGCAAACTCAAGGAAGGGCTAAGGCTGCAGCACCAATGGCATTCAGAATAAAGCAGGGAGCTCAGCCAGTTTGGATTAAATAGTTCTTCCTCATATTCAAAGACAGGAAAGAAATCCAGCCAATAATTGATCATTTTCAGAAACTCTGGATGTTGGTGGAGTGAGTCAAAAATACAACTCACCCATCCTCATGATTAGAAAAATGTACAGGAACTACCAGATACTACAAGATTCAAGGGTTATCAACAGAATTGTGGAGGATTTATATCCATTGGTAGCATATCCCTATACACCGCTTACAAAATCATCAGGGGAATTGGCATGGTCCCTCTTGTACCATCCCATGGCACCCAGACTGTGTTTCTGCAAGGGTTGGACTGAGGCACCAGCTCTGTCAGCCTCATCTCAAGTTTGTTGTATGACAGCAGCGTCTCCCGGTGGTGGGTGATGAGGTCGTAGAGGCTGTCAAATTCTCAGCTGTCAGTCAGAAAGAAACTGTGGATGCTGGTGTCCTGCTGCCTGTGGATGTGACAATGCTGCACTTTCCTATTACGCCAGATGGACAGAATGCATTCCCCAATGAGTTTTTAGTTCTTCCTGACAAGAAAGGAGACATCAGGTGCCCCCATCTCAGTGCAGTACTCTGTCAGCAGCCACTCAGCAATGTGCCGCCCACTGCACCCTGCTCCCAGCCTGCCATGGAACCATTCCCATGGGAGATGCAGCTCTATGTTCAAGCTCACCTCCTTTTGCACAGCTCATCTCCCCCAGACATCTCCCCCTGTTGTCCTGACCAGTACAATATAGAGTGGGTTCCGTGCACAAGTGATGGGGTCTTAAACCATTTGGCAATCCACCTTCTGCTCATCTGCCACCATTTGTCTCCTGTATCAGGAGAAAGCCACTTAGGGAAACAGAGCCTGTAAATCGCTATCTTTACTGCTCTCTCCAATGCCTGAGGTGGATGCCAAAACCCCTCCTGCATTCCCCATGGCCACGGGTAACCATACAGTCTGCCTCTCAAGACAGGGTGTAAGAGCTACCAGGCATACAGGGAATTTCTCCCTATGCAGTGAGACCTTGAATGTCATGGAAGATTCAGCAGGAAACTATTTGAGATTGGGAATCTGTAGAGCAGATCTCTGCTGCTGTTGCGGCCTGTGGGAAGATCTTACAGTCCACTCTCCCATCTTACTGGGGAGGTACCTGTGTGCTTGCTCAACGAGCTCTACCATTCACCCTGGCATTCACGAAGGGGATGTCACACACCCCCAGAAGGAACAAAAGGAGCTTAGGGTTCTCATTTGATAATACTGTATATAGATATAGATTTGATGGGAATGCTCAGAGGTTTGCTCAGAGGTTTCTGTGATAAATTTAAGGCAAGAAATCCAATTGCTGCAGGGTTTGAATCACTGTTCTGGTGGGTGACAATTAACAACAATGTGGACTGGATTAACTACATCTCTTAAAACAACAAAAGAGAGAATCTGGTCTACAGGCAATATGGGAACATACTAAACTACTTCATCATGTATCGATAGATGATACTTTATTTGGATTTACCAAACTGTGTGAAAAACTTACTGCTTGGCTACCACAGTTTGCATGGCTGAAGGAGCTCTTTGTTGCTTTGTATTACTGCAGTCATCTTGCTTGTTTTAATGTACGTTGAAATGAGGTGTGCATTACGGCAGTGTAAAACCAGTGGGAATAGCTGTGAAGAATAGAAAAAGCACAAGCTAAGACAGAAAGTGGAGAGCGGAAGTTATTTGAAATCTTCCCTTTCCCAGAATGTAGCAATCTAGCAAAAGTATTTGCAAAGTCTAAGAAAAGGAGGATAGAGTTTGAACAAGGGGACAATCTAAGGCTTAACTATTGCAGAGGGGCTTGGGTAAGCAGGATGTCAGATCAGATAAGAAAAGAATATTTTGAAACTCCATTGTCAGCGTTATGGGGAACACTGGGCAAGGGACCAGCTGGAAACTGTTGCAGGCTGAAGTCACCACACAATTTGATGAACAGCTGTGTGCTTCCTGCTGGATTGTGGGTTTCTGAGAACATCCGACCCCAACAGCTCCAGAAATGTCTCACAAGAAGGAGGACAGACAGAGTAACTGCACGTCCTTTATTCTTTTAAGGTTCACAGAGAGCCTGGTTCATTATGCACAGTGTATCTGGGCTACAATACAAAGGTAAACGCTGAATAAGAATTGGTTTTAATAATGAAGTTTTAGTGAAAAACATTACAGTATTTAAAAACATCATAATAAGCAGAATAAATTACACATACTAAGTAGCATGAAACAAACAAACAATGAGAGAGAGAGTGATTCTGTAAAAAGCTGCATTACAAGTCATAAATTCCAAAAGACAGGCAATTCACTGCATTTGAAAAACATCTGGTAATCACTTTCCTCACTGCATCCTTGACCTCCCTGTTCCTCATGCTGTAGATGAGGGGGTTTACTGCTGGTGGCACAGCTGAGTACAGAACTGCCACCATCAGGTCCACGGATGGAGAGGAGACAGAGGGTGGCTTCAGGTAGGCATAAAACCCAGTAATGGTAAGTAGGGCGACCACAGCCAGGTGAGGGAGGCACGTGGAGAAGGCTTTGTGCCTTCCCTGCTCAGAGGGCATCCGCAGCACGGCCATGAAGATTTGCACATAGGACACAAATATGAAAACAAAGCAGACAAAGACTAAACTGGCACCAAAAAAGAGAAACACAACTTCCCTGAGGTAGGATGCTGAGCAGGAGAGCTTGAGGATCTGGGGGATTTCACAGAAAAACAAGCAATTGATTAAAGAAATATTTGGGAGTAACATAGCTGTGTTTTAAATTTTACAGCCTCTATTAGATTTCCACCTCCAGTCCTTTCTGCCTTAGCTCAGATCAAGATATGGAAAATCCCTTCCCTGGCTCTCCTCTTGCAAAGGGCCTTCACAAACATTCAGTTGTGCAGTGGAGCTGTGATCCCCCTGCCCCAGGCAGCAGCTGTGGCAGCACAAGTCCTACCGGGGGGCTCCTTCCCCCCACACATCTCCCTGCAGCGCCCTGGGCAGTTCCCTGGGCAGGCTGAGTGCAGACACTCAGGGCTGTGCTCTGACACTGCAGCATGGAAGCCCTCGGGTGGAACAGAAGGCTTTTTCCACAGTAAAGAAAGTGCCTGCAGCCAGATCTTCTATGGGATGTCCCTGGTTTGGTTAACCCTCTATGAAAAGCAGCTGCATGGTCAGCAGTGAGACTTACCTTTTCATGGTCTGTGAGCAATGTTCCTGCTGTGTGCCCACAGCCTGCTCACACCGTACACATCCTGTAAGCTCTCTCCCCTTTCTCTCCTTTCCTTCTGTCAGCTGCAGGCTGTGCTGTGCACCAGAGCTGCTCCTGGGCACAGCTGTCTCTCTGCTGCACTGCCCACTTGTATGAGCTCCATGTGTCCCAGGAGCCCGGCCCAGCTCAGCATCAGAGGATGTCATGTTTTATCCTTCCCACTCGTCTCTCCTGAGATGTCCCTGTGTCCTCTTTGCCATCAGATCCTGGAAAACAACAGCATCTGTTGCATTAGGCGTGCACGAACACTCGGGATGTAACGCGATAGGCCCTCCCCTGCTCGGTTATGCATATGTAGAAGGATTTATGCATATGTAGAAGGGGTGTAGACGAAGTAGATAGCGGCTTATTTAAACCGCTAACACACACAATAAAACGCCATTTAGCTATTCACCATATTGGTGTGAACGTGTAGTTAAATGGGCCCCGGCTGGAGGAGGCCGGATTCGCGGAGGCTTAACCCTTGAATCCTGGCGTGAAAGGGACCACTGGTAACAAGTGGTGCCCCGTGTGAGGACGTTAGGATTCAAGGCGTTGGACATCCTCTGCATGCCCGTCGGATAAAGAGAGTCTGTGAGGTCGGCGGCAGGCTACCGGCGGTAGGACCGTGGTTTCGGGGCCGAGCGAACTTCTTCGTCTCGGATCGACTATGGAGCAAGTCGTAAAGGTATTGCTTCAATTTTGTAAAGACCATGGTGGCAATCGTGTTCCTTCTAAGAAGGACATCGCGGCCGTCATTAGTTGCCTAGAAAAGGAGAGAGAGCTTTCCTCTCCTCGGGAGATTTTGGACCACAATAAGTGGGACTCTTTAACTTTTTTGCTCTGTGAATGCACAATCAATGAGCAGAAAGATGCTGAGCTCAAAACGTGGGGGTTGGTGCTTGGGGCGCTGAAAACGGCTTGGAAAGAAGGGAAGACTGATGCTCAGCTCGGGGCTGCTTTGGGAATTGGGTCGGGAGGCCTTTTCTCTTGCAGATGTGAGGATTTGAAAGACAAAGACAATGTGGAGCGCGCCATCCCGACCACAGCCATCACTCCGGCTGAACAACAACCAGATGGCCCTGTCCAGCAGCATTCCACACATTCCACATCCTTATCTCTTGACCCGCAGAAGCCTTCCTCGGAGGCCCCATCACGGTATCCAAAGCAACCTGCGTTCCTTCGCCCATCCTTGGGGGTGGGGAAGGGGAGTGAGCAGGGGCGAGAGGATGGGTCCCTTCCTCGAGATGGGATGGGTTGTGGGTGTGGCTCCGCCCCGGGGGGCTGGGTGGATAGGCGTAACCAAGATAGAAGCCAATCCACATCAGCGGGGGCGGAGGCGGAGGCGTTCCTAGTCATCATAACCCTTCCCCAAGAGGGTGGGCTGCTTGTCCGCCTCTACCTGGGAGGAGGGGCAAGGGAGAAGAAGAGCGACCTGGTCACGGATTGGTCAAAGATAAGGGAGGCATTCCTTCTTGTCGTTAATTGGGGGTCCGGTCAGGGGGCCCTGGGCTCGAGTGGAGTCTCTGAAGCTGAAACAAGACCAGCTGATGAGAGAGCCACGGCAGTCGGAGTCGGTTAAACTGCTGTTAACAACTTTGAGAAGTCTTTTTTCATCTATGCTTTTGTTTGTTGTGGTTGTGGATTGTGATTGATATCAGTCCTTGGATGTGTTAAAACTACATAATTTGGTTATGGCTTGAAGATTGGTGGTTTAAGTAACTTGTAACGAATCTTGGAATTTGGAAAGTTTTGTGTGTGCACCTCTTGGGGAAGTGAGAAAGTAATTTTTGACGTTTGTGCTTCTCCAAGAAGTTTATTGCTTTTGAAAAACCTAGAAATGTTTGCAGACCTTTTTTCAGGTCATCCTGGATTTCTGGTACTTCTTTCACAGTGATAATCATTCCTTTCTTTCATCTTTTTGTCAAACTGATTATGATTCACATGTAACTCCTCCATAGTGTTTCCAAATGAAATGAGCCAAGGGACCTATCTAATATCTGTTAGTTGTGGTTACAAAAGAAATCTATCATAAAGACCTTTGCACTGATGTTTTCCAGTGTCAGCACCAGCCCAGTGGTATCAGTGAAAACTATATTACTTGTGAAAAACAAAAAACAGGAAAAAGGTTACAGAAGAACAGTGAGTTAAAATATTGAAAGTGATCTGCTCTAGCCAGAAAAGTTTAAGTGCCAGTAAGAGAACGCAAAGCCCCGCGCTGCCCCTCGTCACTGCCTACCCCCCCCACCCTCCGCCGCTTGTGAAAGTAAACAAATCGTTACTTCCGAATGGGGACAAAAGCAAAACATTGGGAGTGCACGTGCCCCTAGTTTAGTGTTAATCACTACCCCTGCTGGGACCTGAATTACAAAGTAAGCGATAATTTGGTGTGGATAGTAGAGACCCGAGGTACGGATAAGAATGCAGCACCAATTGCATTCCGAGTAACACAGACAGCTCAGCTGATTGAGCTTTGGTCATAAGTGAACCCATGGTCTCTTGCCACTCACTCCAAACCGCCTCAGTTTTGGTGGGTCTTGCCAATGGTCTTTATAGTATCTGCTCACACCCATGCCAGGTGCACAAGCTAGACGTCCCGTGATCATGCCAGGATGGTCTGTCTGGCAGAAATTGTTACAATCTTTCGGTTTTCTCCCTCTTTGTCTGCAGAACTGTTTGCACCTCTGAAGGTCTCTTGCTAGTCCAAGCAAGAATGTCTTCACTTTCTCCCAATAATATACTCGTTTAGGGAACTAGGGTAGAGGACTTGGACAAATTTGTTGATGGAGCTTGGAAATTGAATGGAGGGGGAATTGTGGTGGTGGAGTTGGGAGGAACGGTAGCAGCTTTACTAGAGCAGGTCCTGAAGATCCTAGGATGAGTTTTGCCCCCAGTGGGCTGAATGCAGTGTGCACACAGCAGTGCGAAGATATTTGTTTTCTGGCAGATACAGGTGCATCTCACTCTATACTGCATCAAGAATTACTACCCATAGATGATTTTTGTAACTATAGTAGGAGAAGGTCAACAAGAAAAGCTTACCAATTAAATAAAACAAAAAGAAGAAAGTTAAGGGTAAAACAAGTAACAATAGAAATAAGTGACTATAGCTGTAAATAACTTTTTCTGAGTAGTCTGTATTGTAGAGAGATCTAATATAGTGGTTTGTTAGCAAGAATTAAAACAGGAGAGAATCTGAGATGGGTGAGAAAGGCAAAGTGCACTTTGAAGCAGGGGATGCCCTGCAGGCACTGCCTATCACATTCACCACTATTGTGTTCCTTCTCTCTCCTTTTGGTGGTTTAGCACCTCATAGTTGTCGATAAGTAATAATACATTAGCTTAGAAATTTCCATTTATAGAATTGTCTAAAATGAATGCTGGAATCAGTGTGTATATGTCAACTCAAAAAATTATGACCTTACATGTAACCTTATGTTTAGTGCATTGTCAGTCAAGGTTTTGATTGAGTGATGATTATGTTAACATTTAAGTCCCATGCAGCTCAGCAACACTGGGTCACTGCCATCGTGGTCCTTGGTGTGCCGCGACATCAAGACAGACAATGGCTTGTACTTCATCTCGCAATCTACTCAAGAATGGCTTGAGCATTGGGGAATATCTCACTCGACAGGAATCCCTGGGAATTCCCAGGGGCAAGCAATTGTGGAAAGGGCCAACCATCTCCTGAAGGACAAGACAGGTGTCCTTGGGGAGGGGGAAGATCACAGAGGTAGGATCTCGGTAGCCCAGCAGGCATAGCACATTATGCAGTCAATCATTTTGAACGAAGAGGTTATGCCACAGTAAAGGATAGAGAATCAGGAAAACTTTTATGGGTCCTGTCAAGAAGAATAAAACCTGATGCAGTCATCACCCAAAAGGGCGGTCTGGGAGAAACGGAAAACTAATCGAAAGCTGAGAACTTTTTTTCAGGCATACTGTTTTACAGAATAGAGCTGCAATAGATCTCCTGCTGCTGACTCAAGGGCACAAGTGCAAGGACTTTGAAGGGTTGCTTACAACTTACGATGGAAAGAGTGCTTAATGAGAGAATGGAGTTCCAGCGGATATACAAGAAGCTTTGCCCAGAAGGATGAACTGTATAATATAACCAAAGATGCCTTGGACATACTGTTTAGAACACCACTAACATTGTTAGACATTGCACCACTTATCTCTGCATGTTTTGTAACTTGTATACCTCACTTTATAGTTAATATGTAACAAAGTTTAAATTGTATAAGGACTAACACTTTCATATATTAGGATTAGGATCGGGGCTTGCGTTGTAACGGGGTATGGTTTTGTTAAGCATGGAGGGGGGGAGATGTTGCATTAGGCGTGCACGAACACTCGGGATGTAACGCGATAGGCCCTCCCCTGCTCGGTTATGCATATGTAGAAGGATTTATGCATATGTAGAAGGGGTGTAGACGAAGTAGATAGCGGCTTATTTAAACCGCTAACACACACAATAAAACGCCATTTAGCTATTCACCATATTGGTGTGAACGTGTAGTTAAATGGGCCCCGGCTGGAGGAGGCCGGATTCGCGGAGGCTTAACCCTTGAATCCTGGCGTGAAAGGGACCACTGGTAACAAGCATCATGATTGTACATTGAAATCTGATGAATTAAACACCAAATGTACAGTGGTCAGTGACTGATTCCGGACCTGATACCTGAGATCCTGGGATGAAACAAAATGGGCATACAGGCAAGGACAGAGAGAGGTGGACTTCCCCTGTGCAGGGCAGTGATTTAACTGAGGCAGTGCAGGAGTCTCATCCCTAATGGGAAACCCTGGGGCTGAAATGGGATTCAGCTCCCTACACACCCACAGGAGCTGGGATTCCTCTGGTTCAGTTCAGAAGTGCACAAGGAGTTGCCTGCATGTGAGCTCCTGCTCTGAGTCCTTGGTCCTTCAGCAGGGAGGCAGTTGCTCACACACAGACACTGGGTGATGCCCAAGGTGCCTGGGCTGCTCCTGGATGTGTTCCAGTGCTTATAAACTGTGTGGGAAAATCCTGGGACAGATACCTCTTTCCTGAACATCAGCTGCGGGGCAGAGAGGGAACAGAGGTATTATCGACCATCCTAAATGACAACAGACCCCAGTGTTTATAGCACTTCATGGTGCCTTTGTCTCCAACTCCACTGAGAATGCAGTTACACAGCTGACTAAATGGATGAGCTCACAAAAGAAGAACCAGATCTTTCTCTGTTCTCCATCTGCGGCATATTCTGGAGCTCAAGGCAACACAAAGATAACATACGTCTTTATTCTTCAACAGACATAACCTCAGTTTTCGGTGGGCTCTCAAGTGAATGGCTTCAGAAGCAGCCTAGTGTCTCTGGGCTCTCCCACACACTCACATGCAGCTGTAAATGCAGCACAGGGCCTTCAGGAAAGCCATGCCCATGGTGTATCTGTGCTGCTGTGTCAACTCCAAGACCCACAATGGATCTAATGTCTGTGTGCCACCTTCTTCACAGTAATACCATAGATGAGCTATCCAGTCAGGCTCTGTCCAGTGATGCTTTCCAATGAGTATGTTTACTTCTGTATTATTGCACTAATGAGAACAACAAAACTTGAGGAGCTAGAAATCTTTGTAGAGTTACATGCCTGAGCTCTTGTTTGGACCACAGTGGTACAGTTGAATGGCTTCTACAACTGCACTGTAGCACAAGGGGCATACAGGGGTAGCACTGGGGTATACATTCTTAATGATGGATTGGTGAGGAGACAAGGAAAAGAGAGTGCACTGAGCTCTGCCTGGGGGTGGCTGAGCAGCCAGGCCAGAGCTAATGGAAATGGCCAATGGAGGAGACCAACAGTGCCTGTTCCTGTCTTCCTGATCAGGGAGAGCAAGTGGAAGGTGCCCTCTGCAGACAGATGGGAGTCTCATGTTGTCAGGCCCTTTTTCCCTTTGGGGGCCTTTTTCACTCCAGTATCTGCTGCAGGGACAGCACAGCAGGGCATGTGCCATCCAGCAGATCCGTGGAGAGCACAGATGGCAGCTTCTTGACCAAGCTATGGGGGAACCAAGGAGTAGAGGTGCTCTGCTGGATCTCATACTCTCCAGCATGGAAGGTCTGGTGGGAATTATGAAGGTCAAAGTGGCATCAGACCACGTGCAAAAGACAAATGGATCTCTTGTTATTCATTTGTTTATTTATTTATTTATTTTGAGGCTGTAAGTTTAAAAGATGATCATAGATGTCAATAAAACTGAAACAAAGAATGGAAGACAAAGATAGAAATCAGTGAAAATGTGTTAACCCTTCTCAACATGAGAAATCGTCATGAATCTTGTTCTATTTTTAGTTGTAAATATGAGAATTTGTAGGGATTTTGTGTCTTTTTTTTTTTTTTTTTTTCCCTATAATTCAGATGCCTTCAGGTACAGAGACACAGACAGCGGTGCCATTGCCCTGTGACTAAAGCCTGGCGTCCGCCGCTGCTCTTCCCTGCTGCCTTGTTGATGTCCCTCACTTTCCAGGTGTCTTCAGCTCTCCTAAATAAATGGCCTTAGTTAAGGGCATGTTTTCAACAGTTCATTTGGACACACGCTCCTGCCAATGCCCTCCAGATTTCCCCATCTACTGCTCTTTGTTCAGTCAGATACCTCCCAATTATCTGTCTGATTTCTTACTTACAGGGACATTATTGGAATTTGCTCCATTCCTCAAAATGCTGATGGACTCTGTTGTCAAATCCTTCACTGTGATTCTATCTATCCAATCCTATCTGCGTCTAAATATTTTCTTTAACAAATATTCCCTGTAAAATATAAAACTCAATAGACACAGCTTGGACATGCCATGCAGTTGATCACTGAGTTTTACTGTTCATTAAATTGCATCACCTTTCCTTCAGCTTGCTGGTCAAAAAAAAAGGGGGGGGGGGAATTTTTCCTTTTCCATGTGCAGCTGGTTCTCTGAGGAAAGCCACTGGGAGCTGGTGCAAAGGAGGATTAACGCTGAGAAGGTGACGGCAGAGGAGAAGAGTGATGTGAGAAAAAGTGATGCAAGTCCCATAGGTCCAATGTGAGTAGAAATGGGGTGGGGATGCTGAGGAGTTTTGTCAACAAAGTAACAGAATAGAAGTCATTGGGACATCCTGGATCACGATCAGTTGCACAGTGCTGTTTTAATGTCTTGTTTTAACCCAACTATAAATAAATAGAAAATAAATGTCTGCTAGATTCTTCCTCTTTAAGCTCTCTCTAGATATCTCTCCATTTTGCTGAACAAGTTCTGAAAACCTGAAGAAGAGAACAGGAAGGCAGAAGGCACAGGAGGCTCTTTAGGTTATAATGGGCCCCAGGGCACATTCGCTGCTGAGCCTGTCAACCTCCAGTGTAGAGAGAAGTTTGCACAGAGTACTCAGCAAGACATAGTCAGAAGTAACAGTGAAGTTTCTTGGAGTATGAATGGGCCCACTGAGGGCCATTAACAAGCAAGCTTCCAAGGGACTTGTTAGAGCAGATATTTGGAAGCCATGACTACAGGCACTCAAGGCACTGGCATGGTGGCTCTGATGCTAAGAAAACCTTCCTTTGCCTTACGATTCCTGACCCCTAGAACCTTGGCAGGGAGATCCTGTTCCTCATGTTGGCTCATGACCCTTCCTGGGGCAGTGAGTTGGAAGTGTGTATAATGTTAAATGAAAGACACGGGGACAGAAGATCCCAGGCTCTGCATGGGGTGCAAGGATGCTGTGAAGTTCATATCCCACGTATGCCTATTGTCTCATCTCATGATGTGGGATGTGAGAAGGGCCAGTCTGAACAAGCAGTCAATCCCAATGAAACTCTGAACTTCAGATCTCTCAGTTCCAGTGCCCTCCTTTGCACGCCCTCCAATAGTTTGATGTCCTTTCTGCTCTGTGGTACCCAGAAGTGCACCCAGTGCTCCAAGTGAGGCTGCAGCAGCACAGAGCAGACAGGGACAATCCTTTCCCTCACCCAGATGTCAATAAATTGCCTGATGTGCTCCAGGGGACAGCTGGCTTTCCTGCCTGTCTGGGCACACTGCTGACTCACATTCAATTTGATGCTGACCAGGACCCCCAATCCTTTTCAGTCAGATTTCTCTCCATTGTCCCATATCCAGTCAGTGTTTATGCCCAGGGTTGCCCCTACCCAGGTGCACAATCAGGCGCTTGTTCATGTTATACTTTATGTATGTGGTGCTTAGTACTACTTGGTGCCCAGTTCTCTGACTTGTCCACATCTCTCTGCAAGATGCCTCTGCAAGATACCCTAAGTGGAGGCAACAGCACCTCCTCATCTGGTCTTATCAGCAGACTTGCTTAGAACATCTTCTCATCCTGCATGCAAGTCATCCACAAAAACATGAAAGAGAAGCGGCCCTAAATTGGAGCCCTGGGGACCCCTGATAGTGACCATCTACCAGCCTGATGGAGCCCAATGACAATGGGCTTGACCTATTGGCCAACTGCTCACCCACCATTTTGTGTTCCTGTCTAGCCATATGCAGGACATTCTGTCCAGAAGGGTGCTGTGAGAAATAGGATAACAACTTCCCTTGGTCATCTAAATGGATAACCATGTCATAAAAGGACCTGAAGTTAAACATGACCTTCCTCTCGGGAACTTGTGTTGACTGCTACCAATGACAGAATCGTCCTTCAGCTGTTTGTCCATAACTCCCACCTTCATTTTCTCCATATTTTTACCAGGCACTGGAGTGAGACTCACAGGTCCATAATTTCCCGTGTCATTTTTCTTGCTCTTCCTTACAGTGAGACAACATTTGCCAGCTTCCCGTCAACTTGTAAGACCCTGGACTTATTTAGATGCAATTGAAATGAGAGCCCAGAGCATACTAAGGTGTCATCATTGCAAGAACGTATATGTGACATATCTTTGCAGTGCCTTGAACTCTGGAGTATGCCACAGATGGAGCATAGAGAAAGACTGGCCTCTTCTGTTGGTAAGCAGAGTAACACTGCGTGATACATGGGGACTGTGTGTCTGCTCTGCTGTGCTCTGCTTGCAGGGGAAAGGTGCAGGGGGTTGCTCTCATGTCAGTGCTCATATGTGAGGTGTGGGTTCAAAGTGGAGAGACCAGGCTTTTTTCAGCAGTGTGTGGAGACAAGACAAGGGGAAATGGAACAGAAACTGGAGCATAGGAAGTTCTGCACAAATGTGTGCAAGAACATCTTTAGAGTGAGGGTGACAGAGCCCTGGAATAGGCTGCCCAAGGGGTTGGGGAGTCTCCTTCTCTGGAGATATTCAAGACCTGCCTGGACGCCCACCTGTGTGTCTACCTGGTGTTCCCAAGGGGTCTGTGCTGGGGCCTGTCCTCTTCAGTATCTTTACTGTTGACCTGCATAAGGGCATTGAGTGCATCCTATGTAGGTTTGCAAACTACACCAAATTGGCTGGGAGTGTGGATGTGCCTGAAGTTAGCAAGGCCCTACTGAGGGATCTGGACAGGCTGGAGAGCTGGGCTGAAGCCAATGGGATGAGGTTCACCAAGACCAAATGCCACGTCCTGAAATTTGGGACCTGGAATGGACTGCCCAGGGGGGTGGTGGATTCAGTGACCATGGAGGCGTTCAAGGAATGATTGGATATTGTGTTGAGGGACATGGTTTAGTGGGGGCTGATAGGTGACCAGCCATACTGGATGATCATTTAGGTCTTTTCTAACTTCGGTGATTCTATTATTCTATGATATCCCGTCCTTGTATGAGTGCCCTCTTTGAGCAAACACTCTCTGGGATGACTCAGAACATGTCTGGAATTAGTTACTGACCACTTGAAATCTGGTGTTTAATTCAACAGATTTTAATGTACTGTGATGATGCTGTTGTCTTTCAGGTGCTGTTGGCCGTGAGGACCCCGGGACACCTCAGGGGAGATGAGTGGGAAGGATAAAAAATGACATCATCTGTTACTGATCTGGGCTGGGCTTCTGGGACACAGGGAGCTCATAAAAGTGGGAAGTGTTGTAGAGAGAATGCTGTGCCCAGGAGCATCTCTTGTGCACAGCACAGCAGGGCTGGGGCTTGAGCAGCAATTCACATGAGGATAGAAGAAAGGGAGAGAGAGCTTACAGTGTTTGTGCAGTGTGAACCAGCTGTGAACGGACTGCAGGAGCACTGATAACATTCAACAGAATGGTAAGTGCCTTGCAGTAGGCAATGCAGCTGATTTTCCTGGAGGGATCATCAAATCGGGGACATCCCGTAGCAGATCTGGCTGCAGGCACTGCATGTTTCTTTACTGTGTTAAAAGCCTTCTGCTCCAGCTGAGGGATTCTGTGCTGCAGCGTCTGAGCACAGCCCTGAGGGCTGCATGTCCCAGCATGGCTGCAGGCTGTGCAGCCGGGGCTGCAGGTGTGTGCCCAGGGCTGTCCTGCAGAGCAGGGTCCCTGCTGTGCCCCAGGGGCTGTGTGCCGGGTATGGGACTCTGCCGCCTGCCAGGCTCAGCACTCAGCCTGCCCGGGGAGCTGCCCAGGGCGCTGCGGGGAGACGTGTGGGGGGAAGGAGCCCCCCAGCAGGGCTTGTGCTGCCACAGCTGGTGCCTGGGGCAGGGGATCACAGCTCCACTGCACAACGGATTGTTTGTGAGGGCACTTCGCAAGAGGAGAGCCAAGGCAGGGGATTTCCATTTCCTGTTCTGAGGCAAAGAGAATTGGAGTTAGAAATCTAAAAGGGACAATAAGAGTTCTGAGAATTTTTCGTCAACCAATTGCTTGTTTTGTGAACAGTCACACATGATGTGCTTTCAGTCTCCCCTTTCTCAAAGGACGGAATTATCTTCATTTTCTGTAGGCATGAATAATTCACTTATCCTACAAAGAGGCAGCATTTTCTAACTGAAACTGAATGCCACAGAAGCTCGGGTAGGGGGCTCTAAGAGCACTTGGGGTAAAGATATGAGACTTGAAACAGATGAAAATATCCATGGAGAAGGGATAAGAAAATAAGAGGGAGGTCAGAGCACCATACGCTGCTTCTGCTTAAGGAATGCTGAAATACATGAAATTGAATGCAAGTAATGGTGCTAAATGTACACTGTTGTAAGAGAATAAAAAAATTTCATAGTATAGCAGGAGGAGTGTGTCTGAGAATGGTCTGGACTTGTCATTATCTTCTGCACTCTGAACAGGACTCCAAGCCCAGGATCAGCAAATGCCCAACAGCAGCTCCATCAGCGAGTTCCTCCTGCTGCCGTTGGCAGACACGCGGCAGCTGCAGCTCCTGCACTTCTGGCTCTTCCTGGGCATCTACCTGGCTGCCCTCCTGGGCAACAGCCTCATCAGCACAGCCGTAGCCTGCGACCGCCACCTGCACACCCCCATGTACTTCTTCCTCCTCAACCTGGCCCTTCTCGACCTGGGCTGCATCTCCACCACTCTCCCCAAAGCCATGGCCAACGCCCTCTGGGACACCAGGGCCATCTCCTACACAGGATGTGCTGCACAGCTCTTTTTCTTTGTCTTCTCCATCTCAGCAGAGTATTCCCTTCTCACCATCATGTCCTATGACCGCTACGTTGCCATCTGCAAGCCCCTGCACTACGGGACCTTGATGGACAGCAGAGCTTGTGCCACCATGGCAGCAGCTGCCTGTGGCGCTGGGGTTCTCAATTCCCTGCTGCACACTGCCAGTACGTTTTCACTGCCTCTCTGCAAAGGCAATGTTGTCAACCAGTTTTTCTGTGAAATCCCCCAGATCCTCAAGCTCTCCTGCTCAGCATCCTACCTCAGGGAAGTTGTGTTTATCTTTTTTGGTGTGAGTTTAGGCTTTGGGTGCTTTGTTTTCATAGTTGTGTCCTATGTGCAGATCTTTGTGGCTGTTCTGAGGATGCCCACTGAGCAGGGACGGCACAAAGCCTTCTCCACGTGCCTCCCTCACCTGGTCGTGGTCTCCCTATTTGTCAGCACTGGCATTTTTGCCAACCTGAAGCCCCCCTCCATCTCCTCCCCACTCCTGGATCTGACAGTGGCACTTCTGTACACAGTGGTTCCTCCAACACTGAACCCTATTATCTACAGCATGAGGAACAGGGAGATCAAGCACGCTCTCAGGAAGATCTTGCAATATGCACTATTCCAGCTTCCATAAAATGTACAGCTTCATCATAGGATTCCCAATGATGGTTCTTTATGTTTTATGCATCTTTGATTGTTTGATTATGTGAGATATAGCAACGTGCAAAAAAACTATATATATATTATTGAACTTAAAAATAAAATTGTATTACAACTCTTTCCAAACTAATTTCCATTTTTTCACTCCAATAGCTCATGTAAACATGTATCCAGATTCCCCAAATACTTTAAAAGATACCTAAAAATGTTTCAAAATAAACTTTTACTTAGATTTTCTTTTTTCCTACTTTGTCTGGATTTAGGTAGATACAGCAACAGACAGCAGCTCAACGTGCTCTTTTCATTTCTGATCTCTTTACACCACCACAGTGCTCTCAACTCCTCTCATTTGTGCAGTCCTGAAGGTCTTGTGTGTCTCATGACCGTCCTGTTGTCTCTACAGCAGCACTCTGGGGCTGCAGTCAGTAGCCAGCAATATGAACAGGTCTGTCAGAGCTGGTCTCCTTGCTGGCACTGCCATAACAAGAGGGCTGCTTCAGAGCAGGACCAGAGAACTGGAGGGAGGCCTCTTCCAAAGCTGGTGTAAGGAATATACCTCAGGAGCTGCTCCCCGAGAAAACCTTGAGATCTTCAGGTGCTCTTCAGTGTGTGACCAGATCAGATTGAATAGTCCCAAGGAGATCCGTAAGCGTCTCGGGGCAGTGCTGTGGTTTAAGGTTTATGGGTTGAGACAAAGAGAAAAAGAAAAGGATAATAATTATGACAAATGTATTTATACATATATAATATATTTAGTGTATTTTCACACATATACAACATATGCAGTTGCAAACATATATGAACTAATCCCTGTGCGCATCTGTTTGCAAGTCCAGGACTAGTTGCAGGGGTTTTAACAGCCACAGGGTTCACTGTAGGAGCTGAAGTGGCTGTTGGGCTGTTGCAGGAGTTGAAGTGACCTCAGAGTTCATTGCCAGAGCTGAAACCACCACAGGACCTGTGACTATGTTGGAGCAGCCACTGGGCTCATTGGAGGGGTTGGAGCCACCGCAGGGCTGTACTTCCTCCCTTGGGAGGAATTTGTACCATTTTCTTATTACCATTCTTTGAACAGCTACAGGACCCGTAGCACGAGTAACTGCAGAGCTCATTATGAGGGATGGAGTGACAGTGGGATCTGTCCCAGAGCTTGGAGCAACTGCAGGACATGTAGCAAAACCTTGGAGCTGCTGCAGGGTCTGTGCCAGGAGTTGCAGAGGCTGCAGCACTGTCAGCAGATCCAGCTCTCTGGATCTGGCACACTGCAGTCATTTGTGCCTGTTTAGGATTACCAGAGCCACAGCAGACCTGCCCCCAATATTCTACCAGTTTCTCAGGATCCTGCAGTTGCTCAGAGATGAAGTTCCAAAGCCCTGGGGGTGCCCACCGCTCCAGGCAGCTGCCCAGACTGTCCCACACCCCCTGTCATGCAGAGCCTTCTCACCTTGGGGTAGATCTCTCAGTGATATTCCTGAATAATTGTTTAACCTCAATCATAGATTCATAGAATCACCAAGGTTGGAAAAGGCCTAAAAGATCATCCATTCACACCGTTCACCTATTACCTATAGCTCCCACTAAACCATGTCCCTCAACACAATATCCAGTACACCCCCGGACTCACAGAGGCGACAATGTAAATTGTGTAATTCCTAATCATATGGACAATATTACTTCCAAAACCCAAAGATGACCGCAGAGCTGAATGTGCACAAAACTTCACTTTGTCAGCTGCCAATTTTATCGTGGTACAAACTGAGGTCAAACAGCATAGCAAAATAAATACCCTAATGCAGCATCCAAGCACCAAGTAAGGAGCTGTGCAGTGAAGCTTCATGAGAAGACTCAACAAGCTCCACACATAGGGAGCACATCCACACATATCAGCACCATGGCCTGCACTTCTCCAGCTCCCACAAAGCCCTGAGTTATCTCGCTCAGGACAGATGTGCCGTTATCTCAACCCTTGGAGTCTCACATCAGGCACCAAAATGACAGTGGTTGTTGAACCCAACATGTGGCTCAGCAGCTCACAGTGCTTGGTGCAATGCCCAATTCCCAGTGGGATGGGGATGAGAACTGGGAAAAAAAATACAACTTCTGGGTTGTAACAAAGCAGTTTACTAAGAGAGATAAAAGAAGAGGAGTAATAGTTATCACTATATATCCGTTGATATGGAATCGTATGTAACAACTGATGCATAAGCACTTGCTCAGCACCACCAGACTGATGCTCAGCTGGGCCCTGGGCAGTGAAGAGACTGAGATGAACTCCCACCCATTTCAATACAATTTCTGCTTGCTGTCAGCTGATAGAGAACGTCCCTTTGGCCACTATCAGTCAGCTGTCCTCACTCTGTTCCCTCCCAGCTCCATGTGCCCTCCACTGACCATGGCCTTGGCTCTGTAGAACACTGCTTAGCAGCAGCTGTAAACATCAGAGTGTTATCAATGGTTTTCTCCTAGAACCAAAACACTGCACCACAGCAGACAGTCTGAAGAAAACAATTCCATCCCAGCTGTAACTCAGATTCCTGCCTGTCCCCTCTTCTTGTTCTTCCTGATCAGGAAGCAAGGAACAGAATCTGCCGCTCTCCTCTCTGAGCCCTTCGCATCAGTTCTCAGCTGGCTCCTCTGCCATCCCCAGGCAGAGCTCAGTGCCCTCTCATGGATGGCAGCAGCCTTTCCTCTTCTTCCTTGCCCATCCGTCATGCAGAATCTGTACCCCATTTGCTACAGTACAGAGCTGAGAATCAACCCACCATGTCTCTGTGAACCAAACAAGACCCTAGGCCTGCAAAGGCACAGAGATTTGGAGTTAGCTGAGTGAATGTTTGTGGTCCTCTCATTAGTGTAACGACTCTTCAGAATGCATCCCCTTCCAGAAGCATGTTTTGATTTTGCCTGGCTGGGCCTTGCATCTACACCGTGCTACTGGTGTTCAGAAGATGGCACACAGGTACGAGACCCATTGTGGGGCTCACAGTTGTCCAGTGGACATTGTCACTACCCAGGGCATGTCTTTCCTAAAAGTCCTCAGTGGCATTTGCCAGCTGGCTGGGGGTGTGCTGGAGACCCCAGGGAACTGCCATTCTGTTGTAATACAAGAAGAATTTTACAGAGCAGCAGCCATGGATCAAGATAAGCACTTTACAGAGCAGCAGCTGCAGAGCAGGATAAACAGCATGAGAACCAAGGACACCTTTAGGAAAAGAATGAAAGGCTCATGGCTTTGAAGCGGGGTTTTAGGGTTCTTATTGCAGAAGCTTTCTTCCAATTAGTGCGTGTGATTTTTGAACACCCTTGTTTGTTTGCTATAAAAGTACGGCTTTTCAGGCAATAGATGGACACAGCTATAATTAACTATATTGGTGTGTGGTTGTTTGTCCTAGAACACTGACCTTTTGCCTTCAGGTTCGCCAAGACGTGGGGGCCCGCAATGTCATGGGATTTAACTCTTGAACACCTGTGGGATCCCGAGAAACTAAGCCAGTATTTGAGTCAGGGATGGTGCAGCCTAGATAGATCTAAGGGGGTACGACTTATTTGGGGCTTGGCTTGTGCTTACCATGCTCTATAGAACACTGTTCCGAAAAGAGAGTTTCCGAGCTGAGGTTCAAGCCAAAAAGGGAAATCCCCAAGTCGATTTTGATCAGTCAGAGGAGGCACCAGTAACAATATCAGTTGCCTCTGTGGAAGGCAAGAAATGGAAATGGATGTCCTCACGTCTAGAACGGAATAAAGAAGTGGAGGAGGAGGCAGCAGAAGATCCAGGTGACGGGTCTGGATCAGTATCGAGAAAGGCAAAAGGAAAAGTGGCATGAAGAAGAGAGTGATGAGGAGGAAATCTCTATTACTGTTTGTCGACCCCTGAAGGTGACTGAAATCCAAGGCATAAGAAAGGAGTACACACGGCACCAGAATGAATCTCTTGTTACCTGGTTGCTTCGCTGTTGGGACAGCTGGGACGGTAGCTTGTTGTGATGTGACAGGCCCTTCCCCATATTCTGGAAGAATCTTAGTGACGTGTAATACAGTGGGTGTAGACAAAAAGGCGTAGGTTATATAAGAATGTGTCTGTTTCAATAAATCGCCATTTTGCCACTTCATCTCCTTGGTGTCACTTGGTAATTGGCCTAGCTGCTGCTTCAGTTGAAGGCGAGAGATCGTAAAGAAATTAACGATCATAAAGCCTTCATGTGTATCATTAAAAATCTCAGCTATTAGACACAAGCGCTTTCCAGATCGAGCAAGGAACAACAGTAAATTGCACTGCGTGTTTCCTTGTGGCGTTACCTACGTGACCACAGAGAAGACATGAGGAAGTGGCATGACCAGCCTACTCCTGTACTATGAGCACGGGTGAGAGAACTACAAAACAGTCCAACCACCAGTACGGCTGCTCCAGTTATCACAGGTAACCAATAGAGGGGCCCTGCCCTCAGTCAAGGGAGTGGAAGGGATAATAGAGTTTATTGGACTGTGTGGATTTGATGGCCTGGCACATCAGAACCACAGAAATATAAGGCACTGGTGGATACCGGTGCACAGTGCACCCTAATGCCCTCCAGTCATGAAGGGACAAAATCAATCCATATTTCTGGATATCTCTCAAGAATTGACTGTGTTGGAGGCTGAAATAAGCCTCACTGGTAAAGACTGGAAAAAACATCCTATGTGAGTGGCCCAGGGTTTCCGTTCATACTTGGTATTGATTACCTCAGAAGAGGGCATTTCAAGGATACTAAGGGGTATCACTGGGCCTTTGGAATCGCTGCTGTAGATATGGACAACATTAAGCAGCTGTCAGTTTTACCTGGCCTGTCAGAGGACCCGTCTGTTGTGAGGCTGCTACGAGTAAAAATAAAAGAGCAGCAGGTACCGATTGCTACAAAGACAGTGCACAGACGGCAGTATCGCACCAACAGGGATTCCTTGCTCCCCATTCATGATTTGATTCGCCAGTTGGAGAATCAGGGAGTGATCAGTAAAACTCACTCACTTTTTAACAGTCCCATATGGCCAGTGCGTAAAGCCAGTGGAGAATGGAGGGTGACAGTAGACTACCGTGGCCTGAATGAGGTCACACCCCCACTGAGTGCTGCTGTGCTGGAGAGCAAATAATTCAAATTCTTCTATGAGCCAGTTTTGCTATTAAGTGAAGCAAAGTAAAAGGGCCTGCCCAGGAAATTCAGTTCTTAGGTATAAAGTGGCAGGATGGATGTCATCACATCCCAACAGTGATTGACAAAATCACTGCCATGTCTCCACCAACTAGCAAGAAAGAGACACAATCTTTCCTGGGTGTAGTGGGCTTTTGGAGGATGCACATTCCAAACTACAGCCTCATTGTAAGCCCCCTTTATCAGGTGATGCAGAAGAAGAATGATTTTGCATAGGGCCCAGAGCAGCAGCAGGCTTTTGAACAGATTAAACAGGAGATAGCCTGTGCCATGGACCTGGGACCAGTACGGACTGGACAGGATGTAAAGAACATCCTCTATACTGCTGCTGGAGAGAAAGGTCCCACTTGGAGTTTGTGGCAAAGAGCCTCAGGAGGGACCCAAGGCTGACCCCTGGGATTTTGGAGCTGAGCGTACAAGGGGTCTGAAGAGTGCTACACTCCAACTGAGAAGGAGATCTTAGCCACGTATAAGGGGGCTCGGGCTGCTTCCGAAGTAGCTGGTACTGAAATGCAGCTCTTTCTGGCACCTCGACTGTCAATGATGAACCGGATGTTGAAAGGGGAGGTTCCCTCCACCCATCATGCTACCGATGCCACCTGGAGCAAGTGGATTGCACTGATTAGACAACAAGCGCGGATGGGGAACCTCAATCGTCCAGGAATTTTAGAAGTGATCATGAACTGGCCTGAAGATAAAAAGTTTGGAACATCACCAGGAGAAGAAGTGTCATGTGCTAAAGCGGCCCCACCATACATCGAACTACCAGAAAATGAAAAGAAATATGCTCTTTTCACTGATGGATTATTTCATATTGTAGGGAAGCATCGGAGATGGAAAGCTGCTGTTTGGAGCCCCACACGACAGATCGCAGAGGCCACTGAAGGTAAAGGAGAATCAAGTCAGTTTGCAGAGGTAAAAGCTGTCCAGCTGACCTTAGATGTGGCTGAACGGGAGAGGTGGCCAATGCTTTATCTTTATACTGACTCATGGATGGTGGCAAATGCCTTATGGGGGTTGTTACAGCAGTGGGAACAAAATAACTGGCAACAGAGGTGTAAACCTATTTGGGCTGCTGAACTGTAGAAAAACATAACTGCTCAAAAAAAAGATATGATTGTAAAGGTGTGTCACGTGGATGCACACTTGCCCAAGAGTCGGGCTATTGCAGAGCAACAAAACAACCATCAGGTAGATCGAGCTGCCAGAATTGAGGTGGCTCAAATAGACTTGGACTGGCAGAACAAGAGTGAATTATTTCAAGCTTGATGGTTCCATGAGACCTCAGGCCATCAAGGAATGGACATAACATATAATTGGGCTAGAGACTGAGGGGTGGACTTAACTATGGATGCTATTGCACTGGTTATTCATGACTGTGAATCATGTGCCATAATTAAACAAGCCAAGAATATGAAGCCTCTCTGGGGGGAAGGCCAAGGCAAAAGTATAAATATGGGGAGGAGTGACAGGTGAATGATGTCACCTTGCCAGGATCTCATAATGATAAGCGTTTTGTGCTTACCATGGTGGAAGCAACCACTGGGTGGCTTGAAACATACACAGTACCCCATGCTACTGCCAGAAACACAATATTGGGTTGTTAGAAACAAGTCCTATAGAGACATGACACCTCAGAAAGAACTGAGTCTCATAATGGGACACATTTCAAAAATTCCCTTAATAAATACTTGGGCCAAAGTTCATGGCATTGAGTGGATTTATCATATCCCCTACCATGCACAAGCTTCTGGTAAAATTAAAAGATACAATGGGGTGTTTGGGGTGTTGAAAACTATGTTGAAAGCAATGGGTGGTGGAACACTGAAGCACTGGGAAAAGCATTTGCATGTGGTGCAAGGATGCTGTTAAAGTTCATATCCCACATGTGCTCTGTGTCTCATCACAGGATGTGGGGTGTGAGAAGGGCCCCGTCTGAACAAGCAGTCAATCCCAGTGAAACTCTGAACTTCAGATCTCTCAGTTCCAGTGCCCTCCTGTGCACACTCTCCCATAGTTTGATGTTCTTTATGTTCTGCATTGCCCAGAAGTGCACCCAGTGCTCCAGGTGAGGCAGTAGCAATGCAGAGCAGAGAGGGACAAACCTTTCTCCCACCCAGCTGGCAATAAGTTGCTTGATGCACTTTAGGGGACTGTTGGCCTTCTTGGCTGGCTGGGCACACTGCTGACTCACTTAAAATTTTATGTTGAGCAGGACCCCCAATCCTTTTCAGTCAGACGTCTCTCATGTGTCCAATATACAGACAGTGTTTATGTCCAGGGTTGCCCATACCCAGGTGCACAATCAGGCACTTGTTCTTGTTATGCGTTATGCACTTGGTGCTTAGTACCAACTGGTACCCACTTCTCTGACTTGTCCACATCTCTCTGCAAGTCCTCTCCACTCTCAGTGGAGGCAACAGCACCTCCTCATCTGGTCTCATCAGCAAACTTGCTCAGAACATCTTCTAGTCCTGCATTGAAGTCATCTGCATAAACATGAAAGGAAAGTGGCCCTAAAATGGAACCCAGGGGAACTCTGGAAGTGACCATCTACCAGCCCGATGGAACCCACTGATTATAATCCTTTGGGACAGAACTACTGGCCAACTGCTCACCCACCACTGCTGGTGAACCTGAAAGGCAAAATGTCAGCGTGCTTGGACAAACAGACAAACACCAATATAGTTACATATAGCTGCGTCAATTTATTGCCCGAAAAGCCATGATTTTAAAGGAGACAGACAAGGGTGTCCAAAAATCACAGACGCTAATTGGAGGAAAGCTACTGCAATAACAACCATATAACCCCCCTTCAAAGCCACGAGCCATTCATTCTTTTCCTAGAGATTTCCTTTTTTCTCATGCTGTTTATCCTGCTCCATAGCTGCTGCTCTGTGAACTCCTTATCTCAATCCATGGCTGCTGCTCTGTAAAATTCTTCTTGTATTACAAAACACCATGTTCTCTTTCTGTCTAGCTGTATGCAGGAATTTCTGTCCAGAAGGGTGCTGGAGAAATAGTATCAAAAGCTCTACTGAAATCCTCAAGGATTGCATCAACTGCCTTCCCTTGTTCAGCTCAATGGATAAAGGTATCATAAAAAGACCTGAAATTAAATAGGACCTTCCTCTCAGGATCTTGTGTTGTCTGTGACCAATGACAGAATTGTCCTTCAGCTGTTTTTCCATAACTCCCACCATCACATTCTCCATAATTTTACCAGGTGCTGGAGTGAGACTGACAGGTCCATAATTGCCCCTGTCATCTTTCTTGCTCTTCCTTACAATGAGACAACATTTGCCAGCTTCCTGTCAACAGGTATGACCTTAGATTTATTAGATGCCATTGAAATGCGAGCCCAGAGCATGCTAAAGTGTCATCAGTGCAAGAACGTAGATGTGCCATAGCTTTGCAATGCCTTGAAATCCAGACTATGCCACAGATGGAGCAGAGAGGAAAATCTGCCTCTTCTGTTCTGAGCTCATCCTTTTGATAAGCTGAATATCACTACGTACTCCATGGAGTCAGGTGCAAAAGACACAATGGGTGCCCTAAGCACGGGGCTGAGTTGGTATTTAGGATGGCCAAGAATACCTCCCTTCTGGCCCTCAGCTAATCCTCCAGAAGGAGGTGTCTATCTCATAGATTTTCCGTCACAGTTTACAAGCACTAGCACAAAACTAGGATCACCCAAGGCACCTTGGGCATCACTGAGAGACTGTGTACGAGCAGTGCAGTCCCTGTGGAATAAAAACCAAGGATTCAGATGAGGGACTCACACACAGACACCTCACTGTGCACATCTGAACTCAGCTAGGTGAACTTGCAGCCCCCGTGGTTCTTTGAAAAACTGATCCCAATTCAGCCCCAGGGTTTCCATCTGAGGATGAGATGCCTAACACTAGAATAAGGATGGGATGGTCTGTTGATAACAGGACAAAAGGAAATGGATTTAAATTAAAAAGGGGAGACATAGGTTAGATGTGAGGAACCTATTTTTTTACACAGCAACACTGGAAATAGTTGCCCTTAGAGGCTGTGCATGCCTGATGGATGGGATCCTGGGTTTACTCTGGGTTTACCCTCACGTCAATCCAGGTTTCTACTCATACTTTTCTCTAGGTGAACTCTCACTTTACTCAAGGTTTTACTCACAATTCACCATCAGGGAGTGTGATCGGGAGATGGGCTGGTGGAGTGACTTGCTGGCATCACCGAGGGAAGGCTGCCAGGCAGATACCCCCAGAAAAGTGGTTGACTCCGTGCCCTGTCACAGTCAGACAGACCTGACTGATGAGGAGGGTTGGAAGAGAGTCCCAACTCAACATCACAGGAGCCCCCCCATGCCTGCCTAGCCCTCGACCCCTGATCCATCTAAGCAACAGGTTTGACACTCTGAAATCTGAAGGAGATAAGAATAGGGAGGCAATGGAGGATCTGCCTAGGAGGGAACCTAATGCAAGGCAGTCACTACCAAGCCTTGTGACTTCCTCTGCCATGAAAGAAAGAAGGGTGGCCGTGGTGGGTGACTCCCTTCTCAGAGGAATAGAGGGCCCCATTTGCAGACTGGACCCGAGTTGTCAGGAAGTCTGCTGCCTTCTTGGCTTCAGGTCAGGGACATAATGAGGAAACTCCCCATGCTGGTTAGGTCCACTGATTATTTTCCACTACTCGTAGTTTAGGTGGGCAGTAATGAAATTTCTTAGATAAGACTGCAAACTATAAAAAGAGATTTCAGGAATTTAGGCCATTTAGTTCACAAAGTGGGAGATCAAGTGATTTTTAGTTCTATACCTTCAGGGGCAGTGAGGGACACGGAGCAGGCTTGGAAAGCAAAGCAATGAACAATTGTCTCAGAGGTTGGTACTGAGCCAGAAACTTTGAGTTCTTTGATCACAGGACAGTTTACTTGGCCCATGGTCTGTTATCCATGAATGGAACCCAACTGTCTCAAAGGGGGAAGTGAATCCTAGCACAGACGGTAGCGGGGCTTATCGAAAGAGAATTTTTTTTCTTCAGACTGCCTGCTATGGTGCAGTGTTTTGGTTCTAGGAGAAGACCATTGATAACACTCTGATGTTTACAGCTGCTGCTAAGCAGTGTTGTACGGAGCCAAGGCCATGGTCAGTAAAGGGCACATGGAGCTGGGAGGGAACAGAGTGAGGACAGCTGACTGATAGTGGCCAAAGGGATGTTCTCTATCACCTGACAGCAAGCAGAAATTGTATTGAAAGGGGTGGGAGTGCATCTCAGTCTCTTCACTGCCCAGGGCCAAGCTGAGCATCAGTCTGGTGGTGCTGAGCAAGTGCTTGTGCATCAGTTGTTACATACGATTCCATATCAACGGATATATAGTGATAACTATTACTCCTCTCCTTTATCTCTTAGTAAACTGCTTTGTTACAACCCACAAGTTGTACTTTTTTTCCCAGTTCTCATCCCCATCCCACTGGGAATTGGGCAGTGCACAAAGCACTGTGTGCTGCTGAGCCACATGTTGGGTTCAACAACCACTGTCATTTCGGTGCCTGATGTGAGGCTCCAAGGGTTGAGATAACAGCACATCTGTCCAGAGCGAGATAACTCAGGGCTTTGTGGGAGCTGGAGAAGTGCAGGCCATGGTGCTGATATGTGTGGATGTGCTCCCTATGTGTGGAGCTTGTTGAGTCTTCTCATGAAGCTTCACTGCACAGCTCCTTACTTGATGCTTGGTTGCTGGATTAGGGTATTTATTTTGCTGTGCTGTTTGACCTCAGTTTGTACCACGATAAAATTGGCAGCTGACAAAGTGAAGTTTTGTGCACATTCAGCTCTCTGGTCATCTTTGGGTTTTGGAAGTAACATTGTCCATATGATTAGGAATTACACAATTTATATTGTCGCCTCTGTGAGTCCGGGGGTGTACTGGATATTGTGTTGAGGGACATGGTTTAGTGGGAGCTATAGGTAATAGGTGAACGGTTGGACTGGATGATCTTTTAGGCCTTTTCCAGCCTTGGTGATTCTAAGAATCTATGATTGAGGTTAAACAATTATTCAGGAATATCACTGAGAGATCTGCCCCAAGGTGAGAAGGCTCTGCATGGCAGAGGGTGTGGGACAGTCTGGGCAGCTGCCTGGAGCGGTGGGCGCCCCCAGGGCTTTGGAACTTCATCTCTGAGCAACTGCAGGATCCTGAGAAACTGGTAGAATAGTGGGGGCAGGTCTGCTGTGGCACTGGTATGACTGCAGTGTGCCAGATCCAGAGAGCTGGATCTGCTGACAGTGCCGCAACCTCTGCAACTCCTGGCACAGACCCTGCAGCAGCTCCAAGGTTTTGCTACACGTCCTGCAGTTGCTCCAAGCTCTGGGACAGATCCCGCTGTCACTCCATCCCTCATAATGAGCTCTGCAGTCACTCCTGCTACGGGTCCTGTAGCTGTTCCAAGTATGGTAATAAGAAAATGGTACAAATTCCTCCCAAGGGAGGAAGTACAGCCCTGCGGTGGCTCCAACCCCTCCAATGAGCCCAGTGGCTGCTCCAACATAGTCACAGGTCCTGTGGTGGTTCCAGCTCTGGCAATGAACTCTGAGGTCACTTCAACCCCTGCAACAGCCTGACAGCCACTTCAGCTCCTACAGTGAACCCTATGGCTGTTAAAACCCCTGCAACTAGTCCTGGCCTTGCAAACAGATATGCATATGTATTAGTATCTGTGCATATATGATTGCAACTGCATATGTTGTATATGTGTGAAAATATACTAAATATATTATATATGTATAAATACATTTGTCATAATTATTATCCTTTTCTTTTTCTCTTTGTCTCAACCCATAAACTTTAAACCACAGCACTGCCCCAAGACGCTTAAGGATTTCCTTGGGACTATTCATTCTGATCTGGTCACACACTGAAGAGCACCAGAAGATCTCGAGGTTTTCTCAGGGAGGAGCTCCTGAGGTATATTCCTTACACCAGCTCTGGAAGAGGCGTCCAGTTCTCTGGTCCTGCTCTAAAGGGGACCTCTTGTTATGGCAGTGCCAGCAAGGAGACCAGCTCTGACACAGCCATTCGTATTGCTGGCTACTGACTGCAGCCCTGGATTGCTGCTGAAGAGACAACGGGACTGTTGCAAGACACACAAGACCTTTAGTCCAGAACAAATGAGAGGACTTGAGGGCACTGTGTCAGTGTAAAGCAAGCAGTAATGAAAAGAGCACATTGTGCTGCTGTCTGCGACTGTACCTCCACCAGACCCAGACAAAGTAGGAAGAGAGAAGAGATAAACAAAAGTCTATTTTGAAAGCCTTTTAGGAATCTTTTAAACTATTCAGGGAATCTGGTTCCATGTTTACACAATCTCTTGGAGCGAGAAAACAGAAAGTAGGTGGGAAAGAAGTGAAATAAATTTTTATTTATATGTTCAATAACATTTTTTTTGCGGGTTACTATATCACACACAATCAAACAATCAAAGATGCATAAAACATAAAGAACCATCACTGGGAATCCTGTGAGGAAGATGTGCACTTTATGGAAGCTGGAATAGTGCTTATTGCAGCAACTTCCTGAGAGCGTGCTTGATCTCCCTGTTCCTCATGCTGTAGATAATAGGGTTCATTGTTGGAGGAACCACTGAGTACAGAAGTGCCACTGTCAGATCCAGAAGTGGGGAAGAAATGGACGGGGGCTTCAGGTAGGCAAAAAAGGCAGTGCTGAGAAACAGGGAGACCACGGCCAGGTGAGGGAGACATGTGGAGAAGGCTTTGTGCCGTCCCTGCTCAGAGGGCATCCTCAGCACAGCAAGGAAGATCTGCACATAGGACACAACAATGAAAACAAAGCAGCCAAAGAATAAATTGGCACTAAAAATGAGAAACACAAATTCCATGAGGTAGGAGCCAGAGCAGGAGAGCTTGAGGATCTGGGGGATTTCACAGAAAAACTGGTTGACAACATTGCCTTGGCAGAGAGGCAGTGAAAACGTACTGGCAGTGTGCAGCAGGGAATTGAGAACCCCAGTGCCCCAGGCAGCTGCTGCCATGGTGGCACAAGCTCTGCTGTCCATCAAGGTCCCGTAGTGCAGGGGCTTGCAGATGGCAACGTAGCGGTCATAGGACATGATGGTGAGAAGGGAATACTCTGCTGAGATGAAGAAGACATAGAAAAAGAGCTGTGCAGCACATCCTGTGTAGGAGATGGCCCTGGTGTCCCAGAGGGCGTTGGCCAAGGCTTTGGGGAGAGTGGTGGAGATGCAGCCCAGGTCGAGGAGGGCCAGGTTGAGGAGGAAGAAGTACATGGGGGTGTGCAGGCGGCGGTCGCAGGCTACGGCTGTGCTGATGAGGCCGTTGCCCAGGAGGGCAGCCAGGTAGATGCCCAGGAAGAGCCAGAAGTGCAGGAGCTGCAGCTGCTGCGTGTCTGCCAACGGCAGCAGGAGGAACTCGCTGATGGAGCTGCTGTTGGGCATCTGCTGCTGTTGGGCTTGGAGTCCTGTTCAGAGTGCAGAAGATAATGACAAGTCCAGACCATTCTCAGAGACAGTTCTTCTGCTGTACTGTGAAATGTATTCATTTACCTTTGGATAATTTTCATTTAACTCCATAACTTCAATTTATTTTCGTGAGCTTCACCGTCACTACAGAAGTAGAAGATTAAGGAGCTCTTACTTTTTTCTCATTTCATAATCATATCCCAGACTCCTGAATACTTTCCTGTTAGGTGCCCTTTACTCATCACATATTTTTACTCCAGCTTCTCTTAGACCCCCAGCCCCAGCCTTTTTGCACTTCAATATGTCTTAGACAAATATGCCTGTTTGCAGGGTAAGTGCAATATTAAAGTCTTCAGATAACAACAAACTGATTCTTTCCTTTTAGAAATGAGAGGTTGAAAGCACAACCTGTGTCACTGTTCACAAAACAAGCAATTGATTGAAGAAATACTTGTGAGTAACATAGCTGTGTTTTAAATTTTACAGCCCCTATTCTATTTCTGCCTCCAGTCCTTTCTGCTTTCCCTCAGAAAAATAATTGCAAAATCCCTGCCTTCGCTCTCCTCTTGCCAAGACCGTTCACAAACATTCAGTTGTGCAGTGGAGCTGTGATCCCCTGCCCCAGGCAGCAGCTGTGGCAGCACAAGCCCTGCCGGGGGGCTCCTTCCCCCCACCCGTCTCCCCGCAGCACCCTGGGCAGCTCCCCGGGCAGGCTGAGTGCTGAGCCTGGGAGGCGGCAGAGTCCCATACCCGGCACACAGCCCCTGGGGCACAGCAGGGACCCTGCTCTGCAGGACAGCCCTCGGCACCCGCCTGCAGCCCCGGCTGCACAGCCTGCAGCCGTGCTGGGACATGCAGCCCTCATGGCTGTGCTCTGATACTGCAGCACAGAAGCCCTCAGTTGGAGCAGAAGGCTTTTAACATAGTAAAGAATCATGCGGTGCCTGCAGCCAGATCAGCTATGGGGTGTCCCAGATTGTTGATCCCTCCAGGAAAAGAAGCTCCATTGCCTACTGCTAGACACTTACCATGCTGTGGTCTGTTATCAATGCTCCAGCAGTCAGCTCACAGCAGGCTCACACTGTGTGAACTCTGTACGCTCTCTCTCCCTTCTCTTCTATCCTCATGTCAACTGCTGATGAAGCCCCAGCCTTGCTGTGCTGCGCACAAGAGATGCACCTTGGCACATCTAAAACATTGCCCACATTTATGAGCTCCCTGTATCTGAGGAGCCCAGTTCATATCAGTAACAGATGATGTCATTTTTTATCCTTCCCACTCATCTCCCCTGTGGTGTCCCAGGGTCCTCATGGCCAACTGCTCCTGAAAGACAACAGCATCATGACAGTACATTAAAATCTGTTGAATTAAACACCAGATTTCTAGTGGTCAGTGACTAATTCCAGACATGTGCTGAGTCCTCCCAGAGAGTGTTTGCTCAAAGAGGGCACTCATACAAGGACAGGATATCATAGAATCATAGAATCACCAAGGTTGGAAAAGACCTAAAAGATCATCCACTCCAGCTGGTCACCTATCACCAATAGCTCCCACTAATCCATGTCCCTCAACACAACATCCAGTCATTCCTTGAACTCCTCTAGGGTCAGTGAATCCACCACCCCCACACTGGGAAGTCCATTCCAGGTCCCAAAGTTCAGGATGTGGCACTTGGTCTTGGTGAACCTCATCCCATTAGCTTCAGCCCAGCTCTCCAGCCTGTCAAGATTCTTAAGCAAGGCCTTGCTAACTTCAGGCACATCCACACTCCCAGCAGAGCAGAGACCCCATGTATCATGTAGTGTTATTCTGCTAACCAACAGAAGAGGCCAGTCTTTCTCTATGCTCCATCTGTTTCATACTCTAGAGTTCAAGGCACTGCAAAGCTCTGGCACATCTATGTCCTTACAATGATGACACCTTAGTATGCTCTGGGCTCGCATTTCAATGGCATCTAATAAATCTAGGGTCATACCAGTTGACGGGAAGCTGGCAAATGTTGTCTCATTGTCAGGAAGAGCAACAAAGATGACAGGGGCAACTATGAACTTGTCAGTCTCACTCCAGTGCCTGGTAAAATTATGGAGAAAGTGATGGTGGGAGTGATTGAAAATCACCTGAAGGACAATTGTGTCATTGGTCACAGCCAACACAAGTTCCCGAGGGGAAGGTCCTGTTTAACTATAGGTCTTTTTATGACAATGTTAGTGAATTGGTTGACCAAGGGTTGACAGTTGATGTTATCCTTCAGAATTTTAGTAGAGCTTTTGAGACTATTTCTCACAGCACCCTTCTGGACAGAACATCCTGCATACGGCTAGACAGAAACAGAATGTGGTGGGTGAGATGTTGGCTGGTAGGTCAGGCCCAAAGGATTAGAGTCAATGGGTTCCAACAGGCTGGTAGATGGTCACTAGCAGGGTTCCCCAGAGCTCCATTTTAGGGTCACTTCTCTGTCATGTTTTTGCGAATGACTTGCATGCAAGACTTTTTGTTGATGTTCGCTGATGATACCAGATGAGGAGGTGCTGCTGCCTCCACTGAGGGTGGAGAGGACTTGCAGAGAGATGTGGACAAGTCAGAGAAGTGGGTACCAGTTGGTACTAAGCACCAAGTGAATAACGTCTAACAAGAACAAGTGCCTGATTGTGCGACTGGGTAGGGGCAAACCTGGACATAAACAGAGAATGTATAAGGGACACTGGAGAACGCTCTGACTGAAAAGGACTGGGGGTTCTGGTCAACATCAAATTGGAAGTGAGTTCGCAATGTGCCCAGGCAGCCAGGAAAGCTAACGGTCCCCTGGAGCGCATCAGGGAATTTATTGCCAACTGGGTGAGGGAAAGGGTTGTTCCTCTTTGCTCTGCATTGCTACAGCCTCACCGGGAGCACTAGGTGCACTTCTGACCAATGCAGAACATAAAGGACATCAAGCGATGGGAGGGTGTGCACAGGAGGGCACTGGAACTGAGAGATCTGAAGTTCAGAGTTTCACTGTGATTGACTGCTTGTTTAGATGGGGCCCTTCTCACACCCCACATCCTGTGATGAGACACAGGGCACACATGGGACATGAACTTGACATTATCATTGTACCCAATGCAGAGCCTGGGATCTCTGTCCCCATGTCTTTCATTTAACATCATACAGACCTCCATCCCACTGCCCCAGGAAGGGCCCTGAGCCAACATGAGAGACAGGATCTCCCTGCCAAGGGTCTGTTTGCTTCTTAAGACAAAAAAGGATTTTCTTAGCATCAGAGCCACCATGCCAGTGCCTTTACCTGACTGGAGTCATGGTTTACAATTATCTGCTCTAACTAGTGCCTTGGGAAGCTTGCTTGCTAATGGCCCTCAGTGGTCCCATTAATACTCCAAGAAACTTCACTGTTGCTTCTGACTTTGTCTTGCTGAGCACTTTGTTCAAACTTCTCTCTGCACTGGAGGTTGATGGATGCAGCACCAAATACTCCCTGGGGCCCATTCTAACCTAAAGAGCCTCTTGTGCCTTGTACCTTCCTGTTCTCTTCTTCAGGTTTTCAGAAGTTGTTCAGCAAAATGGAGACAGCTTAAAGAGCAAGAATCCAAAATGCATTTATTATCTATTTATTTATAGTTTGTTTTATACAAGAAGTTAAAGAAGCACTTTGCATCTGATGTCAATCCAAGATGTGCCCAATGAGTTCTATTCTGTTTCTGTGTGGACAAAGTTCCTCCTCAACATCTTCAACCCAGTTCTACTCACATTGGCCCCATGGGACTTGCATCACTTTTCCTCACATCACTCTTCTCCTCTACCGTCACCCGCTCAGTGTTAAACCTCCTTTGTACCAACTCCCACTGGCTTTCCACAGAGAACCAGCTGCACACAGAGAAAGAAAGAATTCTCTTTATTTACGGCCAACAAACAGAAGGAAAGGTGATGCAATTGAATGAACAGTCAAACACAGTAATCAACTGCATGCCATGTCCAAGCTGCTTCTATTGAGGTTTATCTTTCATAGGGAATATTTGCACAATAAATGAGTTAGACACAGATAGGAGGGGATAGATAGAATCACGGTGAAGGATTTGACAACAGACTTTTGAGGAATGGAGCAAATTTCAGTAATCTCCCTGGGATAGATCAGCCAGGGAGTTGGGAGGTATCAACTTAGAATTGAACAGGACTCATGAGTATTTCACACACTGAGATGGGCTGACATGTTCTTATTGATTTCTATCTTTGTCTTCAACTCTTTTTTTCACTTTTACTGATATTAATGAACATCTTTCAAAATTCATGCTTTTTTTAAAGCATGAAAAAATAAAACAAAGGAAGAGAAAAAGAAAAAAAAAATGAAAGAGAAAGGGAAAAATGAAAAGGAAAATGAAAATGAAAATGAAAAGGAAAAGGAAAAGGAAAAGGAAAGGGAGAAGGAAAAGGAAAAAGAAAGAGAAAAAGTAAACACAGGAAGGGCTAGATAGAATCACGGGGAAGGAGTTGACAGCACAGTCCATCAGACTTTGGTGAGATGGAGCAAATTTGAGGCATCCCCCTAAAAGTCAGAAATCAGACAGATAATTGGGAGGTATCTGACTGAACAAAGAGCAAGGGATGGGGAAATCTGTAGGCTGTGGCAGGAGCGTGTGTCTAAGTGGCCTGCTGAAAACATGCCCTTAACCACAGCCATTTATTTAGGAGAGCTGGAGACACCTGGAGCATGAGGGACATCAAATAGGCATCAGGGAAGAGCAGCGGCGGGCGCCAGGATTTAGTCACAGGGCATTGACACTGGCACTGCTGTCTGTGTCCCCGAACTTGGAGGTATAAGTGTCCATCAAACACAGTTCTGGAAAACATCGTAGTTTCAGAAAAAGAAAAAAAAAAAAGAAAAGACATAAAATCACCTCAAAGATTCATATTTACAACTTAAAATGGAACAAGACTCATGAGAATTTCACATGTTGAGAAGGGTTAACACATTTTCATTGATTTTGATCTTTGTCTTCAATTCTTTGTCTTAATTTTATTGACATTAATGAACATCTTTTAAGCTTGTAGCCTCAAATAAATAAATAAATAAATAAATAAATAAATAAATAAATAAATAAATAAATAAATAAATAAATAGAGATCCATTTGTGTCTTGCACTTGGCCTGATGCCCCTTTGATCTTCACAGTTCCCACCAGACCTTCATTGACGGAGAGTATGAGATCCAGCAGAGAACTTCTCTTTGGATCCTCCATGGCTTGGTCAAGAATCTGTCATCTGTGCTCTCCACGGATCTGCTAGATGGCACATGCCCTGCTGTGCTGTCCCTGCAGCAGATACTGGAGTGAAAAATGCTCCAAAAGGGGACGATACCCTGACAACATCAGGCTCCCATCTGTCTGCAGAGGGCACCTTCCACTTGCTCTCCATGATCAAGAAGCCAGGATCAGACACTGATGGTCTCCTCTGTTTGCCATTTCCATTAGCTCTGACCTGGCTGCTCTTCCATCCCCAGGCAGAGCTCAGTGCACTCTCACAGAGGGCAGTCGCCCTTCTTTGATTCTTCGCTCAACCATTGTAAAGACTCTGTATTCCCCTTCCGTTACAGTGCAGTTGTAGAAGCCATTTAACTGTGTCCCTATGGTCCAAACAGGAGCTCAGGCCCGCAGCTCATATATGGTATCAGTGTGCAGAAGTTGGCACACAGACATTAGAGCGATCATGGGTCTTGGAGTTGACAAAGCAACATGGACACTCCTAGGGCATGGCTTTCCTGAAGGTCCTGTGCTGCTCCTGCAGCTGCGAGTGAATTCACCGGACAGCCGGTGCTATCCCCTCGCTGGCCCCCAGCCGATGCCCAGGAAGGAGCTGTCTATCTCAGGGATTTCCCACACGGTTTACAAGCACTGGCACACATCAGGAGCAGCCCAGGCACCTTGGGCATCACCCAGTGTCTGTGTGTAAGCATCTACGTCCCTGCTGAAGGGTCGAGGACTCAGAGCAGGAGCTCACATGCAGACAACTCCTTGTGCACTTCTGAAGTGAACCAGAGGAATCCCAGCTCCTGTGGGTGTGTAGGGAGCTAAATCCCATTTCAGCTCCAGGATTTCTGTCAACGGATGAGACTCCTGCACTGCCTCAGCTGGATCACTGTCCTGCACAGGGAAAGTCCAAACCTCCTGTCCTTGTCTGGTTGCCCTTTGTGCTTCATCAAACAAACTCTATTAGTACTCGCTATATGTCTCCAATCAGTCACTGACCACTGGACATGTGGTGGTTAATTGAGCAGATTTCAAAGCACAGTCATGATGCTGTTGTCTTTCAGGAGCTGTTGGCCATGAGGACCCAGGGACATGTCAGGGGAGATGAGTGGGAAGGATAAAAATGACATAATCTGTAGCTGAGCTGGGCTGGGCTCCTGGGACACAGGGAGCTCATAAAAGTGGGCAGAGATGCAGAGAGACAGCTGTGCCCAGGAGCAGCTCTCGTGCACAGCACAGCCTGCAGGTGACAGAAGAAGAGAGAAACTGGAGAGAGCTTACAGGACGTGTGTGGGGTGAGAGGGCTTCGAGCTCACTGCAAGAGGTTTCCTCACAGATCATGACAGGGTAAGTCTCACTGCAGACCATGCAGATGCTTTTCATAGAGGGTTAACTTAATCTGGGACATCCCGTAGCAGATCTGGCTGCAGGCACTGCATACTCCTTTACTGTGTTAAAAGCCTTCTGCTCCAGCAGAGGTCTTCCCTGCTTCAGTGTAAGAGCACAGCCCTGAGGGCTGCGTGTCCCAGCACGGCTGCAGGCTGTGCAGCCGGGGCTGCAGGGCGGGTGCCCAGGGCTGTCCTGTAGAGCAGGGTCCCTGCTGTGCCCCAGGGGCTGTGTGCCGGGTATGGGACTCTGCCGCCTGCCAGGCTCAGCACTCAGCCTGCCCGGGGAGCTGCCCAGGGCGCTGCGGGGAGACGGGTGGGGGGGAAGGAGCCCCCGGCAGGGCTTGTGCTGCCACAGCTGCTGCCTGGGGCAGGGGATCACAGCTCCACTGCACAACAGGATGTTTGTGAGGGCCCTTTGCAAGAGGAGAACGAAGGCAGGTTTCCATTTCCTATTCTGGGGCAAAAAGGATTGGAGTCAGAAACCTAAAAGGGGCTGTCAGAGATCTGAGAATTTTTTTCAGTCATTTGCTTGTTTTGTGAACAGTCACACATGATGTGCTCTCAGTCTACCCCTTCTCTAAGAATGGAACCAATTGTAATTATCTTCAGTTTCTGCAGGCATGAATAATTTGCTTATCATAAAAACAGGCAGCATTATCTAACTGAAACTGTATGTCACTGAAGCTGGGGTAGGGGGCTCTAAGAGCACTTGGGGTAAAGATAAGACAAGAAACAGAAGGAAATATCCAGGGAGAAGGGATAAGAAAAGAAGAGGAAGGTCAGAGCTCCATATGCTGCTTCTGCTTTAGGAATGCTAAAATACATGAAATTAAATGCAAGTAATGGTGCTAAATGTACACTGTTGTAGGAGAATTAAAACATTTCATATTATAGCAGGAGGAGTGTGTCTGAGAATGGTCTGGACTTGTCATTATCTTCTGCACTCTGAACAGGACTCCAAGCACAACAACAGCAGATGCCCAACAGCAGCTCCATCAGTGAGTTCCTCCTGCTGCCGTTGGCAGACACGCGGCAGCTGCAGCTCCTGCACTTCTGGCTCTTCCTGGGCATCTACCTGGCTGCCCTCCTGGGCAACAGCCTCATCAGCACAGCCGTAGCCTGCGACCGCCGCCTGCACACCCCCATGTACTTCTTCCTCCTCAACCTGGCCCTCCTCGACCTGGGCAGCATCTCCACCACTCTCCCCAAAGCTATGGCCAACACCCTCTGGGACACCAAGACCATCTCCTATGCAGGATGTGCTGCACAGCTCTTTTTCTTTCTCTTCTTTGCCTCAGCAGAGTGTTCCCTTCTCACCATCATGTCCTATGACCGCTACGTTGCCATCTGCAAGCCCCTGCACTACGGGACCTTGATGGACAGCAGAGCTTGTGCCACCATGGCAGCAGCTGCCTGGGGCGCTGGGGTTCTCAATTCCCTGCTGCACACTGCCAGTACGTTTTCACTGCCTCTCTGCCAAGGCAATGTTGTCAACCAGTTTTTCTGTGAAATCCCCCAGATCCTCAAGCTCTCCTGCTTAGAATCAAGTCTCAGGGAAGTTGTGTTTCTCTTTTTTAGTGCCAGTTTAGCCTTTGGGTGCTTTGTTTTCATAGTGGTGTCCTATGTGCAGATCTTCGTGGCTGTGCTGAGGATGCCCTCTGAGCAGGGACGGCACAAAGCGTTCTCCACATGCCTCCCTCACCTGGCTGTGGTCTCCTTATTTGTCAGCACTGGCATTTTTTCCTACCTGAAGCCCCCCTCCATCTCCTCCCCATCCATGGACCTGGTGGTGGCACTTTTGTACTCAGTAGTGCCTTCAACACTGAACCCTATTATCTACAGCATGAGGAACAGAGAGATCAAGCAGGCTCTCTGGAAGGTGTTGCAATAAGCACTATTCCAGCTTCAATAATGTGCACATCTTCCTCACATAGTTCCCAGTGATGGTTCTTTATGTTTTATTGATACATCATTGTTTGATTGTGAATGGTACAGCAATCTGTAGGAAAAAAAATTTGCAAATTATTTCACTTCTTTCCTACCCACTTTCTTTTTTCTCACTCCAAGAGCTCATATAAACAGATCTCCTGAATAGGTTAAAAGATACCTAAAAAGCTTTCAAAATTGACTATTCCTTAGCCCTTCTCTCTTGCTACCTTGTTTGGGTCTTAGGGAGGTACAGCCACAGACAGCAGAACACAGTGCTCTTTTAAATCCTGCTCTATTTACACTACCACAATGCTCTGAAGTCCTCTCATTTGTGCAGGCCTGAAGGTCCTATGCATCTCAAAACAGTCCAGTTGTCTCTACAGCAGCACTCCGGGGCTGCAGTCAGTAGCCAGCAATATGAACGACTGTGTCAGAGCTGGTCTCCTTCCTGGTACTGCCATAACAACAGGGCCCCTTCAGAGAAGGACCAGAGAACTGGAGGCCTCTTCCAATGCTGGTGTAAGGAATATATTTCAGGAGCTGCTCCCTGAGAATGCTTCGAGATGTTTTGGTGCTCTTTACTGCGTGACTAGGTCAGATTGAAGGGTCCCAAGGAGATCTGTAAGGGACTCAGGGCAGTGCTGTGGTTTAAAGTTTATGGGTTGAGATAAAGAGAAAAAGAAAATGATAATAATTATGACAAATGTATTTATATATACATAATATATTTAGAATATTTTCTCATATATACAACATATGAATTAGCAAACATATATGCACAGATAATAATACGTATGCAAAGCTGTTTGCAAGTCCAGGACTTGTTGCAGGGGTTTTAACAGCCACAGGGTTCACTGTAGGAGCTGAAGCGGCTGTCGGGGTATTGCAGGAACTGGAACAAGTGCAGAGCTCATTGCCAAAGCTGCAATCACCACAGGACCTGTGACTGAATTGGAGCAGCCATTGGGCTCTTTGGAGGGGTTGGAGTGACCACAGGGCTGAACCTCCTGGCACAGTTTACCTCCCTTTGGAGGAATTTGTTTCATTTCCTTATCACAATACCTGGAACAGCTACAGGACCTGTAGCAGGAGTGACTGCAGAGCTCATTATGAGGGGTGGAGTGACAGCGGGAGCTGTCCAGAGCATGGAGCAACTGCAGAACATGTAGCAAAAACATGCATCTACTGCCTATGAATATGTAGATGAGTTCTCGTAGATTTGTTGAATATGTATGAGCTTGGTTTTGAAATATATAATGATTCTGCATGCTTGTGTGCAAGACAGGAGGAGTGATTCCCCTTTGTACCCTGCTCTGAATAAACACATCCCTGCTTTATAACCTAACTCTGGGTTTCAGAGTTTGATTCCACAAGTCAGTTTGGTGACCCAGATGGAACCTGCTCTGTTCGGCTGCTGGACCAGCTGAGAGGGGGAACACTTTCGGCTCACCCCAAGATTTCTCTGCCCAACTGGAACGAAAGCAGTGTGCAAACTGCAGTGGGACACTGGTGGAGAAATCCTACCAAGCTAAGTGAGAGGGAACCTTCTCTGATTTCAAAGTTTCCCCTAGCAGATCCACTGGTGAAATTGTAGCTAGGGAAGCAGGATAAGGTGGTTTATTTCCTGGTGGATATGGGTGCTTCTTACTATGCATAAATGGCTTTTTAACAGCAGCAGAAACTATTGCCCCAAAGTGAAAAGTCTTGCTTTCTTAAGACTTTACAATTTATTCTAGGTAAACAGGTAGGAATACACAAAGGTTTGTAGATGCCACATTCACCAAAGCCTTTGCTAGGGCAAGAATTACTAGAAAAAATGGAAGTTGAAATAAAATCACACAGAATCACACAGAATCACACAGAATTACCCGGGTTTTCATGCCAAATTTGCTTGCCTTTTCTAATCAAATATTTACAAACAGTCTCACCATGCTGTCTGGCACCATGCTGTCTGGCATCATGAGGCAGCTCTCTGAACGAAACCATTAATTTTATGCTGCTCAGCATCGGCTGATTAGATGCTTTGTGGAGGAAGAATTGATATGAAAGCACAGAAATGAAATCAACAATAGTCTTGCCAAGCACTGTAGCCTCTTGCTACATGTTGCTTTCATTCGCCAACTGGTTTTATTCATTTATCTGAGGGAACAGTGAGTGAATCTTACTAGAGAATTGCACAGGCTGTGAAGCAGCACTCAGGAGCCTGACAGTGTGTGGCTTCCTTGCTATTTTCTTTCTGCACCTCTGCTCCCATCACTGGAGGTCAGCTCTCTGCTGTTTGTTTGAAGCACATTCTGCAACAGCTGTGACACCTAGGCATTACAAAATATAAAGAAACAAACAGGAAGATCTCAATCTCCTCCAGGCCAAACATTATTTGTGAGAAAGGTTGAAATAGGAATAGCTATGGGCCAGATAACCTGCACTGCACTTCTCCTACAAGTGCTAATTTCTAGTTGCCTTTGCCTTTCTGCCTTGTGCTGCAGTTAGTTTGTTCAGACTTACTTCAAAGCCCGTGGATCTGAGGGCTTCTGGGTGGTGCCCTGGGGTTGCAGAGGGAGCAGGATCTCTGCCTGTCTGTTTTAGATGTGTAAATAGTCTTTACTGTTCTGATACCTCAGTTCTTTCTGCCTTGATAGTCCATGTCTTTCCAGATGAGGCCGAGCAACCCTGCCTACATTCTTACTGATGAAAAAGCCAAGCCTGCATGCCAAGGGACATGCAGAAGACAGCATGTATCCAGAGCTGCATTAATCTCAAAACCCACAGGGTGGTCCTGGCAGCAAAAGGCTCTATTCCTATAATTCCCATTGAGGGAGAAGTGTCTCTGGAGTCTTGTTTTTCAGAGAGGTTATTCATTGTTGAGTGCTGCTGCTCTGGGCCAGTACCCCATCACTGTGTATGTGTTTTGGAGAGCTCCTAAATAGTCCAAACCATCTTCTGTTCCTACAGAGAGCAGAAAACTCACTCACTCAGCTGTTCATCATCACTGGCTACTATCTAGCTCACGACCTGTCACAAGGCAGTTTTGAAAACGAAGTCTTATTTTGGTTTCATTTAAAACCTGCTAATTACATAGACTGAGTGTTATAATCATGTGATATCACCATTCGTGCTCTAAGATGATGATGCCATTCAAAATGAGTGGTTTTCATGCAGTTAGCAAGCACAGGGTCACAGAGTTAGAACAACAAGGGGTAAGAAGAGATGGCAGAGAGAAATAGATGAGCAGCCCATATTTGGATTGTGTTGTGTCTGTCATGAAACTGGACTTGACAATATTACAGAATCACAGAATCACACAGAATCACAGAATTACCCGGGTTGGAAGGGACCTCAAGGATCATGTAGTTCCAACCCCCCTGCCTAGCAGGGCCACCAAACATACGCCTTTACTAGATCAGGTTGCCCAGGGCCCCGTCCAACCTGGTCTTGAACACCTCCAAGGACGGGGCATCCACAACCTCACTGGGCAGCCTGTTCCAGGACCTAACCACTCTTCTAGTAAAGAACTTTCCCCTAACATCCAACCTAAATCTTCCCTCCTTCAACTTAAAACCATTTCCCCTAGTCCTGCTATTATTAGCCCTTTCGAAGAGTTTACTCCCCTCCTGGGAGTAAGTTCCCTTCAGGTACTGAAAGGCTGCAATGAGGTCACCCCGCAACCTTCTCTTCTCCAGGCTGAACAAACCCAACTCCCTCAGCCTGTCCTCATAGGGGAGGTGCTCCAGCCCCCTGATCATCTTTGTGGCCCTCCTCTGGACCCTTTCCAAAATCTCCATATCTTTTTTGTACTGAGGGCTCCACACCTGGACACAGTACTCCAGATGGGGCCTCACAAGAGCAGAGTAGAGAGGGACGATCACCTCCCTATCCCTGCTGACCACCCCTCTCCTGATGGAGCCCAGGATCCCATTTGCTTTCCGGGCTGCCAGAGCGCACTGCTGGCTCATGTTAAGTTTCTCACCTATCAGGACCCCTAGGTCTTTTTCTGCCGAGCTGCTCTCAAGGACAACTCCTCCCAGCCTGTACAGGTGCCTGGGGTTCTTCCGGCCCAAGTGCAAAACCTTGCACTTTGCCGTGTTGAACCTCATTAGGTTCACCCGAGCCCAGCTTTCCAGCCTGTCAAGGTCCCTCTGAATGGCATCTGTTCCCTCCACCGTATCGACCGCACCACTCAGCTTGGTGTCATCAGCAAACTTGCTGAGGGTGCACTCCATTCCCTCATCGATGTCATTAATAAAGATGTTAAGGAGCACCAGTCCCAAGACAGACCCTTGAGGGACGCCGCTCGTTACCGGCCTCCACCTGGACATAGAGCCATTGACCACCACCCTGTGTCTGCGGCCTTTCAACCAATTGCTTATCCATCTAGTTGTCCACCCATCAAATCCACCTCCCTCCAATTTGGAGATGAGGATGTGATGGGGGACCATGTCAAAGGCCTTGCTCAGGTCCAGGTAAATGACATCGGTCGCCTTCCCTTCATCCACCAACGCCGTCACTCCATCATAGAAGGCCACAAGATTAGTTAAGCATGACCTTCCCCTGGTGAAGCCATGCTGGCTGTCTCGGATCACATGCTTGTTCTTTATGCGATCAAGCATAAAGATGGGTTTGGGATGAGGGGTTGGGAGCGAGATTTGGAATAGGGATTGGGATGTGGGATTTAGGACGTGGGACTGAAATGCGGGATTGGGGCGTTGGATGTGGGATGTGAGATTTGGGATTGGGATGTGGGGATATGGATATGTGATGGATATGGGATGGGATATCGGGAACTGGGATATATATGGGGTGGGCTGTGCATATGGGATGGACTTGGGATGCATATGGGATCACGGAATCCTAGAATGGCTCAGGTTGGAAAAGAGCTTCAAGGTCCTGATATCCAACTGCAGCCCAACCGTAGAATCAATGCAATCAATCTCTCCAGCTGCATCTGCAGCGCCTTTCTCCCCTCCAGCAGATCAGCACTCCCTCCCAGCTCGGTGTTGTCTGTGGACTTACGGAGGGCGCACTCAATGCCCTGGATGAGATCCCTGATCAAGGTGTTCAATAGGAGCTGAGCCCTGGGGGACACCACTCGTGGCTGGCCACCAGCCAGCAAATGCTGCTCTGGGTGTCCAGGCTTGGCTGAGTGAGGACAAAACTGCCTGGCCTCAAACGAGGCAGAGGAGTCACGATGCCATGTGAGGTATCTTTATGGCTGTCTGTACATCGCACAGCAGGCCCGGCTGCCCCTGCTTCTCCCCTCCATGGGAGCTGGGGGGCTGTGACACGGCACAAATGAATGCAGGCAGAGGGATACGTCAAAGGAAACACAAAGCATTTAATGACAAATCATAGAAAACAATGAGTAACAGAAACAACAATATTCCTAAAATTGCCATCCCACAACAACTGAGTGTCCAGACAGTGTCCCATCCCACTGCAATGATGACTTTGGAGGATGGCTCTGTTCTGCAGGGGAGGGATGGGGCTGCTGCTGGTGCCCCTGGAATGCTGCCGCTGCTGCCTGGTGCTGCAGGGCCGGCGAGGAGCTCAGGGTTACAGGTAGCCGTACATGTCAGCTATGGCCATTTCTATCTCCCGCTGCACCAGGAACTGCACGGGGCCGATCTTCATCTGCTGGGCCGCCCGCTGCCGCTCCTCCTGGGCCAGCCTCTTCATGCGCTCCCGCTCGAGCCGCTGCTCGGCTGTGATGGGCAGCGATTCCTCCAGCACTCTGGGTAGCGCACGGCCACCTGCCCAGGGCCCCACGCAGGGCACAAAGTCCATGGGGTGCTGTGGCCGAGGCTGCTGCTGGTGCAGCTGTGGCAGTGGGTCCCTGCACAGTACGGAGCTCCTCCATGGTGTCTTCTTGGCAGCGTTCTCCTTCCGCGCCGTGCTGCCTGGAGGTGCCGGCACTGCCTTGGCTGAGCCTCTGCCTTGGGGCTGGAGGGCAGCAGGGCTGGCACTGGGTGTGGGTTGGGGCTGCACAGAGAGTGGCTGGCGCACCGGCCCCACCGCAGTCACTCTCTGCCCCAGCGGGTGCACGGCCTGGATGGATTTACACAGGTGCACGTGCAGCTCGCTGGCAGTGCCCTTTTGCCCGCTGCTGCTGGCTCCTGTGTTGGCCCCAGGCTGCTTCACTTGATGTGGGCGTTTGCAGCCTTTTCTTTCTTTTCCTTCCTTGCTTGGCAGCAGCTTCCTTTTCTTGGCTGGAGCGCTGCTGGTGGGCTGCTCCTGCTGGGAACTCTCCCCTTTCTGGGCCATGTCAGCAGGCGCAGGGCGCTTGGCCCGCTTGGTGCTGCCCCTCTTTTTCTTATCTGCCACCCGGCAGATAGTAGAGCCCAGTGATGGTGGAAAGGGAGCATGAAGAACCTGGGGCTGCTTTGGCTGCACCTCCTCAATGAGCTGTGCGGGTTGGGCTGAGGGAGGTGTGGTGACAGCCAGCGTTGTTGGCAGTGGACTGAGCCGGGCACTCGCTGGTGGCACGACAGGGCACAGCCGTGTCATCTCATACTGCAGCTCAGACAGGAACCCAGGGGATGGTGGAAGCCCCCAGAAGGGGTCGCTGTGGGTCCCGCTGGCAGCCTGTGCCTCCGTGCTGAGCTCTGTGCTTTCCCAGGGGTTGTCAGGGAGCTCAGCGATGAAGCATCCTGGGGCAGGGCTTCTCGGCTTCTTGTGAGGCACCTCAGCAGCTCTTGACACATCTGAAAATGCAAGATGATCACCGTTTTGGGGACTTCCCACACACACTCTGTGCAAACACACACCTGTGGGCTGTGCAGCCCCCAAACTCACCACTGATCCAAGAGAGCAAACCCTGAATGCCCGTGATGTCCTCCGGCACATCCGAGCTGGTTGCCACTGCTGGGAAAAGCAAGAAAATGTCCAAGGTTCAATGCCAGCTCTCCAGTACCATGTTCATCCCGTACCAAGGGATCTCTGGTGGACGTTGTGTTCCCATTACAGATCAGGACGGCAAAGTTAAGTGTCAAGCTCGGGGATTAAGACCCCAGGAACAGACAATGAGAACAGTTCCAGGAAAGAATGGACAGAAAGCCAAAGTAGAAAGACAGTGCACCAAAGCCAGACGTCCACTGTGTGTCTGTACCTCTCTTGGGTGCTGGGCCACACTCTGTGCTCCTCCCCTGGCTTTCGGCAAGGCTGCGCTTTGATAGAATGCTGCTTGCATCAGCTTCTGACACGAAGGAGACAAGAAAGACATGAAGAGCATCTCAATGGAGGAAGATTTGAGCACAGCCAACAACAAGCTTCTGGTCTTCAACAGCAGTTTCTTCAGTTTGCCTTTCTGCTGCCACAACATTGTGCCCTTTCTGCAGTCAGCAGAGATCTGCAGAGTCCTTTCTTCTCTCTTCCATCACACACACTGCCCTTCATGCAGCCCTATTTAGAGGCAGGTACCCACACCACAGCTCACAAGAGCTTCTTACCCATGGAGGCTTTCCGTTTCCCCTCTTGTTCCGCACCGTTCCATGGATTTGCGGTCTCCGTCCCTACAACAACAGATCAGGTGTTGATTTCACAGATACCAGCGAGAAGCTGAAATACTGTCCAGTAAGCCCATGCTCCCCCAGAGAACAGAAGGATGCTACTTTGACAGCCCAAACACAATCTGTTTGATCACTTCTTGCTGCGCCTTCCTGCAAATCTTAAGGTTTCTTGACATTCCCTGCAGCACTGCCCCCGCCCAGAAGTAACAGTCAAATATCTCCACACTTCATGACAGAGGGCTGAGGACACTCACTTTTGCCTGGCAGTAAGGACAGGCCATCCCCATCGAGTCCCTCTGTGAGCTGAAAGGCGACGCTGGATCCTTGGCAGCCTGCTGGCTGCTTCTGAAGAGAGAAAGGAAGAAACATGGGAGGGAACGTGCAGCCACGGTTTGCAGAGAGGTTCCAGATGGTGCCAGAGATGGGATATCAGAGTGCTGAGACACTATTTATCACTAAGGGAAAACAGCCTGAGCCACATTCCTGCCATTAGCCCAGGCTGTCAGCAGTGAGCACAGAACCCGACCACTTATTGAGGGCACAAAGGACCAGTAGGGCTCCTCCCGCTCCGTCCCTTCCCTTAAAAATGAGACAAAGGAAGAAGAACCAAGCAAAGAAACCCAGCCATACCTTTCCACTCACAGAGCAGAAATAGGAATAGCAGTCATCTCCTGGCTGAGACATGGCTGGTGAAGTCTCAGAGGAAGCTGAAGCTCCCAGGGCTCTCTCCACAGGAACGTGCCCCGCTCTTGGAAAGAGCTGGCTTCACTCTTCCTAAGACTGCCTCGAACCCCGAAATCTCCTTTTGGACAGGAACCTTGCAGAAAGTTGCAACAAGTGAAAAACTGTCAGGAAGAAGCATTTTCCCAGCTTTCTTATGCACCCAGCCATCTGCGGGGCAGCGCAGCACAATTTGCTCTTGGTGAAGGTCGCGTTTGTCATGTCTGACATGAAGCTGGGAACCCGGCAGCAGTTTTCCAGGGCAGGAATGACATTTCATCATCCTCACCGCAAGATGGGATGGAATTTCCACAAGAACCCATTTCCCTGCAAACAGCCATGCTGAGGGGCACTGCTGGAGCTGGGAACTCCTCCCCAGCACAGCTTTTCTGCTGAGACACCTCCTGGCAACCACCCAGCACCAAACCCAGCTCACCTGCTGGGCCTGCTCAGCCCAAGCTGTGCCCAGATCACGCACACGCCGCAGCGCTGCTTCAGATGGGCTCTCACAGGGTGATCAGCTCCAAGGAGGGCCCAGAGCTCAGTCTGCGTGCAGACACTCACCAGAGCACCAGCTCTGCTCACCACCTGTGGTACAAATGCTCCCACCCGGCAACGGTTGTGACCTCAGCGAGTGTCTGCATCACTGCTGTGCTTTCATCATAGGCGAAGGGAATGGACTCCTTCTAGATCCAAATGGTAGGAAACCAATGCCAGGGTCATCCAGTGGGGTGTTTTTAAGTAAAATAACAGAGAAGTGAAGCTGAGTCTAGTGCAGCCCAATAAAAACCAGTAAAGGCCAATATGGCCTCATAGTGGTCAATGGAGTTCCAGAGGAACCTGTAGGAAACAAAACCCAAGGCCAGTGCAGCCATCTCTGGTTGGGTTTTTAAGCCCCAGGGCTGATATCGGCCTCTCAGACTGTGGCTTTAAGTCCCAGGGCAGTGCTGGCCTCCCCGGCTGTGTCTGCATCTTCAGGCTCTCAGGCTGGTGCCGGCCTCTCTCAACTGTGGCCATGGCTTCAAGGCCCTGGACTGTTTCAAGCTTTTCAAGCTGTGCCTTTAGTCTCCAGGGCCTTTTTCAGCCCGTCTGTCTGTGGCTTTGGCTTTAAGCACCATGGCTGTTGTCCAATGGGCAATACTCCCACATTTGCCAATGACCATCACTTTACAGGAGGTAGTGAATGTTGACAGTTCCCCTTTCATTTTTCCTTGGCACTTAGGTTACAGAGTTCTCCTATGCTATGTGCAGGTGCAATACCTCTGAGCAACCATTTTGATGGTTTCAGCAAAGCTCAGGGCAACAGGCTTTGGTCATCCTCAGATTTACATGATGAGAGAGACAGAAAGACAAAAGTTCAAGGTAATAATCATTTCTCTTCTTCTAGTCAGCGTGCCATAACTAAACCTGCCATACTAAGACTTTTGTCCTGATAGGGATGTTTCCTTAATCTCACACTCTTAGCACAACTATTTCTGCTGAGATTAATAGAATCATAGAATCACAAGGTTGGAAAGAATCTACACCGTCATCTAGTCCGTCCAACCACCCTTTATCATACCTACAGAAAACCACTAAACGATATCTCCTTTCTCCCTATCCAGATGTCTCTCGAACACTGCCAGGATGGCAACTCCACCACCTCCCTGGGCAGCCATTCCAGTGCCTGACCGCTCTCTGAGAGAAAAAGTTCCTTCTTATGTCCAGTCTAAACCTCATCTGATACAACTTGTGGCCATTTCCTCTTGTCCTGTTTGTTGCCTGGCCCGTCCTATCATAACCTCCCTTCAGGAAGTTGTAGAGTGCAATGAGGTCTCCCCTTGAGCCTCCTCTTCTCCAGACTGAACAATTCCAGCTCCCTCTGCCTCTCCTTATAAGACTTGTGCTCCAGACCCCTCACCAGTTTTGTTGCCCTTCTCTGAACACGCTCCAGGGCATCAATGTCTTTCTTGTAGTGAGGAGCCCAAAACTGAACACAGTACTCAAGATGTGGCCTGACTAGTGCTGAGGACAGAGGGATGATCACCTCTCTGCTCCTGCTGGCCACAATATTTCTTATACAGGCCAGGATGCTGTTGGCCTTCTTGGCCACCTGGGCACACTGTCAGCTCATGTTCAGTTGAGCATCGACCAACACCCCCAGGTCCCTTTCCTCTTCACAGCCATCCAGCTACTCTGCTCCAAGCCTATAGCGCTGCATGGGGTTATTGTGGCCAAAGTGCCAGACCCAGCACTTGGCCTTGTTGAACCTCATCCCATTCACCTCAGCCCAGTGATCCAGCTTATCTAGACCCCTCTGAAGGGCCTCCCTACCCTCCGGCAGATTGAGACCACCTCCAACTGGGTGTCATCTGCAAACTTACTGAGGGTACACTCAATCTCCTCATCTAGGTCATCAATAAAAATATTAAACAATATGGGCCCCCGTACCGACCACCGGAGACACCACTGTTGCAGAACGGCGGGAGAAAAGCAAACGACCACACCTGTCATTGACATATGATCAGCTATTCTCGTTTATTCCTTGGCTGCATGTACCTTTATAATACGGATAATTAGCTCATACATATTGCAAAAGTGGAGCTCATCATTGGTTCCCAATTACATACCATCCCTGAGTATCTTAACAGCTTGTTGTTATCAACTGAAAGCTACTCCCTTGCTGAGTTCCCAGAACCATGGCTAGTTCCTCACCATCCCTGGGCATCTTGTTGTTCTCGCTGTCCTTGCAGGTGTTATGGCTGCTTGATAAACTGCACCGTGTTTACGACCCTTCTCAGCTAACTAGCTGTAAAAAACACTCTCTACATTTCCCCTGTTTTCTTTCTGGCTGAAAAAGGGTTTGATTTAACGACTGATTAATCATATTTAACAAGCAGTTCAGTTCATTTGTTCAATCAGTTCTCATGTAGTTTTATCCTGCTCCGTAGCTGCTCTTTGAACTCCTCATCTCAATCCATGGCTGCTGCTCCGTAGAATTCTTCTTGTATTACAACAATTTCAAGATACTGCCTATAGAGTAACAACACTACTTAAATTAATAACATAAGTATTATAACTCAATCAAAGCCTCGATTGACAATACTCTAAAAGTGAAAAAAGAGACAAGTCAAATACAACATAACAACATTACTGTTAAACCCACTAAAAAGAACAAACATGTTTGTACTGCAACCTAAGTTTCTGTAACCTGAAAATAAATCCGTGAGGGTCCCACTGTGTTAATCTGTAGCTGATCAGGAAAAGTCTTCAATTTTTATATACTCTGATATATTGATTTTAATGACCACTAAAATTTGTGCAATAAATGCTTTTAAGATGCTCATAACCATGCTCTACCGACTGAGTTATCCGGGCTAATAATTGATTAATGATCATGCAATTTTATGAAGTAACATGTCAAATAGAACCAATTTTAGAGGACAAACGTACTAGAGTATCACTAGGGGCATTATTACTTATTGACCCTTGAGAAACAGCAAGCCATGTTGGTGGTGGATGTGACACGTAGTGCCAGCAGGGAGTCCCCTGCTTCAAGGTGCACATTTCCTCTCTCACCCATCACAGATTCTCTCCTGCATTCAGGGTCTGAAGGATTTCTTCCAGTTGTACACCATATCCGCATGGCCAGTGCGTGATATAGAGCCCAAGTGGAACACCTGCTTGGAAAACAGAATAAACAATCAAATTTAGTTCTATTAGCATGCACTTTTGTCTAAAATGATGCATGGTTATATTTCAAAAATCCCAATTAGTTGGATGTAAGAGAGGTATCTATTCTATGATACAGGGTCATCTCTTTGCCTGGGATTCCTTTCCAGGTTTTGTCTTTGCAAATTAAGAAAAGCTAACTAATAGGCTAATAACATCATAACCAAACAGTACTAAAACATTAAAAGAGCTATTCCTGTAGATTCTAGCATTGATTAGATCAAATCCTATTTAATACACATCTGATCTATTACTAAACTAGAAGAAGCACACAACATCCTAGCTAATGCCTTAAACTCTACTTCTTGAGACTGCATTGGCAAAGCAGAAAATCACACACTATGTCAAACTATTACTAATATTATCTATAACACAGCAAGTTACAAAGCAATATCACTAAGTAAGAAACACACAATTACAATTACTATGAAGGCTGGATGCTATTTTCTGCCTTCAGATGAGACCAAACATATGCTGGAACCCACATAGGGCCAGTCCCTGTGGAAATACGAGCATATTCACGACCCCAAGTTGTCAGTGGTAGGGGACAGCCCCAAAGTCCTGTGGCCATATTCCAAACATTAACCATAGGCTGTTCCTTTAGCACTGCGGAAGCCTCAAAATGACGATCCACATAAGCTGTATCTCTATGAACACAATTCAAAAAATTCAGCACAAACAAAACAAGCAAAACCTTACATAATATTTTCAAAAAATTCAGCACAAGCAAAACAAGCAAAACCTTGCATAATATTTCTTGTAGTGTGTCTCCCATATTCCCCCTTTTTTGTTTAATAATAATAAGAATGGATTTCAATGTTTGATAAATGTGCTCAGTGATAGCTTGTCCAGTGGGAGAATGAGCAATGGGCGTAGTATGTTTAACACCCCCTTCTTGGAGGAAAGTTCGAGTGGCCTTAGAGGTATACGCAGGCCCATTATCTGTTTTTGTAGTATGTGGAATTCCTATAGCAGCATAAGCAGATAACCAGTGTTTATGGGTGTCATGACTGCGTTCACCTGTATGTGCTGTGGCAAATACATAAGAAGAATGAGTATCTATTGTTACATGTGCATATTTTAGACAGCCAAATTCAGGAACGTGAGTGACATTTGTCTGACACAGTTGAAGAGGTGCTGTGCCACATGGATTTGTCCCAATTTGAGGCAAAAAGATATCAGTCAAATTATGTAGCTGGTATTCAGTCATAAACATGGTGTATTGCATAACAGAGAGGATCATTCTTAACACAATTTTCCAGTCGTGAAGGGTCATAGCGTAACTGTCACTGTTTGCAACCAAAAGATTGTATGTAAAGGCTGACAGTGCTCCGTATGTTCTCGCTGACTCCCTTAGCTCCTTCACTGCCTCATAAGGCAGGGATTCCCAACGGGGGACCTGATTTGGCTGATACAACATAGGAAAGGCTTGCAACGTGTCAGCATCACCCCTTAATATTGTTTCTTTTCTGCACTGCTCTAAGACATCACAGTACGCTGTAGGGAAATTTGTCGTTCCTGCTCCCTTCAAAGTATCATCAGGAGGAAATGCATCCGATTCTCTTTCTGGATCTACTGGGACCAGGGTCACAATGATCCCCTGGTTTCGGTCCGTCCGTGTCTTTAACCACGTTACACACGAGCTGCACAGACGCAGCCGCGCACGACGAGGGGTGGGCGGCACGGCGAGGCGCAGAGAACGACGTGGGCGAAGCAGAGGGCGGGGGCACGACGAGCGACATAGGCGGACTGAAGGGCGGGGGGGGCGTAGAGGCCGACAACGCGGTGAGCGACGTGGGGGGGGCGGCAGGCGGCCGCTGGCTGGGAACGGCTGGTTGTGTCGGAGCGCGGCCGCTGTTCTTTCGTGCGCTGGGCTGGAGGTTTCTTGACCGGCGACGGCAGGTGACGGTGTTGTGGTTGTCCGAGCGGCAGTTCTGGCACCACACACCGACAGCTTGGCAATTCCGTCGCAAATGTCCCTTAACGTCGCACCGGAAACATTTAACAGAGGTGCTTGGGCCTGCACTGGTTACCGCAGACGCTTGTAAGGGTGCAAGAGCTGCTGACACTTGATTCTGAGAAGCCTCAGCCTGTGCCTTTAATCCTGCCCCTAGCTCTTTAATAGCCTCAACTATGAAAGCCTGAGCCCCTGTGGGAACGCTTGATAATCTGTGTAACGCCTCCTCTATTGTCCAGTTACTCCTCAAAGTACTTAGAATACCACGAGCTGTAGCATTACAATTCTGAAGTGCACAATGTTTTAGCATTATTTCCCTCATGTACTCTGGTACTCCAGCCTTCTCTATGGCTCCGGCTACCTTATCTAGAGGCGCTCCAAAATCCTCATTTCTTCCCTGCTGGGAAGAAACTTGTTTAGCTGTATCTTCACCCTGTTCATCAATATACCATGAGAAAAGACCTTTCATCTCATCTCATTTGATGTATGTATGTTGCAGAACGGCGGGAGAAAAGCAGACGACCACACCTGTCATTGACATATGATCAGCTAATCTCGTTTATTCCTTTGGCTGCGTGTACCTTTATAATACGGATAATTAGCTCATACATATTGCAAAAGTGGAGCTCATCATTGGTTCCCAATTACATACCATCCCCGAGTATCTTAACAGCTTGTTGTTATCATCCTGAAAGATACTCCCTTGCTGAGTTCCCAGAACCATGGCTAGTTTCTCACCATCACAGGGCATCCTGTTGTTCTTGCTGTCCTTGCAGGTGTTATGGCTGCTTGATTAACCGCACCGTGTTTACAACCCTTCTCAGCTAACTAGCTGTAAAAAACACTCTCTACAGGACCCCACAGATTACCTTCAGAATTCAACAGTTAGTTCTGTTTCCTTTCTGAGTGCATAACAACCTGAGCAAATGAATTGAATGACGTGGCTTGTTAGTCTGGTAAAAACTCTGCTGTACACTGAAACTTGGTCCATTTGTAAGCAGGACTTCGTCCATCTCTGCAGGACAGCAGAAAACCCTTTGTGCTAATCATGATGCCAAGAAGCAGAATGCAGCAAATGGCAGATGATCCAACTGCTTCAGGTGTTCATTTCCTTAAAACTGTGAATAGTTTTGGACTGAGAGTTTGTAAGCAGAACGGAGCTCTTAAAGCTGTCAGAGATTATTTCTGCACTGTTCAATTCTATCTGCATAACATACACAGGATCTCAGAACTGCGTTGCTTGAACTGGTGGAACTTGTTGAAGTGAACTGGGATGAGCAAGTTTTAGAACTTAGTCAGAGTGCTGTAAAAAATGGATAATCTCATGAGTATTAAGGTACAGGATTGCTATTTCTGCACTGAATTTGTTTTTATTTTACATGGCTGTGATCTGAAAGTTCCTAACCTTTATTCTGATTCTAAAATCGTCCCTAACTCCAAACAAAAATGATGCTAGAAATTTGTAGCAAAAGGAACCTTAACCCTGATCATAATCCAAAAAACAATCATTAAGGTAACAATAATCTTTACCTTAAAAGTAATATTAATCAGAGCCCAGATGATACCTGCGTCCATTCAGAAGCATGCTTTGTATTATTTAAGAGTTGTATTTTTTCCAATGAACTCTCTCTATTATCACGTTTATAAAGTAACAGAGTCTGTTCTTTTTCTCCTGACACTGTGCCTTACTCCTGACATCCCCTGGAAATGACCCAGATAGGGCACCATCAAAGTAATGCTAATAGTAATGTCAATCCTAAGGGTATCTCTAGCCTCAGTGTTAATGGGACGCTAACAACAATCCCAACAGCCTTAAACATTCTGGTGGTGTGAAAGAGGTGCTGCCTTGCACATGCTGGGCAGTCCCATTGCCTGTTAAATGCAGGCGGCAGCGTAGAAACATGATGCCCGTGGTCAGAATGCCCTGTGGCAGATCCTGGCACCGGAGAACTGACCGGAGAACCATGAGAGAACTGACAACAAATCACTCGACATCAGAACCGACCCAGTGGTTATTTACAAGCCTTGGGTGACCCAGACAGGATCTCAGAGTGGTGAATGTAGGTACAGAAGTTGTTACTACTCTGTTTTCTTCTAAAAGCTGCTCAGCTGCTTTGCGTTTCAGACCATCCCTGGCTTCACTGTGTGCACCTGTCCAATTGATACTAGGTGGTTTTTTTTCATCTCAGAAGTTGGGGGGGGGAGGCGGGGGAGGGGGATGGGAAAGGGACATCAATTCAATTACTCATTTATTTATTGACAGACATTCACGTTTGCTACGTTTGGAGAAGTTTTTATTTGTTTGCTGTGGTTTGGTTTTTTCTTTTTTTCTTTTTTTTTTCCCCCCTTCCCTCCTCTTCCATCTTTGTGTTCTTCCCCTATAATCAAAAGAGAACGGATCCCCAGGGTCTGTCCCGCAGACGTTCTTTCCGTGGTCTCTGCTGCCACCTGCTGGCCAATACACAGAACTGCCACTGTTGGGCGTTTGGTGCCGCAGGAAGCACAACGCAGATCTGAGTTCTGACCGGTCTACGCAGCAAATCCGCCAATCTTTATTGCGATAAGCCCTCCACATGGCATTGCGCATGCACTCGAACACGCAACAGGCATAGATTTCTCCTAACTCCTTGAGGAGCAGGCAAGCAGAACAACTGAGCGCACCACTGCTTGTGATTGGGCCACCCCCATCATAGAGATGTGTGTTAGATCTTTTACCCACCCCTGGACTGGCCTAGTTGTTTAACGATAACCTCTGAAATCTGAGTTACTGGTTCTACCACCTGTAGTGTAGAATAGGTAGCCAATAAATGCTTTTCAACTGTGATGTATCTTTATTCTGCTCCATGCCAAACCTGTGACCAAAACCTCATAGGGGTTCACAAAGAACTCTGGCTCTGCCAGAGCCCCCATCCAGACCCTTCTTGAGTTACATTCACATCTAGTTTGGCTGAAAAGGTTGGACTATAAATACTCAGTGCTTGGGCCTGTTTAACAGATATTTTTTCCTGATTATGCTGTCCATCGATCTTTTTAAACTAAACTCCTGCTCTAATCTGGTCTTTAAACATTTGTTGTCTCAAGACCCTAATGGGTCCAGACTGGATTACCTTAGGGGCTGGACGCCTAAGTCATGGCAGCAGATGGTTCTCTGACCTTTCCACCACCATTCAGAGCCTGCATCTGGCTGTAGGCACTCTTGTCTCTCCATCAATTGGGCAGCCTGTTGTATTACAGCACCTGAGGGCCACTGGGGGGTTCAGTATGGATAACATAGACCCATCCAGATGGAAAGGTGATGGCTGTAGGATGAGATCCCTCGTTCCTGATGAAAAATTTATTGACTGGGCTCTCAAAATCATCTTCATAGATCACAGAATCACAGAATCACAGAATTGTAGGGGTTGGAAGGGACGTCCAGAGACCATTGAGTCCAACCCCCCTGCTAAAGCAGGTTCCTTACACCACGTCGCACAGCTCGGCATCCAGGCAGGTCTTGAATATCTCCAGGGAAGGAGATTCCACAACCACCCTGGGCAGCCTGTTCCAGTGCTCTGTCACTCTCACCATAAAGAAGTTATTGCACACATTAGTGCAGAACTTCCTATGGTGTACTTTCATCCCATTACCCCTAATCCTGTCCCCATGCATTACTGAAAAGAGACCAGCCTCACCACTATGACCCCCACACTTCAGGTATTTATTAACCTGGATCAAGTCCCCTCTCAGCCTTCTTTTCTCAAGGCTAAACAGACCCAGTTCCCTCAGTCTCTCCTCATAGGGGAGATGCTCCAGGCCCTTCACCATCTTTGTGGCCCTCCGCTGGACTCTTTCCAAGAGATCCCTGTCTTTTTTGTACTGGGGAGCCCAGAACTGGACACAATATTCCAGATGAGGCCTCACCAGGGCAGAGTAGAGGGGGAGGATCACCTCCTTCGACCTGCTGGACACGCTCTTTTTAATGCACCCCAGGATGCCATTGGCTTTTTTGGCTACAAGGGCACACTGCTGGCTCATGGTCAATCTGTCGTCCACCAGGACGCCCAGGTCCCTCTCAGCAGAGCTCCTCTCCAGCAGCTCTTCCCCCAGCCTGTACCAGTGCATGCAATTATTTCTACCCAGGTGCAAGACTCTACACTTGCTTTTGTTAAACCTCATCCGGTTTCTTACTGCAATTATTTCTACCCAGGTGCAAGACTCTACACTTGCTTTTGTTAAACCTCATCTGGTTTCTTACTGCCCAGCTCTCCAGCCTGTCCAGGTCTCGCTGAATGGCAGCACAGCCTTCAGGTGTGTCAGCCAATCCTCCCAACTTCGTGTCATCAGCAAACTTGCTGAGGGTGGTCATTGATGAAGATGTTGAACAAGACCGGACCCAGCACAGACCCCTGGGGGACGCCGCTAGTTACAGCCCTGCAGCCAGACACTGCACCGCCAACGACAACCCTCTGCACTCTGCCAGTCAGCCAATTCTCGACCCACTTCACTGTCCACTCACCTATCCCATACTTCCTCAACTTTGGTATAAGTATGTCATGGGAGACTGTATCAGTTATAGAGGTTATAGAGTTCAATTCCTGTAGTCAATTTGGCGGCCCAGGTGGGACCAGCTCTGTTCGCTGCAGGACCAGCTGAGAGGGAGACACTTTTGGCGCACCCTGAGATTTCTCTGAAGGACTCCCTTCCTCACCTGATCACTGCAGGGACAGACAAGGACCACCCATAGGTGGACCAGGTATGTGTATGGTAAGTGGAGCCCATATGTCTTGAGGAGACATCCTACACAGTTTACAGCCATACGTGCTGCTCCCAGGGAGGTGAGCTCATGGCTTTGGTTGCCAGCTGGGGTAGGAAGACTCCTTGGGTGAGTTCCTATGAAAGGGAACTGTATGTCATATGAATGGAAACAAGAACAAATACTCTCTCCCAGGTGGTTGGCAATACGAGGGACCTAGGTTGGTCTCTCCTACGGGTATGGGATATAGTGGATAGCCTGTCAAATGGTAGCCTGGGTTCTCCAAGGTGTAATCATGGGGCTTATAGTTGTATGTTCAATATTATCATCTGCTTTAAGTGTTTGGTACCGTGTGTCAAGCCGACTCTGGGAAAAACATTAACGTTTGCAACTGGTCGACCAGAGTATGAGTGTTATTAAGATTCCAGCTGGAAAACGTTGTCAGCATTGTGTAGTATGAATAAACCATGGTTTTTGATCTAAATGTCAGAGTGAGTGTGGTGTGAGTGAGACACAGAACAGCTGCAGGGTGAGTGCCGAGTCCTGATCCATGTTTCCTTCCTCCTGTGAGGGAAATGGCCAGACACGGACAAAGTGAAAGACTGTGTTGTGTGTCCACTCATATGTACTTTCTGCTTGTATGTAAGAAGATGGGAGTTTGTACTCTGTAGATTAATAAGATGGTCCTGAGGAGAGGTGTACATTCCACCACCAATGAGTGTCAACCCATTTATGTAATACTATGTACTGCTTGCGAGGAAGTGTGTGAGGGAGGTGGTTCAGTCAGTGCTGGTTCTGTGGCACAGTGTTTATAACTGAAGAATACAGACTGTATTAAGGGAGTTTATGTGAACTGAAGAACTGTACTGTTTGACAAACTGTTTTGATGGTATAAGAAAGTGTAATTGTTAATGATATATGGAAGTGTACTTGAGGGAATGTGGAAGTGTATCTGAGCATAGAAATAGAGGAAGCATTTACAGAGGAAAAAGGGTTAAAGTGAGTTTACCTGCACTGACATGAGAGCAACACCCTGCACCGCTGCCCTGTGAGCTGAGCAGAGCAGAGCAGAGACACAGTCCCCATGTATCAGGTAGTGTTATTCTGCTTACCAAATGAATGAGTTCACTACAGAAGAGGCAAATCTTCCCCTCTGCTCCATTTGCGGCATACTCTGGAGTTTTATAGTTTTATAGTTTCGTGCGGGTTGGAAGGGACCTTAGAGATCATCGAGTCCAGCCCCCGGGATTCGAGCCTCTGTGTAGCAGAGCGGCACTTCTACCTCTTGCGCCACAGGGGGGATTCGAACTCCGGGCCCTAGTGTTGCAAGGCGGCGTCTTTAACCACTGCGCCACCGGGGCACACAGTTCAAGACATTGCAAAGCTATGGCACATCTACTTTCTTTCAATGATGACATTTTAGTGTGCTCTGGGCTCTCATTTCAATTGCATCTATAGAAGTCTAGGGTCATACCAGCTGACAGGAAGCTGGCAAATGTTGTCTCATTGTAAGGAAGAGCAAGAAAGATGACATGGGCAATTATGGACCTGTCAGTCCAGAGCCTGGTAAAATTATGGAGAAAATGATGGTGGGAGTTATGGAAAAACAGCTGAAGGACAATTCTGTCATTGGTTGCAGCCAACACAAGTTTGTGAGGCGAAGGTCCTGTTTAATTTAAGCTCATTCTGTGACACAGTTATCCGTTTAGTTGACCAAGGGAAGCCAGTTGATGTAATCCTTGAGGATTTCAGTGGAGATTTTGACACTGTTTCTCACAACAACCTTCTGGACAGAATGTTCTGCATATGGCTAGACAGAAACACATTGTGGTGGGTGAGCAGTTGGACAGTAGGTCAGTCCCAATGGATTATAGTCAGTGGGTTCCATCAGGATGGTAGATGGTCACTGTCGGGGTCCCCAGGGTTCCATTTTGGGGCCACTTTCCTTTCATGTTTATGCAGATGACTTGAATGCAGGACTAGAAGATGTTCTGAGCAAGTTTGCTGATGAGGCCAGATGAGGAGGTGCTGTTGCCTCCACTGAGGATGGAGAGGACTTGCAGAGAGATGTGGACAAGTCAGAGAAGTGGGTACCAGTTGGTACTAAGCACCAAGTGCATAAAGTATAACAAGAACAAGTGCCTGATTGTGCACCTGGGTAGGGGCAATGCTGGACATACACAGTGACTGGATATGGGACACTGGAGAGGAGTCTGACTGGAAAGGATTGGGGTGCTGGTCAGCATCACACTGAATGTGAGTCAGCAGTGTGCCAAGGCAGCCAGGAAAGCCAACGGTCCCCTGGAGTGCATGAAGCAATTTATTGTCAGCTGGGTGAGGGAACGGATCATCCCTCTCTGCTCTGCATTGCTACTGCCTCACTAGCAGCACTAGGTGCACTTCTGGGCACCGCAGAACATAAAGGACTTCAAACTCTGGGAGAATGTGCAAAGGAGGGCACTGGAACTGAGAGATCTGAAGTTCAGAGTTTCACAGGGATTGACTGTTTGTTCACACTGGGCCCTTCTCACATCCCTTCTCAGATCCTGCAATGAAACATAGGTCTCATATGGGACATGAACCTCACAGCGTCCTTGCACCACATGTAGAGCCTGGGATCTTCTGTCCCCATGTCTTTCATTTAACATCATATAAAATTCCAACCCATTGCCCCAGGAAATGCCCTGAGCCAACATGAGATACAGGACCTCTCTACCACTGGTCTTGTAATCAGGGCTTGACCTGTCTGCTTCGTAAGGCAAAGGAGAGGTTTCTTAGCATGCCAGTGCCTTTGCCTGCCTTTAGTCATGGCTTCCAGTTATCTTCTCTAACAAGTCCCTTGGGAAGCTTGCTTGTTAATGTTCCTCAGTGGGCCCATTAATACTCCAAGAAACTTCACTGTTACTTCTGACTTTGTCTTGTTGAGCACTTTGTGCAAACTTCTCTCTGCACTGGAGGCTGATGAACTCAGCATCAAATGCACCCTGGGGCCCATTATAACCTAAAGAATCTCCTGTGCCTTATGCCATCTTGTTATCTTCTTCAGGTTATCAGAACTTGTTCAGCAAAAAGGAGGGATATCTGGAGAGAGCTTAAAGAGAAAGAATCCATTATAAATTTATTGTCTCTTTATTTATAGCTGGGTTTAAAGCAGCACTGTGCAACTGATACCAATCCAGGATGTCCCAATGAGTTCTGTACTGTTACTGTGTTGACAAAGGTCCTTCTCAACCTCCCCACCCAATTTCTGCTCACATTGGACCTATGGGACTTGCATCACTTTTCTTCACATCACTCTTCTCCTCTGCATTCATCCGCTCAGTGTTAAAACTGCTTTGCACCAACTCCCACTGGCTTTCCTCAGAGAACCAGCTACACATGGAAAAGGAAAGATTTCTCTTTTTTATCTGGCCAGCAAATGGAAAGAAAGGTGATGCAATTGAATGAACAGTAAAACACAGTGTTCAACTGCATGCCATGTTCAAGCTGCATCTATTGAAGTTTGTCTTTCATATGGAATATTTTTAAAAGAAATGATTTATACTGAGGTAGGATAGGATAGATTGAATCACAGTGAAGTAGTTGACAACAGAGGCCATCAGACTCTGGGAAATGGAGCAAATTCCAGTAATCTTCCTGGGATAGATCAGCCAGGTAGTTGAGAGGTATCAAGTTAAAATTGATCAGGACTTGTGAGTATTTCACACATTGAGATGGGTTAATACATTCTCATTGATTTCTATCTTTGTCTCCAACTCTGTTTTTCACTTTTACTGACATTAATGAACATCTTTCAGACGCTAAGAGAGGTTTCTTAGCATGCCAGTGCCTTTGCCTGCCTGTAGTCATGGCTTACAATTATCTGCTCTAACTAGTGCTTTGGGAAGCTTACTTGGTAATGGCCCTCAGTGGACCGATTAGTACTCCAAGAAACTTCACTGTTACTTCTGACTTTGTCTTGTTAAGCACTTTGTACAAACTTCTCTCTGCACTGGAGGTTGATGGACTCAGCAGCAAATGTGCCCTGGGACCATTATAACCTACAGAGCATCTTGTGCCTTGTGCCTTCCTGTTATCTATTTCAGGTTATCAGAACTTATTCAGCAAAATGGAGAGATATCTGGAGAGAGCTTAAAGTGAAAGAATCCAGCAGACATTTACTGTTTATTTGTTTATAGTTTTGTTTAAATAAGGTATGAATGCAGCACTGTAAAACTACTTGTGAACATCTGAGCTGAACCAGAGGAATCCCAGCTCCTTTGTTTCTGTGGGGAGCTGCATCCCATTTCAGCCCCAGGATTTCTAACTGGGGATGAGTTACCTGCACTGTCTTCTCTGGATCACTGCCCTGCACAGGGGAAGTCCAACCTTCCTTATCCTTGTCTGGGTGCAATTTTTGATTCATCAAACACTCTCTAGTAGGATTCATCTCATGTTAAAAATTTACTGGTGGATAATGGAGCAGGTTTCAAAGAACAGTTATGATACTGCTGCCTTTCAGGAGCTGATGGCCATGATGACACAGGGACATCTCAGGGGAGATGAGTGGGAAGGATAAAAATGACATCATCTGCTGCTCAGCTGGGCCACGCTCCTGGGACACAGGGAGCTCATAAAAGTAGATGGTGCTGTAGAGAGACAGCTGTGCCCAGGAGCAGCTCTTGTGCACAGCACAGCCTGCAGCTGACAGAAACAGAAGAGAGAATATGGAGAGAGCTTACAGCATGTGTGCGGTGTGAGTGGGCTGTGAGATCACTGCAGGAATATTGCTCACAGACCATGACACAGTAAGACCCTTGCAGTAGGTAATGCAGCTGCTATTCATAGAGGGTTAACTAAATCTGGGACATCCCATAGAAGACATGGCTGCAAGCAGTGCATGTTTCTTTACTGTGGAAAAAGACTTCGGCTCCAGCTGAGAACACAGCCCTGAGGGCTGCCTGTCCCAGCAAGGCTGCAGGCTGTGTTGCTGGGGCTGCAGGCGGGTGCCCAGGGCTGTCCTGTAGAGCAGGGTCCCTGCTGTGCCCCAGGGGCTGTGTGCCGGGTATGGGACTCTGCCGACTGCCAGGCTAAGCACTCAGCCTGCCCGGGGAGCTGCCCAGGGCGCTGCGGGGAGACGTGTGGAAGGCAGGAGACCCCTGGCAGGGCTTGTGCTGCCACAGCTGCTGCCTGAGGCAGGGGATCACAGCTCCACTTCACAACAGGATGTTTGTGAGGTTGCTTTGCCAGAGGAGAGCCAAGGCAGGGGGTTTCAATTTCCTGTTCTGGGGGAATGCAGAAAGGATTGGAGGCAGAAATGTAAAAGGGGCTGTCACAGCTCTGAGAATTTTTCTTCACTCAATTGCTTGTTTTGAGAACAGTCACACATGATGTGCTCTCAGTCTCTCATTTTCTGAAGGATGGAACCAATTGAAAATATACTCATTTTCAGTAGAAATGAATAATTCACTTAACCTGCAAACAGGCAGTTTTTTAGAATTCACACTGAATGGCACAGAGGCTGTTTTTGGGGCTCTAAGAGCAGTTGGGTTAAAGAAATGAGACATGAAGCACATGAAAATATCCAGGGAGGCGGGATAAGAAAAGAAGAGGAAGGTTAGAGCTCCATATGCTGCTTCTGCTTAAGGAATGCTGAAATACATGAAATTAAATGCAAGTAATGGTGCTAAATGTACACTGTTGTAGGAGAATGAAAACATTTTATATTATAGCAGGAGGAGTGTCTCTGAGAATGGTCTGGACTTGTCATTATCTTCTGCACTCTGAACAGGACTCCAAGCCCAGGAACAACAGCAGATGCCCAACAGCAGCTCCATCAGCGAGTTCCTCCTGCTGCCGTTGGCAGACACGCGGCAGCTGCAGCTCCTGCACTTCTGGCTCTTCCTGGGCATCTACCTGGCTGCCCTCCTGGGCAACGGCCTCATCAGCACAGCCGTAGCCTGCGACCGCCGCCTGCACACCCCCATGTACTTCTTCCTCCTCAACCTGGCCCTCCTCGACCTGGGCAGCATCTCCACCACTCTCCCCAAAGCCATGGTCAACGCCCTCTGGGACACCAGGGCCATCTCCTACACAGGATGTGTTGCACAGCTCTTTTTCCTTCTCCTCTTCATGTCAGCAGAGTATTCCCTTCTCACCATCATGTCCTATGACCGCTACGTTGCCATCTGCAAGCCCCTGCACTATGGGACCTTGATGGACAGCAGAGCTTGTGCCACCATGGCAGCAGCTGCCTGGGGCACTGGGGTTCTCAATTCCCTGCTGCACACTGCCAGTACGTTTTCACTGCCTCTCTGCCAAGGCAATGTTGTGAACCTGTTTTTCTGTGAAATCCCCCAGATCCTCAAGCTCTTCTGCTCAGCCTCCTACCTCAGGGAAATTGTGCTTCTCATTTTTAGTGTCAGTTTAGCCTTTGGGTGTTTTGCTTTCATAGTTGTGTCCTATGTGCAGATCTTCATGGCTGTGCTGAGGATGCCCTCTGAGCAGGGACGGCACAAAGCCTTCTCCACGTGCCTCCCTCACCTGGCTGTGGTCTCCCTCTTTCTCAGCACTGGCATTTTTGCCAACCTGAAGCCCCCGTCCATTTCCTTCCCACTCCTGGATCTGACAGTGGCACTTTTGTATGCAGTGGTTCCTCCAACACTGAACCCTACTATCTACAGCATGAGGAACAGAGAGATCAAGCATGCTCTCAGGAAGATGTTGCAATATGCACTATTCCAGCTTTGATGAAGTGCACATCTTCCTCACACAACACCCAGTGATGGTTCTTCATGTTTTATTCTTTTTGGGGTTTTTTTGATTTTTTGTAATACTGTAATCTGCAAATAAGTTGCGATTTATTTCACTATTTCTTTCCTACTTAATTTCCATTTTCTTACTCCAGGAGCTCAGGTAAACATGGAACCATATTGCCTGAATAGGTTAAGAGATAAATAAAAAGCTTTTATAATAGACTTTTCCTTAGCTCTTCTCTCTTTTTACCTTGTCTGTCTCATGGGGAGGTACAGCCACAGACAGCAGCACAACGTGCTGTTTTCAGTCCTGCTCTATTTATACTGCCTCAGTGCCCTCAAGCCCTCTCATTTGTGCAGGCATGAAGGTCTTGTGTTTCTCACAACAGTCCTGTTGTCTCTACAGCAGCACTCCGGCACAGCAGTCAGTAGCCAGCAATATGATCAGCTTTGTCATGGAGTTATCTAGATCAGTCTGTAACCATGACAGGGGGGGCAGTAGACCTGTGGTCCACCTGGGCCCAAACAAATGGAATGGGGTAGGGAGATGGGAGCTGGGCTCAAGGAAACAATCATAGCAGCGGCAACGACCTAAGGAGGAAAACTTTTTTACTAACTGTGATACGTGGAATACCAATAGGAAAAATTACAAAACCATGACATTCCACCCTTAATTGTACATCACTATATCATGCTTAGAAAACATTTCTATGCAGAAAGAAACAATAATTAAAATGCACAACACACTTGTCTGTATACATATATATACATGGAATTACTGTCTGCACTCCCCCAACATCACATTCCCTTGTGGTACACATTGAACATCCCCATTTTCTGCATCACCCGCCAAGTGCACCCTGGGTAAAAATGGTTCTAAGGAGAGCTTTGCCCTTTCCAGAGTCTGGAAGGACCCGAACAGCTTTTCCCAACATGTTCTTTACATGCACTGCAGGGACCTTACCTCCCTCAACAGCATGTGGGGAGCTGGATTGGGTAGCACCATCTCTACTGACCAATCCACTTGTGTTAACTAGCCACATTCTTAATTCTTAAATATTCAGCCTCCCTTTGCTTTCAATATGTTTTTTTAACAACCCGTTGTAGCATTCGATCTTACCAGAGGCTTGTGCTTGATAGGGTACATGATAAATCCACTCAATGCCAAGTTCTCTGGCCGAGGTATCCAGAAATGAATTTTTGAAATGAGTCTCATTATCAAACTGAATTCTTTCTGGGGTTGCCATGTCACCACAGGATTTGCCTCTCTAGACCCAGGATGGTGTTTTGGATGGTAGCATGGGGTACTGCGTACGTTTCGAGCCACCCAGTGGTTGCCTCCACTGTGGTAAGCACATAACACTTACCATTGTGAGATCGTGGCAAGGTGATATAATCAGCCTGCCATACCTCCCCATATCTAAACTTCTGCCATCTCCCTTCCCCCCAGAGAGGTTCCATCCTCTTGGCTTGTTTAATTATGGCACATGATTCACAGTCATGAATAATCAGTGCAATAGCGTCCATAGTTAAGTCCACCCCTCGGTCTCTGCCCCACTTATATGTCGCTTCTCTTCCTTGATGGCCCGAGGTCTCATGGGTCTCATCGAGCTAGAAATAGCTCTCCCATGTTCTGCCAGTCCAAGTCTATTTGAGCCACCTCAATTCTGGCGTATCAATCTACCTGATTGTTATTCTGCTGTTCTTCAGTAGCCCGACACTTGGGTGCATGGGCATCTACATGATGCACATTTATAACCATATTCTTTGTTCGGGCAGCAATGTCCTTCCATAATTCAGTAGCCCAAATATGTTTACCCCTCCGCTGCCAGTTATTTTGTTCCCACTGCTGTAACCACCCCCATAACACATTTGCGAACATACATGAATTAGTATAAATATAAAGCATTGGCCACCTCTCCTATACAGCAACATCTAAGGCCAGCTGGACAGCCTTTACCTCTGCAAACTGACTTGATTCTCCCTTACCTTCAGTGGCTTCTGCAACCTGTCATGTGGAGCTCAATACAACAGCTTTCCATTTGCAAATCTTCCCTACAATACGACATGATCCATTGGTGAACAGGGCATATTTCTTTTCATTTTCTAGTAGTTCGTTGTATGGTGGGGCCTCTTTAGCACATGACACCTCTTCTGCTGGTGATGTGCTTAATTTTTTGCCTTCAGGTCACTCCATGATCATCTCTAAGATTCCTGGATGACTGAGGTTCTCTATCCACGCTCGTTGTGTAATCAGAACAATCCACTTGTTCCGAATAGCATCAGTAGCATGATGGGTGAAGGGAACCTTTCCTTTGGACATCCAGTTCAGCTCCGGCAGTCCAGGTGCCAAAAGGAGCTGCATCTCAGTACCGACTATTTCAGAAGCAGCCCAAACCCCCTCATAGGCAGCTAAGATCTCCTTCTCAGTTGGAGTGTTGCCCTCCTTGGATCCCATGTACACTCAGCTCCAAAATCCCAGGGGTCGGCCTCAGGTCTCACCTGAGGCTCTTTGCCACAAACTCCAAGTGGGGCCTTTCTCACCAGCAGCAGTGTAGAGGATGTTCTTTACATCCCGTCCAGTCCATATTGGCCCCAGGGCTACAGCACGGGCTATCTCTTGTTTAATCCGCTCAAAAGCCTGCTGCTGCTCAGGGCCCCATGCAAAATCATTCTTCTTCTGCGTCACCTGATAAAGGGCCTTACAATGAGGCTGTAGTTTGGAATGTGCATCCTCCAAAAGCCCACTGCACCCAGGAAAGACTGTGTCTCTCTCTTGCTAGTTGGTGGAGACATGGCAGTGATTTTGTTGATCACATCTGCTGGGATGTTACAACGTCCATCCTGCCACTTTATACCTAAGAACTGAATTTCCTGGGCAGGCCCCTTCACTTTGCTTCGCTTAACAGCAAAAACGGCTTGTAGAAGAATTTGGATTATCTGCTCTCCTTTTGTGAAAACCTCTTCTGCTGTATCACCCCACACAACAATGTCATCAATGTACTGCAGGTGTTCAGGAGCACCACCCTGTTCCAGTACAGTTTGGACCAACCCATGGCAAATGGTTGGGCTGTGTTTCCACACCTGGGGCAAACGGTTCCAAGTATACTGAATGCCCCTCCAGGTGAAGGCAAACTGTGGCCTACATTCTGAGGCCAAAGGAATAGAGAAGAAGGCACTGGCAATGTCAATGGTGGCATACCATTTGGCTGCTTTTGACTCCAGCTCGTACTGGAGTTCCAACATGTCCAGCACAGCAGCGCTCAATGGGGGTGTGACCTCATTCATACCATGGTAGTCTACTGTCAGCCTACATTCCCCACTGGCTTTATGCACTGGCCATATGGGCTGTTAAAAGGTGAGTGCGTTTTACTGATCACTCCCTGATTCTCCAACTGGCGAATCAAATCATGAATGGGGAGCAAGGAATCCCTGTTGGTGCGATACTGCCGTCTGTGCACTGTCTTTGTAGCAACTGGTACATGCTTTTCTTTTACTCGTAGCAGCCCCACAAGAGACGGGTCCTCTGACAGGCCAGACAAAACAGACAGCTGCTTAATGTTGTTCATATCTACAGCAGCTATTGCAAAGGCCCCTTAGGATCCTTGAAATGACCCTTTCTGAGCTAATCAATACCAAGTATGATTAGAGCCTCCAGGCCAGTCACAATAGGATGTTTTTGCCAGTCTTTGCCAGTGAGGCTTATTTCAGCCTCCAGCACAGTCAATTCTTGAGAGCCCCCAGTCTCTCCAGAAATATGGATTGATTCTGTCCCTTCATGACTGGAGGGCATTAGGGTGCACTGTGCACCGGTATCCACCAGCGCCTTATATTCCTGTGGTTCTGATGTGCCAGGCCATCGAATCCACACAGTCCATTAAACTCTATTATCCCTTTCCCTCCCCTGACTGTGGGCAGGGCCCCTCTATTGGTTACTTGTGATAACTGGAGCAGCCCTACTGGTGGTTGGTCTGTTTTGTAGTTCCCTCACCCATGCTCGCAGTACAGGAGTGGGCTGATCATGTCACTTCCTCATGTCTTCTCTGTGGTCACATAGGTAACACCACAAGAAAACACCTGGTGCATTCTTCATGTTGTTCCTTGCTTGAGCTGGAAAGCACATGTGTCTAATAGCTGAGATTTCTGATGATACAGTCGAGGAGGAGGGTTCATCACCTTTAATAAACTGGACTATTTTGTTCAGCTCCTTCATTAGAACTGGTGACCCGTACGGTGATTGACCTTCATCAGTTGTTTCTGATACTACTACGGGATCATCATGATTAATGCACTGAGACACTCGCTCTTCATCTTGATTCAGTTTGTTTGTTACTTCTGAGATGGCTGAAATGGAGCCGTGAGTTGGAGGTAACTGCTGTTCAAAGTTTTGCAGTGTAAGAACCAATTAGAAAACGAGGGGTCTTCCATCTTGTTCCATGTTCCTTTGAAATGTTGCTGCTAAAGTAATGGTGTAACTTTCTGGTGATGTTTTGGTGACTTTCTGCCATATGTCGTCTTCACTCTCTCAGGATCATGTTCTTGGCGAAGGTAGCTAGGATGAAAATCAGGGTTATGAAACATTTCCACCACTGCTATTTCCCTCAAATACTGGATGCCTTTTTCAATTGTATCCCACTTTTTCATCAGAGGCTTCAGATTGTCTTTGAAGGGAAGCTTTGCCCTCACAGCCACTAACATTCGCTCCCAGATGGTGGCAGCATCATCCATACATCTGTTCATCCCTCTGTCAATAGTTGGGTCTCTGGAAATGCCTCCTAGTTGACGAGCTTTGTTACCATCTAGAAACAAGCTACCGGCCCCACTGCCCCAACAGTGAAGCAACCCGGTAACAAGAGATTCATTCTGGCACCATGTGAACTCCTTTCTTATGCCTTGGATATCAGACATCTTCAGGGGTCAACAAACAGAGACTTCTAGAGTCTCTGTTTCAGAGACTGTCAGCCTACATTCCCCACTGGCTTTATGCACTGAGACAGTTATGTTCAGAGAAAAACTAGAGATTTCCACCTCATCACTCTCTTCTTCGTGCCTCCTAACTTTTCCTTTTACCTTTCGCAGTGCTGATCCAGACCCATCACCTGCATCTTCTGCTGCCTCCTCCTCCACTTCTTTATTCCGTTCAAGACGTGAGGACACCCATTTCCATTTCTTGCCTTCCACAGAGGCAACTGATATTGTTACTGGTGCCTCCTGTGACTGATCAGAATTGACTTGGGGATTTCCCTTTTTGGCTTGAACCTCAGCTTGGAAACTCTCTCTTTCCAGAATAGTGTTATATAGAGCACAGTAAGCACAAGCCAAGCCCCAAATAAGTCATACTCCCTTAGACCTATCTAGGCTACACCATCCCTGACTCAAATACTGGCTTAGTTTCTCGGGATCATACAGGTGTTCTAGAGTGAAATCCCATGATATTGCGGGACCCAACATGTTGGCAAACATGTGAACCTGAAGGCAAAAGGACAGAGCGCTGGGACAAACAGCCACACACCAATATGGTTAAATATAGTTGTGTTCATTTATTGCTTGAAAAGCCATACTTTTATAGCACACAGACTAGGGAGTTCAAAAATCACACACATTAACTAGAGGAAAGCTACTGCAATAACAAACCTAAACACTCCTTCAAAGCCAACAGCCATTCTTTCTTTTGCTAGAGGTGTCCTTAGTTCTCATGCTGTTTATCCTGCTCCACAGCTGCTGCTCTGTGAAATCCTTATCTTGATCCATGGCTGCTGCTCTGTAAATTTCTTCTTGAATTACAACAGAATAGCAGTTCCCTAAGGTCTTCAGCATACCCCCAGCCAGCTGGTAAATGCAGCCGAAGACCTTCAAGAAAGCCATGTCCTGGTAGTGTCAGTGCTTGACAAAAAAATTTGAGTCCCACAATGGGTCTCTAACCTGTGTGACACCTTCTGAACACCAGTACCACGGTGCAGATGCAAAGCCCAGCCAGGCTAAATCAAAACATGCTTCTGGAAGGTATGCTTTCTGAAGTCTTTACACTAATGAGAGGACCACAAACATTCACTCAGTGAGCTCGCAATCTCTTTGCCTTTGCAGGCCTATGGTCTTGTTTGTCTCACAGAGACATGGTGGGATGGTTCCCTCCTCTGAACTGTAGTGTAGCAGGCACAGATTCTTTATGACGGATGGGCAAGGAAGGTGAGGAAAGGCTGCTGCCCTCTGTGAGTGTGCACTGAGCTCTGCCTGGGGATGGCAGAGGAGCCAGCTGAGAACTGATGGAAAGGGCTCAGAGAGGAGAGCGGCAGATTCTGTTCCTTGCTTCCTGATCAGGAGAACAAGAGGAGGAGGACAAGCAGGTATCTGAGTTACAGCTGGGATGGAATTGTTTTCTTCAGACTGTCTGCTCTGGTGCAGTGTTTTGGTTCTGCAAGAAAAAAACTGATAACACTGTGGTGTTTACAGCTGCTGCTAAGCAGTGTTGTGGAGAGCTAAGGCCATGGTCAATGGAGGGTACATAGAGCTGGGAGGGAATGGAGTTCAGACGGCTGACTGGAAGTGGTCAAAGGGACATTCCGTGCAAACTGACAGCAAGCAGGAGTACTGAAAGGATGGGAGTTCATCTCACTCTCTTCTGCTGCCCAGAGACCAGCTTGGAATCTTTCTGGTGGTGCTGAGCAAGTGCTTGTGCATCAGCTGTTATATACCATCCCATATATCTGGATATATTGTGATAACTATTACACGTCTCCTTTCATCTCGCTTAGTAAATAGCATCATTTCATGAGTTGTACTTTTTTTTTTTTTTTTTCCCCCAGTTCCCTTCCCCATCCCACTGGGAATGGGGCAGTGCACAAAGCACTGTTTGCTGCTCCATCCACCATCATATTTTTGGTGCCCGATGTGAAGCTCCAGGATTTGACATAACAGCACATCTATGCAGAGCGAGATAACGCAGAGCTTTGTGGGAGCTGTAGAATTGCTGGCCATGATGCTGTTTGTTTCCCTATTTGTGGAGCTCATTCAGCCTTGCACAGGCATTACACAGGCATTGCACAGCTCGTTCCTTGCAGCTTCTTTTCCCTGCTTCAGTGTTTGCCAACTCTTGGGGCTGGATTAGGATATTTATTTTGCTATGTTGTTTGACTTTGGTTTATATCATGATAAAATTGGCAGCTGAGAAGATGAAGTTTTGCACACATTCATCTCTGAGATCATCTTTGAGTTACGGAAGTAACACTGTCGATAAGGTTAGTAATTACACCCTTTACTATGAGTCCTCAGGGAGTCTGGCTACGGAGGAGAGAAGGGGGGACACTTTCCAGTAGTCCCCCTGACTCGCTCTCACTTCTTTATGTCCTGGAGATCGAGAGCTAGTTCCAATAGCTCCAGAGGATTTTGACAGTGCCAGCAAGGAGATCAGCTGTGAAACAGTCGTTCATATTGCCAGCAACTGATAGCAGCTGTGAAACAGTCGTTCATATTGCCAGCAAGTGATTGCAGCCCCGGAGTGCTGCTCCTGTTGTAGAGACAACAGGACTGTCATGAGACCCACGAGACCTTCAGGCCTGAACAAATGAGAGGACATGAGAGCAATGTAGCAGTGTAACGAGAGCAGGAATGAAAAGAGCAGGTTGTGCTGTTGTCCGTGGCTGTACCTCCCCCACGTCCAGAAAAAGTAGGAAGAGAGAAGAGCTAAGGAGAAGTCTGTTTTGAAAGCATTTTAGGTATATTTTAACCTATTCAGGGAATCTGGATCCATGTTTACATGAGCTCTTAAATTGAGAAAATGGAAATTAGGTAGGAAAGAAGTGAAATAAATTTTTATTTATATGTTCAGTAGCAGATTTCTGGGGGTTGCCATATTACACACAATCAAAGAATCTAAAACACATAAAACATAAAGAACCATCACTGGGAATCCTGTGAGGAAAACATGCATTTAATCAAAGCTGGAATAGTGCTTATTGCAACACCTTCCTGAGAGCGTGCTTGACCTCCCTGTTCCTCATGCTGTAGATAATAGGGTTCAGTGTTGGAGGAACCACTGCATACAGAATTGCCACTGTCAGATCCAGGAGTGGGGAGGAAATGTATGGGGGCTTCAGGTAGGCAAAAGCAGCAGTGCTGACAAATAGGGAGACCACGGCCAGGTGTGGGAGGCACGTGGAGAAGGCTTTGTGCCGTCCCTGCTCAGAGGGCATCCTCAGCACAGCAAGGAAGATCTGCACATACGACACAACGATGAAAACAAAACACCCAAGGACTAAGCTGGAACCAAAAAAGAGAAGCACAATTTCCCTGAGATTTGATTCTGAGCAGGAGAGCTTGAGGATCTGGGGGATTTCACAGAAAAACAGGTTCACAACATTGCCTTGGCAGAGAGGCAGTGAAAATGTACTGGCAGTGTGCAGCAGGGAACAGAGAACACCAGCGCCCCAGGCAGCTGCTGCCATGGTGGCACAAGCTCTGCTGTCCATCAAGGTCCCATAGTGCAGGGGCTTGCAGATGGCAACGTAGCGGTCATAGGACATGATGGTGAGAAGGGAATACTCTGCTGAGAGGAAGAAGAAAAAGAAAAAGACCTGTGCAACACATCCTGCGTAGGAGATGGCCCTGGTGTCCCAGAGGGCGTTGGCCATGGCTTTGGGGAGAGTGGTGGAGATGCAGCCCAGGTCGAGGAGGGCCAGGTTGAGGAGGAAGAAGTACATGGGGGTGTGCAGGCGGCGGTCGCAGGCTACGGCTGTGCTGATGAGGCCGTTGCCCAGGAGGGCAGCCAGGTAGATGCCCAGGAAGAGCCAGAAGTGCAGGAGCTGCAGCTGCCGCGTGTCTGCCAACGGCAGCAGGAGGAACTCGCTGATGGAGCTGCTGTTGGACATCTGCTTTTGTTCCTTGCCTTGGAGTCCTGTTCAGAGTGCAGAAGATAATGACAAGTCCAGACCATTCTCAGAGACACTCCTCCTACTATACTTTGAAAAGTTTTCATTCTCCTATGACAATGTTCATTTAGCAACACTAATTAAATTTAACTTCATTAAGTTCATCATTCTATAAGCAGAAGAAGCACATGGAGCTTTAACCTTCCTTTCATCTTCTTATCCCATCTCCCTGGACTTTTTTATCTGTTTTGTGTGTCATATCTTTACACTCACTGCTGTTAAAATCTTCAGTCCCAGCCTTTGTGCCCTTCACTTTCTGTTCAGGAAAACATGCCTATTTGCAATATAAGTGCATTATTCTTGTCAACAAAATTGATAATTTCAAATAGTTCAGCGCTTGGAAAGGTTCATTTTTGTGAAAGGAGAGGCTGAAAACAGTTCACGTGTGACACTGCACATAACAAGCAATTGACTGAAGAAGAACTGGGAGTCTCAGAGCTGTGTTCAAATTTGACAGACTCTTAGATTTCTGCCACCAATCCTTTCACCTTCCGTCCAAACAAGAAATAGAAAATTGCTACCTTGGGTCTCCCCTTGCAAAGTACCCTCAGAAACATACTGTTGTGCAGCGGAGTTGTGATCCCCCTGCCCCAGGTATCAGCTGTGGCAGCACAAGCCCTGCTGGGGGGCTCCTTTCCCCCACAAATCTGCCCCGCAGTGCCCTGGGCAGCTCTCCCGGTAGGCTGAGTGCTGAGCCTGGCAGGCAGCTGAGTCCCATACCCGGCACACAGCCCCTGGGGTACAGCAGGGACCCTGCTCTGCAGGACAGCCCTGGGCACCTGCCTTCAACCCCAGCTGCACAGCCTGCAGCCGTGCTGGAACTCACAACCCTCAGGGCTGTGCTCTGACACTGCAGCATGGAAGCCCCCAGCTGGAGCAGAAGGCTTTTAACACAGTAAAGAAACATGCATTGCCAGCAGCCAGATTTGCTATGGGGTGTCCCAGATTGTTAGCCCTCTATGAAAAGCAGCTCACGGTCTGCAGAGAGACTTACCGCGTCGTGGTCTGTGAGCAATGCTCCAGCAGCAAGCTCACAGCCTACGCACATTTCACACATCCTGTAAGCTCTCTCCAATTTCTCTCCTGTCACCTGCAGGCTGTGCTGTGCACAAGAGCTGCTCCTGGGCACAGCTGTCTCTCTGCAGCTCTGCCCACCTTTATGAGCTCCCTGTGTCCCAGGTGCCCGGACAAGCAAGCAGCAGATGAAGTCATCTTTATCCTTCCCACTCATCTCCCCTGAGATGTCCCTGGGTCCTCATGGCCAACAGCTCCTGAAAGACAACAGCCTCATGACTGTGCTTTGAAATCCACTCAATTAACCACCACATGTCCAGTGGTCAGTGACTGAGAGGAGACATATAACAAGTACTATCAGAGATCGTTTGATGAATCACAAAGGGCACCCAGACAAGGATGGGGAGGTTTGGACTTTCCCTGTGCAGGACAGTGATCCAGCTGAGGCAGTGCAGGAGTCTCATCCGTTGACAGAAATCCTGGAGCTGAAATGGGATTCAGCCCCCTACACACCCACAGGAGCTGGGATTCCTCTGATTCCGTTCAGAAATGCACAAGGAGTTGTCTGCATGTGAGCTCCTGCTCTGAGTCCTTGGTCCTTCAGCTGGGAGGCAGTTGCTCACACACAGACACTGGGTGATGCCCAAGGTGCCTGGGCTGCTCCTGATGTGTGCCAGTGCTTGTAAACCATGTGGGAAGTCCCTGTTCTTTGCTGGATCTCATACTCTCCGGCAATGACAGTCTGGTTTGAACTGTGAAGGTCAAAGAGGCATCAGGCCAAGTGCAAGACGCAAATGGATCTCTTTCTATTTATTTATTTATCTATTTATTTATTTATCTATTTATTTATTTATTTATTTATTTATTTATTTATTTAAATTTAGGCCATAAGCTTAAAAGATGTTCATTAATGTCAGTCAAACTGAGACAAAAAATTGAAAACAGATATCAAAATCAATGAAAATGTGTTAACCCTTCTCGACATGAGAAATTCTCATGAGTCTTGTTTAATTTTAAGTTGTACATATGAATCTTTGGCGTGATATGATGACTTTTTTTTTTTTTTAGTTCTTTTTCTGAAACTACGATGTTTTCCACAACTGTGTTTGCTGGACACAAATGCCTTCAGGTTCAGGGACACATACAGCAGTGTCAGTGCCAATGCCCTGTTACGAAATCCTGGCGTCGCCACTGCTCTTCCCTGCAGCCTATTTGATGTCCCTCATCCTCCAGATGTCTTCAGCTCTCCTAAATAAATGGCTGTGGTTAAGGGCATGTTTTCAGCAGGCCACTTAGACACATGCTCCTGCCACAGCCTGCCAGATTTCCCCATCCCTTGCTCTTTGTTCAGTCAGATACCTCCCAGTTATCTGTCTGATTTCAGATTTTTAGGGGGATAACTCAAATTTGCTCCATCTCGCCAAAGTCTGATGGACTGTGCTGTCAACTCCTTCCCCGTGATTCTATCTAGCCCTTCCTATCTTTTCTTTTTCTCTTTTTTTTTTCTATGTCATTTCCTTTTCCTTTTCCTTTTCCTTTTCCTTTTCCTTTTCCTTTTCCTTTTCCTTTTCCTTTTCCTTTTTCACTTTCTTTTTTTCCCCTCTTTCTCTTTCTCTTTCTCTTTCTCTTTCTCTTTCTCTTTCTCTTTCTCTTTCTCTTTCTCTTTCTCATTCTCTTTCTCTTTCTGGTTTTTTTTTTCATGCTTTTAAAAAAAGCATGAATTCTGAAAGATGTTCATTAATGTCAGTAAATGTGAAAAAAAGTTGAAGATAAATAGAAATCAAGAAGAATGTGTTAGCCCGTCTCAATTTCTGAAATACTCACGAGTCCTGTTCAATTTTAAGTTGATACCTCCCAACTCCCTGGCTGATCTATCCAGGGTGATTACTGGAATTTGCTCCATTCCTCAAAAGTCTGCTTTCAACTCCTTCAACGTGATTCTATCTATCCCATCCTATCTGTGTCTAACTCATTTCTTGTGCAGATATTCCCTATGAAAGATAAACCTCAATAGAAGCAGCTTGGACATGGCATGCAGTTTATCACTGTGTTTGACTGTTCATTCAATTACATCACCTTTCCTTCTGTTTGTTGGACGTAAATAAAGAGAACTCTTTCTTCTTCCATGTGCAGCTGGTTCTCTGTGGAAAGCCAGTGGGAGTTGGTACAAAGGAGGTTTAATACTGAGCGGGTGACTGCAGAGGAGAAGAGTGATGTGAGGAAAAGTGATGCAAGTCCCATGAGGCTAGTGTGAGTAGAAGTGGGGTAGATTGGTTGAGGAGGAACTTTGTCCACACAGAAACGGAATAGAACTCACTGGGGACATCCTGGATTGACATCAGTTGCAAAGTGCTTCTTTTACTTCCTGTATAGAACAAACAATAAATAAATAGACAATAAATGCATTTTGGATTCTTGCTCTTTAAGCTGTCTCCATTTTGCTGAACAAGTTCTGAAAACCTGGAGAACAGGAAGGCACAAGGCACAGGAGGCTCTTTAAGTTTTAATGGGCCCCAGGGAGCATTTGGTGCTGCATTCATCAACTTCCAGTGCAGAGAGAAGTTTGTACAAAGAACTCAGCAAGACAAAGTCAGAAGCAACAGTGAAGTTTCTTGGAGTATTAATGGGCCCACTGAGGGCCATTAGCAAGCAAGCTTCCTTAGTCGCTAGTTAGGGAAGATAATTGAAAGCCATGACTCCAGTGAGGCAAAGGCACTGGCATGGTGGCTCTGATGCTAAGAAAATCCTTCTTTATCTTAAGAAGCAAACAGGACAAGCCCTGCTTCCTAGACCCTTGGCACGGAGATCCTGTCTCTCATGTTGGCTCAGGGCCCTTCCTGGGGCAGTGGGATGGAGGTCTGTATGAAGTTAAATGAAAGACGTGGGGACAGAAGATCCCAGGCTCTACATGCGGCGCACGGATACTGTGAAGTTCATATCCCACTTGTGTCCTGTGTCTTATCGCAGGATGTCGGATGTGAGAAGGGCACAGTCTGAAGAAGCAATCAGTTCCAATGAAACTCTGAACTTCAGATCTCTCAGTTCCAGTGCCCTCCCGTGCACACCCTCCCATAGTTTTATGTCCTTTATGTTATGCGGTGCCCAGAAGTGCACCCAGTGCTCCATGTGAAGCTGCAGCAGCGCAGAGCAGAGAGGGACAATCCTTTCCCTTACCCAGCTTGCAAGAAATTGCTTTATACACTCCAGGGGACCGTTGGCTATCCTGGCTGACTGGGCACACTGCTGACTCACTTCCAAATTAATGTTGAGCAGGACCCCCAATCCTTCTCATTCAGACCACTCTCCAGTGTCCCATATCCAGTCAGTGTTTATGTCCAGTGTTGCCCATACCCAGGTGTACAATCAGGCACTTGTTCTTGTTATGCTTTATGCACTTGGTGATTAGTACCAACTGGTACCCACTTCTCTGACTTGTCAACATCTCTTTGCAAGTTTTGTCCACCCTCAGTGGAGGCAACTGCACCTCCTCATCTGGTCTCATCAGCAAACTTGCTGAGAACATCTTCTAGTCCTGCATGCAAGTCATCTGAATAAACATGGAAGAGAAGTGGCCGTACAATGGAGCCCTGGGGAACCCTGATAGTGACCGTCTACCAGGCTGATGGAACCCATTGACTATAATCCTTTGAGCCTGACCTATTGGCCAACTGCTCACCCACCACATTCTGTTTCTGTCTAGCCGTATGCAGGACATTCTGCCCAGAAGGTTGTTGTGAGAAACAGTATCAAAGGCTCTACTGTAATCCTCAAGAATAACATCATCTGGCTTCCCTGGTACAACTAAATGGACAACTGTGTCATAAAGGGACCTGAAGTTAAACAGGACCTTCCCCTCGGGAACTTGCGTTGGCTGCAACCAATGACAGAATTGTCCTTCAGCTGTTTTTCCATAACTCCCACCATCACTTTCTCCATAATTTTATCAGGTGCTGGAGTGAGACTGACAGGTCCATAATTGCCCCTGTCATCTTTCTTGCTCTTCCTTACAATGAGACAACATTTGCCAGATTCCCGTCAACTGGTATGACCCTAGACTTAATTAGATGCCATTGAAATGAGAGCCCAGAGAATACTAAGGTGTCATCATTGCAAAAATATAGATGTGCCATAGCTTTGCAGTGCCTTGAACTCTGGAGTATGCCACAGATGGAGCATAGAGAAAGACTGGCCTCTTCTGTTGGTAAGCAGAATAACACTGCGTGATACATGGGGACTGCATCTCTTCTGCTATGCACTGCTCGCAGGGGAAAGGGGCAGGGGGTTGCTCTCATGTCAGTGCTCATATGTGAGGTGTGGGTTCAAAGTGGAGAGACCAGGCTCTTTTCAGCAGTGTGTGGAGACAAGACAAGGGGAAATGGAACAGAAACTGGAGCATAGGAAGTTCTGCACAAATGTGTGCAAGAACACCTTTGCAGTGAGGGTGATGGAGCCCAGGAACATACTGCCCAAGAGGTTGGGGAGTCTCCTTCTCTGGAGATATTCAAGACCCGCCTGGACGCCCACCTGTGTGCCTACCTGGTGTTCCCCAGGGGTCTGTGCTGGGGCCTGTCCTCTTCAGTATCTTTATTGATGACCTGGATGAGGGCACTGCGTGCATCCTATGTAGGTTTGCAGACTACACCAAATTGGCTGGGAGTGTGGATGTGCCTGAAGTTAGCAAGGCCCTACTGAGGGATCTGGACAGGCTGGAGAGCTGGGCTGAAGCCAATGGGATGAGGTTCACCAAGACCAAATGCCACGTCCTGAACTTTGGGACCTGGAATGGACTTCCTAGGTTGGAGGTGGTGGATTCAGTGACCCTGGAGGCGTTCAAGGAATGATTGGATGTTGTGTTGAGGGCCATAGATTTGTGGGAGCTATTGGTGATAGGTGACCAGCTGGACTGGATGATCTTTTAGGTCTTTTCCTACCTTGGTGATTCTATGATTCTATTATATCCCATCCTTGTATGAGTGCCCTCCTTGAGCAAACACTCTCTGGGAGGACTCAGCACATGTCTGGAATTAGTCACTGACCACTAAATCTGTTGAATTTAACACCATATTGGGTCTTGAGAAACAAGTCCTGTGGTAGCATGGCACCCCAGAAAGAAGAGTCTGATAACGGGATGACTTTCAAAAATTCCCTTATAAATACTTGGGCGAAAGATCATGGCATTGTTTGGATTTATCATATCCCCTACCATGCACCAGCTTCTGATAAAGAAGATCAATACAATGGGTTGTTGAAATCTATGTTGTAAGCAATGGGTGGTGGAACACTGAAGCACTGGGTAAAGCATTTGGCAGAAGCCACTTGGTTGGTCAGTACTAGAGGATCAGTCAGTTGTGATGGTCCTAGCCAATCCAGCCCCTGTATGCTGCAGAGGGAGATAAGGTCACTGTTGTTCATGTAAAGAACATGTTGGGAAAAGCTGTTTGGGTCCTTCCAGCCTCTGTAAAGGGCAAACCTGTCCGTGGAACTGTTTTTGCCCAGGGACCTGGGTGCGCTTGGTGGGCGATGCAGAGAGATGGGGATGTTCAATGTGTACCACAAGGGAATTTGATGTTGGGGGAGTGCAGTCAGTAATTCCGTGTATATATATGTCTCATAGTCTCATAGTCTCGTGCGGGTAGGAAGGGACCTTAGAGATCATCGAGTCCAACCCCCGAGATTTGAGTTTCTGTGTAGCACAGTGGCACTTCTACCACTTGTGCAACAGGGGGGATTCGAACCCGGGCCACAGTGTTGCAAGGCAGCATTCCTACCACTGCGCCACCAGGGTAGTATAAAGAACTGTGTGCGTAATGCATTTTAATTACTGTTTATTTGCATTCAGATGTGTTTTCTAAGCATGATATAGTGATGTAGAATTGAGGGTGGAATATCTTGGTTTTGTCATTTTTCCTATTGGTATTCCATATATAGTAGTTAGTAAGACAAGTTTTCCTCCTTAGGTCGTTACTGCTGCTCTGTTTGTTTCCTTGAGCCCAGCTCCCATCTCCCCCATTCCTTTTTCCCTTCCCATTTGTTTGGGGCCATGGGGCCCACAGGCCTACTGCTCCCCCTGTCGTGGACACAGACTGATCTAGATAACTCTATGACAGTGCCAGCAAGGAGACCAGCCCTGACACAGCCGTTCATATTGCTGACTACTTACTTCTGTCCTGAAGTGCTGCTGTAGAGACAACAGAACTGTTGTGAGACACACAAGGCCTGCAGAAATAAGAGGTCTTGAGAGCACTGTGGCTGTATAAAGGGAGCAGAATTGAAAAGGGCACGTTCTGCTGCTGTCCATTGCTGTAACCCCCCAGACCCAGACAAGGTAGGAAGAGAGAACAGCAAAGGAAAAGTCGATTTTTAAAGCTTATTATTAGTCTCTTAACCTATTCATGGAATATGGTTCCATGTTTCTTTGAGCTCCTGGAGTAAGAAAATGGAAATTTGGTAGGAAAGAGGAAGTGAAATAAACTGCAACTTATTTGCAGATTACAGTATTACAAAAAATCAAAAATACAAAAATAATGGAACATAAAGAACCATCACTGAGAGTTGTGTGAGGAAGATGGGCACTTTATGGAAGCTGGAATAGTGCGTATTGCAACAGTTTGCTGAGAGCCTGCTTGGTCTCCCTGTTCCTCATGCTGTGGATAATAGGATGGAGTATTGGAGGAAACAAAGAGCAGAAGTGCCACTGTCAAATCCAGGGGTGGGGAAGAAACAGAGCGAGGTTTCAGGTAGGCAAAAAAGGCAGTGCTGAGAAAGAGGGAGACCACAGCCAGGTGAGGGAGGCCAGGTTGAGGAGGAAGAAGTACATGGGGGTGTGCAGGCGGCGGTCGCAGGCTACGGCTGTGCTGATGAGGCCGTTGCCCAGGAGGGCAGCCAGGTAGATGCCCAGGAAGAGCCAGAAGTGCAGGAGCTGCAGCTGCCACGTGTCTGCCAACGGCAGCAGGAGGAACTCGCTGATGGAGCTGCTGTTGGGCATCTGCTTTTGTTCCTTGCCTCCGAGTCCTGTTCAGAGTGCAGAAGATAATGACAAGTCCTGACCATTCTCAGAGACACTCCTCCTAATATGCTTTGAAATGTTTTCATTCTCCTATGATAATATTCATTTGGCAACACTAATTGAATTTAACTTCATTAAGTTCACCATTCTATAAGCAGAAGAAGCCTATGGAGTTTTAACCTTCCTTTCATCTTCTTATCCCATCTCCCTGGACTTTTTCATCTTTTTTGTGTCTCATATCTTTACCCTCACTGCTGTTAAAATCCTCAGTCCCAGCCTTTGTGCCCTTCACTTTCTGTTCAGGAAAACATGCCTATTTGCAATATAAGTGCATTATTCTTGTCAACAAAATTGATAATCTCAAATAGTTTCCACCCCTGGAAAGGTTCCTTTTTGTGAATGGAGAGGCTGAAAACACTTCACATGTGACAGTTCACATAACAAGCAATTGACTGAAGAAGAATTAGAAGTCTCAGAGCTGTGTTTATATTTGACAGACTCTTTGATTTCTGCTTCCAATCCTTTCCCCTTCCATCCAAACAAGAAATAGAAAATTGCTACCTTGGCTCTCCTCTTGCAAAGTACCCTCAGAAACCTTCTGTTGTGCAGTGGAGGTGTGATCCTTCTGCCCCAGGCAGCAGCTGTAGCAGCACAAGCCCTGCCGGGGGCTCCTTCCCCACACACGTCTCCCCGCAGCGCCCTCGGCAGCTCCGCGGGCAGGCTGAGTGCTGAGCCTGGCAGGCGGCAGAGTCCCATACCCGGCACACAGCCCCTGGGGCACAGCAGGGACCCTGCTCTGCAGGACAGCTGTGGGCACACACCCGCAGCCCTGTCTGCAAAGCCTGCAGCCTTGCTGGACACGCAGCCCTCAGGGCTGTGCTCTGGAGCTGCAGCACAGAAGCTCTCATCTGGAGCAGAAGGCTTTTTCCAGTGTAAAGAAACATGCAGTGCCTGCGGCCATGTCTTCTATGGGATGTCCCACATAGAGATAACTCTCTGTCAATAGCAGCTGCATGGTCTGAAGTGAGACTTACCGTGTCATGCTCTGTGAGCAATGCTCCTGCAGGAAACTCAGAGCCTCTTCACACCTCACACATCCTGGAAGCTCTCTCCTTTTTCTCTTCTCTCCTTCTGGGAGATGTAGGCTGTGCTGTGCACAAGAGCTGCTCCTGGGCACAGCTGTCTCTCTGCAGCACTGCCCACTTGTATGAGCTCCCTGTGTCCCAGGAGCCCGCCCAGATCAGCACACCAGAGGATTGGAGTTTCTCTTCCTCACTGCTTCCCCAGGAGATTTTTCCGGGGCTCCATGGCTGAAAGCTCTTGATAGACAGCAGGCTCATCTCTGCTAAATGCACTTGGGGTGGGAGGAGAGGAGACAAAGAAGTCGGAGGAGAACGGTTCAAGAAGGTCCACGGTTGTTGCTGTAACCTGAGCCTTAATGGATCCTAAATCCCCTGTGGCACCAGTTTTGATGAAACTGTCCAGCATTACATCAAGGAGATCTGTGCTCTGTTCAAGACTTCCCCATATTTAAGCCTGAATAGAAGGATACATCTGCTTTTCATTTATTGTCAGTTATAGAATTAGCAAAGATAGCAGTGACTTGCTGGTGCTTTGCATTGTCATTGTGTTTGCAGAATCAGACCAGATTGGACAATCAGGGAGTCATATACTCCAGACAAAGATGGTTCAGTTCACGACTAGATTTCATAAATCATGAAATAGAATCTTCCATGAACTCTAGGGTAAGACCTCTACAATGCCTGTCCTTGGAACTTTCACTTCTGCTCAACCATGTGGCATCTCATTTCTGGAAAGAGTTGGCCACTCTGACTTCCCACCAGGAGAATGGCGTGATATGCCTGGCCTTCGCATCTGTAGGGGACCCTTTCTCACTCTGCTGGTTTGGGGTTCCCCTCCCTGGATATTTCTTGAAGCCAGGGAACTACAGCACAAGACCTAATATCTCAGTTATGACCTTCAATGTGTCGGTAAACACCACTGACAACCTGACATGCCATGACCCTTGGCGATCCCTCATTCACACCTACTCAGTGGCTGTGTCTTGCAACATGCCAGGGGCATTTCGAGTGCTGGCGGATGAGGAGGATGAGGAAGAGGAGGAACTTCAGAGGGTGCTGCTCCACCCTCCATTGGCCACTAACCAAGGCCACCGGGATCACGGTAATGACTGAGGTTCTTAACATGCTCAAAAGGAATAGAACCTCCGACAGGGAAAAAAACACCACTACCGCCATGCAGTGAGTGAAGGATGCTGTGCAGAGGCTCTTAGAAAAGAAAGGGTACATCAGTCACGACTGGTGCTCATGTGGCTGGAAATTGGCTCTGTGACCTTATGCTTTACACCGACTATTCTCTAGTTCATCCAAGGACTCATCAGGATGCAGGTGGTGGCTACGCAATACGTGTTGCTAGCAATCCAATAGTCATAAGAGCCATAGTTGAAGCTGTGATGTGATTGACGTGTTTTATCATGGAATTCTCTCCAGAGCTCACTCCATGACAGCGGGAATATACACAGGGAGAGAAGGAACAAAGTACCTCCCTGCTCTAACAGCGCGGCACTGCATGGAGGCACAGCCTGGCCACATGCGCCCCAAGAGAGGGGACGGTGAGGGAGATTGCGAATGGGAATTTCCCCCTAGGGAAGGAAAAAATTAAAAAAAAAAAGCAACGATCTGAGAACAAGCGGCATTTTAATGAACCCTGTGACACTAAACAGCAAAGAGAGATTTTCAACAAGGAGAAAAACAAGTCCAAATCTCACCGATGGGCTGCGGGAAGTGGGAAGTTCCAACCACGCTGTCTCCTGCAGGGAACCGGGTTAAACCTTGACACCTTCCTGACCTTCCCTCCAGTGCTACTTCCTTCCCCCCATGCCCATTTAAGGCAGTCCACAGAAAAAGAAAAGAAAGAAAAACTTGTCTTCTTAACTCCCATTATCCCACATGATGTTCTGATGTGGAATAGCGACACCAACCACATTACAAAACTACAACAGTGAGCTTTCCCAGCCTCGCTCACTAACCAGCCGAAGCCTGCCTTGCTGTATGGATGTGGTCCCACTGGGCAGAAGCTCTGCTGTACGAACTCTCAGGGCTGCGGAGACAGGCCTGTCAGGACTGAGCCTCACCAGGCCGTGCTGCAGCCTGCTGGCTGGGCCAGACCAGTCGGGCCCCTTGGAGTCCATTTTGAGATCCCACAGCGCACACGGGAGCCCTGCCTTTGGAAGCAGCCGCTTCAGCCCTGCTGAATGTCTGTCATTGGTTGCAGCCAACACAAGTTCCAACGGAGATGGTCCTGTTTAACTATAGATCCTTTTATGACATGGTTATCCATTTAGCTGAACAAGAGAATCCAGTTGATGTTATCCTTGAGGATTTCGGTAGATCTTTTCAGGCTATTTCTCACAGCACCCTTCTGGACAGAATGTACTGCATATGGCTAGACAGAAACATAACGTGGTAGGTGAACAGTTGGCCAATAGGTCAGGCCCAAAGGACTATAGTCAGTGGGTTCATTAAGGCTGTTAGATATTCACTATCAGGGTTCCCCAGAGCTCCACTTTAGGGCCACTTCTCTTTCATTTTTTATGTATGACTTGAATGCAGGACTAGAAGATGTTCTGAGCAAGTTTGCTGATTTGACCAGATGAGGATGTGATGTTTCCTCCACTGAGGGTGGAGAGGACTTGCAGAGAGATGTGGACAAGGCAGAGAAGTGGGTACCAGTTGGTACTAAGCACCAAGTGCATAAAGCATAACAAGTGCCTGATTGTGCATCTGGGTAGGGGCAACCCTGGACACACTGCCTGGATATGGGACACTGGAGAGTGGTCTGACTGAAAAGGATTGGGGGTCCTGGTCTGCATCAAATTGAATGTGAGTCAGCAGTGTACCCAGGCAGCCAGGAAAGCCAACGGTCCCCTGGAGTGCATCAAGCAAGTTATTGCCAGCTGGGTGAGGGAAAGGATTGTCACTGTATTCTCTGCACTGCTGCAGCCTCACCTGGAGCACTGGGCGCGCTTCTGGGCAATGCAGAACATCAAAAACATCAAACTATGAGAGAGTGTGCACAGGAGGGCACTGGAACTGAGAGATCTGAAGTTCAGAGTTTCATTGGGATTGACTGCTTGCTCAGACTGGGTCCTTCTCACAACCCGCAACCTGCAATGAAACACAGGGCACACATGGGACATGAACTTGACAGTATCCTTGCACGCCACGCAGAGCCTGGGATCTTCTGTCCCCATGTCTTTCATTTAACATCATACAGACCTCCATCCCACTGCCCCAGGAAGGGTCCTGAGCCAACATGAGACCAGATCTCCATGACAAGGGTATGGGGATCAGGGCTTGGCCTGTCTATTTCGTAAGGCAAAGGAGGGGTTTCTTAGCATTAGAGCCACCATGCCAGTGCCTTTCATTGCCTGTAATCTTGTCTTCCAATTATCTTCTCTAACAAGTCCCTTGGGAATCTTGCCTGTAATGTCCCTCAGTGGGCCCATTAATATTCCAAGAAACTTCACTGTTACTTATGACTTTGTTTTGCTGAGCACTATGTGCAAACTTCTCTCTGCACTGGAGGTTGATGGACTAAACATCAAATGCACCCTGGGGCCCATTATAACCTAAAGAGCGTCTTGTGTCTTGTGCCTTTCTGTAATCTTCTTCAGGTTTTCAAACTTGTTCAGCAAAATGGAGAGTTATCTAGAGAGAGCTTAAAGAGCCAGAATCCAGCAGACATTTATAGTTTATTAATTTACAGTTATAAAGAAGATATTAAAGCCGCTCTGTACAACTCCTTGTACACATCTTAGCTGAACCACAGGAATCCCAGCTCCTGTGGGTCTGTGGGGCACTGAATCTCATTTCAGCCCCAAGGTTTCCATCTGGGGATGAGGTGCCTGTACAGCCTCTGCTGGATCACTGCCCTGCACAGGGGAAGTCCAACCCTCCTTCTTGTTGTCTGGGTGCAATTTTTGTTTCATCAAACACTCCCTGGTATGATTCACCTCATGTCAGGAATTGTCTGGTGGATAATTGAGCAGATTTCAAAGCACACTGTTGTCTTTCAGGAGCTGATGGCCATGAGGACCCAGGGACATCTCAGGGGAGGTGAGTGGGAAACATAAAAACTGACATCATCTTATGCTGAGCTGGTCCAGGCTCCTGGGACACAGGGAGCTCATAAAAGTGTGCAGCTCTTTAGAGAGGCAGCTGTGCCCAGGAGCAGCTCTTGTGCACAGCACAGCCTGCAGGTGACAGAGGAGAGGAGAAAAATTGGAGAGAACTTTGAGGATGTGTACTGTGTGAGAAAGCTGTGAGCACACAGCAAGAACAATGCTCACAGACCATGACATGGTAAGTCTCTTGCAGTAGGTAATGCAGCTGCTTTTAATAGAGGATTATATAAATGTGGGACATCTCATAGAAGACATGGCCACAGGCACTGCATGTTCCTTTACTGTGGAAAAAGACTTTGGTTCCAGCTGAGGGCTTCTGTGCTGCAGTATGAAATCACAGCCCTGAGGGCTGTGTGTCCCAGCACGGCTGCAGGCTGTGCAGCTGGGGCTGCAGGCGGGTGCCCAGGGCTGTCCTGCAGAGCAGGGTCCCTGCTGTGCCCCAGGGGCTGTGTGCCGGGTATGGGACTCTGCCGCCTGCCAGGCTCAGCACTCAGCCTGCCCGGGGAGCTGCCCAGGGCGCTGCGGGGAGACGTTTGGGGGAAGGAGCCCCCGGCAGGGCTTGTGCTGCCACAGCTGCTGCCTGGGGCAGGGGGATCACAGCTCCACTGCACAACAGGATGTTTGTGAGGGTACTTTGCAAGAGCAGAGCCAATGCAGCGGGTTTCAATTTCCTGTTCTGGGGGAATGCAGAAAGGAGTGGAGGCAGAAATGTAAAAGGGGCTGTCACAGCTCTGAGAATTTTTCTTCAATCAATTGCTTGTTTTGAGAACAGTCACACATGATGTGCTCTCAGTATCCCGTTTCCTGAAGGATGGAACCAATTGAAAATATCCCTATTTTCAGTAGACATGAATAATTAACCTGCAAGCAGGCAGCTTTTTAGAATTTACACTGAATGGCACAGAGGCTGTTTTGGGGCTCTAAGAGCAGTTGGGTTAAAGATATGAGACATGAAACAGATGAAAATATCCAGGGAGGAGGAATAAGAAAATAAGAGGAAAGTTAGAGCTCCATATACTGCTTCTGCTTAAGAAATGCTGAACAACATGAAATTAAATGCAAGTAATGGTGCTAAATGTACACTGTTGTAATAGAATGAAAACATTTCATATTATAGCAGGAGGAGTGTCTCTGAGAATGGTCTGGACTTGTCATTATCTTCTGCACTCTGAACAGAACTCCAATCCCAGGAACAGCAGATGTCCAACAGCAGCTCCATCAGCGAGTTCCTCCTGCTGCCGTTGGCAGACACGCGGCAGCTGCAGCTCCTGCACTTCTGGCTCTTCCTGGGCATCTACCTGGCTGCCCTCCTGGGCAACGGCCTCATCAGCACAGCCGTAGCCTGCGACCGCCGCCTGCACACCCCCATGTACTTCTTCCTCCTCAACCTGGCCCTCCTCGACCTGGGCTGCATCTCCACCACTCTCCCCAAAGCCATGGCCAACGCCCTCTGGGACACCAGGGCCATCTCCTACACAGGATGTGCTGCACAGCTCTTTTTCTTTTCCTTCTTCATGTCAGCAGAGTGTTCCCTTCTCACCATCATGTCCTATGACCGCTACGTTGCCATCTGCAAGCCCCTGCACTACGGGACCCTCCTGGACAGCAGAGCTTGTGCCACCATGGCAGCAGCTGCCTGGGGCTCTGGGGTTCTCAATTCCCTGCTGCACACTGCCAGTACGTTTTCACTGCCTCTCTGCCAAGGCAATGTTGTCAGCCAGTTTTTCTGTGAAATCCCCCAGATCCTCAAGCTCTCCTGCTCAGAATCCTACATCAGGGAAGTTGTGTTTATCTTTTTAGGTGTCAGTTTAGTATTTGGGTGCTTTGTTTTCATTGTTGTGTCCTATGTGCAGATCTTCCTTGCTGTGCTGAGGATGCCCTCTGAGCAGGGACGGCACAAAGCCTTCTCCACGTGCCTCCCTCACCTGGCCATGGTCTCCCTATTTGTCTGCACTGCCATTTTTGCCTACCTGAAGCTCCCGACCATTTCCTCCCCACTCCTGGATCTGACAGTGGCACTTCTGTACTCAGTGGTTCCTCCAACACTGAACCCTGTTATCTACAGCATGAGGAACAGGGAGATCAAGCACGCGCTCAGGAAGGTGTTGCAATACGCACTATTCCAGCTTCCATAAAATGGACAACTTCCTCATAGGATTCCCAGTGATGCTTCTTCATGTTTTATGCATCTTTGGTTGTTTGATTATGTGAGATATAGCAACGTGCAAAAAGAAAATAATGTTATTGAACTTATAAATAAAAATGAATTTAAATTCTTTCCTACCTAATTTCATTTTGTCACTTTAGGAGCTGATGTAAACATGTAACCAGATTCCTTGAATACGTTATAGGATACCTAAAAAGGTTTCAAAAAAGACATTTGCTTAGCTATTCTGTCTTCCTACTTTGTCTGGATTTGGGGAGGTGCAGCCACAGACAGCAGCTCAACATTTTCATTTCTGATCTCTTTACACTGCCACAGTGCTCTCAAGTCATCTCATTTATGCAGGCTGAAGGTCTTCTTTGTCTCATGACAGTCCTGTTGTCTCTACAGCAGCACTCCGGGACAGCAGTCAGTAGCCAGCAATAAGAACGACTGCATCAGTGCTGGTCTCCTTGCTGTCACTGCCATAACAAGAGGGCCCCTTCGGAGCAGGTCCAGAGAACTGGAGGCCTCTTCCAAATCTGGTTTAAGGAATGTACCTCAGGAGCTGCTCTCTGAGAAGACTTCAAGATATTCTGGTGCATTTCACTGACTGGCAGGGATAGTTTCAGAAGTCCCAAGGAGATCTGTAAGGGACTCAAAGCAGTGCTGAGGATTAGAATCTGTGGTTTAAGGTCAAGATAAAAAGAAAACGATTATAAATATGATAAATGCATATATACATATCTTATATATATAGTATATTTTCACATATGTATAATATAGGCAGTGGCTAACATATGTGCATGTACTAATACATATACATATCATACATAGATGACTTGCGGAATCAAACTCTATAATCCAGAGATGGGTTATAAAGCAGGTATGTTTATTCCAGCGTTGCGCAGCGCCGGGTGCAAGGGGGATAGCTCCTCCAAACTTGCACACCGTAAGGAGAAAAGTGTGTTACAGATATAGGTTAAGCTAATACATAATCAATAGTCTCCTCCTCAGTTTGATTACATATTCATTACATTCCCTATGGCCCCGTTCCCCGCAACCCCATTCCCTTATTCCCCCTGACCCCATTCCCCGCGACCCTTGCTGTTGTTTTGGGGTGAAATTCTTCTTCTGTTTTCTTCTTGGTGTTATCTGCTGGTACCATTCTCCCACATAAGCATCGTCTTGCCCGGGGGTATCTAATCCTTCTTCTTGTCAGAGGTCTCTGGACAGTTTCTTCTTATCTTTATTGCCCTCTTCTCTGGTTTTCTTTTGACTAAGTGTCTGTAATTCCCCCTTTCCCTGCACTTTTAAATGTACAGTTACCCTTTGTCTTGGTTTCTGTGAAGTTCCCCTTTCCCTTTCTATAGCAAAGTGTTACCTTACCACCATTTTGAGGCTTTGCTCACTCTTCATAGATGATAATAGTTTATATGCATATCTGTTTGCAAGTCAAGGACCTGTTGCAGGGGTTTTAACAGCCTCAAGGTTCACTGTAGGAACTGGAGAGGCTGTTTTCCTACTGCAGGAGTTGGAGCAACTGCAGAGCTCATTGCCAGAGCTGAAATCACCGTAGGACCTGTGACTGAAGTTGGAGCAGCCACTGTGCTAATTGGAGGGGTTGGAGGGTTACAGGGCTATACCTCCTGGCACAGTGCACCTCCCTTGGGAAGCATTTGTTTCATTTTCTTATAGCAATACTTGGAACAGCTACAGGACCTGTAGCAGGAGTGACTGCAGAGCTCATTATGAGGGGATGAGTGACAGCGGGATCTGTCCAGAGCGTGGAGCAAACGCAGGACATGTGGCAAAACCTTGGAGCTGCTGCAGGGTCTGTGCCAAGAGTTGCAGACGCTGCAGCACTGTCAGCATTTCCAGCTCTCTGGATCTGGCACACTGCAGTCATGTGTGTTTCTTGGGGGCTACCAGAGCCACAGCAGACCTGCCCCCAATATTCTACCTGTTTCTCAGGATCCTGCAGTTGGTCAGAGATGAAGTTCCTAAGCCCTGGGGGTGCCCACTGCTCCAGGCAGCTGCCCAGACTGTCCCACACCCCCTGCCATGCAGAGCCTTCTCACCTTGAAACAGATCTCTCACTGATATTCCTGAATAATGTTTAACCTCAGTCCTAGAATTCTAGAATCACAAAGGTTGGAAAAGGCCTAAAAGATCATCCAGTCCAACTGTTCATCTATTACCAATAGCTCCCACTAAACCATGTCCCTCAATACAATAACCAGTCACTGCTTGAACACCCCTGGGCTCCCAGAGGAGACTATGTAAAATGTGTAATTCCTAATCATATCAACAATATTACTTCTGAAACCCAAAGATGACCACAGAGCTGAATGTGCACAAAACTTCACTTTGTCAGCTGCCAATTTTATTGTGATACAAACCAAGGTCAAACAGCATAGCAAAATAAATACCCTAATCCAGCATCCCGTGTTGACAAATAATGCAGCAGGGAAAACAAGCAGCAAGCAAAGAGCTGTGCAGTGAAGCTTCATGAGAAGACTCAGCAAGCTCCACAAATAGGGAAGCTATGAGCATCATGGTTTGCAATTCTCCAGCTCCCACAAAGCCCCGTGTTATATCGCTCTGGACAGATGTGCTGTTATCCCAACCCACTCATTGGGCACCCAAATGATGGTGATTGCTGAATCCAACATGTGGCTCAGCAGCACACAGTGCTTTGTGCACTGCCCCATTCCCAGTGGGATGGGGAAGAGAATTGGGGGAAAAAAAGTACAACTTGTGGGTTGTAACAAAGCAGTTCACTAAGAGATATAAAAGGAGAGGAGTAATAGTTATCACTGTATATCTGTTGATATGGAATAGTATGTAACAAGTGATGCACAGGCACTTGCTCAGCACCACCAGACTGATGCTCAGCTGGGCCCTGGGCAGTGAAGAGACTGAGATGGACTCCCACCCCTTTCAATACAATTTCTGCTTGCTGTCAAGTGGCACAAAATGTCCCTTTGGCCACTATCAGTCAGCTGTCCTCACTCTGTTCCCTCCCTGCTCCATGTGCCCTCCACTGACCATGGCCTTGGCTCTGTACAACACTGCTTAGCAGCAGCTGTAAACATCGAAGTGTTATCAATGGTTTTTCTCCTAGAACCAAAACACTGCACCAGAGCAGACAGTCTGAAGAAAACAATTCCATCTCAGCTGTAACTCAAGCACCTGCCTGTCCCCCTTCTCTTGTTCTTCCTGATCAGGAAGCAAGGAACAGAATCTGCTGCTCTTTGAGAACTTTCAATCAGTTCTCAGCTGGCTCCTGTGCCATCCCCAGGCAGAGCTCAGTGCACTCTCACAGACGGCAGCAGCCTTTCTTCATCTTCATTGCCTAATCATAATGAAGAGCCTGTACCTGAACAGGTCAAAGTCTGCCCTCTAGAAGTTCAGGATAGTAGTTTTGCTAGTCACCCTTCTGACATCTCCAAGAATAGAGAATTCTACCATTTCATGGCCACGCTGCCCAAGACAGTCCCCAACCTTCTCAACTCCTACAAGTCCTTCACTGTTAGTGAAGACCAGGTCTAGCAAGGAACCACATCTGGTGGGCCTTCATACCAGCTGCGTAAGGAAGCTGTCTTCCATACAAGCTAGAAACCTCTTGGACTGATTCCTCTGCTCTTTATTATATTCCCAGCATATATCAGGGAAGTTGTAGTCTCCCAAGAAAATGAGTGCTGGCAATCTTGTGACTTCAGTAAGCTGCTCATAGAATGCCTCACCCATCAATTCATCTTGATTAGGTGGTCTATAATAGAACATTAGCAAGATGTCACACCTAAAGGCCTTTCCCCTGATCCTTACAAACATGCACTTGTCTTGATGGTTCTGAAGCCCAAGCTTTTCAACATCAAAACTCTCTTTAATATAAAGGGCCACACCTCCAAGCTTCCTTCCTCATCTATCCCTACTGAAGAGCTTGTAACCATCCATCACAGCACTCCAGTCATGGCAGTGGTCCCACCATGGGTCAGTAATAGCAACTAGGTCATGGTTTGTCAGATGCACAGTTGCTTCCAGCTCCTCCTGCTTGTTGACCAAGCTGCGTGCGTTGGTGTAGACACTTCAGCTGAGGCATCTGCCTCTCTCCCAGTTCAAGCAGCATTCCCCTAGGCTCATCTCTGGTGAGCCCTGTTTTGTCCCCTCCCCCATCGTAGCTAGTTTAAAGCTCTTTCAATAAGCCCCACTACCTTCTGTGCTAGGATTCATTTCCCCCTTTGAGACAGTTGGGTTCCATTCATGGATAACAGACCATGGGCCAAGTAAACTGTCCTGTGATCAAAGAACTCAAAGTTTCTGGCTCAATACCAGTCTCTGAGACAATTGTTCATTGCTTTCCTTTCCAAGCCTGCTCCGTGTCCCTCACTGACACTGAAGGTATAGAACAAAAAATCACTTGATCTCCCACTTTGTGAACTAAATGGCCTAAATTCCTGAAATCTCTTTTCATAGTTTGTAGTCTTATATAAGAAATTTCATTGCGGCCCACATAAACTATGAGTAGTGGAAAATAATCAGTGGACCTAACCAGCATGGGGAGTTTCCTCATTATGTCCCTGACCTGAAGCCAAGAAGGCAGCAGACTTCCTGACGGCTCGGGTCCAGTCTGCAAATGGGGCCCTCTATTCCTCTGAGAAGGCAGTCACCCACCACGACCACCCTTCTTTCTTTCATGGCAGAGGAAGTCACAAGGCTTGGTAGTGACTGCCTTGCATTAGGCTCCCTCCTAGGCAGATCCTCCATTGCCTCCCCATTCTTATCTCCTTCAGATTTAAGAGTGTCAAAACTGTTGCTTAGAGGGAGCAGGGGTTGAGGGCTAGGCAGGCATGGGGGGGCTCCTGTGATGTTGAGTTGGGACTCTCTTCCAACCCGCCTCATCAGTCAGGTCTGTCCGACTGTGACAGGGCAGGGAGTCAACCACTTTTCTGGGGGTATCTGCCTGGCAGCCTTCCCTCGGGGATGCCAGCAAGTCACTCCACCAGCCCATCTCCCGATCACACACCCTGATGGTAAATTGTGAGTAAAACCTTGAGTAAAGTGAGAGTTCACCTAGAGAAAAGTATGAGTAGAAACCTGTATTGACATGAGGGTAAACCCAGAGTAAACCCAGGATCCCATCCATCAGGCATGCACAGCCTCTAAGAGCAACATTTTCCAGTGTTGCTGTGTAAAAAAATAGGATCCTCACATCTAACCTATGTCTCCCCTTTTTAATTTAAATCTGTTTCCATTTGTCCTGTTATCATCAGACCATCCCATCCTTATTCTAGCGTTAGGCATCTCATCCTCAGATGGAAACCCTGGGGCTGAATTGGGATCAGTTTTTCAAAGAACCACGGGGGCTGCAAGTTCACCTAGCTGAGTTCAGATGTGCACAGTGAGGTGTCTGTGTGTGAGTCCCTCATCTGAATCCTTGGTTTTTATTCCACAGTGACTGCACTGCTTATACACAGACTCTCAGTGATGCCCAAGGTGCCTTGGATGATCATAGTTTTGTGCTAGTGCTTGTAAACTGTGATAAAATGTTTGCTCTTTAAGACCGGGATGTGGTAGCATTGTGGTGGAGTGCTTGTTCATTAGGACCGGGATGTGATGGTGGAATATGGAGGCCACAAGGGTTGCAGAACACTCTAATTTTATGGGTAGATTGTGTACTCTGCATAGTTACAGGCAAAGCGCGCCCCGATGGATACAAAGTTTCACGGAAGGACCAACCAAGGAACGACACACCGAGTCGCACGATCACGACCGACCAATTAAAGGACAATACGCTCGGGACGGACAATACAAAAGAAGTTGCAAGGGACGGGGCGGCGCGGCAGTTGGAGGAACGATAATCCCCCTGTCGCCCAGCGCTGAATTGCCTTTTTGTTTTACCCGCTACAATTAATAAAAGTTTATAATTGGAACATTATTGGCTCATTGCTTATAAATTGATGACATAAACTGTGACGGAAAATCTATGAGATAGACACCTCCTTCTGGAGCATCAGCTGAGGGCCAGAAGGGAGGTATTCTTGGCCATCCTAAATACCACCTCAGCCGCGTGCTTAGCGCACCCATTGTGTCTTTTGAACCTGACCACATGGAGTACGTAGTGATATTCAGCTTACTGAAAGGATGAGCTCACAACAGAAGAGGCAGATCTTCCTCTCTGCTCCATCTGTGGCATAGTCTGGATTTCAAGGCATTGCAAATATATGGCAAATCTACGTTCTTGCACTGATGACACTTTAGCATGCTCTGGGCTCGCATTTCAATGGCATCTAATAAATCTAGGGTCATACCAGTTGACAGGAAGCTGGCAAATGTTGTCTCATTGTAAGGAAGAACAAGAAAGATGACACGGGCAATTATGGACCTGTCAGTCTCACTCCAGTGCCTGGTAAAATTATGGAGAAAATGATGGTGGGAGTTATGGAAAAACAGCTGAAGGACAATTCTGTCATTGGTCACAGACAACTCAAGATCCTGAGAGGAAGGTCCTATTTAATTTCAGGTCTTTTTATGATACCTTTATCCATTGAGCTGAACAAGGGAAGGCAGTTGATGTAATCCTTGAGGATTTCAGTAGAGCTTTTGATACTATTTCTCCAGCACCCTTCTGGACAGAAATTCCTGCATACGGCTAGACAGAAAGAGAACGTGGTGTGTTGCAATACAAGAAGAATTTTACAGAGCAGCAGCCATGGATTGAGATAAGGAGTTCACAGAGCAGCAGCTGCGGAGCAGGATAAACAGCATGAGAACGAAGGACATCTCTAGGAAAAGAATGAATGGCTCGTGGCTTTGAAGGGGGGTTATAGGGTTGTTATTGCAGTAGCTTTCCTCCAATTAGCGTGTGTGATTTTTGGACGCCCTTGTCTGTCTCCTATAAAAGTCTGGCTTTTCGGGTAACAAATTGATGCAGCTATATGTAACCATATTGGTGTTTGTCTGCTTGTCCCAGCATGCTGACATTTTGCCTTTCAGGTTCACCAGCAGTGGTGGGTGAGCAGTTGGCCAGTAGTTCTGTCCCAAAGGATTATAGTCAGTGGGTTCCATTGGGCTGGTAGATGGTCACTGTCAGAGTTTCCCAGGGCTCCACTTTAGGGCCACTTTCCTTTAATGTTTAGGCAGATGACTTGCATGCAGGACTAGAAGATGTTCTGAGCAAGTTTGCTGATGAGACCAGATGAGGAGGTGCTGCTGCCTCCACTGAGGGTGGAGAGGACTTGCAGAGAGATGTGGACAAGTCAGAGAACTGGGTACCAGTTGGTACTAAGCACCAAGTGCATAACGCATAACAAGAACAAGTGCCTGATTGTGCACCTGGGTATGGGCAACCCTGGACATACACACTGACTGGATATGGGACACATGAGAGAGGTCTGACTGAAAAGCATTCGGGGTCCTGCTCAACATAAAATTGGAAGTGAGTCAGCAGTGTGCCCAGGCAGCCAGGAAGGCCAACGGTACCCTGAAGCGCATAAAGCAATTTATTGCCAGCTGGGTGAGAGAAAGGATCATCCCTCTCTGCTCTGCATTGCTACAGCCTCACCTGGAGCACTGGGTGCACTTCTGGGCACCGCATAACATAAAGGACATAAAACTATGGGAGAGTGTGCAAAGGAGGGCACTGGAACTGAGAGATCTGAAGTTCAGAGTTTCACAGGGATTGACTGCTTGTTCAGACTGGGCTCTTCTCACATCCCACATCCTGCAATGAGACACAGGGCACATGTGGGATAGGAACTTAACAGCATCCTTGCACCACATGCAGAGCCTGGGATCTTCCGTTCCTATGTCTTTCACTTAACATCATGTAGACTTCCAACTCACTGCCACAGGAAGTGCCCTGAGTCAACATGAGAGACAGGATCTCCCTATTTCTGGTCTTGCAATCAGGGCTTGACCTGTCTGCTTCGTAAGGCAAAGGAGATGTTTCTTAGCATGCCAGTGCCTTTGCCTGCCTGTAGTCAAGGCTTCCAGTTATCTTCTCTAACTAGTCTGTTGGGAAGCTTACTTGGTAACGGCCCTCAGTGGGACCATTAATATTCCAAGAAACTTCACTGTTACTTCTGACTTTGTCTTCTTGAGCACTTTGTGCAAACTTCTCTCTGCACTGGAGGTTGATGGACTCAGCACCAAATGCTCACTGGGGCCCATTATAGCTTAAAGAGCCTCTTGTGCCTTGTACCTTCCTGTTCTCTTCTTCAGGTTTTCAGAATGTGTTCAGCAAAATGGAGAGAGCTTAAAGAGCAAGAATCCAAAATGCATTTATTGTCTATTTATTTATAGTTTGTTTTATACAAGAAGTTAAAGAAGCACTTTGCAACTGATGTCAATCCAGGATGTCCCAATGAGTTCTGTACTGTTACTGTGTTGACAAAGTTCCTCCTCAACCTCCCCATCCCACTCCTACTCACACTGGCCCCATGGGACTTGCATCACTTTTCCTCACATCACTCTTCTCCTCTACCGTCACCCGTTCAGTGTTAAACCTCCTTTGTACCAACTCCCACTGGCTTTCCACAGAGAACCAGCTGCACACAGAAAAAGAAAGAATACTCTTTATTTATGTCCAACAAACAGAAGGAAAGGTGATGCAATTGAATGAACAGTAAAACACAGTGATCAACTGCATGCCATGTCCAAGCAGCTTCTATTGAGATTTATTTTTCATAGGGAATATTTGCACAAGAAATGAGTTAGACACAGATAGGAGGGGATAGATAGAATCACGGTGAAGGATTTGACAACAGACTTTTGAGGAATGGAGCAAATTTCAGTAATCTCCCTTGGATAGATCAGCCAGGGAGTTGGGAGGTATCAACTTAGAATTGAACAGGACTCGTGAGTATTTCACACACTGAGACGGGTTAACACTTTCTTCTTGATTTCTATCTTTGTCTTCAACTCTTTTTTTCACTTTTACTGACATTAATGAACATCTTTCAGAATTCATGCTTTCTTTAAAGCATGAAAAAATGAAAGAGAGAAAGAGAAAAAAAAGAAATAGAAATAGAAAAATGAAAAAAAAAGGATATGGAAAGGGAAAAGGAAAAAGAAAAGGAAAAGAAAAAGGAAAAGGAAAAAGAAAAGGAAAAGGAAAAGGAAAAGGAAAAGGAGAAGAAAACGACATAGAAAAAGAAAAAGTAAGAGAAAAAGAAAAGATAGGAAGGGATAGATAGAATCACAGTGAAGGAGTTGACAACACAGTCCATCAGTCTTTGGCGAGATGGAGCAAATTTTAGTCATCCCCCTAAAAGTCACAAATCAGACAGATAATTGGGAGGTATCTGACTGAACAATAAGAAAGGGATGGGGAAATCTGGCAGGCTGTGGCAGGAGCATGTGTCTAAATGGCCTGCTGAAAACATGCCTTTAACCATGACCATTTATTTAGGACAGCTGGAGACACCTGGAGGATGAGGGATCAAATAGGCAGCAGGGAAGAGCAGCGGTGGGCGCCGGGATTTAGTCACAGGGCAATGATGGCACTGGCATCGCTGTCTGTGTCTCTGTACCTGAAAGCATCTGAATTAAAGGGAAAAAAAAAAAAAGAAAAAAAAAAAAAGACACAAAATCCCTACAAAGACTCATATTTACAACTAAAAATGGAACAAGACTCATGAGAATTTCTCATGTTGAAAAGGGTTAACACATTTTCATTGATTTCTATCTTTGTCTTCAATTCTTTGTTTCAGTTTTATTGACATATATGATCATCTTTTAAGCTTACAGCCTCAAAATAAATAAATAAATACATAAATAAAATTAGATCCTTTTGTCTTTTGCACGTGGCCTGATGCCCCTTTCACCTTCACAATTCCCACCAGACCTTCCATGCTGGAGAGTATGAGATCCAGCAGAGCACCTCTCCTCTTTGGTTCCTCCATGGCTTGGTCAAGAAGCTGCCATCTGTGCTCTCCATGGATCTGCTGGATGCCACATGCCCTGCTGTGCTGTCCCTGCAGCACATACTGGAGTGAAAAAGGCTCTCAAAGGGGAAAATGGCCAGACAACATCAGATTCCCATCTGTCTGCAGAAGGCTCCTTCCATTGACTGTCCCTGATCAGGAAGACAGGAAAAGACACTGATGGTCTCCTCTTTTGGCCATTTCCATTAGCTCTGACCTGGCTGCTCTTCCATCCCCAGGCAGAGCTCAGTGCACTCTCACAGGGGGCAGTCGCCCTTCTTTGTCTCCTCGCCCATCCATCCTAAAGACTCCTTGTGCTACAGTGCAGTTGTGGAAGCCATTCAACTGTGTCCCTGTGGTCCAAACAGGAGCTCAGGCCTGCAGCTCTATCAAGATTTCTAGCTTACTGTTTGTTGGTGTTTCCACTAGTGCAAAACCACAGAAGTAAACATCCTAATTGAAAGCATCACTGGACATAGCCTGACTGGATAGCTCATCTATGGTATCAGTGTGCTGAAGGTGGCACACAAACATTAGACCGATCGTGGGTCTTGGAGGTGACGTAGCAACACGGACACACCATGGGCATGGCTTTGCTGAAGGCCCTGTGCTGCTCTTGCAGCTGCATGTGAATTCACCAGACAGCCGGTGCTATCCCCTCTCTGGCCCTCAGCTCATGCCCAGGAAGGAGCTGTCTATCTCAGGGATTTCCCACATGGTTTACAAGCACTGGCACACATCAGGAGCAGCCCAGCAACAGTCTCGAGGAGTCAGTGAGCCTGAGATGCTCAACCAATGAGAGCCATGAGAGCATCACCTGCATTGGGTTTAGGGCATTGAACAGAATTGATTTCACTGACTGGTGTGCAATTTCTCCCTTGCCAATAGGGGATGTGCGCGCAGTATTGCAGTAATGAATAAGCACTGCTGCTATCGCTGCCATCTTTGCCTAACTAGAAATCTTTGACTTTGAGAGTTTCTCACACAAGGGGAGAGGGTAAGAAAGTAAAGAGGCACAGAAAACTAAGGGAAACTGCTCTTCTTTATCTTATCTATAAAAATTGATATGATGCTGTTGTGCATTTTTTTTTTAATTTTATTTTTAATTTTTTGCTAATGCCAGTTAGATAGTTTTAAAATATCCACACACCAAAATCTGACTACCAAGCAAATTTAATGAAAATGAAATGAAGGTGAGTTAGCGGAAAGCACAAGGCCATATTATATTAGGCTCTAGCAAATTTACAGGCAGTCACTGCACGAAGAGGTAGATCTGAGTTGCACATTATATGATTCCCACAAAGATTAAGGAAATCTGAAGCTTTCAATATATTTTTTTATTCTTATTTCATTTCATTTTTATACACCTGACCCAGACCCCAACCCTCACAGGAGCTGTAAAGATAACAGCAATAACCCGCAATGTAACTCTAATCCTAACCCTTACCCTGATTCTAAAATCGTCTCTAACTCCAAATGTAACAACAAAAATGATGCTAGAAGTTTGTAGCAAAAGGAACCTTAACCCTGATCATAATCCAAAAAAAAAATCATTAAGGTAACAATAATCTTTACCTTAAGAGTAATATTAATCAGAGCCCAGATGATGCCTGCATCCAATCAGAAGCATGCTTTGTATTATTTAAGAGTTGTATTTTTTCCAATGAACTCTCTCTATTATCACGTTTATAAAGTAACAGAGTCTGTTCTTTTTCTCCTGACACTATCCCTTACTCCTGACATCCCCTGGAAATGACCCAGATAGGGCACCATCAAAGTAATGCTAATAGTAATGTCAATCCTAAGGGTATCTCTAGCCTCAGTGTTAATGGGACGCTAACAACAATCCCAACAGCCTTAAACATTCTGGTGGTGTGAAAGAGGTGCTGCCTTGCACATGCTGGGCAGTCCCATTGCCTGTTAAATGCAGGCGGCAGCGTAGAAACATGATGCCCGTGGTCAGAATGCCCTGTGGCAGATCCTGGCACCGGAGAACTGACCGGAGAACCATGAGAGAACTGACAACAAATCACTCGACATCAGAACCGACCCAGTGATTATTTACAAGCCTTGGGTGACCCAGACAGGATCTCAGAGTGGTGAATGTAGGTACAGAAGTTGTTACTACTCTGTTTTCTTCTAAAAGCTGCTCAGCTGCTTTGCGTTTCAGACCATCCCTGGCTTCACTGTGTGCATGTGTCCAATTGATACCAGGTGGTTTTTTTTCATCTCAGAAGTTGGGGGGGGGGGGGGGAAGGGACATCAATTCAATTACTCATTTATTTATTGACAGACATTCACGTTTGCTACGTTCGGAGAAGTTTTTATTTGTTTGCTGTGGTTTGTTTTTTTCTTTTTTTCTTTTTATTTTTCCCCCCTTCCCTCCTCTTCCATCTTTGTGTTCTTCCCCTATAATCAAAAGAGAACGGATCCCCAGGGTCTGTCCCGCAGACGTTCTTTCCGTGGTCTCTGCTGCCACCTGCTGGCCAATACACGGAACTGCCACTGTTGGGCGTTTGGTGCCGCAGGAAGCACAACGCAGATCTGAGTTCTGACCGGTCTACGCAGCAAATCCGCCAATCTTTATTGCGATAAGCCCTCCACATGGCATTGCGCATGCACTCGAACACGCAACAGGCATAGATTTCTCTTAACTCCTTGAGGAGCAGGCAAGCAGAACAACTGAGCGCACCACTGCTTGTGATTGGGCCACCCCCATCATAGAGATGTGTGTTAGATCTTTTACCCACCCCTGGACTGGCCTTGTTGTTTAACGATAACCTCTGAAATCTGAGTTACTGGTTCTACCACCTGTAGTGTAGAATAGGTAGCCAATAAATGCTTTTCAACTGTGATGTATCTTTATTCTGCTCCATGCCAAACCTGTGACCAAAACCTCATAGGGGTTCACAAAGAACTCTGGCTCTGCCAGAGCCCCCATCCAGACCCTTCTTGAGTTACATTCACATCTAGTTTGGCTGAAAAGGTTGGACTATAAATACTCAGTGCTTGGGCCTGTTTAACAGATATTTTTTCCTGATTATGCTGTCCATCGATCTTTTTAAACTGAACTCCTGCTCTAATCTGGTCTTTAAACATTTGTTGTCTCAAGACTCTAATGGGTCCAGACTGGATTACCTTAGGGGCTGGACGCCTAAGTCATGGCAGCAGATGGTTCTCTGACCTTTCCACCACCATTCAGAGCCTGCATCTGGCTGTAGGCACTCTTGTCTCTCCATCAATTGGGCAGCCTGTTGTATTACAGCACCTGAGGGCCACTGGGGGGTTCAGTATGGATAACATAGACCCACACTGATGTAAAGGTGATGGCTGTAGGATGAGATCCCTCGTTCCTGATGAAAAATTTATTGACTGGGCTCTCAAAATCATCTTCATAGATTGCCTCTTTCATGCCTAATTCTCTAATATAATTTTGTTAGTCCTCCATAGAGGACCACAGGCTGATATTTAATGGTATGTCATTCTTATTTGGCCATGTTATATGACACACAGCCATAAATCATTCACTGATCAAATGGCTATCCTCATTATGTTGGACAGAGCATACAGTCTTTGCCTGAGGGCAGGGTGAGTAGTAATGGATGTCAATTTTGAAATTTCCAGTCCATTCACCACAGCGCTTTCTGCCTCCATGTCCCATAACCAGAGCAGCTATGCTGGCATGCTCTCTTGGTTTCTGTCTAAACCACTGTACTATATCCATCAGTTCAGCTGCTGTATTATGGGCAGCAGGGTTTGGGGGGTTGGACACTGGTCAGGGCACTCCCACCAGCCTATCCTGCATTTTTTTTTCATTTTTGGGTTACAATCAGTCAGATCTCAAATAGATCTAGTCCAAATGGAACCTCAAAATCTGATCTTTTAGTGCCTTCATTTACAGAGTCCATTTTATACAGATTCCCTTGTACAGGTTCCCCATGGTCTTCCAGAGAGATGTTCCTGATCTTCCATAGGAGAATGATTGAATTAGGTTTTTTCCCCATCAAAACTGCCACCTGTCTTTCCAGTTTTTCAACACTGTCATTCAATAGCTGATTTGCATCAGCCTGAGCCTCTTCAGTTATGTTCAGACAGTTCAAGGCCATCAGCAGTGGCCATGCCACCATGAACGCAGCTAACTGTCATTCTCAAGTTGTAAGTATGTATTTGCTAAGACCATGGAAATACTCAGTCAGGTGGGCCAGGGACTCATGGACCCTCCCTCCGTCCCACACAGGGCCCCATTTTTCAGTGACAGAAGCAATGCTGCGTTTTGAGGATCCTAGGAATCCCAGGACATGCCCTGACAAAAGGTCGTTCAAAGGGGTAGTCTTTCCCCATCCAAACCACCCCATGATATTCACTGAATCACAGAATTGTAGGGGTTGGAAGGGACCTCCAGAGACCATTGAGTCCAGCCCCCCTGCCAAAGCAGGTTCCCTACACCACGTCGCACAGCTCGGCATCCAGGCAGGTCTTGAATATCTCCAGAGAAGGAGATTCCACAACCACCCTGGGCAGCCTTTTCCAGTGCTCTGTCACCCTCACCGTAAAGAAGTTATTGCACACATTAGTGCAGAACTTCCTATGGTCCAGTTTCTGTCTGTTTCCCCTTGTCCCGTCTCCACACACTGCTGAAAAGAGTCTGGCCTCACCACTTTACCCCCCTCACCTCAAATATTTATAGACCTGGATCAGGTCCCCTCTCAGCCTTCTTTTCTCAAGGCTAAACAGACCCAGTTCCCTCAGTCTCTCCTCATAGGGGAGATGCTCCAGGCCCTTCACCATCTTAGTGGCCCTCCGCTGGACTCTTTCTAAGAGATCCCTGTCTTTTTTGTACTGGGGAGCCCAGAACTGGACACAATATTCCAGATGAGGCCTCACCAGGGCAGAGTAGAGGGGGAGGACCACCTCCTTCGACCTGCTGGACACGCTCTTTTTAATGCACCCCAGTATGCCATTGGCTTTTTTGGCTACAAGGGCACACTGCTGGCTCAAGGTCAATCTGTCGTCCACCAGGACGCCCAGGTCCCTCTCAGCAGAGCTCCTCTCCAGCAGCTCTTCCCCCAGCCTGTACTGGTGCATGCAGTTATTTCTACCCAGGTGCAAGACTCTACACTTGCTTTTGTTAAACCTCATCTGGATTCTTACTGCCCAGCTCTCCAGCCTGTCCAGGTCTCGCTGAATGGCATCACAGCCTTCAGGCGTGTCAGCCAATCCTCCCAACTTCGTGTCATCAGCAAACTTGCTGAGGGTGGTCACTATCCCCTCATCAAGGTCATTGATGAAGATGTTGAACAAGACCGGACCCAGCACAGACCCCTGGGGGACGCCGCTAGTTACAGCCCTGCAGCCAGACACTGCACAGCCAACGACAACCCTCTGCACTCTGCCAGTCAGCCAATTCTCGACCCACTTCACTGTCCACTCACCTATCCCATACTTCCTCAGCTTTGTTATAAGTATGTCATGGGAGACTGTATCAGTTATAGAGGTTATAGAGTTCAATTCCTGTAGTCAATTTGGCGGCCCAGGTGGGACCAGCTCTGTTCGCTGCAGGACCAGCTGAGAGAGAGACACTTTTGGCGCACCCTGAGATTTCTCTGAAGGACTCCCTTCCTCACCTGATCACTGCAGGGACAGACAAGGACCACCCATAGGTGGACCAGGTATGTGTATGGTAAGTGGAGCCCATATGTCTTGAGGAGACATCCTACACAGTTTACAGCCATACGTGCTGCTCCCAGGGAGGTGAGCTCATGGCTTTGGTTGCCAACTGGGGTAGGAAGACTCCTTGGGTGAGTTCCTATGAAAGGGAACTGTATGTCATATGAATGGAAACAAGAACAAATACTCTCTCCCAGGTGGTTGGCAATACGAGGGACCTAGGTTGGTCTCTCCTACGGGTATGGGATATAGTGGATAGCCTGTCAAATGGTAGCCTGGGTTCTCCAAGTTGTAATCACGGGGCTTATAGGTTGTATGTTCAATATTATCATCTGCTTTAAGTGTTTTGTACCGTGTGTCAAGCCGACTCTGGGAAAAACATTAACGTTTGCAACTGGTCGACCAGAGTATGAGTGTTATTAAGATTCCAGCTAGAAAACGTTGTCAGCATTGTGTAGTATGAATAAACCATGGTTTTTGATCTAAATGTCAGAGTGAGTGTGGTGTGAGTTAGACACAGAACAGCTGCAGGGTGAGTGCCGAGTCCCGATCCATGTTTCCTTCCTCCTGTGAGGGAAATGGCCAGACACAGACAAAGTGAAAGACTGTGTTGTCTGTCCACTCATAAGTACTTTCTGCTTGTATGTAAGAAGATGGGAGTTTGTACTCTGTAGATTAGTAAGATGGTCCTGAGGAGAGGTGTACATTCCACCCGACCAATGAGTGTCAACCCATTTATGTAATACTATGTACTGCTTGCGAGGAAGTGTGTGAGGGAGGTGGTTCAATGAGTGCTGATTCTGTGGCACAGTGTTTATAACTGAAGAATACAGACTGTATTAAGGGAGTTTATGTGCACTGAAGAACTGTACTGTTTGACAAACTGTTTTGATGGTATAAGAAAGTGTAATTGTTAATGATATATGAAAGTGTACTTGAGGGAATGTGGAAGTGTATCTGAGCATAGAAACAGAGGAAGCATTTACAGAGGAAAAAGGGTTAAAGCGAGTTTACCTGCACTGTCATGAGAGCAACACCCTGCACCGCTGCCCTGTAAGCTGAGCAGAGCAGAGCAGAGACACAGTCCCCATGTATCAGGTAGTGTTATTCTGCTTACCAAATGAATGAGTTCACTACAGAAGAGGCAAATCTTCCCCTCTGCTCCATTTGTGGCATACTCTGGAGTTCAAGGCATTGCAAAGCTATGGCACATCTACTTTCTTTCAATGATGACACCTTAGTGTGCTCTGGGCTCTCATTTCAATTGCATCTATAGAAGTCTAGGGTCATGCCAGCTGACAGGAAGCTGGCAAATGTTGTCTCGTTGTATGGAAGAGCAAGAAAGATGACACGGGCAATTATGGACCTGTCAGTCCAGAGCCTGGTAAAATTATGGAGAAAATGATGGTGGGAGTTATGGAAAAACAGCTGAAGGACAATTCTGTCATCCGTCGCAGCCAACACAAGTTTGTGAGGCGAAGGTCCTGTTTAATTTAAGCTCATTCTGTGACACAGTTATCCGTTTAGTTGACCAAGGGAAGCCAGTTGATGTAATCCTTGAGGGTTTCAGTGGAGATTTTGACACTGTTTCTCACAACCTTCTGGACAGTGACTTGCGGAATCAAACTCTATAATCCAGAGATGGGTTATAAAGCAGGTATGTTTATTCCAGCGTTGCGCAGCGCCGGGTGCATGGGGGATAGCTCCTCCAAACTTGCACACCGTAAAGAGAAAAGTGTGTTACAGATATAGGTTAAGCTAATACATAATCAATAGTCTCCTCCTCAGTTTGATTACATATTCATTACATTCCCTATGGCCCCGTTCCCCGCAACCCCATTCCCTCATTCCCCCTGACCCCATTCCCCGCGACCCTTGCCGTTGTTTTGGGGTGAAATTCTTCTTCTGTTTTCTTCTTGGTGTTATCTGCTGGTACCATTCTCCCACGTAAGCATCGTCTTGCCCGGGGGTATCCAATCCTTCTTCTTGTCAGAGGTCTCTGGACAGTTTCTTCTTATCTTTATTGCCCTCTTCTCTGGTTTTCTTTTGACTAAGTGTCTGTAATTCCCCCTTTCCCTGCACTTTTAAATGTACAGTTACCCTTTGTCTTGGTTTCTGTGAAGTTCCCCTTTCCCTTTCTATAGCAAAGTGTAACCTTACCACCATTTTGAGGCTTTGCTCACTCTTCAATTCCCCCCTTTTCTTTAATCTAGCAGGCTTTTACCTGCTAGATTCTTAATGGGTCTCAAAATAGGCTCCACTCTGTACCTATTGTCTCAGCTCATGTCTCTTCCAAACCCCATATTCCCTTCTGGTATCCTGGCACAGACACAAAAAGCACCTTATAACAACACAAGTAAAACACACCAAGAGTAGCAAGGTGATGCAGACTAAGAAAAACTGTTTTAGTCATCCTAAATTTGGCAACTAGTAAGTTTATCCCATGATCCAGAGAAAACTATTCCCCAATCGGTGTTATCCCTGCCTACTCCATGTTGCAATGCATCTTTGGATAAACAGGATACCTCCTTTTGGATTGTCCATCAAGCATCTGCAGCAGCATCCTCAATTGTTTCTAAGGTTACAGAAATTTTCATACAGCGATACCCCCCCTTTTCTTGGGAGTTCTGTGAACTCAATTTGCCACTGTTGCCCTGGAAGGCCCTCTCCTGTGAGGCCCACTTGTGCCCTGTTCCTGGTACTGGGACTGTACTTTGTAGTGTTGGTTTGCTCAATATATTCTCTTACCTTCCCTTATAACCAATTTCCATAAAATACTAAAGGGCATAACAGTGTGTCCATTTGGGCATGAACCCATCTGTCAGCTTGCTCTCTTCCTTTCTAAATCATTAATTGGACTCCTGTTCTCTTTAGAATATTTTACAGGTTTTGACTTGGCTTCAGAGATTTTAAGTTTACCGTCTGGAATTGAAGCCCTCTTCGACTGCCTGTTCTGCCACCTGATCTATCATCTTATTTTCTGTATCCTGTACAGTGTTACATTTCTGATGTCCTTTACAACATATAATAACCATTGGTAGATTTAAATCAGGCTGTTTTCCTTGTGTGTGAGCAATCCTTGCTCTTTTCAGGTGGTACTATGAGCGTGTGGCACATATTTAGCATCTGTCCATATGATTAAAGCTCTTGTCAAGGCAGTTATTTCAGCCTTCTGAGGGGAAGTCCCCACAGCTGGTGGTTGTGCTTCGGTCACCTGCTCAGTAGCAGTTACTGCATGTCCTGCCTTACAGTCTCCTTGTCTCATAAAACTGCAGTTGCTGGTAAACCAGGTGTCTTCTGCATCTTCTAAGGGTTCGTCCTTCAGGTTCGACTGACCGGCTGGAATGTGCAGCTTCAGTTGATTCAAAGCAGTCATGTAATACTGGTTCTCCGGGAGTTCCGCTAAGGAAAGATACTGGGTTGACAATATTAGTCACAATTATTTCTACATCACCCTGCTCTACCAGGATGGCCTGGTATTTCAGGAATCTTTGGGGTGAGAGCCAATGAACTAATGTCCCCCTTTTGCCTCCAATACAGTAAACACTGTATGAGATATTAAAACTGGTGTCCTTTGGCCCAGTGTAGATTTATAGGCTTCTTGAATATTGAGCACTAGTGCAGCCACCGCCCTCAGGCACCATCCCTTACTCACTTCAAGCTGTTTGAGGTTTACCATCAGTCCGTAGCTATGTATCCATGGTCGGCATCTTCCCGTCATTCCTGGGAACGTATGGAGTTCCTTGGCAGTTTGCAGCTCAGGGGTTTAGCAGATGGCTTCTTTCTTGGCAGTCCTTAAGGTTCAAAGTCCAGCTGTAATTTCTGAGTTATTTGTGCTTTCTGTAAACCAAGAAACTCAGCAAACTCTCAGTCTATTATACACAGTCCTTTTGTTGCTGTGGCATCCACATGCTCCAGTAAAGTTCCACCCTAGGATGGAGGATCCCAGGTCTCAGGCTCACAAGTTGACCGGTTCTCAAAAGTCATTCAGCTGTTCTCACAACCCTGGGTAACACTGTCCAGGTTAACTGAGTCTCTTCTCCCTTTATTAGGGCTTTCCTATTCAAAGGCAAATAACCTTAGGCTTCCTTTAGCCAAACCAAGCAGAAGAGACATCCCTCAAATCCAGAAGGTAAACTCCACCTATTCATTCCTTAACTTGGTTGATAAAGTGCATGGATTTTCCATCACTGAGTGTATCCATTCAACAATTCCATTACTTGTCTTCATGTCTTCTACCAAACTACCGAAAATTTAGCAAATTGGCAAAACTGGAGTTTTGTACTTGGATTCCCATTCAATTAGTAATTCAAACTCAAAAAAATTATCTATTATTTCTTTTATCCTTGTACAGTCACATATCCTCAAAGGGCATCACTTTACCCTGAGTGGGTGAGCTCTTGCTTTTAACTTGTATTTAGGGCTTAATTTTTGGCCCTGATGCCCACACCCCTAAGTGTGTCTTAATTGAGATTGCTGTGGCTCCTGGGGGTATAACATTGTTTTTCCCAGTTTGTGTTAATAGTCAGACTTACAATTCTTAATCAGCCAATATTGTTTGACCTTTAGCTCCAGTTTTATTAAATTTCTTGCCAGGGTAACCTGACAGGTACAAGAATTCCTGTATTCCTACTTGTTTTCTTAGCTTATATTTAATTAATTCCAAAAGTAAGCCTTTTCTTGTTGGGCAGTAGCACCTACTAATGTTACAAAACCATCTATGGGTAGTAAGAAGCTCCCATATCCATCAGAAAATGAACTACTTTATCCTGCTTCCTTAACTGCAGTTTCATCGGTGTATCTGCTAGGGTTAACTTCCCAAGTTCTCATTGTTCAGTTCTGCAATCAGAGACAATTCCTTCTCACTCAGCTTGGTCGGATTTCTCTACCAGTGTCCCACTGCAGTTTGCACACTACTTTCATTCCAGTGGGGCAGAGCCCTCCCTGGGCTCTTCAAGCCTCCCTCCCCCCCCTTCCTCGTGGGGGATCCCTGGGTCCTATGGCCCTACTCTAGCACCACAACAGAAACAGCTGTTATTATTCTCAATTCCCTGAACATCTCTGATTCTCAATCAGGTGTTTGTTTTGTTATTTGTTGTTGTTGTTGTTGTTGTTTGTTTGTTTTCTTCTTATTGTACACCTCTCTTCAGACCTGACATCCCTGTTTTTATCTTTGCCTTCCTCAACCTTTGTCCTTCCCAAACTTTCTCACTTTCCAAACTCTAATCATTACATTTCACCTCCCCTCCAGAGCCATCCAGTGCTGCCCAGATTTCAGATTTCTCAGATCTCTGCACCTGAAGTCTATTCTCACTTCCAGTGCCCTGTCCTCTCCACCTTCCCCTTTGCTGTTTACAGCAGCAGTCTCTGACCCTGGCTCCCTCTCCCACTCTGAGAGTTCTGATTGCAGGGGAATGGTGCGGGGGGGTTGTTCTCATGCCAGCACAGATAAACTCACTTTCTCTTTAACCCTTTTTCCTCTGTACACTATTCCACTATTTGTACCCTCAGTTACACTTCCACGTACTCTCAACTATACTTCTGTATGCCATTAACAAATACACTTTCTTATCCCAGCAAAACAGTTTGTCCCATTCCCTTCAAGACCCACAAATCAAACAACACAGTTCTTCAGTTTCCATAAACACCCTTACTACCTTATAACTTTCCCTTAGCAATCCATATCATTCAGTTATAAACCTCTCACCACAGAGCCAGCACTGACTGACACACCTCCCTTACACCTCTTCGCAGGCAGAACACAATATCACATAAATGGGTTGATACTCATTTCACACGGCCATCCCGCTATATGTTCATTGTCCCTATCCTCTAGCTTATACATCAACCACCACTGATTACAATATTTAATCAGGATTTTTCCGGCTCAGGGTTCCTCCTGGTTTCCCAGCAATATCTCACCAATGTGTCAGTATACACCCCAGGGGTGAGCGCGCAAGGACCTCTTTGCTCTGTGATTTCACCATCATAGCTTATTATACACCACCGTATTCTTTTAGAAGTAAAACCACTTCTGACACAACAGCATTGTTATGACTTATGACCACATACTTTACAACAACTGGTAATTAATAATACAAAATAAACACGTATTAAAACAAAGATAAACAAGTATTGGAGACAACTTTCGCTTCGTCCGTCCCCGGCAGTTTCCCTCGTGGGAGGATGGAACCGTGGGTCGGGACTTTGCACTCGCCCCGCAGCTGTGCTGCGTCTCACTCACACCACACTCACATGACAATTCAAACAGAATTACAATATATCATTTGTTAAGCTTAACCAAAGATGTTAAGAACACCGGTGCTAGTGGTTGACTTAGGTCACCTATATAGACAGCGTTGTACGATACCAATTATCCCAAGATTACCCAAATCACCCTGTGCAAGAGAGCAGACAAGCTCTGCCCAATTAGCAATCACCTGAGGGTGAGCAATAGCTCTTTAACCATGTGTACGACTTACTGGTCCCTTTGTAGGCACTCCCTAGGGAGGCCTCCTAACACAGCCGGCAACCTAACCTAACCCGTGAGCTCACGTCCCTTGGGGGGGAGCACGCTGACTCCTCTCTGCCCTGCGTAGGACGTCTCCTCACGACTTACGGGTGCCCCGTTTCCCAGTCTCACATACCTGGTCCACCGATAGATGGTTCTTGTCTGCTTCTGCAGTGATCAGATAAGGGAGGGGAGTCCTTCCGAGAAATCTCGGGGCACTTCAAAGGCGTTCCCCTTCTCAGCCGGTCCTGCAGCTGAGCAGAGGAGGTCCCACCTGGGGTGCCAAATTGACTTGCAGAATCAAACTCCATAACCATGAAGTAGTTACAAAGCAGGTATGTTTAATGAGTGATGCGCACACACCCTGGTGCAAGGGGGATAGCTCCTCCAGACTTGCACACCGTCAGGAGAAAGCATGCAACAGATATAGGCTGAACTAATACATCATCAATAGTTTGCAGGAATTGGGATACATATTCATTACATTCCTGAGACCCCATTAGCATGCAGTCCCTCCCCCCTTGCACATGCATAGTGATTTGTGGGGGTTGTTGTGGGATGAAGGCTCATCATCTTCCTCGCTGTAAACTTTCGACCCTTCAGGAGGGGCACCACCCAAACTGGTTCCAGCTTGCACTGTGGACATCTAATCACCACACTGTTCTTGGGCTGTTCCACCCTTATCTTCATGGCCTTCATCCCCTTGTTTTCTCAAACTTAGCTTCTGCAATTCCCCCTCTCTCTGTTCCCCCTTAACATAAACTGTCTGTAACTACCCATTGCCTTAGTGAGGCCCCCTTTCCAATTCTGTAGCAAAGTGTTCCCTTTTCATCTACTATGGGGTCCCTTTTCACTATTCACTGACACTTCATGATGGATGGGCAAGGAAGATGAGGAAAGGCTGCTGCCCTTTGTGAGAGTGCACTGAGCTCTGCCTGGGGATGGCAGAGGAGCCAGCTGAGAACTGAAGAAAAGATTTCAAAGAGGAGAGTGGCAGATTCTGTTCCTTGCTTCCTGATTAGGAAGAACAAGAGGAGGGGGACAGGCAGGAATCTGAGTTACAGCTCAGATGGAATTGTTTTCTTCAGACTGCCTGCTATGGTGCAGTGTTTTGGTTCTTGGAGAAAACCATTGATAACACTCTGATGTTTACAGCTGCTCCTAAGCAGTGTTGTACAGAGCCAAGGCCATGGTCAGTGGAGGGCACATGGAGCTGGGAGGGAACAGAGTGAGGACAGCTGACTGAAAGTGGCCAAAGGGACGTTCTCTATCAGCTGACAGCAAGCAGAAATTGTATTGAAAGGGGTGGGAGTTCATCTCAGTCTTTTCTCTTCCCAGGGCCCAGCTGGGCATCAGTCTGGTGATGCTGAGCAAGTGCTTGTGCATCAGTTGTTACATACAATTCCATATCCACAGATATATAGTGATAACTATTACTCCTCTCCTTTTATCTCTCCTAGTAAATTGCTTTGTTACAACCCACAAGTTGTACTTTTTTTTCCCAGCTCTCTTCAACATCCCATTAGGAATGGGGCAGTGCACAAAGCACTGTGCGCTGTTGAGCCACATGTTGGGTTCAACAACCACTTGTTGTGCCCGATGTGAGTCTCCCCGGGGTTGAGATAACAGCACATCTGTCCAGAGCGAGTTAACACAGGGTTTTGAGGGAGTTGGAGAACTGCAGGCCATGATGCCGATAGTTTCCCTATGTGTGGAGCTTGCTGAGTCTTCTCATGAAGCTGCATTTCACAGCTCCTTGCTTGCTGCTTGTTTGCCCTGCTGCATTATTTGTCAACTCAGAATGCTGGATTAGGGTATTTATTTTGCTATACTGTTTGACCTCAGTTTGTACCACGATAAAATTGGCAGCTGACAAAGTGAAGTTTTGTGCACATTCAGCTCTGTGGTCATCTTTGGGTTTTGGAAGTAATATTGTTGGTATGATTAGAAATTCCACATTTTACATTGTCTTCTCTGGGAGCCCAGGGGTGTTCAAGGAGTGACTGGATGCCATGTTGAGGGACATGGTGTAGTGGGAGCTATTGGTAATAGGTGAACGGTTGGACTGGATGATCTTTTCCAACATTGGTGATTCTATGAATCTATGATTGAGGTTAAACAATTATTCAGGAATATCACTGAGAGATCTGCCCCAAGGTGAGAAGGCTCTGCATGGCAGGGGGTGTGGGATGGTCTGGGCAGCTGCCTGGAGCGGTGGGCACCCCCAGGGCTTTGGAACTTCATCTCCGAGCAACTGCAGGATCCTGAGAAACAGGTAGAATATTGGGGGCAGGTCTGCTGTGGCTCTGGTAACCCGCAACAAACACACATGACTGCAGTGTGCCAGATCCAGAGAGCTGGATCTGCTGACAGTGCTGCAGCCTCTGCAACTCCTGGCACAGACCTTGCAGCAGCTCCAAGGTTTTGCTATACGTTCTGCAGTTGCTCCAAGCTCTGGACAGATCCCGCTGTCACTCCACCCCTCATATGAGCTCAGCAGTCACTCCTGCTACGGGTCCTGTAGCTGTTCCAAGTATGGTAATAAGAAAATGCAACAAATTCCAAATTCCAAGGGAGGAAGTACAGCCCTGCGGTGGCTCCAACCCCTCCAATGAGCCCAGTGGCAGCTCCAACTTAGTCACAGTTCTGTGGTGATTCCAGCTCTGGCAATGAACTCTGAGGTCACTTCAACTTCTGCAACAGCCCAACAGCCACTTCAGCTCCTACAGTGAACCCTGTGGCTGTTAAAACCCCTGAAACTAGTCCTGGACTTGCAAATAGATATGCATATGTATTAGTATCTGTGCATATATGATTGCAACTGCATATGTTGTATATGTGTGAAAATATACTAAATATATTATATATGTATAAATACATTTGTCATAATTATTATCCTTTTCTTTTTCTCCTTGTCTCAACCCATAAACCTTAAACCACAGCACTGTCCCGAGATGCTTAAGGATTTCCTTGGGACTATTCAATCTGATCTAGTCATACACTGAAGAGCACCAGATGATCACGAGGTCTTCTCAGGGAGCAGCTCCTGATGTATATTCTTTACATCAGTTTGGAAGAGGCCTCCCTCCAGTTCTCTGGTCCTGCTCTAAAGGGGCCCTCTTGTTATGGCAGTGCCAGCAAGGAGACCAGCTCTGACAGACCTGTTCATATTGCCGGCTACTGACTGCAGCCCCAGAGTGCTGCTGTAGATGCAACGGGACTATCATGAGACACACAAGACCTTCAGGACTGCACAAATGAGAGGGCTTGAGAGCACTGTGGTGGTGTAAAGAGATCAGAAATGAAAAGAGCACGTTGAGCTGCTGTCTGTGGCTGTACTTCCCCAAATCCAGACAAAGTAGGAAGGAAGAAAAGCTAAGCAAATGTCTATTTTAAAACCTTTTTAGGTACCTTAAAATGTATTCAGGGAATCTGGTTACATGTTTCCATGAGCTCTTGGATAGAGAAAATGGAAATTAGGTAGGAAAGAAGTGAAATATATTTTTATTTATAAGTTCAATAATATTTTTTTCTTTTTTTTTTTTTTTGCACTTTGCTATATCTCACACAATCAAACAACAAAAGAGGCATAAACCATAAAGAACCATCACTGGGAAACCAATGAGGAGGTTGTGCATTTTATGGAAGCTGGAATAGTGTGTACTGCAGAAACTTCCTGAGAGCGTGCTTGATCTCCTTGTTCCTCATGCTGTAGATAACAGGGTTCAGGGTTGGAGGAACCACTGCGTACAGAAGTGCAACTGTCAGATCCAGGAGTGGGGAGGAAGTGGAGGGGGGCTTCAGGTAGGCAAAAATGGCAGTGCTGACAAACAGGGAGACCACAGCCAGGTGAGGGAGGCAAGTGGAGAAGGCTTTGTGCCGTCCCTGCTCAGAGGGCATCCTCAGCACAGCCACAAAGATCTGCACATAGGACACAACTATGAAAACAAAGCAACCAAAGAATAAATTGGCACTAAAAATTATAAACACAACTTCCCTGATGTAGGAGTCTGAGCAGGAGAGCTTGAGGATCTGGGGGATTTCACAGAAAAACTGGCTGACAACATTGCCTTGGCAGAGAGGCAGTGAAAACGTACTGGCAGTGTGCAGCAGGGAATTGAGAACCCCAGTGCCCCAGGCAGCTGCTGCCGTGGTGGCACAAGCTCTGCTGTCCATCAAGGTCCTGTAGTGCAGGGGCTTGCAGATGGCAACGTAGCGGTCATAGGACATGATGGTGAGAAGGGACAACTCTGCTGACATGAAGAAGACAAAGAAAAAGAGCTGTGCAGCACATCCTGTGTAGGAGATGGCCCTGGTGTCCCAGAGGGCGTTGGGCATGGCTTTGGGGAGAGTGGTGGAATTGCAGCCCAGGTCGAGGAGGGCCAGGTTGAGGAGGAAGAAGTACATGGGGGTGTGCAGGCGGCGGTCGCAGGCTACGGCTGTGCTGATGAGGCTGTTGCCCAGGAGGGCAGCCAGGTAGATGCCCAGGAAGAGCCAGAAGTGCAGGAGCTGCAGCTGCCGCGTGTCTGCCAACGGCAGCAGGAGGAACTCACTGATGGAGCTGCTGTTGGGCATCTGCTGTTGTTGGGCTTGGAGTCCTGCTCAGAGTGCAGAAGATAATGACAAGTCCAGACCATTCTCAGAGACACTCCTCCTGCTATACTATGAAATGTTTTAATTCTCCTACAACAGTGTACATTTAGCACCATTACTTGCATTTATTTCATGTATTTTAGCATTCCTTAAGCAGAAGAAGCATATGGAGCTCTAACCTTCCTCTTCTTTTCTTATCCCTTCTCCCTGGATATTTCCTACTATTTCTTGTCTTATCTTTACCCCAAGTGCTCTTAGAACCCCCTACCCCAGCTTCAGTGACATACAGTTTCAGTTAGATAATGCTGCCTGTTTTTATGATAAGCAAATTATTCATGCCTGCAGAAACTGAAGATAATTACAATTGGTTCCATTCTTAGAAAAGGCGTAGACTGAGAGCACATCATGTGTGACTGTTCACAAAACAAGCAAATGACTGAAAAAAATTCTCAGATCTCTGACAGCCCCTTTTAGATTTCTGACTCCAATCCTTTTTGCCCCAGAACAGGAAATGGAAACCCCCTGCCTTGGCTCTCTTCTTGCAAAGTACCCTCAGAAACATTCAGTTGTGCAGTGGAGCTGTGATCCCCCTGCCCCAGGCAGCAGCTGTGGCAGCACAAGCCCTGCTGGGGGGCTCCTTCCCCCAACACGTCTCTCTGCAGCGCCCTGGGCAGCTCCCCGGGCAGGCTGAGTGCTGAGCCTGGCAGGCGGCAGAGTCCCATACCCGGCACACAGCCCCTGGGGCACAGCAGGGACCCTGCTCTGCAGGACAGCCCTGGGCACCCGCCTGCAGCCCCGGCTGCACAGCCTGCAGCCGTGCTGGGATATGCAGCCCTCATGGCTGTGCTCTGATGCTGCAGCACCGAAGCCCTCAGCTGTAGCAGAAGGCTATTAACACAGTAAAGGTATATGCAGTGCCTGCAGCCAGATCTGCTACTGGATGTCACAGATTAAGTTAACCCTCTATGAAAAGCATCTGCATGGTCTGTAGTGAGACTTACCCTGTCATGGTCTGTGAGCAAACCTCTTGCAGTGAGCTCGAAGCCCTCTCACACCACACACATCCTGTAAGCTCTCTCCAGTTTCTCTCCTCTTCTTCTGTCACCTGCAGGCTGTGCTGTGCACGAGATCTGCTCCTGGGCACAGCTGTCTCTCTGCAGCTCTGCCCACTTTTATGAGCTCCCTGTGTCCCAGGAGCCTGGACAAGCAAGCAGCAGATTATGTCATTTTTATCCTTCCCACTCATCTCTCCTGAAATGTCCCTGTGTCCTCATGGCCAACAGCTCCTGAAAGACAACAGCATCATGACTGATCTTTGAAATCCACTCAATTAACCACCACATGTCCAGTGGTCAGAGAGTGACTGGAGACATATAGCGAGTACTACCAGACTTCATTTGATGAAGCACAAAGGACACCCAGAAAAGGACGGGGAGGTTTGGACTTTCCCTGTGCAGGGCAGTGATCCAGCTGAGGCAGTGCAGGAGTCTCATCCGTTGACAGAAATCCTGGAGCTGAAATGGGATTCAGCTCCCTACACACCCACAGGAGCTGGGATTCCTCTGGTTCAGTTCAGAAGTGCACAAGGAGTTGCCTGCATGTGAGCTCCTGCTCTGAGTCCTTGGTCCTTCAGCAGGGAGGCAGCTGCTCACACACAGACACTGGGTGATGCCCAAGGTGCCTGGGCTGCTCCTGATGCGTGCCAGTGCTTGTAAACCATGTGGGAAATCCCTGAGATAGACAGCTCCTTCCTGGGCTTCAGCTGAGGGCCAGAGAGGGGATAGCACCGGCTGTCTGGTGAATTCACATGCAGCTACAAGAGCAGTACAGGGCCTTCAGCAAAGCCATGCCCATGGTGTGTCCATGCTGCTACATCACCTCCAAGACCCACAATCAGTTTAATGTTTGTGTGCCACCTTCTGCACACTGATACCATAGATGAGCTATCCAGTCAGGCTATGTCCAGTGATGCTTTTCAATTAGGATGTTTACTTCTGTGGTTTTGCACTAATGCAAACACCAACACACAAGAAGCTAGAAATCTTGGTAGAGCTGCAGGCCTGAGCTCCTGTTTGGACCATGGGGACACAGTTTAATGGCTTCCATAACTGCACTGTAGCACAAGGGGGATACCGAGTCTTTAGGATGGATGGGCGAGGAGATAAAGAAGGGTGACTGCCCTCTGTGAGAGTGCACTGAGCTCTGCCTGGGGATGGAAGAGCAGACAGGTCAGAGCTAATGGAAATGGCCAACAGAGGAGACCATCAGTGTCTTTTCCTGTCTTCCTGATCAGGGACAGTCAATGGAAGGTGCCCTCTGCAGACAGATGGGAATCTGATGTTGTCTGTCCCTTGTCCCATTTGGGGGCCTTTGTCACTGCATTATCTGCGGCAGGGACAGCACAGCAGGGCATGTGCCATCCAGCAGATCCATGGAGAGCACAGATGGCAGCTTCTTGACCAAGCAGTGGAGGAACCAAAGAGGAGAGATGCTCTGCTGGATCTCATACTCTCCGGCATGGAAGGACTTGTGGGAACTGTGAAGGTCAAAGGGGCATCAGGCCATGTGCAAGATGCAAATGTATCTCTTTTTATTTATTTATTTATTTTGAGGCTGTAAGCATAATAGTTGATCATAAATGTCAATAAAACTGAAACAAATAATTGAAGACAAAGATGGAAATCAATGAAAATGTGTTAACCCTTCTCAACATGAAAAATTCTCATGAGTCTTGTTCCATTATAAGTTGTAAATACGAATCTTTGAGGTGATTTGATGTCTTTTTTTTTCTTTTACTGAAACTACAATGTTTTCCAGAACTGTGTTCGCTGGACACAAATGTCTTCAGGTTCAGAGACACAGACAGCGGTGCCAGTGCCAATGCCCTGTGACTATAGCCCGGTGCCCAGCACTACTCTTCCCTGCTGCCTATTTGATGTGTCTCATCCTCCAAGTGTTTTCAGCTCTCCTAAAGAAATGGCCATGGTTAAGGGCATGTTTTCAGCAGGCCATTTGGGCACACACTACTCCCACTGCCCTCCAGATTTCTCCATCCCTTGCTCTTTGTTCAGTCAGATACCTCCCAATTATCTGTCTGATTTCTGACTTTCAGGGGGATTACTGGAATTTGTTCCATCTCCCCAAAGTCTGATGGAATGTGTTGTCAACTCCTTCACTGTGATTTGATCTATCCCTTCCTATCTATTCTTTTTCTTTTTCTTCTTATACTTTTTCTCAATCACTGTCTCTTTTTTATTAAGGCACGAAGTCTGAAAGATGTTCATTAATGTCAGTAAAAGTGAAAAACAGATTTGGAGACAAAGATAGAAATCAATGAGAATGTGTTAACCCATCTCAATGTGTGAAATACTCAGAAGTCCTGTTCAGTTTTAAGTTGATACCTCTCAACTACCTGGCTGATCTATCCCAGGGAGATTACTGGAATTTGCTCTATCTACCAGAGTCTGATGGCCTCTGTTGTCAACTACTTCACTGTGATTCAATCTATCCTATCCTACCTCAGAATAAATCATTTCTTTTAAAAATATTCCATATGAAAGACAAACTTCAATAGATGCAGCTTGAACATGGCATGCAGTTGATCACTGTGTTTTACTGTTCATTCAATTGCATCACCTTTCTTTCCATTTCTGGCCAGATAAGAAAGAGAAATCTTTCCTTTTCCATGTGTAGCTGGTTCTCTGAGGAAAGCCAGTGGGAGTTGGTGCAAAGCAGTTTTAACACTGAGCGGATGAATGCAGAGGAGAAGAGTGATGTGAAGAAAAGTAATGCAAGTCCCATAGGTCCAATGTGAGCAGAAATTGTGTGGGGAGGTTGAGAAGGACCTTTGTCAACACAGTAACAGTACAGAACTCATTAGGACATCCTGGATTGGTATCAGTTGCACAGTGCTGCTTTAAACCCAGATATAAATAAAGAGAAAATAAATTTATAATGGATTCTACCTCTTTATTCTCTATCCAGATATCCCTCCTTTTTGCTGAACAAGTTCTGATAACCTGAAGAAGATAACAAGATGGCATAAAACACAGGAGATTCTTTAGGTTATAATGGTCCCAGGGCGCATTTGATGCTGAGTCGATCAGCCTTCAGTGCAGAGAGAAGTTTGCACAGAGTGCTCAACAAGACAAAGTCAGAAGTAACAGTGAAGTTTCTTGGAGTATTAATGGGCCCAGTGAGGGCCATTACCAAGCAAGCTTCCCAAGGGACTTGTTAGAGAAGATAACTGGAAGCCATGACTACAGGCAGGCAAAGGCACTGGCATGCTAAGAAACCTCTCCTTTGCCTTACAAAGCAGACAGGTCAAGCCCTGATTGCAAGACCAGTGGTAGAGAGATCCTGTCTCTCATGTTGGCTCCTGGCATTTCCTGGGGCAATGGGTTGGAATTTTGTATGATGTTAAATGAAAGACATGGGGACAGAAGATCCCAGGCTCTACATGTGGTGCAAGGACGCTGTGAGGTTCATGTCCCATATGAGACCTATGTTTCATTGCAGGATGTGAGAAGGGATGTGAGAAGGGCCCAGTCTGAACAAGCAGTCAATCCCTGTGAAACTCTGAACTTCAAATCTCTCAGTTCCAGTGCCCTCCTTTGCACATTCTCCCAGAGTTTGAAGTCCTTTATGTTCTGCGGTGCCCAGAAGTGCACCTAGTGCTGCTAGTGAGGCAGTAGCAAAGCAGAGCAGAGGGACGATCCTTTCCCTCACCCAGCTGGCAGTAAGTTGCTTCATGCACTCCAGGGGACCGTTGGCTTTCCTGGCTGCCTTGGCACACTGCTGACTCACATTCAGTGTGATGCTGACCAGCACCCCAACCCTTTCCAGTCAGACTCCTCTCCAGTGTCCCATATCCAGTCACTGTGTATGTCCAGCATTGCCCCTACCCAGGTGCACAATCAGGCACTTGTTCTTGTTATACTTTATGCACTTGGTGCTTAGTACCAACTGGTACCCACTTCTCTGACTTGTCCACATCTCTCTGCAAGTCCTCTCCACCCTCAGTGGAGGCAACAGCACCTCCTCATCTGGTCTCATCAGCAAACTTGCTCAGAACATCTTCTAGTCCTGCATTCAAGTCATCTGCATAAACATGAAAGGAAAGTGGCCCCAAAATGGAACCCTGGGGACCCCGACAGTGACCATCTACCAGCCTGATGGAACCCACTGACTATAATCCATTGGGACTGACCTACTGTCCGACTGCTCACCCACCACATTGTGTTTCTGTCTAGCCATATGCAGAACATTCTGTCCAGAAGGTTGTTGTGAGAAACAGTATCAAAATCTCCACTGAAATCCTCAAGGATTACATCAACTGGCTTCCCTTGGTCAACTAAACGGATAACTGTGTCACAAAATGAGCTTAAATTAAACAGGACCTTCGCCTCACAAACTTGTGTTGGCTGCGACCAATGACAGAATTGTCCTTCAGCTGTTTTTCCATAACTCCCACCATCATTTTCTCCATAATTTTACCAGGCTCTGGACTGACAGGTCCATAATTGCCCATGTCATCTTTCTTGCTCTTCCTTACAACGAGACAACATTTGCCAGCTTCCTGTCAGCTGGTATGACCCTAGACGTCTATAGATGCAATTGAAATGAGAGCCCAGAGCAACTAAGGTGTCATCATAGAAAGAAAGTAGATGTGCCATAGCTTTGCAATGCCTTGAACTCCAGAGTATGCCACAGATGGAGCAGAGGGGAAGATTTGCCTCTTCTGTAGTGAACTCATTCATTTGGTAAGCAGAATAACACTACCTGATACATGGGGACTGTGTCTCCACTATTCTCTGCTCAGCTCACAGGGCAGCGGTCCGGCAGGGCGTTGCTCTCATGTCAGTGCAAGTAAACTCACTTTAACCCTTTTTCCTCTGTAAATGCTTCCTCTGTTTCTATGCTCAGATACACTTCCACATTCCCTCAAGTACACTTTCATATATCATTAACAATTACACTTTCTTATACCATCAAAACAGTTCGTCAAACAATACAGTTCTTCAGTTCACATAAACTCCCTTAATACAGTCTGTATTCTTCAGCTATAAACACTGTGCCACAGAACCAGAACTGACTGAACCACCTCCCTCACACACTTCCTCGCAAGCAGTACATAGTATTACATAAATGGGTTGACATTCATTGGTCAGGTGGAATGTACACCTCTCCTCAGGACAATCTTACTAATCTACAGAGTACAAACTCCCATCTTCTTACATACAAGCAGAAAGTACTTATGAGTGGACAGACAACACAGTCTTTCACTTTGTCCGTGTCTGGCCATTTCCCTCACAGGAAGAAGGAAACACGGGTCGGGACTCGGCACTCACCCTGCAGCTGTTCTGTGTCTCACTCACACCACACTCACTCTGACATTTAGATCAAAAACCATGGTTTATTCATACTACACAATGCTGACAACGTTTTCTAGCTGGAATCTTAATAACACTCATACTCTGGTCGACCAGTTGCAAACGTTAATGTTTTTCCCAGAGTCGGCTTGACACACGGTACCAGACACTTAAAGCAGATGATAATATTGAACATACAACCTATAAGCCCCATGATTACACCTTGGAGAACCCAGGCTACCATTTGACAGGCTATCCACTATATCCCATACCCGTAGGAGAGACCAACCTAGGTCCCTCGTATTGCCAACCACCTGGGAGAGAGTATTTGTTCTTGTTTCCATTCATATGACATACAGTTCCCTTTCATAGGAACTCACCCAAGGAGTCTTCCTACCCCAGCTGGCAACCAAAGCCATGAGCTCACCTCCCTGGGAGCAGCACGTATGGCTGTAAACTGTGTAGGATGTCTCCTCAAGACATATGGGCTCCACTTACCATACACATACCTGGTCCACCTATGGGTGGTCCTTGCCTGTCCCTGCAGTGATCAGGTGAGGAAGGGAGTCCTTCAGAGAAATCTCAGGGTGCGCCAAAAGTGTCTCCCTCTCAGCTGGTCCTGCAGCGAACAGAGCTGGTCCCACCTGGGCCGCCAAATTGACTACAGGAATTGAACTCTATAACCTCTATAACTGATACAGTCTCCCATGACGTACTTATAACAAAGCTGAGGAAGTATGGGATAGGTGATTGGACAGTGAAGTGGGTCGAGAATTGGCTGACTGGCAGAGTGCAGAGGGTTGTCGTTGGCGGTGCAGTGTCTGGCTGCAGGGCTGTAACTAGCGGTGTCCCCCAGGGGTCTGTGCTGGGTCCGGTCTTGTTCAACATCTTCATCAATGACCACCCTCAGCAAGTTTGCTGATGACACGAAGTTGGGAGGATTGGCTGACACGCCTGAAGGCTGTGATGCCATTCAGCGAGACCTGGACAGGCTGGAGAGCTGGGCAGTAAGAAACCAGATGAGGTTTAACAAAAGCAAGTGTAGAGTCTTGCACCTGGGTAGAAATAAATGCATGCACCAGTACAGGCTGGGGGAAGAGCTGCTGGAGAGGAGCTCTGCTGAGAGGGACCTGGGCGTCCTGGTGGACGACAGATTGACCATGAGCCAGCAGTGTGCCCTTGTAGCCAAAAAAGCCAATGGCATCCTGGGGTGCATTAAAAAGAGCGTGTCCAGCAGGTCGAAGGAGGTGATCCTCCCCCTCTACTCTGCCCTGGTGAGGCCTCATCTGGAATACTGTGTCCAGTTCTGGGCTCCCCAGTACAAAAAAGACAGGGATCTCTTGGAAAGAGTCCAGCGGAGGGCCACAAAGATGGTGAAGGGCCTGGAGCATCTCCCCTGTGAGAAGAGACTTAGGGAACTCGGTCTGTTTAGCCTTGAGAAAAGAAGGCTGAGAGGGGACTTGATCCAGGTTTATAAATATTTGAGGTGAGGGGGGTAAAGTGGTGAGGCCAGACTCTTTTCAGCAGTGTGTGGAGGAGGGACAAGGGGAAACAGACAGAAACGGGACCATAGGAAGTTCTGCACTAATGTGTGCAATAACTTCTTTATGGTGAGAGTGACAGAGCACTGGAACAGGCTGCCCAGGGTGGTTGTGGAATCTCCTTCTCTGGAGATATTCAAGACCTGCCTGGATGCCGAGCTGTGCAACCTGGTGTAGGGAACCTGCTTTGGCGGGGGGGCTGGACTCAGTGGTCTCTGGAGGTCCCTTCCAACCCCTACAATTCTGTGATTCTGTGAATATCATGGGGTGGTTTGGATGGGGAAAGACTACCCCTTTGAATGACCTTTTGTCAGGGCATGTCCTGGGATTCCTAGGATCCTCAAAATGCAGCATTGCTTCTGTCACTGAAAAATGGGGCCCTGTGAGGGACAGAGGGAGGGTCCATGAGTCCCTGGCCCACCTGACTGAGTATTTCCATGGTCTTAGCAAAGACATACTTACAACTTGAGAATGACAGTTAGCTGCGTTCATGGTGGCATGGCCACTGCTGATGGCCTTGAACTGTCTGAACATAACTGAAGAGGCTCAGGCTGATGCAAATCAGCTATTGAATGATGGTGTTGAAAAACTGGAAAGACAGGTGGCAGTTTTGATGGGGAAAAAACCTAATTCAATCATTCTCCTATGGAAGATCAATAATATCTCTCTGGAAGACCATGGGGACCCTGTACAAGGGAATCTGTATAAAATGGACTCTGTAAATGAAGGCACTAAAAGGTCAGATTTTGAGGTTCCATTTGGACTAGATCTATTTGAGATCTGACTGATTGTAACCCAAAAATGAAAAAAAAAATGCAGGATAGGTTGGTGGGAGTGCCCTGACCAGTGTCCAACCCCCCAAACCCTGCTGCCCATAATACAGCAGCTGAACTGATGGATATAGTACAGTGGTTTAGACAGAAACCAAGAGAGCATGCCAGCATAGCTGCTCTGGTTATGGGACATGGAGACAGAAAGCGCTGTGGTGAATGGACTGGAAGTTTCAAAACTGACATCCATTACTACTCACCCTGCCCTCAGGCAAAGACTGTATGCTCTGTCCAACATAATGAGGATAGCCATTTGATCAGTGAATGATTTATGGCTGTGTGTCATATAACATGGCCAAATAAGAATGACATACCATTAAATATCAGCCTGTGGTCCTCTATGGAGGACTAACAAAATTATATTAGAGAATTAGGCATGAAAGAGGCAATCTATGAAGATGATTTTGAGAGCCCAGTCAATAAATTTTTCATCAGGAACGAGGGATCTCATCCTACAGCCATCACCTTTACATCAGGATGGGTCTATGTTATCCATACTGAACCCCCCAGTGGCCCTCAGGTGCTGTAATACAACAGGCTGCCCAATTGATGGGGAGACAAGAGTGCCTACGGCCAGATGCAGGCTCTGAATGGTGGTGGAAAGGTCAGAGAACCATCTGCTGCCATGACTTAGGCGTCCAGCCCCTAAGGTAATCCAGTCTGGACCCATTAGGGTCTTGAGACAACAAATGTTTAAAGACCAGATTAGAGCAGGAGTTCAGTTTAAAAAGATCGATGGACAGCATAATCAGGAAAAAATATCTGTTAAACAGGCCCAAGCACTGAGTATTTATAGTCCAACATTTCAGCCAAACTAGATGTGAATGTAACTCAAGAAGGGTCTGGATGGGGGCTCTGGCAGAGCCAGAGTTCTTTGTGAACCCCTATGAGGTTTTGGTCACAGGTTTGGCATGGAGCAGAATAAAGATACATCACAGTTGAAAAGCATTTATTGGCTACCTATTCTACACTACAGGTGGTAGAACCAGTAACTCAGATTTCAGAGGTTATCGTTAAACAACAAGGCCAGTCCAGGGGTGGGTAAAAGATCTAACACACATCTCTATGATGGGGGTGGCCCAATCACAAGCAGTGGTGCGCTCAGTTGTTCTGCTTGCCTGCTCCTCAAGGAGTCAGGAGAAATCTGTGCCTGCTGCGTGTTCGAGTGCATGCGCAATGCCATGTGGAGGGCTTATCGCAATAAAGATTGGCGGATTTGCTGCGTAGACCGGTCAGAACTCAGATCTGCGTTGTGCTTCCTGCGGCACCAAACGCCCAACAGTGGCAGTTCCGTGTATTGGCCAGCAGGTGGCAGCAGAGACCACGGAAAGAACGTCTGCGGGACAGACCCTGGGGATCCGTTCTCTTTTGATTATAGGGGAAGAACACAAAGATGGAAGAGGAGGGAAGGGGGAAAAAAAAAAAAGAAAAAAAGAAAAAAACAAACCACAGCAAACAAATAAAAACTTCTCCAAATGTAGCAAACATGAATGTCTGTCAATAAATAAATGAGTAATTGAATTGATGTCTGTTTCCCCTCTCCCCCACCCCCCCCCAACTTCCGAGATAAAAAAAACACCTGGTATCAATTGGACAGATGCACACAGTGAAGCCAGGGATGGTCTGAAACGCAAAGCAGCTGAGCAGCTTTTAGAAGGAAACAGAGTAGTAACAACTTCTGTACCTACATTCACCCCTCTGAGATCCTGTCTGGATCACCCAAGGCTTGTAAATAACCACTGGGTCGGTTCTGATGTCGAGTGATTTGTTGTCAGTTCTCTCATGGTTCTCCGGTCAGTTCTCCGGTGCCAGGATCTGCCACAGGGCATTCTGACCACGGGCATCATGTTTCTACGCTGCCGCCTGCATTTAACAGGCAATGGGACTGCCCAGCATGTGCAAGGCAGCACCTCTTTCACACCACCAGAATGTTTAAGGCTGTTGGGACTGTTGTTAGCGTCCCATTAACACTGAGGCTAGAGATACCATTAGGATTGACATTACTATTAGCATTACTTTGATGGTGCCCTATCTGGGTCATTTCCAGGGGATGTCAGGAGTAAGGCACAGTGTCAGGAGAAAAAGAACAGACTCTGTTACTTTATAAAAGTGATAATAGAGAGAGTTCATTGGAAAAAATACAACTCTTAAATAATACAAAGCATGCTTCTGATTGGATGCAGGCATCATCTGGGCTCTGATTAATATTACTTTTAAGGTAAAAATTATTGTTACCTTGATTGTTTTTTGGATTATGATCAGGGTTAAGGTTCCTTTTGCTACACACTTCTAGCATCATTTTTGTTGTTACAAAAGTGTTGAGTTAGAGATGATTTTAGAATCAGGGTAAGGGTTAGGATTAGAGTTACATTGCGGGTTAGTGCTGTTATCTTTACAGCTCCTATGTGGGGTGGGGTCTGGGTCAGTTGTTTAAAAAATGAAATGAAAAAAGCATAAAAAAAATATATTGAAAGCTCCAGATTTCATTAATCTTTGTGGGAATCATATAATGTGCAACTCAGATCTACCTCTTCGTGCAGTGACTGCCTGTAAATTTGCTAGAGCCTAATATAATATGGCCTTGTGCTTTCCGCTAACTCACCTTCATTTCATTTTCATTAAATTTGCTTGGTAGTCAGATTTTGGTGTGTGGATATTTTAAAACAATCTAACTGACATTGGGTAAAAATTAAAAATAAATAAATAAATGCACGACAGCATCAATTGTATCAATTTTTATAGATAAGAAGAGCAGTTTTCCTTAGTTTTCTGTGCCTCTTTACTTTCTTACCCTCTCCCCTTGTGTGAGAAACTCTCAAAGTCAAAGATTTCTAGTTAGGCAAAGATGGCAGCGATAGCAGCAGTGCTTATTCATTATTGCAATACTGCGCGCACATCCCCTGTTGGCAAGGGAGAAATTGCACACCAGTCAGTGAAATCAATTCTGTTCTATGCCCTAAACCCAATGCAGGTGATGCTCTCATGGCTTTCATTGGTTGAGCATCACAGGCTCACAGACTCCTCAAGACTGTTGCTAGGATTCATTTCCATATAAGGTCAATTACCAACCTCTTGTTTTTAGGTCTGCCTTGTACTTTTCTGTGGAGAGAGAAGGGCAATGTTTCCAAAAGTCAGTACATTCATTCTGTCCTGTGCTGGGCTCTACCCACCCTGTGTATTTATCTTGTGCTTGTCTCAATTCTCCCCATGTCAGAACGCCCCCAGTCTGAACTTAACTCTGTTCAGCAAATTTCTTGGTGCAAAAACTACTTATACAGCTGTTTTACAAGAGGGTTATACATTCAGTTAGGGCCTACACTATGTACTGAAAATACTGGAAACCTCCACTGCAAAAACACAATCTACCTCTCCCATCTGAGCAACCTTGCAGACCCTGAGCACACCAGGTTATTTCTGCTTTCATAGCATTTGCATGCTGTAGGGTGAGCACAAGGTTCTGCTGCTTGATTCTTCTGCAAGAGCTGCCTACCGGCAAATGGTTGCAGGGATGGAGGATGTGACAGAAAGCATTTGTCTCCACAAGAGCAGAGTTACATTCAGTGCAGAGTGTGAGAGTCAGGTTGGTGTGGAAAAGCACTGACACGCTGGGGATGATGCAGTGCTCACATGTCTAACACTCACAGACATTACTGTCAGAAGGATGGTGCTGTGTTGTGCTTCTACCTTTGGCAGCCCCTGGAGAAATGCTATGGCACACAGAACACCTTTGTATTGCACTGACTGCTGCCATGCAGCATGGATTTAACACAGCAAATCCAGAGGAGCATGACTGCATCTAACTGCCCTGAGAAAAACTACTGTAGCTGAAGAGATGAGGAGGCAGCTGCTCATCTGCAGAACAAGCAGTACTGCCAGACATTGGGCCAGGTGAGCACCTCCTGCTGCAGCGTGATGATGACAGGGCTGGAGATTATCTGCAAAGCCAGCTTAAAAGTGGGAGACATGAGTCAACATGGCAGGAGGACAGAGGTGTTAGGGAGCAGCCAAGGCATCAAAGAGTATCAAAAGGCTTTGAAAGGTATCACAAAGCAACAGCCAGGAAGACTGGGATTATCATGAGCAGCAACCTGGATGCTAGAGATTATTTGCTCCCATACAAAATGGTAGAGATCTTGCTGCAGACATCCCAAAGCCAGGCAAAATGGGAACCCAGAGCTCTGCCTGCACGAACCCCACAGCCATCGCGTTGCAAGCTGAGCTGCCTTGCTGTTTGTTGCATTCATCCCAATCCCTGTGAATGAAGACTCAGAATGCAGTCGAGGCGATGACTGAGCATGAGAGTGACTTTATTCAATAAAAGACAGGAGGGCTTGAGAGGTCAAGGGTGAAGATGGGACTCCTCTTGTCAAGATGAGAGTGGCTCAGAGCTTGTGCTGCTGCCTGGTGCCTGGGACTGGCAGCCTGACTCTAAGTCCCCATCTAAGATGCTCAGCTTCACCTCACTGGTGCTGACCTGCTCCTGCATGGTGGTGCTGCTGTTGGGGCACTCGGGCTGTGCTTGGGATGGGCAGCACTGCAAAGGCGCTGGGTCACAATCCAGGCAGGCGACTGCTGTGTCTGGCAGGCTCAGGTCAGCATCTTCAGCAGAGCCAGGAGATATGAGAGCATGAACGTGGATGAGCCCCTTGTGTCCATCACTGTTACCATGTGGAAGGCTGTCATCCGAATTGCAGCAATTTGTGCTTAATAAGAACTCTCCATTGATGGAAACACACTGCACATCACTACTTGGTTTGGATCTCTGGGGTTGACAAGGGCTCGAATCACCTAGGAAGGCATAGAAACACAAGGGTTAGTGTCAAACATTTGCAAGTTGAATCATGAAAGAGGTTGTTGATACTTGGTAATAGAGTGGCGTCAGGAAGAAGCAAATAGGCTTCAAGCAACAGAGCCACTGTCTTTAAAGTGATCCTCGTGCAGGTCCAGCTCGTGTGTTGTTTCACTGTAATCCGCTTCTTTGGGTCTACCTAGTGGGCAGCAACACTCGAGCTGTTACTGATATCACTGAAAAGAACTGGAGACAATTGTTCTATTCCTAAGAGCTTCAAGGTGCCTAGAAGCACAAATAGAAACCAGCAGTATTTCATCACTTCACCAAAACGAAGGTCAAACACCTGAGCTGTGAAGAGCAGTTACAGAACCTATGCATAAGATCACACCAGACATACTTTGTTCTAACAACAGTTATGGCACATAGTCCATTTCCTTCAATATTCCCAAAATGAAATGATGTGGAGCATTACAGGGAAAGAAACACTGCACACAGACACTATGACCCTGATTATACTCAAGCAGCAGACTTAAAACAAGTCAGAGTTTTTGATTCCAGGATATTTCAGGACCTATCATGTGTGAAATTCAGTTACACAACAGTGCCTAGGTGCCTGCGTTTCAAGCAACTTTCAGATCACTGCCATGTAAAATAAAAACAAATTCAGTGCAGAAATAGCAATCCTGTACCTTAGTACTCATGAGATTATCCATTTTTTACAGCACTCTGACTAAGTTCTAAAACTTGCTCATCCCAGTTCACTTCAACAAGTTCCACCAGTTCAAGCAACGCAGTTCTGAGATCCTGTGTATGTTATGCGGATAGAATTGAACAGTGCAGAAATAATCTCTGACAGCTTTAAGAGCTCCGTTCTGCTTACAAACTCTCAGTCCAAAACTATTCGCAGTTTTAAGGAAATGAACACCTGAAGCAGTTGGATCATCTGCCATTTGCTGCATTCTGCTTCTTGGCATCATGATTAGCACAAAGGGTTTTCTGCTGTCCTGCAGAGATGGACGAAGTCCTGCTTACAAATGGACCAAGTTCCAGTGTACAGCAGAGTTTGTACCAGACTAACAAGCCTCGTCATTCAATTCATTTGCTCAGGTTGTTATGCACTCAGAAAGGAAACAGAACTAACTGTTGAATTCTGAAGGTAATCTGTGGGGTCCTGTAGAGAGTGTTTTTTACAGCTAGTTAGCTGAGAAGGGTCGTAAACACGGTGCGGTTAATCAAGCAGCCATAACACCTGCAAGGACAGTGAGAACATCAGGATGCCCTGTGATGGTTAGAAACTAGCCATGGTTCTGGGAACTCAGCAAGGGAGTATCTTTCAGGATGATAACAACAAGCTGTTAAGATACTCGGGGATGGTATGTAATTGGGAACCAATGATGAGCTCCACTTTTGCAATATGTATGAGCTAATTATCCGTATTATAAAGGTACACACAGCCAAGGAATAGATGAGATTAGCTGATCATGTCAATGACAGGTGTGGTCGTCTGCTTTTCTCCCGCCGTTCTGCAACATCGTTGTTATTTAGTGTCACTGGGTTCGTTAAACTGCTGTTCATTCTCAGATCGTTGGTTTTTTTTCATTTTTTCCCTCCTAGACCCATTCACAATCTCCCTTCCCTTCCCCTCTCGGCCGTGCTGCACCGCGCTGTTAGAGAGGGGAGGTTCTTTGTTCCTTCTCTCCCTGGGTTTGTTCCCACTGTCACCGAGTGAGCTCTAGAGAGAACTCCGTGACACAAACTCATTGCAAAGTCTAAGCTAGAAGAAGCGTCATCTCAGTGTATCCCAGAAAAAGAACAGCGTTGAGATTTTAATTGGTTTTGGTTTTTTGTTTTATTGGGGGTGGGTTGTTTTTTGTTGTTTTTTTAGGGTTTTTGGGGTTTTTTTTTGTCTTTTTTTTTGTTTTGTTTTTTTTTGGGGGGGGGGGGGGGGGGTGGAGGGGTGAAAGGGGAAGGGAGAGGGAGGGGACAGTTGTTTGGTTATTTTTAATATACAATAAAGCTCTGCAGTTCCGCTGTCAGTCGCCTCAGAGAGTTCCCGAAGGAGCTCAACCACATTCTGCTCAACATCGAGTTGTTCCATTGAGTGGAGCAATGGTAGTCTTGCAGATGGAGCAGTGCAGGAATTCTGACAGGATCTCCAGGTGTATCCAGTTCATCAACTGAAAGCTCCGCAACCAAATTGGAAGGGACCAGTCCTCTTGTGCCATCTGTCAGCTCTCCCTGAAACCAGCCATTCTCACCCACATCTCCAAAGACATTACGCATTGTCCGGCAGTCAGAGGAAGCTCGTTTTCTGGGTCCTCATGAGGACCCTCAACAGGAATGTAGTTGTGTCGAGCTAAGAATCTTCAAACTGCTGGTGATACCTGTCCTGGAGAACGCAGGATGAAGGACAAAAGCTCTGCTCTCACATTCAGGGCCGTCCTCTGACAGAAGGCAGCACTCAGGACTGTTCCCAAGGATCTCTTTCATGGCTTTCAGTTCAAGCTCCTGGTCGTCCAGATGACCTTGAAGACTTCGGGCCTCTTCAATGGCAGAATGGAACGGACTGGAGCTATTACGGAGATTCTTGTTTGACTGGGTCAGAATCTGTCTCGTTGCCTTCCCCAGCTCCATCTGCTGCTTCTGCTGCTCTCTTTTCCCTCTTGCGCGCTCTGTGAGAATGAGTTTCAGAAAGCACTACTCAGTGACAGGAAATAAGGGGAAACTTGAAAGACTTTGCAACCTAAGTCCTGGCAGTGTACTGCCAGCGGCTGATTTGGCCATCCAGGATCCTGGCACCACAAATGCTTCATTGCCAAATGCAGCAATAAGGTGTTCTGGGGAAAGGCCAACTCACAGGTAGTCTTTGAGCACCCATATCACAACACCAACGGCCAGCACCAGCGCAGGCAGCAGCATCGCTGAGACCGTCACCGGAATGTGGCGCTTCCGCACAGATGTGTGAGCAGCAGCCTCTGTGCTTTTGCCTGTGTTCATCCCTGGAAGAAATGAGACAATGTCCCACGTTACCTTCAGCTGCACTACAGATAATCTCTCAGTGTGCTTCATGGACCCAAGAGGTCATTTTGTCAGTGGGTGCCTCCGTCTCTGGTGCCGAAGCACCGGAGGACAAGAAGGATTGCTTCCACCTCTCGTTGGGTATGGAGAGGCTGCACAGGTACTACCCGTGTCCTCCTCTGGGCCGAAAGCTGGGGCTGTACTCTGGGGTCTGGGCTTGGTCCGTGGGGAGAGCTACAGAGCAGAATCCCTCACGCTTTTCCCGGCATGTGTGTCCTGAGCTCCCCCTGTGGGACGCCCCCCAGGCTGAAGGTCAGGCTTCAGCCAGCACAGGGCACAGCCAGAGCCAGCCCAGGGGAGAAACACTCCTGCAGGCTCCTACCACACAAGACCCTGCTCATCACCCTCAGGTGGCTTCGTTCCAAAAGGGCAAACTCTGCGATCTGGGAGCGGTGGGAGCTGAGCAGGGTCACAGAGGTCTGCTAGTACCTTCCCTGGCACATTGCTGGAACAACTCTCCACACCCCACGAAGGCCAGCCATTTTCAGAGAGCCACCCCTGGCTTCTTTTACATGTGCTCTATGCTCACACGCTCAGGTCTGGCTGCTGACCTGGTGTGCAAGAGCTGGCAGCAAGAGCCTGCAGGCACGCAGTGACTCTGGTTCGTGACACCGTATGATCATAGGACAGAAATTACCTGGCATGCCGGTTGGTGCTGCCTGCATTCCTCTGTCCGGGACGGGCAGTGTGGGATATCCGCCTTCCTGCAGTGCATCCGGGACTGGCAGTGTGGGATATCCGCCTTCCTGGAGTGCATCCCGCTCACTTTGTTGGTCCGTTCCTTTAGAAAGAAAGCAGGGCAGTAGGATTGGGATGTCACGTGCCCTCATCGAAAACTGAGCTTCTCCAATCCCGAGCTCAGGTAAAGTCCAGGCCCCCCCCCAAGTACACTGTGAGCCCCTCTGTTACCCAAGGGCATTTGGGCCCTCCCAGCTATTGGACAATGCTGACTCCCTCACACCTCTTGAGGAATCAGCTCCTGTGCAAGGCCCTCACATACTGTGCTGTCACCAGCCCGTCACAGCCAGGTAGCGGCAGGCTGAAATCCAAGCTCTAACACACAGTCCAAGCCTTCAGAATTAGCATCTCCACCTCATTTCCAGCATTAGCAAAGGCAGCCAACCCTGCTTAGGACGCTCCTCCTGCCTTGAACTTGCTCAGCTGCACGGAGGGCTTTGGATGAACAGAAGCACAGCGCTTGCCACTTTGCCACTTGCTGCCATCTGGGTGCCAACGACTGCACAAAGCAGCTCTGACAAGTAATGGTTGTGCTGGGGGAGCAGCTGCCTCTGGGTCTTGGCTGGATGCAGACCATCTGGCAGCAGACCAGCTCTGGTGCTTGACAGCACCTGCAAGGTGATACACGGAACACGGCTGCAGCACGGCTCTGACCCATCCCTTCCTGCTGTGCAGGCTACAGCCTGCCCACACCTGTATATCACACCTCAGCTTCCCAGGTCCCACAGTGAACAGACTGAAGTATACCCACCACGCTCTGCCTTCTCCATTTCCTTCAGCAGTCGCTTCAGGAGACGGGATGAGCCCTGAGAGTATTTTCCTCGATTGGATTCATCCTCTTCTCTTTCCGGACCTTAACAGAATGTATGAAGTTAAATATCATGTGCATGAAGATCTGAAGATCAGCGGCGAGTCAGCCAAGTCAGTGAAGACAGAGTACTCACTGCTGGGATTCCAGCTGGGCTCCAGCACAGGAGGAAACCGATGACCGGGCAAGGCCCACACTGGGGGCACTTCTGCAACCAAAGACCCATGAAAAGTTTTAGTCACACACTACAGCATCAACTGAGTAGCAGAGCATACAGGGGACAGGGCCTGCAGACACAAGTGTGATCAGACACAGGTGAGGAGAGCTTCCGGCACATGTGGGGGCCTCCTTTTCCCTGAGTGACCTGTAGGGTCTGGCGGTGGTTGGGGAATGCCACAGCCCAAATACAAAGGTCTGGGCTCCCTCAGCTGCAGAGGGGCAGCGGTAACCTTCCCACTGAAACGTGGCAGCTCTCTGAGAGAAAAAATACTCATGGCTCATCTGTGCAAACCCTTCCGGGCACAAACAGGCTTGGAAGACCTGGAGAGGATCTCCAGTAAAATTGCACCCAGGTAAACCATGAGAGCATGAACGTTTCAGCCTCCAAGGAAACAGACACTCACAACTTACCCCTGGGTCGTCCCCCAGGCACAGGCATGAAGTCCGGATCCAAAGGAGCATCCGGAAAGGGAGCACGAAGCTCATCATCTAGAATCAAGAACAGATGAGATAAGTTCCCACTTATATACACTATATGATGTGATCTCCTTCTCCCTCAGTAACTGGATGTGGAGAATAACTCAGGTCATGATTTCCAAAGTTGCAGGGTGGACGGGATGACCCGTAGGCTGGCACCTGGCAGCGTATGCAGTGCTCTCTCCGGGCCACGTGCCACATCTCTCACAGATTACGTGGAAGAAGATGCCCATCACCCCCTACCCAGCAACACCCCCATGGAAGGCAGGCCCCAGGCAAGTGTACTACAGGGCCGTGGGGACACAGCCTGACTTCTTGCTCCCAGCGCTGCTCAGTTTGGGTCCCATCTCTACCCACTCACCTGCTCCCCGTGCTCGCCACGGAGCAGCACAGCTCTCCTGAAAACTCATGGCCACCAATAGGAGGAAGAGGACAAGGCGGGCAGGGTCCATGGCCACCCCCACACTTGCACCACGCTTCCAACACCACCGCTGCAGCCACAGTGAGTGTCGCACTGAGCCAAGCCTGCAGCCAGGCCTTGTGAGCTCATGACGCAGCTCAGCACAGTCATAGGATGGGGCATTGTGACCTCACATCTCTGTGATTCCGGGTGGTGGCTCCCCGCAGGCTGCTGCTCTTGTGATGCACTGCACCAGGGCTGTGTGGGGCTGGTGCTTACATCATAGAAATGCAGAATCATAGAATGGCTTGGCTTGCAAGGGACAGTGAAGAACTCAGAACCCCAGCCCCACTGCCTCGGGCAGAGATGCCACCCACAGAGTCTTGCTGCCCAGAGCTCCATCCAGCCTGGCCTTGAACACCTCCAGGGATGGAGCATCCACAACTTTGCTTGGCAAACTTTTGCAGAGCTTCAACAACCCCAAGAAGGCATTATTTCCAGCCTGGTGCAACACCTCAGGCCAGAGAGGTAGTGACGCAATATGCACAGGTTATCCACGCGTGTGAAGCGTACTGCAATTAAGCAAGCCAAGCGGATAAATCCTCTCCAGTGTGGAGGATGATGGCTGAAATACAAGCTGAACTGCTGAACCAGGCACCAATGGGGCTTATGTGTTTGCGTCAAAAGACAAAATACCAAGCAGAGAGCATGGGAATCAGATATTGTTTCTGAAGCAGAATTAAGTTTAAAAAAATTGATTTCACAGTCTGACATCAACCCTCCTCCACCCCTCCCATTCCCCCCCCAGCGCACCCCTCCCTTCCTTCCCTCTTTGTTTAACAAAGACTTTGAATAGAATCATCATATCAATACTACAATTGCTGGCCTGGGATTATTATCACCTCTTTCGGGTTCCTGGACAGGAGAGGTGCCCCCCACTGATTTCAGTGGTCCTGCCTGGGTGGTGAGGTGACTTCACAGAATCACAGAATCACAGAATCACAGAATTGTAGGGGTTGGAAGGGACCTCTAGAGATCATCGAGTCCAACCCCCCTGCCAAAGCAGGCTCCCTACACCACGTCGCACAGGCAGGCGTCCAGGCGGGTCTTAAATATCTCCAGAGAAGGAGACTCCACCACCTCCCTGGGCAGCCTGTTCCAGTGCTCCGTCACCATCACTGTAAAGAAGTTCTTCCGCACATTCGTTCGGAAATTCCTATGCTGTACTTTCATCCCATTACCCCTAGTCCTATCCCCACGCACTACTGAAAAGAGACCAGCCTCACCACTATGGCTCCCACACCTCAAATATTTATAGACCTGGATCAAGTCCCCTCTCAGCCTTCTGTTTTCAAGGCTAAACAGACCTAGTTCCCTAAGTCTCTCCTCATAGGGGAGATGCTCCAGGCCCTTCACCATCTTTGTGGCCCTCCGCTGGACTCTTTCCAAGAGATCCCTGTCTTTTTTGTACTGGGGAGCCCAGAAATGGACACAATATTCCAGATGAGGCCTCACCAGGGCAGAGTAGATCACCTCATTCGACCTGCTGGACACGCTCTTTTTAATACACCCCATAATGCCATTGGCTTTTTTGGCTACAAGGGCACACTGCTGGCTCATGGTCAATCTGTCGTCCACCAGAACGCCCAGGTCCCTCTCAGCAGAGCTCCTCTCCAGCAGCTCTTCCCCCAGCCTGTACTGGTGCATGCAATTATTTCTACCCAGGTGCAAGACTCTACACTTGCTTTTGTTAAACCTTATCTGGTTTCTTACTGCCCAGCTCTCCAGCCTGTCCAGGTCTCGCTGAATGGCAGCACAGCCTTCAGGCGTGTCAGCCAATCCTCCCAACTTCGTGTCATCAGCAAACTTGCTGAGGGTGGTCACTATCCCCTCATCAAGGTCGTTGATGAAGATGTTGAACAAGACCGGACCCAGTACAGACCCCTGGGGGACGCCGCTAGTTACAGGCCTCAAGCCAGACACTGCACCGCCAACGACAACCCTCTGCACTCTGCCAGTCAGCCAATTCTCAACCCACTTCACCGTCCACTCATCTATCCCATACTTCCTCAGCTTTGTTATAAGCTGAGGAATTAGTATCGAGACTGACACAATTAGTATCGAGACCCTGTTGCTTTTGTTGTAGAAAATACCGCGGTTTAAATGTGGTAATGATCCAGATTAGAGAAACAATAGGGTTGTGTTACCTCCGCTTTAACATGTTAACTTTACAAAATTTGTTTTTGAACCATTGCTCCCCCTCCTCGTGTGTGTAGGAAAATAAGGGAAAGAGATACCTAAGAAAATCTCTTAGGATGTACATTGGCATATCAGAGGGATATTGCTGGGGAACCGGGAGGGACTCTAAGCAAGAACACCCTCATCAAATAATGTAATCATTGGTGGTTAGTATATAAGTTGGAGGACGGGTTAAAATGATCCCAAAACCAGGAAAAAGGATAGGGAAAAGTTGTTTAAATATTGTGTTAGATATGGCCTAGAGATCCACTACAGGGAAAATCAATATTTGGCCAAAATATGGATCTGATGAGGGTTGGGTTTGTCAGATCTCGAATTTATATGTAAAGAACAAAACCCCTTTTCAAAGGAGGAATCAGAATATGCTGCCTGTTGGATACAAGAAATCAGCCTGTTATTAGTAAAAAGAAAAAGGCCCGGACCAGGAAGGAGAGGAATTAGAAAAAGGAACTAATCAATGGGACCCTCCTGAGAATCTCCCCCCCATATAACCCCAATGTAGCACAAAGGGAGACAGGCGCTGCCCCAGTAAGAGGAAATGGTAAAGCACACAGGGACATTTCACAGAAAAGAGGGGCATGCTGGGCTCAGGAGAGAATTAAAACAATGTAAAAGGGACATAAAAATTTCTCCTTTCCCAGACACTAGCTGTACCAGCACCTCAGTGTACCCCTTATGGGAGGTCCCATTGGGACAAGGACAAATATGCTATGTAAACTCCCCACTCACTAGTGGAGAAATTAGAAATTTTAAGAAGGAAATGAAATCTTTAATTGAAGATTCTATAAGATTAGCAGAACAATTAGATCGATTTCTGGGGCTTTCAAAACTTTGGTCCCATCAGGACCCCCTGGTAAATATAAAAGTGGGACCTGAGGGGGAAGAAGTTGTGGTTTTAGTTGATACTGGGACAGCTCGTTCATCACTGGCCCGTAAGGTGTCAGGACTCAAATTAACAAATGAGGCCTTAAAGATAACAGGGGTAGAGAGAACCGGGATGACAGTACCACTTTTTGAGAATACTGTATTAAAACTAGGGGATAAAGATGAAATTGGGAATCAAGAAAAACATGAAATAAGGCCATAAAGATAAGGGTGGAACAGCCCAAGGAACTGAATGATATGGATTGCTAAGGGAAAGTTACATGGTATTAAGGGTGTTTGTGGAAACTGAAAAATTGTACTGTTTGATCTGTGGGTTTTGAAGGGAATGGGACAAACTGCTTTGATGGTATAAGAAAGTGTAATTGCTATTGGTATACAGAAGTATAATTGAGGGTGTGTCAAAGTGTAACTGAAGATACAAATAGTGAAATTGTGTACAAAGGAAAAAGGGTTAAAGAGAAAGTGAGTTTATGTGTGCTGGTATGAGAGCAACCCCCTGTATTGTTTCCCCCCCCTTGCAAGAACTCTTGGAGTGAGAGAGAGCCGGGTACGGAGACTGTTGCTGTAAGCAGCAAAGGGGGGAGGTGGGGAGGAGGGGGCAATGGAAGTGAGAATAGCCTTCATGTGCAGAGATGTAGGAAACCTGAAATCCCAGTGTTAGCACTGGACACCTGGAGAGAAGGAGGTGAAACTGAAATAGGATGTTAGTAGTTTTTGTAATGATGAGAGTTTGGAAAGTGAGAGAGTTTGGGACAGACACAGGTTGGAGGAGGAAGGACTGGCAAGGTATAACAGGGATGTCAGGACTGAAAAGAGGTGAACGATACGAAAACAAAACAAAACTGATTGACAATCAGATAGTAAGGGAATTGGTGATAATAACAGCTGTTACTGTTGTGGTGCCAGAATAGGGCCGTAGGACCCAGAGATCCCCTCAGGGAGAGGTGGGGGGAGTGGGGGCTTGAAGTGCCCAGGGAGGGCTCCGCCCCACTGAAAGGAAAGCAGTGTGCAAACTGCAACGGGAAATTGCATCTAGGGAAGCAGGATAAAGAGATTTATTTTCTGGTGGATATGGGTGCTTCTTACTACTCATAGATGGTTTTGTAACAGTAATAGAAGCTACTGCCCAACAAGAAAAGGTTTATGTTTTTTTTGGATTAATTAAATATAAACTAAGTAGGAATACAGAAATTCTTGTACCTGCCAGGTTGCTCTGGCAAGAAATTTAATAAAACTGGAGCCAAGGGTCCAACAATATTGACTGTTTAAAAACTGTAAGTCTGACATTAGCACAAATGGGGAAAAACAATGTTGTACCCCAGGAGTCACAGCAATATCAAACATGATGCACTTAGGGGTGTGGGCATCAGGGCCAAACATGAAGCCCTGAATAGAAGTTAAAAGCAAGAGATTGCCCAGTCAGGGTAAAGTGGTACCCTATAAGGATACAGAACTGTAGAAGGATAGAAGACTTTCTGGAGTTTGGACTCCAATTTTGCAAAAATTTTTGATAGCAAGTGCTGTAGTTTGGTACAACACTTGAAGGCAAGTAATAGAATTGTTGAATGCATACACTCAGTGGTGGCAAATCCATGCACTTTATTAACCCAGTTAAGGAATGAATAGGTGGAGTTTACCTTCTGGATTTGAAGGATGTTTCTTCTGCCTGCTTTCTGTATCATGGCTTTACAAGTCGGTGTGCAGGTTTGGAGGAGCTCTCCCCCTTGCACCCGGCGCTGCGCAACGCTGGAATAAACATACCTGCTTTACAACCCATCTCTGGATTATAGAGTTTGATTCCGCAAGTCAGCTAAACATTTGTGGTTGGTTTTTCTTTTCCCTAAACAAAGCAACCTGTTTTCTGCACTTGCTGTGCCTTACGAAAATGCACAGAAATTAGGCAAGCCTGAGACTCACCAAACACCACATGTGACATTTTGTAAAAGGTCAGTTTTGCAGCAGAGAACCACATATAATTATACCAAGTGTGCAACTACTTTTCCCATGCAGCAGCAGGCAGCAATGAGGCTGTTCTCATAATAAAAATACCATTTGAAAAGTAGTGTAATTAAGTGTATATCATGATGTACCCAGTAGCAACGAGAGCTCTGTTAACAGCTTCTGGAACAAGTAGATCACTCCCATCCCCTGCAATGACTTTGCCTCCAATATCGCATGGCTGATAAATTGCAGTCTTCTGGATATGAAATATTTGCAAGTAATTTGCAAACTGCAGCTAATCAGAACCGTCTTCCATATTGTCACCAACCACTTCAGGCAGCATTGTTCCATTTTGACATCTGGCTATGAGGCATTCATGCACGGCATTCACATACATAGGTCAATAAATAGGAGGGAGGGTGATTTCAAGTACTTATGCTTTCATCAGTTTCTTCTGTGTACCTGTGCAGTAGCTGCCCATCTCACCTGGTAGGTATGAATGCTGTATTCTACTCCAGGTCAATAAAAGCCTCCATGTTGACATCCACATGCAGATTTGTCCAGATAACACCATGGAGAAAAGCTTCTAAAAGTCAGTTCAAGTTTTTAATGAGATTGCTGAGCATAAAACCACATGATTCCCATGATTTTTCACAGATTGTTTTCTGCAAACCTGGATCTCACAAGCCTACAAGCAAGGAGAAAGCTTATCGGCACAGCAACAAATAGTACGATTGTGGGTTTTTTTAAATACAATCAGTATATTGTTCTATCACCAGCAGCTTTTAAGGCAATTCGCTCCCATCAAACTCTCAAATATTCACCCAAGTCGGCTTTCATCCATGTTTTTACCTCCTGAGCAATTGAATCTATAGGAACTATTGGACTTGGAGACAACACAAGGACATACTGCCAGCTGAGAACCTTTCAGCTAATTCATCCAACAGCATCTAAAGGTTCGAAGCTCACTGAGAGGGAGGACAGTATTTGGGATATTAGAATTCCCCCCAAATGTATTGGGTTTATTTTTCTAAGTTTATTAATTTAAAGCTGAACTTGCACAAGTGAGGGAAAGCACCTTTCTTCCACACTGAGGAATTGGCACCATCTTCTCTCCAAAGAAAATTTTTTAAAAAGGCCCAAAAATTAAGTATACATAAATATTAATGTGTATTCATGCTCTTCTCTCTGCCAGAGTTCTGCTAAGTACACCAGTCACGTGAAAAAAGCAAGCCAGGCCATCCTGAACAAGTACAGTTATTACTGCACAATGGGTAAATAGCAATCAGTCCTAGAGATACTGTTCCTATACAGGGGAGGCAAGACAAAAATAAATAAACCCTTAACCACAATAAAATCCAAACCCAGTTTAAGAAAGCTTGTATTTATTTCAGCCTCAGTGGAGTCAGTTTGAAACTGTCAGAGAGACACTGTACACCTATATACAAATTTAAGAACACAACGGAGTAACTGTTACTGTTTATTAACAACCAGTTTTAATAATACGATAAAAGTATGTCCTGAGAAAGGGGAACAAACACGCTTCTTCAAGGTTTTTTAGCTGTTCTGGATCTCAGCCGTCGCTTGATGATCAGATGATCACTTTCCTTCTTTTGTTCCTCAGATTCCTGAAGAAAACATTTCAAAAGTTACTCATCTTTTCACACAAGACTGATAAGCTCTTCTTGACCCACGCAAACATATTTCTTCCCCTAAATGGATTTCAGAATGGCATTTGCTTATTATATTTTATTCAGAAAACTATGGGATACCGAGATCATTTTAATGCAGCTTAATCACAAGGAACAAATATGGAGAATGTACAAAATCCTGTTTATCTTAAAAAAGCACACACATCTGAGGAAAGCCTGAAGGCAGCTTTCATTTTGAAATACTTGTTTTCAAAAGAGTATTATAATACTTGTTTTGTGAAACATGAAGCGTTCAGAAAACATTTTTAGCCTCAATCCCTGTAGCTATGACTTGCCCAGAATTTCAGTTCTCGGTTCAGTTCCATGTTCTCAGAACTACAGTGAGAGAAGAAATTGTCTCATCTTCTTCATCCTCTAACAAAAAAAAATAACATTTTGGTTTCTGCCCCTATCATTCGTCAAATCGTCAAAAAATTCAGAGGGATATTACAGTATGGGCAAATGATCACTATGCTGAACAGAAAAAGGACTCTAATATAATTAAAAGATGCAGTTCCAACAGAGCAAGAATGTTCTTAGCACAATAGCTGCCGACAGAGTCATGAAACTGGCACATCAGATCCTTTGCAAGTTGGCTTAGACAGGAGATCATAGTTTAAGCATACCTAAAAAGCTGTTTAAGTTGTGCTCTAGAAAAGCGTGTAGTAGAATAATCCCACTCCAACACACTGAAATTATCTATGATTCCAAATTAGAAGACATCTCCGTGATTGCTACATCACCTACTTAGTAAACTGTAAGCCAGCCAAACACAGAGATCTTTGAGGACAAAATAAAACAGAACAGCAGGAAGACCAACAAGAATGACTTGGTAGAATAAAGAAATACCTCAGTACTTTCAACCTCCCCCTGCAAATAGATGAAACCACCAGTCTGTTTGGACTCCTTAGTAGTTTATTTTAAGCCAAGACTACAGTATAATCGCTTACCGAAGAAGCAGGTATATCTAGAGGGCCAGAAACGACAGTGGAATACAGCTTCCTTTTGGATCGTTTTGGCTTGGTCTCTCCTTCTTCGAGACTTTCAGGTTCGTTTGATTTAGGAGAACTTACTGCTGACATCAGCTTCTTGGCTAGAAGAAATTTGTTTTGATACATAAACCAATCAACTTACTGGTTTTGTGAGTCTTTAAATCAACGAATGCAAAAAAAGCTTCGTAACAAACTTGGTTAATAAACGACACATAAAATTTAAGTGAAAATACTCAGAAATTGTATTTGTTCATCAAGGCTCTTTATTGCTTCTATAGCTGAAACAGTTTATAGGTTCAGGTACGGCAGCTTAAAGCACGCATTAAAATGGAGTATGAAAGACAATCATGGCTCAGAAGTCGCTGGAAGTCAGAAACTTCAGCAGGAGTTAAACAACAGGCCTAACTTTCGTGCTGACAGAAGCACAAGACAGAACCAACTTTCTCTGTATACTTGTAGGTTTTCACAAATGTAATAATGAATCTCTGAAGAGACGAATAAATGCATTTACTTCATAAATCAAAGGACAACTTAACATGGCAGACAAGTTCTCTAAGAACACATACATTAATAGCCTACAGCAGAAACAAGCCATTCTACAATGTCTAGAAAACATGGAATAAAACTTATTCTACACCAACCTTTAGAGTGTATAATAGAAGGAGAGCTTTGAATAAAATCTCCAACTTTTTGCAGTGTTTCATCCTTCTTTTTAGTCAGTCTTGAAGCATGTACTCGCTTTCTCAGGAAGTAGTCTTTTCCGGATTTCTGTTCAACAGAGATGTGAACATGTGAAACAAGAGCATTGTTTAAACTTCATTTTAGTTCAACGTTATTTTAAGTTGACATTTTGAGCTTTACTACTGACACCTCTGTTCATTATGCTGATGATACCACAACGGCAAGTAATGTAGACAATTTTATACCCTTTAGGGAGTTGTCAAAATCTCAGCTATTTCAAGGCATACGTTTCTTAAAGTTTCTTAATAAGGCAGTAGTTTCTTTAAAAGTAGCTCCCAAGCTGTGGAGTTGTTTCTTACATAAGCTGTTCTAATTACATAAAATAAACAAACATACAAAACAGAAGACAACAGATGGGAAAAATCTACTACTCATACTCTGACCATGCCAAGGATACTGCTATCACATGTGAACGTCTGTTTTTAATAACTGCCATGCATATTAATGATATGAACCTTAGTTTAATACAAGGGCTTCACTTACAAAAGCACACGATAATACACTAAAGCTTCTCTTCCCAACTATTCAGTGTGCAATATCCTTCCCTCCAAATCATTACACAGTACAGCCATTACACGCTCTGGGGACAGACTGACTTGCCCTTTGGTTAGCTTATGAAATTTAATAGGAAGAGCTCATAAGCATGTAAGATTCCCATTCAGGTATACACATAAGGATAAGACACTGCTTCTTTCGTGTGACCACACAATTACAGGAAGTCCCAAGCTAGCTTCAAAACTAGAACAAAAACCAACCATTTTCTCGTCACTTGCAGAGGGTGAATTAAAAGCCATGACAGATTTTGTATTTTTCGTGTTCTCATTTTTCACAAAATCCTGGGAAAATAAGACACGTTTCAGCCATGATTCTTTTGGAAAGAACAATTGATGTCACAAAAGTGAACACTTTAAACACTTTTGCTAATAGTAGGGAAGTATTTGCTAGTGGTAACTATTCCACTGTAAATCAAATAATAAATAAGCATTCAATTATAAAAACAGGACATTAAGATATCAGTATTAGACATCTCATGATGTCTAAAAAGCTGATTTATGTCTACAGGTTTCAAAGAAAATACACAATGGAGTTAAGAGAAATTCCCTTCTCTTAAACCATTATCACTGAGCTTGGCTATTAGTTTTGTTCATTAAAGCAGTTCATTGATTAAATTCTTCAACTACTTTACTGAGGTAGAAATAGCATTTTTTTAATGCTTAAATGAGAATGGTAAAAAGGCATCAGATATTTTGTTTTCTGTTGGGTCTAGGTCATACCTCATCCACGTCATCACTTCTTTTCTTTTTTGACTTAGGCATTTTCACTCCTAAAGGTATCATGCTGCCGTGCTGCTTTATCTCCGTCTTATCAGGTTGCAGAGGTGTCAGTGGGATTTCCAGCTCCGGTTTTGGGAACCGACTAGTTTTGCCATTTTCTGCGGACACTCCAGAAGAGTCGAGGACAGTTTCCAAATGCTCCTGATAGTACAGAAGAATTTTAAGTGCAAGTGTTAAGGTAGCCATGAGATTAAAAAGTTATAAAGCATCTGGAAAAGGATATGTAAGCATTCGATTTTCCTGCTGTAAGAACACTTGTAGGAAGACACAGAAGGAGTCTATTTCAGTTACAGCAGAGTTTTACCCCTCTTTCCTAGAACTTGTTACATTTAAAATTATTTCCAATCTATGATCACAAAAAAAGTTCTCCATGTTAAACTAAGCCTGATACTTTACAAGTCATTTTTTCTCAAGGGCACAGACAACTACACTTTTTTTTTAATAGAGAATGGTGGTAGAACTGACACGATTTTCTTCATCTCAACTCTGCTGCGTCAGAACTGGGCAGGAACAGGAGCATTTGATTCAAGTGTTCAATTAACTTCCAGCTTAATCTTAGGGAATTTGCCCTTCCTCTTCTACACTAGAGATGTTATTTACATAAGTAAGGTCCAGCTGGCAAGGTGCAAGCCCAGTACAAGTCATTAAAGAACTCCATTGCTATCTTTTCCCTGGAGAGAATACAGGCATTCAAGCAATGACACCGTACTTAAGCTGAAGGCTATCATGTACCTGCTCATGGTCAAATGGCAGCAAATGCACAGCTAAGTGACAGGGAAATGTCAGTATGCATTTCCCCAGCAGCACTTACTGTCCACAATCCACCCAATCCTGTTTTTCTCAACAGGAACAACAAAGTCAGAACTGAGATCACCTGGACTCCTCCTTCTCTATGGCAGGAATTCAGCTAGCATATCAAAAATGAGTTCAGATGCTGGTTGAACACATAGAAGACAGGCTGCTGGGGGCATCAGAAAATGGTAGATGGCTGCTTCTACTGCTGCTAGTAACTAGCAAACTCCAGTGTCCCAAACACAGACTAGCAGCTTTTACTACTTACACTGTTCCGACCCCCTGAGGGGAGTCTTCTTCCTCTCAAAAAGTTACCAAAGATTGTAGAAAGACAAAAAGTAGTCAGAGCCACTTTATCAGGCTCTGCTAAGAATCTGAATGGAGTATCACCACCCACTGTATTTCCAAGAATTAAGTTGGTTAATAAATACTTTGTTTTTAAAATATATGTAACTGCTATTTTATGAAAGTTAGCAATTAAAAACTTATATAGGAATGATTAACATCATCTGCTAACAAAACAATATCCAGAAATCCTGCAGAGGAAGAAAATAAGTTCAATTTGCTGTGCCCGTTTCAGTGGCTCCATGAATTTTTTCCAAGTAACTTATCTAATCATGAGCCACTTCATAAGCATTAACATGAGGAGAGTTTTCAACAGCACCTGACAAAAATTCATCACACAATTGTTTCAACAGCTTTTATTCCTATCAAAGGCTATAAAAACAGGTGATCTGATCACCTTGAAAGGGATAAATAAATTAAAACTTGGGAATTGTTTAGAGAACATGAGATCTTTTCCTACTCATTCCTTATCAAAAGCAATACAATCACAACATTTTCAGATCTGAAGTTTCATACTAACCTCAGATTCATTTAATGAAGTGAGGCTCCTAGTACATGGAGGTGACAAATAATTGTCTTCAGCTTTGCATCTTAATGGAATACTTTCCCCAGTTTTAGTTTTGCTTTGTTGTTTCCTAGGCTGTAAATATTTAAAAGGAGTAAAGATTAGGCTATGCATTAGACCTCCAAAATATCTCGAGTTTTCTAAAGTTACAGTGTAAAACCTCAAGCTCAGACGCCACATGAACACGTAAGCTGAAACACAGCACAAGTGTGGGAAGGTAGTAACATCTATTCATTGTGTGATCTTCAGATACACCCTACTGGGTCTCACTAACAGTCTCAGGCAGTATTCTGCCTCCAAAAGAGAGAAAGCGAGACATTATTTAGGGACAAAATCTGTAACGCTGGTCGTTTTGTCATCCATTCCCCCCATACTCTGCACGCTCACAGCTGCTATGTTAGAACACCAAAGGCTAAACCTCTGCCTAATCTTCAGCATCCACATATGAATACATGGAAAACTGCATGGAAAAGTTCCATAATGTACACAGAGAGATGGTGTTCTAGTAAATAAAATATTTTTGAGAAGATGAGAGCTCATGTTTGAGTGGAAGACAAAAAGAACCAACAAGTACTCATCACTGAATATGTAGTTAAAGGACTATATGCTAAGAAAAATGATTCCAGCTCCAGTATCTCCTAGGAAAACAGAAGAACAAAAAGGGGTTAACAAGATGTTAAGTACTTACTTTCTCTAAATATAATCATACCTTTTCATTTACAGAGTCATTCCTTCTACTTTGTCTTTCTTCAAGTAAAGGTATTTCTGGCAAACACTGAGGGCTACTGTGGTTAATGCGTTGTTTTAATTCCTTTATAAAGTCATCTTTGTCAGCCAGTTCTTTTCTTAACTCTTCTATCACAGTTGCATTATCCTAATAAACAGTAAAAACTGCTGAGTTGTGGGATTGGCAAAAGGAATTAACACACACAAGCAGTATTGCAATTACTTAGTAGCATCAGTTTTAGAATTGCAGGCTAGAACACTTAACTACTCAAGAACAGTAACATTTCACGGATTTGTACGGTCACTGTTACAAGTGCAGTAGTCACAGAATTGCCTGGGAAGTTGTAATACAATATATTTTGATTCTTCTATTTTACTTATGTGCTTCAGCCTTCATCTCTCTTAAGATATAATAACCCGAGCTTTTATTTGTTCCCAAATCCTCGGTACTGTGAGAAAGTCGGCAGTTGTAGGGGAAGTTTTGCTATGAGAACATCTTTCTTCTCAGAGAAAGTGAATCCAAACATTCTCAAAAGAGCACAACTCATTTAGTCTTCTGTTTAGCTTCTGAAATTCTATGCTACGGCTTAGATTGGCTATCCTGATTAAAAGCTGGATGTTGAAATAAGAAATGCAACTTCCAGAGATCATCCCCCCTCTGCTTTTTGATGCTTCCCTTAATCTCTCTCCACGTCCCCTTCTGTCTTTTCATGCCATTGTAGATACTACCTCAGAGAAAGCAAAGAAAGTAAGAAACCTGAGACAGAACTACTGTCTGAGTATTGAGCCTAGCCTGGGATCCGGAAATGCTGTGAATTATCAGAAAAAGCTACAGATGTCCAGTCTGACTGTAGGATCATAAGCATCAAACTGACATCTGCTTATCTGAACTACTGAAAAAATTGAAATTTTAGTAATTAACAGAAATTCTGTTTCTGAAGAACAAAAATAAAAGCTGGTGCTTTTTTTGGTTAGTTGCACATGATGTCAATACGACAGTGTTCAAGAACAGAAGCACACCCAGAATACAAAGAGCAGGTACAGGAGTCTTACAGAATTTATGGGTAGCTAATCAGGTAGGAGGAAAGGAGAGCTGACCTTGCTTGAATCCTTTAAGGCAGATTGTCTCAGTTCTGCTATTTCTGTCTCTTTTTGTATGACATTAGAAGCCAAAGTTTTGAGCTGTTCTTCCAAAGCTTCAACAAACTGATCTCTCTCCTCACGCCACTTTTGAAGATTATGGTCCTTTTCCTCCAGCTCCTATATTTCATGATGATAGAAAAGCATACACAGTAGAAACAAGCAGAATTTTTAAGACAGCCTAGAATTAATAAGTTTTTCATATAGCATAAATAAGGACTCAAGCTGATAAAAAGAGTTTATGGTAAGACATTTCAATTAACATATCGTGATGTCACTCAACAAGATCAGGTTACATGCATGTATTACATATGTATTTACTATGCAGATTATTGTATTTAAAGCAATCTGCCAGTGCTCTGTAGTGACTAATTATTTGAATATCTTTCATGGTCTACCACTAATTTCAGTTGGCCACTTTCATTTTGCTCCAATTTTTTTTTTCACCTTTTTCCTGTTGCTTGGAAAACCTGCATCATTCATTTAATAAAAAATAAGAGCAAGAAAAATACCTGTTTAAGTTGTTGGATAGTATAGTCTTTATAATCCAGCTCATCCTTAAACTGGTTATTAATCCTTTCAAGTTCATCCATCCTGTTCCTGAGGGATTCCTCCACAGAACGCATCGTGGACACCTGTAATGTAAGCACAGCTCACGGTTCATTAAAAGACTTCTGTAATCCAACCTGGCCAAATACTTCTTTGTTAAATAAAGAGGAATTCACAAACAAGTGCTGAGTAGGAAAACGACAGCAAGTGCAAGGTTACCAAGGAAGACATGAATTCATTTTTAAGCTTCAATTTTCCACCCCAAGCACACCCAATAAACTTTCAGACTAAGATCCTGCAAAATGGGTTTTAAGATATCTTCTTGTTTAATAATTAAATTTTAACTATTAGCATCACTGAAGCTGAAATTGAAGAAAAAAATATACATGCTTATATTAAAGAGCCTCTGGAAATTAGTCTATTTCTCTTCAAGTAAATAGCATTCTTCTTCCCAGTTATCAGCGTTTTTTCACAAGACTTAGGTTTTAGGCTTTGGAGTTACCACGGATACCAATGGCAAGTCACCAGTAACTTAGAGATAATAACAAGTCCCCTCCAGAGGCAGATTAGCTATTCTCTTCACAAACCTTATTCCAGACTACCAACCAACTTTACTTTCCTCTGTTCATTATCTATGCGAAACCATGTTTTAACTTGTGGTCCCCTCTAGAGCTTCAATGGCAACTTTACCTAAGATTTGCTGCTAGTCACACTAGTGTGAAATTTCCAGCTTCATAGTTAAAGTTTGAGAAGTTTTAACAGCAGAAAACCAAGCATAATCTTACAGAAAAAAATAGCTCAGTTGACTACAAACCTCGCTTTGTACTTGCTGAATTTGTTTCTCGGCATCAGAATGTTTGCCTTTTAGATCTGCATACTCTTCTTCTTTCCTCTGCAAATCTTTTTTCAAATTCAGTACAAGGGCAGAACTCTCAGAAAGAATATTTTCTAGCCTTATGTTAAAAATAAAGAGACAAAGAACATTACTGTTACACATCTCATGGAAACAGCAATTACAGCTTAATCCATGCCCTGCCTGTTGGTTTCTATTTGTAAATAGACTCTTAAATCTATCTAGACCAGTGACAAGATTTAAACAATTACTTTTGAATTTCAGCTTGCTTCTCATAATCAGATGCTGAAGCAATAAATTATTCAGATGCTATTCTGAGGGATGTACAACAAAACCACCAGAAATCCCCATATTATTCTTTATTTCCTTGCACACTCCTGTTTTCCCTTGGAACTCAAGTAGCATACCAAAGCATCCTAAAGTAGTAGTTTGGCCATTGATAAGCATGCAAATGCATTAAGTCGAAGGGATGTTCCCATTAACTATTTTTAACTCTAGTTCATTCTCAAAGGGCTCTAAGTTAACTCAGTGGTTACTTACGATTCTATACGTTGCACTTTCTCCATTTCACTCTTTTCCTTTTCCCGAAGAGAATGTTTCATCTGCTCCAAGCTGTTTTTCAGCTGCATAACTTCTTGAATCAGATTTGCTTCATTGATACTTAACTCTTCAACCTTTTTGTCTGCATTAGCAGACTTCTCCTGCAGAGTTGCTGTAACTGTCTCTAGATTAACAATAATAGATTCTTTTTCTTTAAGTAATTCATTGAGTTTTGACACATTGTCTTCCATTGTCTTGGAAACCTCCAGGAGATATTCAAGCTCTCTTATTTTTACCTCACATTTGGCAACTTCCTCCTGAAATTGTGCAATCACTCTCTGATCTTCTGCAGTCTTTTCTTCAAAGTCCTGAGTTTTCTTTTCTATTTGCTCATGTAACTGATTCACAAGATCATCTTCCTGACTAGTGTGAGTTGTAATCTCACATAGCTTCGTTACAAGTTGACGATTATGATTTTCAGCATTATTCAGTCCCGCCTTTAGGTTTTCATTGTCTTGAAGCAGTGCTTTGATGTGCTGACTTTTTTGTGAGGAAACATCAACAATACTTCTGCATACTTCCCAAATCCTTTCAAGACTATAGTTAAAGGAGAGGTCCTGCACAAGATCTGAGATGGAAGAAGTCTGTGACTGAATGCATGCAGAACTAATTTGAGATGTCCCTGGCTCATCTTTTTCAGAGTCTGAGGAATCCTTTACACTGACAAAGTCAGTACCGATGGCATGAAACTCTAAGTGACATTTGTATAATTCATCTAATTTGGTCCGCATTTCTTTTACTTGTGACACTTTATCAATTATATATTCTTTGGCAACTTCTATGTTGTTAGTTAGTTGGGCATTTTTGTCTTCTAGTGTCATATTTATAGATTTCTGTTCATCCAGTTCAGAAGCAATTTCCCGATAGTCAGCTTGACCCTGCAGAATTTGTTCACGGAGGACATCAGCTGTTTCTTCAGAAAAAGAAAGCTCAATACGCAGGCTTGTTACCTGCTTACTGAAATCTTCTTTTTTATTTTGTTCTCTGCTGCATTGTTCTTCAAGCAGAGCTAAATGACGTTCCAAGATTTCAGTTCTTTCCCTCAGTGCTAGTACTTCCTTTCGGTACGTGGAGCACTTTTGTTTCATGTGTTCAATTTTCTTTTGCTCTACAGTGTTCTTTTTCTTTCTCTCATTTACAACTACTGTAAAACAAACAAACAAAGAAACAAAAACGGGAAAAGGAATGTAGCTCAGATTGATTAAAATCATTATTACATAGCAGTTCACAACACCAAGTAGCAACTTCTAAGTGAAAAACTGTCGTAATATGCAAGCCATGCCCTCACATCACATAGTATTTGATACTAGTGAAGGAATTAAAGTCCTCTGAACACGTAATCAGGTGCCTCAGATTTCTATACAGAATTAACAGCAAAAGGTTTTCAGTCTGGAAGAACACTTTTACCATGGCACTACTCAAACCTTCCACTCCACACCAGTAGAAAATCTAATTAGATTTAAGAAACATGGGAACGAGATAGATAATTCACAGCTATATTCTTTCTATCTTCCGTGCTTCAGCAATCCCTATAAAGCAGCCAGGAATCACTCCATCTACATCTAAATGGTAGATAAACAGTTCTCTAAGAAATTTCATTCCAACTCACAGTCCTCTTACTTTCAAAAGAAAGATAAAACCCTGGACAAGTTGATCACTTAAGTGTTGATATCTGTCTCTCTTATTCAGTTGATCTCTAAACAAAATATGAGGATTCCTACTTCTGTCCACACTTACTCTTTTGCATATAAAGTTCACTCATAAAGTTGTACAAATTTGCAGATTCAAGTTTCCATAAATATTCCATTAGCTTGGGGCTGTTTTTTTCTTTAACTGGTGAGCAATTAGCTAAAATCACATGCATTTTCTTTCTATCAAAAGCGACTTCTGCTGTATTTCATCATTGCTTTAGAATCCAGTTACGTCCATTCCATAATATGCATACTTTAAGTATTAAAATAAATATAAGTCAAGACTTACTAGGGATTGGGTCACCACAACAATATATTCCATGGTGATTCTTGTACAGTGCTTTTATTACTACAACTACAGAAATGCAGAATTTTATAGCGCCCACGTGCAGCCTGCATTACATACAGATTCACATGTACTGCATGGAAACAGCCTCTTAACTCATCTAAGGAGTTTTATATACAGCCCTCAACTGATTTAAAAGTCATACTGAAGAAACAGCAGTGGCGTATTCCACCCCAAACCAGGTTTTGGTTTTGACTGCTGCTCCCAGCAACACTAGTGAGGGGAAAATGATTTATAAGTAATCTAAACACTTTATGCTGAAAACAACAAGCAAGCACTAAAGCAAGATAAATAAGACTAGGGAGAAGATGTGTAATGTTCAGTCTAGAAGCTCCTTACAGAGGAAGTAGGGAAAAAGCATTATTACAGAGCATAGGAAACAAGACATAAAAGCTCAGAGAATGGTGTAAATACCCTGAACTTTAAGCTGAGATAACCTAGCATCTCCTAAAACACTTTTGCTCGTGCTACTTATATAACTAATTCTACAAAAGAACCAGCACAACATACCTGTGCTCATTGTTCTACTGTGTATATTTAACATAGCTAAAGAATATATATTAAGCGGTTTTTGAAATTGGACGCTATTAATACTCACAAATAGAAGAAAATTTTAACATGATTGAATACTCAGTACTTCTTAACCGAAAACTTCATGCTGACATTGTGACTATCAGCTACCCATTTTAATTCCTATGTGGAGCATTGCTGTCATTAATTTTTAAATGAGAGCTTTGGTCATATGATTAGAACAAACCCACTACTATTTGGAGTATGGAGGAGTCCACATCCCTCCCTCAGTCTCTGGTAAGATGCTTATATGTGATGCCATTCAGTGGTCACATTAGGATTCAATATTTATGCCAAATAAAGGCAGCAGGGACAAATGTGTTCCCCGGTGGCGCAAGTGGTAGGAATGCCGCATTGCAACACTGGAGGCCCTGGGTTCAAATCCCCCCTGTGGCGCAAGTGGTAGAAGTGCCGCTCTGCTACACAGAGGCTCGAATCCCGGGGGCTGGACTCGATGATCTCTAAGGTCCCTTCCAACCCGCACGAAACTATGAAACTATGAAATCTGCAAGTGCATCAACAGATGAGGAAAAAGCAGCAAAAAGGAAAAAAATAGTGCAAAAAACTTTTATTCCTAAGCATTCAAAAATGAACAGCATAGGACCTTCTGAAAAAGGGATATTTACATAACAGTTACTTCTATTTACAGTTTAACACAGTGGCTTTTCTCCTTATACCATAAGGTACGCGCTTCACAGCCTTTTGCTTCCTATCCGGAATAGGAAGCAATTTATTGTTTTGGAAGACACCCTGTTCAACGATGGAAGAAACTGTACCTTTCTTTGGAGGTGGCTCTTCCACAGTAGGCTTATCCTCGTCAGTACTGCGCTTTCTTCCCACTTCCAACTCAGTTTTCTCTTGTTTCAGTGCTTTAACTGAAAGCACTGAAAATTGGCTGCTTTCAGTTCCTTTATTAGTGTTCTCTTCTGCCGGTTCTGCTTTAATGGTAGTTAAATGGTAGGTAGTCTTTTCCTGTATTGATATAAGATCAGTTACATTGAAGCTTAACAAAAGGAGCACTTAAGTCTCAGTAATCTTCTGTAGGCAAATATTTACACAAAACCATACAGCTAAAATATTTACCCGGTGACTCTATAGACATCAGTTACAAATCTCAATAGAAGACAGAACAAGTACACCTTCAGATAATGACAAGTGCAATACTCGGTAGAGTATACAAGGGAAAGCAAGAGCCTAGCAGGTTACAAAGTAAAAGACTTGCACACAATCAAGAGTATACCAGTTTATCAAAGAATTTCCTGTTTCCAAGAAGTCAACAAAATTACAAACATGGTCAAAGAGCAAATGGTCAGCTCTCATACAAGTTCATCACATCACACTTCTGCTAAGCTGCTAAAATCACTTTCATCGTGACAGATATAATCCAACCTTAAAGCTTAGTCAGCTCTGTCACGCATATTTTAGATTGTGTCCTTGACCACAAGTGAAGCTTCCTTACTTACAAGATGACGATTGTTAAGCCATGCTGGCACTGCCAAGGACTGATTATTCATCTTTAGTAACTTATGAAAAGAAAAGCCTCAGAAGTGTTCAGGCCACACAATCTCACAGATAGAGTTGGAGCCTTGTTCTTGGAAGAAGTAATAGGTGAGGACATGACTACTCATCACAGTCAGCTTTAATACCATGGAAATACTAAGTTGCAGTGATGCAGACAGTCAAAGACTAAGAAGGGTCAAGTTGCTAAGCTTACAAGGTTAGAGATCTGAGTGACAGAATTAACTATAAATGTTTTCAGAGCTACTTCAGGCTACCAAACATCAAAAAATGAACAAAAACCACCAGAAGTGGTATGCACACATACTTAATCAAGCTAGTCTTCACATATTCAGTAGCTCGCGGTACATTAGTCAGGATAAAGTTTTATGGACTGCATAGAACGTGGAGATATCCTGACCATTCATACTCGTACTTCCAACTCTACTCAACATACTTTTACTGTTGCTCTTCCTCTGATGTAGGAGTGTGAGGCAGGAGTTAGTGGAACACACTGATATTTTTGTTGTTTGTGTTAACAACAACTACCTTCAGATAAATTTGAATTGTTTACAATTTCAAGCGAGTACCAGCTACATACAGAAAATCACTTTTCCAAAAATGTGTTGATTACAAGCATAGAATTAGTGTTTTTCTTTTTTTGTATAAGGATACGGAGATGTGTAAAACTCACATAATCTTTTACTTTTTCTTCTAAATGAGATTTTAAGTCTTGTAGCTCTGTCATAATGTCATCTTTCTGCACCACGATGTCCATTAGCTCTCGAATCCTTTCATTTTGTGCATTCATTTTCTTGGAAATAAAAAATAAAAAAAAATCAGTCATCAGTTTCTAATGTAGTGTTAAGTAGCTGAATTACACAATGCATTAAAGGCAAATTCAGTTAAGCTAAGCTCGGTAAGAAATCTATTAATGGAGCCTACTGGAATAGCATTTTAAGCTACCACAAGTTGGTATTAAAACAATTTTACACAACATCTTCTTGATAAAGTTACCTCAGTTGCTTCTTTAAGTTGCTCAACAGACTCATCCAATTTAATCACCTGCATTTCAAAGTCTGTAACACACAGAAAAGGTTGTATTACATAAGTAGCCAATAGATAGTTTATTAAGTAATCATTTTTTCCAGATATTCTAACGGTTAGGTAGCTTTTGAACAGATTAATTAATTTGCATGTGGTCTTCACTTATTGGGAGTGATTCAAAAGTTTTCTATATTTCTTGGAACGAAAACATTGCATCAACAAGACATAAAGAGTAGAGATTACAATATAAAAGTAAAAATCAAGATATAGACATTTAACCCCATACTTACGAAAGCGTAAAGCTGCTAGTTGCAGTTTAAAGGAGAGGGAGGAAAAAAGAAAAGAAATAACCAAAAACCGTGGAATTGCTGAACCTGAATATACACAAGGAACAAACTATCACTTATCTACAGGCTATGGTTCCAAAGGTAGAACATCTCCTCTAATTCCTACTCAAACTGGTTATTTCTCTTTTAGATTAATGAACTATTTCTGTCTTCTACCTTTCACATCGCATAACTCACCTTTGCTCTTCTGCATCAGCTCTTCTTCAGTTATAAGTAGTTTGGTGTTTTTCTCTGTTAGCTCTTCTTTGGTCTCCATCAGTTCAAAGTTTTCTCCAGCTGCTTTTCAAACCAGCCAGTATCTTCCTTCGGGTCCCCCAGGGATACAATGGAACTATGTGCTGCCTCAGCTTGCTCTTTAATTTCCATGACATCATAATGCACAGAATCAAGAATGCCCTCAGGATCAACACAGGTGTCAGGCACTATGCTATGTTCTCCACCCTGAAACGTAATTTATAATCAGTTAAAACTGGTGAATAGCTGACTACATAATAGCTGTTATTTCTTCAGATAGTCTGGATAGCCACTATGAAGACAGCCATACAATAAGTTTTTAATTTCAGCTTCAAAACCCACCTCACAAATTTACATACAACATGACAGTGATTCGTATGGGGGGAAGATAAGTGGCATTCTAGTAGTAAAAGCTAATATATTTTATAGTATTTGATGACCACACTCCCCCTTTTTTTTTTTTTTTTTTTTTTTTTAAATATTACCCCAGATTGTTCTCCTTCAAATTTAACGTACAAGTTCGGACTCCCCTTTTCTTTGTACACAGCGTAAATTTTCATTTTGTGTTGCAGAAACAAGGAAAACGCCCAAATTCCCAAAGCTTTCTGAAACTGTTCTTAAGGCTCAGCAACTATTCCTGCTAGATGAAGAATAGATGTATCTTGCTCATCATACAGCAACACAGCATGCACTTCTTTGTAAACAGCCTTGTGTTTCTACAAGATGTGCCCATAACATTTAAATAGTAAAAAGGAAAATATTTAAGAAAAAAAAAAGAAAAATACCAGGGTGTCATGGTTTAATAATTTCGTAATTTTGCTATCAGTATTCCACATCATAACGTCATATAAAGCATGAATACTTTTACTGCTCCTGAACACTTGCAGTATATTGATGATATTGTCGTGTGGGGCCATACAGCAGCAGAGATTTTCAAGAAAAGAAAACAGATAATCCAAATTCTTTTGCAAGCTGGTTTTGCCATTAAGCGCAGCAAGGTGAAGGGGTCTGCACAGGAAATCCAGTTCTTAGGTGTAAAATGGCAAGATGGGCATCGACACATCCCAGCAGATGTGACTGACAAAATCACTGCTATGTCTCCGCCCACCAACAAGACAGAGACCCAATCTTTTCTGGAAGTAGTGGGCTTCTGGAGAATGCATGTCCCAAACTACAGCCACATAGTGAGCCCCCTCTATCAGGTAACACGGAAGAAGAATAATTTCTCATGGGGTCCTGAGCAGCAGCAGGCTTTTGAGCAGAGAAAACAAGAGATAGCCCGTGCCGTGGCCTTGGGGCCAGTACGGACGGGACAGGATGTAAAGAACATCTCTACACTGCTGCTGGAGAGAAAGGTCCCACTTGGAGTTTGTGGCAAAGAGCTTTAGGAGAAACCCAAGGCCAACCCCCGGGACTTTGGAGTCGAGCATATAAAGGGTCTGAGGAGTGCTACACTCCAACTGAGAAGGAGATCTTAGCCGTGTATGAGGGGGTTTGGGTTGCTTCTGAAGTAGTTGGGACAGAGGTTCAGCTCCTTCTAGCACCTCGCTTGCCTGCGGCCCCCCTGTCACGGACACAGGTAGATTTTTGTCTAAACCGTGACAACTACCCAGAATGCAGCATAAGGGAATTTTTGCCTAGAACTCTGGAGGACTATTTGTAACTCAGAAAGGTCAGAGATAGAAAGTTCATACTGATTTCTGGGTCACCAGCCTCACCGTACATCAGCATTTTTGGTTTTTAAATGATACATAAAGTTCTCAATAGCACTGCTCTAGTCGGTAGTTCTTTCCCTTTCTGTGCAGCTTGCTCTGTGCATGGCTTGTGAACCGCTATTCAGGCCAGACAGCTGCAGCCCCAAAGACCTGCCATAAATGTACAAATTCTACCAGGATAATGTCTTGATAATATGACGAAGGATGCGGCTTTCTCGCTCTGACATGTAAAAAGTGCACTTCCACTTTCTTCAATTTTCACATCTGAAAGTTCCTTGATAAAGTAATTAGGTTTTTCTGGAAGGAAAAAAAAAAGGATGAGGGTGTAGGACAAAGGGATTTGTTACCCCAACAAGTCCCAAGCATACAGAGGTGTCCTGAATCTCCTTTGCCCTCATTTCAGAATATCACATAGAGATGCAAAGAGTCTAAGAAGACCACAGAGTCCACCCATTTACATAGGTTTGATAATTCCAGTAGATATCTGGAAAGTTCAATACCATTATACATGCGCTGGTAGGATCTCATCTGATAAACTGCATATAGTTTGGATTACACATATTCAATAGAGACTAATTCAGATTGCCATCTTTTCTTGGCTCACTAACACCCAAGATCATAGAATCATAGAATGATCACAGAATCATAGAGTGGCCTGAGTAGAAAAGGACCTCAAAGATCATCTAGTTTCAAACCCCCTCCAAGGGGTCACCAACCACCAGACCAGGCTGCCCAGATCCACATCACACTGGAGAATCATTCAGTTTCCAGATTATTTTAAGGAAATATTTTAATCCATCATATTTTCTGAAAACTAAGAATTGATCCTGCTCAAGGAAACAGAAGAGAAAAACATCACCCACAGGCTGCAGATATTTACCTTGACTTCTCTAAATGCCATCCCCAGTGTGCTTTTCAACTCACCTTGCACAGTGACCCTGGCTTTTGTTATGGAGTCCTCTGTCTCACAGGGGTACTCCCCACTGTCCTTGGCAGTAGAGTCATGGATGATCAGAATGGCCACACTTCCCTCCTGCTGCAAGTCGTACTTCTGGCTTTTTCTGATTGCTTTGCCATCCTTGTACCACCTGATGTTCAAATCCGGTTTTGACAGCTCACAGCTCAGGCTGATGTCCTGCCCTGCTGCTGCTGTCTTATCCTCCAGCTGTTTTGAAACCTCAGTAGGTTTTCCTGGAAGAAAACATTGCTTTTTGAGTAACATACACTTAGGGTAGGATGCCTCTCTCAAAATACACGCATCTACATGCTGGAGATAAGTTAGAGAGGCACTTGCAACAGACGCCATCCTACAGCCAGCAGTAATCTGCAAAGTACAGACAATAGAATTCCAGGCAGCATTTATTTTCTCTTAAATCTACCCAATTGAGGATGATGAACCATGTCTGAAAACTGCCTCTCTCTTCTCTCCACTCATCACACTGGGAGCCTCAGATGATGCTCTCAGATGCACATGTTCTAGATAGGAATTTGTTGTACAGCCAGATGATGTGAAGGCCATCCCTTCAGCTTATACTTAGAGGATATTTGCTCCCACAGTTCCCTCAACAGAGCATTCCTGATTTACTGTTAATGGAACAAGCTGTAGTGAGATGCCCATTTCCAACACTACCCCAGTGCTTTGGGTAGTTCTCACATTTGTGTAAATGTTTCCTCCTTTTACTTATTTTTAAGAGAAATTCTCAGTGCTTCAAGGTTCAAGTAGAAGGTTGCTATTCACTTTAACCATATTATGAGTTAGCTCTCACGACAATCTTATCAGAAGACAGTTGAAGGAATCAGACCCCAGAATCTCTCCCATCTCATTACCTTTCACAGACAGAGAGGCTTTGGAGGTTAGACCACGGGCAGTAAAAACGACTTCCTCAGTGTCCGTAGGAGTCACACTTTTGATAATGAGAGTATATTTCCGACTCACGTTAGAAGCTTTAAATCGCCCACCACTTTCCACTCTGCTTCCAGTCAGTGTCCACTTGAACTCATCAATGCTTTCATGGGACAGAATGCATTCAAAAGTACAATCTTCTCCCTCCTGGATTTCAGTGTTTTTCAGCCGTTTGGTAATGCCAATATTCAGCTCTGGAAGATAAGAGATAGGTTAGTATGAGGTTTATATGGAGAAAAGGCATTTGTGACATATGTGAGTAGCAGTACTGGTGTTTTAACTCAGGATTTGCAGAACATGGCTGTGTTCCTTACTGATGTATTCTCTAAGACATTCTCCACTCAGAATTACCAGAAAGCTATAAAAAAAAGAGACGTGAATCTCTTGTCTTTGCTCTGGAAGAACTACAAGGAGAGCAGCTCAGTCCATGGAGCAGAATGAAGATTCAATGAGCTACAGAGGGAAAAACCTAACAGAGAGGACAACTCTAAGATGCTGCGTGAGAAAAAGGGTTTTGCCTATGACAAGAAATTAACTGTTTCTATTAGCTCATTTGTTACCATCCTACCCCTACTGGTGTTCAAACCATTTCTCCATTTTAGGGATGTTTAGAAAGGAAATATTTCCAGGACATTCTTGATGTGTTTGGTGATTTCCATGGCAAAATGAGATACATTTACATCAAAAGCAATGGGAATTTTCCAGACATCACTGCACTAAATTGCAGTAATACACTTCTATTGTAGAAACTATTAAGGCTCAAGGGGGAATAGGTGTAAGACATAGTGACCACACTGAATGTGCTTTCAGCACTCCTTTACTTTCCACAGTACTTACCCTGAATGCCGACCTTTGACTTGGCAACATCAGTGCCAATATCACAGGTATAGAAACCTGCATCTGACATCTCGAGGTCATGGATAAGGGGACATAGGGTCTTCCCAGACTGTACCAGTTCATACTTGTGGCCAGAAGGAAGCACAACACCGTCCTTTTTCCACACTGGTTTGACCTTCTCTTTATAGAGACTTCGCATTCCAATTTAATCACACCCCGCTCCTCACCAAAAACATCATCCAAGGACTTCATGAAGACAGCAGGGTTCTCTGCAATTAAACAGGCAAAACAGAACAACATGATACAGAAGATCAGACATTTCCAGTTGCTTTCAGATTTTTAAAGAGGGATAAATAAATCTTCACCACTACTGACGACACCAAGATAGAACCTAAAGCGGTTTCATGTCTGTTGACTGAATACGCTTTATGGAATTCTGAACTAATCAGTAGGAGAATACAGGGAACAGGAGGGACAGCCTGCATTGCTTTGGGTGGGACTGATATCATATGAAGTAATTGGGATGCAGCTCTTCTAAAGCTGGAGAGCTGGCATTGCCCTCACATGGAGCAGAGCTCATACAGCAGGCCACAGGATTAAGAGGAACACTTTTGATTTTCCTGTATTATTGACTACTCTTATCTGTCTTCTATTTCACACATCAGATTTTTATACTGGGGAAAAAACTTCCACCAAATGCAAAAGAAAGGAGAAAGAGGAAATCCTTCAAACTCTGAGCGCATAGAGTAAAAGAGCTTAATTGCAGGGGAGAGCAGATTAGAATCACAGTATCCTTAGAATTGGAAGAGACCCTTAAAGGCCATCTAGCCCAGCTCCCCTGCAATAAAAAGGGACATTCACAGCTAGATCAGGTTGCTCACAGCCTGGTCATTAGTCATCCCAGAGGCAAAACACACACTGAATGATCTCTCCCTGCAGTCATAAATCCTTAATTCCATAAATCACTGGAAGAAAGCCCATCATGACTTTGGTGGCTATCTGAGCCCCAGAGAGGTGAGCTTTAGAAGCAGGATTGCTGCACAATAGAATGAACTGGAGCTCCTTAGCATCTCTTACATCCAGGAGGGGTGTGATCAGACCCACCTATCACCTTCAGGTGCGCTTTCTGACACCCTGTCTGACTTCACTGTCACTGTGCCAGCATCCTCAGGCTTAACCTGCTTCATTGTCAGTGTGCAGCAATTGCCAACGTTCTTGATGTCATTGTAATTGTTGGTGTAAAGGAGGTTGCCATTCAGGAACCATTCCACGTCCTCGTCATCATAAGACAGCTCGCAGGAGAAGACAGCAGAGCTTTCTTCTTCAATTTCCACATCCTGCAGGTGCTTCGTTACTTCTACGTTGCAGGCTGTGGGGAAACAAGGTGAACTGTTACCACTGTTACTATAAATCATACTGGGATGTGGTAGAATGGTTGGACTAGATGATCTTTGTGTAATCTTCTCAGTGAAGACTATACATTTATAAAGTTAGCAGGAGAGAACGGCAGAAATCAACCTCAAGACGAGAAGTCTGAGGTGAAATAGGACATGGAAGAGGCCACCCTCCCTGCTCATACCTTCAGCTGTCAGCGTGGCCTCAGTCTCTGCAATTCCTGCCTTGCACTTGTACACACCAGCATCATCGGGCTTCAGCTTCAGAATCTTGAGCTCTGCTGAATGCTTATTCCTCTTGATCTTGTACTTCTCAGAGGGCTTGATGAGTGTGTGGCCCTTGAACCATTTCACAACCTTTGGAGAAGGCCTGAAGTCACAGGACAGGATGACAGAATGACATTCCAAAGCTGTCTTGTCCTCCAACTTCCTGGTGATTTGTATATGGTAATCTGCAAAGCAGGGGTGGAAGAGAAGAAAGGATGAGGACAATTGGAAGAAGAGGAAAGTCTCTTGCGTGTATTCCATTCCTAATAATGTCAAGTTCACAATGGTTCTTTGAACCACTCCAAAGATAAAACAAACGATTGCCTATAGGGAATGCCATTGACTACATTTCTATAAAGTAATACTGTATATTATCTACCAAATGCAAGGTCCAGCTCTTGTTCTGTGCTTATTAAATTGCTCCCAGTTGAGGCTTTTATTCAAATAAGAGTGAGTTGAAAATATAACAAGTACTTTAGGGTGTGAATGGAGACTCTTACGCTGGGGACAACAGCAGATAAAAAACCTGGAAGTTTCTTTCAGGTGAAATCAATGACAAACTGCATCAAATTTAGGTGCTACCAAACTTAACCTTGTCTAGTTCAGAAATACAATTAATTTCACCTGATTTGACTTCTTTGGTATAGCCAAGGACAAAACCTCAGCTCTGCAGATCTGAATAGTAAGCACATCACAGCTATTCAAACAGATCTTTTACTGAGATGCAGCTGTCTCATTTAGTGTCCAACGACTTTGAACTGGAAATGGAGCAGACCCTCCAGACACACACACAATATTTCAAAGACCCCAGTGAAGGAAGGCTGTACGTTAATTAATTCTTCATCTTCATGATGTAAACCAAGCCAGGATATGTTACCTCTGACAAGCAGATTGGCTGTGGATTTTGATTTGCCAATTGAGAACTGAATGGTGCTTGTCATATCAGTGGTGGTTTTCGGTATGGTCAGCTGGTGGATGGTGCCTTCTTGCTGCATAATCAAGTTTCTGCCAGCCTGTAAGACTTCCCCACGTAGATACCACTTGGGAGGTTTCACAGAAGGAATGGATATCTCGCATTCAAACTTGGCTTTTTCAGGCTCAGTCACATCCTCATCACACAGCTCCTTTATTAGACTAATGGATTGCTCTTTAAGAAGGATGGAACAAGAGAAAGCAGAGATGTAGAAGGAATGTAAAAAACCCTTACATTATCACCCCACTTACTCACATCAGCATAACTGCACATGAACACTACACCTATCAGCTCAAAATGCCTTTAAAACATCATTAAAAAATAATATGAAGAAAGGAATGTTGTTAAGAAGTCACATGAACACTACACCTATCAGCTCAAAATGCCTTAAAACATCATTAAATAATATTCTAAAGAAAGGAATGTTGTTAAGAAGTCAGACAATAAGACTGACAACCTGAAGAGAGTCCAGATCTTCTGATTCCCAGTCCAACATCCAAATCAAACCATGACCTTCCCATCCCAATATCAAACTCCTCACATTACGAAATGGAAAAGAGGTTCAATGAAACACGGACATTGATAATTACTTTGGTTAAATACAGCAACTTAGCTCTGAACAACAAGTTTTCTCCTAGTAAAGGTCTCTGTAGCTCAAATGTAATGACTCTACTTAGGAGAAATTCATTTTCCAGGATGTTCTTGCCCTTATAATGGTAACAGTGGCAAAGCTGGGGACTGAACTCTTGAGTAGTGTGCTAACTCATATGTCTCCCTTTTCTTTATCACACTTAACATCATATATATACCCTAATATTGCATATATTAAAAAAACAAAACAAAACCAAAACCCTGTGTTCTTTTCAAACAGACAGAGAAAATGAAGAAAAAGTCAAGCTATGTTTTTTATCCCTCAACGTTCAAACACAAATCAGAAGTTTAAAAGTAGAAAATCAACCTCGTAAGAAAATAATCTGTTCTATTTAGCAGAAGTAAAACCCAAAAGACTAGCTGGATATTTTGTGGGCAGAAAGGTAGGTAGGTAGGAGTTTTTATTTCTGTCAAAGGTCCTGGTGGCGTTCAACTTTTTTGACATTCTTGCAAATGATGTTAGCTGGTCCATGTCACTTGTTCCACCCTAACCTCAGTCCCAAAACAAAAGGGGAACTCCCTTCTGAACCTTCTTCACTTCATTTCAGATGTCCTTTCTGCTTCATCTCCAACCCACCCCCCACTCAGGAGAAAGATCTCCCTCTTACACCCTACCATCTTGCCGCATTCTGATGTTGTCATCAGCCTTCAGCTTGTTGTCCTCTTTGTACCACTGGGTCTGAACCTCATCGTGTGAAATCTCACAGACAAAAGATGCACTCCCATATTCATTCACTTCCACATCTTCCAGTGGTTTAACAATCTTGATATCTCCAGCTGTGAAACACTAGAGATATATTTGTCAGGGTATTTCCAGAACTGAGTGCAGCATCTTTTCCTTACACATATTTGCATAGAAAATAAGTAGGATTATGTTTTATTCTAAACCATCATCCATTCCTGAGTCATTTCTCTCTTCAACACAGTCAATGCATTATTGCCCTGGAACTTAAAGATAGACTTACTAGCTACAATGGAGCTCCCTGCAAACAGTTTTCATGGAAACCAGAATCTCATTTATTCTAAAACCTTTCAAGCAAAATTAAGTATAGAAAAACAATAGAACTGACTGAATCTTTAAGGTCATTTTGTTCCAGTCCCCCTGCTATAGGCAGGGACACCTCCCTCCACACCAACTCTTCTCCTCAGGGTCAAGGCTTCTCTCAAATCATTCTCCTATAAGCCTGTGCCTGTGCTTGGGATTGCCCTGACCCAGGTGCAGGGCCTTGTACTTGGCCACACTCAAGTTCATGAGGCTGCCAAGGGCCCACCTCTCCAGCCTGTCCAGGTCCCTCTGGGTAGCATCCCTTCCCTCTAGCACATCAACAGTACCGCTCAGCTTGGTGTCATCTGCAAACTTGCTGAGGCTGCATTTGATTCCACTCTCCATGTTGCCTACAAAAATATTAAATAACACTGGTCCCAACACCACCCTCCACCTGGACACTGAGCTATTGACTGCAGCTCTCTGAGTGTCACCATCCAGACAGTTCCCTATCCTGCAACTGGTCCATCCATCAAAACCATTTTTCTCCAGTTTGGTGACCAGGATGTCATGCAGGACGGGATCAAATGCTCTGCACAAGTCCAAGTAGATGATGTCAGTTGCTCTCCCATTATCCACTGATGCTGTTACTCCATCATGAAAGGCCACCAAGTTTGTCAGGCATGACTTGACCTTGAGGAAGCCATATTGGTTACCACCAATCTCCTCATCTTTATTTTCCAAACTATGCCAAGGAGAACTAGACAGAACTCTACAATGTCGTGTCACTACAAACCTGTCTGAACCATTGGCTTCTCTGCATGCTCATCACTAGTCTCTCCTTAGCTTGTGTGCCCACAATGTATGGGGAATGTCAGCCACAAATCTTACCTAGGGGACATCTTTGCTTCAAAGTCCCTTGAACATCACACAATCCCTTTTAACTCTCTAGGTCTGCACTTATTTATGTCAGAATCAGACCATATTTCTGTGCTGCTATTTCCCTTTCCTTCTGAAGGGCCTGGATACAACTTGGATTAACCTCAGGAGCAGAGTTCCTGCATAAAACAGCCAGTACTGAAACAGCAACCCAGCCTGGTTGCAGACTGAGAGAGAAAATGAGAGTTCACCACCTGTGAATAATGAGACTTCTCTTATTTCCCTGGGAAGTAATGCCCACTTTTTTACTTTGACAGAGCTCCTTCCCATCCTAGAAGGGAAAATATCAAGTCAAATCTACATTAGTCCTTCCACCTCTGCACTGGGCAAAGGCAGCCTTCAGATCTATGCTTAATTCACCCAGTTCCCTAGAATTAATGGAACTGTACTTACTGGAACATATGCTGAAGCTTAAGCACAGTGCAGTGTTTTCAACATGTAGGAATAGCTATAGAACATGCATAAATTCTGGCTGACCTATGACAGCTTAAAGCACTGCGGAGGACTGTTAACAAGCCCGTTTGGACATCACCTTGAATAAATGACGTTATCCCCAAGTAAGGGAAGGAACAACTGAGCACCAGGGAGGTACACAAAGGGCCAGAGCAAATTCTCACACTGTCAGGTGCAAAGAAAACTCAGATTTCACCCTAAAACCCAGTTCACAACAAGGCTACAAAATCCTGGCTGAGAATTTCTGAATGCTCACCAGTTGTTTCCAGCTCGAAGGTCATCTTCTGGCCAGCAGCATGGCAGATGTATTCTCCAGCATCTTTCTTCTCCAGCTGCTCCACAACCAGACGCCGTGTTTTGCCCACACATTCCAGTTTGAACCTTCTGGAGGAGGCAAGCAGTCTTCCATCCTTGAACCATTTTACTCCAGTTGGATCCTGTGCTACTTCACAGCTGAGGGAGGCACTTGCTGCCAGGGCAGCACTCACCTCTTTCTGCACCTGCTCCTGGTTTATAAACACAGGTTTTGGCTCTGAGGGAAGAAAAGAAAAACAGAAGGACTGAAATGAGACCATCTTGCAGGTTTGTATGTACAGGTTGGAACAGGTTTAGGTTACCACTTGTGCCCAAACTAATAGCCTTCATAGAGAATATCAGCTCTTCTGTTGAAACAAAGTGTCAAATCTAGGCAAGAAAGAACCTAGGAACTGAAGGAACCAAGAGGGTCCTTGAACACCAGTCCCATGGTTGCAAGTCACTATGCAAACATATTGAACCCAAAAGAACATCTGACCTGCAGGCAACCAAAACCTGAGTTCCTTTAACTTAAGACCCACTGTGAAACATCAAAACACATAAACATGTGATAGTCAAACCACTGGCTGCCTTTTCATGACCCAGAACAGTACTCCTGGCTTCCTGAACAGACTCCTCATGGCCTCTACCATTGCCACAACTGTGACTGTCAAAGGCACAAAGGAAATATGCTCACCAACGCAGTCCTTTGTTCTTTGTGTGTGATTTGCAGATATCTATCTTACTTTGAGCTCTGGCAATAGTCAGCTCTACCAGGTCTCTTACTGTGAGTAGCAGACTCACCTATCCAGATGCAGCCTCCAACATAAAGGCATAGTAAAAAGTCAGTGTACTACTAGGAGAAGTTCCTGCTTCTCCTGCCACGAAAGGCTGCACGTAGAACATGCACTCCAGCCTCACTGCACATACTTATCTTAGTCAAATGTTTCGGTGAACAGGAATTACAGTTTGGGATCTCAGGCACAGGAGAGATTTGAATAATATCTTGAATATTGCTTCCACTGTACATATATCAGTAATTATTATTCTACAGACAGACTGAAACAGGTCTTTGTGCCATACTAAATCCAAATACTTGCTACAAACCCAGGCAATCAAGTATAGGGGAAAAACCTCAGCACAGACTACTGCAACTGGATCACTGTATAATAGAAACTAGATTTTACTTTACTGTTCTCTGCTGTATTTCATACAACACCTGTCTTACCTGTGACACGAATCTTGAAGGTGAGTTTCTGGCCAGCAGCCTCGCAGCTGTACTCCCCTGCATCTTTCTTCTCCACCTGGCTCACCACCAGCCGACGCTGTTTGCCCTCTGACTCCACCTTGAAGTTCTTGCTCGAGGTGATCAGTTTCCCCTCCTTGTACCACTTCACCTCCGTCTTCTCCTGGGCCACCTCGCAGCTCAGCGTGGCATTTTCTGTTGGTGCAGCCTTCACCTCCTTCTGCACCTTCTGCTTGTTGATAAAGGCATCCTCTGCTTCTGGAACTGGAAAACATTGGGTAAAATATACATTAGATATGAACAACTTGTGACTGGAAGACATTAAAAGTTGCTTCTATGTTGTATTGGACCATTTCCTGGAGCAACACTGCTTTACAGTGTTTATCACACATTATAATGCATCTCAGCACAGTCCCTATGGTCATCCCATCCCTCTGAGTAGTCTTTACTATCAGCTGGAACTCCTAATTTTCAGATTTCTTCTAATGAAGACAATGACAGCTCTTCATCTGTCTGTCTTTTTGATATTGCTCCACTCTGCACTGGAGATCAGCCAAATACAGCTCAATTATGAAGTGAGGACCTCAAGATCAGGAAACCATAGAAATTTAAGAGCAGAAAACCATCTTTTGAGTCTACCCTTTGGTAATGATATAGCCCTTAATATGGTGAATATTTCGCCTACATTAGATTTTGTAGCTCAGTTTTATGCATAAAGCAAGGTTTTCTACTCTCAGCAACCCCTGATTCTTCAGAGAACTGGCTGAGGTCATCTCCTCTTAATAACTAACACATAAAGAAGAAAGTGTTTAAAGCCCACCTTACCCTTTGTGTCAACAAATGGAGTTAGCATCAGAAAGATAGCAAGTGTAATTAGTTAGGCATACACACTTCAGTTAAGGTGATTCAGTTAATCACCTTGCTAAGTAGGATCGATTGATACATTGAATCTTTTATTGATTACTTTAATGACTGTTTTATCTGATTCTCCTTTTACCAACAACTGGTTGCTGAGAGCGTTCATGCTAGTTCCTATTTGAGGCGTGGGAGAACAGATAAACCCTAAATAAATGGGCTTCCATTTCTATTCCATGGTTTGCCCTACAAAAGGCTGTAGAAGTGCAGAATATTTGAACTTCTTGCTCGAGGTGATCAGTTTCCCCTCCTTGTACCACTTCACCTCCGTCTTCTCCTGGGCCACCTCGCAGCTCAGCGTGGCATTTTGAGTCAGTACAGCCTTCACCTCCTTTTGTACCTTGTCCTTGTTTGTAAACACGTCTTCTTTCTCTGCAGGGACATCACAACAGTCACACCGTTTTGCTGTAGTCTGCTGCAGAGCTTACTCCAGCTCCCCGTTTTCACTATACTTGCCCTTCACATTGAGCATTGTGATGCCTCATTAAGACAGGAAAATACTTTCCCCTCTATCTTGCTTTGGGAAATAATAGGCATATCACTTCATATCATATCATATCCTATCATATCACATCATATCATATCAGAAAGCTAAACATTTCGCACTCTGATAGCAGATTTGGACATGAGATTTAGAACACCTGCATGCACTGCTGAACCTCCTCCCTTCTATTTTTTTCTTCTCATGTCTCTCTACATTTCCAGTAAATCAGAAGGGAACAGCCCTCTAGAACAGGTTGCCCAAGGAGACTGTGGATGCTCCATCCCTGCAGGCATTCAAGGCCAGGCTGGATGTGGTTCTGGGCAGCCTGGGCTGCTGCTTGGCAACCCTGCACATAGGAAGAAGGGGGTTGGAACTGGATGAGCACCGTGGGCCTTTGCAACCCAGGCCATTTATGAGTCTGATTATTGGCATTTTCCACCTCATTGTGTCCTTCCAATTTTGTAACCAGATCTCTTCAAACACCTCCCCTTTTCTCACTCCTTGCATGCCTGGTGTGCGCTTGCACTGTAACCCTGCAGACACCAGCTGACTACAAGAGGTGCACAATTTACCCTCCTTGCCTATGGTTTGTTGCAGTAATTCATTCCTGGATGGAAAAGCACATGTAGAAAAGTGTTGCTATGACACTAGATGACAAAGAAAGTCCTATAGCCAAAGTGTTTTGCACCAGAGAGGCTGTAAGTTGATCCTCCAAATGCAAGACACACCAAATGAAGCGTTCCTTTATCTCTGGGTTTCCAAGCATTTTCTCACCTCTGACTTTCACTTGGAATGTTGCTTTGTCATCTTTTGTTTCACAGCTGTAGCTCCCTCGGTCTTTCAGGGTCACATTTTTGACCATGAGCTTGCGGTGCGTCCCCTGGGAGATGATGGTTGTCCTCTGGTCCTGCTTCACCTCTGTTTGATCTTTCTTCCATACGACAGCTCCGCTTGCAGCTGACACCTCACACACCAGCTCCAGGTCTTCAGAAGGACTGACTGATATTTCTGGAGTCATTTTGGGCTTGTTGACAGAATTAATGGCTTCATCTGAAAAAAAAAAGAGAAAGTGGTTTACATCCTGACTCAGGCTTATTCAGCACAGCAAGAAGATACAGTTAGAACTGGTTGTAATGTCTCTGCTCATTACATTTGGGTGATCGAGTTTCACCTCTGGGGGTACTTACATACAAACGTCTGTTTGATTCTCCTGTGTAAGGAAAGAGTAAGTTCTATGCAGACAGTTCTTATTTCTTTTAATCAATTCTGTATTCTGCACATGTTCTTCTGAAGATAAAATGAAGGCAGCTAAGTAACGTGTTTGCAATACATGAACAAACCTATTCAACACTTTATCTCTAAGCTAACAAGCAGAGTTTGATGAGCACATCAGTATTTCATGCCCTTCATTCCATCCACACAGAACCTGCCTGAGGAGCAAGCTGATGGCTGCCAGATACGGGCAGACCTAGCTTAGTACTGCATTTCTTAGAGCAACAACTGTTGCTTTCAGTCACTGAATACACCAAGGCCAATTGCTATGCCAGGCACATTTATGGCATCAGTGAACAAATAATGCCTTAAAAATTGTAATAGACAGGAGCCATCTATTTTAAAACTAGGTGACCAAAGAAGAACAGTCCCTCTAGAGTCAAGCTGTTAAGAACTAACAGCATCAATCAATATCACATAGATAGATTACTTCCCTGCCCTAAGACCATCTTGTGACCATTTGGTGCTCCTAATTAAGCCCTCTTGATGGCATTTTGTCTGAGCCATGTGACATTTTGTGATAGGAGTTACTGCTAGTGTTCCCTTAACCCAACACCAAAGTAGGAGGTATCCATTCTCAGGGAATCATGCAGGCTTCCTCTGTATTTGATGCTCAGAGACAGCCCCAGAACTTTTAAAATCTTAGCTTAGCTCTCATCCAATAATGTTCATCAAACAGTGCAACTTGTCCTTTGGGGATGCCTTTGTTCTGCATCAACCAGTTCCAACGGAGTCTTCTTGGCTTGTTTTAGATCAGTTTTTCAACAGATAAAGCCAGAGTCTTTGAATTACAAAGTGAAATTGCAGAATGCATGATTCTCAACCAAACAGAACAGCAGGTGGGATGCAGGATGAATACCTGAGCCAACATCACCTGCAAGCAATCTTTCAATATCTTAGGAATCTCTAGCCATCCCAAATCCAGTGTTGTGCTTGATCTATCATCTCTGCTGAGTTTTTAGCTAGCTGATGGTGAGCATCATGGTGGTGATGGGTGAGCAGTCGGACTAGAGGGTCTTAATCAACCTTAAGGATCCTGTGATCAGAGGAACGTGAATGTGCTGTTAAAGGTCACAAGCGCTGTGCTGCAGCATGAGCATACACAGCGAAAGGCTTTCAGTAGAGCTTCAGTTCATAACTGAGGACTGGGTTATGGAAAATAGGCTCAAGATAGAAACCAGAAAACAGATCTTAACGCCAGGTTCTGTGAATGCAGCCAGCTGAATTTCACAGATATTGAATTTCAATGACAATTTCTTGTGTTATTTTACCCTCCAGCTCCACCCTGAACAGGAACATGTCAGTGACAAGCATTACTCCTCCAGGCATTTAGAAGAACTCATCTCATCTTAATAAACCTGAATGAAATCACAGAATCATAGGATCACGGGAGGGCTTGGGTTGGAATAAATCTTCAAGATCATTAAGTGCTAGATGCCAAAGGTCCCACTAACATAGCATGAAGCCGAAAGCTAGACGCTGGAATCAGATCTCCTGACCTTACCATCAGAAACTGAGATGTCATATTTTGCTCAGAGGTGCCTGCTTGTAGGAGGGACAGCTTCCGAGCTTTTTCTGCTCCAGGAACCAGCTCGAGCTTCAGAATTTAAACAGCAGTCAGAAATTAAACTGAGCTTTGTCACCTCCATCGAATAGAAGGAGTGGTAGGGCGGTACAGCTTTCCAAATAACTTAGAAACTGTCACAACAATCAGATGCCTACCTTTTCTTTCTGAACTTGTTAATACATAGAGCTTAATAGCATCAGAATGCCCCAAGCACTTCAGATAACACGACAGCTGTAAACCCTTCTTTAAGGATTCCTTTGTTTAACCACTGAGTAACTGTAATTCAGTGGTGCTGGTGGGAGAAGGGAAGTCCTAATCTTCCCAGATGCTGAATAGAGTTGATGTTCACATGCAGACTGGTGCTGAAGCAGAGCCAGAAACCACTCATTTGGGAAACACAGCACCAAGAAAATAATGGGAATAGCTTCATAAAATCAGGCAGCTTCACCCAAATTTCATGTCAGGTCCATTATTCTTCCTATTTTCAGGAAGAAATATTTTCCCTTTTTCTTGTAGTATCATTTTCTTTTCCTTTCATGCAAGCAGCTTTGTAGCTTACAAATTGTTTTCTAATCACCTCCTGGTGTGGACAAATCACACAGGTTTGACTCCATGTTTTACATAGTTAGCATTTTATATTTGTTCCAGTATGGAATTGTACAGTCATAGAATGGCCTGGTTTGAAAAGGATCTCAAAGATCATCCAGTTCCAACCCCCTGCTATGTGCATGGATCTATCTTTTTCATACGTATATTCCCATAGATGTACATATATATACCACACCTACACCCCCACAATCTGCTACAACTCCATAGAATTATCAAGGTTGGAAAAGACCTATAAGATCATCCAGTCCAACCATCACCAATACTTCCCAGTTAAATCATATCCCTCAACACAACATCCAAACTTTTCTTGAACTTCCCAGGGTCGGTGACTCTCCATGAGAGAAAAGGGCACTCAGATAAGGGATTCTGCATTTGCTATTAGCAGAGGTGGGATGAGACCGAGCACTGCCCCAGCTCCTGGGATAACGCAGAAGGGCTGAGACCTTCCAGCTGCTTCCACCCAGGGTCACACAGCAAAGCCGACCCTGCAGGAGTCTGCATCATTCTTTGCATGGCATTGCTAAGAGGAAGATCCCCCCCCTACCCTTGGCTCTACACTCCAGCTGCTGTCTGCCATCTGTAAAGCCACCACAGCTCTCCTACTGGAGTTCCCATCTGCACAGTGACAGCTTGGTTTCTTCTTACTGTCAAAGCAGCCACAGCCTCAGTGCTTCTCAAATCTCCCCTTTTCAGCTGATTTCCTCTTTCTAGTGGCTGGGCAATTCCTCCCTCTCACAGTCATCCCTCTGCCCCACTCTATGCCCACAGACCCAGAGAGGGCACACAGAGCCAGCCCTGTCCCAGCTGCTGCTGCTTCACATCTGACAGTCTCAGGAGCTGAGATCCAGGCCGAGACAGCACTGCCCAGACATGGTTTGTAGGACGTTTGTGATAGGAAATAGGGAGGTTTGTGATTAAACCTGCCCCCTAAGGAGGAAGGCAATGCTGCCTGCAGCCCCAGCAGGCATTACAAAACATCCCCATTTACAGGAGGGTTTTAAATAGCACAATTCAGGAACTACAACTGCACAAATTCCCGCATGCCCTGGAATAAGTTTGGGAATGGACATGGTTCTACCACCTGTGCAATGCCATCGAAATAACAACCATCCACCTGTAAACCTCCATCCTCTCCCCTGCTGCACAAAGGGAAGCTCAACAGCAGTGCACAAATGTCCCAGCAATGTCTGAGCACTGCTCTGTGCATCCCAACCTGCTCATCCCATCCACTCCTGGCTGGGCAGCAGGATTGGGGTGGCACACTGCAATGGGCACAGAGGAACATGGAAGCCCCACACATGTGAGGAAGGGGCTGGCTGTGCTCCACACTCACGTTATCAGATGTGATTTGCCCTTCTGTGGGGAGCCTCTGCTCTTTCCCAGCTCATCCTCCAGCGTCTGGGACTCCAGGATCTCATTCAGGCTGTTGTTGGCTGCAGGGCAGCAGTACTCCTCCATATTCCTTCCCATATTTGCCCCCAACAGCCCCCAGTAGCCCCATATCACCCTAAGGCCCCCACAACCGTCTATCTCTCCATACACCACCCCTTAAAGCCCCAGACCTGCCCATATCCTCCAATAGCTCCCCACAACCCCTACACACCCTCAGAGCCCCCTAGAGCCCCTAGTCCTCCTATAGCCCACCACAGCCCCATATCCCCCCTACAGTCCCCCTCAACTCCCTTTACAGCCCCTGCACAGCTCTATAGAACAGTCTGATAGAACTACCTCTAGTAGAAGCAATCTCCACACTGAGATCCTTTCCCAGTGGCACTCAGCCCTTCAGTGGGGTCTAAGAGAGCTGCAGCCAGACTCAAACACAACTGCTCACACAGCTCAGCTGCCTTCACCTGCGCTCCTGACGCTGACACATTGCAGCCCCACATCCCCCTCTGCCCCCCCCACAATGGCCACTCCCGCGCACTGCGGCTCAGCCAATCGGAGCCGGCGGAGCTGCCGCTGCCCAATGGGAGGCCGGGGGAGGCCGGCGCTGGGATGGGGAGAGGAGAGAAGAGACAGAGGCAGCACTGAGGTGGGATGGGCTGATGGGGAGTGCGGGGAGGACAGGGGGGTGTGGGGCTGTGGGGGGGCAGAGGGGGATTGTCCCCTCCTGCTCAGCTCTTGTGAGGCCCCATTTGCAGCACTGTGTCCAGGCCGGGGAAGGATGTGGAGCTGTTGGGGTGGGTCCAGAGGAGGGGCCACTGTGATGATCAGAGGGCTGGAGCAGCTCTCCTGTGAGGAAAGGCTGGATGTGGCTCTGGGCAGCCTGGTCTGGTGGTTGGCGACCCTGCACATCGCAGGGGGTTGGAACTGGATGATCTTTGGGATCCTTTTCAACCCAGGCCATTCTATGACTGTACAGTTCCATACTGGAACAAATATAAAATGCTAACTATGTAAAACATGGAGTCAAACCTGTGTGATTTGTCCACACCAGGAGGTGATTAGAAAACAATTTGTAAGCTACAAAGCTGCTTGCATGAAACGAAAACTACAAGAAAAAGGGAAAACCTTTCTTCCTGAAAATAGGAAGAATAATGGACCTGACATGAAATTTGGGTGAAGCTGCCTGATTTTATGAAGCTATTCCTGTTATTTTCTTGGTGCTCTGTGTCCCAAATGAGTGGTTTCTGGCTGTGCTGCAGCACCAGTCTGCATGTGAACATCAGCTCTATTCACCATCTGGGAAGATTAGGACTTCCATTCTCCCACCAGCACCACTGAATTACAGTTACTCAGTGGTTAAACAAAGGAATCCTTAAAGAAGGGTTTACAGCTGTCGTGTTATCTGAAGTGCTTGGGGCATTCTGATGCTATTAAGCTCTATGTATTAAAAAGTTCAAAAAGAAAAGGTAGGCATCTGATTGTTGTGACAGTTTCTAAGTTATTTGGAAAGCTGTACCACCCAACCACTCCTTCTGTTTGATGGAGGTGACAAAGCTCAGTTTAATTTCTGACTGCTGTTTAAATTCTGAAGCTCGAGCTGGTTCCTGGAGCAGAAAAAGCTCGGAAGCTGTCCCTCCTACAAGCAGGCACCTCTGAGCAAAATATGACATCTCAGTTTCTGATGGTAAGGTCAGGAGATCTGATTCCAGCGTCTAGCTTTCGGCTTCATGCTGTGTTAGTGGGACCTTTGGCATCTAGCACTGACCAACAGCAACTGACAGGCTGGTAACAGTGCACCCCAAAGCAGTTATGTGTCTGTTTATGTTATGAGGGAAAATTGTATCGCATTGAGATTTCCTATTTTTACTCTTTGCAGATCTAACTAGCTGCTGGAAGAATCCTGTACGCCATGTTCACTCCATTTTCAATGAGCTGGATGAGTCTGTTGTTGGCATTTTAATGCCATTTACCAGGCAGGCAATATGTATGGAGTATTTGGCTCTCTCTACAGTCATGAATATTTGAGTATCTTCAACATGTGGCTCATTGCTTCCATTTCAGGCTGCCCAGAGAAGCTGTGGGTGCCTGTCCTTGGTGTTGAAGGCGAGGTTGGATGGGCAGCCTGAGCTAGTTAGTGGGCAGCCAGCCCATGGCAGGGTGTTTAGAACTTAATGATCTTGATGTTTTCTTCCAACCCAAGCCCTCCTGTGATCCTATGATTCTGTGATTTCATTCAGGTTTATTGAGATGAGATGAGTTCTTCTAAATGTGCTGTTCTCCATATGATTATAATTGGAGTCTAGATGAATGACTTAAACCAGACACCAAACTTTCTGATGGCCAAAATGAAATGAAATCAATCCTTTACTGTGTCAGTAGTCTGTAACTAGAGCTTATCAGGTAATTCCCAGCCTCCTGCCTGTATCAGTGGCTGCACACAGTGAAAAAGTCTGATGGGATTTTAACCTATAAAATGTTCCAAAGCAACCAGAGGGTGAATATATTCACTATGCAAATACCTGCAGGAATAAGCTTGTCATATATGTCCTCAGGTACCACAGTAGTTAATGGTGGGACTCAGTAGGTCATGCTGCAAGTTGAGTCTGCTGATCTTGAAGGTCTTTTCCAGCCTACATGACCATCTGCTAATATTTCTGTATTTATTTCTGTTCAGCTCCCAGAAAACCTCCCACCCAGCCCCCAGCTGACCCCGTGGTGAAAAATAAAACAGAAACCTCAGTGACGCTGGCATGGTCCCCTCCGAAGATGCACCTCCCCATTCCAATCCATGGCTACATGTGGAACCCAATAAACTAACTGGCTTCAAGTGGGTGAGTGCCACGAGTCTCACGTCCCCGTCCCAGAGTTCACGGTGAGCAATCTGTCTGAAGAGGCTGATGATCAGTTCCGAGTGTCTGCAGTCAATGCGCATGGACAGAGCCCGTCTCTGGAATTCCCAGGGAGCGTGCACCTTGGTAAGCACAAAAACCCCAATGGAAATGGGTCAGTGTGTGCTGAGCAGCTGTGTTGGTTCCCTAAAGATGTTTCCTTTGACTTTAAGGACAGTAGTGCATTAACACACCAAAGTCTTTCCTTTATTCCCAGTTCTCCTATCTCCTATCAACCTCCAGATACCACTAAAGTGATACGAGTTATGTTTCTGTGACAGAGAGATGAATATCCTTATCTTTTGATATGTCACATGTGCAAGAGGCAGAACTTTCTGTAGCAGATCTTAAGCATAGAAGTGCTTCTTCCAGCACTCATGCAAAGGGAGAAGTAGAAATGTCCCTATGATTTAATCTTCCATCTCTAAATGAGATACCAGACTTGCATCTAAAGAGCATTAAGACAAACGTTGTTCTTCCTCAGACCCAGTCCTGGCTGTGAAATCCCCCCTAACAACTGGTGAAGCTGTACCTGGAGGGGATGCCATGTTTACTATTGACCTTACAACAACGTGTTGCGGCACTTGATGCCTCAATGGTAAAGTCTTACAGGAAAGCGAGACCTGCATCATCAAGAGAACCCAAACTACTCACAGCCTAATGATAAAGAACGTCACCAAGAACGATGATGGAGCAGAAGTGAAATTTGTTGCCAAAAATGTTGATGTCAGCACCAAGATGAGAGTGAGAGGTATTTGCTTTGATCCTTCTCCTTCCCTCTTACAGTCAAGGCATAGTTGCTGTGATCTGATGATTAGAACTGGGGCTGTAGGCATTCACTGACTGTACCAAATACCTGAAATTGCATCACATGGACTGACGTGAGTCCTGGTAATGACCTAAACATGATAGCACTGAGTGTAGGGTAAGCCAATCTACCCAGCTGCTTGGTATCTGAACCAGATTGCTTCATGCCAGCTGATGAATGTCTGCAGTTCACAGCTCTTGGCCAGTGCATTCAGTCACCATGTTTACCACTGCATCACCATAGAGCAGTACTTTCAGCTCCAGGTTCAGACAGCCTTTCTGATTGCACTGGAATAGTTTAGAAGTAGGGGAGCAATCATTCCAATATTATCTCTATCAATCAGCTTTGCATGACAAAATAGAACAAATAAACATTCATGATGGGAGGAGCTGTTTGTCATTGGGTGGAAACCTCTGCAGAAGCATGTTTAGAGCATTATTAATCAGTAGAAGGAGATGTTTGGTTGATTTTTACTTAGTAAATCCGGCAAGAAGACCAAATGAAATATCTTGAATTGCTCAGCACTGACACAATGATGAGTGCAGGAACAGAAGGTGATACTTTTTCAGAGATCTTGCAGCAAACATTGACCACGTTAGCCTGATATAAATTGAAATAACGAGGCCTTTGCTCCTGACAGGTGCTGCAGTGAGATTTACCAATAAGAGCAAAGATGTAGAAAAGATCTGCGCTCGGCTGCGTGAGGAAGCCAAACTGCAGGCTGAGCTTTCAGACGCAGGTGCTACTGTGGAGTGGATGAAGGATGGGAAGGAGCTCAGGGCCAGTGAAAACTATGAACTGCACATTGAGGGGAAGAAACACACCCTGAAAATTCACAGTGTCTCAATGGATGATGCTGTAAGTTGTCAGTGCATCTGTGAGGGGGATAAAATGCTCTATCAGCTTTCAGTGAAAGGTATGTGACAGTCTGGGCTGTCCTCTTCCTGCCCAGGGCCAGCAGACTGCATTCACCTGACTCCCCGACAGTCCAGCTGTTGTCAGACAGCATCTGGGGTGTTTTCAGTGGGTGTTTTGACTTGAACTGGCCAATCTGCTTTGTAGAGCCATTTGATTTCTGTGTTCTGTCCTGTGATTCGTCCCTAAGATATAGAGGAAGTCAAGGGAAAGAGAGGAAAAAGAGCATCCCAGCCTTCCTGCTCTTCTCTCAGGGTGGCCACGAGAGATGATGTAAAATGCTCTTTTTGTAGCAGTGATCCCAAATGTAGAAGAGACCTGTGAAGAGTCACAGGGATGTTTACTTAGCTGTCATTCCATGGTGGGCTTTTTCTGACACGGATGTAGAGAGAAACTGAACATTCCCACGCAGGTCTCTGTTTTGCTGCAGGGTGTAGGTCTGATCTCTGAGATCCACACGCTGGGCCTTGATTGCAATAAATGAGAGCCCTTTGTTTGCTCCAGTGGAAGACTTTCCATTTCTGCAGTACCCTCTGCAGATGACACAAATGCAAATGCACCTTCTTCCCAGCAACAATTGCCTTTTTTTTTTTCACACTGAGTATGCATGAGGCTCTTCATCATATTCTGCTGTCTTGTCACCCTTGTTGGTCCATGGAGAAACAACAAAGCCCTAGAGTAGTGTATGCACATGAATCTTTTAAGTCAATTATTCCACTGTGTGTTAATAGGGGCCAGTTTTATCATCTAACTTTTGCTCTCCAATTAATTTCCATAAAGGAATTCTGTTTATCTTTTCAGTCCTAAGTGATATCTCCATCTTTTAGGCTCGATTTGTTTGCCAGGGGGTTACAGTGCAGTAATAGATACCCCCTCCATTGATTTCCTTCTAGTTTGCTTGTTCCAATTCTTTCCTCAGTTTTCCTATTTTAGACATTTTCTTGAAGCCTTGGGCTTCTTCCTTTGGCTCTGTCCCCTGTCCAGTGTATGTCTTTCATCTTGTGGAGATAAGGTAATCTGGTACGTGGTTTATAAAAGCTGCCAATTTGCCAGCATCTGAATTAGAATCCAGCAATTAGAACTAGGACTAAACGTGCACGTTTGATCTTATGATAAATGAATGCCTCATGGTCACCAATGTCCCTGCAGTTCTTTACCATCATACATATTTTGTGTGTCCATATTTTGTTTCAGCAGTGGCAAACTTCGTAATCAAAGAGACAACTGGAGGAGTAATCAGGGCCGTTGCTGGAAAGCAAGCTGAATTTGTTTCTGAGACCTCTGAAGCCAATGTCATGGTGAAGTGGTACAAAAATGGCAAAGAAATCACGACCAGTAAGAAATTCACAATGGAAGATAAAGGGAAACTGCATAAGCTTGTGGCTTCAGTTGTAACGAAAGTAGACGAGGGAACATACATCTACACAACTGGAGATGACACTCTGATTTTTGATTGGAAAGTCTCAGGTAAGTTTGTGAGGCAAACATGGGATCACAATCCATGTAAAGCACTTCAGACTTAATTCATTTGATTTGTCCAACCCTGTGGGTTTCCAGTATTTAGGACAAAGTTTGCATATCTCTATTGAAGCAATTCTGAACTTCCTGTTGTCCCTATGCAAATCCACAGTATAAGCAAATCATGTAACTGTGTTGTGATGAATTCAGGACAGCCTTAGCTCCAGCTCGGGCTGGAGTCACGACTTGAGCCCTGACATCTGGGCTTCATTCTTCTAGTTCATGAATTGCCTCAGCACTTACATCATCTTTAAACCTATGACTGAAATGTTCCTAAGTTCTTAGCATGGGAATCCTGTCTCCTCTTTTGACAAATTAAACTCCACATTTGGAGAGTTGAGTGTCTCCTTCTGTACCCGAAGGACGTTGTGATCTCTGAGGTGTCTCCCTGAGGTGCTGTAAGCACAGCCATTAGCTCATAGTGCAAGTAAAACACTGTCAGGTCAAGCCTGGAGGAGTAATGCTTGTCACTGACATGTTCCTGTTCAGGGTGGAGCTGGAAGGTAAAATAACACAAGAAATTGTCATTGAAATTCAAGATCTGTGAAATTCAGCTGGCTGCATTCACAGAACCTGGTGTTAAGATCTGTTTTCTGGTTTCTATCTTGAGCCTATTTTCCATAACCCAGTTTTCATTTATGAACTGAAGCTCTACTGAAAGCCTTTCGCTGTAATCTATCTATGTGATATTGATTGATGCTATTAGTTCTTAACAGCTTGACTCTAGAGGGACTATTCTTCTTTGGTCACCTAGTTTTAAAAGAATAGATGGCTCCTGTCTATTACAATTTTTAACGAATTATTTGTTCACTGATGCCATAAATGTGCCTGGCATAGCAATTGGCCTTGGTATATGCAGTGACTGAAAGCAACAGTTGTTGCTCTAAGAAATGCAATACTAAGCTAGGTCTGCCTGTAGCTGACAGCCATCAGCTTGCTCCTCAGGCAGGTTCTGTGTGGATGGAATGAAGGGCATGAAATACTGATGTGCTCATCAAACGCTGCTTGGTAGCTTAGAGACAAGGTGTTGAATAGGTTTGTTCATGTATTGAAAACACGTTACTTAGCTACATTCATTTTAGCTTCAGAAGAACATGTGCAGAATACAGAATTGATTAAAAGAAATAAGAACTGTCTGCATAGAACTTACTCTTTCCTTACACAGGAGAATCAAGCAGATGTTTGTATGTGAGTACCTCCAGAGGTGAAACTCGATCACCCAAATGTAATGAGCAGAGACATTACAATCAGTTCTAACTGTATCTTAATGCTGTGCTGAATAAGCCTGAGTCAGGATGTAAACCACTTTCTCTTTTTTTCTTCAGATGAAGCCATTAATTTTGTCAACAAGCCCAAAACGACTCCAGAAATATCAGTCAGTCCTTCTGAAGACCTGGAGCTGGTGTGTGAGGTGTCAGCTGCAAGCGGAGCTGTCGTATGGAAGAAAGATCAAACAGAGGTGAAGCAGGACCAGAGGACAACCATCATCTCCCAGGGGACGCACCGCAAGCTCATGGTCAAAAATGTGACCCTGAAAGACCAAGGGAGCTACAGCTGTGAAACAAAAGATGACAAAGCAACATTCCAAGTGAAAGTCAGAGGTGAGAAAATGCTTGGAAACCCAGAGATAAAGGAACGCTTCATTTTGTGTGTCTTTCATTTGGAGGATCAACTTACAGCCTCTCTGGTGCAAAACACTTTGGCTATAGGACTTTCTTTGTCATCTAGTGTCATAGCAACACTTTTCTACATGTGCTTTTCCATCCAGGAATGAATTACTGCAACAAACCATAGGCAAGGAGGGTAACTTGTGCAGCTCTTGTAGTCAGCTGGTGTCTGCAGGGTTACAGTGCAAGAGCACACCAGGCATGCAAGGAGTGAGAAAAGGGGAGGTGTTTGAAGAGATCTGGTTACAAAATTTGAATGACACAATTAGGTGGAAAATGCCACTAATCAGACTCATAAATGGCCTGGGTTGCAAAGGCCCACGGTGCTCATCCAGTTCCAACCCCCTTCTTCCTATGTGCAGGGTTGCCAAGCAGCAGCCCAGGCTCCCAGAACCACATCCAGCCTGGCCTTGAATGCCTGCAGGGATGGAGCATCCACAGTCTCCTTGGGCAACCTGTTCTAGAGGGCCGTTCCCTTCCGATTTACTGGAAATGTAGAGAGACATGAGAAGAAAAAAAGAGAAGGGAGGAGGTTCAGCAGTGCATGCAGGTGTTCTAAATCTCATGTCCAAATCTGCTATCAGAGTGCGAAATGTTTAGCTTTCTGATATGATATGATGTGATATGATAGGATATGATATGATATGAAGTGATATGCCTATAATTTCCCAAAGCAAGATAGAGGGGAAAGTATTTTCCTGTCTTAATGAGGCATCACAATGCTCAATGTGAAGGGCAAGTATAGTGAAAACGGGGAGCTGGAGTAAGCTCTGCAGCAGACTACAGCAAAACGGTGTGACTGTTGTGATGTCCCTGCAGAGAAAGAAGACGTGTTTACAAACAAGGACAAGGTACAAAAGGAGGTGAAGGCTGTACTGACTCAAAATGCCACGCTGAGCTGCGAGGTGGCCCAGGAGAAGACGGAGGTGAAGTGGTACAAGGAGGGGAAACTGATCACCTCGAGCAAGAAGTTCAAATATTCTGCACTTCTACAGCCTTTTGTAGGGCAAACCATGGAATAGAAATGGAAGCCCATTTATTTAGGGTTTATCTGTTCTCCCACGCCTCAAATAGGAACTAGCATGAACGCTCTCAGCAACCAGTTGTTGGTAAAAGGAGAATCAGATAAAACAGTCATTAAAGTAATCAATAAAAGATTCAATGTATCAATCGATCCTACTTAGCAAGGTGATTAACTGAATCACCTTAACTGAAGTGTGTATGCCTAACTAATTACACTTGCTATCTTTCTGATGCTAACTCCATTTGTTGACACAAAGGGTAAGGTGGGCTTTAAACACTTTCTTCTTTATGTGTTAGTTATTAAGAGGAGATGACCTCAGCCAGTTCTCTGAAGAATCAGGGGTTGCTGAGAGTAGAAAACCTTGCTTTATGCATAAAACTGAGCTACAAAATCTAATGTAGGCGAAATATTCACCATATTAAGGGCTATATCATTACCAAAGGGTAGACTCAAAAGATGGTTTTCTGCTCTTAAATTTCTATGGTTTCCTGATCTTGAGGTCCTCACTTCATAATTGAGCTGTATTTGGCTGATCTCCAGTGCAGAGTGGAGCAATATCAAAAAGACAGACAGATGAAGAGCTGTCATTGTCTTCATTAGAAGAAATCTGAAAATTAGGAGTTCCAGCTGATAGTAAAGACTACTCAGAGGGATGGGATGACCATAGGGACTGTGCTGAGATGCATTATAATGTGTGATAAACACTGTAAAGCAGTGTTGCTCCAGGAAATGGTCCAATACAACATAGAAGCAACTTTTAATGTCTTCCAGTCACAAGTTGTTCATATCTAATGTATATTTTACCCAATGTTTTCCAGTTCCAGAAGCAGAGGATGCCTTTATCAACAAGCAGAAGGTGCAGAAGGAGGTGAAGGCTGCACCAACAGAAAATGCCACGCTGAGCTGCGAGGTGGCCCAGGAGAAGACGGAGGTGAAGTGGTACAAGGAGGGGAAACTGATCACCTCGAGCAAGAAGTTCAAGGTGGAGTCAGAGGGCAAACAGCGTCGGCTGGTGGTGAGCCAGGTGGAGAAGAAAGATGCAGGAGAGTACAGCTGCGAGGCTGCTGGCCAGAGACTCACCTTCAAGATTCATGTCACAGGTAAGACAGGTGTTGTCTGAAATACAGCAGAGAACAGTAAAGTAAAATCTAGTTTCCATTATACAGTGATCCAGGTGCAGTAGTCTGTGCTGAGGTTTTTTTCCCTATACTTGATTGCCTGGGTTTGTAGAAAGTATTTGGTTTTAGTATGGCACAAAGACCTGTTTCAGTCTGTAGAATAATAATTACTGATATATGTACAATGGAAGCAATATTCAAGATATTATTCAAATCTCTCCAGTGCCTGAGATCCCAAACTGTAATTCTTGTTCACCGAAACATTTGACTAAGATAAGTATGTGCAGTGAGGCTGGAGTGCATGTTCTACGTGCAGCCTTTCGTGGCAGGAGAAGCAGGAACTTCTCCTAGTAGTACACTGCCTTTTTACTATGCCTTTATGTTGGAGGCTGCATCTGGATAGGTGAGTCTGCTACTCACAGTAAGAGACCTGGTAGAGCTGACTATTGCCAGAGCTCAAAGTAAGATAGATATCTGCAAATCACACACAAAGAACAAAGGACTGCGTTGGTGAGCATATTTCCTTTGTGCCTTTGACAGTCACAGTTGTGGCAATGGTAGAGGCCATGAGGAGTCTGTTCAGGAAGCTAGGAGTACTGTTCTGGGTCATGAAAAGGCAGCCAGTGGTTTGACTATCACATGTTTATGTGTTTTGATGTTTCACAGTGGGTCTTAAGTTAAAGGAGCTCAGGTTTTGGTTGCCTGCAGGACAGATGTTCTTTTGGGTTCAATATGTTTGCATAGTGACTTGCAACCATGGGACTGGTGTTCAAGGACCCTCTTGGTTCCTTCAGTTCCTAGGTTCTTTCTTGCCTAGATTTGACACTTTGTTTCAACAGAAGAGCTGATATTCTCTAGTGAAGGCTATTAGTTTGGGCACAAGTGGTAACCTAAACCTGTTCCAACCTGTACATACAAACCTGCAAGATGGTCTCATTTCAGTCCCTCAGTCAATACTTTTTCTTTTCTTCCCTCAGAGCCAAAACCTGTGTTTATAAACCAGGAGCAGGTGCAGAAAGAGCTGAGTGCTGCCCTGGCAGCAAGTGCCTCCCTCAGCTGTGAAGTAGCACAGGATACAACCGAAGTAAAATGGTTCAAGGATGGAAGACTGCTTGCCTCCTCCAGAAAGTTCAGAATGGAATCTGTGGGCAAAACACGGCGTCTGGTTGTGGAGCAGCTGGAGAAGAAAGATGCTGGAGAATACATCTGCGAGGCTGCTGGCCAGAAGATGACCTTCAAGTTGGAAACAACTGGTGAGCATTCCCTTTGGGAGCACTAAGCAGCTGTTTATGTGGCTTAGAGGAAGACTGTCTGTCTTCTACCCTGTGGGCATGGAACAGCCACAGTTCCCCCTGGAACAATATCAATGACCCACACCACTAATTGGATTCTCCTTTTTAATGTAGTGGTAGCGAGCTGAAAACCTGGCTGTGGAATACTTCTGACTAAGGAACTTCTATTTTAATTTCTAGGTGCACTGAATTACCCTCTTAGAGTATCTTTCTGAATATATAAGCAACCACGGGTGACTATGATCCTGATTTATATCTAGGTTCAGGATTACTGTTTCAGTTAGGTTAGATGAATAGCTCCAGAGAAGATAGGGAAATACAGCAGTTCACTGATACCACATGTCGGAAGAATGCAGCTCAGTGCTGGGCAGTTTGCTGCTTCATTCCCTCTTACAAGTTGCACCCAAGGCTGGAAAAGACCACTGAGATAGCTGAGTCCAACCCAGCCCACCCTCACTGGACTTACTAACCACGTCCCCAGTGCCACATACCCGTGGCTCTTGAGAACCTCCAGTGACTGCGGTATATCAGCGTGGTTGCTTCAGTTGTGGGAGTTTTCAGACACTGGCTGTTGTTCTAGCGAGGCAAAAAACCAAAACTGATGGAACAGTGTCTATACAGGAAGCAACTGGCTGTCCTGATGGCTGCCAACAGTTTTGCACAAGGTGTGTCATGCAAGCTTGCATGAGTCTGGTTTAAAAACTTGCTGTTCTGATGGAAGGAGAGGATGTTGGTACCGGATAACTGCGGGATTTGTGCTCTCCCGACATCCAGTTGCTATCACAGCTTATTGTTGCTATAGAAAACAGCTTCTCTATAGACAAACTAAGTTAGTTCCAATAAGTGGCTGAAGCCCTAAGTGATCCAAGGTGAAGCATGATCCAAACTGGAATTTAGCTAATTGTAGTAGGGAATCCAAGATGTGTTATTTAAAATATGAGTCCTCCATCTAAAACAGCATTGAACTCTTACCCTGGTTGATGATAGAAGTGAGAGTTGAACAGCAGAAGTCTGAAGTTATGCTCCATATTTCTCATCACTGAAAAGAATATTTGAATATATGAATTCCTTTGGCTATGTTAGAGCTCATAATGCGGTCAGCTGATGTTCTTTAAATGCTTGGAGTCTAGCAATGTGGGGAAGTGGACTGCTATTTGCTGTTGAGCTTTAGGCTGAGAAGCCTGATTTTAGAGGACCATAGACTTCCCCTTTCCCTTCCCCTCTCCTCCCCTTCTCCCTGGACTGATCCCGCATGGTTTGAGAATGAGTTCAGAGCAAGGTAAATGAGGAATAGCCATGTGAAAACCTGTTGTTTTAGTGCACTATAAAAGACACTTAGTCAAAAGACAAGTGTGTGTTCCAAGCTTAAGATTACAGGAGATCCTAGAAACAACTCAGCTGCTCAAACCTGTAGTCTGGCTGAATATTTTATTGTCAGTTCTGGTCAGGACACCTTCCGAGGTGCTTGAGTAAGACAAATAAAAGGTCATGGGTAACTTGGTCCTTCTTGTGATATACTTCTAGGCTTTCATCAGGGAAAAGCTTAATTAGTCCAAATCATTCATCGGGGAGGCTCACTGTGACAGGTATTGGTTGGTGCAAGGTGTCATTATCTGCTCCTGTCCCAGATTACTTTAACAGCAGAACCAGCTTCCCTTCCAGCTGCAAAGAATGTTTTGCACTGGGCCATTACCACCAGAGTATCCCTCAAATATCAAGAGGATTGCTGGAACGTTATTGTCCCTAGCACAAGTAATGATAATGTGCTCAAAACAATAGTTTTTTTTGTTGTTAATTACAAGTTCTAGTAAGCATGGAGAGTAGGCACTGCCTTTCATTATTCCTTACGCCAGATGCTCCTAGAGACCTCATTCCCAACTAAATCCACATCCTTCTTTCTCCTTCTCAGAATTGCCTGTGAAAATCAGCAAACCATTGGCAGACATTAGCGTCACTCAGAAGGACAAGGTCACATTTGAGTGTGAGCTGTCCAGGCCCAAGGTGGACGTCAAGTGGTTCAAGGTATGGCATGTAATGGTATTTTCCTTTCTGACTTCTCTGGAAATGAATGAGAGCCTTTAATTTCACTTCCAAGGGATGCGAGTCTGAGCTTTTGCTTGATAGCTTTTGCACTGCTCTCTTTTCTTAGTGCTCTTTTACTTGCCCAGATCAGCACTCTTTGTTATTATGTCCTGAGTTCATTTATCAAGTAGAAATGGAAGTTTGCTTTGGGTTTCTTGTGAACTCCTGAGGTCTTGCTGCACAAAATATTGTTGGTTGGAGTACAGTCTTGAGCTTCAAGTCTAACACAGAAATTCTCAGCCGGGATTTTGTAGCCTTGTTGTGAACTGGGTTTTAGGGTGAAATCTGAGTTTTCTTTGCACCTGACAGTGTGAGAATTTGCTCTGGCACTTTGTGTAACTCCCCGGTGCTCAGCTGTTCCTTCCCTTACTTGGGGATAACATCATTTATTCAAGGTGATGTCCAAACAGGCTTGTTAACAGTCCTCCGCAGTGCTTTAAGCTGTCATAGTTCAGCCAGAATTTATGCATGTTCTATAGCCATTCCTACATGTTGAAAACACTGCACTGTGCTTAAGCTTCAGCATATGTGCCAGTAAGCACAGTTCCATTAATTCTAGGGGAGTGGGTGAATTAAGCATAGATCTGAAGGCTCCCTGTGCTCAGTGCAGAGATGGAAGGACTAATGGAGATCTGACTTGATATTTTCCCTTCTAGGATGGGAAGGAGCTCTGTCAAAGTAAAAAAGTGGGCATTACTTCCCAGGGAAATAAGAGAAGTCTCATTATTCACAAGTGTGAATATGAAGATCAGGGAACATCCACATGCTGAGCAGCCTAAGACAAGACATCAGCTACCCTAAAGGTTCATTTTATGTTTAACTGAAAGAGCAAATAAATCCTATTGTGGTATTTTGCACCACAGGAAGAAATGCTTCCTGGGCAGTTTGAGCATTTCTTCGTTAGTCCTTTTGGATACCTTTCTCTTTCTTCTTTATGCTCAAGACAGATTTTCCCTCCTTGTGTTGCACTGGTTAAACCCCAGTTTGTAGCTCATCACCAGGCTCTGAAGCATCAGACTTGTTACTGAACACACGGGTCTGCTGTGCCCTGGTAAATGCCACCTGCCAAAGGGACTTCTGAAAGGATGCTTTTTTCTGATTTCCTACTAGATGCTGTCCTCATGTGGCCACTTGGGTTCAGTGTTAGCATGAACATGAACATCTGTCCTGTCCCATGACTTTGGTGAACTCTCATTTTCTCTCTCATTCTGCAACCAGGTTGGGTTGCTGTTTCAGTACTGGCTGTTTTATGCAGCCATTCCATTTGTTCTGGTTTAGGTTCTTTTTTTTTTTTTTTTTCTTTTCTTTTTTTCAGACATCATTTCTATACAGTAGACAAAGCCAGCCTATTACATTTGATTTATAGTTTTTAGCTTTTGCTGGTAAGCAATTCAGCTCTCAGGCAGTTTTACCAACAGCTTTGAAGAGCTGAAATGAACCAGCCTGGACACGATGGTCTGTTTTTGTTGGTGTAATGAATTTATGAAGTTAAACTGATTGACCCCATAAGGTTTTACAGTGTATGACTCACGTCTGGCAGAGTTATCACAGCAATGAGTTTATATACTTAGCATTTCAGGAGGCAAATGGTTGGGGATACTCTTTCATTTGCTTGCGTCTCAGAGTGAATCACTAGAATGTGAACCATCCTTCATCTCCTTTGTATTGCTTTTGTGTGTGTCTGTGTGTGGTTTCCCCTGTGAATTTCATTCTTTCCAGTTATATGTAAGTTCTCTTTTGAGCAGTGAAATTAGATGTTCCATCAGCAGTCATAATGGTAAAGCTGAGTTGCCACGTTATCTGTGTCCTTTCTGTCTGGCGTCTCAATAACTGCTGCCCCACCACAATATCTGCCTAATACTTCAGCTCCATGGATGCCTCCTTGTGCAAACTGAGAGCCTGGATTTGGTGTGCATAGATCTGGGCTTACATCTGTGCTGGTAAATGCACTAGTGCATGGGCTAAGCAGTCCTGCCTCCTGTGCTGTGGGCATTGAGATGGGGCTCCTACAAGCTGCCCATTGCAAGATATTTAGAAACTAATTGCTGCGGAGGTTTCCATCCTCTTTTCAGACTAACTAAAATTTGGTTAGTGGGATCAAAACAGAAGGGGCAGGGAGGGAGAGCTGACCAAGGACTACTGATGGAACAACTATGAATCCTTGGTTCCTCAGGATTCCCTGCATCAGCAGTTGGCAACAGGAGTAAGGGGGCTCAGGAGGACACTGTAGAGTAGTGTGAAAAATGAGCAAAGAGAGTTACTAATTGATGCCTCTTGGAAAGTAGTCCAAGAGTGGTCCTCTTCATAAACTCTCCTCTTGTGTGTGGTTTTATCTTTATGAGGTGTTCATAACAAGTGATGTGTAGATCTCCCTTATCTCATAATGTCTTTGCCTGCCTGCAGTGAATATGCAGGATACTGGATCATATACCAGCTTCTTTGAATTACTGCTCATGTCAGGAGATAAAATCTGCCTATTCTTTGAACTAACACTGGCGAGGGTTAGTTATTCTGGCTACCGAGAGAATGACACAGCAGATTAAACTCTTTCATTTCCTTCTTTGTCAAATGCCTTTTCATCTAACTGTGTGTCCCATAGAAATTCAGAGCAGTGTTGGCTGAGGGAAGTGGAAATATTTATCTCCTGTGTGTATCTGCCACCCTATTTAGACATGCTGGCAGAGCGCAGAGATTGGAGGAGTTGGATTAGGCAGTAGTTTCCCTATTGCTCACAGAACCACTTTTTCTGTGGTCTCCCAGCTACCCTGTGCCCAGTGGCCTATGCAAGATGGAGCGGAAAAGGCTCATTTTATGAACAAACAGGAACCTTTCTGGTCAGATTAATACCTGTGCTCTTTTAGAGAGATTTAGATACTAGAGATTTTAGGTACTGGAATAGGCTCCCCAGAAAGGTGGTTGAATCACCATCCCTGGTTGTGTTTAAGAGCCTTTTGGATGTGGTACTCAGGGATATGATTTAGTGTAGGGTTTTTAGAGTTAGGGTACTGGTTAGGCTGCGGTTGGACTTGATGATCTTCAATGTCTTTTCCAACCTGGGTAAATCTATGATTCTATGCAGGAACTCTTCTCCTGAGGTTAATCCAAGTTGTATCCAGGCCCTTCAGAAGGAAAGGGATATAGCAGCACAGAAATATGGCCTGATTCTGACATAACTAAATGCAGACCTGGAGAGTTAAAAGGGATTGTGTGATGTTCAAAGGATTTTGAAGCAAAGATGTCCCCTAGGTAAGATTTGTGGCTGACATTCCCCATACATTGTTTGTAGGCACACAAGCTAAGGAGAGACTAGTGATGAGCATGCAGAGAAGCCAATGGTTCAGACAGGTTTGTAGTGACACAACACTGTAGAGTTCTGTCTAGTTCTCCTTGGCATAGTTTGGAAAATAAAGATGAGGTAATTGGTGGTAACCAATATGGCTTCATCAAGGTCAAGCCATGTCTGACAAACTTGGTGGCCTTTCATGATGGAGTAACAGCATCAGTGGATAATGGGAGAGCAACTGTCATCATCTACTTGGACTTGTGCAGAGCATTTGATCCCGTCCTGCATGACATCCTGGTCACCAAAGTGGAGAAAAATGGTTTTGATGGATGGACCAGTTGCAGGATAGGGAACTGTCTGGATGGTCACACTAAGAGAGCAGCAGTCAATAGCTCAGTGTCCAGGTGGAGGGTGGTGTTGGGACCAGTGTTATTTAACATTTTTGTAGGCAACATGGAGAGTGGAATCAAATGCAGCCTCAGCAAGTTTGCAGATGACACCAAGCTGAGCGATGCTGTTGATGTGCTAGAGGGAAGGGATGCTACCCAGAGGGACCTGGACAGGCTGGAGAGGTGGGCCCTTGGCAGCCTCATGAACTTGAGTGTGGCCAAGTACAAGGCCCTGCACCTGGGTCAGGGCAATCCCAAGCACAGGCACAGGCTTATAGGAGAATGATTTGAGAGAAGCCTTGACCCTGAGGAGAAGAGTTGGTCTGGAGGGAGGTGTCCCTGCCTATAGCAGGGGGACTGGAACTAAATGACCTTAAAGATTCAGTCAGTTCTATTGTTTTTCTATACTTAATTTTGCTTGAAGAGTTTTAGAATAAATGAGATTCTGGTTTCCATGAAAACTGTTTGCAGGGAGCTCCATTGTAGCTAGTAAGTCTATCTTTTAGTTCAATGGCAATAATGCATTGACTGTGTTGAAGAGAGAAATGACTCAGGAATGGATGATGGTTTAGAATAAAACATAATCCTACTTATTTTCTATGCAAATATGTGTAAGGAAAAGATGCTGCACTCAGTTCTGGAAATACCCTGACAAATATATCTCTAGTGTTTCACAGCTGGAGATATCAAGATTGTTAAACCACTGGAAGATGTGGAAGTGAATGAATATGGGAGTGCATCTTTTGTCTGTGAGATTTCACACGATGAGGTTCAGAGCCAGTGGTACAAAGATGACAACAAGCTGAAGGCTGATGACAACATCAGTATGCGGCAAGATGGTAGGGTGTAAGAGGGGGATCTTTCTCCTGAGTGGGGGGTGGGTTGGAGATCAAGCATATAAGACATCTGAAATGAAGAAGGTTCAGAAGGGAGTTCCCCTTTTGTTTTGGGACTGAGGTTTAGGTGGAACAAGTGACATGGTGGGATGCTTAGTGTGGGAAGTGTGATGCTATCCCACCATCCCACACTGCCGGGAGCAGGTAGGAAATGAGTGCAGTTATTTCGAAAGTGGGGGTGAACAGGGCAGTCAGTTCACCTCTCCAAAGAGGTTTTGTCTGACAGTGAGTGTGATCCTTCTGTATCAGGTACTTTGAAGGTGACGGTGACCACATTTGGTCAGTCCTTGTAGAAGCCATGTTTAGATTACGCTTTGGTGGGGATGTGGACGTGGGGGAATGGGTGGTTTCATTGACATGAGAGAACAGGCAGTGATGCTGTGAAACCAGATGGATGATGCTCAGCCTGGCCACGTGCCTCAGAGCTCTTTGCTCAAGGAAGCCAAGTGTAGTTGTGGGTTTGCTCTCAAGAGCACAGTTTGGTAGGGATGAGCTGGCGGTTGGACTAGATGACCTTAGTGGTCTTTTCCAGCCTTAGTGACTCTGTGGTTCTCTGCTTCAGGAAAGAGCTACTCGCTGACTTACACACGTGTCCAAGTCAAGGATGCAGCAGAAATAAAATCTCTAGCAGAAAAGGCAGAATCTCGTGCCCATCTTTCAGTTAAAGGTAATTATGCTTCTCATGACAATTTTAATTAAATTATGTTATAAATGAGCTAACATCCTTTGCTTTAATTTCAAGGAAGTTAAACACCACCAGGACCTTTCACAGAAATAAAAACTCCTACCTACCTACCTTTCTGCCCACAAAATATCCAGCTTCTCTTTTGCAATTTACTTTCGCTAAGTAAAACAGATTATTTTCTTAGGAGGTTGATTTTCTACGTTTAGACTTCAGATTTGTGTTTGAACGTTGAGGGATAAAAAACATAGCTTGACTTTTTCTTCATTTTCTCTTGCTGTTTGAAAAGAGCACAGGGTTGTTTGTTTTTTTTTAATATATACAATGTTAGGGTATATATATGATGTTAAGTGTGATAAAGAAAACGGAGACATTTGAGTTAGCACACTACTCAAGAGTTCAGTCCCCACCTTTGCCACTGTTAACATTATAAGGGCAAGAACTTCCTGGAAAATGAATTTCTCCTAAGTAGAGTCATTACATTTGAGCTACAGAGACCTTTACTAGGTGAAAACTTGTTGTTCAGAGCTAAGTTGCTGTATTTAACCAAAGTAATTATCAATGTCCGTGTTTCATTGAACCTCTTTTCCATTTCGTAATGCGAGGAGTTTGATATCGGGATGGGAAGGTCATGGTTTGATTTGGATGTTGGACTGGGAATCAGAAGATCTGGGCTCTTTTCGGGTTGTCAGTCTTATTCTCTGACTTCTTAACAACATTCTTTTCTTTCTATTATTTTTTAATGATGTTTTAAGGCATTCTGAGCTGATAGGTGTAGTGTTCATGTGCAGTAATGCTGACGTGAGTAAGTAGGGTGATAATGTAAGGGTTTTTTACATTCCTTCTAAATCTCTGCTTTCTCTTGTTCCATCCTTCTTAAAGAGCAATCCATTAATCTAGTGAAGGAGCTGTGTGATGACTATGTGACTGAGCCTGAAGAAGCCAAATTTGAATGCGAGATATCCATTCCTTCTGTGAAACCTCCCAAGTGGTATTCCTACGTGGGGAAGTCTTACAGGCTGGCAGAAACTTGATTATGCAGCAAGAAGGCACCATCCACCAGCTGACCATACCGAAAACCACCACTGATATGACAAGCACCATTCAGTTCTCAATTGGCAAATCAAAATCCACAGCCAATCTGCTTGTCAGAGGTAACATATCCAGGCTTGGTTTACATCATGAAGATGAAGAATTAATTAACGTACAGCCTTCCTTCACTGGGGTCTTTGAAATATTGTGTGTGTGTCTGGAGGGTCTGCTCCATTTCCAGTTCAAAGCCGTTGGACAATCAATGAGACAGCTGCATCTCAGTAAAAGATCTGTTTGAATAGCTGTGATGTGCTTACTATTCAGATCTACAGAGCTGAGGTTTTGTCCTTGGCTAAACCAAAGAAGTCAGATCAGGTGAAATTAATTGTATTTCTGAACTAGACAAGTTTAAGTTTGGTAGCACCTAAATTTGAAGCAGTTTGTCATTGATTTCATCTGAAAGAAACTTGCAGGCTTTTTATCTGCTGTTGTCCCCAGCGTAAGAGTCTCCATTCACATCCTAAAGTACTTGTTATATTTTCAACTCACTCTTATTCAACTCAACTCACTCTTATTTGAATAAAAGCCTCAACAATTGGGAGCAATTTGTTTTGTGGGAGCACAGAACAAGAGCTGGACCTTGCATTTGGTAGATAATATACAGTATTACTTTATAGAAATGTAGTCAATGGCATTCCCTATAGACAATCGTTTGTTTTATCTTTAGAGTGGTTCAAAGAACCATTGTGAACTTGACATTATTAGGAATGGAATACACGCAAGAGACTTTCCTCTTCTTCCAATTGTCCTCATCCTTTCTTCTCTTCCACCCCTGCTTTGCAGATTACCATATACAAATCACCAGGAAGTTGGAGGACAAGACAGCTTTGGAACGTCATTCTGTCATCCTGTCCTGTGACTTCAGGCATTCTCCAAAGGTTGTGAAATGGTTCAAAGGCCACACACTCATCAAGCCCTCTGAGAAGTACAAGATCAAGAGGGATAAGCATTCAGCAGAGCTCAAGATTCTGAAGCTGAAGCCCGATGATGCTGGTGTGTACAAGTGCAAGGCAGGAATTGCAGAGACTGAGGCCACGCTGACAGCTGAAGGTATGAGCAGGGAGGGTGACCTCTTCCATGTCCTATTTCACCTCAGATTTCTCTTCTCTTGGTTGATTTCTGCCATTCTCTCCTGCTAAATTTATAAACGTATAATGTTCACTGAGAAGATTACACAAAGATCATCTAGTCCTACCATTCTACCACATCCCAGTATGATTTATAGTAACAGTGGTAACAGTTCACCTTGTTTCCCCACAGCCCACAATGTAGAGGTAACGAAGCACCTGCAGGATGTGGAAATTGAAGAAGAGAGCTCTGCTGTCTTCTCCTGCGAGCTGTCCCATGATGACGAGGACGTGGAATGGTTCCTGAATGGCAACCTCCTTTACACCAACAATTACAATGACATCAAGAACGTTGGCAATTGCTGCACACTGACAATGAAGCAGGTTAAGCCTGAGGATGCTGGCACAGTGACAGTGAAGTCAGACAAGGTGTCAGAAAGCGCGCCTGAAGGTGATAGGTGGGTCTGATCACACCCCTCCTGGATGTAAGAGATGCTAAGGAGCTCCAGTTCATTCTATTGTGCAGCAGTCCTGCTTCTAAAGCTGACCTCTCTGGGGTGACAAGTCATCAGAGGCTTTCTTCCAGTGGAAGGTTCCATTGCAGCAGATATCAAGGAAGGAGGATGGTTTTGGTGTCCTGCCAAAGCATTCCATTGCTTTTTATCATCATTTTATTTAGCACAAGGAGAGTTACAAGAGCAGTTTCTTTTACTGCTTCAGTAACATGCAGTGTCAATGCTGTTGTCTCCAAGGATTTATGACTGAAGGAGAGATCATTCAGTGTGTGTTTTGCCTCTGGGATGACTAATGACCAGGCTGTGAGCAACCTGATCTAGCTGTGAATGTCCCTTTTTATTGCAGGGGATCTGGGCTAGATGGCCTTTAAGGGTCTCCTCCAATTCTAAGGGTACTGTGATTCTAATCTGCTCTCCCCAGCAATTAAGCTCTTTTACTCTATGCGCTCAGAGTTTGAAGGATTTCCTCTTTCTCCTTTCTTTTGCATTTGGTGGAAGTTTTTTCCCCAGTATAAACATCTGATGTGTGAAATAGAAGATAGATAAAAGGAGTCAATAAAACAGGAAAATCAAAATTGTTCAGCAGCTTATCCTCTTAATCCTGTGGCCTGCTGTATGAGCTCTGCTCCATGTGAGGGCAATGCCAGCTCTCCAGCTTTAGAAGAGCTGCATCCCAATTACTTCATATGATATCAGTCCCACCCACCGGCAATGCAGGCTGTCCCTCCTGTTCCCTGTATTCTCCTACTGATTAGTTCAGAATTCCATAAAGTGCATTCAGTCAACAGACATGAAACCACTTTAGGTTCTATATTGATGTCATCAGTACTGGTAAAGATTTATTTATCCCTCTTTAAAAATCTGAAAGCAACTGGAAATGTCTCAACTTCTGTATCACATTGTTCTGTTTTGCCTTTTTAATTGCAGAGAACCCTGCTGTCTTCATGAAGTCCTTGGATGATGTTTTTGGTGAGGAGCGGGGTGTGATTAAATTGGAATGCGAAGTCTCTAAAGAGAAGGTCAAACCAGTGTGGAAGAAGGACGGTGTTGTGCTCACTTCTGGCAACAAGTATGAGCTGGTACAGTCTGGGAAGACCCTATGTCCCCTTATCCATGACCTTGAGAAGTCAGATGCAGGTTTCTATACCTGTGATATTGGCAGTGATGTTGCCAAATCAAAGGTCGGCATTCAGGGTAAGTACTGTGGAAAGTAAAGGAGTGCTAAAAGCACATTCAGTGTGGTCACTATGTCTTACACCTATTCCCCCACGAGCCTTACTAGTTTCTACAATAGAAGTGTATTACTGCAATTTAGCACAGTGATGTCTGGAAAATTCCCATTGCTTTTGATGTAAATGTATCTCATTTTGCCATGAAAATCACCAAACATGTCAAGAATGTCCTGGAAATATTTCCTTTCTAAACATCCCTAAAATGGAGAAATCGTTTGAACACCAGTAGGGGTAGGATGGTAACAAATTAGCTAATAGAAACAGTTAATTTCTTGTCATAGGCAAAACCCTTTTTCTCACGCAGCATCCTAGAGTTGTCCTCTCTGTTAGGTTGTTCCCTCTGTAGCTCATTGAATCTTCATTCTGCTCCATGGACTGAGCTGCTCTCCTTGTAGTTCTTCCAGAGCAAAGACAAGAGATTCACGTCTCTTTTTTTTAATAGCTTTCTGGTAATTCTGAGTGGAGAATGTCTTAGAGAATACATCAGTAAGGAACACAGCCATGTTCTTCAAATCCTGAGTTAAAACACCAGTACTGCTACTCATGTCAGTCACAAATGCCTTTTCTCCATATAAACCTCATACTAACCTATCTCTTACCTTCCAGAGCTGAATAGTGGCATTACCAAATGGCTGAAAAACACTGAAATCCAGGAGGGAGAAGATTGTACTTTTGAATGCATTCTGTCCCATGAAAGCATTGATGAGTTCAAGTGGACACTGACTGGAAGCAGAGTGGAAAGTGGTGGGCGATTTAAAGCTTCTAACGTGAGTCGGAAATAGGCTCTCCTTATCAAAAGTGTGACTCCTACTGACACTGAGGAAGTCGTTTTTACTGCCCGTGGTCTAACCTCCAAAGCCTCTCTGTCTGTGAAAGGTAATGAGATGGGAGAGATTCTGGGGCCTGATTCCTTCAACTGTCTTCTGATAAGATTGTCGTGAGAGCTAACTCATAATATGGTTAAAGTGAATAGCAACCTTCTACTTGAACCTCAAAGCACTGAGAATTTCTCTTAAAAATAAGTAAAAGGAGGAAACATTTTACACAAATGTGAGAACTACCCAAAGCACTGGGGTAGTGTTGGAAATGGGCATCTCACTACAGCTTGTTCCATTAAAAGTAAATCAGGAATGATCTGTTGAGGGAACTGTGGGAGCAAATATCCTCTAAGTATAAGCTGAAGGGATGGCCTTCACATCATCTGGCTGTACAACAAATTCCTATCTAGAACATGTGCATCTGAGAGCATCATCTGAGGCTCCCAGTGTGATGAGTGGAGAGAAGAGAGAGGCAGTTTTCAGACATGGTTCATCATCCTCAATTGGGTAGATTTAAGAGAGTATTAATGCTGCCTGGAATTCTATTGTCTGTACTTTGCAGATTACTGCTGGCTGTAGGATGGCGTCTGTTGCAAGTGCCTCTCTAACTTATCTCCAGCATGTAGATGCGTGTATTTTGAGAGAGGCATCCTACCCTAAGTGTATGTTACTCAAAAAGCAATGTTTTCTTCCAGGAAAACCTACTGAGGTTTCAAAACAGCTGGAGGATAAGACAGCAGCAGCAGGGCAGGACATCAGCCTGAGCTGTGAGCTGTCAAAACCGGATTTGAACATCAGGTGGTACAAGGATGGCAAAGCAATCAGAAAAAGCCAGAAGTACGACTTGCAGCAGGAGGGAAGTGTGGCCATTCTGATCATCCATGACTCTACTGCCAAGGACAGTGGGGAGTACCCCTGTGAGACAGAGGACTCCATAACAAAAGCCAGGGTCACTGTGCAAGGTGAGTTGAAAAGCACACTGGGGATGGCATTTAGAGAAGTCAAGGTAAATATCTGCAGCCTGTGGGTGATGTTTTTCTCTTCTGTTTCCTTGAGCAGGATCAATTCTTAGTTTTCAGAAAATATGATGGATTAAAATATTTCCTTAAAATAATCTGGAAACTGAATGATTCTCCAGTGTGATGTGGATCTGGGCAGCCTGGTCTGGTGGTTGGTGACCCCTTGGAGGGGGTTTGAAACTAGATGATCTTTGAGGTCCTTTTCTACTCAGGCCACTCTATGATTCTGTGATCATTCTATGATTCTATGATCTTGGGTGTTAGTGAGCCAAGAAAAGATGGCAATCTGAATTAGTCTCTATTGAATATGTGTAATCCAAACTATATGCAGTTTATCAGATGAGATCCTACCAGCGCATGTATAATGGTATTGAACTTTCCAGATATCTACTGGAATTATCAAACCTATGTAAATGGGTGGACTCTGTGGTCTTCTTAGACTCTTTGCATCTCTATGTGATATTCTGAAATGAGGGCAAAGGAGATTCAGGACACCTCTGTATGCTTGGGACTTGTTGGGGTAACAAATCCCTTTGTCCTACACCCTCATCCTTTTTTTTTTCCTTCCAGAAAAACCTAATTACTTTATCAAGGAACTTTCAGATGTGAAAATTGAAGAAAGTGGAAGTGCACTTTTTACATGTCAGAGCGAGAAAGCCGCATCCTTCGTCATATTATCAAGACATTATCCTGGTAGAATTTGTACATTTATGGCAGGTCTTTGGGGCTGCAGCTGTCTGGCCTGAATAGCAGTTCACAAGCCATGCACAGAGCAAGCTGCACAGAAAGGGAAAGAACTACCGACTAGAGCAGTGCTATTGAGAACTTTATGTATCATTTAAAAACCAAAAATGCTGATGTACGGTGAGGCTGGTGACCCAGAAATCAGTGTGAACTTTCTATCTCTGACCTTTCTGAGTTACAAATAGCCCTCCAGAGTTCTAGGCAAAAATTCCCTTATGCTGCATTCTGGGTAGTTGTCACGGTTTAGACAAAAATCTACCTGTGTCCGTGACAGGGGGGCCGCAGGCAAGCGAGGTGCTAGAAGGAGCTGAACCACTGTCCCAACTACTTCAGAAGCAGCCCAAACCCCCTCATACACGGCTAAGATCTCCTTCTCAGTTGGAGTGTAACACTCCTCTGACCCTTTATATGCTCGACTCCAAAGTCCCGGGGGTTGGCCTTGGGTTTCTCCTAAAGCTCTTTGCCACAAACTCCAAGTGGGACCTTTCTCTCCAGCAGCAGTGTAGAGGATGTTCTTTACATCCTGTCCCGTCCGTACTGGCCCCAAGGCCACGGCACGGGCTATCTCTTGTTTTCTCTGCTCAAAAGCCTGCTGCTGCTCAGGACCCCATGAGAAATTATTCTTCTTCCGTGTTACCTGATAGAGGGGGCTCACTATGTGGCTGTAGTTTGGGACATACATTCTCCAAAAGCCCACTACTTCCAGAAAAGATTGGGTCTCTGTCTTGTTGGTGGGAGGAGACATAGCAGTGATTTTGTCAGTCACATCTGCTGGGATGTGTCGATGCCCATCTTGCCATTTTACACCTAAGAACTGGATTTCCTGTGCAGACCCCTTCACCTTGCTGCGCTTAATGGCAAAACCAGCTTGCAAAAGAATTTGGATTATCTGTTTTCTTTTCTTGAAAATCTCTGCTGCTGTATGGCCCCACACGACAATATCAACAATATACTGCAAGTGTTCGGGAGCAGTAAAAGTATTCATGCTTTATATGACGTTATGATGTGGAATACTGATAGCAAAATTACGAAATTATTAAACCATGACACCCTGGTATTTTTCTTTTTTTTTTCTTAAATATTTTCCTTTTTACTATTTAAATGTTATGGGCACATCTTATAGAAACACAAGGCTGTTTACAAAGAAGTGCATGCTGTGTTGCTGTATGATGAGCAAGATACATCTATTCTTCATCTAGCAGGAATAGTTGCTGAGCCTTAAGAACAGTTTCAGAAAGCTTTGGGAATTTGGGCGTTTTCCTTGTTTCTGCAACACAAAATGAAAATTTACGCTGTATACAAAGAAAAGGGGAGTCCGAACTTGTACGTTAAATTTGAAGGAGATCAATCTGGGGTAATATTTAAAAAAAAAAAAAAAAAAAAAAAAGGGGGGAGTGTGGTCATCAAATACTATAAAATATATTAGCTTTTACTACTAGAATGCCACTTATCTTCCCCCCATACGAATCACTGTCATGTTGTATGTAAATTTGTGAGGTGGGTTTTGAAGCTGAAATTAAAAACTTATTGTATGGCTGTCTTCATAGTGGCTATCCAGACTATCTGTAGAAATAACAGCTATTATGTAGTCAGCTATTCACCAGTTTTAACTGATTATAAATTACGTTTCAGGGTGGAGAACATAGCATAGTTCCTGACACCTGTGTTGATCCTGAGGGCATTCTTGATTCTGTGCATTATGATGTCATGGATATTAAAGAGCAAGCTGAGGCAGCACATAGTTCCATTGTATCCCTGGGGGACCCGAAGGACGATACTGGCTGGTTTGAAAAGCAGCTGGAGAAAACTAACTTTGAACTGATGGAGACCAAAGAAGAGCTAACAGAGAGAAACACCAAACTACTTAAAACTGAAGAAGAGGTGATGCAGAAGAACAAAGGTGAGTTATGCGATGTGAAAGGTAGAAGACAGAAATAGTTCATTAATCTAAAAGAGAAATAACCAGTTTGAGTAGGAATTAGAGGAGATGTTCTACCTTTGGAACCATAGCCTGTAGATAAGTGATAGTTTGTTCCTTGTGTATATTCAGGTTCAGCAATTCCACGGTTTTTGGTTATTTCTTTTCTTTTTTCCCCCTCTCCTTTAAACTGCAACGAGCAGCTTTACGCTTTCGTAAGTATGGGGTTAAATGTCTATATCTTGATTTTTACTTTTATATTGTAATCTCTACTCTTCTTTATGTCTTGTTGATGCAATGTTTTCGTTCCAAGAAATATAGAAAACTTTTGAATCACTCCCAATAAGTGAAGACCACATGCAAATTAATTAATCTGTTCAAAAGCTACCTAAACGTTAGAATATCTGGAAAAAATGATTACTTAATAAACTATCTATTGGCTACTTATGTAATACAACCTTTTCTGTGTGTTACAGACTTTGAAATGCAGGTGATTAAATTGGATGAGTCTGTTGAGCAACTTAAAGAAGCAACTGAGGTAACTTTATCAAGTAGATGTTGTGTAAAATTGTTTTAATACCAACTTGTGGTAGCTTAAAATGCTATTCCAGTAGGCTCCATTAATAGATTTCTTACCGAGCTTAGATTAACTGAATTTGCCTTTAATGCATTGTGTAATTCAGCTACTTAACACTACATTAGAAACTGATGACTGATTTTTTTTTATTTTTTATTTCCAAGAAAATGAATACACAAAATGAAAGGATTCGAGAGCTAATGGACATCGTGGTGCAGAAAGATGACATTATTACAGAGCTACAAGACTTAAAATCTCATTTAGAAGAAAAAGTAAAAGATTATGTGAGTTTTACACATCTCCGTATCCTTATACAAAAAAAGAAAAACACTAATTCTATGCTTGTAATCAACACAATTTTGGAAAACTGATTTTCTGTATGTAGCTGGTACTCGCTTGAAATTGTAAACAATTCAAATTTATCTGAAGGTAGTTGTTGTTAACACAAACAACAAAAATATCAGTGTGTTCCACTAACTCCTGCCTCACACTCCTACATCAGAGGAAGAGCAACAGTAAAAGTATGTTGAGTAGAGTTGGAAGTACGAGTAGGAATGGTCAGGATATCTCCACGTTCTATGCAGTCCATAAAACTTTATCCTGACTAATGTACTGCCAGCTACTGAATATGTGAAGACTAGCTTGATTAAGTATGTGTGCATACCACTTCTGGTGGTTTTTGTTCATTTTTTGATGTTTGGTAGCCTGAAGTAGCTCTGAAAACATTTATAGTTAATTCTGTCACTCAGATCTCTAACCTTGTAAGCTTAGCAACTTGACCCTTCTTAGTCTTTGACTGTCTGCATCACTGCAACTTAGTATTTCCATGGTATTAAAGCTGACTGTGATGAGTAGTCATGTCCTCGCCTATTACTTCTTCCAAGAACAAGGCTCCAACTCTATCTGTGAGATTGTGTGGCCTGAACACTTCTGAGGCTTTTCTTTTCATAAGTTACTAAAGATGAATAATCAGTCCTTGGCAGTGCCAGCATGGCTTAACAATCGTCATCTTGTAAGTAAGGAAGCTTCACTTGTGGTCAAGGACACAATCTAAAATATGCGTGACAGAGCTGACTAAGCTTTAAGGTTGGATTATATCTGTCACGATGAAAGTGATTTTAGCAGCTTAGCAGAAGTGTGATGTGATGAACTTGTATGAGAGCTGACCATTTGCTCTTTGACCATGTTTGTAATTTTGTTGACTTCTTGGAAACAGGAAATTCTTTGATAAACTGCTAAACTCTTGATTGTGTGCAAGTCTTTTACTTTGTAACCTGCTAGGCTCTTGCTTTCCCTTGTATACTCTACCGAGTATTGCACTTGTCATTATCTGAAGGTGTACTTGTTCTGTCTTCTATTGAGATTTGTAACTGATGTCTATAGAGTCACCGGGTAAATATTTTAGCTGTATGGTTTTGTGTAAATATTTGCCTACAGAAGATTACTGAGACTTAAGTGCTCCTTTTGTTAAGCTTCAATGTAACTGATCTTATATCAATACAGGAAAAGACTACCTACCATTTAACTACCATTAAAGCAGAACCGGCAGAAGAGAACACTAATAAAGGAACTGAAAGCAGCCAATTTTCAGTGCTTTCAGTTAAAGCACTGAAACAAGAGAAAACTGAGTTGGAAGTGGGAAGAAAGCGCAGTACTGACGAGGATAAGCCTACTGTGGAAGAGCCACCTCCAAAGAAAGGTACAGTTTCTTCCATCGTTGAACAGGGTGTCTTCCAAAACAATAAATTGCTTCCTATTCCGGATAGGAAGCAAAAGGCTGTGAAGCGCGTACCTTATGGTATAAGGAGAAAAGCCACTGTGTTAAACTGTAAATAGAAGTAACTGTTATGTAAATATCCCTTTTTCAGAAGGTCCTATGCTGTTCATTTTTGAATGCTTAAGAATAAAAGTTTTTTGCACTATTTTTTTCCTTTTTGCTGCTTTTTCCTCATCTGTTGATGCACTTGCAGATTTGGTAATAGTTTTAAAGCAGTTTCTTTAGGATTGTTTCAACTGCTGTTGCTGATCTTCTGAGTAGCATCAGCTGCTCAAGTGCTTTTTTTTGTTTGTTTGTTTTGTTTTTCCTGAAGCAACTATCAAAATTGTTGATGACCTGCTAATTGCTCGCTCATGGGCAATATTTGAGCAAAATGGTTTGGATAAGCTCTGATGCATTTAACTTCACTTCTGGGCACAGCTGAGCATCAGTGTTCCTAGAATTACGGAAGGCATATACAATGTAGAAGGGAAAATCTAAAACTTAGCTGTAGTCCCTTCCTTTCTTGTATTCCTCTTGCAAAATATGTGCAAGGGAGAAAGTCAAGGCCTTCTTTGGATGAGATACTGTTCTTGGATGATTTGTCCCTGCTGCCTTTATTTGGCATAAATATTGAATCCTAATGTGACCACTGAATGGCATCACATATAAGCATCTTACCAGAGACTGAGGGAGGGATGTGGACTCCTCCATACTCCAAATAGCAGTGGGTTTGTTATAATCATATGACCAAAGCTCTCATTTAAAAATTAATGACAGCAATGCTCCACATAGGAATTAAAATGGGTAGCTGATAGTCACAATGCCTTCATGAAGTTTTCTGTTAAGAAGTACTGAGTATTCAATCATGTTAAAATTTTCTTCTATTTGTGAGTATTAATAGCATCCAATTTCAAAAACTGCTTAATATATATTCTTTAGCTATGTTAAATATACACAGTAGAACAATGAGCACAGGTATGTTGTGCTGGTTCTTTTGTAGAATTAGTTATATAGGTAGCACGAGCAAAAGTGTTTTAGGAGATGCTAGGTTATCTCAGCTTCAAGTTCAGGGTATTTACACCATTCTCTGAGCTTTTAGGTCTTGTTTCCTATGCTCTGTAATAATGCTTTTTCCCTACTTCCTGTGTAAGGAGCTTCTAGACTGAACATTACACATCTTCTCCCTAGTCTTATTTATCTTGCTTTAGTGCTTGCTTGTTGTTTTCAGCATAAAGTGTTTAGATTACTTATAAATCATATTCCCCTCACTAGTGTTGCTGGGAGCAGCAATCAAAACCCAAACCTGGTTTAGGGTGGAATATGCCACTGCTGTTTCTTCAGTATGACTTTTAAATCAGTTGAGGGCTGTATATAAAACTCCTTAGATGAGTTAAGAGGCTGTTTCCATGCAGTACATGTGAATCTGTATGTAATGCAGGCTGCACGTGGGCGCTACAGCAGAAGTCGCTTTTGATAGAAAGAAAATGCATGTGATTTTAGCTAATTGCTCACCAGTTAAAGAAAAAAACAGCCCCAAGCTAATGGAATATTTATGGAAACTTGAATCTGCAAATTTGTACAACTTTATGAATGAACTTTATATGCAAAAGAGTAAGTGTGGACAGAAGTAGGAATCCTCATATTTTGTTTAGAGATCAACTGAATAAGAGAGACAGATATCAACACTTAAGTGATCAACTTGTCCAGGGTTTTATCTTTCTTTTGAAAGTAAGAGGACTGTGAGTTGGAATGAAATTTCTTAGAGAACTGTTTATCTACCATTTAGATGTAGATGGAGTGATTCCTGGCTGCCTTATAGGGATTGCTGAAGCACGGAAGATAGAAAGAATATAGCTGTGAATTATCTATCTCGTTCCCATGTTTCTTAAATCTAATTAGATTTTCTACTGGTGTGGAGTGGAAGGTTTGAGTAGTGCCATGGTAAAAGTGTTCTTCCAGACTGAAAACCTTTTGCTGTTAATTCTGTATAGAAATCTGAGGCACCTGATTACGTGTTCAGAGAACTTTAATTCCTTCACTAGTATCAAATACTATGTGATGTGAGGGCATGGCTTGCATATTATGACAGTTTTTCACTTAGAAGTTGCTACTTGGTGTTGTGAACTGCTATGTAATAATGATTTTAATCAATCTGAGCTACATTCCTTTTCCCTTTTTTTTGTTTGTTTGTTTGTTTGTTTTACAGTAGTTGTAAATGAGAGAAAGAAAAAGAACACTGTAGAGCAAAAGAAAATTGAACACATGAAGCAAAAGTGCTCCACGTACCGAAAGGAAGTACTAGCACTGAGGGAAAGAACTGAAATCTTGGAACGTCATTTAGCTCTGCTTGAAGAACAATGCAGAAGAGAAAAAAATAAAAAAGAAGATTTCAGTAAGCAGGTAACAAGCCTGCGTATTGAGCTTTCTTTTTCTGAAGAAACAGCTGATGCCCTCCGTGAACAAATTCTGCAGGGTCAAGCTGACTATCGGGAAATTGCTTCTGAACTGGATGAACAGAAATCTATAAATATGACACTTGAAAACAAAAATGCCCAACTAACTAACAACATAGAAGTTGCCAAAGAATATATAATTGATAAAGTGTCACAAGTAAAAGAAATGCGGACCAAATTAGATGAATTATACAAATGTCACTTAGAGTTTCACGCCATCGGTACTGACTTTGTCAGTGTAAAGGATTCCTCAGACTGTGAAAAAGATGAGCCAGGGACATCTCAAATTAGTTCTGGATGCATTCAGTCACAGACTTCTTCCATCTCAGATCTTGTGCAGGACCTCTCCTTTAACTATAGTCTTGAAAGGATTTGGGAAGTATGCAGAAGTATTGTTGATGTTTCCTCACAAAAAAGTCAGCACATCAAAGCACTGCTTCAAGACAATGAAAACCTAAAGGCGGGACTGAATAATGCTGAAAATCATAATCGTCATTCAGAGAGTTAGGACGCTCCTTCCTGCTAAACAGAGAAACAGAGAGAGAGGGAAAGCCAATCTGTTAGCTGTTTACGAGCTTCATACACAAAAGAAACAGCACACTAGCTCATGCAAAATGTTAGTCATTAGAAACTGAACAGCACTCCTTGCCCCAGCTTAGCAGTTGTGTGGATTCCCAAACCCACAGCTCCATGGTGCTGTTTGTTCAGACCCAGAGTGTCTACAGGTAGAGCCAACCATCTGCCTAGAAAGTCAAAGGGGGTCAAGTGACCAGGACAGGCACAACTGACATCAGCACCCCCATGCAGTGTTTGAAGGAAAAGCAAAAGTGCAAAGAAACCGAGCAAATTCAAACCAATGTGTCCTTTGAGAAATGGGTGCACCGTGGGAAAACGCCACAGCAGACAATCCCACAACAAAATGGGCATCATTGAACGAAGAAAGAGGCTGAAGTGAGTCACCTACACGCCACTTCTGCACATTCCACCCCAAACCTGGTTTGCACCAACAGCAGAAATCAGTGGGTTTTGGATCACTTCTAATACTAAGCAAGAGAAGTAATACTTGCATTCTGTGATTCCTCCTCCATATCCAACTACAGTCTTCTCAAAATTCAGAATTTATACAAACTTATAAATAAATGCATCACTCATAAAGCCAGATGTCTGTATTACTTTTTCTTTATCACTCTCCTTTCTGGCAAGTGCAGGTGACCAGCAAGCTGTGGATTTGATTCTCAATATGGAAGCTGGCACAGATTTGGGGACCAAGTTCCAGTGGGAGAAAATGTAGAGCAAGCAGTGGAGGTGGAAACTCAAAAAAGAAAGTAGCTTGTCAGCATGAACACTCCAGAAACAGGGCAGCAGTCAACACCTCCTTGCAAGACACCGATCTGCTTCCCTGCTCCATCAGGCTCCATGCCAGCCCAGTACAGCACTGCTCCTGGACACAGCAATCATTTCACCAAGACTCAGCTCAGCTACCACCATCACACAGTGGGACCGGCAGCCTCCAGCAGTCCCTTCAACCCAACCTGTTCTGTGATCCTGTGATCTGTGACCACGGGTGAAAAACAACTGCAGCTGCATCTGAGGCTGCCCCAGGACTGACTCAAACACACTGACATGGCAGGGGCAGAAAAGAGTTCATTTACAAAGTGAAAGCAAAATGTCTAACGGAAGAGACCAATGCTCAGCCTTTCCATTCTGAGCACTGTCCAGCTGACACGGCGCACTGCACCGCTGTGCCAGCATGGCTCCTGCTTGGAATGGCTGCTTTCTGTGCCCCATCAAGGAAAAACTGCAGGAAAGATAACTTCAGTTTCACAGTCCTGACGTTGGTGTTACCAGTCCCCAGAGTAGTTCAGAATATCCTCAGGGTTGCTATAAATTTTCAGTGCTGACTACAGCCCTTTGGAGTGACTTTCATACACCCACGTCCTTCTGGTCCAGGGGGACTCTGAGCACTTGGTTAGTTCCACCTCATGTTGTGAGGAAAACAGCAAAAGCCTCTATAAGGGCTTGCAGTAGCCAAAACCTGGATCAGAATGCTCCTCCTGTAAGACCTTAAAGCTTAGAAAATGTAACAGAACTACTAGGTTTGCCATCATTGCAAGGTGGCAACAGCCCTCTTTGTAGGCTGAGGGTGCGGAACTCACTGCCTCAGCCAAAGTCAGATGTGCATTCTGACAGTTACTGGTGACACGCATTTCCTGCCCTGCTTAGAAAAGAGGTGTATTTTGTGCTCATATAGGAAGTGCTCAAGAAACGTGTAGATGCGGTAGGCAGGGCATGGTTTAGAAGGGAAATATTGGTGGTAGGTGGACACTTGGATCATTGGGGATCTTTTCCAACCTTGGTGATTTGATGATTCTAATTTAAAGGAGAAAAGACAACTTTTTAAAGTAATCTGGAAGGTGAAGTGCAAATGTCCAATCACACAGGGATGATCCCAGTTTGGAATCCAGCCTCTGCCCCTTCTGCTTTGGGTGCATGAGCTCCTTCCTGATGTAGCAGCTTGCTGGCTCCCTCTGCACCAGCCAAGGGAAGTGTGCCATGTGAGTGAATCTAATGCAGATGTCAGTACACAAAGAGGGCAAATAGGCCAGCACAGAACCTTTCAGCATCACACCACGACCACCCAACAGCAACCTCCAGAACTATGATTAACAAATAGCAGTAGGATTTACCTTTTCCTCCATGACTGGCGATGACTGCAGCGACAAACGTAACAGCCAAAACAGAGCAGCAATTGCACAAAAAGCAAGACAAAAAAAAAACAACAAAAAAACACAACAACTATTAGAGAATGAAGGTCATGCAAACATGCAGCCCTATCAGAGACAGCAAATGCATGCACTTTTATTCATACTACTTGGAGGTGTGCACTGTACCCATTCCCCTCCTCAGATGGCAGCAGACACACACACCCCTCAGCAGTTCTTGCACCATCTTCTCTCAAGTGACAAGGAAGCACCCTTGGTGCATTTACAGCCTTATGCAAATATGTATTTACACAGTCTACCATATAAAACACACCCAAGCACATCCACAGGTGAAGGTAACCAAATGCACTCACAAACATGTAGGAAGACATTGAGAGATTACACCCATATCCCCCCCAAAACACATCAGTGTACCAACTCACAAGTGCTGGTGTTCACCCACACGCAGCTGTGCAGACACAGGACCACACAACCCTCAAAGGCACAAACATACACAAATACAGCACACATGAACAGCCCAAAGCTTGAAATGAAGGAAAACGACCCACTTCCCAGCTGCTGTTCCTACAGATTCAGATGGAGGCCTGGCAGGGGCTGTGACAGACACAGAGAGCTGCTCTTTCTTCCCATTCTTCCAGGAACTAGCAACACGTTACATGGAATAGCATCCCTCCAACATAGAGACAATCCTCAGTGCAAGGTTTGTCCTTCATACCAGAGAACGGGGTGTGGGGGGGCAACCAGCCTAACACACTCCAACCATTACAGCTGTGATCAGGATTGGTCTGGGGCAGAGGAAAACAGAAACAACCTATTGAGGGAGCTGTCAGGAACACACACTCTCACAATCCTAACAACCTACTGGTTCTTCTCACCCCATATCTTCTCTTTCCATACCCATCATGCCTGCCTCCATTCACTTACAGAGGCCACCATCCAGCTTCTGCTCTTCTTTCCTTGTATAGATTTCTATATTTTTCCACTGGTCTGCTAGAAAAGCATTACCTTCAGATGGGAAAGGGTTACACTGTATTCTGTAATCAGTTTTATTTTTCTAAGCCACTCTCTGACATGACACCAATTTACTGCTCTGCAGAAAACACAGCACTGAGAACTTACTATATGGAAAGAACTCAGCCAGATCAGAATGTTCCTATTCCAGTTCCTTTTAGATCCGCTACAGATTTGTGCTGTCCTTCAGAGTTTGTGCAGGAGAAAGCCTAGATAAGTCTCTCTGCCTCTGGAGTTTAGGGTATAACTGCTTCAAACTGCTATATTGCTGCCCCTGAAACACTGCTGGATATTCTCCATGGCAGGAGAGCTGAGCTGCTCTCTGCAGAACAAAAGAAACAGGACCACACACTGACACTTGGCTTCCTGCAATGCTGCACCCTGCCAGCTCAGCAATTCCCAGCTCCCCCTGTTCCCAGCTGAGACATGGAGATGGCAACAAGACAGAAACGCACACATCAGCACAGCTGTTCTTCCTACAAACATTCATACCTTTCAGGTAGGTGGGAGAGGTGAGTTGGACTGAACAAAGACCTAATCCACCCTGTTTCTCCTTCACCATGGGTGTGCCTAAGAGCTTGTACAGAGACATCTGACAGCAGAGGCACACAGCCCAGCAGAAGTCTCAAACATGGATGTTCTGCAGTTACAGAGCCCATTTTCCTTCAGCATCCTCCCTTCCTTCTAACACAATGTTACGTTACCAACAGCTGTGAACAAAACTCCCGTTCCCCCCAGCAGCCCTGTGAGCACACCAGTAAGGCACCAGCACAGAACCAGAGGCTGACCCCCAAACCTTCCCCTCACAGCACGATGCTCGGGCAGGAGGCCAAGCACTGGCTGGGGAAGGAACATCACGTCTGCAAGGAATCGGGGAGCAGTTTGTGTCTCTCTTGCTCTCTCCTCTGCTGTTTTACAATACACAACCAAAACCTTGATGATCTGAATTCCTTCCCAGGCACTCCAACCCAGCAAAAGGAAGCCACAGCTTCCAGAGAGCTTATATTGTTTATTTCAAGACCTGACACTTCCTTCCACTTTCTTTATCCCAAACCTAATGGACACACTAGTATTTAAATGTTACGGATCTAAACAGAAGGTACTAAAATAACCTTATGTTTAGAAAATAGGAAGAATATTTCTTCTTTTCTTCATTTGAAATTATCTTTTTATATGTGGTTTTAATAGAGTGGTTTTATATACTGCACTTCATTTCCTGCTACTGCCATTCCTTTAAACAGAGGCTGGCTCTGATCACTTTGGTGCTATGAAAACAGAGGGGAAAAAAACAAAGCACTTTCATGGGCATAAGTAGATCTATTGAGTGACTGACTCAGATAAATCTTCCCTTAAGAAACTGGGGAAGAAGTTACATAAAGGCTAATGCGTTTAACTACTCCAGTTTCACTGGCTATCACACATGCACACAGACACACACAAATGAACACTCTCTTCCATCCCCATCCATTTTATGGATCAGTCTTTTACATGATACCTGAGAACACCAACGTTGCTTTCCAGAAGACGTCCATCTGCAGCAGCACAATGAAGTCTAAGCTTTGTAACAGAACACAAAAAACTCCTCTCTGTCAAACCTTAGAGAACTTATCCACAACTCACCCTCAACCCATTACAAAAAGCTTCAGGTACAATCCATGCCCACAGGGAAAGATCCTTTGGTTTCTTTCTCTTGCAAATATGCACTCATTTGATAAGTTCCTGGATGGCAAACATTATATGGAGAGGTTATGGCCCTACCTTCTCCCAGGTACACTGCCCTCAGTTTGATTATTTCCCACAACCTGCTGCATCTTGGATCGTTCGATGTGTTCCACATAGGTCTGGATCATCTGAGAAGAGGAAAAAATACGTGAGGCAAACAGAATAAAACAAAAGACTCCATTGGACTCCATGATCATTATGGGTCCCTTCCAACTTGGGATATTCTGTGATTTCTGTTTTTTGAATATTGTTTTCCAGCATTTACTTCCAATTCCTTAAAATTTCTTTTAAAAAGTGCTATCTGATGTTCAGACAGAACCTCCCGTGTTCCGGTTTGCACCCTCTGATTCTTGTTCTGGCACTGGGCACCACTGAAAAGAGCATGGCTTCATCCTCCTTGCACCCTCCCTTCAGATAATGTTGATGCTCTCAAGTTTCTGAAGCTCTAGTCACTGTCAGGATGAAAAACCCAATTCTCTGATGTGGTTTTATGGGTAAGCTAAGAGTTTGTTTATTTGGAAGGAATCAGGCAACAGCTTACCTCTGTGTGACGCTGATGTAAAGCATTATACTCTTTCTTCATTTCTGATTCACGCTCCTCCAGCCATGAAACTGCCAAGAAAAGATTCCACCCATCAGCTAACATACAGATCTAGACATGCTCCATGCAAGAGAAGCAATGAAACCTGCACTACACTAGTGTGGATATGTCGCACCCTGTAGATTGCTCTGATTTTTATACCAAAGAAAGGGACAGCCACAGATTTCAGGCTTTCCACAAACTACATTAAAACAAACAAGAAAAAACAGCACATGAAGAATATCTGCAAGTATATGCTCATGGAAAGCAAACTACATAATCGTATCTGGTGCACAGCTTTGCTTACTCTGATCTGCATAGTTTTTGGTCTTCAGCTCCAACTGTCGAGTCTGAAATTCAAGGTGTTCCACTTGGATTTGTACCTCTTTCTTCTGCTGTTCCAGGGCATCTTCAAACTCTATGAACTTCTGTACAGGGAAAAACCAGAGAAGGAAGCAAGGATGAGGAACAGACCTAAACGTATTTGACTTTTCCTCTTCTCTCCTCCTATACTATGTGTGCGTATATATACATATATATATGTACACACACAAAAAAAGCAAGAGATAAGAATTTCTATGTGCTTTAAGTTAAAACAGCATTTACTCAAGCTAGAAATACTTATCTTCTAAAATAAAGTAAAAGATGTACTTTGTGTATCATTAAGATATAATCTGCTGGCCAATGCAAGTTATGTAAACCAACACGGTTCCATCATCTTCAACAACACCTTTATCATGCTAGGCTGAATTTGGATTCCTGTTAGTTTTATGTCAGAAAAGCCAAATTCTGTGTCTACGGTCACGCATTTAGAAGTGCCTACGTCAGAAATCTCCTTCAGACATCAGAAAGTTCCCACTATTAATGATGTTGCATCTAAATTTTGCAGGAAACATACAAGCCTTGTGGAAAACCAACCCACAACCGTCACACCTCACAGTCTCCTTTGCAATCCACTTCCCACATCTCAGACCAGAGGTTTTTTCAGGCACACATCAGAGAAGGGGTAGAGAGTTACACGGTAAAAACCAGAGCAACTTTGACAGGTGATTCTATAAGGATGGCACATTCAGCTCCAGAGCTGCTAAGAAAAACTTGAGTCTTACTTTTTCAGTTCTGTAAGTTGAGTTATGCCTCAATTGGTGCAGAATGGAAGCAGTGAGTGATGAGACCTCACAGCAAGAAAATCCCGGCCAGTCTTCTCTGGGCATCAGTAAAAAAGAAAAAGTTCTAACCAAGACAGCCACACTGAGCAACAGGCCTAAAGAAGCCATTTCACTTGGTTTGGACTGGTTGAAGCTATGCTAAGAAAAGCAGTATTTCCCTCTGCCCCCTCTCAGGGTTTGCTGGAAGCACTCCATGCTAATGCTCTGTTGACAAACTTCCAATTACAGCCCAGCGCTAAATCCCTCTCCCTTCTCACTTGCTTGGCTTTCACTCTTGTGCAGCTCTCCTGGCACAAGGTGCCCATCTCTTCCCAGCTCCCCACCCAGGCGTGTGCCACCCAGCCAGGCAGGAATTGTGCTTGGGGTAGCAATAAACTTTAACTGACTCTAAGGAAAACATTCACAGAACTCTCAACAGTAAAACAGGAAGCAAAAGAAAGCAGGAGACCAATTTTATTCCCACTATGTAGGTCAACTTTAATAGGATTCCTGGATTTGCTACCGTTGCTTTGGTTTAGTTTAGTGAAACCGATTGGAAGATTAAACATTCCACACTAAGGCTCTTCTTAGTCCAGTCTGTCTTGCAGCCTCACAGTACTCAAACAAACTGCAAACTAGCAATGAGCCGACCACGTGGAGAAGAAACAGAGACAGCAGCATTAAAAATTAATGCCACTCTAAGTGTTCTCAGGGAAGAAGAGCATCTCAGGTGAGTGCACTGCAGCAATATCCTGCTCCATCTCCTACGGAGATCGAACACCAGCTCTGGGCACAGGGACCCAACAGCTCCTCACTCTGTCTGGCTCCAAAACGCTTCTTGGCTGTTCCTCCATCAGAATCTCCCAGCCAGTGTCTCCCCCTGCATCAGAAAGTCAAGACAAGCAAATAAAGTGGGTGCCGTGGGAGTGGCCACCCAGCAAGCATGGGGACATGGAGGCACTGTTCTCTAAGGAACTGAGAGAGACCTGAAATCCAGCTGCCCTGGTCCTTATGGGTGACTTCACAACATTGCAGATGTTAACTGACAGTAACACACAACTATCTATTTTCCACACATATGTTTACAAACTGCACCAGAACAGAAGGAAGGGATGCCATGGAGCCTGGACAGGCTCAAGAAGTGAGGCCTCAGGAACAGGTAATTCAAATGATGTTGAAGGGAAAATCTTCCTTTCTTTTCTACCCCACTACAATGAAATCAATGGGTGAACTGGAAGAACAAAGAGCCCACTCCCACTTGTCCTGGGAGAGCAAAGCCGAGCACAGCATTACTATTTTTTCCAATCCCTTCATACTTGCTTTCAAAGGATAATTTTCCAGCAGTTATAGGAGCCAGATATATTTTAAACAGTTAGTAATGATGGAACATGACGCTGCTGTACACATACAAATTAGTCTTGCTGGAGCCTCTCCCTGGATTTCAAGCAGGATCGCTGGTCTCTAACATCTCAGGATAAGGTTACAACCAGCACCATGGTTCACACGCTCATCGTTAAATGGAAAACAACGAGCACAAAATCATCTTAAGTGAAAGAACGAGTATTCCTCTGCAAAGCAGCGGTACACTGGAGATGGCTGAGCTTCCTGCATTACTGGCTTTCAGAGGAAGAAAATGACTAAAAATAGTAGCATGCGGTCAGAAACCATCATATCATATTAACAATAAATCAGGCAGAGTGAGCTAGATGTGCATATATGCAGAAATCTTATTATAAGGTCTTAATCTGGGCTGGCTGGCAGCACGTATTACATGCTGACGGGAACAGCAGCAGCTCAGCCGTCACCTTACCCTGCGGCTGGGCAGAGAGCAGCGCTGGGATGCACTGCCCGGGAGAACAGGGAGGATGCACAGCTGGATGCACAGCTGGACGCACAGCTGGACGCACAGCTGGACGCACAGCTGCCTGTGAGGAGGGGGCTGTCTGCAGGGCAGGAAGGACTCACACCGCATTCCACTCCCCACCTGCAGGAAGGCTGTCAGCCAGGGAGCCAATGCAGGCTGTGCAGCCTCCAACTCACAATTTGGGGCAGTAATTAACTGGCAATTCGGGAAGTTACGTTGACAGTATTCTGTCTTAGGAGGCCAAGACAAAGAAATAGGGCAGAACCCACTGGTGGCAGGACGCAGTACTGCCTGGTGGGCAGATGCTTTGAGCTACACCCCACGCTCAAATCTTTGCTATCCTCCCCAAAGAGAAACACTCCTCTGAAGGAACACCTCCACCTGCACAGGAGCACACAGCCTCAGTGAAATAACATCCCCTTGACAACTGCAGCCCTTAAGGGCTTTTGCTTCTCTTGCTAATTTCAAGGATTCACAAGCACATCTTTTATGTGTTAGCTACTTTATAGTTGTAGATTGGTCTTCAAATGCTTCTGTGAAATCAAATGCTGTTATTTTGGCATATATCAATAAAACCATCTCCTGGATTCCTATTCCAAGGGATCTGAGCCTTTTTTTGAAGAATGAGATGCTCTGCCCTTTAAATGCTCTCCATGAAGCAGGCCTGGTGCTATGGCAGAGCCAGGGCAGGCAGATGGGCTCTTCCCAGCCCTGACACAGCTCTGCCCCCGCACACCATGGATCACTGTAGAGGAGCACAAAGGGAGCACGGGCAGCTAACAGAGCTCTTCAAGGCAGCCTTGTGGTAAGTGGGGCTGACAGGGCAGGAGGTGCTACTCGAGTGCAGCAGATGAGACCGGACTGGGAGATGCCACTCATGAAGAGAATCAAAACATCACACAGGAGGAACGAAGCGATGCTGATGGTCAGAGAGGAGCTGGGACTGGGCAAGGGCATGCAAACATCGTGACTGCAATGAGAAGACTTGAGAGAAGGGAGCTGAGCACAAAGCAAAGATGAGCCCCAGGTCAGCTGCAACACAGTGTGAGGAGACAGACAGACGTGCTGCCATCTCCAGCCAACAGGATGTCACACAGGTGAACACGCAGAGTGATCACACCAGATAAATCCTACCATTGTCATTTTGAACAGTGCAACACTCCAATTCATGCTGAAGCCTTCCAGGAAAGCCACCTGCTATTGCAGCCCCACACGCCCAGGGATCAAACCAGGCACAGCCAAGTGTCACCCAAACCAGCTGCACACAGATCCCTCCATGGGGCACTCCAACCTGACCCTCCTCCAGCAGGCAGCGAGCAGAGCTCGGCTCGTGCCACCAACACAATGGAGACCAAAGGCAGGACTGGTTTCTATTAATACTTCAAAGGCACAGATATCTCATGGAGGAAGAAGTTACTTGGAGTAAAAGTCAATGCTGGCACAAGAACAAACCAGTAAAAACAGGCTGCAAGTTAAAAAAAAAAAGAAAGTGGAATTCAGGAGGAGGTCACTTTTAGAAGAGCAGACGCAAGAGGTTTAAGTAATGGCTTTAAGACAAAGCCTGATACATTTATGAAGCAGCTTCTGTAATGCAACTGCCTGCAGTGCTGAGGAATGGGCTGCTGAGTCAGCAGGTCCCTCCCAGTTCTGTGCTCCTACAAGTGGGTGCCATCCTAACACCCGCTACAGAGCAGGAAGAAAATTCCTATGCAAGGTCCTATGCATAAGCTGCAGATGTCACTAAATAGTGGGAGCTGCTGGCTCCCTGGAGTGTAGGGAGGCCTTGCAGTGAGAGCTTGACGAGTTAGTGGGATGTGCATTAGGCTCCACATGAGGATTAACAAGGGAAGTGCTGTACTCTGCACTGGGACAGGGCAGCCCCAGCTCTGTGCAATGACAGGAGCGGCACAACAGAGGTGCTATAAAGGAAGGGAAGAAGATCGCTCACCTGGAGCAGAAGATCTCGGATTCACATGGGAAAGCTGCACCAAGGGGGGATCTCCAAAAAGAGACCCTTGCCAGCAGCAGTCAGCCCCTAAATGGGCTCTAGGAGAGGTGCAGCCATTACCCTGCGCTCACACAATGCAAAGCAGGTGGAAGAACATGGCAATACTGAAAAGCTGACGCTGTTCCACAGCTTCAGTGTTTTGGAGGTCAAGGAAAAGAAATGTGACATTCTGAGCCCTGCAATCACAGACTGACTGCACTGCTTCATTTCAAGGGACTTCTGACTTCAGTGCTCTTGTCCGGGTGCTTCTGCTGCCCTATTTTAGAGCAAGTGGAAAATATTGAGTCACTCTGCAGTCAAAGTGTCCAGAAAAGCTTCGCTTTTGGCTGAGAGTATTTTGAAAGATACTGAATGCAACCATCCTGGGGAAATGAGTGGCAGAACATGGAGACAGAAACCTCTGCTTCAGAGGAAGGGAAATGAAGGCTGTGCAAGCTGCCCCAATGGAGCAGGACATGGCTGGGTGCACGCTTATGTAAAACAAGATCTGGTGGTTCTGCAGTAGCGGGAACAGGAGGATACGACACAACTTTTATGCCAGAGAATAACATCCACTGCTGGTTTCAGTTCACTTAACATCAATAAACTAACGATGTAATCAGACGCCCATGACATGATATTGCAATACAGGAACAAATTACTTTGTGATCACCGACTCCCAGCTCCCCAGCATTGCTGCAGCTGTTGAAATGATCATTGATACACGCAAAGAACTCAACAGCAAGGGATTGAACATCGCTCCTGGAGGTGGAACCCCCACTGAAGGTGGGGCTGGAAGCTGCAGACCCAGGACAGGCAAAGCACACAGCGCCGAGTGCTGCTCAGGGACGGAGATGGGCTTCCCCTGCTACAGAAGTGCAAGGCGTGCTCTGGTGGGGGGTGCATTTCTCTGCTTACAATGAGCTGATGAACAGCAGAATTCTCTGTAGCATAAGAGATTTTCACTTCCATAACACGTAATCCACTGCACAGGAAGAGGCACACAGGAAACTGCTGCAGGTAATGGTGTGCTTTGGTCACACACAAAGGGAATGACAGCTGTATCTCACACACGTGAGCTGATAGCAGAGGCTACACAGGGGGCAAAACCCATTTGTTCTCATAGAAGCACATTATCTATTCCTTTCTGCTAACAAGGCCCTATGCAGATACTTTTTTGCCCATTCAGCTCAGATGCGCCTGAGGATGACAGAGTGCTTTTACATCTGCCAACAGCACCATGCTGTGGGTCTGAGCGTCCCTGCAGGACGTAAATGTTGTCACCACATCTGCTTCCAGGAGCAGGCACAGCAGGAAGCAGCACCCCCTGTACCTGGTAAACTGAGAGCAGAAAGATACGAGTCCAAAGATGCAGGATCCATCCATGGGGCTGTTCCACCCCACGCCCCGAGCCCCACTCCTCCCCAGCAGCAGCACATTTCCAAGTATTTAATTCTCAGAAGCTACAAAATACCGGCTTGTGGAATGAAGTCCCACACTTGGAATTGCTTTTCAATCCCTCCCTGCCTTCATATGAATTTGAAAAGATCAGCTGTAAGTTTTATTAACACATACTTAAAACTTAAGGCTACAACCCAAATTGACCAGCATTAGTACAGGGCGATAAATGTCCTGGGCTCACGTCCTCACCATCCAGCACCCAGAGCACCTCCATTGAAATACTGCACGGCGCTTTACTCTGGAGTCATGAAGGGATTTCATTTACCACATCTAAGCAAATCAAAACCCGACTCTGAGCAAGACTCCTGGGACGGAAAAAACCCTCTACTCTCCCAGTGTTAAAACACAGCCAATACAGACGCATACATTCCTTTCCCAGCAGCTTTGCAAAGACATGCTGATGACATGACAGCATTACACTTCTAGCGGTACCAATGTGTCCGGCACGTCGCAGACCGGCCCTGCTGGAGGCCGGAGCCGCCCGGCTGCGCCTATGGCCAGAAAGATGCCGGTGGTGTCGGCGGACTCGAGCGCTCAGTGCGGAGCAGCGCGCTCAGCTCGGCTCCTTTGTCCCCGCATGAGGCGCTGTGCCCTGATGCCGCCCGCTCCCAGCACCTGCCGCAGCCCCGGGGATCCGGGACCCGCAGCACCCGGGGAAAGGCCGCTGAGATCAGACAGGGAACCATCTCCAGGGCAGGGGAAGTACAGGGAAGACATCAACCATCTGAGGGCCGCGTTTAAACCCGAAACCGGCAGGAATCCTCCAGTCATCCCCGTGCAGCCGGTGTTCGAGCTCGGGGCAGCGCAGCAACGCGGAGCCATTCCCAGCTATTCCCAGCCATTCCCAGCCATTCCCAGCTATTCCCAGCCATTCCCAGCCATTCCCCTTCCCCTCCGCACGGGCTGTGCGGAGCAGATGGAGCGGGGCCGGGAGCGCGGCCTGCGATGCGGGTACCGCCGCAGCACATCACATCACATCGTATCACATCATCACATCGCATCGCATCATATCATCGCATCACATTGCATCACATCCCCGGCCTTTGGCGCCGCGCACAAGATGGATGCCGGGCCCCGTTGGCGCTGGGCCGCTCTCACTCACCTCCTCGGCCTGTTTGCGCAGCACCTTCTCCCACTCGTACTGTGTGAGCAGCTGCTCATTGTCCTCCTGCAGCAGCTCCAGCTCCACCTCGTGCTCCTGGTTATCGGTCAGCACCGAGTCCAGGTTCTCCAGCACCGTCACCACCAGCGGCATCAGCTCCTTCACAACCTCCTCGTTGTAGCAGTGGATGAGCCGCTTGAACTCGCGGTAGATGCTGTTGGCCAGGCCCGACACCCGCTCCGACATCACCGACCCCGAGCAATAGTCGTTGCCCGGGTACCCCCCCACACCGCCATCATCCAGCTGGATCTCCAGCATCGTGCCAGCCCCACAGCGATGCGCTGCACCCCGCGTCGATCCGCTCCGTTCTGTTCCGATCTGCTCCGTTCCAATCCGCCGCTGCCGAGACCCACCGCGCTCTGCCCGCCAACGGGACCCAATGAGCCGCGCGGCGCCGCCCCGACACCGAGACGCGGCGCTGAGCGGACGGAGCTGCAGCCGGGCGGGGTGGGGCGGAGCTGCGGCATCCCCGTGTGCGCCGTGCGGGCCGCGCTGCCGCCGTGTGCATGTATGGAGCCGCCAAGGGGCGGGGGGGGGGGGAGTCACAGAACGATGCGGGGCCGGAACGAGCCGAGCTGGAGAGCGGCAGGGGAACACCGGGAACACACAACATAACACAACACAACAACACAACACAACAGCACAATACAGCCCGACCCCCAGCCCTGCACGCACCACCCAATCCCGGCGGCGGGGAGCCGAGTCCCGTGAGCTCCGGCAGCGCGGGCCGATATAGGAGCGATATTTCTGGATGGGAGGAGTCAGGAGCTATAAGCTCATTTTGCAGCTCAATTAGTGATGCCCCAAACGCCTCCAGACCTGAACGTCTCTGCCCAGAGCCTGTGAAAACCAGGGCACTCCTGTGCGCCTGCATGTAACAGTAGTTTCAATGTAGGTAATGATCCTTCAAGGTGAAGTGCCTGCGGGTTCTGCAGCAAAAGGGTTTGATGGCCCCATTGAGGCGGGGATGGATCCAGAGAGAAAAACAGGGAAAACTGGCTGCCTGCCGTCCCCTTGGTCACCCCCATAGGACCCCACTGAGCTCCAGGCCCTTCTCAGCTCCATTGCTCCTCTCTGGACACACTCCAGGGTCTCAGAGTCCCTAATGCTCCGAAAAAACAATAAAGGAAGTTGTCCAAGGAGAGGTGAAAAGAACCTCATCGCTTATTCACTGCAGGGAAACATCTTCAGTTTGGGGGGTAAACGGAAGAGAAACGGCTGCATAAAATGACAGCTTACAAACAGGAGGAGGCTGTCAGGTGTCACGGTGTTATTAAAGGCCACAAGAGCACGAAGGGAAGGAGTGCAAGAGTGGGATTAGGGCAGGGGAGCTCCTGAGGGCTGCCAGCAGATCTGCAGCCTGCGTTCGATCTGTGTGAAACCCACATGGCACAGTTTGACTTCAGCACATTGGCACATCCTGAGCACAATGGAGTTATTGGTGCGAGGGCAGTGCCTGGGGGATCCCAGCTATTCCGTGCTGTATAACAGCAGCAGAAAACAGCTGCAGAGAAACCTCAGAGTGCTCTGTGAGATCTCAGCTGCAGCTTATCTTGGGCTTTGGAGTCTGAGCACAGGGACAGCAGAAATCCATCTCCTGTCCTGCACTGAGCTGGGCCCAGCAGGGCAGGCAAACCAGGGCCTGATCTTTGGGAAGGCTCCTGACGTGGATGTGAGTTAGAGCTCAAAGATGAGTGTGATTCCACAATCATTATTGTCATCCTACAGACTCCACGTTACACAAAGCGGAAGGCACTTAAACCTGCCCTAAAAGCATCATTGCAGTGGGAATATCACATCTCACCCGTGATTCACGGCCTTAAGCCCTGCAAACACTCCATTCTATGTGATGTCATTATACCTATATTGCTAGCATGCTGTAGATTCGGTGCACGACGACTTTAAAAAGACACATTTAAGGCTTGTCTCACAGAAAGGAAGAAGTGACCATGAAATATTATTATTTCATCTGAGATGTACTTAGTTATGGAATGGAGCACTGATGAATCACGAGGCAGCTCTGCTCCGAGCATCGTGCAGAGGAGCTCATGGGCTTCTCTGGGACTGCAAACCTCCCTCTGAGGAATCTTAACTGCAAGAAACCTGGCCTGAAGGTTTGGTCCCCATTCCCAGTGTTGTGACAAGAGTCACCTCAGTTCTCTGTTACTTTACTTCAGATAACCCCACTGGGTGACCCTTGTGTTGGTCTCTTACAATTGGATCTAGGAGGTGCTGGCTGCCTGTGTTTATGATGAAAGAGCAGCAGTGATGTGGGTCTGTGTGAGGTCACAGTCATTGCTGGGTTGGGAGGGTTTGGCCCCCAGCTGTCGAGCAGAGCTGGTGCTCTGGTGAGCGTACTGCACACAGACACTGAGCTGTGAGCATTCCTTGTTGGAGATCATCCTTTGGGAGCCCACTGCAGGCACCGCTGCGGCGTGTGTGTGAGCTGGGCACAGCCCGGACTGACCAGGCCAATAAGGTGAGCTGGGTTTGGTGCTGGGCGGCTGCTGGAAGGAGTCTGAGCAGAACAGCTGGGCTGGGGAGGAGCTCCCAGCTCAATGGAGGCCCTTCCGAGTGGCTGTTTGCAGGGGAAATTGATTCCTTGTGAGATTCTGTCACACGTTTTGGTGAGGATGATGAACTGCCATTACTGCCCTGTGTGATGCTGCAGTGCAATGGAAAGCACAGCAGTGATAATGGGGTATCAAAGTCCTGGGCTGCAGCAGGTGAGGATAAGCCCGAGTGCAGCAGCTGTGGGGCACAGAAAGGAAGGAAAAAACTGCTGACCATTGGAAGGGCTCAGGCAGGCAGTGATCTCCAGTCAGACACCCTCACCTGCACTGCCAACCTTTCAGTGATGTCTGGGAGGGGTTTGCATGTTCCTGAGCTGCCCTGGGTTGGCCCTGCCATCCCACCAGGTGCTCAATCTCTGCTTCAAGCCGTGACTGAGCATCGCTGCTACAGCCCTGCAGAACTGCTGCTGGTCCCCAGCCTTTGTTTTAGACATTAGAAGGGAAGGAGAGCACAGACTTCATGGAGTGCAACTTGTGCTTTATTGACCCCCGGATCCAGCACATTTTTAACAGAACCCCCTGAAGTCCTGGTGAGATCCAGGTGCTGAGCTGGGCCGTGGGCTGTGCAGTGACATCACAAGCACAGTGAGCTCACAAGCGCTGCCTGGGGCCACGGCTGCCACCAGTGAGTGCCAGAGCCGTGAGTGCTGCGCAGAGTGTGGACACGCTGTGTCAGCCCTCGTCCCGGCTGGCAGTGACGGTGGTGGTGGCTGCTGGTGCTACCTGCTCTCACTGACGGTGTTGCCCAGCCATTGCACTGGTGTGTTAGCTGGAAGGGAGGAGAACTGCAGCTGTGCCCGGGTAAGCCAGAACTGGAGGTTTCTCAAACGTGTGAGTGGTAGCGCTGCATCCACTGCAGCTGCAGCAAGGGTAGATGATGGAGTCCTTCTCATGGCAGGAACACAAAATGTATGCTGCAAGGTATATAACTGCTGGTGGGATGGAGAACAGCACTTACTGGGGAAGTCATGGCACTTAGACACACATTGGTTCCAGAGCTGGCACAGTTCTTGCAATCAGCTGCTTCCAAGGCATTGCCCTCCTCGAGAGCCCAAACTGCATCAAAAGAAAGCTGGGAAAATGCTTATTCCTCATGATTCTTCCCTTGTAGGCACTTCCTGTAGGGTTCCGGTCCGAGAGGACTCTTTGGGGATCCAAGCAGTTCGAGCACAACCGTCTCTTTGCAAGAGCAGGGAATTCCTCTGGAGATAACCCAGACGGGCTCTAAGAATTTCACCATGTCTCAGCAAAGAGGCGACTGCTACTTCTACTTCTACTCCACCTGCACTAAGGTACGGTTGACTTTCTTCTGCCTGGGTTTTCTTCCATTTCCTCATGTTGAAGAGAAAGTGGTGGAGCAGGGGAGACCTGCTGGTGATGTTACCCTCATAGCGCTGCTAACAGCCTGGGCTAATGGCATGGACATGTTTCAGGCTGTGCTCTTATTTTCCTGTGGTTTCCTTGTGCTTGCAGGGAGACAGCTGCCCCTTCCGCCACTGTGAAGCGGCTCTGGGGAGCGAACGAGTCTGCAGACTGTGGATGGAGGGCGGCTGCTCGAGGAGTAACTGCAAGTTCCGTCACATGAGGATTGATGTGAGTGTTTGCCTAAAGATGTGCTTTCCAGCTTAGTCTACAACACCACTTTTCATGGCTGTGGTTGGGTTGAATGCACTTCTGCAGGCTGGATATGTTTGCTGTGAAAATCTTACTGGTTTCTGTTTCTAGAGGGGACTGGGAGGAGGTAAAGAAGGCAGAGAATTCAGTGCCTTAGGTATATCACAGCGGGAGATGTTTGCATTAGGAGCCAAAAGCATTTTCTCCCCAGATGCAAAAAGCTCGCATTGCTCAGCCTCCTAAAGCTGCTGGAGCTGGGTGGTAGGAGAGAGTGGCACTGCCCTCCTGCCAGCAGGGCTCGGTTGTGCCCTATCGGGCCTTCTCCATCCTGGATTTCTCCAGAGCAGTTCATTCTGGCTGCTTGGAGTAGTGAAAGGAGGGGCAGGAAATGAGGGTACAGAGCTAAGGCTCCACACAATGGTTTCTGATGGCTGTTGGAGCGCGGCATCTCCCTGCAGACCTGATGTGCCTGTTTCCATGGCCCTTTCTTTCCTTCTCTCTGCAGAAGCAGCGCAGTTTGATTCCCTGCTTCTGGGAGAACCAGCCCGGAGGCTGCCAGAAACCACACTGCGCCTTTCGTCACCTGAAGGAACGCGGTGGGAACAGACCAACTGCACTGCTGAGCCACAGTGAGTGTCCGATGGCGTGAAGCATGAAAGGCTCAATTCTGAATGTCAGTTCTGAGCGGGTGCGGGATGCATGTCACCATTCATTGGGGTGGCAGGGGAGAGTCGTGATAGTGAAATATCCGTCTGTGCTTTGGCTGTCAGAGCAGCGCTGGGCTTTTTCTGGAGTGAGGAAGATGCACTGCAGGTCTGTGCTGACTGCACAGCATTTGGGCAGCGGAAGGCAAATGTAACAAACAGTGCTTGAAAATGTGAAGCTTGTGGTTGACTGTGCTCAAACCTGCCCCCAAAGAGACGCTCATCAATCATTCCTTGTTTCTTTTCTGCCAGAAGTTGACACCAGTGGCCTTCCTCCAAAGAGCGGCCTTGCAAAAAGTCTGGGGAACCAGACAGAGGTTGACAAGGCACCAGAGAGAGGTACAGATACTCAACAGGCTCCTGGGTTTGATGCTCTGTTTTTCTACTGAGATCTGACTGTTCTTTCCCGGGACTCTTTGCAGTTGACATCCCAGTTTCCTCCCATGGCCCGGCTGGACTTAAACGCAAACGGTCGGAGGAGGAGAAGGGAAAAGCGGGGGAATCGCCCTGCAAGAAAAGAGTTAAAGGTGAGCACGAGGAACTCGTTACGGTGCCTCAGAAAAGCAGTGCTGTCATTTTGCATTGCTCTCTGTCAGACTTTTCCTTGCCCTGGATTATTACTGAGTGCAGCTATTGGGTTTCTTTGTTCCTTTGTACGCGTTGTTGGTACACAGAGATGACCGTGTGCAAAACATGGCTGAGAATCCCGGACAGGGCATTGCAATTCCACTGGCCAAATGTATTTAACTTTGTGGAAGGGTGGTGGGACTGATAAGAGAACTTGATCTCTCTTGAGGCGCAGCAAGACAGTACCAGCTCTCTCTTCCTTTTACTTTAGGTGGGCGCAGGGTCTCTGTGAGGCCCATTGATTGGAAAAACACCTTCCCCCCAACGCGGAGACAGAAACGAAAAGCAGCAGAAATTCATCCATCTGCTGCTGAGGACGCGGATGAGCCCCCAGCTAAAAAACTACCAATGGTAAGAGCAGTGGAAAAAGCAGTAGTGGATATGAAAGGTTTACATTGCCCTTGAAGAAAAGGAAGAAATTCCAAGTGTTCTACAGCTCTTCTGTTTCCCTTGAAGGCAGCAGATGTCTCACAAGGTACTTGTGGAAACTCTGACCTGTGCTTCATACTCTGTCTTGTTTCTTCCTAGGAGACTCTTGCTTCAGTCCCGCCCGAATACACCGTGCTCAGCACCGAAGTCATAAAGCTTCCAAGCAGGTGATGACCACAACTTGTTCTTCCTTAATGCCCTTTTCCCATCAGACAGAAGTTCTTTCACACTGGGGGAAAATGGGGTGTTTGAGATGTGTCATGGCATAATGCAACAAAGGAAGAGGTCATCTGAGATCATTGAAACTGCTTTGTCAAAACCTCTGCTGAGTTCATGGGGAAAAGTACCTCAGCCAGCAAGCAGGATTTTGCAGAGGAAGATTTCTTGACATGTTTACAGACAAAGCATTGAGGGTGGCAATGTGTTTCTGCTACAAAGCCCAGCCCCTGATTGCCAGACTCAAACTGCTCTACTTGAACAGATGAAAAAGGCACCTGCTGGTTTCCTTAACTCCAAAGGCAGCCGCAGGTTAATCGAATCACCATCCCTATGTGGGTGTGAGGGGCGGGAGGGTCAACTACAGACCTCAGAGCTGAAAGCACATCTCAGAAATGTCACGTAGATTGTTCTTTTCCTTCCCACAAGTCTGGAGCTGCTCCCAGGAAGCCACGCAGACCCCATGGCACAGCCAGAGGAATCCAACACTACATCATGTTCCTCACAAGGGGCAGAAAATTAGCAGCTGAGCTGCACAGGGGCAGGGGAAGCAGCCATCACTGAAGACAACAACCTTGAGGAGCTTCTGATGGAGCTCACAGAAGAACTGGAAGGAGAAACTGATGTGACGTTGAGGATGTGGATGAGCTCCTTCTGGACCTGTCCGACATGACGGCTTAACACCATCGCCTGATTGGACAGTTTAAAACAACAACAATTAAAACCAGCCCTGTTCCTTTCCAGCCCTGCTCCTTTTTGTTGTTACTCTGTGGGTATTTCTGAGACTCTGCACAGAGTCTTAAAGCCGAGTCAAAGCAGTGACAATCAGCACTGACTGCATCCTGTTCTGATTTCCTTGTGGCTCTGAGTTCAGGTCCTGCACCCGCCGCCAGCTCTGGGTGCTGCTTCAGCATCGAGGGCACAAAGCTCCTCTGTGGGCACAGAACGGCGTCCATCCAGGGCTGAAACTTCCTCCTTCCTTCACCCTCAGCAAAACTCTGCCTTGGGCCCAATGGGAGCTCTGCTGTTCTGATTCCTTGGGCAACCCTTTGAGAAGGCAGTAACAGTGGTCTCAATAACTGAGGCTGAAGCACAGCACTCAGGGCAGGGGCTCATGGGGGAACACAACGACGGGGGATTCAGGAGCTGGGGGCAAAGCCGCTGTGCAGGGAGCGGCCCCAGCAGCCGCCGTGGCTTCGTGGTACCCCGGTGGTTGGGGCCTGGGCGGCCTCTGGCGGCGGCATTGCTGGCACAGCCCTTACGTTCCTTTCCATTCCCTCCCGTTCCCCATCCCATCCCATCCCATCCCACCCCATCCCATCCCCATCCCATCTCTATCCCATCCCATCCCATCCCCATCCCCATCCCATCCCACCCCATCCATCCCATCCCACCCCATCCATCCCATCCCACCCCATCCCATCCCATCCCATCCCATCCCATCCCATCCCATCCCATCCCATCCCATCCCATCCCATCCCACCCCATCCCATCCCATCCCATCCCATCCCATCCCCATCCCATCCCTTTTCGTTCCTCCCCGCCCACCCAGCGGGGAGGATGCGGGATCATCTATGAAGGTGCGGGGCCGGGCAGGGCTGCGGGGTGTCCGTGCTGCGGGTGCCATTGCCATTGCTTTGCCCCATGTTTGGCTTTAGCGTCCTTCTACTCCATCGGATCGGATCGGACCGCGCTCCGCCCGCAGTGCAGCGCACAGAACTCACCACACCAGGTCTCCGAGCCTCAGACTCACGGCCGCCATCTTACCGACACCGCGCAATGCACCACGGGACAGCACAGCACCACGAGGGGCGGGGGCGGCAGAGACGGTGATTGGATAGTAGCGGTCACGTGGGCAGGAGGGCTGTCCTTCTTGCTGCATAATCAAGTTTCTGCCAGCCTGTAAGACTTCCCCACGTAGATACCACTTGGGAGGTTTCACAGAAGGAATGGATATCTCGCATTCAAATTTGGCTTCTTCAGGCTCAGTCACATCCTCATCACACAGCTCCTTTACTAGATTAATGGATTGCTCTTTAAGAAGGATGGAACAAGAGAAAGCAGATATTTAGAAAGAATGTAAAAAACTCTTACATTATCACCCTACTTACTCACGTCAGCATTACTGCACATGAACACTACACCTATCACCTCAAAATGCCTTAAAAAATCATTAAAAAATAATAGAAAGAAAGGAATGTTGTTAAGAAGTCAGACAATAAGACTGACAACCTGAAGAGAGCCCAGATCTTCTGATTCCCAGTTCAACATCTAAATCAAACCATGACCTTCCCATACCGCTATCAAACTCCTCGCATTACAAAATGGAAAAGAGGTTCAATGAAACACGAACACTGATAAATACTTTGGTTAAATACAGCAACTTAGCTCTGAACAACAAGTTTTCTCCTAGTAAAGGTCTCTGTAGCTCAAATGTAATGACTCAACTTAGGAGAAATTCCTTTTCCAGGATGTTCTTGCCCTTATCATTCTAACAGTGGCAAAGCTGGGGACTGAACTCTTGAGTAGTGTGCTAACTCAAATGCCTCCCTTTTCTTTATCACACTTAACATCATATATATACCCTAACATTGTATATATTAAAAAAAACCCAAAACCTGTGCTCTTCTGAAACAGACAGAGAAAATGAAGAAAAAGTCAAGCTATGTTTTTTATCCCTCAACATTCAAACACAAATCTGAAGACTAAAGGTAGAAAATCAACCTCCTAAGAAAATAATCTGTTTTACTTAGCAAAAGTAAATCCCAAAAGACAAGCTGGATATTTTGTGGGCACAAAGGTAGGTAGGTAGGAGTTTTTATTTCTGTCAAAGGTCCTGGTGGTGTTTAACTTCCTTGACATTAAAGCAAAGGATTTTAGCTGGTTTATAACATAATTTAAGCGAAATCATCATCAGAAGCATAGTTACCTTTAACTGTAAGATGGGCACGAGATTCTGCCCTTTATGCTACAAATTCGATTTCTGCTGCATCATTGACTTGGACACATGTGTAAGTCAGCAAGTAGGTCTTTACTGAAGCAGAGAACCACAGAGTCACTAAGGCTGGAAAAGACCACTAAGGTCATCTAGTCCAACCTCCAACTCATCCCTACCAAACTGTGCTCTTGAGAGCAAACCCACAACTATACTTGGCTTCCTTGAGCAAACAGTTCTGAGGCACATGGCCAGGCTGAGCATCACCCATCTGGTTTCACAGCATCACTGCCTGTTCTCTCATGTCAATGAAACCACCCATTCCCCCACATCCACATCCCCACCAAAGTGGAATCTAAACATGGCTTCTACAAGGACTGACCGAATGCGGCCACCGTCACCATTAAAGTACCTGAGACAGAAGGATCACACTCACTGTCAGACAAAACCTCTTTGGAGAGGTGAACTGACTGCCCTGGTCACCCCCACTTTGGAAAGAACTGCACTCATTTCCTACCTGCTCCTGGCAGTGTGGGATGGTGGGATAGCATCACACTTCCCACACTAAGCTTCCCACCATGTCACTTGTTCCACCATAACCTCAGTCCCAAAACAAAAGGGGAACTCCCTTCTGAACTTTCTTCACTTCATTTCAGATGTCCTTTCTGCTTGATCTCCAACCCACAACCCACCCAGGAGAAAGATCTCCCTCTTACACCCTACCATCTTGCCGCATTCTGATGTTGTCATCAGCCTTCAGCTTGTTGTCATCTTTGTACCACTGGCTCTGAACCTCATCGTGTGAAATCTCACAGACAAAAGATGCACTCCCATATTCATTCACTTCCACATCTTCCAGTGGTTTAACAATCTTGATATCTCCAGCTGTGAAACAGTAGAGACATATTTGTCAGGGTATTTCCAGAACTGAGTGCAGCATCTTTTCCTTACACATATTTGCTTGGAAAATAAGTAGGATTATGTTTTATTCTAAACCATCATCCATTCCTGAGTCATTTCTCTCTTCAACACGGTAAATGCATTATTGCCTTTGAACTTAAAGATAGACTTACTAGCTACAATGGAGCTCCCTGCAAACACTTTTCACAGAAACCAGAATCTCATTTATTCTAAAACTCTTCAAGCAAAATTAAGGTTAGAAAAACAATAGGATGGAATGAATCTTTAAGGTCATTTAGTTCCAGTCCCCCTGCTATAGGCAGGGACACCTCCCTCCAGACCAACTCTTCTCCTCAGGGTCAAGGCTTCTCTCAAATCATTCTCCTCTAAGCCTGTGCCTGTGCTTGGGATTGCCCTGACCCAGGTGCAGGGCCTTGTACTTGGCCACACTCAAGTTCATGAGGCTGCCAAGGGCCCACCTCTCCAGCCTGTCCAGGTACCTCTGGGTAGCATTCCTTCCCTCTAGCACATCAACAGCACCGCTCAGCTTGGTGTCATCTGCAAACTTGCTGAGGCTGCATTTGATTCCACTGTCCTTGTTGCCTACAAAAATGTTAAATAACACTGGTCCCAACACCACCCTCCACCTGGACACTGAGCTATTGACTGCAGCTCTCTGAGTGTGACCATCCAGACAGTTCCCTATCCTGCAACTGGTCCATCCATCAAAACCTTTTTTCTCCAGTTCGGTGACCAGGATGTCATGCAGGACAGGATCAAATGCTCTGCACAAGTCCAAGTAGATGATGTCAGTTGCTCTCCCATTATCCACTGATGCTGTTACTCCATCATGAAAGGCCACCAAGTTTGTCAGGCATGGCTTGACCTTGATGAAGCCATATTGCTTATCACCAATGAGTCCTGCATCTTCAAGGGTCACAGAAGAAAGTGTCAAGGAATGTTTCTTCCCCTGGACACCCATCGTGATATTTGGTGCAGGCTTCAGCCGCACGCCGTCCTTCTGCCAAGTCCCTTCCACATCCTCATGGGACACCTCCACCGTAAAGGTGACAGCTCCCTTCTCAGGGAATTCCAGGGGCTGCAGACCTTTCACCAGCTTCATCTGCCGCACTGAAAGACAACGGGGACAGGTTGGAGATCTCACACCAGCAGCTGAGAAACAGAATCATCAAAGGAATCAGAGAAAGGTTTAGGTTGGAAGGGACCTTTGAGATCATCCAGTTCCAACCCCCCTGCTGTAGGCAGGGATGCTTCCCTCTACACCAGATTGCACAAAGCCCCATCCAGCCTGGCCTTGAATGCTTGAATAGCATCAGGACTTCCAAAACAAGTTACTTCCCTCTTCCTCTCCCAGGTACAGTATCTGCCAATTAAGCAACAGCCTTTGCAAAGAAGAAATCTTGTTCATAACCAGGTCCATGGATGCTCTTAAATGGATCCTTCCAGATGGAAAAAACATTTCAGGTGGCCTCCTAGATTTTACCCCTTTTTGTGTTGCACGCAAGACTGAAAAAAAAAATTACTTTTGCAAAGTTCTTCTTGTCATAAGGAAACAAACATTTGGGGAATGGCAGAACCAGGTAAAATTTACCTTCACGTCAAGAAAGTATAAATTTCACTCTCATGTTCTTGGTGTGGTTTCTGCTACAATTATTTGGACTAATTAAGCTTTTCCCTGATGAAAGCCTAGAAGTATATCACAAGAAGGACCAACTTACCCATGACCTTTTATTTGTCTTACTCAAGCATCTCCTCCTGACCATAACTGACAATAAAATATTCAGCCAGACTACAGGTTTGAGCAGCTGAGTTGTTTCTAGGATCTCCTGCAATCATAAGCTTGGAACACACACTTGTCTTTTGAATAAGTGTCTTTTATAGCGGGGTAAAAACCCAGGTTTTCACATGGTTATTCCTCATTTACCTTGCTCTGAAATCATTCTCAAACCATATGCCATCAGTCCAGGGAGTAGGGGAATAGAGGGAAAGGAAAAGTGGATGTCCACAGTCCTCTAAAATCAGGCTTCTTAGCCTAAAGCTCAACAGCAAATAGCAGTCCACTTGCCCACATTGCTAGACTCCGAGCATTTAAAGAACATCAGCTGACCTCATTATGAGCTCTAACATAGCCAAAGGAATTCATATATTCAAATATTCTCTTGAGTGATGATAAATATGGAGCATAACTTCAGACTTCTGCTGTTAAACTCTCACTTCTATCATAAACCAGGGTAAGAGTTCAATGCTGTTTTAGATGGAGGACTCATATTTTAAATAACTCATCTTGGATTCCCTACTACAATTAGCTAAATTCCAGTTTGGATCATGCTTCACCTTGGATCACTTAGGGCTTCAGCCACTTATTGGAACTAACTTAGTTTGTCTACAGAGAAGCTGTTTTCTATAGCAACAATAAGCTGTGATAGCAACTGGATGTCGGGAGAGCACAAATCCCGCAGTTATCCTGTACCAACATCCTCTCCTTCCATCAGAACAGCAAGTTTTTAAACCAGACTCATGCAAGCTTGCATGGCACACCTTGTGCAAAACTGTTGGCAGCCATCAGGACAGCCAGTTGCTTCCTGTATAGACACTGTTCCATCAGTTTTGGTTTCTTGCCTCGCTAGAACAACAGCCAGTGTCTGAAAACTCACACAACTGAAGCAACCATGCTGATATACCACAGTCACTGGAGGTGCTCAAGTGCCACGGGTATGTGGCACTGGGGACGTGGTTAGTAAGTCCAGTGAGGGTGGGCAGGGGTTGGGCTCAGCTATCTCAGTGGTCTTTTCCAGCCTTGCGTGCAACTTGTAAGAGGGAATGAAGCAGCAAACTGCCCAGCACTGAGCTGCATTCTTCTGACACGTGGTATCAGTGAACTGCTGTATTTCCCTATCTTCTCTGGAGCTATTCATCTAACCTAACTGAAAAAGTAATCCTGAACCTAGATATAAATCAGGATCATAGTCACCCGTGGCTGCTTATATATTCAGAAAGATACTCTAGAGGGAAATTCAGTGCATATAAAATTAAAGTAGAAGTTCCTTAGTCAAAAATATTCCACAGCCACATTTTCACCTCGCTAACACTACATTAAAAAGGAGAATCCAACTTGTGGTGTGGGGCATTGATGTTGTTCCAGGGAGAATTTTGGCTTTCCCACGCCCACAGGGTAGAAGACAGCCAGTCTTCCTCTCAGCCACATAAACAGCTGCTTAGTGCTCCCAAAGCCAATGCTCACCAGTTGTTTCCAACTTGAAGGTCATCTTCTGGCCAGCAGCCTCGCAGATGTATTCTCCAGCATCTTTCTTCTCCAGCTGCTCCACAACCAGACGCCGTGTTTTGCCCACAGATTCCATTCTGAACTTTCTGGAGGAGGCAAGCAGTCTTCCATCCTTGAACCATTTTACTCCAGTTGTATCCTGTGCTACTTCACAGCTGAGGGAGGCACTTGCTGCCAGGGCAGCACTCACCTCTTTCTGCACCTGCTCCTGGTTTATAAACACAGGTTTTGGCTATGAGGGAAGAAAAGAAAAACAGAAGGACTGAAATGAGACCATCTTGCAGGTTTGTATGTACAGGTTGGAACAGGTTTAGGTTACCACTTGTGCCCAAACTAATAGCCTTCACTAGAGAATATCAGCTCTTCTGTTGAAACAAAGTGTCAAATCTAGGCAAGAAAGAACCGAGGAACTGAAGGAACCAAGAGGGTCCTGAACACCAGTCCTATGGTTGCAAGTCACTATGCAAACATATTGAACCCAAAAGAACATCTGTCCTGCAGGCAACCAAAACCTGAGTTCCTTTTACTTAAGACCCACTGTGAAACATCAAAACACATAAACATGTGATAGTCAGACCACTGGCTGCCTTTTCATGACCCAGAACAGTACTCCTGGCTTCCTGAACAGACTCCTCATGGCCTCTACCATTGCCACAACTGTGACTGTCAAAGGCACAAAGAAAATATGCCCACCAACGCAGTCCTTTGTTCTTTGTGTGTGATTTGCAGATATGTATCTTACTTTGAGCTCTGGGAATAGTCAGCTCTACCAGGTCTCTTACTGTGAGTAGCAGACTCACCTATCCAGATGCAGCCTCCAACATAAAGGCATAGTAAAAAGGCAGTGTACTACTAGGAGAAGTTCCTGCTTCTCCTGCCATGAAAGGCTGCACGTACAACATGCACTCCAGCCTCACTGCACATACTTATCTTAGTCAAATGTTTTGGTGAACAAGATTTACAGTTTGGTATCTCAGGCACAGGAGAGATTTTAATAATATCTTGAATATTGCTTCCACTGTACATATATCAGTAATTATTATTCTACAGACAGACTGAAACAGGTCTTTGTGCCATACTAAAACCAAATACTTTCTACAAACCCAGGCAATCAAGTATAGGGGAAAAAACCTCAGCACAGACTACTGCAACTGGATCACTGTATAATGGAAACTAGATTTTACTCTACTGTTCTCTGCTGTATTTCAGACAACACCTGTCTTACCTGTGACATGAATCTTGAAGGTGAGTTTCTGGCCAGCAGCCTCGCAGCTGTACTCCCCTACACCTTTCTTCTCCACCTGGCTCACCACCAGCCGACGCTGTTTGCCCTCTGACTCCACCCTGAACTTCTTGCTCGAGGTGATCAGTTTCCCCTCCTTGTACCACTTCACCTCCGTCTTCTCCTGGGTCACCTCGCAGCTCAGCGTGGCATTTTGAGTCAGTACAGCCTTCACCTCCTTCTGCACCTTCTGCTTGTTGATAAAGGCATCCTCTGCTTCTGGAACTGGAAAACACTGGGTAAAATATACATTACATATGAACAACTTGTGACTGGAAGACATTAAAAGTTGCTTCTATGTTGTATTGGACCATTTCCTGGAGCAACACTGCTTCACAGTGTTTATCACACACTATAATGCATCTCAGCACAGTCCCTATGGTCATCCCATCCCTCTGGGTAGTCTTTACTATCAGCTAGGACTCCTAATTTTCAGATTTCTTTTAATGAAGACAATGACAGATCTTCATCTGTGTGTCTTTTTGATATTGCTCCACTCTACGATGGAGAGCAGCCAAATACAGCTCAATTATGAAGACCTCAAAATCAGGAAACCATAGAAATTTAAGAGCAGAAAACCATCTTTTGACTCTACCATATGGCAGTGATATAGCCCTTAATATTGTGAATACTTGGCCTACATTAGATTTTGTAGCTCGGTTTTATGCATAAAGCATGGTTTTCTACTCTCAGCAACCCCTGATTCTTCAGAGAACTGGCTGAGGTCATCTCCTCTTAATACCTAACACATATAGAATAAATTGTTTAAAGCCCACCTTACCCTTTGTGTCAACAAATGGAGTTAGCATCAGAAAGATAGCAAGTATAATTAGTTAGGCATACACACTTCAGTTAAGGGGATTCAGTTAATCACTTTGCTAAGTGGGATCGATTGATACATTGAATCTTTTATTGATTACTTTAATGACTGTTTTATCTGATTCTCCTTTTACCAACAACTGGTCGCTGAGAGCGTTCATGCTAGCTCCTATTTGAGGCATGGGAGAACAGATAAACCCTAAATAAATGGGCTTCCATTTCTATTCCATGGTTTGCCCTACAAAAGGCTGTAGAGTGCAGAATATTTCTGACACACTTACATCATGGACTTCTCTAGTGCTAGCCAGCTTCTAACAGCAGAGCAATTTTGAATAAGCTTCCTATGCTTGTTTGGGTCCCAGGAAAGATCCCAGGGTCCTGATGTTGATACCAAGACAGAGGCTCCAAGCATGAATGCAGGACTAGCAGGTGTGAGGGGGATTGACATTGCCTTTTATTTGCAGTGGAGACATGGAAGACCACTCATTCAGATCATTCATGCAAGCATATTCAGGCATACCCAGCTCAGGTGACCGGGAAGGCTCCTGCTCCCCAGCAGTCATGGCAAACCCTTCCATGACCTGTCCCCTATCTCCTTCCTCCCCGCTGTCACTCTGTGAAGCCTTCTGCTGCCATCCCTTTCCCTTCCTTCATGACTTTCTCCTCTGCATGCTGTCTGAATTCTGAGTGGCAGCAGCTGCCCAGGAGGGTAAGTTCAGCTCAAGTTCCTGTGCTGCTGACCGTTGCAGTACGTGCAATCCCAGGATTCACACCACAGCTCTACCACCAGCACTGCAGTCCACTGAAAGCGAGGGAGCAGGGCAGCAAGCCAATGCAAGAATGCAGTTGATACACTCTACATCTGACCTCCCTGCTTGTATTGACTGCAGAAGCATCATTCTCTCCACCCATCTTCAACAGCCCCTGTTCTGACTGATGATTTTCAGGGAAGGTTCAAGTTGGATGTTAAGAAAAACTTCTTCTGAAGAGGAGTGGTGATGTGGTGGCACAGCTTTGCAGGGAGGTGGTGGGGTCACCATCCCTGGGAGTGTTCAATAACCATGGAGATGTGGCACTGAGGGACGTGGGCAGTGTGCATGGTGGGATGGGTTGAGGCTGGATGTGGGCATCTTTGTGGTCTTTTCCAACCACAATGATTTGATGAAGATCAGAAGGCTTGCTTATTAGCAAGACAACAAACATGGCCTGGACCAACCAGGTGATGCAAAACTTCTCACAAATGCAATGGAGCTTTGGCCCACTTCAAATAAGGATTTCAGCATGCACCACAAATACTGAGATAATGAGATGGCAGAATCAGCCCTTTTTACTCTCGTTTTCTATAGGTTTCCAAGGTGTACAGCACTTGTTTCTTTTAAGCAAGAAGGTCTAATCTGCATCCCGTAATGCTCAACACTCAGCACCTAACATTCAACATGTCCTTAAAATGGGATTGTTCTGTGCTACCAGTGGAACCCTGGGGTAGAGGAACCCTGAAAATCTTTCTGAGTGCAATGGTAAGAGGAGAAATTAAGACTCAGAAAGCCATTGCACTTTGGGAGAAGCTAGTAAGATGAGGATTTCTGTAGTGAAAGAGCCAACCACTCCAAGAGTACTCATAATCCCTCCTGACTTTCACACCACATCATTTTGCAGTGAGTGCTGGACTTGCACGTCATGTTACAGTGGTAAACATGAGAAATACAGCAACGGTAGCTAGGCAAGCACTCTCCACGTATGGCAGAGGAGGAAGTATTACATTACCCTGTGCAGCCATGAGCTCATCCGGTCTGAAAGAGAACAGAAAACCTTTGGTTTCTGAGGCAAACAGCTAATAATAGCCCTCAGCTAGCAAAATTCAAGTGTAAAAGCACTACATTGCTGGGTTTTCTCCCTACGCCTCTGCAATAAGATGTGGGCTGGCTTTGGCTGCTGAGGATTAACTTGGTTGATTCCAGCTGTTGCCATAGTCTTTCTGTAATCGTTCATATTTCATTTTCTCTGACAGATACCTCCCAAATCTACCCTTTCTGTAATCCACTCTTTGCTGAAACTGTCAGTTTCCTGAGCCAAAAGCATGAGCGACACAACTCACGGAACAGATCCAAAGGCCCCAGAATCACATCCACGTGGTGTGGGAATAGTAAGAGCTGATGGTTTAGAGTCTACACCACAGGCAGCAGCAAAACTGTTTACTACAGGAGCAGAGATATATTGCACACCAGGGACTGAAGGAGCAGAATGCCCCAAGATGGAGAGAGCAAAGACTGCAACCTTTACAAGGGAACAGAACGCAAGCTATGCCCTGCAAGGACACCAGGTCTGCGTGAGCAGAAAGGCAGTAGACTCCCAGTACAGTTGCTCCTCCACATAGCTGATCAAATGCCAAACCTTGACCAGGATTAAGCTCCAATGTGTTCACTGCCATAAGAAAGAAGAGGAGAAAACAGATTCCCTGTCCTGATCAGCTCAGAATACAAGACGAGAACTGTAAAGTTAACAGAGAACAAGCTGACTTACGAGCAAAAACCAGCAGAGTGCAGCTACAAATAAAACAGAAGACAAACCCTCGTCATCAGCCAGCTCACTAATGGTCACTCAGAATGCAGCTGATGTGCCCATGGCTATCTGGAGTCTAAGTTAAAATTTACCGGATCTTGTGCAAAATATACTGACACCAGAGCAATCTCTACTGCAGCTGGAGTGAGAGATCTGCCTCCGTGCTAAACTCTCTATTTTGCCTTGGGAAATGATAAGCATATCATTTCATATCATATCATATCACATCATATCACAAAGCTAAACATTCCGCAGTCTGATAGCAGATTTGGACATGAGATTTAGAACACCTGCATGCACTGCTGAACCTCCTCCCTTCTCTTTTTTTCTTCTGATGTCTCTCTACATTTCCAGTAAATCAGAAGGGAACGGCCCTCTAGAACAGGTTGCCCAAGGAGACTGCGGATGCTCCATCCCTGCAGGCATTCAAGGCCAGGCTGGATGTGGTTCTGGGCAGCCTGGGCTGCTGCTTGGCAACCCTGCACATAGGAAGAAGGGGGTTGGAACTGGATGAGCACTGTGGGCCTTTGCAACCCAGGCCATTTATGAGTCTGATTAGTGGCATTTTCCACCTAATTGTGTCATTCAAATTTTGTAACCAGATCTCTTCAAACACCTCCCCTTTTCTCACTCCTTGCATGCCTGGTGTGCTCTTGCACTGTAACCCTGCAGACACCAGCTGACTACAAGAGCTGCACAAGTTACCCTCCTTGCCTATTGTTTGTTGCAGTAATTCATTCCTGGATGGAAAAGCACATGTAGAAAAGTGTTGCTATGACACTAGTTGACAAAGAAAGTCCTATAGCCAAAGTGTTTTGCACCAGAGAGGCTGTCAGTTGATCCTCCAAATGCAAGACACACCAAATGAAGCGTTCCTTTCTCTCTGGGATTCCAAGCATTTTCTCACCTCTGACTTTCACTTGGAATGTTGCTTTGTCATCTTTTGTTTCACAGCTGTAGCTCCTTTGGTCTTTCAGGGTCACATTTTTGACCATGAGCTTGCGGTGCGTCCCCTGGGAGATGATGGTTGTCCTCTGGTCCTGCTTCACCTCTGTTTGATCTTTCTTCCATACGACAGCTCCGCTTGCAGCTGACACCTCACACACCAGCTCCAGGTCTTCAGAAGGACTGACTGATATTTCTGGAGTCGTTTTGGGCTTGTTGACAGAATTAATGGCTTCATCTGAAAAAAAAAAGAGAAAGTGGTTTACATCCTGACTCAGGCTTATTCAGCACAGCAAGAAGATACAGTTAGAACTGATTGTAATGTCTCTGCTCATTACATTTGGGTGATCGAGTTTCACCTCTGGAGGTACTCACATACAAACATCTGCTTGATTCTCCTGTGTAAGGAAAGAGTAAGTTCTATGCAGACAGTTCTTAATTCTTTTAATCAATTCTGTATTCTGCACGTGTTCTTCTGAAGCTAAAATGAAGGCAGCTAAGTAACCTGTTTGCAATACATGAACAAACCTATTCAACACCTTGTCTCTAAGCTAACAAGCAGTGTTTGATGAGCACATCAGTATTTCATGCCCTTCATTCCATCCAGACAGAACCTGCCTGAGGAGCAAGCTGATGGCTGTCAGCTACAGGCAGACCTAGCTTAGTATTGCATTTCTTATAGCAACAACTGTCGCTTTCATTCACTGAATATACCAAGGCCAATTGCTATGCCAGGCACATTTATGGCGTCAGTGAACAAATAATTCGTTAAAAATTGTAATAGACAGGAGACATCTATTCTTTTAAAACTAGGTGACCAAAGAACAACAGTCCCTCTAGAGTCAAGCTGTTAAGAACTAATAGCACCAACCAATATCACATACATAGATTACTTCCCTGCCCTAAGACCATCTTGTGACCATTTGGTGCTCCTAATTAAGCCCTCTTGATGGCATTTTGTCTGAGCCATGCGACATTTTGTGATTGGAGTTACTGCTAGTGTTCCCTTAACCCTACACCAAAGTAGGAGGTATCCATTCTCAGGGAATCATGCAGGCTTCCTCTGGATTTGATGCTCAGAGACAGCCCCAGAACTTTTAAAATCTTAGCTTAGCTCTCATCCAATAATGTTCATCAAACAGTGCAATTTGTCCTTTGGGGATGCCTTTGTTCTGCATCAACCAGTTCCAAAGGAGTCTTCTTGGCTTGTTTTAGATCAGTTTTTCAACAGATAAAGCCAGAGTCTTTGAATTACAAAGTGAAATTGCAGAATGCATGATTCTCAACCAAACAGAACAGGAGGTGGGATGCAGGGTGAATACCTGAACCAACACCACCTGCAAGAATCCTTCAATATCTTAGAAATCTCTAGCCATTCCAAATCCAGTGTTGTGCTTGATCTATCATCTCTGCTGAGTTTTTAGCTAGCTGATGGTGAGCATCACGGTGGTGATGGGTGAGAAGTCAGACTAGAGGGTCTTAATCAACCTTAAGGATCCTGTGATCAGAGGAACGTGAATGTGCTGTTAGAGGTCACAAGCGCTGCGCTGCAGCATGAGCATACACAGCGAAAGGCTTTCAGTAGAGCTTCAGTTCATAAATGAGGACTGGGTTATGGAAAATAGGCTCAAGATAGAAACCAGAAAACAGATCTTAATGCCAGGTTCTGTGAATGCAGCCAGCTGAATTTCACAGATATTGAATTTCAATGACAATTTCTTGTGTTATTTTACCCTCCAGCTCCACCCTGAACAGGAACATGTCAGTGACAAGCATTACTCCTCCAGGCTTGACCTGACAGTGCTTTACTTGTACTATGAGCTAATGGCTGTGCTTACAGCACCTCAGGGAGACACCTCAGAGATCACAACATCCTTCGGGTACAGCAGGAGACACTGAACTCTCCAAATATGGGGTTTAATTTGTCCAAAGAGGATACAGGATTCCAATGCTAAGAACTTAGGACCATTTCAGTCAGTGGTTTAAAGATGATGTAAGCGCTGAGGCAATTCATGAACTAGAAGAATGAAGCCCAGATGTCAGGGCTCAAGTCGTGACTCCAGCCCGAGCTGCGGCTAAGGCTGTCCTGAATTCATCACAACACAGTTACATTATTTGCTCATACTGTGGATTTGCATAGGGACAACAGTAAGGTCAGAATTGCTTCAATAGAGCTATGCAATCTTTGTCCTAAATACTGGAAACCCACAGGGCTGGACAAATAAAATGAATTAAGTCTGAAGTGCTTTACATGGATTGTGATCCCATGTTTGCCTCACAAACTTACCTGAGACTTTCCAATCAAAAATCAGAGTGTCATCTCCAATTTTGCAGATGTTCCCTCGTCTTCTTTCGTTACAGCTGAAGCCACAAACTTATGCAGTTTCCCTTTATCTTCCATTGTGAATTTCTTACTGGTTGTGATTTCTTTGCCATTTTTGTACCACTTCACCATGACATTGGCTTCAGAGGTCTCAGAAACAAATTCAGCTTGTTTTCCAGCAACGGCCCTGATTACTCCTCCAGTTGTCTCTTTGATTACGAAGTTTGCCAGTGCTGAAACAAAATATGAAGACAAAAAATACATATGATGGTAAAGAACTGCGGGGACATTGGTGACCATGAGGCATTCATTTATCATAAGATCAAACGTGCACGTTTAATCCTAGTTCTAATTGCTAGATTCTAAATTCAGAAGCTGGCAAATTGGCAGCTTTTATAAACCACGTACCAGATTACCTTATCTCCACAAGTTGAAGGACATACACTGTACAGGGGACAGAGCCAAAGGAAGAAGCCCAAGGCTTCAAGAAAATGTCTAAAATAGGAAAACTGAGGAAAGAATTGGAACAAGCAAACTAGAAGGAAATCAATGGAGGGGGTATCTATTACTGCACTGTAACCCCCTGGCAAACAAATCAAGCCTAAAAGATAGAGATATCACTTAGGACTGAAAAGAAAAACAGAATTCCTTTATGGAAATTAATTGGAGCGCAAAAGTTAGATGATAAAACTGGCCCCTATTAACACACAGTGGAATAATTGACTTCAAAGATTCAAAATCTCACCACTGTCTTAGCCAAAAGTATAAGCCTAAGTCCACGGTCCTATTTTACTGAGGGTAATTGAGCTTGTTTTCCAACTTCTTGTTAACATATCATTTCAAAACAGCGCACACAACTGAGTTGGGTCTGTTGAGAAAGCGCAGTCAGAACTGCTAAAATCAAAGTCTGGATTATGCATGCATTTGTTCTGCAGTTCCAAGAACACGCATGTATAATGCAAATTCAACAACGTTCTACAGAATGTCTGTATTTAGGAGCTCGAGAGCCAGCTGATGTACACTGGGATGACTGAGATCCTGTAAATACATTTAACTCCATCCTATCATACAGTCAAATTTCATTCATTTTTTCAGGAACTGTCTCTTATCATTGTAGTCCCGTCACCACTGCTGGATGTGAGCCCAACCACACAAAAGCAGCTGCTGGTTTTCACTGCAGATACTGCAGTAAGGAGAAACAGCCTCCAGACTGGACCAGCTGAGCGTGGCCCTACCAGGATTTGCTCCAAAGGTCTTATTACCAGTAGTGCTTCCTGATGAAATACATGGGGGTCCTCCTTTGATTCCAACCCCAACCCACCCCACCATCCCCCCTGATAACATCCATCAGGGCCACATCTCGACAGCTCCTGAACACCTCCAGGGATCCCACCACCTCCCTGGGCAGCCTGTGCCAGTTAATTCTATGGGCAGACCTGCCAGTATGAAATATTATGCTAACATGACAAAGAGAGAGAAGAAAAGCAAAATTAAGACTAGCTGACAAGCCTTGGCAGGAAGTTCTGCTCTCCATCAATTTAGTCCCTGTGACTCTTCACAGGTGTTTTCTACATTTTGGATCACTGCTACAAAAAGAGATGTTGACATCATCTCTTGTGGCCACCCTGACAGAAGAGCAGGAAGGCTGGGATGCTCTTTTTCCTATCTTTCCCTTCATTTCCTCTATATCTTAGGGACGAATCACAGGACAGAACACAGAAATCAAATGGCTCTACAAAGCAGATTGGCCAGTTCAAGTCAAAACAGCCATTGAAAACACCTCAGATGCTGTCTGACAACAGCTGGACTGTCGGGGAGTCAGGTGAATGCAGTCTGCTGGCCCTGGGCCGGAAGAGCACAGCCCAGACTATCACATACCTTTCACTGAAAGCTGATAGAGCATTTTATCCCCCTCACAGATGCACTGACAACTTCCAGCAGCATCCATTGAGACGCTGTGAATTTTCAGGGTGTGTCTCTTCCCCACAATGTGCAGTTCATATTTTCCACTGGCCTTGAGCTCCTTCCCATCCTTCATCCACTCCACAGTAGCGCCTGTGTCTGAAAGCTCAGCCTGCAGTTTGGCTTCCTCACGCAGCCAAGCGGAGATCTTTTCTACATCTTTGCTCTTATTGGTAAATCTCACTGCAGCACCTGTCAGGAGCAAAGGCCTCGTTATTTCAATTGATATCAGGCTAACGTGGTCAATGTTTGCTGCAAGATCTCTGAAAAAGTATCACCTTCTGTTCCTGCACTCATCATTGTGTCACTGCTGAGCAATTCAAGATATTTCATTTGCTCTTCTTGTCGGATTTACTAAGTAAAAATCAACCAAACATCTCATTCTACTGATTAATAATGCTCTAAACATGCTTCTGCAGAGGTTTCCACCCAATGACAAACAGGTCCTCCCATAATGAATGTTTATTTGTTCTACTTTGTCATGCTAAGCTGATTGATAGAGATATTATTGGAATGATTGCTCCCCTACTTCTAAACTATTCCAGCGCAATCAGAAAGGCTGTCTGAACCTGGAGCTGAAAGTACTGCTCTATGGTGATGCAGTGGTAAACATGGTGACTGAATGCACTGGCCAATAGCTCTGAACTGCAGACATTCATCAGCTGGCATGAAGCAATCTGGTTCAGATACCAAGCAGCTGGATAGACTGGCTTACCCTACACTCAGTGCTATCATGTTTAGGTCATTACCAGGACTCACGTCAGTCCATGGGATGCAATTTCAGGTATTTGGTACAGTCAGTGAATGCCTGCAGCCCCAGTTCTAATCATCAGATCACAGCAACTATGCCTTGACTGTAAGAGGGAAGGAGAAGGATCAAAGCAAATACCTCTCACTCTCATCTTGCTGCTGACATCAACATTTTTGGCAACAAATTTCACTTCTGCTCCATCATCGTTCTTGGGGACGTTCTTCATGATTAGGCTGTGAGTAGTTTGGGTTCTCTTGATGATGCAGGTCTCGCTTTCCTGTAAGACTTTACCATTGAGGTACCAAGTGCCACAACACGTTGTTGTAAGGTCAATAGTAAACATGGCATCCCCTCCAGGTACAGCTTCACCAGTTGTTAGGGGGGATTTCACAGCCAGGACTGGGTCTGAGGAAGAACAACATGGATGTCTTAATGCTCTTTAGATGCAAGTCTGGTATCTCATTTAGAGATGGAAGATTAAATCATAGGTACATTTCTACTTCTCCCTTTGCATGAGTGCTGGAAGAAGCACTTCTGTGCTTAAGATCTGTTACAGAAAGTTCTGCCTCTTGCACATGTGAGATATCAAAAGATAAGGATATTCATGTCTCTGTCACAGAAATATATCTTGTATCACTTTAGTGGTAGCTGGATGTTGATAGGAGATAGGAGAACTAGGAATAAAGGAAAGCCTTTGGTGTGTTAATGCACTACTATCTTTACAGTCAAAGGAAACATCTTAAGGGAACCAACACAGCTGCTCAGCACACACTGACCCATTTCCATTGGGGTTTTTGTGCTTACCAAGGTGCACGCTCCCTGGGAATTCCAGAGACGGGCTCTGTCCATGCGCATTGACTGCAGACACTCGGAACTGATCATCAGCCTCTTCAGACAGATTGCTCACCGTGAACTCTGGGACGGGGACATGAGACTCGTGGCACCTCACCCAGGTGAAGCCAGTTGGTTTATTGCCTTCCACAATGTAGCCATGGATTGGAATGGGGAGGTGCATCTTCGGAGGGGACCATGCCAGCGTCACTGAGCTTTCTGTTTTATTTTTCACCACGGGGTCAACTGGGGGCTGGGTGGGAGGTTTTCTGGGAGCTGAGCAGAAATAAATACAGAAATATTAGCATAAGCTCATTTAGGCTGGAAAAGACCTTCGAGATCAGCAGACTCAACTTTCAGCATGACCTACTGAGTCCCACCATTAACTACTGTGGTACCTGAGGACATACATGACAAGCTTATTCCTGCAGGTATTTGCATAGTGAATATATTCACCCTCTGGTTGCTTTGGAACATTTTACAGGTTAAAATCCCATCAGACTTTTTCACTGTGTGCAGCCACTGATACAGGCAGGAGGCTGGGAATTACCTGATGGGCTCTAGTTACAGACTACTGACACAGTAAAGGATTGAGTTCATTTAATTTTGGCCATCAGAAAGTTTGGTGGCTGGTTTAAGTCACCCATCTAGACTCCAATTATAAGCACATAGAGAACAGCACATTTAGAAGAACTCATCTCATCTTAATAAACCTGAATGAAATCACAGAATCATAGGATCACGGGAGGGCTTGGGTTGGAAGAAACCTTCAAGATCATTAAGTGCTAAATGCCAAAGGTCCCACTAACATAGCATGAAGCCGAAAGCTAGATGCTGGAATCAGATCTCCTGACCTTACCATCAGAAATTGAGATGTCATATTTTGCTCGGAGGTGCCTGCTTGTAGGAGGGACAGCTTCCGAGCTTTTTCTGCTCCAGGAACCAGCTCGAGCTTCAGAATTTAAACAGCAGTCAGAAATTAAACTGAGCTTTGTCACCTCCATCAAATAGAAGGAGTGGTTGGGTGGTACAGCTTTCCAAATAACTTAGAAACTGGCACAACAATCAGATGCCTACCTTTTCTTTCTGAACTTGTTAATACATAGAGCTTAATAGCATCAGAATGTCCCAAGCACTTCAGATAACACGACAGCTGTAAACCGTTCTTTAAGGATTCCTTTGTTTAACCACTGAGTAACTGTAATTCAGTGGTGCTGGTGGGAGAAGTCCTAATCTTCCCAGACGATGAATAGAGTTGATGTTCACATGCAGACTGCTGCAGCACAGCCAGAAACCACTCATTTGGGAAACACAGCACCAAGAAAATCATGTGAATAGCTTCATAAAATCAGGCAGCTTCACCCAAATTTCATGGCAGGTCCATTATTCTTCCTATTTTCAGGAAGAAATGTTTTCCCTTATTCTTGTAGTTTTATTTTCTTTTCCTTTCCAGCAAGCAGCTTTGTAGCTTACAAATTGTTTTCTAATCACCTCCTGGTGTGGACAAATCACACAGGTTTGACTCCATGTTTTACATAGTTAGCATTTTATATTTGTTCCAGTATGGAACTGTACAGTCAAAGAATGGCCTGGGTTGAAAAGGATCTCAAAGATCACAGAATCACACAGAATCACAGAATCCTTCTGCAAAAGAAAACACAAAAGCTACAGGGACTTGGAACTACTTTGTATATCGAGATCAGAAGGAACTGAGAAGTTATCAAGTACAAAGAACTTACTTTTCCAGATTGCCTTTTCCAGACTGCTGTTCCAGCAGTGACAACAAGCGCAGGCAGCCCGCAGGACATGGCAGACATCGATGATCGGCTGGCATGGATCAGCGAGGATGAGTTCGGGCACAGCACAGCTGGCAAGTGGATGCTGGGGTGGCTGCAGCAAGACAAGAGCTCCTCCAGCCTGAAGATATCCATCACCAGAAGAAAAATGACAGGGTGAAAGTAAGGAAGACGCGCAGACGAGAAGAGCAGAAAGGGAGATGAGGAGGGAACTTGGTGGGGTGGCAATTCTGGGGGAGAAATTTTACTCTGATAATGTTACACTCTGAAATTCTGTGTTGCAATTTGGAGGAAGGAATTATTGGGGTGGGAATCTGGGGGGCCGTTGTAATACCAGAAGTATTTTACAGAGCAGCAGCCATGCATCAAGAGAAGGGCTTCACAGAGCAGCAGCTGTGGAGGGAGAAACAGCATGAGAACCAAGGACACCTCTAGGAAAAGAATGAGTAGCACGCGGCTTTCAAGGGGGGTCTTTGACCAGGGGTTGTTATTGCAGTAGCTTTCCTCCAATTGGTGTCTGTGGTTTTTAAATGCCCTCGTCTGTCTGCTATAAAAGCATGGTTTTTCGGGCAGTCGATGGACGCAGCCATATTTAACCATACTGCTGTCTGGCTGTTTGTCCTAGCGCGCTGACCTTCTGCCTTCAGGTTCGCCAACTACTGTCTCAGGAACCAGAGTTATTAGGCATTATCCAGGTTATCTTGTGCTTCTACTATGTTAATAGATTGGATGTGAATCCAATGGGGTCTGATGTTACCAATGGTGCTGGAATCTGCGGCAATAATCATTGAATGTATTAGTAATGCTCGGTTATGATGCTATTACCTCTCTTATATCCAACTAATTTGGATTTTTCAAATATGACCACGCATCACTTGAGAGGAAGGCGCACGCTCATAGAACTGAATGGGAGAGTTGATTTCATTTTCCAAGCAGGCGTTCCACTTGGGTTCTGTATCACGCACTGGCCATGCGGATATGGAGTACAACTGGAAGAAATCCCTCAGACCCTGCATGCAGGAGAGAATGTGTGGTGGGTGAGAGAGGAAAGGTGCACTTTGAAGCAGGGGACGCCCTGTTGGCACTGCCTGTCGCATCCACCACCAACACTGTTTGCTCTTTATCCTGCTCCACAGCTGCTGCTCTGTCAAGTCCTTCTCTTGATCCATGGCTGCTGCCTTTCTTCTTGGATTACAACAGGGGGCTGGGAGGTTTTTTTGCACAGGGAGGGAACTATTGGTGGGAGGGAGCGGGGGGGCGAGAAGTTGATTGGGGGTGGGAGTTTGAGGGGGTGGGATCAGAAAGGATTGTTAGGGTGGGAAATGGTTGGGAATACTGTCATTTCTTGACAGTTTGGTATGTTCAATTATTAAATGCCTTGCATTCACTTTGCTACACCTCTGCCTGTGGTTGTTTGTTCAGTTACAAAGCCCACCTCCCCAATCTGGGCAGCAGAAAGGGCAGTGTCCCAGATCTGCCACCACCATTGGACCCATCCCTCCCCTCCTCAGTCACTTCTGCGTGGGAATGGAGGGATGAGAAAGGGGGATGGACGGGAATTCTGGGAGAGCTGAGTGGCTCAGCCTGGAGTGGAGGAGGCTCACTGCCATCCCAGACACAGCCATCAGTCCCCAGGTGCAGACAGGACTGAGCCAGGCTGCACCCTGCAGCACCCAGCAGCAGGATCCCAGTCTGAGGCCTGCCTAGGTCGTGTGGCTGCGCTGCAGGCTGAGCTATGGAGAAAGCCCCACTTGGAGATTTCTTCGCTCCCTGAATGTTCCCCCCTTTCTCCATCTTGCTCTGCTCCATCCCCAGCCGCAGCCCGGCGTCCCCGACATGTTGCTGTGCTTGCAGAGCTGGACTTGGCCCTTGACCTGTACAGGCCCCTGTCCCCACCTGTCGGATATCCACCTTGCCTTCTCACCCCTCTCTCTAGATCCAGTTCATGCCCCATCTATCTCACCTCCATGTCCCACCTACGTCCTCTCTACGTCTTTTGGTCTCCCCCAAACCACCCTCACGGTGCCTTACCTCCTGGCAGGCTCAGGGAAGGAGCACCCGGTGCCCTGAGCCCACAGGCCCAGCCCTGCACAGCACTGCACACAGCACTGTCATGGCGGCGCCCGGTGCTGCCGCACAGCATCCTGGGAGTGGTAGTTCCTGCGGGGCCTGCAGCTCCCAGCAGGCCCTGCAGCTCCCAGCAGGCCCGGGCGAGGGCAGAGGGGAGCAGTGCTGTCAGCCGGGAGCTCGCCCAGAGAGCCCGATGTTCGGAGCACTTCACACCAGGAACTTTGGACTCGGCTGCTTCTGTCCACAACGTCCCTGAGCTGCTCAGGAAGCACAACTGTCTCACCCTCTGAGAGCTGGGCTGTGCAAAGGAGGCTGCAGTTGCAGGCTCAGCTCTGCCCTGTTCCAGCAATGCACTTCCTTACAACTGGAGCACTGTCACGCTTGCTTCTTGCTTCAACGGAGCAATCGCCCACCGCTTTGCACACCTCTGTGCTCGTGCAAATGGCCACCACCCCATCCCTGCACACACACACACACACACACACGTACCACCCCATCCCTGCACACACACACACACACACACACACACACACACACACACAGACCACCTCGTCCTTGCACACCCTCCCACATGCGTGCACAAATCTCTGCAGTGCATGGACACACCCGTGCACACCCACGTGTGCAACCCCAGCACTGTCCACAGCTCCGTGCACGCTCATTTGTGCATGAAGACGTGCACAGCGTTGGTCACAGCCATGTGCATACACACAAGTGTGCAAGAAACACAGCACACCTGCAAGCACCTTTTTGCACACATGAATGTGCAGCGCACACCCTGACATTCAGCCCCATCCTTGCACACATACACGTGAAAGAACATCCCTTCACACACTGCTTAGGCACGTGCATCCACATGCTTGCAGACACTCTGCAAATCCACGTGCAAATACCATCCAGGAACACTTTTGCGTCTTCACACATGTACAACCCCACCCCTTTGCACACCCCTCTGCTCATACCAATGTGCACAACCCCATCCTTGCACTCCATGCACGTGCATGCACACACATTTCCCACCCATCCTGCACACACTCACACTTGCACTCACACACTTTTGCTACCCCACTTCTCCGCACACTCCTGTGTACACGCACTTCTGCAGCTGCTTTTCCCATCCAGCAGCCGGCAATGCTCCAACCTGAGGGGTGCCTGGCTGTGAGAGGAACGTCTCAGTGGAAGCGTGGCTGTTCCTCCCCTCTGACGGGGCAGATGGTGTGGGATAGAAGAGGAAAGCAGAATGTGCCCACACTTTCTTTGTGGCTCCTAGTTCCTGTCTTATGGTGGGAAACGAGCTGAGCCTCTCTGCCTCTCTATGATGCTCAGCTCTGTACCTCTGCCATCATCTCTATACACAGATGTTTCTTGATGCAATGCTCCACACAATGAGCCTGCAGATCCCAAAGGAATCCTTGGCTGCTCTCCCCCACATGGAGGTTGCAGGGTGCTGGGCCTCCTGCCTGTACTTCCTTCCTGGCGTCATTTGCAAGACCCTGTATGTAAAAGGGATATCGAAAGTTTTCCTTCACCAGACACCAGCCGTACCAGCACCTCAGTGTACCGAGGTACCACTGGGACAAGGACAAATAGGCTGTGTAAACTCCCCACTCACTAGTGGAGAAGTCAGACGTTTTATAAAGGAATTGAAATCCTCGACTGAAGATCCTATAAGAGAAGCAGAACAATTAGATCAATTTCTGGGGCCAAATTTGTACTCGTGGATGGAAATGATTTCTACTATGGATATGTTGTTTACTGGAGAAGAAAGAGGCATGATTAGGCGAGCAGCTACACAAGAGTGGGAAAAGAATAACCCTCCTGGGCGTCCTGGAGTGCAAAAATAGCCAGTGGCAGACCCCAGCTGGGATAGTAATAATGCACAACATTGGCAAAATATCGGTGAGACATAATAATGGCTGGGATTAGGGAGGCAGTACCCAAGTCCCCGAATCTTACCTAGGCATTTGGGATTCAGCAGGATAGGGAAGAACCCCCCAGTGATTTTCTGGAAAGGCTTAGAGATAAAATGAGAAAATACTCGGGAATGAATCCTGAGGATCCTATAGCCCAAGGGCTTCTAAAAGTTAACTCTGTAACCAAGGCGCAGCCAGATGTGCAAAAGAGGCTTCAGAAGACAGAAGGATGGAGTAAGAGGTCTCTGGAGGAGATCTTACGAGAGGCTCAGAGCGTGTATGTTAGAAGGGGAGATGAGAAGGAAAAACAAAAGGCAAAGTTAATGGTTTCCATGGCAGAACAGGTGGTGAAACAAAGAATGGGTAATAGGGAAAAGAAAATTGGAGGAAGGTTGTGCCCTGGAGGGAGGCAGGGAGAAGGAAGATCCCAAGGATATCCAGTGAGGCCCCAGTTGCAACCAAGTGTAGGGAAATGCTTCTGGTGTGGTCAGCCAGGACACATAAAGAAAAACTGCCCAGAACGGAAGAGAGAGGAAAAGTTACCAGCTGCTTTGAATTCAGAATAGGGGGGTCCGGGGCTTTCAAAACTGTGGTCCCACCAGGAGCCCCTGGTAAATATAAAAGTGGAACCTGAGGGGGAAGAATTTGTGTTTTTACAGGGCCAGCTTGTTCATCGCTGGCCCATAAGGTGTCAGGACTCAAATTAAGAAATGAGACCTTAAAGATAAATGGGGTAGAGGGAACTGGGATGAAAGTATCGAGTTGAAACTGGGGTTTAAAGCAATCACAGGACAATTATTCTACGTACCTGATGCAGGGACTAACTTGCTGGGGAGACATCTCATGATGAAACCAGGAATACAAACAACAACGTGTCAAGATGGAATTACTGTATCAATAAATGTATTAACTGAGGCAGATGAGAGAGGGATAGACCCTGTGGTTTGGGTCAAAGAAAGAAATAGAGGGGGATTAAAAATAACCCCTTTGAAAATAAAAATGCAAGAAAAATATGAAGTCATAAGACAGAGACAATATCCACATCCATTTGAGGGACGTATTGGCCTTAAACCTGTAATACAGTGATTACTAAGGGATGGGTTGCTGGAACATGTCTGTCACCTTTCAATACCCCCATTTTGCTAGTTAACAAAAACCGATGGTTCCTACTGATTAGTGCAAGATTTGAGAAAAATTAATGACATAGTACAAAATATAGTGGCTCCAAACCCATATACCTTGATGAACAAAATCCCAAATGGGAACAGGCGGTTCAGTGTTATAGATTGAAAGGATGCCCTTTTGGTCTTGTCCATTGGATCTGAAAGCAGAGACATATTTGCCTTTGAGTGGGAAGATCCTGAGCGTGGGCGGAAACAACAGTATTGGTGGACAGTTCTAGCCCTGGGGTTCACAGAGTCACCCAATTGGTTCGGGCAAACCTTGGAACAAATATTAGAACATTTTCGGCCACCAGAGGGAGCATTACTCCTACAAGATGTAGGTGACCTCGTGTTGTCAGGGTCAGAGAAAGTGGGAGTAAAAAGAGCCACAAATGAACTGCTAAACTTCCTGGGGAAACAAGGACTGAGAGTGTCAAAGAATAAGCCACAGTCCGTGGAAAGAGAAGTCAAGTCTTTGGGACAGCTGGTCTCTGAGGGAAAGTATAAAATAACCCCAGGGAGGATTCAGGGAGTTATCGAGCTACCCATGCCCAGAACAAAGAGGGAACTGAGAAAATTCCTGGGGGTAGTAGGATATTGCAGACTCTGGATAGAGGCATACGCTCAGAATATCAAGGGCTGATACCTTAAGTTATTAGATGAAGAACCCAACATGCTTCAGTGGACTACTGAAGAGAAGGAACTAAGAAAAGAATTAAAACAAGGACAAATTACAGCCCCAGTCCTAGCTCTTCCTGCCTTGAAGCCCTTCCAGCTTTTTGTTACTGTAGATCGAGGGGCAGCTCTGGGAGTGCTAACCCAGGAATGGGGACATAAGCGTCAACCAGTGGCATCTAAATTGATAGATCCAGTATCACGAGGGTGGCCAGAGTACATCCAAGCCGTAGCAGCAACCGCCCTTTGGGTAGAAGAGAGCAGAAAATTGACCTTTGGAAGGCAATTGGTAGTCACAGCCCCAGACCAGGTTAGAACTATTCTAACTCAAAAACTCATCCTCGCACTCCCCAGCTGCATGCATACATGCACCACCATTCTTGCACTCCCTGCCTGCACACACACACACACACACACACATGTACCACCCAATCCCTGCACACACACACACACACACACACACACACACACACGTACCACCTCGTCCTTGCACACCCTCCCACATGCGTGCACAAATCTCTGCAGTGCATGGACACACCTGTGCACACCCACGTGTGTGCAGCCCCAGCACTGCCCACAGCTCCGTGCATGCTCATTTGTGCATGAAGAGGAACGTCTCAGTGGAAGCGTGGCTGTTCCTCCTTTCTGACGGGCTGGTGTGGGACAGAAGAGGAAAGCAGAATGCGGCCACATTTTCCTCGTGGCTCGTAGTTCCTGTCTTACCATGGGAGACAAGATGAGCAACTCTCCCTCTCTGTGATGCTTAGCTCTGTACCTCTGCCATCATCTCTATACTCAGATGCTCCTGCATGTAATGCTGCACACAGTGAACCTGCAGGTCCCAAAGGAATCCTTGCCTGCTCTCCCTCACCTGGAGGTTGCAGGGTGCTGGGCCTCCTGCCTGTACCTCCTTCCAGGTGTCATTTGCCAGACCCTGTATGTCCAGCTGGTTGGAACTGCAGTCAACTAACACAAACAAGGTGTATGAAAGTAGTCTTTCCATTTCCCAGGCATTCATCTTTATAAAAACACGTTGTGCTGTGAAGCACAGCAGGAAGCAACTCAACTGTGCAACAAATACTTGGAGCCTTGTTTCATCCCTCCCTGACCTCATTGAAAGGCTGACTGACACCTGCTTGCCAGCGGTGACTGTGGGTCTTTCCTCAGAGTCCAGAGCACATTAATCTCTTCTGATACTCACACTCATTCGTGTTTCTTTTGTAGTTGCTGTTGCATTCATCAGGAAGGAAATGCACTGCACTTATTCTGCTGCTTGTGCAGGCTCACTCTGCAGTGCCCAAGATGCCTTCATGAGGAGGAAAGGCAGCAAAGCCCTCTGCCAGCAGGGCCATGGAATCGTATGTCTACAGCATCATATCTCGGCAGAGCACTCACTGCGCCTGCTCCTCCCTGCTGAAATACACGGCCACCTCCACAAAGCTCGAGTCTCCTGCAAGCAAGCAAGAAACTCCAGTGCCAATGGCTTTTCTGTCCCCGGCACACAAATGATGGCTGAGAGCATCTCGCTGTCTCCCTGCGCTCCCATCTCTTGCCCCTTGCCTTCTCCAAAACCTTCCCTGGAGAACCAGGTTGATCAAGTCCATGCTCATCAGCAGCTCCCACAGGTACTGTTCCAGCTCTTGCTGTCTTTTTGGCCTTCTCATCCCTCTGTCTGAGTCTCACCAGCTTTGTCACCAGAAGAGATTTCAACACTCGAGAATGAAGAACGCACATCTGGCTCCAAGGAATGTAACTCTCCTATCTCCCAGAGATCCACGCCCTATGTGTGCCATCTCACCTGGTCGTGAGCGTCCCTCACAGCCAGCCAGAAAAGCAAGCAGAGGCTGAGACCAAGGAACCCCTCCCTGATGTGCAGCTCTCTGACAGTTTCTCTTTACACAGAGTGCTGGCCGCAGCCGTGTGCATTATCACACACACTTGTATGGGCAGTTGGTGTCTAGACGTGAAGGAGACTTGCTAAGTGCTCTGCTGATATGTAGGGACAGACAGAAAATTTCAAGGGGGAGCTGGAGCATGTATATAAAGGATGTACGGACCTACAGTTAAGGATGTGGATTTGCATCTGAGTCCATGCCTGCAGACGATGCAAGCACTATGCATTGTCACCCAATGGAAATGATCAAACAGCTGCTTTGGGACAGACTGTCTATAGGGCTCAGGAACCGAGGCAAGCAGTGATGATTCCTTTCTCCCTTGATTCCAGTACTTGTAGGTAGACTGCTTGAGAAAGACTTTGGAGGTTTTCCTCAGCCTCTACCTTTCCTTGTACCTTTACAAAAGCAGACTGTCTAAAAACAAGACTGGACACACTTTTTGGGTTTGGTTATTTTTTTTAGTATTTTTTAAATATTATAATATATATAATATAATATAATACTATTATTGTATTTATTATATTATATATCTTATGTATTTAATGTATATTATGTATATTATAATATATATTATGTAATCATATATTATAATATATATAATATATAAATAATATATAATATAAATTTTTTTTTAAGTTGTTTTGGTGTTTTTGGTGGTTTTTGTTGTTTTTTGTTGTTTTAGTCCAGTCCAGTGTAATAAATTCTCAGTCTTACAAGGGATGAATTTTTAAGGCCTTCCTGCTGATGGACCACACTCCACTTGAACGTCAAGTGGAGCATGAGGTAGCCTTCATCCAGAAAGGTGGAATCTTGATGGGATGTTGCTGTCTTATGGAGAGGAATCTCGGCGTCCCCCAGGCTGAGCCAACACACGGACACAGATTTCTGGATGGTGACCATCACTTTCTGCCCCTGCTCCTGCTGCCTGGTCTCTCTTCGTCATCGGTATCCAGCAGGAGATCACGAAGCCCTGGAGGCACGGTGGTATCCAGGTCATCATCTGAAACTTCTTCCACCAGATTGGAAGGGACCAGTCCTCTTGTGCCGTCCGTCAGCTCTCCCAGAAACCAGCCATCCTCATCCATGTCTCCACAGATGTAAACGTATTGTCCAGCTGTCAGTGGAAGCTCGTTTTCTGGGCCCTCATTAGGGCCCTCATAAGGATTTTGTAGCTGTGACGATCTAAGAATCTTCGTTTTGGTGGTGATGGTCTGCGAAAATGTAGATGCAGACTGCCACTGGCCACACTTTTGACTCCCCCGGCTTTTCCTGGGGATCGGGGCATTCCTGTTTGGGATTTCTGTGTGGCCTCAGCTTTTTCCCCATCTCCTGGAGCTGTGTGCATTTTTCCTCCAGACGCTTGCTGAGTGCTCCAAGCTTGATGTCAGCCTGCTGGAGGTCTCTCAGCATGTGGTTCTGGGCCTTCAGGGCCTGGCAGTGACTCTCCAGGTTGCTCAGAGCTTGTTGGAGGTAGCTGCACTGCTCCAGCAGCTTGCTGCTGGTGCTGCCTGGGAACCCTGGGTCTTCCTTGGCCGTCTCATTCTCCTTTTCCAGATGCAGTCCCTTCAGCTGGTTGACCTTCTCTGCCTTCTCTGTGGCCTCTTTGGATGCAGAAGAGGCCTCCTTGAGCTGCTGGACTATTTCCAGCAGCTGCTGGGTACGGAGGCAGAGCGTACGCGTCTTGTCCTTGAGCCGCTCTACCTCCTCCCACATCTGCTGAGAGCTTCTGCTCCTCAGCAGGCAGCACTTCTCTCCAAGGAGGCTGCACTGTCTATGCAGCTCCTTCAGCTTACTCAGCAGACGGGTGTTCTTCTCCTGCTGCTCTCTGTGCTCAGGTGGGCAGGCCTCTTGTTGCTCTGCAGCCTCCTTTTCCAAATGCTTTCCCTGCAGCTGGTTGACCTCCTCTGCCTTCTCTGTGGTGTCTTTGGATGCGCAAGAGGCCTCCTTGAGCTGCCAGACTATTTCCAGCAGCTGCTGGGTACGGAGGCAGAGCGTACGCATCTTGTCCTTGAGCCACTCCACCTCCTCCCACATCTGCTGAGAGCTTCTGCTCTTCTCTTCAAGGAGGCTGCACCGTCTCTGCAGCTCCTTCAGCTTACTCAGCAGATGGGTGTACTGCTCCTGCTGCTCCCTGCGCTCAGGTGGGCAGGCCTCTTGTTGCTCTGTAGCCTGAACACCCACCTCTGCTACAGCCCGATGGCAGGCCCTGGCCCTGTTGAAGAAGACGCGTGGCTGCCCCTCCACGTGCTCCAGGATGTACTGCAGGAAGCGTCTTCTCTGCTCCTGCAGCTCACACTGGAGGCGCTTGCTCTCCACGGCCTGCTCTGCACGGGACTTCCAGCAGAGCTGCCGCTGGACTTCCTGCTGCATTCTGCGGTCCGCTCTGCTGCTGTCGCACCTCAGCAGCACCTCCACCAGTTGCCGCTGCAGTTGCCATGCCTGGCGGATGGTGTCATTGCGCTGCTTCTGCAGCAGCTCCTGCATCTGGTGCAGCTGGGCCTCCTTCTCCTGCAGCAGTTGGCAGATCTCTGCTTGCCACTGCCTCAGGCTCTGCTCCCGCAGGCGCTGCAGCTTTGACACCCGCACCCGCTCCCACTTGGAGCGCAGTTTGTCGGCCAGCAGCTGCCGCTCCCGCTCTGCCGCCTCCTGCCGCTCACGTCTCTCAGCAGCACAGCGGCGCTGCAGCTCCTGGGAGCGGAGCCGCTCGCCCTCCAGCTGGGCCTGCAGTGCCTTCAGCTCCTGCCTCTTCTCCTCCCGCTGTGCAGGGCAGGTGGGGGGCTGTGCCGGGCCCCAGCGGGGAGAGGGCCGGCTGCCCGGGAGCCCCAGGTCTTCCTTGGCTGTCTCTGGCACCTAGAACCAGAAAATCATAGAATAACAGAATGGTTTGTGTAGGAAGGGGTCTTCAAGACTCTCCCGTTCCAAGCCCATGCCAAGGGCAGGGACAACTTCCACTAGGTCAGGTTGCCCAAAGGTGCGTCCAGCCTGGCCTGGGGCACTGCCAGGCGTGTGGCAACCACAGCCTCTCTGGGCAGCCTGTGCCAGCGCCTCTGCCCCCTCATGGTGTCCCGTCTTCTTATATTTCATCCAGATCTCCCCTCTTCTACTTTCAGGGTGTTGTCCTTTTTTGTATCACTACCCTCCCTTACAACCAGTACATCTCCAGCTTTCCCCAGTTCTCCTTCAGGCACTGGATGGCCGCTCTGTGGTGTCCCCAGAGCCCCCCCTCCCCAGGCTGAACAATCCCCACTCTCTCAGTGTGTCATCTTACCTGGACCTGAGCGTCCTTCATGGCCGGTTGTCTGGAGCCCTGCTCTGCACGGTGGCGGCGCAGAGCTCCCATTCTGTCCTGGGAGCAGGACATTGCGTTACGGAGCACGTCTGCCCAGCTCCCCACGATGTAAAAGGTGAAGAGCCTCCTCTCCAGCTCCAGCTGACGCTGGAGGTGGCGGATGCAGGCGGGCTGCTCACCATCCGTCTCCCAGCGCAGCTTGCTGAGGACGTCCTGCAGCTGGGCATGGGCCGCCTCGCTGCTGGGGGGGTTCCTCAGCACCTTGGCCAGCTGCTGCTGCAGCTCCCGAGCCTGGCGCAGGGCTGCATCGCAATCACGCTGCAGCTGCTCCTTTGTCGCGCGCAGCTCGGCCTCCTTCCAGAGCAGCAGCTGCCGGGTCCCCGTCACCCGCTGCCGCTGCACCCACTCCTTCAGCTGCTGCTCTTCCTGGGCCTGCTGCTTCTCCCAGGCACAGCGCAGTTGGTCGGTCAGCAGCTGCCGCTCCTGCTCTGCCACCTTCTGCAGTTCACATCTCTCGGCAGCCCAGCGGCGCTGCAGCTCCTGGCAGTGGAGCCGCTCGCCCTCCAGCTGGGCCTGCAGCATCTCCAGCTCCCAGCTGTTCTCCTCCTGCTGCGCAGCGCAGGCTGGGGGCTGTGACAGGCCCCGGCGGGGAGAGGGCCGGCTGCACTTGGCTTGTCCCCGTCCCGCAATGCCTCGCAGCACAGCCATGGGAATCTGAATAGATCTTCGGCTTCCAAAAGCTGTAGCCAAAGGCCACCAACAATCACTCTCACTCGTGGGATCTGCAAGGACAGATGCCCCTGACCCCGTAGCGCCCACTGCCTCTCGTCCCTGTCGCAAGGGTGTGCAGACAGTGAATGCCTTGGGGGTGCTGCGCCAGCACCTTCTGTGCTGTGTGCTGGCCCAGCTCATAATGGAGGGCGGGGCAGTGACCTTCAGTGCTATTGGACAGTGGGGCCTTCTGGCCCAGCTCATAATGGAACACCAGTGGCCTTGAACGCTATGGGGCAGTGAGACCCTGTGCCCCCTGCACGTCATGGAGGGTGGGGCAGTGGCCTTCTGCGCTGTGGGGCAGTGCGGCCTTCTGGCCCCAGCACAAAATGGAGGCTGGGCAAAGTGGATTGAAGCGGTGTTGGGAGGAACCGCCTCCCACAGTGCTGGGCTACGTGGATTTCTCTGGCACTGGAGAAGAACAGCAGCAAGCCACCCGTCTCATTGTGATTTCCATTTAGATGGCAATAAAGGAAACATCTCACCATACCTACGAGCTAGTTAAGTTAAAAGAACCTGGTTGCCGGTGTACCCTGCTCAAGGAGCTGCTGGAGCAGATGGCCAGGCTGCTGCAAGAAATCAGCAGCCTGAGGAGCTTTTGGGAATCTGTGAAGGAGACAGGTAGGGGGAGGTGTGAGCCTACTTCCACCGCAGAAAAACAGCCTCATCCTAAGTCCCCGCGAGTGGGAGGAGCCAATCCAGCTGCTCAGCTGCAGGTCAGAGACCTAGACAGCCCACGAAAGGAAGGGGGCTGGGCCCTCGTATCTGCTCAGAACAGAAGAAAGCATCTGCCCCCAAGCTCCACACAATACTGCCAACCTGTGCAGCGTCCCCTACAGCGTCCCTGAGTAATAGATTCCAGGTGTGAGAGGTAGGTTGTGTTTTTGCAGCATAAATTGTCAGTATTTCTGTATGTAGCATAGGAAAAGTTGCCTTTCACAAAGAAAGCTTCCGAACAGAGTAAACTTGAGACTAGGGCATTCTGACCACAGTAAAATTGGCATAGGCACCAGGTGAGGTAATTATGTAGGGCAGGGACAAAAAGACAAAAAATGGACACAAAATGTACACAAATCGGACAAAGGATTAGACAAAAAATAGAGAAAAGAATTGTATTAAGAAAGTAAAAAGGAAAAGAATTGGACAAAAAAATTGGAATAAGAAACTTAAAAGGACAAAGAATTGGACAAAAATGGGAGAAAGAACTTGAAAGGAAGAGAACTGGACCTGCAGCTTCATCACAGAATCACAGAATTGTAGGGGTTGGAAGGGACCTCTAGAGATCATCGAGTCCAACCCCCCTGCCAAAGCAGGCTCCCTACACCATGTTGCACAGCTCGGCGTCCAGGCGGGTCTTGAATAGCTCCAGAGAAGGAGACTCCACCACCTCCCTGGCAGCCTGTTCCAGTGCTCCGTCACCCTCACCGTAAAGAAGTTCTTGCACACATTAATGCGGAACTTCCTATGCTGAAGTTTCAGCCCGTTACTCCTAGTCCTGACCCCACGCACTACTGAAAAGAGACCAGACTCACCACTATGGCTCCCACAATTCAGGTACTTATAAACCTGGATCAAGTCCCTCTCAGCCTTCTATTTTCAAGGCTAAACAGACCCAGTTCACTTAGTCTCTCCTCATAGGGGAGATGCTCCAGGCCCTTCACCATCTTTGTGGCCCTCTGCTGGACTCTTTCCAAGAGATCCCTGTCTTTTTTGTACTGGGGAGCCCAGAACTGGACACAGTATTCCAGATGAGGCCTCACCAGGGCAGAGTAGAGGGGGAGGATCACCTCCCTCGACCTGCTGGACATGCTGTTTTTAATACACCCCAGTATGCCATTGGCCTTTTTGGCTACAAGGGCACACTGCTGGCTCATGGTCAATCTGTCGTCCACCAGGATGCCCAGGTCCCTCTCAGCAGAGCTCCTCTCCAGCAGCTCTTCCCCCAGCCTGTACCGGTGCATGCAATTATTTCTACCCAGGTGCAAGACTCTACACTTGCTTTTGTTAAACCTCATCCGGTTTCTTACTGCCCAGCTCTCCAGCCTGTCCAGGTCTCGCTGAATGGCATCACAGCCTTCAGGTGTGTCAGCCAATCCTCCCAACTTCGTGTCTTCAGCAAACTTGCTGAGGGTGGTCATTGATGAAGATGTTGAACAAGACCGGACCCAGCACAGACCCCTGGGGGACGCCGCTAGTTACAGCCCTGCAGCCAGACACTGCACCGCCAACGACAACCCTCTGCACTCTGCCAGTCAGCCAATTCTCGACCCACTTCACTGTCCACTCACCTATCCCATACTTCCTCAACTTTGGTATAAGTATGTCATGGGAGACTGTATCAGTTATAGAGGTTATAGAGTTCAATTCCTGTAGTCAATGTGGCGGCCCAGGTGGGACCAGCTCTGTTCGCTGCAGGACAAGCTGCGAGGGAGACACTTTTGGCGCACCCTGAGATTTCTCTGAAGGACTCCCTTCCTCACCTGATCACTGCAGGGACAGACAAGGACCACCCATAGGTGGACCAGGTATGTGTATGGTAAGTGGAGCCCATATGTCTTGAGGAGACATCCTACACAGTTTACAGCCATACGTGCTGCTCCCAGGGAGGTGAGCTCATGGCTTTGGTTGCCAGCTGGGGTAGGAAGACTCCTTGGGTGAGTTCCTATGAAAGGGAACTGTATGTCATATGAATGGAAACAAGAACAAATACTCTCTCCCAGGTGGTTGGCAATACGAGGGACCTAGGTTGGTCTCTCCTACGGGTATGGGATATAGTGGATAGCCTGTCAAATGGTAGCCTGGGTTCTCCAAGGTGTAATCATGGGGCTTATAGGTTGTATGTTCAATATTATCATCTGCTTTAAGTGTTTGGTACCGTGTGTCAAGCCGACTCTGGGAAAAACATTAACGTTTGCAACTGGTCGACCACAGTATGAGTGTTATTAAGATTCCAGCTAGAAAACGTTGTCAGCATTGTGTAGTATGAATAAACCATGGTTTTTGATCTAAATGTCAGAGTGAGTGTGGTGTGAGTGAGACACAGAACAGCTGCAGGGTGAGTGCTGAGTCCCGACCCGTGTTTCCTTCCTCCTGTGAGGGAAATGGCCGGACACGGACAAAGTGAAAGACTGTGTTGTCTGTCCACTCATAAGTACTTTCTGCTTGTATGTAAGAAGACAGGAGTTTGTACTCTGTAGATTAGTAAGATGGTCCTGAGGAGAGGTGTACATTCCACCACCAATGAGTGTCAACCCATTTATGTAATACTATGTACTGCTTGTGAGGAAGTGTGTCAGGGAGGTGGTTCAGTCAGTGCTGGTTCTGTGGCACAGTGTTTATAACTGAAGAATACAGACTGTATTAAGGGAGTTTATGTGAACTGAAGAACCGTACTGTTTGACGAACTGTTTTGATGGTATAAGAAAGTGTAATTGTTAATGATATATGAAAGTGTACTTGAGGGAATGTGGAAGTGTATCTGAGCATACAAATAGAGGAAGCATTTACAGAGGAAAAAGGGTTAAAGCAAGTTTACCTGCACTGACATGAGAGCAACACCCTGCACTGCTGCCATGTGAGCTGAGCAGAGCAGAGCAGAGACACAGTCCCCGTGTATCAGGTAGTGTTATTCTGCTTACCAAATGAATGAGTTCACTACAGAAGAGGCAAATCTTCCCCTCTGCTCCATCTGTGGCATACTCTGGAGTTCAAGGCATTGCAAAGCTATGGCACATCTACTTTCTGTCAATGATGACACCTTAGTGTGCTCTGGGCTCTCATTTCAATTGCATCTATAGAAGTCTAGGGTCATGCCAGCTGACAGGAAGCTGGCAAATGTTGTCTCATTGTAAGGAAGAGCAAGAAAGATGACATGGGCAATTATGGACCTGTCAGTCCAGAGCCTGGTAAAATTATGGAGAAAATGATGGTGGGAGTTATGGAAAAACAGCTGAAGGACAATTCTGTCATTGGTCGCAGCCAACACAAGTTTGTGAAGCGAAGGTCCTGTTTAATTTAAGCTCATTTTGTGACACAGTTATCCGTTTAGTTGACCAAGGGAAGCCACTTGATGTAATCCTTGAGGATTTCAGTGGAGATTTTGATACTGTTTCTCACAACAACCTTCTGGACAGAATCTTCTGCATATGGCTAGACAGAAACACAATGTGGTGGGTGAGCAGTTGGCCAGTAGGTCGGGCCCAAAGGATTATAGTCAGTGGGTTCCATCAGGCTGGTAGATGGTCACTGTCGGGGTCCCCAGGGTTCCATTTTGGAGCTACTTTCCTTTCATGTTTATGCAGATGACTTGAATGCAGGACGTTCTGAGCAAGTTTGCTGATGAGACCAGATGAGGAGGTGCTGTTGCCTCCACTGAGGGTGGAGAGGACTTGCAGAGAGATGTGGACAAGTCAGAGAAGTGGGTACCAGTTGGTACTAAGCACCAAGTGCATAAAGTATAACAAGAACAAGTGCCTGATTGTGCACCTGGGTAGGGGCAATGCTGGACATACACACTGACTGGATATGGGACACTGGATAGAAGTCTGACTGGAAAGGATTGGGGTGCTGGTCAGCATCACACTGAATGTGAGTCAGCAGTGTGCCAAGGCAGCCAGGAAAGCCAACAGTCCCCTGGAGTGCATGAAGCAACTTATTGCCAGCTGGGTGAGGGAAAGGATCATCCCTCTGCTCTGCATTGCTGCTGCCTCACTAGCAGCACTAGGTGCACTTCTGGGCACCGCAGAACATAAAGGACTTCAAACTCTGGGAGAATGTGCAAAGGAGGGCACTGGAACTGAGAGATCTGAAGTTCAGAGTTTCACAGGGATTGACTGCTTGTTCAGACTGGGCCCTTCTCACATCCCTTCTCACATCCTGCAATGAAACATAGTTCTCATAGGGGACATGAACCTCACAGCGTCCTTGCACCACATGTAGAGCCTGGGATCTTCTGTCCCCATGTCTATCATTTAACATCATACAAAATTCCAACCCATTGTCCCAGGAAATGCCCGGAGCCAACAAGAGAGACAGGATCTCTCTACCACTGGTCTTGTAATCAGGGCTTGACCTGTCTGCTTCGTAAGGCAAAGGAGAGGTTTCTTAGCATGCCAGTGCCTTTGCCTGCCTGTAGTCATGGCTTCCAGTTATCTCCTCTAACAAGTCCCTTGGGAAGCCTACTTGGTAATGGCCCTCACTGGGCCCATTAATACTCCAAGAAACTTCACTGTTACTTCTGACTTTGTCTTGTTGAGCACTTTGTGCAAACTTCTCTCTGCACTGGAGGCTGATGAACTCAGCATCAAATGCACCCTGGGGCCCATTATAACCTAAAGAATCTCCTGTGCCTTATGCCATCTTGTTATCTTCTTCAGGTTATCAGAACTTGTTCAGCAAAAAGGAGGGATATCTGGAGAGAGATTAAAGAATCCATTATAAATTTATTTTCTCTTTATTTATATCTGGGTTTAAAGCAGCACTGTGCAACTGATACCAATCCAGGATGTCCCAATGAGTTCTGTACTGTTACTGTGTTGACAAAGGTCCTTCTCAACCTCCCCACCCAATTTCTGCTCACATTGGACCTATGGGACTTGCATCACTTTTCTTCACATCTCTCTTCTCCTCTGCATTCATCCGCTCAGTGTTAAAACTGCTTTGCACCAACTCCCACTGGCTTTCCTCAGAGAACCAGCTACACATGGAAAAGGAAAGATTTCTCTTTTTTATCTGGCCAGCAAATGGAAGGAAAGGTGATGCAATTGAATGAACAGTAAAACACAGTGATCAACTGCATGCCATGTTCAAGCTGCACCTATTGAAGTTTGTCTTTCATATGGAATACTTTTAAAAGAAATGATTTATACTGAGGTAGGATAGGATAGATTGAATCACAGTGAAGTAGTTGACAACAGAGGCCATCAGACTCTGGGAGATGGAGCAAATTCCAGTAATCTTCCTGGGATAGATCAGCCAGGTAGTTGAGAGGTATCAACTTAAAATTGATCAGGACTTGTGAGTATTTCACACATTGAGATGGGTTAACACATTCTCATTGATTTCTATCTTTGTCTCCAACTCTGTTTTTCACTTTTACTGACATTAATGAACATCTTTCAGACTTCGTGCCTTAATAAAAAAGAGACAGTGATTGAGAAAAAGAAAAAGTATAAGAAGAAAAAGAATAGATAGGAAGGGATAGATCAAATCACAGTGAAGGAGTTGACAACACATTCCATCAGACTTTGGGGAGATGGAACAAATTCCAGTAATCCCCCTGAAAGTCAGAAATCAGACAGATAATTGGGAGGTATCTGACTGAACAAAGAGCAAGGGATGGAGAAATCTGGAGGGCAGTGGGAGTAGTGTGTGCCCAAATGGCCTGCTGAAAACATGCCCTTAACCATGGCCATTTATTTAGGAGAGCTGAAAACACCTGAAGGATGAGACACATCAAATAGGCAGCAGGGAAGAGTAGTGCTGGGCACCGGGCTATAGTCACTGGGCATTGGCACTGGCACTGCTGTCTTTGTCTCTGAACCTGAACGCATTTGTGTCCAGCGAACACAGTTCTGGAAAACATTGTAGTTTCAGTAAAAGAAAAAAAAAAAGAAAGAAAGAAAAAAAAAAAGACATCAAATCACCTCAAAGATTCATATATACAACTTAAAATGGAACAAGACTCATGAGAATTTCTCATGTTGAGAAGGGTTAACACATTTTCATTGATTTCCATCTTTGTCTTCAATTATTGGTTTCAGTTTTATTGACATTTATGATCAACTATTAAGCTTACAGCCTCAAAATAAATAAATAAATAAAAAGAGATACATTTGCATCTTGCACGTGGCCTGATGCCCCTTTCACCTTCGCAGTTCCCACAAGTCCTTCCATGCCGGAGAGTATGAGATCCAGCAGAGCACCTCTCCTCTTTGGTTCCTCCACTGCTTGGTCAAGAAGCTGCCATCTGTGCTCTCCATGGATCTGCTGGATGCCACATGCCCTGCTGTGCTGTCCCTGCTGCAGATAATGGAGTGACAAAGGCCACCAAATGGGACAAGGGACAGACAACATCAGATTCCCATCTGTCTGCAGAGGGCACCTTCCATTTACTCTCCCTGATCAGGAAGACAGGAAAAGACACTGATGGTCTCCTCTGTTTGCCATTTCCATTAGCTCTGACCTGTCTGCTCTTCCATCCCCAGGCAGAGCTCAGTGCACTCTCACAGAGGGCATTCACCCTTCTTTATCTCCTCGCCCATCCATCCTAAAGACTCGGTATCCCCCTTGTGCTACAGTGCAGTTGTGGAAGCCATTCAACTGTGTCCCCATGGTCCAAACAGGAGCTCAGGCCAGCAGCTCTACCAAGATTTCTAGCTTCTTGTGTGTTGGTGTTTGCATTAGTGCAAAAGCACAGAAGTAAACATCCTAATTGAAAAGCATCTCTATACATAGCCGGACTGGATAGCTCATCTATGGTATCAGTGTGCAGAAGGTGGCACACAAACATTAGACCGATCGTGGGTCTTGGAGGTGACGTAGCAGCACGGACACACCATAGGCATGGCTTTCCTGAAGGCCCTGTGCTGCTCTTGCAGCTGCATGTGAATTCACCAGACAGCCGGTGCTATCCCCTCTCTGGCCCTCAGCTGATGCCCAGGAAGGAGGTGTCTGTCTCAGGGACTTACCACACGGTTTACAAGCACTGGCACACATCAGGAGCAGCCCAGGCATGGTGGGCATCACCCGGTGTCTGTGTGTAAGCAGCTATGTCCCTGCTGAACGGCCGAGGACTCAGAGCAGGAGCTCACATGCAGGCAACTCCTTGTGCACTTCTGAATGGAATCAGAGGAATCCCAGCTCCTGTGGTTCTGTGGGGAGCTGAATCCCATTTCAGCTCCAGGATTTCTGTCAAGGGATGAGACTCCTGCACTGCCTCAGCTGGATCACTGCCCTGCACAGGGAATGTCCAAACCTCCTTGTCCTCGTCTGGTTGCCCTTTGTGTTTCATCAAACAAACTATATTAGTACTCGCTATATGTCTCCAATCAGTCACTGACCACTGGACATGTGGTGGTTAATTGAGCAGATTTCAAAGCACAGTCATGACGCTGTTGTCTTTCAGGAGCTGTTGGCCATGAGGACCCAGGGACATGTCAGGGGAAATGAGTGGAAAGGATAAAAATGACATCATCTGTTGCTGAGCTGGGCCAGGCTCCTGGGACACAGGGAGCTCATAAAAGTGTGAGGGCAGAGCTGCAGAGAGACAGCTGTGCCCAGGAGAAGCTCTCGTGCACAGCACAGCCTGCAGGTGACAGAAGGAGAGGAGAGAAATTGAAGAGAGCTTGCAGGATGTGTGTGGTGTGAGCAGGCTGTGAGCTCTCTGCAGGAGCATTGCTCACAGACCATGACAAGGTAAGTCTCACTGCAGACCATGAGCAGCTTTTCATAGAGGGTTAACTTAATTTGGGATATCCCATAGCAGATCTGGATGCAGGCACTGCATGTTTCTTTACTGTGGAAAAAGCCTTCTGCTCCAGCTGAGGGCTTCCATACTGCAGTGTCAGAGCACAGCCCTGAGGGCTGCATGTCCCAGTACAGCTGCAGGCTGTGCAGCCGGGGCTGCAGGCGGGTGCCCAGGGCTGTCCTGCAGAGCAGGGTCCCTGCTGTGCCCCAGGGGCTGTGTGCCGGGTATGGGACTCTGCCGCCTGCCAGGCTCAGCACTCAGCCTGCCCGGGGAGCTGCCCAGGGCGCTGCGGGGAGACGGGTGGGAGAAAGGAGCCCCCCGGCAGGGCTTGTGCTGCCACAGCTGCTGCCTGGGGCAGGGGGATCACAGCTCCACTGCACAACTGAATGTTTCTGAGGGTTCTCTGCAAGAGCAGAGTCAAGGCAGAGATTTTCCATGCCCTGCTCCTAGGAAAGGAAAAAAGATTGGAGGCAGGAATCTAATAAGGACTGTAAAATTTAAAACACAGTTCTGAGACTCCCCGGTATTTCTTCAATCCATCACTTGTTTTGTGAACAGTCACACAAGTTGTGCTTTCAGCCTTTCTTTCCGAAAGGATACAGTCACTTTCAGTTCTTGTGTTTTTCTGCAGACATTAATAGTTCGCTTATATTGCAAAAAGGCTGATTTCTCTATGAGAAGTTGTAGTGCACAGAGATAGGGGCTGGAGTCTTGAAAAGCAGTTGTGCTAAACAGGAAAATATCCAGGAGGCTTTGATATGATTAGGAAATGAGAAGCAAGTAAGAGCTTCCTCATCTTCTGCTCCTTAAGGGATGGTGTAGCTCATGAAAATAACTTCAAATTCTGGAGTTAAATGAACATTTTGCAAAGGGAAAGAAAATCTTTTACAATACAGCAGAAAGCAGAAAGGAGAACATCTATAGTATAGCAGGAGTGTCTCTGAGAATGGTCTGGGCTTGTCATTACTTTCCGCACTCTGAGCAGGACTTCAAGCCCAGGATCTGCCCAGGAGGGGCAGAATGTAAATGAGTTACTGGAAACAATGAATATGTAGATGAGTTCCAGGAAATTTGTTGGATATGTATCAGCTTGGCTTTCAAATATGTATCACTTCTGTTTGCTGCTGTGCAAGATAGGAGTGATCCCCTTTGCACCCAGTGCCTAATAAACGTATTCCTACTTTATAATCTAACTCTGGATTATAGAGTTTGATTCCACAACTCAAAACCATGCTTCTGGAATGAGTTAGTCCACTGGTGAATACTTGATCTGACACCCATATGCCTGTGTAGAGATGACCCTTCTGTCTGTCAGGAGCTTTCAGCCCTGGAGCCCCAGGGAAATCTCCAGGGGAAGCAGTGAGGAAGAGAAATTCAAATCCTCTGGTGTGCTGAGCTGTGCCACGCTCCTGGGACACAGGGAGCTCATACAAGTGGATGGTGCTGCAGAGAGACAGCTGTGTCCAGGAGCAGCTCTTGTGCACAGCACAGCCTGCAGCTGACAGAAGGAGAGGAGAGAAAGGGGAGAGAGTTTCCAGGATGTGTAAGGTGTGAGCAGGCTGTGAGCTGGCAACAGGAACATTGCTCACAGACCATGACACGGTAAGTCTCATTGAAGACAATGCAGCTGCTATTCATAGAGTGTTAACTAAAACTGAGACATCCCATAGCAGATCTGGTTGCAGGCACTGCATGTTACTTTTCTTTGGAAAAAGACTTCTGCTTTGACAGTAGGCTTCCATGCTGCAGTATGAAAGCACAGCCCTGAGGGCTGCGTGGACCAAGATGGCTGCAGGCTGTGCAGCCAGGGCTCTGCAGGGGGGTGCTCAGGGCTATCCTGCAGAGCAGGGTCCCTGCTGTGCCCCAGCGGCTGTGTGCTGAGGCAGAGACGCTGCCACCTGCCAGGCTCAGCACTCAGCCTGCCAGGGGAACTGCCCAGGGCGCTGCGGGGAGACGGGTGGGGGGAAAGAGTTCCCCGTCAGGGCTTCTGCTGCCACAGCTGCAGCCAGGGGCAGGGGGATCACAGCTCCACTGCACAACAGTATGTTTTGCAAGAGCAGAGCCAAGGCAGGGATTTTCCATTTCCTGTTCTGAGGGAAGGCAAAAAGGATTGGAGGCAGAAATCTAAAAGGGGCTGTCAACTTTGTACACAGCTCTAGATAATTGTTTAATCTCAATCCTAGAATCATAGAATCACCAAGGCTGGAAAAGGCCTGAAAGATCATCCAATCCAACCGTTCACCTATTACCAATAGCTCCCACTTAGCCATGTCCCTCAACACATTATCCAGTCTCTCCTTGAATACCCCTGGGCTCCCAGAGACGACAGTGTAAATTGTGTAATTCCTAATCATACCAACAATATTACTTCCAAAACCCAAAGATGTCCAAAGAGCTGAATGTGCACAAAACTTCACTTTGCCAATTTTATCGTGGTACAAACCAAGGTCAAACAGCATAGCAAAATAAATACCCTAATCCAGCATCCAGAGTTGACAAATAATGCAGCAGGGAAAACAAGCAGCAAGCAAGGAGCTGTGCAATGCAGCTTCATGAGAAGACTCAGCAAGCTTCACAAATAGGGAAACTATCAGCACCATGGCCTGCACTTCTCCAGCTCCCACAAATCCCTGTCCGCTCTGGACAGATGTGCTGTTACCACAACCCTTGGAGCCTCACATCAGGCACCAAAATGACTGTGGTTGTTGAACCCAACATGTGGCTCAGCAGCTCACAGTGCTTTGTGCACTGCCCAATTCCCTGTGGGATGGGGATGAGAACTGGGAAAAAAAGTACAGCTTCTGGGTTGTAACAAAACAGTTTACTAAGAGAGATAAAAGGAGAGGAGTAATAGTTATCACAATATATCCGTTGATATGGAATCGTATGTAACAACTGATGCACAAGCACTTGCTCAGCACCACCAGACTGATGCTCAGCTGGACCCTGGGCAGTGAAGAGACTGAGATGAACTCCCACCCCTTTCAATACAATTTCTGCTTGCTGTCAGCTGATAGAGAACGTCCCTTTGGCCACTTTCAGTCAGCTGTCCTCACACTGTTCCCTCCCAGCTCCATGTGCCCTTTACTGACCATGGCCTTGGCTCCGTACAACACTGCTTAGCAGCAGCTGTAAACATCAGAGTGTTATCAATGGTTTTCTCCTAGAACCAAAACACTGCACCATAGCAGGCAGTCTGAAGAAAAAAAATTCATCTGAGCTGTAACTCAGATTCCTGCCTGTCCCCCTCATCTTGTTCTTCCTGATCGGGAAGCAAGGAACAGAATCTGCTGCTCTACTTTTTGAAACCTTTCCATCAGTATTCAGGTGGCTCCTCTGCCATCCCCAGGCAGAGCTCAGTGCACTCTCACAGATGGCAGCAGCCTTTCTTTATCTTCATTGCCTAATCGTAATGAAGAGTCTGTACCTACTTTGCTACAGTTCAGAGGTGGGAACCATCCCACCATGTCTCTGTGAGACAAACAAGTCCCTAGGCCTGCAAAGGCACAGAGATTTGGAGTTCGCTGAGTGAATGTTTGTGGTCCTCTCATTAGTGTAAGGATTCTTCAGAAAGCATCCCCTTCCAGAAGCATGTTTTGATTTAGCCTGTCTGGGCCTTGCATCTACACTGTGGTACTGATGTTCAGGGCCTTGCTCAGAAGCAGCAGCCTTCATGAAAGGAAAAGCTCTGTGGTTTTCTCTTGATTTGTCCCATTTATTTCTCTTGCTACCTGCACTGGTCTACAGGCACTTTAGGGCAGCAGCAGGTTGGTGTTACCCCCAGAGGGTTCACAATAAGATTTAGGATGGGGCATTTGCAACAAGACCTTCTCTGAGGAATCCTCACACAATCCTATAGAACAACACAGAGGCTTTCCATTCAATCTCCAACAGCAACAACATCCCTCAGCCCTTCTCTGTTACATCCAATTCCCCACCCTTCCCCCTTTGGACCTGGTTTAAAGCCCTTTAATCAATCAGTGCAGGAGCATTTCAGATGGGGTCATGGAGGAGGCAGACTGCCATTCTTGGGGTGGCCATTTTCCCAGGAGGGCATGGTGGGAGGGCTTTGTCCCATCGGTTCCACCAACACTTGCATCCACCCAGCAGAAGGCTGTGCCCTCTGTGTCCCACTTGAACTCTGCATGGAGCTTACAGTTGGCAGTGACATGGCTGAGAAGCTCTGGGCATGGATTAAGGAACAGGGAAGTAATGTGCCTTCCTAACTTCCTCCCTTCATACCATAGCAACTTCCTTGTAATCTCCCCAAGTACCCAGCCCCTTCTTCCAGAGGGCGTAGATTCTCCTTTTCTTCCTTAGTCTCAATAGTTTTTCCCAGTTCATCTGCACTGGTCTTCTTCCCCTATGGCTCACCTTATGGCATTCAGGGACAGCCTGATCTTGTGCCTTTAAGATTTCCATCTTGAGGAGTGTCCAGGCTTCCTGGACCCCTTTACCCATAAGGAGCGACTCCCAAGGGACCTGTGCTACAAGTGTCCTGAACAGGTCAAAGTCCGCCCTCTAGAAGTTCAGGATAGTAGTTTTGCTAGTCACCCTTCTGACATCTCCAAGAATAGAGAATTCTACCATTTCATGGCCACTCTGCCCAAGACAGTCCCCAACCTTCTCAACTCCTACCAGTCCTTCACTGTAAGTGAAGAGCAGGTCTAGCAAGGAACCACATCTGGTTGGCCTTCATACCAACTGAGTAAGGAAGCTGTCTTCTATACAATCTAGAAACCTCTTGGACTGATTCCTCTGCTCTTTATTATATTCCCAGCATATATCAGAGAAGTTGAAGTCTCCCAAGAGAATGCGTGCTGGCGATCGTGCGACTTCAGTAAGCTGCTCATAGAATGCCTCACCCATCAATTCACCTTGATTAGGCAGTCTATAAGAGACTTTTAGCAAGATGTCACACCTACAGGTCTTTCCCCTGATCCTTACAAACATGCACGCATCTTGATGGTTCTGAAGCCCAAGCTCTTCAACATCGAAACTCTCTTTAATATAAAGGGCCACACCACCACCCTTCCTTCCTCCTCTATCCCTTCTGAAGAGCTTGTTACCATCCATCACAGCACTCCAGTCATGGCAGTGGTCCCACCATGGGTCGGTAATAGCAACTAGGTCATGGTTTGCCAGATGCACAGTTGCTTCCAGCTCCTCCTGCTTGTTGACCAAGCTGCGTGCGTTGGTGTAGACACACTTCAGCTGAGGCATCTGCCTCTCTCCCAGCTCAAGCAGCATTCCCCTAGGCTCATCTCTGGTGAGCTCTGTTTTGTCCCCTCCCCCATCGTAGCTAGTTTAAAGCTCTTTCGATAAGCCCCACTACATTCTGTGCTAGGATTTGTTTCCCCCTTTGAGAAAGTTGGGTTCCATTCATGGATAACAGACCATGGGCCAAGTAAACTGCCCTGTGATCAAAGAACCCAAAGTTTCTGGCTCAGTACCAACCTCTGAGACAATTGTTCATTGCTTTGCTTTCCAAGCCTGCTCTGTGTCCCTCACTGCCCCTGAAGGTATAGAACAAAAAATCACTTGATCTCACACTCTGTGAACTAAATGGCCTAAATACCTGAAATCTCTTTTTATAGTTTGTAGTCTTATCTAAGAAATTTCATCACTGCCCACCTAAACTATGAGTAGTGGAAAATAATCAGTGGACCTAACCAGCATTGGGAGTTTCCTCATTATGTCCCTGACCTGCAGCCAAGAAGGCAGCAGACTTACTGACAACTCGGGTCCAGTCTGCAAATGGGGCCCTCTATTCCTCTGAGAAGGGAGTCACCCACCACGGCCACCCTTCTTTCTTTCATGGCAGAGGAAGTCACAAGGCTTGGTAGTGACTGCCTTGCATTAGGCTCTCTCCTAGGCAGATCCTCCATTGCCTCCCCATTCTTATCTCCTTCAGATTTCAGAGTGTCAAACCTGTTGCTTAGAGGGAGCAGGGGTTGAGGGCTAGGCAGGCATGGGGGGGCTCCTGTGATGTTGAGTTGGGACTCTCTTCCAACCCTCCTCATCAGTCATGTCTGTCCGACTGTGACAGGGCAGGGAGTCAACCACTTTTCTGGGGGTATCTGCCTGGCAGCCTTCCCTCGGGGATGCCAGCAAGTCACTCCACCAGCCCATCTCCCGATCACACTCCCTGATGGTAAACTGTGAGTAAAACCTTGAGTAAAGTGAGAGTTCACCTAGTGAAAAGTATGAGTAGAAACCTGGATTGACATGAGGGTAAACCCAGAGTAAACCCAGGATCCCATCCATCAGGCATGCACAGCCTCTAAGGGCAACTTTTTCCAGTGTTGCTGTGTAAAAAAATAGGTTCCTCACATCTAACCTATGTCTCCCCTTTTTAATTTAAATCCATTTCCATTTGTCCTGTTATCATCAGACCATCCCATCCTTATTCTAGCGTTAGGCATCTCATCCTCAGATGGAAACCCTGGGGCTGAATTGGGATCAGCTTTTCAAAGAACCACGGGGGCTGCAAGTTCACCTAGCTGAGTTCAGATGTGCACAGTGAGGTGTCTGTGTGTGAGTCCCTCATCTGAATCCTTGGTTTTTATTCCACAGTGACTGCACTGCTCATACACAGACTCTCAGTGATGCCCAAGGTGCCTTGGGTGATCCTAGTTTTGTGCTAGTGCTTGTAAACTGTGCTGGAAAATCTATGAGATAGACAGCTCCTTCTGGAGCATTAGCTGAGGGCCAGAAGGGAGGTATTCTTGGCCATCCTAAATACCACAACAGCCTCGTGCTTAGGGCACCCAGTGTGTCTTTTGCACCTGTCCCCGTGGAGCGTGTAGTGATATTCTGCTTACCAAATGGATAAGATCAGAACAGAAGAGGCAGATCTTCCTCTCTGCTCCATCTGCGGCATACTGCGGAGTTCAAGGAGTTGCAAAGCTATGGCACGTCTACGTTCTTGCACTGATGACACCTTAGTATGCTCTGGGCTCTCTTTTCCATGGCATCTAAAAAAATCCAGGGTCATACCAGTTAACGGGAAGCTGGCAAATGTTGTCTCATTGTAAGGAATAGAAAGAAAGATGAAATGAGCAATTATGGACCAGCCAGTATCACTCCAGTGCCTGTTAAAATTGTGGAGAAAATGATGGTGGGAGTTATGGAAAAACAGCTGAAGGACAATCCTGTCATTGGTTGCAGCCAATGCAAGATACTGAGGGGAAGGTCTTATTTCATTTCAGATCCTTTTATGACACGGTTATCCATTTAGCTGACCAAGGGAAGCTAGTTGTAATCCTTGAGGATTTCAGTAGAGCTTTTGATACTGTTTCTCACAGCACCCTTCTGGACAAAATGTCCTGCATACGGCCAGACAGAAACAGAACATGGTGGGGGAGTAGTTGGCCAATAGGTCAGGCCAAAGGGATTATTGTCAATGGGTTCCATCATCCTGGTAGATGGTCACTATCAGGGTCCCCCATGGCTCCATTTTCGGGCCACTTCTCTCATGTTTTTGTGGATGACTTGCATGCAGAACTAGAAGATGTTCTGAGCAAGTTTGCTGATGATACCAGATGAGGAGGTGCTGTTGCCTCCACTGAGGGTGGAGAGGACTTGCAGAGGGATGTGAACAAGTCAGAGAAGTGGGTACCAGTTGGTACTAAGCACCGAGTGCATTAAGTATAACAAGTGCCTGATTGTGCACCTGGGTAGGGGCAACCCTGGACATAAACACTGACTGGATATGGGACACTGGAGAGAAATCTGACTGAAAAGGACTGGGGGTCCTGGTCAGCATCAAATTGAAAGTGAGTCAGCAGTGTGCCCAGGCAGCCAGGAAGGCCAACGGTCCCCTGGAGTGCATCAAGCAATTTATTGCCAGCTGGGTGAGGGAAAGGATTGTCACTGTCTGCTCTGCATTGCTACAGCCTCACCTGGAGCACTGGGTGCACTTCTGGGAACCTAAAGTACATCAAACTATGGGAGAGTGTGCAAAGGAGGGCACTGGAACTGAGAGATCTGAAGTTCAGAGTTTCAGTGGGATTGATTGCTTGTACAGACTGGGCCTTTCTTACATCCCACATCCTGCTATGAGACACAGGGCACACATGGGACATGAACTTGACAGCATCCTTGCAGACATAGATGCTGAGCCTGGAATCCACTGTCCTCATGTCTTTCATTTAACATCATACAGATCTCCATCCCACATCCCCAGGAAGGGTCCTGAGCCAACATGAGTGACAGGATCTCCATGCCAAGGGTCTGGGAATCATGCTGGCCTGTCTGCTTCATAAGGCAAAGGAGGGGTTTCTTAGCATCAGAGCCACCATGCCAGTGCCTTTCACTGCCTGTAGCCATGGCTTCCAATTATCTGCTCTAACAAGTCACTTGGGAAGCTTGCTTGGTAATAGCCCTCAGTGGGCCCATTAATACTCCAAGAAACTTCACTGTTACTTCTGACTTTGTCTTGCTGAGCACTTTGTGCAAACTTCTCTCTGCACTGGAGATTGATGGACTCAGCATCAAATGCGCCCTGGGGCCCATTATAAACTTAAAAGCCTCTTGTGCCTTATGCCTTCCTGTGATATTCTTCAGGTTTTCAGAACTTGTTCAGCAAAATGGAGAGGTATTTGGAGAGAGCATAAGGAGGAAGAATCCAGCAGACATTTATTATCTGTTTATTTATAGTTGGGTTTAAAGAAGGTATTAAAGGATCACTGTACTACTCCTTGTGCACATCTGAGCTGAACCAGAGGAATCCCAGCACCTGTGGGTCTGTGGGGAGCTGAATCCCATTTCAGCTCCAGGGCTTCCATCTGGGGATGAGGCACCTGCACTGCCTCCTCTGGATCACAGCCCTGCACAGGGAAGTTGTCTCAACCCTCCTTGTCCTTGTCTGGTTGCCCTTTTTGTTTTATCAAACACTCTCAAGTAGGACTCAGCAGATGTCAGGAAATGACTGGTGGATAACTCAGCAGATTTCAAAGAACAGTTATGATACTGTTGTCTTTAAGGAGCTGATGGCCATGAGGACCCAGGGACACCACAGGGGAGATGAGTGGGAAGGATAAAACTGACATTCTCTGCTGCTGAGCTGGGCCAGGCTCCAGGGACACAGGGAGCTCATAAACGTGGGCAGAGATGTAGAGAGACAGCTGTGCCCAGGAGCAGCTCTTGTGCACAGCACAGTCTACAGGTGACAGAAAAAGAAGAGAGAAATTGGAGAGAGCTTATAGGATGTGCACTGTGTGAGCAGGCTGTGAGCTCACTGCAGGAGCATTGCTTACAGACCATGACAAGGTAAGTTTCACTGCAGACCATGCAGCTACTTTTCATACAGGGTTAACAGAATGTGGGACATCCAATAGCAGAATTGACTGCAGTCACTCCATATTCATTTACTGTGGAAAAAGCCTTCTGCTCCAGATGAGGGATTCCGTGCTGCAGTGTCAGAGCACAGCCCTGAGGGCTGCGTGTCCCAGCACGGCTGCAGGCTGTGCAGCCGGGGCTGCAGGCGGGTGCCCAGGGCTGTCCTGCAGAGCAGGGTCCCTGCTGTGCCCCAGGGGCTGTGTGCTGGGTATGGGACTCTGCGGCCTGCCAGGCTCAGCACTCAGCCTGCTCGGGGAGCTGCCCAGGGCGCTGCGGGGAGATGTGTGGGGGGAAGGAGCCCCCGGCAGGGCTTGTGCTGCCACAGCTGCTGCCTGGGGCGGGGGGATCACAGCTCCACTGCAAAAGTGAATGTTTGTGAAGGTCCTTTGCAAGAGGAGAGCCAAGGCAGAAGGTTTCCGCTTCCTGTTCTGATGCAAATAGGATTTGAAACAGAAATATAAACGGAGCTAACAGAAATTTGAGAATTTTTCGTCAATCAATTGCTTGTTTTCTGAACAGTCACACGTGATGTGCTTTCAGTCTCCTATTTCTCAAAAGTTGGAAGCAATTGTAATTTTCATTATTTTTTGTAGACATGAATAATTCACTTATCCTGCAAACAGGCAGCATTTTCTAACTGAAACTGAATAGCCCAGTGGCTGGGGTTCGGGGTCTTAGAGCATCTGGGGTAAAGATATGAGACATTAATGAGATGAAAATATCCAGGGAGGAGGGATAAGAAAAAAAGAGGAAGGTCAGAGCTCCATATGCTGCTTCTGCTTTAGGAATGCTGAAATACATGAAATTAAATGCAAGTAATGGTGCTAAATGTACACGGTTGTTGGAGAATGAAAATATTTCATATTATACCAGTAAGATGTCTCTGAGAATGGTCTGGACTTGCCATTATCTTCTGTACTCTGAGCAGGACTCCAAGCTCAGGAACAGCAGATGTCCAACAGCAGCTCCAACAGCGAGTTCCTCCTGCTGCCGTTGGCAGACACGCGGCAGCTGCAGCTCCTGCACTTCTGGCTCTTCCTGGGCATCTACCTGGCTGCCCTCCTGGGCAACGGCCTCATCAGCACAGCCGTAGCCTGCGACCGCCGCCTGCACACCCCCATGTACTTCTTCCTCCTCAACCTGGCCCTCCTCGACCTGGGCAGCATCTCCACCACTCTCCCCAAAGCTATGGCCAACACCCTCTGGGACACCAAGACCATCTCCTATGCAGGATGTGCTGCACAGCTCTTTTTCTTTCTCTTCTTTGCCTCAGCAGAGTGTTCCCTTCTCACCATCATGTCCTATTACCGCTACGTTGCCATCTGCAAGCCCCTGCACTACGGGACCTTGATGGACAGCAGAGCTTGTGCCACCATGGCAGCAGCTGCCTGGGGCGCTGGGGTTCTCAATTCCCTGCTGCACACTGCCAGTACGTTTTCACTGCCTCTCTGCCAAGGCAATGTTGTCAACCAGTTTTTCTGTGAAATCCCCCAGATCCTCAAGCTCTCCTGCTTAGAATCAAGTCTCAGGGAAGTTGTGTTTCTCTTTTTTAGTGCCAGTTTAGCCTTTGGGTGCTTTGTTTTCATAGTGGTGTCCTATGTGCAGATCTTCGTGGCTGTGCTGAGGATGCCCTCTGAGCAGGGACGGCACAAAGCGTTCTCCACATGCCTCCCTCACCTGGCTGTGGTCTCCTTATTTGTCAGCACTGGCATTTTTTCCTACCTGAAGCCCCCCTCCATCTCCTCCCCATCCATGGACCTGGTGGTGGCACTTTTGTACTCAGTAGTGCCTTCAACACTGAACCCTATTATCTACAGCATGAGGAACAGAGAGATCAAGCAGGCTCTCTGGAAGGTGTTGCAATAAGCACTATTCCAGCTTCAATAATGTGCACATCTTCCTCACATAGTTCCCAGTGATGGTTCTTTATGTTTTATTGATACATCATTGTTTGATTGTGAATGGTACAGCAATCTGTAGGAAAAAAAATTTGCAAATTATTTCACTTCTTTCCTACCCACTTTCTTTTTTCTCACTCCAAGAGCTCATATAAACAGATCTCCTGAATAGGTTAAAAGATACCTAAAAAGCTTTCAAAATTGACTATTCCTTAGCCTTTCTCTCTTGCTACCTTGTTTGGGTCTTAGGGAGGTACAGCCGCAGACAGCAGAACATAGTGCTCTTTTAAATCCTGCTCTATTTACACTACCACAATGCTCTGAAGTCCTCTCATTTGTGCAGGCCTGAAGGTCCTATGTATCTCAAAACAGTCCAGTTGTCTCTACAGCAGCACTCTGGCACAGCAGTCAGTAGCCAGCAATACGAATGGCTGTGTCAGAGCTGGTCTCTTTCCTGGTACTGCCATAACAACAGGGCCCCTTCAGAGAAGGACCAGAGAACTGGAGGCCTCTTCCAGTGCTGGTGTAAGGAATATATTTCAGGAGCTGCTCCCTGAGAATGCTTTGAGATGTTTTGGTGCTCTTTACTGCGTGACTAGGTCAGATTGAAGAGTCCCAAGGAGATCTGTAAGGGACTCAGGGCAGTGCTGTGGTTTAAAGTTTATGGGTTGAGATAAAGAGAAAAAGAAAATGATAATAATTATGACAAATGTATTTATATATACATAATATATTTAGAATATTTTCTCATATATACAACATATGAATTAGCAAACATATATGCACAGATAATAATACGTATGCAAAGCTGTTTGCAAGTCCAGGACTTGTTGCAGGGGTTTTAACAGCCACAGGGTTCACTGTAGGAGCTGAAGCGGCTGTCGGGGTATTGCAGGAACTGGAACAAGTGCAGAGCTCATTGCCAAAGCTGCAATCACCACAGGACCTGTGACTGAATTGGAGCAGCCATTGGGCTCTTTGGAGGGGTTGGAGTGACCACAGGGCTGAACCTCCTGGCACAGTTCACCTCCCTTTGGAGGAATTTGTTTCATTTCCTTATCACAATACCTGGAACAGCTACAGGACCTGTAGCAGGAGTGACTGCAGAGCTCATTATGAGGGGTGGAGTGACAGCGGGAGCTGTCCAGAGCATGGAGCAACTGCAGAACATGTAGCAAAAACATGCATCTACTGCCTATGAATATGTAGATGAGTTCCTGTAGATTTGTTGAATATGTATGAGCTTGGTTTTGAAATATGTAATGATTCTGCATGCTTGTGTGCAAGACAGGAGGAGTGATTCCCCTTTGTACCCTGCTCTGAATAAACACATCCCTGCTTTATAACCTAACTCTGGGTTTCAGAGTTTGATTCCACAAGTCAGTTTGGTGACCCAGATGGGACCTGCTCTGTTCGGCTGCTGGACCAGCTGAGAGGGGGAACACTTTCAGCTCACCCCAAGATTTCTCTGCCCAACTGGAACGAAAGCAGTGTGCAAACTGCAGTGGGACACTGGTGGAGAAATCCTACCAAGCTAAGTGAGAGGGAACCTTCTCTGATTTCAGAGTTTCCCCTAGCAGATCCACTGGTGAAATTGTAGCTAGGGAAGCAGGATAAGGTGGTTTATTTCCTGGTGGATATGGGTGCTTCTTACTATGCATAAATGGCTTTTTAACAGCAGCAGAAACTATTGCCCCAAAGTGAAAAGTCTTGCTTTCTTAAGACTTTACAATTTATTCTAGGTAAACAGGTAGGAATACACAAAGGTTTGTAGATGCCACATTCACCAAAGCCTTTGCTAGGGCAAGAATTACTAGAAAAAATGGAAGTTGAAATAAAGTCTAAAGGAAAACTGGAGTCTGAAGTAAAAGAAGAACAGTTAATAGAACTGCTTAGTTTTGCACTGATCACTACCCCTGCAGGGACTGGGAGTTCAGATGAAGTAAGTGATCATGTTCACCCTGGGGTGTTTGTTGTGCAAACTCAAGGAAGGGCTAAGGCTGCAGCACCAATGGCATTCAGAATAAAGCAGGGAGCTCAGCCAGTTTGGATTAAATAGTTCTTCCTCATATTCAAAAACAGGAAAGAAATCCAGCCAATAATTGATCATTTTCAGAAACTCTGGATGTTGGTGGAGTGAGTCAAAAATACAACTCACCCATCCTCATGATTAGAAAAATGTACAGGAACTACCAGATACTACAAGATTCAAGGGTTATCAACAGAATTGTGGAGGATTTATATCCATTGGTAGCATATCCCTATACACCGCTTACAAAATCATCAGGGGAATTGGCATGGTCCCTCTTGTACCATCCCATGGCACCCAGACTGTGTTTCTGCAAGGGTTGGACTGAGGCACCAGCTCTGTCAGCCTCATCTCAAGTTTGTTGTATGACAGCAGCGTCTCCCGGTGGTGGGTGATGAGGTCGTAGAGGCTGTCAAATTCTCAGCTGTCAGTCAGAAAGAAACTGTGGATGCTGGTGTCCTGCTGCCTGTGGATGTGACAATGCTGCACTTTCCTATTACGCCAGATGGACAGAATGCATTCCCCAATGAGTTTTTAGTTCTTCCTGACAAGAAAGGAGACATCAGGTGCCCCCATCTCAGTGCAGTACTCTGTCAGCAGCCACTCAGCAATGTGCCGCCCACTGCACCCTGCTCCCAGCCTGCCATGGAACCATTCCCATGGGAGATGCAGCTCTATGTTCAAGCTCACCTCCTTTTGCACAGCTCATCTCCCCCAGACATCTCCCCCTGTTGTCCTGACCAGTACAATATAGAGTGGGTTCCGTGCACAAGTGATGGGGTCTTAAACCATTTGGCAATCCACCTTCTGCTCATCTGCCACCATTTGTCTCCTGTATCAGGAGAAAGCCACTTAGGGAAACAGAGCCTGTAAATCGCTATCTTTACTGCTCTCTCCAATGCCTGAGGTGGATGCCAAAACCCCTCCTGCATTCCCCATGGCCACGGGTAACCATACAGTCTGCCTCTCAAGACAGGGTGTAAGAGCTACCAGGCATACAGGGAATTTCTCCCTATGCAGTGAGACCTTGAATGTCATGGAAGATTCAGCAGGAAACTATTTGAGATTGGGAATCTGTAGAGCAGATCTCTGCTGCTGTTGCGGCCTGTGGGAAGATCTTACAGTCCACTCTCCCATCTTACTGGGGAGGTACCTGTGTGCTTGCTCAACGAGCTCTACCATTCACCCTGGCATTCACGAAGGGGATGTCACACACCCCCAGAAGGAACAAAAGGAGCTTAGGGTTCTCATTTGATAATACTGTATATAGATATAGATTTGATGGGAATGCTCAGAGGTTTGCTCAGAGGTTTCTGTGATAAATTTAAGGCAAGAAATCCAATTGCTGCAGGGTTTGAATCACTGTTCTTGTGGGTGACAATTAACAACAATGTGGACTGGATTAACTACATCTCTTAAAACAACAAAAGAGAGAATCTGGTCTACAGGCAATATGGGAACATACTAAACTACTTCATCATGTATCGATAGATGATACTTTATTTGGATTTACCAAACTGTGTGAAAAACTTACTGCTTGGCTACCACAGTTTGCATGGCTGAAGGAGCTCTTTGTTGCTTTGTATTACTGCAGTCATCTTGCTTGTTTTAATGTACGTTGAAATGAGGTGTGCATTACGGCAGTGTAAAACCAGTGGGAATAGCTGTGAAGAATAGAAAAAGCACAAGCTAAGACAGAAAGTGGAGAGCGGAAGTTATTTGAAATCTTCCCTTTCCCAGAATGTAGCAATCTAGCAAAAGTATTTGCAAAGTCTAAGAAAAGGAGGATAGAGTTTGAACAAGGGGACAATCTAAGGCTTAACTATTGCAGAGGGGCTTGGGTAAGCAGGATGTCAGATCAGATAAGAAAAGAATATTTTGAAACTCCATTGTCAGCGTTATGGGGAACACTGGGCAAGGGACCAGCTGGAAACTGTTGCAGGCTGAAGTCACCACACAATTTGATGAACAGCTGTGTGCTTCCTGCTGGATTGTGGGTTTCTGAGAACATCCGACCCCAACAGCTCCAGAAATGTCTCACAAGAAGGAGGACAGACAGAGTAACTGCACGTCCTTTATTCTTTTAAGGTTCACAGAGAGCCTGGTTCATTATGCACAGTGTATCTGGGCTACAATACAAAGGTAAACGCTGAATAAGAATTGGTTTTAATAATGAAGTTTTAGTGAAAAACATTACAGTATTTAAAAACATCATAATAAGCAGAATAAATTACACATACTAAGTAGCATGAAACAAACAAACAATGAGAGAGAGAGTGATTCTGTAAAAAGCTGCATTACAAGTCATAAATTCCAAAAGACAGGCAATTCACTGCATTTGAAAAACATCTGGTAATCACTTTCCTCACTGCATCCTTGACCTCCCTGTTCCTCATGCTGTAGATGAGGGGGTTTACTGCTGGTGGCACAGCTGAGTACAGAACTGCCACCATCAGGTCCACGGATGGAGAGGAGACAGAGGGTGGCTTCAGGTAGGCATAAAACCCAGTAATGGTAAGTAGGGCGACCACAGCCAGGTGAGGGAGGCACGTGGAGAAGGCTTTGTGCCTTCCCTGCTCAGAGGGCATCCGCAGCACAGCCATGAAGATTTGCACATAGGACACAAATATGAAAACAAAGCAGACAAAGACTAAACTGGCACCAAAAAAGAGAAACACAACTTCCCTGAGGTAGGATGCTGAGCAGGAGAGCTTGAGGATCTGGGGGATTTCACAGAAAAACAAGCAATTGATTAAAGAAATATTTGGGAGTAACATAGCTGTGTTTTAAATTTTACAGCCTCTATTAGATTTCCACCTCCAGTCCTTTCTGCCTTAGCTCAGATCAAGATATGGAAAATCCCTTCCCTGGCTCTCCTCTTGCAAAGGGCCTTCACAAACATTCAGTTGTGCAGTGGAGCTGTGATCCCCTGCCCCAGGCAGCAGCTGTGGCAGCACAAGTCCTACCGGGGGGCTCCTTCCCCCCACACATCTCCCTGCAGCGCCCTGGGCAGTTCCCTGGGCAGGCTGAGTGCAGACACTCAGGGCTGTGCTCTGACACTGCAGCATGGAAGCCCTCGGGTGGAACAGAAGGCTTTTTCCACAGTAAAGAAAGTGCCTGCAGCCAGATCTTCTATGGGATGTCCCTGGTTTGGTTAACCCTCTATGAAAAGCAGCTGCATGGTCAGCAGTGAGACTTACCTTTTCATGGTCTGTGAGCAATGTTCCTGCTGTGTGCCCACAGCCTGCTCACACCGTACACATCCTGTAAGCTCTCTCCCCTTTCTCTCCTTTCCTTCTGTCAGCTGCAGGCTGTGCTGTGCACCAGAGCTGCTCCTGGGCACAGCTGTCTCTCTGCAGCACTGCCCACTTGTATGAGCTCCATGTGTCCCAGGAGCCCGGCCCAGCTCAGCATCAGAGGATGTCATGTTTTATCCTTCCCACTCGTCTCTCCTGAGATGTCCCTGTGTCCTCTTTGCCATCAGATCCTGGAAAACAACAGCATCATGATTGTACATTGAAATCTGATGAATTAAACACCAAATGTACAGTGGTCAGTGACTGATTCCGGACCTGATACCTGAGATCCTGGGATGAAACAAAATGGGCATACAGGCAAGGACAGAGAGAGGTGGACTTCCCCTGTGCAGGGCAGTGATTTAACTGAGGCAGTGCAGGAGTCTCATCCCTAATGGGAAACCCTGGGGCTGAAATGGGATTCAGCTCCCTACACACCCACAGGAGCTGGGATTCCTCTGGTTCAGTTCAGAAGTGCACAAGGAGTTGCCTGCATGTGAGCTCCTGCTCTGAGTCCTTGGTCCTTCAGCAGGGAGGCAGTTGCTCACACACAGACACTGGGTGATGCCCAAGGTGCCTGGGCTGCTCCTGGATGTGTTCCAGTGCTTATAAACTGTGTGGGAAAATCCTGGGACAGATACCTCTTTCCTGAACATCAGCTGCGGGGCAGAGAGGGAACAGAGGTATTATCGACCATCCTAAATGACAACAGACCCCAGTGTTTATAGCACTTCATGGTGCCTTTGTCTCCAACTCCACTGAGAATGCAGTTACACAGCTGACTAAATGGATGAGCTCACAAAAGAAGAACCAGATCTTTCTCTGTTCTCCATCTGCGGCATATTCTGGAGCTCAAGGCAACACAAAGATAACATACGTCTTTATTCTTCAACAGACATAACCTCAGTTTTCGGTGGGCTCTCAAGTGAATGGCTTCAGAAGCAGCCTAGTGTCTCTGGGCTCTCCCACACACTCACATGCAGCTGTAAATGCAGCACAGGGCCTTCAGGAAAGCCATGCCCATGGTGTATCTGTGCTGCTGTGTCAACTCCAAGACCCACAATGGATCTAATGTCTGTGTGCCACCTTCTTCACAGTAATACCATAGATGAGCTATCCAGTCAGGCTCTGTCCAGTGATGCTTTCCAATGAGTATGTTTACTTCTGTATTATTGCACTAATGAGAACAACAAAACTTGAGGAGCTAGAAATCTTTGTAGAGTTACATGCCTGAGCTCTTGTTTGGACCACAGTGGTACAGTTGAATGGCTTCTACAACTGCACTGTAGCACAAGGGGCATACAGGGGTAGCACTGGGGTATACATTCTTAATGATGGATTGGTGAGGAGACAAGGAAAAGAGAGTGCACTGAGCTCTGCCTGGGGGTGGCTGAGCAGCCAGGCCAGAGCTAATGGAAATGGCCAATGGAGGAGACCAACAGTGCCTGTTCCTGTCTTCCTGATCAGGGAGAGCAAGTGGAAGGTGCCCTCTGCAGACAGATGGGAGTCTCATGTTGTCAGGCCCTTTTTCCCTTTGGGGGCCTTTTTCACTCCAGTATCTGCTGCAGGGACAGCACAGCAGGGCATGTGCCATCCAGCAGATCCGTGGAGAGCACAGATGGCAGCTTCTTGACCAAGCTATGGGGGAACCAAGGAGTAGAGGTGCTCTGCTGGATCTCATACTCTCCAGCATGGAAGGTCTGGTGGGAATTATGAAGGTCAAAGTGGCATCAGACCACGTGCAAAAGACAAATGGATCTCTTGTTATTCATTTGTTTATTTATTTATTTATTTTGAGGCTGTAAGTTTAAAAGATGATCATAGATGTCAATAAAACTGAAACAAAGAATGGAAGACAAAGATAGAAATCAGTGAAAATGTGTTAACCCTTCTCAACATGAGAAATCGTCATGAATCTTGTTCTATTTTTAGTTGTAAATATGAGAATTTGTAGGGATTTTGTGTCTTTTTTTTTTTTTTTTTTTCCCTATAATTCAGATGCCTTCAGGTACAGAGACACAGACAGCGGTGCCATTGCCCTGTGACTAAAGCCTGGCGTCCGCCGCTGCTCTTCCCTGCTGCCTTGTTGATGTCCCTCACTTTCCAGGTGTCTTCAGCTCTCCTAAATAAATGGCCTTAGTTAAGGGCATGTTTTCAACAGTTCATTTGGACACACGCTCCTGCCAATGCCCTCCAGATTTCCCCATCTACTGCTCTTTGTTCAGTCAGATACCTCCCAATTATCTGTCTGATTTCTTACTTACAGGGACATTATTGGAATTTGCTCCATTCCTCAAAATGCTGATGGACTCTGTTGTCAAATCCTTCACTGTGATTCTATCTATCCAATCCTATCTGCGTCTAAATATTTTCTTGAACAAATATTCCCTGTAAAATATAAAACTCAATAGACACAGCTTGGACATGCCATGCAGTTGATCACTGAGTTTTACTGTTCATTAAATTGCATCACCTTTCCTTCAGCTTGCTGGTCAAAAAAAAAGGGGGGGGGGGAATTTTTCCTTTTCCATGTGCAGCTGGTTCTCTGAGGAAAGCCACTGGGAGCTGGTGCAAAGGAGGATTAACGCTGAGAAGGTGACGGCAGAGGAGAAGAGTGATGTGAGAAAAAGTGATGCAAGTCCCATAGGTCCAATGTGAGTAGAAATGGGGTGGGGATGCTGAGGAGTTTTGTCAACAAAGTAACAGAATAGAAGTCATTGGGACATCCTGGATCACGATCAGTTGCACAGTGCTGTTTTAATGTCTTGTTTTAACCCAACTATAAATAAATAGAAAATAAATGTCTGCTAGATTCTTCCTCTTTAAGCTCTCTCTAGATATCTCTCCATTTTGCTGAACAAGTTCTGAAAACCTGAAGAAGAGAACAGGAAGGCAGAAGGCACAGGAGGCTCTTTAGGTTATAATGGGCCCCAGGGCACATTCGCTGCTGAGCCTGTCAACCTCCAGTGTAGAGAGAAGTTTGCACAGAGTACTCAGCAAGACATAGTCAGAAGTAACAGTGAAGTTTCTTGGAGTATGAATGGGCCCACTGAGGGCCATTAACAAGCAAGCTTCCAAGGGACTTGTTAGAGCAGATATTTGGAAGCCATGACTACAGGCACTCAAGGCACTGGCATGGTGGCTCTGATGCTAAGAAAACCTTCCTTTGCCTTACGATTCCTGACCCCTAGAACCTTGGCAGGGAGATCCTGTTCCTCATGTTGGCTCATGACCCTTCCTGGGGCAGTGAGTTGGAAGTGTGTATAATGTTAAATGAAAGACACGGGGACAGAAGATCCCAGGCTCTGCATGGGGTGCAAGGATGCTGTGAAGTTCATATCCCTCGTATGCCTATTGTCTCATCTCATGATGTGGGATGTGAGAAGGGCCAGTCTGAACAAGCAGTCAATCCCAATGAAACTCTGAACTTCAGATCTCTCAGTTCCAGTGCCCTCCTTTGCACGCCCTCCAATAGTTTGATGTCCTTTCTGCTCTGTGGTACCCAGAAGTGCACCCAGTGCTCCAAGTGAGGCTGCAGCAGCACAGAGCAGACAGGGACAATCCTTTCCCTCACCCAGATGTCAATAAATTGCCTGATGTGCTCCAGGGGACAGCTGGCTTTCCTGCCTGTCTGGGCACACTGCTGACTCACATTCAATTTGATGCTGACCAGGACCCCCAATCCTTTTCAGTCAGATTTCTCTCCATTGTCCCATATCCAGTCAGTGTTTATGCCCAGGGTTGCCCCTACCCAGGTGCACAATCAGGTGCTTGTTCATGTTATACTTTATGTATGTGGTGCTTAGTACTACTTGGTGCCCAGTTCTCTGACTTGTCCACATCTCTCTGCAAGATGCCTCTGCAAGATACCCTAAGTGGAGGCAACAGCACCTCCTCATCTGGTCTTATCAGCAGACTTGCTTAGAACATCTTCTCATCCTGCATGCAAGTCATCCACAAAAACATGAAAGAGAAGCGGCCCTAAATTGGAGCCCTGGGGACCCCTGATAGTGACCATCTACCAGCCTGATGGAGCCCAATGACAATGGGCTTGACCTATTGGCCAACTGCTCACCCACCATTTTGTGTTCCTGTCTAGCCATATGCAGGACATTCTGTCCAGAAGGGTGCTGTGAGAAATAGGATAACAACTTCCCTTGGTCATCTAAATGGATAACCATGTCATAAAAGGACCTGAAGTTAAACATGACCTTCCTCTCGGGAACTTGTGTTGACTGCTACCAATGACAGAATCGTCCTTCAGCTGTTTGTCCATAACTCCCACCTTCATTTTCTCCATATTTTTACCAGGCACTGGAGTGAGACTCACAGGTCCATAATTTCCCGTGTCATTTTTCTTGCTCTTCCTTACAGTGAGACAACATTTGCCAGCTTCCCGTCAACTTGTAAGACCCTGGACTTATTTAGATGCAATTGAAATGAGAGCCCAGAGCATACTAAGGTGTCATCATTGCAAGAACGTATATGTGACATATCTTTGCAGTGCCTTGAACTCTGGAGTATGCCACAGATGGAGCATAGAGAAAGACTGGCCTCTTCTGTTGGTAAGCAGAGTAACACTGCGTGATACATGGGGACTGTGTGTCTGCTCTGCTGTGCTCTGCTTGCAGGGGAAAGGTGCAGGGGGTTGCTCTCATGTCAGTGCTCATATGTGAGGTGTGGGTTCAAAGTGGAGAGACCAGGCTTTTTTCAGCAGTGTGTGGAGACAAGACAAGGGGAAATGGAACAGAAACTGGAGCATAGGAAGTTCTGCACAAATGTGTGCAAGAACATCTTTAGAGTGAGGGTGACAGAGCCCTGGAATAGGCTGCCCAAGGGGTTGGGGAGTCTCCTTCTCTGGAGATATTCAAGACCTGCCTGGACGCCCACCTGTGTGTCTACCTGGTGTTCCCAAGGGGTCTGTGCTGGGGCCTGTCCTCTTCAGTATCTTTACTGTTGACCTGCATAAGGGCATTGAGTGCATCCTATGAGGGTTTGCAAACTACACCAAATTGGCTGGGAGTGTGGATGTGCCTGAAGTTAGCAAGGCCCTACTGAGGGATCTGGACAGGCTGGAGAGCTGGGCTGAAGCCAATGGGATGAGGTTCACCAAGACCAAATGCCACGTCCTGAAATTTGGGACCTGGAATGGACTGCCCAGGGGGGTGGTGGATTCAGTGACCATGGAGGCGTTCAAGGAATGATTGGATATTGTGTTGAGGGACATGGTTTAGTGGGGGCTGATAGGTGACCAGCCATACTGGATGATCATTTAGGTCTTTTCTAACTTCGGTGATTCTATTATTCTATGATATCCCGTCCTTGTATGAGTGCCCTCTTTGAGCAAACACTCTCTGGGATGACTCAGAACATGTCTGGAATTAGTTACTGACCACTTGAAATCTGGTGTTTAATTCAACAGATTTTAATGTACTGTGATGATGCTGTTGTCTTTCAGGTGCTGTTGGCCGTGAGGACCCCGGGACACCTCAGGGGAGATGAGTGGGAAGGATAAAAAATGACATCATCTGTTACTGATCTGGGCTGGGCTTCTGGGACACAGGGAGCTCATAAAAGTGGGAAGTGTTGTAGAGAGAATGCTGTGCCCAGGAGCATCTCTTGTGCACAGCACAGCAGGGCTGGGGCTTGAGCAGCAATTCACATGAGGATAGAAGAAAGGGAGAGAGAGCTTACAGTGTTTGTGCAGTGTGAACCAGCTGTGAACGGACTGCAGGAGCACTGATAACATTCAACAGAATGGTAAGTGCCTTGCAGTAGGCAATGCAGCTGATTTTCCTGGAGGGATCATCAAATCGGGGACATCCCGTAGCAGATCTGGCTGCAGGCACTGCATGTTTCTTTACTGTGTTAAAAGCCTTCTGCTCCAGCTGAGGGATTCTGTGCTGCAGCGTCTGAGCACAGCCCTGAGGGCTGCATGTCCCAGCATGGCTGCAGGCTGTGCAGCCGGGGCTGCAGGTGTGTGCCCAGGGCTGTCCTGCAGAGCAGGGTCCCTGCTGTGCCCCAGGGGCTGTGTGCCGGGTATGGGACTCTGCCGCCTGCCAGGCTCAGCACTCAGCCTGCCCGGGGAGCTGCCCAGGGCGCTGCGGGGAGACGTGTGGGGGGAAGGAGCCCCCCAGCAGGGCTTGTGCTGCCACAGCTGGTGCCTGGGGCAGGGGATCACAGCTCCACTGCACAACGGATTGTTTGTGAGGGCACTTCGCAAGAGGAGAGCCAAGGCAGGGGATTTCCATTTCCTGTTCTGAGGCAAAGAGAATTGGAGTTAGAAATCTAAAAGGGACAATAAGAGTTCTGAGAATTTTTCGTCAACCAATTGCTTGTTTTGTGAACAGTCACACATGATGTGCTTTCAGTCTCCCCTTTCTCAAAGGACGGAATTATCTTCATTTTCTGTAGGCATGAATAATTCACTTATCCTACAAAGAGGCAGCATTTTCTAACTGAAACTGAATGCCACAGAAGCTCGGGTAGGGGGCTCTAAGAGCACTTGGGGTAAAGATATGAGACTTGAAACAGATGAAAATATCCATGGAGAAGGGATAAGAAAATAAGAGGGAGGTCAGAGCACCATACGCTGCTTCTGCTTAAGGAATGCTGAAATACATGAAATTGAATGCAAGTAATGGTGCTAAATGTACACTGTTGTAAGAGAATAAAAAAATTTCATAGTATAGCAGGAGGAGTGTGTCTGAGAATGGTCTGGACTTGTCATTATCTTCTGCACTCTGAACAGGACTCCAAGCCCAGGATCAGCAAATGCCCAACAGCAGCTCCATCAGCGAGTTCCTCCTGCTGCCGTTGGCAGACACGCGGCAGCTGCAGCTCCTGCACTTCTGGCTCTTCCTGGGCATCTACCTGGCTGCCCTCCTGGGCAACAGCCTCATCAGCACAGCCGTAGCCTGCGACCGCCACCTGCACACCCCCATGTACTTCTTCCTCCTCAACCTGGCCCTTCTCGACCTGGGCTGCATCTCCACCACTCTCCCCAAAGCCATGGCCAACGCCCTCTGGGACACCAGGGCCATCTCCTACACAGGATGTGCTGCACAGCTCTTTTTCTTTGTCTTCTCCATCTCAGCAGAGTATTCCCTTCTCACCATCATGTCCTATGACCGCTACGTTGCCATCTGCAAGCCCCTGCACTACGGGACCTTGATGGACAGCAGAGCTTGTGCCACCATGGCAGCAGCTGCCTGTGGCGCTGGGGTTCTCAATTCCCTGCTGCACACTGCCAGTACGTTTTCACTGCCTCTCTGCAAAGGCAATGTTGTCAACCAGTTTTTCTGTGAAATCCCCCAGATCCTCAAGCTCTCCTGCTCAGCATCCTACCTCAGGGAAGTTGTGTTTATCTTTTTTGGTGTGAGTTTAGCCTTTGGGTGCTTTGTTTTCATAGTTGTGTCCTATGTGCAGATCTTTGTGGCTGTTCTGAGGATGCCCACTGAGCAGGGACGGCACAAAGCCTTCTCCACGTGCCTCCCTCACCTGGTCGTGGTCTCCCTATTTGTCAGCACTGGCATTTTTGCCAACCTGAAGCCCCCCTCCATCTCCTCCCCACTCCTGGATCTGACAGTGGCACTTCTGTACACAGTGGTTCCTCCAACACTGAACCCTATTATCTACAGCATGAGGAACAGGGAGATCAAGCACGCTCTCAGGAAGATCTTGCAATATGCACTATTCCAGCTTCCATAAAATGTACAGCTTCATCATAGGATTCCCAATGATGGTTCTTTATGTTTTATGCATCTTTGATTGTTTGATTATGTGAGATATAGCAACGTGCAAAAAAACTATATATATATTATTGAACTTAAAAATAAAATTGTATTACAACTCTTTCCAAACTAATTTCCATTTTTTCACTCCAATAGCTCATGTAAACATGTATCCAGATTCCCCAAATACTTTAAAAGATACCTAAAAATGTTTCAAAATAAACTTTTACTTAGATTTTCTTTTTTCCTACTTTGTCTGGATTTAGGTAGATACAGCAACAGACAGCAGCTCAACGTGCTCTTTTCATTTCTGATCTCTTTACACCACCACAGTGCTCTCAACTCCTCTCATTTGTGCAGTCCTGAAGGTCTTGTGTGTCTCATGACCGTCCTGTTGTCTCTACAGCAGCACTCTGGGGCTGCAGTCAGTAGCCAGCAATATGAACAGGTCTGTCAGAGCTGGTCTCCTTGCTGGCACTGCCATAACAAGAGGGCCCCTTTAGTGCAGGACCAGAGAACTGGAGGGAGGCCTCTTCCAAAGCTGGTGTAAGGAATATACCTCAGGAGCTGCTCCCCGAGAAAACCTTGAGATCTTCAGGTGCTCTTCAGTGTGTGACCAGATCAGATTGAATAGTCCCAAGGAGATCCGTAAGCGTCTCGGGGCAGTGCTGTGGTTTAAGGTTTATGGGTTGAGACAAAGAGAAAAAGAAAAGGATAATAATTATGACAAATGTATTTATACATATATAATATATTTAGTGTATTTTCACACATATACAACATATGCAGTTGCAAACATATATGAACTAATCCCTGTGCGCATCTGTTTGCAAGTCCAGGACTAGTTGCAGGGGTTTTAACAGCCACAGGGTTCACTGTAGGAGCTGAAGTGGCTGTTGGGCTGTTGCAGGAGTTGAAGTGACCTCAGAGTTCATTGCCAGAGCTGAAACCACCACAGGACCTGTGACTATGTTGGAGCAGCCACTGGGCTCATTGGAGGGGTTGGAGCCACCGCAGGGCTGTACTTCCTCCCTTGGGAGGAATTTGTACCATTTTCTTATTACCATTCTTTGAACAGCTACAGGACCCGTAGCACGAGTAACTGCAGAGCTCATTATGAGGGATGGAGTGACAGTGGGATCTGTCCCAGAGCTTGGAGCAACTGCAGGACATGTAGCAAAACCTTGGAGCTGCTGCAGGGTCTGTGCCAGGAGTTGCAGAGGCTGCAGCACTGTCAGCAGATCCAGCTCTCTGGATCTGGCACACTGCAGTCATTTGTGCCTGTTTAGGATTACCAGAGCCACAGCAGACCTGCCCCCAATATTCTACCAGTTTCTCAGGATCCTGCAGTTGCTCAGAGATGAAGTTCCAAAGCCCTGGGGGTGCCCACCGCTCCAGGCAGCTGCCCAGACTGTCCCACACCACCTGTCATGCAGAGCCTTCTCACCTTGGGGCAGATCTCTCAGTGATATTCCTGAATAATTGTTTAACCTCAATCATAGATTCATAGAATCACCAAGGTTGGAAAAGGCCTAAAAGATCATCCATTCACACCGTTCACCTATTACCTATAGCTCCCACTAAACCATGTCCCTCAACACAATATCCAGTACACCCCCGGACTCACAGAGGCGACAATGTAAATTGTGTAATTCCTAATCATATGGACAATATTACTTCCAAAACCCAAAGATGACCGCAGAGCTGAATGTGCACAAAACTTCACTTTGTCAGCTGCCAGTTTTATCGTGGTACAAACTGAGGTCAAACAGCATAGCAAAATAAATACCCTAATGCAGCATCCAAGCACCAAGTAAGGAGCTGTGCAGTGAAGCTTCATGAGAAGACTCAACAAGCTCCACACATAGGGAGCACATCCACACATATCAGCACCATGGCCTGCACTTCTCCAGCTCCCACAAAGCCCTGAGTTATCTCGCTCAGGACAGATGTGCCGTTATCTCAACCCTTGGAGTCTCACATCAGGCACCAAAATGACAGTGGTTGTTGAACCCAACATGTGGCTCAGCAGCTCACAGTGCTTGGTGCAATGCCCAATTCCCAGTGGGATGGGGATGAGAACTGGGAAAAAAAATACAACTTCTGGGTTGTAACAAAGCAGTTTACTAAGAGAGATAAAAGAAGAGGAGTAATAGTTATCACTATATATCCGTTGATATGGAATCGTATGTAACAACTGATGCATAAGCACTTGCTCAGCACCACCAGACTGATGCTCAGCTGGGCCCTGGGCAGTGAAGAGACTGAGATGAACTCCCACCCCTTTCAATACAATTTCTGCTTGCTGTCAGCTGATAGAGAACGTCCCTTTGGCCACTATCAGTCAGCTGTCCTCACTCTGTTCCCTCCCAGCTCCATGTGCCCTCCACTGACCATGGCCTTGGCTCTGTAGAACACTGCTTAGCAGCAGCTGTAAACATCAGAGTGTTATCAATGGTTTTCTCCTAGAACCAAAACACTGCACCACAGCAGACAGTCTGAAGAAAACAATTCCATCCCAGCTGTAACTCAGATTCCTGCCTGTCCCCTCTTCTTGTTCTTCCTGATCAGGAAGCAAGGAACAGAATCTGCCACTCTCCTCTCTGAGCCCTTCCCATCAGTTCTCAGCTGGCTCCTCTGCCATCCCCAGGCAGAGCTCAGTGCCCTCTCATGGATGGCAGCAGCCTTTCCTCTTCTTCCTTGCCCATCCGTCATGCAGAATCTGTACCCCATTTGCTACAGTACAGAGCTGAGAATCAACCCACCATGTCTCTGTGAACCAAACAAGACCCTAGGCCTGCAAAGGCACAGAGATTTGGAGTTAGCTGAGTGAATGTTTGTGGTCCTCTCATTAGTGTAACGACTCTTCAGAATGCATCCCCTTCCAGAAGCATGTTTTGATTTTGCCTGGCTGGGCCTTGCATCTACACCGTGCTACTGGTGTTCAGAAGATGGCACACAGGTACGAGACCCATTGTGGGGCTCACAGTTGTCCAGTGGACATTGTCACTACCCAGGGCATGTCTTTCCTAAAAGTCCTCAGTGGCATTTGCCAGCTGGCTGGGGGTGTGCTGGAGACCCCAGGGAACTGCCATTCTGTTGTAATACAAGAAGAATTTTACAGAGCAGCAGCCATGGATCAAGATAAGCACTTTACAGAGCAGCAGCTGCGGAGCAGGATAAACAGCATGAGAACCAAGGACACCTTTAGGAAAAGAATGAAAGGCTCATGGCTTTGAAGCGGGGTTTTAGGGTTCTTATTGCAGAAGCTTTCTTCCAATTAGTGCGTGTGATTTTTGAACACCCTTGTTTGTTTGCTATAAAAGTACGGCTTTTCAGGCAATAGATGGACACAGCTATAATTAACTATATTGGTGTGTGGTTGTTTGTCCTAGAACACTGACCTTTTGCCTTCAGGTTCGCCAAGACGTGGGGGCCCGCAATGTCATGGGATTTAACTCTTGAACACCTGTGGGATCCCGAGAAACTAAGCCAGTATTTGAGTCAGGGATGGTGCAGCCTAGATAGATCTAAGGGGGTACGACTTATTTGGGGCTTGGCTTGTGCTTACCATGCTCTATAGAACACTGTTCCGAAAAGAGAGTTTCCGAGCTGAGGTTCAAGCCAAAAAGGGAAATCCCCAAGTCAATTTTGATCAGTCAGAGGAGGCACCAGTAACAATATCAGTTGCCTCTGTGGAAGGCAAGAAATGGAAATGGATGTCCTCACGTCTAGAACGGAAAAAAGAAGTGGAGGAGGAGGAAACAGAAGATCCAGGTGACGGGTCTGGATCAGTATCGAGAAAGGCAAAAGGAAAAGTGGCATGAAGAAGAGAGTGATGAGGAGGAAATCTCTATTACTGTTTGTCGACCCCTGAAGGTGACTGAAATCCAAGGCATAAGAAAGGAGTACACACGGCACCAGAATGAATCTCTTGTTACCTGGTTGCTTCGCTGTTGGGACAGCTGGGACGGTAGCTTGTTGTGATGTGACAGGCCCTTCCCCATATTCTGGAAGAATCTTAGTGACGTGTAATACAGTGGGTGTAGACAAAAAGGCGTAGGTTATATAAGAATGTGTCTGTTTCAATAAATTGCCATTTTGCCACTTCATCTCCTTGGTGTCACTTGGTAATTGGCCTAGCTGCTGCTTCAGTTGAAGGCGAGAGATCGTAAAGAAATTAACGATCATAAAGCCTTCATGTGTATCATTAAAAATCTCAGCTATTAGACACAAGCGCTTTCCAGATCGAGCAAGGAACAACAGTAAATTGCACTGCGTGTTTCCTTGTGGCGTTACCTACGTGACCACAGAGAAGACATGAGGAAGTGGCATGACCAGCCTACTCCTGTACTATGAGCACGGGTGAGAGAACTACAAAACAGTCCAACCACCAGTACGGCTGCTCCAGTTATCACAGGTAACCAATAGAGGGGCCCTGCCCTCAGTCAAGGGAGTGGAAGGGATAATAGAGTTTATTGGACTGTGTGGATTTGATGGCCTGGCACATCAGAACCACAGAAATATAAGGCACTGGTGGATACCGGTGCACAGTGCACCCTAATGCCCTCCAGTCATGAAGGGACAAAATCAATCCATATTTCTGGATATCTCTCAAGAATTGACTGTGTTGGAGGCTGAAATAAGCCTCACTGGTAAAGACTGGAAAAAACATCCTATGTGAGTGGCCCAGGGTTTCCGTTCATACTTGGTATTGATTACCTCAGAAGAGGGCATTTCAAGGATACTAAGGGGTATCACTGGGCCTTTGGAATCGCTGCTGTAGATATGGACAACATTAAGCAGCTGTCAGTTTTACCTGGCCTGTCAGAGGACCCGTCTGTTGTGAGGCTGCTACGAGTAAAAATAAAAGAGCAGCAGGTACCGATTGCTACAAAGACAGTGCACAGACGGCAGTATCGCACCAACAGGGATTCCTTGCTCCCCATTCATGATTTGATTCGCCAGTTGGAGAATCAGGGAGTGATCAGTAAAACTCACTCACTTTTTAACAGTCCCATATGGCCAGTGCGTAAAGCCAGTGGAGAATGGAGGGTGACAGGAGACTACCGTGGCCTGAATGAGGTCACACCCCCACTGAGTGCTGCTGTGCTGGAGAGCAAATAATTCAAATTCTTCTATGAGCCAGTTTTGCTATTAAGTGAAGCAAAGTAAAAGGGCCTGCCCAGGAAATTCAGTTCTTAGGTATAAAGTGGCAGGATGGATGTCATCACATCCCAACAGTGATTGACAAAATCACTGCCATGTCTCCACCAACTAGCAAGAAAGAGACACAATCTTTCCTGGGTGTAGTGGGCTTTTGGAGGATGCACATTCCAAACTACAGCCTCATTGTAAGCCCCCTTTATCAGGTGATGCAGAAGAAGAATGATTTTGCATAGGGCCCAGAGCAGCAGCAGGCTTTTGAACAGATTAAACAGGAGATAGCCTGTGCCATGGACCTGGGACCAGTACGGACTGGACAGGATGTAAAGAACATCCTCTATACTGCTGCTGGAGAGAAAGGTCCCACTTGGAGTTTGTGGCAAAGAGCCTCAGGAGGGACCCAAGGCTGACCCCTGGGATTTTGGAGCTGAGCGTACAAGGGGTCTGAAGAGTGCTACACTCCAACTGAGAAGGAGATCTTAGCCACGTATAAGGGGGCTCGGGCTGCTTCCGAAGTAGCTGGTACTGAAATGCAGCTCTTTCTGGCACCTCGACTGTCAATGATGAACCGGATGTTGAAAGGGGAGGTTCCCTCCACCCATCATGCTACCGATGCCACCTGGAGCAAGTGGATTGCACTGATTAGACAACAAGCGCGGATGGGGAACCTCAATCGTCCAGGAATTTTAGAAGTGATCATGAACTGGCCTGAAGATAAAAAGTTTGGAACATCACCAGGAGAAGAAGTGTCATGTGCTAAAGCGGCCCCACCATACATCGAACTACCAGAAAATGAAAAGAAATATGCTCTTTTCACTGATGGATTATTTCATATTGTAGGGAAGCATCGGAGATGGAAAGCTGCTGTTTGGAGCCCCACACGACAGATCGCAGAGGCCACTGAAGGTAAAGGAGAATCAAGTCAGTTTGCAGAGGTAAAAGCTGTCCAGCTGACCTTAGATGTGGCTGAACGGGAGAGGTGGCCAATGCTTTATCTTTATACTGACTCATGGATGGTGGCAAATGCCTTATGGGGGTTGTTACAGCAGTGGGAACAAAATAACTGGCAACAGAGGTGTAAACCTATTTGGGCTGCTGAACTGTAGAAAAACATAACTGCTCAAAAAAAAGATATGATTGTAAAGGTGTGTCACGTGGATGCACACTTGCCCAAGAGTCGGGCTATTGCAGAGCAACAAAACAACCATCAGGTAGATCGAGCTGCCAGAATTGAGGTGGCTCAAATAGACTTGGACTGGCAGAACAAGAGTGAATTATTTCAAGCTTGATGGTTCCATGAGACCTCAGGCCATCAAGGAATGGACATAACATATAATTGGGCTAGAGACTGAGGGGTGGACTTAACTATGGATGCTATTGCACTGGTTATTCATGACTGTGAATCATGTGCCATAATTAAACAAGCCAAGAATATGAAGCCTCTCTGGGGGGAAGGCCAAGGCAAAAGTATAAATATGGGGAGGAGTGACAGGTGAATGATGTCACCTTGCCAGGATCTCATAATGATAAGCGTTTTGTGCTTACCATGGTGGAAGCAACCACTGGGTGGCTTGAAACATACACAGTACCCCATGCTACTGCCAGAAACACAATATTGGGTTGTTAGAAACAAGTCCTATAGAGACATGACACCTCAGAAAGAACTGAGTCTCATAATGGGACACATTTCAAAAATTCCCTTAATAAATACTTGGGCCAAAGTTCATGGCATTGAGTGGATTTATCATATCCCCTACCATGCACAAGCTTCTGGTAAAATTAAAAGATACAATGGGGTGTTTGGGGTGTTGAAAACTATGTTGAAAGCAATGGGTGGTGGAACACTGAAGCACTGGGAAAAGCATTTGCATGTGGTGCAAGGATGCTGTTAAAGTTCATATCCCACATGTGCTCTGTGTCTCATCACAGGATGTGGGGTGTGAGAAGGGCCCCGTCTGAACAAGCAGTCAATCCCAGTGAAACTCTGAACTTCAGATCTCTCAGTTCCAGTGCCCTCCTGTGCACACTCTCCCATAGTTTGATGTTCTTTATGTTCTGCATTGCCCAGAAGTGCACCCAGTGCTCCAGGTGAGGCAGTAGCAATGCAGAGCAGAGAGGGACAAACCTTTCTCCCACCCAGCTGGCAATAAGTTGCTTGATGCACTTTAGGGGACTGTTGGCCTTCTTGGCTGGCTGGGCACACTGCTGACTCACTTAAAATTTTATGTTGAGCAGGACCCCCAATCCTTTTCAGTCAGACGTCTCTCATGTGTCCAATATACAGACAGTGTTTATGTCCAGGGTTGCCCATACCCAGGTGCACAATCAGGCACTTGTTCTTGTTATGCGTTATGCACTTGGTGCTTAGTACCAACTGGTACCCACTTCTCTGACTTGTCCACATCTCTCTGCAAGTCCTCTCCACTCTCAGTGGAGGCAACAGCACCTCCTCATCTGGTCTCATCAGCAAACTTGCTCAGAACATCTTCTAGTCCTGCATTGAAGTCATCTGCATAAACATGAAAGGAAAGTGGCCCTAAAATGGAACCCTGGGGAACTCTGGAAGTGACCATCTACCAGCCCGATGGAACCCACTGATTATAATCCTTTGGGACAGAACTACTGGCCAACTGCTCACCCACCACTGCTGGTGAACCTGAAAGGCAAAATGTCAGCGTGCTGGGACAAACAGACAAACACCAATATAGTTACATATAGCTGCGTCAATTTATTGCCCGAAAAGCCATGATTTTAAAGGAGACAGACAAGGGTGTCCAAAAATCACAGACGCTAATTGGAGGAAAGCTACTGCAATAACAACCATATAACCCCCCTTCAAAGCCACGAGCCATTCATTCTTTTCCTAGAGATTTCCTTTTTTCTCATGCTGTTTATCCTGCTCCATAGCTGCTGCTCTGTGAACTCCTTATCTCAATCCATGGCTGCTGCTCTGTAAAATTCTTCTTGTATTACAAAACACCATGTTCTCTTTCTGTCTAGCTGTATGCAGGAATTTCTGTCCAGAAGGGTGCTGGAGAAATAGTATCAAAAGCTCTACTGAAATCCTCAAGGATTGCATCAACTGCCTTCCCTTGTTCAGCTCAATGGATAAAGGTATCATAAAAAGACCTGAAATTAAATAGGACCTTCCTCTCAGGATCTTGTGTTGTCTGTGACCAATGACAGAATTGTCCTTCAGCTGTTTTTCCATAACTCCCACCATCACATTCTCCATAATTTTACCAGGTGCTGGAGTGAGACTGACAGGTCCATAATTGCCCCTGTCATCTTTCTTGCTCTTCCTTACAATGAGACAACATTTGCCAGCTTCCTGTCAACAGGTATGACCTTAGATTTATTAGATGCCATTGAAATGCGAGCCCAGAGCATGCTAAAGTGTCATCAGTGCAAGAACGTAGATGTGCCATAGCTTTGCAATGCCTTGAAATCCAGACTATGCCACAGATGGAGCAGAGAGGAAAATCTGCCTCTTCTGTTCTGAGCTCATCCTTTTGATAAGCTGAATATCACTACGTACTCCATGGAGTCAGGTGCAAAAGACACAATGGGTGCCCTAAGCACGGGGCTGAGTTGGTATTTAGGATGGCCAAGAATACCTCCCTTCTGGCCCTCAGCTAATCCTCCAGAAGGAGGTGTCTATCTCATAGATTTTCCGTCACAGTTTACAAGCACTAGCACAAAACTAGGATCACCCAAGGCACCTTGGGCATCACTGAGAGACTGTGTACGAGCAGTGCAGTCCCTGTGGAATAAAAACCAAGGATTCAGATGAGGGACTCACACACAGACACCTCACTGTGCACATCTGAACTCAGCTAGGTGAACTTGCAGCCCCCGTGGTTCTTTGAAAAACTGATCCCAATTCAGCCCCAGGGTTTCCATCTGAGGATGAGATGCCTAACACTAGAATAAGGATGGGATGGTCTGTTGATAACAGGACAAAAGGAAATGGATTTAAATTAAAAAGGGGAGACATAGGTTAGATGTGAGGAACCTATTTTTTTACACAGCAACACTGGAAATAGTTGCCCTTAGAGGCTGTGCATGCCTGATGGATGGGATCCTGGGTTTACTCTGGGTTTACCCTCACGTCAATCCAGGTTTCTACTCATACTTTTCTCTAGGTGAACTCTCACTTTACTCAAGGTTTTACTCACAATTCACCATCAGGGAGTGTGATCGGGAGATGGGCTGGTGGAGTGACTTGCTGGCATCACCGAGGGAAGGCTGCCAGGCAGATACCCCCAGAAAAGTGGTTGACTCCGTGCCCTGTCACAGTCAGACAGACCTGACTGATGAGGAGGGTTGGAAGAGAGTCCCAACTCAACATCACAGGAGCCCCCCCATGCCTGCCTAGCCCTCGACCCCTGATCCATCTAAGCAACAGGTTTGACACTCTGAAATCTGAAGGAGATAAGAATAGGGAGGCAATGGAGGATCTGCCTAGGAGGGAACCTAATGCAAGGCAGTCACTACCAAGCCTTGTGACTTCCTCTGCCATGAAAGAAAGAAGGGTGGCCGTGGTGGGTGACTCCCTTCTCAGAGGAATAGAGGGCCCCATTTGCAGACTGGACCCGAGTTGTCAGGAAGTCTGCTGCCTTCTTGGCTTCAGGTCAGGGACATAATGAGGAAACTCCCCATGCTGGTTAGGTCCACTGATTATTTTCCACTACTCGTAGTTTAGGTGGGCAGTAATGAAATTTCTTAGATAAGACTGCAAACTATAAAAAGAGATTTCAGGAATTTAGGCCATTTAGTTCACAAAGTGGGAGATCAAGTGATTTTTAGTTCTATACCTTCAGGGGCAGTGAGGGACACGGAGCAGGCTTGGAAAGCAAAGCAATGAACAATTGTCTCAGAGGTTGGTACTGAGCCAGAAACTTTGAGTTCTTTGATCACAGGACAGTTTACTTGGCCCATGGTCTGTTATCCATGAATGGAACCCAACTGTCTCAAAGGGGGAAGTGAATCCTAGCACAGACGGTAGCGGGGCTTATCGAAAGAGAATTTTTTTTCTTCAGACTGCCTGCTATGGTGCAGTGTTTTGGTTCTAGGAGAAAACCATTGATAACACTCTGATGTTTACAGCTGCTGCTAAGCAGTGTTGTACGGAGCCAAGGCCATGGTCAGTAAAGGGCACATGGAGCTGGGAGGGAACAGAGTGAGGACAGCTGACTGATAGTGGCCAAAGGGATGTTCTCTATCACCTGACAGCAAGCAGAAATTGTATTGAAAGGGATGGGAGTGCATCTCAGTCTCTTCACTGCCCAGGGCCAAGCTGAGCATCAGTCTGGTGGTGCTGAGCAAGTGCTTGTGCATCAGTTGTTACATACGATTCCATATCAACGGATATATAGTGATAACTATTACTCCTCTCCTTTATCTCTTAGTAAACTGCTTTGTTACAACCCACAAGTTGTACTTTTTTTCCCAGTTCTCATCCCCATCCCACTGGGAATGGGACAGTGCACCAAGCACTGTGTGCTGCTGAGCCACATGTTGGGTTCAACAACCACTGTCATTTCGGTGCCTGATGTGAGGCTCCAAGGGTTGAGATAACAGCACATCTGTCCAGAGCGAGATAACTCAGGGCTTTGTGGGAGCTGGAGAAGTGCAGGCCATGGTGCTGATATGTGTGGATGTGCTCCCTATGTGTGGAGCTTGTTGAGTCTTCTCATGAAGCTTCACTGCACAGCTCCTTACTTGATGCTTGGTTGCTGGATTAGGGTATTTATTTTGCTGTGCTGTTTGACCTCAGTTTGTACCACGATAAAATTGGCAGCTGACAAAGTGAAGTTTTGTGCACATTCAGCTCTCTGGTCATCTTTGGGTTTTGGAAGTAACATTGTCCATATGATTAGGAATTACACAATTTACATTGTCGCCTCTGTGAGTCCGGGGGTGTACTGGATATTGTGTTGAGGGACATGGTTTAGTGGGAGCTATAGGTAATAGGTGAACGGTTGGACTGGATGATCTTTTAGGCCTTTTCCAGCCTTGGTGATTCTAAGAATCTATGATTGAGGTTAAACAATTATTCAGGAATATCACTGAGAGATCTGCCCCAAGGTGAGAAGGCTCTGCATGGCAGAGGGTGTGGGACAGTCTGGGCAGCTGCCTGGAGCGGTGGGCACCCCCAGGGCTTTGGAACTTCATCTCTGAGCAACTGCAGGATCCTGAGAAACTGGTAGAATAGTGGGGGCAGGTCTGCTGTGGCACTGGTATGACTGCAGTGTGCCAGATCCAGAGAGCTGGATCTGCTGACAGTGCCGCAACCTCTGCAACTCCTGGCACAGACCCTGCAGCAGCTCCAAGGTTTTGCTACACGTCCTGCAGTTGCTCCAAGCTCTGGGACAGATCCCGCTGTCACTCCATCCCTCATAATGAGCTCTGCAGTCACTCCTGCTACGGGTCCTGTAGCTGTTCCAAGTATGGTAATAAGAAAATGGTACAAATTCCTCCCAAGGGAGGAAGTACAGCCCTGCGGTGGCTCCAACCCCTCCAATGAGCCCAGTGGCTGCTCCAACATAGTCACAGGTCCTGTGGTGGTTCCAGCTCTGGCAATGAACTCTGAGGTCACTTCAACTCCTGCAACAGCCTGACAGCCACTTCAGCTCCTACAGTGAACCCTATGGCTGTTAAAACCCCTGCAACTAGTCCTGGCCTTGCAAACAGATATGCATATGTATTAGTATCTGTGCATATATGATTGCAACTGCATATGTTGTATATGTGTGAAAATATACTAAATATATTATATATGTATAAATACATTTGTCATAATTATTATCCTTTTCTTTTTCTCTTTGTCTCAACCCATAAACTTTAAACCACAGCACTGCCCCAAGACGCTTACGGATCTCCTTGGGACTATTCAATCTGATCTGGTCACACACTGAAGAGCACCAGAAGATCTCGAGGTTTTCTCAGGGAGGAGCTCCTGAGGTATATTCCTTACACCAGCTCTGGAAGAGGCCTCCAGTTCTCTGGTCCTGCTCTAAAGGGGACCTCTTGTTATGGCAGTGCCAGCAAGGAGACCAGCTCTGACACAGCCATTCGTATTGCTGGCTACTGACTGCAGCCCTGGATTGCTGCTGAAGAGACAACGGGACTGTTGCAAGACACACAAGACCTTTATTCCAGAACAAATGAGAGGACTTGAGGGCACTGTGTCAGTGTAAAGCAAGCAGTAATGAAAAGAGCACATTGTGCTGCTGTCTGCGACTGTACCTCCACCAGACCCAGACAAAGTAGGAAGAGAGAAGAGATAAACAAAAGTCTATTTTGAAAGCCTTTTAGGAATCTTTTAAACTATTCAGGGAATCTGGTTCCATGTTTACACAATCTCTTGGAGCGAGAAAACAGAAAGTAGGTGGGAAAGAAGTGAAATAAATTTTTATTTATATGTTCAATAACATTTTTTTTGCGGGTTACTATATCACACACAATCAAACAATCAGAGATGCATAAAACATAAAGAACCATCACTGGGAATCCTGTGAGGAACATGTGCACTTTATGGAAGCTGGAATAGTGCTTATTGCAGCAACTTCCTGAGAGCGTGCTTGATCTCCCTGTTCCTCATGCTGTAGATAATAGGGTTCATTGTTGGAGGAACCACTGAGTACAGAAGTGCCACTGTCAGATCCAGAAGTGGGGAAGAAATGGACGGGGGCTTCAGGTAGGCAAAAAAGGCAGTGCTGAGAAACAGGGAGACCACGGCCAGGTGAGGGAGACATGTGGAGAAGGCTTTGTGCCGTCCCTGCTCAGAGGGCATCCTCAGCACAGCAAGGAAGATCTGCACATAGGACACAACAATGAAAACAAAGCAGCCAAAGAATAAATTGGCACTAAAAATGAGAAACACAAATTCCATGAGGTAGGAGCCAGAGCAGGAGAGCTTGAGGATCTGGGGGATTTCACAGAAAAACTGGCTGACAACATTGCCTTGGCAGAGAGGCAGTGAAAACGTACTGGCAGTGTGCAGCAGGGAATTGAGAACCCCAGTGCCCCAGGCAGCTGCTGCCATGGTGGCACAAGCTCTGCTGTCCATCAAGGTCCCGTAGTGCAGGGGCTTGCAGATGGCAACGTAGCGGTAATAGGACATGATGGTGAGAAGGGAATACTCTGCTGAGATGAAGAAGACATAGAAAAAGAGCTGTGCAGCACATCCTGTGTAGGAGATGGCCCTGGTGTCCCAGAGGGCGTTGGCCAAGGCTTTGGGGAGAGTGGTGGAGATGCAGCCCAGGTCGAGGAGGGCCAGGTTGAGGAGGAAGAAGTACATGGGGGTGTGCAGGCGGCGGTCGCAGGCTACGGCTGTGCTGATGAGGCCGTTGCCCAGGAGGGCAGCCAGGTAGATGCCCAGGAAGAGCCAGAAGTGCAGGAGCTGCAGCTGCTGCGTGTCTGCCAACGGCAGCAGGAGGAACTCACTGATGGAGCTGCTGTTGGACATCTGCTGCTGTTGGGCTTGGAGTCCTGTTCAGAGTGCAGAAGATAATGACAAGTCCAGACCATTCTCAGAGACAGTTCTTCTGCTGTACTGTGAAATGTATTCATTTACCTTTGGATAATTTTCATTTAACTCCATAACTTCAATTTATTTTCGTGAGCTTCACCGTCACTACAGAAGTAGAAGATTAAGGAGCTCTTACTTTTTTCTCATTTCATAATCATATCCCAGACTCCTGAATACTTTCCTGTTAGGTGCCCTTTACTCATCACATATTTTTACTCCAGCTTCTCTTAGACCCCCAGCCCCAGCCTTTTTGCACTTCAATATGTCTTAGACAAATATGCCTGTTTGCAGGGTAAGTGCAATATTAAAGTCTTCAGATAACAACAAACTGATTCTTTCCTTTTAGAAATGAGAGGTTGAAAGCACAACCTGTGTCACTGTTCACAAAACAAGCAATTGATTGAAGAAATACTTGTGAGTAACATAGCTGTGTTTTAAATTTTACAGCCCCTATTCTATTTCTGCCTCCAGTCCTTTCTGCTTTCCCTCAGAAAAATAATTGCAAAATCCCTGCCTTCGCTCTCCTCTTGCCAAGACCGTTCACAAACATTCAGTTGTGCAGTGGAGCTGTGATCCCCTGCCCCAGGCAGCAGCTGTGGCAGCACAAGCCCTGCCGGGGGGCTCCTTCCCCCCACCCGTCTCCCCGCAGCGCCCTGGGCAGCTCCCCAGGCAGGCTGAGTGCTGAGCCTGGCAGGCGGCAGAGTCCCATACCCGGCACACAGCCCCTGGGGCACAGCAGGGACCCTGCTCTGCAGGACAGCCCTCGGCACCCGCCTGCAGCCCCGGCTGCACAGCCTGCAGCCGTGCTGGGACACGCAGCCCTCAGGGCTGTGCTCTGATACTGCATCACAGAAGCCCTCAGTTGGAGCAGAAGGCTTTTAACATAGTAAAGAATCATGCGGTGCCTGCAGCCAGATCAGCTATGGGGTGTCCCAGATTGTTGATCCCTCCAGGAAAAGAAGCTCCATTGCCTACTGCTAGACACTTACCATGCTGTGGTCTGTTATCAATGCTCCAGCAGTCAGCTCACAGCAGGCTCACACTGTGTGAACTCTGTACGCTCTCTCTCCCTTCTCTTCTATCCTCATGTCAACTGCTGATGAAGCCCCAGCCTTGCTGTGCTGCGCACAAGAGATGCACCTTGGCACATCTAAAACATTGCCCACATTTATGAGCTCCCTGTATCTGAGGAGCCCAGTTCATATCAGTAACAGATGATGTCATTTTTTATCCTTCCCACTCATCTCCCCTGTGGTGTCCCAGGGTCCTCATGGCCAACTGCTCCTGAAAGACAACAGCATCATGACAGTACATTAAAATCTGTTGAATTAAACACCAGATTTCTAGTGGTCAGTGACTAATTCCAGACATGTGCTGAGTCCTCCCAGAGAGTGTTTGCTCAAAGAGGGCACTCATACAAGGACAGGATATCATAGAATCATAGAATCACCAAGGTTGGAAAAGACCTAAAAGATCATCCACTCCAGCTGGTCACCTATCACCAATAGCTCCCACTAATCCATGTCCCTCAACACAACATCCAGTCATTCCTTGAACTCCTCTAGGGTCAGTGAATCCACCACCCCCACACTGGGAAGTCCATTCCAGGTCCCAAAGTTCAGGATGTGGCACTTGGTCTTGGTGAACCTCATCCCATTAGCTTCAGCCCAGCTCTCCAGCCTGTCAAGATTCTTAAGCAAGGCCTTGCTAACTTCAGGCACATCCACACTCCCAGCAGAGCAGAGACCCCATGTATCATGTAGTGTTATTCTGCTAACCAACAGAAGAGGCCAGTCTTTCTCTATGCTCCATCTGTTTCATACTCTAGAGTTCAAGGCACTGCAAAGCTCTGGCACATCTATGTCCTTACAATGATGACACCTTAGTATGCTCTGGGCTCGCATTTCAATGGCATCTAATAAATCTAGGGTCATACCAGTTGACGGGAAGCTGGCAAATGTTGTCTCATTGTCAGGAAGAGCAACAAAGATGACAGGGGCAACTATGAACTTGTCAGTCTCACTCCAGTGCCTGGTAAAATTATGGAGAAAGTGATGGTGGGAGTGATTGAAAATCACCTGAAGGACAATTGTGTCATTGGTCACAGCCAACACAAGTTCCCGAGGGGAAGGTCCTGTTTAACTATAGGTCTTTTTATGACAATGTTAGTGAATTGGTTGACCAAGGGTTGACAGTTGATGTTATCCTTCAGAATTTTAGTAGAGCTTTTGAGACTATTTCTCACAGCACCCTTCTGGACAGAACATCCTGCATACGGCTAGACAGAAACAGAATGTGGTGGGTGAGATGTTGGCTGGTAGGTCAGGCCCAAAGGATTAGAGTCAATGGGTTCCAACAGGCTGGTAGATGGTCACTAGCAGGGTTCCCCAGAGCTCCATTTTAGGGTCACTTCTCTGTCATGTTTTTGCGAATGACTTGCATGCAAGACTTTTTGTTGATGTTCGCTGATGATACCAGATGAGGAGGTGCTGCTGCCTCCACTGAGGGTGGAGAGGACTTGCAGAGAGATGTGGACAAGTCAGAGAAGTGGGTACCAGTTGGTACTAAGCACCAAGTGAATAACGTCTAACAAGAACAAGTGCCTGATTGTGCGACTGGGTAGGGGCAAACCTGGACATAAACAGAGAATGTATAAGGGACACTGGAGAACGCTCTGACTGAAAAGGACTGGGGGTTCTGGTCAACATCAAATTGGAAGTGAGTTCGCAATGTGCCCAGGCAGCCAGGAAAGCTAACGGTCCCCTGGAGCGCATCAGGGAATTTATTGCCAACTGGGTGAGGGAAAGGGTTGTTCCTCTTTGCTCTGCATTGCTACAGCCTCACCGGGAGCACTAGGTGCACTTCTGACCAATGCAGAACATAAAGGACATCAAGCGATGGGAGGGTGTGCACAGGAGGGCACTGGAACTGAGAGATCTGAAGTTCAGAGTTTCACTGTGATTGACTGCTTGTTTAGATGGGGCCCTTCTCACACCCCACATCCTGTGATGAGACACAGGGCACACATGGGACATGAACTTGACATTATCATTGTACCCAATGCAGAGCCTGGGATCTCTGTCCCCATGTCTTTCATTTAACATCATACAGACCTCCATCCCACTGCCCCAGGAAGGGCCCTGAGCCAACATGAGAGACAGGATCTCCCTGCCAAGGGTCTGTTTGCTTCTTAAGACAAAAAAGGATTTTCTTAGCATCAGAGCCACCATGCCAGTGCCTTTACCTGACTGGAGTCATGGTTTACAATTATCTGCTCTAACTAGTGCCTTGGGAAGCTTGCTTGCTAATGGCCCTCAGTGGTCCCATTAATACTCCAAGAAACTTCACTGTTGCTTCTGACTTTGTCTTGCTGAGCACTTTGTTCAAACTTCTCTCTGCACTGGAGGTTGATGGATGCAGCACCAAATACTCCCTGGGGCCCATTCTAACCTAAAGAGCCTCTTGTGCCTTGTACCTTCCTGTTCTCTTCTTCAGGTTTTCAGAAGTTGTTCAGCAAAATGGAGACAGCTTAAAGAGCAAGAATCCAAAATGCATTTATTATCTATTTATTTATAGTTTGTTTTATACAAGAAGTTAAAGAAGCACTTTGCATCTGATGTCAATCCAAGATGTGCCCAATGAGTTCTATTCTGTTTCTGTGTGGACAAAGTTCCTCCTCAACATCTTCAACCCAGTTCTACTCACATTGGCCCCATGGGACTTGCATCACTTTTCCTCACATCACTCTTCTCCTCTACCGTCACCCGCTCAGTGTTAAACCTCCTTTGTACCAACTCCCACTGGCTTTCCACAGAGAACCAGCTGCACACAGAGAAAGAAAGAATTCTCTTTATTTACGGCCAACAAACAGAAGGAAAGGTGATGCAATTGAATGAACAGTCAAACACAGTAATCAACTGCATGCCATGTCCAAGCTGCTTCTATTGAGGTTTATCTTTCATAGGGAATATTTGCACAATAAATGAGTTAGACACAGATAGGAGGGGATAGATAGAATCACGGTGAAGGATTTGACAACAGACTTTTGAGGAATGGAGCAAATTTCAGTAATCTCCCTGGGATAGATCAGCCAGGGAGTTGGGAGGTATCAACTTAGAATTGAACAGGACTCATGAGTATTTCACACACTGAGATGGGCTGACATGTTCTTATTGATTTCTATCTTTGTCTTCAACTCTTTTTTTCACTTTTACTGATATTAATGAACATCTTTCAAAATTCATGCTTTTTTTAAAGCATGAAAAAATAAAACAAAGGAAGAGAAAAAGAAAAAAAAAATGAAAGAGAAAGGGAAAAATGAAAAGGAAAATGAAAATGAAAATGAAAAGGAAAAGGAAAAGGAAAAGGAAAGGGAGAAGGAAAAGGAAAAAGAAAGAGAAAAAGTAAACACAGGAAGGGCTAGATAGAATCACGGGGAAGGAGTTGACAGCACAGTCCATCAGACTTTGGTGAGATGGAGCAAATTTGAGGCATCCCCCTAAAAGTCAGAAATCAGACAGATAATTGGGAGGTATCTGACTGAACAAAGAGCAAGGGATGGGGAAATCTGTAGGCTGTGGCAGGAGCGTGTGTCTAAGTGGCCTGCTGAAAACATGCCCTTAACCACAGCCATTTATTTAGGAGAGCTGGAGACACCTGGAGCATGAGGGACATCAAATAGGCATCAGGGAAGAGCAGCGGCGGGCGCCAGGATTTAGTCACAGGGCATTGACACTGGCACTGCTGTCTGTGTCCCCGAACTTGGAGGTATAAGTGTCCATCAAACACAGTTCTGGAAAACATCGTAGTTTCAGAAAAAGAAAAAAAAAAAAGAAAAGACATAAAATCACCTCAAAGATTCATATTTACAACTTAAAATGGAACAAGACTCATGAGAATTTCACATGTTGAGAAGGGTTAACACATTTTCATTGATTTTGATCTTTGTCTTCAATTCTTTGTCTTAATTTTATTGACATTAATGAACATCTTTTAAGCTTGTAGCCTCAAATAAATAAATAAATAAATAAATAAATAAATAAATAAATAAATAAATAAATAAATAAATAGAGATCCATTTGTGTCTTGCACTTGGCCTGATGCCCCTTTGATCTTCACAGTTCCCACCAGACCTTCATTGACGGAGAGTATGAGATCCAGCAGAGAACTTCTCTTTGGATCCTCCATGGCTTGGTCAAGAATCTGTCATCTGTGCTCTCCACGGATCTGCTAGATGGCACATGCCCTGCTGTGCTGTCCCTGCAGCAGATACTGGAGTGAAAAATGCTCCAAAAGGGGACGATACCCTGACAACATCAGGCTCCCATCTGTCTGCAGAGGGCACCTTCCACTTGCTCTCCATGATCAAGAAGCCAGGATCAGACACTGATGGTCTCCTCTGTTTGCCATTTCCATTAGCTCTGACCTGGCTGCTCTTCCATCCCCAGGCAGAGCTCAGTGCACTCTCACAGAGGGCAGTCGCCCTTCTTTGATTCTTCGCTCAACCATTGTAAAGACTCTGTATTCCCCTTCCGTTACAGTGCAGTTGTAGAAGCCATTTAACTGTGTCCCTATGGTCCAAACAGGAGCTCAGGCCCGCAGCTCATATATGGTATCAGTGTGCAGAAGTTGGCACACAGACATTAGAGCGATCATGGGTCTTGGAGTTGACAAAGCAACATGGACACTCCTAGGGCATGGCTTTCCTGAAGGTCCTGTGCTGCTCCTGCAGCTGCGAGTGAATTCACCGGACAGCCGGTGCTATCCCCTCTCTGGCCCCCAGCCGATGCCCAGGAAGGAGCTGTCTATCTCAGGGATTTCCCACACGGTTTACAAGCACTGGCACACATCAGGAGCAGCCCAGGCACCTTGGGCATCACCCAGTGTCTGTGTGTAAGCATCTACGTCCCTGCTGAAGGGTCGAGGACTCAGAGCAGGAGCTCACATGCAGACAACTCCTTGTGCACTTCTGAAGTGAACCAGAGGAATCCCAGCTCCTGTGGGTGTGTAGGGAGCTAAATCCCATTTCAGCTCCAGGATTTCTGTCAACGGATGAGACTCCTGCACTGCCTCAGCTGGATCACTGTCCTGCACAGGGAAAGTCCAAACCTCCTGTCCTTGTCTGGTTGCCCTTTGTGCTTCATCAAACAAACTCTATTAGTACTCGCTATATGTCTCCAATCAGTCACTGACCACTGGACATGTGGTGGTTAATTGAGCAGATTTCAAAGCACAGTCATGATGCTGTTGTCTTTCAGGAGCTGTTGGCCATGAGGACCCAGGGACATGTCAGGGGAGATGAGTGGGAAGGATAAAAATGACATAATCTGTAGCTGAGCTGGGCTGGGCTCCTGGGACACAGGGAGCTCATAAAAGTGGGCAGAGATGCAGAGAGACAGCTGTGCCCAGGAGCAGCTCTCGTGCACAGCACAGCCTGCAGGTGACAGAAGAAGAGAGAAACTGGAGAGAGCTTACAGGACGTGTGTGGGGTGAGAGGGCTTCGAGCTCACTGCAAGAGGTTTCCTCACAGATCATGACAGGGTAAGTCTCACTGCAGACCATGCAGATGCTTTTCATAGAGGGTTAACTTAATCTGGGACATCCCGTAGCAGATCTGGCTGCAGGCACTGCATACTCCTTTACTGTGTTAAAAGCCTTCTGCTCCAGCAGAGGTCTTCCCTGCTTCAGTGTAAGAGCACAGCCCTGAGGGCTGCGTGTCCCAGCACGGCTGCAGGCTGTGCAGCCGGGGCTGCAGGGCGGGTGCCCAGGGCTGTCCTGTAGAGCAGGGTCCCTGCTGTGCCCCAGGGGCTGTGTGCCGGGTATGGGACTCTGCCGCCTGCCAGGCTCAGCACTCAGCCTGCCCGGGGAGCTGCCCAGGGCGCTGCGGGGAGACGGGTGGGGGGGAAGGAGCCCCCGGCAGGGCTTGTGCTGCCACAGCTGCTGCCTGGGGCAGGGGATCACAGCTCCACTGCACAACAGGATGTTTGTGAGGGCCCTTTGCAAGAGGAGAACGAAGGCAGGTTTCCATTTCCTATTCTGGGGCAAAAAGGATTGGAGTCAGAAACCTAAAAGGGGCTGTCAGAGATCTGAGAATTTTTTTCAGTCATTTGCTTGTTTTGTGAACAGTCACACATGATGTGCTCTCAGTCTACCCCTTCTCTAAGAATGGAACCAATTGTAATTATCTTCAGTTTCTGCAGGCATGAATAATTTGCTTATCATAAAAACAGGCAGCATTATCTAACTGAAACTGTATGTCACTGAAGCTGGGGTAGGGGGCTCTAAGAGCACTTGGGGTAAAGATAAGACAAGAAACAGAAGGAAATATCCAGGGAGAAGGGATAAGAAAAGAAGAGGTAGTTCAGAGCTCCATATGCTGCTTCTGCTTTAGGAATGCTAAAATACATGAAATTAAATGCAAGTAATGGTGCTAAATGTACACTGTTGTAGGAGAATTAAAACATTTCATATTATAGCAGGAGGAGTGTGTCTGAGAATGGTCTGGACTTGTCATTATCTTCTGCACTCTGAACAGGACTCCAAGCACAACAACAGCAGATGCCCAACAGCAGCTCCATCAGTGAGTTCCTCCTGCTGCCGTTGGCAGACACGCGGCAGCTGCAGCTCCTGCACTTCTGGCTCTTCCTGGGCATCTACCTGGCTGCCCTCCTGGGCAACAGCCTCATCAGCACAGCCGTAGCCTGCGACCGCCGCCTACACACCCCCATGTACTTCTTCCTCCTCAACCTGGCCCTCCTCGACCTGGGCAGCATCTCCACCACTCTCCCCAAAGCTATGGCCAACACCCTCTGGGACACCAAGACCATCTCCTATGCAGGATGTGCTGCACAGCTCTTTTTCTTTCTCTTCTTTGCCTCAGCAGAGTGTTCCCTTCTCACCATCATGTCCTATGACCGCTACGTTGCCATCTGCAAGCCCCTGCACTACGGGACCTTGATGGACAGCAGAGCTTGTGCCACCATGGCAGCAGCTGCCTGGGGCGCTGGGGTTCTCAATTCCCTGCTGCACACTGCCAGTACGTTTTCACTGCCTCTCTGCCAAGGCAATGTTGTCAACCAGTTTTTCTGTGAAATCCCCCAGATCCTCAAGCTCTCCTGCTTAGAATCAAGTCTCAGGGAAGTTGTGTTTCTCTTTTTTAGTGCCAGTTTAGCCTTTGGGTGCTTTGTTTTCATAGTGGTGTCCTATGTGCAGATCTTCGTGGCTGTGCTGAGGATGCCCTCTGAGCAGGGACGGCACAAAGCGTTCTCCACATGCCTCCCTCACCTGGCTGTGGTCTCCTTATTTGTCAGCACTGGCATTTTTTCCTACCTGAAGCCCCCCTCCATCTCCTCCCCATCCATGGACCTGGTGGTGGCACTTTTGTACTCAGTAGTGCCTTCAACACTGAACCCTATTATCTACAGCATGAGGAACAGAGAGATCAAGCAGGCTCTCTGGAAGGTGTTGCAATAAGCACTATTCCAGCTTCAATAATGTGCACATCTTCCTCACATAGTTCCCAGTGATGGTTCTTTATGTTTTATTGATACATCATTGTTTGATTGTGAATGGTACAGCAATCTGTAGGAAAAAAAATTTGCAAATTATTTCACTTCTTTCCTACCCACTTTCTTTTTTCTCACTCCAAGAGCTCATATAAACAGATCTCCTGAATAGGTTAAAAGATACCTAAAAAGCTTTCAAAATTGACTATTCCTTAGCCCTTCTCTCTTGCTACCTTGTTTGGGTCTTAGGGAGGTACAGCCACAGACAGCAGAACACAGTGCTCTTTTAAATCCTGCTCTATTTACACTACCACAATGCTCTGAAGTCCTCTCATTTGTGCAGGCCTGAAGGTCCTATGCATCTCAAAACAGTCCAGTTGTCTCTACAGCAGCACTCCGGGGCTGCAGTCAGTAGCCAGCAATATGAACGACTGTGTCAGAGCTGGTCTCCTTCCTGGTACTGCCATAACAACAGGGCCCCTTCAGAGAAGGACCAGAGAACTGGAGGCCTCTTCCAATGCTGGTGTAAGGAATATATTTCAGGAGCTGCTCCCTGAGAATGCTTCGAGATGTTTTGGTGCTCTTTACTGCGTGACTAGGTCAGATTGAAGGGTCCCAAGGAGATCTGTAAGGGACTCAGGGCAGTGCTGTGGTTTAAAGTTTATGGGTTGAGATAAAGAGAAAAAGAAAATGATAATAATTATGACAAATGTATTTATATATACATAATATATTTAGAATATTTTCTCATATATACAACATATGAATTAGCAAACATATATGCACAGATAATAATACGTATGCAAAGCTGTTTGCAAGTCCAGGACTTGTTGCAGGGGTTTTAACAGCCACAGGGTTCACTGTAGGAGCTGAAGCGGCTGTCGGGGTATTGCAGGAACTGGAACAAGTGCAGAGCTCATTGCCAAAGCTGCAATCACCACAGGACCTGTGACTGAATTGGAGCAGCCATTGGGCTCTTTGGAGGGGTTGGAGTGACCACAGGGCTGAACCTCCTGGCACAGTTTACCTCCCTTTGGAGGAATTTGTTTCATTTCCTTATCACAATACCTGGAACAGCTACAGGACCTGTAGCAGGAGTGACTGCAGAGCTCATTATGAGGGGTGGAGTGACAGCGGGAGCTGTCCAGAGCATGGAGCAACTGCAGAACATGTAGCAAAAACATGCATCTACTGCCTATGAATATGTAGATGAGTTCTCGTAGATTTGTTGAATATGTATGAGCTTGGTTTTGAAATATATAATGATTCTGCATGCTTGTGTGCAAGACAGGAGGAGTGATTCCCCTTTGTACCCTGCTCTGAATAAACACATCCCTGCTTTATAACCTAACTCTGGGTTTCAGAGTTTGATTCCACAAGTCAGTTTGGTGACCCAGATGGAACCTGCTCTGTTCGGCTGCTGGACCAGCTGAGAGGGGGAACACTTTCGGCTCACCCCAAGATTTCTCTGCCCAACTGGAACGAAAGCAGTGTGCAAACTGCAGTGGGACACTGGTGGAGAAATCCTACCAAGCTAAGTGAGAGGGAACCTTCTCTGATTTCAAAGTTTCCCCTAGCAGATCCACTGGTGAAATTGTAGCTAGGGAAGCAGGATAAGGTGGTTTATTTCCTGGTGGATATGGGTGCTTCTTACTATGCATAAATGGCTTTTTAACAGCAGCAGAAACTATTGCCCCAAAGTGAAAAGTCTTGCTTTCTTAAGACTTTACAATTTATTCTAGGTAAACAGGTAGGAATACACAAAGGTTTGTAGATGCCACATTCACCAAAGCCTTTGCTAGGGCAAGAATTACTAGAAAAAATGGAAGTTGAAATAAAATCACACAGAATCACACAGAATCACACAGAATTACCCGGGTTTTCATGCCAAATTTGCTTGCCTTTTCTAATCAAATATTTACAAACAGTCTCACCATGCTGTCTGGCACCATGCTGTCTGGCATCATGAGGCAGCTCTCTGAACGAAACCATTAATTTTATGCTGCTCAGCATCGGCTGATTAGATGCTTTGTGGAGGAAGAATTGATATGAAAGCACAGAAATGAAATCAACAATAGTCTTGCCAAGCACTGTAGCCTCTTGCTACATGTTGCTTTCATTCGCCAACTGGTTTTATTCATTTATCTGAGGGAACAGTGAGTGAATCTTACTAGAGAATTGCACAGGCTGTGAAGCAGCACTCAGGAGCCTGACAGTGTGTGGCTTCCTTGCTATTTTCTTTCTGCACCTCTGCTCCCATCACTGGAGGTCAGCTCTCTGCTGTTTGTTTGAAGCACATTCTGCAACAGCTGTGACACCTAGGCATTACAAAATATAAAGAAACAAACAGGAAGATCTCAATCTCCTCCAGGCCAAACATTATTTGTGAGAAAGGTTGAAATAGGAATAGCTATGGGCCAGATAACCTGCACTGCACTTCTCCTACAAGTGCTAATTTCTAGTTGCCTTTGCCTTTCTGCCTTGTGCTGCAGTTAGTTTGTTCAGACTTACTTCAAAGCCCGTGGATCTGAGGGCTTCTGGGTGGTGCCCTGGGGTTGCAGAGGGAGCAGGATCTCTGCCTGTCTGTTTTAGATGTGTAAATAGTCTTTACTGTTCTGATACCTCAGTTCTTTCTGCCTTGATAGTCCATGTCTTTCCAGATGAGGCCGAGCAACCCTGCCTACATTCTTACTGATGAAAAAGCCAAGCCTGCATGCCAAGGGACATGCAGAAGACAGCATGTATCCAGAGCTGCATTAATCTCAAAACCCACAGGGTGGTCCTGGCAGCAAAAGGCTCTATTCCTATAATTCCCATTGAGGGAGAAGTGTCTCTGGAGTCTTGTTTTTCAGAGAGGTTATTCATTGTTGAGTGCTGCTGCTCTGGGCCAGTACCCCATCACTGTGTATGTGTTTTGGAGAGCTCCTAAATAGTCCAAACCATCTTCTGTTCCTACAGAGAGCAGAAAACTCACTCACTCAGCTGTTCATCATCACTGGCTACTATCTAGCTCACGACCTGTCACAAGGCAGTTTTGAAAACGAAGTCTTATTTTGGTTTCATTTAAAACCTGCTAATTACATAGACTGAGTGTTATAATCATGTGATATCACCATTCGTGCTCTAAGATGATGATGCCATTCAAAATGAGTGGTTTTCATGCAGTTAGCAAGCACAGGGTCACAGAGTTAGAACAACAAGGGGTAAGAAGAGATGGCAGAGAGAAATAGATGAGCAGCCCATATTTGGATTGTGTTGTGTCTGTCATGAAACTGGACTTGACAATATTACAGAATCACAGAATCACACAGAATCACAGAATTACCCGGGTTGGAAGGGACCTCAAGGATCATGTAGTTCCAACCCCCCTGCCTAGCAGGGCCACCAAACATACGCCTTTACTAGATCAGGTTGCCCAGGGCCCCGTCCAACCTGGTCTTGAACACCTCCAAGGACGGGGCATCCACAACCTCACTGGGCAGCCTGTTCCAGGACCTAACCACTCTTCTAGTAAAGAACTTTCCCCTAACATCCAACCTAAATCTTCCCTCCTTCAACTTAAAACCATTTCCCCTAGTCCTGCTATTATTAGCCCTTTCGAAGAGTTTACTCCCCTCCTGGGAGTAAGTTCCCTTCAGGTACTGAAAGGCTGCAATGAGGTCACCCCGCAACCTTCTCTTCTCCAGGCTGAACAAACCCAACTCCCTCAGCCTGTCCTCATAGGGGAGGTGCTCCAGCCCCCTGATCATCTTTGTGGCCCTCCTCTGGACCCTTTCCAAAATCTCCATATCTTTTTTGTACTGAGGGCTCCACACCTGGACACAGTACTCCAGATGGGGCCTCACAAGAGCAGAGTAGAGAGGGACGATCACCTCCCTATCCCTGCTGACCACCCCTCTCCTGATGGAGCCCAGGATCCCATTTGCTTTCCGGGCTGCCAGAGCGCACTGCTGGCTCATGTTAAGTTTCTCACCTATCAGGACCCCTAGGTCTTTTTCTGCCGAGCTGCTCTCAAGGACAACTCCTCCCAGCCTGTACAGGTGCCTGGGGTTCTTCCGGCCCAAGTGCAAAACCTTGCACTTTGCCGTGTTGAACCTCATTAGGTTCACCCGAGCCCAGCTTTCCAGCCTGTCAAGGTCCCTCTGAATGGCATCTGTTCCCTCCACCGTATCGACCGCACCACTCAGCTTGGTGTCATCAGCAAACTTGCTGAGGGTGCACTCCATTCCCTCATCGATGTCATTAATAAAGATGTTAAGGAGCACCAGTCCCAAGACAGACCCTTGAGGGACGCCGCTCGTTACCGGCCTCCACCTGGACATAGAGCCATTGACCACCACCCTGTGTCTGCGGCCTTTCAACCAATTGCTTATCCATCTAGTTGTCCACCCATCAAATCCACCTCCCTCCAATTTGGAGATGAGGATGTGATGGGGGACCATGTCAAAGGCCTTGCTCAGGTCCAGGTAAATGACATCGGTCGCCTTCCCTTCATCCACCAACGCCGTCACTCCATCATAGAAGGCCACAAGATTAGTTAAGCATGACCTTCCCCTGGTGAAGCCATGCTGGCTGTCTCGGATCACATGCTTGTTCTTTATGCGATCAAGCATAAAGATGGGTTTGGGATGAGGGGTTGGGAGCGAGATTTGGAATAGGGATTGGGATGTGGGATTTAGGACGTGGGACTGAAATGCGGGATTGGGGCGTTGGATGTGGGATGTGAGATTTGGGATTGGGATGTGGGGATATGGATATGTGATGGATATGGGATGGGATATCGGGAACTGGGATATATATGGGGTGGGCTGTGCATATGGGATGGACTTGGGATGCATATGGGATCACGGAATCCTAGAATGGCTCAGGTTGGAAAAGAGCTTCAAGGTCCTGATATCCAACTGCAGCCCAACCGTAGAATCAATGCAATCAATCTCTCCAGCTGCATCTGCAGCGCCTTTCTCCCCTCCAGCAGATCAGCACTCCCTCCCAGCTCGGTGTTGTCTGTGGACTTACGGAGGGCGCACTCAATGCCCTGGATGAGATCCCTGATCAAGGTGTTCAATAGGAGCTGAGCCCTGGGGGACACCACTCGTGGCTGGCCACCAGCCAGCAAATGCTGCTCTGGGTGTCCAGGCTTGGCTGAGTGAGGACAAAACTGCCTGGCCTCAAACGAGGCAGAGGAGCCACGATGCCATGTGAGGTATCTTTATGGCTGTCTGTACATCGCACAGCAGGCCCGGCTGCCCCTGCTTCTCCCCTCCATGGGAGCTGGGGGGCTGTGACACGGCACAAATGAATGCAGGCAGAGGGATACGTCAAAGGAAACACAAAGCATTTAATGACAAATCATAGAAAACAATGAGTAACAGAAACAACAATATTCCTAAAATTGCCATCCCACAACAACTGAGTGTCCAGACAGTGTCCCATCCCACTGCAATGATGACTTTGGAGGATGGCTCTGTTCTGCAGGGGAGGGATGGGGCTGCTGCTGGTGCCCCTGGAATGCTGCCGCTGCTGCCTGGTGCTGCAGGGCCGGCGAGGAGCTCAGGGTTACAGGTAGCCGTACATGTCAGCTATGGCCATTTCTATCTCCCGCTGCACCAGGAACTGCACGGGGCCGATCTTCATCTGCTGGGCCGCCCGCTGCCGCTCCTCCTGGGCCAGCCTCTTCATGCGCTCCCGCTCGAGCCGCTGCTCGGCTGTGATGGGCAGCGATTCCTCCAGCACTCTGGGTAGCGCACGGCCACCTGCCCAGGGCCCCACGCAGGGCACAAAGTCCATGGGGCGCTGTGGCCGAGGCTGCTGCTGGTGCAGCTGTGGCAGTGGGTCCCTGCACAGCACGGAGCTCCTCCATGGTGTCTTCTTGGCAGCGTTCTCCTTCCGCGCCGTGCTGCCTGGAGGTGCCGGCACTGCCTTGGCTGAGCCTCTGCCTTGGGGCTGGAGGGCAGCAGGGCTGGCACTGGGTGTGGGTTGGGGCTGCACAGAGAGTGGCTGGCGCACCGGCCCCACCGCAGTCACTCTCTGCCCCAGCGGGTGCACGGCCTGGATGGATTTACACAGGTGCACGTGCAGCTCGCTGGCAGTGCCCTTTTGCCCGCTGCTGCTGGCTCCTGTGTTGGCCCCAGGCTGCTTCACTTGATGTGGGCGTTTGCAGCCTTTTCTTTCTTTTCCTTCCTTGCTTGGCAGCAGCTTCCTTTTCTTGGCTGGAGCGCTGCTGGTGGGCTGCTCCTGCTGGGAACTCTCCCCTTTCTGGGCCATGTCAGCAGGCGCAGGGCGCTTGGCCCGCTTGGTGCTGCCCCTCTTTTTCTTATCTGCCACCCGGCAGATAGTAGAGCCCAGTGATGGTGGAAAGGGAGCATGAAGAACCTGGGGCTGCTTTGGCTGCACCTCCTCAATGAGCTGTGCGGGTTGGGCTGAGGGAGGTGTGGTGACAGCCAGCGTGGTTGGCAGCGGACTGAGCCGGGCACTCGCTGGTGGCACGACAGGGCACAGCCGTGTCATCTCATACTGCAGCTCAGACAGGAACCCAGGGGATGGTGGAAGCCCCCAGAAGGGGTCGCTGTGGGTCCCGCTGGCAGCCTGTGCCTCCGTGCTGAGCTCTGTGCTTTCCCAGGGGTTGTCAGGGAGCTCAGCGATGAAGCATCCTGGGGCAGGGCTTCTCGGCTTCTTGTGAGGCACCTCAGCAGCTCTTGACACATCTGAAAATGCAAGATGATCACCGTTTTGGGGACTTCCCACACACACTCTGTGCAAACACACACCTGTGGGCTGTGCAGCCCCCAAACTCACCACTGATCCAAGAGAGCAAACCCTGAATGCCCGTGATGTCCTCCGGCACATCCGAGCTGGTCGCCACTGCTGGGAAAAGCAAGAAAATGTCCAAGGTTCAATGCCAGCTCTCCAGTACCATGTTCATCCCGTACCAAGGGATCTCTGGTGGACGTTGTGTTCCCATTACAGATCAGGACGGCAAAGTTAAGTGTCAAGCTCGGGGATTAAGACCCCAGGAACAGACAATGAGAACAGTTCCAGGAAAGAATGGACAGAAAGCCAAAGTAGAAAGACAGTGCACCAAAGCCAGACGTCCACTGTGTGTCTGTACCTCTCTTGGGTGCTGGGCCACACTCTGTGCTCCTCCCCTGGCTTTCGGCAAGGCTGCGCTTTGATAGAATGCTGCTTGCATCAGCTTCTGACACGAAGGAGACAAGAAAGACATGAAGAGCATCTCAATGGAGGAAGATTTGAGCACAGCCAACAACAAGCTTCTGGTCTTCAACAGCAGTTTCTTCAGTTTGCCTTTCTGCTGCCACAACATTGTGCCCTTTCTGCAGTCAGCAGAGATCTGCAGAGTCCTTTCTTCTCTCTTCCATCACACACACTGCCCTTCATGCAGCCCTATTTAGAGGCAGGTACCCACACCACAGCTCACAAGAGCTTCTTACCCATGGAGGCTTTCCGTTTCCCCTCTTGTTCCGCACCGTTCCATGGATTTGCGGTCTCCGTCCCTACAACAACAGATCAGGTGTTGATTTCACAGATACCAGCGAGAAGCTGAAATACTGTCCAGTAAGCCCATGCTCCCCCAGAGAACAGAAGGATGCTACTTTGACAGCCCAAACACAATCTGTTTGATCACTTCTCGCTGCGCCTTCCTGCAAATCTTAAGGTTTCTTGACATTCCCTGCAGCACTGCCCCCGCCCAGAAGTAACAGTCAAATATCTCCACACTTCATGACAGAGGGCTGAGGACACTCACTTCTGCCTGGCAGTAAGGACAGGCCATCCCCATCGAGTCCCTCTGTGAGCTGAAAGGCGACGCTGGGTCCTTGGCAGCCTGCTGGCTGCTTCTGAAGAGAGAAAGGAAGAAACATGGGAGGGAACGTGCAGCCACGGTTTGCAGAGAGGTTCCAGATGGTGCCAGAGATGGGATATCAGAGTGCTGAGACACTATTTATCACTAAGGGAAAACAGCCTGAGCCACATTCCTGCCATTAGCCCAGGCTGTCAGCAGTGAGCACAGAACCCGACCACTTATTGAGGGCACAAAGGACCAGTAGGGCTCCTCCCGCTCCGTCCCTTCCCTTAAAAATGAGACAAAGGAAGAAGAACCAAGCAAAGAAACCCAGCCATACCTTTCCACTCACAGAGCAGAAATAGGAATAGCAGTCATCTCCTGGCTGAGACATGGCTGGTGAAGTCTCAGAGGAAGCTGAAGCTCCCAGGGCTCTCCCCACAGGAACGTGCCCCGCTCTTGGAAAGAGCTGGCTTCACTCTTCCTAAGACTGCCTCGAACCCCGAAATCTCCTTTTGGACAGGAACCTTGCAGAAAGTTGCAACAAGTGAAAAACTGTCAGGAAGAAGCATTTTCCCAGCTTTCTTATGCACCCAGCCATCTGCGGGGCAGCGCAGCACAATTTGCTCTTGGTGAAGGTCGCGTTTGTCATGTCTGACATGAAGCTGGGAACCCGGCAGCAGTTTTCCAGGGCAGGAATGACATTTCATCATCCTCACCGCAAGATGGGATGGAATTTCCACAAGAACCCATTTCCCTGCAAACAGCCATGCTGAGGGGCACTGCTGGAGCTGGGAACTCCTCCCCAGCACAGCTTTTCTGCTGAGACACCTCCTGGCAACCACCCAGCACCAAACCCAGCTCACCTGCTGGGCCTGCTCAGCCCAAGCTGTGCCCAGATCACGCACACGCCGCAGCGCTGCTTCAGATGGGCTCTCACAGGGTGATCAGCTCCAAGGAGGGCCCAGAGCTCAGTCTGCGTGCAGACACTCACCAGAGCACCAGCTCTGCTCACCACCTGTGGTACAAATGCTCCCACCCGGCAACGGTTGTGACCTCAGCGAGTGTCTGCATCACTGCTGTGCTTTCATCATAGGCGAAGGGAATGGACTCCTTCTAGATCCAAATGGTAGGAAACCAATGCCAGGGTCATCCAGTGGGGTGTTTTTAAGTAAAATAACAGAGAAGTGAAGCTGAGTCTAGTGCAGCCCAATAAAAACCAGTAAAGGCCAATATGGCCTCATAGTGGTCAATGGAGTTCCAGAGGAACCTGTAGGAAACAAAACCCAAGGCCAGTGCAGCCATCTCTGGTTGGGTTTTTAAGCCCCAGGGCTGATATCGGCCTCTCAGACTGTGGCTTTAAGTCCCAGGGCAGTGCTGGCCTCCCCGGCTGTGTCTGCATCTTCAGGCTCTCAGGCTGGTGCCGGCCTCTCTCAACTGTGGCCATGGCTTCAAGGCCCTGGACTGTTTCAAGCTTTTCAAGCTGTGCCTTTAGTCTCCAGGGCCTTTTTCAGCCCGTCTGTCTGTGGCTTTGGCTTTAAGCACCATGGCTGTTGTCCAATGGGCAATACTCCCACATTTGCCAATGACCATCACTTTACAGGAGGTAGTGAATGTTGACAGTTCCCCTTTCATTTTTCCTTGGCACTTAGGTTACAGAGTTCTCCTATGCTATGTGCAGGTGCAATACCTCTGAGCAACCATTTTGATGGTTTCAGCAAAGCTCAGGGCAACAGGCTTTGGTCATCCTCAGATTTACATGATGAGAGAGACAGAAAGACAAAAGTTCAAGGTAATAATCATTTCTCTTCTTCTAGTCAGCGTGCCATAACTAAACCTGCCATACTAAGACTTTTGTCCTGATAGGGATGTTTCCTTAATCTCACACTCTTAGCACAACTATTTCTGCTGAGATTAATAGAATCATAGAATCACAAGGTTGGAAAGAATCTACACCGTCATCTAGTCCGTCCAACCACCCTTTATCATACCTACAGAAAACCACTAAACGATATCTCCTTTCTCCCTATCCAGATGTCTCTCGAACACTGCCAGGATGGCAACTCCACCACCTCCCTGGGCAGCCATTCCAGTGCCTGACCGCTCTCTGAGAGAAAAAGTTCCTTCTTATGTCCAGTCTAAACCTCATCTGATACAACTTGTGGCCATTTCCTCTTGTCCTGTTTGTTGCCTGGCCCGTCCTATCATAACCTCCCTTCAGGAAGTTGTAGAGTGCAATGAGGTCTCCCCTTGAGCCTCCTCTTCTCCAGACTGAACAATTCCAGCTCCCTCTGCCTCTCCTTATAAGACTTGTGCTCCAGACCCCTCACCAGTTTTGTTGCCCTTCTCTGAACACGCTCCAGGGCATCAATGTCTTTCTTGTAGTGAGGAGCCCAAAACTGAACACAGTACTCAAGATGTGGCCTGACTAGTGCTGAGGACAGAGGGATGATCACCTCTCTGCTCCTGCTGGCCACAATATTTCTTATACAGGCCAGGATGCTGTTGGCCTTCTTGGCCACCTGGGCACACTGTCAGCTCATGTTCAGTTGAGCATCGACCAACACCCCCAGGTCCCTTTCCTCTTCACAGCCATCCAGCTACTCTGCTCCAAGCCTATAGCGCTGCATGGGGTTATTGTGGCCAAAGTGCCAGACCCAGCACTTGGCCTTGTTGAACCTCATCCCATTCACCTCAGCCCAGTGATCCAGCTTATCTAGACCCCTCTGAAGGGCCTCCCTACCCTCCGGCAGATTGAGACCACCTCCAACTGGGTGTCATCTGCAAACTTACTGAGGGTACACTCAATCTCCTCATCTAGGTCATCAATAAAAATATTAAACAATATGGGCCCCCGTACCGACCACCGGAGACACCACTGTTGCAGAACGGCGGGAGAAAAGCAAACGACCACACCTGTCATTGACATATGATCAGCTATTCTCGTTTATTCCTTGGCTGCATGTACCTTTATAATACGGATAATTAGCTCATACATATTGCAAAAGTGGAGCTCATCATTGGTTCCCAATTACATACCATCCCTGAGTATCTTAACAGCTTGTTGTTATCAACTGAAAGCTACTCCCTTGCTGAGTTCCCAGAACCATGGCTAGTTCCTCACCATCCCTGGGCATCTTGTTGTTCTCGCTGTCCTTGCAGGTGTTATGGCTGCTTGATAAACTGCACCGTGTTTACGACCCTTCTCAGCTAACTAGCTGTAAAAAACACTCTCTACATTTCCCCTGTTTTCTTTCTGGCTGAAAAAGGGTTTGATTTAACGACTGATTAATCATATTTAACAAGCAGTTCAGTTCATTTGTTCAATCAGTTCTCATGTAGTTTTATCCTGCTCCGTAGCTGCTCTTTGAACTCCTCATCTCAATCCATGGCTGCTGCTCCGTAGAATTCTTCTTGTATTACAACAATTTCAAGATACTGCCTATAGAGTAACAACACTACTTAAATTAATAACATAAGTATTATAACTCAATCAAAGCCTCGATTGACAATACTCTAAAAGTGAAAAAAGAGACAAGTCAAATACAACATAACAACATTACTGTTAAACCCACTAAAAAGAACAAACATGTTTGTACTGCAACCTAAGTTTCTGTAACCTGAAAATAAATCCGTGAGGGTCCCATTGTGTTAATCTGTAGCTGATCAGGAAAAGTCTTCAATTTTTATATACTCTGATATATTGATTTTAATGACCACTAAAATTTGTGCAATAAATGCTTTTAAGATGCTCATAACCATGCTCTACCGACTGAGTTATCCGGGCTAATAATTGATTAATGATCGTGCAATTTTATGAAGTAACATGTCAAATAGAACCAATTTTAGAGGACAAACGTACTAGAGTATCACTAGGGGCATTATTACTTATTGACCCTTGAGAAACAGCAAGCCATGTTGGTGGTGGATGTGACACGTAGTGCCAGCAGGGAGTCCCCTGCTTCAAGGTGCACATTTCCTCTCTCACCCATCACAGATTCTCTCCTGCATTCAGGGTCTGAAGGATTTCTTCCAGTTGTACACCATATCCGCATGGCCAGTGCGTGATATAGAGCCCAAGTGGAACACCTGCTTGGAAAACAGAATAAACAATCAAATTTAGTTCTATTAGCATGCACTTTTGTCTAAAATGATGCATGGTTATATTTCAAAAATCCCAATTAGTTGGATGTAAGAGAGGTATCTATTCTATGATACAGGGTCATCTCTTTGCCTGGGATTCCTTTCCAGGTTTTGTCTTTGCAAATTAAGAAAAGCTAACTAATAGGCTAATAACATCATAACCAAACAGTACTAAAACATTAAAAGAGCTATTCCTGTAGATTCTAGCATTGATTAGATCAAATCCTATTTAATACACATCTGATCTATTACTAAACTAGAAGAAGCACACAACATCCTAGCTAATGCCTTAAACTCTACTTCTTGAGACTGCATTGGCAAAGCAGAAAATCACACACTATGTCAAACTATTACTAATATTATCTATAACACAGCAAGTTACAAAGCAATATCACTAAGTAAGAAACACACAATTACAATTACTATGAAGGCTGGATGCTATTTTCTGCCTTCAGATGAGACCAAACATATCATGCTGGAACCCACATAGGGCCAGTCCCTGTGGAAATACGAGCATATTCACGACCCCAAGTTGTCAGTGGTAGGGGACAGCCCCAAAGTCCTGTGGCCATATTCCAAACATTAACCATAGGCTGTTCCTTTAGCACTGCGGAAGCCTCAAAATGACGATCCACATAAGCTGTATCTCTATGAACACAATTCAAAAAATTCAGCACAAACAAAACAAGCAAAACCTTACATAATATTTTCAAAAAATTCAGCACAAGCAAAACAAGCAAAACCTTGCATAATATTTCTTGTAGTGTGTCTCCCATATTCCCCCTTTTTTGTTTAATAATAATAAGAATGGATTTCAATGTTTGATAAATGTGCTCAGTGATAGCTTGTCCAGTGGGAGAATGAGCAATGGGCGTAGTATGTTTAACACCCCCTTCTTGGAGGAAAGTTCGAGTGGCCTTAGAGGTATACGCAGGCCCATTATCTGTTTTTGTAGTATGTGGAATTCCTATAGCAGCATAAGCAGATAACCAGTGTTTATGGGTGTCATGACTGCGTTCACCTGTATGTGCTGTGGCAAATACATAAGAAGAATGAGTATCTATTGTTACATGTGCATATTTTAGACAGCCAAATTCAGGAACGTGAGTGACATTTGTCTGACACAGTTGAAGAGGTGCTGTGCCACATGGATTTGTCCCAATTTGAGGCAAAAAGATATCAGTCAAATTATGTAGCTGGTATTCAGTCATAAACATGGTGTACTGCATAAGAGAGAGGATCATTCTTAACACAATTTTCCAGTCGTGAAGGGTCATAGCGTAACTGTCACTGTTTGCAACCAAAAGATTGTATGTAAAGGCTGACAGAACTCCGTATGTTCTCGCTGACTCCCTTAGCTCCTTCACTGCCTCATAAGGCAGGGATTCCCAACGGGGGACCTGATTTGGCTGATACAACATAGGAAAGGCTTGCAACGTGTCAGCATCACCCCTTAATATTGTTTCTTTTCTGCACTGCTCTAAGACATCACAGTACGCTGCAGGGAAATTTGTCGTTCCTGCTCCCTTCAAAGTATCATCAGGAGGAAATGCATCCGATTCTCTTTCTGGATCTACTGGGACCAGGGTCACAATGATCCCCTGGTTTCGGTCCGTCCGTGTCTTTAACCACGTTACACACGAGCTGCACAGACGCAGCCGCGCACGACGAGGGGTGGGCGGCACGGCGAGGCGCAGAGAACGACGTGGGCGAAGCAGAGGGCGGGGGCACGACGAGCGACATAGGCGGACTGAAGGGCGGGGGGGGCGTAGAGGCCGACAACGCGGTGAGCGACGTGGGGGGGGCGGCAGGCGGCCGCTGGCTGGGAACGGCTGGTTGTGTCGGAGCGCGGCCGCTGTTCTTTCGTGCGCTGGGCTGGAGGTTTCTTGACCGGCGACGGCAGGTGACGGTGTTGTGGTTGTCCGAGCGGCAGTTCTGGCACCACACACCGACAGCTTGGCAATTCCGTCGCAAATGTCCCTTAACGTCGCACCAGAAACATTTAACAGAGGTGCTTGGGCCTGCACTGGTTACCGCAGACGCTTGTAAGGGTGCAAGAGCTGCTGACACTTGATTCTGAGAAGCCTCAGCCTGTGCCTTTAATCCTGCCCCTAGCTCTTTAATAGCCTCAACTATGAAAGCCTGAGCCCCTGTGGGAACGCTTGATAATCTGTGTAACGCCTCCTCTATTGTCCAGTTACTCCTCAAAGTACTTAGAATACCACGAGCTGTAGCATTACAATTCTGAAGTGCACAATGTTTTAGCATTATTTCCCTCATGTACTCTGGTACTCCAGCCTTCTCTATGGCTCCGGCTACCTTATCTAGAGGCGCTCCAAAATCCTCATTTCTTCCCTGCTGGGAAGAAACTTGTTTAGCTGTATCTTCACCCTGTTCATCAATATACCATGAGAAAAGACCTTTCATCTCATCTCATTTGATGTATGTATGTTGCAGAACGGCGGGAGAAAAGCAGACGACCACACCTGTCATTGACATATGATCAGCTAATCTCGTTTATTCCTTTGGCTGCGTGTACCTTTATAATACGGATAATTAGCTCATACATATTGCAAAAGTGGAGCTCATCATTGGTTCCCAATTACATACCATCCCCGAGTATCTTAACAGCTTGTTGTTATCATCCTGAAAGATACTCCCTTGCTGAGTTCCCAGAACCATGGCTAGTTTCTCACCATCACAGGGCATCCTGTTGTTCTTGCTGTCCTTGCAGGTGTTATGGCTGCTTGATTAACCGCACCGTGTTTACAACCCTTCTCAGCTAACTAGCTGTAAAAAACACTCTCTACAGGACCCCACAGATTACCTTCAGAATTCAACAGTTAGTTCTGTTTCCTTTCTGAGTGCATAACAACCTGAGCAAATGAATTGAATGACGTGGCTTGTTAGTCTGGTAAAAACTCTGCTGTACACTGAAACTTGGTCCATTTGTAAGCAGGACTTCGTCCATCTCTGCAGGACAGCAGAAAACCCTTTGTGCTAATCATGATGCCAAGAAGCAGAATGCAGCAAATGGCAGATGATCCAACTGCTTCAGGTGTTCATTTCCTTAAAACTGTGAATAGTTTTGGACTGAGAGTTTGTAAGCAGAACGGAGCTCTTAAAGCTGTCAGAGATTATTTCTGCACTGTTCAATTCTATCTGCATAACATACACAGGATCTCAGAACTGCGTTGCTTGAACTGGTGGAACTTGTTGAAGTGAACTGGGATGAGCAAGTTTTAGAACTTAGTCAGAGTGCTGTAAAAAATGGATAATCTCATGAGTATTAAGGTACAGGATTGCTATTTCTGCACTGAATTTGTTTTTATTTTACATGGCTGTGATCTGAAAGTTCCTAACCTTTATACTGATTCTAAAATCGTCCCTAACTCCAAACAAAAATGATGCTAGAAATTTGTAGCAAAAGGAACCTTAACCCTGATCATAATCCAAAAAACAATCATTAAGGTAACAATAATCTTTACCTTAAAAGTAATATTAATCAGAGCCCAGATGATACCTGCGTCCATTCAGAAGCATGCTTTGTATTATTTAAGAGTTGTATTTTTTCCAATGAACTCTCTCTATTATCACGTTTATAAAGTAACAGAGTCTGTTCTTTTTCTCCTGACACTGTGCCTTACTCCTGACATCCCCTGGAAATGACCCAGATAGGGCACCATCAAAGTAATGCTAATAGTAATGTCAATCCTAAGGGTATCTCTAGCCTCAGTGTTAATGGGACGCTAACAACAATCCCAACAGCCTTAAACATTCTGGTGGTGTGAAAGAGGTGCTGCCTTGCACATGCTGGGCAGTCCCATTGCCTGTTAAATGCAGGCGGCAGCGTAGAAACATGATGCCCGTGGTCAGAATGCCCTGTGGCAGATCCTGGCACCGGAGAACTGACCGGAGAACCATGAGAGAACTGACAACAAATCACTCGACATCAGAACCGACCCAGTGGTTATTTACAAGCCTTGGGTGACCCAGACAGGATCTCAGAGTGGTGAATGTAGGTACAGAAGTTGTTACTACTCTGTTTTCTTCTAAAAGCTGCTCAGCTGCTTTGCGTTTCAGACCATCCCTGGCTTCACTGTGTGCACCTGTCCAATTGATACTAGGTGGTTTTTTTTCATCTCAGAAGTTGGGGGGGGGAGGCGGGGGAGGGGGATGGGAAAGGGACATCAATTCAATTACTCATTTATTTATTGACAGACATTCACGTTTGCTACGTTTGGAGAAGTTTTTATTTGTTTGCTGTGGTTTGGTTTTTTCTTTTTTTCTTTTTTTTTTCCCCCCTTCCCTCCTCTTCCATCTTTGTGTTCTTCCCCTATAATCAAAAGAGAACGGATCCCCAGGGTCTGTCCCGCAGACGTTCTTTCCGTGGTCTCTGCTGCCACCTGCTGGCCAATACACAGAACTGCCACTGTTGGGCGTTTGGTGCCGCAGGAAGCACAACGCAGATCTGAGTTCTGACCGGTCTACGCAGCAAATCCGCCAATCTTTATTGCGATAAGCCCTCCACATGGCATTGCGCATGCACTCGAACACGCAACAGGCATAGATTTCTCCTAACTCCTTGAGGAGCAGGCAAGCAGAACAACTGAGCGCACCACTGCTTGTGATTGGGCCACCCCCATCATAGAGATGTGTGTTAGATCTTTTACCCACCCCTGGACTGGCCTAGTTGTTTAACGATAACCTCTGAAATCTGAGTTACTGGTTCTACCACCTGTAGTGTAGAATAGGTAGCCAATAAATGCTTTTCAACTGTGATGTATCTTTATTCTGCTCCATGCCAAACCTGTGACCAAAACCTCATAGGGGTTCACAAAGAACTCTGGCTCTGCCAGAGCCCCCATCCAGACCCTTCTTGAGTTACATTCACATCTAGTTTGGCTGAAAAGGTTGGACTATAAATACTCAGTGCTTGGGCCTGTTTAACAGATATTTTTTCCTGATTATGCTGTCCATCGATCTTTTTAAACTAAACTCCTGCTCTAATCTGGTCTTTAAACATTTGTTCTCTCAAGACCCTAATGGGTCCAGACTGGATTACCTTAGGGGCTGGACGCCTAAGTCATGGCAGCAGATGGTTCTCTGACCTTTCCACCACCATTCAGAGCCTGCATCTGGCTGTAGGCACTCTTGTCTCTCCATCAATTGGGCAGCCTGTTGTATTACAGCACCTGAGGGCCACTGGGGGGTTCAGTATGGATAACATAGACCCATCCAGATGGAAAGGTGATGGCTGTAGGATGAGATCCCTCGTTCCTGATGAAAAATTTATTGACTGGGCTCTCAAAATCATCTTCATAGATCACAGAATCACAGAATCACAGAATTGTAGGGGTTGGAAGGGACGTCCAGAGACCATTGAGTCCAACCCCCCTGCTAAAGCAGGTTCCTTACACCACGTCGCACAGCTCGGCATCCAGGCAGGTCTTGAATATCTCCAGAGAAGGAGATTCCACAACCACCCTGGGCAGCCTGTTCCAGTGCTCTGTCACTCTCACCATAAAGAAGTTATTGCACACATTAGTGCAGAACTTCCTATGCTGTACTTTCATCCCATTACCCCTAATCCTGTCCCCATGCATTACTGAAAAGAGACCAGCCTCACCACTATGACCCCCACACTTCAGGTATTTATTAACCTGGATCAAGTCCCCTCTCAGCCTTCTTTTCTCAAGGCTAAACAGACCCAGTTCCCTCAGTCTCTCCTCATAGGGGAGATGCTCCAGGCCCTTCACCATCTTTGTGGCCCTCCGCTGGACTCTTTCCAAGAGATCCCTGTCTTTTTTGTACTGGGGAGCCCAGAACTGGACACAATATTCCAGATGAGGCCTCACCAGGGCAGAGTAGAGGGGGAGGATCACCTCCTTCGACCTGCTGGACACGCTCTTTTTAATGCACCCCAGGATGCCATTGGCTTTTTTGGCTACAAGGGCACACTGCTGGCTCATGGTCAATCTGTCGTCCACCAGGACGCCCAGGTCCCTCTCAGCAGAGCTCCTCTCCAGCAGCTCTTCCCCCAGCCTGTACCAGTGCATGCAATTATTTCTACCCAGGTGCAAGACTCTACACTTGCTTTTGTTAAACCTCATCCGGTTTCTTACTGCAATTATTTCTACCCAGGTGCAAGACTCTACACTTGCTTTTGTTAAACCTCATCTGGTTTCTTACTGCCCAGCTCTCCAGCCTGTCCAGGTCTCGCTGAATGGCAGCACAGCCTTCAGGTGTGTCAGCCAATCCTCCCAACTTCGTGTCATCAGCAAACTTGCTGAGGGTGGTCATTGATGAAGATGTTGAACAAGACCGGACCCAGCACAGACCCCTGGGGGACGCCGCTAGTTACAGCCCTGCAGCCAGACACTGCACCGCCAACGACAACCCTCTGCACTCTGCCAGTCAGCCAATTCTCGACCCACTTCACTGTCCACTCACCTATCCCATACTTCCTCAACTTTGGTATAAGTATGTCATGGGAGACTGTATCAGTTATAGAGGTTATAGAGTTCAATTCCTGTAGTCAATTTGGCGGCCCAGGTGGGACCAGCTCTGTTCGCTGCAGGACCAGCTGAGAGGGAGACACTTTTGGCGCACCCTGAGATTTCTCTGAAGGACTCCCTTCCTCACCTGATCACTGCAGGGACAGACAAGGACCACCCATAGGTGGACCAGGTATGTGTATGGTAAGTGGAGCCCATATGTCTTGAGGAGACATCCTACACAGTTTACAGCCATACGTGCTGCTCCCAGGGAGGTGAGCTCATGGCTTTGGTTGCCAGCTGGGGTAGGAAGACTCCTTGGGTGAGTTCCTATGAAAGGGAACTGTATGTCATATGAATGGAAACAAGAACAAATACTCTCTCCCAGGTGGTTGGCAATACGAGGGACCTAGGTTGGTCTCTCCTACGGGTATGGGATATAGTGGATAGCCTGTCAAATGGTAGCCTGGGTTCTCCAAGGTGTAATCATGAGGCTTATAGTTGTATGTTCAATATTATCATCTGCTTTAAGTGTTTGGTACCCTGTGTCAAGCCGACTCTGGGAAAAACATTAACGTTTGCAACTGGTCGACAAGAGTATGAGTGTTATTAAGATTCCAGCTGGAAAACGTTGTCAGCATTGTGTAGTATGAATAAACCATGGTTTTTGATCTAAATGTCAGAGTGAGTGTGGTGTGAGTGAGACACAGAACAGCTGCAGGGTGAGTGCCGAGTCCTGATCCATGTTTCCTTCCTCCTGTGAGGGAAATGGCCAGACACGGACAAAGTGAAAGACTGTGTTGTGTGTCCACTCATATGTACTTTCTGCTTGTATGTAAGAAGATGGGAGTTTGTACTCTGTAGATTAATAAGATGGTCCTGAGGAGAGGTGTACATTCCACCACCAATGAGTGTCAACCCATTTATGTAATACTATGTACTGCTTGCGAGGAAGTGTGTGAGGGAGGTGGTTCAATCAGTGCTGGTTCTGTGGCACAGTGTTTATAACTGAAGAATACAGACTGTATTAAGGGAGTTTATGTGAACTGAAGAACTGTACTGTTTGACAAACTGTTTTGATGGTATAAGAAAGTGTAATTGTTAATGATATATGGAAGTGTACTTGAGGGAATGTGGAAGTGTATCTGAGCATAGAAATAGAGGAAGCATTTACAGAGGAAAAAGGGTTAAAGTGAGTTTACCTGCACTGACATGAGAGCAACACCCTGCACCGCTGCCCTGTGAGCTGAGCAGAGCAGAGCAGAGACACAGTCCCCATGTATCAGGTAGTGTTATTCTGCTTACCAAATGAATGAGTTCACTACAGAAGAGGCAAATCTTCCCCTCTGCTCCATTTGCGGCATACTCTGGAGTTTTATAGTTTTATAGTTTTATAGTTTCGTGCGGGTTGGAAGGGACCTTAGAGATCATCGAGTCCAGCCCCCGGGATTCGAGCCTCTGTGTAGCAGAGCGGCACTTCTACCTCTTGCGCCACAGGGGGGATTCGAACTCCGGGCCCTAGTGTTGCAAGGCGGCGTCTTTAACCACTGCGCCACCGGGGCACACAGTTCAAGACATTGCAAAGCTATGGCACATCTACTTTCTTTCAATGATGACATTTTAGTGTGCTCTGGGCTCTCATTTCAATTGCATCTATAGAAGTCTAGGGTCATACCAGCTGACAGGAAGCTGGCAAATGTTGTCTCATTGTAAGGAAGAGCAAGAAAGATGACATGGGCAATTATGGACCTGTCAGTCCAGAGCCTGGTAAAATTATGGAGAAAATGATGGTGGGAGTTATGGAAAAACAGCTGAAGGACAATTCTGTCATTGGTTGCAGCCAACACAAGTTTGTGAGGCGAAGGTCCTGTTTAATTTAAGCTCATTCTGTGACACAGTTATCCGTTTAGTTGACCAAGGGAAGCCAGTTGATGTAATCCTTGAGGATTTCAGTGGAGATTTTGACACTGTTTCTCACAACAACCTTCTGGACAGAATGTTCTGCATATGGCTAGACAGAAACACATTGTGGTGGGTGAGCAGTTGGACAGTAGGTCAGTCCCAATGGATTATAGTCAGTGGGTTCCATCAGGATGGTAGATGGTCACTGTCGGGGTCCCCAGGGTTCCATTTTGGGGCCACTTTCCTTTCATGTTTATGCAGATGACTTGAATGCAGGACTAGAAGATGTTCTGAGCAAGTTTGCTGATGAGGCCAGATGAGGAGGTGCTGTTGCCTCCACTGAGGATGGAGAGGACTTGCAGAGAGATGTGGACAAGTCAGAGAAGTGGGTACCAGTTGGTACTAAGCACCAAGTGCATAAAGTATAACAAGAACAAGTGCCTGATTGTGCACCTGGGTAGGGGCAATGCTGGACATACACAGTGACTGGATATGGGACACTGGAGAGGAGTCTGACTGGAAAGGATTGGGGTGCTGGTCAGCATCACACTGAATGTGAGTCAGCAGTGTGCCAAGGCAGCCAGGAAAGCCAACGGTCCCCTGGAGTGCATGAAGCAATTTATTGTCAGCTGGGTGAGGGAACGGATCATCCCTCTCTGCTCTGCATTGCTACTGCCTCACTAGCAGCACTAGGTGCACTTCTGGGCACCGCAGAACATAAAGGACTTCAAACTCTGGGAGAATGTGCAAAGGAGGGCACTGGAACTGAGAGATCTGAAGTTCAGAGTTTCACAGGGATTGACTGTTTGTTCACACTGGGCCCTTCTCACATCCCTTCTCAGATCCTGCAATGAAACATAGGTCTCATATGGGACATGAACCTCACAGCGTCCTTGCACCACATGTAGAGCCTGGGATCTTCTGTCCCCATGTCTTTCATTTAACATCATATAAAATTCCAACCCATTGCCCCAGGAAATGCCCTGAGCCAACATGAGATACAGGACCTCTCTACCACTGGTCTTGTAATCAGGGCTTGACCTGTCTGCTTCGTAAGGCAAAGGAGAGGTTTCTTAGCATGCCAGTGCCTTTGCCTGCCTTTAGTCATGGCTTCCAGTTATCTTCTCTAACAAGTCCCTTGGGAAGCTTGCTTGTTAATGTTCCTCAGTGGGCCCATTAATACTCCAAGAAACTTCACTGTTACTTCTGACTTTGTCTTGTTGAGCACTTTGTGCAAACTTCTCTCTGCACTGGAGGCTGATGAACTCAGCATCAAATGCACCCTGGAACAATTATAACCTAAAGAATCTCCTGTGCCTTATGCCATCTTGTTATCTTCTTCAGGTTATCAGAACTTGTTCAGCAAAAAGGAGGGATATCTGGAGAGAGCTTAAAGAGAAAGAATCCATTATAAATTTATTGTCTCTTTATTTATAGCTGGGTTTAAAGCAGCACTGTGCAACTGATACCAATCCAGGATGTCCCAATGAGTTCTGTACTGTTACTGTGTTGACAAAGGTCCTTCTCAACCTCCCTATCCAATTTCTGCTCACATTGGACCTATGGGACTTGCATCACTTTTCTTCACATCACTCTTCTCCTCTGCATTCATCCGCTCAGTGTTAAAACTGCTTTGCACCAACTCCCACTGGCTTTCCTCAGAGAACCAGCTACACATGGAAAAGGAAAGATTTCTCTTTTTTATCTGGCCAGCAAATGGAAAGAAAGGTGATGCAATTGAATGAACAGTAAAACACAGTGTTCAACTGCATGCCATGTTCAAGCTGCATCTATTGAAGTTTGTCTTTCATATGGAATATTTTTAAAAGAAATGATTTATACTGAGGTAGGATAGGATAGATTGAATCACAGTGAAGTAGTTGACAACAGAGGCCATCAGACTCTGGGAAATGGAGCAAATTCCAGTAATCTTCCTGGGATAGATCAGCCAGGTAGTTGAGAGGTATCAAGTTAAAATTGATCAGGACTTGTGAGTATTTCACACATTGAGATGGGTTAATACATTCTCATTGATTTCTATCTTTGTCTCCAACTCTGTTTTTCACTTTTACTGACATTAATGAACATCTTTCAGACGCTAAGAGAGGTTTCTTAGCATGCCAGTGCCTTTGCCTGCCTGTAGTCATGGCTTACAATTATCTGCTCTAACTAGTGCTTTGGGAAGCTTACTTGGTAATGGCCCTCAGTGGACCGATTAGTACTCCAAGAAACTTCACTGTTACTTCTGACTTTGTCTTGTTAAGCACTTTGTACAAACTTCTCTCTGCACTGGAGGTTGATGGACTCAGCAGCAAATGTGCCCTGGGACCATTATAACCTACAGAGCATCTTGTGCCTTGTGCCTTCCTGTTATCTATTTCAGGTTATCAGAACTTATTCAGCAAAATGGAGAGATATCTGGAGAGAGCTTAAAGTGAAAGAATCCAGCAGACATTTACTGTTTATTTGTTTATAGTTTTGTTTAAATAAGGTATGAATGCAGCACTGTAAAACTACTTGTGAACATCTGAGCTGAACCAGAGGAATCCCAGCTCCTTTGTTTCTGTGGGGAGCTGCATCCCATTTCAGCCCCAGGATTTCTAACTGGGGATGAGTTACCTGCACTGTCTTCTCTGGATCACTGCCCTGCACAGGGGAAGTCCAACCTTCCTTATCCTTGTCTGGGTGCAATTTTTGATTCATCAAACACTCTCTAGTAGGATTCATCTCATGTTAAAAATTTACTGGTGGATAATGGAGCAGGTTTCAAAGAACAGTTATGATACTGCTGCCTTTCAGGAGCTGATGGCCATGATGACACAGGGACATCTAAGGGGAGATGAGTGGGAAGGATAAAAATGACATCATCTGCTGCTCAGCTGGGCCACGCTCCTGGGACACAGGGAGCTCATAAAAGTAGATGGTGCTGTAGAGAGACAGCTGTGCCCAGGAGCAGCTCTTGTGCACAGCACAGCCTGCAGCTGACAGAAACAGAAGAGAGAATATGGAGAGAGCTTACAGCATGTGTGCGGTGTGAGTGGGCTGTGAGATCACTGCAGGAATATTGCTCACAGACCATGACACAGTAAGACCCTTGCAGTAGGTAATGCAGCTGCTATTCATAGAGGGTTAACTAAATCTGGGACATCCCATAGAAGACATGGCTGCAAGCAGTGCATGTTTCTTTACTGTGGAAAAAGACTTCGGCTCCAGCTGAGAACACAGCCCTGAGGGCTGCCTGTCCCAGCAAGGCTGCAGGCTGTGTTGCTGGGGCTGCAGGCGGGTGCCCAGGGCTGTCCTGTAGAGCAGGGTCCCTGCTGTGCCCCAGGGGCTGTGTGCCGGGTATGGGACTCTGCCGACTGCCAGGCTAAGCACTCAGCCTGCCCGGGGAGCTGCCCAGGGCGCTGCGGGGAGACGTGTGGAAGGCAGGAGACCCCTGGCAGGGCTTGTGCTGCCACAGCTGCTGCCTGAGGCAGGGGATCACAGCTCCACTTCACAACAGGATGTTTGTGAGGTTGCTTTGCCAGAGGAGAGCCAAGGCAGGGGGTTTCAATTTCCTGTTCTGGGGGAATGCAGAAAGGATTGGAGGCAGAAATGTAAAAGGGGCTGTCACAGCTCTGAGAATTTTTCTTCACTCAATTGCTTGTTTTGAGAACAGTCACACATGATGTGCTCTCAGTCTCTCATTTTCTGAAGGATGGAACCAATTGAAAATATACTCATTTTCAGTAGAAATGAATAATTCACTTAACCTGCAAACAGGCAGTTTTTTAGAATTCACACTGAATGGCACAGAGGCTGTTTTTGGGGCTCTAAGAGCAGTTGGGTTAAAGAAATGAGACATGAAGCACATGAAAATATCCAGGGAGGCGGGATAAGAAAAGAAGAGGAAGGTTAGAGCTCCATATGCTGCTTCTGCTTAAGGAATGCTGAAATACATGAAATTAAATGCAAGTAATGGTGCTAAATGTACACTGTTGTAGGAGAATGAAAACATTTTATATTATAGCAGGAGGAGTGTCTCTGAGAATGGTCTGGACTTGTCATTATCTTCTGCACTCTGAACAGGACTCCAAGCCCAGGAACAACAGCAGATGTCCAACAGCAGCTCCATCAGCGAGTTCCTCCTGCTGCCATTGGCAGACACGCGGCAGCTGCAGCTCCTGCACTTCTGGCTCTTCCTGGGCATCTACCTGGCTGCCCTCCTGGGCAACGGCCTCATCAGCACAGCCGTAGCCTGCGACCGCCGCCTGCACACCCCCATGTACTTCTTCCTCCTCAACCTGGCCCTCCTCGACCTGGGCAGCATCTCCACCACTCTCCCCAAAGCCATGGTCAACGCCCTCTGGGACACCAGGGCCATCTCCTACACAGGATGTGTTGCACAGCTCTTTTTCCTTCTCCTCTTCATGTCAGCAGAGTATTCCCTTCTCACCATCATGTCCTATGACCGCTACGTTGCCATCTGCAAGCCCCTGCACTATGGGACCTTGATGGACAGCAGAGCTTGTGCCACCATGGCAGCAGCTGCCTGGGGCACTGGGGTTCTCAATTCCCTGCTGCACACTGCCAGTACGTTTTCACTGCCTCTCTGCCAAGGCAATGTTGTGAACCTGTTTTTCTGTGAAATCCCCCAGATCCTCAAGCTCTCCTGCTCAGCCTCCTACCTCAGGGAAATTGTGCTTCTCATTTTTAGTGTCAGTTTAGCCTTTGGGTGTTTTGCTTTCATAGTTGTGTCCTATGTGCAGATCTTCATGGCTGTGCTGAGGATGCCCTCTGAGCAGGGACGGCACAAAGCCTTCTCCACGTGCCTCCCTCACCTGGCTGTGGTCTCCCTCTTTCTCAGCACTGGCATTTTTGCCAACCTGAAGCCCCCGTCCATTTCCTTCCCACTCCTGGATCTGACAGTGGCACTTTTGTATGCAGTGGTTCCTCCAACACTGAACCCTACTATCTACAGCATGAGGAACAGAGAGATCAAGCATGCTCTCAGGAAGATGTTGCAATATGCACTATTCCAGCTTTGATGAAGTGCACATCTTCCTCACACAACACCCAGTGATGGTTCTTCATGTTTTATTCTTTTTGGGGTTTTTTTGATTTTTTGTAATACTGTAATCTGCAAATAAGTTGCGATTTATTTCACTATTTCTTTCCTACTTAATTTCCATTTTCTTACTCCAGGAGCTCAGGTAAACATGGAACCATATTGCCTGAATAGGTTAAGAGATAAATAAAAAGCTTTTATAATAGACTTTTCCTTAGCTCTTCTCTCTTTTTACCTTGTCTGTCTCATGGGGAGGTACAGCCACAGACAGCAGCACAACGTGCTGTTTTCAGTCCTGCTCTATTTATACTGCCTCAGTGCCCTCAAGCCCTCTCATTTGTGCAGGCATGAAGGTCTTGTGTTTCTCACAACAGTCCTGTTGTCTCTACAGCAGCACTCCGGCACAGCAGTCAGTAGCCAGCAATATGATCAGCTTTGTCATGGAGTTATCTAGATCAGTCTGTAACCATGACAGGGGGGGCAGTAGACCTGTGGTCCACCTGGGCCCAAACAAATGGAATGGGGTAGGGAGATGGGAGCTGGGCTCAAGGAAACAATCATAGCAGCGGCAACGACCTAAGGAGGAAAACTTTTTTACTAACTGTGATACGTGGAATACCAATAGGAAAAATTACAAAACCATGACATTCCACCCTTAATTGTACATCACTATATCATGCTTAGAAAACATTTCTATGCAGAAAGAAACAATAATTAAAATGCACAACACACTTGTCTGTATACATATATATACATGGAATTACTGTCTGCACTCCCCCAACATCACATTCCCTTGTGGTACACATTGAACATCCCCATTTTCTGCATCACCCGCCAAGTGCACCCTGGGTAAAAATGGTTCTAAGGAGAGCTTTGCCCTTTCCAGAGTCTGGAAGGACCCGAACAGCTTTTCCCAACATGTTCTTTACATGCACTGCAGGGACCTTACCTCCCTCAACAGCATGTGGGGAGCTGGATTGGGTAGCACCATCTCTACTGACCAATCCACTTGTGTTAACTAGCCACATTCTTAATTCTTAAATATTCAGCCTCCCTTTGCTTTCAATATGTTTTTTTAACAACCCGTTGTAGCATTCAATCTTACCAGAGGCTTGTGCTTGATAGGGTACATGATAAATCCACTCAATGCCAAGTTCTCTGGCCGAGGTATCCAGAAATGAATTTTTGAAATGAGTCTCATTATCAAACTGAATTCTTTCTGGGGTTGCCATGTCACCACAGGATTTGCCTCTCTAGACCCAGGATGGTGTTTTGGATGGTAGCATGGGGTACTGCGTACGTTTCGAGCCACCCAGTGGTTGCCTCCACTGTGGTAAGCACATAACACTTACCATTGTGAGATCGTGGCAAGGTGATATAATCAGCCTGCCATACCTCCCCATATCTAAACTTCTGCCATCTCCCTTCCCCCCAGAGAGGTTCCATCCTCTTGGCTTGTTTAATTATGGCACATGATTCACAGTCATGAATAATCAGTGCAATAGCGTCCATAGTTAAGTCCACCCCTCGGTCTCTGCCCCACTTATATGTCGCTTCTCTTCCTTGATGGCCCGAGGTCTCATGGGTCTCATCGAGCTAGAAATAGCTCTCCCATGTTCTGCCAGTCCAAGTCTATTTGAGCCACCTCAATTCTGGCGTATCAATCTACCTGATTGTTATTCTGCTGTTCTTCAGTAGCCCGACACTTGGGTGCATGGGCATCTACATGATGCACATTTATAACCATATTCTTTGTTCGGGCAGCAATGTCCTTCCATAATTCAGTAGCCCAAATATGTTTACCCCTCCGCTGCCAGTTATTTTGTTCCCACTGCTGTAACCACCCCCATAACACATTTGCGAACATACATGAATTAGTATAAATATAAAGCATTGGCCACCTCTCCTATACAGCAACATCTAAGGCCAGCTGGACAGCCTTTACCTCTGCAAACTGACTTGATTCTCCCTTACCTTCAGTGGCTTCTGCAACCTGTCATGTGGAGCTCAATACAACAGCTTTCCATTTGCAAATCTTCCCTACAATACGACATGATCCATTGGTGAACAGGGCATATTTCTTTTCATTTTCTAGTAGTTCGTTGTATGGTGGGGCCTCTTTAGCACATGACACCTCTTCTGCTGGTGATGTGCTTAATTTTTTGCCTTCAGGTCACTCCATGATCATCTCTAAGATTCCTGGATGACTGAGGTTCTCTATCCACGCTCGTTGTGTAATCAGAACAATCCACTTGTTCCGAATAGCATCAGTAGCATGATGGGTGAAGGGAACCTTTCCTTTGGACATCCAGTTCAGCTCCGGCAGTCCAGGTGCCAAAAGGAGCTGCATCTCAGTACCGACTATTTCAGAAGCAGCCCAAACCCCCTCATAGGCAGCTAAGATCTCCTTCTCAGTTGGAGTGTTGCCCTCCTTGGATCCCATGTACACTCAGCTCCAAAATCCCAGGGGTCGGCCTCAGGTCTCACCTGAGGCTCTTTGCCACAAACTCCAAGTGGGGCCTTTCTCACCAGCAGCAGTGTAGAGGATGTTCTTTACATCCCGTCCAGTCCATATTGGCCCCAGGGCTACAGCACGGGCTATCTCTTGTTTAATCCGCTCAAAAGCCTGCTGCTGCTCAGGGCCCCATGCAAAATCATTCTTCTTCTGCGTCACCTGATAAAGGGCCTTACAATGAGGCTGTAGTTTGGAATGTGCATCCTCCAAAAGCCCACTGCACCCAGGAAAGACTGTGTCTCTCTCTTGCTAGTTGGTGGAGACATGGCAGTGATTTTGTCGATCACATCTGCTGGGATGTTACAACGTCCATCCTGCCACTTTATACCTAAGAACTGAATTTCCTGGGCAGGCCCCTTCACTTTGCTTCGCTTAACAGCAAAAACGGCTTGTAGAAGAATTTGGATTATCTGCTCTCCTTTTGTGAAAACCTCTTCTGCTGTATCACCCCACACAACAATGTCATCAATGTACTGCAGGTGTTCAGGAGCACAACCCTGTTCCAGTACAGTTTGGACCAACCCATGGCAAATGGTTGGGCTGTGTTTCCACACCTGGGGCAAACGGTTCCAAGTATACTGAATGCCCCTCCAGGTGAAGGCAAACTGTGGCCTACATTCTGAGGCCAAAGGAATAGAGAAGAAGGCACTGGCAATGTCAATGGTGGCATACCATTTGGCTGCTTTTGACTCCAGCTCGTACTGGAGTTCCAACATGTCCAGCACAGCAGCGCTCAATGGGGGTGTGACCTCATTCATACCATGGTAGTCTACTGTCAGCCTACATTCCCCACTGGCTTTATGCACTGGCCATATGGGCTGTTAAAAGGTGAGTGCGTTTTACTGATCACTCCCTGATTCTCCAACTGGCGAATCAAATCATGAATGGGGAGCAAGGAATCCCTGTTGGTGCGATACTGCCGTCTGTGCACTGTCTTTGTAGCAACTGGTACATGCTTTTCTTTTACTCGTAGCAGCCCCACAAGAGACGGGTCCTCTGACAGGCCAGACAAAACAGACAGCTGCTTAATGTTGCTCATATCTACAGCAGCTATTGCAAAGGCCCCTTAGGATCCTTGAAATGACCCTTTCTGAGCTAATCAATACCAAGTATGATTAGAGCCTCCAGGCCAGTCACAATAGGATGTTTTTGCCAGTCTTTGCCAGTGAGGCTTATTTCAGCCTCCAGCACAGTCAATTCTTGAGAGCCCCCAGTCTCTCCAGAAATATGGATTGATTCTGTCCCTTCATGACTGGAGGGCATTAGGGTGCACTGTGCACCGGTATCCACCAGCGCCTTATATTCCTGTGGTTCTGATGTGCCAGGCCATCGAATCCACACAGTCCAATAAACTCTATTATCCCTTTCCCTCCCCTGACTGTGGGCAGGGCCCCTCTATTGGTTACTTGTGATAACTGGAGCAGCCGTACTGGTGGTTGGTCTGTTTTGTAGTTCCCTCACCCATGCTCGCAGTACAGGAGTGGGCTGATCATGTCACTTCCTCATGTCTTCTCTGTGGTCACATAGGTAACACCACAAGAAAACACCTGGTGCATTCTTCATGTTGTTCCTTGCTTGAGCTGGAAAGCACATGTGTCTAATAGCTGAGATTTCTGATGATACAGTCGAGGAGGAGGGTTCATCACCTTTAATAAACTGGACTATTTTGTTCAGCTCCTTCATTAGAACTGGTGACCCGTACGGTGATTGACCTTCATCAGTTGTTTCTGATACTACTACGGGATCATCATGATTAATGCACTGAGACACTCGCTCTTCATCTTGATTCAGTTTGTTTGTTACTTCTGAGATGGCTGAAATGGAGCCGTGAGTTGGAGGTAACTGCTGTTCAAAGTTTTGCAGTGTAAGAACCAATTAGAAAACGAGGGGTCTTCCATCTTGTTCCATGTTCCTTTGAAATGTTGCTGCTAAAGTAATGGTGTAACTTTCTGGTGATGTTTTGGTGACTTTCTGCCATATGTCGTCTTCACTCTCTCAGGATCATGTTCTTGGCGAAGGTAGCTAGGATGAAAATCAGGGTTATGAAACATTTCCACCACTGCTATTTCCCTCAAATACTGGATGCCTTTTTCAATTGTATCCCACTTTTTCATCAGAGGCTTCAGATTGTCTTTGAAGGGAAGCTTTGCCCTCACAGCCACTAACATTCGCTCCCAGATGGTGGCAGCATCATCCATACATCTGTTCATCCCTCTGTCAATAGTTGGGTCTCTGGAAATGCCTCCTAGTTGACGAGCTTTGTTACCATCTAGAAACAAGCTACCGGCCCCACTGCCCCAACAGTGAAGCAACCCGGTAACAAGAGATTCATTCTGGCACCATGTGAACTCCTTTCTTATGCCTTGGATATCAGACATCTTCAGGGGTCAACAAACAGAGACTTCTAGAGTCTCTGTTTCAGAGACTGTCAGCCTACATTCCCCACTGGCTTTATGCACTGAGACAGTTATGTTCAGAGACAAACTAGAGATTTCCACCTCATCACTCTCTTCTTCGTGCCTCCTAACTTTTCCTTTTACCTTTCGCAGTGCTGATCCAGACCCATCACCTGCATCTTCTGCTGCCTCCTCCTCCACTTCTTTATTCCGTTCAAGACGTGAGGACACCCATTTCCATTTCTTGCCTTCCACAGAGGCAACTGATATTGTTACTGGTGCCTCCTGTGACTGATCAGAATTGACTTGGGGATTTCCCTTTTTGGCTTGAACCTCAGCTTGGAAACTCTCTCTTTCCAGAATAGTGTTATATAGAGCACAGTAAGCACAAGCCAAGCCCCAAATAAGTCATACTCCCTTAGACCTATCTAGGCTACACCATCCCTGACTCAAATACTGGCTTAGTTTCTCGGGATCATACAGGTGTTCTAGAGTGAAATCCCATGATATTGCGGGACCCAACATGTTGGCAAACATGTGAACCTGAAGGCAAAAGGACAGAGCGCTGGGACAAACAGCCACACACCAATATGGTTAAATATAGTTGTGTTCATTTATTGCTTGAAAAGCCATACTTTTATAGCACACAGACTAGGGAGTTCAAAAATCACACACATTAACTAGAGGAAAGCTACTGCAATAACAAACCTAAACACTCCTTCAAAGCCAACAGCCATTCTTTCTTTTGCTAGAGGTGTCCTTAGTTCTCATGCTGTTTATCCTGCTCCACAGCTGCTGCTCTGTGAAATCCTTATCTTGATCCATGGCTGCTGCTCTGTAAATTTCTTCTTGAATTACAACAGAATAGCAGTTCCCTAAGGTCTTCAGCATACCCCCAGCCAGCTGGTAAATGCAGCCGAAGACCTTCAAGAAAGCCATGTCCTGGTAGTGTCAGTGCTTGACAAAAAAATTTGAGTCCCACAATGGGTCTCTAACCTGTGTGACACCTTCTGAACACCAGTACCACGGTGCAGATGCAAAGCCCAGCCAGGCTAAATCAAAACATGCTTCTGGAAGGTATGCTTTCTGAAGTCTTTACACTAATGAGAGGACCACAAACATTCACTCAGTGAGCTCGCAATCTCTTTGCCTTTGCAGGCCTATGGTCTTGTTTGTCTCACAGAGACATGGTGGGATGGTTCCCTCCTCTGAACTGTAGTGTAGCAGGCACAGATTCTTTATGACGGATGGGCAAGGAAGGTGAGGAAAGGCTGCTGCCCTCTGTGAGTGTGCACTGAGCTCTGCCTGGGGATGGCAGAGGAGCCAGCTGAGAACTGATGGAAAGGGCTCAGAGAGGAGAGCGGCAGATTCTGTTCCTTGCTTCCTGATCAGGAGAACAAGAGGAGGAGGACAAGCAGGTATCTGAGTTACAGCTGGGATGGAATTGTTTTCTTCAGACTGTCTGCTCTGGTGCAGTGTTTTGGTTCTGCAAGAAAAAAACTGATAACACTGTGGTGTTTACAGCTGCTGCTAAGCAGTGTTGTGGAGAGCTAAGGCCATGGTCAATGGAGGGTACATAGAGCTGGGAGGGAATGGAGTTCAGACGGCTGACTGGAAGTGGTCAAAGGGACATTCCGTGCAAACTGACAGCAAGCAGGAGTACTGAAAGGATGGGAGTTCATCTCACTCTCTTCTGCTGCCCAGAGACCAGCTTGGAATCTTTCTGGTGGTGCTGAGCAAGTGCTTGTGCATCAGCTGTTATATACCATCCCATATATCTGGATATATTGTGATAACTATTACACGTCTCCTTTCATCTCGCTTAGTAAATAGCATCATTTCATGAGTTGTACTTTTTTTTTTTTTTTTTCCCCCAGTTCCCTTCCCCATCCCACTGGGAATGGGGCAGTGCACAAAGCACTGTTTGCTGCTCCATCCACCATCATATTTTTGGTGCCCGATGTGAAGCTCCAGGATTTGACATAACAGCACATCTATGCAGAGCGAGATAACGCAGAGCTTTGTGGGAGCTGTAGAATTGCTGGCCATGATGCTGTTTGTTTCCCTATTTGTGGAGCTCATTCAGCCTTGCACAGGCATTACACAGGCATTGCACAGCTCGTTCCTTGCAGCTTCTTTTCCCTGCTTCAGTGTTTGCCAACTCTTGGGGCTGGATTAGGATATTTATTTTGCTATGTTGTTTGACTTTGGTTTATATCATGATAAAATTGGCAGCTGAGAAGATGAAGTTTTGCACACATTCATCTCTGAGATCATCTTTGAGTTACGGAAGTAACACTGTCGATAAGGTTAGTAATTACACCCTTTACTATGAGTCCTCAGGGAGTCTGGCTACGGAGGAGAGAAGGGGGGACACTTTCCAGTAGTCCCCCTGACTCGCTCTCACTTCTTTATGTCCTGGAGATCGAGAGCTAGTTCCAATAGCTCCAGAGGATTTTGACAGTGCCAGCAAGGAGATCAGCTGTGAAACAGTCGTTCATATTGCCAGCAACTGATAGCAGCTGTGAAACAGTCGTTCATATTGCCAGCAAGTGATTGCAGCCCCGGAGTGCTGCTCCTGTTGTAGAGACAACAGGACTGTCATGAGACCCACGAGACCTTCAGGCCTGAACAAATGAGAGGACATGAGAGCAATGTAGCAGTGTAACGAGAGCAGGAATGAAAAGAGCAGGTTGTGCTGTTGTCCGTGGCTGTACCTCCCCCACGTCCAGAAAAAGTAGGAAGAGAGAAGAGCTAAGGAGAAGTCTGTTTTGAAAGCATTTTAGGTATATTTTAACCTATTCAGGGAATCTGGATCCATGTTTACATGAGCTCTTAAATTGAGAAAATGGAAATTAGGTAGGAAAGAAGTGAAATAAATTTTTATTTATATGTTCAGTAGCAGATTTCTGGGGGTTGCCATATTACACACAATCAAAGAATCTAAAACACATAAAACATAAAGAACCATCACTGGGAATCCTGTGAGGAAAACATGCATTTAATCAAAGCTGGAATAGTGCTTATTGCAACACCTTCCTGAGAGTGTGCTTGACCTCCCTGTTCCTCATGCTGTAGATAATAGGGTTCAGTGTTGGAGGAACCACTGCATACAGAATTGCCACTGTCAGATCCAGGAGTGGGGAGGAAATGTATGGGGGCTTCAGGTAGGCAAAAGCAGCAGTGCTGACAAATAGGGAGACCACGGCCAGGTGTGGGAGGCACGTGGAGAAGGCTTTGTGCCGTCCCTGCTCAGAGGGCATCCTCAGCACAGCAAGGAAGATCTGCACATACGACACAACGATGAAAACAAAACACCCAAGGACTAAGCTGGAACCAAAAAAGAGAAGCACAATTTCCCTGAGATTTGATTCTGAGCAGGAGAGCTTGAGGATCTGGGGGATTTCACAGAAAAACAGGTTCACAACATTGCCTTGGCAGAGAGGCAGTGAAAATGTACTGGCAGTGTGCAGCAGGGAACAGAGAACACCAGCGCCCCAGGCAGCTGCTGCCATGGTGGCACAAGCTCTGCTGTCCATCAAGGTCCCGTAGTGCAGGGGCTTGCAGATGGCAACGTAGCGGTCATAGGACATGATGGTGAGAAGGGAATACTCTGCTGAGAGGAAGAAGAAAAAGAAAAAGACCTGTGCAACACATCCTGCGTAGGAGATGGCCCTGGTGTCCCAGAGGGCGATGGCCATGGCTTTGGGGAGAGTGGTGGAGATGCAGCCCAGGTCGAGGAGGGCCAGGTTGAGGAGGAAGAAGTACATGGGGGTGTGCAGGCGGCGGTCGCAGGCTACGGCTGTGCTGATGAGGCCGTTGCCCAGGAGGGCAGCCAGGTAGATGCCCAGGAAGAGCCAGAAGTGCAGGAGCTGCAGCTGCCGCGTGTCTGCCAACGGCAGCAGGAGGAACTCGCTGATGGAGCTGCTGTTGGACATCTGCTTTTGTTCCTTGCCTTGGAGTCCTGTTCAGAGTGCAGAAGATAATGACAAGTCCAGACCATTCTCAGAGACACTCCTCCTACTATACTTTGAAAAGTTTTCATTCTCCTATGACAATGTTCATTTAGCAACACTAATTAAATTTAACTTCATTAAGTTCATCATTCTATAAGCAGAAGAAGCACATGGAGCTTTAACCTTCCTTTCATCTTCTTATCCCATCTCCCTGGACTTTTTTATCTGTTTTGTGTGTCATATCTTTACACTCACTGCTGTTAAAATCTTCAGTCCCAGCCTTTGTGCCCTTCACTTTCTGTTCAGGAAAACATGCCTATTTGCAATATAAGTGCATTATTCTTGTCAACAAAATTGATAATTTCAAATAGTTCAGCGCTTGGAAAGGTTCATTTTTGTGAAAGGAGAGGCTGAAAACAGTTCACGTGTGACACTGCACATAACAAGCAATTGACTGAAGAAGAACTGGGAGTCTCAGAGCTGTGTTCAAATTTGACAGACTCTTAGATTTCTGCCACCAATCCTTTCACCTTCCGTCCAAACAAGAAATAGAAAATTGCTACCTTGGGTCTCCCCTTGCAAAGTACCCTCAGAAACATACTGTTGTGCAGCGGAGTTGTGATCCCCCTGCCCCAGGTATCAGCTGTGGCAGCACAAGCCCTGCTGGGGGGCTCCTTTCCCCCACAAATCTGCCCCGCAGTGCCCTGGGCAGCTCTCCCGGTAGGCTGAGTGCTGAGCCTGGCAGGCAGCTGAGTCCCATACCCGGCACACAGCCCCTGGGGTACAGCAGGGACCCTGCTCTGCAGGACAGCCCTGGGCACCTGCCTTCAACCCCAGCTGCACAGCCTGCAGCCGTGCTGGAACTCACAACCCTCAGGGCTGTGCTCTGACACTGCAGCATGGAAGCCCCCAGCTGGAGCAGAAGGCTTTTAACACAGTAAAGAAACATGCATTGCCAGCAGCCAGATTTGCTATGGGGTGTCCCAGATTGTTAGCCCTCTATGAAAAGGAGCTCACGGTCTGCAGAGAGACTTACCGCGTCGTGGTCTGTGAGCAATGCTCCAGCAGCAAGCTCACAGCCTACGCACATTTCACACATCCTGTAAGCTCTCTCCAATTTCTCTCCTGTCACCTGCAGGCTGTGCTGTGCACAAGAGCTGCTCCTGGGCACAGCTGTCTCTCTGCAGCTCTGCCCACCTTTATGAGCTCCCTGTGTCCCAGGTGCCCGGACAAGCAAGCAGCAGATGAAGTCATCTTTATCCTTCCCACTCATCTCCCCTGAGATGTCCCTGGGTCCTCATGGCCAACAGCTCCTGAAAGACAACAGCCTCATGACTGTGCTTTGAAATCCACTCAATTAACCACCACATGTCCAGTGGTCAGTGACTGAGAGGAGACATATAACAAGTACTATCAGAGATCGTTTGATGAATCACAAAGGGCACCCAGACAAGGATGGGGAGGTTTGGACTTTCCCTGTGCAGGACAGTGATCCAGCTGAGGCAGTGCAGGAGTCTCATCCGTTGACAGAAATCCTGGAGCTGAAATGGGATTCAGCCCCCTACACACCCACAGGAGCTGGGATTCCTCTGATTCCGTTCAGAAATGCACAAGGAGTTGTCTGCATGTGAGCTCCTGCTCTGAGTCCTTGGTCCTTCAGCTGGGAGGCAGTTGCTCACACACAGACACTGGGTGATGCCCAAGGTGCCTGGGCTGCTCCTGATGTGTGCCAGTGCTTGTAAACCATGTGGGAAGTCCCTGTTCTTTGCTGGATCTCATACTCTCCGGCAATGACAGTCTGGTTTGAACTGTGAAGGTCAAAGAGGCATCAGGCCAAGTGCAAGACGCAAATGGATCTCTTTCTATTTATTTATTTATCTATTTATTTATTTATCTATTTATTTATTTATTTATTTATTTATTTATTTATTTAAATTTAGGCCATAAGCTTAAAAGATGTTCATTAATGTCAGTCAAACTGAGACAAAAAATTGAAAACAGATATCAAAATCAATGAAAATGTGTTAACCCTTCTCGACATGAGAAATTCTCATGAGTCTTGTTTAATTTTAAGTTGTACATATGAATCTTTGGCGTGATATGATGACTTTTTTTTTTTTTTAGTTCTTTTTCTGAAACTACGATGTTTTCCACAACTGTGTTTGCTGGACACAAATGCCTTCAGGTTCAGGGACACATACAGCAGTGTCAGTGCCAATGCCCTGTTACGAAATCCTGGCGTCGCCACTGCTCTTCCCTGCAGCCTATTTGATGTCCCTCATCCTCCAGATGTCTTCAGCTCTCCTAAATAAATGGCTGTGGTTAAGGGCATGTTTTCAGCAGGCCACTTAGACACATGCTCCTGCCACAGCCTGCCAGATTTCCCCATCCCTTGCTCTTTGTTCAGTCAGATACCTCCCAGTTATCTGTCTGATTTCAGATTTTTAGGGGGATAACTCAAATTTGCTCCATCTCGCCAAAGTCTGATGGACTGTGCTGTCAACTCCTTCCCCGTGATTCTATCTAGCCCTTCCTATCTTTTCTTTTTCTCTTTTTTTTTTCTATGTCATTTCCTTTTCCTTTTCCTTTTCCTTTTCCTTTTCCTTTTCCTTTTCCTTTTCCTTTTCCTTTTTCACTTTCTTTTTTTCCCCTCTTTCTCTTTCTCTTTCTCTTTCTCTTTCTCTTTCTCTTTCTCTTTCTCTTTCTCTTTCTCTTTCTCATTCTCTTTCTCTTTCTGGTTTTTTTTTTCATGCTTTTAAAAAAAGCATGAATTCTGAAAGATGTTCATTAATGTCAGTAAATGTGAAAAAAAGTTGAAGATAAATAGAAATCAAGAAGAATGTGTTAGCCCGTCTCAATTTCTGAAATACTCACGAGTCCTGTTCAATTTTAAGTTGATACCTCCCAACTCCCTGGCTGATCTATCCAGGGTGATTACTGGAATTTGCTCCATTCCTCAAAAGTCTGCTTTCAACTCCTTCAACGTGATTCTATCTATCCCATCCTATCTGTGTCTAACTCATTTCTTGTGCAGATATTCCCTATGAAAGATAAACCTCAATAGAAGCAGCTTGGACATGGCATGCAGTTTATCACTGTGTTTGACTGTTCATTCAATTACATCACCTTTCCTTCTGTTTGTTGGACGTAAATAAAGAGAACTCTTTCTTCTTCCATGTGCAGCTGGTTCTCTGTGGAAAGCCAGTGGGAGTTGGTACAAAGGAGGTTTAATACTGAGCGGGTGACTGCAGAGGAGAAGAGTGATGTGAGGAAAAGTGATGCAAGTCCCATGAGGCCAGTGTGAGTAGAAGTGGGGTAGATTGGTTGAGGAGGAACTTTGTCCACACAGAAACGGAATAGAACTCACTGGGGACATCCTGGATTGATATCAGTTGCAAAGTGCTTCTTTTACTTCCTGTATAGAACAAACAATAAATAAATAGACAATAAATGCATTTTGGATTCTTGCTCTTTAAGCTGTCTCCATTTTGCTGAACAAGTTCTGAAAACCTGGAGAACAGGAAGGCACAAGGCACAGGAGGCTCTTTAAGTTTTAATGGGCCCCAGGGAGCATTTGTTGCTGCATTCATCAACTTCCAGTGCAGAGAGAAGTTTGTACAAAGAACTCAGCAAGACAAAGTCAGAAGCAACAGTGAAGTTTCTTGGAGTATTAATGGGCCCACTGAGGGCCATTAGCAAGCAAGCTTCCTTAGTCGCTAGTTAGGGAAGATAATTGAAAGCCATGACTCCAGTGAGGCAAAGGCACTGGCATGGTGGCTCTGATGCTAAGAAAATCCTTCTTTATCTTAAGAAGCAAACAGGACAAGCCCTGCTTCCTAGACCCTTGGCACGGAGATCCTGTCTCTCATGTTGGCTCAGGGCCCTTCCTGGGGCAGTGGGATGGAGGTCTGTATGAAGTTAAATGAAAGACGTGGGGACAGAAGATCCCAGGCTCTACATGCGGCGCACGGATACTGTGAAGTTCATATCCCACTTGTGTCCTGTGTCTTATCGCAGGATGTCGGATGTGAGAAGGGCACAGTCTGAAGAAGCAATCAGTTCCAATGAAACTCTGAACTTCAGATCTCTCAGTTCCAGTGCCCTCCCGTGCACACCCTCCCATAGTTTTATGTCCTTTATGTTATGCGGTGCCCAGAAGTGCACCCAGTGCTCCATGTGAAGCTGCAGCAGCGCAGAGCAGAGAGGGACAATCCTTTCCCTTACCCAGCTTGCAAGAAATTGCTTTATACACTCCAGGGGACCGTTGGCTATCCTGGCTGACTGGGCACACTGCTGACTCACTTCCAAATTAATGTTGAGCAGGACCCCCAATCCTTCTCATTCAGACCACTCTCCAGTGTCCCATATCCAGTCAGTGTTTATGTCCAGTGTTGCCCATACCCAGGTGTACAATCAGGCACTTGTTCTTGTTATGCTTTATGCACTTGGTGATTAGTACCAACTGGTACCCACTTCTCTGACTTGTCAACATCTCTTTGCAAGTTTTGTCCACCCTCAGTGGAGGCAACTGCACCTCCTCATCTGGTCTCATCAGCAAACTTGCTGAGAACATCTTCTAGTCCTGCATGCAAGTCATCTGAATAAACATGGAAGAGAAGTGGCCGTACAATGGAGCCCTGGGGAACCCTGATAGTGACCGTCTACCAGGCTGATGGAACCCATTGACTATAATCCTTTGAGCCTGACCTATTGGCCAACTGCTCACCCACCACATTCTGTTTCTGTCTAGCCGTATGCAGGACATTCTGCCCAGAAGGTTGTTGTGAGAAACAGTATCAAAGGCTCTACTGTAATCCTCAAGAATAACATCATCTGGCTTCCCTGGTACAACTAAATGGACAACTGTGTCATAAAGGGACCTGAAGTTAAACAGGACCTTCCCCTCGGGAACTTGCGTTGGCTGCAACCAATGACAGAATTGTCCTTCAGCTGTTTTTCCATAACTCCCACCATCACTTTCTCCATAATTTTATCAGGTGCTGGAGTGAGACTGACAGGTCCATAATTGCCCCTGTCATCTTTCTTGCTCTTCCTTACAATGAGACAACATTTGCCAGATTCCCGTCAACTGGTATGACCCTAGACTTAATTAGATGCCATTGAAATGAGAGCCCAGAGAATACTAAGGTGTCATCATTGCAAAAACATAGATGTGCCATAGCTTTGCAGTGCCTTGAACTCTGGAGTATGCCACAGATGGAGCATAGAGAAAGACTGGCCTCTTCTGTTGGTAAGCAGAATAACACTGCGTGATACATGGGGACTGCATCTCTTCTGCTATGCACTGCTCGCAGGGGAAAGGGGCAGGGGGTTGCTCTCATGTCAGTGCTCATATGTGAGGTGTGGGTTCAAAGTGGAGAGACCAGGCTCTTTTCAGCAGTGTGTGGAGACAAGACAAGGGGAAATGGAACAGAAACTGGAGCATAGGAAGTTCTGCACAAATGTGTGCAAGAACACCTTTGCAGTGAGGGTGATGGAGCCCAGGAACATACTGCCCAAGAGGTTGGGGAGTCTCCTTCTCTGGAGATATTCAAGACCCGCCTGGACGCCCACCTGTGTGCCTACCTGGTGTTCCCCAGGGGTCTGTGCTGGGGCCTGTCCTCTTCAGTATCTTTATTGATGACCTGGATGAGGGCACTGCGTGCATCCTATGTAGGTTTGCAGACTACACCAAATTGGCTGGGAGTGTGGATGTGCCTGAAGTTAGCAAGGCCCTACTGAGGGATCTGGACAGGCTGGAGAGCTGGGCTGAAGCCAATGGGATGAGGTTCACCAAGACCAAATGCCACGTCCTGAACTTTGGGACCTGGAATGGACTTCCTAGGTTGGAGGTGGTGGATTCAGTGACCCTGGAGGCGTTCAAGGAATGATTGGATGTTGTGTTGAGGGCCATAGATTTGTGGGAGCTATTGGTGATAGGTGACCAGCTGGACTGGATGATCTTTTAGGTCTTTTCCTACCTTGGTGATTCTATGATTCTATTATATCCCATCCTTGTATGAGTGCCCTCCTTGAGCAAACACTCTCTGGGAGGACTCAGCACATGTCTGGAATTAGTCACTGACCACTAAATCTGTTGAAGTTAACACCATATTGGGTCTTGAGAAACAAGTCCTGTGGTAGCATGGCACCCCAGAAAGAAGAGTCTGATAACGGGATGACTTTCAAAAATTCCCTTATAAATACTTGGGCGAAAGATCATGGCATTGTTTGGATTTATCATATCCCCTACCATGCACCAGCTTCTGATAAAGAAGATCAATACAATGGGTTGTTGAAATCTATGTTGTAAGCAATGGGTGGTGGAACACTGAAGCACTGGGTAAAGCATTTGGCAGAAGCCACTTGGTTGGTCAGTACTAGAGGATCAGTCAGTTGTGATGGTCCTAGCCAATCCAGCCCCTGTATGCTGCAGGGGAGATAAGGTCACTGTTGTTCATGTAAAGAACATGTTGGGAAAAGCTGTTTGGGTCCTTCCAGCCTCTGTAAAGGGCAAACCTGTCCGTGGAACTGTTTTTGCCCAGGGACCTGGGTGCGCTTGGTGGGCGATGCAGAGAGATGGGGATGTTCAATGTGTACCACAAGGGAATTTGATGTTGGGGGAGTGCAGTCAGTAATTCCGTGTATATATATGTCTCATAGTCTCATAGTCTCGTGCGGGTAGGAAGGGACCTTAGAGATCATCGAGTCCAACCCCCGAGATTTGAGTTTCTGTGTAGCACAGTGGCACTTCTACCACTTGTGCAACAGGGGGGATTCGAACCCGGGCCACAGTGTTGCAAGGCAGCATTCCTACCACTGCGCCACCAGGGTAGTATAAAGAACTGTGTGCGTAATGCATTTTAATTACTGTTTATTTGCATTCAGATGTGTTTTCTAAGCATGATATAGTGATGTAGAATTGAGGGTGGAATATCTTGGTTTTGTCATTTTTCCTATTGGTATTCCATATATAGTAGTTAGTAAGACAAGTTTTCCTCCTTAGGTCGTTACTGCTGCTCTGTTTGTTTCCTTGAGCCCAGCTCCCATCTCCCCCATTCCTTTTTCCCTTCCCATTTGTTTGGGGCCATGGGGCCCACAGGCCTACTGCTCCCCCTGTCGTGGACACAGACTGATCTAGATAACTCTATGACAGTGCCAGCAAGGAGACCAGCCCTGACACAGCCGTTCATATTGCTGACTACTTACTTCTGTCCTGAAGTGCTGCTGTAGAGACAACAGAACTGTTGTGAGACACACAAGGCCTGCAGAAATAAGAGGTCTTGAGAGCACTGTGGCTGTATAAAGGGAGCAGAATTGAAAAGGGCACGTTCTGCTGCTGTCCATTGCTGTAACCCCCCAGACCCAGACAAGGTAGGAAGAGAGAACAGCAAAGGAAAAGTCGATTTTTAAAGCTTATTATTAGTCTCTTAACCTATTCATGGAATATGGTTCCATGTTTCTTTGAGCTCCTGGAGTAAGAAAATGGAAATTTGGTAGGAAAGAGGAAGTGAAATAAACTGCAACTTTTTTGCAGATTACAGTATTACAAAAAATCAAAAATACAAAAATAATGGAACATAAAGAACCATCACTGAGAGTTGTGTGAGGAAGATGGGCACTTTATGGAAGCTGGAATAGTGCGTATTGCAACAGTTTGCTGAGAGCCTGCTTGGTCTCCCTGTTCCTCATGCTGTGGATAATAGGATGGAGTATTGGAGGAAACAAAGAGCAGAAGTGCCACTGTCAAATCCAGGGGTGGGGAAGAAACAGAGCGAGGTTTCAGGTAGGCAAAAAAGGCAGTGCTGAGAAAGAGGGAGACCACAGCCAGGTGAGGGAGGCCAGGTTGAGGAGGAAGAAGTACATGGGGGTGTGCAGGCGGCGGTCGCAGGCTACGGCTGTGCTGATGAGGCCGTTGCCCAGGAGGGCAGCCAGGTAGATGCCCAGGAAGAGCCAGAAGTGCAGGAGCTGCAGCTGCCGCGTGTCTGCCAACGGCAGCAGGAGGAACTCGCTGATGGAGCTGCTGTTGGGCATCTGCTTTTGTTCCTTGCCTCCGAGTCCTGTTCAGAGTGCAGAAGATAATGACAAGTCCTGACCATTCTCAGAGACACTCCTCCTAATATGCTTTGAAATGTTTTCATTCTCCTATGATAATATTCATTTGGCAACACTAATTGAATTTAACTTCATTAAGTTCACCATTCTATAAGCAGAAGAAGCCTATGGAGTTTTAACCTTCCTTTCATCTTCTTATCCCATCTCCCTGGACTTTTTCATCTTTTTTGTGTCTCATATCTTTACCCTCACTGCTGTTAAAATCCTCAGTCCCAGCCTTTGTGCCCTTCACTTTCTGTTCAGGAAAACATGCCTATTTGCAATATAAGTGCATTATTCTTGTCAACAAAATTGATAATCTCAAATAGTTTCCACCCCTGGAAAGGTTCCTTTTTGTGAATGGAGAGGCTGAAAACACTTCACATGTGACAGTTCACATAACAAGCAATTGACTGAAGAAGAATTAGAAGTCTCAGAGCTGTGTTTATATTTGACAGACTCTTTGATTTCTGCTTCCAATCCTTTCCCCTTCCATCCAAACAAGAAATAGAAAATTGCTACCTTGGCTCTCCTCTTGCAAAGTACCCTCAGAAACCTTCTGTTGTGCAGTGGAGGTGTGATCCTTCTGCCCCAGGCAGCAGCTGTAGCAGCACAAGCCCTGCCGGGGGCTCCTTCCCCACACACGTCTCCCCGCAGCGCCCTCGGCAGCTCCGCGGGCAGGCTGAGTGCTGAGCCTGGCAGGCGGCAGAGTCCCATACCCGGCACACAGCCCCTGGGGCACAGCAGGGACCCTGCTCTGCAGGACAGCTGTGGGCACACACCCGCAGCCCTGTCTGCAAAGCCTGCAGCCTTGCTGGACACGCAGCCCTCAGGGCTGTGCTCTGGAGCTGCAGCACAGAAGCTCTCATCTGGAGCAGAAGGCTTTTTCCAGTGTAAAGAAACATGCAGTGCCTGCGGCCATGTCTTCTATGGGATGTCCCACATAGAGATAACTCTCTGTCAATAGCAGCTGCATGGTCTGAAGTGAGACTTACCGTGTCATGCTCTGTGAGCAATGCTCCTGCAGGAAACTCAGAGCCTCTTCACACCTCACACATCCTGGAAGCTCTCTCCTTTTTCTCTTCTCTCCTTCTGGGAGATGTAGGCTGTGCTGTGCACAAGAGCTGCTCCTGGGCACAGCTGTCTCTCTGCAGCACTGCCCACTTGTATGAGCTCCCTGTGTCCCAGGAGCCCGCCCAGATCAGCACACCAGAGGATTGGAGTTTCTCTTCCTCACTGCTTCCCCAGGAGATTTTTCCGGGGCTCCATGGCTGAAAGCTCTTGATAGACAGCAGGCTCATCTCTGCTAAATGCACTTGGGGTGGGAGGAGAGGAGACAAAGAAGTCGGAGGAGAACGGTTCAAGAAGGTCCACGGTTGTTGCTGTAACCTGAGCCTTAATGGATCCTAAATCCCCTGTGGCACCAGTTTTGATGAAACTGTCCAGCATTACATCAAGGAGATCTGTGCTCTGTTCAAGACTTCCCCATATTTAAGCCTGAATAGAAGGATACATCTGCTTTTCATTTATTGTCAGTTATAGAATTAGCAAAGATAGCAGTGACTTGCTGGTGCTTTGCATTGTCATTGTGTTTGCAGAATCAGACCAGATTGGACAATCAGGGAGTCATATACTCCAGACAAAGATGGTTCAGTTCACGACTAGATTTCATAAATCATGAAATAGAATCTTCCATGAACTCTAGGGTAAGACCTCTACAATGCCTGTCCTTGGAACTTTCACTTCTGCTCAACCATGTGGCATCTCATTTCTGGAAAGAGTTGGCCACTCTGACTTCCCACCAGGAGAATGGCGTGATATGCCTGGCCTTCGCATCTGTAGGGGACCCTTTCTCACTCTGCTGGTTTGGGGTTCCCCTCCCTGGATATTTCTTGAAGCCAGGGAACTACAGCACAAGACCTAATATCTCAGTTATGACCTTCAATGTGTCGGTAAACACCACTGACAACCTGACATGCCATGACCCTTGGCGATCCCTCATTCACACCTACTCAGTGGCTGTGTCTTGCAACATGCCAGGGGCATTTCGAGTGCTGGCGGATGAGGAGGATGAGGAAGAGGAGGAACTTCAGAGGGTGCTGCTCCACCCTCCATTGGCCACTAACCAAGGCCACCGGGATCACGGTAATGACTGAGGTTCTTAACATGCTCAAAAGGAATAGAACCTCCGACAGGGAAAAAAACACCACTACCGCCATGCAGTGAGTGAAGGATGCTGTGCAGAGGCTCTTAGAAAAGAAAGGGTACATCAGTCACGACTGGTGCTCATGTGGCTGGAAATTGGCTCTGTGACCTTATGCTTTACACCGACTATTCTCTAGTTCATCCAAGGACTCATCAGGATGCAGGTGGTGGCTACGCAATACGTGTTGCTAGCAATCCAATAGTCATAAGAGCCATAGTTGAAGCTGTGATGTGATTGACGTGTTTTATCATGGAATTCTCTCCAGAGCTCACTCCATGACAGCGGGAATATACACAGGGAGAGAAGGAACAAAGTACCTCCCTGCTCTAACAGCGCGGCACTGCATGGAGGCACAGCCTGGCCACATGCGCCCCAAGAGAGGGGACGGTGAGGGAGATTGCGAATGGGAATTTCCCCCTAGGGAAGGAAAAAATTAAAAAAAAAAAGCAACGATCTGAGAACAAGCGGCATTTTAATGAACTCTGTGACACTAAACAGCAAAGAGAGATTTTCAACAAGGAGAAAAACAAGTCCAAATCTCACCGATGGGCTGCGGGAAGTGGGAAGTTCCAACCACGCTGTCTCCTGCAGGGAACCGGGTTAAACCTTGACACCTTCCTGACCTTCCCTCCAGTGCTACTTCCTTCCCCCCATGCCCATTTAAGGCAGTCCACAGAAAAAGAAAAGAAAGAAAAACTTGTCTTCTTAACTCCCATTATCCCACATGATGTTCTGATGTGGAATAGCGACACCAACCACATTACAAAACTACAACAGTGAGCTTTCCCAGCCTCGCTCACTAACCAGCCGAAGCCTGCCTTGCTGTATGGATGTGGTCCCACTGGGCAGAAGCTCTGCTGTACGAACTCTCAGGGCTGCGGAGACAGGCCTGTCAGGACTGAGCCTCACCAGGCCGTGCTGCAGCCTGCTGGCTGGGCCAGACCAGTCGGGCCCCTTGGAGTCCATTTTGAGATCCCACAGCGCACACGGGAGCCCTGCCTTTGGAAGCAGCCGCTTCAGCCCTGCTGAATGTCTGTCATTGGTTGCAGCCAACACAAGTTCCAACGGAGATGGTCCTGTTTAACTATAGATCCTTTTATGACATGGTTATCCATTTAGCTGAACAAGAGAATCCAGTTGATGTTATCCTTGAGGATTTCGGTAGATCTTTTCAGGCTATTTCTCACAGCACCCTTCTGGACAGAATGTACTGCATATGGCTAGACAGAAACATAACGTGGTAGGTGAACAGTTGGCCAATAGGTCAGGCCCAAAGGACTATAGTCAGTGGGTTCATTAAGGCTGTTAGATATTCACTATCAGGGTTCCCCAGAGCTCCACTTTAGGGCCACTTCTCTTTCATTTTTTATGTATGACTTGAATGCAGGACTAGAAGATGTTCTGAGCAAGTTTGCTGATTTGACCAGATGAGGATGTGATGTTTCCTCCACTGAGGGTGGAGAGGACTTGCAGAGAGATGTGGACAAGGCAGAGAAGTGGGTACCAGTTGGTACTAAGCACCAAGTGCATAAAGCATAACAAGTGCCTGATTGTGCATCTGGGTAGGGGCAACCCTGGACACACTGCCTGGATATGGGACACTGGAGAGTGGTCTGACTGAAAAGGATTGGGGGTCCTGGTCTGCATCAAATTGAATGTGAGTCAGCAGTGTACCCAGGCAGCCAGGAAAGCCAACGGTCCCCTGGAGTGCATCAAGCAAGTTATTGCCAGCTGGGTGAGGGAAAGGATTGTCACTGTATTCTCTGCACTGCTGCAGCCTCACCTGGAGCACTGGGCGCGCTTCTGGGCAATGCAGAACATCAAAAACATCAAACTATGAGAGAGTGTGCACAGGAGGGCACTGGAACTGAGAGATCTGAAGTTCAGAGTTTCATTGGGATTGACTGCTTGCTCAGACTGGGTCCTTCTCACAACCCGCAACCTGCAATGAAACACAGGGCACACATGGGACATGAACTTGACAGTATCCTTGCACGCCACGCAGAGCCTGGGATCTTCTGTCCCCATGTCTTTCATTTAACATCATACAGACCTCCATCCCACTGCCCCAGGAAGGGTCCTGAGCCAACATGAGATCAGATCTCCATGACAAGGGTATGGGGATCAGGGCTTGGCCTGTCTATTTCGTAAGGCAAAGGAGGGGTTTCTTAGCATTAGAGCCACCATGCCAGTGCCTTTCATTGCCTGTAATCTTGTCTTCCAATTATCTTCTCTAACAAGTCCCTTGGGAATCTTGCCTGTAATGTCCCTCAGTGGGCCCATTAATATTCCAAGAAACTTCACTGTTACTTATGACTTTGTTTTGCTGAGCACTATGTGCAAACTTCTCTCTGCACTGGAGGTTGATGGACTAAACATCAAATGCACCCTGGGGCCCATTATAACCTAAAGAGCTTCTTGTGTCTTGTGCCTTTCTGTAATCTTCTTCAGGTTTTCAAACTTGTTCAGCAAAATGGAGAGTTATCTAGAGAGAGCTTAAAGAGCCAGAATCCAGCAGACATTTATAGTTTATTAATTTACAGTTATAAAGAAGATATTAAAGCCGCTCTGTACAACTCCTTGTACACATCTTAGCTGAACCACAGGAATCCCAGCTCCTGTGGGTCTGTGGGGCACTGAATCTCATTTCAGCCCCAAGGTTTCCATCTGGGGATGAGGTGCCTGTACAGCCTCTGCTGGATCACTGCCCTGCACAGGGGAAGTCCAACCCTCCTTCTTGTTGTCTGGGTGCAATTTTTGTTTCATCAAACACTCCCCGGTATGATTCACCTCATGTCAGGAATTGTCTGGTGGATAATTGAGCAGATTTCAAAGCACACTGTTGTCTTTCAGGAGCTGATGGCCATGAGGACCCAGGGACATCTCAGGGGAGGTGAGTGGGAAACATAAAAACTGACATCATCTTATGCTGAGCTGGTCCAGGCTCCTGGGACACAGGGAGCTCATAAAAGTGTGCAGCTCTTTAGAGAGGCAGCTGTGCCCAGGAGCAGCTCTTGTGCACAGCACAGCCTGCAGGTGACAGAGGAGAGGAGAAAAATTGGAGAGAACTTTGAGGATGTGTACTGTGTGAGAAAGCTGTGAGCACACAGCAAGAACAATGCTCACAGACCATGACATGGTAAGTCTCTTGCAGTAGGTAATGCAGCTGCTTTTAATAGAGGATTATATAAATGTGGGACATCTCATAGAAGACATGGCCACAGGCACTGCATGTTCCTTTACTGTGGAAAAAGACTTTGGTTCCAGCTGAGGGCTTCTGTGCTGCAGTATGAAATCACAGCCCTGAGGGCTGTGTGTCCCAGCACGGCTGCAGGCTGTGCAGCTGGGGCTGCAGGCGGGTGCCCAGGGCTGTCCTGCAGAGCAGGGTCCCTGCTGTGCCCCAGGGGCTGTGTGCCGGGTATGGGACTCTGCCGCCTGCCAGGCTCAGCACTCAGCCTGCCCGGGGAGCTGCCCAGGGCGCTGCGGGGAGACGTTTGGGGGAAGGAGCCCCCGGCAGGGCTTGTGCTGCCACAGCTGCTGCCTGGGGCAGGGGGATCACAGCTCCACTGCACAACAGGATGTTTGTGAGGGTACTTTGCAAGAGCAGAGCCAATGCAGCGGGTTTCAATTTCCTGTTCTGGGGGAATGCAGAAAGGAGTGGAGGCAGAAATGTAAAAGGGGCTGTCACAGCTCTGAGAATTTTTCTTCAATCAATTGCTTGTTTTGAGAACAGTCACACATGATGTGCTCTCAGTATCCCGTTTCCTGAAGGATGGAACCAATTGAAAATATCCCTATTTTCAGTAGACATGAATAATTAACCTGCAAGCAGGCAGCTTTTTAGAATTTACACTGAATGGCACAGAGGCTGTTTTGGGGCTCTAAGAGCAGTTGGGTTAAAGATATGAGACATGAAACAGATGAAAATATCCAGGGAGGAGGAATAAGAAAATAAGAGGAAAGTTAGAGCTCCATATACTGCTTCTGCTTAAGAAATGCTGAACAACATGAAATTAAATGCAAGTAATGGTGCTAAATGTACACTGTTGTAATAGAATGAAAACATTTCATATTATAGCAGGAGGAGTGTCTCTGAGAATGGTCTGGACTTGTCATTATCTTCTGCACTCTGAACAGAACTCCAATCCCAGGAACAGCAGATGTCCAACAGCAGCTCCATCAGCGAGTTCCTCCTGCTGCCGTTGGCAGACACGCGGCAGCTGCAGCTCCTGCACTTCTGGCTCTTCCTGGGCATCTACCTGGCTGCCCTCCTGGGCAACGGCCTCATCAGCACAGCCGTAGCCTGCGACCGCCGCCTGCACACCCCCATGTACTTCTTCCTCCTCAACCTGGCCCTCCTCGACCTGGGCTGCATCTCCACCACTCTCCCCAAAGCCATGGCCAACGCCCTCTGGGACACCAGGGCCATCTCCTACACAGGATGTGCTGCACAGCTCTTTTTCTTTTCCTTCTTCATGTCAGCAGAGTGTTCCCTTCTCACCATCATGTCCTATGACCGCTACGTTGCCATCTGCAAGCCCCTGCACTACGGGACCCTCCTGGACAGCAGAGCTTGTGCCACCATGGCAGCAGCTGCCTGGGGCTCTGGGGTTCTCAATTCCCTGCTGCACACTGCCAGTACGTTTTCACTGCCTCTCTGCCAAGGCAATGTTGTCAGCCAGTTTTTCTGTGAAATCCCCCAGATCCTCAAGCTCTCCTGCTCAGAATCCTACATCAGGGAAGTTGTGTTTATCTTTTTAGGTGTCAGTTTAGTATTTGGGTGCTTTGTTTTCATTGTTGTGTCCTATGTGCAGATCTTCCTTGCTGTGCTGAGGATGCCCTCTGAGCAGGGACGGCACAAAGCCTTCTCCACGTGCCTCCCTCACCTGGCCATGGTCTCCCTATTTGTCTGCACTGCCATTTTTGCCTACCTGAAGCTCCCGACCATTTCCTCCCCACTCCTGGATCTGACAGTGGCACTTCTGTACTCAGTGGTTCCTCCAACACTGAACCCTGTTATCTACAGCATGAGGAACAGGGAGATCAAGCACGCGCTCAGGAAGGTGTTGCAATACGCACTATTCCAGCTTCCATAAAATGGACAACTTCCTCATAGGATTCCCAGTGATGCTTCTTCATGTTTTATGCATCTTTGGTTGTTTGATTATGTGAGATATAGCAACGTGCAAAAAGAAAATAATGTTATTGAACTTATAAATAAAAATGAATTTAAATTCTTTCCTACCTAATTTCATTTTGTCACTTTAGGAGCTGATGTAAACATGTAACCAGATTCCTTGAATACGTTATAGGATACCTAAAAAGGTTTCAAAAAAGACATTTGCTTAGCTATTCTGTCTTCCTACTTTGTCTGGATTTGGGGAGGTGCAGCCACAGACAGCAGCTCAACATTTTCATTTCTGATCTCTTTACACTGCCACAGTGCTCTCAAGTCATCTCATTTATGCAGTCTGAAGGTCTTCTTTGTCTCATGACAGTCCTGTTGTCTCTACAGCAGCACTCCGGGACAGCAGTCAGTAGCCAGCAATAAGAACGACTGCATCAGTGCTGGTCTCCTTGCTGTCACTGCCATAACAAGAGGGCCCCTTCGGAGCAGGTCCAGAGAACTGGAGGCCTCTTCCAAATCTGGTTTAAGGAATGTACCTCAGGAGCTGCTCTCTGAGAAGACTTCAAGATATTCTGGTGCATTTCACTGACTGGCAGGGATAGTTTCAGAAGTCCCAAGGAGATCTGTAAGGGACTCAAAGCAGTGCTGAGGATTAGAATCTGTGGTTTAAGGTCAAGATAAAAAGAAAACGATTATAAATATGATAAATGCATATATACATATCTTATATATATAGTATATTTTCACATATGTATAATATAGGCAGTGGCTAACATATGTGCATGTACTAATACATATACATATCATACATAGATGACTTGCGGAATCAAACTCTATAATCCAGAGATGGGTTATAAAGCAGGTATGTTTATTCCAGCGTTGCGCAGCGCCGGGTGCAAGGGGGATAGCTCCTCCAAACTTGCACACCGTAAGGAGAAAAGTGTGTTACAGATATAGGTTAAGCTAATACATAATCAATAGTCTCCTCCTCAGTTTGATTACATATTCATTACATTCCCTATGGCCCCGTTCCCCGCAACCCCATTCCCTTATTCCCCCTGACCCCATTCCCCGCGACCCTTGCTGTTGTTTTGGGGTGAAATTCTTCTTCTGTTTTCTTCTTGGTGTTATCTGCTGGTACCATTCTCCCACATAAGCATCGTCTTGCCCGGGGGTATCTAATCCTTCTTCTTGTCAGAGGTCTCTGGACAGTTTCTTCTTATCTTTATTGCCCTCTTCTCTGGTTTTCTTTTGACTAAGTGTCTGTAATTCCCCCTTTCCCTGCACTTTTAAATGTACAGTTACCCTTTGTCTTGGTTTCTGTGAAGTTCCCCTTTCCCTTTCTATAGCAAAGTGTTACCTTACCACCATTTTGAGGCTTTGCTCACTCTTCATAGATGATAATAGTTTATATGCATATCTGTTTGCAAGTCAAGGACCTGTTGCAGGGGTTTTAACAGCCTCAAGGTTCACTGTAGGAACTGGAGAGGCTGTTTTCCTACTGCAGGAGTTGGAGCAACTGCAGAGCTCATTGCCAGAGCTGAAATCACCGTAGGACCTGTGACTGAAGTTGGAGCAGCCACTGTGCTAATTGGAGGGGTTGGAGGGTTACAGGGCTATACCTCCTGGCACAGTGCACCTCCCTTGGGAAGCATTTGTTTCATTTTCTTATAGCAATACTTGGAACAGCTACAGGACCTGTAGCAGGAGTGACTGCAGAGCTCATTATGAGGGGATGAGTGACAGCGGGATCTGTCCAGAGCGTGGAGCAAACGCAGGACATGTGGCAAAACCTTGGAGCTGCTGCAGGGTCTGTGCCAAGAGTTGCAGACGCTGCAGCACTGTCAGCATTTCCAGCTCTCTGGATCTGGCACACTGCAGTCATGTGTGTTTCTTGGGGGCTACCAGAGCCACAGCAGACCTGCCCCCAATATTCTACCTGTTTCTCAGGATCCTGCAGTTGGTCAGAGATGAAGTTCCTAAGCCCTGGGGGTGCCCACTGCTCCAGGCAGCTGCCCAGACTGTCCCACACCCCCTGCCATGCAGAGCCTTCTCACCTTGAAACAGATCTCTCACTGATATTCCTGAATAATGTTTAACCTCAGTCCTAGAATTCTAGAATCACAAAGGTTGGAAAAGGCCTAAAAGATCATCCAGTCCAACTGTTCATCTATTACCAATAGCTCCCACTAAACCATGTCCCTCAATACAATAACCAGTCACTGCTTGAACACCCCTGGGCTCCCAGAGGAGACTATGTAAAATGTGTAATTCCTAATCATATCAACAATATTACTTCTGAAACCCAAAGATGACCACAGAGCTGAATGTGCACAAAACTTCACTTTGTCAGCTGCCAATTTTATTGTGATACAAACCAAGGTCAAACAGCATAGCAAAATAAATACCCTAATCCAGCATCCCGTGTTGACAAATAATGCAGCAGGGAAAACAAGCAGCAAGCAAAGAGCTGTGCAGTGAAGCTTCATGAGAAGACTCAGCAAGCTCCACAAATAGGGAAGCTATGAGCATCATGGTTTGCAATTCTCCAGCTCCCACAAAGCCCCGTGTTATATCGCTCTGGACAGATGTGCTGTTATCCCAACCCACTCATTGGGCACCCAAATGATGGTGATTGCTGAATCCAACATGTGGCTCAGCAGCACACAGTGCTTTGTGCACTGCCCCATTCCCAGTGGGATGGGGAAGAGAATTGGGGGAAAAAAAGTACAACTTGTGGGTTGTAACAAAGCAGTTCACTAAGAGATATAAAAGGAGAGGAGTAATAGTTATCACTGTATATCTGTTGATATGGAATAGTATGTAACAAGTGATGCACAGGCACTTGCTCAGCACCACCAGACTGATGCTCAGCTGGGCCCTGGGCAGTGAAGAGACTGAGATGGACTCCCACCCCTTTCAATACAATTTCTGCTTGCTGTCAAGTGGCACAAAATGTCCCTTTGGCCACTATCAGTCAGCTGTCCTCACTCTGTTCCCTCCCTGCTCCATGTGCCCTCCACTGACCATGGCCTTGGCTCTGTACAACACTGCTTAGCAGCAGCTGTAAACATCGAAGTGTTATCAATGGTTTTTCTCCTAGAACCAAAACACTGCACCAGAGCAGACAGTCTGAAGAAAACAATTCCATCTCAGCTGTAACTCAAGCACCTGCCTGTCCCCCTTCTCTTGTTCTTCCTGATCAGGAAGCAAGGAACAGAATCTGCTGCTCTTTGAGAACTTTCAATCAGTTCTCAGCTGGCTCCTGTGCCATCCCCAGGCAGAGCTCAGTGCACTCTCACAGACGGCAGCAGCCTTTCTTCATCTTCATTGCCTAATCATAATGAAGAGCCTGTACCTGAACAGGTCAAAGTCTGCCCTCTAGAAGTTCAGGATAGTAGTTTTGCTAGTCACCCTTCTGACATCTCCAAGAATAGAGAATTCTACCATTTCATGGCCACGCTGCCCAAGACAGTCCCCAACCTTCTCAACTCCTACAAGTCCTTCACTGTTAGTGAAGACCAGGTCTAGCAAGGAACCACATCTGGTGGGCCTTCATACCAGCTGCGTAAGGAAGCTGTCTTCCATACAAGCTAGAAACCTCTTGGACTGATTCCTCTGCTCTTTATTATATTCCCAGCATATATCAGGGAAGTTGAAGTCTCCCAAGAAAATGAGTGCTGGCAATCTTGTGACTTCAGTAAGCTGCTCATAGAATGCCTCACCCATCAATTCATCTTGATTAGGTGGTCTATAATAGAACATTAGCAAGATGTCACACCTAAAGGCCTTTCCCCTGATCCTTACAAACATGCACTTGTCTTGATGGTTCTGAAGCCCAAGCTTTTCAACATCAAAACTCTCTTTAATATAAAGGGCCACACCTCCAAGCTTCCTTCCTCATCTATCCCTACTGAAGAGCTTGTAACCATCCATCACAGCACTCCAGTCATGGCAGTGGTCCCACCATGGGTCAGTAATAGCAACTAGGTCATGGTTTGTCAGATGCACAGTTGCTTCCAGCTCCTCCTGCTTGTTGACCAAGCTGCGTGCGTTGGTGTAGACACTTCAGCTGAGGCATCTGCCTCTCTCCCAGTTCAAGCAGCATTCCCCTAGGCTCATCTCTGGTGAGCCCTGTTTTGTCCCCTCCCCCATCGTAGCTAGTTTAAAGCTCTTTCAATAAGCCCCACTACCTTCTGTGCTAGGATTCATTTCCCCCTTTGAGACAGTTGGGTTCCATTCATGGATAACAGACCATGGGCCAAGTAAACTGTCCTGTGATCAAAGAACTCAAAGTTTCTGGCTCAATACCAGTCTCTGAGACAATTGTTCATTGCTTTCCTTTCCAAGCCTGCTCCGTGTCCCTCACTGACACTGAAGGTATAGAACAAAAAATCACTTGATCTCCCACTTTGTGAACTAAATGGCCTAAATTCCTGAAATCTCTTTTCATAGTTTGTAGTCTTATATAAGAAATTTCATTGCGGCCCACATAAACTATGAGTAGTGGAAAATAATCAGTGGACCTAACCAGCATGGGGAGTTTCCTCATTATGTCCCTGACCTGAAGCCAAGAAGGCAGCAGACTTCCTGACGGCTCGGGTCCAGTCTGCAAATGGGGCCCTCTATTCCTCTGAGAAGGCAGTCACCCACCACGACCACCCTTCTTTCTTTCATGGCAGAGGAAGTCACAAGGCTTGGTAGTGACTGCCTTGCATTAGGCTCCCTCCTAGGCAGATCCTCCATTGCCTCCCCATTCTTATCTCCTTCAGATTTAAGAGTGTCAAAACTGTTGCTTAGAGGGAGCAGGGGTTGAGGGCTAGGCAGGCATGGGGGGGCTCCTGTGATGTTGAGTTGGGACTCTCTTCCAACCCGCCTCATCAGTCAGGTCTGTCCGACTGTGACAGGGCAGGGAGTCAACCACTTTTCTGGGGGTATCTGCCTGGCAGCCTTCCCTCGGGGATGCCAGCAAGTCACTCCACCAGCCCATCTCCCGATCACACACCCTGATGGTAAATTGTGAGTAAAACCTTGAGTAAAGTGAGAGTTCACCTAGAGAAAAGTATGAGTAGAAACCTGTATTGACATGAGGGTAAACCCAGAGTAAACCCAGGATCCCATCCATCAGGCATGCACAGCCTCTAAGAGCAACATTTTCCAGTGTTGCTGTGTAAAAAAATAGGATCCTCACATCTAACCTATGTCTCCCCTTTTTAATTTAAATCTGTTTCCATTTGTCCTGTTATCATCAGACCATCCCATCCTTATTCTAGCGTTAGGCATCTCATCCTCAGATGGAAACCCTGGGGCTGAATTGGGATCAGTTTTTCAAAGAACCACGGGGGCTGCAAGTTCACCTAGCTGAGTTCAGATGTGCACAGTGAGGTGTCTGTGTGTGAGTCCCTCATCTGAATCCTTGGTTTTTATTCCACAGTGACTGCACTGCTTATACACAGACTCTCAGTGATGCCCAAGGTGCCTTGGATGATCATAGTTTTGTGCTAGTGCTTGTAAACTGTGATAAAATGTTTGCTCTTTAAGACCGGGATGTGGTAGCATTGTGGTGGAGTGCTTGTTCATTAGGACCGGGATGTGATGGTGGAATATGGAGGCCACAAGGGTTGCAGAACACTCTAATTTTATGGGTAGATTGTGTACTCTGCATAGTTACAGGCAAAGCGCGCCCCGATGGATACAAAGTTTCACGGAAGGACCAACCAAGGAACGACACACCGAGTCGCACGATCACGACCGACCAATTAAAGGACAATACGCTCGGGACGGACAATACAAAAGAAGTTGCAAGGGACGGGGCGGCGCGGCAGTTGGAGGAACGATAATCCCCCTGTCGCCCAGCGCTGAATTGCCTTTTTGTTTTACCCGCTACAATTAATAAAAGTTTATAATTGGAACATTATTGGCTCATTGCTTATAAATTGATGACATAAACTGTGACGGAAAATCTATGAGATAGACACCTCCTTCTGGAGCATCAGCTGAGGGCCAGAAGGGAGGTATTCTTGGCCATCCTAAATACCACCTCAGCCGCGTGCTTAGCGCACCCATTGTGTCTTTTGAACCTGACCACATGGAGTACGTAGTGATATTCAGCTTACTGAAAGGATGAGCTCACAACAGAAGAGGCAGATCTTCCTCTCTGCTCCATCTGTGGCATAGTCTGGATTTCAAGGCATTGCAAATATATGGCAAATCTACGTTCTTGCACTGATGACACTTTAGCATGCTCTGGGCTCGCATTTCAATGGCATCTAATAAATCTAGGGTCATACCAGTTGACAGGAAGCTGGCAAATGTTGTCTCATTGTAAGGAAGAACAAGAAAGATGACACGGGCAATTATGGACCTGTCAGTCTCACTCCAGTGCCTGGTAAAATTATGGAGAAAATGATGGTGGGAGTTATGGAAAAACAGCTGAAGGACAATTCTGTCATTGGTCACAGACAACTCAAGATCCTGAGAGGAAGGTCCTATTTAATTTCAGGTCTTTTTATGATACCTTTATCCATTGAGCTGAACAAGGGAAGGCAGTTGATGTAATCCTTGAGGATTTCAGTAGAGCTTTTGATACTATTTCTCCAGCACCCTTCTGGACAGAAATTCCTGCATACGGCTAGACAGAAAGAGAACGTGGTGTGTTGCAATACAAGAAGAATTTTACAGAGCAGCAGCCATGGATTGAGATAAGGAGTTCACAGAGCAGCAGCTGCGGAGCAGGATAAACAGCATGAGAACGAAGGACATCTCTAGGAAAAGAATGAATGGCTCGTGGCTTTGAAGGGGGGTTATAGGGTTGTTATTGCAGTAGCTTTCCTCCAATTAGCGTGTGTGATTTTTGGACGCCCTTGTCTGTCTCCTATAAAAGTCTGGCTTTTCGGGTAACAAATTGATGCAGCTATATGTAACCATATTGGTGTTTGTCTGCTTGTCCCAGCATGCTGACATTTTGCCTTTCAGGTTCACCAGCAGTGGTGGGTGAGCAGTTGGCCAGTAGTTCTGTCCCAAAGGATTATAGTCAGTGGGTTCCATTGGGCTGGTAGATGGTCACTGTCAGAGTTTCCCAGGGCTCCACTTTAGGGCCACTTTCCTTTAATGTTTAGGCAGATGACTTGCATGCAGGACTAGAAGATGTTCTGAGCAAGTTTGCTGATGAGACCAGATGAGGAGGTGCTGCTGCCTCCACTGAGGGTGGAGAGGACTTGCAGAGAGATGTGGACAAGTCAGAGAACTGGGTACCAGTTGGTACTAAGCACCAAGTGCATAACGCATAACAAGAACAAGTGCCTGATTGTGCACCTGGGTATGGGCAACCCTGGACATACACACTGACTGGATATGGGACACATGAGAGAGGTCTGACTGAAAAGCATTCGGGGTCCTGCTCAACATAAAATTGGAAGTGAGTCAGCAGTGTGCCCAGGCAGCCAGGAAGGCCAACGGTACCCTGAAGCGCATAAAGCAATTTATTGCCAGCTGGGTGAGAGAAAGGATCATCCCTCTCTGCTCTGCATTGCTACAGCCTCACCTGGAGCACTGGGTGCACTTCTGGGCACCGCATAACATAAAGGACATAAAACTATGGGAGAGTGTGCAAAGGAGGGCACTGGAACTGAGAGATCTGAAGTTCAGAGTTTCACAGGGATTGACTGCTTGTTCAGACTGGGCTCTTCTCACATCCCACATCCTGCAATGAGACACAGGGCACATGTGGGATAGGAACTTAACAGCATCCTTGCACCACATGCAGAGCCTGGGATCTTCCGTTCCTATGTCTTTCACTTAACATCATGTAGACTTCCAACTCACTGCCACAGGAAGTGCCCTGAGTCAACATGAGAGACAGGATCTCCCTATTTCTGGTCTTGCAATCAGGGCTTGACCTGTCTGCTTCGTAAGGCAAAGGAGATGTTTCTTAGCATGCCAGTGCCTTTGCCTGCCTGTAGTCAAGGCTTCCAGTTATCTTCTCTAACTAGTCTGTTGGGAAGCTTACTTGGTAACGGCCCTCAGTGGGACCATTAATATTCCAAGAAACTTCACTGTTACTTCTGACTTTGTCTTCTTGAGCACTTTGTGCAAACTTCTCTCTGCACTGGAGGTTGATGGACTCAGCACCAAATGCTCACTGGGGCCCATTATAGCTTAAAGAGCCTCTTGTGCCTTGTACCTTCCTGTTCTCTTCTTCAGGTTTTCAGAATGTGTTCAGCAAAATGGAGAGAGCTTAAAGAGCAAGAATCCAAAATGCATTTATTGTCTATTTATTTATAGTTTGTTTTATACAAGAAGTTAAAGAAGCACTTTGCAACTGATGTCAATCCAGGATGTCCCAATGAGTTCTGTACTGTTACTGTGTTGACAAAGTTCCTCCTCAACCTCCCCATCCCACTCCTACTCACACTGGCCCCATGGGACTTGCATCACTTTTCCTCACATCACTCTTCTCCTCTACCGTCACCCGTTCAGTGTTAAACCTCCTTTGTACCAACTCCCACTGGCTTTCCACAGAGAACCAGCTGCACACAGAAAAAGAAAGAATACTCTTTATTTATGTCCAACAAACAGAAGGAAAGGTGATGCAATTGAATGAACAGTAAAACACAGTGATCAACTGCATGCCATGTCCAAGCAGCTTCTATTGAGATTTATTTTTCATAGGGAATATTTGCACAAGAAATGAGTTAGACACAGATAGGAGGGGATAGATAGAATCACGGTGAAGGATTTGACAACAGACTTTTGAGGAATGGAGCAAATTTCAGTAATCTCCCTTGGATAGATCAGCCAGGGAGTTGGGAGGTATCAACTTAGAATTGAACAGGACTCGTGAGTATTTCACACACTGAGACGGGTTAACACTTTCTTCTTGATTTCTATCTTTGTCTTCAACTCTTTTTTTCACTTTTACTGACATTAATGAACATCTTTCAGAATTCATGCTTTCTTTAAAGCATGAAAAAATGAAAGAGAGAAAGAGAAAAAAAAGAAATAGAAATAGAAAAATGAAAAAAAAAGGATATGGAAAGGGAAAAGGAAAAAGAAAAGGAAAAGAAAAAGGAAAAGGAAAAAGAAAAGGAAAAGGAAAAGGAAAAGGAAAAGGAGAAGAAAACGACATAGAAAAAGAAAAAGTAAGAGAAAAAGAAAAGATAGGAAGGGATAGATAGAATCACAGTGAAGGAGTTGACAACACAGTCCATCAGTCTTTGGCGAGATGGAGCAAATTTTAGTCATCCCCCTAAAAGTCACAAATCAGACAGATAATTGGGAGGTATCTGACTGAACAATAAGAAAGGGATGGGGAAATCTGGCAGGCTGTGGCAGGAGCATGTGTCTAAATGGCCTGCTGAAAACATGCCTTTAACCATGACCATTTATTTAGGACAGCTGGAGACACCTGGAGGATGAGGGATCAAATAGGCAGCAGGGAAGAGCAGCGGTGGGCGCCGGGATTTAGTCACAGGGCAATGATGGCACTGGCATCGCTGTCTGTGTCTCTGTACCTGAAAGCATCTGAATTAAAGGGAAAAAAAAAAAAAGAAAAAAAAAAAAAGACACAAAATCCCTACAAAGACTCATATTTACAACTAAAAATGGAACAAGACTCATGAGAATTTCTCATGTTGAAAAGGGTTAACACATTTTCATTGATTTCTATCTTTGTCTTCAATTCTTTGTTTCAGTTTTATTGACATATATGATCATCTTTTAAGCTTACAGCCTCAAAATAAATAAATAAATACATAAATAAAATTAGATCCTTTTGTCTTTTGCACGTGGCCTGATGCCCCTTTCACCTTCACAATTCCCACCAGACCTTCCATGCTGGAGAGTATGAGATCCAGCAGAGCACCTCTCCTCTTTGGTTCCTCCATGGCTTGGTCAAGAAGCTGCCATCTGTGCTCTCCATGGATCTGCTGGATGCCACATGCCCTGCTGTGCTGTCCCTGCAGCACATACTGGAGTGAAAAAGGCTCTCAAAGGGGACAATGGCCAGACAACATCAGATTCCCATCTGTCTGCAGAAGGCTCCTTCCATTGACTGTCCCTGATCAGGAAGACAGGAAAAGACACTGATGGTCTCCTCTTTTGGCCATTTCCATTAGCTCTGACCTGGCTGCTCTTCCATCCCCAGGCAGAGCTCAGTGCACTCTCACAGGGGGCAGTCGCCCTTCTTTGTCTCCTCGCCCATCCATCCTAAAGACTCCTTGTGCTACAGTGCAGTTGTGGAAGCCATTCAACTGTGTCCCTGTGGTCCAAACAGGAGCTCAGGCCTGCAGCTCTATCAAGATTTCTAGCTTACTGTTTGTTGGTGTTTCCACTAGTGCAAAACCACAGAAGTAAACATCCTAATTGGAAAGCATCACTGGACATAGCCTGACTGGATAGCTCATCTATGGTATCAGTGTGCTGAAGGTGGCACACAAACATTAGACCGATCGTGGGTCTTGGAGGTGACGTAGCAACACGGACACACCATGGGCATGGCTTTGCTGAAGGCCCTGTGCTGCTCTTGCAGCTGCATGTGAATTCACCAGACAGCCGGTGCTATCCCCTCTCTGGCCCTCAGCTCATGCCCAGGAAGGAGCTGTCTATCTCAGGGATTTCCCACATGGTTTACAAGCACTGGCACACATCAGGAGCAGCCCAGCAACAGTCTCGAGGAGTCAGTGAGCCTGAGATGCTCAACCAATGAGAGCCATGAGAGCATCACCTGCATTGGGTTTAGGGCATTGAACAGAATTGATTTCACTGACTGGTGTGCAATTTCTCCCTTGCCAATAGGGGATGTGCGCGCAGTATTGCAGTAATGAATAAGCACTGCTGCTATCGCTGCCATCTTTGCCTAACTAGAAATCTTTGACTTTGAGAGTTTCTCACACAAGGGGAGAGGGTAAGAAAGTAAAGAGGCACAGAAAACTAAGGGAAACTGCTCTTCTTTATCTTATCTATAAAAATTGATATGATGCTGTTGTGCATTTTTTTTTTAATTTTATTTTTAATTTTTTGCTAATGTCAGTTAGATAGTTTTAAAATATCCACACACCAAAATCTGACTACCAAGCAAATTTAATGAAAATGAAATGAAGGTGAGTTAGCGGAAAGCACAAGGCCATATTATATTAGGCTCTAGCAAATTTACAGGCAGTCACTGCACGAAGAGGTAGATCTGAGTTGCACATTATATGATTCCCACAAAGATTAAGGAAATCTGAAGCTTTCAATATATTTTTTTATTCTTATTTCATTTCATTTTTATACACCTGACCCAGACCCCAACCCTCACAGGAGCTGTAAAGATAACAGCAATAACCCGCAATGTAACTCTAATCCTAACCCTTACCCTGATTCTAAAATCGTCTCTAACTCCAAATGTAACAACAAAAATGATGCTAGAAGTTTGTAGCAAAAGGAACCTTAACCCTGATCATAATCCAAAAAAAAAATCATTAAGGTAACAATAATCTTTACCTTAAGAGTAATATTAATCAGAGCCCAGATGATGCCTGCATCCAATCAGAAGCATGCTTTGTATTATTTAAGAGTTGTATTTTTTCCAATGAACTCTCTCTATTATCACGTTTATAAAGTAACAGAGTCTGTTCTTTTTCTCCTGACACTGTGCCTTACTCCTGACATCCCCTGGAAATGACCCAGATAGGGCACCATCAAAGTAATGCTAATAGTAATGTCAATCCTAAGGGTATCTCTAGCCTCAGTGTTAATGGGACGCTAACAACAATCCCAACAGCCTTAAACATTCTGGTGGTGTGAAAGAGGTGCTGCCTTGCACATGCTGGGCAGTCCCATTGCCTGTTAAATGCAGGCGGCAGCGTAGAAACATGATGCCCGTGGTCAGAATGCCCTGTGGCAGATCCTGGCACCGGAGAACTGACCGGAGAACCATGAGAGAACTGACAACAAATCACTCGACATCAGAACCGACCCAGTGGTTATTTACAAGCCTTGGGTGACCCAGACAGGATCTCAGAGTGGTGAATGTAGGTACAGAAGTTGTTACTACTCTGTTTTCTTCTAAAAGCTGCTCAGCTGCTTTGCGTTTCAGACCATCCCTGGCTTCACTGTGTGCATGTGTCCAATTGATACCAGGTGGTTTTTTTTCATCTCAGAAGTTGGGGGGGGGGGGGGGAAGGGACATCAATTCAATTACTCATTTATTTATTGACAGACATTCACGTTTGCTACGTTCGGAGAAGTTTTTATTTGTTTGCTGTGGTTTGTTTTTTTCTTTTTTTCTTTTTATTTTTCCCCCCTTCCCTCCTCTTCCATCTTTGTGTTCTTCCCCTATAATCAAAAGAGAACGGATCCCCAGGGTCTGTCCCGCAGACGTTCTTTCCGTGGTCTCTGCTGCCACCTGCTGGCCAATACACGGAACTGCCACTGTTGGGCGTTTGGTGCCGCAGGAAGCACAACGCAGATCTGAGTTCTGACCGGTCTACGCAGCAAATCCGCCAATCTTTATTGCGATAAGCCCTCCACATGGCATTGCGCATGCACTCGAACACGCAACAGGCATAGATTTCTCCTAACTCCTTGAGGAGCAGGCAAGCAGAACAACTGAGCGCACCACTGCTTGTGATTGGGCCACCCCCATCATAGAGATGTGTGTTAGATCTTTTACCCACCCCTGGACTGGCCTTGTTGTTTAACGATAACCTCTGAAATCTGAGTTACTGGTTCTACCACCTGTAGTGTCGAATAGGTAGCCAATAAATGCTTTTCAACTGTGATGTATCTTTATTCTGCTCCATGCCAAACCTGTGACCAAAACCTCATAGGGGTTCACAAAGAACTCTGGCTCTGCCAGAGCCCCCATCCAGACCCTTCTTGAGTTACATTCACATCTAGTTTGGCTGAAAAGGTTGGACTATAAATACTCAGTGCTTGGGCCTGTTTAACAGATATTTTTTCCTGATTATGCTGTCCATCGATCTTTTTAAACTGAACTCCTGCTCTAATCTGGTCTTTAAACATTTGTTGTCTCAAGACTCTAATGGGTCCAGACTGGATTACCTTAGGGGCTGGACGCCTAAGTCATGGCAGCAGATGGTTCTCTGACCTTTCCACCACCATTCAGAGCCTGCATCTGGCTGTAGGCACTCTTGTCTCCCCATCAATTGGGCAGCCTGTTGTATTACAGCACCTGAGGGCCACTGGGGGGTTCAGTATGGATAACATAGACCCACACTGATGTAAAGGTGATGGCTGTAGGATGAGATCCCTCGTTCCTGATGAAAAATTTATTGACTGGGCTCTCAAAATCATCTTCATAGATTGCCTCTTTCATGCCTAATTCTCTAATATAATTTTGTTAGTCCTCCATAGAGGACCACAGGCTGATATTTAATGGTATGTCATTCTTATTTGGCCATGTTATATGACACACAGCCATAAATCATTCACTGATCAAATGGCTATCCTCATTATGTTGGACAGAGCATACAGTCTTTGCCTGAGGGCAGGGTGAGTAGTAATGGATGTCAGTTTTGAAATTTCCAGTCCATTCACCACAGCGCTTTCTGCCTCCATGTCCCATAACCAGAGCAGCTATGCTGGCATGCTCTCTTGGTTTCTGTCTAAACCACTGTACTATATCCATCAGTTCAGCTGCTGTATTATGGGCAGCAGGGTTTGGGGGGTTGGACACTGGTCAGGGCACTCCCACCAGCCTATCCTGCATTTTTTTTTCATTTTTGGGTTACAATCAGTCAGATCTCAAATAGATCTAGTCCAAATGGAACCTCAAAATCTGATCTTTTAGTGCCTTCATTTACAGAGTCCATTTTATACAGATTCCCTTGTACAGGTTCCCCATGGTCTTCCAGAGAGATGTTCCTGATCTTCCATAGGAGAATGATTGAATTAGGTTTTTTCCCCATCAAAACTGCCACCTGTCTTTCCAGTTTTTCAACACTGTCATTCAATAGCTGATTTGCATCAGCCTGAGCCTCTTCAGTTATGTTCAGACAGTTCAAGGCCATCAGCAGTGGCCATGCCACCATGAACGCAGCTAACTGTCATTCTCAAGTTGTAAGTATGTATTTGCTAAGACCATGGAAATACTCAGTCAGGTGGGCCAGGGACTCATGGACCCTCCCTCCGTCCCACACAGGGCCCCATTTTTCAGTGACAGAAGCAATGCTGCGTTTTGAGGATCCTAGGAATCCCAGGACATGCCCTGACAAAAGGTCGTTCAAAGGGGTAGTCTTTCCCCATCCAAACCACCCCATGATATTCACTGAATCACAGAATTGTAGGGGTTGGAAGGGACCTCCAGAGACCATTGAGTCCAGCCCCCCTGCCAAAGCAGGTTCCCTACACCACGTCGCACAGCTCGGCATCCAGGCAGGTCTTGAATATCTCCAGAGAAGGAGATTCCACAACCACCCTGGGCAGCCTTTTCCAGTGCTCTGTCACCCTCACCGTAAAGAAGTTATTGCACACATTAGTGCAGAACTTCCTATGGTCCAGTTTCTGTCTGTTTCCCCTTGTCCCGTCTCCACACACTGCTGAAAAGAGTCTGGCCTCACCACTTTACCCCCCTCACCTCAAATATTTATAGACCTGGATCAGGTCCCCTCTCAGCCTTCTTTTCTCAAGGCTAAACAGACCCAGTTCCCTCAGTCTCTCCTCATAGGGGAGATGCTCCAGGCCCTTCACCATCTTAGTGGCCCTCCGCTGGACTCTTTCTAAGAGATCCCTGTCTTTTTTGTACTGGGGAGCCCAGAACTGGACACAATATTCCAGATGAGGCCTCACCAGGGCAGAGTAGAGGGGGAGGACCACCTCCTTCGACCTGCTGGACACGCTCTTTTTAATGCACCCCAGTATGCCATTGGCTTTTTTGGCTACAAGGGCACACTGCTGGCTCAAGGTCAATCTGTCGTCCACCAGGACGCCCAGGTCCCTCTCAGCAGAGCTCCTCTCCAGCAGCTCTTCCCCCAGCCTGTACTGGTGCATGCAGTTATTTCTACCCAGGTGCAAGACTCTACACTTGCTTTTGTTAAACCTCATCTGGATTCTTACTGCCCAGCTCTCCAGCCTGTCCAGGTCTCGCTGAATGGCATCACAGCCTTCAGGCGTGTCAGCCAATCCTCCCAACTTCGTGTCATCAGCAAACTTGCTGAGGGTGGTCACTATCCCCTCATCAAGGTCATTGATGAAGATGTTGAACAAGACCGGACCCAGCACAGACCCCTGGGGGACGCCGCTAGTTACAGCCCTGCAGCCAGACACTGCACAGCCAACGACAACCCTCTGCACTCTGCCAGTCAGCCAATTCTCGACCCACTTCACTGTCCACTCACCTATCCCATACTTCCTCAGCTTTGTTATAAGTATGTCATGGGAGACTGTATCAGTTATAGAGGTTATAGAGTTCAATTCCTGTAGTCAATTTGGCGGCCCAGGTGGGACCAGCTCTGTTCGCTGCAGGACCAGCTGAGAGAGAGACACTTTTGGCGCACCCTGAGATTTCTCTGAAGGACTCCCTTCCTCACCTGATCACTGCAGGGACAGACAAGGACCACCCATAGGTGGACCAGGTATGTGTATGGTAAGTGGAGCCCATATGTCTTGAGGAGACATCCTACACAGTTTACAGCCATACGTGCTGCTCCCAGGGAGGTGAGCTCATGGCTTTGGTTGCCAACTGGGGTAGGAAGACTCCTTGGGTGAGTTCCTATGAAAGGGAACTGTATGTCATATGAATGGAAACAAGAACAAATACTCTCTCCCAGGTGGTTGGCAATACGAGGGACCTAGGTTGGTCTCTCCTACGGGTATGGGATATAGTGGATAGCCTGTCAAATGGTAGCCTGGGTTCTCCAAGTTGTAATCACGGGGCTTATAGGTTGTATGTTCAATATTATCATCTGCTTTAAGTGTTTTGTACCGTGTGTCAAGCCGACTCTGGGAAAAACATTAACGTTTGCAACTGGTCGACCAGAGTATGAGTGTTATTAAGATTCCAGCTAGAAAACGTTGTCAGCATTGTGTAGTATGAATAAACCATGGTTTTTGATCTAAATGTCAGAGTGAGTGTGGTGTGAGTGAGACACAGAACAGCTGCAGGGTGAGTGCCGAGTCCCGATCCATGTTTCCTTCCTCCTGTGAGGGAAATGGCCAGACACAGACAAAGTGAAAGACTGTGTTGTCTGTCCACTCATAAGTACTTTCTGCTTGTATGTAAGAAGATGGGAGTTTGTACTCTGTAGATTAGTAAGATGGTCCTGAGGAGAGGTGTACATTCCACCCGACCAATGAGTGTCAACCCATTTATGTAATACTATGTACTGCTTGCGAGGAAGTGTGTGAGGGAGGTGGTTCAATCAGTGCTGATTCTGTGGCACAGTGTTTATAACTGAAGAATACAGACTGTATTAAGGGAGTTTATGTGCACTGAAGAACTGTATTGTTTGACAAACTGTTTTGATGGTATAAGAAAGTGTAATTGTTAATGATATATGAAAGTGTACTTGAGGGAATGTGGAAGTGTATCTGAGCATAGAAACAGAGGAAGCATTTACAGAGGAAAAAGGGTTAAAGCGAGTTTACCTGCACTGTCATGAGAGCAACACCCTGCACCGCTGCCCTGTGAGCTGAGCAGAGCAGAGCAGAGACACAGTCCCCATGTATCAGGTAGTGTTATTCTGCTTACCAAATGAATGAGTTCACTACAGAAGAGGCAAATCTTCCCCTCTGCTCCATTTGTGGCATACTCTGGAGTTCAAGGCATTGCAAAGCTATGGCACATCTACTTTCTTTCAATGATGACACCTTAGTGTGCTCTGGGCTCTCATTTCAATTGCATCTATAGAAGTCTAGGGTCATGCCAGCTGACAGGAAGCTGGAAAATGTTGTCTCGTTGTATGGAAGAGCAAGAAAGATGACACGGGCAATTATGGACCTGTCAGTCCAGAGCCTGGTAAAATTATGGAGAAAATGATGGTGGGAGTTATGGAAAAACAGCTGAAGGACAATTCTGTCATCCGTCGCAGCCAACACAAGTTTGTGAGGCGAAGGTCCTGTTTAATTTAAGCTCATTCTGTGACACAGTTATCCGTTTAGTTGACCAAGGGAAGCCAGTTGATGTAATCCTTGAGGGTTTCAGTGGAGATTTTGACACTGTTTCTCACAACCTTCTGGACAGTGACTTGCGGAATCAAACTCTATAATCCAGAGATGGGTTATAAAGCAGGTATGTTTATTCCAGCGTTGCGCAGCGCCGGGTGCATGGGGGATAGCTCCTCCAAACTTGCACACCGTAAAGAGAAAAGTGTGTTACAGATATAGGTTAAGCTAATACATAATCAATAGTCTCCTCCTCAGTTTGATTACATATTCATTACATTCCCTATGGCCCCGTTCCCCGCAACCCCATTCCCTCATTCCCCCTGACCCCATTCCCCGCGACCCTTGCCGTTGTTTTGGGGTGAAATTCTTCTTCTGTTTTCTTCTTGGTGTTATCTGCTGGTACCATTCTCCCACGTAAGCATCGTCTTGCCCGGGGGTATCCAATCCTTCTTCTTGTCAGAGGTCTCTGGACAGTTTCTTCTTATCTTTATTGCCCTCTTCTCTGGTTTTCTTTTGACTAAGTGTCTGTAATTCCCCCTTTCCCTGCACTTTTAAATGTACAGTTACCCTTTGTCTTTGTTTCTGTGAAGTTCCCCTTTCCCTTTCTATAGCAAAGTGTAACCTTACCACCATTTTGAGGCTTTGCTCACTCTTCAATTCCCCCCTTTTCTTTAATCTAGCAGGCTTTTACCTGCTAGATTCTTAATGGGTCTCAAAATAGGCTCCACTCTGTACCTATTGTCTCAGCTCATGTCTCTTCCAAACCCCATATTCCCTTCTGGTATCCTGGCACAGACACAAAAAGCACCTTATAACAACACAAGTAAAACACACCAAGAGTAGCAAGGTGATGCAGACTAAGAAAAACTGTTTTAGTCATCCTAAATTTGGCAACTAGTAAGTTTATCCCATGATCCAGAGAAAACTATTCCCCAATCGGTGTTATCCCTGCCTACTCCATGTTGCAATGCATCTTTGGATAAACAGGATACCTCCTTTTGGATTGTCCATCAAGCATCTGCAGCAGCATCCTCAATTGTTTCTAAGGTTACAGAAATTTTCATACAGCGATACCCCCCCTTTTCTTGGGAGTTCTGTGAACTCAATTTGCCACTGTTGCCCTGGAAGGCCCTCTCCTGTGAGGCCCACTTGTGCCCTGTTCCTGGTACTGGGACTGTACTTTGTAGTGTTGGTTTGCTCAATATATTCTCTTACCTTCCCTTATAACCAATTTCCATAAAATACTAAAGGGCATAACAGTGTGTCCATTTGGGCATGAACCCATCTGTCAGCTTGCTCTCTTCCTTTCTAAATCATTAATTGGACTCCTGTTCTCTTTAGAATATTTTACAGGTTTTGACTTGGCTTCAGAGATTTTAAGTTTACCGTCTGGAATTGAAGCCCTCTTCGACTGCCTGTTCTGCCACCTGATCTATCATCTTATTTTCTGTTTCCTGTACAGTGTTACATTTCTGATGTCCTTTACAACATATAATAACCATTGGTAGATTTAAATCAGGCTGTTTTCCTTGTGTGTGAGCAATCCTTGCTCTTTTCAGGTGGTACTATGAGCGTGTGGCACATATTTAGCATCTGTCCATATGATTAAAGCTCTTGTCAAGGCAGTTATTTCAGCCTTCTGAGGGGAAGTCCCCACAGCTGGTGGTTGTGCTTCGGTCACCTGCTCAGTAGCAGTTACTGCATGTCCTGCCTTACAGTCTCCTTGTCTCATGAAACTGCAGTTGCTGGTAAACCAGGTGTCTTCTGCATCTTCTAAGGGTTCGTCCTTCAGGTTCGACTGACCGGCTGGAATGTGCAGCTTCAGTTGATTCAAAGCAGTCATGTAATACTGGTTCTCCGGGAGTTCCGCTAAGGAAAGATACTGGGTTGACAATATTAGTCACAATTATTTCTACATCACCCTGCTCTACCAGGATGGCCTGGTATTTCAGGAATCTTTGGGGTGAGAGCCAATGAACTAATGTCCCCCTTTTGCCTCCAATACAGTAAACACTGTATGAGATATTAAAACTGGTGTCCTTTGGCCCAGTGTAGATTTATAGGCTTCTTGAATATTGAGCACTAGTGCAGCCACCGCCCTCAGGCACCATCCCTTACTCACTTCAAGCTGTTTGAGGTTTACCATCAGTCCGTAGCTATGTATCCATGGTCGGCATCTTCCCGTCATTCCTGGGAACGTATGGAGTTCCTTGGCAGTTTGCAGCTCAGGGGTTTAGCAGATGGCTTCTTTCTTGGCAGTCCTTAAGGTTCAAAGTCCAGCTGTAATTTCTGAGTTATTTGTGCTTTCTGTAAACCAAGAAACTCAGCAAACTCTCAGTCTATTATACACAGTCCTTTTGTTGCTGTGGCATCCACATGCTCCAGTAAAGTTCCACCCTAGGATGGAGGATCCCAGGTCTCAGGCTCACAAGTTGACCGGTTCTCAAAAGTCATTCAGCTGTTCTCACAACCCTGGGTAACACTGTCCAGGTTAACTGAGTCTCTTCTCCCTTTATTAGGGCTTTCCTATTCAAAGGCAAATAACCTTAGGCTTCCTTTAGCCAAACCAAGCAGAAGAGACATCCCTCAAATCCAGAAGGTAAACTCCACCTATTCATTCCTTAACTTGGTTGATAAAGTGCATGGATTTTCCATCACTGAGTGTATCCATTCAACAATTCCATTACTTGTCTTCATGTCTTCTACCAAACTACCGAAAATTTAGCAAATTGGCAAAACTGGAGTTTTGTACTTGGATTCCCATTCAATTAGTAATTCAAACTCAAAAAAATTATCTATTATTTCTTTTATCCTTGTACAGTCACATATCCTCAAAGGGCATCACTTTACCCTGAGTGGGTGAGCTCTTGCTTTTAACTTGTATTTAGGGCTTAATTTTTGGCCCTGATGCCCACACCCCTAAGTGTGTCTTAATTGAGATTGCTGTGGCTCCTGGGGGTATAACATTGTTTTTCCCAGTTTGTGTTAATAGTCAGACTTACAATTCTTAATCAGCCAATATTGTTTGACCTTTAGCTCCAGTTTTATTAAATTTCTTGCCAGGGTAACCTGACAGGTACAAGAATTCCTGTATTCCTACTTGTTTTCTTAGCTTATATTTAATTAATTCCAAAAGTAAGCCTTTTCTTGTTGGGCAGTAGCACCTACTAATGTTACAAAACCATCTATGGGTAGTAAGAAGCTCCCATATCCATCAGAAAATGAACTACTTTATCCTGCTTCCTTAACTGCAGTTTCATCGGTGTATCTGCTAGGGTTAACTTCCCAAGTTCTCATTGTTCAGTTCTGCAATCAGAGACAATTCCTTCTCACTCAGCTTGGTCGGATTTCTCTACCAGTGTCCCACTGCAGTTTGCACACTACTTTCATTCCAGTGGGGCAGAGCCCTCCCTGGGCTCTTCAAGCCTCCCTCCCCCCCCTTCCTCGTGGGGGATCCCTGGGTCCTATGGCCCTACTCTAGCACCACAACAGAAACAGCTGTTATTATTCTCAATTCCCTGAACATCTCTGATTCTCAATCAGGTGTTTGTTTTGTTATTTGTTGTTGTTGTTGTTGTTGTTTGTTTGTTTTCTTCTTATTGTACACCTCTCTTCAGACCTGACATCCCTGTTTTTATCTTTGCCTTCCTCAACCTTTGTCCTTCCCAAACTTTCTCACTTTCCAAACTCTAATCATTACATTTCACCTCCCCTCCAGAGCCATCCAGTGCTGCCCAGATTTCAGATTTCTCAGATCTCTGCACCTGAAGTCTATTCTCACTTCCAGTGCCCTGTCCTCTCCACCTTCCCCTTTGCTGTTTACAGCAGCAGTCTCTGACCCTGGCTCCCTCTCCCACTCTGAGAGTTCTGATTGCAGGGGAATGGTGCGGGGGGGTTGTTCTCATGCCAGCACAGATAAACTCACTTTCTCTTTAACCCTTTTTCCTCTGTACACTATTCCACTATTTGTACCCTCAGTTACACTTCCACGTACTCTCAACTATACTTCTGTATGCCATTAACAAATACACTTTCTTATCCCAGCAAAACAGTTTGTCCCATTCCCTTCAAGACCCACAAATCAAACAACACAGTTCTTCAGTTTCCATAAACACCCTTACTACCTTATAACTTTCCCTTAGCAATCCATATCATTCAGTTATAAACCTCTCACCACAGAGCCAGCACTGACTGACACACCTCCCTTACACCTCTTCGCAGGCAGAACACAATATCACATAAATGGGTTGATACTCATTTCACACGGCCATCCCGCTATATGTTCATTGTCCCTATCCTCTAGCTTATACATCAACCACCACTGATTACAATATTTAATCAGGATTTTTCCGGCTCAGGGTTCCTCCTGGTTTCCCAGCAATATCTCACCAATGTGTCAGTATACACCCCAGGGGTGAGCGCGCAAGGACCTCTTTGCTCTGTGATTTCACCATCATAGCTTATTATACACCACCGTATTCTTTTAGAAGTAAAACCACTTCTGACACAACAGCATTGTTATGACTTATGACCACATACTTTACAACAACTGGTAATTAATAATACAAAATAAACACGTATTAAAACAAAGATAAACAAGTATTGGAGACAACTTTCGCTTCGTCCGTCCCCGGCAGTTTCCCTCGTGGGAGGATGGAACCGTGGGTCGGGACTTTGCACTCGCCCCGCAGCTGTGCTGCGTCTCACTCACACCACACTCACATGACAATTCAAACAGAATTACAATATATCATTTGTTAAGCTTAACCAAAGATGTTAAGAACACCGGTGCTAGTGGTTGACTTAGGTCACCTATATAGACAGCGTTGTACGATACCAATTATCCCAAGATTACCCAAATCACCCTGTGCAAGAGAGCAGACAAGCTCTGCCCAATTAGCAATCACCTGAGGGTGAGCAATAGCTCTTTAACCATGTGTACGACTTACTGGTCCCTTTGTAGGCACTCCCTAGGGAGGCCTCCTAACACAGCCGGCAACCTAACCTAACCCGTGAGCTCACGTCCCTTGGGGGGGAGCACGCTGACTCCTCTCTGCCCTGCGTAGGACGTCTCCTCACGACTTACGGGTGCCCCGTTTCCCAGTCTCACATACCTGGTCCACCGATAGATGGTTCTTGTCTGCTTCTGCAGTGATCAGATAAGGGAGGGGAGTCCTTCCGAGAAATCTCGGGGCACTTCAAAGGCGTTCCCCTTCTCAGCCGGTCCTGCAGCTGAGCAGAGGAGGTCCCACCTGGGGTGCCAAATTGACTTGCAGAATCAAACTCCATAACCATGAAGTAGTTACAAAGCAGGTATGTTTAATGAGTGATGCGCACACACCCTGGTGCAAGGGGGATAGCTCCTCCAGACTTGCACACCGTCAGGAGAAAGCATGCAACAGATATAGGCTGAACTAATACATCATCAATAGTTTGCAGGAATTGGGATACATATTCATTACATTCCTGAGACCCCATTAGCATGCAGTCCCTCCCCCCTTGCACATGCATAGTGATTTGTGGGGGTTGTTGTGGGATGAAGGCTCATCATCTTCCTCGCTGTAAACTTTCGACCCTTCAGGAGGGGCACCACCCAAACTGGTTCCAGCTTGCACTGTGGACATCTAATCACCACACTGTTCTTGGGCTGTTCCACCCTTATCTTCATGGCCTTCATCCCCTTGTTTTCTCAAACTTAGCTTCTGCAATTCCCCCTCTCTCTGTTCCCCCTTAACATAAACTGTCTGTAACTACCCATTGCCTTAGTGAGGCCCCCTTTCCAATTCTGTAGCAAAGTGTTCCCTTTTCATCTACTATGGGGTCCCTTTTCACTATTCACTGACACTTCATGATGGATGGGCAAGGAAGATGAGGAAAGGCTGCTGCCCTTTGTGAGAGTGCACTGAGCTCTGCCTGGGGATGGCAGAGGAGCCAGCTGAGAACTGAAGAAAAGATTTCAAAGAGGAGAGTGGCAGATTCTGTTCCTTGCTTCCTGATTAGGAAGAACAAGAGGAGGGGGACAGGCAGGAATCTGAGTTACAGCTCAGATGGAATTGTTTTCTTCAGACTGCCTGCTATGGTGCAGTGTTTTGGTTCTTGGAGAAAACCATTGATAACACTCTGATGTTTACAGCTGCTCCTAAGCAGTGTTGTACAGAGCCAAGGCCATGGTCAGTGGAGGGCACATGGAGCTGGGAGGGAACAGAGTGAGGACAGCTGACTGAAAGTGGCCAAAGGGACGTTCTCTATCAGCTGACAGCAAGCAGAAATTGTATTGAAAGGGGTGGGAGTTCATCTCAGTCTTTTCTCTTCCCAGGGCCCAGCTGGGCATCAGTCTGGTGATGCTGAGCAAGTGCTTGTGCATCAGTTGTTACATACAATTCCATATCCACAGATATATAGTGATAACTATTACTCCTCTCCTTTTATCTCTCCTAGTAAATTGCTTTGTTACAACCCACAAGTTGTACTTTTTTTCCCAGCTCTCTTCAACATCCCATTAGGAATGGGGCAGTGCACAAAGCACTGTGCGCTGCTGAGCCACATGTTGGGTTCAACAACCACTTGTTGTGCCCGATGTGAGTCTCCCCGGGGTTGAGATAACAGCACATCTGTCCAGAGCGAGTTAACACAGGGTTTTGAGGGAGTTGGAGAACTGCAGGCCATGATGCCGATAGTTTCCCTATGTGTGGAGCTTGCTGAGTCTTCTCATGAAGCTGCATTTCACAGCTCCTTGCTTGCTGCTTGTTTGCCCTGCTGCATTATTTGTCAACTCAGAATGCTGGATTAGGGTATTTATTTTGCTATACTGTTTGACCTCAGTTTGTACCACGATAAAATTGGCAGCTGACAAAGTGAAGTTTTGTGCACATTCAGCTCTGTGGTCATCTTTGGGTTTTGGAAGTAATATTGTTGGTATGATTAGAAATTCCACATTTTACATTGTCTTCTCTGGGAGCCCAGGGGTGTTCAAGGAGTGACTGGATGCCATGTTGAGGGACATGGTGTAGTGGGAGCTATTGGTAATAGGTGAACGGTTGGACTGGATGATCTTTTCCAACATTGGTGATTCTATGAATCTATGATTGAGGTTAAACAATTATTCAGGAATATCACTGAGAGATCTGCCCCAAGGTGAGAAGGCTCTGCATGGCAGGGGGTGTGGGATGGTCTGGGCAGCTGCCTGGAGCGGTGGGCACCCCCAGGGCTTTGGAACTTCATCTCCGAGCAACTGCAGGATCCTGAGAAACAGGTAGAATATTGGGGGCAGGTCTGCTGTGGCTCTGGTAACCCGCAACAAACACACATGACTGCAGTGTGCCAGATCCAGAGAGCTGGATCTGCTGACAGTGCTGCAGCCTCTGCAACTCCTGGCACAGACCTTGCAGCAGCTCCAAGGTTTTGCTATACGTTCTGCAGTTGCTCCAAGCTCTGGACAGATCCCGCTGTCACTCCACCCCTCATATGAGCTCAGCAGTCACTCCTGCTACGGGTCCTGTAGCTGTTCCAAGTATGGTAATAAGAAAATGCAACAAATTCCAAATTCCAAGGGAGGAAGTACAGCCCTGCGGTGGCTCCAACCCCTCCAATGAGCCCAGTGGCAGCTCCAACTTAGTCACAGTTCTGTGGTGATTCCAGCTCTGGCAATGAACTCTGAGGTCACTTCAACTTCTGCAACAGCCCAACAGCCACTTCAGCTCCTACAGTGAACCCTGTGGCTGTTAAAACCCCTGAAACTAGTCCTGGACTTGCAAATAGATATGCATATGTATTAGTATCTGTGCATATATGATTGCAACTGCATATGTTGTATATGTGTGAAAATATACTAAATATATTATATATGTATAAATACATTTGTCATAATTATTATCCTTTTCTTTTTCTCCTTGTCTCAACCCATAAACCTTAAACCACAGCACTGTCCCGAGATGCTTAAGGATTTCCTTGGGACTATTCAATCTGATCTAGTCATACACTGAAGAGCACCAGATGATCACGAGGTCTTCTCAGGGAGCAGCTCCTGATGTATATTCTTTACATCAGTTTGGAAGAGGCCTCCCTCCAGTTCTCTGGTCCTGCTCTAAAGGGGCCCTCTTGTTATGGCAGTGCCAGCAAGGAGACCAGCTCTGACAGACCTGTTCATATTGCCGGCTACTGACTGCAGCCCCAGAGTGCTGCTGTAGATGCAACGGGACTATCATGAGACACACAAGACCTTCAGGACTGCACAAATGAGAGGGCTTGAGAGCACTGTGGTGGTGTAAAGAGATCAGAAATGAAAAGAGCACGTTGAGCTGCTGTCTGTGGCTGTACTTCCCCAAATCCAGACAAAGTAGGAAGGAAGAAAAGCTAAGCAAATGTCTATTTTAAAACCTTTTTAGGTACCTTAAAATGTATTCAGGGAATCTGGTTACATGTTTCCATGAGCTCTTGGATAGAGAAAATGGAAATTAGGTAGGAAAGAAGTGAAATATATTTTTATTTATAAGTTCAATAATATTTTTTTCTTTTTTTTTTTTTTGCACTTTGCTATATCTCACACAATCAAACAACAAAAGAGGCATAAACCATAAAGAACCATCACTGGGAAACCAATGAGGAGGTTGTGCATTTTATGGAAGCTGGAATAGTGTGTACTGCAGAAACTTCCTGAGAGCGTGCTTGATCTCCTTGTTCCTCATGCTGTAGATAACAGGGTTCAGGGTTGGAGGAACCACTGCGTACAGAAGTGCAACTGTCAGATCCAGGAGTGGGGAGGAAGTGGAGGGGGGCTTCAGGTAGGCAAAAATGGCAGTGCTGACAAACAGGGAGACCACAGCCAGGTGAGGGAGGCACGTGGAGAAGGCTTTGTGCCGTCCCTGCTCAGAGGGCATCCTCAGCACAGCCACAAAGATCTGCACATAGGACACAACTATGAAAACAAAGCAACCAAAGAATAAATTGGCACTAAAAATTATAAACACAACTTCCCTGATGTAGGAGTCTGAGCAGGAGAGCTTGAGGATCTGGGGGATTTCACAGAAAAACTGGTTGACAACATTGCCTTGGCAGAGAGGCAGTGAAAACGTACTGGCAGTGTGCAGCAGGGAATTGAGAACCCCAGTGCCCCAGGCAGCTGCTGCCGTGGTGGCACAAGCTCTGCTGTCCATCAAGGTCCTGTAGTGCAGGGGCTTGCAGATGGCAACGTAGCGGTCATAGGACATGATGGTGAGAAGGGACAACTCTGCTGACATGAAGAAGACAAAGAAAAAGAGCTGTGCAGCACATCCTGTGTAGGAGATGGCCCTGGTGTCCCAGAGGGCGTTGGGCATGGCTTTGGGGAGAGTGGTGGAATTGCAGCCCAGGTCGAGGAGGGCCAGGTTGAGGAGGAAGAAGTACATGGGGGTGTGCAGGCGGCGGTCGCAGGCTACGGCTGTGCTGATGAGGCTGTTGCCCAGGAGGGCAGCCAGGTAGATGCCCAGGAAGAGCCAGAAGTGCAGGAGCTGCAGCTGCCGCGTGTCTGCCAACGGCAGCAGGAGGAACTCACTGATGGAGCTGCTGTTGGGCATCTGCTGTTGTTGGGCTTGGAGTCCTGCTCAGAGTGCAGAAGATAATGACAAGTCCAGACCATTCTCAGAGACACTCCTCCTGCTATACTATGAAATGTTTTAATTCTCCTACAACAGTGTACATTTAGCACCATTACTTGCATTTATTTCATGTATTTTAGCATTCCTTAAGCAGAAGAAGCATATGGAGCTCTAACCTTCCTCTTCTTTTCTTATCCCTTCTCCCTGGATATTTCCTACTATTTCTTGTCTTATCTTTACCCCAAGTGCTCTTAGAACCCCCTACCCCAGCTTCAGTGACATACAGTTTCAGTTAGATAATGCTGCCTGTTTTTATGATAAGCAAATTATTCATGCCTGCAGAAACTGAAGATAATTACAATTGGTTCCATTCTTAGAAAAGGCGTAGACTGAGAGCACATCATGTGTGACTGTTCACAAAACAAGCAAATGACTGAAAAAAATTCTCAGATCTCTGACAGCCCCTTTTAGATTTCTGACTCCAATCCTTTTTGCCCCAGAACAGGAAATGGAAACCCCCTGCCTTGGCTCTCTTCTTGCAAAGTACCCTCAGAAACATTCAGTTGTGCAGTGGAGCTGTGATCCCCCTGCCCCAGGCAGCAGCTGTGGCAGCACAAGCCCTGCTGGGGGGCTCCTTCCCCCAACACGTCTCTCTGCAGCGCCCTGGGCAGCTCCCCGGGCAGGCTGAGTGCTGAGCCTGGCAGGCGGCAGAGTCCCATACCCGGCACACAGCCCCTGGGGCACAGCAGGGACCCTGCTCTGCAGGACAGCCCTGGGCACCCGCCTGCAGCCCCGGCTGCACAGCCTGCAGCCGTGCTGGGATATGCAGCCCTCATGGCTGTGCTCTGATGCTGCAGCACCGAAGCCCTCAGCTGTAGCAGAAGGCTATTAACACAGTAAAGGTATATGCAGTGCCTGCAGCCAGATCTGCTACTGGATGTCACAGATTAAGTTAACCCTCTATGAAAAACATCTGCATGGTCTGTAGTGAGACTTACCCTGTCATGGTCTGTGAGCAAACCTCTTGCAGTGAGCTCGAAGCCCTCTCACACCACACACATCCTGTAAGCTCTCTCCAGTTTCTCTCCTCTTCTTCTGTCACCTGCAGGCTGTGCTGTGCACGAGATCTGCTCCTGGGCACAGCTGTCTCTCTGCAGCTCTGCCCACTTTTATGAGCTCCCTGTGTCCCAGGAGCCTGGACAAGCAAGCAGCAGATTATGTCATTTTTATCCTTCCCACTCATCTCTCCTGAAATGTCCCTGTGTCCTCATGGCCAACAGCTCCTGAAAGACAACAGCATCATGACTGATCTTTGAAATCCACTCAATTAACCACCACATGTCCAGTGGTCAGAGAGTGACTGGAGACATATAGCGAGTACTACCAGACTTCATTTGATGAAGCACAAAGGACACCCAGAAAAGGACGGGGAGGTTTGGACTTTCCCTGTGCAGGGCAGTGATCCAGCTGAGGCAGTGCAGGAGTCTCATCCGTTGACAGAAATCCTGGAGCTGAAATGGGATTCAGCTCCCTACACACCCACAGGAGCTGGGATTCCTCTGGTTCAGTTCAGAAGTGCACAAGGAGTTGCCTGCATGTGAGCTCCTGCTCTGAGTCCTTGGTCCTTCAGCAGGGAGGCAGCTGCTCACACACAGACACTGGGTGATGCCCAAGGTGCCTGGGCTGCTCCTGATGTGTGCCAGTGCTTGTAAACCATGTGGGAAATCCCTGAGATAGACAGCTCCTTCCTGGGCTTCAGCTGAGGGCCAGAGAGGGGATAGCACCGGCTGTCTGGTGAATTCACATGCAGCTACAAGAGCAGTACAGGGCCTTCAGCAAAGCCATGCCCATGGTGTGTCCATGCTGCTACATCACCTCCAAGACCCACAATCAGTTTAATGTTTGTGTGCCACCTTCTGCACACTGATACCATAGATGAGCTATCCAGTCAGGCTATGTCCAGTGATGCTTTTCAATTAGGATGTTTACTTCTGTGGTTTTGCACTAATGCAAACACCAACACACAAGAAGCTAGAAATCTTGGTAGAGCTGCAGGCCTGAGCTCCTGTTTGGACCATGGGGACACAGTTTAATGGCTTCCATAACTGCACTGTAGCACAAGGGGGATACCGAGTCTTTAGGATGGATGGGCGAGGAGATAAAGAAGGGTGACTGCCCTCTGTGAGAGTGCACTGAGCTCTGCCTGGGGATGGAAGAGCAGACAGGTCAGAGCTAATGGAAATGGCCAACAGAGGAGACCATCAGTGTCTTTTCCTGTCTTCCTGATCAGGGACAGTCAATGGAAGGTGCCCTCTGCAGACAGATGGGAATCTGATGTTGTCTGTCCCTTGTCCCATTTGGGGGCCTTTGTCACTGCATTATCTGCGGCAGGGACAGCACAGCAGGGCATGTGCCATCCAGCAGATCCATGGAGAGCACAGATGGCAGCTTCTTGACCAAGCAGTGGAGGAACCAAAGAGGAGAGATGCTCTGCTGGATCTCATACTCTCCGGCATGGAAGGACTTGTGGGAACTGTGAAGGTCAAAGGGGCATCAGGCCATGTGCAAGATGCAAATGTATCTCTTTTTATTTATTTATTTATTTTGAGGCTGTAAGCATAATAGTTGATCATAAATGTCAATAAAACTGAAACAAATAATTGAAGACAAAGATGGAAATCAATGAAAATGTGTTAACCCTTCTCAACATGAAAAATTCTCATGAGTCTTGTTCCATTATAAGTTGTAAATACGAATCTTTGAGGTGATTTGATGTCTTTTTTTTTCTTTTACTGAAACTACAATGTTTTCCAGAACTGTGTTCGCTGGACACAAATGTCTTCAGGTTCAGAGACACAGACAGCGGTGCCAGTGCCAATGCCCTGTGACTATAGCCCGGTGCCCAGCACTACTCTTCCCTGCTGCCTATTTGATGTGTCTCATCCTCCAAGTGTTTTCAGCTCTCCTAAAGAAATGGCCATGGTTAAGGGCATGTTTTCAGCAGGCCATTTGGGCACACACTACTCCCACTGCCCTCCAGATTTCTCCATCCCTTGCTCTTTGTTCAGTCAGATACCTCCCAATTATCTGTCTGATTTCTGACTTTCAGGGGGATTACTGGAATTTGTTCCATCTCCCCAAAGTCTGATGGAATGTGTTGTCAACTCCTTCACTGTGATTTGATCTATCCCTTCCTATCTATTCTTTTTCTTTTTCTTCTTATACTTTTTCTCAATCACTGTCTCTTTTTTATTAAGGCACGAAGTCTGAAAGATGTTCATTAATGTCAGTAAAAGTGAAAAACAGATTTGGAGACAAAGATAGAAATCAATGAGAATGTGTTAACCCATCTCAATGTGTGAAATACTCACAAGTCCTGATCAGTTTTAAGTTGATACCTCTCAACTACCTGGCTGATCTATCCCAGGGAGATTACTGGAATTTGCTCTATCTACCAGAGTCTGATGGCCTCTGTTGTCAACTACTTCACTGTGATTCAATCTATCCTATCCTACCTCAGAATAAATCATTTCTTTTAAAAATATTCCATATGAAAGACAAACTTCAATAGATGCAGCTTGAACATGGCATGCAGTTGATCACTGTGTTTTACTGTTCATTCAATTGCATCACCTTTCTTTCCATTTCTGGCCAGATAAGAAAGAGAAATCTTTCCTTTTCCATGTGTAGCTGGTTCTCTGAGGAAAGCCAGTGGGAGTTGGTGCAAAGCAGTTTTAACACTGAGCGGATGAATGCAGAGGAGAAGAGTGATGTGAAGAAAAGTAATGCAAGTCCCATAGGTCCAATGTGAGCAGAAATTGTGTGGGGAGGTTGAGAAGGACCTTTGTCAACACAGTAACAGTACAGAACTCATTAGGACATCCTGGATTGGTATCAGTTGCACAGTGCTGCTTTAAACCCAGATATAAATAAAGAGAAAATAAATTTATAATGGATTCTACCTCTTTATTCTCTATCCAGATATCCCTCCTTTTTGCTGAACAAGTTCTGATAACCTGAAGAAGATAACAAGATGGCATAAAACACAGGAGATTCTTTAGGTTATAATGGTCCCAGGGCGCATTTGATGCTGAGTCGATCAGCCTTCAGTGCAGAGAGAAGTTTGCACAGAGTGCTCAACAAGACAAAGTCAGAAGTAACAGTGAAGTTTCTTGGAGTATTAATGGGCCCAGTGAGGGCCATTACCAAGCAAGCTTCCCAAGGGACTTGTTAGAGAAGATAACTGGAAGCCATGACTACAGGCAGGCAAAGGCACTGGCATGCTAAGAAACCTCTCCTTTGCCTTACAAAGCAGACAGGTCAAGCCCTGATTGCAAGACCAGTGGTAGAGAGATCCTGTCTCTCATGTTGGCTCCTGGCATTTCCTGGGGCAATGGGTTGGAATTTTGTATGATGTTAAATGAAAGACATGGGGACAGAAGATCCCAGGCTCTACATGTGGTGCAAGGACGCTGTGAGGTTCATGTCCCATATGAGACCTATGTTTCATTGCAGGATGTGAGAAGGGATGTGAGAAGGGCCCAGTCTGAACAAGCAGTCAATCCCTGTGAAACTCTGAACTTCAAATCTCTCAGTTCCAGTGCCCTCCTTTGCACATTCTCCCAGAGTTTGAAGTCCTTTATGTTCTGCGGTGCCCAGAAGTGCACCTAGTGCTGCTAGTGAGGCAGTAGCAAAGCAGAGCAGAGGGACGATCCTTTCCCTCACCCAGCTGGCAATAAGTTGCTTCATGCACTCCAGGGGACCGTTGGCTTTCCTGGCTGCCTTGGCACACTGCTGACTCACATTCAGTGTGATGCTGACCAGCACCCCAACCCTTTCCAGTCAGACTCCTCTCCAGTGTCCCATATCCAGTCACTGTGTATGTCCAGCATTGCCCCTACCCAGGTGCACAATCAGGCACTTGTTCTTGTTATACTTTATGCACTTGGTGCTTAGTACCAACTGGTACCCACTTCTCTGACTTGTCCACATCTCTCTGCAAGTCCTCTCCACCCTCAGTGGAGGCAACAGCACCTCCTCATCTGGTCTCATCAGCAAACTTGCTCAGAACATCTTCTAGTCCTGCATTCAAGTCATCTGCATAAACATGAAAGGAAAGTGGCCCCAAAATGGAACCCTGGGGACCCCGACAGTGACCATCTACCAGCCTGATGGAACCCACTGACTATAATCCATTGGGACTGACCTACTGTCCGACTGCTCACCCACCACATTGTGTTTCTGTCTAGCCATATGCAGAACATTCTGTCCAGAAGGTTGTTGTGAGAAACAGTATCAAAATCTCCACTGAAATCCTCAAGGATTACATCAACTGGCTTCCCTTGGTCAACTAAACGGATAACTGTGTCACAAAATGAGCTTAAATTAAACAGGACCTTCGCCTCACAAACTTGTGTTGGCTGCGACCAATGACAGAATTGTCCTTCAGCTGTTTTTCCATAACTCCCACCATCATTTTCTCCATAATTTTACCAGGCTCTGGACTGACAGGTCCATAATTGCCCATGTCATCTTTCTTGCTCTTCCTTACAACGAGACAACATTTGCCAGCTTCCTGTCAGCTGGTATGACCCTAGACTTCTTTAGATGCAATTGAAATGAGAGCCCAGAGCAACTAAGGTGTCATCATAGAAAGAAAGTAGATGTGCCATAGCTTTGCAATGCCTTGAACTCCAGAGTATGCCACAGATGGAGCAGAGGGGAAGATTTGCCTCTTCTGTAGTGAACTCATTCATTTGGTAAGCAGAATAACACTACCTGATACATGGGGACTGTGTCTCTGCTCTGCTCTGCTCAGCTCACAGGGCAGCGGTCCGGCAGGGCGTTGCTCTCATGTCAGTGCAAGTAAACTCACTTTAACCCTTTTTCCTCTGTAAATGCTTCCTCTGTTTCTATGCTCAGATACACTTCCACATTCCCTCAAGTACACTTTCATATATCATTAACAATTACACTTTCTTATACCATCAAAACAGTTCGTCAAACAATACAGTTCTTCAGTTCACATAAACTCCCTTAATACAGTCTGTATTCTTCAGCTATAAACACTGTGCCACAGAACCAGAACTGACTGAACCACCTCCCTCACACACTTCCTCGCAAGCAGTACATAGTATTACATAAATGGGTTGACATTCATTGGTCAGGTGGAATGTACACCTCTCCTCAGGACAATCTTACTAATCTACAGAGTACAAACTCCCATCTTCTTACATACAAGCAGAAAGTACTTATGAGTGGACAGACAACACAGTCTTTCACTTTGTCCGTGTCTGGCCATTTCCCTCACAGGAAGAAGGAAACACGGGTCGGGACTCGGCACTCACCCTGCAGCTGTTCTGTGTCTCACTCACACCACACTCACTCTGACATTTAGATCAAAAACCATGGTTTATTCATACTACACAATGCTGACAACGTTTTCTAGCTGGAATCTTAATAACACTCATACTCTGGTCAACCAGTTGCAAACGTTAATGTTTTTCCCAGAGTCGGCTTGACACACGGTACCAGACACTTAAAGCAGATGATAATATTGAACATACAACCTATAAGCCCCATGATTACACCTTGGAGAACCCAGGCTACCATTTGACAGGCTATCCACTATATCCCATACCCGTAGGAGAGACCAACCTAGGTCCCTCGTATTGCCAACCACCTGGGAGAGAGTATTTGTTCTTGTTTCCATTCATATGACATACAGTTCCCTTTCATAGGAACTCACCCAAGGAGTCTTCCTACCCCAGCTGGCAACCAAAGCCATGAGCTCACCTCCCTGGGAGCAGCACGTATGGCTGTAAACTGTGTAGGATGTCTCCTCAAGACATATGGGCTCCACTTACCATACACATACCTGGTCCACCTATGGGTGGTCCTTGCCTGTCCCTGCAGTGATCAGGTGAGGAAGGGAGTCCTTCAGAGAAATCTCAGGGTGCGCCAAAAGTGTCTCCCTCTCAGCTGGTCCTGCAGCGAACAGAGCTGGTCCCACCTGGGCCGCCAAATTGACTACAGGAATTGAACTCTATAACCTCTATAACTGATACAGTCTCCCATGACGTACTTATAACAAAGCTGAGGAAGTATGGGATAGGTGATTGGACAGTGAAGTGGGTCGAGAATTGGCTGACTGGCAGAGTGCAGAGGGTTGTCGTTGGTGGTGCAGTGTCTGGCTGCAGGGCTGTAACTAGCGGTGTCCCCCAGGGGTCTGTGCTGGGTCCGGTCTTGTTCAACATCTTCATCAATGACCACCCTCAGCAAGTTTGCTGATGACACGAAGTTGGGAGGATTGGCTGACACGCCTGAAGGCTGTGATGCCATTCAGCGAGACCTGGACAGGCTGGAGAGCTGGGCAGTAAGAAACCAGATGAGGTTTAACAAAAGCAAGTGTAGAGTCTTGCACCTGGGTAGAAATAAATGCATGCACCAGTACAGGCTGGGGGAAGAGCTGCTGGAGAGGAGCTCTGCTGAGAGGGACCTGGGCGTCCTGGTGGACGACAGATTGACCATGAGCCAGCAGTGTGCCCTTGTAGCCAAAAAAGCCAATGGCATCCTGGGGTGCATTAAAAAGAGCGTGTCCAGCAGGTCGAAGGAGGTGATCCTCCCCCTCTACTCTGCCCTGGTGAGGCCTCATCTGGAATACTGTGTCCAGTTCTGGGCTCCCCAGTACAAAAAAGACAGGGATCTCTTGGAAAGAGTCCAGCGGAGGGCCACAAAGATGGTGAAGGGCCTGGAGCATCTCCCCTGTGAGAAGAGACTTAGGGAACTCGGTCTGTTTAGCCTTGAGAAAAGAAGGCTGAGAGGGGACTTGATCCAGGTTTATAAATATTTGAGGTGAGGGGGGTAAAGTGGTGAGGCCAGACTCTTTTCAGCAGTGTGTGGAGGAGGGACAAGGGGAAACAGACAGAAACGGGACCATAGGAAGTTCTGCACTAATGTGTGCAATAACTTCTTTATGGTGAGAGTGACAGAGCACTGGAACAGGCTGCCCAGGGTGGTTGTGGAATCTCCTTCTCTGGAGATATTCAAGACCTGCCTGGATGCCAAGCTGTGCAACCTGGTGTAGGGAACCTGCTTTGGCGGGGGGGCTGGACTCAGTGGTCTCTGGAGGTCCCTTCCAACCCCTACAATTCTGTGATTCTGTGAATATCATGGGGTGGTTTGGATGGGGAAAGACTACCCCTTTGAATGACCTTTTGTCAGGGCATGTCCTGGGATTCCTAGGATCCTCAAAATGCAGCATTGCTTCTGTCACTGAAAAATGGGGCCCTGTGAGGGACAGAGGGAGGGTCCATGAGTCCCTGGCCCACCTGACTGAGTATTTCCATGGTCTTAGCAAAGACATACTTACAACTTGAGAATGACAGTTAGCTGCGTTCATGGTGGCATGGCCACTGCTGATGGCCTTGAACTGTCTGAACATAACTGAAGAGGCTCAGGCTGATGCAAATCAGCTATTGAATGATGGTGTTGAAAAACTGGAAAGACAGGTGGCAGTTTTGATGGGGAAAAAACCTAATTCAATCATTCTCCTATGGAAGATCAATAATATCTCTCTGGAAGACCATGGGGACCCTGTACAAGGGAATCTGTATAAAATGGACTCTGTAAATGAAGGCACTAAAAGGTCAGATTTTGAGGTTCCATTTGGACTAGATCTATTTGAGATCTGACTGATTGTAACCCAAAAATGAAAAAAAAAATGCAGGATAGGTTGGTGGGAGTGCCCTGACCAGTGTCCAACCCCCCAAACCCTGCTGCCCATAATACAGCAGCTGAACTGATGGATATAGTACAGTGGTTTAGACAGAAACCAAGAGAGCATGCCAGCATAGCTGCTCTGGTTATGGGACATGGAGACAGAAAGCGCTGTGGTGAATGGACTGGAAGTTTCAAAACTGACATCCATTACTACTCACCCTGCCCTCAGGCAAAGACTGTATGCTCTGTCCAACATAATGAGGATAGCCATTTGATCAGTGAATGATTTATGGCTGTGTGTCATATAACATGGCCAAATAAGAATGACATACCATTAAATATCAGCCTGTGGTCCTCTATGGAGGACTAACAAAATTATATTAGAGAATTAGGCATGAAAGAGGCAATCTATGAGGATGATTTTGAGAGCCCAGTCAATAAATTTTTCATCAGGAACGAGGGATCTCATCCTACAGCCATCACCTTTACATCAGGATGGGTCTATGTTATCCATACTGAACCCCCCAGTGGCCCTCAGGTGCTGTAATACAACAGGCTGCCCAATTGATGGGGAGACAAGAGTGCCTACGGCCAGATGCAGGCTCTGAATGGTGGTGGAAAGGTCAGAGAACCATCTGCTGCCATGACTTAGGCGTCCAGCCCCTAAGGTAATCCAGTCTGGACCCATTAGGGTCTTGAGACAACAAATGTTTAAAGACCAGATTAGAGCAGGAGTTCAGTTTAAAAAGATCAATGGACAGCATAATCAGGAAAAAATATCTGTTAAACAGGCCCAAGCACTGAGTATTTATAGTCCAACCTTTTCAGCCAAACTAGATGTGAATGTAACTCAAGAAGGGTCTGGATGGGGGCTCTGGCAGAGCCAGAGTTCTTTGTGAACCCCTATGAGGTTTTGGTCACAGGTTTGGCATGGAGCAGAATAAAGATACATCACAGTTGAAAAGCATTTATTGGCTACCTATTCTACACTACAGGTGGTAGAACCAGTAACTCAGATTTCAGAGGTTATCGTTAAACAACAAGGCCAGTCCAGGGGTGGGTAAAAGATCTAACACACATCTCTATGATGGGGGTGGCCCAATCACAAGCAGTGGTGCGCTCAGTTGTTCTGCTTGCCTGCTCCTCAAGGAGTCAGGAGAAATCTGTGCCTGCTGCGTGTTCGAGTGCATGCGCAATGCCATGTGGAGGGCTTATCACAATAAAGATTGGCGGATTTGCTGCGTAGACCGGTCAGAACTCAGATCTGCGTTGTGCTTCCTGCGGCACCAAACGCCCAACAGTGGCAGTTCCGTGTATTGGCCAGCAGGTGGCAGCAGAGACCACGGAAAGAACGTCTGCGGGACAGACCCTGGGGATCCGTTCTCTTTTGATTATAGGGGAAGAACACAAAGATGGAAGAGGAGGGAAGGGGGAAAAAAAAAAAAGAAAAAAAGAAAAAAACAAACCACAGCAAACAAATAAAAACTTCTCCAAATGTAGCAAACATGAATGTCTGTCAATAAATAAATGAGTAATTGAATTGATGTCTGTTTCCCCTCTCCCCCGCCCCCCCCCCCAACTTCCGAGATAAAAAAAACACCTGGTATCAATTGGACAGATGCACACAGTGAAGCCAGGGATGGTCTGAAACGCAAAGCAGCTGAGCAGCTTTTAGAAGGAAACAGAGTAGTAACAACTTCTGTACCTACATTCACCCCTCTGAGATCCTGTCTGGATCACCCAAGGCTTGTAAATAACCACTGGGTCGGTTCTGATGTCGAGTGATTTGTTGTCAGTTCTCTCATGGTTCTCCGGTCAGTTCTCCGGTGCCAGGATCTGCCACAGGGCATTCTGACCACGGGCATCATGTTTCTACGCTGCCGCCTGCATTTAACAGGCAATGGGACTGCCCAGCATGTGCAAGGCAGCACCTCTTTCACACCACCAGAATGTTTAAGGCTGTTGGGACTGTTGTTAGCGTCCCATTAACACTGAGGCTAGAGATACCATTAGGATTGACATTACTATTAGCATTACTTTGATGGTGCCCTATCTGGGTCATTTCCAGGGGATGTCAGGAGTAAGGCACAGTGTCAGGAGAAAAAGAACAGACTCTGTTACTTTATAAAAGTGATAATAGAGAGAGTTCATTGGAAAAAATACAACTCTTAAATAATACAAAGCATGCTTCTGATTGGATGCAGGCATCATCTGGGCTCTGATTAATATTACTTTTAAGGTAAAAATTGTTACCTTGATTGTTTTTTGGATTATGATCAGGGTTAAGGTTCCTTTTGCTACACACTTCTAGCATCATTTTTGTTGTTACAAAAGTGTTGAGTTAGAGATGATTTTAGAATCAGGGTAAGGGTTAGGATTAGAGTTACATTGCGGGTTAGTGCTGTTATCTTTACAGCTCCTATGTGGGGTGGGGTCTGGGTCAGTTGTTTAAAAAATGAAATGAAAAAAGCATAAAAAAAATATATTGAAAGCTCCAGATTTCATTAATCTTTGTGGGAATCATATAATGTGCAACTCAGATCTACCTCTTCGTGCAGTGACTGCCTGTAAATTTGCTGGAGCCTAATATAATATGGCCTTGTGCTTTCCACTAACTCACCTTCATTTCATTTTCATTAAATTTGCTTGGTAGTCAGATTTTGGTGTGTGGATATTTTAAAACAATCTAACTGACATTGGGTAAAAATTAAAAATAAATAAATAAATGCACGACAGCATCAATTGTATCAATTTTTATAGATAAGAAGAGCAGTTTTCCTTAGTTTTCTGTGCCTCTTTACTTTCTTACCCTCTCCCCTTGTGTGAGAAACTCTCAAAGTCAAAGATTTCTAGTTAGGCAAAGATGGCAGCGATAGCAGCAGTGCTTATTCATTATTGCAATACTGCGCGCACATCCCCTGTTGGCAAGGGAGAAATTGCACACCAGTCAGTGAAATCAATTCTGTTCTATGCCCTAAACCCAATGCAGGTGATGCTCTCATGGCTTTCATTGGTTGAGCATCACAGGCTCACAGACTCCTCAAGACTGTTGCTAGGATTCATTTCCATATAAGGTCAATTACCAACCTCTTGTTTTTAGGTCTGCCTTGTACTTTTCTGTGGAGAGAGAAGGGCAATGTTTCCAAAAGTCAGTACATTCATTCTGTCCTGTGCTGGGCTCTACCCACCCTGTGTATTTATCTTGTGCTTGTCTCAATTCTCCCCATGTCAGAACGCCCCCAGTCTGAACTTAACTCTGTTCAGCAAATTTCTTGGTGCAAAAACTACTTATACAGCTGTTTTACAAGAGGGTTATACATTCAGTTAGGGCCTACACTATGTACTGAAAATACTGGAAACCTCCACTGCAAAAACACAATCTACCTCTCCCATCTGAGCAACCTTGCAGACCCTGAGCACACCAGGTTATTTCTGCTTTCATAGCATTTGCATGCTGTAGGGTGAGCACAAGGTTCTGCTGCTTGATTCTTCTGCAAGAGCTGCCTACCGGCAAATGGTTGCAGGGATGGAGGATGTGACAGAAAGCATTTGTCTCCACAAGAGCAGAGTTACATTCAGTGCAGAGTGTGAGAGTCAGGTTGGTGTGGAAAAGCACTGACACGCTGGGGATGATGCAGTGCTCACATGTCTAACACTCACAGACATTACTGTCAGAAGGATGGTGCTGTGTTGTGCTTCTACCTTTGGCAGCCCCTGGAGAAATGCTATGGCACACAGAACACCTTTGTATTGCACTGACTGCTGCCATGCAGCATGGATTTAACACAGCAAATCCAGAGGAGCATGACTGCATCTAACTGCCCTGAGAAAAACTACTGTAGCTGAAGAGATGAGGAGGCAGCTGCTCATCTGCAGAACAAGCAGTACTGCCAGACATTGGGCCAGGTGAGCACCTCCTGCTGCAGCGTGATGATGACAGGGCTGGAGATTATCTGCAAAGCCAGCTTAAAAGTGGGAGACATGAGTCAACATGGCAGGAGGACAGAGGTGTTAGGGAGCAGCCAAGGCATCAAAGAGTATCAAAAGGCTTTGAAAGGTATCACAAAGCAACAGCCAGGAAGACTGGGATTATCATGAGCAGCAACCTGGATGCTAGAGATTATTTGCTCCCATACAAAATGGTAGAGATCTTGCTGCAGACATCCCAAAGCCAGGCAAAATGGGAACCCAGAGCTCTGCCTGCACGAACCCCACAGCCATCGCGTTGCAAGCTGAGCTGCCTTGCTGTTTGTTGCATTCATCCCAATCCCTGTGAATGAAGACTCAGAATGCAGTCGAGGCGATGACTGAGCATGAGAGTGACTTTATTCAATAAAAGACAGGAGGGCTTGAGAGGTCAAGGGTGAAGATGGGACTCCTCTTGTCAAGATGAGAGTGGCTCAGAGCTTGTGCTGCTGCCTGGTGCCTGGGACTGGCAGCCTGACTCTAAGTCCCCATCTAAGATGCTCAGCTTCACCTCACTGGTGCTGACCTGCTCCTGCATGGTGGTGCTGCTGTTGGGGCACTCGGGCTGTGCTTGGGATGGGCAGCACTGCAAAGGCGCTGGGTCACAATCCAGGCAGGCGACTGCTGTGTCTGGCAGGCTCAGGTCAGCATCTTCAGCAGAGCCAGGAGATATGAGAGCATGAACGTGGATGAGCCCCTTGTGTCCATCACTGTTACCATGTGGAAGGCTGTCATCCGAATTGCAGCAATTTGTGCTTAATAAGAACTCTCCATTGATGGAAACACACTGCACATCACTACTTGGTTTGGATCTCTGGGGTTGACAAGGGCTCGAATCACCTAGGAAGGCATAGAAACACAAGGGTTAGTGTCAAACATTTGCAAGTTGAATCATGAAAGAGGTTGTTGATACTTGGTAATAGAGTGGCGTCAGGAAGAAGCAAATAGGCTTCAAGCAACAGAGCCACTGTCTTTAAAGTGATCCTCGTGCAGGTCCAGCTCGTGTGTTGTTTCACTGTAATCCGCTTCTTTGGGTCTACCTAGTGGGCAGCAACACTCGAGCTGTTACTGATATCACTGAAAAGAACTGGAGACAATTGTTCTATTCCTAAGAGCTTCAAGGTGCCTAGAAGCACAAATAGAAACCAGCAGTATTTCATCACTTCACCAAAACGAAGGTCAAACACCTGAGCTGTGAAGAGCAGTTACAGAACCTATGCATAAGATCACACCAGACATACTTTGTTCTAACAACAGTTATGGCACATAGTCCATTTCCTTCAATATTCCCAAAATGAAATGATGTGGAGCATTACAGGGAAAGAAACACTGCACACAGACACTATGACCCTGATTAGACTCAAGCAGCAGACTTAAAACAAGTCAGAGTTTTTGATTCCAGGATATTTCAGGACCTATCATGTGTGAAATTCAGTTACACAACAGTGCCTAGGTGCCTGCGTTTCAAGCAACTTTCAGATCACTGCCATGTAAAATAAAAACAAATTCAGTGCAGAAATAGCAATCCTGTACCTTAGTACTCATGAGATTATCCATTTTTTACAGCACTCTGACTAAGTTCTAAAACTTGCTCATCCCAGTTCACTTCAACAAGTTCCACCAGTTCAAGCAACGCAGTTCTGAGATCCTGTGTATGTTATGCGGATAGAATTGAACAGTGCAGAAATAATCTCTGACAGCTTTAAGAGCTCCGTTCTGCTTACAAACTCTCAGTCCAAAACTATTTGCAGTTTTAAGGAAATGAACACCTGAAGCAGTTGGATCATCTGCCATTTGCTGCATTCTGCTTCTTGGCATCATGATTAGCACAAAGGGTTTTCTGCTGTCCTGCAGAGATGGACGAAGTCCTGCTTACAAATGGACCAAGTTCCAGTGTACAGCAGAGTTTGTACCAGACTAACAAGCCTCGTCATTCAATTCATTTGCTCAGGTTGTTATGCACTCAGAAAGGAAACAGAACTAACTGTTGAATTCTGAAGGTAATCTGTGGGGTCCTGTAGAGAGTGTTTTTTACAGCTAGTTAGCTGAGAAGGGTCGTAAACACGGTGCGGTTAATCAAGCAGCCATAACACCTGCAAGGACAGTGAGAACATCAGGATGCCCTGTGATGGTTAGAAACTAGCCATGGTTCTGGGAACTCAGCAAGGGAGTATCTTTCAGGATGATAACAACAAGCTGTTAAGATACTCGGGGATGGTATGTAATTGGGAACCAATGATGAGCTCCACTTTTGCAATATGTATGAGCTAATTATCCGTATTATAAAGGTACACACAGCCAAGGAATAAATGAGATTAGCTGATCATGTCAATGACAGGTGTGGTCGTCTGCTTTTCTCCCGCCGTTCTGCAACATCGTTGTTATTTAGTGTCACTGGGTTCGTTAAACTGCTGTTCATTCTCAGATCGTTGGTTTTTTTTCATTTTTTCCCTCCTAGACCCATTCACAATCCCCCTTCCCTTCCCCTCTCGGCCGTGCTGCACCGCGCTGTTAGAGAGGGGAGGTTCTTTGTTCCTTCTCTCCCTGGGTTTGTTCCCACTGTCACCGAGTGAGCTCTAGAGAGAACTCCGTGACACAAACTCATTGCAAAGTCTAAGCTAGAAGAAGCGTCATCTCAGTGTATCCCAGAAAAAGAACAGCGTTGAGATTTTAATTGGTTTTGGTTTTTTGTTTTATTGGGGGTGGGTTGTTTTTTGTTGTTTTTTTAGGGTTTTTGGGGTTTTTTTTTGTCTTTTTTTTTGTTTTGTTTTTTTTTGGGGGGGTTGGGGGGGGGGGTGGAGGGGTGAAAGGGGAAGGGAGAGGGAGGGGACAGTTGTTTGGTTATTTTTAATATACAATAAAGCTCTGCAGTTCCGCTGTCAGTCGCCTCAGAGAGTTCCCGAAGGAGCTCAACCACATTCTGCTCAACATCGAGTTGTTCCATTGAGTGGAGCAATGGTAGTCTTGCAGATGGAGCAGTGCAGGAATTCTGACAGGATCTCCAGGTGTATCCAGTTCATCAACTGAAAGCTCCGCAACCAAATTGGAAGGGACCAGTCCTCTTGTGCCATCTGTCAGCTCTCCCTGAAACCAGCCATTCTCACCCACATCTCCAAAGACATTACGCATTGTCCGGCAGTCAGAGGAAGCTCGTTTTCTGGGTCCTCATGAGGACCCTCAACAGGAATGTAGTTGTGTCGAGCTAAGAATCTTCAAACTGCTGGTGATACCTGTCCTGGAGAACGCAGGATGAAGGACAAAAGCTCTGCTCTCACATTCAGGGCCGTCCTCTGACAGAAGGCAGCACTCAGGACTGTTCCCAAGGATCTCTTTCATGGCTTTCAGTTCAAGCTCCTGGTCGTCCAGATGACCTTGAAGACTTCGGGCCTCTTCAATGGCAGAATGGAACGGACTGGAGCTATTACGGAGATTCTTGTTTGACTGGGTCAGAATCTGTCTCGTTGCCTTCCCCAGCTCCATCTGCTGCTTCTGCTGCTCTCTTTTCCCTCTTGCGCGCTCTGTGAGAATGAGTTTCAGAAAGCACTACTCAGTGACAGGAAATAAGGGGAAACTTGAAAGACTTTGCAACCTAAGTCCTGGCAGTGTACTGCCAGCGGCTGATTTGGCCATCCAGGATCCTGGCACCACAAATGCTTCATTGCCAAATGCAGCAATAAGGTGTTCTGGGGAAAGGCCAACTCACAGGTAGTCTTTGAGCACCCATATCACAACACCAACGGCCAGCACCAGCGCAGGCAGCAGCATCGCTGAGACCGTCACCGGAATGTGGCGCTTCCGCACAGATGTGTGAGCAGCAGCCTCTGTGCTTTTGCCTGTGTTCATCCCTGGAAGAAATGAGACAATGTCCCACGTTACCTTCAGCTGCACTACAGATAATCTCTCAGTGTGCTTCATGGACCCAAGAGGTCATTTTGTCAGTGGGTGCCTCCGTCTCTGGTGCCGAAGCACCGGAGGACAAGAAGGATTGCTTCCACCTCTCGTTGGGTATGGAGAGGCTGCACAGGTACTACCCGTGTCCTCCTCTGGGCCGAGAGCTGGGGCTGTACTCTGGGGTCTGGGCTTGGTCCGTGGGGAGAGCTACAGAGCAGAATCCCTCACGCTTTTCCCGGCATGTGTGTCCTGAGCTCCCCCTGTGGGACGCCCCCCAGGCTGAAGGTCAGGCTTCAGCCAGCACAGGGCACAGCCAGAGCCAGCCCAGGGGAGAAACACTCCTGCAGGCTCCTACCACACAAGACCCTGCTCATCACCCTCAGGTGGCTTCGTTCCAAAAGGGCAAACTCTGCGATCTGGGAGCGGTGGGAGCTGAGCAGGGTCACAGAGGTCTGCTAGTACCTTCCCTGGCACATTGCTGGAACAACTCTCCACACCCCACGAAGGCCAGCCATTTTCAGAGAGCCACCCCTGGCTTCTTTTACATGTGCTCTATGCTCACATGCTCAGGTCTGGCTGCTGACCTGGTGTGCAAGAGCTGGCAGCAAGAGCCTGCAGGCACGCAGTGACTCTGGTTCGTGACACCGTATGATCATAGGACAGAAATTACCTGGCATGCCGGTTGGTGCTGCCTGCATTCCTCTGTCCGGGACGGGCAGTGTGGGATATCCGCCTTCCTGCAGTGCATCCGGGACTGGCAGTGTGGGATATCCGCCTTCCTGGAGTGCATCCCGCTCACTTTGTTGGTCCGTTCCTTTAGAAAGAAAGCAGGGCAGTAGGATTGGGATGTCACGTGCCCTCATCGAAAACTGAGCTTCTCCAATCCCGAGCTCAGGTAAAGTCCAGGCCCCCCCCCAAGTACACTGTGAGCCCCTCTGTTACCCAAGGGCATTTGGGCCCTCCCAGCTATTGGACAATGCTGACTCCCTCACACCTCTTGAGGAATCAGCTCCTGTGCAAGGCCCTCACATACTGTGCTGTCACCAGCCCGTCACAGCCAGGTAGCTGCAGGCTGAAATCCAAGCTCTAACACACAGTCCAAGCCTTCAGAATTAGCATCTCCACCTCATTTCCAGCATTAGCAAAGGCAGCCAACCCTGCTTAGGACGCTCCTCCTGCCTTGAACTTGCTCAGCTGCACGGAGGGCTTTGGATGAACAGAAGCACAGCGCTTGCCACTTTGCCACTTGCTGCCATCTGGGTGCCAACGACTGCACAAAGCAGCTCTGACAAGTAATGGTTGTGCTGGGGGAGCAGCTGCCTCTGGGTCTTGGCTGGATGCAGACCATCTGGCAGCAGACCAGCTCTGGTGCTTGACAGCACCTGCAAGGTGATACACGGAACACGGCTGCAGCACGGCTCTGACCCATCCCTTCCTGCTGTGCAGGCTACAGCCTGCCCACACCTGTATATCACACCTCAGCTTCCCAGGTCCCACAGTGAACAGACTGAAGTATACCCACCACGCTCTGCCTTCTCCATTTCCTTCAGCAGTCGCTTCAGGAGACGGGATGAGCCCTGAGAGTATTTTCCTCGATTGGATTCATCCTCTTCTCTTTCCGGACCTTAACAGAATGTATGAAGTTAAATATCATGTGCATGAAGATCTGAAGATCAGCGGCGAGTCAGCCAAGTCAGTGAAGACAGAGTACTCACTGCTGGGATTCCAGCTGGGCTCCAGCACAGGAGGAAACCGATGACCGGGCAAGGCCCACACTGGGGGCACTTCTGCAACCAAAGACCCATGAAAAGTTTTAGTCACACACTACAGCATCAACTGAGTAGCAGAGCCTACAGGGGACAGGGCCTGCAGACACAAGTGTGATCAGACACAGGTGAGGAGAGCTTCCGGCACATGTGGGGGCCTCCTTTTCCCTGAGTGACCTGTAGGGTCTGGCGGTGGTTGGGGAATGCCACAGCCCAAATACAAAGGTCTGGGCTCCCTCAGCTGCAGAGGGGCAGCGGTAACCTTCCCACTGAAACGTGGCAGCTCTCTGAGAGAAAAAATACTCATGGCTCATCTGTGCAAACCCTTCTGGGCACAAACAGGCTTGGAAGACCTGGAGAGGATCTCCAGTAAAATTGCACCCAGGTAAACCATGAGAGCATGAACGTTTCAGCCTCCAAGGAAACAGACACTCACAACTTACCCCTGGGTCGTCCCCCAGGCACAGGCATGAAGTCCGGATCCAAAGGAGCATCCGGAAAGGGAGCACGAAGCTCATCATCTAGAATCAAGAACAGATGAGATAAGTTCCCACTTATATACACTATATGATGTGATCTCCTTCTCCCTCAGTAACTGGATGTGGAGAATAACTCAGGTCATGATTTCCAAAGTTGCAGGGTGGACGGGATGACCCGTAGGCTGGCACCTGGCAGCGTATGCAGTGCTCTCTCCGGGCCACGTGCCACATCTCTCACAGATTACGTGGAAGAAGATGCCCATCACCCCCTACCCAGCAACACCCCCATGGAAGGCAGGCCCCAGGCAAGTGTACTACAGGGCCGTGGGGACACAGCCTGACTTCTTGCTCCCAGCGCTGCTCAGTTTGGGTCCCATCTCTACCCACTCACCTGCTCCCCGTGCTCGCCACGGAGCAGCACAGCTCTCCTGAAAACTCATGGCCACCAATAGGAGGAAGAGGACAAGGCGGGCAGGGTCCATGGCCACCCCCACACTTGCACCACGCTTCCAACACCACCGCTGCAGCCACAGTGAGTGTCGCACTGAGCCAAGCCTGCAGCCAGGCCTTGTGAGCTCATGACGCAGCTCAGCACAGTCATAGGATGGGGCATTGTGACCTCACATCTCTGTGATTCCGGGTGGTGGCTCCCCGCAGGCTGCTGCTCTTGTGATGCACTGCACCAGGGCTGTGTGGGGCTGGTGCTTACATCATAGAAATGCAGAATCATAGAATGGCTTGGCTTGCAAGGGACAGTGAAGAACTCAGAACCCCAGCCCCACTGCCTCGGGCAGAGATGCCACCCACAGAGTCTTGCTGCCCAGAGCTCCATCCAGCCTGGCCTTGAACACCTCCAGGGATGGAGCATCCACAACTTTGCTTGGCAAACTTTTGCAGAGCTTCAACAACCCCAAGAAGGCATTATTTCCAGCCTGGTGCAACACCTCAGGCCAGAGAGGTAGTGACGCAATATGCACAGGTTATCCACGCGTGTGAAGCGTACTGCAATTAAGCAAGCCAAGCGGATAAATCCTCTCCAGTGTGGAGGATGATGGCTGAAATACAAGCTGAACTGCTGAACCAGGCACCAATGGGGCTTATGTGTTTGCGTCAAAAGACAAAATACCAAGCAGAGAGCATGGGAATCAGATATTGTTTCTGAAGCAGAATTAAGTTTAAAAAAATTGATTTCACAGTCTGACATCAACCCTCCTCCACCCCTCCCATTCCCCCCCCAGCGCACCCCTCCCTTCCTTCCCTCTTTGTTTAACAAAGACTTTGAATAGAATCATCATATCAATACTACAATTGCTGGCCTGGGATTATTATCACCTCTTTCGGGTTCCTGGACAGGAGAGGTGCCCCCCACTGATTTCAGTGGTCCTGCCTGGGTGGTGAGGTGACTTCACAGAATCACAGAATCACAGAATCACAGAATTGTAGGGGTTGGAAGGGACCTCTAGAGATCATCGAGTCCAACCCCCCTGCCAAAGCAGGCTCCCTACACCACGTCGCACAGGCAGGCGTCCAGGCGGGTCTTAAATATCTCCAGAGAAGGAGACTCCACCACCTCCCTGGGCAGCCTGTTCCAGTGCTCCGTCACCATCACTGTAAAGAAGTTCTTCCGCACATTCGTTCGGAAATTCCTATGCTGTACTTTCATCCCATTACCCCTAGTCCTATCCCCACGCACTACTGAAAAGAGACCAGCCTCACCACTATGGCTCCCACACCTCAAATATTTATAGACCTGGATCAAGTCCCCTCTCAGCCTTCTGTTTTCAAGGCTAAACAGACCTAGTTCCCTAAGTCTCTCCTCATAGGGGAGATGCTCCAGGCCCTTCACCATCTTTGTGGCCCTCCGCTGGACTCTTTCCAAGAGATCCCTGTCTTTTTTGTACTGGGGAGCCCAGAAATGGACACAATATTCCAGATGAGGCCTCACCAGGGCAGAGTAGATCACCTCATTCGACCTGCTGGACACGCTCTTTTTAATACACCCCATAATGCCATTGGCTTTTTTGGCTACAAGGGCACACTGCTGGCTCATGGTCAATCTGTCGTCCACCAGAACGCCCAGGTCCCTCTCAGCAGAGCTCCTCTCCAGCAGCTCTTCCCCCAGCCTGTACTGGTGCATGCAATTATTTCTACCCAGGTGCAAGACTCTACACTTGCTTTTGTTAAACCTTATCTGGTTTCTTACTGCCCAGCTCTCCAGCCTGTCCAGGTCTCGCTGAATGGCAGCACAGCCTTCAGGCGTGTCAGCCAATCCTCCCAACTGCGTGTCATCAGCAAACTTGTCTGAGGGTGGTCACTATCCCCTCATCAAGGTCGTTGATGAAGATGTTGAACAAGACCGGACCCAGTACAGACCCCTGGGGGACGCCGCTAGTTACAGGCCTCAAGCCAGACACTGCACCGCCAACGACAACCCTCTGCACTCTGCCAGTCAGCCAATTCTCAACCCACTTCACCGTCCACTCATCTATCCCATACTTCCTCAGCTTTGTTATAAGCTGAGGAATTAGTATCGAGACTGACACAATTAGTATCGAGACCCTGTTGCTTTTGTTGTAGAAAATACCGCGGTTTAAATGTGGTAATGATCCAGATTAGAGAAACAATAGGGTTGTGTTACCTCCGCTTTAACATGTTAACTTTACAAAATTTGTTTTTGAACCATTGCTCCCCCTCCTCGTGTGTGTAGGAAAATAAGGGAAAGAGATACCTAAGAAAATCTCTTAGGATGTACATTGGCATATCAGAGGGATATTGCTGGGGAACCGGGAGGGACTCTAAGCAAGAACACCCTCATCAAATAATGTAATCATTGGTGGTTAGTATATAAGTTGGAGGACGGGTTAAAATGATCCCAAAACCAGGAAAAAGGATAGGGAAAAGTTGTTTAAATATTGTGTTAGATATGGCCTAGAGATCCACTACAGGGAAAATCAATATTTGGCCAAAATATGGATCTGATGAGGGTTGGGTTTGTCAGATCTCGAATTTATATGTAAAGAACAAAACCCCTTTTCAAAGGAGGAATCAGAATATGCTGCCTGTTGGATACAAGAAATCAGCCTGTTATTAGTAAAAAGAAAAAGGCCCGGACCAGGAAGGAGAGGAATTAGAAAAAGGAACTAATCAATGGGACCCTCCTGAGAATCTCCCCCCCATATAACCCCAATGTAGCACAAAGGGAGACAGGCGCTGCCCCAGTAAGAGGAAATGGTAAAGCACACAGGGACATTTCACAGAAAAGAGGGGCATGCTGGGCTCAGGAGAGAATTAAAACAATGTAAAAGGGACATAAAAATTTCTCCTTTCCCAGACACTAGCTGTACCAGCACCTCAGTGTACCCCTTATGGGAGGTCCCATTGGGACAAGGACAAATATGCTATGTAAACTCCCCACTCACTAGCGGAGAAATTAGAAATTTTAAGAAGGAAATGAAATCTTTAATTGAAGATTCTATAAGATTAGCAGAACAATTAGATCGATTTCTGGGGCTTTCAAAACTTTGGTCCCATCAGGACCCCCTGGTAAATATAAAAGTGGGACCTGAGGGGGAAGAAGTTGTGGTTTTAGTTGATACTGGGACAGCTCGTTCATCACTGGCCCGTAAGGTGTCAGGACTCAAATTAACAAATGAGGCCTTAAAGATAACAGGGGTAGAGAGAACCGGGATGACAGTACCACTTTTTGAGAATACTGTATTAAAACTAGGGGATAAAGATGAAATTGGGAATCAAGAAAAACATGAAATAAGGCCATAAAGATAAGGGTGGAACAGCCCAAGGAACTGAATGATATGGATTGCTAAGGGAAAGTTACATGGTATTAAGGGTGTTTGTGGAAACTGAAAAATTGTACTGTTTGATCTGTGGGTTTTGAAGGGAATGGGACAAACTGCTTTGATGGTATAAGAAAGTGTAATTGCTATTGGTATACAGAAAGTATAATTGAGGGTGTGTCAAAGTGTAACTGAAGATACAAATAGTGAAATTGTGTACAAAGGAAAAAGGGTTAAAGAGAAAGTGAGTTTATGTGTGCTGGTATGAGAGCAACCCCCTGTATTGTTTTCCCCCCCCTTGCAAGAACTCTTGGAGTGAGAGAGAGCCGGGTACGGAGACTGTTGCTGTAAGCAGCAAAGGGGGGAGGTGGGGAGGAGGGGGCAATGGAAGTGAGAATAGCCTTCATGTGCAGAGATGTAGGAAACCTGAAATCCCAGTGTTAGCACTGGACACCTGGAGAGAAGGAGGTGAAACTGAAATAGGATGTTAGTAGTTTTTGTAATGATGAGAGTTTGGAAAGTGAGAGAGTTTGGGACAGACACAGGTTGGAGGAGGAAGGACTGGCAAGGTATAACAGGGATGTCAGGACTGAAAAGAGGTGAACGATACGAAAACAAAACAAAACTGATTGACAATCAGATAGTAAGGGAATTGGTGATAATAACAGCTGTTACTGTTGTGGTGCCAGAATAGGGCCGTAGGACCCAGAGATCCCCTCAGGGAGAGGTGGGGGGAGTGGGGGCTTGAAGTGCCCAGGGAGGGCTCCGCCCCACTGAAAGGAAAGCAGTGTGCAAACTGCAACGGGAAATTGCATCTAGGGAAGCAGGATAAAGAGATTTATTTTCTGGTGGATATGGGTGCTTCTTACTACTCATAGATGGTTTTGTAACAGTAATAGAAGCTACTGCCCAACAAGAAAAGGTTTATGTTTTTTTTGGATTAATTAAATATAAACTAAGTAGGAATACAGAAATTCTTGTACCTGCCAGGTTGCTCTGGCAAGAAATTTAATAAAACTGGAGCCAAGGGTCCAACAATATTGACTGTTTAAAAACTGTAAGTCTGACATTAGCACAAATGGGGAAAAACAATGTTGTACCCCAGGAGTCACAGCAATATCAAACATGATGCACTTAGGGGTGTGGGCATCAGGGCCAAACATGAAGCCCTGAATAGAAGTTAAAAGCAAGAGATTGCCCAGTCAGGGTAAAGTGGTACCCTATAAGGATACAGAACTGTAGAAGGATAGAAGACTTTCTGGAGTTTGGACTCCAATTTTGCAAAAATTTTTGATAGCAAGTGCTGTAGTTTGGTACAACACTTGAAGGCAAGTAATAGAATTGTTGAATGCATACACTCAGTGGTGGCAAATCCATGCACTTTATTAACCCAGTTAAGGAATGAATAGGTGGAGTTTACCTTCTGGATTTGAAGGATGTTTCTTCTGCCTGCTTTCTGTATCACGGCTTTACAAGTCGGTGTGCAGGTTTGGAGGAGCTCTCCCCCTTGCACCCGGCGCTGCGCAACGCTGGAATAAACATACCTGCTTTACAACCCATCTCTGGATTATAGAGTTTGATTCCGCAAGTCAGCTAAACATTTGTGGTTGGTTTTTCTTTTCCCTAAACAAAGCAACCTGTTTTCTGCACTTGCTGTGCCTTACGAAAATGCACAGAAATTAGGCAAGCCTGAGACTCACCAAACACCACATGTGACATTTTGTAAAAGGTCAGTTTTGCAGCAGAGAACCACATATAATTATACCAAGTGTGCAACTACTTTTCCCATGCAGCAGCAGGCAGCAATGAGGCTGTTCTCATAATAAAAATACCATTTGAAAAGTAGTGTAATTAAGTGTATATCATGATGTACCCAGTAGCAACGAGAGCTCTGTTAACAGCTTCTGGAACAAGTAGATCACTCCCATCCCCTGCAATGACTTTGCCTCCAATATCGCATGGCTGATAAATTGCAGTCTTCTGGATATGAAATATTTGCAAGTAATTTGCAAACTGCAGCTAATCAGAACCGTCTTCCATATTGTCACCAACCACTTCAGGCAGCATTGTTCCATTTTGACATCTGGCTATGAGGCATTCATGCACGGCATTCACATACATAGGTCAATAAATAGGAGGGAGGGTGATTTCAAGTACTTATGCTTTCATCAGTTTCTTCTGTGTACCTGTGCAGTAGCTGCCCATCTCACCTGGTAGGTATGAATGCTGTATTCTACTCCAGGTCAATAAAAGCCTCCATGTTGACATCCACATGCAGATTTGTCCAGATAACACCATGGAGAAAAGCTTCTAAAAGTCAGTTCAAGTTTTTAATGAGATTGCTGAGCATAAAACCACATGATTCCCATGATTTTTCACAGATTGTTTTCTGCAAACCTGGATCTCACAAGCCTACAAGCAAGGAGAAAGCTTATCGGCACAGCAACAAATAGTACGATTGTGGGTTTTTTTAAATACAATCAGTATATTGTTCTATCACCAGCAGCTTTTAAGGCAATTCGCTCCCATCAAACTCTCAAATATTCACCCAAGTCGGCTTTCATCCATGTTTTTACCTCCTGAGCAATTGAATCTATAGGAACTATTGGACTTGGAGACAACACAAGGACATACTGCCAGCTGAGAACCTTTCAGCTAATTCATCCAACAGCATCTAAAGGTTCGAAGCTCACTGAGGGGGAGAACAGTATTTGGGATATTAGAATTCCCCCCAAATGTATTGGGTTTATTTTTCTAAGTTTATTAATTTAAAGCTGAACTTGCACAAGTGAGGGAAAGCACCTTTCTTCCACACTGAGGAATTGGCACCATCTTCTCTCCAAAGAAAATTTTTTAAAAAGGCCCAAAAATTAAGTATACATAAATATTAATGTGTATTCATGCTCTTCTCTCTGCCAGAGTTCTGCTAAGTACACCAGTCACGTGAAAAAAGCAAGCCAGGCCATCCTGAACAAGTACAGTTATTACTGCACAATGGGTAAATAGCAATCAGTCCTAGAGATACTGTTCCTATACAGGGGAGGCAAGACAAAAATAAATAAACCCTTAACCACAATAAAATCCAAACCCAGTTTAAGAAAGCTTGTATTTATTTCAGCCTCAGTGGAGTCAGTTTGAAACTGTCAGAGAGACACTGTACACCTATATACAAATTTAAGAACACAACGGAGTAACTGTTACTGTTTATTAACAACCAGTTTTAATAATACGATAAAAGTATGTCCTGAGAAAGGGGAACAAACACGCTTCTTCAAGGTTTTTTAGCTGTTCTGGATCTCAGCCGTCGCTTGATGATCAGATGATCACTTTCCTTCTTTTGTTCCTCAGATTCCTGAAGAAAACATTTCAAAAGTTACTCATCTTTTCACACAAGACTGATAAGCTCTTCTTGACCCACGCAAACATATTTCTTCCCCTAAATGGATTTCAGAATGGCATTTGCTTATTATATTTTATTCAGAAAACTATGGGATACCGAGATCATTTTAATGCAGCTTAATCACAAGGAACAAATATGGAGAATGTACAAAATCCTGTTTATCTTAAAAAAGCACACACATCTGAGGAAAGCCTGAAGGCAGCTTTCATTTTGAAATACTTGTTTTCAAAAGAGTATTATAATACTTGTTTTGTGAAACATGAAGCGTTCAGAAAACATTTTTAGCCTCAATCCCTGTAGCTATGACTTGCCCAGAATTTCAGTTCTCGGTTCAGTTCCATGTTCTCAGAACTACAGTGAGAGAAGAAATTGTCTCATCTTCTTCATCCTCTAACAAAAAAAAATAACATTTTGGTTTCTGCCCCTATCATTCGTCAAATCGTCAAAAAATTCAGAGGGATATTACAGTATGGGCAAATGATCACTATGCTGAACAGAAAAAGGACTCTAATATAATTAAAAGATGCAGTTCCAACAGAGCAAGAATGTTCTTAGCACAATAGCTGCCGACAGAGTCATGAAACTGGCACATCAGATCCTTTGCAAGTTGGCTTAGACAGGAGATCATAGTTTAAGCATACCTAAAAAGCTGTTTAAGTTGTGCTCTAGAAAAGCGTGTAGTAGAATAATCCCACTCCAACACACTGAAATTATCTATGATTCCAAATTAGAAGACATCTCCGTGATTGCTACATCACCTACTTAGTAAACTGTAAGCCAGCCAAACACAGAGATCTTTGAGGACAAAATAAAACAGAACAGCAGGAAGACCAACAAGAATGACTTGGTAGAATAAAGAAATACCTCAGTACTTTCAACCTCCCCCTGCAAATAGATGAAACCACCAGTCTGTTTGGACTCCTTAGTAGTTTATTTTAAGCCAAGACTACAGTATAATCGCTTACCGAAGAAGCAGGTATATCTAGAGGGCCAGAAACGACAGTGGAATACAGCTTCCTTTTGGATCGTTTTGGCTTGGTCTCTCCTTCTTCGAGACTTTCAGGTTCGTTTGATTTAGGAGAACTTACTGCTGACATCAGCTTCTTGGCTAGAAGAAATTTGTTTTGATACATAAACCAATCAACTTACTGGTTTTGTGAGTCTTTAAATCAATGAATGCAAAAAAAGCTTCGTAACAAACTTGGTTAATAAACGACACATAAAATTTAAGTGAAAATACTCAGAAATTGTATTTGTTCATCAAGGCTCTTTATTGCTTCTATAGCTGAAACAGTTTATAGGTTCAGGTACGGCAGCTTAAAGCACGCATTAAAATGGAGTATGAAAGACAATCATGGCTCAGAAGTTGCTGGAAGTCAGAAACTTCAGCAGGAGTTAAACAACAGGCCTAACTTTCGTGCTGACAGAAGCACAAGACAGAACCAACTTTCTCTGTATACTTGTAGGTTTTCACAAATGTAATAATGAATCTCTGAAGAGACGAATAAATGCATTTACTTCATAAATCAAAGGACAACTTAACATGGCAGACAAGTTCTCTAAGAACACATACATTAATAGCCTACAGCAGAAACAAGCCATTCTACAATGTCTAGAAAACATGGAATAAAACTTATTCTACACCAACCTTTAGAGTGTATAATAGAAGGAGAGCTTTGAATAAAATCTCCAACTTTTTGCAGTGTTTCATCCTTCTTTTTAGTCAGTCTTGAAGCATGTACTCGCTTTCTCAGGAAGTAGTCTTTTCCGGATTTCTGTTCAACAGAGATGTGAACATGTGAAACAAGAGCATTGTTTAAACTTCATTTTAGTTCAACGTTATTTTAAGTTGACATTTTGAGCTTTACTACTGACACCTCTGTTCATTATGCTGATGATACCACAACGGCAAGTAATGTAGACAATTTTATACCCTTTAGGGAGTTGTCAAAATCTCAGCTATTTCAAGGCATACGTTTCTTAAAGTTTCTTAATAAGGCAGTAGTTTCTTTAAAAGTAGCTCCCAAGCTGTGGAGTTGTTTCTTACATAAGCTGTTCTAATTACATAAAATAAACAAACATACAAAACAGAAGACAACAGATGGGAAAAATCTACTACTCATACTCTGACCATGCCAAGGATACTGCTATCACATGTGAACGTCTGTTTTTAATAACTGCCATGCATATTAATGATATGAACCTTAGTTTAATACAAGGGCTTCACTTACAAAAGCACACGATAATACACTAAAGCTTCTCTTCCCAACTATTCAGTGTGCAATATCCTTCCCTCCAAATCATTACACAGTACAGCCATTACACGCTCTGGGGACAGACTGACTTGCCCTTTGGTTAGCTTATGAAATTTAATAGGAAGAGCTCATAAGCATGTAAGATTCCCATTCAGGTATACACATAAGGATAAGACACTGCTTCTTTCGTGTGACCACACAATTACAGGAAGTCCCAAGCTAGCTTCAAAACTAGAACAAAAACCAACCATTTTCTCGTCACTTGCAGAGGGTGAATTAAAAGCCATGACAGATTTTGTATTTTTCGTGTTCTCATTTTTCACAAAATCCTGGGAAAATAAGACACGTTTCAGCCATGATTCTTTTGGAAAGAACAATTGATGTCACAAAAGTGAACACTTTAAACACTTTTGCTAATAGTAGGGAAGTATTTGCTAGTGGTAACTATTCCACTGTAAATCAAATAATAAATAAGCATTCAATTATAAAAACAGGACATTAAGATATCAGTATTAGACATCTCATGATGTCTAAAAAGCTGATTTATGTCTACAGGTTTCAAAGAAAATACACAATGGAGTTAAGAGAAATTCCCTTCTCTTAAACCATTATCACTGAGCTTGGCTATTAGTTTTGTTCATTAAAGCAGTTCATTGATTAAATTCTTCAACTACTTTACTGAGGTAGAAATAGCATTTTTTTAATGCTTAAATGAGAATGGTAAAAAGGCATCAGATATTTTGTTTTCTGTTGGGTCTAGGTCATACCTCATCCATGTCATCACTTCTTTTCTTTTTTGACTTAGGCATTTTCACTCCTAAAGGTATCATGCTGCCGTGCTGCTTTATCTCCGTCTTATCAGGTTGCAGAGGTGTCAGTGGGATTTCCAGCTCCGGTTTTGGGAACCGACTAGTTTTGCCATTTTCTGCGGACACTCCAGAAGAGTCGAGGACAGTTTCCAAATGCTCCTGATAGTACAGAAGAATTTTAAGTGCAAGTGTTAAGGTAGCCATGAGATTAAAAAGTTATAAAGCATCTGGAAAAGGATATGTAAGCATTCGATTTTCCTGCTGTAAGAACACTTGTAGGAAGACACAGAAGGAGTCTATTTCAGTTACAGCAGAGTTTTACCCCTCTTTCCTAGAACTTGTTACATTTAAAATTATTTCCAATCTATGATCACAAAAAAAGTTCTCCATGTTAAACTAAGCCTGATACTTTACAAGTCATTTTTTCTCAAGGGCACAGACAACTACACTTTTTTTTTAATAGAGAATGGTGGTAGAACTGACACGATTTTCTTCATCTCAACTCTGCTGCGTCAGAACTGGGCAGGAACAGGAGCATTTGATTCAAGTGTTCAATTAACTTCCAGCTTAATCTTAGGGAATTTGCCCTTCCTCTTCTACACTAGAGATGTTATTTACATAAGTAAGGTCCAGCTGGCAAGGTGCAAGCCCAGTACAAGTCATTAAAGAACTCCATTGCTATCTTTTCCCTGGAGAGAATACAGGCATTCAAGCAATGACACCGTACTTAAGCTGAAGGCTATCATGTACCTGCTCATGGTCAAATGGCAGCAAATGCACAGCTAAGTGACAGGGAAATGTCAGTATGCATTTCCCCAGCAGCACTTACTGTCCACAATCCACCCAATCCTGTTTTTCTCAACAGGAACAACAAAGTCAGAACTGAGATCACCTGGACTCCTCCTTCTCTATGGCAGGAATTCAGCTAGCATATCAAAAATGAGTTCAGATGCTGGTTGAACACATAGAAGACAGGCTGCTGGGGGCATCAGAAAATGGTAGATGGCTGCTTCTACTGCTGCTAGTAACTAGCAAACTCCAGTGTCCCAAACACAGACTAGCAGCTTTTACCACTTACACTGTTCCGACCCCCTGAGGGGAGTCTTCTTCCTCTCAAAAAGTTACCAAAGATTGTAGAAAGACAAAAAGTAGTCAGAGCCACTTTATCAGGCTCTGCTAAGAATCTGAATGGAGTATCACCACCCACTGTATTTCCAAGAATTAAGTTGGTTAATAAATACTTTGTTTTTAAAATATATGTAACTGCTATTTTATGAAAGTTAGCAATTAAAAACTTATATAGGAATGATTAACATCATCTGCTAACAAAACAATATCCAGAAATCCTGCAGAGGAAGAAAATAAGTTCAATTTGCTGTGCCCGTTTCAGTGGCTCCATGAATTTTTTCCAAGTAACTTATCTAATCATGAGCCACTTCATAAGCATTAACATGAGGAGAGTTTTCAACAGCACCTGACAAAAATTCATCACACAATTGTTTCAACAGCTTTTATTCCTATCAAAGGCTATAAAAACAGGTGATCTGATCACCTTGAAAGGGATAAATAAATTAAAACTTGGGAATTGTTTAGAGAACATGAGATCTTTTCCTACTCATTCCTTATCAAAAGCAATACAATCACAACATTTTCAGATCTGAAGTTTCATACTAACCTCAGATTCATTTAATGAAGTGAGGCTCCTAGTACATGGAGGTGACAAATAATTGTCTTCAGCTTTGCATCTTAATGGAATACTTTCCCCAGTTTTAGTTTTGCTTTGTTGTTTCCTAGGCTGTAAATATTTAAAAGGAGTAAAGATTAGGCTATGCATTAGACCTCCAAAATATCTCGAGGTTTCTAAAGTTACAGTGTAAAACCTCAAGCTCAGACGCCACATGAACACGTAAGCTGAAACACAGCACAAGTGTGGGAAGGTAGTAACATCTATTCATTGTGTGATCTTCAGATACACCCTACTGGGTCTCACTAACAGTCTCAGGCAGTATTCTGCCTCCAAAAGAGAGAAAGCGAGACATTATTTAGGGACAAAATCTGTAACGCTGGTCGTTTTGTCATCCATTCCCCCCATACTCTGCACGCTCACAGCTGCTATGTTAGAACACCAAAGGCTAAACCTCTGCCTAATCTTCAGCATCCACATATGAATACATGGAAAACTGCATGGAAAAGTTCCATAATGTACACAGAGAGATGGTGTTCTAGTAAATAAAATATTTTTGAGAAGATGAGAGCTCATGTTTGAGTGGAAGACAAAAAGAACCAACAAGTACTCATCACTGAATATGTAGTTAAAGGACTATATGCTAAGAAAAATGATTCCAGCTCCAGTATCTCCTAGGAAAACAGAAGAACAAAAAGGGGTTAACAAGATGTTAAGTACTTACTTTCTCTAAATATAATCATACTTTTTCATTTACAGAGTCATTCCTTCTACTTTGTCTTTCTTCAAGTAAAGGTATTTCTGGCAAACACTGAGGGCTACTGTGGTTAATGCGTTGTTTTAATTCCTTTATAAAGTCATCTTTGTCAGCCAGTTCTTTTCTTAACTCTTCTATCACAGTTGCATTATCCTAATAAACAGTAAAAACTGCTGAGTTGTGGGATTGGCAAAAGGAATTAACACACACAAGCAGTATTGCAATTACTTAGTAGCATCAGTTTTAGAATTGCAGGCTAGAACACTTAACTACTCAAGAACAGTAACATTTCACGGATTTGTACGGTCACTGTTACAAGTGCAGTAGTCACAGAATTGCCTGGGAAGTTGTAATACAATATATTTTGATTCTTCTATTTTACTTATGTGCTTCAGCCTTCATCTCTCTTAAGATATAATAACCCGAGCTTTTATTTGTTCCCAAATCCTCGGTACTGTGAGAAAGTCGGCAGTTGTAGGGGAAGTTTTGCTATGAGAACATCTTTCTTCTCAGAGAAAGTGAATCCAAACATTCTCAAAAGAGCACAACTCATTTAGTCTTCTGTTTAGCTTCTGAAATTCTATGCTACGGCTTAGATTGGCTATCCTGATTAAAAGCTGGATGTTGAAATAAGAAATGCAACTTCCAGAGATCATCCCCCCTCTGCTTTTTGATGCTTCCCTTAATCTCTCTCCACGTCCCCTTCTGTCTTTTCATGCCATTGTAGATACTACCTCAGAGAAAGCAAAGAAAGTAAGAAACCTGAGACAGAACTACTGTCTGAGTATTGAGCCTAGCCTGGGATCCGGAAATGCTGTGAATTATCAGAAAAAGCTACAGATGTCCAGTCTGACTGTAGGATCATAAGCATCAAACTGACATCTGCTTATCTGAACTACTGAAAAAATTGAAATTTTAGTAATTAACAGAAATTCTGTTTCTGAAGAACAAAAATAAAAGCTGGTGCTTTTTTTGGTTAGTTGCACATGATGTCAATACGACAGTGTTCAAGAACAGAAGCACACCCAGAATACAAAGAGCAGGTACAGGAGTCTTACAGAATTTATGGGTAGCTAATCAGGTAGGAGGAAAGGAGAGCTGACCTTGCTTGAATCCTTTAAGGCAGATTGTCTCAGTTCTGCTATTTCTGTCTCTTTTTGTATGACATTAGAAGCCAAAGTTTTGAGCTGTTCTTCCAAAGCTTCAACAAACTGATCTCTCTCCTCACGCCACTTTTGAAGATTATGGTCCTTTTCCTCCAGCTCCTATATTTCATGATGATAGAAAAGCATACACAGTAGAAACAAGCAGAATTTTTAAGACAGCCTAGAATTAATAAGTTTTTCATATAGCATAAATAAGGACTCAAGCTGATAAAAAGAGTTTATGGTAAGACATTTCAATTAACATATCGTGATGTCACTCAACAAGATCAGGTTACATGCATGTATTACATATGTATTTACTATGCAGATTATTGTATTTAAAGCAATCTGCCAGTGCTCTGTAGTGACTAATTATTTGAATATCTTTCATGGTCTACCACTAATTTCAGTTGGCCACTTTCATTTTGCTCCAATTTTTTTTTTCACCTTTTTCCTGTTGCTTGGAAAACCTGCATCATTCATTTAATAAAAAATAAGAGCAAGAAAAATACCTGTTTAAGTTGTTGGATAGTATAGTCTTTATAATCCAGCTCATCCTTAAACTGGTTATTAATCCTTTCAAGTTCATCCATCCTGTTCCTGAGGGATTCCTCCACAGAACGCATCGTGGACACCTGTAATGTAAGCACAGCTCACGGTTCATTAAAAGACTTCTGTAATCCAACCTGGCCAAATACTTCTTTGTTAAATAAAGAGGAATTCACAAACAAGTGCTGAGTAGGAAAACGACAGCAAGTGCAAGGTTACCAAGGAAGACATGAATTCATTTTTAAGCTTCAATTTTCCACCCCAAGCACACCCAATAAACTTTCAGACTAAGATCCTGCAAAATGGGTTTTAAGATATCTTCTTGTTTAATAATTAAATTTTAACTATTAGCATCACTGAAGCTGAAATTGAAGAAAAAAATATACATGCTTATATTAAAGAGCCTCTGGAAATTAGTCTATTTCTCTTCAAGTAAATAGCATTCTTCTTCCCAGTTATCAGCGTTTTTTCACAAGACTTAGGTTTTAGGCTTTGGAGTTACCACGGATACCAATGGCAAGTCACCAGTAACTTAGAGATAATAACAAGTCCCCTCCAGAGGCAGATTAGCTATTCTCTTCACAAACCTTATTCCAGACTACCAACCAACTTTACTTTCCTCTGTTCATTATCTATGCGAAACCATGTTTTAACTTGTGGTCCCCTCTAGAGCTTCAATGGCAACTTTACCTAAGATTTGCTGCTAGTCACACTAGTGTGAAATTTCCAGCTTCATAGTTAAAGTTTGAGAAGTTTTAACAGCAGAAAACCAAGCATAATCTTACAGAAAAAAATAGCTCAGTTGACTACAAACCTCGCTTTGTACTTGCTGAATTTGTTTCTCGGCATCAGAATGTTTGTCTTTTAGATCTGCATACTCTTCTTCTTTCCTCTGCAAATCTTTTTTCAAATTCAGTACAAGGGCAGAACTCTCAGAAAGAATATTTTCTAGCCTTATGTTAAAAATAAAGAGACAAAGAACATTACTGTTACACATCTCATGGAAACAGCAATTACAGCTTAATCCATGCCCTGCCTGTTGGTTTCTATTTGTAAATAGACTCTTAAATCTATCTAGACCAGTGACAAGATTTAAACAATTACTTTTGAATTTCAGCTTGCTTCTCATAATCAGATGCTGAAGCAATAAATTATTCAGATGCTATTCTGAGGGATGTACAACAAAACCACCAGAAATCCCCATATTATTCTTTATTTCCTTGCACACTCCTGTTTTCCCTTGGAACTCAAGTAGCATACCAAAGCATCCTAAAGTAGTAGTTTGGCCATTGATAAGCATGCAAATGCATTAAGTCGAAGGGATGTTCCCATTAACTATTTTTAACTCTAGTTCATTCTCAAAGGGCTCTAAGTTAACTCAGTGGTTACTTACGATTCTATACGTTGCACTTTCTCCATTTCACTCTTTTCCTTTTCCCGAAGAGAATGTTTCATCTGCTCCAAGCTGTTTTTCAGCTGCATAACTTCTTGAATCAGATTTGCTTCATTGATACTTAACTCTTCAACCTTTTTGTCTGCATTAGCAGACTTCTCCTGCAGAGTTGCTGTAACTGTCTCTAGATTAACAATAATAGATTCTTTTTCTTTAAGTAATTCATTGAGTTTTGACACATTGTCTTCCATTGTCTTGGAAACCTCCAGGAGATATTCAAGCTCTCTTATTTTTACCTCACATTTGGCAACTTCCTCCTGAAATTGTGCAATCACTCTCTGATCTTCTGCAGTCTTTTCTTCAAAGTCCTGAGTTTTCTTTTCTATTTGCTCATGTAACTGATTCACAAGATCATCTTCCTGACTAGTGTGAGTTGTAATCTCACATAGCTTCGTTACAAGTTGACGATTATGATTTTCAGCATTATTCAGTCCCGCCTTTAGGTTTTCATTGTCTTGAAGCAGTGCTTTGATGTGCTGACTTTTTTGTGAGGAAACATCAACAATACTTCTGCATACTTCCCAAATCCTTTCAAGACTATAGTTAAAGGAGAGGTCCTGCACAAGATCTGAGATGGAAGAAGTCTGTGACTGAATGCATCCAGAACTAATTTGAGATGTCCCTGGCTCATCTTTTTCAGAGTCTGAGGAATCCTTTACACTGACAAAGTCAGTACCGATGGCATGAAACTCTAAGTGACATTTGTATAATTCATCTAATTTGGTCCGCATTTCTTTTACTTGTGACACTTTATCAATTATATATTCTTTGGCAACTTCTATGTTGTTAGTTAGTTGGGCATTTTTGTCTTCTAGTGTCATATTTATAGATTTCTGTTCATCCAGTTCAGAAGCAATTTCCCGATAGTCAGCTTGACCCTGCAGAATTTGTTCACGGAGGACATCAGCTGTTTCTTCAGAAAAAGAAAGCTCAATACGCAGGCTTGTTACCTGCTTACTGAAATCTTCTTTTTTATTTTGTTCTCTGCTGCATTGTTCTTCAAGCAGAGCTAAATGACGTTCCAAGATTTCAGTTCTTTCCCTCAGTGCTAGTACTTCCTTTCGGTACGTGGAGCACTTTTGTTTCATGTGTTCAATTTTCTTTTGCTCTACAGTGTTCTTTTTCTTTCTCTCATTTACAACTACTGTAAAACAAACAAACAAACAAACAAAAACGGGAAAAGGAATGTAGCTCAGATTGATTAAAATCATTATTACATAGCAGTTCACAACACCAAGTAGCAACTTCTAAGTGAAAAACTGTCGTAATATGCAAGCCATGCCCTCACATCACATAGTATTTGATACTAGTGAAGGAATTAAAGTCCTCTGAACACGTAATCAGGTGCCTCAGATTTCTATACAGAATTAACAGCAAAAGGTTTTCAGTCTGGAAGAACACTTTTACCATGGCACTACTCAAACCTTCCACTCCACACCAGTAGAAAATCTAATTAGATTTAAGAAACATGGGAACGAGATAGATAATTCACAGCTATATTCTTTCTATCTTCCGTGCTTCAGCAATCCCTATAAAGCAGCCAGGAATCACTCCATCTACATCTAAATGGTAGATAAACAGTTCTCTAAGAAATTTCATTCCAACTCACAGTCCTCTTACTTTCAAAAGAAAGATAAAACCCTGGACAAGTTGATCACTTAAGTGTTGATATCTGTCTCTCTTATTCAGTTGATCTCTAAACAAAATATGAGGATTCCTACTTCTGTCCACACTTACTCTTTTGCATATAAAGTTCACTCATAAAGTTGTACAAATTTGCAGATTCAAGTTTCCATAAATATTCCATTAGCTTGGGGCTGTTTTTTTCTTTAACTGGTGAGCAATTAGCTAAAATCACATGCATTTTCTTTCTATCAAAAGCGACTTCTGCTGTATTTCATCATTGCTTTAGAATCCAGTTACGTCCATTCCATAATATGCATACTTTAAGTATTAAAATAAATATAAGTCAAGACTTACTAGGGATTGGGTCACCACAACAATATATTCCATGGTGATTCTTGTACAGTGCTTTTATTACTACAACTACAGAAATGCAGAATTTTATAGCGCCCACGTGCAGCCTGCATTACATACAGATTCACATGTACTGCATGGAAACAGCCTCTTAACTCATCTAAGGAGTTTTATATACAGCCCTCAACTGATTTAAAAGTCATACTGAAGAAACAGCAGTGGCGTATTCCACCCCAAACCAGGTTTTGGTTTTGACTGCTGCTCCCAGCAACACTAGTGAGGGGAAAATGATTTATAAGTAATCTAAACACTTTATGCTGAAAACAACAAGCAAGCACTAAAGCAAGATAAATAAGACTAGGGAGAAGATGTGTAATGTTCAGTCTAGAAGCTCCTTACACAGGAAGTAGGGAAAAAGCATTATTACAGAGCATAGGAAACAAGACATAAAAGCTCAGAGAATGGTGTAAATACCCTGAACTTTAAGCTGAGATAACCTAGCATCTCCTAAAACACTTTTGCTCGTGCTACTTATATAACTAATTCTACAAAAGAACCAGCACAACATACCTGTGCTCATTGTTCTACTGTGTATATTTAACATAGCTAAAGAATATATATTAAGCGGTTTTTGAAATTGGACGCTATTAATACTCACAAATAGAAGAAAATTTTAACATGATTGAATACTCAGTACATCTTAACAGAAAACTTCATGCTGACATTGTGACTATCAGCTACCCATTTTAATTCCTATGTGGAGCATTGCTGTCATTAATTTTTAAATGAGAGCTTTGGTCATATGATTAGAACAAACCCACTACTATTTGGAGTATGGAGGAGTCCACATCCCTCCCTCAGTCTCTGGTAAGATGCTTATATGTGATGCCATTCAGTGGTCACATTAGGATTCAATATTTATGCCAAATAAAGGCAGCAGGGACAAATGTGTTCCCCGGTGGCGCAAGTGGTAGGAATGCCGCATTGCAACACTGGAGGCCCTGGGTTCGAATCCCCCCTGTGGCGCAAGTGGTAGAAGTGCCGCTCTGCTACACAGAGGCTCGAATCCCGGGGGCTGGACTCGATGATCTCTAAGGTCCCTTCCAACCCGCACGAAACTATGAAACTATGAAATCTGCAAGTGCATCAACAGATGAGGAAAAAGCAGCAAAAAGGAAAAAAATAGTGCAAAAAACTTTTATTCCTAAGCATTCAAAAATGAACAGCATAGGACCTTCTGAAAAAGGGATATTTACATAACAGTTACTTCTATTTACAGTTTAACACAGTGGCTTTTCTCCTTATACCATAAGGTACGCGCTTCACAGCCTTTTGCTTCCTATCCGGAATAGGAAGCAATTTATTGTTTTGGAAGACACCCTGTTCAACGATGGAAGAAACTGTACCTTTCTTTGGAGGTGGCTCTTCCACAGTAGGCTTATCTTCATCAGTACTGCGCTTTCTTCCCACTTCCAACTCAGTTTTCTCTTGTTTCAGTGCTTTAACTGAAAGCACTGAAAATTGGCTGCTTTCAGTTCCTTTATTAGTGTTCTCTTCTGCCGGTTCTGCTTTAATGGTAGTTAAATGGTAGGTAGTCTTTTCCTGTATTGATATAAGATCAGTTACATTGAAGCTTAACAAAAGGAGCACTTAAGTCTCAGTAATCTTCTGTAGGCAAATATTTACACAAAACCATACAGCTAAAATATTTACCCGGTGACTCTATAGACATCAGTTACAAATCTCAATAGCAGACAGAACAAGTACACCTTCAGATAATGACAAGTGCAATACTCGGTAGAGTATACAAGGGAAAGCAAGAGCCTAGCAGGTTACAAAGTAAAAGACTTGCACACAATCAAGAGTTTACCAGTTTATCAAAGAATTTCCTGTTTCCAAGAAGTCAACAAAATTACAAACATGGTCAAAGAGCAAATGGTCAGCTCTCATACAAGTTCATCACATCACACTTCTGCTAAGCTGCTAAAATCACTTTCATCGTGACAGATATAATCCAACCTTAAAGCTTAGTCAGCTCTGTCACGCATATTTTAGATTGTGTCCTTGACCACAAGTGAAGCTTCCTTACTTACAAGATGACGATTGTTAAGCCATGCTGGCACTGCCAAGGACTGATTATTCATCTTTAGTAACTTATGAAAAGAAAAGCCTCAGAAGTGTTCAGGCCACACAATCTCACAGATAGAGTTGGAGCCTTGTTCTTGGAAGAAGTAATAGGTGAGGACATGACTACTCATCACAGTCAGCTTTAATACCATGGAAATACTAAGTTGCAGTGATGCAGACAGTCAAAGACTAAGAAGGGTCAAGTTGCTAAGCTTACAAGGTTAGAGATCTGAGTGACAGAATTAACTATAAATGTTTTCAGAGCTACTTCAGGCTACCAAACATCAAAAAATGAACAAAAACCACCAGAAGTGGTATGCACACATACTTAATCAAGCTAGTCTTCACATATTCAGTAGCTCGCGGTACATTAGTCAGGATAAAGTTTTATGGACTGCATAGAACGTGGAGATATCCTGACCATTCCTACTCGTACTTCCAACTCTACTCAACATACTTTTACTGTTGCTCTTCCTCTGATGTAGGAGTGTGAGGCAGGAGTTAGTGGAACACACTGATATTTTTGTTGTTTGTGTTAACAACAACTACCTTCAGATAAATTTGAATTGTTTACAATTTCAAGCGAGTACCAGCTACATACAGAAAATCACTTTTCCAAAAATGTGTTGATTACAAGCATAGAATTAGTGTTTTTCTTTTTTTGTATAAGGATACGGAGATGTGTAAAACTCACATAATCTTTTACTTTTTCTTCTAAATGAGATTTTAAGTCTTGTAGCTCTGTCATAATGTCATCTTTCTGCACCACGATGTCCATTAGCTCTCGAATCCTTTCATTTTGTGCATTCATTTTCTTGGAAATAAAAAATAAAAAAAAATCAGTCATCAGTTTCTAATGTAGTGTTAAGTAGCTGAATTACACAATGCATTAAAGGCAAATTCAGTTAAGCTAAGCTCGGTAAGAAATCTATTAATGGAGCCTACTGGAATAGCATTTTAAGCTACCACAAGTTGGTATTAAAACAATTTTACACAACATCTTCTTGATAAAGTTACCTCAGTTGCTTCTTTAAGTTGCTCAACAGACTCATCCAATTTAATCACCTGCATTTCAAAGTCTGTAACACACAGAAAAGGTTGTATTACATAAGTAGCCAATAGATAGTTTATTAAGTAATCATTTTTTCCAGATATTCTAACGGTTAGGTAGCTTTTGAACAGATTAATTAATTTGCATGTGGTCTTCACTTATTGGGAGTGATTCAAAAGTTTTCTATATTTCTTGGAACGAAAACATTGCATCAACAAGACATAAAGAGTAGAGATTACAATATAAAAGTAAAAATCAAGATATAGACATTTAACCCCATACTTACGAAAGCGTAAAGCTGCTAGTTGCAGTTTAAAGGAGAGGGAGGAAAAAAGAAAAGAAATAACCAAAAACCGTGGAATTGCTGAACCTGAATATACACAAGGAACAAACTATCACTTATCTACAGGCTATGGTTCCAAAGGTAGAACATTTCCTCTAATTCCTACTCAAACTGGTTATTTCTCTTTTAGATTAATGAACTATTTCTGTCTTCTACCTTTCACATCGCATAACTCACCTTTGCTCTTCTGCATCAGCTCTTCTTCAGTTATAAGTAGTTTGGTGTTTTTCTCTGTTAGCTCTTCTTTGGTCTCCATCAGTTCAAAGTTAGTTTTCTCCAGCTGCTTTTCAAACCAGCCAGTATCTTCCTTCGGGTCCCCCAGGGATACAATGGAACTATGTGCTGCCTCAGCTTGCTCTTTAATTTCCATGACATCATAATGCACAGAATCAAGAATGCCCTCAGGATCAACACAGGTGTCAGGCACTATGCTATGTTCTCCACCCTGAAACGTAATTTATAATCATTTAAAACTGGTGAATAGCTGACTACATAATAGCTGTTATTTCTTCAGATAGTCTGGATAGCCACTATGAAGACAGCCATACAATAAGTTTTTAATTTCAGCTTCAAAACCCACCTCACAAATTTACATACAACATGACAGTGATTCGTATGGGGGGAAGATAAGTGGCATTCTAGTAGTAAAAGCTAATATATTTTATAGTATTTGATGACCACACTCCCCCTTTTTTTTTTTTTTTTTTTTTTTTTAAATATTACCCCAGATTGTTCTCCTTCAAATTTAACGTACAAGTTCGGACTCCCCTTTTCTTTGTACACAGCGTAAATTTTCATTTTGTGTTGCAGAAACAAGGAAAACGCCCAAATTCCCAAAGCTTTCTGAAACTGTTCTTAAGGCTCAGCAACTATTCCTGCTAGATGAAGAATAGATGTATCTTGCTCATCATACAGCAACACAGCATGCACTTCTTTGTAAACAGCCTTGTGTTTCTACAAGATGTGCCCATAACATTTAAATAGTAAAAAGGAAAATATTTAAGAAAAAAAAAAGAAAAATACCAGGGTGTCATGGTTTAATAATTTCGTAATTTTGCTATCAGTATTCCACATCATAACGTCATATAAAGCATGAATACTTTTACTGCTCCTGAACACTTGCAGTATATTGATGATATTGTCGTGTGGGGCCATACAGCAGCAGAGATTTTCAAGAAAAGAAAACAGATAATCCAAATTCTTTTGCAAGCTGGTTTTGCCATTAAGCGCAGCAAGGTGAAGGGGTCTGCACAGGAAATCCAGTTCTTAGGTGTAAAATGGCAAGATGGGCATCGACACATCCCAGCAGATGTGACTGACAAAATCACTGCTATGTCTCCGCCCACCAACAAGACAGAGACCCAATCTTTTCTGGAAGTAGTGGGCTTCTGGAGAATGCATGTCCCAAACTACAGCCACATAGTGAGCCCCCTCTATCAGGTAACACGGAAGAAGAATAATTTCTCATGGGGTCCTGAGCAGCAGCAGGCTTTTGAGCAGAGAAAACAAGAGATAGCCCGTGCCGTGGCCTTGGGGCCAGTACGGACGGGACAGGATGTAAAGAACATCTCTACACTGCTGCTGGAGAGAAAGGTCCCACTTGGAGTTTGTGGCAAAGAGCTTTAGGAGAAACCCAAGGCCAACCCCCGGGACTTTGGAGTCGAGCATATAAAGGGTCTGAGGAGTGCTACACTCCAACTGAGAAGGAGATCTTAGCCGTGTATGAGGGGGTTTGGGTTGCTTCTGAAGTAGTTGGGACAGAGGTTCAGCTCCTTCTAGCACCTCGCTTGCCTGCGGCCCCCCTGTCACGGACACAGGTAGATTTTTGTCTAAACCGTGACAACTACCCAGAATGCAGCATAAGGGAATTTTTGCCTAGAACTCTGGAGGACTATTTGTAACTCAGAAAGGTCAGAGATAGAAAGTTCATACTGATTTCTGGGTCACCAGCCTCACCGTACATCAGCATTTTTGGTTTTTAAATTATACATAAAGTTCTCAATAGCACTGCTCTAGTCGGTAGTTCTTTCCCTTTCTGTGCAGCTTGCTCTGTGCATGGCTTGTGAACCGCTATTCAGGCCAGACAGCTGCAGCCCCAAAGACCTGCCATAAATGTACAAATTCTACCAGGATAATGTCTTGATAATATGACGAAGGATGCGGCTTTCTCGCTCTGACATGTAAAAAGTGCACTTCCACTTTCTTCAATTTTCACATCTGAAAGTTCCTTGATAAAGTAATTAGGTTTTTCTGGAAGGAAAAAAAAAAGGATGAGGGTGTAGGACAAAGGGATTTGTTACCCCAACAAGTCCCAAGCATACAGAGGTGTCCTGAATCTCCTTTGCCCTCATTTCAGAATATCACATAGAGATGCAAAGAGTCTAAGAAGACCACAGAGTCCACCCATTTACATAGGTTTGATAATTCCAGTAGATATCTGGAAAGTTCAATACCATTATACATGCGCTGGTAGGATCTCATCTGATAAACTGCATATAGTTTGGATTACACATATTCAATAGAGACTAATTCAGATTGCCATCTTTTCTTGGCTCACTAACACCCAAGATCATAGAATCATAGAATGATCACAGAATCATAGAGTGGCCTGAGTAGAAAAGGACCTCAAAGATCATCTAGTTTCAAACCCCCTCCAAGGGGTCACCAACCACCAGACCAGGCTGCCCAGATCCACATCACACTGGAGAATCATTCAGTTTCCAGATTATTTTAAGGAAAAGATTTTAATCCATCATATTTTCTGAAAACTAAGAATTGATCCTGCTCAAGGAAACAGAAGAGAAAAACATCACCCACAGGCTGCAGATATTTACCTCGACTTCTCTACATGCCATCCCCAGTGTGCTTTTCAACTCACCTTGCACAGTGACCCTGGCTTTTGTTATGGAGTCCTCTGTCTCACAGGGGTACTCCCCACTGTCCTTGGCAGTAGAGTCATGGATGATCAGAATGGCCACACTTCCCTCCTGCTGCAAGTCGTACTTCTGGCTTTTTCTGATTGCTTTGCCATCCTTGTACCACCTGATGTTCAAATCCGGTTTTGACAGCTCACAGCTCAGGCTGATGTCCTGCCCTGCTGCTGCTGTCTTATCCTCCAGCTGTTTTGAAACCTCAGTAGGTTTTCCTGGAAGAAAACATTGCTTTTTGAGTAACATACACTTAGGGTAGGATGCCTCTCTCAAAATACACGCATCTACATGCTGGAGATAAGTTAGAGAGGCACTTGCAACAGAGGCCATCCTACAGCCAGCAGTAATCTGCAAAGTACAGACAATAGAATTCCAGGCAGCATTTATTTTCTCTTAAATCTACCCAATTGAGGATGATGAACCATGTCTGAAAACTGCCTCTCTCTTCTCTCCACTCATCACACTGGGAGCCTCAGATGATGCTCTCAGATGCACATGTTCTAGATAGGAATTTGTTGTACAGCCAGATGATGTGAAGGCCATCCCTTCAGCTTATACTTAGAGGATTTTTGCTCCCTCAGTTCCCTCAACAGATCATTCCTGATTTACTGTTAATGGAACAAGCTGTAGTGAGATGCCCATTTCCAACACTACCCCAGTGCTTTGGGTAGTTCTCACATTTGTGTAAATGTTTCCTCCTTTTACTTATTTTTAAGAGAAATTCTCAGTGCTTCAAGGTTCAAGTAGAAGGTTGCTATTCACTTTAACCATATTATGAGTTAGCTCTCACGACAATCTTATCAGAAGACAGTTGAAGGAATCAGACCCCAGAATCTCTCCCATCTCATTACCTTTCACAGACAGAGAGGCTTTGGAGGTTAGACCACGGGCAGTAAAAACGACTTCCTCAGTGTCCGTAGGAGTCACACTTTTGATAATGAGAGTATATTTCCGACTCACGTTAGAAGCTTTAAATCGCCCACCACTTTCCACTCTGCTTCCAGTCAGTGTCCACTTGAACTCATCAATGCTTTCATGGGACAGAATGCATTCAAAAGTACAATCTTCTCCCTCCTGGATTTCAGTGTTTTTCAGCCGTTTGGTAATGCCAATATTCAGCTCTGGAAGATAAGAGATAGGTTAGTATGAGGTTTATATGGAGAAAAGGCATTTGTGACATATGTGAGTAGCAGTACTGGTGTTTTAACTCAGGATTTGCAGAACATGGCTGTGTTCCTTACTGATGTATTCTCTAAGACATTCTCCACTCAGAATTACCAGAAAGCTATAAAAAAAAGAGACGTGAATCTCTTGTCTTTGCTCTGGAAGAACTACAAGGAGAGCAGCTCAGTCCATGGAGCAGAATGAAGATTCAATGAGCTACAGAGGGAAAAACCTAACAGAGAGGACAACTCTAAGAGGCTGCGTGAGAAAAAGGGTTTTGCCTATGACAAGAAATTAACTGTTTCTATTAGCTCATTTGTTACCATCCTACCCCTACTGGTGTTCAAACCATTTCTCCATTTTAGGGATGTTTAGAAAGGAAATATTTCCAGGACATTCTTGATGTGTTTGGTGATTTCCATGGCAAAATGAGATACATTTACATCAAAAGCAATGGGAATTTTCCAGACATCACTGCACTAAATTGCAGTAATACACTTCTATTGTAGAAACTATTAAGGCTCAAGGGGGAATAGGTGTAAGACATAGTGACCACACTGAATGTGCTTTCAGCACTCCTTTACTTTCCACAGTACTTACCCTGAATGCCGACCTTTGACTTGGCAACATCAGTGCCAATATCACAGGTATAGAAACCTGCATCTGACATCTCGAGGTCATGGATAAGGGGACATAGGGTCTTCCCAGACTGTACCAGTTCATACTTGTGGCCAGAAGGAAGCACAACACCGTCCTTTTTCCACACTGGTTTGACCTTCTCTTTATAGAGACTTCGCATTCCAATTTAATCACACCCCGCTCCTCACCAAAAACATCATCCAAGGACTTCATGAAGACAGCAGGGTTCTCTGCAATTAAACAGGCAAAACAGAACAACATGATACAGAAGATCAGACATTTCCAGTTGCTTTCAGATTTTTAAAGAGGGATAAATAAATCTTCACCACTACTGACGACACCAAGATAGAACCTAAAGCGGTTTCATGTCTGTTGACTGAATACGCTTTATGGAATTCTGAACTAATCAGTAGGAGAATACAGGGAACAGGAGGGACAGCCTGCATTGCTTTGGGTGGGACTGATATCATATGAAGTAATTGGGATGCAGCTCTTCTAAAGCTGGAGAGCTGGCATTGCCCTCACATGGAGCAGAGCTCATACAGCAGGCCACAGGATTAAGAGGAACACTTTTGATTTTCCTGTATTATTGACTACTCTTATCTGTCTTCTATTTCACACATCAGATTTTTATACTGGGGAAAAAACTTCCACCAAATGCAAAAGAAAGGAGAAAGAGGAAATCCTTCAAACTCTGAGCGCATAGAGTAAAAGAGCTTAATTGCAGGGGAGAGCAGATTAGAATCACAGTATCCTTAGAATTGGAAGAGACCCTTAAAGGCCATCTAGCCCAGCTCCCCTGCAATAAAAAGGGACATTCACAGCTAGATCAGGTTGCTCACAGCCTGGTCATTAGTCATCCCAGAGGCAAAACACACACTGAATGATCTCTCCCTGCAGTCATAAATCCTTAATTCCATAAATCACTGGAAGAAAGCCCATCATGACTTTGGTGGCTATCTGAGCCCCAGAGAGGTGAGCTTTAGAAGCAGGATTGCTGCACAATAGAATGAACTGGAGCTCCTTAGCATCTCTTACATCCAGGAGGGGTGTGATCAGACCCACCTATCACCTTCAGGTGCGCTTTCTGACACCCTGTCTGACTTCACTGTCACTGTGCCAGCATCCTCAGGCTTAACCTGCTTCATTGTCAGTGTGCAGCAATTGCCAACGTTCTTGATGTCATTGTAATTGTTGGTGTAAAGGAGGTTGCCATTCAGGAACCATTCCACGTCCTCGTCATCATAAGACAGCTCGCAGGAGAAGACAGCAGAGCTTTCTTCTTCAATTTCCACATCCTGCAGGTGCTTCGTTACTTCTACGTTGCAGGCTGTGGGGAAACAAGGTGAACTGTTACCACTGTTACTATAAATCATACTGGGATGTGGTAGAATGGTTGGACTAGATGATCTTTGTGTAATCTTCTCAGTGAAGACTATACATTTATAAAGTTAGCAGGAGAGAACGGCAGAAATCAACCTCAAGACGAGAAGTCTGAGGTGAAATAGGACATGGAAGAGGCCACCCTCCCTGCTCATACCTTCAGCTGTCAGCGTGGCCTCAGTCTCTGCAATTCCTGCCTTGCACTTGTACACACCAGCATCATCGGGCTTCAGCTTCAGAATCTTGAGCTCTGCTGAATGCTTATTCCTCTTGATCTTGTACTTCTCAGAGGGCTTGATGAGTGTGTGGCCCTTGAACCATTTCACAACCTTTGGAGAAGGCCTGAAGTCACAGGACAGGATGACAGAATGACATTCCAAAGCTGTCTTGTCCTCCAACTTCCTGGTGATTTGTATATGGTAATCTGCAAAGCAGGGGTGGAAGAGAAGAAAGGATGAGGACAATTGGAAGAAGAGGAAAGTCTCTTGCGTGTATTCCATTCCTAATAATGTCAAGTTCACAATGGTTCTTTGAACCACTCCAAAGATAAAACAAACGATTGCCTATAGGGAATGCCATTGACTACATTTCTATAAAGTAATACTGTATATTATCTACCAAATGCAAGGTCCAGCTCTTGTTCTGTGCTTATTAAATTGCTCCCAGTTGAGGCTTTTATTCAAATAAGAGTGAGTTGAAAATATAACAAGTACTTTAGGGTGTGAATGGAGACTCTTACGCTGGGGACAACAGCAGATAAAAAACCTGGAAGTTTCTTTCAGGTGAAATCAATGACAAACTGCATCAAATTTAGGTGCTACCAAACTTAACCTTGTCTAGTTCAGAAATACAATTAATTTCACCTGATTTGACTTCTTTGGTATAGCCAAGGACAAAACCTCAGCTCTGCAGATCTGAATAGTAAGCACATCACAGCTATTCAAACAGATCTTTTACTGAGATGCAGCTGTCTCATTTAGTGTCCAACGACTTTGAACTGGAAATGGAGCAGACCCTCCAGACACACACACAATATTTCAAAGACCCCAGTGAAGGAAGGCTGTACGTTAATTAATTCTTCATCTTCATGATGTAAACCAAGCCAGGATATGTTACCTCTGACAAGCAGATTGGCTGTGGATTTTGATTTGCCAATTGAGAACTGAATGGTGCTTGTCATATCAGTGGTGGTTTTCGGTATGGTCAGCTGGTGGATGGTGCCTTCTTGCTGCATAATCAAGTTTCTGCCAGCCTGTAAGACTTCCCCACGTAGATACCACTTGGGAGGTTTCACAGAAGGAATGGATATCTCGCATTCAAACTTGGCTTTTTCAGGCTCAGTCACATCCTCATCACACAGCTCCTTTATTAGACTAATGGATTGCTCTTTAAGAAGGATGGAACAAGAGAAAGCAGAGATGTAGAAGGAATGTAAAAAACCCTTACATTATCACCCCACTTACTCACATCAGCATAACTGCACATGAACACTACACCTATCAGCTCAAAATGCCTTTAAAACATCATTAAAAAATAATATGAAGAAAGGAATGTTGTTAAGAAGTCACATGAACACTACACCTATCAGCTCAAAATGCCTTAAAACATCATTAAATAATATTCTAAAGAAAGGAATGTTGTTAAGAAGTCAGACAATAAGACTGACAACCTGAAGAGAGTCCAGATCTTCTGATTCCCAGTCCAACATCCAAATCAAACCATGACCTTCCCATCCCAATATCAAACTCCTCACATTACGAAATGGAAAAGAGGTTCAATGAAACACGGACATTGATAATTACTTTGGTTAAATACAGCAACTTAGCTCTGAACAACAAGTTTTCACCTAGTAAAGGTCTCTGTAGCTCAAATGTAATGACTCTACTTAGGAGAAATTCATTTTCCAGGATGTTCTTGCCCTTATAATGGTAACAGTGGCAAAGCTGGGGACTGAACTCTTGAGTAGTGTGCTAACTCATATGTCTCCCTTTTCTTTATCACACTTAACATCATATATATACCCTAATATTGCATATATTAAAAAAACAAAACAAAACCAAAACCCTGTGTTCTTTTCAAACAGACAGAGAAAATGAAGAAAAAGTCAAGCTATGTTTTTTATCCCTCAACGTTCAAACACAAATCAGAAGTTTAAAAGTAGAAAATCAACCTCGTAAGAAAATAATCTGTTCTACTTAGCAAAAGTAAAACCCAAAAGACTAGCTGGATATTTTGTGGGCAGAAAGGTAGGTAGGTAGGAGTTTTTATTTCTGTCAAAGGTCCTGGTGGCGTTCAACTTTTTTGACATTCTTGCAAATGATGTTAGCTGGTCCATGTCACTTGTTCCACCCTAACCTCAGTCCCAAAACAAAAGGGGAACTCCCTTCTGAACCTTCTTCACTTCATTTCAGATGTCCTTTCTGCTTCATCTCCAACCCACCCCCCACTCAGGAGAAAGATCCCCCTCTTACACCCTACCATCTTGCCGCATTCTGATGTTGTCATCAGCCTTCAGCTTGTTGTCATCTTTGTACCACTGGCTCTGAACCTCATCGTGTGAAATCTCACAGACAAAAGATGCACTCCCATATTCATTCACTTCCACATCTTCCAGTGGTTTAACAATCTTGATATCTCCAGCTGTGAAATACTAGAGATATATTTGTCAGGGTATTTCCAGAACTGAGTGCAGCATCTTTTCCTTACACATATTTGCATAGAAAATAAGTAGGATTATGTTTTATTCTAAACCATCATCCATTCCTGAGTCATTTCTCTCTTCAACACAGTCAATGCATTATTGCCCTGGAACTTAAAGATAGACTTACTAGCTACAATGGAGCTCCCTGCAAACAGTTTTCATGGAAACCAGAATCTCATTTATTCTAAAACCTTTCAAGCAAAATTAAGTATAGAAAAACAATAGAACTGACTGAATCTTTAAGGTCATTTTGTTCCAGTCCCCCTGCTATAGGCAGGGACACCTCCCTCCACACCAACTCTTCTCCTCAGGGTCAAGGCTTCTCTCAAATCATTCTCCTATAAGCCTGTGCCTGTGCTTGGGATTGCCCTGACCCAGGTGCAGGGCCTTGTACTTGGCCACACTCAAGTTCATGAGGCTGCCAAGGGCCCACCTCTCCAGCCTGTCCAGGTCCCTCTGGGTAGCATCCCTTCCCTCTAGCACATCAACAGTACCGCTCAGCTTGGTGTCATCTGCAAACTTGCTGAGGCTGCATTTGATTCCACTCTCCATGTTGCCTACAAAAATATTAAATAACACTGGTCCCAACACCACCCTCCACCTGGACACTGAGCTATTGACTGCAGCTCTCTGAGTGTCACCATCCAGACAGTTCCCTATCCTGCAACTGGTCCATCCATCAAAACCATTTTTCTCCAGTTTGGTGACCAGGATGTCATGCAGGACGGGATCAAATGCTCTGCACAAGTCCAAGTAGATGATGTCAGTTGCTCTCCCATTATCCACTGATGCTGTTACTCCATCATGAAAGGCCACCAAGTTTGTCAGGCATGGCTTGACCTTGAGGAAGCCATATTGGTTACCACCAATCTCCTCATCTTTATTTTCCAAACTATGCCAAGGAGAACTAGACAGAACTCTACAATGTCGTGTCACTACAAACCTGTCTGAACCATTGGCTTCTCTGCATGCTCATCACTAGTCTCTCCTTAGCTTGTGTGCCCACAATGTATGGGGAATATCAGCCACAAATCTTACCTAGGGGACATCTTTGCTTCAAAGTCCCTTGAACATCACACAATCCCTTTTAACTCTCTAGGTCTGCACTTATTTATGTCAGAATCAGACCATATTTCTGTGCTGCTATTTCCCTTTCCTTCTGAAGGGCCTGGATACAACTTGGATTAACCTCAGGAGCAGAGTTCCTGCATAAAACAGCCAGTACTGAAACAGCAACCCAGCCTGGTTGCAGACTGAGAGAGAAAATGAGAGTTCACCACCTGTGAATAATGAGACTTCTCTTATTTCCCTGGGAAGTAATGCCCACTTTTTTACTTTGACAGAGCTCCTTCCCATCCTAGAAGGGAAAATATCAAGTCAAATCTACATTAGTCCTTCCATCTCTGCACTGGGCAAAGGCAGCCTTCAGATCTATGCTTAATTCACCCAATTCCCTAGAATTAATGGAACTGTACTTACTGGAACATATGCTGAAGCTTAAGCACAGTGCAGTGTTTTCAACATGTAGGAATAGCTATAGAACATGCATAAATTCTGGCTGACCTATGACAGCTTAAAGCACTGCGGAGGACTGTTAACAAGCCCGTTTGGACATCACCTTGAATAAATGACGTTATCCCCAAGTAAGGGAAGGAACAACTGAGCACCAGGGAGGTACACAAAGGGCCAGAGCAAATTCTCACACTGTCAGGTGCAAAGAAAACTCAGATTTCACCCTAAAACCCAGTTCACAACAAGGCTACAAAATCCTGGCTGAGAATTTCTGAATGCTCACCAGTTGTTTCCAGCTCGAAGGTCATCTTCTGGCCAGCAGCATGGCAGATGTATTCTCCAGCATCTTTCTTCTCCAGCTGCTCCACAACCAGACGCCGTGTTTTGCCCACACATTCCAGTTTGAACCTTCTGGAGGAGGCAAGCAGTCTTCCATCCTTGAACCATTTTACTCCAGTTGGATCCTGTGCTACTTCACAGCTGAGGGAGGCACTTGCTGCCAGGGCAGCACTCACCTCTTTCTGCACCTGCTCCTGGTTTATAAACACAGGTTTTGGCTCTGAGGGAAGAAAAGAAAAACAGAAGGACTGAAATGAGACCATCTTGCAGGTTTGTATGTACAGGTTGGAACAGGTTTAGGTTACCACTTGTGCCCAAACTAATAGCCTTCATAGAGAATATCAGCTCTTCTGTTGAAACAAAGTGTCAAATCTAGGCAAGAAAGAACCTAGGAACTGAAGGAACCAAGAGGGTCCTTGAACACCAGTCCCATGGTTGCAAGTCACTATGCAAACATATTTAACCCAAAAGAACATCTGACCTGCAGGCAACCAAAACCTGAGTTCCTTTAACTTAAGACCCACTGTGAAACATCAAAACACATAAACATGTGATAGTCAAACCACTGGCTGCCTTTTCATGACCCAGAACAGTACTCCTGGCTTCCTGAACAGACTCCTCATGGCCTCTACCATTGCCACAACTGTGACTGTCAAAGGCACAAAGGAAATATGCTCACCAACGCAGTCCTTTGTTCTTTGTGTGTGATTTGCAGATATCTATCTTACTTTGAGCTCTGGCAATAGTCAGCTCTACCAGGTCTCTTACTGTGAGTAGCAGACTCACCTATCCAGATGCAGCCTCCAACATAAAGGCATAGTAAAAAGTCAGTGTACTACTAGGAGAAGTTCCTGCTTCTCCTGCCACGAAAGGCTGCACGTAGAACATGCACTCCAGCCTCACTGCATATACTTATCTTAGTCAAATGTTTCGGTGAACAAGAATTACAGTTTGGGATCTCAGGCACTGAAGAGATTTGAATAATATCTTGAATATTGCTTCCACTGTACATATATCAGTAATTATTATTCTACAGACAGACTGAAACAGGTCTTTGTGCCATACTAAATCCAAATACTTGCTACAAACCCAGGCAATCAAGTATAGGGGAAAAACCTCAGCACAGACTACTGCAACTGGATCACTGTATAATAGAAACTAGATTTTACTTTACTGTTCTCTGCTGTATTTCATACAACACCTGTCTTACCTGTGACACGAATCTTGAAGGTGAGTTTCTGGCCAGCAGCCTCGCAGCTGTACTCCCCTGCATCTTTCTTCTCCACCTGGCTCACCACCAGCCGACGCTGTTTGCCCTCTGACTCCACCTTGAAGTTCTTGCTCGAGGTGATCAGTTTCCCCTCCTTGTACCACTTCACCTCCGTCTTCTCCTGGGCCACCTCGCAGCTCAGCGTGGCATTTTCTGTTGGTGCAGCCTTCACCTCCTTCTGCACCTTCTGCTTGTTGATAAAGGCATCCTCTGCTTCTGGAACTGGAAAACATTGGGTAAAATATACATTAGATATGAACAACTTGTGACTGGAAGACATTAAAAGTTGCTTCTATGTTGTATTGGACCATTTCCTGGAGCAACACTGCTTTACAGTGTTTATCACACATTATAATGCATCTCAGCACAGTCCCTATGGTCATCCCATCCCTCTGAGTAGTCTTTACTATCAGCTGGAACTCCTAATTTTCAGATTTCTTCTAATGAAGACAATGACAGCTCTTCATCTGTCTGTCTTTTTGATATTGCTCCACTCTGCACTGGAGATCAGCCAAATACAGCTCAATTATGAAGTGAGGACCTCAAGATCAGGAAACCATAGAAATTTAAGAGCAGAAAACCATCTTTTGAGTCTACCCTTTGGTAATGATATAGCCCTTAATATGGTGAATATTTCGCCTACATTAGATTTTGTAGCTCAGTTTTATGCATAAAGCAAGGTTTTCTACTCTCAGCAACCCCTGATTCTTCAGAGAACTGGCTGAGGTCATCTCCTCTTAATAACTAACACATAAAGAAGAAAGTGTTTAAAGCCCACCTTACCCTTTGTGTCAACAAATGGAGTTAGCATCAGAAAGATAGCAAGTGTAATTAGTTAGGCATACACACTTCAGTTAAGGTGATTCAGTTAATCACCTTGCTAAGTAGGATCGATTGATACATTGAATCTTTTATTGATTACTTTAATGACTGTTTTATCTGATTCTCCTTTTACCAACAACTGGTTGCTGAGAGCGTTCATGCTAGTTCCTATTTGAGGCGTGGGAGAACAGATAAACCCTAAATAAATGGGCTTCCATTTCTATTCCATGGTTTGCCCTACAAAAGGCTGTAGAAGTGCAGAATATTTGAACTTCTTGCTCGAGGTGATCAGTTTCCCCTCCTTGTACCACTTCACCTCCGTCTTCTCCTGGGCCACCTCGCAGCTCAGCGTGGCATTTTGAGTCAGTACAGCCTTCACCTCCTTTTGTACCTTGTCCTTGTTTGTAAACACGTCTTCTTTCTCTGCAGGGACATCACAACAGTCACACCGTTTTGCTGTAGTCTGCTGCAGAGCTTACTCCAGCTCCCCGTTTTCACTATACTTGCCCTTCACATTGAGCATTGTGATGCCTCATTAAGACAGGAAAATACTTTCCCCTCTATCTTGCTTTGGGAAATAATAGGCATATCACTTCATATCATATCATATCCTATCATATCACATCATATCATATCAGAAAGCTAAACATTTCGCACTCTGATAGCAGATTTGGACATGAGATTTAGAACACCTGCATGCACTGCTGAACCTCCTCCCTTCTATTTTTTTCTTCTGATGTCTCTCTACATTTCCAGTAAATCAGAAGGGAACAGCCCTCTAGAACAGGTTGCCCAAGGAGACTGTGGATGCTCCATCCCTGCAGGCATTCAAGGCCAGGCTGGATGTGGTTCTGGGCAGCCTGGGCTGCTGCTTGGCAACCCTGCACATAGGAAGAAGGGGGTTGGAACTGGATGAGCACCGTGGGCCTTTGCAACCCAGGCCATTTATGAGTCTGATTATTGGCATTTTCCACCTCATTGTGTCCTTCCAATTTTGTAACCAGATCTCTTCAAACACCTCCCCTTTTCTCACTCCTTGCATGCCCGGTGTGCGCTTGCACTGTAACCCTGCAGACACCAGCTGACTACAAGAGGTGCACAATTTACCCTCCTTGCCTATGGTTTGTTGCAGTAATTCATTCCTGGATGGAAAAGCACATGTAGAAAAGTGTTGCTATGACACTAGATGACAAAGAAAGTCCTATAGCCAAAGTGTTTTGCACCAGAGAGGCTGTAAGTTGATCCTCCAAATGCAAGACACACCAAATGAAGCGTTCCTTTATCTCTGGGTTTCCAAGCATTTTCTCACCTCTGACTTTCACTTGGAATGTTGCTTTGTCATCTTTTGTTTCACAGCTGTAGCTCCCTTGGTCTTTCAGGGTCACATTTTTGACCATGAGCTTGCGGTGCGTCCCCTGGGAGATGATGGTTGTCCTCTGGTCCTGCTTCACCTCTGTTTGATCTTTCTTCCATACGACAGCTCCGCTTGCAGCTGACACCTCACACACCAGCTCCAGGTCTTCAGAAGGACTGACTGATATTTCTGGAGTCGTTTTGGGCTTGTTGACAGAATTAATGGCTTCATCTGAAAAAAAAAAGAGAAAGTGGTTTACATCCTGACTCAGGCTTATTCAGCACAGCAAGAAGATACAGTTAGAACTGATTGTAATGTCTCTGCTCATTACATTTGGGTGATCGAGTTTCACCTCTGGGGGTACTTACATACAAACGTCTGTTTGATTCTCCTGTGTAAGGAAAGAGTAAGTTCTATGCAGACAGTTCTTATTTCTTTTAATCAATTCTGTATTCTGCACATGTTCTTCTGAAGATAAAATGAAGGCAGCTAAGTAACGTGTTTGCAATACATGAACAAACCTATTCAACACTTTATCTCTAAGCTAACAAGCAGAGTTTGATGAGCACATCAGTATTTCATGCCCTTCATTCCATCCACACAGAACCTGCCTGAGGAGCAAGCTGATGGCTGCCAGATACGGGCAGACCTAGCTTAGTACTGCATTTCTTAGAGCAACAACTGTTGCTTTCAGTCACTGAATACACCAAGGCCAATTGCTATGCCAGGCACATTTATGGCATCAGTGAACAAATAATGCCTTAAAAATTGTAATAGACAGGAGCCATCTATTTTAAAACTAGGTGACCAAAGAAGAACAGTCCCTCTAGAGTCAAGCTGTTAAGAACTAACAGCATCAATCAATATCACATAGATAGATTACTTCCCTGCCCTAAGACCATCTTGTGACCATTTGGTGCTCCTAATTAAGCCCTCTTGATGGCATTTTGTCTGAGCCATGTGACATTTTGTGATAGGAGTTACTGCTAGTGTTCCCTTAACCCAACACCAAAGTAGGAGGTATCCATTCTCAGGGAATCATGCAGGCTTCCTCTGTATTTGATGCTCAGAGACAGCCCCAGAACTTTTAAAATCTTAGCTTAGCTCTCATCCAATAATGTTCATCAAACAGTGCAACTTGTCCTTTGGGGATGCCTTTGTTCTGCATCAACCAGTTCCAACGGAGTCTTCTTGGCTTGTTTTAGATCAGTTTTTCAACAGATAAAGCCAGAGTCTTTGAATTACAAAGTGAAATTGCAGAATGCATGATTCTCAACCAAACAGAACAGCAGGTGGGATGCAGGATGAATACCTGAGCCAACATCACCTGCAAGCAATCTTTCAATATCTTAGGAATCTCTAGCCATCCCAAATCCAGTGTTGTGCTTGATCTATCATCTCTGCTGAGTTTTTAGCTAGCTGATGGTGAGCATCATGGTGGTGATGGGTGAGCAGTCGGACTAGAGGGTCTTAATCAACCTTAAGGATCCTGTGATCAGAGGAACGTGAATGTGCTGTTAAAGGTCACAAGCGCTGTGCTGCAGCATGAGCATACACAGCGAAAGGCTTTCAGTAGAGCTTCAGTTCATAACTGAGGACTGGGTTATGGAAAATAGGCTCAAGATAGAAACCAGAAAACAGATCTTAACGCCAGGTTCTGTGAATGCAGCCAGCTGAATTTCACAGATATTGAATTTCAATGACAATTTCTTGTGTTATTTTACCCTCCAGCTCCACCCTGAACAGGAACATGTCAGTGACAAGCATTACTCCTCCAGGCATTTAGAAGAACTCATCTCATCTTAATAAACCTGAATGAAATCACAGAATCATAGGATCACGGGAGGGCTTGGGTTGGAATAAATCTTCAAGATCATTAAGTGCTAGATGCCAAAGGTCCCACTAACATAGCATGAAGCCGAAAGCTAGACGCTGGAATCAGATCTCCTGACCTTATCATCAGAAACTGAGATGTCATATTTTGCTCAGAGGTGCCTGCTTGTAGGAGGGACAGCTTCCGAGCTTTTTCTGCTCCAGGAACCAGCTCGAGCTTCAGAATTTAAACAGCAGTCAGAAATTAAACTGAGCTTTGTCACCTCCATCGAATAGAAGGAGTGGTAGGGCGGTACAGCTTTCCAAATAACTTAGAAACTGTCACAACAATCAGATGCCTACCTTTTCTTTCTGAACTTGTTAATACATAGAGCTTAATAGCATCAGAATGCCCCAAGCACTTCAGATAACACGACAGCTGTAAACCCTTCTTTAAGGATTCCTTTGTTTAACCACTGAGTAACTGTAATTCAGTGGTGCTGGTGGGAGAAGGGAAGTCCTAATCTTCCCAGATGCTGAATAGAGTTGATGTTCACATGCAGACTGGTGCTGAAGCAGAGCCAGAAACCACTCATTTGGGAAACACAGCACCAAGAAAATAATGGGAATAGCTTCATAAAATCAGGCAGCTTCACCCAAATTTCATGTCAGGTCCATTATTCTTCCTATTTTCAGGAAGAAATATTTTCCCTTTTTCTTGTAGTATCATTTTCTTTTCCTTTCATGCAAGCAGCTTTGTAGCTTACAAATTGTTTTCTAATCACCTCCTGGTGTGGACAAATCACACAGGTTTGACTCCATGTTTTACATAGTTAGCATTTTATATTTGTTCCAGTATGGAATTGTACAGTCATAGAATGGCCTGGTTTGAAAAGGATCTCAAAGATCATCCAGTTCCAACCCCCTGCTATGTGCATGGATCTATCTTTTTCATACGTATATTCCCATAGATGTACATATATATACCACACCTACACCCCCACAATCTGCTACAACTCCATAGAATTATCAAGGTTGGAAAAGACCTATAAGATCATCCAGTCCAACCATCACCAATACTTCCCAGTTAAATCATATCCCTCAACACAACATCCAAACTTTTCTTGAACTTCCCAGGGTCGGTGACTCTCCATGAGAGAAAAGGGCACTCAGATAAGGGATTCTGCATTTGCTATTAGCAGAGGTGGGATGAGACCGAGCACTGCCCCAGCTCCTGGGATAACGCAGAAGGGCTGAGACCTTCCAGCTGCTTCCACCCAGGGTCACACAGCAAAGCCGACCCTGCAGGAGTCTGCATCATTCTTTGCATGGCATTGCTAAGAGGAAGATCCCCCCCCTACCCTTGGCTCTACACTCCAGCTGCTGTCTGCCATCTGTAAAGCCACCACAGCTCTCCTACTGGAGTTCCCATCTGCACAGTGACAGCTTGGTTTCTTCTTACTGTCAAAGCAGCCACAGCCTCAGTGCTTCTCAAATCTCCCCTTTTCAGCTGATTTCCTCTTTCTAGTGGCTGGGCAATTCCTCCCTCTCACAGTCATCCCTCTGCCCCACTCTATGCCCACAGACCCACAGAGGGCACACAGAGCCAGCCCTGTCCCAGCTGCTGCTGCTTCACATCTGACAGTCTCAGGAGCTGAGATCCAGGCCGAGACAGCACTGCCCAGACATGGTTTGTAGGACGTTTGTGATAGGAAATAGGGAGGTTTGTGATTAAACCTGCCCCCTAAGGAGGAAGGCAATGCTGCCTGCAGCCCCAGCAGGCATTACAAAACATCCCCATTTACAGGAGGGTTTTAAATAGCACAATTCAGGAACTACAACTGCACAAATTCCCGCATGCCCTGGAATAAGTTTGGGAATGGACATGGTTCTACCACCTGTGCAATGCCATCGAAATAACAACCATCCACCTGTAAACCTCCATCCTCTCCCCTGCTGCACAAAGGGAAGCTCAACAGCAGTGCACAAATGTCCCAGCAATGTCTGAGCACTGCTCTGTGCATCCCAACCTGCTCATCCCATCCACTCCTGGCTGGGCAGCAGGATTGGGGTGGCACACTGCAATGGGCACAGAGGAACATGGAAGCCCCACACATGTGAGGAAGGGGCTGGCTGTGCTCCACACTCACGTTATCAGATGTGATTTGCCCTTCTGTGGGGAGCCTCTGCTCTTTCCCAGCTCATCCTCCAGCGTCTGGGACTCCAGGATCTCATTCAGGCTGTTGTTGGCTGCAGGGCAGCAGTACTCCTCCATATTCCTTCCCATATTTGCCCCCAACAGCCCCCAGTAGCCCCATATCACCCTAAGGCCCCCACAACCGTCTATCTCTCCATACACCACCCCTTAAAGCCCCAGACCTGCCCATATCCTCCAATAGCTCCCCACAACCCCTACACACCCTCAGAGCCCCCTAGAGCCCCTAGTCCTCCTATAGCCCACCACAGCCCCATATCCCCCCTACAGTCCCCCTCAACTCCCTTTACAGCCCCTGCACAGCTCTATAGAACAGTCTGATAGAACTACCTCTAGTAGAAGCAATCTCCACACTGAGATCCTTTGCCAGTGGCACTCAGCCCTTCAGTGTGGTCTAAGAGAGCTGCAGCCAGACTCAAACACAACTGCTCACACAGCTCAGCTGCCTTCACCTGCGCTCCTGACGCTGACACATTGCAGCCCCACATCCCCCTCTGCCCCCCCCACAATGGCCACTCCCGCGCACTGCGGCTCAGCCAATCGGAGCCGGCGGAGCTGCCGCTGCCCAATGGGAGGCCGGGGGAGGCCGGCGCTGGGATGGGGAGAGGAGAGAAGAGACAGAGGCAGCACTGAGGTGGGATGGGCTGATGGGGAGTGCGGGGAGGACAGGGGGGTGTGGGGCTGTGGGGGGGCAGAGGGGGATTGTCCCCTCCTGCTCAGCTCTTGTGAGGCCCCATTTGCAGCACTGTGTCCAGGCCGGGGAAGGATGTGGAGCTGTTGGGGTGGGTCCAGAGGAGGGGCCACTGTGATGATCAGAGGGCTGGAGCAGCTCTCCTGTGAGGAAAGGCTGGATGTGGCTCTGGGCAGCCTGGTCTGGTGGTTGGCGACCCTGCACATCGCAGGGGGTTGGAACTGGATGATCTTTGGGATCCTTTTCAACCCAGGCCATTCTATGACTGTACAGTTCCATACTGGAACAAATATAAAATGCTAACTATGTAAAACATGGAGTCAAACCTGTGTGATCTGTCCACACCAGGAGGTGATTAGAAAACAATTTGTAAGCTACAAAGCTGCTTGCATGAAACGAAAACTACAAGAAAAAGGGAAAACCTTTCTTCCTGAAAATAGGAAGAATAATGGACCTGACATGAAATTTGGGTGAAGCTGCCTGATTTTATGAAGCTATTCCTGTTATTTTCTTGGTGCTCTGTGTCCCAAATGAGTGGTTTCTGGCTGTGCTGCAGCACCAGTCTGCATGTGAACATCAGCTCTATTCACCATCTGGGAAGATTAGGACTTCCATTCTCCCACCAGCACCACTGAATTACAGTTACTCAGTGGTTAAACAAAGGAATCCTTAAAGAAGGGTTTACAGCTGTCGTGTTATCTGAAGTGCTTGGGGCATTCTGATGCTATTAAGCTCTATGTATTAAAAAGTTCAAAAAGAAAAGGTAGGCATCTGATTGTTGTGACAGTTTCTAAGTTATTTGGAAAGCTGTACCACCCAACCACTCCTTCTGTTTGATGGAGGTGACAAAGCTCAGTTTAATTTCTGACTGCTGTTTAAATTCTGAAGCTCGAGCTGGTTCCTGGAGCAGAAAAAGCTCGGAAGCTGTCCCTCCTACAAGCAGGCACCTCTGAGCAAAATATGACATCTCAGTTTCTGATGGTAAGGTCAGGAGATCTGATTCCAGCGTCTAGCTTTCGGCTTCATGCTGTGTTAGTGGGACCTTTGGCATCTAGCACTGACCAACAGCAACTGACAGGCTGGTAACAGTGCACCCCAAAGCAGTTATGTGTCTGTTTATGTTATGAGGGAAAATTGTATCGCATTGAGATTTCCTATTTTTACTCTTTGCAGATCTAACTAGCTGCTGGAAGAATCCTGTACGCCATGTTCACTCCATTTTCAATGAGCTGGATGAGTCTGTTGTTGGCATTTTAATGCCATTTACCAGGCAGGCAATATGTATGGAGTATTTGGCTCTCTCTACAGTCATGAATATTTGAGTATCTTCAACATGTGGCTCATTGCTTCCATTTCAGGCTGCCCAGAGAAGCTGTGGGTGCCTGTCCTTGGTGTTGAAGGCGAGGTTGGATGGGCAGCCTGAGCTAGTTAGTGGGCAGCCAGCCCATGGCAGGGTGTTTAGAACTTAATGATCTTGATGTTTTCTTCCAACCCAAGCCCTCCTGTGATCCTATGATTCTGTGATTTCATTCAGGTTTATTGAGATGAGATGAGTTCTTCTAAATGTGCTGTTCTCCATATGATTATAATTGGAGTCTAGATGAATGACTTAAACCAGACACCAAACTTTCTGATGGCCAAAATGAAATGAAATCAATCCTTTACTGTGTCAGTAGTCTGTAACTAGAGCTTATCAGGTAATTCCCAGCCTCCTGCCTGTATCAGTGGCTGCACACAGTGAAAAAGTCTGATGGGATTTTAACCTATAAAATGTTCCAAAGCAACCAGAGGGTGAATATATTCACTATGCAAATACCTGCAGGAATAAGCTTGTCATATATGTCCTCAGGTACCACAGTAGTTAATGGTGGGACTCAGTAGGTCATGCTGCAAGATGAGTCTGCTGATCTTGAAGGTCTTTTCCAGCCTACATGACCATCTGCTAATATTTCTGTATTTATTTCTGTTCAGCTCCCAGAAAACCTCCCACCCAGCCCCCAGCTGACCCCGTGGTGAAAAATAAAACAGAAACCTCAGTGACGCTGGCATGGTCCCCTCCGAAGATGCACCTCCCCATTCCAATCCATGGCTACATGTGGAACCCAATAAACTAACTGGCTTCAAGTGGGTGAGTGCCACGAGTCTCACGTCCCCGTCCCAGAGTTCACGGTGAGCAATCTGTCTGAAGAGGCTGATGATCAGTTCCGAGTGTCTGCAGTCAATGCGCATGGACAGAGCCCGTCTCTGGAATTCCCAGGGAGCGTGCACCTTGGTAAGCACAAAAACCCCAATGGAAATGGGTCAGTGTGTGCTGAGCAGCTGTGTTGGTTCCCTAAAGATGTTTCCTTTGACTTTAAGGACAGTAGTGCATTAACACACCAAAGTCTTTCCTTTATTCCCAGTTCTCCTATCTCCTATCAACCTCCAGATACCACTAAAGTGATACGAGTTATGTTTCTGTGACAGAGAGATGAATATCCTTATCTTTTGATATGTCACATGTGCAAGAGGCAGAACTTTCTGTAGCAGATCTTAAGCATAGAAGTGCTTCTTCCAGCACTCATGCAAAGGGAGAAGTAGAAATGTCCCTATGATTTAATCTTCCATCTCTAAATGAGATACCAGACTTGCATCTAAAGAGCATTAAGACAAACGTTGTTCTTCCTCAGACCCAGTCCTGGCTGTGAAATCCCCCCTAACAACTGGTGAAGCTGTACCTGGAGGGGATGCCATGTTTACTATTGACCTTACAACAACGTGTTGCGGCACTTGATGCCTCAATGGTAAAGTCTTACAGGAAAGCGAGACCTGCATCATCAAGAGAACCCAAACTACTCACAGCCTAATGATAAAGAACGTCACCAAGAACGATGATGGAGCAGAAGTGAAATTTGTTGCCAAAAATGTTGATGTCAGCACCAAGATGAGAGTGAGAGGTATTTGCTTTGATCCTTCTCCTTCCCTCTTACAGTCAAGGCATAGTTGCTGTGATCTGATGATTAGAACTGGGGCTGTAGGCATTCACTGACTGTACCAAATACCTGAAATTGCATCACATGGACTGACGTGAGTCCTGGTAATGACCTAAACATGATAGCACTGAGTGTAGGGTAAGCCAATCTACCCAGCTGCTTGGTATCTGAACCAGATTGCTTCATGCCAGCTGATGAATGTCTGCAGTTCACAGCTCTTGGCCAGTGCATTCAGTCACCATGTTTACCACTGCATCACCATAGAGCAGTACTTTCAGCTCCAGGTTCAGACAGCCTTTCTGATTGCACTGGAATAGTTTAGAAGTAGGGGAGCAATCATTCCAATATTATCTCTATCAATCAGCTTTGCATGACAAAATAGAACAAATAAACATTCATGATGGGAGGAGCTGTTTGTCATTGGGTGGAAACCTCTGCAGAAGCATGTTTAGAGCATTATTAATCAGTAGAAGGAGATGTTTGGTTGATTTTTACTTAGTAAATCCGGCAAGAAGACCAAATGAAATATCTTGAATTGCTCAGCACTGACACAATGATGAGTGCAGGAACAGAAGGTGATACTTTTTCAGAGATCTTGCAGCAAACATTGACCACGTTAGCCTGATATAAATTGAAATAACGAGGCCTTTGCTCCTGACAGGTGCTGCAGTGAGATTTACCAATAAGAGCAAAGATGTAGAAAAGATCTGCGCTCGGCTGCGTGAGGAAGCCAAACTGCAGGCTGAGCTTTCAGACGCAGGTGCTACTGTGGAGTGGATGAAGGATGGGAAGGAGCTCAGGGCCAGTGAAAACTATGAACTGCACATTGAGGGGAAGAAACACACCCTGAAAATTCACAGTGTCTCAATGGATGATGCTGTAAGTTGTCAGTGCATCTGTGAGGGGGATAAAATGCTCTATCAGCTTTCAGTGAAAGGTATGTGACAGTCTGGGCTGTCCTCTTCCTGCCCAGGGCCAGCAGACTGCATTCACCTGACTCCCCGACAGTCCAGCTGTTGTCAGACAGCATCTGGGGTGTTTTCAGTGGGTGTTTTGACTTGAACTGGCCAATCTGCTTTGTAGAGCCATTTGATTTCTGTGTTCTGTCCTGTGATTCGTCCCTAAGATATAGAGGAAGTCAAGGGAAAGAGAGGAAAAAGAGCATCCCAGCCTTCCTGCTCTTCTCTCAGGGTGGCCACGAGAGATGATGTAAAATGCTCTTTTTGTAGCAGTGATCCCAAATGTAGAAGAGACCTGTGAAGAGTCACAGGGATGTTTACTTAGCTGTCATTCCATGGTGGGCTTTTTCTGACACGGATGTAGAGAGAAACTGAACATTCCCACGCAGGTCTCTGTTTTGCTGCAGGGTGTAGGTCTGATCTCTGAGATCCACACGCTGGGCCTTGATTGCAATAAATGAGAGCCCTTTGTTTGCTCCAGTGGAAGACTTTCCATTTCTGCAGTACCCTCTGCAGATGACACAAATGCAAATGCACCTTCTTCCCAGCAACAATTGCCTTTTTTTTTTTCACACTGAGTATGCATGAGGCTCTTCATCATATTCTGCTGTCTTGTCACCCTTGTTGGTCCATGGAGAAACAACAAAGCCCTAGAGTAGTGTATGCACATGAATCTTTTAAGTCAATTATTCCACTGTGTGTTAATAGGGGCCAGTTTTATCATCTAACTTTTGCTCTCCAATTAATTTCCATAAAGGAATTCTGTTTATCTTTTCAGTCCTAAGTGATATCTCCATCTTTTAGGCTCGATTTGTTTGCCAGGGGGTTACAGTGCAGTAATAGATACCCCCTCCATTGATTTCCTTCTAGTTTGCTTGTTCCAATTCTTTCCTCAGTTTTCCTATTTTAGACATTTTCTTGAAGCCTTGGGCTTCTTCCTTTGGCTCTGTCCCCTGTCCAGTGTATGTCTTTCATCTTGTGGAGATAAGGTAATCTGGTACGTGGTTTATAAAAGCTGCCAATTTGCCAGCATCTGAATTAGAATCCAGCAGTTAGAACTAGGACTAAACGTGCACGTTTGATCTTATGATAAATGAATGCCTCATGGTCACCAATGTCCCTGCAGTTCTTTACCATCATACATATTTTGTGTGTCCATATTTTGTTTCAGCAGTGGCAGACTTCGTAATCAAAGAGACAACTGGAGGAGTAATCAGGGCCGTTGCTGGAAAGCAAGCTGAATTTGTTTCTGAGACCTCTGAAGCCAATGTCATGGTGAAGTGGTACAAAAATGGCAAAGAAATCACGACCAGTAAGAAATTCACAATGGAAGATAAAGGGAAACTGCATAAGCTTGTGGCTTCAGTTGTAACGAAAGTAGACGAGGGAACATACATCTACACAACTGGAGATGACACTCTGATTTTTGATTGGAAAGTCTCAGGTAAGTTTGTGAGGCAAACATGGGATCACAATCCATGTAAAGCACTTCAGACTTAATTCATTTGATTTGTCCAACCCTGTGGGTTTCCAGTATTTAGGACAAAGTTTGCATATCTCTATTGAAGCAATTCTGAACTTCCTGTTGTCCCTATGCAAATCCACAGTATAAGCAAATCATGTAACTGTGTTGTGATGAATTCAGGACAGCCTTAGCTCCAGCTCGGGCTGGAGTCACGACTTGAGCCCTGACATCTGGGCTTCATTCTTCTAGTTCATGAATTGCCTCAGCACTTACATCATCTTTAAACCTATGACTGAAATGTTCCTAAGTTCTTAGCATGGGAATCCTGTCTCCTCTTTTGACAAATTAAACTCCACATTTGGAGAGTTGAGTGTCTCCTTCTGTACCCGAAGGACGTTGTGATCTCTGAGGTGTCTCCCTGAGGTGCTGTAAGCACAGCCATTAGCTCATAGTGCAAGTAAAACACTGTCAGGTCAAGCCTGGAGGAGTAATGCTTGTCACTGACATGTTCCTGTTCAGGGTGGAGCTGGAAGGTAAAATAACACAAGAAATTGTCATTGAAATTCAAGATCTGTGAAATTCAGCTGGCTGCATTCACAGAACCTGGTGTTAAGATCTGTTTTCTGGTTTCTATCTTGAGCCAATTTTCCATAACCCAGTTTTCATTTATGAACTGAAGCTCTACTGAAAGCCTTTCGCTGTAATCTATCTATGTGATATTGATTGATGCTATTAGTTCTTAACAGCTTGACTCTAGAGGGACTATTCTTCTTTGGTCACCTAGTTTTAAAAGAATAGATGGCTCCTGTCTATTACAATTTTTAACGAATTATTTGTTCACTGATGCCATAAATGTGCCTGGCATAGCAATTGGCCTTGGTATATGCAGTGACTGAAAGCAACAGTTGTTGCTCTAAGAAATGCAATACTAAGCTAGGTCTGCCTGTAGCTGACAGCCATCAGCTTGCTCCTCAGGCAGGTTCTGTGTGGATGGAATGAAGGGCATGAAATACTGATGTGCTCATCAAACGCTGCTTGGTAGCTTAGAGACAAGGTGTTGAATAGGTTTGTTCATGTATTGAAAACACGTTACTTAGCTACATTCATTTTAGCTTCAGAAGAACATGTGCAGAATACAGAATTGATTAAAAGAAATAAGAACTGTCTGCATAGAACTTACTCTTTCCTTACACAGGAGAATCAAGCAGATGTTTGTATGTGAGTACCTCCAGAGGTGAAACTCGATCACCCAAATGTAATGAGCAGAGACATTACAATCAGTTCTAACTGTATCTTAATGCTGTGCTGAATAAGCCTGAGTCAGGATGTAAACCACTTTCTCTTTTTTTCTTCAGATGAAGCCATTAATTTTGTCAACAAGCCCAAAACGACTCCAGAAATATCAGTCAGTCCTTCTGAAGACCTGGAGCTGGTGTGTGAGGTGTCAGCTGCAAGCGGAGCTGTCGTATGGAAGAAAGATCAAACAGAGGTGAAGCAGGACCAGAGGACAACCATCATCTCCCAGGGGACGCACCGCAAGCTCATGGTCAAAAATGTGACCCTGAAAGACCAAGGGAGCTACAGCTGTGAAACAAAAGATGACAAAGCAACATTCCAAGTAAAAGTCAGAGGTGAGAAAATGCTTGGAAACCCAGAGATAAAGGAACGCTTCATTTTGTGTGTCTTTCATTTGGAGGATCAACTTACAGCCTCTCTGGTGCAAAACACTTTGGCTATAGGACTTTCTTTGTCATCTAGTGTCATAGCAACACTTTTCTACATGTGCTTTTCCATCCAGGAATGAATTACTGCAACAGACCATAGGCAAGGAGGGTAACTTGTGCAGCTCTTGTAGTCAGCTGGTGTCTGCAGGGTTACAGTGCAAGAGCACACCAGGCATGCAAGGAGTGAGAAAAGGGGAGGTGTTTGAAGAGATCTGGTTACAAAATTTGAATGACACAATTAGGTGGAAAATGCCACTAATCAGACTCATAAATGGCCTGGGTTGCAAAGCCCCACGGTGCTCATCCAGTTCCAACCCCCTTCTTCCTATGTGCAGGGTTGCCAAGCAGCAGCCCAGGCTCCCAGAACCACATCCAGCCTGGCCTTGAATGCCTGCAGGGATGGAGCATCCACAGTCTCCTTGGGCAACCTGTTCTAGAGGGCCGTTCCCTTCCGATTTACTGGAAATGTAGAGAGACATGAGAAGAAAAAAAGAGAAGGGAGGAGGTTCAGCAGTGCATGCAGGTGTTCTAAATCTCATGTCCAAATCTGCTATCAGAGTGCGAAATGTTTAGCTTTCTGATATGATATGATGTGATATGATAGGATATGATATGATATGATATGAACTGATATGCCTATAATTTCCCAAGGCAAAATAGAGGGGAAAGTATTTTCCTGTCTTAATGAGGCATCACAATGCTCAATGTGAAGGGCAAGTATAGTGAAAAAGGGGAACTGGACTTAGCTCTGCAGCAGACTACAGCAAAATGGTGTGACTGTTGTGATGTCCCTGCAGAGAAAGAAGACGTGTTTACAAACAAGGACAAGGTACAAAAGGAGGTGAAGGCTGTACTGACTCAAAATGCCACGCTGAGCTGCGAGGTGGCCCAGGAGAAGACGGAGGTGAAGTGGTACAAGGAGGGGAAACTGATCACCTCGAGCAAGAAGTTCAAGGTGGAGTCAGAGGGCAAACAGCGTCGGCTGGTGGTGAGCCAGGTGGAGAAGAAAGATGCAGGGGAGTACAGCTGCGAGGCTGCTGGCCAGAAACTCACCTTCAAGATTCATGTAACTGGTAGGAAACACATTTTGGTTGATATTCTTTGATTATTCCATAGTCTGGCTGTGGAAACGTCTGTGTGAACGTGTCCTCTTTATTCTGACATGAAACTGTTTTGGGGAGGATGAAAATAAATGCTTACAAACATGCAGCTAAAATGATTATTTGTTTTTAACAGTGTTTCATCCAGCTCTTCCCCTAGGACTACTTTTATCATCAGCTGTCCATGGATGTCCAACTGTGATTTGTACAATGTGCAACACTGCTCTGCCAGTTGATATTTCAACAGTAGTAGTTACAGATCTCTACTGTGGCTGCACTGAGAAGGTTTGGTTGTTGGTAAAAGTAAGAACTTTTAGTCAGAGGCATTGCACTTGCCTTTGGTTTGTTGAATCCCATGTTGACGACCATTCGTTCCATGTTCTGTAAATGTAATGACCAGTCATGAATCCATTGATACCTTTCTAATTGTACATTTCTCATTAGTCTGAGAGTTTAGCACGGAGGTAGATCTCTCACTCCAGCTGCAGTAGAGATTGCTCTGGTGTCAGTATATTTTGCACAAGATCCGGTAAATTTTAACTTAGACTCCAGATAGCCATGGGCACATCAGCTGCATTCGGAGTGACCATTAGTGAGCTGGCTGATGACGAGGGTTTGTCTTCTGTTTTATTTGTAGCTGCACTCTACAGGTTTTTGCTCATAAGTCAGCTTGTTCTCTGTTAACTTTACAGTTCTCGTCTTGTATTCTGAGCTGATTAGGACAGGGAATCTGTTTTCTCCTCTTCTTTCCTATGGCAGTGAACACATTGGAGCTTAATCCTGGTCAAGGTTTGGCATTTGATCAGCTATGTGGAGGAGCAACTGTACTGGGAGTCTACTGCCTTTCTGCTCACACAGACCTGGTGTCCTTGCAGGGCATAGCTTGCGTTCTGTTCCCTTGTAAAGGTCACAGTCTTTGCTCTCTCCATCTTGGAGATGGTCCCTTCAGAGGGACCTTGACAGGCTGGAAAGCTGGGCTCGGGTGAACCTAATGAGGTTCAACACGGCAAAGTGCAAGGTTTTGCACTTGGGCCGGAAGAACCCCAGGCACCTGTACAGGCTGGGAGGAGTTGTCCTTGAGAGCAGCTCGGCTGAAAAAGACCTAGGGGTCCTGATAGATGAGAAACTTAACATGAGCCAGCAGTGCGCTCTGGCAGCCCGGAAAGCAAACGGGATCCTGGGCTCCATCAGGAGAGGGGTGGTCAGCAGGGATAGGGAGGTGATCATCCCTCTCTACTCTGCTCTTGTGAGGCCCCATCTGGAGTACTGTGTCCAGGTGTGGAGTCCTCAGTACAAAAAAGATATGGAGATTTTGGAAAGGGTCCAGAGGAGGGCCACAAAGATGATCAGGGGGCTGGAGCACCTCCCCTATGAGGACAGGCTGAGGGAGTTGGGTTTGTTCAGCCTGGAGAAGAGAAGGTTGCGAGGTGACCTCATTGCAGCCTTTCAATACCTGAAGGGAACTTACTCCCAGGAGGGGAGTAAACTCTTCGAAAGGGCTGATAATAGCAGGACTAGGGGAAATGGTTTTAAGTTGAAGGAGGGAAGATTTAGGTTGGATGTTAGGGGAAAGTTCTTTACTAGAAGGGTGGTTAGGTCCTGGAACAGGCTGCCCAGTGAGGTTGTGGATGCCCCGTCCTTGGAGGTGTTCAAGACCAGGTTGGACAGGGCCCTGGGCAACCTGATCTAGTAAATGTGTATGTTTGGTGGCCCTGCTAGGCAGGGGGGTTGGAACTACATGATCCTTGAGGTCCCTTCCAACCCGGGTAATTCTGTGATTCTGTGATTCTGTGATTGGGGCATTCTGCTCCTTCAGTCCCTGGTGTGCAATATATCTCTGCTCCTGTAGTAGACAGTTTTGCTGCTGCCTGTGGTGTAGACTCTAAACCATCAGCTCTTACTATTCCCACACCACGTGGATGTGATTCTGGGGCCTTTGGATCTGTTCCGTGAGTTGTGTCGCTCATGCTTTTGGCTCAGGAAACTGGCAGTTTCAGCAAATAGTGGTTTACAGAAAGGGTAGATTTGGGAGGTATCTGTCAGAGCAAATGAAACATGAACGTTGACAGAAAGACTATGGCAACAGCTGGAATCAACCAAGTTAATCCTCAGCAGCCAAAGCCAGCCCACGTCTTATTGCAGAGGTGTAGGGAGAAAACCCAGAAATGTAGTGCTTTTACACTTGAATTTTGCTAGCTGAGGGCTATTATTAGCTGTTTGCCTCAGAAACCAAAGGTTTTCTGTTCTCTTTCAGACCGGATGAGCTCATGGCTGCACAGGGTAATGTAATACCTCCTCCTCTGCCATACGTGGAGAGTGCTTGCCTAGCTACTGTTGCTGTATTTCTTATGTATTTCTCACTGTAACATGATGTGCAAGTCCAGCCCTCACTGCAGAATGATGTGGTGTGAAAGTCAGGAGGGATTATGAGTACTCTTGGAGTGGTTGGCTCTTTCACTACAGAAATCCTCATCTTACTAGCTTCTCCCAAAGTGCAATGGCTTTCTGAGTCTTAATTTCTCCTCTTACCATTGCACTCAGAAAGCTTTTCAGGGTTCCTCTACCCCAGGGTTCCACTGGTAGCACAGAACAATCCCATTTTAAGGACATGTTGAATGTTAGGTGCTCAGTGTTGAGCATTACGGGATGCAGATTAGACCTTCTTGCTTAAAAGAAACAAGTGCTGCACACCTTGGAAACCTATAGAAAACTAGAGTAAAAAGGGCTGATTCTGCCATCTCATTATCTCAGTATTTGTGGTGCATGCTGAAATCCTTATTTGAAGTGGGCCAAAGCTCCATTGCATTTGTGAGAAGTTTTGCATCACCTGGTTGGTCTAGGCCATGTTTGTTGTCTTGCTAATAAGCAACCCTTCTGATCTTCATCAAATCATTGCAGTTGGAAAAGACCACAAAGATCCCCACATCCAGCCTCAACCCATCCCACCATGCACACTGCCCACGTCCCTCAGTGCCACATCTCCATGGTTATTGAACACTTCCAGGGATGGTGACCCCACCACCTCCCTGCAAAGCTGTGCCACCACATCACCATTCCTCTTCAGAAGAAGTTTTTCTTAACATCCAACTTGAACCTTCTCTGAAAATCATCAGTCAAAACAGGGGCTGTTGAAGATGGGCGGAGAGAATGATGCTTCTACAGTCAGTACAAGCAGGGAGATCAAATGTAGAGTGTGTCAACTGCATTCTTGCATTGGCTTGCTGCCCTGCTCCCTCGCCTTCAGTGGACTGCAGTGCTGGTGGTAGAGCTGTGGTGTGAATCCTGGGATTGCACATACTGCAACGGTCAGCAGCACAGGAACTTGAGCTGAACTTACCCTCCTGGGCAGCTGCTGCCACTCAGAATTCAGACAGCATGCAGAGGAGAAAGTCATGAAGGAAGGGAAAGGGATGGCAGCAGAAGGCTTCACAGAGTGACAGCGGGGAGGAAGGAGATAGGGGACAGGTCCTGGAAGGGTTTGCCATGACTGCTGGGGAGCAGGAGCCTTCCCGGTCACCTGAGCTGGGTATGCCTGAATATGCTTGCATGAATGATCTGAATGAGTGGTCTTCCATGTCTCCACTGCAAATAAAAGGCAATGTCAATCCCCCTCACACCTGCTAGTCCTGCATTCATGCTTGGAGCCTCTGTCTTGGTATCAGCATCAGGACCCTGGGATCTTTCCTGGGACCCAAACAAGCATAGGAAGCTTATTCAAAATTGCTCTGCTGTTAGAAGCTGGCTAGCACCAGAGAAGTCCATGATGTAAGTGCGTCAGAAATATTCTGCACTTCTACAGCCTTTTGTAGGGCAAACCATGGAATAGAAATGGAAGCCCATTTATTTAGGGTTTATCTGTTCTCCCACGCCTCAAATAGGAACTAGCATGAACGCTCTCAGCAACCAGTTGTTGGTAAAAGGAGAATCAGATAAAACAGTCATTAAAGTAATCAATAAAAGATTCAATGTATCAATCGATCCTACTTAGCAAGGTGATTAACTGAATCACCTTAACTGAAGTGTGTATGCCTAACTAATTACACTTGCTATCTTTCTGATGCTAACTCCATTTGTTGACACAAAGGGTAAGGTGGGCTTTAAACACTTTCTTCTTTATGTGTTAGTTATTAAGAGGAGATGACCTCAGCCAGTTCTCTGAAGAATCAGGGGTTGCTGAGAGTAGAAAACCTTGCTTTATGCATAAAACTGAGCTACAAAATCTAATGTAGGCGAAATATTCACCATATTAAGGGCTATATCATTACCAAAGGGTAGACTCAAAAGATGGTTTTCTGCTCTTAAATTTCTATGGTTTCCTGATCTTGAGGTCCTCACTTCATAATTGAGCTGTATTTGGCTGATCTCCAGTGCAGAGTGGAGCAATATCAAAAAGACAGACAGATGAAGAGCTGTCATTGTCTTCATTAGAAGAAATCTGAAAATTAGGAGTTCCAGCTGATAGTAAAGACTACTCAGAGGGATGGGATGACCATAGGGACTGTGCTGAGATGCATTATAATGTGTGATAAACACTGTAAAGCAGTGTTGCTCCAGGAAATGGTCCAATACAACATAGAAGCAACTTTTAATGTCTTCCAGTCACAAGTTGTTCATATCTAATGTATATTTTACCCAATGTTTTCCAGTTCCAGAAGCAGAGGATGCCTTTATCAACAAGCAGAAGGTGCAGAAGGAGGTGAAGGCTGCACCAACAGAAAATGCCACGCTGAGCTGCGAGGTGGCCCAGGAGAAGACGGAGGTGAAGTGGTACAAGGAGGGGAAACTGATCACCTCGAGCAAGAACTTCAAGGTGGAGTCAGAGGGCAAACAGCGTCGGCTGGTGGTGAGCCAGGTGGAGAAGAAAGATGCAGGAGAGTACAGCTGCGAGGCTGCTGGCCAGAGACTCACCTTCAAGATTCATGTCACAGGTAAGACAGGTGTTGTCTGAAATACAGCAGAGAACAGTAAAGTAAAATCTAGTTTCCATTATACAGTGATCCAGGTGCAGTAGTCTGTGCTGAGGTTTTTTTCCCTATACTTGATTGCCTGGGTTTGTAGCAAGTATTTGGTTTTAGTATGGCACAAAGACCTGTTTCAGTCTGTAGAATAATAATTACTGATATATGTACAATGGAAGCAATATTCAAGATATTATTCAAATCTCTCCAGTGCCTGAGATCCCAAACTGTAATTCTTGTTCACCGAAACATTTGACTAAGATAAGTATGTGCAGTGAGGCTGGAGTGCATGTTCTACGTGCAGCCTTTCGTGGCAGGAGAAGCAGGAACTTCTCCTAGTAGTACACTGCCTTTTTACTATGCCTTTATGTTGGAGGCTGCATCTGGATAGGTGAGTCTGCTACTCACAGTAAGAGACCTGGTAGAGCTGACTATTGCCAGAGCTCAAAGTAAGATAGATATCTGCAAATCACACACAAAGAACAAAGGACTGCGTTGGTGAGCATATTTCCTTTGTGCCTTTGACAGTCACAGTTGTGGCAATGGTAGAGGCCATGAGGAGTCTGTTCAGGAAGCTAGGAGTACTGTTCTGGGTCATGAAAAGGCAGCCAGTGGTTTGACTATCACATGTTTATGTGTTTTGATGTTTCACAGTGGGTCTTAAGTTAAAGGAGCTCAGGTTTTGGTTGCCTGCAGGACAGATGTTCTTTTGGGTTCAATATGTTTGCATAGTGACTTGCAACCATGGGACTGGTGTTCAAGGACCCTCTTGGTTCCTTCAGTTCCTAGGTTCTTTCTTGCCTAGATTTGACACTTTGTTTCAACAGAAGAGCTGATATTCTCTAGTGAAGGCTATTAGTTTGGGCACAAGTGGTAACCTAAACCTGTTCCAACCTGTACATACAAACCTGCAAGATGGTCTCATTTCAGTCCCTCAGTCAATACTTTTTCTTTTCTTCCCTCAGAGCCAAAACCTGTGTTTATAAACCAGGAGCAGGTGCAGAAAGAGCTGAGTGCTGCCCTGGCAGCAAGTGCCTCCCTCAGCTGTGAAGTAGCACAGGATACAACCGAAGTAAAATGGTTCAAGGATGGAAGACTGCTTGCCTCCTCCAGAAAGTTCAGAATGGAATCTGTGGGCAAAACACGGCGTCTGGTTGTGGAGCAGCTGGAGAAGAAAGATGCTGGAGAATACATCTGCGAGGCTGCTGGCCAGAAGATGACCTTCAAGTTGGAAACAACTGGTGAGCATTCCCTTTGGGAGCACTAAGCAGCTGTTTATGTGGCTTAGAGGAAGACTGTCTGTCTTCTACCCTGTGGGCATGGAACAGCCACAGTTCCCCCTGGAACAATATCAATGACCCACACCACTAATTGGATTCTCCTTTTTAATGTAGTGGTAGCGAGCTGAAAACCTGGCTGTGGAATACTTCTGACTAAGGAACTTCTATTTTAATTTCTAGGTGCACTGAATTACCCTCTTAGAGTATCTTTCTGAATATATAAGCAACCACGGGTGACTATGATCCTGATTTATATCTAGGTTCAGGATTACTGTTTCAGTTAGGTTAGATGAATAGCTCCAGAGAAGATAGGGAAATACAGCAGTTCACTGATACCACATGTCGGAAGAATGCAGCTCAGTGCTGGGCAGTTTGCTGCTTCATTCCCTCTTACAAGTTGCACCCAAGGCTGGAAAAGACCACTGAGATAGCTGAGTCCAACCCCAGCCCACCCTCACTGGACTTACTAACCACGTCCCCAGTGCCACATACCCGTGGCTCTTGAGAACCTCCAGTGACTGCGGTATATCAGCGTGGTTGCTTCAGTTGTGGGAGTTTTCAGACACTGGCTGTTGTTCTAGCGAGGCAAAAAACCAAAACTGATGGAACAGTGTCTATACAGGAAGCAACTGGCTGTCCTGATGGCTGCCAACAGTTTTGCACAAGGTGTGTCATGCAAGCTTGCATGAGTCTGGTTTAAAAACTTGCTGTTCTGATGGAAGGAGAGGATGTTGGTACCGGATAACTGCGGGATTTGTGCTCTCCCGACATCCAGTTGCAATCACAGCTTATTGTTGCTATAGAAAACAGCTTCTCTATAGACAAACTAAGTTAGTTCCAATAAGTGGCTGAAGCCCTAAGTGATCCAAGGTGAAGCATGATCCAAACTGGAATTTAGCTAATTGTAGTAGGGAATCCAAGATGTGTTATTTAAAATATGAGTCCTCCATCTAAAACAGCATTGAACTCTTACCCTGGTTGATGATAGAAGTGAGAGTTGAACAGCAGAAGTCTGAAGTTATGCTCCATATTTCTCATCACTGAAAAGAATATTTGAATATATGAATTCCTTTGGCTATGTTAGAGCTCATAATGCGGTCAGCTGATGTTCTTTAAATGCTTGGAGTCTAGCAATGTGGGGAAGTGGACTGCTATTTGCTGTTGAGCTTTAGGCTGAGAAGCCTGATTTTAGAGGACCATAGACTTCCCCTTTCCCTTCCCCTCTCCTCCCCTTCTCCCTGGACTGATCCCGCATGGTTTGAGAATGAGTTCAGAGCAAGGTAAATGAGGAATAGCCATGTGAAAACCTGTTGTTTTAGTGCACTATAAAAGACACTTAGTCAAAAGACAAGTGTGTGTTCCAAGCTTAAGATTACAGGAGATCCTAGAAACAACTCAGCTGCTCAAACCTGTAGTCTGGCTGAATATTTTATTGTCAGTTCTGGTCAGGACACCTTCCGAGGTGCTTGAGTAAGACAAATAAAAGGTCATGGGTAACTTGGTCCTTCTTGTGATATACTTCTAGGCTTTCATCAGGGAAAAGCTTAATTAGTCCAAATCATTCATCGGGGAGGCTCACTGTGACAGGTATTGGTTGGTGCAAGGTGTCATTATCTGCTCCTGTCCCAGATTACTTTAACAGCAGAACCAGCTTCCCTTCCAGCTGCAAAGAATGTTTTGCACTGGGCCATTACCACCAGAGTATCCCTCAAATATCAAGAGGATTGCTGGAACGTTATTGTCCCTAGCACAAGTAATGATAATGTGCTCAAAACAATAGTTTTTTTTGTTGTTAATTACAAGTTCTAGTAAGCATGGAGAGTAGGCACTGCCTTTCATTATTCCTTACGCCAGATGCTCCTAGAGACCTCATTCCCAACTAAATCCACATCCTTCTTTCTCCTTCTCAGAATTGCCTGTGAAAATCAGCAAACCATTGGCAGACATTAGCGTCACTCAGAAGGACAAGGTCACATTTGAGTGTGAGCTGTCCAGGCCCAAGGTGGACGTCAAGTGGTTCAAGGTATGGCATGTAATGGTATTTTCCTTTCTGACTTCTCTGGAAATGAATGAGAGCCTTTAATTTCACTTCCAAGGGATGCGAGTCTGAGCTTTTGCTTGATAGCTTTTGCACTGCTCTCTTTTCTTAGTGCTCTTTTACTTGCCCAGATCAGCACTCTTTGTTATTATGTCCTGAGTTCATTTATCAAGTAGAAATGGAAGTTTGCTTTGGGTTTCTTGTGAACTCCTGAGGTCTTGCTGCACAAAATATTGTTGGTTGGAGTACAGTCTTGAGCTTCAAGTCTAACACAGAAATTCTCAGCCGGGATTTTGTAGCCTTGTTGTGAACTGGGTTTTAGGGTGAAATCTGAGTTTTCTTTGCACCTGACAGTGTGAGAATTTGCTCTGGCACTTTGTGTAACTCCCCGGTGCTCAGCTGTTCCTTCCCTTACTTGGGGATAACATCATTTATTCAAGGTGATGTCCAAACAGGCTTGTTAACAGTCCTCCGCAGTGCTTTAAGCTGTCATAGTTCAGCCAGAATTTATGCATGTTCTATAGCCATTCCTACATGTTGAAAACACTGCACTGTGCTTAAGCTTCAGCATATGTGCCAGTAAGCACAGTTCCATTAATTCTAGGGGAGTGGGTGAATTAAGCATAGATCTGAAGGCTCCCTTTGCTCAGTGCAGAGATGGAAGGACTAATGGAGATCTGACTTGATATTTTCCCTTCTAGGATGGGAAGGAGCTCTGTCAAAGTAAAAAAGTGGGCATTACTTCCCAGGGAAATAAGAGAAGTCTCATTATTCACAAGTGTGAATATGAAGATCAGGGAACATCCACATGCTGAGCAGCCTAAGACAAGACATCAGCTACCCTAAAGGTTCATTTTATGTTTAACTGAAAGAGCAAATAAATCCTATTGTGGTATTTTGCACCACAGGAAGAAATGCTTCATGGGCAGTTTGGGCACTTCTTGGTTAGTCCTTTTGGATACCTTTCTCTTTCTTCTTTATGCTCAAGACAGATTTTCCCTCCATGTGTTGCATTGGTTAAACCCCAGTTTGTAGCTCATCACCAGGCTCTGAAGCATCAGACTTGTTACTGAACACATGGGTCTGCTGTGCCCTGATAGATGCCACCTTCCCAAGGGACGTATGAAAGGATGCTTTTTTCTGATTTCCTACTAGATGCTGTCCTCATGTGGCCACTTGGGTTCAGTGTTAGCATGAACATGAACATCTGTCCTGTCCCATGACTTTGGTGAACTCTCATTTTCTCTCTCATTCTGCAACCAGGTTGGGTTGCTGTTTCAGTACTGGCTGTTTTATGCAGCCATTCCATTTGTTCTGGTTTAGGTTCTTTTTTTTTTTTTTTTTCTTTTCTTTTTTTCAGACATCATTTCTATACAGTAGACAAAGCCAGCCTATTACATTTGATTTATAGTTTTTAGCTTTTGCTGGTAAGCAATTCAGCTCTCAGGCAGTTTTACCAACAGCTTTGAAGAGCTGAAATGAACCAGCCTGGACACGATGGTCTGTTTTTGTTGGTGTAATGAATTTATGAAGTTAAACTGATTGACCCCATAAGGTTTTACAGTGTATGACTCACGTCTGGCAGAGTTATCACAGCAATGAGTTTATATACTTAGCATTTCAGGAGGCAAATGGTTGGGGATACTCTTTCATTTGCTTGCGTCTCAGAGTGAATCACTAGAATGTGAACCATCCTTCATCTCCTTTGTATTGCTTTTGTGTGTGTCTGTGTGTGGTTTCCCCTGTGAATTTCATTCTTTCCAGTTATATGTAAGTTCTCTTTTGAGCAGTGAAATTAGATGTTCCATCAGCAGTCATAATGGTAAAGCTGAGTTGCCACGTTATCTGTGTCCTTTCTGTCTGGCGTCTCAATAACTGCTGCCCCACCACAATATCTGCCTAATACTTCAGCTCCATGGATGCCTCCTTGTGCAAACTGAGAGCCTGGATTTGGTGTGCATAGATCTGGGCTTACATCTGTGCTGGTAAATGCACTAGTGCATGGGCTAAGCAGTCCTGCCTCCTGTGCTGTGGGCATTGAGATGGGGCTCCTACAAGCTGCCCATTGCAAGATATTTAGAAACTAATTGCTGCGGAGGTTTCCATCCTCTTTTCAGACTAACTAAAATTTGGTTAGTGGGATCAAAACAGAAGGGGCAGGGAGGGAGAGCTGACCAAGGACTACTGATGGAACAACTATGAATCCTTGGTTCCTCAGGATTCCCTGCATCAGCAGTTGGCAACAGGAGTAAGGGGGCTCAGGAGGACACTGTAGAGTAGTGTGAAAAATGAGCAAAGAGAGTTACTAATTGATGCCTCTTGGAAAGTAGTCCAAGAGTGGTCCTCTTCATAAACTCTCCTCTTGTGTGTGGTTTTATCTTTATGAGGTGTTCATAACAAGTGATGTGTAGATCTCCCTTATCTCATAATGTCTTTGCCTGCCTGCAGTGAATATGCAGGATACTGGATCATATACCAGCTTCTTTGAATTACTGCTCATGTCAGGAGATAAAATCTGCCTATTCTTTGAACTAACACTGGCGAGGGTTAGTTATTCTGGCTACCGAGAGAATGACACAGCAGATTAAACTCTTTCATTTCCTTCTTTGTCAAATGCCTTTTCATCTAACTGTGTGTCCCATAGAAATTCAGAGCAGTGTTGGCTGAGGGAAGTGGAAATATTTATCTCCTGTGTGTATCTGCCACCCTATTTAGACATGCTGGCAGAGCGCAGAGATTGGAGGAGTTGGATTAGGCAGTAGTTTCCCTATTGCTCACAGAACCACTTTTTCTGTGGTCTCCCAGCTACCCTGTGCCCAGTGGCCTATGCAAGATGGAGCGGAAAAGGCTCATTTTATGAACAAACAGGAACCTTTCTGGTCAGATTAATACCTGTGCTCTTTTAGAGAGATTTAGATACTAGAGATTTTAGGTACTGGAATAGGCTCCCCAGAAAGGTGGTTGAATCACCATCCCTGGTTGTGTTTAAGAGCCTTTTGGATGTGGTACTCAGGGATATGATTTAGTGTAGGGTTTTTAGAGTTAGGGTACTGGTTAGGCTGCGGTTGGACTTGATGATCTTCAATGTCTTTTCCAACCTGGGTAAATCTATGATTCTATGCAGGAACTCTTCTCCTGAGGTTAATCCAAGTTGTATCCAGGCCCTTCAGAAGGAAAGGGATATAGCAGCACAGAAATATGGCCTGATTCTGACATAACTAAATGCAGACCTGGAGAGTTAAAAGGGATTGTGTGATGTTCAAAGGATTTTGAAGCAAAGATGTCCCCTAGGTAAGATTTGTGGCTGACATTCCCCATACATTGTTTGTAGGCACACAAGCTAAGGAGAGACTAGTGATGAGCATGCAGAGAAGCCAATGGTTCAGACAGGTTTGTAGTGACACAACACTGTAGAGTTCTGTCTAGTTCTCCTTGGCATAGTTTGGAAAATAAAGATGAGGTAATTGGTGGTAACCAATATGGCTTCATCAAGGTCAAGCCATGTCTGACAAACTTGGTGGCCTTTCATGATGGAGTAACAGCATCAGTGGATAATGGGAGAGCAACTGTCATCATCTACTTGGACTTGTGCAGAGCATTTGATCCCGTCCTGCATGACATCCTGGTCACCAATGAAGAGTGAGCAAAGCCTCAAAATGGTGGTAAGGTAACACTGTGCTATAGAAAGGGAAAGGGGAACTTCACAGAAACCAAGACAAAGGGTAACTGTACATTTAAAAGTGCAGGGAAAGGGGGAATTGCAGACACTTAGTCAAAATAAAGCCAGAGAAGAGGGCAATAAAGATAAGAAGAAACTGTCCGTAGACCTCTGACAAGAAGGATTAGATCCCCCCCCCGGGCAAGATGATGCCGACATGGGAGAACAATAACAGCAGATAACACCAAGAAGAAAACAGAAGAAGAATTTCACCCCAAAACATCGCAAGGGTCGCGGGGAATGGGGTCAGGGGGAATGAGGGAATGGGGTCGCGGGGAACGGGGCCATAGGGAATGTAATGAATATGTAATCAAACTGAGGAGGAGACTATTGATTATGTATTAGCTTAACCTATATCTGTAACACACTTTTCTCTTTACGGTGTGCAAGTTTGGAGGAGCTATCCCCCTTGCACCCGGCGCTGCGCAACGCTGGAATAAACATACCTGCTTTATAACCCATCTCTGGATTATAGAGTTTGATTCCGCAAGTCAATTTGGCACCCCAGATGGGACCCTCTCTGTTCGGCTGCAGGACCAGCTGAGAAGGGGGACGCCTTTGGCGCGCCCCGAGATTTCTCGGAAGGACTCCCCTCCCTCATCTGATCACTGCAGGAGCAGACAAGAACCATCTCTCGGCGGACCAGGTATGTGAAATGGGGGACCCGTAAGTCGTGAGGAGACGTCCTACGCAGGGCACAGTGGAGTCGGCGTGCTCCCCCCAGGGATGTGAGCTCACGGGTTAGGTTAGGTTGCCGGCTGGGTTAGGACTCCCTAGGGAGTGCCTACAAAGGGGCCAGTAAGTCGTACGCATGGTAAAAGAGCTATTGCTCACCCTCAGGTGATTGCTAATTGGGCAGAGCTTGTCTGCTCTCTGGTACAGGGTGATTTGGGTAATCCTGGGATAATTGGTATCGTACAGTGCTGTCTATATAGGTGACCTAAGTCAACAACTAGCACCGGTGTTCTTAACATCTTTGGTTAAGCTTAACAAATGATATATTGTAATTGTGTTTGAATTGTCGTGTGAGTGTGGTGTGAGTGAGACGCAGCACAGCTGCGGGGTGAGTGTGGAGTCCCGACCCGCGGTTCCGTCCTCCCGCGAGGGAAACGGCCGGGGACGGACGAAGCGAAAGTTGTCTCCAATACTTGTTTGTCTTTGTTTTAATACATGTTTATTTTGTATTATTAATTACTGGTTGTTGTAAAGTATGTGGTCATAAGTCATAACAATGCTGTTGTGTCAGAAGTGGTTTTACTTATAAAAGAATACGGTGGTTTATATTAAGTTACGATGGGAAAATCACAGAGCAAAGAGGTCCCTGCGCGCTCACCCCTGACATGTATACTGGCACATTGGCGAGATATCGCTGGGGAACCAGGAGGAACCCTGAGCCGAAAAAAATTCTGATTAAATATTGTAATCAGTGGTGGTTGATGTATAAGCTAGAGGACAGGGACAATGAACATATAGAGGAATGTCTGTGTGGAATGAGTATCAAGCCATTTATGTGATACTGTGTTCTGCCTGCGAAGAGGTGTAAGGGAGGTGGGTCAGTCAGTGCTGGCTCTGTGGCGAGAGGTTTATAACTGAATGATATGGATTGCTAAGGGAAAGTTATAAGGTAGTAAGGGTGTTTATGGAAACTGAAGAACTGTGTTGCTTGATTTGTGGGTTTTGAAGGGAATGGGACAAACTGTTTTGCTGGTATAAGAAAGTGTAGTTGTTAATGGCATACGGAAGTATAGTTGAGGGTATGTGGAAGTGTAACTGAGGGTACAAATAGTGGAATAGTGTACAGAGGAAAAAGGGTTAAAGAGAAAGTGAGTTTATCTGTGCTGGCATGAGAACAACCCCCCCACACCGTTCCCCTGCAATCAGAACTCTCAGAGTGGGAGAGGGAGCCAGGGTCAGAGACTGCTGCTGTAAACTGCAAAGGGGGAGGTGGAGAGGACAGGGCACTGGAAGTGAGAATAGCCTTCATGTGCAGAGATCTGGGAAATCTGAAATCTGGGCAGCACTGGATGGCTCTGGAGAGGAGGTGAAATGTAATGATTAGAGTTTGGAAAGTGAGAAAGTTTGGGAAGGACAAAAGTTGAGGAAGGCAAAGATAAAAACAGATGTCAGGTCTGAAGAGAGGTGTACAATAAGAAGAAAACAAACAAACAACAACAACAACAACAAATAACAAAACAAACACCTGATTGAGAATCAGAGATGTTCAGGGAATTGAGAATAATAACAGCTGTTTCTGTTGTGGTGCTAGAGTAGGGCCATAGGACCCAGGGATCCCCCACGAGGAAAGGGGAGGGAGGGAGGCTTGAAGAGCCCAGGGAGGGCTCTGCCCCGCTGGAATGAAAGCAGTGTGCAAATGCAGTGGGACACTGGTAGAGAAATCCGACCAAGCTGAGTGAGAAGGAATTGCCTCTGATTGCAGAACTGAACAATGAGAACTTGGGAAGTTAACCCTAGCAGATACACCGATGAAACTGCAGCTAAGGAAGCAGGATAAAGTAGTTCATTTTCTGATGGATATGGGAGCTTCTTACTACCCATAGATGGTTTTGTAACATTAGTAGGTGCTACTGCCCAACAAGAAAAGGCTTACTTTTGGAATTAATTAAATATAAGCTAAGAAAACAAGTAGGAATACAGGAATTCTTGTACCTGTCAGGTTACCCTGGCAAGAAATTTAAGAAAACTGGAGCTAAGGGTCAAACAATATTGGCTGATTAAGAATTGTAAGTCTGACTATTAACACAAACTGGGAAAAACAATGTTATACCCCCAGGAGCCACAGCAATCTCAAATAAGACACACTTAGGGGTGTGGGCATCAGGGCCAAAAATTAAGTTAAAAGCAAGAGCTCACCCACTCAGGGTAAAGTGATGCCCTTTGAGGATATGTGACTGTAGAAGGATAAAAGAAATAATAGATAATTTTTTTGAGTTTGAATTACTAATTGAATGGGAATCCAAGTACAAAACTCCAGTTTTGCCAATTTGCTAAATTTTCGGTAGTTTGGTAGAAGACATGAGGACAAGTAATAGAATTGTTGAATGGATACACTCAGTGATGGAAAATCCATGCACTTTATCAACCAAGTTAAGGAATGACTAGGTGGAGTTTACCTTCTGGATTTGAGGGATGTCTCTTCTGCCTGGTTTGGCTAAAGGAAGCCTAAGGTTATTTGCCTTTGAATAGGAAAGCCCTAATAAAGGGAGAAGAGACTCAGTTAACCTGGACAGTGTTACCCAGGGTTGTGAGAACAGCTTAATGATTTTTGAGAACCGGTCAACTTGTGAGCCTGAGACCTGGGATCCTCCATCCTAGGGTGGAACTTTACTGGAGCATGTGGATGCCACAGCGACAAAAGGACTGTGTAGAATAGACTGAGAGTTTGCTGAGTTTCTTGGTTTACAGAAAGCACAAATAACTCAGAAATTACAGCTGGACTTTGAACCTTAAGGACTGCCAAGAAAGAAGCCATCTGCTAAGCCCCTGAGCTGCAAACTGCCAAGGAACTCCATACGTTCCCAGGAATGACAGGAGGGTGCCGACCATGGATACACAGCTACGGACTGATGGTAAACCTCAAACAGCTTGAAGTGAGTAAGGGATGGTGCCTGAGGGCAGTGGCTGCACTAGTGCTCAATATTCAAGAAGCCCATAAATCTACACTGGGCCAAAGGATACCAGTTTTAATATCTCATACAGTGTTTACTGTATTGGAGGCAAAAGGGGGACATTAGTTCATTGGCTCTCACCCCAAAGATTCCTGAAATACCAGGCCATCCTGGTAGAGCAGGGTGATGTAGAAATAATTGTGACTAATATTGTCAACCCAGTATCTTTCCTTAGCAGAACTCCCGGAGAACCAGTATTACATGACTGCTTTAAATCAACTGAAGCTGCACATTCCAGCCAGTCAGTCGAACCTGAAGGACGAACCCTTAGAAGATGCAGAAGACACCTGGTTTACCAGAAGCTGCAGTTTTATGAGACAAGGAGACTGTAAGGCAGGACAAGCAGTAACTGCTACTGACCAGGTAATCGAAGCACAACCACCAGCTGTGGGGACTTCCCCTCAGAAGACTGAAATAACTGCCTTGACAAGAGCTTTAATCATATGGACAGATGCTAAATATGTGCCACACGCTCATAGTACTATCTGAAAAGAGCAAGGATTGCTCACATACAAGGAAAACAGCCTGATTTAAATCTACCAATGGTTATTATATGTTGTAAAAGACATCAGAAATGTAACACTGTACAGGAAACAGAAAATAAGATGATAGATCAGGTGGCAGAACAGGCAGTTGAAGAGGGCTTCAATTCCAGACGGTAAACTTAAAATCTCTGAAGCCAAGTCAAAACCTGTAAAATATTCTAAAGAGAACAGGAGTCCAATTAATAATTTAGAAAGGAAGAGAGCAAGCTGACAGATGTGTGCATGCCCAAATGGACACATTATTATGCCCTTTAGTATTTTATGGAAATTGGTTATAAGGGAAGATAAGAGAATATATTGAGCAAACCAACACTACAAAGTACAGTCCCAGTACCAGGAACAGGGCACAAGTGGGCCTCATGGGAGAGGGCCTTCCAGGGCAACAACGACAAATTGAGTTCACAGAACTCTCAAGAAAAGGGGGGTACCACCGTATGAAAATTTCTGTAACCTTAGAAACAATTGAGGATGCTGCTGCAGATGCTTGATGGACAATCCAAAAGGAGATATCCTGTTTATCCAAAGATGCATTGCAACATGGAGTAGGCAGGGATAACACCGATTGGGGAATAGTTTTCTCTGGATCATGGGATAAACTTACTAGTTGCCAAATTTAGGATGACTAAAACAGCTTTTCTTAGCCTGCATCACCTTGCTACTCTTGGTGTGTTTTACTTGTGTTGTTATAAGATGTCTTTTGTGTCTGTACCAAGGTACTGGAAGGGAATACGAGGTTTGGAAGAGACATGAGCTGAGACAAAAGGTAGAGAGCGGAGCCTATTTTGAGACCCATTAAGAATCTAGCAGGTAAAAGCCTGCTAGATTAAAGAAAAGGGGGGAATTGAAGAGTGAGCAAAGCCTCAAAATGGTGGTAAGGTAACACTGTGCTATAGAAAGGGAAAGGGGAACTTCACAGAAACCAAGACAAAGGGTAACTGTACATTTAAAAGTGCAGGGAAAGGGGGAATTGCAGACACTTAGTCAAAATAAAGCCAGAGAAGAGGGCAATAAAGATAAGAAGAAACTGTCCGTAGACCTCTGACAAGAAGGATTAGATCCCCCCCCCGGGCAAGATGATGCCGACATGGGAGAACAATAACAGCAGATAACACCAAGAAGAAAACAGAAGAAGAATTTCACCCCAAAACATCGCAAGGGTCGCGGGGAATGGGGTCAGGGGGAATGAGGGAATGGGGTCGCGGGGAACGGGGCCATAGGGAATGTAATGAATATGTAATCAAACTGAGGAGGAGACTATTGATTATGTATTAGCTTAACCTATATCTGTAACACACTTTTCTCTTTACGGTGTGCAAGTTTGGAGGAGCTATCCCCCTTGCACCCGGCGCTGCGCAACGCTGGAATAAACATACCTGCTTTATAACCCATCTCTGGATTATAGAGTTTGATTCCGCAAGTCACCAAAGTGGAGAAAAATGGTTTTGATGGATGGACCAGTTGCAGGATAGGGAACTGTCTGGATGGTCACACTCAGAGAGCAGCAGTCAATAGCTCAGTGTCCAGGTGGAGGGTGGTGTTGGGACCAGTGTTATTTAACATTTTTGTAGGCAACATGGACAGTGGAATCAAATGCAGCCTCAGCAAGTTTGCAGATGACACCAAGCTGAGCGATGCTGTTGATGTGCTAGAGGGAAGGGATGCTACTCAGAGGGACCTGGACAGGCTGGAGAGGTGGGCCCTTGGCAGCCTCATGAACTTGAGTGTGGCCAAGTACAAGGCCCTGCACCTGGGTCAGGGCAATCCCAAGCACAGGCACAGGCTTATAGGAGAATGATTTGAGAGAAGCCTTGACCCTGAGGAGAAGAGTTGGTGTGGAGGGAGGTGTCCCTGCCTATAGCAGGGGGACTGGAACAAAATGACCTTAAAGATTCAGTCAGTTCTATTGTTTTTCTATACTTAATTTTGCTTGAAAGGTTTTAGAATAAATGAGATTCTGGTTTCCATGAAAACTGTTTGCAGGGAGCTCCATTGTAGCTAGTAAGTCTATCTTTAAGTTCCAGGGCAATAATGCATTGACTGTGTTGAAGAGAGAAATGACTCAGGAATGGATGATGGTTTAGAATAAAACATAATCCTACTTATTTTCTATGCAAATATGTGTAAGGAAAAGATGCTGCACTCAGTTCTGGAAATACCCTGACAAATATATCTCTAGTGTTTCACAGCTGGAGATATCAAGATTGTTAAACCACTGGAAGATGTGGAAGTGAATGAATATGGGAGTGCATCTTTTGTCTGTGAGATTTCACACGATGAGGTTCAGAGCCAGTGGTACAAAGATGACAACAAGCTGAAGGCTGATAACAACATCAGTATGCGGCAAGATGGTAGGGTGTAAGAGGGGGATCTTTCTCCTGAGTGGGGGGTGGGTTGGAGATCAAGCATATAAGACATCTGAAATGAAGAAGGTTCAGAAGGGAGTTCCCCTTTTGTTTTGGGACTGAGGTTTAGGTGGAACAAGTGACATGGTGGGATGCTTAGTGTGGGAAGTGTGATGCTATCCCACCATCCCACACTGCCGGGAGCAGGTAGGAAATGAGTGCAGTTATTTCGAAAGTGGGGGTGAACAGGGCAGTCAGTTCACCTCTCCAAAGAGGTTTTGTCTGACAGTGAGTGTGATCCTTCTGTATCAGGTACTTTGAAGGTGACGGTGACCACATTTGGTCAGTCCTTGTAGAAGCCATGTTTAGATTACGCTTTGGTGGGGATGTGGACGTGGGGGAATGGGTGGTTTCATTGACATGAGAGAACAGGCAGTGATGCTGTGAAACCAGATGGATGATGCTCAGCCTGGCCACGTGCCTCAGAGCTCTTTGCTCAAGGAAGCCAAGTGTAGTTGTGGGTTTGCTCTCAAGAGCACAGTTTGGTAGGGATGAGCTGGCGGTTGGACTAGATGACCTTAGTGGTCTTTTCCAGCCTTAGTGACTCTGTGGTTCTCTGCTTCAGGAAAGAGCTACTCGCTGACTTACACACGTGTCCAAGTCAAGGATGCAGCAGAAATAAAATCTCTAGCAGAAAAGGCAGAATCTCGTGCCCATCTTTCAGTTAAAGGTAATTATGCTTCTCATGACAATTTTAATTAAATTATGTTATAAATGAGCTAACATCCTTTGCTTTAATTTCAAGGAAGTTAAACACCACCAGGACCTTTCACAGAAATAAAAACTCCTACCTACCTACCTTTCTGCCCACAAAATATCCAGCTTCTCTTTTGCAATTTACTTTCGCTAAGTAAAACAGATTATTTTCTTAGGAGGTTGATTTTCTACGTTTAGACTTCAGATTTGTGTTTGAACGTTGAGGGATAAAAAACATAGCTTGACTTTTTCTTCATTTTCTCTTGCTGTTTGAAAAGAGCACAGGGTTGTTTGTTTTTTTTTAATATATACAATGTTAGGGTATATATATGATGTTAAGTGTGATAAAGAAAACGGAGACATTTGAGTTAGCACACTACTCAAGAGTTCAGTCCCCACCTTTGCCACTGTTAACATTATAAGGGCAAGAACTTCCTGGAAAATGAATTTCTCCTAAGTAGAGTCATTACATTTGAGCTACAGAGACCTTTACGAGGTGAAAACTTGTTGTTCAGAGCTAAGTTGCTGTATTTAACCAAAGTAATTATCAATGTCCGTGTTTCATTGAACCTCTTTTCCATTTCGTAATGCGAGGAGTTTGATATCGGGATGGGAAGGTCATGGTTTGATTTGGATGTTGGACTGGGAATCAGAAGATCTGGGCTCTTTTCGGGTTGTCAGTCTTATTCTCTGACTTCTTAACAACATTCTTTTCTTTCTATTATTTTTTAATGATGTTTTAAGGCATTCTGAGCTGATAGGTGTAGTGTTCATGTGCAGTAATGCTGACGTGAGTAAGTAGGGTGATAATGTAAGGGTTTTTTACATTCCTTCTAAATCTCTGCTTTCTCTTGTTCCATCCTTCTTAAAGAGCAATCCATTAATCTAGTGAAGGAGCTGTGTGATGACTATGTGACTGAGCCTGAAGAAGCCAAATTTGAATGCGAGATATCCATTCCTTCTGTGAAACCTCCCAAGTGGTATTCCTACGTGGGGAAGTCTTACAGGCTGGCAGAAACTTGATTATGCAGCAAGAAGGCACCATCCACCAGCTGACCATACCGAAAACCACCACTGATATGACAAGCACCATTCAGTTCTCAATTGGCAAATCAAAATCCACAGCCAATCTGCTTGTCAGAGGTAACATATCCAGGCTTGGTTTACATCATGAAGATGAAGAATTAATTAACGTACAGCCTTCCTTCACTGGGGTCTTTGAAATATTGTGTGTGTGTCTGGAGGGTCTGCTCCATTTCCAGTTCAAAGCCGTTGGACAATCAATGAGACAGCTGCATCTCAGTAAAAGATCTGTTTGAATAGCTGTGATGTGCTTACTATTCAGATCTACAGAGCTGAGGTTTTGTCCTTGGCTATACCAAAGAAGTCAGATCAGGTGAAATTAATTGTATTTCTGAACTAGACAAGTTTAAGTTTGGTAGCACCTAAATTTGAAGCAGTTTGTCATTGATTTCATCTGAAAGAAACTTGCAGGCTTTTTATCTGCTGTTGTCCCCAGCGTAAGAGTCTCCATTCACATCCTAAAGTACTTGTTATATTTTCAACTCACTCTTATTCAACTCAACTCACTCTTATTTGAATAAAAGCCTCAACAATTGGGAGCAATTTGTTTTGTGGGAGCACAGAACAAGAGCTGGACCTTGCATTTGGTAGATAATATACAGTATTACTTTATAGAAATGTAGTCAATGGCATTCCCTATAGACAATCGTTTGTTTTATCTTTAGAGTGGTTCAAAGAACCATTGTGAACATGACATTAATTGGAATGGAATACACGCAAGAGACTTTCCTCTTCTTCCAATTGTCCTCATCCTTTCTTCTCTTCCACCCCTGCTTTGCAGATTACCATATACAAATCACCAGGAAGTTGGAGGACAAGACAGCTTTGGAACGTCATTCTGTCATCCTGTCCTGTGACTTCAGGCCTTCTCCAAAGGTTGTGAAATGGTTCAAGGGCCGCACACTCATCAAGCCCTCTGAGAAGTACAAGATCAAGAGGGATAAGCATTCAGCAGAGCTCAAGATTCTGAAGCTGAAGCCCGATGATGCTGGTGTGTACAAGTGCAAGGCAGGAATTGCAGAGACTGAGGCCACGCTGACAGCTGAAGGTATGAGCAGGGAGGGTGACCTCTTCCATGTCCTATTTCACCTCAGATTTCTCTTCTCTTGGTTGATTTCTGCCATTCTCTCCTGCTAAATTTATAAACGTATAATGTTCACTGAGAAGATTACACAAAGATCATCTAGTCCTACCATTCTACCACATCCCAGTATGATTTATAGTAACAGTGGTAACAGTTCACCTTGTTTCCCCACAGCCCGCAATGTAGAGGTAACGAAGCACCTGCAGGATGTGGAAATTGAAGAAGAGAGCTCTGCTGTCTTCTCCTGCGAGCTGTCCCATGATGACGAGGACGTGGAATGGTTCCTGAATGGCAACCTCCTTTACACCAACAATTACAATGACATCAAGAACGTTGGCAATTGCTGCACACTGACAATGAAGCAGGTTAAGCCTGAGGATGCTGGCACAGTGACAGTGAAGTCAGACAAGGTGTCAGAAAGCGCGCCTGAAGGTGATAGGTGGGTCTGATCACACCCCTCCTGGATGTAAGAGATGCTAAGGAGCTCCAGTTCATTCTATTGTGCAGCAGTCCTGCTTCTAAAGCTGACCTCTCTGGGGTGACAAGTCATCAGAGGCTTTCTTCCAGTGGAAGGTTCCATTGCAGCAGATATCAAGGAAGGAGGATGGTTTTGGTGTCCTGCCAAAGCATTCCATTGCTTTTTATCATCATTTTATTTAGCACAAGGAGAGTTACAAGAGCAGTTTCTTTTACTGCTTCAGTAACATGCAGTGTCAATGCTGTTGTCTCCAAGGATTTATGACTGAAGGAGAGATCATTCAGTGTGTGTTTTGCCTCTGGGATGACTAATGACCAGGCTGTGAGCAACCTGATCTAGCTGTGAATGTCCCTTTTTATTGCAGGGGATCTGGGCTAGATGGCCTTTAAGGGTCTCCTCCAATTCTAAGGGTACTGTGATTCTAATCTGCTCTCCCCAGCAATTAAGCTCTTTTACTCTATGCGCTCAGAGTTTGAAGGATTTCCTCTTTCTCCTTTCTTTTGCATTTGGTGGAAGTTTTTTCCCCAGTATAAACATCTGATGTGTGAAATAGAAGATAGATAAAAGGAGTCAATAAAACAGGAAAATCAAAATTGTTCAGCAGCTTATCCTCTTAATCCTGTGGCCTGCTGTATGAGCTCTGCTCCATGTGAGGGCAATGCCAGCTCTCCAGCTTTAGAAGAGCTGCATCCCAATTACTTCATATGATATCAGTCCCACCCACCGGCAATGCAGGCTGTCCCTCCTGTTCCCTGTATTCTCCTACTGATTAGTTCAGAATTCCATAAAGTGCATTCAGTCAACAGACATGAAACCACTTTAGGTTCTATATTGATGTCATCAGTACTGGTAAAGATTTATTTATCCCTCTTTAAAAATCTGAAAGCAACTGGAAATGTCTCAACTTCTGTATCACATTGTTCTGTTTTGCCTTTTTAATTGCAGAGAACCCTGCTGTCTTCATGAAGTCCTTGGATGATGTTTTTGGTGAGGAGCGGGGTGTGATTAAATTGGAATGCGAAGTCTCTAAAGAGAAGGTCAAACCAGTGTGGAAGAAGGACGGTGTTGTGCTCACTTCTGGCAACAAGTATGAGCTGGTACAGTCTGGGAAGACCCTATGTCCCCTTATCCATGACCTTGAGAAGTCAGATGCAGGTTTCTATACCTGTGATATTGGCAGTGATGTTGCCAAATCAAAGGTCGGCATTCAGGGTAAGTACTGTGGAAAGTAAAGGAGTGCTAAAAGCACATTCAGTGTGGTCACTATGTCTTACACCTATTCCCCCACGAGCCTTACTAGTTTCTACAATAGAAGTGTATTACTGCAATTTAGCACAGTGATGTCTGGAAAATTCCCATTGCTTTTGATGTAAATGTATCTCATTTTGCCATGAAAATCACCAAACATGTCAAGAATGTCCTGGAAATATTTCCTTTCTAAACATCCCTAAAATGGAGAAATCGTTTGAACACCAGTAGGGGTAGGATGGTAACAAATTAGCTAATAGAAACAGTTAATTTCTTGTCATAGGCAAAACCCTTTTTCTCACGCAGCATCCTAGAGTTGTCCTCTCTGTTAGGTTGTTCCCTCTGTAGCTCATTGAATCTTCATTCTGCTCCATGGACTGAGCTGCTCTCCTTGTAGTTCTTCCAGAGCAAAGACAAGAGATTCACGTCTCTTTTTTTTAATAGCTTTCTGGTAATTCTGAGTGGAGAATGTCTTAGAGAATACATCAGTAAGGAACACAGCCATGTTCTTCAAATCCTGAGTTAAAACACCAGTACTGCTACTCATGTCAGTCACAAATGCCTTTTCTCCATATAAACCTCATACTAACCTATCTCTTACCTTCCAGAGCTGAATAGTGGCATTACCAAATGGCTGAAAAACACTGAAATCCAGGAGGGAGAAGATTGTACTTTTGAATGCATTCTGTCCCATGAAAGCATTGATGAGTTCAAGTGGACACTGACTGGAAGCAGAGTGGAAAGTGGTGGGCGATTTAAAGCTTCTAACGTGAGTCGGAAATAGGCTCTCCTTATCAAAAGTGTGACTCCTACTGACACTGAGGAAGTCGTTTTTACTGCCCGTGGTCTAACCTCCAAAGCCTCTCTGTCTGTGAAAGGTAATGAGATGGGAGAGATTCTGGGGCCTGATTCCTTCAACTGTCTTCTGATAAGATTGTCGTGAGAGCTAACTCATAATATGGTTAAAGTGAATAGCAACCTTCTACTTGAACCTCAAAGCACTGAGAATTTCTCTTAAAAATAAGTAAAAGGAGGAAACATTTTACACAAATGTGAGAACTACCCAAAGCACTGGGGTAGTGTTGGAAATGGGCATCTCACTACAGCTTGTTCCATTAAAAGTAAATCAGGAATGATCTGTTGAGGGAACTGTGGGAGCAAATATCCTCTAAGTATAAGCTGAAGGGATGGCCTTCACATCATCTAGCTGTACAACAAATTCCTATCTAGAACATGTGCATCTGAGAGCATCATCTGAGGCTCCCAGTGTGATGAGTGGAGAGAAGAGAGAGGCAGTTTTCAGACATGGTTCATCATCCTCAATTGGGTAGATTTAAGAGAGTATTAATGCTGCCTGGAATTCTATTGTCTGTACTTTGCAGATTACTGCTGGCTGTAGGATGGCGTCTGTTGCAAGTGCCTCTCTAACTTATCTCCAGCATGTAGATGCGTGTATTTTGAGAGAGGCATCCTACCCTAAGTGTATGTTACTCAAAAAGCAATGTTTTCTTCCAGGAAAACCTACTGAGGTTTCAAAACAGCTGGAGGATAAGACAGCAGCAGCAGGGCAGGACATCAGCCTGAGCTGTGAGCTGTCAAAACCGGATTTGAACATCAGGTGGTACAAGGATGGCAAAGCAATCAGAAAAAGCCAGAAGTATGACTTGCAGCAGGAGGGAAGTGTGGCCATTCTGATCATCCATGACTCTACTGCCAAGGACAGTGGGGAGTACCCCTGTGAGACAGAGGACTCCATAACAAAAGCCAGGGTCACTGTGCAAGGTGAGTTGAAAAGCACACTGGGGATGGCATGTAGAGAAGTCAAGGTAAATATCTGCAGCCTGTGGGTGATGTTTTTCTCTTCTGTTTCCTTGAGCAGGATCAATTCTTAGTTTTCAGAAAATATGATGGATTAAAATATTTCCTTAAAATAATCTGGAAACTGAATGATTCTCCAGTGTGATGTGGATCTGGGCAGCCTGGTCTGGTGGTTGGTGACCCCTTGGAGGGGGTTTGAAACTAGATGATCTTTGAGGTCCTTTTCTACTCAGGCCACTCTATGATTCTGTGATCATTCTATGATTCTATGATCTTGGGTGTTAGTGAGCCAAGAAAAGATGGCAATCTGAATTAGTCTATATTGAATATGTGTAATCAAAACTATATGCAGTTTATCAGATGAGATCCTAACAGCGCATGTATAATGGTATTGAACTTTCCAGATATCTACTGGAATTATCAAACCTATGTAAATGGGTGGACTCTGTGGTCTTCTTAGACTCTTTGCATCTCTATGTGATATTCTGAAATGAGGGCAAAGGAGATTCAGGACACCTCTGTATGCTTGGGACTTGTTGGGGTAACAAATCCCTTTGTCCTACACCCTCATCCTTTTTTTTTTCCTTCCAGAAAAACCTAATTACTTTATCAAGGAACTTTCAGATGTGAAAATTGAAGAAAGTGGAAGTGCACTTTTTACATGTCAGAGCGAGAAAGCCGCATCCTTCGTCATATTATCAAGACATTATCCTGGTAGAATTTGTACATTTATGGCAGGTCTTTGGGGCTGCAGCTGTCTGGCCTGAATAGCGGTTCACAAGCCATGCACAGAGCAAGCTGCACAGAAAGGGAAAGAACTACCGACTAGAGCAGTGCTATTGAGAACTTTATGTATCATTTAAAAACCAAAAATGCTGATGTACGGTGAGGCTGGTGACCCAGAAATCAGTGTGAACTTTCTATCTCTGACCTTTCTGAGTTACAAATAGCCCTCCAGAGTTCTAGGCAAAAATTCCCTTATGCTGCATTCTGGGTAGTTGTCACGGTTTAGACAAAAATCTACCTGTGTCCGTGACAGGGGGGCCGCAGGCAAGCGAGGTGCTAGAAGGAGCTGAACCACTGTCCCAACTACTTCAGAAGCAGCCCAAACCCCCTCATACACGGCTAAGATCTCCTTCTCAGTTGGAGTGTAACACTCCTCTGACCCTTTATATGCTCGACTCCAAAGTCCCGGGGGTTGGCCTTGGGTTTCTCCTAAAGCTCTTTGCCACAAACTCCAAGTGGGACCTTTCTCTCCAGCAGCAGTGTAGAGGATGTTCTTTACATCCTGTCCCGTCCGTACTGGCCCCAAGGCCACGGCACGGGCTATCTCTTGTTTTCTCTGCTCAAAAGCCTGCTGCTGCTCAGGACCCCATGAGAAATTATTCTTCTTCCGTGTTACCTGATAGAGGGGGCTCACTATGTGGCTGTAGTTTGGGACATACATTCTCCAAAAGCCCACTACTTCCAGAAAAGATTGGGTCTCTGTCTTGTTGGTGGGAGGAGACATAGCAGTGATTTTGTCAGTCACATCTGCTGGGATGTGTCGATGCCCATCTTGCCATTTTACACCTAAGAACTGGATTTCCTGTGCAGACCCCTTCACCTTGCTGCGCTTAATGGCAAAACCAGCTTGCAAAAGAATTTGGATTATCTGTTTTCTTTTCTTGAAAATCTCTGCTGCTGTATGGCCCCACACGACAATATCAACAATATACTGCAAGTATTCGGGAGCAGTAAAAGTATTCATGCTTTATATGACGTTATGATGTGGAATACTGATAGCAAAATTACGAAATTATTAAACCATGACACCCTGGTATTTTTCTTTTTTTTTTCTTAAATATTTTCCTTTTTACTATTTAAATGTTATGGGCACATCTTGTAGAAACACAAGGCTGTTTACAAAGAAGTGCATGCTGTGTTGCTGTATGATGAGCAAGATACATCTATTCTTCATCTAGCAGGAATAGTTGCTGAGCCTTAAGAACAGTTTCAGAAAGCTTTGGGAATTTGGGCGTTTTCCTTGTTTCTGCAACACAAAATGAAAATTTACGCTGTATACAAAGAAAAGGGGAGTCCAAACTTGTACGTTAAATTTGAAGGAGATCAATCTGGGGTAATATTTAAAAAAAAAAAAAAAAAAAAAAAAAGGGGGGAGTGTGGTCATCAAATACTATAAAATATATTAGCTTTTACTACTAGAATGCCACTTATCTTCCCCCCATACGAATCACTGTCATGTTGTATGTAAATTTGTGAGGTGGGTTTTGAAGCTGAAATTAAAAACTTCTTGTATGGCTGTCTTCATAGTGGCTATCCAGACTATCTGTAGAAATAACAGCTATTATGTAGTCAGCTATTCACCAGTTTTAACTGATTATAAATTACGTTTCAGGGTGGAGAACATAGCATAGTTCCTGACACCTGTGTTGATCCTGAGGGCATTCTTGATTCTGTGCATTATGATGTCATGGATATTAAAGAGCAAGCTGAGGCAGCACATAGTTCCATTGTATCCCTGGGGGACCCGAAGGACGATACTGGCTGGTTTGAAAAGCAGCTGGAGAAAACTAACTTTGAACTGATGGAGACCAAAGAAGAGCTAACAGAGAGAAACACCAAACTACTTAAAACTGAAGAAGAGCTGATGCAGAAGAACAAAGGTGAGTTATGCGATGTGAAAGGTAGAAGACAGAAATAGTTCATTAATCTAAAAGAGAAATAACCAGTTTGAGTAGGAATTAGAGGAGATGTTCTACCTTTGGAACCATAGCCTGTAGATAAGTGATAGTTTGTTCCTTGTGTATATTCAGGTTCAGCAATTCCACGGTTTTTGGTTATTTCTTTTCTTTTTTCCCCCTCTCCTTTAAACTGCAACGAGCAGCTTTACGCTTTCGTAAGTATGGGGTTAAATGTCTATATCTTGATTTTTACTTTTATATTGTAATCTCTACTCTTCTTTATGTCTTGTTGATGCAATGTTTTCGTTCCAAGAAATATAGAAAACTTTTGAATCACTCCCAATAAGTGAAGACCACATGCAAATTAATTAATCTGTTCAAAAGCTACCTAAACGTTAGAATATCTGGAAAAAATGATTACTTAATAAACTATCTATTGGCTACTTATGTAATACAACCTTTTCTGTGTGTTACAGACTTTGAAATGCAGGTGATTAAATTGGATGAGTCTGTTGAGCAACTTAAAGAAGCAACTGAGGTAACTTTATCAAGTAGATGTTGTGTAAAATTGTTTTAATACCAACTTGTGGTAGCTTAAAATGCTATTCCAGTAGGCTCCATTAATAGATTTCTTACCGAGCTTAGATTAACTGAATTTGCCTTTAATGCATTGTGTAATTCAGCTACTTAACACTACATTAGAAACTGATGACTGATTTTTTTTTATTTTTTATTTCCAAGAAAATGAATACACAAAATGAAAGGATTCGAGAGCTAATGGACATCGTGGTGCAGAAAGATGACATTATGACAGAGCTACAAGACTTAAAATCTCATTTAGAAGAAAAAGTAAAAGATTATGTGAGTTTTACACATCTCCGTATCCTTATACAAAAAAAGAAAAACACTAATTCTATGCTTGTAATCAACACATTTTTGGAAAAGTGATTTTCTGTATGTAGCTGGTACTCGCTTGAAATTGTAAACAATTCAAATTTATCTGAAGGTAGTTGTTGTTAACACAAACAACAAAAATATCAGTGTGTTCCACTAACTCCTGCCTCACACTCCTACATCAGAGGAAGAGCAACAGTAAAAGTATGTTGAGTAGAGTTGGAAGTACGAGTAGGAATGGTCAGGATATCTCCACGTTCTATGCAGTCCATAAAACTTTATCATGACTAATGTACTGCCAGCTACTGAATATGTGAAGACTAGCTTGATTAAGTATGTGTGCATACCACTTCTGGTGGTTTTTGTTCATTTTTTGATGTTTGGTAGCCTGAAGTAGCTCTGAAAACATTTATAGTTAATTCTGTCACTCAGATCTCTAACCTTGTAAGCTTAGCAACTTGACCCTTCTTAGTCTTTGACTGTCTGCATCACTGCAACTTAGTATTTCCATGGTATTAAAGCTGACTGTGATGAGTAGTCATGTCCTCGCCTATTACTTCTTCCAAGAACAAGGCTCCAACTCTATCTGTGAGATTGTGTGGCCTGAACACTTCTGAGGCTTTTCTTTTCATAAGTTACTAAAGATGAATAATCAGTCCTTGGCAGTGCCAGCATGGCTTAACAATCGTCATCTTGTAAGTAAGGAAGCTTCACTTGTGGTCAAGGACACAATCTAAAATATGCGTGACAGAGCTGACTAAGCTTTAAGGTTGGATTATATCTGTCACGATGAAAGTGATTTTAGCAGCTTAGCAGAAGTGTGATGTGATGAACTTGTATGAGAGCTGACCATTTGCTCTTTGACCATGTTTGTAATTTTGTTGACTTCTTGGAAACAGGAAATTCTTTGATAAACTGCTAAACTCTTGATTGTGTGCAAGTCTTTTACTTTGTAACCTGCTAGGCTCTTGCTTTCCCTTGTATACTCTACCGAGTATTGCACTTGTCATTATCTGAAGGTGTACTTGTTCTGTCTTCTATTGAGATTTGTAACTGATGTCTATAGAGTCACCGGGTAAATATTTTAGCTGTATGGTTTTGTGTAAATATTTGCCTACAGAAGATTACTGAGACTTAAGTGCTCCTTTTGTTAAGCTTCAATGTAACTGATCTTATATCAATACAGGAAAAGACTACCTACCATTTAACTACCATTAAAGCAGAACCGGCAGAAGAGAACACTAATAAAGGAACTGAAAGCAGCCAATTTTCAGTGCTTTCAGTTAAAGCACTGAAACAAGAGAAAACTGAGTTGGAAGTGGGAAGAAAACGCAGTACTGATGAGGATAAGCTTACTGTGGAAGAGCCACCTCCAAAGAAAGGTACAGTTTCTTCCATCGTTGAACAGGGTGTCTTCCAAAACAATAAATTGCTTCCTATTCCGGATAGGAAGCAAAAGGCTGTGAAGCGCGTACCTTATGGTATAAGGAGAAAAGCCACTGTGTTAAACTGTAAATAGAAGTAACTGTTATGTAAATATCCCTTTTTCAGAAGGTCCTATGCTGTTCATTTTTGAATGCTTAAGAATAAAAGTTTTTTGCACTATTTTTTTCCTTTTTGCTGCTTTTTCCTCATCTGTTGATGCACTTGCAGATTTGGTAATAGTTTTAAAGCAGTTTCTTTAGGATTGTTTCAACTGCTGTTGCTGATCTTCTGAGTAGCATCAGCTGCTCAAGTGCTTTTTTTTGTTTGTTTGTTTTGTTTTTCCTGAAGCAACTATCAAAATTGTTGATGACCTGCTAATTGCTCGCTCATGGGCAATATTTGAGCAAAATGGTTTGGATAAGCTCTGATGCATTTAACTTCACTTCTGGGCACAGCTGAGCATCAGTGTTCCTAGAATTACGGAAGGCATATACAATGTAGAAGGGAAAATCTAAAACTTAGCTGTAGTCCCTTCCTTTCTTGTATTCCTCTTGCAAAATATGTGCAAGGGAGAAAGTCAAGGCCTTCTTTGGATGAGATACTGTTCTTGGATGATTTGTCCCTGCTGCCTTTATTTGGCATAAATATTGAATCCTAATGTGACCACTGAATGGCATCACATATAAGCATCTTACCAGAGACTGAGGGAGGGATGTGGACTCCTCCATACTCCAAATAGCAGTGGGTTTGTTATAATCATATGACCAAAGCTCTCATTTAAAAATTAATGACAGCAATGCTCCACATAGGAATTAAAATGGGTAGCTGATAGTCACAATGCCTTCATGAAGTTTTCTGTTAAGAAGTACTGAGTATTCAATCATGTTAAAATTTTCTTCTATTTGTGAGTATTAATAGCATCCAATTTCAAAAACTGCTTAATATATATTCTTTAGCTATGTTAAATATACACAGTAGAACAATGAGCACAGGTATGTTGTGCTGGTTCTTTTGTAGAATTAGTTATATAGGTAGCACGAGCAAAAGTGTTTTAGGAGATGCTAGGTTATCTCAGCTTCAAGTTCAGGGTATTTACACCATTCTCTGAGCTTTTAGGTCTTGTTTCCTATGCTCTGTAATAATGCTTTTTCCCTACTTCCTGTGTAAGGAGCTTCTAGACTGAACATTACACATCTTCTCCCTAGTCTTATTTATCTTGCTTTAGTGCTTGCTTGTTGTTTTCAGCATAAAGTGTTTAGATTACTTATAAATCATATTCCCCTCACTAGTGTTGCTGGGAGCAGCAATCAAAACCCAAACCTGGTTTAGGGTGGAATATGCCACTGCTGTTTCTTCAGTATGACTTTTAAATCAGTTGAGGGCTGTATATAAAACTCCTTAGATGAGTTAAGAGGCTGTTTCCATGCAGTACATGTGAATCTGTATGTAATGCAGGCTGCACGTGGGCGCTACAGCAGAAGTCGCTTTTGATAGAAAGAAAATGCATGTGATTTTAGCTAATTGCTCACCAGTTAAAGAAAAAAACAGCCCCAAGCTAATGGAATATTTATGGAAACTTGAATCTGCAAATTTGTACAACTTTATGAATGAACTTTATATGCAAAAGAGTAAGTGTGGACAGAAGTAGGAATCCTCATATTTTGTTTAGAGATCAACTGAATAAGAGAGACAGATATCAACACTTAAGTGATCAACTTGTCCAGGGTTTTATCTTTCTTTTGAAAGTAAGAGGACTGTGAGTTGGAATGAAATTTCTTAGAGAACTGTTTATCTACCATTTAGATGTAGATGGAGTGATTCCTGGCTGCCTTATAGGGATTGCTGAAGCACGGAAGATAGAAAGAATATAGCTGTGAATTATCTATCTCGTTCCCATGTTTCTTAAATCTAATTTTCTACTGGTGTGGAGTAGAAGGTTTGAGTAGTGCCATGGTAAAAGTGTTCTTCCAGACTGAAAACCTTTTGCTGTTAATTCTGTATAGAAATCTGAGGCACCTGATTACGTGTTCAGAGAACTTTAATTCCTTCACTAGTATCAAATACTATGTGATGTGAGGGCATGGCTTGCATATTATGACAGTTTTTCACTTAGAAGTTGCTACTTGGTGTTGTGAACTGCTATGTAATAATGATTTTAATCAATCTGAGCTACATTCCTTTTCCCTTTTTTTTGTTTGTTTGTTTGTTTGTTTTACAGTAGTTGTAAATGAGAGAAAGAAAAAGAACACTGTAGAGCAAAAGAAAATTGAACACATGAAGCAAAAGTGCTCCACGTACCGAAAGGAAGTACTAGCACTGAGGGAAAGAACTGAAATCTTGGAACGTCATTTAGCTCTGCTTGAAGAACAATGCAGCAGAGAACAAAATAAAAAAGAAGATTTCAGTAAGCAGGTAACAAGCCTGCGTATTGAGCTTTCTTTTTCTGAAGAAACAGCTGATGCCCTCCGTGAACAAATTCTGCAGGGTCAAGCTGACTATCGGGAAATTGCTTCTGAACTGGATGAACAGAAATCTATAAATATGACACTTGAAAACAAAAATGCCCAACTAACTAACAACATAGAAGTTGCCAAAGAATATATAATTGATAAAGTGTCACAAGTAAAAGAAATGCGGACCAAATTAGATGAATTATACAAATGTCACTTAGAGTTTCACGCCATCGGTACTGACTTTGTCAGTGTAAAGGATTCCTCAGACTGTGAAAAAGATGAGCCAGGGACATCTCAAATTAGTTCTGGATGCATTCAGTCACAGACTTCTTCCATCTCAGATCTTGTGCAGGACCTCTCCTTTAACTATAGTCTTGAAAGGATTTGGGAAGTATGCAGAAGTATTGTTGATGTTTCCTCACAAAAAAGTCAGCACATCAAAGCACTGCTTCAAGACAATGAAAACCTAAAGGCGGGACTGAATAATGCTGAAAATCATAATCGTCATTCAGAGAGTTAGGACGCTCCTTCCTGCTAAACAGAGAAACAGAGAGAGAGGGAAAGCCAATCTGTTAGCTGTTTACGAGCTTCATACACAAAAGAAACAGCACACTAGCTCATGCAAAATGTTAGTCATTAGAAACTGAACAGCACTCCTTGCCCCAGCTTAGCAGTTGTGTGGATTCCCAAACCCACAGCTCCATGGTGCTGTTTGTTCAGACCCAGAGTGTCTACAGGTAGAGCCAACCATCTGCCTAGAAAGTCAAAGGGGGTCAAGTGACCAGGACAGGCACAACTGACATCAGCACCCCCATGCAGTGTTTGAAGGAAAAGCAAAAGTGCAAAGAAACCGAGCAAATTCAAACCAATGTGTCCTTTGAGAAATGGGTGCACTGTGGGAAAACGCCACAGCAGACAATCCCACAACAAAATGGGCATCATTGAACGAAGAAAGAGGCTGAAGTGAGTCACCTACACGCCACTTCTGCACATTCCACCCCAAACCTGGTTTGCACCAACAGCAGAAATCAGTGGGTTTTGGATCACTTCTAATACTAAGCAAGAGAAGTAATACTTGCATTCTGTGATTCCTCCTCCATATCCAACTACAGTCTTCTCAAAATTCAGAATTTATACAAACTTATAAATAAATGCATCACTCATAAAGCCAGATGTCTGTATTACTTTTTCTTTATCACTCTCCTTTCTGGCAAGTGCAGGTGACCAGCAAGCTGTGGATTTGATTCTCAATATGGAAGCTGGCACAGATTTGGGGACCAAGTTCCAGTGGGAGAAAATGTAGAGCAAGCAGTGGAGGTGGAAACTCAAAAAAGAAAGTAGCTTGTCAGCATGAACACTCCAGAAACAGGGCAGCAGTCAACACCTCCTTGCAAGACACCGATCTGCTTCCCTGCTCCATCAGGCTCCATGCCAGCCCAGTACAGCACTGCTCCTGGACACAGCAATCATTTCACCAAGACTCAGCTCAGCTACCACCATCACACAGTGGGACCGGCAGCCTCCAGCAGTCCCTTCAACCCAACCTGTTCTGTGATCCTGTGATCTGTGACCACGGGTGAAAAACAACTGCAGCTGCATCTGAGGCTGCCCCAGGACTGACTCAAACACACTGACATGGCAGGGGCAGAAAAGAGTTCATTTACAAAGTGAAAGCAAAATGTCTAACGGAAGAGACCAATGCTCAGCCTTTCCATTCTGAGCACTGTCCAGCTGACATGGCGCACTGCACCGCTGTGCCAGCATGGCTCCTGCTTGGAATGGCTGCTTTCTGTGCCCCATCAAGGAAAAACTGCAGGAAAGATAACTTCAGTTTCACAGTCCTGACGTTGGTGTTACCAGTCCCCAGAGTAGTTCAGAATATCCTCAGGGTTGCTATAAATTTTCAGTGCTGACTACAGCCCTTTGGAGTGACTTTCATACACCCACGTCCTTCTGGTCCAGGGGGACTCTGAGCACTTGGTTAGTTCCACCTCATGTTGTGAGGAAAACAGCAAAAGCCTCTATAAGGGCTTGCAGTAGCCAAAACCTGGATCAGAATGCTCCTCCTGTAAGACCTTAAAGCTTAGAAAATGTAACAGAACTACTAGGTTTGCCATCATTGCAAGGTGGCAACAGCCCTCTTTGTAGGCTGAGGGTGCGGAACTCACTGCCTCAGCCAAAGTCAGATGTGCATTCTGACAGTTACTGGTGACACGCATTTCCTGCCCTGCTTAGAAAAGAGGTGTATTTTGTGCTCATATAGGAAGTGCTCAAGAAACGTGTAGATGCGGTAGGCAGGGCATGGTTTAGAAGGGAAATATTGGTGGTAGGTGGACACTTGGATCATTGGGGATCTTTTCCAACCTTGGTGATTTGATGATTCTAATTTAAAGGAGAAAAGACAACTTTTTAAAGTAATCTGGAAGGTGAAGTGCAAATGTCCAATCACACAGGGATGATCCCAGTTTGGAATCCAGCCTCTGCCCCTTCTGCTTTGGGTGCATGAGCTCCTTCCTGATGTAGCAGCTTGCTGGCTCCCTCTGCACCAGCCAAGGGAAGTGTGCCATGTGAGTGAATCTAATGCAGATGTCAGTACACAAAGAGGGCAAATAGGCCAGCACAGAACCTTTCAGCATCACACCACGACCACCCAACAGCAACCTCCAGAACTATGATTAACAAATAGCAGTAGGATTTACCTTTTCCTCCATGACTGGCGATGACTGCAGCGACAAACGTAACAGCCAAAACAGAGCAGCAATTGCACAAAAAGCAAGACAAAAAAAAAACAACAAAAAAACACAACAACAACTATTAGAGAATGAAGGTCATGCAAACATGCAGCCCTATCAGAGACAGCGAATGCATGCACTTTTATTCATACTACTTGGAGGTGTGCACTGTACCCATTCCCCTCCTCAGATGGCAGCAGACACACACACCCCTCAGCAGTTCTTGCACCATCTTCTCTCAAGTGACAAGGAAGCACCCTTGGTGCATTTACAGCCTTATGCAAATATGTATTTACACAGTCTACCATATAAAACACACCCAAGCACATCCACAGGTGAAGGTAACCAAATGCACTCACAAACATGTAGGAAGACATTGAGAGATTACACCCATATCCCCCCCAAAACACATCAGTGTACCAACTCACAAGTGCTGGTGTTCACCCACACGCAGCTGTGCAGACACAGGACCACACAACCCTCAAAGGCACAAACATACACAAATACAGCACACATGAACAGCCCAAAGCTTGAAATGAAGGAAAACGACCCACTTCCCAGCTGCTGTTCCTACAGATTCAGATGGAGGCCTGGCAGGGGCTGTGACAGACACAGAGAGCTGCTCTTTCTTCCCATTCTTCCAGGAACTAGCAACACGTTACATGGAATAGCATCCCTCCAACATAGAGACAATCCTCAGTGCAAGGTTTGTCCTTCATACCAGAGAACGGGGTGTGGGGGGGCAACCAGCCTAACACACTCCAACCATTACAGCTGTGATCAGGATTGGTTTGGGGCAGAGGAAAACAGAAACAACCTATTGAGGGAGCTGTCAGGAACACACACTCTCACAATCCTAACAACCTACTGGTTCTTCTCACCCCATATCTTCTCTTTCCATACCCATCATGCCTGCCTCCATTCACTTACAGAGGCCACCATCCAGCTTCTGCTCTTCTTTCCTTGTATAGATTTCTATATTTTTCCACTGGTCTGCTAGAAAAGCATTACCTTCAGATGGGAAAGGGTTACACTGTATTCTGTAATCAGTTTTATTTTTCTAAGCCACTCTCTGACATGACACCAATTTACTGCTCTGCAGAAAACACAGCACTGAGAACTTACTATATGGAAAGAACTCAGCCAGATCAGAATGTTCCTATTCCAGTTCCTTTTAGATCCGCTACAGATTTGTGCTGTCCTTCAGAGTTTGTGCAGGAGAAAGCCTAGATAAGTCTCTCTGCCTCTGGAGTTTAGGGTATAACTGCTTCAAACTGCTATATTGCTGCCCCTGAAACACTGCTGGATATTCTCCATGGCAGGAGAGCTGAGCTGCTCTCTGCAGAACAAAAGAAACAGGACCACACACTGACACTTGGCTTCCTGCAATGCTGCACCCTGCCAGCTCAGCAATTCCCAGCTCCCCCTGTTCCCAGCTGAGACATGGAGATGGCAACAAGACAGAAACGCACACATCAGCACAGCTGTTCTTCCTACAAACATTCATACCTTTCAGGTAGGTGGGAGAGGTGAGTTGGACTGAACAAAGACCTAATCCACCCTGTTTCTCCTTCACCATGGGTGTGCCTAAGAGCTTGTACAGAGACATCTGACAGCAGAGGCACACAGCCCAGCAGAAGTCTCAAACATGGATGTTCTGCAGTTACAGAGCCCATTTTCCTTCAGCATCCTCCCTTCCTTCTAACACAATGTTATGTTACCAACAGCTGTGAACAAAACTCCCGTTCCCCCCAGCAGCCCTGTGTTCACACCAGTAAGGCACCAGCACAGAACCAGAGGCTGACCCCCAAACCTTCCCCTCACAGCACGATGCTCGGGCAGGAGGCCAAGCACTGGCTGGGGAAGGAACATCACGTCTGCAAGGAATCGGGGAGCAGTTTGTGTCTCTCTTGCTCTCTCCTCTGCTGTTTTACAATACACAACCAAAACCTTGATGATCTGAATTCCTTCCCAGGCACTCCAACCCAGCAAAAGGAAGCCACAGCTTCCAGAGAGCTTATATTGTTTATTTCAAGACCTGACACTTCCTTCCACTTTCTTTATCCCAAACCTAATGGACACACTAGTATTTAAATGTTACGGATCTAAACAGAAGGTACTAAAATAACCTTATTTTTATAAAATAGGAAGAATATTTCTTCTTTTCTTCATTTGAAATTATCTTTTTATATGTGGTTTTAATAGAGTGGTTTTATATACTGCACTTCATTTCCTGCTACTGCCATTCCTTTAAACAGAGGCTGGCTCTGATCACTTTGGTGCTATGAAAACAGAGGGGAAAAAAACAAAGCACTTTCATGGGCATAAGTAGATCTATTGAGTGACTGACTCAGATAAATCTTCCCTTAAGAAACTGGGGAAGAAGTTACATAAAGGCTAATGCGTTTAACTACTCCAGTTTCGCTGGCTATCACACATGCACACAGACACACACAAATGAACACTCTCTTCCATCCCCATCCATTTTATGGATCAGTCTTATACATGATACCTGAGAACACAAACGTTGCTTTCCAGAAGACGTCCATCTGCAGCAGCACAATGAAGTCTAAGCTTTGTAACAGAACACAAAAAACTCCTCTCTGTCAAACCTTAGAGAACTTATCCACAACTCACCCTCAACCCATTACAAAAAGCTTCAGGTACAATCCATGCCCACAGGGAAAGATCCTTTGGTTTCTTTCTCTTGCAAATATGCACTCATTTGATAAGTTCCTGGATGGCAAACATTATATGGAGAGGTTATGGCCCTACCTTCTCCCAGGTACACTGCCCTCAGTTTGATTATTTCCCACAACCTGCTGCATCTTGGATCGTTCGATGTGTTCCACATAGGTCTGGATCATCTGAGAAGAGGAAAAAATACGTGAGGCAAACAGAATAAAACAAAAGACTCCATTGGACTCCATGATCATTATGGGTCCCTTCCAACTTGGGATATTCTGTTATTTCTGTTTTTTGAATATTGTTTTCCAGCATTTACTTCCAATTACTTAAAATTTCTTTTAAAAAGTGCTATCTGATGTTCAGACAGAACCTCCCGTGTTCCGGTTTGCACCCTCTGATTCTTGTTCTGGCACTGGGCACCACTGAAAAGAGCATGGCTTCATCCTCCTTGCACCCTCCCTTCAGATAATGTTGATGCTCTCAAGTTTCTGAAGCTCTAGTCACTGTCAGGATGAAAAACCCAATTCTCTGATGTGGTTTTATGGGTAAGCTAAGAGTTTGTTTATTTGGAAGGAATCAGGCAACAGCTTACCTCTGTGTGACGCTGATGTAAAGCATTATACTCTTTCTTCATTTCTGATTCACGCTCCTCCAGCCGTGAAACTGCCAAGAAAAGATTCCACCCATCAGCTAACATACAGATCTAGACATGCTCCATGCAAGAGAAGCAATGAAACCTGCACTACACTAGTGTGGATATGTCGCACCCTGTAGATTGCTCTGATTTTTATACCAAAGAAAGGGACAGCCACAGATTTCAGGCTTTCCACAAACTACATTAAAACAAACAAGAAAAAACAGCACATGAAGAATATCTGCAAGTATATGCTCATGGAAAGCAAACTACATAATCGTATCTGGTGCACAACTTTGCTTACTCTGATCTGCATAGTTTTTGGTCTTCAGCTCCAACTGTCGAGTCTGAAATTCAAGGTGTTCCACTTGGATTTGTAGCTCTTTCTTCTCCTGTTCCAGTGCATCTTCAAACTCTATGAACTTCTGTACAGGGAAAAACCAGAGAAGGAAGCAAGGATGAGGAACAGACCTAAACGTATTTGACTTTTCCTCTTCTCTCCTCCTATACTATGTGTGCGTATATATACATATATATATGTACACACACAAAAAAAGCAAGAGATAAGAATTTCTATGTGCTTTAAGTTAAAACAGCATTTACTCAAGCTAGAAATACTTATCTTCTAAAATAAAGTAAAAGATGTACTTTGTGTATCATTAAGATATAATCTGCTGGCCAATGCAAGTTATGTAAACCAACACGGTTCCATCATCTTCAACAACACCTTTATCATGCTAGGCTGAATTTGGATTCCTGTTAGTTTTATGTCAGAAAAGCCAAATTCTGTGTCTACGGTCACGCATTTAGAAGTGCCTACGTCAGAAATCTCCTTCAGACATCAGAAAGTTCCCACTATTAATGATGTTGCATCTAAATTTTGCAGGAAACATAAAAGCCTTGTGGAAAACCAACCCACAACCGTCACACCTCACAGTCTCCTTTGCAATCCACTTCCCAGATCTCAGACCAGAGGTTTTTTCAGGCACACATCAGAGAAGGGGTAGAGAGTTACATGGTAAAAACCAGAGCAACTTTGACAGGTGATTCTATAAGGATGGCACATTCAGCTCCAGAGCTGCTAAGAAAAACTTGAGTCTTACTTTTTCAGTTCTGTAAGTTGAGTTATGCCTCAATTGGTGCAGAATGGAAGCAGTGAGTGATGAGACCTCACAGCAAGAAAATCCCGGCCAGTCTTCTCTGGGCATCAGTAAAAAAGAAAAAGTTCTAACCAAGACAGCCACACTGAGCAACAGGCCTAAAGAAGCCATTTCACTTGGTTTGGACTGGTTGAAGCTATGCTAAGAAAAGCAGTATTTCCCTCTGCCCCCTCTCAGGGTTTGCTGGAAGCACTCCATGCTAATGCTCTGTTGACAAACTTCCAATTACAGCCCAGCGCTAAATCCCTCTCCCTTCTCACTTGCTTGGCTTTCACTCTTGTGCAGCTCTCCTGGCACAAGGTGCCCATCTCTTCCCAGCTCCCCACCCAGGCGTGTGCCACCCAGCCAGGCAGGAATTGTGCTTGGAGTAGCAATAAACTTTAACTGACTCTAAGGAAAACATTCACAGAACTCTCAACAGTAAAACAGGAAGCAAAAGAAAGCAGGAGACCAATTTTATTCCCACTATGTAGGTCAACTTTAATAGGATTCCTGGATTTGCTACCGTTGCTTTGGTTTAGTTTAGTGAAACCGATTGGAAGATTAAACATTCCACACTAAGGCTCTTCTTAGTCCTGTCTGTCTTGCAGCCTCAAAGTACTCAAACAAACTGCAAACTAGCAATGAGCCGACCACGTGGAGAAGAAACAGAGACAGCAGCATTAAAAATTAATGCCACTCTAAGTGTTCTCAGGGAAGAAGAGCATCTCAGGTGAGTGCACTGCAGCAATATCCTGCTCCATCTCCTACGGAGATCGAACACCAGCTCTGGGCACAGGGACCCAACGGCTCCTCACTCTGTCTGGCTCCAAAACGCTTCTTGGCTGTTCCTCCATCAGAATCTTCCAGCCAGTGTCTCCCCCTGCATCAGAAAGTCAAGACAAGCAAATAAAGTGGGTGCCGTGGGAGTGGCCACCCAGCAAGCATGGGGACATGGAGGCACTGTTCTCTAAGGAACCGAGAGAGACCTGAAACCCAGCTGCCCTGGTCCTTATGGGTGACTTCAACATTGCAGATGTTAACTGACAGTAACACACAGCTATCTATTTTCCACACATATGTTTACAAACTGCACCAGAACAGAAGGAAGGGATGCCATGGAGCCTGGACAGGCTCAAGAAGTGAGGCCTCAGGAACAGGTAATTCAAATGATGTTGAAGGGAAAATCTTCCTTTCTTTTCTACCCCACTACAATGAAATCAATGGGTGAACTGGAAGAACAAAGAGCCCACTCCCACTTGTCCTGGGAGAGCAAAGCCGAGCACAGCATTACTATTTTTTCCAATCCCTTCATACTTGCTTTCAAAGGATAATTTTCCAGCAGTTATAGGAGCCAGATATATTTTAAACAGTTAGTAATGATGGAACATGACGCTGCTGTACACATACAAATTAGTCTTGCTGGAGCCTCTCCCTGGATTTCAAGCAGGATCGCTGGTCTCTAACATCTCAGGATAAGGTTACAACCAGCACCATGGTTCACACGCTCATCGTTAAATGGAAAACAACGAGCACAAAATCATCTTAAGTGAAAGAACGAGTATTCCTCTGCAAAGCAGCGGTACACTGGAGATGGCTGAGCTTCCTGCATTACTGGCTTTCAGAGGAAGAAAATGACTAAAAATAGTAGCATGCGGTCAGAAACCATCATATCATATTAACAATAAATCAGGCAGAGTGAGCTAGGTGTGCATATATGCAGAAATCTTATTATAAGGTCTTAATCTGGGCTGGCTGGCAGCACGTATTACATGCTGACGGGAACAGCAGCAGCTCAGTCGTCACCTTACCCTGCGGCTGGGCAGAGAGCAGCGCTGGGATGCACTGCCCGGGAGAACAGGGAGGATGCACAGCTGGATGCACAGCTGGACGCACAGCTGGACGCACAGCTGGATGCACAGCTGGACGCACAGCTGGACGCACAGGTGCCTGTGAGGAGGGGGCTGTCTGCAGGGCAGGAAGGACTCACACCGCATTCCACTCCCCACCTGCAGGAAGGCTGTCAGCCAGGGAGCCAATGCAGGCTGTGCAGCCTCCAACTCACAATTTGGGGCAGTAATTAACTGGCAATTTGGGAAGTTACGTTGACAGTATTCTGTCTTAGGAGGCCAAGACAAAGAAATAGGGCAGAACCCACTGGTGGCAGGACGCAGTACTGCCTGGTGGGCAGATGCTTTGAGCTACACCCCACGCTCAAATCTTTGCTATCCTCCCCAAAGAGAAACACTCCTCTGAAGGAACACCTCCACCTGCACAGGAGCACACAGCCTCAGTGAAATAACATCCCCTTGACAACTGCAGCCCTTAAGGGCTTTTGCTTCTCTTGCTAATTTCAAGGATTCACAAGCACATCTTTTATGTGTTAGCTACTTTATAGTTGTAGATTGGTCTTCAAATGCTTCTGTGAAATCAAATGCTGTTATTTTGGCATATATCAATAAAAGCATCTCCTGGATTCCTATTCCAAGGGATCTGAGCCTTTTTTTGAAGAATGAGATGCTCTGCCCTTTAAATGCTCTCCATGAAGCAGGCCTGGTGCTATGGCAGAGCCAGGGCAGGCAGATGGGCTCTTCTCAGCCCTGACACAGCTCTGCCCCCGCACACCATGGATCACTGTAGAGGAGCACAAAGGGAGCACGGGCAGCTAACAGAGCTCTTCAAGGCAGCCTTGTGGTAAGTGGGGCTGACAGGGCAGGAGGTGCTACTCGAGTGCAGCAGATGAGACCGGACTGGGAGATGCCACTCATGAAGAGAATCAAAACATCACACAGGAGGAACGAAGCGATGCTGATGGTCAGAGAGGAGCTGGGACTGGGCAAGGGCATGCAAACATCGTGACTGCAATGAGAAGACTTGAGAGAAGGGAGCTGAGCACAAAGCAAAGATGAGCCCCAGGTCAGCTGCAACACAGTGTGAGGAGACAGACAGACGTGCTGCCATCTCCAGCCAACAGGATGTCACACAGGTGAACACGCAGGGTGATCACACCAGATAAATCCTACCATTGTCATTTTGAACAGTGCAACACTCCAATTCATGCTGAAGCCTTCCAGGAAAGCCACCTGCTATTGCAGCCCCACACGCCCAGGGATCAAACCAGGCACAGCCAAGTGTCACCCAAACCAGCTGCACACAGATCCCTCCATGGGGCACTCCAACCTGACCCTCCTCCAGCAGGCAGCGAGCAGAGCTCGGCTCGTGCCACCAACACAATGGAGACCAAAGGCAGGACTGGTTTCTATTAATACTTCAAAGGCACAGATATCTCATGGAGGCAGAAGTTACTTGGAGTAAAAGTCAATGCTGGCACAAGAACAAACCAGTAAAAACAGGCTGCAAGTTAAAAAAAAAAGAAAGTGGAATTCAGGAGGAGGTCACTTTTAGAAGAGCAGACGCAAGAGGTTTAAGTAATGGCTTTAAGACAAAGCCTGATACATTTATGAAGCAGCTTCTGTAATGCAACTGCCTGCAGTGCTGAGGAATGGGCTGCTGAGTCAGCAGGTCCCTCCCAGTTCTGTGCTCCTACAAGTGGGTGCCATCCTAACACCCGCTACAGAGCAGGAAGAAAATTCCTATGCAAGGTCCTATGCATAAGCTGCAGATGTCACTAAATAGTGGGAGCTGCTGGCTCCCTGGAGTGTAGGGAGGCCTTGCAGTGAGAGCTTGACGAGTTAGTGGGATGTGCATTAGGCTCCACATGAGGATTAACAAGGGAAGTGCTGTACTCTGCACTGGGACAGGGCAGCCCCAGCTCTGTGCAATGACAGGAGTGGCACAACAGAGGTGCTATAAAGGAAGGGAAGAAGATCGCTCACCTGGAGCAGAAGATCTCGGATTCACATGGGAAAGCTGCACCAAGGGGGGATCTCCAGAAAGAGACCCTTGCCAACAGCAGTCAGCCCCTAAATGGGCTCTAGGAGAGGTGCAGCCATTACCCTGCGCTCACACAATGCAAAGCAGGTGGAAGAACACGGCAATACTGAAAAGCTGACGCTGTTCCACAGCTTCAGTGTTTTGGAGGTCAAGGAAAAGAAATGTGACATTCTGAGCCCTGCAATCACAGACTGACTGCACTGCTTCATTTCAAGGGACTTCTGACTTCAGTGCTCTTGTCCGGGTGCTTCTGCTGCCCTATTTTAGAGCAAATGGAAAATATTGAGTCACTCTGCAGTCAAAGTGTCCAGAAAAGCTTCGCTTTTGGCTGAGAGTATTTTGAAAGATACTGAATGCAACCATCCTGGGGAAATGAGTGGCAGAACATGGAGACAGAAACCTCTGCTTCAGAGGAAGGGAAATGAAGGCTGTGCAAGCTGCCCCAATGGAGCAGGACATGGCTGGGTGCACGCTTATGTAAAACAAGATCTGGTGGTTCTGCAGTAGCGGGAACAGGAGGATACGACACAACTTTTATGCCAGAGAATAACATCCACTGCTGGTTTCAGTTCACTTAACATCAATAAACTAACGATGTAATCAGACGCCCATGACATGATATTGCAATACAGGAACAAATTACTTTGTGATCACCGACTCCCAGCTCCCCAGCATTGCTGCAGCTGTTGAAATGATCATTGATACACGCAAAGAACTCAACAGCAAGGGATTGAACATCGCTCCTGGAGGTGGAACCCCCACTGAAGGTGGGGCTGGAAGCTGCAGACCCAGGACAGGCAAAGCACACAGCGCCGAGTGCTGCTCAGGGACGGAGATGGGCTTCCCCTGCTACAGAAGTGCAAGGCGTGCTCTGGTGGGGGGTGCATTTCTCTGCTTACAATGAGCTGATGAACAGCAGAATTCTCTGTAGCATAAGAGATTTTCACTTCCATAACACGTAATCCACTGCACAGGAAGAGGCACACAGGAAACTGCTGCAGGTAATGGTGTGCTTTGGTCACACACAAAGGGAATGACAGCTGTATCTCACACACGTGAGCTGATAGCAGAGGCTACACAGGGGGCAAAACCCATTTGTTCTCATAGAAGCACATTATCTATTCCTTTCTGCTAACAAGGCCCTATGCAGATACTTTTTTGCCCATTCAGCTCAGATGCACCTGAGGATGACAGAGTGCTTTTACATCTGCCAACAGCACCATGCTGTGGGTCTGAGCGTCCCTGCAGGACGTAAATGTTGTCACCACATCTGCTTCCAGGAGCAGGCACAGCAGGAAGCAGCACCCCGTGTACCTGGTAAACTGAGAGCAGAAAGATACGAGTCCAAAGATGCAGGATCCATCCATGGGGCTGTTCCACCCCACGCCCCGAGCCCCACTCCTCCCCAGCAGCAGCACATTTCCAAGTATTTAATTCTCAGAAGCTACAAAATACCGGCTTGTGGAATGAAGTCCCACACTTGGAATTGCTTTTCAATCCCTCCCTGCCTTCATATGAATTTGAAAAGATCAGCTGTAAGTTTTATTAACACATACTTAAAACTTAAGGCTACAACCCAAATTGACCAGCATTAGTACAGGGCGATAAATGTCCTGGGCTCACGTCCTCACCATCCAGCACCCAGAGCACCTCCATTGAAATACTGCACAGCGCTTTACTCTGGAGTCATGAAGGGATTTCATTTACCACATCTAAGCAAATCAAAACCCGACTCTGAGCAAGACTCCTGGGACGGAAAAAACCCTCTACTCTCCCAGTGTTAAAACACAGCCAATACAGACGCATACATTCCTTTCCCAGCAGCTTTGCAAAGACATGCTGATGACACGACAGCATTACACTTCTAGCGGTACCAATGTGTCCGGCACGTCGCAGACCGGCCCTGCTGGAGGCCGGAGCCGCCCGGCTGCGCCTATGGCCAGAAAGATGCCGGTGGTGTCGGCGGACTCGAGCGCTCAGTGCGGAGCAGCGCGCTCAGCTCGGCTCCTTTGTCCCCGCATGAGGCGCTGTGCCCCGATGCCGCCCGCTCCCAGCACCTGCCGCAGCCCCGGGGATCCGGGACCCGCAGCACCCGGGGAAAGGCCGCTGAGATCAGACAGGGAACCATCTCCAGGGCAGGGGAAGTACAGGGAAGACATCAACCATCTGAGGGCCGCGTTTAAACCTGAAACCGGCAGGAATCCTCCAGTCATCCCCGTGCAGCCGGTGTTCGAGCTCGGGGCAGCGCAGCAACGCGGAGCCATTCCCAGCTATTCCCAGCCATTCCCAGCCATTCCCAGCTATTCCCAGCCATTCCCAGCCATTCCCCTTCCCCTCCGCACGGGCTGTGCGGAGCAGATGGAGCGGAACCGGGAGCGCGGCCTGCGATGCGGGTACCGCCGCAGCACATCACATCACATCGTATCACATCATCACATCGCATCGCATCATATCATCGCATCACATTGCATCACATCCCCGGCCTTTGGCGCCGCGCACAAGATGGATGCCGGGCCCCGTTGGCGCTGGGCCGCTCTCACTCACCTCCTCGGCCTGTTTGCGCAGCACCTTCTCCCACTCGTACTGTGTGAGCAGCTGCTCATTGTCCTCCTGCAGCAGCTCCAGCTCCACCTCGTGCTCCTGGTTATCGGTCAGCACCGAGTCCAGGTTCTCCAGCACCGTCACCACCAGCGGCATCAGCTCCTTCACCACCTCCTCATTGTAGCAGTGGATGAGCCGCTCGAACTCGCGGTAGATGCTGTTGGCCAGGCCCGACACCCGCTCCGACATCACCGACCCCGAGCAATAGTCGTTGCCCGGGTACCCCCCCACGCCGCCATCATCCAGCTGGATCTCCAGCATCGTGCCAGCCCCACAGCAATGCGCTGCGCCCCGCGTCGATCCGCTCCGTTCTGTTCCGATCCGCTCCGTTCCAATCCGCCGCTGCCGAGACCCACCGCGCTCTGCCCGCCAACGGGACCCAATGAGCCGCGCGGCGCCGCCCCGACACCGAGACGCGGCGCTGAGCGGACGGAGCTGCAGCCGGGCGGGGTGGGGCGGAGCTGCGGCATCCCCGTGTGCGCCGTGCGGGCCGCGCTGCCGCCGTGTGCATGTATGGAGCCGCCAAGGGGCGGGGGGGGGGGGAGTCACAGAACGATGCGGGGCCGGAACGAGCCGAGCTGGAGAGCGGCAGGGGAACACCGGGAACACACAACATAACAAAACACAACAACACAACACAACAGCACAATACGGCCCGACCCCCAGCCCTGCACGCACCACCCAATCCCGGCGACGGGGAGCCGAGTCCCGTGAGCTCCGGCAGCGCGGGCCTATATAGGAGCGATATTTCTGGATGGGAGGAGTCAGGAGCTATAAGCTCATTTTGCAGCTCAATTAGTGATGCCCCAAACGCCTCCAGACCTGAACGTCTCTGCCCAGAGCCTGTGAAAACCAGGGCACTCCTGTGCGCCTGCATGTAACAGTAGTTTCAATGTAGGTAATGATCCTTCAAGGTGAAGTGCCTGCGGGTTCTGCAGCAAAAGGGTTTGATGGCCCCATTGAGGCGGGGATGGATCCAGAGAGAAAAACAGGGAAAACTGGCTGCCTGCCGTCCCCTTGGTCACCCCCATAGGACCCCACTGAGCTCCAGGCCCTTCTCAGCTCCATTGCTCCTCTCTGGACACACTCCAGGGTCTCAGAGTCCCTAATGCTCCGAAAAAACAATAAAGGAAGTTGTCCAAGGAGAGGTGAAAAGAACCTCATCGCTTATTCACTGCAGGGAAACATCTTCAGTTTGGGGGGTAAACGGAAGAGAAACGGCTGCATAAAATGACAGCTTACAGACAGGAGGAGGCTGTCAGGTGTCACGGTGTTATTAAAGGCCACAAGAGCACGAAGGGAAGGAGTGCAAGAGTGGGATTAGGGCAGGGGAGCTCCTGAGGGCTGCCAGCAGATCTGCAGCCTGCGTTCGATCTGTGTGAAACCCACATGGCACAGTTTGACTTCAGCACATTGGCACATCCTGAGCACAATGGAGTTATTGGTGCGAGGGCAGTGCCTGGGGGATCCCAGCTATTCCGTGCTGTGTAACAGCAGCAGAAAACAGCTGCAGAGAAACCTCAGAGTGCTCTGTGAGATCTCAGCTGCAGCTTATCTTGGGCTTTGGAGTCTGAGCACAGGGACAGCAGAAATCCATCTCCTGTCCTGCACTGAGCTGGGCCCAGCAGGGCAGGCAAACCAGGGCCTGATCTTTGGGAAGGCTCCTGACGTGGATGTGAGTTAGAGCTCAAAGATGAGTGTGATTCCACAATCATTATTGTCATCCTACAGACTCCACGTTACACAAAGCGGAAGGCACTTAAACCTGCCCTAAAAGCATCATTGCAGTGGGAATATCACATCTCACCCGTGATTCACGGCCTTAAGCCCTGCAAACACTCCATTCTATGTGATGTCATTATACCTATATTGCTAGCATGCTGTAGATTCGGTGCACGACGACTTTAAAAAGACACATTTAAGGCTTGTCTCACAGAAAGGAAGAAGTGACCATGAAATATTATTATTTCATCTGAGATGTACTTAGTTATGGAATGGAGCACTGATGAATCACGAGGCAGCTCTGCTCCGAGCATCGTGCAGAGGAGCTCATGGGCTTCTCTGGGACTGCAAACCTCCCTCTGAGGAATCTTAACTGCAAGAAACCTGGCCTGAAGGTTTGGTCCCCATTCCCAGTGTTGTGACAAGAGTCACCTCAGTTCTCTGTTACTTTACTTCAGATAACCCACTGGGTGACCCTTGTGCTGGTCTCTTACAATTGGATCTAGGAGGTGCTGGCTGCCTGTGTTTATGATGAAAGAGCAGCAGTGATGTGGGTCTGTGTGAGGTCACAGTCATTGCTGGGTTGGGAGGGTTTGGCCCCCAGCTGTCGAGCAGAGCTGGTGCTCTGGTGAGCGTACTGCACACAGACACTGAGCTGTGAGCATTCCTTGTTGGAGATCATCCTTTGGGAGCCCACTGCAGGCACCGCTGTGGCGTGTGTGTGAGCTGGGCACAGCCCGGACTGACCAGGCCAATAAGGTGAGCTGGGTTTGGTGCTGGGCGGCTGCTGGAAGGAGTCTGAGCAGAACAGCTGGGCTGGGGAGGAGCTCCCAGCTCAATGGAGGCCCTTCCGAGTGGCTGTTTGCAGGGGAAATTGATTCCTTGTGAGATTCTGTCACACGTTTTGGTGAGGATGATGAACTGCCATTACTGCCCTGTGTGATGCTGCAGTGCAATGGAAAGCACAGCAGTGATAATGGGGTATCAAAGTCCTGGGCTGCAGCAGGTGAGGATAAGCCCGAGTGCAGCAGCTGTGGGGCACAGAAAGGAAGGAAAAAACTGCTGACCATTGGAAGGGCTCAGGCAGGCAGTGATCTCCAGTCAGACACCCTCACCTGCACTGCCAACCTTTCAGTGATGTCTGGGAGGGGTTTGCATGTGCCTGAGCTGCCCTGGGTTGGCCCTGCCATCCCACCAGGTGCTCAATCTCTGCTTCAAGCCGTGACTGAGCATCGCTGCTACAGCCCTGCAGAACTGCTGCTGGTCCCCAGCCTTTGTTTTAGACATTAGAAGGGAAGGAGAGCACAGACTTCATGGAGTGCAACTTGTGCTTTATTGACCCCCGGATCCAGCACATTTTTAACAGAACCCCCTGAAGTCCTGGTGAGATCCAGGTGCTGAGCTGGGCCGTGGGCTGTGCAGTGACATCACAAGCACAGTGAGCTCACAAGCGCTGCCTGGGGCCACGGCTGCCACCAGTGAGTGCCAGAGCCGTGAGTGCTGCGCAGAGTGTGGACACGCTGTGTCAGCCCTCGTCCCGGCTGGCAGTGACGGTGGTGGTGGCTGCTGGTGCTACCTGCTCTCACTGACGGTGTTGCCCAGCCATTGCACTGGTGTGTTAGCTGGAAGGGAGGAGAACTGCAGCTGTGCCCGGGTAAGCCAGAACTGGAGGTTTCTCAAACATGTGAGTGGTAGCACTGCATCCACTGCAGCTGCAGCAAGGGTAGATGATGGAGTCCTTCTCATGGCAGGAACACAAAATGTGTGCTGCAAGGTATATGACTGCTGGTGGGATGGAGAACAGCACTTGCTGGGGAAGTCATGGCACTTAGACACACATTGGTTCCAGAGCTGGCACAGTTCTTGCAACCAGCTGCTTCCAAGGCATTGCCCTCCTCGAGAGCCCAAACTGCATCAAAAGAAAGCTGGGAAAATGCTTATTCCTCATGATTCTTCCCTTGTAGGCACTTCCTGTAGGGTTCCGGTCCGAGAGGACTCTTTGGGGATCCAAGCAGTTCGAGCACAACTGTCTCTTTGCAAGAGCAGGGAATTCCTCTGGAGATAACCCAGACGGGCTCTAAGAATTTCACCATGTCTCAGCAAAGAGGCGACTGCTACTTCTACTTCTACTCCACCTGCACTAAGGTACGGTTGACTTTCTTCTGCCTGGGTTTTCTTCCATTTCCTCATGTTGAAGAGAAAGGGGTGGAGCAGGGGAGACCTGCTGGTGATGTTACCCTCATAGCGCTGCTAACAGCCTGGGCTAATGGCATGGACACGTTTCAGGCTGTGCTCTTATTTTCCTGTGGTTTCCTTGTGCTTGCAGGGAGACAGCTGCCCCTTCCGCCACTGTGAAGCGGCTCTGGGGAGCGAACGAGTCTGCAGACTGTGGATGGAGGGCGGCTGCTCGAGGAGTAACTGCAAGTTCCGTCACATGAGGATTGATGTGAGTGTTTGCCTAAAGATGTGCTTTCCAGCTTAGTCTACAACACCACTTTTCATGGCTGTGGTTGGGCTGAATGCACTTCTGCAGGCTGGATATGTTTGCTGTGAAAATCTTACTGGTTTCTGTTTCTAGAGGGGACTGGGAGGAGGTAAAGAAGGCAGAGAATTCAGTGCCTTAGGTATATCACAGCGGGAGATGTTTGCATTAGGAGCCAAAAGCATTTTCTCCCCAGATGCAAAAAGCTCGCATTGCTCAGCCTCCTAAAGCTGCTGGAGCTGGGTGGTAGGAGAGAGTGGCACTGCCCTCCTGCCAGCAGGGCTCGGTTGTGCCCTATCGAGCCTTCTCCATCCTGGATTTCTCCAGAGCAGTTCATTCTGGCTGCTTGGAGTAGTGAAAGGAGGGGCAGGAAATGAGGGTACAGAGCTAAGGCTCCACACAATGGTTTCTGATGGCTGTTGGAGCGCGGCATCTCCCTGCAGACCTGATGTGCCCGTTTCCATGGCCCTTTCTTTCCTTCTCTCTGCAGAAGCAGCGCAGTTTGATTCCCTGCTTCTGGGAGAACCAGCCCGGAGGCTGCCAGAAACCACACTGCGCCTTTCGTCACCTGAAGGAACGCGGTGGGAACAGACCAACTGCACTGCTGAGCCACAGTGAGTGTCCGATGGCGTGAAGCATGAAAGGCTCAATTCTGAATGTCAGTTCTGAGCGGGTGCAGGATGCATGTCACCATTCATTGGGGAGGCAGGGGAGAGTCGCGATAGTGAAATATCCGTCTGTGCTTTGGCTGTCAGAGCAGCGCTGGGCTTTTTCTGGAGTGAGGAAGATGCACTGCAGGTCTGTGCTGACTGCACAGCATTTGGGCAGCGGAAGGCAAATGTAACAAACAGTGCTTGAAAATGTGAAGCTTGTGGTTGACTGTGCTCAAACCTGCCCCCAAAGAGACGCTCATCAATCATTCCTTGTTTCTTTTCTGCCAGAAGTTGACACCAGTGGCCTTCCTCCAAAGAGCGGCCTTGCAAAAAGTCTGGGGAACCAGACAGAGGTTGACAAGGCACCAGAGAGAGGTACAGATACTCAACAGGCTCCTGGGTTTGATGCTCTGTTTTTCTACTGAGATCTGACTGTTCTTTCCCGGGACTCTTTGCAGTTGACATCCCAGTTTCCTCCCATGGCCCGGCTGGACTTAAACGCAAACGGTCGGAGGAGGAGAAGGGAAAAGCGGGGGAATCGCCCTGCAAGAAAAGAGTTAAAGGTGAGCACGAGGAACTCGTTACGGTGCCTCAGAAAAGCAGTGCTGTCATTTTGTATTGCTCTCTGTCAGACTTTTCCTTGCCCTGGATTATTACTGAGTGCAGCTATTGGGTTTCTTTGTTCCTTTGTACGCGTTGTTGGTACACAGAGATGACCGTGTGCAAAACGTGGCTGAGAATCCCGGACAGGGCATTGCAATTCCACTGGCCAAATGTATTTAACTTTGTGGAAGGGTGGTGGGACTGATAAGAGAACTTGATCTCTCTTGAGGCGCAGCAAGACAGTACCAGCTCTCTCTTCCTTTTACTTTAGGTGGGCGCAGGGTCTCTGTGAGGCCCATTGATTGGAAAAACACCTTCCCCCCAACGCGGAGACAGAAACGAAAAGCAGCAGAAATTCATCCATCTGCTGCTGAGGACGCGGATGAGCCCCCAGCTAAAAAACTACCAATGGTAAGAGCAGTGGAAAAAGCAGTAGTGGATATGAAAGGTTTACATTGCCCTTGAAGAAAAGGAAGAAATTCCAAGTGTTCTACAGCTCTTCTGTTTCCCTTGAAGGCAGCAGATGTCTCACAAGGTACTTGTGGAAACTCTGACCTGTGCTTCATACTCTGTCTTGTTTCTTCCTAGGAGACTCTTGCTTCAGTCCCGCCCGAATACACCGTGCTCAGCACCGAAGTCATAAAGCTTCCAAGCAGGTGATGACCACAACTTGTTCTTCCTTAATGCCCTTTTCCCATCAGACAGAAGTTCTTTCACACTGGGGGAAAATGGGGTGTTTGAGATGTGTCATGGCATAATGCAACAAAGGAAGAGGTCATCTGAGATCATTGAAACTGCTTTGTCAAAACCTCTGCTGAGTTCATGGGGAAAAGTACCTCAGCCAGCAAGCAGGATTTTGCAGAGGAAGATTTCTTGACATGTTTACAGACAAAGCATTGAGGGTGGCAATGTGTTTCTGCTACAAAGCCCAGCCCCTGATTGCCAGACTCAAACTGCTCTACTTGAACAGATGAAAAAGGCACCTGCTGGTTTCCTTAACTCCAAAGGCAGCCGCAGGTTAATCAAATCACCATCCCTATGTGGGTGTGAGGGGCGGGAGGGTCAACTACAGACCTCAGAGCTGAAAGCACATCTCAGAAATGTCACGTAGATTGTTCTTTTCCTTCCCACAAGTCTGGAGCTGCTCCCAGGAAGCCATGCAGACCCCATGGCACAGCCAGAGGAATCCAACACTACATCATGTTCCTCACAAGGGGCAGAAAATTAGCAGCTGAGCTGCACAGGGGCGGGGGAAGCAGCCATCACTGAAGACAACAACCTTGAGGAGCTTCTGATGGAGCTCACAGAAGAACTGGAAGGAGAAACTGATGTGACGTTGAGGATGTGGATGAGCTCCTTCTGGACCTGTCCGACATGACGGCTTAACACCATCGCCTGATTGGACAGTTTAAAACAACAACAATTAAAACCAGCCCTGTTCCTTTCCAGCCCTGCTCCTTTTTGTTGTTACTCTGTGGGTATTTCTGAGACTCTGCACAGTCTTAAAGCCGAGTCAAAGCAGTGACAATCAGCACTGACTGCATCCTGTTCTGATTTCCTTGTGGCTCTGAGTTCAGGTCCTGCACCCGCCGCCAGCTCTGGGTGCTGCTTCAGCATCGAGGGCACAAAGCTCCTCTGTGGGCACAGAATGGCGTCCATCCAGGGCTGAAACTTCCTCCTTCCTTCACCCTCAGCAAAACTCTGCCTTGGGCCCAATGGGAGCTCTGCTGTTCTGATTCCTTGGGCAACCCTTTGAGAAGGCAGTAACAGTGGGCTCAATAACTGAGGCTGAAGCACAGCACTCAGGGCAGGGGCTCATGGGGGAACACAACGACGGGGGATTCAGGAGCTGGGGGCAAAGCCGCTGTGCAGGGAGCGGCCCCAGCAGCCGCCGTGGCTTCGTGGTACCCCGGTGGTCGGGGCCTGGGCGGCCTCTGGCGGCGGCATTGCTGGCACAGCCCTTACGTTCCTTTCCATTCCCTCCCGTTCCCCATCCCATCCCATCCCACCCCATCCCATCCCCATCCCATCTCTATCCCATCCTATCCCATCCCCATCCCCATCCCATCCCACCCCATCCATCCCATCCCATCCCATCCCATCCCATCCCATCCCATCCCATCCCATCCTATCCCATCCCATCCCATCCCATCCCATCCCCATCCCGTCCCTTTTCGTTCCTCCCCGCCCACCCAGCGGGGAGGATGCGGGATCATCTATGAAGGTGCGGGGCCGGGCAGAGCTGCGGGGTGTCCGTGCTGCAGGTGCCATTGCCATTGCTTTGCCCCATGTTTGGCTTTAGCGTCCTTCTACTCCATCGGATCGGATCGGACCGCACTCCGCCCGCAGCGCAGCGCACTGAACTCACCACACCAGGTCTCCGAGCCTCAGACTCACGGCCGCCATCTTACCCTCACCGCACAATGCACCACAGGACAGCACAGCACCACGAGGGGCGGGGGTGGCGGAGACGGTGATTGGACAGTAGCGGTCACGTGGGCGGGAGGGCTGTCCTTCTTGCTGCATACTCAAGTTTCTGCCAGCCTGTAAGACTTCCCCACGTAGAAACCACTTGGGAGGTTTCACAGAAGGAATGGATATCTCGCATTCAAATTTGGCTTCTTCAGGCTCAGTCACATCCTCATCACACAGCTCCTTTACTAGATTAATGGATTGCTCTTTAAGAAGGATGGAACAAGAGAAAGCAGATATTTAGAAAGAATGTAAAAAACTCTTACATTATCACCCTACTTACTCACGTCAGCATTACTGCACATGAACACTACACCTATCACCTCAAAATGCCTTAAAAAATCATTAAAAAATAATAGAAAGAAAGGAATGTTGTTAAGAAGTCAGACAATAAGACTGACAACCTGAAGAGAGCCCAGATCTTCTGATTCCCAGTTCAACATCCAAATCAAACCATGACCTTCCCATCCCGATATCAAACTCCTCGCATTACAAAATGGAAAAGAGGTTCAATGAAACACGAACACTGATAAATACTTTGGTTAAATACAGCAACTTAGCTCTGAACAACAAGTTTTCTCCTAGTAAAGGTCTCTGTAGCTCAAATGTAATGACTCAACTTAGGAGAAATTCCTTTTCCAGGATGTTCTTGCCCTTACCATTCTAACAGTGGCAAAGCTGGGGACTGAACTCTTGAGTAGTGTGCTAACTCAAATGTCTCCATTTTCTTTATCACACTTAACATCATATATATACCCTAACATTGTATATATTAAAAAAAACCCAAAACCTGTGCTCTTCTGAAACAGACAGAGAAAATGAAGAAAAAGTCAAGCTATGTTTTTTATCCCTCCACATTCAAACACAAATCTGAAGACTAAAGGTAGAAAATCAACCTCCTAAGAAAATAATCTGTTTTACTTAGCAAAAGTAAATCCCAAAAGACAAGCTGGAGATTTTGTGGGCACAAAGGTAGGTAGGTAGGAGTTTTTATTTTTGTCAAAGGTCCTGGTGGTGTTTAACTTCCTTGACATTAAAGCAAAGGATGTTAGCTGGTTTATAACATAATTTAAGCGAAATCATCATCAGAAGCATAGTTACCTTTAACTGTAAGATGGGCACGAGATTCTGCCCTTTATGCTACAAATTCGATTTCTGCTGCATCATTGACTTGGACACGTGTGTAAGTCAGCAAGTAGGTCTTTACTGAAGCAGAGAACCACAGAGTCACTAAGGCTGGAAAAGACCACTAAGGTCATCTAGTCCAACCTCCAACTCATCCCTACCAAACTGTGCTCTTGAGAGCAAACCCACAACTATACTTGGCTTCCTTGAGCAAAGAGTTCTGAGGCACATGGCCAGGCTGAGCATCACCCATCTGGTTTCACAGCATCACTGCCTGTTCTCTCATGTCAATGAAACCACCCATTCCCCCACATCCACATCCCCACCAAAGTGTAATCTAAACATGGCTTCTACAAGGACTGACCGAATGCGGCCACTGTCACCATTAAAGTACCTGAGACAGAAGGATCACACTCACTGTCAGACAAAACCCCTTTGGAGAGGTGAACTGACTGCTCTGTTCACCCCCACTTTGGAAAGAACTGCACTCATTTCCTACCTGCTCCTGGCAGTGTGGGATGGTGGGATAGCATCACACTTCCCACACTAAGCTTCCCACCATGTCACTTGTTCCACCATAACCTCAGTCCCAAAACAAAAGGGGAACTCCCTTCTGAACTTTCTTCACTTCATTTCAGATGTCCTTTCTGCTTGATCTCCAACCCACCCCCCACTCAGGAGAAAGATCACCCGCTTACACCCTACCATCTTGCCGCATTCTGATGTTGTCATCAGCCTTCAGCTTGTCGTCATCTTTGTACCACTGGGTCTGAACCTCATCGTGTGAAATCTCACAGACAAAAGATGCACTCCCATATTCATTCACTTCCACATCTTCCAGTGGTTTAACAATCTTGATATCTCCAGCTGTGAAACACTAGAGATATATTTGTCAGGGTATTTCCAGAACTGAGTGCAGCATCTTTTCCTTACACATATTTGCTTGGAAAATAAGTAGGATTATGTTTTATTCTAAACCATCATCCATTCCTGATTCATTTCTCTCTTCAACACAGTCAATGCATTATTGCCCTGGAACTTAAAGATAGACTTACTAGCTACAATGGAGCTCCCTGCAAACACTTTTCACGGAAACCAGAATCTCATTTATTCTAAAACCTTTCAAGCAAAATTAAAGGTAGAAAAACAATAGGATGGAATGAATCTTTAAGGTCATTTAGTTCCAATGCCCCTGCTATAGGCAGGGACATCTCCCTCCACACCAACTCTTCTCCTCAGGGTCAAGGCTTCTCTCAAATCATTCTCCTCTAAGCCTGTGCCTGTGCTTGGGATTGCCCTGACCCAGGTGCAGGGCCTTGTACTTGGCCACACTCAAGTTCATGAGGCTGCCAAGGGCCCACCTCTCCAGCCTGTCCAGGTCCCTCTGGGCAGCATCCCTTCCCTCTAGCACATCAACAGCACCGCTCAGCTTGGTGTCATCTGCAAACTTGCTGAGGCTGCATTTGATTCCACTGGCCATGTTGCCTACAAAAATGTTAAATAACACTGGTCCCAACACCACCCTCCACCTGGACACTGAGCTATTGACTGCTGCTCTCTGAGTGTGACCATCCAGACAGTTCCCTATCCTGCAACTGGTCCATCCATCAAAACCATTTTTCTCCAGTTTGGTGACCAGGATGTCATGCAGGACAGCATCAAATGCTCTGCACAAGTCCAAGTAGATGATGTCAGTTGCTCTCCCATTATCCACTGATGCTGTTACTCCATCATGAAAGGCCACCAAGTTTGTCAGGCATGGCTTGACCTCGATGAAGCCATATTGGTTACCACCAATCACCTCATCTTTATTTTCCAAACAACAAACCTGTCTGAACCATTGGCTTCTCTGCATGCTCATCATTAGTCTCTCCTTAGCTTGTGTGCCCACAATGTATGGGGAATGTCAGCCACAAATCTTACCTAGGGGACGTCTTTGCTTCAAAATCCCTTGAACATCACACAATCCCTTTTAAATCTCCAGGTCTGCACTTATTTATGTCAGAATCAGACCATATTTCTGTGCTGCTATTTCCCTTTCATTCTGAAGGGCTCGGATACAACTTGGATTAACCTCAGGAGCAGAGTTCCTGCATAAAACAGCCAGTACTGAAACAGCAACCCAACCTGGTTGCAGACTGAGAGAGAAAATGAGAGTTCACCACTTGTGAATAATGAGACTTCTCTTATTTCCCTGGGAAGTAATGCCCCCTTTTTTACTTTGATGGAGCTCTTTCCTATCCTAGAAGGGAAAATATCAAGTCAAATCTACATTAGTCCTTCCATCTCTGCACTGGGCAAAGGCAGCCTTCAGATCTATGCTTAATTCACCCAATTCCCTAGAATTAATGGAACTGTACTTACTGGAACATATGCTGAAGCTTAAGCACAGTGCAGTGTTTTCAACATGTAGGAATGGCTATAGAACATGCATAAATTCTTGCTGACATATGACAGCTTAAAGCACTGCGGAGGACTGTTAACAAACTCGTTTGGACATCATCTTGAATAAATGACGTTATCCCCAAGTAAGGGAAGGAACAGCTGAGCACCGGGGAGGTACACAAAGTGCCAGAGCAAATTCTCACACTGTCAGGTGCAAAGAAAACTGAGATTTCACCCTAAAAGCCAGATCACAACAAGGCTACAAAATCCTGGCTGACAATTTCTGTGTTAGAGATGAAGCTCAAGACTGTACTCCAACCAACAATATTTTGTACAGCAAGACCTCAGGAGTTCACAAGAAACCAAACACAAACTTCAATTTAAACTTGATAAATGAACTCAGGACATAATAACTAAGAGTGCTGATCTGGGCAAGTAAAAGACCATAGAGAAAAGAGAGCAGTGCAAAAGCTATCAGGCAAAAGCTCAGACTCGCATCCTTTGGAAGTGAAATTAAAGGCTCTCATTCATTTCCAGAGAAGTCAGAAAGGAAAATTCCATTACATGCCATACCTTGAACCACTTGATGTCCACCTTGGGCCTGGACAGCTCACACTCAAATGTGACCTTGTCCTTCTGAGTGATGCTAATGTCTGCCAATGGTCTGCTGATTTTCACAGGCAATTCTGAGAAGTAGAAAGAAGGATGTGGATTTAGTTGGGAATGAGGTCTCTAGGAGCATCTGGCATAAGGAATAATGAAAGGCAGTGCCTACTCTCCATGCTTACTAGAACTTGTAATTCACAACAATAAAACCTGCAGTTCTGAGCCCATTATCATTACTTGTGCTAGGGACAATCATGTTACAACAATCCTCTTCATATTGGAGGGATATTCTGGTGGCAATGGCCCAGTGCATAACATTCTTTGCAGCTGGAAGGAAAGCTGGTTCTGCTGTTCAAGTAATCTGGGACAGGAGCAGATAATGACACCTTGCACCAACCAATACCGGTCACAGTGAGCCTCCCCGATGAATTAATGCCTTCTGCTTTAAAGGAAATGAGTCCTGCATCTTCAAGGGTCACAGAAGAAAGTGTCAAGGAATGTTTCTTCCCCTGGACACCCATCGTGAAATTTGGTGCAGGCTTCAGCCGCACGCCATCCTTCTGCCAAGTCCCTTCCACATCCTCATGGGACACCTCCACCGAAAAGGTGACAGTTCCCTTCTCAGGGAATTCCAGGGGCTGCAGACCTTTCACCAGCTTCATCTGCCACACTGAAAGACAATGGGGACAGGTTGGAGATCTCACACCAGCAGCTGAGAAATAGAATCATCAAAGGAATCAGAGAAAGGTGTAGGTTGGAAGGGACCTTTGAGATCGTCCAGATCCAACCCCCCCCTGCTTTAGGCAGGGATGCTTCCCTCTACACCAGATTGCACAAAGCCCCATCCAGCCTGGCCTTGAATGCTTGAATAGCATCAGGACTTCCAAAACAAGTTACTTCCCTCTTCCTCTCCCAGGTACAGTATCTGCTAATTAAGCAACAGCCTTTGCAAAGAAGAAAACTTGTTCATAACCAGGTCCATGGGTGCTCTTAAATGGATTCTTCCAGATGGAAAAAACATTTCAGGTGGCCTCCTAGATTTTACCCCTTTTTGTGTTGCACACAAGACTGAAAATAAATTACTTTTGCAAAGTTCTTCTTGTCATAAGGAAACAAACATTTGGGGAATGGCAGAATGGGGTAAAATTTACCGTCACGTCAAGAAATTTGAAATATCACTCACATGTTCTTGGTGTGATGTTTCTGCTATAATTATTTGGACTAATTAAGCTTTTCCCTGATGAAAGCCTAGAAGTATATCACAAGAAGGACCAACTTACCCATGACCTTTTATTTGTCTTACTCAAGCATCTCCTCCTGACCAAAACTGACAATAAAATATTCAGCCAGACTACAGGTTTGAGCAGCTGGGTTGTTTCTAGGATCTCCTGCAATCTCAAGCTTGGAACACACACTTGTCTTTTGACTAAGTGTCTTTTACAGTGCAGTAAAACAACAGGTTTTCACATGGCTATTCCTCATTTACCTTGCTCTGAACTCATTCACAAACCATGCGGGATCAGTCCAGGGAGAAGGGGAGGAGAGGGGAAGGGAAAGGGGAAGTCCACTGTCCTCTAAAATCAGGCTTCTTAGCCTAAAGCTCAACAGCAAATAGCAGTCCACTTGCCCACATTGCTAGACTCCGAGCATTTAAAGAACATCAGCTTACCTCATTATGAGCTCTAACATAGCCAAAGGAATTCACATATTCAAATATTCTCTTGAGTGATGAGAAATATGGAGCATAACTTCAGACTTCTGCTGTTGAACTCTCACTTCTATCATCAACCAGGGTAACAGTTCAATGCTGTTTTAGATGGAAGACTCATACTTTAAATAACTCAGCTCATTAAGGCTTGGATTTCCTACTACAATTAGCTAAATTCCAGTTTGGATCATGCTTCACCTTGGATCACTTAGGGATTCAGCCACTTAATGGTACTAACTCAGTTTGTCTACAGATAAGCTGTTTTCTATAGCAACAATAAGCTGGGATTGCAACTGGATGTCGGGAGAGCACAAATCCCGCAGTTATCCTGTACCAACATCCTCTCCTTCCATCAGAACAGCAAGTTTTTAAACTAGACTCATGCAAGCTTGCATGACACACCTTGTGCAAAACTGTTGGCAGCCATCAGGACAGCCAGTTGCTTCCTGTATAGACACTTTTCCATCAGTTTGGGTTTTTTGCCTCGCTAGAACAACATCCAGTGGTGAAAACTCACACAGCTGAAGCAACCACACTGATATACCGCAGTCACTGGAGGTGCTCAAGAGCCACGGGTATGTGGCACTGGGGACGTGGTTAGTAAGTCCAGTGAGGGTGGGCTGGGTTGGGCTCAGCTATCTCAGTGGTCTTTTCCAGCCTTGGGTCCAACTTGTAAGAGGGAATGAAGCAGCAAACTGCCCAGCACTGAGCTGCATTCTTCCGACATGTGGTATCAATGAAGTGCTGTATTTCCCTATCTTCTCTGGAACTATTATTCATCTAACCTAACTGAAACAGTAAGCCTGAACCTAGATATAAATCAGGATCATAGTCACCCGTGGTTCCTTATATATTCAGAAATACACTCTAGAGGGTAATTCAGTGCATCTAGAAATTCAAGTAGTCTCTGAAGGTCTATGTATTTTCCAATCTCTGTTGGCCGCAGAAGTATGTGAAGTGATGCACATGGCCCAACGATCAGCACTGACAATCAGCTGCAAGTTAATATCTGCGGGTTGTTTGGTTTGTTTGCTTGTCTGTTTTATTTCCTACAACCATTCAGTTTGGAGAAAAGATGAGCAACTGCCAATAGAAGTGATAAGTGCACATTTTGGGACACAGAAGCAGAATTTTGTGACAACTGTCAGCCAGGAATATGTTGATGATGAAGTTGTCCTAACAGTGCATGCCAGTGATTTGACAAACCCTGCTCGGTATGACACAGTTTGTCTTCAATTTTTGGTATCTTTGATTCCCAGTTGGCTCTTAGGCAAAAAAAAAAAAAAAGCCACCCAAACAACCTAGTCCTCATCTCATCCTTCCCATCCAGCTGCTGCCTCACAGAAGGGGTAAAATAAAAACTCTCTTGTACTAGCAGAGAGATTTACAATGGAGTAACTTAAGTAAGGATGGGAGACTGAAGGTGTTGGGGAAGACATCCAGGCTTTAGCTACAGGGCATGCATGCAGAATCACAAAACAAAGGCCAGTCAGAGAAATCAGAGCTTCGTCAGAATTAATGCAGTTGTTTCTACATGCCCACCCTATCTGCCAGTGTAAACCCTTCCAGTGAAAAAAAAGAAAGCTACAGATGGGTGGGGAGAATTGTTGGTGAAATTATTTGCGATATTTTTTGCTAATAACATGCTTAAAGTCCTGGAGGAAGACTTCAAGTTAAGCAACTCACTCTATGTAAGTAGACTTACAGAAGGGAACCATAAAGCTTATGGAAGGGAACTGTCAAGCTAATCCACAGCTAAAACAGAGTAGAGACGAATTGCAGGAGCTTGTTTACTTTGCAGAAGTGTGAGCTTTAACCACTGCTGAGCTCCTAGTACAAAAGTCTGAACCAATGCAACAAACCAACCCGTCCATGTAGTACGAAGGAATGTACTGACACCACCAGAACACAAAATTCTATGGCTGAAAATACCCGCAAAAATCATCCAGCCCTTCTCCATTGCTCCAGGACATGCTCAGCTCTTTGTGACACAGATATTTCACTAACCTTTTCTGAAATCCACCGTGAAGGCTTCAAAGCCCCTCCAAATGACTTATCCAGTCATCCAGCCATTAAAAAGCTTTTCTGTTGTAGAACTTGCATCTTTGTCATTGCAATTGAAGTCCCTTATTTCTGCACAGAGAACAGATTGTTTGCTTCCACTTTCTAAGAGCCTTTTATATACTCAAAGCCTGCTATCATATTATATATGAGCACCTTCAAAGAGCCAACAGAGTCAATGATTTCATTGGAAGCATCAGATTTTATGACTCGCAGGAAGTGATCACCATAACTCACACTCACATCTCCTGCCTGTAGAGGAGATCCTCCTTGCATCTACAAAGATGCAAGAAGAAAAGAGGCAAAGAAGGGGTAAAATAAATCCCATCTTACATTTGGGATGCTTAATTCCAGCCTTGAAGGCTGATTTGCCCACTTAACAGCTGTGCTCTTCAGAAGCAGTTGTTCCACAGTTATTTAGAGAGAAAGACAAGTTTTGTACTTGGTTGTTAACACAAAGAACAGCATAAACACACAAATGAACTCAGCTTTGCAGTGTTGTAATGGCTGATGAGGAAAGCCAAGGATCCTTCCACACTGTCAGCCTTCATTTCCAGAGACATACCTTTGGGGGTGATGGTAATGCTGCTCTTGTCATCTCTGGACTCACACAAGTACTCTCCCTCATCCTCAGCCCGGATCCCTGTTATTGTCAGGGTTCTTCTGACCCCTTCCTCATCAACCTGGAAACCTTTGCTTGGTTTGATCTCACAGAATCACAGAATTGTAGGGGTTGGAAGGGACATCTAGAGATCATCGAGTCCAGCCCCCCTCAACTGCATTCTTGCTCCACACCACCTTCCCTTTGGCATGGCTCACTTAAAAAGTGAGTAGGTTAAAGTGACTGTGCCTCCAATCTCAGCATTAACAGCTTCGAGCTTCTTAGTGAACTTTACTGCGATTTCTAAAGACGCAGAAAAAAGAAAGGAACTATGAGAATGCAGAAGCTAAGAAACATGTTCTACAAAACCAAATAAAAAACCCCATGAACAGACAGACTCAGGGATCAGGGCAGGCTGAAAGAAACCCAAAAGACAGAAATCTGGAGATATTATCAGCATGGAATTATATTATCATATTTCTGCAATGTAAGAACAGTGCCTTAAAGAGTCTGAAAGACTACCTTCCAATGTCTTAGCAGAGCCAGGAAGAGCTGAGGCTCTGAACACATCCTACCAAATGCTTTAGGAAGAGATAAGATGTATTAATATGCTGAGCATGGCCTAACTAAGGCATATTTTCTATTCATTCTACTCCCGTTCTCTTGGCCTCCTCATCTTGTACAACGCTTTGCCACAGAACTGGGCAGTTCTGGGACACACAGCAGCAGAGGGGATTGTCTTAATCACCTTCCTCCCTATCTCTTTCTCTGCTCTTTAGAACGTCCCATGCCTGCTTTCAGCTACTGGTCACTGACACAGATCAGGTGATTAGGCGTGCGAAGATGAACAAAATCACTCACCTCTTTCTGCACCTTCTCCTGGTTTATAAACACAGGTTTTGGCTCTGAGGGAAGAAAAGAAAAAGTATTGACTGAGGGACTGAAATGAAACCATCTTGCTGGTTTGTATGTACAAATTGGAACAGGTTTAGGTTACCACTTGTGCCCAAACTAATAGCCTTCACTAGAGAATATCAGCTCTTCTGTTGAAACAAATTGTCAAATCTAGGCAAGAAAGAACCTAGGAACTGAAGGAACCAAGAGGGTCCTGAACACCAGTCCTATGGTTGCAAGTCACTATGCAAACATATTGAACCCAAAAGAACATCTGTCCTGCAGGCAACCAAAACCTGAGTTCCTTTTGCTTAAGACCCACTGTGAAACATCAAAACACATAAACGTGTGATAGTCAAACCACTGGCTGCCTTTTCATGACCCAGAACAGTACTCCTGGCTTCCTGAACAGACTCCTCATGGCCTCTACCATTGCCACAACTGTGACTGTCAAAGGCACAAAGGAAATATGCTCACCAACGCAGTCCTTTGTTCTTTGTGTGTGATTTGCAGATATCTATCTTACTTTGAGCTCTGGCAATAGTCAGCTCTACCAGGTCTCTTACTGTGAGTAGCAGACTCACCTATCCAGATGCAGCCTCCAACATAAAGGCATAGTAAAAAGGCAGTGTACTACTAGGAGAAGTTCCTGCTTCTCCTGCCATGAAAGGCTGCACGTAGAACATGCACTCCAGCCTCACTGCACATACTTATCTTAGTCAAATGTTTCGGTGAACAAGAATTACTGTTTGGGATCTCAGGCACAGGAGAGATTTGAATAATATCTTAAATATTGCTTCCACTGTACATATATTACTAATTATTGTTCTACAGACAGACTGAAACAGGTCTTTGTTTCATACTGAAACCAAATACTTTCTACAAACCCAGGCAATCAAGTATAGGGAAAAAACCTCAGCACAGACTACTGCACCTGGATTACTGTATAATAGAAACTAGATTTTACTTTACTGTTCTCTGCTGTATTTCATACAACACCTGTCTTACCTGTGACATGAATCTTGAAGGTGAGTTTCTGGCCAGCAGCCTCGCAGCTGTACTCCCCTGCATCTTTCTTCTCCACCTGGCTCACCACCAGCCCATGCTGTTTGCTGCAGTAATAAAATGGTTACCCCAATGGAATCATAGAATGGTTTGGGTATAGAAGGAAGCTTTAAAGATCATCCAATCCAACCACTTGCCGTGGTCAGGGACATCATTCACTAAATGAGGCTGCCCAGGGTCCCCATCCAGCCTGGCCTTGGACACTCCAATGATGACTCACCCACAACCTTCACTGGACAGTCTGTTCCAGTGTATCACCACCCTCATCATAAAGAACTTTTCTCATGTCCAAACTGAGTCTACCCTCTTCACTTTTGAAACCATTGCCCCTTGTTATGTTGCTATAGACCCTGGTAAAAAGCCTTTTTCCACTTTCTTATCAGACTCTCCTAATAAATAGAATGCCTGTCTTCCTCCATTTCTGGAAAGAAAAGCACCAGCTTGAAGGCTTTCTATTTTTAAGCATTTCTTTTGTACCTGCTATAGAGAAGAAAACAAAAGACAATATGGGTAAACCTTCTTAGTTGCAGGTTTCTTTAATTTAATAGAAACCACCAATGCTGCCGTCTAGCATTGTGACCAAATGCTGTCTCTGAGACTATTTAGGAAGAAGCATTTGCAGGGGTGTGCTTGTGCCCTGAAGATATCTTTAATAACCTTTAATTTCCCCTGTAATTATTGACTTCTCATTTTGCTATCATTGCATCTACATGAGATCCCCAGGGAAATTCCCAAATTATTTCCAGCCTGTCTTAAGCTGAGGCTACCCAAGTCCTCTGTGTTCATAGCTACAGAAGGCAAACAGAAAAGCACACGAATTAAACAGAATTTAAGCACCGTCTACATCACTGAATGCTGGGGTTGAATGTGTCAAACCACTTAAATTTCCCCTCCTTCTTTGTTGGGGGGTTCAATACAGTCAAAACAATTTCTCTCACCTGTGACATGAATCATGAAGGTGAGTTTCTGGCCAGCAGCCTCGCAGCTGTACTCCCCTGCATCTTTCTTCTCCACCTGGCTCACCACCAGCCGACGCTGTTTGCCCTCTGACTCCACCTTGAACTTCTTGCTCCAGGTGATCAGTTTCCCCTCCTTGTACCACTTCACCTCCGTCTTCTCCTGGGCCACCTCGCAGCTCAGCGTGGCATTTTGAGTCAGTACAGCCTTCACCTCCTTTTGTACCTTGTCCTTGTTTGTAAACAGGTCTTCTTTCTCTGCAGGGACATCACAACAGTCACACCATTTTGCTGTAGTCTGCTGCAGACCTTACTCCAGTTCCCCGTTTTCACTATACTTGCCCTTCACAGGGAGCATTGTGATGCCTCATTAAGGCAGGAAAACACTTTCCCCTCTATTTTGCTTTGGGAAATGATAGGCATATCATATCATATCATATCATATCACATCATATCACAAAGCTAAACATTTTGCAGTCTGATAGCAGATTTGGACATGTGATTTAGAACACCTGCATGCACTGCTGAACCTCCTCCCTTCTCTTTTTTTCTTCTGATGTCTCTCTACATTTCCAGTAAATCAGATGGGAATGGCCCTCTAGAACAGGTTGCCCAAGGAGACTGTGGATGCTCCATCCCTGCAGGCATTCAAGGCCAGGCTGGATGTGGTTCTGGGCAGCCTGGGCTGCTGCTTGGCAACCCTGCACATAGGAAGAAGGGGGTTGGAACTGGATGAGCACTGTGGGCCTTTGCAACCCAGGCCATTTATGAGTCTGATTAGTGGCATTTTCCACCTCATTGTGTCATTCAAATTTTGTAACCAGATCTCATCAAACACCTCCCCTTTTCTCACTCCTTGCATGCCTGGTGTGCTCTTGCACTGTAACCCTGCAGACACCAGCTGACTACAAGAGCTGCACAAGTTACCCTCCTTGCCTATTGTTTGTTGCAGTAATTCATTCCTGGATGGAAAAGCACATGTAGAAAAGTGTTGCTATGACACTAGATGACAAAGAAAGTCCTATAGCCAAAATGTTTTGCACCAGAGAGGCTGTCAGTTGATCCTCCAAATGCAAGACACACCAAATGAAGCATTCCTTTATCTCCGGGATTTCAAGCATTTTCTCACCTCTGACTTTCACTTGGAATGTTGCTTTGTCATCTTTTGTTTCACAGCTGTAGCTCCCTTGGTCTTTCAGGGTCACATTTTTGACCATGAGCTTGCGGTGCGTCCCCTGGGAGATGATGCTTGTCCTCTGGTCCTGCTTCACCTCTGTTTGATCTTTCCTCCATACGACAGCTCCGCTTGCAGGTGACACCTCACACACCAGCTCCAGGTATTCAGAAGGACTGACTGATATTTCTGGAGTCGTTTTGGGCTTGTTGACAAAATTAATGGCTCCATCTGAAGAAAAAAAGAGAAAGTGGTTTACATCCTGACTCAGGCTTACTGAGCATAGCATTAAGATACAGTTAGAGCTGATTGTAATGTCTCTGCTCATTACATCTGGGGGATCGAGTTTCACCTCTGGGGGTACTCACATACAAACATCTGCTTGATTCTCCTGTGTAAGGAAAGAGTAAGTTCTATGCAGACAGTTCTTATTTCTTTTAATCAATTCTGTATTCTGCACATGTTCTTCTGAAGCTAAAATGAAGGCAGCTAAGTAACGTGTTTGCAATACATGAACAAACCTATTCAACACCTTGTCTCTAAGCTAACAAGCAGCGTTTGATGAGCACATCAGTATTTCATGCCCTTCATTCCATCCACACAGAACCTGCCTGAGGAGCAAGCTGATGGCTGTCAGCTACAGGCAGACCTAGCTTAGTATTGCATTTCTTAGAGCAACAACTGTTGCTTTCAGTCACTGAATATACCAAGGCCAATTACTATGCCAGGCACATTTATGGCATCAGTGAACAAATAATGCGTTAAAAATTGTAATAGACAGGAGCCATCTATTCTTTTAAAACTAGGTGACCAAAGAAGAACAGTCCCTCTAGAGTCAAGCTGTTAAGAACTAACAGCATCAATCAATATCACATAGATAGATTACTTCCCTGCCCTAAGACCATCTTGTGACCATTTGGTGCTTCTAATTAAGCCCTCTTGATGGCATTTTGTCTGAGCCATGTGAGATTTTGTGATAGGAGTTACTGCTAGTGTTCCCTTAACCCAGCACCAAAGTAGGAGGTATCCATTCTCAGGGAATCATGCAGGCTTCCTCTGTATTTGATGCTCAGAGACAGCCCCAGAACCTTTTAAATCTTAGCCTAGCTCTCATCCAATAATGTTCATCAAACAGTGCAACTTGTCCTTTGGGGATGCCTTTGTTCTGCATCAACCAGTTCCAACGGAGTCTTCTTGGCTTGTTTTAGATCAGTTTTTCAACAGATAAAGCCAGGGTCTTTGAATTACAAAGTGAAATTGCAGAATGCATGATTCTCAACCAAGCAGAACGGGAGGTGGGATGCAGGGTGAATACCTGAGCCAACACCACCTGCAAGCAATCCTTCAATATCTTAGGAATCTCTAGCCATCCCAAATCCAGTGTTGTGCTTGATCTATCATCTCTGCTGAGTTTTTAGCTAGCTGATGGTGAGCATCATGGTGGTGATGGGTGAGCAGTTGGACTAGAGGGTCTTAATCAACCTTAAGGATCCTGTGATCAGAGGAACGTGAATGTGCTGTTAAAGGTCACAAGAGCTGCACTGCAGCATGAGCATACACAGCGAAAGGCTTTCAGTAGAGCTTCAGTTCATAAATGAGGACTGGGTTATGGAAAATAAACCAGAAAACAGATCTTAACGCCAGGTTAATAATGCATGCAAATAATGCATTAAAAATTGTAATAGACAGGAGCCATCTATTCTTTTAAAACTAGGTGACCAAAGAAGAACAGTCCTTCTAGAGTCAAGCTATTAAGAACTAATAGCATCAATCAATATCACATAGATAGATTACAGCGAAAGGCTTTCAGTAGAGCTTCAGTTCATAAATGAAAACTGGGTTATGGAAAATAGGCTCAAGATAGAAACCAGAAAACAGATCTTAACACCAGGTTCTGTGAATGCAGCCAGCTGAATTTCACAGATATTGAATTTCAATGACAATTTCTTGTGTTATTTTACCCTCCAGCTCCACCCTGAACAGGAACATGTCAGTGACAAGCATTACTCCTCCAGGCTTGACCTGACAGTGCTTTACTTGCACTATGAGCTAATGGCTGTGCTTACAGCACCTCAGGGAGACACCTCAGAGATCACAACGTCCTTCGGGTACAGCAGGAGACACTCAACTCTCCAAATGTGGAGTTTAATTTGTCCAAAGAGGAGACAGGATTCCCATGCTAAGAACTTAGGAACATTTCAGTCATAGGTTTAAAGATGATGTAAGTGCTGAGGCAATTCATGAACTAGAAGAATGAAGCCCAGATGTCAGGGCTCAAGTCGTGACTCCAGCCCCAGCTGGAGCTAAGGCTGTCCTGAATTCATCACAACAAAGTTACATGATTTGCTCATACTGTGGATTTGCACAGGGACAACAGGAAGGTCAGAATTACTTCAATAGAGATATGCAATCTTTGTCCTAAATACTGGAAACCCACAGGGTTGGACAAATCAAATGAATTAAGTCTGAAGTGCTTTATATGGATTGTGATCCTGTGTTTGCCTCACAAACTTACCTGAGACTTTCCAATCAAAAATCAGAGTGTCATCTCCAATTTTGCAGATGTATGTTCCCTCGTCTTCTTTCGTTACAGCTGAAGCCACAAGCTTATGCAGTTTCCCTTTATCTTCCATTGTGAATTTCTTACTGGTCGTGATTTCTTTGCCATTTTTGTACCACTTCACCATGACATTGGCTTCAGAGGTCTCAGAAACAAATTCAGCTTGCTTTCCAGCAACGGCCCTGATTACTCCTCCAGTTGTCTCTTTGATTACAAAGTTTGCCAGTGCTGAAACAAAATATGGACACACAAAATACATATGATGGTAAAGAACTGCAGGGACATTTGTGACCATGAGGCATTCATTTATCATAAGATCAAACGTGCACGTTTAGTCCTAGTTCTAATTGCTAGATTCTAATTCAGAAGCTGGCAAATTGGCAGCTTTTATAAACCACGTACCAGATTACCTTATCTCCACAAGTTGAAGGACATACACTGGACAGGGGACAGAGCCAAAGGAAGAAGCCCAAGGCTTCAAGAAAATGTCTAAAATAGGAAAACTGAGGAAAGAATTGGAACAAGCAAACTAGAAGGAAATCAATGGAGGGGGTATCTATTACTGCACTGTAACCCCCTGGCAAACAAATCGAGCCTAAAAGATGGAGATATCACTTAGGACTGAAAAGAAAAACAGAATTCCTTTATGGAAATTAATTGGAGCGCAAAAGTTAGATGATAAAACTGGCCCCTATTAACACACAGTGGAATAATTGACTTCAAAGATTCAAAATCTCACCACTGTCTTAGCCAAAAGTATAAGCCTAAGTCCACGGTCCTATTTTACTGAGGGTAATTGAGCTTGTTTTCCAACTTCTTGTTAACATATCATTTCAAAACAGCGCACACAACTGAGTTGGGTCTGTTGAGACAGCGCAGTCAGAGCTGCTAAAATCAAAGTCTGGATTATGCATGCATTTGTTCTGCAGTTCCAAGAACACGCATGTATAATACAAATTCAACAACGTTCTACAGAATGCCTGTATTTAGGAGCTCGAGAGCCAGCTGATGGACACTGGGATGACTGAGATCCTGTCAATACATTTAACTCCATCCTATCATACTGTCAAATTTCATTCATTTTTTCAGGAACTGTCTCTTATCATTGTAGTCCCCTCACCACTGCTGGATGTGAGCCCAGCCACACAAAAGCAGCTGCTGGTTTTCACTGCAGATACTGCAGTAAGGAGGAACAGCCTCCGGACTGGACCAGCTGAGCGTGGCCCTACCAGGATTTGCTCCAAAGGTCTTATTACCAGTAGTGCTTCCTGATGAAATACATGGGGGTCCTCCTTTGATTCCAACCCCAACCCACCCCACCATGTCCCCTGATAACATCCATCAGGGCCACATCTCCACAGTTCTGAACACCACCAGGGATCCCACCACCTCCCTGGGCAGCCTGTGCCAGTTAATTCTGTGGGCAGACCAGCCAGTATGAAATATTATGCTAACATGACAAAGAGAGAGAAGAAAAGCAAAATTAAGACTAGCTGACAAGCCTTGGCAGGAAGTTCTGCTCTCCATCAATTTAGTCCCATTATTCAATTCTGTTGGGAGCTGTCTCCATGCCTCTCTGGAGTTTGTTCTTTGAGAAGAGGCAATTAAGTAAGCTCTCCAATGCCAAAGTGTATACACTTCACAGGTCTCTTCTACATTTGGGATCACTGCTACAAAAAGAGCTGTTGACATCATCTCTCGTGGCCACCCTGAGAGAAGAGCAGGAAGGCTGGGATGCTCTTTTTCCTATCTTTCCCTTGACTTCCTCTATATCTTAAGGACGAATCACAGGACAGAGCACAGAAATCAAATGGCTCTACAAAGCAGATTGGCCAGTTCAAGTCAAAACAGCCACTGAAAACACCCTAGATGCTGTCTGACAACAGGTGGACTGTCAGGGAGTCAGGTGAATGCAGTCTGCTGGCCCTGGGCCGGAAGAGCACAGCCCAGACTGTCACATACCTTTCACTGAAAGCTGATAGAGCATTTTATCCCCCTCACAGATGCACTGACAACTTCCAGCATCATCCATTGAGACGCTGTGAATTTTCAGGGTGTGTTTCTTCCCCACAATTTGCAGTTCATATTTTCCACTGGCCTTGAGCTCCTTCCCATCCTTCATCCACTCCACAGTAGCACCTGTGTCTGAAAGCTCAGCCTGCAGTTTGGCTTCCTCACGCAGCCGAGCGCAGATCTTTTCTACATCTTTGCTCTTATTGGTAAATCTCACTGCAGCACCTGTCAGGAGCAAAGGCCTCGTTATTTCAATTGATATCAGGCTAACGTGGTCAATGTTTGCTGCAACATCTCTGAAAAAGTATCACCTTCTGTTCCTGCACTCATCATTGTGTCAGTGCTGAGCAATTCAAGATATTTCATTTGGTCTTCTTGCCGGATTTACTAAGTAAAAATCAACCAAACATCGCCTTCTACTGATTAATAATGCTCTAAACATGCTTCTGCAGAGGTTTCCACCCAATGACAAACAGCTCCTCCCATAATGAATGTTTATTTGTTCTACTTTGTCATGCTAAGCTGATTGATAGAGATATTATTGGAATGATTGCTCCCCTACTTCTAAACTATTCCAGTGCAATCAGAAAGGCTGTCTGAACCTGGAGCTGAAAGTACTGCCCTATGGTGATGCAGTGGTAAACCTGCTGACTGAATGCACTGGCCAAGAGCTGTGAACTGCAGACATTCATCAGCTGGCATGAAGCAATCTGGTTCAGATACCAAGCAGCTGGGTAGACTGGCTTACCCTACACTCAGTGCTATCATGTTTAGGTCATTACCGGGACTCACGTCAGTCCATGTGATGCAGTTTCAGGTATTTGGTACAGTCAGTGAATGCCTGCAGCCCCACTTCTAATCATCAGATCACAGCAACTATGCCTTGACTGTAAGAGGAAAGGAGAAGGATCAAAGCAAATACCTCTCACTCTCATCTTGGTGCTGACATCAACATTTTTGGCAACAAATTTCACTTCTGCTCCATCATCGTTCTTGGTGACGTTCTTTATGATTAGGCTGTGAGTAGTTTGGGTTCTCTTGATGATGCAGGTCTCACTTTCCTGTAAGATTTTACCATTGAGGTACCAAATGCCGCAACACGTTGTTGTAAGGTCAATAGTAAACATGGCATCCTCTCCAGGTACAGCTTCACCAGTTGTTAGGGGGGATTTCACAGCCAGGACTGGTTCTGAGGAAGAACAACATGTAGTGTGCCCCGGTGGCGCAAGTGGTAGGAATGCTTCCTTGCAACACCAGGGCCCCGGGTTCGAATCCCCCCTGTGGCGCAAGTGGTAGAAGTGCCGGTCTGCAGCACAGAGGCTCGAATCCCGGGGGTTGGACTCGATGATCTCTAAGGTCCCTTCCAACCCGCACGAGACTATTACTATTACTATTACTATGTCTTAATCCTCTTTAGATGCAAGTCTGGTATCTCATTTAGAGATGGAAGATTAAATCATAGGTACATTTCTACTTCTCCCTTTGCATGAGTGCTGGAAGAAGCACTTCTATGCTTAAGATCTGTTACAGAAAGTTCTGCCTCTTGCACATGTGAGATATCAAAAGATAAGGATATTCATGTCTCTGTCACAGAAATATATCTTGTATCACTTTAGTGGTAGCTGGATGTTGATAGGAGATAGGAGAACTAGGAATAAAGGAAAGCCTTTGGTGTGTTAATGCACTACTATCCTTACAGTCAAAGGAAACATCTTAAGGGAACATACACAGCTCCTCAGCTCACACTGACCCATTTCCATTGGGGTTTTTGTGCTTACCAAGGTGCACGCTCCCTGGGAATTCCAGAAACAGGCTCTATCCATGTGCATTGACTGCAGACACTCGGAACTGATCATCAGCCTCTTCAGACAGATTGCTCACCGTGAACTCTGGGATGGGGACATGAGACTCGTGGCACCTCACCCAGGTGAAGCCAGTTAGTTTATTGGGTTCCACAATGTAGCCATCGATTGGAATGGGGCGGTGCATCTTCAGAGGGGACCATGCCAGCATTACTGAGCTTTCTGTTTTATTTTTCACCACGGGGTCAGCTGGGGGCTGGGTGGGAGGTTTTCTGGGAGCTGAACAGAAAGAAATACAGAAATATTAGCATAAGGTCATTTAGGCTGGAAAAGACCTTCAAGATCAGCAGACTCAACTTTCAGCATGACCTACTGAGTCCCACCATTAACTACTGTGCTACCTGAGGACATACATGACAAGCTTATTCCTGCAGGTATTTGCATAGAGAATATATTCACCCTCTGGTTGCTTTGGAACATTTTACAGGTTAAAATCCCATCAGACTTTTTCACTGTGTGCAGCCACTGATACAGGCAGGAGGCTGGGAATTACCTGATGGGCTCTAGTTACAGACTACTGACACAGTAAAGGATTGATTTCATTTCATTTTGGCCATCAGAAAGTTTGGTGGTTGATTTGAGTCACCCATCTAGACTCCAATTATAAGCATATAGAGAACAGCGCATTCAGGAGAACTCATCTCATCCTAATAAACCTGAATGAAATCACAGAATCATAGAATCACGGGAGGGCTTGGGTTGGAGGAAACCTTCAAGATCATTAAGTGCTAGATGCCAAAGGTCCCACTAACATAGCATGAAGCCGAAAGCTAGACGCTGGAATCAGATCTCCTGACCTTACCATCAGAAACTGAGATGTCATATTTTGCTCAGAGGTGCCTGCTTGTAGGAGGGACAGCTTCCGAGCTTTTTCTGCTCCAGGAACCAGCTCGAGCTTCAGAATTTAAACAGCAGTCAGAAATTAAACTGAGCTTTGTCACCTCCATCAAATAGAAGGAGTGGTTGGGTGGTACAGCTTTCCAAATCACTTAGAAACTGGCACAACAATCAGATGCCTACCTTTTCTATTTGAACTTGTTAATACATAGAGATTAATAGCATCAGAATGCCCCAAGCACTTCAGATAACACGACAGCTGTAAACCCTTCTTTAAGGATTCCTTTGTTTAACCACTGAGTAACTGTAATTCAGTGGTGCTGGTGGGAGAAGGGAAGTCCTAATCTTCCCAGATGGTGAATAGAGTTGATGTTCACATGCAGACTGGTGCTGAAGCAGAGCCAGAAACCACTCATTTGGGAAACACAGCACCAAGAAAATAATGGGAATAGCTTCATAAAATCAGGCAGCTTCACCCAAATTTCATGTCAGGTCCATTATTCTTCCTATTTTCAGGAAGAAATATTTTCCCTTTTTCTTGTAGTATCATTTTCTTTTCCTTTCATGCAAGCAGCTTTGTAGCTTACAAATTGTTTTCTAATCACCTCCTGGTGTGGACAAATCACACAGGTTTGACTCCATGCTTTACATAGTTAGCATTTTATATTTGTTCCAGTATGGAACTGTACAGTCATAGAATGGCCTGGTTTGAAAAGGATCTCAAAGATCATCCAGTTCCAACCCCCTGCTATGTGCATGGATCTATCTTTTTCATACGTATATTCCCATAGATGTACATATATATACCACACCTACATCCCCACAATCTGCTACAACTCCATAGAATTATCAAGGTTGGAAAAGACCTATAAGATCATCCAGTCCAACCATCACCAATACTTCCCAGTTAAATCATATCCCTCAACACAACACCCAAACTTTTTGTGAACTTCCCAGGGTTGGTGACTCTCCATGAGAGAAAAGGGCACACAGATAAGGGATTCTGCATTTGCTATTAGCAGAGGTGGGATGAGACCGAGCACTGCCCCAGCTCCTGGGATAACGCAGAGGGCTGAGACCTTCCAGCTGCTTCCACCCAGGGTCACACAGCAAAGCCGACCCTGCAGGAGTCTGCATCATTCTTTGCATGGCATTGCTAAGAGGAAGATCCCCCCCCTACCCTTGGCTCTACACTCCAGCTGCTGTCTGCCATCTGTAAAGCCACCACAGCTCTCCTACTGGAGTTCCCATCTGCACAGTGACAGCTTGGTTTCTTCTTACTGTCAAAGCAGCCACAGCCTCAGTGCTTCTAAAATCTCCCCTTTTCAGCTGATTTCCTCTTTCTAGTGGCTGGGCAATTCCTCCCTCTCACAGTCATCCCTCTGCCCCACTCTGTGCCCACAGACCCACAGAGGGCACACAGAGCCAGCCCTGTCCCAGCTGCTGCTGCTTCACATCTGACAGTCTCAGGAGCTGAGATCCAGGCCGAGACAGCAATGCCCAGACATGGTTTGTAGGATGTTTGTGAGAGGAAATAGGGAGGTTTGTGATTAAACCTGCCCCCTAAGGAGGAAGGCAATGCTGCCTGCAGCCCCAGCAGGCATTACAAAACATTCCCATTTACAGGAGGGTTTTAAATAGCACAATTCAGGAACTACAACTGCACAAATTCCCGCATGCCCTGGAATAAGTTTGGGAATGGACAAGGTTCTACCACCTGTGCAATGCCACAGAAAGAACAACCATCCACCTGTAAACCTCCATCCTCTCCCCTGCTGCACAAAGGGAAGCTCAACCGCAGTGCACAAATGTCCCAGCAATGTCTGAGCACTGCTCTGTGCATCCCAACCTGCTCATCCCATCCACTCCTGGCTGGGCAGCAGGATTGGGGTGGCACATTGCAATGGGCACAGAGGAACATGGAAGCCCCACACATGTGAGGAAGGGGCTGGCTGTGCTCCACACTCACGTTATCAGACGTGATTTGCCCTTCTGTGGGGAGCCTCTGCTCTTTCCCAGCTCATCCTCCAGCGTCTGGGACTCCAGGATCTCATTCAGCTGTTGGCTGCAGGGCAGCAGTACTCATCCATATTCCTTCCCATATTTGCCCCCAACAGCCCCCAGTAGCCCCATATCACCCTAAGGCCCCCACAACCCTCTATCTCTCCATACACCACCCCTTCAAGCCCCAGACCTGCCCATATCCTCCAATAGCTCCCCACAACCCCTACACACCCTCAGAGCCCCCTAGAGCCCCTAGTCCTCCTATGGCCCACCACAGCCCCATATCCCCCCTAGATTCCCCCTCAACTCCCTTTACAGCCCCTGCACAGCTCCATAGAACAGTCTGATAGAACTACCTCTAGTAGAAGCAATCTCCACACAGAGATCCTTTCCCAGTGGCACTCAGCCCTTCAGTGGGGTCTAAGAGAGCTGCAGCCAGACTCAAACACAACTGCTCACACAGCTCAGCTGCCTTCACCTGTGCTCCTGACGCTGACACACTGCAGCCCCACATCCCCCTCTGCCCCCCCCACAACGGCCACTCCCGCGCACTGCGGCTCAGCCAATCGGAGCCGGCAGAGCTGCCGCTGCCCAATGGGAGGCCGGGGGAGGCCGGCGCTGGGACGGGGAGAGGAGAGAAGAGACAGAGGCAGCACTGAGGTGGGATGGGCTGATGGGGAGTGCGGGGAGGACAGGGGGGTGTGGGGCTGTGGGGGGGCAGAGGGGGATTGTCCCCTCCTGCTCAGCTCTTGTGAGGCCCCATTTGCAGCACTGTGTCCAGGCCGGGGAAGGATGTGGAGCTGTTGGGGTGGGTCCAGAGGAGGGGCCACTGTGATGATCAGAGGGCTGGAGCAGCTCTCCTGTGAGGAAAGGCTGCATGTGGCTCTGGGCAGCCTGGTCTGGTGGTTGGCGACCCTGCACATCGCAGGGGGTTGGAACTGGATGATCTTTGGGATCCTTTTCAACCCAGGCCATTCTATGGCTGTACAGTTCCATACTGGAACAAATACAAAATGCTAACTATGTAAAACATGGAGTCAAACCTGTGTGATTTGTCCACACCAGGAGGTGATTAGAAAACAATTTGTAAGCTACAAAGCTGCTTGCATGAAACGAAAACTACAAGAAAAAGGGAAAACCTTTCTTCCTGAAAATAGGAAGAATAATGGACCTGACATGAAATTTGGGTGAAGCTGCCTGATTTTATGAAGCTATTCCTGTTATTTTCTTGGTGCTCTGTGTCCCAAATGAGTGGTTTCTGGCTGTGCTGCAGCACCAGTCTGCATGTGAACATCAACTCTATTCACCATCTGGGAAGATTAGGACTTCCATTCTCCCACCAGCACCACTGAATTACAGTTACTCAGTGGTTAAACAAAGGAATCCTTAAAGAAGGGTTTACAGCTGTCCTGTTGTCTGAAGTGCTTGGGGCATTCTGATGCTATTAAGCTCTATGTATTAACAAGTTCAAAAAGAAAAGGTAGGCATCTGATTGTTGTGACAGTTTCTAAGTTATTTGGAAAGCTGTACCACCCAACCACTCCTTCTATTCGATGGAGGTGACAAAGCTCAGTTTAATTTCTGACTGCTGTTTAAATTCTGAAGCTGGAGCTGGTTCCTGGAGCAGAAAAAGCTCGGAAGCTGTCCCTCCTACAAGCAGGCACCTCTGAGCAAAATATGACATCTCAGTTTCTGATGGTAAGGTCAGGAGATCTGATTCTAGCGTCTAGCTTTCGGCTTCATGCTATGTTAGTGGGACCTTTGGCATCTAGCACTGACCAACAGCAACTGACAGGCTGGTAACAGTGCACCCCAAAGCAGTTATGTGTCTGTTTATGTTATGAGGGAAAATTGTATCGCATTGAGATTTCCTATTTTTACTCTTTGCAGATCTAACTAGCTGCTGGAAGAATCCTGTACGCCATGTTCACACCATTTTCAATGAGCTGGATGAGTCTGTTGTTGGCATTTTAATGCCATTTACCAGGCAGGCAATATGTATGGAGTATTTGGCTCTCTCTACAGTCATGAATATTTGAGTATCTTCAACATGTGGCTCATTGCTTCCATTTCAGGCTGCCCAGAGAAGCTGTGGGTGCCTGTCCTTGGAGTTGAAGGCGAGGTTGGATGGGTGATGGGCAGCCTGAGCTAGTTAGTGGGCAGCCAGCCCATGGCAGGGTGTTTAGAACTTAATGATCTTGATGTTTTCTTCCAACCCAAGCCCTCCTGTGATCCTATGATTCTGTGATTTCATTCAGGTTTATTGAGATGAGATGAGTTCTTCTAAATGTGCTGTTCTCCATATGATTATAATTGGAGTCTAGATGAATGACTTAAACCAGCCACCAAACTTTCTGATGGCCAAAATGAAATGAAATCAATCCTTTACTGTGTCAGTAGTCTGTAACTAGAGCTTATCAGGTAATTCCCAGCCTCCTGCCTGTATCAGTGGCTGCACACAGTGAAAAAGTCTGATGGGATTTTAACCTATAAAATGTTCCAAAGCAACCAGAGGGTGAATATATTCACTATGCAAATACCTGCAGGAATAAGCTTGTCATATATGTCCTCAGGTAGCACAGTAGTTAATGGTGGGACTCAGTAGGTCATGCTGAAAGTTGAGTCTGCTGATCTTGAAGGTCTTTTCCAGCCTACATGACCTTCTGCTAATATTTCTGTATTTCTTTCTGTTCAGCTCCCAGAAAACCTCCCACCCAGCCCCCAGCTGACCCCGTGGTGAAAAATAAAACAGAAAGCTCAGTGACGCTGGCATGGTCCCCTCCGAAGATGCACCTCCCCATTCCAATCCATGGCTACATGTGGAACCCAATAAACTAACTGGCTTCACCTGGGTGAGTGCCACGAGTCTCACGTCCCCGTCCCAGAGTTCACGGTGAGCAATCTGTCTGAAGAGGCTGATGATCAGTTCCGAGTGTCTGCAGTCAATGCGCATGGACAGAGCCCGTCTCTGGAATTCCCAGGGAGCGTGCACCTTGGTAAGCACAAAAACCCCAATGGAAATGGGTCAGTGTGTGCTGAGCAGCTGTGTTGGTTCCCTAAAGATGTTTCCTTTGACTTTAAGGACAGTAGTGCATTAACACACCAAAGTCTTTCCTTTATTCCCAGTTCTCCTATCTCCTATCAACCTCCAGATACCACTAAAGTGATACGAGTTATGTTTCTGTGACAGAGAGATGAATATCCTTATCTTTTGATATGTCACATGTGCAAGAGGCAGAACTTTCTGTAGCAGATCTTAAGCATAGAAGTGCTTCTTCCAGCACTCATGCAAAGGGAGAAGTAGAAATGTCCCTATGATTTAATCTTCCATCTCTAAATGAGATACCAGACTTGCATCTAAAGAGCATTAAGACAAACGTTGTTCTTCCTCAGACCCAGTCCTGGCTGTGAAATCCCCCCTAACAACTGGTGAAGCTGTACCTGGAGGGGATGCCATGTTTACTATTGACCTTACAACAACGTGTTGCGGCACTTGATGCCTCAATGGTAAAGTCTTACAGGAAAGCGAGACCTGCATCATCAAGAGAACCCAAACTACTCACAGCCTAATGATAAAGAACGTCACCAAGAACGATGATGGAGCAGAAGTGAAATTTGTTGCCAAAAATGTTGATGTCAGCACCAAGATGAGAGTGAGAGGTATTTGCTTTGATCCTTCTCCTTCCCTCTTACAGTCAAGGCATAGTTGCTGTGATCTGATGATTAGAAGTGGGGCTGTAGGCATTCACTGACTGTACCAAATACCTGAAATTGCATCACATGGACTGACATGAGTCCTGGTAATGACCTAAACATGATAGCACTGAGTGTAGGGTAAGCCAATCTACCCAGCTGCTTGGTATCTGAACCAGATTGCTTCATGCCAGCTGATGAATGTCTGCAGTTCACAGCTCTTGGCCAGTGCATTCAGTCACCAGGTTTACCACTGCATCACCATAGAGCAGTACTTTCAGCTCCAGGTTCAGACAGCCTTTCTGATTGCACTGGAATAGTTTAGAAGTAGGGGAGCAATCATTCCAATAATATCTCTATCAATCAGCTTTGCATGACAAAATAGAACAAATAAACATTCATGATGGGAGGAGCTGTTTGTCATTGGGTGGAAACCTCCGCAGAAGCATGTTTAGAGCATTATTAATCAGTAGAAGGCGATGTTTGGTTGATTTTTACTTAGTAAATCCGGCAAGAAGACCAAATGAAATATCTTGAATTGCTCAGCACTGACACAATGATGAGTGCAGGAACAGAAGGTGATACTTTTTCAGAGATGTTGCAGCAAACATTGACCACGTTAGCCTGATATCAATTGAAATAACGAGGCCTTTGCTCCTGACAGGTGCTGCAGTGAGATTTACCAATAAGAGCAAAGATGTAGAAAAGATCTGCGCTCGGCTGCGTGAGGAAGCCAAACTGCAGGCTGAGCTTTCAGACACAGGTGCTACTGTGGAGTGGATGAAGGATGGGAAGGAGCTCAAGGCCAGTGGAAAATATGAACTGCAAATTGTGGGGAAGAAACACACCCTGAAAATTCACAGCGTCTCAATGGATGATGCTGGAAGTTGTCAGTGCATCTGTGAGGGGGATAAAATGCTCTATCAGCTTTCAGTGAAAGGTATGTGACAGTCTGGGCTGTGCTCTTCCGGCCCAGGGCCAGCAGACTGCATTCACCTGACTCCCCGACAGTCCACCTGTTGTCAGACAGCATCTAGGGTGTTTTCAGTGGCTGTTTTGACTTGAACTGGCCAATCTGCTTTGTAGAGCCATTTGATTTCTGTGCTCTGTCCTGTGATTCGTCCTTAAGATATAGAGGAAGTCAAGGGAAAGATAGGAAAAAGAGCATCCCAGCCTTCCTGCTCTTCTCTCAGGGTGGCCACGAGAGATGATGTAAAATGCTCTTTTTGTAGCAGTGATCCCAAATGTAGAAGAGACCTGTGAAGAGTCACAGGGATGTTTACTTAGCTGTCATTCCATGGTGGGCTTTTTCTGACACGGATGTAGAGAGAAACTTAACTTTCCCACGCAGGTCTCTGTTTTGCTGCAGGGTGTAGGTCTGATCTCTGAGATCCACACGCTGGGCCTTGATTGCAATAAATGAGAGCCCTTTGTTTGCTCCAGTGGAAGACTTTCCATTTCTGCAGTACCCTCTGCAGATGACACAAATGCAAATGCACCTTCTTCCCAGCAACAATTGCCTTTTTTTTTTTCACACTGAGTATGCATGAGGCTCTTCATCATATTCTGCTGTCTTGTCACCCTTGTTGGTCCATGGAGAAACAACAAAGCCCTAGAGTAGTTTATGCACTTTGGCATTGGAGAGCTTACTTAATTGCTTCTTCTCAAAGAACAAACTCCAGAGAGGCATGGAGACAGCTCCAAACAGAATTGAATAATGGGACTAAATTGATGGAGAGCAGAACTTCCTGCCAAGGCTTGTCAGCTAGTCTTAATTTTGCTTTTCTTCTCTCAGTCATGTTAGCATAATATTTCATACTGGCAGGTCTGCCCCCAGAATTAATTGAATTAGCTGGTGGACGTTTCCATGTGCTTTGCACTGTAATGTGACTATCAAATGAGTAATCAATGCTGTTATTTTAATATATGTGCTGGCAAACTTTAAGACAAACAACTGCTGTTGGTAGCTTGGTTACTGCAGAATCAGCTTTCGTGTATCTCATAGATAGGGAAGAGACCCTTAAGGGTCAGCTAGTTGGACTCCCCTGCAATGAACAGGGGCACCGCAGCTCCATCAGGTGCTCTGAGCCCTGTCCATCCTGACTTTGAACATCCTCAGGCTCACCAATCTTATACCCATGCCACACACTCGCAGTATTTCACCATTCAGCATCGCCACTTGTATCTTCTCTTGCTGTAAACCAGAGCTAGCTGGTAAATCATCTGCTGTGCGGGTCAGCTGTGTCTCTCCCATGGGCATCACGTGGCTGCTGGGAGGCTCTGAAGAGCTGCAGCCAGAGGTGTGTCACCCGCTGGGCCTCGTGCCCAAAGGAGCCCACAGGAAAGTGTTGTTGCAGTTTGTCATGCACTGCACTGCCATGAGACTTGACGTGCCAGACATCCTCTGACACGTGAGCTCCTGCATCCAGGCAGGACATCTGAGACGTCTCCTTCAGCCTGACGTGGCTGCAGTTTCACACTGGTTTTACTAAGGAAGGAGAAGGCACGTGGATGAAACTCTTTTCCTGCCCTTCCTGGCATTAGCTCATAGTACAAGTAAAGCACTGTCAGGTCAAGCCTGGAGGAGTAATGCTTGTCACTGACATGTTCCTGTTCAGGGTGGAGCTGGAGGGTAAAATAACACAAGAAATTGTCATTGAAATTCAATATCTGTGAAATTCAGCTGGCTGCATTCACAGAACCTGGCGTTAAGATCTGTTTTCTGGTTTCTATCTTGAGCCTATTTTCCATAACCCAGTCCTCAGTTATGAACTAAAGCTCTACTGAAAGCCTTTCGCTGTGTATGCTCATGCTGCAGTGCAGCGCTTGTGACCTTTAACAGCACATTCACGTTCCTCTGATCACAGGATCCTTAAGGTTGATTAAGACCCTCTAGTCCGACTGCTCACCCATCACCACCATGATGCTCACCATCAGCTAGCTAAAAACTCAGCAGAGATGATAGATCAAGCACAACACTGGATTTGGGATGGCTAGAGATTCCTAAGATATTGAAGGATTGCTTGCAGGTGATGTTGGCTCAGGTATTCACCCTGCATCCCACCTCCCGTTCTGTTTGGTTGAGAATCATGCATTCTGCAATTTCACTTTGTAATTCAAAGACCCTGGCTTTATCTGTTGAAAAACTGATCTAAAACAAGCCAAGAAGACTCCGTTGGAACTGGTTGATGCAGAACAAAGGCATCCCCAAAGGACAAGTTGCACTGTTTGATGAACATTATTGGATGAGAGCTAAGCTAAGATTTAAAAAGTTCTGGGGCTGTCTCTGAGCATCAAATACAGAGGAAGCCTGCATGATTCCCTGAGAATGGATACCTCCTACTTTGGTGTTGGGTTAAGGGAACACTAGCAGTAACTCCTATCACAAAATGTCACATGGCTCAGACAAAATGCCATCAAGAGGGCTTAATTAGGAGCACCAAATGGTCGCAAGATGGTCTTAGGGCAGGGAAGTAATCTATCTATGTGATATTGGTTGGTGCTATTAGTTCTTCACAGCTTGACTCTAGAGGGACTGTTCTTCTTTGGTCACCTAGTTTTAAAAGAATAGATGGCTCCTGTCTATTACAATTTTTAAGGCATTATTTGTTCACTGATGCCATAAATGTGCCTGGCATAGCAATTGGCCTTGGTATATTCAGTGACTGAAAGCAACAGTTGTTGCTCTAAGAAATGCAGTACTAAGCTAGGTCTGCCTGTAGCTGACAGCCATCAGCTTGCTCCTCAGGCAGGTTCTGTGTGGATGGAATGAAGGGCATGAAATACTGATGTGCTCATCAAACTCTGCTTGTTAGCTTAGAGATAAAGTGTTGAATAGGTTTGTTCATGTATTGCAAACACGTTACTTAGCTGCCTTCATTTTAGCTTCAGAAGAACATGTGCAGAATACAGAATTGATTAAAAGAAATAAGAACTGTCTGCATAGAACTTACTCTTTCCTTACACAGGAGAATCAAACAGACGTTTGTATGTATGTACCCCCAGAGGTGAAACTCGATCACCCAAATGTAATGAGCAGAGACATTACAATCAGTTCTAACTGTATCTTCTTGCTGTGCTGAATAAGCCTGAGTCAGGATGTAAACCACTTTCTCTTTTTTTTTTCAGATGAAGCCATTAATTCTGTCAACAAGCCCAAAACGACTCCAGAAATATCAGTCAGTCCTTCTGAAGACCTGGAGCTGGTGTGTGAGGTGTCACCTGCAAGCGGAGCTGTCGTATGGAAGAAAGATCAAACAGAGGTGAAGCAGGACCAGAGGACAAGCATCATCTCCCAGGGGACTCACCGCAAGCTCATGGTCAAAAATGTGACCCTGAAAGACCAAGGGAGCTACAGCTGTGAAACAAAAGATGACAAAGCAACATTCCAAGTGAAAGTCAGAGGTGAGAAAATGCTTGAAATCCCGGAGATAAAGGAATGCTTCATTTTGTGTGTCTTGCATTTGGAGGATCAACTGAATGCCTCTCTGATGCAAAACACTTTGGCTATAGGACTTTCTTTGTCATCTAGTGTCATAGCAACACTTTTCTACATGTGCTTTTCCATCCAGGAATGAATTACTGCAACAAACCATAGGCAAGGAGGGTAAATTGTGCACCTCTTGTAGTCAGCTGGTGTCTGCAGGGTTACAGTGCAAGAGCACACCGGGCATGCAAGGAGTGAGAAAAGGGGAGGTGTTTGAAGAGATCTGGTTACAAAATTTGAATGACACAATTAGGTGGAAAATGCCACTAATCAGACTCATAAATGGCCTGGGTTGCAAAGCCCCACAGTGCTCATCCAGTTCCAACCCCCTTCTTCCTATGTGCAGGGTTGCCAAGCAGCAGCCCAGGCTGCCCAGAACCACATCCAGCCTGGCCTTGAATGCCTGCAGGGATGGAGCATCCACAGTCTCCTTGGGCAACCTGTTCTAGAGGGCCGTTCCCTTCCGATTTACTGGAAATGTAGAGAGACATCAGAAGAAAAAAAGAGAAGGGAGGAGGTTCAGCAGTGCATGCAGGTGTTCTAAATCTCATGTCCAAATCTGCTATCAGAGTGCGAAATGTTTAGCTTTCTGATATGATATGATGTGATATGATAGGATATGATATGATATGAAGTGATATGCCTATTATTTCCCAAAGCAAGATAGAGGGGAAAGTATTTTCCTGTCTTAATGAGGCATCACAATGCTCAATGTGAAGGGCAAGTATAGTGAAAACGGGGAGCTGGAGTAAGCTCTGCAGCAGACTACAGCAAAACGGTGTGACTGTTGTGATGTCCCTGCAGAGAAAGAAGACGTGTTTACAAATAAGGACAAGGTACAAAAGGAGGTGAAGGCTGTACTGACTCAAAATGCCACGCTGAGCTGCGAGGTGGCCCAGGAGAAGACGGAGGTGAAGTGGTACAAGGAGGGGAAACTGATCACCTCGAGCAAGAAGTTCAAGGTGGAGTCAGAGGGCAAACAGCGTCGGCTGGTGGTGAGCCAGGTGGAGAAGAAAGATGCAGGGGAGTACAGCTGCGAGGCTGCTGGCCAGAAACTCACCTTCAAGATTCATGTAACTGGTAGGAAACACATTTTGGTTGATATTCTTTGATTATTCCATAGTCTGGCTGTGGAAACGTCTGTGTGAACGTGTCCTCTTTATTCTGACATGAAACTGTTTTGGGGAGGATGAAAATAAATGCTTACAAACATGCAGCTAAAATGATTATTTGTTTTTAACAGTGTTTCATCCAGCTCTTCCCCTAGGACTACTTTTATCATCAGCTGTCCATGGATGTCCAACTGTGATTTGTACAATGTGCAACACTGCTCTGCCAGTTGATATTTCAACAGTAGTAGTTACAGATCTCTACTGTGGCTGCACTGAGAAGGTTTGGTTGTTGGTAAAAGTAAGAACTTTTAGTCGGAGGCATTGCACTTGCCTTTGGTTTGTTGAATCCCATGTTGACGACCATTCGTTCCATGTTCTGTAAATGTAATGACCAGTCATGAATCCATTGATACCTTTCTAATTGTACGTTTCTCATTAGTCTGAGGGTTCAGAACAGAGGCAGATCTCTCACTCCAGCTGCAGTAGAGATTGCTCTGGTGTCAGTATATTTTGCACAAGATCCGGTAAATTTTAACTTAGACTCCAGATAGCCATGGGCACATCAGCTGCATTCGGAGTGACCATTAGTGAGCTGGCTGATGACGAGGGTTTGTCTTCTGTTTTATTTGTAGCTGCACTCTACAGGTTTTTGCTCATAAGTCAGCTTGTTCTCTGTTAACTTTACAGTTCTCGTCTTGTATTCTGAGCTGATTAGGACAGGGAATCTGTTTTCTCCTCTTCTTTCCTATGGCAGTGAACACATTGGAGCTTAATCCTGGTCAAGGTTTGGCATTTGATCAGCTATGTGGAGGAGCAACTGTACTGGGAGTCTACTGCCTTTCTGCTCACACAGACCTGGTGTCCTTGCAGGGCATAGCTTGCGTTCTGTTCCCTTGTAAAGGTCACAGTCTTTGCTCTCTCCATCTTGGGGCATTCTGCTCCTTCAGTCCCTGGTGTGCAATATATCTCTGCTCCTGTAGTAGACAGTTTTGCTGCTGCCTGTGGTGTAGACTCTAAACCATCAGCTCTTACTATTCCCACACCACGTGGATGTGATTCTGGGGCCTTTGGATCTGTTCCGTGAGTTGTGTCGCTCATGCTTTTGGCTCAGGAAACTGGCAGTTTCAGCAAATAGTGGTTTACAGAAAGGGTAGATTTGGGAGGTATCTGTCAGAGCAAATGAAACATGAACGTTGACAGAAAGACTATGGCAACAGCTGGAATCAACCAAGTTAATCCTCAGCAGCCAAAGCCAGCCCACGTCTTATTGCAGAGGTGTAGGGAGAAAACCCAGAAATGTAGTGCTTTTACACTTGAATTTTGCTAGCTGAGGGCTATTATTAGCTGTTTGCCTCAGAAACCAAAGGTTTTCTGTTCTCTTTCAGACCGGATGAGCTCATGGCTGCACAGGGTAATGTAATACCTCCTCCTCTGCCATACGTGGAGAGTGCTTGCTTAGCTACCGTTTCTCATGTGTACCACCGTAACATGACGTGCAAGTCCAGCCCTCACTGCAAAATGATGTGGTGTGAAAGTCAGGAGGGATTATGAGTACTCTTGGAGTGGTTGGCTCTTTCACTACAGAAATCCTCATCTTACTAGCTTCTCCCAAAGTGCAATGGCTTTCTGAGTCTTAATTTCTCCTCTTACCATTGCACTCAGAAAGCTTTTCAGGGTTCCTCTACCCCAGGGTTCCACTGGTAGCACAGAACAATCCCATTTTAAGGACATGTTGAATGTTAGGTGCTCAGTGTTGAGCATTATGGGACGCAGATTAGACCTTCTTGCTTAAAAGAAACAAGTGCTGCACACCTTGGAAGCCTATAGAAAACAAGAGTAAAAAGGGCTGATTCTGCCATCTCATTATCTCAGTATTTGTGGTGCATGCTGAAATCCTTATTTGAAGTGGGCCAAAGCTCCATTGCATTTGTGAGAAGTTTTGCATCACCTGGTTGGTCTAGGCCATGTTTGTTGTCTTGCTAATAAGCAACCCTTCTGATCTTCATCAAATCATTGTGGTTGGAAAAGACCACAAAGATCCCCACATCCAGCCTCACCCCATCCCACCATGCACACTGCCCACGTCCCTCACTGCCACATCTCCATGGTTATTGAACACTTCCAGGGATGGTGACCCCACCACCTCCCTGCAAAGCTGTGCCACCACATCACCACTCCTCTTCAGAAGAAGTTTTTCTTAACATCCAACTTGAACCTTCTCTGAAAATCATCAGTCAAAACAGGGGCTGTTGAAGATGGGCGGAGAGAATGATGCTTCTACAGTCAGTACAAGCAGGGAGATCAAATGTAGAGTGTGTCAACTGCATTCTTGCATTGGCTTGCTGCCCTGCTCCCTCGCCTTCAGTGGACTGCAGTGCTGGTGGTAGAGCTGTGGTGTGAATCCTGGGATAGCACGTACTGCAACGGTCAGCAGCACAGGAACTTGAGCTGAACTTACCCTCCTGGGCAGCTGCTGCCACTCAGAATTCAGACAGCATGCAGAGGAGAAAGTCATGAAGGAAGGGAAAGGGATGGCAGCAGAAGGCTTCACAGAGTGACAGCGGGGAGGAAGGAGATAGGGGACAGGTCATGGAAGGGTTTGCCATGACTGCTGGGGAGCAGGAACCTTCCCGGTCACCTGAGTTGGGTATGCCTGGATATGCTTGCATGAATGATCTGAATGAGTGGTCTTCCATGTCTCCACTGCAAATAAAAGGCAATGTCAATCCCCCTCACACCTGCTAGTCCTGCATTCATGCTTGGAGCCTCTGTCTTGGTATCAGCATCAGGACTGTGGGATCTTTCCTGGGACCCAAACAAGCATAGGAAGCTTATTCAAAATTGCTCTGCTGTTAGAAGCTGGCTAGCACTAGAGAAGTCCATGATGTAAGTGCGTCAGAAATATTCTGCACTTCTACAGCCTTTTGTAGGGCAAACCATGGAATAGAAATGGAAGCCCATTTATTTAGGGTTTATCTGTTCTCCCACTCCTCAAATAGGAACTAGCATGAACGCTCTCAGCAACCAGTTGTTGGTAAAAGGAGAACCAGATAAAACAGTCATTAAAGTAATCAATAAAAGATTCAATGTATCAATCGTTCCCACTTAGCAAAGTGATTAACTGAATCACCTTAACTGAAGTGTGTATGCCTAACTAATTACACTTGCTATCTCTCTGATGCTAACTCCATTTGTTGACACAAAGGGTAAGGTGGGCTTTAAACACTTTCTTCTATATGTGTTAGGCATTAAGAGGAGATGACCTCAGCCAGTTCTCTGAAGAATCAGGGGTTGCTGAGAGTACAAAACCATGCTTTATGCATAAAACTGAGCTACAAAATCTAATGTAGGCCAAATATTCACCATATTAAGGGCTATATCATTACCAAAGGGTAGAGTCAAAAGATGGTTTTCTGCTCTTAAATTTCTATGGTTTCCTGATTTTGAGGTCTTCATAATTGAGCTGTACTTGGCTGATATCCAGTGCAGAGTGGAGCAATATCAAAAAGACAGACAGATGAAGATCTGTCATTGTCTTCATTAGAAGAAATCTGAAAATTAGGAGTCCAAGCTGATAGTAAAGACTACCCAGAGGGATGGGATGACCATAGGGACTGTGCTGAGGATGCATTATAATGTGTGATAAACACTGTGAAGCAGAGTTGCTCCAGGAAATGGTCCAATACAACATAGAAGCAACTTTTAATGTCTTCTAGTCACAAGTTGCTCATATCTAATGTATATTTTACCCAATGTTTTCCAGTTCAATTCCAGAAGCAGAGGATGCCTTTATCAACAAGCAGAAGGTGCAGAAGGAGGTGAAGGCTGCACCAACAGAAAATGCCACGCTGAGCTGCGAGGTGGCCCAGGAGAAGACGGAGGTGAAGTGGTACAAGGAGGGGAAACTGATCACCTCGAGCAAGAAGTTCAAGGTGGAGTCAGAGGGCAAACAGCGTCGGCTGGTGGTGAGCCAGGTGGAGAAGAAAGATGCAGGGGAGTACAGCTGCGAGGCTGCTGGCCAGAAACTCACCTTCAAGATTCATGTCACAGATGAGAGAAATTGTTTCGACTGTATTGAACCCCCCAACAAAGAAGGAGGGGAAAGTTAAGTGGTTTGACACATTTAACCCCAGCATTCAGTGATGTAGACGGTGCTTAAATTCTGTTTAATTTGTGTACATTCCTGTTTGCCTTCTGAAGCTATGAACACAGAGGACTTGGGTAGCCTCAGCTTAAGACAGGCTGGAAATAATTGGGGAATTTCCCTGGGGATCTCAAGTAGATGCAATGATAGCAAAATGAGAAGTCAATAATTACAGGGGAAATTAAAGAATATTAAAGATATCTTCAGGGCACAAGCACACCCCTGCAAATGCTTCTTCCTAAATAGTCTCAGAGACAGCATTTGGTCACAATGCTAGACGGCGGCATTGGTTGTTTCTATTAAATTAAAGAAACCTGCAACTAAAAAGGTTTTCCAGTATTTTCTTTTGTTTTCTTCTCTATAGCAGGTACAAAAGAAATGCTTAAAAATAGAAAGGCTTCAAGCTGGTGCTTTTCATTCCAAAATGGAGGAAGACAGGCGTTCTATTTATGAAGAGAGTCTGATAAGAAAGTGGAAAAAGGCTTTTTACCAGGGTCTGTAGCAACATAAGAAGGGGCAATGGTTTCAAAAGTGAAGAGGGTAGACTCAGTTTGGACATGAGAAAAGTTCTTTATGATGAGGGTGGTGATACACTGGAACAGATTGTCCAGTGCAGGTTGTGGGTGACTCATCATTGTAGTGTCCAAGGCCAGGCTGGATGGGGACCCTGGGCAGCCTCATTTAGTGAATGATGTCCCTGACCACGGCAAGAGGTTGGACTGGATGATCTTTAAAGCTTCCTTCTATACCCAAACCGTTCTATGATTCCATAGGGGAAACCATTTTATTACTGCCTCTGAAAACTCAGGAGATATTAGAATTGTTTTCAGAAATAAGTCGGTGAGAAAAATACATTTCCTCACTATGACTTAATCACAAACAGAATTTAACCTTGACCCCTCACCTGGCTTTTGCTGGCAAAGCAACTTACAACTGTCAGCTTGTTTGGACAATTTAATGCCTGTCCCCTTGTATGAAACACACTTTTCAATGACTGCGTATGCTGGTGTGCTGCTGGACAGTGGGGAAAGGGGTGTTTTTTAATTTTTGAAGATTTTGGAACATGATACTGGTGGAAATGAAAACAAGTTTAGGGCTATCTAAGCTGTTTTGGTCTGGCAGGGAGGAAGTTCTTCACTGGCAATTGATATAGTTCAGATGTTGGCATTCAGTTCATAGCACTGTCAGGAAATGTGAGTGGGAAAGCTGTCCTCAACGGTACAGTCCAAAGACTAATCTGGGCATTTGGGGAAGGCTGTGTAGAAAAGATTCATGTCTTAAATTTGCCCGTTTGCCTTAAATTCCAGAAGAAGAAAATGCCTTTATCAACAAGCAGAAGTTGCAGAAGGAGGTGAAGGCTGCACCAACAGAAAATGCCACGCTGAGCTGCGAGGTGGCCCAGGAGAAGACGGAGGTGAAGTGGTACAAGGAGACGAAACTGATCACCTCGAGCAAGAAGTTCAAGGTGGAGTCAGAGGGCAAACAGCGTCGGCTGGTGGTGAGCCAGGTGGAGAAGAAAGATGCAGGGGAGTACAGCTGCGAGGCTGCTGGCCAGAAACTCACCTTCAAGATTCATGTCACAGGTAAGACAGGTGTTGTCTGAAATACAGCAGAGAACAGTATAGTAAAATCTAGTTTCTATTATACAGTGATCCAGGTGCAGTAGTCTGTGCTGAGGTTTTTTCCCTATACTTGACTGCCTGGGTTTGTAGCAAGTATTTGGTTTTAGTATGGCACAAAGACCTGTTTCAGTCTGTCTGTAGAATAATAATTACTGATATATGTACAGTGGAAGCAATATTCAAGATATTATTCAAATCTCTCCTGTGCCTGAGATCCCAAACTGTAATTCTTGTTCACCGAAACATTTGACTAAGATAAGTATGTGCAGTGAGGCTGGAGTGCATGTTCTACGTGCAGCCTTTCATGGCAGGAGAAGCAGGAACTTCTCCTAGTAGTACACTGCCTTTTTACTATGCCTTTATGTTGGAGGCTGCATCTGGATAGGTGAGTCTGCTACTCACAGTAAGAGACCTGGTAGAGCTGACTATTCCCAGAGCTCAAAGTAAAATAGATATCTGCAAATCACACACAAAGAACAAAGGACTGCGTTGGTGAGCATATTTCCTTTGTGCCTTTGACAGTCACAGTTGTGGCAATGGTAGAGGCCATGAGGAGTCTGTTCAGGAAGCCAGGAGTACTGTTCTGGGTCATGAAAAGGCAGCCAGTGGTTTGACTATCACATGTTTATGTGTTTTGATGTTTCACAGTGGGTCTTAAGTAAAAGGAACTCAGGTTTTGGTTGCCTGCAGGACAGATGTTCTTTTGGGTTCAATATCTTTGCATAGTGACTTGCAACCATGGGACTGGTGTTCAAGGACTCTTGGTTCCTTCAGTTCCTAGGTTCTTTCTTGCCTAGATTTGACACTTTGTTTCAACAGAAGAGCTGATATTCTCTAGTGAAGGCTATTGGTTTGGGCACAAGTGGTAACCTAAACCTGTTCCAACCTGTACATACAAACCTGCAAGATGGTCTCATTTCAGTCCTTCTGTTTTTCTTTTCTTCCCTCAGAGCCAAAACCTGTGTTTATAAACCAGGAGCAGGTGCAGAAAGAGGTGAGTGCTGCCCTGGCAGCAAGTGCCTCCCTCAGCTGTGAAGTAGCACAGGATCCAACTGGAGTAAAATGGTTCAAGGATGGAAGACTGCTTGCCTCCTCCAGAAAGTTCAGAATGGAATCTGTGGGCAAAACACGGCGTCTGGTTGTGGAGCAGCTGGAGAAGAAAGATGCTGGAGAATACATCTGCGAGGCTGCTGGCCAGAAGATGACCTTCGAGCTGGAAGCAACTGGTGAGCATTCAGAAATTCTCAGCCAGGATTTTGTAGCCTTGTTGTGAACTGGGTTTTAGGGTGAAATCTCAGTTTTCTTTGCACCTGACAGTGTGAGAATTTGCTCTGGCTCTTTGTGTACCTCCCCGGTGCTCAGCTGTTCCTTCCCTTACTTGGGGATAACGTCATTTATTCAAGGTGATGTCCAAATGGGCTTGTTAACAGTCCTCTGCAGTGCTTTAAGCTGTCATATGTCAGCAAGAATTTATGCATGTTCTATAGCCATTCCTACATGTTGAAAACACTGCACTGTGCTTAAGCTTCAGCATATGTTCCAGTAAGTACAGTTCCATTAATTCTAGGGAATTGGGTGAATTAAGCATAGATCTGAAGGCTGCCTTTGCCCAGTGCAGAGATGGAAGGACTAATGTAGATTTGACTTGATATTTTCCCTTCTAGGATGGGAAGGAGCTCTGTCAAAGTAAAAGAAGTGGGCATTACTTCCCAGGGAAATAAGAGAAGTCTCATTATTCACAGGTGGTGAACTCTCATTTTCTCTCTCAGTGTGCAACCAGGTTGAGTTGCTGTTTCAGTACAGGCTGTTTTATGCAGGAACTCTGCTCCTGTGGTTAATCCAAGTTGTATCCAGGCCCTTCAGAAGGAAAGGGAAATAGCAGCACAGAAATATGGTCTGATTCTGACATAAATAAATGCAGACCTGGAGAGTTAAAAGGGATTGTGTGATGTTCAAAGGATTTTGAAGCAAAGATGTCCCCTAGGTAAGATTTGTGGCTGACATTCCCCATGCATTGTGGGCACACAAGCTAAGGAGAGACTAGTGATGAGCATGCAGAGAAGCCAATGATTCAGACAGGTTTGTAGTGACACGACACTGTAGAGTTCTGTCTATTTCTCCTTGGCATAGTTTGGAAAATAAAGATGAGGTGATGGTGGTAACCAATATGGCTTCCTCAAGGTCAAGCCATGCCTGACAAACTTGGTGGCCTTTCATGATGGAGTAACAGCATCAGTGGATAATGGGAGAGCAACTGACATCATCTACATGGACCTGTGCAGAGCATTTGATCCCGTCCTGCATGCCATCCTGGTCACCAAACTGGAGAATAATGGTTTTGATGGATGGACCAGTTGCAAGATAGGGAACTGTCTGGATGGTCACACTCAGAGAGCTGCAGTCAGTAGCTCAGTGTCCAGGTGGAGGGTGGTGTTGGGACCAGTGTTATTTAACATTTTTGTAGGCAACATGGACAGTGGAATCAAATGCAGCCTCAGCAAGTTTGCAGATGACACCAAGCTGAGCGGTGCTGTTGATGTGCTAGAGGGAAGGGATGCTACCCAGAGGGACCTGGACAGGCTGGAGAGGTGGGCCCTTGGCAGCCTCATGAACTTGAGTGTGGCCAAGTACAAGGCCCTGCACCTGGGTCAGGGCAATCCCAAGCACAGGCACAGGCTTAGAGGAGAATGATTTGAGAGAAGCCTTGACCCTGAGGAGAAGAGTTGGTGTGGAGGGAGGTGTCCCTGCCTATAGCAGGGGGACTGGAACTAAATGACCTTAAAGATTCAGTCAGTTCTATTGTTTTTCTACCCTTAATTTTGCTTGAAAGTTTTTAGAATAAATGAGGTTCTGGTTTCCATGAAAACTGTTTGCAGGGAGCTCCATTGTAGCTAGTAAGTCTATCTTTAAGTTCACGGGCAATAATGCATTGACTGTGTTGAAAAGGGAAATGACTCAGGAATGGATGATGGTTTAGAATAAAACATAATCCTACTTATTTTCTATGCAAATATGTGTAAGGAAAAGATGCTGCACTCAGTTCTGGAAATACCCTGACAAATATATCTCTACTGTTTCACAGCTGGAGATATCAAGATTGTTAAACCACTGGAAGATGTGGAAGTGAATGAATATGGGAGTGCATCTTTTGTCTGTGAGATTTCACACGATGAGGTTCAGAGCCAGTGGTACAAAGATGACAACAAGCTGAAGGCTGATGACAACATCAGAATGCGGCAAGATGGTAGGGTGTAAGAGGGGGATCTTTCTCCTGAGTGGGGGGTGGGTTGGAGATCAAGCATATAAGACATCTGAAATGAAGTGAAGAAGGTTCAGAAGGGAGTTCCCCTTTTGTTTGGGGACTGAGGTTAGGGTGGAACAAGTGACATGGACCAGCTAACATCATTTGCAAGAATGTCAAAAAAGTTGAACGCCACCAGGACCTTTCACAGAAATAAAAACTCCTACCTACCTACCTTTCTGCCCACAAAATATCCAGCTTGTCTTTTGGGTTTTACTTTTGCTAAGTAGAACAGATTATTTTCTTACGAGGTTGATTTTCTACTTTTAAACTTCAGATTTGTGTTTGAACGTTGAGGGATAAAAAACATAGCTTGACTTTTTCTTCATTTTCTCTGTCTGTTTGAAAAGAGCACAGGTTTTTTTTTTGTTTTTTTTTTTTAAATATATACAATGTTAGGGTATATATATGATGTTAAGTGTGATAAAGAAAAGGGAGACGTTTGAGTTAGCACACTACTCAAGAGTTCAGTCCCCAGCTTTGCCACTGTTACCATTATAAGGGCAAGAACATCCTGGAAAATGAATTTATCCTAAGTAGAGTCATTACATTTGAGCTACAGAGACCTTTACTAGGAGAAAACTTGTTGTTCAGAGCTATGTTGCTGTATTTAACCAAAGTAATTATCAATGTCTGTGTTTCATTGAACCTGTATTCCATTTTGTAATGCGAGGAGTTTGATATTGGGATGGGAAGGTCATGGTTTGATTTGGATGTTGGACTGGGAATCAGAAGATCTGGGCTCTCTTCAGGTTGTCAGTCTTATTGTCTGACTTCTTAACAACATTCCTTTCTTTATAATATTATTTAATGATGTTTTAAGGCATTTTGAGCTGATAGGTGTAGTGTTCATGTGACTTCTTAACAACATTCCTTTCTTTATATTATTTTTAATGATGTTTTAAGGCATTTTGAGCTGATAGGTGTAGTATTCATGTGCAGTAATGCTGATGTGAGTAAGTAGGGTGATAATGTAAGGGTTTTTTACATTCCTTCTACATCTCTGCTTTCTCTTGTTCCATCCTTCTTAAATAGCAATCCATTAATCTAGTAAAGGAGCTGTGTGATGACTATGTGACTGAGCCTGAAAAAGCCAAATTTGAATGCGAGATATCCATTCCTTCTGTGAAACCTCCCAAGTGGTATCTACGTGGGGAAGTCTTACAGGCTGGCAGAAACTTGATTATGCAGCAAGAAGGCACCATCCACCAGCTGACCATACCGAAAACCACCACTGATATGACAAGCACCATTCAGTTCTCAATTGGAAAATCAAAATCCACAGCCAATCTGCTTGTCAGAGGTAACATATCCTGGCTTGGTTTACATCATGAAGATGAAGAATTAATTAACGTACAGTCTTCCTTCACTGGGGTCTTTGAAATATTTTGTGTGTGTCTGGAGGGTCTGCTCCATTTCCAGTTCAAAGTCGTTGGACACTAAATGAGACAGCTGCATCTCAGTAAAAGATCTGTTTGAATAGCTGTGATGTGCTTACTATTCAGATCTACAGAGCTGAGGTTTTGTCCTTGGCTATACCAAAGAAGTCAGATCAGGTGAAATTAATTGTATTTCTGAACTAGACAAGGTTAAGTTTGGTAGCACCTAAATTTGATGCAGTTTGTCATTGATTTCACCTGAAAGAAACTTGCAGGCTTTTTATCTGCTGTTGTCCCCAGCGTAAGAGTCTCCATTCACATCCTAAAGTACTTGTTATATTTTCAACTCACTCTTATTTGAATAAAAGCCTCAACTGGGAGCAATTTAATAAGCACAGAACAAGAGCTGGACCTTGCATTTGGTAGATAATATACAGTATTACTTTATTGAAATGTAGTCAATGGCATTCCCTATAGACAATCATTTGTTTTATCTTTGGAGTGGTTCAAAAAACCATTGTGAACATGACATTAATTGGAATGGAATATACGCAAGAGACTTTCCTCTTCTTCCAATTGTCCTCATCCTTTCTTCTCTTCCACCCCTGCTTTGCAGATTACCATATAGAAATCACCAGGAAGTTGGAGGACAAGACAGCTTTGGAACGTCATTCTGTCATCCTGTCCTGTGACTTCAGGCCTTCTCCAAAGGTTGTGAAATGGTTCAAGGGCCACACACTCATCAAGCCCTCTGAGAAGTACAAGATCAAGAGGGATAAGCATTCAGCAGAGCTCAAGATTCTGAAGCTGAAGCCCGATGATGCTGATGTGTACAAGTGCAAGGCAGGAATTGCAGAGACTGAGGCCACGCTGACAGCTGAAGGTATGAGCAGGGAGGGTGACCTCTTCCATGTCCTATTTCACCTCAGATTTCTCTTCTTGAGGTTGATTTCTGCCGTTCTCTCCTGCTAACTTTATAAATGTATAGTCTTCACTGAGAAGATTACACAAAGATTATCTAGTCCAACCATTCTACCACATCCCAGTATGATTTATAGTAACAGTGGTAACAGTTCACCTTGTTTCCCCACAGCCTGCAATGTAGAAGTAACGAAGCAGCTGCAGGATGTGGAAATTGAAGAAGAGAGCTCTGCTGTCTTCTCCTGCGAGCTGTCCCATGATGACGAGGACGTGGAATGGTTCCTGAATGGCAACCTCCTTTACACCAACACTTACAATGACATCAAGAACATTGGCAATTGTTGCACACTGACAATGAAGCAGGTTAAGCCTGAGGATGCTGGCACAGTGACAGTGAAGTCAGACAAGGTGTCAGAAAGCGCACCTGAAGGTGATAGGTGGGTCTGATCACACCCCTCCTGGATGTAAGAGATGCTAAGGAGCTCCAGTTCATTCTATTGTGCAGCAATCCTGCTTCTAAAGCTCACCTCTCTGGGGCTCAGATAGCCAGCAAAGTCATGATGGGCTTTCGTCCAGTGATTTATGGAATTAAGGATTTATGACTGCAGGGAGAGATCATTCAGTGTGTGTTTTGCCTCTGAGATGACTAATGACCAGGCTGTGAGCAACCTGATCTAGCTGTGAATGTCCCTTTTTATTGCAGGGGAGCTGGGCTAGATGGCCTTGAAGGGTCTTTTCCAATTCTAAGGATACTGTGATTCTAATCTGCTCTCCCCAGCAATTAAGCTCTTTTACTCTATGCGCTCAGAGTTTGAAGGATTTCCTCTTTCTCCTTTCTTTTGCATTTGGTGGAAGTTTTTTCCCCAGTATAAACATCTGATGTGTGAAATAGAAGACAGATAAGAGGAGTCAATAATACAGGAAAATCAAAAGTGTTCCTCTTAATCCTGTGGCCTGCTGTATGAGCTCTGCTCCATGTGAGGGCAATGCCAGCTCTCCAGCTTTAGAAGAGCTGCGTCCCAATTACTTCATATGATATCAGTCCCACCCAAGGCAATGCAGGCTGTCCCTCCTGTTCCCTGTATTCTCCTACTGATTAGTTCAGAATTCCATAAAGCGTATTCAGTCAACAGACATGAAACCGCTTTAGGTTCTATATTGGTGTCGTCAGTAGTGGTGAAGATTTATTTATCCCTCTTTAAAAATCTGAAAGCAACTGGAAATGTCTGATCTTCTGTATCATGTTGTTCTGTTTTGCCTGTTTAATTGCAGAGAAGCCTGCTGTTTTCATGAAGTCCTTGGATGATGTTTTTGTTGAGGAGCAGGGTGTAATTACATTGGAATGCGAAGTCTCTATAAAGAGAAGGTCAAACCAGTGTGGAAAAAGGACGGTGTTGTGCTCTCTTCTGGCAACAAGTATGAGCTGGTACAGTCTGGCAAGACCCTATGTCCCCTTATCCATGACCTCGAGATGTCAGATGCAGGTTTCTATACCTGTGATATTGGCACTGATGTTGCCAAATCAAAGGTCGGCATTCAGGGTAAGTACTGTGGAAAGTAAAGGAGTGCTGAAAGCACATTCAGTGTGGTCACTATGTCTTACACCTATTCCCCCATGAGCCTTAATAGTTTCTACAATAGAAGTGTATTACTGCAATTTAGCACAGTGATGTCTGGAAAATTCCCATTGCTTTTGATGTAAATGTATCTCATTTTGCCATGAAAATCACCAAACACATCAAGAATGTCCTGGAAATGTTTCCTTTCAAACCATCCCTAAAATGGAGAAATGGTTTGAACACCAATAGGGGTAGGATGGTAACAAATGAGCTAATAGAAACAGTTAATTTCTTGTCATAGGCAAAACCCTTTTTCTCACGCAGCATCCTAGAGTTGTCCTCTCTGTTAGGTTGTTCCCTCTGTTGCTCATTGAATCTTCATTCTGCTCCATGGACTGAGCTGCTCGCCTTGTAGTTCTTCCAGAGCAAAGACAAGAGATTTACGTCTCTTTTTTTTTATAGCTTTCTGGTAATTCTGAGTGGAGAATGTCTTAGAGAATACATCAGTAAGGAACACAGCCATGTTCTGCAAATCCTGCGTTAAAACACCAGTACTGCTACTCATGTCAGTCACAAATGCCTTTTCTCCATATAAACCTCATACTAACCTATCTCTTACCTTCCAGAGCTGAATAGTGGCATTACCAAACGGCTGAAAAACACTGAAATCCAGGAGGGAGAAGATTGTACTTTTGAATGCATTCTGTCCCATGAAAGCATTGATGAGTTCAAGTGGACACTGACTGGAAGCAGAGTGGAAAGTAGTGGGCGATTTAAAGCTTCTAACGTGAGTCAGAAATAGACTCTCCTTATCAAAAGTGTGACTCCTACTGACGCTGGGGAAGTCGTTTTTACTGCCCTTGGTCTAACCTCCAAAGCCTCTCTGTCTGTGAAAGGTAATGAGATGGGAGAGATTCTGGGGCCTGATTCCTTCAACTGTCTTCTGATAAGATTGTCGTGAGAGCTAACTCATAATATGGTTAAAGTGAATAGCAACCTTCTACTTGAACCTCGAAGCACTGAGAATTTCTCTTAAAAATAAGTAAAAGGAGGAAACATTTTACACAAATGTGAGAACTACCCAAAGCACTGGGGTAGTGTTGGCAATGGTCATCTCACTACAGCTTGTTCCATTAACAGTAAATCAGGAATGATCTGTTGAGGGAACTGTGGGAGCAAATATCCTCTAAGTATAAGCTGAAGGGATGGCCTTCACATCATCTAGCTGTACAACAAATTCCTATCTAGAGCATGTGCATCTGAGAGCATCATCCGAGGCTCCCAGTGTGATGAGTGGAGAGAAGAGAGAGGCAGTTTTCAGACATGGTTCATCATCCTCAATTGGGTAGATTTAAGAGAAAATAAATGCTGCCTGGAATTCTATTGTCTGTACTTTGCAGATTACTGCTGGCTGTAGGATGGCGTCTGTTGCAAGTGCCTCTCTAACTTATCTCCAGCATGTAGATGCATGTATTTTGAGAGAGGCATCCTACCATAAGTGTATGTTACTCAAAAAGCAATGTTTTCTTCCAGGAAAACCTACTGAGGTTTCAAAACAGCTGGAGGATAAGACAGCAGCAGCAGGGCAGGACATCAGCCTGAGCTGTGAGCTGTCAAAACCGGATTTGAACATCAGGTGGTACAAGGATGGCAAAGCAATCAGAAAAAGCCAGAAGTACGACTTGCAGCAGGAGGGAACTGGGGCCATTCTGATCATCCACGACTCTACTGCCAAGGACAGTGGGGAGTACCCCTGTGAGACAGAGGACTCCATAACAAAAGCCAGGGTCACTGTGCAAGGTGAGTTGAAAAGCACACTGAGGATGGCATGTAGAGAAGTCGAGGTAAATATCTGCAGCCTGTGGGTGATGTTTTTCTCTTCTGTTTCCTTGAGCAGGATCAATTCTTAGTTTTCAGAAAATATGATGGATTAAAATCTTTTCCTTAAAATAATCTGGAAACTGAATGATTCTCCAGTGTGATGTGGATCTGGGCAGCCTGGTCTGGTGGTTGGTGACCCCTTGGAGGGGGTTTGAAACTAGATGATCTTTGAGGTCCTTTTCTACTCAGGCCACTCTATGATTCTGTGATCATTCTATGATTCTATGATCTTGGGTGTTAGTGAGCCAAGAAAAGATGGCAATCTGAATTAGTCTCTATTGAATATGTGTAATCAAAACTATATGCAGTTGATCAGATGAGATCCTACCAGCGCATGTATAATGGTATTGAACTTTCCAGATATCTACTGGAATTATCAAACCTATGTAAATGGGTGGACTCTGTGGTCTTCTTAGACTCTTTGCATCTCTATGTGATATTCTGAAATGAGGGCAAAGGAGATTCAGGACACCTCTGTATGCTTGGGACTTGTTGTGGTAACAAATCCCTTTGTCCTACACCCTCATCCTTTTTTTTTTCCTTCCAGAAAAAACTAATTACTTTATCAAGGAACTTTCAGATGTGAAAATTGAAGAAAGTGGAAGTGCACTTTTTACATGTCAGAGCGAGAAAGCCGCATCCTTCGTCATATGGAGGAAAGGCATTGCTGAGCTCAGGCCTGGCAGGAAATACAAGAGGGCACAGAAAGGACGAGACCTGCAGCTGTGCATAAAAAATCTGGAGAAAAGTGACAGTGACGTGTACACCTGTGACATTGGTGATGCCCAGTCCAGAGCCAAGCTGGTTGTACAAGGTATGTGTGAGAGCCATATGACTGCGCATCCTGTTTCTCCACTACCAAGACATTATCCTGGTAGAATTTGTACATTTATGGCAGGTCTTTGGGGCTGCAGCTGTCTGGCCTGAATAGCGTTTCACAAGCCATGCACAGAGCAAGCTGCACGGAAAGGGAAAGAACTACCGACTAGAGCAGTGCCATTGAGAACTTTATGTATCATTTAAAAACCAAAAATGCTGATGTACGGTGAGGCTGGTGACCCAGAAATCAGTGTGAACTTTCTATCTCTGACCTTTCTGAGTTAAAAATAGTCCTCCAGAGTTCTAGGCAAAAATTCCCTTATGCTGCATTCTGGGTAGTTGTCACGGTTTAAACAAAAATCTACCTGTGTCCGTGACAGGGGGGCCACAGGCAAGCGAGGTGCTAGAAGGAGCTGAACCTCTGTCCCAACTACTTCAGAAGCAGCCCAAACCCCCTCGTACATGGCTAAGATCTCCTTCTCAGTTGGAGTGTAGCACTCCTCGACTCCAAAGTCCCGGGGGTTGGCCTTGGGTTTCTCCTAAAGCTCTTTGCCACAAACTCCAAGTGGGACCTTTCTCTCCAGCAGCAGTGTAGAGGATGTTCTTTACATCCTGTCCTGTCCGTACTGGCCCCAAGGCCACGGAATGGGCTATCTCTTGTTTTCTCTGCTCAAAAGCCTGCTGCTGCTCAGGACCCCATGAGAAATTATTCTTCTTCTGTGTTACCTGATAGAGGGGGCTCACTATGTGGCTGTAGTTTGGGACATGCATTCTCCAAAAGCCCACTACTCCCAGAAAAGATTGGGTCTCTGTCTTGTTGGTGGGAGGAGACATAGCAGTGATTTTTTCAATCACATCTGCTGGGATGTGTCGATGCCCATCTTGCCATTTTACACCTAAGAACTGGATTTCCTGGGCAGGCCCCTTCACCTTGATGCGCTTAATGGCAAAACCAGCTTGCAAAACAATTAGGATTATCTGTTTTCTTTTCTTGAAAATCTCTGCTGCTGTATGGCCCCACACGACAATATCATCGATATACTGCAAGTGTTCGGGAGCATTACCCTGTTCCAAGACAGCTTGGATCAACCCATGGCAAATTGTTGGGCTGTGCTTCTCCCCTTGAGTTAAACGGTTCCAGGTATACTGAACAGCTCTACAGGAAAAAGCAAACTGTGGCCTTCATTTTGCAGCCAATGGGATGGAAAAGAAGGCATTAGCAATGTCAATGGTGGCATACCACCTAGCTTCTTTTGACTCCAGTTCATACTGGAGTTCTGTCATGTCTGGTACAGCAGCACTCAATGGAGGTGCTGCTCCTCCTGGCAGCACAAGAGGTCTCCATTCCCCTGATTAAGAAAGTGGGCAGGAGAGGTAGAAAACCGGCATGGCTCAGCAAGGACCTGCTAAGAGAACTGAGGGTGAAGAAAGGGGTGTACAAGCTCTGGAAACAAGGCTGTGTCACCTGGGAAGAATACAGGGATGCCGTCCGAACTTGCAGATGTGGGATCAGGAAAGCCAAGGCGCAGGCAGAACTGAACTTGGCGAGGGATGTGAAAAACAATAAGAAAACCTTCTACAGGTACATTGGCCAGAAGAGACAGGCCAAAATGGGCGTACCTACTCTGGTAAATTCAAAAGGAGAAATGGCTTCAACAGATGAAGAGAAAGCTGAGGTGCTGAATGAGTTCTTCACCTCGGTCTTCACTGGTGGCCAGGATTCTAGTCTTTTTCACGTCCCTAAGTCTTGCACCCCCATCCCTCCATGTGGGGACCAAGGAGGTAAATCCCTCCCCACTGTAAGGGTAGAGCAAGTCCGAGAGTGCCTCCTTAGACTGAATGAGTATAAGTCTATGGGGCCAGATGGCGTGCATCCCAGGGTCCTGAAGGAGCTGGCTGAGGTGGTTGCTGAGCCGCTCTCCATCATATTTGAGAAGTCGTGGCTGTCAGGTGAGGTCCCGGATGATTGGAGGAAGGGTCACGTCACTCCCATTTACAAGAAGGGGAGCAGGGACGACCCGGGTAACTACAGGCCGGTGAGTCTCACCTCTGTGCCTGGGAAGATTATGGAACAGATCCTCCTGGACAACATGCTTGATCACATAAAGAACAAGCATGTGATCCGAGACAGCCAGCACGGCTTCACCAGGGGAAGGTCATGCTTAACTAATCTTGTGGCCTTCTATGATGGAGTGACGGCGTTGGTGGATGAAGGGAAGGCGACCGATGTCATTTACCTGGACCTGAGCAAGGCCTTTGACATGGTCCCCCATCACATCCTCATCTCCAAATTGGAGGGAGGTGGATTTGATGGGTGGACAACTAGATGGATAAGCAATTGGTTGAAAGGCCGCAGACAGAGGGTGGTGGTCAATGGCTCTATGTCCAGGTGGAGGCCGGTAACGAGCGGCGTCCCTCAAGGGTCTGTCTTGGGACCGGTGCTCTTTAACATCTTTATTAATGACATCGATGAGGGAATGGCGTGCACCCTCAGCAAGTTTGCTGATGACACCAAGCTGAGTGGTGCAGTTGATACGGTGGAGGGAACGGATGCCATTCAGAGGGACCTTGACAGGCTGGAAAGCTGGGCTCGGGTGAACCTAATGAGGTTCAACACGGCAAAGTGCAAGGTTTTGCACTTGGGCCGGAAGAACCCCAGGCACCTGTACAGGCTGGGAGGAGTTGTCCTTGAGAGCAGCTCGGCTGAAAAAGACCTAGGGGTCCTGATAGATGAGAAACTTAACATGAGCCAGCAGTGCGCTCTGGCAGCCCGGAAAGCAAATGGGATCCTGGGCTCCATCAGGAGAGGGGTGGTCAGCAGGTATAGGGAGGTGATCGTCCCTCTCTACTCTGCTCTTGTGAGGCCCCATCTGGAGTACTGTGTCCAGGTGTGGAGCCCTCAGTACAAAAAAGATATGGAGATTTTGGAAAGGGTCCAGAGGAGGGCCACAAAGATGATCAGGGGGCTGGAGCACCTCCCCTATGAGGACAGGCTGAGGGAGTTGGGTTTGTTCAGCCTGGAGAAGAGAAGGTTGCGGGGTGACCTCATTGCAGCCTTTCAGTACCTGAAGGGAACTTACTCCCAGGAGGGGAGTAAACTCTTCGAAAGGGCTGATAATAGCAGGACTAGGGGAAATGGTTTTAAGTTGAAGGAGGGAAGATTTAGGTTGGATGTTAGGGGAAAGTTCTTTACTAGAAGGGTGGTTAGGTCCTGGAACAGGCTGCCCAGTGAGGTTGTAGATGCCCCGTCCTTGGAGGTGTTCAAGACCAGGTTGGACGGGGCCCTGGGCAACCTGATCTAGTAAATGTGTATGTTTGGTGGCCCTGCTAGGCAGGGGGGTTGGAACTACATGAATCCTTGAGGTCCCTTCCAACCCGGGTAATTCTGTGATTCTGTGATTCTGTGAGGTGTGATTTCATTTAGGCCACGGTAATCCACCGTCAACCTCCATTCTTCACTGACTTTATGCACTGGCCATATGGGGCTGTTAAAAGGCGAGTGAGTTTTGCTAATCGCTCCCTGATTCTCTAATTGGCGAATTAGCTTGTGAATGGGGAGCAATGAATCCCTATTGGTGCGGTACTGCCGTCTGTGAACCACTTTGGTGGCAATTGGTACCTCTTGGTCTTTTACCTGGAGCAACCTCACAGCAGAAGGATCATCTGACAGACCAGGTAAAGCTAACAGCAGATAAACACCATTTGTGTTAACAGCAGCTATCCCAAAGGCCCATTGATACCCCTTGGGATCCTTAAAATATCCCATCCTAGGGTAATCGATTCCCAGTATACATGGAGCCTCTGGACCAGTCACAATAGGGTGTTTTTGCCAGTTTTTACCAGTGAGGCTTATTTCGGCCTCCAACATAGTCAATTCTTGTGAACCCCCAGTCACTCCATGGATATATATTGGTTGTGTCCCTTGGTGACTTGAGGGCATTAGGGTGCATTGTGCACCAGTGTCCACCAAGGCTTTATATTTCTGTGGTTGAGATGTGCCAGGCCACTTAATCCACACAGTCCAGTATACTCTATTGTCCCTTTCCCCCCCCTGTCTGGGGGCAGGGCCCCTCTATTGTTTACCTTGGTGGCTTGCAGCAACTGGAACTCTCCCCTTCTTGGAAGAGTTCACCTTGGTAGTTGTTTCACCTTGTAATTCTTCCACTCATGCCTGAAGTGCAGAAGTGGATGAATTACACCACTTCTTCATGTCCTCCCCATGACTACAGAGGAAAAGCAACAAGGCAAGACGTGTAGTCTCAGCGTTGATTCGAGGTGACTTATCATTGTCATTTGCTTGAATACGAGGACGTCTCTTTTTAATGGTTGAGATTTTCGATGATACAGGTCGAGAGGAACTCATGTTGTTTAGCTTTCTCAATAGGCGATCGTGGAAATCCTGGTTTCCATCATCTTATACCACCGTGGATTCATCTACATCAGGCACATTAGCCAATTTGTCAATAATATCATTTTGTGTTCCCTTGATTTTGTTTAATCTTTCCACAATTTTGACAATGGCTGAAGTATACAGATTAACTTCTGTAGCGCTTATAAATAATTCAAGTTCCTGAAGTCTGCCAATTAGTTCATTCACAATGGGTTTCCTGTCCCCTTTGCCATATACTAATGCAAGTGCACTGGCATGCTTTTCTGGAGCTGCTTTTGTAAAGTCACGCCACATTTGTCGTGGAACGCGGACTGCTTCAGGATCATGTAATTGGTTCTTCTGTAAGTTGCAGATTCAGTAAAATTATTCATGCTTTATATGATGTTATGATGTGGAATACTGATAGCAAAATTACAAAATTATTAAACCATGACACCCTGGTATTTTTCTTTTTTTTTTCTTAAATATTTTCCTTTTTTTTTTCTTAAATATTTTCCTTTTTACTATTTAAATGTTATGGGCACATCTTATAGAAACACAAGGCTGTTTACAAAGAAGTGCATGCTGTGTTGCTGTATGATGAGCAAGATACATCTATTCTTCATCTAGCAGGAATAGTTGCTGAGCCTTAAGAACAGTTTCAGAAAGCTTTGGGAATTTGGGCGTTTTCCTTGTTTCTGCAACACAAAATGAAAATTTACGCTGTATACAAAGAAAAGGGGAGTCCAAACTTGTACGTTAAATTTGAAGGAGATCAATCTGGGGTAATATTTAAAAAAAAAAAAAAAAAAAAAAAAAAAGGGGGGAGTGTGGTCATCAAATACTATAAAATATATTAGCTTTTACTACTAGAATGCCACTTATCTTCCCCCCATACGAATCACTGTCATGTTGTATGTGAATTTGTGAGGTGGGTTTTGAAGCTGAAATTAAAAGCTTCTTGTATGGCTGTCTTCATAGTGGCTATCCAGACTATCTGTAGAAATAACAGCTACTATGTAGTCAGCTATTCACCAGTTTTAACTGATTATAAATTACGTTTCAGGGTGGAGAACATAGCATAGTGCCTGACACCTGTGTTGATCCTGAGGGCATTCTTGATTCTGTGCATTATGATGTCATGGATATTAAAGAGCAAACTGAGGCAGCACATAGTTCCATTGTATCCCTGGGGGACCTGAAGGAAGATACTGGCTGGTTTGAAAAGCAGCTGGAGAAAACTAACTTTGAACTGATGGAGACCAAAGAAGAGCTACCAGAGAAAAACACCAAACTACTTAAAACTGAAGAAGAGCTGATGCAGAAGAACAAAGGTGAGTTATGCGATGTGAAAGGTAGAAGACAGAAATAGTTCATTAATCTAAAAGAGAAATAACCAGTTTGAGTAGGAATTAGAGGAGATGTTCTACCTTTGGAACCATAGCCTGTAGATAAGTGATAGTTTGTTCCTTGTGTATATTCAGGTTCAGCAGTTCCACGGTTTTTGGTTATTTCTTTTCTTTTTTTCCCCCTCTCCTTTAAACTGCAACTAGCAGCTTTACGCTTTCATAAGTATGGGGTTAAATGTCTATATCTTGATTTTTACTTTTATATTGTAATCTCTACTCTTCTTTATGACTTGTTGATGCAATGTTTTCATTCCAAGAAATATAGAAAACTTTTGAATCACTCCCAATAAGTGAAGACCACATGCAAATTAATTAATCTGTTCAAAAGCTACCTAAACATTAGAATATCTGGAAAAATTGATTACTTAATAAACTATCTATTGGCTACTTATGTAATACAACCTTTTCTGTGTGTTACAGACTTTGAAATGCAGGCGATTAAATTGGATGAGTCTGCTGAGAAACTTAAAGAAGCAACTGAGGTAACTTTATCAAGAAGATGTTGTGTAAAATTGTTTTAATACCAACTTGTGGTAGCTTAAAATGCTATGAATGCTCAGGATATCTCCACGTTCTATGCAGTCCATAAAACTTTATCCTGACTAATGTACTGCGAGCTACTGAATATGTGAAGACTAGCTTGATTAAGTATGTGTGCATTCCACTTCTGGTGGTTTTTGTTCATTTTTTGATGTTTGGTAGCCTGAAGTAGCTCTGAAAACATTTATAGTTAATTCTGTCACTCAGATCTCTAACCTTGTAAGCTTAGCAACTTGACCCTTCTTAGTCTTTGACTGTCTGCATACTTAGTATTTCCATGGCATTAAAGCTGACTGTGATGAGTAGTCATGTCCTCACCTATTACTTCTTCCAAGAACAAGGCTCCAACTCTATCTGTGAGATTGTGTGGCCTGAACACTTCTGAGGCTTTTCTTTTCATAAGTTACTAAAGATGAATAATCAGTCCTTGGCAGTGCCAGCATGGCTTAACAATCGTCATCTTGTAAGTAAGGAAGCTTCACTTGTGGTCAAGGACACAATCTAAAATATGCGTGACAGAGCTGACTAAGCTTTAAGGTTGGATTATATCTGTCACGATGAAAGTGATTTTAGCAGCTTAGCAGAAGTGTGATGTGATGAACTTGTATGAGAGCTGACCATTTGCTCTTTGACCATGTTTGTAATTTTGTTGACTTCTTGGAAACAGGAAATTCTTTGATAAACTGGTAAACTCTTGATTGTGTGCAAGTCTTTTACTTTGTAACCTGCTAGGCTCTTGCTTTCCCTTGTATACTCTACCGAGTATTGCACTTGTCATTATCTGAAGGTGTACTTGTTCTGTCTGCTATTGAGATTTGTAACTGATGTCTATAGAGTCACCGGGTAAATATTTTAGCTGTATGGTTTTGTGTAAATATTTGCCTACAGAAGATTACTGAGACTTAAGTGCTCCTTTTGTTAAGCTTCAATGTAACTGATCTCATATCAATACAGGAAAAGACTACCTACCATTTAACTACCATTAAAGCAGAACCGGCAGAAGAGAACACTAATAAAGGAACTGAAAGCAGCCAATTTTCAGTGCTTTCAGTTAAAGCACTGAAACAAGATAAAACTGAGTTGGAAGTGGGAAGAAAGCGCAGTACTGATGAAGATAAGCCTACTGTGGAAGAGCCACCTCCAAAGAAAGGTACAGTTTCTTCCATCGTTGAACAGGGTGTCTTCCAAAACAATAAATTGCTTCCTATTCCGGATCGGAAGCAAAAGGCTGTGAAGCGCGTACCTTATGGTATAAGGAGAAAAGCCACTGTGTTAAACTGTAAATAGAAGTAACTGTTATGTAAATATCCCTTTTTCAGAAGGTCCTATGCTGTTCATTTTTGAATGCTTAAGAATAAAAGTTTTTTGCACTATTTTTTTCCTTTTTGCTGCTTTTTCCTCATCTTGATTGATCTAGTTGATGCACTTGCAGATTTGGTAATAGTTTTAAAGCAGTTTCTTTAGGATTGTTTCAACTGCTGTTGCTGATCTTCTGAGTAGCATCAGCTGCTCAAGTGCCTTTTTTTGTTTGTTTGTTTTGTTTTTCCTGAAGCAACTATCAAAATTGTTGACGACCTGCTAATTGCTCGCTCATGGGCAATATTTGAGCAAAATGGTTTGGATAAGCTCTGATGCATTTAACTTCACTTCTGGGCACAGCTGAGCATCAGTGTTCCTAGAATTACGGAAGGCATATACAATGTAGAAGGGAAAATCTAAAACTTAGCTGTAGTCCCTTCCTTTCTTGTATTCCTCTTGCAAAATATGTGCAAGGGAGAAAGTCAAGGCCTTCTTTGGATGAGATGCTGTTCTTGGATGATTTGTCCCTGCTGCCTTTATTTGGCATAAATATTGAATCCTAATGTGACCACTGAATGGCATCACATATAAGCATCTTACCAGAGACTGAGGGAGGGATGTGGACTCCTCCATACTCCAAATAGTAGTGGGTTTGTTCTAATCATATGACCAAAGCTCTCATTTAAAAATTAATGACAGCAATGCTCCACATAGGAATTAAAATGGGTAGCTGATAGTCACAATGTCAGCATGAAGTTTTCTGTTAAGAAGTACTGAGTATTCAATCATGTTAAAATTTTATTCTATTTGTGAGTATTAATAGCGTCCAATTTCAAAAACTGCTTAATATATATTCTTTAGCTATGTTAAATATACACAGTAGAACAATGAGCACAGGTATGTTGTGCTGGTTCTTTTGTAGAATTAGTTATATAAGTAGCACGAGCAAAAGTGTTTTAGGAGATGCTAGGTTATCTCAGCTTCATGTTCAGGGTATTTACACCATTCTCTGAGCTTTTAGGTCTTGTTTCCTATGCTCTGTAATAATGCTTTTTCCCTACTTCCTCTGTAAGGAGCTTCTAGACTGAACATTACACATCTTCTCCCTAGTCTTATTTTATCTTGCTTTAGTGCTTGCTTGTTGTTTTCAGCATAAAGTGTTTAGATTACTTATAAATCATATTCCCCTCACTAGTGTTGCTGGGAGCAGCAGTCAAAACCCAAAACCTGGTTTGGGGTGGAATATGCCACTGCTGTTTCTTCAGTATGACTTTTAAATCGGTTGAGGGCTGTATATAAAACTCCTTAGATGAGTTAAGAGGCTGTTTCCATGCAGTACATGTGAATCTGTATGTAATGCAGGCTGCACGTGGGCGCTATAAAATTCTGCATTTCTGTAGTTGTAGTAATAAAAGGACTGTACAAGAATCACCATGGAATATATTGTTGTGGTGACCCAATCCCTAGTAAGTCTTGACTTATATTTATTTTTTTTAATACTTAAAGTATGCATATTATGGAATGGGCATAACTGGATTCTAAAGCAATGATGAAATACAGCAGAAGTCGCTTTTGATAGAAAGAAAATGCATGTGATTTTAGCTAATTGCTCGCCAGTTAAAGAAAAAAACAGCCCCAAGCTAATGGAATATTTATGGAAACTTGAATCTGCAAATTTGTACAACTTTATGAGTGAACTTTATATGCAAAAGAGTAAGTGTGGACAGAAGTAGGAATCCTCATATTTTGTTTAGAGATCAACTGAATAAGAGAGACAGATATCAACACTTAAGTGATCAACTTGTCCAGGGTTTTATCTTTCTTTTGAAAGTAAGAGGACTGTGAGTTGGAATGAAATTTCTTAGAGAACTGTTTATCTACCATTGTACATGGAGTACAATTTATCATTTATCTACATTTATCTACCATGTAGATGGAGTGATTCCTGGCTGCCTTATAGGGATTGCTGAAGCAGGGAAGATAGAAAGAATATAGCTGTGAATTATCTATCTCGTTCCCATGTTTCTTAAATCTAATTAGATTTTCTACTGGTGTGGAGTGGAAGGTTTGAGTAGTGCCATGGTAAAAGTGTTCTTCCAGACTGAAAACCTTTTGCTGTTAATTCTGTATAGAAATCTGAGGCACCTGATTACGTGTCCAGAGGACTTTAATTCCTTCACTAGTATCAAATACTATGTGATGTGAGGGTATGGCTTGCATATTTGTGACAGTTTTTCACTTAGAAGTTGCTACTTGGTGTTGTGAACTGCTATGTAATAATGATTTTAATCAATCTGAGCTACATTCCTTTTCCCTTTTTTTTGTTTCTTTGTTTGTTTGTTTTACAGTAGTTGTAAATGAGAGAAAGAAAAAGAACACAGTAGAGCAAAAGAAAATTGAACACATGAAACAAAAGTGCTCCGCGTACCGAAAGGAAGTACTAGCACTGAGGGAAAGAACTGAAATCTTGGAACATCATTTAACTGTGCTTGAAGAACAATGCAGAAGAGAAAAAAATAAAAAAGAAGATTTCAGTAAGCAGGTAACAAGCCTGCGTATTGAGCTTTCTTTTTCTGAAGAAACAGCTGATGCCCTCCGTGAACAAATTCTGCAGGGTCAAGCTGACTATCGGGAAATTGCTTCTGAACTGGATGAACAGAAATCTATAAATATGACACTAGAAGACAAAAATGCCCAACTAACTAACAACATAGAAGTTGCCAAAGAATATATAAGTGATAAAGTGTCACAAGTAAAAGAAATGCGGACCAAATTAGATGAATTATACAAATGTCACTTAGAGTTTCACGCCATCGGTACTGACTTTGTCAGTGTAAAGGATTCCTCAGACTCTGAAAAAGATGAGACAGGGACATCTCAAATTAGTTCTGCATGCACTCAGTCACAGACTTCTTCCATCTCAGATCTTGTGCAGGGCCTCTCCTTTTCCTATAGTCTTGAAAGGATTTGGGAAGTATGCAGAAGTATTGTTGATGTTTCCTCACAAAAAAGTCAGCACATCAAAGCACTGCTTCAAGACAATGAAAACCTAAAGGCGGGACTGAATAATGCTGAAAATCATAATCATCAACTTGTAATGAAGCTATGTGAGATTACAACTCACACTAGTCAGGAAGATGATCTTGTGAATCAGTTACATGAGCAAATAGAAAAGAAAACTCGGGAGTTTGAAGAAAAGACTGCAGAAGATCAGAGAGTGATTGCACAATTTCAGGAGGAAGTTGCCAACTGTGAGGTAAAAATAAGAGAGCTTGAATATCTCCTGGAGGCTTCCAAGACAATGGAAGAGAAAGTGTCAAAACTCAATGAATTACTTAAAGAAAAGAATCTATTATTGTTAATCTAGAGACAGTTACAGCAACTCTGCAAGAGAAGTCTGCAAATGCAGACAAAAAGTTTGAAGAGTTAAGTAGCAAAGAAGCAAATCTGATTCAAGAAGTTATGCAGCTGAAAAACAGCTTGGAGCAGATGAAACATTCTCTTCGGGAAAAGGAAAAGAGTGAAATGGAGAAAGTGCAACGTATAGAATCGTAAGTAACCACTGAGTTAACTTAGAGCCCTTTGAGAATGAACTAGAGTTAAAAATAGTTAATGGGAACATCCCTTTGACTTAATGCATCTGCATGCTTATCAATGGCCAAACTACTACTTTAGGATGCTTTGGTATGCTACTTGAGTTCCAAGGGAAAACAGGAGTGTGCAAGGAAATGAAGAATAATATGGGGATTTCTGGTGGTTTTGTTGTATATCCCTCAGAATAGCATCTGAATAGTTTATTGCTTCAGCATCTGATTATGAGAAGCAAGCTGAAATTCAAAAGTAATTGTTTAAATCTTGTCACTGGTCTAGATAGATTTAAGAGTCTATTTACAAATAGAAACCAACAGGCAGGGCATGGATGAAGCTGTAATTGCTGTTTCCATGAGATGTGTAACAGTAATGTTCTTTGTCTCTTTATTTTTAACATAAGGCTAGAAAATATTCTTTCTGAGAGTTCTGCCCTTGTACTGAATTTGAAAAAAGATTTGCAGAGGAAAGAAGAAGAGTATGCAGATCTAAAAGACAAACATTCTGATGCCGAGAAACAAATTCAGCAAGTACAAAGCGAGGTTTGTAGTCAACTGAGATATTTTTTTCTGTAAGATTATGCTTGGCTTTCTGCTGTTAAAACTTCTCAAACTTTAACTATGAAGCTGGAAATTTCACACTAGTGTGGCTAGCAGCAAATCTTAGGTAAAGTTGCCATTGAAGCTCTAGAGGGGACCAGAAGTTAAAACATGGTTTCGCATAGATAATGAACAGAGGAAAGTAAAGTTGGTTGGTAGTCTGGAATAAGGTTTGTGAAGAGAATAGCTAATCTGCCTCTGGAGGGGACTTGTTATTATCTCTACGTTACTGGTGACTTGCCATTGGTATCCGTGGTAACTCCAAAGACTAAAACCTAAGTTTTGTGAAAAAACGCTGATAACTGGGAAGAAGAATGCTATTTACTTGAAGAGAAATAGACTAATTTCCAGAGGCTCTTTAATATAAGCATGTATATTTTTTTTCTTCAATTTCAGCTTCAGTGATGTTAATAGTTAAAATTTAATTATTAAACAAGAAGATATTTTAAAACCCATTTTGCAGGATCTTAGTCTGAAAGTTTATTGGGTGTGCTTGGGGTGGAAAATTGAAGCTTAAAAATGAATTCATGTCTTCCTTGGTAACCTTGCACTTGCTGTCGTTTTCCTACTCAGCACTTGTTTGTGAATTCCTCTTTATTTAACAAAGAAGTATTTGGCCAGGTTGTATTACAGAAGTCTTTTAATGAACCGTGAGCTGTGCTTACATTACAGGTGTCCACGATGCGTTCTGTGGAGGAATCCCTCAGGAACAGGATGGATGAACTTGAAAGGATTAATAACCAGTTTAAGGATGAGCTGGATTATAAAGACTACACTATCCAACAACTTAAACAGGTATTTTTCTTGCTCTTAATTTTTATTAAATGAATGATGCAGGTTTTCCAAGCAACAGGAAAAAGGTCAAAGAAAAAAAAAAAATTGGAGCAAAATGAAAGTGGCCAAGTGAAATTAGTGGTAGACCATGAAAGATATTCAAATAATTAGTCACTACAGAGCACTGGCAGATTGCTTTAAATACAATAATCTGCATAGTAAATACATATGTAATACATGCATGTAACCTGATCTTGTTGAGTGACATCACGATATGTTAATTGAAATGTCTTACCATAAACTCTTTTTATCATCTTGAGTCCTTATTTATGCTATATGAAAAACTTATTAATTCTAGGCTGTCTTAAAGATTCTGCTTGTTTCTACTGTGTATGCTTTTCTTTCAACATGAAATATAGGAGCTGGAGGAAAGGGACCATAATCTTCAAAAGTGGCGTGAGGAGAGAGATCAGTTAGTAGAAGCTTTGGAAGAACAGCTCAAAACTTTGGCTTCTATTGCCATACAAAAAGAGACAGAAATAGCAGAACTGAGACAATCTGCATTAAAGGATTCAAGCAAGGTCAGCTCTCCTTTCCTCCTACCTGATTAGCTACCCATAAATTCTGTAAAACTCCTGTACCTGCTCTTTGTATTCTGGGTGTGGTTCTGTTCTTGAACACTGTCGTATTGACATCATGTGCAACTAACCAAAAAAAGCACCAGCTTTTATGTTTGTTCTTCAGAAACAGAATTTCTGTTAATTACTAAAATTTCAATTTTTTCAGTAGTTCAGATAAGCAGATGTCAGTTTGAGGCTTATGATCCTACAATTAGACTGGACATCTGTAGCTTTTTCTGATAATTCACAGCATTTCCGGATCCCAAGCTAGGCTCAATACTCAGACAGTAGTTCTGTCTCAGGTTTCTTACTTTCTTTGCTTTCTCTGAGGTAGTATCTACAATGGCATGAAAAGACAGAAGGGGACGTGGAGAGAGATTAAGGGAAGCATCAAAAAGCAGAGGGGGGATGATCTCTGGAAGTTGCATTTCTTATTTCAACATCCAGCTTTTAATCAGGATAGCCAATCTAAGCCGTAGCATAGAATTTCAGAAGCTAAACAGAAGACTAAATGAGTTGTGCTCTTTTGAGAATGTTTGGATTCACTTTCTCTGAGAAGAAAGATGTTCTCATAGCAAAACTTCCCCTACAACTGCCGACTTTCTCACAGTACCGAGGATTTGGGAACAAATAAAAGCTCGGGTTATTATATCTTAAGAGAGATGAAGGCTGAAGCACATAAGTAAAATAGAAGAATCAAAATATATTGTATTACAACTTCCCAGGCAATTCTGTGACTACTGCACTTGTAACAGTGACCGTACAAATCCGTGAAATGTTACTGTTCTTGAGTAGTTAAGTGTTCTAGCCTGCAATTCTAAAACTGATGCTACTAAGTAATTGCAATACTGCTTGTGTGTGTTAATTCCTTTTGCCAATCCCACAACTCAGCAGTTTTTACTGTTTATTAGGATAATGCAACTGTGATAGAAGAGTTAAGAAAAGAACTGGCTGACAAAGATGACTTTATAAAGGAATTAAAACAACGCATTAACCACAGTAGCCCTCAGTGTTTGCCAGAAATACCTTTACTTGAAGAAAGACAAAGTAGAAGGAATGACTCTGTAAATGAAAAGGTATTATTATATTTATAGAAAGTCAGTACTTAACATCTTGTTAACCCCTTTTTGTTCTTCTGTTTTCCTAGGAGATACTGGAGCTGGAATCATTTTTCTTAGCATATAGTCCTTTAACTACATATTCAGTGATGAGTACTTGTTGGTTCTTTTTGTCTTCCACTCAAACATGAGCTCTCATCTTCTCAAAAATATTTTATTTACTAGAACACCATCTCTCTGTGTACATTATGGAACTTTTCCATGCAGTTTTCCATGTATTCGTATGTGGATGCTGAAGATTAGGCAGAGGTTTAGCCTTTGGTGTTCTAACATAGCAGCTGTGAGCGTGCAGAGTATGGGGGGAATGGATGACAAAACGACCAGCGTTACAGATTTTGTCCCTAAATAATGTCTCGCTTTCTCTCTTTTGGAGGCAGAATACTGCCTGAGACTGTTAGTGAGACCCAGTAGGGTGTATCTGAAGATCACACAATGAATAGATGTTACTACCTTCCCACACTTGTGCTGTGTTTCAGCTTACGTGTTCATGTGGCGTCTGAGCTTGAGGTTTTACACTGTAGCTTTAGAAAACTCGAGATATTTTGGAGGTCTAATGCATAGCCTAATCTTTACTCCTTTTAAATATTTACAGCCTAGGAAACAACAAAGCAAAACTAAAACTGGAGAAAGTATTCCATTAAGATGCAAAGCTGAAGACAATTATTTGTCACGTCGATGTACTAGGAGCCTCACTTCATTAAATGAATCTGAGGTTAGTATGAAACTTCAGATCTGAAAATGTTGTGATTGTATTGCTTTTGATAAGGAATGAGTAGGAAAAGATCTCATGTTCTCTAAACAATTCCCAAGTTTTAATTTATTTATCCCTTTCAAGGTGATCAGATCACCTGTTTTTATAGCCTTTGATAGGAATAAAAGCTGTTGAAACAATTGTGTGATGAATTTTTGTCAGGTGCTGTTGAAAACTCTCCTCATGTTAATGCTTATGAAGTGGCTCATGATTAGATAAGTTACTTGGAAAAAATTCATGGAGCCACTGAAACGGGCACAGCAAATTGAACTTATTTTCTTCCTCTGCAGGATTTCTGGATATTGTTTTGTTAGCAGATGATGTTAATCATTCCTATATAAGTTTTTAATTGCTAACTTTCATAAAATAGCAGTTACATATATTTTAAAAACAAAGTATTTATTAACCAACTTAACTCTTGGAAATACAGTGGGTGGTGATACTCCATTCAGATTCTTAGCAGAGCCTGATAAAGTGGCTCTGACTACTTTTTGTCTTTCTACAATCTTCGGTAACTTTTTGAGAGGAAGAAGACTCCCCTCAGGGGGTCGGAACAGTGTAAGTAGTAAAAGCTGCTAGTCTGTGTTTGGGACACTGGAGTTTGCTAGTTACTAGCAGCAGTAGAAGCAGCCATCTACCATTTTCTGATGTCCCCAGCAGCCTGTCTTCCATGTGTTCAACCAGCATCTGAACTCATTTTTGATATGCTAGCTGAATTCCTGCCATAGAGAAGGAGGAGTCCAGGTGATCTCAGTTCTGACTTTGTTGTTCCTGTTGAGAAAAACAGGATTGGGTGGATTGTGGACAGTAAGTGCTGCTGGGGAAATGCATACTGACATTTCCCTGTCACTTAGCTGTGCATTTGCTGCCATTTGACCATGAGCAGGTACATGATAGCCTTCAGCTTAAGTACGGTGTCATTGCTTGAATGTCTGTATTCTCTCCAGGGAAAAGATAGCAATGGAGTTCTTTAATGACTTGTACTGGGCTTGCACCTTGCCAGCTGGACCTTACTTATGTAAATAACATCTCTAGTGTAGAAGAGGAAGGGCAAATTCCCTAAGATTAAGCTGGAAGTTAATCGAACACTTGAATCAAATGCTCCTGATCCTGCCCAGTTCTGACGCAGCAGAGTTGAGATGAAGAAAATCGTGTCAGTTCTACCAACACTCTCTATTAAAAAAAAGTGTAGTTGTCTGTGCCCTTGAGAAAAAATGACTTGTAAAGTATCAGGCTCAGTTTAACATGAAGAACTTTTTTTGTGATCATAGATTGGAAATAATTTTAAATGTAACAAGTTCTAGGAAAGAGGGGTAAAACTGTGCTGTAACTGAAATAGACTCCTTCTGTTACAAGTGTTCTTACAGCAGGAAAATCGAATGCTTACATATCCTTTTCCAGATGCTTTATAGCTTTTTAATCTCATGGCTACCTTAACACTTGCACTTAAAATTCTTCTGTGCTATCAGGAGCATTTGGAAACTGTCCTCGACTCTTCTGGAGTGTCCGCAGAAAATGGCAAAACTAGTCGGTTCCCAAAACTGGAGCTGGAAATCCCACTGACACCTCTGCAACCTGATAAGACGGAGATAAAGCAGCACGGCAGCATGATACCTTTAGGAGTGAAAATGCCTAAGGCAAAAAAGAAAAGAAGTGATGACATGGATGAGGTATGACCTAGACCCAACAGAAAACAAAATATCTGATGCCTTTTTACCATTCTCATTTAAGCATTAAAAAAATGCTATTTCTACCTCAGTAAAGTAGTTGAAGAATTTAATCAATGAACTGCTTTAATGAACAAAACTAATAGCCAATCTCAGTGATAATGGTTTAAGAGAAGGGAATTTCTCTTAACTCCATTGTGTATTTTCTTTGAAACCTGTAGACATAAATCAGCTTTTTAGACATCATGAGATGTCTAATACTGATATCTTAATGTCCTGTTTTTATAACTGAATACTTATTTATTATTTGATTTACAGTGGAATAGTTACCACTAGCAAATACTTCCCTACTATTAGCAAAAGTGTTTAAAGTGTTCACTTTTGTGACATCAGTTGTTCTTTCCAAAAGAATCATGGCTGAAACTTGTCTTATTTTCCCAGGATTTGGTGAAAAGTGAGAACACGAAAAATACAAAATCTGTCATGGCTTTTAATTCACCCTCTGCAAGTGACGAGAAAATGGTTGGTTTTTGTTCTAGTTTTGAAGCTAGCTTGGGACTTCCTGTAATTGTGTGGTCACACGAAAGAAGCAGTGTCTTATCCTTATGTGTATACCTGAATGGGAATCTTACAAGCTTATGAGCTCTTCCTATTAAATTCCATAAGCTAACCAAAGGGCAAGTCAGTCTGTCCCCAGAGCGTGTAATGGCTGTACTGTGTAATGATTTGGAGGGAAGGATATTGCACACTGAATAGTTGGGAAGAGAAGCTTTAGTGTATTATCGTGTGCTTTTGTAAGTGAAGCCCTTGTATTAAACTAAGGTTCATATCATTAATATGCATGGCAGTTATTAAAAACAGATGTTCACATGTGATAGCAGTATCCTTGGCATGGTCAGAGTATGAGTAGTAGATTTTTCCCATCTGTTGTCTTCTGTTTTGTATGTTTGTTTATTTTATGTAATTAGAACAGCTTATGTAAGAAACAACTCCACAGCTTGGGAGCTACTTTTAAAGAAACTACTGCCTTATTAAGAAACTTTAAGAAACGTATGCCTTGAAATAGCTGAGATTTTGACAACTCCCTAAAGGGTATAAAATTGTCTACATTACTTGCCGTTGTGGTATCATCAGCATAATGAACAGAGGTGTCAGTAGTAAAGCTCAAAATGTCAACTTAAAATAACGTTGAACTAAAATGAAGTTTAAACAATGCTCTTGTTTCACATGTTCACATCTCTGTTGAACAGAAATCCGGAAAAGACTACTTCCTGAGAAAGCGAGTACATGCTTCAAGACTGACTAAAAAGGATGAAACACTGCAAAAAGTTGGAGATTTTATTCAAAGCTCTCCTTCTATTATACACTCTAGAGGTTGGTGTAAAATAAGTTTTATTCCATGTTTTCTAGACATTGTAGAATGGCTTGTTTCTGCTGTAGGCCATTAATGTATGTGTTCTTAGACTTGTCTGCCATGTTAAGTTGTCCTTTGATTTATGAAGTACATGCATTTATTCGTCTCTTCAGAGATTCATTATTACATTTGTGAAAACCTACAAGTATACAGAGAAAGTTGGTTCTGTCTTGTGCTTCTGTCAGCACGAAAGTTAGGCCTGTTGTTTAACTCCTGCTGAAGTTTCTGACTTCCAGCTACTTCTGAGCCATGATTGTCTTTCATACTCCATTTTAATGCGTGCTTTATGCTGCCGTACCTGAACCTATAAACAGTTTCAGATATAGAAGAAATAAAGAACCTCGATGAACAAATACAATTTCTGAGTATTTTCACTTAAATTTTACATGTCATTTATAAACCAAGTTTGTTACGAAGCTTTTTTTGCATTCATTGATTTAAAGACTCACAAAACCAGTAAGTTGATTGGTTTATGTATCAAAACAAATTTCTTCTAGCCAAGAAGCTGATGTCAGCAGTAAGTTCTCCTAAATCAAACGAACCTGAAAGTCTCGAAGAAGGAGAGACCAAGCCAAAACAATCCAAAAGGAAGCTGTATTCCACTGTCGTTTCTGGCCCTCTAGATATACCTGCTTCTTCGGTAAGCGATTATACTGTAGTCTTGGCTTAAAATAAACTACTAAGGAGTCCAAACAGACTGGAGGTTTCATCTATTTGCAGGGGGAGGTTGAAAGTACTGAGGTATTTCTTTATTCTACCAAGTCATTCTTGTTGGTCTTCCCGCTGTTCTGTTTTATTTTGTCCTCAAAGATCTCTGTGTTTGGCTGGCTTACAGTTTACTAAGTAGGTGATGTAGCAATCACGGAGATGTCTTCTAATTTGGAATCATAGATAATTTCAGTGTGTCGGAGTGGGATTATTCTACTACACGCTTTTCTAGAGCACAACTTAGACAGCTTTTTAGGTATGCTTAAACTATGATCTCCTGTCTAAGCCAACTTGCAAAGGATCTGATGTGCCAGTTTCATGACTCTGTCGGCAGCTATTGTGCTAAGAACATTCTTGCTCTGTTGGAACTGCATCTTTTAATTATATTAGAGTCCTTTTTCTGTTCAGCATAGTGATCATTTGCCCATACTGTAATATCCCTCTGAAGTTTTTGATGATTTGACGAATGATAGGGGCAGAAACCAAAATGTTATATTTTTTTTGTTAGAGGATGAAGAAGATGAGACAATTTCTTCTCTCACTGTAGTTCTGAGAACATGGAACTGAACCGAGAACTGAAATTCTGGGCAAGTCATAGCTACAGGGATTGAGGCTAAAAATGTTTTCTGAACGCTTCATGTTTCACAAAACAAGTATTATAATACTCTTTTGAAAACAAGTATTTCAAAATGAAAGCTGCCTTCAGGCTTTCCTCAGATGTGTGTGCTTTTTTAAGATAAACAGGATTTTGTACATTCTCCATATTTGTTCCTTGTGATTAAGCTGCATTAAAATGATCTCGGTATCCCATAGTTTTCTGAATAAAATATAATAAGCAAATTCCATTCTGAAATCCATTTAGGGGAAGAAATATGTTTGCGTGGGTCAAGAAGAGCTTGTCAGTCTTGTGTGAAAAGATGAGTAACTTTTGAAATGTTTTCTTCAGGAATCTGAGGAACAAAAGAAGGAAAGTGATCATCTGATCATCAAGCGACGGCTGAGATCCAGAACAGCTAAAAAACCTTGAAGAAGCATGTTTGTTCCCCTTTCTCAGGACATACTTTTATTGTATTATTAAAAACTGGTTGTTAATAAACAGTAACAGTTACTGTGTTGTGTTCTTAAATTTGTATATAGGTGTACAGTGTCTCTCTGACAGTTTCAAACTGACTCCATTGAGGCTGAAATAAATACAAGCTTTCTTAAACTGGGTTTGGATTTTATTGTGGTTAAGGGTTTATTTATTTTTGTCTTGCCTCCCCTGTATAGGAACAGTATCTCTAGGACTGATTGCTATTTACCCATTGTGCAGTAATAACTGTACTTGTTCAGGATGGCCTGGCTTGCTTTTTTCACGTGACTGGTGTACTTAGCAGAACTCTGGCAGAGAGAAGAGCATGAATACACATTAATATTTATGTATACTTAATTTTTGGGCCTTTTTAAAGAATTTTCTTTGGAGAGAAGATGGTGCCAATTCCTCAGTGTGGAAGAAAGGTGCTTTCCCTCACTTGTCCAAATTCAGCTTTAACTTAATAAACTTAGAAAAATAAACCCAATACATTTGGGGGGAATATCCCTAATATCCCAAATATCTAATATCCCAAATACTGTTCTCCCCCTCAGTGAGCTTCGAACCTTTAGATGCTGTTGGATGAATTAGCTGAAAGGTTCTCAGCTGGCAGTATGTCCTTGTGTTGTCTCCAAGTCCAATAGTTCCTATAGATTCAATTGCTCAGGAGGTAAAAACATGGATGAAAGCCGACTTGGGTGAATATTTGAGAGTTTAATGGGAGTGAATTGCCTTAAAAGCAGCTGGTGATAGAACAATATACTGATTGTATTTAAAAAAACCCACAATCGTACTATTTGTTGCTGTGCCGATAAGCTTTCTCCTTGCTTGTAGGCTTGTGAGATCCAGGTTTGCAGAAAACAACCTGTGAAAAATCATGGGAATCATGTGGTTTTATGCTCAGCAATCTCATTAAAAACTTGAACTGACTTTTAGAAGCTTTTCTCCATGGTGTTAGCTGGACAAATCTGCATGTGGATGTCAACATGGAGGCTTTTATTGACCTGGAGTAGAAAACAGCATTCGTACCTACCAGGTGAGATGGGCAGCTACTGCACAGGTACACAGAAGAAACTGATGGAAGCATAAGTACTTGAAATCACCCTCCCTCCTATTTATTGACCTATGTATGTGAATGCCGTGCATGAATGCCTCATAGCCAGATGTCAAAATGGAACAATGCTGCCTGAAGTGGTTGGTGACAATATGGAAGACGGTTCTGATTAGCTGCAGTTTGCAAATTACTTGCAAATATTTCATATCCAGAAGACTGCAATTTATCAGCCATGCAATATTGGAGGCAAAGTCATTGCAGGGGATGGGAGTGATCTACTTGTTCCAGAAGCTGTTAACAGAGCTCTCGTTGCTACTGGGTACATCATGATATACACTTAATTACACTACTTTTCAAATGGTATTTTTATTATGAGAACAGCCTCATTGCTGCCTGCTGCTGCATGGGAAAAGTAGTTGCACACTTGGTATAATTATATGTGGTTCTCTGCTGCAAAACTGACCTTTTACAAAATGTCACATGTGGTGTTTGGTGAGTCTCAGGCTTGCCTAATTCCTGTGCATTTTCGTAAGGCACAGCAAGTGCAGAAAACAGGTTGCTTTGTTTAGGGAAAAGAAAAAACAACCACAAATGTTTAGCTGACTTGCGGAATCAAACTCTATAATCCAGAGATGGGTTGTAAAGCAGGTATGTTTATTCCAGCGTTGTGCAGCGCCGGGTGCAAGGGGGATAGCTCCTCCAAACCTGCACACCGACTTGTAAAGCCGTGATACAGAAAGCAGGCAGAAGAAACATCCTTCAAATCCAGAAGGTAAACTCCACCTATTCATTCCTTCACTGGGTTAATAAAGTGCATGGATTTGCCACCACTGAGTGTATGCATTCAACAATTCTATTACTTGCCTTCAAGTGTTGTACCAAACTACAGCACTTGCTATCAAAAATTTTTGCAAAATTGGAGTCCAAACTCCAGAAAGTCTTCTATCCTTCTACAGTTATGTATCCTTATAGGGTACCACTATAAGGTACTATCAGGGTGCCCTGATGCCCACACCCCTAAGCGCATCATGTTTGATATTGCTGTGACTCCTGGGGTACAACATTGTTTTTCCCCATTTGTGCTAATGTCAGACTTACAGTTTTTAAACAGTCAATATTGTTGGACCCTTAGCTCCAGTTTTATTAAATTTCTTGCCAGAGCAACCTGGCAGGTACAAGAATTTCTGTATTCCTACTTAGTTTATATTTAATTAATCCAAAAAAAACCGTAAACCTTTTCTTGTTGGGCAGTAGCTTCTATTACTGTTACAAAACCATCTATGAGTAGTAAGAAGCACCCATATCCACCAGAAAATAAATCTCTTTATCCTGCTTCCCTAGATGCAATTTCCCATTGCAGTTTGCACACTGCTTTCCTTTCAGTGGGGCAGAGCCCTCCCTGGGCACTTCAAGCCCCCACTCCCCCCACCTCTCCCTGAGGGGATCTCTGGGTCCTACGGCCCTATTCTGGCACCACAACAGTAACAGCTGTTATTATCACCAATTCCCTTACTATCTGTTTGTCAATCAGTTTTGTTTTGTTTTCATATCGTTCACCTCTTTTCAGTCCTGACATCCCTGTTATACCTTGCCAGTACTTCCTCCTCCAGCCTGTGTCTGTCCCAAACTCTCTCACTTTCCAAACTCTCATCATTACAAAAACTACTAACATCCTATTTCAGTTTCACCTCCTTCTCTCCAGGTGTCCAGTGCTAACACTGGGATTTCAGGTTTCCTACATCTCTGCACATGAAGGCTATTCTCACTTCCATTGCCCCCTCCTCCCCACCTCCCCCCTTTGCTGCTTACAGCAACAGTCTCTGTACCCGGCTCTCTCTCACTCCAAGAGTTCTTGCAAGGGGGTAGGGGGAAACAATACAGGGGGTTGCTCTCATACCAGCACACATAAACTCACTTTCTCTTTAACCCTTTTTCCTTTGTACACAATTTCATTATTTGTACCTTCAGTTACACTTTGACACACCCTCAATTATACTTTCTGTATACCAATAGCAATTACACTTTCTTATACCATCAAAGCAGTTTGTCCCATTCCCTTCAAAACCCACAGATCAAACAGTACAATTTTTCAGTTTCCACAAACACCCTTAATACCATATAACTTTCCCTTAGCAATCCATATCATTCAGTTCCTTGGGCTGTTCCACCCTTATCTTTATGGCCTTATTTCATGTTTTTTTTGATTCCCAATTTCATCTTTATCCCCTAGTTTTAATACAGTATTCTCAAAAAGTGGTACTGTCATCCCGGTTCTCTCTACCCCTGTTATCTTTAAGGCCTTATTTGTTAATTTGAGTCCTGACACCTTACGGGCCAGTGATGAACAAGCTGTCCCAGTATCAACTAAAACCACAACTTCTTCCCCCTCAGGTCCCACTTTTATATTTACCAGGGGGTCCTGATGGGACCAAAGTTTTGAAAGCCCCAGAAATTGATCTAATTGTTCTGCTACTCTTATAGAATCTTCAATTAAAGATTTCATTTCCTTCTTAAAATTTCTAATTTCTCCACTAGTGAGTGGGGAGTTTACATAGCATATTTGTCCTTGTCCCAATGGGACCTCCCATAAGGGGTACACTGAGGTGCTGGTACAGCTAGTGTCTGGGAAAGGAGAAATTTTTATGTCCCTTTTACATTGTTTTAATTCTCTCCTGAGCCCAGCATGCCCCTCTTTTCTGTGAAATGTCCCTGTGTGCTTTACCATTTCCTCTTACTGGGGCAGTGCCTGTCTCCCTTTGTGCTACATTGGGGTTATATGGGGGGGAGATTCTCAGGAGGGTCCCATTGATTAGTTCCTTTTTCTAATTCCTCTCCTTCCTGGTCTGGGCCTTTTTCTTTTTACTAATAACAGGCTGATTTCTTGTATCCAACAGGCAGCATATTCTGATTCCTCCTTTGAAAAGGGGTTTTGTTCTTTACATATAAATTCGAGATCTGACAAACCCAACCCTCATCAGATCCATATTTTGGCCAAATATTGATTTTCCCTGTAGTGGATCTCTAGGCCATATCTAACACAATATTTAAACATCTTTTCCCTATCCTTTTTCCTGGTTTTGGGATCATTTTAACCCGTCCTCCAACTTACATACTAACCACCAATGATTACATTATTTGATGAGGGTGTTCTTGCTTAGAGTCCCTCCCGGTTCCCCAGCAATATCCCTCTGATATTCCAATATACATCCTAAGAGATTTTCTTAGGTATCTCTTTCCCTTATGTTCCTACACACACGAGGAGGGGGAGCAATGGTTCAAAAACAAATTTTGTAAAGTTAACATGTTAAAACGGAGGTAACACAACCCTATTGTTTCTCTAATCTGGATCATTATCACATTTAAACCGCGGTATTTTCTACAACAAAAGCAACAGGGTCTCGATACTAATTGTGGTTTGCCTTTTGTGGGCTTTTACCCCGCAGGATCATCTGCTTCTGTCTTTAGTGAAAGGACTCTCCCTCAGCAATCCCAGACCCTGGAGGCTGATGAGAGAGTCCGGGGAATGGGAGATTTCCCTTTAGTCGGGGAAGAGGTGGTCTGTGAGTGCCTAGGAAACATTAAGGTCCATAAATCCATGGGACCTGATGGGGTGCATCCGCGGGTGCTGAGAGAGCTGGCAGAGGTCGTTGCTGAGCCGCTCTCTGTAATCTATCAGAGGTCTTGGAGAACTGGGGAGGTGCCTGAAGACTGGAGGACGGCCAGTGTCAGTCCAGTCTTCAAAAAGGGCAAGAAGGAAGACCCGGGTAATTATAGGCCGGTCAGCCTCACCTCTGTCCCAGGGAAGGTGATGGAACAGCTTGTTCTGGATGCCATCTCCAGACAACTGGGTGATAAGGAGGTTATCAGCAGTCCTCAGCATGGGTTCACCAAGGGGAGGTCATGCTCGACCAACCTGGTGGCCTTTTATGAAGATGTCACTAGCTGGGTGGACAGGGGGCGGGGCGGTAGATGTAGTCTACCTTGATTTCAGTAAGGCTTTTGATGCTGTCCCCCTTGACATCCTTATAACAAAGCTGAGGAAGTATGGGATAGATGAGCGGACAGTGAAGTGCGTCGAGAATTGGCTGACTGGCAGAGTGCAGAGGGTTGTCGTTGGCGGTGCGGTGTCTGGCTGGAGGCCTGTAACTAGCGGCGTCCCCCAGGGGTCTGTGCTGGGTCCGGTCTTGTTCAACATCTTCATCAACGACCTTGATGAGGGGATAGTGACCACCCTCAGCAAGTTTGCTGATGACACGAAGTTGGGAGGATTGGCTGATACACCTGAAGGCTGTGATGCCATTCAGCGAGACCTGGACAGGCTGGAGAGCTGGGCAGTAAGAAACCGGATGAGGTTTAACAAAAGCAAGTGTAGAGTCTTGCACCTGGGTAGAAATAATTGCATGCACCAGTACAGGCTGGGGGAAGACCTGCTGGAGAGGAGCTCTGCAGAGAGGGACCTGAGCGTCCTGGTGGACGACAGATTGACCATGAGCCAGCAGTGTGCCCTTGTAGCCAAAAAAGCCAATGGCATACTGGGGTGCATTAAAAAGAGCGTGTCCAGCAGGTCGAAGGAGGTGATCCTCCCCCTCTACTCTGCCCTGGTGAGGCCTCATCTGGAATATTGTGTCCAGTTCTGGGCTCCCCAGTACAAAAAAGACAGGGATCTCTTGGAAAGAGTCCAGCGGAGGGCCACTAAGATGGTGAAGGGCCTGGAGCATCTCCCCTATGAGGAGAGACTTAGGGAACTGGGTCTGTTTAGCCTTGAAAAAAGAAGGCTGAGAGGGGACTTGATCCAGGTCTATAAATATTTGAGGTGTGGGAGCCATAGTGGTGAGGCTGGTCTCTTTTCAGTAGTGCGTGGGGATAGGACTAGGGGTAATGGGATGAAAGTACAGCATAGGAAGTTCCACACGAATGTGTACAAGAACTTCTTTACAGTGAGGGTGACGGAGCACTGGAACAGGCTGCCCAGGGAGGTGGTGGAGTCTCCTTCTCTGGAGATATTTAAGACCCGCCTGGATGCCGAGCTGTGCAACGTGGTGTAGGGAGCCTGCTTTGGCAGGGGGGTTGGACTCGATGATCTCTAGAGGTCCCTTCCAACCCCTACAATTCTGTGATTCTGTGATTCTGTGATTCTGTGATTCTGTGATTCTGTGATTCTGTGATTCTGTGAAGTCACCTCACCACCCAGGCAGGACTGCTGAAATCAGTGGGGTGCACCTCTCCTGTCCAGGAACCCGAAAGAGGTGATAATAATCCCAGGCCATCAATTGTAGTATTGATATGATGATTTTATTCAAAGTCTTTGTTAAACAAAGAGGGAAGGAAGGGAGGGGTGCGCTGGGGGGGGGAATGGGAGGGGTGGAGGAGGGTTGATGTCAGACTGTGAAATCAATTTTTTTAATCTTAATTCTGCTCCAGAAACAACATCTGATTCCCATGCTCTCTGCTTGGTATTTTGTCTTTTGATGCAAACACGTAAGCCCCATTGGTGCCTGGTTCAGCAGTTCAGCTTCCTTTGCGCCCTTTGCCTGGTTGTAGGGAAGGTGGCAGGCTCTGATTCAATGAGGGTGTTGTATGGACACAGTATTTATCGCCATGTATCCAAAGGTGCAACAGTTTCTGGAAACCCAGGTGGGATCCTATCGGTGATGGTTCTCTCGCCACCAAGCATCCAGTTGCCAGCAGTGGGTGAGTTCACTGGGACTTTGGGGATGGGAGGTGCCAACTAGCAAGCCTTCAATATCTGCTACTAAAATCAGACTTGGAAGCACGTTACACGTGGGAAATACACTTGGTGCAGGAAAGGGGATTTCCTTAGCCATCAAAAAAAGATGAAACTGCAGATCTATCAACAAAAATGTAAGCACGTGACACTTGACTTGGCGGGTCTGTGGGAAGGTCAGCTTCTCCGTGTTTGTATTTCAGCCATCATCCTCCACACTGGAGAGGATTTATCCGCTTGGCTTGCTTAATTGCAGCACGTTTCACACGCGTGGATAACCTGTGCATATTGCGTCACTACCCCTGTGGCCTGAGGTGGTGCACCAGGCTGGAAATAAATAATGCCTTCTTGGGGTTGTTGAAGCTCTGCAAAAGTTTGCCAAGCAAAGTTGTGGATGCTCCATCCCTGGAGGTGTTCAAGGCCAGGCTGGATGGAGCTCTGGGCAGCAAGACTCTGTGGGTGGCATCTCTGCCCGAGGCAGTGGGGCTGGGGTTCTGAGTTCTTCACTGTCCCTTGCAAGCCAAGCCATTCTATGATTCTGCATTTCTATGATGTAAGCACCAGCCCCACACAGCCCTGGTGCAGTGCATCACAAGAGCAGCAGCCTGCGGGGAGCCACCACCCGGAATCACAGAGATGTGAGGTCACAATGCCCCATCCTATGACTGTGCTGAGCTGCGTCATGAGCTCACAAGGCCTGGCCGCAGGCTTGGCTCAGTGCGACACTCACTGTGGCTGCAGCGGTGGTGTTGGAAGCGTGGTGCAAGTGTGGGGGCGGCCATGGACCCTGCCCGCCTTGTCCTCTTCCTCCTATTGGTGGCCATGAGTTTTCAGGAGAGCTGTGCTGCTCCGTGGCGAGCACGGGGAGCAGGTGAGTGGGTAGAGATGGGACCCAAACTGAGCAGCGCTGGGAGCAAGAAGTCAGGCTGTGTCCCCACGGCCCTGTAGTACACTTGCCTGGGGCCTGCCTTCCATGGGGGTGTTGCTGGGTAGGGGGTGATGGGCATCTTCTTCCACGTAATCTGTGAGAGATGTGGCACGTGGCCCGGAGATACGCTGCCAGGTGCCAGCCTACGGGTCATCCCGTCCACCCTGCAACTTTGGAAATCATGACCTGAGTTATTCTCCACATCCAGTTACTGAGGGAGAAGGAGATCACACCATATAGTGCATATAAGTGGGAACTTCTCTCATCTGTTCTTGATTCTAGATGATGAGCATCGTGCTCCCTTTCCGGATGCTCCTTTGGATCCGGACTTCATGCCTGTGCCTGGGGGACAACCCAGGGGTAAGTTGTGAGTGTCTGTTTCCTTGGAGGCTGAAACGTTCATGCTCTCATGGTTTACCTGGGTGCAATTTTACTGGAGATCCTCTCCAGGTCTTCCAAGCCTGTTTGTGCCTGGAAGGGTTTGCACAGATGAGCCATGAGTATTTTTTCTCTCGGAGAGCTGCAACATTTCAGTGGGAAGGTTACCGCTGCCCCTCTGCAGCTGAGGGAGCCCAGACCTTTGTATTCGGGCTGTGGCATTCCCCAGACCCTACAGGTCACTCAGGGAAAAGGAGGCCCCCACATGTGCCGGAAGCTCTCCTCACCTGTGTCTGATCACACTTGTGTCTGCAGGCCCTGTCCCCTGTACGCTCTGCTACTCAGTTGATGCTGTAGTGTGTGACTAAAACTTTTCATGGGTCTTTGGTTGCAGAAGTGCCCCCAGTGTGGGCCTTGCCCGGTCATCGGTTTCCTCCTGTGCTGGAGCCCAGCTGGAATCCCAGCAGTGAGTACTCTGTCTTCACTGACTTGGCTGACTCGCCGCTGATCTTCAGATCTTCATGCACACGATATTTAACTTCATACATTCTGTTAAGGTCCGGAAAGAGAAGAGGATGAATCCAATCGAGGAAAATACTCTCAGGGCTCATCCCGTCTCCTGAAGCGACTGCTGAAGGAAATGGAGAAGGCAGAGCGTGGTGGGTATACTTCAGTCTGTTCACTGTGGGACCTGGGAAGCTGAGGTGTGATATACAGGTGTGGGCAGGCTGTAGCCTGCACAGCAGGAAGGGATGGGTCAGAGCCGTGCTGCAGCCGTGTTCCGTGTATCACCTTGCAGGTGCTGTCAAGCACCAGAGCTGGTCTGCTGCCAGATGGTCTGCATCCAGCCAAGACCCAGAGGCAGCTGCTCCCCCAGCACAACCATTACTTGTCAGAGCTGCTTTGTGCAGTCGTTGGCACCCAGATGGCAGCAAGTGGCAAAGTGGCAAGCGCTGTGCTTCTGTTCATCCAAAGCCCTCCGTGCAGCTGAGCAAGTTCAAGGCAGGAGGAGCGTCCTAAGCAGGGTTGGCTGCCTTTGCTAATGCTGGAAATGAGGTGGAGATGCTAATTCTGAAGGCTTGGACTGTGTGTTAGAGCTTGGATTTCAGCCTGCAGCTACCTGGCTGTGACGGGCTGGTGACAGCACAGTATGTGAGGGCCTTGCACAGGAGCTGATTTCTCAAGAGGTGTGAGGGAGTCAGCATTGTCCAATAGCTGGGAGGGCCCAAATGCCCTTGGGTAACAGAGGGGCTCACAGTGTACTTGGGGGGGGGCCTGGACTTTACCTGAGCTCGGGATTGGAGAAGCTCAGTTTTCGATGAGGGCACGTGACATCCCAATCCTACTGCCCTGCTTTCTTTCTAAAGGAATGGACCAACAAAGTGAGAGGGATGCACTCCAGGAAGGCGGATATCCTACACTGCCGGTCCCGGATGTGCTGCAGGAAGGCGGATATCCCACACTGCCCGTCCCAGACAGAGGAATGCAGGCAGCACCAACCGGCATGCCAGGTAATTTCTGTCCTATGATCATACGGTGTCACGAACCAGAGTCACTGCGTGCCTGCAGGCTCTTGCTGCCAGCTCTTGCACACCAGGTCAGCAGCCAGACCTGAGCGTGTGAGCATAGAGCACATGTAAAAGAAGCCAGGGGTGGCTCTCTGAAAATGGCTGGCCTTCGTGGGGTGTGGAGAGTTGTTCCAGCAATGTGCCAGGGAAGGTACTTGCAGACCTCTGTGACCCTGCTCAGTTCCCACCGCTCCCAGATCGCAGAGTTTGCCCTTTTGGAACGAAGCCACCTGAGGGTGATGAGCAGGGTCTTGTGTGGTAGGAGCCTGCAGGAGTGTTTCTCCCCTGGGATGGCTCTGGATGTGCCCTGTGCTGGCTGAAGCCTGACCTTCAGCCTGGGGGGCGTCCCACAGGGGGAGCTCAGGACACACATGCCGGGAAAAGTGTGAGGGATTCTGCTCTGTAGCTCTCCCCACGGACCAAGCCCAGACCCCAGAGTACAGCCCCAGCTCTCGGCCCAGAGGAGGACACGGGTAGTGCCTGTGCAGCCTCTCCATACCCAACGAGAGGTGGAAGCAATCCTTCTTGTCCTCCGGTGCTTCGGCACCAGAGACGGAGGCACCCACTGACAAAATGACCTCTTGGGTCCATGAAGCACACTGAGAGATTATCTGTAGCGCAGCTGAAGGTAACGTGGGACATTGTCTCATTTCTTCCAGGGATGAACACAGGCAAAAGCACAGAGGATGCTGCTCACACATCTGTGCGGAAGCGCCGCATTCCGATGACGGTCTCAGTGATGCTGCTGCCTGCGCTGGTGCTGGCTGTTGGTACTGTGATATGGGTGCTCAAAAACTACCTGTGAGTTGGCCTTTCCCCAGAACACCTTATTGCTGCATTTGGCAATGAAGCATTTGTGGTGCCAGGATCCTGGACGGCCAAATCAGCCGCTGGCAGTACACTGCCAGGACTTAGGTTGCAAAGTCTTTCAAGTTTCCCCTTATTTCCTGTCAGTGAGTAGTGCTTTCTGAAACTCATTCTCACAGAGCGCGCAAGAGGGAAAAGAGAGCAGCAGAAGCAGCAGATGGAGCTGGGGAAGGCAACGAGACAGACTCTGACCCAGTCAAACAAGAATCTCCATAATAGCTCCAGTCCGTTCCATTCTGCCATTGAAGAGGCCCGAAGTCTTCAAGGTCATCTGGAAGACCAGGAGCTTGAACTCAAAGTCATGAAAGAGATCCTTGGGAACAGTCCTGAGTGCTGCCTTCTGTCAGAGGACGGCCCTGAATGTGAGAGCAGAGCTTTTGTCCTTCATCCTGCATACTCCAGGACAGGTATCACCAGCAGTTTGAAGATTCTTAGCTCGACACAGCTACATTCCTGTTGAGGGTCCTAATGAGGACCCAGAAAACGAGCTGCCTCTGACTGCCGGACAAAACGTAATGTCTTTGGAGATGTGGGTGAGAATGGCTGGTTTCAGGGAGAGCTGACAGATGGCACAAGAGGACTGGTCCCTTCCAATTTGGTTGCGGAGCTTTCAGATGATGAACTGGATACACCTGGAGATCCTGTCAGAATTCCTGCACTGCTCCATCTGCAAGACTACCATTGCTCCACTCAATGGAACAACTCGATGTTGAGCAGAACGTGGTTGAGCTCCTTCGGGAACTCTCTGAGGCGACTGACAGCAGAACTGCATAGCTTTATTGTATATTAAAAACAACCAAACAACTGTCCCCTCCCTCTCCCTTCCCCTCGCACCCCTACACCCCTCCCCCCCCCAACCCCCCTCCCCCCAAAAAAAAAGACAAAAAAAAAAAAAAAAACCCTAAAAAACCAACAAAAAACAACCCACCCCCAATAAAACAAAAAACCAAAACCAATTAAAATCTCAACGCTGTTCTTTTTCTGGGATACACTGAGGTGACGCTTCTTCTAGCTTAGACTTTGCAATGAGTTTGTGTCACGGAGTTCTCTCTAGAGCTCACTCGGTGACAGTGGGAACAAACCCAGGGAGAGAAGGAACAAAGAACCTCCCCTCTCTAACAGCGCAGTGCGGCGCAGCTGAGAGGGGAAGGGAAGTAAGATTGCGAGTGGGTCTAGGAGGGAAAAAATGAAAAAAACCCAACGATCTGAGAATGAACAGCAGTTTAACGAACCCAGTGACACTAAACAACAACGATGTTGCAGAACGGCGGGAGAAAAGCAGACGACCACACCTGTCATTGACATGATCAGTGAATCTCGTTTATTCCTTGGCTGCGTGTACCTTTATAATACGGATAATTAGCTCATACATATTGCAAAAGTGGAGCTCATCATTGGTTCCCAATTACATACCATCCCCGAGTATCTTAACAGCTTGTTGTTATCAACTGAAAGATACTCCCTTGCTGAGTTCCCAGAACCATGGCTAGTTTCTCACCATCATAAGGCATACTGATGTTCTCACTGTCCTTGCAGGTGTTATGGCTGCTTGATTAACCACACCATGTTTACGACCCTTCTCAGCTAACTAGCTGTAAAAAACACTCTCTACAGGACCCCACAGATTACCTTCAGAATTCAACAGTTAGTTCTGTTTCCTTTCTGAGTGCATAACAACCTGAGCAAATGAATTGAATGACGTGGTTTGTTAGTCTGGTAAAATCTCTGCTGTACACTGGAACTTGGTCCATTTGTAAGCAGGACTTCGTCCATCTCTGCAGGACAGCAGAAAACCCTTTGTGCTAATCATGATGCCAAGAAGCAGAATGCAGCAAATGGCAGATGATCCAACTGCTTCAGGTGTTCATTTCCTTAAAACTGTGAATAGTTTTGGACTGAGAGTTTGTAAGCAGAACGGAGCTCTTAAAGCTGTCAGAGATTATTCCTGCACTGTTCAATTCTATCTGCCTGACATACACAGGATCTCAGAACTGCATTGCTTGAATTGGTGGAACTTGTTGAAGTGAACTGGGATGAGCAAGTTTTAGAACTTAGTCAGAGTGCTGTAAAAAATGGATAATCTCATGAGTATTAAGGTACAGGCTTGCTATTTCTGCACTGAATTTGTTTTTATTTTACATGGCTGTGATCTGAAAGTTGCTTGAAACGCAGGCACCTAGGCACTGTTGTGTAACTGAATTTCACACATGATAGGTCCTGAAATATCCTGGAATCTAAAACTCTGACTTGTTTTAAGTCTGCTGCTTGAGTATAATCAGGGTCATAGTGTCTGTGTGCAGTGTTTCTTTCCCTGTAATGCTCCACATCATTTCATTTTGGGAATATTGAAGGAAATGGACTATGTGCCATAACTGTTGTTAGAACAAAGTATGTCTGGTGTGATCTTATGCATAGGTTCTGTAACTGCTCTTCACAGCTCAGGTGTTTGACCTTCCTTTTGGTGAAGTGATGAAATACTGCTGGTTTCTATTTGTGCTTCTAGGCATCTTGAAGCTCTTAGGAATAGAACAATTGTCTCCAGTTCTTTTCAATGATATCAGTAACAGCTCGAGTGCTGCTGCCCACTAGGTAGACCCAAAGAAGCGGATTACAGTGAAACAACACACGAGCTGGACCTGCATGAGGATCACTTTCAAGACAGTGGCTCTGTTGCTTGAAGCCTATTTGCTTCTTCCTGCCGCCACTCTATTACCAAGTATCAACAACCTCTTTCATGATTCAACTTGCAAACGTTTGACACTAACCCTTGTGTTTCTATGCCTTCCTAGGTGATTCGAGCCCTTGTCAACCCCAAAGATCCAAACCAAGTAGTGATGTGCAGTGTGTTTCCATCAATGGAGAGTTCTTCTTAAGCACAAATCGCTGCAATTCGGATGACAGCCTTCCACATGGTAACAGTGATGGACACAAGGGGCTCATCCACGTTCATGCTCTCATATCTCCTGGCTCTGCTGAAGATGCTGACCTGAGCCTGCCAGACACAGCAGTCACCTGCCTGGATTGTGACCCAGCGCCTTTGCAGTGCTGCCCATCCCAAGCACAGCCCGAGTGTCCCAGCAGCAGCACCACCATGCAGGAGCAGGTCAGCACCAGTGAGGTGAAGCTGAGCATCTTAGATGGGGACTTAGAGTCAGGCTGCCAGTCCCAGGCACCAGGCAGCAGCACAAGCTCTGAGCCACTCTCATCTTGACAAGAGGAGTCCCATCTTCACCCCTGACCTCTCAAGCCCTCCTGTCTTTTATTGAATAAAGTCACTCTCATGCTCAGTCATCGCCTCGACTGCATTCTGAGTCTTCATTCACAGGGATTGGGATGAATGCAACAAACAGCAAGGCAGCTCAGCTTGCAACACTCTGGCTGTGGGGTTCGTGCAGGCAGAGCTCTGGGTTCCCATTTTGCCTGGCTTTGGGATGTCTGCAGCAAGATCTCTACCATTTTGTATGGGAGCAAATAATCTCTAGCATTCAGGTTGCTGCTCATGATAATCCCAGTCTTCCTGGCTGTTGCTTTGTGATACTTTTCAAAGCCTTCTGATACTCTTTGATGCCTTGGCTGCTCCCTAACACCTCTGTCCTCCTGCCATGTTGACTCACGTCTCCCACTTTTAAGCTGGCTTTGCAGATCATCTCCAGCCCTGTCATCATCATGCTGCAGCAGGAGGTGCTCACCTGGCCCAATGTCTGGCAGTACTGCTTGTTCTGCAGATGAGCAGCTGCCTCCTCATCTCTTCAGCTACAGTAGTTTTTCTCAGGGCAAATAGATGCAGTGATGCTCCTCTGGATTTGGTGTGTTAAATCCATGCTGCATGGCAGCAGTCAGTGCAATACAAAGGTGTTCTGTGTGCCACAGCATTTCTCCAGGGGCTGCCAAAGGTAGAAGCACAACACAGCACCATCCTTCTGACAGTAATGTCTGTGAGTGTTAGACATGTGAGCACTGCATCATCCCCAGCGTGTCAGTGCTTTTCCACACCAACCTGACTCTCACACTCTGCACTGAATGTAACTCTGCTCTTGTGGAGACAAATGCTTTCTGTCACATCCTCCATCCCTGCAACCATTTGCCGGTAGGCAGCTCTTGCAGAAGAATCAAGCAGCAGAACCTTTTGCTCACCCTACAGCATGCAAATGCTATGAAAGCAGAAATAACCTGGCGTGCTCTGGGTCTGCAAGGCTGCACAGATGGGAGAGGTAGATTGTGTTTTTGCAGTGGAAGTTTCCAGTATTTTCAGTACATAGTGTCGGCCCTAACTGAATGTATAACCCTCTTGTAAAACAGCTGTATAAGTAGTTTTTCCACCAAGAAAGTTTCTGAACAGAGTTAAGTTCCGACTGGGGGCATTCTGACATGGGTAGAATTGAGACAAGCACAAGATAAATACACAGGGTGGGTAGAGCCCAGCACAGGACAGAATGAATGTACTGACTTTTGGAAACATTGCCCTTCTCTGTCTGCAGAAAAGTACAAGGCAGACCTAAAAACAAGAGGTTGGTAATTGACCTTCTATGGAAATGAATCCTAGCAACAGTCTCGAGGAGTCTGTGAGCCTGTGATGCTCAACCAATGAGAGCCATGAGAGCATCACCTGCATTGGGTTTAGGGCACAGAACAGAATTGATTTCACTGACTGGTGTGCAGTTTCTCCCTTGCCAATAGGGGATGTGCGCGCAGTATTGCAATAATGAATAAGCACTGCTGCTATTGCTGCCATCTTTGCCTAACTAGAAATCTTTGACTTTGAGAGTTTCTCACACAAGGGGAGAAGATAAGAAAGTAAAGAGGCACAGAAAACTAAGGAAAACTGTTCTTCTTATCTATAAAAATTGATACAATTGATGCTGTTGTGCATTTTTTAATTTATTTTTAATTTTTTGCCAATGTCAGTTAGATTGTTTTAAAATATCCACACACCAAAATCTGACTACCAAGCAAATGTAATGAAAATGAAATGAAGGTGAGTTAGTGGAAAGCACAAGGCCATATTATATTAGGCTCCAGCAAATTTACAGGCAGTCACTGCACTCAGAGGTAGATCTGAGTTGCACATTATATGATTCCCACAAAGATTAATGAAATCTGGAGCTTTCAATATATTTTTTTATTCTTATTTCATTTCATTTTTAAACAACTGAACCAGACCCCAACCCTCACAGGAGCTGTAAAGATAACAGCACTAACCTGCAATGTAACTCTAATCCTAACCCTTACCCTGATTCTAAAATCGTCCCTAACTCCAAATGTAACAACAGAAATGATGCTAGAAGTTTGTAGCAAAAGGAACCTTAACCCTGATCATAATCCTAAAAACAATTATTAAGGTAACAATAATCTTTACCTTAAAAGTAATATTAATCAGAGCCCAGATGATGCCTGCATCCAATCAGAAGCATGCTTTGTATTATTTAAGAGTTGTATTTTTTCCAATGAACTCTCTCTATTATCACGTTTATAAAGTAACAGAGTCTGTTCTTTTTCTCCTGACACTGTGCCTTACTCCTGACATCCCCTGGAAATGACCCAGATAGGGCACCATCAAAGTAATGCTAATAGTAATGTCAATCCTAAGGGTATCTCTAGCCTCAGTGTTAATGGGACGCTAACAACAATCCCAACAGCCTTAAACATTCTGGTGGTGTGAAAGAGGTGCTGCCTTGCACATGCTGGGCAGCCCCATTGCCTGTTAAATGCAGGCGGCAGCGTAGAAACATGATGCCCGTGGTCAGAATGCCCTGTGGCAGATCCTGGCACCGGAGAACTGACCGGAGAACCATGAGAGAACTGACAACAAATCACTCGACATCAGAACCGACCCAGTGGTTATTTACCAGCCTTGGGTGACCCAGACAGGATCTCAGAGTGGTGAATGTAGATACAGAAGTTGTTACTACACTGTTTTCTTCTAAAAGCTGCTCAGCTGCTTTGCGTTTCAGACCATCCCTGGCTTCACTGTGTGCATCTGTCCAATTGATACCAGGTGTTTTTTTTTCATCTCAGAAGTTGGGGGGGGGGGGGGGGGGGGGAAGGGACATCAATTCAATTACTCATTTATTTATTGACAGAGATTCACGTTTGCTACATTTGGAGAAGTTTTTATTTCTTTGCTGTGGTTTGATTTTTTCTTTTTTCTTTTTTTTTCCCCCCTTCCCTCCTCTTCCATCTTTGTGTTCTTCCCCTATAATCAAAAGAGAACGGATCCCCAGGGTCTGTCCCGCAGACGTTCTTTCCGTGGTCTCTGCTGCCACCTGCTGGCCAATACACGGAACTGCCACTGTTGGGCGTTTGGTGCCGGAGGAAGCACAACGCAGATCTGAGTTCTGACCGGTCTACGCAGCAAATCCGCCAATCTTTATTGTGATAAGCCCTCCACATGGCATTGCGCATGCACTCGAACACGCAACAGGCATAGATTTCTCTTAACTCCTTGAGGAGCAGGCAAGCAGAACAACTGAGCGCACCACTGCTTGTGATTGGGCCACCCCCATCATAGAGATGTGTGTTAGATCTTTTACCCACCCCTGGACTGGCCTTGTTGTTTAACGATAACCTCTGAAATCTGAGTTACTGGTTCTACCACCTGTAGTGTAGAATAGGTAGCCAATAAATGCTTTTCAGCTGTGATGTATCTTTATTCTGCTCCATGCCAAACCTGTGACCAAAACCTCATAGGGGTTCACAAAGAACTCTGGCTCTGCCAGAGCCCCCATCCAGACCCTTCTTGAGTTACATTCACATCTAGTTTGGCTGAAAAGGTTGGACTATAAATACTCAGTGCTTGGGCCTGTTTAACAGATATTTTTTCCTGATTATGCTGTCCATCGATCTTTTTAAACTGAACTCCTGCTCTAATCTGGTCTTTAAACATTTGTTGTCTCAAGACCCTAATGGGTCCAGACTGGATTACCTTAGGGGCTGGACGCCTAAGTCATGGCAGCAGATGGTTCTCTGACCTTTCCACCACCATTCAGAGACTGCATCTGGCTGCAGGCACTCTTGTCTCCCCATCAATTGGGCAGCCTGTTGTATTACAGCACCTGAGGGCCACTGGGGGGTTCAGTATGGATAACATAGACCCATCCTGATGTAAAGGTGATGGCTGTAGGATGAGATCCCTCGTTCCTGATGAAAAATTTATTGACTGGGCTCTCAAAATCATCTTCATAGATTGCCTCTTTCATGCCTAATTCTCTAATATAATTTTGTTAGTCCTCCATAGAGGACCACAGGCTGATATTTAATGGTATGTCATTCTTATTTGGCCATGTTATATGACACACAGCCATAAATCATTCACTGATCAAATGGCTATCCTCATTATGTTGGACAGAGCATACAGTCTTTGCCTGAGGGCAGGGTGAGTAGTAATGGATGTCAGTTTTGAAATTTCCAGTCCGTTCACCACAGCGCTTTCTGCCTCCATGTCCCATAACCAGAGCAGCTATGCTGGCATGCTCTCTTGGTTTCTGTCTAAATCACTGTACTGTATCCATCAGTTCAGCTGCTGTATTATGGGCAGCAGGGTTTGGGGGGTTGGACACTGGTCAGGGCACTCCCACCAACCTATCCTGCATTTATCTATTTATTCTTTTCATTTTGGGGTTACAATCAGTCAGATCTCAAATAGATCTAGTCCAAATGGAACCTCAAAATCTGACCTTTTAGTGCCTTCATTTACAGAGTCCATTTTATACAGATTCCCTTGTACAGGGTCCCCATGGTCTTCCAGAGAGATGTTCCTGATCTTCCATAGGAGAATGATTGAATTAGGTTTTTTCCCCATCAAAACTGCCACCTGTCTTTCCAGTTTTTCAGCACTATCATTCAATAGCTGATTTGCATCAGCCTGAGCCTCTTCAGTTATGTTCAGACAGTTCAAGGCCATCAGCAGTGGCCATGCCACCATGAACGCAGCTAACTGTCATTCTCAAGTTGTAAGTATGTCTTTGCTAAGACCATGGAAATACTCAGTCAGGTGGGCCAGGGACTCATGGACCCTCCCTCCGTCCCACACAGGGCCCCATTTTTCAGTGACAAAAGCAGTGCTGCATTTTGAGGATCCTAGGAATCCCAGGACATGCCCTGACAAAAGGTCATTCAAAGGGGTAGTCTTTCCCCATCCAAACCACCCCATGATATTCACAGAATCACAGAATTGTAGGGGTTGGAAAGGACCTCCAGAGACCATTGAGTCCAACACCCCTGCCAAAGCAGGTTCCCTACACCACGTTGCACAGCTCGGCATCCAGGCAGGTCTTGAATATCTCCAGAGAAGGAGACTCCACAACCACCCTGGGCAGCCTGTTCCAGTGCTCTGTCACCCTCACCGTAAAGAAGTTATTGCACACATTAGTGCAGAACTTCCTATGGTCCAGTTTATGTCTGTTTCCCCTTGTCCCGTCTCCACACACTGCTGAAAAGAGTCTGGTCTCACCACTTTACCCCCCTCACCTCAAATATTTACAGACCTGGATCAGGTCCCCTCTCAGCCTTCTTTTCTCAAGGCTAAACAGACCCAGTTCACGTAGTCTCTCCTCATAGGGGAGATGCTCCAGGTCCTTCACCATCTTTGTGGCCCTCCGCTGGACTCTTTCCAAGAGATCCCTGTCTTTTTTTGTACTGGGGAGCCCAGAACTGGACACAATATTCCAGATGAGGCCTCACCAGGGCAGAGTAGAGGGGGAGGATCACCTCCTTCGACCTGCTGGACACGCTCTTTTTAATACACCCCAGGATGCCATTGGCTTTTTTGGCTACAAGGGCACACTGCTGGCTCATGGTCAATCTGTCGTCCACCAGGACGCCCAGGTCCCTCTCAGCAGAGCTCCTCTCCAGCAGCTCATCCCCCAGCCTGTACTGGTGCATGCAATTATTTCTACCCAGGTGCAAGACTCTACACTTGCTTTTGTTAAACCTCATCCGGTTTCTTACTGCCCAGCTCTCCAGCCTGTCCAGGTCTCGCTGAATGGCATCACAGCCTTCAGGTGTATCAGCCAATCCTCCCAACTTCGTGTCTTCAGCAAACTTGCTGAGGGTGGTCATTGATGAAGATGTTGAACAAGACCGGACCCAGCACAGACCCCTGGGGGACGCCGCTAGTTACAGCCCTGCAGCCAGACACTGCACCGCCAACGACAACCCTCTGCACTCTGCCAGTCAGCCAATTCTCGACCCACTTCACTGTCCACTCACCTATCCCATACTTCCTCAACTTTGGTATAAGTATGTCATGGGAGACTGTATCAGTTATAGAGGTTATAGAGTTCAATTCCTGTAGTCAATTTGGCGGCCCAGGTGGGACCAGCTCTGTTCGCTGCAGGACCAGCTGAGAGGGAGACACTTTTGGCGCACCCTGAGATTTCTCTGAAGGACTCCCTTCCTCACCTGATCACTGCAGGGACAGACAAGGACCACCCATAGGTGGACCAGGTATGTGTATGGTAAGTGATCCCATATGTCTTGAGGAGACATCCTACACAGTTTACAGCCATACGTGCTGCTCCCAGGGAGGTGAGCTCATGGCTTTGGTTGCCAGCTGGGGTAGGAAGACTCCTTGGGTGAGTTCCTATGAAAGGGAACTGTATGTCATATGAATGGAAACAAGAACAAATACTATCTCCCAGGTAGTTGACAATAGGAGGGACCTAGCTTGGTGTCTCCTATGGGTATGGGATATAGTGGATAGCCTGTCAAATGGTAGCCTGGGTTATCCAAGTTGTAATCATGGGGCTTATAGGTTGTATGTTCAATATTATCATCTGCTTTAAGTGTTTGGTACCGTGTGTCAAGCCGACTCTGGGAAAAACATTAACGTTTGCAACTGGTCGACCACAGTATGAGTGTTATTAAGATTCCAGCTAGAAAACGTTGTCAGCATTGTGTAGTATGAATAAACCATGGTTTTTGATCTAAATGTCAGAGTGAGTGTGGTGTGAGTGAGACACAGAACAGCTGCAGGGTGAGTGCCGAGTCCCGATCCATGTTTCCTTCCTCCTGTGAGGGAAATGGCCAGACACGGACAAAGTGAAAGACTGTGTTGTCTGTCCACTCATATGTACTTTCTGCTTGTATGTAAGAAGATGGGAGTTTGTACTCTGTAGATTAGTAAGATTGTCCTGAGGAGAGGTGTACATTCCACCCGACCAATGAGTGTCAACCCATTTATGTAATACTATGTACTGCTTGTGAGGAAGTGTGTGAGGGAGGTGGTTCAATCAGTGCTGGTTCTGTGGCACAGTGTTTATAACTGAAGAATACAGACTGTATTAAGGGAGTTTATGTGAACTGAAGAACTGTACTGTTTGACAAACTGTTTTGATGGTATAAGAAAGTGTAATTGTTAATGATATATGAAAGTGTACTTGAGGGAATGTGGAAGTGTATCTGAGCATACAAATAGAGGAAGCATTTACAGAGGAAAAAGGGTTAAAGCGAGTTTACCTGCACTGACATGAGAGCAACACCCTGCACCGCTGCCCTGTGAGCTGAGCAGAGCAGAGCAGAGACACAGTCCCCGTGTATCAGGTAGTGTTATTCTGCTTACCAAATGAATGAGTTCACTACAGAAGAGGCAAATCTTCACCTCTGCTGCATTTGTGGCATACTCTGGAGTTCAAGGCATTGCAAAGCTATGGCACATCTACTTTCTTTCAATGATGACACCTTAGTGTGCTCTGGGCTCTCATTTCAATTGCATCTAAAGAAGTCTAGGGTCATGCCAGCTGACAGGAACCTGGCAAATGTTGTCTCGTTGTAAGGAAGAGCAAGAAAGATGACACGGGCAATTATGGACCTGTCAGTCCAGAGCCTGGTAAAATTATGGAGAAAATGATGGTGGGAGTTATGGAAAAACAGCTGAAGGACAATTCTGTCATTGGTCGCAGCCAACACAAGTTTGTGAGGCGAAGGTCCTGTTTAATTTAAGCTCATTCTGTGACACAGTTGTCCGTTTAGTTGACCAAGGGAAGCCAGTTGATGTAATCCTTGAGGATTTCAGTGGAAATTTTGATACTGTTTCTCACAACAACCTTCTGGACAGAATGTTCTGCATATGGCTAGACAGCAACACAATGTGGTGGGTGAGCAGTTGGCCAGTAGGTCAGTCCCGAAGGATTATAGTCAGTGGGTTCCATCAGGATGGTAGATGGTCACTGTCGGGGTCCCCAGGGTTCCATTTTGGGGCCACTTTCCTTTCATGTTTATGCAGATGACTGGAATGCAGGACTAGAAGATGTTCTCAGCAAGTTTGCTGATGAGACCAGATGAGGAGGTGCTGTTGCCTTGACTGAGGGTGGAGAGGACTTGCAGAGAGATGTGGACAAGTCAGAGAAGTGGGTACCAATTGGTACTAAGCACCAAGTGCATAAAGTATAACAAGAACAAGTGCCTGATTGTGCACCTGGGTAGGGGCAATGCTGGACATACACACTGACTGGATATGGGACACTGGAGAGGAGTCTGACTAGAAAGGATTGGGGTGCTGGTCAGCATCACACTGAATGTGAGTCAGCAGTGTGCCAAGGCAGCCAGGAAAGACAACGGTCCCCTGGAGTGCATGAAGCAACTTATTGCCAGCTGGGTGAGGGAAAGGATCGTCCCTCTCTGCTCTGCATTGCTACTGCCTCACTATGTTCTGGGCACCGCAAACATAAAGGACTTCAAACTCTGGGAGAATGTGCAAAGGAGGGCACTGGAACTGAGAGATCTGAAGTTCAGAATTTCACAGGGATTGACTGCTTGTTCAGACTGGGCCCTTCTCACATCCCTTCTCAGATCCTGCAATGAAACATAGGTCTCATATGGGACATGAACCTCACAGCGTCCTTGCACCACATGTAGAGCCTGGGATCTTCTGTCCCCATGTCTTTCATTTAACATCATACAGACCTCCAAACCATTGCCCCAGGAAATGCCAGGAGCCAACATGAGAGACAGGATCTCTCTACCACTGGTCTTGCAATCAGGGCTTGACCTGTCTGCTTTGTAAGGCAAAGGAGAGGTTTCTTAGCATGCCAGTGCCTTTGCCTGCCTGTAGTCATGGCTTCCAGTAATCTTCTCTAACAAGTCGCTTGGGAAGCTTGCTTGGTAATGTTCCTCAGTTGGCCCATTAATACTCCAAGAAACTTCACTGTTACTTCTGACTTTGTCTTGTTGAGCACTTTGTGCAAACTTCTCTCTGCACTGGAGGCTGATGGGTTAAAACATTTTCATTGAATTCTTTTTCTTCAATTCTTTGTTTCAGTTTTATTGACATGTATGTTCATCTTTTAAGCTTACAGCCTCAAAACAAACAAACAAACAAATAAATAAATAAAATTAGATCCATTTGTCTTTTGCACGTGGCCTGATGCCCCTCTCACCTTCACAATTCCCACCAGACCATCATTGCCAGAGAGTATGAGATCCAGCAGAGCACCTCTCCTCTTCGGTTCCTCCACTGCTTGGTCAAGAAGCTGCCACCTGTGCTCTCCACGGATCTGCTGGATGCCACATGCCCTGCTGTGCTGTCCCTGCACAGATAATGGAGTGAAAAAGGCTCCCAAAGGGGACAATGGCCTGACAACATGAGACTCCCATCTGTTTGCAGAGGGCACTTTCTACTTGCTCTCCCTGATCAGGAAGACAGGAACAGGCACTGTTGGCCTCCTCTGTTGGCCATTTCCATTAGCTCTGACCTGGCTGCTCTACCATCCTCAGACAGAGCTCAGTGCACTCTCACAGAGGACAGTCGCCCTTCCTTGTCTCCTCGCCAACCCATCATAAAGAATCTGTATCCCCCTTGTTCTACAGTGCAGTTGTGGAAGCCATTCAACTGTGCCACTGTGGTCCAAATAAGAGCTCAGGAGGCATGTAACTCTACAAAGATTTCTAGCTCCTCAAGTCTTGTTGTTCTCATTAGTGCAATAATACAGAAGTAAACATACTCATTGGAAAGCATCACTGGACAGAGCCTGACTGGATAGCTCATCTATGGTATTACTGTGAAGAAGGTGGCACACAGACATTAGATCCATTGTGGATCTTGGAGTTGACACAGCAGCACAGATACACCATGGGCATGGCTTTCCTGAAGGCCCTGTGCTGCATTTACAGTTGCATGTGAGTGTGTGGTGGAGCCTGGAAACACTAGGCTGCTTCTGAAGCCATTCACTTGAGAAACCACCGAAAACTGAGGTTATGTCTGTTGAAGAATAAAGACGTATGTTTTCTTTGTATTCCCTTGAGCTCCAGAATATGCCTCAGATGGAGAACAGAAAAAGATCTGGCTCTTCTTTTGTGAGCTCATCCATTTAGTCAGCTGTGTAACTCTGCATTCTCAGTGGAGTTGGAGACAAAGGCACCATGAAGTGCCCTAAACGCTGGGGTCTGCTGTCATTCAGGATGGTCGATAATACCTCTGTTCCCCCTCTGCCCCGCAGCTGATGTTCAGGAAAGAGGTTTCTGTCCCAGGGATTTCCCACACATTTTATAAGCACTGACACACATCAGGAGCAGCCCAGGCACCTTGGGCATCACCCAGTGTCTGTGTGTGAGCAACTGCCTCCCCACTGAACGACCGAGGACTCAGAGCAGGAGCTCACATGCAGGCAACTCCTTGTGCACTTCTGAACTGAACCAGAGGAATCCCAGCTCCTGTGGGTGTGTAGGGAGCTGAATCCCATTTCAGCTCCAGGATTTCTGTCAACAGATGACACTCCAGCACTGCCTCAACTGGATCACTGCCCTGCACAGGGAAATTCCAAACCTCCTCGTCCTTGTCTGGGTGCCCTTTGTGCTTCATCAAATGAACTCTGGTAGCACTCTCTATATGTCTCCAATCAGTCACTGACCACTGGACATGTGGTGGTTAATTGAGCGGATTTCAAAGCACAGTCATGACGCTGTTGTATTTCAGGTGCTGTTGGCCATGAGGACCCAGGGACATGTCAGGGGAGATGAGTAAGAAGGTCAAAAATGTCATCACCTGCTGCTTGCTTGTCCGGGCTCCTGGGACACAGGGAGCTCATAAAAGTGGGCAGTGCTGCACAGAGACAGCTGTGCCCAGGAGCAGCTCTTGTGCACAGCACAGCCTGCAGGTGACAGAAGGAGAGGAGAGAAATTGGAGTGAGCTTACAAGATATGTACTGTGTGAGTGGGCTGCGAGCTCTCTGCAGGAGCATTGCTCACAGACCACGACACGGTAAGTCTCATGCAGTAGGCAATGTAGCTGCTTTTAATTGAGGGTTAACTAAATCTGGGACATTCCATAGCAGATTGGCTGCAGGTAATGCATGTTCGTTACAGTGGAAAAAAGACTTCTGCTTCACCTGAGGGCTTCTGTGCTGCAGCATAAGAGCTGGGGGGGAGAGCTGCATATCCCAGCACGGCTGCAGGCTGTGCAGCCAGGGCTGGAGGCGGGTGCACAGGGCTGTGCTGCAGAGCAGGGTCCCTGCTGTGCCCCAGGGGCTGTGTGCCGGGTATGGGACTCTGCCGCCTGCCAGGCTCAGCACTCAGCCTGCCCGGGGAGCTGCCCAGGGCGCTGCGGGGAGACGTGTGGGGGGAAGGAGCCCCCCGGCAGGGCTTGTGCTGCTACAGCTGCTGCCTGGGGCAGGGGGATCACAGCTCCACTGCACAACAGTATGATTCTGAGGTTGCTTTGCCAGAGGAGAGCCAAGCAGAGGGTTTCCATTTCCTGTTCTGGGGGAACGTAGAAAGGATTGGAGGCAGAAATGTAAAAGGGGCTGTCACAGCTCTGAGAATTTTTCTTCACTCAAATGATTGTTTTCAGAACAGTCACACATGATGTGCTCTCAGTCTCCTATTTCCTGAAGGATGGAACCAACAGAAAATATCCTCATTTTCAGTAGACATGAATAATTCACTTAAAATGCAAACAGGCAGTCTTTTAGAATTCACACTGAATGTCACAGAGGATGTTTTTGGGGCTCTAAGAGCACCTGGAGTAAAGATATGAGACATGAAACAGATGAAAATATCCAGGGAGAAGGGATAAGAAAAGAAGTGGAAGGTTACGGCTCCAAATGCTGCATCTGATTTAGGAATGCTGAACAACATGAAATTAAATGCAAGTAATGTTGCTAAATGTACACTATTGTAGGAGAATGAAAATATTTTATGTTATAGCAGGAGGAGTGTCTCTGAGAATGGTCTGGACTTGTCGTTATCTTCTGCACTCTGAACAGGACTCCAAGCCCAGGAACAACAGCAGATGCCCAACAGCAGCTCCATCAGCGAGTTCCTCCTGCTGCCGTTGGCAGACACGCGGCAGCTGCAGCTCCTGCACTTCTGGCTCTTCCTGGGCATCTACCTGGCTGCCCTCCTGGGCAACGGCCTCATCAGCACAGCCGTAGCCTGCGACCGCCGCCTGCACACCCCCATGTACTTCTTCCTCCTCAACCTGGCCCTCCTCGACCTGGGCTGCATCTCCACCACTCTCCCCAAAGCCATGGCCAACACCCTCTGGGACACCAGGGCCATCTCCTACACAGGATGTGCTGCACAGCTCTTTTTCTTTCTCTTCTTCATCTCAGCAGAGTATTCCCTTCTCACCATCATGTCCTATGACCGCTACGTTGCCATCTGCAAGCCCCTTCACTACGGGACCTTGATGGACAGCAGAGCTTTTGCCACCATGGCAGCAGCTGCCTGGGGCACTGGGGTTCTCTTTTCCCTGCTGCACACTGCCAGTACGTTTTCACTGCCTCTCTGCCAAGGAAACATTGTGAACCAGTTTTTCTGTGAAATCCCCCAGATCCTCAAGCTCTCCTGCTCAGAATCAAATCTCAGGGAAGTTGTCTTTCTCTTTTTTGGTTCCAGTTTAGCCTTTGGCTGCTTTGTTTTCATATTGGTGTCCTATGTGCAAATCTTCATGGCTGTGCTGAGGATGCCCTCTGAGCAAGGATGGCACAAAGCCTTCTCCACGTGCCTCCCTCACCTGGCCGTGGTCTCCATGTTTCTCAGCACTGGCTTTTTTGCCCACCTGAAGCCTCAATCCATTTCCTCCCCACTCCTGGATCTGACAGTGGCACTTCTGTACGCAGTGGTTCCTCCAACCCTGAACCCTGTTATCTACAGCATGAGGAACAGGGAGATCAAGCACGCTCTCAGGAAGGTGTTGTAATACGCACTATTCCAGCTTCCATAAAATGCACAACTTCCTCATAGGATTCCCAGTGGTGGTTCTTTATGTTTTAAGCATCTTTGGTTGTTTGAATATGTGAGATATAGCAACGTGAAAAAAAAAATATATATATATATATTATTGAACTTAAAAATAAAATTGTATTACACCTCTTTCCAAACTAATTTCCATTTTTTCACTCCAAGAGCTCATGTAAACATGTATCCAGATTCCCTGAATACGTTAAAATATACCTAAAAATGTTGCAAAATAGACTTTTACTTAGCTTTTCTTCCTTCCTACTTTGTCTGGATTTAGGTAGATACAGCCACAGACAGCAGCTCAACGTGCTCTTTTCATTTCTGATCTCTTTACACCACCACAGTGCTCTCAAGTCCTCTCATTTGTGCAGTCCTGATGGTCTTGTGTGTCTCACGACAGTCCTGTTGTCTCTACAGCAGCAATCCAGGGCTGCAGTCAGTAGCCAGCAATATGAACAGGTCTGTCAGAGCTGGTCTCCTTGCTGGCACTGCCATAACAAGAGGGCCCCTTTAGTGCAGGACCAGAGAACTGGAGGGAGGCCTCTTCCAAAGCTGGCGTAAGGAATATACCTCAGGAGCTGCTCCCTGAGAAAACCTCGAGATCTTCAGGTGCTCTTCACTGTGTGACCAGATCAGATTGAATAGTCCCAAGGAAATCCGTAAGCGTCTCGGGGCAGTGCTGTGGTTTAAGGTTTGTGGGTTGAGACAAAGAGAAAAAGAAAAGGATAATAATTATGACAAATGTATTTATACATATATAATATATTTAGTGTATTTTCACACATATACAACATATGCAGTTGCAAACATATATGAACTAATCCCTATGCGCATCTGTTTGCAAGTCCAGGACTAGTTGCAGGGGTTTTAACAGCCACAGGGTTCACTGTAGGAGCTGAAGTGGCTGTTTGGCTGTTGCAGGAGTTGAAGTGACCTCAGAGTTCATTGCCAGAGCTGGAACCACCACAGGACCTGTGACTATGTTGGAGCAGCCACTGGGCTCATTGGAGGGGTTGGAGCCACCGCAGGGCTGTACTTCCTCCCTTGGGAGGAATTTGTACCATTTTCTTATTACCATACTTGGAACAGCTACAGGACCCGTAGCAGGAGTGACTGCAGAGCTCATTATGAGGGATGGAGTGACAGCGGGATCTGTCCCAGAGCTTGGAGCAACTGCAGGACGTGTAGCAAAACCTTGGAGCTGCTGCAGGGTCTGTGCCAGGAGTTGCAGAGGCTGCAGCACTGTCAGCAGATCCAGCTCTCTGGATCTGGCACACTGCAGTCATTTCTGCCTCTTGGGGGTTACCAGAGCCACAGCAGACCTGCCCCCAATATTCTACCAGTTTCTCAGGATCCTGCAGTTGCTCAGAGATGAAGTTCCAAAGCCCTGGGGGTGCCCACCACTCCAGCCAGCTGCCCAGACCGTCCCACACCCTCTGCCATGCAGAGCCTTCTCACCCTGGGGCAGATCTCTCAGTTATATTCCTGAATAATTGTTTAACCTCAATCATAGATTCATAGAATCACCAAGGTTGGAAAAGGCCTAAAAGATCATCCAGTCCAACCGTTCACCTATTACCTATAGCTCCCACTATACCATGTCCCTCAACACAATATCCAGTACACCCCCGGACTCACAGAGGCGACAATGTAAATTGTGTAATTCCTAATCATATGGACAATGTTACTTCCAAAACCCAAAGATGACCGCAGAGCTGAATGTGCACAAAACTTCACTTTGTCAGCTGCCAAATTTATCGTGGTACAAACTGAGGTCAAACAGCATAGCAAAATAAATACCCTAATGCAGCATCCAAGCACCAAGTAAGGAGCTGTGCAGTGAAGCTTCATGAGAAGACTCAACAAGCTCCACACATAGGGAGCACATCCACACATATCAGCACCATGGCCTGCACTTCTCCAGCTCCCACAAAGCCCTGTCTGCTCAGGACAGATGTGCCGTTGTCTCAACCCTTGGAGTCTCACATCAGGCACCAAAATGACAGTGGTTGTTGAACCCAACATGTGGCTCAGCAGCACACAGTGCTTGGTGCACTGCCCAATTCCCAGTGGGATGGGGATGAGAACTGGGAAAAAAAGAACAACTTCTGGGTTGTAACAAAGCAATTTACTAAGAGAGATAAAAGGAGAGGAGTAATAGTTATCACTATATATCCGTTGATATGGAATCATATGTAACAACTGATGCACAAGCACTTGCTCAGCACCACCAGACTGATGCTCAGCTGGACCCTGGGCAGTGAAGAGACTGGGATGAACTCCCACCTCTTTCAATACAATTTCTGCTTGCTGTCAGGTGATAGAGAACGTCCCTTTGGCCACTTTCAGTCAGCTGTCCTCACTCTGTTCCCTCCCAGCTCCATGTGCCCTCCACTGACCATGGCCTTGGCTCTGTACAACACTGCTTAGCAGCAGCTGTAAACATCAGAGTGTTATCAATGGTTTTCTCCTAGAACCAAAACACTGCACCACAGCAGACAGCTGTGTTTTGATTTTGCCTGGCTGGGCCTTGCATCTACACCATGCTACTGGTGTTCAGAAGATGGCACAAGGTACGAGACCCATTGTGGGGCTCACAGTTGTCCAGTGAACATTGTCACTACCCAGGGCATGTCTTTCCTAAAGGTCCTCAGTGGCATTTGCCAGCTGGCTGGGGGTGTGTTGGAGACCCCAGGGAACTGCCATTCTGTTGTAATACAAGAAGAATTTTACAGAGCAGCAGCCATGGATCAAGATAAGCACTTTACAGAGCAGCAGCTGCAGAGCAGGATAAACAAAAGTACATTTACAAAAGTAAATTGCACTGTGTGTTTCCTTGTGGCGTTACCTACGTGACCACAGAGAAGACATGAGGAAGTGGCATGACCAGCCTACTCCTGTATTATTAGCACGGGTGAGGGAACTACAAAACAGTCCAACCACCAGTACGGCTGCTCCAGTTATCACAGGTAACCAATAGAGGGGCCCTGCCCTCAGTCAAGGGAGTGGAAGGGATAATAGATAGAGTTTATTGGACTGTGTGGATTCGATGGCCTGGCACATCAGAACCACAGAAATATAAGGCACTGGTGGATACCGGTGCACAGTGCACCCTAATGCCCTCCAGTCATGAAGGGACAGAATCAATCCATATTTCTGGATATCTCTCAAGAATTGACTGTGTTGGAGGCTGAAATAAGCCTCACTGGTAAAGACTGGAAAAAACATCCTATGTGAGTGGCCCAGGGTTTCCGTTCATACTTGGTATTCATTACCTCAGAAGAGGGCATTTCAAGGATACTAGGGGGTATCACTGGGCCTTTGGAATCACTGCTGTAGATATGGACAACATTAAACAGCTGTCAGTTTTACCTGGCCTGTCAGAGGACCCGTCTGTTGTGAGGCTGCTACGAGTAAAAATAAAAGAGCAGCAGGTACCGATTGCTATAAAGACAGTGCACAGACGGCAGTATCGCACCAACAGGGATTCCTTGCTCCCCATTCATGATTTGATTCGCCAGTTGGAGAATCAGGGAGTGATCAGTAAAACTCACTCACCTTTTAACAGCTCCATATGGCCAGTGCGTAAAGCCAGTGGAGAATGGAGGCTGACAGTAGACTACCGTGGCCTGAATGAGGTCACACCCCCACTGAGTGCTGCTGTGCTGGAGAGCAAATAATTCAAATTCTTCTATGAGCCAGTTTTGCTATTAAGCGAAGCAAAGTAAAAGGGCCTGCCCAGGAAATTCAGTTCTTAGGTATAAAGTGGCAGGATGGATGTCATCACATCCCAACAGTGATCGACAAAATCACTGCCATGTCTCCACCAACTAGCAAGAAAGAGACACAATCTTTCCTGGGTGCAGTGGGCTTTTGGAGGATGCATATTCCAAACTACAGCCTCATTGTAAGCCCCCTTTATCAGGTGATGCAGAAGAAGAATGATTTTGCATAGGGCCCAGAGCACCAGCAGGCTTTTGAACAGATTAAACAGGAGATAGCCTGTGCCGTGGACCTGGGGCCAGTACGGACTGGACAGGATGTAAAGAACAGCCTCTATACTGCTGCTGGAGAGAAAGGTCCCACTTGGAGTTTGTGGCAAAGAGCCTCAGGAGGGACCCAAGGCCGACCCCTGGGATTTTGGAGCTGAGCGTACAAGGGGTCTGAAGAGTGCTACACTCCAACTGAGAAGGAGATCTTAGCCACGTATAAGGGGGCTCGGGCTGCTTCCAAAGTAGCTGGTACTGAAATGCAGCTCTTTCTGGCACCTCGACTGTTAATGATGAACCGGATGTTGAAAGGGGAGGTTCCCTCCACCCATCATGCTACCGATGCCACCTGGAGCAAGTGGATTGCACTGATTAGACAACAAGCGCGGATGGGGAACCTCAATCGTCCAGGAATTTTAGAAGTGATCATGAACTGGCCTGAAGATAAAAAGTTTGGAACATCACCAGGAGAAGAGGTGTCATGTGCTAAAGCGGCCCCACCATACATCGAACTACCAGAAAATGAAAAGAAATATGCTCTTTTCACTGATGGATCATTTCATATTGTAGGGAAGCATCGGAGATGGAAAGCTGCTGTTTGGAGCCCCACACGACAGGTTGCAGAGGCCACTGAAGGTAAAGGAGAATCAAGTCAGTTTGCAGAGGTAAAAGCTGTCCAGCTGACCTTAGATGTGGCTGAACGGGAGAGGTGGCCAATGCTTTATCTTTATACTGACTCATGGATGGTGGCAAATGCCTTATGGGGGTTGTTACAGCAGTGGGAACAAAATAACTGGCAACAGAGGTGTAAACCTATTTGGGCTGCTGAACTGTAGAAAAACATAACTGCTCAAAAAAAATATATGATTGTAAAGGTGTGTCACGTGGATGCACACTTGCCCAAGAGTCGGGCTATTGCAGAACAACAAAACAACCATCAGGTAGGTCGAGCTGCCAGAATTGAGGTGGCTCAAATAGACTTGGACTGGCAGAACAAGAGTGAATTATTTCAAGCTTGATGGTTCCATGAGACCTCAGGCCATCAAGGAATGGACATAACATATAATTGGGCTAGAGACTGAGGGGTGGACTTAACTATGGATGCTATTGCACTGGTTATTCATGACTGTGAATCATGTGCCATAATTAAACAAGCCAAGAATATGAAGCCTCTCTGGGGGGAAGGCCAAGGCAAAAGTATAAATATGGGGAGGAGTGACAGGTGAATGATGTCACCTTGCCAGGATCTCATAATGATAAGCGTTTTGTGCTTACCATGGTGGAAGCAACCACTGGGTGGCTTGAAACATACGCAGTACCCCATGCTACTGCCAGAAACACAATATTGGGTTGTTAGAAACAAGTCCTATAGAGACATGACACCTCAGAAAGAACTGAGTCTCATAATGGGACACATTTCAAAAATTCCCTTAATAAATACTTGGGCCAAAGTTCATGGCATTGAGTGGATTTATCATATCCCCTACCATGCACCAGCTTCTGGTAAAATTAAAAGATACAACGGGGTGTTGAAAACTATGTTGAAAGCAATGGGTGGTGGAACACTGAAGCACTGGGAAAAGCATTTGCATGTGGTGCAAGGATGCTGTTAAAGTTCATATCCCACATGTGCCCTGTGTCTCATCACAGGATGTGGGGTGTGAGAAGGGCCCAGTCTGAACAAGCAGTCAATCCCAGTGAAACTCTGAACTTCAGATCTCTCAGTTCCAGTGCCCTCCTGTGCACACTCTCCCATAGTTTGATGTTCTTTATGTTCTGCATTGCCCAGAAGTGCACCCAGTGCTCCAGGTGAGGCTGCAGCAATGCAGAGCAAAGAGGGACAAACATTTCTCCCACCCAGCTGGCAATAAATTGCTTGATGCACTTTAGGGGACTGTTGGCCTTCTTGGCTGGCTGGGCACACTGCTGACTCACTTAAAATTTTATGTTGAGCAGGACCCCCAATGCTTTTCAGTCAGACCTCTCTCATGTGTCCAATATACAGACAGTGTTTATGTCCAGGGTTGCCCATACCCAGGTGCACAATCAGGCACTTGTTCTTGTTATGCGTTATGCACTTGGTGCTTAGTACAAACTGGTACCCACTTCTCTGACTTGTCCACATCTCTCTGCAAGTCCTCTCCACCCTCAGTGGAGGCAACAGCACCTCCTCATCTGGTCTCATCAGCAAACTTGCTCAGAACATCTTCTAGTCCTGCATGCAAGTCATCTGCATAAACATGAAAGGAAAGTGGCCCTAAAATGGAACCCTGGGAAACTCTGGAAGTGACCATCTACCAGCCCAATGGAACCCACTGACTATAATCCTTTGGGACAGAACTACTGGCCAACTGCTCACCCACCACTGCTGGTGAACCTGAAAGGCAAAATGTCAGCGTGCTGGGACAAACAGACAAACACCAATATAGTTACATATAGCTACGTCAATTTATTGCCCGAAAAGCCATGATTTTAAAGGAGACAGACAAGGGTGTCCAAAAATCACACACGCTAATTGGAGGAAAGCTACTGCAATAACAACCCTATAACCCCCCTTCAAAGCCACGAGCCATTCATTCTTTTCCTAGAGATGTCCTTTGTTCTCATGCTGTTTATCCTGCTCCGCAGCTGCTGCTCTGTGAACTCCTTATCTCAATCCATGGCTGCTGCTCTGTAAAATTCTTCTTGTATTACAACTCACCACGTTCTGTTTCTGTCTAGCTGTATGCAGGAATTTCTGTCCAGAAGGGTGCTGGAGAAATAGTATCAAAAGCTCTACTGAAATCCTCAAGGATTACATCAACTGCCTTCCCTTGTTCAGCTCAATGGATAAAGGAGTCATAAAAAGACCTGAAATTAAATAGGACCTTCCCCTCTGTATCTTGTGTTGTCTGTGACCTGTCCTTCAGTTGTTTTTCCATAACTCCCACCATCATTTTCTCCAAAATTTTACCAAGCACTGTAGTGAGACTGACAGGTCCATAATTGCCCGTGTCATCTTTCTTGCTCTTCCTTACAATGTGACAACATTTGCCAGCTTCCTGTCAACTGGTATGACCCTAGATTTATTAGATGCCATTGAAATGCGAGCCCAGAGCATGCTAAAGTGTCATCAGTGCAAGAACGTAGATGTGCCATAGCTTTGCAATGCCTTGAAATCCAGACTATGCCACAGATGGAGCAGAGAGGAAGATCTGCCTCTTCTGTTCTGAGCTCATCCTTTTGATAAGCTGAATATCACTACATACTCCATGGGGTCAGGTGCAAAAGACACAATGGGTGCCCTAAGCACGGGGCTGAGGTGGTATTTAGGATGGCCAAGAATACCTCCATTCTGGCCCTCAGCTGATGCTCCAGAAGGAGGTGTCTATCTCATAGATTTTCCGTCACAGTTTACAAGCACTAGCACAAAACTAGGATCACCCAAGGCACCTTGGGCATCACTGAGAGACTGTGTATAAGCAGTGCAGTCACTGTGGAATAAAAACCAAGGATTCAGGTGAGGGACTCACACACAGACACCTCACTGTGCACATCTGAACTCAGCTAGGTGAACTTGCAGCCCCCGTGGTTCTTTGAAAAACTGATCCCAATTCAGCCCCAGGGTTTCCATCTGAGGATGAGATGCCTAACGCTAGAATAAGGATGGGATGGTCTGTTGATAACAGGACAAATGGAAATGGATTTAAATTAAAAAGGGGAGACATAGGTTAGATGTGAGGAACCTATTTTTTTACACAGCAACACTGGAAAAAGTTGCCCTTAGAGGCTGTGCATGCCTGATGGATGGGATCCTGGGTTTACTCTGGGTTTACCCTCACGTCAATCCAGGTTTCTACTCATACTTTTCTCTAGGTGAACTCTCACTTTACTCAAGGTTTTACTCACAATTTACCATCAGGGTGTGTGATCGGGAGATGGGCTGGTGGAGTGACTTGCTGGCATCCCCGAGGGAAGGCTGCCAGGCAGATACCCCCAGAAAAGTGGTTGACTCCCTGCCCTGTCACAGTCAGACAGACCTGACTGATGAGGAGGGTTGGAAGAGAGTCCCAACTCAACATCACAGGAGCCCCCCCATGCCTGCCTAGCCCTCAACCCCTGATCCATCTAAGCAACAGGTTTGACACTCTGAAATCTGAAGGAGATAAGAATGGGGAGGCAATGGAGGATCTGCCTAGGAGGAAACCTAATGCAAGGCAGTCACTACCAAGCCTTGTGACTTCCTCTACCATGAAAGAAAGAAGGGTGGCCGTGGTGGGTGACTCCCTTCTCAGAGGAATAGAGGGCCCCATTTGCAGACTGGACCCGAGCCGTCAGGAAGTCTGCTGCCTTCTTGGCTGCAGGTCAGGGACATAATGAGGAAACTCCCCATGCTGGTTAGGTCCACTGATTATTTTCCACTACTGATAGTTTAGGTGGGCAGTGATGAAATTTCTTAGATAAGACTACAAACTATAAAAAGAGATTTCAGGAATTTAGGCCATTTAGTTCACAAAGTGGGAGATCAAGTGATTTTTTGTTCTATACCTTCAGGGGCAGTGAGGGACACAGAGCAGGCCTGGAAAGCAAAGCAATGAACAATTGTCTCAGAGGTTGGTACTGAGCCAGAAACTTTGAGTTCTTTGATCACAGGACAGTTTACTTGGCCCGTGGTCTGTTATCCATGAATGGAACCCAACTGTCTCAAAGGGGGAAGTGAATCCTAGCACAGACGGTAGTGGGGCTTATCGAAAGAGCTTTAAACTAGCTACGATGGGGGAGGGGACAAAACAGGGCTTACCAGAGAGAAGCCTAGGGAAATGCTGTTTGAGCTGGGAGAGAGGCAGATGCCTCAGCTGAAGTGCGTCTACACCAACACAAGGAACTTGGTCAACAAGCAGGAGGTGCTGGAAGCAACTCTGCATCTGACAAACCATAACCTAGTTGCTATTACTGACCCATGGTGGGACCACTGCCATGACTGGAGTGCTGTGATGGATGGTTACAAGCTCTTCAGAAGGGATAGAGGAGGAAGGAAGGGTGGTGGTGTGGCCCTTTATATTAAAGAGAGTTTTGATGTTGAAGAGCTTGGGCTTCAGAATGAAGTGCATGTTTGTAAGGATCAGGGGAAAGGCCTGTAAGTGTGACATCTTGCTAAAGGTTTCTTATAGACCGCCTAATTGATGGGTGAGGCATTCTATGAGCAGCTTACTGAAGTCGCAAGATTGCCAGCACTCATTTTCTTGGGAGACTACAACTTCTCTGATATATGCTGGGAATATAATAAATAGCAGAGGAATCAGTCCAAGAGGTTTATAGATTGCATGCAAGACAGCTTCCTTACACAGCTGGTATGAAGTCCTACCAGGGGTGGTTCCTTGCTAGACCAGCTCTTCACTAACAGTGAAGGACTGGTAGGAGTTGAGAAGGTTGGGGACTGTCTTGGGCAGAGTGGCCATGAAATGGTAGAATTCTCTATTCTTGGAGATGTCAGAAGGGTGACTAGGAAAACTACTATCCTGAACTTCTAGAGGGCGGACTTTGACCTGTTCAGGACACTTGTAGCACAGGTCCCTTGGGAGTCGCTCCTTATGGGTAAAGGGGTCCAGGAAGCCTGGACACTCCTCAAGATGGAAATCTTAAAGGCACGAGATCAGGCTGTCCCTGAATGCCATAAGGTGAGCCATAGGTGAAGAAGACCAGTGCAGATGAACTGGGAACAATTGTTGAGACTCAGGAAGAAAAAGAGAATCTACGCCCTCTGGAAGAAGGGACAGGATACTTGGGGAGATTACAAAGAAGTTTCTAAGGCATGCAGGGAGGAAGTTAGGAAGGTACCTTACTTCCCTATCCCTTAATCCATGCCCAGAGCTTCTCAGCCATGTCACTGCCAACTGTAAGCTCCATGCAGAGTTCAAGTGGGACACATAGGGCACAGCCTTCTGCTGGGTGGATACAAGTGTTGGTGGAACCAGACGGGACAAAGCCCTCCCACCATGCCCTCCTGGGAAAATGGCCACCCCAAGAATGGCAGTCTGCCTCCTCCATGACCCCATCTGAAATGCTCTTGCACTGATTGATTAAAGGGCTTTAAACCAGGTCCGAAGTGGGAAGGGAGGGGAATTGGATGTGACAGAGAAGGGCTGAGGGATGTTGTTGCTGTTGGAGATTGAATGGAAAGCCTCTGAGTTGTTCTATAGGATTGTGTGAGGATTCCTCAGTGAAGGTCTTATTGCCAATACCTCGTCCTAAATCTTACTGTGTACCCTCTGGGGGTAACCCCAACCTGCTGCTGCCCTATAGTGCCTGTAGACCAGTGCGGGAAGCATGGGAAGTAAACGGGACAACACAAGAGAAAACCACAGAGCTTTTCCTTTCATGCAGGCTGCTGCTTCTGAGCAAGGCCCTGAACATCAGTACCACGGTGTAAATGCAAGGCCCAGCCAGGCTAAATCAAATCATGCTTCTGGAAGGGGATGCTTTCTGAAGAATCTTTACACTAATGAGAGGACCACAAACATTCACTCAGCGAACTCCAAATCTCTGTGCCTTTGCAGGCCTAGTGTCTTGTTTGTCTCTCAGGGACATGGTGGGATGGTTCTCACCTCTGAACTGTAGCAGAGCAGATATCAATTCTTTATGACGGATGGCCAAGGACAATTAGAAATGGCTGCTGCCGTCTGTGAGAGTGCACTGAGCTCTGCCTGGGGATGGCAGAGGAGCCACCTGAATACTGATGGAAAGGGCACAAAGAGGAGAGCGGCAGATTGTGTTCCTTGCCTCCTGATAAGGAAGAACAAGAGGAGGAGGAAAAGCAGGAATATGAGTTACATCTGGGATGGAATTTTTTTCTTCAGACTGCCTGCTATGGCGCAGTGTTTTGGTTCTAGGTGAAAAAAAACGTTGATAACACTGTGGTGTTTACAGCTGCTGCTAAGCAGCATTGTACAGAGCCAAGGCCATGGTCAGTGGAGGGCTCAAGGAAGTGGGAGGGAACAGTGAGGACAGCTGACTGAAAGTGGCTGAAGGGATGTTGCGTACCATCTGACAGCAAGCAGAAGGAGTGTTGAAAGTGTTGGGAGTTCATCTCACTCTCTTGACTGCCCAGGGTCCAGCTGGGCATCAGTCTGGTGGTGCTGAGCAAGTGCTTGTGCATCAATTGTTACATACAATTCCATATCAACAGATATATAGTGATAACTATTACTCCTCTCCTTTTATCTCTCTTAGTAAATTGCTTTGTTACAACCCAGAAGTTGTTCTTTTTTTCCCAGTTCTCCTCCCCATCGCACTGGGAATGGGGCAGTGCACAGAGCACTGTGTGCAGCTGACCCGCCTGCTGGGTTCAACCACCACCGTCATTTTGGTGCCTGATGTGAGTCTCCAAGGGTTGAGATAACAGCACATCTATTCAGAGTGAGATAACACAGGGCTTCGTGGGAGCTGGAGAACTGCTGGCAATGATGCTGATTGTTCCCTTATTTGTGGAGCTTGCTGAGCCTTCTCATAAAGCTTCAGTGCACAGCTCCTTGCTTGCTGCTTCCTTTCCCTGCTGCATTATTTGTCAACTCTGGATTCTGGATTAGGGTATTTATTTTGCTATGCTGTTTGACCTTGGTTTATATCATGATAAAATTTGCAGCTGACAAAATTAAGTTTTGTACATATTCAGCTCTGAGTTCATCTTTGGGTTTTGGAAGCTATTTTGTATATCTTCTATATTTCTTCACTGATGATCTGGATGAGGGGATTGTGTGCACCCTCAGTAAGTTTGTAGAGGATACCAAGTTGGAAGGGAGTGTTGATTTGGCTGAGGGGAGAAGGGCATTACAGAGGGACCTGGATAGGCTGGATCTATGGGTCAAGATTAATGGCGTGAGCTTCAATGGGACCAGTTGTTGGGTCCTGCATTTTGGTCACAACAACCCCAGGCAACCATATAGACTTGGGGAGGTGTGGCTGGAAAGCTACCTGATGGAAAGGGACCTTGGTGTGCTGATGGACAGTTGGCTGAATATGAGCCAGCAGTGTGCCCAAGTGGCCAAGAGGGCCAATGGCATCCTGGCTTGGATCAGGAATGGTGTGGTGAGCAGGACTAGGGAAGTCATCCTACCCCTGTACTCGGCATTGGTGAGGTTACACCTCGAGTACTGTGTTCATTTCTGGACAGCTCAGAACAATAAAGTCATGGAGGTACTGGAGCAGGTCCAGAGAAGGGCAAAGAGGCTTGTGAAGGGCTTGGAAAATCAACCCTATGAGGAGAGGCTGAGGGATCTGATGGGTGCTTACAGTGAGAGTGGGGCAATTCTCTTCTCACTGGTGACAAGTGACAGGATGAGGGGAAATGGCCTCAAGTTGTGCCAGGATAAGTTCAGGCTGGACGTTATAAAACACCTTTTTACAGAAAGGGTAGTTAAACACAGGAATAGGCTCCCTAGGGTGGTGGTTGAGTCATCGTCTCTGGATGTGTTCAAGAGCTTTTTGGATGTGCTGCTCAGAGATATGATTTAGCAGAGGGTTGTTAGAGTTAGTGTACTATGGTTAGGCTGCGGTTGGAATTGATGATATTCAAGGTCTTTTCCAACCTGGGTAGTTCTATGATCCTATGATTCTATGAAGCTTGGAAACTTCTGACGTGATAACCCATATCCAAGAACTTGTCCTGTGCAGGGTCTCACAGGGAATGATGAAGAGGGGATGTGACAACCAACATGCAAACCAACTGCTGCTGCTGGCCTGTCAGAGGCACTGACAGATGTGAGCCTGAAAACACAGACCCCAGCCAGGAGACCAGGGATGGCCCATCAGCTGTTGCAGGCTGAAGTCACTGCACAGTTTGATGAATAGCTATTTGCTTCCTGCTGGACTGTGTGTTTCTGAGCACATCCAACCCCAAGACCTCCATAAATGTCTCACAAGAAGGAGGACAGACAAAGTCACTGCACATCCTTTATTCTGTTAAGGTTCACAGAGAGCCTGGTTCATTATATACAGTGTCTCTGGGCTACACAACAAAGGCACAAGATAAGAGGAATTTATTTCAATAATTATATTTTAGCAAAAAAAAAAAAAGAATAACATTTAATACATTACAATTATAAAAATTGATCAAAACTAAATAAAACAAAGTGTTTGCAACAGTAAAAAGCTGCATTACTTGTCATGAATTAGAAAAGATGGGCAGTTCAGTGTTTTTGAAACACATATGGACATCGCTTTCCTCACTGCATCCTTGACTTCCTGGTTCCTCATGCTGTAGATAATAGGGTTCAGTGCTGGCGGTACCACTGAGTACATAACTGCCACCATCAGGTTCATGGATGGAGAGGAGACAGAGTAGGGATTGAGATAGGCATAAAAGCCAGTGATGATAAATAGGGAGACCACGGCCAGGTGAGGGAGGCACGTGGAGAAGGCTTTGTGCCTTCCCTGCTCAGAGGGCATCCTCAGCACAGCCATGAAGATCTGCACATAGGACACCAATATGAAAACAAAGCACCCAAAGATTAAACTGATACTAAAAAAGATAAACACAACTTCCCTGAGGTAGGATTCTGAGCAGGAGAGCTTGAGGATCTGGGGGATTTCACAGAAAAACTGGTCGACAACATTGCCTTGGCAGAGAGGCAGTGAGAACGTACTGGCAGTGTGCAGCAGGGAAAAGAGAACCCCAGTGCCCCAGGCAGCTGCTGCCATGGTGGCACAAGCTCTGCTGTCCATCAAGGTCCCGTAGTGCAGGGGCTTGCAGATGGCAACGTAGCGGTCATAGGACATGATGGTGAGAAGGGAATACTCTGCTGAGATGAAGAAGAGAAAGAAAAAGAGCTGTGCAGCACATCCTGTGTAGGAGATGGCCCTGGTGTCCCAGAGGGCGTTGGCCATGGCTTTGGGGAGAGTGGTGGAGATGCAGCCCAGGTCGAGGAGGGCCAGGTTGAGGAGGAAGAAGTACATGGGGGTGTGCAGGCGGCGGTCGCAGGCTACGGCTGTGCTGATGAGGCCATTGCCCAGGAGGGCAGCCAGGTAGATGCCCAGGAAGAGCCAGAAGTGCAGGAGCTGCAGCTGCCGCGTGTCTGCCAACGGCAGCAGGAGGAACTCGCTGATGGAGCTGCTGTTGGGCATCTGCTGTTGTTGGGCTTGGAGTCCTGTTCAGAGTGCAGAAGATAATGACAAGTCCAGACCATTCTCAGAGACAGTTCTTCTGCTGTACTGTGAAATGTATTCATTTACCTTTGGATAATTTTCATTTAACTCCATAACTTCAATTTATTTTCGTGAACTTCACCGTCACTACAGAAGTAGAAGATTAAGGAGCTCTTACTTTTTTCTCATTTCATAATCATATCCCAGACTCCTGAATACTTTCCTGTTAGGTGCCCTTTACTCATCACATATTTTTACTCCAGCTTCTCTTAGACCCCCAGCCCCAGCCTTTTTGCACTTCAATATGTCTTAGACAAATATGCCTGTTTGCAGGGTAAGTGCAATATTAAAGTCTTCAGAGAACAACAAACTGATTCTTTCCTTTTAGAAATGAGAGGTGGAAAGCACAACCTGTGTCACTGTTCACAAAACAAGCAATTGATTGAAGAAATACTTGTGAGTAACATAGCTGTGTTTTAAATTTTACAGCCCCTATTCTATTTCTGCCTCCAGTCCTTTCTGCTTTCCCTCAGAAAAATAATTGCAAAATCCCTGCCTTCGCTCTCCTCTTGCCAAGATCGTTCATAAACATTCTGTTGAGCAGTGGAGCTGTGATCCCCTGCCCCAGGCAGCAGCTGTGGCAGCACAAGCCCTGCCGGGGGGCTCCTTCCCCCCACCTGTCTCCCCGCAGCGCCCTGGGCAGCTCCCCGGGCAGGCTGAGTGCTGAGCCTGGCAGGCGGCAGAGTCCCATACCCGGCACACAGCCCCTGGGGCACAGCAGGGACCCTGCTCTGCAGGACAGCCCTGGGCACCCGCCTGCAGCCCCGGCTGCACAGCCTGCAGCCGTGCTGGGACATGCAGCCCTCAGGGCTGTGCTCTGATACTGCAGCACAGAAGCCCTCAGTTGGAGCAGAAGGCTTTTAACATAGTAAAGAATCATGCGGTGCCTGCAGCCAGATCAGCTATGGGGTGTCCCAGATTGGTGATCCCTCCAGGAAAAGTAGCTCCATTGCCTACTGCTAGACACTTACCATGCTGTGGTCTGTTATCAATGCTCTAGCAGTCAGCTCACAGCAGGCTCACACTGTGTGAACTCTGTACGCTCTCTCTCCCTTCTCTTCTATCCTCATGTCAACTGCTGATGAAGCCCCAGCCTTGCTGTGCTGCGCACAAGAGATGCACCTTGGCACATCTAAAACATTGCCCACATTTATGAGCTCCCTGTATCTGAGGAGCCCAGTGCATATCAGTAACAGATGATGTCATTTTTTATCCTTCCCACTCATCTCCCCTGTGGTGTCCCGGGGTCCTCATGGCCAACCGCTCCTGAAAGACAACAGCATCATGACAGTACATTAAAATCTGTTGAATTAAACACCAGATTTCTAGTGGTCAGTGACTAATTCCAGACATGTGCTGAGTCCTCCCAGAGAGTGTTTGCTCAAAGAGGGCACTCATACAAGGACAGGATATCATAGAATCATAGAATCACCAAGGTTGGAAAAGACCTAAAAGATCATCCACTCCAGCTGGTCACCTATCACGAATAGCTCCCACTAATCCATGTCCCTCAACACAACATCCAGTCATTCCTTGAACTCCTCCAGGGTCAGTGAATCCACCCCCCCACACTGGGAAGTCCATTCCAGGTCCCAAAGTTCAGGACGTGGCACTTGGTCTTGGTGAACCTCATCCCATTAGCTTCAGCCCAGCTCTCCAGCCTGTCCAGATTCCTAAGCAAGGCCTTGCTAACTTCAGGCACATCCACACTCCCAGCAGAGCAGAGACCCCATGTATCATGTAGTGTTATTCTGCTAACCAACAGAAGAGGCCAGTCTTTCTCTATGCTCCATCTGTTTCATACTCTAGAGTTCAAGGCACTGCAAAGCTCTGGCACATCTATGTCCTTACAATGATGACACCTTAGTATGCTCTGGGCTCGCATTTCAATGGCATCTAATAAATCTAGGGTCATACCAGTTGACGGGAAGCTGGCAAATGTTGTCTCATTGTAAGGAAGAGCAACAAAGATGACAGGGGCAACTATGGACTTGTCAGTCTCACTCCAGTGCCTGGTAAAATTATGGAGAAAGTGATGGTGGGAGTGATTGAAAATCACCTGAAGGACAATTGTGTCATTGGTCACAGCCAACACAAGTTCCCGAGGGGAAGGTCCTGTTTAACTATAGGTCTTTTTATGACAATGTTAGTGAATTGGTTGACCAAGGGTTGACAGTTGATGTTATCCTTCAGAATTTTAGTAGAGCTTTTGAGACTATTTCTCACAGCACCCTTCTGGACAGAACGTCCTGCATACGGCTAGACAGAAACAGAATGTGGTGGGTGAGATGTTGGCTGGTAGGTCAGGCCCAAAGGATTAGAGTCAATGGGTTCCAACAGGCTGGTAGATGGTCACTAGCAGGGTTCCCCAGAGCTCCATTTTAGGGTCACTTCTCTTTCATGTTTTTGCGAATGACTTGCATGCAAGACTTTTTGCTGATGTTCGCTGATGATACTAGATGAGGAGGTGCTGCTGCCTCCACTGAGGGTGGAGAGGACTTGCAGAGAGATGTGCACAAGTCAGAGAACTGGGTATCAGTTGGTACTAAGCACCAAGTGCATAACGTATAACAAGAACAAGTGCCTGATTGTGCACCTGGGTATGGGCAACCCTGGACATACACACTGACTGGATATGGGACACATGAGAGAGGTCTGACTGAAAAGCATTGGGGGTCCTTCTCAACATAAAATTGGAAGTGAGTCAGCAGTGTGCCCAGGCAGCCAGGAAGGCCAACGGTACCCTGGAGCGCATAAAGCAATTTATTGCCAGCTGGGTGAGAGAAAGGGTTGTCCCTCTTTGCTCTGCATTGCTACAGCCTCACCTGGAGCACTGGGTGCACTTCTGGGCACCGCATAACATAAAGGACATAAAACTATGGGAGAGTGTGCACTGGAGGGCATTGGAACTGAGAGATCTGAAGTTCAGAGTTTCACAGGGATTGACTGCTTGTTCAGACTGGGCCCTTCTCACATCCCACATCCTGCAATGAGACACAGGGCACATGTGGGATAGGAACTTAACAGCATCCTTGCACCACATGCAGAGCCTGGGATCTTCCGTTCCTATGTCTTTCACTTAACATCATATAGACTTCCAACTCACTGCCACAGGAAGTGCCCTGAGCCAACATGAGAGACAGGATCTCCCTACTTCTGGTCTTGCAATCGGGGCTTGACCTGTCTGCTTCGTAAGGCAAAGGAGATGTTTCTTAGCATGCCAGTGCCTTTGCCTGCCTGTAGTCATGGCTTCCAGTTATCTTCTCTAACTAGTCTGTTGGGAAGCTTACTTGGTAATGGCCCTCAGTGGGACCATTAATATTCCAAGAAACTTCACTGTTACTTCTGACTTTGTCTTCTTGAGCACTTTGTGCAAACTTCTCTCTGCACTGGAGGTTGATGGACTCAGCATCAAATGCTCACTGGGGCCCATTATAATCTAAAGAGCCTCTTGTGCCTTGTACCTTCCTGTTCTCTTCTTCAGGTTTTCAGAATGTGTTCAGCAAAATGGAGAGAGCTTAAAGAGCAAGTATCCAAAATGCATTTATTGTCTATTTATTTATAGTTTGTTTTATACAAGAAGTTAAAGAAGCACTTTGCAACTGATGTCAATCCAGGATGTCCCAATGAGTTCTGTACTGTTACTGTGTTGACAAAGTTCCTCCTCAACCTCCCCATCCCACTCCTACTCACACTGGCCCCATGGGACTTGCATCACTTTTCCTCACATCATTCTTCTCCTCTACCGTCACCCGCTCAATGTTAAACCTCCTTTGTACCAACTCCCACTGGCTTTCCACAGAGAACCAGCTGCACACAGAAAAAGAAAGAATTCTCTTTATTTACGGCCAACAAACAGAAGGAAAGGTGATGCAATTGAATGAACAGTAAAACACAGTGATCAACTGCATGCCATGTCCAAGCGGCATCTATTGAGGTTTATTTTTCATAGGGAATGTTTGCACAAGAAATGAGTTAGAAACAGATAGGATGGGATAGATAGAATCACGGTGAAGGATTTGACAACAGACTTTTGAGGAATGGAGCAAATTTCAGTAATCTCCCTTGGATAGATCAGCCAGGGAGTTGGGAGGTATCAACTTAGAATTGAACAGGACTCGTGAGTATTTCACACACTGAGACGGGTTAACACTTTCTTCTTGATTTCTATCTTTGTCTTCAACTCTTTTTTTCACTTTTACTGACATTAATGAACATCTTTCAGAATTCATGCTTTCTTTAAAGCATGAAAAAATGAAAGAGAGAAAGAGAAATAAAAAGAAATAGAAATAGAAAAAGGAAAAAAAAAGGATACGGAAAGGGAAAAGTAAAAAGAAAAGGAAAAGAAAAAGGAAAAGAAAAGGAAAAGGAAAAGGAAAAGGAAAAGGAAAAGGAAAAGGAAAAGGAAAAGGAAAAGGAGAAGAAAACGACATAGAAAAAGAAAAAGTAAGAGAAAAAGAAAAGATAGGAAGGGATAGATAGAATCACAGTGAAGGAGTTGACAGCACAGTCCATCAGTCTTTGGCGAGATGGAGCAAATTTTAGTCATCCCCCTAAAAGTCAGAAATCAGACAGATAATTGGGAGGTATCTGACTGAACAATAAGAAAGGGATAGGGAAATCTGGCAGGCTGTGGCAGGAGCATGTGTCTAAATGGCCTGCTGAAAACATGCCTTTAACCACGACCATTTATTTAGGACAGCTGGAGACACCTGGAGGATGAGGGATCAAATAGGCAGCAGGGAAGAGCAGCGGTGGGCGCCGGGATTTAGTCACAGGGCAATGATGGCACTGGCATCGCTGTCTGTGTCTCTGTACCTGAAAGCATCTGAATTAAAGGAAAAAAAAAAAAAAAAAGACACAAAATCCCTACAAAGACTCATATTTACAACTAAAAATGGAACAAGACTCATGAGAATTTCTCATGTTGAAAAGGGTTAACACATTTTCATTGATTTCTATCTTTGTCTTCAATTCTTTGTTTCAGTTTTATTGACATATATGTTCATCTTTTAAGCTTACAGCCTCAAAATAAATAAATAAATACATAAATAAAATTAGATCCTTTTGTCTTTTGCACGTGGCCTGATGCCCCTTTCACCTTCACAATTCCCACCAGACCATCCATGCTGGAAAGTATGAGATCCAGCAGAGCACCTCTCCTCTTTGGTTCCTCCATGGCTTGGTCAAGAAGCTGCCATCTGTGCTCTCCATGGATCTGCTGGATGCCACATGCCCTGCTGTGCTGTCCCTGCAGCACATACTGGAGTGAAAAAGGCTCCCAAAGGGGACAATGGCCAGACAACATCAGACTCCCATCTGTCTGCAGAGGGCACCTTCCACTTGCTCTCCCTGATCAGGAAGACAGGAAAAGACACTGTTGGTCTCCTCTGTTGGCCATTTCCATTAGCTCTGACCTGTCTGCTCTTCCATCCCCAGGCAGAGCTCAGTGCACTCTCACAGAGGGCAGTCACTCTTCCTTGTCTCCTCACCCATCCATCCTAAAGACTCGGTATCCCCCTTGTGCTACAGTGCAGTTGTGGAAGCCATTCAACTGTGTCCCCATGGTCCAAACAGGAGCTCAGGCCAGCAGCTCTATCAAGATTTCTAGCTTACTGTTTGTTGTTGTTTGCATTAGTGCAAAAGCACAGAAGTAAACATCCTAATTGAAAAGCATCACTGGACATAGCCTGACTGGATAGCTCATCTATGGTATCAGTGTGCAGAAGGTGGCACATAAACATGAGACCTATCGTGGGTCTTGGAGGTGACGTAGCAGCACAAACACTCCTAGGGCATGACTTTGCTGAAGGCCCTGTGCTGCACTTGTAGCTGCGTGTGAATTCACCAGACAGCCGGTGCTATCCCCTCTCTGGCCCTCAGCTGATGCCCAGGAAGGAGCTGTCTGTCTCAGGGACTTCCCACACAGTTTACAAGCACTGGCACACATCAGGAGCAGCCCAGGCACCTTGGGCATCACCCAGTGTCTGTGTGTGAGCAACTGCCTCCCTGCTGAAGGACCGAGGACTCAGAGCAGGAGCTCACATGCAGGCAACTCCTTGTGCACTTCTGAACTGAACCAGAGGAATCCCAGCTCCTGTGGGTGTGTAAGGAGCTGAATCCCATTTCAGCTCCAGGATTTCTGTCAAGGGATGAGACTCCTGCACTGCCTCAGCTGGATCACTGTCCTGCACAGGGAAAGTCCAAACCTCCTGTCCTTGTCTGGGTGCCCTTATTATTTCATCAAACGAACTCTGGGAGCACTCCCCATATGTCTCCAATCAGTCACTGACCACTGGACATGTGGTGGTTAATTGAGTGGATTTCAAAGCACAGTCATGATGCTGTTGTCTTTCAGGAGCTGTTGGCCATGAGGACCCAGGGACGTGTCAGGGGAGACGAGTGGGAAGGATAAAAATGACATCATCTGCTGCTTGCTTGTCCAGGCTCCTGGGACACAGGGAGCTCATACAAGTGGGCAGAGCTGCAGAGAGAGAGCTGTGCCCAGGAGCAGCTCTTGTGCACAGCACAGCCTGCAGGTGACAGAAGGAGAGGAGAGAAATGGGAGAGAGCTTGCAGGATGTGTGTGGTGTGAGCGGGCTGTGAGCTCACTGCAGGAGCATTGCTCACAGACCATGACAAGGTAAGTCTCACTGCAGACCATGAGCTGCTTTTCATAGAGGGTCAACTTAATTTGGGATATCCCATAGCAGATCTGGATGCAGGCACTGCATGTTTCTTTACTGTGGAAAAAGCCTTCTGCTCCAGCTGAGGGCTTCCATACTGCAGTGTCAGAGCACAGCCCTGAGTGCTGCGTGTCCCAGCACGGCTGCAGGCTGTGCAACCAGGGCTGCAGGCGGGTGCCCAGGGCTGTCCTGCAGAGCAGGGTCCCTGCTGTGCCCCAGGGGCTGTGTGCCGGGTATGGGACTCTGCCGCCTGCCAGGCTCAGCACTCAGCCTGCCTGGGGAGCTGCCCAGGGCGCTGCGGGGAGACGGGTGGGGGGAAGGAGCCCCCGGCAGGGCTTGTGCTGCCACAGCTGCTGCCTGGGGCAGGGGATCACAGCTCCACTGCACAACTGAATGTTGGTAAGGGTACTTTGCAAGAGGAGAGCGAAGGCAGGGGATTTCCATTTCCTGTTCTGAGGCAAAGAGAATTGGAGTCAGAAATCTAAAAGGGACAATAAGAGTTATGAGAATTTTTCGTCAATCAATTGCTTGTTTTGTGAACACTCACACATGATGTGCTTTCAGTCTCCCCTTTCTCGAAGGATGGAATTATCATCATTTTCTGTAGGCATGAATAATTCACTTATCCTACAAACAGGCAGCATTTTCTAACTGAAAATGAATGCCACAGAGGCTTGGGTTGGGGGCTTTAAGAGCAGTTGGGGTAAACATATGAGACATGAAACAGATGAAAATATCCAGGGAGAAGGGATAAGAATAGAAGAGGAAGGTTAGAGCTCCATATGCTGCTTCTGCTTAAGGAATGTTGAAATACATGAAATTAAATGCAAGTAATGGTGCTAAATGTACACTGTTGTAGGAGAATAAAAACATTTCATAGTATAGCAGGAGGAGTGTCTCTGAGAATGGTCTGGACTTGTCATTATCTTCTGCACTCCGAGCAGGACTCCAAGCACAACAACAGCAGATGCCCAACAGCAGCTCCATCAGCGAGTTCCTCCTGCTGCCGTTGGCAGACACGCGGCAGCTGCAGCTCCTGCACTTCTGGCTCTTCCTGGGCATCTACCTGGCTGCCCTCCTGGGCAACGGCCTCATCAGCACAGCCGTAGCCTGCAACCGCCACCTGCACACCCCCATGTACTTCTTCCTCCTCACCCTGGCCCTCCTTGACCTGGGCTGCATCTCCACCACTCTCCCCAAAGCCATGGCCAACGCCCTCTGGGACAACAGGGCCATCTCCTACACAGGATGTGCTGCACAGCTCTTTTTCTTTCTCTTCTTCATCTCAGCAGAGTATTCCCTTCTCACCATCATGTCCTATGACCGCTACGTTGCCATCTGCAAGCCCCTTCACTACGGGACCTTGATGGACAGCAGAGCTTGTGCAACCATGGCAGCAGCTGCCTGGGGCGCTGGGGTTCTTCATTCCCTGCTGCACACTGCCAGTACGTTTTCACTGCCTCTCTGCCAAGGCAATGTGGTCAACCAGTTTTTCTGTGAAATCCCCCAGATCCTCAAGCTCTCCTGCTCAGCCTCCTATCTCAGGGAAGTTGTGTTTATCTTTTTAGGTGTCAGTTTAGTATTTGGGTGCTTTGTTTTCATTGTTGTGTCCTACGTGCAGATCTTCCTGGCTGTGCTGAGGATGCCCTCTGAGCAGGGACGGCACAAAACCTTCTCCACGTGCCTCCCTCACCTGGCCGTGGTCTCCCTGTTTCTCAGCTCTGGCTTTTTTGCCTTCCTGAAGCCCCCCTCCATTTCCTCCCCACTCCTGGATCTGACAATGGCACTTCTGTACGCAGTGGTTCCTCCAACACTGAACCCTATTGTCTACAGCCTGAGGAACAGGGAGATCAAGCACGCTCTCAAGAAGATGTTGCAATACGCACTATTCCAGCTTCCATAAAATGGACAACTTCCTCATAGGATTCCCAGTGATTGTTCTTCATCCTTTATGCATCTTTGATTGTTTGATTATGTGAGATATAGCAACGTGCAAAAAAATGTTATTGAACTTATAAATAAAAATGTATTACATTTATTTCCTACCTAATTTCAATTTTTTCACTCCAAGAGCTCATGTAAACATGTATCCAGATTCCCCGAATACGTTAAAAGATACCTAAAAAGGTTTCAAAATAGACTTTTACTTAGCTTTTCTTTTTTCCTACTTTGTCTGGATTTGGGGAGGTACAGCCACAGACAGCAGCTCAACGTGCTCTTTTCATTTCTGATCTCTTTACACCACCACAGTGCTCTCAAGTCCTCTCATTTGTGCAGTCCTGAAGGTCTTGTGTGTCTCATGACAGTCCTGTTGCCTCTACAGCAGCAATCCAGGGCTGCAGTCAGTGGCCGGCAATACGAACGGCTGTGTCAGAGCTGGTCTCCTTGCTGGCACTGCCATAACAAGAGGGCCCCTTTAGAGCAGAACCAGAGAACTGGAGGGAGGCCTCTTCCAAAGCTGGTGTAAGGAATATACCTCAGGAGCTGCTCCCTGAGAAAACCTCGAGATCTTCTGGTGCTCTTCAGTGTGAGGCCGGATCAGATTGAGTAGTCCCAAGGAGATCCGTAAGCACCTCGGGGCAGTGCTGTGGTTTAAGTTTTATGGGTTGAGACAAAGAGAAAAAGAAAAGGATAATAATTATGACAAATGTATTTATACATATATAATATATTTAGTGTATTTTCACACATATACAACATATGCAGTTGCAAACATATATGAACTAATCCCTGTGCGCATCTGTTTGCAAGTCCAGGACTAGTTGCAGGGGTTTTAACAGCCACAGGGTTCACTGTAGGAGCTGAAGTGGCTGTCGGGCTGTTGCAGGAGTTGAAGTGACCTCAGAGTTCATTGCCAGAGCTGGAACCACCACAGGACCTGTGACTATGTTGGAGCAGCCACTGGGCTCATTGGAGGGGTTGGAGCCACCGCAGGGCTGTACTTCCTCCCTTGGGAGGAATTTGTACCATTTTCTTATTACCATACTTGGAACAGCTACAGGACCCGTAGCACGAGTAACTGCAGAGCTCATTATGAGGGATGGAGTGACAGCGGGATCTGTCCCAGAGCTTGGAGCAACTGCAGGACGTGTAGCAAAACCTTGGAGCTGCTGCAGGGTCTGTGCCAGGAGTTGCAGAGGTTGCAGCATTGTCAGCAGATCCAGCTCTCTGGATCTGGCACACTGCAGTCGGGATTACCAGAGCCACAGCAGACCTGCCCCCAATATTCTACCAGTTTTTCAGGATCCTGCAGTTGCTCAGAGATGAAGTTCCAAAGCCCTGGGGGTGCCCACCGCTCCAGGCAGCTGCACAGACTGTCCCACACCCTCTGCCATGCAGAGCCTTCTCACCTTGGGGCAGATCTCTCAGTGATATTCCTGAATAATTGTTTAACCTCAATCATAGATTCATAGAATCACCAAGGTTGAAAAAGGCCTAAAAGATCATCCATTCCAACCGTTCACCTATTACCTATAGCTCCCACTATACCATGTCCCTCAACACAATATCCAGTACACCCCCGGACTCACAGAGGTGACAATGTATATTGTGTAATTCCTAATCATATGGACAATATTACTTCCAAAACCCAAAGATGACCACAGAGCTGAATGTGCACAAAACTTCACTTTGTCAGCTGCCAATTTTAACATGGTACAAACTGAGGTCAAACAGCATAGCAAAATAAATACCCTAATCAAGCATCCAAGCACCAAGTAAGGAGCTGTGCAGTGAAGCTTCATGAGAAGACTCAACAAGCTCCACAAATAGGGAAACAATTAGCATCATGGCCTGCACTTTTCCAACTCCCACAAAGCCATGAGTTATCTCACTCTGGACAGTTGTGCTGTTATCTCAACCCTTGGAGTCTGACATCAGGCACTGAAATGACAGTGGTTGTTGAACCCAACATATGGCTCAGCAGCACACAGTGCTTTGTGCACTGCCCCATTCACTGTGGGATGGGGAAGAGAACTGGGAAAAAAAAGTACAGCTTGTGGGTTGTAACAAAGCAATTTACTAAGAGAGATAAAAGGAGAGGAGTAATAGTTATCACTATATATCCGTTGATATGGAGTCGTATGTAGCAACTGATGCACTAGCACTTGCTCAGCACCACCAGACTGATGCTCAGCTGGGCCCTGGGCAGTGAAGAGACTGAGATGAACTCCTACCCCTTTCAATACAATTTCTGCTTGCTGTCAGCTGATAGAGAACGTCCCCTTGGCCACTATCAGTCAGCTGTCCTCACTCTGTTCCCTCCCAGCTCCATGTGCCCTCCACTGACCATGGCCTTGGCTCTGTACAACACTGCTTAGCAGCAGCTGTAAACATCAGAGTGTTATCAATGGTTTTCTCCAAGAACCAAAACACTGCACCATAGCAGGCAGTCTGAAGAAAACAATTCCATCCCAGCTGTAACTCAGATTCCTGCCTGTCCCCTCTTCTTGTTCTTACTGATCAGGAAGCAAGGAACAGAATCTGCCGCTCTCCTCTCTGAGCCCTTTCCATCAATTCTCAGCTGGCTCCTCTGCCATCCCCAGGCAGAGCTCAGTGCCCTCTCATGGATGGCAGCAGCCTTTCCTCTTCTTCCTTGCCCATCCGTCATGCAGAATCTGTACCCCATTTTCTACAGTACAGAGCTGAGAATCAACCCACCATGTCTCTGTGAACCAAACAAGACCCTAGGCCTGCAAAGTCACAGAGATTTGGAGTTCGCTGAGTGAATGTTTGTGGCCCTCTCATTAGTGTAACGACTCTTCAGAATGCATCCCCTTCCAGAAGCATGTTTTGATTTTGCCTGGCTGGGCCTTGCATCTACACCGTGCTACTGGTGTTCAGAAGATGGCACACAGGTACGAGACCCATTGTGGGGCTCACAGTTGTCCAGTGGACATTGTCACTACCCTGGGCATGTCTTTCCTAAAGGTCCTCAGTTTTTTTGCCAGCTGGCTGGGGGTGTGTTGGAGACCCCAGGGAACTGCCATTCTGTTGTAATACAAGAAGAATTTTACAGAGCAGCAGCCATGGATCAAGATAAGCACTTTACAGAGCAGCAGCTGCGGAGCAGGATAAACAGCATGAGAACCAAGGACACCTCTAGCAAAAGAATGAAAGGCTCGTGGCTTTGAAGCAGGGTTTTAGGGTTCTTATTGCAGAAGCTTTCTTCCAATTAGTACGTGTGATTTTTGTACACCATTGTTTGTTTGCTATAAAAGTACGGCTTTTCAGGCAATAGATGGACACAGCTATAATTAACTATATTGGTGTGTGGTTGTTTGTCCTAGAACACTGACCTTTTGCCTTCAGGTTTGCCAAGACGTGGGGGCCCGCAATGTCATGGGATTTAACTCTTGAACACCTGTGGGATTCCGAGAAACTAAGCCAGTATTTGAGTCAGGGATGGTGCAGCCTAGATAGATCTAAGGGGGTATGACTTATTTGCGGCTTGGCTTGTGCTTACCGTGCTCTATATAACATTGTTCCGAAAAGAGAGAGTTTCCGAGTTGAGGTTCAAGCCAAAAAGGGAAATCCCCAAGTCGATTTTGATCAGTCACAGGAGGCACCAGTAACAATATCAGTTGCCTCTGTGGAAGGCAAGAAATGGAAATGGATGTCCTCACGTCTAGAACGGAAAAAAGAAGTGGAGGAGGAGGCAACAGAAGATCCAGGTGACAGGTTTGGATCAGCACCGAGAAAGGCAAAAGGAAAAGTTAAGAGGCATGAAGAAGAGAGTGACGAGGAAGAAATCTCTATTACTGTTTGTCGACCCCTGAAGATGACTGAAATCCAAGGCGTAAGAAAGGAGTACACACGGCACCAGAATGAATCTCTTGTTACCTGGTTGCTTCGCTGTTGGGACAGCTGGGACGGTAGCTTGTTGTGACGTGACAGGACCTTCCCCATATTCTGGAAGAATCTTAGTGTAATACAGTGGGTGTAGACAAAAAGGCGTAGGTTATATAAGGATGTGTCTGTTTCAATAAATTGCCATTTTGCCACTTCATCACCTTGGTGTCACTTGGTAATTGGCCTAGCTGCTGCTTCAGTTGAAGGTGAGAGATCGTAAAGCCATTAACAATCGTAAAGCCTTCACGTGTATCATCAAAAAACTCAGCTATTAGACATACGCGCTTTCCAGCTCGAGCAAGGAACAACAGTACAATTGCACTGCGTGTTTCCTTGTGGTGTTACCTACGTGACCACAGAGAAGACATGAGGAAGTGGCATGACCAGCCTACTCCTGTACTATTAGCACGGGTGAGAGAACTACAAAACAGTCCAACCACCAGTACGGCTGCTCCAGTTATCACAGGTAACCAATAGAGGGGCCCTGCCCTCAGTCAAGGGAGTGGAAGGGATAATAGAGTTTATTGGACTGTGTGGATTTGATGGCCTGGCACATCAGAACCACAGAAATATAAGGCGCTGGTGGATACCGGTGCACAGTGCACCCTAATGCCCTCCAGTCATGAAGGGACAGAATCAATCCATATTTCTGGATATCTCTCAAGAATTGACTGTGTTGGAGGCTGAAATAAGCCTCACTGGTAAAGACTGGCAAAAACATCCTATGTGAGTGGCCCAGGGTTTCCGTTCATACTTGGTATTGATTACCTCAGAAGAGGGCATTTCAAGGATACTAAGGGGTATCACTGGGCCTTTGGAATCGCTGCTGTAGATATGGACAACATTAAGCAGCTGTCAGTTTTACCTGGCCTGTCAGAGGACCCATCTGTTGTGAGGCTGCTACGAGTAAAAATAAAAGAGCAGCAGGTACCAATTGCTACAAAGACAGTGCACAGACGGCAGTATCGCACCAACAGGGATTCCTTGCTCCCCATTCATGATTTGATTCGCCAGTTGGAGAATCAGGGAGTGATCAGTAAAACTCACTCACCTTTTAACAGTCCCATATGGCCAGTGCGTAAAGCCAGTGGAGAATGGAGGCTGACAGTAGACTACCATGGTATGAATGAGGTCACACCCCCATTGAGCGCTGCTGTGCCGGACATGTTGGAACTCCAGTACGAGCTGGAGTCAAAAGCAGCCATATGGTATGCCACCATTGACACTGCCAATGCCTTCTTCTCTATTCCTTTGGCTGCAGAATGTAAGCCACAGTTTGCCTTCACCTGGAGGGGCATTCAGTATACTTGGAACCGTTTGCCCCAGGGGTGGAAACACAGCCCAACCATTTGCCATGGGTTGGTCCAAACTGTACTGGAACAGGGTGGTGCTCCTGAACACCTGCAGTACATTGATGACATAGTTGTGTGGGGCGATACAGCAGAAGAAGTTTTCACAAAAGGAGAGCAGATAATCCAGATTCTTCTACAAGCTGGCTTTGCTATTAAGCGAAGCAAAGTAAAAGGACCTGCCCAGGAAATTCAGTTCTTAGGTATAAAGTGGCAGGATGGACGTCGTCACATTCCAACAGATGTGATTGACAAAATCACTGCCATGTCTCCACCAACTAGCAAGAAAGAGACACAATCTTTCCTGGGTGCAGTGGGCTTTTGGAGGATGCACATTCCAAACTACAGCCTCATTATAAGCCCCCTTTATCAGGTAACGCGGAAGAAGAATGATTTTGCATGGGGCCCTGAGCAGCAGCAGGCTTTTGAACAGATTAAACAAGAGATAGCCCGAGCTGTAGCTCTGGGGCCAGTACGGACTGGACAGGATGTAAAGAACATCCTCTACACTGCTGCTGGAGAGAAAGGCCCCACTTGGAGTTTGTGACAAAGAGCCTCAGGAGAGACCCGAGGCCGACCCCTGGGGTTCTGGAGTCGATCATATAAGAGGTCTGAAGAGTGCTACACTCCAACTGAGAAGGAGATCTTAGCCGCGTATGAGGGGGTTCGGGCTGCTTCCGAAGTAGTCGGGACTGAAACACAGCTCCTTTTGGCACCTCGACTGCCAGTGCTGAACTGGATGTTCAAAGGACAGGTTCCCTCCACCCATCATGCTACCGATGTCACTTGGAGCAAGTGGATTACGCTGATTACACAGCGAGCGCAAATGGGAAACCTCAATCGTCCAGGAATCCTAGAGGTAATCATGGACTGGCCTGAAGATAAAAGGTTTGGAACATCACCAGCAGAAGAGGTATCACATGCTAAAGAGGCCCCACCATACAACGAATTACCAGAAAATGAAAAGAAATATGCCCTATTCACAGACGGATCATGTCACATTGTAGGGAAGCATCGCAAAAGGAAAGCTGCTGTGTGGAGCCCCACACGACAGGTTGCAGAGGCCACTGAAGGTAAGGGAGAATCAAGTCAGTTTGCAGAGGTAAAAGCTGTCCAGCTGGCCTTAGATGTTGCTGAATGGGAGAGGTGGCCAATGCTGTATCTTTATACTGACTCATGGATGGTGGCAAATGCCTTATGGGGGTGGTTACAGTGGTGGGAACAAAATAACTGGCAACGGAGGGGAAAATCTGTTTGGGCCGCTGAACTATGGAAGGACATTGCTGCCCGAACAAAGAATATGGTTGTAAAGGTGCGTCACGTGGATGCACATGTGCCCAAAAGTCGGGCTACTGAAGAACAACAAAACAACCATCAGGTAGATAAAGCTGCCAGAATTGAGGTGGCTCAAATCGACTTGGATTGGCAGAATAAGGGCAAATTATTTCTAGCTCGATGGGCTCATGAGACCTCAGGCCATCAAGGAAGAGACGCAACATATAAGTGGGCCAGAGACCGAGGGGTGGACTTAACCATGGACGCTATTGCGCAGATTATTCATGATTGTGAAACATGTGCCATAATTAAACAAGCCAGAAGGATGAAACCTCTCTGGGAGGAAGGGCGATGGCAAAAGTATAAATATGGGGAGGCGTGGCAGGTTGATTATATCACCTTGCCACGATCTCGCAGTGGTAAGTGTTATGTACTGACTATGGTAGAGGCAACCACTGGGTGGCTTGAAACATACGCAGTACCCCATGCTACTGCTCGAAACACCATATTAGGTCTTGAGAAACAAGTCCTGTGGCGGCATGGCACCCCAGAAAGAATTGAATCTGATAATGGGACACATTTCAAAAATTCTCTTATAAATACTTGGGCCAAAGATCATGGCATTGAGTGGATTTATCATATTCCCTACCATGCACCAGCTTCTGGTAAAATTGAACGATATAATGGGTTGTTGAAAACTATGTTGAAAGCAATGGGTGGTGGAACATTTAAGCACTGGGAGAAGAATCTGGCAGAAGCCACTTGGTTGGTCAATACTAGAGGATCTGTCAATCGTGATGGTCCTAGTCAATCTAGCCCCCTACACACTATAGAAGGAGATAAGGTCCCTGTTATACATGTAAAAAACATGTTGGGAAAAGCTGTTTGGGTCCTTCCAGCTTCTGGAAAGGGCAAACCTATCCGTGGAACTGTCTTTGCTCAGGGACCTGGGTGCACTTGGTGGGTAATGCAGAAGGATGGGGATGTTCAATGTGTGCCACAAGGGAATTTGATGCTGGGGGAGAGCAGTCAATAATTTTATGTATTTATATATATATATGTTTGCATGTGTAGTGTATTTTAGTTATTATAGTTGTACATTTAGTTATGTTACATGTAATTCTACTGTTTAGCTATCATAATTTTACATACGTGTATATATATGTATATATATATTTATCATGATGTAATAATGTAGAATAAGGGGTGGAATGTCATGGTTTTGTAATTTTGTAATTTTGCTATCAGTATTCCACATCATAACATCATGTAAAGTATGGATACTTCTATTGAATGTGCAGTCCACAGAAGAAGACTACATATCCCAGAGAACAACAGGGTTAATGATAAGTCACGGGACCAGGACGCTGTATAATCTCGTTTCCAGGCTGGAGTGCCCTCCTTCTTCTCTCGAACTTCTCGGAGAGTGGGAAGCGTTCCAGCCGTGTCGCCTAGAGTTCACAGTAGGCCTCTCGGTTTTCGGGGACTCTCTCTCTCTCTGTTTCGTTCAATTTGTTAGCCTCAATTATATTATATTGTGTTATCTTGTATTTCGGTATCATATTTAGTAAAATAAGTTTTTCCTCCTTAGATTGTCGCTGTTTTATCCCACACCCTTTTTCCCCCTCCTTTCCGGGCCCCGGGAGGGGGGCCCACGGGGTGGCTTCCCCTGTCACGGGCATAGGTAAATCTAAGTAACCCGTGACACATCCTCAAATCTTAGAATCCTCAATGCTTAGCATCCTCAATGCTTAGAATCCTGAATGCTTAGCATCATCAATGCTTAGAATCCTCAATGCTTAGAATCCTCAATGCTTAGAATCCTCCATGCATTGCTTAGAATCCTCAAAAGTTAGAATCCTCAATGCTTAGCATCCTCATTACATAGCTTAGAATCCTCAATGCTTAGAATCCTCAATGCTTAGCATCCTCAATGCTTAGCATCGTCAATGCTCAGCATCCTCAATGCTTAGCATCCTCATTGCTTAGCTTAGAATCCTCGGTGCTTAGAAACCTCAATGCTTAGCATCCTCAATGCTTAGCATCCTCAATGCTTAGAATCCTCAATGCTTAGCATCCTCAATGCTTAGCATCCTCAATGCTTAGAATCCTCAATGCTTAGCATCCTCAATGCTTAGCATCCTCAATGCTTAGCATCCTCAATGCTAAGCATCCTCAATGCTTAGCATCCTCAATGCTTAGCATCCTCAATGCTTAGCATCCTCAATGCTTACAATCCTCAATGCTTAGAATCCTCAATGCTTAGCATCCTCAATGCTTAGAATCCTTAATGCTTAGAATTCTCAATGCTTAGCATCCTCAATGCTTAGCATCCTGAATGCTTTGCTTAGAATCCTCAATGCTTAGAATCCTCAATGCTCAGAATCCTCAATGCTTTGCTTAGAATCCTCAATGCTTAGAATCCTCAATGCTTAGAATCCTCAATGCTTAGAATCCTCATTGCTTAGCATCCTCATTGCTTAGCTTAGAATCCTCAAAGCTCAGAATCCTCACTGCTTAGGAACCTCAATGCTTAGCATCCTCCATGCATTGCTTAGAAACCTCAATGCGTAGAATCCCCATTGCTTAGAAATTTTATTGCTCTGAAACCTCAATGCTTAGCATCCCTAATGCTTTCAAACCTCAGTGCACAGAGGCCTTTTTGTTTAGAAACCTCAAAGATTAGAAAACTCAATGCTTGGCTTAGAATCCTCAATGCTTAGAATCCTCAATGCCTAGCTAAGAATCCTCAATGCTTAGAATCCTCAATGCTTAGAATCCTCAATGCATAGAAACCTCAATGCACACAGTCCTTAATGCTTAGAAACCTCAATACTTAGCATCCTCAGTGCTTAGCTTAGAATCCTCACTGCATAGAAACCTGAATGCTTAGAATCCTCAATGCTTAGAATCCTAAATGCTTAGCTTAGAAACCTCAATGCTTAGAATCCTCAATGCTTAACATCCTCAATGATTAGAATCCTCAATGCATAGCTTAGAATACTCAATGCTTAGAATCCTCAATGCTTAGAATCCTCAATCCTTAGCATCCTCAATGCTTAGCTTAGAATCCTCAAAGCTCAGGATCCTCAATGCTTACAAACCTCAATGCATACAGGCCTTAATGCTTAGAAACCTCAAAGATTAGAAAACAGAATGCTTGGCTTAGAATCCTCAATGCTTAGAATCCTCAATGCTTCGCATCCTCAATGCTTAGCTTAGAAACCTCAATGCTTCGCATCCTCAATGCTTAGCTTAGAAACCTCAATGCTTAGAATCCTCAATGCTTAGCATCCTCAATGCTTAGCATCCTCAATGCTTAGCATCCTCATTGATTAGCATCCTCATTGCTTAGCTTAGAATCCTCAAAGCTCAGAATCCTCGGTGCATAGATACCTCAATGCTTAGCATCCTCAATGCTTAGCATCCTCAATGCTTAGAATCCTCAATGCTTAGCATCCTCAATGCTTAGAATCCTCAATGCTTAGCATCCTCAAAGCTTAGCATCCTCAATGCTTAGCATCCTCAATGCTTAGCATCCTCAATGCTTTGCATCCTCAAATCTTAGTATCCTCAATGCTTAGCATCCTCAATGCTTAGCATCCTCAATGCTTAGCATCCTCAATGCTTAGCATCCTCAATGCTTTGCTTAGAAACCTCAATGCTTAGAATCCTCAATGCTTAGAATCCTCAATGCTTAGAATCCTCCATGCATTGCTTAGAATCCTCAATAGTTAGAATCCTCAATGCTTCGCATCCTCAATGCTTAGCTTAGAAACCTCAATACTTGGAATCCTCAATGCTTAGCATCCTCATTACATAGCTTAGAATCCTCAATGCTTAGAATCCTCAATGCTTAGAATCCTCAATGCTTAGCATCCTCAATGCTTAGCATTCTTAATGCTTAGCATCCTCAATGCTTAGCAGCCTCAATGCTTAGCATCCTCAATGCTTAGCATCCTCAATGCTTAGCATCCTCAATGCTTAGAATCCTCAATGCTTAGCATCCTCAATGCTTAGCATCCTCAATGCTTAGAATCCTCAATGCTTAGAATCCTCAATGCTTAGCATCCTCAATGCTTAGAAACCTCAATGCTTAGAATCCTCAATGCTTAGAATCCTCAATGCCTAGCTTAGAATCCTCAATGCTAAGAATCCTCAATGCTTAGAATCCTCAATGCTTACAAACCTAAATGCATAGAGGCCTTAATGCTTAGAGACCTCAAAGATTAGAAAATTCAATGCTTGGCTTAGAATCCTCATAGCTTAGAATCCTCAATGCTTAGAATCCTCAATGCTTAGCATCCTCAATGCTTAGAATCCTCAATGCTTAGCATCCTCAATGCTTAGCATCCTCAATGCTTAGAATCCTCAATGCTTAGATTCCTCAATGCTTAGCATCCTCAATGCTTAGAATCCTCAATGCTTAGCATCCTCAATGCTTAGCATCCTCAATGCTTAGAATCCTCAATGCTTAGCATCCTCAATGCTTAGCATCCTCAATGCTTAGCTTAGAATCCTCGGTGCTTAGAAACCTCAATGCTAAGCATCCTCAATGCTTAGCATCCTCAATGCTTAGAATCCTCAATGCTTAGCATCATCAATGCTTAGCATCCTCAATGCTTAGAATCCTCAATGCTTAGAATCCTCAATGCATTGCTTACAATCCTCAATAGTTAGAATCCACAATGCTTAGCATCCTCATTACATAGCTTAGAATCCTCAATGCTTAGAATCCTCAATGCTTAGCATCCTCAATGCTTAGCATCCTCAATGCTTAGAATCCTCAATGCTTAGCATCCTCAATGCTTAGCATCGTCAATGCTTAGCATCCTCAATGCTTAGCATCCTCATTGCTTAGCTTAGAATCCTCGGTGCTTAGAAACCTCAATGCTTAGCATCCTCAATGCTTAGCATCCTCAATGCTTAGAATCCTCAATGCTTAGCATCCTCAATGCTTAGCATCCTCAATGCTTAGCATCCTCAATGCTAAGCATCCTCAATGCTTAGCATCCTCAATGCTTAGCATCCTCAATGCTTACAATCCTCAATGCTTAGAATCCTCAATGCTTAGCATCCTCAATGCTTAGAATCCTTAATGCTTGGAATTCTCAATGCTTAGAATTCTCAATGCTTAGCATCCTCAATGCTTAGCATCCTGAATGCTTTGCTTAGAATCCTCAATGCTTAGAATCCTCAATGCTTAGAATCCTCAATGCTTTGCTTGGAATCCTCAGTGCTTAGAATCCTCAATGCTTAGAATCCTCAATGCTTAGAATCCTCAATGCTTAGCATCCTCAATGCTTAGCATCCTCATTGCTTAGCTTAGAATCCTCAAAGCTCAGAATCCTCACTGCTTAGGAACCTCAATGCTTAGCATCCTCCATGCATTGCTTAGAAAACTCAATGCGTAGAATCCCCATTGCTTAGAAATTTTATTGCTCTGAAACCTCAATGCTTAGCAACCCTAATGCTTTCAAACCTCATTGCATAGAGGCCTTTTTGTTTAGAAACCTCAAAGATTAGAAAACTCAATGCTTGGCTTAGAATCCTCAATGCTTAGAATCCTCAATGCCTAGCTAAGAATCCTCAATGCTTAGAATCCTCAATGCTTAGAATCCTCAATGCTTAGAAATCTCAATGCACAGAGTCCTTAATGCTTAGAAACCTCAATACTTAGCATCCTCAGTGCTTAGCTTAGAATCCTCACTGCATAGAAACCTGAATGCTTAGAATCCTCAATGCTTAGAATCCTCAATGCTTAGCTTAGAAACCTCAATGCTTAGAATCCTCAATGCTTAACATCCTCAATGATTAGAATCCTCAATGCATAGCTTAGAATACTCAATGCTTAGAATCCTCAAAGCTTAGAATCCTCAATGCTTAGCATCCTCTATGCTTAGCTTAGAATCCTCAAAGCTCAGGATCCTCAATGCTTACAAACCTCAATGCATACAGGCCTTAATGCTTAGAAACCTCAAAGATTAGAAAACAGAATGCTTGGCTTAGAATCCTCAATGCTTAGAATCCTCAATGCTTAGCTTAGAAACCTCAATACATAGAATCCTCAATGGTTAGCATCCTCATTACATAGCTTAGAATCCTCAATGCTTAGAATCCTCAATGCTTAGCATCCTCAATGCTTAGCATCCTCATTGCTTAGCATCCTCATTGCTTAGCATCCTCATTGCTTAGCTTAGAATCCTCAAAGCTCAGAATCCTCGGTGCATAGATACCTCAATGCTTAGCATCCTCAATGCTTAGCATCCTCAATGCTTAGCATCCTCAATGCTTTGCTTAGAAACCTCAATGCTTAGAATCCTCAATGCTTAGAATCCTCAATGCTTAGAATCCTCCATGCATTGCTTAGAATCCTCAATAGTTAGAATCCTCAATGCTTCGCATCCTCAATGCTTAGCTTAGAAACCTCAATACTTAGAATCCTCAATGCTTAGCATCCTCATTACATAGCTTAGAATCCTCAGTGCTTAGAATCCTCAATTCTTAGCATCCTCAAAGCTTAGAATCCTCAATGCTTAGCATCCTCAATGCTTAGCATTCTTAATGCTTAGCATCCTCAATGCTTAGCATCCTCAATGCTTAGATACCTCAATGCTTAGCATCCTCAATGCTTAGCATCCTCAATGCTTAGAATCCTCAATGCTTAGAATCCTCAATGCTTAGCTTAGAAACCTCAATGCTTTGCTTAGAAACCTCAATGTTTAGAATCCTCAATGCTTAGAATCCTCAATGCCTTGCTTAGAATCCTCAATGCTAAGAATCCTCAATGCTTAGAATCCTCAGTGCTTAGAATCCTCAATGCTTAGAATCCTCAATGCGTAGCATCCTCAATGCTTAGAATCCTCAATGCTTAGCCTCCTCAATTCTTCGCTTTGAATCCTCAAAGCTCAGGATCCTCAATGCATAGAAACCTCAATGCAAAGAGTCCTTAATGCTTAGAAACCTCAATACTTAGCATCCTCAGTGCTTAGCTTAGAATCCTCACTGCTTAGAAACCTCAGTGCTTAGAATCCTCAGTGCTTAGCATCCTCAACGCGTAGAATCCCCAATGCTTAGAAACCTCAATGCTTAGCATCCTCAATCCTTAGTATGCTCTATGCTTAGCTTAGTATCCTCAATGCTTAAAATCCTCAATGCTTACAAACCTCAATGCTGAGAAATTTTATCGCTCGAAACCTCATTGCTTAGAATCCTCAATGCTTACAAACCTCAATGCATAGAGGCCTTAATGCTTAGAAACCTCAAAGATTAGAAAATTCAATGCTTGGCTTAGAATCCTCATAGCTTAGAATCCTCAATGCTTAGAATCCTCAATGCTTAGCATCCTCAATGCTTAGAATCCTCAATGCTTAGCATCCTCAATGCTTACCATCCTCAATGCTTAGCATCCTCAATGATTAGCATCCTCAATGCTTAGACTCCTCAATGCTTAGCATCCTCAATGCTTAGCATCCTAAATGCTTAGAATCCTCAATGCTTAGCATCCTCAAAGCTTATAATCCTCAATGCTTAGACTCCTCAATGCTTAGCATCCTCAATGCTTAGAATCCTCAATGCTTAGCATCCTCAATCCTCAGTATGCTCTATGCTTAGCTTAGAATCCTCAATGCTTAGAATCCTCAATGCTTACAAACCTCAATGCTGAGAAATTTTATTGTTTGAAACCTCATTGCTTAGCATCCCAAATGCTTACAAACCTCAATGCATAGAGGCCTTAATGCTTAGAAAACTCAAAGATTAGAAAACTCAATGCTTGGCTTAGAATCCTCAATGCTTAGAATCCTCAATGCTTAGAATCCTCAATGCTTCGCATCCTCAATGCTTAGCTTAGAAACCTCAATGCTTAGAATCCTCAATGCTTAGAATCCTCAATGCTTAGCATCCTCAATGCTTAGCATCCTCAATTCTTAGCATCCTCATTGTTTAGCTTAGAATCCTCAAAGCTCAGAATCCTCACTGCTTAGGAACCTCAATTCTTAGCATCCTCCGTGCATTGCTTAGAAACCTCAATGCGCCGAATCCTCATTGCTTAGAAATTTTATTGCTCTGAAACCTCAATGCTTAGCAACCCTAATGCTTACAAACCTCATTGCATAGAGGCCTTAATGTTTAGAAAAAACAAAGATTAGAAAACTCAATGCTTGGCTTAGAATCCTCAATGCTTAGAATCCTCAATGCTTAGCATCCTCAATGCTTAGAATCCTCAATGCTTAGAATCCTCAATGCTTAGAATCCTCAATGCTTAGAATCCTCAATGCCTAGCTTAGAATCCTCAATGCTTAGAATCCTCAATGCTTAGAATGCTCAATGCACAGAGTCCTTAATGCTTAGAAACCTCAATACTTAGCATTTTCAGTGCTTAGCTTAGAATCCTCACTGCTTAGAAACCTGAATGCTTAGAATCCTCAATGCTTAGAATCCTCAATGCTTACCTTAGAAACCTCAATGCTTAGAATCCTCACTGCTTAGAATCCTCAATGCTTAGAATCCTCAATGCTTAGAATCCTCAATGCACAGAGTCCTCAATGCTTAGAAACCTCAATACTTAGCATCCTCAGTGCTTAGCTTAGAATCCTCACTGCTTAGTAACCTGAATGCTTAGAATCCTCAATGCTTAGAATCCTCAATGCTTAGAATCCTCCATGCATTGCTTAGAATCCTCAATAGTTAGAATCCTCAATGCTTCGCATCCTCAATGCTTAGCTTAGAAACCTCAATACTTAGAATCCTCAATGCGTAGCATCCCCATTACATAGCTTAGAATCCTCAATGCTTAGAATCCTCAATGCTTAGCATCCTTAATGCTTAGCATCCTCAATGCTTAGCATCCTCAATGCTTAGAATCCTCAATGCCTAGCATCCTTAAAGCTTAGCATCCTCAATGCTTAGCATCCTCAATGCTTAGCATCCTCAATGCTTAGCATCCTCAATGCTTAGAATCCTCAATGCTTAGCATCCTCAATGCTTAGCATCCTTAAAGCTTAGCATCCTCAATGCTTAGCATCCTCAATGCTTACCATCCTCAAAGCTTAGCATCCTCAATGCTTAGAGACCTCAATGCTTTGCTTTAGAAACCTCAATGCTTAGAATCCTCAATGCTTAGAATCCTCAATGCCTAGCTTAGCATCCTCAATGCTTAGCATCCTCAATGCTTAGAATCCTCAATACTTAGAATCCTCAATGCTTAGAATCCTCAATGCCTAGATTAGAATCCTCAATGTTTAGAATCCTCAATGCTTAGAATCCGCAATGCTTAGAATCCTCAATGCTTAGCATCCTCAATGCTTAGCTTAGAAAACTCAATGCTTAGAATCCTCAATGCTTAGAAACCTCAATGCACAGAATCCTTAATGCTTAGAAACCTCGATACTTAGCATCCTAAGTGCTTAGCTTAGAATCCTCACTGCTTACAAATCTGAATTCTTAGATTCCTCAATGCTTAGCTTAGAAACCTCAATGCTTAGAATTCTCAATGCTTAACATCCTCAATGTTTAGAATCCTCAATGCATAGCTTAGAAACCTCAATGCTTAGAATCCTCAATTCTTAGAATCCTCAATGCTTAGCATCCTCAATGCTTAGAATCCTCAATGCTTAACTTCCTCACTGCTTAGCATCCTCAATGCTTTGCTTAGAAACCTCAATGCATAGAATCCTCAATGCTTAGAATCCTCAATGCTTAGCATCCTCAATGCTTAGCATACTCATTGCTTAGCATCCTCATTACTTAGCTTAGAATCCTCAAAGCTCAGAATCCTCACTGCTTAGGAACCTCAATGCTTAGCATCCTCCATGCATTGCTTGGAAACCTCAATGCTTAGAATCCTCATTGCTTAGAAATTTTATTGCTCTGAAACCTCAATGCTTAGCAACCCTAATGCTTACAAACCTCATTGCATAGAGGCCTTAATGTTTAGAAACAACAAAGATTAGAAAACTCAATGCTTGGCTTAGAATCCTCAGTGCTTAGAATCCTCAATGCTTAGAATCCTCAATGCTTAGAATCCTCAATGCTTAGCATCCTCAATGCTTAGAATCCTCAATGCTTAGCATCCTCAATGCTTAGCTTAGAAACCTCAATGCTTAGAATCCTCAATGCTTAGCATCCTCAATCCTTAGAATCCTCAATGCTTAGAATCCTCAATGCTTAGCATCCTCAAATCTTAGAATCCTCAATGCTTAGCATCCCCAACGCTTAGCATCCTCAATGCTTAGAATCCTCAACGCTTAGAATCCTCAATGCTTAGAATCCTCCATGCATTGCTTAGAATCCTCAATAGTTAGAATCCTCAATGCTTCGCGTCCTCAATGCTTAGCTTAGAAACCTCAATAATTAGAATCCTCAGTGCTTAGCATCCTCATTACATAGCTTAGAATCCTCAATGCTTAGACTCCTCAATGCTTAGAAACCTCAATGCTTAGCATCCTCAATGCTTAGAATCCTCAATGCTTAGCATCCTCAATGCTTAGAATCCTCAATGCTTAGCATCCTCAAAGCTTAGCATCCTCAATGCTTAGCATCCTCAATGCTTAGCATCCTCAATGCTTAGAATCCTCAATGCTTAGCTTAGAAACCTCAATGCTTAGAATCCTCAATGCTTAGAATCCTCAATACCTAGATTAGAATCCTCAATGCTTAGAATCCTCAATACTTAGAATCCTCAATGCTTAGAATCCTCAATGCTTAGCATCCTCAATGCTTAGCTTAGAATCCTCACTGCTTAGAATCCTGAATGCTTAGAATCCTCAATGCTTAGCTTAGAATCCTCAATGCTTAGAAACCTCAATGCACAGAGTCCTTAATGCTTAGAAACCTCAATACTTAGCATGCTCAATGCTTAGCTTAGAATCCTCAATGCTTAGAATCCTCAATGCTTAGAATCCTCAATGCTTAGCATCCTCAATGCCTAGAATCCTCAATGCTTAGCTTAGAAACCTCAATGATTAGAATCCTCAATGCATAGAATCCACTATGCTTAGAATCCTCAATGCTTAGAATCCTCAATGCTTAGAATCCTCAATGCTTAGAATCCTCATTGCTTAGCATCCTCAATGCTTAGCTTAGAAAACTCAATGCTTAGCATCCTCAATGTTTAACAGCCTCAATGCTTAGCATCCTCAATGCTTAGCATCCTCATTGCTTAGAAACCTCAATGCACAGAGTCCTTAATGCTTAGAAACCTCAATACTTAGCATCCTCAGTGCTTATCTTAGAATCCTCACTGCTTAGAAACCTCAATGCTTAGAATCCTCAGTGCTTAGCATCCTCAACGCTTAGAATCCCCAATGCTTCTAAACCTCAATGCTTAGCATCCTCAATCCTTAGTATGCTCTATGCTTAGCTTAGAATCCTCAATGCTTAGAATCCTCAATGCTTACAAACCTGAATGCTGAGAAATTTTATTGTTTGAAACCTCATTGCTTAGCATCCCAAATGCTTACAAACCTCAATGCATAGAGGCCTTACTGCTTAGAAAACTCAAAGATTAGAAAACTCAATGCTTGGCTTAGAATCCTCAATGCTTAGAATCCTCAATGCTTAGCATCCTCCATGCATTGCTTAGAATCCTCAATAGTTAGAATCCTCAATGCTTTGCATCCTCAATGCTTAGCTTAGAAACCTCAATGCTTAGCATCCTCAATGCTTAGCATCCTCAATGCTTAGCATCCTCATTGCTTAGCATCCTCATTGCTTAGCTTAGAATCCTCAAAGCTCAGAATCCTCACTGCTTAGGATCCTCAATGCTTAGCATCCTCCATGCATTGCTTAGAAACCTCAATGCGCAGAATCCTCATTGCTTAGAAATTTTATTGTTCTCAAACCTCAATGCTTAGCAACCCTAATGCTTACAAACCTCATTCAATAGAGGCCTTAATGTTTAGAAACAACAAAGATTAGAAAACTCAGTGCTTGGCTTAGAATCCTCAATTCTTAGAATCCTCAATAGTTAGAATCCTCAATGCTTCGCGTCCTCAATGCTTAGCATCCTCAATGCTTAGAATCCTCAATGCTTAGAATCCTCAATGCTTAGCATCCTCAATGCTTAGCATCCTCAATGCTTAGAATCCTCAATGCTTAGAATCCTCAATGCTTAGCATCCTCAATGCTTAGAATCCTCAATGCTTAGAATCCTCAATGCTTAGCATCCTCAATGCTTAGAATCCTTAATGCTTAGAATCCTCAATTCTTAGCATCCTGAATGCTTTGCTTAGAATCCTCAATGCTTAGAATCCTCAATGCTTAGAATCCACCATGCCTAGCTTAGAATCCTCTATGCTTCGAATCCTCAATGCTTAGAATCCTCAATGCTTAGAATCCTCCATGCATTGCTTAGAATCCTCAATAGTTAGAATCCTCAATGCTTAGCATCCTCATTACATAGCTTAGAATCCTCAATACTTAGAATCCTCAATGCTTATCATCCTCAATGCTTAGCATCCTCAATGCTTAGCATCCTCATTGCTTAGCTTAGAATCCTCGGTGCTTAGAAACCTCAATGATTAGCATCCTCAATGCTTAGAATCCTCAATGCTTAGAATCCTCAATGCTTAGCATCCTCAATGCTTAGCATCCTCAATGCTTAGAATCCTCAATGCTTAGCATCCTCAAAGCTTATAATCCTCAATGCTTAGCATACTCAATGCTTAGCATCCTCAATGCTAAGCATCCTCAATGCTTAGCATCCTCAATGCTTAGCATCCTCAATGCTTAGAATCCTCAATGCTTAGAATCCTCAATGCTTAGAATCCTCAATGCACAGAGTCCTCAATGCTTAGAAACCTCAATACTTAGCATCCTCAGTGCTTAGCATAGAATCCTCACTGCTTAGAAACCTGAATGCTTAGAATCCTCAATGATTAGAATCCTCAATGCTAAGCTTAGAAACCTCAATGCTTAGAATCCTCAATGCTTAGAATCCTCAATGCTTAGAATCCTCCATGCATTGCTTAGAATCCTCAATAGTTAGAATCCTCAATGCTTCGCATCCTCAATGCTTAGCTTAGAAACCTCAATACTTAGAATCCTCAATGCGTAGCATCCCCATTACATACCTTAGAATCGTCAATGCTTAGAATCCTCAATGCTTAGCATCCTCAATGCTTAGCATCCTCAATGCTTAGCATCCTCAAAGCTTAGCATCCTCAATGCTTAGCATCTTCAATGCTTAGCATCCTCAATGCTTAGCATCCTCAATGCTTAGCATCCTCAATGCTTAGAATCCTCAATGCTTAGAAACCTCAATGCTTTGCTTAGAAACCTCAATGCTTAGAATCCTCAATGCTTAGAATCCTCAATGCCTAGCTTAGAATCCTCAATGCTAAGAATCCTCAATGCTTAGAATCCTCAGTGCTTACAAACCTAAATGCATAGAGGCCTTAATGCTTAGAAACCTCAAAGATTAGAAAATTCAATGTTTGGCTTAGAATCCTCATAGCTTAGAATCCTCAATGCTTAGAATCCTCAATGCTTAGCATCCTCAATGCTTAGAATCCTCAATGCTTAGCATCCTCAATGCTTAGCATCCTCAATGCTTAGAATCCTCAATGCTTAGAATCCTCAATGCTTAGCATCCTCAATGCTTAGAATCCTCAATGCTTAGCATCCTCAATGCTTAGCATCCTCAATGCTTAGAATCCTCAATGCTTAGAATCCTCAATGCTTAGCATCCTCAATGCTTAGAATCCTTAATGCTTAGAATCCTCAATGCTTAGCATCCTCAATGCTTAGAATCCTTAATGCTTAGAATCCTCAATGCTTAGCATCCTCAATGCTTAGAATCCTTAATGCTTAGAAACCTCAATGCTTAGCATCCTGAATGCTTTGCTTAGAATCCTCAATGCTTAGAATCCTCAATGCTTAGCATCCTCATTACATAGCTTAGAATCCTCAATGCTTAGAATCCTCAATGCTTATCATCCTCAATGCTTATCATCCTCAATGCTTAGCATCCTCAATGCTTAGCATCCTCAATGCTTAGCATCCTCAGTGCTAAGAATCCTCAATGCTTAGCATCCTCAAAGCGTATAATCCTCAATGCTTAGCATCCTCAATGCTTAGCATCCTCAATGCTAAGCATCCTCAATGCTTAGCATCCTCAATGCTTAGCATCCTCAATGCTTAGAATCCTCAATGCTTAGAATCCTCAATGCTTAGCATCCTCAATGCTTAGAATCCTTAATGCTTAGCATCCTCAATGCTTAGCATCCTGAATGCTTTGCTTAGAATCCTCAATGCTTAGAATCCTCAATGCTTAGCATCCTCCATGCCTAGCTTAGAATCCTCAATGCTTAGAATCCTCAATGCTTAGAATCCTCAATGCTTAGCATTCTCAATGCTTAGCATCCTCATTCCTTAGCTTAGAATCCTCAAAGCTCAGAATCCTCACTGCTTAGGAACCTCAATGCTTAGCATTCTCAATGCATTGCTTAGAAACCTCACTGCGTAGAATCCCCATTGCTTAGAAATTTTATTGCTCTGAAACCTCAATGCTTAGCATCCCTAATGCTTTCAAACCTCAGTGCATAGAGGCCTTAATATTTAGAAACCTCAAAGATTAGAAAACTTAATGCTTGGCTTAGAATCCTCAATGATTAGAATCCTCAATGCCTAGCTAAGAATCCTCAATGCTTAGAATCCTCAATGCTTAGAATCCTCAATGCTTAGAAACCTCAATGCACAGAGTCCTTAATGCTTAGAAACCTCAATACTTAGCATCCTCAGTGCTTAGCTTAGAATCCTCACTTCATAGAAACCTGAATGCTTAGAATCCTCAATGCTTAGAATCCTCAATGCTTAGCTTAGAAACCTCAATGCTTAGAATCCTCAATGCTTAACATCCTCAATGATTAGAATCCTCAATGCATAGCTTAGAATACTCAATGCTTAGAATCCTCATTGCTTAGAATCCCCAATGCTTAGCATCCTCAATGCTTAGCTTAGAATCCTCAAAGCTCAGGATCCTCAATGCTTCCAAACCTCAATGCATACAGGCCTTAATGCTTAGAAACCTCAAAGATTAGAAAACAGAATGCTTGGTTAGAATCCTCAATGCTTAGAATCCTCAATGCTTCGCATCCTCAATGCTTAGCTTAGAAACCTCAATACTTAGAATCCTCAATGGTTAGCATCCTCATTACATAGCTTAGAATCCTCAATGCTTAGAATCCTCAATGCTTAGCATCCTCAATGCTTAGCATCCTCATTGCTTAGCATCCTCATTGCTTACCTTAGAATCCTCAAAGCTCAGAATCCTCGGTGCATAGATACCTCAATGCTTAGCATCCTCAATGCTTAGCATCCTCAATGCTTAGAATCCTCAATGCTTAGCATCCTCAATGCTTAGAATCCTCAATGCTTAGCATCCTCAATGCTTAGAATCCACTATGCTTAGAATCCTCAATGCTTAGAATCCTCAATGCTTAGAATCCTCAATGCTTAGAATCCTCAATGCTTAGCATCCTCAAAGCTTAGCATCCTCAATGCTTAGCATCCTCAATGCTTAGCATCCTCAATGCTTAGAATCCTCAATGCTTAGCTTAGAAACCTCAATGCTTAGAATCCTCAATGCTTAGAATCCTCAATGCTTAGCATCCTCAAAGCTTAGCATCCTCAATGCTTAGCATCCTCAATGCTTAGCATCCTCAATGCTTTGCTTAGAAACCTCAGTGCTTAGAATCCTCAATGCTTAGAATCCTCAATGCTTAGAATCCTCCATGCATTGCTTAGAATCCTCAATAGTTAGAATCCTCAATGCTTCGCATCCTCAATGCTTAGCTTAGAAACCTCAATACTTAGAATCCTCAATGCTTAGCATCCTCATTACATAGCTTAGAATCCTCAATGCTTAGAATCCTCAATTCTTAGCATTTTCAAAGCTTAGAATCCTCAATGCTTAGCATCCTCAATGCTTAGCATTCTTAATGCTTAGCATCCTCAATGCTTAGATACCTCAATGCTTAGCATCCTCAATGCTTAGCATCCTCAATGCTTAGAATCCTCAATGCTTAGCATCCTCAATGCTTAGAAACCTCAATGCTTTGTTTAGAAACCTCAATGCTTAGAATCCTCAATGCTTAGAATCCTCAATGCCTACCTTAGAATCCTCAATGCTAAGAATCCTCAATGCTTAGAATCCTCAATGCTTAGAATCCTCAATGCTTAGAATCCTCAATGCTTAGCATCCTCAATGCTTAGCATCCTCAGTGCTTAGCTTAGAAACCTCAATGCTTAGAATCCTCAATGCGTAGAATCCTCAATATCTAGATTAGAATCCTCAATGCTTAGAATCCTCAATGCTCAGAATCCTCAATGCGTAGCATCCTCAAAGCTTAGCATCCTCAATGCTTAGCATCCTCAATGCTTAGCATCCTCAATGCTTAGAATCCTCAATGCTTAGCTTAGAAACCTCAATGCTTAGAATCCTCAATGCTTAGAATCCTCAATGCTTAGAATCCTCAATGCTTAGAATCCTCAATGCTTAGCATCCTCAAAGCTTAGCATCCTCAATGCTTAGCATCCTCAATGCTTAGCATCCTCAATGCTTAGAATCCTCAATGCTTAGCTTAGAAACCTCAATGCTTAGAATCCTCAATGCTTAGAATCCTCAATGCTTAGCATCCTCAAAGCTTAGCATCCTCAATGCTTAGCATCCTCAATGCTTAGCATCCTCAATGCTTTGCTTAGAAACCTCAGTGCTTAGAATCCTCAATGCTTAGAATCCTCAATGCTTAGAATCCTCCATGCATTGCTTAGAATCCTCAATAGTTAGAATCCTCAATGCTTCGCATCCTCAATGCTTAGCTTAGAAACCTCAATACTTAGAATCCTCAATGCTTAGCATCCTCATTACATAGCTTAGAATCCTCAATGCTTAGAATCCTCAATTCTTAGCATTTTCAAAGCTTAGAATCCTCAATGCTTAGCATCCTCAATGCTTAGCATTCTTAATGCTTAGCATCCTCAATGCTTAGATACCTCAATGCTTAGCATCCTCAATGCTTAGCATCCTCAATGCTTAGAATCCTCAATGCTTAGCATCCTCAATGCTTAGAAACCTCAATGCTTTGTTTAGAAACCTCAATGCTTAGAATCCTCAATGCTTAGAATCCTCAATGCCTACCTTAGAATCCTCAATGCTAAGAATCCTCAATGCTTAGAATCCTCAATGCTTAGCATCCTCAATGCTTAGAATCCTCAATGCTTAGCATCCTCAATGCTTAGAAACCTCAATGCTTTGTTTAGAAACCTCAATGCTTAGAATCCTCAATGCTTAGAATCCTCAATGCCTACCTTAGAATCCTCAATGCTAAGAATCCTCAATGCTTAGAATCCTCAATGCTTAGAATCCTCAATGCTTAGCATCCTCAATGCTTAGCATCCTCATTGCTTAGCTTAGAATCCTCAAAGCTCAGAATCCTCACTGCTTAGGAACCTCAATGCTTAGCATCCTCCATGCATTGCTTAGAAACTTCAATGCGTAGAATCCCCATTGCTTAGAAATTTTATTGCTCTGAAACCTCAATGCTTAGCATCCCTAATGCTTTCAAACCTCAGTGCATAGAGGCCTTTTTGTTTAGAAACCTCAAAGATTAGAAAACTCAATGCTTGGCTTAAAATCCTCAATGCTTAGAATCCTCAATGCCTAGCTAAGAATCCTCAATGCTTAGAATCCTCAATGCTTAGAAACCTCAATGCACAGAGTCCTTAATGCTTAGAAACCTCAATACTTAGCATCCACAGTGCTTAGCTTAGAATCCTCACTGCATAGAAACCTGAATGCTTAGAATCCTCAATGCTTAGAATCCTCAATGCTTAGCATCCTCATTGCTTAGCATCCTCATTGCTTAGCTTAGAATCCTCAAAGCTCAGAATCCTCGGTGCATAGATACCTCAATGCTTAGCATCCTCAATGCTTAGCATCCTCAATGCTTAGAATCCTCAATGCTTAGCATCCTCAATGCTTAGAATCCTCAATGCTTAGCATCCTCAATGCTTAGCATCCTCAATGCTTAGCATCCTCAATGCTTTGCTTAGAAACCTCAATGCTTAGAATCCTCAATGCTTAGAATCCTCAATGCTTAGAATCCTCCATGCATTGCTTAGAATCCTCAATAGTTAGAATCCTCAATGCTTCGCATCCTCAATGCTTAGCTTAGAAACCTCAATACTTAGAATCCTCAATGCTTAGCATCCTCATTACATAGCTTAGAATCCTCAATGCTTAGAATCCTCAATTCTTAGCATCCTCAAAGCTTAGAATCCTCAATGCTTAGCATCCTCAATGCTTAGCATTCTTAATGCTTAGCATCCTCAATGCTTAGCATCCTCAATGCTTAGATACCTCAATGCTTAGCATCCTCAATGCTTAGCATCCTCAATGCTTAGAATCCTCAATGCTTAGAATCCTCAATGCTTAGCTTAGAAACCTCAATGCTTTGCTTAGAAACCTCAATGTTTAGAATCCTCAATGCTTAGAATCCTCAATGCCTTGCTTAGAATCCTCAATGCTAAGAATCCTCAATGCTTAGAATCCTCAGTGCTTAGAATCCTCAATGCTTAGAATCCTCAATGCGTAGCATCCTCAATGCTTAGAATCCTCAATGCTTAGCCTCCTCAATGCTTCGCTTAGAATCCTCAAAGCTCAGGATCCTCAATGCATAGAAACCTCAATGCAAAGAGTCCTTAATGCTTAGAAACCTCAATACTTAGCATCCTCAGTGCTTAGCTTAGAATCCTCACTGCTTAGAAACCTCAGTGCTTAGAATCCTCAGTGCTTAGCATCCTCAACGCGTAGAATCCCCAATGCTTAGAAACCTCAATGCTTAGCATCCTCAATCCTTAGTATGCTCTATGCTTAGCTTAGTATCCTCAATGCTTAAAATCCTCAATGCTTACAAACCTCAATGCTGAGAAATTTTATCGCTCGAAACCTCATTGCTTAGAATCCTCAATGCTTACAAACCTCAATGCATAGAGGCCTTAATGCTTAGAAACCTCAAAGATTAGAAAATTCAATGCTTGGCTTAGAATCCTCATAGCTTAGAATCCTCAATGCTTAGAATCCTCAATGCTTAGCATCCTCAATGCTTAGAATCCTCAATGCTTAGCATCCTCAATGCTTACCATCCTCAATGCTTAGCATCCTCAATGATTAGCATCCTCAATGCTTAGACTCCTCAATGCTTAGCATCCTCAATGCTTAGCATCCTAAATGCTTAGAATCCTCAATGCTTAGCATCCTCAAAGCTTATAATCCTCAATGCTTAGACTCCTCAATGCTTAGCATCCTCAATGCTTAGAATCCTCAATGCTTAGCATCCTCAATCCTCAGTATGCTCTATGCTTAGCTTAGAATCCTCAATGCTTAGAATCCTCAATGCTTACAAACCTCAATGCTGAGAAATTTTATTGTTTGAAACCTCATTGCTTAGCATCCCAAATGCTTACAAACCTCAATGCATAGAGGCCTTAATGCTTAGAAAACTCAAAGATTAGAAAACTCAATGCTTGGCTTAGAATCCTCAATGCTTAGAATCCTCAATGCTTAGAATCCTCAATGCTTCGCATCCTCAATGCTTAGCTTAGAAACCTCAATGCTTAGAATCCTCAATGCTTAGAATCCTCAATGCTTAGCATCCTCAATTCTTAGCATCCTCATTGTTTAGCTTAGAATCCTCAAAGCTCAGAATCCTCACTGCTTAGGAACCTCAATTCTTAGCATCCTCCGTGCATTGCTTAGAAACCTCAATGCGCCGAATCCTCATTGCTTAGAAATTTTATTGCTCTGAAACCTCAATGCTTAGCAACCCTAATGCTTACAAACCTCATTGCATAGAGGCCTTAATGTTTAGAAAAAACAAAGATTAGAAAACTCAATGCTTGGCTTAGAATCCTCAATGCTTAGAATCCTCAATGCTTAGCATCCTCAATGCTTAGAATCCTCAATGCTTAGAATCCTCAATGCTTAGAATCCTCAATGCTTAGAATCCTCAATGCCTAGCTTAGAATCCTCAATGCTTAGAATCCTCAATGCTTAGAATGCTCAATGCACAGAGTCCTTAATGCTTAGAAACCTCAATACTTAGCATTTTCAGTGCTTAGCTTAGAATCCTCACTGCTTAGAAACCTGAATGCTTAGAATCCTCAATGCTTAGAATCCTCAATGCTTACCTTAGAAACCTCAATGCTTAGAATCCTCACTGCTTAGAATCCTCAATGCTTAGAATCCTCAATGCTTAGAATCCTCAATGCACAGAGTCCTCAATGCTTAGAAACCTCAATACTTAGCATCCTCAGTGCTTAGCTTAGAATCCTCACTGCTTAGTAACCTGAATGCTTAGAATCCTCAATGCTTAGAATCCTCAATGCTTAGAATCCTCCATGCATTGCTTAGAATCCTCAATAGTTAGAATCCTCAATGCTTCGCATCCTCAATGCTTAGCTTAGAAACCTCAATACTTAGAATCCTCAATGCGTAGCATCCCCATTACATAGCTTAGAATCCTCAATGCTTAGAATCCTCAATGCTTAGCATCCTTAATGCTTAGCATCCTCAATGCTTAGCATCCTCAATGCTTAGAATCCTCAATGCCTAGCATCCTTAAAGCTTAGCATCCTCAATGCTTAGCATCCTCAATGCTTAGCATCCTCAATGCTTAGCATCCTCAATGCTTAGAATCCTCAATGCTTAGCATCCTCAATGCTTAGCATCCTTAAAGCTTAGCATCCTCAATGCTTAGCATCCTCAATGCTTACCATCCTCAAAGCTTAGCATCCTCAATGCTTAGAGACCTCAATGCTTTGCTTTAGAAACCTCAATGCTTAGAATCCTCAATGCTTAGAATCCTCAATGCCTAGCTTAGCATCCTCAATGCTTAGCATCCTCAATGCTTAGAATCCTCAATACTTAGAATCCTCAATGCTTAGAATCCTCAATGCCTAGATTAGAATCCTCAATGTTTAGAATCCTCAATGCTTAGAATCCGCAATGCTTAGAATCCTCAATGCTTAGCATCCTCAATGCTTAGCTTAGAAAACTCAATGCTTAGAATCCTCAATGCTTAGAAACCTCAATGCACAGAATCCTTAATGCTTAGAAACCTCGATACTTAGCATCCTAAGTGCTTAGCTTAGAATCCTCACTGCTTACAAATCTGAATTCTTAGATTCCTCAATGCTTAGCTTAGAAACCTCAATGCTTAGAATTCTCAATGCTTAACATCCTCAATGTTTAGAATCCTCAATGCATAGCTTAGAAACCTCAATGCTTAGAATCCTCAATTCTTAGAATCCTCAATGCTTAGCATCCTCAATGCTTAGAATCCTCAATGCTTAACTTCCTCACTGCTTAGCATCCTCAATGCTTTGCTTAGAAACCTCAATGCATAGAATCCTCAATGCTTAGAATCCTCAATGCTTAGCATCCTCAATGCTTAGCATACTCATTGCTTAGCATCCTCATTACTTAGCTTAGAATCCTCAAAGCTCAGAATCCTCACTGCTTAGGAACCTCAATGCTTAGCATCCTCCATGCATTGCTTGGAAACCTCAATGCTTAGAATCCTCATTGCTTAGAAATTTTATTGCTCTGAAACCTCAATGCTTAGCAACCCTAATGCTTACAAACCTCATTGCATAGAGGCCTTAATGTTTAGAAACAACAAAGATTAGAAAACTCAATGCTTGGCTTAGAATCCTCAGTGCTTAGAATCCTCAATGCTTAGAATCCTCAATGCTTAGAATCCTCAATGCTTAGCATCCTCAATGCTTAGAATCCTCAATGCTTAGCATCCTCAATGCTTAGCTTAGAAACCTCAATGCTTAGAATCCTCAATGCTTAGCATCCTCAATCCTTAGAATCCTCAATGCTTAGAATCCTCAATGCTTAGCATCCTCAAATCTTAGAATCCTCAATGCTTAGCATCCCCAACGCTTAGCATCCTCAATGCTTAGAATCCTCAACGCTTAGAATCCTCAATGCTTAGAATCCTCCATGCATTGCTTAGAATCCTCAATAGTTAGAATCCTCAATGCTTCGCGTCCTCAATGCTTAGCTTAGAAACCTCAATAATTAGAATCCTCAGTGCTTAGCATCCTCATTACATAGCTTAGAATCCTCAATGCTTAGACTCCTCAATGCTTAGAAACCTCAATGCTTAGCATCCTCAATGCTTAGAATCCTCAATGCTTAGCATCCTCAATGCTTAGAATCCTCAATGCTTAGCATCCTCAAAGCTTAGCATCCTCAATGCTTAGCATCCTCAATGCTTAGCATCCTCAATGCTTAGAATCCTCAATGCTTAGCTTAGAAACCTCAATGCTTAGAATCCTCAATGCTTAGAATCCTCAATACCTAGATTAGAATCCTCAATGCTTAGAATCCTCAATACTTAGAATCCTCAATGCTTAGAATCCTCAATGCTTAGCATCCTCAATGCTTAGCTTAGAATCCTCACTGCTTAGAATCCTGAATGCTTAGAATCCTCAATGCTTAGCTTAGAATCCTCAATGCTTAGAAACCTCAATGCACAGAGTCCTTAATGCTTAGAAACCTCAATACTTAGCATGCTCAATGCTTAGCTTAGAATCCTCAATGCTTAGAATCCTCAATGCTTAGAATCCTCAATGCTTAGCATCCTCAATGCCTAGAATCCTCAATGCTTAGCTTAGAAACCTCAATGATTAGAATCCTCAATGCATAGAATCCACTATGCTTAGAATCCTCAATGCTTAGAATCCTCAATGCTTAGAATCCTCAATGCTTAGAATCCTCAATGCTTAGCATCCTCAATGCTTAGCTTAGAAAACTCAATGCTTAGCATCCTCAATGTTTAACAGCCTCAATGCTTAGCATCCTCAATGCTTAGCATCCTCATTGCTTAGAAACCTCAATGCACAGAGTCCTTAATGCTTAGAAACCTCAATAATTAGCATCCTCAGTGCTTATCTTAGAATCCTCACTGCTTAGAAACCTCAATGCTTAGAATCCTCAGTGCTTAGCATCCTCAACGCTTAGAATCCCCAATGCTTCTAAACCTCAATGCTTAGCATCCTCAATCCTTAGTATGCTCTATGCTTAGCTTAGAATCCTCAATGCTTAGAATCCTCAATGCTTACAAACCTGAATGCTGAGAAATTTTATTGTTTGAAACCTCATTGCTTAGCATCCCAAATGCTTACAAACCTCAATGCATAGAGGCCTTACTGCTTAGAAAACTCAAAGATTAGAAAACTCAATGCTTGGCTTAGAATCCTCAATGCTTAGAATCCTCAATGCTTAGCATCCTCCATGCATTGCTTAGAATCCTCAATAGTTAGAATCCTCAATGCTTTGCATCCTCAATGCTTAGCTTAGAAACCTCAATGCTTAGCATCCTCAATGCTTAGCATCCTCAATGCTTAGCATCCTCATTGCTTAGCATCCTCATTGCTTAGCTTAGAATCCTCAAAGCTCAGAATCCTCACTGCTTAGGATCCTCAATGCTTAGCATCCTCCATGCATTGCTTAGAAACCTCAATGCGCAGAATCCTCATTGCTTAGAAATTTTATTGTTCTCAAACCTCAATGCTTAGCAACCCTAATGCTTACAAACCTCATTCAATAGAGGCCTTAATGTTTAGAAACAACAAAGATTAGAAAACTCAGTGCTTGGCTTAGAATCCTCAATGCTTAGAATCCTCAATAGTTAGAATCCTCAATGCTTCGCGTCCTCAATGCTTAGCATCCTCAATGCTTAGAATCCTCAATGCTTAGAATCCTCAATGCTTAGCATCCTCAATGCTTAGCATCCTCAATGCTTAGAATCCTCAATGCTTAGAATCCTCAATGCTTAGCATCCTCAATGCTTAGAATCCTCAATGCTTAGAATCCTCAATGCTTAGCATCCTCAATGCTTAGAATCCTTAATGCTTAGAATCCTCAATTCTTAGCATCCTGAATGCTTTGCTTAGAATCCTCAATGCTTAGAATCCTCAATGCTTAGAATCCACCATGCCTAGCTTAGAATCCTCTATGCTTCGAATCCTCAATGCTTAGAATCCTCAATGCTTAGAATCCTCCATGCATTGCTTAGAATCCTCAATAGTTAGAATCCTCAATGCTTAGCATCCTCATTACATAGCTTAGAATCCTCAATACTTAGAATCCTCAATGCTTATCATCCTCAATGCTTAGCATCCTCAATGCTTAGCATCCTCATTGCTTAGCTTAGAATCCTCGGTGCTTAGAAACCTCAATGATTAGCATCCTCAATGCTTAGAATCCTCAATGCTTAGAATCCTCAATGCTTAGCATCCTCAATGCTTAGCATCCTCAATGCTTAGAATCCTCAATGCTTAGCATCCTCAAAGCTTATAATCCTCAATGCTTAGCATCCTCAATGCTTAGCATCCTCAATGCTAAGCATCCTCAATGCTTAGCATCCTCAATGCTTAGCATCCTCAATGCTTAGAATCCTCAATGCTTAGAATCCTCAATGCTTAGAATCCTCAATGCACAGAGTCCTCAATGCTTAGAAACCTCAATACTTAGCATCCTCAGTGCTTAGCATAGAATCCTCACTGCTTAGAAACCTGAATGCTTAGAATCCTCAATGATTAGAATCCTCAATGCTAAGCTTAGAAACCTCAATGCTTAGAATCCTCAATGCTTAGAATCCTCAATGCTTAGAATCCTCCATGCATTGCTTAGAATCCTCAATAGTTAGAATCCTCAATGCTTCGCATCCTCAATGCTTAGCTTAGAAACCTCAATACTTAGAATCCTCAATGCGTAGCATCCCCATTACATACCTTAGAATCGTCAATGCTTAGAATCCTCAATGCTTAGCATCCTCAATGCTTAGCATCCTCAATGCTTAGCATCCTCAAAGCTTAGCATCCTCAATGCTTAGCATCTTCAATGCTTAGCATCCTCAATGCTTAGCATCCTCAATGCTTAGCATCCTCAATGCTTAGAATCCTCAATGCTTAGAAACCTCAATGCTTTGCTTAGAAACCTCAATGCTTAGAATCCTCAATGCTTAGAATCCTCAATGCCTAGCTTAGAATCCTCAATGCTAAGAATCCTCAATGCTTAGAATCCTCAGTGCTTACAAACCTAAATGCATAGAGGCCTTAATGCTTAGAAACCTCAAAGATTAGAAAATTCAATGTTTGGCTTAGAATCCTCATAGCTTAGAATCCTCAATGCTTAGAATCCTCAATGCTTAGCATCCTCAATGCTTAGAATCCTCAATGCTTAGCATCCTCAATGCTTAGCATCCTCAATGCTTAGAATCCTCAATGCTTAGAATCCTCAATGCTTAGCATCCTCAATGCTTAGAATCCTCAATGCTTAGCATCCTCAATGCTTAGCATCCTCAATGCTTAGAATCCTCAATGCTTAGAATCCTCAATGCTTAGCATCCTCAATGCTTAGAATCCTTAATGCTTAGAATCCTCAATGCTTAGCATCCTCAATGCTTAGAATCCTTAATGCTTAGAATCCTCAATGCTTAGCATCCTCAATGCTTAGAATCCTTAATGCTTAGAAACCTCAATGCTTAGCATCCTGAATGCTTTGCTTAGAATCCTCAATGCTTAGAATCCTCAATGCTTAGCATCCTCATTACATAGCTTAGAATCCTCAATGCTTAGAATCCTCAATGCTTATCATCCTCAATGCTTATCATCCTCAATGCTTAGCATCCTCAATGCTTAGCATCCTCAGTGCTAAGAATCCTCAATGCTTAGCATCCTCAAAGCGTATAATCCTCAATGCTTAGCATCCTCAATGCTTAGCATCCTCAATGCTAAGCATCCTCAATGCTTAGCATCCTCAATGCTTAGCATCCTCAATGCTTAGAATCCTCAATGCTTAGAATCCTCAATGCTTAGCATCCTCAATGCTTAGAATCCTTAATGCTTAGCATCCTCAATGCTTAGCATCCTGAATGCTTTGCTTAGAATCCTCAATGCTTAGAATCCTCAATGCTTAGCATCCTCCATGCCTAGCTTAGAATCCTCAATGCTTAGAATCCTCAATGCTTAGAATCCTCAATGCTTAGCATTCTCAATGCTTAGCATCCTCATTCCTTAGCTTAGAATCCTCAAAGCTCAGAATCCTCACTGCTTAGGAACCTCAATGCTTAGCATTCTCAATGCATTGCTTAGAAACCTCACTGCGTAGAATCCCCATTGCTTAGAAATTTTATTGCTCTGAAACCTCAATGCTTAGCATCCCTAATGCTTTCAAACCTCAGTGCATAGAGGCCTTAATATTTAGAAACCTCAAAGATTAGAAAACTTAATGCTTGGCTTAGAATCCTCAATGATTAGAATCCTCAATGCCTAGCTAAGAATCCTCAATGCTTAGAATCCTCAATGCTTAGAATCCTCAATGCTTAGAAACCTCAATGCACAGAGTCCTTAATGCTTAGAAACCTCAATACTTAGCATCCTCAGTGCTTAGCTTAGAATCCTCACTTCATAGAAACCTGAATGCTTAGAATCCTCAATGCTTAGAATCCTCAATGCTTAGCTTAGAAACCTCAATGCTTAGAATCCTCAATGCTTAACATCCTCAATGATTAGAATCCTCAATGCATAGCTTAGAATACTCAATGCTTAGAATCCTCATTGCTTAGAATCCCCAATGCTTAGCATCCTCAATGCTTAGCTTAGAATCCTCAAAGCTCAGGATCCTCAATGCTTCCAAACCTCAATGCATACAGGCCTTAATGCTTAGAAACCTCAAAGATTAGAAAACAGAATGCTTGGTTAGAATCCTCAATGCTTAGAATCCTCAATGCTTCGCATCCTCAATGCTTAGCTTAGAAACCTCAATACTTAGAATCCTCAATGGTTAGCATCCTCATTACATAGCTTAGAATCCTCAATGCTTAGAATCCTCAATGCTTAGCATCCTCAATGCTTAGCATCCTCATTGCTTAGCATCCTCATTGCTTACCTTAGAATCCTCAAAGCTCAGAATCCTCGGTGCATAGATACCTCAATGCTTAGCATCCTCAATGCTTAGCATCCTCAATGCTAAGCATCCTCAATGCTTAGCATCCTCAATGCTTAGCATCCTCAATGCTTAGAATCCTCAATGCTTAGAATCCTCAATGCTTAGAATCCTCAATGCACAGAGTCCTCAATGCTTAGAAACCTCAATACTTAGCATCCTCAGTGCTTAGCATAGAATCCTCACTGCTTAGAAACCTGAATGCTTAGAATCCTCAATGATTAGAATCCTCAATGCTAAGCTTAGAAACCTCAATGCTTAGAATCCTCAATGCTTAGAATCCTCAATGCTTAGAATCCTCCATGCATTGCTTAGAATCCTCAATAGTTAGAATCCTCAATGCTTCGCATCCTCAATGCTTAGCTTAGAAACCTCAATACTTAGAATCCTCAATGCGTAGCATCCCCATTACATACCTTAGAATCGTCAATGCTTAGAATCCTCAATGCTTAGCATCCTCAATGCTTAGCATCCTCAATGCTTAGCATCCTCAAAGCTTAGCATCCTCAATGCTTAGCATCTTCAATGCTTAGCATCCTCAATGCTTAGCATCCTCAATGCTTAGCATCCTCAATGCTTAGAATCCTCAATGCTTAGAAACCTCAATGCTTTGCTTAGAAACCTCAATGCTTAGAATCCTCAATGCTTAGAATCCTCAATGCCTAGCTTAGAATCCTCAATGCTAAGAATCCTCAATGCTTAGAATCCTCAGTGCTTACAAACCTAAATGCATAGAGGCCTTAATGCTTAGAAACCTCAAAGATTAGAAAATTCAATGTTTGGCTTAGAATCCTCATAGCTTAGAATCCTCAATGCTTAGAATCCTCAATGCTTAGCATCCTCAATGCTTAGAATCCTCAATGCTTAGCATCCTCAATGCTTAGCATCCTCAATGCTTAGAATCCTCAATGCTTAGAATCCTCAATGCTTAGCATCCTCAATGCTTAGAATCCTCAATGCTTAGCATCCTCAATGCTTAGCATCCTCAATGCTTAGAATCCTCAATGCTTAGAATCCTCAATGCTTAGCATCCTCAATGCTTAGAATCCTTAATGCTTAGAATCCTCAATGCTTAGCATCCTCAATGCTTAGAATCCTTAATGCTTAGAATCCTCAATGCTTAGCATCCTCAATGCTTAGAATCCTTAATGCTTAGAAACCTCAATGCTTAGCATCCTGAATGCTTTGCTTAGAATCCTCAATGCTTAGAATCCTCAATGCTTAGCATCCTCATTACATAGCTTAGAATCCTCAATGCTTAGAATCCTCAATGCTTATCATCCTCAATGCTTATCATCCTCAATGCTTAGCATCCTCAATGCTTAGCATCCTCAATGCTTAGCATCCTCAGTGCTAAGAATCCTCAATGCTTAGCATCCTCAAAGCGTATAATCCTCAATGCTTAGCATCCTCAATGCTTAGCATCCTCAATGCTAAGCATCCTCAATGCTTAGCATCCTCAATGCTTAGCATCCTCAATGCTTAGAATCCTCAATGCTTAGAATCCTCAATGCTTAGCATCCTCAATGCTTAGAATCCTTAATGCTTAGCATCCTCAATGCTTAGCATCCTGAATGCTTTGCTTAGAATCCTCAATGCTTAGAATCCTCAATGCTTAGCATCCTCCATGCCTAGCTTAGAATCCTCAATGCTTAGAATCCTCAATGCTTAGAATCCTCAATGCTTAGCATTCTCAATGCTTAGCATCCTCATTCCTTAGCTTAGAATCCTCAAAGCTCAGAATCCTCACTGCTTAGGAACCTCAATGCTTAGCATTCTCAATGCATTGCTTAGAAACCTCACTGCGTAGAATCCCCATTGCTTAGAAATTTTATTGCTCTGAAACCTCAATGCTTAGCATCCCTAATGCTTTCAAACCTCAGTGCATAGAGGCCTTAATATTTAGAAACCTCAAAGATTAGAAAACTTAATGCTTGGCTTAGAATCCTCAATGATTAGAATCCTCAATGCCTAGCTAAGAATCCTCAATGCTTAGAATCCTCAATGCTTAGAATCCTCAATGCTTAGAAACCTCAATGCACAGAGTCCTTAATGCTTAGAAACCTCAATACTTAGCATCCTCAGTGCTTAGCTTAGAATCCTCACTTCATAGAAACCTGAATGCTTAGAATCCTCAATGCTTAGAATCCTCAATGCTTAGCTTAGAAACCTCAATGCTTAGAATCCTCAATGCTTAACATCCTCAATGATTAGAATCCTCAATGCATAGCTTAGAATACTCAATGCTTAGAATCCTCATTGCTTAGAATCCCCAATGCTTAGCATCCTCAATGCTTAGCTTAGAATCCTCAAAGCTCAGGATCCTCAATGCTTCCAAACCTCAATGCATACAGGCCTTAATGCTTAGAAACCTCAAAGATTAGAAAACAGAATGCTTGGTTAGAATCCTCAATGCTTAGAATCCTCAATGCTTCGCATCCTCAATGCTTAGCTTAGAAACCTCAATACTTAGAATCCTCAATGGTTAGCATCCTCATTACATAGCTTAGAATCCTCAATGCTTAGAATCCTCAATGCTTAGCATCCTCAATGCTTAGCATCCTCATTGCTTAGCATCCTCATTGCTTACCTTAGAATCCTCAAAGCTCAGAATCCTCGGTGCATAGATACCTCAATGCTTAGCATCCTCAATGCTTAGCATCCTCAATGCTTAGAATCCTCAATGCTTAGCATCCTCAATGCTTAGAATCCTCAATGCTTAGCATCCTCAATGCTTAGAATCCACTATGCTTAGAATCCTCAATGCTTAGAATCCTCAATGCTTAGAATCCTCAATGCTTAGAATCCTCAATGCTTAGCATCCTCAAAGCTTAGCATCCTCAATGCTTAGCATCCTCAATGCTTAGCATCCTCAATGCTTAGAATCCTCAATGCTTAGCTTAGAAACCTCAATGCTTAGAATCCTCAATGCTTAGAATCCTCAATGCTTAGCATCCTCAAAGCTTAGCATCCTCAATGCTTAGCATCCTCAATGCTTAGCATCCTCAATGCTTTGCTTAGAAACCTCAGTGCTTAGAATCCTCAATGCTTAGAATCCTCAATGCTTAGAATCCTCCATGCATTGCTTAGAATCCTCAATAGTTAGAATCCTCAATGCTTCGCATCCTCAATGCTTAGCTTAGAAACCTCAATACTTAGAATCCTCAATGCTTAGCATCCTCATTACATAGCTTAGAATCCTCAATGCTTAGAATCCTCAATTCTTAGCATTTTCAAAGCTTAGAATCCTCAATGCTTAGCATCCTCAATGCTTAGCATTCTTAATGCTTAGCATCCTCAATGCTTAGATACCTCAATGCTTAGCATCCTCAATGCTTAGCATCCTCAATGCTTAGAATCCTCAATGCTTAGCATCCTCAATGCTTAGAAACCTCAATGCTTTGTTTAGAAACCTCAATGCTTAGAATCCTCAATGCTTAGAATCCTCAATGCCTACCTTAGAATCCTCAATGCTAAGAATCCTCAATGCTTAGAATCCTCAATGCTTAGAATCCTCAATGCTTAGAATCCTCAATGCTTAGCATCCTCAATGCTTAGCATCCTCAGTGCTTAGCTTAGAAACCTCAATGCTTAGAATCCTCAATGCGTAGAATCCTCAATGTCTAGATTAGAATCCTCAATGCTTAGAATCCTCAATGCTCAGAATCCTCAATGCGTAGCATCCTCAAAGCTTAGCATCCTCAATGCTTAGCATCCTCAATGCTTAGCATCCTCAATGCTTAGAATCCTCAATGCTTAGCTTAGAAACCTCAATGCTTAGAATCCTCAATGCTTAGAATCCTCAATGCTTAGAATCCTCAATGCTTAGAATCCTCAATGCTTAGCATCCTCAAAGCTTAGCATCCTCAATGCTTAGCATCCTCAATGCTTAGCATCCTCAATGCTTAGAATCCTCAATGCTTAGCTTAGAAACCTCAATGCTTAGAATCCTCAATGCTTAGAATCCTCAATGCTTAGCATCCTCAAAGCTTAGCATCCTCAATGCTTAGCATCCTCAATGCTTAGCATCCTCAATGCTTTGCTTAGAAACCTCAGTGCTTAGAATCCTCAATGCTTAGAATCCTCAATGCTTAGAATCCTCCATGCATTGCTTAGAATCCTCAATAGTTAGAATCCTCAATGCTTCGCATCCTCAATGCTTAGCTTAGAAACCTCAATACTTAGAATCCTCAATGCTTAGCATCCTCATTACATAGCTTAGAATCCTCAATGCTTAGAATCCTCAATTCTTAGCATTTTCAAAGCTTAGAATCCTCAATGCTTAGCATCCTCAATGCTTAGCATTCTTAATGCTTAGCATCCTCAATGCTTAGATACCTCAATGCTTAGCATCCTCAATGCTTAGCATCCTCAATGCTTAGAATCCTCAATGCTTAGCATCCTCAATGCTTAGAAACCTCAATGCTTTGTTTAGAAACCTCAATGCTTAGAATCCTCAATGCTTAGAATCCTCAATGCCTACCTTAGAATCCTCAATGCTAAGAATCCTCAATGCTTAGAATCCTCAATGCTTAGAATCCTCAATGCTTAGCATCCTCAATGCTTAGCATCCTCAGTGCTTAGCTTAGAAACCTCAATGCTTAGAATCCTCAATGCGTAGAATCCTCAATGTCTAGATTAGAATCCTCAATGCTTAGAATCCTCAATGCTCAGAATCCTCAATGCGTAGCATCCTCAATGCTTAGAATCCTCAATGCTTAGCATCCTCAATGCTTCGCTTAGAATCCTCAAAGCTCAGGATCCTCAATGCATAGAAACCTCAATGCAAAGAGTCCTTAATGCTTAGAAACCTCAATACTTAGCATCGTCAGTGCTTAGCTTAGAATCCTAACTGCTTAGAAACCTCAGTGCTTAGAATCCTCAGTGCTTAGCATCCTCAACGCGTAGAATCCCCAATGCTTAGAAACCTCAATGCTTAGCATCCTCAATCCTTAGTATGCTCTATGCTTAGCTTAGAATCCTCAATGCTTAAAATCCTCAATGCTTACAAACCTCAATGCTGAGAAATTTTATTGTTTGAAACCTCATTGCTTAGAATCCTGAATGCTTACAAACCTCAATGCATATAGGCCCTTATGCTTAGAAACCTCAAAGATTAGAAAATTCAATGCTTGGCTTAGAATCCTCATAGCTTAGAATCCTCAATGCTTAGAATCCTCAATGCTTAGTATCCTCAATGCTTAGAATCCTCAATGCTTAGCATCCTCAATGCTTAGCATCCTCAATGCTTAGCATCCTCAATGCTTAGCATTCTCAAAGCTTATAATCCTCAATGCTTATAATCCTCAATGCTTAGCATCCCAAATGCTTACAAACCTCAATGCATAGAGACCTTAATGCTTAGAAACCTCAATGCTTAGCATCCTCAATGCTTAGAATCCTCAATGCTTAGAAACCTCAATGCTTTGCTTAGAAACCTCAATGCTTAGAATCCTCAACGCTTAGAATCCTCCATGCATAGTTTAGAATCCTCAATGCTTAGAATCCTCAATGCTTAGCATCCTCCATGCATTGCTTAGAATCCTCACTAGTTAGAATCCTCAATGCTTCGTATCCTCAATGCTTAGCTTAGAAACCTCAATGCTTAGAATCCTCAATGCTTAGAATCCTCAGTGCTTACCTTAGAAACCTCAATGCTTAGAATCCTCACTGCTTAGAATCCTCAATGCTTAGAATCCTCAATGCTTAGAATCCTCAATGCTTAGAATCCTCAATGCACAGAGTCCTCAATGCTTAGAAACCTCAACGCTTAGAATCCTCAATGCTTAGCATCCTCCATGCATTGCTTAGAATCCTCACTAGTTAGAATCCTCAATGCTTCGTATCCTCAATGCTTAGCTTAGAAACCTCAATGCTTAGAATCCTCAATGCTTAGAATCCTCAATGCTTAGAATCCTCAATGCTTAGCATCCTCAATGCTTAGCATCCTCAATGCTTAGAATCCTTAATGCTTAGAAACCTCAATGCTTAGCATCCTCAATGCTTAGAATCCTCAATGCTTAGAATCCTCAATGCTTTGCTTAGAAACCTCAATGCTTAGAATCCTCAACGCTTAGAATCCTCAATGCTTAGAATCCTCCATGCATTGCTTAGAATCCTCAATAGTTAGAATCCTCAATGCTTCGCGTCCTCAATGCTTAGCTTAGAAACCTCAATACTTAGAATCCTCAATGCTTAGCATCCTCATTACATAGCTTAGAATCCTCAATGCTTAGAATCCTCAATGCTTAGCATCCTCAATGCTTAGAATCCTCAATGCTTTGCTTAGAAACCACAATGCATAGAATCCTCAATGCTTAGAATCCTCAATGCTTAGAATCCTCAATGCTTAGCATCCTCAATGCTTAGCATCCTCAATGCATAGCATCCTCAATGCTTAGAATCCTCAATGCTTAGCTTAGAAACATCAATGCTTAGAATCCTCAATGCTTAGAATCCTCAATGCTTAGAATCCTCAATGCCTAAATTAGAATCTTCAATGCTTAGAATCCTCAATGCTTAGAATCCTCAATGCTTAGAATCCTCAATGCTTAGCATCGTCAATGCTTAGCTTAGAAAACTCAATGCTTAGAATCCTCAATGCTTAGAAACCTCAATGCTTAGAATCCTCAATGCTTAGCATCCTCAATGCTTAGCATCCTCGATGCCTAGAATCCTCACTGCTTAGCTTAGAAACCTCAATGCTTAGAATCCTCAATGCTTAGAATCCTCAAGGCTTAGAATCCTCAATGCTTAGAATCCTCAGTGCTTAGCATCCTCAATGCTTAGCTTAGAAAACTCAATGCTTAGCATCCTCAATGCTTAACAGCCTCAATGCTTAGCATCATCAATGCTTAGCATCCGCAATGCTTAGCATCCTCATTGCTTAGAAACCTCAATGCACAGAGTCCTTAATGCTTAGAAACCTCAATACTTAGCATCCTCAGTGCTTATCTTAGAATCCTCACTTCTTAGAAACCTCAATGCTTAGAATACTCAGTGCTTAGCATCCTCAACGCGTAGAATCCCCAATGCTTCGAAACCTCAATGCTTAGCATCCTCAATCCTTAGTATGCTCTATGCTTAGCTTAGAATCCTCAATGCTTAGAATCCTCAATGCTTACAAACCTCAATGCTGAGAAATTTTATTGTTTGAAATCTCATTGCTTAGCATCCCAAATGCTTACAAACCTCAATGCATAGAGGCCTTAATGCTTAGAAAACTCAAAGATTAGAAAACTCAATGCTTGGCTTAGAATCCTCAATGCTTAGAATCCTCCATGCTTAGAATCCTCAATGCTTAGAATCCTCAATGCTTAGCATCCTCCATGCATTGCTTAGAATCCTCAATAATTAGAATCCTCAATGCTTAGCTTAGAAACCTCAATGCTTAGCATCCTCAATGCTTAGCATCCTCATTGCTTAGCATCCTCATTGCTTAGCTTAGAATCCTCAAAGCTCAAAATCCTCACTGCTTAGGAACCTCAATGCTGAGCATCCTCCATGCATTGCTTAGAAACCTCAATGCGCAGAATCCTCATTGCTTAGAAATTTTATTGCTCTGAAACCTCAATGCTTAGCAACCCTAATGCTTACAAACCTCATTGCATAGAGGCCTTAATGTTTCGAAAAAACAAAATTAGAAAACTCAATGCTTGGCTTAGAATCCTCAATGCTTAGAATCCTCAATGCTTAGAATCCTCAATGCTTAGCATCCTCAATGCTTAGCATCCTCAATGCTTAGAATCCTCAATGCTTAGAATCCTCAATGCCTAGCTTAGAATCCTCAATGCTTAGAATCCTCAATGCTTAGAATGCTCAATGCACAGAGTCCTTAATGCTTAGAAACCTCAATACTTAGCATTTTCAGTGCTTAGCTTAGAATCCTCACTGCTTAGAATCCTCAAAGCTCAGGATCCTGAATGCTTAGAAACCTCAATACTTAGAATCCTCAGTGCTTAGCATCCTCAACGCGTAGAATCCCCAATGCTTAGAAACCTCAATGCTTAGCATCCTCAATCCTTAGTATGCTCTATGCTTAGCTTAGAATCCTCAATGCTTAGAATCCTCAATGCTTACAAACATCAATGCTCAGAAATTTTATTGTTTGCAACCTCATTGCTTTGCATCCCAAATGCTTACAAACCTCAATGCATAGAGGCCTTAATGCTTAGAAACCTCAAAGATTAGAAAACTCAATGCTTGGCTTAGAATCCTCAATGCTTAGAATCCTCAATGCTTTGAATCTTCAATGCTTAGCATCCTCCATGCATTGCTTAGAATCCGCAATAGTTAGAATCCTCAATGCTTCGTATCATCAATGCTTAGCTTAGAAACCTCAATGCTTAGAATCCTCAATGCTTAGAATCCTCAATGCTTACCTTAGAATCCTCAATGCTTAGAATCCTCACTGCTTAGAATCCTCAATGCTGAGAATCCTTAATGCTTAGAATCCTCAATGCTTAGAATCCTCAATGCTTAGAATCCTCAATGCACAGAGTCCTTAATGCTTAGAAACCTCAATACTTAGCATCCTCAATGCTTAGAATCCTCAATGCTTAGAATCCTCAATACTTAGAATCCTCAATGCTTAGAATCCTCAATGATTAGAATCCTCAATGCTAAGCTCAGAAACCTCAATCCTTAGCATCCTCAATGCATATCTTAGAATCCTCAAAGCTCAGGATCCTCAATGCTTAGAAACCTCAATGCACAGAGTCCTTAATGCTTAGAAACCTCAATACTTAGCATCCTCAGTGCTTTGCTTAGAATCCTCACTGCTTAGAAACCTGAATGCTTAGAATCCTCAATGCTTAGAATTCTCAATGCTTAGCGTAGAAAACTCAATGCTTAGAATCCTCAATGCTTAGAATCCTCAATGCTTAGCATCCTCAATGCTTAGCATCCTCAATGCTTGGCATCCTCAATGCTTTGTATCCTCAATGCTTAGTATCCTCAATGCTTAGAATTCTCAATTCTTAGAATCCTCAATGCTTAGCATCCTCAATGCTTAGCTTAGAAACCTCAATGCACAGAGTCCTTAATTTTTAGAAACCTCAATGCACAGAGTCCTTAATGCTTAGAAACCTCAATACTTAGCATCCTCAGTGCTTAGCTTAGAATCCTCACTGCTTAGAAACCTGAATGCTTAGAATCCTCGATGCTTAGAATCCTCAATGCTTCGAATCCTAAATGCTTAGCATCCTCAATGCATAGCTTAGAATCCTCAAAGCTCAGGATCCTCAATGCTTAGAAACCTCAATGCACAGAGTCCTTAAGGCTTAGAAACCTCAATACTTAGCATCCTCAGTGCTTAGCTTAGAATCCTTTGCTTAGTAACCTCAATGCTTAGAATCCTCAGTGCATAGCATCCTCAACGCGTAGAATGCCCAATGCTTAGAAACCTCAATGTTTAGCATCCTCAATCATTAGTATGCTCTATGCTTAGCTTAGAATCCTCAATGCTTAGAATCCTCAATGCTTACAAACCTCAATGCTGAGAAATTTTATTATTTGAAACCTCATTGCTTAGCATCCCAAATGCTTACAAACCTAAATGCATAGATGTCTTAATGCTTAGAAACCTCAAAGATTAGAAAAATCAATGCTTGGGATAGAATCCTCAATGCTTAGAATCCCCAATGCTTAGAATCCTCCATGCATAGCTTAGAATCCTCAATAGTTAGAATCCTCAATGCTTAGCATCCTCATTACATAGCTTAGAATCCTCAATGCTTAGCATCCTCAATGCTTAGAATCCTCAATGCTTAGAAACCTCAATGCTTAGAATCCTCAATGCTTAGAATCCTCAATGCTTAGAATCCTCAATGCTTAGAATCCTCAATGCTTAGCATCCTCAATGCTTAGAAACCTCAATGCTTAGAATCCACAATGCCTAGCTTAGAATCCTCAATGCTGAGAATCCTCGATGCTTAGAATCCTCAATGCTTAGAAACCGCAATGCACAGAGTCCTTAATGCTTAGAAACCTCAATACTTAGCATCCTCAGTGCTTAGCGTAGAATCCTCACTGCTTAGAAACCTGAATGCTTAGAATCCTCAATGCTTAGATTCCTCGATGCTTAGAATCCTCAATGCTTAGCTTAGAAACCTCAATGCTTAGAATCCTCAATGCTTAACATCCTCAATGCATAGAATGCTCAATGCTTAGAATCCTCAATGCTTAGAATCCTCAATGCACAGAGTCCTTAATGCTTAGAAACCTCAATACTTAGCATCCTCAGTGCTTAGCTTAGAATCTTCACTGCTTAGAAACCGGAATGCTTAGAATCCTCAATGCACAGAGTCCTTAATGCTTAGCATCCTCAATGCTTCGCTTAGAATCCTCAAACTCAGGATCCTCAATGCTTAGAAACCTCAATGCACAGAGTCCTTAATGCTTAGAAAAATCAATACTTAGCATCCTCAGTGCTTAGCTTAGAATACTCACTACTTAGAAACCTCAATGCTTAGAATCCTCAATGCTTAGAATCCTCAATGCTTAGAAACCTCAATCCTTAGTATGCTCTATGCTTAGCTTAGAATCCTCAATGCTTACAATCCTCAATGCTTAGCATCCTCAATGCTTAGCATCCTCAATGCTTTGCATCCACAAAGCCTAGCTTAGAATCCTCAATGCTTAGAATCCTCAATGCTTAGAATCCTCAATGCTTAGAATCCTCAATGCTTAGGAACCTCAATGCACAGAGTCCTTAATGCTTAGAAACCTCAATACTTAGCATCCTCAGTGCTTAGCTTAGAATCCTCACTGCTTAGAAACTTCATTGCTTAGAATCGTCACTGCTTAGAAACCTCAATGCTTATAATCCTCAGTGCTTAGCATCCTCAATGCGTAGAATCCCCAATGCTTAGAAACCTCAATGCTTAGCATCCTCAATCCTTAGTATGCTCTATGCTTAGCTTAGAATCCTCAATGCTTAGAATCCTCAATGCTTAGCATCCTCAATGCTTAGCATCCCCATTACATAGCTTAGAATCCTCAATGCTTAGCATCCTCATTGCTTAGCATCCTCATTGCTTAGCTTCGAATCCTCAAAGCTCAGAATCCTCACTGCTTAGGAACCTCAATGCTTAGCATCCTCAATTCATTGCTTAGAAACCTCAATGCGTAGAATCCTCATTGCTTAAAAATTTTATTGCTCTGTAACCTCAATGCTTAGCATCCCCAATGCTTACAAACCTCAGTGCATAGAGGCCTTAATCTTTAGAAACCTCAAAGATAAGAAAACTCAATGCTTGGCTTAGAATCCTCAATGCTTAGAATCCTCAATGCTTAGAATCCTCAATGCTTAGCATCCTCAATGCTTAGCATCCTCAATGCTTGGAATCCTCAATGCTTGGAATCCTCAATGCTTAGAATCCTCAATGCTTAGAAACCTCAATGCACAGAGTCCTTAATGCTTAGAAACCTCAATACTTAGCATCCTCAGTGCTTAGATTAGAATCCTCACTGCTTAGAAACCTCAATGCTTAGAATCCTCAGTGCTTAGCATCCTCAACGCGTAGAATCCCCAATACATAGAAACCTCAATGCTTAGCATCCTCAGTCCTTAGTATGCTCTATGCTTAGCTTAGAATCCTCAATGCTTAGAATCCTCAATGCTTACAAACCTCAATGCTGAGAAAATTTATTGTTTGAAACCTCATTGCTTAGCATCCCAAATGCTTACATACCTCAATGCATAGAGGCCTTAATGCTTAGAAACCTCAAAGATTAGAAAACTCAATGCTTGGCTTAGAATTCTCAATGCATAGAATCCTCAGTGCTTAGAATCCTCCATGCATAGCTTAGAATCCTCAATGCTTCGCATCCTCATTACATAGCTTAGAAACCTCAATGCTTAGAATCCTCAATGCTTAGCATCCTCAATGCTTAGCATCCTCATTGCTTAGCATCCTCATTGCTTAGCATCCTCATTGCTTAGCTTAGAATCCTCAAAGCTCAGAATCCTCACTGCTTAGGAACCTCAATGCTTAGCATCTTCAATGCTTAGCTTAGAAACCCCAATGCGCAGAATCCTCATTGCTTAGAAGTTTTATTGCTCTGAAACCTCAATGCTTAGCAACCCTAATGCTTACAAACCTCATTGCATAGAGGCCTTAATGTTTAGAAACAACAAAAATTAGAAAACTCAATGCTTGGCTTAGAATCCTCAATGCTTAGAATCCTCAATGCTTAGAATCCTCAATGCTTAGCATCCTCAATGCTTAGCATCCTCAATGCTTAGAATCCTCAATGCTTAGAATCCTCAATGCTTAGCATCCTCAATGCTTAGAATCCTCAATGCTTAGAATCCTCAAAGCTTAGCATCCTCAATGCTTAGCATCCTCAATGCTTAGCATCCTCAATGCTTAGAATCCTCAATGCTTAGCTTAGAAACCTCAATGCTTAGAATCCTCAATGCTTAGAATCCTCAATGCTTAGAATCCTCAATGCCTAGCTTAAAATCCTCAATGCTTAGAATCCTCAATGCTTAGAATGCTCAATGCACAGAGTCCTTAATGCTTAGAAACCTCAGTGCTTACCTTAGAATCCTCACTGCTTAGAAACCTGAATGCTTAGAATCCTCAATGCTTAGAATCCTCAATGCTAAGCTTAGAAACCTCAATGCTTAGCATCCTCAATGCTTAGAAACCTCAATGCTTAGCATCCTCAATGCTTAGAAACCTCAATGCTTAGAATCCTCAATGCTTAGAATCCTCAATGCTTAGAATCCTCAATGCATAGCTTAGAATCCTCAATGCTTAGAAAGCTCAATGCACAGAGTACTTAATGCTTAGAAACCTCAATACTTAGAATCCTCAGTGCATAGCATCCTCAACGCGTAGAATCCCCAATGCTTAGAAACCTCAATTCTTAGCATCCTCAATCCTTAGTATGCTCTATGCTTAGCTTAGAATCCTCAATGCTTACAAACCTCAATGCTGAGAAATTTTATTGTTTGAAACCTCATTGCTTAGCATCCCAAATGCTTAAAAACCTCAATGCATAGAGGCCTTAATGCTTAGAAACCACAAAGATTAGAAAACTCAATGCTTGGCTTAGAATCCTCAATGCTTAGAATCCTCAATGCTTAGAATCTTCAATGCTTAGCATCCTCCATGCATCGCTTAGAATCCTCAATAGTTAGAATCCTCAATGCTTCGCATCCTCAATGCTTAGCTTAGAAACCTCAATGCTTAGAATCCTCAATGCTTAGAATCCTCAATGCTTACCTTAGAAACCTCAATGCTTAGAATCCTCACTGCTTAGAATCCTCAATGCACAGAGTCCTCAATGCTTAGAAACCTCAATACTTAGCATCCTCAGTGCTTAGCATAGAATCCTCACTGCTTAGAAACCTGAATGCTTAGAATCCTCAATGATTAGAATCCTCAATGCTAAGCTTAGAAACCTCAATGCTTAGAATCCTCAATGCTTAGAATCCTCAATGCTTAGAATCTTCAATGCTTAGCATCCTCCATGCATCGCTTAGAATCCTCAATAGTTAGAATCCTCAATGCTTCGCATCCTCAATGCTTAGCATAGAAACCTCAATACTTAGAATCCTCAATGCGTAGCATCCCCATTACATAGCTTAGAATTGTCAATGCTTAGAATCCTCAATGTTTAGCATCCTCAATGCTTAGCATCCTCAATGCTTAGAATCCTCAATGCTTAGCATCCTCAAAGCTTAGCATCCTCAATGCTTAGCATCCTCAATGTTTAGCATCCTCAATGCTTAGCATTCTCAATGCTTAGAATCCTCAATGCTTAGCATCCTCAATGCTTAGCATCCTCAAAGCTTAGCATCCTAAATGCTTAGAAACCTCAATGCTTTGCTTTAGAAACTTCAATGCTTAGAATCCTCAATGCTTAGAATCCTCAATGCCTAGCTTAGCATCCTCAGTGCTTAGAATCCTCAATGCTTAGAATCCGCAATGCTTAGAATCCTCAATGCTTAGCATCCTCAATGCTTAGCATCCTCAATGCTTAGCATCCTCAATGCTTAGAATCCTCAATGCTTAGCATCCTCAATGCTTAGAATCCTCAATGCTTAGCATCCTCAATGCTTAGAATCCTCAATGCTTAGAATCCTCAATGCTTTGCTTAGAAACCACAATGCTTAGAATCCTCATCGCTTAGAATCCTCATTGCTTAGAATCCTCCATGCATTGCTTAGAATCCTCAATAGTTAGAATCCTCAATGCTTCGCGTCCTCAATGCTTAGCTTAGAAACCTCAATACTTAGAATCCTCAATGCTTAGCATCCTCATTACATAGCTTAGAATCCTCAATGCTTAGAATCCTCAATGCTTAGCATCCTCAATGCTTAGCATCCTCAATGCTTAGAATCCTCAGTGCTTAGCATCCCCAATTCTTAGAATCCTCAATGCTTAGCATCTTCAATGCTTAGAAACCTCAATGCTTAGCATCCTCAATGCTTAGCATCCTCAATGCTTAGAATCCTCAATGCTTAGCTTAGAAACCTCAATGCTTTGAATCCTCAATGCTTAGAATCCTCAATGCTTAGAATCCTCAATGCTTAGCATCCTCAATGCTTAGCTTGAAAACTCAATGCTTAGAATACTCAATGCTTAGAAACCTCAATGCACAGAGTCCTTAATGCTTAGAAACCTCAATACTTAGCATCCTCAATGCTTAGCTTAGAATCCTCACTGCTTAGAAACCTGAATGCTTAGAATCCTTAATGCTTAGCTTAGACTCCTCAATGCTTAGAAACCTCAATGCACAGAGTCCTTAATGCTTAGAAACCTCAATACTTAGCATCCTCAATGCTTAGCTTAGAATCCTCAAGGCTTAGAATCCTCAATGCTTAGAATCCTCAATGCTTAGCATCCTCAATGCTTAGCATCCTCAATGCCTAGAATCCTCAATGCTTAGCTTAGAAACCTCAATGCTTAGAATCCTCAATGCTTAGAATCCACAATGCTTAGAATCCTCAATGCTTAGAATCCTCAATGCTTAGAATCCTCAATGCTTAGAATCCTCAATGCTTAGCATCCTCAATGCTTAGCTTAGAAAAATCAATGCTTAGCATCCTCAATGCTTAACAGCCTCAATGCTTAGCATCCTCAATGCTTAGCATCCTCATTGCTTAGAAACCTCAATGCACAGAGTCCTTAATGCTTAGAAACATCAATACTTAGCATCCTCAGTGCTTATCTTAGAATCCTCACTGCTTAGAAACCTCAATGCTTAGAATCCTCAGTGCTTAGCATCCTCAACGCGTAGAATCCCCAATGCTTAGAAACCTCAATGCTTAGCATCCTCAATCCTTAGTATTCTCTATGCTTAGCTTAGAATCCTCAATGCTTAGAATCGTCAATGCTTACAAACCTCAATGCTGAGAAAATTTATTGTTTGAAACCTCATTGCTTAGCATCCCAAATGCTTAAAAACCTCAATGCATAGAGGCCTTAATGCTTAGAAACCTCAAAGATTAGAAAACTCAATGCTTGGCTTAGAATCCTCAATGCTTAGAATCCTCAATGCTTAGAATCCTCAATGCTTCGCATCCTCAATGCTTAGCTTAGAAACCTCAATGCTTAGAATCCTCAATGCTTAGAATCCTCAATGCTTAGCATCCTCAATGCTTAGCATCCTCAATGCTTAGCATCCTCATTGCTTAGCATCCTCATTGTTTAGCTTAGAATCCTCAAAGCTCAGAATCCTCACTGCTTAGGAACCTCAATGCTTAGCATCCTCCATGCATTCCTTAGAAACCTCAATGCGCAGAATCCTCATTGCTTAGAAATTTTATTGCTCTGAAACCTCAATGCTTAGCAACCCTAATGCTTACAAACCTCATTGCATAGAGGCCTTAATGTTTAGAAAAAACAAAGATTAGAAAACTCAATGCTTGGCTTAGAATCCTCAATGCTTAGAATCCTCAATACTTAGCATCCTCAATGCTTAGAATCCTCAATGCTTAGAATCCTCAATGCTTAGAATCCTCAATGCTTAGAATCCTCAATGCCTAGATTAGAATCCTCAATGCTTAGAATCCTCAATGCTTAGAATGCTCAATGCACAGAGTCCTTAATGCTTAGAAACCTCAATACTTAGCATTTTCAGTGCTTAGCTTAGAATCCTCACTGCTTAGAAACCTGAATGCTTAGAATCCTCAATGCTTAGAATCCTCAATGCTAAGCTTAGAAACCTCAATGCTTAGCATCCTCAATGCTTAGAATCCTCAATCCTTAGCATCCTCAATGTATATCTTAGAATCCTCAAAGCTCAGGATCCTCAATGCTTAGAAACCTCAATGCACAGAGTCCCTAATGCTTAGAAACCTCAATACTTAGAATCCTCAGTGCTTAGCATCCTCAACGCGTAGAATCCCCAATACTTAGAAACCTCAATGCTTAGCATCCTCAATCCTTAGTATGCTCTATGCTTAGCTTAGAATCCTCAATGCTTAGAATCCTCAATGCTTACAAACCTCAATGCTGAGAAATTTTATTGTTTGCAACCTCATTGCTTAGCATCCCAAATGCTTACAAACCTCAATGCATAGAGGCCTTAATGCTTAGAAACCTCAAAGATTAGAAAACTCAATGCTTGGCTTAGAATCCTCAATGCTTAGAATCCTCAATGCTTAGAATCCTCCATGCATAGCTTAGAATCCTCAATGCTTAGAATCCTCAATGCTTAGAATCCTCAATGCTTAGAATCCTCAATGCTTAGCATCCTCCATGCATTGCTTAGAATCCTCAATAGTTAGAATCCTCAATGCTTCGCATCCTCAATGCTTACCATCCTCATTGCTTAGCATCCTCATTGCTTAGCATCCTCATTGCTTAGCTTAGAATCCTCAAAGCTCAGAATCCTCACTGCTTAGGAACCTCAATGCTTAGCATCCTCCATGCATTGCTTAGAAACCTCAATGAGCAGAATCCTCATTGCTTAGAAATTTTATTCCTCTGAAACCTCAATGCTTAGAAACCCTAATGCTTACAAACCTCATTGCATAGAGGGCTTAATGTTTAGAAACAACAAAGATTAGAAAACTCAATGCTTGGCTTAGAATCCTCAATGCTTAGAATCCTCAATGCTTAGAATCCTCAATGCTTAGCATCCTCAATGCTTAGCATCGTCAATGCTTAGCATCCTCAATGCTTAGAATCCTCAATGCTTAGCATCCTCAATGCTTAGCATCCTCATTGCTTAGCATCCTCATTGCTTAGCATCCTCATTGCTTAGCTTAGAATCCTCAAAGCTCAGAATCCTCACTGCTTAGGAACCTCAATGCTTAGCATCCTCCATGCATTGCTTAGAAACCTCAATGCGCAGAATCCTCATTGCTTAGAAATTTTATTGCTCTGAAACCTCAATGCTTAGCAACCCTAATGCTTACAAAGCTCATTGCATAGAGGCCTTAATGTTTAGAAACAACAAAGATTAGAAAACTCAATGCTCGGCTTAGAATCCTCAATGCTTAGAATCCTCAATGCTTAGAATCCTCAATGCTTAGCATCCTCAATGCTTAGCATCCTCAATGCTTAGAATCCTCAATGCTTAGCATCCTCAATGCTTAGAATCCTCAATGCTTAGAATCCTGAATGGTTAGAATCCTCAAAGCTTAGCATCCTCAATGCTTAGCATCCTCAATGATTAGCATCCTCAATGCTTAGAATCCTCAATGCTTAGCTTAGAAACCTCAATGCTTAGAATCCTCAATGCTTAGAATCCTCAATGCTTAGAATCCTCAATGCCTAGCTTAGAATCCTCAATGCTTAGAATCCTCAATGCTTAGAATCCTCAATGCTTAGAAACCTCAATGCACAGAGTCCTTAATGCTTAGAAACCTCAATACTTAGCATCCTCAGTGCTTAGCTTAGAATCCTCACTACTTAGAAACCTGAATGCTTAGAATCCTCAATGCTACGCTTAGAAACCTCAATGCTTAGCATCCTCAATGCTTAGCATCCTCAATCCTTAGCATCCTCAATGCATATCTTAGAATCCTTAAAGCTCACGAGCCTCAATGCTTAGAAACCTCAATGCACAGAGTCCATAATGCTTAGAAACCTCAATACTTAGAATCCTCAGTGCTTAGCATCCTCAACGCGTAGAATTTCCAATGCTTAGAAACCTCAATGCTTAGCAACCACAATCCTTAGTATGCTCTATGCTTAGCTTAGAATCCTCAATGCTTAGAATCCTCAATGCTTACAAACCTCAATGCTGAGAAATTTTATTGTTTGAAACCTCATTGCTTAGCATCCCAAATGCTTACAAACCTCAATGCATAGAGGCCTTAATGCTTAGAAACCTCAAAGATTAGAAAACTCAATGCTTGGCTTAGAATCCTCAATGCTTAGAATCCTCAATGCTTAGAATCCTCAATGCTTCGCATCCTCAATGCTTAGCTTAGAAACCTCAATGCTTAGAATCCTCAATGCTTAGCATCTTCAATGCTTTGTATCCTCATTGCTTAGCATCCTCATTGCTTAGCTTAGAATCCTCAAAGCTCAGAATCCTCACTGCTTAGGAACCTCAATGCTTAGCATCCTCCATGCATTGCTTAGAAACCTCAATGCGCAGAATCCTCATTGCTTAGAAATTTTACTGCTCTGAAACCTCAATGCTTAGCAACCCTAATGCTTACAAACCTCAGTGCATAGAGGGCTTAATGTCTAGAAACAACAAAGATTAGAAAACTCAATGCTTGGCTTAGAATCCTCAATGCTTAGCATCCTCAATGCTTAGCATCCTCAATGCCTAGAATCCTCAATGCTTAGCATCCTCAATGCGTAGAATATTCAATGTTTAGAATCCTCAATGCCTAGCTTAGAATCCTCAATAGTTAGAATACTCAATGCTTCGCATCCTCAATGCTTAGCTTAGAAACCTCAATACTTAGAATCCTCAATGCTTAGCATCCTCATTACATAGCTTAGAATCCTCAACGCTTAGAATCCTCAATGCTTAGCATCCTCAATGCTTAGAATCCTCAATGCTTAGAATCCTCAATGCTTAGCATCCTCAATGCATAGCATCCTCAATGCTTAGCATCCTCAATGCTTAGCATCCTCAATGCTTAGAATCCTCAATGCTTAGAATCCTCAATGCTTAGCATCCTCCATGCATTGCTTAGAAACCTCAATGAGCAGAATCCTCATTGCTTAGAAATTTTATTGCTCTGAAACCTCAATGCTTAGCAACCCTAATGCTTACAAACCTCATTGCATAGAAGGCTTAATGTTTAGAAACAACAAACATTAGAAAACTCAATGCTTGGCTTAGAATCCTCAAGGCTTAGAATCCTCAGTGCTTAGAATCCTCAGTGCTTAGCATCCTCAATGCTTAGCATCGTCAATGCTTAGCATCCTCAATGCTTAGAATCCTCAATGCTTAGCATCCTCAATACTTAGCATCCTCATTGCTTAGCATCCTCATTGCTTAGCATCCTCATTGCTTAGCTTAGAATCCTCAAAGCTCAGAATCCTCACTGCTTAGGAACCTCAATGCTTAGCATCCTCCGTGCATTGCTTAGAAACCTCAATGCGCAGAATCCTCATTGCTTAGAAATTTTATTGCTCTGAAACCTCAATGCTTAGCAACCCTAATGCTTACAAACCTCATTGCATAGAGGCCTTAAAGTTTAGAAAAAACAAAGATTAGAAAACTCAATGCTTGGCTTAGAATCCTCAATGCTTAGAATCCTCAATGCTTAGAATCCTCAATGCTTAGAATCCTCAATGCTTAGCATCCTCAATGCTTAGCATCCTCAATGCTTAGAATCCTCAATGCTTAGCATCCTCAATGCTTAGAATCCTCATTGCTTAGAATCCTCAATGCTTAGCATCCTCAATGCTTAGCATCCTCAATGCTTAGCATCCTCAATGCTTAGCTTCCTCAATGCTTAGCATCCTCAATGCTTTGCCTAGAAACCTCAATGCTTAGAATCCTCAATGCTTAGAATCCTCAATGCTTAGCATCCTCAATGCTTAGCATACTCATTGCTTAGCATCCTCGTTACTTAGCTTAGAATCCTCAAAGCTCAGAATCCTCACTGCTTAGGAACCTCAATGCTTAGCATCCACCATGCATTGCTTGGAAACCTCAATGCTTAGAATCCTCATTGCTTAGAAATTTTATTGCTCTGAAACCTCAATGCTTAGCAACCCTAATGCTTACAAACCTCATTGCATAGAGGCCTTAATCTTTAGAAACAACAAAGATTAGAAAACTCAATGCTTGGCTTAGAATCCTCAATGCTTAGCTTAGAAACCTCAATGCTTAGAATCCTCAATGCTTAGCATCTTCAATGTTTTGTATCCTCATTGCTTAGCATCCTCATTGCTTAGCTTAGAATCCTCAAAGCTCAGAATCCTCACTGCTTAGGAACCTCAATGCTTAGCATCCTCCATGCATTGCTTAGAAACCTCAATGCGCAGAATCCTCATTGCTTAGAAATTTTACTGCTCTGAAACCTCAATGCTTAGCAACCCTAATGCTTACAAACCTCAGTGCATAGAGGGCTTAATGTCTAGAAACAACAAAGATTAGAAAACTCAATGCTTGGCTTAGAATCCTCAATGCTTAGCATCCTCAATGCTTAGCATCCTCAATGCCTAGAATCCTCAATGCTTAGCATCCTCAATGCGTAGAATATTCAATGTTTAGAATCCTCAATGCCTAGCTTAGAATCCTCAATAGTTAGAATACTCAATGCTTCGCATCCTCAATGCTTAGCTTAGAAACCTCAATACTTAGAATCCTCAATGCTTAGCATCCTCATTACATAGCTTAGAATCCTCAACGCTTAGAATCCTCAATGCTTAGCATCCTCAATGCTTAGAATCCTCAATGCTTAGCATCCTCAATGCATAGCATCCTCAATGCTTAGCATCCTCAATGCTTAGCATCCTCAATGCTTAGAATCCTCAATGCTTAGAATCCTCAATGCTTAGCATCCTCCATGCATTGCTTAGAAACCTCAATGCGCAGAATCCTCATTGCTTAGAAATTTTATTGCTCTGAAACCTCAATGCTTAGCAACCCTAATGCTTACAAACCTCATTGCATAGAGGGCTTAATGTTTAGAAACAACAAAGATTAGAAAACTCAATGCTTGGCTTAGAATCCTCAAGGCTTAGAATCCTCAGTGCTTAGAATCCTCAGTGCTTAGCATCCTCAATGCTTAGCATCGTCAATGCTTAGCATCCTCAATGCTTAGAATCCTCAATGCTTAGCATCCTCAATACTTAGCATCCTCATTGCTTAGCATCCTCATTGCTTAGCATCCTCATTGCTTAGCTTAGAATCCTCAAAGCTCAGAATCCTCACTGCTTAGGAACCTCAATGCTTAGCATCCTCCGTGCATTGCTTAGAAACCTCAATGCGCAGAATCCTCATTGCTTAGAAATTTTATTGCTCTGAAACCTCAATGCTTAGCAACCCTAATGCTTACAAACCTCATTGCATAGAGGCCTTAAAGTTTAGAAAAAACAAAGATTAGAAAACTCAATGCTTGGCTTAGAATCCTCAATGCTTAGAATCCTCAATGCTTAGCATCCTCAATGCTTAGCATCCTCAATGCTTAGAATCCTCAATGCTTAGAATCCTCAATGCTTAGCATCCTCAATGCTTAGAATCCTCATTGCTTAGAATCCTCAATGCTTAGAATCCTCAAAGCTTAGCATCCTCAATGCTTAGCATCCTCAATGCTTAGAATCCTCAATGCTTAGAATCCTCAATGCCTAGCTTAGAATCCTCAATGCTTAGAATGCTCAATGCACAGAATCCTTAATGCTTAGAAACCTCATTACTTAGCATCCTCATTGCTTAGCTTAGAATCCTCACTGCTTAGAAACCTGAATGCTTAGAATCCTCAATGCTTAGAATCCTCAATGCTAAGCTTAGAAACCTCAATGCTTAGCATCTTCAATGCTTAGAAACCTCAATGCTTAGCATCCTCAATGCTTAGAAACCTCAATGCTTAGAATCCTCAATACTTAGAATCCTCAATGCTTAGAATCCTCAATGCCTAGCTTAGAATCCTCAATGCTTAGAATTCTCAATGCTTAGAAAGCTCAATGCACAGAGTCCTTAATGCTTAGAAACCTCAATACTTAGCATCCTCAGTGCTTAGCTTAGAATCCTCACTGCTTAGAAACCTGAATGCTTAGAATCCTCAATGCTACGTTTAGAAACCTCAATGCTTAGCATCCTCAATGCTTAGCATCCTCAATCCTTAGCATCCTCAATGCATATCTTAGAATCCTCAAAGCTCAGGATCCTCAATGCTTAGAAACCTCAATGCACAGAGTCCTTAATGCTTAGAATCCTCAATACTTAGAATCCTCAGTGCTTAGCATCCTCAACGCGTAGAATCCCCAATGCTTAGAAACATCAATGCTTAGCATCCTCAATCCTTAGTATGCTCTATGCTTAGCTTGGAATCCTCAATGCTTAGAATCCTCAATGCTTACAAACCTCAATGCTGAGAAATTTTATTGTTTGAAACCTCATTGCTTAGCATCCCAAATGCTTACAAACCTCAATGCATAGAGGCCTTAATGCTTAGAAACCACAAAGATTAGAAAACTCAATGCTTGGCTTAGAATCCTCAATGCTTAGAATCCTCAATGCTTAGAATCTTCAATGCTTAGCATCCTCCATGCATTGCTTGGAATCCTCAATAGTTAGAATCCTCAATGCTTCGCATCCTCAATGCTTAGCTTAGAAACCTCAATGCTTAGAATCCTCAATGCTTAGAATCCTCAATGCTTACCTTAGAAGCCTCAATGCTTAGAATCCTCACTGCTTAGAATCCTCAATACTTAGAATCCTCAATGCTTAGAATCCTCAATGCACAGAGTCCTCAATGCTTAGAAACCTCAATACTTAGCATCCTCAGTGCTTAACTTAGAATCCTCACTGCTTAGTAACCTGAATGCTTAGAATCCTCAATGATTAGAATCCTCAATGATAAGCTTAGAAACCTCAATGCTTAGAATCCTCAATGCTTAGAATCCTCAATGCTTAGAATCCTCCATGCATTGCTTAGAATCCTCAATAGTTAGAATCCTCAATGCTTCGCATACTCATTGCTTAGCTTAGAAACCTCAATACTTAGAATCCTCAATGCGTAGCATCCCCATTACATAGCTTAGAATCCTCAATGCTTAGAATCCTCAATGCTTAGCATCCTTAATGCTTAGCATCCTCAATGCTTAGCATCCTCAATGCTTAGAATCCTCAATGCTTAGCATCCTTAAAGCTTAGCATCCTCAATGCTTAGCATCCTCAATGCTTAGCATCCTCAATGCTTAGCATCCTCAATGCTTAGAATCCTCAATGCTTAGCATCCTCAATGCTTAGCATCCTCAAAGCTTAGCATCCTCAATGCTTAGAAACCTCAATGCTTTGCTTTAGAAACCTCAATGCTTAGAATCCTCAATGCTTAGAATCCTCAATGCTTAGCATCCTCAATGCTTAGCTTAGAAAACTCAATGCTTAGAATCCTCAATGCTTAGAAACCTCAATGCACAGAATCCTTAATGCTTAGAAACCTCGATACTTAGCATCCTAAGTGCTTAGCTTAGAATCCTCACTGCTTACAAACCTGAATTCTTAGAATCCTCAATGCTTAGAATCCTCAATGCTTAGCTTAGAAACCTCAATGCTTAGAATTCTCAATGCTTAACATCCTCAATGTTTAGAATCCTCAATGCATAGCTTAGAATCCTCAATGCTTAGAATCCTCAATTCTTAGAATCCTCAATGCTTAGAATCCTCAATGCTTAGAATCCTCAATGCACAGAGTCCTTAATGCTTAGAAACCTCAATACTTAGCATCCTCAGTGCTTAGCTTAGAATCCTCACTGCTTAGAAACCTGAATGCTTAGAATCCTCAATGATTAAAATCCTCAATGTTAAGCTTAGAAACCTCAATGCTTAGAATCCTCAATGCTTAGAATCCTCAATGCTTAGAATCCTCAATGCTTAGCATCCTCAATGCTTAGCATCCTCAATGCTTAGAATCCTCAATGCTTAGCATCCTCAAAGCTTAGCATCCTCAATGCTTAGCATCCTCAATGCTTAGCATCCTCAATGCTTAGCTTCCTCAATGCTTAGCATCCTCAATGCTTTGCCTAGAAACCTCAATGCTTAGAATCCTCAATGCTTAGAATCCTCAATGCTTAGCATCCTCAATGCTTAGCATACTCATTGCTTAGCATCCTCATTACTTAGCTTAGAATCCTCAAAGCTCAGAATCCTCACTGCTTAGGAACCTCAATGCTTAGCATCCTCCATGCATTGCTTGGAAACCTCAATGCTTAGAATCCTCATTGCTTAGAAATTTTATTGCTCTGAAACCTCAATGCTTAGCAACCCTAATGCTTAGAAACCTCATTGCATAGAGGCCTTAATCTTTAGAAACAACGAAGATTAGAAAACTCAATTCTTGGCTTAGAATCCTCAATGCTTAGCTTAGAAACCTCAATGCTTAGAATCCTCAATGCTTAGAATCCTCAATGCTTAGAATCCTCAATGCCTAGATTAGAATCCTCAATGCTTAGAATCCTCAATGCTTAGAATCCTCAATGCTTAGCATCCTCAATGCTTAGAATCCTCAATGCTTAGCATCCTCAATGCTTAGCTTAGAATCCTCACTGCTTAGAAACCTGAATGCTTAGAATCCTCAATGCTTAGCTTAGAATCCTCAATGCTTAGAAACCTCAATACTTAGCATCCTCAATGCTTAGAATCCTCAATGCTTAGAATCCTCAAGGCTTAGAATCCTCAATGCTTAGAATCCTCAATGCTTAGCATCCTCAATGCTTAGCATCCTCAATGCCTAGAATCCTCAATGCTTAGCTTAGAAACCTCAATGCTTAGAATCCTCAATGCTTAGAATCCTCAATGCTTCGCGTCCTCAATGGTTAGCTTAGAAACCTCAATACTTAGAATCCTCAGTGCTTAGCATCCTCAATGCTTAGCTTAGAATCCTCAATGCTTAGAATCCTCAATGCTTAGCATCCTCAATGCTTAGCATCGTCAATGCTTAGAATCCTCAATGCTTAGAATACTCAATGCTTAGTATCCTCAATGCTTAGAATCCTCAATGCTTAGCATCCTCAATGCTTAGCATCCTCAATGCTTAGAATCCTCAATGCTTAGCTTAGAAACCTCAATGCTTAGAATCCTCAATGCTTAGAATCCTCAATGCTTAGAATCCTCAATGCTTAGCATCCTCAATGCTTAGCATCGTCAATGCTTAGAATCCTCAATGCTTAGCATACTCAATGCTTAGAATCCTCAATGCTTAGAATCCTCAATGCTTAGAATCCTCAATGCTTAGCATCCTCAATGCTTAGCTTAGAAAACTCAATGCTTAGAATCCTCAATGCTTAGAATCCTCAATGCACAGAGTCCTTAAGGCTTAGAAACCTCAATACTTAGCATCCTCAATGCTTAGCTTAGAATCCTCACTGCTTAGAAACCTGAATGCTTAGAATCCTCAATGCTTAGCTTAGAATCCTCAATGCTTAGAAACCTCAATGCACAGAGTCCTTAATGCTTAGAAACCTTAATACTTAGCATCCTCAATGCTTAGCTTAGAATCCTCAATGCTTAGAATCCTCAATGCTTAGAATTCACTATGCTTAGAATCCTCAATGCTTAGAATCCTCAATGCTTAGAATCCTCAATGTTTAGAATCCTCAATGCTTAGCATCCTCAAAGCTTAGCATCCTCAATGCTTAGCATCCTCAATGCTTAGCATCCTCAATGCTTAGAATCCTCAATGCTTAGCTTAGAAACCTCAATGCTTAGAATCCTCAATGCTTAGAATCCTCAATGCTTAGCATTTTCAAAGCTTAGCATCCTCAATGCTTAGCATCCTCAATGCTTAGCATCCTCAATGCTTAGAATCCTCAATGCTTAGCTTAGAATCCTCAATGCTTAGAAACCTCAATGCACAGAGTCCTTAATGCTTAGAAACCTCAATACTTAGCATCCTCAATGCTTAGCTTAGAATCCTCACTGCTTAGAAACCTGAATGCTTAGAATCCTCAATGCTTAGCATCCTCAATGCTTAGCTTAGAATCCTCAATGCTTAGAATCCTCAATGCTTAGAATCCTCAATGCTTAGCATCCTCAATGCTTAGCATCCTCAATGCCTAGAATCCTCAATGCTTAGCTTAGAAACCTCAATGCTTAGAATCCTCAATGCTTAGAATCCACTATGCTTAGAATCCTCAATGCTTAGAATCCTCAATGCTTAGAATCCTCAATGCTTAGCATCCTCAATGCTTAGCTTAGAAAACTCAATGCTTAGCATCCTCAATGCTTAACAGCCTCAATGCTTAGCATCCTCAATGCTTAGCTTCCTCAATGCTTAGCATCCTCAATGCTTTGCTTAGAAACCTCAATGATTAGAATCCTCAATGCTTAGCATCCTCAATGCTTAGCAACTCATTGCTTAGCATCCTCATTACTTAGCTTAGAATCCTCAAAGCTCAGAATCCTCACCGCTTAGGAACCTCAATGCTTAGCATCCTCCATGCATTGCTTGGAAACCTCAATGCTTAGAATCCTCATTGCTTAGAAATTTTATTGCTCTGAAACCTCAATGCTTAGCAACCCTAATGCTTACAAACCTCATTGCATAGAGGCCTTAATGTTTAGAAACAACAAAGATTAGAAAACTCAATGCTTGGCTTAGAATCCTCAATGCTTAGCTTAGAAACCTCAATGCTTAGAATCCTCAATGCTTAGAATCCTCAACGCTTAGAATCCTCAATGCCTAGATTAGAATCCTCAATGCTTAGAATCCTCAATGCTTAGAATCCTCAATGCTTAGCATCCTCAATGCTTAGAATCCTCAATGCTTAGCATCCTCAATGCTTAGCATAGAATCCTCACTGCTTAGAAACCTGAATGCTTAGAATCCTCAATGCTTAGCTTAGAATCCTCAATGCTTAGAAACCTCAATGCACAGAGTCCTCAATGCTTAGAAACCTCAATACTTAGCATCCTCAATGCTTAGAATCCTCAATGCTTAGAATCCTCAAGGCTTAGAATCCTCAATGCTTAGAATCCTCAATGCTTAGCATCCTCAATGCTTAGCATCCTCAATGCCTAGAATCCTCAATGCTTAGCTTAGAAACCTCAATGCTTAGAATCCTCAATGCTTAGAATCCTCAATGCTTCGCGTCCTCAATGGTTAGCTTAGAAACCTCAATACTTAGAATCCTCAGTGCTTAGCATCCTCAATTCTTAGCTTAGAATCCTCAATGCTTAGAATCCTCAATGCTTAGCATCCTCAATGCTTAGCATCGTCAATGCTTAGAATCCTCAATGCTTAGCATACTCAATGCTTAGAATCCTCAATGCTTAAAATTCCTCAATGCTTAGAATCCTCAATGCTTAGCATCCTCAATGCTTAGCTTAGAAAACTCAATGCTTAGAATCCTCAATGCTTAGAATCCTCAATGCACAGAGTCCTTAAGGCTTAGAAACCTCAATACTTAGCATCCTCAATGCTTAGCTTAGAATCCTCACTGCTTAGAAACCTGAATGCTTAGAATCCTCAATGCTTAGATTAGAATCCTCAATGCTTAGAAACCTCAATGCACAGAGTCCTTAATGCTTAGAAACCTTAATACTTAGCATCCTCAATGCTTAGCTTAGAATCCTCAATGCTTAGAATCCTCAATGCTTAGAATCCACTATGCTTAGAATCCTCAATGCTTAGAATCCTCAATGCTTAGAATCCTCAATGCTTAGCATCCTCAAAGCTTAGCATCCTCAATGCTTAGCATCCTCAATGCTTAGCATCCTCAATGCTTAGAATCCTCAATGCTTAGCTTAGAAACCTCAATGCTTAGAATCCTCAATGCTTAGAATCCTCAATGCTTAGAATCCTCAATGCCTAGATTAGAATCCTTAATGCTTAGAATCCTCAATGCTTAGAATCCTCAATGCTTAGAATCCTCAATGCTTAGCTTAGAATCCTCAATGCTTAGAAACCTCAATGCACAGAGTCCTTAATGCTTAGAAACCTCAATACTTAGCATCCTCAATGCTTAGCTTAGAATCCTCACTGCTTAGAAACCTGAATGCTTAGAATCCTCAATGCTTAGCATCCTCAATGCTTAGCTTAGAATCCTCAATGCTTAGAATCCTCAATGCTTAGAATCCTCAATGCTTAGCATCCTCAATGCTTAGCATCCTCAATGCCTAGAATCCTCAATGCTTAGCTTAGAAACCTCAATGCTTAGAATCCTCAATGCTTAGAATCCACTATGCTTAGAATCCTCAATGCTTAGAATCCTCAATGCTTAGAATCCTCAATGCTTAGCATCCTCAATGCTTAGCTTAGAAAACTCAATGCTTAGCATCCTCAATGCTTAACAGCCTCAATGCTTAGCATCCTCAATGCTTAGCTTCCTCAATGCTTAGCATCCTCAATGCTTTGCTTAGAAACCTCAATGATTAGAATCCTCAATGCTTAGAATCCTCAATGCTTAGCATCCTCAATGCTTAGCAACTCATTGCTTAGCATCCTCATTACTTAGCTTAGAATCCTCAAAGCTCAGAATCCTCACCGCTTAGGAACCTCAATGCTTAGCATCCTCCATGCATTGCTTGGAAACCTCAATGCTTAGAATCCTCATTGCTTAGAAATTTTATTGCTCTGAAACCTCAATGCTTAGCAACCCTAATGCTTACAAACCTCATTGCATAGAGGCCTTAATGTTTAGAAACAACAAAGATTAGAAAACTCAATGCTTGGCTTAGAATCCTCAATGCTTAGCTTAGAAACCTCAATGCTTAGAATCCTCAATGCTTAGAATCCTCAATGCTTAGAATCCTCAATGCCTAGATTAGAATCCTCAATGCTTAGAATCCTCAATGCTTAGAATCCTCAATGCATAGCATCCTCAATGCTTAGAATCCTCAATGCTTAGCATCCTAAATGCTTAGATTAGAATCCTCACTGCTTAGAAACCTGAATGCTTAGAATCCTCAATGCTTAGCTTAGAATCCTCAATGCTTAGAAACCTCAATGCACAGAGTCCTCAATGCTTAGAAACCTCAATACTTAGCATCCTCAATGCTTAGAATCCTCAATGCTTAGAATCCTCAAGGCTTAGAATCCTCAATGCTTAGAATCCTCAATGCTTAGCATCCTCAATGCTTAGCATCCTCAATGCCTAGAATCCTCAATGCTTAGCTTAGAAACCTCAATGCTTAGAATCCTCAATGCTTAGAATCCTCAATGCTTCGCGTCCTCAATGGTTAGCTTAGAAACCTCAATACTTAGAATCCTCAGTGCTTAGCATCCTCAATGCTTAGCTTAGAATCCTCAATGCTTAGAATCCTCAATGCTTAGCATCCTCAATGCTTAGCATCGTCAATGCTTAGAATCCTCAATGCTTAGCATACTCAATGCTTAGAATCCTATATGCTTAGAATCCTCAATGCTTAGAATCCTCAATGCTTAGCATCCTCAATGCTTAGCTTAGAAAACTCAATGCTTAGAATCCTCAATGCTTAGAAACCTCAATGCACAGAGTCCTTAAGGCTTAGAAACCTCAATACTTAGCATCCTCAATGCTTAGCTTAGAATCCTCACTGCTTAGAAACCTGAATGCTTAGAATCCTCAATGCTTAGCTTAGAATCCTCAATGCTTAGAAACCTCAATGCACAGAGTCCTTAATGCTTAGAAACCTTAATACTTAGCATCCTCAATTCTTAGCTTAGAATCCTCAATGCTTAGAATCCTCAATGCTTAGAATCCACTATGCTTAGAATCCTCAATGCTTAGAATCCTCAATGCTTAGAATCCTCAATGCTTAGAATCCTCAATGCTTAGCATCCTCAAAGCTTAGCATCCTCAATGCTTAGCATCCTCAATGCTTAGCATCCTCAATGCTTAGAATCCTCAATGCTTAGCTTAGAAACCTCAATGCTTAGAATCCTCAATGCTTAGAATCCTCAATGCTTAGAAACCTCAATGCACAGAGTCCTTAATGCTTAGAAACCTCAATACTTAGCATCCTCAATGCTTAGCTTAGAATCCTGAATGCTTAGAATCCTGAATGCTTAGAATCCTCAATGCTTAGCATCCTCAATGCTTAGCATCCTCAATGCTTAGCATACTCAATGTTTAGAATCCTCAATGCTTAGAATCCTCAATGCTTAGAATCCTCAATGCTTAGCATCCTCAATGCTTAGCTTAGAAACCTCAATGCTTAGAATCCTCAATGCTTAGAATCCTCAATGCTTCGCGTCCTCAATGGTTAGCTTAGAAACCTCAATACTTAGAATCCTCAGTGCTTAGCATCCTCATTACATAGCTTAGAATCCTCAATGCTTAGAATCCTCAATGCTTAGCATCCTCAATGCTTAGCATCCTCAATGCTTAGAATCCTCAATGCTTAGCTTAGAAACCTCAATGCTTAGAATCCTCAATGCTTAGAATCCTCAGTGCTTAGAATCCTCAATGCCTAGATTAGAATCCTCAATGCTTAGAATCCTCAATGCTTAGAATCCTCAATGCTTAGAATCCTCAATGCTTAGCTTCGAATCCTCAATGCTTAGAAACCTCAATGCACAGAGTCCTTAATGCTTAGAAACCTCAATACTTAGCATCCTCAATGCTTAGCTTAGAATCCTGAATGCTTAGAATCCTCAATGCTTAGAATCCTCAATGCTTAGCATCCTCAATGCTTAGCATCTTCAATGCCTAGAATCCTCAATGCTTAGCTTAGAAACCTCAATGCTTAGAATCCTCAATGCTTAGAATCCACTATGCTTAGAATCCTCAATGCTTAGAATCCTCAATGCTTAGAATCCTCAATGCTTAGCATCCTCAAAGCTTAGCATCCTCAATGCTTAGCATCCTCAATGCGTAGCATCCTCAATGCTTAGAATCCTCAATGCTTAGCTTAGAAACCTCAATGCTTAGAATCCTCAATGCTTAGAATCCTCAATGCTTAGAATCCTCAATGCCTAGATTAGAATCCTCAATGCTTAGCATCCTCAATGCTTAGAATCCTCAATGCTTAGAATCCTCAATGCTTAGCATACTCAATGCTTAGATTCCTCAATGCTTAGAATCCTCAATGCTTAGAATCCTCAATGCTTAGCATCCTCAATGCTTAGCTTAGAAAACTCAATGCTTAGAATCCTCAATGCTTAGAAACCTCAATACTTAGCATCCTCAATGCTTAGCTTAGAATCCTCACTGCTTAGAAACCTGAATGCTTAGAATCCTCAATGTTTAGCTTAGAATCCTCAATGCTTAGAAACCTCAATGCACAGAGTCCTTAATGCTTAGAAACCTTAATACTTAGCATCCTCAATGCTTAGCTTAGAATTCTCAATGCTTAGAATCCTCAATGCTTAGAATCCACTATGCTTAGAATCCTCAATGCTTAGAATCCTCAATGCTTAGCATCCTCAAAGCTTAGCATCCTCAATGCTTAGCATCCTCAATGCTTAGCATCCTCAATGCTTAGAATCCTCAATGCTTCGCTTAGAAACCTCAATGCTTAGAATCCTCAATGCTTAGAATCCTCAATGCTTAGAATCCTCAATGCCTAGATTAGAATCCTCAATGCTTAGAATCCTCAATGCTTAGAATCCTCAATGCTTAGAATCCTCAATGCTTAGCTTCGAATCCTCAATGCTTAGAAACCTCAATGCACAGAGTCCTTAATGCTTAGAAACCTCAATACTTAGCATCCTCAATGCTTAGCTTAGAATCCTGAATGCTTAGAATCCTCAATGCTTAGAATCCTCAATGCTTAGCATCCTCAATGCTTAGCATCCTCAATGCCTAGAATCCTCAATGCTTAGCTTAGAAACCTCAATGCTTAGAATCCTCAATGCTTAGAATCCACTATGCTTAGAATCCTCAATGCTTAGAATCCTCAATGCTTAGAATCCTCAATGCTTAGCATCCTCAAAGCTTAGCATCCTCAATGCTTAGCATCCTCAATGCTTAGCATCCTCAATGCTTAGAATCCTCAATGCTTAGCTTAGAAACCTCAATGCTTAGAATCCTCAATGCTTAGAATCCTCAATGCTTAGAATCCTCAATGCCTAGATTAGAATCCTCAATGCTTAGCATCCTCAATGCTTAGAATCCTCAATGCTTAGAATCCTCAATGCTTAGAATCCTCAATGCTTAGCTTAGAAAACTCAATGCTTAGAATCCTCAATGCTTAGAAACCTCAATGCACAGAGTCCTTAATGCTTAGAAACCTCAATACTTAGCATCCTCAATGCTTAGCTTTGAATCCTCACTGCTTAGAAACCTGAATGCTTAGAATCCTCAATGCTTAGCTTAGAATCCTCAATGCTTAGAAACCTCAATGCACAGAGTCCTCAATGCTTAGAAACCTCAATACTTAGCATCCTCAATGCTTAGCTTAGAATCCTCAATGCTTAGAATCCTCAATGCTTAGAATCCTCAATGCTTAGCATCCTCAATGCTTAGCATCCTCAATGCCTAGAATCCTCAATGCTTAGCTTAGAAACCTCAATGCTTAGAATCCTCAATGCTTAGAATCCTCAATGCTTAGAATCCTCAATGCTTAGCATCCTCAATGCTTAACTTAGAAAACTCAATGCTTAGCATCCTCAATGCTTAACAGCCTCAATGCTTAGCATCCTCAATGCTTAGCATCCTCAATGCTTAGCATCCTCACTGCTTAGAAACCTCAATGCACAGAGTCCTTAATGCTTAGAAACCTCAATACTTAGCATCCTCAGTGCTTATCTTAGAATCCTCACTGCTTAGAAACCTCAATGCTTAGAATCCTAAGTGCTTAGCATCCTCAACGCGTAGAATCCCCAATGCTTCGAAACCTCAATGCTTAGCATCCTCAATCCTTAGTATGCTCTATGCTTAGCTTAGAATCCTCAATGCTTACAAACCTGAATGCTGAGAAATTTTATTGTTTGAAACCTCATTGCTTAGCATCCCAAATGCTTACAAACCTCAATGCATAGAGGCCTTACTGCTTAGAAAACTCAAAGATTAGAAAACTCAATGCTTGGCTTAGAATCCTCAATGCTTAGAATCCTCAATGCTTAGAATCCTCCATGCTTAGAATCCTCAATGCTTAGAATCCTCAATGCTTAGCATCCTCCATGCATTGCTTAGAATCCTCAATAGTTAGAATCCTCAATGCTTCGCATCCTCAATGCTTAGCTTAGAAACCTCAATGCTTAGCATCCTCAATGCTTAGCATCCTCATTGCTTAGCATCCTCATTGCTTAGCTTAGAATCCTCAAAGCTCAGAATCCTCACTGCTTAGGATCCTCAATGCTTAGCATCCTCCATGCATTGCTTAGAAAACTCAATGAGCAGAATCCTCATTGCTTAGAAATTTTATTGCTCTGAAACCTCAATGCTTAGCAACCCTAATGCTTACAAACCTCATTGCATAGAGGCCTTAATGTTTAGAAACAACAAAGATTAGAAAACTCAATGCTTGGCTTAGAATCCTCAATGCTTAGAATCCTCAATAGTTAGAATCCTCAATGCTTCGCGTCCTCAATGCTTAGCATCCTCAATGCTTAGCATCCTCAATGCTTAGAATCCTCAATGCTTAGAATCCTCAATGCTTAGAATCCTCAATGCTTAGAATGCTCAATGCACAGAGTCCTTAATGCTTAGAAACCTCAATACTTAGCATTTTCAGGGCTTAGCTTAGAATCCTCACTGCTTAGAAACCTGAATTCATAGAATCCTCAATGCTTAGAATCCTCAATGCTAAGCTTAGAAACCTCAATGCTTAGCATCGTCAGTGCTTGGAATCCTCAATCCTTAGCATCCTCAATGCATATCTTAGAATCCTCAAAGCTCAGGATCCTCAATGCTTAGAAACCTCAATGCACAGAGTCCTTAATGCTTAGAAACCTCAATACTTAGAATCCTCAGTGCTTAGCATCCTCAACGCGTAGAATCCCCAATACTTAGAAACCTCAATGCTTAGCATCCTCAATCCTTAGTATGCTCTATGCTTAGCTTAGAATCCTCAATGCTTAGAATCCTCAATGCTTACAAACCTCAATGCTGATAAATTTTATTGTTTGCAACCTCATTGCTTAGCATCCCAAATGCTTACAAACCGCAATGCATAGAGGCCTTTATGCTTAGACACCTCAAAGATTAGAAAACTCAATGCTTGGCTTAGAATCCTCAATGCTTAGAATCCTCAATGCTTAGAATCTTCAATGCTTAGCATCCTCCATGCATTGCTTAGAATCCACAATAGTTAGAATCCTCAATGCTTCGTATCCTCAATGCTTAGCTTAGAAACCTCAATGCTTAGAATCCTCAATGCTTAGAATCCTCAATGCTTACCTTAGAAACCTCAATGCTTAGAATCCTCAATGCTTAGAATCCTTAATGCTGAGAATCCTTAATGCTTAGAATCCTCAATGCTTAGAATCCTCAATGCTTAGAATCCTCAATGCACAGAGTCCTTAATGCTTAGAAACCTCAATACTTAGCATCCTCAATGCTTAGAATCCTCAATGCTTAGAATCCTCAATGCTTAGAATCCTCAATGATTAGAATCCTCAATGCTAAGCTCAGAAACCTCAATCCTTAGCATCCTCAATGCATATCTTAGAATCCTCAAAGCTCAGGATCCTCAATGCTTAGAAACCTCAATGCACAGAGTCCTTAATGCTTAGAAACCTCAATACTTAGCATCCTCAGTGCTTTGCTTAGAATCCTCACTGCTTAGAAACCTGAATGCTTAGAATCCTCAATGCTTAGAATCCTCAATGCTTAGCTTAGAATCCTCAATGCTTAGAATCCTCAATGCTTAGAATCCTCAATGCTTAGAATCCTCAATGCTTGGCATCCTCAATGATTTGTATCCTCAATGCTTAGAATCCTCAATGCTTAGAATCCTCAATGCTTAGAATCCTCAATGCTTAGAATCCTCAATGCTTAGCATCCTCAATGCTTAGCTTAGAAACTTCAATGCACAGAGTCCTTAATGCTTAGAAACCTCAATGCACAGAGTCCTTAATGCTTAGAAACCTCAATACTTAGCATCCTCAGTGCTTAGCTTAGAATCCTCACTGCTTAGAAACCTGAATGCTTAGAATCCTCAATGCTTAGAATCCTCAATGCTTAGAATCCTCAATGCTTAGCATCCTCAATGCATAGCTTAGAATCCTCAAAGCTCAGGATCCTCAATGCTTAGAAACCTCAAGGCACAGAGTCCTTAATGCTTAGAAACCTCAATACTTAGCATCCTCAGTGCTTAGCTTAGAATCCTTTGCTTAGAAACCTCAATGCTTAGAATCCTCAGTGCATAGCATCCTCAACGCGTAGAATGCCCAATGCTTAGAAACCTCAATGTTTAGAATCCTCAATCCTTAGTATGCTCTATGCTTAGCTTAGAATCCTCAATGCTTAGAATCCTCAATGCTTACAAACCTCAATGCTGAGAAATTTTATTATTTGAAACCTCATTGCTTAGCATCCCAAATGCTTACAAACCTAAATGCATAGATGTCTTAATGCTTAGAAACCTCAAAGATTAGAAAAATCAATGCTTGGGTTAGAATCCTCAATGCTTAGAATCCCCAATGCTTAGAATCCTCAATGCTTAGCATCCTCCATGCATTGCTTAGAATCCTCAATAGCTAGAATCCTCAATGTATAGCATCCTCATTACATAGCTTAGAATCCTCAATGCTTAGCATCCTCAATGCTTAGAATCCTCAATGCTTAGAATCCTCAGTGCTTAGAATCCTCAATGCTTAGAATCCTCAATGCTTAGCATCCTCAATGCTTAGAAACCTCAATGCTTAGAATCCACAATGCCTAGCTTAGAATCCTCAATGCTGAGAATCCTCAATGCTTAGAATCCTCAATGCTTAGAATCCTCAATGCTTAGAAACCTCAATGCACAGAGTCCTTAATGCTTAGAAACCTCAATACTTAGCATCCTCAGTGCTTAGCGTAGAATCCTCACTGCTTAGAAACCTGAATGCTTAGAATCCTCAATGCTTAGATTCCTCGATGCCTAGAATCCTCAATGCTTAGCTTAGAAACCTCAATGCTTAGAATCCTCAATGCTTAACATCCTCAATGCTTAGAATCCTCAATGCTTAGAATCCTCAATGCTTAGAATCCTCAATGCTTAGAAACCTCAATGCACAGAGTCCTTAATGCTTAGAAACCTCAATACTTAGCATCCTCAGTGCTTAGTTTAGAATCCTCACTGCTTAGAAACCTGAGTGCTTAGAATCCTCAATGCTTAGAATCCTCAATGCTTTGAACCCTCAATGCTTAGCATCCTCAGTGCATAGCTTAGAATCCCCAAAGCTCAGGATCCTCAATGCTTAGAAACCTCAATGCACAGAGTCCTTAATGCTTAGAAACCTCAATACTTAGCATTCTCAGTGCTTAGCATAGAATCCTCAATGCTTAGCATCCTCAATGCTTACCATCCTCAGTGCTTAGCATCCTCAACGCGTAGAATCCCCAATGCTTAGAAACCTCAATGCTTAGCATCCTCAATCCTTAGTATGCTCTATGCTTAGCTTAGCATCCTCATTGCTTAGAATCCTCAATGCTTAGAATCCTCATTGCTTAGCATCCTCAATGCTTTGCATCCTCAATGCTTAGAATCCTCAATGCTTAGAATTCTCAACGCTTAGCATCCTCAACGCTTAGCATCCTCAATGCTTAGAATCCTCAATGCTTAGAATCCTCAATGCTTAGCATCCACAATACTTAGCATCCTCAATTCTTAGCATCCTCAATGCTTAGCATCCTCAATGCTTAGAATCCTCAATGCTTAGCTTAGAAACCTCAATGCTTAGAATCCTCAATGCTTAGCATCCTCAATGCTTAGAATCCTCAATGCCTAGCTTAGAATCCTCAATGCTTAGAATCCTCAATGCTTAGAATGCTCAATGCACAGAATCCTTAATGCTTAGAAACCTCAATACTTAGCATCCTCAGTGCTTAGCTTACAATCCTCACTGCTTAGAAACCTGAATGCTTAGAATCCTCAATTCTTAGAATCCTCAATGCTAAGCTTAGAAACCTCAATGCTTAGCATCCTCAATGTTTAGAAACCTCAATTCTTAGCATCCTCAATGCTTAGAAACCTCAATGCTTAGAATCCTCAATGCTTAGAATCCTCAATGCTTAGAATCCTCAATGCCTAGCTTAGAATCCTCAATGCTTAGAATCCTCAATGCTTAGAATGCTCAATGCACAGAGTCCTTAATGCTTAGAAATCTCAATACTTAGCATCCTCAGTGCTTAGCTTAGAATCCTCACTGCTTAGAAACCTGAATGCTTAGAATCCTCAATGCTACGCTTAGAATCCTCAATGCTTAGTATCCTCAGTGCTTAGCATCCTCAATCCTTAGCAACCTCAATGCATATCTTAGAATCCTCAAAGCTCAGGATCCTCAATGCTTAGAAACCTCAATGCACAGAGTCCATAATGCTGAGAAACCTCAATACTTAGAATCCTCAGTGCTTAGCATCCTCAACGCGTAGAATCCCCAATGCTTAGCATCCTCAATGCTTAGCATCCTCAATCCTTAGTATGCTCTATGCTTAGCTTAGAATCCTCAATGCTTAGAATCCTCAATGCTTACAAACCTCAATGCTGAGAAATTTTATTGTTTGAAACCTCATTGCTTAGCATCCCAAATGCTTACAAACCTCAATGCATAGAGGCCTTAATGCTTAGAAACCTCAAAGATTAGAAAACTCAATGCTTGGCTTAGAATCCTCAATGCTTAGAATCCTCAATGCTTAGTATCTTCAATGCTTAGCATCCTCCATGCATTGCTTAGAATCCTCAATGCTTAGAATCCTCAATGCTTCGCATCCACAATGCTTAGTTTAGATACCTCAATGCTTAGAATCCTCAATGCTTAGCATCCTCATTGCTTAGCATCCTCATTGCTTAGCTTAGAATCCTCAAAGCTCAGAATCCTCACTGCTTAGGAACCTCAATGCTTAGCATCCTCCATGCATTGCTTAGAAACCTCAATGCGCAGAATCCTCATTGCTTAGAAATTTTACTGCTCTGAAACGTCAATGCTTAGCAACCCTAATGCTTACAAACCTCAGTGCATAGAGGGCTTAATGTCTAGAAACAACAAAGATTAGAAAACTCAATGCTTGGCTTAGAATCCTCAATGCTTACCATCCTCAATGCTTAGCATCCTCAATGCATAGCATCCTCAAATCCTAGAATCCTCAATGCTTAGCATCCTCAATGCGTAGAATCCTCAATGTTTAGAATCCTCAATGCCTAGCTTAGAATCCTCAATAGTTAGAATACTCAATGCTTCGCATCCTCAATGCTTAGCTTATAAACCTCAATACTTAGAATCCTCAATGCTTAGCATCCTCATTACATAGCTTAGAATCCTCAATGCTTAGAATCCTCAATGCTTAGCATCCTCAATGCTTAGAATCCTCAATGCTTAGAATCCTCAATGCTTAGCATCCTCAATGCTTCCCATCCTCAATGCTTACCATCCTCAATGCTTACCATCCTCAATGCTTAGCATCCTCAATGCTTAGCATCCTCAATGCTTAGCATCCTCAATGCTTTGTTTAGAAACCTCAATGCTTAGAATCCTCAATGCTTAGCATCCTCAATGCCTAGCTTAGAATCCTCAATACTTAGAATCCTCAATGCTTAGAATCCTCAATGCTTAGCATCCTCAATGCTTAGAATCCTCAATGCTTAGCATCCTCAATGCTTAGAATCCTCCATGCTTGGCATAGAAACATCAGTGCTTAGAATTCTCAATGCTTAGAATCCTCAATGCTTAGAATCCTCAATGCCTAGATTAGAATCCTCAATGCTTAGAATCCTCAATGCTTAGAATCCTCAGTGCTTAGAATCCTCAATGCTTAGAATCCTCAATGCTTAGCATCCTCAATGCATAGCATCCTCAATGCATAGCATCTTCAATGCATAGCTTAGAAAACTCAATGCTTAGAATCCTCAATGCTTAACATCCTCAATGTTTAGAATCCTCAATGCATAGCTTAGAATCCTCAATGCTTAGAATCCTCAATGCTTAGCATCCTCAATCCTTAGTATGCTCTTTGCTTAGCTTAGAATCCTCAATGCTTAGAATCCTCAATGCTTACAAACCTCAATGCTGAGAAATTTTATTGTTTGAAACTTCATTGTTTAGCATCCCAAATGCTTACAAACCTCAATGCATAGAGGCCTTAATGCTTAGAAACCTCAAAGATTAGAAAACTCAATGCTTGGCTTAGAATCCTCAATGCTTAGAATCCTCAATGCTTAGAATCCTCCATGCATAGCTTAGAATCCTCAATGCTTAGAATCCTCAATGCTTAGTATCCTCCATGCATTGCTTAGAATCCTCAATAGTTAGAATCCTCAATGTTTCGCATCCTCAATGCTTAGCTTAGAAACCTCAATGCTTAGAATCCTCAATGCTTAGCTTCCTCATTGCTTAGCATCCTCATTGCTTAGCATCCTCATTGCTTAGCTTAGAATCCTCAAAGCTCAGAATCCTCACTGCTTAGGAACCTCAATGCTTAGCATTCTCCATGCATTGCATTGAAACCTCAATGCGCAGAATCCTCATTGCTTAGAAATTTTATTGCTCTGAAACCTCAATGCTGAGCAACCCTAATGCTTACAAACCTCATTGCATAGAGGGCTTAATGTTTAGAAACAACAAAGATTAGAAAACTCAATGCTTGGCTTAGAATCCACAATGCTTAGCATCCTCAATGCTTAGAATCCTCAATGCTTAGAATCCTCAATGCTTAGCATCCTCAATGCATATCTTAGAATCCTCAAAGCTCAGGATCCTCAATGCTTAGAAACCTCAATGCACAGAGTCCTTAATGCTTAGAAACCTCAATACTTAGAATCCTCAGTGCTTAGCATCCTCAACGCGTAGAATCCCCAATAATTAGAAACCTCAATGCTTAGCATCCTCAATCCTTAGTATGCTCTATGCTTAGCTTAGAATCCTCAATGCTTAGAATCCTCAATGCTTACAAACCTCAATGCTGAGAAATTTTATTGTTTGCAACCTCATTGCTTAGCATCCCAAATGCTTACAAACCGCAATGCATAGAGGCCTTAATGCTTAGACACCTCAAAGATTAGAAAACTCAATGCTTGGCTTAGAATCCTCAATGCTTAGAATCCTCAATGCTTAGAATCTTCAATGCTTAGCATCTTCCATGCATTGCTTAGAATCCACAATAGTTAGAATCCTCAATGCTTCGTATCATCAATGCTTAGCTTAGAAACCTCAATGCTTAGAATCCTCAATGCTTACCTTAGAAACCTCAATGCTTAGAATCCGCAATGCTTAGAATCCTTAATGCTGAGAATCCTTAATGCTTAGAATCCTCAATGCTTAGAATCCTCAATGCTTAGAATCCTCAATGCTTAGAATCCTCAATGCTTAGAAACCTCAATACTTAGCATCCTCAATGCTTAGAATCCTCAATGCTTAGAATCCTCAATGCTTAGAATCCTCAATGATTAGAATCCTCAATGCTAAGCTCAGAAACCTCAATCCTTTGCATCCTCAATGCATATCTTAGAATCCTCAAAGCTCAGGATCCTCAATGCTTAGAAACCTCAATGCACAGAGTCCTTAATGCTTAGAAACCTCAATACTTAGCATCCTCAGTGCTTTGCTTAGAATCCTCACTGCTTAGAAACCTGAATGCTTAGAATCCTCAATGCTTAGAATCCTCAATGCTTAGCTTAGAATCCTCAATGCTTAGAATCCTCAATGCTTAGAATCCTCAATGCTTAGAATCCTCAATGCTTGGCATCCTCAATGATTTGTATCCTCAATGCTTAGAATCCTCAATGCTTAGAATCCTCAATGCTTAGAATCCTCAATGCTTAGCATCCTCAATGCTTAGCTTAGAAACTTCAATGCACAGAGTCCTTAATGCTTAGAAACCTCAATGCACAGAGTCCTTAATGCTTAGAAACCTCAATACTTAGCATCCTCAGTGCTTAGCTTAGAATCCTCACTGCTTAGAAACCTGAATGCTTAGAATCCTCAATGCTTAGAATCCTCAATGCTTAGAATCCTCAATGCTTAGCATCCTCAATGCATAGCTTAGAATCCTCAAAGCTCAGGATCCTCAATGCTTAGAAACCTCAAGGCACAGAGTCCTTAATGCTTAGAAACCTCAATACTTAGCATCCTCAGTGCTTAGCTTAGAATCCTTTGCTTAGAAATCTCAATGCTTAGAATCCTCAGTGCATAGCATCCTCAACGCGTAGAATGCCCAATGCTTAGAAACCTCAATGTTTAGAATCCTCAATCCTTAGTATGCTCTATGCTTAGCTTAGAATCCTCAATGCTTAGAATCCTCAATGCTTACAAACCTCAATGCTGAGAAATTTTATTATTTGAAACCTCATTGCTTAGCATCCCAAATGCTTACAAACCTAAATGCATAGATGTCTTAATGCTTAGAAACCTCAAAGATTAGAAAAATCAATGCTTGGGTTAGAATCCTCAATGCTTAGAATCCCCAATGCTTAGAATCCTCAATGCTTAGCATCCTCCATGCATTGCTTAGAATCCTCAATAGCTAGAATCCTCAATGTATAGCATCCTCATTACATAGCTTAGAATCCTCAATGCTTAGCATCCTCAATGCTTAGAATCCTCAATGCTTAGAATCCTCAATGCATAGAATCCTCAATGCTGAGAATCCTCAATGCTTAGCATCCTCAATGCTTAGAAACCTCAATGCTTAGAATCCACAATGCCTAGCTTAGAATCCTCAATGCTGAGAATCCTCAATGCTTAGAATCCTCAATGCTTAGAATCCTCAATGCTTAGAAACCTCAATGCACAAAGTCCTTAATGCTTAGAAACCTCAGTACTTAGCATCCTCAGTGCTTAGCGTAGAATCCTCACTGCTTAGAAACCTGAATGCTTAGAATCCTCAATGCTTAGATTCCTCGATGCCTAGAATCCTCAATGCTTAGCTTAGAAACCTCAATGCTTAGAATCCTCAATGCTTAACATCCTCAATGCTTAGAATCCTCAATGCTTAGAATCCTCAATGCTTAGAATCCTCAATGCTTAGAATCCTCAATGCTTAGAAACCTCAATGCACAGAGACCTTAATGCTTAGAAACCTCAATACTTAGCATCCTCAGTGCTTAGCTTAGAATCCTCACTGCTTAGAAACCTGAGTGCTTAGAATCCTCAATGCTTAGAATCCTCAATGCTTTGAACCCTCAATACTTAGCATCCTCAATGCTTAGCTTAGAATCCTCACTGCTTAGAAACCTGAATGCTTAGAATCCTCAATGCTTAGCTTAGAATCCTCAATGCTTAGAAACCTCAATGCACAGAGTCCTTAATGCTTAGAAACCTTAATACTTAGCATCCTCAATTCTTAGCTTAGAATCGTCAATGCTTAGAATCCTCAATGCTTAGAATCCACTATGCTTAGAATCCTCAATGCTTAGAATCCTCAATGCTTAGAATCCTCAATGCTTAGAATCCTCAATGCTTAGCATCCTCAAAGCTTAGCATCCTCAATGCTTAGCATCCTCAATGCTTAGCATCCTCAATGCTTAGAATCCTCAATGCTTAGCTTAGAAACCTCAATGCTTAGAATCCTCAATGCTTAGAATCCTCAATGCTTAGAAACCTCAATGCACAGAGTCCTTAATGCTTAGAAACCTCAATACTTAGCATCCTCAATGCTTAGCTTAGAATCCTGAATGCTTAGAATCCTGAATGCTTAGAATCCTCAATGCTTAGCATCCTCAATGCTTAGCATCCTCAATGCTTAGCATACTCAATGTTTAGAATCCTCAATGCTTAGAATCCTCAATGCTTAGAATCCTCAATGCTTAGCATCCTCAATGCTTAGCTTAGAAACCTCAATGCTTAGAATCCTCAATGCTTAGAATCCTCAATGCTTCGCGTCCTCAATGGTTAGCTTAGAAACCTCAATACTTAGAATCCTCAGTGCTTAGCATCCTCATTACATAGCTTAGAATCCTCAATGCTTAGAATCCTCAATGCTTAGCATCCTCAATGCTTAGCATCCTCAATGCTTAGAATCCTCAATGCTTAGCTTAGAAACCTCAATGCTTAGAATCCTCAATGCTTAGAATCCTCAGTGCTTAGAATCCTCAATGCCTAGATTAGAATCCTCAATGCTTAGAATCCTCAATGCTTAGAATCCTCAATGCTTAGAATCCTCAATGCTTAGCTTCGAATCCTCAATGCTTAGAAACCTCAATGCACAGAGTCCTTAATGCTTAGAAACCTCAATACTTAGCATCCTCAATGCTTAGCTTAGAATCCTGAATGCTTAGAATCCTCAATGCTTAGAATCCTCAATGCTTAGCATCCTCAATGCTTAGCATCTTCAATGCCTAGAATCCTCAATGCTTAGCTTAGAAACCTCAATGCTTAGAATCCTCAATGCTTAGAATCCACTATGCTTAGAATCCTCAATGCTTAGAATCCTCAATGCTTAGAATCCTCAATGCTTAGCATCCTCAAAGCTTAGCATCCTCAATGCTTAGCATCCTCAATGCGTAGCATCCTCAATGCTTAGAATCCTCAATGCTTAGCTTAGAAACCTCAATGCTTAGAATCCTCAATGCTTAGAATCCTCAATGCTTAGAATCCTCAATGCCTAGATTAGAATCCTCAATGCTTAGCATCCTCAATGCTTAGAATCCTCAATGCTTAGAATCCTCAATGCTTAGCATACTCAATGCTTAGATTCCTCAATGCTTAGAATCCTCAATGCTTAGAATCCTCAATGCTTAGCATCCTCAATGCTTAGCTTAGAAAACTCAATGCTTAGAATCCTCAATGCTTAGAAACCTCAATGCACAGAGTCCTTAATGCTTAGAAACCTCAATACTTAGCATCCTCAATGCTTAGCTTAGAATCCTCACTGCTTAGAAACCTGAATGCTTAGAATCCTCAATGTTTAGCTTAGAATCCTCAATGCTTAGAAACCTCAATGCACAGAGTCCTTAATGCTTAGAAACCTTAATACTTAGCATCCTCAATGCTTAGCTTAGAATTCTCAATGCTTAGAATCCTCAATGCTTAGAATCCACTATGCTTAGAATCCTCAATGCTTAGAATCCTCAATGCTTAGCATCCTCAAAGCTTAGCATCCTCAATGCTTAGCATCCTCAATGCTTAGCATCCTCAATGCTTAGAATCCTCAATGCTTCGCTTAGAAACCTCAATGCTTAGAATCCTCAATGCTTAGAATCCTCAATGCTTAGAATCCTCAATGCCTAGATTAGAATCCTCAATGCTTAGAATCCTCAATGCTTAGAATCCTCAATGCTTAGAATCCTCAATGCTTAGCTTCGAATCCTCAATGCTTAGAAACCTCAATGCACAGAGTCCTTAATGCTTAGAAACCTCAATACTTAGCATCCTCAATGCTTAGCTTAGAATCCTGAATGCTTAGAATCCTCAATGCTTAGAATCCTCAATGCTTAGCATCCTCAATGCTTAGCATCCTCAATGCCTAGAATCCTCAATGCTTAGCTTAGAAACCTCAATGCTTAGAATCCTCAATGCTTAGAATCCACTATGCTTAGAATCCTCAATGCTTAGAATCCTCAATGCTTAGAATCCTCAATGCTTAGCATCCTCAAAGCTTAGCATCCTCAATGCTTAGCATCCTCAATGCTTAGCATCCTCAATGCTTAGAATCCTCAATGCTTAGCTTAGAAACCTCAATGCTTAGAATCCTCAATGCTTAGAATCCTCAATGCTTAGAATCCTCAATGCCTAGATTAGAATCCTCAATGCTTAGCATCCTCAATGCTTAGAATCCTCAATGCTTAGAATCCTCAATGCTTAGAATCCTCAATGCTTAGCTTAGAAAACTCAATGCTTAGAATCCTCAATGCTTAGAAACCTCAATGCACAGAGTCCTTAATGCTTAGAAACCTCAATACTTAGCATCCTCAATGCTTAGCTTTGAATCCTCACTGCTTAGAAACCTGAATGCTTAGAATCCTCAATGCTTAGCTTAGAATCCTCAATGCTTAGAAACCTCAATGCACAGAGTCCTCAATGCTTAGAAACCTCAATACTTAGCATCCTCAATGCTTAGCTTAGAATCCTCAATGCTTAGAATCCTCAATGCTTAGAATCCTCAATGCTTAGCATCCTCAATGCTTAGCATCCTCAATGCCTAGAATCCTCAATGCTTAGCTTAGAAACCTCAATGCTTAGAATCCTCAATGCTTAGAATCCTCAATGCTTAGAATCCTCAATGCTTAGCATCCTCAATGCTTAACTTAGAAAACTCAATGCTTAGCATCCTCAATGCTTAACAGCCTCAATGCTTAGCATCCTCAATGCTTAGCATCCTCAATGCTTAGCATCCTCACTGCTTAGAAACCTCAATGCACAGAGTCCTTAATGCTTAGAAACCTCAATACTTAGCATCCTCAGTGCTTATCTTAGAATCCTCACTGCTTAGAAACCTCAATGCTTAGAATCCTAAGTGCTTAGCATCCTCAACGCGTAGAATCCCCAATGCTTCGAAACCTCAATGCTTAGCATCCTCAATCCTTAGTATGCTCTATGCTTAGCTTAGAATCCTCAATGCTTACAAACCTGAATGCTGAGAAATTTTATTGTTTGAAACCTCATTGCTTAGCATCCCAAATGCTTACAAACCTCAATGCATAGAGGCCTTACTGCTTAGAAAACTCAAAGATTAGAAAACTCAATGCTTGGCTTAGAATCCTCAATGCTTAGAATCCTCAATGCTTAGAATCCTCCATGCTTAGAATCCTCAATGCTTAGAATCCTCAATGCTTAGCATCCTCCATGCATTGCTTAGAATCCTCAATAGTTAGAATCCTCAATGCTTCGCATCCTCAATGCTTAGCTTAGAAACCTCAATGCTTAGCATCCTCAATGCTTAGCATCCTCATTGCTTAGCATCCTCATTGCTTAGCTTAGAATCCTCAAAGCTCAGAATCCTCACTGCTTAGGATCCTCAATGCTTAGCATCCTCCATGCATTGCTTAGAAAACTCAATGAGCAGAATCCTCATTGCTTAGAAATTTTATTGCTCTGAAACCTCAATGCTTAGCAACCCTAATGCTTACAAACCTCATTGCATAGAGGCCTTAATGTTTAGAAACAACAAAGATTAGAAAACTCAATGCTTGGCTTAGAATCCTCAATGCTTAGAATCCTCAATAGTTAGAATCCTCAATGCTTCGCGTCCTCAATGCTTAGCATCCTCAATGCTTAGCATCCTCAATGCTTAGAATCCTCAATGCTTAGAATCCTCAATGCTTAGAATCCTCAATGCTTAGAATGCTCAATGCACAGAGTCCTTAATGCTTAGAAACCTCAATACTTAGCATTTTCAGGGCTTAGCTTAGAATCCTCACTGCTTAGAAACCTGAATTCATAGAATCCTCAATGCTTAGAATCCTCAATGCTAAGCTTAGAAACCTCAATGCTTAGCATCGTCAGTGCTTGGAATCCTCAATCCTTAGCATCCTCAATGCATATCTTAGAATCCTCAAAGCTCAGGATCCTCAATGCTTAGAAACCTCAATGCACAGAGTCCTTAATGCTTAGAAACCTCAATACTTAGAATCCTCAGTGCTTAGCATCCTCAACGCGTAGAATCCCCAATACTTAGAAACCTCAATGCTTAGCATCCTCAATCCTTAGTATGCTCTATGCTTAGCTTAGAATCCTCAATGCTTAGAATCCTCAATGCTTACAAACCTCAATGCTGATAAATTTTATTGTTTGCAACCTCATTGCTTAGCATCCCAAATGCTTACAAACCGCAATGCATAGAGGCCTTTATGCTTAGACACCTCAAAGATTAGAAAACTCAATGCTTGGCTTAGAATCCTCAATGCTTAGAATCCTCAATGCTTAGAATCTTCAATGCTTAGCATCCTCCATGCATTGCTTAGAATCCACAATAGTTAGAATCCTCAATGCTTCGTATCCTCAATGCTTAGCTTAGAAACCTCAATGCTTAGAATCCTCAATGCTTAGAATCCTCAATGCTTACCTTAGAAACCTCAATGCTTAGAATCCTCAATGCTTAGAATCCTTAATGCTGAGAATCCTTAATGCTTAGAATCCTCAATGCTTAGAATCCTCAATGCTTAGAATCCTCAATGCACAGAGTCCTTAATGCTTAGAAACCTCAATACTTAGCATCCTCAATGCTTAGAATCCTCAATGCTTAGAATCCTCAATGCTTAGAATCCTCAATGATTAGAATCCTCAATGCTAAGCTCAGAAACCTCAATCCTTAGCATCCTCAATGCATATCTTAGAATCCTCAAAGCTCAGGATCCTCAATGCTTAGAAACCTCAATGCACAGAGTCCTTAATGCTTAGAAACCTCAATACTTAGCATCCTCAGTGCTTTGCTTAGAATCCTCACTGCTTAGAAACCTGAATGCTTAGAATCCTCAATGCTTAGAATCCTCAATGCTTAGCTTAGAATCCTCAATGCTTAGAATCCTCAATGCTTAGAATCCTCAATGCTTAGAATCCTCAATGCTTGGCATCCTCAATGATTTGTATCCTCAATGCTTAGAATCCTCAATGCTTAGAATCCTCAATGCTTAGAATCCTCAATGCTTAGCATCCTCAATGCTTAGCTTAGAAACTTCAATGCACAGAGTCCTTAATGCTTAGAAACCTCAATGCACAGAGTCCTTAATGCTTAGAAACCTCAATACTTAGCATCCTCAGTGCTTAGCTTAGAATCCTCACTGCTTAGAAACCTGAATGCTTAGAATCCTCAATGCTTAGAATCCTCAATGCTTAGAATCCTCAATGCTTAGCATCCTCAATGCATAGCTTAGAATCCTCAAAGCTCAGGATCCTCAATGCTTAGAAACCTCAAGGCACAGAGTCCTTAATGCTTAGAAACCTCAATACTTAGCATCCTCAGTGCTTAGCTTAGAATCCTTTGCTTAGAAACCTCAATGCTTAGAATCCTCAGTGCATAGCATCCTCAACGCGTAGAATGCCCAATGCTTAGAAACCTCAATGTTTAGAATCCTCAATCCTTAGTATGCTCTATGCTTAGCTTAGAATCCTCAATGCTTAGAATCCTCAATGCTTACAAACCTCAATGCTGAGAAATTTTATTATTTGAAACCTCATTGCTTAGCATCCCAAATGCTTACAAACCTAAATGCATAGATGTCTTAATGCTTAGAAACCTCAAAGATTAGAAAAATCAATGCTTGGGTTAGAATCCTCAATGCTTAGAATCCCCAATGCTTAGAATCCTCAATGCTTAGCATCCTCCATGCATTGCTTAGAATCCTCAATAGCTAGAATCCTCAATGTATAGCATCCTCATTACATAGCTTAGAATCCTCAATGCTTAGCATCCTCAATGCTTAGAATCCTCAATGCTTAGAATCCTCAGTGCTTAGAATCCTCAATGCTTAGAATCCTCAATGCTTAGCATCCTCAATGCTTAGAAACCTCAATGCTTAGAATCCACAATGCCTAGCTTAGAATCCTCAATGCTGAGAATCCTCAATGCTTAGAATCCTCAATGCTTAGAATCCTCAATGCTTAGAAACCTCAATGCACAGAGTCCTTAATGCTTAGAAACCTCAATACTTAGCATCCTCAGTGCTTAGCGTAGAATCCTCACTGCTTAGAAACCTGAATGCTTAGAATCCTCAATGCTTAGATTCCTCGATGCCTAGAATCCTCAATGCTTAGCTTAGAAACCTCAATGCTTAGAATCCTCAATGCTTAACATCCTCAATGCTTAGAATCCTCAATGCTTAGAATCCTCAATGCTTAGAATCCTCAATGCTTAGAAACCTCAATGCACAGAGTCCTTAATGCTTAGAAACCTCAATACTTAGCATCCTCAGTGCTTAGTTTAGAATCCTCACTGCTTAGAAACCTGAGTGCTTAGAATCCTCAATGCTTAGAATCCTCAATGCTTTGAACCCTCAATGCTTAGCATCCTCAGTGCATAGCTTAGAATCCCCAAAGCTCAGGATCCTCAATGCTTAGAAACCTCAATGCACAGAGTCCTTAATGCTTAGAAACCTCAATACTTAGCATTCTCAGTGCTTAGCATAGAATCCTCAATGCTTAGCATCCTCAATGCTTACCATCCTCAGTGCTTAGCATCCTCAACGCGTAGAATCCCCAATGCTTAGAAACCTCAATGCTTAGCATCCTCAATCCTTAGTATGCTCTATGCTTAGCTTAGCATCCTCATTGCTTAGAATCCTCAATGCTTAGAATCCTCATTGCTTAGCATCCTCAATGCTTTGCATCCTCAATGCTTAGAATCCTCAATGCTTAGAATTCTCAACGCTTAGCATCCTCAACGCTTAGCATCCTCAATGCTTAGAATCCTCAATGCTTAGAATCCTCAATGCTTAGCATCCACAATACTTAGCATCCTCAATTCTTAGCATCCTCAATGCTTAGCATCCTCAATGCTTAGAATCCTCAATGCTTAGCTTAGAAACCTCAATGCTTAGAATCCTCAATGCTTAGCATCCTCAATGCTTAGAATCCTCAATGCCTAGCTTAGAATCCTCAATGCTTAGAATCCTCAATGCTTAGAATGCTCAATGCACAGAATCCTTAATGCTTAGAAACCTCAATACTTAGCATCCTCAGTGCTTAGCTTACAATCCTCACTGCTTAGAAACCTGAATGCTTAGAATCCTCAATTCTTAGAATCCTCAATGCTAAGCTTAGAAACCTCAATGCTTAGCATCCTCAATGTTTAGAAACCTCAATTCTTAGCATCCTCAATGCTTAGAAACCTCAATGCTTAGAATCCTCAATGCTTAGAATCCTCAATGCTTAGAATCCTCAATGCCTAGCTTAGAATCCTCAATGCTTAGAATCCTCAATGCTTAGAATGCTCAATGCACAGAGTCCTTAATGCTTAGAAATCTCAATACTTAGCATCCTCAGTGCTTAGCTTAGAATCCTCACTGCTTAGAAACCTGAATGCTTAGAATCCTCAATGCTACGCTTAGAATCCTCAATGCTTAGTATCCTCAGTGCTTAGCATCCTCAATCCTTAGCAACCTCAATGCATATCTTAGAATCCTCAAAGCTCAGGATCCTCAATGCTTAGAAACCTCAATGCACAGAGTCCATAATGCTGAGAAACCTCAATACTTAGAATCCTCAGTGCTTAGCATCCTCAACGCGTAGAATCCCCAATGCTTAGCATCCTCAATGCTTAGCATCCTCAATCCTTAGTATGCTCTATGCTTAGCTTAGAATCCTCAATGCTTAGAATCCTCAATGCTTACAAACCTCAATGCTGAGAAATTTTATTGTTTGAAACCTCATTGCTTAGCATCCCAAATGCTTACAAACCTCAATGCATAGAGGCCTTAATGCTTAGAAACCTCAAAGATTAGAAAACTCAATGCTTGGCTTAGAATCCTCAATGCTTAGAATCCTCAATGCTTAGTATCTTCAATGCTTAGCATCCTCCATGCATTGCTTAGAATCCTCAATGCTTAGAATCCTCAATGCTTCGCATCCACAATGCTTAGTTTAGATACCTCAATGCTTAGAATCCTCAATGCTTAGCATCCTCATTGCTTAGCATCCTCATTGCTTAGCTTAGAATCCTCAAAGCTCAGAATCCTCACTGCTTAGGAACCTCAATGCTTAGCATCCTCCATGCATTGCTTAGAAACCTCAATGCGCAGAATCCTCATTGCTTAGAAATTTTACTGCTCTGAAACGTCAATGCTTAGCAACCCTAATGCTTACAAACCTCAGTGCATAGAGGGCTTAATGTCTAGAAACAACAAAGATTAGAAAACTCAATGCTTGGCTTAGAATCCTCAATGCTTACCATCCTCAATGCTTAGCATCCTCAATGCATAGCATCCTCAAATCCTAGAATCCTCAATGCTTAGCATCCTCAATGCGTAGAATCCTCAATGTTTAGAATCCTCAATGCCTAGCTTAGAATCCTCAATAGTTAGAATACTCAATGCTTCGCATCCTCAATGCTTAGCTTATAAACCTCAATACTTAGAATCCTCAATGCTTAGCATCCTCATTACATAGCTTAGAATCCTCAATGCTTAGAATCCTCAATGCTTAGCATCCTCAATGCTTAGAATCCTCAATGCTTAGAATCCTCAATGCTTAGCATCCTCAATGCTTCCCATCCTCAATGCTTACCATCCTCAATGCTTACCATCCTCAATGCTTAGCATCCTCAATGCTTAGCATCCTCAATGCTTAGCATCCTCAATGCTTTGTTTAGAAACCTCAATGCTTAGAATCCTCAATGCTTAGCATCCTCAATGCCTAGCTTAGAATCCTCAATACTTAGAATCCTCAATGCTTAGAATCCTCAATGCTTAGCATCCTCAATGCTTAGAATCCTCAATGCTTAGCATCCTCAATGCTTAGAATCCTCCATGCTTGGCATAGAAACATCAGTGCTTAGAATTCTCAATGCTTAGAATCCTCAATGCTTAGAATCCTCAATGCCTAGATTAGAATCCTCAATGCTTAGAATCCTCAATGCTTAGAATCCTCAGTGCTTAGAATCCTCAATGCTTAGAATCCTCAATGCTTAGCATCCTCAATGCATAGCATCCTCAATGCATAGCATCTTCAATGCATAGCTTAGAAAACTCAATGCTTAGAATCCTCAATGCTTAACATCCTCAATGTTTAGAATCCTCAATGCATAGCTTAGAATCCTCAATGCTTAGAATCCTCAATGCTTAGCATCCACAATACTTAGCATCCTCAATTCTTAGCATCCTCAATGCTTAGCATCCTCAATGCTTAGAATCCTCAATGCTTAGCTTAGAAACCTCAATGCTTAGAATCCTCAATGCTTAGCATCCTCAATGCTTAGAATCCTCAATGCCTAGCTTAGAATCCTCAATGCTTAGAATCCTCAATGCTTAGAATGCTCAATGCACAGAATCCTTAATGCTTAGAAACCTCAATACTTAGCATCCTCAGTGCTTAGCTTACAATCCTCACTGCTTAGAAACCTGAATGCTTAGAATCCTCAATTCTTAGAATCCTCAATGCTAAGCTTAGAAACCTCAATGCTTAGCATCCTCAATGTTTAGAAACCTCAATTCTTAGCATCCTCAATGCTTAGAAACCTCAATGCTTAGAATCCTCAATGCTTAGAATCCTCAATGCTTAGAATCCTCAATGCCTAGCTTAGAATCCTCAATGCTTAGAATCCTCAATGCTTAGAATGCTCAATGCACAGAGTCCTTAATGCTTAGAAATCTCAATACTTAGCATCCTCAGTGCTTAGCTTAGAATCCTCACTGCTTAGAAACCTGAATGCTTAGAATCCTCAATGCTACGCTTAGAATCCTCAATGCTTAGTATCCTCAGTGCTTAGCATCCTCAATCCTTAGCAACCTCAATGCATATCTTAGAATCCTCAAAGCTCAGGATCCTCAATGCTTAGAAACCTCAATGCACAGAGTCCATAATGCTGAGAAACCTCAATACTTAGAATCCTCAGTGCTTAGCATCCTCAACGCGTAGAATCCCCAATGCTTAGCATCCTCAATGCTTAGCATCCTCAATCCTTAGTATGCTCTATGCTTAGCTTAGAATCCTCAATGCTTAGAATCCTCAATGCTTACAAACCTCAATGCTGAGAAATTTTATTGTTTGAAACCTCATTGCTTAGCATCCCAAATGCTTACAAACCTCAATGCATAGAGGCCTTAATGCTTAGAAACCTCAAAGATTAGAAAACTCAATGCTTGGCTTAGAATCCTCAATGCTTAGAATCCTCAATGCTTAGTATCTTCAATGCTTAGCATCCTCCATGCATTGCTTAGAATCCTCAATGCTTAGAATCCTCAATGCTTCGCATCCACAATGCTTAGTTTAGATACCTCAATGCTTAGAATCCTCAATGCTTAGCATCCTCATTGCTTAGCATCCTCATTGCTTAGCTTAGAATCCTCAAAGCTCAGAATCCTCACTGCTTAGGAACCTCAATGCTTAGCATCCTCCATGCATTGCTTAGAAACCTCAATGCGCAGAATCCTCATTGCTTAGAAATTTTACTGCTCTGAAACGTCAATGCTTAGCAACCCTAATGCTTACAAACCTCAGTGCATAGAGGGCTTAATGTCTAGAAACAACAAAGATTAGAAAACTCAATGCTTGGCTTAGAATCCTCAATGCTTACCATCCTCAATGCTTAGCATCCTCAATGCATAGCATCCTCAAATCCTAGAATCCTCAATGCTTAGCATCCTCAATGCGTAGAATCCTCAATGTTTAGAATCCTCAATGCCTAGCTTAGAATCCTCAATAGTTAGAATACTCAATGCTTCGCATCCTCAATGCTTAGCTTATAAACCTCAATACTTAGAATCCTCAATGCTTAGCATCCTCATTACATAGCTTAGAATCCTCAATGCTTAGAATCCTCAATGCTTAGCATCCTCAATGCTTAGAATCCTCAATGCTTAGAATCCTCAATGCTTAGCATCCTCAATGCTTCCCATCCTCAATGCTTACCATCCTCAATGCTTACCATCCTCAATGCTTAGCATCCTCAATGCTTAGCATCCTCAATGCTTAGCATCCTCAATGCTTTGTTTAGAAACCTCAATGCTTAGAATCCTCAATGCTTAGCATCCTCAATGCCTAGCTTAGAATCCTCAATACTTAGAATCCTCAATGCTTAGAATCCTCAATGCTTAGCATCCTCAATGCTTAGAATCCTCAATGCTTAGCATCCTCAATGCTTAGAATCCTCCATGCTTGGCATAGAAACATCAGTGCTTAGAATTCTCAATGCTTAGAATCCTCAATGCTTAGAATCCTCAATGCCTAGATTAGAATCCTCAATGCTTAGAATCCTCAATGCTTAGAATCCTCAGTGCTTAGAATCCTCAATGCTTAGAATCCTCAATGCTTAGCATCCTCAATGCATAGCATCCTCAATGCATAGCATCTTCAATGCATAGCTTAGAAAACTCAATGCTTAGAATCCTCAATGCTTAACATCCTCAATGTTTAGAATCCTCAATGCATAGCTTAGAATCCTCAATGCTTAGAATCCTCAATGCTTAGCATCCTCAATCCTTAGTATGCTCTTTGCTTAGCTTAGAATCCTCAATGCTTAGAATCCTCAATGCTTACAAACCTCAATGCTGAGAAATTTTATTGTTTGAAACTTCATTGTTTAGCATCCCAAATGCTTACAAACCTCAATGCATAGAGGCCTTAATGCTTAGAAACCTCAAAGATTAGAAAACTCAATGCTTGGCTTAGAATCCTCAATGCTTAGAATCCTCAATGCTTAGAATCCTCCATGCATAGCTTAGAATCCTCAATGCTTAGAATCCTCAATGCTTAGTATCCTCCATGCATTGCTTAGAATCCTCAATAGTTAGAATCCTCAATGTTTCGCATCCTCAATGCTTAGCTTAGAAACCTCAATGCTTAGAATCCTCAATGCTTAGCTTCCTCATTGCTTAGCATCCTCATTGCTTAGCATCCTCATTGCTTAGCTTAGAATCCTCAAAGCTCAGAATCCTCACTGCTTAGGAACCTCAATGCTTAGCATTCTCCATGCATTGCATTGAAACCTCAATGCGCAGAATCCTCATTGCTTAGAAATTTTATTGCTCTGAAACCTCAATGCTGAGCAACCCTAATGCTTACAAACCTCATTGCATAGAGGGCTTAATGTTTAGAAACAACAAAGATTAGAAAACTCAATGCTTGGCTTAGAATCCACAATGCTTAGCATCCTCAATGCTTAGAATCCTCAATGCTTAGAATCCTCAATGCTTAGCATCCTCAATGCATATCTTAGAATCCTCAAAGCTCAGGATCCTCAATGCTTAGAAACCTCAATGCACAGAGTCCTTAATGCTTAGAAACCTCAATACTTAGAATCCTCAGTGCTTAGCATCCTCAACGCGTAGAATCCCCAATAATTAGAAACCTCAATGCTTAGCATCCTCAATCCTTAGTATGCTCTATGCTTAGCTTAGAATCCTCAATGCTTAGAATCCTCAATGCTTACAAACCTCAATGCTGAGAAATTTTATTGTTTGCAACCTCATTGCTTAGCATCCCAAATGCTTACAAACCGCAATGCATAGAGGCCTTAATGCTTAGACACCTCAAAGATTAGAAAACTCAATGCTTGGCTTAGAATCCTCAATGCTTAGAATCCTCAATGCTTAGAATCTTCAATGCTTAGCATCTTCCATGCATTGCTTAGAATCCACAATAGTTAGAATCCTCAATGCTTCGTATCATCAATGCTTAGCTTAGAAACCTCAATGCTTAGAATCCTCAATGCTTACCTTAGAAACCTCAATGCTTAGAATCCGCAATGCTTAGAATCCTTAATGCTGAGAATCCTTAATGCTTAGAATCCTCAATGCTTAGAATCCTCAATGCTTAGAATCCTCAATGCTTAGAATCCTCAATGCTTAGAAACCTCAATACTTAGCATCCTCAATGCTTAGAATCCTCAATGCTTAGAATCCTCAATGCTTAGAATCCTCAATGATTAGAATCCTCAATGCTAAGCTCAGAAACCTCAATCCTTTGCATCCTCAATGCATATCTTAGAATCCTCAAAGCTCAGGATCCTCAATGCTTAGAAACCTCAATGCACAGAGTCCTTAATGCTTAGAAACCTCAATACTTAGCATCCTCAGTGCTTTGCTTAGAATCCTCACTGCTTAGAAACCTGAATGCTTAGAATCCTCAATGCTTAGAATCCTCAATGCTTAGCTTAGAATCCTCAATGCTTAGAATCCTCAATGCTTAGAATCCTCAATGCTTAGAATCCTCAATGCTTGGCATCCTCAATGATTTGTATCCTCAATGCTTAGAATCCTCAATGCTTAGAATCCTCAATGCTTAGAATCCTCAATGCTTAGCATCCTCAATGCTTAGCTTAGAAACTTCAATGCACAGAGTCCTTAATGCTTAGAAACCTCAATGCACAGAGTCCTTAATGCTTAGAAACCTCAATACTTAGCATCCTCAGTGCTTAGCTTAGAATCCTCACTGCTTAGAAACCTGAATGCTTAGAATCCTCAATGCTTAGAATCCTCAATGCTTAGAATCCTCAATGCTTAGCATCCTCAATGCATAGCTTAGAATCCTCAAAGCTCAGGATCCTCAATGCTTAGAAACCTCAAGGCACAGAGTCCTTAATGCTTAGAAACCTCAATACTTAGCATCCTCAGTGCTTAGCTTAGAATCCTTTGCTTAGAAATCTCAATGCTTAGAATCCTCAGTGCATAGCATCCTCAACGCGTAGAATGCCCAATGCTTAGAAACCTCAATGTTTAGAATCCTCAATCCTTAGTATGCTCTATGCTTAGCTTAGAATCCTCAATGCTTAGAATCCTCAATGCTTACAAACCTCAATGCTGAGAAATTTTATTATTTGAAACCTCATTGCTTAGCATCCCAAATGCTTACAAACCTAAATGCATAGATGTCTTAATGCTTAGAAACCTCAAAGATTAGAAAAATCAATGCTTGGGTTAGAATCCTCAATGCTTAGAATCCCCAATGCTTAGAATCCTCAATGCTTAGCATCCTCCATGCATTGCTTAGAATCCTCAATAGCTAGAATCCTCAATGTATAGCATCCTCATTACATAGCTTAGAATCCTCAATGCTTAGCATCCTCAATGCTTAGAATCCTCAATGCTTAGAATCCTCAATGCATAGAATCCTCAATGCTGAGAATCCTCAATGCTTAGCATCCTCAATGCTTAGAAACCTCAATGCTTAGAATCCACAATGCCTAGCTTAGAATCCTCAATGCTGAGAATCCTCAATGCTTAGAATCCTCAATGCTTAGAAACCTCAATGCACAAAGTCCTTAATGCTTAGAAACCTCAGTACTTAGCATCCTCAGTGCTTAGCGTAGAATCCTCACTGCTTAGAAACCTGAATGCTTAGAATCCTCAATGCTTAGATTCCTCGATGCCTAGAATCCTCAATGCTTAGCTTAGAAACCTCAATGCTTAGAATCCTCAATGCTTAACATCCTCAATGCTTAGAATCCTCAATGCTTAGAATCCTCAATGCTTAGAATCCTCAATGCTTAGAATCCTCAATGCTTAGAAACCTCAATGCACAGAGACCTTAATGCTTAGAAACCTCAATACTTAGCATCCTCAGTGCTTAGCTTAGAATCCTCACTGCTTAGAAACCTGAGTGCTTAGAATCCTCAATGCTTAGAATCCTCAATGCTTTGAACCCTCAATGCTTAGCATCCTCAATGCATAGCTTAGAATCCCCAAAGCTCAGGATCCTCAATGCTTAGAAACCTCAATGCACAGAGTCCTTAATGCTTAGAAACCTCAATACTTAGCATTCTCAGTGCTTAGCATAGAATCCTCACTGCTTAGAAACCTCAATGCTTATAATGATCAGTGCTTAGCATCCTCAACGCGTAGAATCCCCAATGCTTAGAAACCTCAATGCTTAGCATCCTCAATCCTTAGTATGCTCTATGCTTAGCTTAGCATCCTCATTGCTTAGAATCCTCAATGCTTAGAATCCTCAATGCTTAGAATCCTCAATGCTTAGCATCCTCAATGCTTTGCATCCTCAATGCTTAGAATCCTCAATGCTTAGAATTCTCAACGCTTAGCATCCTCAACGCTTAGCATCCTCAATGCTTAGAATCCTCAATGCGTAGAATCCTCAATGCTTAGCATCCTCAATACTTAGCATCCTCAATTCTTAGCATCCTCAATGCTTAGCATCCTCAATGCTTAGAATCCTCAATGCTTAGCTTAGAAACCTCAATGCTTAGAATCCTCAATGCTTAGCATCCTCAATGCTTAGAATCCTCAATGCCTAGCTTAGAATCCTCAGTGCTTAGAATCCTCAATGCTTAGAATGCTCAATGCACAGAATCCTTAATGCTTAGAAACCTCAATACTTAGCATCCTCAGTGCTTAGCTTACAATCCTCACTGCTTAGAAACCTGAATGCTTAGAATCCTCAATGCTTAGAATCCTCAATGCTAAGCTTAGAAACCTCAATGCTTAGCATCCTCAATGCTTAGAAACCTCAATTCTTAGCATCCTCAATGCTTAGAAACCTCAATGCTTAGAATCCTCAATGCTTAGAATCCTCAATGCTTAGAATCCTCAATGCCTAGCTTAGAATACTCAATGCTTAGAATCCTCAATGCTTAGAATGCTCAATGCACAGAGTCCTTAATGCTTAGAAACCTCAATACTTAGCATCCTCAGTGCTTAGCTTAGAATCCTCACTGCTTAGAAACCTGAATGCTTAGAATCCTCAATGCTACGCTTAGAAACCTCAATGCTTAGTATCCTCAATGCTTAGCATCCTCAATCCTTAGCAACCTCAATGCATATCTTAGAATCCTCAAAGCTCAGGATCCTCAATGCTTAGAAACCTCAATGCACAGAGTCCATAATGCTGAGAAACCTCAATACTTAGAATCCTCAGTGCTTAGCATCCTCAACGCGTAGAATCCCCAATGCTTAGAAACCTCAATGCTTAGCATCCTCAATCCTTAGCTTAGAAAACTCAATGCTTAGAATCCTCAATGCTTAACATCCTCAATGTTTAGAATCCTCAATGCATAGCTTAGAATCCTCAATGCTTAGAATCCTCAATGCTTAGCATCCTCAATCCTTAGTATGCTCTATGCTTAGCTTAGAATCCTCAATGCTTAGAATCCTCAATGCTTACAAACCTCAATGCTGAGAAATTTTATTGTTTGAAACCTCATTGCTTAGCATCCCAAATGCTTACAAACCTCAATGCATAGAGGCCTTAATGCTTAGAAACCTCAAAGATTAGAAAACTCAATGCTTGGCAAAGAATCCTCTATGCTTAGAATCCTCAATGCTTAGAATCCTCAATGCTTAGAATCCTCAATGCTTAGGAACCTCAATGCACAGAGTCCTTAATGCTTAGAAACCTCAATACTTAGCATCCTCAGTGCTTAGCTTAGAATCCTCACTGCTTAGAAACCTCAATGCTTAGAATCCTCAGTGCTTAGCATCCTCAATGCGTAGAATCCCCAATGCTTAGAAACCTCAATGCTTAGCATCCTCAATCCTTAGTATGCTCTATGCTTAGCTTAGAATCCTCAATGCTTAGAATCCTCAATGCTTAGCATCCTCAATGCTTTGTATCCCCATTACATAGCTTAGAATCCTCAATGCTTAGCATCCTCAATGCTTAGCATCCTCATTGCTTAGCTTCGAATCCTCAAAGCTCAGAATCGTCACTGCTTAGGAACCTCAATGCTTAGCATCCTCCATGCATTGCTTAGAAACCTCAATGCGTAGAATCCTCATTGCTTAGAAATTTTATTGCTCTGAAACCTCAATGCTTAGCATCCCTAACGCTTAAAAACCTCAGTGCATAGAGGCCTTAATGTTTAGAAACAGCAAAGATTAGAAAACTCAATGCTTGGATTAGAATCCTCAATGTTTAGTATCCTCAATGCATAGAATCCTCAATGCTTAGCATCCTCAATGCTTAGCATCCTCATTACATAGCTTAGAATCCTCAATGCTTGGAATCCTCAATGCTTAGCATCCTCAATGCTTGGAATCCTCAATGCTTAGAATCCTCAATGCTTAGAATCCTCAATGCTTAGAATCCTCAATGCTTAGCATACTCAATGCTTGGAATCCTCAATGCTTGGAATCCTCAATGCTTAGTATCCTCAATGCTTAGAAACCTCAATGCTTAGCATCCTCAATGCTTAGAAACCTCAATGCACAGAGTCCTTAATTCTTAGAAACCTCAATACTTAGCATTCTCAGTGCTTAGCTTAGAATCCTCAATGCTTAACATCCTCAATGTTTAGATACCTCAGTGCATAGCTTAAAATCCTCAATGCATAGCATTCTCAATGCTTAGAAACCTCAATACTTAGCATCCTCAATGCTTAGCATCCTCGATGCATATCTTAGAATCCTCAAAGCTCAGTATCCTCAATGCTTAGAAACCTTAATGCACAGAGTTCTTAATGCTTAGAAACCTCAATACTTAGCATCCTCATTGCTTAGCTTAGAATCCTCACTGCTTAGAAACCTCAATGCTTAGAATCCTCAGTGCTTAGCATCCTCAACGCGTAGAATCCTCAATGCTTAGCATCCTCCATGCATAGCTTAGCATCCTCAATGCTTAGAATCCTCAATGCTTAGCATCCTCAATGCTTAGCATCCTCAATGCCTAGAATCCTCAATGCTTAGAATCCTCAGTGCTTTGCATCCTCAATGCTTAGCATCCTCAATGCTTAGCATCCTCAATGCTTAGAAACCTCAATACTTTGCTTAGAATCCTCAAGTCTTAGCATCCTCAATGCTTAGCATCCTCAATGCCTAGAATCCTCAATGCTTAGAATCCTCAATGCTTTGCATCCTCAATGCTTAGCATCCTCAAAGCTTAGCATCCTCAATGCTTAGAAACCTCAATGCTTAGCATCCTCAATGCTTAGCATCCTCAATGCTTAGAATCCTCCATGCTTAGCTTAGAATCCTCAATGCTTAGAATCCTCAATGCTTAGAATCCTCAATGCTTAGAATCCTCAATGCCTAGATTAGAATCCTCAATGCTTAGAATCCTCAATGCTTAGAATCCTCAAAGCTTAGAATCCTCAATGCTTAGAATCCTCAATGCTTAGCATCCTCAATGCTTAGCTTAGAAAACTCAATGCTTAGAATCCTCAATGCTTAACATCCTCAATGTTTAGAATCCTCAATGCATAGCTTAGAATCCTCAATGCTTAGAATCCTCAATGCTTAGCATCCTCAATCCTTAGTATGCTCTATGCTTAGCTTAGAATCCTCAATGCTTAGAATCCTCAATGCTTACAAACCTCAATGCTGAGAAATTTTATTGTTTGAAACCTCATTGCTTAGCATCCCAAATGCTTACAAACCTCAATACATAGAGGCCTTAATGCTTAGAAACCTCAAAGATTAGAAAACTCAATGCTTGGCTAAGAATCCTCTATGCTTAGAATCCTCAATGCTTAGAATCCTCCATGCATAGCTTAGAATCCTCAATGCTTAGCATCCTCAATGCTTAGCATCCTCAATGCTTAGCATCCTCAATGCTTAGTATCCTCAATGCTTAGAAACCTGAATGCTTTGCTTAGAAACATCAATGCTAAGAATCCTCAATGCCTAGCTTAGAATCCTCAATACTTAGAATCCTCAATGCTTAGAATCCTCAATGCTTAGCATCCTCAATGCTTAGCATCCTCAATGCTTAGCATCCTCAATGCTTAGCTTCCTCAATGCTTAGCATCCTCAATACTTAGAATCCTCCATGCTCAGCTTAGAAACCTCAATGCTTAGAATCCTCAAGGCTTAGAATCCTCAATGCTTAGAATCCTCAATGCCTAGATTAGAATCCTAAATGCTTAGAATCCTCAATGCTTAGAATCCTCAATGCTTTGAATCCTCAATGCTTAGAATCCTCAATGCTTAGCATCCTCAATGCTTAGCTTAGAAATCTCAATGCTTAGAATCCTCAATGCTTAACATCCTCAATGTTTAGAATCCTCAATGCATAGCTTAGAATCCTCAATGCTTAGAATCCTCAATGCTTAGCATCCTCAATCCTTAGTATGCTCTATGCTTAGCTTAGAATCCTCAATGCTTAGAATCCTCAATGCTTACAAACATCAATGCTGAGAAATTTTATTGTTTGAAACCTCATTGCTTAGCATCCCAAATGCTTAGAAACCTCAATGCATAGAGGCCTTAATGCTTAGAAACCTCAAAGATTAGAAAATTCAATGCTAGGCTTAGAATCCTCATAGCTTAGAATCCTCAATGCTTAGAATCCTCCATGCTTAGAATCCTCAATGCTTAGCATCCTCAATGCTTAGCTTGGAAAACTCAATGCTTAGAATCCTCAATGCTTAGAAACCTCAATGCACAGAATCCTTAATGCTTAGAAACCTCAATACTTAGCATCCTAAGAGCTTAGCTTAGAATCCTCACTGCTTAGAAACCTGAATGCTTAGAATCCTCAATGCTTAGAATCCTCAATGCTTAGAATCCTCAATGCTTAGAATACTCAATGCTTAGCATCCTCAATGCTTAGAATCCTCAATGCTTAGCATCCCCAAATCTTAGAATCCTCAATGCTTAGCATCCTCAATGCTTAGCATCCTCAATGCTTAGCATCCTCAATGCTTAGTATGCTCTATGCTTAGAATCCTCACTGCTTAGCATCCTCAATGCTTACCATCCTCAATGCTTAGCATCCTCAATGCTTACCATCCTCAATGCTTAGCATCCTCAATGCTTAGAATCCTCAATGCTTAGAATCCTCAATGCTTAGAATCCTCAATGCTTAGAATCCTCCATGCGTTGCTTAGAATCCTCAATAGTTAGAATCCTCAATGCTTCGCATCCTCAATGCTTAGCATAGAAACCTCAATACTTAGAATCCTCAATGCTTAGCATCCTCATTACATAGCTTAGAATCCTCAATGCTTAGAATCCTCAATGCTTAGCATCCTCAATGCTTAGCATCCTCAATGCTTAGAATCCTCAATGCTTAGAATCCTCAATGGTTAGCATCCTCAATGCTTAGCATCCTCAATGCTTAGCATCCTCAATGCTTTGCTTAGAAACCTCAGTGCTTAGAATCCTCAATGCTTAGAATCCTCAATGCCTAGCTTAGAATCCTCAATGCTTAGAATCCTCAATGCTTAGAATCCTCAATGCTTAGAATCCTCAATGCTTAGAATCCTCAATGCTTAGCATCCTCAATGCTTAGCATCCTCAATGCTTAGCATCCTCAAAGCTTAGAATCCTCAATGCTTACCATCCTCAATGCTTAGCATCCTCAATGCTTAGCATCCTCAATGCTTAGAATCCTCAATGCTTAGCATCCTCAATGCTTAGCATCCTCAATGCTTTGCATAGAAACCTCAGTGCTTAGAATCCTCAATGCTTAGAATCCTCAATGCCTAGCTTAGAATCCTCAATGCTTAGAATCCTTAATGCTTAGAATCCTCAATGCTTAGAATCCTCAATGCTTAGAATCCTCAATGCTTAGCATCCTCAATGCTTAGCATCCTCAATGCTTAGCATCCTCAATACTTAGCATCCTCAATACTTAGCATCCTCCATGCTTAGCTTAGAATCCTCAATGCTTAGAATCCTCAATGCTTAGAATCCTCAATGCTTAGCATCCTCAATGCTTAGCTTAGAAAACTCAATGCTTAGAATCCTCAATGCTTAACATCCTCAATGTTTAGAATCCTCAATGCATAGCTTAGAATCCTCAATGCTTAGAATCCTCAATGCTTAGCATCCTCAATCCTTAGTATGCTCTATGCTTAGCTTAGAATCCTCAATGCTTAGAATCCTCAATGCTTACAAACCTCAATGCTGAGAAATTTTATTGTTTGAAACGTCATTGCTTAGCATCCCAAATGCTTACAAACCTCAATACATAGAGGCCTTAATGCTTAGAAACCACAAAGATTAGAAAACTCAATGCTTGGCTTAGAATCCTCAATGCTTAGAATCCTCAATGCTTAGAATCTTCCATGCATAGCTTAGAATCCTCAATGCTTAGAATCCTCAATGCTTAGCATTCTCCATGCATTGCTTAGAATCCTCAATAGTTAGAATCCTCAATGCTTCGCATCCTCAATGCTTAGCTTAGAAACCTCAATGCTTAGAATCCTCAATGCTTAGCATCCTCAATGCTTAGCATCCTCAATGCTTAGCATCCTCAATGCTTAGAAACCTGAATGCTTTGCTTAGAAACCTCAATGCTTAGAATCCTCAATGTTTAGAATCCTCAATGCTTAGAATCCACAATGCTTAGCATCCTCAATGCTTAGCATCCTCAATGCTTAGCATCCTCAATACTTAGAATCCTCCATGCTCAGCTTAGAAACCTCAATGCTTAGAATCCTCAAGGCTTAGAATCCTCAATGCTTAGAATCCTCAATGCCTACATTAGAATACTAAATGCTTAGAATCCTCAATGCCTAGAATCCTCAATGCTTAGAATCCTCAATGCTTTGCATCCTCAATGCTTAGCATCCTCAAAGCTTAGCATCCTCAATGCTTAGAAACCTCAATGCTTAGCATCCTCAATGCTTAGCATCCTCAATGCTTAGAATCCTCCATGCTTAGCTTAGAAACCTCAATGCTTAGAATCCTCAATGCTTAGAATCCTCAATGCTTAGAATCCTCAATGCCTAGATTAGAATCCTCAATGCTTAGAATCCTCAATGCTTAGAATCCTCAAAGCTTAGAATCCTCAATGCTTAGAATCCTCAATGCTGAGCATCCTCAATGCTTAGCTTAGAAAACTCAATGCTTAGAATCCTCAATGCTTAACATCCTCAATGTTTAGAATCCTCAATGCATAGCTTAGAATCCTCAATGCTTAGAATCCTCAATGCTTAGCATCCTCAATTCTTAGTATGCTCTATGCTTAGCTTAGAATCCTCAATGCTTAGAATCCTCAATGCTTACAAACCTCAATGCTGAGAAATTTTATTGTTTGAAACCTCATTGCTTAGCATCCCAAATTCTTACAAACCTCAATACATAGAGGCCTTAATGCTTAGAAACCTCAAAGATTAGAAAACTCAATGCTTGGCTTAGAATGCTCTATGCTTAGAATCCTCAATGCTTAGAATCCTCCATGCATAGCTTAGAATCCTCAATGCTTAGCATCCTCAATGCTTAGCATCCTCAATGCTTAGCATCCTCAATGCTTAGTATCCTCAATGCTTAGAAACCTGAATGCTTTGCTTAGAAACATCAATGCTTAGAATCCTCAATGCCTAGCTTAGAATGCTCAATACTTAGAATCCTCAATGCTTAGAATCCTCAATGCTTAGCATCCTCAATGCTTAGCATCCTCAATGCTTAGCATCCTCAATGCTTAGCATCCTCAATACTTAGAATCCTCCATGCTCAGCTTAGAAACCTCAATGCTTAGAATCCTCAAGGCTTAGAATCCTCAATGCTTAGAATCCTCAATGCCTAGATTAGAATCCTAAATGCTTAGAATCCTCAATGCTTAGAATCCTCAATGCTTAGAATCCTCAATGCTTAGAATCCTCAATGCTTAGCTTAGAAATCTCAATGCTTAGAATCCTCAATGCTTAACATCCTCAATGTTTAGAATCCTCAATGCATAGCTTAGAATCCTCAATGCTTAGAATCCTCAATGCTTAGCATCCTCAATCCTTAGTATGCTCTATGCTTAGCTTAGAATCCTCAGTGCTTAGAATCCTCAATGCTTACAAACATCAATGCTGAGAAATTTTATTGTTTGAAACCTCATTGCTTAGCATCCCAAATGCTTAGAAACCTCAATGCATAGAGGCCTTAATGCTTAGAAACCTCAAAGATTAGAAAATTCAATGCTTGGCTTAGAATCCTCATAGCTTAGAATCTTCAATGCTTAGAATCCTCAATGCTTAGAATCCTCAATGCTTAGAAACCTCAATGCACAGAATCCTTAATGCTTAGAAACCTCAATACTTAGCATCCTAAGAGCTTAGCTTAGAATCCTCACTGCTTAGAAACCTGAATGCTTAGAATCCTCAATGCTTAGAATCCTCAATGCTTAGAATCCTCAATGCTTAGAATACTCAATGCTTAGCATCCTCAATGCTTAGAATCCTCAATGCTTAGCATCCCCAAATCTTAGAATCCTCAATGCTTAGCATCCTCAATGCTTAGCATCCTCAATGCTTAGTATGCTCTATGCTTAGAATCCTCACTGCTTAGCATCCTCAATGCTTACCATCCTCAATGCTTAGCATCCTCAATGCTTACCATCCTCAATGCTTAGCATCCTCAATGCTTACCAATCTCAATGCTTAGCATCCTCAATGCTTAGAATCCTCAATGCTTAGAATCCTCCATGCCTTGCTTAGAATCCTCAGTAGTTAGAATCCTCAATGCTTCGCATCCTCAATGCTTAGCATAGAAACCTCAATACTTAGAATCCTCACTGCTTAGCATCCTCATTACATAGCTTAGAATCCTCAATGTTTAGAATCCTCAATGCTTAGCATCCTCAATGCTTAGCATCCTCAATGCTTAGCATCCTCAAAGCTTAGAATCCTCAATGCTTACCATCCTCAATGCTTAGCATCCTCAATGCTTAGCATCCTCAATGCTTAGAATCCTCAATGCTTAGCATCCTCAATGCTTAGCATCCTCAATGCTTAGCATCCTCAATGCTTTGCATCCTCAATACTTAGCATCCTCAATGGTTAGACTCCTCCATGCTTAGCTTAGAAACCTCAATGCTTAGAATCCTCAATGCTTAGAATCCTCAATGCTTAGAATCCTCAATGCCTAGATTTGAATTTTCAATGCTTAGAATCCTCAATGCTTAGAATCCTCAATGCTTAGAATCCTCAATGCTTAGAATCCTCAATGCTTAGCATCCTCAATGCTTAGCTTAGAAAACTCAATGCTTAGAATCCTCAATGCTTAACATCCTCAATGTTTAGAATCTTCAATGCATAGCTTAGAATCCTCAATGCTTAGCATCCTCAATGCTTACCATCCTCAATCCTTAGTATGCTCTATGCTTAGCTTAGAATTCTCAATGCTTAGAATCCTCAATGCTTACAAACCTCAATGCTGAGAAATTTTATTGTTTGAAACCTCATTGCTTAGCATCCCTAATGCTTACAAACCTCAATGCATAGAGGCCTTAATGCTTAGAAACCTCAAAGATTAGAAAACTCAATGCTTGGCTTAGAATCCTCTATGCTTAGAATCCTCAATGCTTAGAATCCTCCATGCATAGCTTAGAATCCTCAATGCTTAGCATCCTCAATGCTTAGCATCCTCAATGCTTAGCATCCTCAATGCTTAGTATCCTCAATGCTTAGAAACCTGAAAGCTTTGCTTAGAAACATCAATGCTTAGAATCCTCAATGCCTAGCTTAGAATCCTCAATACTTAGAATCCTCAATGCTTAGAATCCTCAATGCTTAGCATCCTCAATGCTTAGCATCCTCAATGCTTAGCATCCTCAATGCTTAGCTTCCTCAATGCTTAGCATCCTCAATACTTAGAATCCTCCATGCTCAGCTTAGAAACCTCAATGCTTAGAATCCTCAATGCTTAGAATCCTCAATGCTTAGAATCCTCAATGCTTAGCATCCTCAATGCTTAGCTTAGAAATCTCAATGCTTCAAATCCTCAATGCTTAACATCCTCAATGTTTAGAATCCTCAATGCATAGCTTAGAATCCTCAATGCTTAGAATCCTCAATGCTTAGCATCCTCAATCCTTAGTATGCTCTATGCTTAGCTTAGAATCCTCAGTGCTTAGAATCCTCAATGCTTACAAACATCAATGCTGAGAAATTTTATTGTTTGAAACCTCATTGCTTAGCATCCCAAATGCTTAGAAACCTCAATGCATAGAGGCCTTAATGCTTAGAAACCTCAAAGATTAGAAAATTCAATGCTTGGCTTAGAATCCTCATAGCTTAGAATCTTCAATGCTTAGAATCCTCAATGCTTAGAATCCTCAATGCTTAGAAACCTCAATGCACAGAATCCTTAATGCTTAGAAACCTCAATACTTAGCATCCTAAGAGCTTAGCTTAGAATCCTCACTGCTTAGAAACCTGAATGCTTAGAATCCTCAATGCTTAGAATCCTCAATGCTTAGAATCCTCAATGCTTAGAATACTCAATGCTTAGCATCCTCAATGCTTAGAATCCTCAATGCTTAGCATCCCCAAATCTTAGAATCCTCAATGCTTAGCATCCTCAATGCTTAGCATCCTCAATGCTTAGTATGCTCTATGCTTAGAATCCTCACTGCTTAGCATCCTCAATGCTTACCATCCTCAATGCTTAGCATCCTCAATGCTTACCATCCTCAATGCTTAGCATCCTCAATGCTTACCAATCTCAATGCTTAGCATCCTCAATGCTTAGAATCCTCAATGCTTAGAATCCTCCATGCCTTGCTTAGAATCCTCAGTAGTTAGAATCCTCAATGCTTCGCATCCTCAATGCTTAGCATAGAAACCTCAATACTTAGAATCCTCACTGCTTAGCATCCTCATTACATAGCTTAGAATCCTCAATGTTTAGAATCCTCAATGCTTAGCATCCTCAATGCTTAGCATCCTCAATGCTTAGCATCCTCAAAGCTTAGAATCCTCAATGCTTACCATCCTCAATGCTTAGCATCCTCAATGCTTAGCATCCTCAATGCTTAGAATCCTCAATGCTTAGCATCCTCAATGCTTAGCATCCTCAATGCTTAGCATCCTCAATGCTTTGCATCCTCAATACTTAGCATCCTCAATGGTTAGACTCCTCCATGCTTAGCTTAGAAACCTCAATGCTTAGAATCCTCAATGCTTAGAATCCTCAATGCTTAGAATCCTCAATGCCTAGATTTGAATTTTCAATGCTTAGAATCCTCAATGCTTAGAATCCTCAATGCTTAGAATCCTCAATGCTTAGAATCCTCAATGCTTAGCATCCTCAATGCTTAGCTTAGAAAACTCAATGCTTAGAATCCTCAATGCTTAACATCCTCAATGTTTAGAATCTTCAATGCATAGCTTAGAATCCTCAATGCTTAGCATCCTCAATGCTTACCATCCTCAATCCTTAGTATGCTCTATGCTTAGCTTAGAATTCTCAATGCTTAGAATCCTCAATGCTTACAAACCTCAATGCTGAGAAATTTTATTGTTTGAAACCTCATTGCTTAGCATCCCTAATGCTTACAAACCTCAATGCATAGAGGCCTTAATGCTTAGAAGCCTCAAAGATTAGAAAACTCAATGCTTGGCTTAGAATCCTCTATGCTTAGAATCCTCAATGCTTAGAATCCTCCATGCATAGCTTAGAATCCTCAATGCTTAGCATCCTCAATGCTTAGCATCCTCAATGCTTAGCATCCTCAATGCTTAGTATCCTCAATGCTTAGAAACCTGAAAGCTTTGCTTAGAAACATCAATGCTTAGAATCCTCAATGCCTAGCTTAGAATCCTCAATACTTAGAATCCTCAATGCTTAGAATCCTCAATGCTTAGCATCCTCAATGCTTAGCATCCTCAATGCTTAGCATCCTCAATGCTTAGCTTCCTCAATGCTTAGCATCCTCAATACTTAGAATCCTCCATGCTCAGCTTAGAAACCTCAATGCTTAGAATCCTCAATGCTTAGAATCCTCAATGCTTAGAATCCTCAATGCTTAGCATCCTCAATGCTTAGCTTAGAAATCTCAATGCTTAGAATCCTCAATGCTTAACATCCTCAATGTTTAGAATCCTCAATGCATAGCTTAGAATCCTCAATGCTTAGAATCCTCAATGCTTAGCATCCTCAATCCTTAGTATGCTCTATGCTTAGCTTAGAATCCTCAGTGCTTAGAATCCTCAATGCTTACAAACATCAATGCTGAGAAATTTTATTGTTTGAAACCTCATTGCTTAGCATCCCAAATGCTTAGAAACCTCAATGCATAGAGGCCTTAATGCTTAGAAACCTCAAAGATTAGAAAATTCAATGCTTGGCTTAGAATCCTCATAGCTTAGAATCTTCAATGCTTAGAATCCTCAATGCTTAGAATCCTCAATGCTTAGAAACCTCAATGCACAGAATCCTTAATGCTTAGAAACCTCAATACTTAGCATCCTAAGAGCTTAGCTTAGAATCCTCACTGCTTAGAAACCTGAATGCTTAGAATCCTCAATGCTTAGAATCCTCAATGCTTAGAATCCTCAATGCTTAGAATACTCAATGCTTAGCATCCTCAATGCTTAGAATCCTCAATGCTTAGCATCCCCAAATCTTAGAATCCTCAATGCTTAGCATCCTCAATGCTTAGCATCCTCAATGCTTAGTATGCTCTATGCTTAGAATCCTCACTGCTTAGCATCCTCAATGCTTACCATCCTCAATGCTTAGCATCCTCAGTGCTTACCATCCTCAATGCTTAGCATCCTCAATGCTTACCATCCTCAATGCTTAGCATCCTCAATGCTTAGAATCCTCAATGCTTAGAATCCTCCATGCCTTGCTTAGAATCCTCAGTAGTTAGAATCCTCAATGCTTCGCATCCTCAATGCTTAGCATAGAAACCTCAATACTTAGAATCCTCACTGCTTAGCGTCCTCATTACATAGCTTAGAATCCTCAATGTTTAGAATCCTCAATGCTTAGCATCCTCAATGCTTAGCATCCTCAATGCTTAGCATCCTCAAAGCTTAGAATCCTCAATGCTTACCATCCTCAATGCTTAGCATCCTCAATGCTTAGCATCCTCAATGCTTAGAATCCTCAATGCTTAGCATCCTCAATGCTTAGCATCCTCAATGCTTAGCATCCTCAATGCTTTGCATCCTCAATACTTAGCATCCTCAATGGTTAGACTCCTCCATGCTTAGCTTAGAAACCTCAATGCTTAGAATCCTCAATGCTTAGAATCCTCAATGCTTAGAATCCTCAATGCCTAGATTTGAATTTTCAATGCTTAGAATCCTCAATGCTTAGAATCCTCAATGCTTAGAATCCTCAATGCTTAGAATCCTCAATGCTTAGCATCCTCAATGCTTAGCTTAGAAAACTCAATGCTTAGAATCCTCAATGCTTAACATCCTCAATGTTTAGAATCTTCAATGCATAGCTTAGAATCCTCAATGCTTAGCATCCTCAATGCTTACCATCCTCAATCCTTAGTATGCTCTATGCTTAGCTTAGAATTCTCAATGCTTAGAATCCTCAATGCTTACAAACCTCAATGCTGAGAAATTTTATTGTTTGAAACCTCATTGCTTAGCATCCCTAATGCTTACAAACCTCAATGCATAGAGGCCTTAATGCTTAGAAACCTCAAAGATTAGAAAACTCAATGCTTGGCTTAGAATCCTCTATGCTTAGAATCCTCAATGCTTAGAATCCTCCATGCATAGCTTAGAATCCTCAATGCTTAGCATCCTCAATGCTTAGCATCCTCAATGCTTAGCATCCTCAATGCTTAGTATCCTCAATGCTTAGAAACCTGAAAGCTTTGCTTAGAAACATCAATGCTTAGAATCCTCAATGCATAGCTTAGAATCCTCAATACTTAGAATCCTCAATGCTTAGAATCCTCAATGCTTAGCATCCTCAATGCTTAGCATCCTCAATGCTTAGCATCCTCAATGCTTAGCTTCCTCAATGCTTAGCATCCTCAATACTTAGAATCCTCCATGCTCAGCTTAGAAACCTCAATGCTTAGAATCCTCAATGCTTAGAATCCTCAATGCTTAGAATCCTCAATGCTTAGCATCCTCAATGCTTAGCTTAGAAATCTCAATGCTTAGAATCCTCAATGCTTAACATCCTCAATGTTTAGAATCCTCAATGCATAGCTTAGAATCCTCACTGCTTAGAATCCTCAATGCTTAGCATCCTCAATCCTTAGTATGCTCTATGCTTAGCTTAGAATCCTCAATGCTTAGAATCCTCAATGCTTACAAACATCAATGCTGAGAAATTTTATTGTTTGAAACCTCATTGCTTAGCATCCCAAATGCTTAGAAACCTCAATGCATAGAGGCCTTAATGCTTAGAAAGCTCAAAGATTAGAAAATTCAATGCTAGGCTTAGAATCCTCATAGCTTAGAATCCTCAATGCTTAGAATCCTCCATGCTTAGAATCCTCAATGCTTAGCATCCTCAATGCTTAGCTTAGAAAACTCAATGCTTAGAATCCTCAATGCTTAGAAACCTCAATGCACAGAATCCTTAATGCTTAGAAACCTCAATACTTAGCATCCTAAGAGCTTAGCTTAGAATCCTCACTGCTTAGAAACCTGAATGCTTAGAATCCTCAATGCTTAGAATCCTCAATGCTTAGAATCCTCAATGCTTAGAATACTCAATGCTTAGCATCCTCGATGCTTAGAATCCTCAATGCTTAGCATCCCCAAATCTTAGAATCCTCAATGCTTAGCATCCTCAATGCTTAGTATGCTCTATGCTTAGAATCCTCACTGCTTAGCATCCTCAATGCTTACCATCCTCAATGCTTAGAATCCTCAATGCTTACCATCCTCAATGCTTAGCATCCTCAATGCTTAGCATCCTCAATGCTTAGAATCCTCAATGCTTAGAATCCTCAATGCTTAGAATCCTCCATGCGTTGCTTAGAATCCTCAATAGTTAGAATCCTCAATGCTTCGCATCCTCAATGCTTAGCATAGAAACCTCAATACTTAGAATCCTCAATGCTTAGCATCCTCATTACATAGCTTAGAATCCTCAATGCTTAGAATCCTCAATGCTTAGCATCCTCAATGCTTAGCATCCTCAATGCTTAGAATCCTCAATGCTTAGAATCCTCAATGGTTAGCATCCTCAATGCTTAGCATCCTCAATGCTTAGCATCCTCAATGCTTTGCTTAGAAACCTCAGTGCTTAGAATCCTCAATGCTTAGAATCCTCAATGCCTAGCTTAGAATCCTCAGTGCTTAGAATCCTCAATGCTTAGAATCCTCAATGCTTAGAATCCTCAATGCTTAGCATCCTCAATGCTTAGCATCCTCAATGCTTAGCATCCTCAAAGCTTAGAATCCTCAATGCTTACCATCCTCAATGCTTAGCATCCTCAATGCTTAGCATCCTCAATGCTTAGAATCCTCAATGCTTAGCATCCTCAATGCTTAGCATCCTCAATGCTTTGCATAGAAACCTCAGTGCTTAGAATCCTCAATGCTTAGAATCCTCAATGCCTAGCTTAGAATCCTCAATGCTTAGAATCCTTAATGCTTAGAATCCTCAATGCTTAGAATCCTCAATGCTTAGAATCCTCAATGCTTAGATTCCTCAATGCTTAGCATCCTCAATACTTAGCATCCTCAATACTTAGAATCCTCCATGCTTAGCTTAGAATCCTCAATGCTTAGAATCCTCAATGCTTAGAATCCTCAATGCTTAGCATCCTCAATGCTTAGCTTAGAAATCTCAATGCTTAGAATCCTCAATGCTTAACATCCTCAATGTTTAGAATCCTCAATGCATAGCTTAGAATCCTCAATGCTTAGAATCCTCAATGCTTAGCATCCTCAATCCTTAGTATGCTCTATGCTTAGCTTAGAATCCTCAATGCTTAGAATACTCAATGCTTACAAACATCAATGCTGAGAAATTTTATTGTTTGAAACGTCATTGCTTAGCATCCCAAATGCTTACAAACCTCAATACATAGAGGCCTTAATGCTTAGAAACCTCAAAGATTAGAAAACTCAATGCTTGGCTTAGAATCCTCAATGCTTAGAATCCTCAATGCTTAGAATCTTTCATGCATAGCTTAGAATCCTCAATGCTTAGAATCCTCAATGCTTAGCATTCTCCATGCATTGCTTAGAATCCTCAATAGTTAGAATCCTCAATGCTTCGCATCCTCAATGCTTAGCTTAGAAACCTCAATGCTTAGAATCCTCAATGCTTAGCATCCTCAATGCTTAGCATCCTCAATGCTTAGAAACCTGAATGCTTTGCTTAGAAACCTCAATGCTTAGAATCCTCAATGTTTAGAATCCTCAATGCTTAGAATCCACAATGCTTAGCATCCTCAATGCTTAGCATCCTCAATGCTTAGCATCCTCAATGCTTAGCATCCTCAATACTTAGAATCCTCCATGCTCAGCTTAGAAACCTCAATGCTTAGAATCCTCAAGGCTTAGAATCCTCAATGCTTAGAATCCTCAATGCCTACATTAGAATACTAAATGCTTAGAATCCTCAATGCTTAGAATCCTCAATGCTTAGAATCTTCAATTCTTAGAATCCTCAATGCTTAGCTTAGAAAACTCAATGCTTAGAATCCTCAATGCTTACAAACATCAATGCTGAGAAATTTTATTGTTTGAAACCTCATTGCTTAGCATCCCAAATGCTTAGAAACCTCAATGCATAGAGGCCTAAATGCTTAGAAACCTCAAAGATTAGAAAATTCAATGCTTGGCTTAGAATCCTCATAGCTTAGAATCCTCAATGCTTAGAATCCTCCATGCTTAGAATCCTCAATGCTTAGCATCCTCAATGCTTAGCTTAGAAAACTCAATGCTTAGAATCCTCAATGCTTAGAAACCTCAATGCACAGAATCCTTAATGCTTAGAAACCTCAATACTTAGCATCCTAAGTGCTTAGCTTAGAATCCTCACTGCTTAGAAACCTGAATGCTTAGAATCCTCAATGCTTAGAATCCTCAATGCTTAGAATCCTCAATGCTTAGAATACTCAATGCTTAGCATCCTCAATGCTTAGAATCCTCAATGCTTAGCATCCCCAAATCTTAGAATCCTCAATGCTTAGCATCCTCAATGCTTAGCATCCTCAATGCTTAGTATGCTCTATGCTTAGAATCCTCACTGCTTAGCATCCTCAATGCTTACCATCCTCAATGCTTAGCATCCTCAATGCTTACCATCCTCAATGCTTAGCATCCTCAATGCTTAGAATCCTCAATGCTTAGAATCCTCAATGCTTAGAATCCTCAATGCTTAGAATCCTCCATGCGTTGCTTAGAATCCTCAATAGTTAGAATCCTCAATGCTTCGCATCCTCAATGCTTAGCATAGAAACCTCAATACTTAGAATCCTCAATGCTTAGCATCCTCATTACATAGCTTAGAATCCTCAATGCTTAGAATCCTCAATGCTTAGCATCCTCAATGCTTAGCATCCTCAATGCTTAGAATCCTCAATGCTTAGAATCCTCAATGGTTAGCATCCTCAATGCTTAGCATCCTCAATGCTTAGCATCCTCAATGCTTTGCTTAGAAACCTCAGTGCTTAGAATCCTCAATGCTTAGAATCCTCAATGCCTAGCTTAGAATCCTCAATGCTTAGAATCCTCAATGCTTAGAATCCTCAATGCTTAGAATCCTCAATGCTTAGAATCCTCAATGCTTAGCATCCTCAATGCTTAGCATCCTCAAAGCTTAGAATCCTCAATGCTTACCATCCTCAATGCTTAGCATCCTCAATGCTTAGCATCCTCAATGCTTAGAATCCTCAATGCTTAGCATCCTCAATGCTTAGCATCCTCAATGCTTTGCATAGAAACCTCAGTGCTTAGAATCCTCAATGCTTAGAATCCTCAATGCCTAGCTTAGAATCCTCAATGCTTAGAATCCTTAATGCTTAGAATCCTCAATGCTTAGAATCCTCAATGCTTAGAATCCTCAATGCTTAGCATCCTCAATGCTTAGCATCCTCAATACTTAGCATCCTCAATACTTAGAATCCTCCATGCTTAGCTTAGAATCCTCAATGCTTAGAATCCTCAATGCTTAGAATCCTCAATGCTTAGCATCCTCAATGCTTAGCTTAGAAATCTCAATGCTTAGAATCCTCAATGCTTAACATCCTCAATGTTTAGAATCCTCAATGCATAGCTTAGAATCCTCAATGCTTAGAATCCTCAATGCTTAGCATCCTCAATCCTTAGTATGCTCTATGCTTAGCTTAGAATCCTCAATGCTTAGAATCCTCAATGCTTACAAACATCAATGCTGAGAAATTTTATTGTTTGAAACCTCATTGCTTAGCATCCCAAATGCTTAGAAACCTCAATGCATAGAGGCCTTAATGCTTAGAAACCTCAAAGATTAGAAAATTCAATGCTTGGCTTAGAATCCTCATAGCTTAGAATCTTCAATGCTTAGAATCCTCAATGCTTAGAATCCTCAATGCTTAGAAACCTCAATGCACAGAATCCTTAATGCTTAGAAACCTCAATACTTAGCATCCTAAGAGCTTAGCTTAGAATCCTCACTGCTTAGAAACCTGAATGCTTAGAATCCTCAATGCTTAGAATCCTCAATGCTTAGAATCCTCAATGCTTAGAATACTCAATGCTTAGCATCCTCAATGCTTAGAATCCTCAATGCTTAGCATCCCCAAATCTTAGAATCCTCAATGCTTAGCATCCTCAATGCTTAGCATCCTCAATGCTTAGTATGCTCTATGCTTAGAATCCTCACTGCTTAGCATCCTCAATGCTTACCATCCTCAATGCTTAGCATCCTCAGTGCTTACCATCCTCAATGCTTAGCATCCTCAATGCTTACCATCCTCAATGCTTAGCATCCTCAATGCTTAGAATCCTCAATGCTTAGAATCCTCCATGCCTTGCTTAGAATCCTCAGTAGTTAGAATCCTCAATGCTTCGCATCCTCAATGCTTAGCATAGAAACCTCAATACTTAGAATCCTCACTGCTTAGCGTCCTCATTACATAGCTTAGAATCCTCAATGTTTAGAATCCTCAATGCTTAGCATCCTCAATGCTTAGCATCCTCAATGCTTAGCATCCTCAAAGCTTAGAATCCTCAATGCTTACCATCCTCAATGCTTAGCATCCTCAATGCTTAGCATCCTCAATGCTTAGAATCCTCAATGCTTAGCATCCTCAATGCTTAGCATCCTCAATGCTTAGCATCCTCAATGCTTTGCATCCTCAATACTTAGCATCCTCAATGGTTAGACTCCTCCATGCTTAGCTTAGAAACCTCAATGCTTAGAATCCTCAATGCTTAGAATCCTCAATGCTTAGAATCCTCAATGCCTAGATTTGAATTTTCAATGCTTAGAATCCTCAATGCTTAGAATCCTCAATGCTTAGAATCCTCAATGCTTAGAATCCTCAATGCTTAGCATCCTCAATGCTTAGCTTAGAAAACTCAATGCTTAGAATCCTCAATGCTTAACATCCTCAATGTTTAGAATCTTCAATGCATAGCTTAGAATCCTCAATGCTTAGCATCCTCAATGCTTACCATCCTCAATCCTTAGTATGCTCTATGCTTAGCTTAGAATTCTCAATGCTTAGAATCCTCAATGCTTACAAACCTCAATGCTGAGAAATTTTATTGTTTGAAACCTCATTGCTTAGCATCCCTAATGCTTACAAACCTCAATGCATAGAGGCCTTAATGCTTAGAAACCTCAAAGATTAGAAAACTCAATGCTTGGCTTAGAATCCTCTATGCTTAGAATCCTCAATGCTTAGAATCCTCCATGCATAGCTTAGAATCCTCAATGCTTAGCATCCTCAATGCTTAGCATCCTCAATGCTTAGCATCCTCAATGCTTAGTATCCTCAATGCTTAGAAACCTGAAAGCTTTGCTTAGAAACATCAATGCTTAGAATCCTCAATGCATAGCTTAGAATCCTCAATACTTAGAATCCTCAATGCTTAGAATCCTCAATGCTTAGCATCCTCAATGCTTAGCATCCTCAATGCTTAGCATCCTCAATGCTTAGCTTCCTCAATGCTTAGCATCCTCAATACTTAGAATCCTCCATGCTCAGCTTAGAAACCTCAATGCTTAGAATCCTCAATGCTTAGAATCCTCAATGCTTAGAATCCTCAATGCTTAGCATCCTCAATGCTTAGCTTAGAAATCTCAATGCTTAGAATCCTCAATGCTTAACATCCTCAATGTTTAGAATCCTCAATGCATAGCTTAGAATCCTCACTGCTTAGAATCCTCAATGCTTAGCATCCTCAATCCTTAGTATGCTCTATGCTTAGCTTAGAATCCTCAATGCTTAGAATCCTCAATGCTTACAAACATCAATGCTGAGAAATTTTATTGTTTGAAACCTCATTGCTTAGCATCCCAAATGCTTAGAAACCTCAATGCATAGAGGCCTTAATGCTTAGAAAGCTCAAAGATTAGAAAATTCAATGCTAGGCTTAGAATCCTCATAGCTTAGAATCCTCAATGCTTAGAATCCTCCATGCTTAGAATCCTCAATGCTTAGCATCCTCAATGCTTAGCTTAGAAAACTCAATGCTTAGAATCCTCAATGCTTAGAAACCTCAATGCACAGAATCCTTAATGCTTAGAAACCTCAATACTTAGCATCCTAAGAGCTTAGCTTAGAATCCTCACTGCTTAGAAACCTGAATGCTTAGAATCCTCAATGCTTAGAATCCTCAATGCTTAGAATCCTCAATGCTTAGAATACTCAATGCTTAGCATCCTCGATGCTTAGAATCCTCAATGCTTAGCATCCCCAAATCTTAGAATCCTCAATGCTTAGCATCCTCAATGCTTAGTATGCTCTATGCTTAGAATCCTCACTGCTTAGCATCCTCAATGCTTACCATCCTCAATGCTTAGAATCCTCAATGCTTACCATCCTCAATGCTTAGCATCCTCAATGCTTAGCATCCTCAATGCTTAGAATCCTCAATGCTTAGAATCCTCAATGCTTAGAATCCTCCATGCGTTGCTTAGAATCCTCAATAGTTAGAATCCTCAATGCTTCGCATCCTCAATGCTTAGCATAGAAACCTCAATACTTAGAATCCTCAATGCTTAGCATCCTCATTACATAGCTTAGAATCCTCAATGCTTAGAATCCTCAATGCTTAGCATCCTCAATGCTTAGCATCCTCAATGCTTAGAATCCTCAATGCTTAGAATCCTCAATGGTTAGCATCCTCAATGCTTAGCATCCTCAATGCTTAGCATCCTCAATGCTTTGCTTAGAAACCTCAGTGCTTAGAATCCTCAATGCTTAGAATCCTCAATGCCTAGCTTAGAATCCTCAATGCTTAGAATCCTCAATGCTTAGAATCCTCAATGCTTAGAATCCTCAATGCTTAGCATCCTCAATGCTTAGCATCCTCAATGCTTAGCATCCTCAAAGCTTAGAATCCTCAATGCTTACCATCCTCAATGCTTAGCATCCTCAATGCTTAGCATCCTCAATGCTTAGAATCCTCAATGCTTAGCATCCTCAATGCTTAGCATCCTCAATGCTTTGCATAGAAACCTCAGTGCTTAGAATCCTCAATGCTTAGAATCCTCAATGCCTAGCTTAGAATCCTCAATGCTTAGAATCCTTAATGCTTAGAATCCTCAATGCTTAGAATCCTCAATGCTTAGAATCCTCAATGCTTAGATTCCTCAATGCTTAGCATCCTCAATACTTAGCATCCTCAATACTTAGAATCCTCCATGCTTAGCTTAGAATCCTCAATGCTTAGAATCCTCAATGCTTAGAATCCTCAATGCTTAGCATCCTCAATGCTTAGCTTAGAAATCTCAATGCTTAGAATCCTCAATGCTTAACATCCTCAATGTTTAGAATCCTCAATGCATAGCTTAGAATCCTCAATGCTTAGAATCCTCAATGCTTAGCATCCTCAATCCTTAGTATGCTCTATGCTTAGCTTAGAATCCTCAATGCTTAGAATACTCAATGCTTACAAACATCAATGCTGAGAAATTTTATTGTTTGAAACGTCATTGCTTAGCATCCCAAATGCTTACAAACCTCAATACATAGAGGCCTTAATGCTTAGAAACCTCAAAGATTAGAAAACTCAATGCTTGGCTTAGAATCCTCAATGCTTAGAATCCTCAATGCTTAGAATCTTTCATGCATAGCTTAGAATCCTCAATGCTTAGAATCCTCAATGCTTAGCATTCTCCATGCATTGCTTAGAATCCTCAATAGTTAGAATCCTCAATGCTTCGCATCCTCAATGCTTAGCTTAGAAACCTCAATGCTTAGAATCCTCAATGCTTAGCATCCTCAATGCTTAGCATCCTCAATGCTTAGAAACCTGAATGCTTTGCTTAGAAACCTCAATGCTTAGAATCCTCAATGTTTAGAATCCTCAATGCTTAGAATCCACAATGCTTAGCATCCTCAATGCTTAGCATCCTCAATGCTTAGCATCCTCAATGCTTAGCATCCTCAATACTTAGAATCCTCCATGCTCAGCTTAGAAACCTCAATGCTTAGAATCCTCAAGGCTTAGAATCCTCAATGCTTAGAATCCTCAATGCCTACATTAGAATACTAAATGCTTAGAATCCTCAATGCTTAGAATCCTCAATGCTTAGAATCTTCAATTCTTAGAATCCTCAATGCTTAGCTTAGAAAACTCAATGCTTAGAATCCTCAATGCTTACAAACATCAATGCTGAGAAATTTTATTGTTTGAAACCTCATTGCTTAGCATCCCAAATGCTTAGAAACCTCAATGCATAGAGGCCTAAATGCTTAGAAACCTCAAAGATTAGAAAATTCAATGCTTGGCTTAGAATCCTCATAGCTTAGAATCCTCAATGCTTAGAATCCTCCATGCTTAGAATCCTCAATGCTTAGCATCCTCAATGCTTAGCTTAGAAAACTCAATGCTTAGAATCCTCAATGCTTAGAAACCTCAATGCACAGAATCCTTAATGCTTAGAAACCTCAATACTTAGCATCCTAAGTGCTTAGCTTAGAATCCTCACTGCTTAGAAACCTGAATGCTTAGAATCCTCAATGCTTAGAATCCTCAATGCTTAGAATCCTCAATGCTTAGAATACTCAATGCTTAGCATCCTCAATGCTTAGAATCCTCAATGCTTAGCATCCCCAAATCTTAGAATCCTCAATGCTTAGCATCCTCAATGCTTAGCATCCTCAATGCTTAGTATGCTCTATGCTTAGAATCCTCACTGCTTAGCATCCTCAATGCTTACCATCCTCAATGCTTAGCATCCTCAATGCTTACCATCCTCAATGCTTAGCATCCTCAATGCTTAGAATCCTCAATGCTTAGAATCCTCAATGCTTAGAATCCTCAATGCTTAGAATCCTCCATGCGTTGCTTAGAATCCTCAATAGTTAGAATCCTCAGTGCTTCGCATCCTCAATGCTTAGCATAGAAACCTCAATACTTAGAATCCTCAATGCTTAGCATCCTCATTACATAGCTTAGAATCCTCAATGCTTAGAATCCTCAATGCTTAGCATCCTCAATGCTTAGCATCCTCAATGCTTAGAATCCTCAATGCTTAGAATCCTCAATGGTTAGCATCCTCAATGCTTAGCATCCTCAATGCTTAGCATCCTCAATGCTTTGCTTAGAAACCTCAGTGCTTAGAATCCTCAATGCTTAGAATCCTCAATGCCTAGCTTAGAATCCTCAATGCTTAGAATCCTCAATGCTTAGAATCCTCAATGCTTAGAATCCTCAATGCTTAGAATCCTCAATGCTTAGCATCCTCAATGCTTAGCATCCTCAAAGCTTAGAATCCTCAATGCTTACCATCCTCAATGCTTAGCATCCTCAATGCTTAGCATCCTCAATGCTTAGAATCCTCAATGCTTAGCATCCTCAATGCTTAGCATCCTCAATGCTTTGCATAGAAACCTCAGTGCTTAGAATCCTCAATGCTTAGAATCCTCAATGCCTAGCTTAGAATCCTCAATGCTTAGAATCCTTAATGCTTAGAATCCTCAATGCTTAGAATCCTCAATGCTTAGAATCCTCAATGCTTAGCATCCTCAATGCTTAGCATCCTCAATACTTAGCATCCTCAATACTTAGAATCCTCCATGCTTAGCTTAGAATCCTCAATGCTTAGAATCCTCAATGCTTAGAATCCTCAATACTTAGCATCCTCAATGCTTAGCTTAGAAATCTCAATGCTTAGAATCCTCAATGCTTAACATCCTCAATGTTTAGAATCCTCAATGCATAGCTTAGAATCCTCAATGCTTAGAATCCTCAATGCTTAGCATCCTCAATCCTTAGTATGCTCTATGCTTAGCTTAGAATCCTCAATGCTTAGAATCCTCAATGCTTACAAACATCAATGCTGAGAAATTTTATTGTTTGAAACGTCATTGCTTAGCATCCCAAATGCTTACAAACCTCAATACATAGAGGCCTTAATGCTTAGAAACCTCAAAGATTAGAAAACTCAATGCTTGGCTTAGAATCCTCAATGCTTAGAATCCTCAATGCTTAGAATCTTCCATGCATAGCTTAGAATCCTCAATGCTTAGAATCCTCAATGCTTAGCATTCTCCATGCATTGCTTAGAATCCTCAATAGTTAGAATCCTCAATGCTTCGCATCCTCAATGCTTAGCTTAGAAACCTCAATGCTTAGAATCCTCAATGCTTAGCATCCTCAATGCTTAGCATCCTCAATGCTTAGCATCCTCAATGCTTAGAAACCTGAATGCTTTGCTTAGAAACCTCAATGCTTAGAATCCTCAATGTTTAGAATCCTCAATGCTTAGAATCCACAATGCTTAGCATCCTCAATGCTTAGCATCCTCAATGCTTAGCTTCCTCAATGCTTAGCATCCTCAATACTTAGAATCCTCCATGCTCAGCTTAGAAACCTCAATGCTTAGAATCCTCAAGGCTTAGAATCCTCAATGCTTAGAATCCTCAATGCCTACATTAGAATACTAAATGCTTAGAATCCTCAATGCTTAGAATCCTCAATGCTTAGAATCTTCAATTCTTAGAATCCTCAATGCTTAGCTTAGAAAACTCAATGCTTAGAATCCTCAATGCTTACAAACATCAATGCTGAGAAATTTTATTGTTTGAAACCTCATTGCTTAGCATCCCAAATGCTTAGAAACCTCAATGCATAGAGGCCTTAATGCTTAGAAACCTCAAAGATTAGAAAATTCAATGCTTGGCTTAGAATCCTCATAGCTTAGAATCCTCAATGCTTAGAATCCTCCATGCTTAGAATCCTCAATGCTTAGCATCCTCAATGCTTAGCTTAGAAAACTCAATGCTTAGAATCCTCAATGCTTAGAAACCTCAATGCACAGAATCCTTAATGCTTAGAAACCTCAATACTTAGCATCCTAAGTGCTTAGCTTAGAATCCTCACTGCTTAGAAACCTGAATGCTTAGAATCCTCAATGCTTAGAATCCTCAATGCTTAGAATCCTCAATGCTTAGAATACTCAATGCTTAGCATCCTCAATGCTTAGAATCCTCAATGCTTAGCATCCCCAAATCTTAGAATCCTCAATGCTTAGCATCCTCAATGCTTAGCATCCTCAATGCTTAGTATGCTCTATGCTTAGAATCCTCACTGCTTAGCATCCTCAATGCTTACCATCCTCAATGCTTAGCATCCTCAATGCTTAGAATCCTCAATGCTTAGAATCCTCAATGCTTAGAATCCTCCATGCGTTCCTTAGAATCCTCAATAGTTAGAATCCTCAATGCTTCGCATCCTCAATGCTTAGCATAGAAACCTCAATACTTAGAATCCTCAATGCTTAGCATCCTCATTACATAGCTTAGAATCCTCAATGCTTAGCATCCTCAGTGCTTAGCATCCTCAATGCTTAGCATCCTCAAAGCTTAGAATTCTCAATGCTTACCATCCTCAATGCTTAGCATCCTCAATGCTTAGCATCCTCAATGCTTAGAATCCTCAATGCTTAGCATCCTCAATGCTTAGCATCCTCAATGCTTAGCATCCTCAATGCTTTGCTTAGAAACCTCAGTGCTTAGAAGCCTCAATGCTTAGAATCCCCAATTCCTAGCTTAGAATCCTCAATGCTTAGAATCCTCAATGCTTAGCATCCTCAATGCTTAGCATCCTCAATGCTTAGCATCCTCAATGCTTAGAAACCTGAATGCTTTGCTTAGCATCCTCAATGCTTAGCATCCTCAATGTTTAGAATCCTCAATGCTTAGAATCCACAATGCTTAGCATCCTCAATGCTTAGCATCCTCAATGCTTAGCATCCTCAATACTTAGAATCCTCCATGCTCAGCTTAGAAACCTCAATGCTTAGAATCCTCAAGGCTTAGAATCCTCAATGCTTAGAATCCTCAATGCCTACATTAGAATACTAAATGCTTAGAATCCTCAATGCTTAGAATCCTCAATGCTTAGAATCTTCAATTCTTAGAATCCTCAATGCTTAGCTTAGAAAACTCAATGCTTAGAATCCTCAATGCTTACAAACATCAATGCTGAGAAATTTTATTGTTTGAAACCTCATTGCTGTGCATCCCAAATGCTTAGAAACCTCAATGCATAGAGGCCTTAATGCTTAGAAACCTCAAAGATTAGAAAACTCAATGCTTGGCTTAGAATCCTCATAGCTTAGAATCCTCAATGCTTAGAATCCTCCATGCTTAGAATCCTCAATGCTTAGCATCCTCAATGCTTAGCTTAGAAAACTCAATGCTTAGAATCCTCAATGCTTAGAAACCTCAATGCACAGAATCCTTAATGCTTAGAAACCTCAATACTTAGCATCCTAAGAGCTTAGCTTAGAATCCTCACTGCTTAGAAACCTGAATGCTTAGAATCCTCAATGCTTAGAATCCTCAATGCTTAGAATCCTCAATGCTTAGAATACTCAATGCTTAGCATCCTCAATGCTTAGACTCCTCAATGCTTAGCATCCCCAAATCTTAGAATCCTCAATGCTTAGCATCCTCAATGCTTAGCATCCTCAATGCTTAGTATGCTCTATGCTTAGAATCCTCACTGATTAGCATCCTCAATGCTTACCATCCTCAATGCTTAGCATCCTCAATGCTTACCATCCTCAATGCTTAGCATCCTCAATGCTTAGAATCCTCAATGCTTAGAATCCTCAATGCTTAGAATCCTCAATGCGTAGAATTCTCCATGCGTTTCTTAGAATCCTCAATAGTTAGAATCCTCAATGCTTCGCATCCTCAATGCTTAGCATAGAAACCTCAATACTTAGAATTCTCAATGCTTAGCATGCTCATTACATAGCTTAGAATCCTCAATGCTTAGAATCCTCAATGCTTAGAATACTCAATTCTTAGCATCCTCAATGCTTAGAATCCTCAATGCTTAGCATCCCCAAATCTTAGAATCCTCAATGCTTAGCATCCTCAATGCTTAGCATCCTCAATGCTTAGCATCCTCAATGCTTAGTACGCTCTATGCTTAGCATCCTCAATGCTTAGAATCCTCAATGCTTAGCATCCCCAAATCTTAGAATCCTCAATGCTTAGCATCCTCAATGCTTAGAATCCTCAATGCTTAGAATCCTCAATGCTTAGAATCCTCAATGCGTAGAATTCTCCATGCGTTTCTTAGAATCCTCAATAGTTAGAATCCTCAATGCTTCGCATCCTCAATGCTTAGCATAGAAACCTCAATACTTAGAATCCTCAATGCTTAGCATCCTCATTACATAGCTTAGAATCCTCAATGCTTACCATCCTCAATGCTTAGCATCCTCAATGCTTAGCATCCTCAATGCTTAGCATCCTCAATGCTTAGCATCCTCAATGCTTTGCTTAGAAACCTCAGTGCTTAGAATCCTCAATGCTTAGAATCCTCAATGCCTAGCTTAGAATCCTCAATGCATAGAATCCTCAATGCTTAGAATCCTCAATGCTTAGAATCCGCAATGCTTAGCATCCTCAATGCTTAGCATCCTCAATGCTTAGCATCCTCAATACTTAGCATCCTCAATGCTTAGAATCCTCCATGCTTAGCTTAGAATCCTCAATGCTTAGAATCCTCAATGCTTAGAATCCTCAATGCTTAGCATCCTCAATTGTTAGCTTAGAAAACTCAAGGCTTAGAATCCTCAATGCTTAACATCCTCAATGTTTAGAATCCTCAATGCATAGCTTAGAATCCTCAATGCTTAGAATCCTCAATGCTTAGCATCCTCAATCCTTAGTATGCTCTTTGCTTAGCTTAGAATCCTCAATGCTTAGAATCCTCAATGCTTACAAACCTCAATGCTGAGAAATTTTATTGTTTGAAACGTCATTGCTTAGCATCACAAATGCTTAGAAACCTCAATGCATAGAGGCCTTAATGCTTAGAAACCTCAAAGATTTGTAAATTCAATGCTTGGCTTAGAATCCTCATAGCTTAGAATCCTCAATGCTTAGAATCCTCCATGATTAGAATCCTCAATGCTTAGAATCCTCAATGCTTAGAAACTTCAATGCACAGAATCCTTAATGCTTAGAAACCTCAATACTTAGCATCCTAAGAGCTTAGCTTAGAATCCTCACTGCTTAGAAACCTGAATGCTTAGAATCCTCAATGCTTAGAATCCTCAATGCTTAGAATCCTCAATGCTTAGAATACTCAATGCTTAGCATCCTCAATGCTTAGAATCCTCAATGCTTAGCATCCCCAAATCTTAGAATCCTCAATGCTTAGCATCCTCAATGCTTAGCATCCTCAATGCTTAGCATCCTCAATGCTTAGTATGCTCTATGCTTAGAATTCTCACTGCTTAGCATCCTCAATGCTTACCATCCTCAATGCTTAGCATCCTCAATGCTTACCATCCTCAATGCTTAACATCCTCAATGCTTACCATCCTCAATGCTTAGAATCCTCAATGCTTAGAATCCTCAATGCTTAGAATCCTCCATGCGTTGCTTAGAATCCTCAATAGTTAGAATCCTCAATGCTTCGCATCCTCAATGCTTAGCATAGAAACCTCAATACTTAGAATCCTCTATGCTTAGCATCCTCATTACATAGCTTAGAATCCTCAATGCTTAGAATCCTCAATGCTTAGCATCCTCAATGCTTAGCATCCTCAATGCTTAGCATCCTCAAAGCTAAGAATCCTCAATGCTTACCATCCTCAATGCTTAGCATCCTCAATGCTTAGCATCCTCAATGCTGAGAATCCTCAATGCTTAGCATCCTCAATGCTTTGCTTAGAAACCTCAGTGCTTAGAATCCTCAATACTTAGAATCCTCAATGCCTAGCTTAGAATCCTCAATGCTTAGAATCCTCAATGCTTAGCATCCTCAATGCTTAGCATCCTCATTGCTTAGCTTAGAATCCTCAAAGCTCAGAATCCTCACTGATTAGGAACCTCAATGCTTAGCATCCTCCATGCATTGCTTAGAAACCTCAATGCGTAGAATCCCCATTTCTTAGAAATTTTATTGCTCTGAAACCTCAATGCTTAGCATCCCTAATGCTTTCAAACCTCAGTGCATAGAGACCTTAATGTTTAGAAACCTCAAAGATTAGAAAACTCAATGCTTGGCTTAGAATCCTCAATGCTTAGAATCCTCAATGCCTAGCTAAGAATCCTCAATGCTTAGAATCCTCAATGCTTAGAATCCTCAATTCTTAGAAACCTCAATGCACAGAGTTCTTAGTGCTTAGAAACCTCAATACTTAGCATCCTCAGTGCTTAGCTTAGAATCCTCACTGCATAGAAACCTGAATGCTTAGAATCCTCAATGCTTAGAATCCTCAATGCTTAGCTTAGAAACCTCAATGCTTAGAATCCTCAATGCTTAGAATCCTCAATGCTTAGAATCCTCAATGCTTAGCTTAGAAACCTCAATGCTTAGAATCCTCAATGCTTAGAATCCTCAATGCTTAGCATCCTCAATGCTTCGCTTAGAATCCTCAAAGCTCAGGATCCTCAATGCATAGAAACCTCAATGCACAGAGTCCTTAATGCTTAGAAACCTCAATACTTAGCATCCTCAGTGCTTAGCTTAGAATCCTCACTGCTTAGAAACCTCAATGCTTAGAATCCTCAGTGCTTAGCATCCTCAACGCGTAGAATCCCCAATGCTTAGAAACCTCAATGCTTAGCATCCTCAATCCTTAGTATGCTCTACGCTTAGCTTAGAATCCTCAATGCTTACAAACCTCAATGCTGAGAAATTTTATTGTTTGAAAACTCATTGCTTAGAATCCTCAATGCTTACAAACCTAAATGCATAGAGGCCTTAATGCTTAGAAACCTCAAAGATTAGAAAATTCAATGCTTGGCTTAGAATCCTCATAGCTTAGAATCCTCAATGCTTAGAATCCTCAATGCTTAGCATCCTCAATGCTTAGAATCCTCAATGCTTAGCATCCTCAATGCTTAGCATCCTCAATGCTTAGCATCCTCAATGCTTAGAATCCTCAATGCTTAGATTCCTCAATGCTTAGCATCCTCAATTCTTAGAATCCTCAATGCTTAGCATCCTCAATGCTTAGAATCCTCAATGCTTAGCATCCTCAATGCTTAGCATCCTCAATGCTTAGAATCCTCAATGCTTAGAATCCTCAATGCTTAGCATCCTCTATGCTTAGAATCATTAATGCTTAGAATCCTCAATGCTTAGCATCCTCAATGCTTAGAATCCTCAATGCTTAGAATCCTCAATGCTTAAAATCCTCAATGCTTAGAATCCTTAATGCTTAGAATCCTCAATGCTTAGCATCCTGAATGCTTTGCTTAGAATCCTCAATGCTTAGAATCCTCAATGCTTAGCATCCTCCATGACTAGCTTAGAATCCTCAATGCTTCGAATCCTCAATGCTTCGAATCCTCAATGCTTAGATTCCTCCATGCATTGCTTAGAATCCTCAATAGTTAGAATCCTCAATGCTTAGCATCCTCATTACATAGCTTAGAATCCTCAATGCTTAGAATCCTCAATGCTTAGAATCCTCAATGCTTAGCTTCCTCAATGCTTAGAATCCTCAATGCTTAGAATCCTCAATGCTTAGCATCCTCAATGCTTAGCATCCTCAATGCTTAGAATACTCAATGCTTAGCATCCTCAATGCTTAGCATCCTCAATGCTTAGCATCCTCAATGCTAAGCATCCTCAATGCTTAGCATCCTCAATGCTTAGCATCCTCAATGCTTAGAATCCTCAATGCTTATAATCCTCAATGCTTAGCATCCTCAATGCTTAGAATCCTTAATGCCTAGAATTCTCAATGCTTAGCATCCTCAATGCTTAGCATCCTGAATGCTTTGCTTAGAATCCTCAATGCTTAGAATCCTCAATGCTTAGCATCCTCCATGCCTAGCTTAGAATCCTCAATGCTTAGAATCCTCAATGCTTAGAATCCTCAATGCTTAGAATCCTCAATGCTTAGCATCCTCAATGCTTAGCATCCTCATTGCTTAGCTTAGAATCCTCAAAGCTCAGAATCCTCACTGATTAGGAACCTCAATGCTTAGCATCCTCCATGCATTGCTTAGAAACCTCAATGCGTAGAATCCCCATTGCTTAGAAATTTTATTGCTCTGAAACCTCAATGCTTAGAATCCTCAATGCTTACAAACCTCAATGCATAGAGGCCTTAATGCTTAGAAACCTCAAAGATTAGAAAACTCAATGCTTGGCTTAGAATCCTCAATGCTTAGAATCCTCAATGCCTAGCTAAGAATCCTCAATGCTTAGAATCCTCAATGCTTAGAATCCTGAATTCTTAGAAACCTCAATGCACAGAGTTCTTAGTGCTTAGAAACCACAATACTTAGCATCCTCAGTGCTTAGCTTAGAATCCTCACTGTATAGAAACCTGAATGCTTAGAATCCTCAATGCTTAGAATCCTCAATGCTTAGCTTAGAAACCTCAATGCTTAGAATCCTCAATGCTTAGAATCCTCAATGCTTAGAATCCTCAATGCATAGCTTAAAATACTCAATGCTTAGAATCCTCAATGCTTAGAATCCTCAATGCTTAGCATCCTCAATGCTTAGCTTAGAATCCTCAAAGCTCAGGATCCTCAATGCATAGAAACCTCAATGCATAGAGGCCTTAATGCTTAGAAACCTCAAAGATTAGAAAACGGAATGCTTGGCTTAGAATCCTCAATGCTTAGAATCCTCAATGCTTCGCATCCTCAATGCTTAGCTTAGAAACCTCAATACTTAGAATCCTCAATGGTTAGCATCCTCATTACATAGCTTAGAATCCTCAATGCTTAGAATCCTCAATGATTAGCATCCTCAATGCATAGCATCCTCAATTCTTGGCATCTCAATTCTTTGCTTAGAAACCTCAATGCTTAGAATCCTCAATGCTTAGAATCCTCAATGCTTAGAATCCTCCATGCATTGCTTAGAATCCTCAATGCTTAGCATCCTCAATGCTTAGCATCCTCAATGCTTAGCTTAGAAACCTCAATACTTAGAATTTTCAATGCTTAGCATCCTCATTACATAGCTTAGAATCCTCAATGCTTAGAATCCTCAATGCTTAGAATCCTCAAAGCTTAGAATCCTCAATGCTTATCATCCTCAATGCTTAGCATTCTCAATGCTTAGCATCCTCAATGCTTAGCATCCTCAATGCTTAGCAGCCTCAATGCTTAGCATCCTCAATGCTTAGCATCCTCAATGTTTAGAATCCTCAATGCTTAGCATCCTCAATGCTTAGCATCCTCAATGCTTAGAATCCTCAATGCTTGGCTTAGAATCCTCAATGCTTAGAATCCTCAATGCTTTGCTTATAAACCTCAATGCTAAGAATCCTCAATGCTTAGAATCCTCAATGCTTAGAATCCTCAATGCTTAGAATCCTCAATGCTTAGCATCCTCAATGCTTAGCATCCTCAATGCTTAGCTTAGAAACCTCAGTGCTTAGAATCCTCAATGCTTAGAATCCTCAATGCCTAGATTAGAATCCTCAATGCTTAGAATCCTCAATGCTTAGAATCCTCAATGCTTAGCATCCTCAATGCTTAGAATCCTCAATGCTTAGCATCCTCAATGCTTCGCTTAGAATCCTCAAAGCTCAGGATCCTCAATGCATAGAAACCTCAATGCACAGAGTCCTTAATGCTTAGAAACCTCAATACTTAGCATCCTCAGTGCTACATCAGTGCTTAGAATCCTCAGTGCTTAGCATCCTCAATGCGTAGAATCCCCAATACTTAGAATCCTCAATGCTTAGAATCCTCAATGCTTAGCATCCTCAATCCTTAGTATGCTCTATGCTTAGTTTAGAATCCCCAATGCTTAGAATCCTCAATGCTTACAAACCTCAATGCATAGAGGCCTTAATGCTTAGAAACCTCAAAGATTAGAAAATTCAATGCTTGGCTTAGAATCCTCATAGCTTAGAATCCTCAATGATTAGAATCGTCAATGCTTAGCATCCTCAATGCTTAGAATCCTCAATGCTTAGCATCCTCAATGCTTAGCATCCTCAATGCTTAGCATTCTCAATGCTTTGAATCCTCAATGCTTAGCATCCTCAATGCTTAGCATCCTCAATGCTTAGAATCCTCAATGCTTAGCATCCTGAAAGCTTATAATCCTCAATGCTTAGCATCCTCAATGCTTAGCATCCTCAATGCTTAGCATCCTCAATGCTTAGAATCCTCAATGCTTAGAATCCTCAATGCTTAGCATCCTCCATGCCTAGCTTAGAATCCTCAATGCTTAGAATCCTCAATGATTAGAATCCTCAATGCTTAGATTCCTCAATGCTTCGAATCCTCAATGGTAAGAATCCTCAATGCTTAGAATCGTCCATGCATTGCTTAGAATCCTCAATAGTTAGAATCCTCAATGCTTAGCATCCTCATTACATAGCTTAGAATCCTCAATGCTTAGAATCCTCAATGCTTAGCATCCTCAATGCTTAGAATCCTCAATGCTTAGCATCCTCATTGCTTAGCTTAGAATCCTCGGTGCTTAGAAACCTCAATGCTTAGCATCCTCAATGCTTAGCATCCTCAATGCTTAGAATCCTCAATGCTTAGCATCCTCAAAGCTTATAATCCTCAATGCTTATAATCCTCAATGCTTAGCATCCTCAATGCTTAGCATCCTCAATGCTTAGCATCCTCAATGCTTAGAATCCTCAATGCTTAGAATCCTCAATGCTTAGCATCCTCAATGCTTAGAATCCTTAATGCTTAGAATCCTCAATGCTTAGCAACCTCAATGCTTAGCATCCTGAATGCTTTGCTTAGAATCCTCAATGCTTAGAATCCTCAATGCTTAGCATCCTCCATGCCTAGCTTAGAATCCTCAATGCTTAGAATCCTCAATGCTTAGAATCCTCAATGCTTAGAATCCTCAATGCTTAGCATCCTCAATGCTTAGCATCCTCAATGCTTAGCTTAGAAACCTCAATGCTTAGAATCCTCAATGCTTAGAATCCTCAAAGCCTAGATTAGAATCCTCAATGCTTAGAATCCTCAATGCTTAGAATCCTCAATGCTTAGCATCCTCAATGCTTAGAATCCTCAATGCTTAGCATCCTCAATGCTTCGCTTAGAATCCTCAAAGCTCAGGATCCTCAATGCATAGAAACCTCAATGCACAGAGTCCTTAATGCTTAGAAACCTCTATACTTAGCATCCTCAGTGCTACATCAGTGCTTAGAATCCTCAGTGCTTAGCATCCTCAATGCGTAGAATCCCCAATACTTAGAATCCTCAATGCTTAGAATCCTCAATGCTTAGCATCCTCAATCCTTAGTATGCTCTATGCTTAGTTTAGAATCCCCAATGCTTAGAATCCTCAATGCTTACAAACCTCAATGCATAGAGGCCTTAATGCTTAGAAACCTCAAAGATTAGAAAATTCAATGCTTGGCTTAGAATCCTCATAGCTTAGAATCCTCAATGATTAGAATCGTCAATGCTTAGCATCCTCAATGCTTAGAATCCTCAATGCTTAGCATCCTCAATGCTTAGCATCCTCAATGCTTAGCATTCTCAATGCTTAGAATCCTCAATGCTTAGCATCCTCAATGCTTAGCATCCTCAATGCTTAGAATCCTCAATGCTTAGCATCCTGAAAGCTTATAATCCTCAATGCTTAGCATCCTCAATGCTTAGCATCCTCAATGCTTAGCATCCTCAATGCTTAGAATCCTCAATGCTTAGAATCCTCAATGCTTAGCATCCTCCATGCTTAGCATCCTCAATGCTTAGAATCCTCAATGCTTAGAATCCTCAATGCTTAGCATCCTCCATGCCTAGCTTAGAATCCTCAATGCTTAGAATCCTCAATGATTAGAATCCTCAATGCTTAGATTCCTCAATGCTTCGAATCCTCAATGGTAAGAATCCTCAATGCTTAGAATCGTCCATGCATTGCTTAGAATCCTCAATAGTTAGAATCCTCAATGCTTAGCATCCTCATTACATAGCTTAGAATCCTCAATGCTTAGAATCCTCAATGCTTAGCATCCTCAATGCTTAGAATCCTCAATGCTTAGCATCCTCATTGCTTAGCTTAGAATCCTCGGTGCTTAGAAACCTCAATGCTTAGCATCCTCAATGCTTAGCATCCTCAATGCTTAGAATCCTCAATGCTTAGCATCCTCAAAGCTTATAATCCTCAATGCTTATAATCCTCAATGCTTAGCATCCTCAATGCTTAGCATCCTCAATGCTTAGCATCCTCAATGCTTAGAATCCTCAATGCTTAGAATCCTCAATGCTTAGCATCCTCAATGCTTAGAATCCTTAATGCTTAGAATCCTCAATGCTTAGCAACCTCAATGCTTAGCATCCTGAATGCTTTGCTTAGAATCCTCAATGCTTAGAATCCTCAATGCTTAGCATCCTCCATGCCTAGCTTAGAATCCTCAATGCTTAGAATCCTCAATGCTTAGAATCCTCAATGCTTAGAATCCTCAATGCTTAGCATCCTCAATGCTTAGCATCCTCATTACTTAGCTTAGAATCCTCAAAGCTCTGAATCCTCACTGCTTAGGAACCTCAATGCGTAGCATCCTCCATGCATTACTTAGAAACCCCAAGGCGTAGAATCCCCATTGCTTAGAAATTTTATTGCTCTGAAACCTCAATGCTTAGCATCCCTAATGCTTACAAACCTCGGTGCATAGAGGCCTTAATGTTTAGAAACCTCAAAGATTAGAAAACTCAATGCTTGGCTTAGAATCCTCAATGCTTAGAATCCTCAATGCCTAGCTAAGAATCCTCAGTGCTTAGAATCCTCAATGCTTAGAAACCTCAATGCACAGAGTCCTTAATGCTTAGAAATCTCAATACATAGCATCCTCAGTGCTTAGCTTAGAATCCTCACTGCATAGAAACCTGAATGCTTAGAATCCTCAATGCTTAGAATCCTCCATGCTTAGCATAGAAACCTCAATGATCAGAATCCTCAATGCATAGCTTAGAATCCTCATTGCTTAAAATCCTCAATGCTTAGAATCCTCAATGCTTAGCATCCTCAATGCTTAGCTTAGAATCCTCAAAGCTCACGATCCTCAATGCTTACAAACCTCAATGCATAGAGGCCTTAATGCTTAGAAACCTCAAAGATTAGAAAACTGAATGCTTGGCTTAGAATCCTCAATGCTTAGAATCCTCGATGCTTCGCATCCTCAATGCTTACCTTAGAAACCTCAATACTTAGAATCCTCAATGTTTAGCATTCTCATTACATAGCTTAGAATCCTCAATGCTTAGAATCCTCAATGCTTAGCATCCTCAATGCTTAGCATCCTCATTGCTTAGCATCCTCATTGCTTAGCTTAGAATCCTCAAAGCTCAGAATCCTCGGTGCATAGAAACCTCAATGCTTAGCATCCTCAATGCTTAGTATCCTCAATGCTTAGAATCCTCAATGCTTAGCATCCTCAATGCTTAGAATCCTCAATGATTAGCATCCTCAAATCTTAGAATCCTCATGGCTTAGCATCCTCAATGCTAAGCATCCTAAAAGCTTAGCATCCTCAATGCTTAGCATCCTAAATGCTTAGCATCCTCATTGCTAAGCATCCTCAATGCTTAGCATCCTCAATGCTTAGCATCCTCAATGCTTAGAATCCTCAATGCTTTGCTTAGAAACCTCAATGCTTAGAATCCTCAAAGCTTAGAATCCTCAATGCTTAGAATCCTCCATGCATTGCTTAGAATCCTCAATAGTTAGAATCCTCAATGCTTCGCATCCTCAATGCTTTGCTTAGAAACCTCAATACTTAGAATCCTCAATGTTTAGCATCCTCATTACATAGCTTAGAATCCTCAATGCTTAGAATCCTCAATGCTTAGCATGCTCAATGCTTAGCATCCTCAATGCTAGAATCCTCAAAGCTTAGCATCCTCAGTGCTTAGAATCCTCAATGCTTAGCATCCTCAAATCTTAGAATCCTCAATGCTTAGCATCCTCAATGCTTAGCATCCTAAAAGCTTAGCATCCTGAATGCTTAGCATCCTCAATGCTTAGCATCCTCAATGCTTAGCATCCTCAATGCTTAGAATCCTCAATGCTTTGCTTAGAAACCTCAATGCTTAGAATCCTCAATGCTTAGAATCCTCAATGCTTAGAATCCTCAATGCTTAGAATCCTCCATGCATTGCTTAGAATCCTCAATAGTTAGAATCCTCAATGCTTCGCATCCTCAAAGCTTAGCTTAGAATCCTCAATGCTTAGAATCCTCAATGTTTAGCATCCTCAAAGCTTAGAATCCTCAATGCTTAGCATCCTCAATGCTTAGCATCCTCAATGATTAGCATCCTCAATGCTTAGAATCCTCAATGCTTAGCATCCTCAATGCTTAGCATCCTCAATGCTTTGCTTAGAAACCTCAATGCTTAGAATCCTCAATGCTTAGAATCCTCAATGCCTAGCTTAGAATCCTCAATGCGTAGAATCCTCAATGCTTAGAATCCTCAATGCTTAGAATCCTCAATTCTTAGCATCCTCAATGCTTAGCATCCTCAATGCTTAGCATCCTCAATACTTAGCATCCTCAATGCTTAGCATCCTCAATGCTTAGCATCCTCAATACTTAGCATCCTCAATGCTTGGCATCCTCAATGCTTAGCTTAGAAACCTCAATGCTTAGAATCCTCAATGCTTAGAATCCTCAATGCTTAGCATCCTCAATGCTTAGCATCCTCAATGCTTAGAATCCTCAATGCTTAGAATCCTCAATGCTTAGAATCATCAATGCATAGCTTAAAATACTCAATGCTTAGAATCCTCAATGCTTAGAATCCTCAATGCTTAGCATCCTCAATGCTTCGCTTAGAATCCTCAAAGCTCAGGATCCTCAATGCATAGAAACCTCAATGCACAGAGTCCTTAATGCTTAGAAACCTCAATACTTAGCATCCTCAGTGCTTAGCTTAGAATCCTCACTGCTTAGAAACCTCAATGCTTAGAATCCTCAGTGCTTAGCATCCTCAACGCGTAGAATCCCCAATGCTTAGAAACCTCAATGCTTAGCATCCTCAATCCTTAGTATGCTCTACGCTTAGCTTAGAATCCTCAATGCTTACAAACCTCAATGCTGAGAAATTTTATTGTTTGAAAACTCATTGCTTAGAATCCTCAATGCTTACAAACCTAAATGCATAGAGGCCTTAATGCTTAGAAACCTCAAAGATTAGAAAATTCAATGCTTGGCTTAGAATCCTCATAGCTTAGAATCCTCAATGCTTAGAATCCTCAATGCTTAGCATCCTCAATGCTTAGAATCCTCAATGCTTAGCATCCTCAATGCTTAGCATCCTCAATGCTTAGCATCCTCAATGCTTAGAATCCTCAATGCTTAGATTCCTCAATGCTTAGCATCCTCAATTCTTAGAATCCTCAATGCTTAGCATCCTCAATGCTTAGAATCCTCAATGCTTAGCATCCTCAATGCTTAGCATCCTCAATGCTTGGAATCCTCAATGCTTAGAATCCTCAATGCTTAGCATCCTCTATGCTTAGAATCATTAATGCTTAGAATCCTCAATGCTTAGCATCCTCAATGCTTAGAATCCTCAATGCTTAGAATCCTCAATGCTTAAAATCCTCAATGCTTAGAATCCTTAATGCTTAGAATCCTCAATGCTTAGCATCCTGAATGCTTTGCTTAGAATCCTCAATGCTTAGAATCCTCAATGCTTAGCATCCTCCATGACTAGCTTAGAATCCTCAATGCTTCGAATCCTCAATGCTTCGAATCCTCAATGCTTAGATTCCTCCATGCATTGCTTAGAATCCTCAATAGTTAGAATCCTCAATGCTTAGCATCCTCATTACATAGCTTAGAATCCTCAATGCTTAGAATCCTCAATGCTTAGAATCCTCAATGCTTAGCTTCCTCAATGCTTAGAATCCTCAATGCTTAGAATCCTCAATGCTTAGCATCCTCAATGCTTAGCATCCTCAATGCTTAGAATACTCAATGCTTAGCATCCTCAATGCTTAGCATCCTCAATGCTTAGCATCCTCAATGCTAAGCATCCTCAATGCTTAGCATCCTCAATGCTTAGCATCCTCAATGCTTAGAATCCTCAATGCTTATAATCCTCAATGCTTAGCATCCTCAATGCTTAGAATCCTTAATGCCTAGAATTCTCAATGCTTAGCATCCTCAATGCTTAGCATCCTGAATGCTTTGCTTAGAATCCTCAATGCTTAGAATCCTCAATGCTTAGCATCCTCCATGCCTAGCTTAGAATCCTCAATGCTTAGAATCCTCAATGCTTAGAATCCTCAATGCTTAGAATCCTCAATGCTTAGCATCCTCAATGCTTAGCATCCTCATTGCTTAGCTTAGAATCCTCAAAGCTCAGAATCCTCACTGATTAGGAACCTCAATGCTTAGCATCCTCCATGCATTGCTTAGAAACCTCAATGCGTAGAATCCCCATTGCTTAGAAATTTTATTGCTCTGAAACCTCAATGCTTAGAATCCTCAATGCTTACAAACCTCAATGCATAGAGGCCTTAATGCTTAGAAACCTCAAAGATTAGAAAACTCAATGCTTGGCTTAGAATCCTCAATGCTTAGAATCCTCAATGCCTAGCTAAGAATCCTCAATGCTTAGAATCCTCAATGCTTAGAATCCTGAATTCTTAGAAACCTCAATGCACAGAGTTCTTAGTGCTTAGAAACCACAATACTTAGCATCCTCAGTGCTTAGCTTAGAATCCTCACTGTATAGAAACCTGAATGCTTAGAATCCTCAATGCTTAGAATCCTCAATGCTTAGCTTAGAAACCTCAATGCTTAGAATCCTCAATGCTTAGAATCCTCAATGCTTAGAATCCTCAATGCATAGCTTAAAATACTCAATGCTTAGAATCCTCAATGCTTAGAATCCTCAATGCTTAGCATCCTCAATGCTTAGCTTAGAATCCTCAAAGCTCAGGATCCTCAATGCATAGAAACCTCAATGCATAGAGGCCTTAATGCTTAGAAACCTCAAAGATTAGAAAACGGAATGCTTGGCTTAGAATCCTCAATGCTTAGAATCCTCAATGCTTCGCATCCTCAATGCTTAGCTTAGAAACCTCAATACTTAGAATCCTCAATGGTTAGCATCCTCATTACATAGCTTAGAATCCTCAATGCTTAGAATCCTCAATGATTAGCATCCTCAATGCATAGCATCCTCAATTCTTGGCATCTCAATTCTTTGCTTAGAAACCTCAATGCTTAGAATCCTCAATGCTTAGAATCCTCAATGCTTAGAATCCTCCATGCATTGCTTAGAATCCTCAATGCTTAGCATCCTCAATGCTTAGCATCCTCAATGCTTAGCTTAGAAACCTCAATACTTAGAATTTTCAATGCTTAGCATCCTCATTACATAGCTTAGAATCCTCAATGCTTAGAATCCTCAATGCTTAGAATCCTCAAAGCTTAGAATCCTCAATGCTTATCATCCTCAATGCTTAGCATTCTCAATGCTTAGCATCCTCAATGCTTAGCATCCTCAATGCTTAGCAGCCTCAATGCTTAGCATCCTCAATGCTTAGCATCCTCAATGTTTAGAATCCTCAATGCTTAGCATCCTCAATGCTTAGCATCCTCAATGCTTAGAATCCTCAATGCTTGGCTTAGAATCCTCAATGCTTAGAATCCTCAATGCTTTGCTTATAAACCTCAATGCTAAGAATCCTCAATGCTTAGAATCCTCAATGCTTAGAATCATCAATGCTTAGAATCCTCAATGCTTAGCATCCTCAATGCTTAGCATCCTCAATGCTTAGCTTAGAAACCTCAGTGCTTAGAATCCTCAATGCTTAGAATCCTCAATGCCTAGATTAGAATCCTCAATGCTTAGAATCCTCAATGCTTAGAATCCTCAATGCTTAGCATCCTCAATGCTTAGAATCCTCAATGCTTAGCATCCTCAATGCTTCGCTTAGAATCCTCAAAGCTCAGGATCCTCAATGCATAGAAACCTCAATGCACAGAGTCCTTAATGCTTAGAAACCTCAATACTTAGCATCCTCAGTGCTACATCAGTGCTTAGAATCCTCAGTGCTTAGCATCCTCAATGCGTAGAATCCCCAATACTTAGAATCCTCAATGCTTAGAATCCTCAATGCTTAGCATCCTCAATCCTTAGTATGCTCTATGCTTAGTTTAGAATCCCCAATGCTTAGAATCCTCAATGCTTACAAACCTCAATGCATAGAGGCCTTAATGCTTAGAAACCTCAAAGATTAGAAAATTCAATGCTTGGCTTAGAATCCTCATAGCTTAGAATCCTCAATGATTAGAATCGTCAATGCTTAGCATCCTCAATGCTTAGAATCCTCAATGCTTAGCATCCTCAATGCTTAGCATCCTCAATGCTTAGCATTCTCAATGCTTTGAATCCTCAATGCTTAGCATCCTCAATGCTTAGCATCCTCAATGCTTAGAATCCTCAATGCTTAGCATCCTGAAAGCTTATAATCCTCAATGCTTAGCATCCTCAGTGCTTAGCATCCTCAATGCTTAGAATCCTCAATGCTTTGAATCCTCAATGCTTAGCATCCTCCATGCCTAGCTTAGAATCCTCAATGCTTAGAATCCTCAATGATTAGAATCCTCAATGCTTAGATTCCTCAATGCTTCGAATCCTCAATGGTAAGAATCCTCAATGCTTAGAATCGTCCATGCATTGCTTAGAATCCTCAATAGTTAGAATCCTCAATGCTTAGCATCCTCATTACATAGCTTAGAATCCTCAATGCTTAGAATCCTCAATGCTTAGCATCCTCAATGCTTAGAATCCTCAATGCTTAGCATCCTCATTGCTTAGCTTAGAATCCTCGGTGCTTAGAAACCTCAATGCTTAGCATCCTCAATGCTTAGCATCCTCAATGCTTAGAATCCTCAATGCTTAGCATCCTCAAAGCTTATAATCCTCAATGCTTATAATCCTCAATGCTTAGCATCCTCAATGCTTAGCATCCTCAATGCTTAGCATCCTCAATGCTTAGAATCCTCAATGCTTAGAATCCTCAATGCTTAGCATCCTCAATGCTTAGAATCCTTAATGCTTAGAATCCTCAATGCTTAGCAACCTCAATGCTTAGCATCCTGAATGCTTTGCTTAGAATCCTCAATGCTTAGAATCCTCAATGCTTAGCATCCTCCATGCCTAGCTTAGAATCCTCAATGCTTAGAATCCTCAATGCTTAGAATCCTCAATGCTTAGAATCCTCAATGCTTAGCATCCTCAATGCTTAGCATCCTCAATGCTTAGCTTAGAAACCTCAATGCTTAGAATCCTCAATGCTTAGAATCCTCAAAGCCTAGATTAGAATCCTCAATGCTTAGAATCCTCAATGCTTAGAATCCTCAATGCTTAGCATCCTCAATGCTTAGAATCCTCAATGCTTAGCATCCTCAATGCTTCGCTTAGAATCCTCAAAGCTCAGGATCCTCAATGCATAGAAACCTCAATGCACAGAGTCCTTAATGCTTAGAAACCTCTATACTTAGCATCCTCAGTGCTACATCAGTGCTTAGAATCCTCAGTGCTTAGCATCCTCAATGCGTAGAATCCCCAATACTTAGAATCCTCAATGCTTAGAATCCTCAATGCTTAGCATCCTCAATCCTTAGTATGCTCTATGCTTAGTTTAGAATCCCCAATGCTTAGAATCCTCAATGCTTACAAACCTCAATGCATAGAGGCCTTAATGCTTAGAAACCTCAAAGATTAGAAAATTCAATGCTTGGCTTAGAATCCTCATAGCTTAGAATCCTCAATGATTAGAATCGTCAATGCTTAGCATCCTCAATGCTTAGAATCCTCAATGCTTAGCATCCTCAATGCTTAGCATCCTCAATGCTTAGCATTCTCAATGCTTAGAATCCTCAATGCTTAGCATCCTCAATGCTTAGCATCCTCAATGCTTAGAATCCTCAATGCTTAGCATCCTGAAAGCTTATAATCCTCAATGCTTAGCATCCTCAATGCTTAGCATCCTCAATGCTTAGCATCCTCAATGCTTAGAATCCTCAATGCTTAGAATCCTCAATGCTTAGCATCCTCCATGCTTAGCATCCTCAATGCTTAGAATCCTCAATGCTTAGAATCCTCAATGCTTAGCATCCTCCATGCCTAGCTTAGAATCCTCAATGCTTAGAATCCTCAATGATTAGAATCCTCAATGCTTAGATTCCTCAATGCTTCGAATCCTCAATGGTAAGAATCCTCAATGCTTAGAATCGTCCATGCATTGCTTAGAATCCTCAATAGTTAGAATCCTCAATGCTTAGCATCCTCATTACATAGCTTAGAATCCTCAATGCTTAGAATCCTCAATGCTTAGCATCCTCAATGCTTAGAATCCTCAATGCTTAGCATCCTCATTGCTTAGCTTAGAATCCTCGGTGCTTAGAAACCTCAATGCTTAGCATCCTCAATGCTTAGCATCCTCAATGCTTAGAATCCTCAATGCTTAGCATCCTCAAAGCTTATAATCCTCAATGCTTATAATCCTCAATGCTTAGCATCCTCAATGCTTAGCATCCTCAATGCTTAGCATCCTCAATGCTTAGAATCCTCAATGCTTAGAATCCTCAATGCTTAGCATCCTCAATGCTTAGAATCCTTAATGCTTAGAATCCTCAATGCTTAGCAACCTCAATGCTTAGCATCCTGAATGCTTTGCTTAGAATCCTCAATGCTTAGAATCCTCAATGCTTAGCATCCTCCATGCCTAGCTTAGAATCCTCAATGCTTAGAATCCTCAATGCTTAGAATCCTCAATGCTTAGAATCCTCAATGCTTAGCATCCTCAATGCTTAGCATCCTCATTACTTAGCTTAGAATCCTCAAAGCTCTGAATCCTCACTGCTTAGGAAACTCAATGCGTAGCATCCTCCATGCATTACTTAGAAACCCCAAGGCGTAGAATCCCCATTGCTTAGAAATTTTATTGCTCTGAAACCTCAATGCTTAGCATCCCTAATGCTTACAAACCTCGGTGCATAGAGGCCTTAATGTTTAGAAACCTCAAAGATTAGAAAACTCAATGCTTGGCTTAGAATCCTCAATGCTTAGAATCCTCAATGCCTAGCTAAGAATCCTCAGTGCTTAGAATCCTCAATGCTTAGAAACCTCAATGCACAGAGTCCTTAATGCTTAGAAATCTCAATACATAGCATCCTCAGTGCTTAGCTTAGAATCCTCACTGCATAGAAACCTGAATGCTTAGAATCCTCAATGCTTAGAATCCTCCATGCTTAGCATAGAAACCTCAATGATCAGAATCCTCAATGCATAGCTTAGAATCCTCATTGCTTAAAATCCTCAATGCTTAGAATCCTCAATGCTTAGCATCCTCAATGCTTAGCTTAGAATCCTCAAAGCTCACGATCCTCAATGCTTACAAACCTCAATGCATAGAGGCCTTAATGCTTAGAAACCTCAAAGATTAGAAAACTGAATGCTTGGCTTAGAATCCTCAATGCTTAGAATCCTCGATGCTTCGCATCCTCAATGCTTACCTTAGAAACCTCAATACTTAGAATCCTCAATGTTTAGCATTCTCATTACATAGCTTAGAATCCTCAATGCTTAGAATCCTCAATGCTTAGCATCCTCAATGCTTAGCATCCTCATTGCTTAGCATCCTCATTGCTTAGCTTAGAATCCTCAAAGCTCAGAATCCTCGGTGCATAGAAACCTCAATGCTTAGCATCCTCAATGCTTAGTATCCTCAATGCTTAGAATCCTCAATGCTTAGCATCCTCAATGCTTAGAATCCTCAATGATTAGCATCCTCAAATCTTAGAATCCTCATGGCTTAGCATCCTCAATGCTAAGCATCCTAAAAGCTTAGCATCCTCAATGCTTAGCATCCTAAATGCTTAGCATCCTCATTGCTAAGCATCCTCAATGCTTAGCATCCTCAATGCTTAGCATCCTCAATGCTTAGCATCCTCAATGCTTAGAATCCTCAATGCTTTGCTTAGAAACCTCAATGCTTAGAATCCTCAAAGCTTAGAATCCTCAATGCTTAGAATCCTCCATGCATTGCTTAGAATCCTCAATAGTTAGAATCCTCAATGCTTCGCATCCTCAATGCTTTGCTTAGAAACCTCAATACTTAGAATCCTCAATGTTTAGCATCCTCATTACATAGCTTAGAATCCTCAATGCTTAGAATCCTCAATGCTTAGCATGCTCAATGCTTAGCATCCTCAATGCTAGAATCCTCAAAGCTTAGCATCCTCAGTGCTTAGAATCCTCAATGCTTAGCATCCTCAAATCTTAGAATCCTCAATGCTTAGCATCCTCAATGCTTAGCATCCTAAAAGCTTAGCAGCCTGAATGCTTAGCATCCTCAATGCTTAGCATCCTCAATGCTTAGCATCCTCAATGCTTAGAATCCTCAATGCTTTGCTTAGAAACCTCAATGCTTAGAATCCTCAATGCTTAGAATCCTCAATGCTTAGAATCCTCAATGCTTAGAATCCTCCATGCATTGCTTAGAATCCTCAATAGTTAGAATCCTCAATGCTTCGCATCCTCAATGCTTAGCTTAGAATCCTCAATGCTTAGAATCCTCAATGTTTAGCATCCTCAAAGCTTAGAATCCTCAATGCTTAGCATCCTCAATGCTTAGCATCCTCAATGATTAGCATCCTCAATGCTTAGAATCCTCAATGCTTAGCATCCTCAATGCTTAGCATCCTCAATTCTTTGCTTAGAAACCTCAATGCTTAGAATCCTCAATGCTTAGAATCCTCAATGCCTAGCTTAGAATCCTCAATGCGTAGAATCCTCAATGCTTAGAATCCTCAATGCTTAGAATCCTCAATTCTTAGCATCCTCAATGCTTAGCATCCTCAATGCTTAGCATCCTCAATACTTAGCATCCTCAATGCTTAGCATCCTCAATGCTTAGCATCCTCAATACTTAGCATCCTCAATGCTTGGCATCCTCAATGCTTAGCTTAGAAACCTCAATGCTTAGAATCCTCAATGCTTAGAATCCTCAATGCTTAGCATCCTCAATGCTTAGCATCCTCAATGCTTAGAATCCTCAATGCTTAGCATCCTCAATGCTTCGCTTAGAATCCTAAAAGCTCAGGATCCTCAATTCTTAGAAACCTCAATGCACAGAGTCCTTAATGCTTAGAAACCTCAATACTTAGCATCCTCAGTGCTTAACTTAGAATCCTCACTGCTTAGAAACCTCAATGCTTAGAATCCTCAATGCTTAGCATCCTCAATCCTTAGTATCTCTATGCTTAGCTTAGAATCCTCAATGCTTAGAATCCTCAATGCTTACAAACTTCAATGCTGAGAAAATTTATTGTTTGAAACCTAATTGCTTAGAATCCTCAATGCTTACAAACCTCAATGCATAGAGGCCTTAATGCTTAGAAACCTCAATGATTAGAAAATTCAATGCTTGGCTTAGAATCCTCATAGCTTAGAATCCTCAATGCTTAGAATCCTCCATGCATTGCTTAGAATCCTCAATAGTTAGAATCCTCAATGCTTCGCATCCTCAATGCTTAGCTTACAAACCTCAATACTTAGAATCCTCAATGCTTAGCATCCTCATTACATAGCTTAGAATCCTCAATGCTTCGCATCCTCAGTGCTTAGCTTAGAAATCTCAATACTTAGAATCCTCAATGGTTAGCATCCTCATTACATAGCTTAGAATCCTCAATGCTTAGAATCCTCAATGCTTAGCATCCTCAATGCTTAGCATCCTCAATGCTTAGCATCCTCAAAGCTTAGAATACTCAAAGCTTACCATCCTCAATGCTTAGCATCCTCAATGCTTTGCATCCTCAAAGCTTATAATCCTCAATGCTTAGCATCCTCAATGCTTAGAATCCTCAATGCTTAGCATCCTCAATGCTTAGCATCCTCAATGCTTAGCATCCTCATTTCTTAGCATCCTCATTGCGTAGCTTAGAATCCTCAAAGCTCAGAATCCTCGGTGCATAGAAACCTCAATGCTTAGCATCCTCAATGCTTAGCATCCTCAATGCTTAGAATCCTCAATGCTTAGCATCCTCAATGCTTAGCATCCTCAATGCTTAGAATCCTCAAAGCTTAGAATCCTCAATGCTTAGAATCCTCAATGCTTAGCATCCTCAATGCTTAGCTTAGAAAACTCAATGCTTAGAATCGTCAATGCTTAGAAACCTCAATGCACAGGGTTCTTAATGCTTAGAAACCTCAATACTTAGCATCCTCAATGCTTAGCTTAGAATCCACACTGCTTAGAAACCTGAATGCTTAGAATCCTCAATGCTTAGAATCCTCAATGCTTAGCTTAGAAACCTCAATGCTTAGAATTCTCAATGCTTAACATCCTCAATGTTTAGAATCCTCAATGCATAGCTTAGAATCCTCAATGCTTAGAATCCTCAATGCTTAGAATCCACAATGCTTAGCAACCTCAATGCTTAGCATCCTCAATGCTTAGCAACCTCAATGCTTAGCTTAGAAACCTCAATGCCTAGAATCCTCAATGCTTAGAATCCTCAATGCTTAGAATCCTCAATGCTTAGAATCCTCAATGCTTAGAATCCTCAATGCTTAGCATCCTCAATGCTTAGCTTAGAAAACTCAATGCTTAGCATCCTCAATGCTTAACAGCCTCAATGCTTAGCATCCTCAATGCTTAGCATCCTCAATGCTTAGCATCCTCATTGCTTAGAAACCTCAATGCACAGAGTCCTTAATGCTTAGAAACCTCAATACTTAGCATCCCCAGTGCTTATCTAAGAATCCTCACTGCTTAGAAACCTCAATGCTTAGAATCCTCAGTGCTTAGCATCCTAAATGCGTAGAATCCCCAATGCTTCGAAACCTCAATGCTTAGCATCCTCAATCCTTAGTATGCTCTATGCTTAGCTTAGAATCCTCAATGCTTAGAATCCTCAATGCTTAACATCCTCAATGCTTAGCATCCTCAATGCTTTGCTTAGAAACCTCAATGCTTAGAATCCTCAATGCTTCGAATCCTCAATGCCTAGCTTAGAATCCTCAATACTTAGAATCCTTAATGCTTAGCATCCTCAATGCTTAGCATCCTCAATGCTTAGCATCCTCAATGCTTAGAATCCTCCATGCTTAGCTTAGAAACCTCAATGCTTAGAATCCTCAATGCTTAGAATCCTCAATGCTTAGCATCCTCAATGCTTAGAATCCTCAATGCCTAGATTAGAATCCTCAATGCTTAGAATCCTCAATGCTTAGAATCCTCAGTGCTTAGAATCCTCAATGCTTAGAATCCTCAATGCTTAGAATCCTCAATGCTTAGCATCCTCAATGCATAGCATCCTCAATGCATAGCTTAGAATCCTCAATGCTTAGAATCCTCAATGCTTAGCATCCTCAATCCTTAGTATGCTCTTTGCTTTGCTTAGAATCCTCAATGCTTAGAATACTCAATGCTTACAAACCTCAATGCTGAGAAATTTTATTGTTTGAAACCTCATTGTTTAGCATCCCAAATGCTTACAAACCTCAATGCATAGAGGCCTTAATGCTTAGAAACCTCAAAGATTAGAAAACTCAATGCTTGGCTTAGAATCCTCAATGCTTAGAATCCTCAATGCTTAGAATCCTCCATGCATAGCTTAGAATCCTCAATCCTTAGAATCCTCAATTCTTAGCATCCTCTATGCATTGCTTAGAATCCTCAATAGTTAGAATCCTCAATGCTTCGCATCCTCAATGCTTAGCTTAGAAACCTCAATGCTTCGAATCCTCAATGCTCAGCATCCTCAATGCTTAGCATCCTCAATGCTTAGCATCCTCATTGCTTAGCATCCTCATTGCTTAGCTTAGAATCCTCAAAGCTCAGAATCCTCACTGCTTAGGAACCTCAATACTTAGCATCCTCCATGCATTGCTTAGAAACCTCAATGCGCAGAATCCTCATTGCTTAGAAATTTTATTGCTCTGAAACCTCAATGCTTAGCAACCCTAATGCTTACAAACCTCATTGCATAGAGGCCTTAATGTTTAGAAACAACAAAGATTAGAAAACTCAATGCTTGGCTTAGCATCCTCAATGCTTAGCATCCTCAATGCTTAGCATCCTCCATGCATTGCTTAGAATCCGCAATAGTTAGAATCCTCAATGCTTCGTATCATCAATGCTTAGCTTAGAAACCTCAATGCTTAGAATCCTCAATGCTTAGAATCCTCAATGCTTTGCTTAGAAACCTCAATGCTTAAAATCCTCAATGCTTAGAATGCTCAATGCCTAGATTAGAATCCTCAATGCTTAGATTCCTCAATGCTTAGAATCCTCAATGCTTAGCATCCCCAATGCTTAGAATCCTCAATGCTTAGCATCCTCAATGCTTAGCATCCTCAATGCTTAGAATCCTCAATGCTTAGAATCCTCAACGCTTAGCATCCTCAATGCTTAGCTTAGAAAACTCAAAGCTTAGAATCCTCAATGCTTAACAGCCTCAATGCTTATCATTCTCAATGCTTAGAATCCTCAATGCTTAGAATCCTCAATGCTTAGCATCCTCAATTCTTAGAATCCTCAATGCTTAGCATCCTCAATGCTTAGAATCCTCAATGCTTAGCATCCTCAATGCTTAGCATCCTCAATGCTTAGAATCCTCAATGCTTAGAATCCTCAATGCTTAGCATCCTCTATGCTTAGAATCATTAATGCTTAGAATCCTGAATGCTTAGCATCCTCAATGCTTAGAATCCTCAATGCTTAGAATCCTCAATGCTTAAAATCCTCAATGCTTAGAATCCTTAATGCTTAGAATCCTCAATGCTTAGCATCCTGAATGCTTTGCTTAGAATCCTCAATGCTTAGAATCCTCAATGCTTAGCATCCTCCATGACTAGCTTAGAATCCTCAATGCTTCGAATCCTCAATGCTTCGAATCCTCAATGCTTAGATTCCTCCATGCATTGCTTAGAATCCTCAATAGTTAGAATCCTCAATGCTTAGCATCCTCATTACATAGCTTAGAATCCTCAATGCTTAGAATCCTCAATGCTTAGAATCCTCAATGCTTAGCTTCCTCAATGCTTAGAATCCTCAATGCTTAGAATCCTCAATGCTTAGCATCCTCAATGCTTAGCATCCTCAATGCTTAGAATACTCAATGCTTAGCATCCTCAAAGCTTATAATCCTCAATGCTTATAATCCTCAATGCTAAGCATCCTCAATGCTTAGCATCCTCAATGCTTAGCATCCTCAATGCTTAGAATCCTCAATGCTTATAATCCTCAATGCTTAGCATCCTCAATGCTTAGAATCCTTAATGCCTAGAATTCTCAATGCTTAGCATCCTCAATGCTTAGCATCCTGAATGCTTTGCTTAGAATCCTCAATGCTTAGAATCCTCAATGCTTAGCATCCTCCATGCCTAGCTTAGAATCCTCAATGCTTAGAATCCTCAATGCTTAGAATCCTCAATGCTTAGAATCCTCAATGCTTAGCATCCTCAATGCTTAGCATCCTCATTGCTTAGCTTAGAATCCTCAAAGCTCAGAATCCTCACTGATTAGGAACCTCAATGCTTAGCATCCTCCATGCATTGCTTAGAAACCTCAATGCGTAGAATCCCCATTGCTTAGAAATTTTATTGCTCTGAAACCTCAATGCTTAGCATCCCTAATGCTTTCAAACCTCAGTGCATAGAGGCCTTAATGTTTAGAAACCTCAAAGATTAGAAAACTCAATGCTTGGCTTAGAATCCTCAATGCTTAGAATCCTCAATGCCTAGCTAAGAATCCTCAATGCTTAGAATCCTCAATGCTTAGAATCCTCAATTCTTAGAAACCTCAATGCACAGAGTTCTTAGTGCTTAGAAACCTCAATACTTAGCATCCTCAGTGCTTAGCTTAGAATCCTCACTGCATAGAAACCTGAATGCTTAGAATCCTCAATGCTTAGAATCCTCAATGCTTAGCTTAGAAACCTCAATGCTTAGAATCCTCAATGCTTAGAATCCTCAATGCTTAGAATCCTCAATGCATAGCTTAAAATACTCAATGCTTAGAATCCTCAATGCTTAGAATCCTCAATGCTTAGCATCCTCAATGCTTAGCTTAGAATCCTCAAAGCTCAGGATCCTCAATGCATAGAAACCACAATGCCTAGAGGCCTTAATGCTTAGAAACCTCAAAGATTAGAAAACTGAATGCTTGGCTTAGAATCCTCAATGCTTAGAATCCTCAATGCTTCGCATCCTCAATGCTTAGCTTAGAAACCTCAATACTTAGAATCCTCAATGGTTAGCATCCTCATTACATAGCTTAGAATCCTCAATGCTTAGAATCCTCAATGATTAGCATCCTCAATGCATAGCATCCTCAATTCTTAGCATCTCAATTCTTTGCTTAGAAACCTCAATGCTTAGAATCCTCAATGCTTAGAATCCTCAATGCTTAGAATCCTCCATGCATTGCTTAGAAACCTCAATGCGCAGAATCCTCATTGCTTAGAAATTTTATTGCTCTGAAACCTCAATGCTTAGCAACCCTAATGCTTACAAACCTCATTGCATAGAGGCCTTAATGTTTAGAAACAACAAAGATTAGAAAACTCAATGCTTAGCTTAGCATCCTCAATGCTTAGCATCCTCAATGCTTAGCATCCTCCATGCATTGCTTAGAATCCGCAATAGTTAGAATCCTCAATGCTTCGTATCATCAATGCTTAGCTTAGAAACCTCAATGCTTAGAATCCTCAATGCTTAGAATCCTCAGTGCTTTGCTTAGAAACCTCAATGCTTAAAATCCTCAATGCTTAGAATGCTCAATGCCTAGATTAGAATCCTCAATGCTTAGATTCCTCAATGCTTAGAATCCTCAATGCTTAGCATCCCCAATGCTTAGAATCCTCAATGCTTAGCATCCTCAATGCTTAGCATCCTCAATGCTTAGAATCCTCAATGCTTAGAATCCTCAACGCTTAGCATCCTCAATGCTTAGCTTAGAAAACTCAAAGCTTAGAATCCTCAATGCTTAACAGCCTCAATGCTTATCATTCTCAATGCTTAGAATCCTCAATGCTTAGAATCCTCAATGCTTAGCATCCTCAATTCTTAGAATCCTCAATGCTTAGCATCCTCAATGCTTAGAATCCTCAATGCTTAGCATCCTCAATGCTTAGCATCCTCAATGCTTAGAATCCTCAATGCTTAGAATCCTCAATGCTTAGCATCCTCTATGCTTAGAATCATTAATGCTTAGAATCCTCAATGCTTAGCATCCTCAATGCTTAGAATCCTCAATGCTTAGAATCCTCAATGCTTAAAATCCTCAATGCTTAGAATCCTTAATGCTTAGAATCCTCAATGCTTAGCATCCTGAATGCTTTGCTTAGAATCCTCAATGCTAAGAATCCTCAATGCTTAGCATCCTCCATGACTAGCTTAGAATCCTCAATGCTTCGAATCCTCAATGCTTCGAATCCTCAATGCTTAGATTCCTCCATGCATTGCTTAGAATCCTCAATAGTTAGAATCCTCAATGCTTAGCATCCTCATTACATAGCTTAGAATCCTCAATGCTTAGAATCCTCAATGCTTAGAATCCTCAATGCTTAGCTTCCTCAATGCTTAGAATCCTCAATGCTTAGAATCCTCAATGCTTAGCATCCTCAATGCTTAGCATCCTCAATGCTTAGAATACTCAATGCTTAGCATCCTCAAAGCTTATAATCCTCAATGCTTATAATCCTCAATGCTAAGCATCCTCAATGCTTAGCATCCTCAATGCTTAGCATCCTCAATGCTTAGAATCCTCAATGCTTATAATCCTCAATGCTTAGCATCCTCAATGCTTAGAATCCTTAATGCCTAGAATTCTCAATGCTTAGCATCCTCAATGCTTAGCATCCTGAATGCTTTGCTTAGAATCCTCAATGCTTAGAATCCTCAATGCTTAGCATCCTCCATGCCTAGCTTAGAATCCTCAATGCTTAGAATCCTCAATGCTTAGAATCCTCAATGCTTAGAATCCTCAATGCTTAGCATCCTCAATGCTTAGCATCCTCATTGCTTAGCTTAGAATCCTCAAAGCTCAGAATCCTCACTGATTAGGAACCTCAATGCTTAGCATCCTCCATGCATTGCTTAGAAACCTCAATGCGTAGAATCCCCATTGCTTAGAAATTTTATTGCCCTGAAACCTCAATGCTTAGCATCCCTAATGCTTTCAAACCTCAGTGCATAGAGGCCTTAATGTTTAGAAACCTCAAAGATTAGAAAACTCAATGCTTGGCTTAGAATCCTCAATGCTTAGAATCCTCAATGCCTAGCTAAGAATCCTCAATGCTTAGAATCCTCAATGCTTAGAATCCTCAATTCTTAGAAACCTCAATGCACAGAGTTCTTAGTGCTTAGAAACCTCAATACTTAGCATCCTCAGTGCTTAGCTTAGAATCCTCACTGCATAGAAACCTGAATGCTTAGAATCCTCAATGCTTAGAATCCTCAATGCTTAGCTTAGAAACCTCAATGCTTAGAATCCTCAATGCTTAGAATCCTCAATGCTTAGAATCCTCAATGCATAGCTTAAAATACTCAATGCTTAGAATCCTCAATGCTTAGAATCCTCAATGCTTAGCATCCTCAATGCTTAGCTTAGAATCCTCAAAGCTCAGGATCCTCAATGCATAGAAACCTCAATGCATAGAGGCCTTAATGCTTAGAAACCTCAAAGATTAGAAAACTGAATGCTTGGCTTAGAATCCTCAATGCTTAGAATCCTCAATGCTTCGCATCCTCAATGCTTAGCTTAGAAACCTCAATACTTAGAATCCTCAATGGTTAGCATCCTCATTACATAGCTTAGAATCCTCAATGCTTAGAATCCTCAATGATTAGCATCCTCAATGCATAGCATCCTCAATTCTTAGCATCTCAATTCTTTGCTTAGAAACCTCAATGCTTAGAATCCTCAATGCTTAGAATCCTCAATGCTTAGAATCCTCCATGCATTGCTTAGAATCCTCAAGGCTTAGCATCCTCAATGCTTAACATCCTCAATGCTTAGCTTAGAAACCTCAATACTTAGAATTTTCAATGCTTAGCATCCTCATTACATAGCTTAGAATCCTCAATGCTTAGAATCCTCAATGCTTAGAATCCTCAAAGCTTAGAATCCTCAATGCTTAGCATCCTCAATGCTTAGCATTCTCAATGCTTAGCATCCTCAATGCTTAGCATCCTCAATGCTTAGCAGCCTCAATGCTTAGCATCCTCAATGCTTAGCATCCTCAATGTTTAGAATCCTCAGTGCTTAGCATCCTCAATGCTTAGCATCCTCAATGCTTAGAATCCTCAATGCTTGGCTTAGAATCCTCAATGCTTAGAATCCTCAATGCTTTGCTTATAAACCTCAATGCTAAGAATCCTCAATGCTTAGAATCCTCAATGCTTAGAATCCTCAATGCTTAGAATCCTCAATGCTTAGCATCCTCAATGCTTAGCATCCTCAATGCTTAGCTTAGAAACCTCAATGCTTAGAATCCTCAATGCTTAGAATCCTCAATGCCTAGATTAGAATCCTCAATGCTTAGAATCCTCAATGCTTAGAATCCTCAATGCTTAGCATCCTCAATGCTTAGAATCCTCAATGCTTAGCATCCTCAATGCTTCGCTTAGAATCCTCAAAGCTCAGGATCCTCAATGCATAGAAACCTCAATGCACAGAGTCCTTAATGCTTAGAAACCTCAATACTTAGCATCCTCAGTGCTACATCAGTGCTTAGAATCCTCAGTGCTTAGCATCCTCAATGCGTAGAATCCCCAATACTTAGAATCCTCAATGCTTAGAATCCTCAATGCTTAGCATCCTCAATCCTTAGTATGCTCTATGCTTAGTTTAGAATCCCCAATGCTTAGAATCCTCAATGCTTACAAACCTCAATGCATAGAGGCCTTAATGCTTAGAAACCTCAAAGATTAGAAAATTCAATGCTTGGCTTAGAATCCTCATAGCTTAGAATCCTCAATGATTAGAATCGTCAATGCTTAGCATCCTCAATGCTTAGAATCCTCAATGCTTAGCATCCTCAATGCTTAGCATCCTCAATGCTTAGCATTCTCAATGCTTAGAATCCTCAATGCTTAGCATCCTCAATGCTTAGCATCCTCAATGCTTAGAATCCTCAATGCTTAGCATCCTGAAAGCTTATAATCCTCAATGCTTAGCATCCTCAATGCTTAGCATCCTCAATGCTTAGCATCCTCAATGCTTAGAATCCTCAATGCTTAGAATCCTCAATGCTTAGCATCCTCCATGCTTAGCATCCTCAATGCTTAGAATCCTCAATGCTTAGTATCCTCCATGCCTAGCTTAGAATCCTCAATGCTTAGTATCCTCAATGATTAGAATCCTCAATGCTTAGATTCCTCAATGCTTCGAATCCTCAATGGTAAGAATCCTCAATGCTTAGAATCGTCCATGCATTGCTTAGAATCCTCAGTAGTTAGAATCCTCAATGCTTAGCATCCTCATTACATAGCTTAGAATCCTCAATGCTTAGAATCCTCAATGCTTAGCATCCTCAAAGCTTAGAATCCTCAATGCTTAGCATCCTCATTGCTTAGCTTAGAATCCTCGGTGCTTAGAAACCTCAATGCTTAGCATCCTCAATGCTTAGCATCCTCAATGCTTAGAATCCTCAATGCTTAGCATCCTCAAAGCTTATAATCCTCAATGCTTATAATCCTCAATGCTTAGCATCCTCAATGCTTAGCATCCTCAATGCTTAGCATCCTCAATGCTTAGAATCCTCAATGCTTAGAATCCTCAATGCTTAGCATCCTCAATGCTTAGAATCCTTAATGCTTAGAATCCTCAATGCTTAGCAACCTCAATGCTTAGCATCCTGAATGCTTTGCTTAGAATCCTCAATGCTTAGAATCCTCAATGCTTAGCATCCTCCATGCCTAGCTTAGAATCCTCAATGCTTAGAATCCTCAATGCTTAGAATCCTCAATGCTTAGAATCCCCAATGCTTAGCATCCTCAATGCTTAGCATCCTCAATGCTTAGCTTAGAAACCTCAATGCTTAGAATCCTCAATGCTTAGAATCCTCAATGCCTAGATTAGAATCCTCAATGCTTAGAATCCTCAATGCTTAGAATCCTCTATGCTTAGCATCCTCAATGCTTAGAATCCTCAATTCTTAGCATCCTCAATGCTTCGCTTAGAATCCTCAAAGCTCAGGATCCTCAATGCATAGAAACCTCAATGCACAGAGTCCTTAATGCTTAGAAACCTCAATACTTAGCATCCTCAGTGCTACATCAGTGCTTAGAATCCTCAGTGCTTAGCATCCTAAATGCGTAGAATCCCCAATACTTAGAATCCTCAATGCTTAGAATCCTCAATGCTTAGCATCCTCAATCCTTAGTATGCTCTATGCTTAGTTTAGAATCCCCAATGCTTAGAATCCTCAATGCTTACAAACCTCAATGCATAGAGGCCTTAATGCTTAGAAACCTCAAAGATTAGAAAATTCAATGCTTGGCTTAGAATCCTCATAGCTTAGAATCCTCAATGATTAGAATCGTCAATGCTTAGCATCCTCAATGCTTAGAATCCTCAATGCTTAGCATCCTCAATGCTTAGCATCCTCAATGCTTAGCATTCTCAATGCTTAGAATCCTCAATGCTTAGCATCCTCAATGCTTAGCATCCTCAATGCTTAGAATCCTCAATGCTTAGCATCCTGAAAGCTTATAATCCTCAATGCTTAGCATCCTCAATGCTTAGCATCCTCAATGCTTAGCATCCTCAATGCTTAGAATCCTCAATGCTTAGCATCCTCCATGCTTAGCATCCTCAATGCTTAGAATCCTCAATGCTTAGAATCCTCAATGCTTAGCATCCTCCATGCCTAGCTTAGAATCCTCAATGCTTAGAATCCTCAATGATTAGAATCCTCAATGCTTAGATTCCTCAATGCTTCGAATCCTCAATGGTAAGAATCCTCAATGCTTAGAATCGTCCATGCATTGCTTAGAATCCTCAATAGTTAGAATCCTCAATGCTTAGCATCCTCATTACATAGCTTAGAATCCTCAATGCTTAGAATCCTCAATGCTTAGCATCCTCAATGCTTAGAATCCTCAATGCTTAGCATCCTCATTGCTTAGCTTAGAATCCTCGGTGCTTAGAAACCTCAATGCTTAGCATCCTCAATGCTTAGCATCCTCAATGCTTAGAATCCTCAATGCTTAGCATCCTCAAAGCTTATAATCCTCAATGCTTATAATCCTCAATGCTTAGCATCCTCAATGCTTAGCATCCTCAATGCTTAGAATCCTCAATGCTTAGAATCCTCAATGCTTAGCATCCTCAATGCTTAGAATCCTTAATGCTTAGAATCCTCAATGCTTAGCAACCTCAATGCTTAGCATCCTGAATGCTTTGCTTAGAATCCTCAATGCTTAGAATCCTCAATGCTTAGCATCCTCCATGCCTAGCTTAGAATCCTCAATGCTTAGAATCCTCAATGCTTAGAATCCTCAATGCTTAGAATCCTCAATGCTTAGCATCCTCAATGCTTAGCATCCTCATTACTTAGCTTAGAATCCTCAAAGCTCTGAATCCTCACTGCTTAGGAACCTCAATGCGTAGCATCCTCCATGCATTACTTAGAAACCCCAAGGCGTAGAATCCCCATTGCTTAGAAATTTTATTGCTCTGAAACCTCAATGCTTAGCATCCCTAATGCTTACAAACCTCGGTGCATAGAGGCCTTAATGTTTAGAAACCTCAAAGATTAGAAAACTCAATGCTTGGCTTAGGATCCTCAATGCTTAGAATCCTCAATGCCTAGCTAAGAATCCTCAGTGCTTAGAATCCTCAATGCTTAGAAACCTCAATGCACAGAGTCCTTAATGCTTAGAAATCTCAATACATAGCATCCTCAGTGCTTAGCTTAGAATCCTCACTGCATAGAAACCTGAATGCTTAGAATCCTCAATGCTTAGAATCCTCCATGCTTAGCATAGAAACCTCAATGATCAGAATCCTCAATGCATAGCTTAGAATCCTCATTGCTTAAAATCCTCAATGCTTAGAATCCTCAATGCTTAGCATCCTCAATGCTTAGCTTAGAATCCTCAAAGCTCACGATCCTCAATGCTTACAAACCTCAATGCATAGAGGCCTTAATGCTTAGAAACCTCAAAGATTAGAAAACTGAATGCTTGGCTTAGAATCCTCAATGCTTAGAATCCTCGATGCTTCGCATCCTCAATGCTTACCTTAGAAACCTCAATACTTAGAATCCTCAATGTTTAGCATTCTCATTACATAGCTTAGAATCCTCAATGCTTAGAATCCTCAATGCTTAGCATCCTCAATGCTTAGCATCCTCATTGCTTAGCATCCTCATTGCTTAGCTTAGAATCCTCAAAGCTCAGAATCCTCGGTGCATAGAAACCTCAATGCTTAGCATCCTCAATGCTTAGTATCCTCAATGCTTAGAATCCTCAATGCTTAGCATCCTCAATGCTTAGAATCCTCAATGATTAGCATCCTCAAATCTTAGAATCCTCATGGCTTAGCATCCTCAATGCTAAGCATCCTAAAAGCTTAGCATCCTCAATGCTTAGCATCCTAAATGCTTAGCATCCTCATTGCTAAGCATCCTCAATGCTTAGCATCCTCAATGCTTAGCATCCTCAATGCTTAGAATCCTCAATGCTTTGCTTAGAAACCTCAATGCTTAGAATCCTCAATGCTTAGAATCCTCAATGCTTAGAATCCTCCATGCATTGCTTAGAATCCTCAATAGTTAGAATCCTCAATGCTTCGCATCCTCAATGCTTTGCTTAGAAACCTCAATACTTAGAATCCTCAATGTTTAGCATCCTCATTACATAGCTTAGAATCCTCAATGCTTAGAATCCTCAATGCTTAGCATGCTCAATGCTTAGCATCCTCAATGCTAGAATCCTCAAAGCTTAGCATCCTCAGTGCTTAGAATCCTCAATGCTTAGCATCCTCAAATCTTAGAATCCTCAATGCTTAGCATCCTCAATGCTTAGCATCCTCAATGCTTAGAATCCTCAATGCTTTGCTTAGAAACCTCAATGCTTAGAATCCTCAATGCTTAGAATCCTCAATGCTTAGAATCCTCAATGCTTAGAATCCTCCATGCATTGCTTAGAATCCTCAATAGTTAGAATCCTCAATGCTTCGCATCCTCAATGCTTAGCTTAGAATCCTCAATGCTTAGAATCCTCAATGTTTAGCATCCTCAAAGCTTAGAATCCTCAATGCTTAGCATCCTCAATGCTTAGCATCCTCAATGATTAGCATCCTCAATGCTTAGAATCCTCAATGCTTAGCATCCTCAATGCTTAGCATCCTCAATGCTTTGCTTAGAAACCTCAATGCTTAGAATCCTCAATGCTTAGAATCCTCAATGCCTAGCTTAGAATCCTCAATGCGTAGAATCCTCAATGCGTAGAATCCTCAATGCTTAGAATCCTCAATTATTAGCATCCTCAATGCTTAGCATCCTCAATGCTTAGCATTCTCAATACTTAGCATCCTCAATGCTTAGCATCCTCAATGCTTAGCATCCTCAATACTTAGCATCCTCAATGCTTGGCATCCTCAATGCTTGGCATCCTCAATGCTTAGCTTAGAAACCTCAATGCTTAGAATCCTCAATGCTTAGAATCCTCAATGCTTAGCATCCTCAATGCTTAGCATCCTCAATGCTTAGAATCCTCAATGCTTAGCATCCTCAATGCTTCGCTTAGAATCCTAAAAGCTCAGGATCCTCAATGCTTAGAAACCTCAATGCACAGAGTCCTTAATGCTTAGAAACCTCAATACTTAGCATCCTCAGTGCTTAGCATCCTCAATCCTTAGTATCTCTATGCTTAGCTTAGAATCCTCAATGCTTAGAATCCTCAATGCTTACAAACTTCAATGCTGAGAAAATTTATTGTTTGAAACCTCATTGCTTAGAATCCTCAATGCTTACAAACCTCAATGCATAGAGGCCTTAATGCTTAGAAACCTCAATGATTGGAAAATTCAATGCTTGGCTTAGAATCCTCAATGCTTAGAATCCTCAATGCTTAGAATCCTCCATGCATTGCTTAGAATCCTCAATAGTTAGAATCCTCAATGCTTCGCATCCTCAATGCTGAGCTTACAAACCTCAATACTTAGAATCCTCAATGGTTAGCATCCTCATTACATAGCTTAGAATCCTCAATGCTTAGAATCCTCAATGCTTAGCATCCTCAATGCTTAGCATCCTCAATGCTTAGCATCCTCAAAGCTTAGAATACTCAAAGCTTCCCATCCTCAATGCTTAGCATCCTCAATGCTTAGCATCCTCAAAGCTTATAATCCTCAATGCTTAGCATGCTCAATGCTTAGAATCCTCAATGCTTAGCATCCTCAATGCTTAGCATCCTCAATGCTTAGCATCCTCATTTCTTAGCATCCTCATTGCGTAGCTTAGAATCCTCAAAGCTCAGAATCCTCGGTGCATAGAAACCTCAATGCTTAGCATCCTCAATGCTTAGCATCCTCAATGCTTAGAATCCTCAATGCTTAGCATCCTCAATGCTTAGCATCCTCAATGCTTAGAATCCTCAAAGCTTAGAATCCTCAATGCTTAGAATCCTCAATGCTTAGCATCCTCAATGCTTAGCTTAGAAAACTCAATGCTTAGAATCGTCAATGCTTAGAAACCTCAATGCACAGGGTTCTTAATGCTTAGAAACCTCAATACTTAGCATCCTCAATGCTTAGCTTAGAATCCTCACTGCTTAGAAACCTGAATGCTTAGAATCCTCAATGCTTAGAATCCTCAATGCTTAGCTTAGAAACCTCAATGCTTAGAATTCTCAATGCTTAACATCCTCAATGTTTAGAATTCTCAATGCATAGCTTAGAATCCTCAATGCTTAGAATCCTCAATGCTTAGAATCCTCAATGCTTAGCAACCTCAATGCTTAGCATCCTCAATGCTTAGCAAACTCAATGCTTAGCTTAGAAACCTCAATGCCTAGAATCCTCAATGCTTAGAATCCTCAATGCTTAGAATCCTCAATGCTTAGAATCCTCAATGCTTAGAATCCTCAATGCTTAGCATCCTCAATGCTTAGCTTAGAAAACTCAATGCTTAGCATCCTCAATGCTTAACAGCCTCAATGCTTAGCATCCTCAATGCCTAGCATCCTCAATGCTTAGCATCCTCATTGCTTAGAAACCTCAATGCACAGAGTCCTTAATGCTTAGAAACCTCAATACTTAGCATCCCCAGTGCTTATCTAAGAATCCTCACTGCTTAGAAACCTCAATGCTTAGAATCCTCAGTGCTTAGCATCCTAAATGCGTAGAATCCCCAATGCTTCGAAACCTCAATGCTTAGCATCCTCAATCCTTAGTATGCTCTATGCTTAGCTTAGAATCCTCAATGCTTAGAATCCTCAATGCTTAACATCCTCAATGCTTAGCATCCTCAATGCTTTGCTTAGAAACCTCAATGCTTAGAATCCTCAATGCTTCGAATCCTCAATGCCTAGCTTAGAATCCTCAATACTTAGAATCCTTAATGCTTAGCATCCTCAATGCTTAGCATCCTCAATGCTTAGCATCCTCAATGCTTAGAATCCTCCATGCTTAGCTTATAAACCTCAATGCTTAGAATCCTCAATGCTTAGAATCCTCAATGCTTAGCATCCTCAATGCTTAGAATCATCAATGCCTAGATTAGAATCCTCAATGCTTAGAATCCTCAATGCTTAGAATCCTCAGTGCTTAGAATCCTCAATGCTTAGAATCCTCAATGCTTAGAATCCTCAATGCTTAGCATCCTCAATGCATAGCATCCTCAATGCATAGCTTAGAAAACTCAATGCTTAGAATCCTCAATGCTTAAATTCCTCAATGTTTAGAATCCTCAATGCATAGCTTAGAATCCTCAATGCTTAGAATCCTCAATGCTTAGCATCCTCAATCCTTAGTATGCTCTTTGCTTTGCTTAGAATCCTCAATGCTTAGAATACTCAATGCTTACAAACCTCAATGCTGAGAAATTTTATTGTTTGAAACCTCATTGTTTAGCATCCCAAATGCTTACAAACCTCAATGCATAGAGGCCTTAATGCTTAGAAACCTCAAAGATTAGAAAACTCAATGCTTGGCTTAGAATCCTCAATGCTTAGAATCCTCAATGCTTAGAATCCTCCATGCATAGCTTAGAATCCTCAATCCTTAGAATCCTCAATTCTTAGCATCCTCTATGCATTGCTTAGAATCCTCAATAGTTAGAATCCTCAATGATTCGCATCCTCAATGCTTAGCTTAGAAACCTCAATGCTTCGAATCCTCAATGCTCAGCATCCTCAATGCTTAGCATCCTCAATGCTTAGCATCCTCATTGCTTAGCATCCTCATTGCTTAGCTTAGAATCCTCAAAGCTCAGAATCCTCACTGCTTAGGAACCTCAATACTTAGCATCCTCCATGCATTGCTTAGAAACCTCAATGCGCAGAATCCTCATTGCTTAGAAATTTTATTGCTCTGAATCCTCAATGCTTAGCAACCCTAATGCTTACAAACCTCATTGCATAGAGGCCTTAATGTTTAGAAACAACAAAGATTAGAAAACTCAATGCTTGGCTTAGCATCCTCAATGCTTAGCATCCTCAATGCTTAGCATCCTCCATGCATTGCTTAGAATCCGCAATAGTTAGAATCCTCAATGCTTCGTATCATCAATGCTTAGCTTAGAAACCTCAATGCTTAGAATCCTCAATGCTTAGAATCCTCAATGCTTTGCTTAGAAACCTCAATGCTTAAAATCCTCAATGCTTAGAATGCTCAATGCCTAGATTAGAATCCTCAATGCTTAGATTCCTCAATGCTTAGAATCCTCAATGCTTAGCATCCCCAATGCTTAGAATCCTCAATGCTTAGCATCCTCAATGCTTAGCATCCTCAATGCTTAGAATCCTCAATGCTTAGAATCCTCAACGCTTAGCATCCTCAATGCTTAGCTTAGAAAACTCAAAGCTTAGAATCCTCAATGCTTAACAGCCTCAATGCTTATCATTCTCAATGCATAACTTAGAATCCTCAAAGCTCAGGATCCTCAATGCTTAGAAACCTCAATGCACAGAGTCCTTAATGCTTAGAAACCTCAATACTTAGCATCCTCAATGCTTAGCTTAGAATCCTCACTGCTTTGAAAACTCAATGCATAGAATCCTCAGTGCTTAGCATCCTCAACGCGTAGAATCCCCAATGCTTCGAAACCTCAATGCTTAGCATCCTCAATCCTTAGTATGCTCTATGCTTAGCTTAGAATCCTCAATGCTTAGAATCCTCAATGCTTACAAACCTCAATGCTGAGAAATTTCATTGTTTGAAACCTCATTGCTTAGCATCCCAAATGCTTACAAACCTCAATGCATAGAGACCTTAATGCTTAGAAATCTCAAAGATTAGAAAACAAAATGCTTGGCTTAGAATCCTCAATGCTTAGAATCCTCAATGCTTAGAATCCTCCATGCATAGTTTAGAATCCTCAATGCTTAGAATCCTCAATGCTTAGCATCCTCCATGCATTGCTTAGAATCCTCACTAGTTAGAATCCTCAATGCTTCGCATCCTCAATGCTTAGCTTAGAAACCTCAATGCTTAGAATCCTCAATGCTTAGAATCCTCAATGCTTAGAATCCTCAATGCTTAGCATCCTCAATGCATAGCATACTCATTGCTTAGCATCCTCATTACTTAGCTTAGAATCCTCAAAGCTCAGAATCCTCACTGCTTAGGAACCTCAATGCTTAGCATCCTCCATGCATTGCTTAGAAACCTCAATGCGCAGAATCCTCATTGCTTAGAAATTTTATTGCTCTGAAACCTCAATGCTTAGCAACCCTAGTGCTTACAAACCTCATTGCATAGAGGCCTTAATGTTTAGAAACAACAAAGATTAGAAAACTCAATGCTTGGCTTAGAATCCTCAATGCTTAGAATCCTCAATGCTTAGAATCCTCAATGCTTAGAATCCTCAATGCTTAGCATTCTCAATGCTTAGAATCCTCAATGCTTAGCATCCTCAATGCTTAGCATCCTCAATGCTTAGAATCCTCAATGCTTAGCATCCTCAATGCCAAGAATCCTCAATGCTTAGCATCCTCACTGCGTAGAATCCTCAATGCTTAGAATCCTCAATGCTTTGCTTAGAAACCTCAATGCTTAAAATCCTCAATGCTTAGAATGCTCAATGCCTAGATTAGAATCCTCAATGCTTAGATTCCTCAATGCTTAGAATCCTCAATGCTTAGCATCCCCAATGCTTAGAATCCTCAATGCTTAGAATCCTCAATGCTTAGCATCCTGAATGCTTAGCATCCTCAATGCTTAGAATCCTCAATGCTTAGAATCCTCAATGCTTAGCATCCTCAATGCTTAGCTTAGAAAACTCAAAGCTCAGGATCCTCAATGCTTAGAAACCTCAATGCACAGAGTCCTTAATGCTTAGAAACCTCAATACGTAGCATCCTCAGTGCATAGCTTAGAATCCTCACTGCTTAGAAAACTCAATGCATAGAATCCTCAGTGCTTAGCATCCTCAACACGTAGAATCCCCAATGCTTCGAAACCTCAATGCTTAGCATCCTCAATCCTTAGTATGCTCTATGCTTAGCTTAGAATCCTCAATGCTTAGAATCCTCAATGCTTACAAACCTCAATGCTGAGAAATTTTATTGTTTGAAACCTCATTGCTTAGCATCCCAAATGCTTACAAACCTCAATGCATAGAGACCTTAATGCTTAGAAATCTCAAAGATTAGAAAACTCAATGCTTGGCTTAGAATCCTCAATGCTTAGAATCCTCAATGCTTAGAATCCTCCATGCATAGTTTAGAATCCTCAATGCTTAGAATCCTCAATGCTTAGAATCCTCAATGCTTAGCATCCTCAATGCATAGCATACTCATTGCTTAGCATCCTCATTACTTAGCTTAGAATCCTCAAAGCTCAGAATCCTCACTGCTTAGGAACCTCAATGCTTAGCATCCTCCATGCATTGCTTAGAAACCTCAATGCGCAGAATCCTCATTGCTTAGAAATTTTATTGCTCTGAAACCTCAATGCTTAGCAACCCTAGTGCTTACAAACCTCATTGCATAGAGGCCTTAATGTTTAGAAACAACAAAGATTAGAAAACTCAGTGCTTGGCTTAGAATCCTCAATGCTTAGAATCCTCAATGCTTCGAATCCTCAATGCTTAGAATCCTCAATGCTTAGCATCCTCAATGCTTAGAATCCTCAATGCTTAGCATCCCCAATGCTTAGCATCCTCAATGCTTAGAATCCTCAATGCTTAGCATCCTCAAATCTTAGAATCCTCAATGCTTAGCATCCTCAATGCTTAGCATCCACAATGCTTAGAATCCTCAACGCTTAGAATCCTCAATGCTTTGAATCCTCCATGCATTGCTTTGAATCCTCAATAGTTAGAATCCTCAATGCTTCGCATCCTCAATGCTTAGCTTAGAAAACTCAATGCTTAGCATCCTCAATGCTTAACAGCCTCAATGCTTAGCATCCTCAATGCTTAGCAACCTCAATGCTTAGAATCCTCATTGCTTAGAATCCTCAATGCTTAGCATCCTCAATGCATAGCATACTCATTGCTTAGCATCCTCATTACTTAGCTTAGAATCCTCAAAGCTCAGAATCCTCACTGCTTAGGAACCTCAATGCTTAGCATCCTCCATGCATTGCTTAGAAAACTCAATGCGCAGAATCCTCATTGCTTAGAAATTTTATTGCTCTGAAACCTCAATGCTTAGCAACCCTAATGCTTACAAACCTCATTGCATAGAGGCCTTAATGTTTAGAAATAAACAAAGATTAGAAAACTCAATGCTTGGCTTAGAATCCTCAATGCTTAGAATCCTCAATGCTTAGAATCCTCAATGCTTAGCATCCTCAATGCTTAGAATCCTCAATGCTTAGCATCCTCAATGCTTAGCATCCTCAATGCTTAGCATCCTCAATGCTTAGAATCCTCAATGCTTAGCATCCTCAAATCTTAGAATCCTCAATGCTTAGCATCCTCAATGCTTAGCATCCACAATGCTTAGAATCCTCAACGCTTAGAATCCTCAATGCTTTGAATCCTCCATGCATTGCTTTGAATCCTCAATAGTTAGAATCCTCAATGCTTCGCATCCTCAATGCTTAGCTTAGAAAACTCAATGCTTAGCATCCTCAATGCTTAACAGCCTCAATGCTTAGCATCCTCAATGCTTAGCAACCTCAATGCTTAGCATCCTCATTGCTTAGAAAATTCAATGCACAGAGTCCTTAATGCTTAGAAACCTCAATACATAGAATCCTCAATGCTTAGCATCCTCATTACATAGCTTAGAATCCTCAATGCTTAGAATCCTCAATGCTTAGCATCCTCAATGCTTAACATCCTCAATGCTTAGAATCCTCAATGCTTAGCATCCTCAATGCTTAGAATCCTCAATGCTTAGCATCCTCAAAGCTTAGCATCCTCAATGCTTAGCATCCTCAATGCTTAGAAACCTCAGTGCTTTGCTTAGAAACCTCAATCCTTAGAATCCTCAATGCTTAGAATCCTCAATGCTTAGAATCCTCAATGCTTAGCATCCTCAATGCTTAGCATCCTCAATGCTTAGAATCCTCAATGCTTAGCTTAGAAACCTCAATGCTTAGAATCCTCAATGCTTAGAATCCTCAATGCTTAGAAACCTCAATGCTTAGAATCCACAATGCTTAGCTTAGAAACCTCAATGCTTATAATCCTCAGTGCTTAGCATCCTCAATGCGTAGAATCCCCAATGCTTAGAAACCTCAATGCTTAGCATCCTCAATCCTTAGTATGGTCTATGCTGAGCTTAGAATCCTCAATGCTTAGAATCCTCAATGTTTAGCATCCTCAATGCTTAGCATCCCCATTACATAGCTTAGAATCCTCAATGCTTAGCATCCTCATTGCTTAGCATCCTCATTGCTTAGCTTAGAATCCTCAAAGCTCAGAATCCTCACTGCTTAGGAACCGCAATGCTTAGCATCCTCAATGCATTGCTTAGAAACCTCAATGCGTAGAATCCTCATTGCTTAGAAATTTTATTGCTCTGTAACCTCAATGCTTAACATCCCTAATGCTTACAAACCTCAGTGCATAGAGGCCTTAATGTTTAGAAACCTCAAAGGTAAGAAAACTCAATGCTTGGCTTAGAATCCTCAATGCATAGAATCCTCAATGCTTAGCATCCTCAATGCTTAGAATCCTCAATGCTTAGAATCCTCAATGCTTAGAAACCTCAATGCACAGAGTCCTTAATGCTTAGAAACCTCAATACTTAGCATCCTCAGTGCTTAGCTTAGAATCCTCACTGCTTAGAAACCTCAATGCTTAGAATCCTCAGTGCTTAGCATCCTCAACGCGTAGAATCCCCAATACTTAGAAACCTCAATGCTTAGCATCCTCAATCCTTAGTATGCTCTATGCTTAGCTTAGAATCCTCAATGCTTAGAATCCTCAATGCTTACAAACCTCAATGCTGAGAAATTTTATTGTTTGCAACCTCATTGCTTAGCATCCCAAATGCTTACAAACCTCAATGCATAGAGGCCTTAATGCTTAGAAACGTCAAAGATTAGAAAACTCAATGCTTGGCTTAGAATCCTCAATGCTTAGAATCCTCTGTGCTTAGAATCCTCAATGCTTAGCTTAGAAACCTCAATGCTTAGAATCCTCAATGCTTAACATCCTCAATGCATAGAATGCTCAATGCTTAGAATCCTCAATGCTTAGAATCCTCAAAGCACAGAGTCCTTAATGCTTAGAAACCACAATACTTAGCATCCTCAGTGCTTAGCTTAGAATTATCAACTCCTTAGAAACATGAATGCCTAGAACCCTCAATGCTTAGGAACCTCAATGCACAGAGTCTTTAATGCTTAGAAACCTCAATACTTAGAATCCTCAGTGCTTAGCTTAGAATCCTCACTGCTTAGAAACTTCAATGCTTAGAATCCTCACTGCTTAGAAACCTCAATGCTTATAATCCTCAGTGCTTAGCATCCTCAATGCGTAGAATCCCCAATGCTTAGAAACCTCAATGCTTAGCATCCTCAATCCTTAGTATGGTCTATGCTGAGCTTAGAATCCTCAATGCTTAGAATCCTCAATGTTTAGCATCCTCAATGCTTAGCATCCCCATTACATAGCTTAGAATCCTCAATGCTTAGCATCCTCATTGCTTAGCATCCTCATTGCTTAGCTTTGAATCCTCAAAGCTCAGAATCCTCACTGCTTAGGAACCGCAATGCTTAGCATCCTCAATGCATTGCTTAGAAACCTCAATGCGTAGAATCCTCATTGCTTAGAAATTTTATTGCTCTGTAACCTCAATGCATAACATCCCTAATGCTTAAAAACCTCAGTGCATAGAGGCCTTAATGTTTAGAAACCTCAAAGATAAGAAAACTCAATGCTTGGCTTAGAATCCTCAATGCATAGAATCCTCAATGCTTAGCATCCTCAATGCTTAGAATCCTCAATGCTTAGAATCCTCAATGCTTAGAAACCTCAATGCACAGAGACCTTAATGCTTAGAAACCTCAATACTTAGCATCCTCAGTGCTTAGCTTAGAATCCTCACTGCTTAGAAACCTCAATGCTTAGAATCCTCAGTGCTTAGCATCCTCAACACGTAGAATCCTCAATACTTAGAAACCTCAATGCTTAGCATCCTCAATCCTTAGTATGCTCTATGCTTAGCTTAGAATCCTCAATGCTTAGAATCCTCAATGCTTACAAACCTCAATGCTGAGAAATTTTATTGTTTGCAACCTCATTGCTTAGCATCCCAAATGCTTACAAACCTCAATGCATAGAGGCCTTAATGCTTAGAAACCTCAAAGATTAGAAAACTCAATGCTTGGCTTAGAATCCTCAATGCTTAGAATCCTCAGTGCTTAGAATCCTCCATGCATAGCTTAGAATCCTCAATGCTTAGAATCCTCAATGCTTAGAATCCTCAATGCTTAGAATCCTCAATGCTTAGCATCCTCCATGCATTGCTTAGAATCCTCAGTAGTTAGAATCCTCAATGCTTCGCATCCTCAGTGCTTAGCTTAGAAACCTCAATGCTTAGAATCCACAATGCTTAGCATCCTCAATGCTTAGCATCCTCATTGCTTAGCATCCTCATTGCTTAGCTTAGAATCCTCAAAGCTCAGAATCCTCACTGCTTAGGAACCTCAATGCTTAGCATCCTCCATGCATTGCTTAGAAACCTCAATGCGCAGAATCCTCATTGCTTAGAAATTTTATTGCTCTGAAACCTCAATGCTTAGCAACCCTAATGCTTACAAACCTCATTGCATAGAGGCCTTAATGTTTAGAAACCTCAAAGATAAGAAAACTCAATGCTTGGCTTAGAATCCTCAATGCTTAGAATCCTCAGTGCTTAGAATCCTCCATGCATAGCTTAGAATCCTCAATGCTTAGAATCCTCAATGCTTAGCATCCTCCATGCATTGCTTAGAATCCTCAATAGTTAGAATCCTCAATGCTTCGCTTTCTCAATGCTTAGCTTAGAAACCTCAATGCTTAGAATCCTCAATGCTTAGCATCCTCAATGCTTAGTATCCTCAATGCTTAGCATCCTCATTGCTTAGCATCCTCATTGCTTAGCATCCTCATTGCTTAGCTTAGAATCCTCAAAGCTCAGAATCCTCACTGCTTAGGAACCTCAATGCTTAGCATCCTCCATGCATTGCTTAGAAACCTCAATGCTTAGAATCCTCATTGCTTAGAAATTTTATTGCTCTGAAACCTCAATGCTTAGCATCCCTAATGCTTACAAACCTCATTGCATAGAGGCCTTAATGTTTAGAAACAACAAAGATTAGAAAACTCAATGCTTGGCTTAGAATCCTCAATGCTTAGAATCCTCAATGCTTAGCATCCTCAATGCTTAGAATCCTCAATGCTTAGCATCCTCAATGCTTAGAATCCTCAATGCTTAGAATCCTGAATGCTTAGCATCCTCAATGCTTAGAATCCTCAATGCTTAGAATCTTCAATGCTTAGCATCCTCCATGCATCGCATAGAATCCTCAATAGTTAGAATCCTCAATGCTTCGCATCCTCAATGCTTAGCTTAGAAACCTCAATGCTTAGAATCCTCACTGCTTAGAATCCTCAATGCTTAGAATCCTCAATGCTTAGAATCCTCAATGCTTAGAAACCTCAATGCACAGAGTCCTTAATGCTTAGAAACCTCAATACTTAGGATCCTCAGTGCTTAGCTTAGAATCCTCACTGCTTAGAAACCTGAATGCTTAGAATCCTCAATGATTAGAATCCTCAATGCTAAGCTTAGAAACCTCAATGCTTAGAATCCTCAATGCTTAGAATCCTCAATGCTTAGAATCCTCAATGCTTAGAATCCTCAATGATTACCATCCTCAATGCTTAGAATCCTCAATGCTTAGCATCCTCAATGCTTAGCATCCTCAATGCTTAGAATCCTCAATGCTTAGCATCCTCAAATCTTAGAATCCTCAATGCTTAGCATCCTCAATGCTTAGCATCCACAATGCTTAGAATCCTCAACGCTTAGAATCCTCAATGCTTTGAATCCTCCATGCATTGCTTTGAATCCTCAATAGTTAGAATCCTCAATGCTTCGCATCCTCAATGCTTAGCTTAGAAAACTCAATGCTTAGCATCCTCAATGCTTAACAGCCTCAATGCTTAGCATCCTCAATGCTTAGAAACCTCAATGCTTAGAATCCTCATTGCTTAGAATCCTCAATGCTTAGCATCCTCAATGCATAGCATACTCATTGCTTAGCATCCTCATTACTTAGCTTAGAATCCTCAAAGCTCAGAATCCTCACTGCTTAGGAACCTCAATGCTTAGCATCCTCCATGCATTGCTTAGAAACCTCAATGCGCAGAATCCTCATTGATTAGAAATTTTATTGCTCTGAAACCTCAATGCTTAGCAACCCTAATGCTTACAAACCTCATTGCATAGAGGCCTTAATGTTTAGAAACAACAAAGATTAGAAAACTCAATGCTTGGCTTAGAATCCTCAATGCTTAGAATCCTCAATGCTTAGAATCCTCAATGCTTAGAATCCTCAATGCTTAGCATCCTCAATGCTTAGAATCCTCAATGCTTAGCATCGTCAATGCTTAGCATCCTCAATGCTTAGCATCCTCAATGCTTAGAATCCTCAATGCTTAGCATCCTCAAATCTTAGAATCCTCAATGCTTAGCATCCTCAATGCTTAGCATCCACAATTCTTAGAATCCTCAACGCTTAGAATCCTCAATGCTTTGAATCCTCCATGCATTGCTTTGAATCCTCAATAGTTAGAATCCTCAATGCTTCGCATCCTCAATGCTTAGCTTAGAAAACTCAATGCTTAGCATCCTCAATGCTTAACAGCCTCAATGCTTACCATCCTCAATGCTTAGCAACCTCAATGCTTAGCATCCTCATTGCTTAGAAAATTCAATGCACAGAGTCCTTAATGCTTAGAAACCTCAATACATAGAATCCTCAATGCTTAGCATCCTCATTACATAGCTTAGAATCCTCAATGCTTAGAATCCTCAATGCTTAGCATCCTCAATGCTTAACATCCTCAATGCTTAGAATCCTCAATGCTTAGCATCCTCAATGCTTAGAATCCTCAATGCTTAGCATCCTCAAAGCTTAGCATATTCAATGCTTAGCAACCTCAATGCTTAGCATCCTCAATGCTTAGCATCCTCAATGCTTAGCATCCTCAATGCTTAGAAACCTCAATGCTTTGCTTAGAAACCTCAATCCTTAGAATCCTCAATGCTTAGAATCCTCAATGCTTAGAATCCTCAATGCTTAGCATCCTCAATGCTTAGCATCCTCAATGCTTAGAATCCTCAATGCTTAGCTTAGAAACCTCAATGCTTAGAATCCTCAATGCTTAGAATCCTCAATGCTTAGAATCCTCAATGCCTAGATTAGAATCCTCAATGCTTAGAAACCTCAATGCTTAGAATCCTCAATGCTTAGCATCCTCAATGCTTAGCTTAGAAAACTCAATGCTTAGAATCCTCAATGCTTAGCATCCTCCATGCATTGCTTAGAATCCTCAATAGTTAGAATCCTCAATGCTTAGCATCCTCATTACATAGCTTAGAATCCTCAATGCTTAGCATCCTCAATGCTTAGAATCCTCAATGCTTAGAAACCTCAATGCTTAGAATCCTCAATGCTTAGAATCCTCAATGCTTAGAATCCTCAATGCTTTGAATCCTCAATGCTTAGAATCCTCAATGCTTAGCATCCTCAATGCTTAGAAACCTCAATGCTTAGAATCCACTATGCTTAGCTTAGAAACCTCAATGCTTATAATCCTCAGTGCTTAGCATCCTCAATGCGTAGAATCCCCAATGCTTAGAAACCTCAATGCTTAGCATCCTCAATCCTTAGTATGGTCTATGCTGAGCTTAGAATCCTCAATGCTTAGAATCCTCAATGTTTAGCATCCTCAATGCTTAGCATCCCCATTACATAGCTTAGAATCCTCAATGCTTAGCATCCTCATTGCTTAGCATCCTCATTGCTTAGCTTTGAATCCTCAAGGCTCAGAATCCTCACTGCTTAGGAACCGCAATGCTTAGCATCCTCAATGCATTGCTTAGAAACCTCAATGCGTAGAATCCTCATTGCTTAGAAATTTTATTGCTCTGTAACCTCAATGCATAACATCCCTAATGCTTAAAAACCTCAGTGCATAGAGGCCTTAATGTTTAGAAACCTCAAAGATAAGAAAACTCAATGCTTGGCTTAGAATCCTCAATGCATAGAATCCTCAATGCTTAGCATCCTCAATGCTTAGAATCCTCAATGCTTAGAATCCTCAATGCTTAGAAACCTCAATGCACAGAGTCCTTAATGCTTAGAAACCTCAATACTTAGCATCCTCAGTGCTTAGCTTAGAATCCTCACTGCTTAGAAACCTCAATGCTTAGAATCCTCAGTGCTTAGCATCCTCAACGCGTAGAATCCTCAATACTTAGAAACCTCAATGCTTAGCATCCTCAATCCTTAGTATGCTCTATGCTTAGCTTAGAATCCTCAATGCTTAGAATCCTCAATGCTTACAAACCTCAATGCTGAGAAATTTTATTGTTTGCAACCTCATTGCTTAGCATCCCAAATGCTTACAAACCTCAATGCATAGAGGCCTTAATGCTTAGAAACCTCAAAGACTAGAAAACTCAATGCTTGGCTTAGAATCCCCAATGCTTAGAATCCTCAGTACTTAGAATCCTCCATGCATAGCTTAGAATCCTCAATGCTTAGAATCCTCAATGCTTAGAATCCTCAATGCTTAGCATCCTCCATGCATTGCTTAGAATCCTCAGTAGTTAGAATCCTCAATGCTTCGCATCCTCAGTGCTTAGCTTAGAAACCTCAATGCTTAGAATCCTCAATGCTTAGCATCCTCAATGCTTAGCATCCTCATTGCTTAGCATCCTCATTGCTTAGCTTAGAATCCTCAAAGCTCAGAATCCTCACTGCTTAGGAACCTCAATGCTTAGCATCCTCCATGCATTGCTTAGAAACCTCAATGCTTAGAATCCTCATTGCTTAGAAATTTTATTGCTCTGAAACCTCAATGCTTAGCATCCCTAATGCTTACAAACCTCATTGCATAGAGGCCTTAATGTTTAGAAACAACAAAGATTAGAAAACTCAATGCTTGGCTTAGAATACTCAATGCTTAGAATCCTCAATGCTTAGCATCCTCAATGCTTAGAATCCTCAATGCTTAGAATCCTGAATGCTTAGCATCCTCAATGCTTAGAATCCTCAATGCTTAGAATCCTCAATGCTTAGAATCCTCAAAGCTTAGCATCCTCAATGCTTAGCATCCTCAATGCTTAGCATCCTCAATGCTTAGAATCCTCAATGCTTAGCTTAGAAACCTCAATGCTTAGAATCCTCAATGCTTAGAATCCTCAATGCTTAGAATCCTCAATGCCTAGCTTAAAATCCTCAATGCTTAGAATGCTCAATGCACAGAATCCTTAATGCTTAGAAACCTCAATACTTAGCATCCTCAGTGCTTAGCTTAGAATCCTCACTGCTTAGAAACCTGAATGCTTAGAATCCTCAATGCTTAGAATCCTCAATGCTAAGCTTAGAAACCTCAATACTTAGCATCCTCAATGCTTAGAAACCTCAATGCTTAGCATCCTCAATGCTTAGAAACCTCAGTGCTTAGAATCCTCAATGATTAGAATCCTCAATGCTTAGAATCCTCAATGCCTAGCTTAGAATCCTCAATGCATAGAATTTTCAATGCCTAGAAAGCTCAATGCACAGAGTCCTTAATGCTTAGAAACCTCAATACTTAGCATCCTCAGTGCTTAGCTTAGAATCCTCACTGCTTAGAAACCTGAATGCTTAGAATCCTCAATGCTACGCTTAGAAACCTCAATGCTTAGCATCCTAATGCTTAGCATCCTCAATCCTTAGCATCCTCAATGCATATCTTAGAATCCTCAAAGCTCAGGATCCTCAATGCTTAGAAACCTCAATGCACAGAGTCCTTAATGCTTAGAAACCTCAATAATTAGAATCCTCAGTGCTTAGACTCCTCAACGCGTAGAATCCCCAATGCTTAGAAACCTCAATGCTTAGCATCCTCAATCCTTAGTATGCTCTATGCTTAGCGTAGAATCCTCAATGCTTAGAATCCTCAATGCTTACAAACCGCAATGCTGAGAAATTTTATTATTTGAAACCTCATTGCTTAGCATCCCAAATGCTTACAAACCTCAATGCATAGAGGCCTTAATGCTTAGAAACCACAAAGATTAGAAAACTCAATGCTTGGCTTAGAATCCTCAATGCTTAGAATCCTCAATGCTTAGAATCTTCAATGCTTAGCATCCTCCATGCATCGCATAGAATCCTCAATAGTTAGAATCCTCAATGCTTCGCATCCTCAATGCTTAGCTTAGAAACCTCAATGCTTAGAATCCTCAATGCTTAGAATCCTCAATGCTTACCTTAGAAACCTCAATGCTTAGAATCCTCACTGCTTAGAATCCTCAATGCTTAGAATCCTCAATGCTTAGAATCCTCAATGCTTAGAAACCTCAATGCTTAGAATCCTCTATGCTTAGAATCCTCAATGATTACCATCCTCAATGCTTAGCTTAGAATCCTCACTGCTTAGAAACCTGAATGCTTAGAATCCTCAATGATTAGAATCCTCAATGCTAAGCTTAGAAACCTCAATGCTTAGAATCCTCAATGCTTAGAATCCTCAATGCTTAGAATCCTCAATGCTTAGAATCCTCAATGATTACCATCCTCAATGCTTAGCATCCTCAATGCTTAGCATCCTCAATGCTTAGAATCCTCAATGCTTAGCATCCTCAAATCATAGAATCCTCAATGCTTAGCATCCTCAATGCTTAGCATCCTCAATGCTTAGAATCCTCAATGCTTAGAATCCTCAAAGCTTTGCTTAGAAACCTCAATGCTTAGAATCCTCAACGCTTAGAATCCTCAATGCTTAGAATCCTCCATGCATTGCTTAGAATCCTCAATAGTTAGAATCCTGAATGCTTCGCGTCCTCATTGCTTAGATTATAAAACTCAATACTTAGAATCCTCAATGCATAGCATCCTCATTACATATCTTAGCATCCTCAATGCTTAGAATCCTCAATGCTTAGCATCCTCAATGCTTAGAATCCTCAAACTTAGCATCCTCAAAGCTTAGCATCCTCAATGCTTAGCATCCTCAATGCTTAGCATACTCATTGCTTAGCATCCTCATTACTTAGCTTAGAATCCTCAAAGCTCAGAATCCTCACTGCTTAGGAACCTCAATGCTTAGCATCCTCCATGCATTGCTTAGAAACCTCAATGCTTAGAATCCTCATTGCTTAGAAATTTTATTGCTCTGAAACCTCAATGCTTAGCAACCCTAATGCTTACAAACCGCATTGCATAGAGGCCTTAATGTTTAGAAACAACAAAGATTAGAAAACTCAATGCTTGGCTTAGAATCCTCAATGCTTAGAATCCTCAATGCTTAGAATCCTCAATGCTTAGAATCCTCAAAGCTTAGCATCCTCAATGCTTAGAATCCTCAATGCTTAGCATCTTCAATGCTTAGAATCCTCAATGCTTAGCATCCTCAATGCTTAGAATCCTCAATGCTTAGAATCATCAATGCTTAGCATCCTCAAATCTTAGAATCCTCAATGCTTAGCATCCTCAATGCTTAGCATCCTCAATGCTTAGCATCCTCAATGCTTAGAATCCTCAATGCTTAGAATCCTCAATGCTTTGCTTAGAAACCTCAATGCTTAGAATCCTCAACGCTTAGAATCCTCAATGCTTAGAATCCTCCATGCATTGCTTAGAATCCTCAATAGTTAGAATCCTCAATGCTTCGCGTCCTCAATGCTTAGCTTAGAAACCTCAATACTTAGAATCCTCAGTGCTTAGCATCCTCATTACATAGCTTAGAATCCTCAATGCTTAGAATCCTCAATACTTAGCATCCTCAATGCTTAGCATCCTCAATGCTAAGAATCCTCAATGCTTAGCATCCTCAATGCTTAGCATCCTCAATGCTTAGCATCCTCAAAGCTTAGCATCCCCAATGCTTAGCATCCTCAATGCTTAGCATCCTCAATGCTTAGAATCCTCAATGCTTAGCATCCTCAATGCTTAGAAACCTCAATGCTTTGCTTAGAATCCTCAATGCTTAGAATCCTCAATGCTTAGAATCCTCAATGCTTACCATCCTCAATGCTTAGCATCCTCAATGCTTAGCATCCTCAATTCTTAGAATCCTCAATGCTTAGCTTAGAAACCTCAATGCTTAGAATCCTCAATGCAGAGAATCCTCAATGCTTAGAATCCTCAATGCCTAGATTAGAATCCTCAATGCTTAGAATCCTCAATGCTTAGAATCCTCAATGCTTAGAATCCTCAATGCTTAGCATCCTCAATGCTTAGCTTAGAAAACTCAATTCTTAGAATCCTCAATGCTTAGAAACCTCAATGCTTAGAATCCTCAATGCTTAGCATCCTCAATGCTTAGCATCCTCAATGCTTAGCATCCTCAATGCTTAGAATCCTCAATGCTTAGCTTAGAATCCTCAATGCTTAGAATCCTCAATGCTTAGAATCCTCAATGCTTAGAATCCTCAATGCCTAGATTGGAATCCTCAATGCTTAGAATCCACAATGCTTAGAATCCTCAATGCTTAGAATCTTCAATGCTTAGCATCCTCAATGCTTAGCATAGAAAACTCAATGCTTAGAATCCTCAATGCTTAGAAACCTCAATGCTTAGAATCCTCAATGCTTAGAATCCTCAATGCCTACATTGGAATCCTCAATGCTTAGAATCCACAATGCTTAGAATCCTCAATGCTTAGAATCTTCAATGCATAGCATCCTCAATGCTTAGCTTAGAAAACTCAATGCTTAGCATCCTCATTGCTTAGAAACCTCAATGCACAGAGTCCTTAATGCTTAGAAACCTCAATACTTAGAATCCTCAGTGCTTATCTTAGAATCCTCACTGCTTAGAAACCTCAATGCTTAGAATCCTCAGTGCTTAGCATCCTCAACGCGTAGAATCCCCAATGCTTCGAAACCTCAATTCTTAGCATCCTCAATCATTAGTATGCCCTATGCTTAGCTTAGAATGCTCAATGCTTAGAATCCCCAATGCTTACAAACCTCAATGCTGAGAAATTTTATTGTTTGAAACCTCATTGCTTAGCATCCCAAATGCTTACAAACCTCAATGCATAGAGGCCTTAATGCTTAGAAAACTCAAAGATTAGAAAACTCAATGCTTGGCTTAGAATCCTCAATGCTTAGAATCCTCAATGCTTAGAATCCTCCATGCTTAGAATCCTCAATGCTTAGAATCCTCAATGCTTTGCATCCTCCATGCATTGCTTAGAATCCTCAATAGTTAGAATCCTCAATGCTTCGCATCCTCAATGCTTAGCTTAGAAACCTCAATGCTTAGCATCCTCAATGCTTAGCATCCTCAATGCTTAGCATCCTCATTGCTTAGCATCCTCATTGCTTAGCTTAGAATCCTCAAAGCTCAGAATCCTCACTCCTTAGGAACCTCAATGCTTAGCATCCTCCATGCATTGCTTAGAAAACTCAATGCGCAGAATCCTCATTGCTTAGAAATTTTATTGCTCTGAAACCTCAATGCTTAGCAACCCTAATGCTTACAAACCTCATTGCATAGAGGCCTTAATGTTTAGAAAAAACAAAGATTATAAAACTCAATGCTTGGCTTAGAATCTTCAATGCTTAGAATCCTCAATGCTTAGCATCCTCAATGCTTAGAATCCTCAATGCTTAGCATCCTCAATGCTTAGAATCCTCAATACTTAGAATCCTCAATGCTTAGAATCCTCAATGCTTAGAATGCTCAATGCACAGAGTCCTTAATGCTTAGAAACCTCAATACTTAGAATTTTCAGTGCTTAGCTTAGAATCCTCACTGCTTAGAAACCTGAATGCTTAGAATCCTCAATGCTTAGCATCCTCAATGCTTAGCATACTCATTGCTTAGCATCCTCATTACTAAGCTTAGAATCCTCAAAGCTCAGAATCCTCACTGCTTAGGAACCTCAATGATTAGCATCCTCCATGCATTGCTTAGAAACCTCAATGCTTAGAATCCTCATTGCTTAGAAATTTTATTGCTCTGAAACCTCAATGCTTAGCAACCCTAATGCTTACAAACCTCATTGCATAGAGGCCTTAATGTTTAGAAACAACAAAGATTAGAAAACTCAATGCTTGGCTTAGAATCCTCAATGCTTAGAATCCTCAATGCTTAGAATCCTCAATGCTTAGAATCCTCAAAGCTTAGCATCCTCAATGCTTAGAATCCTCAATGCTTAGCATCTTCAATGCTTAGAATCCTCAATGCTTAGCATCCTCAATGCTTAGAATCCTCAATGCTTAGAATCATCAATGCTTAGCATCCTCAAATCTTAGAATCCTCAATGCTTAGCATCCTCAATGCTTAGCATCCTCAATGCTTAGCATCCTCAATGCTTAGAATCCTCAATGCTTAGAATCCTCAATGCTTTGCTTAGAAACCTCAATGCTTAGAATCCTCAAAGCTTAGAATCCTCAATGCCTAGAATCCTCCATGCATTGCTTAGAATCCTCAATAGTTAGAATCCTCAATGCTTCGCGTCCTCAATGCTTAGCTTAGAAACCTCAATACTTAGAATCCTCAGTGCTTAGCATCCTCATTACATAGCTTAGAATCCTCAATGCTTAGAATCCTCAATACTTAGCATCCTCAATGCTTAGCATCCTCAATGCTAAGAATCCTCAATGCTTAGCATCCTCAATGCTTAGCATCCTCAATGCTTAGCATCCTCAAAGCTTAGCATCCTCAATGCTTAGAATCCTCAATGCTTAGCATCCTCAATGCTTAGAATCCTCAATGCTTAGCATCCTCAATGCTTAGAAACCTCAATGCTTTGCTTAGAATCCTCAATGCTTAGAATCCTCAATGCTTAGAATCCTCAATGCTTAGCATCCTCAATGCTTAGCATCCTCAATGCATAGCATCCTCAATTCTTAGAATCCTCAATGCTTAGCTTAGAAACCTCAATGCTTAGAATCCTCAATGCATAGAATCCTCAATGCTTAGCATCCTCAAATCATAGAATCCTCAATGCTTAGCATCCTCAATGCTTAGCATCCTCAATGCTTAGAATCCTCAATGCTTAGAATCCTCAAAGCTTTGCTTAGAAACCTCAATGCTTAGAATCCTCAACGCTTAGAATCCTCAATGCTTAGAATCCTCCATGCATTACTTAGAATCCTCAATAGTTAGAATCCTGAATGCTTCGCGTCCTCATTGCTTAGATTATAAAACTCAATACTTAGAATCCTCAATGCATAGCATCCTCATTACATATCTTAGCATCCTCAATGCTTAGAATCCTCAATGCTTAGCATCCTCAATGCTTAGAATCCTCAAACTTAGCATCCTCTAAGCTTAGCATCCTCAATGCTTAGCATCCTCAATGCTTAGCATCCTCAAAGCTTTGCTTAGAAACCTCAATGCTTAGAATCCTCAATGCTTAGAATCCTCAATGCTTAGCATCCTCAATGCTTAGCATACTCATTGCTTAGCATCCTCATTACTTAGCTTAGAATCCTCAAAGCTCAGAATCCTCACTGCTTAGGAACCTCAATGCTTAGCATCCTCCATGCATTGCTTAGAAACCTCAATGCTTAGAATCCTCATTGCTTAGAAATTTTATTGCTCTGAAACCTCAATGCTTAGCAACCCTAATGCTTACAAACCTCATTGCATAGAGGCCTTAATGTTTAGAAACAACAAAGATTAGAAAACTCAATGCTTGGCTTAGAATCCTCAATGCTTAGAATCCTCAATGCTTAGAATCCTCAATGCTTAGAATCCTCAAAGCTTAGCATCCTCAATGCTTAGAATCCTCAATGCTTAGCATCTTCAAGGCTTAGAATCCTCAATGCTTAGCATCCTCAATGCTTAGAATCCTCAATGCTTAGCATCTTCAAGGCTTAGAATCCTCAATGCTTAGCATCCTCAAATCTTAGAATCCTCAATGCTTAGCATCCTCAATGCTTAGCATCCTCAATGCTTAGAATCCTCAATGCTTAGAATCCTCAATGCTTTACTTAGAAACCACAATGCTTAGAATCCTCAACGCTTAGAATCCTCAATGCTTAGAATCCTCCATGCATTGCTTAGAATCCTCAATAGTTAGAATCCTCAATGCTTCGCGTCCTCAATGCTTAGCTTAGAAACCTCAATACTTAGAATCCTCAGTGCTTAGCATCCTCATTACATAGCTTAGAATCCTCAATGCTTAGAATCCTCAATACTTAGCATCCTCAATGCTTAGCATCCTCAATGCTAAGAATCCTCAATGCTTAGCATCCTCAATGCTTAGAATCCTCAATGCTTAGCATCCTCAAAGCTTAGCATCCTCAATGCTTAGCATCATCAATGCTTAGCATCCTCAATGCTTAGAATCCTCAATGCTTAGCATCCTCAATGCTTAGAAACCTCAATGCTTTGCTTAGAATCCTCAATGCTTAGAATCCTCAATGCTTAGAATCCTCAATGCTTAGCATCCTCAATGCTTAGCATCCTCAATGCTTAGCATCCTCAATTCTTAGAATCCTCAATGCTTAGCTTAGAAACCTCAATGCTTAGAATCCTCAATGCATAGAATCCTCAATGCTTAGAATCCTCAATGCCTAGATTAGAATCCTCAATGCTTAGAATCCTCAATGCTTAGAATCCTCAATGCTTAGAATCCTCAATGCTTAGCATCCTCAATGCTTAGCTTAGAAAACTCAATTCTTAGAATCCTCAATGCTTAGAAAACTCAATGCTTAGAATCCTCAATGCTTAGCATCCTCAATGCTTAGCATCCTCAATGCTTAGCATCCTCAATGCTTAGAATCCTCAATGCTTAGCTTAGAATCCTCAATGCTTAGAATCCTCAATGCTTAGAATCCTCAATGCTTAGAATCCTCAATGCCTAGATTGGAATCCTCAATGCTTAGAATCCACAATGCTTAGAATCCTCAATGCTTAGAATCTTCAATGCTTAGCATCCTCAATGCTTAGCATAGAAAACTCAATGCTTAGAATCCTCAATGCTTAGAAACCTCAATGCACAGAGTCCTTAATGCTTAGAAACCTCAATACTTAGCATCCTCAATGCTTAGCTTAGAATCCTCACTGCTTAGAAACCTGAATGCTTAGAATCCTCAATGCTTAGCTTAGAATCCTCAATGCTTAGAAACCTCAATGCACAGAGTCCTTAATGCTTAGAAACCTCAATACTTAGCATCCTCAATGCTTAGCTTAGAATCCTCACTGCTTAGAAACCTGAATGCTTAGCATCCTCAATGCTTAGCTTAGAATCCTCAATGCTTAGAATCCTCAATGCTTAGAATCCTCAATGCTTAGCATCCTCAATGCTTAGGATCCTCAATGCCTAGCATCCTCAATGCTTAGCTTAGAAACCTCAATGCTTAGAATCCTCAATGCTTAGAATCCACAATGCTTAGAATCCTCAATGCTTAGAATCCTCAATGCTTAGAATCCTCAATGCTTAGAATCCTCAATGCTTAGCATCCTCAATGCTTAGCTTAGAAAACTCAATGCTTAGCATCCTCATTGCTTAGAAACCTCAATGCACAGAGTCCTTAATGCTTAGAAACCTCAATACTTAGAATCCTCAGTGCTTATCTTAGAATCCTCACTGCTTAGAAACCTCAATGCTTAGAATCCTCAGTGCTTAGCATCCTCAACGCGTAGAATCCCCAATGCTTCGAAACCTCAATTCTTAGCATCCTCAATCATTAGTATGCTCTATGCTTAGCTTAGAATGCTCAATGCTTAGAATCCCCAATGCTTACAAACCTCAATGCTGAGAAATTTTATCGTTTGAAACCTCATTGCTTAGCATCCCAAATGCTTACAAACCTCAATGCATAGAGGCCTTAATGCTTAGAAAACTCAAAGATTAGAAAACTCAGTGCTTGGCTTAGAATCCTCAATGCTTAGAATCCTCAATGCTTAGAATCCTCAATGCTTTGCATCCTCCATGCATTGCTTAGAATCCTCAATAGTTAGAATCCTCAATGCTTCGCATCCTCAATGCTTAGCTTAGAAACCTCAATGCTTAGCATCCTCAATGCTTAGCATCCTCAATGCTTAGCATCCTCATTGCTTAGCATCCTCATTGCTTAGCTTAGAATCCTCAAAGCTCAGAATCCTCACTCCTTAGGAACCTCAATGCTTAGCATCCTCCATGCATTGCTTAGAAAACTCAATGCGCAGAATCCTCATTGCTTAGAAATTTTATTGCTCTGAAACCTCAATGCTTAGCAACCCTAATGCTTACAAACCTCATTGCATAGAGGCCTTAATGTTTAGAAAAAACAAAGATTATAAAACTCAATGCTTGGCTTAGAATCTTCAATGCTTAGAATCCTCAATGCTTAGCATCTTCAATGCTTAGAATCCTCAATGCTTAGCATCCTCAATGCTTAGAATCCTCAATGCTTTGCTTAGAATCATCAATGCTTAGCATCCTCAAATCTTAGAATCCTCAATGCTTAGCATCCTCAATGCTTAGCATCCTCAATGCTTAGCATCCTCAATGCTTAGAATCCTCAATGCTTAGAATCCTCAATGCTTTGCTTAGAAACCTCAATGCTTAGAATCCTCAAAGCTTAGAATCCTCAATGCTTAGAATCCTCCATGCATTGCTTAGAATCCTCAATAGTTAGAATCCTCAATGCTTCGCGTCCTCAATGCTTTGCTTAGAAACCTCAATACTTAGAATCCTCAGTGCTTAGCATCCTCATTACATAGCTTAGAATCCTCAATGCTTAGAATCCTCAATACTTAGCATCCTCAATGCTTAGCATCCTCAGTGCTAAGAATCCTCAATGCTTAGCATCCTCAATGCTTAGCATCCTCAATGCTTAGCATCCTCAAAGCTTAGCATCCTCAATGCTTAGAATCCTCAATGCTTAGCATCCTCAATGCTTAGAATCCTCAATGCTTAGCATCCTCAATGCTTAGAAACCTCAATGCTTTGCTTAGAATCCTCAATGCTTAGAATCCTCAATGCTTAGAATCCTCAATGCTTAGCATCCTCAATGCTTAGCATCCTCAATGCTTAGCATCCTCAATTCTTAGAATCCTCAATGCTTAGCTTAGAAACCTCAATGCTTAGAATCCTCAATGCATAGAATCCTCAATGCTTAGCATCCTCAAATCATAGAATCCTCAATGCTTAGCATCCTCAATGCTTAGCATCCTCAATGCTTAGAATCCTCAATGCTTAGAATCCTCAAAGCTTTGCTTAGAAACCTCAATGCTTAGAATCCTCAACGCTTAGAATCCTCAATGCTTAGAATCCTCCATGCATTGCTTAGAATCCTCAATAGTTAGAATCCTGAATGCTTCGCGTCCTCATTGCTTAGATTATAAAACTCAATACTTAGAATCCTCAATGCATAGCATCCTCATTACATATCTTAGCATCCTCAATGCTTAGAATCCTCAATGCTTAGCATCCTCAATGCTTAGAATCCTCAAACTTAGCATCCTCAAAGCTTAGCATCCTCAATGCTTAGCATCCTCAATGCTTAGCATCCTCAATGCTTAGCATCCTCAAAGCTTTGCTTAGAAACCTCAATGCTTAGAATCCTCAATGCTTAGAATCCTCAATGCTTAGCATCCTCAATGCTTAGCATACTCATTGCTTAGCATCCTCATTACTTAGCTTAGAATCCTCAAAGCTCAGAATCCTCACTGCTTAGAATCCTCAATGCTTAGCATCCTCAATGCTTAGCTTAGAAAACTCAATTCTTAGAATCCTCAATGCTTAGAAACCTCAATGCTTAGCATCCTCAATGCTTAGCATCCTCAATGCTTAGCATCCTCAATGCTTAGCATCCTCAATGCTTAGAATCCTCAATGCTTAGCTTAGAATCCTCAATGCTTAGAATCCTCAATGCTTAGAATCCTCAATGCTTAGAATCCTCAATGCCTAGATTGGAATCCTCAATGCTTAGAATCCACAATGCTTAGAATCCTCAATGCTTAGAATCTTCAATGCTTAGCATCCTCAATGCTTAGCATAGAAAACTCAATGCTTAGAATCCTCAATGCTTAGAAACCTCAATGCTTAGAATCCTCAATGCTTACAATCCTCAATGCCTAGATTGGAATCCTCAATGCTTAGAATCCACAATGCTTAGAATCCTCAATGCTTAGAATCTTCAATGCTTAGCATCCTCAATGCTTAGCATAGAAAACTCAATGCTTAGAATCCTCAATGCTTAGAAACCTCAATGCACAGAGTCCTTAATGCTTAGAATCCTCAATACTTAGCATCCTCAATGCTTAGCTTAGAATCCTCACTGCTTAGAAACCTGAATGCTTAGCATCCTCAATGCTTAGCTTAGAATCCTCAATGCTTAGAATCCTCAATGCTTAGAATCCTCAATGCTTAGCATCCTCAATGCTTAGCATCCTCAATGCCTAGAATCCTCAATGCTTAGCTTAGAAACCTCAATGCTTAGAATCCTCAATGCTTAGAATCCACAATGCTTAGAATCCTCAATGCTTAGAATCCTCAATGCTTAGAATCCTCAATGCTTAGAATCCTCAATGCATAGCATCCTCAATGCTTAGCTTAGAAAACTCAATGCTTAGCATCCTCATTGCTTAGAAACCTCAATGCACAGAGTCCTTAATGCTTAGAAACCTCAATACTTAGAATCCTCAGTGCTTATCTTAGAATCCTCACTGCTTAGAAACCTCAATGCTTAGAATCCTCAGTGCTTAGCATCCTCAACGCGTAGAATCCCCAATGCTTCGAAACCTCAATTCTTAGCATCCTCAATCATTAGTATGCCCTATGCTTAGCTTAGAATGCTCAATGCTTAGAATCCCCAATGCTTACAAACCTCAATGCTGAGAAATTTTATTGTTTGAAACCTCATTGCTTAGCATCCCAAATGCTTACAAACCTCAATGCATAGAGGCCTTAATGCTTAGAAAACTCAAAGATTAGAAAACTCAATGCTTGGCTTAGAATCCTCAATGCTTAGAATCCTCAATGCTTAGAATCCTCCATGCTTAGAATCCTCAATGCTTAGAATCCTCAATGCTTTGCATCCTCCATGCATTGCTTAGAATCCTCAATAGTTAGAATCCTCAATGCTTCGCATCCTCAATGCTTAGCTTAGAAACCTCAATGCTTAGCATCCTCAATGCTTAGCATCCTCAATGCTTAGCATCCTCATTGCTTAGCATCCTCATTGCTTAGCTTAGAATCCTCAAAGCTCAGAATCCTCACTCCTTAGGAACCTCAATGCTTAGCATCCTCCATGCATTGCTTAGAAAACTCAATGCGCAGAATCCTCATTGTTAGAAATTTTATTGCTCTGAAACCTCAATGCTTAGCAACCCTAATGCTTACAAACCTCATTGCATAGAGGCCTTAATGTTTAGAAAAAACAAAGATTATAAAACTCAATGCTTGGCTTAGAATCTTCAATGCTTAGAATCCTCAATGCTTAGCATCCTCAATGCTTAGAATCCTCAATGCTTAGCATCCTCAATGCTTAGAATCCTCAATGCTTAGAATCCTCAATGCTTAGAATCCTCAATGCTTAGAATGCTCAATGCACAGAGTCCTTAATGCTTAGAAACCTCAATACTTAGAATTTTCAGTGCTTAGCTTAGAATCCTCACTGCTTAGAAACCTGAATGCTTAGAATCCTCAATGCTTAGCATCCTCAATGCTTAGCATACTCATTGCTTAGCATCCTCATTACTTAGCTTAGAATCCTCAAAGCTCAGAATCCTCACTGCTTAGGAACCTCAATGCTTAGCATCCTCCATGCATTGCTTAGGAACCTCAATGCTTAGAATCCTCATTGCTTAGAAATTTTATTGCTCTGAAACCTCAATGCTTAGCAACCCTAATGCTTACAAACCTCATTGCATAGAGGCCTTAATGTTTAGAAACAACAAAGATTAGAAAACTCAATGCTTGGCTTAGAATCCTCAATGCTTAGAATCCTCAATGCTTAGAATCCTCAATGCTTAGAATCCTCAAAGCTTAGCATCCTCAATGCTTAGAATCCTCAATGCTTAGCATCTTCAATGCTTAGAATCCTCAATGCTTAGCATCCTCAATGCTTAGAATCCTCAATGCTTAGAATCATCAATGCTTAGCATCCTCAAATCTTAGAATCCTCAATGCTTAGCATCCTCAATGCTTAGCATCCTCAATGCTTAGCATCCTCAATGCTTAGAATCCTCAATGCTTAGAATCCTCAATGCTTTGCTTAGAAACCTCAATGCTTAGAATCCTCAAAGCTTAGAATCCTCAATGCCTAGAATCCTCCATGCATTGCTTAGAATCCTCAATAGTTAGAATCCTCAATGCTTCGCGTCCTCAATGCTTAGCTTAGAAACCTCAATACTTAGAATCCTCAGTGCTTAGCATCCTCATTACATAGCTTAGAATCCTCAATGCTTAGAATCCTCAATACTTAGCATCCTCAATGCTTAGCATCCTCAATGCTAAGAATCCTCAATGCTTAGCATCCTCAATGCTTAGCATCCTCAATGCTTAGCATCCTCAAAGCTTAGCATCCTCAATGCTTAGAATCCTCAATGCTTAGCATCCTCAATGCTTAGAATCCTCAATGCTTAGCATCCTCAATGCTTAGAAACCTCAATGCTTTGCTTAGAATCCTCAATGCTTAGAATCCTCAATGCTTAGAATCCTCAATGCTTAGCATCCTCAATGCTTAGCATCCTCAATGCATAGCATCCTCAATTCTTAGAATCCTCAATGCTTAGCTTAGAAACCTCAATGCTTAGAATCCTCAATGCATAGAATCCTCAATGCTTAGCATCCTCAAATCATAGAATCCTCAATGCTTAGCATCCTCAATGCTTAGCATCCTCAATGCTTAGAATCCTCAATGCTTAGAATCCTCAAAGCTTTGCTTAGAAACCTCAATGCTTAGAATCCTCAACGCTTAGAATCCTCAATGCTTAGAATCCTCCATGCATTACTTAGAATCCTCAATAGTTAGAATCCTGAATGCTTCGCGTCCTCATTGCTTAGATTATAAAACTCAATACTTAGAATCCTCAATGCATAGCATCCTCATTACATATCTTAGCATCCTCAATGCTTAGAATCCTCAATGCTTAGCATCCTCAATGCTTAGAATCCTCAAACTTAGCATCCTCAAAGCTTAGCATCCTCAATGCTTAGCATCCTCAATGCTTAGCATCCTCAAAGCTTTGCTTAGAAACCTCAATGCTTAGAATCCTCAATGCTTAGAATCCTCAATGCTTAGCATCCTCAATGCTTAGCATACTCATTGCTTAGCATCCTCATTACTTAGCTTAGAATCCTCAAAGCTCAGAATCCTCACTGCTTAGGAACCTCAATGCTTAGCATCCTCCATGCATTGCTTAGAAACCTCAATGCTTAGAATCCTCATTGCTTAGAAATTTTATTGCTCTGAAACCTCAATGCTTAGCAACCCTAATGCTTACAAACCTCATTGCATAGAGGCCTTAATGTTTAGAAACAACAAAGATTAGAAAACTCAATGCTTGGCTTAGAATCCTCAATGCTTAGAATCCTCAATGCTTAGAATCCTCAATGCTTAGAATCCTCAAAGCTTAGCATCCTCAATGCTTAGAATCCTCAATGCTTAGCATCTTCAAGGCTTAGAATCCTCAATGCTTAGCATCCTCAATGCTTAGAATCCTCAATGCTTAGCATCTTCAAGGCTTAGAATCCTCAATGCTTAGCATCCTCAAATCTTAGAATCCTCAATGCTTAGCATCCTCAATGCTTAGCATCCTCAATGCTTAGAATCCTCAATGCTTAGAATCCTCAATGCTTTACTTAGAAACCACAATGCTTAGAATCCTCAACGCTTAGAATCCTCAATGCTTAGAATCCTCCATGCATTGCTTAGAATCCTCAATAGTTAGAATCCTCAATGCTTCGCGTCCTCAATGCTTAGCTTAGAAACCTCAATACTTAGAATCCTCAGTGCTTAGCATCCTCATTACATAGCTTAGAATCCTCAATGCTTAGAATCCTCAATACTTAGCATCCTCAATGCTTAGCATCCTCAATGCTAAGAATCCTCAATGCTTAGCATCCTCAATGCTTAGAATCCTCAATGCTTAGCATCCTCAAAGCTTAGCATCCTCAATGCTTAGCATCATCAATGCTTAGCATCCTCAATGCTTAGAATCCTCAATGCTTAGCATCCTCAATGCTTAGAAACCTCAATGCTTTGCTTAGAATCCTCAATGCTTAGAATCCTCAATGCTTAGAATCCTCAATGCTTAGCATCCTCAATGCTTAGCATCCTCAATGCTTAGCATCCTCAATTCTTAGAATCCTCAGTGCTTAGCTTAGAAACCTCAATGCTTAGAATCCTCAATGCATAGAATCCTCAATGCTTAGAATCCTCAATGCCTAGATTAGAATCCTCAATGCTTAGAATCCTCAATGCTTAGAATCCTCAATGCTTAGAATCCTCAATGCTTAGCATCCTCAATGCTTAGCTTAGAAAACTCAATTCTTAGAATCCTCAATGCTTAGAAAACTCAATGCTTAGAATCCTCAATGCTTAGCATCCTCAATGCTTAGCATCCTCAATGCTTAGCATCCTCAATGCTTAGAATCCTCAATGCTTAGCTTAGAATCCTCAATGCTTAGAATCCTCAATGCTTAGAATCCTCAATGCTTAGCATCCTCAATGCTTAGCATCCTCAATGCTTAGCATCCTCAATTCTTAGAATCCTCAATGCTTAGCTTAGAAACCTCAATGCTTAGAATCCTCAATGCATAGAATCCTCAATGCTTAGAATCCTCAATGCCTAGATTAGAATCCTCAATGCTTAGAATCCTCAATGCTTAGAATCCTCAATGCTTAGAATCCTCAATGCTTAGCATCCTCAATGCTTAGCTTAGAAAACTCAATTCTTAGAATCCTCAATGCTTAGAAAACTCAATGCTTAGAATCCTCAATGCTTAGCATCCTCAATGCTTAGCATCCTCAATGCTTAGCATCCTCAATGCTTAGAATCCTCAATGCTTAGCTTAGAATCCTCAATGCTTAGAATCCTCAATGCTTAGAATCCTCAATGCTTAGAATCCTCAATGCCTAGATTGGAATCCTCAATGCTTAGAATCCACAATGCTTAGAATCCTCAATGCTTAGAATCTTCAATGCTTAGCATCCTCAATGCTTAGCATAGAAAACTCAATGCTTAGAATCCTCAATGCTTAGAAACCTCAATGCACAGAGTCCTTAATGCTTAGAAACCTCAATACTTAGCATCCTCAATGCTTAGCTTAGAATCCTCACTGCTTAGAAACCTGAATGCTTAGAATCCTCAATGCTTAGCTTAGAATCCTCAATGCTTAGAAACCTCAATGCACAGAGTCCTTAATGCTTAGAAACCTCAATACTTAGCATCCTCAATGCTTAGCTTAGAATCCTCACTGCTTAGAAACCTGAATGCTTAGCATCCTCAATGCTTAGCTTAGAATCCTCAATGCTTAGAATCCTCAATGCTTAGAATCCTCAATGCTTAGCATCCTCAATGCTTAGGATCCTCAATGCCTAGCATCCTCAATGCTTAGCTTAGAAACCTCAATGCTTAGAATCCTCAATGCTTAGAATCCACAATGCTTAGAATCCTCAATGCTTAGAATCCTCAATGCTTAGAATCCTCAATGCTTAGAATCCTCAATGCTTAGCATCCTCAATGCTTAGCTTAGAAAACTCAATGCTTAGCATCCTCATTGCTTAGAAACCTCAATGCACAGAGTCCTTAATGCTTAGAAACCTCAATACTTAGAATCCTCAGTGCTTATCTTAGAATCCTCACTGCTTAGAAACCTCAATGCTTAGAATCCTCAGTGCTTAGCATCCTCAACGCGTAGAATCCCCAATGCTTCGAAACCTCAATTCTTAGCATCCTCAATCATTAGTATGCTCTATGCTTAGCTTAGAATGCTCAATGCTTAGAATCCCCAATGCTTACAAACCTCAATGCTGAGAAATTTTATCGTTTGAAACCTCATTGCTTAGCATCCCAAATGCTTACAAACCTCAATGCATAGAGGCCTTAATGCTTAGAAAACTCAAAGATTAGAAAACTCAGTGCTTGGCTTAGAATCCTCAATGCTTAGAATCCTCAATGCTTAGAATCCTCAATGCTTTGCATCCTCCATGCATTGCTTAGAATCCTCAATAGTTAGAATCCTCAATGCTTCGCATCCTCAATGCTTAGCTTAGAAACCTCAATGCTTAGCATCCTCAATGCTTAGCATCCTCAATGCTTAGCATCCTCATTGCTTAGCATCCTCATTGCTTAGCTTAGAATCCTCAAAGCTCAGAATCCTCACTCCTTAGGAACCTCAATGCTTAGCATCCTCCATGCATTGCTTAGAAAACTCAATGCGCAGAATCCTCATTGCTTAGAAATTTTATTGCTCTGAAACCTCAATGCTTAGCAACCCTAATGCTTACAAACCTCATTGCATAGAGGCCTTAATGTTTAGAAAAAACAAAGATTATAAAACTCAATGCTTGGCTTAGAATCTTCAATGCTTAGAATCCTCAATGCTTAGCATCTTCAATGCTTAGAATCCTCAATGCTTAGCATCCTCAATGCTTAGAATCCTCAATGCTTTGCTTAGAATCATCAATGCTTAGCATCCTCAAATCTTAGAATCCTCAATGCTTAGCATCCTCAATGCTTAGCATCCTCAATGCTTAGCATCCTCAATGCTTAGAATCCTCAATGCTTAGAATCCTCAATGCTTTGCTTAGAAACCTCAATGCTTAGAATCCTCAAAGCTTAGAATCCTCAATGCTTAGAATCCTCCATGCATTGCTTAGAATCCTCAATAGTTAGAATCCTCAATGCTTCGCGTCCTCAATGCTTTGCTTAGAAACCTCAATACTTAGAATCCTCAGTGCTTAGCATCCTCATTACATAGCTTAGAATCCTCAATGCTTAGAATCCTCAATACTTAGCATCCTCAATGCTTAGCATCCTCAATGCTAAGAATCCTCAATGCTTAGCATCCTCAATGCTTAGCATCCTCAAAGCTTAGCATCCTCAATGCTTAGAATCCTCAATGCTTAGCATCCTCAATGCTTAGAATCCTCAATGCTTAGCATCCTCAATGCTTAGAAACCTCAATGCTTTGCTTAGAATCCTCAATGCTTAGAATCCTCAATGCTTAGAATCCTCAATGCTTAGCATCCTCAATGCTTAGCATCCTCAATGCTTAGCATCCTCAATTCTTAGAATCCTCAATGCTTAGCTTAGAAACCTCAATGCTTAGAATCCTCAATGCATAGAATCCTCAATGCTTAGCATCCTCAAATCATAGAATCCTCAATGCTTAGCATCCTCAATGCTTAGCATCCTCAATGCTTAGAATCCTCAATGCTTAGAATCCTCAAAGCTTTGCTTAGAAACCTCAATGCTTAGAATCCTCAACGCTTAGAATCCTCAATGCTTAGAATCCTCCATGCATTGCTTAGAATCCTCAATAGTTAGAATCCTGAATGCTTCGCGTCCTCATTGCTTAGATTATAAAACTCAATACTTAGAATCCTCAATGCATAGCATCCTCAATACATATCTTAGCATCCTCAATGCTTAGAATCCTCAATGCTTAGCATCCTCAATGCTTAGAATCCTCAAACTTAGCATCCTCAAAGCTTAGCATCCTCAATGCTTAGCATCCTCAATGCTTAGCATCCTCAATGCTTAGCATCCTCAAAGCTTTGCTTAGAAACCTCAATGCTTAGAATCCTCAATGCTTAGAATCCTCAATGCTTAGCATCCTCAATGCTTAGCATACTCATTGCTTAGCATCCTCATTACTTAGCTTAGAATCCTCAAAGCTCAGAATCCTCACTGCTTAGGAACCTCAATGCTTAGCATCCTCCATGCATTGCTTAGAAACCTCAATGCTTAGAATCCTCATTGCTTAGAAATTTTATTGCTCTGAAACCTCAATGCTTAGCAACCCTAATGCTTACAAACCTCATTGCATAGAGGCCTTAATGTTTAGAAACAACAAAGATTAGAAAACTCAATGCTTGGCTTAGAATCCTCAATGCTTAGAATCCTCAATGCTTAGAATCCTCAATGCTTAGAATCCTCAAAGCTTAGCATCCTCAATGCTTAGAATCCTCAATGCTTAGCATCTTCAAGGCTTAGAATCCTCAATGCTTAGCATCCTCAATGCTTAGAATCCTCAATGCTTAGCATCTTCAAGGCTTAGAATCCTCAATGCTTAGCATCCTCAAATCTTAGAATCCTCAATGCTTAGCATCCTCAATGCTTAGCATCCTCAATGCTTAGAATCCTCAATGCTTAGAATCCTCAATGCTTTACTTAGAAACCACAATGCTTAGAATCCTCAACGCATAGAATCCTCAATGCTTAGAATCCTCCATGCATTGCTTAGAATCCTCAATAGTTAGAATCCTCAATGCTTCGCGTCCTCAATGCTTAGCTTAGAAACCTCAATACTTAGAATCCTCAGTGCTTAGCATCCTCATTACATAGCTTAGAATCCTCAATGCTTAGAATCCTCAATACTTAGCATCCTCAATGCTTAGCATCCTCAATGCTAAGAATCCTCAATGCTTAGCATCCTCAATGCTTAGAATCCTCAATGCTTAGCATCATCAATGCTTAGCATCCTCAATTCTTAGAATCCTCAATGCTTAGCATCCTCAATGCTTAGAAACCTCAATGCTTTGCTTAGAATCCTCAATGCTTAGAATCCTCAATGCTTAGAATCCTCAATGCTTAGCATCCTCAATGCTTAGCATCCTCAATGCTTAGCATCCTCAATTCTTAGAATCCTCAGTGCTTAGCTTAGAAACCTCAATGCTTAGAATCCTCAATGCATAGAATCCTCAATGCTTAGAATCCTCAATGCCTAGATTAGAATCCTCAATGCTTAGAATCCTCAATGCTTAGAATCCTCAATGCTTAGAATCCTCAATGCTTAGCATCCTCAATGCTTAGCTTAGAAAACTCAATTCTTAGAATCCTCAATGCTTAGAAAACTCAATGCTTAGAATCCTCAATGCTTAGCATCCTCAATGCTTAGCATCCTCAATGCTTAGCATCCTCAATGCTTAGAATCCTCAATGCTTAGCTTAGAATCCTCAATGCTTAGAATCCTCAATGCTTAGAATCCTCAATGCTTAGCATCCTCAATGCTTAGCATCCTCAATGCTTAGCATCCTCAATTCTTAGAATCCTCAATGCTTAGCTTAGAAACCTCAATGCTTAGAATCCTCAATGCATAGAATCCTCAATGCTTAGAATCCTCAATGCCTAGATTAGAATCCTCAATGCTTAGAATCCTCAATGCTTAGAATCCTCAATGCTTAGAATCCTCAATGCTTAGCATCCTCAATGCTTAGCTTAGAAAACTCAATTCTTAGAATCCTCAATGCTTAGAAAACTCAATGCTTAGAATCCTCAATGCTTAGCATCCTCAATGCTTAGCATCCTCAATGCTTAGCATCCTCAATGCTTAGAATCCTCAATGCTTAGCTTAGAATCCTCAATGCTTAGAATCCTCAATGCTTAGAATCCTCAATGCTTAGAATCCTCAATGCCTAGATTGGAATCCTCAATGCTTAGAATCCACAATGCTTAGAATCCTCAATGCTTAGAATCTTCAATGCTTAGCATCCTCAATGCTTAGCATAGAAAACTCAATGCTTAGAATCCTCAATGCTTAGAAACCTCAATGCACAGAGTCCTTAATGCTTAGAAACCTCAATACTTAGCATCCTCAATGCTTAGCTTAGAATCCTCACTGCTTAGAAACCTGAATGCTTAGAATCCTCAATGCTTAGCTTAGAATCCTCAATGCTTAGAAACCTCAATGCACAGAGTCCTTAATGCTTAGAAACCTCAATACTTAGCATCCTCAATGCTTAGCTTAGAATCCTCACTGCTTAGAAACCTGAATGCTTAGCATCCTCAATGCTTAGCTTAGAATCCTCAATGCTTAGAATCCTCAATGCTTAGAATCCTCAATGCTTAGCATCCTCAATGCTTAGGATCCTCAATGCCTAGCATCCTCAATGCTTAGCTTAGAAACCTCAATGCTTAGAATCCTCAATGCTTAGAATCCACAATGCTTAGAATCCTCAATGCTTAGAATCCTCAATGCTTAGAATCCTCAATGCTTAGAATCCTCAATGCTTAGCATCCTCAATGCTTAGCTTAGAAAACTCAATGCTTAGCATCCTCATTGCTTAGAAACCTCAATGCACAGAGTCCTTAATGCTTAGAAACCTCAATACTTAGAATCCTCAGTGCTTATCTTAGAATCCTCACTGCTTAGAAACCTCAATGCTTAGAATCCTCAGTGCTTAGCATCCTCAACGCGTAGAATCCCCAATGCTTCGAAACCTCAATTCTTAGCATCCTCAATCATTAGTATGCTCTATGCTTAGCTTAGAATGCTCAATGCTTAGAATCCCCAATGCTTACAAACCTCAATGCTGAGAAATTTTATCGTTTGAAACCTCATTGCTTAGCATCCCAAATGCTTACAAACCTCAATGCATAGAGGCCTTAATGCTTAGAAAACTCAAAGATTAGAAAACTCAGTGCTTGGCTTAGAATCCTCAATGCTTAGAATCCTCAATGCTTAGAATCCTCAATGCTTTGCATCCTCCATGCATTGCTTAGAATCCTCAATAGTTAGAATCCTCAATGCTTCGCATCCTCAATGCTTAGCTTAGAAACCTCAATGCTTAGCATCCTCAATGCTTAGCATCCTCAATGCTTAGCATCCTCATTGCTTAGCATCCTCATTGCTTAGCTTAGAATCCTCAAAGCTCAGAATCCTCACTCCTTAGGAACCTCAATGCTTAGCATCCTCCATGCATTGCTTAGAAAACTCAATGCGCAGAATCCTCATTGCTTAGAAATTTTATTGCTCTGAAACCTCAATGCTTAGCAACCCTAATGCTTACAAACCTCATTGCATAGAGGCCTTAATGTTTAGAAAAAACAAAGATTATAAAACTCAATGCTTGGCTTAGAATCTTCAATGCTTAGAATCCTCAATGCTTAGCATCTTCAATGCTTAGAATCCTCAATGCTTAGCATCCTCAATGCTTAGAATCCTCAATGCTTTGCTTAGAATCATCAATGCTTAGCATCCTCAAATCTTAGAATCCTCAATGCTTAGCATCCTCAATGCTTAGCATCCTCAATGCTTAGCATCCTCAATGCTTAGAATCCTCAATGCTTAGAATCCTCAATGCTTTGCTTAGAAACCTCAATGCTTAGAATCCTCAAAGCTTAGAATCCTCAATGCTTAGAATCCTCCATGCATTGCTTAGAATCCTCAATAGTTAGAATCCTCAATGCTTCGCGTCCTCAATGCTTTGCTTAGAAACCTCAATACTTAGAATCCTCAGTGCTTAGCATCCTCATTACATAGCTTAGAATCCTCAATGCTTAGAATCCTCAATACTTAGCATCCTCAATGCTTAGCATCCTCAATGCTAAGAATCCTCAATGCTTAGCATCCTCAATGCTTAGCATCCTCAAAGATTAGCATCCTCAATGCTTAGAATCCTCAATGCTTAGCATCCTCAATGCTTAGAATCCTCAATGCTTAGCATCCTCAATGCTTAGAAACCTCAATGCTTTGCTTAGAATCCTCAATGCTTAGAATCCTCAATGCTTAGAATCCTCAATGCTTAGCATCCTCAATGCTTAGCATCCTCAATGCTTAGCATCCTCAATTCTTAGAATCCTCAATGCTTAGCTTAGAAACCTCAATGCTTAGAATCCTCAATGCATAGAATCCTCAATGCTTAGCATCCTCAAATCATAGAATCCTCAATGCTTAGCATCCTCAATGCTTAGCATCCTCAATGCTTAGAATCCTCAATGCTTAGAATCCTCAAAGCTTTGCTTAGAAACCTCAATGCTTAGAATCCTCAACGCTTAGAATCCTCAATGCTTAGAATCCTCCATGCATTGCTTAGAATCCTCAATAGTTAGAATCCTGAATGCTTCGCGTCCTCATTGCTTAGATTATAAAACTCAATACTTAGAATCCTCAATGCATAGCATCCTCAATACATATCTTAGCATCCTCAATGCTTAGAATCCTCAATGCTTAGCATCCTCAATGCTTAGAATCCTCAAACTTAGCATCCTCAAAGCTTAGCATCCTCAATGCTTAGCATCCTCAATGCTTAGCATCCTCAATGCTTAGCATCCTCAAAGCTTTGCTTAGAAACCTCAATGCTTAGAATCCTCAATGCTTAGAATCCTCAATGCTTAGCATCCTCAATGCTTAGCATACTCATTGCTTAGCATCCTCATTACTTAGCTTAGAATCCTCAAAGCTCAGAATCCTCACTGCTTAGGAACCTCAATGCTTAGCATCCTCCATGCATTGCTTAGAAACCTCAATGCTTAGAATCCTCATTGCTTAGAAATTTTATTGCTCTGAAACCTCAATGCTTAGCAACCCTAATGCTTACAAACCTCATTGCATAGAGGCCTTAATGTTTAGAAACAACAAAGATTAGAAAACTCAATGCTTGGCTTAGAATCCTCAATGCTTAGAATCCTCAATGCTTAGAATCCTCAATGCTTAGAATCCTCAAAGCTTAGCATCCTCAATGCTTAGAATCCTCAATGCTTAGCATCTTCAAGGCTTAGAATCCTCAATGCTTAGCATCCTCAATGCTTAGAATCCTCAATGCTTAGCATCTTCAAGGCTTAGAATCCTCAATGCTTAGCATCCTCAAATCTTAGAATCCTCAATGCTTAGCATCCTCAATGCTTAGCATCCTCAATGCTTAGAATCCTCAATGCTTAGAATCCTCAATGCTTTACTTAGAAACCACAATGCTTAGAATCCTCAACGCTTAGAATCCTCAATGCTTAGAATCCTCCATGCATTGCTTAGAATCCTCAATAGTTAGAATCCTCAATGCTTCGCGTCCTCAATGCTTAGCTTAGAAACCTCAATACTTAGAATCCTCAGTGCTTAGCATCCTCATTACATAGCTTAGAATCCTCAATGCTTAGAATCCTCAATACTTAGCATCCTCAATGCTTAGCATCCTCAATGCTAAGAATCCTCAATGCTTAGCATCCTCAATGCTTAGAATCCTCAATGCTTAGCATCCTCAAAGCTTAGCATCCTCAATGCTTAGCATCATCAATGCTTAGCATCCTCAATTCTTAGAATCCTCAATGCTTAGCATCCTCAATGCTTAGAAACCTCAATGCTTTGCTTAGAATCCTCAATGCTTAGAATCCTCAATGCTTAGAATCCTCAATGCTTAGCATCCTCAATGCTTAGCATCCTCAATGCTTAGCATCCTCAATTCTTAGAATCCTCAGTGCTTAGCTTAGAAACCTCAATGCTTAGAATCCTCAATGCATAGAATCCTCAATGCTTAGAATCCTCAATGCCTAGATTAGAATCCTCAATGCTTAGAATCCTCAATGCTTTGCATCCTCAAAGCTTATAATCCTCAATGCTTAGCATCCTCAATGCTTAGCTTAGAAAACTCAATTCTTAGAATCCTCAATGCTTAGAAAACTCAATGCTTAGAATCCTCAATGCTTAGCATCCTCAATGCTTAGCATCCTCAATGCTTAGCATCCTCAATGCTTAGAATCCTCAATGCTTAGCTTAGAATCCTCAATGCTTAGAATCCTCAATGCTTAGAATCCTCAATGCTTAGAATCCTCAATGCCTAGATTGGAATCCTCAATGCTTAGAATCCACAATGCTTAGAATCCTCAATGCTTAGAATCTTCAATGCTTAGCATCCTCAATGCTTAGCATAGAAAACTCAATGCTTAGAATCCTCAATGCTTAGAAACCTCAATGCACAGAGTCCTTAATGCTTAGAAACCTCAATACTTAGCATCCTCAATGCTTAGCTTAGAATCCTCACTGCTTAGAAACCTGAATGCTTAGAATCCTCAATGCTTAGCTTAGAATCCTCAATGCTTAGAAACCTCAATGCACAGAGTCCTTAATGCTTAGAAACCTCAATACTTAGCATCCTCAATGCTTAGCTTAGAATCCTCACTGCTTAGAAACCTGAATGCTTAGCATCCTCAATGCTTAGCTTAGAATCCTCAATGCTTAGAATCCTCAATGCTTAGAATCCTCAATGCTTAGCATCCTCAATGCTTAGGATCCTCAATGCCTAGCATCCTCAATGCTTAGCTTAGAAACCTCAATGCTTAGAATCCTCAATGCTTAGAATCCACAATGCTTAGAATCCTCAATGCTTAGAATCCTCAATGCTTAGAATCCTCAATGCTTAGAATCCTCAATGCTTAGCATCCTCAATGCTTAGCTTAGAAAACTCAATGCTTAGCATCCTCATTGCTTAGAAACCTCAATGCACAGAGTCCTTAATGCTTAGAAACCTCAATACTTAGAATCCTCAGTGCTTATCTTAGAATCCTCACTGCTTAGAAACCTCAATGCTTAGAATCCTCAGTGCTTAGCATCCTCAACGCGTAGAATCCCCAATGCTTCGAAACCTCAATTCTTAGCATCCTCAATCATTAGTATGCTCTATGCTTAGCTTAGAATGCTCAATGCTTAGAATCCCCAATGCTTACAAACCTCAATGCTGAGAAATTTTATCGTTTGAAACCTCATTGCTTAGCATCCCAAATGCTTACAAACCTCAATGCATAGAGGCCTTAATGCTTAGAAAACTCAAAGATTAGAAAACTCAGTGCTTGGCTTAGAATCCTCAATGCTTAGAATCCTCAATGCTTAGAATCCTCAATGCTTTGCATCCTCCATGCATTGCTTAGAATCCTCAATAGTTAGAATCCTCAATGCTTCGCATCCTCAATGCTTAGCTTAGAAACCTCAATGCTTAGCATCCTCAATGCTTAGCATCCTCAATGCTTAGCATCCTCATTGCTTAGCATCCTCATTGCTTAGCTTAGAATCCTCAAAGCTCAGAATCCTCACTCCTTAGGAACCTCAATGCTTAGCATCCTCCATGCATTGCTTAGAAAACTCAATGCGCAGAATCCTCATTGCTTAGAAATTTTATTGCTCTGAAACCTCAATGCTTAGCAACCCTAATGCTTACAAACCTCATTGCATAGAGGCCTTAATGTTTAGAAAAAAACAAAGATTATAAAACTCAATGCTTGGCTTAGAATCTTCAATGCTTAGAATCCTCAATGCTTAGCATCCTCAATGCTTAGAATCCTCAATGCTTAGCATCCTCAATGCTTAGAATCCTCAATGCTTAGAATCCTCAATGCTTAGAATCCTCAATGCTTAGAATGCAAAATGCACAGAGTCCTTAATGCTTAGAAACCTCAATACTTAGAATTTTCAGTGCTTAGCTTAGAATCCTCACTGCTTAGAAACCTGAATGCTTAGAATCCTCAATGCTTAGCATCCTCAATGCTTAGCATACTCATTGCTTAGCATCCTCATTACTTAGCTTAGAATCCTCAAAGCTCAGAATCCTCACTGCTTAGGAACCTCAATGCTTAGCATCCTCCATGCATTGCTTAGAAACCTCAATGCTTAGAATCCTCATTGCTTAGAAATTTTATTGCTCTGAAACCTCAATGCTTAGCAACCCTAATGCTTACAAACCTCATTGCATAGAGGCCTTATTGTTTAGAAACAACAAAGATTAGAAAACTCAATGCTTGGCTTAGAATCCTCAATGCTTAGAATCCTCAATGCTTAGAATCCTCAATGCTTAGAATCCTCAAAGCTTAGCATCCTCAATGCTTAGAATCCTCAATGCTTAGCATCTTCAATGCTTAGAATCCTCAATGCTTAGCATCCTCAATGCTTAGAATCCTCAATGCTTAGAATCATCAATGCTTAGCATCCTCAAATCTTAGAATCCTCAATGCTTAGCATCCTCAATGCTTAGCATCCTCAATGCTTAGCATCCTCAATGCTTAGAATCCTCAATGCTTAGAATCCTCAATGCTTTGCTTAGAAACCTCAATGCTTAGAATCCTCAAAGCTTAGAATCCTCAATGCTTAGAATCCTCCATGCATTGCTTAGAATCCTCAATAGTTAGAATCCTCAATGCTTCGCGTCCTCAATGCTTAGCTTAGAAACCTCAATACTTAGAATCCTCAGTGCTTAGCATCCTCATTACATAGCTTAGAATCCTCAATGCTTAGAATCCTCAATACTTAGCATCCTCAATGCTTAGCATCCTCAATGCTAAGAATCCTCAATGCTTAGCATCCTCAATGCTTAGCATCCTCAATGCTTAGCATCCTCAAAGCTTAGCATCCTCAATGCTTAGAATCCTCAATGCTTAGCATCCTCAATGCTTAGCATCCTCAATGCTTAGCATCCTCAATTCTTAGAATCCTCAATGCTTAGCTTAGAAACCTCAATGCTTAGAATCCTCAATGCATAGAATCCTCAATGCTTAGCATCCTCAAATCATAGAATCCTCAATGCTTAGCATCCTCAATGCTTAGCATCCTCAATGCTTAGAATCCTCAATGCTTAGAATCCTCAAAGCTTTGCTTAGAAACCTCAATGCTTAGAATCCTCAACGCTTAGAATCCTCAATGCTTAGAATCCTCCATGCATTGCTTAGAATCCTCAATAGTTAGAATCCTGAATGCTTCGCGTCCTCATTGCTTAGATTATAAAACTCAATACTTAGAATCCTCAATGAATAGCATCCTCATTACATATCTTAGCATCCTCAATGCTTAGAATCCTCAATGCTTAGCATCCTCAATGCTTAGAATCCTCAAACTTAGCATCCTCAAAGCTTAGCATCATCAATGCTTAGCATCCTCAATGCTTAGCATCCTCAAAGCTTTGCTTAGAAACCTCAATGCTTAGAATCCTCAATGCTTAGAATCCTCAATGCTTAGCATCCTCAATGCTTAGCATACTCATTGCTTAGCATCCTCATTACTTAGCTTAGAATCCTCAAAGCTCAGAATCCTCACTGCTTAGGAACCTCAATGCTTAGCATCCTCCATGCATTGCTTAGAAACCTCAATGCTTAGAATCCTCATTGCTTAGAAATTTTATTGCTCTGAAACCTCAATGCTTAGCAACCCTAATGCTTACAAACCTCATTGCATAGAGGCCTTAATGTTTAGAAACAACAAAGATTAGAAAACTCAATGCTTGGCTTAGAATCCTCAATGCTTAGAATCCTCAATGCTTAGAATCCTAAATGCTTAGAATCCTCAAAGCTTAGCATCCTCAATGCTTAGAATCCTCAATGCTTAGCATCTTCAAGGCTTAGAATCCTCAATGCTTAGCATCCTCAATGCTTAGAATCCTCAATGCTTAGCATCTTCAAGGCTTAGAATCCTCAATGCTTAGCATCCTCAAATCTTAGAATCCTCAATGCTTAGCATCCTCAATGCTTAGCATCCTCAATGCTTAGAATCCTCAATGCTTAGAATCCTCAATGCTTTACTTAGAAACCACAATGCTTAGAATCCTCAACGCTTAGAATCCTCAATGCTTAGAATCCTCCATGCATTGCTTAGAATCCTCAATAGTTAGAATCCTCAATGCTTCGCGTCCTCAATGCTTAGCTTAGAAACCTCAATACTTAGAATCCTCAGTGCTTAGCATCCTCATTACATAGCTTAGAATCCTCAATGCTTAGAATCCTCAATACTTAGCATCCTCAATGCTTAGCATCCTCAATGCTAAGAATCCTCAATGCTTAGCATCCTCAATGCTTAGAATCCTCAATGCATAGCATCCTCAAAGCTTAGCATCCTCAATGCTTAGCATCATCAATGCTTAGCATCCTCAATGCTTAGAATCCTCAATGCTTAGCATCCTCAATGCTTAGAAACCTCAATGCTTTGCTTAGAATCCTCAATGCTTAGAATCCTCAATGCTTAGAATCCTCAATGCTTAGCATCCTCAATGCTTAGCATCCTCAATGCTTAGCATCCTCAATTCTTAGAATCCTCAATGCTTAGCTTAGAAACCTCAATGCTTAGAATCATCAATGCATAGAATCCTCAATGCTTAGAATCCTCAATGCCTAGATTAGAATCCTCAATGCTTAGAATCCTCAATGCTTTGCATCCTCAAAGCTTATAATCCTCAATGCTTAGCATCCTCAATGCTTAGCTTAGAAAACTCAATTCTTAGAATCCTCAATGCTTAGAAAACTCAATGCTTAGAATCCTCAATGCTTAGCATCCTCAATGCTTAGCATCCTCAATGCTTAGCATCCTCAATGCTTAGAATCCTCAATGCTTAGCTTAGAATCCTCAATGCTTAGAATCCTCAATGCTTAGAATCCTCAATGCTTAGAATCCTCAATGCCTAGATTGGAATCCTCAATGCTTAGAATCCACAATGCTTAGAATCCTCAATGCTTAGAATCTTCAATGCTTAGCATCCTCAATGCTTAGCATAGAAAACTCAATGCTTAGAATCCTCAATGCTTAGAAACCTCAATGCACAGAGTCCTTAATGCTTAGAAACCTCAATACTTAGCATCCTCAATGCTTAGCTTAGAATCCTCACTGCTTAGAAACCTGAATGCTTAGAATCCTCAATGCTTAGCTTAGAATCCTTAATGCTTAGAAACCTCAATGCACAGAGTCCTTAATGCTTAGAAACCTCAATACTTAGCATCCTCAATGCTTAGCTTAGAATCCTCACTGCTTAGAAACCTGAATGCTTAGCATCCTCAATGCTTAGCTTAGAATCCTCAATGCTTAGAATCATCAATGTTTAGAATCCTCAATGCTTATCATCCTCAATGCTTAGGATCCTCAATGCCTAGCATCCTCAATGCTTAGCTTAGAAACCTCAATGCTTAGAATCCTCAATGCTTAGAATCCACAATGCTTAGAATCCTCAATGCTTAGAATCCTCAATGCTTAGAATCCTCAATGCTTAGAATCCTCAATGCTTAGCATCCTCAATGCTTAGCTTAGAAAACTCAATGCTTAGCATCCTCATTGCTTAGAAACCTCAATGCACAGAGTCCTTAATGCTTAGAAACCTCAATACTTAGAATCCTCAGTGCTTATCTTAGAATCCTCACTGCTTAGAAACCTCAATGCTTAGAATCCTCAATGCTTAGCATCCTCAATGCTTAGCATACTCATTGCTTAGCATCCTCATTACTTAGCTTAGAATCCTCAAAGCTCAGAATCCTCACTGCTTAGGAACCTCAATGCTTAGCATCCTCCATGCATTGCTTAGAAACCTCAATGCTTAGAATCCTCATTGCTTAGAAATTTTATTGCTCTGAAACCTCAATGCTTAGCAACCCTAATGCTTACAAACCTCATTGCATAGAGGCCTTAATGTTTAGAAACAACAAAGATTAGAAAACTCAATGCTTGGCTTAGAATCCTCAATGCTTAGAATCCTCAATGCTTAGAATCCTAAATGCTTAGAATCCTCAAAGCTTAGCATCCTCAGTGCTTAGAATCCTCAATGCTTAGCATCTTCAAGGCTTAGAATCCTCAATGCTTAGCATCCTCAATGCTTAGAATCCTCAATGCTTAGCATCTTCAAGGCTTAGAATCCTCAATGCTTAGCATCCTCAAATCTTAGAATCCTCAATGCTTAGCATCCTCAATGCTTAGCATCCTCAATGCTTAGAATCCTCAATGCTTAGAATCCTCAATGCTTTACTTAGAAACCACAATGCTTAGAATCCTCAACGCTTAGAATCCTCAATGCTTAGAATCCTCCATGCATTGCTTAGAATCCTCAATAGTTAGAATCCTCAATGCTTCGCGTCCTCAATGCTTAGCTTAGAAACCTCAATACTTAGAATCCTCAGTGCTTAGCATCCTCATTACATAGCTTAGAATCCTCAATGCTTAGAATCCTCAATACTTAGCATCCTCAATGCTTAGCATCCTCAATGCTAAGAATCCTCAATGCTTAGCATCCTCAATGCTTAGAATCCTCAATGCTTAGCATCCTCAAAGCTTAGCATCCTCAATGCTTAGCATCATCAATGCTTAGCATCCTCAATGCTTAGAATCCTCAATGCTTAGCATCCTCAATGCTTAGAAACCTCAATGCTTTGCTTAGAATCCTCAATGCTTAGAATCCTCAATGCTTAGAATCCTCAATGCTTAGCATCCTCAATGCTTAGCATCCTCAATGCTTAGCATCCTCAATTCTTAGAATCCTCAATGCTTAGCTTAGAAACCTCAATGCTTAGAATCCTCAATGCATAGAATCCTCAATGCTTAGAATCCTCAATGCCTAGATTAGAATCCTCAATGCTTAGAATCCTCAATGCTTTGCATCCTCAAAGCTTATAATCCTCAATGCTTAGCATCCTCAATGCTTAGCTTAGAAAACTCAATTCTTAGAATCCTCAATGCTTAGAAAACTCAATGCTTAGAATCCTCAATGCTTAGCATCCTCAATGCTTAGCATCCTCAATGCTTAGCATCCTCAATGCTTAGAATCCTCAATGCTTAGCTTAGAATCCTCAATGCTTAGAATCCTCAATGCTTAGAATCCTCAATGCTTAGAATCCTCAATGCCTAGATTGGAATCCTCAATGCTTAGAATCCACAATGCTTAGAATCCTCAATGCTTAGAATCTTCAATGCTTAGCATCCTCAATGCTTAGCATAGAAAACTCAATGCTTAGAATCCTCAATGCTTAGAAACCTCAATGCACAGAGTCCTTAATGCTTAGAAACCTCAATACTTAGCATCCTCAATGCTTAGCTTAGAATCCTCACTGCTTAGAAACCTGAATGCTTAGAATCCTCAATGCTTAGCTTAGAATCCTCAATGCTTAGAAACCTCAATGCACAGAGTCCTTAATGCTTAGAAACCTCAATACTTAGCATCCTCAATGCTTAGCTTAGAATCCTCACTGCTTAGAAACCTGAATGCTTAGCATCCTCAATGCTTAGCTTAGAATCCTCAATGCTTAGAATCCTCAATGTTTAGAATCCTCAATGCTTATCATCCTCAATGCTTAGGATCCTCAATGCCTAGCATCCTCAATGCTTAGCTTAGAAACCTCAATGCTTAGAATCCTCAATGCTTAGAATCCACAATGCTTAGAATCCTCAATGCTTAGAATCCTCAATGCTTAGAATCCTCAATGCTTAGAATCCTCAATGCTTAGCATCCTCAATGCTTAGCTTAGAAAACTCAATGCTTAGCATCCTCATTGCTTAGAAACCTCAATGCACAGAGTCCTTAATGCTTAGAAACCTCAATACTTAGAATCCTCAGTGCTTATCTTAGAATCCTCACTGCTTAGAAACCTCAATGCTTAGAATCCTCAGTGCTTAGCATCCTCAACGCGTAGAATCCCCAATGCTTCGAAACCTCAATTCTTAGCATCCTCAATCATTAGTATGCTCTATGCTTAGCTTAGAATGCTCAATGCTTAGAATCCTCAATGCTTACAAACCTCAATGCTGAGAAATTTTATCGTTTGAAACCTCATTGCTTAGCATCCCAAATGCTTACAAACCTCAATGCATAGAGGCCTTAATGCTTAGAAAACTCAAAGATTAGAAAACTCAGTGCTTGGCTTAGAATCCTCAATGCTTAGAATCCTCAATGCTTAGAATCCTCAATGCTTTGCATCCTCCATGCATTGCTTAGAATCCTCAATAGTTAGAATCCTCAATGCTTCGCATCCTCAATGCTTAGCTTAGAAACCTCAATGCTTAGCATCCTCAATGCTGAGCATCCTCAATGCTTAGCATCCTCATTGCTTAGCATCCTCATTGCTTAGCTTAGAATCCTCAAAGCTCAGAATCCTCACTCCTTAGGAACCTCAATGCTTAGCATCCTCCATGCATTGCTTAGAAAACTCAATGCGCAGAATCCTCATTGCTTAGAAATTTTATTGCTCTGAAACCTCAATGCTTAGCAACCCTAATGCTTACAAACCTCATTGCATAGAGGCCTTAATGTTTAGAAAAAACAAAGATTATAAAACTCAATGCTTGGCTTAGAATCTTCAATGCTTAGAATCCTCAATGCTTAGCATCCTCAATGCTTAGAATCCTCAATGCTTAGCATCCTCAATGCTTAGAATCCTCAATGCTTCGAATCCTCAATGCTTAGAATCCTCAATGCTTAGAATGCTCAATGCACAGAGTCCTTAATGCTTAGAAACCTCAATACTTAGCATTTTCAGTGCTTAGCTTAGAATCCTCACTGCTTAGAAACCTGAATGCTTAGAATCCTCAATGCTTAGAATCCTCAATGCTAAGCTTAGAAACCTCAATGCTTAGCATCCTCAATGCTTAGAATCCTCAATCCTTAGCATCCTCAATGCATATCTTAGAATCCTCAAAGCTCAGGATCCTCAATGCTTAGAAACCTCAATGCACAGAGTCCTTAATGCTTAGAAACCTCAATACTTAGAATCCTCATTGCTTAGCATCCTCAACGCGTAGAATCCTCAATACTTAGAAACCTCAATGCTTAGCATCCTCAATCCTTAGTATGCTCTATGCTTAGCTTAGAATCCTCAATGCTTAGAATCCTCAATGCTTACAAACCTCAATGCTGAGAAATTTTATTGTTTGCAACCTTATTGCTTAGCATCCCAAATGCTTACAAACCTCAATGCATAGAGGCCTTAATGCTTAGAAACCTCAAAGATTAGAAAACTCAATGCTTGGCTTAGAATCCTCAATGCTTAGAATCCTCAATGCTTAGAATCTTCAATGCCTAGCATCCTCCATGCATTGCTTAGAATCCGCAATAGTTAGAATTTTCAATGCTTCGTATCATCAATGCTTAGCTTAGAAACCTCAATGCTTAGAATCCTCAATGCTTAGAATCCTCAATGCTGAGAATCCTTAATGCTTAGAATCCTCAATGCTTAGAATCCTCAATGCTTAGAATCCTCAATGCACAGAGTCCTTAATGCTTAGAAACCTCAATACTTAGCATCCTCAATGCTTAGAATCCTCAATGCTTAGAATCCTCAATGCTTAGAATCCTCAATGATTAGAATCCTCAATGCTAAGCTCAGAAACCTCAATCCTTAGCATCGTCAATGCATAACTTAGAATCCTCAAAGCTCAGGATCCTCAATGCTTAGAAACCTCAATGCACAGAGTCCTTAATGCTTAGAAACCTCAATACTTAGCATCCTCAGTGCTTTGCTTAGAATCCTCACTGCTTAGAAACCTGAATGCTTAGAATCCTCAATGCTTAGCATCCTCAATGCTTAGCATCCTCAATGCTTAGCATCCTCAATGCTTGGCATCCTCAATGCTTTCTATCCTCAATGCTTAGAATCCTCAATGCTTAGAATCCTCAATGCTTAGCATCCTCAATGCTTAGCTTAGGAACCTCAATGCACAGAGTCCTTAATGCTTAGAAACCTCAATGCACAGGATCCTTAATGCTTAGAAACCTCAATACTTAGCATCCTCAGTGCTTAGCTTAGAATCCTCACTGCTTAGAAACCTGAATGCTTAGAATCCTCAATGCTTAGAATCCTCAATGCTTAGAATCCTCAATGCTTAGCATCCTCAATGCATAGCTTAGAATCCTCAAAGCTCAGGATCCTCAATGCTTAGAAACCTCAATGCACAGAGTCCTTAATGCTTAGAAACCTCAATACTTAGCATCCTCAGTGCTTAGCTTAGAATCCTCAATGCTTAGAAACCTCAATGCTTAGAATCCTCAGTGCTTAGCATCCTCAACGTGTAGAATCCTCAATGCTTAGCATCCTCCATGCATAGCTTAGAATCCTCAATGCTTAGAATCCTCAATGCTTAGCATCCTCAATGCTTAGAATCCTCAATACCTAGAATCCTCAATGCTTAGAATCCTCAATGCTTTGCATCCTCAATGCTTAGCATCCTCAATGCTTAGCATCCTCAATGCTTAGCATCCTCAATGCTTAGAAACCTCAATACTTTGCTTAGAAACCTCAATGCTTAGAATCCTCAATGCTTAGAATCCTCAATGCCTATCTTAGAATCCTCAATGCTTAGAATCCTCAATGCTTTGCATCCTCAATGCTTAGCATCCTCAATGCTTAGCATCCTCAATGCTTAGCATCCTCAATACTTAGCATCCTCAATGCTTAGAATCCTCCATGCTTAGCTTAGAAACCTCAATGCTTAGAATCCTCAATGCTTAGAATCCTCAATGCTTAGAATCCTCAATGCATAGATTAGAATCCTCAATGCTTAGAATCCTCAATGCTTAGAATCCTCAATGCTTAGAATCCTCAATGCTTAGCATAGAAAACTCAATGCTTAGAATCCTCAATGCTTAACATCCTCAATGTTGAGAATCCTCAATGCATAGCTTAGAATCCTCAATGCTTAGAATCCTCAATGCTTATCATCCTCAATGCTTAGCATCCTCAATGCCTAGAATCCTCAATGCTTAGAATCCTCAATGCTTTGCATCCTCAATGCTTAGCATCCTCAATGCTTAGAAACCTCAATGCTGTGCTTAGAAACCTCAATGCTTAGAATCCTCAATGCTTAGAATCCTCAATGCCTAGCTTAGAATCTTCAATGCCTAGCTTAGAATCCTCAATGCTTAGAATCCTCAATGCTTAGAATCCTCAATGCCTAGCTTAGAATCCTCAATGCTTAGAATCCTCAATGCTTAGAATCCTCAATGCTTAGCATCCTCAATGCTTAGCATCCTCAATACTTAGCATCCTCAATGCTTAGAATCCTCCATGCTTAGCTTAGAAACCTCAATGCTTAGAATCCTCAATGCTTAGAATCCTCAATGCTTAGAATCCTCAATGCCTAGATTAGAATCCTCAGTGCTTAGAATCCTCAGTGCTTAGAATCCTGAATGCTTAGATCACTCAATGCTTAGCTTAGAAAACTCAATGCTTAGAATCCTCAATGCTTAGCATCCTCAATCCTTAGTATGCTCTATGCTTAGCTTAGAATCCTCAATGCTTAGAATACTCAATGCTTACAAACCTCAATGCTGAGAAATTTTATTGTTTGAAACCTCATTGCTTAGCATCCCAAATGCTTACAAACCTCAATGCATAGAGGCCTTAATGCTTAGAAACCTCAAAGATTAGAAAACTCAATGCTTGGCTTAGAATCCTCTATGCTTAGACTCCTCAATGCTTAGAATCCTCAATGCTTAGAATCCTCAATGCTTAGGAACCTCAATGCACAGAGTCCTTAATGCTTAGAAACCTCAATACTTAGCATCCTCAGTGCTTAGCTTAGATTGCTCACTGCTTAGAAACTTCAATGCTTAGAATCCTCACTGCTTAGAAACCTCAATGCTTATAATCCTCAGTGCTTAGCATCCTCAATGCGTAGAATCCCCAATGCTTAGAAACCTCAATGCTTAGCATCCTCAATCCTTAGTATGCTCTATGCTTAGCTTAGAATACTCAGTGCTTAGAATCCTCAATGCTTAGCATCCTCAATGCTTTGTATCCCCATTACATAGCTTAGAATACTCAATGCTTAGCATCCTCAATGCTTAGCATCCTCATTGCTTAGCTTCAAATCCTCAAAGCTCAGAATCCTCACTGCTTAGGAACCTCAATGCTTAGCATCCTCCATGCATTGCTTAGAAACCTCAATGCGTAGAATCCTCATTGCTTAGAAATTTTATTGCTCTGAAACCTCAATGCTTAGCATCCCTAATGCTTACAAACCTCAGTGCATAGAGGCCTTAATGTTTAGAAACAGCAAAGATTAGAAAACTCAATGCTTGGCTTAGAATCCTCAATGTTTAGAATCCTCAATGCATAGAATCCTCAATGCTTAGCATCCTCAATGCTTAGCATCCTCATTACATAGCTTAGAATCCTCAATGCTTAGAATCCTCAATGCTTAGCATCCTCAATGCTTGGAATCCTCAATGCTTAGAATCCTCAATGCTTAGTATCCTCAATGCTTAGAAACCTCAATGCTTAGCATCCTCAATGCTTAGAAACCTCAATGCACAGAGTCCTTAATTCTTAGAATCCTCAATGCCTAGCTTACAATCCTCAATGCTTGGAATCCTCAATGCCCAGATTAGAATCCTCAATGCTTAGAATCCTCAGTGCTTAGAATCCTCAATGCTTAGAATCCTCAATGCTTAGAATCCTCAATGCTTAGCATCCTCAATGCTTAGCTTACAAAACTCAATGCTTAGCATCCTCAATGCTTAACAGCCTCAATGCTTAGCATCCTCAATGCATATCTTAGAATCCTCAAAGCTCAGGATCCTCAATGCTTAGAAACCTCAATGCACAGAGTCCTTAATGCTTAGAAAAGTCAATACTTAGCATCCTCAGTGCTTAGCTTAGAATCCTAACTGCTTAGAAACCTCAATGCTTAGAATCCTCAGTGCTTAGCATCCTCAACGCGTAGAATGCCCAATTCTTTGAAACCTCAATGCTTAGAATCCTCAGTGCTTAGCATCCTCAATGCGTAGAATGCCCAATTCTTTGAAACCTCAATGCTTAGAATGCTCAATCCTTAGTATGCTCTATGCTTAGCTTAGAATCCTCAATGCTTAGAATCCTCAATGCTGAGAAATTTTATTGTTTGAAACCTCATTGCTTAGCATCCTTAATGCTTACAAACCTCAGTGCATAGAGGCCTTAATGCTTAGAAACCTCAAAGATTAGAAAACTCAATGCTTGGCTTAGAATCCTCAATGCTTAGAATCCTCAATGCTTAGAATCTTCAATGCTAAGCATCCTCCATGCATTGCTGAGAATCCTCAATAGTTAGAATCCTCAATGCTTCGCTTCCTCAATGCTTCCCTTAGAAACCTCAATGCTTAGAATTGTCACTGCTTAGAATCCTCAATGCTTAGAATCCTCAATGCTTAGAATCCTCAATGCCTAGATTAGAATCCTCAATGTTTAGAATCCTCAGTGCTTAGAATCCTCAATGCTTAGAATCCTCAATGCTTAGCATCCTCAATGCTTAGCTTAGAAAACTCAATGCTTAGAATCCTCAATGCTTAGAAACCTCAATGCTTAGCATCCTCAATCCTTAGTATGCTCTATGCTTAGCTTAGAATCCTCAATGCTTAGCATCCTCAGTGCTTAGCTTCGAATCCTCAAAGCTCAGAATCCTCACTGCTTAGGAACCTCAATGCTTAGCATCCTCCATGCATTGCTTAGAAACATCAATGCGTAGAATCCTCATTGCTTAAAAATTTTATTGCTCTGAAACCTCAATGCTTAGCATCCCTAATGCTTACAAACCTCAGTGCATAGAGGCCTTAATGTTTAGAAACAGCAAAGATTAGAAAACTCAATGCTTGGCTTAGAATCCTCAATGTTTAGAATCCTCAATGCCTAGAATCCTCAATGCTTAGCATCCTCAATTCTGAGCATCCTCATTACATAGCTTAGAATCCTCAATGCTTAGAATCCTCAATGCTTAGCATCCTCAATGCTTGGAATCCTCAATGCTTAGAATCCTCAATGCTTAGTATCCTCAATGCTTAGAAACCTCACTGCTTAGCATCCTCAATGCTTAGAAACCTCAATGCACAGAGTCCTTAATTCTTAGAATCCTCAATACTTAGCATTCTCAGTGCTTAGCTTAGAATCCTCAATGCTTAACATCCTCAATGTTTAGAATCCTCAATGCATAGCTTAGAATCCTCAATGCTTAGAACCCTCAATGCTTAGCATTCTCAATGCTTAGCATCCTCAATGCTTAGCATCCTCAATGCATATCTTAGAATCCTCAAAGCTCAGTATCCTCAATGCTTAGAAACCTCAATGCACAGAGTTCTTAATGCTTAGAAACCTCAATACTTAGCATCCTCATTGCTTAGCTTAGAATCCTCAATGCTTAGAAACCTCAATGCTTAGAATCCTCAGTGCTTAGCATCCTCAACATGTAGAATCCTCAATGCTTAGCATCCTCCATGCATAGCTTAGAATCCTCAATGCTTAGAATCCTCAATGCTTAGCATCCTCAATGCTTAGAATCCTCAATACCTAGAATCCTCAATGCTTAGAATCCTCAATGCTTTGCATCCTCAATGCTTAGCATCCTCAATGCTTAGCATCCTCAATGCTTAGCATCCTCAATGCTTAGAAACCTCAATACTTTGCTTAGAAACCTCAATGCTTAGAATCCTCAATGCTTAGAATCCTCAATGCCTAGCTTAGAATCCTCAATGCTTAGAATCCTCAATGCTTTGCATCCTCAATGCTTAGCATCCTCAATGCTTAGCATCCTCAATGCTTAGCATCCTCAAAACTTAGCATCCTCAATGCTTAGAATCCTCCATGCTTAGCTTAGAAACCTCAATGCTTAGAATCCTCAATGCTTAGAATCCTCAATGCTTAGAATCCTCAATGCATAGATTACAATACTCAATGCTTAGAATCCTCAATGCTTAGAATCCTCAATGCTTAGAATCCTCAATGCTTAGCATAGAAAACTCAATGCTTAGAATCCTCAATGCTTAACATCCTCAATGTTGAGAATCCTCAATGCATAGCTTAGAATCCTCAATGCTTAGAATCCTCAATGCTTATCATCCTCAATGCTTAGCATCCTCAATGCCTAGAATCCTCAATGCTTAGAATCCTCAATGCTTTGCATCCTCAATGCTTAGCATCCTCAATGCTTAGAAACCTCAATGCTTTGCTTAGAAACCTCAATGCTTAGAATCCTCAATGCTTAGAATCCTCAATGCCTAGCTTAGAATCTTCAATGCCTAGCTTAGAATCCTCAATGCTTAGAATCCTCAATGCTTAGAATCCTCAATGCCTAGCTTAGAATCCTCAATGCTTAGAATCCTCAATGCTTAGAATCCTCAATGCTTAGCATCCTCAATGCTTAGCATCCTCAATACTTAGCATCCTCAATGCTTAGAATCCTCCATGCTTAGCTTAGAAACCTCAATGCTTAGAATCCTCAATGCTTAGAATCCTCAATGCTTAGAATCCTCAATGCCTAGATTAGAATCCTCAGTGCTTAGAATCCACAGTGCTTAGAATCCTGAATGCTTAGAACACTCAATGCTTAGCTTAGAAAACTCAATGCTTAGAATCCTCAATGCTTAACATCCTCAATGTTTAGAATCCTCAATGCATAGCTTAGAATCCTCAATGCTTAGCATCCTCAATGCTTAGCATCCTCATTACATAGCTTAGAATCCTCAATGCTTAGAATCCTCAATGCTTAGCATCCTCAATGCTTGGAATCCTCAATGCTTAGAATCCTCAATGCTTAGTATCCTCAATGCTTAGAAACCTCAATGCTTAGCATCCTCAATCCTTAGTATGCTCTATGCTTAGCTTAGAATCCTCAATGCTTAGAATACTCAATGCTTACAAACCTCAATGCTGAGAAATTTTATTGTTTGAAACCTCATTGCTTAGCATCCAAAATGCTTGCAAACCTCAATGCATAGAGGCCTTAATGCTTAGAAACCTCAAAGATTAGAAAACTCAATGCTTGGCTTAGAATCCTCAATGCTTAGAATCCTCAATGCTTAGAATCTTCAATGCTTAGCATCCTCCATGCATTGCTTAGAATCCTCAATAGTTAGAATCCTCAATGCTTCGCATCCTCAATGCTTAGCTTAGAAACCTCAATGCTTAGAATCCTCAATGCTTAGAATCCTCAATGCTTACCTTAGAAACCTCAATGCTTAGAATCCTCACTGCTTAGAATCCTCAATGCTTAGAATCCTCAATGCTTAGAATCCTCAATGCCTAGATTAGAATCCTCAATGTTTAGAATCCTCAATGCTTAGAATCCTCAATGCTTAGAATCCTCAATGCTTAGCATCCTCAATGCTTAGCTTAGAAAACTCAATGCTTAGAATCCTCAATGCTTAGAAACCTCAATGCACAGAATCCTTAATGCTTAGAAACCTCAATCCTTAGCATCCTAAGTGCTTAGCTTAGAATCCTCACTGCTTAGAAACCCGAATGCTTAGAATCCTCAATGCTTAGAATCCTCAATGCTTAGAATCCTCAATGCTTAGCATCCTCCATGCATTGCTTAGAATCCTCAATAGTTAGAATCCTCAATGCTTCGCATCCTCAATGCTTAGCTTAGAAACCTCAATGCTTAGAATCCTCAATGCTTAGAATCCTCAATGCTTACCTTAGAAACCTAAATGCTTAGAATCCTCACTGCTTAGAATCCTCAATGCTTAGAATCCTCAATGCTTAGAATCCTCAATGCTTACGTTAGAAACCTCAATGCTTAGAATCCTCAATGCTTAGAATCCTCCATGCTTAGAATCCTCAATGCTTAGAATCCTCAATGCCTAGATTAGAATCCTCAATGTTTAGAATCCTCAATGCTTAGAATCCTCAATGCTTAGAATCCTCAATGCTTAGCATCCTCAATGCTTAGCTTAGAAAGCTCAATGCTTAGAATCCTCAATGCTTAGAAACCTCAATGCACAGAATCCTTAATGCTTAGAAACCTCAATCCTTAGCATCCTAAGTGCTTAGCTTAGAATCCTCACTGCTTAGAAACCTGAATGCTTAGAATCCTCAATGCTTAGAATCCTCAATGCTTAGCTTAGAAACCTCAATGCTTAGAATTCTCAATGCTTAACATCCTCAATGCTTAGAATCCTCAATGCTTAGAATCCTCAATAGTTAGAATCCTCAATGCTTCGCATCCTCAATGCTTAGCATAGAAACCTCAATACTTAGAATCCTCAATGCTTAGCATCCTCAATGCTTAGCATCCTCAATGCTTAGCATCCTCAAATCTTAGAATCCTCAATGCTTAGCATCCTCAATGCTTAGCATCCTCAATGCTTAGCATCCTCAATGCTTAGTATGCTCTATGCTTAGAATCCTCAATGCTTAGCATCCTCAATGCTTAGCATCCTCAATGCTTAGAATCCTCAATGCTTAGAATCCTCAATGTTTAGAATCCTCAATGCCTAGCTTAGAATCCTCAATAGTTAGAATCCTCAATGCTTACCATCCTCAATGCTTAGCATAGAAACCTCAATACTTAGAATCCTCAATGCTTAGCATCCTCAATGCTTAGCATCCTCAAAGCTTAGAATACTCAATGCTTACCATCCTCAATGCTTACCATCCTCAATGCTTAGCATCCTCAATGCTTAGAATCCTCAATGCTTAGCATCCTCAATGCTTCGCATCCTCAATGCTTAGCATCCTCAATGCTTAGAAACCTCAATGCTTTGCTTAGAAACCTCAATGCTTAGAATCCTCAATGCTTAGAATCCTCAATGCCTAGCTTAGAATCCTCAATGCTTAGAATCCTCAATGCTTAGAATCCTCAATGCTTAGCATCCTCAATGCTTAGCATCCTCAATGGTTAGCATCCTCAATGCTTAGCATCCTCAATGCTTAGCATCCTCAATACTTAGCATCCTCAATGCTTAGAATCCTCCATGCTTAGCTTAGAAACCTCAATGCTTAGAATCCTCAATGCTTAGAATCCTCAATGCTTAGAATACTCAGTGCTTAGAATCCTCAATGCCTAGATTAGAATCCTCAATGCTTAGAATCCTCAATGCTTAGAATCCTCAGTGCTTAGAATCCTCAATGCATAGCTTAGAATCCTCAATGCTTAGAATCCGCAATGCTTAGCATCCTCAATCCTTAGTATGCTCTATGCTTAGCTTAGAATCCTCAATGCTTAGAATCCTCAATGCTTACAAACCTCAATGCTGAGAAATTTTATTGTTTGAAACCTCATTGCTTAGCATCCCAAATGCTTGCAAACCTCAATTCATAGAGGCCTTAATGCTTAGAAACCTCAAAGATTAGAAAACTCAATGCTTGGCTTAGAATCCTCAATGCTTAGAATCCTCAATGCTTAGAATCCTCCATGCATAGCTTAGAATCCTCAATGCTTAGAATCCTCAATGCTTAGCATCCTCCATGCATTGCTTAGAATCCTCAATAGTTAGAATCCTCAATGCTTCGCATCCTCAATGCTTATCTTAGAAACCTCAATGCTTAGAATCCTCAATGCTTAGCATCCTCAATGCTTAGCATCCTCATTGCTTAGCATCCTCATTGCTTAGCTTCCTCATTGCTTAGCTTAGAATCCTCAAAGCTCAGAATCCTCACTGCTTAGGAACCTCAATGCTTAGCATCCTCCATGCATTGCTTAGAAACCTCAATGCGCAGAATCCTCATTGCTTAGAAATTTTATTGCTCTGAAACCTCAATGCTTAGCAACCCTAATGCTTACAAACCTCATTGCATAGAGGCCTTAATGTTTAGAAACAACAAAGATTAGAAAACTCAATGCTTGGCTTAGAATCCTCAATGCTTAGCATCCTCAATGCCTAGAATCCTCAATGCTTAGAATCCTCAATGCTTAGCATCCTCAATGCTTAGCATCCTCAATGCTTAGCATCCTCAATGCTTAGAATCCTCAATGCTTTGCTTAGAAACCTCAATGCTTAGAATCCTCAATGCTTAGAATCCTCAATGCCTAGATTAGAATCCTCAATGATTAGAATCCTCAATGCTTAGCATCCTCAATGCTTAGAATCCTCAATGCTTAGAATCCTCAATGCTTAGCATCCTCAATGCTTAGCATCCTAAATGCTTAGAATCCTCAATGCTTAGAATCCTCAAAGCTTTGCTTAGAAACCTCAATGCTTAGAATCCTCAATGCTTAGAATCCTCAATGCCTAGCTTACAATCCTCAATGCTTGGAATCCTCAATGCCTAGATTAGAATCCTCAATGCTTAGAATCCTCAATGCTTAGAATCCTCAATGCTTAGAATCCTCAATGCTTAGAATCCTCAATGCTTAGCATCCTCAATGCTTAGCTTACAAAACTCAATGCTTAGCATCCTCAATGCTTAACAGCCTCAATGCTTAGCATCCTCAATGCATATCTTAGAATCCTCAAAGCTCAGGATCCTCAATGCTTAGAAACCTCAATGCACAGAGTCCTTAATGCTTAGAAAAGTCAATACTTAGCATCCTCAGTGCTTAGCTTAGAATCCTAACTGCTTAGAAACCTCAATGCTTAGAATCCTCAGTGCTTAGCATCCTCAACGCGTAGAATGCCCAATTCTTTGAAACCTCAATGCTTAGAATCCTCAGTGCTTAGCATCCTCAACGCGTAGAATGCCCAATTCTTTGAAACCTCAATGCTTAGAATGCTCAATCCTTAGTATACTCTATGCTTAGCTTAGAATCCTCAATGCTTAGAATCCTCAATGCTGAGAAATTTTATTGTTTGAAACCTCATTGCTTAGCATCCTTAATGCTTACAAACCTCAGTGCATAGAGGCCTTAATGCTTAGAAACCTCAAAGATTAGAAAACTCAATGCTTGGCTTAGAATCCTCAATGCTTAGAATCCTCAATGCTTAGAATCTTCAATGCTAAGCATCCTCCATGCATTGCTGAGAATCCTCAATAGTTAGAATCCTCAATGCTTCGCTTCCTCAATGCTTCCCTTAGAAACCTCAATGCTTAGAATTGTCACTGCTTAGAATCCTCAATGCTTAGAATCCTCAATGCTTAGAATCCTCAATGCCTAGATTAGAATCCTCAATGTTTAGAATCCTCAGTGCTTAGAATCCTCAATGCTTAGAATCCTCAATGCTTAGCATCCTCAATGCTTAGCTTAGAAAACTCAATGCTTAGAATCCTCAATGCTTAGAAACCTCAATGCTTAGCATCCTCAATCCTTAGTATGCTCTATGCTTAGCTTAGAATCCTCAATGCTTAGCATCCTCAGTGCTTAGCTTCGAATCCTCAAAGCTCAGAATCCTCACTGCTTAGGAACCTCAATGCTTAGCATCCTCCATGCATTGCTTAGAAACATCAATGCGTAGAATCCTCATTGCTTAAAAATTTTATTGCTCTGAAACCTCAATGCTTAGCATCCCTAATGCTTACAAACCTCAGTGCATAGAGGCCTTAATGTTTAGAAACAGCAAAGATTAGAAAACTCAATGCTTGGCTTAGAATCCTCAATGTTTAGAATCCTCAATGCCTAGAATCCTCAATGCTTAGCATCCTCAATTCTGAGCATCCTCATTACATAGCTTAGAATCCTCAATGCTTAGAATCCTCAATGCTTAGCATCCTCAATGCTTGGAATCCTCAATGCTTAGAATCCTCAATGCTTAGTATCCTCAATGCTTAGAAACCTCACTGCTTAGCATCCTCAATGCTTAGAAACCTCAATGCACAGAGTCCTTAATTCTTAGAATCCTCAATACTTAGCATTCTCAGTGCTTAGCTTAGAATCCTCAATGCTTAACATCCTCAATGTTTAGAATCCTCAATGCATAGCTTAGAATCCTCAATGCTTAGAACCCTCAATGCTTAGCATTCTCAATGCTTAGCATCCTCAATGCTTAGCATCCTCAATGCATATCTTAGAATCCTCAAAGCTCAGTATCCTCAATGCTTAGAAACCTCAATGCACAGAGTTCTTAATGCTTAGAAACCTCAATACTTAGCATCCTCATTGCTTAGCTTAGAATCCTCAATGCTTAGAAACCTCAATGCTTAGAATCCTCAGTGCTTAGCATCCTCAACGTGTAGAATCCTCAATGCTTAGCATCCTCCATGCATAGCTTAGAATCCTCAATGCTTAGAATCCTCAATGCTTAGCATCCTCAATGCTTAGAATCCTCAATACCTAGAATCCTCAATGCTTAGAATCCTCAATGCTTTGCATCCTCAATGCTTAGCATCCTCAATGCTTAGCATCCTCAATGCTTAGCATCCTCAATGCTTAGAAACCTCAATACTTTGCTTAGAAACCTCAATGCTTAGAATCCTCAATGCTTAGAATCCTCAATGCCTAGCTTAGAATCCTCAATGCTTAGAATCCTCAATGCTTTGCATCCTCAATGCTTAGCATCCTCAATGCTTAGCATCCTCAATGCTTAGCATCCTCAATACTTAGCATCCTCAATGCTTAGAATCCTCCATGCTTAGCTTAGAAACCTCAATGCTTAGAATCCTCAATGCTTAGAATCCTCAATGCTTAGAATCCTCAATGCATAGATTAGAATCCTCAATGCTTAGAATCCTCAATGCTTAGAATCCTCAATGCTTAGAATCCTCAATGCTTAGCATAGAAAACTCAATGCTTAGAATCCTCAATGCTTAACATCCTCAATGTTGAGAATCCTCAATGCATAGCTTAGAATCCTCAATGCTTAGAATCCTCAATGCTTATCATCCTCAATGCTTAGCATCCTCAATGCCTAGAATCCTCAATGCTTAGAATCCTCAATGCTTTGCATCCTCAATGCTTAGCATCCTCAATGCTTAGAAACCTCAATGCTGTGCTTAGAAACCTCAATGCTTAGAATCCTCAATGCTTAGAATCCTCAATGCCTAGCTTAGAATCTTCAATGCCTAGCTTAGAATCCTCAATGCTTAGAATCCTCAATGCTTAGAATCCTCAATGCCTAGCTTAGAATCCTCAATGCTTAGAATCCTCAATGCTTAGAATCCTCAATGCTTAGCATCCTCAATGCTTAGCATCCTCAATACTTAGCATCCTCAATGCTTAGAATCCTCCATGCTTAGCTTAGAAACCTCAATGCTTAGAATCCTCAATGCTTAGAATCCTCAATGCTTAGAATCCTCAATGCCTAGATTAGAATCCTCAGTGCTTAGAATCCTCAGTGCTTAGAATCCTGAATGCTTAGAACACTCAATGCTTAGCTTAGAAAACTCAATGCTTAGAATCCTCAATGCTTAACATCCTCAATGTTTAGAATCCTCAATGCATAGCTTAGAATCCTCAATGCTTAGAATCCTCAATGCTTAGCATCCTCAATCCTTAGTATGCTCTATGCTTAGCTTAGAATCCTCAATGCTTAGAATACTCAATGCTTACAAACCTCAATGCTGAGAAATTTTATTGTTTGAAACCTCATTGCTTAGCATCCCAAATGCTTACAAACCTCAATGCATAGAGGCCTTAATGCTTAGAAACCTCAAAGATTAGAAAACTCAATGCTTGGCTTAGAATCCTCTATGCTTAGAATCCTCAATGCTTAGAATCCTCAATGCTTAGAATCCTCAATGCTTAGGAACCTCAATGCACAGAGTCCTTAATGCTTAGAAACCTCAATACTTAGCATCCTCAGTGCTTAGCTTAGATTGCTCACTGCTTAGAAACTTCAATGCTTAGAATCCTCACTGCTTAGAAACCTCAATGCTTAAAATCCTCAGTGCTTAGCATCCTCAATGCGTAGAATCCCCAATGCTTAGAAACCTCAATGCTTAGCATCCTCAATCCTTAGTATGCTCTATGCTTAGCTTAGAATACTCAGTGCTTAGAATCCTCAATGCTTAGCATCCTCAATGCTTTGTATCCCCATTACATAGCTTAGAATACTCAATGCTTAGCATCCTCAATGCTTAGCATCCTCATTGCTTAGCTTCGAATCCTCAAAGCTCAGAATCCTCACTGCTTAGGAACCTCAATGCTTAGCATCCTCCATGCATTGCTTAGAAACCTCAATGCGTAGAATCCTCATTGCTTAGAAATTTTATTGCTCTGAAACCTCAATGCTTAGCATCCCTAATGCTTACAAACCTCAGTGCATAGAGGCCTTAATGTTTAGAAACAGCAAAGATTAGAAAACTCAATGCTTGGCTTAGAATCCTCAATGTTTAGAATCCTCAATGCATAGAATCCTCAATGCTTAGCATCCTCAATGCTTAGCATCCTCATTACATAGCTTAGAATCCTCAATGCTTAGAATCCTCAATGCTTAGCATCCTCAATGCTTGGAATCCTCAATGCTTAGAATCCTCAATGCTTAGTATCCTCAATGCTTAGAAACCTCAATGCTTAGCATCCTCAATCCTTAGTATGCTCTATGCTTAGCTTAGAATCCTCAATGCTTAGAATACTCAATGCTTACAAACCTCAATGCTGAGAAATTTTATTGTTTGAAACCTCATTGCTTAGCATCCCAAATGCTTACAAACCTCAATGCATAGAGGCCTTAATGCTTAGAAACCTCAAAGATTAGAAAACTCAATGCTTGGCTTAGAATCCTCTATGCTTAGAATCCTCAATGCTTAGAATCCTCAATGCTTAGAATCCTCAATGCTTAGGAACCTCAATGCACAAAGTCCTTAATGCTTAGAAACCTCAATACTTAGCATCCTCAGTGCTTAGCTTAGATTGCTCACTGCTTAGAAACTTCAATGCTTAGAATCCTCACTGCTTAGAAACCTCAATGCTTATAATCCTCAGTGCTTAGCATCCTCAATGCGTAGAATCCCCAATGCTTAGAAACCTCAATGCTTAGCATCCTCAATCCTTAGTATGCTCTATGCTTAGCTTAGAATACTCAGTGCTTAGAATCCTCAATGCTTAGCATCCTCAATGCTTTGTATCCCCATTACATAGCTTAGAATACTCAATGCTTAGCATCCTCAATGCTTAGCATCCTCATTGCTTAGCTTCGAATCCTCAAAGCTCAGAATCCTCACTGCTTAGGAACCTCAATGCTTAGCATCCTCCATGCATTGCTTAGAAACCTCAATGCGTAGAATCCTCATTGCTTAGAAATTTTATTGCTCTGACACCTCAATGCTTAGCATCCCTAATGCTTACAAACCTCAGTGCATAGAGGCCTTAATGTTTAGAAACAGCAAAGATTAGAAAACTCAATGCTTGGCTTAGAATCCTCAATGTTTAGAATCCTCAATGCATAGAATCCTCAATGCTTAGCATCCTCAATGCTTAGCATCCTCATTACATAGCTTAGAATCCTCAATGCTTAGAATCCTCAATGCTTAGCATCCTCAATGCTTGGAATCCTCAATGCTTAGAATCCTCAATGCTTAGTATCCTCAATGCTTAGAAACCTCAATGCTTAGCATCCTCAATGCTTAGAAACCTCAATGCACAGAGTCCTTAATTCTTAGAATCCCCAATACTTAGCATTCTCAGTGCTTAGCTTAGAATCCTCAATGCTTAGAACCCTCAATGCTTAGCATTCTCAATGCTTAGCATCCTCAATGCTTAGCATCCTCAATGCTTAGCATCCTCAATGCTTAGCATCCTCAATGCATATCTTAGAATCCTCAAAGCTCAGTATCCTCAATGCCTAGAAACCTCAATGCACAGAGTTCTTAATGCTTAGAAACCTCAATACTTAGCATCCTCATTGCTTAGCTTAGAATCCTCACTGCTTAGAAACCTCAATGCTTAGAATCCTCAGTGCTTAGCATCCTCAACGAGTAGAATCCTCAATGCTTAGCATCCTCCATGCATGGCTTAGAATCCTCAATGCATAGAATCCTCAATGCTTAGCATCCTCAATGCTTAGAATCCTCAATGCCTAGAATCCTCAATGCTTAGAATCCTCAATGCTTTGCATCCTCAATGCTTAGAATTCTCAATGCTTAACATCCTCAATGCTTAGAATCCTCAATGCTTAGAAACCTCAATACATTGCTTAGAAACCTCAATGCTTAGAATCCTCAATGCTTAGAATCCTCAATGCCTTGCTTAGAATCCTCAATGCTTAGAATCCTCAATGCTTAGAATCCTCAATGCTTAGAATCCTCAATGCTTAGCATCCTCAATGCTTAGCATCCTCAATGCTTAGCATCCTCAATACTTAGCATCCTCAATGCTTAGAATCCTCCATGCTTAGCTTAGAAACCTCAATGCTTAGAATCCTCAATGCTTAGAATCCTCAATGCTTAGAATCCTCATTGCCTAGATTAGAATCCTCAATGCTTAGAATCCTCAATGCTTAGAATCCTCAATGCTTAGAATCCTCAATGCTTAGCATCCTCAATGTTTAGAATCCTCAATGCATAGCTTAGAATCCTCAATGCTTAGAATCCTCAATGCTTAGCATCCTCAATCCGTAGTATGCTCTATGCTTAGCTTAGAATCCTCAATGCTTAGAATCCTCAATGCTTACAAACCTCAATGCTGAGAAATTTTATTGTTTGAATCCTCATTGCTTAGCATCCCAAATGCTTACAAACCTCAATTCATAGAGGCCTTAATGCTTAGAAACCTCAAAGATTAGAAAACTCAATACTTGGCTTAGAATCCTCTATGCTTAGAATCCTCAGTGCTTAGAATCCTCAATGCTTAGAATCCTCAATGCTTAGGAACCTCAATGCACAGAGTCCTTAATGCTTAGAAACCTCAATACTTAGCATCCTCAGTGCTTAGCTTAGAATCCTCACTGCTTAGAAACTTCAATGCTTAGAATCCTCACTGCTTAGAAACCTCAGTGCTTATAATCCTCATTGCTTAGCATCCTCAATGCGAAGAATCCCCAATGCTTAGAAACCTCAATGCTTAGCATCCTCAATCCTTAGTATGCTCTATGCATAGCTTAGAATCCTCAATGCTTAGAATCCTCAATGCTTAGCATCCTCAATGCTTTGTATCCCCATTACATAGCTTAGAATCCTCAATGCTTAGCATCCTCAATGCTTAGCATCCTCATTGCTTAGCTTCGAATCCTCAAAGCTCAGAATCCTCACTGCATAGGAACCTCAATGCTTAGCATCCTCCATGCATTGCTTAGAAACCTCAATGCGTAGAATCCTCATTGCTTAGAAATTTTATTGCTCTGAAACCTCAATGCTTAGCATCCCTAATGCTTACAAACCTCAGTGCATAGAGGCCTTAATGTTTAGAAACCTCAAAGATAAGAAAACTCAGTGCTTTGCTTAGAATCCTCAATGCTTTGAAACCTGAATGCTTAGAATCCTCAATGCTAAGCTTAGAAACCTCAATGCTTAGCATCCTCAATGCTTAGCATCCTCAATCCTTAGCATCCTCAATGCATATCTTAGAATCCTCAAAGCTCAGGATCCTCAATGCTTAGATACCTCAATGCACAGAGTCCTTAATGCTTAGAAACCTCAATACTTAGAATCCTCAGTGCTTAGCATCCTCAACGCGTAGAATCCCCAATGCTTAGAAACCTCAATGCTTAGCATCCTCAATCCTTAGTATGCTCTATCCTTAGCTTAGAATCCTCAATGCTTAGAATCCTCAATGCTTACAAACCTCAATGCTGAGAAATTTTATTGTTTGAAACCTCATTGCTTAGCATCCCAAATGCTTGCAAACCTCAATGCAAAAAGGCCTTAATGCTTAGAAACCTCCAAGATTAGAAAACTCAATGCTTGGCTTAGAATCCTCAATGCTTAGAATCCTCAATGCTTAGAATCTTCAATGCTTAGCATCCTCCATGCATTGCTTAGAATCCTCAATAGTTAGAATCCTCAATGCTTCGCATCCTCAATGCTTAGCTTAGAAACCTCAATGCTTAGAATCCTCAATGCTTAGAATCCTCAATGCTTACCTTAGAAAACTCAATGCTTAGAATCCTCACTGCTTAGAATCCTCAATGCTTAGAATCCTCAATGCTTAGAATCCTCAATGCTTACCTTAGAAACCTCAATGCTTAGAATCCTCACTGCTTAGAATCCTCCATGCTTAGAATCCTCAATGCTTAGAATCCTAAATGCCTAGATTAGAATCCTCAATGTTTAGAATCCTCAATGCTTAGAATCCTCAATGCTTAGAATCCTCAATGCTTAGCATCCTCAATGCTTAGCTTAGAAAGCTCAATGCTTAGAATCCTCAATGCTTAGAAACCTCAATGCACAGAATCCTTAATGCTTAGAAACCTCAATCCTTAGCATCCTAAGTGCTTAGCTTAGAATCCTCACTGCTTAGAAACCTGAATGCTTAGAATCCTCAATGCTTAGAATCCTCAATGCTTAGCTTAGAAACCTCAATGCTTAGAATTCTCAATGCTTAACATCCTCAATGCTTAGAATCCTCAATGCTTAGAATCCTCAATAGTTAGAATCCTCAATGCTTCGCATCCTCAATGCTTAGCATAGAAACCTCAATACTTAGAATCCTCAATGCTTAGCGTCCTCAATGCTTAGCATCCTCAATGCTTAGCATCCTCAAATCTTAGAATCCTCAATGCTTAGCATCCTCAATGCTTAGCATCCTCAATGCTTAGCATCCTCAATGCTTAGTATGCTCTATGCTTAGAATCCTCAATGCTTAGCATCCTCAATGCTTAGAATCCTCAATGCTTAGAATCCTCAATGCTTAGAATCCTCAATGTTTAGAATCCTCAATGCCTAGCTTAGAATCCTCAATAGTTAGAATCCTCAATGCTTACCATCCTCAATGCTTATCATAGAAACCTCAATACTTAGAATCCTCAATGCTTAGCATCCTCATTACATAGCTTAGAATACTCAATGCTTAGAATCCTCAATGCTTAGCATCCTCAATGCTTAGCATCCTCAAAGCTTAGAATACTCAATGCTTACCATCCTCAATGCTTACCATCCTCAATGCTTAGCATCCTCAATGCTTAGAATCCTCAATGCTTAGCATCCTCAATGCTTAGCATCCTCAATGCTTAGCATCCTCAATGCTTAGAAACCTCAATGCTTTGCTTAGAAACCTCAATGCTTAGAATCCTCAATGCTTAGAATCCTCAATGCCTAGCTTAGAATCCTCAATGCTTAGAATCCTCAATGCTTAGAATCCTCAATGCTTAGAATCCTCAATGCTTAGCATCCTCAATGCTTAGCATCCTCAATGGTTAGCATCCTCAATGCTTAGCATCCTCAATGCTTAGCATCCTCAATACTTAGCATCCTCAATGCTTAGAATCCTCCATGCTTAGCTTAGAAACCTCAATGCTTAGAATCCTCAATGCTTAGAATCCTCAATGCTTAGAATCCTCAGTGCTTAGAATCCTCAATGCCTAGATTAGAATCCTCAATGCTTAGAATCCTCAATGCTTAGAATCCTCAGTGCTTAGAATCCTCAATGCATAGCTTAGAATCCTCAATGCTTAGAATCCGCAATGCTTAGCATCCTCAATCCTTAGTATGCTCTATGCTTAGCTTAGAATCCTCAATGCTTAGAATCCTCAATGCTTACAAACCTCAATGCTGAGAAATTTTATTGTTTGAAACCTCATTGCTTAGCATCCCAAATGCTTGCAAACCTCAATTCATAGAGGCCTTAATGCTTAGAAACCTCAAAGATTAGAAAACTCAATGCTTGGCTTAGAATCCTCAATGCTTAGAATCCTCAATGCTTGGAATCCTCCATGCATAGCTTAGAATCCTCAATGCTTAGAATCCTCAATGCTTAGCATCCTCCATGCATTGCTTAGAATCCTCAATAGTTAGAATCCTCAATGCTTCGCATCCTCAATGCTTATCTTAGAAACCTCAATGCTTAGAATCCTCAATGCTTAGCATCCTCAATGCTTAGCATCCTCATTGCTTAGCATCCTCATTGCTTAGCTTCCTCATTGCTTAGCTTAGAATCCTCAAAGCTCAGAATCCTCACTGCTTAGGAACCTCAATGCTTAGCATCCTCCATGCATTGCTTAGAAACCTCAATGCGCAGAATCCTCATTGCTTAGAAATTTTATTGCTCTGAAACCTCAATGCTTAGCAACCCTAATGCTTACAAACCTCATTGCATAGAGGCCTTAATGTTTAGAAACAACAAAGATTAGAAAACTCAATGCTTGGCTTAGAATCCTCAATGCTTAGCATCCTCATTCCTGGAATCCTCAATGCTTAGAATCCTCAATGCTTAGCATCCTCAATGCTTAGCATCCTCAATGCTTAGAATCCTCAATGCTTTGCTTAGAAACCTCAATGCTTAGAATCCTCAATGCTTAGAATCCTCAATGCCTAGATTAGAATCCTCAATGATTAGAATCCTCAATGCTTAGCATCCTCAATGCTTAGAATCCTCAATGCTTAGAATCCTCAATGCTTAGCATCCTCAATGCTTAGCATCCTCAATGCTTAGAATCCTCAATGCTTAGAATCCTCAAAGCTTTGCTTAGAAACCTCAATGCTTAGAATCCTCAATGCTTAGAATCCTCAATGCCTAGCTTACAATCCTCAATGCTTGGAATCCTCAATGCCTAGATTAGAATCCTCAATGCTTAGAATCCTCAATGCTTAGAATCCTCAATGCTTAGAATCCTCAATGCTTAGAATCCTCAATGCTTAGCATCCTCAATGCTTAGCTTACAAAACTCAATGCTTAGCATCCTCAATGCTTAACAGCCTCAATGCTTAGCATCCTCAATGCATATCTTAGAATCCTCAAAGCTCAGGATCCTCAATGCTTAGAAACCTCAATGCACAGAGTCCTTAATGCTTAGAAAAGTCAATACTTAGCATCCTCAGTGCTTAGCTTAGAATCCTAACTGCTTAGAAACCTCAATGCTTAGAATCCTCAGTGCTTAGCATCCTCAACGCGTAGAATGCCCAATTCTTTGAAACCTCAATGCTTAGAATCCTCAGTGCTTAGCATCCTCAACGCGTAGAATGCCCAATTCTTTGAAACCTCAATGCTTAGAATGCTCAATCCTTAGTATGCTCTATGCTTAGCTTAGAATCCTCAATCCTTAGAATCCTCAATGCTGAGAAATTTTATTGTTTGAAACCTCATTGCTTAGCATCCTTAATGCTTACAAACCTCAGTGCATAGAGGCCTTAATGCTTAGAAACCTCAAAGATTAGAAAACTCAATGCTTGGCTTAGAATCCTCAATGCTTAGAATCCTCAATGCTTAGAATCTTCAATGCTTAGCATCCTCCATGCATTGCTGAGAATCCTCAATAGTTAGAATCCTCAATGCTTCGCTTCCTCAATGCTTCCCTTAGAAACCTCAATGCTTAGAATTGTCACTGCTTAGAATCCTCAATGCTTAGAATCCTCAATGCTTAGAATCCTCAATGCCTAGATTAGAATCCTCAATGTTTAGAATCCTCAGTGCTTAGAATCCTCAATGCTTAGAATCCTCAATGCTTAGCATCCTCAATGCTTAGCTTAGAAAACTCAATGCTTAGAATCCTCAATGCTTAGAAACCTCAATGCACAGAATCCTTAATGCTTAGAAACCTCAATACTTAGCATCCTAAGTGCTTAGCTTAGAATCCTCACTGCTTAGAAACCTGAATGCTTAGAATCCTCAATGCTTAGAATCCTCAAAGCTTAGCTTAGAAAACTCAATGCTTAGAATTCTCAATGCTTAACATCCTCAATGTTTAGAATCCTCAATGCTTAGAATCCTCAATGCTTAGAATCCTCAATGCTTAGAATCCTCCTTGCATTGCTTAGAATCCTCAATAGTTAGAATCCTCAATGCTTAGAATCCTCAATCCTTCGCATCCTCAGTGCTTAGCATAGAAACCTCAACGCTTAGAATCCTCAATGCTTAGCATCCTCAATCCTTAGTATGCTCTATACTTAGCTTAGAATCCTCAATGCTTAGAATCCTCAATGCTTACAAACCTCAATGCTGAGAACTTTTATTGTTTGAAACGTCATTGCTTAGCATCCCAAATGCTTACAAACCTCAATACATAGAGGCCTTAATGCTTAGAAACCTCAAAGATTAGAAAACTCAATGCTTGGCTTAGAATCCTCTATGCTTAGAATCCTCAATGCTTAGAATCTTCCATGCATAGCTTAGAATCCTCAATGCTTAGAATCCTCAATGCTTAGCATCCTCCATGCATTGCTTAGAATCCTCAATAGTTAGAATCCTCAATGCTTCGCATCCTCAATGCTTAGCTTAGAAACCTCAATGCTTAGCATCCTCAATGCTTAGCATCCTCAATGCTTAGCATCCTCATTGCTTAGCATCCTCAATGCTTAGCATCCTCAATGCTTAGCATCCTCAATGCTTAGAAACCTGAATGCTTTGCTTAGAAACCTCAATGCTTAGAATCCTCAATGCCTAGCTTAGAATCCTCAATGCTTAGAATCCTCAATGCTTAGAATCCTCAATGCTTAGAATCCTCAATGCTTAGAATCCTCCTTGCATTGCTTAGAATCCTCAATAGTTAGAATCCTCAATGCTTCGCATCCTCAATGCTTAGCTTAGAAACCTCAATACTTAGAATCCTCAATGCTTAGCATCCTCAATGCTTAGAATCCTCAATGCTTAGCATCCTCAAATCTTAGAATCCTCAATGCTTAGCATCCTCAATGCTTAGCATCCTCAATGCTTAGTATGCTCTATGCTTAGAATCCTCAATGCTTACCATCCTCAATGCTTAGCATCCTCAATGCTTAGCATCCTCAATGCTTAGAATCCTCAATGCTTAGAATCCTCAATGCTTAGAATCCTCCATGCATTGCTTAGAATCCTCAATAGTTAGAATCCTCAATGCTTACCATCCTCAATGCTTAGCATAGAAACCTCAATACTTAGAATCCTCAATGCTTAGCATCCTCATTACATAGCTTAGAATCCTCAATGCTTAGAATCCTCAATGCTTAGAATCCTCAATGCTTACCATCCTCAATGCTTAGCATCCTCAATGCTTAGCATCCTCAAAGCTTAGAATACTCAAAGCTTACCATCCTCAATGCTTAGCATCCTCAATGCTTAGCATCCTCAATGCTTAGAATCCTCAATGCTTAGCATCCTCAATGCTTAGCATCCTCAATGCTTAGCATCCTCAATGCTTAGAAACCTCAATGCTTTGCTTAGAAACCTCAATGCTTAGAATCCTCAATGCTTAGAATCCTCAGTGCTTAGAATCCTCAATGCTTAGAATCCTCAATGCTTAGCATCCTCAATACTTAGCATCCTCAATGCTTAGAAACCTCAATGCTTTGCTTAGAAACCTCAATGCTTAGAATCCTCAATGCTTAGAATCCTCAATGCTCAGAATCCTCAATGCTTAGAATCCTCAATGCTTAGAATCCTCAATACTTAGCATCCTCAATGCTTAGAATCCTCCATGCTTAGCTTAGAAACCTCAATGCTTAGAATCCTCAATGCTTAGAATACTCAGTGCTTAGAATCCTCAATGCCTAGATTAGAATCCTCAATGCTTAGAATCCTCAATGCTTAGAATCCTCAATGCTTAGAATCCTCAAAGCATAGCTTAGAATCCTCAATGCTTAGAATCCGCAATGCTTAGCATCCTCAATCCTTAGTATGCTCTATGCTTAGCTTAGAATCCTCAATGCTTAGAATCCTCAATGCTTACAAACCTCAATGCTGAGAAATTTTATTGTTTGAAACCTCATTGCTTAGCATCCCAAATGCTTGCAAACCTCAATGCATAGAGGCCTTAATGCTTAGAAACCTCAAAGATTAGAAAATTCAATGCTTGGCTTAGAATCCTCATAGCTTAGAATCCTCAATGCTTAGAATCCTCCATGCTTAGAATCCTCAATGCTTAGCATCCTCAATGCTTAGCTTAGAAAACTCAATGCTTTGAATCCTCAATGCTTAGAAACCTCAATGCACAGAATACTTAATGCTTAGAAACCTCAATACTTAGCATCCTAAGTGCTGAGCTTAGAATCCTCACTGGTTAGAAACCTGAATGCTTAGAATCCTCAATGCTTATAATCCTCAATGCTTAGAATCCTCAATGCTTAGAATCCTCAATGCATAGCATCCTCAATGCTTAGAATCCTCAATGCTTAGCATCCTCAAATCTTAGAATCCTCAATGCTTAGCATCCTCAATGCTTACCATCCTCAATGCTTAGCATCATCAATGCTTACCATCCTCAATGCTTACCATCCTCAATGCATAGAATCCTCAATGCTTAGAATCCTCAATGCTTAGAATCCTCAATGCTTAGAATCCTCCATGCATTGCTTAGAATCTTCAATAGTTAGAATCCTCAATGCTTCGCATCCTCAATGCTTAGCATAGAAACCTCAATACTTAGAATCCTCAATGCTTAGCATCCTCATTACATAGCTTAGAATCCTCAATGCTTAGAATCCTCAATGCTTAGCATCCTCAATGCTTAGCATCCTCAATGCTTAGCATCCTCAAAGCTTAGAATCCTCAATGCTTAGCATCCTCAATGCTTAGCATCCTCAATGCTTAGAATCCTCCATGCTTAGCTTAGAAACCTCAATGCTTAGAATCCTCAATGCTTAGAATCCTCAATGCTTAGAATCCTCAGTGCCTAGATTAGAATCCTCAATGCTTAGAATCCTCAATGCTTAGAATCCTCAATGCTTAGAATCCTCAATGCTTAGCATCCTCAATGCTTTGCTTAGAATCCTCAATGCTTAACATCCTCAATGTTTAGAATCCTCAATGTTTAGAATCCTCAATGCATAGCTTAGAATCCTCAATGCTTAGAATCCTCAATGCTTAGTATCCTCAATCCTTAGTATGCTCTATACTTAGCTTAGAATCCTCAATGCTTAGAATCCTCAATGCTTACAAACCTCAATGCTGAGAACTTTTATTGTTTGAAACGTCATTGCTTAGCATCCCAAATGCTTACAAACCTCAATACATAGAGGCCTTAATGCTTAGAAACCTCAAAGATTAGAAAACTCAATGCTTGGCTTAGAATCCTCTATGCTTAGAATCCTCAATGCTTAGAATCTTCCATGCATAGCTTAGAATCCTCAATGCTTAGAATCCTCAATGCTTAGCATCCTCCATGCATTGCTTAGAATCCTCAATAGTTAGAATCCTCAATGCTTCGCATCCTCAATGCTTAGCTTAGAAACCTCAATGCTTAGCATCCTCAATGCTTAGCATCCTCAATGCTTAGCATCCTCATTGCTTAGCATCCTCAATGCTTAGCATCCTAAATGCTTAGCATCCTCAATGCTTAGAAACCTGAATGCTTTGCTTAGAAACCTCAATGCTTAGAATCCTCAACGCCTAGCTTAGAATCCTCAATGCTTAGAATCCTCCTTGCATTGCTTAGAATCCTCAATAGTTAGAATCCTCAATGCTTCGCATCCTCAATGCTTAGCATAGAAACCTCAATACTTGGAATCCTCAATGCTTAGCATCCTCAATGCTTAGAATCCTCAATGCTTAGCATCCTCAAATCTTAGAATCCTCAATGCTTAGCATCCTCAATGCTTAGCATCCTCAATGCTTAGTATGCTCTATGCTTAGAATCCTCAATGCTTACCATCCTCAATGCTTAGCATCCTCAATGCTTAGCATCCTCAATGCTTAGAATCCTCAATGCTTAGAATCCTCAATGCTTAGAATCCTCCATGCATTGCTTAGAATCCTCAATAGTTAGAATCCTCAATGCTTACCATCCTCAATGCTTAGCATAGAAACCTCAATACTTAGAATCCTCAATGCTTAGCATCCTCATTACATAGCTTAGAATCCTTAATGCTTAGAATCCTCAATGCTTAGAATCCTCAATGCTTAGCATCCTCAATGCTTAGCATCCTCAATGCTTAGCATCCTCAAAGCTTAGAATACTCAAACTTACCATCCTCAATGCTTAGCATCCTCAATGCTTAGCATCCTCAATGCTTAGAATCCTCAATGCTTAGCATCCTCAATGCTTAGCATCCTCAATGCTTAGCATCCTCAATGCTTAGAAACCTCAATGCTTTGCTTAGAAACCTCAATGCTTAGAATCCTCAACGCCTAGCTTAGAATCCTCAATGCTTAGAATCCTCCTTGCATTGCTTAGAATCCTCAATAGTTAGAATCCTCAATGCTTCGCATCCTCAATGCTTAGCATAGAAACCTCAATACTTAGAATCCTCAATGCTTAGCATCCTCAATGCTTAGAATCCTCAATGCTTAGCATCCTCAAATCTTAGAATCCTCAATGCTTAGCATCCTCAATGCTTAGCATCCTCAATGCTTAGTATGCTCTATGCTTAGAATCCTCAATGCTTACCATCCTCAATGCTTAGCATCCTCAATGCTTAGCATCCTCAATGCTTAGAATCCTCAATGCTTAGAATCCTCAATGCTTAGAATCCTCCATGCATTGCTTAGAATCCTCAATAGTTAGAATCCTCAATGCTTACCATCCTCAATGCTTAGCATAGAAACCTCAATACTTAGAATCCTCAATGCTTAGCATCCTCATTACATAGCTTAGAATCCTTAATGCTTAGAATCCTCAATGCTTAGAATCCTCAATGCTTAGAATCCTCAATGCTTAGAATCCTCAATACTTAGCATCCTCAAAGCTTAGAATACTCAAAGCTTACCATCCTCAATGCTTAGCATCCTCAATGCTTAGCATCCTCAATGCTTAGAATCCTCAATGCTTAGCATCCTCAATGCTTAGCATCCTCAATGCTTAGCATCCTCAATGCTTAGAAACCTCAATGCTTTGCTTAGAAACCTCAATGCTTAGAATCCTCAATGCTTAGAATCTTCCATGCATAGCTTAGAATCCTCAATGCTTAGAATCCTCAATGCTTAGCATCCTCCATGCATTGCTTAGAATCCTCAATAGTTAGAATCCTCAATGCTTCGCATCCTCAATGCTTAGCTTAGAAACCTCAATGCTTAGCATCCTCAATGCTTAGCATCCTCAATGCTTAGCATCCTCATTGCTTAGCATCCTCAATGCTTAGCATCCTCAATGCTTAGCATCCTCAATGCTTAGAAACCTGAATGCTTTGCTTAGAAACCTCAATGCTTAGAATCCTCAACGCCTAGCTTAGAATCCTCAATGCTTAGAATCCTCAATGCTTAGAATCCTCAATGCTTAGAATCCTCCTTGCATTGCTTAGAATCCTCAATAGTTAGAATCCTCAATGCTTCGCATCCTCAATGCTTAGCATAGAAACCTCAATACTTAGAATCCTCAATGCTTAGCATCCTCAATGCTTAGAATCCTCAATGCTTAGCATCCTCAAATCTTAGAATCCTCAATGCTTAGCATCCTCAATGCTTAGCATCCTCAATGCTTAGTATGCTCTATGCTTAGAATCCTCAATGCTTACCATCCTCAATGCTTAGCATCCTCAATGCTTAGCATCCTCAATGCTTAGAATCCTCAATGCTTAGAATCCTCAATGCTTAGAATCCTCCATGCATTGCTTAGAATCCTCAATAGTTAGAATCCTCAATGCTTACCATCCTCAATGCTTAGCATAGAAACCTCAATACTTAGAATCCTCAATGCTTAGCATCCTCATTACATAGCTTAGAATCCTCAATGCTTAGAATCCTCAATGCTTAGAATCCTCAATGCTTAGCATCCTCAATGCTTAGCATCCTCAATGCTTAGCATCCTCAAAGCTTAGAATACTCAAAGCTTACCATCCTCAATGCTTAGCATCCTCAATGCTTAGCATCCTCAATGCTTAGAATCCTCAATGCTTAGCATCCTCAATGCTTAGCATCCTCAATGCTTAGCATCCTCAATGCTTAGAAACCTCAATGCTTTGCTTAGAAACCTCAATGCTTAGAATCCTCAATGCTTAGAATCCTCAGTGCTTAGAATCCTCAATGCTTAGCATCCTCAATGCTTAGAATCCTCAATACTTAGCATCCTCAATGCTTAGCATCCTCAATGCTTTGCTTAGAAACCTCAATGCTTAGAATCCTCAATGCTTAGAATCCTCAATGCTTAGAATCCTCAATACTTAGCATCCTCAATGCTTAGAATCCTCCATGCTTAGCTTAGAAACCTCAATGCTTAGAATTCTCAATGCTTAGAATACTCAGTGCTTAGAATCCTCAATGCCTAGATTAGAATCCTCAATGCTTAGAATCCTCAATGCTTAGAATCCTCAATGCTTAGAATCCTCAATGCATAGCTTAGAATCCTCAATGCTTAGAATCCGCAATGCTTAGCATCCTCAATCCTTAGTATGCTCTATGCTTAGCTTAGAATCCTCAATGCTTAGAATCCTCAATGCTTACAAACCTCAATGCTGAGAAATATTATTGTTTGAAACCTCATTGCTTAGCATCCCAAATGCTTGCAAACCTCAATGCATAGAGGCCTTAATGCTTAGAAACCTCAAAGATTAGAAAATTCAATGCTTGGCTTAGAATCCTCATAGCTTAGAATCCTCAATGCTTAGAATCCTCCATGCTTAGAATCCTCAATGCTTAGCATCCTCAATGCTTAGCTTAGAAAACTCAATGCTTAGAATCCTCAATGCTTAGAAACCTCAATGCACAGAATACTTAATGCTTAGAAACCTCAATACTTAGCATCCTAAGTGCTTAGCTTAGAATCCTCACTGGTTAGAAACCTGAATGCTTAGAATCCTCAATGCTTATAATCCTCAATGCTTAGAATCCTCAATGCTTAGAATCCTCAATGCTTAGCATCCTCAATGCTTAGAATCCTCAATGCTTAGCATCCTCAAATCTTAGAATCCTCAATGCTTAGCATCCTCAATGCTTACAATCCTCAATGCTTAGCATCCTCAATGCTTACCATCCTCAATGCTTAGCATCCTCAATGCATAGAATCCTCAATGCTTAGAATCCTCAATGCTTAGAATCCTCAATGCTTAGAATCCTCCATGCATTGCTTAGAATCTTCAATAGTTAGAATCCTCAATGCTTCGCATCCTCAATGCTTAGCATAGAAACCTCAATACTTAGAATCCTCAATGCTTAGCATCCTCATTACATAGCTTAGAATCCTCAATGCTTAGAATCCTCAATGCTTAGCATCCTCAATGCTTAGCATCCTCAATGCTTAGCATCCTCAAAGCTTAGAATCCTCAATGCTTAGCATCCTCAATGCTTAGCATCCTCAATACTTAGCATCCTCAATGCTTAGAATCCTCCATGCTTAGCTTAGAAACCTCAATGCTTAGAATCCTCAATGCTTAGAATCCTCAATGCTTAGAATCCTCAATGCCTAGATTAGAATCCTCAATGCTTAGAATCCTCAATGCTTAGAATCCTCAATGCTTAGAATCCTCAATGCTTAGCATCCTCAATCCTTAGTATGCTCTATACTTAGCTTAGAATCCTCAATGCTTAGAATCCTCAATGCTTAGAATCCTCAATGCTTAGAATCCTCAATGCTTAGCATCCTCAATGCTTAGAATCCTCAATGCTTAGCATCCTAAAATCTTAGAATCCTCAATGCTTAGCATCCTCAATGCTTACCATCCTCAATGCTTAGCATCCTCAATGCTTACCATCCTCAATGCTTAGCATCCTCAATGCATAGAATACTCAATGCTTAGAATCCTCAATGCTTAGAATCCTCAATGCTTAGAATCCTCCATGCATTGCTTAGAATCTTCAATAGTTAGAATCCTCAATGCTTCGCATCCTCAATGCTTAGCATGGAAACCTCAATACTTAGAATCCTCAATGCTTAGCATCCTCATTACATAGCTTAGAATCCTCAATGCTTAGAATCCTCAATGCTTAGCATCCTCAATGCTTAGCATCCTCAATGCTTAGCATCCTCAAAGCTTAGAATCCTCAATGCTTACCATCCTCAATGCTTAGCATCCTCAATGCTTAGCATCCTCAATGCTTAGCATCCTCAAAGCTTAGAATCCTCAAAGCTTAGAATCCTCAATGCTTAGAATCCTCAATGCTTAGAATCCTCAATGCTTAGAATCCTCAATGCTTTGCTTAGAATCCTCAATGCTTAACATCCTCGATGTTTAGAATCCTCAATATTTAGAATCCTCAATGCATAGCTTAGAATCCTCAATGCTTAGAATCCTCAATGCTTAGCATCCTCAATCCTTAGTATGCTCTATACTTAGCTTAGAATCCTCAATGCTTAGAATCCTCAATGCTTAGAATCCTCAAATCTTAGAATCCTCAATGCTTAGCATCCTCAATGCTTAGCATCCACAATGCTTAGAATCCTCAATGCTTAGCATCCTCAATGCTTAGCATCCTCAATGCTTAGCATCCTCAATGCTTAGAATCCTCCATGCTTAGCTTAGAAACCTCAATGCTTAGAATCCTCAATGCTTAGAATCCACAATGCTTAGAATCCTCAATGCCTAGATTAGATTCCTCAATGCTTAACATCCTCAATGTTTAGCATAGAAACCTCAATACTTAGAATCCTCAATGCTTCGCATCCTCAATGCTTAGCTTAGAAACCTCAATGCTTAGAATCCTCAATGCTTAGCATCCTCAATGCTTAGCATCCTCATTGCTTAGCATCCTCATTGCTTAGCATCCTCATTGCTTAGCTTAGAATCCTCAAAGCTCAGAATCCTCACTGCTTAGGAAACTCAATGCTTAGCATCCTCCATGCATTGCTTAGAATCATCAATGCGCAGAATCCTCATTGCTTAGAAATTTTATTGCTCTGAAACCTCAATGCTTAGCAACCCTAATGCTTACAAACCTCATTGCATAGAGGCCTTAATGTTTAGAAACAACAAAGATTAGAAAACTCAATGCTTGGCTTAGAATCCTCAATGCTTAGCATCCTCAATGCTTAGCATCCTCAATGCTTAGCATCCTCAATGCCTAGAATCCTCAATGCTTAGCATCCTCAATGCTTAGCATCCTCAATGCTTAGCATCCTCAATGCTTAGAATCCTCAATGCTTAGCTTAGAAACCTCAATGCTTAGCATCCTCAATGCTTAGCATCCTCAATGCTTAGCATCCTCAATGCTTAGCATCCTCAATGCTTAGACTCCTCAATGCTTTGCTTAGAAACCTCAATGCTAAGAATCCTCAATGCTTAGAATCCTCAATGCCTAGCATAGAATCCTCGATGCTTAGAATCCACAATGCTTAGAATCCTCAATGCTTAGAATCCTCAATGCTTAGAATCCTCAATGCTTAGCATCCTCAATGCTTAGCATCCTCAATGCTTTGCATCCTCAATACTTAGCATCCTCAATGCTTAGACTCCTCCATGCTTAGCTTAGAAACCTCAATGCTTAGAATCCTCAATGCTTAGAATCCTCAATGCTTAACATCCTCAATATTTAGAATCCTCAATGCATAGCTTAGAATCCTCAATGCTTAGAATCCTCAATGCTTAGCATCCTCAATCCCTAGTATGCTCTATGCTTAGCTTAGAATCCTCAATGCTTAGAATCCTCAATGCTTACAAACCTCAATGCTGAGAAATTTTATTGTTTGAAACCTCATTGCTTAGCATCCCAAATGCTTACAAACCTCAATGCATAGAGGCCTTAATGCTTAGAAACCTCAAAGATTAGAAAATTCAATGCTTGGCTTAGAATCCTCATAGCTTAGAATCCTCAATGCTTAAAATCCTCCATGCTTAGAATCCTCAATGCTTAGCATCCTCAATGCTTAGCTTAGAAAACTCAATGCTTAGAATCCTCAATGCTTAGAAACCTCAATGCACAGAATCCTTAATGCTTAGAAACTTCAATACTTAGCATCCTAAGTGCTTAGCTTAGAATCCTCACTGGTTAGAAACCTGAATGCTTAGAATCCTCAATGCTTAGCATCCTCAATGCTTAGAATCCTCAATGCTTAGCATCCTCAAATCTTGGAATCCTCAATGCTTAGCATCCTCAATGTTTAGCATCCTCAATGCTTAGCATCCTCAATGCTTAGTATGCTCTATGCTTAGAATCCTCAATGCTTAGCATCCTCAATGCTTACCATCCTCAATGCTTAGCATCCTCAATGCTTACCATCCTCAATGCTTAGCATCCTCAATGCATAGAATCCTCAATGCTTAGAATCCTCAATGCTTAGAATCCTCAATGCTTAGAATCCTCCATGCATTGCTTAGAATCTTCAATAGTTAGAATCCTCAATGCTTCGCATCCTCAATGCTTAGCATACAAACCTCAATACTTAGAATCCTCAATGCATAGCATCCACATTACATAGCTTAGAATCCTCAATGCTTAGAATCCTCAATGCTAAGCATCCTCAATGCTTAGCATCCTCAATGCTTAGCATCCTCAAAGCTTAGAATCCTCAATGCTTACCATCCTCAATGCTTAGCATCCTCAATGCTTAGCATCCTCAATGCTTTGCTTAGAAACCTCAATGCTTAGAATCCTCAATGCTTAGAATCCTCAATGCCTAGCTTAGAATCCTCAATGCTTAGAATCCTCAATGCTTAGAATCCTCAATGCTTAGCATCCTCAATGCTTTGCTTAGAATCCTCAATGCTTAACATCCTCAATGTTTAGAATCCTCAATGTTTAGAATCCTCAATGCATAGCTTAGAATCCTCAATGCTTAGAATCCTCAATGCTTAGCATCCTCAATCCTTAGTATGCTCTATACTTAGCTTAGAATCCTCAATGCTTAGAATCCTCAATGCTTACAAACCTCAATGCTGAGAAATTTTATTGTTTGAAACGTCATTGCTTAGCATCCCAAATGCTTACAAACCTCAATACATAGAGGCCTTAAAGCTTAGAAACCTCAAAGATTAGAAAACTCAATGCTTGGCTTAGAATCCTCTATGCTTAGAATCCTCAATGCTTAGAATCTTCCATGCATAGCTTAGAATCCTCAATGCTTAGAATCCTCAATGCTTAGCATCCTCCATGCATTGCTTAGAATCCTCAATAGTTAGAATCCTCAATGCTTCGCATCCTCAATGCTTAGCTTAGAAACCTCAATGCTTAGCATCCTCAATGCTTAGCATCCTCAATGCTTAGCATCCTCATTGCTTAGCATCCTCAATGCTTAGCATCCTCAATGCTTAGCATCCTCAATGCTTAGAAACCTGAATGCTTTGCTTAGAAACATCAATGCTAAGAATCCTCAATGCCTAGCTTAGAATCCTCAATGCTTAGAATCCTCAATGCTTAGAATCCTCAATGCTTAGAATCCTCAATGCTTAGAATCCTCCTTGCATTGCTTAGAATCCTCAATAGTTAGAATCCTCAATGCTTCGCATCCTCAATGCTTAGCATAGAATCCTCAATACTTAGAATCCTCAATGCTTAGCATCCTCATTACATAGCTTAGAATCCTCAATGCTTAGAATCCTCAATGCTTAGCATCCTCAAATCTTAGAATCCTCAATGCTTAGCATCCTCAATGCTTAGCATCCTCAATGCTTAGTATGCTCTATGCTTAGAATCCTCAATGCTTACCATCCTCAATGCTTAGCATCCTCAATGCTTAGCATCCTCAATGCTTAGAATCCTCAATGCTTAGAATCCTCAATGCTTAGAATCCTCCATGCATTGCTTAGAATCCTCAATAGTTAGAATCCTCAATGCTTACCATCCTCAATGCTTAGCATAGAAACCTCAATACTTAGAATCCTCAATGCTTAGCATCCTCATTACATAGCTTAGAATCCTCAATGCTTAGAATCCTCAATGCTTAGCATCCTCAATGCTTAGCATCCTCAATGCTTAGCATCCTCAAAGCTTAGAATACTCAAAGCTTACCATCCTCAATGCTTAGCATCCTCAATGCTTAGCATCCTCAATGCTTAGAATCCTCAATGCTTAGCATCCTCAATGCTTAGCATCCTCAATGCTTAGCATCCTCAATGCTTAGAAACCTCAATGCTTTGCTTAGAAACCTCAATGCTTAGAATCCTCAATGCTTAGAATCCTCAATGCTTAGAATCCTCAATGCTTAGCATCCTCAATGCTTAGAATCCTCAATACTTAGCATCCTCAATGCCTAGAAACCTCAATGCTTTGCTTAGAAACCTCAATGCTTAGAATCCTCAATGCTTAGAATCCTCAATACTTAGCATCCTCAATGCTTAGAATCCTCCATGCTTAGCTTAGAAACCTCAATGCTTAGAATCCTCAATGCTTAGCATCCTCAATGCTTAGCATCCTCAATGCTTAGCATCCTCAATGCTTAGAAACCTCAATGCTTTGCTTAGAAACCTCAATGCTTAGAATCCTCAACGCCTAGCTTAGAATCCTCAATGCTTAGAATCCTCCTTGCATTGCTTAGAATCCTCAATAGTTAGAATCCTCAATGCTTCGCATCCTCAATGCTTAGCATAGAAACCTCAATACTTAGAATCCTCAATGCTTAGCATCCTCAATGCTTAGAATCCTCAATGCTTAGCATCCTCAAATCTTAGAATCCTCAATGCTTAGCATCCTCAATGCTTAGCATCCTCAATGCTTAGTATGCTCTATGCTTAGAATCCTCAATGCTTACCATCCTCAATGCTTAGCATCCTCAATGCTTAGCATCCTCAATGCTTAGAATCCTCAATGCTTAGAATCCTCAATGCTTAGAATCCTCCATGCATTGCTTAGAATCCTCAATAGTTAGAATCCTCAATGCTTACCATCCTCAATGCTTAGCATAGAAACCTCAATACTTAGAATCCTCAATGCTTAGCATCCTCATTACATAGCTTAGAATCCTTAATGCTTAGAATCCTCAATGCTTAGAATCCTCAATGCTTAGAATCCTCAATGCTTAGAATCCTCAATACTTAGCATCCTCAAAGCTTAGAATACTCAAAGCTTACCATCCTCAATGCTTAGCATCCTCAATGCTTAGCATCCTCAATGCTTAGAATCCTCAATGCTTAGCATCCTCAATGCTTAGCATCCTCAATGCTTAGCATCCTCAATGCTTAGAAACCTCAATGCTTTGCTTAGAAACCTCAATGCTTAGAATCCTCAATGCTTAGAATCTTCCATGCATAGCTTAGAATCCTCAATGCTTAGAATCCTCAATGCTTAGCATCCTCCATGCATTGCTTAGAATCCTCAATAGTTAGAATCCTCAATGCTTCGCATCCTCAATGCTTAGCTTAGAAACCTCAATGCTTAGCATCCTCAATGCTTAGCATCCTCAATGCTTAGCATCCTCATTGCTTAGCATCCTCAATGCTTAGCATCCTCAATGCTTAGCATCCTCAATGCTTAGAAACCTGAATGCTTTGCTTAGAAACCTCAATGCTTAGAATCCTCAACGCCTAGCTTAGAATCCTCAATGCTTAGAATCCTCAATGCTTAGAATCCTCAATGCTTAGAATCCTCCTTGCATTGCTTAGAATCCTCAATAGTTAGAATCCTCAATGCTTCGCATCCTCAATGCTTAGCATAGAAACCTCAATACTTAGAATCCTCAATGCTTAGCATCCTCAATGCTTAGAATCCTCAATGCTTAGCATCCTCAAATCTTAGAATCCTCAATGCTTAGCATCCTCAATGCTTAGCATCCTCAATGCTTAGTATGCTCTATGCTTAGAATCCTCAATGCTTACCATCCTCAATGCTTAGCATCCTCAATGCTTAGCATCCTCAATGCTTAGAATCCTCAATGCTTAGAATCCTCAATGCTTAGAATCCTCCATGCATTGCTTAGAATCCTCAATAGTTAGAATCCTCAATGCTTACCATCCTCAATGCTTAGCATAGAAACCTCAATACTTAGAATCCTCAATGCTTAGCATCCTCATTACATAGCTTAGAATCCTCAATGCTTAGAATCCTCAATGCTTAGAATCCTCAATGCTTAGCATCCTCAATGCTTAGCATCCTCAATGCTTAGCATCCTCAAAGCTTAGAATACTCAAAGCTTACCATCCTCAATGCTTAGCATCCTCAATGCTTAGCATCCTCAATGCTTAGAATCCTCAATGCTTAGCATCCTCAATGCTTAGCATCCTCAATGCTTAGCATCCTCAATGCTTAGAAACCTCAATGCTTTGCTTAGAAACCTCAATGCTTAGAATCCTCAATGCTTAGAATCCTCAGTGCTTAGAATCCTCAATGCTTAGCATCCTCAATGCTTAGAATCCTCAATACTTAGCATCCTCAATGCTTAGCATCCTCAATGCTTTGCTTAGAAACCTCAATGCTTAGAATCCTCAATGCTTAGAATCCTCAATGCTTAGAATCCTCAATACTTAGCATCCTCAATGCTTAGAATCCTCCATGCTTAGCTTAGAAACCTCAATGCTTAGAATTCTCAATGCTTAGAATACTCAGTGCTTAGAATCCTCAATGCCTAGATTAGAATCCTCAATGCTTAGAATCCTCAATGCTTAGAATCCTCAATGCTTAGAATCCTCAATGCATAGCTTAGAATCCTCAATGCTTAGAATCCGCAATGCTTAGCATCCTCAATCCTTAGTATGCTCTATGCTTAGCTTAGAATCCTCAATGCTTAGAATCCTCAATGCTTACAAACCTCAATGCTGAGAAATATTATTGTTTGAAACCTCATTGCTTAGCATCCCAAATGCTTGCAAACCTCAATGCATAGAGGCCTTAATGCTTAGAAACCTCAAAGATTAGAAAATTCAATGCTTGGCTTAGAATCCTCATAGCTTAGAATCCTCAATGCTTAGAATCCTCCATGCTTAGAATCCTCAATGCTTAGCATCCTCAATGCTTAGCTTAGAAAACTCAATGCTTAGAATCCTCAATGCTTAGAAACCTCAATGCACAGAATACTTAATGCTTAGAAACCTCAATACTTAGCATCCTAAGTGCTTAGCTTAGAATCCTCACTGGTTAGAAACCTGAATGCTTAGAATCCTCAATGCTTATAATCCTCAATGCTTAGAATCCTCAATGCTTAGAATCCTCAATGCTTAGCATCCTCAATGCTTAGAATCCTCAATGCTTAGCATCCTCAAATCTTAGAATCCTCAATGCTTAGCATCCTCAATGCTTACAATCCTCAATGCTTAGCATCCTCAATGCTTACCATCCTCAATGCTTAGCATCCTCAATGCATAGAATCCTCAATGCTTAGAATCCTCAATGCTTAGAATCCTCAATGCTTAGAATCCTCCATGCATTGCTTAGAATCTTCAATAGTTAGAATCCTCAATGCTTCGCATCCTCAATGCTTAGCATAGAAACCTCAATACTTAGAATCCTCAATGCTTAGCATCCTCATTACATAGCTTAGAATCCTCAATGCTTAGAATCCTCAATGCTTAGCATCCTCAATGCTTAGCATCCTCAATGCTTAGCATCCTCAAAGCTTAGAATCCTCAATGCTTAGCATCCTCAATGCTTAGCATCCTCAATACTTAGCATCCTCAATGCTTAGAATCCTCCATGCTTAGCTTAGAAACCTCAATGCTTAGAATCCTCAATGCTTAGAATCCTCAATGCTTAGAATCCTCAATGCCTAGATTAGAATCCTCAATGCTTAGAATCCTCAATGCTTAGAATCCTCAATGCTTAGAATCCTCAATGCTTAGCATCCTCAATCCTTAGTATGCTCTATACTTAGCTTAGAATCCTCAATGCTTAGAATCCTCAATGCTTAGAATCCTCAATGCTTAGAATCCTCCATGCATTGCTTAGAATCCTCAATAGTTAGAATCCTCAATGCTTACCATCCTCAATGCTTAGCATAGAAACCTCAATACTTAGAATCCTCAATGCTTAGCATCCTCATTACATAGCTTAGAATCCTCAATGCTTAGAATCCTCAATGCTTAGAATCCTCAATGCTTAGCATCCTCAATGCTTAGCATCCTCAATGCTTAGCATCCTCAAAGCTTAGAATACTCAAAGCTTACCATCCTCAATGCTTAGCATCCTCAATGCTTAGCATCCTCAATGCTTAGAATCCTCAATGCTTAGCATCCTCAATGCTTAGCATCCTCAATGCTTAGCATCCTCAATGCTTAGAAACCTCAATGCTTTGCTTAGAAACCTCAATGCTTAGAATCCTCAATGCTTAGAATCCTCAGTGCTTAGAATCCTCAATGCTTAGCATCCTCAATGCTTAGAATCCTCAATACTTAGCATCCTCAATGCTTAGCATCCTCAATGCTTTGCTTAGAAACCTCAATGCTTAGAATCCTCAATGCTTAGAATCCTCAATGCTTAGAATCCTCAATACTTAGCATCCTCAATGCTTAGAATCCTCCATGCTTAGCTTAGAAACCTCAATGCTTAGAATTCTCAATGCTTAGAATACTCAGTGCTTAGAATCCTCAATGCCTAGATTAGAATCCTCAATGCTTAGAATCCTCAATGCTTAGAATCCTCAATGCTTAGAATCCTCAATGCATAGCTTAGAATCCTCAATGCTTAGAATCCGCAATGCTTAGCATCCTCAATCCTTAGTATGCTCTATGCTTAGCTTAGAATCCTCAATGCTTAGAATCCTCAATGCTTACAAACCTCAATGCTGAGAAATATTATTGTTTGAAACCTCATTGCTTAGCATCCCAAATGCTTGCAAACCTCAATGCATAGAGGCCTTAATGCTTAGAAACCTCAAAGATTAGAAAATTCAATGCTTGGCTTAGAATCCTCATAGCTTAGAATCCTCAATGCTTAGAATCCTCCATGCTTAGAATCCTCAATGCTTAGCATCCTCAATGCTTAGCTTAGAAAACTCAATGCTTAGAATCCTCAATGCTTAGAAACCTCAATGCACAGAATACTTAATGCTTAGAAACCTCAATACTTAGCATCCTAAGTGCTTAGCTTAGAATCCTCACTGGTTAGAAACCTGAATGCTTAGAATCCTCAATGCTTATAATCCTCAATGCTTAGAATCCTCAATGCTTAGAATCCTCAATGCTTAGCATCCTCAATGCTTAGAATCCTCAATGCTTAGCATCCTCAAATCTTAGAATCCTCAATGCTTAGCATCCTCAATGCTTACAATCCTCAATGCTTAGCATCCTCAATGCTTACCATCCTCAATGCTTAGCATCCTCAATGCATAGAATCCTCAATGCTTAGAATCCTCAATGCTTAGAATCCTCAATGCTTAGAATCCTCCATGCATTGCTTAGAATCTTCAATAGTTAGAATCCTCAATGCTTCGCATCCTCAATGCTTAGCATAGAAACCTCAATACTTAGAATCCTCAATGCTTAGCATCCTCATTACATAGCTTAGAATCCTCAATGCTTAGAATCCTCAATGCTTAGCATCCTCAATGCTTAGCATCCTCAATGCTTAGCATCCTCAAAGCTTAGAATCCTCAATGCTTAGCATCCTCAATGCTTAGCATCCTCAATACTTAGCATCCTCAATGCTTAGAATCCTCCATGCTTAGCTTAGAAACCTCAATGCTTAGAATCCTCAATGCTTAGAATCCTCAATGCTTAGAATCCTCAATGCCTAGATTAGAATCCTCAATGCTTAGAATCCTCAATGCTTAGAATCCTCAATGCTTAGAATCCTCAATGCTTAGCATCCTCAATCCTTAGTATGCTCTATACTTAGCTTAGAATCCTCAATGCTTAGAATCCTCAATGCTTAGAATCCTCAATGCTTAGAATCCTCAATGCTTAGCATCCTCAATGCTTAGAATCCTCAATGCTTAGCATCCTAAAATCTTAGAATCCTCAATGCTTAGCATCCTCAATGCTTACCATCCTCAATGCTTAGCATCCTCAATGCTTACCATCCTCAATGCTTAGCATCCTCAATGCATAGAATACTCAATGCTTAGAATCCTCAATGCTTAGAATCCTCAATGCTTAGAATCCTCCATGCATTGCTTAGAATCTTCAATAGTTAGAATCCTCAATGCTTCGCATCCTCAATGCTTAGCATGGAAACCTCAATACTTAGAATCCTCAATGCTTAGCATCCTCATTACATAGCTTAGAATCCTCAATGCTTAGAATCCTCAATGCTTAGCATCCTCAATGCTTAGCATCCTCAATGCTTAGCATCCTCAAAGCTTAGAATCCTCAATGCTTACCATCCTCAATGCTTAGCATCCTCAATGCTTAGCATCCTCAATGCTTAGCATCCTCAAAGCTTAGAATCCTCAAAGCTTAGAATCCTCAATGCTTAGAATCCTCAATGCTTAGAATCCTCAATGCTTAGAATCCTCAATGCTTTGCTTAGAATCCTCAATGCTTAACATCCTCGATGTTTAGAATCCTCAATATTTAGAATCCTCAATGCATAGCTTAGAATCCTCAATGCTTAGAATCCTCAATGCTTAGCATCCTCAATCCTTAGTATGCTCTATACTTAGCTTAGAATCCTCAATGCTTAGAATCCTCAATGCTTAGAATCCTCAAATCTTAGAATCCTCAATGCTTAGCATCCTCAATGCTTAGCATCCACAATGCTTAGAATCCTCAATGCTTAGCATCCTCAATGCTTAGCATCCTCAATGCTTAGCATCCTCAATGCTTAGAATCCTCCATGCTTAGCTTAGAAACCTCAATGCTTAGAATCCTCAATGCTTAGAATCCACAATGCTTAGAATCCTCAATGCCTAGATTAGATTCCTCAATGCTTAACATCCTCAATGTTTAGCATAGAAACCTCAATACTTAGAATCCTCAATGCTTCGCATCCTCAATGCTTAGCTTAGAAACCTCAATGCTTAGAATCCTCAATGCTTAGCATCCTCAATGCTTAGCATCCTCATTGCTTAGCATCCTCATTGCTTAGCATCCTCATTGCTTAGCTTAGAATCCTCAAAGCTCAGAATCCTCACTGCTTAGGAAACTCAATGCTTAGCATCCTCCATGCATTGCTTAGAATCATCAATGCGCAGAATCCTCATTGCTTAGAAATTTTATTGCTCTGAAACCTCAATGCTTAGCAACCCTAATGCTTACAAACCTCATTGCATAGAGGCTTTAATGTTTAGAAACAACAAAGATTAGAAAACTCAATGCTTGGCTTAGAATCCTCAATGCTTAGCATCCTCAATGCTTAGCATCCTCAATGCTTAGCATCCTCAATGCCTAGAATCCTCAATGCTTAGCATCCTCAATGCTTAGCATCCTCAATGCTTAGCATCCTCAATGCTTAGAATCCTCAATGCTTAGCTTAGAAACCTCAATGCTTAGCATCCTCAATGCTTAGCATCCTCAATGCTTAGCATCCTCAATGCTTAGCATCCTCAATGCTTAGACTCCTCAATGCTTTGCTTAGAAACCTCAATGCTAAGAATCCTCAATGCTTAGAATCCTCAATGCCTAGCATAGAATCCTCGATGCTTAGAATCCACAATGCTTAGAATCCTCAATGCTTAGAATCCTCAATGCTTAGAATCCTCAATGCTTAGCATCCTCAATGCTTAGCATCCTCAATGCTTTGCATCCTCAATACTTAGCATCCTCAATGCTTAGACTCCTCCATGCTTAGCTTAGAAACCTCAATGCTTAGAATCCTCAATGCTTAGAATCCTCAATGCTTAACATCCTCAATATTTAGAATCCTCAATGCATAGCTTAGAATCCTCAATGCTTAGAATCCTCAATGCTTAGCATCCTCAATCCCTAGTATGCTCTATGCTTAGCTTAGAATCCTCAATGCTTAGAATCCTCAATGCTTACAAACCTCAATGCTGAGAAATTTTATTGTTTGAAACCTCATTGCTTAGCATCCCAAATGCTTACAAACCTCAATGCATAGAGGCCTTAATGCTTAGAAACCTCAAAGATTAGAAAATTCAATGCTTGGCTTAGAATCCTCATAGCTTAGAATCCTCAATGCTTAAAATCCTCCATGCTTAGAATCCTCAATGCTTAGCATCCTCAATGCTTAGCTTAGAAAACTCAATGCTTAGAATCCTCAATGCTTAGAAACCTCAATGCACAGAATCCTTAATGCTTAGAAACTTCAATACTTAGCATCCTAAGTGCTTAGCTTAGAATCCTCACTGGTTAGAAACCTGAATGCTTAGAATCCTCAATGCTTAGCATCCTCAATGCTTAGAATCCTCAATGCTTAGCATCCTCAAATCTTGGAATCCTCAATGCTTAGCATCCTCAATGTTTAGCATCCTCAATGCTTAGCATCCTCAATGCTTAGTATGCTCTATGCTTAGAATCCTCAATGCTTAGCATCCTCAATGCTTACCATCCTCAATGCTTAGCATCCTCAATGCTTACCATCCTCAATGCTTAGCATCCTCAATGCATAGAATCCTCAATGCTTAGAATCCTCAATGCTTAGAATCCTCAATGCTTAGAATCCTCCATGCATTGCTTAGAATCTTCAATAGTTAGAATCCTCAATGCTTCGCATCCTCAATGCTTAGCATACAAACCTCAATACTTAGAATCCTCAATGCATAGCATCCACATTACATAGCTTAGAATCCTCAATGCTTAGAATCCTCAATGCTAAGCATCCTCAATGCTTAGCATCCTCAATGCTTAGCATCCTCAAAGCTTAGAATCCTCAATGCTTACCATCCTCAATGCTTAGCATCCTCAATGCTTAGCATCCTCAATGCTTTGCTTAGAAACCTCAATGCTTAGAATCCTCAATGCTTAGAATCCTCAATGCCTAGCTTAGAATCCTCAATGCTTAGAATCCTCAATGCTTAGAATCCTCAATGCTTAGCATCCTCAATGCTTTGCTTAGAATCCTCAATGCTTAACATCCTCAATGTTTAGAATCCTCAATGTTTAGAATCCTCAATGCATAGCTTAGAATCCTCAATGCTTAGAATCCTCAATGCTTAGCATCCTCAATCCTTAGTATGCTCTATACTTAGCTTAGAATCCTCAATGCTTAGAATCCTCAATGCTTACAAACCTCAATGCTGAGAAATTTTATTGTTTGAAACGTCATTGCTTAGCATCCCAAATGCTTACAAACCTCAATACATAGAGGCCTTAAAGCTTAGAAACCTCAAAGATTAGAAAACTCAATGCTTGGCTTAGAATCCTCTATGCTTAGAATCCTCAATGCTTAGAATCTTCCATGCATAGCTTAGAATCCTCAATGCTTAGAATCCTCAATGCTTAGCATCCTCCATGCATTGCTTAGAATCCTCAATAGTTAGAATCCTCAATGCTTCGCATCCTCAATGCTTAGCTTAGAAACCTCAATGCTTAGCATCCTCAATGCTTAGCATCCTCAATGCTTAGCATCCTCATTGCTTAGCATCCTCAATGCTTAGCATCCTCAATGCTTAGCATCCTCAATGCTTAGAAACCTGAATGCTTTGCTTAGAAACATCAATGCTTAGAATCCTCAATGCCTAGCTTAGAATCCTCAATGCTTAGAATCCTCAATGCTTAGAATCCTCAATGCTTAGAATCCTCAATGCTTAGAATCCTCCTTGCATTGCTTAGAATCCTCAATAGTTAGAATCCTCAATGCTTCGCATCCTCAATGCTTAGCATAGAATCCTCAATACTTAGAATCCTCAATGCTTAGCATCCTCATTACATAGCTTAGAATCCTCAATGCTTAGAATCCTCAATGCTTAGCATCCTCAAATCTTAGAATCCTCAATGCTTAGCATCCTCAATGCTTAGCATCCTCAATGCTTAGTATGCTCTATGCTTAGAATCCTCAATGCTTACCATCCTCAATGCTTAGCATCCTCAATGCTTAGCATCCTCAATGCTTAGAATCCTCAATGCTTAGAATCCTCAATGCTTAGAATCCTCCATGCATTGCTTAGAATCCTCAATAGTTAGAATCCTCAATGCTTACCATCCTCAATGCTTAGCATAGAAACCTCAATACTTAGAATCCTCAATGCTTAGCATCCTCATTACATAGCTTAGAATCCTCAATGCTTAGAATCCTCAATGCTTAGCATCCTCAATGCTTAGCATCCTCAATGCTTAGCATCCTCAAAGCTTAGAATACTCAAAGCTTACCATCCTCAATGCTTAGCATCCTCAATGCTTAGCATCCTCAATGCTTAGAATCCTCAATGCTTAGCATCCTCAATGCTTAGCATCCTCAATGCTTAGCATCCTCAATGCTTAGAAACCTCAATGCTTTGCTTAGAAACCTCAATGCTTAGAATCCTCAATGCTTAGAATCCTCAATGCTTAGAATCCTCAATGCTTAGCATCCTCAATGCTTAGAATCCTCAATACTTAGCATCCTCAATGCCTAGAAACCTCAATGCTTTGCTTAGAAACCTCAATGCTTAGAATCCTCAATGCTTAGAATCCTCAATACTTAGCATCCTCAATGCTTAGAATCCTCCATGCTTAGCTTAGAAACCTCAATGCTTAGAATCCTCAATGCTTAGAATCCTCAGTGCTTAGAATCCTCAATGCCTAGATTAGAATCCTCAATGCTTAGAATCCTCAATGCTTAGAATCCTCAATGCTTAGAATCCTCAATGCATAGCTTAGAATCCTCAATGCTTAGAATCCGCAATGCTTAGCATCCTCAATCCTTAGTATGCTCTATGCTTAGCTTAGAATCCTCAATGCTTACAAACCTCAATGCTGAGAAATTTTATTGTTTGAAACCTCATTGCTTAGCATCCCAAATGCTTGCAAACCTCAATGCATAGAGGCCTTAATGCTTAGAAACCTCAAAGATTAGAAAATTCAATGCTTGGCTTAGAATCCTCATAGCTTAGAATCCTCAATGCTTAGCATCCTCAGTGCTTAGAATCCTCAATGCTTAGCATCCTCAATGCTTAGCTTAGAAAACTCAATGCTTAGAATCCTCAATGCTTAGAAACCTCAATGCACAGAATCCTTAATGCTTAGAAACCTCAATACTTAGCATCATAAGTGCTTAGCTTAGAATCCTCACTGGTTAGAAACCTGAATGCTTAGAATCCTCAATGCTTAGAATCCTCAATGCTTAGAATCCTCAATGCTTAGCATCCTCAATGCTTAGAATCCTCAATGCTTAGCATCCTCAAATCTTAGAATCCTCAATCCTTAGCATCCTCAATGCTTACCATCCTCAATGATTAGCATCCTCAATGCTTACCATCCTCAATGCTTAGCATCCTCAATGCATAGAATCCTCAATGCTTAGAATCCTCAATGCTTAGAATCCTCAATGCTTAGCATCCTCAATGCTAAGCATCCTCAATGCTTAGCATCCTCAAAGCTTAGAATCCTCAATGCTTACCATCCTCAATGCTTAGCATCCTCAATGCTTAGCATCCTCAATGCTTTGCTTAGAAACCTCAGTGCTTAGAAGCCTCAATGCTTAGAATCCTCAAATCTTAGAATCCTCAATGCTTAGCATCCTCAATGCTTAGCATCCTCAATGCTTAGAATCCTCAATGCTTAGCATCCTCAATGCTTAGCATCCTCAATACTTAGCATCCTCAATGCTTAGAATCCTCCATGCTTAGCTTAGAAACCTCAATGCTTAGAATCCTCAATGCTTAGAATCCTCAATGCTTAGAATCCTAAATGCTTACCATCCTCAATCCTTAGTATGCTCTATACTTAGCTTAGAATCCTCAATGCTTAGAATCCTCAATGCTTAGAATCCTCAATGCTTAGCATCCTCAATGCATAGAATCCTCAATGCTTAGCATCCTCAAATCTTAGAATCCTCAATGCTTAGCATCCTCAATGCTTACCATCCTCAATGCTTAGCATCCTCAATGCTTACCATCCTCAATGCTTAGCATCCTCAATGCATAGAATCCTCAATGCTTAGAATCCTCAATGCTTAGAATCCTCAATGCTTAGAATCCTCCATGCATTGCTTAGAATCTTCAATAGTTAGAATCCTCAATGCTTCGCATCCTCAATCCTTAGCATAGAAACCTCAATACTTAGAATCCTCAATGCTTAGCATCCTCATTACATAGCTTAGAATCCTCAATGCTTAGAATCCTCAATGCTTAGCATCCTCAATGCTTAGCATCCTCAATGCTTAGCATCCTCAAAGCTTAGAATCCTCAATGCTTACCATCCTCAATGCTTAGCATCCTCAATGCTTAGCATCCTCAATGCTTTGCTTAGAAACCTCAATGCTTAGAATCCTCAATGCTTAGAATCCTCAAATCTTAGAATCCTCAATGCTTAGCATCCTCAATGCTTAGCATCCTCAATGCTTAGAATACTCAATGCTTAGCATCCTCAATGCTTAGCATCCTCAATGCTTAGCATCCTCAATACTTAGCATCCTCAATGCTTAGAATCCTCCATGCTTAGCTTAGAAACCTCAATGCTTAGAATCCTCAATGCTTAGAATCCTCAGTGCCTAGATTAGAATCCTCAATGCTTAGAATCCTCAATGCTTAGAATCCTCAATGCTTAGAATCCTCAATGCTTAGCATCCTCAATGCTTTGCTTAGAATCCTCAATGCTTAACATCCTCGATGTTTAGAATCCTCAATGTTTAGAATCCTCAATGCATAGCTTAGAATCCTCAATGCTTAGAATCCTCAATGCTTAGCATCCTCAATCCATAGTATGCTCTATACTTAGCTTAGAATCCTCAATGCTTAGAATCCTCAATGCTTACAAACCTCAATGCTGAGAAATTTTATTGTTTGAAACGTCATTGCTTAGCATCCCAAATGCTTACAAACCTCAATACATAGAGGCCTTAATGCTTAGAAACCTCAAAGATTAGAAAACTCAATGCTTGGCTTAGAATCCTCTATGCTTAGAATCCTCAATGCTTAGAATCTTCCATGCATAGCTTAGCATCCTCAATGCTTAGCATCCTCAATGCTTAGCATAGAAACCTCAATACTTAGAATCCTCAATTCTTCGCATCCTCAATGCTTAGCTTAGAAACCTCAATGCTTAGAATCCTCAATGCTTAGCATCCTCAATGCTTAGCATCCTCATTGCTTAGCATCCTCATTGCTTAGCTTAGAATCCTCAAAGCTCAGAATCCTCACTGCTTAGGAAACTCAATGCTTAGCATCCTCCATGCATTGCTTAGAAACATCAATGCGCAGAATCCTCATTGCTTAGAAATTTTATTGCTCTGAAACCTCAATGCTTAGCAACCCTAATGCTTACAAACCTCATTGCATAGAGGCCTTAATGTTTAGAAACAACAAAGATTAGAAAACTCAATGCTTGGCTTAGAATCCTCAATGCTTAGCATCCTCAATGCTTAGCATCCTCAATGCTTAGCATCCTCAATGCCTAGAATCCTCAATGCTTAGAATCCTCAATGCTTAGCATCCTCAATGCTTAGCATCCTCAATGCTTAGCATCCTCAATGCTTAGCATCCTCAATGCTTTGCTTAGAAACCTCAATGCTAAGAATCCTCAATGCTTAGAATCCTCAATGCCTAGCATAGAATCCTCAATGCTTAGAATCCACAATGCTTAGAATCCTCAATGCTTAGAATCCTCAATGCTTAGCATCCTCATTGCTTAGCATCCTCAATGCTTAGCATCCTCAATACTTAGCATCCTCAATGCTTAGAAACCTGAATGCTTTGCTTAGAAACATCAATGCTTAGAATCCTCAATGCCTAGCTTAGAATCCTCAATGCTTAGAATCCTCAATGCTTAGAATCCTCAATGCTTAGAATCCTCAATGCTTAGAATCCTCCTTGCATTGCTTAGAATCCTCAATAGTTAGAATCCTCAATGCTTCGCATCCTCAATGCTTAGCATAGAATCCTCAATACTTAGAATCCTCAATGCTTAGCATCCTCATTACATAGCTTAGAATCCTCAATGCTTAGAATCCTCAATGCTTAGCATCCTCAAATCTTAGAATCCTCAATGCTTAGCATCCTCAATGCTTAGCATCCTCAATGCTTAGTATGCTCTATGCTTAGAATCCTCAATGCTTACCATCCTCAATGCTTAGCATCCTCAATGCTTAGCATCCTCAATGCTTAGAATCCTCAATGCTTAGAATCCTCAATGCTTAGAATCCTCCATGCATTGCTTAGAATCCTCAATAGTTAGAATCCTCAATGCTTACCATCCTCAATGCTTAGCATAGAAACCTCAATACTTAGAATCCTCAATGCTTAGCATCCTCATTACATAGCTTAGAATCCTCAATGCTTAGAATCCTCAATGCTTAGCATCCTCAATGCTTAGCATCCTCAATGCTTAGCATCCTCAAAGCTTAGAATACTCAAAGCTTACCATCCTCAATGCTTAGCATCCTCAATGCTTAGCATCCTCAATGCTTAGAATCCTCAATGCTTAGCATCCTCAATGCTTAGCATCCTCAATGCTTAGCATCCTCAATGCTTAGAAACCTCAATGCTTTGCTTAGAAACCTCAATGCTTAGAATCCTCAATGCTTAGAATCCTCAATGCTTAGAATCCTCAATGCTTAGCATCCTCAATGCTTAGAATCCTCAATACTTAGCATCCTCAATGCCTAGAAACCTCAATGCTTTGCTTAGAAACCTCAATGCTTAGAATCCTCAATGCTTAGAATCCTCAATGCTTAGAATCCTCAATGCTTAGAATCCTCAATACTTAGCATCCTCAATGCTTAGAATCCTCCATGCTTAGCTTAGAAACCTCAATGCTTAGAATCCTCAATGCTTAGAATCCTCAGTGCTTAGAATCCTCAATGCCTAGATTAGAATCCTCAATGCTTAGAATCCTCAATGCTTAGAATCCTCAATGCTTAGAATCCTCAATGCATAGCTTAGAATCCTCAATGCTTAGAATCCGCAATGCTTAGCATCCTCAATCCTTAGTATGCTCTATGCTTAGCTTAGAATCCTCAATGCTTAGAATCCTCAATGCTTACAAACCTCAATGCTGAGAAATTTTATTGTTTGAAACCTCATTGCTTAGCATCCCAAATGCTTGCAAACCTCAATGCATAGAGGCCTTAATGCTTAGAAACCTCAAAGATTAGAAAATTCAATGCTTGGCTTAGAATCCTCATAGCTTAGAATCCTCAATGCTTAGCATCCTCAGTGCTTAGAATCCTCAATGCTTAGCATCCTCAATGCTTAGCTTAGAAAACTCAATGCTTAGAATCCTCAATGCTTAGAAACCTCAATGCACAGAATCCTTAATGCTTAGAAACCTCAATACTTAGCATCATAAGTGCTTAGCTTAGAATCCTCACTGGTTAGAAACCTGAATGCTTAGAATCCTCAATGCTTAGAATCCTCAATGCTTAGAATCCTCAATGCTTAGCATCCTCAATGCTTAGAATCCTCAATGCTTAGCATCCTCAAATCTTAGAATCCTCAATCCTTAGCATCCTCAATGCTTACCATCCTCAATGATTAGCATCCTCAATGCTTACCATCCTCAATGCTTAGCATCCTCAATGCATAGAATCCTCAATGCTTAGAATCCTCAATGCTTAGAATCCTCAATGCTTAGCATCCCCAATGCTAAGCATCCTCAATGCTTAGCATCCTCAAAGCTTAGAATCCTCAATGCTTACCATCCTCAATGCTTAGCATCCTCAATGCTTAGCATCCTCAATGCTTTGCTTAGAAACCTCAATGCTTAGAAGCCTCAATGCTTAGAATCCTCAAATCTTAGAATCCTCAATGCTTAGCATCCTCAATGCTTAGCATCCTCAATGCTTAGAATCCTCAATGCTTAGCATCCTCAATGCTTAGCATCCTCAATACTTAGCATCCTCAATGCTTAGAATCCTCCATGCTTAGCTTAGAAACCTCAATGCTTAGAATCCTCAATGCTTAGAATCCTCAATGCTTAGAATCCTCAATGCTTACCATCCTCAATCCTTAGTATGCTCTATACTTAGCTTAGAATCCTCAATGCTTAGAATCCTCAATGCTTAGAATCCTCAATGCTTAGCATCCTCAATGCTTAGAATCCTCAATGCTTAGCATCCTCAAATCTTAGAATCCTCAATGCTTAGCATCCTCAATGCTTACCATCCTCAATGCTTAGCATCCTCAATGCTTACCATCCTCAATGCTTAGCATCCTCAATGCATAGAATCCTCAATGCTTAGAATCCTCAATGCTTAGAATCCTCAATGCTTAGAATCCTCCATGCATTGCTTAGAATCTTCAATAGTTAGAATCCTCAATGCTTCGCATCCTCAATCCTTAGCATAGAAACCTCAATACTTAGAATCCTCAATGCTTAGCATCCTCATTACATAGCTTAGAATCCTCAATGCTTAGAATCCTCAATGCTTAGCATCCTCAATGCTTAGCATCCTCAATGCTTAGCATCCTCAAAGCTTAGAATCCTCAATGCTTACCATCCTCAATGCTTAGCATCCTCAATGCTTAGCATCCTCAATGCTTTGCTTAGAAACCTCAATGCTTAGAATCCTCAATGCTTAGAATCCTCAAATCTTAGAATCCTCAATGCTTAGCATCCTCAATGCTTAGCATCCTCAATGCTTAGAATACTCAATGCTTAGCATCCTCAATGCTTAGCATCCTCAATGCTTAGCATCCTCAATACTTAGCATCCTCAATGCTTAGAATCCTCCATGCTTAGCTTAGAAACCTCAATGCTTAGAATCCTCAATGCTTAGAATCCTCAATGCTTAGAATCCTCAGTGCCTAGATTAGAATCCTCAATGCTTAGAATCCTCAATGCTTAGAATCCTCAATGCTTAGAATCCTCAATGCTTAGCATCCTCAATGCTTTGCTTAGAATCCTCAATGCTTAACATCCTCGATGTTTAGAATCCTCAATGTTTAGAATCCTCAATGCATAGCTTAGAATCCTCAATGCTTAGAATCCTCAATGCTTAGCATCCTCAATCCATAGTATGCTCTATACTTAGCTTAGAATCCTCAATGCTTAGAATCCTCAATGCTTACAAACCTCAATGCTGAGAAATTTTATTGTTTGAAACGTCATTGCTTAGCATCCCAAATGCTTACAAACCTCAATACATAGAGGCCTTAATGCTTAGAAACCTCAAAGATTAGAAAACTCAATGCTTGGCTTAGAATCCTCTATGCTTAGAATCCTCAATGCTTAGAATCTTCCATGCATAGCTTAGCATCCTCAATGCTTAGCATCCTCAATGCTTAGCATAGAAACCTCAATACTTAGAATCCTCAATTCTTCGCATCCTCAATGCTTAGCTTAGAAACCTCAATGCTTAGAATCCTCAATGCTTAGCATCCTCAATGCTTAGCATCCTCATTGCTTAGCATCCTCATTGCTTAGCTTAGAATCCTCAAAGCTCAGAATCCTCACTGCTTAGGAAACTCAATGCTTAGCATCCTCCATGCATTGCTTAGAAACATCAATGCGCAGAATCCTCATTGCTTAGAAATTTTATTGCTCTGAAACCTCAATGCTTAGCAACCCTAATGCTTACAAACCTCATTGCATAGAGGCCTTAATGTTTAGAAACAACAAAGATTAGAAAACTCAATGCTTGGCTTAGAATCCTCAATGCTTAGCATCCTCAATGCTTAGCATCCTCAATGCTTAGCATCCTCAATGCCTAGAATCCTCAATGCTTAGAATCCTCAATGCTTAGCATCCTCAATGCTTAGCATCCTCAATGCTTAGCATCCTCAATGCTTAGCATCCTCAATGCTTTGCTTAGAAACCTCAATGCTAAGAATCCTCAATGCTTAGAATCCTCAATGCCTAGCATAGAATCCTCAATGCTTAGAATCCACAATGCTTAGAATCCTCAATGCTTAGAATCCTCAATGCTTAGCATCCTCAATGCTTAGCATCCTCAATGCTTAGCATCCTCAATGCTTTGCATCCTCAATACTTAGCATCCTCAATGCTTAGACTCCTCCATGCTTAGCTTAGAAACCTCAATGCTTAGAATCCTCAATGCTTAGAATCCTCAATGCTTAGAATCCTCAATGCCTAGATTAGAATCCTCAATGCTTAGAATCCTCAATGCTTAGCATCCTCAATGCTTAGAATCCTCAATGCTTAACATCCTCAATGTTTAGAATCCTCAATGCATAGCTTAGAATCCTCAATGCTTAGAATCCTCAATGCTTAGCATCCTCAATCCCTAGTATGCTCTATGCTTAGCTTAGAATCCTCAATGCTTAGAATCCTCAATGCTTACAAACCTCAATGCTGAGAAATTTTATTGTTTGAAACCTAATTGCTTAGCATCCCAAATGCTTACAAACCTCAATGCATAGAGGCCTTAATGCTTAGAAACCTCAAAGATTAGAAAATTCAATGCTTGGCTTAGAATCCTCATAGCTTAGAATCCTCAATGCTTAGAATCCTCCATGCTTAGAATCCTCAATGCTTAGCTTCCTCAATGCTTAGCTTAGAAAACTCAATGCTTAGAATCCTCAATGCTTAGAATCCTCAATGCTTAGAATCCTCAATGCTTAGAATCCTCAATGCTTAGCATCCTCAAATCTTAGAATCCTCAATGCTTAGCATCCTCAATGCTTAGCATCCTCAATGCTTAGTATGCTCTATGCTTAGAATCCTCAATGCTTAGCATCCTCAATGCTTACCATCCTCAATGCTTAGCATCCTCAATGCTTACCATCCTCAATGCTTAGCATCCTCAATGCATAGAATCCTCAATGCTTAGAATCCTCAATGCTTAGAATCATCAATGCTTAGAATCCTCCATGCATTGCTTAGAATCTTCAATAGTTAGAATCCTCAATGCTTCGCATCCTCAATGCTTAGCATAGAAACCTCAATACTTAGAATCCTCAATGCTTAGCATCCTCATTACATAGCTTAGAATCCTCAATGCTTAGAATCCTCAATGCTTAGCATCCTCAATGCTTAGCATCCTCAATGCTTAGCATCCTCAAAGCTTAGAATCCTCAATGCTTACCATCCTCAATGCTTAGCATCCTCAATGCTTAGCATCCTCAATGCTTTGCTTAGAAACCTCAATGCTTAGAATCCTCAATGTTTAGAATCCTCAATGCCTAGCTTAGAATCCTCAAATCTTAGAATCCTCAATGCTTAGCATCCTCAATGCTTAGCATCCTCAATGCTTAGCATCCTCAATGCTTAGCATCCTCAATACTAAGCATCCTCAATGCTTAGAATCCTCCATGCTTAGCTTAGAAACCTCAATGCTTAGAATCCTCAATGCTTAGAATCTTCAATGCTTAGAATCCTCAATGCCTAGATTAGAATCCTCAATGCTTAGAATCCTCAATGCTTAGAATCCTCAATGCTTAGAATCCTCAATGCTTAGCATCCTCAATGCTTTGCTTAGAATCCTCAATGCTTAACATCCTCAATGTTTAGAATCCTCAATGTTTAGAATCCTCAATGCATAGCTTAGAATCCTCAATGCTTAGAATCCTCAATGCTTAGCATCCTCAATCCTTAGTATGCTCTATACTTAGCTTAGAATCCTCAATGCTTAGAATCCTCAATGCTTACAAACCTCAATGCTGAGAAATTTTATTGTTTGAAACGTCATTGCTTAGCATCCCAAATGCTTACAAACCTCAATACATAGAGGCCTTAATGCTTAGAAACCTCAAAGATTAGAAAACTCAATGCTTGGCTTAGAATCCTCTATGCTTAGAATCCTCAATGCTTAGAATCTTCCATGCATAGCTTAGAATCCTCAATGCTTAGAATCCTCAATGCTTAGCATCCTCCATGCATTGTGTAGAATCCTCAATAGTTAGAATCCTCAATGCTTCGCATCCTCAATGCTTAGCTTAGAAACCTAAATGCTTAGCATCCTCAATGCTTAGCATCCTCAATGCTTAGCATCCTCATTGCTTAGCATCCTCAATGCTTAGCATCCTCAATGCTTAGCATCCTCAATGCTTAGAAACCTGAATGCTTTGCTTAGAAAACTCAATGCTTAGAATCCTCAATGCCTAGCTTAGAATCCTCAATGCTTAGCATCCTCAATGCTTAGAAACCTGAATGCTTTGCTTAGAAAACTCAATGCTTAGAATCCTCAATGCCTAGCTTAGAATCCTCAATGCTTAGAATCCTCAATGCTTAGAATCCTCAATGCTTAGAATCCTCCTTGCATTGCTTAGAATCCTCAATGCTTCGCATCCTCAATGCTTAGCTTAGAAACCTCAATGCTTAGAATCCTCAATGCTTAGCATCCTCAAATCTTAGAATCCTCAATGCTTAGCATCCTCAATGCTTAGCATCCTCAATGCTTAGCATCCTCAATGCTTAGTATGCTCTATGCTTAGAATCCTCAATGCTTACCATCCTCAATGCTTAGCATCCTCAATGCTTAGCATCCTCAATGCTTAGAATCCTCAATGCTTAGAATCCTCAATGCTTAGAATCCTCCATGCATTGCTTAGAATCCTCAATAGTTAGAATCCTCAATGCTTACCATCCTCAATGCTTAGCATAGAAACCTCAATACTTAGAATTTTCAATGCTTAGCATCCTCATTACATAGCTTAGAATCCTCAATGCTTAGAATCCTCAATGCTTAGCATCCTCAATGCTTAGCATCCTCAATGCTTAGCATCCTCAAAGCTTAGAATACTCAAAGCTTACCATCCTCAATGCTTAGCATCCTCAATGCTTAGCATCCTCAATGCTTAGAATCCTCAATGCTTAGCATCCTCAATGCTTAGTATCCTCAATGCTTAGCATCCTCAATGCTTAGCATCCTCAATGCTTAGAAACCTCAATGCTTTGCTTAGAAACCTCAATGCTTAGAATCCTCAATGCTTGGAATCCTCAATGCCTAGCTTAGAATCCTCAATGCTTAGAATCCTCAATGCTTAGAATCCTCAATGCTTAGAATCCTCAATGCTTAGCATCCTCAGTGCTTAGCATCCTCAATACCTAGCATCCTCAATGCATAGAATCCTCCATGCTTAGCTTAGAAACCTCAATTCTTAGAATCCTCAATGCTTAGAATCCTCAGTGCTTAGAATCCTCAATGCCTAGATTAGAATCCTAATTGCTTAGAATCCTCAATGCTTAGAATCCTCAATGCTAAGAATCCTCAATGCATAGCTTAGAATCCTCAATGCTTAGAATCCGCAATGCTTAGCATCCTCAATCCTTAGTATGCTCTATGCTTAGCTTAGAATCCTCAATGCTTAGAATCCTCAATGCTTACAAACCTCAATGCTGAGAAATTTTAGTGTTTGAAACCTCATTGCTTAGCATCCCAAATGCTTGCAAACCTCAATGCATAGAGGCCTTAATGCTTAGAAACCTCAAAGACTAGAAAACTCAATGCTTGGCTTAGAATCCTCAATGCTTAGAATCCTCAATGCTTAGCATCCTCAGTGCTTAGCATCCTCAATGCCTAGAATCCTCAATGCTTAGCATCCTCAACGCTTAGCATCCTCAATGCTTAGCATAGAAACCTCAATACTTAGAATCCTCAATGCTTCGCATCCTCAATGCTTAGCTTAGAAACCTCAATGCTTAGAATCCTCAATGCTTAGCATCCTCAATGCTTAGCATCCTCATTGCTTAGCATCCTCATTGCTTAGCAACCTCATTGCTTAGCTTAGAATCCTCAAAGCTCAGAATCCTCACTGCTTAGGAAACTCAATGCTTAGCATCCTCCATGCATTGCTTAGAAACATCAATGCGCAGAATCCACATTGCTCAGAAATTTTATTGCTCTGAAACCTCAATGCTTAGCAACCCTAATGCTTACAAACCTCATTGCATAGAGGCCTTAATGTTTAGAAACAACAAAGATTAGAAAACTCAATGCTTGGCTTAGAATCCTCAATGCTTAGCATCCTCAATGCTTAGCATCCTCAATGCTTAGCATCCTCAATGCCTAGAATCCTCAATGCTTAGAATCCTCAATGCTTAGCATCCTCAATGCATAGCATCCTCAATGCTTAGCATCCTCAATGCTTAGAAACCTCAATGCTTTGCTTAGAAACCTCAATGCTAAGAATCCTCAATGCTTAGAATCCTCAATGCCTAGCATAGAATCCTCAATGCTTAGAATCCACAATGCTTAGAATCCTCAATGCTTAGAATCCTCAATGCTTAGAATCCTCAATGCTTAGCATCCTCAATGCTTAGCATCCTCAATGCTTAGCATCCTCAATGCTTTGCATCCTCAATACTTAGCATCCTCAATGCTTAGACTCCTCCATGCTTAGCTTAGAAACCTCAATGCTTAGAATCCTCAATGCTTAGAATCCTCAATGCTTAGAATCCTCAATGCTTAGAATCCTCAATGCTTAGCATCCTCAATGCTTAGGTTAGAAAACTCAATGCTTAGAATCCTCAATGCTTAACATCCTCAATGTTCAGAATCCTCAGTGCATAGCTTAGAATCCTCAATGCTTAGAATCCTCAATGCTTAGCATCCTCAATCCCTAGTATGCTCTATGCTTAGCTTAGAATCCTCAATGCTTAGAATCCTCAATGCTTACAAACCTCAATGCTGAGAAATTTTATTGTTTGAAACCTCATTGCTTAGCATCCCAAATGCTTACAAACCTCAATGCATAGAGGCCTTAATGCTTAGAAACCTCAAAGATTAGAAAATTCAATGCTTGGCTTAGAATCCTCATAGCTTAGAATCCTCAATGCTTAGAATCCTCCATGCTTAGAATCCTCAATGCTTAGCATCCTCAATGCTTAGCTTAGAAAACTCAATGCTTAGAATCCTCAATGCTTAGAAACCTCAATGCACAGAATCCTTAATGCTTAGAAACCTCAATACTTAGCATCCTAAGTGCTTAGCTTAGAATCCTCACTGGTTAGAAACCTGAATGGTTAGAATCCTCAATGCTTAGAATCCTCAGTGCTTAGAATCCTCAATGCTTAGAATCCTCAATGCTTAGCATCCTCAATGCTTAGAATCCTCAATGCTTAGCATCCTCAAATCTTAAAATCCTCAATGCTTAGCATCCTCAATGCTTACCATCCTCAATGCTTAGCATCCTCATTACATAGCTTAGAATCCTCAATGCTTAGAATCCTCAATGCTTAGCATCCTCAATGCTTAGAATCCTCAATGCTTAGCATCCTCAAAGCTTAGAATCCTCAATGCTTACCATCCTCAATGCTTAGCATCCTCAATGCTTAGCATCCTCAATGCTTTGCTTAGAAACCTCAATGCTTAGAATCCTCAATGCTTAGAATCCTCAAATCTTAGAATCCTCAATGCTTAGCATCCTCAATGCTTAGCATCCTCAATGCTTAGAATCCTCAATGCTTAGCATCCTCAATGCTTAGCATCCTCAATGCTTAGCATCCTCAATACTTAGCATCCTCAATGCTTAGAATCCTCCATGCTTAGCTTAGAACCCTCAATGCTTAGAATCCTCAATGCTTAGAATCCTCAATGCTTAGAATCCTCAATGCCTAGATTAGAATCCTCAATGCTTAGAATCCTCAATGCTTAGAATCCTCAATGCTTAGAATCCTCAATGCTTAGCATCCTCAATGCTTTGCTTAGAATCCTCAATGCTTAACATCCTCAATGTTTAGAATCCTCAATGTTTAGAATCCTCAATGCATAGCTTAGAATCCTCAATGCTTAGAATCCTCAATGCTTAGCATCCTCAATCCTTAGTATGCTCTATAATTAGCTTAGAATAATCAATGCTTAGAATCCTCAATGCTTACAAACCTCAATGCTGAGAAATTTTATTGTTTGAAACGTCATTGCTTAGCATCCCAAATGCATACAAACCTCAATACATAGAGGCCTTAATGCTTAGAAACCTCAAAGATTAGAAAACTCAATGCTTGGCTTAGAATCCTCTATGCTTAGAATCCTCAATTCTTAGAATCTTCCATGCATAGCTTAGAATCCTCAATGCTTAGAATCCTCAATGCTTAGCATCCTCCATGCATTGCTTAGAATCCTCAATAGTTAGAATCCTCAATGCTTCGCATCCTCAATGCTTAGCTTAGAAACCTCAATGCTTAGCATCCTCAATGCTTAGCATCCTCAATGCTTAGCATCCTCATTGCTTAGCATCCTCAATGCTTAGCATCCTCAATGCTTAGCATCCTCAATGCTTAGAAACCTGAATGCTTTGCTTAGAAACCTCAATGCTTAGAATCCTCAATGCCTAGCTTAGAATCCTCAATGCTTAGAATCCTCAATGCTTAGAATCCTCAATGCTTAGAATCCTCAATGCTTAGAATCCTACTTGCATTGCTTAGAATCCTCAATAATTAGAATCCTCAATGCTTCGCATCCTCAATGCATAGCATAGAAACCTCAATACTTAGAATCCTCAATGCTTAGCATCCTCAATGCTTAGAATCCTCAATGCTTAGCATCCTCAAATCTTAGAATCCTCTATGCTTAGAATCCTCAATGCTTAGAATCTTCCATGCATAGCTTAGAATCCTCAATGCTTAGAATCTTCAATGCTTAGCATCCTCCATGCATTGCTTAGAATCCTCAATAGTTAGAATCCTCAATGCTTCGCATCCTCAATGCTTAGCTTAGAAACCTCAATGCTTAGCATCCTCAATGCTTAGCATCCTCAATGCTTAGCATCCTCATTGCTTAGCATCCTCAATGCTTAGCATCCTCAATGCTTAGAAACCTGAATGCTTTGCTTAGAAACCTCAATGCTTAAAATCCTCAATGCCTAGCTTAGAATCCTCAATACTTAGAATCCTCAATGCTTAACATCCTCAATGCTTAGCATCCTCAATGCTTAGCATCCTCAATGCTTAGCATCCTCAATACTTAGCATCCTCAATGCTTAGAATCCTCCATGCTTAGCTTAGAAACCTCAATGCTTAGAATCCTCAATGCTTAGAATCCTCAATGCTTAGAATCCTCAATGCCTAGATTAGAATCCTCAATGCTTAGAATCCTCAATGCTTAGAATCCTCAATGCTTAGAATCCTCAATGCTTACAAACCTCAATGCTGAGAAATTTTATTGTTTGAAACCTCATTGCTTAGCATCCCAAATGCTTGCAAACCTCAATGCATAGAGGCCTTAATGCTTAGAAACCTCAAAGATTAGAAAATTCAATGCTTGGCTTAGAATCCTCATAGCTTAGAATCCTCAATGCTTAGCATCCTCAGTGCTTAGAATCCTCAATGCTTAGCATCCTCAATGCTTAGCTTAGAAAACTCAATGCTTAGAATCCTCAATGCTTAGAAACCTCAATGCACAGAATCCTTAATGCTTAGAAACCTCAATACTTAGCATCATAAGTGCTTAGCTTAGAATCCTCACTGGTTAGAAACCTGAATGCTTAGAATCCTCAATGCTTAGAATCCTCAATGCTTAGAATCCTCAATGCTTAGCATCCTCAATGCTTAGAATCCTCAATGCTTAGCATCCTCAAATCTTAGAATCCTCAATCCTTAGCATCCTCAATGCTTACCATCCTCAATGATTAGCATCCTCAATGCTTACCATCCTCAATGCTTAGCATCCTCAATGCATAGAATCCTCAATGCTTAGAATCCTCAATGCTTAGAATCCTCAATGCTTAGCATCCTCAATGCTAAGCATCCTCAATGCTTAGCATCCTCAAAGCTTAGAATCCTCAATGCTTACCATCCTCAATGCTTAGCATCCTCAATGCTTAGCATCCTCAATGCTTTGCTTAGAAACCTCAATGCTTAGAAGCCTCAATGCTTAGAATCCTCAAATCTTAGAATCCTCAATGCTTAGCATCCTCAATGCTTAGCATCCTCAATGCTTAGAATCCTCAATGCTTAGCATCCTCAATGCTTAGCATCCTCAATACTTAGCATCCTCAATGCTTAGAATCCTCCATGCTTAGCTTAGAAACCTCAATGCTTAGAATCCTCAATGCTTAGAATCCTCAATGCTTAGAATCCTCAATGCTTACCATCCTCAATCCTTAGTATGCTCTATACTTAGCTTAGAATCCTCAATGCTTAGAATCCTCAATGCTTAGAATCCTCAATGCTTAGCATCCTCAATGCTTAGAATCCTCAATGCTTAGCATCCTCAAATCTTAGAATCCTCAATGCTTAGCATCCTCAATGCTTACCATCCTCAATGCTTAGCATCCTCAATGCTTACCATCCTCAATGCTTAGCATCCTCAATGCATAGAATCCTCAATGCTTAGAATCCTCAATGCTTAGAATCCTCAATGCTTAGAATCCTCCATGCATTGCTTAGAATCTTCAATAGTTAGAATCCTCAATGCTTCGCATCCTCAATCCTTAGCATAGAAACCTCAATACTTAGAATCCTCAATGCTTAGCATCCTCATTACATAGCTTAGAATCCTCAATGCTTAGAATCCTCAATGCTTAGCATCCTCAATGCTTAGCATCCTCAATGCTTAGCATCCTCAAAGCTTAGAATCCTCAATGCTTACCATCCTCAATGCTTAGCATCCTCAATGCTTAGCATCCTCAATGCTTTGCTTAGAAACCTCAATGCTTAGAATCCTCAATGCTTAGAATCCTCAAATCTTAGAATCCTCAATGCTTAGCATCCTCAATGCTTAGCATCCTCAATGCTTAGAATACTCAATGCTTAGCATCCTCAATGCTTAGCATCCTCAATGCTTAGCATCCTCAATACTTAGCATCCTCAATGCTTAGAATCCTCCATGCTTAGCTTAGAAACCTCAATGCTTAGAATCCTCAATGCTTAGAATCCTCAATGCTTAGAATCCTCAGTGCCTAGATTAGAATCCTCAATGCTTAGAATCCTCAATGCTTAGAATCCTCAATGCTTAGAATCCTCAATGCTTAGCATCCTCAATGCTTTGCTTAGAATCCTCAATGCTTAACATCCTCGATGTTTAGAATCCTCAATGTTTAGAATCCTCAATGCATAGCTTAGAATCCTCAATGCTTAGAATCCTCAATGCTTAGCATCCTCAATCCATAGTATGCTCTATACTTAGCTTAGAATCCTCAATGCTTAGAATCCTCAATGCTTACAAACCTCAATGCTGAGAAATTTTATTGTTTGAAACGTCATTGCTTAGCATCCCAAATGCTTACAAACCTCAATACATAGAGGCCTTAATGCTTAGAAACCTCAAAGATTAGAAAACTCAATGCTTGGCTTAGAATCCTCTATGCTTAGAATCCTCAATGCTTAGAATCTTCCATGCATAGCTTAGCATCCTCAATGCTTAGCATCCTCAATGCTTAGCATAGAAACCTCAATACTTAGAATCCTCAATTCTTCGCATCCTCAATGCTTAGCTTAGAAACCTCAATGCTTAGAATCCTCAATGCTTAGCATCCTCAATGCTTAGCATCCTCATTGCTTAGCATCCTCATTGCTTAGCTTAGAATCCTCAAAGCTCAGAATCCTCACTGCTTAGGAAACTCAATGCTTAGCATCCTCCATGCATTGCTTAGAAACATCAATGCGCAGAATCCTCATTGCTTAGAAATTTTATTGCTCTGAAACCTCAATGCTTAGCAACCCTAATGCTTACAAACCTCATTGCATAGAGGCCTTAATGTTTAGAAACAACAAAGATTAGAAAACTCAATGCTTGGCTTAGAATCCTCAATGCTTAGCATCCTCAATGCTTAGCATCCTCAATGCTTAGCATCCTCAATGCCTAGAATCCTCAATGCTTAGAATCCTCAATGCTTAGCATCCTCAATGCTTAGCATCCTCAATGCTTAGCATCCTCAATGCTTAGCATCCTCAATGCTTTGCTTAGAAACCTCAATGCTAAGAATCCTCAATGCTTAGAATCCTCAATGCCTAGCATAGAATCCTCAATGCTTAGAATCCACAATGCTTAGAATCCTCAATGCTTAGAATCCTCAATGCTTAGCATCCTCAATGCTTAGCATCCTCAATGCTTAGCATCCTCAATGCTTTGCATCCTCAATACTTAGCATCCTCAATGCTTAGACTCCTCCATGCTTAGCTTAGAAACCTCAATGCTTAGAATCCTCAATGCTTAGAATCCTCAATGCTTAGAATCCTCAATGCCTAGATTAGAATCCTCAATGCTTAGAATCCTCAATGCTTAGAATCCTCAATGCTTAGAATCCTCAATGCTTAACATCCTCAATGTTTAGAATCCTCAATGCATAGCTTAGAATCCTCAATGCTTAGAATCCTCAATGCTTAGCATCCTCAATCCCTAGTATGCTCTATGCTTAGCTTAGAATCCTCAATGCTTAGAATCCTCAATGCTTACAAACCTCAATGCTGAGAAATTTTATTGTTTGAAACCTAATTGCTTAGCATCCCAAATGCTTACAAACCTCAATGCATAGAGGCCTTAATGCTTAGAAACCTCAAAGATTAGAAAATTCAATGCTTGGCTTAGAATCCTCATAGCTTAGAATCCTCAATGCTTAGAATCCTCCATGCTTAGAATCCTCAATGCTTAGCATCCTCAATGCTTAGCTTAGAAAACTCAATGCTTAGAATCCTCAATGCTTAGAATCCTCAATGCTTAGAATCCTCAATGCTTAGAGTCCTCAATGCTTAGCATCCTCAAATCTTAGAATCCTCAATGCTTAGCATCCTCAATGCTTAGCATCCTCAATGCTTAGTATGCTCTATGCTTAGAATCCTCAATGCTTAGCATCCTCAATGCTTACCATCCTCAATGCTTAGCATCCTCAATGCTTACCATCCTCAATGCTTAGCATCCTCAATGCATAGAATCCTCAATGCTTAGAATCCTCAATGCTTAGAATCATCAATGCTTAGAATCCTCCATGCATTGCTTAGAATCTTCAATAGTTAGAATCCTCAATGCTTCGCATCCTCAATGCTTAGCATAGAAACCTCAATACTTAGAATCCTCAATGCTTAGCATCCTCATTACATAGCTTAGAATCCTCAATGCTTAGAATCCTCAATGCTTAGCATCCTCAATGCTTAGCATCCTCAATGCTTAGCATCCTCAAAGCTTAGAATCCTCAATGCTTACCATCCTCAATGCTTAGCATCCTCAATGCTTAGCATCCTCAATGCTTTGCTTAGAAACCTCAATGCTTAGAATCCTCAATGTTTAGAATCCTCAATGCCTAGCTTAGAATCCTCAAATCTTAGAATCCTCAATGCTTAGCATCCTCAATGCTTAGCATCCTCAATGCTTAGCATCCTCAATGCTTAGCATCCTCAATACTAAGCATCCTCAATGCTTAGAATCCTCCATGCTTAGCTTAGAAACCTCAATGCTTAGAATCCTCAATGCTTAGAATCTTCAATGCTTAGAATCCTCAATGCCTAGATTAGAATCCTCAATGCTTAGAATCCTCAATGCTTAGAATCCTCAATGCTTAGAATCCTCAATGCTTAGCATCCTCAATGCTTTGCTTAGAATCCTCAATGCTTAACATCCTCAATGTTTAGAATCCTCAATGTTTAGAATCCTCAATGCATAGCTTAGAATCCTCAATGCTTAGAATCCTCAATGCTTAGCATCCTCAATCCTTAGTATGCTCTATACTTAGCTTAGAATCCTCAATGCTTAGAATCCTCAATGCTTACAAACCTCAATGCTGAGAAATTTTATTGTTTGAAACGTCATTGCTTAGCATCCCAAATGCTTACAAACCTCAATACATAGAGGCCTTAATGCTTAGAAACCTCAAAGATTAGAAAACTCAATGCTTGGCTTAGAATCCTCTATGCTTAGAATCCTCAATGCTTAGAATCTTCCATGCATAGCTTAGAATCCTCAATGCTTAGAATCCTCAATGCTTAGCATCCTCCATGCATTGTGTAGAATCCTCAATAGTTAGAATCCTCAATGCTTCGCATCCTCAATGCTTAGCTTAGAAACCTAAATGCTTAGCATCCTCAATGCTTAGCATCCTCAATGCTTAGCATCCTCATTGCTTAGCATCCTCAATGCTTAGCATCCTCAATGCTTAGCATCCTCAATGCTTAGAAACCTGAATGCTTTGCTTAGAAAACTCAATGCTTAGAATCCTCAATGCCTAGCTTAGAATCCTCAATGCTTAGCATCCTCAATGCTTAGAAACCTGAATGCTTTGCTTAGAAAACTCAATGCTTAGAATCCTCAATGCCTAGCTTAGAATCCTCAATGCTTAGAATCCTCAATGCTTAGAATCCTCAATGCTTAGAATCCTCCTTGCATTGCTTAGAATCCTCAATGCTTCGCATCCTCAATGCTTAGCTTAGAAACCTCAATGCTTAGAATCCTCAATGCTTAGCATCCTCAAATCTTAGAATCCTCAATGCTTAGCATCCTCAATGCTTAGCATCCTCAATGCTTAGCATCCTCAATGCTTAGTATGCTCTATGCTTAGAATCCTCAATGCTTACCATCCTCAATGCTTAGCATCCTCAATGCTTAGCATCCTCAATGCTTAGAATCCTCAATGCTTAGAATCCTCAATGCTTAGAATCCTCCATGCATTGCTTAGAATCCTCAATAGTTAGAATCCTCAATGCTTACCATCCTCAATGCTTAGCATAGAAACCTCAATACTTAGAATTTTCAATGCTTAGCATCCTCATTACATAGCTTAGAATCCTCAATGCTTAGAATCCTCAATGCTTAGCATCCTCAATGCTTAGCATCCTCAATGCTTAGCATCCTCAAAGCTTAGAATACTCAAAGCTTACCATCCTCAATGCTTAGCATCCTCAATGCTTAGCATCCTCAATGCTTAGAATCCTCAATGCTTAGCATCCTCAATGCTTAGTATCCTCAATGCTTCGCATCCTCAATGCTTAGCATCCTCAATGCTTAGAAACCTCAATGCTTTGCTTAGAAACCTCAATGCTTAGAATCCTCAATGCTTGGAATCCTCAATGCCTAGCTTAGAATCCTCAATGCTTAGAATCCTCAATGCTTAGAATCCTCAATGCTTAGAATCCTCAATGCTTAGCATCCTCAGTGCTTAGCATCCTCAATACCTAGCATCCTCAATGCTTAGAATCCTCCATGCTTAGCTTAGAAACCTCAATTCTTAGAATCCTCAATGCTTAGAATCCTCAGTGCTTAGAATCCTCAATGCCTAGATTAGAATCCTAATTGCTTAGAATCCTCAATGCTTAGAATCCTCAATGCTAAGAATCCTCAATGCATAGCTTAGAATCCTCAATGCTTAGAATCCGCAATGCTTAGCATCCTCAATCCTTAGTATGCTCTATGCTTAGCTTAGAATCCTCAATGCTTAGAATCCTCAATGCTTACAAACCTCAATGCTGAGAAATTTTAGTGTTTGAAACCTCATTGCTTAGCATCCCAAATGCTTGCAAACCTCAATGCATAGAGGCCTTAATGCTTAGAAACCTCAAAGATTAGAAAACTCAATGCTTGGCTTAGAATCCTCAATGCTTAGAATCCTCAATGCTTAGCATCCTCAGTGCTTAGCATCCTCAATGCCTAGAATCCTCAATGCTTAGCATCCTCAACGCTTAGCATCCTCAATGCTTAGCATAGAAACCTCAATACTTAGAATCCTCAATGCTTCGCATCCTCAATGCTTAGCTTAGAAACCTCAATGCTTAGAATCCTCAATGCTTAGCATCCTCAATGCTTAGCATCCTCATTGCTTAGCATCCTCATTGCTTAGCAACCTCATTGCTTAGCTTAGAATCCTCAAAGCTCAGAATCCTCACTGCTTAGGAAACTCAATGCTTAGCATCCTCCATGCATTGCTTAGAAACATCAATGCGCAGAATCCACATTGCTCAGAAATTTTATTGCTCTGAAACCTCAATGCTTAGCAACCCTAATGCTTACAAACCTCATTGCATAGAGGCCTTAATGTTTAGAAACAACAAAGATTAGAAAACTCAATGCTTGGCTTAGAATCCTCAATGCTTAGCATCCTCAATGCTTAGCATCCTCAATGCTTAGCATCCTCAATGCCTAGAATCCTCAATGCTTAGAATCCTCAATGCTTAGCATCCTCAATGCATAGCATCCTCAATGCTTAGCATCCTCAATGCTTAGAAACCTCAATGCTTTGCTTAGAAACCTCAATGCTAAGAATCCTCAATGCTTAGAATCCTCAATGCCTAGCATAGAATCCTCAATGCTTAGAATCCACAATGCTTAGAATCCTCAATGCTTAGAATCCTCAATGCTTAGAATCCTCAATGCTTAGCATCCTCAATGCTTAGCATCCTCAATGCTTAGCATCCTCAATGCTTTGCATCCTCAATACTTAGCATCCTCAATGCTTAGACTCCTCCATGCTTAGCTTAGAAACCTCAATGCTTAGAATCCTCAATGCTTAGAATCCTCAATGCTTAGAATCCTCAATGCTTAGAATCCTCAATGCTTAGCATCCTCAATGCTTAGGTTAGAAAACTCAATGCTTAGAATCCTCAATGCTTAACATCCTCAATGTTCAGAATCCTCAGTGCATAGCTTAGAATCCTCAATGCTTAGAATCCTCAATGCTTAGCATCCTCAATCCCTAGTATGCTCTATGCTTAGCTTAGAATCCTCAATGCTTAGAATCCTCAATGCTTACAAACTTAAATGCTGAGAAATTTTATTGTTTGAAACCTCATTGCTTAGCATCCCAAATGCTTACAAACCTCAATGCATAGAGGCCTTAATGCTTAGAAACCTCAAAGATTAGAAAATTCAATGCTTGGCTTAGAATCCTCATAGCTTAGAATCCTCAATGCTTAGAATCCTCCATGCTTAGAATCCTCAATGCTTAGCATCCTCAATGCTTAGCTTAGAAAACTCAATGCTTAGAATCCTCAATGCTTAGAAACCTCAATGCACAGAATCCTTAATGCTTAGAAACCTCAATACTTAGCATCCTAAGTGCTTAGCTTAGAATCCTCACTGGTTAGAAACCTGAATGGTTAGAATCCTCAATGCTTAGAATCCTCAGTGCTTAGAATCCTCAATGCTTAGAATCCTCAATGCTTAGCATCCTCAATGCTTAGAATCCTCAATGCTTAGCATCCTCAAATCTTAAAATCCTCAATGCTTAGCATCCTCAATGCTTACCATCCTCAATGCTTAGCATCCTCATTACATAGCTTAGAATCCTCAATGCTTAGAATCCTCAATGCTTAGCATCCTCAATGCTTAGAATCCTCAATGCTTAGCATCCTCAAAGCTTAGAATCCTCAATGCTTACCATCCTCAATGCTTAGCATCCTCAATGCTTAGCATCCTCAATGCTTTGCTTAGAAACCTCAATGCTTAGAATCCTCAATGCTTAGAATCCTCAAATCTTAGAATCCTCAATGCTTAGCATCCTCAATGCTTAGCATCCTCAATGCTTAGAATCCTCAATGCTTAGCATCCTCAATGCTTAGCATCCTCAATACTTAGCATCCTCAATGCTTAGAATCCTCCATGCTTAGCTTAGAACCCTCAATGCTTAGAATCCTCAATGCTTAGAATCCTCAATGCTTAGAATCCTCAATGCCTAGATTAGAATCCTCAATGCTTAGAATCCTCAATGCTTAGAATCCTCAATGCTTAGAATCCTCAATGCTTAGCATCCTCAATGCTTTGCTTAGAATCCTCAATGCTTAACATCCTCAATGTTTAGAATCCTCAATGTTTAGAATCCTCAATGCATAGCTTAGAATCCTCAATGCTTAGAATCCTCAATGCTTAGCATCCTCAATCCTTAGTATGCTCTATAATTAGCTTAGAATAATCAATGCTTAGAATCCTCAATGCTTACAAACCTCAATGCTGAGAAATTTTATTGTTTGAAACGTCATTGCTTAGCATCCCAAATGCATACAAACCTCAATACATAGAGGCCTTAATGCTTAGAAACCTCAAAGATTAGAAAACTCAATGCTTGGCTTAGAATCCTCTATGCTTAGAATCCTCAATTCTTAGAATCTTCCATGCATAGCTTAGAATCCTCAATGCTTAGAATCCTCAATGCTTAGCATCCTCCATGCATTGCTTAGAATCCTCAATAGTTAGAATCCTCAATGCTTCGCATCCTCAATGCTTAGCTTAGAAACCTCAATGCTTAGCATCCTCAATGCTTAGCATCCTCAATGCTTAGCATCCTCATTGCTTAGCATCCTCAATGCTTAGCATCCTCAATGCTTAGCATCCTCAATGCTTAGAAACCTGAATGCTTTGCTTAGAAACCTCAATGCTTAGAATCCTCAATGCCTAGCTTAGAATCCTCAATGCTTAGAATCCTCAATGCTTAGAATCCTCAATGCTTAGAATCCTCAATGCTTAGAATCCTACTTGCATTGCTTAGAATCCTCAATAATTAGAATCCTCAATGCTTCGCATCCTCAATGCATAGCATAGAAACCTCAATACTTAGAATCCTCAATGCTTAGCATCCTCAATGCTTAGAATCCTCAATGCTTAGCATCCTCAAATCTTAGAATCCTCTATGCTTAGAATCCTCAATGCTTAGAATCTTCCATGCATAGCTTAGAATCCTCAATGCTTAGAATCTTCAATGCTTAGCATCCTCCATGCATTGCTTAGAATCCTCAATAGTTAGAATCCTCAATGCTTCGCATCCTCAATGCTTAGCTTAGAAACCTCAATGCTTAGCATCCTCAATGCTTAGCATCCTCAATGCTTAGCATCCTCATTGCTTAGCATCCTCAATGCTTAGCATCCTCAATGCTTAGAAACCTGAATGCTTTGCTTAGAATCCTCAATGCTTAAAATCCTCAATGCCTAGCTTAGAATCCTCAATACTTAGAATCCTCAATGCTTAACATCCTCAATGCTTAGCATCCTCAATGCTTAGCATCCTCAATGCTTAGCATCCTCAATACTTAGCATCCTCAATGCTTAGAATCCTCCATGCTTAGCTTAGAAACCTCAATGCTTAGAATCCTCAATGCTTAGAATCCTCAATGCTTAGAATCCTCAATGCCTAGATTAGAATCCTCAATGCTTAGAATCCTCAATGCTTAGAATCCTCAATGCTTAGAATCCTCAATGCTTAGCATCCTCAATGCTTTGCTTAGAATCCTCAATGCTTAACATCCTCAATGTTTAGAATCCTCAATGTTTAGAATCCTCAATGCATAGCTTAGAATCCTCAATGCTTAGAATCCTCAATGCTTAGCATCCTCAATCCTTAGTATGCTCTATACTTAGCTTAGAATCCTCAATGCTTAGAATCCTCAATGCTTACAAACCTCAATGCTGAGAAATTTTATTGTTTGAAACGTCATTGCTTAGCATCCCAAATGCTTACAAACCTCAATACATAGAGGCCTTAATGCTTAGAAACCTCAAAGATTAGAAAACTCAATGCTTGGCTTAGAATCCTCTATGCTTAGAATCCTCAATGCTTAGAATCTTCCATGCATAGCTTAGAATGCTCAATGCTTAGAATCCTCAATGCTTAGCATCCTCCATGCATTGCTTAGAATCCTCAATAGTTAGAATCCTCAATGCTTCGCATCCTCAATGCTTAGCTTAGAAACCTCAATGCTTAGCATCCTCAATGCTTAGCATCCTCATTGCTTAGCATCCTCAATGCTTAGCATCCTCAATGCTTAGGATCCTCAATGCTTAGAAACCTGAATGCTTTGCTTAGAAACCTCAATGCTTAGAATCCTCAATGCCTAGCTTAGAATCCTCAATGCTTAGAATCCTCAATGCTTAGAATCCTCAATGCTTAGAATCCTCCTTGCATTGCTTAGAATCCTCAGTAGTTAGAATCCTCAATGCTTCGCATTTTCAATGCTTATCATAGAAACCTCAGTACTTAGAATCCTCAATGCTTAGCATCCTCAATGCTTAGAATCCTCAATGCTTAGCATCCTCAAATCTTAGAATCCTCTATGCTTAGAATCCTCAATGCTTAGAATCTTCCATGCATAGCTTAGAATCCTCAATGCTTAGAATCTTCAATGCTTAGCATCCTCCATGCATTGCTTAGAATCCTCAATAGTTAGAATCCTCAATGCTTCGCATCCTCAATGCTTAGCTTAGAAACCTCAATGCTTAGCATCCTCAATGCTTAGCATCCTCAATGTTTAGCATCCTCATTGCTTAGCATCTTCAATGCTTAGCATCCTCAATGATTAGCATCCTCAATGCTTAGAAACCTGAATGCTTTGCTTAGAAACCTCAATGCTTAAAATCCTCAATGCCTAGCTTACAATCCTCAATACTTAGAATCCTCAATGCTTAACATCCTCAATGCTTAGCATCCTCAATACTTAGAATCCTCCATGCTCAGCTTAGAAACCTCAATGCTTAGAATCCTCAAGGCTTAGAATCCTCAATGCTTAGAATCCTCAATGCCTAGATTAGAATCCTAAATGCTTAGAATCCTCAATGCTTAGAATCCTCAATGCTTAGAATCCTCAATGCTTAGCATCCTCAAAGCTTAGCTTAGAAAACTCAATGCTTAGAATCCTCAATGCTTAACATCCTCAATGTTTAGAATCCTCAATGCATAGCTTAGAATCCTCAATGCTTAGAATCCTCAATGCTTAGCATCCTAAATCCTTAGTATGCTCTATGCTTAGCTTAGAATCCTCAATGCTTAGAATCCTCAATGCTTACAAACCTCAATGCTGAGAAATTTTATTGTTTGAAACCTCATTGCTTAGCATCCCAAATGCTTACAAACCTCAATGCATAGAGGCCTTAATGCTTAGAAACCTCAAAGATTAGAAAACTCAATGCTTGGCTTAGAATCCTCAATGCTTAGAATCCTCAATGCTTAGAATCCTCCATGCATTGCTTAGAATCCTCAATAGTTAGAATCCTCAATGCTTCGCATCCTCAATGCTTAGCATCCTCATTGCTTAGCATCCTCATTGCTTAGCTTAGAATCCTCAAAGCTCAGAATCCTCACTGCATAGGAACCTCAATGCTTAGCATCCTCCATGCATTGCTTAGAATCCTCAATGCGCAGAATCCTCATTGCTCAGAAATTTTATTGCTCTGAAACCTCAATGCTTAGCAACCCTAATGCTTACAAACCTCATTGCATAGAGGCCTTAATGTTTAGAAACAACAAAGATTAGAAAACTCAATGCTTGGCTTAGAATCCTCAATGCTTAGCATCCTCAATGCTTAGCATCCTCAATGCTTAGCATCCTCAATGCCTAGAATCCTCAATGCTTAGCATCCTCAATGCTTAGCATCCTCAATGCTTAGAATCCTCAATGCTTAGCATCCTCAATGCTTAGAATCCTCAATGCTTTGCTTAGAAACCTCAATGCTTAGAATCCTCAATGCTTAGAATGCTCAATGCCTATATTAGAATCCTCAATGCTTAGAATCCTCAATGCTTAGCATCCACAATGCTTAGAATCCTCAATGCTTAGAATCCTCAATACTTAGCATCCTCAATGCTTAGAAACCTCAATGCTTAGAATCCTCAATGCTTAGAATCCTCAAAGCTTTGCTTAGAAACCTCAATGCTTAGAATCCTCATTGCTTAGAATCCTCAATGCCTAGCTTACAATCCTCAATGCTTAGAATCCTCAAAGCCTAGATTAGAATCCTCAATGCTTAGAATCCTCAATGCTTAGAATCCTCAGTGCTTAGAATCCTCAATGCTTAGAATCCTCAATGCTTAGCATCCTCAATGCTTAGCTTACAAAACTCAATGCTTAGCATCCTCAATGCTTAACAGCCTCAATGCTTAGCATCCTCAATGCATATCTTAGAATCCTCTAAGCTCAGGATCCTCAATGCTTAGAAACCTCAATGCACAGAGTCCTTAATGCTTAGAAACCTCAATACTTAGCATCCTCAGTGCTTAGCTTAGAATCCTAACTGCTTAGAAACCTCAATGCTTATAATCCTCAGTGCTTAGCATCCTCAATGCGTAGAATCGCCAATCCTTAGAAACCTCAATGCTTAGCATCCTCAATCCTTAGTATGCTCTATGCTTAGCTTAGAATCCTCAATGCTTAGAATCCTCAATGCTTACAAACCTCAATGCTGAGAAATTTTATTGTTTGAAACCTCATTGCTTAGCATCCCAAATGCTTACAAACCTCAATGCATAGAGGCCTTAATGCTTAGAAACCTCAAAGATTAGAAAACTCAATGCTTGGCTTAGAATCCTCAATGCTTAGAATCCTCAATGCTTAGAATCCTCCATGCATAGCTTAGAATCCTCAATAGTTAGAATCCTCAATGCTTCGCATCCTCAATGCTTAGCTTAGAAACCTCAATGCTTAGAATCCTCAATGCTTAGAATCCTCAATGCTTAGCATCCTCATTGCTTAGCATCCTCAATGCTTAGCATCCTCAATGCTTAGCATCCTCAATGCTTAGAATCCTCAAAGCTTTGCTTAGAAACCTCAATGCTTAGAATCCTCAATGCTTAGAATCCTCAATGCCTAGCTTACAATCCTCAATGCTTAGAATCCTCAATGCCTAGATTAGAATCCTCAATGCTTAGAATCCTCAATGCTTAGAATCCTCAATGCTTAGAATCCTCAATGCTTAGCATCCTCAATGCTTAGCTTACAAAACTCAATGCTTAGCATCCTCAATGCATATCTTAGAATCCTCAAAGCTCAGGATCCTCAATGCTTAGAAACATCAATGCACAGAGTCCTTAATGCTTAGAAACCCCAATACTTAGCATCCTCAGTGCTTAGCTTAGAATCCTAACTGCTTAGAAACCTCAATGCTTATAATCCTCAGTGCTTAGCATCCTCAATGCGTAGAATCGCCAATCCTTAGAAACCTGAATGCTTATTATCCTCAATCCTTAGCATGCTCTATGCTTAGCTTAGAATCCTCAATGCTTAGAATCCTCAATGCTTAGCATCCTCAATGCTTAGCATCCACAATGCTTAGAATCCTCAATGCTTGGAATCCTCAAAGCTTTGCTTAGAAACCTCAATGCTTAGAATCCTCATTGCTTAGAATCCTCAATGCCTAGCTTACAATCCTCAATGCTTAGAATCCTCAAAGCCTAGATTAGAATCCTCAATGCTTAGAATCCTCAATGCTTAGAATCCTCAATGCTTAGAATCCTCAATGCTTAGCATCCTCAATGCTTAGCTTACAAAACTCAATGCTTAGCATCCTCAATGCTTAACAGCCTCAATGCTTAGCATCCTCAATGCATATCTTAGAATCCTCTAAGCTCAGGATCCTCAATGCTTAGAAACCTCAATGCACAGAGTCCTTAATGCTTAGAAACCTCAATACTTAGCATCCTCAGTGCTTAGCTTAGAATCCTAACTGCTTAGAAACCTCAATGCTTATAATCCTCAGTGCTTAGCATCCTCAATGCGTAGAATCGCCAATCCTTAGAAACCTCAATGCTTAGCATCCTCAATCCTTAGTATGCTCTATGCTTAGCTTAGAATCCTCAATGCTTAGAATCCTCAATGCTTACAAACCTCAATGCTGAGAAATTTTATTGTTTGAAACCTCATTGCTTAGCATCCCAAATGCTTACAAACCTCAATGCATAGAGGCCTTAATGCTTAGAAACCTCAAAGATTAGAAAACTCACTGCTTGGCTTAGAATCCTCAATGCTTAGAATCCTCAATGCTTAGAATCCTCCATGCATAGCTTAGAATCCTCAATAGTTAGAATCCTCAATGCTTCGCATCCTCAATGCTTAGCTTAGAAACTTCAATGCTTAGAATCCTCAATGCTTAGCATCCTCAATGCTTAGCATCCTCATTGCTTAGCATCCTCATTGCTTAGCATCCTCATTGCTTAGCTTAGAATCCTCAAAGCTCAGACTCCTCACTGCATAGGAACCTCAATGCTTAGCATCCTCCATACATTGCTTAGAAACCTCAATGCGCAGAATCCTCATTGCTTAGAAATTTTATTGCTCTGAAACCTCAATGCTTAGCAACCCTAATGCTTACAAACCTCATTGCATAGAGGCCTTAATGTTTAGAAACAACAAAGATTAGAAAACTCAATGCTTGGCTTAGAATCCTCAATGCTTAGCATCCTCAATGCTTAGCATCCTCAATGCTTAGCATCCTCAATGCCTAGAATCCTCAATGCTTAGAATCCTCAATGCTTAGCATCCACAATGCTTAGAATCCTCAATGCTTAGAATCCTCAATGCTTAGCATCCTCAATGCTTCGCATCCTCAATGCTTAGAATCCTCAAAGCTTTGCTTAGAAACCTCAATGCTTAGAATCCTCAATGCTTAGAATCCTCAATGCCTAGCTTACAATCCTCAATGCTTAGAATCCTCAATGCCTAGATTAGAATCCTCAATGCTTAGAATCCTCAATGCTTAGAATCCTAAATGCTTAGAATCCTCAATGCTTAGCATCCTCAATGCTTAGCTTACAAAACTCAATGCTTAGCATCCTCAATGCTTAGCTTAGAATCCTCAAAGCTCAGGATCCTCAATGCTTAGAAACCTCAAAGCACAGAGTCCTTAATGCTTAGAAACCCCAATACTTAGCATCCTCAGTGCTTAGCTTAGAATCCTAACTGCTTAGAAACCTCAATGCTTATAATCCTCAGTGCTTAGCATCCTCAATGCGTAGAATCGCGAATCCTTAGAAACCTGAATGCTTAGCATCCTCAATCCTTAGTATGCTCTATGCTTAGCTTAGAATCCTCAATGCTTAGAATCCTCAATGCTTACAAACCTCAATGCTGAGAAATTTTATTGTTTGAAACCTCATTGCTTAGCATCCCAAATGCTTACAAACCTCAATGCTTAGAATCCTCAATGCTTAGAATCCTCAATGCATAGAATCCTCAATGCATAGCTTAGAATCCTCAATGCTTAGAATCCTCAATGCTTAGAATCGTCAATCCTTTGTATGCTCTATGCTTAGCTTAGAATCCTCAATGCTTAGCATCCTCAATGCTTAGAATCCTCAAAGCTCAGGATCCTCAATGCTTAGAAACCTCCATGCACATAGTGCTTAATGCTTAGAAACCTCAATACTTAGCATCCTCAGTGCTTACCATAGAATCCTCACTGCTTACAAACCAGAAAGCTTATAATCCTCAGTGCTTAGCATCCTCAATGAGTAGAATCCCCAATGCTTAGAAACCTCAATGCTTAGCATCCTCAATCCTTAGTATGCTCTATGCTTAGATTAGAATCCTCAATGCTTAGAATCCTCAATGCTTAGCATCCCCATTACATAGCTTAGAATCCTCAATGCTTAGCATCCTCATTGCTTAGCATCCTCATTGCTTAGCTTCGAATCCTCAAAGCTCAGAATCCTCACAGCTTAGGAACGTCAATGCTTAGCATCCTCCATGCATTGCTTAGAAACCTCAATGCGTAGAATCCTCATTGCTTAGAAATTTTATTGCTCTGAAACCTCAATGCTTAGCATCCCTAATGCTTACAAACCTGAGTGCATAGAGGCCTTAATGTTTAGAAACCTCAAAGATTAGAAAACTCAATGCTTGGCTTAGAATCCTCAATGCTTAGAATCCTCAATGCTTAGCATCCTCAATGCTTAGCATCCTCAATGCTTAGAATCCTCAATGCTTAGAATCCTCAATGCTTAGAAACCTCAATGCTTAGAAACCTCAATGCTTAGAAACCTCAATGCACACAGTCCTTAATGCTTAGAAACCTCAATACTTAGCATCCTCAGTGCTTAGCTTAGAATCCTCACTGCTTAAAATCCTCAATGCTTATAATCCTCAGTGCTTAGCATCCTCAATGCGTAGAATCCCCAATACTTAGAAACCTCAATGCTTAGCATCCTCAATCCTTAGTATGCTCTATGCTTAGCTTAGAATCCTCAATGCTTAGAATCCTCAATGGTTACAAATGTCAATGCTGAGAAATTTTATTGTTTGAAACCTCATTGCTTAGCATCCCAAATGCTTACAAACCTCAATGCATAGAGGCCTTAATGCTTAGAAACCTCAAAGATTAGAAAACTCAATGCTTGGCTTAGAATCCTCTATGCTTAGAATCCTCAATGCTTAGAATCCTCCATGCATAGCTTAGAATCCTCAATGCTTAGAATCCTCAATGCTTAGCATCCTCAATGCTTAGCATCCTCATTGCTTAGCATCCTCAATGCTTAGCATCCTCAATGCTTAGCATCCTCATTACATAGCTTAGAATCCTCAATGCTTAGAATCCTCATTGCTTCGCATCCTCAATGCTTAGCATCCTCATTGCTTAGCTTAGAATACTCAAAGCTCAGAATCTTCACTGCTTAGGAACCTCAATGCTTAGCATCCTCCATGCATTGCTTAGAAACCTCAATGCGCAGAATCCTCATTGCTTAGAAATTTTATTGCTCTGAAACCTCAATGCTTAGCATCCTCAATGCTTACAAACCTCAATGCATAGAGGCCTTAATGTTTAGAAACCTCAAAGATTAGAAAACTCAATGCTTGGCTTAGAATCCTCAATGCTTAGAATCCTCAATGCTTAGCATCCTCAATGCTTAGCATCCTCAATGCCTAGCTTGGAATCCTCAATGCTTAGAATCCTCAATGCTTAGAATCCTCAATGCTTAGAATCCTCAATGCACAGAGTCCTCAATGCTTAGAAACCTCAATACTTAGCATCCTCAGTGCTTAGCTTAGAATCCTCACTGCTTCGAAACCTGAATGCTTAGAATCCTCAATGCTTTGAATCCTCAATGCATAGCTTAGAAACCTGAATGCTTAGAATCCTCAATGCTTAACATCCTCAATGTTTAGAATCCTCAATGCATAGCTTACAATCCTCAATGCTTAGAATACTCAATGCTTAGCATCCTCAATGCTTAGCGTCCTCAATGCTTAGCATCCTCAATGCTTAGCTTAGAATCCTCAAAGCTCAGGATCCTCAATGCTTAGAAACCTCAATACTTAGCATCCTCAGTGCTTAGCTTAGAATCCTCACTGCTTAGAAACCTCAATGCTTAGAATCCTCAGTGCTTATCATCCTCAATGCGTAGAATACCCAATGCTTAGAAACCTCAATGCTTAGCATCCTCAATCCTTAGTATGCTCTATGCTTAGCTTACAATCCTCAATGCTTAGAATCCTCAATGCTTAGAATCCTCAATGCACAGAGTCCTTAATGCTTAGAAACCTCAATACTTAGCATCTTCAATCCTTAGTATGCTCTATGCTTAGCTTAGAATCCTCAATGCTTAGAATCCTCAGTGCTTAGCATCCTCCATGCATTGCTTAGAAATCTCAATGCGTAGAATCCTCATACCTTAGAATCCTCTACGCTGAGAAATATTATTGCTTGGAAACCTCAATGCTTAGCATCCCTAATGCTTACAAACCTCAATGCGTACAGTCCTTAATGCTTAGAAACCCCAATGCATAGCATCCTCAATTCATACCTTAGAATCCTCAATGCATAGAATCCTCAATGCTTAGAATCCTTAATCTTCGAATCCTCAATGCTTAGAATCCTCAACGCTTAGCATCCTCAATGCTCAACTTAGAACCTTCAATGCCTAGAATCCTCAATGCTTAGAATCCCCCCAATGATTAGAGCCCTTAAAGCTTAGAAACCTCAATACTTAGCATCGTCACTGCATAGCTTAGAATCCTCAATGCTTAGAAACCGTAATGCTTAGCATCCTCAATCTTTAGTATGCTCAATGCTTAGCTTAGAATACTCAATGATTAGAAACCTCATTGCTTAGCATCCTCCATCCTTTGCTTTGAAACCTCATTCCATAGAATCCTCAATGCGTAGAATCCTCAACGCTGAGAAAACTTATTGCTTTGAAACCTCAATGCTTAGCATCCCTAATGCTTAGAAACCTCCGTGCATAGCTTAGAATCCTCAATGCTTAGAATCCTCAATGCACAGCATCCTCAATGCTTAGCTTATAAACCTCAATGCATAGAATTCTCAATGCGTAGAATCCGCATTCCTTAGAATCCTCAACGCTGAGAAACTTTCTTGCTTTGAAACCTCAATCCTTTGCATCCTTAATGCTAAGAAACCTCACTGCATAGCGTCCTTAATGCTTAGAATCCTCAATGCTTAGAAAGCTCAGTACTTAGACTTCTTAAGGCTTAGAAACCTCAAAGCTTAGAATCCTCATTGCTTAGCATCCTCATTGCTCAGCACCCTTAATGCTTTGAAACCTCAATGCATTGAGTCGTTAATGCTTAGAATCCTCAATACTTTGAATCCACAATGCTATGCTCAGAATCCTCAGTGCCTAAAATCCTCAATGCTTAGAATCCCCAAAGATTAGAGTCCTTAATGCTTAGAAACCTCAATGCTTAGAATCCTCAGTGCTTAGCATTCTCAAACCTTGCAATCCTCAATGCATAGAATCTTTATGTCTTAGAATCCGTAATGCTTAGCATCCTCAATGCTTAGCATCCTTAATGATTAGAAACCTCAATTCATAGAACCCACAATGCTTAACCTAGTATCCTCAGTGCTTAGAATCGTCAATGCTTAGAACCCTCAATGTTTACCTTAGAATCCTCAATGCTTAGCATCTTGAATGCTTAGTATCCTCAATGCATAGAATCCCCAATGCTTAGAATCCTCAATGAAAAGAGTCCTTAATGCTTAGAAAGCTCAATGCTTAGAAACGTCAATGCATAGAGTCCTCAATGCTTAGAACCCTCAATGCTTAGAACCCTCAATGCTTAGAATCCTCAATGCTTAGAAAACTCAATGCTTAGAAACTTCAATGCATAGAGTCCTCAGTGCTTAGCTTAGAATCCTCAATGTGTACCATCCTCAATGCTTACAAACCTCAAAGCTTAGAAACCTCAATGCTTAGAAACCTCATTGCTTAGAATCCTCAACGATGAGAAACCTTATTGCATAGAAACCACAAAGCTTAGAAACCAGAATGCATAGAGTCCTTAATGCTTAGCAACCTCAATGCATAGAATACTTAAAGCATAGAAACGTCAATGTTTAGAATCCTCAATGCTTAGAAACCTCACTGCTTAGAAAGCTCAATGCATAGAGTCGTTAATGCATAGAAACCTCAATGCTTAGAATCCTCAATGCTCAGCTTAGAAACCTCAATGCTTAGAAACCTCATGGCATAGCATGCTCAATGCATAGCATAGAATCATCAATGCTTAGAACCCTCAATGCTTAGAATCTTCATTGCTTTCCATTCTCAAAGCTCAGCAGCCTCAATACTTAGCATCCTCAATGCTTAGCATCCTCAATGCTTAGCATCCACAATGCTTAGATTAGAATCCTCAATGCTTAGAAACCTCAATGCTTAGAATCCTTAATCCTTAGCATCCTCAATGTTTAGCATCCTCAATGCTTTGGGTAGAATCCTCAATGCTTAGAAACCTTAAAGCTTTGAATCCTCAATGCTTTGCTTACAATCCTCAATGCTTAAACCACTCAATCCTTAGCATCCTCAATGCTTAGCATCCTCAATGCTTAGCTTAGAATACTCAATGCTTAGAATCCTCGGTGCTTAGCAACCTCAATGCACAGAGTCCTTAAAACTTAGAAACCTCAAAACTTAGCATCCTCAATGCTTAGATTAGAATCATCAATGCTTAGAATCCTCATGGCTTAGATACCTCAATGCTTAGTATCCTTAATGATTGGAAACGTCAATGCTTAGAGTCCTCAATGCTTAGCGTAGAATCCTCAAGGCGTAGAATCCTCAGGGCGTAGAATCCTCAGGGCGTAGAATCCTCAGGGCGTAGAATCCCCAAGGCGTAGAATCCCCAAGGCGTAGAATCCTCAAGGCGTAGAATCCCCAAGGCGTAGAATCTCCAAGGCGTAGAATCCCCAAGGCGTAGAATCCTCAAGGCGTAGAATCCCAAAGGCGTAGAATCCCCAAGGCGTAGAATCCCCAAGGCGTAGAATCCTCAGGGCGTAGAATCCTCAAGGCGTAGAGCCCTTAAAGCATAGAAACCTCAATGCTTATAGTCCTTTATTTTTAGAAACCTCAATGCTTAGAAACCTGAACGCTTAGAATCCTCAATGCATAGAGTCCTTATTGCTTATCATCCTCAATGCTTAGCATCCTCAATGCTTAGATTAGAATCATCAATGCTTAGAATCCTCATGGCTTAGATACCTCAATGCTTAGTATCCTTAATGATTGGAAACGTCAATGCTTAGAGTCCTCAATGCTTAGCGTAGAATCCTCAAGGCGTAGAATCCTCAGGGCGTAGAATCCTCAGGGCGTAGAATCCTCAGGGCGTAGAATCCCCAAGGCGTAGAATCCTCAGGGCGTAGAATCCTCAAGGCGTAGAATCCCCAAGGCGTAGAATCCCCAAGGCGTAGAATCCTCAGGGCGTAGAATCCCCAAGGCGTAGAATCCCCAAGGCGTAGAATCCTCAGGGCGTAGAATCCTCAGGGCGTAGAATCCTCAAGGCGTAGAGCCCTTAAAGCATAGAAACCTCAATGCTTATAGTCCTTTATTTTTAGAAACCTCAATGCTTAGAAACCTGAACGCTTAGAATCCTCAATGCATAGAGTCCTTATTGCTTATCATCCTCAATGCTTAGAATCCTCAATGCTTAGCGTCCTTAATGTTTAGAAATCTCAATGCATAAAGTCCTTAAAGCTTAGAAACCTCAATGCTTAGAAACCTGAATGCTTAGATTCCTCAATGCTTAGAAACCTCAATGCCTAGAATCGTCATTGCTTAGCTCAGAATCCACAATGCTCAGATTCCTCCATGCTTAGAAATCTCCTTGCTTACTCAGTGCTTAGAATCCTCAATGCTTAGCATACTCAAAGTTTAGAAACCTCAATGCTTAACATCCTCAATGCTTAGCTTAGAATCCTCAATGCTTAGAATCCTTAATGCTTAGAAAGCTCAATGCTTAGCATCCTGTTTTCTTAGCTAAAAAACCTCAATGCTTAGAAACTTCCCTGCTTAGAAACCACAATGCTTTGCATCCTCAATGCTTAGCATCCTTAATGCTTAGAAACCTCAATGCTTAAAGGCCTTAATGCTTAGCATCCTCAATGCTTAGAATCCTCAATGCTTAACATCCTCAATGCTTAGCTTAGAATCTACAATGCTTAGAATCCTCCATGCTTAGAAACCTCCATGCTTAGTATCGTCAATGCTTAGCTTAGAATCCTCATTGCTTAGAAACCTCAATGCTTAACATCCTCAATGCTTAGGTTGGGATCCTCAATGCTTAGAATCCTTGATGCTTAGAAAGATCAATGCTTAGCAACCTGTTTGCTTAGCTTAAAAACCTCAATGCTTAGAAACTTCCCTGCTTAGAAACCGCAATGCTTTGCATCCTCAATGATTTGCATCCTCAATGCTTACAAACATTAATGCTTAGCATCCTCCTTGCTTAGAAACCTTAATTCTTAGAAACCTCAATGCTTAGAATCCTCATTGCTTAGAAACCTCAATGCTTAAAATCTTCAATGCTTTGCTTAGAATTCTCAATGCTTAGGAACCTCATTGCTTAGAAACCTATGTGGTTAAAATCCTCAATGGTTAGAAACCTTAATGATTAGAATACAGAATACTTAGAATCCTCAATGCTTAGCTTAGAATCTTCAGTGCTTTGCATCCTCAATGCTTAGCATCCTCAATGCTTAGCTTCAAATCCTCAATGCTTAGAAACCTCAACGCTTAGCATTCTCTATGCTTAGCTTAGAATCCTCAATGTTTAGAATCCTTAATGATTAGAATACTCTGTACTTAGATTCCTCAATGTTTAGCTTAGAATCCTCAACACTTAGAAACCTCAATACTTAGAATCCTCAATGCTTAGCATACTCAATGCTCAGCATACTCAATGCTTAACTTAGAATCCTCAATGCTTAGAAACCACAATGCGTAGAATCCTCAATGCTTAGCTTAGAATCCTCATTGGTTAGAAACCTCAATGCTTAGGAACCTCATTGCTGAGAAACCACAGTGCTTAAAGTCCTCAATGCTTTGAATACTGTTTAAGTTTTTAACTAACATCTCCATCTAAGCAGTTGCATCTGCATTAGTATAGCATGATATTACAACCACTGCATTTTGAACCAGATATGCAACTCAACATTCATTGGCATTCTTTATCTCACTCTGTCAGTCCTCTGAGCTATGCATATACAACTGAGTTTCAAAATTTAAACTGCATACCTATTATATTGCTGCTAATGTTAGCTTCACAGGTACTCATCACAAACTAACCTTGCATTTACTGTAGGGTAAGAACGTTCCCATCCACGATTGTATGCCACACATTCTCAGTCTAGCCTGGCGGCAATATCCAGAGACAGAGTATTGAGACAAATTCCATCGGAATCAAATTAAGACGGAGGACAGCTGGCTAGCAAGGATTACTGCCAAAAACAACTGGGGATTATACTGGATGAGCTGATGATGTAAATAAATTCCCAAAAATGACATTTCTCCTTCTGGGACACACTAACATCAATGTCTCAGCTAACACAAGTAATGCTGTTCTATTGGTCTTTTTTTCCCCACCTTGTTCAACCCAATGAACAAAAACAACTTGCTTAAGTATGGTGTCTACTGCTGGCCACCAAAGTTTAAAAATTTAAACTGGTGAAAAAGCCATTAAGGAACGATAACATGTTTGGTGTTAACAATGTATTAAGAAAATTAGGGAAAATGGATTTTAAGCTAGAAAAGGAAAGATGAACAGAGAAGAAACAACAGTGTTATTGTCTATCTGCTAAACCTATCTACAGTAACTTGACTGCATTCATGTGTGCCTCCATATTTACACTACCCTCCCGCTAGTCTTTGTCTATAAAAGTTCTGTATGAAGATACTCCACCACAGAGCTCAGAGTAGAATCAGTGCTAAGTCTATTATCACATAGGTCATCCTAGCTACAGGTTTAGAAATTAGGTCCAAGAATGCCCTCTATACCACTGAAACCAACTCTTGGATCCTGAGATTGGCTTGAGATTATTTTTTTTCCTGCAGCACCAGGTAATTTCAGGTATCCAAGTATTTCCTACTAGCATGTATTTTCTACTACTAATCATCAGTCCATATGTTTTTCAGTCTATGTGAGAAAAACATAGATTGCCTTGTAGAAACAGTAGAAGATGCAGTCAGCAGATGCAGAAGACACTGGAGATCCATAAAACAGACTGCAACAATATGCTCATTCAGGATGAGCAAAGCAGTGGAACCATTGCCCTAAACTGTCCCATACGTAAAATGAAGTATAGGCAGGACACGAGAGCAGCAGAGACCTGCAGGATAAGTGCTGCAAAGGCAAAGCAAAGAAATCCACAGAGCTATGAAATCCACTGGCTATTTTCTGAGAGGATTTCATCTGAAATGAAATCAGGCAGGAGAAGCAGACTGAGAAAGTTTCCATTGTCATAAAAATATCTCCCTGGGTAATCCACGCTGATGGGAAAAGGAAACTCTGATAATTTATGTGACAGTTTAATGGGATTTTGGTGACACATGATACTTTAGAAAGAATTTGCCCAAATCGGACAGACAGGACTTTAATAAGGTTTCAGCCTCAAAACAGCAATATTTTCACCCTTTATTTTGCATTTTATCCTACACATACACTGCTCACTCATAGCCCATCTATCTCATTTGCAGGGCATATTTCTATATTGTGAGAACAACAACTCCTCTGCACTTTCTGGTGACATTCTCAGCTAGAGAAACCTCTGCCTATCTGAGATCCCTAAAGGGATCAAGCTGACTTTGCATCTTCAGGGCAGAGCAGCAGAGCTTTGAATTCTGAGCCATAAGCTGCCCATGGGCCACATCCCCAGCTCTGTGGATGTCATTAATAGCTTCTCTGTAGAAATCAAGGGTAGCAGATGGACAGTCTGCAGTAGCGATCACAAACAATAGGATGCACCCAGGGCACACTCCAGGAGTAAACGTCTCTCACGCTGACTTACACCTCAACCCATTTCTTCTCCTTATGAGAGACAGCCTTCACCCCAGTGCAGCATTCCCCTGCCCTTCATTGCCATCACTCAGAGAACAGGCACAGTACCAAAAGTAGTTGCTTAGAACACTCAACTATGGCGAAGCCAGGGTTAACAGGACGAAACTTTGCAGAAGTTGAATATCAGTGAATTATATGGAAGAGTTTCCCCCGTGGAGAAGTAGAAGTTAACATTAAATATACATTGCCCTGAGCACTAGAAGCCATTCTGTACATAACAGCCTCACAGAGGCTGGAGACAGAGATAACCCGACAGGCATTTGTTTTCTTACTCATTCCTATGGATCTACCCCTGAAGCCCTTATTTTTTTCTGGAAAAGCACCTTGTGGGAATCTGGGCAGGTGAGGAACGGTGTGCAAATGATTCAATGTTTTGCCCAGTGTTTCTTTACTCCATGAAGCTAAGATCAGCGTGGGACATGAAATGATACCTGTTGGCCCTACGATGGGCGTGGAAAACAGAGCACCTGTCACTATTTCTTTCACCATTGGGACTACCAGCCAAATTTAACAGGGAAACAAGCTGTGTTGTGTAGTCCCTCGAGCTCTTCTGCTCTACGTGAGACACATTCTGTAGTAAAGAGAAGAATTTAAACCCACCTAATCCCACCAGCAGCATAAAGCAGTGCTCATTCTTAAACATGGGTTGTGTCTTTAAGAGGTACAGATCCATCTCTGCCTCTGACTTGAGGTCTTCCTCAGGGAATGGCTCATAAGAAATGAGATATATTAAAAGGAAGTGAAATCAGAGCCTCCCATTATCAAAGGGATAAAATATCAATTTTTTGTCAAGATAAAAAGCATCGTAGATTGGCTCAGATGGGAAAAATTAAATTCTTGGTCTTCAGTTGATTTGATATTTATCACTCCACCGCTCTAGAAATATTCTGACAGGGAATGTTTCTTAAAATATTATCCTGCATTTCTCCTCAGTTAGCAAGCTGGGAGAGTATGAACTTGTGTGTCTTGTTACACCTAAAAAACTCATAGGAAAAGAGAAAAAGGAAAGAAAACAAAGTCTAGAAAATACACCTTCTAACACTTCATTTCACCAAGAGCTTCTCAATAAAGGACCTCAATTGGGGAATCACTGCTGTCCAAGTCTACCTACCCCATATTGTAGAATATCCCAAAAGCAATTCTCTCTTCCCATATAAAGAGACTAATAAGCAAGAACTGTCTCCCAGTTCATAACAATTAATCTTATCTTGACAGCAAGAGCTCAGATGAACTCAGAGAATTGAGTAAGAAATTGAAAGTAGGGGAATAACGTAGAAGGTCTTTCAGGGAGTCCTGCTGCCCACCCTCCAATGGTGAGGACTGATGTATCCTTCAGCCTGGACAAGCTTACTTCTAGATATACAGTGTTGTCTTGATAAAGAATTAAGTGGAATGAGCCAGTGTTTGTGTCTAAAACATGATTAATGGAACTTGATCACGCACGTAAAAAAAAAAAGTGTTTAGGAGAACTGTCAATTCAATGTTAGTGGCTGCTCCTAATCTGTATTCCCCTGGCTAAAGAGCGACTTGGAAACACTGCAGTGTTTTAACAGCTTGTGTTCAAACCCTCAAATCAAAGGCTCCTCAGTAGCTGTTTAGATCATGGACAGAACATCAGTTTTCCAAGAGAACACGGATGAACCTTGGAGCTCACAGGCAAGCTCAGAACTAAGCAATACTTACATATCATCAAGATGATCAGGCAACTGAGATCCTATGGCATAATCAGAATCTCAGCATACTTGGCAGAAAGATAGATAAAGCAAGATTCGCCATTGCAATAAAGTAGATAGCATGAGGAAATTTCAACCAGTGTGTGTATGCCAAGACACTGTGCAGCCACCATGAGATCAGGAAGATCTTCCATTCAGTGAAGAGATTTCTGATGAATCACACCTTTCTACATCAATCACTATTGGGAGTGGAACATCAAGCCAGGAAGACTACTGGGCAGAGGAAAACTGTCTCCTCTTAGGTCTACTAGTAGGAAGGTTGGACAAATGAAATATATATATATATATATATATAATTTTTTGCCCCAGAAGTTGCTACAAAGCATGGAATAAAGGTATACCTGAATAAAGGAGTCAGGTTGTGAAACAGTCTTATCAGCTCCAGAAGGAAAACTAACAGAAGTGAACACAATGTCCAGCACCCAATTGCTTTTCCTTAATAACACGCTATGTATCATTAAAGTGGGAGTTTTCACACAAGAGATCAGTTTGTTCTTTAATTCCTATCTTCATAAGTGATATTCTGTTTTGAATACAATCTCCAGAAGGTTCTTTTTTGTCAAATAATTTAACAGCATGAATGATGGCTGCTGATCAGTTTGAATTTCTGATGCCTACTACAAACAATGCAGACTTACACTATATGTTTGTGAAGCTGATACTGCCTGATATGTTTCTCCAATTCTGGTGCCTCCTTGTATATTCAACCCAACATTTTCCTAGCAGAACTCTTCCAATTTATGTTGCCAAGGAATCCTTCCACTGCAGCTCAGCCATTCTTCACAGTCTGAACAAATCCTTACTTGAAATGAAGCACTTGCAATGAAACAGTTCTATTTCAGAGCATTCGCTGCCACTTCATCTTCCGCTCTGTAAACTATCGGAATGCTTTTAAAGGAAACACTTATTTAAATAAAAGAAAATCCCTGTAAATCACAGTCGTGACAAGCTAACAGCAAGCACTGCAAAGATGATTTATCTTCCTGCTACATCTAACAAAGCTTCGCACATCAACACATTGTTTGTAAAGACTTCTAACTCACGATTTCTAACTACAAGAATATACTAGTAACAAAAACCTTCTTATATCAGTAATCTCTCCCTGTCATCTAATATCCCATCAACCTCAAAATCTGAGAGTCTCCTTCAATTATTTCTGTTTACTGTCTTATCCAGCATGCCTTCTTCATGGATGAAGAAACCAACTATTTAGTCTCACTGCCTGCTTGTAATCCAAATTCATTTCAGAGCTTGCATGCATTAGCTGCATGCTTTAATTTGATTTATTTTATTTGACTTCTATTAAATTACATTTGAGACAGGTTAGCAGATGGCCTCATGGGGAGCATCTCGCCAGCATCACCCCCTGTGCAAACAGCAATTATTGTATCTTAGCTGAGCCCAATTTCAAGTTATATCTTGACAAGCTAACAAATAAGGTCACAGTATCTGCATTGCAAGTAATATCCCAACTGGTGGGAAAGACACTTGACAAGCTTGAAGGTGGGCCCAGAGAGCGTTCTGATTGCAAGGGGAAGATGTAAAGGAAATTAAGCAGCAAGTCACCACTTAAGAGCAGGGATGCTGTTTCAAGTCTATCCACATTCTGCATTGCTTGCAGGCCCGCCACCTATGTTAGTACAGAGACTCCACGTCACTACGTGGATTGCTCATTCACAGTCTGTTAGTGCTAAACACGGGAGATGATGGATAGTGAGGGCACCACAGCCACCGAGGCCCCCTCTTTCTTCATATTTCTCACTCTTCTTTTGCCCCTGGCCAGTCGCTCTTTGTGAAAAACAATTCCTGCACGTTGCATTACCCTCCACGGTGACCCTCGAGCTGTTGTTTTTTTTTTTGCCCTTTCAAAACACTTGACAAAGCTGTCACAGAAGGAGTTCGGCATCTGGAAGCTGTGACAGACACGATATGACCTGATTCATAAAACATAACTAAACAGCTTGGGCTGCCAGAGGCCAGGATTTACAGGACTGCGTTTCAAGAACGGCCTTCAACGCCTGCTCTACCAAACACACTCCTACTCTGACGCAATACAAATTCCCCAGCTCCGATGGGGTGACCTGCAACACTACAAAATGACAGAGCAGCTGAGACACTAATCTTGTTACAGTCTACCCTGTCTCCTGCTGGTCAAGAAGGGGAAGGGATGACCTTGGTGTTGGCTGCACCTTTTACACCAGGCTACAAGGGAAGGGAGTGCTATAAAAATAAAAGACATCATTTTTTTTTTTTCAGAAATGACTCCAGCACAGCAAGTACAAAGGAAACAAATCAAGGCACTGATAGTTTCTGTTATATTATCCCTACAGCCTCACTTTTACAATAAAAGCCTCTCTGCATTTTTATTTCCTGAAGGTGCAACCTGACCGACAGTGTATTTAAGGACTTTCTGCCATCCTATCCATCAACCCTTTTTCCTTCATTTTCCCTTCAATCACTAGTTATAGTCTGTTAGGTGATTGCCATGGTACCAAAAGGCAAACATCATTAAAAATTACACTTTCTTATACCATCAAAACAGTTTGTCAAACAATACAGTTCTTCAGTTCACATAAACTCCCTTAATACAGTCTGTATTCTTCAGTTATAAACACTGTGCCACAGAACCAGCACTGATTGAACCACCTCCCTCACACACTTCCTCGCAAGCAGTACATAGTATTACATAAATGGGTTGACACTCATTGGTCAGGTGGAATGTACACCTCTCCTCAGGACAATCTTACTAATCTACAGAGTACAAACTCCTGTCTTCTTACATACAAGCAGAAAGTACTTATGAGTGGACAGACAACACAGTCTTTCACTTTGTCCGTGTCTGGCCATTTCCCTCACAGGAGGAAGGAAACATGGATCGGGACTCGGCACTCACCCTGCAGCTGTTCTGTGTCTCACTCACACCACACTCACTCTGACATTTAGATCAAAAACCATGGTTTATTCATACTACACAATGCTGACAACGTTTTCTAGCTGGAATCTTAATAACACTCATACTCTGGTCGACCAGTTGCAAACGTTAATGTTTTTCCCAGAGTCGGCTTGACACACGGTACCAAACACTTAAAGCAGATGATAATATTGAACATACAACCTATAAGCCCCGTGATTACAACTTGGAGAACCCAGGCTACCATTTGACAGGCTATCCACTATATCCCATACCCGTAGGAGAGACCAACCTAGGTCCCTCCTATTGCCAACCACCTGGGAGAGAGTACTTGTTCTTGTTTCCCTTCATACGACATACAGTTCCCTTTCATAGGAACTCACCCAAGCAGTCTTCCTACCCCAGTTGGCAACCAAAGCCATGAGCTCACCTCCCTGGGAGCAGCACGTATGGCTGTAAACTGTGTAGGATGTCTCCTCAAGACATATGGGCTCCACTTACCATACACATACCTGGTCCACCTACGGGTGGTCGTTGTCTGTCCCTGCAGTGATCAGGTGAGGAAGGGAATCCTTCAGAGAAATCTCAGGGTGCGCCAAAAGTGTCTCCCTCTCAGCTGGTCCTGCAGCGAACAGAGCTGGTCCCACCTGGGCCGCCAAATTGACTACAGGAATTGAACTCTATAACCTCTATAACTGACACAGTCTCCCATGACATCCTTATAACAAAGCTGAGGAAGTATGGGATAGGTGATTGGACAGTGAAGTGGGTCGAGAATTGGCTGACTGGCAGAGTGCAGAGGGTTGTCGTTGGCGGTGCAGTGTCTGGCTGCAGGGCTGTAACTAGCGGCGTCCCCCAGGGGTCTGTGCTGGGTCCGGTCTTGTTCAACATCTTCATCAACGACCTTGATGAGGGGATAGTGACCACCCTCAGCAAGTTTGCTGATGACACGAAGTTGGGAGGATTGGCTGACACGCCTGAAGGCTGTGCTGCCATTCAGCGAGACCTGGACAGGCTGGAGAGCTGGGCAGTAAGAAACCGGATGAGGTTTAACAAAAGCAAGTGTAAAGTCTTGCACCTGGGTAGAAATAATTGCATACACCGGTACAGGCTGGGGGAAGAGCTGCTGGAGAGGAGCTCTGCTGAGAGGGATCTGGGCATCCTGGTGGACGACAGATTAACCATGAGCCAGCAGTGTGCCCTTGTAGCCAAAAAGGCCAATGGCATACTGGGGTGTATTAAAAAGAGCGTGTCCAGCAGGTCGAAGGAGGTGATCCTCCCCCTCTACTCTGCCCTGGTGAGGCCTCATCTGGAATACTGTGTCCAGTTCTGGGCTCCCCAGTACAAAAAAGACAGGGATCTCTTGGAAAGAGTCCAGCGGAGGGCCACTAAGATGGTGAAGGGCCTGGAGCATCTCCCCTATGAGGAGAGACTGAGGGAACTGGGTCTGTTTAGCCATGAAAAAAGAAGGCTGAGAGGGGACCAGATCCAGGTTTATAAATACCTGAGGTGTGGGAGCCATAGTGGTGAGTCTGGTCTCTTTTCAGTAGTGCGTGGGGACAGGACTAGGGGTAACGGGCTGAAACTTCAGCATAGGAAGTTCCGCATTAATGTGCGCAATAACTTCTTTACGGTGAGAGTGACAGAGCACTGGAATAGGCTGCCCAGGGTGGTTGTGGAATCTCCTTCTCTGGAGATATTCAAGACCTGCCTGGATGCCGAGCTATGCAACGTGGTGTAGGGAACCTGCTTTGGAAGGGGGGTTGGACTCAATGGTCTCTGGAGGTCCCTTCCAACCCCTACAATTCTGTGATTCTGTGAATATCATGGGGTGGTTTGGATGGGGAAAGACTACCCCTTTGAATGACCTTTTGTCAGGGCATGTCCTGGGATTCCTAGGATCCTCAAAATGCAGCATTGCTTCTGTCACTGAAAAATGGGGCCCTGTGTGGGACGGAGGGAGGGTCCATGAGTCCCTGGCCCACCTGACTGAGTATTTCCATGGTCTTAGCAAAGACATACGTACAACTTGAGAATGACAGTTAGCTGCGTTCATGGTGGCATGGCCACTGCTGATGATCTTGAACTGTCTGAACATAACTGAAGAGGCTCAGGCTGATGCAAATCAGCTATTGAATGACAGTGTTGAAAAACTGGAAAGACAGGTGGCAGTTTTGATGGGGAAAAAACCTAATTCAATCATTCTCCTATGGAAGATCAGGAACATCTCTCTGGAAGACCAAGGGGACCCTGTACAAGGGAATCTGTATAAAATGGACTCTGTAAGTGAAGGCACTAAAAGGTCAGATTTTGAGGTTCCATTTGGACTAGATCTATTTGAGATCTGACTGATTGTAACCCAAAAATGAAAAAATAAATGCAGGATAGGCTGGTGGGAGTGCCCTGACCAGTGTCCAACCCCCCAAACCCTGCTGCCCATAATACAGCAGCTGAACTGATGGATATAGTACAGTGGTTTAGACAGAAACCAAGAGAGCATGCCAGCATAGCTGCTCTGGTTATGGGACATGGAGGCAGAAAGCGCTGTGGTGAACGGACTGGAAATTTCAAAACTGACATCCATTACTACTCACCCTGCCCTCAGGCAAAGACTGTATGCTCTGTCCAACATAATGAGAATAGCCATTTGATCAGTGAATGATTTATGGCTGTGTGTCATATAACATGGCCAAATAAGAATGACATACCATTAAATATCAGCCTGTGGTCCTCTATGGAGGACTAACAAAATTATATTAGAGAATTAGGCATGAAAGAGGCAATCTATGAAGATGATTTTGAGAGCCCAGTCAATAAATTTTTCATCAGGAACGAGGGATCTCATCCTACAGCCATCACCTTTACATCAGGATGGGTCTATGTTATCCATACTGAACCCCCCCGTGGCCCTCAGGTGCTGTAATACAACAGGCTGCCCAATTGATGGGGAGACAAGAGTGCCTGCGGCCAGATGCAGGCTCTGAATGGTGGTGGAAAGGACAGAGAACCATCTGCTGCCATGACTTAGGCGTCCAGCCCCTAAGGTAATCCAGTCTGGACCCATTAGGGTCTTGAGACAACAAATGTTTAAAGACCAGATTAGAGCAGGAGTTCAGTTTAAAAAGAACAATGGACAGCATAATCAGGAAAAAATATCTGTTAAACAGGCCCAAGCACTGAGTATTTTCAGTCCAACCTTTTCAGCCAAACTAGATGTGAATGTAACTCAAGAAGGGTCTGGATGGGGGCTCTGGCAGAGCCAGAGTTCTTTGTGAACCCCTATGAGGTTTTGGTCACAGGTTTGGCATGGAGCAGAATAAAGATACATCACAGTTGAAAAGCATTTATTGGCTACCTATTCTACACTACAGGTGGTAGAACCAGTAACTCAGATTTCAGAGGTTATCATTAAACAACAAGGCCAGTCCAGGGGTGGATAAAAGATCTAACACACATCTCTATGATGGGGGTGGCCCAATCACAAGCAGTGGTGCGCTCAGTTGTTCTGCTTGCCTGCTCCTCACGGAGTTTGGAGAAATCTATGCCTGTTGCGTGTTCGAGTGCATGCGCAATGCCATGTGGAGGGTTTATCGCAATAAAGATTGGCGGATTTGCTGCGTAGACCGGTCAGAACTCAGATCTGCGTTGTGCTTCCTCCGGCACCAAACGCCCAACAGTGGCAGTTCCGTGTATTGGCCAGCAGGTGGCAGCAGAGACCACGGAAAGAACGTCTGCGGGACAGACCCTGGGGATCCGTTCTCTTTTGATTATAGGGGAAGAACACAAAGATGGAAGAGGAGGGAAGGGGGAAAAAAAAAAAGAAAAAAAGAAAAAAACAAACCACAGCAAACAAATAAAAACTTCTCCAAACGTAGCAAACGTGAATCTCTGTCAATAAATAAATGAGTAATTGAATTGATGTCCGTTTCCCCTTCCCCCTCTCTCCCCCCCCCAACTTCTGAGATGAAAAAAAACCACCTGGTATCAATTGGACAGATGCACACAGTGAAGCCAGGGATGGTCTGAAACGCAAAGCAGCTGAGCAGCTTTTAGAAGAAAACAGAGTAGTAACAACTTCTGTACCTACATTCACCACTCTGAGATCCTGTCTGGGTCACCCAAGGCTTGTAAATAATCACTGGGTCGGTTCTGATGTCGAGTGATTTGTTGTCAGTTCTCTCATGGTTCTCCGGTCAGTTCTCCGGTGCCAGGATCTGCCACAGGGCATTCTGACCACGGGCATCATGTTTCTACGCTGCCGCCTGCATTTAACAGGCAATGGGACTGCCCAGCATGTGCAAGGCAGCACCTCTTTCACACCACCAGAATGTTTAAGGCTGTTGGGATTGTTGTTAGCGTCCCATTAACACTGAGGCTAGAGATACCCTTAGGATTGACATTACTATTAGCATTACTTTGATGGTGCCCTATCTGGGTCATTTCCAGGGGATGTCAGGAGTAAGGCATAGTGTCAGGAGAAAAAGAACAGACTCTGTTACTTTATAAACGTGATAATAGAGAGAGTTCATTGGAAAAAATACAACTCTTAAATAATACAAAGCATGCTTCTGATTGGATGCAGGCATCATCTGGGCTCTGATTAATATTACTTTTAAGGTAAAGATTATTGTTACCATAATGATTGTTTTTTGGATTATGATCAGGGTTAAGGTTCCTTTTGCTACAAACTTGTAGCATCATTTTTGTTGTTACATTTGGAGTTAGAGACCATTTTAGAATCAGGGTAAGGGTTAGGATTAGAGTTACATTGCGGGTTATTGCTGTTATCTTTACAGCTCCTGTGAGGGTTGGGGTCTGGGTCAGGTGTTTAAAAATGAAATGAAAAAAGAATTAAAAAAATATATTGAAAGCTTCAGATTTCCTTAATCTTTGTGGGAATCATATAATGTGCAACTCAGATCTACCTCTTCGTGCAGTGACTGCCTGTAAATTTGCTGGAGCCTAATATAATATGGCCTTGTGCTTTCCACTAACTCACCTTCATTTCATTTTCATTACATTTGCTTGGTAGTCAGATTTTGGTGTGTGGATATTTTAAAACAATCTAACTGACATTAGCAAAAAATTAAAAATAAAATTAAAAAAAATGCACAACAGCATCGTATCAATTTTTATAGATAAGATAAAGAAGAGCAGTTTCCCTTAGTTTTCTGTGCCTCTTTACTTTCTTACCCTCTCCCCTTGTGTGAGAAACTCTCAAAGTCAAAGATTTCTAGTTAGGCAAAGATGGCAGCGATAGCAGCAGTGCTTATTCATTATTGCAATACTGCGCGCACATCCCCTATTGGCAAGGGAGAAACTGCACACCAGTCAGTGAAATCAATTCTGTTGTATGCCCTAAACCCAATGCAGGTGATGCTCTCATGGCTCTCATTGGTTGAGCATCTCAGGCTCACAGACTCCTCGAGACTGTGGCTAGGATTCATTTCCATAGAAGGTCAATTACCAACCTCTTGTTTTTAGGTCTGCCTTGTACTTTTCTGCGGACAGAGAAGGGCAATGTTTCCAAAAGTCAGTACATTCATTCTGTCCTGTGCTGGGCTCTACCCACCCTGTATTTATCTTGTGCTTGTCTCAATTCTCCCCATGTCAGAATGCCCCCAGTCTGAACTTAATTCTGTTCAGCAACTTTCTTGGTGGAAAAACTACTTATACAGCTGTTTTACAAGAGGGTTATACATTCAGTTAGGGCCTACACTATGTACTGAAAATACTGGAAACTTCCACTGCAAAAACACAATCTACCTCTCCCATCTGTGCAGCCTTGCAGACCCAGAGCATGCCAGGTTATTTCTGCTTTCATAGCATTTGCATGCTGTAGGGTGAGCACAAGGTTCTGCTGCTTGATTCTTCTGCAAGAGCTGCCTACCGGCAAATGGTTGCAGGGATGGAGGATGTGACAGAAAGCATTTGTCTCCACAAGAGCAGAGTTACATTCAGTGCAGAGTGTGAGAGTCAGGTTGGTGTGGAAAAGCACTGACACGCTGGGGATGATGCAGTGCTCACATGTCTAACACTCACAGACATTACTGTCAGAAGGATGGTGCTGTGTTGTGCTTCTACCTTTGGCAGCCCCTGGAGAAATGCTATGGCACACAGAACACCTTTGTATTGCACTGACTGCTGCCATGCAGCATGGATTTAACACACCAAATCCAGAGGAGCATGACTGCATCTAACTGCCCTGAGAAAAACTACTGTAGCTGAAGAGATGAGGAGGCAGCTGCTCATCTGCAGAACAAGCAGTACTGCCAGACATTGGGCCAGGTGAGCACCTCCTGCTGCAGCGTGATGATGACAGGGCTGGAGATGATCTGCAAAGCCAGCTTAAAAGTGGGAGACGTGAGTCAACATGGCAGGAGGACAGAGGTGTTAGGGAGCAGCCAAGGCATCAAAGAGTATCAGAAGGCTTTGAAAAGTATCACAAAGTGACAGCCAGGAAGACTGGGATTATCATGAGCAGCAACCTGGATGCTAGAGATTATTTGCTCCCATACAAAATGGTAGAGATCTTGCTGCAGACATCCCAAAGCCAGGCAAAATGGGAACCCAGAGCTCTGCCTGCACGAACCCCACAGCCATAGCATTGCAAGCTGAGCTGCCTTGCTGTTTGTTGCATTCATCCCAATCCCTGTGATTGAAGACTCAGAATGCAGTCGAGGCGATGATTGAGCATGAGAGTGACTTTATTCAATAAAAGACAGGAGGGCTTGAGAGGTCAAGGGTGAAGATGGGACTCCTCTTGTCAAGATGAGAGTGGCTCAGAGCTGGTGCTGCTGCCTGGTGCCTGGGACTGGCAGCCTGACTCTAAGTCCCCATCTAAGATGCTCAGCTTCACCTCACTGATGCTGCCCTGCTCCTGCATGGTGGTGCTGCTGCTGGGACACTCGGGCTGTGCTTGGGATGGGCAGCACTGCAAAGGCGCTGGGTCACAATCCAGGCAGGTGACTGCTGTGTCTGGCAGGCTCAGGTCAGGAGCTTCAGCAGAGCCAGGAGATATGAGAGCATGAACGTGGATGAGCCCCTTGTGTCCATCACTGTTACCATGTGGAAGGCTGTCATCCGAATTGCAGCGATTCATGCTTAATAAGAACTCTCCATTGATGGAAAGACACTGCTTGGTTTGGATCTTTGGGGTTGACAAGGGCTCGAATCACCTAGGAAGGCATAGAAACACAAGGGTTAGTTTCAAACATTTGCAAGTTGAATCATGAAAGGTTGTTGATACTTGGTAATAGAGTGGCGGCAGGAAGAAGCAAGTAGGCTTGAAGCAGCATAGCCACTGTCTTGAAAGTGATCCTCATTCAGGTCCAGCTCGTGTGTTGTTTCACTGTAATCTGCTTCTTTGGGTCTACCTAGTGGGCAGCAACACTCGAGCTGTTACTGATATCATTGAAAAGAACTGGAGACAATTGTTCTATTCCTAAGAGCTTCAAGGTGCCTAGAAGCACAAATAGAAACCAGCAGTATTTCATCACTTCACCAAAAGGAAGGTCAAACACCTGAGCTGTGAAGAGCAGTTACAGAACCTATGCATAAGATCACACCAGACATACTTTGTTCTAACAACAGTTATGGCACATAGTCCATTTCCTTCAATATTCCCAAAATGAAATGATGTGGAGCATTACAGGGAAAGAAACACTGCACACAGACACTATGACCCTGATTAGATTCAAGCAGCAGACTTAAAACAAGTCAGAGTTTTTGATTCCAGGATATTTCAGGACCTATCGTGTGAAATTCAGTTACACAACAGTGCCTAGGTGCCTGCGTTTCAAGCAACTTTCAGATCACAGCCATGTAAAATAAAAACAAATTCAGTGCAGAAATAGCAAGCCTGTACCTTAATACTCATGAGATTATCCATTTTTTACAGCATTCTGACTAAGTTCTAAAACTTGCTCATCCCAGTTCACTTCAACAAGTTCCACCAGTTCAAGCAATGCAGTTCTGAGATCCGGTGTATGTTAGGCAGATACAATTGAACAGTGCAGAAATAATCTCTGACAGCTTTAAGAGCTCTGTTCTGCTTACAAACTCTCAGTCCAAAACTATTCACAGTTTTAAGGAAATGAACACCTGAAGCAGTTGGATCATCTGCCATTTGCCGCATTCTGCTTCTTGGCATCATGATTAGCACAAAGGGTTTTCTGCTGTCCTGCAGAGATGGACAAAGTCCTGCTTACAAATGGACCAGGTTTCAGTGTACAGCAGAGTTTGTACCAGACTAACAAGCCACGTCATTCAATTCATGTGCTCAGGTTGTTATGCACTCCGAAAGGAAACAGAACTAACTGTTGGATTCTGAAGGCAATCTGTGGGGTCCTACATTACCTCCTGATTCTGGAAGAGGAAATTCTAATAGCAAATGCAGAACTTTGATCTTTGTAGACATGAGAAGAGCTGGCATTTAGGAACATTCATTTCAGGGAAATCAAATGATGTGTCTATATTTTTACTACAGATAGTATAGGGAGCAGCCAGTTGAAGAACCAGATACAAAAAAATCCAGCCCATTGGCAGGAAAATACTTCTCCTTAAATTCTGTATGCTATCATGGTACAGAATTAGGCTACAGTGCCACATAGGCCAACCAAGCGTAGAACCAAATCCACAAAATACTGGTAGACAAAGCAGCAAAAACAGGGACAATATTCAGCAGACTGTGCTGTGGCCTTTCTACCCACAGCTCAGCATGTTCTGCCATCCGAAAAGCAAGGCCTCTTGTCAAGCTCAGCTATTTCCCTTCTCAGTGTATTCTAGCACCACTGATACCCACTGGTATCCTCCTGTAGAGTGCCATCATATTGTCATCATCCAAAGGAAAAACCCACACAGCAGAGCATACAGCACTACACCCATGCTCCAAATATCCGCCTGAGAAACAAAAAGACAAGCTTACAAACCTGAAGCACCTCAAATGGCTTCCTGACAGACTGGATTGTCTGCCCTTGCCAAAGCCCACATATAGCCCATGAAAAGCTGGCTCTTTCCCTCAGGAAATAAAACCTTATCGTCCCAGAGAAAGCATATAACCCTCATTCAATTGCCCTTCCACTCAGCTTAGAGCACTACTAAAACCAGCATCTTCACCTTAGCTCATCACACTGCTGCAGTTCCTTTTACAAGGATTTCACTGGCAAAAATGAAATCAAAGCCGTCACAAGGGATTTAGCACAGTTACGTGTTACTGGCTACGAGAGCTGTCAGCACAGTCACCTGTCAGGCTTTGCTGCTGTTCGGTTCTCTTTATGTAGAGGCACAACAAGGTTCAGACACAGTGCAGTTCTCACTTTGACTGTAAAGAAAAAGGAGGCTTGAAAAGCAGCGTGTGGAAAACAAAGAAACAAGAATTAGAACAACAGTGGGGCCATGGCACTTGTAGGAATTGCTCCGCCTTTAACAGCGATTCAAGAAGTACGAGGGCATCCCAAACCAGACCAGTTTGGACAGATTAACAACTGCAAGTAGTGGGTTCCAAAATTCCAGACATGAAATCAAAGCTGGAAAAACTCTTCACATTTTCATCTCTCAGTTTTTAGTTCATTGTGCATTACAACGGAAACAATTCTTCACATACAACTTGGAAGCTAAAGACAAGTCTGACAAAACAGACTGCACAGAAATGATGGATAATTAACAGAGCAAATTGCTCTTTCAAACACTTAGTAATAGAAAGAGATCTCTGAAGTTGCTGTTCTGTAGAGCCCCAAAGCAGTCGCTTGAGGCAGTTCAGGATTAGCCTGAGACAAACCAGCCAGCTGTGTGAACTGAGACCAATTGCACTTTTCTAGTCTGTGGCCACTGACAGCTTCTGAGAGCTACCAAGCGATGCAACCTAGCAGAATTCAGAAGGGAAACCAAGAGAGCCTACCTAAGCTCCACTGCCTTTAAATGCTCTGTGGAGAGGGAAGGGAAAGAGGGGAAAACAAACACCGCTCTACATCCCTCTGAGCCAATAGACACTTTGCCCTGGATTAGCTCTGGTGCTGCATAAGCTGGGCTTCCAGAGCATGTGTTCAGGCGGTAATCAAGGCCTGCCTGGAATAACACAAAAAATAGAGAGAAACGTTTGCTTTAACAGAGTTTATGTCTTCTGGTCATAACACTTGAGAAGCCTCAGAGGCTTCTTCTCCTGTGCATATTTTCATTCATCTTAGAGTTTGCTTTCATTCAATGTGACCTCTCTAGGCAAATATTGTCTAAGACCATGAGCATCACATAAATGCGCAGATCTCAAGCTGCTCACTTATCTAGTACCCTTCGCATGATGCTTTATTTTCCTCAGCTGATCATCTAGATTGTGTCTGTTGATTGTGCAACAACAGCCTGTTGATCTCGATTACCTGTGAGAGGCTCTAACTTTGGCCAGGAAAAATCATTTGAGGATAAGTAATTATCTGGGACTCAGTAAGTCTTCCCATGCTTTCATAACAGCAGAGATACACACACACACAAACTCGTGGAACCTCACTGCTTTGAACAATCCTGTGCACACTCACGTGTGTCATGCACTGATTTCCCAGCCAGTCCTCATAGGGTCTCTTACTTAGGACGGGAGTGTAGGGGAGCAGCCAGAAGCTGTTTGCATTCCCTGCTGTCTGCTGGGCAGCTTTGCTGGAGATGCTTGGGTTGCTTTGTTTTTCCTTGGGAGGTGGGAAGGAGCTTTGGGTTGGAGGCACATCCCGTGCCAGAGCATCCCAATGGCACGTGTGGGGCACTGATCTGCAGCAGATGAAGGGGAGGAGGTCCCAGCACAGCTCTGCACCATGCTCTGCCACACTGGGCAGCTTGTTCCTGGCTCAGCAGCGTCATCAGACAAGAAGCAGGGAAGGAAATCAAGGATGGGGGGTACCATCAAACGCAGTTAGTGCATGCCTGTGCAAGACAAACAGACCCAGAGCTTGCAGGTTGTTCCTGCTTTTGTAGCATTTGTGTGCTGTAGCTGAGCAAAAGGTTCTGCTGCTTGAATCTTCTTCTGCAAGAGCCACCTACCGGTAAATGTCTGCGGGGATGTACTCGGTGTGCACGTCTGAAGCCATTTGAGAACCTAGTCGTTCTTGCTGCAGGACCCCTGTCTTCTGTTAAAAGCTGAACGGTCCCCAGAGCACCTGTTTCCATCAGCTACCACCATCCAAAGCAGCCAGCCTTCTTACAGTCACCTGGCCCAAACATCCCTTTTGCTCTACACTTGATTCCTGCAAGAGATGGGAGCTCGGCACGCACACCATCCTTCCAACACCCCATCCCTGCAGCAAGGGATCACAGCGCTGGCACAGCTGAAACAAAAAGGGTGTGCGAGTTTCCTGTTAGCACTCAGTGTGAACCAATCTACCACTGAGCAACACCGTGAGTCCCCACTCACCTCAGCACAGGTCAACCTGTAACCCCAACCTTCCCCTATCCATGTGCACACGCACACCCATTCACCACCCTGCCTGCTTTGCACACCCCCATGCACACTCTGCATCGTGTGCCCTCCTTTGCATTCACAGACGTGTGCAAACCATCCCTGGGAACACCTACGTGCCTACACCTTCCACAAACACCCCTTTGTGTGCACCTGTGTGCAACCCAACTCCTCAGCACACGCACGCGTTTGTGCCACCCTGTCCATGCACTCACCACGTGCCCTCCAGCAACCAAGGATTGCAGAGATGCTCCAGACTGTGCCAGAGATGGAATCTCAGAGTGCTGGGACATTATTGATCACTAAGGAAAACACTTGGAAGCATATTCAATCTGCAGAAGCTGTAATTACTGGGCACAGTTAGCTTTCCTATGGCTCAGCTGGAGGAGGCGGGTGCTCTCATACATCTGAGACACTCGCACAATGTTGGGATCATTCTGATGGAAACTATGTCTTCAGATATCATGGTTAAAACCATCCAAGATGATCATGCAGAGCCTTAGCTCTTGAGCAGCACTTCCTCCCCACCCTTCACTACTCCAAGCAGCTCCAACAAACTTCTCAGAAGAAATCCAGGCCAGCACAGACCTGGCAGACCAGAACCAAGTGCAGCTTGTGGGACGGCAGTGCCCACTCCTTGCTTCCACCCTGCTCCAGCAGGTTAAGGAGTCTGAGCATCACTGGCCTTTGACAACTCAAGACTTTCAGCACCTCATGCCAACATTTCTCACTAAGATACACCTAAGGCATTGAATTCTCTTCTCACTACCTCCTCCCAGTCCTCCCCTAGGAACAGAAAACATTTAGATTCTACAGCAAACTACAGCATCTACCCTGCAAGAGCACACTGAACCACCTGCAACAATGAAACATGGTTTTGGAGAGTGGGTCTGAAAACACACCTTTAGACAGCTGTCTCCCTGTAGCCAAAAGGAAACCAAGTAGCAAAAGTAGAGTCCAGCCTGAAACATGCCCATGCTACTAGCCCAGGTTTTTCACAGTCAATGCAGAATCCATCCTGTTCTTGAGGTAACAAATGACCAGTGGGTCTCCTCTTGCTCCACCCCTTCTCCTTCAAAGCCAGAAAAAGAAAAACAGGTAGAAGAAAACCCAGACGTACCTTTCCACACACAGAGCAGAAAGTGGAACAGCAGTTGTCTCCTTCCTGAGACATGGTGGGGAGCATCCCAGAGGAAGCCCAAGTTCTTTGCTTCTCTCCACAGGGACTTCAAGCACTCTTGGCAAGAGCTGCTTTGGTTCTTTCTTCAATTGCTTCCATCACCAGAATCTCCTTTGGAAAAGGAACCCGAATGAAAGAATCAGCAAATGAAAAAGAATGAGCAATAGCCACTTTACCAGCTTTCTTCTGACACTCAATTTAGACTCTTGACTCGGGCAAGGTCTTAAAATCAACTGGTTACAAGAACTGTCCCAAAATATATCCAGCTTCTGTACAGCTGCCATTCTTTCTGACAGCGAGTGTAATCACAGAATCATAGAATGGCCCGGGTTGGAAGGGACCTCAAGGATCATGAAGATCAATCACCTCCCTGTCCCTGCTGGCCATCCCCTCTTCTGATGGAGCCCAGGGGACCATTTGCTCTCTGAGCTGCAAGAGCACGCTGATGGCTCACGTTCTGTTTTTCATCCACCAGGACCCCCAGGTCCTTCTCTGCGGGGCTTCTCTTAAGGACTGCTCCTCCCAGGCTGTAGAAATGCCTGGGATTCCTCCAGCCCAAGTGCAAAACCTTGCACTTTGCTGTGTTCAACCTCATTAGATTCACCTAGGCCAACCTCTCGGTTGAGCTCCCTCTGAATGGCATCCCTTCCTTCCACTGCGTCAGCCGCACCACTCAGCAAACAGCAGAAGGTGCACTCCATTGCATCATTGGTGTCTCTGATAACCATGTAAAAAAGCACTGGTCCCAAGACAGACTCCTGGATGACACCACTTGTTATCGGCCTCCACCTGGACATAGAACCATGAATCACCACCCTCTGTCTGTGGCCTTTCAACCAATCCCTTATCCACCAGGTGGTCCACCTGTCAAATCCACATCCCTCCAGTTTAGAGATAAGGATGTGGTGGAGGGCCATGTCAAAGATCTTGCTCAAGTCCAGGTCAATGACATCTGTTACCTTCCTTTTGTCCACAAATGCCGTCACTCCATCATAGAAGGCCACCAGACTGGTTAGGCATGGCCTTCCCCTGCTAAAGCCACGCTGCCTGTCTTGGATCACATGCTCATTTCTTATGTGATCAAGCATGTCTTTGAGGCAGATCTGTTCTTCACCATCTACATCAGTTACACATTTGAATCAAATAATTGGTGTTCCTGTCACCAAGAAAACCTCTTTGTCTTCTACTCCTGCTGCACTTCTGTGCTTTCATCAGAAGCAAAGGAAGAGACCACCTCCTAGATCCAAATTTTAAGAAACCAACACCCAATAGGTGTCATCTGAAGTAAAATAGCAGAGAAATTAAGATGACTCTTCTGCATCCAGCTTGGATCACTCCCTCACTCAGGCACACCACCATCAGATCAAGGAGATGCTGCCTTCAGCTTAGAGACTGTATGGGAAATCACAGCTTGAACCTCTGATTAATCAGCTGAGGCAAGTATTGGGTCAGCTGCGGGAGCACAGGTGAGAGTAATCTAGCTGTGCTCCCAGAAGGGGTGGACCTCGACTCAACCTCCTCTGAGACCTCATTTAAAGGCTGACCACCACTGAGACAGCATGTCTTAGAGATTGCTCCCTAGTTGAGGCTGCCTCAGCTTTCTAGTCAAGGTATCGATATTGGTGAGTTTCCCTTTGCTAATAACCTTAGGCTATTTACCACCATCTTGGTTAATATCTTTTTATTAACCACCCTTACAGAGACCATAAGGGTTTGGGCTTCCAAACTCTCAGCAAGCATTTGGATCAGCCAGCTTCCTGCCGAGGAGCCCCCTGCATCACTGCTGCCTATTCTGGTACCGGACCCGCAGATGCTTCAGAGCTCATTAGCATGGACTTCCTTCCTCCCCTCAGCAGCTGCTCCTGCACTCACCTTCATTCCTACTCAGATACCGGCCGCTTCCAGCACCAGCTGACCTGCAAGACACAGAAAGGAAAGGTGGGAGTCATGCAAACGCACAAGCCCAAGGCTGTGTCACCACCACACATGGCAGCCTCGGGAAGTCAGCTGAAACTACAGCCTTTGTCAGAATGGAAACAGGCACCGTCAATTAAGTGTGACCTCTGAACTCATTGCCACCATCAGAAATAGGCACTGAAATCGCTCACTTCACTGCAGCTGGTTAACTCCAAATTCTTTTGCTTTTGGGAAAATGCGGACACGGAATTGAAGGACACCAGAAAAACGACATCTACTTCATTGTAGGTGGTTAAGCTTGGAAGCAGGACTTGAGCAAGAAATGCTTCTCAGCTCCTTGAAAGGCACTAATCCTGACCTCTGCCACAGGTGGCTGAGTGACACAAAAGTTGAGCTGCCCATTCAGAAGCACATGGAGCAGGCCATCGAGCGGTTACATACCAACACATGAACAGGCACTTTCCCATTGGAAGGGAAATCCCTTCTCCCTGCCATGCCATGCCCACACCGCTCCTCAGGGCTGCACTGACAGCACAGACAGAATTGAAACATCTTTTGTCATCATTGTGGTTTTTCACAGACCCAGACAATGAGATACTGGGTTGCTGTGTGGGTTCCCAGGCGGCACTGCCATTTCCAAGCCATTGCTTCCTAGGGGCACAGAAAGGAAAACGCCTGAACAAAATTTCACCCAGAGATTGCTATTTTACCATTCTTCCATGCAAAACAGGAGGACAGTACAGCGGATTTGTGCAGCTGCATCAACACCCTGGGTGCTAAAGGAATGCAAAGACAGAAATATCAAAACTACAAGGAGGGAAGCTATGTTTAGTAATATCTTTTCTCATTTACAACAGGCAGTTGGCACTACTAAAGGAAAATCCCAGGCCTCAGGTTCTGACAGTGCGACAATCTGGCACGGACTCAGATGTGAGTGATCCAAATGGTTTATTCCAGGTTCTAATACCACTTCTGTGAATTCACACGTTTTCTCTCTTAACTTTCCCACAGCCTTCACATGTCCACAGAACATCCCACAAACTCTCCTTTACGGCGCACGTAGGCACTCATCCCACCAGAGCCATCAGTCATTCCTAGCCATGTGCTTCCCCTCCAGTCACGGACAGTATCACACGGCCATCATGCATCTTAAATGACTTAGTTTTTCTGTTCTTTCTGGAGGTGTCCTTGGTTCCTAGCCTTACCTTCTCATGCCGTTCATCTTCCTCTGCAGCTCCTGCTCTGAAGAGTCTTCTTATGTTCCCACATGACAGGAAGAAAATGAAGACACAACCCCTGCCACCAAGGTCAGCTCTGCAGCACACGTTACCTGAGGAGCACTTGGCTACTCATGCAAACTGCACAGTGCCAGGAAGATTGTTACATGTTGCACTTCTTCTTCTCCTGGCTCAGAAATTAAATTTTCTACCTAGAAAATGGAAAACAAACAAACAAGCAAACAAAAAACAACAACAACAAAAAACACCTCACCTGACATAAAGGAGACATGATTGTTACTATGGAATTCCGGAGGGCAAGGTATTTGCCCTCTTTATGAAGAAGCTGACTGCAAAGGACTAAGAACAGCCACGATCACGTTGAGAACTTGCGGGTAAAATTCGGGACTGAACCAATAATGGGCTTCTGGAGGTGAGGGTCTGCTCCAGGCCGCCTGGTCAAGGGAGCCTGTTGATGGGCCCTGCTTACTGCAGCTACCAGAAGCACCGCGCTCACTGACTCTCAACTTGATGGGGGATTCCAGTCAGGCTGGGAAATCAGCATGGCTGGCTGCAAGCTGTCTGAGAGACTGCTGGACTGCACTGGGAATAACTTTGTGGGCCAAGCATTAAGCACACCAAGCAGAAGGGAAGGTATTGGACAGACCGACCAGAGGTCAAGCGTTGCTGGACCTGCTGCTCACCAACGCTGAGGAGATCATCAAAGGCGTCAAGGTTGGAGGCTGCCTGGGCTCCAGCGATCATGCCCTGGTTGAGTTTGTGATCTCAAGCGATGTGGGCCTGGCAAAGAGCAGGACCAGGATGCTCAACTTTAGAAGAGCAGACTTCAAGCTACTCAATGGAATGCTGGCCAAGATCCCCTGGCGCGCTGCCCTCAAAGATAAGGACGTTGAGGAGAGCTGGCTACTGTTCAAGGATGCCCTCCTGGCAGCACAAGAGGTCTCCATTCCCCTGATTAAGAAAGTGGGCAGGAGAGGTAGAAAACCGGCATGGCTCAGCAAGGACCTGCTAAGAGAACTGAGGGTGAAGAAAGGGGTGTACAAGCTCTGGAAACAAGGCTGTGTCACCCGGGAAGAATACAGGGATGCCGTCCGAACTTGCAGATGTGGGATCAGGAAAGCCAAGGCTCAGGCAGAACTGAACTTGGCGAGGGATGTGAAAAACAACAAGAAAACCTTCTACAGGTACATTGGCCAGAAGAGACAGGCCAAAATGGGCGTGCCTACTCTGGTAAATTTAAAAGGAGAAATGGCTTCAACAGATGAAGAGAAAGCTGAGGTGCTGAATGAGTTCTTCACCTCGGTCTTCACTGGTGGCCAGGATTCTAGTCTTTTTCACGTCCCTAAGTCTTGCACCCCCATACCTCCATGTGGGGACCAAGGAGGTAAATCCCTCCCCACTGTAAGGGTAGAGCAAGTCCGAGAGTGCCTCCTTAGACTGAATGAGTATAAGTCTATGGGGCCAGATGGCGTGCATCCCAGGGTCCTGAAGGAGCTGGCTGAGGTGGTTGCTGAGCCGCTCTCCATCATATTTGAGAAGTCGTGGCTGTCAGGTGAGGTCCCGGATGACTGGAGGAAGGGTCACGTCACTCCCATTTACAAGAAGGGGAGCAGGGACGACCCGGGTAACTACAGGCCGGTGAGTCTCACCTCTGTGCCTGGGAAGATTATGGAACAGATCCTCCTGGACAACATGCTTGATCGCATAAAGAACAAGCATGTGATCCGAGACAGCCAGCATGGCTTCACCAGGGGAAGGTCATGCTTAACTAATCTTATGGCCTTCTATGATGGAGTGACGGCGTTGGTGGATGAAGGGAAGGCGACCGATGTCATTTACCTGGACCTGAGCAAGGCCTTTGACATGGTCCCCCATCACATCCTCATCTCCAAATTGGAGGGAGGTGGATTTGATGGGTGGACAACTAGATGGATAAGCAATTGGTTGAAAGGCCGCAGACAGAGGGTGGTGGTCAATGGCTCTATGTCCAGGTGGAGGCCGGTAACGAGCGGCGTCCCTCAAGGGTCTGTCTTGGGACCGGTGCTCTTTAACATCTTTATTAATGACATCGATGAGGGAATGGAGTGCACCCTCAGCAAGTTTGCTGATGACACCAAGCTGAGTGGTGCAGTCGATACGGTGGAGGGAACAGATGCCATTCAGAGGGACCTTGACAGGCTGGAAAGCTGGGCTCGGGTGAACCTAATGAGGTTCAACACGGCAAAGTGCAAGGTTTTGCACTTGGGCCGGAAGAACCCCAGGCACCTGTACAGGCTGGGAGGAGTTGTCCTTGAGAGCAGCTCGGCTGAAAAAGACCTAGGGGTCCTGATAGATGAGAAACTTAACATGAGCCAGCAGTGCGCTCTGGCAGCCCGGAAAGCAAATGGGATCCTGGGCTCCATCAGGAGAGGGGTGGTCAGCAGGGATAGGGAGGTGATCGTCCCTCTCTACTCTGCTCTTGTGAGGCCCCATCTGGAGTACTGTGTCCAGGTGTGGAGCCCTCAGTACAAAAAAGATATGGAAATTTTGGAAAGGGTCCAGAGGAGGGCCACAAAGATGATCAGGGGGCTGGAGCACCTCCCCTATGAGGACAGGCTGAGGGAGTTGGGTTTGTTCAGCCTGGAGAAGAGAAGGTTGCGAGGTGACCTCATTGCAGCCTTTCAATACCTGAAGGGAACTTACTCCCAGGAGGGGAGTAAACTCTTCGAAAGGGCTGATAATAGCAGGACTAGGGGAAATGGTTTTAAGTTGAAGGAGGGAAGATTTAGGTTGGATGTTAGGGGAAAGTTCTTTACTAGAGGGTGGTTAGGTCCTGGAACAGGCTGCCCAGTGAGGTTGTGGATGCCCCGTCCTTGGAGGTGTTCAAGACCAGGTTGGACAGGGCCCAGGGCAACCTGATCTAGTAAATGTGTATGTTTGGTGGCCCTGCTAGGCAGGGGGGTTGGAACTACATGATCCTTGAGGTCCCTTCCAACCCGGGTAATTCTGTGATTCTGTGAAGGGAAGCATTACTGGACATGCTGCACAGCAGGGGTTAAGACTGGAGGTGGTCAGGGCTGTAGTGACCATGCCCTCCTAGAGTTCCTCATCTCAAGGAATGCGGGCCTGGCAAAAAGCAAAGTCAGGACCCTGAGCTTCAGGAGAGTCAGCTGCAGGCTGTTCAAAGAATTCTTGGACGAGGGACACTGGAAAACTGTTCTTAGGGGCAAAGGGTTCAAACATCCCTTTGTGTGCACCTGTGTGCAGCCCAACTCCTCAGCACAGCCCTGTGCAAGCACACATTTGTGCCACCGCATCCACGCACTATCTATGTGCTCACACACACTCACACAACCACATCCCTTAGTGCAGCCCTGTGCGCACACACACTCACACATGTGTAACCCCTTCCTTTCACTCCCAAAGTGCACGCACACACCGGTACCACAATGTCCTTGTGCAGCTCCAACACTCTGCACACCCCTGTGCACGTACATATATGTGCATGCTCGTCCTTGCACACATACCCACAGACCTACACACACCTGAGCAACACCACTGGTTTGTACACTCATGGACACAAATGTGTGTACAACACCATCCATGCACAAATACACACACACACATGGATCCCCACTGCTTTGCACAATGCTGTGCACACTCACGTGTGTCATGCACTGATTTCCCATCCAGTCCTCGAGGGGTCACTTACTTAGGACAGGAGTGCAGGGGAGCAGCCAGAAGCTGTTTGCATTCCCTGCTGTCTGCTGGGCAGCTTTGCTGGAGATGCTTGAGTTGCTTTGCTTTTCCTTGGGAGGTGGGAAGGAGCTTTGAATTTGAGGCACATCCCGTGCCAGAGCATCCCGATGGCACAAGGGGGATCAGGGCCCCTCTATTGGTTACCTCGGTGGCTTGCAGCAACTGGAACTTTTTGCCTATTGAGAAAGCTAAAAAGTGTGAGTTCCTCCTGACCCATATCAACAAAAATCTCAACCATAAAAAAGAGACGTCTTCGTATTCAAGCAAATGACAACAGTAAGACCATGCATGTTGTTTTGTTGTATTTCCTCTGTAATCATGGGGAGGATATGAAGAAGTGGTATAATTCATCCACTTCTGCACTTCAGGCACAAGTTCCTTAGAATTGGAAGAGACCCTTAAAGGCCATCTAGCCCAGCTCCCCTGCAATAAAAAGGGACATTCACAGCTAGATCAGGTTGCTCACAGCCTGGTCATTAGTCATCCCAGAGGCAAAACACACACTGAATGATCTCTCCTTCAGTCATAAATCCTTGGAGACAACAGCATTGACACTGCATGTTACTGAAGCAGTAAAAGAAATTGCTCCTGTAACTCTCCTTGTGTTAAGTAAAATGATGATAAAAAGCAATGGAATGCTTTGGCAGGACACCAAAACCATCCTCCTTCGTTGATATCTGCTGCAATGGAACCTTCCACTGGAAGAAAGCCTCTGATGACTTGTCACCCCAGAGAGGTCAGCTTTAGAAGCAGGACTGCTGCACAATAGAATGAACTGGAGCTCCTTAGCATCTCTTACATCCAGGAGGGGTGTGATCAGACCCACCTATCACCTTCAGGTGCGCTTTCTGACACCTTGTCTGACTTCACTGTCACTGTGCCAGCATCCTCAGGCTTAACCTGCTTCATTGTCAGTGTGCAGCAATTGCCAACGTTCTTGATGTCATTGTAATTGTTGGTGTAAAGGAGGTTGCCATTCAGGAACCATTCCACGTCCTCGTCATTATGGGACAGCTCGCAGGAGAAGACAGCAGAGCTCTCTTCTTCAATTTCTACATCCTGCAGGTGCTTCGTTACTTCTACATTGCGGGCTGTGGGGAAACAAGGTGAACTGTTACCACTGTTACTATAAATCATACTGGGATGTGGTAGAATGGTTGGACTAGATGATCTTTGTGTAATCATCTATGTGAAGATAATACATGTATAAAGTTAGCAGGAGAGAACGGCAGAAGTCAACCTCAAGAAGAGAAATCTGAGGTGAAATAGGACATGGAAGAGGCCACCCTCCCTGCTCATACCTTCAGCTGTCAGCGTGGCCTCAGTCTCTGCAATTCCTGCCTTGCACTTGTACACACCAGCATCATCGGGCTTCAGCTTCAGAATTCTGAGCTCTACTGAATGCTTATCCCTCTTGATCTTGTACTTCTCAGAGGGCTCGATGGGTGTGCGGCCCTTGAACCATTTCACAACCTTTGGAGAAGGCCTGAAGTCACAGGACAGGATGACAGAATGACGTTCCAAAGCTGTCTTGTCCTCCAACTTCCTGGTGATTTCTATATGGTAATCTGCAAAGCAGGGGTGGAAGAGAAGAAAGGATGAGGACAATTGGAAGAAGAGGAAAGTCTCTTGCGTGTATTCCATTCCAATTAATGTCAAGTTCACAATGGTTCTTTGAACGACTCTAAAGATAAAACAAACGATTGTCTATAGGGAATGCCATTGACTACATTTCTATGAAGTAATACTGTACAGTATCTACCAAATGCAAGGTCCAGCTCTTGTTCTGTGCTTATTAAATTGCTCCCAATTGTTGAGGCTTTTATTCAAATAAGAGTGAGTTGAAAATATAACAAGTACTTTAGGATGTGAATGGATAATCTTACGCTGGGGACAACAGCAGATAAAAAGCCTGCAAGTTTCTTTCAGATGAAATCAATGACAAACCGCACCAAATTTAGGTGCTACCAAACTTAAACTTGTCTAGTTCAGAAATACAATTAATTTCACCTGATTTGACTTCTTTGCTATAGCCAAGGACAAAACCTCAGCTCTGTAAATCTGAATAGTAAGCACATCACAGCTATTCAAACACATCTTTTACTGAGATGCAGCTGTCTCATTTAGTGTCCAACGACTTTGAACTGGAAATGGAGCAGACCAAAGCAGAATCTAAACATGGCTTCTACAAGGACTGATCAAATGCGGCCACCGTCAAATTCAAAGTATCTGATACAGAAGGATCACACTCACAGTCAGACAAAACCTCTTTGGAGAGGTGAACTGACTGCCCTGTTCACCCCCACATTGGAAATAACTGCACTCATTTCCTACCTGCTCCCAGCAGTGTGGGATGGTGGGATAGCATCACACTTCCCACACTAAGCATCCCACCATGTCACTTGTTCCACCTAAACCTCAGTCCCAAAACAAAAGGGGAACTCGCTTCTGAACCTTCTTCACTTCATTTCAGATGTCTTATATGCTTGATCTCCAACCCACCCCCCACTCAGGAGAAAGACCCCCCGCTTACACCCTACCATCTTGTTGCATTCTGATGTTGTCATCAGCCTTCAGCTTGTTGTCCTCTTTGTACCACTGGGTCTGAACCTCATCGTGTGAAATCTCACAGACAAAAGATGCACTCCCATATTCATTCACTTCCACATCTTCCAGTGCTTTAACAATCTTGATATCTCCAGCTGTGAAACAGTAGAGATATATTTGTCAGGGTATTTCCAGAACTGAGTGCAGCATCTTTTCCTTACACATATTTGCATAGAAAATAAGTAGGATTATGTTTTATTCTAAACCATCATCCATTCCTGAGTCATTTCTCTCTTCAACACAGTCAATGCATTATTGCCCTTGAACTTAAAGACAGACCTACTAGCTACAATGGAGCTCCCTGCAAACAGTTTTCATGGAAACCAGAATCTCATTTATTCTAAAACCTTTCAAGCAAAATTAAGGGTAGAAAAACAATAGAACTGACTGAATCTTTAAGGTCATTTAGTTCCAGTCCCCCTGCTATAGGCAGGGACACCTCCCTCCACACCAACTCTTCTCCTCAGGGTCAAGGCTTCTCTCAAATCATTCTCCTCTAAGCCTGTGCCTGTGCTTGGGATTGCCCTGACCCAGGTGCAGGGCCTTGTACTTGGCCACACTCAAGTTCATGAGGCTGCCAAGGGCCCACCTCTCCAGCCTGTCCAGGTCCCTCTGAGTAGCATCCCTTCCCTCTAGCACATCAACAGCACCGCTCAGCTTGGGGTCATCTGCAAACTTGCTGAGGCTGCATTTGATTCCACTCTCCATGTTGCCTACAAAAATGTTAAATAACACTGGTCCTAACACCACCCTCCACCTGGACACTGAGCTATTGACTGCAGCTCTCTGAGTGTGACCATCCAGACAGTTCCCTATCCTGCAACTGGTCCATCCATCAAAACCATTTTTCTCCAGTTTGGTGACCAGGATGGCATGCAGGACGGGATCAAATGCTCTGCACAAGTCCAAGTAGATGATGTCAGTTGCTCTCCCATTATCCACTGATGCTGTTACTCCATCATGAAAGGCCACCAAGTTTGTCAGACATGGCTTGACCTTGATGAAGCCATATTGGTTACCACCAATTACCTCATCTTTATTTTCCAAACTATGCCAAGGAGAACTAGACAGAACTCTACAATGTCGTGTCACTACAAACCTGTCTGAATCATTGGCTTCTCTGCATGCTCATCACTAGTCTCTCCTTAGCTTGTGTGCCTACAAACAATGTATGGGGAATGTCAGCCACAAATCTTACCTAGGGGACATCTTTGCTTCAAAATCCTTTGAACATCACACAATCCCTTTTAACTCTCCAGGTCTGCATTTAGTTATGTCAGAATCAGGCCATATTTCTGTGCTGCTATATCCCTTTCCTTCTGAAGGGCCTGGATACAACTTGGATTAACCTCAGGAGAAGAGTTCCTGCATAGAATCATAGATTTACCCAGGTTGGAAAAGACATTGAAGATCATCAAGTCCAACCGCAGCCTAACCAGTACCCTAACTCTAAAAACCCTACACTAAATCATATCCCTGAGTACCACATCCAAAAGGCTCTTAAACACAACCAGGGATGGCGATTCAACCACCTTTCTGGGGAGCCTATTCCAGTACCTAAAATCTCTAGTATCTAAATCTCTCTAAAAGAGCACAGGTATTAATCTGACCAGAAAGGTTCCTGTTTGTTCATAAAATGAGCCTTTTCCGCTCCATCTTGCATAGGCCACTGGGCACAGGGTAGCTGGGAGACCACAGAAAAAGTGGTTCTGTGAGCAATAGGGAAACTACTGCCTAATCCAACTCCTCCAATCTCTGCGCTCTGCCAGCATGTCTAAATAGGGTGGCAGATACACACAGGAGATAAATATTTCCACTTCCCTCAGCCAACACTGCTCTGAATTTCTATGGGACACACAGTTAGATGAAAAGGCATTTGACAAAGAAGGAAATGAAAGAGTTTAATCTGCTGTGTCATTCTCTCGGTAGCCAGAATAACTAACCCTCGCCAGTGTTAGTTCAAAGAATAGGCAGATTTTATCTCCTGACATGAGCAGTAATTCAAAGAAGCTGGTATATGATCCAGTATCCTGCATATTCACTGCAGGCAGGAAAAGACATTATGAGATAAGGGAGATCTACACATCACTTGTTATGAACACCTCATAAAGATAAAACCACACACAAGAGGAGAGTTTAGGAAGAGGACCACTCTTGGACTACTTTCCAAGAGGCATCAATTAGTAACTCTCTTCGCTCATTTTTCACACTACTCCACAGTGTCCTCCTGAGCCCCCTTACTCCTGTTGCCAACTGCTGATGCAGGGAATCCTGAGGAACCAAGGATTCATAGTTGTTCCATCAGTAGTCCTTGGTCAGCTCTCCCTCCCTGCCCCTTCTGTTTTGATCCCACTAACCAAATTTTAGTTAGTCTGAAAAGAGGATGGAAACCTCCGCAGCAATTAGTTTCTAAATATCTTGCAATGGGCAGCTTGTAGGAGCCCCATCTCAATGCCCACAGCACAGGAGGCAGGACTGCTTAGCCCATGCACTAGTGCATTTACCAGCACAGATGTAAGCCCAGATCTATGCACACCAAATACAGGCTCTCAGTTTGCACAAGGAGGCATCCATGGAGCTGAAGTATTAGGCAGATATTGTGGTGGGGCAGCAGTTATTGAGACGCCAGACAGAAAGGACACAGATAACGTGGCAACTCAGCTTTACCATTATGACTGATGATGGAACATCTAATTTCACTGCTCAAAAGAGAACTTCCATATAACTGGAAAGAATGAAATTCACAGGGGAAACCACACACAGACACACACAAAAGCAATACAAAGGAGATGAAGGATGGTTCACATACTAGTGATTCACTCTGAGACGCAAGCAAATGAAAGAGTATCCCCAACCATTTGCCTCCTGAAATGCTAAGTATATAAACTCATTGCTGTGATAACTCTGCCAGACGTGAGTCATACACTGTAAAACCTTATGGGGTCAATCAGTTTAACTTCATAAATTCATTACACCAACAAAAACAGACCATCGTGTCCAGGCTGGTTCATTTCAGCTCTTCAAAGCTGTTGGTAAAACTGCCTGAGAGCTGAAATGCTTACCAGCAAAAGCTAAAAACTGTAAATCAAATGTAATAGGCTGGCTTTGTCTACTGTATAGAAATGATGCCTGAAAAGAAGAAAATAAAAAAGAACGTAAACCAGAACAAATGGAATGGCTACATAAAACAGCCAGTACTGAAACAGCAACCCAACCTGGTTGCAGAATGAGAGAGAAAATGAGAGTTCACCAAAGTCATGGGACAGGACACATGTTCATGTTCATGCTAACACTGAACCCAAGTGGCCACATGAGGACAGCATCTAGTAGGAAATCAGAAAAAAGCATCCTTTCATACGTCCCTTGGGAAGGTGGCATCTACCAGGGCACAGCAGACCCATGTGTTCAGTAACAAGTCTGATGCTTCAGAGCCCAATGATGAGCTACAAACTGGGGTTTAACCAATGCAACACATGGAGGGAAAATCTGTCTTGAGCATAAAGAAGAAAGAGAAAGGTATCCAAAAGGACTAACCAAGAAATGCCCAAACTGCCCATGAAGCATTTCTTCCCGTGGTGCAAAATACCACAAGAGGATTTATTTGCTCTTTCAGTTAAACATAAAATGAACCTTTAGGGTAGCTGATGTCTTGTCTTAGGCTGCTCAGCATGTGGATGTTCCCTGATCTTCATATTCACACTTGTGAATAATGAGACTTCTCTTATTTCCCTGGGAAGTAATGCCCACTTTTTTACTTTGACAGAGCTCCTTCCCATCCTAGAAGGGAAAATATCAAGTCAGATCTCCATTAGTCCTTCCATCTCTGCACTGAGCAAAGGGAGCCTTCAGATCTATGCTTAATTCACCCACTCCCCTAGAATTAATGGAACTGTGCTTACTGGAACATATGCTGAAGCTTAAGCACAGTGCAGTGTTTTCAACATGAAGGAATGGCTATAGAACATGCATAAATTCTGGCTGACATATGACAGCTTAAAGCACTGCGGAGGACTGTTAACAAGCCTGTTTGGACATCACCTTGAATAAATGACGTTATCCCCAAGTAAGGGAAGGAACAGCTGAGCACCAGGGAGGTACACAAAGTGCCAGAGCAAATTCTCACACTGTCAGGTGCAAAGAAAACTGAGATTTCACCCCAAAAACCCAGTTCACAACAAGGCTACAAAATCCCGGCTGAGAATTTCTGTGTTAGACTTGAAGCTCAAGACTGTACTGTAGTTCAACCAACAATATTTTGTGCAGCATGACCTAAAAAGTTCACAATAAAACCAAAACAAACTTCAATTTCAACTTGATAAATGAACTCAGGACATAATAACAAAGAGTGCTGATCTGGGCAAATAAAAGAGCATAAAGAAAAGAGAGCAGTGAAAAAGCTATCAAGGAAAAGCTCAGACTCGCATCCCTTGGAAGTGAAATTAAAGGCTCTCATTCATTTCCAGAGAAGTCAGAAAGGAAAATACCATTACATGCCATACCTTGAACCACTTGACGTCCATGTTGGGCCTGGACAGCTCACACTCAAATGTGACCTTGTCCTTCTCAATGACGCTACTGTCTGCCAATGGTTTGCTGATTTTCACAGGCAATTCTGAGAAGGAGAAAGAAGAATGTGGATTTAGTTGGGAACTTAGTTTTGTTCATAACCAGGTCCATGGGTGCTGTTAAATGGATCCTTCCAGATGGAAAAAACATTTCAGGTGGCCTCCTAGATTTTACCCCTTTTTGTGTTGCACGCAAGACTGAAAAAAAAAATTACTTCTGCAAAGTTCTTCTTGTCATAAGGAAACAAATATTTGGGGAATGGCAGAACCAGGTAAAATTTTCCTTCACGTCAAGAAAGTATAAATTTCACTCTCATGCTCTTGGTGTGGTTTCTGCTATGATTATTTGGACTAATTAAGCTTCTCCCTGATGAAAGCCTAGAAGTATATCACAAGAAGGACCAACTTACCCGTGACCTTTTATTTGTCTTACTCAAGCATCTCCTCCTGACCAAAACTGACAATAAAAGATTCAGCCAGACTACAGGTTTGAGCAGCTGAGTTGTTTCTAGGATCTCCTGCAATCTCAAGCTTGGAACACACACTTGTCTTTTGACTAAGTGTCTCTTATAGTGCAGTAAAACAACAGGTTTTCACACAGCGATTCCTCATTTACCTTGATCTGAAATCATTCTCAAACCATGTGGGATCAGTCCAGGGAGAAGGGGAGGAGAGGGGAAGGGAAAGGGGAAGTCCACAGTCCTCTAAAATCAGGCTTCTTAGCCTAAAGCTCAACAGCAAATAGCAGTCCACTTCCCCACATTGCTAGACTCCGAGCATTTAAAGAACATCAGCTGACCTCATTATGAGCTCTAACATAGCCAAAGGAATTCATATATTCAAATATTCTCTTGAGTGATGAGAAATATGGAGCATAACTTCAGACTTCTGCTGTTAAACTCTCACTTCTATCATAAACCAGAGTAAGAGTTCAATGCTGTTTTAGATGGAGGATGTCATCAATTTACAAGCAATGAGCCGATAATGTTCCAATTAGAAACTTTTATTAATTGTAGCGGGTAAAACAAAAAGGCAATTCAGCGCTGGGCGACAGGGGAATCCTCGTTCCTCCAACTGCCGCGCCTTCCCGCCCCTTGCAACTTCTTTTGTAAGGTCCATCCCGAGTGTATTGTCCTTTAATTGGTCGGTCGTGATCGTTCCACTTGGTGTGTCGTTCCTTGGTTGGTCCTTCCGTGAAACTTTGTATCCATCGGGGCGCGCTTTGCCTGTAACTATGCAGAGTACACAATCTACCCATAAAATTAGAGTGTTCTGCAACCCTTGTGGCCTCCATATTCCACCATCACATCCCGGTCCTAATGAACAAGCACTCCACCACAATGCTACCACATCCCGGTCTTAATGAGCAAACATTTTATCACAGTCCCCCCTTTTCTTTTATTGTACTATTTTGTTTTGCTCATTAAACCGTTTTAGTTCTTGTCGACTCCATTCTAGAGCATCCTCTTCTCGTTCCCCATCAAGGGGTTCATATCTTTCTCTAATTACCATTAGGTGGGCTGCCTCTAGCCTGTTCTTAACGATAACGATTAGTCTATTTAAAATACAGGGTCCAAAGGTCAAACCTAATATTATCATAATAACTGGTCCCATTATTGTGGATAATAATGTAGTGAACCAGGAGGAACCATTAAACCAACTCTCATACCAACTTCTTTGAGACTCCTGGGCTCTTTTTCTTTGTTCTAACTGTTTTCTTAGTTCAGCCATTGTATCTATTGCTACCCCCGTTTGATCAACGTAGGTGCAACATTGTTCTTTAAGAGCCACACATAGTCCCCCTTGCTGCAATAGGAGAAGATCCAACCCCCTTCGATTTTGTAACACTACTTCTGATAAAGACCGTACCGATTTTGTAAGCGCATTGATGGCTTCATCTATTTTCTGTAGATCTTCATCCACAGATTGTCTAAGGGTTTTCAGTCCCTGTGGCTGGTTTATTAAAGATGCTACTCCAGTCCCCAGCCCGGCCCCTCCTATAGTTAATAGCATTGCAACGGTTAGGGCTGTGAATGGCTCCCTTTTAATCAGGTGATGTTCAGAGGTTTCTTGTTGACTGATCACATAATCTTTAGGGTGATATATGATTCGTGGAACTATAATTACTTGTACACAGTAATTGGTGGTTTGATTAAATATCTTAGTCGATAAGCATGTAGTGACCCCTAATTTGGCACATATCCATTTAGCATTGTCTGCGGGTAGGAGCCAGTCTGAGGGTTTCTCCTGACTTTGTACTTCTATAGTTTTATTACATAGATGTCGTTTTTCTAGAGGTACAGTTCCCACACACACACCATTTCCAGTAACATGTGCTAGAGTTATCCCTGGAACATTAGGCCTTCCCTTTTTCCATAGGCACTCTGCTGGGTTAGTCCCATTTCTTCTCCTAATCTTCGCTACGGACCCTATTGCTTCATAAAAAGGGGGTCTTATATCATAGCATAGCCAACACTCCTTAGTTAATTCTGGGTAGGTGTTGTTTAACACCTTGAAACTAGACTGAATTATTTTCCAAAGGGTGCCATATTCGGTAATATAAGGGCTTGCTTCGGTCGGGCCTACAGTAACAGCTTCTGTCTTATTCTGATTGTTATTTATTACTACGTTAGGTCCTATACCTATTGGGGGGTCTGGCGGAACTCTTTCTTTTTTAATAAGGAAATGGCCCCCTCGGTCTCTTCCAGGCTCCCACATTCGTACCCCCCAAGTCTTTCCTATCCACCACACTGTGTTTTCTGTTTTAAGGATTTTTATCTCTAAATGTTGGCATGTTACTTCACCAGAGTGAGTCCCATGAGTCGGAGGTGTACAACCTGAGGGACCCCAACTAATTGTTATATATTCATCTTGTCCCCCCCCTGGCAGAAATCCCAGTGAAACCGTTTCACAACCCCAGTATGCACAATAATATTCCCCTGGGTAATTACAATAACTTTTCCCTGGATTTGATGCTGGGCAAGCATAGATTGCCTTGCGATTCAGGCATGGTTGTGTTGGTACTAAGTCACATACTTGACTTTTAAGGATGGGAGCGCCTGGGGTCACGTCTGTGCTTATCACCTTCTGATCTTCCCCTCTGATTAGGGACCACTTAAATGGCTCATGTGTCTGTACCTCTGTACCCCAACCCTCATTAATGAGACTTAATATTATTATCAATTGAGCTAGTTTTAGATAGGCAGTTTTCCCACTGCAGTAGTGAGTCTTTAATTGCTCGGGGGAGTTATTTCCAGTCTTGGGGTATCTTCTGGATCCTAAATTTTGGATTCATTCATAATGGAGCAGACTCCTCCACATGTTTTATCTCCTCTGCCTCGCCCATCGACTCGGTTGCCTCGAGCCATGGGGTGTATAATCTTCTCGGCAGCAAGAGTATTCTTCAGGAGGGGCTGGTTTTGCTTCCCTTTCAAGTGGGTCTTTGGGGTACTGCACCCTATTCTTTTTCCCACTGGTTATACACTTAAGTGATGCTGGTAAGGATCCAAATTCACCCCCAGGTTTACCCCCTTCTATTAAAATTTCCACGGCCACTCTGAAGGCTAATAACCAATTTGTGTATTCCTGTTTTCGCAGTGGGTCCACTACCTTTCTAAAACATATCCCAACAGTTGCATTCACAATAGTCAAAATATTCCCTTCTACATTAAATTCTATACTGATACGTTTATACAATCATTGTTAATTCATGTTCTCATTTTCCTTGACGGAGGGTTTCGTGACAGTTTTACTTTCAAATCACCCGCTGGACTAGTGACTCTCCATTCGTGATTTTGTACTGGACCCTTAACACGACTAGCATGTGTCCATCCTTTTTCAGCAGTTCTGATGGCAGTATTGGTAGTCAATAATACCAGACAGGGACCTTCTCAGCGAGGCTGCAGTGTGGTTTCTCTCCAGGTCTTTATCAGAACCCAATCTCCAGGCTTTATCTGATGGAGGGTAATGTCAAGAGGGGGTCTTTGAGTCAATTGTCCCTTTTTCCACAATTCCTGTTTATACTTCATTAATTCCGTGATATAAGCTTGAATGTTCTTATCTAACACCCCCGGGTGATCTTTAGGGGTTCCCGCATCATATGGCATATTCCTATGTCAGCCCGGGGCTGGGCCCTAAGGTTTAAGAGGGCAAGGGGAATGCATTTTATCCATGAGAGCTTAGTTTCTAGTGTTAATTTGGCCAATTGCTTTTTTAGTTCCCCATTCATTCTCTCTACTCACCCTGAACTCTGTGGGTGCCAGGGAGTATGTTCTTCCCATTTTATTCCCAAGGCTTCAGCTATATTTCTAGTGATTCTTGATGTAAAGTGTGGTCCTTGATCTGAATCTATTACTTCTGTTACCCCATACCTAGGGATGATTTGTTCGAGTAATATTTTTGTTACTACCTGAGCTGTTGCTTTAGTTGTGGGGAATGCCTCTACATAATGTGTGAGGTGGTCTATTATGACTAATACATATTTATATCTTCCTACTTTAGGAAATTCGGTATAGATAGTGCCCTCTTTTCCCTGTAATCTTTTTAGTGCCTGTAAAACAGCATACAGCTCGCAAGCTTGAGCTGACCAAGTGTTACTCAAGGGTCCTGATTCCAATACCCGGAGGGTCTTTCCATCTACTATTGCATAACCTGATCTTCTCTTTCCCTCCACTACTCTAGAGGATCCATCCACAAATAATTTTTCCCCTTCTCTTAATTCTTCTTCCCTGCCCAATCCTGTGTTAAAACCCCATACGCTGTACCACTGTCTATGTTAACGAATAAATAAAAGGGTCTTTTTAAGTCAGGCAGGCTCAAGACAGGGGCATTGATGAGATCCTCCTTCAGCTTTTGTAGATTCTCTTCATCTTGTCTATCCCACTTTATTAATCCATCGGTACTGAGCTTTTGATATAGGAACTTTACTTTACTGCTATAATTTTCGATCCATTGTCTACAATATCCCACTAATCCCAGCAATTGTCTTATTTGTCTCTTATTGCTTGGCGACGTCAGGGACAATATTCCTTGTATCCTTTCAGGATCTATCTTCTTTTCTCCTTTACTCAGGTAATGCCCTAGATATCTAACCTCCTCTTCCACAAATTGCAATTTCCTTTTTGATACTTTAAGTCCTTTCAGTCCCAAAAAGTTCAGCAATTTAATACTTTCTTTCCAAACCTTTCCCTCATCCTCTCCAGCAATTGATAGATCATCTACATACTGTATTAATTTGGTATCAGGATCTAGCTGATACTCTTGCAGGATCTGTTCTAGGGCTTGCCCAAACAAATTAGGGGATTCTGTGAAGCCTTGGGGGAGTACAGTCCATCTTATATTCTCTCCTCCTCCCTGTTTTCAGGCTTCCTAAATTTTTGCTGTCCTGGAATTCGATTTTGCGTCCATCCCCCCATTTTCCTTTCCAATTCCCTACTTTCTCTGACCGCTGTTACCATCATCCTAACCTGCCTATTATGTCTTTCTTCCTCCCTTCTTACATATACCTTCTGAGCTTCCCTCAAAAGTTCATCAAGCCCCCGATCCTGCCAATTTTCTATCTTTTCTAGTTTCTTGCGGATATCTTCCCAAGCCTTAGCTACGAACTGTGTTTTGAGCAGAGCCTGGCCTATCGGTGTATCGGGATCCAATCCTGAATATAGTTGTAAATTCTTGCGTAACCTTTCTAGCCATTCAGTGGGTGTTTCCTCCTTCTTTTGTCTTTCATTAAAAGCTTTATTTATATTCTGACCTCTTGGGACTGCCTCCCTAATGCCCTGGATAATGATAGTTCGCAGGTCCTGCATGTGAGTCCTATGATGTTGATTTTGATGGTCCCATTGCGGATTCTGTAAGGGCCATTTAATATCCGCAGCAGGCCCGTGGGCATGTTGAGCATCCCAAATGCGCATCCCTGCACGCCTAATCATACCTCTCTCTTCTGCTGTGAACAGTATACTTAGAATAGATTGTAGTTCCTCCCAGGTATAAACATTTGGCCCTAAGAACTGATCTACTCTGTCTGCCACCCCCAGGGGATCTTCTAGTATATTACCCATTTCCTTCTTAAAATCTCTAACATCCCCTGAATTTAAGGGCACTGATATAAACCCCATCTGAGGTTGTGGACCTCCCATGGGCATTTCTCTTAAAGGGTAGAGGTTATTTTGTCGTGCCTTTGCCCGTGTCACAGGCCCTCCCCCTTCTATCTTTTGTACTTCTCCCTCTCTCGAATCCATCTGCCCATGATCCAACTGAGGAGGAGAAGGTAGGGGAATTGCTGGTGGTACAGCATATGGTGGGGGTCCCACTAAGGCCTCCTCTTCCCTTCGAGGTTTACGTTTTTCGACATCTTTTTCTTTTCGTGTCAAATTAAAAATGGGGACTCCTAAACCCTCTGGGCGAGTGACCCATACTGCTGCATAGTCACTTTCTTCTTGATTGAAAGGGGTTTTGGAGTTTACCCAAAAATTTAATTGCTGTTGTACCCAATCTTCATTAGAACCATACTTAGGCCACCATACTGCCGGGCCAATTTGTTGTCCGCTCCAAATTTCTATACAATAATAAATCATCTTTGCTTTATCTTTATTTCTTGTTCCTGGATAGTGCGTCCAGGCAATTAGCATGAACCCTAAAGGTGAGTCCTTAGGAATGGATGGTCGTTTAGAAGGGGTGGGTGGTTTAGTTTTACACTGCCCCATCTCGTTCTTTACTTCTTGCTCTCTTGTTTTATTCAACGTCTGTAGCTCCCCCTAGTGCCCGTAGCTCTAGGGGAACACCTAAATAATAATCATCCCTAGTGCTCGTAGCTCTAGGGGAACACCTGAATAATAATCATCCCTAGTGCTCGTAGCTCTAGGGGAACACCTAAATAATAATCATCCCTAGTGCTCGTAGCTCTAGGGGAACACCTAAATAATAATAATCATCCCTAGTGCTCGTAGCTCTAGGGGAACACCTGAATAATAATCATCCCTAGTGCTCGTAGCTCTAGGGGAACACCTGAATAATAATCATCCCTAGTGCTCGTAGCTCTAGGGGAACACCTGAATAATAATCATCCCTAGTGCTCGTAGCTCTAGGGGAACACCAAAGAATAACCCTCCATAGAGCCCATAGCCCTAGGGGTTGTGGTGGTGAAAGGGTCCCGCTTATACCCTGTACCCACCCTTCGGCGTGCCCTCACTCAGTGTTGCATTCACTCGCTTCCCCCAGGTCGTGGCCCACGCCCTCGCGGGCAATGGGAACCGCACTACTGTGGGGTCCACACTCGCTCGGGTTAGTGCCGGCTGCCGGCCCCCCTTCACAAGCACACAACACTCGCCACACGCCGGATTCCCAACCCAGACCGGACTATACTCACCTGTCCTGCGTCTTCGTCCGGACTTTCGTGCACGAAATTTAAAGGGTTAACCGGTTTTTCCTTGCCTTTGTGTTTTAAATTTCGGATCGTCGGCAGGAGTAGGGCGGGAGGATAGGAGCCGAGGCCGCCTATTTAGGCGGGGCGCCCCCTCAGGCTCGTACCCACGCCAGTATTCCCGTCCGAGTCACGGCGCCAAATTGTCATCAATTTACAAGCAATGAGCCGATAATGTTCCAATTAGAAACTTTTATTAATTGTAGCGGGTAAAACAAAAAGGCAATTCAGCGCTGGGCGACAGGGGAATCCTCGTTCCTCCAACTGCCGCGCCTTCCCGCCCCTTGCAACTTCTTTTGTAAGGTCCATCCCGAGTGTATTGTCCTTTAATTGGTCGGTCGTGATCGTTCCACTTGGTGTGTCGTTCCTTGGTTGGTCCTTCCGTGAAACTTTGTATCCATCGGGGCGCGCTTTGCCTGTAACTATGCAGAGTACACAATCTACCCATAAAATTAGAGTGTTCTGCAACCCTTGTGGCCTCCATATTCCACCATCACATCCCGGTCCTAATGAACAAGCACTCCACCACAATGCTACCACATCCCGGTCTTAATGAGCAAACATTTTATCACAGAGGACTCATATTTTAAATAACTCATCTCATTAAGGCTTGGATTCCCTACTACAATTAGTTAAATTCCAGTTTGGATCATGCTTCACCTTGGATCACTTAGGGCTTCAGCCACTTATTGGAACTAACTCAATTTGTCTACAGAGAAGCTGTTTTCTATAGCAACAATAAGCTGTGATTGCAACTGGATGTCGGGAGAGCACAAATCCCGCAGTTATCCTGTACCAACATCCTCTCCTTCCATCAGAACAGCAAGTTTTTAAACCAGACTCATGCAAGCTTGCATGACACACCTTGTGTAAAACTGTTGGCAGCCATCAGGACAGCCAGTTGCTTCCTGTATAGACACTGTTCCATCAGTTTTGGTTTTTTGTCTCGCTAGAACAACAGCCAGTGTCTGAAAACTCCCACAACTGAAGCAACCACGCTGATATACCGCAGTCACTGGAGGTGCTCAAGAGCCACGGGTATGTGGCACTGGGGACGTGGTTAGTAAGTCCAGTGAGGGTGGGCTGGGTTGGACTCAGCTATCTCAGTGGTCTTTTCCAGCCTTGGGTGCAACTTGTAAGAGGGAATGAAGCAGCAAACTGCCCAGCACTGAGCTGCATTCTTCTGACACATGGTATCAGTGAACTGCTGTATTTCCCTATCTTCTCTGGAGCTATTGATCTAACCTAACTGAAAAAGTAAGCCTGAACCTAGATATAAATCAGGATCATAGTCACCCATGGTTGCTTATATATTCAGAAAGACACTCCAGAGGGTAATTCAGCGCATCTAGAAATTAAAGTAGAAGTTCCTTAGTCAAAAATATTCCACAGCCAGATTTTCACCTCGCTACCACTACATTAAAAAGGAGAATCCAACTTGTGGTGTGGGTCATTGATGTTGTTCCGGGGGGAATTGTGGCTGTTCCATGCCCACAGGGTAGAAGACAGCCAGTCTTCCTCTAAGCCACATAAAAAGCTGCTTAGTGCTCCCAAAGCGAATGCTCACCAGTTGTTTCCAACTTGAAGGTCATCTTCTGGCCAGCAGCCTCGCAGATGTATTCTCCAGCATCTTTCTTCTCCAGGTGCTCCACAACCAGACGCCGTGTTTTGCCCACAGATTCCATTCTGAACTTTCTGGAGGAGGCAAGCAGTCTTCCATCCTTGAACCATTTTACTCCAGTTGGATCCTGTGCTACTTCACAGCTGAGGGAGGCACTTGCTGCCAGGGCAGCACTCACCTCTTTCTGCACCTGCTCCTGGTTTATAAACACAGGTTTTGGCTCTGAGGGAAGAAAAGAAAAACAGAAGGACTGAAATGAGACCATCTTGCAGGTTTGTATGTACAGGTTGGAACAGGTTTAGGTTACCACTTGTGCCCAAACTAATAGCCTTCATAGAGAATATCAGCTCTTCTGTTGAAACAAAGTGTCAAATCTAGGCAAGAAAGAACCTAGGAACTGAAGGAACCAAGAGGGTCCTGAACACCAGTCCCATGGTTGCAAGTCACTATGCAAACATATTGAACCCAAAAGAACATCTGTCCTGCAGGCAACCAAAACCTGAGTTCCTTTTACTTAAGACCCACTGTGAAACATCAAAACACATAAACATGTGATAGTCAAACCACTGGCTGCCTTTTCATGACCCAGAACAGTACTCCTGGCTTCCTGAACAGACTCCTCATGGCCTCTACCATTGCCACAACTGTGACTGTCAAAGGCACAATGGAAATATGCTCACCAACGCAGTCCTTTGTTCTTTGTGTGTGATTTGCAGATATCTATCTTACTTTGAGCTCTGGCAATAGTCAGCTCTACCAGGTCTCTTACTGTGAGTAGCAGACTCACCTATCCAGATGCAGCCTCCAACAAAAGGCATAGTAAAAAGGCAGTGTACTACTAGGAGAAGTTCCTGCTTCTCCTGCCATGAAAGGCTGCACGTAGAACATGCACTCCAGCCTCACTGCACATACTTATCTTAGTCAAATGTTTAGGTGAACAAGAATTACAGTTTGGGATCTCAGGCACAGGAGAGATTTGAATAATATCTTGAATATTGCTTCCACTGTACATATATCAGTAGTTATTATTCTACAGACAGACTGAAACAGGTCTTTGTGCCATACTAAAACCAAATACTTTCTACAAACCCAGGCAATCAAGTATAGGGGAAAAAACCTCAGCACAGACTACTGCAACTGGATCACTGTATAATGGAAACTAGATTCTACTCTACTGTTCTCTGCTGTATTTCAGACAACACCTGTCTTACCTGTGACACGAATCTTGAAGGTGAGTTTCTGGCCAGCAGCCTCGCAGCTGTACTCCCCTGCATCTTTCTTCTCCACCTGGCTCACCACCAGCCGACGCTGTTTGCCCTCTGACTCCACCCTGAACTTCTTGCTCGAGGTGATCAGTTTCCCCTCCTTGTACCACTTCACCTCTGTCTTCTCCTGGGCCACCTCGCAGCGCAGCATGGCATTTTCTGTTGGTGTAGCCTTCACCTCCTTCTGCACCTTCTGCTTGTTGATAAAAGCATCTTCTGCTTCTGGAATTGAAGGCAAATGGGCACATTTAAGACATGAATCTTTTCTACACAGCCTTCCCCAAGTGCCCAAATTAGTCTTTGGACTGTACCGTTGAGGACAGCTTTCCCACTCACATTTCCTGACAGTGCTATGAACTGAATGTTAACATCTGAACTATATCAATTGCCAGTGAAGAACTTCCTCCCTGCCAGACCAAAACAGCTTAGATAGCCCTAAACTTGTTTTCATTTCCACCAGTATCATGTTCCAAAATCTTCAAAAAGAAAACAACACCCCTTTCCCCACTGTCCAGCAGCACACCAGCATACGCAGTCATTGAAAAGTCTGTTTCATACAAGGGGACAGGCATTAAATTGTCCAAACAAGCTGACAGCTGTAAGTTGCTTTGCCAACAAAAGCCAGGTGAGGGTCAATATTAAATTCTGTTTGTGATTAAGTCATAGTGAGGAAATGTATTTTTCTCACCTACTTATTTCTGAAAACAGTTCTAATATCTCCTGAGTTTTCAGAGGCAGTAATAAAATGGTTTCCCCTATGGAATCATAGAATGGTTTGGGTATAGAAGGAAGCTTTAAAGATCATCCAGTCCAACCTCTTGCCGTGGTCAGGGACATCATTCACTAAATGAGGCTGCCCAGGGTCCCCATCCAGCCTGCCCTTGGACACTCCAATGATGAGTCACCCACAACCTGCACTGGACAATCTGTTCCAGTGTATCACCACCCTCATCATAAAGAACTTTTCTCATGTCCAAACTGAGTCTACCCTCTTCACTTTTGAAACCATTGCCCCTTCTTATGTTGCTATAGACCCTGGTAAAAAGCCTTTTTCCACTTTCTTATCAGACTCTCCTAATAAATAGAATGCCTTCCTCCATTTCTGGAAAGAAAAGCACCAGCTTGAAGCCATTCTATTTTTAAGCATTTCTTTTGTACCTGCTATAGAGAAGAAAACAAAAGAAAATACAGGAAAACCTTTTTAATTGCAGGTTTCATTAATTTAATAGAAACCACCAGTGCCGTCTTCTAGCATTGTGACCAAATGCTGTCTCTAACACTATTTAGGAAGAAGCATTTGCAGGGGTGTGCTTGTGCCCTGAAGATACCTTTAATATTCTTCAATTTCCCCTGTAATTATTGACTTCTCATTTTGCTATCATTGCATCTACTTGAGATCCCCAGGGAAATTCCCGAATTATTTCCAGCCTGTCTTAAGCTGAGGCTACCCAAGTCTTCTGCTTCAGAAGGCAAAGAGGAATGTACACAAATTAAACAGAATTTAAGGACAGTCTACATCACTGAATGCTGGGGTTGAATGTGTCAAACCACTTAACTTTCCCCCCCCTTCTTTGTTGGGGGGTTCAATACAGTTGAAACAATTTCTCTCACCTGTTACATCAATCCTGAAGGTGAGTTTCTGGCCAGCAGCCTCGCAGCTGTACTCCCCTGCATTTTTCTTCTCCACCTGGCTCACCACCAGCCGACGCTGTTTGCCCTCTGACTCCACCCTGAACTTCTTGCTCGAGGTGATTAGTTTCCCCTCCTTGTACCACTTCACCTCCGTCTTCTCCTGGGTCACCTCGCAGCTCAGCGTGGCATTTTCTGTTGGTGCAGCCTTCACCTCCTTCTGCACCTTCTGCTTGTTGATAAAGGCATCCTCTGCTTCTGGAACTGGAAAACACTGGGTAAAATATACATTAGATATGAACAGCTTGTGACTAGAAGACATTAAAAGTTGCTTCTATGTTGTATTGGACCATTTCCTGGAGCAACACTGCTTCACAGTGTTTATCACACATTATAATGCATCCTCAGCACAGTCCCTATGGTCATCCCATCCCTCTGGGTAGTCTTTACTATCAGCTCGGACTCCTAATTTTCAGATTTCTTCTAATGAAGACAATGACAGATCTTCATCTTTCTGTCTTTTTGATATTGCTCCACTCTGCACTGGAGATCAGCCAAATACAGCTCAATTATGAAGTGAAGACCTCAAGATCAGGAAACCATAGAAATTTAAGAGCAGAAAACCATCTTTTCACTCTACCCTATGGGAATGATATAGCCCTTAATATGGTGAATACTTGGCCTACATTAGATTTTGTAGCTCAGTTTTATGCATAAAGCATGGTTTTGTACTCTCAGCAACCCCTGATTCTTCAGAGAACTGGCTGAGGTCATCTCCTCTTAATACCTAACACATATAGAAGAAAGTGTTTAAAGCCCACCTTACCCTTTGTGTCAACAAATGGAGTTAGCATCAGAAAGATATCAAGTGTAATTAGTTAGGCATACACACTTCAGTTAAGGGGATTCAGTTAATCACTTTGCTAAGTGGGATCAATTGAATCTTTTATTGATTACTTTAATGACTGTTTTATCTGGTTCTCCTTTTACCAACAACTGGTTGCTGAGAGCATTCATGCTAGTTCCTATTTGAGGCGTGGGTAAACAGATAAACCCTAAATAAATGGGCTTCCATTTCTATTCCATGGTTTGCCCTACAAAAGGCTGTAGAAGTGCAGAATATTTCTGACGCACTTACATCATGGACTTCTCTAGTGCTAGCCAGCTTCTAACAGCAGAGCAATTTTGAATAAGCTTCCTATGCTTGTTTGGGTCCCAGGAAAGATCCCAGGGTCCTGATGTTGATACCAAGACAGAGGCTCCAAGCATGAATGCAGGACTAGCAGGTGTGAGGGGGACTGACATTGCCTTTTATTTGCAGTGGAGACATGGAAGACCACTCATTCAGATCATTCATGCAAGCATCTTCAGGCATACCCAGCTCAGGTGACCGGGAAGGCTCCTGCTCCCCAGCAGTCATGGCAAACCCTTCCAGGACCTGTCCCCTATCTCCTTCCTCCCCGCTGTCACTCTGTGAAGCCTTCTGCTGCCATCCCTTTCCCTTCCTTCATGACTTTCTCCTCTGCATGCTGTCTGAATTCTGAGTGGCAGCAGCTGCCCAGGAGGGTAAGTTCAGCTCAAGTTCCTGTGCTGCTGACCGTTGCATTACGTGCAATCCCAGGATTCACACCACAGCTCTACCACCAGCACTGCAGTCCACTGAAGGCGAGGGAGCAGGGCAGCAAGCCAATGCAAGAATGCAGTTGATACACTCTACATTTGATCTCCCTGCTTGTATTGACTGTAGAAGCATCATTCTCTCCGCCCATCTTCAACAGCCCCTGTTTTGACTGATGGTTTTCAGGGGAGGTTCAAGTTGGATGTTAAGAAAAACTTCTTCTGAAGAGGAGTGGTGATGTGGTGGCACAGCTTTGCAGGGAGGTGGTGGGGTCACCATCCCTGGAAGTGTTCAATAACCGTGGAGATGTGGCAGTGAGGGACGTGGGCAGTGTGCATGGTGGGATGGGGTGAGGCTGGATGTGGGGATCTTTGTGGTCTTTTCCACAAAGATTTGATGAAGATCAGAAGGGTTGCTTATTAGCAAGACAACAAACATGGCCTAGACCAACCAGGTGATACAAAACTTCTCACAAATGCAATGGAGCTTTCGCCCACTTCAAATAAGGATTTCAGCGTGCACCACAAATAGTGAGATAATGAGATGGCAGAATCAGCCCTTTTTACTCTCGTTTTCTATAGATTTCCAAGGTGTGCAGCACTTGTTTCTTTTAAGCAAGAAGGTCTAATCTGCATCCCATAATGCTCAACACTGAGCACCTAACATTCAACATGTCCTTAAAATGGGATTGTTCTGTGCTACCAGTGGAACCCTGGGGTAGAGGAACCCTGAAAAGCTTTCTGAGTGCAATGGTAAGAGGAGAAATTAAGACTCAGAAAGCCATTGCACTTTGGGAGAAGCTGGTAAGATGAGGATTTCTGTAGTGAAAGAGCCAACCACTCCAAGAGTACTCATAATCCCTCCTGACTTTCACACCAGATCATTTTGCAGTGAGGGCTGGACTTGCACGTCATGTTACGGTGGTACACATGAGAAATACAGCAACAGTAGCTAGGCAAGCACTCTCCACGTATGGCAGAGGAGGAGGTATTACATTAACCTGTGCAGCCATGAGCTCATCCGGTCTGAAAGAGAACAGAAAACCTTTGGTTTCTGAGGCAAACAGCTAATAATAGCCCTCAGCTAGCAAAATTCAAGTGTAAAAGCACTACATTTCTGGGTTTTCTCCCTACACCTCTGCAATAAGACGTAGGCTGGCTTTGGCTGCTGAGGATTAACTTGGTTGATTCCAGCTGTTGCCATAGTCTTTCTGTCATCGTTCATGTTTCATTTGCTCTGACAGATACCTCCCAAATCTACCCTTTCTGTAATCCACTCTTTGCTGAAACTGCCAATTTCCTGAGCCAAAAGCATGAACGACACAACTCTCGGAACAGATCCAAAGACCCCAGAATCACATCCACGTGGTGTGGGAATAGTAAGAGCTGATAGTTTAGAGTCTACACCACAGGCAGCAGCAAAACTGTCTACTGTAGGAGCAGAGATGTATTGCACACCAGGGACTGAAGGAGCAGAATGCCCCAAGATGGAGAGAGCAAAGACTGCAACCTTTACAAGGGAACAGAACGCAAGCTATGCCCTGCAAGGACACTAGGTCTGCGTGAGCAGAAAGGCAGTAGACTCCCAGTACAGTTGCTCCTCCACATAGCTGATCAAATGCCAAACCTTGACCAGGATTAAGCTCCAATGTGTTCACTGCCATAAGAAAGAAGAGGAGAAAACAGATTCCCTGTCCTGATCAGCTCAGAATACAAGACAAGAACTGTAAAGTTAACAGAGAACAAGCTGACTTACGAGCAAAAACCAGCAGAGTGCAGCTACAAATAAAACAGAAGACAAACCCTCGTCATCAGCCAGCTCACTAATGGTCACTCAGAATGCAGCTGATGTGCCCATGGCTATCTGGAGTCTAAGTTAAAATTTACCGGATCTTGTGCAAAATATACGGACACCAGAGCAATCTCTTCTGCAGCTGGAGTGAGAGATCTACCTCTGTGCTAAACTCTCAGACTAATGAGAAACGTACAATTAGAAAGGTATAAATGGATTCACGACTGATCATTACATTTACAGAACATGGAACGAATGGTCGTCAACGTGGGATTCAACAAGCCAAAGGCAAGTGCAATGCCTCTGACTAAAAGTTCTTAGGACACCGACAACCAAACCTTCTCAGTGCAGCCACAGTAGAGATCTGTAACTACTACTGTTGAAATATCAACTGGCAGAGCAGTGTTGCACATTGTACAAATCACAGTTGGACATCCATGGACAGCTGATGATAAAAGTAGTCCTAGGGGAAGCACTGGATGAAACACTGTTAAAAACAAATAATCATTTTAGCTGCACGTTTGTAAGCATTTATTTTCATCCTCCCCAAAACAGTTTCATGTCAGAATAAAGAGGACATGTTCACACAGACGTTTCCACAGCCAGACTATGGAATAATCAAAGAATATCAACCAAAATGTGTTTCCTACCAGTTACATGAATCTTGAAGGTGAGTTTCTGGCCAGCAGCCTCGCAGCTGTACTCCCCTGCATCTTTCTTCTCCACCTGGCTCACCACCAGCCGACGCTGTTTGCCCTCTGACTCCACCTTGAACTTCTTGCTCGAGGTGATCAGTTTCCCCTCCTTGTACCACTTCACCTCTGTCTTCTCCTGGGCCACCTCGCAGCTCAGCGTGGCATTTTGAGTCAGTACAGCCTTCACCTCCTTTTGTACCTTGTCCTTGTTTGTAAACACGTCTTCTTTCTCTGCAGGGACATCACAACAGTCACACCGTTTTGCTGTAGTCTGCTGCAGACCTTACTCCAGTTCCCCATTTTCACTATACCTGCCCTTCACAGGGAGCATCGTGATGCCTCATTAAGACAGGAAAATACTTTCCCCTCTATTTTGCCTTGGGAAATGATAAGCATATCATTTCATATCACATCATATCACATCATATCACAAAGCTAAACATTTCGCAGTCTGATAGCAGATTTGGACATGAGATTTAGAACACCTGCATGCACTGCTGAACCTCCTCCCTTCTCTTTTTTTCTTCTGATGTCTCTCTACATTTCCAGAAAATCAGAAGGGAACGGCCCTCTAGAACAGGTTGCCCAAGGAGACTGTGGATGCTCCATCCCTGCAGGCATTCAAGGCCAGGCTGGATGTGGTTCTGGGCAGCCTGGGCTGCTGCTTGGCAACCCTGCACATAGGAAGAAGGGGGTTGGAACTGGATGAGCACTGTGGGGCTTTGCAACCCAGGCCATTTATGAGTCTGATTATTGGCATTTTCCACCTAATTGTGTCATTCAAATTTTGTAACCAGATCTCTTCAAACACCTCCCCTTTTCTCACTCCTTGCATGCCTGGTGTGCTCTTGCACTGTAACCCTGCAGACACCAGCTGACTACAAGAGCTGCACAAGTTACCCTCCTTGCCTATGGTTTGTTGCAGTAATTCATTCCTGGATGGAAAAGCACATGTAGAAAAGTGTTGCTATGACACTAGATGACAAAGAAAGTCCTATAGCCAAAATGTTTTGCACCAGAGAGGCTGTAAGTTGATCCTCCAAATGCAAGAAACATAAAATGAAGCGTTCCTTTATCTCTGGGATTTCAAGCATTTTCTCACCTCTGACTTTCACTTGGAATGTTGCTTTGTCATCTTTTGTTTCACAGCTGTAGCTCCCTTGGTCTTTCAGGGTCACATATTTGACCATGAGCTTGAGGTGCGTCCCCTGGGAAATGATGGTTGTCCTCTGGTCCTGCTTCACCTCTGTTTGATCTGTCTTCCATACGACAGCTCCGCTTGCAGCTGACACCTCACACACCAGCTCCAGGTCTTCAGAAGGACTGAATGATATTTCTGGAGTCGTTTTGGACTTGTTGACAGAATTAATGGCTTCATCTGAAGAAAAAAAGAGAAAGTGGTTTACATCCTGACTCAGGCTTATTCAGCACAGCATGAAGATACAGTTAGAACTGATTGTAATGTCTCTGCTCATTACATTTGGGTGATCGAGTTTCACCTCTGGAGGTACTCACATACAAACGTGTGCTTGATTCTCCTGTGTAAGGAAAGAGTAAGTTCTATGCAGACAGTTCTTATTTCTTTTAATCATTTCTGTATTCTGCAGATGTTCTTCTGAAGATAAAATGAAGGCAGCTAAGTAACGTGTTTTCAATACATGAACAAACCTATTCAACACCTTGTCTCTAAGCTAACAAGCAGCGTTTGATGAGCACATCAGTATTTCATGCCCTTCATTCCATCCAGACAGAACCTGCCTGAGGAGCAAGCTGATGGCTGTCAGCTACAGGCAGACCTAGCTTAGTATTGCATTTCTTATAGCAACAACTGTTGCTTTCAGTCACTGAATATACCAAGGCCAATTGCTATGCCAGGCACATTTATGGCATCAGTGAACAAATAATTCGTTAAAAATTGTAATAGACAGGAGACATCTATTGTTTTAAAACTAGGTGACCAAAGAAGAACAGTCCCTCTAGAGTCAAGCTGTGAAGAACTAATAGCACCAACCAATATCACATAGATAGATTACTTCCCTGCCCTAAGACCATCTTGTGACCATTTGGTGCTCCTAATTAAGCCCTCTTGATGGCTTTTTTGTCTGAGCCATGTGACATTTTGTGATAGGAGTTACTGCTAGTGTTCCCTTAACCCAACACCAAAGTAGGAGGTATCCATTCTCAGGGAATCATGCAGGCTTCCTCTGTATTTGATGCTCAGAGACAGCCCCAGAAGTTTTAAAATCTTAGCTTAGCTCTCATCCAATAATGTTCATCAAACAGTGCAACTTGTCCTTTGGGGATGCCTTTGTTCTGCATCAACCAGTTCCAACGGAGTCTTCTTGGCTTGTTTTAGATCAGTTTTTCAACAGGTAAAGCCAGGGTCTTTGAATTACAAAGTGAAATTGCAGAATGCATGATTCTCAACCAAACAGAACAGGAGGTGGGATGCAGGGTGAATACCTGAGCCAACACCACCTGCAAGCAATCCTTCAATATCTTAGGAATCTCTAGCCATCCCAAATCCAGTGTTGTGCTTGATCTATCATCTCTGCTGAGTTTTTAGCTAGCTGATGGTGAGCATCATGGTGGTGATGGGTGAGCAGTCGGACTAGAGGGTCTTAATCAACCTTAAGGATCCTGTGATCAGAGGAACGTGAATGTGCTGTTAGAGGTCACAAGCGCTGCACTGCAGTATGAGCATACACAGCGAAAGGCTTTCAGTAGAGCTTCAGTTCATAAATGAGGACTGGGTTATGGAAAATAGGCTCAAGATAGAAACCAGAAAACAGATCTTAATGCCAGGTTCTGTGAATGCAGCCAGCTGAATTTCACAGATATTGAATATCAATGACAATTTCTTGTGTTATTTTACCCTCCAGCTCCACCCTGAACAGGAACATGTCAGTGACAAGCATTACTCCTCCAGGCTTGACCTGACAGTGCTTTACTTGTACTATGAGCTAATGCCAGGAAGAGAAGGAAAAGAGTTTCATCCACGTGCCTTCTCCTTCCTTAGTAAAACCAGTGTGAAACTGCAGCCACGTCAGGCTGAAGGAGACGTCTCAGATGTCCTGCCTGGATGCAGGAGCTCACGTGTCAGAGGATGTCTGGCACGTCAAGTCTCATGGCAGTGCAGTGCATGACAAACTGCAACAACACTTTCCTGTGGGCTCCTTTGGGCATGAGGCCCAGCGGGTGACACACCTCTGGCTGCAGCTCTTCAGAGCCTCCCAGCAGCCACGTGATGCCCATGGGAGAGACACAGCTGACCCGCACAGCAGATGATTTACCAGCTAGCTCTGGTTTACAGCAAGAGAAGATACAAGTGGCGACGCTGAATGGTGAAATACTGCGAGTGTGTGGCATGGGTATAAGATTGGTGAGCCTGAGGATGTTCAAAGTCAGGCTGGACAGGGCTCAGAGCACCTGATGGAGCTGTGGTGCCCCTGTTCATTGTGGGGGAGTCCAACTAGCTGACCCTTCAGGGTCTCTTCCCTATCTATGAGATACACGAAAGCTGATTCTGCAGTAACCAAGCTACCAACAGCAGTTGTTTGTCTTACAGCTTGCCAACACAGGTTTTAAAATAACAGCATTGATTACTCATTTGATAGTCACATTACAGTGCAAAGCACATGGAAAAGTCCATCAGCTAATTCAATTAATTCTGGGGGCAGACCTGCCAGTACAAAATATTATGCTAACATGACAAAGAGAGAGAAGAAAAGCAAAATTAAGACTAGCTGACAAGCCTTGGCAGGAAGTTCTTTTCTCCATAAATTTAGTCCCATTATTCAATTCTGTTTGGAGCTGTCTCCATGCCTCTCTGCAGTTCGTTCTTTGAGAAGAAGCAATTAAGTAAGCTCTCCAATACCAAAGTGCATACACTGCTCTGGGGCTTTGTTGATTCTCCATGGACCAACAAGGGTTACAAGCCAGCAGAAGATGATGAAGAGCCTCAGTGTAAAAAAAAAAAAAAGGCAATTGTTGCTGGGAAGAAGGTTCATTTGCATCTGTGTCATCTGCAGAGGGTACTGCAGAAATGGAAAGTCTTCCACTGGAGCAAACAAAGGGCTCTCATTTATTGCAATCAAGGCCCAGCGTGTGGATCTCAGAGATCAGACCTACACCCTGCAGCAAAACAGAGACCTGCGTGGGAAAGTTCAGTTTCTCTCTCCATCTGTGTCAGAAAAAGCCCACCATGGAATGACAGCTAAGTAAACATCCCTGTGACTCTTCACAGGTCTCTTCTACATTTGGGATCACTGCTACAAAAAGAGCATTTTACATCATCTCTCGTGGCCACCCTGAGAGAAGAGCAGGAAGGCTGGGATGCTCTTTTTCCTATCTTTCCCTTCATTTCCTCTATATCTTATGGACGAATCACAGCACAGAACACAGAAATCAAATGGCTCTACAAAGCAGATTGGCCAGTTCAAGTCAAAACAGCCACTGAAAACACCCCAGATGCTGTCTGACAACAGCTGGACTGTCGGGGAGTCAGGTGAATGCAGTCTGCTGGCCCTGGGCAGGAAGAGGACAGCCCAGACTGTCACATACCTTTCACTGAAAGCTGATAGAGCATTTTATCCCCCTCACAGATGCACTGATAACTTGCAGCATCATCCATTGAGACGCTGTGAATTTTCAGGGTGTGTTTCTTCCCCACAATGTGCAGTTCATAATTTTCACTGGCCTTGAGCTCCTTCCCATCCTTCATCCACTCCACAGTAGCGCCTGTGTCTGAAAGCTCAGCCTGCAGTTTGGTGGTCTGGTGGTTGGCATCCCTGCACATAGCAGGGGGTTGGAACTGGATGATCTTTGGGATCCTTTTCAACCCAGGCCATTCTATTACTGTACAGCTCCATAGTGGAACAAATATAAAATGCTAACTATGTAAAACATGGAGTCAGACCTGTGTGATTTGTCCACACCAGGAGGTGATTAGAAAACAATTTGTAAGCTACAAAGCTGCTTGCTGGAAAGGAAAAGAAAATAAAACTACAAGAATAAGGGAAAACATTTCTTCCTGAAAATAGGAAGAATAATGGACCTGACATGAAATTTGGGTGAAGCTGCCTGATTTTATGAAGCTATTCCCATTGTTTTCTTGGTGCTGTGTTTCCCAGATGAGTGGTTTCTGGCTGTGCTGCAGCACCAGTCTGCATGTGAACATCAACTCTATTCACCATCTGGGAAGATTAGGACTTCCCTTCTCCCACCAGCACCACTGAATTACAGTTACTCAGTGGTTAAACAAAGGAATCCTTAAAGAAGGGTTTACAGCTGTCCTGTTGTCTGAAGTGCTTGGGGCATTCTGATGCTATTAAGCTCTATGTATTAACAAGTTCAAAAAGAAAAGGTAGGCATCTGATTGTTGTGCCAGTTTCTAAGTTATTTGGAAAGCTGTACCACCCAACCACTCCTTCTATTTGATGGAGGTGACAAAGCTCAGTTTAATTTCTGACTGCTGTTTAAATTCTGAAGCTGGAGCTGGTTCCTGGAGCAGAAAAAGCTCGGAAGCTGTCCCTCCTACAAGCAGGCACCTCTGAGCAAAATATGACATCTCGATTTCTGATGGTAAGGTCAGGAGATCTGATTCCAGCGTCTAGCTTTCGGCTTCATGCTATGTTAGTGGGACCTTTGGCATCTAGCACTGACCAACAGCAACTGACAGGCTGGTAACAGTGCACCCCAAAGCAGTTATGTGTCTGTTTATGTTATGAGGGAAAATGGTATCGCATTGAGATTTCATGTTTTTACACTTCGCAGATCTAACTAGCTGCTGGAAGAATCCTGTACGCCATGTTCACACCATTTTCAATGAGCTGGATGAGTCTGTTGTTGGCATTTTAATGCCATTTACCAGGCAGGCAGTATGTATGGAGTATTTGGCTCTCTCTACAGTCATGAATATTTGAGTATCTTCAACATGTGGCTCATTGCTTCCATTTCAGGCTGCCCAGAGAAGCTGTGGGTGCCTGTCCTTGGTGTTGAAGGCGAGGTTGGATGGGTGATGGGCAGCCTGAGCTGGTTAGTGGGCAGCCAGCCCATGGCAGGGTGTTTAGAACTGAATGATCTTGATGTTTTCTTCCAACCCAAGCCCTCCTGTGATCCTATGATTCTGTGATTTCATTCAGGTTTATTGAGATGAGTTCTCCTAAATGCGCTGTTCTCCATATGATTATAATTGGAGTCTAGATGAATGACTTAAACCAGACACCAAACTTTCTGATGGCCAAAATGAAATGAAATCAATCCTTTACTGTGTCAGTAGTCTGTAACTAGAGCCCATCAGGTAATTCCCAGCCTCCTGCCTGTATCAGTGGCTGCACACAGAGAAAAAGTCTGATGGGATTTTAACCTATAAAATGTTCCAAAGCAACCAGAGGGTGAATATATTCACTATGCAAATACCTGCAGGAATAAGCTTGTCATGTATGTCCTCAGGTAGCACAGTAGTTAATGGTGGGACTCAGTAGGTCATGCTGCAAGTTGAGTCTGCTGATCTTGAAGGTCTTTTCCAGCCTAAATGACCTTATGCTAATATTTCTGTATTTATTTCTGTTCAGCTCCCAGAAAACCTCCCACCCAGCCCCCAACTGACCCCGTGATGAAAAATAAAACAGAAAGCTCAGTGACGCTGGCATGGTCCCCTCCGAAGATGCACCGCCCCATTCCAATCAATGTCTACATTGTGGAATGCAAGAAACTAACTGGCTTCACGTGGGTGAGGTGCCACAAGTCTCATGTTCCCGTCCCAGAGTTCACGGTGAGCAATCTGTCTGAAGAGGCTGATGATCAGTTCCGAGTGTCTGCAGTCAATGCGCATGGACAGAGCCCGTCTCTGGAATTCCCAGGGAGCGTGCACCTTGGCAAGCACAAAAACCCTAATGGAAATGGGTCAGTGTGTGCTGAGCAGCTGTGTTGGTTCCCTAAAGTTGCTTCCTTTGACTTTAAGGACAGTAGTGCATTAACACACCAAAGGATTTCCTTTATTCCCAGTTCTCCTATCTCCTATCAACCTCCAGATACCACTAAAGTGATACGAGTTATGTTTCTGTGACAGAGACATGAATATCCTTATCTTTTGATATGTCACATGTGCAAGAGGCAGAACTTTCTGTAACAGATCTTAAGCATAGAAGTGCTTCTTCCAGCACTCATGCAAAGGGAGAAGTAGAAATGTACCTATGATTTAATCTTCTATCTCTAAATGAGATACCAGACTTGCATCTAAAGAGCATTAAGACAAACGTTGTTCTTCCTCAGACCCAGTCCTGGCTGTGAAATCCCCCCTAACAACTGGTGAAGCTGTACCTGGAGTGGATGCCATGTTTACTATTGACCTTACAACAACGTGTTGCGGCACTTGATGCCTCAATGGTAAAGTCTTACAGGAAAGCGAGACCTGCATCATCAAGAGAACCCAAACTACTCACAGCCTAATCATAAAGAACGTCACCAAGAACGATGATGGAGCAGAAGTGAAATTTGTTGCCAAAAATGTTGATGTCAGCACCAAGATGAGAGTGAGAGGTATTTGCTTTGATCCTTCTCCTTCCCTCTTACAGTCAAGGCAGAGTTGCTGTGATCTGATGATTAGAACAGGGGCTGCAGGCATTCACTGACTGTACCAAATACCTGAAATTGCATCCCATGGACTGACGTGAGTCCTGGTAATGACCTAAACATGATAGCACTGAGTGTAGGGTAAGCCAATCTACCCAGCTGCTTGGTATCTGAACCAGATTGCTTCATGCCAGCTGATGAATGTCTGCAGTTCACAGCTACTGGCCAGTGCATTCAGTCAGCAGGTTTACCACTGCATCACCATAGAGCAGTACTTTCAGCTCCAGGTTCAGACAGCCTTTCTGATTGCACTGGAATAGTTTAGAAGTAGGGGAGCAATAATTCCAATAATATCTCTATCAATCAGCTTTGCATGACAAAATATTACAAATAAACATTCGTTATGGGAGGAGCTGTTTGTCATTGGGTGGAAACCTCTGCAGAAGCATGTTTAGAGCATTCTTAATCAGTAGAAGGAGATGTTTGGTTGATTTTTACTTAGTAAATCCGGCAAGAAGACCAAATGAAATATCTTGAATTGCTCAGCAGTGACACAATGATGAGTGCAGGAACAGAAGGTGATACTTTTTCAGAGATGTTGCAGCAAACATTGACCACGTTAGCCTGATGTCAATTGAAATAACGCGGCCTTTGCTCCTGACAGGTGCTGCAGTGAGATTTACCAAGAAGAGCAAAGATGTAGAAAAGATCTGCGCTCGGCTGCGTGAGGAAGCCAAACTGCAGGCTGAGCTTTCAGACACAGGCGCTACTGTGGAGTGGATGAAGGATGGGAAGGAGCTCAAGGCCAGTGAAAATTATGAACTGCACATTGTGGGGAAGAAACACACCCTGAAAATTCACAATGACTCAATGGATGATGCTGGAAGTTGTCAGTGCATCTGTGAGGGGGATAAAATGCTCTATCAGCTTTCAGTGAAAGGTATGTGACAGTCTGGGCTGTCCTCTTCCTGCCCAGGGCCAGCAGACTGCATTCACCTGACTCCCCGACAGTCCAGCTGTTGTCAGACAGCATCTGGGGTGTTTTCAGTGGCTGTTTTGACTTGAACTGGCCAATCTGCTTTGTAGAGCCGTTTGATTTCTGTGTTCTGTCCTGTGATTCGTCCCTAAGATATAGAGGAAGTCAAGGGAAAGAGAGGAAAAAGAGCATCCCAGCCTTCCTGCTCTTCTCTCAGGGTGGCCACGAGAGATGATGTAAAATGCTCTTTTTGTAGCAGTGATCCCAAATGTAGAAGAGACCTGTGAAGAGTCACAGGGATGTTTACTTAGCTGTCATTCCATGGTGGGCTTTTTCTTGAACAGATGTAGAGAGAAACTGAACTTTCCCACGCAGGTCTCTGTTTTGCTGCAGGGTGTAGGTCTGATCTCTGAGATCCACACGCTGGGCCTTGATTGCGATAAATGAGAGCCCTTTGTTTGCTCCAGTGGAAGACTTTCCATTTCTGCAGTACCCTCTGCAGATGACACAGATGCAAATGAACCTTCTTCCCAGCAACAATTGCCTTTTTTTTTTTCACACTGAGTATGCATGAGTCTCTTCATCATCTTCTGCTGGCTTGTAACCCTTGTTGGTCCATGGAGAATCAACAAAGCCCCAGAGCAGTGTATGCACTTTGGTATTGGAGAGCTTACTTAATTGCTTCTTCTCAAAGAACGAACTGCAGAGAGGCATGGAGACAGCTCCAAACAGAATTGAATAATGGGACTAAATTTATGGAGAAAAGAACTTCCTGCCAAGGCTTGTCAGCTAGTCTTAATTTTGCTTTTCTTCTCTCTCTTTGTCATGTTAGCATAATATTTTGTACTGGCAGGTCTGCCCCCAGAATTAATTGAATTAGCTGGTGGACGTTTCCATGTGCTTTGCACTGTAATGTGACTATCAAATGAGTAATCAATGCTGTTATTTTAAAACCTGTGTTGGCAAGCTGTAAGACAAACAACTGCTGTTGGTAGCTTGGTTACTGCAGAATCAGCTTTCGTGTATCTCATAGATAGGGAAGAGACCCTGAAGGGTCAGCTAGTTGGACTCCCCCCGCAATGAACAGGGGCACCGCAGCTCCATCAGGTGCTCTGAGCCCTGTCCAGCCTGACTTTGAACATCCTCAGGCTCACCAATCTTATACCCATGCCACACACTCGCAGTATTTCACCATTCAGCATCGCCACTTGTATCTTCTCTTGCTGTAAACCAGAGCTAGCTGGTAAATCATCTGCTGTGCGGGTAAGCTGTGTCTCTCCCATGGGCATCACGTGGCTGCTGGGAGGCTCTGAAGAGCTGCAGCCAGAGGTGTGTCACCCGCTGGGCCTCGTGCCCAAAGGAGTCCACAGGAAAGTGTTGTTGCAGTTTGTCATGCACTGCACTGCCATGAGACTTGACGTGCCAGACATCCTCTGACACGTGACCTCCTGCATCCAGGCAGGACATCTGAGACGTCTCCTTCAGCCTGACGTGGCTGCAGTTTCACACTGGTTTTACTAAGGAAGGAGAAGGCACGTGGATGAAACTCTTTTCCTTCTCTTCCTGGCATTAGCTCATAGTACAAGTCAAGCACTGTCAGGTCAAGCCTGGAGGAGTAATGCTTGTCACTGACATGTTCCTGTTCAGGGTGGAGCTGGAGGGTAAAATAACACAAGAAATTGTCATTGAAATTCAATATCTGTGAAATTCAGCTGGCTGCATTCACAGAACCTGGCGTTAAGATCTGTTTTCTGGTTTCTATCTTGAGCCTCTTTTCCATAACCCAGTTTTCATTTATGAACTGAAGCTCTACTGAAAGCCTTTCGCTGTGTATGCTCATGCTGCAGTGGAGCGCTTGTGACCTCTAACCGCACATTCACATTCCTCTGATCACAGGATCCTTAAGGTTGATTAAGACCCTCTAGTCTGACTGCTCACCCATCACCACCATGATGCTCACCATCAGCTAGCTAAAAACTCAGCAGAGATGATAGATCAAGCATAACACTGGATTTGGGATGGCTAGAGATTCCTAAGATATTGAAGGATTGCTTGCAGGTGGTATTGGCTCAGGTATTCACCCTGCATCCCACCTCCCGTTCTGTTTGGTTGAGAATCATGCATTCTGCAATTTCACTTTGTAATTCAAAGACCCTGGCTTTATCTGTTGAAAAACTGATCTAAAACAAGCCAAGAAGACTCCGTTGGAACTGGTTGATGCAGAACAAAGGCATCCCCAAAGGACAAGTTGCACTGTTTGAAGAACATTATTGGATGAGAGCTAAGCTAAGATTTTAAAACTTCTGGGGCTGTCTCTGAGCATCAAATACAGAGGAAGCCTGCATGATTCCCTGAGAATGGATACCTCCTACTTTGGTGTTGGGTTAAGGGAACACTAGCAGTAACTCCTATCACAAAATGTCACATGGCTCAGACAAAAAAGCCATCAAGAGGGCTTAATTAGGAGCACCAAATGGTCACAAGATGGTCTTAGGGCAGGGAAGTAATCTACCTATGTGATATTGGTTGGTGCTATTAGTTCTTCACAGCTTGACTCTAGAGGGACTGTTCTTCTTTGGTCACCTAGTTTTAAAACAATAGATGTCTCCTGTCTATTACAATTTTTAACGAATTATTTGTTCACTGATGCCATAAATGTGCCTGGCATAGCAATTGGCCTTGGTATATTCAGTGACTGAAAGCAACAGTTGTTGCTCTAAGAAATGCAATACTAAGCTAGGTCTGCCTGTAGCTGACAGCCATCAGCTTGCTCCTCAGGCAGGTTCTGTCTGGATGGAATGAAGGGCATGAAATACTGATGTGCTCATCAAACGCTGCTTGTTAGCTTAGAGACAAGGTGTTGAATAGGTTTGTTCATGCATTGAAAACACGTTACTTAGCTGCCTTCATTTTAGCTTCAGAAGAACATGTGCAGAATACAGAATTGATTAAAAGAAATAAGAACTGTCTGCATAGAACTTACTCTTTCCTTACACAGGAGAATCAAGCACACGTTTGTATGTGAGTACCTCCAGAGGTGAAACTCAATCACCCAAATGTAATGAGCAGAGACATTACAATCAGTTCTAACTGTATCTTCATGCTGTGCCGAATAAGCCTGAGTCAGGATGTAAACCACTTTTTCTTTTTTTCTTCAGATGAAGCCATTAATCTTGTCAGCAAGTCCAAAACGACTCCAGAAATATCAGTCAGTCCTTCTGAAGACCTGGAGCTGGTGTGTGAGGTGTCAGCTGCAAGCGGAGCTGTCGTATGGAAGAAAGATCAAACAGAGGTGAAGCAGGACCAGAGGACAACCATCATTTCCCAGGGGACGCACCTCAAGCTCATGGTCAAATATGTGACCCTGAAAGACCAAGGGAGCTACAGCTGTGAAACAAAAGATGACAAAGCAACATTCCAAGTGAAAGTCAGAGGTGAGAAAATGCTTGAAATCCCAGAGATAAAGGAACACTTCATTTTGTGTGTCTTGCATTTGGAGGATCAACTGACAGCCTCTCTGGTGCAAAACATTTTGGCTATAGGACTTTCTTTGTCATCTAGTGTCATAGCAACACTTTTCTACATGTGCTTCTCCATCCAGGAATGAATTACTGCAACAAACAATAGGCAAGGAGGGTAAATTGTGCACCTCTTGTAGTCAGCTGGTGTCTGCAGGGTTACAGTGCAAGAGCACACAAGGCATGCAAGGAGTGAGAAAAGGGGAGGTGTTTGAAGAGATCTGGTTACAAAATTTGAATGACACAATTAGTGTCATTGGGCAATCAGTCTCCTTGGGCAACCTGTTCTAGAGGGCCGTTCCCTTCTGATTTTCTGGAAATGTAGAGAGACATCAGAAGAAAAAAAGAGAAGGGAGGAGGTTCAGCAGTGCATGCAGGTGTTCTAAATCTCATGTCCAAATCTGCTATCAGACTGCGAAATGTTTAGCTTTGTGATATGATGTGATATGATGTGATATGAAATGATATGCTTATCATTTCCCAAGGCAAAATAGAGGGGAAAGTATTTTCCTCACGATGCTCCCTGTGAAGGGCAGGTATAGTGAAAATGGGGAACTGGAGTAAGGTCTGCAGCAGACTACAGCAAAACGGTGTGACTGTTGTGATGTCCCTGCAGAGAAAGAAGACGTGTTTACAAACAAGGACAAGGTACAAAAGGAGGTGAAGGCTGTACTGACTCAAAATGCCACGCTGAGCTGCGAGGTGGCCCAGGAGAAGACAGAGGTGAAGTGGTACAAGGAGGGGAAACTGATCACCTGGAGCAAGAAGTTCAAGGTGCAGTCAGAGGGCAAACAGCGTCGGCTGGTGGTGAGCCAGGTGGAGAAGAAAGATGCAGGGGAGTACAGCTGCGAGGCTGCTGGCCAGAAACTCACCTTCAAGATTCATGTAACTGGTAGGAAACACATTTTGGTTGATATTCTTTGATTATTCCCTAGTCTGGCTGTGGAAACGTCTGTGTGAATGTGTCCTCTTGATTCTGCCATGAAACTGTTTTGGGGAGGATGAAAAGAAATGCTTACAAACGTGCAGCTAAAATGATTATTTGTTTTTAACAGTGTTTCATCCAGCTCTTCCCCTAGGACTACTTTTATCATCAGCTGTCCATGGATGTCCAACTGTGATTTGTACAATGTGCAACACTGCTCTGCCAGTTGATATTTCAACAGTAGTAGTTACAGATCTCTACTGTGGCTGCACTGAGGTTTGGTTGTTGGTGTCCTAAGAACTTTTAGTCAGAGGCATTGCACTTGCCTTTGGCTTGTTGAATCCCATGTTGACGACCATTCGTTCCATGTTCTGTAAATGTAATGACCAGTCATGAATCCATTGATACCTTTCTAATAGTACGTTTCTCATTAGTCTGAGAGTTTAGCACGGAGGCAGATCTCTCACTCCAGCTGCAGTAGAGATTGCTCTGGTGTCAGTATATTTTGCACAAGATCTGGTAAATTTTAACTTAGACTCCACATAGCCATGGGCACATCAGCTGCATTCTGAGTGACCATTAGTGAGCTGGCTGATGACGAGGGTTTGTCTTCTGTTTTATTTGTAGCTGCACTCTGCTGGTTTTTGCTCGTAAGTCAGCTTGTTCTCTGTTAACTTTACAGTTCTTGTCTTGTATTCTGAGCTGATCAGGACAGGGAATCTGTTTTCTCCTCTTCTTTCCTATGGCAGTGAACACATTGGAGCTTAATCCTGGTCAAGGTTTGGCATTTGGTCAGCTATGTGGAGGAGCAACTGTACTGGGAGTCTACTGCCTTTCTGCTCACACAGACCTGGTGTCCTTGCAGGGCATAGCTTGCGTTCTGTTCCCTTGTAAAGGTTGCAGTCTTTGCTCTCTCCATCTTGGGGCATTCTGCTCCTTCAGTCCCTGGTGTGCAATATATCTCTGCTCCTGTAGTAGACAGTTTTGCTGCTGCCTGTGGTGTAGACTCTAAACCATCAGCTCTTACTATTCCCACACCACGTGGATGTGATTCTGGGGCCTTTGGATCTGTTCCGTGAGTTGTGTAGCTCATGCTTTTGGCTCGGGAAATTGGCACTTTCAGCAAAGAGTGGATTACAGACAGGGTAGATTTGGGAGGTATCTGTCAGAGAAAATGAAATATGAACGATGACAGAAAGACTATGGAAACAGCTGGAATCTACCAAGTTATTCCTCAGCAGCCAAAGCCAGTCCACATCTTATTGCAGAGGTGTAGGGAGAAAACACAGCAATGTAGTGCTTTTACACTTGAATTTTGCTAGCTGAGGGCTATTATTAGCTGTTTGCCTCAGAAACCAAAGGTTTTCTGTTCTCTTTCAGACCGGATGAGCTCATGGCTGCACAGGGTAATGTAATACCTCCTCCTCTGCCATACATGGAGAGTGCTTGCCTAGCTACCGTTGCTGTATTTCTCATGTGTACCACTGTAACATGACGTGCAAGTCCAGCCCTCACTGCAAAATGATGTGGTGTGAAAGTCAGGAGGGATTATGAGTACTCTTGGAGTGGTTGGCTCTTTCACTACAGAAATCCTCATCTTACTAGCTTCTCCCAAAGTGCAATGGCTTCCTGAGTCTTAATTTCTCCTCTTACCATTGCACTCAGAAAGATTTTCAGGGTTCCTCTACCCCAGGGTTCCACTGGTAGCACAGAACAATCCCATTTTAAGGACATGTTGAATGTTAGGTGCTGAGTGTTGAGCATTACGGGATGCAGATTAGACCTTCTTGCTTAAAAGAAACAAGTGCTGCACACCTTGGAAACCTATAGAAAACTAGAGTAAAAAGGGCTGATTCTGCCATCTCATTATCTCAGTATTTGTGGTGCATGCTGAAATCCTTATTTGAAGTGGGCCAAAGCTCCATTGCATTTGTGAGAAGTTTTGCATCACCTGGTTGGTCTAGGCCATGTTTGTTGTCTTGCTAATAAGCAACCCTTCTGATCTTCATCAAATCATTGCGGTTGGAAAAGACCACAAAGATCCCCACATCCAGCCTCACCCCATCCCACCATGCACACTGCCCACGTCCCTCACTGCCACATCTCCACGGTTATTGAACACTCCCAGGGATGGTGACCCCACCACCTCCCTGCAAAGCTGTGCCACCACATCACCACTCCTCTTCAGAAGAAGTTTTTCTTAACATCCAACTTGAACCTCCCCTGAAAACCATCAGTCAAAACAGGGGCTGTTGAAGATGGGCAGAGAGAATGATGCTTCTGCAGTCAATACAAGCAGGGAGATCAAATGTAGAGTGTATCAACTGCATTCTTGCATTGGCTTGCTGCCCTGCTCCCTCGCCTTCAGTGGACTGCAGTGCTGGTGGTAGAGCTGTGGTGTGAATCCTGGGATTGCACGTACTGCAGCGGTCAGCAGCACAGGAACTTGAGCTGAACTTACCCTCCTGGGCAGCTGCTGCCACTCAGAATTCAGACAGCATGCAGAGGAGAAAGTCATGAAGGAAGGGAAAGGGATGGCAGCAGAAGGCTTCACAGAGTGACAGCGGGGAGGAAGGAGATAGGGGACAGGTCCTGGAAGGGTTTGCCATGACTGCTGGGGAGCAGGAGCCTTCCCGGTCACCTGAGCTGGGTATGCCTGAAGATGCTTGCATGAATGATCTGAATGAGTGGTCTTCCATGTCTCCACTGCAAATAAAAGGCAATGTCAATCCCCCTCACACCTGCTAGTCCTGCATTCATGCTTGGAGCCTCTGTCTTGGTATCAGCATCAGGACCCTGGGATCTTTCCTGGGACCCAAACAAGCATAGGAAGCTTATTCAAAATTGCTCTGCTGTTAGAAGCTGGCTAGCACTAGAGAAGTCCATCATGTAAGTGCGTCAGAAATATTCTGCACTTCTACAGCCTTTTGTAGGGCAAACCATGGAATAGAAATGGAAGCCCATTTATTTAGGGTTTATCTGTTCTCCCACGCCTCAAATAGGAACTAGCATGAAGGCTCTCAGCAACCAGTTGTTGGTAAAAGGAGAATCAGATAAAACAGTCATTAAAGTAATCAATAAAAGATTCAATGTATCAATCGATCCCACTTAGCAAAGTGATTAACTGAATCACCTTAACTGAAGTGTGTATGCCTAACTAATTACACTTGATATCTTTCTGATGCTAACTCCATTTGTTGACACAAAGGGTAAGGTGGGCTTTAAACACTTTCTTCTATATGTGTTAGGTATTAAGAGGAGATGACATCAGCCAGTTCTCTGAAGAATCAGGGGTTGCTGAGAGTACAAAACCATGCTTTATGCATAAAACTGAGCTACAAAATCTAATGTAGGCCAAATATTCACCATATTATGGGCTATATCATTACCAAAGGGTAGAGTCAAAAGATGGTTTTCTGCTCTTAAATTTCTATGGTTTCCTGATTTTGAGGTCTTCATAATTGAGCTGTACTTGGCTGATATCCAGTGCAGAGTGGAGCAATATCAAAAAGACAGACAGATGAAGATCTGTCATTGTCTTCATTAGAAGAAATCTGAAAATTAGGAATCCAAGCTGATAGTAAAGACTACCCAGAGGGATGGGATGACCATAGGGACTGTGCTGAGGATGCATTATAATGTGTGATAAACACTGTGAAGCAGAGTTGCTCCAGGAAATGGTCCAATACAACATAGAAGCAACTTTTAATGTCTTCCAGTCACAAGTTGCTCATATCTAATGTATATTTTACCCAATGTTTTCCAGTTCAATTCCAGAAGCAGAGGATGCCTTTATCAACAAGCAGAAGGTGCAGAAGGAGGTGAAGGCTGCACCAACAGAAAATGCCACGCTGAGCTGCGAGGTGGTGCAGGAGAAGACGGAGGTGAAGTGGTACAAGGAGGGGAAACTGATCACCTGGAGCAAGAAGTTCAGGGTGGAGTCAGAGGGCAAACAGCGTCGGCTGGTGGTGAGCCAGGTGGAGAAGAAAGATGCAGGGGAGTACAGCTGCGAGGCTGCTGGCCAGAAACTCACCTTCAAGATTCATGTCACAGATGAGAGAAATTGTTTCGACTGTATTGAACCCCCCAACAAAGAAGGAGGGGAAAGTTAAGTGGTTTGACACATTCAGCCCCAGCATTCAGTGATGTAGACCGTGCTTAAATTCTGTTTAATTTGTGTACATTCCTGTTTGCCTTCTGAAGCTATGAACACTTAGGACTTGGGTAGCCTCAGCTTAAGACAGGCTGGAAATAATTTGGGAATTTCCCTGGGGATCTCAAGTAGATGCAATGATAGCAAAATGAGAAGTCAATAATTACAGGGGAAATTAAAGAATATTAAAGATATCTTCAGGGCACAAGCACACCCCTGCAAATGCTTCTTCCTAAATAGTCTGAGACAGCATTTGGTCACAATGCTAGACGGCGGCATTGGTGGTTTCTATTAAATTAAAGAAACCTGCAACTAAAAAGGTTTTCCAGTATTTTCTTTTGTTTTCTTCTCTATAGCAGGTACAAAAGAAATGCTTAAAAATAGAAAGGCTTCAAGCTGGTGCTTTTCATTCCAAAATGGAGAAAGACAGGCGTTCTATTTATGAAGAGAGTCTGATAAGAAAGTGGAAAAAGGCTTTTTACCAGGGTCTGTAGCAACATAAGAAGGGGCAATGGTTTCAAAAGTGAAGAGGGTAGACTCAGTTTGGACATGAGAAAAGTTCTTTATGATGAGGGTGGTGATACACTGGAACAGACTGTCCAGTGAAGGTTGTGGGTGACTCATCATTGTAGTGTCCAAGGGCAGGCTGGATGGGGACCCTGGGCAGCCTCATTTAGTGAATGATGTCCCTGACCACGGCAAGAGGTTGGACTGGATGATCTTTAAAGCTTCCTTCTCTACCCAAACCGTTCTATGATTCCATAGGGGAAACCATTTTATTACTGCCTCTGAAAACTCAGGAGATATTAGAATTGTTTTCAGAAATAAGTAGGTGAGAAAAATACATTTCCTCACTATGACTTAATCACAAACAGAATTTAACCTTGACCCCTCACCTGGCTTTTGCTGGCAAAGCAACTTACAGCTGTCAGCTTGTTTGGACAATTTAATGCCTGTCCCCTTGTATGAAACAGACTTTTCAATGACTGCGTATGCTGGTGTGCTGCTGGACAGTGGGGAAAGGGGTGTTGTTTTCTTTTTGAAGATTTTGGAACATGATACTGGTGGAAATGAAAACAAGTTTAGGGCTATCTAAGCTGTTTTGGTCTGGCAGGGAGGAAGTTCTTCACTGGCAATTGATATAGTTCAGATGTTGGCATTCAGTTCATAGCACTGTCAGGAAATGTGAGTGGGAAAGCTGTCCTCAACGGTACAGTCCAAAGACTAATTTGGGCATTTGGGGAAGGCTGTGTAGAAAAGATTCATGTCTTAAATGTGCCCATTTGCCTTCAATTCCAGAAGCAGAATATGCTTTTATCAACAAGGAGAAGGTGCAGAAGGAGGTGAAGGCTGCACCAACAGAAAATGCCACGCTGAGCTGCGAGGTGGCCCAGGAGAAGATGGAGGTGAAGTGGTACAAGGAGGGGAAACTGATCACCTCGAGCAAGAAGTTCAAGGCTGAGTCAGAGGGCAAACAGCGTCGGCTGGTGGTGAGCCAGGTGGAGAAGAAAGATGCAGGGGAGTACAGCTGCGAGGCTGCTGGCCAGAAACTCACCTTCAAGATTCATGTCACAGGTAAGACAGGTGTTGTCTGAAATACAGCAGAGATCAATAAAGTAAAATCTAGTTTCTATTATACAGTGATCCAGTTGCAGTAGTCTGTGCTGAGGTTTCTCCCCTATACTTGATTGCCTGGGTTTGTAGCAAGTATTTGGATTTAGTATGGCACAAAGACCTGTTTCAGTCTGTCTGTAGAATAATAATTACTGATATATGTACAATGGAAGCAATGTTCAAGATATTATTCAAATCTCTCCTGTGCCTGAGATCCCAAACTGTAATTCTTGTTCACCTAAACATTTGACTAAGATAAGTATGTGCAGTGAGGCTGGAGTGCATGTTCTACGTGCAGCCTTTCATGGCAGGAGAAGCAGGAACTTCTCCTAGTAGTACACTGCCTTTTTACTATGCCTTTATTTTGGAGGCTGCATCTGGATAGGTGAGTCTGCTACTCACAGTAAGAGACCTGGTAGAGCTGACTATTGCCAGAGCTCAAAGTAAGATAGATATCTGCAAATCACACACAAAGAACAAAGGACTGCGTTGGTGAGCATATTTCCTTTGTGCCTTTGACAGTCACAGTTGTGGCAATGGTAGAGGCCATGAGGAGTCTGTTCAGGAAGCCAGGAGTACTGTTCTGGGTCATGAAAAGGCAGCCAGTGGTTTGACTATCACATGTTTATGTGTTTTGATGTTTCACAGTGGGTCTTAAGCAAAAGGAACTCAGGTTTTGGTTGCCTGCAGGTCAGATGTTCTTTTGGGTTAAATATGTTTGCATAGTGACTTGCAACCATGGGACTGGTGTTCAAGGACCCTCTTGGTTCCTTCAGTTCCTAGGTTCTTTCTTGCCTAGATTTGACACTTTGTTTCAACAGAAGAGCTGATATTCTCTATGAAGGCTATTAGTTTGGGCACAAGTGGTAACCTAAACCTGTTCCAACCTGTACATACAAACCTGCAAGATGGTCTCATTTCAGTCCTTCTGTTTTTCTTTTCTTCCCTCAGAGCCAAAACCTGTGTTTATAAACCAGGAGCAGGTGCAGAAAGAGGTGAGTGCTGCCCTGGCAGCAAGTGCCTCCCTCAGCTGTGAAGTAGCACAGGATCCAACTGGAGTAAAATGGTTCAAGGATGGAAGACTGCTTGCCTCCTCCAGAAAGTTCAGAATGGAATCTGTGGGCAAAACACGGCGTCTGGTTGTGGAGCAGCTGGAGAAGAAAGATGCTGGAGAATACATCTGCGAGGCTGCTGGCCAGAAGATGACCTTCGAGCTGGAAGCAACTGGTGAGCATTCAGAAATTCTCAGCCAGGATTTTGTAGCCTTGTTGTGAACTGGGTTTTAGGGTGAAATCTCAGTTTTCTTTGCACCTGACAGTGTGAGAATTTGCTCTGGCCCTTTGTGTACCTCCCCGGTGCTCAGCTGTTCCTTTCCTTACTTGAGGATAACGTCATTTATTCAAGGTGATGTCCAAACGGGCTTGTTAACAGTCCTCTGCAGTGCTTTAAGCTGTCATATGTCAGCCAGAATTTATGCATGTTCTATAGCCATTCCTACATGTTGAAAACACTGCACTGTGCTTAAGCTTCAGCATATGTTCCAGTAAGTACAGTTCCATTAATTCTAGGGAATTGGGTGAATTAAGCATAGATCTGAAGGCTGCCTTTGCCCAGTGCAGAGATGGAAGGACTAATGTAGATTTGACTTGATATTTTCCCTTCTAGGATGGGAAGGAGCTCTGTCAAAGTAAAAAAGTGGGCATTACTTCCCAGGGAAATAAGAGAAGTCTCATTATTCACAGGCGGTGAACTCTCATTTTCTCTCTCAGTCTGCAACCAGGCTGGGTTGCTGTTTCAGTACTGGCTGTTTTATGCAGGAACTCTGCTCCTGAGGTTAATCCAAGTTGTATCCAGGCCCTTCAGAAGGAAAGGGAAATAGCAGCACAGAAATATGGTCTGATTCTGACATAAATAAGTGCAGACCTAGAGAGTTAAAAGGGATTGTGTGATGTTCAAGGGACTTTGAAGCAAAGATGTCCCCTAGGTAAGATTTGTGGCTGACATTCCCCGTACACTGTGGGCACACAAGCTAAGGAGAGACTAGTGATGAGCATGCAGAGAAGCCAATGGTTCAGACAGGTTTGTAGTGACACGACATTGTAGAGTTCTGTCTAGTTCTCCTTGGCATAGTTTGGAAAATAAAGATGAGGAGATTGGTAGTAACCAATATGGCTTCCTCAAGGTCAAGCCATGCCTGACAAACTTGGTGGCCTTTCATGATGGAGTAACAGCATCAGTGGATAATGGGAGAGCAACTGACATCATCTACATGGACCTGTGCAGAGCATTTGATCCCATCCTGCATGACATCCTGGTCACCAAACTGGAGAAAAATGATTTTGATGGATGGACCAGTTGCAGGATAGGGAGCTGTCTGGATGGTCACACTCAGAGAGCTGCAGTCAATAGCTCAGTGTCCAGATGGAGGGTGGTGTTGGGACCAGTGTTATTTAACATTTTTGTAGGCAACATGGAGAGTGGAATCAAATGAACCCTCAGCAAGTTTGCAGATGACACCAAGCTGAGCGGTGCTGTTGATGTGCTAGAGGGAAGGGATGCTACCCAGAGGGACCTGGACAGGCTGGAGAGGTGGGCCCTTGGCAGCCTCATGAACTTGAGTGTGGCCAAGTACAAGGCCCTGCACCTGGGCCAGGGCAATCCCAAGCACAGGCACAGGCTTAGAGGAGAATGATTTGAGAGAAGCCTTGACCCTGAGGAGAAGAGTTGGTGTGGAGGGAGGTGTCCCTGCCTATAGCAGGGGGACTGGAACTAAATGACCTTAAAGATTCAGTCAGTTCTATTGTTTTTCTACCCTTAATTTTGCTTGAAAGGTTTTAGAATAAATGAGATTCTGGTTTCCATGAAAAGTGTTTGCAGGGAGCTCCATTGTAGCTAGTAGGTCTGTCGTTAAGTTCAAGGGCAATAATGCATTGACTGTGTTCAAAAGGGAAATGACTCAGGAATGGATGATGGTTTAGAATAAAACATAATCCTACTTATTTTCTATGCAAATATGTGTAAGGAAAAGATGCTGCACTCAGTTCTGGAAATACCCTGACAAATATATCTCTAGTATTTCACAGCTGGAGATATCAAGATTGTTAAACCACTGGAAGATGTGGAAGTGAATGAATATGGGAGTGCATCTTTTGTCTGTGAGATTTCACACGATGAGGTTCAGACCCAGTGGTACCAAGATGACAACAAGCTGAAGGCTGATGACAACATTAGAATGCAGCAAGATGGTAGGGTGTAAAGAGGGGGATCTTTCTCCTGAGTGGGGGGTGGGTTGGAGATCAAGCATATAAGACATCTGAAATGAAGTGAAGAGGGTTCAGAAGCGAGTTCCCCTTTTGTTTTGGGACTGAGGTTTAGGTGGAACAAATGACATGGTGGGATGCTTAGTGTGGGAAGTGTGATGCTATCCCACCATCCCACACTGCCGGGAGCAGGTAGGAAATGAGTGCAGTTATTTCCAACGTGGGGGTGAACAGGGCAGTCAGTTCACCTCTACAAAGAGGTTTTGTCTGACAGTGAGTGTGATCCTTCTGTACCAGGTACTTTGAAGGTGACGACAGCCACATTTGGTCAGTCCTTGTAGAAGCCATGTTTAGATTCCACTTTCGTGGGGATGTGGATGTGGGGGAATGGGTGGTTTCATTGACATGAGAGAACAGGCAGTGATGCTGTGAAACCAGATGGATGATGCTCAGCCTGGCCATGTGCCTCAGAGCTCTTTGCTCAAGGAAGCCAAGTGTAGTTGTGGGTTTGCTCTCAAGAGCACAGTTTGGTAGGGATGAGCTGGCGGTTGGACTAGATGACCTTAGTGGTCTTTTCCAGCCTTAGTGACTCTGTGGTTCTCTGCTTCAGGAAAGACCTACTCGGTGACTTACACACTTGTCCAAGTCAAGGATGCAGCAGAAATAAAATCGGTAGCAGAAAAGGCAGAATCTCGTGAATCTCGTGCCCATCTTACAGTTAAAGGTAATTATGCTTCTGATGACGATTTTGATTAAATTATCTTATGTTATAAACGAGCTAACATCCTTTGCTTTAATGTCAAGGAAGTTAAACACCACCAGGACCTTTCACAGAAATAAAAACTCCTACCTACCTACCTTTCTGCCCACAAAATATCCAGCTTCTCTTTTGGAATTTACTTTTGCAAAGTAAGACGGATTATTTTCTTAGGAGGTTGATTTTCTACGTTTAGACTTCAGATTTGTGTTTGAACGTTGAGGGATAAAAAACATAGCTTGACCTTTTCTTCATTTTCTCTTGCTGTTTGAAAAGAACACAGGGTTTTTTTGTTTTTTTAATATATACAATGTTAGGGTATATATATGATGTTAAGTGTGATAAAGAAAAGGGAGGCATTTGAGTTAGCACACTACTCAAGAGTTCAGTCCCCAGCTTTGCCACTGTTAAAATTATAAGGGCAAGAACTTCCTGGAAAATGAATTTCTCCTAAGTAGAGTCATTACATTTGAGCTACAGAGACCTTTACTAGGTGAAAACTTGTTGTTCAGAGCTAAGTTGCTGTATTTAACCAAAGTAATTATCAATGTCCGTGTTTCATTGAACCTCTTTTCCATTTCGTAATGCGAGGAGTTTGTTATTGGGATGGGAAGGTCATGGTTTGATTTGGATGTTGGACTGGGAATCAGAAGATCTGGGCTCTTTTCAGATTGTCAGTCTTATTGTCTGACTTCTTAACAACATTCTTTTCTTTCTATTATTTTTTAATGATGTTTCAAGGCATTCTGAGCTGATAGGTGTAGTGTTCATGTGCAGTAATGCTGACGTGAGTAAGTGGGGTGATAATGTAAGGGTTTTTTACATTCCTTCTAAATCTCTGCTTTCTCTAGTTCCATACTTCTTAAAGAGGAATCCATTAATCTGGTAAAGGAGCTGTGTGATGACTATGTGACTGAGCCTGAAAAAGCCAAATTTGAATGCGAGATATCCATTCCTTCTGTGAAACCTCCCAAGTGGTATTCCTACGTGGGGAAGTCTTACAGGCTGGCAGAAACTTGATTATGCAGCAAGAAGGCACCATCCACCAGCTGACCATACCGAAAACCACCACTGATATGACAAGCACCATTCAGTTCTCAATTGGCAAATCCAAATCCACAGCCAGTCTGCTTGTCAGAGGTAACATATCCAGGCTTTGAAAACACTGCACTGTGCAAAGATCTGTTTGAATAGCTGTGATGTGCTTACTATTCAGATCTACAGAGCTGAGGTTTTGTCCTTGGCTATAGCAAAGAAGTCAAATCAGGTGAAATTAATTGTATTTCTGAACTAGACAAGGTTAAGTTTGGTAGCACCTAAATTTTATGCAGTTTGTCATTGATTTCATCTGAAAGAAACTTGCAGGCTTTTTATCTGCTGTTGTCCCCAGCATAAGAGTCTCCATTCACACCCTAAAGTACTTGTTATATTTTCAACTCACTCTTATTTGAATAAAAGCCTCAACAATTGGGAGCAATTTAATAAGCACAGAACAAGAGCTGGACCTTGCATTTGGTAGATATTATACAGTATTACTTTATAGAAATGTAGTCAATGGCATTCCCTATAGACAATCGTTTGTTTTATCTTTAGAGTCGTTCAAAGAACCATTGTGAACTTGACATTAATTGGAATGGAATATACGCAAGAGACTTTCCTCTTCTTCCAATTGTCCTCATCCTTTCTTCTCTTCCACCCCTGCTTTGCAGATTACCATATAGAAATCACCAGGAAGTTGGAGGACAAGACAGCTTTGGAACGTCATTCTGTCATCCTGTCCTGTGACTTCAGGCCTTCTCCAAAGGTTGTGAAATGGTTCAAAGGCCACACACTCATCAAGCCCTCTGAGAAGTACAAGATCAAGAGGGATAAGCATTCAGCAGAGCTCAAGATTCTGAAGCTGAAGCCCGATGATGCTGGTGTGTACAAGTGCAAGGCAGGAATTGCAGAGACCGAGGCCACGCTGACAGCTGAAGGTATGAGCAGGGAGGGTGGCCTCTTCCATGTCCTATTTCACCTCAGATTTCTCTTCTTGAGGTTGATTTCTGCCGTTCTCTCCTGCTAACTTTATAAATGTATAATCTTCACTGAGAAGATTACACAAAGATCATCTAGTCCAACCATTCTACCACATCCCAGTATGATTTATAGTAACAGTGGTAACAGTTCACCTTGTTTCCCCACAACCCGCAATGTAGAAGTAACGAAGCACTTGCAGGATGTGGAAATTGAAGAAGAGAGCTCTGCTGTCTTCTCCTGCGAGCTGTCCCATGATGACGAGGACGTGGAATGGTTCCTGAATGGCAACCTCCTTTACACCAACAATTACAATGACATCAAGAACGTTGGCAATTGCTGCACACTGACAATGAAGCAGGTTAAGCCTGAGGATGCTGGCACAGTGACAGTGAAGTCAGACAAGGTGTCAGAAAGCGCACCTGAAGGTGATAGGTGGGTCTGATCACACCCCTCCTGGATGTAAGAGATGCTAAGGAGCTCCAGTTCATTCTATTGTGCAGCAGTCCTGCTTCTAAAGCTCACCTCTCTGGGGTGACAAGTCATCAGAGGCTTTCTTCCAGTGGAAGGTTCCATTGCAGCAGATATCAACGAAGGAGGATGGTTTTGGTGTCCTGCCAAAGCATTCCATTGCTTTTTATCATCATTTTATTTAGCACAAGGAGAGTTACAAGAGCAGTTTCTTTTACTGCTTCAGTAACATGCAGTGTCAATGCTGTTGTCTCCAAGGATTTATGACTGCAGGGAGAGATCATTCAGTGTGTGTTTTGCCTCTGGGATGACTAATGACCAGGCTGTGAGCAACCTGATCTAGCTGTGAATGTCCCTTTTTATTGCAGGGGAGCTGGGCTAGATGGCCTTTAAGGGTCTCTTCCAATTCTAAGGGTACTGTGATTCTAATCTGCTCTCCCCAGCAATTAAGCTCTTTTACTCTATGCGCTCAGAGTTTGAAGGATTTCCTCTTTCTCCTTTCTTTTGCATTTGGTGGAAGTTTTTTCCCCAGTATAAACATCTGATGTGTGAAATAGAAGATAGATAAAAGGAGTCAATAAAACAGGAAAATCAAAAGTGTTCAGCAGCTTATCCTCTTAATCCTGAGGCCTGCTGTATGAGCTCTGCTCCATGTGAGGGCAATGCCAGCTCTCCAGCTTTAGAAGAGCTGCATCCCAATTACTTCATATGATATCAGTCCCACCCAAGGCAATGCAGGCTGTCCCTCCTGTTCCCTGTATTCTCCTACTGATTAGTTCAGAATTCCATAAAGTGCATTCAGTCAACAGACATGAAACCGCTTTAGGTTCTATATTGGTGTCGTCAGTGCTGGTAAAGATTTATTTATCCCTCTTTAAAAATCTGAAAGCAACTGGAAATGTCTCAACTTCTGTATCACGTTGTTCTGTTTTGCCTTTTTAATTGCAGAGAAGCCTGCTGTCTTCGTGAAGTCCTTGGATGATGTTTTTGGTGAGGAGCGGGGTGTGATTAAATTGGAATGCGAAGTCTCTAAAGAGAAGGTCAAACCAGTGTGGAAGAAGGACGGTGTTGTGCTCACTTCTGGCAACAAGTATGAGCTGGTACAGTCTGGGAAGACCCTATATCCCCTTATCCATGACCTCGAGATGTCAGATGCAGGTTTCTATACCTGTGATATTGGCACTGATGTTGCCAAATCAAAGGTCGGCATTCAGGGTAAGTACTGTGGAAAGTAAAGGAGTGCTGAAAGCACATTCAGTGTGGTCACTATGTCTTACACCTATTCCCCCACGAGCCTTAATAGTTTCTACAATAGAAGTGTATTACTGCAATTTAGCACAGTGATGTCTGGAAAATTCCCATTGCTTTTGATGTAAATGTATCTCATTTTGCCATGAAAATCACCAAACACATCAAGAATGTCCTGGAAATATTTCCTTTCTAAACATCCCTAAAATGGAGAAATGGTTTGAACACCAGTAGGGGTAGGATGGTAACAAATTAGCTAATAGAAACATTTAATTTCTTGTCATAGGCAAAACCCTTTTTCTCACGCAGCATCCTAGAGTTGTCCTCTCTGTTAGGTTGTTCCCTCTGTAGCTCATTGAATCTTCATTCTGCTCCATGGACTGAGCTGCTCTAATTGTAGTTCTTCCAGAGCAAAGACAAGAGATTCACGTCTCTTTTTTTTTATAGCTTTCTGGTAATTCTGAGTGGAGAATGTCTTAGAGAATACATCAGTAAGGAACACAGCCATGTTCTGCAAATCCTGAGTTAAAACACCAGTACTGCTACTCATGTCAGTCACAAATGCCTTTTCTCCATATAAACCTCATACTAACCTATCTCTTACCTTCCAGAGCTGAATAGTGGCATTACCAAACGGCTGAAAACCACTGAAATCCAGGAGGGAGAAGATTGTACTTTTGAATGCATTCTGTCCCATGAAAGCATTGATGAGTTCAACTGGACACTGAATGGAAGCAGAGTGGAAAGTGGTGGGCGATTTAAAGCTTCTAACGTGAGTCGGAAATATACTCTCATTATCAAAAGTGTGACTCCTACTGACGCTGGGGAAGTCGTTTTTACTGCCCGTGGTCTAACCTCCAAAGCCTCTCTGTCTGTGAAAGGTAATGAGATGGGAGAGATTCTGGGGCCTGATTCCTTCAACTGTCTTCTGATAAGATTGCCGTGAGAGCTAACTCATAATATGGTTAAAGTGAATAGCAACCTTCTACTTGAACCTCAAAGCACTGAGAATTTCTCTTAAAAATAAGTAAAAGGAGGAACCATTTGACACAAATGTGAGAACTACCCAAAGCACTGGGGTAGTGTTGGAAATGGGCATCTCACTACAGCTTGTTCCATTAACAGTAAATCAGGAATGCTCTGTTGAGGGAACTGTGGGAGCAAATATCCTCTAAGTATAAGCTGAAGGGATGGCCTTCACATCATCTAGCTGTACAACAAATTCCTATCTAGAGCATGTGCATCTGAGAGCATCATCCGAGGCTCCCAGTGTGATGAGTGGAGAGAAGAGAGAGGCAGTTTTCAGACATGGTTCATCATCCTCAATTGGGTAGATTTAAGAGAGAATAAATGCTGCCTGGAATTCTATTGTCTGTACTTTGCAGATTACTGCTGGCTGTAGGATGGCATCTGTTGCAAGTGCCTCTCTAACTTATCTCCAGCATGTAGATGCATGTATTTTGAGAGAGGCATCCTACCCTAAGTGTATGTTACTCAAAAAGCAATGTTTTCTTCCAGGAAAACCTACTGAGGTTTCAAAACAGCTGGAGGATAAGACAGCAGCAGCAGGGCAGGACATCAGCCTGAGCTGTGAGCTGTCAAAACCGGATTTGAACATCAGGTGGTACAAGGATGGCAAAGCAATCAGTAAAAGCCAGAAGTACGACTTGCAGCAGGAGGGAACTGGGGCCATTCTGATCATCCATGACTCTACTGCCAAGGACAGTGGGGATTACCCCTGTGAGACAGAGGACTCCATAACAAAAGCCAGGGTCACTGTGCAAGGTGAGTTGAAAAGCACACTGGGGATGGCATGTAGAGAAGTCGAGGTAAATATCTGCAGCCTGTGGGTGATGTTTTTCTCTTCTGTTTCCTTGAGCAGGATCAATTCTTAGTTTTCAGAAAATATGATGGATTAAACTCTTTTCCTTAAAATAATCTGGAAACTGAATGATTCTCCAGTGTGATGTGGATCTGGGCAGCCTGGTCTGGTGGTTGGTGGCCCCTTGACAGGGGGTTTAAAACTAGATACTCTTTGAGGTCCTTTCCTACTCAGGCCACTCTATGATTCTGTGATCATTCTATGGTTCTATGATCTTGGTTGTTAGTGAGCCAAGAAAAGATGGCAATCTGAATTAGTCTATATTGAATATGTGTAATCAAAACTATATGCAGTTTATCAGATGAGATCCTACCAGCGCATGTATAATGGTATTGAACTTTCCAAGCCAACCAGCCAAATAAACAACAACAGACCCCAAAAGCCCAACAACCAGAAAACAAGAAATGTTCATATCCCAGTGTTTTTGTTAAGTTCTGTGCTCAAGCAAGCAGGAGGGAAGAGCTCCTTCCCCTCTACTCCACACTGGTGAGGCCGTATCTGAAGTAGTCTGCTTATGTCTTCTACTCCCCAGTACAAGAGAGACACAGAGCTGCTGCAGAGTCCACTGCAGGGCCACCAAGAAGATACAGAAGTTAGAGCAACTCTGCTATCAGGAGAGGCTGAGGGAGATAGGGGTGTCCAGCTGGAGAAGGGGAGGAAAGTTCAGATTTTGGAAACCACCACATCAGCTTTAACGGAGTGAACCAGTTCCAAAAGCTGTGTTCCAAAAGCACTGCTAAATAGCCCCTGTGACTCCTCGAGCTTACTACAATAAAAGAACAACACATGGGGTTGTTTAAACGTTGAGGCCAATGCATCCCATTCCTATGGGAGGTAGTGATATGTGGAGGAACTCAGTACAACAGGGTACCTTTGGAAAAGCATGTATAAAACATTAATTGCATCAATCAACAAAATGTATAAGTGAATAACTGTTCAAATCCATTTAGTGCATTTCTTACTTCTATCACGTTTTTAATTCTCATTATAATACCAATAGAAAAGAAGAAAAGCACTTTTTCAGCAGTCAGTTTACTACAAAAAGAAAATACTTCATTTAAAGCTTTTGCAGCTCCATCTTATCTGTTTCTTTCTCAAGGATTTGATCATGAATTATACATTCCAGCACAACATGAAATATTTAACTGATGCTCTTCAATTCCTTTTCAGCTTCCCAAACAAAGAAATGAGTTTGAGCACAGGAAAATTTGGGTATACAGCTGTGAATCCACTAACGTCCACAGTAGCTTTCCCCTGTTTAGTGTCCAGATCAATGGGACAGGAGCCTCAAAAGACTTCAGGTTGTCAGCACTGCTCTGTGTGCTGTAATTACAGGAGAAATGTGGATGGATTTTGCAAGTATGAATTTAGGCTTGATGCTCTGAAAATATTCCTGTAGATTTCTAAAGGCTAGGAGGGAAATATATGAGGAAAAAGGAGTGTAATGACTATTACTAATGCAGTGAAGCTATTCTCTTGTTCCAGAATTTCTTCATGCTGTCAGGAAGGTCACAGCACTGTAGTGGGACACCAAGCAGTCAGGGAGGCTACACTCTCAATGTCCTGGACTCCTTGCCCATACTGTGCTTCTACAATGCTAGTTAATCCCTAGTGCTGTGCTGAAGAGGTCTGACGTGAAGCAGAGATAATTCAGGTCAGGAGTTGTAAGTGATTGCATTCAATTTAATTTTAATAAGTGCGCATAAGATTATAACTGGATAGAAATAGAAGGTTGATACTATGTAGCTATATACAATATCATTAGCTCTGGCTGTCCAAAGTGTGGAACAGTTATTGATCAGCTGGTATTGCCTTTGAGGAAAAGGACAGAGATCTCTCCTAGATTTCATTTAAGGGCTGACCACTAAGGCAGCATCTCTTTCTGGAGATCGCTCCTTTGTGGCAAGACTCAACCTTTTCCATCTTGTCTGAAGGCCTCAGAGTTGATGAGTTTTTCCCATAGATAACATCTGATTATTTATTTACAACTGTTCTTGTGTTATTCCAACTGTACATTACTGTTCTTGTATTATTCTAACCATACATAACTATTCTTGCCTTATTCCAACTGTACATCTGACTGCACAGGGTTCAGTGTAAGTAATGCCCAGAAACCTGAACTTGAGGTACACTTGGGAATTCTCACTGAAATCCCAGCTGATTATTTTTTCCTCTGCAAGATTTCTTGGTATGTTCTTCTTCTTTTCATTCAGAGCCAGGAAGACTGAAGGAGCAAGCTCTTACCTTAGCTTTTGTTGACTTCCACATTTCTCCTCAGGTGGACCAGATTACAGTTAATGAAGAAAGTGACATTAAAACTTCCTCATAGCTTTCTCTGAACTAAATCCAAAGTGTATCTTGTGCAACAGTTGGCTTTACTTGACCTCTTTCTTCCTAACTATAGATATATTAAGAATGTGTCTGTTTGCATCTGCTTTCCAGCACATTTGTTTGTCTGGCTGTCAATACATTGCAGTTTAGATGGCTTGGAAGACATAAATTACATATTTTTCCAGAAATAACAAGAAAGAAAATAGAGTAGATGTTGGATTTCTAGAGTACTAGCAATAACATTTCAGGCAACATCTATCTGACACCTGAAAAATGGGGATGTACTAATAATTTGTGAAAGGCCATTAATCTGCTGTGCTTGTAGGCAGTGGATTTTTGTGGGTGCAGTGCAGCACATCCTCTATGTACCATCTGTTCCTCAGAACAGGTTCACTATAAAGTGAGATGAAGTTGTTCTGGCATGGTGTTTCAAATACAGATGCTCTCAGAGGCAGCTGGGTAAAGGAGGAGGTTCCTATCAGCAATTAATTGGTTACATTAATCTTAGAAGGCATTCTGTCTTTTATGTGTGGAAGGGGGGTGGGGGATCATGGACTGCAGTCTATGAATATACTACTGAAGCAGTGTGTTTCTATATGAACTCGAAGGACATCAAGTCAGGCCTTGTTTTGAGTTATACTTGGATGAGGTGATTGCAATAGTGCCTGATGTTATGAGTGTGTCATTCTCTGCAAATCTGTGGGTTCATTTCCAGGGGAAAGCTGAAAATCAAATGTAGCACCTCCTGATTGTGTACAGTGTAATGCTGACTTGTGCTGCATCTGTGTTTTCAGTAAGATAAATGCAATAGTTTTGCTGTTTGCTAGCTAGCATTTTAAAGATAATTCTGGATTTGGATACACCTTTTTTCAGATGCTCCATACAGAAATGCGCTAACAAATTTATTGAGCCATATCCAGTATAATTTGTTCAAATCTACTGACATGAGCGTAGCCATTCTCTTTCACTATTTTACTTACCTTCTACAGCAATTCTTCTTCTGTTAAAGAAAACGTATTCTTGTTGTTCTGGCTGTCTGTATGTATGGCAATTGCACTTCCTTCTGTTTTGGTTTGTTTGTTTGTTTTGCCCGAATGTCGCACATCTGAGAGCCTAATTGCAACAGTAAATCCTCTAACTAATGTGTTGTTTTTGTAATAACTCGTAGGCTTTCTGGTTGTAAATCTTTCCATTCCAAGGCAGTAATATTCCACAATACTCTTGGAAGTCTGTGAAACAGAGACTACCAAAACAGGTTTTAGTTTCTTGGCATAACTAAAGCGATGAGATACTTTTCTAGGTTTCCTCTAGCCTTCTAAATTGATTTCTTCTGCAGATAAAGGGTGGGGGCAGTAGAGAGTTGGTTTAAATTAAACTGGATGTGATTTCAGTAATTTGACAGTTACCTTTTGAATAACAGAATTACAGCTGGATGGCAAAATGCCTCTTGGTGGCATCGCAGCTGTGATTATCCAGCTAACATAGCTGTCTATCCGAGGGAGTTCACAACAATTTGCCCTTGAGCCGAGCCGGGGCCGCCCGGGCAATGCGCAGCAGTGCCAGCAGATGGCACTCGTGGAGCGCAGCAGCTCCGGAGCTTCTTGCAAAGGAGAAGAAAATTCCGTCGCTCTGTGCCGGGCTCAGGGCTGGGCTCGGTTCACCGCTGGGAGAGAGCCGGGGTTCCCAGACGGTGCCAATGGCGTTAGGCCGTGTATTTTAATATAGATCGTCTGGTTCTGGGCAGATCGTCTGCCTGGGCAATGCCTTATCAGGCCTTTCTGAGAGTTCATAACATAGTGTGAGCAACTGAACAGGCTGGTAGCCCTTCCAACCAGTGGTTTTATGGTTCTCTTTACTACCTTAAGGAAATAAGGAGAGAACTGTTAGACTTTCATAGGCTATAACTACAAATGCTTGGCTTTGTGTACTCTCTGCTTTGATCTCATTTTCTTAAAATTTGCTTAATTAATACAAGACTTGTAGAATTTAAGTTATGAAATATAATAGTATATGAAGTTTAAGAATATGATTTACCTACAATTTATTTTTTATTATGAGAATTTCTGTTCTTTTCTTCCTAGAATAAACTTCAGGAAAAAAAACATTTATATTAAATGTAGATTCATTACTAAGTAGAATGTTTACAAGCATTTAAGGTTCATGGAGGATACTGATGTGATGATCCACAATTTAAAACCTATGCACACAATGACACAGAAGCCAGTTATTCCTATAGATACGAAAATAAGGCATGTTCTCTGTATAATTCTGGCTCTGCTAAAATATGCACAGTGTTCCTGAGAATTTTCTATAAGTAATGCCTATGAGAGACAATTGATAATCCTCCAGAAACAGGCTTTAGCTGAAAATTACAGGACCATTAGTAGTGTAGAATCCTGTGTTGAAAGTAGACACATCGGTCTTGCTCTTTGTAGATTAGCATAGTGCCTTTTAAGTCAACCATTAATACCTTATTAAAATATTTACTACTGTTTTGCACACATACTTGAGAGCATTTGTGTCTTTCCAATAACCAGCATTGTTTCTTTATGGATTTCTGTGCACAACAGCATAGGTCTGTTTTAATCCTGTTTTATGGATACAGGAGTTCAAGCTCAGATAAATGGGGAAAACCACTTGGCAGAAATGGGGACTGTGGGTGGCCCTTCTGAACACCAGCTCAGTACCAGGTGCAGTGTAAGTGACCAAAGGCCAGTGAGCTTTAATCCAACAGTGCTATCATCAACCAAGCCACCTCTTTGCTGTGGGAGAACAACCATAAGGATGCAGTGTGACAGACACTCCCAAGCCTTTTGCAGGGGCTCTGGGAGTTAAAAGGGTCCTTTGAGCCCAGGAGATACTGTGCTATTCCCACTGTGCCCTTTCATAGACTTATAGAATCACAAGGTTGGAAAGGACCTACAAAATGATCTTTCCAGTGGGAAAAGCTGTCAAGTTGAAGGTTTAACTGGAGAGCTCTGTCTGTCTTGTAGTTACTGTCTCCAAGGAATGTTTCTTACACATCTCCAAGACAGCAAGGTGCTGGGGCAGCAAGGCAAGCAGGGAAGAGAATGATGAGCAACACTGTGGTAGTAGAAAGGTCTGAGTATACGGCGTGGGAGAACAGCTTGTCCACTCCAGCATGGTGAAATGCAATGTCCAGTTGTTCCCTGTCTGTGAATACAGAGTTGTAGTTGACTACATAAAGTCATTTAATTTCATGTCCCCGTCCCAGGAATGTAGCTGTTCTGTCTGTACAAAATGTCCATAGGTATCAAGATGTATTTGTGTCCCCCAGCTTCTGTTTATGTTCAGAGCTCATTCCCTTTTGGTAATTTGATGTTGTCAACTGTGCTTTTATTTGTGAATAGCATGATTTTTGAGAACACCAAAGGTATTAAAGAACAAAGTTCATGTGGTTATTATATTATGCTCATTTTTAGGCTATGGCTATGTTGCAGAAAAAGTCACCCCCTTCCATAGACTTCAAAGCTGAGCACATGTTCTACAGTGAAGATGCAGGTGCCCAAGTAAAAACCATCTTGGAGGGATGGAAGGCTACCCTCAGGTGGGAGCCTGATGGCAGTGTGGATGTCTGCTGCCCAGGTCCTGACCTGCTTGTGCCAGTTGTTGCCCAGGGCAGAGCTGAGGGCAAGTGCAGTGCTGGTTGCCTGGGAAATACCACTGTTACTGGCAAATTTGCTGTAAGGTCACTCTTTCAAAGTACCCTTTTTTTCTTCCAAACATAAGCTCATGGATTATCAAGATATTTTGTTTAAGTATTCCTCTCTCTTTCTGTTTCTCCCTCAAAAAAACAAACAACAACAACAACAAAAAAACAGCCTTCCTAGAACCAAATTCAAAACAATCAAATGGAATTGTTGAGTAGAAGTATCTCTTCCTGATGCATTTTGATGATGTATTTGTAAGGGTTCAGATTTGTTAGCAACTTTCAGTGGTATCTTAAAACTCATTTCCTTCAAAATCATTGCTTCTCAGTTAGACATGGTCATTTGTGTTGGTTGATATTTTAATTATTTTTATTTTTTTGTTTGTTTGTTTAATCTTTCTCACAGATGCATGAGGCTAATACTAAATCTTGTAGAACAGAATATAGTAACAGCCATGGTATAGAGCAATGCAGATGGAGTCCTGTCTCATGTTGCTGAAAATTAATCATTTATGGCTACTACTACTTGAGACTTGCATGAGATTGCTGTGAGACAGGCCAAGAACATTGGTTCAGCAGCTTTTCTTGGCCTGTTAACCAGTGATAAGCATGACAGGCACACCAGAGGCAGCAGGTTTGGTTGCAGCCTGGAGCAGCTGGTGATCCGGCTGGTAGGAGCCCAGCTGTGCCAGGCAGGGGCTGGGTGGCATGGCCTGGGGCTGACTCCTCCTGACCTGTGCTGGGGTGGGAACAGGGACGGGAATAGTTCAAGGGAGAATTTTAATCTGCATAAAATAGGGACTATTTTAAGAATAAGAACCTGTGTTCATAATTTCATTCCCATGAGTGCCTCTTTGCTCATAAATATCTCCTATTTGCATGGAATTGTTTATTGTAATAGCTCTGGTGTTTAGAAGGTACAAATAACATTTCCACTGGGAATAAAGAAGTGTCTTCTCTGACATCTCTAATATCTGCCTTGTCTACTTTTGAACTAAGGAGAAGTATTTTGAGAGTAATTTTTAAATAGTTTTCAACAGCTAATGGGAATTCAGGCTTTGATGTATGAGGGATCATCTCAGTGGTCCATTTGCAATATCAGCTTAGAAAAGATGATTCCCAGCACAGCACCCACCTCTGCTGTGGTGCAGCCCAGTCCCTTCCTCACACTTCTGGGGGCTGTGGCCTCTCCACTGGACCACTGGACTGTACGTGCTCTGTGCCCCCAGTGAGGGATAACTGTACTGAAAGGGGGAGGACAGAAACTCTGAGCCTTTGCTCAGCTGAATGGAGACTGCAGCAGCCTGTGCACAAAGAAGGCAGTGTGCAGGAGTTGTATTTGTGTGCTGTGAGGTGGACCAGAAGTGTTGCTGGGCACTGTTCAGGGTTGATTTGCATCATGATACCAGCTATTTGGCAGTTAGCTTCAATGAACCATTTCTCTGCTGTTGTCTGTTGGTTTAAACTGCAATACTGAATGAAGAAATTGTCTAGTAAATTTATTTATTAGGCCTTTCAAAGCCTAATAACAAAATATGTCAGGCATTAATTTACCTGGAAAGATAATCAGAGACCTTTCATCTGGAGCAGGCAGTCTGGACAGTGTAAAGTTAATGGGTTATGAAACGAGAAGCTAAGAGGCTGCACAGCTTCAGTCTCTCTAAGGTCCTCTTTGCTGTGAGCAGCACAAGTATGCTGTGTGCCTCTAGAAACACTGCCCAGCCTTCCCCCCTCCTCCACCCCCCACAGCCAATGACAACTTCGGTGGCAGCAGAACTTTTGCTGGCCTGTACAAAGCGGGGGAATTTCCTGAGGTGCCTTTTAATCCACATGGCTCTGACATTTCTTGTCCAGTTTCTGAGCTGTGGGTCCCAGCTGGAGGAACACAGTGCAGTGTGAAGAAGAATTCAGGAGCTGGAGAGATGGGGGCATGGGGTGGCTACTAGGAGGTCAGGGTTCTTACTTCAGACGGGTGGGTGCAGTGTCCATGCAGCCCCAAGCACATAGTGCCCATTGCACTGCATAGCCATGGGGTTCACTGACAGAGCACCAAGGAGCATAGCTGCTGAGATGCATGAAGGCATGCAGTCTCCTCACAGCAAGGTTAAGTGGCACTATGCTTTAGCTTCTTAACTTTACAGTCAGATTAGTGGCTCAGAGGCCCTTAGTGTTTGCTAGACAGAAGCAGAGATTTTTCAGGGCTGCTGTGTACCACACTGTATCCCTTAATGAGCAAAAGCTGCCTGAATCGTTTTGTATATGGGTCCTATCAGTTTAAATGCCACAAGAGTATCTCTGATGTCAGGATCATTGGATCCAGGACTTCTCCCTACAGCAACCCCAACTGCTCCAGCAGTGATATGCACTGTGTAGCCCCTGTTCTCCTGCCACCCCTATGTGTGGTGTCAGCCCCATCCCTGATAGCACCTCATGAGCCCAGATTGGCCATCACCTCCTGCCTCATCTGGGGCCTGTCCTCAGGGGAAGTGCTCTCACCCAGTGCCTTGCTAGGGATGCTCAGTGGTGCCATGACAATGGCTCTGGGCTTCAGTGCCAGCCTATTTAAGGAATGTATTATCTACTTTGGTAATTGGAAGTGTAATGTATTCACTCCCTGCACAGCACAGCTGATGGCTTCATTTGTCACATTCCTTTCTGTGGTTTACGCGGCTGTCACAGTGCAAATAAACCGATTACATTTCTTCAACATTGCTTTCACAAGGCTAGGCTGTGTGATGTGTAAATCAGTAAACAGAGGATGTCTGACTGCTCTCTTATCTTCTGTGGAGCCTCTTTTGATTAGTCTGGATACAGGAGCTAAAACAGGTGTGGAGGCTGTGGGTTGGGTGTGCTTTCTCTTGGAGGAAAAATAGCTGTGTAATGCTGTGGGTGTGCAGCATATGGGAAGAAGTGAAATATGTTGTGTTAAATGAGCCCTACTTCAGCTAGAGGAGATAGCCCAGTTCCAGCTGCTTCTTATGCCAAATCTAAAGGACACAAACATGACATTTTAAAATATGGAATATCTTAAAGAAACAGGAGCAAAATAATATAAAGTGAGGTAAAATAACATATAGATCAGGAACAACAATCCACAGGCCAGATGCAGCCCATGGAACATAGTATAACTATGGAGTTAGAGAAAAATTTCTGCTTTGTTCTGTGTGCTTATACCTCAGGAATGAGAGAAACACTCTGCCCAAGCGTTTGTTAGAAGCAGTGTATGACTGTGATGGAGCCTTCCATTAAGAGTGTTTCTGAAAATGTATTACCATCAGACCATTCTCTGTATTAAATCAATATTTAAACATTCTTTCTCCCTTCTCCAGAGAGTTTTCTCTATTTAAAAAACAAACAAACAAACAAAAACAAACAAACAAAAAACCAAAAAACACCAATGGGAAATTAGTTGATAGTGATCTTATTTTATATGTTCATTTTTCTGTATCTGCAGCACATCAGAGAGCATGTAATGGGCAGCTTTGCTTTCCATTAGCAGTCTGATGAACCGTGCTTGCCAGATGTGTTAGGTCTGGCCTGCAGGTGAGTCCTGCACCCAGTGGGACCAAGCAGTGAGTAGTGCATGGGCCAGGAGCTGTGCTTCTGTATGAAGTGTCTGCTCAGCCTTTCGGTTTGGAGTTACACTTTCTTTGTGGACGTTATTTCACCTTCACTGAAAGGTACACTGAAAGTAGTGATAGCTCTGCAGATATCATTGGAGTTAAAGCTTGAGACAGCTCTGCTGAGTTCAGTAAAAGCTGATCTATAATATTGAGAGGGGTATGTCACTTTCCTGCACTGCTCACAGTGCTTTTCTTTGATTACTGCTAAGACTCCTGGCTCCATTGTCCATTAGCTGACATGTTTGTTTCCTCCCATTTGTACTCTCACTTTGCTGAAGTCTGATCACTTTCTGCAAGCAGATGAACTTCTGAATACAGAGGTCTGATGAGATTTGAGCAGAATGATCTCAGAAACTGTTGCAATCAGAAATGTAAAAATTCTTTCTGCTCAATAAAATCTCATGGATATTGCCTAAAATCCTATAAAACCTGTGAGATTAAAAATGGGACTTCTCTGGCCTCTTCCCCTCTCTTGTAACCAGACTGGTCTGGGTGTGCCAGATCTGACTGCTGGTTCTCATGAGGATCTCAGATACCCCAACTCAGTCTCTTTTCACAGAATCACGGAATGACCCGGGTTGGAAGGGACCTCAAGGTTCATGAAGCTCCAACCCCCCTGCCTGGCAGGGCCACCAAACTTCCACATTTACTAGATCAGGTTGCCCAGGACCCCGTCCAAGCTGGCCTTGAACACCTCCAGGGACGGGGCATCAACAACCTCCCTGGGCAGCCTGTTCCAGGACCTCACCACTCTCCTAGTAAAGAACTTCCCCCTAACATCCAACCTGAATCTTCCCTCTTTTTCAACTTAAAACCATTTTCCCTTGTCCTGCTATTAGTGGTCCTTTCAAAGAGTTTACTCCCCTCCTGGTTACAGGTTCCCTTCAGGTATTGAAAGGCTGCAATGAGGTCACCCCGCAGCCTTCTCTTCTCCAGGCTGAACAAACCCAACTCCCTCAGCCTGTCCTCATAGGGGAGGTGCTCCAGCCCCCTGATCATCTTTGTGGCCCTCCTCTGGACCCTTTCCAAAATCTCCATGTCTTTCTTGTACTGAGGGCTCCACACCTGGACACAGTACTCCAGATGGGGCCTCACATGAGCAGAGTAGAGAGAGATAATCACCTCCCTATCCCTGCTGACCACCCTTCTCCTGATGGAGCCCAGGATCCCATTTGCTTTCCAAGCTGCCAGAGCGCACTGCTGGCTCATGTTGAGTCTCTCGTCCATCAGGACCCCCAGGTCCTTCTCTGCCGAGCTGCTCTCAAGGACAACTCCTCCCAGCCTGTACAGGTGCCTGGGGTTCTTCTGGCCCTAGTGCAAAACGTTGCACTTTGCTGTGTTGAACCTCATTAGGTTCACCCGGGCCCACCTTTCAAGTCTGTCAAGGTCCCTCCAAATGGCATCCCTTCCTTCCTCCATGTCAACCGTACCACTCAGCTTGGTGTCTTTTGTGCTAATCCTGTACAGTCCATCTTTTTCTACTTGACTACCTGCCTCTGCATCCTGCCTGCATAGAGCATTGCTCTTGAGCACACAGTTCACGCTATAGAAGAGAGCTAGGTTCAGCTTGTGGGATTTGATGAATGCAGTCTGGAGAGATGCTGCAGTGCTTTCACGTGGCTCCTTGTGACTCTCCTTCTCTTCTCCAGCTGCCAAGGAAGCAATGAGTGGAGAGAGGAGTCCTAGAGTGCCTTGGCCCCCTGCTGGGTGCGAATTCCAGAAGGTGGGGATTGTTCCTCTTCCTTGTGCTCTTTGGTTACTTGTACCTCAGCATTCAGAACTTGAAGTGCCCCTCCCAGCAGATGAGGGGCGGTGCTACTCTGGCTGTGGGACTGTCTGCAGGGTTAGCAGCCTCCAGTGAAGTGCTGGGGTGTGTGAAGTTCTCTCAGTGAAAAAAATCAGCCTTCTGCACTTTTGTGCTGAATATTAACCACGTTTCTGATCATCATAGTTCTGAATTCTACATCTTGTCTCAAAATAAGAAAGCAACAAGTTATTGTTTAAACCGAAGTAAGTAAATAAAATAGAAGCTCTTGCTATGGAAAGAACACTTTTGTTCATTCTCCATAATGCATCTTTTCCTGCTAAGATTAAAAGGGTTTTATGTATCTTCTTCACTTTTCCTTGTGAATTGCCTTTCTCAGGGTCACAAGCTATTTACATATGTATATATATGGGAGGAGGGAAGCACCACTTGTTCTCCAGACATTTACTCTCTTCTCTCATTCCAGGAAATCTCAGCCATGCTTTGCATTTTAGGAACAACACCAGATTTCCAGGAATATTGCAGTGAGTAAAGAGTTTCTTACCACCATAGACTTTGAGGGCACTGGGTTGCCTATGGTCCTGCTCAGCCAGTATCCCATGCACTGGGTTGTTTTCTGTGACTTGGTTCTCCTTTTTGGAATCATAGAATCCTTAGAGTTGGAAAGGATTTCTGAAGGCCATCTAGTTCAACCCCCCCTGCAGTGAATGAGGAAATCCACAGCTAGATCAGGTTTCCCAGGGCTGTCTCCAGGGATGGGACATTTCCTATCCAGATCCTCTCATTTCCAGCCCCGAGGATTACTGCTCTGAGGCTGCACATCCCACTCATCTACCCATGTGGTATTTCTTCTGGCACATCACTTCGGGTTTTCCCTGAACCTGTGTCCTAAGTATGGTTCTCCTACCCCATGGACTCTGGGCATTGCTCTGTGTGCTCACATCCCAAGTGCTGTGTCTGCATATGCCCCAGAGCCCCCACTGCTCCTGGGCTCCCCTCCAGTGACAGGACAGTGGGGACTTGACTTTGCCATGGATGTGACTGCATCTCACAGGAAGAAGTCCATTCATGCTCCTGTCATGTACAGTGCTAAATAAATTTGGGAGTTGCTCAATAGCTCAACAGAATGACAGCCTTTTTCCTTAAAGATAGATATTGCCTTTAATCAGGTGCTCACTTGCTTTGCTTGAGTAAGCCAAACTCATTCCAAGAACAAAAGGGCTGCCATTGCAATAGCCTGGCTTTTCAATTTCAAACTATCTGCAGATTACAGAATAAATGAAATATTCAGTATACACAAATACTATACAGAATGATATGATACAGACCATTTCATTTTCTTTCATCCTTTTCTAGCTTACTGGCTTTTATGTAATGGGTAGACCTACATCAAAAGCCACGCTCAAGTAAGAACAAACAAATACTTAAAGCACACATTACACATGGCATTCCTAAGCCTTCTGTAAATGATACAGAGTTATTCTTTGAAGAATAGAGAGGCACTCTAATAAACTTCTCTATGAGACCAGACCATGACACGGTGACAGAGAGGCATTTTTGAGTGCTTGGCATATGTAAGATACCAGCTGCCCTTGGGGGAGAATGTGTATTTGACAACAGAAATAAGGGCAGTCTTTGCTGCTAGGACCCTAGGACACAGTGCAACGTTCATCTTCCAACTCTTTTTAACCGTATCTGTCACTCCTTCAGTAAGGAGATGTGAGCTCCATCTCAGGCAGCACCGCACTGCCAACTTGTCAAGCAATCTCTCATGGTCCTCTTGTAGTATCCCTTACACCTGGGACATGTATTCAGTCTCTGAGGGACTACTTCATTGACTGTCTGTCTCTGCCTGAACATCTTTTCTGCCTGTCAGGGTGCTGGCAGTCTGGGGTATTTCCTGCTGTGACCATGAGATCCTGCTCATCTCCAGGTGGGGGCATATCACTGCAGTCTGACTGTGATCCACTTGCTCTGTGGGTCAGGAGCCAGACATGTATTTAGAGCAGTGTTTGGGAAGGACAGAAGCTCTGGTCAGAAGTGCTATGGGGGACAATACCAGGCCGACTCTCTGAGTATGGGATATACCCTGCAGCTGGAAAACTGACATTCATCCAGAAGGAAAACATCTGAGCAGTTTGCCCAGCCTGTGACACCGGAGGAATGTACACTGCTCAGTGCCTTTGGGACTCAAATGTGATCCATACTGAGTCTGACCAGTGGCTCATCGTGTTGACGCAGAAGTTCTTCTGTTCATATCTTCTGGCTCATTAAGTCCAGACAGTCACTGACTGCAGCCGTAACCCTTCTCTACTTTCATTCCTGTGGGAATCTCTTAGTCAAACATAAAATTTCAGCATTATACAACCAAACTTCATTGTTAGTAAGGCCTGTACAGTAATGCTTATGTTTTCTTAAAATATATGTATGAGTTCTCCCTTATATACACTCATTCCAGTCATTCATAGTTACTATTAATGATTCAGCATTTTTCTGTGGTTTCAGGCTTTCCATGCCACCCATGCTATTTGCCAAACTAAAGTCACTGCTACTTTTTGCACCAGAGACTATGCTACATATCCTGTGGCCAGCCCGCACTGCCATTTAGACCACCTGTTCTCAGTCTGTTCTAGAAGTTTCCCACAATGTCACAATTGCCAATATGAGAAGGATCTCTCTTACAGCACAGCAAAAACTTCAGAGTTTTTATTACAATATTTCAAATGTGAAACAAATCTCTCCAAGTGGGAAGTGACCTCATCCCCTGATCTGAGTCCCCTCTCCCTTGGCACATGGTGGTTCCCTGGGGCATGTCCTTGCCACCAAAGTTCAGCCGATCTTTCTGTATCTCCAGAGACTGTCCCAAAACTACTCATTGCACATTAGTATCAGCTCTCCTTCCAGCATCAAAGTGCAGATGAATCAGCCGGGCTCTTCCTAGGAACTCCCATCTCTCTTCTCACTTCTTAACCAAGTTGAATTTTAGTTCTGATCATGCTTCAGTGTCCACAAAAACGTGATGAAATATCGTTAAGCTGTCTGAAATTGAGTTTTATTTTGCTTTCAGAGGGTACTTTGGAAAATTTTTCTTTATCTTTGTCAGCCTTTGTAAGTAGTTGAATGACAGCTTTACCTGTCTCCTGTGATGCCTTGCAATGTGACATGCTCCCTGTGAAGTGCTTTTCTCAGAACTATTATCCTGTATGGTACAAATCACACACTTTATGCCCAGCACCTCCTCCTACTCATGCCATTTTCTCTTAATGCTAGCAGGTCAGACTGTGTCCTGGATGTTATACCTTGTCTGTTGTGTTCCTTCCACCCAAGATATCTGTTCTCATCTCTGATTCCAGGACCTCAGGTCCATTCTCCCTTGTTCCTGATCATCTGTCCAAAGCACAGCCATTTCTGTGTTTCTTACAGCCTGCATCCCCTCTTTAAATGTTGGGCAACAATATCCATCATCCATTCAGCTGATGTCCTCAGGAAATAATCATACATCTGTGGCCACTTCACATCATTTACCTTCTAACTTTCTAGATATCATTGCTAAATTCTCACTAATTCATTTCTTCTACCTTTGTGTAAAAGTGAACATACATATTACGGCATCTCCCTGCTCTTTTCCATCCTTTCCCCACCATTAATTTCATTTCCCTCAAGCCCAGAGGGAAATGCTGGAAGGATGCACCTTCCAGTGAATGTGCCCATGACTCTCCTAAAGCTTGCCTTGTACCAGTCTCAAGTCCTTCATTTCTTTCCTTTTCTCATTGCATCCTTACATTACTCCCTTAAGAGGGTCCTGGTCACCCAAGTCTCCACATTACGTCTTCCCATTTCATCAGTCTTCTTTGATCTGTGCTAGCTGGCATCTAGCATTGTCAGTCCTTTCTGGTTTACTTCTTGTAGTCAGTCCTCCTCTTTTTTGGCTATGGCATCTAATGGGTCACCCAGTCTGCTCTGATTTATGGTATCTCTCTCCATAAAAGGTTGTGGAAGTGGCACATAACTCCATAAGTAATCCCATTCATCAGAGCAGAGTCAGAATAATCACCTATTTATCTCCTATTCAATAGACTTGCTACAGCACACATTATGAATTCATTTAAACTGATGCACAGTGTCCCATTATGCACTAATGGTGATGAGAAACATGACAAAACAAATGCCATTTTAAAATTGGGAAATGAATCTGTTCAGCAAGATGTATAACTATGGCTACTCATGAATTCTTACTCTTGCAGTCTTCTGCAGCACACACCTTGTTGTCTCCTCATACCTGAGCTGTACCCTGCTATGATGCTTCTGGCAGAATCAAATCCCCCCCTGCCATGGCTACCAACACATGTTGCGGCTGCATGACTCCTGCATTCCTACAGCCCACCCCTCAGCACAGCCCCTGTGCAGAGCTCCCACTGTTGCAGTGCTTCTCTCATGACTCTGTAGCACCAGCACAGCCTGAGTCCTTGGTGCTGGGGCTGGGAATTGCCCAATGACTGTGGCCATGCTGAGCGCCCTGACTGTGCTGCACTGCACCATGCAGTCCTGGTATGGCTCTGAATGTTCTTCAGGTCTCTCCCCTGTTCTTATCTTCAGGAGGATGGACTTTGTAGGGCTGTTAAATCTTCCTCTGGCACACCTTTGAAGCCATTACTTCTCATCCTATCACTAGTTAGCTGCTTCTGCTGAATAGTTTTCCTAAGGCAGTGGTTCGGCTCTGTAATGTAGTGCTGCAACCTTCTGTAGAAACAGCCCAAAGGATCCCAGCCATGTGTATGACTGCCCAAGAAGCTGATGTCTGGAGCGGTAGGATGAGTCCAGGAGCTTGTGGAAATCCTTGCCTTGCCATGGAGCCATATGTTTGAAGACTTTGATCACAGCTTTGCGGGGGAAAAAAAAGCACACTGGGAGATGATGGTGAAAAGATTTCTTCAGAAAAAGAAGCATGTGTAGAACAACCCCTCCTCTCGTTATGTTGCTGATGCTCTGGGTGCCCCTGTTCATGCCGAATTGTTCTGGAGGTCAGCCCTGGATAGGAGTGTGTCAGAGGCCAGCAGACCCAGCACTGCTCAGGGAGTTCAAGCCTCTGCCAACCTGGTACAGATAGTGGGGCTGCTAGAATGGGGCATGTGTGATCCCCCTTTCCCCACCCTTCTCTCCCCCCCTCCCCCCAGCCATGTCTAGGCTGTAGGAACAGCAGTGGAGTTGTTGTTGTACCTGTAATGATAGTTCTGACCCTGGATGTCCCACCGCTCACTGGCTGCAGCATCTCCTCTTCAAACTTCTGACTTCTAAGGGCTTTGGTTCATGTGGAAACTTCTCTCAGAGGTCTTGATGAGGAGCAAGTTGGATGCAGTCCCAGAATAGCACCACTAACAAAAGCTCTCACAAACAGCCAACCAAAATGCATCCTGAAGTGAGATCACAGAAATGATGCAAAGCAATCAGATGAGAGACATGGCCATAAAGAGCTGTTAGATTTTTAGAACAGAGCTTCCCTTTGCCTCAGAATAGCAAGAGGATTGCTTTACATGTGCATGTGGCCTTGTAAAATTCCAGTATCTGGGAGTTGTGTGTGTTTAAAACTGCACGAGCAATACAAGGCGCAGTGCCAGCTTTCAGCTGCATTAAATCAACAGGTGGGTGTGCAGTGCAGGGCCTCCCCAGCTGGAACCACCTCCTTAGAGCCTGTCCTGAGCTGCTGTGTCTCCACCTGGAGCCCAGGGCAGGATCCTGTGCTCAGCCCTGCTCAGGAGGACTGTCCCCTTTGTTCATAGTACTTTGTCACAAAGCCCAGTGACCCATCCAAGCCCTCGTCCTCCAGCCCAGCACACTGTCTGTGTGATACAGACGTGCTCCTCGTGGCCATTCACAGAGGTTTGCTCCAAGTCCTCAGCTCCAAATGCAAATAAACAATTATAAGTCATCAATATGTCTGATATCATGGAATTCTTGGCTGGCAACAGCTATCCTGTGTTGTATAATTGAAAGAAATGCAATGGAGTGTTATTTAATAGGTAATCAATCAGTGCTGTACTTGTACACCTGAGCTAATCAATTACTGCAGGAATGCCAGTGCTGGCCACCTGCTGGGAAACCACCTGTGTACATCAGGGCACCAAAATGCTCCCCTGCTTGTTGTGGGTTCATTAACAAAATTTCATGAAGAAATCTTATGTTCATAGATGCCAGTCATCTAATAAATGTTGTAGAGTTGTTTCTCAATCTAAGCTTTTTAATTTTTATTATTCCATAGAAAGTCTGAAAATGTAATAAAAACAGTTTAATAATTCTAAACAAACAAATGAACAAACAAACAAACAAACAAAAAACCTAAAATGGTAATTCAATGTTCCTGACTTGCTTTAAAAAGATCCCAGATTTAAGAAGTAATTAAAAAGTGCAGGAGAAAAAAATACATCCTAGAAAGCCCATTTGTGCTTTGCAAAGTGGCCTCGTTGGTTCTGGGCTGTGTCCTTCAGCCCTGTGCTTTGGGTGCTGGGTGCCTGCCCAGAAGGTGTTCTACAGTCCACTACCTGCATCTCATCATGTGCATCCCACCTGAGCACTGGGATTCTACAGCCCTCTGTATTGCTATTTTATTTATAAAATGTTACCAATAAAGCCAGAAGCTTCAAACAGATTAGATTCATTCATCCAGCCTTCACACAACGTTGAATTACTCACACAAACCAGGCTGTCTGAGGCAACGACAACAATGTTTTCACAAATTGTTTAATTAGACAACTTCTGGGCAATTTCTTCCAATGGTTTCACTTCCCCTGCCCACAGATATTCTGGTGCTCACCACATCTGTCATAACAACCCTTCCTGGATGCTGGAGTTTTGGGGCCAAGCCCAAATTTTTTATTTATTTTTATTTTTATTTTTTGCTTTGAAGGACAAAAAGAAGCATAAACAGCAAAGAACCTTCTTTATTTTTTCCTTTTTTTTCCCCCCTTTTTCTTTTTCTTTTTCTTTTTCTTTTTTTCCTTTTTTCTTTTTCTTTTTCTTTTTCTTTTTCTTTTTTTTTCTTTTTCTTTTTCTTTTTCTTTTTCTTTTTCTTTTTCTTTTTTTCCTTTTTTCTTTTTCTTTTTCTTTTTCTTTTTTTCCTTTTTTCTTTTTCTTTTTCTTTTTCTTTTTCTTTTTCTTTTTCTTTTTCTTTTTCTTTTTCTTTTTCTTTTTCTTTTTCTTTTCCTTTTTCTTTTTCTTCTTCTTTTTCTTTTTCTTTTTCTTTTTCTTTTTCTTTTTCTTTTTCTTTTTCCTTTTTCTTTTTCTTTTTCTTTTTCTTTTTCTTTTTCTTTTTCTTTTTCTTTTCTTTTTCCTTTTTTTTTCTTTTCCTTTTTTTTTCTTTTCCTTTTTTTCCTTTTCTTTTTCTTTTCTTCTTCTTTTTTTAAGGAACAAATTATCATCATTTTGTTTGCTTAGCTGAGAACTCAACCAAGGTCTGGCGGGCAGCTCTGAGGGCACTGCAGGGGACTCCAGGCTCAGCTTCATCACCCCAGGCTCAACCAGAAATCCAAGGTCCCTCCTGCAGCCACAGCCATGAGTCACTGATGTCTTATGCAAGAAAATTCCTCTTCCCATTTTAAACTATGGATGAGAATTTCATCAGAGGGAAGCAGCTTCGGAACAGACGTTCTCACAAACTCATTCTTTGGCTCTATCTGTCTCCAATGAGGCTTTACAATCTGCCCTTCCAATAGTATTCCCATCTTGTTTGGTGGCTTTTATCCAAGTTGGTTAATAATTTCTGTTATCGTCCTTCGAGACTGAACAATTTTAGCTCCTCCAAATCCCTTGTTGTTCCTTATTAAGACACTAGCTACTACTGGAGAAAGATGACTGATTGCAATAGCTGTAGGCAGAACTCATGCTGATTAACAAATCACTTGAAAATAATATGCTTTTTAGCCATTAGAGTTATTAATAGTATGTTTGCTCCCTTTCTTGTGGCATTTAATGCTCAAGGAATTAGCCAATCTGGAGAGTAAATCTTTTAGTTCATAGTGGACACCAAACTCAATCTGTCCTGCTGGAATGGGACTATACACTCATTTTCTTTTCAAGACTCCACAGAATTTGACATTTTAGTAGAAACTTAATAGCTTGCAGTAATTTTTTTTACTACCTGCAGCAAGATTAGCTGCTAAGATAAGGAGCTGATGGAGCTGGTGAGTGACAGGGCACGTTCACCTCATTTAAAATATGCATAGGGGAAGGGAAACACTTTGGTACAGAAGTGCTGCTGCTGCTTCCCAGGCATCCAACGACCCTCAAAAGACACTGCCGTCGCACTGAACCTTGCCTATGGGAGCCTAGTCAGAGAGACAGCAGGTGTTTCTAAATGAAATCTCCATGCTGCCTGATTTTAATGGGTCCTTTACTTTGTAAAACCAAGAATTATTAATTAATATTTATACTTTGTTTACGAGTTAATGGGTAACTGGCTTGGGTAAGATCCCTGGATGATCTATCAGTTCACACTGGGAGTAACTGTCATGCAGAACAAGCAATGCTATTAATCAACACAAAGCAGAAGATCACATGGAGGATATTCTTTCTTGCTCTCTTTTTCAGTTTTTTGTCTCCCTCTTTGTTCTCTCCCTCTGTGCACTGTATCATAGAGTGATGGGTAAGACTGTATTTCAGCCTCTCTTGAGGAATGGTTTTGTGGTAAGGAGCCCAACAGCCTCTGGTGTCAATGCTGCTCAACAACCAAAGTTAGTTAATGTGTAGGAAGAAAACAAGTACCTCTGGCATAGGTGTGGTCTCGCAGTGCAGAGCAATGTTCACAATAAAATGGCTGTCTGGGATAGAATGGGACTGTTCCCATATGATGAAACAAATATAGGTCTAACCTGGCATAAAAGTCTACAGCAATTAAACAAGTGGCTGTTCATTTTGGTCTTTTAAAGAATTTCATCGTATCCTGACGCTGTAAGCCTTACCAGGAAACTCAGTATGTGAAAACGGAGGAGTAATGCTTGATTTGATTTGATTTGACTTGATTTGATTTTTTTTTTCTACTGATTACTGTGAATATCACTATGCATTTGAAATACCTATATTTGAATTGCATTAATCTGCAGAGTGTTTGTGAATCTTTTTAAAAATCTAGCAGTAAAATAATGTCTGCTTGGCATTTAATAATGGCAGATACAACAATAAATATTCACTTAGGATGACTGTTTTTTGCACTGTTCTGTCCATCAAAATATGAACAGAAAATGTGTCCCATTAGTGCAGAAAATGTCTGGAAAAGATACTCCCTGATTAAGGCAGATGTGTCTGCTGATGGTTTGATTTGGAACATGGATTGCTACAAATGAGTCACATTCCTGGGAAGGGGATTTAACGCTCAACAGGTTCAGGCTCCAGGCTTTCCTCTGGCTCAGTCTCACTGCTCTCTTTCTGCTTCACACTTCTTTCGTACACAACAATTCAGTTGTCCCTTATTAAGAGTGCTCCCTCTGTCAGTTCTTCCTCAAGTGCATAACCTTGCTACGCCCAATCATATTAAAGAGTGACTGAAATGGCTTTGCTTTCCATCACAAAAACAGCTGCTACATCAGTTGTAAAATCCTGTCATTTATCTTTTCCCATTTATATCGTCTTATTCAATGCATGAGACAGACACAAATGCTCTGTATTATAGATATTAATAAACCTCCAAATTCTGTGCTATTTCCATGCTGGTTAAACATGGAGTAATCCTTAAATGGAAAAATGAAGCAAGATAAATGCAACCAAAACTCAGAAAGCCAAGGTATACAGCTTTTGTCTATGTACAAGCAAATCTTCATCCAAATGGCTTAAAGGAAATAATGGTGATATGCACATTCCATGCAATCATCATAAAAAAGAAACTGTACAACAGAGCATTTGTCAGAAATCACTGTGAGTAAATGACGACTTTCAGGAAAATCAGAAACATTCTTTGCTATAGTCACTGTCTAAAACTGAGGAATAGAATGAGATGAAATGAAGCAAACCAAGAGATCTCCAATGGAAGTTTTAAAACATTACAGCTAAAAGCAGAAGCTGAAATAATAAAATGAAACTGGTCAAACCCTAGAATTAGAGATTATGTGATAGAAACACATTTTGTTAGATTGTGGGTGACATGCAAGCCTGATTTCTTTTAGTTCTATTATAAGAAACATCACTGGATTCAAAATATCTTGGTGTGGTTTTCAATCATACTTCCATTTTACAGATAGATTTTCAGTTCAATACTCATGGTGTCCTTTGAGAAACGAGCAACTACATAGCTGATGTATACATATTTAGTATGCACATGGCAATCAATTCTGGAGGGGCTGGAATTACATGATCTTGAAAGGTCCCTCCAGACAACTGTTCTGTGATTCTATGATATATTCTAAGTATACAAATACACAATAATTAAAGGTTTATATAACATGTGTAATATATACGTATATTTAAGAACAGCAAATCACACACAAAAAAAATGTTAGACAAATTTTGGAAGAATGCAATTCCAGTCCTCTGCTCAGATGTGGCCAGCCTGGAGGTTTGCTTCCACTGCAGACCTGGGCCAGTCCAGCTCTGACTCTGACTGGGGATGGAGAACCCACAGCTTCCTTGGTCTCCAGCAGAGTGCCTGGCCATCCTCTCGCCAATAGCGTCATCTTGTGCCTGCTCAAAATGTACCTCACTTCAGCTGTGCCCTCTGTCTCTTCTATGTCCTTCCATGTCCATCTGCCAAGGGCCTGGCATCCCAGAGGGCAACTGGATAGAGGAATAAAATACCCATTCTACACCTCTCACCCAGCTGCCAATACTCATTCACGCAGCATTGCTTCACTCCACCCATTGCCCATCATGCCTTGGTCTCTAAGTGCTACAAATTAGGAGGTTTTTGAAAATGCACAAGGGCATAGATGTTGAAAATATGTACCATCGCTTGGCTAGCAGAGCTCCAGTTAAGCCTTTTGTGTGTTTCTGTAATACACAGATTTTGTAAGGTAAAGGACGATTTGCACTTTCCCTAATAGCTTACTGGTAGTTTGTGTTCATGGCTAACACACACCACAAAGATCTCTCCAGCTGCTTGTCATATCTTTGCAGGCATTGTTTAAAGGATGAACTGTACTGAATAAGTTTCATTCTGCATACATTATTCATCAAAAAAATATTACTTCCATGAACTGCGATTAGTACAGTTGCTGTCCATAGACTTCAGTGTATTTTGCCATGAATTTTTCTATAGCTTTTCAAAGAATACACAGTTCCAGGGTTCTTTTTCTCTGTGCCTTTTTTAAACTTCCTTCAACAATCACTTGTAGCTGGTGATATGTTTCCATTGAAAACCATATTGTGATACAAAGCAGTGTGACAGCTGCAATTTTACACAACATGAAATATCAGCTGAGGAAATTACAAAGAGCATTTCCCTGAAACCACGATTTCAAGAACAAATCAATTACCTCAGTGAAGCTGCTGCTCAGAAATTAAACAACCCTGATTATCCTCAAGTAAAGTTCAGATCTGAGGAACTCACGCTGAGGCCCACTTGGAGTTAGCAGAAAATCTTTATTCTAGGGTAATTGCAAGGAAGGAAGGTTGCGATCCCACACATGTTGATAAGGAAAACCATCATTTATTACAGCTGTTTGTCTTGCTCCAATTCATAGGAAGGAGAGGAGGTTCTTTGATATATGTATACCTGACATGAGATTAAGAAACAAAGAGTTCAAATGGTGGTCCAACCAGCTTATTACAAATCTTAATCAGGGAGATGGGGAAGGGAAGGACTGGCAACTATTATGAATTAGGGTGATGGGGAAGGGAAAGTGGGCAATAGGAAATATAGGAAAGAAGCAAAAATTGCATAAAGCAGGGATAGTCACCACCAAGACCTAGCAGTGTTCTGTTGCATGCCATTGCAATGCCCCAAGGCAAAAGTGCAGGGAAGAGCAGCAGCAGAGTGGCCGGCCTTAGGCAGCAAGCAGGTAGAGACAGAGCAGGCCCAAGAGGAAGGGGCAAGTTTCAGGTAGCAGGCCCAGGAGAGTCTATCAGCATGCAGGAATCATGTTGTGAAGCACCTGATGTCATGTTTATTGGTCCCTTTTTTATCCTTCTTCTGCCAATGTGGCATTCCTGGGTACTTGGGTAAGAGCCATGTGCAGAACCCCCGAGATGGCATCTCCCTTGAGAAAAGACTGCTTCCCAGCCACTAAGCTGTGGCTTATCTCTTTCTCTATCGTTGCCCTTGGACTGCAAATCTTCAGACAAAATATTTCATCAACTCTGACTGTGATTTGCCTGGACTTGTCCATATGTGTCCCTAGGTTGGATATTAGGAAACATTTCTTTACAGAAAGGTTGTTAAATACTGGAATAGGCTCCCCAGGGAGGTGGTTGAATCGCCATCCCTGGATGTGTTTAAGAGCCATTTGGATGTGGTGCTCAGGGATATGATTTAGCAAAGGGTTGTTAGTGTTAGGGTGCTATTGTTAGGCTGCTGTTGGACTTGATCTTCAAGATCTTTTCCAACCTGGGTAATTCTATGATTCTATGATTTAGACAAAGGATTTCTCAACCCTTGACCAGGACTTGTCCATCTGTGTCCTCAGCAAACTTTGAGACAATGGTGTGAAAGAATAATCTCTTACACTGTTTTATAGAGGTCCTCAGATGAAACAATAACAGAAATGTATTAGTAGTCTTTGTGTTTAGTTATCCCTCAAGGCAGCCCTATGACTCCCTCATAGCAGCTCCTCATGTCAGAATGCAGCTCCATGGCAGCCTAAAGCTCCCCATGGCATCCCTACAGCTCCTCATGGCACCCTACAGCTCCTCACAGAGAGTGGAGGGGTAGCACTGAGCTCTGCTCTCTGACAGCCACAGGGTCTGAGGGAACACATGGAGCTGTGTCAGGGGAGGGCAGGTGGGGGTGAGGGAAAGGCTGTGCCCCAGAGGGTGGTGGGCATGGCACAGCTTCCAGGGCAGCAGGCACAGCCCCGAGCTGCCGGAGCTCAGGGAGTGTTGGGACACCACTCTGACACCAGGTCTGGGTGGTGCTGTGTGATCCCTGTGGGTCCCTTCCAACTTGGAACCTTCTATGTCCTATGGTGACCCCACCACGCAGCTCCCCACGGTCCTGGCACAGTGGCTCTCTGTAGCACCTGCCCCTCAAAAAAGCTTTTCCAAATCTCTGATATTTTCATGGAAAGAAACCCACGCAGTTCTCAAGCACCTCTGTAACACGTTCCTCCTTATGCTGTTCTATCAGCCAGCTGCAGAAATCCCAGCTGCTGCGGATGCCTGTGCCAAACGATGACCATGCCAGTGATTGTAATCTGGAGTTTGGGCTGTGTTCTAGTCTTGCTTATTTTGCACTGAATACATGAAGGTATAGTCTGCTTCTGTCTTAATTAACATCAGGAAATTTACACTGTTCCCTTTTCACAAAAGGAGAAAGAGAATCACTTTTACCTAAGGTAAATTAGCATGACTTCAGTGAAGCTAATTAAGTTATCCCTAAATTATGTGCAGAAATCAAGGGAAGCGCTTTGTTCTCCCTAGAAGGCTGTCTGTAAAAACACACTGCTTTTTCTCTTTTCTTAGGCTTTCTGCAAAATTACTCCTGGGGAGCCCAAATGCCTCCAACTGCCAGGAGACAACCAGCACTGACAGCTCCTGCAGCACTGAAGGCAGCCATGCAGCCATGCAGAAATGCAGCCATGCAGAAATGCAGCACTGCTCCTTGGCCACTTTGTGTGAAGTGCTCAGGCACTGCCCCCGTCAAACACAGCTCTGTCTATGAGCTCAGCAGCCAGTGATGAAACTCTGGGAAGAGAAGCTGCCTAAGATCCCTTTTATATTCTTGGCAATCATATTTTGAATGTATGAATTTTCACTCAGTCAAAAGCACCGATACACGCTGCAGGTGTGTATCACAAACAGGTTGCTGTTTGTCTCCCAAACAGAAGGTTGTGTTGAGTTATGGAAGTAAAAAATACGTATATGGTACTGTATCCGGTTCTTGAGTACTGTATCCAGTTCTGGGCTGCCAGTACAAAACAGACAGGGATCGTCTGGAAAGAGTCCAGCTGAGGGCCACAAACATGATAAAGGGCCTGGAACATCTCTCCTATGAGGAAATGGGTGACATGGGTCTGTGCAGCCTTGAGAAAAGAAGACTCAGAGGGGATCTGATTAATGTTTATAAGCATTTAAGTGTGGGAGATAAAGGCACATGGCCACCATCTTTTCATTTGTCTGTGTGGACAGGACAAGGGGAAATGGCCACAAACTGGAGCATAGGAAGTTCCACACCAATATACAAAGGAACTTCTTCACAGTGAGGGTGATGGAGCACTGGAACAGGCTGCCCAGGGGAGTTGTGGAGTCTCATTCTCTGGAGATATTCAAGACCCATCTGGATGCCAACCTGTGCAGCCTGCTGTAGAGTGCCTGCTTTGCAGGGGAGCTGGATTCGATGAGCTCTGCAGGTCCCTTCCAACCCCTACAATTCTGTCATTCTGTGACATCTGAAAATGGGGAAGGGGCTTACCAAAATGAAATAACGATTGCATCTTAGGGATGTAGTTGCTGGCTGATACAGCTAGAACACTGGTCATGATAATTCTACACACAATTCTACAAGTTAATTTTGTTCGTTGCTGTTCAGCATAAGTCTGGGAAGCTACCCATTTAAAAAAGATTCTGTGCCAAATGAAATAACCCTCCTTGGAATTGCAGCTGCTCTTTGAGAGTGTGACGTGAGTGGCATGGTGAGGGCTGCAGCAGGGCCGGAGCTGCTCTTGCAGGACCTGGGGCTGCCCCTGGGGGGTGTTGGAACCCTGGGTCTATTCACCTTAATTACTCCATCCTAACCACAATACAGTAAGACACAAACCAATGGCAGACACTGTTCCATACCTTGTTTGTTCTGGGTACGTATAATGACAGGACAATACAAAGGGAAAGTCAGTTAAAAAATGAGGGAACAGAGTAAGAAGAAGTGGCACAAGAAACACTGCAATGGGGAGAAATCTTTACAATAAGCAGTTTAAAAGGACATGAAAATAAAAAAAAAAATGTCCCCATCAGCAGAGTATAAATCACAAGTCAACCACTTTAACTCCAGGAACTGCTTAAATTGAAGTATATGTTTGAAAAGAGTTGTGAATCCTTGAAAAAAATGAGTTTACTGAGAGTACGTGCATTAAATAGTTGGCAAGAGACTGCTTAATGTGTTACACTTATAACCATAATTGCACATAATTCTGTAATTAATTTCATTGCACGTGTGACACTATACATGCCAAACATAAGTGCTTGTGTGCAGATGCACACTGCTTATAACGTGGTCATTAATTCCCCCACTGTTGACAATCAGCTCATGGAAATAAACTGCCAAATCCCAGTAGGACTCCAATGTGTCAGATGTGTTCCTTTCTTACTGCAGATCATATCCTGTGCTGAGTGCTGTGCTTCTGAGCAAGCAGAAAACAAAATTCTCATGAATTGAATGGTGTCACTTACTTCACAGCTAATTACACGTGGTTTTGTTCTGCTCTGGGTTAAGTGATCTGTTTGCAAAATTTATAATACGAAGAAAAAAAGAAAGAAGAACATGGCTATTCCATAGAAGTCTGTAGTCCTGTGAACAGGATCCTGGCTCATCTAAGCCAGGGCTTGGTGACTTGTATTTACAAATGAGGGTGGTACCGCCTGTTGGTTTAGGACCCTTCACCAGTCTCTGGGTGTCTGTTGTTTCCTGCATTTGGCGGAGCCTTGCAGCCGGAGCTCCAGGCTGGTGCCTTCCAGTGCCAAGCAGTGCAACTACAATGGGGGGCAAGTGGGAAGCCAGTCATCATGGTAACACTGGAGCACTTCTGACATCCTCCTCTCCAGATCCTCCTCTCAGGCATGTTAAACTTGACTCTGTGCTTATCTCAGGTCACTGTGCTTAGCGAAGGCCTTTACCAAAACAGTGTTGGAAATGTCAGTGAAGCAGCTCCTCAAACTGTTTGTATCCTGTTCCCCTTCTGCAATCTGGTCAGCCTCCACATGTGAGGCTTTGCTGCTGCTGCTCAGAGAATCACCAATGTGGGTTCCTCTGTAGGCAAACCAGTCAAAGCCCCTTGCATTATGCATCTATCCAGTGCACCCTCAATAATTTTGCACATGACAGCAAGTTGTTAGGAAGTGCTGATCTGCCTTAGGGTAAACAGGCCCCACAGAGAGACCAGGACAGGCTGATCAATAGGCTGGGGGCCAATGGGATGAGGTTCAACAAGAGCAAGTGCTGGGGTCACCACCCCTGAGTGAAAAATCTTACATGCTTGGAAGAGGCAGAACACAGCAAAGACCCATTCCATCTTTATTCTTGCAATCTGAGCTGTATTTTTCCTTATTGAAGAATCCACCTTTGCTGGATTAGGACTTTTCCTGAAGTCATTCTCTGAACTGCATAAAGGATGAGCCAATGTCTAAATCCATACTGCTAGCGCAGGAAAAGCAGCAGTGCTAAATAAACACGGGAATATATTTCCACAGGCTGGAAATTCTGGGCAAAATCGGTGGATAGAAAACTAAAAAAGGTGAGACTAAAAAGGAAGGGAAATAAAAACATTCCATCCAAAAATGACATTTCACTGTCACCATTACTAGAGATATATTCTTGGGTGCTCTGCTTTATATATGAATCTTACTTTGATGTTAAAAGAATATCATAAAGGCAAGTATGAGACTCGGCTACCAACTAAGAGATTTCTTTGGCATTCGCCCACCAGGATCCGGCTCTGTCTGCATTCAGAGGCTGCAAGGCAGAGAACATGCAATGGTCCAGCCAGGGAAATCCCCCCGAGCACAGTGCCTCATGGACAGCCTCCCGTTCCACTCCTGCACGCTCCAGGCCCTGCAGGCACCCCCCAGAGTAAATGAATGAGCTCAGGAAGCCAGTGTGATGGTGGCAAGGCTGGGTGGTTGGTTACAAGTGCAGGCAGAAACTGGCAGCACTGCCCACTGACTCTGTCAGTGTCTCTTTGCTAAGTCCTTTGTTGTCAGTTTCTCTCATCCGCTTGTGGATGGACTCCTGTTCTGGGATTAAGAGGTATGAAGCCAAGCGGCATGTTGCATTTCATTCTTAAGGAGCATTTGTTGGGGTGAAAGCAGCAGAAGCAGAGATCCAGGCACCCTCTGTGCAGCCAGAACTGAGCTCCAAACCTGTAGGGCCATCCCCAACCTTGGGACTCTGGAAGCACTCAGCTGGCCACTGTCTTCTCCCCTCCCCATCCACATTAATGACTCCAGCAAGAAGCTGCTCCTCCCTGATCTCACTAAACATCAAGTCATGACTTGGGGAACAAAAGAACCACAAGGAACACTTCAAAACTTCGAACAAAAGATGAAAGCTCCAACAATGTCAACCCAACCAGGTGTTGCTGTTTACCATGATGGCCTCGTAATCCTCCAGATGAAAGGGGCCCTTTGCCACCCTTCAGGCAGTGAGACAGGGAGAGCAGCCGACATGATAAAAATGCTGTGATACATCCCTTTCATCAGCACTCCAAACAGTAAGTACGCAAAAATTATGGTTTGCATACAGCAATTTCTCTTTGCTTACACCATGCATTTCACTTAACTACAACCTATCCCACCGGGCAAACACATACAGAAATCCAGGAGCGCATTCACTGACTCCCATTTAAAGCTTGATTCAAACCAAAGAATGATCATTTAAAAGAGAGATGAAGGTTTCCAGCAAATGAAACTCACCATAGCAAATAAGGGGCCAAATACTGTCGTGAACACAACACAAAATCATGGGTGCTCTGATCTATTATTTTGGTGTTTCCTTGCTTGAAACCCTATAGGCAATCAGCACTGCATGGCAATGCTCCTATAACACAAAGCCTCTTCCTTTCATCTTTGCGGTGCCACCAGCGATGGAATTAGATGATCATTGTGGTACTGTTCAGCCCCAGCCATCCTATGAGTCTATGATGATGATTCTGTGATTCTCTAACTGCTCCTCAGTGATGCTACAGCAATGCAGCATCCCAAAGATCAGCATGGAAAGGAGCAGTGAGAGCACAGCAAAAAACCTCCAGGTAACAGCAGGGACAGGAAATGCTGAATGGGACTCTCTCTTCTAAATGGTCCGAGACAATAGCTGTTAGAAGGCTTAGCACCAGGTCAGGTTTGATAGGAGGAACTGCAGCTCACTATCATATGAAATTTCTCCTCATTCTGGTTGCAAATTGCTGGAAGGCAATTCATCTTATCTACCACCTGCTTTCAGCTATACCTTGGCAAGTCCCTGTCCATGTGGGATTGCTCTGTCCTTGCTACCTGCAGGCAGAACCCAGAGATATGTTCCATCTGCACAGGTAATAATCAGGTGGCAGGAGATGTGCAAGCCTCATCCACCTTTAGCACAAGGATTTACAAATCCTTCAGGAGCCCATGGACACAGAAGGGCAGAAAGTGCCATTTTTAACAGCAAACCTGTGCCAACCTCCCACTGATCACAGAGTTCTGTAGTATGTTGGGGTGCTAAGTTGTCTTTGCGAGGATTTATGAGTGCATACAGTAGTTCTGAGTAGATGGAGTGTTCTAGAATAGCTGAGTTAGGCCTGTAGGTTAAGAGTTAGTGGGCTGCGGGTTTAGGTAGGTGTGTGTATAGGTTCTCTTGCGTGCATCGGGTTTTGCGTAGCGGGTGTACGTGTCTGCGCAGGATTTAGGATGGCATATAAGGTGTGTGACAGAGCAATATATTGAGAGAAGACATGATGGCATCCATGTTTGTGTCTCTCTCCCCGGGACAGTTGAAGTCCTGGGATAAGTCAGGTTAATTGGCGAATACGTCAGTAGTACCTCTCAGATTACTTTCAAGAAGCTGAATTTTTTACCTAATCCTCTCTCTAAAGTGGATTTTTCATCTCTCTTATTTACTGATAAACTTCCAGGGCTAAGCATCTACAGCACAAAACAGACCTGTGTAGTTCATCACCACGCTATATTTTTGGTCCAACATGATGAAAAAATGGAGCAGACATTTAGAAAGATGACAAGAAGATCCAGAGCAGAGCAGTTATAGTCACTGATGATTATATCAAAATATTGTTGAAGGAATATTAAAACCCCTGCTTCAGGGTATAAAATAATATATACATTTTTGTCAAACAGGTGGACAGAGTAATATATGTTTGTCCACTGTGCTGCATTTATATACCCTTCTGAAAGGTCTATCATTTTTATATATGTAAAGGTATATTATTTCTATATAATACTGCTATCGATGGACATGAGATCTGGTCCTAATGAACTATACAGGCCTTTATGCACCATTTGTATTCGTAAAGCATCTACCAGGATACGACCCCAAACAGGACACCCAGGGCAACACCAGCAGTATTTGGTTAAGAGCACATGAAAAGAAGCATATTGCAACAATAATCAGACAGCGATTTATGTCACCCATCATACAATCATGAAATGGCCGGGGTTGCAAAGGTCCACAGTGCTCATCCAGTCCCAACCCCCTGCTGTGTGCAGGGTCACCAACCAGAAGCCCAGGCTGCCCAGAGCCACATCCAGCCTGGCCTTGAATGCCTGCAGGGATGGGGCATCCACAGCCTCCTTGGGCAACCCGTTCCAGTGCGTCACCAGCCTCTGAGTGAAAAACTTCCTCCTAAGATCCAACCTAAACTTTCCCTGTCTGAATTTAAAGCCATTCCCCCTTGTCCTATCACTGCCCACCCTCACAATGTCATGGTTTTGTACATTTTTCTATTGGTATTCCACATCATAACATCATATAGAGCACAGAGAACAACTACATGTCCCAGAGGGTCTCACAGTCAGAGAGGGAAACACATCACGGAAGTGATGCTGTCTCTCTCTCAAACTGCCTGGTAGCGAGTCTGGGTGTGCTTCCAAGCCGTGGCACCTTCAGTTTCAAAGTAGGCTTCTCGGTCTTCGGAAAACCTCTCTCTCTCTTTCCCTTTTATTTTACTTGGCTTATTAGCCTCAATTTCCATTAGATTGTAATTAGTAAAATAGTAAGTTTTCCTCCTTAGATCGTTGCCACTTCTCTGTTTGTTTCCTTGAGTCCAGCTCCCATCTCCCTACCCCTTTCTTATTTTCCCTTCCTATACGCTGGGAGCCAGGGGGAACAGGAGCCTACTGCCCCTCCCCGTCACAGACATAGATTGATCTAGATAACACCGTGACACAGCAATTCCTCCTCTGTATACGCTCCCTTGAAGTACTGCAAGGCCACAACGAGATCTCCCCAGAGCCTTCTCTAAGCTAAACAAGCCCAGTTCCCTCAACCATTTCTCACAGGAGAGCTGCTCCAGCACCCTGACCATCTTAGTGGCCTCTATATTCTTTCAATATACGTACACACGACGGCGAGATTGTGACACAACAGGATATATAGTTTATAAGAGTTTATTAAAAGTTGTTGTTGTTTAGGGAAATGGGGAAGGGAAGTCGGGTGATAGAAAAGAGATAGGAAATAAAAGCAAAGAGTCTTTGTAGAAAGCAAGAGAGAATTAGTCACCACTGGGTTTCCAGCATGACTCGTAGTTCAGATGTTGATCTTCAGTAGAGATGGTTGTCAGAGGGAGCAGGGAAGCATCTGTTTGCATCTTGCCTTCACAAGATACAATGGTTCCATCCCCAGATCTCCCATACCAAGATGGAGTCATTTGGTCACAGGCCGGATCTTCCACTGGTAAGCTCTCTCCAACGTGACACTGACTGCCACAAGGAAACAGCCACCTCTGGCCTCCTAAATAGGTCTCAGAGTCTTATTGCTCACAGGATGTGAGCTTGCAGCCAAAACAAGAGAAGGGTTCGGACAAAGGTCTCTCTCAGCGTCCGAACAGCAGCAGTCTGATGTAGCGATCTCTCAGCTCCCTGAACTCACGCAGTGCTATGGAGTGGGCGTCCGGGTCCTCCTCCAGGTGCTGGAAGAGGTTGAGCGGCTTGGCGGATCGGAAGGACTGCGGCAGGACAATCGTGCTGTGCACCGACTTGCTGCCAAGGAAGAAGTGGTTCAGGCATTTCTCATCCAGGCAGAAGCGCAGGTACCGCAGGAGATTCTCCATCCGATTCAGGAAATACTTCCTGCGCCACTTCTTCAAAGGGATGATGGCCAAAGTGTGGAGGACAAGAGTCTTGATGACATAGGTGGAAAAGCCCATGCCCACTAAGATGCTGGCAAGCAACGTCAGGCAGTGCAGGTGGGAGCTGTCCTGTCCGGTACTCCTGGCCGTGTGCTGGAAGAACTTCTTTTCTGCCACAGCACAGCTCTGTGGCCATGTTGTGCTGGGCGTAAAGCCGGCGTCTGTGTTCTGGCTGGTCAGGTAGATGTCCGAGTATTCTTGCTGCACCCCGAACAGCAGCTCGACGAGGACTTTTTCCCCGCTGGAGGCTTCTGTCAGCTGGAGCTTGCAGGAGCGTCTGGAAGGCAGCACCTTCAGGCTGTAGGCGTGCGCGTGGTGGGTGGTCTTCCAGATTGCTGCCACCTGTGCGGTGAACCAGGTGACAGTTCTCTCCACATCCAGGTAGGAGTCAGTGCAGAGAGTCTGTAGCAGGCTGGGGTCCTGATTTTGGCTCAGCTCTTCCTCATGGTGGTGGAGGAAGCACAGCACATTCCCCAGCTGCTTCTCCCTTTGGCACATGCACTGAAGCTCCACGCGGACGCGGGAGTTCCTTGCCAGCCCGTGCCCTTCATCTCCCAGCTCCAGGAGGAAGGTGTGCCCGGGGGGAGGCTCTATGGGCACGAGCAGGCAGTACACATTGTCCCACTCCCGGGGACTCCAGCCTTCAAAGGCACTGCCCACCCCAATGGCGGGCTGCAGCACCGGGAAGAAGCTGTTGGACCAGATGAATCTGAAGGTCTGCACGAGCTGGTCCATCAGCTCCTCCACTATAGGGCACCTGGTGGCCCTTCCTTCCACCTTTTCCAGGGCACGCCTTGTGAGAAATTTTGTCAGTGCTGAATCTTTGAAGTCTTCTTCCTCGTCATCCTCCTCTTCTTCCTGTTCCTCCTTTTCCACCAATTCCACCTGCTCCTGCTGTTCTACCTGCTCCTGCTGTCCGCCCTGTTCCACCTGCTCCTCCTGCACCTGCTGTTCCTCCTGTTCCACCTGTTCCTCCTGCACCCGTTCCTGTTCCTCCTGCACCTGCTGTTCCTCCTGTTCCACCTGTTCCTCTTCCTCCTGCACCTGCTGTTCCACCTGTTCCTCCTGATGTTCCTCCTGTTCAACCTCTTCCACCTCTTCCTCTTCCTCTTGCTCCGCCCCCGATGCCTCCTCCTCGCCACTGGAGCTGTCATTTTCACTGCTGCTTTCATCATGCTGGCTCATTTGTATGGACTGCAACATGTTCCAAAGGAGCAACAGAATCAGCCCCACATTGAACCAGATCTTCCAGTAATCCAGCAGAGCAAAGAGCAGAGATGACATGTCCACCCAGCTCTGCTGCTCATTCCTCTGCTCAATCTCGTGCTGCGGAGGTATCATGTGCTTTTGCAGATCAACCTCGCGCCGCTGCACGTTCTCGAGCATGAGCACATCAGTATTGACACTGACACTTAGCGCCCGCACCAACAATGCGAGAACAAACACCAAAGCCATGATCTGCAAGAGATGGGAGAGAGGGGCTCAGTGGGGCTGGGAGGGAGCGGGGCCAGGAGCCGCATGGCCCTGTGCTCAGGTAGGAGCAGTGGGTACGAGGGAGCTGGGTGGCAGCAGGGACCGAGGCCAGCGCTGGCAGGGACAGTTCCAAGCACTGCCCGTGGTGCTCCCACAGGGGCCGGTGTTTGCACCACATCCCTCGTCCAGCCCGACCTTCCCCTGCTGCTGCACTCACCATTGGCCCAGGTCAAAAATGCAGCAGCGCTGCCTGCCTGTGGCCCTAAACCCATCCCCTGCGTTGTGATGCAATGCATTCCTGCTGATGTCACAAATGGGCTGCCCGACTCCACCCTTCTCAGCTGCCCAGGGTGGGCACATGGCCACTGAGCCACGGCACTGCCTCAATTTGGAGGCATATCTCTGGACAGAGCTCCTGGGGACGCTCTTTACTAAGCAGGTGGGAGCTGCCCGGGCCTTTCTTTAAAATAAAATGGGGTGGTATTTCCCATGGATGCTGTGCTCCTCATGTGCCACCCCACAGGTTATGTTCCAAACACACTGTCCCTGGAAAATCATTTGGACAGAAAAGGAAAATCAAAACTACTGCTCCTGAGGAAACATAAGAATTTGCAGCATATGCAGAAACTCATTTTAGTGCTGAAATGCCACAGAGGGAACAAAGCTGAAGATCAGTGCCGGTCATGTCAAAGTCTCAGCACCTGACATCACACAGCCCTTTGCTGATTGCTCCCTCAGCCACCGGTGGTCTGAACGTCCTCTGAGCAAAAGGCCAGATGGCTCGATCCAAGCAGCTCAAAGGGGCTCTAACAATGATGATTAGGATGCCCACATGTGCAGCAGCCTCTTCAGCTGCATGGGCTCTGGCTCCTTTGGGTGAGCTTATGCTGTAGAGAAAACAGCAGGAGCAACTGCTGTCTACCCCATGTTGCAAAATCACATGTGCACGAGGCAGGAATATTTCTCAAAGGCCAACAGAGAAAGGCTTGGCTGGGAGCCTGTGGGTGTTGAACCAAGGCAGCCCTGCAGGCACAGAGTGGTCTGGTAGGTAAGGAGACAGTCCTGTAGGACAGGAGCGTGATGGCAGCTGTCAGACCAGCTGTGCTTCACCTGCATACCTTGCTGCCTGCAGCACAAGGCTCCCAGCCATGGCTGTATTGACTTCTGGGAGGTAAGGCCAGAGTCACCTCCTGAAGCCAGGGGAGATCCCAGATCAACAGGGTTGGAAGTCATTTGAACCTCACGAGATCCCCTAGACCAAATCCCCTGCTACAGCAGGTTCCCTAGTGTAGGTTTCTCCACAGAAGATAATCGCTCTTCTTCTCTGTTTCCGGTAACAAGGATATCAATAAATATTATTAACCAACAGAAGCTGTGTAACCCAGTGAAACAGGACCTATTCTTTCCTGAATCTGAATTCAGCATTCAGATTTCTGTACTTCACCAGTCTCTGGGTGTCTGTTGTTTCCTGCATTTGGCGGAGCCTTGCAGCCGGAGCTCCAGGCTGGTGCCTTCCAGTGCCAAGCAGTGCAACTACAATGGGGGGCAAGTGGGAAGCCAGTCATCATGGTAACACTGGAGCACTTCTGACATCCTCCTCTCCAGATCCTCCTCTCAGGCATGTTAAACTTGACTCTGTGCTTATCTCAGGTCACTGTGCTTAGCGAAGGCCTTTACCAAAACAGTGTTGGAAATGTCAGTGAAGCAGCTCCTCAAACTGTTTGTATCCTGTTCCCCTTCTGCAATCTGGTCAGCCTCCACATGTGAGGTTTTGCTGCTGCTGCTCAGAGAATCACCAATGTGGGTTCCTCTGTAGGCAAACCAGTCAAAGCCCCTTGCATTATGCATCTATCCAGTGCACCCTCAATAATTTTGCACATGACAATAAACTTCCAATCTCTACTTTTTGCATTTCAGGTAAACAACTAAACTGAATACTCATTAACAACCAAGAAATAAATCCGGACAAGCACTTGAACTGCACACTCACAGGTGAGCACTCACCACAGTGTGAATGCAGACTGTGTGCACAACTGAGACAAATGTAGTTTGCAGCCCTGGAAGGAGGATGCTCTCCACTGGTTCCCATCATTTATCGCTCAATTTCCCTCAAGTGAGACAACGGAGAGAAAATCAGCTCTGTATGCAGAAACCAGGAGCTGTCTATTAATGTGCTTGATTTTCACTAACCTGAAAATCATGCTTATCTTGTTCAAGTTTTTATGCAGGTCTTACTTCATATTTTTGAAAGAAATCTTTCTATGAAGTCACAAAAAACCTGTGATTTTTTGTCAGAAGTACTTTTCTAAACAAAACAGTGATGACGTATTTCCAGTTCTTCTCCAGTCAGTTCACACATGGCCTAGTGCATCCCCTCCAGTGGTGCACTCCCCATGTGAGACAGAAATGCGATGAGAAATGTCATTAAGTGTCATTGTGTTGTTATAAACTGTGAGGTCTGGAGGCTGCCACGTGGAAGCACCTCTGTTTGGGAGTGAGACACTGAAGGAAGCTCTCATTTTGAAGGGCTTTTATCCAGTTACAGTGGGCTCATAGTTTCTCTGATGATGAAAATATAATTGAGGAAGGTGCTCCTGTCAGCAAGACTGATGCTAAAGTGCTCCCAAGCTTGGAAAGTGTTTTATTGTTTTTCTGTTGTTATTGTAGCTTTAAAAGACAAGAACGGGAGAGATGGCCAGCAATTCTTTTTGTTGAGTTTGAACTTGTTCTTGGTTGTGGCTGAGGCTCCTTCTTAACAGTTCGGGTTTAGTTCTAACAATGAAACTTTTAAATAATAGACATTTTTCAAACCATTCACAGTGCAGGCTGAGTTCAACTCCCTGGGAAGCCATCTGTGCAAAATCATGTGTGAAGGAATACTAAAAGTAAGTTTGCTTTTTCAGGCAGAATGTACTGCATAAAGCAGTCTTTAAAGCAGCCCATGCCTATGAGATCACACAAGTCATCTCAGCCTCATGCAGAAAGCACACAGTGAGGGCACGGGGCAGTCTGACCTCTACGCCTTTGGAAATTGAAAGGATTCACTGAACTTCTCCTCCAGAGAAAAGAGAGCTGTTGTTCCTTTTAAAGACCTATTTTATTTCTGAACCACAACACATCAGACCACGACCCAGCATCTGCCTTAAGATATCAAAAATAGTTTTCTTTTCAATGCTGTGTGAAATTTCAGGTTTTCCTTTTCTCATTCTAAGTGTGTAAATGCAGCACTGGCTGCTGACTGCCCGTGCTATGCTAACTTGTTTCAGAGATAATAGAGGTTTCTTCCATGAACACTGAATCTTATTTGCTGACTATTTCCAGTGGAGCACTCAGGAATATTTCTTTTAGTTTTCTTAAAAAGATAATCAAGAATATACAGATGTGCTCACAGTCTAAGTTGAGTTTGTCTCTATACTGACATCTTAATGCCCTTTTTTCCTGAAATCATGTTTCTTTTGACACCTGTCTGAGAACTGATCAGGGATGAGGGGAAGTCAGAGTTGCACCATGGTGATGCCACAGTTTTCCCTCACATTAACGCTGCACGGGAGAGTTGGTGGAGACAACTGCGGGGTGCTGAGCTGGGAGGAGGAGGAGGGGGAAACGGCACCTGCTGAGCCTTCTGTGCGCCGGCTGTGCTGTGCTGGGGCTGCATGGACTGCAGGCACTGGCTGCTGCCTGCCTGCACGGGCTGCTGGGGGAGCATGGAGCTGAGCCCAGGCAGTGCCCCATCAGAGCAGCCAGCCCATCCCTGTGGGATCGGATGAACCTTTACTGCTTTGCAGTCTCTATGGGCTGAAAACAATCCTGATATAAATAATTTATATGAGAATGTTGTGGAGACAGATTTTCAGTTGTTTTCATTCATTCTCAAAACATGAAATGGTAAATGAGATAGATTTGCTCATCTACACAACACTGCTCTCCTTCACTCTCAAGCCCAGACCAGAGAGGCAGGATGACCTTCTAAGAATCACTGTGGCCCCCCAGGACCAGCAGAGGGAATCCCTCCCAGTGCTGCCTTCTTTTATCACAACCAGAGCAATGTAATCACCGAGGTCTGCTCCTCAATCTGCATGTGGTGCTCATCTCAGTCAAAGAATGTCTGTGGAAGGTTGGCTTTGATTTTTTGTGTGGATTGCATCAATGACAGGTTGGACTCCAGACTCAGTGGGATCATTTTTCATTGCGCTCCTTCCTCTGCAAATCTTCCAAAAATGTTGGTTTCTGCTGAGCTAGAGGAAGGAAGGAGTTCAGGCCTCCTTTACTTTGAACTAATTCTGAATTATTCTTCCATGAAAGTGGGTGATGAAATAAAACCTTCAGTATATGCAAAAACAAAACAAACAAAGCAACAAATGCTTCACAGTCTTTGCATCCTCTAGTTGTATATAGCTGCATCTTGAGAAAGATGAAAGGAACCCAGTGCCTGAATACCACAGTAAACACAGCAAACATTCCCTTCAGTTTGAAAATAAATTCCAAACTCATGGGAGCGGAGCATTTTTCTCAGCACGTTCCTAATTTATCGAGAGCACTAAAATCAATAAAACTATTTCTCTTCAACTTGGAAGCAGACCCAGAGCTCATGAGCATTTGTCTAATTTTAAATAAAAAAGCAAGATCACTTTTCACGTGCTTAGTTTACCCAGAAAATACTGTGTTAGCTCAATTCAATACATCTTTAGGACACCGAAGCAGTCTTCAATGTGTCTGTTTTCTAGTGGAGAAAAATGGAAATTCTTTGATCAAGAAAAAAGACCAAAGTTGCAAAAACTGACCAATAAAACCATTCCAACGTAAATCACATCATTGGATGCACTGGTAACATACATGTAAAAATCTGGGAAAGCACCATGTGAGGATCACTTTTAGGTAACATTTGTGTAATTCATAGGATGAGTTTTGCATGTATCAGCTTTCTATAAGTATTCAGTTAATTCAGGTATTCATGAGGCTTCCTACTGAAGCATGGAATTTTAAGTTAACATTGCAGGGTATTTTGAGACAGGATATTCAGAACTGAAAATCTCAAATATTTGTATCTGGGAATGGGTCCTGAAAGTCCTATATAGATTGAAACAAAAACAAATTGAAGACTGGTACATGTTTCTTTCATAAAGACACATAGTGAAATCATAGAAATAGGACTCCTCTATTCCAGACAAGACTGATTCTGTAATGGCAGAAGTTATTCAAGCCAGAGAAATATCAAGAAGAAGAATGCTAGCAGCATTTAACCAGCAGTATATAACCAGAAATCCGAGAGCAAGGAATATGGAAGTAAAGATGTGCAATATAAAGGTCTCCATCAGACTAACTCATTTAAAAATCTCACATTATTATACTTGATCTACATTCATAGAAATAGAAGGTGTCTTAGGACACATTGTTCCTGTAAGTTTTTTGTGTATCATCTTTGCATCATTCTGAGAAGTCTGTTCCCAGGCCTGCCTACTTATTTGCTTTGCTCGTTCTTCACTCTGGAATAGATGTAACCCTAATTGAAGTCTTGGGTCACCCTCTCCTAAACCTGAAGCAAATGAAGAATAGAAATATTTATTTTCTTTCAAGGTGTTGGTTCTTATACAGCATTTTGAACTCAGCGTCACAAAGAAACACAAGTATTTCATCAGGCAGTTGTTTTTTAGAACTGCCCTTGGCCTACACTGTCTGCGGTCAAGTGAGCTTCACATTCATCATTCACAGCACACAGTCATTGGTTTTCCTGGTACTTTGCAAGTGCATGGGGAGACACTGTTCCTGATCTGAGTTCGCAGCCTAATGAAAGACAAAATAACAGAGACACTTGTTGCATTCAGAGTACAGGATTGAATTATGGGAGAATAACACACATCACATTCAAAAGTGTTTTCCTGGCAATGTCTGTTCAGAGGAGAATGTGAAAATTTGCTTTCACTGAATCTGAGAAGAAGAGGAAATACCATAATATATTTTCTGCAGATGAAAATGATTTTACAGTGGTTTGCAGATTTTGTGTAATTAATCTGGAAATGGGTTTAGAGTTACAGTATGTCCAGTCTGGCAAATTATGGGGCTCAGCCCTCACATGAGCCAGAATTCTTGCCTCCCCAGTGCTATAGGCTCTGTTTAGGGTTCCCACTTTGTTGTGAGAAGACCTACTGAAATTTTTGTCTCTGATCTCATTCATAAGAAGCTTCTGACAGTGGGGTAGAACTGCCTGCACAGGCTAACCATGGTGTTGCCTTATTTGGCAAGGCTACAGGCAACAGATGAGTTCAAAAGAATTCAGGCAGGCAAACTCTTTGATCCCAAACCTTTCCCTCACAACAAGGGAACCCCTCATGCCAATGGGAGACCTGCTGTGCCTATCAGAGACATTTCACTGCCTTCATCTTCACATGGAGTCAATAGAAGCCAAAACTGGAGCACAGGACTTCACCACCTCTTGTAAAAGTCTCATTTTGTTATGACCCTCAGTAAATTTCTCATCTACTTCCCTCCCTTCCGTCTACTCGGCCACATCTGTATGTACCCTCTATGATCTTGGTTTGCTTTCACTGCTCCTCTGCCATTCCCCCTTTGCTCCTCACATTTGTCTAGTTCATTATTTTGCATCAAAATTACATGCATTAATCCCTCTTATTCTAAATATAATCCTATAACTGATCCTATTTGCCTTTCCTATCATAATTCATACTTCCACCAGCTGGAAAATTACTTTACAAGCAATACAGACTGACTTTCATCTGTTTTATACCAATGACCAAACACTTGCAAACTTTGTCCCAGCTGTTCCCAGTTAGTTTGATTCCCCAAAAACATAGCACAGTGGAGAGCGATGGATTCCTCTCACAAAAGCCCACTGAGTAATCAGCTCATCAGCATAAGGAATGAATGGGCAATTGATTCCCTGCCAGCCCATCTCTTCCATGTATTTCTCAACTAATAATCAAGCTTGGCACTGTTTATGCCATCAGCTATTTACATCTCCCTATTTCCGTACTCACCTCTGCACTCTGTCATTGCCTGAATGTGTTTAGATCCAGCTACTGCCTTGAATTTTCATCTTACAACTGTCTACCTGAGCAAGTTAATTCCCATTTGCCCTATGGTCTCTGCTCAACTTTCACACTTCGATTTTTTATAATGCCTACACTAACCAAGTCCTAAATGTACTGTTAGTAACTCCATTAGCCACAGAAACTGCTCATATGAAAATCTCTGAAAAACTCCCCTTGGAATCCACACTTAATCTCCTATCCATCTTCTGTTATATCGACTGTGAATCTAAAAGCCAAATAAGTAAATTAACTTCTGTTTTTCAAAAATAAAAAACAAAGCAACAACAAAGAATTAACATAGGATCCACTGTCTGAAATTTGGGTGGTGCTTTCTATTTCTGATTTCAGCTAGATCTGTTATTCCAAAATGAATCTGATGAAACTGACAGTTATGAGGGAAAAGTTGGGCTCATATGTCTGTTTCCCAAGTCAGAAGGAAAATAATTCTGCTTTAGAAGAAGAATTAACAGGTGCCTCCCATCATTTGCTTATTGAAGCACTTACTAAATCTCAGCAGTATTTGACAGTATAAATGGTTACTCCAGTGTGCTAACAGGAGACCAGGGGCTATTTCCTTTGTCCCTTTCAGTTTCAACATCCATCTGCTCCTCGTGCCTACAAGATCCCCTGGCACTGGGCAAAGCCCATCGCAGTTAAACTGTGCCAGGTGCTTTGGGCAGGACCTGAGGAAACTGGGAATTCCTGTGTTTTGGAAGAAGTACAAGAGAATGACCAGCAAGGTTTTTTGGTGGACTTGACAATAACTGGGCCTGACAGCAAGGGATTCCATCTGTACAAGCTTCAGTCCGTGACAGCCTGGTAGGTCACATTAGATTCACAGAACAAGAAATTCAACACATACATGTCTGACATTTTCAGTAGGATGAAGGGCTAACATCTTTTTTATAACTAAAGATACAAACTGTTTCTGAAACTGTCTACTGCTACTGCTTGTGGACAGTCACTGCAATTTTCACTTTAAAACAGTTGTTGTGAGTAACTTCCTTGCTGAGCCAGATGGCACAATACTTGCATCATTTCATTCAACAATGCGGTGATTTATTCATTCATTTTTTAAGCTATCAAGCCCAGGAAAAAAATACCTCAGTGCTTTAGCTCCTGTGTTTTTGTTTCACTGCTCTATATGCAAACCTATGGAGCAATATGATGTGAGTTGCTCTCAGGCCACTGATTCCTTCCAGCTCCATATGTGTTGTGCCAAGAATGTTAAAACTGCTGAAAGGTGTATGTTATGGTAGTAAGGGGCACTGGATAAATGTTTCTCTTCTCACACTCATTAATTAGGCTAATATTGTATCTAAAGAAATCATATGTAGTATTTAAAGAAACAACAAAAGAAAACTATAAAACTGATTTTGGCATGAAAGGATGCACATCCTGAGACCATTCTTAACAAAGTGCAGTTTGTAGCACACTGCAGGACTGAAGATGCAGCAGACCCTCATAGGCAAAGCGATGTGTAATGGTCACTGCTGGAAGGGCAGCAGGAGAAAAGGAAGATGAAGACATTACTGGACAAGAACAGGCTGTTACTTGGTGAGACACAAGGAAGTTGCATTGAGTGGAAGTGGTAGTGGGTGTGTGTGTCAGTACAAAATCATACAGCCCATCTTGTGCCAGACACCAGCGCTGCTAAGTGCAGCATCTGAGTGCTTTCTACTTCAGTGTTTATAAAACCAAATAATGTGATCTACCAAGGAATAGCAGAGAACTTACAGCCACAGGCCTTCTGTGGAAGGCTGGAAATTTGCTTTTGACCATCTGCTTCTGGGCTTTAGGGAGGTGCAGACAAGGTAATCAAATGACAGAAAGACAAAGCTTGGCTTTGGGCACATACCCAAACTTTCACAATATTCCTGGGTAAATTAAAGGGAAAATACACTCCTAAGGTAAGGGCTTGTGAACTGTTCTGCACCCAAAATTACTTTCTCAGAGAGGAGTCCAACCCTGCAAACATAGTGCAGAATTAAAATGCTTAAACAACCATTACAGCAGAGATGTGAATATGCTCCTGTAATTATATAGCTGTTTGTTCATTAAAGGAGAAATTTAATGCAATTAAAATATTTACAATCCTGCACACTAAAATCCAAAACAAAATTAGTTTGTACCAGAGATGCAGGCTGTGTTGCCTCCCCTCCAAACTGGCCTTTAGATACCAGAGCTTACAATGGAGAACTTTCCATCTTCAGATGATGTAACCCAGAGTTAAGAACTGAGCTGGTGACTGAAGGGTCCCTAATAATCTTTAAGATATCAGATTCGTGCCAGGCATGCTGTGTAAAGTTCTTGGGATCAGAAACCAAAGGAGAAAGGACCCTGGGACAGCCACACAGAAGGGTCACTGGAGCTGCACTGCTTGCTGTGTCTGTGTTCTTTCAGACTGGCACATGACTATGTGGGATGGGAAGACATGCTGCCCAAACTCTTGCCCTTTTGCGCGCTCCCTGAGGGCTGGATCTCTGAGATTAAACATTTTCACTTCTCTCTTCAAATGAAAACGTAACAGAACAGCCCAAAGGCCATCCCTACCAAGAGTGCAAAGTGCAGACACAGAGGCACAGAACCACAGCAGACAGATGTGAATGCAAGCTGCAAGCAGCACATTTCAGATCCAGCTGCAAGGAGAATAGAGAAGCACTGCAAGAGCACGCTCCTCTCCCATACAGAAAGCTCACTGCTATATTGGACCTGAATTTACATGCCATTTCACTGCACCTCAGCCTTCTCCTTGCCTGTTGTTACCAGCTTGCCTGTGTCACTCACTACTGCGGGGGGGGGGGAGGGGGGGGGGAGGGAGAGGGAGTAGGGGGGTGAGGAGGTGGTACACCCTTGTGGACTTTCCTTTTCTTATTGAGGTACCTGTAGAAGACTTTCTTGTTCTTCTCATCAAGTTTAGTTCAAGCTGGGCCTTGGCTTTTCTGACTACATCCCTACACAAGCATCCTCATACTCCTCATACAGGACCTGTCCCAGTTTTTACTGCCTGTGCATTTTCTTCTTGTTTTCCAGTTTGACAAGCAGGTCCCAGTACAGCTATGCTGGTCTCTTACCTTCCTTTCCTGACTTGCTATACTTGGGGATGGAGAGGTCTTGTTCTCTGAGGAAAGCATCTGTAAAGCTTTCTCTCATTCTTCAGCCATCAGAAATCATCCAGTGAGTGCAAGTAATGAGGATGACATGGTGCATGTAGAAAATGTAATTGGCAGAGCTGAGGGGACAGAGAAATGTGAATGAACCTTCAGTACTTTCCAGCAAGAGTGGCTTGGTATAAGATCTGCTCTTAGCCAAAGAATGCAGGGCAAGCTGAGGAAAAGCTGGAATGACAGCTTGGACAGTTATAGTATTTAATTTTATTCTAACACTCATTACTCATGGAAAACTTAAATGAATAGCACACTGAAGGCTGCACTTGACTTAGATGAAGTGGATGTAACTAAAGCATCTCAGCTACATCATTCAGACTGAATGTATGGTAACAGGAAATCAATTAATCTCCACCAATATTTGTTCTTTTTAGTGTGAAACTTCTTTAATGAACTCATTGTGAGTGGTCAGTCACCACTCACTCTGGAAGAGCCTCACACATTTGATAAATCACCGTACTTTTAAAATTCATGTTGGAAAAGTGACAAATGTTGAAGATGAATTGCTTGGCATATGTGATCAGCTAATGAAATATCTTCCTCATCCCTATTATTTAATTCATTTTCTGCTGTTTTTCCCAATTAGGCAGTAGTCTTCTGCCTTTGGCTCTGAGTCCAGAAGCAAGCCTGCCATTATCACTTGTCAACATTTAATTTGTATGCAAAAAACTGCTTTAGTGGAGGTGGCAGTCACCTAATTTTTACCTGGTACTTTCTGTAGTCATTAAAGTGTTTGAAATGAATAAAAGCCACCAGCAGCCCAGGGTAGGTCCTTCACTGCAAACAAAATGGGGTAAGGGAGCCCACTGCTTGATGGAGCAGCTACAAAGGTGTGTAAGGGAGTCCCTGTCAGCTGCATGAGGCACACCTACACTGCTCCAGGCAGAAGTCAGTGTATAGAAGGGAGAACTGAAATGCATGGAGTCTCTAATAAGATAATAATTAAAAAGAAAAAAACAACCAAGCAACCAAACAAAAGAAAGAAAACCACTGAAAAACTGAAAAACACCACAATCTTGGGCCCACGTCACTGTCTGAAGCTTCATACCAGCTGGAACATTTGCAGCCAGATAGGCAAAGGGAAGCTCCGTGATTGCACTTGTTTTCTTTGGTGTCAGTTTTCTCATTTCCTCACACTGCTGAATTTTGTGACTGCACACAGGCAGGTTTTGGTACATAAGGCGAAGGTAAGTGTAGCTTCTGCTTGTTGCAACACAGCCCACGATAGAACAGATGTGAAAGAGATTAGAAGGGGGAAGAGTGGGTGAGCTTGTGCTCCTGCCTTGCAAACAGAAGGTGCCAGCAAAGCCCCACTGCTCTGCTGGGCAACAGGGCTGCCAGATGTACCCACACCAGTGGTTGTCTGGCTGACACACCCCCAGGGTTGGTAGGAGGGTCATCGGTAATGTAGAGAGCAGAGAAGAGGGGATTACTTTGGAGCAGATGTTTACATCTTTCCATCTTACCTCTTCTCATTGCTTTCATTTGCATCACCTGCAGGAGCTGCCTCATCCCCACCAGAGCCAGTTTCACCACTGGGGATGATTATAGGGCTCTTATCAAGTACATGCAAGCCACTTCTCCAAAGCAGGCATAGAGAGTGCTGATGACACCCTGATGAGAGACAAGGAGTATGGGTCATGACTATTGTCTGTGGGCAGCTCTGGCTGCACCTTCCTGAAGAAGGAGCAGAGGTTACCCACAAGTACTAACTGGAGGCCAGAGCTACAACAGATAAAACCTGGAATGCCTCACCTGGTAATCAGGTGGCTTTTCTAAGCAGGAGGTCAGGTGTTGCATGATTATGGTGATGGATGTAAGAGTGCTGCACAGCACCCCAGCTCAGGGAGCAGCAGCATGACAGAAGCTCATTTACGTCCTCTCAGTCATAGAGCTTTGTTGTTGTTGTTGTTATTGTTGTTGGTGGTGGTGGTTTATTTCCCCCTCAGAAAAAATGTAGTAATCCAAGCTTGCCTTGACAAAGTCCTTCAGCCTTATCTTCCACACGTTATCACTGTTTGGAGGTCTGTGCTGGGAGAACAATGTCTTGAACTACTTAGCAGCAGGGAGGCACCCACTGGCTCTCACCTGGCCTGCCCCAGAGGAGGACTTGTTTCCTGGTGTTTCTCATTTAGAGCCAAGGGAAGAGATCTGAGTCCCTCAGGCAAGAGATGGCTATAAGAGATGGGAGGCGCTGCAGCAAGACAGGACAAAGTGCACTAAGCTTCCCAACAGAGAACTTAGTGGTGGCAGAAGTCACCAGTGTAGGAGAACTTTAAGGAAAAGTCAGTGCCCTGTTTTCCAGCAGTGGCTGTTCTGAGGACATCCCCACGTGTTTTTTCCTCTCTTCATGCAAGTCACAGGAAAGGAAATAGGTAGTTAAACACCTTATGAAGATAGCCTAAGATTGGGAGAAAAAGATGATTAATATATATATACATATATATAATAAATGTTAATTAAAATATTAATAAGGAAAGACTTCAGTCATTCATGTATAAATGAAAAGATAGTACTGTGGGCATGACATGGGAGCAAAGCAGAGCTCTGACCCCCAGCATGTACCTCACACTCATCCTTCTCTGAGCACACAGCAGCAATCTTTGCAATTTGTGTGGCCATAATTATATTCTCAGTATCTCTCCTTAAGCTGTCTTTGACAAGTCATTTATATTTTGCCTGCTTCCATGAGCTTTTATAGAAAAAAATGTTGGCAGGCAGCTCTCTGCTATCCTGCCTGTCTCTTGTCTGTCTGATGACTGATTTTCAGTGGGAGTCAGTTTTGATACTTGAAAGGATCCAGACTGTTATTACTGCACATGTGAGTGATGCGATGGAGGTGTCTGACAAACGCAGACGGGTATTTGAGTGAAGGGTTCAAAGGCTGAGGGAAGTTCTGGATCATGTGTAAACCACTGTCCAGTGCCTTGTGTCTCTGCATCAGACAGATAATGGAGCAAAGGCAGCACCAGAGGAGCACAATCAAGTGAAGGGAAAACAGAACAAACTGAATATTTCAAACAAGCCAGCAGAAATAGTAAATTCTCTGAGGACTGAAAAATACAACACACGATGGGACAAAAAGAACTGATCCTGATGTATGTATCTAGGCAAAAACCTCTCCAACGGGGAAAGAGTGTGCCCCTGATCTGCACTAGTATCAAGACTTTGGGCAGACAAAATTGGGTGGATACTACAGAAAAGGGAAAAAAATCACACCTGGTCCAATAAACAGTCCAAAGCCAATGTGAGGGCTGTTGGCAGCTTGATGTGTGCTCAGACTGGGCTTAAGATGAAGTTTGTAGGTGGGTAAACAGAACCACCCTCAGCTGAGGACCAGGCACTGGTGAGAGTTTAGAGATGAGCTCTGCCAGGACAAACACCACGCATGGAGCCGGGCAGTGTCAGCTGGTTACAGGGCATGCCCACGTTGCACTGCTCAGGGCCCAGTTCCAGCTCAGAGCATCGTGAGCAACATGTGCAGATCTTGCACAGGACAGCTGTTTTTTCTGGAAAACACACAAAGGTTACGCAGTTTGCACCCTCAGCCATGGCCCCCCCTGTATCTCATTGCTTATGTCAAGCACACAGCTGGGCTGATACAGCACTCACATTATTGCTCACAAACTGCTGAGGGGAAGGCACGTCAGATGTGAGGCAGTGCTGTGCCCTCAGCAGCCAACAGCTGTGAGCCATGAAGCAACTCACCTCTTGTAGCCAGGTGAGCAAACACATTTCAGGGAGCCGGGGAAAGGATAACAGCCATGTCTTGAGGCACTGAATGCACAGGGAAATGCCACTCATATGTGCAAGGAGTCATCATCACAGTGAGGCACTGTGCTTCCTCACCACAAAACCAGTCCTGAAGCCTGACTCTGCTGTGACAGTGGTGGTGCATGGTGTGATCCTGGCATTGAGTGGGCAGAGCAGTGAGTGGGGATGGCACTGTGCAGGAGCGACCCAAGGAGCTGTGCCCTACAGCAGAGCTGTGCAGGCAGTGCTCTGCAGGTTGGGAGAGGTCTGTCTTGGCCTTTTTGTCATCAGTCCCAAGCAGGTACTTCCTTTGCTGGGCTTGTTACAGCAGGTGCATTATTTCTGGGGGTAACTACTCATTGTCATGTTCTAGTACATCTTGTCAATTGACTTAATTGATTTATCAACTAACTTAGTTGATTCAGGTGAGGGTTGGCCTCTTCTCCCACATAACTAGCAACAGGACAAGAGGGGCTGGCCTCAAGTTGCATCAGGGCAGGTTCAGGTTGGATGTCAGGAATAAAACATTCTCAGAATGAGTGGCACTGGAATTGACTGCCACGGTGATGGAGTTACCTTTCCTGGAGGCAACATGTAGTGCATCACTAAGGGACATAGTTCGGTGGGGAAATATTGGTGGTGGATGGATGTTTGGGCTGGATGATCTTGGAGGTCTTTTCCAGCCTTGGTGGTTCCATGATTCTATGATTTTAACTTTTTAATTTTTTTTTTCTCACAGTTGGATTTGTTTACCAGTTTTATCAGTGCAAGCTGTTTCCAGGGTGCTCATGGATCACACATGCAGCCATCCCACCCAATCCTCCCAAACTGTCCCAAATCCACCCTGCTCCAGAACCATAAAGCAGAACAGGATTCCCTTAAACTGTTCCATGTTTTGATCTGCAGAAGTCTTTCGGGCTGCTCATAACATCTTTCCACTGTTCTTCAAACAAAGAGAAGAAAATTTTCCTAAGATCAGGAAGTCCATAAGAGTTAAACAGCCTTGCAGAAGAGACACATCATCCCATCCTAACACAGAGACAAATGCTGTCAGAGCCTTCATTAGCACTCTGCTTTGTTTTTCACTAATCAAGTCAGTGTGAATGATGCTGCTCATGATTGTGCTTGATTGTATTAGTGTTACCGATTGAACAGTCCATTTTTTAATCTGCAGAAAGCAGCAGCATTATTGCTGAACTATATTTAGAGATTTTATAGATAGCATGCTCTGTTCTCTTACTGCTTCCTTGTAATAGGATATTACATGTAGAGCCCCAGGGAAAAGGAAATGTGCCCTACACAGGTGGCTGCGAGGTAATTTTGCATGATGAGCATGTACATTTCTGAGTCATCAGTCATTTCACATCTTCCTGTCTGACCAAAGACTGTGATGGTTCCATACAAAAACACCGTCACCTCGGATGTTGGTACAGATCCTGCACAGTGGTGGGGGTTGAGGCAGAGCCTGGCAGATGCTTAAAGCCCAGAACCCTCTTCTGGAGATTGGTAAAGCCAGGTCAATAACGCAAAGGAGAAGGGAAATTTTATGATTTCTGGTGTAACTTCTAATAGTTTTATTAAACTGCGGGCAGTTTCAATGTCAGAAGGTCGGAAGATTCTATATGCTCTCAACTCCTACATCCCCCACAAAGGTGATGAGAAGATTCTCTTAGTCCCACCTTTGTCAGGTGTCAGCAAGAAATAAGGTCAGTAACTGTGAAGAGAATAACCCTACTCTCATTTTAAAACTACTGTTATTTCTAATGGTACTTTCAGTTTGGTATTTTTGGATTCCTAAAATAAAATTAGGTAAGGTTGATAAGGAATGCACTCATAGGCTGCACAATCGCTGATAGAGGAAAAGATAATGCTCACCTCCATCACACTCTGACTTCAGTGCTGCTAAATAAAACCCAGAGGTGACACTATAGTTTTAAACCTCATAGACAAAATCACATTTTGTAAATCACATCCGCCTTGCCTGCACTTATACTATATCAAAATTAATGGAGACATTTTCTGCTCCAGCAGTAAAAAGTAATTTATACATCAGGCCTGAAGTTATAATTGCAGGCAAAAAATACGTGAGCACGGGAAGCAGATTTCTATGTAGCTTTAATCACCAGCCACGGTCCTTCGAGGCCACAGAGGCTTGAAGGTGATGGTGCAGCACCATTGCAGCCATAGCAGGATTTATGGGCAGCTCCACATGGTTTCTGAGAGTGGGGAGCAGAGCCCTGGCAGCCCCCTGGGGCACAACTGGAGCATCGGGGCCCCCACCCCATTCTGGCCCAGAGCTCTGGCCAGGGCTGCAGTGTCCCATGGGGAGGGCCTGGAGTGGAGGTACTTCTTTGTGGGAGGGATGGCTCTTACATCTCTCCTTCACTGATGGCCCTTTGGGGGGCTGCCAGGACAAGAACCCCACTGACATGGCTCTGTGGGACCCCCTGCACTGACCACCAAGCACCTGCACCACATCTGTATCACATCCTGCCCTAACACCAACAGTGTGTAGAGGTACAGGTGCCATGGGACGCAGAGCCATACCTAATGCAGCCATGAAGAGAGGGAAATGGAGCGTTTGCCTCACTTTTACAAGGCTCCAGCTGATCCCTTTACACTGAGTAAATTGGTATGTTTGATTCCTCCACAGGAAGGAGCAGATAAGGAGACAAACAAAATCAAAACAAATATGCACAGCCAGAGCAGTAGATTTGTTTGCTTTAAAGAATGGAGACCATGGTTAAGATTCTAGACTATGAAGCTACAGGATGCTTGCAATGACATTAGTTGAATGGTTCATACATTTGCTCCAGTGAGAGGTGGGTACTGACATGTGTGACTCCGGAAGGATGAAGGAAGATCTGGATCCTGCAGCTCAGCAGTGGAGTGGGGGGGGACAGACCCTCCTCAGCAGAACCTGCACACCCACCCACTGCCACTCTGCTCTGCTCAGGCTGTGGCACTTCTCAGCCAAAAAGGGCCATGCAACCATTCTCTAAACATCTTTGTACTCATTTACTAATCCATTTCTGTCAAATATTCTTGCCTGATGTCAAAAGCACAGTTTCTATTACTCTGCTCCTCACATTCACTTTACCTTAATGCTGTCTGTAAATACAGAATTTGCATAATGAATGGTATTTATGAAAACCAATTGCACTCTGTGCAGGTGACTCTGTGACTTCATCACCTCTGAACGCAGAGGTCTGCAGTTACACAACAGTGGAAGGGAGTAAGTGCTGCCAGCACACAGATGGGGCTGCGAGGTGGTGGGGAGGGTGTGACAGACACTAATGGGCTGTGGGAGCTGAATGCACAAAGCCAGTGCCGAAACAACACACAGCTGATGGGATGGGAAAGCACAGTCAGAGACCCACTTCTCAGCGACAGGCAGTTTGTTGCATTGCTACAGCAATTGAAAAGCCATTATTAGAGGATGATGCTTACAGACTTGTGTAACATTCAAGTATTAATGATGCCACACAGAGAAAAGTCATCCAATTTTGCCTCTTTTTCAGAAAAAATGAATTTAGTTGCAAACCGCATTCTGGGCCTAAGACTTTATTCATGCATTCTCTAATTATCTCAAAGTTTGTCAAATCAAGCTTTCTCCATTCATATGCTCGTATTTCCTATTATCCACATTTCTTTCTGTCTTTGTCATGCTACAAAAGCCTCAGTCCATCTTTATGAAGTCTCTGAAATAGAAAAAAAAAATGAAAACACCAATGGAGAGTGACTGCACTGGAGTTGGGGATCAGCACTGAACCAGAGGGTCATTTGAGGGGTGGGAAATGGGAGCAAGGACCAGGCCAGGGGCTGAGGTCCCATTGCCTGAAGGCAGTTAATCACAGGGAAATCATCGTATTCTCAGCCCAGGCTCAGTCTTTCAGTGAGAAAGATGTGAGATAAAAATAAATTAAAAACAAAACAAAAAACCAAATAAAGAACCCCACCATAATGGCAGGTTTGGGTTCCTAGTAACTGCTTAGTGGTACCTGCCAAGAGCAATACGCATCTCCTTCATTAAGCTGATCACCTGTGGACTGCACCACAGAACGCTCACAGAGAAGCAGTGGGAGGTGGCAGGAAGGGCAGCCCCCAGCACTGCCCAGACCCAACCCCCTACAAGGTCTAGGAGAAGGAACAAGGCAGCTCAGGGAAGGCAGAGGTCTACCCCCAGTCCCCCCGCTTGTGCCACAGGACCCCAACTCAATCTTCACCCCCTCCCCCCATTGCCTCTGCAGAAAAGTTCCACAGGAGTCCTTGGGTTGCCCCGCCAGGTGTTTCAGTGCTCGGATGAGTTTTGCAAGGCTGGGGGCTGCTGTCCTGGAGTGACATCGGGACATGCTCAGCCAACAGGCCTCTATGCGCTGTGCTGCTGCACAATGTCCTTTCCATTTGAAATGCAATCAACTTGCTCTCCCAGTGAAGCAAGGGAAAGTACAAAGGAAACAGTAAATGCGCACTACTCGTGACACATAAATCACTGAACAATCCTGCAATTATTGTTCTTTCAGATAAGTCATAAATAATATAGCAGAAGGAACGAGGCCTAATGAGAGAAAAGGAATCCGCACTGAGATTGTTTATCAGCCCTGCCCAGAAGAGGAGCAATCTGTATTTCTAACAGTGAATTTCCAGGCAAGCAGCAGAGACTGCTTCAAGAAGTGCTGCTGCTAGTCTGCTTTGTTCATGTGCTGCAAGAACTCCATTACATTTGGTTATGTCCTTTGTGAAGTTCACCACCACATTTTCCAGCTTGGCAGGATCATGGCTGCACAGAGCAGGGCAGAGGCCAAACCAGACAGCGCTGCCTCAAACTCTGAGTATTCAATTTGCCTCTTGCTGTCTCCAAGACCTGATTCAATATCAGATATTTGCAGTGATGACATTTCATTTGCTTCTTGCAGAAATACCAGATACCTAGTTATGCACTGTGTACAGTTCACTATAAACCCCTGCCTTTTGTTTCAGCAGTATAAACTTCATCAGTGATTTTATACCTGATTATTTAAAGCCGACACCAAAGGCATGAAAGAAGGACCTCACACAACTAAGTATCAAGAGAGAAAGTGATGAAGTCCACTAGCAATGGAAGTTTTTCAGCATAGGCTGAATCATCTGCAGGCTTTGTGTTCCCACTATGTACTGAGTTTTCCAGGTTATCTATTGAAGTAGAAACAAGAATGAAGTGTCCTTGCAAAATAAAATTTGGGAAGGATTTGGGGTCCCCTCAAAACAAGACATAGAAAAAGCTGAAAAGAAGAATTCCAGTCTCAAGGATCTGGTTAAGCAATCTTATCTTGTAAATATATGGCAGGAGATGCTAGCTTAGCACCTGCAAGTAAATCTTGTTTGCAAAAGCGAGACTTTACAGGATACAAACATGGTTCTAGTTGGGCAAAGCAACAAACTGGTGAATCAAGGAGAACGTGAACCCTGAGTAGCTCAGCCAATGGAGAAAGGGGAAGGGCTCATTAGTGTCGGGGCTCAGGGGACTGTGCTCCCCAGAACCTTGAGGCCCCACAGGGATACAAATACAGAAAGATGAAGGCTCTCTTCAGTCTCTTTCTGGGATTAAAAGACAACTGAGCAAAATGTTTGGAGCTGAAATTTTCCCAACATCTATGAACAATATATACTAAATATATTACGTAGAAACAAAAGACAACAAATGCTCTCTCCACACATCCCACAGCACTGTTACTTTGCAGAGAACATTTGGTGAGAACTTTATAAAAAACTTAAGGAAATCCAAATATGCTGCAGGAATTAGGCATCTCTGGGAACATTTTTTATTATCATTATTTTTTTAATCAGTAAAGGTAAGAGACAGCAGTGCTGCTTCCTGCAGCTCCCAACACACCTCACCCACAGCAAAACACTGACTGTGCTACAGGGCACAGCCTAGGGGAAGGAGTGATGCTAGGACACTGCTAAGACACAGCTGGGAGCAAGCAGCACCGTTTGCTCTGAACAGACTGCAGGGAAGAACCCAGACCCAAAGCACAGGACAATGAAGAGTGGAGAGCAGAAAGTACACAGATCCCGAAGCACCAGCTAAGCAGAGAGGAGAGTAACAATTAAGGTAACATTATAATATAACATAATTAAGTAACAGCAACAATTAAGGGTTTTATAGCTGCAACTTGCAGGAGCAGGTGTTGTCCATGGGGTCAGGGGATGGCATTAGATTGGGTGGGATCCCAAGCAACAAGGGTTTCCCTGGGCAGCAGCAGCACAGGGTGGGGGAAGCACCACGTGGAAATGGGCAACATTTCTGTGGGGAACTGCATCACAACGATCAGAACTGTGTAAAGTCCATTAAGTGTTACACTTAAAAACTGAGTTTAATTACCACCTTTCAAAATGAAGAACACTCCACATGTGAGTACCAACTTTAGAGGAGAAAATCATGGTTTGTGTTACAACAGAAACACGATAGACAGTGCAGTAATAACAGCATTGTAGGCTGTAACAAAGAGAGATATGCTCAATCAGAGCAGCTGTGTACACAGAAAAAAAAGAAAAGATAAGAATCTGCCTACTCTTTCAAAGCCTCAACTACACAGCGATCTCCAACAAGAAATACTCACCTCCACTGCCAACCTGTTAATGAGGTCTGGGAAGGGGAGGATCCTAGTTCCACCTCTTTCAGTCAGAGCTCCCCTGGGTTGGCTCTGCATTCCCACCATGTGCTCCATCATTGCTTCAGGCCACGACAGCATTTCCACTACAGCAACAAGTATTATTGAAGTAATACAACTTGTGTATGAGATAATGTTATTTGTTTGCTGTAGTCTTATGGTTCCCAGCAATGTTTTTGCACATGTAGCTGCAGTGGGCATCCTGCCTTTTCCCATGAGTAGTGGGAATGAGCAGGTGAGCGCCTGCTGCAGCCATGAGATCTGGATTATCAGGAATCTGATTCCTAAGATTTCAATAATGCTCGGTAATGCCATGGTTTTGGTTATATATGAGGTGTGCCCATGTAAGTACAGCACACAGCTGGGCTCCAGTAACTTGTGTGACCCTAAGAGCCCTGGCAAGAGCAGCCTTGCCCCAGGGATGGCTCAGGCTACGTACACTTACTGCACTTAGTACTCAGGAAACATCACATCTAAATCCCACAAATCTCAGGGGTGAAAACATCATGCCATCTTTGTGTCTTTCTGTTTCAGCAATGATGAACAGTTTCTCAGTTCAGTTAGTGCCTTAATTCTGACAGGACACAGAACTATAATGCTCTTTTGCTCTTTTACTAATGGAGGACAGCTCACTAGCAATTTCTGTCTGATCAGCTGTCTACCTTTACTGCTTTCATGACAGCTGTAAGAAAGTGCTCTTAAATGACAATCAACAGATGATGATTCCCACCTGACAATGCAGCATAATGAAAGGAAATAATTCTTTTCAGTTTTACTCAGGGCAGTTAAACTGTAAAACAGACACCCATGCTATCTTTGGGCCAGACCCTTCTGTCCTAAAAAAGGCAGAAATGGAGAGATGGTGACACTCGGTGAAGCTAGTGTAACTTCTGTGAGGTCAGGGAGAGAGGAAATGGGTTATGGTCCAGGGGATTGGGTGATGATGGGAAGGGGCATCAGCACACAGGGGTTCATCCAGGTGGACGGCAGTGGCAGAACCAGCTTGAGATAGCCATCATCAGGGCATTATGTTGTATAAAAAATAGACTCACAGAATCATTAAGGTTGGAAAAGACCTTTAAGGTCATCAAATCAACTGTCAACCCATCACACCATGCCCACTACACCACATTCCTACGATAAATACTAAGAAAAGAAAAAGAGAGAAGAGAAGAGAAGAGAAGAGAAGAGAAGAGAAGAGAAGAGAAGAGAAGAGAAGAGAAGAGAAGAGAGAAGAAGAGGAAGAGAAAGTTGGAGGAAGGGATTCCTCAGTGAGTTTCCACTTCTAGTAAAAGAAAGCTTAAATCAATCAATATTTTTGTTCTGTGTTCTGTTCCTTCCATTTTCTTTTCATCCCTTTTCCATTATGGAAAGATGGAAATGAACTGGGAGAAGCAGGAAATGGTGACCTGAAATTGCAGATGAGAAGGGGATTAGAACTGAAACATTTTCCAAAAAAAGAGAAAATTCTTCCCAAACTCTTGATTCTTATTTAAGCAAAATTTGAGGGAAAAAAAAAAAAAAAAGAAATATGTTATGCTTCATTTTGCTGAATTATTTATTTATCCTGCAGGAAAAAAAATAGTGTGTATTTCTGAGTGGCCATGGTGGCTTAGGACTTTCAAGGCAACCATGAGACAAATGGGGCCTCCAGACTGCTCAGTGCTGCCAAGCAGAGTTCATGGCATGTGGAGCAGTGATAAATAGTAACTGCTATACAGTGCAGACTGAATAAATGCATACAAATTGGGAAAATAAATAAAGCACAAAGGGGACACCCGAATGGGAAAAACACACAACTTGGAGGCTCATAAAGTGGATTGTGAGCCTTGGGAAAATATGGAGGACAAGTTTTCAGTAATAGTTTATGCGATGTCTGTAATACATCAGATCTTCTTTGATGCATTATTAACTGTACCCACAACCGAAAGCTTGAATTAACACCTGTGCAGCAGTAAGTGTTGGTTCCTGGGCCATGATGCTCCCTGAGCTTCACCCACAGCCACTCTGCCATTCTGTGTGCAATGTGCTGCTGTTTTCATTTGGCACACCCTATGTTAGAGCACAGCAAAGCTCTGCTTATGGAGCTGTTCTGAAAATCACAGGAACATTTTGTATTTTTGGCCTTTTTACTTTTCATTCTGGCTTGCAATTAAAAAGTGTGAAACACGTAATTAGCCAGAGCAATCCCTTACATGTTTAAGGCTTAGATGCATTATCAGCAGCTCAGCTCAGGGTGAAAGGAACTTCTTTCTGGATGCATTGTTTTGCAATTCTAAAGCAAGAGAACACAAATGTTTCTGTCTTACAAAGGATTTTTATTATTATTATATTTTTTAATCAAATTGACACTTGCAGAAGAGTCAGCTTTGTGAGGCAGTTGTAGAAACCACTGACTGGGATTCCCCACTGGCTGTGCCCTTCCTCAGGACAGAAGCACCGCTGCCCATGTGAAGCACAGCACTGGGGCTGTGGTGCTATGAGGACAGAGGCACTGAATGTTCACAGCAGAGGCAGGATCCTGTGCTTTGCTGCCTAATGACTGGAAGAACACTGGCAATGTTTCAGAAACAAAAGCTCTTCAGATCTGAAACTTCACCAACCGTATCAGTGGTTCTATTAAGAAATAAAATCTATCAACACATCCTTTACCATCTTTAGTGTTTAGATGAGGGCTGCCATTGCTTTACCTCTGCAACATGGAAAACTAATCACATTTTATGTGTTGCGAGATGCAGCAGATGATGCAATTGGTTCTAATCAAAAGCCCACTAACATCTATCCACTGTGAGCTGAGTCTGAATCGTAAAATAACAAAGTCACAGAAAGGCCTGGGTTTGAAAGGACCATAATGATTATCTAGTTTCAATCTCCCCACCACATGCAGAGCCGCCAGCCTCTAAACCAGGCTGCCCAGAGCCACATCCAGGGATGGGGCATCCACGACCTCCATGGGCAACCTGTTCCAGTGCATCACCACCCTCTAGGTGAAAAACTTTCTCCTAATCTCTAATCTAAACCTCCCCTGTCTTAGTTTAAAAACATTCCCTCTTGCCCTATCCCTATTCATCCTCATAAACAGGCATTCCCCCTCCTAAGTGCTCCCTTCTAGTACTGGAAGACTGCAATGAGGTCTCCCTGGAGCCTTCTCTTCTCTAAGCTAAACAAGCCCAGTTCCCCCAGCCTTTTCTCATAGAAGAGGAGCTCCAGCCCTTTGACTATCTTAGTGGCCTCCTCTGGACCTGCTCCAAGAGCTCCATGTCCTTCCTGTATTGAGGGCCCCAGGCCTGGACTCAGCACTCCAGATGGGGCCTCACAAGTGCCAAGCAGAGGGGGGACAATCACCTCCCTCTCCCTGCTGGCCACCCCTTGTATAATGCATCCCAAAATACAGCTGGCCTTCTGGGCTGCAAGTGCACACTGATGGCTCATATCCAGCTTCTCATCCACCTCCTGGTGGGACCCCCAGGTCCCTCTCCGCAGGGCTGCTCTCAAGGAGATCTTACCTCAGTTTGTATGAATACCTGGGGCTGCCCTGACCCAAGTGCAGCACCCTGCACTTGGCCTTATTGAACTTCATTAATTTTACACAGGCCCACTTCTCCAGCCTGTCCAGGTCCTTCTGGATGGCTTCCTTTCCTTCCAATGTATCGATGGCACCACTCAGCTTGGTATCATCTGCAAACTTGCTGAGGTTGCACTTGATGCCACCGTCTGTCATTGAGGTGTTGAAGAGCACCAGTCCCAGGACTGACCCCTGAGGGATGCCACTTGTGACTGGCTTTTTCAACCTTGAAGATTTTTCAAACTGTATCTGAGAAAACAACCAGAAAATGACTTCAGGTGTTCTCACCACCTCCCAGAATGTTGATGCCACACTCAGCAAGCAGTGCCAGCTCTGTCTGGGAATTGGGTGCTGGGGACTATGGAAAGGGGCACATTCCCCTCATATGAGTCAGATGGAGAGCAGGGAGGATAGGAAACTCCTGAGGCTGCTTGTTTTCTGCAGCATCTCCCCACATCCCTCCCCTACAGAAGGACATCCTATCCTCCTGGCCGTACTCAGGTACCAGAGACTCACACAGCTTCCCCTTTGCCCCCACTCTCACAGCTGCAGCTGGAGCTGCTGTTTCCTGGACTTTACCTGCTTGGCCCTTGGGCTGGGCAGAGGGACCAACACTGTCCAAACAACCTGGTTGCTGATGGCAGGCTGGTGTGCAGCCTGTGCTTAGAGAGCAGACATGATCCTTCAAGGAGGAATCCAAGCACTTGAGAGCTATTGCACAAGCCTTAAATTCATTATTAACAATGTAGAATTGCTAATTGTAGAATTGTGATGTAGAATTTGGTAATTGCTTACTACACAAACACTTGAGCAATTTAAAGAACATATCTAATTACTGGCTTTCAACATAATGCAGGCTTGTAATAACACCAGAGCTGCGGAAGAGCACGGCTCAGCATCCCAGCGGACTCTGCAGGTGAAGTCAAGATGAAGTGGATCCGTGCTGAACTAAGAAGCCTTCCTCACCCTCCTCTTTCTCAGCCCACTCACACACAGTCTGTGCTGCACAGCAGGATGGGGCAGCCGCATGTCTCCCAGCAGGGCACCTGTACATGTTTTGTGTGAAATCCATGTTTGGTATGGAACTATATCAGAAATGAGACCAGGTGTTTTGTGTGGGTGCTCTTTTGTGTGTTTTGGTGCCCATCATGTTTGAAGATAAAACCAGGAATGTCAAAACTCTCCTCTGCTTTTCTGCTGGAAATATACACAGACTTACTGAGTTGCCATGGTAAATTTATTTTTTAAAAATGATTCTAAAATCAGATAGAGCTAATAAAATCTCTCGGAATGTGGTTAAAGATACTTCTTTCTTCTCTTCTTGTTGTTGTTTGTTTTTGAGAAAGCAAACAGCTGTGTGGATCAGTCCCTGGGTGATGTGTGGCTCTGCAGCGGGGAGCAGGAAAGGCTTTGCCTGCAGTGAGTGGGGCCCACATGCTCAGAGCCTTGGGGATGGGCTCTGAACCAACTACACAGGACACACATTTTTGGGTGTGCTGACTGAGAACATCTTGTCCATGAGTATCTGCACTTCTCCAGGAGGTGAAAAGCTTTTCTGGCAGCACACCCTTTTGCTATCCAGCCTGAAATCTGAGAGCGGAGTCATAAGAGAATGGACTAAATGGAGACAGTAGTACTTATTTCTTTACTGCACATAGACAGCCCCACTTTGATTTTAAAAAAATCCCTTCCTACTAACATGTAGCTGTGTGCAGCGCATTTAGGCTCCTCCACAAAAGGGAAAATTTGAGTGATGGTGCCTCAAATGGATGAATGTTTTAAAGAGGCCATAAGAAATGAGAAAACTTGCAAGAACTGGGGAAAAAAGCTTATTGACCATAGGGAAATGCATCCAGGATTCAATAAAAATCACAGAGGAAACAAAGGTTTCTAAAAGAAAAGTAAGAAGAGGTTTTGATGGAGCGTGTGAAGTACTATGAGAGAAGTGGAACAGCAAAGCAGGAGTGGAAGAGGGCTAGGGAACATGTTTCAGGTCAGCACCAAAGGGCTGGTGCTGCTACAGCAGAAAAAAGTGAATTTCTGATGTCCACTTTTAACAATAAAAATAATAAAGTCACCTGGGTTTTAGCAAGAGGGTGGGCTGAGGGAGCTTCACACGTCCCTTTCCACCCCTGTGGTTCTGATTTTGTGACATACGTATTCCCCATAGACTGCCCCATGGCACCATGAGTAGAAAATAGTTCCAAATGGGCTTTAAAATGTGCTTGCTGCCTGACTACGTGGGAGTGAATCCTCCATTGGAAACACTGCCACAGCTAAACTCAGTAATTCAAGAGTGTTCGGAAATTGCATAGTATCATCTTTATTAGATTTATCTCACAGCTCTTCCTTCCTCCTCTGTAGGGTCCTTTATTCAGAATTTGCTCAAATATTTTTCTTCAGAAGATTTAATATCTCAAAGTGCAAATATCCAAACCTTGTATCATTTTGTAATTTCATACTCCATGGTTCTTTCATATGCATATCACTCATTTGCTATCCCTTTGAAGAATGCAGCTTGAGTAATGGAAGTGAAAGAAAACCCACTCAGTGTTGATTTTAATTGAACAAGCTTGGAAGCTATGGGGATCCATGCCAGATTCCAGCTCCCTCTCTTTTGAAGAATTATTACAAGACTTCTTTTGCCCATGTGCCTCTGCATTATTTTTTTTTCCCCATTGGCAAATTCCTGACAATATTAGTTACCCCAGCATCTTTCCATTTCTACTTGTTTGGGATGTTTCTGCCTAAGTCATTCTATCTAACTCCTTTTCCTGCCCAGTGGAATATTCCTTCTCTGGTCAGAAAATCATCAGACAGAATTAGACCCTGCCAGTACCTGTGAGTAAAATTTTGGAGTAACAATTGATTTGCTTTGATGCAACTTTGTCACTGAAGTGTGGTTATGCCAGTGATGAAATTCTCTAACGAAATTCTGCTTTAAGCTGTGACCACAAAGACTGTAAACCGAGTGATTATTATTTTTTTTTTTTAAACTTGTGTGCATAAATGGTTCTTCATCCTCCCACTCATCAGCTAATTGAGAGCCTTCAGCTGATTGGGTGGGTATAATAGATAGGACATGCAGAAGGAAGATGGAGCAAGCGGCTCAAATTACTCTTCTCCACTTAAGTCTTGGCCTAAGGTAAATGCTTGAATCAGCAGCTGGGAGACAAGCAAACCATTTTCAGTTCATGCTGTAAACCAGCCCTTCACCTGGCTGCTTCAGAAGCAGCAAGGATGCTCAGGCAATTCATGCAGGCTGATGATGCTGACTTTGCTACTTCCTATAGAGATGTCATCTCCACAAGGATAAGTCACATAAGGAATAATGTGAATAAGAAAGCATTAAAAAAATAAAAACAACCAAGCAAACAGCAACATGAAAAGAGTGCAAGTGTTAAGGGAGCTCATTAATAACTGCCAAGGGCACACCTAAGTACTGCCAGAAGAAGGGAAAAGGAGATGGGCAATGGAGCACATCCTTAACCCAGATGCTTGGTTTTATTTCATGAGCACAGGGGTGGCTGCAGTGTGTGGGACAGAGGCACTTCACTACAGCTGGGTGCAGCCCGTCCCATCCCATGCACTCCTCACCCAGCAGCTCTGCCTGCCTGAATGCAGTGGGAGTGCACTGACCCTGTGGTGAGCAGGCTGGAAAGGTGGACAGTGCTGACGGAGGCACTTGGAGTGGTGCTCTGTGTTCCTCCCCATCCTCCCCGTCCCCCATGCAGCCTGGTGCTGGGGCCACGCTGCTGTCCAACAGGCCTTGTGCTGGTAGTGATCTGCTGGGTGGCATTTGTTAGATAAAAAGTGCTGAGAGATATAAACCACCATTTTGAAAGTCAGGTGCCAATTGGTAGAAATCTTCATTTTATCGCAGACGAGATTTAGAAATCAACCCAAAAGGTGTCAGTGCTTTGTTTTACTTCTTTCTCAGAAAGCGAGGCTGTTAGAGAACAAACAGTATAATACTGTAATCATGAATGTAAATCTAGGCTGAAAAGATTTGTAAAAGATTAAAAAACAAAACAAAACAACAACAAAAAGGCCCAAAACAACCCACAATCAAACAAACCAACAAACCCATAAACTAAGAATCCCAAGGTGCACATCAGCAACCAAGCATCTATTTCACCTGGCTTAGTTTCAGCCAGGGAACCAAGCTGACCTGATGACCAGCCTGCTTCACCATCACCCAGCAGTGAAGCACATCCAGGGGCAATAAATGAGTCCGTGCTGCTGCTCGCGAACACGTGTACTGTGGGCTTCAATGCAACACCAGTCCACTTTACATAGCGTTAGAGCTATTAAAGTAAGGAAGAGGCTTATCCAGCAATCCCTTCCGTGGGCCAGGCTCCCGCGGAGCCATCGCTGGTGATGGATCAGGTGAGCCCGGCCCGGGAGGCTCTCACCGCGTGGAACCGGGAGGAGCAGCCTGCGCGGTTCTTGTGCAATGCAACAGCTCCCCCATCTTACAGACCGCAGAACTGAAACTAGAATAATTTAAACCGTGGGAAACCAACAGCGATGAACCTGACGTACCGCGCTGCTGCCTCCAGACAGAGCGTCCCCTGTGCCCGATAACCGCAGTGCTCCCATTGCCCGGCCCTCAGGGGAGGACACACTGCATGCAGCGCTGCCCCGACATTTCCGTCACTGAGGCATTGAGCTTCTTGTAAAAATGAGTAAAAACCGCAGTTCCCAAACGTTTCTTGATTAGCCACAACAGACTACCATAAAAAGAAGCATTTACTCCCTCTTGCTTCAAAGTTCCAACAGGGATGCTAAACCTTGCAGCCACCCATCCATTGCTGTTCTACCTCCCTGCACTGCTGTTGGTCTCCTTTAGGGTGTGTACATAGCACACTGCATTAGCACTCAGAGGTGGTTTTGGTTTGTTTTTAAGCATTTTGCTCAATCCAGACTGTCTCCCTAATCTGTCACTTCCCCAGGTTTGCACACAACACCTTAGGAAAGTATTTCTCCTTCCTTTCCCCAAGAAAAACGCCTGCGTGCCCAGCTGCTGGGCAGCACTTCTAACTGATGGCATCTTCCCCAGCTGCAAGGCCAGCAAGGGGTTATGGTGTGAAGCAGGTGGGGACAAGCAGCCACTGTGCCTAGGGCTGAGTGGGGCACATGGCTCTGGGGGGCAGGAAGCACTTGGGCAGCATGACAGGTAGAGCACATAGCTGCAGCCTTCCATCTTTATTTCAGCCAAAAGAGACCAAAGTGATGTCTGTGAGCCAGCAATGTGCCCTCACAGCCCAGAAAGACAACTGTATCACAGAATCACAGAACTGTAGGGGTTGGAAGGGACCTCTAGAGATCATTGAGTCCAACTGTACCCTGGGCTGCACAAAAAACAGGGTGGTCAGAGACTGAGGGAGGTGATCCCACCCCTCTGCTCTGCTCTGTGAGACCTCACCTGGAGCACTGCTCCATATGTGGAGTCCTCAGTTCAGGGGAGACACAGACCTGATGGTGTGTTCATCCAGAGGAAAATGGTTAAATGGTTTCAAACTGAAAGATGGGATATTTAAATTGGACATAAGTTTTTACAATAAGGGTGGTGTTGGCACTGCACAATTTGCCCAAAGAGGTGGTGGTGCCCCATCCCTGCAGGCCCTTAAGGTCAGGAAATGGGTTCTGAGCTCCTGACAGAGCTGTGGGTGTCTCTGTGCATTGTAGGGGAGGTGGATGGGATGACTTTCAATGGTTCCTTTCAACTCAAGCCACTCAGTGATTCTATCAAACAATTCTTGAATGATACCTACGAAAGGAGAATATAGGCTAACAAGTGGTCTTCTGTCAGAAAGAAGGCATTTATCCTGTTCCTGAAGGCTGCAGTAAAACAAAGCTCCCTCAAGGGCTCGTGGGGAAGGGTGGAAGTGCAGGTACAGTGGCTGAGCTGCGGCACAGCGGGTGCTCCCCATGGCCACCTGCCTCTCAGCGCTCCCAGACCCTCTGGAAAAGAGCATTTTTCCCTGGGGATGTTACCAAAGCAGCAGGGCCATTTCAGGCCCATGCCCAGCATGAATTTTGAGCTGGCAGTAGTCCCTGCACAGCCCTGAGAGCAGAGGGTGCAGGATGTTCCTGAACCTGCCTGTGAGGAGGCAGCTGCTGGGACGTGCTGTCACAGTACCTGTTCAGAGTGATTCTGACCCAGTCCTGGTGTTTGTGTTGGATGGCAGCAAAGCAGTGCAGCCTCCACTATGAGCCTGACTTGGAACAAGCTTCTCCTGTCACCAAGAAAGTCATACCCAAACATTTGCTTCCTTTCCTCGCACCAGAACACAGCTGGCACCGCTGCTGTGCCCGCCCTGCTGCTCCTGGGCCAGAACGGAGTGCCAAGGCAGCAAATGCTGGGAATGAGAGGCCTGAGGAGGCTGCTCCATGTGGCAGAGGTCAGCCAAGACTGCAGATGCATTACCACAGAGCGCCTTCCTGTCTGTCTGCTCCCTCCAGGGAGCACACTGCTAATGCTGAGCAGGGCCAAGCATGGGACTGAGGAGCACCAAACACACTCCCTCCAGTTCTAAAAGACAGCAGTGATAGAACTGAAAATTAGGGATGCACAAGAAAACCCTGGCAAAGCCAACTTTCTGACGTGGCTTTTCTCTTAGGGGAGCAGAGGAATCAGTCGCTCCCTTCCTTCATCACTTGGGCCTCTCTGCCCTTGTAACAGCCTGATCCTGATCCATGGAGCAGAGGGCTTGAAAATGGATAGAGGAGAGCTGCCCTCAGTGCCAATCCTCAGTTCCCAGCCCCAGGCAGCAGTTGCTGATAGGGCAGAGGTGGCCACTGCTCTGGGAAGGGCAGTTTTGATGGTCCACAGGCACAAGCTGTGGTGCTGATCTCAAAACAATGCTCCTTTTCCCCCTTAGAGGTTGCAAGAACTGTGTCCTCAGGCTGCACAGAGATGGGTCTGGGAGCAAAGCCGCATTCCCTTTCCTTGCTCACACTGACCCCAGGCGCTGGATCCCAGGGCAGGAAGGTTTCCAGGAGGAAGGTGTGAGGTGCAGCGCTGCAGCTTTCTTCTTCTTCTGGGGCTGTGCCCCCCCCACGTGCGCACCCAGCACAACGCCCAGCACAAGGTATCCAGAAGCATTGCATCCACCCCGGCACAACGATGGGCTGTACCCACATGCTCCACAGTAACCCTGGCCCCACGCTCCTCCAGCTGCAGGCAGCATGAGAGTGGGGACAGCCCCAGCCAAGCGGCACCACTGCTGTCCCCACGGGAGGGTGGCCGAGGGGCCAGGGTTCATGGCCAGTGGTGGGGGCCTCTTTCCAGGCGCAGGGTTGCTGCATGTTGGCAAGGTACGGCGGCTCCTCTCCGGGCAGGCAGTGTTTGTCGCGGTGCTCTGCTCGCCGTGCTGTAACATCGCTGTCATTTTCTGAGAAAACCGGACCAAGATTTCAAAATGTCAGAGCTGCACACTGCGAGGAGTCCTGGAGACAGGTAACAACCTCTAAAACCCTGACGCCTACAGAGTTTATTGACCCCGGAGACAACGTAACCTCTCATTTCCGCGCCGGGCTCATCTCCTCCACCCAGCCGCGTGTCGGGGCCGGGGCCGGGCCGGCAGGAGACGGTTCCGCTCCGCGCAGCTCCGCGCTCGGCTTCCAACGCCGCCTCGAATCCGTGCGTGGCTCCTCCTGGCGCCGCAGCCGTTTCTGCCGGTTCCCTCAGCGGAAAAGCCGCTCGAAAGCCGAAAACGCTCCTGAGCGGTGGCAGCAGCATTCCTCTCCGCTCCTCTCCTCTCCTTTCCTCTCCTCTCCTCTCCTCTCCGCTCCTCTCCTCTCCTCTCCTCTCCTCTCCTCTCCTCTCCTCTCCTCTCCTCTCCTCTCCTCTCCTCTCCTCTCCGCTCCTCACGCACCCGCCTCCCCACGGGGCCCGGGGTCCCGCGTCCCTCCCGCATCCCGACCCGAGCGTTGGTCAGACTCGTGGCTCCGTGCTCCCTGTCGGCGCTGCCCCGCCCGGTGCGCGGCTGTCCGGCCCGCGACACGTCTGCGCGCGGTCGGGCGGCTGCGGCTCAGCCGTGCGTGCGGGGCGGGGAGCGCCCGCATCCCGTGCCCGCCCCGGCGCGGCGCGGGGGAGGCGGCGGCCGCCTCCGAGCTGCATCGCGCGGCGCCGCTGGCGGGGGCCGGGGCCGGGCGGCAGCGCTGGGTGCGGAGGATGGGCGCAGCGAAGGGCCGGGCCGAGCACCCCGCCCTGCCCCACCGCACCGCGCGGCGCCGCGGCTGCTCCGCCTGAGCGCGGAGCCGCATGGCCCTGCCGCCCGCCGCGCCGTAGGTGCCCCCGGGGAGGCTCCGCGGCCCCCCCCCCCCCCCCCCCAAGCTCCGTCGTTCCGCAGCGAAGCGCGGACACGCAGCGCTCGGCGAGGATTCACCCGGCTCGGCTCCACCGCGAGGTCGGCGGGCGCGGAGCGGAGCGGCGCGGGCTGCCCGCGGCGGGGCGATGCGAGCGGGCTCGGAGGGCTGCGCCGCTGCGTGCCCCGCGCCCGCGCCGTCCCCCCGCCTCCCGCCCGCCCGGCGCGGTGTGTGCGTGTGTGCATGTGCGCTGCCGCTGCCCGCGCCGGAGCCGGAGCCGGAGCCGGAGCCGGAGCCGGAGCCGAGCCGCCGCGCTCCATGGGGCCGTCCGTGCGGGCTGCCCTTCCCTCCGCGGCCGCCGGCAGCCGCCACCGCGGAGCCGGTCTAGGATGCGGCTGCTGAGCCATGGCACAGGGCAGAGAGGCGGCCAGCCTGCCTGCTGCGAGAGTCTGAAGCCCCGCCGGAGCCCGGCCGCGGCCGCCGCTGCAGGGGAAGCGCTCCGGACGCCGTCTTTCCCCGAGAGGCACCAGGTAATCGCGGAGCTGGCGGCCGTCGCCCGGCTCCCGCCGCATTGCAGCCGCCGTTACTTATTCATGGGGGAAGGGGCGCGGGAGGGCGCCAGCGGCGGGGTCCCGCCCGGCTCCGTGCAGGGCTCGCCCCGCATCGCACCGGGACGGGACGGGACGGGGTGTCCGCCGGCGCCTGGGACTCCCCTCCCGGGGGGGCGGCGGCCGCGGGGCCGCGCGGGGCGAGGGTGGGGTGGGCGCCACGAGCCGGGCCGGGCCGGGCCGCGCTCCCATCGCTGCCCGCGGGACGGCGCCGGCGGCCGCCCGCGGCTGGGGGTGCTGCAGGGCCGCGGATACCGCGGCGGCCGCCGCCCCCTCCGCTCCTTGGCGCGGTGCTGCCGCCGTCTGGGGAGCGCCGGCACCGCCGGGCCGGGCCGGGGCTGCGCGGTGCCGCCCGAGCCCTGCGCTGCCGGGGTCGCGGCCGTGCCCGCGGTCCTGCCGGGCGCTCGCTCGGGGGCACGGCTCGGCTCCTCCGGCTGCGGGGGGTTCCTGAGCTCCTCCGCAGGGAACGCACCGGGTGTGCGGAGATGCGGCTCCCGGCTCCCTCCTGCCGCCTGCCCTCACCGCGGGAGGCTCCCGTCAGCCGCGCCGTCCCGCTGCCCTCGCCCGGCACACGCCTCTGTCATTGCACCTCTGTCCTGGGAGGCTGTCGCTTGTCCCCGGGATCCCAGGATTTGTGTTAAGTGCCGTCCCTTCCCCTCCCCTCCTTTTTGTGTGTAGTGAGCGCTCCTCGTCTGCGGGAAAGCAAATGTAGGACACAATCAACCTTTTTTTTATTTATTTATTTTTTTTTCTGATGGAAGGTTCCCGTTAGGGGAGACAGCACGGCAGTTGTTGAGGAGCCAGCCGAAACCTTGCAGCCATGTTGATGTCAGGAACAAACAAACCTCCCTGCAGGGATCGGCTGCAGCTGAGGAGGGAGCCACGGAGGGCGGCTACACGGAGGGGCAGTTCAGTGCTGCCACACCTGGGGAGCACGGGCAGAGGTGGGCGAGGAGCTGTCACAGCCCTTCGTGGTGTTGCTGCTTGCCAGGCGCTGGCTTGGCATCAGCATAGCATCTGCAGATCACGGCCACTGCCCTCTGTCATTTTCTTCTGTGATACAGGGCAGCAGTATTTCCTCTCCTGTGCTGTTGTCTTCTCTCTCTAGCCTGGTCTGTCATGTCTCCAGGGCAGGCAATTTTCATTGCATTGAGCAACTGGAACAGGAGGGTGTGTTGGCCTTAGCTGCTGGTGTGAACATCATCTGACCAGCCCCCAAACCAAGGAGGGGAAAGCTGGGAGCCTTTAGCTGGGGCTGTCCCTGCACGGTCTCTGGCTGTCTCCTACAGAGCTTGACAGCCCAGGATACCTATGCCTTTCTCGTCATGTTGCTGGTTACTGATCTTTCCCATTCACGTTTACATGTCCCCAGAGTAAGGTGGTGTCTGCTCATTCCTTCTGAGAATCCTTGTCTGAATGCTGCATGTCCAGCCCTTTTCAAGTGAAGGTCGACAGACAACAAAGCAGTGGGATGGATGGATCCTCCCTGGGTTGTTGGAGCCTTTTGGTGATAACTGTGTGTCAAAGGGTTTCTACTTCCTTGGGAGGGCTGGGCTGGTTCTGGCAGCACCCATCCTACCTGCAGCCATCGGCAGGAGCACAGTGCCCAGGGCTGTTGGGGCAGTGTGTGCCTCGTGGTGTGGTGGGGCCTCTGCCTGGTTCCATTAGCTTGGAGTCATCCCCTGGAGCCGTGGGCTGTGTGTGGGTCTCCCCTTGGTGTCAGCCCACTGCTGTGTTTTACTGCTGGAATCTGTCCTGGTGGGGTGGAGCCGCTGTGCTCCAAAACGTGGAGCAGCGATTCCTCTCTGTTGGTCTGAGAGTCAGGTTCAATTCTGCAGGAAGAACCATACCAGAAACTGAATGCTCTCAGTGCCCAAACACCTTTCTGATCTACATTTCTAAATATAAGCTGTTCTCAAGGGATTATGCATTTGTTTAAATGCATAATAAATGCATTTTAATGCATTAAGGCTGTATCAAAATGCACACCCAAGCTTGCCAGCTAGGCCTCCAGTCACAAAGCTTACTAAGAAGCTTCCCATGGTATATTAGCTTGCATTTCTTCTTTCAGAAAAAGCAGTTACCAGTTTTCTCATGGCAATGCAGTCAGTGGAAATAAATCCTGGCTATTTGAAGAGTCTCGCATGAGTTAGAAGCTGAGCTGGTCTACCAGTTTTGTGGCTTACTAAAACCTACACAAGTCCAGGAATGGACTCCTTGCACTCATCAATCTCATCTTTGGTTTATGCTCAAGGAGGTGCAGTGTTATTCAGATGGTTTCTTGGGTGCTGTCTTTGAATTTGTTGTACAAATCTTTTGCCTGAAGAGATTTGTATTTGGCTGCATCATTATGAACATTGGTAGATGTTGACCATGAGGTAGAGGAAGAAGGTAAGGTGTTGTCCAACCTAAGAATGGGACTGATGAGGTATGTGGGGCAAAACAGGTGGGAACCCAAAAACAAATGTGTCAGAACAGCACAGAAAGAGGGAAACGGAGCTTCCCCAGGCCAATCTGTAACTGAGCCCCCCACGCAGCTGCCTTGGTGTACATTTTTTTCCAAAAATTTCAGAAGATGGGGATGGTGTTCCCGCTGGTGTGGTCTGGGCAAGCAAAGGTGCCTGCAAGCAGTGGGGAGATGGAGCGTCCGAAGGTACCTGGAGAGCTTGTCGGTCTGTTGGGGCGCATGGGGATATGTTAAATGCTGAAAGGATAATGGCTTTCCATTGTTGATCAATATTTCCTATGCTTTCAGATGTGGTAACGGGTTTAGTTTATTAGAACAATCTTTGAATATTCTCTAAGCAAGCAACCCATCCAGAAAATCATGCTAATAGCTTTGTTATTAACAGGCCTGGCAGAATTTGAGCCAAGTAGAAAAGGCTTGTCTAAGTGCTGTTGCAGTGTTTGGGGCCAGGCAAATTCCATGCATTAGGAAAGATTTGTACTCCTTTGACCAGACATCACCGACTGTTGTCTATTTATATGCATCTAAATATATCCTCTGCAGACTTCAGACTCTTAGATAGTAGTAAAATTACTTTTCGATATTATGCTATTAAAATGTGCTTGCTGACACTACTTGATGAGTTTTATGCTAAGAGATGTGTGTGTATGTTTAAAATAAAAATTGTTCTTCAAGTTGTTACCTGAAATGCTTTGGAAGTGAAAGCGTGTTATGGTGCAGATGGAGAGCAAAAAGAAATACGGTTGAATTGAAGCAGTACTGGAGACATACTCAAGCCTCTAAGGCCAAATCCAAACAACTACAGGCTTTTGTTGCTTAAAAGTGAGCCATTCCCTCCATAAATATATATAAAATAATTGTTTACTTTGTGATACAATGGGAAGATTTGCTTCTGATTAGTCAGATATACCTTCTGACTACATGGTTCCTGCATGCTGAATACTGTGAAGTTTGAGACATCATTTTGGAAACAAATCCTGGAAGAAGCACCTTCTTGTCTGTTGTAGGTGTGCAGCAGGCCCAGGCAGCCAGCCAATGTTCTTCAGTGGTGCTCCTGCTGGGGCCACCCCTCATCCACAACAGCGCTAATGTGGGTACCCACCTGTGCTTGGCAGCAGGGGAGCTGACAGAGAGGAGCATGAGGTTCTCCTGACCAGGTTAACTGATCTGTCAGCTCCTGAGCTCTGGGTGAGTGGGAGCTGTGCTGTATGCTGCCCCAAAGGGACACACCAGGAAGTAATTGCAGGTGGAGGGGCTGATCTCACTGCATGCTGTGGTGCAATAGTAATTGCTGTCCAGGTAGTGTTTTGGAACTGGCAGTACAGATCCAGGGGTAAAAGATGATACTCTAGTTCCAAGCTTTCATAAATGTTCCCAGTTAACCCTTCTGCAAAAGTGGTTGCGTTGGTGATTCTGTGTCTGACTGGCCTTCAGACTATGATGGAATGGTAATAATAGTAATTTTCTGTGGCATCTCTTGCTTATGGTTCTTGAAGTAAGAAAACCTGTAGAGGAATTGAGAGCAATTGGTATCTGTAGGATGTTGAGACGGGCCACAGAGAAGTTAAATGTATGGTTCTCAGAAAAGGTCTCAAGTCTGGTATTTGGTCCCCTGATGCTCAGGGACAGGTACTGTGCCATCTTCAGCTCCTTGAATCATAGGATGGTATGGGTTGGAAAAGCTCTTAGTCATCATCTAGTTCTAATGCTTACATCTTTCTCTAGATCAGGTTACCCAAAGCCCCATCCAGCCTGGCCTTGAACAACTCCAGGGATGGGGCATCCATAGCTTCTCTGAACACCCTGTGCAGTGCCCTTACTACAATCATAGGTGGACAATCTGAGATCCAGACTGTTAGTCAGAGGAGTCCATTGCCCTGCCATGAACTGGGGTCATGGATTTCAGTGACAGCTGTCCTAGCTGCCAAATAGTCCTGTCATTTAGAAGGGTGTAGTGAAGTCTGTGATGCCTAAAGGGAGTAAGACCTAGGGGAAGGTCTGTGTCTGAGTGCACATTGACGTAGTGCCTGGTGCAGAGGAGGGTGGCAGCGCTGGCCACAGGGCTCCATTCCCCCGTGCCTGCCTTGCTGGCTGCCTGCTGCCTGTGGCTTGGGGCTGGAGCTGTTCTGCTGGCCTAAGCCAGTGTAGCAGTTCTCATGTTCTTGTGGGTTAAATCACTCTACAGATAATGTTTGTCCTGAGCAGGCTGAATAATGCAAAAGGTGATTTGTCAAATGGCTAATTCAGTGGCTAATGGGAAACCTCAGTAAAGGCCTCTTTAATTGCATAGCATGGGACTGGCAAACTGAGTGCTTGTATCTGGTTCCCAGTGCTGCAAAACCGTGTCTCATGCTTTATTTTTGAGGTTGCTCTTCCTGCTGAGTTTCTCAACAAGAACTCCTATAAGATCATTTCCATGAGAACACACGATTAGCTGACTTGAAAGTTGAATGCCTGTTTTTTCCCTTGAAGTTTTTTGTTGTTGTTGTTCAAGTTTCTCTGTCAATGTCATGTTGGATTGTTGTTTTTGTTTTGGTTTGGTTTGGTTTATTACAGAGATGAATAAAGCTGTTTTCATTGCCAAAGCATTGTTACGTTGCCAGGTATCTGGTATTCCAGTTTATAATTCCTCATTGTCACGGAGTTCTCTCTAGAGCTCACTCCGGGACAGTGGGCACAACCCGGGGCAGCAGGAACAAAAGCCCCGCCCCCTTTTCTCTAGCGGCAATGCAGCGCGGCCCGGCCACGTGCGTTTAGGGAGACGGGGAAGGGAAGGGAGATTGCGATTAGGTCTAACAAAAAGTAAGGGAGAAAAAAAAGGTGATCTGAGAACGAATGGCAGTTTAATAACCCAATAATGCTAAACAGCAACAAGAGAGTTTCAACAAAGAGAATACCAAGTCCCAAATCTCACCGATGGAGCTGTGGAAGGCAGGAAGGTCTGACCACGTTGTCTCCTCGCAGGGAGCCGGTCCAGCAACGCCGTCCCCTTCCTCACTTCCCTTCCGGTGCCCCACCCCACATGCTCATTAAGGCAGTTCACAGAAAAAAAAACTTGTCCCCTTTACTCCCATTATTAGCATGGTGTTCTGATGTGGAATACCAACACCAACCAAATTGCAAAACCATAACATTCCACCCCTTATTACACATCATCACATCATGCCTAACTTTTATCAACATATAAACAGAACAGTAGTTAACATGCATTACATATGTACATACAGATATATATATATATATATACACACACATGGAATCACAGGCTGCACTCCCCCAGCATCAGATTTCCCTGTGGCACACACTGAACATCCCCATCCTTCTGCATCACCCACCAGGTGCACCCAGGTCCCTGTGCAAAGACAGTTCCACGGAGGGGCCTCCCCTTTCCAGAGGCTGGAAGGACCCAAACCGCTTTTCCCAGCATATTCTTTACATGCACCACAGGAACCTTGTCTCCCTCCACGGTACGCAGGGAGTTGGACTGTGTAGGGCTGTCTCAGTTGGCTGATCCTCGGGTGTTTACCAGCCAGGTGGCTTCTACTAGATGTTTCTCCCAGTTCTTAAATGTTCCACCACCCATCGCTTTCAGCGTGGTTTTCAGCAAACCGTTGTGGCGCTCGATCTTACCAGCGGCTGGTGCGTGATAGGGGATGTGATAGATCCACTCGATGCCATGTTCTTTGGCCCAAGTGCTCACCAGTGAATTTTTGAAATGAGTCCCATTGTCTGATTCGATCCTCTCTGGGGTGCCATGTCGCCACAGGATTTGTGTCTCTAGGCCTAATATGGTGTTTCTGGCAGTGGCATGGGGTACCGCATATGTCTCAAGCCACCCAGTGGTTACCTCCACCATGGTGAGTACATTATGCTTACCATTACGAGTCTTTGGCAGGGTGATATAATCAATCTGCCATGCCTCCCCATATTTATACTTTTCCCATCGCCCTTCCCCCCAGAGAGGTCTCATCCTCTTGGCCTGTTTGATCATGGCACAGGTGTCACAATCATGGATGATCTGCGCAATAGCATCCATAGTTATGTCCACCCCTCGGTCTCTAGCCCACTTATGTGTTCCATCTCTGCCTTGATGGCCTGAGGTCTCATGGGCCCACCGAGCTAGGAATAACTCTCCCTTATTCTGCCAATCCAGGTCTATCTCAGCCACCTCAATTCTGGCAGCTCGATCTACCTGGTGGTTATTTTGTTGCTCCTCTGTTGCTCGACTCTTGGGCACGTGGGCATCTACGTGACGCACCTTTAGGACCATGTTCTTTATTCGGGCAGCAATGTTCTTCCATAGTTCAGCGGCCCAAATAGGTTTACCTTTCCGCTGCCAGTTGTTTTGCTCCCATTGCTGCAACCACCCCCACAAGGCATTGGCCACCATCCATGAGTCAGTATAGAGGTAAAGCACTGGCCATTTCTCCCGCTCAGCAATGTCTAGGGCCAGCTGGACAGCCTTTACCTCCGCAAATTGACTCGATTCTCCTCTTCCTTCAGTGGCCTCTGCAACTTGTCGTGTGGGGCTCCACACTGCAGCCTTCCATCTGCGATGTTTCCCAACAATGCGGCACGATCCATCAGTGAACAGGGCGAACTTCTTTTCATTTTCCAGAAGTTCATTGTATGGGGGAGCCTCTTTGGCGCGTGACACCTCTTCTGCTGGTGGTGCTTCAAACTTTTTACCTTCGGGCCAGTCCATGATCACTTCTAGGATCCCTGGACGGCTGAGGTTCCCCATCCGGGCCCGCTGTGTGATTAGTGCAACCCACTTACTCCATGTGGCATCTGTGGCATGGTGAGTGGAGGGAACCTGCCCTTTAAACATCCAATTCAGCACTGGAAGTCGAGGTGCCAGGAGAAGCTGCGTTTCGGTGCCAATTACCTCAGAGGCAGCCCGGACCCCTTCATATGCGGCTAAGATCTCCTTCTCAGTTGGAGTGTAGCCCTCTTCCGACCCCCTATATGCTCTACTCCAGAATCCTAGGGGTCGGCCTCGGGTCTCATCTGAGGTTCTCTGCCACAAGCTCCAAGTGGGACCTTTCTCCCCAGCAGCCGTGTAAAGGATGTTCTTCACATCCTGTCCCATCCGTACTGGCCCCAGGGCCACAGCACGGGCTATCTCTTGCTTGATTTGCTCAAAGGCCTGCTGCTGTTCAGGGCCCCACGCGAAGCTATTCTTCTTTCGGGTCACCTGATAGAGGGGGCTCACAATGAGGCTATAATTTGGGATGTGCATCCTCCAGAAGCCTACCACACCCAGGAAGGACTGTGTCTCTTTTTTGTCAGTGGGCGCAGACATTGCAGTAATTTTGTTGATCACGTCTATTGGGATGTGGCGACGCCCATCTTGCCATTTCACCCCAAGAAACTGGATTTCTTGGGCAGGGCCCTTCACTTTGTCTCGCTTAATAGCGAAACCAGCAGACAGGAGGATCTGGATTATCCGTTCTCCTTTTTTAAAAACCTCCGTCGCTGTATCACCCCACACAACGATATCATCTATATACTGCAGGTGCTCTGGAGCACCGCCCTGTTCCAATGTGGCTTGGATCAGCCCATGGCAGATGGTCGGGCTGTGTTTCCACCCCTGGGGCAAACGATTCCAAGTGTACTGAACACCCCTCCAAGTAAAAGCAAACTGTGGCCTACACTCTGTGGCCAAAGGGACAGAGAAGAATGCATTGGCAATATCAATGGTGGCATACCATTTTGCCTCTTTTGATTCCAGTTCATACTGGAGTTCCAACATGTCTGGCACTGCAGCACTCAATGGGGGTGTGACCTCATTAAGGCCACGATAGTCTACTGTCAGCCTCCATTCTCCACTGGCTTTGCGCACTGGCCATATGGGGCTATTGAAGGGTGAATGGGTCTTACTAATTACTCCCTGACTTTCTAGTTGTTGAATGAGCTTATGGATAGGGAGCAAGGAATCCCTATTAGTACGGTACTGTCGTCTGTGTACTGCTCTCGTGGCAATTGGTACCCGTTGTTCTTCCACCCGTAGTAACCCCACAGCAGACGGGTCCCCTGATAGGCCAGGCAAATCAGACAGCTGCTTAATATTGTCTGTTTCTATAGCAGCTATTCCAAAAGCCCATCTGTATCCTTTGGGGTCCTTGAAATGTCCCCTTCTTAGGTAATCTATTCCAAGTATGCAAGGAGCCCCCTGGCCAGTCACTATGTGATGTTTCTGCCGGTCTCTACCAGTGAGGCTTATCTCGGCCTCCAATACAGACAGTTCCTGCGAACCCCCAGTCACCCCATGTATATGTATCCGTTCTGTCCCTTCGAAACCTGAGGGTATCAGAGTGCACTGTGCACCGGTATCCACTAGTGCTTTATATTTTTGTGGTTCTGATGTGCCAGGCCACCGAATCCACACAGTCCAATACACTCTATTATCCCTTTCCCCCCCCTGGCTGAGGGCAGGGCCCCTCTATTGGTTGTCTGCAGCGGTAGAGGCAACCTCAGTAGTGGCTGACCTCTTTTGTAATTTTCTTACCCGAGCTCGCAGTACAAAATTGGGTTCGTCATGCCACTTCTTCATATCCTCTCCATGGTCACGCAGGTAGTTCCACATGGCACCACGTGACATAGGCTCACTGCGGTCCTTCACTCGGACAGGTGTGCGTTTGTGTCTGACAGCTGAGACTGCCACAGGTTCACTGTGGTTCCTTGCCGCAGACCAGCTCTTCTGCATGTTGTCCTGTCTTCTCTCCATTCGGTCCATTCTATCCACCATTTTACAGATGGCTGCGATGGTGGTACGGTGTGGCAGTAGTGAGTATTCGATATTTTGCAGTGAAAGGATGAGCTCAAAAATTTCAGGTCTCCTATCCAGCTCATCATACCTGTTAGAGTTCGTTAATAGTACACTGGAATACTTCACTGGTGCTGACCGTATGAGTTTCTTGCATATTTCCGGAGTACCGCTCACCTTTTCTGGGTCATGGTAATCCTCTGGGTCCCCAGGGACAAACGTGGGATCGAACAGCATTTCTGCCACAGCCATTTCTCTCAGGTACTGGATACCTTCCTCAGCTGTACTCCATTTTTCCAGTACAGGCTCCAAATCACTTTTGAGAAGACAGGTTGCCTTTACAGCTGATAGAATCCTCTCCCAGAGATTGGCGACTCCATCGAGACATCTGCTGATCCCTCTATCAATAGATGAGTCTCGAGCAATGTTTCCTAATTGACGAGCCTCATCGCAGCTTAGGGACATGCAGGCAGCCCCATTGTCCCAACACCGGAGCAGCCAAGTGACAAGGCGTTCACCTGGGAGTCGGGCAAACTCCTTTCTCGCACTTTGGATTTCAGTAATTTTCAGAGGTTTACGAGTAGAGGAAGCAGTGACTTTTCCCTCATCATCACTATCTTCTCCGCGTCTGTTAGTCTTCTGGGTTGCCTTTCTCAGTGGTTTTGGGGAGGGTCCCTCACCAGGATCTTCCTCTACTTCCTCCATCCGTTCCAGACGTGAGGGCACACGCTCCCATCTCTGGCCTTCATCGTCACTATCTTCTCCATGTCTGTTAGTCTTCTGAGTTGCCTTCCTTGGTGGTTTTGGGGAGGGTCCCTCGCCCGGATCTTCCTCTACTTCCTCCATCCGTTCCAGACGTGAGGACACACGTCCCAACTCTGGCCTTCCACTGGGGCGACTGACACTGATGCTGGTGCTTCCTGTGGTCGGCTGGGATTAACTTGTTGCCTTCCCCTTAGGATTTGGATCTCATTCTCGAGACTCTCTATCTTTTTCATAAGCCATTCGTTCTGAGATCCCCCTGATCTCCCACACTCACTCAGGGGTTCTATTAATTTCCCAAGGTCCCTCTGGTGTTCAGGGGTGAGATTACCTGATACTGGGGGTCCCGATGCTTCTGGCCCTTTTCCTGAGTCTCTCTGCACTATTCTTTGCAAGTCTCTCTGCAATTTATAGTAAACTACTACAATTAGAGAGACTAACAACACAGTATTCCAATTGACACCCCAGTCATACTTAAGGAATTCAGAGCATTCGTGAGCCAGTTCAAGCACGGTGCCTGTGATGTTCGTTAGTCTGGAAGGGAGCCAGGCAGATATCTCTATCCCTGCCAGCCATCGGCTTAATAAATCTACCCCTACCCCCAACATCAGGAAGTCCTTAAGCCAGGACCACAGGAACCTAGGGACTATCAGTCCTACATACAGGGCTGCTGAAAAAAAACACCTAATTACTGCCCAAAACATTGCCCTGAGCTCTGCCTGCATCCTCCACCAAAAATGTCACGGAGTTCTCTCTAGAGCTCACTCCGGGACAGTGGGCACAACCCGGGGCAGCAGGAACAAAAGCCCCCCCCCCTTTTCTCTAGCGGCAATGCAGCGCGGCCCGGCCACGTGCGTTTAGGGAGACGGGGAAGGGAAGGGAGATTGCGATTAGGTCTAACAAAAAATGAGGGAGGAAAAAGGTGATCTGAGAACGAATGGCAGTTTAATAACCTAATAACACTAAACAACAACAAGAGAGTCTCAACAAAGAGAATACCAAGTCCCAAATCTCACCGATGGAGCTGTGGAAGGCAGGAAGCTCTGACCACGTTGTCTCCTCGCAGGGAGCCGGTCCAGCAACCCCGTCCCCTTCCTCACTTCCCTTCCGGTGCCCCTCCCCACATGCTCATTAAGGCAGTTCACAGGAAAAAAACTTGTCCCCTTTACTCCCATTATTAGCATGGTGTTCTGATGTGGAATACCAACACCAACCAAATTGCAAAACCATAACAAGTGCCTTTGCAGTGCTGCCCATCCCAAGCACAGCCCGAGTGCCCCAGCAGCAGCACCACCATGCAGGAGCAGGTCAGCATCAGTGAGGTGAAGCTGAGCATCTTAGATGGGGACTTAGAGTCAGGCTGCCAGTCCCAGGCACCAGGCAGCAGCACCAGCTCTGAGCCACTCTCATCTTGACAAGAGGAGTCCCATCTTCACCCCTGACCTCTCAAGCCCTCCTGTCTTTTATTGAATAAAGTCACTCATGCTCAATTATCGCCTTGACTGCATTCTGAGTATTCATTCACAGTGATTGCGATGAATGCAACAAACAGCAAGGCAGCTCAGCTTGCAACACTCTGGCTGTGGGGTTCGTGCAGGCAGAGCTCTGGGTTCCCATTTTGCCTGGCTTTGGGATGTCTGCAGCAAGATCTCTACCATTTTGTATGGCAGCAAATAATCTCTAGCATCCAGGTTGCTGCTCATGATAATCCCAGTCTTCCTGGCTGTCACTTTGTGATACCTTTCAAAGCCTTCTGATACTCTTTGATGCCTTGGCTGCTCCCTAACACCTCTGTCCTCCTGCCATGTTGACTCACGTCTCCCACTTTTAATCTGGCTTTGCAGATCATCTCCAGCCCTGTCATCATCACGCTGCAGCAGGAGGTGCTCACCTGGCCCAATGTCTGGCAGTGCTGCTTGTTCTGCAGATGAGCAGCTGCCTCCTCATCTCTTCAGCTACAGTAGTTTTTCTCAGGGCAAATAGATGCAGTCATGCTCCTCTGGATTTGGTGTGTTAAATCCATGCTGCATGGCAGCAGTCAGTGCAATACAAAGGTGTTCTGTGTGCCACAGCATTTCTCCAGGGGCTGCCAAAGGTAGAAGCACAACACAGCACCATCCTTCTGACAGTAATGTCTGTGAGTGTTAGACATGTGAGCACTGCATCATCCCCAGCGTGTCAGTGCTTTTCCACACCAACCTGACTCTCACACTCTGCACTGAATGTAACTCTGCTCTTGTGGAGACAAATGCTTTCTGTCACATCCTCCATCCCTGCAACCATTTGCCGGTAGGCAGCTCTTGCAGAAGAATCAAGCAGCAGAACCTTGTGCTCACCCTACAGCATGCAAATGCTATGAAAGCAGAAATAACCTGGCATGCTCTGGGTCTGCAAGGCTGCACAGATGGGAGAGGTAGATTGTGTTTTTGCAGTGGAAGTTTCCAGTATTTTCAGTACATAGTGTAGGCCCTAAGTGAATGTATAACCCTCTTGTAAAACAGCTGTATAAGTAGTTTTTCCACCAAGAAAGTTGCTGAACAGAGTTAAGTTCAGACTGGGGGCATTCTGACATGGGGAGAATTGAGACAAGCACAAGATAAATACACAGGGTGGGTAGAGCCCAGCACAGGACAGAATGAATGTACTGACTTTTGGAAACATTGCCCTTCTCTGTCCGCAGAAAAGTACAAGGCAGACCTAAAAACAAGAGGTTGGTAATTGACCTTATATGGAAATGAAACCTAGCAACAGTCTGGAGGAGTCTGTGAGCCTGAGATGCTCAACCAATGAGAGCCATGAGAGCATCACCTGCATTGGGTTTAGGGCACAGAACAGAATTGATTTCACTGACTGGTGTGCAGTTTCTCCCTTGCCAATAGGGGATGTGCGCGCAGTATTGCAATAATGAATAAGTACTGCTGCTATCGCTGCCATCTTTGCCTAACTAGAAATCTTTGACTTTGAGAGTTTCTCACACAAGGGGAGAGGGTAAGAAAGTAAAGAGGCACAGAAAACTAAGGGAAACTGCTCTTCTTTATCTTATCTATAAAAATTGATACGATGCTGTCGTGCATTTTTTAATTTATTTTTAATTTTTTGCCAATGTCAGTTAGATTGTTTTAAAATATCCACACACCAAAATCTGACTACCAAGCAAATGTAATGAAAATGAAATGAAGGTGAGTTAGCGGAAAGCACAAGGCCATATTATATTAGGCTCCAGCAAATTTACAGGCACTCACTGCACAAAGAGGTAGATCTGAGTTGCACATTATATGATTCCCACAAAGATTAAGGAAATCTGAAGCTTTCAATATATTTTTTTTATTCTTTTCTCATTTCATTTTTTAAACACCTGACCCAGACCCCAACCCTCACAGGAGCTGTAAAGATAACAGCATTAACCTGCAATGTAACTCTAATCCTAACCCTTACCCTGATTCTAAAATCGTCTCTAACTCCAAATGTAACAACAAAAATGATGCTAGAAGTTTGTAGCAAAAGGAACCTTTAACCTGATCATAATCCAAAAAACAATCATTAAGGTAACAATAATCTTTACCTTAAAAGTAATATTAATCAGAGCCCAGATGATGCCTGCATCCAATCAGAAGCATGCTTTGTATTATTTAAGAGTTGTATTTTTTCCAATGAACTCTCTCTATTATCACGTTTATAAAGTAACAGAGTCTGTTCTTTTTCTCCTGACACTATGCCTTACTCCTGACATCCCCTGGAAATGACCCAGATAGGGCACCATTAAAGTAATGCTAATAGTAATGTCAATCCTAAGGGTATCTCTAGCCTCAGTGTTAATGGGACGCTAACAACAATCCCAACAGCCTTAAACATTCTGGTGGTGTGAAAGAGGTGCTGCCTTGCACATGCTGGGCAGTCCCATTGCCTGTTAAATGCAGGCGGCAGCGTAGAAACATGATGCCCGTGGTCAGAATGCCCTGTGGCAGATCCTGGCACCGGAGAACTGACCGGAGAACCATGAGAGAACTGACAACAAATCACTCGACATCAGAACCGACCCAGTGGTTATTTACAAGCCTTGGGTGACCCAGACAGGATCTCAGAGTGGTGAATGTAGGTACAGAAGTTGTTACTACTCTGTTTTCTTCTAAAAGCTGCTCAGCTGCTTTGCGTTTCAGACCATCCCTGGCTTCACTGTGTGCATCTGTCCAATTGATACCAGGTGTTTCTTCATCTCGGAAGTTGAGGGGGGCGGGGGAGAGTGGAAACAGAAATCAATTCAATTACTCATTTATTTATTGACAGACATTCACGTTTGCTACGTTTGGAGAAGTTTTTATTTGTTTGCTGTGGTTTGGTTTTTTCTTTTTTTCTTTTTTTTTTTCCCCCTTCCCTCCTCTTCCATCTTTGTGTTCTTCCCCTATAATCAAAAGAGAACGGATCCCCAGGGTCTGTCCCGCAGACGTTCTTTCCGTGGTCTCTGCTGCCACCTGCTGGCCAATACACGGAACTGCCACTGTTGGGCGTTTGGTGCCGGAGGAAGCACAACGCAGATCTGAGTTCTGACCGGTCTACGCAGCAAATCCGCCAATCTTTATTGTGATAAGCCCTCCACATGGCATTGCGCATGCACTCGAACACGCAACAGGCATAGATTTCTCCTAACTCCTTGAGGAGCAGGCAAGCAGAACAACTGAGCGCACCACTGCTTGTGATTGGGCCACCCCCATCATAGAGATGTGTGTTAGATCTTTTACCCACCCCTGGACTGGCCTTGTTGTTTAACGATAACCTCTGAAATCTGAGTTACTGGTTCTACCACCTGTAGTGTAGAATAGGTAGCCAATAAATGCTTTTCAACTGTGATGTATCTTTATTCTGCTCCATGCCAAACCTGTGACCAAAACCTCATAGGGGTTCACAAAGAACTCTGGCTCTGCCAGAGCCCCCATCCAGACCCTTCTTGAGTTACATTCACATCTAGTTTGGCTGAAAAGGTTGGACTATAAATACTCAGTGCTTGGGCCTGTTTAACAGATATTTTTTCCTGATTATGCTGTTCATCGATCTTTTTAAACTGAACTCCTGCTCTAATCTGGTCTTTAAACATTGGTTGTCTCAAGACCCTAATGGGTCCAGACTGGATTACCTTAGGGGCTGGACGCCTAAGTCATGGCAGCAGATGGTTCTCTGACCTTTCCACCACCATTCAGAGCCTGCATCTGGCTGCAGGCACTCTTGTCTCCCCATCAATTGGGCAGCCTGTTGTATTACAGCACCTGAGGGCCACTGGGGGGTTCAGTATGGATAACATAGACCCATCCTGATGTAAAGATGATGGCTGTAGGATGAGATCCCTCGTTCCTGATGAAAAATTTATTGACTGGGCTCTCAAAATCATCTTCATAGATTGCCTCTTTCATGCCTAATTCTCTAATATAATTTTGTTAGTCCTCCATAGAGGACCACAGGCTGATATTTAATGGTATGTCATTCTTATTTGGCCATGTTATATGACACACAGCCATAAATCATTCACTGATCAAATGGCTATCCTCATTATGTTGGACAGAGCATACAGTCTTTGCCTGAGGGCAGGGTGAGTAGTAATGGATGTCAGTTTTGAAATTTCCAGTCCATTCACCATAGCACTTTCTGCCTCCATGTCCCATAACCAGAGCAGCTATGCTGGCATGCTCTCTTGGTTTCTGTCTAAACCACTGTACTATATCCATCAGTTCAGCTGCTGTATTATGGGCAGCAGGGTTTGGGGGGTTGGACACTGGTCAGGGCACTCCCACCAGCCTATCCTGCATTTTTTTTTTTTCATTTTAGGGTTACAATCAGTCAGATCTCAAATAGATCTAGTCCAAATGGAACCTCAAAATCTGACCTTTTAGTGCCTTCATTTACAGAGTCCATTTTATACAGATTCCCTTGTACAGGTTCCCCATGGTCTTCCAGAAAGATGTTCCTGATCTTCCATAGGAGAATGATTGAATTAGGTTTTTTCCCCATCAAAACTGCCACCTGTCTTTCCAGTTTTTCAACACTGTCATTCAATAGCTGATTTGCATCAGCCTGAGCCTCTTCAGTTATGTTCAGACAGTTCAAGGCCATCAGCAGTGGCCATGCCACCATGAACGCAGCTAACTGTCATTCTCAAGTTGTAAGTATGTCTTTGCTAAGACCATGGAAATACTCAGTCAGGTGGGCCAGGGACTCATGGACCCTCCCTCCGTCCCACACAGGGCCCCATTTTTCAGTGACAGAAGCAATGCTGCATTTTGAGGATCCTAGGAATCCCAGGACATGCCCTGACAAAAGGTCATTCAAAGGGGTAGTCTTTCCTCATCCAAACCACCCCATGATATTCACAGAATCACAGAATTGTAGGGGTTGGAAGGGACCTCCAGAGACCACTGAGTCCAGCCCCCTGCCAAAGCAGGTTCCCTACACCACGTCGCACAGCTCGGCATCCAGGCAGGTCTTGAATATCTCCAGAGAAGGAGATTCCACAACCACCCTGGGCAGCCTGTTCCAGTGCTCTGTCACTCTCACCATAAAGAAGTTATTGCACACATTAGTGCAGAATTTTCTATGGTGCAGTTTCTGTCTGTTTCCCCTTGTCACTCCTCCACACACTGCTGACAAGAGTCTGGCCTCACCTCTTTGCCCCCCACACCTCAAATATTTATAGACCTGGATCAGGTCCCCTCTCAGCCTTCTTTTCTCAAGGCTAAACAGACCCAGTTCCCTCAGTCTCTCCTCATTGGGGAGATGCTCCAGGCCCTTCACCATCTTAGTGGCCCTCCGCTGGACTCTTTCCAAGAGATCCCTGTCTTTTTTTTACTGGGGAGCCCAGAACTGGACACAATATTCCAGATGAGGCCTCACCAGGGCAGAGTAGAGGGGGAGGATCACCTCCTTCGACCTGCTGGACACGCTCTTTTTAATGCACCCCAGTATGCCATTGGCTTTTTTGGCTACAAGGGCACACTGCTGGCTCATGGTTAATCTGTCGTCCACCAGGACGCCCAGGTCCCTCTCAGCAGAGCTCCTCTCCAGCAGCTCTTCCCCCAGCCTGTACCGGTGCATGCAATTATTTCTACCCAGGTGCAAGACTCTACACTTGCTTTTGTTAAACCTCATCCGGTTTCTTACTGCCCAGCTCTCCAGCCTGTCCAGGTCTCTCTGAATGGCAGCACAGCCTTCAGGTGTGTCAGCCAATCCTCCCAACTTCGTGTCATCAGCAAACTTGCTGAGGGTGGTCATTGATGAAGATGTTGAACAAGACCGGACCCAGCACAGACCCCTGGGGGACGCCGCTAGTTACAGCCCTGCAGCCAGACACTGCACCGCCAACGACAACCCTCTGCACTCTGCCAGTCAGCCAATTCTCGACCCACTTCACTGTCCACTCACCTATCCCATACTTCCTCAACTCTGGTATAAGTATGTCATGGGAGACTGTATCAGTTATAGAGGTTATAGAGTTCAATTCCTGTAGTCAATTTGGCGGCCCAGGTGGGACCAGCTCTGTTCGCTGCAGGACCAGCTGAGAGGGAGACACTTTTGGCGCACCCTGAGATTTCTCTGAAGGACTCCCTTCCTCACCTGATCACTGCAGGGACAGACAAGGACCACCCATAGGTGGACCAGGTATGTGTATGGTAAGTGGAGCCCATATGTCTTGAGGAGACATCCTACACAGTTTACAGCCATACGTGCTGCTCCCAGGGAGGTGAGCTCATGGCTTTGGTTGCCAGCTGGGGTAGGAAGACTCCTTGGGTGAGTTCCTATGAAAGGGAACTGTATGTCATATGAATGGAAACAAGAACAAGTACTCTCTCCCAGGTGGGTGACAATAGGAGGGGCCTAGGTTGGTCTCTCCTACAGGTATGGGATATAGTGGATAGCCTGTCAAATGGTAGCCTGGGTTCTCCAAGTTGTAATCACGGGGGTTATAGGTTGTATGTTCAATATTATCATCTGCTTTAAGTGTTTGGTACCGTGTGTCAAGCCGACTCTGGGAAAAACATTAACGTTTGCAACTGGTCGACCAGAGTATGAGTGTTATTAAGATTCCAGCTAGAAAACGTTGTCAGCATTGTGTAGTATGAATTAACCATGGTTTTTGATCTAAATGTCAGAGTGAGTGTGGTGTGAGTGAGACACAGAACAGCTGCAGGGTGAGTGCCGAGTCCCGATCCATGTTTCCTTCCTCCTGTGAGGGAAATGGCCAGACACGGACAAAGTGAAAGACTGTGTTGTCTGTCCACTCATAAGTACTTTCTGCTTGTATGTAAGAAGACGGGAGTTTGTACTCTGTAGATTAGTAAGATTGTCCTGAGGAGAGGTGTACATTCCACCTGACCAATGAATGTCAACCCATTTATGTAATACTATGTACTGCTTGCGAGGAAGTGTGTGAGGGAGGTGGTTCAATCAGTGCTGGTTCTGTGGCACAGTGTTTATAACTGAAGAATACAGACTGTATTAAGGGAGTTTATGTGAACTGAAGAACTGTACTGTTTGACAAACTGTTTTGATGTTATAAGGAAGTGTAATTGTTAATGATGTTTGCCTTTTGGTACCATGGCAATCACCTAACAGACTATAACTAGTGATTGAAGGGAAAATGAAGGAAAAAGGGTTGATGGATAGGATGGCAGAAAGTCCTTAAATACACTGTCGGTCAGGTTGCACCTTCAGGAAATAAAAATGCAGAGAGGCTTTTATTGTAAAAGTGAGGCTGTAGGGATAATATAACAGAAACTATCAGTGCCTTGATTTGTTTCCTTTGTACTTGCTGTGCTGGAGTCATTTCTGAAAAAAAAAAATGATGTCTTTTATTTTTATAGCATTCCCTTCCCTTGTAGCCTGGTGTAAAAGGTGCAGCCAACACCAAGGTCATCCCTTCCCCTTCTTGACCAGCAGGAGACAGGGTAGACTGTAACAAGATTAGTGTCTCAGCTGCTCTGTCATTTTGTAGTGTTGCAGGTCACCCCATCGGAGCTGGGGAATTTGTATTGCGGCAGAGTAGGAGTGTGTTTGGTAGAGCAGGCGTTGAAGGCCGTTCTTGAAACGCAGTCCTGTAAATCCTGGCCTCTGGCAGCCCAAGCTGTTTAGTTATGTTTTATGAATCAGGTCATATCGTGTCTGTCACAGCTTCCAGATGCCGAACTCCTTCTGTGACAGCTTTGTCAAGTGTTTTGAAAGGGCAAAAAAAAAAAAAACAGCTCGAGGGTCACCGTGGAGGGTAATGCAACGTGCAGGAATTGTTTTTCACAAAGAGCGACTGGCCAGGGGCAAAAGAAGAGTGAGAAATATGAAGAAAGAGGGGGCCTCGGTGGCTGTGGTGCCCTCACTATCCATCATCTCCCGTGTTTAGCACTAACAGACTGTGAATGAGCAATCCACGTAGTGACGTGGAGTCTCTGTACTAACATAGGTGGCGGGCCTGCAAGCAATGCAGAATGTGGATAGACTTGAAACAGCATCCCTGCTCTTAAGTGGTGACTTGCTGCTTAATTTCCTTTACGTCTTCCCCTTGCAATCAGAACGCTCTCTGGGCCCACCTTCAAGCTTGTCAAGTGTCTTTCCCACCAGTTGGGATATTACTTGCAATGCAGATACTGTGACCTTATTTGTTAGCTTGTCAAGATATAACTTGAAATTGGGCTCAGCTAAGATACAATAATTGCTGTTTGCACAGGGGGTGATGCTGGCGAGATGCTCCCCATGAGGCCATCTGCTAACCTGTCTCAAATGTAATTTAATAGAAGTCAAATAAAATAAATCAAATTAAAGCATGCAGCTAATGCATGCAAGCTCTGAAATGAATTTGGATTACAAGCAGGCAGTGAGACTAAATAGTTGGTTTCTTCATCCATGAAGAAGGCATGCTGGATAAGACAGTAAACAGAAATAATTGAAGGAGACTCTCAGATTTTGAGGTTGATGGGATATTAGATGACAGGGAGAGATTACTGATATAAGAAGGTTTTTGTTACTAGTATATTCTTGTAGTTAGAAATCGTGAGTTAGAAGTCTTTACAAACAATGTGTTGATGTGCGAAGCTTTGTTAGATGTAGAAGGAAGATAAATCATCTTTGCAGTGCTTGCTGTTAGCTTGTCACGACTGTGATTTACAGGGATTTTCTTTTATTTAAATAAGTGTTTCCTTTAAAAGCATTCCGATAGTTTACAGAGCGGAAGATGAAGTGGCAGCGAATGCTCTGAAATAGAACTGTTTCATTGCAAGTGCTTCATTTCAAGTAAGGATTTGTTCAGACTGTGAAGAATGGCTGAGCTGCAGTGGAAGGATTCCTTGGCAACATAAATTGGAAGAGTTCTGCTAGGAAAATGTTGGGTTGAATATACAAGGAGGCACCAGAATTGGAGAAACATATCAGGCAGTATCAGCTTCACAAACATATAGTGTAAGTCTGCATTGTTTGTAGTAGGCATCAGAAATTCAAACTGATCAGCAGCCATCATTCATGCTGTTAAATTATTTGACAAAAAAGAACCTTCTGGAGATTGTATTCAAAGCAGAATATCACTTATGAAGATAGGAATTAAAGAACAAACTGATCTCTTGTGTGAAAACTCCCACTTTAATGATACATAGCGTGTTATTAAGGAAAAGCAATTGGGTGCTGGACATTGTGTTCACTTCTGTTAGTTTTCCTTCTGGAGCTGATAAGACTGTTTCACAACCTGACTCCTTTATTCAGGTATACCTTTATTCCATGCTTTGTAGCAACTTCTGGGGCAAAAAATTATATATATATATATATATATTTCATTTGTCCAACCTTCCTACTAGTAGACCTAAGAGGAGACAGTTTTCCTCTGCCCAGTAGTCTTCCTGGCTTGATGTTCCACTCCCAATAGTGATTGATGTAGAAAGGTGTGATTCATCAGAAATCTCTTCACTGAATGGAAGATCTTCCTGATCTCATGGTGGCTGCACAGTGTCTTGGCATACACACACTGGTTGAAATTTCCTCATGCTATCTACTTAATTGCAATGGCGAATCTTGCTTTATCTATCTTTCTGCCAAGTATGCTGAGATTCTGATTATGCCATAGGATCTCAGTTGCCTGATCATCTTGATGATATGTAAGTATTGCTTAGTTCTGAGCTTGCCTGTGAGCTCCAAGGTTCATCCGTGTTCTCTTGGAAAACTGATGTTCTGTCCATGATCTAAACAGCTACTGAGGAGCCTTTGATTTGAGGGTTTGAACACAAGCTGTTAAAACACTGCAGTGTTTCCAAGTCGCTCTTTAGCCAGGGGAATACAGATTAGGAGCAGCCACTAACATTGAATTGACAGTTCTCCTAAACACTTTTTTTTTTTACGTGCGTGATCAAGTTCCATTAATCATGTTTTAGACACAAACACTGGCTCATTCCACTTAATTCTTTATCAAGACAACACTGTATATCTAGAAGTAAGCTTGTCCAGGCTGAAGGATACATCAGTCCTCACCATTGGAGGGTGGGCAGCAGGACTCCCTGAAAGACCTTCTACGTTATTCCCCTACTTTCAATTTCTTACTCAATTCTCTGAGTGCATCTGAGCTCTTGCTGTCAAGATAAGATTAATTGTTATGAACTGGGAGACAGTTCTTGCTTATTAGTCTCTTTATATGGGAAGAGAGAATTGCTTTTGGGATATTCTACAATATGGGGTAGGTAGACTTGGACAGCAGTGATTCCCCAATTGAGGTCCTTTATTGAGAAGCTCTTGGTGAAATGAAGTGTTAGAAGGTGTATTTTCTAGACTTTGTTTTCTTTCCTTTTTCTCTTTTCCTATGAGTTTTTTAGGTGTAACAAGACACACAAGTTCATACTCTCCCAGCTTGCTAACTGAGGAGAAATGCAGGATAATATTTTAAGAAACATTCCCTGTCAGAATATTTCTAGAGCGGTGGAGTGATAAATATCAAATCAACTGAAGACCAAGAATTTAATTTTTCCCATCTGAGCCAATCTACGATGCTTTTTATCTTGACAAAAAATTGATATTTTATCCCTTTGATAATGGGAGGCTCTGATTTCACTTCCTTTTAATATATCTCATTTCTTATGAGCCATTCCCTGAGGAAGACCTCAAGTCAGAGGCAGAGATGGATCTGTACCTCTTAAAGACACAACCCATGTTTAAGAATGAGCACTGCTTTATGCTGCTGGTGGGATTAGGTGGGTTTAAATTCTTCTCTTTACTACAGAATGTGTCTCACGTAGAGCAGAAGAGCTCGAGGGACTACACAACACAGCTTGTTTCCCTGTTAAATTTGGCTGGTAGTCCCAATGGTGAAAGAAATAGTGACAGGTGCTCTGTTTTCCACGCCCATCGTAGGGCCAACAGGTATCATTTCATGTCCCACGCTGATCTTAGCTTCATGGAGTAAAGAAACACTGGGCAAAACATTGAATCATTTGCACACCGTTCCTCACCTGCCCAGATTCCCACAAGGTGCTTTTCCAGAAAAAATAAGGGCTTCAGGGGTAGATCCATAGGAATGAGTAAGAAAACAAATGCCTGTCGGGTTATCTCTGTCTCCAGCCTCTGTGAGGCTGTTATGTACAGAATGGCTTCTAGTGCTCAGGGCAATGTATATTTAATGTTAACTTCTACTTCTCCACGGGGGAAACTCTTCCATATAATTCACTGATATTCAACTTCTGCAAAGTTTCGTCCTGTTAACCCTGGCTTCGCCATAGTTGAGTGTTCTAAGCAACTACTTTTGGTACTGTGCCTGTTCTCTGAGTGATGGCAATGAAGGGCAGGGGAATGCTGCACTGGGGTGAAGGCTGTCTCTCATAAGGAGAAGAAATGGGTTGAGGTGTAAGTCAGCGTGAGAGACGTTTACTCCTGGAGTGTGCCCTGGGTGCATCCTATTGTTTGTGATCGCTACTGCAGACTGTCCATCTGCTACCCTTGATTTCTACAGAGAAGCTATTAATGACATCCACAGAGCTGGGGATGTGGCCCATGGGCAGCTTATGGCTCAGAATTCAAAGCTCTGCTGCTCTGCCCTGAAGATGCAAAGTCAGCTTGATCCCTTTAGGGATCTCAGATAGGCAGAGGTTTCTCTAGCTGAGAATGTCACCAGAAAGTGCAGAGGAGTTGTTGTTCTCACAATATAGAAATATGCCCTGCAAATGAGATAGATGGGCTATGAGTGAGCAGTGTATGTGTAGGATAAAATGCAAAATAAAGGGTGAAAATATTGCTGTTTTGAGGCTGAAACCTTATTAAAGTCCTGTCTGTCCGATTTGGGCAAATTCTTTCTAAAGTATCATGTGTCACAAAAATCCCATTAAACTGTCACATAAATTATCAGAGTTTCCTTTTCCCATCAGCGTGGATTACCCAGGGAGATATTTTTATGACAATGGAAACTTTCTCAGTCTGCTTCTCCTGCCTGATTTCATTTCAGATGAAATCCTTCTCTCAGAAAATAGCCAGTGGATTTCATAGCTCTGTGGATTTCTTTGCTTTGCCTTTGCAGCACTTATCCTGCAGGTCTCTGCTGCTCTCGTGTCCTGCCTATACTTCATTTTACGTATGGGACAGTTTAGGGCAATGGTTCCACTGCTTTGCTCATCCTGAATGAGCATATTGTTGCAGTCTGTTTTATGGATCTCCAGTGTCTTCTGCATCTGCTGACTGCATCTTCTACTGTTTCTACAAGGCAATCTATGTTTTTCTCACATAGACTGAAAAACATATGGACTGATGATTAGTAGTAGAAAATACATGCTAGTAGGAAATACTTGGATACCTGAAATTACCTGGTGCTGCAGGAAAAAAAATAATCTCAAGCCAATCTCAGGATCCAAGAGTTGGTTTCAGTGGTATAGAGGGCATTCTTGGACCTAATTTCTAAACCTGTAGCTAGGATGACCTATGTGATAATAGACTTAGGACTGATTCTACTCTGAGCTCTGTGGTGGAGTATCTTCATACAGAACTTTTATAGACAAAGACTAGCGGGAGGGTAGTGTAAATATGGAGGCACACATGAATGCAGTCAAGTTACTGTAGATAGGTTTAGCAGATAGACAATAACACTGTTGTTTCTTCTCTGTTCATCTTTCCTTTTCTAGCTTAAAATCCATTTTCCCTAATTTTCTTAATACATTGTTAACACCAAACATGTTATCGTTCCTTAATGGCTTTTTCACCAGTTTAAATTTTTAAACTTTGGTGGCCAGCAGTAGACACCATACTTAAGCAAGTTGTTTTTGTTCATTGGGTTGAACAAGGTGGGGAAAAAAAGACCAATAGAACAGCATTACTTGTGTTAGCTGAGACATTGATGTTAGTGTGTCCCAGAAGGAGAAATGTCATTTTTGGGAATTTATTTACATCATCAGCTCATCCAGTATAATCCCCAGTTGTTTTTGGCAGTAATCCTTGCTAGCCAGCTGTCCTCCGTCTTAATTTGATTCCGATGGAATTTGTCTCAATACTCTGTCTCTGGATATTGCCGCCAGGCTAGACTGAGAATGTGTGGCATACAATCGTGGATGGGAACGTTCTTACCCTACAGTAAATGCAAGGTTAGTTTGTGATGAGTACCTGTGAAGCTAACATTAGCAGCAATATAATAGGTATGCAGTTTAAATTTTGAAACTCAGTTGTATATGCATAGCTCAGAGGACTGGCAGAGTGAGATAAAGAATGCCAATGAATGTTGAGTTGCATATCTGGTTCAAAATGCAGTGGTTGTAATATCATGCTATACTAATGCAGATGCAACTGCTTAGATGGAGATGTTAGTTAAAAACTTAAACAGTATTCAAAGCATTGAGGACTTTAAGCACTGTGGTTTCTCAGCAATGAGGTTCCTAAGCATTGAGGTTTCTAACCAATGAGGATTCTAAGCTAAGCATTGAGGATTCTACGCATTGTGGTTTCTAAGCATTGAGGATTCTAAGTTAAGCATTGAGTATGCTGAGCATTGAGTATGCTAAGCATTGAGGATTCTAAGTATTGAGGTTTCTAAGTGTTGAGGATTCTAAGCTAAACATTGAGGAATCTAAGTACTGAGTATTCTAATCATTAAGGATTCTAAACATTGAGGATTCTAAGCTAAGCATAGAGAATGCTAAGCGTTGAGGTTTCTAAGCATTGAGGATTTGAAGCTAAGCATTGAGGATGCTAAGCATTGAGGATGCAAAGCACTGAAGATTCTAAGCTAAGCATTGAGGATTCTAAGTATTCTGTATTCTAATCATTAAGGTTTCTAACCATTGAGGATTTTAACCACATAGGTTTCTAAGCAATGAGGTTCCTAAGCATTGAGAATTCTAAGCAAAGCATTGAAGATTTTAAGCATTGAGGTTTCTAAGCAATGAGGATTCTAAGCATTGAGGTTTCTAAGAATTAAGGTTTCTAAGCAAGGAGGATGCTAAGCATTAATGTTTGTAAGCATTGAGGATGCAAATCATTGAGGATGCAAAGCATTGCGGTTTCTAAGCAGGGAAGTTTCTAAGCATTGAGGTTGTTTAGCTAAGAAAACAGGATGCTAAGCATTGAGCTTTCTAAGCATTAAGGATTCTAAGCATTGAGGATTCTAAGCTAAGCATTGAGGATGTTAAGCATTGAGGTTTCTAAACTTTGAGTATGCTAAGCATTGAGGATTCTAAGCACTGAGTAAGCAAGGAGATTTCTAAGCATGGAGGAATCTGAGCATTGTGGATTCTGAGCTAAGCAATGACGATTCTAGGCATTGAGGTTTCTAAGCATTGAGGAATCTAAGCATTCAGGTTTCTAAGCATTGAGGTTTCTAAGCTTTAAGGACTTTATGCATTGAGATTTCTAAACATTAAGGACGCTAAGCATTGAGGATTCTAATCATCAAAGGTTTCTAAGCATTGATGTTTCTAAGCATTGAGGATGCTAAGCATTGAGGATTCTAAGCATTGATGATTCTAATCTAAGCATTGAGGATTCTAAGCATTGAGGATGATAAGCAATAAGGACTCTATGCATTGAGGATTCTAAGCGTTCAGGTTTCTAAGCATTGAGGTTTCTAAAAATAAAGGACTATAAGCATTGAGGTTTCTATGCTTTAAGGGCTCTACGCCTTGAGGATTCTACGCCCTGAGGATTCTACGCCCTGAGGATTCTACGCCTTGGGGATTCTACGCCTTGGGGATTCTACGCCTTGAGTTTTCTACGCCCTGAGGATTCTACGCCCTGAGGATTCTACGCCCTGAGGATTCTACGCCTTGAGGATTCTACGCTAAGCATTGAGGACTCTAAGCATTGACGTTTCCAATCATTAAGGATACTAAGCATTGAGGTATCTAAGCCATGAGGATTCTAAGCATTGATGATTCTAATCTAAGCATTGAGGATGCTAAGCATTGAGGATGATAAGCAATAAGGACTCTATGCATTGAGGATTCTAAGCGTTCAGGTTTCTAAGCATTGAGGTTTCTAAAAATAAAGGACTATAAGCATTGAGGTTTCTATGCTTTAAAGGCTCTACGCCTTGAGGATTCTACGCCCTGAGGATTCTACGCCCTGAGGATTCTACGCCTTGGGGATTCTACGCCTTGGGGATTCTACGCCTTGAGGATTCTACGCCTTGGGGATTCTACGCCTTGAGGATTCTACGCCTTGGGGATTCTACGCCTTGAGGATTCTATGCCTTGGGGATTCTACGCCCTGAGGATTCTACGCCTTGAGGATTCTACGCTAAGCATTGAGGACTCTAAGCATTGACGTTTCCAATCATTAAGGATACTAAGCATTGAGGTATCTAAGCCATGAGGATTCTAAGCATTGATGATTCTAATCTAAGCATTGAGGATGCTAAGCATTAAGGATGCTAAGCATTGAGGATTCTAAGCATTGAGGATTCTAAGCATTGAGTATTCTAAGCACTCAGGTTTCTAAGCAGTGAGGATTCTAAGCTAAGCACTGAGGATGCTAAGTTTTGAGGTTTCTAAGTTTTAAGGACTCTGTGCATTGAGGTTGCTAAGCACCGAGGATTCTAAGCATTGAGTATTCTAAGCTAAGCATTGAGGATGCTAAGCATTGAGGATGCTAAGGATTGAGTTGTTTAAGCATTGAGGATTGTAAGCAAAGCATTGAGGATTCAAAGCTTTAAGGTTTCTAAGCATTGAGGATTCTACCCAAAGCATTGAGGATGCTAAACATTGAGGATGCTAAGGATTAAGGATTCTAAGCATTGAGGTTTCTAAGCATTGAGGATTCTAATCTAAGCATTGTGGATGCTAAGCATTGAGGATGCTAAGCATTGCGGATTCTAAGCATTGAGGATGCTAAGTATTGAGGCTGCTGAGCTTTGAGAATGGAAAGCAATGAAGATTCTAAGCATTGAGGGTTCTAAGCATTGATGATTCTATGCTATGCATTGAGCATGCTATGCCATGAGGTTTCTAAGCATTGAGGTTTCTAAGCTGAGCATTGAGGATTCTAAGCATTGAGGTTTCTATGCATTAACGACTCTATGCATTGAGCTTTCTAAGCAGTGAGGTTTCTAAGCATTGAGGATTCTAAACATTGACGTTTCTATGCTTTAAGTTTTCTATGCATTGAGGTTGCTAAGCATTAAGGACTCTATGCATTGTGGTTTCTAAGCTTTGTGGTTTCTATGCAATAAGGTTTCTCATCGTTGAGGATTCTAAGCAATGAGGTTTCTAAGCATTGAGGTTTCTAAGCTTTGAGGTTTGTAAGCATTGAGGATGGTACACATTGAGGATTCTAAGCTAAGCACTGAGGACTCTATGCATTGAAGTTTCTAAGCATTGAGTTTTCTAAGCATTGAGGATTCTAAGCATTGAGGGTTCTAAGCATTGAGGGTTCTAAGCATTGAGGACTCTATGCATTGACGTTTCTAAGCATTGAGCTTTCTAAGCATTAAGGACTCTTTTCATTGAGGATTCTAAGCATTGGGGATTCTATGCATTGAGGATACTAAGCCTTCAAGATGCTAAGCATTGAGGATTCTAAGGTAAACATTGAGGGTTCTAAGCATTGACGATTCTAAGCACTGAGGATACTAGGTTAAGCAATGTGGGTTCTATGAATTGAGGTTTCTAAGCATAAATGTTTCAAGCATTAAGGACTCTGTGCATTGAGGTTTCTAATCATTAAGGATGCTAAGCATTGAGGATGCTAAGCATTACAGATTCTAAGACATAAAGATTCTATGCATTGAGGATTGCAAGGTTTGAGAATGCTAAGCACTGAGGATTCTAAGCATTGAGGTTTCTAAGCATTAAGGACTCTAATCTTTGGGGATTCTAAGCATTGAGGATTTTAGGCATTGAGGATTCTGAGCATAGCATTGTGGATTCCAAGTATTGAGGATTCTAAGCATTAACGACTCAATGCATTGAGGTTTCAAAGCATTGAGGGTGCTGAGCAATGAGGATGCTAAGCAATGAGGATTCTAAGCTTTGAGGTTTCTAAGCCTTAAGAAGTCTAAGTACTGAGCTTTCTAAGCATTGAGGATTCTAAGCATTAAGGACGCTATGCAGTGAGGTTTCTTAGCATTAAGGATGCTAAGGATTGAGGTTTCAAAGCAAGAAAGTTTCTCAGCGTTGAAGATTCTAGGGAATGCGGATTCTACGCATTGAGAATTCTATGCATTGAGGTTTATAAGCTAAGCATTGAGGATGCTGTGCATTGAGGATTCTAAGCATTGAGGATTCTAAGCTATGCACTGAGGTTTCTAAGCATTAGGGATGCTAAGCATTGAGGTTTCAAAGCAATAAGTTTTCTCAGCGTTGAGGATTCTACGCATTGAGGATTCTATGGAATGAGGTTTCAAAGCAAAGAATGGAGGATGCTAAGCAATGAGGTTTCTAATCATTGAGTATTCTAAGCTAAGCATTGAGCATACTAAGGATTGAGGATGCTAAGCATTACGGTTTCTAAGCATTGAGGATTCTAAGCTATGCAGTGACGATGCTAAGTATTGAGGTTTCTAAGCTTTAAGGGCTCTAATTATTGGGGGGATTCTAAGCATTGAGGATTCTAGGCATTGAAGGTTCTAAGTTGAGCATTGAGGATGCTAAGCGTTGAGGATTCTAAGCATTGAGGATTCGAAGATTAAGGATTCTAAGCATTGAGGATTCTATGCATTGAGGATTCTAAGGTATGAATTGAGGATTCTATGCATTGAGGTTTCTAAGCATTAAGGACTGTACGCATTGAGGTTTGTAAGCATTAGGGATGCTAAGCATTGAGGTTTCCAAGCAATAAAATTTCTCAGCGTAGAGGATTCTAAGGTATGAGGATTCTACGCATTGAGATTTCTAAGCAATGCATGGAGGATGCTAAGCACTGAGGATTCTAAGCATTGAGGATTCTAAGCTAAGCATAGAGCATACTAAGAATCGAGGATGCTAAGTATTGAGGTTTATAAGCATTAAGGACTCTGTGCATTGAGGATTCTAAGCATTGAGGATTCTAAGCATAGAGGATTCTAAGCTAAGCATAGAGCATACTAAGGATTGAGGATGCTAAGCATTGAGGTTTCTAAGCATTGGGTATTCTACGCATTGAGGATGCTAAGCACTGAGGATTCTAAGCATTGAGGTATCTAAGCAGTGAGGATTCTAAGCTAAGCACTGAGGATGCTAAGTATTGAGGTTTCTAAGCATTAAGGACTCTGTGCATTGAGGTTTCTAAGCATTGAGGATCCTGAGCTTTGAGGATTCTAAGCTAAGCATTGAGGATGCTAAGCATTGAGGACGCTAAGCATTGAGGATGCTAAGCATTGAGTATTCTAAGCATTGAGGATTGTAAGCTATGCATTGAGGATTCTAAACATTGAGGATGTTAAGCATTGAGGATTCTAAGCATTCAGGTTTCTAAGCTATGCTTTGAGGATTCTAAGCATTGAGGATTCTAAGCATTCAGGTTTCGAAGCAGTGAGGATTCTAAGCTAAGCACTGAGGATGCTAAGTATTGAGGTTTCTAAGCATGAAGGACTCTGTGCATTGACGATTCTAAGCATTGAGGATTCTAAGCATTGAGGATTCTATGCATTGGGGATTCTAAGCATTGAGGATGCTAAGCATTGAGGATGCTAAGCATTGAGGATGCTAAGCATTGAGGATTCTAAGCATTGAGGATTCTAAGCCAAGCATTGAGTTTTCTAATCTTTGAGGTTTCTAAACATTAAGGCCTCTATGCATTGAGGTTTGTAAGCATTAGGGATGCTAAGCATTGAGGTTTCAGAGCAATAAAATTTCTAAGCAATGAGGATTCTGCGCATTGAGGTTTCTAAGCAATGCATGGAGGATGCTAAGCATTGAGGTTCCTAAGCAGTGAGGATTCTGAGCTTTGAGTATTCTAAGCAAAGCAATGAGGATGCTAAGCATTGAGGATGCGAAGCAATGAGGATTCTAAGCATTGAGGATTCTAAGCTATGTAATGAGGATGCTAAGCATTGAGGATGCTAAGCATTGAGGATGCTAAGCAATGAGGATGCTAAGCATTGAGGATTCTAAGCATTGAGGATTCTAAGCATTGAGGATTCTAAGCATTGAGGATTCTAAGCTATGCATGGAGGATTCTAAGCATTGAGGATTCTAAGCATTGAGGATTCTAAGCCAAGCATTGAGTTTTCTAATCTTTGAGGTTTCTAAGCATTAAGGCTTCTATGCATTGAGGTTTGTAAGCATTTGGGATGCTAAGCAATGACTTTTCAAACAATAAAATTTCTCAGCATTGACGTTTGTAACCATTGAGGATTCTAAGCATTGAGGATTCTAAGCTAAGCATAGAGCATACTAAGGATTGAGGATGCTAAGCATTGAGGTTTCTAAGTATTGGGGATTCTACGCATTGAGGATACTAAGCACTGAGGATTATAAGCACTGAGGTTTTTAAGCAGTGAGGATTCTAAGCTAAGCACTGAGGATGCTAAGTATTGAGGTTTCTAAGCATTAAGGACTGTGTGCATTGAGGTTTCTAAGCATTGAGGATTCTTGGCGTTGAGGATTCTAGGCATTGAGGATTCTAAGCATTGAGGATTCTAAGCCAGACATTGAGGATTCTAAGCATTGAGGATTCTAGGCATTGAGGATTATAAGCATTGAGGTTTTTAAGCAGTGAGGATTCTAAGCTAAGCACTGAGGATGCTAAGTATTGAGGTTTCTAAGCATTAAGGACTCTGTGCATTGAGGTTTCTAAGCATTGAGGTTTCTAAGCATTGAGGTTTCTAAGCATTGAGGATTCTAGGCATTGAGGATTCTAAGCATTGAGGATTCTAAGCTAGACATTGAGGATCCTAAGCATTGAGGATTCTAAGCATTGAGGATTCTAAGCATTGAGGATGCTAAGCATTGAGGATGCTAAGCATTGAGGATTCTAAGCCAAGCATTGAGTTTTCTAATCTTTGAGGTTTCTAAACATTAAGGCCTCTATGCACTCAGGTTTGTAAGCATTAGGGATGCTAAGCATTGAGGATTCAAAGCAATAAAATTTCTAAGCAATGAGGATTCTACGCATTGAGGTTTCTAAGCAATGCATTGAGGATGCTAAGCATTGAGGTTCCTAAGCTGTGAGGATTCTGAGCTTTGAGGATTCGAAGCTAAGCAATGAGGATGCTAAGCAATGAGGATGCTAAGCATTGAGGATTCTAAGCTATGTAATGGGGATGCTAAGCATTGAGGATTCTAATCTAAGCATAGAGCATACTAAGGATTGTGGATGCTAAGCATTGAGGTTTCTAAGCATTGGGGATTCTACTCATTGAGGATGCTAAGCACTGAGGATTATAAGCTTTCTGGTTTGTAAGCAGTGAGGATTCTATGGTAAGCACTGAGGATGCTAAGTATTGAGGTTTCTAAGCATTAAGGACTCTGTGCATTGAGGTTTCTAAGCATTGAGGATCCTGAGCTTTGAGGATTCTAAGAATTGAGGATTCTAAGCATTGAGGATTCTAAGCATTGAGGATTCTAAGCTAAGCATAGAGCATACTAAGGATTGAGGATGCTAAGCATTGACGTTTATAAGGATTGGGGATTCTACGCATTGAGGTTTGTAAGCATTTGGGATGCTAAGCAATGAGGTTTCAAACAATAAAATTTCTCAGCATTGAGGTTTGTAAGCATTGAGGATTCTAAGCATTGAGGATTCTAAGCTAAGCATCTAGCATACTAAGGATTGAGGATGCTAAGCATTGACGTTTCTAAGGATTGGCGATTCTACGCATTGAGGATGCTAAGCACTGAGGATTATAAGCATTGAGGTTTCTAAGCAGTGAGGATTCTAAGCTAAGCATTGAGGATGCTAAGTATTGAGGTTTCTAAGCATTAAGGATTCTGTGCATTGAGGTTTCTAAGCATTGAGGATCCTGAGCTTTGAGGATTCTAAGATATGCATTGAGGATGCTAAGCATTGAGGCTGTTGAGCATTGAGGATGCTAAGCAATGAGTTTTGTAAGCTAAGCATTGAGGATGCTAAGCATTGAGGATTCTAAGCATTGAGGATTCTAAGCATTGAGGATTCTAAGCATTGAGGATTCTAATCTAGGCATTGAGGATTCTAAGCATTGAGGATTGTAAGCTAGGCATTGAGGATTCTAAGCACTGAGGATTCTAAGCATTGAGGTTTCTAAGCAAAGCTTTGAGGATTCTAAGCATTGAGGATTCTAAGCATTGAGGATGCTAAGCATTGAGGATTCTAAGCATTGAGGATTCTAAGCATTGTGGATGCTAAGCATTGAGGATGCTAAGCATTGAGGATTCTAATCTAGGCATTGAGGATTCTAAGCATTGAGGATTCTAAGCATTGAGGTTTCTAAGCAAAGCATTGAGGATTCTAAGCATTGAGGATGCTAAGCATTGAGGATGCTAAGCATTGAGGATGCTAAGCATTGAGGATTCTAGGCATTGAGGATTCTAGGCATTGAGGATGGTAAGCATTGAGGATGCTAAGCATTGAGGATTCTAAGCCAAGCATTGAGTTTTCTAATCTTTGTTGTTTCTAAACATTAAGGCCACTTTTCAATCAGGATTGTAAGCATTAGGGTTGCTAAGCATTGAGGTTTCAGAGCAATAAAATTTCTAAGCAATGAGGATTCTGCGCATTGAGGTTTCTAAGCAATGCATGGAGGATGCTAAGCATTGAGGTTCCTATGCAGTGAGGATTCTGAGCTTTGAGGATTCTAAGCTAAGCATTGAGGATGCGAAGCATTGAGGATTCTAATTATTGAGGATTCTAAGCTATGCATGGAGGATTCTAAGCATTGAGGATTCTAAGCATTGAGGATTCTAAGCATTGAGGATTCTAAGCTAAGCATAGAGCATACTAAGGATTTAGGATGCTAAGCATTGAGGATTCTAAGCATTGAGGATTCTAAGCTATGCATTGAGGATTCTAAACATTGAGGATGTTAAGCATTGAGTATTCTAAGCATTGAGTTTTCTAAGCTAAGCATTGAGGATGCTAAGCATTGAGGATGCTAAGCATTGAGGATTCTAAGCATTGAGGATTCTAAGCATTGAGGATTCTAGGCATTTAGGATTCTAATCTAGGCATTGAGGATTCTAAGCATTGAGGATTCTAAGCCTTGAGGATTCTAAGCAATGAGGTTTCTAAGCTGAGCATGGAGGATTCTAAGTATTGAGGATGCTAAGCATTGAGGATGCTAAGCATTGAGGATGCTAAGCATTGAGGATGCTAAGCATTGAGGATTCTAAGCATTGAGGATTCTAAGTATTGAGGATTCTAAGCTAGGCATTGAGGATTCTAAGCATTGAAGTTTCTAAGCAAAGCATTCAGGTTTCTAAGCATTGAGGATGCTAAGCATTGAGGATGCTAAGCAATGAGGATGCTAAGCATTGAGGATGCTAAGCATTGAGGATTCTAAGCATTGAGGTTTCTAAGCTAAGCATTGAGGATGCGAGGCATTGAGGATTCTAACTATTGAGGATTCTAAGCAATGCATGGAGGATGCTAAGCATTGAGGATTCTAAGCATTGAGGATTCTAAGCTATGCATGGAAGATTCTAATCATTGAGGATTCTAAGCATAGAGGATTCTAAGCCAAGCATTGAGTTTTCTAATCTTTGAGGTTTCTAAGCATTAAGGCCTCTATGTATTGAGGTTTGTAAGCATTTGGGATGCTAAGCAATGACGTTTCAAACAATAAAATTTCTCAGCATTGAGGTTTGTAAGCATTGAGGATTCTAAGCATTGAGGATTCTAAGCTAAGCATAGAGCATACTAAGGATTGAGGATGCTAAGCATTGAGGATTCTAAGCATTGAGGATTCTAAGCTATGCATTGAGGATTCTAAACATTGAGGATGTTAAGCATTGAGGATTCTAAGCATTGAGTTTTCTAAGCTAAGCATTGAGGATGCTAAGCATTGAGGATTCTAAGTATTGAGGTTTCTATGCTAAGCATTGAGGATGCGAAGCATTGAGGATTCTAACTATTGAGGATTCTAAGCAATGCATGGAGGATTCTAAGCATTGAGGATTCTAAGCATTGAGGATTCTAAGCATTGAGGATTCTTAGCATTGAGGATGCTAAGCATTGAGGATGCTAAGCATTGAGGATGTTAAGCATTGAGGATGCTAAGCATTGAGGATTCTAAGCATAGAGCATACTAAGCATTGAGGATGCTAAGCATTGAGGATGCTAAGCATTGAGGATGCTAAGCATTGAGGATTCTAAGCATTGAGGATTCTAAGCATTGAGGATTCTAAGCTATGCATTGAGGATTCTAAACATTGAGGATGTTAAGCATTGAGAATTCTAAGCATTGAGGTTTCTAAGCTAAGCATTGAGGATTCTAAGCATTGAGGATTCTAAGCATTCAGGTTTCTAAGCAGTGAGGATTCTAAGCTAAGCACTTAGGATGCTAAGTATTGAGGTTTCTAAGCATTAAGTATTCTGTGCATTGAGGTTTCTAAGTATTGAGGATTCTAAGCACTGAGTTTTCTAAGCTAAGCATTGAGGATGCTAAGCATTGAGGATTCTAAGCATGGAGGATTCTAAGCATTGAGGATTCTAAGCTATGAGGATTCTAAGCCAAGCATTGAATTTTCTAATCTTTGAGGTTTCTAAGCATTAAGGCCTCTATGCATTGAGGTTTCTAAGCATTTGGGATGCTAAGCAATGAGGTTTCAAACAATAAAATTTCTCAGCATTGACGTTTGTAAGCATTGAGGATTCTAAGCATTGAGGATTCTAAGCTAAGCATAGAGCATACTAAGGATTGAGGATGCTAAGCCTTGAGGATTCTAAGCATTGAGGATTCTAAGCTATGCATTGAGGATTCTAAACATTGAGGATGTTAAGCATTGAGGATTTTAAGCATTGAGTTTTCTAAGCTAAGCATTGAGGATGCTAAGCATTGAGGATTCTAAGCATTGAGTATTCTAAGCATTGAGGATTCTAAGCATTGAGGATTCTAAGCATTTAGGATTCTAATCTAGGCATTGAGGATTCTAAGCATTGAGGATTCTAAGCATTGAGGATTCTAAGCATTGAGGTTTCTAAGCTAAGCATGGAGGATTCTAAGCATTGAGGATGCTAAGTATTGAGGATGCAAAGCATTGAGGATGCAAAGCATTGAGGATGCTAAGCATTGAGGATTCTAAGCATTGAGGATTCTAAGCATTGAGGATTCTAAGCATTGAGGTTTCTAAGCAAAGCATTGAGGTTTCTAAGCATTGAGGATGCTAAGCATTGAGGATGCTAAGCATTGAGGATTCTAAGCCAAGCATTGAGTTTTCTAATCTTTGTTGTTTCTAAACATTAAGGCCTCTATGCAATGAGGTTTGTAAGCATTAGGGTTGCTAAGCATTGAGGTTTCAGAGCAATAAAATTTCTAAGCAATGAGGATTCTGCGCATTGAGGTTTCTAAGCAATGCATGGAGGATGCTAAGCATTGAGGTTCCTAAGCAGTGAGGATTCTGAGCTTTGAGGATTCTAAGCTAAGCAATGAGGATGGTAAGCAATGAGGATGCTAAGCATTGAGGATGCTAAGCATTGAGGATTCTAAGCATTGAGGATTCTAAGCTAAGCATTGAGGATGCGAAGCATTGAGGATTCTAACTATTGAGGATTCTAAGCGATGCATGGAGGATGCTAAGCATTGAGGATTCTAAGCATTGAGGATTCTAAGCTATGCATGGAGGATTCTAAGCATTGAGGATTCTAAGCATTGAGGATTCTAAGCCAAGCATTGAGTTTTCTAATCTTTGAGGTTTCTAAGCATTAAGGCCTCTATGCATTGAGGTTTCCAAGCATTTGGGATGCTAAGCAATGAGGTTTCAAACAATAAAATTTCTCAGCATTGAGGTTTGTATGCATTGAGGATTCTAAGCATTGAGGATTCTAAGCTAAGCATAGAGCATACTAAGGATTGAGGATGCTAAGCATTGCGGATTCAAAGCATTGAGGATTCTAAGCTATGCATTGAGGATTCTAAGCATTGAGGATTCTAAGCATTGAGGATTCTAAGCATTGAGGATTCTAATCTAGGCATTGAGGATTCTAAGTATTGAGGATTCTAAGTATTGAGGATGCTAAGCATTGAGGAAGCTAAGGATTGAGGATGCTAAGCTAAGCATGGAGGATTCTAAGCATTGAGGATGCTATGTATTGAGGATGCTAAGCATTGAGGATGCTAAGCATTGAGGATGCTAAGCATTGAGGATTCTAAGCATTGAGGATTCTAAGCATTGAGGATTCTAAGCATTGAGGTTTCTAAGCTAAGCATGGAGGATTCTAAGCATTGAGGATGCTAAGTATTGAGGATGCTGTTGCATTAGGCGTGCACGAACACTCGGGATGTAACGCGATAGGCTTTCCCCTGCTCGGTTATGCATATGTAGAAGGAGTTATGCATATGTAGAAGGGGTGTAGACCACGTAGATAGCGGCTTATTTAAACCGCTAACACACACAATAAAACGCCATTTAGCTATTCACCATATTGGTGTGAACGTGTAGTTAAATGGGCCCCGGCTGGAGGAGGCCGGATTCGCGGAGGCTTAACCCTTGAATCCTAGCGTGAAAGGGACCACTGGTAACAAGTGGTGCCCCGTGTGAGGCCGTTAGGATTCAAGGCGTTGGACATCCTCTGCATGCCCGTCGGATTGAGAGAGTCTGTGAGGTCGGCGGCAGGCTACCGGCCGTAGGACCGTGGTTTCGGGGCCGAGCGAACTTCTTCGTCTCGGATCGACTATGGAGCAAGTCGTAAAGGTATTGCTTCAATTTTGTAAAGACCATGGTGGCAAGCGTGTTCCTTCTAAGAAGGACATCGCGGCCGTCATTAGATGCCTAGAAAAGGAGAGAGAGCTTTCCTCTCCTTGGGAGATTTTGGACCACAATAAGTGGGACTCTTTAACTTTTTCGCTCTGTGAACGCACAATGAATGAGCAGAAAGATGCTGAGCTCAAAACGTGGGGGTTGGTGCTTGGGGCGCTGAAAGCGGCTTGGAAAGAAGGGAAGACTGATGCTCGGCTTGGGGCTGCTTTGGGAATTGGGTCGGGAGGCTTTTTCTCTTGCAGATGTGAGGATTTGAAAGACAAAGACAAGGTGGCGCGAGCCATCCCGACCGCAGCCATCACTCCGGCTGAACAACAACCAGATGGCCCTGTGCAGCAGCATTCCACACATTCCACATCCTTATCTCTTGACCAGCAGAAGCCTTCCTCGGAGGCCCCATCACGGTATCCAAAGCAACCTGCGTTCCTTCGCCCATCCTTGGGGGTGGGGAAGGGGAGTGAGCAGGGGCGAGAGGATGGGTCCCTTCCTCGAGATGGGATGGGTTGTGGGTGTGGTTCCGCCCCGGGGGGCTGGGTGGATAGGCGTTACCAAGATAGAAGCCAATCCACATCAGCGGGGGCGGAGGCGGAGGCGTTCCTAGTCATCATAACCCTTCCCCAGGAGGGTGGGCTGCTCGTCCGCCTCTACCTGGGAGGAGGGGGAAGGGAGAAGAAGAGCGACCAAGTCACGGATTGGTCAAAGATAAGGGAGGCATTCCTTCTTGTCGTTAATTGGGGGTCCGGTCAGGGGGCCCTGGGCTCGAGTGGAGTCTCTGAAGCTGAAACAAGACCAGCTGATGAGAGACCCACGGCAGTCGGAGTCGGTTAAACTGCTGTTAACAACTTTGAGAAGTCTTTTTTCATCTATGCTTTTGTTTGTTGTGGTTGTGGATTGCGATTGATATCAGTCCTTGGATGTGTTAAAACTACACAATTTGGTCATGGCTTGAAGATTGGTGGTTTAAGTAACTTGTAACGTATCTTGGAATTTGGAAAGTTTTGTGTGTGCACCTCTTGGGGAAGTGAGAAAGTAATTTTTTGACGTCTGTGCTTCTCCAAGAAGTTTACTGCTTTTGAAAAACCTAGAAATATTTGCAGACCTTTTTTCAGGTCATCCTGGATTTCTGGTACTTCCTTCACAGTGATAATCATTCCTTTCTTTCACCTCTTTTTGTCAAACTGATTATGATTCACATGTAACTCCTCCATAGTGTTTCCAAATGAAATGAGCCAAGGGACCTATCTAATATCTGTTAGTTGTGGTTACAAAAGAAATCTATCATAAAGACCTTTGTACTTGTTTTTCAGTGTCAGTTCCAGCCCAATGGTATCAGTGGACAATAATCATCCTTAAAACTATGCTACTTAAGCAAAAAAAAAGAGGGAATAGAGATGGCACTTCCAGCAGGAAGGCTTGCTAAAATGACATATGTATTGAACTTTTAAATCAAGGATGTGATGATGGGCAACAACCTGTAGCCCTCACTTCATTTCAGTTAACAAGGAAAGAGTGAAAAGTCATGGAAAAAATATGATAATATTAAAGAATTTGGAATCAGGTTAATGGGAAGGCCCATTCCTGCTGATAACTTGGAGGAGAGCAAGAATGCTTAGGATAAACTGTATTGGTTATTGTCACTGTCTTTGTGATTGTTAAATGCAAATGGTATATGAAAATCTTAATGTTAAAGGGATGTGTAAACATGAATGCTATATGGAAGTGGAATTATTAATGTTATGTGCAACTGTAATTGAGGGTACGAATAGTGGAATTGTGAAAAACAAAAAACAGGAAAAAGGTTACAGAAGAACAGTGAGTTAAAATATCGAATGTGACCTGCTCTAGCCAGAGTTGTTTAAGTGCCAGCAAGAGAACGCAAACCCCCGCACTGCCCCCCCTCTCTGCCTACCCCCCTCCTCCGCCGCTTGTGAAAGTAAACAAATCGTTACTTCCGAATGGGGACAAAAGCAAAACATTGGGAGTGCAACTGCCCCTAGTTTAGTGTGAATCACTACCCCTGCTGGGACCCGAATTACAGACAAAGTAAGTGATAATTTGGTGTGGGTAGTAGAGGCCCGAGACAGGGATAAGAATGCAGCACCAGTTGCATTCAGAGTAACACAGACAGCTCAGCTGATTGAGCTTTGGTCATACGTGAACCCATGGTCTCTTGCCACTCACTCCAAACCGCCTCAGTTTTGGTGGGTTTTGCCAATGGCCTATATAGTATCTGCTCACACCCATGCCAGGTGCACAAGCTAGATATCCCGTGATCATGCCAAGATGGTCTGTCTGGCAGGAATTGTTACAATCTTTTGGTTTTCTCCCTCTTTGTCTGCAGACCTGTTTGCACCTCTGAAGGTCTCTTGCTAGTCCCAGCAAGAATGTCTTCATTTTCTCCCAATAATATACTCATTTAGGGAACTAGGGTAGAGGACTTGGACAAATTTGTTGATGGAGCTTGGAAATTGTATGGAGGGGGAATTGTGGTGGTGGAGTTGGGAGGAACGGTGGCAGCTTTACTAGAGCAGGTCCTGAAGATCCCAGGATGAGTTTTGCCCCCAGTGGGCTGAATGCAATGTGCACACAGCAGTGCGAAGATATTTGTTTTCTGGCAGATACAGGTGCATCTCACTCTGTACTGCACCAAGAATTACTACCCATAGATGATTTTTGTAACTATAGTAGGAGTAGGTCAACAAGAAAAGCTTACCAATTAAATAAAACAAAAAGAAGAAAGTTAAGGGTAAAACAAGTAACAATAGGAATAAGTAACTATAGCTGTAAATAACTTTCTCTGAGTAGTCTGTATTGTAGAGAGATCTAATATAGTGGTTTGTTAGCAAGAATTAAAACAGGAGAGAATCTGAGATGGGTGAGAAAGGCAAAGTGCACTTTGAAGCAGGGGATGCCCTGCAGGCACTGCCTATCACATTCACTACTATTGTGTTCCTTCTCTCTCCTTTTGGTGGTTTATCACCTCATAGTTGTTGATAAGTAATAATACATTAGCTTTGAAATTTCCATTTATAGAATTGTCTAAAATGAAAGCTGGAATCAGTGTGTATATGTCAACTCAAAAAATTATGACCTTACATGTAACCTTATGTTTAGTGCATTGTCAGTCAAGGTTTTGATTGAGTGATGATTATGTTAACATTTAAGTCCCCTGCAGCTCAGCGACACTGGGCCACTGCCATCGTGGTCCTTGGTGTGCCGCGACATATCAAGACAGACAATGGCTTGTACTTCATCTCGCAATCTACTCAAGAATGGCTTGAGCATTGGGGAATATCTCACTCGACAGGAATCCCTGGGAATTCCCAGGGGCAAGCAATTGTGGAAAGGGCCAACCATCTCCTGAAGGACAAGATACGTGTCCTTGGGGAGGGGGAAGGTCACAGAGGTAGGATCTTGGTAGCCCAGCAGGCGGATGTATTGGCGTAGCACATTATGCAATCAATCATTTTGAACGAAGAGGTTATGCCACAGTAAAGGATAGAGAATCAGGAAAAATTTTATGGGTCCCGTCAAGAAGAATAAAACCTGATGCAGTCATCACCCAAAAGGGCGGTCTGGGAGAAACGGAAAACTAATCGAAAGCTGAGAACTTTTTTTCAGGCATACTGTTTTACAGAATAGAGCTGCAATAGATTTCCTGCTGCTGACTCAAGGGCACAAGTGCAAGGACTTTGAAGGGTTGCTTACAACTTACGATGGAAAGAGTGCTTAATGAGAGAATGGAGTTCCAGCGGATATACAAGAAGCTTTGCGCAGAAGGATGAACTGTATAATATAACCAAAGATGCCTTGGACATACTGATTAGAACACCACTAACATTGTTAGACATTGCACCACTTATCTCTGCATGTTTTGTAACCTGTATACCTCACTTTATAGTTAATATGTAACAAAGTTTAAATTGTATAAGGACTAACACTTTCATATATTAGGATTAGGATCGGCGCTTGCGTTGTAACGGGGTATGGTTTTGTTAAGCATGGGGGGGGGGAGACGTTGCATTAGGCGTGCACGAACACTCGGGATGTAACGCGATAGGCCCTCCCCTGCTCGGTTATGCATATGTAGAAGGAGTTATGCATATGTAGAAGGGGTGTAGACGAAGTAGATAGCAGCTTATTTAAACCGCTAACACACACAATAAAACGCCATTTAGCTATTCACCATATTGGTGTGAACGTGTAGTTAAATGGGCCCCGGCTAGAGGAGGCCGGATTCGCGGAGGCTTAACCCTTGAATCCTAGCGTGAAAGGGACCACTGGTAACAGGATGCTAAGCATTGAGGATGCTAAGCATTGAGGATTCTAAGCATTGAGGATTCTAAGCATTGAGGATTCTAAGCATTTAGGATTCTAATCTAGGCATTGAGGATGCTAAGCATTGAGGATTCTAAGCCTTGAGGATTCTAAGCATTGAGGTTTCTAAGCTTTGCATGGAGGATTCTAAGTATTGAGGATGCTAAGCATAGAGGATTCTAAGCATTGAGGTTTCTAAGCTAAGCATTGAGGATGCGAGGCATTGAGGATTCTAACTATTGAGGATTCTAAGCAATGCATGGAGGATGCTAAGCATTGAGGATTCTAAGCATTGAGGATTCTAAGCATGGAGGATTCTAAGCATTGAGGATTCTAAGCATAGAGGATTCTAAGCCAAGCATTGAGTTTTCTAATCTTTGAGGTTTCTAAGCATTAAGGCCTCTATGCATTGAGGTTTGTAAGCATTTGGGATGCTAAGCAATGAGGTTTCAAACAATAAAATTTCTCAGCATTGAGGTTTGTATGCATTGAGGATTCTAAGCATTGAGGATTCTAAGCTAAGCATAGAGCATACTAAGGATTTAGGATACTAAGCATTGAGGATTCTAAGCATTGAGGATTCTAAGCAATGCATTGAGGATTCTAAACATTGAGGATGTTAAGCATTGAGGATTCTAAGCATTGAGTTTTCTAAGCTAAGCATTGAGGATGCTAAGCATTGAGGATTCTAAGCATTGAGGATTCTAAGCATTGAGGATTCTAAGCATTTAGGATTCTAATCTAGGCATTGAGGATTTTAAGCATTGAGGATTCTAAGCCTTGAGGATTCTAAGCATTGAGGTTTCTAAGCTGAGCATGGAGGATTCTAAGTATTGAGGATGCTAAGCATTGAGGATGCTAAGCATTGAGGATGCTAAGCATTGAGGATTCTAAGCATTGAGGATTCTAAGTATTGAGGATTCTAAGCTAGGCATTGAGGATTCTAAGCATTGAGGTTTCTAAGCAAAGCATTCAGGTTTCTAAGCAATGAGGATGCTAAGCATTGAGGATGCTAAGCATTGAGGATGCTAAGCATTGAGGATGCTAGGCAATGAGGATGCTAAGCATTGAGGATGCTAAGCATTGAGGATACTAAGCATTGAGGTTTCTAAGCTAAGCATTGAGGATGCGAAGCATTGAGGATTCTAACTATTGAGGATTCTAAGCAATGCATGGAGGATGCTAAGCATTGAGGATTCTAAGCATTGAGGATTCTAAGCTATGCATGGAAGATTCTAAGCATTGAGGATTCTAAGCATAGAGGATTCGAAGCCAAGCATTGAGTTTTCTAATCTTTGAGGTTTCTAAGTATTAAGGCCTCTATGCATTGAGGTTTGCAAGCATTTGGGATGCTAAGCAATGAGGTTTCAAACAATAAAATTTCTCAGCATTGAGGTTTGTAAGCATTGAGGATTCTAAGCATTGAGGATTCTAAGCTAAGCATAGAGCATACTAAGGATTGAGGATGCTAAGCATTGAGGTTTCTAAGGATTGGGTATTCTACGCATTGAGGATGCTAAGCACTGAGGATTCTAAGCATTGAGGTTTCTAAGCAGTGAGGATTCTAAGATAAGCACTGAGGATGCTAAGTATTGAGGTTTCTAAGCATTAAGGACTCTGTGCATTGAGGTTTCTAAGCATTGAGGATCCTGAGCTTTGAGGATTCTAAGCTAAGCATTGAGGATGCTAAGCATTGAGGATTCTAAGCATTGAGGATTCTAAGCATTGAGGATTCTAAGCATTTAAGACTTTAAGCATTGAGGTTTCTAAGCAATAAGGTTTCTCAGCATTGAGGATTCTAAGAAATGAGCATTCTACACATTGAAGATTTTACGCGTTGAGGATTATAAGCATTGAGGTTTCTAAGCAGTTAGGATTCTAAGCTAAGCACTGAGGATGCTAAGTATTGAGTTTTCTAAGCATTAAGGACTCTGTGCATTGAGGTTTCTAAGCATTGAGGATCCTGAGCATTGAGGATTCTAAGATATGCATTGAGGATGCTAAGCATTGAGGCTGTTAAGCATTGAGGATGCTAAGCATTGAGTTTTGTAAGCTAAGCATTGAGGATGCTAAGCATTGAGGATCCTAAGCATTGAGGATTCTAAGCATTGAGGATGCTAAGCATTGAGTTTTGTAAGCTAAGCATTGAGGATGCTAAGCATTGAGGATCCTAAGCATTGAGGATTCTAAGCATTGAGGATTCTAAGCATTGAGGATTCTAAGCATTGAGGATTCTAAGCATTGAAAATTCTAATCTAGGCACTGAGGATTCTAAGCATTGAGGATTCTAAGCATTGAGGTTTCTAAGCAAAGCTTTGAGGATTCTAAGCATTGAGGATTCTAAGCATTGAGGATGCTAAGCATTGAGGATGCTAAGCATTGAGGATTCTAAGCATTGAGGATTCTAAGCATTGTGGATGCTAAGCATTGAGGATTCTAAGCATTGAGGATTCTAATCTAGGCATTGAGGATTCTAAGCATTGAGGATTCTAAGCATTGAGGTTTCTAAGCAAAGCATTGAGGATTCTAAGCATTGAGGATGCTAAGCATTGAGGATGCTAAGCATTGAGGATTCTAGGCATTGAGGATGCTAAGCATTGAGGATGCTAAGCATTGAGGATGCTAAGCATTGAGGATTCTAAGCCAAGCATTGAGTTTTCTAATCTTTGTTGTTTCTAAACATTAAGGCCTCTATGCAATGAGATTTGTAAGCATTAGGGTTGCTAAGCATTGAGGTTTCAGAGCAATAAAATTTCTAAGCAATGAGGATTCTGCGCATTGAGGTTTCTAAGCAATGCATGGAGGATGCTAAGCATTGAGGTTCCTATGCAGTGAGGATTCTGAGCTTTGAGGATTCTAAGCTAAGCAATGAGGATGCTAAGCAATGAGGATGCTAAGCAATGAGGATGCTAAGCAATGAGGATGCTAAGCATTGAGGATGCTAAGCATTGAGGTTTCTAAGCTAAGCATTGAGGATGCGAAGCATTGAGGATTCTAACTATTGAGGATTCTAAGCTATGCATGGAGGATTCTAAGCATTGAGGATTCTAAGCATTGAGGATTCTAAGCCAAGCATTGAGTTTTCTAATCTTTGAGGTTTCTAAGTATAAGGGCCTCTATGATCTGAGGTTTGTAAGCATTTGGGATGCTAAGCAATGAGGTTTCAAACAATAAAATTTCTCAGCATTGAGGTTTGTAAGCATTGAGGATTCTAAGCATTGAGGATTCTAAGCTAAGCATAGAGCATACTAAGGATTTAGGATGCTAAGCATTGAGGATTCTAAGCATTGAGGATTCTAAGCTATGCATTGAGGATTCTAAACATTGAGGATGTTAAGCATTGAGGATTCTAAGCATTGAGTTTTCTAAGCTAAGCATTGAGGATGCTAAGCATTGAGGATTCTAAGCATTGAGGATTCTAAGCATTGAGGATTCTAAGCATTTAGGATTCTAATCTAGGCATTGAGGATTCTAAGCATTGAGGATTCTAAGCCTTGAGGATTCTAAGCATTGAGGTTTCTAAGCTGAGCATGGAGGATTCTAAGTATTGAGGATGCTAAGCATTGAGGATGCTAAGCATTGAGGATGCTAAGCATTGAGGATTCTAAGCATTGAGGATTCCAAGCATTGAGGATTCTAAGTATTGAGGATTCTAAGCTAGGCATTGAGGATTCCAAGCATTGAGGTTTCTAAGCAAAGCATTCAGGTTTCTAAGCATTGAGGATGCTAAGCATTGAGGATGCTAAGCATTGAGGATGCTAAGCAATGAGGATTCTAAGCTATGCATGGAAGATTCTAAGCATTGAGGATTCTAAGCCAAGCATTGAGTTTTCTAATCTTTGAGGTTTCTAAGCATTAAGGCCTCTATGTATTGAGGTTTGTAAGCATTTGGGATGCTAAGCAATGACGTTTCAAACAATAAAATTTCTCAGCATTGAGGTTTGTAAGCATTGAGGATTCTAAGCATTGAGGATTCTAAGCTAAGCATAGAGCATACTAAGGATTGAGGATGCTAAGCATTGAGGATTCTAAGCATTGAGGATTCTAAACTATGCATTGAGGATTCTAAACATTGAGGATGTTAAGCATTGAGGATTCTAAGCATTGAGTTTTCTAAGCTAAGCATTGAGGATGCTAAGCATTGAGGATTCTAAGCATTGAAGATTCTAAGCATTGAGGATTCTAAGCATTGAGGATTCTAAGCATTGAGGATTCTAATCTAGGCATTGAGGATTCTAAGCATTGAGAATTCTAAGCATTGAGGATTCTAAGCATTGAGGTTTCTAAGCTAAGCATGGAGGATTCTAAGCATTGAGGATGCTAAGTATTGAGGATGCTAAGCATTGAGGATGCTAAGCATTGAGGATGCTAAGCATTGAGGTTTCTGAGCATTGAGGATTCTAAGCATTGAGGATTCTAAGCATTGAGGATTCTAAGCTAGGCATTGAGGATTCTAAGCATTGTGGATTCTAAGCATTGAGGTTTCTAAGCAAAGCATTGAGGATGCTAAGCATTGAGGATGCTAAGCATTGAGGATGCTAAGCATTGAGGATTCTAAGCATTGAGGATGCTAAGCATTGAGGATGCTAAGCATTGAGGATGCTAAGCATTGAGGATGCTAAGGATTGAGGATTCTAAGCTATGTAATGAGGATGATAAGCATTGAGGATGCTAAGCGTTGAGGATTCTATGCATTGAGGTTCTAAGCATTGAGGATTCTAAGCATTGATGATTCTAAGCATTGAGGATTCTAAGCACTGAGGATTCTAAGCTATGTAATGAGGATGCTAAGCATTGAGGATTCTAAGTATTGAGGTTTCTATGCTAAGCATTGAGGATGCGAAGCATTGAGGATTCTAACTATTGAGGATTCTAAGCAATGCATGGAGGGTTCTAAGCATTGAGGATGCTAAGCATTGAGGATTCTAAGCATTGAGGATTCTAAGCGTTTAGGATTCTAATCTAGGCATTGAGGATTCTAAGCATTGAGGATTCTAAGCCTTGAGGATTCTAAGCATTGAGGTTTCTAAGCTGAGCATGGAGGATTCTAAGTAATGAGGATGCTAAGCAATGAGTATGCTAAGCATTGAGGATGCTAAGCATTCTAAGCATTGAGGATTCTAAGCATTGAGGATTCTAAGCATTGAGGATTCTAACCATTGAGGATTCTAAGCATTGAGTTTTCTAAGCAAAGCATTGAGGATGCTAAGCATTGAGGACGCTAAGCATTGAGGACGCTAAGCATTGAGGATGCTAAGCATTGAGGATGCTAAGCATTGAGGATTCTAAGCTAAGCAATGAGGATGCTAAGCAATGAGGATGCTAAGCAATGAGGATGCTAAGCAATGAGGATGCTAAGCATTGAGGATTCTCAGCTATGTAATGAGGATGCTAAGCATTGAGGATTCTAAGTATTGAGGTTTCTAAGCTAAGCATTGAGGATGCGAAGCATTGAGGATTCTAACTATTGAGGATTCTAAGCAATGCATGGAGGATTCTAAGCACTGAGGATTCTAAGCTATGAGGATTCTAAGCCAAGCATTGAATTTTCTAATCTTTGAGGTTAATAAGCATTAAGGACTCTATGCATTGAGGTTTGTAAGCATTGAGGATTCTAAGCAATGAGGTTTCAAACAATGAAATTTCTCAGCATTGACGTTTGTAAGCATTGAGGATTCTAAGCACTGAGGATTCTTAGCTAAGCATAGAGCATACTAAGGATTGAGTATGCTAAGCATTGAGGTTTCTAAGCATTGGGGATTCTACGCGTTGAGGATGCTAAGCAATGAGGATTCTAAGCATTGAGGTTTCTAAGCAGTGAGGATTCTAAGCTAAGCACTGAGGATGCTAATTATTGAGGTTTCTAAGCATTAAGGACTCTGTGCATTGAGGTTTCTAAGCATTGAGGATCCTGAGCTTTGAGGATTCTAAGCGAAGCATTGAGGATGCTAAGCATTGAGGATTCTAAACATTGAGGATGCTAAGCATTGAGGATTCTAAGCATTGAGGACTCTAAGCATTGAGGATTCTAATCTAGGCATTGAGGATTCTAAGCATTGAGGATTCAAAGCATTGAGGTTTCTAAGCAAAGCATTGAGGATTCTAAGCATTGAGGATGCTAAGCATTGAGGATGCTAAGCATTGAGGATGCTAAGCATTGAGGTTGCTAAGCTTTTAGGATGCTAAGCATTGAGGATGCTAAGCATTGAGGACGCTAAGCATTGAGGACGCTAAGCATTGAGGATGCTAAGCATTGAGGATGCTAAGCATTGAGGATTCTAAGCTAAGCAATGAGGATGCTAAGCAATGAGGATGCTAAGCAATGAGGATGCTAAGCATTGAGGATTCTAAGCTATGTAATGAGGATGCTAAGCATTGAGGATTCTAAGTATTGAGGTTTCTAAGCTAAGCATTGAGGATGCGAAGCATTGAGGATTCTAACTATTGAGGATTCTAAGCAATGCATGGAGGATTCTAAGCACTGTGGATTCTAAGCTATGAGGATTCTAAGCCAAGCATTGAATTTTCTAATCTTTGAGGTTTCTAAGCATTAAGGCCTCTATGCACTGAGGTTTGAAAGCATTAGGGATGCTAAGCATTGTGGTTTCAGAGCAATAAAATTTCTAAGCAATGGGGATTCTACGCATAGAGGTTTCTAAGCAATGCATGGAGGATGCTAAGCATTGAGGTTCCTAAGCAGTGAGGATTCTGAGCTTTGAGGATTCTAAGCTAAGCAATGAGGATGCTAAGCATTGAGGATTCTAAGAGAAGCATGGAGGATGCTATGCATTGAGGATTCTAAGCATTGAGGATTCTAAGCAAAGCATTCAGGATGCTAAGCATTGAGGATGCTAAGCATTGAGGATGCTAACCATTAAGTATTCTAAGCATTGAGGATGCTAAGCATTGAGGATTCTAAGCATTGAGGATGCTAAGCATTGAGGATTCTAGGCATTGAGGATGCTAAGCATTGAGGATGCTAAGCATTGAGGATTATAAGCATTGAGGATGCTAAGCATTGAGGATTCTAAGCATTGAGGATGCTAAGCATTGAGGATGCTAAGCATTGAGGATTCTAAGCATTGAGGATGCTAAGCATTGAGGATGCTATGCATTGAGGTTTCTAAGGACCGAGGATTCTAAGCTAAGCATTGAGGATGCTAAGCATTGAGGATGCTAAGCATTGAGGATGGTAAGCATTGAGGATGCTAAGCATAGAGGATGCTAAGCATTGAGGATTCTAAGCATTGAGGATTCTAAGCTATGTAATGAGGATGTTAAGCATTGAGGATTCTAACTATTGAGGATTCTAAGCAATGCATGGAGGATTCTAAGCATTGAGGATTCTAAGCATTGAGGATGCTAAGCATTGATGATGCTAAGCATTGAGGATTCTAAGCATTGAGGATGCTAAGCATTGAGGATTCTAAGCATTGAGGTTTCTAAGCACCGAGGATTCTAAGCTAAGCATTGAGGATGCTAAGCATTGAGGATGCTAAGCACTGAGGATGCTAAGCATTGTAATGAGGATGCTAAGCATTGAGGATTCTAAGCTTTGTAATGAGGATGCTAAGCATTGAGGATTCTAAGTATTGAGGTTTCTAAGGTAAGCACTGAGGATGCGAAGCATTGAGGATTCTAAGCTATGTAATGAGGATGCTAAGCATTGAGGATTCTAAGTATTGAGGTTTCTAAGCTAAGCATTGAGGATGCGAAGCATTGAGGATTCTAACTATTGAGGATTCTAAGCAATGCATGGAGGATTCTAAGCATTGAGGTTTCTAAGCATTGAGGAATCTAAGCCAAGCACTGAGTTTTCTAATCTTTGAGGTTTCTAAGCCTTAAGGCCTCTATGCATTGAGGTTTGTAAGCATTGAGGATTCTAAGCAATGAGGTTTCAAACAATAAAATTTCTCAGCATTGAGGTTTGTAAGCATTGAGGATTCTAAGCATTGAGGATTCTAAGCTAAGCATAGAGCATACTAAGGATTGAGGATGCTAAGCATTGAGGTTTCTAAGGATTGGGTATTCTACGCATTGAGGATGCTAAGCACTGAGGATTCTAAGCATTGAGGTTTCTAAGCAGTGAGGATTCTAAGATAAGCACTGAGGATGCTAAGTATTGAGGTTTCTAAGCATTAAGGACTCTGTGCATTGAGGTTTCTAAGCATTGAGGATCCTGAGCTTTGAGGATTCTAAGCTAAGCATTGAGGATGCTAAGCATTGAGGATTCTAAGCATTGAGGATTCTAAGCATTGAGGATTCTAAGCATTTAAGACTTTAAGCATTGAGGTTTCTAAGCAATAAGGTTTCTCAGCATTGAGGATTCTAAGAAATGAGCATTCTACACATTGAAGATTTTACGCGTTGAGGATTCTAAGCATTGAGGATTCTAAGCTATGCATTGAGGATTCTAAGCATTTAGGACTTTATGCATTGAGGTTTCTAAGCAATAAGGTTTCTCAGCATTGAGGATTCTAAGAAATGAGCATTCTACACATTGAAGATTTTACGCGTTGAGGTTTCTAAGCATTGAGGATTCTAAGGTATGCATTGAGGATGCTAAGCAATGAGGATGCTAAGCATTGTGGATTCTATGTATTGAGGATTCTAAGCATTAAGTACTCTAAGCATTGAGGTCTCTAAGCTTTAAGGTCTCTATGCATTGAGGTTTGTAAGCATTGAGGATTCTAAGCCAAGCATTGAGTTTTCTAATCTTTGAGGTTTCTAAGCATTAAGGTCTCTATGCATTGAGGTTTGTAAGCATTAGGGATGCTAAGCATTGAGGTTTCCAAGGAATAAAATTTCTCAGCGTTGAGGATTCTAAGCAATCAGGATTCTAGGCATTGAGGTTTCTAAGCAGTGCATGGAGGATGCTAAGCATTGAGGATTTTATGCATTGAGGATTCTAAGCTAAGCATAGTGCATACTAAGGTTTGAGGATGCTAAGCATTGAGGTTTCTAAGCATTGGGGATTCTACGCATTGAGGATGCTAAGCACTGAGGATTATAAGCGTTGAGGTTTCTATGCAGTGAGGATTCTAAGCTAAGCTCTGAGGATGCTAAGTATTGAGGTTTCTAAGCATTAAGGACTCTGTGCATTGAGGTTTTTAAGCATTGAGGATCCTGAGCTTTGAGGATTCTAAGCTAAGCATTGAGGATGCTAATCGTTGAGGATGCTAAGCATTGAGGATTCTAAGCTATGCATGGAGGATTCTAAGCATTGAACATTGTAAGCATTGAGGATTCTAAGCCAAGCATTGAGTTTTCTAATCTTTAAGGTTTCTAAGCATTAAGGCCTCTATGCATTGAGGTTTGTAAGCATTTGGGATGCTAAGCAATGAGGTTTCAAACAATAAAATTTCTCATCATTGAGGTTTGTAAGCAATGAGGATTGTAAGCATTGAGGATTCTAAGCTTAGCATAGAGCATACTAAGGATTGAGGATGCTAAGCATTGAGGTTTCTAAGCAGTGAGGATTCTAAGCTAAGCACTGAGGATGCGAAGTATTGAGGTTTCTAAGCATTAAGGACTCTGTGCATTGAGGTTTCTAAGCATTGAGGATTCTAAGCATTGAGGATTCTAAGCATTGAGGATTCTAAGCATTGAGGTTTCTAAGCTAAGCATTGAGGATTCTAAGCATTGAGGATTCTAAGCATTGAGGATTCTAAGCATTGAGGATTTTAAGCATTGAGGATGCTAAGCATTGACGATGCTAAGCATTGACGATGCTAAGCATTGAGGATTCTAAGCTTTGTAATGAGGATGCTAAGCATTGAGGATGCTAAGCATTGAGGATTCTATGCATTGAGGATTCTAAGCTTTGAGGATTCTAAGCATTGAGGATTCTAAGCATTGAGGTTTCTAAGTATCGAGGATTCTAAGCACTGAGGTTTATAAGCATTGAGGTTTCTAAGCATTGAGGATTCTAAGCATTGAGGATTCTAAGCATTGAGGATTCTAAGCTAAGCATTGAGGATTCTAAGCATTGCGGATTCTAAGCATTGAGGATTCTAAGCTAGGCATTGAGGATTCTAAGCATTGAGGATTCTAAGCATTGAGGATTCTAAGCATTGAGGATTCTAGGCATTGAGGATTCTAAGCATTGAGGATTCTAAGCTAAGCATTGAGTATTCTAAGCATTGAGGATTGTTAGCATTGAGGATTCTAAGAATTGAGGATTCTAAGCATTGAGGATTCTAAGCATTGAGGATGCTAAGCCTTGAGGATTCTAAGCATTGAGGATTCTAAGCATTGAGGTTACTAAGCTAAGCATTGAGGATGCTAAGCATTGAGGATGCTAAGCATTGACGATTCTAAGCATTGAGGATGCTAAGCATTGAGGATTCTAAGCAATGAGGATTCTAAGCATTGAGGTTTCTAAGCTAAGCTTTGAGGATTCTAAGCATTGAGTATGCTAAGCATTGAGGTTTCTAAGCATTGAGGATTCTAAGCATTGAGGATTCTAAGCATTGAGGATTCTAAGCATTGAGGATTCTAAGCTAAGCATTGAGGATTCTAAGCATTGAGGATTCTAAGCATTGAGGATTCTAAGCTAGGCATTGAGGATTCTAAGCATTGAGGATTCTAAGCATTGAGGATTCTAAGCATTGAGGATTCTAGGCATTGAGGATTCTAAGCATTGAGGATTCTAAGCTAAGCATTGAGGATTCTAAGAATTGAGGATTGTTAGCATTGAGGATTCTAAGCATTGAGGATTCTAAGCATTGAGGATTCTAAGCATTGAGGATTCTAAGCATTGATGATTCTAAGCTAGGCATTGAGGATTCTAAGCATTGAGGTTTCTAAGCTAAGCATTGAGGATGCTAAGCATTGAGGATGCTAAGCATTGACGATTCTAAGCATTGAGGATGCTAAGCATTGAGGATTCTAAGCAATGAGGATTCTAAGTATTGAGGTTTCTAAGCTAAGCTTTGAGGATGCTAAGCATTGAGGATTCTAAGCATTGCGGATTCTAAGCATTGCGGATTCTAAGCATTGAGGATTCTAAGCATTGAGGATGCTAAGCATTGAGGATGCTAAGCACTGAGGATTCTAAGCATTGCGGATTCTAAGCATTGCGGATTCTAAGCATTGAGGATTCTAAGCATTGAGGATGGTAAGCATTCAGGATTCTAAGCATTGCGGATTCTAAGCATTGCGGATTCTAAGCATTGAGGATGCTAAGCATTGAGGATGCTAAACATTGAGGATGCTAAGCATTGAGGATTCTAAGCTATGTAATGAGGATGATAAGCATTGAGGATGCTAAGCGTTGAGGATTCTATGCATTGAGGATTCTAAGCATTGAGGATTCTAAGCATTGATGATTCTAAGCATTGAGGTTTCTAAGCATTGAGGATTCTAAGCATTGAGGATTCTAAGCATTGAGGATTCTGAGCATTGAGGATTCTAAGCTAAGCATTGAGGATTCTAAGCATTGAGGATTCTAAGCAAGGCACTGAGGATTCTAAGCTAGGCATTGAGGATTCTAAGCATTGAGGATTTTAAGCATTGAGGATTCTAAGCATTGAGGTTTCTAAGGTAAGCATTGAGGATTCTAAGCATTGAGGATTCTTAGCATTGAGGATTCTAAGCATTGAGGATTCTAAGCATTGAGGAGTCTAAGCATTGAGGATTCTAAGCATTGAGGATTCTAATCATTGAGGATTCTAAGCTAGGCATTGAGGATTCTAAGCATTGAGGATGCTAAGCATTGAGGATTCTAAGCATTGAGGTTTCTGAGCTAAGCATTGAGGATTCTAAGCATTGAGGATTCTAAGCATTGAGGATTCTAAGCATTGAGGATGCTAAGCATTGAGGATGCTAAGCATTGAGGATGCTTTAGCATTGAGGATTCTAAGCATTGAGGATTCTAAGCATTGAGGATGCTAAGCATTGAGGATTCTAAGCATTGAGGTTTCTAAGCATTGGGGATTCTACGCATTGAGGATGCTAAGCACTGAGGATTATAAGCGTTGAGGTTTCTATGCAGTGAGGATTCTAAGCTAAGCTCTGAGGATGCTAAGTATTGAGGTTTCTAAGCATTAAGGACTCTGTGCATTGAGGTTTCTAAGCATTGAGGATCCTGAGCTTTGAGGATTCTAAGCTAAGCATTGAGGATGCTAAGCATTGAGGATTCTAAGCATTGAGGATTCTAAGCATTGAGGATTCTAAGCATTTAAGACTTTAAGCATTGAGGTTTCTAAGCAATAAGGTTTCTCAGCATTGAGGATTCTAAGAAATGAGCATTCTACACATTGAAGATTTTACGCGTTGAGGATTCTAAGCATTGAGGATTCTAAGCTATGCATTGAGGATTCTAAGCATTTAGGACTTTATGCATTGAGGTTTCTAAGCAATAAGGTTTCTCAGCATTGAGGATTCTAAGAAATGAGCATTCTACACATTGAAGATTTTACGCGTTGAGGTTTCTAAGCATTGAGGATTCTAAGGTATGCATTGAGGATGCTAAGCAATGAGGATGCTAAGCATTGTGGATTCTATGTATTGAGGATTCTAAGCATTAAGTACTCTAAGCATTGAGGTCTCTAAGCTTTAAGGTCTCTATGCATTGAGGTTTGTAAGCATTGAGGATTCTAAGCCAAGCATTGAGTTTTCTAATCTTTGAGGTTTCTAAGCATTAAGGCCTCTATGCATTGAGGTTTGTAAGCATTAGGGATGCTAAGCATTGAGGTTTCCAAGGAATAAAATTTCTCAGCGTTGAGGATTCTAAGCAATCAGGATTCTAGGCATTGAGGTTTCTAAGCAGTGCATGGAGGATGCTAAGCATTGAGGATTTTATGCATTGAGGATTCTAAGCTAAGCATAGTGCATACTAAGGTTTGAGGATGCTAAGCATTGAGGTTTCTAAGCATTGGGGATTCTACGCATTGAGGATGCTAAGCACTGAGGATTATAAGCGTTGAGGTTTCTATGCAGTGAGGATTCTAAGCTAAGCTCTGAGGATGGTAAGTATTGAGGTTTCTAAGCATTAAGGACTCTGTGCATTGAGGTTTTTAAGCATTGAGGATCCTGAGCTTTGAGGATTCTAAGCTAAGCATTGAGGATGCTAATCGTTGAGGATGCTAAGCATTGAGGATTCTAAGCTATGCATGGAGGATTCTAAGCATTGAACATTGTAAGCATTGAGGATTCTAAGCCAAGCATTGAGTTTTCTAATCTTTAAGGTTTCTAAGCATTAAGGCCTCTATGCATTGAGGTTTGTAAGCATTTGGGATGCTAAGCAATGAGGTTTCAAACAATAAAATTTCTCATCATTGAGGTTTGTAAGCAATGAGGATTGTAAGCATTGAGGATTCTAAGCTTAGCATAGAGCATACTAAGGATTGAGGATGCTAAGCATTGAGGTTTCTAAGCAGTGAGGATTCTAAGCTAAGCACTGAGGATGCGAAGTATTGAGGTTTCTAAGCATTAAGGACTCTGTGCATTGAGGTTTCTAAGCATTGAGGATTCTAAGCATTGAGGATTCTAAGCATTGAGGATTCTAAGCATTGAGGTTTCTAAGCTAAGCATTGAGGATTCTAAGCATTGAGGATTCTAAGCATTGAGGATTCTAAGCATTGAGGATTTTAAGCATTGAGGATGCTAAGCATTGACGATGCTAAGCATTGACGATGCTAAGCATTGAGGATTCTAAGCTTTGTAATGAGGATGCTAAGCATTGAGGATGCTAAGCATTGAGGATTCTATGCATTGAGGATTCTAAGCTTTGAGGATTCTAAGCATTGAGGATTCTAAGCATTGAGGTTTCTAAGTATCGAGGATTCTAAGCACTGAGGTTTATAAGCATTGAGGTTTCTAAGCATTGAGGATTCTAAGCATTGAGGATTCTAAGCATTGAGGATTCTAAGCTAAGCATTGAGGATTCTAAGCATTGCGGATTCTAAGCATTGAGGATTCTAAGCTAGGCATTGAGGATTCTAAGCATTGAGGATTCTAAGCATTGAGGATTCTAAGCATTGAGGATTCTAGGCATTGAGGATTCTAAGCATTGAGGATTCTAAGCTAAGCATTGAGTATTCTAAGCATTGAGGATTGTTAGCATTGAGGATTCTAAGAATTGAGGATTCTAAGCATTGAGGATTCTAAGCATTGAGGATGCTAAGCCTTGAGGATTCTAAGCATTGAGGATTCTAAGCATTGAGGTTACTAAGCTAAGCATTGAGGATGCTAAGCATTGAGGATGCTAAGCATTGACGATTCTAAGCATTGAGGATGCTAAGCATTGAGGATTCTAAGCAATGAGGATTCTAAGCATTGAGGTTTCTAAGCTAAGCTTTGAGGATTCTAAGCATTGAGTATGCTAAGCATTGAGGTTTCTAAGCATTGAGGATTCTAAGCATTGAGGATTCTAAGCATTGAGGATTCTAAGCATTGAGGATTCTAAGCTAAGCATTGAGGATTCTAAGCATTGAGGATTCTAAGCATTGAGGATTCTAAGCTAGGCATTGAGGATTCTAAGCATTGAGGATTCTAAGCATTGAGGATTCTAAGCATTGAGGATTCTAGGCATTGAGGATTCTAAGCATTGAGGATTCTAAGCTAAGCATTGAGGATTCTAAGAATTGAGGATTGTTAGCATTGAGGATTCTAAGCATTGAGGATTCTAAGCATTGAGGATTCTAAGCATTGAGGATTCTAAGCATTGATGATTCTAAGCTAGGCATTGAGGATTCTAAGCATTGAGGTTTCTAAGCTAAGCATTGAGGATGCTAAGCATTGAGGATGCTAAGCATTGACGATTCTAAGCATTGAGGATGCTAAGCATTGAGGATTCTAAGCAATGAGGATTCTAAGTATTGAGGTTTCTAAGCTAAGCTTTGAGGATGCTAAGCATTGAGGATTCTAAGCATTGCGGATTCTAAGCATTGCGGATTCTAAGCATTGAGGATTCTAAGCATTGAGGATGCTAAGCATTGAGGATGCTAAGCACTGAGGATTCTAAGCATTGCGGATTCTAAGCATTGCGGATTCTAAGCATTGAGGATTCTAAGCATTGAGGATGGTAAGCATTCAGGATTCTAAGCATTGCGGATTCTAAGCATTGCGGATTCTAAGCATTGAGGATGCTAAGCATTGAGGATGCTAAACATTGAGGATGCTAAGCATTGAGGATTCTAAGCTATGTAATGAGGATGATAAGCATTGAGGATGCTAAGCGTTGAGGATTCTATGCATTGAGGATTCTAAGCATTGAGGATTCTAAGCATTGATGATTCTAAGCATTGAGGTTTCTAAGCATTGAGGATTCTAAGCATTGAGGATTCTAAGCATTGAGGATTCTGAGCATTGAGGATTCTAAGCTAAGCATTGAGGATTCTAAGCATTGAGGATTCTAAGCAAGGCACTGAGGATTCTAAGCTAGGCATTGAGGATTCTAAGCATTGAGGATTTTAAGCATTGAGGATTCTAAGCATTGAGGTTTCTAAGGTAAGCATTGAGGATTCTAAGCATTGAGGATTCTTAGCATTGAGGATTCTAAGCATTGAGGATTCTAAGCATTGAGGAGTCTAAGCATTGAGGATTCTAAGCATTGAGGATTCTAATCATTGAGGATTCTAAGCTAGGCATTGAGGATTCTAAGCATTGAGGATGCTAAGCATTGAGGATTCTAAGCATTGAGGTTTCTGAGCTAAGCATTGAGGATTCTAAGCATTGAGGATTCTAAGCATTGAGGATTCTAAGCATTGAGGATGCTAAGCATTGAGGATGCTAAGCATTGAGGATGCTTTAGCATTGAGGATTCTAAGCATTGAGGATTCTAAGCATTGAGGATGCTAAGCATTGAGGATTCTAAGCATTGAGGTTTCTAAGCATTGGGGATTCTACGCATTGAGGATGCTAAGCACTGAGGATTATAAGCGTTGAGGTTTCTATGCAGTGAGGATTCTAAGCTAAGCTCTGAGGATGCTAAGTATTGAGGTTTCTAAGCATTAAGGACTCTGTGCATTGAGGTTTTTAAGCATTGAGGATCCTGAGCTTTGAGGTTTCTAAGCTAAGCATTGAGGATGCGAAGCATTGAGGATTCTAACTATTGAGGATTCTAAGCTATGCATGGAGGATTCTAAGCATTGAGGATTCTAAGCATTGAGGATTCTAAGCCAAGCATTGAGTTTTCTAATCTTTGAGGTTTCTAAGTATAAGGGCCTCTATGATCTGAGGTTTGTAAGCATTTGGGATGCTAAGCAATGAGGTTTCAAACAATAAAATTTCTCAGCATTGAGGTTTGTAAGCATTGAGGATTCTAAGCATTGAGGATTCTAAGCTAAGCATAGAGCATACTAAGGATTTAGGATGCTAAGCATTGAGGATTCTAAGCATTGAGGATTCTAAGCTATGCATTGAGGATTCTAAACATTGAGGATGTTAAGCATTGAGGATTCTAAGCATTGAGTTTTCTAAGCTAAGCATTGAGGATGCTAAGCATTGAGGATTCTAAGCATTGAGGATTCTAAGCATTGAGGATTCTAAGCATTTAGGATTCTAATCTAGGCATTGAGGATTCTAAGCATTGAGGATTCTAAGCCTTGAGGATTCTAAGCATTGAGGTTTCTAAGCTGAGCATGGAGGATTCTAAGTATTGAGGATGCTATGCATTGAGGATGCTAAGCATTGAGGATGCTAAGCATTGAGGATTCTAAGCATTGAGGATTCCAAGCATTGAGGATTCTAAGTATTGAGGATTCTAAGCTAGGCATTGAGGATTCCAAGCATTGAGGTTTCTAAGCAAAGCATTCAGGTTTCTAAGCATTGAGGATGCTAAGCATTGAGGATGCTAAGCATTGAGGATGCTAAGCAATGAGGATTCTAAGCTATGCATGGAAGATTCTAAGCATTGAGGATTCTAAGCCAAGCATTGAGTTTTCTAATCTTTGAGGTTTCTAAGCATTAAGGCCTCTATGTATTGAGGTTTGTAAGCATTTGGGATGCTAAGCAATGACGTTTCAAACAATAAAATTTCTCAGCATTGAGGTTTGTAAGCATTGAGGATTCTAAGCATTGAGGATTCTAAGCTAAGCATAGAGCATACTAAGGATTGAGGATGCTAAGCATTGAGGATTCTAAGCATTGAGGATTCTAAGTTATGCATTGAGGATTCTAAACATTGAGGATGTTAAGCATTGAGGATTCTAAGCATTGAGTTTTCTAAGCTAAGCATTGAGGATGCTAAGCATTGAGGATTCTAAGCATTGAAGATTCTAAGCATTGAGGATTCTAAGCATTGAGGATTCTAAGCATTGAGGATTCTAATCTAGGCATTGAGGATTCTAAGCATTGAGAATTCTAAGCATTGAGGATTCTAAGCATTGAGGTTTCTAAGCTAAGCATGGAGGATTCTAAGCATTGAGGATGCTAAGTATTGAGGATGCTAAGCATTGAGGATGCTAAGCATTGAGGATGCTAAGCATTGAGGATTCTAAGCATTGAGGATTCTAAGCATTGAGGATTCTAAGCTAGGCATTGAGGATTCTAAGCATTGTGGATTCTAAGCATTGAGGTTTCTAAGCAAAGCATTGAGGATGCTAAGCATTGAGGATGCTAAGCATTGAGGATGCTAAGCATTGAGGATTCTAAGCATTGAGGATGCTAAGCATTGAGGATGCTAAGCATTGAGGATGCTAAGCATTGAGGATGCTAAGGATTGAGGATTCTAAGCTATGTAATGAGGATGATAAGCATTGAGGATGCTAAGCGTTGAGGATTCTATGCATTGAGGATTCTAAGCATTGAGGATTCTAAGCATTGATGATTCTAAGCATTGAGGATTCTAAGCATTGAGGATTCTAAGCTATGTAATGAGGATGCTAAGCATTGAGGATTCTAAGTATTGAGGTTTCTATGCTAAGCATTGAGGATGCGAAGCATTGAGGATTCTAACTATTGAGGATTCTAAGCAATGCATGGAGGGTTCTAAGCATTGAGGATGCTAAGCATTGAGGATTCTAAGCATTGAGGATTCTAAGCGTTTAGGATTCTAATCTAGGCATTGAGGATTCTAAGCATTGAGGATTCTAAGCCTTGAGGATTCTAAGCATTGAGGTTTCTAAGCTGAGCATGGAGGATTCTAAGTAATGAGGATGCTAAGCAATGAGTATGCTAAGCATTGAGGATGCTAAGCATTCTAAGCATTGAGGATTCTAAGCATTGAGGATTCTAAGCATTGAGGATTCTAACCATTGAGGATTCTAAGCATTGAGTTTTCTAAGCAAAGCATTGAGGATGCTAAGCATTGAGGACGCTAAGCATTGAGGACGCTAAGCATTGAGGATGCTAAGCATTGAGGATGCTAAGCATTGAGGATTCTAAGCTAAGCAATGAGGATGCTAAGCAATGAGGATGCTAAGCAATGAGGATGCTAAGCAATGAGGATGCTAAGCATTGAGGATTCTCAGCTATGTAATGAGGATGCTAAGCATTGAGGATTCTAAGTATTGAGGTTTCTAAGCTAAGCATTGAGGATGCGAAGCATTGAGGATTCTAACTATTGAGGATTCTAAGCAATGCATGGAGGATTCTAAGCAGTGAGGATTCTAAGCTATGAGGATTCTAAGCCAAGCATTGAATTTTCTAATCTTTGAGGTTAATAAGCATTAAGGACTCTATGCATTGAGGTTTGTAAGCATTGAGGATTCTAAGCAATGAGGTTTCAAACAATGAAATTTCTCAGCATTGACGTTTGTAAGCATTGAGGATTCTAAGCACTGAGGATTCTTAGCTAAGCATAGAGCATACTAAGGATTGAGTATGCTAAGCATTGAGGTTTCTAAGCATTGGGGATTCTACGCGTTGAGGATGCTAAGCAATGAGGATTCTAAGCATTGAGGTTTCTAAGCAGTGAGGATTCTAAGCTAAGCACTGAGGATGCTAATTATTGAGGTTTCTAAGCATTAAGGACTCTGTGCATTGAGGTTTCTAAGCATTGAGGATCCTGAGCTTTGAGGATTCTAAGCGAAGCATTGAGGATGCTAAGCATTGAGGATTCTAAACATTGAGGATGCTAAGCATTGAGGATTCTAAGCATTGAGGACTCTAAGCATTGAGGATTCTAATCTAGGCATTGAGGATTCTAAGCATTGAGGATTCAAGGCATTGAGGTTTCTAAGCAAAGCATTGAGGATTCTAAGCATTGAGGATGCTAAGCATTGAGGATGCTAAGCATTGAGGATGCTAAGCATTGAGGTTGCTAAGCTTTTAGGATGCTAAGCATTGAGGATGCTAAGCATTGAAAACGCTAAGCATTGAGGACGCTAAGCATTGAGGATGCTAAGCATTGAGGATGCAAAGCATTGAGGATTCTAAGCTAAGCAATGAGGATGCTAAGCAATGAGGATGCTAAGCAATGAGGATGCTAAGCATTGAGGATTCTAAGCTATGTAATGAGGATGCTAAGCATTGAGGATTCTAAGTATTGAGGTTTCTAAGCTAAGCATTGAGGATGCGAAGCATTGAGGATTCTAACTATTGAGGATTCTAAGCAATGCATGGAGGATTCTAAGCACTGTGGATTCTAAGCTATGAGGATTCTAAGCCAAGCATTGAATTTTCTAATCTTTGAGGTTTCTAAGCATTAAGGCCTCTATGCACTGAGGTTTGAAAGCATTAGGGATGCTAAGCATTGAGGTTTCAGAGCAATAAAATTTCTAAGCAATGGGGATTCTACGCATATAGGTTTCTAAGCAATGCATGGAGGATGCTAAGCATTGAGGTTCCTAAGCAGTGAGGATTCTGAGCTTTGAGGATTCTAAGCTAAGCAATGAGGATGCTAAGCATTGAGGATTCTAAGAGAGGCATGGAGGATGCTATGCATTGAGGATTCTAAGCATTGAGGATTCTAAGCAAAGCATTGAGGATGCTAAGCATTGAGGATGCTAAGCATTGAGGATGCTAACCATTAAGTATTCTAAGCATTGAGGATGCTAAGCATTGAGGATTCTAAGCATTGAGGATGCTAAGCATTGAGGATGCTAGGCATTGAGGATGCTAAGCATTGAGGATGCTAAGCATTGAGGATTATAAGCATTGAGGATTATAAGCTTTGAGGATGCTAAGCACTGAGGATTCTAAGCATTGAGGATGCTAAGCATTGAGGATGCTAAGCATTGAGGATTCTAAGCATTGAGGATGCTAAGCATTGAGGATGCTAAGCATTGAGGTTTCTAAGGACCGAGGATTCTAAGCTAAGCAATGAGGATGCTAAGCATTGAGGATGGTAAGCATTGAGGATGCTAAGCATAGAGGATGCTAAGCATTGAGGATTCTAAGCATTGAGGATTCTAAGCTATGTAATGAGGATGTTAAGCATTGAGGATTCTAACTATTGAGGATTCTAAGCAATGCATGGATGATTCTAAGCATTGAGGATTCTAAGCATTGAGGATGCTAAGCATTGATGATGCTAAGCATTGAGGATTCTAAGCATTGAGGATGCTAAGCATTGAGGATGCTAAGCATTGAGGTTTCTAAGCACCGAGGATTCTAAGCTAAGCATTGAGGATGCTAAGCATTGAGGATGCTAAGCATTGAGGATGCTAAGCATTGAGGATTCTAAGCATTGAGGATTCTAAGCTTTGTAATGAGGATGCTAAGCATTGAGGATTCTAAGTATTGAGGTTTCTAAGCTAAGCACTGAGGATGCGAAGCATTGAGGATTCTAAGCTATGTAATGAGGATGCTAAGCATTGAGGATTCTAAGTATTGAGGTTTCTAAGCTAAGCATTTAGGATGCGAAGCATTGAGGATTCTAACTATTGAGGATTCTAAGCAATGCATGGAGGATTCTAAGCATTGAGGATTCTAAGCATTGAGGAATCTAAGCCCAGCATTGAGTTTTCTAATCTTTGAGGTTTCTAAGCATTAAGGCCTCTATGCATTGAGGTTTGTAAGCATTGAGGATTCTAAGCAATGAGGTTTCAAACAATAAAATTTCTCAGCATTGAGGTTTGTAAGCATTGAGGATTCTAAGCATTGAGGATTCTAAGCTAAGCATAGAGCATACTAAGGATTGAGGATGCTAAGCATTGAGGTTTCTAAGGATTGGGTATTCTACGCATTGAGGATGCTAAGCACTGAGGATTCTAAGCATTGAGGTTTCTAAGCAGTGAGGATTCTAAGATAAGCACTGAGGATGCTAAGTATTGAGGTTTCTAAGCATTAAGGACTCTGTGCATTGAGGTTTCTAAGCATTGAGGATCCTGAGCTTTGAGGATTCTAAGCTAAGCATTGAGGATGCTAAGCATTGAGGATTCTAAGCATTGAGGATTCTAAGCATTGAGGATTCTAAGCATTTAAGACTTTAAGCATTGAGGTTTCTAAGCAATAAGGTTTCTCAGCATTGAGGATTCTAAGAAATGAGCATTCTACACATTGAAGATTTTACGCGTTGAGGATTCTAAGCATTGAGGATTCTAAGCTATGCATTGAGGATTCTAAGCATTTAGGAATTTAAGCATTGAGGTTTCTAAGCAATAAGGTTTCTCAGCATTGAGGATTCTAAGAAATGAGCATTCTACACATTGAAGATTTTACGCGTTGAGGTTTCTAAGCATTGAGGATTCTAAGGTATGCATTGAGGATGCTAAGCAATGAGGATGCTAAGCATTGTGGATTCTATGTATTGAGGATTCTAAGCATTAAGTACTCTAAGCATTGAGGTCTCTAAGCTTTAAGGTCTCTATGCATTGAGGTTTGTAAGCATTGAGGATTCTAAGCCAAGCATTGAGTTTTCTAATCTTTGAGGTTTCTAAGCATTAAGGCCTCTATGCATTGAGGTTTGTAAGCATTAGGGATGCTAAGCATTGAGGTTTCCAAGGAATAAAATTTCTCAGCGTTGAGGATTCTAAGCAATCAGGATTCTAGGCATTGAGGTTTCTAAGCAGTGCATGGAGGATGCTAAGCATTGAGGATTTTATGCATTGAGGATTCTAAGCTAAGCATAGTGCATACTAAGGTTTGAGGATGCTAAGCATTGAGGTTTCTAAGCATTGGGGATTCTACGCATTGAGGATGCTAAGCACTGAGGATTATAAGCGTTGAGGTTTCTATGCAGTGAGGATTCTAAGCTAAGCTCTGAGGATGCTAAGTATTGAGGTTTCTAAGCATTAAGGACTCTGTGCATTGAGGTTTTTAAGCATTGAGGATCCTGAGCTTTGAGGATTCTAAGCTAAGCATTGAGGATGCTAATCGTTGAGGATGCTAAGCATTGAGGATTCTAAGCTATGCATGGAGGATTCTAAGCATTGAACATTGTAAGCATTGAGGATTCTAAGCCAAGCATTGAGTTTTCTAATCTTTAAGGTTTCTAAGCATTAAGGCCTCTATGCATTGAGGTTTGTAAGCATTTGGGATGCTAAGCAATGAGGTTTCAAACAATAAAATTTCTCATCATTGAGGTTTGTAAGCAATGAGGATTGTAAGCATTGAGGATTCTAAGCTTAGCATAGAGCATACTAAGGATTGAGGATGCTAAGCATTGAGGTTTCTAAGCAGTGAGGATTCTAAGCTAAGCACTGAGGATGCGAAGTATTGAGGTTTCTAAGCATTAAGGACTCTGTGCATTGAGGTTTCTAAGCATTGAGGATTCTAAGCATTGAGGATTCTAAGCATTGAGGATTCTAAGCATTGAGGATTCTAAGCATTGAGGTTTCTAAGCTAAGCATTGAGGATTCTAAGCATTGAGGATTCTAAGCATTGAGGATTCTAAGCATTGAGGATTTTAAGCATTGAGGATGCTAAGCATTGACGATGCTAAGCATTGAGGATGCTAAGCATTGAGGATTCTAAGCTTTGTAATGAGGATGCTAAGCATTGAGGATGCTAAGCATTGAGGATTCTATGCATTGAGGATTCTAAGCTTTGAGGATTCTAAGCATTGAGGATTCTAAGCATTGAGGTTTCTAAGTATCGAGGATTCTAAGCATTGAGGTTTATAAGCATTGAGGTTTCTAAGCATTGAGGATTCTAAGCATTGAGGATTCTAAGCATTGAGGATTCTAAGCTAAGCATTGAGGATTCTAAGCATTGCGGATTCTAAGCATTGAGGATTCTAAGCTAGGCATTGAGGATTCTAAGCATTGAGGATTCTAAGCATTGAGGATTCTAAGCATTGAGGATTCTAGGCTTTGAGGATTCTAAGCATTGAGGATTCTAAGCTAAGCATTGAGTATTCTAAGCATTGAGGATTGTTAGCATTGAGGATTCTAAGAATTGAGGATTCTAAGCATTGAGGATTCTAAGCATTGAGGATGCTAAGCCTTGAGGATTCTAAGCATTGAGGATTCTAAGCATTGAGGTTACTAAGCTAAGCATTGAGGATGCTAAGCATTGAGGATGCTAAGCATTGACGATTCTAAGCATTGAGGATGCTAAGCATTGAGGATTCTAAGCAATGAGGATTCTAAGCATTGAGGTTTCTAAGCTAAGCTTTGAGGATTCTAAGCATTGAGTATGCTAAGCATTGAGGTTTCTAAGCATTGAGGATTCTAAGCATTGAGGATTCTAAGCATTGAGGATTCTAAGCATTGAGGATTCTAAGCTAAGCATTGAGGATTCTAAGCATTGAGGATTCTAAGCATTGAGGATTCTAAGCTAGGCATTGAGGATTCTAAGCATTGAGGATTCTAAGCATTGAGGATTCTAAGCATTGAGGATTCTAGGCATTGAGGATTCTAAGCATTGAGGATTCTAAGCTAAGCATTGAGGATTCTAAGAATTGAGGATTGTTAGCATTGAGGATTCTAAGCATTGAGGATTCTAAGCATTGAGGATTCTAAGCATTGATGATTCTAAGCTAGGCATTGAGGATTCTAAGGATTGAGGTTTCTAAGCTAAGCATTGAGGATGCTAAGCATTGAGGATGCTAAGCATTGTCGATTCTAAGCATTGAGGATGCTAAGCATTGAGGATTCTAAGCAATGAGGATTCTAAGCATTGAGGTTTCTAAGCTAAGCTTTGAGGATGCTAAGCATTGAGGATTCTAAGCATTGCGGATTCTAAGCATTGCGGATTCTAAGCATTGAGGATTCTAAGCATTGAGGATTCTAAGCATTGAGGATGCTAAGCATTGAGGATGCTAAGCACTGAGGATTCTAAGCATTGCGGATTCTAAGCATTGCGGATTCTAAGCATTGAGGATTCTAAGCATTGAGGTTTTTAAGCATTGAGGATTCTAAGCATTGAGGATTCTAAGCATTGAGGATGCTAAGCATTGACGATTCTAAGCATTGAGGATGCTAAGCATTCAGGATTCTAAGCATTGCGGATTCTAAGCATTGCGGATTCTAAGCATTGAGGATGCTAAGCATTGAGGATGCTAAACATTGAGGATGCTAAGCATTGAGGATTCTAAGCTATGTAATGAGGATGATAAGCATTGAGGATGCTAAGCGTTGAGGATTCTATGCATTGAGGATTCTAAGCATTGAGGATTCTAAGCATTGATGATTCTAAGCATTGAGGTTTCTAAGCATTGAGGATTCTAAGCATTGAGGATTCTAAGCATTGAGGATTCTGAGCATTGAGGATTCTAAGCTAAGCATTGAGGATTCTAAGCATTGAGGATTCTAAGCAAGGCACTGAGGATTCTAAGCTAGGCATTGAGGATTCTAAGCATTGACGATTTTAAGCATTGAGGATTCTAAGCATTGAGGTTTCTAAGGTAAGCATTGAGGATTCTAAGCATTGAGGATTCTTAGCATTGAGGATTCTAAGCATTGAGGATTCTAAGCATTGAGGAGTCTAAGCATTGAGGATTCTAAGCATTGAGGATTCTAATCATTGAGGATTGTAAGCTAGGCATTGAGGATTCTAAGCATTGAGGATGCTAAGCATTGAGGATTCTAAGCATTGAGGTTTCTGAGCTAAGCATTAAGGATTCTAAGCATTGAGGATTCTAAGCATTGAGGATTCTAAGCATTGAGGATGCTAAGCATTGAGGATGCTAAGCATTGAGGATGCTTTAGCATTGAGGATTCTAAGCATTGAGGATTCTAAGCATTGAGGATGCTAAGCATTGAGGATGCTAAGCATTGAGAATGCTAAGCATTGAGGATTCTAAGCATTGAGGTTTCTAAGCATTGGGGATTCTACGCATTGAGGATGCTAAGCACTGAGGATTATAAGCGTTGAGGTTTCTATGCAGTGAGGATTCTAAGCTAAGCTCTGAGGATGCTAAGTATTGAGGTTTCTAAGCATTAAGGACTCTGTGCATTGAGGTTTTTAAGCATTGAGGATCCTGAGCTTTGAGGATTCTAAGCTAAGCATTGAGGATGCTAATCGTTGAGGATGCTAAGCATTGAGGATTCTAAGCTATGCATGGAGGATTCTAAGCATTGAACATTGTAAGCATTGAGGATTCTAAGCCAAGCATTGAGTTTTCTAATCTTTAAGGTTTCTAAGCATTAAGGCCTCTATGCATTGAGGTTTGTAAGCATTTGGGATGCTAAGCAATGAGGTTTCAAACAATAAAATTTCTCATCATTGAGGTTTGTAAGCAATGAGGATTGTAAGCATTGAGGATTCTAAGCTTAGCATAGAGCATACTAAGGATTGAGGATGCTAAGCATTGAGGTTTCTAAGCAGTGAGGATTCTAAGCTAAGCACTGAGGATGCGAAGTATTGAGGTTTCTAAGCATTAAGGACTCTGTGCATTGAGGTTTCTAAGCATTGAGGATTCTAAGCATTGAGGATTCTAAGCATTGAGGATTCTAAGCATTGAGGTTTCTAAGCTAAGCATTGAGGATTCTAAGCATTGAGGATTCTAAGCATTGAGGATTCTAAGCATTGAGGATTTTAAGCATTGAGGATGCTAAGCATTGACGATGCTAAGCATTGACGATACTAAGCATTGAGGATTCTAAGCTTTGTAATGAGGATGCTAAGCATTGAGGATGCTAAGCATTGAGGATTCTATGCATTGAGGATTCTGAGCTTTGAGGATTCTAAGCATTGAGGATTCTAAGCATTGAGGTTTCTAAGTATCGAGGATTCTAAGCATTGAGGTTTATAAGCATTGAGGTTTCTAAGCATTGAGGATTCTAAGCATTGAGGATTCTAAGCATTGAGGATTCTAAGCTAAGCATTGAGGATTCTAAGCATTGCGGATTCTAAGCATTGAGGATTCTAAGCTAGGCATTGAGGATTCTAAGCATTGAGGATTCTAAGCATTGAGGATTCTAAGCATTGAGGATTCTAGGCATTGAGGATTCTAAGCATTGAGGATTCTAAGCTAAGCATTGAGTATTCTAAGCATTGAGGATTGTTAGCATTGAGGATTCTAAGAATTGAGGATTCTAAGCATTGAGGATTCTAAGCATTGAGGATGCTAAGCCTTGAGGATTCTAAGCATTGAGGATTCTAAGCATTGAGGTTACTAAGCTAAGCATTGAGGATGCTAAGCATTGAGGATGCTAAGCATTGACGATTCTAAGCATTGAGGATGCTAAGCATTGAGGATTCTAAGCAATGAGGATTCTAAGCATTGAGGTTTCTAAGCTAAGCTTTGAGGATTCTAAGCATTGAGTATGCTAAGCATTGAGGTTTCTAAGCATTGAGGATTCTAAGCATTGAGGATTCTAAGCATTGAGGATTCTAAGCATTGAGGATTCTAAGCTAAGCATTGAGGATTCTAAGCATTGAGGATTCTAAGCATTGAGGATTCTAAGCTAGGCATTGAGGATTCTAAGCATTGAGGATTCTAAGCATTGAGGATTCTAAGCATTGAGGATTCTAGGCATGGAGGATTCTAAGCATTGAGGATTCTAAGCTAAGCATTGAGGATTCTAAGAATTGAGGATTGTTAGCATTGAGGATTCTAAGCATTGAGGATTCTAAGCATTGAGGATTCTAAGCATTGATGATTCTAAGCTAGGCATTGAGGATTCTAAGCATTGAGGTTTCTAAGCTAAGCATTGAGGATGCTAAGCATTGAGGATGCTAAGCATTGTCGATTCTAAGCATTGAGGATGCTAAGCATTGAGGATTCTAAGCAATGAGGATTCTAAGCATTGAGGTTTCTAAGCTAAGCTTTGAGGATGCTAAGCATTGAGGATTCTAAGCATTGCGGATTCTAAGCATTGCGGATTCTAAGCATTGAGGATTCTAAGCATTGAGGATGCTAAGCATTGAGGATGCTAAGCATTGAGGATGCTAAGCACTGAGGATTCTAAGCATTGCGGATTCTAAGCATTGCGGATTCTAAGCATTGAGGATTCTAAGCATTGAGGTTTCTAAGCATTGAGGATTCTAAGCATTGAGGATTCTAAGCATTGAGGATGCTAAGCATTGACGATTCTAAGCATTGAGGATGCTAAGCATTCAGGATTCTAAGCATTGCGGATTCTAAGCATTGCGGATTCTAAGCATTGAGGATGCTAAGCATTGAGGATGCTAAACATTGAGGATGCTAAGCATTGAGGATTCTAAGCTATGTAATGAGGATGATAAGCATTGAGGATGCTAAGCGTTGAGGATTCTATGCATTGAGGATTCTAAGCATTGAGGATTCTAAGCATTGATGATTCTAAGCATTGAGGTTTCTAAGCATTGAGGATTCTAAGCATTGAGGATTCTAAGCATTGAGGATTCTGAGCATTGAGGATTCTAAGCTAAGCATTGAGGATTCTAAGCATTGAGGATTCTAAGCAAGGCACTGAGGATTCTAAGCTAGGCATTGAGGATTCTAAGCATTGACGATTTTAAGCATTGAGGATTCTAAGCATTGAGGTTTCTAAGGTAAGCATTGAGGATTCTAAGCATTGAGGATTCTTAGCATTGAGGATTCTAAGCATTGAGGATTCTAAGCATTGAGGAGTCTAAGCATTGAGGATTCTAAGCATTGAGGATTCTAATCATTGAGGATTCTAAGCTAGGCATTGAGGATTCTAAGCATTGAGGATGCTAAGCATTGAGGATTCTAAGCATTGAGGTTTCTGAGCTAAGCATTGAGGATTCTAAGCATTGAGGATTCTAAGCATTGAGGATTCTAAGCATTGAGGATGCTAAGCATTGAGGATGCTAAGCATTGAGGATGCTTTAGCATTGAGGATTCTAAGCATTGAGGATTCTAAGCATTGAGGATGCTAAGCATTGAGGATGCTAAGCATTGAGAATGCTAAGCATTGAGGATTCTAAGCATTGAGGTTTCTAAGCATTGGGGATTCTACGCATTGAGGATGCTAAGCACTGAGGATTATAAGCGTTGAGGTTTCTATGCAGTGAGGATTCTAAGCTAAGCTCTGAGGATGCTAAGTATTGAGGTTTCTAAGCATTAAGGACTCTGTGCATTGAGGTTTTTAAGCATTGAGGATCCTGAGCTTTGAGGATTCTAAGCTAAGCATTGAGGATGCTAATCGTTGAGGATGCTAAGCATTGAGGATTCTAAGCTATGCATGGAGGATTCTAAGCATTGAACATTGTAAGCATTGAGGATTCTAAGCCAAGCATTGAGTTTTCTAATCTTTAAGGTTTCTAAGCATTAAGGCCTCTATGCATTGAGGTTTGTAAGCATTTGGGATGCTAAGCAATGAGGTTTCAAACAATAAAATTTCTCATTATTGAGGTTTGTAAGAAATGAGGATTGTAAGCATTGAGGATTCTAAGCTTAGCATAGAGCATACTAAGGATTGAGGATGCTAAGCATTGAGGTTTCTAAGCAGTGAGGATTCTAAGCTAAGCACTGAGGATGCGAAGTATTGAGGTTTCTAAGCATTAAGGACTCTGTGCATTGAGGTTTCTAAGCATTGAGGATTCTAAGCATTGAGGATTCTAAGCATTGAGGTTTCTAAGCTAAGCATTGAGGATTCTAAGCATTGAGGATTCTAAGCATTGAGGATTCTAAGCATTGAGGATTTTAAGCATTGAGGATGCTAAGCATTGACGATGCTAAGCATTGACGATGCTAAGCATTGACGATGCCAAGCATTGAGGATTCTAAGCTATGTAATGAGGATGCTAAGCATTGAGGATGCTAAGCATTGAGGATTCTATGCATTGAGGATTCTAAGCTTTGAGGTTTCTAAGCATTGAGGATTCTAAGCATTGAGGTTTCTAAGTATCGAGGATTCTAAGCATTGAGGTTTATAAGCATTGAGGTTTCTAAGCATTGAGGATTCTAAGCATTGAGGATTCTAAGCATTGAGGATTCTAAGCTAAGCATTGAGGATTCTAAGCATTGCGGATTCTAAGCATTGAGGATTCTAAGCTAGGCATTGAGGATTCTAAGCATTGAGGATTCTAAGCATTGATGATTCTAAGCATTGAGGTTTCTAAGCATTGAGGATTCTAAGCATTGAGGATTCTAAGCATTGAGGATTCTGAGCATTGAGGATTCTAAGCTAAGCATTGAGGATTCTAAGCATTGAGGATTCTAAGCAAGGCACTGAGGATTCTAAGCTAGGCATTGAGGATTCTAAGCATTGACGATTTTAAGCATTGAGGATTCTAAGCATTGAGGTTTCTAAGGTAAGCATTGAGGATTCTAAGCATTGAGGATTCTTAGCATTGAGGATTCTAAGCATTGAGGATTCTAAGCATTGAGGAGTCTAAGCATTGAGGATTCTAAGCATTGAGGATTCTAATCATTGAGGATTCTAAGCTAAGCATTGAGGATTCTAAGCATTGAGGATGCTAAGCATTGAGGATTCTAAGCATTGAGGTTTCTGAGCTAAGCATTGAGGATTCTAAGCATTGAGGATTCTAAGCATTGAGGATTCTAAGCATTGAGGATGCTAAGCATTGAGGATGCTAAGCATTGAGGATGCTTTAGCATTGAGGATTCTAAGCATTGAGGATTCTAAGCATTGAGGATGCTAAGCATTGAGGATGCTAAGCATTGAGAATGCTAAGCATTGAGGATTCTAAGCATTGAGGTTTCTAAGCATTGGGGATTCTACGCATTGAGGATGCTAAGCACTGAGGATTATAAGCGTTGAGGTTTCTATGCAGTGAGGATTCTAAGCTAAGCTCTGAGGATGCTAAGTATTGAGGTTTCTAAGCATTAAGGACTCTGTGCATTGAGGTTTTTAAGCATTGAGGATCCTGAGCTTTGAGGATTCTAAGCTAAGCATTGAGGATGCTAATCGTTGAGGATGCTAAGCATTGAGGATTCTAAGCTATGCATGGAGGATTCTAAGCATTGAACATTGTAAGCATTGAGGATTCTAAGCCAAGCATTGAGTTTTCTAATCTTTAAGGTTTCTAAGCATTAAGGCCTCTATGCATTGAGGTTTGTAAGCATTTGGGATGCTAAGCAATGAGGTTTCAAACAATAAAATTTCTCATTATTGAGGTTTGTAAGAAATGAGGATTGTAAGCATTGAGGATTCTAAGCTTAGCATAGAGCATACTAAGGATTGAGGATGCTAAGCATTGAGGTTTCTAAGCAGTGAGGATTCTAAGCTAAGCACTGAGGATGCGAAGTATTGAGGTTTCTAAGCATTAAGGACTCTGTGCATTGAGGTTTCTAAGCATTGAGGATTCTAAGCATTGAGGATTCTAAGCATTGAGGTTTCTAAGCTAAGCATTGAGGATTCTAAGCATTGAGGATTCTAAGCATTGAGGATTCTAAGCATTGAGGATTTTAAGCATTGAGGATGCTAAGCATTGACGATGCTAAGCATTGACGATGCTAAGCATTGACGATGCCAAGCATTGAGGATTCTAAGCTATGTAATGAGGATGCTAAGCATTGAGGATGCTAAGCATTGAGGATTCTATGCATTGAGGATTCTAAGCTTTGAGGTTTCTAAGCATTGAGGATTCTAAGCATTGAGGTTTCTAAGTATCGAGGATTCTAAGCATTGAGGTTTATAAGCATTGAGGTTTCTAAGCATTGAGGATTCTAAGCATTGAGGATTCTAAGCATTGAGGATTCTAAGCTAAGCATTGAGGATTCTAAGCATTGCGGATTCTAAGCATTGAGGATTCTAAGCTAGGCATTGAGGATTCTAAGCATTGAGGATTCTAAGCATTGAGGATTCTAAGCATTGAGGATTCTAGGCATTGAGGATTCTAAGTATTGAGGATTCTAAGCTAAGCATTGAGTATTCTAAGCATTGAGGATTGTTAGCATTGAGGATTCTAAGAATTGAGGATTCTAAGCATTGAGGATTCTAAGCATTGAGGATGCTAAGCCTTGAGGATTCTAAGCATTGAGGATTCTAAGCATTGAGGTTACTAAGCTAAGCATTGAGGATGCTAAGCATTGAGGATGCTAAGCATTGACGATTCTAAGCATTGAGGATGCTAAGCATTGAGGATTCTAAGCATTGAGGATTCTAAGCAATGAGGATTCTAAGCATTGAGGTTTCTAAGCTAAGCTTTGAGGATTCTAAGCATTGAGGATGCTAAGCATTGAGGTTTCTAAGCATTGAGGATTCTAAGCATTGAGGATTCTAAGCATTGAGGATTCTAAGCATTGAGGATTCTAAGCTAAGCATTGAGGATTCTAAGCATTGAGGATTCTAAGCATTGAGGATTCTAAGCTAGGCATTGAGGATTCTAAGCATTGAGGATTCTAAGCATTGAGGATTCTAAGCATTGAGGATTCTAGGCATGGAGGATTCTAAGCATTGAGGATTCTAAGCTAAGCATTGAGGATTCTAAGCATTGAGGATTGTTAGCATTGAGGATTCTAAGCATTGAGGATTCTAAGCATTGAGGATTCTAAGCATTGAGGATTGTATGCATTGATGATTCTAAGCTAGGCATTGAGGATTCTAAGCATTGAGGTTTCTAAGCTAAGCATTGAGGATGCTAAGCATTGAGGATGCTAAGCATTGACGATTCTAAGCATTGAGGATGCTAAGCATTGAGGATTCTAAGCATTGAGGTTTCTAAGCTAAGCTTTGAGGATGCTAAGCATTGAGGATTCTAAGCATTGCGGATTCTAAGCATTGCGGATTCTAAGCATTGAGGATTCTAAGCATTGCGGATTCTAAGCATTGCGGATTCTAAGCATTGAGGATTCTAAGCATTGAGGTTTCTAAGCATTGAGGATTCTAAGCATTGAGGATTCTAAGCATTGAGGATGCTAAGCATTCAGGATTCTAAGCATTGCGGATTCTAAGCATTGCGGATTCTAAGTATTGAGGATGCTAAGCATTGAGGATGCTAAACATTGAGGATGCTAAGGATTGAGGATTCTAAGCTATGTAATGAGGATGATAAGCATTGAGGATGCTAAGCGTTGAGGATTCTATGCATTGAGGATTCTAAGCATTGAGGATTCTAAGCATTGATGATTCTAAGCATTGAGGTTTCTAAGCATTGAGGATTCTAAGCATTGAGGATTCTAAGCATTGAGGATTCTAAGCATTGAGGATTCTAAGCTAAGCATTGAGGATTCTAAGCATTGAGGATTCTAAGCAAGGCACTGAGGATTCTAAGCTAGGCATTGAGGATTCTAAGCATTGAGGATTTTAAGCATTGAGGATTCTAAGCATTGAGGTTTCTAAGGTAAGCATTGAGGATTCTAAGCATTGAGGATTCTTAGCATTGAGGATTCTAAGCATTGAGGATTCTAAGCATTGAGGAGTCTAAGCATTGAGGATTCTAAGCATTGAGGATTCTAATCATTGAGGATTCTATGCTAGGCATTGAGGATTCTAAGCATTGAGGATGCTAAGCATTGAGGATTCTAAGCATTGAGGTTTCTGAGCTAAGCATTGAGGATTCTAAGCATTGAGGATTCTAAGCATTGAGGATTCTAAGCATTGAGGATTCTAAGCATTGAGGATGCTAAGCATTGAGGATGCTTTAGCATTGAGGATTCTAAGCATTGAGGATGCTAAGCATTGAGGATGCTAAGCATTGAGGATGCTTTAGCATTGAGGATTCTAAGCATTGAGGATTCTAAGCATTGAAGATGCTAAGCATTGAGGATGCTAAGCATTGAGAATGCTAAGCATTGAGGATGCTAAGCATTGACGATTCTAAGCATTGAGGATTCTAAGCATTGAGGATGCTAAGAAATGAAGATGCTAAGCATTGAGGATGCTAAGCATTGAGGATGCTAAGCAATGAGGATTCTAAGCATTGAGGTTTCTAAGGTAAGCTTTGAGGATTCTAAGCATTGAGGATTCTAAGCATTGAGGATTCTAAGCACTGAGGATTCTAAGCATTGAGGATTCTAAGCTAAGCATTGAGGATTCTAAGCATTGAGGATTCTAAGCATTGAGGATTCTAAGCTAGGCATTGAGGATTCTAAGCATTGAGGATTGTAAGCATTGAGGATTCTAAGCATTGAGGATTCTAGGCATTGAGGATTCTAAGCATTGAGGATTCTAAGCTAAGCATTGAGGATTCTAAGCATGGAGGATTGTAAGCATTGAGGATTCTAAGAATTGAGGATTCTAAGCATTGAGGATTCTAAGCATTGAGGATTCTAAGCATTGAGGATTCTAAGCATTGATGATTCTAAGCTAGGCATTTAGGATTCTAAGCATTGAGGTTTCTAAGCTAAGCATTGAGGATGCTAAGCATTGAGGATGCTAAGCATTGAGGATTCTAAGCATTGAGGATTCTAAGCAATGAGGATTCTAAGCATTGAGGTTTCTAAGCTAAGCTTTGAGGATGCTAAGCATTGAGGATTCTAAGCATTGCGGATTCTAAGCATTGCGGATTCTAAGCATTGAGGATTCTAAGCATTGAGGATTCTAAGCATTGAGGATGCTAAGCATTGAGGATGCTAAGTATTGAGGATGCTAAGCATTCAGGATTCTAAGCATTGCGGATTCTAAGCATTGCGGATTCTAAGCATTGAGGATGCTAAGCATTGAGGATTCTAAGCATTGCGGATTCTAAGCATTGAGGTTTCTAAGCATTGACGATTCTAAGCATTGCGGATTCTAAGCATTGCGGATTCTAAGCATTGAGGATTCTAAGCATTGAGGATTCTAAGCATTGAGGATTCTAAGCATTGAGGATGCTAAGTATTGAGGATGCTAAGCATTCAGGATTCTAAGCATTGCGGATTCTAAGCATTGCGGATTCTAAGCATTGAGGATGCTAAGCATTGAGGATGCTAAACATTGAGGATGCTAAGCATTGAGGATTCTAAGCTATGTAATGAGGATGATAAGCATTGAGGATGCTAAGCGTTGAGGATTCTATGCATTGAGGATTCTAAGCATTGAGGATTCTAAGCATTGATGATTCTAAGCATTGAGGTTTCTAAGCATTGAGGATTCTAAGCATTGAGGATTCTAAGCATTGAGGATTCTAAGCTAAGCATTGAGGATTCTAAGCATTGATAATTCTAAGCATTGAGGATTCTAAGCATTGAGGATTCTAAGCAAGGCACTGAGGATTCTAAGCTAGGCATTGAGGATTCTAAGCATTGAGGATTTTAAGCATTGAGGATTCTAAGCATTGAGGATTCTAAGGTAAGCATTGAGGATTCTAAGCATTGAGGATTCTAAGCATTGAGGATTCCAAGCATTGAGGAGTCTAAGCATTGAGGATTCTAAGCATTGAGGATTCTAATCATTGAGGATTCTAAGCTAGGAATTGAGGATTCTAAGCATTGAGGATGCTAAGCATTGAGGATTCTAAGCATTGAGGTTTCTGAGCTAAGCATTGAGGATTCTAAGCATTGAGGATTCTAAGCATTGAGGATTCTAAGCATTGAGGATTCTAAGCATTGAGGATGCTAAGCATTGAGGATGCTAAGCATTGAGGATGCTTTAGCATTGAGGATTCTAAGCATTGAGGATTCTAAGCATTGAAGATGCTAAGCATTGAGGATGCTAAGCATTGAGAATGCTAAGCATTGAGGATGCTAAGCATTGACGATTCTAAGCATTGAGGATTCTAAGCATTGAGGATGCTAAGAAATGAAGATGCTAAGCATTGAGGATGCTAAGCATTGAGGATGCTAAGCAATGAGGATTCTAAGCATTGAGGTTTCTAAGGTAAGCTTTGAGGATTCTAAGCATTGAGGATGCTAAGCATTGAGGTTTCTAAGCATTGAGGATTCTAAGCATTGAGGATTCTAAGCATTGAGGATTCTAAGCATTGAGGATTCTAAGCTAAGCATTGAGGATTCTAAGCATTGAGGATTCTAAGCATTGAGGATTCTAAGCTAGGCATTGAGGATTCTAAGCATTGAGGATTCTAAGCATTGAGGATTCTAAGCATTGAGGATTCTAGGCATTGAGGATTCTAAGCATTGAGGATTCTAGGCTTAGCATTGAGGATTCTAAGCATTGAGCATTGTAAGCATTGAGGATTCTAAGAATTGAGGATTCTAAGCATTGAGGATTCTAAGCATTGAGGATTCTAAGCATTGATGATTCTAAGCTAGGCATTGAGGATTCTAAGCATTGAGGTTTCTAAGCTAAGCATTGAGGATGCTAAGCATTGAGGATGCTAAGCATTGACGATTCTAAGCATTGAGGATTCTAAGCAATGAGGATTCTAAGCATTGAGGTTTCTAAGCTAAGCTTTGAGGATGCTAAGCATTGAGGATTCTAAGAATTGCGGATTCTAAGCATTGCGGATTTGAAGCATTGAGGATTCTAAGCATTGAGGATTCTAAGCATTGAGGATGCTAAGCATTGAGGATGCTAAGCACTGAGGATTCTAAGCATTGCGGATTCTTAGCATTGCGGATTCTAAGCATTGAGGATTCTAAGCATTGAGGTTTCTAAGCATTAACGATTCTAAGCATTGCGGATTCTAAGCATTGAGGTTTCTAAGCAGTGAGGATTCTAAGCATTGAGGTTTCTAAGCATTGAGGATTCTAAGCATTGAGAATTCTAAGCATTGAGGATGCTAAGCATTGAGGATGCTAAGCATTGAGGATGCTTTAGCATTGAGGATTCTAAGCATTGAGGATTCTAAGCATTGAAGATGCTAAGCATTGAGGATGCTAAGCATTGAGAATGCTAAGCATTGAGGATGCTAAGCATTGACGATTCTAAGCATTGAGGATTCTAAGCATTGAGGATGCTAAGAAATGAAGATGCTAAGCATTGAGGATGCTAAGCATTGAGGATGCTAAGCAATGAGGATTCTAAGCATTGAGGTTTCTAAGGTAAGCTTTGAGGATTCTAAGCATTGAGGATGCTAAGCATTGAGGTTTCTAAGCATTGAGGATTCTAAGCATTGAGGATTCTAAGCATTGAGGATTCTAAGCATTGAGGATTCTAAGCTAAGCATTGAGGATTCTAAGCATTGAGGATTCTAAGCATTGAGGATTCTAAGCTAGGCATTGAGGATTCTAAGCATTGAGGATTCTAAGCATTGAGGATTCTAAGCATTGAGGATTCTAGGCATTGAGGATTCTAAGCATTGAGGATTCTAGGCTAAGCATTGAGGATTCTAAGCATTGAGCATTGTAAGCATTGAGGATTCTAAGAAATGAGGATTCTAAGCATTGAGGATTCTAAGCATTGAGGATTCTAAGCATTGATGATTCTAAGCTAGGCATTGAGGATTCTAAGCATTGAGGTTTCTAAGCTAAGCATTGAGGATGCTAAGCATTGAGGATGCTAAGCATTGACGATTCTAAGCATTGAGGATTCTAAGCAATGAGGATTCTAAGCATTGAGGTTTCTAAGCTAAGCTTTGAGGATGCTAAGCATTGAGGATTCTAAGCATTGCGGATTCTAAGCATTGCGGATTTGAAGCATTGAGGATTCTAAGCATTGAGGATTCTAAGCATTGAGGATGCTAAGCATTGAGGATGCTAAGCACTGAGGATTCTAAGCATTGCGGATTCTTAGCATTGCGGATTCTAAGCATTGAGGATTCTAAGCATTGAGGTTTCTAAGCATTAACGATTCTAAGCATTGCGGATTCTAAGCATTGAGGTTTCTAAGCAGTGAGGATTCTAAGCATTGAGGTTTCTAAGCATTGAGGATACTAAGCATTGAGGATTCTAAGCATTGAGGATTCTAAGCATTGAGGATGCTAAGTATTGAGGATGCTAAGCATTCAGGATTCTAAGCATTGCGGATTCTAAGCATTGCGGATTCTAAGCATTGAGGATGCTAAGCATTGAGGATGCTAAACATTGAGGATGCTAAGCATTGAGGATTCTAAGCTATGTAATGAGGATGATAAGCATTGAGGATGCTAAGCGTTGAGGATTCTATGCATTGAGGATTCTAAGCATTGAGGATTCTAAGCATTGATGATTCTAAGCATTGAGGTTTCTAAGCATTGAGGATTCTAAGCATTGAGGATTCTAAGCATTGAGGATTCTAAGCATTGCGGATTCTAAGCTAAGCATTGAGGATTCTAAGCATTGAGAATTCTAAGCATTGAGGATGCTAAGCGTTGAGGATTCTATGCATTGAGGATTCTAAGCATTGAGGATTCTAAGCATTGATGATTCTAAGCATTGAGGTTTGTAAGCATTGAGGATTCTAAGCATTGAGGATTCTAAGCATTGAGGATTCTAAGCATTGCGGATTCTAAGCTAAGCATTGAGGATTCTAAGCATTGAGAATTCTAAGCATTGAGGATTCTAAGCATTGAGGATTCTAAGCAAGGCACTGAGGATTCTAAGCTAGGCATTGAGGATTCTAAGCATTGAGGATTTTAAGCATTGAGGATTCTAAGCATTGAGGTTTCTAAGGTAAGCATTGAGGATTCTAAGCATTGAGGATTCTTAGCATTGAGGATTCTAAGCATTGAGGATTCTAAGCATTGAGGAGTCTAAGCATTGAGGATTCTAAGCATTGAGGATTATAATCATTGAGGATTCTAAGCTAGGCATTGAGGATTCTAAGCATTGAGGATGCTAAGCATTGAGGATTCTAAGCATTGAGGTTTCTGAGCTAAGCATTGAGGATTCTAAGCATTGAGGATTCTAAGCATTGAGGATTCTAAGCATTGAGGATGCTAAGCATTGAGGATGCTAAGCATTGAGGATGCTAAGCATTGAGAATGCTAAGCATTGAGGATGCTAAGCATTGACGATTCTAAGCATTGAGGATTCTAAGCATTGAGGATGCTAAGAAATGAGGATGCTAAGCATTGAGGATGCTAAGCATTGAGGATGCTAAGCATTGAGGATTCTAAGCATTGAGGTTTCTAAGCTAAGCATTGAGGATTCTAAGCATTGAGGTTTCTAAGCATTGTGGTTTCTAAGCAATGCATGGAGGATGCTAAGCATTGAGGATTCTAAGCACTGAGGATTCTAAGCTATGCATGGAGGATTCTAAGCATTGAGGATTCTAAGCATTGAGGATTCTAAGCCAAGCATAGAGTTTTCTAATCTTCGAGGTTTCTAAGCATTAAGGCCTCTATGCATTGAGGTTTTTTAGCATTTGGGATGCTAAGCAATGAGGTTTCAAACAATAAAATTTCTCAGCATTGAGGTTTGTAAGCGTTGAGGATTCTAAGCATTGAGGATTCTAAGCTAAGCATAGAGCATACTAAATATTGAGGATGCTAAGCATTGAGGTTTCTAAGCTTTGGGGATTCTAGGCGTTGAGGATGCTAAGCACTGAGGATTCTAAGCATTGAGGTTTCTAAGCAGTGAGGATTCTAACCATTGAGGATTCTAAGCATTGAGGTTTCTAAGCATTGAGGTTTCTAAGCATTGAGGATTCTAAGCATTGAGGATTCTAAGCCAAGCATAGAGTTTTCTAATCTTTGAGGTTTCTAAACATTAAGGCCTCTATGCATTGAGGTTTGTAAGCAATAGTGATGGTAAGCATTGAGGTTTTAGAGCAATAAAATTTCTAAGCAATGAGGATTCTGCGCATTGAGGATTCTAAGCAATGCATGGAGGATGCTAAGCATTGAGGTTCCTATGCTGTGAGGATTCTGTGCTTTGAGGATTCTAAGCTAAGCAATGAGGATGCTAAGCAATGAGGATGCTAAGCATTGAGGATGCTAAGCATTGAGGATGCTAAGCATTGAGGATTCTATGCATTGAGGTTTCTAAGCTAAGCATTGAAGATTCTAACTATTGAGGATTCTAAGCAATGCATGGAGGATTCTAAGCATTGAGGGTTCTATGCATTGAGGATTCTAAGACAAGCATTGAGTTTTCTAATCTTTGATGTTTCTAAGCATTAAGGCCTCTATGCATTGAGGTTTGTAAGCATTTGGGATGCTAAGCAATGAGGTTTCAAAAAATAAAATTTCTCAGCATTGCGGATTGTAAGCATTGAGGATTCTAAGCTAAGCATAGAGCATACTAAGGATTGAGGATGCTAAGCATTGAGGTTTCTAAGCATTGGGGATTTTACGCTTTGAGGATGGTAAGCACTGAGCATTCTAAGCATTGAGGTTTCTAAGCAGTGAGGATTCTAAGCTAAGCACTGAGGATGCTAAGTATTGAGGTTTCTAAGCATTAAGGACTCTGTGCATTGAGGTTTCTAAGCATTGAGGATCCTGAGCTTTGAGGATTCTATGATATGCATTGAGGATGCTAAGGATTGAGGTTTCTGAGCTTAGCATTGAGGATTCTAATCATTGAGGATTCTAAGCATTGAGGATTCTAAGCATTGAGGATTCTAAGCTAAGCACTGAGGATTCTAAGCATTGAGGATTCTAAGCATTGAGGATTCTAAGCTAAGCATAGAGCATACTAAATATGGAGGATGCTAAGCATTGAGGTTTCTAAGCATTGGGGATTCTACGCGTTGAGCATGCTAAGCACTGAGGATTCTAAGCATTGAGGTTTCTAAGCAGTGAGGATTCTAACCATTGAGGATTCTAAGCATTGAGGATTCTAAGCATTGAGGTTTCTAAGCATTGAGGTTTCTAAGCATTGAGGATTCTAAGCATTGAGGATGCTAAGCATTGAGGATGCTAAGCATTGAGGATTCTAAGCATTGATGATTCTAATCATTGAGGATTCTAAGCATTGAGGATTCTAAGCATTGAGGATTCTAAGCATTGAGGATTCTAAGCTAAGCACTGAGGATTCTAAGCATTGAGGATTGTAAGCATTGAGGATTCTAAGCTAAGCATAGAGCATACTAAATATTGAGGATGCTAAGCATTGAGGTTTCTAAGCATTGGGGATTCTACGCGTTGAGCATGCTAAGCACTGAGGATTCTAAGCATTGAGGTTTCTAAGCAGTGAGGATTCTAACCATTGAGGATTCTAAGCATTGAGGATTCTAAGCATTGAGGTTTCTAAGCATTGAGGTTTCTAAGCATTGAGGATTCTAAGCATTGAGGATGCTAAGCATTGAGGATGCTAAGCATTGAGGATTCTAAGCATTGAGGATTCTAAGCATTGAGGATTCTAAGCCAAGCATAGAGTTTTCTAATCTTTGAGGTTTCTAAACATTAAGGCCTCTATGCATTGAGGTTTGTAAGCATTAGGGATGGTAAGCATTGAGGTTTTAGAGCAATAAAATTTGTAAGCAATGAGGATTCTGCGCATTGAGGATTCTAAGGAATGCATGGAGGATGCTAAGCATTGAGGTTCCTATGCTGTGAGGATTCTGTGCTTTGAGGATTCTAAGAAAAGCAATGAGGATGCTAAGCAATGAGGATGCTAAGCAATGAGGATGCTAAGCATTGAGGATGCTAAGCATTGAGGATTCTATGCATTGAGGTTTCTAAGCTAAGCATTGAGGATGCGAAGCATTGAGGATTCTAACTATTGAGGATTCTAAGCAATGCATGGAGGATTCTAAGCATTGAGGGTTCTATGCATTGAGGATTCTAAGCCAAGCATTGAGTTTTCTAATCTTTGAGGTTTCTAAGCATTAAGGCCTCTATGCATTGAGGTTTGTAAGCATTTGGAATGCTAAGCAATGAGGTTTCAAAAAATAAAATTTCTCAGCATTGAGGATTGTAAGCATTGAGGATTCTAAGCATTGCGGATTCTAAGCATTGCGGATTCTAAGCATTGAGGATGCTAAGCATTGAGGATGCTAAACATTGAGGATGCTAAGGATTGAGGATTCTAAGCTATGTAATGAGGATGATAAGCATTGAGGATGCTAAGCGTTGAGGATTCTATGCATTGAGGATTCTAAGCATTGAGGATTCTAAGCATTGATGATTCTAAGCATTGAGGTTTCTAAGCATTGAGGATTCTAAGCATTGAGGATTCTAAGCATTGAGGATTCTAAGCTAAGCATTGAGGATTCTAAGCATTGAGGATTCTAAGCAAGGCACTGAGGATTCTAAGCATTGAGGATTTTAAGCATTGAGGATTCTAAGCATTGAGGTTTCTAAGGTAAGCATTGAGGATTCTAAGCATTGAGGATTCTTAGCATTGAGGATTCTTAGCATTGAGGATTCTAAGCATTGAGGATTCTAAGCATTGAGGAGTCTAAGCATTGAGGATTCTAAGCATTGAGGATTCTAATCATTGAGGATTCTAAACTAGGCATTGAGGATTCTAAGCATTGAGGATGCTAAGCATTGAGGATTCTAAGCATTGAGGTTTCTGAGCTAAGCATTGAGGATTCTAAGCATTGAGGATTCTAAGCATTGAGGATTCTAAGCATTGAGGATGCTAAGCATTGAGAATGCTTTAGCATTGAGGATTCTAAGCATTGAGGATTCTAAGCATTGAAGATGCTAAGCATTGAGGATGCTAAGCATTGAGAATGCTAAGCATTGAGGATGCTAAGCATTGACGATTCTAAGCATTGAGGATACTAAGCATTGAGGATGCTAAGAAATGAAGATGCTAAGCATTGAGGATGCTAAGCATTGAGGATGCTAAGCAATGAGGATTCTAAGCATTGAGGTTTCTAAGGTAAGCTTTGAGGATTCTAAGCATTGAGGATGCTAAGCATTGCGGTTTCTAAGCATTGATGATTCTAAGCATTGAGGATTCTAAGCACTGAGGATTCTAAGCATTGAGGATTCTAATCTAAGCATTGAGGATTCTAAGCATTGAGGATTCTAAGCATTGAGGATTCTAAGCTAGGCATTGAGGATTCTAAGCATTGAGGATTGTAAGCATTGAGGATTCTAAGCATTGAAGATTCTAGGCATTGAGGATTCTAATCTAAGCATTGAGGTTTCTAAGCATTGAGGATTCTAAGCATTGAGGATTCTAAGCATTGAGGATGCAAAGTATTGAGGATGCTAAGCATTCAGGATTCTAAGCATTGCGGATTCTAAGCATTGCGGATTCTAAGCATTGAGGATGCTAAGCATTGAGGATGCTAAACATTGAGGATGCTAAGCATTGAGGATTCTAAGCTATGTTATGAGCATGATAAGCATTGAGGATGCTAAGCGTTGAGGATTCTATGCATTGAGGATTCTAAGCATTGAGGATTCTAAACATTGATGATTCTAAGCATTGAGGTTTCTAAGCATTGAGGATTCTAAGCATTGAGGATTCTAAGCATTGAGGATTCTAAGCATTGAGGATTCTAAGCTAAGCATTGAGGATTCTAAGCATTGAGAATTCTAAGCATTGAGGATTCTAAGCATTGAGGATTCTAAGCAAGGCACTGAGGATTCTAAGCTAGGCATTGAGGATTCTAAGCATTGAGGATTTTAAGCATTGAGGATTCTAAGCATTGAGGATTCTAAGGTAAGCATTGAGGATTCTAAGCATTGAGGATTCTTAGCATTGAGGATTCTAAGCATTGAGGAATCTAAGCATTGAGGAGTCTAAGCATTGAGGATTCTAAGCATTGAGGATTATAATCATTGAGGATTCTAAGCTAGGCATTGAGGATTCTAAGCATTGAGGATGCTAAGCATTGAGGATTCTAAGCATTGAGGTTTCTGAGCTAAGCATTGAGGATTCTAAGCATTGAGGATTCTAAGCATTGAGGATTCTAAGCATTGAGGATTCTAAGCATTGAGGATGCTAAGTATTGAGGATGCTAAGCATTGAGTATGCTAAGCATTGAGGATGCTTTAGCATTGAGGATTCTAAGCATTGAGGATTCTAAGCATTGAAGATGCTAAGCATTGAGGATGCTAAGCATTGAGAATGCTAAGCATTGAGGATGCTAAGCATTGACGATTCTAAGCATTGAGGATTCTAAGCATTGAGAATGCTAAGAAATGAAGATGCTAAGCATTGAGGATGCTAAGCATTGAGGATGCTAAGCAATGAGGATTCTAAGCATTGAGGTTTCTAAGGTAAGCTTTGAGGATTCTAAGCATTGAGGATGCTAAGCATTGAGGTTTCTAAGCTAAGCATTGAGGATTCTAAGCATTGAGGATTCTAAGCATTGAGGATTCTAAGCTAGGCATTGAGGATTCTAAGCATTGAGGATTCTAAGCATTGAGGATTCTAAGCATTGAGGATTCTAGGCATTGAGGATTCTAAGCATTGAGGATTCTAAGCTAAGCATTGAGGATTCTAAGCATTGAGGATTGTAAGCATTGAGGATTCTAAGCATTGAGGATTCTAAGCATTGAGGATTCTAAGAATTGAGGATTCTAAGCATTGATGATTCTAAGCTAGGCATTGAGGATTCTAAGCATTGAGGTTTCTAAGCTAAGCATTGAGGATGCTAAGCATTGAGGATGCTAAGCATTGACGATTCTAAGCATTGAGGATGCTAAGCATTGAGGATTCTAAGCATTGAGGATTCTAAGCAATGAGGATTCTAAGCATTGAGGTTTCTAAGCTAAGCTTTGAGGATGCTAAGCATTGAGGATTCTAAGCATTGCGGATTCTAAGCATTGCAGATTCTAAGCATTGAGGATTCTAAGCATTGAGGATTCTAAGCATTGAGGATGCTAAGCATTGAGGATGCTAAGCACTGAGGATTCTAAGCATTGCGGATTCTTAGCATTGCGGATTCTAAGCATTGAGGATTCTAAGCATTGAGGTTTCTAAGCATTGACGATTCTAAGCATTGCGGATTCTAAGCATTGAGGTTTCTACGCAGTGAGGATTCTAAGCATTGAGGTTTCTAAGCATTGAGGATTCTAAGCATTGAGTATTCTAAGCATTGAGGATTCTAAGCATTGCGGATGCTAAGTATTGAGGATGCTAAGCATTCAGGATTCTAAGCATTGCGGATTCTAAGCATTGCGGATTCTAAGCATTGAGGATGCTAAGCATTGAGGATGCTAAACATTGAGGATGCTAAGCATTGAGGATTCTAAGCTATGTAATGAGGATGATAAGCATTGAGGATGCTAAGCGTTGAGGATTCTATGCATTGAGGATTCTAAGCATTGAGGATTCTAAGCATTGATGATTCTAAGCATTGAGGTTTCTAAGCATTGAGGATTCTAAGCATTGAGGATTCTAAGCATTGAGGATTCTAAGCATTGCGGATTCTAAGCTAAGCATTGAGGATTCTAAACATTGAGAATTCTAAGCATTGAGGATTCTAAGCATTGAGGATTCTAAGCAAGGCACTGAGGATTCTAAGCTAGGCATTGAGGATTCTAAGCATTGAGGATTTTAAGCATTGAGGATTCTAAGCATTGAGGTTTCTAAGGTAAGCATTGAGGATTCTAAGCATTGAGGATTCTTAGCATTGAGGATTCTAAGCATTGAGGATTCTAAGCATTGAGGAGTCTAAGCATTGAGGATTCTAAGCATTGAGGATTATAATCATTGAGGATTCTAAGCTAGGCATTGAGGATTCTAAGCATTGAGGATGCTAAGCATTGAGGATTCTAAGTATTGAGGTTTCTGAGCTAAGCATTGAGGATTCTAAGCATTGAGGATTCTAAGCATTGAGGATTCTAAGCATTGAGGATGCTAAGCATTGAGGATGCTAAGCATTGAGGATGCTAAGCATTGAGAATGCTAAGCATTGAGGATGCTAAGCATTGACGATTCTAAGCATTGAGGATTCTAAGCATTGAGGATGCTAAGAAATGAGGATGCTAAGCATTGAGGATGCTAAGCATTGAGGATTCTAAGCATTGAGGATTCTAAGCATTGAGGATTCTAAGCATTGAGGATTCTAAGCATTCAGGATGCTAAGCATTGAGAATGCTAAGCATTGAGGATGCTAAGCATTGACGATTCTAAGCATTGAGGATTCTAAGCATTGAGGATGCTAAGAAATGAGGATGCTAAGCATTGAGGATGCTAAGCATTGAGGATGCTAAGCATTGAGGATTCTAAGCATTGAGGTTTCTAAGCTAAGCATTGAGGATGCGAAGCATTGAGGATTCTAACTATTGAGGATTCTAAGCAATGCATGGAGGATGCTAAGCATTGAGGATTCTAAGCACTGAGGATTCTAAGCTATGCATGGAGGATTCTAAGCATTGAGGATTCTAAGCATTGAGGATTCTAAGCCAAGCATTGAGTTTTCTAATCTTTGAGGTTTCTAAGCATTAAGGCCTCTATGCATTGAGGTTTTTTAGCATTTGGGATGCTAAGCAATGAGGTTTCAAACAATAAAATTTCTCAGCATTGAGGTTTGTAAGCGTTGAGGATTCTAAGCATTGAGGATTCTAAGCTAAGCATAGAGCATACTAAATATTGAGGTTGCTAAGCATTGAGGTTTCTAAGCTTTGGGGATTCTACGCGTTGAGGATGCTAAGCACTGAGGATTCTAAGCATTGAGGTTTCTAAGCAGTGAGGATTCTAACCATTGAGGATTCTAAGCATTGAGGATTCTAAGCATTGAGGATTCTAAGTATTGAGGATTCTAAGCATTGAGGATTCTAAGCATTGAGGTTTCTAAGCATTGAGGTTTCTAAGCATTGAGGATTCTAAGCATTGAGGATGCTAAGCATTGAGGAGTCTAAGCATTGAGGATTCTAAGCATTGAGGATTCTAAGCATTGAGGATTCTAAGCCAAGCATAGAGTTTTCTAATCTTTGAGGTTTCTAAACATTAAGGCCTCTATGCATTGAGGTTTGTAAGCATTAGTGATGGTAAGCATTGAGGTTTTAGAGCAATAAAATTTCTAAGCAATGAGGATTCTGCGCATTGAGGATTCTAAGCAATGCATGGAGGATGCTAAGCATTGAGGTTCCTATGCTGTGAGGATTCTGTGCTTTGAGGATTCTAAGCTAAGCAATGAGGATGCTAAGCAATGAGGATGCTAAGCATTGAGGATGCTAAGAATTGAGGATGCTAAGCATTGAGGATTCTATGCATTGAGGTTTCTAAGCTAAGCATTGAGGATGCGAAGCATTGAGGATTCTAACTATTGAGGATTCTAAGCAATGCATGGAGGATTCTAAGCATTGAGGGTTCTATGCATGGAGGATTCTAAGACAAGCATTGAGTTTTCTAATCTTTGATGTTTCTAAGCATTAAGGCATCTATGCATTGAGGTTTGTAAGCATTTGGGATGCTAAGCAATGAGGTTTCAAAAAATAAAATTTCTCAGCATTGAGGATTGTAAGCATTGAGGATTCTAAGCTAAGCATAGAGCATACTAAGGATTGAGGATGCTAAGCATTGAGGTTTCTAAGCATTGGGGATTTTACGCTTTGAGGATGGTAAGCACTGAGCATTCTAAGCATTGAGGTTTCTAAGCAGTGAGGATTCTATGCTAAGCACTGAGGATGCTAAGTATTGAGGTTTCTAAGCATTAAGCACTCTGTGCATTGAGGATTCTAAGCATTGAGGTTTCTAAGCATTGAGGATTCTAAGCATTGAGGATTCTAAGCATTGAGGATTCTAAGCATTGAGGATTCTAAGCATTGAGGATTCTAAGCCTTGAGGATTCTAAGCATTGAGGTTTCTAAGCTGAGCATGGAGGATTCTAAGTATTGAGGATGCTAAGCATTGAGGATGCTAAGCATTGAGGATTCTAAGCATTGAGGATTCTAAGCATTGAGGATTCTAAGCATTGAGGATTCTAAGTATTGAGGATTCTAAGCTAGGCATTGAGGATTCTAAGCATTCAGGTTTCTAAGCATTGAGGATTCTAAGCCAAGCATTGAGTTTTCTAATCTTTGAGGTTTCTAAGCATTAAGGCCTCTATGTATTGAGGTTTGTAAGCATTTGGGATGCTAAGCAATGAGGTTTCAAACAATAAAATTTCTCAGCATTGAGGTTTGTAAGCATTGAGGATTCTAAGCATTGAGGATTCTAAGCTAAGCATAGAGCATACTAGGGATTGAGGATGCTAAGCATTGAGGATTCTAAGCATTGAGTCTTCTAAGCTAAGCATTGAGGATGCTAAGCATTGAGGATTCTAAGCATTGAAGATTCTAAGCATTGAGGATTCTAAGCATTGAGGATTCTAAGCATTGAGGATTCTAATCTAGGCATTGAGGATTTTAAGCATTGAGGATTCTAAGCATTGAGGATTCTAAGCATTGAGGATTCTAATCTAGGCATTGAGGATTCTAAGCATTGAGGATTCTAAGCATTGAGGTTTCTAAGCTAAGCATGGAGGACTCTAAGCATTGAGGATGCTAAGCATTGAGGATGCTAAGCATTGAGGATGCTAAGCATTGAGGATTCTAAGCATTGAGGATTCTAAGCATTGAGGATTCTAAGCATTGAGTATTCTAAGCTAGGCATTGAGGATTCTAAGCATTGTGGATTCTAAGCATTGAGGTTTCTAAGCAAAGGATTGAGGATGCTAAGCTTTGAGGATGCTAAGCATTCAGGATGCTAAGCATTGAGGATGCTAAGCATTGAGGATGCTAAGCATTGAGGATTCTAAGCATTGAGGATTCTAAGCTATGTAATGAGGATGCTAAGCATTGAGGATTCTAAGTATTGAGGTTTCTATGCTAAGCATTGAGGATGCGAAGCATTGAGGATTCTAACTATTGAGGATTCTAAGCAATGCATGGAGGATTCTAAGCATTGAGGATTCTAAGCATTGAGAATTCTAAGCATTGAGGATGCTAAGCATTGAGGATGCTAAGCATTGAGGATTCTAAGATTTGAGGATGCTAAGCATTGAGGATTCTAAGCATTGAGGATTCAAAGCATTGAGGATTCTAAGCTATGCATTGAGGATTCTAAACATTGAGGATGTTAAGCATTGAGAATTCTAAGTATTGAGGTTTCTAAGCTAAGCATTGAGGATTCTAAGCATTGAGGATTCTAAGCATTCAGGTTTCTAAGCATTGAGGATTCTAATCATTCAGGTTTCTAAGCAGTGAGGATTCTAAGCTAAGCACTTAGGATGCTAAGTATTGGGGTTTCTAAGCATTGAGGATTCTAAGCATTGAGTTTTCTAAGCTAAGCATTGAGGATTCTAAGCATGGAGGATTCTAAGCATTGAGGATTCTAAGCTATGAGGATTCTAAGCCAAGCATTGAATTTTCTAATCTTTGAGGTTTCTAAGCATTAAGGCCTCTATGCATTGAGGTTTCTAAGCATTTGGGATGCTAAGCAATGAGGTTTCAAACAATAAAATTTCTCAGCATTGAGGTTTGTAAGCATTGAGGATTCTAAGCATTGAGGATTCTAAGCTAAGCATAGAGCATATTAAGGATTGAGGATGCTAAGCATTGAGGATTCTAAGCATTGAGTTTTCTAAGCTAAGCATTGAGGATGCTAAGCGTTGAGGATTCCAAGCATTGAGGATTCTAAGCATTGAGGATTCTAAGCATTTAGGATTCTAATCTAGGCATTGAGGATTCTAAGCATTGAGGATTCTAAGCCTTGAGGATTCTAAGCATTGAGGTTTCTAAGCTGAGCATGGAGGATTCTAAGTATTGAGGATGCTAAGCATTGAGGAAGCTAAGGATTGAGGATGCTAAGCATTGAGGATGCTAAGCATTGAGGATGCTAAGCATTGAGGATTCTAAGCATTGAGGATTCTAAGTATTGAGGATTCTAATCTAGGCATTGAGGATTCTAAGCATTGAGGTTTCTAAGCAAAGCATTCAGCTTTCTAAGCATTGAGGATGCTAAGCATTGAGGATGCTAAGCATTGAGGATGCTAAGCATTGAGGATGCTAAGCAATGAGGATGCTAAGCATTGAGGATGCTAAGCATTGAGGATTCTAAGCATTGAGGATTCTAAGCTATGCATGGAGGATTCTAAGCATTGAGGATTCTAAGCATAGAGGATTCTAAGCCAAGCATTGAGTTTTCTAATCTTTGAGGTTTCTAAGCATTAAGGCCTCTATGCATTGAGGTTTGTAAGCATTTGGGATGCTAAGCAATGAGGTTTCAAACAATAAAATTTCTCAGCATTGAGGTTTGTAAGCATTGAGGATTCTAAGCATTGAGGACTCTAAGCTAAGCATAGAGCATACTAGGGATTGAGGATGCTAAGCATTGAGGATTCTAAGCATTGGGGATTCTAAGCTATGCATTGAGGATTCTAAACATTGAGGATGTTAAGCAGTGAGGATTCTTATCATTGAGTTTTCTAAGCTAAGCATTGAAGATGCTAAGCATTGAGGATTCTAAGCATTGAGGATTCTAAGCATTGAGGATTCTAAGCATTGAGGATTCTAATCTAGGCATTGAGGATTCTAAGCATTGAGGATTCTAAGCATTGAGGATTCTAAGCATTGAGGTTTCTAAGCTAAGCATGGAGGATTCTAAGCATTGAGGATGGTAAGTATTGAGGATGCTAAGCATTGAGGATGCTAAGCATTGAGGATTCTAAGCATTGAGGATTCTAAGCATTGAGGATTCTAAGCATTGAGGTTTCTAAGCAAAGCATTGAGGTTTCTAAGCATTGAGGATACTAAGCATTGAGGATGCTAAGCATTGAGGATTCTAAGCATTGAGGATTCTAGGCATTGAAGATGCTAAGCATTGAGGATGCTAAGCATTGAGGATGCTAAGCATTGAGGATTCTAAGACAAGCATTGAGTTTTCTAATCTTTGTTGTTTCTAAACATTAAGGCCTCTATGCAATGAGGTTTGTAAGCATTAGGGTTGCTAAGCATTGAGGTTTCAGAGCAATAAAATTTCTAAGCAATGAGGATTCTGCGCATTGAGGATTCTAAGCAATGCATGGAGGATGCTAAGCATTGAGGTTCCTAAGCAGTGAGGATTCTGAGCTTTGAGGATTCTAAGCTAAGCAATGAGGATGCTAAGCAATGAGGATGCTAAGCATTGAGGATTCTAAACATTGAGGTTTCTAAGCTAAGCATTGCGGATGCGAAGCATTGAGGATTCTAAATATTGAGGATTCTAAGCAATGCATGGAGGATGCTAAGCATTGAGGATTCTAAGCATTGAGGATTCTAAGCTATGCATGGAGGATTCTAAGCATTGAGGATTCTAAGCATTGAGGATTCTAAGCCAAGCATTGAGTTTTCTAATCTTTGAGGTTTCTAAGCATTAAGGCCTCTATGCATTGAGGTTTGCAAGCATTTGGGATGCTAAGCAATGAGGTTTCAAACAATAAAATTTCTCAGCATTGAGGTTTGTAAGCATTGAGGATTCTAAGCATTGAGGATTCTAAGCTAAGCATAGAGCATACTAAGGATTGAGGATGCTAAGCATTGCGGATTCTAAGCATTGAGGATTCTAAGCTATGTAATGAGGATTCTAAGCATTGAGGATTCTAAGCATTGAGGATTCTAATCTAGGCAATGAGGATTCTAAGCACTGAGGATTCTAAGCATTGAGGATTCTAAGCATTGAGGATTCTAAGCATTGAGGTTTCTAAGCTAAGCATGGAGGATTCTAAGCATTGAGGATGCTAAGTATTGAGGATGCTAAGCATTGAGGATGCTAAGCATTGAGGATTCTAAGATTTGAGGATGCTAAGCATTGAGGAAACTAAGCCTTGAGGATTCTAAGCATTGAGGATTCTAAGCATTGAGGATTCTAAGCTAGGCATTGAGGATTCTAAGCTTTGAGGATTCTAAGCATTGAGGATTCTAAGCATTTAGGATTCTAATCTAGGCATTGAGGATTCTAAGCATTGAGGATTCTAAGCCTTGAGGATTCTAAGCATTGAGGTTTCTAAGCTGAGCATGGAGGATTGTAAGTATTGAGGATGCTAAGCATTGAGGATGCTAAGCATTGAGGATGCTAAGCATTGAGGATGCTAAGCATTGAGGATTCTAAGCATTGAGGATTCTAAGCATTGAGGATTCTAAGTACTGAGGATTCTAAGCTAGGCATTGAGGATTCTAAGCACTCAGGTTTCTAAGCAAAGCATTCAGGTTTCTAAGCATTGAGGATGCTAAGCATTGAGGATGCTAAGCATTGAGGATGCTAAGCAATGAGGATGCTAAGCATTGAGGATGCTAAGCATTGAGGATTCTAAGCATTGAGGTTTCTAAGCTAAGCATTGAGGATGCGAGGCATTGAGGATTCTAACTATTGAGGATTCTAAGCAATGCATGGTGGATGCTAAGCATTGAGGATTCTAAGCATTGAGGATTCTAAGCTATGCGTGGAAGATTCTAAGCATTGAGGAGTCTAAGCATAGAGGATTCTAAGCCAAGCATTGAGTTTTCTAATCTTTGAGGTTTCTAAGCATTAAGACCTCTATGCATTGAGGTTTGTAAGCATTTGGGATGCTAAGCAATGACGTTTCAAACAATAAAATTTCTCAGCATTGAGGTTTGTAAGCATTGAGGATTCTAAGCATTGAGGATTCTAAGCTAAGCACAGAGCATACTAAGGATTGAGGATGATAAGCACTGAGGATTCTAAGCATTGAGGATTCTAAACATTGAGGATGTTAAGCATTGAGGACTCTAAGCATTGAGTTTTCTAAGCTAAGCATTGAGGATGCTAAGCATTGAGGATTCTAAGCATTGAGGATTCTAAGCATTGAGGATTCTAAGCCTTGAGGATTCTAAGCATTGAGGATTCTAATCTAGGCATTGAGGATTCTAAGCATTGAGAATTCTAAGCATTGAGGATTCTAAGCATTGTGGTTTCTAAGCTAAGCATGGAGGATTCTAAGCATTGAGGATGCTAAGTATTGAGGTTGCTAAGCATTGAGGATGCTAAGCATTGAGGATGCTAAGCATTGAGGATTCTAAGCATTGAGGATTCTAAGCATTGAGGATTCTAAGCATTGAGGATTTTAAGCTTGGCATTGAGGATTCTAAGCATTGTGGATTCTAAGCATTGAGGTTTCTAAGCAAAGCATTGAGGATGCTGTGCATTGAGGATGCTAAGCATTGAGGATGCTAAGCATTGAGGATGCTAAGCATTGAGGATTCTAAGCATTGAGGATGCTAAGCATTGAGGATGCTAAGCATTGAGGATGGTAAGCATTGAGGATTCTAAGCTTTGAGGATGCTAAGAATTCAGGATGCTAAGCATTGAGGATGCTAAGCATTGAGGATGCTAAGCATTGAGGATTCTAAGCATTGAGGATTCTAAGCTATGTAATGAGGATGCTAAGCATTGAGGATTCTAAGTATTGAGGTTTCTATGCTAAGCATTGAGGATGCGAAGCATTGAGGATTCTAACTATTGAGGATTCTAAGCAATGCATGGAGGATTCTAAGCATTGAGGATTCTAAGCATTGAGGATTCTAAGCATTGAGGATGCTAAGCATTGAGGATGCTAAGCATTGAGGATGCTAAGCATTGAGGATGGTAAGCATTGAGGATGCTAAGCATTGAGGATTCTAAGCATAGAGCATACTAAGCATTGAGGATGCTAACCATTGAGGATGCTAAGCATTGAGGATGCTAAGCATTGAGGATGCTAAGCATTGAGGATTCTAAGATTTGAGGATGCTAAGCATTGAGGATTCTAAGCATTGAGGATGCTAAGCATTGAAGATTCTAAGCATTGAGAATTCTAAGCATTGAGGTTTCTAAGCTAAGCATTGAGGATTCTAAGCATTGAGGATTCTAAGCATTCAGGTTTCTAAGCAGTGAGGATTCTAAGCTAAGCACTTAGGATGCTAAGTATTGAGGTTTCTAAGCATTAAGGATTCTGTGCATTGAGGTTTCTAAGCATTGAGGATTCTAAGCATTGAGTTTTCTAAGCTAAGCATTGAGGATGCTAAGCATTGAGGATGCTAAGCATTGAGGATTCTAAGCATTGAGGATTCTAAGCATTGAGGATTCTAAGCATTGAGGATTCTAAGCATTTAGGATTCTAATCTAGGCATTGAGGATTCTAAGCATTGAGGATTCTAAGCATTGAGGATTCTAAGCATTTAGGATTCTAATCTAGGCATTGAGGATTCTAAGCATTGAGGATTCTAAGCCTTGAGGATTCTAAGCATTGAGGTTTCTAAGCTGAGTATGGAGGATTGTAAGTATTGAGGATGCTAAGCATTGAGGATGCTAAGCATTGAGAATGCTAAGCACTGAGGATTCTAAGCATTGAGGATTCTAAGCATTGAGGATTCTAAGCATTGAGGATTCTAAGTATTGAGGATTCTAAGCTAGGCATTGAGGATTCTAAGCACTGAGGTTTCTAAGCAAAGCATTCAGGTTTCTAAGCATTGAGGATGCTAAGCAATGAGGATGCTAAGCATTGAGGATTCTAAGCATTGAGGATTCTAAGCATTGAGGTTTCTAAGCTAAGCATTGAGGATGCGAGGCATTGAGGATTCTAACTATTGAGGATTCTAAGCAATGCATGGAGGATGCTAAGCATTGAGGATTCTAAGCATTGAGGATTCTAAGCTATGCTTGGAAGATTCTAAGCATTGAGGATTCTAAGCATTGAGGATTCTAAGCCAAGCATTGAGTTTTCTAAACTTTGAGGTTTCTAAGCATTAAGGCCTCTATGTATTGAGGTTTGTAAGCATTTGGGATGCTAAGCAATGACGTTTCAAACAATAAAATTTCTCAGCATTGTGGTTTGTAAGCATTGAGGATTCTAAGCATTGAGGATTCTAAGCTAAGCATAGAGCATACTAAGGATTGAGGATGATAAGCACTGAGGATTCTAAGCATTGAGGATTCTAAACATTGAGGATGTTAAGCATTGAGGATTCTAAGCATTGAGTTTTCTAAGCTAAGCATTGAGGATGCTAAGCATTGAGGATTCTAAGCCTTGAGGATTCTAAGCATTGAGGATTCTAATCTAGGCATTGAGGATTCTAAGCATTGAGAATTCTAAGCATTGAGGATTCTAAGCATTGTGGTTTCTAAGCTAAGCATGGAGGATTCTAAGCATTGAGGATGCTAAGTATTGAAGTTGCTAAGCATTGAGGATGCTAAGCATTGAGGATGCTAAGCATTGAGGATTCTAAGCATTGAGGATTCTAAGCATTGAGGATTCTAAGCATTGAGGATTTTAAGCTTGGCATTGAGGATTCTAAGCATTGTGGATTCTAAGCATTTAGGTTTCTAAGCAAAGCATTGAGGATGCTATGCATTGAGGATGCTAAGCATTGAGGATGCTAAGCATTGAGGATGCTAAGTATTGGGGATTCTAAGCATTGAGGATGCTAAGCATTGAGGATGCTAAGCATTGAGGATGGTAAGCATTGAGGATTCTAAGCTTTGAGGATGCTAAGCATTCAGGATGCTAAGCATTGAGGATGCTAAGCATTGAGGATGCTAAGCATTGAGGATTCTAAGCATTGAGGATTCTAAGCTATGTAATGAGGATGCTAAGCATTGAGGATTCTAAGTATTGAGGTTTCTATGCTAAGCATTGAGGATGCGAAGCATTGAGGATTCTAACTATTGAGGATTCTAAGCAATGCATGGAGGATTCTAAGCATTGAGGATTCTAAGCATTGAGGATTCTAAGCATTGAGGATGCTAAGCATTGAGGATGCTAAGCATTGAGGATGGTAAGCATTGAGGATGCTAAGCATTGAGGATGGTAAGCATTGAGGATGCTAAGCATTGAGGATTCTAAGCATTGAGGATTCTAAGCACTGAGGATTCTAAGCTATGCATTGAGGATTCTAAACATTGAGGATGTTAAGCATTGAGAATTCTAAGCATTGAGGTTTCTAAGCTAAGCATTGAGGATTCTAAGCATTGAGGATTCTAAGCATTCATGTTTCTAAGCAGTGAGGATTCTAGGCTAAGCACTTAGGATGCTAAGTATTGAGGTTTCTAAGCATTAAGGATTCTGTGCATTGAGGTTTCTAAGCATTGAGGATTCTAAGCATTGAGTTTTCTAAGCTAAGCATTGAGGATGCTAAGCAGTGAGGATTCTAAGCATGGAGGATTCTAAGCATTGAGGATTCTAAGCTATGAGGATTCTAAGCCATGCATTGAATTTTCTAATCTTTGAGGTTTCTAAGCATTAAGGCCTCTATGCATTGAGGTTTCTAAGCATTTGGGATGCTAAGCAATGAGGTTTCAAACAATAAAATTTCTCAGCATTGAGGTTTGTAAGCATTGAGGATTCTAAGCATTGAGGATTCTAAGCTAAGCATAGAGCATACTAAGGATTGAGGATGCTAAGCATTGAGGATTCTAAGCATTGAGGATTCTAAGCTATGCATTGAGGATTCTAAACATTGAGGATGTGAAGCACTGAGGATTCTAAGCATTGAGTTTTCTAAGCTAAGCATTGAGGATTCTAAGCATTTAGGATTCTAATCTAGGCATTGAGGATTCTAAGCATTCAGGATTCTAAGCCTTGAGGATTCTAAGCATTGAGGTTTCTAAGCTGAGCATGGAGGATTCTAAGTATTGAGGATGCTAAGTATTGAGGATTCTAAGCAATGAGGATTCTAAGTATTGAGGATTCTAAGCTAGGCATTGAGGATTCTAAGCATTGAGGTTTCTAAGCATTGAGGATGCTAAGCATTGAGGATGCTAAGCATTGAGGATGCTAAGCATTGAGGATGCTAAGCAATGAGGATGCTAAGCATTGAGGATTCTAAGCATTGAGGATTCTAAGCATTGCGGATTCTAAGCTATGCATGGAGGATTCTAAGCATTGAGGATTCTAAGCATAGAGGATTCTAAGCCAAGCATTGAGTTTTCTAATCTTTGAGGTTTCTAAGCATTAAGGCCTCTATGCATTGAGGTTTGTAAGCATTTGGGATGCTAAGCAATGAGGTTTCAAACAATAAAATTTCTCAGCATTGAGGTTTGTAAGCATTGATGATTCTAAGCATTGAGGATTCTAAGCTAAGCATAGAGCATACTAGGGATTGAGGATGCTAAGCATTGAGGATTCTAAGCATTGAGGATTCTATGCTATGCATTGATGATTCTAAACATTGAGGATGTTAAGCATTGAGGATTCTTATCATTGAGTTTTCTAAGCTAAGCATTGAGGATGCTAAGCATTGAGGATTCTAAGCATTGAGGATTCTAAGCATTGAGGATTCTAAGCATTGAGGTTTCTAAGCTAAGCATGGAGGATTCTAAGCATTGAGGATGCTAAGTATTGAGGATGCTAAGCATTGAGGATGCTAAGCATTGAGGATGCTAAGCATTGAGGATGCTAAGCATTGAGGATTCTAAGCATTGAGGATTCTAAGCATTGAGGATTCTAAGCATTGAGGTTTGTAAGCAAAGCATTGAGGTTTCTAAGCATTGAGGATACTAAGCATTGATGATGCTAAGCACTGAGGATTCTAAGCATTGAGGATTCTAGGCATTGAAGATGCTAAGCATTGAGGATGCTAAGCATTGAGGATGCTAAGCATTGAGGATTCTAAGCCAAGCATTGAGTTTTCTAATCTTTGTTGTTTCTAAACATTAAGGCCTCTATGCAATGAGGTTTGTAGGCATTAGGGTTGCTAATCATTGAGGTTTCAGAGCAATAAAATTTCTAAGCAATGAGGATTCTGCGCATTGAGGTTTCTAAGCAATGCATGGAGGATGCTAAGCATTGAGGTTCCTAAGCAGTGAGGATTCTGAGCTTTGAGGATTCTAAGCTAAGCAATGAGGATGCTAAGCAATGAGGATGCTAAGCATTGAGGATGCTAAGCATTGAGGATTCTAAGCATTGAGGTTTCTAAGCTAAGCATTGAGGATGCGAAGCATTGAGGATTCTAACTATTGAGGATTCTAAGCAATGCATGGAGGATGCTAAGCATTGAGGATTCTAAGCATTGAGGATTCTAAGCTATGCATGGAGGATTCTAAGCATTGAGGATTCTAAGCATTGAGGATTCTAAGCCAAGCATTGAGTTTTCTAATCTTTGAGGTTTCTAAGCATTAAGGCCTCTATGCATTGAGGTTTGTAAGCATTTGGGATGCTAAGCAATGAGGTTTCAAACAATAAAATTTCTCAGCATTGAGGTTTGTAAGCATTGAGGATTCTAAGCATTGAGGACTCTAAGCTAAGCATAGAGCATACTAAGGATTGAGGATGCTAAGCATTGAGGTTTCTAAGCATTGGGGATTCTACGCGTTGAGGATGCTAAGCACTGAGGATTCTAAGTATTGAGGTTTCTAAGCATTATGGACTCTGTGCATTGAGGTTTCTAAGCATTGAGGATCCTGAGCTTTGAGGATTCTAAGATATGCATTGAGGTTGCTAAGGATTGAGGATGCTAAGCATTGAGGATGCTAAGCATTGAGGTTTCTAAGCGTAGCATTGAGGATTCTAAGCATTCAGGTTTCTAAGCAGTGAGGATTCTAAGCTAAGCAATGAGGATACTAAGTATTGAGGTTTCTAAGCATTAAGGACTCTGTGCATTGAGCTTTCTAAGCATTGAGGATTCTAAGCATTGAGGATTCTAAGCTAGGCATTGAGGATTCTAAGCATTGAGGATTCTAAGCATTGAGGATTCTAAGCATGGAGGTTTCTAAGCATTGAGGATTCTAAGTAAGGCATTGAGGATTCTAAGCATTGAGAATGCTAAGCATTGAGGATTCTAAGCATTGAGGTTTCTAAGCTAAGAATTGAGGATTCTAAGCATTGAGGATGCTAAGCATTGAGGAAGCTAAGCATTGAGGATGCTAAGCATTGAGGATGCTAAGCATTGAGGATTCTAACTATTGAGGATTCTAAGCAATGCATGGAGGATGCTAAGCATTGAGGATTCTAAGCATTGAGTATTCTAAGCTATGCATGGAGGATTCTAAGCATTGAGGATTCTAAGCATTGAGGATTCTAAGCACTGAGGATTCTAAGCATTGAGGATTCTAAGCATTGAGGATTCTAATCTAGGCATTGAGGATTCTAAGCATTGAGGATTCTAAGCATTGAGGATTCTAAGCATTGAGGATGCTAAGCATTGAGGATGCTAAGCATTGAAAATGCTAAGCATTGAGGATTCTAAGGATTGAGGATTCTAAGTATTGAGGATTCTAAGCTAGGCATTGAGGATTCTAAGCATTGAGGATTCTATACATTGAGGTTTCTAAGCAAAGCATTGAGGATGCTAAGCATTGAGGATGCTAAGCATTGAGGATGGTATACATTGAGGATGGTAAGCATTGAGGATGGTAAGCATTGCGGATGCTAATCATTGAGGATGCTAAGCATTGAGGATGCTATGCATTGAGGATGCTAAGCATGGAGGATTCTAAGCATTGAGGATTCTAAGCATTGAGGATGCTAAGCATTGAGGATTCTAAGCATTGAGGATTCTAAGCTATGTAATGAGGATGCTAAGCATTGAGGATTCTAAGTATTGAGGTTTATAAGCTAAGCATTGAGGATGCGAAGCATTGAGTATTCTAACTATTGAGGATTCTAAGCTAGGCATTGAGGATTCTAAACATTGAGGGTTCTACGCATTGAGGATGCTAAGCATTGAGGATTCTAGGCATTGAGGATGCTAAGCATTGAGGATGCTAAGCTTTGAGGATTCTAAGCCAAGCATTGAGTTTTCTAATCTTTGTTGTTTCTAGACATTAAGGCCTCTATGCACAGAGGTTTGTAAGCATTAGGGTTGCTAAGCATTGAGGTTTCAGAGCAGTAAAATTTCTAAGCAATGAGGATTCTGCTCATTGAGGTTTCTAAGCAATGCATGGAGGATGCTAAGCATTGAGGTTCCTAAGCAGTGAGGATTCTGAGCTTTGAGGATTCTAAGCTAAGCAATGAGGATGCTAAGCAATGAGGATACAAAGCAATGAGGATGCTAAGCATTGAGGATTCTAAGCATTGAGGTTTCTAAGCTAAGCATTCAGGATGCGAAGCATTGAGGATACTAACTATTGAGGATTCTAAGCAATGCATGGAGGATGCTAAGCATTGAAGATTCTAAGCATTGAGGATTCTAAGCATTGAGGATTCTAAGCCAAGCATTGAGTTTTCTAATCTTTGAGGTTTCTAAGCATTAAGGCCTCTATGCATTGAGGTTTGTAAGCATTTGGGATGCTAAGCAATGAGGTTTCAAACAACAAAAATTTCTCAGCATTGAGGTTTGTAAGCATTGAGGATTCTAAGCATTGAGGATTCTAAGCATTGAGATTTCTAAGCATTGAGGATGCTAAGCATTGAGGTTTCTAAGCATTGAGGATGCTAAGCATTGAGTTTTCTAAGCTTAGCATTGAGGATTCTAAGCATTGAGGATTCTAAGCATTCAGGTTTCTAAGCAGTGAGGATTCTAAGCTAAGCACTGAGGATGCTAAGTATTGAGGTTTCTAAGCATTAAGGATTCTGTGCATTGAGCATTCTAAGCATTGAGGATTCTAAGCATTGAGGATTCTGAGCTAGGCATTGAGGATTCTAAGCATTGAGGATGCTTAGCATTGAGGATTCTAAGCATTGAGGTTTCTAAGCTAAGCATTGAGGATTCTAAGCATTGAGGATGCTAAGCATTGAAGATGCTAAGCATTGAGGATGCTAAGCTTTGAGGATTCTAAGCATTGAGGATTCTAAGCATTGAGGATTCTAAGCATTGAGGATGCTAAGCATTGAGGTTTCTAAGCATTGAGGATGCGAAGCATTGAGGATTGTAAGCATTGAGGATTCTAAGCATTGAGGATTCTAAGCATTGAGGATTCTAAGCCAAGCATTGAGTTTTCTAATCTTTGTTGTTTCTAAACATTAAGGCCTCTATGCAATGAGGTTTGTAAGCATTAGGGTTGCTAAGCATTGAGGTTTCAGAGCAATAAAATTTCTAAGCAATGAGGATTCTGCGCATTGAGGTTTCTAAGCAATGCATGGTGGATGCTAAGCATTGAGGTTCCTAAGCAGTGAGGATTCTGAGCTTTGAGGATTCTAAGCTAAGCAATGAGGATGCTAAGCAATGAGGATGCTAAGCATTGAGGATGCGAAGCATTGAGGATTCTAACTATCGAGGATTCTAAGCAATGCATGGAGGATGCTAAGCATTGAGGATTCTAAGCATTGAGGATTCTAAGCATTGAGGATTCTAAGCTAAGCACTGAGGATGCTAAGTATTGAGGTTTCTAAGCATTAAGGACTCTGTGCATTGAGCTTTCTAAGCATTGAGGATTCTAAGCATTGAGGATTCTAAGCTTGGCATTGAGGATTCTAAGCATTGAGGATTCTAAGCATTGAGGATTCTAAGCATTGAGATTTCTAAGCATTGAGGATGCTAAGCATTGAGGTTTCTAAGCATTGAGGATGCTAAGCATTGAGGTTTCTAAGCTTAGCATTGAGGATTCTAAGCATTGAGGATTCTAAGCATTCAGGTTTCTAAGCAGTGAGGATTCTAAGCTAAGCACTGAGGATGCTAAGTATTGAGGTTTCTAAGCATTAAGGATTCTGTGCATTGAGCATTCTAAGCATTGAGGATTCTAAGCATTGAGGATTCTGAGCTAGGCATTGAGGATTCTAAGCATTGAGGATGCTTAGCATTGAGGATTCTAAGCATTGAGGATGCTAAGCATTGAAGATGCTAAGCATTGAGGATGCTAAGCTTTGAGGATTCTAAGCATTGAGGATTCTAAGCATTGAGGATTCTAAGCATTGAGGATGCTAAGCATTGAGGATTCTAAGCATTGAGGATGCTAACCATTGAGGATGCTAAGCATTGAGGATTCTAAGCATTGAGGATTCTAAGCATTGAGGATTCTAAGCCAAGCATTGAGTTTTCTAATCTTTGTTGTTTCTAAACATTAAGGCCTCTATGCAATGAGGTTTGTAAGCATTAGGGTTGCTAAGCATTGAGGTTTCAGAGCAATAAAATTTCTAAGCAATGAGGATTCTGCGCATTGAGGTTTCTAAGCAATGCATGGAGGATGCTAAGCATTGAGGTTCCTAAGCAGTGAGGATTCTGAGCTTTGAGGATTCTAAGCTAAGCAATGAGGATGCTAAGCAATGAGGATGCTAAGCATTGAGGATGCGAAGCATTGAGGATTCTAACTATCGAGGATTCTAAGCAATGCATGGAGGATGCTAAGCATTGAGGATTCTAAGCATTGAGGATTCTAAGCATTGAGGATTCTAAGCATTGAGGATTCTAAGCTATGCATGGAGGATTCTAAGCATTGAGGATTCTAAGCATTGAGGATTCTAAGCCAAGCATTGAGTTTTCTAATCTTTGAGGTTTCTAAGCATTAAGGCCTCTATGCATTGAGGTTTGTAAGCATTTGGGATGCTAAGCAATGAGGTTGACAACAAGAAAATTTCTCAGCATTGAGGTTTGTAAGCATTGAGGATTCTAAGCATAGATGATTCTAAGCTAAGCATAAAGCATACTAAGGATTGAGGATGCTAAGCATTGAGGTTTCTAAGCATTGGGGATTCTACGCGTTGAGGATGCTAAGCACTGAGGATTCTAAGCACTGAGGTTTCTAAGTAGTGAGGATTCTAAGCTAAGCACTGAGGATGCTAAGTATTGAGGTTTCTAAGCATTAAGGACTCTGTGCATTGAGGTTTCTAAGCATTGAGGATTCTAAGCATTTAGGATTCTAAGCATTGAGGATTCTAAGCATTGAGGATGCTAAGCACTGAGGATTCTAAGCCAAGCATTGAGTTTTCTTATCTTTGAGGTTTCTAAACATTAAGGTCTCTATCACTGAGGTTTGTAAGCATTAGGGATGCTAAGCATTGAGGTTACAGAGCAATAAAATTTCTAAGCAATGAGGATTCTACGCATTGAGGTTTCTAAGCAATGCATTGAGGATGCTAAGCATTGAGGTTCCTAAGCAGTGAGGATTCTGAGCTTTGAGGATTCGAAGCTAAGCAATGAGGATGCTAAGCAATGAGGATGCTAACCATTGAGGATTCTAAGCTATGTAATGGGGATGCTAAGCATTGAGGATGCTAAGCATTGAGGATTCTGAGCTAGGCATTGAGGATTCTAAGCATTGAGGATGCTTAGCATTGAGGATTCTAAGCATTGAGGATGCTAAGCATTGAAGATGCTAAGCATTGAGGATGCTAAGCTTTGAGGATTCTAAGCATTGAGGATTCTAAGCATTGAGGATTCTAAGCATTGAGGATGCTAAGCATTGAGGATTCTAAGCATTGAGGATGCTAACCATTGAGGATGCTAAGCATTGAGGATTCTAAGCATTGAGGATTCTAAGCATTGAGGATTCTAAGCCAAGCATTGAGTTTTCTAATCTTTGTTGTTTCTAAACATTAAGGCCTCTATGCAATGAGGTTTGTAAGCATTAGGGTTGCTAAGCATTGAGGTTTCAGAGCAATAAAATTTCTAAGCAATGAGGATTCTGCGCATTGAGGTTTCTAAGCAATGCATGGAGGATGCTAAGCATTGAGGTTCCTAAGCAGTGAGGATTCTGAGCTTTGAGGATTCTAAGCTAAGCAATGAGGATGCTAAGCAATGAGGATGCTAAGCATTGAGGATGCGAAGCATTGAGGATTCTAACTATCGAGGATTCTAAGCAATGCATGGAGGATGCTAAGCATTGAGGATTCTAAGCATTGAGGATTCTAAGCATTGAGGATTCTAAGCATTGAGGATTCTAAGCTATGCATGGAGGATTCTAAGCATTGAGGATTCTAAGCATTGAGGATTCTAAGCCAAGCATTGAGTTTTCTAATCTTTGAGGTTTCTAAGCATTAAGGCCTCTATGCATTGAGGTTTGTAAGCATTTGGGATGCTAAGCAATGAGGTTGACAACAAGAAAATTTCTCAGCATTGAGGTTTGTAAGCATTGAGGATTCTAAGCATAGATGATTCTAAGCTAAGCATAAAGCATACTAAGGATTGAGGATGCTAAGCATTGAGGTTTCTAAGCATTGGGGATTCTACGCGTTGAGGATGCTAAGCACTGAGGATTCTAAGCACTGAGGTTTCTAAGTAGTGAGGATTCTAAGCTAAGCACTGAGGATGCTAAGTATTGAGGTTTCTAAGCATTAAGGACTCTGTGCATTGAGGTTTCTAAGCATTGAGGATTCTAAGCATTTAGGATTCTAAGCATTGAGGATTCTAAGCATTGAGGATGCTAAGCACTGAGGATTCTAAGCCAAGCATTGAGTTTTCTTATCTTTGAGGTTTCTAAACATTAAGGTCTCTATCACTGAGGTTTGTAAGCATTAGGGATGCTAAGCATTGAGGTTACAGAGCAATAAAATTTCTAAGCAATGAGGATTCTACGCATTGAGGTTTCTAAGCAATGCATTGAGGATGCTAAGCATTGAGGTTCCTAAGCAGTGAGGATTCTGAGCTTTGAGGATTCGAAGCTAAGCAATGAGGATGCTAAGCAATGAGGATGCTAACCATTGAGGATTCTAAGCTATGTAATGGGGATGCTAAGCATTGAGGATGCTAAGCATTGAGGATTCTAAGCATTGAGGATTCTAAGCTAAGCATAGAGCATACTAAGGATTGAGGATGCTAAGCATTGAGGTTTCTAAGCATTGGGGATTCTACGCATTGAGGATGCTAAGCACTGAGGATTATAAGCATTGAGGTTTCTAAGCAGTGAGGATTCTAAGCACTGAAGTTTCTAAGCAGTGAGGATTCTAAGCTAAGCAATGAGGATTCTAAGTATTGAGGTTTCTAAGCATTAAGGACTCTGTGCATTGAGGTTTTTAAGCATTGAGGATTCTAAGCATTGAGGATTCTAAGAATTGAGGATTCTAAGCATTGAGGATTCTAAGCTAGGCATTGTGGATGCTAAGCATTGAGGATGCTAAGCATTGAGGATGCTAAGCATTGAGGATTCTAAGCATTGAGGATTCTAAGCTAAGCATAGAGCATACTAAGGATTGAGGTTTCTAAGTATTGGGGATTCTACGCATTGAGGATGCTAAGCACTGAGGATTCTAAGCATTGAGGTTTCTAAGTAGTGAGTATTCTAAGCTAAGCACTGAGGATGCTAAGTATTGAGTTTTCTAAGCATTAAGGAATCTGTGCATTGAGGTTTCTAAGCACTGAGGATCCTGAGCTTTGAGGATTCTAAGCGAAGCATTGAGGATGCTAAGCATTAAGGACTCTGTGCATTGAGGATTCTAAGCATTGAGGATTCTAAGCATTCAGGTTTCTAAGCAGTGAAGATTCTACGCTAAGCACTGAGGATGCTAAGTATTGAGGTTTCTAAGCATTAAGGACTCTGTGCATTGAGGATTCTAAGCATTGAAGATTCTAAGCATTGAGCATTCTATGCATTGAGGATGTTAAGCATTGAGGATGCTAAGCATTGAGGATGCTAAGTATTGAGGATGCTAAGCATTGAGGATTCTAAGCATTGAGGATTCTAAGCATTGAGGATGCTAAGCGTTGAGGATGCTAAGCGTTGAGAATTCTAAGCATTGAGGATTCTAAGCAATGAGGATGCTAAGCTAAGCATAGAGCATACTAAGGATTGAGGATGCTAAGCATTGAGGTTTCTAAGCATTGGGGATTCTACGCGTTGAGGATGCTAAGCACTGAGGATTCTAAGCATTGAGGTTTCTAAGCAGTGAGGATTCTATGCTAAGCACTGAGAATGCTAAGTATTGAGGTTTCTAAGCATTAAGGACTCTGTGCATTGAGGTTTCTAAGCATTGAGGATCCTGAGCTTTGGGGATTCTAAGCTATGCATTGAGGATGCTAAGCATTGAGGATTCTAAGCATTGAGGATTCTAAGCATTGAGGATTCTAAGTACTCAGGTTTCTAAGCAGTGAGGATTCTAAGATATGCACTGAGGATGCTAAGTATTGAGGTTTCTAAGCATTGAGGATTCTAAGCATTGAGGATTCTAAGCATTGAGGATGTTAAGCATTGAGGATTCTAAGCATTGAGGTTTCTAAGCTAAGCATTGAGGATTCTAAGCATCGAGGAATCTAAGCATTGAGGATTCTAAGCATTCAGGTTTCTAAGCAGTGAGGATTCTACGCTAAGCACTGAGGATGCTAAGTATTGAGGTTTCTAAGCATTAAGGACTCTGTGCATTGAGGTTCCTAAGCATTGAGGATTCTAAGCATTGAGGATTCTAAGCAATGAGGATTCTAAGCATTGAGGATTCTAAGCTTTGAGGTTTCTAAGCATTGAGGATTCTAAGCATTGAGGATCCTAAGCATTGAGGATTCTAAGCTATGTAATGAGGATGCTAAGCATTGAGGATTCTTACTATTGAGGATTCTAAGCAATGCATGGAGGATGCTAAGCATTGAGGATTCTAAGCATTGGGGATTCTAAGCATTGAGGATTCTAACCCAAGCATTGATTTTTCTAATCTTTGAGGTTTCTAAGTATTAAGACATCTATGCATTTAGGTTTGTAAGCATTTGGGATGCTAATCAATGAGGTTTCAAATAATAAAATTTCTCAGCATTGAGGTTTGTAAGCATTGCGGATTCTAAGCATTGAGGATTCTAAGCTAAGCATAGAGCATACTAAGGATTGAGAATGCTAAACATTGAGGTTTCTAAGCATTGGGCATTCTACGCGTTGAGGATGCTATGCACTGAGGATTGTAAGCATTGAGGTTTCTAAGCAAAGGATTCTAAGCTAAGCACTGAGGATGCTAAGTATTGAGGTTTCTAAGCATTAAGGACTCTGTGCATTGAGGTTTCTAAGCATTGAGGATCCTGAGCTTTGAGGATTCTAAGCTATGCATTGAGGATGCAAAGCATTGAGGATTCTACGCATTGAGGATTCTAAGCATTGAGGATTCTAAGCATTCAGGTTTCTAAGCAGTGAGGATTCTAAGCTAAGCACTGAGGATGCTAAGTATTGAGGTTTCTAAGCATTAAAAACTCTGTGCATTGAGGTTTCTAAGCATTAAGGACTCTGTGCATTGAGGTTTCTAAGCTAAGCATTGAGGATGCCAAGCATTGAGGATGCTAAGCATTGATGATGCTAAGCATTGAGGATTCTAAGCATTGAGGATTCTAAGCATTGAGGTTTCTAAGCTAAGCATTGAGTATGCTAAGCATTGAGGATTCTAAGCATTCAGGTTTCTAAGCAGTGAGGATTCTAATCAAAGCACTGAGGATGCTAAGTATGGAGGTTTCTAAGCATTAAGGACTCTGTGCATTGAGGTTTCTAAGCATTGAGGATCCTGAGCTTTGAGGATTCTAAGATATGCATTGAGGATTCTAAGGATTGAGGTTTCTGAGCTTAGCATTGAGGATTCTAATCTTTGAGGATTCTAAGCATTGAGGATTCTAAGCACTGAGGATTCTAAGCATTGAGGATGCTAAGTATTGAGGTTTCTAAGCATTAAGGACTCTGTGCATTGAGGATTCTAAGCATTGAGGATTCTAATCATTGAGGATTCTAAACATTAAGGATTCTCAGCATTGAGGATTCTAAGCAGTTAGGATTCTAAGCATTGAGGTTTCTAAGGTAAGCACTGAGGATTCTAAGCATTGAGGATTCTAAGCATTGAGGTTTCTAAGCTAAGCATTGATGATACGAAGCATTGAGGATTCTAACTATTGCGGATTCTAAGCAATGCATGGAGGATGCTAATCATTGAGGATTCTAAGCATTGAGGATTCTAAGCATTGAGGATTCTAAGCCAAGCATTGAGTTTTCTAATCTTTGAGGTTTCTAAGCATTAAGGCCTCTATGCATTGAGGTTTGTAAGCATTTGGGATGCTAAGCAATGAGGTTGCAAACAACAAAAATTCTCAGCATTGAGGTTTGTAAGCATTGAGGATTCTAAGCACTGAGGATTCTAAGCTAAGCATAGAGCATACTAAGGATTGAGGATGCTAAGCATTGAGGTTTCTAAGTATTGGGGATTCTACGCGTTGAGGATGCTAAGCAATGAGGATTCAAAGTATTGAGGTTTCTAAGCATTAAGGACTCTGTGCATTGAGGTTTCTAAGCATTGAGGATCCTGAGCTTTGAGGATTCTAAGCTATGCATTGAGGATGCTAAGCATTGAGGATTCTAAGCATTGAGGATTCTAAGCATTGAGGATGCTGAGCATTGAGGATGCTAAGCATTGAGGATTCTAAGCATTGTGGATTCTAAGCATTGAGGATTCTAAGCATTGAGGTTTCTAAGCTAAGCATTGAGGATTCTAGGCATTGAGGATGCTAAGCATTGAGGATTCTAAGCATTGAGGATTCTAAGCATTGAGGATGCTAAGCATTGAGGATGCTAAGCATTGAGGATGCTAAGCATTGAGGATTCTAAGCCAAGGATTGAGTTTTCTAATCTTTGTTTTTTCTAAACATTAAGGCCTCTATTCAATGAGGTTTGTAAGCATTAGGGTTGCTAAGCATTGAGGTTTCAGAGCAATAAAATTTCTAAGCAATGAGGATTCTGCGCATTGAGTTTTCTAAGCAATGCATGGAGGATGCTAAGCATTGAGGTTCCTAAGCAGTGAGGATTCTGAGCTTTGACGATTCTAAGGTAAGCAATGAGGATGATAAGCAATGAGGATGCTAAGCATTGAGGATGATAAGCATTAAGGATGCTAAGCATTGACGATGCTAAGCATTGACGATGCTAAGCATTGAGGTTTCTAAGCTAAGCATTGAGGATGCGAAGCATTGAGGATTCTAACTATTGAGGATTCTAAGCAATGCATGGAGGATGCTAAGCATTGAGGATTCTAAGCATTGAGGATTCTAAGCATGGAGGATTCTAAGCATTGAGGATTCTAAACCAAGCATTGAGTTTTCTAATCTTTGAGTTTTCTAAGCATTAAGGCCTCTATGCATTGAGGTTTGTAAGCATTTGGGATGCTAAGCAATGAGGTTTCAAACAATAAAATTTCTCAGCATTGAGGTTTGTAAGCATTGAGGATTCTAAGCATTGAGGATTCTAAGCATTGAGGATGCTAAGCATTGGGGATGCTAAGCATTGAGGATTCTAAGATTTGAGGATGCTAAGCATTGAGGATTCTAAGCATTGAGGATTCTAAGCATTGAGGATGCTAAGCATTGAGGATTCTAAGCATTGAGGGTGCTAAGCATTGAGGATTCTAAGCATTGAGGATGCTAAGCATTGAGGATTCTAAGCATTGAGGATGCTAAGCATTGAGGATGCGAAGCATTGAGGATTCTTAGCCAAGCATTGAGTTTTCTAATCTTTGTTGTTTCTAAACATTAAGGCCTCTATGCAATGAGGTTTGTAAGCATTAGGGTTGCTAAGCATTGAGGTTTCAGAGCAATAAAATTTCTAAGCAATGAGGATTCTGCGCATTGAGGTTTCTAAGCAATGCATGGAGGATGCTAAGCATTGAGGTTCCTAAGCAGTGAGGATTCTGGGCTTTGAGGATTCTAAGCTAAGTAATGAGGATGCTAAGCAATGAGTATGCTAAGCATTGAGGATGCTAAGCATTGAGGATTCTAAGCATTGAGGTTTCTAAGCAAAGCATTGAGGATGCTAAGCATTGAGGATGCTAAGCATTGAGGATGCTAAGCATTGAGGATTCTAAGCATTGTGGATTCTAAGCATTGAGGATTCTAAGCATGGAGGATTCTAAGCTAGGCATTGAGGATTCTAAGCATTGAGGATTCTAAGCATTGAGGTTTCTAAAGCAAAGCATTGAGGTTTCTAAGCATTGAGGATGCTAAGCTTTGCGGATGCTAAGCACTGAGGATGCTAAGCATTGAGGATGCTAAGCATTGAGGATTCTAAGCATTGAGGATGCTAAGCACTGAGGATGCTAAGCATTGAGGATGCTAAGCATTGAGGATGCTAAGCTTTGAGGATTCTAAGCATTGAGGTTTCTAAGCTAAGCATTGAGGATGCGAAGCATTGAGGATTCTTAACTATTGAGGATTCTAAGCATTGAGGATTCTAAGCATTGAGGATTCTAAGCATTGAGGTTTCTAAGCTTAGCATTGAGGATTCTAATCATTGAGGATTCTAAGCATTGAGGTTTCTAAGCAGTGAGGATTCTAAGCATTGAAGTTTCTAAGCAGTGAGGATTCTAAGCTAAGCACTGAGGATGCTAAGTATTGAGGTTTCTAAGCATTGAGGACTCTGTGCATTGAGGATTCTAAGCATTGAGGATTCTAAGCATTGAGGATTCTAAGCATTGAGGATTCTAAGCAGTGAGGATTCTAAGCATTGAGGTTTCTAAGGAAAGCATTGAGGATTCTAAGCATTGAGGATTCTAAGCATTGAGGTTTCTAAGCTAAGCATTGAGGATGCGAAGCATTGAGGATTCTAACTATTGAGGATTCTAAGCAATGCATGGAGGATGCTAAGCATTGAAGATTCTAAGCATTGAGGATTCTAAGCATTGAGGATTCTAAGCTAAGCATTTTGTTTTCTAATCTTTGAGGTTTCTAAGCATTAAGGCCTCTATGCATTGAGGTTTGTAAGCATTTGGGATGCTAAGCAATGAGGTTTCAAACAATAAAATTTCTCAGCATTGAGGTTTGTAAGTATTGAGGATTGTAAGCATTGAGGATTCTAACCTAAGCATAGAGCATACTAAGGATAGAGGATGCTAAGCATTGAGGTTTCTAAGCATTGGGGATTCTACGCGTTGAGGATGCTATGCACTGAGGATTCTAAGTATTGAGGTTTCTAAGCATTAAGGACTCTGTGCATTGAGGTTTCTAAGCATTGAGGATCCTGAGCTTTGAGGATTCTAAGATATGCATTGAGGATGCTAAGGATTGAGGATGCTAAGCATTGAGGATGCTATACATTGAGGTTTCTAAGCTTAGCATTGAGGATTCTAAGCATTCAGGTTTCTAAGCATTGAGGATTCTAACCCAAGCATTGAGTTTTCTTATCTTTGATGTTTCTAAACATTAAGGCCTCTATGCACTGAGGTTTGTAAGCATTAGGGATGCTAAGCATTGAGGTTTCAGAGCAATAAAATTTCTAAGCAATGAGGATTCTACGCATTGAGGTTTCTAAGCAATGCATGGAGGATGCTAAGCATTGAGGTTCCTAAGCAGTGAGGATTCTGAGCTTTGAGGATTCGAAGCTAAGCAATGAGGATGCTAAGCATTGAGGATGTTAAGCATTGAGGATTCTAAGCTATGTAATGGGGATACAAAGCATTGAGGATGCTAAGCATTGAGGATTCTATGCATTGAGGATTCTAAGCTTAGCATAGAGCATACTAAGGATTGAGGATGCTAAGCATTGAGGTTTCTAAGCATTGGGGATTCTACACATTGAGGATGCTAAGCACTGAGGATTATAAGCATTGAGGTTTCTAAGCAGTGAGGATTCTAAGCTAAGCACTGAGGATGCTAAGTATTGAGGTTTCTAAGCATTAAGGACTCTGTGCATTGAGGTTTCTAAGCATTGGGGATCTGTAGCTTTGAGGATTCTGAGCTAAGCATTGAGGATTCTAAGCATTGAGGATTCTAAGTATTGAGGATTCTAAGCATTGAGGATTCTAAGTATTGAGGTTTCTAAACATTCAGGGTTCAAAGCATTGAGGATGCCAAGCATTGAGGATGCCAAGCATTGAGGATGCTAAGCATTGAGGATGCTAAGCATTGAGGATTCTAAGCATTGAGGATTCTAAGCGTTGAGGTTTCTAAGCTTAGCATTGAGGATTCTAATCATTGAGGATTCTAAGCATTCAGGTTTCTAAGCAGTGAGGATTCTAAGCTAAGCACTGAGGATGCTAAGTATTGAGGTTTCTAAGCATTAAGGTCTCTGTGCATTGAGGATTCTAAGCATTGAGGATTCTAAGCATTGAGGATTCTAAGCATTGAGGTTTTATAAGCTAAGCATTGAGGTTGCGAAGCATTGAGGATTCTATTGAGGATTCTAAGCAATGCATGGAGGATGCTAAGCATTGAAGATTCTAAGCATTGAGGATTCTAAGCATTGAGGATTCTAAGCCAAGCATTGAGTTTTCTCTATGCATTGAGGTTTGTAAGCATTTGGGATGCTAAGCAATAAGGTTTCAAACAATAAAATTTCTCAGCATCGAGGTTTGTAAGCAGTGAGGATTCTAAGCACTGAGGATTCTAACCTAAGCATAGAGCATACTAAGCATTGAGGATTCTAAGCATTGAGGATTCTAAGCTAGGCATTGTGGATGCTAAGCATTGAGGATGCTAAGCATTGAGGATGCTAGGCATTGAGGATGCTAAGCATTAAGGATGCTAAGCATTGAGGATTCTAAGCATTGAGGATTTTAAGCTAAGCATAGAGCATACTAAGGATTGAGGTTTCTAAGTATTGGGGATTCTACGCATTGAGGATGCTAAGCACTGAGGATTCTAAGCATTGAGGTTTCTAAGCAGTGAGGATTCTAAGATAAGCACTGAGGATGCTAAGTATTGCGTTTTCTAAGCATTAAGGACTCTGTGCATTGAGGTTTCTAAACATTGAGGATCCTGAGCTTTGAGGATTCTATGCGAAGCATTGAGGATTCTAAGCATTGAGGATTCTAAGTATTGAGGATTCTAAGCATTGAGGATTCTAAGTATTGAGGTTTCTAAACATTCAGGGTTCAAAGCATTGAGGATGCCAAGCATTGAGGATGCCAAGCATTGAGGATGCTAAGCATTGAGGATGCTAAGCATTGAGGATTCTAAGCATTGAGGATTCTAAGCGTTGAGGTTTCTAAGCTTAGCATTGAGGATTCTAATCATTGAGGATTCTAAGCATTCAGGTTTCTAAGCAGTGAGGATTCTAAGCTAAGCACTGAGGATGCTAAGTATTGAGGTTTCTAAGCATTAAGGTCTCTGTGCATTGAGGATTCTAAGCATTGAGGATTCTAAGCATTGAGGATTCTAAGCATTGAGGTTTTATAAGCTAAGCATTGAGGTTGCGAAGCATTGAGGATTCTATTGAGGATTCTAAGCAATGCATGGAGGATGCTAAGCATTGAAGATTCTAAGCATTGAGGATTCTAAGCATTGAGGATTCTAAGCCAAGCATTGAGTTTTCTCTATGCATTGAGGTTTGTAAGCATTTGGGATGCTAAGCAATAAGGTTTCAAACAATAAAATTTCTCAGCATCGAGGTTTGTAAGCAGTGAGGATTCTAAGCACTGAGGATTCTAACCTAAGCATAGAGCATACTAAGCATTGAGGATTCTAAGCATTGAGGATTCTAAGCTAGGCATTGTGGATGCTAAGCATTGAGGATGCTAAGCATTGAGGATGCTAGGCATTGAGGATGCTAAGCATTAAGGATGCTAAGCATTGAGGATTCTAAGCATTGAGGATTTTAAGCTAAGCATAGAGCATACTAAGGATTGAGGTTTCTAAGTATTGGGGATTCTACGCATTGAGGATGCTAAGCACTGAGGATTCTAAGCATTGAGGTTTCTAAGCAGTGAGGATTCTAAGATAAGCACTGAGGATGCTAAGTATTGCGTTTTCTAAGCATTAAGGACTCTGTGCATTGAGGTTTCTAAACATTGAGGATCCTGAGCTTTGAGGATTCTATGCGAAGCATTGAGGATTCTAAGCATTGAGGATGCTAAGCATTGAGGATTCTAAGCATTGAGGATGCTAAGCATTGAGGATTCTAAGCATTGAGGATTCTAAGCATTGAGGATTCTAAGCTAGGCATTGAGGATTCTAAGCTAGGCATTGAGGATTCTAAGCATTGAGGATTCTAAGCATTGAGGATTCTAAGCCAAGCATTGATTTTTCTAATCTTTGAGGTTTCTAAGCATTAAGACATCTATGCATTTAGGTTTGTAAGCATTTGAGATGCTAAGCAATGAGGTTTCAAATAATAAAATTTCTCAGCATTGAGGTTTGTATACATTGAGAATTCTAAGCATTGAGGATTCTAAGCTAAGCATAGAGCATACTAAGGATTGAGGATGCTAAACACTGAGGTTTCTAAGCATTGGGCATTCTACGCGTTTAGGATGCTAAGCACTGAGGATTCTAAGTATTGAGGTTTCTAAGCATTAAGGACTCTGTGCATTGAGGTTTCTAAGCATTGAAGATCCTGAGCTTTGAGGATTCTAAGCTATGCTTTGAGGATGCTAAGCATTGAGGATTCTAAGCATTGAGGATTCTAAGCATTGAGGATTCTAAGCATTGAGGATGCCAAGCATTGAGGATGCTAATCATTGAGGATGCTAAGCATTGAGGATTCTAAGCATTGAGGATTCTAAGCATTGAGGATTCTAAGCATTGAGGATTCTAAGCTAAGCATTGAGGATGCTAAGCATTGAGGATTCTAATCATTGAGGATTCTAAGCATTGAGGATTCTAAGCATTGAGGATGCTAAGTATTGAGGTTTCTAAGCATTAAGGACTCTGTGCATTGAGGATTCTAAGCATTGAAGATCCTGAGCTTTGAGGATTCTAAGCTATGCTTTGAGGATGCTAAGCATTGAGGATTCTAAGCATTGAGGATTCTAAGCATTGAGGATTCTAAGCATTGAGGATGCCAAGCATTGAGGATGCTAATCATTGAGGATGCTAAGCATTGAGGATTCTAAGCATTGAGGATTCTAAGCATTGAGGATTCTAAGCATTGAGGATTCTAAGCTAAGCATTGAGGATGCTAAGCATTGAGGATTCTAATCATTGAGGATTCTAAGCATTGAGGATTCTAAGCATTGAGGATGCTAAGTATTGAGGTTTCTAAGCATTAAGGACTCTGTGCATTGAGGATTCTAAGCATTGAGGATTCTAAGCAGTGAGGATTCTAAGCATTGAGGTTTCTAAGGTAAGCATTGAGGATTCTAAGCATTGAGGATTCTAAGCATTGAGGTTTTCAAGCTAAGCATTGATGATACGAAGCATTGAGGATTCTAACTATTGCGGACTCTAAGCAATGCATGGAGGATGCTAAGCATTGAAGATTCTAAGCATTGAGGATCCTAAGCATTGAGGATTCTAAGCCAAGCATTGAGTTTTCTAATCTTTGAGGTTTCTAAGCATTAAGTCCTCTATGCATTGAGGTTTGTAAGGATTAGGGATGCTAAGCAATGAGGTTTCAAACAATAAAATTTCTCAGCATTGAGGTTTGTAAGCATTGAGGATTCTAAGCATTGAGGATTCTAAGCTAAGCATAGAGCATACTAAGGATTGAGGACGCAAAGCATTGAGGTTTCTAAGCATTGGGCATTCTACGCGTTTAGGATGCTAAGCACTGAGGATTCTAAGTATTGAGGTTTCTAAGCATTAAGGACTCTGTGCATTGAGGTTTCTAAGCATTGAGGATCCTGAGCTTTGAGGATTCTAAGATATGTATTGAGGATGCTAAGGATTGAGGATTCTAAGCATTGAGGATGCTAAGCATTGAGGTTTCTAAGCTTAGCATTCAGGATTCTAAGCATTGAGGATTCTAAGCATTCAGGTTTCTAAGCATTGAGGATTCTAAGCATTGAGGATGCTAAGCATTGAGGATTCTAAGCATTGAGGATTCTAAGCCAAGCATTGAGTTTTCTAATCTTTGTTTTTTCTAAACATGAAGGCCTCTATGCATTGAGGTTTGTAAGCATTAGGGTTGCTAAGTATTGAGGTTTCAGAGCAATAAAATTTCTAAGCAATGAGGATTCTGCGCATTGAGGTTTCTAAGCAATGCATGGAGGAAGCTAAGCATTGAGGTTCCTATGCAGTGAGGATTCTGAGCTTTGAGGATTCGAAGCTAAGCAATGAGGATGCTAAGCAATGAGGATACAAAGCATTGAGGATGCTAAGCATTGAGGATTCTAAGCATTGAGGATTCTAAGCTAAGAATTGAGGATGTGAAGCATTGAGGATTCTAACTATTGAGGATTCTAAGCAATGCATGGATGATGCTAAGCATTGAAGATTCTAAGCATTGAGGATTCTAAGCATTGAGGATTCTAAGCTAAGCATTGAGTTTTCTAATCTTTGAGGTTTCTAAGCATTAAGGCCTTTATGCATTGAGGTTTGTAAGCATTTGGGATGCTAAGCAATGAGGTTTCAAACAATAAAATTTCTCAGCATTGAGGTTTGTAAGCATTGAGGATTCTAAGCACTGAGGATTCTAAGCATTGAGGATGCTAAACATTGAGGATTCTAAGATTTGAGGACGCTAAGCATTGAGGATTCTAAGCATTGAGGATGCTAAGCATTGAGGATGCTAAGCATTGAGGATTCTAAGCATTGAGGATTCTAAGCATTGAGGATGCTAAGCATTGAGGATTCTAAGCCAAGCATTGAGTTTTCTAATCTTTGTTGTTTCTAAACATTAAGGCCTCTATACAATGAGGTTTGTAAGCATTAGTGTTGCTAAGCATTGAGGTTTCAGAGCAATAAAATTTCTAAGCAATGAGGATTCTGCGCATTGAGGTTTCTAAGCACTGCATGGAGGATGCTAAGCATTGAGGTTCCTAAGCAGTGAGGATTCTGAGCTTTGAGGATTCTAAGCTAAGCAATGAGGATGCTAAGCAATGAGGATGCTAAGCATTGAGGATGCTAAGCATTGAGGATGCCAGGCATTGAGGATTCTAAGCATTGAGGTTTCTAAGCTAAGCATTGAGGATGCGAAGCATTGAGGATTCTAACTAGTGAGGATTCTAAGCAATGCATGGAGGATGCTAAGCATTGAGGATTCTAAGCATTGAGGATTCTAAACTATGCATGGAGGATTCTAAGCATTGAGGATTCTAAGCATTGAGGATTCTAAGCCAAGCGTTGAGTTTTCTAATCTTTGAAGTTTCTAAGCATTAAGGTCTCTATGCAATGAGGTTTGTAAGCATTTGGGATGCTAAGTAATGAGGTTTCAAACAATAAAATTTCTCAGCATTGAGGTTTGTAAGCATTGAGGATTCTAAGCATTGAGGATTCTAAGCTAAGCATAGAGCATACTAAGGATTGAGGATGCTAAGCATTGAGGTTTCTAAGCATTGGGGATTCTACGCGTTGAGGATGCTAAGCACTGAGGATTCTAAGCATTGAGGTTTCCAAGCAGTGAGGATTCTAAGCTAAGCACTGAGGATGCTACGTATTGAGGTTTCTAAGCATTAAGGACTCTGTGCATTGAGGTTTCTAAGCATTGAGGATCCTGAGCTTTGAGGATTCTAAGATATGCATTGAGGATGCTAAGCATTGAGGATTCTAAGTATTGAGTTTTCTAAGCTAAGCATTGAGGATGCTAAGCATTGAGGATTCTTAAGCATTGAGGATGCTAAGCATTGAGGATGCTAAGCATTGAGGATGCTAATCATTGAGGATTCTAAGCATTGAGGATTCTAAGCATTGGGGATGCTAAGCATTGAGGATTCTAAGCATTGAGGAATCTAAGCATTGAGGATTCTAATCTAGGCATTGAGGATTCTAAGCATTGAGGATTTTAAGCATTGAGGTTTCTAAGCAAACCATTGAGGATTCTAAGCATTGAGGATTCTACGCATTGAGGATGCTAAGCATTCAGGATTCTAAGCATTGAGGATGCTAAGCATTGAGGATGCTAAGCATTGAGGATTCTAAGCCAAGCATTGAGTTTTCTAATCTTTGTTGTTTCTAAACATTAAGGCCTCTATGCAATGAGGTTTGTAAGCATTAGGGTTGCTAAGCATTGAGGTTTCAGAGCAATAAAATTTCTAAGCAAAGAGGATTCTGCGCATTGAGGTTTCTAAGCTATGCATGGAGGATGCTAAGCATTGAGGTTCCTAAGCAGTGAGGATTCTGAGCTTTGAGGATTCTAAGCTAAGCAATGAGGATGCTAAGCAATGAGGATGCTAAGCATTGAGGATGCTAAGCATTGAGGATGCTAAGCATTGAGGATTCTAAGCATTGAGGTTTCTTAACTAAGCATTGAGGATGCGAAGCATTGAGGATTCTAAGCATTGAGGATTCTAAGCTATACATGGAGGATTCTAAGCATTGAGGATTCTAAGCATTGAGGATTCTAAGCCAAGCATTGAGTTTTCTAATCTTTGAGGTTTCTAAGCATTAAGGCCTCTATGCATTGAGGTTTGTAATCATTTGGGATGCTAAACAATGAGGTTTCAAACAATAAAATTTCTCAGCAATGAGGATTGTAAGCATTGAGGATTCTAAGCATTGAGGATTCTAAGCTAAGCAAAGAGCATACTAAGGATTGAGGATGCTAAGCATTGAGGATTCTAAGCATTGAGGATTCTAAGCTATGCATTGAGGATTCTAAACATTGAGGATGTTAAGCATTGAGGATTCTAAGCATTGAGTTTTCTAAGCTATGCATTGAAGATGCTATGCATTGAGGATGCTATGCATTGAGGATGCTAAGCATTGAGGATTCTAAGCATTGAGAATTCTAAGCACTGAGGATTCTAAGCATTGAGGATTCTAAGCATTGAGCATTCTAATCTAGGCATTGAGGATTCTAAGCATTGAGGTTTCTAAGCTAAGCATGGAGGATTCTAAGCATTGAGGATGCTTAGCATTGAGGATGCTAAGCATTGAGGATGCTAAGCATTGAGGATTCTAAGCATTGAGGATTCTAAGTACTGAGGATTCTAAGCTAGGCATTGAGGATTCTAAGCATTGAGGATTCTAAGCACTGAGGTTTCTAAGTAAAGCATTGAGGATGCTAAGCATTGAGGATGCTAAGCATTGAGGATGCTAAGCATTGAGGATGCTAAGCATTGAGGATTCTAAGCATTGAGGATTCTAAGCATTGAGGATGCTAAGCATTGAGGATTCTAAGCATTGAGGATTCTAAGCCAAGCATTGAGTTTTCTAATCTTTGTTGTTTCTAAACATTAAGGCCTCTATGCAATGAGGTTTGTAAGCATTAGGGTTGCTAAGCATTGAGGTTTCAGCGCAATAAAATTTCTAAGCAATGAGGATTCTGCGCATTGAGTTTTCTAAGCAATGCATTGAGGATGCTAAGCATTGAGGTTCCTAAGCAGTGAGGATTCTGAGCTTTGAGGATTCGAAGCTAAGCAATGAGGATGCTAAGCAATGAGGATTCTAAGTATTGAGGATTCTAAGCATTGAGAATTCTAAGCTAAGCATAGAGCATACTAAGGATTGAGGATGCTAAGCATTGAGGTTTCTAAGCATTGGGGATTCTACGCATTGAGGATGCTAAGCACTGAGGATTATAAGCATTGAGGTTTCTAAGCAGTGAGGATTCTAAGCATTGAAGTTTCTAAGCAGTGAGGATTCTAAGCTAAGCACTGAGGATGCTAAGTATTGAGGTTTCTAAGCATTAAGGACTCTGTGCATTGAGGTTCCTAAGCATTGAGGATTCTAAGCATTGAGGATTCTAAGCATTGAGGATTCTAAGCATTCAGGTTTCTAAGCAGTGAGGATTCTAAGCTAAGCACTGAGGATGCTAAGTATTGAGTTTTCTAAGCATTGAGGACTCTGTGCATTGAGGTTTCTAAGCACTGAGGATCCTGAGCTTTGAGGATTCTAAGCAAAGCATTGAGGATGTTAGCATTGAGGATTCTAAGCATTGAGGATTCTAAGCATTCAGGTTTCTAAGCAGTGAGGATTCTACGCTAAGCACTGAGGATGCTAAGTATTGCGGTTTCTAAGCATTAAGGACTCTGTGCATTGAGGTTTCTAAGCATTGAGGATTCTAAGCATTGAGGATTCTAAGCATTGAGGATTCTAAGCAATGAGGATTCTCAGCATTCAGGATTCTAAGCTAGGCATTGTGGATTCTAAGCATTGAGGTTTCTAAGCATTGAGGATGCTAAGCATTGAGGATTCTAAGCATTGAGGATTCTAAGCATTGAGGATTCTAAGCAGTGAGGATTCTAAGCATTGAGGTTTCTAAGCATTGAGGATTCTAAGCATTGAGGATTCTAACCCAAGCATTGATTTTTCTAATCTTTGAGGTTTCTAAGCATTAAGACATCTATGCATTTAGGTTTGTAAGCATTTGGGATGCTAAGCAATGAGGTTTCAAATAATAAAATTTCTCAGCATTGAGGTTTGTAAGCATTGAGGATTCTACGCGTTGATGATTCTAAGCTAAGCATAGAGCATACTAAGGATTGAGGATGCAAAGCATTGAGGATTCTATTTAGGATTCTAAGCAATGGATTCTAAGCTAAGCACTGAGGATGCTAAGTATTGAGGTTTCTAAGCATTAAGTACTCTGTGCATTGAGGTTTCTAAGCATTGAGGATCCTGAGCTTTGAGGATTCTAAGCTATGCATTGCGGATGCTAAGGATTGAGGATTTTAAGCATTGAGGATTCTAAGCATTGAGGATTCTAAGCATTCAGGTTTCTAAGCAGTGAGGATTCTAAGCTAAGCACTGAGGATGCTATGTATTGAGGTTTCTAAGCATTAAGGACTCTGTGCATTGAGGTTTCTAAGCATTGAGGATCCTGAGCTTTGAGGATTCTAAGCTATGCATTGAGGATGCTAAGCATTGAGGATTCTAAGCATTGAGGATTCTAAGCATTGAGGATTCTAAGCATTCAGGTTTCTAAGCAGTGAGGATTCTAAGCTAAGCACTGAGGATGCTAAGTATTGAGGTTTCTAAGCATTAAGGACTCTGTGCATTGAGGTTTCTAAGCATTAAGGACTCTGTGCATTGAGGTTTCTAAGCTAAGCATTGAGGATGCTAAGCATTGAGGATTCTAAGCATTGAGGATACAAAGCATTGAGGATGCTAAGCATTGAGGATTCTAAGGATTGAGGATTCTTATCATTGAGGATTCTAAGCATTGAGGATTCTAAGCATTGAGGATTCTAAGCATTCAGGTTTCTAAGCAGTGAGGATTCTAAGCAAAGCACTGAGGATGCTAAGTATTGAGGTTTCTAAGCATTAAGGACTCTGTGCATTGGGGTTTCTAAGCATTGAGGATCCTGAGCTTTGAGGATTCAAAGATATGCATTGAGGATGCTAAGGATTGAGGTTTCTGAGCTTAGCATTGAGGATTCTAATCATTGAGGATTCTAAGCATTGAGGATTCTAAGCATTGAGGATTCTAAGCATGGAGGATTCTAAGCATTGAGGATGCTAAGTATTGTGGTTTCTAAGCATTAAGGACTCTGTGCATTGAGGATTCTAAGCATTTAGGATTCTAAGCATTGAGGATTCTAAGCATTAAGGATTCTCAGCATTGAGGATTCTAAGCAGTGAGGATTCTAAGCATTGAGGTTTCTAAGGTAAGCATTGAGGATTCTAAGCATTGAGGATTCTAAGCATTGAGGTTTCTAAGCTAAGCATTGATGATACGAAGCATTGAGTATTCTAACTATTGCGGATTCTAAGCAATGCATAGAGGATGCTAAGCATTGAAGATTCTAAGCATTGAGGATTCTAAGCATTGAGGATTCTAAGCCAAGCATTGAGTTTTCTAATCTTTGAGGTTTCTAAGCATTAAGGCCTCTATGCATTGAGGTTTGTAAGCATTTGGGATGCTAAGCAATGAGGTTGCAAACAATAAAATTTCTCAGCATTGAGGTTTGTAAGCATTGAGGATTCTAAGCATTGAGGATTCTAAGCTAAGCATAGAGCATACTAAGGATTGAGGATGCTAAGCATTGAGGTTTCTAAGTATTGGGGATTCTACGCGTTGAGGATGCTAAGCACTGAGGATTCTAAGTATTGAGGTTTCTAAGCATTCAGGATCCTGAGCTTTGAGGATTCTAAGATATGCATTGAGGATGCTAAGGATTGAGGATTCTAAGCATTGAGGATGCTAAGCATTGAGGTTTCTAAGCTTAGCATTGAGGATTCTAAGCATTGAGGATTCTAAGCATTCAGGTTTCTAAGCAGTGAGGATTCTAAGCTAAGCACTGAAAATGCTAAGTATTGAGGTTTCTAAGCATTAAGGACTCTGTGCATTGAGTATTCTAAGCATTGAGGATTCTAAGCATTGAGGATTCTAAGCTAGGCATTGAGGATTCTAAGCATTGAGGATTCTAAGCATTGAGGATTCTAAGCATTGAGGATTCTAAGCATTGAGGATGCTAAGTATTGAGGATGCTAAGCATTGAGGATTCTAAGCATTGAGGATTCTAAGCCAAGCATTGAGTTTTCTAATCTTTGAGTTTTCTAAGCATTAAGGCCTCTATGCATTGAGGTTTGTAAGCATTTGGGATGCTAAGCAATGAGGTTTCAAACAATAAAATTTCTAAGCATTCAGGTTTGTAAGCATTGAGGACTCTAAGCATTGAGGATTCTAAGCTAAGCATAGAGCATACTAAGGATTGAGGATGCTAAGCATTGAGGTTTCGAAGCATTGGGGATTCTACGCGTTGAGGATGCTAAGCACTGAGGATTCTAAGCATTGAGGTTTCTAAGCAGTGAGGATTCTAAGATAAGCACTGAGGATGCTAAGTATTGAGGTTTCTAAGCATTAAGGACTCTGTGCATTGAGGTTTTTAAGCAATGAGGATGCTAAGCATTGAGGTTTCTAAGCATTGAGGCTGTTAAGCATTGAGGATGCTAAGCATTGAGTTTTCTAAGCTAAGCATTGAGGATGCTAAGCATTGAGGATTCTAAGCATTGAGGATTCTAAGCATTGAGGATTCTAAGCATTGAGGTTTCTAAGCTAAGCATTGAGGATTCTAGGCATTGAGGATGGTAAGCATTGAGGATGCTAAGCATTGAGGATTCTAAGCATTGAGGATTCTAAGCATTGAGGATTCTAAGCTAAGCATTGAGGATGCTAAATAATGAGGTTTCTAAGCATTAAGGACTCTGTGCATTGAGGTTTTTAAGCATTGAGGATTCTAAGCTAAGCATTGAGGATTCTAAGCATTCAGGTTTATAAGCAGTGAGGATTCTAAGCTAAGCATTGAGGATGCTAAGTATTGAGGTTTCTAAGCATTAAGGACTCTGTGCATTGTGGTTTCTAAGCATTGAGGATTCTAAGCATTGAGTTTTCTAAGCTAAGCATTGAGGATGCTAAGCATTGAGGATTCTAAGCATTGAGGATTCTAAGCATTGAGGATTCTAAGCATTGAGGATTCTAATCTAGGCATTGAGGATTCTAAGCATTGAGGATTCTAAGCATTGAGGATTCTAAGCATTGAGGTTTCTAAGCTAAGCATTGAGGATTCTAAGCATTGAGGATGCTAAGCATTGAGGATGCTAAGCATTGAGGATGCTAAGCATTGAGGATTCTAAGCATTGAGGATTCTAAGCATTGGGGTTTCTAAGCAAAGCATTGAGGTTTCTAATCATTGAGGTTTCTAAGCATTGAGGATGCTAAGCATTGAGGATGCTAAGCATTGAGGTTGCTAAGCATTGAGGATGCTAAGCTTTGAGGATGCTAAGATTTGAGGATTCTAAGCATTGAGGATGCTAAGCATTGAGGATTCTAAGCATTGAGGATGTTAAGCATTGAGGATGCTAAGCATTGAGGATTCTAAGCATTGAGGATTCTAAGCTATGTAATGAGGATGCTAAGCATTGAGGATTCTAAGTATTGAGGTTTCTAAGCTAAGCATTGAGGACGCGAAGCATTGAGGATTCTAACTATTGAGGATTCTAAGCAATGCATGGAGGATTCTAAGCATTGAGGATTCTAAGCGTTGAGGATTCTAAGCATTGAGGTTTCTAAGCAAAGCATTGAGGATTCTAAGCATTGAGGATTCTAAGCATTGAGGATGCTAAGCATTGAGGATGCTAAGCATTGAGGATTCTAAGATTAGAGGATGCTAAGCATTGAGGATTCTAAGCATTGAGGATGCTAAGCATTGAGGATGCTAAGCATTGAGGATTCTAAGCATTGAGGATGCTAAGCATTGAGGATTCTAAGCATTGAGGATTCTAAGCATTGAGGATTCTAAGCATTGAGGTTTCTAAGCTAAGCACTGAGGATACGAAGCATTGAGGATTCTAACTAGTGAGGATTCTAAGCAATGCATGGAGGATGCTAAGCATTGAGGATTCTAAGCATTGAGGATTCTAAACTATGCATGGAGGATTCTAAGCATTGAAGATTCTAAGCATTGAGGATTCTAAGCCAAGCATTGAGTTTTCTAATCTTTGAGGTTTCTAAGCATTAAGGTCTCTATGCATTGAGGTTTGTAAGCATTTGGGATGCTAAGCAATGAGGTTTCAAACAATAAAATTTCTCAGCATTGAGGTTTCTAAGCATTGAGAATTCTAAGCATTGAGGATTCTAAGCATTGAGGATTCTTAGCTAGGCATTGATGATTCTAAGCATTGAGGATTCTAAGCCAAGCATTGAGTTTTCTAATATTTGAGGTTTCTAAACATTAAGGCCTCTATGCACTGAGGTTTGTAAGCATTAGGGATGATAAGCATTGAGGTTTCAGAGCAATAAAATTTCTAAGCAATGGGGATTGTTCTCATTGAGGTTACTAAGCAATGCATGGAGGATGCTAAGCATTGAGGACTCTAAGCATTGAGGATTCTAAGCATTGAGGATTCTAAGCATTGAGGATTCTATGCTAGGCATTGAGGATTCTAAGCATTGAGGATTCTAAGCATTGAGGATTCTAAGCAAAGCATTGAGGATGCTAAGCATTGAGGATGCTAAGCATTGAGGATTCTAAGCATTGAGGATTCTAAGCATTGAGGATGCTAAGCATTGAGGATGCTAAGCATTGAGGATTATAAGCTTTGAGGATGCTAAGCATTGAGGATTCTAAGCATTGAGGATGCTAAGCATTGAGGATGCTAAGCATTGAGGTTTCTAAGCACCGAGGATTCTAAGCTAAGCAATTAGGATGCTAAGCATTGAGGATGCTAAGCATTGAGGATTCTAAGCATTGAGGATTCTAAGCTATGTTATGAGGATGCTATGCATTGAGGATTCTAAGTATTGAGGTTTCCAAGCTAAGCACTGAGGATGCGAAGCATTGAGGATTCTAACTATTGAGGATTCTAAGGAATGCATGGAGGATTCTAAGCATTGAGGATACTAAGCATTGAGGATGCTAAGCATTGAGGATTCTAAGCATTGAGGGTGCTAAGCATTGAGGATGCTAAGCATTGAGGTTTCTAAGCATCGAGGATTCTAAGCTAAGCAATGAGGATGCTAAGCATTGAGGATGCTAAGCATTGAGGATGGTAAGCATTGAGGATGCTAAGCGTTGAGGATGCTAAGCATTGAGGATGCTAAGCATTGAGGATTCTAAGCATTGAGGAATCTAAGCTATGTAATGAGGATGCTAAGCATTGAGGATTCTAAGTATTGAGGTTTCTAAGCTAAGCACTGAGGATGCGAAGCATTTAGGATTCTAACTATTGAGGATTCTAAGCAATGCATGGAAGATTCTAAGCATTGAGGATTCTAAGCAATGAGGTTTCAAACAATAAAATTTCTAAGCAATGGGGATTCTACGCGTTGAGGATGCTAAGCATTGAGGATTCTAAGCATTGAGGTTTCAAAGCAGTGAGGATTCTAAGCTAAGCACTGAGGATGCTAAGTATTGAGGTTTCTAAGCATTTAAAACTCTGTGCATTGAGGTTTCTAAGCATTGAGGATCCTGAGCTTTGAGGATTCTAAGCATTGAGGATTCTAAGCGTTGAGGATTCTAAGCTTTGAGGATGCTAAGCATTGAGGATTCTAAGCATTGAGGATGCTAAGCATTGAGGATTCTAAGCATTGAGGATGCTAAGCATTGAGGATTCTAAGCTTTGAGGATGCTAAGCATTGAGGATGCTAAGCATTGAGGATTCTAAGCATTGAGGATGCTAAGCATTGAGGATTCTAAGCTTTGAGGATGCTAAGCATTGAGGATTCTAAGCATTGAGGATGCTAAGCATTGAGGATTCTATGCATTGAGGATGCTAAGAATTGAGGATGCTAAGCATTGAGGATGCTAAGCATTGAGGATTCTATGCATTGAGGATGCTAAGCATTGAGGATTCTAAGCATTGAGGATGCTAAGCATTGAGGACTCTAAGCATTGTGGTTTCTAAGCTAAGCATTGAGGATTCTAAGCATTGAGGATTCTAAGAAATCAGGTTTCTAAGCAGTGAGGATTCTAAGCTAAGTACTGAGGATGCTAAGTATTGAGGTTTCTAAGCATTAAGGACTCTGTGCATTGAGGTTTCTAAGTATTGAGGATTCTAAGCATTGAGGATTCTAAGCATTGAGGATGCTAAGCATGGAAAATTCTAAGCGAGGCATTGAGGATTCTAAGCATTGGGGATTCTAAGCCAAGCATTGAGTTTTCTAATCTTTGAGGTTTCTAAACATTAAGGCCTCTATGCACTGAGGTTTGTAAGCATTAGGGATGCTAAGCATTGAGGTTTCAGAGCAATAAAATTTCTAAGCAATGGGGATTCTACGCATTGAGGTTTCTAAGCAATGCATTGAGGATGCTAAGCATTGAGGTTCCTAAGCAGTGAGGATTCTGAGCTTTGAGGATTCTAAGCTAAGCAATGAGGATGATAAGCAATGAGTATGCTAAGCATTGAGGATGCTAAGCATTCTAAGCATTGAGGATTCTAAGCATTGAGGATTCTAAGCATTGAGGATTCTAACCATTGAGGATTCTAAGCATTGAGGTTTCTAAGCAAAGCATTGAGGATGCTAAGCATTGAGGATGCTAAGCATTGAGGACGCTAAGCATTGAGGACGCTAAGCATTGAGGACGCTAAGCATTGAGGATTCCAAGCTAAGTAATGATGATGCTAAGCAATGAGGATGCTAAGCAATGAGGATTCTAAGCAATGAGGATGCTAAGCATTGAGGATTCTAAGCTATGTAATGAGGATGCTAAGCATTGAGGATTCTAAGTATTGAGGTTTCTAAGCTAAGCATTGAGGATGCGAAGCATTGAGGATTGTAACTATTGAGGATTCTAAGCAATGCATGGAGGATTCTAAGCACTGAGGATTCTAAGCTATGAGGATTCTAAGCCAAGCATTGAATTTTCTAATCTTTGAGGTTTCTAAGCATTAAGGCCTCTATGCATTGAGGTTTGTAAGCATTGAGGATTCTAAGCAATGAGGTTTCAAACAATAAAATTTCTCAGCATTGAAGTTTGTAAGCATTGAGGATTCTAAGCCAAGCATTGAGTTTTCTAAACTTTGAGGTTTCTAAGCATTAAGGCCTCTATGCATTGAGGTTTGTAAGCATTAGGGATGCTAAGCATTGAGGTTTCGAAGGAATAAAATTTCTCAGCGTTGAGGATTCTAAGCTATCAGGATTCTAGGCATTGAGGTTTCTAAGCAGTGCATGGTGGATGCTAAGCATTGAGGATTTTATGCATTGAGGATTCTAAGTTAAGCATAGTGCATATTTAGGTTTGAGGATGCTAAGCATTGAGATTTCTAAGCATTGGGGATTCTACGCATTGAGGATGCTAAGCACTGAGGATTATAAGCGTTGAGGTTTCTATGCAGTGAGGATTCTAAGCTAAGCTCTGAGGATGCTAAGTATTGAGGTTTCTAAGCATTAAGGACTCTGTGCATTGAGGTTTTTAAGCATTGAGGATCCTGAGCTTTGAGGATTCTAATCTAAGCACTGAGGATGCTATCGTTGAGGATGCTAAGCATTGAGGATTCTAAGCTATGCATGGAGGATTCTAAGCATTGAGCATTGTAAGCATTGAGGATTCTAAGCCAAGCATTGAGTTTTCTAATCTTTAAGGTTTCTAAGCATTAAGGCCTCTATGCATTGAGGTTTGTAAGAATTTGGGATGCTAAGCAATGAGGTTTCAAACAATAAAATTTCTCATCATTGAGGTTTGTAAGCATTGAAGATTGTAAGCATTGAGGATTCTAAGATAAGCATAGAGCATACTAAGGATTGAGGATGCTAAGCACTGAGGTTTCTAAGCAGTGAGGATTCTAAGCTAAGCACTGAGGATGCGAAGTATTGAGGTTTCTAAGCATTAAGGACTCTGTGCATTGAGGTTTCTAAGCATTAAGGATTCTAAGCATTGAGGATTCTAAGCATTGAGGATTCTAAGCATTGAGGTTTCTAAGCTAAGCATTGAGGATTCTAAGCATTGAGGATTCTAAGCATTGAGGATTCTAAGCACTGAGGATTTTAAGCATTGAGGATGCTAAGCATTGACGATGCTAAGCATTGACGATGCTAAGCATTGACGATGCATAGCATTGAGGATTCTAAGCTATGTAATGAGGATGCTAAGCATTGAGGATGCTAAGCATTGAGGATTCTAAGCATTGAGGTTTCTAAGTATCGAGGATTCTAAGCATTGAGGTTTATAAGCATTGAGGTTTCTAAGCATTGAGGATTCTAAGCATTGAGGATTCTAAGCATTGAGGATTCTAAGCATTGAGGATTCTAAGCATTGAGGATTCTAAGCTAAGCATTGAGGATTCTAAGCATTGAGGATTCTAAGCATTGAGGATTCTAAGCTAGGCATTGAGGATTCTAAGCATTGAGGATTCTAAGCATTGAGGATTCTAAGCATTGAGGATTCTAGGCATTGAGGATTCTAAGCATTGAGGATTCTAAGCTAAGCATTGAGGATTCTAAGCATTGAGGATTGTTAGCATTGAGGATTCTAAGCATTGAGGATTCTAAGCATTGAGGATTCTAAGCATTGAGGATTCTAAGCTAAGCATTGAGGATTCTAAGCATTGAGGATTCTAAGCTAGGCATTGAGGATTCTAAGCATTGAGGATTCTAAGCATTGAGGATTCTAAGCATTGAGGATTCTAAGCAATGCATGGAGGATTCTAAGCATTGAGGATTCTAAGCATTGAGGATTCTAAGCATTGAGGTTTCTAAGCAAAGCATTGAGGATTCTAAGCATTGAGGATGCTAAGCATTGAGGATGCTAAGCATTGAGGATGCTAAGCATTGAGGATGCTAAGCTTTTAGGATGCTAAGCATTGAGGATTCTAAGCATTGAGGATGCTAAGCATTGAGGATTCTAAGCATTGAGGATTCTAAGCTATGTAATGAGGATGCTAAACATTGAGGATTCTAAGTATTGAGGTTTCTAAGGTAAACATTGAGGATGCTAAGCATTGAGGATTCAAAGAGATTCATGGAGGATGCTAAGCATTGAGGATTCTAAGCATTGAGGATTCTAAGCAAAGCATTCAGGATGCTAAGCATTGAGGATGCTAAGCATTGAGGATGCTAAGCATTGAGGTTTCTAAGCACTGGGGATTCTACGCATTGAGGATGCTAAGCACTGAGGAGTCTAAGCATTGAGGTTTCTAAGCAGTGAGGATTCTAAGCTAAGCACTGAGGATGCTAAGTATTGAGGTTTCTAAGCATTAAGGACTCTGTGCATTGAGGTTTCTTAGCATTGAGGATCCTGAGCTTTGAGGATTCTAAGCTAAGCATTGAGGATTCTAAGCATTGAGGATTCTAAGCATTGAGGATTCTAAGCATTGAGGATTCTAAGCATTTAAGACTTTAAGCATTGAGGTTTCTAAGCAATAAGGTTTCTCAGCATTGAGGATTCTAAGAAATGAGCATTCTACACATTGAAGATTTTACGCGTTGATGATTCTAAGCATTGAGGATTCTAAGCTATGCATTGAGGATTCTAAGCATTTAGGACTTTATGCATTGAGGTTTCTAAGCAATAAGGTTTCTCAGCATTGAGGATTCTAAGAAATGAGCATTCTACACATTGAAGATTTTACGCGTTGAGGTTTCTAAGCATTGAGGATTCTAAGGTATGCATTGAGGATGCTAAGCAATGAGGATGCTAAGCATTGTGGATTCTATGTATTGAGGATTCTAAGCATTAAGTACTCTAAGCATTGAGGTCTCTAAGCTTTAAGGTCTCTATGCATTGAGGTTTGTAAGCATTGAGGATTCTAAGCCAAGCATTGAGTTTTCTAATCTTTGAGGTTTCTAAGCATTAAGGCCTCTATGCATTGAGGTTTGTAAGCATTAGGGATGCTAAGCATTGAGGTTTCGAAGGAATAAAATTTCTCAGCGTTGAGGATTCTAAGCTATCAGGATTCTAGGCATTGAGGTTTCTAAGCAGTGCATGGTGGATGCTAAGCATTGAGGATTTTATGCATTGAGGATTCTAAGTTAAGCATAGTGCATATTTAGGTTTGAGGATGCTAAGCATTGAGATTTCTAAGCATTGGGGATTCTACGCATTGAGGATGCTAAGCACTGAGGATTATAAGCGTTGAGGTTTCTATGCAGTGAGGATTCTAAGCTAAGCTCTGAGGATGCTAAGTATTGAGGTTTCTAAGCATTAAGGACTCTGTGCATTGAGGTTTTTAAGCATTGAGGATCCTGAGCTTTGAGGATTCTAATCTAAGCACTGAGGATGCTATCGTTGAGGATGCTAAGCATTGAGGATTCTAAGCTATGCATGGAGGATTCTAAGCATTGAGCATTGTAAGCATTGAGGATTCTAAGCCAAGCATTGAGTTTTCTAATCTTTAAGGTTTCTAAGCATTAAGGCCTCTATGCATTGAGGTTTGTAAGAATTTGGGATGCTAAGCAATGAGGTTTCAAACAATAAAATTTCTCATCATTGAGGTTTGTAAGCATTGAAGATTGTAAGCATTGAGGATTCTAAGATAAGCATAGAGCATACTAAGGATTGAGGATGCTAAGCACTGAGGTTTCTAAGCAGTGAGGATTCTAAGCTAAGCACTGAGGATGCGAAGTATTGAGGTTTCTAAGCATTAAGGACTCTGTGCATTGAGGTTTCTAAGCATTAAGGATTCTAAGCATTGAGGATTCTAAGCATTGAGGATTCTAAGCATTGAGGTTTCTAAGCTAAGCATTGAGGATTCTAAGCATTGAGGATTCTAAGCATTGAGGATTCTAAGCACTGAGGATTTTAAGCATTGAGGATGCTAAGCATTGACGATGCTAAGCATTGACGATGCATAGCATTGAGGATTCTAAGCTATGTAATGAGGATGCTAAGCATTGAGGATGCTAAGCATTGAGGATTCTAAGCATTGAGGTTTCTAAGTATCGAGGATTCTAAGCATTGAGGTTTATAAGCATTGAGGTTTCTAAGCATTGAGGATTCTAAGCATTGAGGATTCTAAGCATTGAGGATTCTAAGCATTGAGGATTCTAAGCTAAGCATTGAGGATTCTAAGCATTGAGGATTCTAAGCATTGAGGATTCTAAGCTTGGCATTGAGGATTCTAAGCATTGAGGATTCTAAGCATTGAGGATTCTAAGCATTGAGGATTCTAGGCATTGAGGATTCTAAGCATTGAGGATTCTAAGCTAAGCATTGAGGATTCTAAGCATTGAGGATTGTTAGCATTGAGGATTCTAAGCATTGAGGATTCTAAGCATTGAGGATTCTAAGCATTGAGGATTCTAAGCATTGAGGATTCTAAGCTAAGCATTGAGGATTCTAAGCATTGAGGATTCTAAGCTAGGCATTGAGGATTCTAAGCATTGAGGATTCTAAGCATTGAGGATTCTAAGCATTGAGGATTCTAGGCATTGAGGATTCTAAGCTAAGCATTGAGGATTCTAAGCATTGAGGATTGTTAGCATTGAGGATTCTAAGCATTGAGGATTCTAAGCATTGAGGATGCTAAGCATTGAGGATTCTAAGCATTGAGGATTCTAAGCATTGAGGATTCTAAGCTAAGCACTGAGGATGCGAAGTATTGCGGTTTCTAAGCATTAAGGACTCTGTGCATTGAGGTTTCTAAGCATTGAGGATTCTAAGCTAAGCATTGAGGATTCAAAGCATTGAGGATTGTTAGCATTGAGGATTCTAAGAATTGAGGATTCTAAGCATTGAGGATTCTAAGCATTGAGGATTCTAAGCATTGAGGATTCTAAGCATTGAGGATTCAAAGCTAGGCATTGAGGATTCTAAGCATTGAGGATGCTAAGCATTGAGGATTCTAAGCATTGAGGTTTCTAAGCAGTGAGGATTCTAAGCTAAGCACTGAGGATGCGAAGTATTGAGGTTTCTAAGCATTAAGGACTCTGTGCATTGAGGTTTCTAAGCATTGAGGATTCTAAGCATTGAGGATTCTAAGCATTGAGGATTCTAAGCATTGAGGATTTTAAGCATTGAGGATGCTAAGCATTGAGGTTTCTAAGCTAAGCTTTGAGGATTCTAAGCATCGAGGATTCTAAGCATTGAGGATTCTAAGCATTGAGGATTCTAAGCCTTGAGGATTTTAAGCATTGAGGATGCTAAGCATTGACGATGCTAAGCATTGACGATGCTAAGCATTGAGGATTCTAAGCTATGTAATGAGGATGCTAAGCATTGAGGATTCTATGCATTGAGGATTCTAAGCTTTGAGGATTCTAAGCATTGAGGATTCTAAGCATTGAGGTTTCTAAGTATCGAGGATTCTAAGCATTGAGGTTTATAAGCATTGAGGTTTCTAAGCATTGAGGATTCTAAGCATTGAGGATTCTAAGCATTGAGGATTCTAAGCTAAGCATTGAGGATTCTAAGCATTGAGGATTCTAAGCTAAGCATTGAGGATTCTAAGCATTGAGGATCCTAAGCATTGAGGATTCTAAGCATTGAGGATTCTAGGCATTGAGGATTCTAAGCATTGAGGATTCTAAGCTAAGCATTGAGGATTCTAAGCATTGAGAATTGTTAGCATTGAGGATTCTAAGAATTGAGGATTCTAAGCATTGAGGATTCTAAGCATTGAGGATTCTGAGCATTGAGGATTCTAAGCTTTGAGGATTCTAAGCTAGGCATTGAGGATTCTAAGCATTGAGGATGCTAAGCATTGAGGATTCTAAGCATTGAGGATTCTAAGCATTGAGGTTTCTAAGCTAAGCATTGAGGATGCTAAGCATTGAGGATGCTAAGCATTGACGATTCTAAGCATTGAGGATGCTAAGCATTGAGGATTCTAAGCATTGAGGTTTCTAAGCATTGGGGATTCTACGCGTTGAGGATGCTAAGCACTGAGGATTCTAAGCATTGAGGTTTCTAAGCAGTGAGGATTCTAAGCATTGAGGATGCTAAGCATTGAGGATGCTAAACATTGAGGATACTAAGCATTGAGGATTCTAAGCTATGTAATGAGAATGATAACCATTGAGGATGCTAAGCGTTGAGGATTCTATGCATTGAGGATTCTAAGCATTGAGGATTCTAAGCATTGATGATTCTAAGCATTGAGGTTTCTAAGCATTGAGGATTCTAAGCATTGAGGAGTCTAAGCATTGAGGATTCTAAGCATTGAGGATTCTAATCATTGAGGATTCTAAGCTAGGCATTGAGGATTCTAAGCATTGAGGATGCTAAGCATTGAGGATGCAAAGCGTTGAGGATTCTAACTATTGAGGATTCTAAGCAATGCATGGAGGATGCTAAGCATTGAGGATTCTAAGCATTGAGGATTCTAAGCTAAGCATTGAGGATTCTAAGCATTGAGGATTCTAAGCATTGAGGATTCCAAGCATTGAGGATTCTAAGCAAGGCATTGAGGATTCTAAGCTAGGCATTGAGGATTCTAAGCATTGAGGATTTTAAGCATTGAGGATTCTAAGCATTGAGGTTTCTAAGGTAAGCATTGAGGATTCTAAGCATTGAGGATTCTTAGCATTGAGGATTCTAAGCATTGAGGATTCTAAGCATTGAGGAGTCTAAGCATTGAGGATTCTAAGCATTGAGGATTCTAATCATTGAGGATTCTAAGCTAGGCATTGAGGATTCTAAGCATTGAGGATGCTAAGCATTGAGGATTCTAAGCATTGAGGATTCTAAGCATTGAGGATTCTAAGCAATGAGGATTCTAAGCATTGAGGATGCTAAGCATGGAGGATGCTAAGCATTGAGGATGCTAAGCATTGAGGATGCTTTAGCATTGAGGATTCTAAGCATTGAGGATTCTTAGCATTGAGGATGCTAAGCATTGAGGATGCTAAGCATTGAGAATGCTAAGCATTGAGGATGCTAAGCATTGACGATTCTAAGCATTGAGGATTCTAAGCATTGAGGATGCTAAGAAATGAGGATGCTAAGCATTGAGGATGCTAAGCATTGAGGATGCTAAGCATTGAGGATTCTAAGCATTGAGGTTTCTAAGCTAAGCATTGAGGATGCGAAGCATTTAGGATTCTATCTATTGAGGATTCTAAGCAATGCATGGAGGATGCTAAGCATTGAGGATTCTAAGCACTGAGGATTCTAAGCTATGCATGGAGGATTCTAAGCATTGAGGATTCTAAGCATTGAGGTTTCTAAGCATTGAGTTTTCTAAGCATTGAGGATTCTAAGCATTGAGGATGCTAAGCATTGAGGATTCTAAGCATTGAGGATTCTAAGCCAAGCATTGAGTTTTCTAATCTTTGAGGTTTCTAAACATTAAGGCTTCTATGCATTGAGGTTTGTAATCATTAGGGATTGTAAGCATTGAGGTTTTAGAGCAATAATGTTTCTAAGCAATGAGGATTCTGCGCATTGAGGATTCTAAGCAATGCATGGAGGATGCTAAGCATTGAGGTTCCTAAGCAGTGAGGATTCTGAGCTTTGAGGATTCTATGCTAAGCAATGAGGATGCTAAGCAATGAGGATGCTAAGCAATGAGGATGCTAAGCATTGAGGATGCTAAACATTGAGGATGCTAAGCATTGAGGATTCTAAGCTATGTAATGAGGATGATAAGCATTGAGGATGCTAAGCGTTGAGGATTCTATGCATTGAGGATTCTAAGCATTGAGGATTCTAAGCATTGAGGATTCTAAGCATTGAGGATTCTAAGCATTGAGGTTTCTAAGCATTGAGGATTCTAAGCATTGAGGATTCCAAGCATTGAGGATTCCAAGCATTGAGGATTCTAAGCATTGAGGATTCTAAGCATTGAGGATTCTAAGCATTGAGGATTCTAAGCTAAGCATTGAGGATTCTAAGCATTGAGGATTCTAAGCATTGAGGATTCTAAGCATTGAGGATTCTAAGCAAGGCATTGAGGATTCTAAGCTAGGCATTGAGGATTCTAAGCATTGAGGATTCTAAGCATTGAGGATTCTAAGCATTGAGGTTTCTAAGGTAAGCATTGAGGATTCTAAGCATTTAGGATTCTTAGCATTGAGGATTCTAAGCATTGAGGATTCTAAGCATTGAGGATTCTAAGCATTGAGGATTCTAAGCTAGGCATTGAGGATTCTAAGCATTGAGGATGCTAAGCATTGACGATTCTAAGCATTGAGGATTCTAAGCTATGTAATGAGGATGCTGAGCATTGAGGATGCTAAGCATTGAGGGTTCTATGCATTGAGGATTCTAAGCCAAGCATTGAGTTTTCTAATCTTTGAAGTTTCTAAGCATTAAGGCCTCTATGCATTGAGGTTTGTAAGCATTTGGGATGCTAAGCATTGAGGTTTCAAAAAATAAAATTTCTCAGCATTGAGGATTGTAAGCATTGAGGATTCTAAGCTAAGCATAGAGCATACTAAGGATTGAGGATGCTAAGCATTGAGGTTTCTAAGCATTGGGGATTTTACGCTTTGAGGATGGTAAGCACTGAGCATTCTAAGCATTGAGGTTTCTAAGCAGTGAGGATTCTATGCTAAGCACTGAGGATGCTAAGTATTGAGGTTTCTAAGCATTAAGGACTCTGTGCATTGAGGATTCTAAGCATTGAGGTTTCTATGCATTGAGGATTCTAAGCATTGAGGATTCTAAGCTAGGCATTGAGGATTCTAAGCATTGAGGTTTCTAAGCTAAGCATTGAGGATGCTAAGCATTGAGGATTCTAAGCATTGAGGATTCTAAGCCAAGCATTGAGTTTTCTAATCTTTGTTTTTTCTAAACATGAAGGCCTCTATGCAATAAGGTTTGTAAGCATTAGGGTTGCTAAGCATTGAGGTTTCAGAGCAATAAAATTTCTAAGCAATGAGGATTCTGCGCATTGAGGTTTCTAAGCAATGCATGGAGGATGCTAAGCATTGAGGTTCCTAAGCAGTGAGGATTCTGAGCTTTGAGGATTCTAAGCTAAGCAATGAGGATGCTAAGCAATGAGGATGCTAAGCAATGAAGATGCTAAGCATTGAGGATGCTAAGCATTGAGGATTCTAAGCATTGAGGTTTCTAAGCTAAGCATTGAGGATGCGAAGCATTGAGGATTCTAACTAGTGAGGATTCTAAGCAATGCATGGAGGATGCTAAACAGTGAGGATTCTAAGCATTGAGGATTCTAAGCATGGAGGATTCTAAGCATTGAGGATTCTAAGCATTGAGGATTCTAAGCCAAGCATTGAGTTTTATAATCTTTGAGTTTTCTAAGCATTAAGGCCACTATGCATTGAGGTTTGTAAGCATTTGGGATGCTAAGCAATGAGGTTTCAAACAATAAAATTTCTCAGCATTGAGGTTTGTAAGCATTGAGGATTCTAAGCATTGAGGATTCTAAGCTAAGCATAGAGCATACTAAGGATTGAGGATGCTAAGCATTGAGGTTTCGAAGCATTGAGGATTCTACGCGTTGAGGATGCTAAGCACTGAGGATTCTAAGCATTGAGGTTTCTAAGCAGTGAGGATTCTAAGCTAAGTACTGAGGATGCTACGTATTGAGGTTTCTAAGCATTAAGGACTCTGTGCATTGAGGTTTCTAAGCATTGAGGATCCTGAGCTTTGAGGATTCTAAGATATGCATTTAGGATGCTAAGCATTGAGGCTGTTAAGCATTGAGGATTCTAAGTATTGAGTTTTCTAAGCTAAGCATTGAGGATGCTAAGCATTGAGGATTCTAAGCATTGAGGATTCTAAGCATTGAGGATTCTAAGAATTGAGGATGCTAAGCATTGAGGATTCTAAGCATTGAGGATTCTAAGCATTGGGGATGCTAAGCATTGAGGATTCTAAGCATTGAGGAATCTAAGCATTGAGGATTCTAAGCATTGAGGATTTTAAGCATTGAGGTTTCTAAGCAAAGCATTGAGGATTCTAAGCATTGAGGATTCTACGCATTGAGGATGCTGAGCATTGAGGATTCTAAGCATTGAGGATGCTAAGCATTGAGGATGCTAAGCATTGAGGATTCTAAGCTATGCATTGAGGATTCTAAGCATTGAGGATTCTAAGCACTGAGGATTCTAAGCATTAGGGATTCTAAGCATTGAGGATTCTAATCTAGGCATTGAGGATTCTAAGCATTGAGGATTCTAAGCATTGAGGATTCTAAGCATTGAGGTTTCTAAGCTATGCATGGAGGATTCTAAGCATTGAGGATGCTAAGCATTGAGGTTTCTAAGTATTGAGGATTCTAAGCTAGGCATTGAGGATTCTAAGCATTGAGGATTCTAAGCATTGAGGTTTCTAAGCAAAGCATTGAGGATGCTAAGCATTGAGGATGCTAAGCATTGAGGATGGTAAGCATTGAGGTTGGTTAGCATTGAGGATGGTAAGCATTGAGGATGCTAATCATTGAGGATGGTAAGCATTGAGGATGCTAAGCATTGAGGATTCTAAGCATTGAGGATTCTAAGCACTGAGGATTCTAAGCATTAAAGATTCTAAGCATTCAGGATTCTAATCTAGGCATTGAGGATTCTAAGCATTGAGGATTCTAAGCATTGAGGATTCTAAGCATTGAGGTTTCTAAGCTATGCATGGAGGATTCTAAGCATTGAGGATGCTAAGCATTGAGGATGCTAAGCATTGAGGATTCTAAGCATTGAGGATTCTAAGCACTGAGGATTCTAAGCATTAAAGATTCTAAGCATTCAGGATTCTAATCTAGGCATTGAGGATTCTAAGCATTGAGGATTCTAAGCATTGAGGATTCTAAGCATTGAGGTTTCTAAGCTATGCATGGAGGATTCTAAGCATTGAGGATGCTAAGCATTGAGGATGCAAAGCATTGAGGATGCTAAGCATTGAGGATTCTAAGTATTGAGGATTCTAAGCTAGGCATTGAGGATTCTAAGCATTGAGGATTCTAAGCATTGAGGTTTCTAAGCAAAGCATTGAGGATGCTAAGCATTGAGGATGCTAAGCATTGAGGATGCTAAGCATTGAGGATGCTAAGCATTGAGGATGGTAAGCATTGAGGATGGTAAGCATTGAGGATGCTAATCATTGAGGATGCTAAGCATTGAGGATGCTATGCATTGAGGATGCTAAGCATGGAGGATTCTAAGCATTGAGGATTATAAGCATTGAGGATGCTAAGCATTGAGGATTCTAAGCATTCAGGATTCTAAGCTATGTAATGAGGATGCTAAGCATTGAGGATTCTAAGTATTGAGGTTTATAAGCTAAGCATTGAGGATGCGAAGCATTGAGTATTCTAACTATTGAGTATTCTAAGCTAGGCATTGAGGATTCTAAACATTGAGGATTCTACGCATTGAGGATGCTAAGCATTGAGGATTCTAGGCATTGAGGATGCTAAGCATTGAGGATGCTAAGCATTGAGCATGCTAAGCATTGAGGATTCTAAGCCAAGCATTGAGTTTTCTAATCTTTGTTGTTTCTAGACATTAAGCCCTCTATGCACTGAGGTTTGTAAGCATTAGGGTTGCTAAGCATTGAGGTTTCAGAGCAGTGAGGATTCTGAGCTTTGAGGATTCTAAGCTAAGCAATGAGGATGCTAAGCAATGAGGATGCTAAGCATTGAGGATGCTAAGCATTGAGGATTCTAAGCATTGAGAATTGTAAGCATTGAGGTTTCTAAGCTAAGCATTGAGGATGCGAAGCATTGAGGATTCTAACTATTGAGGATTCTAAGCAATGCATGGAGGATGCTAAGCATTGAAGATTCTAAGCATTGAGGATTCTAAGCATTGAGGATTCTAAGCCAAGCATTGAGTTTTCTAATCTTTGATGTTTCTAAGCATTAAGGCCTCTATGCATTGAGGTTTGTAAGCATTTGGGATGCTAAGCAATGAGGTTTCAAACAATAAAATTTCTCAGCATTGAGGTTTGTAAGCATTGAGGATTCTAAGCATTGAGGATTCTAAGCTAAGCATAGAGCATACTAGGGATTGAGGATGCTAAGCATTGAGGATTCTAAGCATTGAGGATTCTAAGCTATGCATTGAGGATTCTAAACATTGAGGATGTTAAGCATTGAGGATTCTAAGCATTGAGTTTTCTAAGCTAAGCATTGAGGATGCTAAGCATTGAGGATTCTAAGCATTGAGGATTCTAAGCATTGAGGATTCTAAGCATTGAGGATTCTAATCTAGGCATTGAGGATTCTAAGCATTGAGGATTCTAAGCATTGGGGTTTCTAAGCTAAGCATGGAGGATTCTAAGCATTGAGGATGCTAAGTATTGAGGATGCAAAGCATTGAGGATGCTAAGCATTGAGGATGCTAAGCATTGAGGATGTTAAGCATTGAGGACTCTAAGCATTGAGGATTCTAAGCATTGAGGATTCTTAGCATTGAGGTTTCTAAGCAAAGCATTGAGGTTTCTAAGCATTGAGGATGCTAAGCATTGAGGATTCTAGGCATTGAAGATGCTAAGCATTGAGGATGCTAAGCATTGAGGATGCTAAGCATTGAGGATGCTAAGCATTGAGGATTCTAAGCCAAGCATTGAGTTTTCTAATCTTTGTTGTTTCTAAACATTAAGGCCTCTATGCAATGAGATTTGTAAGCATTAGGGTTGCTAAGCATTGAGGTTTCAGAGCAATAAAATTTCTAAGCAATGAGGATTCTGCGCATTGAGGTTTCTAAGCAATGCATGGAGGATGCTAAGCATTGAGGTTCCTAAGCAGTGAGGATTCTGAGCTTTGAGGATTCTAAGCTAAGCAATGAGGATGCTAAGCAATGAGGATGCTAAGCATTGAGGATGCTAAGCATTGAGGATTCTAAGAATTGAGGATTCTAAGCTAAGCATTGAGGATGCGAAGCATTGAGGATTCTAACTATGAGGATTCTAAGCAATGCATGGAGGATGCTAAGCATTGAGGATTCTAAGCATTGAGGATTCTAAGCTATGCATGGAGGATTCTAAGCATTGAGGATTCTAAGCATTGAGGATTCTAAGCCAAGCATTGAGTTTTCTAATCTTTGAGGTTTCTAAGCATTAAGGCCTCTATGCATTGACGTTTGCAAGCATTTGGGATGCTAAGCAATGAGGTTTCAAACAAAAAAATTTCTCAGCATTGAGGTTTGTATGCATTGAGGATTCTAAGCATTGAGGATTCTAAGCATTGAGGATTCTAAGCATTGAGGATTATAATCTTGGCATTGAGGATTCTAAGCACTGAGGATTCTAAGCATTGAGGATTCTAAGCATTGAGGATTCGAAGCATTGAGGTTTCTAAGCTAAGCATGGAGGATTCTAAGCATTGAGGATGCTAAGTATTGAGGATGCTAACCCTTGAGTATGCTAAGCATTGAGGATGCTAAGCATTGAGGATGCTAAACATTGAGGATTCTAAGCATTGAGGATTCTAAGCATTGAGGATTCTAAGCTAGGCATTGAGGATTCTAAGCATTGAGGATTCTAAGCATTGAGGTTTCTAAGCTAAGCATGGAGGATTCTAAGCATTGGGGATGCTAAGTATTGAGGATGCTAAGCATTGAGGATGCTAAGCATTGAGGATTCTAAGCATTGAGGATTCTAAGCATTGAGTATTCTAAGCATTGAGGATTCTAAGCATTTAGGATTCTAATCTAGGCATTGAGGAATCTAAGCATTGGGGATTCTAAGCCTTGAGGATTCTAAGCATTGAGGTTTCTAAGCTGATCGTGGAGGATTCTAAGCATTGAGGATTCTAAGCTAGGCCTTGAGGATTCTAAGCATTGAGGTTTCTAAGCAAAGCATTCAGGTTTCTAAGCATTGAGGATGCTAAGCATTGAGGATGCTGAGCATTGAGGATGCTAATCATTGATGATGCTAAGCAATGAGGATGCTATGCATTGAGGATGCTAAGCATTGAGGATTCTAAGCATTGAGGTTTCTAAGCTAAGCATTGAGGATGCGAGGCATTGAGGATTCTAACTATTGAGGATTCTAAGCAATGCATGGAGGATACTAAGCATTGAGGATTCTAAGCATTGAGGATTCTAAGCATGGAGGATTCTAAGCATTGAGGATTCTAAGCATTGAGGATTCGAAGCCAAGCATTGAGTTTTCTAATCTTTGAGGTTTCTAAGCATTAAGGCTTTTATGCATTGAGGTTTGTAAGCATTTGGGATGCTAAGCAATGAGGTTTCAAACAATAAAATTTCTCAGCATTGAGGTTTGTAAGCATTGAGGATTCTAAGCATTGAGGATTCTAAGCTAAGTATAGAGCATACTAAGGATTTAGGATACTAAGCATTGAGGATTCTAAGCATTGAGTTTTCTAAGCTAAGCATTGAGGATGCTAAGCATTGAGGATTCTAAGAATTGAGGATTCTAAGCATTGAGGATTCTAAGCATTTAGGATTCTAATCTAGGCATTGAGGATTTTAAGCATTGAGGATTCTAAGCCTTGAGGATTCTAAGCATTGAGGATTCTAAGCTGAGCATGGAGGATTCTAAGTATTGAGGATGCTAAGCATTGAGGATGCTGAGCATTGAGGATGCTAAGCATTGAGGATTCTAAGCATTGAGGATTCTAAGTATTGAGGATTCTAAGATAGGCATTGAGGATTCTAAGCATTGAGGTTTCTAAGCAAAGCATTCAGGTTTCTAAGCATTGAGGATGCTAAGCATTGAGGATGCTAAGCATTGAGGATGCTAAGCAATGAGGATGCTAAGCATTGAGGATGCTAAGCTATGAGGATGCTAAGCATTGAGGATGCTAAGCATTGAGGATACTAAGCATTGAGGTTTCTAAACTAAGCATTGAGGATGCGAAGCATTGAGGATTCTAACTATTGAGGATTCTAAGCAATGCATGGAGGATGCTAAGCATTGAGGATTCTAAGCATTGAGGATTCTAAGCTATGCATGGAAGATTCTAAGCATTGAGGATTCTAAGCATAGAGGATTCTAAGCCAAGCATTGAGTTTTCTAATCTTTGAGGTTTCTAAGTATTAAGGCCTCTATGCATTGAGGTTTGCAAGCATTTGGGATGCTAAGCAATGAGGTTTCAAACAAAAAAATTTCTCAGCATTGAGGTTTGTAAGCATTGAGGATTCTAAGCATTGATGATTCTAAGCTAAGCATAGAGCATACTAAGGATTGAGGATGCTAAGCATTGAGGTTTCTAAGGATTGGCGATTCTACGCATTGAGGATGCTAAGCACTGAGGATTATAAGCACTGAGGTTTCTAATCAGTTAGGATTCTAAGCTAAGCACTGAGGATGCTAAGTATTGAGGTTTCTAAGCATTAAGGACTCTGTGCATTGAGGTTTCTAAGCATTGAGGATCCTGAGCTTTGAGGATTCTAAGATATGCATTGAGGATGCTAAGCATTGAGGCTGTTAAGCATTGAGGATGCTAAGCATTGAGTTTTGTAAGCTAAGCATTGAGGATGCTAAGCATTGAGGATCCTAAGCATTGAGGATTCTAAGCATTGAGGATTCTAAGCATTGAGGATTCTAAGCATTGAGGATTCTAAGCATTGAGGATTCTAATCTAGGCACTGAGGATTTTAACATTGAGGATTCTAAGCATTGAGGTTTCTAAGCAAAGCTTTGAGGATTCTAAGCATTGAGGATTCTAAGCATTGAGGATGCTAAGCATTGAGGATGCTAAGCATTGAGGATTCTAAGCATTGAGGATTCTAAGCATTATGGATGCTAAGCATTGAGGATTCTAAGCATTGAGGATTCTAATCTAGGCATTGAGGATTCTAAGCATTGAGGATTCTAAGCATTGAGGTTTCTAAGCAAAGCATTGAGGATTCTAAGCATTGAGGATGCTAAGCATTGAGGATGCTAAGCATTGAGGATGCTAAGCATTGAGGATTCTAGGCATTGAGGATGCTAAGCATTGAGGATGCTAAGCATTGAGGATTCTAAGCCAAGCATTGAGTTTTCTAATCTTTTTTGTTTCTAAACATTAAGGCCTCTATACAATGAGATTTGTAAGCATTAGGGTTGCTAAGCATTGAGGTTTCAGAGCAATAAAATTTCTAAGCAATGAGGATTCTGCGCATTGAGGTTTCTAAGCAATGCATGGAGGATGCTAGGCATTGAGGTTCCTAAGCAGTGAGGATTCTGAGCTTTGAGGATTCTAAGCTAAGCAATGAGGATGCTAAGCAATGAGTATGCTAAGCAATGAGGATGCTAAGCATTGAGGATGCTAAGCATTGAGGTTTCTAAGCTAAGCATTGAGGATGCGAAGCATTGAGGATTCTAACTATTGAGGATTCTAAGCAATGCATGGAGGATTCTAAGCATTGAGGATTCTAAGCATTGAGGATTCTAAGCCAAGCATTGAGTTTTCTAATCTTTGAGGTTTCTAAGCATTAAGGCCTCTATGCATTGAGGTTTGTAAGCATTTGGGATGCTAAGCAATGAGGTTTCAAACAATAAAATTTCTCAGCAATGAGGATGGTAAGCATTGAGGATTCTAAGCATTGAGGATTCTAGGCTAAGCATAGAGCATACTAAGGATTTAGGATCCTTAGCATTGAGGATTCTAAGCACTGAGGATTCTAAGCTATGCATTGAGGATTCTAAACATTGAGGATGTTAAGCATTGAGGATTCTAAGCATTGAGTTTTCTAAGCTAAGCATTGAGGATGCTAAGCATTGAGGATTCTAAGCATTGAGGATTCTAAGCATTGAGGATTCTAAGCATTTAGGATTCTAATCTAGGCATTGAGGATTCTAAGCATTGAGGATTCTAATCTAGGCATTGAGGATTCTAAGCCTTGAGGATTCTAAGCATTGAGGTTTCTAAGCTGAGCATGGAGGATTCTAAGTATTGAGGATTCTAAGCATTGAGTTTTCTAAGCTAAGTATTGAGGATGCTAAGCATTGAGGATTCTAAGCATTGAAGATTCTAAGCATTGAGGATTCTAAGCATTGAGGATTCTAAGCATTGAGGATTCTAATCTAGGCATTGAGGATTCTAAGCATTGAGGATTCTAAGCATTGAGGATTCTAAGCATTGAGGTTTCTAAGCTACGCGTGGAGGATTCTAAGCATTGAGGATGCTAAGTATTGAGGATGCTAAGCATTGAGGATGCTAAGCATTGAGGATTCTAAGCATTGAGGATTCTAAGCATTGAGGATTCTAAGCATTGAGAATTCTAAGCTAGGCATTGAGGATTCTAAGCATTGTGGATTCTAAGCATTGAGGTTTCTAAGCAAAGCATTGAGGATGCTGAGCATTGAGGATGCTAAGCATTGAGGATGCTAAGCATTGAGGATTCTAAGCATTGAGGATGCTAAGCATTGAGGATGCTAAGCATTGAGGATGGTAAGCATTGAGGATTCTAAGCTTTGAGGATGCTAAGCATTCAGGATGCTAAGCATTGAGGATGCTAAGCATTGAGGATGCTAAGCATTGAGGATTCTAAGCATTGAGGATTCTAAGCTATGTAATGAGGATGCTAAGCATTGAGGATTCTAAGTATTGAGGTTTCTATGCTAAGCATTGAGGATGCGAAGCATTGAGGATTCTAACTATTGAGGATTCTAAGCAATGCATGGAGGATTCTAAGCATTGAGGATTCTAAGCATTGAGGATTCTAAGCATTGAGGATTCTAAGCAGTGAGGATGCTAAGCATTGAGGATGGTAAGCATTGAGGATGGTAAGCATTGAGGATTCTAAGCATAGAGCATACTAAGCATTGAGGATGCTAAGCATTGAGGATGCTATGCATTGAGGATTCTAAGCATTGAGGATGCTAAGCATTGAGGATTCTAAGCTAAGAATAGAGCATACTAAGGATTGAGGATGCTAAGCATTGAGGATTCTAAGCATTGAGGATTCTAAGCTATGCATTGAGGATTCTAAACATTGAGGATGTTAAGCATTGAGGATTCTAAGCATTGAGTTTTCTAAGCTAAGCATTGAGGATGCTAAGCATTGAGGATTTTAAGCATTGAGGATTCTAAGCATTGAGGATTCTAAGCATTTAGGATTCTAATCTAGGCATTGAGGATTCTATGCACTGAGGATTCTAAGCCTTGAGGATTCTAAGCATTGAGGTTTCTAAGCTGAGCATGGAGGATTCTAAGTATTGAGGATGCTAAGCATTGAGGAAGCTAAGGATTGAGGATGCTAAGCATTGAGGATGCTAAGCATTGAGGATTCTAAGCATTGAGGATTCTAAGCTATGCATTGAGGATTCTAAGCATTGAGGATTCTAAGCATTGAGGATTCTAAGCATTGAGGATTCTAATCTAGGCAATGAGGATTCTAAGCACTGAGGATTCTAAGCATTGAGGATGCGAAGCATTGAGGATTCTAAGCCTTGAGGATTCTAAGCATTGAGGTTTCTAAGCTGAGCATGGAGGATTCTAAGTATTGAGGATGCTAAGCATTGAGGATGCTAAGCATTGAGGATGCTAAGCATTGAGGATTCTAAGCATTGAGGATTCTAAGCATTGAGGATTCTAAGTATTGAGGATTCTAAGCTAGGCATTGAGGATTCTAAGCACTGAGGTTTCTAAGCAAAGCATTGAGGATGCAAAGCTTTGAGGATTCTAAGCATTGAGGATTCTAAGCATTGAGGATTCTAAGCATTGAGGATTCTAAGCATTGAGGATTCTAATCTAGGCATTGAGGATTCTAACCATTGAGGATTCTAAGCATTGAGGATTCTAAGCATTGTGGTTTCTAAGCTAAGCATTGAGGATTCTAAGCATTGAGGATGCTAAGCATTGAGGATGCTAAGCATTGAGGATTCTAAGCATTGAGGATTCTAAGCATTGAGGATTCTAAGCATTGAGGATTCTAAGCTAGGCATTGAGGATTCTAAGCATTGTGGATTCTAAGCATTGAGGTTTCTAAGCAAAGCATTGAGGATGCTATGCATTGAGGATGCTAAGCATTGAGGATTCTAAGCTTTGAGGATGCTAAGCATTCAGGATGCTAAGCATTGAGGATGCTAAGCATTGAGGATTCTAAGCATTGAGGATTCTAAGCTATGTAAGGAGGATGCTAAGCATTGAGGATTCTAAGTATTGAGGTTTCTGTGCTAAGCATTGAGGATGCGAAGCATTGAGGATTCTAACTATTGAGGATTCTAAGCAATGCATGGAGGATTCTAAGCATTGAGGATTCTAAGCATTGAGGATTCTAAGCATTGAGGATTCTAAGCATTGAGGATGCTATGCATTGAGGATGCTAAGCATTGAGGATGGTAAGCATTGAGGATGCTAAGCATTGAGGATTCTAAGCATAGAGCATACTATGCATTGAGGATGCTAAGCATTGAGGATGCTAAGCATTGAGGATGCTAAGCATTGAGGATTCTATGATTTGAGGATGCTAAGCATTGAGGATTCTAAGCATTGAGGATGCTAAGCATTGAGGAATCTAAGCATTGAGGATTCTAAGCATTGAGGATTCTAAGCTATGCATTGAGGATTCTAAACATTGAGGATGTTAAGCATTGAGAATTTTAAGCATTGAGGTTTCTAAGCTTAGCATTGAGGATTCTAAGCATTCAGTTTTCTAAGCAGTGAGGATTCTAAGCTAAGCACTTAGGATGCTAAGTATTGAGGTTTCTAAGCATTAAGGATTCTGTGCATTGAGGTTTCTAAGCATTGAGGATTCTAAGCATTGAGTTTTCTAAGCTAAGCATTGAGGATGCTAAGCATTGAGGATTCTAAGCATGGAGGATTCTAAGCATTGAGGATTCTAAGCTATGAGGATTCTAAGCCAAGCATTGAATTTTCTAATCTTTGAGGTTTCTAAGCATTAAGGCCTCTATGCATTGAAGTTTGTAAGCATTTGGGATGCTAAGCAATGAGGTTTCAAACAATAAAATTTCTCAGCATTGAGGTTTGTAAGCATTGAGGATTCTAAGCATTTAGGATTCTAAGCTAAGCATAAAGCATACTAAGGATTGAGGATGCTAAGCATTGAGGATTCTAAACATTGAGGATGTTAAGCATTGAGGATTCTAAGCATTGAGTTTTCTAAGCTAAGCATTGAGGATGCTAAGCATTGAGGATTTTAAGCATTGAGGATTCTAAGCATTGAGGATTCTAAGCATTCAGGTTTCTAAGCAGTGAGGATTCTAAGCAAAGCACTGAGGATGCTAAGTATTGAGGTTTCTAAGCATTAAGGACTCTGTGCATTGGGGTTTCTAAGCATTGAGGATCCTGAGCTTTGAGGATTCAAAGATATGCATTGAGGATGCTAAGGATTGAGGTTTCTGAGCTTAGCATTGAGGATTCTAATCATTGAGGATTCTAAGCATTGAGGATTCTAAGCATTGAGGATTCTAAGCATGGAGGATTCTAAGCATTGAGGATGCTAAGTATTGTGGTTTCTAAGCATTAAGGACTCTGTGCATTGAGGATTCTAAGCATTTAGGATTCTAAGCATTGAGGATTCTAAGCATTAAGGATTCTCAGCATTGAGGATTCTAAGCAGTGAGGATTCTAAGCATTGAGGTTTCTAAGGTAAGCATTGAGGATTCTAAGCATTGAGGATTCTAAGCATTGAGGTTTCTAAGCTAAGCATTGATGATACGAAGCATTGAGTATTCTAACTATTGCGGATTCTAAGCAATGCATAGAGGATGCTAAGCATTGAAGATTCTAAGCATTGAGGATTCTAAGCATTGAGGATTCTAAGCCAAGCATTGAGTTTTCTAATCTTTGAGGTTTCTAAGCATTAAGGCCTCTATGCATTGAGGTTTGTAAGCATTTGGGATGCTAAGCAATGAGGTTGCAAACAATAAAATTTCTCAGCATTGAGGTTTGTAAGCATTGAGGATTCTAAGCATTGAGGATTCTAAGCTAAGCATAGAGCATACTAAGGATTGAGGATGCTAAGCATTGAGGTTTCTAAGTATTGGGGATTCTACGCGTTGAGGATGCTAAGCACTGAGGATTCTAAGTATTGAGGTTTCTAAGCATTCAGGATCCTGAGCTTTGAGGATTCTAAGATATGCATTGAGGATGCTAAGGATTGAGGATTCTAAGCATTGAGGATGCTAAGCATTGAGGTTTCTAAGCTTAGCATTGAGGATTCTAAGCATTGAGGATTCTAAGCATTCAGGTTTCTAAGCAGTGAGGATTCTAAGCTAAGCACTGAAAATGCTAAGTATTGAGGTTTCTAAGCATTAAGGACTCTGTGCATTGAGTATTCTAAGCATTGAGGATTCTAAGCATTGAGGATTCTAAGCTAGGCATTGAGGATTCTAAGCATTGAGGATTCTAAGCATTGAGGATTCTAAGCATTGAGGATTCTAAGCATTGAGGATGCTAAGTATTGAGGATGCTAAGCATTGAGGATTCTAAGCATTGAGGATTCTAAGCCAAGCATTGAGTTTTCTAATCTTTGAGTTTTCTAAGCATTAAGGCCTCTATGCATTGAGGTTTGTAAGCATTTGGGATGCTAAGCAATGAGGTTTCAAACAATAAAATTTCTAAGCATTCAGGTTTGTAAGCATTGAGGACTCTAAGCATTGAGGATTCTAAGCTAAGCATAGAGCATACTAAGGATTGAGGATGCTAAGCATTGAGGTTTCGAAGCATTGGGGATTCTACGCGTTGAGGATGCTAAGCACTGAGGATTCTAAGCATTGAGGTTTCTAAGCAGTGAGGATTCTAAGATAAGCACTGAGGATGCTAAGTATTGAGGTTTCTAAGCATTAAGGACTCTGTGCATTGAGGTTTTTAAGCAATGAGGATGCTAAGCATTGAGGTTTCTAAGCATTGAGGCTGTTAAGCATTGAGGATGCTAAGCATTGAGTTTTCTAAGCTAAGCATTGAGGATGCTAAGCATTGAGGATTCTAAGCATTGAGGATTCTAAGCATTGAGGATTCTAAGCATTGAGGTTTCTAAGCTAAGCATTGAGGATTCTAGGCATTGAGGATGGTAAGCATTGAGGATGCTAAGCATTGAGGATTCTAAGCATTGAGGATTCTAAGCATTGAGGATTCTAAGCTAAGCATTGAGGATGCTAAGTAATGAGGTTTCTAAGCATTAAGGACTCTGTGCATTGAGGTTTTTAAGCATTGAGGATTCTAAGCTAAGCATTGAGGATTCTAAGCATTCAGGTTTATAAGCAGTGAGGATTCTAAGCTAAGCATTGAGGATGCTAAGTATTGAGGTTTCTAAGCATTAAGGACTCTGTGCATTGTGGTTTCTAAGCATTGAGGATTCTAAGCATTGAGTTTTCTAAGCTAAGCATTGAGGATGCTAAGCATTGAGGATTCTAAGCATTGAGGATTCTAAGCATTGAGGATTCTAAGCATTGAGGATTCTAATCTAGGCATTGAGGATTCTAAGCATTGAGGATTCTAAGCATTGAGGATTCTAAGCATTGAGGTTTCTAAGCTAAGCATTGAGGATTCTAAGCATTGAGGATGCTAAGCATTGAGGATGCTAAGCATTGAGGATGCTAAGCATTGAGGATTCTAAGCATTGAGGATTCTAAGCATTGGGGTTTCTAAGCAAAGCATTGAGGTTTCTAATCATTGAGGTTTCTAAGCATTGAGGATGCTAAGCATTGAGGATGCTAAGCATTGAGGTTGCTAAGCATTGAGGATGCTAAGCTTTGAGGATGCTAAGATTTGAGGATTCTAAGCATTGAGGATGCTAAGCATTGAGGATTCTAAGCATTGAGGATGTTAAGCATTGAGGATGCTAAGCATTGAGGATTCTAAGCATTGAGGATTCTAAGCTATGTAATGAGGATGCTAAGCATTGAGGATTCTAAGTATTGAGGTTTCTAAGCTAAGCATTGAGGACGCGAAGCATTGAGGATTCTAACTATTGAGGATTCTAAGCAATGCATGGAGGATTCTAAGCATTGAGGATTCTAAGCGTTGAGGATTCTAAGCATTGAGGTTTCTAAGCAAAGCATTGAGGATTCTAAGCATTGAGGATTCTAAGCATTGAGGATGCTAAGCATTGAGGATGCTAAGCATTGAGGATTCTAAGATTAGAGGATGCTAAGCATTGAGGATTCTAAGCATTGAGGATGCTAAGCATTGAGGATGCTAAGCATTGAGGATTCTAAGCATTGAGGATGCTAAGCATTGAGGATTCTAAGCATTGAGGATTCTAAGCATTGAGGATTCTAAGCATTGAGGTTTCTAAGCTAAGCACTGAGGATACGAAGCATTGAGGATTCTAACTAGTGAGGATTCTAAGCAATGCATGGAGGATGCTAAGCATTGAGGATTCTAAGCATTGAGGATTCTAAACTATGCATGGAGGATTCTAAGCATTGAAGATTCTAAGCATTGAGGATTCTAAGCCAAGCATTGAGTTTTCTAATCTTTGAGGTTTCTAAGCATTAAGGTCTCTATGCATTGAGGTTTGTAAGCATTTGGGATGCTAAGCAATGAGGTTTCAAACAATAAAATTTCTCAGCATTGAGGTTTCTAAGCATTGAGAATTCTAAGCATTGAGGATTCTAAGCATTGAGGATTCTTAGCTAGGCATTGATGATTCTAAGCATTGAGGATTCTAAGCCAAGCATTGAGTTTTCTAATATTTGAGGTTTCTAAACATTAAGGCCTCTATGCACTGAGGTTTGTAAGCATTAGGGATGATAAGCATTGAGGTTTCAGAGCAATAAAATTTCTAAGCAATGGGGATTGTTCTCATTGAGGTTACTAAGCAATGCATGGAGGATGCTAAGCATTGAGGACTCTAAGCATTGAGGATTCTAAGCATTGAGGATTCTAAGCATTGAGGATTCTATGCTAGGCATTGAGGATTCTAAGCATTGAGGATTCTAAGCATTGAGGATTCTAAGCAAAGCATTGAGGATGCTAAGCATTGAGGATGCTAAGCATTGAGGATTCTAAGCATTGAGGATTCTAAGCATTGAGGATGCTAAGCATTGAGGATGCTAAGCATTGAGGATTATAAGCTTTGAGGATGCTAAGCATTGAGGATTCTAAGCATTGAGGATGCTAAGCATTGAGGATGCTAAGCATTGAGGTTTCTAAGCACCGAGGATTCTAAGCTAAGCAATTAGGATGCTAAGCATTGAGGATGCTAAGCATTGAGGATTCTAAGCATTGAGGATTCTAAGCTATGTTATGAGGATGCTATGCATTGAGGATTCTAAGTATTGAGGTTTCCAAGCTAAGCACTGAGGATGCGAAGCATTGAGGATTCTAACTATTGAGGATTCTAAGGAATGCATGGAGGATTCTAAGCATTGAGGATACTAAGCATTGAGGATGCTAAGCATTGAGGATTCTAAGCATTGAGGGTGCTAAGCATTGAGGATGCTAAGCATTGAGGTTTCTAAGCATCGAGGATTCTAAGCTAAGCAATGAGGATGCTAAGCATTGAGGATGCTAAGCATTGAGGATGCTAAGCATTGAGGATGCTAAGCGTTGAGGATGCTAAGCATTGAGGATGCTAAGCATTGAGGATTCTAAGCATTGAGGAATCTAAGCTATGTAATGAGGATGCTAAGCATTGAGGATTCTAAGTATTGAGGTTTCTAAGCTAAGCACTGAGGATGCGAAGCATTTAGGATTCTAACTATTGAGGATTCTAAGCAATGCATGGAAGATTCTAAGCATTGAGGATTCTAAGCAATGAGGTTTCAAACAATAAAATTTCTAAGCAATGGGGATTCTACGCGTTGAGGATGCTAAGCATTGAGGATTCTAAGCATTGAGGTTTCAAAGCAGTGAGGATTCTAAGCTAAGCACTGAGGATGCTAAGTATTGAGGTTTCTAAGCATTTAAAAATCTGTGCATTGAGGTTTCTAAGCATTGAGGATCCTGAGCTTTGAGGATTCTAAGCATTGAGGATTCTAAGCGTTGAGGATTCTAAGCTTTGAGGATGCTAAGCATTGAGGATTCTAAGCATTGAGGATGCTAAGCATTGAGGATTCTAAGCATTGAGGATGCTAAGCATTGAGGATTCTAAGCTTTGAGGATGCTAAGCATTGAGGATGCTAAGCATTGAGGATTCTAAGCATTGAGGATGCTAAGCATTGAGGATTCTAAGCTTTGAGGATGCTAAGCATTGAGGATTCTAAGCATTGAGGATGCTAAGCATTGAGGATTCTATGCATTGAGGATGCTAAGAATTGAGGATGCTAAGCATTGAGGATGCTAAGCATTGAGGATTCTATGCATTGAGGATGCTAAGCATTGAGGATTCTAAGCATTGAGGATGCTAAGCATTGAGGACTCTAAGCATTGTGGTTTCTAAGCTAAGCATTGAGGATTCTAAGCATTGAGGATTCTAAGAAATCAGGTTTCTAAGCAGTGAGGATTCTAAGCTAAGTACTGAGGATGCTAAGTATTGAGGTTTCTAAGCATTAAGGACTCTGTGCATTGAGGTTTCTAAGTATTGAGGATTCTAAGCATTGAGGATTCTAAGCATTGAGGATGCTAAGCATTGAAAATTCTAAGCGAGGCATTGAGGATTCTAAGCATTGGGGATTCTAAGCCAAGCATTGAGTTTTCTAATCTTTGAGGTTTCTAAACATTAAGGCCTCTATGCACTGAGGTTTGTAAGCATTAGGGATGCTAAGCATTGAGGTTTCAGAGCAATAAAATTTCTAAGCAATGGGGATTCTACGCATTGAGGTTTCTAAGCAATGCATTGAGGATGCTAAGCATTGAGGTTCCTAAGCAGTGAGGATTCTGAGCTTTGAGGATTCTAAGCTAAGCAATGAGGATGATAAGCAATGAGTATGCTAAGCATTGAGGATGCTAAGCATTCTAAGCATTGAGGATTCTAAGCATTGAGGATTCTAAGCATTGAGGATTCTAACCATTGAGGATTCTAAGCATTGAGGTTTCTAAGCAAAGCATTGAGGATGCTAAGCATTGAGGACGCTAAGCATTGAGGACGCTAAGCATTGAGGACGCTAAGCATTGAGGATTCCAAGCTAAGTAATGATGATGCTAAGCAATGAGGATGCTAAGCAATGAGGATTCTAAGCAATGAGGATGCTAAGCATTGAGGATTCTAAGCTATGTAATGAGGATGCTAAGCATTGAGGATTCTAAGTATTGAGGTTTCTAAGCTAAGCATTGAGGATGCGAAGCATTGAGGATTGTAACTATTGAGGATTCTAAGCAATGCATGGAGGATTCTAAGCACTGAGGATTCTAAGCTATGAGGATTCTAAGCCAAGCATTGAATTTTCTAATCTTTGAGGTTTCTAAGCATTAAGGCCTCTATGCATTGAGGTTTGTAAGCATTGAGGATTCTAAGCAATGAGGTTTCAAACAATAAAATTTCTCAGCATTGAAGTTTGTAAGCATTGAGGATTCTAAGCCAAGCATTGAGTTTTCTAAACTTTGAGGTTTCTAAGCATTAAGGCCTCTATGCATTGAGGTTTGTAAGCATTAGGGATGCTAAGCATTGAGGTTTCGAAGGAATAAAATTTCTCAGCGTTGAGGATTCTAAGCTATCAGGATTCTAGGCATTGAGGTTTCTAAGCAGTGCATGGTGGATGCTAAGCATTGAGGATTTTATGCATTGAGGATTCTAAGTTAAGCATAGTGCATATTTAGGTTTGAGGATGCTAAGCATTGAGATTTCTAAGCATTGGGGATTCTACGCATTGAGGATGCTAAGCACTGAGGATTATAAGCGTTGAGGTTTCTATGCAGTGAGGATTCTAAGCTAAGCTCTGAGGATGCTAAGTATTGAGGTTTCTAAGCATTAAGGACTCTGTGCATTGAGGTTTTTAAGCATTGAGGATCCTGAGCTTTGAGGATTCTAATCTAAGCACTGAGGATGCTATCGTTGAGGATGCTAAGCATTGAGGATTCTAAGCTATGCATGGAGGATTCTAAGCATTGAGCATTGTAAGCATTGAGGATTCTAAGCCAAGCATTGAGTTTTCTAATCTTTAAGGTTTCTAAGCATTAAGGCCTCTATGCATTGAGGTTTGTAAGAATTTGGGATGCTAAGCAATGAGGTTTCAAACAATAAAATTTCTCATCATTGAGGTTTGTAAGCATTGAAGATTGTAAGCATTGAGGATTCTAAGATAAGCATAGAGCATACTAAGGATTGAGGATGCTAAGCACTGAGGTTTCTAAGCAGTGAGGATTCTAAGCTAAGCACTGAGGATGCGAAGTATTGAGGTTTCTAAGCATTAAGGACTCTGTGCATTGAGGTTTCTAAGCATTAAGGATTCTAAGCATTGAGGATTCTAAGCATTGAGGATTCTAAGCATTGAGGTTTCTAAGCTAAGCATTGAGGATTCTAAGCATTGAGGATTCTAAGCATTGAGGATTCTAAGCACTGAGGATTTTAAGCATTGAGGATGCTAAGCATTGACGATGCTAAGCATTGACGATGCTAAGCATTGACGATGCATAGCATTGAGGATTCTAAGCTATGTAATGAGGATGCTAAGCATTGAGGATGCTAAGCATTGAGGATTCTAAGCATTGAGGTTTCTAAGTATCGAGGATTCTAAGCATTGAGGTTTATAAGCATTGAGGTTTCTAAGCATTGAGGATTCTAAGCATTGAGGATTCTAAGCATTGAGGATTCTAAGCATTGAGGATTCTAAGCATTGAGGATTCTAAGCTAAGCATTGAGGATTCTAAGCATTGAGGATTCTAAGCATTGAGGATTCTAAGCTAGGCATTGAGGATTCTAAGCATTGAGGATTCTAAGCATTGAGGATTCTAAGCATTGAGGATTCTAGGCATTGAGGATTCTAAGCATTGAGGATTCTAAGCTAAGCATTGAGGATTCTAAGCATTGAGGATTGTTAGCATTGAGGATTCTAAGCATTGAGGATTCTAAGCATTGAGGATTCTAAGCATTGAGGATTCTAAGCTAAGCATTGAGGATTCTAAGCATTGAGGATTCTAAGCTAGGCATTGAGGATTCTAAGCATTGAGGATTCTAAGCATTGAGGATTCTAAGCATTGAGGATTCTAAGCAATGCATGGAGGATTCTAAGCATTGAGGATTCTAAGCATTGAGGATTCTAAGCATTGAGGTTTCTAAGCAAAGCATTGAGGATTCTAAGCATTGAGGATGCTAAGCATTGAGGATGCTAAGCATTGAGGATGCTAAGCATTGAGGATGCTAAGCTTTTAGGATGCTAAGCATTGAGGATTCTAAGCATTGAGGATGCTAAGCATTGAGGATTCTAAGCATTGAGGATTCTAAGCTATGTAATGAGGATGCTAAACATTGAGGATTCTAAGTATTGAGGTTTCTAAGGTAAACATTGAGGATGCTAAGCATTGAGGATTCAAAGAGATTCATGGAGGATGCTAAGCATTGAGGATTCTAAGCATTGAGGATTCTAAGCAAAGCATTCAGGATGCTAAGCATTGAGGATGCTAAGCATTGAGGATGCTAAGCATTGAGGTTTCTAAGCACTGGGGATTCTACGCATTGAGGATGCTAAGCACTGAGGAGTCTAAGCATTGAGGTTTCTAAGCAGTGAGGATTCTAAGCTAAGCACTGAGGATGCTAAGTATTGAGGTTTCTAAGCATTAAGGACTCTGTGCATTGAGGTTTCTTAGCATTGAGGATCCTGAGCTTTGAGGATTCTAAGCTAAGCATTGAGGATTCTAAGCATTGAGGATTCTAAGCATTGAGGATTCTAAGCATTGAGGATTCTAAGCATTTAAGACTTTAAGCATTGAGGTTTCTAAGCAATAAGGTTTCTCAGCATTGAGGATTCTAAGAAATGAGCATTCTACACATTGAAGATTTTACGCGTTGATGATTCTAAGCATTGAGGATTCTAAGCTATGCATTGAGGATTCTAAGCATTTAGGACTTTATGCATTGAGGTTTCTAAGCAATAAGGTTTCTCAGCATTGAGGATTCTAAGAAATGAGCATTCTACACATTGAAGATTTTACGCGTTGAGGTTTCTAAGCATTGAGGATTCTAAGGTATGCATTGAGGATGCTAAGCAATGAGGATGCTAAGCATTGTGGATTCTATGTATTGAGGATTCTAAGCATTAAGTACTCTAAGCATTGAGGTCTCTAAGCTTTAAGGTCTCTATGCATTGAGGTTTGTAAGCATTGAGGATTCTAAGCCAAGCATTGAGTTTTCTAATCTTTGAGGTTTCTAAGCATTAAGGCCTCTATGCATTGAGGTTTGTAAGCATTAGGGATGCTAAGCATTGAGGTTTCGAAGGAATAAAATTTCTCAGCGTTGAGGATTCTAAGCTATCAGGATTCTAGGCATTGAGGTTTCTAAGCAGTGCATGGTGGATGCTAAGCATTGAGGATTTTATGCATTGAGGATTCTAAGTTAAGCATAGTGCATATTTAGGTTTGAGGATGCTAAGCATTGAGATTTCTAAGCATTGGGGATTCTACGCATTGAGGATGCTAAGCACTGAGGATTATAAGCGTTGAGGTTTCTATGCAGTGAGGATTCTAAGCTAAGCTCTGAGGATGCTAAGTATTGAGGTTTCTAAGCATTAAGGACTCTGTGCATTGAGGTTTTTAAGCATTGAGGATCCTGAGCTTTGAGGATTCTAATCTAAGCACTGAGGATGCTATCGTTGAGGATGCTAAGCATTGAGGATTCTAAGCTATGCATGGAGGATTCTAAGCATTGAGCATTGTAAGCATTGAGGATTCTAAGCCAAGCATTGAGTTTTCTAATCTTTAAGGTTTCTAAGCATTAAGGCCTCTATGCATTGAGGTTTGTAAGAATTTGGGATGCTAAGCAATGAGGTTTCAAACAATAAAATTTCTCATCATTGAGGTTTGTAAGCATTGAAGATTGTAAGCATTGAGGATTCTAAGATAAGCATAGAGCATACTAAGGATTGAGGATGCTAAGCACTGAGGTTTCTAAGCAGTGAGGATTCTAAGCTAAGCACTGAGGATGCGAAGTATTGAGGTTTCTAAGCATTAAGGACTCTGTGCATTGAGGTTTCTAAGCATTAAGGATTCTAAGCATTGAGGATTCTAAGCATTGAGGATTCTAAGCATTGAGGTTTCTAAGCTAAGCATTGAGGATTCTAAGCATTGAGGATTCTAAGCATTGAGGATTCTAAGCACTGAGGATTTTAAGCATTGAGGATGCTAAGCATTGACGATGCTAAGCATTGACGATGCATAGCATTGAGGATTCTAAGCTATGTAATGAGGATGCTAAGCATTGAGGATGCTAAGCATTGAGGATTCTAAGCATTGAGGTTTCTAAGTATCGAGGATTCTAAGCATTGAGGTTTATAAGCATTGAGGTTTCTAAGCATTGAGGATTCTAAGCATTGAGGATTCTAAGCATTGAGGATTCTAAGCATTGAGGATTCTAAGCTAAGCATTGAGGATTCTAAGCATTGAGGATTCTAAGCATTGAGGATTCTAAGCTTGGCATTGAGGATTCTAAGCATTGAGGATTCTAAGCATTGAGGATTCTAAGCATTGAGGATTCTAGGCATTGAGGATTCTAAGCATTGAGGATTCTAAGCTAAGCATTGAGGATTCTAAGCATTGAGGATTGTTAGCATTGAGGATTCTAAGCATTGAGGATTCTAAGCATTGAGGATTCTAAGCATTGAGGATTCTAAGCATTGAGGATTCTAAGCTAAGCATTGAGGATTCTAAGCATTGAGGATTCTAAGCTAGGCATTGAGGATTCTAAGCATTGAGGATTCTAAGCATTGAGGATTCTAAGCATTGAGGATTCTAGGCATTGAGGATTCTAAGCTAAGCATTGAGGATTCTAAGCATTGAGGATTGTTAGCATTGAGGATTCTAAGCATTGAGGATTCTAAGCATTGAGGATGCTAAGCATTGAGGATTCTAAGCATTGAGGATTCTAAGCATTGAGGATTCTAAGCTAAGCACTGAGGATGCGAAGTATTGCGGTTTCTAAGCATTAAGGACTCTGTGCATTGAGGTTTCTAAGCATTGAGGATTCTAAGCTAAGCATTGAGGATTCAAAGCATTGAGGATTGTTAGCATTGAGGATTCTAAGAATTGAGGATTCTAAGCATTGAGGATTCTAAGCATTGAGGATTCTAAGCATTGAGGATTCTAAGCATTGAGGATTCAAAGCTAGGCATTGAGGATTCTAAGCATTGAGGATGCTAAGCATTGAGGATTCTAAGCATTGAGGTTTCTAAGCAGTGAGGATTCTAAGCTAAGCACTGAGGATGCGAAGTATTGAGGTTTCTAAGCATTAAGGACTCTGTGCATTGAGGTTTCTAAGCATTGAGGATTCTAAGCATTGAGGATTCTAAGCATTGAGGATTCTAAGCATTGAGGATTTTAAGCATTGAGGATGCTAAGCATTGAGGTTTCTAAGCTAAGCTTTGAGGATTCTAAGCATCGAGGATTCTAAGCATTGAGGATTCTAAGCATTGAGGATTCTAAGCCTTGAGGATTTTAAGCATTGAGGATGCTAAGCATTGACGATGCTAAGCATTGACGATGCTAAGCATTGAGGATTCTAAGCTATGTAATGAGGATGCTAAGCATTGAGGATGCTAAGCATTGAGGATTCTATGCATTGAGGATTCTAAGCTTTGAGGATTCTAAGCATTGAGGATTCTAAGCATTGAGGTTTCTAAGTATCGAGGATTCTAAGCATTGAGGTTTATAAGCATTGAGGTTTCTAAGCATTGAGGATTCTAAGCATTGAGGATTCTAAGCATTGAGGATTCTAAGCTAAGCATTGAGGATTCTAAGCATTGAGGATTCTAAGCTAAGCATTGAGGATTCTAAGCATTGAGGATCCTAAGCATTGAGGATTCTAAGCATTGAGGATTCTAGGCATTGAGGATTCTAAGCATTGAGGATTCTAAGCTAAGCATTGAGGATTCTAAGCATTGAGAATTGTTAGCATTGAGGATTCTAAGAATTGAGGATTCTAAGCATTGAGGATTCTAAGCATTGAGGATTCTGAGCATTGAGGATTCTAAGCTTTGAGGATTCTAAGCTAGGCATTGAGGATTCTAAGCATTGAGGATGCTAAGCATTGAGGATTCTAAGCATTGAGGATTCTAAGCATTGAGGTTTCTAAGCTAAGCATTGAGGATGCTAAGCATTGAGGATGCTAAGCATTGACGATTCTAAGCATTGAGGATGCTAAGCATTGAGGATTCTAAGCATTGAGGTTTCTAAGCATTGGGGATTCTACGCGTTGAGGATGCTAAGCACTGAGGATTCTAAGCATTGAGGTTTCTAAGCAGTGAGGATTCTAAGCATTGAGGATGCTAAGCATTGAGGATGCTAAACATTGAGGATACTAAGCATTGAGGATTCTAAGCTATGTAATGAGAATGATAACCATTGAGGATGCTAAGCGTTGAGGATTCTATGCATTGAGGATTCTAAGCATTGAGGATTCTAAGCATTGATGATTCTAAGCATTGAGGTTTCTAAGCATTGAGGATTCTAAGCATTGAGGAGTCTAAGCATTGAGGATTCTAAGCATTGAGGATTCTAATCATTGAGGATTCTAAGCTAGGCATTGAGGATTCTAAGCATTGAGGATGCTAAGCATTGAGGATGCAAAGCGTTGAGGATTCTAACTATTGAGGATTCTAAGCAATGCATGGAGGATGCTAAGCATTGAGGATTCTAAGCATTGAGGATTCTAAGCTAAGCATTGAGGATTCTAAGCATTGAGGATTCTAAGCATTGAGGATTCCAAGCATTGAGGATTCTAAGCAAGGCATTGAGGATTCTAAGCTAGGCATTGAGGATTCTAAGCATTGAGGATTTTAAGCATTGAGGATTCTAAGCATTGAGGTTTCTAAGGTAAGGATTGAGGATTCTAAGCATTGAGGATTCTTAGCATTGAGGATTCTAAGCATTGAGGATTCTAAGCATTGAGGAGTCTAAGCATTGAGGATTCTAAGCATTGAGGATTCTAATCATTGAGGATTCTAAGCTAGGCATTGAGGATTCTAAGCATTGAGGATGCTAAGCATTGAGGATTCTAAGCATTGAGGATTCTAAGCATTGAGGATTCTAAGCAATGAGGATTCTAAGCATTGAGGATGCTAAGCATGGAGGATGCTAAGCATTGAGGATGCTAAGCATTGAGGATGCTTTAGCATTGAGGATTCTAAGCATTGAGGATTCTTAGCATTGAGGATGCTAAGCATTGAGGATGCTAAGCATTGAGAATGCTAAGCATTGAGGATGCTAAGCATTGACGATTCTAAGCATTGAGGATTCTAAGCATTGAGGATGCTAAGAAATGAGGATGCTAAGCATTGAGGATGCTAAGCATTGAGGATGCTAAGCATTGAGGATTCTAAGCATTGAGGTTTCTAAGCTAAGCATTGAGGATGCGAAGCATTTAGGATTCTATCTATTGAGGATTCTAAGCAATGCATGGAGGATGCTAAGCATTGAGGATTCTAAGCACTGAGGATTCTAAGCTATGCATGGAGGATTCTAAGCATTGAGGATTCTAAGCATTGAGGTTTCTAAGCATTGAGTTTTCTAAGCATTGAGGATTCTAAGCATTGAGGATGCTAAGCATTGAGGATTCTAAGCATTGAGGATTCTAAGCCAAGCATTGAGTTTTCTAATCTTTGAGGTTTCTAAACATTAAGGCTTCTATGCATTGAGGTTTGTAATCATTAGGGATTGTAAGCATTGAGGTTTTAGAGCAATAATGTTTCTAAGCAATGAGGATTCTGCGCATTGAGGATTCTAAGCAATGCATGGAGGATGCTAAGCATTGAGGTTCCTAAGCAGTGAGGATTCTGAGCTTTGAGGATTCTATGCTAAGCAATGAGGATGCTAAGCAATGAGGATGCTAAGCAATGAGGATGCTAAGCATTGAGGATGCTAAACATTGAGGATGCTAAGCATTGAGGATTCTAAGCTATGTAATGAGGATGATAAGCATTGAGGATGCTAAGCGTTGAGGATTCTATGCATTGAGGATTCTAAGCATTGAGGATTCTAAGCATTGAGGATTCTAAGCATTGAGGATTCTAAGCATTGAGGTTTCTAAGCATTGAGGATTCTAAGCATTGAGGATTCCAAGCATTGAGGATTCCAAGCATTGAGGATTCTAAGCATTGAGGATTCTAAGCATTGAGGATTCTAAGCATTGAGGATTCTAAGCTAAGCATTGAGGATTCTAAGCATTGAGGATTCTAAGCATTGAGGATTCTAAGCATTGAGGATTCTAAGCAAGGCATTGAGGATTCTAAGCTAGGCATTGAGGATTCTAAGCATTGAGGATTCTAAGCATTGAGGATTCTAAGCATTGAGGTTTCTAAGGTAAGCATTGAGGATTCTAAGCATTTAGGATTCTTAGCATTGAGGATTCTAAGCATTGAGGATTCTAAGCATTGAGGATTCTAAGCATTGAGGATTCTAAGCTAGGCATTGAGGATTCTAAGCATTGAGGATGCTAAGCATTGACGATTCTAAGCATTGAGGATTCTAAGCTATGTAATGAGGATGCTGAGCATTGAGGATGCTAAGCATTGAGGGTTCTATGCATTGAGGATTCTAAGCCAAGCATTGAGTTTTCTAATCTTTGAAGTTTCTAAGCATTAAGGCCTCTATGCATTGAGGTTTGTAAGCATTTGGGATGCTAAGCATTGAGGTTTCAAAAAATAAAATTTCTCAGCATTGAGGATTGTAAGCATTGAGGATTCTAAGCTAAGCATAGAGCATACTAAGGATTGAGGATGCTAAGCATTGAGGTTTCTAAGCATTGGGGATTTTACGCTTTGAGGATGGTAAGCACTGAGCATTCTAAGCATTGAGGTTTCTAAGCAGTGAGGATTCTATGCTAAGCACTGAGGATGCTAAGTATTGAGGTTTCTAAGCATTAAGGACTCTGTGCATTGAGGATTCTAAGCATTGAGGTTTCTATGCATTGAGGATTCTAAGCATTGAGGATTCTAAGCTAGGCATTGAGGATTCTAAGCATTGAGGTTTCTAAGCTAAGCATTGAGGATGCTAAGCATTGAGGATTCTAAGCATTGAGGATTCTAAGCCAAGCATTGAGTTTTCTAATCTTTGTTTTTTCTAAACATGAAGGCCTCTATGCAATAAGGTTTGTAAGCATTAGGGTTGCTAAGCATTGAGGTTTCAGAGCAATAAAATTTCTAAGCAATGAGGATTCTGCGCATTGAGGTTTCTAAGCAATGCATGGAGGATGCTAAGCATTGAGGTTCCTAAGCAGTGAGGATTCTGAGCTTTGAGGATTCTAAGCTAAGCAATGAGGATGCTAAGCAATGAGGATGCTAAGCAATGAAGATGCTAAGCATTGAGGATGCTAAGCATTGAGGATTCTAAGCATTGAGGTTTCTAAGCTAAGCATTGAGGATGCGAAGCATTGAGGATTCTAACTAGTGAGGATTCTAAGCAATGCATGGAGGATGCTAAACAGTGAGGATTCTAAGCATTGAGGATTCTAAGCATGGAGGATTCTAAGCATTGAGGATTCTAAGCATTGAGGATTCTAAGCCAAGCATTGAGTTTTATAATCTTTGAGTTTTCTAAGCATTAAGGCCACTATGCATTGAGGTTTGTAAGCATTTGGGATGCTAAGCAATGAGGTTTCAAACAATAAAATTTCTCAGCATTGAGGTTTGTAAGCATTGAGGATTCCAAGCATTGAGGATTCTAAGCTAAGCATAGAGCATACTAAGGATTGAGGATGCTAAGCATTGAGGTTTCGAAGCATTGAGGATTCTACGCGTTGAGGATGCTAAGCACTGAGGATTCTAAGCATTGAGGTTTCTAAGCAGTGAGGATTCTAAGCTAAGTACTGAGGATGCTACGTATTGAGGTTTCTAAGCATTAAGGACTCTGTGCATTGAGGTTTCTAAGCATTGAGGATCCTGAGCTTTGAGGATTCTAAGATATGCATTTAGGATGCTAAGCATTGAGGCTGTTAAGCATTGAGGATTCTAAGTATTGAGTTTTCTAAGCTAAGCATTGAGGATGCTAAGCATTGAGGATTCTAAGCATTGAGGATTCTAAGCATTGAGGATTCTAAGAATTGAGGATGCTAAGCATTGAGGATTCTAAGCATTGAGGATTCTAAGCATTGGGGATGCTAAGCATTGAGGATTCTAAGCATTGAGGAATCTAAGCATTGAGGATTCTAAGCATTGAGGATTTTAAGCATTGAGGTTTCTAAGCAAAGCATTGAGGATTCTAAGCATTGAGGATTCTACGCATTGAGGATGCTGAGCATTGAGGATTCTAAGCATTGAGGATGCTAAGCATTGAGGATGCTAAGCATTGAGGATTCTAAGCTATGCATTGAGGATTCTAAGCATTGAGGATTCTAAGCACTGAGGATTCTAAGCATTAGGGATTCTAAGCATTGAGGATTCTAATCTAGGCATTGAGGATTCTAAGCATTGAGGATTCTAAGCATTGAGGATTCTAAGCATTGAGGTTTCTAAGCTATGCATGGAGGATTCTAAGCATTGAGGATGCTAAGCATTGAGGTTTCTAAGTATTGAGGATTCTAAGCTAGGCATTGAGGATTCTAAGCATTGAGGATTCTAAGCATTGAGGTTTCTAAGCAAAGCATTGAGGATGCTAAGCATTGAGGATGCTAAGCATTGAGGATGGTAAGCATTGAGGTTGGTTAGCATTGAGGATGGTAAGCATTGAGGATGCTAATCATTGAGGATGGTAAGCATTGAGGATGCTAAGCATTGAGGATTCTAAGCATTGAGGATTCTAAGCACTGAGGATTCTAAGCATTAAAGATTCTAAGCATTCAGGATTCTAATCTAGGCATTGAGGATTCTAAGCATTGAGGATTCTAAGCATTGAGGATTCTAAGCATTGAGGTTTCTAAGCTATGCATGGAGGATTCTAAGCATTGAGGATGCTAAGCATTGAGGATGCTAAGCATTGAGGATTCTAAGCATTGAGGATTCTAAGCACTGAGGATTCTAAGCATTAAAGATTCTAAGCATTCAGGATTCTAATCTAGGCATTGAGGATTCTAAGCATTGAGGATTCTAAGCATTGAGGATTCTAAGCATTGAGGTTTCTAAGCTATGCATGGAGGATTCTAAGCATTGAGGATGCTAAGCATTGAGGATGCAAAGCATTGAGGATGCTAAGCATTGAGGATTCTAAGTATTGAGGATTCTAAGCTAGGCATTGAGGATTCTAAGCATTGAGGATTCTAAGCATTGAGGTTTCTAAGCAAAGCATTGAGGATGCTAAGCATTGAGGATGCTAAGCATTGAGGATGCTAAGCATTGAGGATGCTAAGCATTGAGGATGGTAAGCATTGAGGATGGTAAGCATTGAGGATGCTAATCATTGAGGATGCTAAGCATTGAGGATGCTATGCATTGAGGATGCTAAGCATGGAGGATTCTAAGCATTGAGGATTATAAGCATTGAGGATGCTAAGCATTGAGGATTCTAAGCATTGAGGATTCTAAGCTATGTAATGAGGATGCTAAGCATTGAGGATTCTAAGTATTGAGGTTTATAAGCTAAGCATTGAGGATGCGAAGCATTGAGTATTCTAACTATTGAGTATTCTAAGCTAGGCATTGAGGATTCTAAACATTGAGGATTCTACGCATTGAGGATGCTAAGCATTGAGGATTCTAGGCATTGAGGATGCTAAGCATTGAGGATGCTAAGCATTGAGCATGCTAAGCATTGAGGATTCTAAGCCAAGCATTGAGTTTTCTAATCTTTGTTGTTTCTAGACATTAAGCCCTCTATGCACTGAGGTTTGTAAGCATTAGGGTTGCTAAGCATTGAGGTTTCAGAGCAGTAAAATTTCTAAGCAATGAGGATTCTGCGCATTGAGGTTTCTAAGCAATGTATGGAGGATGCTAAGCATTGAGGTTCCTAAGCAGTGAGGATTCTGAGCTTTGAGGATTCTAAGCTAAGCAATGAGGATGCTAAGCAATGAGGATGCTAAGCATTGAGGATGCTAAGCATTGAGGATTCTAAGCATTGAGAATTGTAAGCATTGAGGTTTCTAAGCTAAGCATTGAGGATGCGATGCATTGAGGATTCTAACTATTGAGGATTCTAAGCAATGCATGGAGGATGCTAAGCATTGAAGATTCTAAGCATTGAGGATTCTAAGCATTGAGGATTCTAAGCCAAGCATTGAGTTTTCTAATCTTTGATGTTTCTAAGCATTAAGGCCTCTATGCATTGAGGTTTGTAAGCATTTGGGATGCTAAGCAATGAGGTTTCAAACAATAAAATTTCTCAGCATTGAGGTTTGTAAGCATTGAGGATTCTAAGCATTGAGGATTCTAAGCTAAGCATAGAGCATACTAGGGATTGAGGATGCTAAGCATTGAGGATTCTAAGCATTGAGGATTCTAAGCTATGCATTGAGGATTCTAAACATTGAGGATGTTAAGCATTGAGGATTCTAAGCATTGAGTTTTCTAAGCTAAGCATTGAGGATGCTAAGCATTGAGGATTCTAAGCATTGAGGATTCTAAGCATTGAGGATTCTAAGCATTGAGGATTCTAATCTAGGCATTGAGGATTCTAAGCATTGAGGATTCTAAGATTGGGGTTTCTAAGCTAAGCATGGAGGATTCTAAGCATTGAGGATGCTAAGTATTGAGGATGCAAAGCATTGAGGATGCTAAGCATTGAGGATGCTAAGCATTGAGGATGTTAAGCATTGAGGACTCTAAGCATTGAGGATTCTAAGCATTGAGGATTCTTAGCATTGAGGTTTCTAAGCAAAGCATTGAGGTTTCTAAGCATTGAGGATGCTAAGCATTGAGGATTCTAGGCATTGAAGATGCTAAGCATTGAGGATGCTAAGCATTGAGGATGCTAAGCATTGAGGATGCTAAGCATTGAGGATTCTAAGCCAAGCATTGAGTTTTCTAATCTTTGTTGTTTCTAAACATTAAGGCCTCTATGCAATGAGATTTGTAAGCATTAGGGTTGCTAAGCATTGAGGTTTCAGAGCAATAAAATTTCTAAGCAATGAGGATTCTGCGCATTGAGGTTTCTAAGCAATGCATGGAGGATGCTAAGCATTGAGGTTCCTAAGCAGTGAGGATTCTGAGCTTTGAGGATTCTAAGCTAAGCAATGAGGATGCTAAGCAATGAGGATGCTAAGCATTGAGGATGCTAAGCATTGAGGATTCTAAGAATTGAGGATTCTAAGCTAAGCATTGAGGATGCGAAGCATTGAGGATTCTAACTATGAGGATTCTAAGCAATGCATGGAGGATGCTAAGCATTGAGGATTCTAAGCATTGAGGATTCTAAGCTATGCATGGAGGATTCTAAGCATTGAGGATTCTAAGCATTGAGGATTCTAAGCCAAGCATTGAGTTTTCTAATCTTTGAGGTTTCTAAGCATTAAGGCCTCTATGCATTGACGTTTGCAAGCATTTGGGATGCTAAGCAATGAGGTTTCAAACAAAAAAATTTCTCAGCATTGAGGTTTGTATGCATTGAGGATTCTAAGCATTGAGGATTCTAAGCATTGAGGATTCTAAGCATTGAGGATTATAATCTTGGCATTGAGGATTCTAAGCACTGAGGATTCTAAGCATTGAGGATTCTAAGCATTGAGGATTCGAAGCATTGAGGTTTCTAAGCTAAGCATGGAGGATTCTAAGCATTGAGGATGCTAAGTATTGAGGATGCTAACCCTTGAGTATGCTAAGCATTGAGGATGCTAAGCATTGAGGATGCTAAACATTGAGGATTCTAAGCATTGAGGATTCTAAGCATTGAGGATTCTAAGCTAGGCATTGAGGATTCTAAGCATTGAGGATTCTAAGCATTGAGGTTTCTAAGCTAAGCATGGAGGATTCTAAGCATTGGGGATGCTAAGTATTGAGGATGCTAAGCATTGAGGATGCTAAGCATTGAGGATTCTAAGCATTGAGGATTCTAAGCATTGAGTATTCTAAGCATTGAGGATTCTAAGCATTTAGGATTCTAATCTAGGCATTGAGGAATCTAAGCATTGAGGATTCTAAGCCTTGAGGATTCTAAGCATTGAGGTTTCTAAGCTGATCGTGGAGGATTCTAAGCATTGAGGATTCTAAGCTAGGCCTTGAGGATTCTAAGCATTGAGGTTTCTAAGCAAAGCATTCAGGTTTCTAAGCATTGAGGATGCTAAGCATTGAGGATGCTGAGCATTGAGGATGCTAATCATTGATGATGCTAAGCAATGAGGATGCTATGCATTGAGGATGCTAAGCATTGAGGATTCTAAGCATTGAGGTTTCTAAGCTAAGCATTGAGGATGCGAGGCATTGAGGATTCTAACTATTGAGGATTCTAAGCAATGCATGGAGGATACTAAGCATTGAGGATTCTAAGCATTGAGGATTCTAAGCATGGAGGATTCTAAGCATTGAGGATTCTAAGCATTGAGGATTCGAAGCCAAGCATTGAGTTTTCTAATCTTTGAGGTTTCTAAGCATTAAGGCTTTTATGCATTGAGGTTTGTAAGCATTTGGGATGCTAAGCAATGAGGTTTCAAACAATAAAATTTCTCAGCATTGAGGTTTGTAAGCATTGAGGATTCTAAGCATTGAGGATTCTAAGCTAAGTATAGAGCATACTAAGGATTTAGGATACTAAGCATTGAGGATTCTAAGCATTGAGTTTTCTAAGCTAAGCATTGAGGATGCTAAGCATTGAGGATTCTAAGAATTGAGGATTCTAAGCATTGAGGATTCTAAGCATTTAGGATTCTAATCTAGGCATTGAGGATTTTAAGCATTGAGGATTCTAAGCCTTGAGGATTCTAAGCATTGAGGATTCTAAGCTGAGCATGGAGGATTCTAAGTATTGAGGATGCTAAGCATTGAGGATGCTGAGCATTGAGGATGCTAAGCATTGAGGATTCTAAGCATTGAGGATTCTAAGTATTGAGGATTCTAAGATAGGCATTGAGGATTCTAAGCATTGAGGTTTCTAAGCAAAGCATTCAGGTTTCTAAGCATTGAGGATGCTAAGCATTGAGGATGCTAAGCATTGAGGATGCTAAGCAATGAGGATGCTAAGCATTGAGGATGCTAAGCTATGAGGATGCTAAGCATTGAGGATGCTAAGCATTGAGGATACTAAGCATTGAGGTTTCTAAACTAAGCATTGAGGATGCGAAGCATTGAGGATTCTAACTATTGAGGATTCTAAGCAATGCATGGAGGATGCTAAGCATTGAGGATTCTAAGCATTGAGGATTCTAAGCTATGCATGGAAGATTCTAAGCATTGAGGATTCTAAGCATAGAGGATTCTAAGCCAAGCATTGAGTTTTCTAATCTTTGAGGTTTCTAAGTATTAAGGCCTCTATGCATTGAGGTTTGCAAGCATTTGGGATGCTAAGCAATGAGGTTTCAAACAAAAAAATTTCTCAGCATTGAGGTTTGTAAGCATTGAGGATTCTAAGCATTGATGATTCTAAGCTAAGCATAGAGCATACTAAGGATTGAGGATGCTAAGCATTGAGGTTTCTAAGGATTGGCGATTCTACGCATTGAGGATGCTAAGCACTGAGGATTATAAGCACTGAGGTTTCTAATCAGTTAGGATTCTAAGCTAAGCACTGAGGATGCTAAGTATTGAGGTTTCTAAGCATTAAGGACTCTGTGCATTGAGGTTTCTAAGCATTGAGGATCCTGAGCTTTGAGGATTCTAAGATATGCATTGAGGATGCTAAGCATTGAGGCTGTTAAGCATTGAGGATGCTAAGCATTGAGTTTTGTAAGCTAAGCATTGAGGATGCTAAGCATTGAGGATCCTAAGCATTGAGGATTCTAAGCATTGAGGATTCTAAGCATTGAGGATTCTAAGCATTGAGGATTCTAAGCATTGAGGATTCTAATCTAGGCACTGAGGATTTTAACATTGAGGATTCTAAGCATTGAGGTTTCTAAGCAAAGCTTTGAGGATTCTAAGCATTGAGGATTCTAAGCATTGAGGATGCTAAGCATTGAGGATGCTAAGCATTGAGGATTCTAAGCATTGAGGATTCTAAGCATTATGGATGCTAAGCATTGAGGATTCTAAGCATTGAGGATTCTAATCTAGGCATTGAGGATTCTAAGCATTGAGGATTCTAAGCATTGAGGTTTCTAAGCAAAGCATTGAGGATTCTAAGCATTGAGGATGCTAAGCATTGAGGATGCTAAGCATTGAGGATGCTAAGCATTGAGGATTCTAGGCATTGAGGATGCTAAGCATTGAGGATGCTAAGCATTGAGGATGCTAAGCATTGAGGATTCTAAGCCAAGCATTGAGTTTTCTAATCTTTTTTGTTTCTAAACATTAAGGCCTCTATACAATGAGATTTGTAAGCATTAGGGTTGCTAAGCATTGAGGTTTCAGAGCAATAAAATTTCTAAGCAATGAGGATTCTGCGCATTGAGGTTTCTAAGCAATGCATGGAGGATGCTAGGCATTGAGGTTCCTAAGCAGTGAGGATTCTGAGCTTTGAGGATTCTAAGCTAAGCAATGAGGATGCTAAGCAATGAGTATGCTAAGCAATGAGGATGCTAAGCATTGAGGATGCTAAGCATTGAGGTTTCTAAGCTAAGCATTGAGGATGCGAAGCATTGAGGATTCTAACTATTGAGGATTCTAAGCAATGCACGGAGGATTCTAAGCATTGAGGATTCTAAGCATTGAGGATTCTAAGCCAAGCATTGAGTTTTCTAATCTTTGAGGTTTCTAAGCATTAAGGCCTCTATGCATTGAGGTTTGTAAGCATTTGGGATGCTAAGCAATGAGGTTTCAAACAATAAAATTTCTCAGCAATGAGGATGGTAAGCATTGAGGATTCTAAGCATTGAGGATTCTAGGCTAAGCATAGAGCATACTAAGGATTTAGGATCCTTAGCATTGAGGATTCTAAGCACTGAGGATTCTAAGCTATGCATTGAGGATTCTAAACATTGAGGATGTTAAGCATTGAGGATTCTAAGCATTGAGTTTTCTAAGCTAAGCATTGAGGATGCTAAGCATTGAGGATTCTAAGCATTTAGGATTCTAATCTAGGCATTGAGGATTCTAAGCATTGAGGATTCTAATCTAGGCATTGAGGATTCTAAGCCTTGAGGATTCTAAGCATTGAGGTTTCTAAGCTGAGCATGGAGGATTCTAAGTATTGAGGATTCTAAGCATTGAGTTTTCTAAGCTAAGTATTGAGGATGCTAAGCATTGAGGATTCTAAGCATTGAAGATTCTAAGCATTGAGGATTCTAAGCATTGAGGATTCTAAGCATTGAGGATTCTAATCTAGGCATTGAGGATTCTAAGCATTGAGGATTCTAAGCATTGAGGATTCTAAGCATTGAGGTTTCTAAGCTACGCGTGGAGGATTCTAAGCATTGAGGATGCTAAGTATTGAGGATGCTAAGCATTGAGGATGCTAAGCATTGAGGATTCTAAGCATTGAGGATTCTAAGCATTGAGGATTCTAAGCATTGAGAATTCTAAGCTAGGCATTGAGGATTCTAAGCATTGTGGATTCTAAGCATTGAGGTTTCTAAGCAAAGCATTGAGGATGCTGAGCATTGAGGATGCTAAGCATTGAGGATGCTAAGCATTGAGGATTCTAAGCATTGAGGATGCTAAGCATTGAGGATGCTAAGCATTGAGGATGGTAAGCATTGAGGATTCTAAGCTTTGAGGATGCTAAGCATTCAGGATGCTAAGCATTGAGGATGCTAAGCATTGAGGATGCTAAGCATTGAGGATTCTAAGCATTGAGGATTCTAAGCTATGTAATGAGGATGCTAAGCATTGAGGATTCTAAGTATTGAGGTTTCTATGCTAAGCATTGAGGATGCGAAGCATTGAGGATTCTAACTATTGAGGATTCTAAGCAATGCATGGAGGATTCTAAGCATTGAGGATTCTAAGCATTGAGGATTCTAAGCATTGAGGATTCTAAGCAGTGAGGATGCTAAGCATTGAGGATGGTAAGCATTGAGGATGGTAAGCATTGAGGATTCTAAGCATAGAGCATACTAAGCATTGAGGATGCTAAGCATTGAGGATGCTATGCATTGAGGATTCTAAGCATTGAGGATGCTAAGCATTGAGGATTCTAAGCTAAGAATAGAGCATACTAAGGATTGAGGATGCTAAGCATTGAGGATTCTAAGCATTGAGGATTCTAAGCTATGCATTGAGGATTCTAAACATTGAGGATGTTAAGCATTGAGGATTCTAAGCATTGAGTTTTCTAAGCTAAGCATTGAGGATGCTAAGCATTGAGGATTTTAAGCATTGAGGATTCTAAGCATTGAGGATTCTAAGCATTTAGGATTCTAATCTAGGCATTGAGGATTCTATGCACTGAGGATTCTAAGCCTTGAGGATTCTAAGCATTGAGGTTTCTAAGCTGAGCATGGAGGATTCTAAGTATTGAGGATGCTAAGCATTGAGGAAGCTAAGGATTGAGGATGCTAAGCATTGAGGATGCTAAGCATTGAGGATTCTAAGCATTGAGGATTCTAAGCTATGCATTGAGGATTCTAAGCATTGAGGATTCTAAGCATTGAGGATTCTAAGCATTGAGGATTCTAATCTAGGCAATGAGGATTCTAAGCACTGAGGATTCTAAGCATTGAGGATGCGAAGCATTGAGGATTCTAAGCCTTGAGGATTCTAAGCATTGAGGTTTCTAAGCTGAGCATGGAGGATTCTAAGTATTGAGGATGCTAAGCATTGAGGATGCTAAGCATTGAGGATGCTAAGCATTGAGGATTCTAAGCATTGAGGATTCTAAGCATTGAGGATTCTAAGTATTGAGGATTCTAAGCTAGGCATTGAGGATTCTAAGCACTGAGGTTTCTAAGCAAAGCATTGAGGATGCAAAGCTTTGAGGATTCTAAGCATTGAGGATTCTAAGCATTGAGGATTCTAAGCATTGAGGATTCTAAGCATTGAGGATTCTAATCTAGGCATTGAGGATTCTAACCATTGAGGATTCTAAGCATTGAGGATTCTAAGCATTGTGGTTTCTAAGCTAAGCATTGAGGATTCTAAGCATTGAGGATGCTAAGCATTGAGGATGCTAAGCATTGAGGATTCTAAGCATTGAGGATTCTAAGCATTGAGGATTCTAAGCATTGAGGATTCTAAGCTAGGCATTGAGGATTCTAAGCATTGTGGATTCTAAGCATTGAGGTTTCTAAGCAAAGCATTGAGGATGCTATGCATTGAGGATGCTAAGCATTGAGGATTCTAAGCTTTGAGGATGCTAAGCATTCAGGATGCTAAGCATTGAGGATGCTAAGCATTGAGGATTCTAAGCATTGAGGATTCTAAGCTATGTAAGGAGGATGCTAAGCATTGAGGATTCTAAGTATTGAGGTTTCTGTGCTAAGCATTGAGGATGCGAAGCATTGAGGATTCTAACTATTGAGGATTCTAAGCAATGCATGGAGGATTCTAAGCATTGAGGATTCTAAGCATTGAGGATTCTAAGCATTGAGGATTCTAAGCATTGAGGATGCTATGCATTGAGGATGCTAAGCATTGAGGATGGTAAGCATTGAGGATGCTAAGCATTGAGGATTCTAAGCATAGAGCATACTATGCATTGAGGATGCTAAGCATTGAGGATGCTAAGCATTGAGGATGCTAAGCATTGAGGATTCTATGATTTGAGGATGCTAAGCATTGAGGATTCTAAGCATTGAGGATGCTAAGCATTGAGGAATCTAAGCATTGAGGATTCTAAGCATTGAGGATTCTAAGCTATGCATTGAGGATTCTAAACATTGAGGATGTTAAGCATTGAGAATTTTAAGCATTGAGGTTTCTAAGCTTAGCATTGAGGATTCTAAGCATTCAGTTTTCTAAGCAGTGAGGATTCTAAGCTAAGCACTTAGGATGCTAAGTATTGAGGTTTCTAAGCATTAAGGATTCTGTGCATTGAGGTTTCTAAGCATTGAGGATTCTAAGCATTGAGTTTTCTAAGCTAAGCATTGAGGATGCTAAGCATTGAGGATTCTAAGCATGGAGGATTCTAAGCATTGAGGATTCTAAGCTATGAGGATTCTAAGCCAAGCATTGAATTTTCTAATCTTTGAGGTTTCTAAGCATTAAGGCCTCTATGCATTGAAGTTTGTAAGCATTTGGGATGCTAAGCAATGAGGTTTCAAACAATAAAATTTCTCAGCATTGAGGTTTGTAAGCATTGAGGATTCTAAGCATTTAGGATTCTAAGCTAAGCATAAAGCATACTAAGGATTGAGGATGCTAAGCATTGAGGATTCTAAACATTGAGGATGTTAAGCATTGAGGATTCTAAGCATTGAGTTTTCTAAGCTAAGCATTGAGGATGCTAAGCATTGAGGATTTTAAGCATTGAGGATTCTAAGCATTGAGGATTCTAAGCATTTAGGATTCTAATCTAGGCATTGAGGATTCTAAGCATTGAGGATTCTAAGCCTTGAGGATTCTAAGCATTGAGGTTTCTAAGCTGAGCATGGAGGATTCTAAGTATTGAGGATGCTAAGCATTGAGGAAGCTAAGGATTGAGGACGCTAAGCATTGAGGATGCTAAGCATTGAGGATTCTAAGCATTGAGGATTCTAAGCTATGCATGGAGGATTCTAAGCATTGAGGATTCTAAGCATTGAGGATTCTAAGCCAAGCACTGAGTTTTCTAATCTTTGAGGTTTCTAAGAATTAAGGCCTTTATGCATTGAGGTTTGTAAGCATTTGGGATGCTAAGCAATGACGTTTCAAACAATAAAATTTCTCAGCATTGAGGTTTGTAAGCATTGAGGATTCTAAGCATTGAGGATTCTAAGCTAAGCATAGAGCATACTAAGGATTGAGGATACTAAGCATTGAGGATTCTAAGCATTGAGGATTCTAAGCTATGCATTGAGGATTCTAAAAATTGAGGATGTTAAGCATTGAGGATTCTAAGCATTGAGTTTTCTAAGCTAAGCATTGAGGATGCTAAGCATTGAGGATTCTAAGCATTGAGGATTCTAAGCATTGAGGATTCTAAGCATTGAGGATTCTAATCTAGGCATTGAGGATTTTAAGCATTGAGGATTCTAAGCCATGAGGATTCTAAGCATTGAGGTTTCTAAGCTGAGCATGGAGGATTCTAAGTATTGAGGATGCTAAGCATTGAGGATGCTAAGCATTGAGGATGCTAAGCATTGAGGATTCTAAGCATTGAGGATGCTAAGCATTGAGGATGCTAAGCATTGAGGATTCTATGCATTGAGGATTCTAAGCTATGTAAGGAGGATGCTAAGCATTGAGGATTCTAAGTATTGAGGTTTCTATGCTAAGCATTGAGGATGCGAAGCATTGAGGATTCTAACTATTGAGGATTCTAAGCAATGCATGGAGGATTCTAAGCATTGAGGATTCTATGCATTGAGGATTCTAAGCATTGAGGATTCTAAGCATTGAGGATGCTATGCATTGAGGATGCTAAGCATTGAGGATGCTAAGCATTGAGGATGCTAAGCATTGAGGATTCTAAGCATAGAGCATACTAAGCATTGAGGATGCTAAGCATTGAGGATGCTAAGCATTGAGGATGCTAAGCATTGAGGATTCTAAGATTTGAGGATGCTAAGCATTGAGGATTCTAAGCATTGATGATGCTAAGCATTGAGGATTCTAAGCATTGAGGATTCTAAGCATTGAGGATTCTAAGCTATGCATTGAGGATTCTAAACATTGAGGATGTTAAGCATTGAGAATTTTAAGCATTGAGGTTTCTAAGCTAAGCATTGAGGATTCTAAGCATTCAGTTTTCTAAGCAGTGAGGATTCTAAGCTAAGCACTTAGGATGCTAAGTATTGAGGTTTCTAAGCATTAAGGATTCTGTGCATTGAGGTTTTTAAGCATTGAGGATTCTAAGCATTGAGTTTTCTAAGCTAAGCATTGAGGATGCTAAGCATTGAGGATTCTAAGCATGGAGGATTCTAAGCATTGAGGATTCTAAGCAATGAGGATTCTAAGCCAAGCTTTGAATTTTCTAATCTTTGAGGTTTCTAAGCATTAAGGCTGCAGCGACTCGGCACGGACTCAGATGTGAACGATCCAAATCGTTTATTACAAGTTCTCACATCCCTTATATACCTTCACAAGTTGTTATTTTCTAACTTTCCCATCCGCCCTTACAACTTTCCCAAACATCTTACATGTCAACAAAGCATTCTACAAAACACTTTTCAACTGTCCATGCAGGCACATAACCAATCAGAGCTGTGAGATTCTTCTTCTCCTTGCAGAGGTGTCCTTGGTTCCCATGCTGTTTATCTTGCTCCACAGCTGCTGCTCTGAACAGCTTTTCTTGTATTCCCACAATTCCCCCTTTTTTGTTTATTGACAAGCTACTACCATACTATAAAATAATAACACTATTTATATTAATAACATAATCATTATAACTCAATCAAGGCCTCGATTGACAAAACTCTAAAAGTGAAAAAAGAGACAAGTCAAATACAACATAACAACATTACTGTTAAACCCACTAAAAAGAACAAACATGTTTGTACTGCAACCTAAGTTTCTGCAACCTGAAAATAAATCCATGAGGGTCCCATTGTGTTAATCTGTAACTGATCAGGAGAAGTCTTCAATTTTTATATACTCTGATATATTGATTTTTAATGACCACTAAAATTTGTGCAGTAAATGCTTTTAAGATGTTCATAACCATGCTCTACCAACTGAGTTATCCGGGCTAATAATTGATTAATGATCGCACAATTTAATGGAATATCATGTCAAATAGAACCAATTTTAGAGGACAAATGTACTAGAGTATCACTAAGGGCATTATTACTTATTGACCCCTGAGAAACAGCAAGCCATGTTGGTGGTGGATGTGACAGGTAGTGCCAGCAGGGCGTCCCCTGCTTCAAGGTGCACATTTCCTCTCTCACCCATCACAGATTCTCTCCTGCATTCAGGGTCTGAAGGATTTCTTCCAGTTGTACACCACATCCGCATGGCCAGTGCGTGATATAGAGCCCAAGTGGAACACCTGCTGTATGTGCTGTGGAAAATACGTAAGAAGAATGAGTATCTATTGTTACATGTGCATATTTTAGACGGCCAAATTCAGGAACGTGAGTGACATCTGTTTGACACAGTTGAAGAGGTGCTGTGCCACATGGATTTGTCCGAGTCTGAGGCAAAGAGCTATCAGTCAAATTATGTAGCTGATATTCAGTCATAAACACGGTGTATTGCATAGGAGAGAGGATCATTCTTAACACAGTTTTCCAATCGTGAGGGGTCATAGCGTAAGTGTCACTGTTTGTAACCAAAAGATTGTATGGAAAGGCTGACTGAACTCCGACTGTTCTCACTGACTCCCTTAGCTCCATCACTGCCTCATAAGGCAGAGGTTCCAAACGGGGGACCTGATTAGGAAAGGTCTGCAACGTGTCAGCATCACTTCTTAATACTGTTTCTTTTTTGCATTGCTCTAAGACATCACAGTACGCTGTAGGGAAATTTGTCATTCCTGCTTCCTTCAAAGTATCATCAGGAGGAAATGCGTCCGATTCTCTTTCTGGATCTTCTGGACCGGGGTCACAACGATCCCCTGGTTTCGATCCGTCCGTGTCTTTAACCACGTTACACGCCGGCTGCACAGACGCAGCAGCGCATGACGTGGGGGGGGAGGAGGGCAGAAGCGGCGCGACGAGCGTCGTAGGCGGAGCGAAGGGCGAGGGCGCCGTAGAGGGCGGCAACGCGGCGAACGTCGGGGGAGGAGCGAACGGCGGGAGCGCGAAGGGGGGCGGCCGCGGCCCCTCGTCTCCCCGAATCGGGGAGGGGTCGGAGCCGCCAGTCGGATCCGGGCACGGGCCGCTTCCCGCAGCGAGAGGCAGCGGCGGGGTTGGGACGGAGGGCGGCAGGGAATGGTCGGAATAAATTCTTTCCCGTCGTGATTGCTTAATCCCTTCCATTATCCGGCTCCAAACGGGCAACAGCTTAGCAGCCTTTCTGTCTTTAGCGAGAGAAGCCTCGTAGAGTTTTGAGCCGATTTTGTCCCAAAGTTCTCCATCGAGAGAGAACTCAGTTTTTGGAAATTCAGGGACATTTTTGTTTATCCATTTAAGAAGAGTAGCTAATGCTGAAGTAGACACAGTCTTATCCTGATACGGTAACACTGACCGCAATACTTCGAGATTTACTTTCTGCTCCTTCGGTAGTGAGCTCCCCATAGTTCCCGACCGCTCACCTTCTGTCCTGCAGAACGGTGCGGGTGCGCGCGAAACAGTCTCTCCGAAGTTCAGTCGGGTGACGCTGCCGGACCGGGCTCGCTCAGCCGCGGGTTGATTTGCCCCACGTTGGGCGCCATTTGCAGCGACTCGGCACGGACTCAGATGTGAACGATCCAAATCGTTTATTACAAGTTCTCACATCCCTTATATACCTTCACAAGTTGTTATTTTCTAACTTTCCCATCCGCCCTTACAACTTTCCCAAACATCTTACATGTCAACAAAGCATTCTACAAAACACTTTTCAACTGTCCATGCAGGCACATAACCAATCAGAGCTGTGAGATTCTTCTTCTCCTTGCAGAGGTGTCCTTGGTTCCCATGCTGTTTATCTTGCTCCACAGCTGCTACTCTGAACAGCTTTTCTTGTATTCCCACAAAGGCCTCTATGCATTGAGGTTTGTAAGCATTTGGGATGCTAAGCAATGAGGTTTCAAACAATAAAATTTCTCAGCATTGAGGTTTGTAAGCATTGAGGATTCTAAGCATTGAGGATTCTAAGCTAAGCATAGAGCATACTAAGGATTGAGGATGCTAAGCATTGAGGATTCTAAGCATTGAGGATTCTAAGCTATGCATTGAGGATTCTAAACATTGAGGATGTTAAGCATTGAGGATTCTAAGCATTGAGTTTTCTAAGCTAAGCATTGAGGATGGTAAGCATTGAGGATTTTAAGCATTGAGGATTCTAAGCATTGAGGATTCTAAGCATTTAGGATTCTAATCTAGGCATTGAGGATTCTAAGCATTGAGGATTCTAAGCCTTGAGGATTCTAAGCATTGAGGTTTCTAAGCTGAGCATGGAGGATTCTAAGTATTGAGGATGCTAAGCATTGAGGAAGCTAAGGATTGAGGATGCTAAGCATTGAGGATGCTAAGCATTGAGGATGCTAAGCATTGAGGATTCTAAGCATTGAGGATTCTAAGTATTGAGGATTCTAAGCTAGGCATTGAGGATTCTAAGCATTGAGGTTTCTAAGCAAAGCATTCAGGTTTCTAAGCATTGAGGATGCTAAGCATTGAGGATGCTTAGCATTGAGGATGCTAAGCAATGAGGATGCTAAGCATTGAGGATGCTAAGCATTGAGGATTCTAAGCATTGAGGATTCTAAGCTATGCATGGAGGATTCTAAGCATTGAGGATTCTAAGCATAGAGGATTCTAAGCCAAGCATTGAGTTTTCTAATCTTTGAGGTTTCTAAGCATTAAGGCCTCTATGCATTGAGGTTTGTAAGCATTTGGGATGCTAAGCAATGAGGTTTCAAACAATAAAATTTCTCAGCATGGAGGTTTGTAAGCATTGAGGATTCTAAGCATTGAGGATTTTAAGCTAAGCATAGAGCATACTAGGGATTGAGGATGCTAAGCATGGAGGATTCTAAGCATTGAGGATTCTAAGCTATGCATTGAGGATTCTAAACATTGAGGATGTTAAGCATTGAGGATTCTTATCATTGAGTTTTCTAAGCTAAGCATTGAGGATGCTAAGCATTGAGGATTCTAAGCATTGAGGATTCTAAGCATTGAGGATTCTAAGCATTGAGGATTCTAATCTAGGCATTGAGGATTCTAAGCATTGAGGATTCTAAGCATTGAGGATTCTAAGCATTGAGGTTTCTAAGCTAAGCATGGAGGATTCTAAGCATTGAGGATGCTAAGCATTGAGGATGCTAAGCATTGAGGATTCTAAGCATTGAGGATTCTAAGCATTGAGGTTTCTAAGCAAAGCATTGAGGTTTCTAAGCATTGAGGATACTAAGCATTGAGGATGCTAAGCATTGAGGATGCTAAGCATTGAGGATGCTAAGCATTGAGGATTCTAAGCCAAGCATTGAGTTTTCTAATCTTTGTTGTTTCTAAACATTAAGGCCTCTATGCAATGAGGTTTGTAAGCATTAGGGTTGCTAAGCATTGAGGTTTCAGAGCAATAAAATTTCTAAGCAATGAGGATTCTGCGCATTGAGGTTTCTAAGCAATGCATGGAGGATGCTCAGCATTGAGGTTCATAAGCAGTGAGGATTCTGAGCTTTGAGGATTCTAAGCTAAGCAATGAGGATGCTAAGCAATGAGGATGCTAAGCATTGAGGATGCTAAGCATTGAGGATTCTAAGCATTGAGTTTTCTAAGCTAAGCATTGAGGATGCGAAGCGCTGAGGATTCTAACTATTGAGGATTCTAAGCAATGCATGGAGGATGCTAAGCATTGAGGATTCTAAGCATTGAGGATTCTAAGCTATGCATGGAGGATTCTAAGCATTGAGGATTCTAAGCATTGAGGATTCTAAGCATTGAGGATTCTAAGCTAAGCATAGAGCATACTAAGGATTGAGGATGCTAAGCATTGCGGATTCTAAGCATTGAGGATTCTAAGCTATGCATTGAGGATTCTAAGCATTGAGGATTCTAATCTAGGCATTGAGGATTCTAAGCATTGAGGATTCTAAGCATTGAGGATTCTAAGCATTGAGGTTTCTAAGCTAAGCATGGAGGATTCTAAGCATTGAGGATGCTAAGTATTGAGGATGCAAAGCATTGAGGATGCTAAGCATTGAGGATGCTAAGCATTGAGGATTCTAAGCATTGAGGATTCTAAGCATTGAGGATTCTAAGCAATGCATGGAGGATGCTAAGCATTGAGGATTCTAAGCATTGAGGATTCTAAGCTATGCATGGAAGATTCTAAGCATTGAGGATTCTAAGCATAGAGGATTCTAAGCCAAGCATTGAGTTTTCTAATCTTTGAGGTTTCTAAGCATTAAGGCCTCTATGTATTGAGGTTTGTAAGCATTTGGGATGCTAAGCAATGACGTTTCAAACAATAAAATTTCTCAGCATTGAGGTTTGTAAGCATTGAGGATTCTAAGCATTGAGGATTCTAAGCTAAGCATAGAGCATACTAAGGATTGAGGATGCTAAGCATTGAGGATTCTAAGCATTGAGGATTCTAAGCTATGCATTGAGGATTCTAAACGTTGAGGATGTTAAGCATTGAGGATTCTAAGCATTGAGTTTTCTAAGCTAAGCACTGAGGATGCTAAGCATTGAGGATTTTAAGCATTGAGGATTCTAAGCATTGAGGATTCTAAGCATTGAGGATTCTAAGCATTGAGGATTCTAAGCATTTAGGATTCTAATCTAGGCATTGAGGATTCTAAGCATTGAGGATTCTAAGCCTTGAGGATTCTAAGCATTGAGGTTTCTAAGCTGAGCATGGAGGATTCTAAGTATTGAGGATGCTAAGCATTGAGGAAGCTAAGGATTGAGGATGCTAAGCATTGACAATGCTAAGCATTGAGGATTCTAAGCATTGAGGATTCTAAGTATTGAGGATTCTAAGCTAGGCATTGAGGATTCTAAGCATTGAGTTTCTAAGCAAAGTATTCAGGTTTCTAAGCATTGAGGATGCTAAGCATTGAGGATGCTAAGCATTGAGGATGCTAAGCATTGAGGATGCTAAGCATTGAGGATTCTAAGCTATGCATGGAGGATTCTAAGCATTGAGGATTCTAAGCCTAGAGGATTCTAAGCCAAGCATTGAGTTTTCTAATCTTTGAGGTTTCTAAGCATTAAGGCCTCTATGCATTGAGGTTTGTAAGCATTTGGGATGCTAAGCAATGAGGTTTCAAACAATAAAATTTCTCAGCATTGAGGTTTGTAAGCATTGAGGATTCTAAGCATTGAGGATTCTAAGCTAAGCATAGAGCATACTAGGGATTGAGGATGCTAAGCATTGAGGATTCTAAGCATTGAGGATTCTAAGCTATGCATTGAGGATTCTAAACATTGAGGATGTTAAGCATTGAGGATTCTTATCATTGAGTTTTCTAAGCTAAGCATTGAGGATGCTAAGCATTGAGGATTCTAAGTATTGAGGATTCTAAGCATTGAGGATTCTAAGCATTGAGGATTCTAATCTAGGCATTGAGGATTCTAAGCATTGAGGATTCTAAGCATTGAGGATTCTAAGCATTGAGGTTTCTAAGCTAAGCATGGAGGATTCTAAGCATTGAGGATGCTAAGTATTGAGGATGCTAAGCATTGAGGATGCTAAGCATTGAGGATTCTAAGCATTGAGGATTCTAAGCATTGAGGATTCTAAGCATTGAGGTTTCTAAGCAAAGCATTGAGGTTTCTAAGCATTGAGGATACTAAGCATTGAGGATGCTAAGCATTGAGGATGCTAAGCATTGAGGATTCTAAGCCAAGCATTGAGTTTTCTAATCTTTGTTGTTTCTAAACATTAAGGCCTCTATGCAATGAGGTTTGTAAGCATTAGGGTTGCGAAGCATTGAGGTTTCAGAGCAATAAAATTTCTAAGCAATGAGGATTCTGCGCATTGAGGTTTCTAAGCAATGCATGGAGGATGCTAAGCATTGAGGTTCATAAGCAGTGAGGATTCTGAGCTTTGAGGATTCTAAGCTAAGCAATGAGGATGCTAAGCAATGAGGATGCTAAGCAATGAGGATGCTAAGCAATGAGGATGCTAAGCATTGAGGATTCTAAGCATTTTGTTTTCTAAGCTAAGCATTGAGGATGCGAAGTATTGAGGATTCTAACTATTGAGGATTCTAAGCAATGCATGGAGGATGCTAAGCATTGAGGATTCTAAGCATTGAGGATTCTAAGCTATGCATGGAGGATTCTAAGCATTGAGGATTCTATGCATTGAGGATTCTAAGCCAAGCATTGAGTTTTCTAATCTTTGAGGTTTCTAAGCATTAAGGCCTCTATGCATTGAGGTTTGCAAGCATTTGGGATGCTAAGAAATGAGGTTTCAAACAATAAAATTTCTCAGCATTGAGGTTTGTAAGCATTGAGGATTCTAAGCATTGAGGATTCTAAGCTAAGCATAGAGCATAATAAGGATTGAGGATGCTAAGCATTGCGGATTCTAAGCATTGAGGATTCTAAGCTATGCATTGAGGATTCTAAGCATTGAGGATTCTAAGCATTGAGGATTCTAAGCATTGAGGATTCTAATCTAGGCATTGAGGATTCTAAGCACTGAGGATTCTAAGCATTGAGGATTCTAAGCATTGAGGATTCTAAGCCTTGAGGATTCTAAGCATTGAGGTTTCTAAGCTGAGCATGGAGGATTCTAAGTATTGAGGATGCTAAGCATTGAGGATGCTAAGCATTGAGGATTCTAAGCATTGAGGATTCTAAGCATTGAGGATTCTAAGTATTGAGGATTCTAAGCTAGGCATTGAGGATTCTAAGCATTGAGGTTTCTAAGCTATGCATTGAGGATTCTAAACATTGAGGATGTTAAGCATTGAGGATTCTAAGCATTGAGTTTTCTAAGCTAAGCATTGAGGATGCTAAGCATTGAGGATTCTAAGCATTGAGGATTCTAAGCATTGAGGATTCTAAGCATTGAGGATTCTAATCTAGGCATTGAGGATTCTAAGCATTGAGGATTCAAAGCATTGAGGATTCTAAGCATTGAGGTTTCTAAGCTAAGCATGGAGGATTCTAAGCATTGAGGATGCTAAGTATTGAGGATGCAAAGCATTGAGGATGCTAAGCATTGAGGATGCTAAGCATTGAGGATGCTAAGCATTGAGGATTCTAAGCATTGAGGATTCTAAGCATTGAGGATTCTAAGCAATGCATGGAGGATGCTAAGCATTGAGGATTCTAAGCATTGAGGATTCTAAGCTATGCATGGAAGATTCTAAGCATTGAGGATTCTAAGCATAGAGGATTCTAAGCCAAGCATTGAGTTTTCTAATCTTTGAGGTTTATAAGCATTAAGGCCTCTATGTATTGAGGTTTGTAAGCATTTGGGATGCTAAGCAATGACGTTTCAAACAATAAAGTTTCTCAGCATTGAGGTTTGTAAGCATTGAGGATTCTAAGCATTGAGGATTCTAGGCTGAGCATAGAGCATACTAAGGATTGAGGATGCTAAGCATTGAGGATTCTAAGCACTGAGGATTCTAAGGTATGCATTGAGGATTCTAAACATTGAGGATGTTAAGCATTGAGGATTCTAAGCATTGAGTTTTCTAAGCTAAGCATTGAGGATGCAAAGCATTGAGGATTCTAAGCATTGAGGATTCTAAGCATTGAGGATTCTAAGCATTGAGGATTCTAATCTAGGCATTGAGGATTCTAAGCATTGAGGATTCTAAGCATTGAGGATGCTAAGCAATGAGGATGCTAAGCATTGAGGATTCTAAGCATTGAGGATTCTAAGCATTGAGGATTCTAAGCATTGTGGATTCTAATCTAGGCAATGAGGATTCTAAGCACTGAGGATTCTAAGCATTGAGGATTCTAAGCATTGAGGATTCTAAGCCTTGAGGATTCTAAGCATTGAGGTTTCTAAGCTGAGCATGGAGGATTCTAAGTATTGAGGATGCTAAGCATTGAGGATGCTAAGCATTGAGGATGCTAGGCATTGAGGATTCTAAGCTTTGAGGATGCTAAGCATTCATGATGCTAAGCATTGAGGATGCTAAGCATTGAGGATGCTAAGCATTGAGGATTCTAAGCATTGAGGATTCTAAGCTATGTAAGGAGGATGCTAAGCATTGAGGATTCTAAGTATTGAGGTTTCTATGCTAAGCATTGAGGATGCGAAGCATTGAGGATTCTAACTATTGAGGATTCTAAGCAATGCATGGAGGATTCTAAGCATTGAGGATTCTAAGCATTGAGGATTCTAAGCATTGAGGATGGTAAGCATTGAGGATGCTAAGCATTGAGGATTCTAAGCATAGAGCATACTAAGCATTGAGGATGCTAAGCATTGAGGATGCTAAGCATTGAGGATTCTAAGATTTGAGGATGCTAAGCATTGAGGATTCTAAGCATTGAGGATGCTAAGCTATGCATTGAGGATTCTAAACATTGAGGATGTTAAGCATTGAGAATTCTAAGCATTGAGGTTTCTAAGCTAAGCATTGAGGATTCTAAGCATTGAGGATTCTAAGCATTCAGGTTTCTAAGCAGTGAGGATTCTAAGCTAAGCACTTAGGATGCTAAGTATTGAGGTTTCTAAGCATTAAGGATTCTGTGCATTGAGGTTTCTAAGCATTGAGGATTCTAAGCATTGAGTTTTCTAAGCTAAGCATTGAGGATGCTAAGCATGGAGGATTCTAAGCATTGAGGATTCTAAGCTATGAGGATTCTAAGCCAAGCATTGAATTTTCTAATCTTTGAGGTTTCTAAGCATTAAGGCCTCTATGCTTTGAGGTTTCTAAGCATTTGGGATGCTAAGCAATGAGGTTTCATACAATAAAATTTCTCAGCATTGAGGTTTGTAAGCATTGAGGATTCTAAGCATTGAGGATTCTAAGCTAAGCATAGAGCATACTAGGGATTGAGGGTGCTAAGCATTGAGGATTCTAAGCATTGAGGATTCTAAGCTATGCATTGAGGATTCTAAACATTGAGGATGTTAAGCATTGAGGATTCTAAGCATTGAGTTTTCTAAGCTAAGCATTGAGGATGCTAAGCATTGAGGATTCTAAGCATTGAGGATTCTAAGCATTGAGGATTCTAAGCATTGAGGATTCTAAGCATTTAGGATTCTAATCTAGGCATTGAGGATTCTAAGCATTGAGGATTCTAAGCATTGAGGTTTCTAAGCTGAGCATGGAGGATTCTAAGTATTGAGGATGCTAAGCATTGAGGAAGCTAAGGATTGAGGATGCTAAGCATTGAGGATGCTAAGCATTGAGGATGCTAAGCATTGAGGATTCTAAGCATTGAGGATTCTAAGTATTGAGGATTCTAAGCTAGGCATTGAGGATTCTAAGCATTGAGGTTTCTAAGCAAAGCATTCAGGTTTCTAAGCATTGAGGATGCTAAGCATTGAGGATGCTAAGCATTGAGGATGCTAAGCATTGAGGATGCTAAGCAATGAGGATGCTAAGCATTGAGGATGCTAAGCATTGAGGATTCTAAGCATTGAGGATTCTAAGCTATGCATGGAGGATTCTAAGCATTGAGGTTTCTAAGCATAGAGGATTCTAAGCCAAGCATTGAGTTTTCTAATCTTTGAGGTTTCTAAGCATTAAGGCCTCTATGCATTGAGGTTTGTAAGCATTTGGGATGCTAAGCAATGAGGTTTCAAACAATAAAATTTCTCAGCATTGAGGTTTGTAAGCATTGAGGATTCTAAGCATTGAGGATTCTAAGCTAAGCATAGAGCATACTAGGGATTGAGGATGCTAAGCATTGAGGATTCTAAGCATTGAGGATTCTAAGCTATGCATTGAGGATTCTAAACATTGAGGATGTTAAGCATTGAGGATTCTAAGCATTGAGTTTTCTAAGCTAAGCATTGAGGATTCTAAGCATTGAGGATTCTAAGCATTGAGGATTCTAAGCATTGAGGATTCTAATCTAGGCATTGAGGATTCTAAGCATTGAGGATACTAAGCATTGAGGATTCTAAGCATTGAGGTTTCTAAGCTAAGCATGGAGGATTCTAAGCATTGAGGATGCTAAGTATTGAGGATGCAAAGCATTGAGGATGCTAAGCATTGAGGATGCTAAGCATTGAGGATTCTAAGCATTGAGGATTCTAAGCATTGAGGATTCTAAGCATTGAGGATTCTAAGGTATGCATGGAAGATTCTAAGCATTGAGGATTCTAAGCATAGAGGATTCTAAGCCAAGCATTTAGTTTTCTAATCTTTGAGGTTTCTAAGCATTAAGGCCTCTATGTATTGAGGTTTGTAAGCATTTGGGATGCTAATCAATGACGTTTCAAACAATAAAGTTTCTCAGCATTGAGGTTTGTAAGCATTGAGGATTCTAAGCATTGAGGATTCTAAGCTAAGCATAGAGCATACTAAGGATTGAGGATGCTAAGCATTGAGGATTCTAAGCATTGAGGATTCTAAGCTATGCATTGAGGATTCTAAACATTGAGGATGTTAAGCATTGAGGATTCTAAGCATTGAGTTTTCTAAGCTAAGCATTGAGGATGCAAAGCATTGAGGATTCTAAGCATTGAGGATTCTAAGCATTGAGGATTCTAAGCATTGTGGTTTCTAAGCTAAGCATGGAGGATTCTAAGCATTGAGGATGCTAAGCATTGAGGATGCTAAGCACTGAGGATGCTAAGCATTGAGGATTCTAAGCATTGAGGATTCTATGCATTGAGGATTCTAAGCTAGGCATTGAGGATTCTAAGCATTGTGGATTCTAAGCATTGAGGTTTCTAAGCAAAGCATTGAGGATGCTAAGCATTGAGGATGCTAAGCATTGAGGATTCTAAGCTTTGAGGATGCTAAGCATTGAGGATGCTAAGCATTGAGGATGCTAAGCATTGAGGATTCTAAGCATTGAGGATTCTAAGCTATGTAAGGAGGATGCTAAGCATTGAGGATTCTAAGCATTGAGGATTCTAAGCATTGAGGATGCTATGCATTGAGGATGCTAAGCATTGAGGATGGTAAGCATTGAGGATGCTAAGCATTGAGGATTCTAAGCATAGAGCATACTAAGCATTGAGGATGCTAAGCATTGAGGATGCTAAGCATTGAGGATTCTAAGCATTAAGGATGCTAAGCATTGAGGATTCTAAGCATTGAGGATTCTAAGCATTGAGGATTCTAAGCTATGCATTGAGGATTCTAAACATTGAGGATGTTAAGCATTGAGGATTCTAAGCATTGAGGTTTCTAAGCTAAGCATTGAGGATTCTAAGCATTGAGGATTCTAAGCATTCAGGTTTCTAAGCAGTGAGGATTCTAAGCTAAGCACTTAGGATGCTAAGTATTGAGGTTTCTAAGCATTAAGGATTCTGTGCATTGAGGTTTCTAAGCATTGAGGATTCTAAGCATTTAGTTTTCTAAACTAAGCATTGAGGATGCTAAGCATTGAGGATTCTAAGCATGGAGGATTCTAAGCATTGAGGATTCTAAGCTATGAGGATTCTAAGCCAAGCATTGAGTTTTCTAATCTTTGAGGTTTCTAAGCATTAAGGCCTCTATGCATTGAGGTTTGTAAGCATTTGGGATGCTAAGCAATGAGGTTTCAAACAATAAAATTTCTCAGCATTGAGGTTTGTAAGCATTGAGGATTCTAAGCATTGAGGATTCTAAGCTAAGCATAGAGCATACTAGGGATTGAGGATGCTAAGCATTGAGGATTCTAAGCATTGAGGATTCTAAGCTATGCATTGAGGATTCTAAACGTTGAGGATGTTAAGCATTGAGGATTCTAAGCATTGAGTTTTCTAAGCAAAGCATTGAGGATGCTAAGCATTGAGGATTTTAAGCATTGAGGATTCTAAGCATTGAGGATTCTAAGCATTTAGGATTCTAATCTAGGCATTGAGGATTCTAAGCATTGAGGATTCTAAGCCTTGAGGATTCTAAGCATTGAGGTTTCTAAGCTGAGCATGGAGGATTCTAAGAATTGAGGATGCTAAGCATTGAGGAAGCTAAGCATTGAGGATTCTAAGCATTGAGGATTCTAAGTATTGAGGATTCTAAGCTAGGCATTGAGGATTCTAATCATTGAGGTTTCTAAGCAAAGTATTCAGGTTTCTAAGCATTGAGGATGCTAAGCATTGAGGATGCTAAGCATTGAGGATGCTAAGCATTGAGGATTCTGAGCTATGCATGGAGGATTCTAAGCATTGAGGATTCTAAGCATAGAGGATTCTAAGCCAAGCATTGAGTTTTCTAATCTTTGAGGTTTCTAAGCATTAAGGACTCTATGCATTGAGGTTTGTAAGCATTTGGGATGCTAAGCAATGAGGTTTCAAACAATAAAATTTCTCAGCATTGAGGTTTGTAAGCATTGAGGATTCTAAGCATTGAGGATTCTAAGCTAAGCATAGAGCATACTAGGGATTGAGGATGCTAAGCATTGAGGATTCTAAGCATTGAGGATTCTAAGCTATGCATTGAGGATTCTAAACATTGAGGATGTTAAGCATTGAGGATTCTTATCATTGAGTTTTCTAAGCTAAGCATTGAGGATGCTAAGCATTGAGGATTCTAAGTATTGAGGATTCTAAGCATTGAGGATTCTAAGCATTGAGGATTCTAATCTAGGCATTGAGGATTCTAAGCATTGAGGATTCTAAGCATTGAGGATTCTAAGCATTGAGGTTTCTAAGCTAAGCATGGAGGATTCTAAGCATTGAGGATGCTAAGTATTGAGGATGCTAAGCATTGAGGATGCTAAGCATTGAGGATTCTAAGCATTGAGGATTCTAAGCATTGAGGATTCTAAGCATTGAGGATTCTAAGCATTGAGGTTTCTAAGCAAAGCATTGAGGTTTCTAAGCATTGAGGATACTAAGCATTGAGGATGCTAAGCATTGAGGATGCTAAGCATTGAGGATTCTAAGCATTGAGGATTCTAGGCATTGAAGATGCTAAGCATTGAGGATGCTAAGCATTGAGGATGCTAAGCATTGAGGATGCTAAGCATTGAGGATTCTAAGCCAAGCATTGAGTTTTCTAATCTTTGTTGTTTCTAAACATTAAGGCCTCTATGCAATGAGGTTTGTAAGCATTAGGGTTGCGAAGCATTGAGGTTTCAGAGCAATAAAATTTCTAAGCAATGAGGATTCTGCGCATTGAGGTTTCTAAGCAATGCATGGAGGATGCTAAGCATTGAGGTTCCTAAGCAGTGAGGATTCTGAGCTTTGAGGATTCTAAGCTAAGCAATGAGGATGCTAAGCAATGAGGATGCTAAGCAATGAGGATGCTAAGTATTGAGGATGCTAAGCATTGAGGATTCTAAGCATAGAGTTTTCTAAGGTAAGCATTGAGGATGCGAAGCATTGAGGATTCTAACTATTGAGGATTCTAAGCAATGCATGGAGGATGCTAAGCATTGAGGATTCTAAGCATTGAGGATTCTAAGCTATGCATGGAGGATTCTAAGCATTGAGGATTCTATGCATTGAGGATTCTAAGCCAAGCATTGAGTTTTCTAATCTTTGAGGTTTCTAAGCATTAAGGCCTCTATGCATTGAGGTTTGCAAGCATTTAGGATGCTAAGAAATGAGGTTTCAAACAATAAAATTTCTCAGCATTGAGTTTTGTAAGCATTGAGGATTCTAAGCATTGAGGATTCTAAGCTAAGCATAGAGCATAATAAGGATTGAGGATGCTAAGCATTGCGGATTCTAAGCATTGAGGATTCTAAGCTATGCATTGAGGATTCTAAGCATTGAGGATTCTAAGCATTGAGGATTCTAAGCATTGTGGATTCTAATCTAGGCAATGAGGATTCTAAGCACTGAGGATTCTAAGCATTGAGGATTCTAAGCATTGAGGATTCTAAGCCTTGAGGATTCTAAGCATTGAGGTTTCTAAGCTGAGCATGGAGGATTCTAAGTATTGAGGATGCTAAGCATTGAGGATGCTAAGCATTGAGGATGCTAAGCATTGAGGATTCTAAGCTTTGAGGATGCTAAGCATTCATGATGCTAAGCATTGAGGATGCTAAGCATTGAGGATGCTAAGCATTGAGGATTCTAAGCATTGAGGATTCTAAGCTATGTAAGGAGGATGCTAAGCATTGAGGATTCTAAGTATTGAGGTTTCTATGCTAAGCATTGAGGATGCGAAGCATTGAGGATTCTAACTATTGAGGATTCTAAGCAATGCATGGAGGATTCTAAGCATTGAGGATTCTAAGCATTGAGGATTCTAAGCATTGAGGATGGTAAGCATTGAGGATGCTAAGCATTGAGGATTCTAAGCATAGAGCATACTAAGCATTGAGGATGCTAAGCATTGAGGATGCTAAGCATTGAGGATTCTAAGATTTGAGGATGCTAAGCATTGAGGATTCTATGCATTGAGGATGCTAAGCTATGCATTGAGGATTCTAAACATTGAGGATGTTAAGCATTGAGAATTCTAAGCATTGAGGTTTCTAAGCTAAGCATTGAGGATTCTAAGCATTGAGGATTCTAAGCATTCAGGTTTCTAAGCAGTGAGGATTCTAAGCTAAGCACTTAGGATGCTAAGTATTGAGGTTTCTAAGCATTAAGGATTCTGTGCATTGAGGTTTCTAAGCATTGAGGATTCTAAGCATTGAGTTTTCTAAGCTAAGCATTGAGGATGCTAAGCATGGAGGATTCTAAGCATTGAGGATTCTAAGCTATGAGGATTCTAAGCCAAGCATTGAATTTTCTAATCTTTGAGGTTTCTAAGCATTAAGGCCTCTATGCTTTGAGGTTTCTAAGCATTTGGGATGCTAAGCAATGAGGTTTCATACAATAAAATTTCTCAGCATTGAGGTTTGTAAGCATTGAGGATTCTAAGCATTGAGGATTCTAAGCTAAGCATAGAGCATACTAGGGATTGAGGGTGCTAAGCATTGAGGATTCTAAGCATTGAGGATTCTAAGCTATGCATTGAGGATTCTAAACATTGAGGATGTTAAGCATTGAGGATTCTAAGCATTGAGTTTTCTAAGCTAAGCATTGAGGATGCTAAGCATTGAGGATTCTAAGCATTGAGGATTCTAAGCATTGAGGATTCTAAGCATTGAGGATTCTAAGCATTTAGGATTCTAATCTAGGCATTGAGGATTCTAAGCATTGAGGATTCTAAGCATTGAGGTTTCTAAGCTGAGCATGGAGGATTCTAAGTATTGAGGATGCTAAGCATTGAGGAAGCTAAGGATTGAGGATGCTAAGCATTGAGGATGCTAAGCATTGAGGATGCTAAGCATTGAGGATTCTAAGCATTGAGGATTCTAAGTATTGAGGATTCTAAGCTAGGCATTGAGGATTCTAAGCATTGAGGTTTCTAAGCAAAGCATTCAGGTTTCTAAGCATTGAGGATGCTAAGCATTGAGGATGCTAAGCATTGAGGATGCTAAGCATTGAGGATGCTAAGCAATGAGGATGCTAAGCATTGAGGATGCTAAGCATTGAGGATTCTAAGCATTGAGGATTCTAAGCTATGCATGGAGGATTCTAAGCATTGAGGTTTCTAAGCATAGAGGATTCTAAGCCAAGCATTGAGTTTTCTAATCTTTGAGGTTTCTAAGCATTAAGGCCTCTATGCATTGAGGTTTGTAAGCATTTGGGATGCTAAGCAATGAGGTTTCAAACAATAAAATTTCTCAGCATTGAGGTTTGTAAGCATTGAGGATTCTAAGCATTGAGGATTCTAAGCTAAGCATAGAGCATACTAAGGATTGAGGATGCTAAGCATTGAGGATTCTAAGCATTGAGGATTCTAAGCTATGCATTGAGGATTCTAAACATTGAGGATGTTAAGCATTGAGGATTCTAAGCATTGAGTTTTCTAAGCTAAGCATTGAGGATTCTAAGCATTGAGGATTCTAAGCATTGAGGATTCTAAGCATTGAGGATTCTAATCTAGGCATTGAGGATTCTAAGCATTGAGGATACTAAGCATTGAGGATTCTAAGCATTGAGGTTTCTAAGCTAAGCATGGAGGATTCTAAGCATTGAGGATGCTAAGTATTGAGGATGCAAAGCATTGAGGATGCTAAGCATTGAGGATGCTAAGCATTGAGGATTCTAAGCATTGAGGATTCTAAGCATTGAGGATTCTAAGCATTGAGGATTCTAAGGTATGCATGGAAGATTCTAAGCATTGAGGATTCTAAGCATAGAGGATTCTAAGCCAAGCATTTAGTTTTCTAATCTTTGAGGTTTCTAAGCATTAAGGCCTCTATGTATTGAGGTTTGTAAGCATTTGGGATGCTAATCAATGACGTTTCAAACAATAAAGTTTCTCAGCATTGAGGTTTGTAAGCATTGAGGATTCTAAGCATTGAGGATTCTAAGCTAAGCATAGAGCATACTAAGGATTGAGGATGCTAAGCATTGAGGATTCTAAGCATTGAGGATTCTAAGCTATGCATTGAGGATTCTAAACATTGAGGATGTTAAGCATTGAGGATTCTAAGCATTGAGTTTTCTAAGCTAAGCATTGAGGATGCAAAGCATTGAGGATTCTAAGCATTGAGGATTCTAAGCATTGAGGATTCTAAGCATTGTGGTTTCTAAGCTAAGCATGGAGGATTCTAAGCATTGAGGATGCTAAGCATTGAGGATGCTAAGCACTGAGGATGCTAAGCAATGAGGATTCTAAGCATTGAGGATTCTATGCATTGAGGATTCTAAGCATTGAGGATTCTAAGCTAGGCATTGAGGATTCTAAGCATTGTGGATTCTAAGCATTGAGGTTTCTAAGCAAAGCATTGAGGATGCTAAGCATTGAGGATGCTAAGCATTGAGGATTCTAAGCTTTGAGGATGCTAAGCATTGAGGATGCTAAGCATTGAGGATGCTAAGCATTGAGGATTCTAAGCATTGAGGATTCTAAGCTATGTAAGGAGGATGCTAAGCATTTAGGATTCTAAGCATTGAGGATTCTAAGCATTGAGGATGCTATGCATTGAGGATGCTAAGCATTGAGGATGGTAAGCATTGAGGATGCTAAGCATTGAGGATTCTAAGCATAGAGCATACTAAGCATTGAGGATGCTAAGCATTGAGGATGCTAAGCATTGAGGATTCTAAGCATTGAGGATGCTAAGCATTGAGGATTCTAAGCATTGAGGATTCTAAGCATTGAGGATTCTAAGCTATGCATTGAGGATTCTAAACATTGAGGATGTTAAGCATTGAGGATTCTAAGCATTGAGGTTTCTAAGCTAAGCATTGAGGATTCTAAGCATTGAGGATTCTAAGCATTCAGGTTTCTAAGCAGTGAGGATTCTAAGCTAAGCACTTAGGATGCTAAGTATTGAGGTTTCTAAGCATTAAGGATTCTGTGCATTGAGGTTTCTAAGCATTGAGGATTCTAAGCATTGAGTTTTCTAAACTAAGCATTGAGGATGCTAAGCATTGAGGATTCTAAGCATGGAGGATTCTAAGCATTGAGGATTCTAAGCTATGAGGATTCTAAGCCAAGCATTGAGTTTTCTAATCTTTGAGGTTTCTAAGCATTAAGGCCTCTATGCATTGAGGTTTGTAAGCATTTGGGATGCTAAGCAATGAGGTTTCAAACAATAAAATTTCTCAGCATTGAGGTTTGTAAGCATTGAGGATTCTAAGCATTGAGGATTCTAAGCTAAGCATAGAGCATACTAGGGATTGAGGATGCTAAGCATTGAGGATTCTAAGCATTGAGGATTCTAAGCTATGCATTGAGGATTCTAAACGTTGAGGATGTTAAGCATTGAGGATTCTAAGCATTGAGTTTTCTAAGCAAAGCATTGAGGATGCTAAGCATTGAGGATTTTAAGCATTGAGGATTCTAAGCATTGAGGATTCTAAGCATTTAGGATTCTAATCTAGGCATTGAGGATTCTAAGCATTGAGGATTCTAAGCCTTGAGGATTCTAAGCATTGAGGTTTCTAAGCTGAGCATGGAGGATTCTAAGAATTGAGGATGCTAAGCATTGAGGAAGCTAAGCATTGAGGATTCTAAGCATTGAGGATTCTAAGTATTGAGGATTCTAAGCTAGGCATTGAGGATTCTAATCATTGAGGTTTCTAAGCAAAGTATTCAGGTTTCTAAGCATTGAGGATGCTAAGCATTGAGGATGCTAAGCATTGAGGATGCTAAGCATTGAGGATGCTAAGCATTGAGGATTCTGAGCTATGCATGGAGGATTCTAAGCATTGAGGATTCTAAGCATAGAGGATTCTAAGCCAAGCATTGAGTTTTCTAATCTTTGAGGTTTCTAAGCATTAAGGACTCTATGCATTGAGGTTTGTAAGCATTTGGGATGCTAAGCAATGAGGTTTCAAACAATAAAATTTCTCAGCATTGAGGTTTGTAAGCATTGAGGATTCTAAGCATTGAGGATTCTAAGCTAAGCATAGAGCATACTAGGGATTGAGGATGCTAAGCATTGAGGATTCTAAGCATTGAGGATTCTAAGCTATGCATTGAGGATTCTAAACATTGAGGATGTTAAGCATTGAGGATTCTTATCATTGAGTTTTCTAAGCTAAGCATTGAGGATGCTAAGCATTGAGGATTCTAAGTATTGAGGATTCTAAGCATTGAGGATTCTAAGCATTGAGGATTCTAATCTAGGCATTGAGGATTCTAAGCATTGAGGATTCTAAGCATTGAGGATTCTAAGCATTGAGGTTTCTAAGCTAAGCATGGAGGATTCTAAGCATTGAGGATGCTAAGTATTGAGGATGCTAAGCATTGAGGATGCTAAGCATTGAGGATTCTAAGCATTGAGGATTCTAAGCATTGAGGATTCTAAGCATTGAGGATTCTAAGCATTGAGGTTTCTAAGCAAAGCATTGAGGTTTCTAAGCATTGAGGATACTAAGCATTGAGGATGCTAAGCATTGAGGATGCTAAGCATTGAGGATTCTAAGCATTGAGGATTCTAGGCATTGAAGATGCTAAGCATTGAGGATGCTAAGCATTGAGGATGCTAAGCATTGAGGATGCTAAGCATTGAGGATTCTAAGCCAAGCATTGAGTTTTCTAATCTTTGTTGTTTCTAAACATTAAGGCCTCTATGCAATGAGGTTTGTAAGCATTAGGGTTGCGAAGCATTGAGGTTTCAGAGCAATAAAATTTCTAAGCAATGAGGATTCTGCGCATTGAGGTTTCTAAGCAATGCATGGAGGATGCTAAGCATTGAGGTTCCTAAGCAGTGAGGATTCTGAGCTTTGAGGATTCTAAGCTAAGCAATGAGGATGCTAAGCAATGAGGATGCTAAGCAATGAGGATGCTAAGTATTGAGGATGCTAAGCATTGAGGATTCTAAGCATAGAGTTTTCTAAGGTAAGCATTGAGGATGCGAAGCATTGAGGATTCTAACTATTGAGGATTCTAAGCAATGCATGGAGGATGCTAAGCATTGAGGATTCTAAGCATTGAGGATTCTAAGCTATGCATGGAGGATTCTAAGCATTGAGGATTCTATGCATTGAGGATTCTAAGCCAAGCATTGAGTTTTCTAATCTTTGAGGTTTCTAAGCATTAAGGCCTCTATGCATTGAGGTTTGCAAGCATTTAGGATGCTAAGAAATGAGGTTTCAAACAATAAAATTTCTCAGCATTGAGTTTTGTAAGCATTGAGGATTCTAAGCATTGAGGATTCTAAGCTAAGCATAGAGCATAATAAGGATTGAGGATGCTAAGCATTGCGGATTCTAAGCATTGAGGATTCTAAGCTATGCATTGAGGATTCTAAGCATTGAGGATTCTAAGCATTGAGGATTCTAAGCATTGTGGATTCTAATCTAGGCAATGAGGATTCTAAGCACTGAGGATTCTAAGCATTGAGGATTCTAAGCATTGAGGATTCTAAGCCTTGAGGATTCTAAGCATTGAGGTTTCTAAGCTGAGCATGGAGGATTCTAAGTATTGAGGATGCTAAGCATTGAGGATGCTAAGCATTGAGGATTCTAAGCATTGAGGATTCTAAGCATTGAGGATTCTAAGTATTGAGGATTCTAAGCTAGGCATTGAGGATTCTAAGCATTGAGGTTTCTAAGCTATGCATTGAGGATTCTAAACATTGAGGATGTTAAGCATTGAGGATTCTAAGCATTGAGTTTTCTAAGCTAAGCATTGAGGATGCTAAGCATTGAGGATGCTAAGCATTGAGGATTCTAAGCCAAGCATTGAGTTTTCTAATCTTTGTTGTTTCTAAACATTAAGGCCTCTATGCAATGAGGTTTGTAAGCATTAGGGTTGCGAAGCATTGAGGTTTCAGAGCAATAAAATTTCTAAGCAATGAGGATTCTGCGCATTGAGGTTTCTAAGCAATGCATGGAGGATGCTAAGCATTGAGGTTCCTAAGCAGTGAGGATTCTGAGCTTTGAGGATTCTAAGCTAAGCAATGAGGATGCTAAGCAATGAGGATGCTAAGCAATGAGGATGCTAAGCATTGAGGATGCTAAGCATTGAGGATTCTAAGCATTGAGTTTTCTAAGGTAAGCATTGAGGATGCGAAGCATTGAGGATTCTAACTATTGAGGATTCTAAGCAATGCATGGAGGATGCTAAGCATTGAGGATTCTAAGCATTGAGGATTCTAAGCTATGCATGGAGGATTCTAAGCATTGAGGATTCTATGCATTGAGGATTCTAAGCCAAGCATTGAGTTTTCTAATCTTTGAGGTTTCTAAGCATTAAGGCCTCTATGCATTGAGGTTTGCAAGCATTTAGGATGCTAAGAAATGAGGTTTCAAACAATAAAATTTCTCAGCATTGAGTTTTGTAAGCATAGAGGATTCTAAGCATTGAGGATTCTAAGCTAAGCATAGAGCATAATAAGGATTGAGGATGCTAAGCATTGCGGATTCTAAGCATTGAGGATTCTAAGCTATGCATTGAGGATTCTAAGCATTGAGGATTCTAAGCATTGAGGATTCTAAGCATTGTGGATTCTAATCTAGGCAATGAGGATTCTAAGCACTGAGGATTCTAAGCATTGAGGATTCTAAGCATTGAGGATTCTAAGCCTTGTGGATTCTAAGCATTGAGGTTTCTAAGCTGAGCATGGAGGATTCTAAGTATTGAGGATGCTAAGCATTGAGGATGCTAAGCATTGAGGATTCTAAGCATTGAGGATTCTAAGCATTGAGGATTCTAAGTATTGAGGATTCTAAGCTAGGCATTGAGGATTCTAAGCATTGAGGTTTCTAAGCTATGCATTGAGGATTCTAAACATTGAGGATGTTAAGCATTGAGGATTCTAAGCATTGAGTTTTCTAAGCTAAGCATTGAGGATGCTAAGCATTGAGGATTCTAAGCATTGAGGATTCTAAGCATTGAAGATTCTAAGCATTGAGGATTCTAATCTAGGCATTGAGGATTCTAAGCATTGAGGATTCTAAGCATTGAGGATTCTAAGCATTGAGGTTTCTAAGCTAAGCATGGAGGATTCTAAGCATTGAGGATGCTAAGTATTGAGGATGCAAAGCATTGAGGATGCTAAGCATTGAGGATTCTAAGCATTGAGGATTCTAAGCATTGAGGATTCTAAGCAATGCATGGAGGATGCTAAGCATTGAGGATTCTAAGCATTGAGGATTCTATGCTATGCATGGAAGATTCTAAGCATTGAGGATTCTAAGCATAGAGGATTCTAAGCCAAGCATTGAGTTTTCGAATCTTTGAGGTTTCTAAGCATTAAGGCCTCTATGTATTGAGGTTTGTAAGCATTTGGGATGCTAAGCAATGACGTTTCAAACAATAAAGTTTCTCAGCATTGAGGTTTGTAAGCATTGAGGATTCTAAGCATTGAGGATTCTAAGCTATGCATTGAGGATTCTAAACATTGAGGATTCTAAGCATTGTGGTTTCCATGCTAAGCATGGAGGATTCTAAGCATTGAGGATGCTAAGCATTGAGGATGCTAAGCATTGAGGATGCTAAGCATTGAGGATTCTAAGCATTGAGGATTCTAAGCATTGAGGATTCTAAGCTAGGCATTGAGGATTCTAAGCATTGTGGATTCTAAGCATTGAGATTTCTAAGCAAAGCATTGAGGATGCTAAGCATTGAGGATGCTAAGCATTGAGGATTCTAAGCTTTGAGGATGCTAAGCATTCAGGATGCTAAGCATTGAGGATGCTAAGCATTGAGGATGCTAAGCATTGAGGATTCTAAGCATTGAGGATTCTAAGCTATGTAAGGAGGATGCTAAGCATTGAGGATTCTAAGTATTGAGGTTTCTATGCTAAGCATTGAGAATGTGAAGCATTGAGGATTCCAACTATTGAGTATTCTAAGCAATGCATGGAGGATTCTACACATTGAGGATTCTAAGCATTGAGGATTCTAAGCATTGAGGATGCTATGCATTGAGGATGCTAAGCATTGAGGATGGTAAGCATTGAGGATGCTAAGCATTGAGGATTCTAAGCATAGAGCATACTAAGCATTGAGAATGCTAAGCATTGAGGATGCTAAGCATTGAGGATGCTAAGCATTGAGGATTCTAAGATTTGAGGATGCTAAGCATTGAGGATTCTAAGCATTGAGGATGCTAAGCATTGAGGATTCTAAGCTATGCATTGAGGATTCTAAACATTGAGGATGTTAAGCATTGGGAATTCTAAGCATTGAGGTTTCTAAGCTAAGCATTGAGGATTCTAAGCATTGAGGATTCTAAGCATTCAGGTTTCTAAGCAGTGAGGATTCTAAGCTAAGCACTTAGGATGATAAGTATTGAGGTTTCTAAGCATTAAGGATTCTGTGCATTGAGGTTTCTAAGCATTGAGGATTCTAAGCATTGAGTTTTCTAAACTAAGCATTGAGGATGCTAAGCATTGAGGATTCTAAGCATGGAGGATTCTAAGCATTGAGGATTCTAAGCTATGAGGATTCTAAGCCAAGCATTGAATTTTCTAATCTTTGAGGTTTCTAAGCATTAAGGCCTCTATGCATTGAGGTTTGTAAGCATTTGGGATGCTAAGCAATGAGGTTTCAAACAATAAAATTTCTCAGCATTGAGGTTTGTAAGCATTGAGGATTCTAAGCATTGAGGATTCTAAGCTAAGCATAGAGCATACTAAAAATTGAGGATGCTAAGCATTGAGGATTCTAAGCACTGAGGATTCTAAGCTATGCATTGAGGATTCTAAACATTGAGGATGTTAAGCATTGAGGATTCTAAGCATTGAGTTTTCTAAGCTAAGCATTGAGGATGCTAAGTATTGAGGATTTTAAGCATTGAGGATTCTAAGCATTGAGGATTCTAAGCATTTAGGATTCTAATCTAGGCATTGAGGATTCTAAGCATTGAGGATTCTAAGCCTTGAGGATTCTAAGCATTGAGGTTTCTAAGCTGAGCATGGAGGATTCTAAGTATTGAGGATGCTAAGCATTGAGGAAGCTAAGGATTGAGGATGCTAAGCATTGAGGATGCTAAGCATTGAGGATTCTAAGCATTGAGGATTCTAAGTATTTAGGATTCTAAGCTAGGCATTGAGGATTCTAAGCATTGAGGTTTCTAAGCAAAGTATTCAGGTTTCTAAGCATTGAGGATGCTAAGCATTGAGGATGCTAAGCGTTGAGGATGCTAAGCATTGAGGATTCTAAGCATTGAGGATTCTAAGCTATGCATGGAGGATTCTAAGCATTGAGGATTCTAAGCATAGAGGATTCTAAGCCAAGCATTGAGTTTTCTAATCTTTGAGGTTTCTAAGCATTAAGGCCTCTATGCATTGAGGTTTGTAAACATTTGGGATGCTAAGCAATGAGGTTTCAAACATTAAAATTTCTCAGCATTGAGGTTTGTAAGCATTGAGGATTCTAAGCATTGAGGATTCTAAGCTAAGCATAGAGCATACTAGGGATTGAGGATGCTAAGCATTGAAGATTCTAAGCATTGAGTTTTCTAAGCTAAGCATTGAGGATTCTAAGCATTGAGGATTCTAAGCATTGAGGATTCTAAGCATTGAGGATTCTAATCTAGGCATTGAGGATTCTAAGCATTGAGGATTCTAAGCATTGAGGATTCTAAGCATTGAGGTTTCTAAGCTAAGCATGGAGGATTCTAAGCATTGAGGATGCTAAGTATTGAGGATGCTAAGCATTGAGGATGCTAAGCATTGAGGATGCTAAGCATTGAGGATTCTAAGCATTGAGGATTCTAAGCATTGAGGATTCTAAGCATTGAGGTTTCTAAGCAAAGCATTGAGGTTTTTAAGCACTGAGGATGCTAAGCATTGAGGATGCTAAGCATTGAGGATTCTAAGCATTGAGGATTCTAATCTATGCATGGAGGATTCTAAGCATTGGGGATTCTAAGCATAGAGGATTCTAAGCCAAGCATTGAGTTTTCTAATCTTTGAGGTTTCTAAGCATTAAGGCCTCTATGCATTGAGGTTTGTAAGCATTTGGGATGCTAAGCAATGAGGTTTCAAACAATAAAATTTCTCAGCATTGAGGTTTGTAAGCATTGAGGATTCTAAGCATTGAGGATTCTAAGCTAAGCATAGAGCATACTAGGGATTGAGGATGCTAAGCATTGAGGATTCTAAGCATTGAGTTTTCTAAGCTAAGCATTGAGGATGCTAAGCATTGAGGATTCTAAGCATTGAGGATTCTAAGCATTGAGGATTCTAATCTAGGCATTGAGGATTCTAAGCATTGAGGATTCTAAGCATTGAGGATTCTAAGCATTGAGGTTTCTAAGCTAAGCATGGAGGATTCTAAGCATTGAGGATGCTAAGTATTGAGGATGCTAAGCATTGAGGATGCTAAGCATTGAGGATTCTAAGCATTGAGGATTCTAAGCATTGAGGTTTCTAAGCAAAGCATTGAGGTTTCTAAGCATTGAGGATGCTAAGCATTGAGGATGCTAAGCATTGAGGATGCTAAGCATTGAGGATTCTAAGCATTGAGGATTCTAGGCATTGAAAATGCTAAGCATTGAGGATGCTAAGCATTGAGGATGCTAAGCATTGAGGATGCTAAGCATTGAGGATTCTAAGCCAAGCATTGAGTTTTCTAATCTTTGTTGTTTCTAAACATTAAGGCCTCTATGCAATGAGGTTTGTAAGCATTAGGGTTGCGAAGCATTGTGGTTTCAGAGCAATAAAATTTCTAAGCAATGAGGATTCTGCGCATTGAGGTTTCTAAGCAATGCATGGAGGATGCTAAGCATTGAGGTTCCTAAGCAGTGAGGATTCTGAGCTTTGAGGATTCTAAGCTAAGCAATGAGGATGCTAAGCAATGAGGATGCTAAGCAATGAGGATGCTAAGCATTGAGGATGCTAAGCATTGAGGATTCTAAGCATTGAGTTTTCTAAGCTAAGCATTGAGGATGCGAAGCATTGAGGATTCTAACTATTGAGGATTCTAAGCAATGCATGGAGGATGCTAAGCATTGAGGATTCTAAGCATTGAGGATTCTAAGCTATGCATGGAGGATTCTAAGCATTGAGGATTCTATGCATTGAGGATTCTAAGCCAAGCATTGAGTTTTCTAATCTTTGAGGTTTCTAAGCATTAAGGCCTCTATGCATTGAGGTTTGCAAGCATTTGGGATGCTAAGAAATGAGGTTTCAAACAATAAAATTTCTCAGCATTGAGGTTTGTAAGCATTGAGGATTCTAAGCATTGAGGATTCTAAGCTAAGCATAGAGCATAATAAGGATTGAGGATGCTAAGCATTGCGGATTCTAAGCATTGAGGATTCTAAGCTATGCATTGAGGATTCTAAGCATTGAGGATTCTAAGCATTGAGGATTCTAAGCATTGAGGATTCTAATCTAGGCAATGAGGATTCTAAGCACTGAGGATTCTAAGCATTGAGGATTCTAAGCATTGAGGATTCTAAGCCTTGAGGATTCTAAGCATTGAGGTTTCTAAGCTGAGCATGGAGGATTCTAAGTATTGAGGATGCTAAGCATTGAGGATGCTAAGCATTGAGGATTCTAAGCATTGAGGATTCTAAGCATTGAGGATGCTAAGCATTGAGGATGCTAAGCTAATCATTGAGGATTCTAAGCATTGAGGTTTCTAAGCAAAGCATTCAGGTTTCTAAGAATTGAGGATTCTAAGCATTGAAGATGCTAAGCATTGAGGATGCTAAGCAATGAGGATGCTAAGCATTGAGGATGCTAAGCATTGAGGATTCTAAGCATTGAGGTTTCTAAGCTAAGCATTGAGGATGCGAGGCATTGAGGATTCTAACTATTGAGGATTCTAAGCAATGCATGGAGGATGCTAAGCATTGAGGATTCTAAGCTATACATGGATGATTCTAAGCATTGAGGATTCTAAGTATAGAGGATTCTAAGCCAAGCATTGATTTTTCTAATCTTTGAGGTTTCTAAGCATTAAGGCCTCTATGTATTGAGGTTTGTAAGCATTTGGGATGCTAAGCAATGACGTTTCAAACAATAAAATTTCTCAGTATTGAGGTTTGTAAGCATTGAGGATTCTAAGCATTGAGGATTCTAAGCTAAGCATAGAGCATACTAAGGATTGAGGATGCTAAGCATTGAGGATTCTAAGCATTGTGGTTTCTAAGCTAAGCATTGAGGATTCTAAGCATTGAGGATGCTAAGCATTGAGGATGCTAAGCATTGAGGATGCTAAGCATTTAGGATTCTAAGCATTGAGGATTCTAAGCATTGAGGATTCTAAGCATTGAGGATTCTAAGCTATGCATTGAGGATTCTAAACATTGAGGATTCTAAGCATTCAGGTTTCTAAGCAGTGAGGATTCTAAGCTAAGCACTTAGGATGCTAAGTATTGAGGTTTCTAAGCATTAAGGATTCTGTGCATTGAGGTTTCTAAGCATTGAGGATTCTAAGCATTGAGTTTTCTAAGCTAAGCATTGAGGATGCTAAGCATTGAGGATTCTAAGCATGGAGGATTCTAAGCATTGAGGATTCTAAGCCAAGCATTGAATTTTCTAATCTTTGAGGTTTCTAAGCATTAAGGCCTCTATGCATTGAGGTTTCTAAGCATTTGGGATGCTAAGCAATGAGGTTTCAAACAATAAAATTTCTCAGCATTGAGGTTTGTAAGCATTGAGGATTCTAAGCATTGAGGATTCTAAGCTAAGCATAGAGCATACTAAGGATTGAGGATGCTAAGCATTGAGGATTCTAAGCATTAAGGATTCTAAGATATGCATTGAGGATTCTAAACATTGAGGATGTTAAGCATTGAGGATTCTAAGCATTGAGTTTTCTAAGCTAAGCATTGAGGATGCTAAGCATAGAGCATACTAAGGATTTAGGATGCTAAGCATTGAGGATTCTAAGCATTGAGGATTCTAAGCATTGAGTTTTCTAAGCTAAGCATTGAGGATGCTAAGCATTGAGGATGCTAAGCATTGAGGATTCTAAGCATTGAGGATTCTAAGCATTTAGGATTCTAATCTAGGCATTGAGGATTCTAAGCATTGAGGATTCTAAGCCTTGAGGATTCTAAGCATTGAGGTTTCTAAGCTGAGCATGGAGGATTCTAAGTATTGAGGATGCAAAGCATTGAGGATGCTAAGCATTGAGGATGCTAAGCATTGAGGATTCTAAGCATTGAGGATTCCAAGTATTGAGGATTCTAAGCTAGGCATTGAGGATTCTAAGCATTGAGGTTTCTAAGCAAAGCATTCAGGTTTCTAAGCATTGAGGATGCTAAGCATTGAGGATGCTAAGCATTGAGGATGCTAAGCAATGAGGATTCTAAGCATTGAGGATTCTAAGCATTGAGGATTCTAAGCATTGAGGTTTCTAAGCTAAGCATTGAGGATGCGAGGCATTGAGGATTCTAACTATTGAGGATTATCAGCATTGAGGATGCTAAGCATTGAGGATTCTAAGCATTGAGGATTCTAAGCATTGAGGATTCTAAGCATTGAGGATTCTAAGCATTGAGGTTTCTAAGCAAAGCATTGAGGTTTCTAAGCATTGAGGATGCTAAGCATTGAGGATGCTAAGCATTGAGGATGCTAAGCATTGAGGATTCTAAGCATTGAGGATTCTAGGCATTGAAAATGCTAAGCATTGAGGATGCTAAGCATTGAGGATGCTAAGCATTGAGGATGCTAAGCATTGAGGATTCTAAGCCAAGCATTGAGTTTTCTAATCTTTGTTGTTTCTAAACATTAAGGCCTCTATGCAATGAGGTTTGTAAGCATTAGGGTTGCGAATTATTGAGGTTTCAGAGCAATAAAATTTCTAAGCAATGAGGATTCTGCGCATTGAGGTTTCTAAGCAATGCATGGAGGATGCTAAGCATTGAGGTTCCTAAGCAGTGAGGATTCTGAGCTTTGAGGATTCTAAGCTAAGCAATGAGGATGCTAAGCAATGAGGATGCTAAGCAATGAGGATGCTAAGCATTGAGGATGCTAAGCATTGAGGATTCTAAGCATTGAGTTTTCTAAGCTAAGCATTGAGGATGCTAAGCATTGAGGATTCTAAGCATTGAGGATTCTAAGCTATGCCTGGAGGATTCTAAGCATTGAGGATTATATGCATTGAGGATTCTAAGCCAAGCATTGAGTTTTCTAATCTTTGAGGTTTCTAAGCATTAAGGCCTCTATGCATTGAGGTTTGCAAGCATTTGGGATGCTAAGAAATGAGGTTTCAAACAATAAAATTTCTCAGCATTGAGGTTTGTAAGCATTGAGGATTCTAAGCATTGAGGATTCTAAGCTAAGCATAGAGCATAATAAGGATTGAGGATGCTAAGCATTGAGGATTCTAAGCATTAAGGATTCTAAGATATGCATTGAGGATTCTAAACATTGAGGATGTTAAGCATTGAGGATTCTAAGCATTGAGTTTTCTAAGCTAAGCATTGAGGATGCTAAGCATTGAGGATTCTAAGTATTGAGGATTCTAAGCTTTGAGGATTCTAAGCATTTAGGATTCTAATCTAGGCATTGAGGATTCTAAGCATTGAGGATTCTAAGCCTTGAGGATTCTAAGCATTGAGGTTTCTAAGCTGAGCATGGAGGATTCTAAGTATTGAGGATGCTAAGCATTGAGGAAGCTAAGCATTGAGGATGCTAAGCATTGAGGATGCTAAGCATTGAGGATGCTAAGCATAGAGCATACTAAGCATTGAGGATTCTAAGTATTGAGGATTCTAAGCTATGCATGGAGGATTCTAAGCATTGAGGATTCTATGCATTGAGGATTCTAAGCCAAGCATTGATTTTTCTAATCTTTGAGGTTTCTAAGCATTAAGGCCTCTATGCATTGAGGTTTGCAAGCATTTGGGATGCTAAGAAATGAGGTTTCAAACAATAAAATTTCTCAGCATTGAGGTATGTAAGCATTGAGGATTCTAAGCATTGAGGATTCTAAGCTAAGCATAGAGCATAATAAGGATTGAGGATGCTAAGCATTGCGGATTCTAAGCATTGAGGATTCTAAGCTACGCATTGAGGATTCTAAGCATTGAGGATTCTAAGCATTGAGGATTCTAAGCATTGAGGATTCTAATCTAGGCAATGAGGATTCTAAGCACTGAGGATTCTAAGCATTGAGGATTCTAAGCATTGAGGATTCTAAGCCTTGAGGATTCTAAGCATTGAGGTTTCTATGCTGAGCATGGAGGATTCTAAGTATTGAGGATGCTAAGCATTGAGGATGCTAAGCATTGAGGATTCTAAGCATTGAGGATTCTAAGCATTGAGGATTCTAAGTATTGAGGATTCTAAGCTAGGCATTGAGGATTCTAAGCATTGAGGTTTCTAAGCAAAGCATTCAGGTTTCTAAGCATTGAGGATTCTAAGCATTGAGGATGCTAAGCATTGAGGATGCTAAGCATTGAGGATGCTAAGCATTGAGGATTCTAAGCATTGAGGTTTCTAAGCTAAGCATTGAGGATGCGAGGCATTGAGGATTCTAACTTGAGGATTCTAAGCAATGCATGGAGGATGCTAAGCATTGAGGATTCTAAGCATTGAGGATTCTAAGCTAAGCATTGAGGATTCTAAGCATTGAGGATGCTAAGCATTGAGGATTCTAAGCATTGAGTTTTCTAAGCTAAGCATTGAGGATGCTAAGCATTGAGGATTCTAAGCATTGAGGATTCTAAGCATTGAGGATTCTAAGCATTGAGGATTCTAAGCATTGTGGTTTCTAAGCTAAGCATTGAGGATTCTAAGCATTGAGGATGCTAAGCATTGAGGATGCTAAGCATTGAGGATTCTAAGCATTGAGGATTCTAAGCATTGAGGATTCTAAGCTATGCATTGAGGATTCTAAACATTGAGGATGTTAAGCATTGAGAATTCTAAGCATTGAGGTTTCTAAGCTAAGCATTGAGGATTCTAAGCATTGAGGATTCTAAGCATTCAGGTTTCTAAGCAGTGAGGATTCTAAGCTAAGCACTTAGGATGCTAAGTATTGAGGTTTCTAAGCATTAAGGATTCTGTGCATTGAGGTTTCTAAGCATTGAGGATTCTAAGCATTGAGTTTTCTAAGCTAAGCATTGAGGATGCTAAGCATTGAGGATTCTAAGCATGGAGGATTCTAAGCATTGAGGATTCTAAGCCAAGCATTGAATTTTCTAATCTTTGAGGTTTCTAAGCATTAAGGCCTCTATGCATTGAGGTTTCTAAGCATTTGGGATGCTAAGCAATGAGGTTTCAAACAATAAAATTTCTCAGCATTGAGGTTTGTAAGCATTGAGGATTCTAAGCATTGAGGATTCTAAGCTAAGCATAGAGCATACTAAGGATTGAGGATGCTAAGCATTGAGGATTCTAAGCATTGAGGATTCTAAGATATGCATTGAGGATTCTAAACATTGAGGATGTTAAGCATTGAGGATTCTAAGCATTGAGTATTCTAAGCTAAGCATCGAGGATGCTAAGCATTGAGGATTCTAAGCATTGAGGATTCTAAGCATTGAGGATTCTAAGCTATGCATTGAGGATTCTAAACATTGAGGATGTTAAGCATTGAGAATTCTAAGCATTGAGGTTTCTAAGCTAAGCATTGAGGATTCTAAGCATTGAGGATTCTAAGCATTCAGGTTTCTAAGCAGTGAGGATTCTAAGCTAAGCACTTAGGATGCTAAGTATTGAGGTTTCTAAGCATTAAGGATTCTGTGCATTGAGGTTTCTAAGCATTGAGGATTCTAAGCATTGAGTTTTCTAAGCTAAGCATTGAGGATACTAAGCATTGAGGATTCTAAGCATGGAGGATTCTAAGCATTGAGGATTCTAAGCCAAGCATTGAATTTTCTAATCTTTGAGGTTTCTAAGCATTAAGGCCTCTATGCATTGAGGTTTCTAAGCATTTGGGATGCTAAGCAATGAGGTTTCAAACAATAAAATTTCTCAGCATTGAGGTTTGTAAGCATTGAGGATTCTAAGCATTGAGGATTCTAAGCTAAGCATAGAGCATACTAAGGATTGAGGATGCTAAGCATTGAGGATTCTAAGCATTGAGGATTCTAAGATATGCATTGAGGATTCTAAACATTGAGGATGTTAAGCATTGAGGATTCTAAGCATTGAGTATTCTAAGCTAAGTATTGAGGATGCTAAGCATTGAGGATTCTAAGTATTGAGAATTCTAAGCATTGAGGATTCTAAGCATTGAGGATTCTAAGCATTTAGGATTCTAATCTAGGCATTGAGGATTCTAAGCATTGAGGATTCTAAGCCTTGAGGATTCTAAGCATTGAGGTTTCTAAGCTGAGCATGGAGGATTCTAAGTATTGAGGATGCTAAGCATTGAGGTTGCTAAGCATTGAGGATGCTAAGCATTGAGGATGCTAAGCATTGAGGATGCTAAGCATTGAGGATTCTAAGCATTGAGGATTCTAAGTATTGAGGATTCTAAGCTAGGCATTGAGGATTCTAAGCATTGAGGTTTCTAAGCAAAGCATTCAGGTTTCTAAGCATTGAGGATGCTAAGCATTGAGGATGCTAAGCATTGAGGATGCTAAGCAATGAGGATGCTAATCATTGAGGATGCTAAGCATTGAGGATTCTAAGCATTGAGGTTTCTAAGCTAAGCATTGAGGATGCGAGGCATTGAGGATTCTAACTATTGAGGATTATAAGCAATGCATGGAGTATGCTAAGCATTGAGGATTCTGAGCATTGAGGATTCTAAGCTATGCATGGAAGATTCTAAGCATTGAGGATTCTAAGCATAGAGGATTCTAAGCCAAGCATTGAGTTTTCTAATCTTTGAGGTTTCTAAGCATTAAGGCCTCTATGTATTGAGGTTTGTAAGCATTTGGGATGCTAAGCAATGACGTTTCAAACAATAAAATTTCTCAGCATTGAGGTTTGTAAGCATTGAGGATTCTAAGCATTGAGGATTCTAAGCTAAGCATAGAGCATACTAAGGATTGAGGATGCTAAGCATTGAGGATTCTAAGCATTGTGGATTCTAAGCTATGCATTGAGGATTCTAAACATTGAGGATGTTAAGCATTGAGGATTCTAAGCATTGAGGATTCTAAGCATTGAGGATTCTAAGCATTGAGGATTCTAAGCATTGAGGATGCTAAGCATTGAGGATGCTAAGCATTGAGGATGCTAAGCATTGAGGATGGTAAGCATTGAGGATTCTAAGCATAGAGCATACTAAGCATTGAGGATGCTAAGCATTGAGGATGCTAAGCATTGAGGATTCTAAGATTTGAGGATGCTAAGCATTGAGGATTCTAAGCATTGAGGATGCTAAGCATTGAGGATTCTAAGTATTGAGGTTTCTATGCTAAGCATTGAGGATGCGAAGCATTGAGGATTCTAACTATTGAGGATTCTAAGCAATGCAAGGAGGATTCTAAGCATTGAGGATTCTAAGCATTGAGGATTCTAAGCATTGAGGATTCTAAGCTATGCATGGAGGATTCTAAGCATTGAGGATTCTAAGCATTGAGGATTCTAAGCCAAGCATTGAGTTTTCTAATCTTTGAGGTTTCTAAGCATTAAGGACACTATGCAATGAGGTTTGTAAGCATTTGGGATGCTAAGCAATGAGGTTTCAAACAATAAAATTTCTCAGCATTGAGGTCTGTAAGCATTGAGGATTCTAAGCATTGAGGATTCTAAGCTAAGCATAGAGCATACTAAGGATTTAGGATGCTAAGCATTGAGGATTCTAAGCATTGAGGATTCTAAGCTATGCATTGAGGATTCCAAACATTGAGGATGTTAAGCATTGAGGATTCTAAGCATTGAGTTTTCTAAGCTAAGCATTGAGGATGCTAAGCATTGAGGATTCTAAGCATTGAGGATTCTAAGCATTGAGGATTCTAAGCATTTAGGATTCTAAGCTATGTAATGAGGATGCTAAGCATTGAGGATTCTAAGTATTGAGGTTTCTATGCTAAGCATTGAGGATGTGAAGCATTGAGGATTCTAACTATTGAGGATTCTAAGCAATGCATGGAGGATTCTAAACATTGAGGATTCTAAGCACTGAGGATTCTAAGCATTGAGGATTCTAAGCATTGAGGATGCTAAGCATTGAGGATGCTAAGCATGGAGGATGGTAAGCATTGAGGATGCTAAGCATTGAGGATTCTAAGCATAGAGCATACTAAGCATTGAGGATGCTAAGCATTGAGGATGCTAAGCATTGAGGATTCTAAGATTTGAGGATGCTAAGCATTGAGGATTCTAAGCATTGAGGATGCTAAGCATTGAGGATTCGAAGCATTGAGGATTCTAAGCTATGCATGGAGGATTCTAAGCATTGAGGATTCTATGCATTGAGGATTCTAAGCCAAGCATTGAGTTTTCTAATCTTTGAGGTTTCTAAGCATTAAGGCCTCTATGCATTGAGGTTTGCAAGCATTTGGGATGCTAAGAAATGAGGTTTCAAACAATAAAATTTCTCAGCATTGAGGATTCTAAGCATTGAGGATTCTAAGCTAAGCATAGAGCATAATAAGGATTGAGGATGCTAAGCATTGAGGTTTCTAAGAATTGTCATTCTACGCATTGAGGATGCTAAGCACTGAGGATTCTAAGTATTGAGGTTTCTAAGCATTAAGGACTCTGTGCATTGAGGTTTCTAAGCATTGAGGATCCTGAGCTTTGAGGATTCTAAGATATGCATTGAGGATGCTAAGGATTGAGGATGCTAAGCATTGAGGATGCTAAGCATTGAGTTTTCTAAGCTAAGCATTGAGGATGCTAAGCATTGAGGATTCTAAGCATTGTGGATTCTAAGCATTGAGGATTCTAATCTAGGCATTGAGGATTCTAAGCATTGAGGATTCTAAGCATTGAGGATTCTAAGCATTGAGGTTTCTAAGCTAAGCATGGAGGATTCTAAGCATTGAGGATGCTAAGTATTGAGGATGCAAAGCATTGAGGATTCTAAGCATTGAGGTTTCTAAGCTAAGCATTGAGGATTCTAAGCATTGAGGATGCTAAGCATTGAGGATGCTAAGCATTGAGGATGCTAATCTTTGAGGATTCTTAGCATTGAGGATTCTAAGCATTGAGGATTCTAAGCATTGTGGATGCTAAGCATTGAGGATTCTAAGCCAAGCATTGAGTTTTCTAATCTTTGTTGTTTCTAAACATTAAGGCCTCTATGCAATGAGGTTTGTAAGCATTAGGGTTGCTAAGCATTGAGGTTTCCGAGCAATAAAATTTCTAAGCAATGAGGATTCTGCGCATTGAGGTTTCTAAGCAATGCATGGAGGATGCTAAGCATTGAGGTTCCTAAGCAGTGAGGATTCTGAGCTTTGAGGATTCTAAGCTAAGCAATGAGGATGCTAAGCAATGAGGATGCTAAGCAATGAGGATGCTAAGCATTGAGGATGCTAAGCATTGAGGATTCTAAGCATTGAGGATTCTAATCTAGGCATTGAAGATTCTAAGCATTGAGGTTTCTAAGCATTGAGGATTCTAAGCATTGTGGTTTCTAAGCTAAGCATGGAGGATTCTAAGCATTAAGGATGCTAAGCATTGAGGATGCTAAGCATTGAGGATTCTAAGCATTGAGGATTCTAAGCATTGAGGATTCTAAGCATTGAGGATTCTAAGCTATGCATTGAGGATTCTAAGCATTGTGGATTCTAAGCATTGAGGTTTCTAAGCAAAGCATTGAGGATGCTAAGCATTGAGGATGCTAAGCATTGAGGATGCTAAGATTTGAGGATGCTAAGCATTCAGGATGCTAAGCATTGAGGATGCTAAGCATTGAGGATGCTAAGCATTGAGGATTCTAAGCATTGAGGATTCTAAGCTATGTAATGAGGATGCTAAGCATTGAGGATTCTAAGTACTGAGGTTTCTATGCTAAGCATTGAGGATGCGAAGCATTGAGGATTCTAACTATTGAGGATTCTAAGCAATGCATGGAGGATTCTAAGCATTGAGGATTCTAAGCATTGAGGATTCTAAGCATTGAGGATTCTAAGCATTGAGGATGATAAGCATTGAGGATGCTAACCATGGAGGATGGTAAGCATTGAGGATGCTAAGCATTGAGGATTCTAAGCATAGAGCATACTAAGCATTGAGGATGCTAAGCATTGAGGATGCTAAGCATTGAGGATTCTAAGATTTGAGGATGCTAAGCATTGAGGATTCTAAGCATTGAGGATGCTAAGCATTGAGGATTCTAAGCATTGAGGATTCTAAGCATTGAGGATTCTAAACATTGAGGATGTTAAGCATTGAGAATTCTAAGCATTGAGGTTTCTAAGCTAAGCATTGAGGATTCTAAGCATTGAGGATTCTAAGCATTCAGGTTTCTAAGCAGTGAGGATTCTAAGCTAAGCACTTAGGATGCTAAGTATTGAGGTTTCTAAGCATTAAGGATTCTGTGCATTGAGGTTTCTAAGCATTGAGGATTCTAAGCATTGAGTTTTCTAAGCTAAGCATTGAGGATGCTAAGCATTGAGGATTCTAAGCATGGAGGATTCTAAGCATTGAGGTTTTGTAAGCTATGAGGATTCTAAGCCAAGCATTGAATTTTCTAATCTTTGAGGTTTCTAAGCATTAAGGCCTCTATGCATTGTGGTTTCTAAGTATTTGGGATGCTAAGCAATGAGGTTTCAAATAATAAAATTTCTCAGCATTGAGGTTTGTAAGCATTGAGGATTCTAAGCATTGAGGATTCTAAGCTAAGCATAGAGCATACTAAGGATTGAGGATGCTAAGCATTGAGGATTCTAAGCATTGAGGATTCTAAGCATTGAGGATTCTAAGCTATGAGGATGCTAAGCTATGCATTGAGGATGCGAAGCATTGAGGATTCTAACTATTGAGGATTCTAAGCAATGCATGGAGATTGCTAAGCATTGAGGATTCTAAGCATTGAGGATTCTAAGCATTGAGGATTCTAAGCATTGAGGATTCTAAGCTATGCATGGAGGATTCTAAGCATTGAGGATTCTAAGCATTGAGGATTCTAAGCCAAGCATTGAGTTTTCTAATCTTTGAGGTTTCTAAGCATTAAGGCCTCTATGCATTGAGGTTTGTAAGCATTTGGGATGCTAAGCAATGAGGTTTCAAACAATAAAATTTCTCAGCATTGAGGTTTGTAAGCATTGAGGATTCTAAGCATTGAGGATTCTAACCTAAGCATAGAGCATACTAAGGATTGAGGATGCTAAGCATTGAGGATTCTAAGCATTGAGGATTCTAAGCTAAGCACTGAGGATTCTAAGTATTGAGGTTTCTAAGCATTAAGGACTCTGTGCATTGAGGTTTCTAAGCATTGAGGATCCTGAGCTTTGAGGATTCTAAGATATGCATTGAGGATGCTAAGGATTGAGGATGCTAAGCATTGAGGATGCTAAGCATTGAGGTTTCTAAGCTTAGCATTGAGGATTCTAAGCATTCAGGTTTCTAAGCATTGAGGGTTCTAAGCCAAGCATTGAGTTTTCTTATCTTTGAAGTTTCTAAACATTAAGGCCTCTATGCACTGAGGTTTGTAAGCATTAGGGATGCTAAGCATTGAGGTTTCAGAGCAATAAAATTTTTAAGCAATGAGGATTCTACGCATTGACGTTTCTAAGCAATGCATGGAGGATGCTAAGCATTGAGGTTCCTAAGCAGTGAGGATTCTGAGCTTTGAGGATTCGAAGCTAAGCAATGAGGATTCTAAGCAATGAGGATGCTAAGCATTGAGGATTCTAAGCTATGTAATGGGGATGCTAAGCATTGAGGATGCTAAGCATTGAGGATTCTAAGCATTGAGGATTCTAAGCTAAGCATAGAGCATACTAAGGATTGAGGATGCTAAGCATTGAGGTTTCTAAGCATTGGGGATTCTACGCAATGAGGATGCTAAGCACTGAGGATTATAAGCATTGAGGTTTCTAAGCAGTGAGGATTCTAAGCATTGAAGATTCTAAGCAGGGAGGATTCTAAGCTAAGCACTGAGGATGCTAAGTATTGAGGTTTCTAAGCTTTAAGGACTCTGTGAATTGAGGTTCCTAAGCATTGAGGATTCTAAGCATTGAGGATTCTAAGCATTGAGGATTCTAAGCTAGGCATTGTGGATGCTAAGCATTGAGGATGCTAAGCATTGAGGATGCTAAGCATTAAGGATGCTAAGCATTGAGGATTCTAAGCATTGAGGATTTTAAGCTAAGCATAGAGCATACTAAGGATTAAGGTTTCTAAGTATTGGGGATTCTACGCATTGAGGATGCTAAGCACTGAGGATTCTAAGCATTGAGGATTCTAAGCAGTGAGGATTCTAAGCTAAGCACTGAGGATGCTAAGTATTGAGGTTTCTAAGCATTAAGGACTCTGTGCATTGAGGATGCTAAGCATTGAGGATGCTAAGCATTAAGGATGCTAAGCATTGAGGATTCTAAGCATTGAGGATTCTAAGCATTGAGTATTCTAAGCACTCAGGTTTCTAAGCAGTGAGGATTCTAAGCTAAGCACTGAGGATGCTAAGTATTGAGGTTTCTAAGCTTTAAGGACTCTGTGCATTGAGGTTTCTAAGCATTGAGGATTCTAAGCATTGAGGATTCTAAGCTAGGCATTGAGGATTCTAAGCTAGGCATTGAGGATTCTAAGCATTGAGGATTCTAAGCATTGAGGATTCTAAGCATTGAGGATTCTAAGCATTGAGGATGCTAAGCATTGAGGATGCTAAGCATTGAGGATTCTAAGCATTGAGGATTCTAAGCATTGAGGATTCTACGCCAAGCACTGAGTTTTCTAATCTTTGAGGTTTCTAAGCATTAAGGCCTCTATGCACTGAGGTTTGTAAGCATTAGGGATGCTAAGAATTGAGGTTTCAGAGCAATAATTTCTAAGCAATGAGGATTCTACGCATTGAGGTTTCTAAAGAATGCATGGAGGATGCTAAGCATTGAGGTTCCTAAGCAGTGAGGATTCTGAGCTTTGAGGATTCGAAGCTCAGCAATGAGGATTCTAAGCAATGAGGATGCTAAGCAATGAGGACTCTAAGCATTGAGGATTCTGAGCTATGCATGGAGGTTGCTAAGCATTGAGGATTCTAAGCATTGAGGATGCTAAGCATTGAGGATTCTAAGCATTGAGGATTCTAAGCTATGCATGGAGGATGCTAAGCATTGAGGATTCTACGCGTTGAGGATGCTAAGCACTGAGGATTCTAAGCACTGAGGATTCAAAGCAGTGAGGATTCTAAGCTAAGCAATGAGGATGCTAAGTATTGAGGTTTCTAAGCATTAAGAACTCTGTGCATTGAGGTTTCTAAGCATTGAGGATACTGAGCTTTGAGGATTCCAAGATATGCATTGAGGATGCTAAGCATTGAGGATGCTAAGCATTGAGGATTCTAAGCTTTGTAATGGGGATACAAAGCATTGAGGATGCTAAGCATTGAGGATTCTAAGCATTGAGGATTCTAAGCTAAGCATAGAGAATACTAAGGATTGAGGATGCTAAGCATTGAGGTTTCTAAGCATTGGGGATTCTACGCATTGAGGATGCTAAGCACTGAGGATTATAAGCATTGAGGTTTCTAAGCAGTGAGGATTCTATGCTAAGCACTGAGAATGCTAAGTATTGAGGTTTCTAAGCATTAAGGACTCTGTGCATTGAGGTTTCTAAGCATTGAGGATCCTGAGCTTTGGAGATTCTAAGCTATGCATTGAGGATGCTAAGATTGAGGATTCTAAGCATTGAGGATTCTAAGCAGTGAGGATTCTAAGCATTGAGGATTCGAAGCTAAGCAATGAGGATGCTAAGCATTGAGGACTCTAAGCATTGAGGATTCTATGTTATGCATGGAGGATGCTAAGCATTGAGGATTCTAAGCATTGAGGATGCTAAGCATTGAGGATTCTAAGCATTGAGGATTCTTAGCTATGCATGGAGGATGCTAAGCATTGAGGATTCTACGCGTTGAGGATGCTAAGCACTGAGGATTCTAAGCATTGAGGTTTCTAAGCAGTGAGGATTCTAAGCTAAGCAATGAGGATGCTAAGTATTGAGGTTTCTAAGCATTATGAACTCTGTGCATTGAGGTTTCTAAGCATTGAGGATACTGAGCTTTGAGGATTCTAAGATATGCATTGAGGATGCTAAGCACTGAGGATGCTAAGCATTGAGGATGCTAAGCATTGAGAATGCTAAGCATTGAGGATTCTAAGCATTGAGGATTCTAAGCTATGCATTGAGGATTCTAAACATTGAGGATGTTAAGCATTGAGGATTCTAAGCTAAGCACTGAGGATGCTAAGTATTGAGGTTTCTAAGAATTAAGGACTCTGTGCATTGAGGTTTCTAAGCATTGAGGATGCTAAGCATTGAGGTTTCTAAGCACTGAGGATACTAAGCATTGAGGATTCTAAGCATTGAGGAGTCCAAGCATTGAGGATGCTAAGCATTGAGGATTCTATGCATTGAGGATTCTAAACATTGAGGATTCGAAGCCAAGCATTGAGTTTTCTAATCTTTGCTGTTTCTAAACATTAAGGGCTCTATGCACTGAGGTTTGTAAGCATTAGGGATGCTAAGCATTGAGGTTTCAGAGCAATAAAATTTCTAAGCAATGAGGATTCTACGCATTGAGGTTTCTAAGCAATGCATGGAGGATGCTAAGCATTGAGGTTCCTAAGCAGTGAGGATTCTGAGCTTTGAGGATTCGAAGCTAAGCAATGAGGATGCTAAGCAATGAGGATGCTAAGCAATGAGGATTCTAAGCATTGAGGATGCTAAGCATTGAGGATGCTAAGCATTGAGGATGCTAAGCATTGAGGATTCTAACTATTGAGGATTCTAAGCAATTCATGGAGGATGCTAAGCATTGAGGATTCTAAGCATTGAGGATTCTAAGCATGGAGGATTCTAAGCATTGAGGATTCTATGCATTGAGGATTCTAAGCTAAGCATAGAGCATACTAAGGATTGAGGATGCTAAGCATTGAGGTTTCGAAGCATTGGGGATTCTACGCGTTGAGGATGCTAAGAACTGAGGATTCTAAGCATTGAGGTTTCTAAGCAGTGAGGATTCTAAGATAAGCACTGAAAATGCTAAGTATTGAGGTTTCTAAGCATTAAGGACTCTGTGCATTGAGGTTTCTAAGCAATGAGGATGCTAAGCATTGAGGATGCTAAGCATTGAGGATGCTAAGCATTTAGGATGCTAAGCATTGAGGCTGTTAAGCATTGAGGATGCTAAGCATTGAGTTTTCTAAGCTAAGCATTGAGGATGCTAAGAATTGAGGACTCTGTGCATTGAGGTTTCTAAGCACTGAGAATTCTAAGCATTGAGGATTCTAAGCATTGAGGTTTCTAAGCTAAGCATTGAGGATTCTAGGCATTGAGGATGCTAAGCATTGAGGATGCTAAGCATTGAGGATTCTAAGCATTGAGGATTCTATGCTATGCATTGAGGATTCTAAACATTGAGGATGTTAAGCATTGAGAATTATAAGCATTGAGGTTTCTAAGCTAAGCATTGAGGATTCTAAGCATTGAGGATTCTAAGCATTCAGGTTTCTAAGCAGTGAGGATTCTAAGCTAAGCATTGAGGATGCTAAGTATTGAGGTTTCTAAGCATTAAGGACTCTGTGCATTGAGGTTTCTAAGCATTTAGGATTCTAAGCTAAGCATAGAGCATACTAAGGATTTAAGATGCTAAGCACTGAGGATTCTAAGCATTGAGGATTCTAAGCTATGCATTGAGGATTCTAAACATTGAGGATGATAAGCATTGAGGATTCTAAGCATTGAGTTTTCTAAGCTAAGCTTTGAGGATGCTAAGCATTCAGGATGCTAAGCATTGAGGATTCTAAGCATTGAGGATTCTAAGCATTGAGGATTCTAAGCATTTAGGATTCTAATCTAGGCCTTGAGGATTCTAAGCATTGAGGATTCTAAGCCTTGAGGATTCTAAGCATTGAGGTTTCTATGCTGAGCATGGAGGATTCTAAGTATTGAGGATGCTAAGCATTGAGGATGCTAAGTATTGAGGATGCTAAGCATTGAGGATGCTAAGCATTGAGGATTCTAAGCATTGAGGATTCTAAGCATTGAGGATTCTAAGTATTGAGGATTCTAAGCTAGGCATTGAGGATTCTAAGCATTGAGGTTTCTAAGCAAAGCATTCAGGTTTCTAAGCATTGAGGATGCTAAGCATTGAGGATGCTAAGCATTGAGGATGCTAAGCAATGAGGATGCTAAGCATTGAGGATGCTAAGCATTGAGGATTCTAAGCATTGAGGTTTCTAAGCTAAGCATTGAGGATGCGAGGCATTGAGGATTCTAACTATTGAGGATTCTAAGCAATGCATGGAGGATGCTAAGCATTGAGGATTCTAAGCTTTGAGGATTCTAAGCTATGCATGGAAGATTCTAAGCAATGAGGATTCTAAGCATAGAGGATTCTAAGCCAAGCATTGAGTTTTCTAATCTTTGAGGTTTCTAAGCATTAAGGCCTCTATGCATTGAGGTTTGTAAGCATTTGGGATGCAAAGCAATGAGGTTTCAAACAATAAAATTTCTCAGCATCGAGGTTTGTAAGCATTGAGGATTCTAAGCATTGAGGATTCTAACCTAAGCATAGAGCATACTAAGGATTGAGGATCCTAAGCATTGAGGTTTCTAAGCATTGGGGATTCTACGCGTTGAGGATGCTAAGCACTGAGGATTCTAAGTATTGAGGTTTCTAAGCATTAAGGACTCTGTGCATTGAGGTTTCTAAGCATTGAGGATCCTGAGCTTTGAGGATTCTAAGATATGCATTGAGGATGCTAAGGATTGAGGATGCTAAGCATTGAGGATGCTAAGCATTGAGGTTTCTAAGCTTAGCATTGAGGATTCTAAGCATTCAGGTTTCTAAGCATTGAGGATTCTAAGCCAAGCATTGAGTTTTCTTATCTTTGAGGTTTCAAAACATTAAGGCCTCTATGCTCTGAGGTTTGTAAGCATTAGGGATGCTAAGCATTGAGGTTACAGAGCAATAAAATTTCTAAGCAATGAGGATTCTACGCATTGAGGTTTCTAAGCAATGCATTGAGGATGCTAAGCATTGAGGTTCCTAAGCAGTGAGGATTCTGAGCTTTGAGGATTTGAAGCTAAGCAATGAGGATTCTAAGCAATGAGGATGCTAAGCATTGAGGATTCTAAGCTATGTAATGGGGATGCTAAACATTGAGGATGCTAAGCATTGAGGATTCTAAGCATTGAGGATTCTAAGCTAAGCATAGAGCATACTAAGGATTGAGGATGCTAAGCATTGAGGTTTCTAAGCATTGGGGATTCTACGCATTGAGGATGCTAAGCACTGAGAATTATAAGCATTGAGGTTTCTAAGCAGTGAGGATTCTAAGCATTGAAGATTCTAAGCAGGGAGGATTCTAAGCTAAGCACTGAGGATGCTAAGTATTGAGGTTTCTAAGCATTAAGGACTCTGTGAATTGAGGTTCCTAAGCATTGAGGATTCTAAGCATTGAGGATTCTAAGCATTGAGGATTCTAAGCATTGAGGATTCTAAGCTAGGCATTGTGGATGCTAAGCATTGAGGATGCTAAGCATTAAGGATGCTAAGCATTGAGGATTCTAAGCATTGAGGATTTTAAGCTAAGCATAGAGCATACTAAGGATTGAGGTTTCTAAGTATTGGGGATTCTACGCATTGAGGATGCTAAGCACTGAGGATTCTAAGCATTGAGGTTTCTAAGCAGTGAGGATTCTAAGCTAAGCACTGAGAATGCTAAGTATTGAGTTTTCTAAGCATTAAGAACTCTGTGCATTGAGGTTTCTAAGCATTGAGGATCCTGAGCTTTGAGGATTCTAAGCGAAGCATTGAGGATGCTAAGCATTAAGGACTCTGTGCATTCAGGATTCTAAGCATTGAGGATTCTAAGCATTCAGGTTTCTAAGCAGTGCGGATTCTAAGCTAAGCACTGAGAATGCTAAGTATTGAGGTTTCTAAGCATTAAGGACTCTGTGCATTGAGGATGCTAAGCATTGAGGATGCTACGCATTAAGGATGCTAAGCATTGAGGATTCTAAGCATTGAGGATTCTAAGCATTGAGTATTCTAAGCACTCAGGTTTCTAAGCAGTGAGGATTCTAAGCTAAGCACTGAGGATGCTAAGTATTGAGGTTTCTAAGCTTTAAGAACTCTGTGCATTGAGGTTTCTAAGCATTGAGGATTCTAAGCATTGAGGATTCTAAGCATTGAGGATTCTAAGCATTGAGGATGTTAAGCATTGAGGATTCTAAGCACTGAGGTTTCTAAGCTAAGCATTGAGGATTCTAAGCATTCAGGTTTCTAAGCAGTGAGGATTCTACGCTAAGCACTGAGGATGCTAAGTATTGAGGTTTCTAAGCATTAAGGACTCTGTGCATTGAGGATTCTAAGCATTGAGGATTCTAAGCATTGAGGATTCTCAGCATTGAGGATTCTAAGCATTGAGGATTCTAAGCATTGAGGATTCTAAGCATTCAGGTTTCTAAGCAGTGAGGATTCTAAGCTAAGCACTGAGGATGCTAAGTATTGAGGTTTCTAAGCATTAAGGACTCTGTGCATTGAGGATTCTAAGTATTTAGAATTCTAAGCATTGAGGATTCTAAGCATTGTGGATTCTATGCATTGAGGATATTAAGCATTGAGGATTCTAAGCATTGAGGTTTCTAAGCTAAGCATTGAGGATTCTAAGCATCGAGTAATCTATGCATTGAGGATTCTAAGCATTCAGGTTTCTCAGCAGTGAGGATTCGACGCTAAGCACTGAGGATGCTAAGTATTGAGGTTTCTAAGCATTAAGGACTCTGTGCATTGAGGTTTCTAAGCATTGATGATTCTAAGCATTGAGGATGCTAAGCATTGAGGATTCTAAGCATTGAGGATTCTCAGCATTCAGGATTCTAAGCTAGGCATTGTGGATTCCAAGCATTGAGGATGCTAAGCATTTGGATGCTAAGCAATGAGGTTTCAAACAATAAAATTTCTCAGCGTTGAGGTTTGTAATCATTGAGGATTCTAAGCATTGAGGATTCTAAGCTAAGCATAGAGCATACTAAGGATTGAGGATGCTAAACATTGAGGTTTCTAAGGATTGGGTATTCTACGCATTGAGGATGCTAAGCACTGAGGATTCTAAGCATTGAGGTTTCTAAGCAGTGAGGATTCTAAGCTAAGCACTGAGGATGCGAAGTATTGAGGTTTCTAAGCATTAAGGACACTGTGCATTGAGGTTTCTAAGCATTGAGGATCCTGAGCTTTGAGGATTCTAAGCTATGCATTGAGGATGCTAAGCATTGAGGATGCTAAGCATTGAGGATTCTAAGCATTGAGGATGTTAAGCATTCAGGATTCTATGCATTGAGGATTCTAAGCATTGAGGATTCTAAGCATCGAGGAATCTAAGCATTGAGGATTCTAAGCATTCAGGTTTCTAAGCAGTGAGGATTCTACGCTAAGCACTGAGGATGCTAAGTATTGAGGTTTCTAAGCATTAAGGACTCTGAGCATTGAGGTTTCTAAGCATTGAGGATTCTAAGCATTGAGGATTCTAAGCATTGAGGATTCTAAGCTAGGCATTGAGGATTCTAAGCTAGGCATAGAGGCTTCTAAGCATTGAGGATTCTAAGCATTGAGGATTCTAAGCATTGAGGATGCTAAGCATTGAGGATTCTAAGCACTGAGGATTCTATGCCAAGCATTGAGTTTTCTAATCTTTGAGGTTTCTAAACATTAAGGCCTCTATGCACTGAGGTTTGTACGCATTAGGGATGCTAAGAATTGAGGTTTCAGAGCAATAATATTTCTAAGCGATGAGGATTCTACGCATTGAGGTTTCTAAACAATGCATGGAGGATGCTGAGCATTGAGGTTCCTAAGCAGTGAGGATTCTGAGCTTTGAGGATTCGAAGCTCAGCAATGAGGATGCTAAGCAATGAGGATGCTAAGCATTGAGGACTCTAAGCATTGAGGATTCTAAGCTATGCATGGAGGATGCTAAGCATTGAGGATTCTAAGCATTGAGGATGCTAAGCATTGAGGATTCTAAGCATTGAGGATTCTAAGCTATGCATGGAGGATGCTAAGCATTGAGGATTCTACGCGTTGAGGATGCTAAGCACTGAGGATTCTAAGCATTGAGGTTTCTAAGCAGTGAGGATTCTAAGCTAAGCAATGAGGATGCTAAGTATTGAGGTTTCTAAGGATTAAGAACTCTGTGCATTGAGGTTTCTAAGCATTGAGGATACTGAGCTTTGAGGATTGTAAGATATGCATTGAGGATGCTAAGCATTGAGGATTCTAAGCATTGAGGATTCTAAGCAGTGAGGATTCTAAGCATTGAGGATTCTAAGCATTGATGTTTCTAAGTTAAGCATTGAGGATTCTAAGCATCGAGGAATCTAAGCATTGAGGATTCTAAGCATTCAGGATTCTAAGCAGTGAGGATTCTACGCTAAGCACTGAGGATGCTAAGTATGGAGGTTTCTAAGCATTAAGGACTCTGTGCATTGAGGTTTCTAAGCATTGAGGATTCTAAGCATTGAGGATTCTAAGCATTGAGGATTCTAAGCTAGGCATTGAGGATTCTAAGCTAGGCATTGAGGATTCTAAGCATTGAGGATTCTAAGCATTGAGGATTCTAAGCATTGAGGATGCTAAGCATTGAGGATGCTAAGCATTGAGGATGCTAAGCATTGAGGATTCTAAGCATTGAGGATTCTACGCCAAGCATTGAGTTTTCTAATCTTTGAGGTTTCTAAATATTAAGGCCTCTATGCACTGAGGTTCGTAAGCATTAGGGGTGCTAAGAATTGAGGTTTCAGAGCAATAAAATTTCTAAGCAATGAGGATTCTACGCATTGAGGTTTCTAAACAATGCATTGAGGATGCTAAGCATTGAGGTTCCTAAGCATTGAGGATTCTGAGCTTTGAGGATTCGAAGCACAGCAATGAGGATGCTAAGCAATGAGGATGCTAAGCAATGAGGACTCTAAGCATTGAGGATTCTAAGCTATGCATGGAGGATGCTAAGCATTGAGGATTCTAAGCATTGAGGATGCTAAGCATTGAGGATTCTAAGTATTGAGGATTCTAAGCTATGCATGGAGGATGCTAAGCATTGAGGATTCTGCGCGTTGAGGATGCTAAGCACTGAGGATTCTAAGCATTGAGGTTTCTAAGCTGTGAGGATTCTAAGCTAAGCAATGAGGATGCTAAGTATTGAGGTTTCTAAGCATTAAGAACTCTGTGCATTGAGGTTTCTAAGCATTGAGGATACTGAGCTTTGAGGATTCTAAGATATGCATTGAGGATGCTAAGCATTGAGGATGCTAAGCATTGAGAATGCTAAGCATTGAGGATTCTAAGCATTGAAAATTCTAAGCTATGCACTGAGGATTCTAAACATTGAGGATGTTAAGCATTGAGGATTCTAAGCTAAGCACTGAGGATGCTAAGTACTGAGGTTTCTAAGAATTAAGGACTCTGTGCATTGAGGTTTCTAAGCATTGAGGATGCTAAGCATTGAGGTTTCTAAGCATTGAGGATACTAATCATAGAGGATTCTAAGCATTGAGGATTCCAAGCATTGAGGATGCTAAGCATTGAGGATTCTAAGCATTGAGGAATCTAAGCTATGTAATGAGGATGCTAAGCATTGAGGATGCTAAGCATTGAGGATTCTATGCATTGAGGATTCTAAGCATTGAGGTTTCTAAGCTAAGCATTGAGGATTCTAAGCATCGAGGAATCTAAGCATTGAGGATTCTAAGCATTCAGGTTTCTAAGCAGTGAGGATTCTACGCTAAGCACTGAGGATGCTAAGTATTGAGGTTTCTAAGCATTAAGGACTCTGTGCATTGAGGTTTCCAAGCATTGAGGATTCTAAGCATTGAGGATTCTAAGCATTGAGGATTCTAAGCATTGAGGATGCTAAGCATTGAGGATGCTAAGCATTGAGGATTCTAAGCATTGAGGATTCTAAGCATTGAGGATTCTACGCCAAGCATTGAGTTTTCTAATCTTTGAGGTTTCTAAACATTAAGGCCTCTATGCACTGAGGTTTGTAAGCATTAGGGATGCTAAGAATTGATGTTTCAGAGCAATAAAATTTCTAAGCAATGAGGATTTTACGCATTGAGGTTTCTAAACAATGCATGGAGGATGCTAAGCATTGAGGTTCCTAAGCAGTGAGGATTCTGAGCTTTGAGGATTCGAAGCTCAGCAATGAGGATGCTAAGCAATGAGGATGCTAAGCAATGAGGACTCTAAGCATTGTGGATTCTAAGCTATGCATGGAGGATGCTAAGCATTGAGGATTCTAAGCATTGAGGAAGTCTAAGCATTGAGGATTCTAAGCATTGAGGATTCTAAGCTATGCATGGAGGATGCTAAGCATTGAGGATTCTACGCGTTGAGGATGCTAAGCACTGAGGATTCTAAGCATTGCGGTTTCTAAGCATTGAGGATTCTAAGCTAAGCAATGAGGATGCTAAGTATTGAGGTTTCTAAGCATTAAGAACTCTGTGCATTGAGGTTTCTAACCATTGAGGATACTGAGCTTTGAGGATTCTAAGATATGCATTGAGGATTCTAAACATTGAGGATGTAAAGCATTGAGGATTCTAAGCTAAGCACTGAGCATGCTAAGTATTGAGGTTTCTAAGAATAAAGGACTCTGTGCATTGAGGTTTCTAAGCATTGAGGATTCTAAGCATTGCGGTTTCTAAGCATTGAGGATTCTAAGCTAAGCAATGAGGATGCTAAGTATTGAGGTTTCTAAGCATTAAGAACTCTGTGCATTGAGGTTTCTAACCATTGAGGATACTGAGCTTTGAGGATTCTAAGATATGCATTGAGGATGCTAAGCATTGAGGATGCTAAGCATTGAGGATGCTAAGCATTGAGAATGCTAAGCATTGAGGATTCTAAGCATTGAGGATTCTAAGCTATGCATTGAGGATTCTAAACATTGAGGATGTAAAGCATTGAGGATTCTAAGCTAAGCACTGAGCATGCTAAGTATTGAGGTTTCTAAGAATAAAGGACTCTGTGCATTGAGGTTTCTAAGCATTGAGGATGCTAAGCATTGAGGTTTCTAAGCATTGAGGATTCTAAGCATTGAGGATTCTAAGCTATGTAATGAGGATGCTAAGCATTGAGGATGCTAAGCATTGAGGATTCTATGCATTGAGGATTCTAAACATTGAGGATTCGAAGCCAAGCATTGAGTTTTCTAATCTTTGCTGTTTCTAAACATTAAGGCCTCTATGCACTGAGGTTTGTAAGCATTAGGGATGCTAAGCATTGAGGTTTCAGAGCAATAAAATTTCTAAGCAATGAGGATTCTACGCATTGAGGTTTCTAAGCAATGCATGGAGGATGCTAAGCATTGAGGTTCCTAAGCAGTGAGGATTCTGAGCTTTGAGGATTCGAAGCTAAGCAATGAGGATGCTAAGCATTGAGGATGCTAAGCATTGAGGATTCTAAGCTATGTAATGGGGATACAAAGCATTGAGGATGCTAAGCATTGAGGATTCTAAGCATTGAGGATTCTAAGCTAAGCATAGAGCATACTAAGGATTGAGGATGCTAAGCATTGAGGTTTCTAAGCATTGGGGAGTCTACGCATTGAGGATGCTAAGCACTGAGGATTATAAGCATTGAGGTTTCTAAGCAGTGAGGATTCTATGCTAAGCACTGAGAATGCTAAGTATTGAGGTTCCTAAGCATTAAGGACTCTGTGCATTGAGGTTTCTAAGCATTGAGGATCCTGAGCTTTGGAGATTCTAAGCTATGCATTGAGGATGCTAAGCATTGAGGATTCTAAGCATTGAGGATTCTAAGCAGTGAGGATTCTAAGCATTGAGGATGTTAAGCATTGAGGATTCTAAGCATTGAGGTTTCTAAGCTAAGCATTGAGAATTCTAAGCATCGAGGAATCTATGCATTGAGGATTCAAAGCATTCAGGTTTCTAAGCAGTGAGGATTCTACGCTAAGCACTGAGGTTGATAAGTATTGAGGTTTCTAAGCATTAAGGACTCTGTGCATTGAGGTTTCTAAGCATTGAGGATTCTAAGCATTGAGGATTCTCAGCATTGAGGATTCTCAGCATTGAGGATTCTAAGCTAGGCATTGTGGATTCTAAGCATAGAGGTTTCTAAGCATTGAGGATGCTAAGCATTGAGGATTCTAAGCATTGAGGATTCTAAGCATTGAGGATTCTAAGCATTGAGGATTCTAAGCATAGAGGATTCTAAGCATTGAGGTTTCTAAGCATTGAGGATTCTAAGCATTGAGGATGCTAAGCATTGATGATTCTAAGCTATGTAATGAGGATGCTAAGCATTGAGGATTCTAACTATTGAGGATTCTAAGCAATTCATTGAGGATGCTAAGCATTGAGGATCCTAAGCAGTGAGGATTCTGAGCTTTGAGGATTCGAAGCTCAGCAATGAGGATGCTAAGCAATGAGGATGCTAAGCAATGAGGACTCTAAGCATTGTGGATTCTAAGCTATGCATGGAGGATGCTAAGCATTGAGGATTCTAAGCATTGAGGAAGTCTAAGCATTGAGGATTCTAAGCATTGAGGATTCTAAGCTATGCATGGAGGATGCTAAGCATTGAGGATTCTACGCATTGAGGATGCTAAGCACTGAGGATTCTAAGCATTGCGGTTTCTAAGCATTGAGGATTCTAAGCTAAGCAATGAGGATGCTAAGTATTGAGGTTTCTAAGCATTAAGAACTCTGTGCATTGAGGTTTCTAACCATTGAGGATACTGAGCTTTGAGGATTCTAAGATATGCATTGAGGATGCTAAGCATTGAGGATGCTAAGCATTGAGGATGCTAAGCATTGAGAATGCTAAGCATTGAGGATTCTAAGCATTGAGGATTCTAAGCTATGCATTGAGGATTCTAAACATTGAGGATGTAAAGCATTGAGGATTCTAAGCTAAGCACTGAGCATGCTAAGTATTGAGGTTTCTAAGAATAAAGGACTCTGTGCATTGAGGTTTCTAAGCATTGAGGATGCTAAGCATTGAGGTTTCTAAGCATTGAGGATTCTAAGCATTGAGGATTCTAAGCTATGTAATGAGGATGCTAAGCATTGAGGATGCTAAGCATTGAGGATTCTATGCATTGAGGATTCTAAACATTGAGGATTCGAAGCCAAGCATTGAGTTTTCTAATCTTTGCTGTTTCTAAACATTAAGGCCTCTATGCACTGAGGTTTGTAAGCATTAGGGATGCTAAGCATTGAGGTTTCAGAGCAATAAAATTTCTAAGCAATGAGGATTCTACGCATTGAGGTTTCTAAGCAATGCATGGAGGATGCTAAGCATTGAGGTTCCTAAGCAGTGAGGATTCTGAGCTTTGAGGATTCGAAGCTAAGCAATGAGGATGCTAAGCATTGAGGATGCTAAGCATTGAGGATTCTAAGCTATGTAATGGGGATACAAAGCATTGAGGATGCTAAGCATTGAGGATTCTAAGCATTGAGGATTCTAAGCTAAGCATAGAGCATACTAAGGATTGAGGATGCTAAGCATTGAGGTTTCTAAGCATTGGGGAGTCTACGCATTGAGGATGCTAAGCACTGAGGATTATAAGCATTGAGGTTTCTAAGCAGTGAGGATTCTATGCTAAGCACTGAGAATGCTAAGTATTGAGGTTCCTAAGCATTAAGGACTCTGTGCATTGAGGTTTCTAAGCATTGAGGATCCTGAGCTTTGGAGATTCTAAGCTATGCATTGAGGATGCTAAGCATTGAGGATTCTAAGCATTGAGGATTCTAAGCAGTGAGGATTCTAAGCATTGAGGATGTTAAGCATTGAGGATTCTAAGCATTGAGGTTTCTAAGCTAAGCATTGAGAATTCTAAGCATCGAGGAATCTATGCATTGAGGATTCAAAGCATTCAGGTTTCTAAGCAGTGAGGATTCTACGCTAAGCACTGAGGTTGATAAGTATTGAGGTTTCTAAGCATTAAGGACTCTGTGCATTGAGGTTTCTAAGCATTGAGGATTCTAAGCATTGAGGATTCTCAGCATTGAGGATTCTCAGCATTGAGGATTCTAAGCTAGGCATTGTGGATTCTAAGCATAGAGGTTTCTAAACATTGAGGATGCTAAGCATTGAGGATTCTAAGCATTGAGGATTCTAAGCATTGAGGATTCTAAGCATTGAGGATTCTAAGCATAGAGGATTCTAAGCATTGAGGTTTCTAAGCATTGAGGATTCTAAGCATTGAGGATGCTAAGCATTGATGATTCTAAGCTATGTAATGAGGATGCTAAGCATTGAGGATTCTAACTATTGAGGATTCTAAGCAATTCATGGAGGATGCTAAGCATTGAGGATTCTAAGCATTCGGGATTCTAAGCATTGAGGATTCTAAGCCAAGCATTGATTTTTCTAATCTTTGAGGTTTCTAAGCATTAAGACATCTATGCATTTAGGTTTCTAAGCATTTGGGATGCTAAGCAATGAGGTTTCAAATAATAAAATTTCTCAGCATTGAGGATTGTATGCATTGAGGATTCTAAGCATTGAGGATTCTAAGCTAAGCATAGAGCATACTAAGGATTGAGGATGCTAAACATTGAGGTTTCTAAGCATTGGGCATTCTGCGCGCTGAGGATGCTAAGCACTGAGGATTCTAAGCATTGAGGTTTCTAAGCAAAGGATTCTAAGCTAAGCTCTGAGGATGCTAAGTATTGAGGTTTCTAAGCATTAAGGACTCTGTGCATTGAGGTTTCTAAGCATTGAGGATCATGAGCTTTGAGGATTCTAAGCTATGCATTGAGGATGCTAAGCACTGAGGATTCTAAGCATTGAGGATTCTAAGCATTGAGGATTCTAAGCATTCAGGTTTCTAAGCAGTGAGGATTCTAAGCTAAGCACTGAGGATGCTAAGTATTGAGGTTTCTAAGCATTAAGGACTCTGTGCATTGAGGTTTCTAAGCATTAAGGACTCTGTCCATTGAGGTTTCTAAGCTAAGCATTGAGGATGCTAAGCATTGAGGATTCTAAGCATTGAGGATTCTAAGCATTGAGGATTCTAAGCATTGAGGTTTCAAAGATAAGCATTGAGGATTCTAAGCATTGAGGATTCTAAGCATTCAGGATTCTAAGCAGTGAGGATTCTAAGCTAAGCACTGAGGATGCTAAGTATTGAGGTTTCTAAGCATTAAGGACTCTGTGCATTGAGGTTTCTATGCATTGAGGATCCTGAGCTTTGAGGATTCTAAGATATGCATTGAGGATGCTAAGGATTGAGGTTTCTGAGCTTAGCATTGAGGATTCTAAGCATTGAGGATTCTAAGCATTGAGGATGCTAAGTATTGAGGTTTCTAAGCATTAAGGACTCTGTGCATTGAGGATTCTAAGCATTGAGGTTTCTAAGGTAAGCATTGAGGATTCTAAGCATTGAGGATTCTAAGCATTGAGGTTTCTAAGCTAAGCATTGATGATACGAAGCATTGAGGATTCTAACTATTGCGGATTCTAAGCAATGCATGGAGGAAGCTAAGCATTGAAGATTCTAAGCATTCAGGTTTCTAAGCAGTGAGGATTCTAAGCAAAGCACTGAGGATTCTAAGTATTGAGGTTTCTAAGCATTAAGGACTCTGTGCATTGAGGTTTCTAAGCATTGAGGATCCTGAGCTTTCAGGATTCTAAGATATGCATTGAGGGTGCTAAGGATTGAGGATTCTAAGCATTGAGGATGCTAAGCATTGAGGTTTCTAAGCTTAGCATTGAGGATTCTAAGCATTGAGGATTCTAAGCATTCAGGTTTCTAAGCATTGAGGATTCTAAGCATTGAGGATGCTAAGCATTGAGGATGCTAAGCATTGAGGATTCTAAGCATTGAGGATTCTAAGCCAAGCATTGAGTTTTCTAATCTTTGTTGTTTCTAAACATTAAGCCCTCTATGCAATGAGGTTTGTAAGCATTAGGGTTGCTAAGCATTGAGGTTTCAGAGCAATAAAATTTCTAAGCAATGAGGATTCTGAGCATTGAGGTTTCTAAGCAATGCATGGAGGATGCTAAGCATTGAGGTTCCTAAGCAGTGAGGATTCTGAGCTTTGAGGATTCGAAGCTCAGCAATGAGGATGCTAAGCAATGAGGATGCTAAGCAATGAGGACTCTAAGCATTGAGGATTCTAAGCTATGCATGGAGGATGCTAAGCATTGAGGATTCTAAGCATTGAGGATGCTAAGCATTGAGGATTCTAAGCATTGAGGATTCTAAGCTATGCATGGAGGATTCTAAGCATTGAGGATTCTACACGTTGAGGATGCTAAGCACTGAGGATTCTAAGCATTGAGGTTTCTAAGCAGTGAGGATTCTAAGCTAAGCAATGAGGATGCTAAGTATTGAGGTTTCTAAGCATTAAGAACTCTGTGCATTGAGGTTTCTAAGCATTGAGGATACTGAGCTTTGAGGATTCTAAGATATGCATTGAGGATGCTAAGCATTGTGGATGCTAAGCGTTGAGGATGCTAAGCATTGAGAATGCTAAGCATTGAGGATTCTAAGCATTGAGGATGTCAAGCTATGCGTTGAGGATTCTAAACATTGAGGATGTTAAGCATTGAGGATTCTAAGCTAAGGACTGAGTATGCTAAGTATTGAGGTTTCTAAGAATTAAGGACTCTGTGCATTGAGGTTTCTAAGCATTGAGGATGCTAAGCATTGAGGTTTCTAAGCTAAACATTGAGGATGCTAAGCATTGAGGATTCTAAGCATTGAGGATTCTAAGCATTGAGGATTCTAAGCATTGAGGTTTCTAAGCTAAGCATTGAGGATTCTAGGCATTGAGGATGCTAAGCATTGAGGATGCTAAGCATTGAGGATTCTAAGCATTGAGGATTCTATGCTATGCATTGAGGATTCTAAGCATTGAGGATTCTAACCATTCAGGTTTCTAAGCAGTGAGGATTCTAAGCTAAGCACTGAGGATGCTAAGTATTGAGGTTTCTAAGCATTAAGGACTCTGTGCATTGAGGTTTCTAAGCATTGAGGATTCTAAGCATTGAGGTTTCTAAGCTAAGCATTGAGGATGCTAAGCATTGAGGATGTTAAGCATTGAGGATTCTAAGCATTGAGTTTTCTAAGCTAAGCATTGAGGATTCTAAGCATTGAGGATGTTAAGCATTGAGGATTCTAAGCATTGAGGATTCTAAGCATTGAGGATTCTAATCTAGGCATTGAGGATTCTAAGCATTGAGGATTCTAAGCATTGAGGATTCTAAGCATTGAGGATTCTAAGCATTGAGGTTCCTAAGCAAAGCATTGAGGTTTCTAAGCACTGAGGATGCTAAGTATTGAGGATGCTAAGCATTGAGGATGCTAAGCATTGAGGATGCTAAGCTTTGAGGATGCTAAGCATTGAAGATTCTAAGCATTGAGGATGCTAAGCATTGAGGATGCTAAGCATTGAGGATTCTAAGCTATGTAATGAGGATGCTAAGCATTGAGGATTCTAAGTATTGAGGTTTCTAAGCTAAGCATTGAGGACGCGAAGCATTGAGGATTCTAACTATTGAGGATTCTAAGCAATGCATGGAGGATTCTAAGCATTGAGGATTCTAAGCATTGAGGATGCTAAGCATTGAGGATTCTAAGCATTGAGGTTTCTATGCTAAGCATTGAGGATTCTAAGCATCGAGGAATCTAAGCATTGAGGATTCTAAGCATTCAGGTTTCTAACCAGTGAGGATTCGACGCTAAGCACTGAGGATGCTAAGTATTGAGGTTTCTAAGCATTAAGGACTCTGTGCATTGAGGTTTCTAAGCATTGAGGATTCTAAGCATTGAGGATGCTAAGCATTGAGGATTCTAAGCATTGAGGATTCTCAGCATTCAGGATTCTAAGCTAGGCATTGTGGATTCCAAGCATTGAGGATGCTAAGCATTTGGATGCTAAGCAATGAGGTTTCAAACAATAAAATTTCTCAGTATTGAGGTCTGTAATCATTGAGGATTCTAAGCATTGAGGATTCTAAGCTAAGCATAGAGCATACTAAGTATTGAGGATGCTAAGCATTGAGGTTTCTAAGGATTGGGTATTCTACGCATTGAGGATGCTAAGCACTGAAAATTCTAAGCATTGAGGTTTCTAAGCAGTGAGGATTCTAAGCTAAGCACTGAGGATGCGAAGTATTGAGGTTTCTAAGCATTAAGGACTCTGTGCATTGAGGTTTCTAAGCATTGAGGATCCTGAGCTTTGAGGATTCTAAGCTATGCATTGAGGATGCTAAGCATTGAGGATGCTAAGCATTGAGGATTCTAAGCATTGAGGATGTTAAGCATTGAGGATTTTAAGCATTGAGGATTCTAAGCATTGAGGATTCTAAGCATTGAGGATTCTAAGCCAAGCATTGAGTTTTCTAATCTTTGTTGTTTCTAAACATTAAGCCCTCTATGCAATGAGGTTTGTAAGCATTAGGGTTGCTAAGCATTGAGGTTTCAGAGCAATAAAATTTCTAAGCAATGAGGATTCTACGCATTGAGGTTTCTAAGCAATGCATGGAGGATGCTAAGCATTGAGGTTCCTAAGCAGTGAGGATTCTGAGCTTTGAGGATTCGAAGCTCAGCAATGAGGATGCTAAGCAATGAGGATGCTAAGCAATGAGGACTCTAAGCATTGAGGATTCTAAGCTATGCATGGAGGATGCTAAGCATTGAGGATTCTAAGCATTGAGGATGCTAAGCATTGAGGATTCTAAGCATTGAGGATTCCAAGCATTGAGGATGCTAAGCATTGAGGATTCTAAGCATTGAGGATTCTAAGCTATGTAATGAGGATGCTAAGCATTGAGGATGCTAAGCATTGAGGATTCTATGCATTGAGGATTCTAAACATTGAGGATTCTAAGCCAAGCATTGAGTTTTCTAATCTTTGCTGTTTCTAAACATTAAGGCCTCTATGCACTGAGGTTTGTAAGCATCAGGGATGCTAAGCATTGAGGTTTCAGAGCAATAAAATTTCTAAGCAATGAGGATTCTACGCATTGAGGTTTCTAAGCAATGCATGGAGGATGCTAAGCATTGAGGTTCCTAAGCAGTGAGGATTCTGAGCTTTGAGGATTCAAAGCTAAGCAATGAGGATGCTAAGCATTGAGGATTCTAAGCTATGCATGGAGGATGCTAAGCATTGAGGATTCTACGCGTTGAGGATGCTAAGCACTGAGGATTCTAAGCATTGAGGTTTCTAAGCAGTGAGGATTCTAAGCTAAGCAATGAGGATGCTAAGTATTGAGGTTTCTAAGCATTAAGAACTCTGTGCATTGAGGTTTCTAAGCATTGAGGATGCTAAGCATTGAGGATGCTAAGCATTGAGGATGCTAAGCATTGAGAATGCTAAGCATTGAGGATTCTAAGCATTGAGGATTCTAAGCTATGCGTTGAGGATTCTAAACATTGAGGATGTTAAGCATTGAGGATTCTAAGCTAAGGACTGAGGATGCTATGTATTGAGGTTTCTAAGAATTAAGGAATCTGTGCATTGAGGTTTCTAAGCATTGAGGATGCCAAGCATTGAGGTTTCTAAGCATTGAGGATACTAAGCATTGAGGATTCTAAGCATTGAGGATTCCAAGCATTGAGGATGCTAAGCATTGAGGATTCGAAGCATTGAGGAGTCTAAGCTATGTAATGAGGATGCTAAGCATTGAGGATGCTAAGCATTGAGGATTCTATGCATTGAGGATTCTAAACATTGAGGATTCTAAGCCAAGCATTGAGTTTTATAATCTTTGCTGTTTCTAAACATTAAGGCCTCTATGCACTGAGGTTTGTAAGCATTAGGGATGCTAAGCATTGAGGTTTCAGAGCAATAAAATTTCTAAGCAATGAGGATTCTACGCATTGAGGTTTCTAAGCAATGCATGGAGGATGCTAAGCATTGAGGTTTTTAAGCAGTGAGGATTCTGAGCTTTGAGGATTCGAAGCTAAGCAATGAGGATGCTAAGCATTGAGGATGCTAAGCATTGAGGATTCTAAGCTATGTAATGGGGATACAAAGCATTGAGGATGCTAAGCATTGAGGATTCTAAGCATTGAGGATTCTAAGCTAAGCATAGAGCATACTAAGGATTGAGGATGCTAAGCATTGAGGTTTCTAAGCATTGGGGATTCTACGCATTGAGGATGCTAAGCACTGAGGATTATAAGCATTGAGGTTTCTAAGCAGTGAGGATTCTATGCTAAGCACTGAGAATGCTAAGTATTGAGGTTTCTAAGCATTAAGGACTCTGTGCATTGAGGTTTCTAAGCATTGAGGATCCTGAGCTTTGGAGATTCTAAGCTATGCATTGAGGATGCTAAGCATTGAGGATTCTAAGCATTGAGGTTTCTATGCTAAGCATTGAGGATTCTAAGCATCGAGGAATCTAAGCATTGAGGATTCTAAGCATTCAGGTTTCTAACCAGTGAGGATTCGACGCTAAGCACTGAGGATGCTAAGTATTGAGGTTTCTAAGCATTAAGGACTCTGTGCATTGAGGTTTCTAAGCATTGAGGATTCTAAGCATTGAGGATGCTAAGCATTGAGGATTCTAAGCATTGAGGATTCTCAGCATTCAGGATTCTAAGCTAGGCATTGTGGATTCCAAGCATTGAGGATGCTAAGCATTTGGATGCTAAGCAATGAGGTTTCAAACAATAAAATTTCTCAGTATTGAGGTCTGTAATCATTGAGGATTCTAAGCATTGAGGATTCTAAGCTAAGCATAGAGCATACTAAGTATTGAGGATGCTAAGCATTGAGGTTTCTAAGGATTGGGTATTCTACGCATTGAGGATGCTAAGCACTGAAAATTCTAAGCATTGAGGTTTCTAAGCAGTGAGGATTCTAAGCTAAGCACTGAGGATGCGAAGTATTGAGGTTTCTAAGCATTAAGGACTCTGTGCATTGAGGTTTCTAAGCATTGAGGATCCTGAGCTTTGAGGATTCTAAGCTATGCATTGAGGATGCTAAGCATTGAGGATGCTAAGCATTGAGGATTCTAAGCATTGAGGATGTTAAGCATTGAGGATTTTAAGCATTGAGGATTCTAAGCATTGAGGATTCTAAGCATTGAGGATTCTAAGCCAAGCATTGAGTTTTCTAATCTTTGTTGTTTCTAAACATTAAGCCCTCTATGCAATGAGGTTTGTAAGCATTAGGGTTGCTAAGCATTGAGGTTTCAGAGCAATAAAATTTCTAAGCAATGAGGATTCTACGCATTGAGGTTTCTAAGCAATGCATGGAGGATGCTAAGCATTGAGGTTCCTAAGCAGTGAGGATTCTGAGCTTTGAGGATTCGAAGCTCAGCAATGAGGATGCTAAGCAATGAGGATGCTAAGCAATGAGGACTCTAAGCATTGAGGATTCTAAGCTATGCATGGAGGATGCTAAGCATTGAGGATTCTAAGCATTGAGGATGCTAAGCATTGAGGATTCTAAGCATTGAGGATTCCAAGCATTGAGGATGCTAAGCATTGAGGATTCTAAGCATTGAGGATTCTAAGCTATGTAATGAGGATGCTAAGCATTGAGGATGCTAAGCATTGAGGATTCTATGCATTGAGGATTCTAAACATTGAGGATTCTAAGCCAAGCATTGAGTTTTCTAATCTTTGCTGTTTCTAAACATTAAGGCCTCTATGCACTGAGGTTTGTAAGCATCAGGGATGCTAAGCATTGAGGTTTCAGAGCAATAAAATTTCTAAGCAATGAGGATTCTACGCATTGAGGTTTCTAAGCAATGCATGGAGGATGCTAAGCATTGAGGTTCCTAAGCAGTGAGGATTCTGAGCTTTGAGGATTCAAAGCTAAGCAATGAGGATGCTAAGCATTGAGGATTCTAAGCTATGCATGGAGGATGCTAAGCATTGAGGATTCTACGCGTTGAGGATGCTAAGCACTGAGGATTCTAAGCATTGAGGTTTCTAAGCAGTGAGGATTCTAAGCTAAGCAATGAGGATGCTAAGTATTGAGGTTTCTAAGCATTAAGAACTCTGTGCATTGAGGTTTCTAAGCATTGAGGATGCTAAGCATTGAGGATGCTAAGCATTGAGGATGCTAAGCATTGAGAATGCTAAGCATTGAGGATTCTAAGCATTGAGGATTCTAAGCTATGCGTTGAGGATTCTAAACATTGAGGATGTTAAGCATTGAGGATTCTAAGCTAAGGACTGAGGATGCTATGTATTGAGGTTTCTAAGAATTAAGGAATCTGTGCATTGAGGTTTCTAAGCATTGAGGATGCCAAGCATTGAGGTTTCTAAGCATTGAGGATACTAAGCATTGAGGATTCTAAGCATTGAGGATTCCAAGCATTGAGGATGCTAAGCATTGAGGATTCGAAGCATTGAGGAGTCTAAGCTATGTAATGAGGATGCTAAGCATTGAGGATGCTAAGCATTGAGGATTCTATGCATTGAGGATTCTAAACATTGAGGATTCTAAGCCAAGCATTGAGTTTTATAATCTTTGCTGTTTCTAAACATTAAGGCCTCTATGCACTGAGGTTTGTAAGCATTAGGGATGCTAAGCATTGAGGTTTCAGAGCAATAAAATTTCTAAGCAATGAGGATTCTACGCATTGAGGTTTCTAAGCAATGCATGGAGGATGCTAAGCATTGAGGTTTTTAAGCAGTGAGGATTCTGAGCTTTGAGGATTCGAAGCTAAGCAATGAGGATGCTAAGCATTGAGGATGCTAAGCATTGAGGATTCTAAGCTATGTAATGGGGATACAAAGCATTGAGGATGCTAAGCATTGAGGATTCTAAGCATTGAGGATTCTAAGCTAAGCATAGAGCATACTAAGGATTGAGGATGCTAAGCATTGAGGTTTCTAAGCATTGGGGATTCTACGCATTGAGGATGCTAAGCACTGAGGATTATAAGCATTGAGGTTTCTAAGCAGTGAGGATTCTATGCTAAGCACTGAGAATGCTAAGTATTGAGGTTTCTAAGCATTAAGGACTCTGTGCATTGAGGTTTCTAAGCATTGAGGATCCTGAGCTTTGGAGATTCTAAGCTATGCATTGAGGATGCTAAGCATTGAGGATTCTAAGCATTGAGGATTCTAAGCAGTGAGGATTCTAAGCATTGAGGATGTTAAGCATTGAGGATTCTAAGCATTGAGGTTTCTAAGCTAAGCACTGAGGATTCTAAGCATCGAGGAATCTAAGCATTGAGGATTCTAAGCATTCAGGTTTCTAAGCATTGAGGATTCTAAGCATTGAGGATTCTCAGCATTGAGGATTCTCAGCATTGAGGATTCTAAACTAGGCATTGTGGATTCTAAGCATTGAGGTTTCTAAGCATTGAGGATGCTAAGCATTGAGGATTCTAAGCATTGAGGATTCTAAGCATTGAGGATTCTAAGCATAGAGGATTCTAAGCATTGAGGTTTCTAAGCATTGAGGATTCTAAGCATTGAGGATGCTAAGCATTGAGGATTCTAAGCTATGTAATGAGGATGCTAAGCATTGAGGATTCTAACTTTTGAGGATTCTAAGCAATTCATGGAGGATCATAAGCATTGAGGATTCTAAGCATTGGGGATTCTAAGCATTGAGGATTCTAAGCCAAGCATTGATTTTTCTAATCTTTGAGGTTTCTAAGCATTAAGACATCTATGCATTTAGGTTTGTAAGCATTTGGGATGCTAAGCAATGAGGTTTCAAATAATAAAATTTCTCAGCATTGAGGTTTGTTTGCATTGAGGATTCTAAGCATTGAGGATTCTAAGCTAAGCATAGAGCATACTAAGGATTGAGGATGCTAAACATTGATGTTTCTAAGCATTGGGGATTCTACGCGTTGAGGATGCTAAGCACTGAGGATTCTAAGCATTGAGGTTTCTAAGCAAAGGATTCTAAGCTAAGCACTGAGGATGCTAAGTATTGAGGTTTCTAAGCATTAAGGACTCTGTTCATTGAGGTTTCTAAGCATTGAGGATCCTGAGCTTTGAGGAGTCTAAGCTATGCATTGAGGATGCTAAGCACTGAGGATTCTAAGCATTGAGGATTCTAAGCATTGAGGATTCTAAGCATTCAGGTTTCTAAGCAGTGAGGATTCTAAGCTAAGCACTGAGGATGCTAAGTATTGAGGTTTCTAAGCATTAAGGACTCTGTGCATTGAGGTTTCAAAGCATTAAGGCCTCTGTGCATTGAGGTTTCTAAGCTAAGCATTGAGGATGCTAAGCATTGAGGATTCTATGCATTGAGGATTCTAAGCATTGAGGATTCCAAGCATTGAGGTTTCTAAGATAAGCATTGAGGATTCTAAGCATTGAGGATTCTAAGCATTCAGGTTTCTAAGCAGTGAGGATTCTAAGCAAAGCACTGAGGATGCTAAGTATTGAGGTTTCTAAGCATTAAGGACTCTGTGCATTGAGGTTTCTATGCATTGAGGATCCTGAGCTTTGAGGATTCTAAGATATGCATTGAGGATGCTAAGGATTGAGGTTTCTGAGCTTAGCATTGAGGATTCTAATCATTGAGGATTCTAAGCATTGAGGATTCTAAGCATTGAGGATGCTAAGTATTGAGGTTTCTAAGCATTAAGGACTCTGTGCATTGAGGATTCTAAGCATTGAGGATTCTAAGCAGTGAGGATTCTAAGCATTGAGGTTTCTAAGGTAAGCATTGAGGATTCTAAGCATTGAGGATTCTAAGCATTGAGGTTTCTAAGCTAAGCATTGATGATACGAAGCATTGAGGATTCTAACTATTTCGGATTCTAAGCAATGCATGGAGGATGCTAAGCATTGAAGATTCTAAGCATTGAGGATTCTAAGCATTGAGGATTCTAAGCCAAGCATTGAGTTTTCTAATCTTTGAGGTTTCTAAGCATTAAGTCCTCTATGCATTGAGGTTTGTAAGGATTAGGGATGCTAAGCAATGAGGTTTCAAACAATAAAATTTCTCAGCATTGAGGTTTGTAAGCATTGAGGATTCTAAGCATTGAGGATTCTAAGCTAAGCATAGAGCATACTAAGGATTGAGGACGCTAAGCATTGAGGTTTCTAAGCATTGGGCATTCTACGCGTTGAGGATGCTAAGCACTGAGGATTCTAAGTATTGAGGTTTCTAAGCATTAAGGACTCTGTGCATTGAGGTTTCTAAGCATTGAGGATCCTGAGCTTTGAGGATTCTAAGATATGCATTGAGGATGCTAAGGATTGAGGATTCTAAGCATTGAGGATGCTAAGCATTGAGGTTTCTAAGCTTAGCATTGAGGATTCTAAGCATTGAGGATTCTAAGCATTGAGGATGCTAAGCATTGAGGATTCTAAGCATTAAGGACTCTGTGCATTGAGGTTTCTAAGCATTGAGCACTCTGTGCATTGAGGTTTCTAAGCTAAGCATTGAGGATGCTAAGCATTGAGGATTCTAAGCATTGAGGATTCTAAGCATTGAGGTTTCTAAGCTAAGCATTGAGGATTCTAAGCATTGAGGATTCTAAGCATTAAGGTTTCTAAGCAGTGAGGATTCTAATCAAAGCACTGAGGATACTAAGTATTGAGGATTCTAAGTATTAAGGACTCTGTGCATTGAGGTTTCTAAGCACTGAGGATCCTGAGCTTTGAGGATTCTAAGATATGCATTGAGGATGCTAAGGATTGAGGTTTCTGAGCTTAGCATTGAGGATTCTAATCACTGAGGATTCTAAGCATTGAGGATTCTGTTGCCTTGTGTAAGGTAACCTAAAGAACTACGTCCATCATTGAGAATGTGCATCTGACGGCCCCATGACCAAGTTACACGCTGATCACACCAATATGGTGAGCTGTAAAATGGCGTTTAATGAACCGTGTGAGACCCTTATATAGGGCTCCAATTTCAGCCTCATACATATACATTACCGAGCACGGGGAGGCCTATCGCGTTACATCCCGTGAGTTCGTGCCGCCTAATACATCATTTCCCCCTCTCCATGCTCGATAAAGTATGCCCCGTTACATCCCGAACGCTAATCCTTAATCCTAATATAAAAATGTTAGTCTCTATAATTTAAACTTAATAAGTTATCTAAAAAGTGAGGTAGACAAGCTACAGAGGTAGGTAGTGCAATATCTAATAACATCAGTAGTTTTCTAATGATTATATCCAAGGCATCTTGGGTTTATACAGTTCCTTCTTCTCAAAGTTTATCATATACCCGTTGGTACTCCATTTTTTCGTTAAACATTCTTTCTATCATACGCTGTAAACAACCCTGGACACATTGAAACAAACAAGGTAAGGAAATCATTAAAGCTAAAAAGAATAAAATACCTATGATTAATACTTTGAGAAACTGCTTAAGCCATGGGCCCAGATTACCAAACAGTCCCTCCAACCAGCTTCCGAATGCATCATCTATTGCGATCTTCTTCGTGTGTTCTTGCATCCATTCCAACTTCCTATGTATCGGATCGCTGTGGTCGCTCAGATTGAAACAACACATCCCTTCAAAGTCCTTGCACCCGTGCCCTTGAGCAAGCAGCAGAAAGTCAATTGCAGCTCTATTTTGAAGAACAGCGTGTCTGATGTTGTTAACGTCCATCAGGAGTTCCGACAGGACTGCTGTGGTGACATTAGCTTGCTTCACGGACCAGCATGCCAATCTCTCAATTTCTCTTAGGGCCTGGGCTGAAGCTACTCCCGGAGCTAAGACGGATGCAAAGATTCTAGCTGTGGGACCCCACAGCTGAACCTCATCACTACAATCCTGGTCCAATGTTTTTATTGACCTTTTCTGGCGTCGAGCTCGATCGATCTTTTTCATAACACTTATCATTGCAGTGTGATTGGGAGCCAACAAGGTCAGCTTTCCCAAATAACACGGCCCCCCAACTGGATTCTTTGGTATCCCTTGCCAAGCTCTATCCCCACATATCAAAAATATGTCCTTAGGAAGGGCCTTGACTGTACCATTGCAGTTTATTCCTTCCCCAGCTAAAGGTTCTTTTCGAGAACAACAACCAGAACATGCCAGATCGTCAGGGCCCCAGTAGCATGAGAGATTATAGGTGGACCCGTTAGGATGACGTACCACATACTTCTGATTGTAAGAGAGCCACCTCCCACCCTGCTTTATGCATTGGTCTGCAAATCCATTCTTGGAGCCATCCCCGGAGCAGGGATGGGAGAATCCCTCCACCCTTTCAGCTGAGAAACCACAATATGCCCCTGACAAGCTATATGTGTCAAATTGAATGGGGTTAAGTAAAGTAAAGGGTTCCGACCCAGTTGTTCCCGAGAATGGTGCCCCATTCCCGAGTAGGCCTTCCCATACCCTGCGATCGGACAGTTGACCCGGTGTCCTAAAACCCGAAAAATACAAACATCTAACCGGGCGTTCCCACTTTTGAGAGTTCTTATTCCATGTTACGTTACCAACCGATTGGGATCCAAGAAGCTGCAACTCTGGTGGATCCCAGGGCAAGGAGGTGTTCAGGGATCTAATAAAACATGCAGACATTCTGGCCCAGTCAGTGAATTTAGACTCAAATGCTTTCATAAAGAAAACTTTGTCCACTGCATCTCTCTTGCAGTTGTTCTTATGCACATATCTGTTGAACTCCTTTGGGTCCCACCTGGGTACACCTATAAGGCATGTTCTAAACGGTGATGTGGCTGACTGCAGGCTAAGGCAGAAATCTTTCTGCCCAGTTCGATTAGACCATGTAACCCAAATATTTTCTGGTTGTGATGTTAAGTGAATACCCTCTCCCCCGGTAATGAATGCAATTACACAAAGACACACAGCAAGTGATACAACAGATGTCCTTCTCGTTGGTACTAGCATCAGTTCTTTATCTGTTCTTTTTCCTTTTTCTGAAGAGTCACTTCGCGGTTGCGGCTGGCGGGTTCCCATCAACCATGCCTGAAAAGAATCCTTTATAACAGAAGTCAGCGCTTCCTTAGGCAGTTCCGATCCTTCTACTGCCCGTATCAATCGATTGGCAAACTCAGAGAATGACTCTGAGGGACCCTGCATAATCTCTGACCACGGGGCTACAGGCTCTGCTTTTCTTATAAAGTGTATAAAAGCAGAGGTAGCCGCCCCCGTGGTGGCAAGCAGCTCTCCTGGGCGGAGGTCCCTAAGCTGCCTCTCTGCAGATCCAGCCAAATCTGCAGATGAACCTGAAAGCCTCATTAAATCAGTTTTTGGATCTCCCTCCTTCCCATTTGCTGGATGCTGTGGATCGCGCGCAGCCTGTGCTAAAACAGCTTTGAGTTGTATTATCCACTCCTCCTTCCACACAGTAAACTGTACTGGTTCGAGGGCTACTCTCATAAGGCTTTCAATATCATATGGGAGTAGGGGACCTGGGGCTACGAGAGCCTCAAAGGCACTCATTGTCATCGGGGATCTCAATCCCTTTTTGTCAATCGCCTCTATAAACCGAGCAACTGCTTTTGCTTCCAAAGGTACCCAAACCGGTCCCTCCTGTTTGACTACAATTGGGAACACCGCCCAGTCCCGCTCCTTGAGCCCCACCTCTCGCATTGTATCGCAAATGTCAGTCCAATCAGTGGGCTTACGCGATATCTCTCGCTCCTCCCACTTCTCCCCCCTCCTCCGGGGAACCACGACCGACTGGGTGGGGACAGGCAATTCCTTCCATTCCTCCCCTTTCTCCTCCCCCTTCGCGGGAGACGAAACCGACGGGGTGAAGGCAGACAGTACCTTTTGTTCCTCCCCTTTCTCCTCCCCCTCCTCGGGAGGCGAAACCAAAGGGGTAGGGGCAGGCAGTACCTTTCGTTCCTCCCCTTTCGGGGAATGAGGTCCCTCCTCCGGGGACGGGTCTAGGGGTGGCTTAACGCCTCCACGGCGCGCCTCCCCCCATGACTCTCCCTCCCTCGGACAGGACCCACCCCCCTCAGGTGAACGAAAGCTCTGCAAACAGGGGTATAGGCGGGGATAATATGGCGGCGCCTCCCCAGATGAGGCAACTTCCGCCATCCCTTCCGGAGTTGTTTCGGGCGCCGCCATGGCCATTGTGAAAACGGCCGGCGTGGTCGGCGCCATCTTGGGTACGGAGTCGCCGCAAGGGAGCGGTTCCTCCGCACCCTCCGGGACCCCAGACGTCCCGGAACCCACCCCAAAAACCCCATTCGCGACTGCCTGGATCTTTTTCTCCTCCTTAGCCGCTTTAAGCGCACCCAGGACCAAAACCCAGGTTTTTAACTCCTCCGCCTTATAATCGTTTGTTGCTCTTAGGAGCAGGGCAGCGGTGAAAGATTCCCACCGCTCCGAATCGAGCAAATTACAAGGGGAGGGTGAAAGCTCCGCTTCCTGCAAAAAAGTAATAACGGCAACAATCTCCTTCTTAGAAGGAGCATTCCTACCGCAGTGGGTTTTACAAACCCGTAATAGTACCTTTGTGACGGAATCCATGTTTTTTCTGGTGCTCGACACCGTACGTCCTCGCACCCTTTGTATATATACCCGGGCCCAAAGTCCCACGGTCTTCCACGGTCTTACCGCAGGATAATCAGTAGCTGCAGTCAATATATCGCCCCTCCGGCGCTTCCACGGGATCTAACCGTAGGATTCGCGTCCGTCTCGCGGTTAGCCGTCGCACACTCACTCTCAGGACGTCCTCACACGGGGCACCAATTGTTGCCTTGTGTAAGGTAACCTAAAGAACTACGTCCATCATTGAGAATGTGCATCTGACGGCCCCATGACCAAGTTACACGCTGATCACACCAATATGGTGAGCTGTAAAATGGTGTTTAATGAACCGTGTGAGACCCTTATATAGGGCTCCAATTTCAGCCTCATACATATACATTACCGAGCACAGGGAGGCCTATCGCGTTACATCCCGTGAGTTCGTGCCGCCTAATACATCAGGATTCTAAGCATTGAGGATGCTAAGTATTGAGGTTTCTAAGCATTAAGGACTCTGTGCATTGAGGATTCTAAGCATTGAGGATTCTAAGCATTGAGGATTCTAAGCATTGAGGTTTCTAAGGTAAGCATTGAGGATTCTAAGCAGTGAGGATTCGAAGCATTGAGGTTTCTAAGCTAAGCATTGATGATACGAAGCATTGAGGATTCTAACTATTGCGGACTCTAAGCAATGCATGGAGGATGCTAAGCATTGAAGATTCTAAGCATTGAGGATTCTAAGCATTGAGGATTCTAAGCCAAGCATTGAGTTTTCTAATCTTTGAGGTTTCTAAGCAGTAAGGCCTCTATGCATTGAGGTTTGTAAGCATTTGGGATGCTAAGCAATGAGGTTGCAAACAATAAAATTTCTCAGCATTGAGGTTTGTAAGCATTGAGGATTCTAAGCATTGAGGATTCTAAGCTAAGCATAGAGCATACTAAGGATTGAGGATGCTAAGCATTGAGGTTTCTAAGTATTGGGGATTCTACGCGTTGAGGATGCTAAGCAATGAGGATTCAAAGTATTGAGGTTTCTAAGCATTAAGGACTCTGTGCATTGAGGTTTCTAAGCATTGAGGATCCTGAGCATTGAAGATTCTAAGATATGCATTGAGGATTCTAAGCATTGAGGATTCTAAGCATTGAGGATGCTAAACATTGAGGATTCTAAGCATTGAGGATTCTAAGCATTGAGGATTCTAAGCATTGTGGATTCTAAGCATTGAGGATTCTAAGCATTGAGGTTTCTAAGCTAAGCATTGAGGATTCTAGGCATTGAGGATGCTAAGCATTGAAGATGCTAAGCATTGAGAATTATAAGCATTGAGGTTTCTAAGCTAAGCATTGAGGATTCTAAGCATTGAGGATTCTAAGCATTCAGGATTCTAAGCAGTGAGGATTCTAAGCTAAGCATTGAGGATGCTAAGTATTGAGGTTTCTAAGCATTAAGGACTCTGTGCATTGAGGTTTCTAAGCATTGAGGATTCTAAGCATTGAGTTTTCTAAGCTAAGCATTGAGGATGCTAAGCATTGAGGATTCTAAGCATTGAGGATTCTAAGCATTGAGGATTCTAAGCATTGAGGATTCTAATCTAGGCATTGAGGATTCTAAGCATTGAGGATTCTAAGCATTGGGGATTCTAAGCATTGAGGTTTCTAAGCTAAGCATTGAGGATTCTAAGCATTGAGAATGCTAAGCATTGAAGATGCTAAGCATTGAGGATTCTAAGCATTGAGGATTCTAAGCATTGAGGTTTCTAAGCAAAGCATTGAGGTTTCTAAGCATTGAGGATGCTAAGCATTGAGGATGCTAAGCATTGAGGATACTAAGCATTGAGGATGCTAAGCTTTGAGTATGCTAAGCATTGAGGATTCTAAACATTGAGGATGCTAAGCATTGAGGATGCTAAGCATTGAGGATTCTAAGCTATGTAATGAGGATGCTAAGCATTGAGGATTCTAAGTATTGAGGTTTCTAAGCTAAGCATTGAGGACGCGAAGCATTGAGGATTCTAACTATTGAGGATTCTAAGCAATGCATGGAGGATTCTAAGCATTGAGGATTCTAAGCGTTGAGGATTCTAAGCATTGAGGTTTCTAAGCAAAGCATTGAAGATTCTAAGCATTGAGGATTCTAAGCATTGAGGATGCTAAGCATTGAGGATGCTAAGCATTGAGGATTCTAAGATTTGAGGATGCTAAGCATTGAGGATTCTAAGCATTGAGGATGCTAAGCATTGAGGATTCTAAGCATTGAGGATTCTAAGCCAAGCATTGAGTTTTCTAATCTTTGTTTTTTCTAAACATGAAGGCCTCTATGCAATGAGGTTTGTAAGCATTAGGGTTGCTAAGCATTGAGGTTTCAGAGCAATAAAATTTCTAAGCAATGAGGATTCTGCGCATTGAGGTTTCTAAGCAATGCATGGAGGATGGTAAGCATTGAGGTTCCTAAGCAGTGAGGATTCTGAGCTTTGAGGATTCTAAGCTAAGCAATGAGGATGCTAAGCAATGAGGATGCTAAGCAATGAGGATGCTAAGCATTGAGGATGCTAAGCATTGAGGATTCTAAGCATTGAGGATGCTAATCATTGAGGATGCTAAGCATTGAGGATGCTAAGCATTGAGGATTCTAAGCATTGAGGATTCTAAGCATTGAGGATTCTAAGCCAAGCATTGAGTTTTCTAATCTTTGTTGTTTCTTAACATTAAGGCCTCTATGCAATGAGGTTTGTAAGCATTAGGGTTGCTAAGCACTGAGGTTTCAGAGCAATAAATTTTCTAAGCAATGAGGATTCTGCGCATTGAGGTTTCTAAGCAATGCATGGAGGATGCTAAGCATTGAGGTTCCTAAGCAGTGAGGATTCTGAGCTTTGAGGATTCTAAGCTAAGCAATGAGGATGCTAAGCAATGAGGATGCTAAGCATTGAGGTTGCGAAGCATTGAGGATTCTAACTATTGAGGATTCTAAGCAATGCATGGAGGATGCTAAGCATTGAGGATTCTAAGCATTGAGGATTCTAAGCATTGAGGATTCTAAGCTATGCATTGAGGATTCTAAGCATTGAGGATTCTAAGCATTGAGGATTCTAAGCCAAGCATTGAGTTTTCTAATCTTTGAGGTTTCTAAGCATTAAGGCCTCTATGCATTGAGGTTTGTAAGCATTTGGGATGCTAAGCAATGAGGTTGCAAACAATAAAATTTCTCAGCATTGAGGTTTGTAAGCATTGAGGATTCTAAGCATTGAGGATTCTAAGCTAAGCATAGAGCATACTAAGGATTGAGTATGCTAAGCATTGTGGTTTCTAAGTATTGGGGATTCTACGCGTTGAGGATGCTAAGCACTGAGGATTCTAAGCATTGAGGTTTCTAAGCAGTGAGGATTCTAAGCTAAGCACTGAGGATGCTAAGTATTGAGGTTTCTAAGCATTAAGGAATCTGTGCATTGAGGTTTCTAAGCATTGAGGATTCTAAGCATTGAGGATTCTAAGCATTGAGGATTCTAAGCATTGAGGATGCTAAGCATTGAGGATTCTAAGCATTGAGGATTCTAAGCCAAGCATTGAGTTTTCTTATCTTTGAGGTTTCTAAACATTAAGGCCTCTATGCACTGAGGTTTGTAAGCATTAGGGATGCTAAGCATTGAGGTTACAGAGCAATAAAATTTCTAAGCAATGAGGATTCTACGCATTGAGGTTTCTAAGCAATGCATTGAGGATGCTAAGCATTGAGGTTCCTAAGCAGTGAGGATTCTGAGCTTTGAGGATTCGAAGCTAAGCAATGAGGATGCTAAGCAATGAGGATGCTAAGCATTGAGGATTCTAAGCTATGTAATGGGGATGCTAAGCATTGAGGATGCTAAGCATTGAGGATTCTAAGCATTGAGGATTCTAAGCTAAGCATAGAGCATACTAAGGATTGAGGATGCTAAGCATTGAGGTTTCTAAGCATTGGGGATTCTACGCATTGAGGATGCTAAGCACTGAGGATTATAAGCATTGAGGTCTCTAAGCAGTGAGGATTCTAAGCATTGAAGTTTCTAAGCAGTGAGGATTCTAAGCTAAGCACTGAGGATTCTAAGTATTGAGGTTTCTAAGCATTAAGGACTCTGTGCATTGAGGTTTTTAAGCATTGAGGATTCTAAGCATTGAGGATTCTAAGCATTGAGGATTCTAAGCATTGAGGATTCTAAGCTAGGCATTGTGGATGCTAAGCATTGAGGATGCTAAGCATTGAGAATGCTAAGCATTGAGGATGCTAAGCATTGAGGATTCTAAGCATTGAGGATTCTAAGCTAAGCATAGAGCATACTAAGGATTGAGGTTTCTAAGTACTGGGGATTCTACGCATTGAGGATGCTAAGCACTGAGGATTCTAAGCATTGAGGTTTCTAAGTAGGGAGTATTCTAAGCTAAGCACTGAGGATGCTAAGTATTGAGTTTTCCAAGCATTAAAGAATCTGTGCATTGAGGTTTCTAAGCACTGAGGATCCTGAGCTTTGAGGATTCTAAGCGAAGCATTGAGGATGCTAAGCATTAAGGACTCTGTGCATTGAGGATTCTAAGCATTGAGGATTCTAAGCATTCAGGTTTCTAAGCAGTGAAGATTCTAAGCTAAGCACTGAGGATGCTAAGTATTGAGGTTTCTAAGCATTAAGGACTCTGTGCATTGAGGATTCTAAGCATTGAGGATTCTAAGCATTGAGCATTCTATGCATTGAGGATGTTAAGCATTGAGGATTCTAAGCATTGAGGTTTCTAAGCTAAGCATTGAGGATTCTAAGCATCGAGGAATCTAAGCATTGAGGATTCTAAGCATTCAGGTTTCTAAGCAGTGAGGATTCTACGCTAAGCACTGAGGATGCTAAGTATTGAGGTTTCAAAGCATTAAGGACTCTGTGCATTGAGGTTTCTAAACATTGAGGATTCTAAGCATTGAGGATTCTCAGCATTGAGGATTCTAAGCTAGGCATTGTGGATTCTAAGCATTGAGGATTCTAAGCGTTGAGGATGCTAAGCTTTGAGGATTCTAAGCATTGAGGATGCTAAGCATTGAGGATGCTAAGTATTGAGGACGCTAAGCATTGAGGATTCTAAGCATTGAGGATTCTAAGCATTGATGATGCTAAGCGTTGAGGATGCTAAGCGTTGAGAATTCTAAGCATTGAGGATTCTAAGCATTGAGTATGCTAAGCATTGAGGATGGTAAGCATTGAGGATTCTAAGCATTGAGGATTCTAAGCAATGAGGATGCTAAGCTAAGCATAGAGCATACTAATGATTGAGGATGCTAAGCATTGAGGTTTCTAAGCATTGGGGATTCTACGCGTTGAGGATGCTAAGCACTGAGGATTCTAAGCATTGAGGTTTCTAAGCAGTGAGGATTCTATGCTAAGTACTGAGAATGCTAAGTATTGAGGTTTCTAAGCATTAAGGACTCCTTGCATTGAGGTTTCTAAGCATTGAGGATCCTTTGCTTTGGGGATTCTAAGCTATGCATTGAGGATGCTAAGCATTGAGGATTCTAAGCATTGAGGATTCTAAGCATTGAGGATTCTAAGCATTCAGGTTTCTAAGCAGTGAGGATTCTAATCAAAGCACTGAGGATGCTAAGTATTGAGGTTTCTAAGCATTAAGGACTCTGTGCATTGAGGTTTCTAAGCACTGAAGATCCTGAGCTTTGAGGATTCTAAGATATGCATTGAGGATGCTAAGGATTGAGGTTTCTGAGCTTAGCATTGAGGATTCTAATCACTGAGGATTCTAAGCATTGAGGATTCTAAGCATTGAGGATGCTAAGTATTGAGGTTTCTAAGCATTAAGGACTCTGTGCATTGAGGTTTCTAAGCATTGAGGATCCTGAGCTTTGAGGATTCTAAGATATGCATTGAGGATGCTAAGGATTGAGGATGCTAAGCATTGAGGATGCTAAGCATTGAGGATTCTAAGCCAAGCATTGAGTTTTCTTATTTTTGAGGTTTCTATACATTAAGGCCTCTATGCTCTGAGGTTTGTAAGCATTAGGGATGCTAAGCATTGAGGTTACAGAGCAATAAAATTTCTAAGCAATGAGGATTCTACGCATTGAGGTTTCTAAGCAATGCATTGAGGATGCTAAGCATTGAGGTTCCTAAGCAGTGAGGATTCTGAGCTTTGAGGATTCGAAGCTAAGCAATGAGGATTCTAAGCAATGAGGATGCTAAGCATTGAGGATTCTAAGCATAGAGCATACTAAGCATTGAGGATGCTAAGCATTGAGGATGCTAAGCATTGAGGATTCTAAGATTTGAGGATGCTAAGCATTGAGGATTCTAAGCATTGAGGATGATAAGCATTGAGGATTCTAAGCATTGAGGATTCTAAGCTATGCATGGAGGATTCTAAGCATTGAGGATTCTAAGCATTGAGGATTCTGAGCATTGAGGATTCTAAGCATTGAGGATTCTAAGCTATGCATTGAGGATTCTAAACATTGAGGATGTTAAGCATTGAGAATTCTAAGCATTGAGGTTTCTAAGCTAAGCATTGAGGATTCTAAGCATTGAGGATTCTAAGCATTCAGGTTTCTAAGCAGTGAGGATTCTAAGCTAAGCACTTAGGATGCTAAGTATTGAGGTTTCTAAGCATTAAGGATTCTGTGCATTGAGGTTTCTAAGCATTGTGGATTCTAGGCATTGAGTTTTCTAAGCTAAGCATTGAGGATGCTAAGCATTGAGGATGCTAAGCATTGAGGATTCTAAGCATTGAAAATTCTAAGCATTGAGGATTCTAAACATTGAGGATTCTAATCTAGGCATTGAGGATTCTAAGCATTGAGGATTCTAAGCATTGAGGATTCTAAGCAGTGAGGATTCTAAGCATTGAGGTTTCTAAGGTAAGCATTGAGGATTCTAAGCATTGAGGATTCTAAGCATTGAGGTTTCTAAGCTAAGCATTGAGGATGCGAAGCATTGAGGATTCTAACTATTGAGGATTCTAAGCAATGCATGGAGGATGCTAAGCATTGAGGATTCTAAGCATTGAGGATTCTAATCATTGAAGATTCTAAGCCAAGCATTGAGTTTTCTAATCTTTGAGGTTTCTAAGCATTAAGGCCTCTATGCATTGAGGTTTGTAAGCAATTAGGATGCTTAGCAATGAGGTTTCAAACAATAAAATTTCTCAGCATTGAGGATTCTAAGCATTGATGATTCTAAGCTAAGCATAGAGCATACTAAGGATTGAGGATGCTAAGCATTGAGGTTTCTAAGCATTGGGCATTCTACGCGTTGAGGATGCTAAGCACTGGGGATTCTATGTATTGAGGTTTCTAAGCATTAAGGACTCTGTGCATTGAGGTTTCTAAGCATTGAGGATCCTGAGCTTTGAGGATTCTAAGATATGCATTGAGGATGCTAAGCATTGAGGATGCTAAACATTGAGGATGCTAAGCACTGAGGTTTCTAAGCTTAGCATTGAGGATTCTAAGCATTGAGGATTCTAAGCATTCAGGTTTCTAAGCAGTGAGGATTCTAAGGTAAGCACTGAGGATGCTAAGTATTGAGGTTTCTAAGCATTAAGGACACTGTGCATTGAGGTTTCTAAGCATTGAGGATTCTAAGCATTGAGGATTCTAAGCTAGGCATTGAGGATTCTAAGCATTGAGGATTCTAAGCATTGAGGTTTCTAAGCTAAGCATTGAGGATTCTAAGCATTGAGGATGCTAAGCATTGAGGATGCTAAGCATTGAGGATGCTAATCTTTGAGGATTCTAAGCATTGAGGATTCTAAGCATTGAGGATGCTAAGCATTGAGGATGCTAAGCATTGAGGATTCTAAGCCTTGAGGATTCTAATCCAAGCATTGAGTTTTCTAATCTTTGTTGTTTCTAAACATTAAGGCCTCTATGCAATGAGGTTTGTAAGCAATAGGGATGCTAAGCATTGAGGTTTCCGAGCAATAAAATTTCTAAGCAATGAGGATTCTGCGCATTGAGGTTTCTAAGCAATTCATGGAGGATGCTAAGCATTGAGGTTCCTAAGCAGTGAGGATTCTAAGCTTTGAGGATTCTAAGCTAATCAAAGAGGATGCTAAGCAATGAGGATGCTAAGCAATGAGGATGCTAAGCATTGAGGATTCTAAGCATTGAGGTTTCTAAGCTAAGCATTGAGGATGCGAAGCATTGAGGATTCTAACTATTGAGGATTCTAAGCAATGCATGGAGATTGATAAGCATTGAGGATTCTAAGCATTGAGGATTCTAAGCATTGAGGATTCTAAGCTATGCATGGAGGATTCTAAGCATTGAGGATTATAAGCATTGAGGATTTTAAGCCAAGCACTGAGTTTTCTAATCTTGGAGGTTTCTAAGCATTAAGGCCTCTATGCATTGAGGTTTGTAAGCATTTGGGATGCTAAGCAATGAGGTTTCAAACAATAAAATTTCTCAGCACTGAGGTTTGTAAGCATTGAGGATTCTAAGCATTGAGGATTCTAAGCTAAGCATAGAGCATACTAAGGATTGAGGATGCTAAGCATTGAGGTTTCTAAGCATTGGGGATTCTACGCGTTGAGGATGCTAAGCACTGAGGATTCTAAGCATTGAGGTTTCTAAGCAGTGAGGATTCTAAGCTAAGCACTGAGGATGCTAAGTATTGAGGTTTCTAAGCATTAAGGACTCTGTGCATTGAGGTTTCTAAGCATTGGGGATCTGTAGCTTTGAGGATTCTAAGCTAAGCATTGAGGATTCTAAGCATTGAGGATTCTAAGTATTGAGGATTCTAAGCATTGAGGATTCTAAGTATTGAGGTTTCTAAACATTCAGGGTTCAAAGCATTGAGGATGCCAAGCATTGAGGATGCCAAGCATTGAGGATGCTATGCATTGAGGATGCTAAGCATTGAAAACTCTAAGCATTGAGGATTCTAAGCATTGAGGTTTCTAAGCTTAGCATTGAGGATTCTAATCACTGAGGATTCTAAGCATTCAGGTTTCTAAGCAGTGAGGATTCTAAGCTAAGCACTGAGGATGCTAAGTATTGAGGTTTCTAAGCATTAAGGACTCTGTGCATTGAGGATTCTAAGCATTGAGGATTCTAAGCATTGAGGATTCTAAGCAATGAGGTTTTATAAGGTAAGCATTTAGGATTCTAAGCATTGAGGATTCTAAGCATTGAGGTTTCTAAACTAAACATTGAGGTTGCGAAGCATTGAGGAATCTATTGAGGATTCTAAGCAATGCATGGAGGATGCTAAGCATTGAAGATTCTAAGCATTGAGGATTCTAAGCATTGAGGATTCTCAGCCAAGCATTGAGTTTTCTAATCTTTGAGGTTTCTAAGCATTAAGGCCTCTATGCACTGAGGTTTGTAAGCATTTGGGATGCTAAGCAATGAGGTTTCAAACAATAAAATTTCTCAGCATTGAGGATTCTAAGCATTGATGATTCTAAGCTAAGCATAGAGCATACTAAGGATTGAGGATGCTAAGCATTGAGGTTTCTAAGCATTGGGCATTCTACGCGTTGAGGATGCTAAGCACTGGGGATTCTATGTATTGAGGTTTCTAAGCATTAAGGACTCTGTGCATTGAGGTTTCTAAGCATTGAGGATCCTGAGCTTTGAGGATTCTAAGATATGCATTGAGGATGCTAAGGATTGAGGATGCTAAGCATTGAGGATGCTAAGCATTGAGGTTTCTAAGCATAGCATTGAGGATTCTAAGCATTGAGGATTCTAAGCATTCAGGTTTCTAAGCAGTGAGGATTTTAAGCTAAGCACTGAGGATGCTAAGTATTGAGGTTTCTAAGCATTAAGGACTCTGTGCATTGAGGTTTCTAAGCATTGAGGATTCTAAGCATTGAGGATTCTAAGCTAGGCATTGAGGATTCTAAGCATTGAGGATTCTAAGCATTGAGGTTTCTAAGCTAAGCATTGAGGATTCTAAGCATTGAGGATGCTAAGCATTGAGGATGCTAATCTTTGAGGATTCTAAGCATTGAGGATTCTAAGCATTGAGGATGCTAAGCATTGAGGATGCTAAGCATTGAGGATTCTAAGCATTGAGGATTCTAAGCCAAGCATTGAGTTTTCTAATCTTTGTTGTTTCTAAACATTAAGGCCTCTATGCAATGAGGTTTGTAAGCAATAGGGATGCTAAGCATTGAGGTTTCCGAGCAATAAAATTTCTAAGCAATGAGGATTCTGCGCATTGAGGTTTCTAAGCAATGCATGGAGGATGCTAAGCATTGAGGTTCCTAAGCAGTGAGGATTCTAAGCTTTGAGGATTCTAAGCTAATCAAAGAGGATGCTAAGCAATGAGGATGCTAAGCAATGAGGATGCTAAGCATTGAGGATGCTAAGCATTGAGGATTCTAAGCATTGAGGTTTCTAAGCTAAGCATTGAGGATGCGAAGCATTGAGGATTCTAACTATTGAGGATTCTAAGCAATGCATGGAGATTGATAAGCATTGAGGATTCTAAGCATTGAGGATTCTAAGCATTGAGGATTCTAAGCTATGCATGGAGGATTCTAAGCATTGAGGATTATAAGCATTGAGGATTTTAAGCCAAGCACTGAGTTTTCTAATCTTGGAGGTTTCTAAGCATTAAGGCCTCTATGCATTGAGGTTTGTAAGCATTTGGGATGCTAAGCAATGAGGTTTCAAACAATAAAATTTCTCAGCACTGAGGTTTGTAAGCATTGAGGATTCTAAGCATTGAGGATTCTAAGCTAAGCATAGAGCATACTAAGGATTGAGGATGCTAAGCATTGAGGATTCTAAGCATTGGGGATTCTACGCGTTGAGGATGCTAAGCACTGAGGATTCTAAGCATTGAGGTTTCTAAACAGTGAGGATTCTAAGCTAAGCACTGAGGATGCTAAGTATTGAGGTTTCTAAGCATTAAGGACTCTGTGCATTGAGGTTTCTAAGCATTGGGGATCTGTAGCTTTGAGGATTCTAAGCTAAGCATTGAGGATTCTAAGCATTGAGGATTGTAAGTATTGAGGATTGTAAGTATTGAGGTTTCTAAGCAGTGAGGATTCTAAGCTAAGCACTGAGGATGCTAAGTATTGAGGTTTCTAAGCATTAAGGACTCTGTGAATTGAGGATTCTAAGCATTGAGGATTCTAAGCATTGAGGATTCTAAGCAATGAGTTTTTATAAGGTAAGCATTTAGGATTCAAAGCATTGAGGATTCTAAGCATTGAGGTTTCTAAGCTAAGCATTGAGGTTGCGAAACATTGAGGAATCTATTGAGGATTCTAAGCAATGCATGGAGGATGCTAAGCATTGAAGATTCTAAGCATTGAGGATTCTAAGCATTGAGGATTCTAAGCCAAGCATTGAGTTTTCTAATCTTTGAGGTTTCTAAGCATTAAGGCCTCTATGCACTGAGGTTTGTAAGCATTTGGGATGCTAAGCAATGAGGTTTCAAACAATAAAATTTCTCAGCATTGAGGATTCTAAGCATTGATGATTCTAAGCTAAGCATAGAGCATACTAAGGATTGAGGATGCTAAGCATTGAGGTTTCTAAGCATTGGGCATTCTACGCGTTGAGGATGCTAAGCACTGGGGATTCTATGTATTGAGGTTTCTAAGCATTAAGGACTCTGTGCATTGAGGTTTCTAAGCATTGAGGATCCTGAGCTTTGAGGATTCTAAGATATGCATTGAGGATGCTAAGGATTGAGGATGCTAAGCATTGAGGATGCTAAGCATTGAGGTTTCTAAGCATAGCATTGAGGATTCTAAGCATTGAGGATTCTAAGCATTCAGGTTTCTAAGCAGTGAGGATTTTAAGCTAAGCACTGAGGATGCTAAGTATTGAGGTTTCTAAGCATTAAGGACTCTGTGCATTGAGGTTTCTAAGCATTGAGGATTCTAAGCATTGAGGATTCTAAGCTAGGCATTGAGGATTCTAAGCATTGAGGATTCTAAGCATTGAGGTTTCTAAGCTAAGCATTGAGGATTCTAAGCATTGAGGATGCTAAGCATTGAGGATGCTAAGCATTGAGGATGCTAATCTTTGAGGATTCTAAGCATTGAGGATTCTAAGCATTGAGGATGCTAAGCATTGAGGATGCTAAGCATTGAGGATTCTAAGCATTGAGGATTCTAAGCCAAGCATTGAGTTTTCTAATCTTTGTTGTTTCTAAACATTAAGGCCTCTATGCAATGAGGTTTGTAAGCAATAGGGATGCTAAGCATTGAGGTTTCCGAGCAATAAAATTTCTAAGCAATGAGGATTCTGCGCATTGAGGTTTCTAAGCAATGCATGGAGGATGCTAAGCATTGAGGTTCCTAAGCAGTGAGGATTCTAAGCTTTGAGGATTCTAAGCTAATCAAAGAGGATGCTAAGCAATGAGGATGCTAAGCAATGAGGATGCTAAGCATTGAGGATGCTAAGCATTGAGGATTCTAAGCATTGAGGTTTCTAAGCTAAGCATTGAGGATGCGAAGCATTGAGGATTCTAACTATTGAGGATTCTAAGCAATGCATGGAGATTGATAAGCATTGAGGATTCTAAGCATTGAGGATTCTAAGCATTGAGGATTCTAAGCTATGCATGGAGGATTCTAAGCATTGAGGATTATAAGCATTGAGGATTTTAAGCCAAGCACTGAGTTTTCTAATCTTGGAGGTTTCTAAGCATTAAGGCCTCTATGCATTGAGGTTTGTAAGCATTTGGGATGCTAAGCAATGAGGTTTCAAACAATAAAATTTCTCAGCACTGAGGTTTGTAAGCATTGAGGATTCTAAGCATTGAGGATTCTAAGCTAAGCATAGAGCATACTAAGGATTGAGGATGCTAAGCATTGAGGATTCTAAGCATTGGGGATTCTACGCGTTGAGGATGCTAAGCACTGAGGATTCTAAGCATTGAGGTTTCTAAACAGTGAGGATTCTAAGCTAAGCACTGAGGATGCTAAGTATTGAGGTTTCTAAGCATTAAGGACTCTGTGCATTGAGGTTTCTAAGCATTGGGGATCTGTAGCTTTGAGGATTCTAAGCTAAGCATTGAGGATTCTAAGCATTGAGGATTGTAAGTATTGAGGATTGTAAGTATTGAGGTTTCTAAGCAGTGAGGATTCTAAGCTAAGCACTGAGGATGCTAAGTATTGAGGTTTCTAAGCATTAAGGACTCTGTGAATTGAGGATTCTAAGCATTGAGGATTCTAAGCATTGAGGATTCTAAGCAATGAGTTTTTATAAGGTAAGCATTTAGGATTCAAAGCATTGAGGATTCTAAGCATTGAGGTTTCTAAGCTAAGCATTGAGGTTGCGAAACATTGAGGAATCTATTGAGGATTCTAAGCAATGCATGGAGGATGCTAAGCATTGAAGATTCTAAGCATTGAGGATTCTAAGCATTGAGGATTCTAAGCCAAGCATTGAGTTTTCTAATCTTTGAGGTTTCTAAGCATTAAGGCCTCTATGCACTGAGGTTTGTAAGCATTTGGGATGCTAAGCAATGAGGTTTCAAACAATAAAATTTCTCAGCATTGAGGATTCTAAGCATTGATGATTCTAAGCTAAGCATAGAGCATACTAAGGATTGAGGATGCTAAGCATTGAGGTTTCTAAGCATTGGGCATTCTACGCGTTGAGGATGCTAAGCACTGGGGATTCTATGTATTGAGGTTTCTAAGCATTTAGGACTCTGTGCATTGAGGTTTCTAAGCATTGAGGATCCTGAGCTTTGAGGATTCTAAGATATGCATTGAGGATGCTAAGGATTGAGGATGCTAAGCATTGAGGATGCTAAGCATTGAGGTTTCTAAGCATAGCATTGAGGATTCTAAGCATTGAGGATTCTAAGCATTCAGGTTTCTAAGCAGTGAGGATTCTAAGCTAAGCACTGAGGATGCTATGTATTGAGGTTTCTAAGCATTAAGGACTCTGTTCATTGAGGTTTCAAAGCATTGAGGATTCTAAGCATTGAGGATTCTAAGCTAGGCATTGAGGTTCCTAAGCAGTGAGGATTCTAAGCATTGAGGTTTCTAAGCTAAGCATTGAGGATTCTAAGCATTGAGGATGCTAAGCATTGAGGATGCTAAGCATTGAGGATGCTAATCTTTGAGGATTCTAAGCATTGAGGATTCTAAGCATTGAGGATTCTAAGCATTGAGGATTCTAAGCATTGAGGATGCTAAGCATTGAGGATTCTAAGCATTGAGGATGCTAAGCATTGAGGATGCTAAGCATTGAGGATTCTAAGCATTGAGGATTCTAAGCCAAGCATTGAGTTTTCTAATCTTTGTAGTTTCTAAACATTAAGGCCTCTATGCAATGAGGTTTGTAAGCAATAGGGATGCTAAGCATTGAGGTTTCCGAGGAATAAAATTTCTAAGCAATGAGGATTCTGCGCATTGAGGTTTCTAAGCAATGCATGGAGGATGCTAAGCATTGAGGTTCCTGAGCAGTGAGGATTCTAAGCTCTGAGGATTCTAAGCTAATCAAAGAGGATGCTAAGCAATGAGGATGCTAAGCATTGAGGATGCTAAGCATTGAGGATTCTAAGCATTGAGGTTTCTAAGCTAAGCATTGAGGATGCGAAGCATTGAGGATTCTAACTATTGAGGATTCTAAGCAATGCATGGAGATTGCTAAGCATTGAGGATTCTAAGCATTGAGGATTCTAAGCATTGAGGATTCTAAGCTATGCATGGAGGATTCTAAGCATTGAGGATTTTAAGCCAAGCACTGAGTTTTCTAATCTTTGAGGTTTCTAAGCATTAAGGCCTCTATGCATTGAGGTTTGTAAGCATTTGGGATGCTAAGCAATGAGGTTTCAAACAATAAAATTTCTCAGCATTGAGGATTCTAAGCATTGAGGATTCTAAGCTAAGCATAGAGCATACTAAGGATTGAGGATGCTAAGCATTGAGGTTTCTAAGCATTGGGGATTCTACGCGTTGAGGATGCTAAGCACTGAGGATTCTAAGCATTGAGGTTTCTAAACAGTGAGGACTCTGTGCATTGAGGTTTCTAAGCATTGGGGATCTGTAGCTTTGAGGATTCTAAGCTAAGCATTGAGGATTCTAAGCATTGAGGATTCTAAGTATTGAGGATTCTAAGCATTGAGGATTCTAAGTATTGAGGTTTCTAAACATTCAGGGTTCAAAGCATTGAGGATGCCAAGCATTGAGGATGCCAAGCATTGAGGATGCTAAGCATTGAGGATGCTAAGCATTGAGGATTCTAAGCATTGAGGATTCTAAGCATTGAGGTTTCTAAGCATTGAGGATTCTAAGCATTGAGGTTTTATAAGGTAAGCATTTAGGATTCTAAGCATTGAGGATTCTAAGCATTGAGGTTTCTAAGCTAAGCATTGAGGTTGCGAAGCATTGAGGATTCTATTGAGGATTCTAAGCAATGCATGGAGGATGCTAAGCATTGAAGATTCTAAGCATTGAGGATTCTAAGCATTGAGGATTCTAAGCCAAGCATTGAGTTTTCTAATCTTTGAGGTTTCTAAGCATTAAGGCCTCTATGCATTGAGGTTTGTAAGCATTTGGAATGCTAAGCAATGAGGTTTCAAACAATAAAATTTCTCAGCATCGAGGTTTGTAAGCATTGAGGATTCTAAGCATTGAGGATTCTAACCTAAGCATAGAGCATACTAAGGATTGAGGATGCTAAGCGTTGAGGTTTCTAAGCATTGGGGATTCTACGCGTTGAGGATGCTAAGCACTGAGGATTCTAAGTATTGAGGTTTCTAAGCATTGAGGATCCTGAGCTTTGAGGATTCTAAGATATGCATTGAGGAGGCTAAGGATTGAGGATGCTAAGCATTGAGGATGCTAAGCATTGAGGTTTCTAAGCTTAGCATTGAGGATTCTAAGCATTCAGGTTTCTAAGCATTGAGGATTCTAAGCCAAGCATTGAGTTTTCTTATCTTTGAGGTTTCTAAACATTAAGGCCTCTATGCTCTGAGGTTTGTAAGCATTAGGGATGCTAAGCATTGAGGTTACAGAGCAATAAAATTTCTAAGCAATGAGGATTCTACGCATTGAGGTTTCTAAGCAATGCATGGAGGATGCTAAGCATTGAGGTTCCTAAGCAGTGAGGATTCTGAGCTTTGAAGATTCGAAGCTAACCAATGAGGATTCTAAGCAATGAGGATGCTAAGCATTGAGGATTCTAAGCTATGTAATGGGGATGCTAAGCATTGAGGATGCTAAGCATTGAGGATTCTAAGCAATGAGGATTCTAAGCTAAGCATAGAGCATACTAAGGATTGAGGATGCTAAGCATTGAGGTTTCTAAGCATTGGGGATTCTACGCATTGAGGATGCTAAGAACTGAGGATTATAAGCATTGAGGTTTCTAAGCAGTGAGGATTCTAAGCATTGAGGATTCTAAGCATTGAGGATTCTAAGCAATGAGGTTTTATAAGGTAAGCATTTAGGATTCAAAGCATTGAGGATTCTAAGCATTGAGGTTTCTAAGCTAAGCATTGAGGTTGCGAAGCATTGAGGAATCTATTGAGGATTCTAAGCAATGCATGGAGGATGCTAAGCATTGAAGATTCTAAGCATTGAGGATTCTAAGCATTGAGGATTCTAAGCCAAGCATTGAGTTTTCTAATCTTTGAGGTTTCTAAGCATTAAGGCCTCTATGCACTGAGGTTTGTAAGCATTTGGGATGCTAAGCAATGAGGTTTCAAACAATAAAATTTCTCAGCATTGAGGATTCTAAGCATTGATGATTCTAAGCTAAGCATAGAGCATGCTAAGGATTGAGGATGCTAAGCATTGAGGTTTGTAAGCATTGGGCATTCTACGCGTTGAGGATGCTAAGCACTGGGGATTCTATGTATTGAGGTTTCTAAGCATTAAGGACTCTGTGCATTGAGGTTTCTAAGCATTGAGGATCCTGAGCTTTGAGGATTCTAAGATATGCATTGAGGATGCTAAGGATTGAGGATGCTAAGCATTGAGGATGCTAAGCATTGAGGTTTCTAAGCATAGCATTGAGGATTCTAAGCATTGAGGATTCTAAGCATTCAGGTTTCTAAGCAGTGAGGATTCTAAGCTAAGCACTGAGGATGCTAAGTATTGAGGTTTCTAAGCATTAAGGACTCTGTTCATTGAGGTTTCAAAGCATTGAGGATTCTAAGCATTGAGGATTCTAAGCTAGGCATTGAGGATTCTAAGCATTGAGGATTCTAAGCATTGAGGTTTCTAAGCTAAGCATTGAGGATTCTAAGCATTGAGGATGCTAAGCATTGAGGATGCTAAGCAATGAGGATGCTAAGCAATGAGGATGCTAAGCATTGAGGATGCTAAGCATTGAGGATTCTAAGCATTGAGGTTTCTAAGCTAAGCATTGAGGATGCGAAGCATTGAGGATTCTAACTATTGAGGATTCTAAGCAATGCATGGAGATTGCTAAGCATTGAGGATTCTAAGCATTGAGGATTCTAAGCATTGAGGATTCTAAGCTATGCATGGAGGATTCTAAGCATTGAGGATTTTAAGCCAAGCACTGAGTTTTCTAATCTTTGAGGTTTCTAAGCATTAAGGCCTCTATGCATTGAGGTTTGTAAGCATTTGGGATGCTAAGCAATGAGGTTTCAAACAATAAAATTTCTCAGCATTGAGGTTTGTAAGCATTGAGGATTCTAAGCATTGAGGATTCTAAGCTAAGCATAGAGCATACTAAGGATTGAGGATGCTAAGCATTGAGGTTTCTAAGCATTGGGGATTCTACGCGTTGAGGATGCTAAGCACTGAGGATTCTAAGCATTGAGGTTTCTAAGCAGTGAGGATTCTAAGCTAAGCACTGAGGATGCTAAGTATTGAGGTTTCTAAGCATTAAGGACTCTGTGCATTGAGGTTTCTAAGCATTGAGGATCCTGAGCTTTGAGGATTCTAAGCTATGCATTGAGGATGCTAAGCATTGAGGATGCTAAGCATTGAGGATTCTAAGCATTGAGGATGTTAAGCATTGAGGATGTTAAGCATTGAGGATTCTAAGCATTGAGGATTCTAAGCATCGAGGAATCTAAGCATTGAGGATTCTAAGCATTCAGGTTTCTAAGCAGTGAGGATTCTACGCTAAGCACTGAGGATGCTAAGTATTGAGGTTTCTAAGCATTAAGGACTCTGTGCATTGAGGTTTCTAAGCATTGAGGATTCTAAGCATTGAGGATTCTAAGCATTGAGGATTCTAAGCATTGAGGATGCTAAGCATTGAGGATGCTAAGCATTGAGGATTCTAAGCATTGAGGATTCTAAGCATTGAGGATTCTACGTCAAGCATTGAGTTTTCTAATCTTTGAGGTTTCTAAACATTAAGGCCTCTATACACTGAGGTTTGTACGCATTAGGGATGCTAAGAATTGAGGTTTCAGAGCAATAAAATTTCTAAGCAATGAGGATTCTACGTATTGAGGTTTCTAAACAATGCATGGAGGATGCTGAGCATTGAGGTTCCTAAGCAGTGAGGATTCTGAGCTTTGAGGATTCGAAGCTCAGCAATGAGGATGCTAAGCAATGAGGATGCTAAGCATTGAGGACTCTAAGCATTGATGATTCTAAGCTATGCATGGAGGATGCTAAGCATTGAGGATTCTAAGCATTGAGGATGCTAAGCATTGAGGATTCTAAGCATTGAGGATTCTAAGCTATGCATGGAGGATGCTAAGCATTGAGGATTCTACGCGTTGAGGATGCTAAGCACTGAGGATTCTAAGCATTGAGGTTTCTAAGCAGTGAGGATTCTAAGCTAAGCAATGAGGATGCTAAGTATTGAGGTTTCTAAGCATTAAGAACTCTGTGCATTGAGGTTTCTAAGCATTGAGGATACTGAGCTTTGAGGATTCTAAGATATGCATTGAGGATGCTAAGCATTGAGGATGCTAAGCATTGAGGTTTCTAAGCATAGCATTGAGGATTCTAAGCATTGAGGATTCTAAGCATTCAGGTTTCTAAGCAGTGAGGATTCTAAGCTAAGCACTGAGGATGCTAAGTATTGAGGTTTCTAAGCATTAAGGACTCTGTTCATTGAAGTTTCAAAGCATTGAGGATTCTAAGCATTGAGGATTCTACGCTAGGCATTGAGGATTCTAAGCATTGAGGATTCTAAGCATTGAGGTTTCTAAGCTAAGCATTGAGGATTCTAAGCATTGAGGATGCTAAGCATTGAGGATGCTAAGCATTGAGGATGCTAATCTTTGAGGATTCTAAGCATTGAGGATTCTAAGCATTGAGGATTCTAAGCCAAGCATTGAGTTTTCTAATCTTTGTTGTTTCTAAACATTAAGGCCTCTATGCAATGAGGTTTGTAAGCATTAGGGATGCTAAGCATTGAGGTTTCCGAGCAATAAAATTTCTAAGCAATGAGGATTCTGCGCATTGAGGTTTCTAAGCAATGCATGGAGGATGCTAAGCATTGAGGTTCCTAAGCAGTGAGGATTCTGAGCTTTGAGGATTCTAAGCTATGCATGGAGGATGCTAAGCATTGAGGATTCTACGCGTTGAGGATGCTAAGCACTGAGGATTCTAAGCATTGAGGTTCCTAAGCAGTGAGGATTCTACACTAAGCAATGAGGATGCTAAGTATTGAGGTTTCTAAGCATTAAGAACTCTGTGCATTGAGGTTTCTAAGCATTGAGGATACTGAGCTTTGAGGATTCTAAGATATGCATTGAGGATGCTAAGCATTGAGGATGCTAAGCATTGAGGATGCTAAGCACTGAGGATTCTAAGCATTGAGGTTTCTAAGCAGTGAGGATTCTAAGCTAAGCAATGAGGATGCTAAGTATTGAGGTTTCTAAGCATTAAGAACTCTCTGCATTGAGGTTTCTAAGCATTGAGGATACTGAGCTTTGAGGATTCTAAGATATGCATTGAGGATGCTAAGCATTGAGGATGCTAAGCATTGAGGATGCTAAGCATTGAGAATGCTAAGCATTGAGGATTCTAAGCATTGAGGATTCTAAGCTATGCATTGAGGATTCTAAACATAGAGGATCTTAAGCATTGAGGATTCTAAGCTAAGCACTGAGGATGCTAAGTATTGAGGTTTCTAAGAATTAAGGACTCTGTGCATTGAGGTTTCTAAGCATTGAGGATGCTAAGCATTGAGGTTTCTAAGCATTGAGGATACTAAGCATTGAGGATTCTAAGCATTGTGGATTCCAAGCATTGAGGATGCTAAGCATTGAGGATTCTAAGCATTGAGGATTCTAAGCTATGTAATGAGGATGCTAAGCATTGAGGATTCTATGCATTGAGGATTCTAAACATTGAGGATTCTAAGCCAAGCATTGAGTTTTCTAATCTTTGCTGTTTCTAAACATTAAGGCCTCTATGCACTGAGGTTTGTAAGCATTAGGGATGCTAAGCATTGAGGTTTCAGAGCAATAAAATTTCTAAGCAATGAGGATTCTACGCATTGAGGTTTCTAAGCAATGCATGGAGGATGCTAAGCATTGAGGATTCTAAGCTATGTAATGGGGATACAAAGCATTGAGGATGCTAAGCATTGAGGATTCTAAGCATTGAGGATTCTAAGCTAAGCATAGAGCATACTAAGGATTGAGGATGCTAAGCATTGAGGTTTCTAAGCATTGGGGATTCTATGCATTGAGGATGCTAAGCACTGAGGATTATAAGCATTGAGGTTTCTAAGCAGTGAGGATTCTATGCTAAGCACTGAGAATGCTAAGTATTGAGGTTTCTAAGCATTAAGGACTCTGTGCATTGAGGTTTCTAAGCATTGAGGATCCTGAGCTTTGGAGATTCTAAGCTATGCATTGAGGATGCTAAGCATTGAGGATTCTAAGCATTGAGGATTCTAAGCAGTGAGGATTCTAAGCATTGAGGATGTTAAGCATTGAGGATTCTAAGCATTGAGGTTTCTAAGCTAAGCATTGAGGATTCTAAGCATCGAGGAATCTAAGCATTGAGGATTCTAAGCATTCAGGTTTCTAAGCAGTGAGGATTCTACGCTAAGCACTGAGGTTGCTAAGTATTGAGGTTTCTAAGCATTGAGGATTCTCAGCATTGAGGATTCTCAGCATTGAGGATTCTCAGCATTGAGGATTCTAAGCTAGGCATTGTGGATTCTAAGCATTGAGGTTTCTAAGCATTGAGGATGCTAAGCATTGAGGATTCTAAGCATTGAGGATTCTAAGCATTGAGGATTCTAAGCATAGAGGATTCTAAGCATTGAGGATTCTAAGCAATGAGGATTCTAAGCATTGAGGATGCTAAGCATTGAGGATTCTAAGCTATGTAATGAGGATGCTAAGCATTGAGGATTCTAAGCATTGAGGATTCTAAGCATTGGGGATTCTAAGCATTGAGGATTCTAAGCCAAGCATTGATTTTTCTAATCTTTGAGGTTTCTAAGCATAAAGACATCTATGCATTTAGGTTTGTAAGCATTTGGGATGCTAAGCAATGAGGTTTCAAATAATAAAATTTCTCAGCATTGAGGTTTGTATGCATTGAGGATTCTAAGCATTGAGGATTCTAAGCTACGCATAGAGCATACTAAGGATTGAGGATGCTAAACATTGAGGTTTCTAAGCATTGGGCATTCTACGCGTTGAGGATGCTAAGCACTGAGGATTCTAAGTATTGAGGTTTCTAAGCAAAGGATTCTAAGCTAAGCACTGAGGATGCTAAGTATTGAGGTTTCTAAGCATTAAGGACTCTGTGCATTGAGGTTTCTAAGCATTGAGGATCCTGAGCTTTGAGGATTCTAAGCTATGCATTGAGGATGCTAAGCACTGAGGATTCTAAGCATTGAGGATTCTAAGCATTGAGGATTCTAAGCATTCAGGTTTCTAAACAGTGAGGATTCTAAGCTAAGCACTGAGGATGCTAAGTATTGAGGTTTCTAAGCATTAAGGACTCTGTGCATTGAGGTTTCTAAGCATTAAGGACTCTGTGCATTGAGGTTTCTAAGCTAAGCATTGAGGATGCTAAGCATTGAGGATTCTAAGCATTGAGGATTCTAAGCATTGACGATTCTAAGCATTGAGGATTCTAAGCATTGAGGATGCCAAGCATTGAGGATGCTAATCATTGAGGATGCTAAGAATTGAGGATTCTAAGCATTGAGGATTCTAAGCATTGAGGATTCTAAGCATTGAGGATTCTAAGCATTGAGGTTTCTAAGCTAAGCATTGAGGATTCTAAGCATTGAGGATTCTAAGCATTTAGGTTTCTAAGCAGTGAGGATTCTAAGCAAAGCACTGAGGATGCTAAGTACTGAGGTTTCTAAGCATTAAGGACTCTGTGCATTGAGGTTTCTAAGCATTGAGGATCCTGAGCTTTGAGGATTCTAAGATATGCATTGAGGATGCTAAGGATTGAGGTTTCTGAGCTTAGCATTGAGGATTCTAGGATATGCATTGAGGATGCTGAGGATTGAGGTTTCTGAGCTTAGCATTGAGGATTCTATTCATTGAGGATTCTAAGCATTGAGGTTTCTAAGCATTAAGGACTCTGTGCATTGAGGATTCTAAGCATTGATGATTCTAAGCAGTGAGGATTCTAAGCATTGAGGTTTCTAAGGTAAGCATTGAGGATTCTAAGCATTGAGGATTCTAAGCATTGAGGTTTCTAAGCTAAGCATTGATGATACGAAGCATTGAGGATTCTAACTATTGCGGATTCTAAGCAATGCATGGAGGATGCTAAGCATTGAAGATTCTAAGCATTGAGGATTCTAAGCCAAGCATTGAGTTTTCTAATCTTTGAGGTTTCTAAGCATTAAGTCCTCTATGCATTGAGGTTTGTAAGGATTAGGGATGCTAAGCAATGAGGTTTCAAACAATAAAATTTCTCAGCATTGAGGTTTGTAAGCATTGAGGATTCTAAGCATTGAGGATTCTAAGCTACGTATAGAGCATACTAAGGATTGAGGACGCTAAGCATTGAGGTTTCTAAGCATTGGGCATTCTACGCGTTGAGGATGCTAAGCACTGAGGATTCTAAGTATTGAGGTTTCTAAGCATTAAGGACTCTGTGCATTGAGGTTTCTAAGCATTGAGGATCCTGAGCTTTGAGGATTCAAAGATATGCATGGAGGATGCGAAGCATTGAGGATTCTAAGCATTGAGGATGCTAAGCATTGAGGTTTCTAAGCTTAGCATTGAGGATTCTAAGCATTGAGGATACTAAGCATTCAGGTTTCTAAGCATTGAGGATTCTAAGCATTAAGGATGCTAAGCATTGAGGATGCTAAGCATTGAGGATGCTAAGCATTGAGGATTTTAAGCATTGAGGATTCTAAGCCAAGCACTGAGTTTTCTAATCTTTGAGGTTTCTAAGCATAAAGACATCTATGCATTTAGGTTTGTAAGCATTTGGGATGCTAAGCAATGAGGTTTCAAATAATAAAATTTCTCAGCATTGAGGTTTGTATGCATTGAGGATTCTAAGCATTGAGGATTCTAAGCTAAGCATAGAGCATACTAAGGATTGAGGATGCTAAGCATTGAGGTTTCTAAGCATTGGGCATTCTACGCGTTGAGGATGCTAAGCACTGAGGATTCTAAGCATTGAGGTTTCTAAGCAAAGGATTCTAAGCTAAGCACTGAGGATGCTAAGTATTGAGGTTTCTAAGCATTAAGGACTCTGTGCATTGAGGATTCTAAGCATTGAGGATCCTGAGCTTTGAGGATTCTAAGCTATGCATTGAGGATGCTAAGCACTGAGGATTCTAAGCATTGAGGATTCTAAGCATTGAGGATTCTAAGTATTGAGGTTTCTAAACATTCAGGGTTCAAAGCATTGAGGATGCCAAGCATTGTGGATGCCAAGCATTGAGGATGCTAAGCATTGAGGATGCTAAGCATTGAAAACTCTAAGCATTGAGGATTCTAAGCATTGAGGTTTCTAAGCTTAGCATTGAGGATTCTAATCACTGAGGATTCTAAGCATTCAGGTTTCTAAGCAGTGAGGATTCTAAGCTAAGCACTGAGGATGCTAAGTATTGAGGTTTCTAAGCATTAAGGACTTTGTGCATTGAGGATTCTAAGCATTGAGGATTCTAAGCATTGAGGATTCTAAGCAATGAGGTTTTATAAGGTAAGCATTTAAGATTCTAAGCATTGAGGATTCTAAGCATTGAGGTTTCTAAGCTAAGCATTGAGGTTGCGAAGCATTGAGGAATCTATTGAGGATTCTAAGCAATGCATGGAGGATGCTAAGCATTGAAGATTCTAAGCATTGAGGATTCTAAGCATTGAGGATTCTCAGCCAAGCATTGAGTTTTCTAATCTTTGAGGTTTCTAAGCATTAAGGCCTCTATGCACTGAGGTTTTTAAGCATTTGGGATGCTAAGCAATGAGGTTTCAAACAATAAAATTTCTCAGCATTGAGGATTCTAAGCATTGATGATTCTAAGCTAAGCATAGAGCATACTAAGGATTGAGGATGCTAAGCATTGAGGTTTCTAAGCATTGGGCATTCTACGCGTTGAGGATGCTAAGCACTGGGGATTCTATGTATTGAGGTTTCTAAGCATTAAGGACTCTGTGCATTGAGGTTTCTAAGCATTGAGGATCCTGAGCTTTGAGGATTCTAAGATATGCATTGAGGATGCTAAGGATTGAGGATGCTAAGCATTGAGGATGCTAAGCATTGAGGTTTCTAAACTTAGCATTGAGGATTCTAAGCATTGAGGATTCTAAGCATTCAGGTTTCTAAGCAGTGAGGATTCTAAGCTAAGCACTGAGGATGCTAAGTATTGAGGTTTCTAAGCATTAAGGACTCTGTGCATTGAGGTTTCTAAGCATTGAGGATTCTAAGCATTGAGGATTCTAAGCTAGGCATTGAGGATTCTAAGCATTGAGGATTCTAAGCATTGAGGTTTCTAAGCTAAGCATTGAGGATTCTAAGCATTGAGGATTCTAAGCATTGAGGATGCTAAGCATTGAGGATGCTAATCTTTGAGGATTCTAAGCATTGAAGATTCTAAGCATTGAGGATGCTAAGCATTGAGGATGCTAAGCATTGAGGATTCTAAGCCTTGAGGATTCTAATCCAAGCATTGAGTTTTCTAATCTTTGTTGTTTCTAAACATTAAGGCCTCTATGCAATGAGGTTTGTAAGCAATAGGGATGCTAAGCATTGAGGTTTCCGAGGAATAAAATTTCTAAGCAATGAGGATTCTGCGCATTGAGGTTTCTAAGCAATGCATGGAGGATGCTAAGCATTGAGGTTCCTAAGCAGTGAGGATTCTAAGCTTTGAGGATTCTAAGCTAATCAAAGAGGATGCTAAGCAATGAGGATGCTAAGCAATGAGGATGCTAAGCATTGAGGATGCTAAGCATTGAGGATTCTAAGCATTGAGGTTTCTAAGCTAAGCATTGAGGATGCGAAGCATTGAGGATTCTAACTATTGAGGATTCTAAGCAATGCATGGAGATTGCTAAGCATTGAGGATTCTAAGCATTGAGGATTCTAAGCATTGAGGATTCTAAGCTATGCATGGAGGATTCTAAGCATTGAGGATTTTAAGCCAAGCTCTGAGTTTTCTAATCTTTGAGGTTTCTAAGCATTAAGGCCTCTATGCATTGAGGTTTGTAAGCATTTGGGATGCTAAGCAATGAGGTTTCAAACAATAAAATTTCTCAGCATTGAGGTTTGTAAGCATTGAGGATTCTAAGCATTGAGGATTCTAAGCTAAGCATAGAGCATACTAAGGATTGAGGATGCTAAGCATTGAGGATTCTAAGCATTGGGGATTCTACGCGTTGAGGATGCTAAGCACTGAGGATTCTAAGCATTGAGGTTTCTAAGCAGTGAGGATTCTAAGCTAAGCACTGAGGATGCAAAGTATTGAGGTTTCTAAGCATTAAGGACTCTGTGCATTGAGGTTTCTAAGCATTGGGGATCTATAGCTTTGAGGATTCTAAGCTAAGCATTGAGGATTCTAAGCATTGAGGATTCTAAGTATTGAGGATTCTAAGCATTGAGGATTCTAAGTATTGAGGTTTCTAAACATTCAGGGTTCAAAGCATTGAGGATGCCAAGCATTGAGGATGCCAAGCATTGAGGATGCTAAGCATTGAGGATGCTAAGCATTGAGGATTCTAAGCATTGAGGATTCTAAGCATTGAGGTTTCTAAGCAGTGAGGATTCTAAGCTAAGCACTGAGGATGCTAAGTATTGAGGTTTCTAAGCATTAAGGACTCTGTGCATTGAGGATTCTAAGCATTGAGGATTCTATGCATTGAGGTTTTATAAGGTAAGCATTTAGCATTCTAAGCATTGAGGATTCTAAGCATTGAGGTTTCTAAGCTAAGCATTGAGGTTGCGAAGCATTGAGGATTCTATTGAGGATTCTAAGCAATGCATGGAGGATGCTAAGCATTGAAGATTCTAAGCATTGAGGATTCTAAGCATTGAGGATTCTAAGCCAAGCATTGAGTTTTCTAATCTTTGAGGTTTCTAAGCATTAAGGCCTCTATGCATTGAGGTTTGTAAGCATTTGGGATGCTAAGCAATGAGGTTTCAAACAATAAAATTTCTCAGCATCGAGGTTTGTAAGCATTGAGGATTCTAAGCATTGAGGATTCTAACCTAAGCATAGAGCATACTAAGGATTGAGGATGCTAAGCATTGAGGTTTCTAAGCATTGGGGATTCTACGTGTTGAGGATGCTAAGCACTGAGGATTCTAAGTATTGAGGTTTCTAAGCATTGAGGATCCTGAGCTTTGAGGATTCTAAGATATGCATTGAGGAGGCTAAGGATTGAGGATGCTAAGCATTGAGGATTCTAAGCATTCAGGTTTCTAAGCATTGAGGATTCTAAGCCAAGCATTGAGTTTTCTTATCTTTGAGGTTTCTAAACATTAAGGCCTCTATGCTCTGAGGTTTGTAAGCATTAGGGATGCTAAGCATTGAGGTTACAGAGTAATAAAATTTCTAAGCAATGAGGATTCTACGCATTGAGGTTTCTAAGCAATGCATGGAGGATGCTAAGCATTGAGGTTCCTAAGCAGTGAGGATTCTGAGCTTTGAGGATTCGAAGCTAACCAATGAGGATTCAAAGCAATGAGGATGCTAAGCATTGAGGATTCTAAGCTATGTAATGGGGATGCTAAGCATTGAGGATGCTAAGCATTGAGGATTCTAAGCAGTGAGGATTCTAAGCTAAGCATTGAGGATTCTAAGTATTGAGGTTTCTAAGCATTAAGGACTCTGTGCATTGAGGTTTCTAAGCATTGAGGATCCTGAGCTTTGAGGATTCTAAGCTATGCATTGAGGATGCTAAGCATTGAGGATGCTAAGCATTGAGGATTCTAAGCATTGAGGATGTTAAGCATTGAGGATGTTAAGCATTGAGGATTCTAAGCATTGAGGATTCTAAGCATCGAGGAATCTAAGCATTGAGGATTCTAAGCATTCAGGTTTCTAAGCAGTGAGGATTCTACGCTAAGCACTGAGGATGCTAAGTATTGAGGTTTCTAAGCATTAAGGACTCTGTGCATTGAGGTTTCTAAGCATTGAGGATTCTAAGCATTGAGGATTCTAAGCATTGAGGATTCTAAGCTAGGCATTGAGGATTCTAAGCTAGGCATTGAGGATTCTAAGCATTGAGGATTCTAAGCATTGAGGATTCTAAGCATTGAGGATGCTAAGCATTGAGGATGCTAAGCATTGAGGATTCTAAGCATTGAGGATTCTAAGCATTGAGGATTCTACGTCAAGCATTGAGTTTTCTAATCTTTGAGGTTTCTAAACATTAAGGCCTCTATACACTGAGGTTTGTACGCATTAGGGATGCTAAGAATTGAGGTTTCAGAGCAATAAAATTTCTAAGCAATGAGGATTCTACGCATTGAGGTTACTAAACAATGCATGGAGGATGCTGAGCATTGAGGTTCCTAAGCAGTGAGGATTCTGAGCGTTGAGGATTCGAAGCTCAGCAATGAGGATGCTAAGCAATGAGGATGCTAAGCATTGAGGACTCTAAGCATTGAGGATTCTAAGCTATGCATGGAGGATGCTAAGCATTGAGGATTCTAAGCATTGAGGATGCTAAGCATTGAGGATTCTAAGCATTGAGGATTCTAAGCTATGCATGGAAAATGCTAAGCATTGAGGATTCTACGCGTTGAGGATGCTAAGCACTGAGGATTCTAAGCATTGAGGTTTCTAAGCAGTGAGGATTCTAAGCTAAGCAATGAGGATGCTAAGTATTGAGGTTTCTAATCATTAAGAACTCTGTGCATTGAGGTTTCTAAGCATTGAGGATACTGAGCTTTGAGGATTCTAAGATATGCATTGAGGATGCTAAGCATTGAGGATGCTAAGCATTGAGGTTTCAGAGCAATAAAATTTCTAAGCAATTAGGATTCTACGCATTGAGGTTTCTAAGCAATGCATGGAGGATGCTAAGCATTGAGGTTCCTAAGCAGTGAGGATTCTGAGCTTTGAGGATTCTAAGCTATGCATGGAGGATGCTAAGCATTGAGGATTCTACGCGTTGAGGATGCTAAGCACTGAGGATTCTAAGCATTGAGGTTTCTAAGCAGTGAGGATTCTAAGCTAAGCAATGAGGATGCTAAGTATTGAGGTTTCTAAGCATTAAGAACTCTGTGCATTGAGGTTTCTAAGCATTGAGGATACTGAGCTTTGAGGATTCTAAGATATGCATTGAGGATGCTAAGCATTGAGGATGCTAAGCATTGAGGATGCTAAGCACTGAGGATTCTAAGCATTGAGGTTTCTAAGCAGTGAGGATTCTAAGCTAAGCAATGAGTATGCTAAGTATTGAGGTTTCTAAGCATTAAGAACTCTCTGCATTGAGGTTTCTAAGCATTGAGGATACTGAGCTTTGAGGATTCTAAGATATGCATTGAGGATGCTAAGCATTGAGGATTCTAAGCATTGAGGATTCTAAGCTAAGCATAGAGCATACTAAGGATTGAGGATGCTAAGCATTGAGGTTTCTAAGCATTGGGGATTCTATGCATTGAGGATGCTAAGCACTGAGGATTATAAGCATTGAGGTTTCTAAGCAGTGAGGATTCTATGCTAAGCACTGAGAATGCTAAGTATTGAGGTTTCTAAGCATTAAGGACTCTGTGCATTGAGGTTTCTAAGCATTGAGGATCCTGAGCTTTGGAGATTCTAAGCTATGCATTGAGGATGCTAAGCATTGAGGATTCTAAGCATTGAGGATTCTAAGCAGTGAGGATTCTAACCATTGAGGATGTTAAGCATTGAGGATTCTAAGCATTGAGGTTTCTAAGCTAAGCATTGAGGATTCTAAGCATCGAGGAATCTAAGCATTGAGGATTCTAAGCATTCAGGTTTCTAAGCAGTGAGGATTCTACGCTAAGCACTGAGGTTGCTAAGTATTGAGGTTTCTAAGCATTGAGGATTCTCAGCATTGAGGATTCTCAGCATTGAGGATTCTCAGCATTGAGGATTCTAAGCTAGGCATTGTGGATTCTAAGCATTGAGGTTTCTAAGCATTGAGGATGCTAAGCATTGAGGATTCTAAGCATTGAGGATTCTAAGCATTGAGGATTCTAAGCATAGAGGATTCTAAGCATTGAGGATTCTAAGCATTGAGGATTCTAAGCATTGAGGATGCTAAGCATTGAGGATTCTAAGCTATGTAATGAGGATGCTAAGCATTGAGGATTCTAAGCATTGAGGATTCTAAGCATTGGGGATTCTAAGCATTGAGGATTCTAAGCCAAGCATTGATTTTTCTAATCTTTGAGGTTTCTAAGCATAAAGACATCTATGCATTTAGGTTTGTAAGCATTTGGGATGCTATGCAATGAGGTTTCAAATAATAAAATTTCTCAGCATTGAGGTTTGTATGCATTGAGGATTCTAAGCATTGAGGATTCTAAGCTAAGGATTCTAAGCTAAGCACTGAGGATGCTAAGTATTGAGGTTTCTAAGCATTAAGGACTCTGTGCATTGAGGTTTCTAAGCATTGAGGATCCTGAGCTTTGAGGATTCTAAGCTATGCATTGAGGATGATAAGCACTGAGGATTCTAAGCATTGAGGATTCTAAGCATTGAGGATTCTAAGCATTCAGGTTTCTAAACAGTGAGGATTCTAAGCTAAGCACTGAGGATGCTAAGTATTGAGGTTTCTAAGCATTAAGGACTCTGTGCATTGAGGTTTCTAAGCATTAAGGACTCTGTGCATTGAGGTTTCTAAGCTAAGCATTGAGGATGCTAAGCATTGAGGATTCTAAGCATTGAGGATTCTAAGCATTGACGATTCTAAGCATTGAGGATTCTAAGCATTGAGGATGCCAAGCATTGAGGATGCTAATCATTGAGGATGCTAAGAATTGAGGATTCTAAGCATTGAGGATTCTAAGCATTGAGGATTCTAAGCATTGAGGATTCTAAGCATTGAGGTTTCTAAGCTAAGCATTGAGGATTCTAAGCATTGAGGATTCTAAGCATTTAGGTTTCTAAGCAGTGAGGATTCTAAGCAAAGCACTGAGGATGCTAAGTATTGAGGTTTCTAAGCATTAAGGACTCTGTGCATTGAGGTTTCTAAGCATTGAGGATCCTGAGCTTTGAGGATTCTAAGATATGCATTGAGGATGCTAAGGATTGAGGTTTCTGAGCTTAGCATTGAGGATTCTAGGATATGCATTGAGGATGCTAAGGATTGAGGTTTCTGAGCTTAGCATTGAGGATTCTATTCATTGAGGATTCTAAGCATTGAGGATTCTAAGCTTTGATGATGCTAACTATTGAGGTTTCTAAGCATTAAGGACTCTGTGCATTGAGGATTCTAAGCATTGATGATTCTAAGCAGTGAGGATTCTAAGCATTGAGGTTTCTAAGGTAAGCATTGAGGATTCTAAGCATTGAGGATTCTAAGCATTGAGGTTTCTAAGCTAAGCATTGATGATACGAAGCATTGAGGATTCTAACTATTGCGGATTCTAAGCAATGCATGGAGGATGCTAAGCATTGAAGATTCTAAGCATTGAGGATTCTAAGCATTGAGGATTCTATGCCAAGCATTGAGTTTTCTAATCTTTGAGGTTTCTAAGCATTAAGTCCTCTATGCATTGAGGTTTGTAAGGATTAGGGATGCTAAGCAATGAGGTTTCAAACAATAAAATTTCTCAGCATTGAGGTTTGTAAGCATTGAGGATTCTAAGCATTGAGGATTCTAAGCTACGTATAGAGCATACTAAGGATTGAGGACGCTAAGCATTGAGGTTTCTAAGCATTGGGCATTCTACGCGTTGAGGATGCTAAGCACTGAGGATTCTAAGTATTGAGGTTTCTAAGCATTAAGGACTCTGTGCATTGAGGTTTCTAAGCATTGAGGATCCTGAGCTTTGAGGATTCAAAGATATGCATGGAGGATGCTAAGCATTGAGGTTTCTAAGCTTAGCATTGAGGATTCTAAGCATTGAGGATTCTAAGCATTCAGGTTTCTAAGCATTGAGGATTCTAAGCATTAAGGATGCTAAGCATTGAGGATGCTAAGCATTGAGGATGCTAAGCATTGAGGATTCTAAGCATTGAGGATTCTATGCCAAGCATTGAGTTTTCTAATCTTTGTTTTTTCTAAAATTGAAGGCCTCTATGCAATGGGATTTGTAAGCATTAGGGTTGATAACATTGAGGTTTCAGAGCAATAAAATTTCTAAGCAATGAGGATTCTGCGCATTGAGGTTTCTAAGCAATGCATGGAGGATGCTAAGCATTGAGGTTCCTAAGCAGTGAGGATTCTGAGCTTTGAGGATTCTAAGCTAAGCAATGAGGATGCTAAGCAATGAGGATGCTAAGCAATGAGGATGCTAAGCATTGAGGATGCTAAGCATTGAGGATGCTAAGCAATGAGGATGCTAAGCACTGAGGATGCTAAGCATTGAGGTTTCTAAGCTATGTAATGAGGATGCGAAGCATTGAGGATTCTAACTATTGAGGATTCTAAGCAATGCATGGAGGATGCTAAGCATTGAGGATTCTAAGCATTGAGGATTCTAAGCATGGAGGATTCTAAGCATTGAGGATTCTAAGCATGGAGGATTCTAAGCATTGAGGATTCTAAGCATTGAGGATTCTAAGCCAAGCATTGAGTTTTATAATCTTTGAGTTTTGTAAGCATTAAGGCCACTATGCATTGAGCTTTGTAAGCATTTGGTATTCTAAGCACTGAGGTTTCAAACAATAAATTTTCTCAGCATTGCGGTTTGTAAGCATTGAGGATTCTAAGCATTGAGGATTCTAAGCTAAGCATAGAGCATACTAAGGATTGAGGATGCTAAGCATTGAGGTTTCGAAGCATTGAGGATTCTACGCGTTGAGGATGCTAAGCACTAAGGATTCTAAGCATTGAGGTTTCTAAGCAGTGAGGATTCTAAGATAAGCACTGAGGATGCTAAGTATTGAGGTTTCTAAGCATTAAGGACTCTGTGCATTGAGGTTTCTAAGCAATGAGGATGCTAAGCATTGAGGATGCTAAGCACTGAGGATGCTAAGCATCGAGGCTGTTAAGCACTGAGGATGCTAAGCATTGAGTTTTCTAAGCTAAGCATTGAGGATGCTAAGCATTGAGGATTCTAAGCATTAAGGATTCTAAGCATTGAGGATTCTAAGCATTGAGGATTCTAAGCATTGAGGATTCTAAGCATTGAGGATTCTAAGCATTGAGGATTCTAATCTAGGCATTGAGGATTCTAAGCATTGAGGATTCTAAGCATTGAGGATTCTAAGCATTGAGGTTTCTAAGCTAAGCATTGAGGATTCTAAGCATTGAGGATTCTAAGCATTGAGGTTTCTAAGCAAAGCATTGAGGTTTCAAAGCATTGAGGATGCTAAGCATTGAGGATGCTAAGCATTGAGGATGCTAAGCTTTGAGGATGCTAAGCATTGAGGATTCTAAGCATTGAGGATGCTAAGCCTTGAGGATGCTAAGCATTGAGGATTCTAAGTATTGAGGTTTCTAAGCTAAGCATTGAGGACGCGAAGCATTGAGGATTCTAACTATTGAGGATTCTAAGCAATGCATGGAGGATTCTAAGCATTGAGGATTCTAAGTGTTGAGGATTCTAAGCATTGAGGTTTCTAAGCAAAGCATTGAGGATTCTAAGCATTGAGGATTCTAAGCATTGAGGATGCTAAGCATTGAGGATGCTAAGCATTGAGGATTCTAAGATTTGAGGACGCTAAGCATTGAGGATTCTAAGCATTGAGGATGCTAAGCATTGAGGATGCTAAGCATTGAGGATTCTAAGCATTGAGGATTCTAAGCATTGAGGATGCTAAGCATTGAGGATTCTAAGCATTGACGATGCTAAGCATTGAGGATTCTAAGCATTGAGGATTCTAAGCATTGAGGATTCTAAGCATTGAGGATTCTAAGCCAAGGATTGAGTTTTCTAATCTTTGTTGTTTCTAAACATTAAGGCCTCTATGCAATGAGGTTTGCAAGCATTAGGGTTGCTAAGCATTGAGGTTTCAGAGCAATAAAATTTCTAAGCAATGAGGATTCTGCGCATTGAGGTTTCTAACAATGCATGGAGGATGCTAAGCATTGAGGTTCCAAAGCAGTGAGGATTCTGAGCTTTGAGGATTCTAACTATTGAGGATTCTAAGCAATGCATGGAGAATGCTAAGCATTGAGGATTCTAAGCATTGAGGATTCTAAGCATTGAGGATTCTAAGCATTGAGGATTCTAAGCCAAGCATTGAGTTTTATAATCTCTGAGTTTTCTAAGCATTAAGGCCACTATGCATTGAGGTTTGTAAGCATTTGGGATTCTAAGCACTGAGGTTTCAAACAATAAATTTTCTCAGCATTGAGGTTTGTAAACATTGAGGATTCTAAGCATTGAGGATTCTAAGCTAAGCATAGAGCATACTAAGGATTGAGGATGCTAAGCATTGAGGTTTCGAAGCATTGAGGATTCTACGCGTTGAGGATGCTAAGCACTAAGGATTCTAAGCATTGAGGTTTCTAAGCAGTGAGGATTCTAAGATAAGCACTGAGGATGCTAAGTATTGAGGTTTCTAAGCATTAAGGACTCTGTGCATTGAGGTTTCTAAGCAATGAGGATGCTAAGCATTGAGGATGCTAAGCACTGAGGATGCTAAGAATTGAGGATGTTAAGCACTGAGGATGCTAAGCATTGAGTTTTCTAAGCTAAGCATTGAGGATGCTAAGCATTGAGAATTCTAAGCATTAAGGATTCTAAGCATTGAGGATTCTAAGCATTGAGGATTCTAAGCATTGAGGATTCTAAGCATTGAGGTTTCTAAGCTAAGCATTGAGGATTCTAGGCATTGAGGATGCTAAGCATTGAGGATGCTAAGCATTGAGGATTCTAAGCATTGAGGATTCTATGCTATGCATTGAGGATTCTAAACATTGAGGATGTTAAGCATTGAGAATTATAAGCATTGAGGTTTCTAAGCTAAGCATTGAGGATTCTAAGCATTGAGGATTCTAAGCATTCAGGTTTCTAAGCAGTGAGGATTCTAAGCTAAGCACTGAGGATGCTAAGTATTGAGGTTTCTAAGCATTAAGGACTCTGTGCATTGAGGATTCTAAGCATTGAGGATTCTAAGCATTGTGTTTTCTAAGCTAAGCATTGAGGATGCTAAGCATTGAGGATTCTAAGCATTGAGGATTCTAAGCATTGAGGATTCTAAGCATTGAGGATTCTAAGCATTGAGGATTCTAATCTAGGCATTGCGGATTCTAAGCATTGAGGATTCTAAGCATTGAGGATTCTAAGCATTGAGGTTTCTAAGCTAAGCATTGAGGATTCTAAGCATTGAGGATGCTAAGCATTGAGGATGCTAAGCATTGAGGATTCTAAGCATTGAGGATTCTAAGCATTGAGGTTTCTAAGCAAAGCATTGAGGTTTCTAAGCATTGAGGATGCTAAGCATTGAGGATGCTAAGCATTGAGGATGCTAAGCATTGAAGATGCTAAGCATTGAGGATTCTAAGCTATGTAATGAGGATGCTAAGCATTGAGGATTCTAAGTATTGAGGTTTCTAAGCTAAGCATTGAGGACGCGAAGCATTGAGGATTCTAACTATTGAGTATTCTAAGCAATGCATGGAGGATTCTAAGCATTGAGGATTCTAAGCGTTGAGGATTCTAAGCATTGAGGTTTCTAAGCAAAGCATTGAGGATTCTAAGCATTGAGGATTCTAAGCATTGAGGATGCTAAGCATTGAGGATGCTAAGCATTGAGGATTCTAAGATTTGAGGACGCTAAGCATTGAGGATTCTAAGCATTGAGGATGCTAAGCATTGAGGATGCTAAGCAGTGAGGATTCTAAGCATTGAGGATTGTAAGCATTGAGGATTCTAAGCATTGAGGATTCTAAGCCAAGCATTGAGTTTTCTAATCTTTGTTGTTTCTAAACATTAAGGCCTCTATGCAATGAGGTTTGTAAGCATTAGGGTTTCTAAGCATTGAGGTTTCAGAGCAATAAAATTTCTAAGCAATGAGGATTCTGCGCATTGAGGTTTCTAAGCAATGCATGGAGGATGCTAAGCATTGAGGTTCCTAAGCAGTGAGGATTCTGAGCTTTGAGGATTCTAAGCTAAGCAATGGGGATGCTAAGCAATGAGGATGCTAAGCAATGAGGATTCTAAGCATTGAGGATTCTAAGCATTGAGGTTTCTAAGCTAAGCATTGAGGATGCGAAGCATTGAGGATTCTAACTAGTGAGGATTCTAAGCAATGCATGGAGGATGCTAAGCATTGAGGATTCTAAGCATTGAGGATTCTAAGCATTGAGGATTCTAAGCACTGAGGATTCTAAGCCAAGCATTGAGTTTTATAATCTTTGAGTTTTCTAACCATTAAAGCCACTATGCATTGAGGTTTGTAAGCATTTGGGATGCTAAGCAATGAGGTTTCAAACAATAAAATTTCTCAGCATTGAGGTTTGTAAGCATTGAGGATTCTAAGCATTGAGGATTCTAAGCTAAGCATAGAGCATACTAAGGATTGAGGATGCTAAGCATTGAGGTTTCTAAGCATTGGGGATTCTACGCGTTGAGGATGCTAAGCACTGAGGATTCTAAGCATTGAGGTTTCTAAGCAGTGAGGATTCTAAGCTAAGCACTGAGGATGCTAAGTATTGAGGTTTCTAAGCATTAAGGACTCTGTGCATTGAGGTTTCTAAGCATTGGGGATCTGTTGCTTTGAGGATTCTAAGCTAAGCATTGAGGATTCTAAGCATTGAGGATTCTAAGCATTGAGGATGCTAAGCATTGAGGATGCTAAGCATTGAGGATTCTAAGCATTGAGGATTCTAAGCATTGAGGATTCTAATCATTGAGGATTCTAAGCATTCAGGTTTCTAAGCAGTGAGGATTCTAAGCTAAGCACTGAGGATGCTAAGTATGGAGGTTTCTAAGCATTAAGGACTCTGTGCATTGAGTATTCTAAGCATTGAGAATTCTAAGCATTGAGGATTCTAAGCATTGAGGATTCTAAGCAGTGAGGATTCTAAGCATTGAGGTTTCTAAGGTAAGCATTGAGGATTCTAAGCATTGAGGATTCTAAGCAATGAGGTTTCTAAGGTAAGCATTGAGGATTCTAAGCATTGAGGTTTCTAAGGTAAGCATTGAGGATGCGAAGCATTGAGGATTCTAACTATTGAGGATGCGAAGCATTGAGGATTCTAACTATTGAGGATTCTAAGCAATGCATGGAGGATGCTAAGCATTGAGGATTCTAAGCATTGAGGATTCTAAGCTAAGCATTGAGGATTCTAAGCATTGAAGATACTAAGCATTGAGGATTCTAAGCATTGAGGATTCTAATCTAGGCATTGAGGATTCTAAGCATTGACGATTCTAAGCATTGAGGATTCTAAGCATTGAGGATTCTAAGCATTGAGGATTCTAAGCATTGAGGATTCTAATCTAGGCATTGAGGATTCTAAGCATTGACGATTCTAAGCATTGAGGATTCTAAGCATCGAGGTTTCTAAGCTTAGCATTGAGGATTCTAAGCATTGAGGATGCTAAGCATTGAGGATGCTAAGCATTGAGGATTCTAAGCATTGAGGATTCTAAGCACTGAGGATTCTAAGCCAAGCATTGAGTTTTATAATCTTTGAGTTTTCTAACCATTAAAGCCACTATGCATTGAGGTTTGTAAGCATTTGGGATGCTAAGCAATGAGGTTTCAAACAATAAAATTTCTCAGCATTGAGGTTTGTAAGCATTGAGGATTCTAAGCGTTGAGGATTCTAAGCATTGAGGTTTCTAAGCAAAGCATTGAGGATTCTAAGCATTGAGGATTCTAAGCATTGAGGATTCTAAGCATTGAGGATTCTAAGCCAAGCATTGAGTTTTCATATCTTTGTGGTTTCTAAACATTAAGGCCTCTATGCACTGAGGTTTGTAAGCATTAGGGATGCTAAGCATTGAGGTTACAGAGCAATAAAATTTCTAAGCAATGAGGATTCTACGCATTGAGGTTTCTAAGCAATGCATTGAGGATGCTAAGCATTGAGGTTCCTAAGCAGTGAGGATTCTGAGCTTTGAGGATTCGAAGCTAAGCAATGAGGATGCTAAGCAATGAGGATGCTAAGCATTGAGGATTCTAAGCTATGTAATGGGGATGCTAAGCATTGAGGATGCTAAGCATTGAGGATTCTAAGCATTGAGGGTTCTAAGCTAAGCATAGAGCATACTAAGGATTGAGGATGCTAAGCATTGAGGTTTCTAAGCATTGGGGATTCTACGCATTGAGGATTCTAAGCATTGAGGATTCTAAGCATTGAGGTTTCTAAGCTAAGCATTGAGGATTCTAGGCATTGAGGATGCTAAGCATTGAGGATGCTAAGCATTGAGGATTCTAAGCATTGAGGATTCTATGCTATGCATTGAGGATTCTAAACATTGAGGATGTTAAGCATTGAGAATTATAAGCATTGAGGTTTCTAAGCTAAGCATTGAGGATTCTAAGCATTGAGGATTCTAAGCATTCAGGTTTCTAAGCAGTGAGGATTCTAAGCTAAGCACTGAGGATGCTAAGTATTGAGGTTTCTAAGCATTAAGGACTCTGTGCATTGAGGATTCTAAGCATTGAGGATTCTAAGCATTGTGTTTTCTAAGCTAAGCATTGAGGATGCTAAGCATTGAGGATTCTAAGCATTGAGGATTCTAAGCATTGAGGATTCTAAGCATTGAGGATTCTAAGCATTGAGGATTCTAATCTAGGCATTGCGGATTCTAAGCATTGAGGATTCTAAGCATTGAGGATTCTAAGCATTGAGGTTTCTAAGCTAAGCATTGAGGATTCTAAGCATTGAGGATGCTAAGCATTGAGGATGCTAAGCATTGAGGATTCTAAGCATTGAGGATTCTAAGCATTGAGGTTTCTAAGCAAAGCATTGAGGTTTCTAAGCATTGAGGATGCTAAGCATTGAGGATGCTAAGCATTGAGGATGCTAAGCATTGAGGATGCTAAGCATTGAGGATTCTAAGCTATGTAATGAGGATGCTAAGCATTGAGGATTCTAAGTATTGAGGTTTCTAAGCTAAGCATTGAGGACGCGAAGCATTGAGGATTCTAACTATTGAGTATTCTAAGCAATGCATGGAGGATTCTAAGCATTGAGGATTCTAAGCGTTGAGGATTCTAAGCATTGAGGTTTCTAAGCAAAGCATTGAGGATTCTAAGCATTGAGGATTCTAAGCATTGAGGATGCTAAGCATTGAGGATGCTAAGCATTGAGGATTCTAAGATTTGAGGACGCTAAGCATTGAGGATTCTAAGCATTGAGGATGCTAAGCATTGAGGATGCTAAGCAGTGAGGATTCTAAGCATTGAGGATTGTAAGCATTGAGGATTCTAAGCATTGAGGATTCTAAGCCAAGCATTGAGTTTTCTAATCTTTGTTGTTTCTAAACATTAAGGCCTCTATGCAATGAGGTTTGTAAGCATTAGGGTTTCTAAGCATTGAGGTTTCAGAGCAATAAAATTTCTAAGCAATGAGGATTCTGCGCATTGAGGTTTCTAAGCAATGCATGGAGGATGCTAAGCATTGAGGTTCCTAAGCAGTGAGGATTCTGAGCTTTGAGGATTCTAAGCTAAGCAATGGGGATGCTAAGCAATGAGGATGCTAAGCAATGAGGATGCTAAGCATTGAGGATTCTAAGCATTGAGGATTCTAAGCATTGAGGTTTCTAAGCTAAGCATTGAGGATGCGAAGCATTGAGGATTCTAACTAGTGAGGATTCTAAGCAATGCATGGAGGATGCTAAGCATTGAGGATTCTAAGCATTGAGGATTCTAAGCATTGAGGATTCTAAGCACTGAGGATTCTAAGCCAAGCATTGAGTTTTATAATCTTTGAGTTTTCTAACCATTAAAGCCACTATGCATTGAGGTTTGTAAGCATTTGGGATGCTAAGCAATGAGGTTTCAAACAATAAAATTTCTCAGCATTGAGGTTTGTAAGCATTGAGGATTCTAAGCATTGAGGATTCTAAGCTAAGCATAGAGCATACTAAGGATTGAGGATGCTAAGCATTGAGGTTTCTAAGCATTGGGGATTCTACGCGTTGAGGATGCTAAGCACTGAGGATTCTAAGCATTGAGGTTTCTAAGCAGTGAGGATTCTAAGCTAAGCACTGAGGATGCTAAGTATTGAGGTTTCTAAGCATTAAGGACTCTGTGCATTGAGGTTTCTAAGCATTGGGGATCTGTTGCTTTGAGGATTCTAAGCTAAGCATTGAGGATTCTAAGCATTGAGGATTCTAAGCATTGAGGATGCTAAGCATTGAGGATGCTAAGCATTGAGGATTCTAAGCATTGAGGATTCTAAGCATTGAGGATTCTAAACATTGAGGTTTCTAAGCTTAGCATTGAGGATTCTAATCATTGAGGATTCTAAGCATTCAGGTTTCTAAGCAGTGAGGATTCTAAGCTAAGCACTGAGGATGCTAAGTATGGAGGTTTCTAAGCATTAAGGACTCTGTGCATTGAGTATTCTAAGCATTGAGGATTCTAAGCATTGAGGATTCTAAGCATTGAGGATTCTAAGCAGTGAGGATTCTAAGCATTGAGGTTTCTAAGGTAAGCATTGAGGATTCTAAGCATTGAGGATTCTAAGCAATGAGGTTTCTAAGGTAAGCATTGAGGATTCTAAGCATTGAGGTTTCTAAGGTAAGCATTGAGGATGCGAAGCATTGAGGATTCTAACTATTGAGGATGCGAAGCATTGAGGATTCTAACTATTGAGGATTCTAAGCAATGCATGGAGGATGCTAAGCATTGAAGATTCTAAGCATTGAGGATTCTAAGCATTGAGGACTCTAAGCTAAGCATAGAGCATACTAAGGATTGAGGATGCTAAGCATTGAGGTTTCTAAGCATTGGGGATTCTACGCGTTGAGGATGCTAAGCACTGAGGATTCTAAGTATTGAGGTTTCTAAGCATTATGGACTCTGTGCATTGAGGTTTCTAAGAATTGAGGATCCTCAGCTTTGAGGATTCTAAGATATGCATTGAGGTTGCTAAGGATTGAGGATGCTAAGCATTGAGGATGCTAAGCATTGAGGTTTCTAAGCGTAGCATTGAGGATTCTAAGCATTCAGGTTTCTAAGCAGTGAGGATTCTAAGCTAAGCACTGAGGATGCTAAGTATTGAGGTTTCTAAGCATTAAGGATTCTGTGCATTGAGCATTCTAAGCATTGAGGATTCTAAGCATTGAGGATACTAAGCTAGGCATTCAGGATTCTAAGCATTGAGGATGCTAAGCATTGAGGATTCTAAGCATTGAGGTTTCTAAGCTAAGCATGGAGGATTCTAAGCATTGAGGATGCTAAGCATTGAGGATGCTAAGCATTGAGGATGCTAAGCTTTGAGGATTCTAAGCATTGAGGATTCTAAGCATTGAGGATTCTAAGCATTGAGGATGCTAATCATTGAGGATTCTAAGCATTGAGGATTCTAAGCATTGAGGATTCTAAGCTTAGCACTGAGGATTCTAATCATTGAGGATTCTAAGCATTCAGGTTTCTAAGCAGTGAGGATTCTAAGCTAAGCACTGAGGATGCTAACTATTGAGGTTTCTAAGCATTAAGGACTCTGTGCATTGAGTATTCTAAGCATTGAGGATTCTAAGAATTGAGGATTCTAAGCATTGAGGATTCTAAGCAGTGAGGATTCTAAGCATTGAGGTTTCTAAGGTAAGCATTGAGGATTCTAAGCATTGAGGATTCTAAGCATTGAGGTTTCTAAGCTAAGCATTGAGGATGCGAAGCATTGAGGATTCTAACTATTGAGGATGCGAAGCATTGAGGATTCTAACTATTAAGGATTCTAAGCAATGCATGGAGGATGCTATGCATTGAAGATTCTAAGCATTGAGGATTCTAAGCATTGAGGATTATAAGCCAAGCATTGAGTTTTCTAATCTTTGAGGTTTCTAAGTATTAAGGCCTCTATGCATTGAGGTTTGTAAGCATTTGGGATGCTAAGCAATGAGGTTTCAAACAATAAAATTTCTCAGCATTGAGGTTTGTAAGCATTGAGGATTCTAAGCATTGAGGATTCTATGCTAAGCATAGAGCATACTAAGGATTGAGGATGCTAAGCATTGAGGATTCTAAGCATTGAGTTTTCTAAGCTAAGCATTGAGGATGCTAAGCATTGAGGATTCTAAGCATTGAGGATTCTAAGCTTTGAGGATTCTAAGCATTGCGGATTCTAAGCATTGAGGATTCTAATCTAGGCATGGAGGATTCCAAGCATTGAGGATTCTAAGCATTGAGGATTCTAAGCATTGAGGTTTCTAAGCTAAGCATGGAGGATTCTAAGCATTGAGGATGCTAAGTATTGAGGATGCTAAGCATTAAGGATGCTAAGCATTGAGGATGCTAAGCATTGAGGATGCTAAGCATTGAGGATTCTAGGCATTGAGGATTCTAAGCATTGAGGATTCTAAGCATTGAGGATTCTAAGCATTGAGGATTCTAAGCATTGAGGTTTCTAAGCAAAGTATTGAGGTTTCTAAGCATTGAGGATGCTAAGCATTGAGGATGCAAAGCACTGAGGATTCTAAGCATTGAGGATTCTAGGCATTGAGGATGCTAAGCATTGAGGATGCTAAGCATTGAGGATTCTAAGCATTGAGGATTCTATGCTATGCATGGAGGATGCTAAGCATTGAGGATTCTACGCGTTGAGGATGCTAAGCACTGAGGATTCTAAGCATTGAGGTTTTTAAGCAGTGAGGATTCTAAGCTAAGCAATGAGGATGCTAAGTATTGAGCTTTCTAAGCATTAAGAACTCTGTGCATTAAGGTTTCTAAGCATTGAGGATACGGACCTTTGAGGATTCTAAGATATGCATTGAGGATGCTAAGCATTGAGGATGCTAAGCATTGAGGATGCTAAGCATTGAGAATGCTAAGCATTGAGGATTCTAAGCATTGAGGATTCTAAGCTATGCATTGAGGAATATAAACATTGAGGATGCTAAGCATTGAGGATTCTATGCATTGAGGATTCTAAACATTGAGGATTCTAAGCCAAGCATTGAGTTTTCTAATCTTTGCTGTTTCTAAACATTAAGGCCTCTATGCACTGAGGTTTGTAAGCATTAGGGATGCTAAGCATTGAGGTTTCAGAGCAATAAAATTTCTAAGCAATGAGGATTCTACGCATTGAGGTTTCTAAGCAATGCATGGAGGATTCTAAGCATTGAGGTTCCTAAGCAGTGAGGATTCTGAGCTTTGAGGATTCGAAACTAAGCAATGAGGATTCTAAGCTTTGAGGATGCTAAGCATTGAGGATTCTAAGCTATGTAATGGGGATACAAAGCATTGAGGATGCTAAGCATTGAGGATTCTAAGCATTGAGGATTCTAAGCTAAGCATAGAGCATACTAAGGATTGAGGATGCTAAGCATTGAGGTTTCTAAGCATTGGGGATTCTACGCATTGAGGATGCTAAGCACTGAGGATTATAAGCATTGAGGTTTCTAAGCAGTGAGGATTCTAAGCATTGAAGTTTCTAAGCAGTGAGGATTCTAAGCTAAGCACTGAGGATGCTAAGTATTGAGGTTTCCAAGCATTAAGGACTCTGTGCATTGAGGTTCCTAAGCATTGAGGATTCTAAGCATTGAGGATTCTAAGCATTGAGGATTCTAAGCATAGAGGATTCTAAGCCAAGCATTGAGTTTTCTAATCTTTGAGGTTTCTAAGCATTAAGGCCTCTATGCATTGAGGTTTGTAAGCATTTGGGATGCTAAGCAATGAGGATTCAATCAATAAAATTTCTCAGCATTGAGGTTTCTAAGCAGTGAGGATTCTAAGCTAAGCAATGAGGATGCTAAGTATTGAGGTTTCTAAGCATTAAGAACTCTGTGCATTAAGGTTTCTAAGCATTGAGGATACTGAGCTTTGAGGATTCTAAGATATGCAATGAGGATGCTAAGCACTGAGGATGCTAAGCATTGAGGATGCTAAGCATTGAGAATGCTAAGCATTGAGGATTCTAAGCATTGAGGATTCTAAGCTATGCATTGAGGAATCTAAACATTGAGGATGTTAAGCATTGAGGATTCTAAGCTAAGCACTGAGAATGCTAAGTATTGAGGATTCTAAGAATTAAGGACTCTGTGCATTGAGGTTTCTAAGCATTGAGGATGCTAAGCATTGAGGATTCTAAGCATTGAGGATACTAAGCATTGAGGATTCTAAGCATTGAGGATTCCAAGCATTGAGGATGCTAAGCATTGAGGATGCTAAGCATTGAGGATTCTAAGCTATGTAATGGGGATACAAAGCATTGAGGATGCTAAGCATTGAGGATTCTAAGCATTGAGGATTCTAAGCTAAGCATAGAGCATACAAAGGATTGAGGATGCTAAGCATTGAGGTTTCTAAGCATTGGGGATTCTACGCATTGAGGATGCTAAGCACTGAGGATTCTAAGCATTGAGGTTTCTAAGCAGTGAGGATTCTAAGCATTGAAGTTTCTAAGCAGTGAGGATTCTAAGCTAAGCACTGAGGATGCTAAGTATTGAGGTTTCTAAGCATTAAGGACTCTGTGCATTGAGGTTCCTAAGCATTGAGGATTCTAAGCATTGAGGATTCTAAGCATTGAGGATTCTAAGCATAGAGGATTCTAAGCCAAGCATTGAGTTTTCTAATCTTTGAGGTTTCTAAGCATTAAGGCCTCTATGCATTGAGGTTTGTAAGCATTTGGGATGCTAAGCAATGAGGTTTCAAACAATAAAATTTCTCAGCATTGAGGTTTGTAAGCATTGAGGATTCTAAGCATTGAGGATTCTAAGCATTGAGTTTTCTAAGCTAAGCATTGAGGATTCTAAGCATTGAGGATTCTAAGCATTGAGGATTCTAAGCACTGAGGACTCTAAGCATTGAGGATTCTAAGCATTGAGGATTCTAAGCATTGAGGATTCTAATCTAGGCATTGAGGATTCTAAGCATTGAGGATTCTAAGCACTGAGGATTCTAAACATTCAGGTTTCTAAACTAAGCATGGAGGATTCTAAGCATTGAGGATGCTAAGTATTGAGGATGCTAAGCATTGAGGATGCTAAGCATTGAGGATGCTAAGCATTGAGGATTCTAAGCATTGAGGATTCTAAGCATTGAGGATTTTAAGCATTGAGGATTCTAAGATAGGCATTGAGGATTCTAAGCATTGAGGATGCTAAGCATTGAGGATGCTAAGCATTGAGGATGCTAAGCTATAGGATGCAAAGCATTGAGGCTTCTAAGCATTGAGGATTCTAGGCATTGAGGATGCTAAGCATTGAGGATGCTAAGCATTGAGGATGCGAAGCATTGAGGATTCTAACTATTGAGGATTCTATGCAATGCATGGAGATTGCTAAGCTTTGACGATTCTAAGCATTGAGGATTCTAAGCATTGAGGATTCTAAGCATTGAGGATTCTAAGCCAAGCATTGAGTTTTCTAATCTTTGAGGTTTCTAAGCATTAAGGCCTCTATGCATTGAGGTTTGTAAGCATTTGGGATGCTAAGCAATGAGGTTTCAAACAATAAAATTTCTCAGCATTGAGGTTTGTAAGCATTGAGGATTCTAAGCATTGAGGATTCTAAGCTAAGCATAGAGCATACTAAGGATTGAGGATGCTAAGCATTGAGGTTTCTAAGCATTAAGGATTCTACGCGTTGAGGATGCTAAGCACTGAGGATTCTAAGCATTGAGGTTCCTAAGCAGTGAGGATTCTAAGCTAAGCACTGAGGATGCTAAGTATTGAGGTTTCTGAGCATTAAGAACTCTGTGCATTGAGGTTTCTAAGCATTGGGGATCTGTAGCTTTGAGGATTCTAAGCTAAGCATTGAGTATTCTAAGCATTGAGGATTCTAAGCATTGAGGACTCTAAGCATTGAGGATGCTAAGCATTGAGGATGCTAAGCATTGAGGATTCTAAGCATTGAGGATTCTAAGCATTGAGGATTCTAAGCATTGAGGTTTCTAAGCTTAGCATTGAGGATTCTAATCATTGAGGATTCTAAGCATTCAGGTTTCTAAGCAGTGAGGATTCTAAGCTAAGCACTGAGGATGCTAAATATTGAGGTTTCTCAGCATTAAGGACTCTGTGCATTGAGGATTCTAAGCATTGAGGATTCTAAGCATTGAGGATTCTAAGCATTGAGGATTCTAAGCAGTGAGGATTCAAAGCATTGAGGTTTCTAAGGTAAGCATTGAGGATTCTAAGCATTGAGGATTCTAAGCATTGAGGTTTCTAAGCTAAGCATTGAGGTTGAGAAGCATTGAGGATTCTAACTATTGAGGATTCTAAGCAATGCATGGAGGATGCTAAGCATTGAATATTCTAAGCATTGAGGATTCTAAGCATTGAGGATTCTAAGCCAAGCATTGAGTTTTCTAATCTTTGAGGTTTCTAAGCATTAAGGCCTCTATGCATTGAGGTTTGAAAGCATTTGGGATGCTAAGCAATGAGGTTTCAAACAATAAAATTTCTCAGCATTGAAATTTGTAAGCATTGAGGATTCTAAGCATTGAGGATTCTAACCTAAGCATAGAGCATACTAAGGATTGAGGATGCTAAGCATTGAGGTTTCTAAGCATTGGGGATTCTACGCGTTGAGGATGCTAAGCACTGAGGATTCTAAGTATTGAGGTTTCTAAGCATTAAGGACTCTGTGCATTAAGGTTTCTAAGCACAGAGGATCCTGAGCTTTGAGGATTCTAAGATATGCATTGAGGTTTCTAAGCACTGAGGATCCTGAGCTTTGAGGATTCTAAGCATTGAGGATTCTAAGCATTGAGGTTTCTAAGCTAAGCATGGAGGATTCTAAGCATTGAGGATGCTAAGTATTGAGGATGCTAAGCATTGAGGATGCTAAGCATTGAGGATTCTAAGCATTGAGGATTCTAAGCATTGAGGATTCTAAGCATTGAGGATTCTAAGCTAGGCATTGAGGATTCTAAGCATTGAGGATTCTAAGCATTGAGGTTTCTAAGCAAAGCGTTGAGGTTTCTAAGCATTGAGGATGCTAAGCATTGAGTATGCTAAGCATTGAGGATGCAAAGCATTGAGGATTCTAAGCATTGAGGATTCTTGGCATTGAGGATGCTAAGCATTGAGGATGCTAAGCATTGAGGATTCTAAGCATTGAGTATTCTAAGCATAGAGGATTCTAAGCCAAGCATTGAGTTTTCTAATCTTTGAGGTTTCTAAGCATTAAGGCCTCTATGCATTGAGGATTGTAAGCATTTGGGATGCTAAGCAATGAGGTTTCAAACAATAAAATTTCTCAGCATTGAGGCTTGCAGGCATTGAGGATTCTAAGCATTGAGGATTCTAAGCTAAGCATAGAGCATACTAAGGATTGAGGATGCTAAGCATTGAGGATTCTAAGCTAAGCATTGAGGATTCTAAACATTGAGGATGTTAAGCATTGAGGATTCTAAGCATTGAGGATTCTAAGCATTGAGGATTCTAAGCTAGGCATTGAGGATTCTAAGCATTGAGGATTCTAAGCATTGAGGTTTCTAAGCAAAGCGTTGAGGTTTCTAAGCATTGAGGATGCTAAGCATTGAGTATGCTAAGCATTGAGGATGCAAAGCATTGAGGATTCTAAGCATTGAGGATTCTTGGCATTGAGGATGCTAAGCATTGAGGATGCTAAGCATTGAGGATTCTAAGCATTGAGTATTCTAAGCATAGAGGATTCTAAGCCAAGCATTGAGTTTTCTAATCTTTGAGGTTTCTAAGCATTAAGGCCTCTATGCATTGAGGATTGTAAGCATTTGGGATGCTAAGCAATGAGGTTTCAAACAATAAAATTTCTCAGCATTGAGGCTTGCAGGCATTGAGGATTCTAAGCATTGAGGATTCTAAGCTAAGCATAGAGCATACTAAGGATTGAGGATGCTAAGCATTGAGGATTCTAAGCTAAGCATTGAGGATTCTAAACATTGAGGATGTTAAGCATTGAGGATTCTAAGCATTGAGGATTCTAAGCATTGAGGATTCTAAGCATTGAGGATTCTAAGCACTGACGATTCTAAGCATTGAGGATTCTAAGCATTGAGGATTCTAAGCATTGAGGATTCTAAGCATTGAGGATTCTAATCTAGGCATTGAGGATTCTAAGCATTGAGGATTCTAAGCATTGAGGATTCTAAGCATTGAGGTATCTAACCTAAGCATGGAGGATTCTAAGCATTGAGGATGCTAAGTATTGAGGATGCTAAGCATTGAGGATGCTAAGCATTGAGGATTCTAAGCATTGAGGATTCTAAGCACTGAGGATTCTAAGCATTGAGGTTTCTAAGCAAAGCATTGAGGTTTCTAAGCATTGAGGATGCTAAGCATTGAGTATGCTAAGCATTGAGTATGCAAAGCATTGAGGATTCTAAGCATTGAGGATTCTAGGCATTGAGGATGCTAAGCATTGAGGATGCTAAGCATTGAGGATTCTAAGCCAAGCATTGAGTTTTCTAATCTTTGTTGTTTCTAAACATTAAGGCCTCTATGCAATGAGGTCTGTAAGCATTAGGGTTGCTAAGCATTGAGGTTTCAGAGCAATAAAATTTCTAAGCAATGAGGATTCTGCGCATTGAGGTTTCTAAGCAATGCATGGAGGATGCTAAGCATTGAGGTTCCTAAGCAGTGAGGATTCTGAGCTTTGAGGATTCTAAGCTAAGCAATGAGGATGCTAAGCAATGAGGATACTAAGCAATGAGGATGCTAAGCATTGAGGATGCTAAGCATTGAGGATTCTAATCTAGGCATTGAGGATTCTAAGCATTGAGGATTCTAAGCATTGAGGATTCTAAGCAGTGAGGATTCTAAGCATTGAGGATTCTAAGGTAAGCATTGAGGATGCTAAGCATTGAGGATTCTTAGCATTGAGGATTCTAAGCTATGCATTGAGGATTCTAAGCATTGAGGATTCTAAGCATTGAGGATTCTAATCTAGGCATTGAGGATTCTATGCATTTAGGATTCTAAGCATTGAGGATTCTAAGCATTGAGGATTCTAAGCATTGAGGTTTCTAAGCTAAGCATGGAGGATTCTAAGCATTGAGGATGATAAGCATTGAGGATGCTAAGCATTGAGGATTCTAAGCATTGAGGATTCTAAGCATTGAGGATTCTAAGCATTGAGATCCTAAGCTAGGCATTGAGGATTCTAAGCATTGAGGATTCTAAGCATTGACGTTTCTAAGCAAAGCATTGAGGTTTCTAAGCATTGAGGATGCTAAGCATTGAGGATGCTAAGCATTGAGGATTCTAAGCATTGAGGATGCTAAGCATTGAGGATGGTAAGCATTGAGGATTCTAAGCTTTGAGGATGCTAAGCATTGAGGATGCTAAGCATTGAGGATTCTAAGCATTGAGGTTTCTATGCTAAGCATTGAGGATGGTAAGCATTGAGGATTCTAACTATTGAGGATTCTAAGCAATGCATGGAGGATTCTAAGCATTGAGGATTCTATGCATTGACGATTCTAAGCATTGAGGATTCTAACCATTGAGGATGCTAAGGATTGAGGATGCTAAGCATTGAGGATGGTAAGCATTGAGGATGCTAAGCATTGAGGATTCTAAGCATAGAGCATACTAAGCATTGAGGATGCTAAGCATTGAGGATGCTAAGCATTGAGGATTCTAAGTATTGAGGTTTCTATGCTAAGCATTGAGGATGCGAAGCATTGACGATTCTAACTATTGAGGATTCTAAGCAATGCAAGGAGGATTCTAAACAATGAGGATTCTAAGCATTGAGGATTCTAAGCATTGAGGATTCTAAGCATTGAGGATTCTAAGCATTCAGGTTTCTAAGCAGTGAGGATTCTAAGCTAAGCACTTAGGATGCTAAGTATTGAGGTTTCTAAGCATTAAGGACTCTGTGCATTGAGGTTTCTAAGCATTGAGGATTCTAAGCATTGAGTTTTCTAAGCTAAGCATTGAGGATGCTAAGCATTGAGGATTCTAAGCATTGAGGATTCTAACCTAAGCATAGAGCATACTAAGGATTGAGGATGCTAAGCATTGAGGTTTCTAAGCATTGGGGATTCTACGCGTTGAGGATGCTAAGCACTGAGGATTCTAAGTATTGAGGTTTCTAAGCATTAAGGACTCTGTGCATTGAGGTTTCTAAGCATTGAGGATCCTGAGCTTTGAGGATGCTAAGATATGCATTGAGGATACTAAGGATTGAGGATGCTAAGCATTGAGGATGCTAAGCATTGAGGTTTCTAAGCTTAGCATTGAGGATTCTAAGCATTCAGGTTTCTAAGCATTGAGGATTCTAAGCCAAGCATTGAGTTTTCTTATCTTTGAGGTTTCTAAACATTAAGGCCTCTATGCTCTGAGGTTTGTAGGCATTAGGGATGCTAAGCATTGAGGTTACAGAGCAATAAAATTTCTAAGCAATGAGGATTCTACGCATTGAGGTTTCTAAGCAATGCGTGGAGGATGCTAAGCATTGAGGTTCCTAAGCAGTGAGGATTCTGAGCTTTGAGGATTCGAAGCTAAGCAATGAGGATGCTAAGCATGTAGGATGCTAAGCATTGAGGATTCTAAGCTATGTAATGGGGATACAAAGCATTGAGGATGCTAAGCATTGAGGATTCTAAGCATTGAGGATTCTAAGCTAAGCATAGAGCATACTAAGGATTGAGGATGCTAAGCATTGAGGTTTCTAAGGATTGGGTATTCTACGCATTGAGGATGCTAAGCACTGAGGATTCTAAGCATTGGGGTTTCTAAGCAGTGAGGATTCTAAGCTAAGCACTGAGGATGCGAAGTATTGAGGTTTCTAAGCATTAAGGACTCTGTGCATTGAGGTTTCTAAGCATTGAGGATCCTTTGCTTTGAGGATTCTAAGCTATGCATTGAGGATGCTAAGCATTGAGGATGCTAAGCATTGAGGATTCTTAGCATTGAGGATGTTAAGCATTGAGGATTCTAAGCATTGAGGTTTCTAAGCATTGAGGATTCTAAGCATTCAGGTTTCTAAGCAGTGAGGATTCTACGCTAAGCACTGAGGATGCTAAGTATTGAGGTTTCTAATCATTAAGGACTCTGTGCATTGAGGATGCTAAGCATTGAGGATTCTAAGCATTGAGGATTCTAAGCATTGAAGATTCTAAGCCAAGCATTGAGTTTTCTAATCTTTGTTGTTTCTAAACATTAAGGCCTCTATGCAATGAGGTTTGTAAGCATTAGGGTTGCTAAGCATTGAGGTTTCAGAGCAATAAATTTTCTAAGCAATGAGGATTCTGCGCATTGAGTTTTCTAAGCAATGCATGGAGGATGCTAAGCATTGAGGTTCCTAAGCAGTGAGGATTCTGAGCTTTGAGGATTCTAAGCTAAGCAATGAGGATGCTAAGCAATGAGGATGCTAAGCATTGACGATTATAAGAATTGAGGATGCTAAGCATTGAGGATTCTAAGCATTGAGGTTTCTAAGCTAAGCATTGAGGATGCGAAGCATTGAGGATTCTAACTATTGAGGATTCTAAGCAATGCATGGAGGATGCTAAGCATTGAGGATTCTAAGCATTGAGGATTCTAAGCTATGCATGGAGGATTCTAAGCATTGAGGATTCTAAGCAATGAGGATTCTAAGCCAAGCATTGAGTTTTCTAATCTTTGAGGTTTCTAAGCATTAAGGCCTCTATGCATTGAGGTTTGTAAGCATTTGGGATGCTAAACAATGAGGTTTCAAACAATAAAATTTCTCAGCATTGAGGTTTGTAAGCATTGAGGATTCTAAGCATTGAGGATTCTAAGCACTGAGGATTCTAAGCATTGAGGATTCTAAGCATTGAGGATTCTAATCTAGGCATTGAGGATTCTAAGCATTGAGGATTCTAAGCATTGAGGTTTCTAAGCTCAGCATGGAGGATTCTAAGCATTGAGGATGCTAAGCATTGAGGATGCTAAGCATTGAGGATGCTAAGCATTGAGGATTCTAAGTATTGAGGATTCTAAGCTAGGCATTGAGGATTCTAAGCATTGAGGATTCTAAGCATTGAGGTTTCTAAGCAGTGAGGATTCTAAGATAAGCACTGAGGATGCTAAGTATTGAGGTTTCTAAGCATTAAGGACTCTGTGCATTGAGGTTTCTAAGCAATGAGGATGCTAAGCATTGAGGATGCTAAGCATTGAGGATGCTAAGCATTGAGGCTGTTAAGCATTGAGGATGCTAAGCATTGAGTTTCCTAAGCTAAGCATTGAGTATGCTAAGCATTGAGGATTCTAAGCATTGAGGATTCTAAGCATTGAGGATTCTAAGCATTGAGGTTTCTAAGCTAAGCATTGAGGATTCTAGGCATTGAGGATGCTAAGCATTGAGGTTGGTAAGCATTGACGATTCTAAGCATTGAGGATTCTAAGCATTGAGGATTCTAAGCTATGCATTGAGGATTCTAAACATTAAGGATGTTAAGCATTGAGAATTCTAAGCATTGAGGTTTCTAAGCTAAGCATTGAGGATGCTAAGTATTGAGGTTTCTAAGCATTAAGGACCCTGTGCATTGAGGTTTCTAAGCATTGAGGATTCTAAGCATTGAGTTCTCTAAGCTAAGCATTGAGGATGCTAAGCATTGAGGATTCTAAGCATTGAGGATTCTAAGCATTGAGGTTTCTAAGCATTGAGGATGCTAAGCATTGAGGATGCTAAGCATTGAGGATTCTAAGCATTGAGGATGCTAAGCATTGAGGATGCTAAGCATTGAGGTTTCTATGCACCGAGGATTCTGAGCTTTGAGGATTCTAAGCTAAGCAATAAGGATGCTAAGCAATGAGGATGCTAAGCATTGAGGATGCTAAGCATTGAGGATGCTAAGCATTGAGGATTCTAAGCATTGAGGATTCTAAGCTATGTAATGAGGATGCTAACCATTGAGGATTCTAAGTATTGAGGTTTCTAAGCTAAGCATTGAGGACGCGAAGCAATGAGGATTCTAAGCATTGAGGATTCTAAGCCAAGCATTCAGTTTTCTAATCTTTGAGGTTTCTAAGCATTAAGGCCTCTATGCATTGAGGTTTGTAAGCATTGAGGATCCTGAGCTTTGAGGATTCTAAGCTAGGCATTGAGGATTCTAAGCATTGAGGATGCTAAGCTATGCATTGAGGATTCTAAACATTGAGGATGTTAAGCATTGAGAATTCAAAGCATTGAGGTTTCTAAGCTAAGCATTGAGGATTATAAGCACTGAGGATTCTAAGCATTGAGGTTTCTAAGCAGTGAGGATTCTAATCTAAGCACTGAGGATGCTAAGTATTGAGGTTTCTAAGCATCAAGGACTCTGTGCTTTGAGGTTTCTAAGCTAAGCATTGAGGATTCTAAGCATTGAGGATTCTAAGCATTGAGGATTCTTAGCTAGGCATTGAGGATTCTAAGCATTGAGGATTCTAAGCCAAGCATTGAGTTTTCTAATATTTGAGGTTTCTAAACATTAAGGCCTCTATGCACTGAGGTTTGTAAGCATTAGGGATGCTAAGCATTGAGGTTTCAGAGCAATAAAATTTCTAAGCAATGGGGATTCTACGCATTGAGGTTACTAAGCAATGCATGGAGGATGCTAAGCATTGAGGTTCCTAAGCAGTGAGGATTCTGAGCTTTGAGGATTCTAAGCTAAGCAATGAGGATGCAAAGCATTGAGGATGCTATGCAATGAGGATGCTAAGCATTGAGGATTCTAAGCATTGAGGATTCTAAGCATTGAGGATTCTATGCTAGGCATTGAGGATTCTAAGCATTGAGGATTCTAAGCATTGAGGATTCTAAGCAAAGCATTGAGGATGCTAAGCATTGAGGATGCTAAGCATTGAGGATTCTATGCATTGAGGATTGTTAGCATTGAGGATTCTAAGAATTGAGGATTCTAAGCATTGAGGATGCTAAGCATTGAGGATTCTAAGCATTGAGGATTCTAAGCATTGAGGATTCTAAGCATTGAGGATTCTAAGCATTGAGGATGCTAAGCATTGAGGATGCCTAGCATTGAGGATGCTAAGCATTGAGGATTATAAGCATTGAGGATTATAAGCTTTGAGGATGCTTAGCATTGAGGATGCTAAGCAATGAGGATGCTAAGCATTGAGGTTTCTAAGCACCGAGGATTCTAAGCTAAGCAATGAGGATGCTAAGCATTGAGGATGCTAAGCATTGAGGATTCTAAGCATTGAGGATTCTAAGCTATGTAATGAGGATGCTAACCATTGAGGATTCTAAGCATTGAGGTTTCTAAGCTAAGCATTGAGGATGCGAAGCATTGAGGATTCTAAGCATTGAGGATTCTAAGCCAAGCATTCAGTTTTCTAATCTTTGAGGTTTCTAAGCATTAAGGCCTCTATGCATTGAGGTTTGTAAGCATTGAGGATCCTGAGCTTTGAGGATTCTAAGCTAAGCATTGAGGATTCTAAGCATTGAGGATGCTAAGCATTGAGAATTCAAAGCATTGAGGTTTCTAAGCTAAGCATTGAGGATTATAAGCAGTGAGGATTCTAAGTATTGAGGTTTCTAAGCATCAAGGACTCTGTGCTTTGAGGTTTCTAAGCTAAGCATTGAGGATTCTAAGCACTGAGGATTCTAAGCATTGAGGATTCTTAGCTAGGCATTGAGGATTCTAAGCATTGAGGATTCTAAGCTATGTAATGAGGATGCTAAGCATTGAGGATTCTAAGTATTGAGGTTTCTAAGATAAGCACTGAGGATGCGAAGCATTGAGGATTCTAACTATTGAGGATTCTAAGCAATGCATGGAGGATTCTAAGCATTGAGGATACTAAGCATTGAGGATGCTAAGCATTGAGGATTATAAGCATTGAGGATTCTAAGCGAGGCATTGAGGATTCTAAGCATTGGGGATTCTAAGCCAAGCATTGAGTTTTCTAATCTTTGAGGTTTCTAAACATTAAGGCCTCTTTGCACTGAGGTTTGTAAGCATTAGGGATGCTAAGCATTGAGGTTTCAGAGCAATAAAATTTCTAAGCAATGGGGATTCTACGCATTGAGGTTTCAAAGCAATGCATGGAGGATGCTAAGCATTGAGGTTCCTAAGCAGTGAGGATTCTGAGCTTTGAGGATACTAAGCTAAGAAATGAGGTTTCTAAGCAATGAGTATGCTAAGCATTGAGGATGCTAAGCATTCTAAGCATTGAGGATTCTAAGCATTGAGGATTCTAAGCATTGAGGATTCTAACCATTGAGGATTCTAAGCATTGAGGTTTCTAAGCAAAGCATTGAGGACGCTAAGCATTGAGGACGCTAAGCATTGAGGACGCTAAGCATTGAGGACGCTAAGCATTGAGGATGCTAAGCATTGAGGATTCTAAGCTAAGCAATGAGGATGCTAAGCAATGAGGATGCTAAGCAATGAGGATGCTAAGCATTGAGGATTCTAAGCTATGTAATGAGGATGCTAAGCATTGAGGATTCTAAGTATTGAGTTTTCTAAGCTAAGCATTCAGGATGCGAAGCATTGACGATTCCAACTATTGACGATTCTAAGCAATGCATGGAGGATTCTAAGCACTGAGGATTCTAAGCTATGAGGATTCTAAGCCAAGCATTGAATTTTCTAATCTTTGAGGTTTCTAAGCATTAAAGCCTCTATGCATTGAGGTTTGTAAGCATTGAGGATTCTAAGCAATGAGGATTCAAACAATAAAATTTCTCAGCATTGAAGTTTGTAAGCATTGAGGATTCTAAGCATTGAGGATTCTAAGCTAAGCATAGAGCATACTAAGGATTGAGGATGCTAAGCATTGAGGTTTCTAAGCATTGGGGATTCTACGCGTTGAGGATGCTAAGCACTGAGGATTCTAATCATTGAGGTTTCTAAGCAGTGAAGATTCTAAGCTAAGCACTGAGGATGCTAATTATTAAGGTTTCTAAGCATTAAGGACACTGTGCATTGAGGTTTCTAAGCATTGAGGATCCTGAGCTTTGAGGATTCTAAGCGAAGCATTGAGGATGCTAAGCATTGAGTATTCTAAGCATTGAGGATGCTAAGCATTGAGGATTCTAAGCATTGAGGATTCTAAGCATTGAGGATTCTAATCTAGGCATTGAGGATTCTAAGCATTGAGGATGCTAAGCATTGAGGATTCTAAGCATTGAGGATTCTAAGCATTGAGGATGCTAAGCATTGAGGATGCTAAGCATTGAGGATGCTAAGCATTGAGGATTCTAAGCATTGAGGATTCTAAGCATTGAGGATTCTAAGCTAGGCATTGAGGATTCTAAGCATTGAGGATTCTAAGCATTGAGGTTTCTAAGCAAAACATTGAGGATGCTAAGCATTGAGGATGCTAAGCATTGGGGATGCTAAGCATTGAGGATTCTAAGCATTGAGGATTCTAAGCATTGAGGATGCTAAGCATTGAGGATGCTAAGCATTGAGGATGCTAAGCATTGAGGATTCTAAGCTTTGAGGATTCTAAGCATTGAGGATTCTATGCTATGCATTGAGGATTCTAATCATTGAGGATGTTAAGCATTGAGGATTCTAAGCATTAAGGTTTCTAAGCTAAGCATTGATGATTCTAAGCATTGAGGATTCTAAGCATTCACGTTTCTAGGCAGTGAGGATTCTAAGCTAAGCACTGAGGATGCTAAGTATTGAGGTTTCTAAGCATTAAGGACTCTGTGCATTGAGGTTTCTAAGCATTGAGGATTCTAGGCATTGAGGATTCTAAGCATTGAGGATTCTTAGCTAGGCATTGAGGATTCTAAGCATTGAGGATTCTAAGCCAAGCATTGAGTTTTCTAATCTTTGAGGTTTCTAAACATTAAGGCCTCTATGCACTGAGGTTTGAAAGCATTAGGGATGCTAAGCATTGAGGTTTCAGAGCAATAAAATTTCTAAGCAATGGGGATTATACACATTGAGGTTTCTAAGCAATGCATGGAGGATGCTAAGCATTGAGGTTCCTAAGCAGTGAGGATTCTGAGCTTTGAGGATTCTAAGCTAAGCAATGAGGATGCTAAGCAATGAGGATGCTAAGCGTTGAGGATTCTAAGAGAGGCATGGAGGATGCTAAGCATTGAGGATTCTAAGCATTGAGGATTTTAAGCAAAGCATTGAGGATGCTAAGCATTGAGGATGCTAAGCATTGAGGATTCTAAGCATTGAGGATGCTAAGCATTGAGGATGCTAGGCATTGAGGATGCTAAGCAATGAGGATGCTAAGCATTGAGGATTATAAGCATTGAGGATTATAAGCTTTGAGGATGCTAAGCACTGAGGATTCTAAGCATTGAGGATGCTAAGCATTGAGTATTCTAAGCATTGAGGATTCTAAGCTATGTAATGAGGATGCTAAGCATTGAGGATTCTAACTATTGAGGATTCTAAGCAATGCATGGAGGATTCTATGCATTGAGGATTCTAAGCATTGAGGATGCTAAGCATTGATGATGCTAAGCATTGAGGATTCTAAGCATTGAGGATGCTAAGCATTGAGGATTCTAAGCTATGTAATGAGGATGCTAAGCATTGAGGATTCTAAGTATTGAGGTTTCTAAGCTAAGAACTGAGGATGCGAAGCATTGAGGATTCTAAGCTATGTAATGAGGATGCTAAGCATTGAGGATTCTAAGTATTGAGGTTTCTAAGCTAAGCATTGAGGATGCGAAGCATTGAGGATTCTAACTATTGAGGATTCTAAGCAATGCATGGAGGATTCTAAGCATTGAGGATTCTAAGCTATGAGGATTCTTAGCCAAGCATTGAATTTTCTAATCTTTGAGGTTTCTAAGCATTCAGGCCTCTATGCATTGAGGTTTGTAAGCATTCAGGATTCTAAGCAATGAGGTTTCAAACAATAAAATTTCTCAGCATTGAGGTTTGTAAGCATTGAGGATTCTAAGCATTGAGGATTCTAAGCATTGAGGATTCTAAGCATTGAGGATTCTAAGCTAAGCATTGAGGATTCTAAGCATTGAGGATTCTAAGCATTGAGGATTCTAAGCTAGGCATTGAGGATTCTAAGCATTGAGGATTCTAAGCATTGAGGATTCTAGGCATTGAGAATTCTAAGCATTGAGGATTCTAAGCTAAGCATTGAGGATTCTAAGCATTGAGGATTTTTAGCATTGAGGATTCTAAGAATTGAGGATTCTAAGCATTGAGGATTCTAAGCATTGAGGATTCTAAGCATTGAGGATTCTAAGCATTGAGGTTTCTAAGCTAAGCATTGAGGATTCTAAGCATTGAGGATGCTAAGCATTGAGGTTTCTAAGCATTGAGGATTCTAAGCATTGAGGATTCTAAGCATTGAGGATTCTAAGCTAAGCATTGAGGATTCTAAGCGTTGAGGATTCTAAGCATTGAGGATTCTAAGCTAGGCATTGAGGATTCTAAGCATTGAGGATTCTAAGCATTGAGGATTCTAAGCATTGAGGATTCTAGGCATTGAGGATTCTAAGCATTGAGGATTCTAAGCTAAGCATTGAGGATTCTAAGCATTGAGGATTGTTAGCATTGAGGATTCTAAGCATTGAGGATTCTAAGCATTGAGGATTCTAAGCATTGAGGATTCTAAGCTAAGCATTGAGGATTCTAAGCATTGAGGATTCTAAGCATTGAGGATTCTAAGCATTGAGGATTCTAAGCATTGAGGATTCTAAGCTAAGCATTGAGGATTCTAAGCATTGAGGATTCTTAGCATTGAGGATTCTAAGTATTGAGGATTCTAAGCATTGAGGAGTCTAAGCATTGAGGATGCTAAGCATTGAGGATTCTAATCATTGAGGATTCTAAGCTAGGCATTGAGGATTCTAAGCATTGAGGATGCTAAGCATTGAGGATTCTAAGCTAAGCATTGAGGATTCTAAGCATTGAGGATTCTAAGCATTGAGGATTCTAAGCTAGGCATTGAGGATTCTAAGCATTGAGGATTCTAAGCATTGAGGATTCTAAGCATTGAGGATTCTAGGCATTGAGGATTCTAAGCATTGAGGATTCTAAGCTAAGCATTGAGGATTCTAAGCATTGAGGATTGTTAGCATTGAGGATTCTAAGAATTGAGGATTCTAAGCATTGAGGATTCTAAGCATTGAGGATTCTAAGCATTGAGGATGCTAAGCATTGAGGATGCTAAGCATTGAGGATGCTAAGCATTGAGGATTCTAAGCTAAGCATTGAGGATTCTAAGCATTGAGGATTCTAAGCATTGAGGATTCTAAGCTAGGCATTGAGGATTCTAAGCATTGAGGATTCTAAGCATTGAGGATTCTAAGCATTGAGGATTCTAGGCATTGAGGATTCTAAGCATTGAGGATTCTAAGCTAAGCATTGAGGATTCTAAGCATTGAGGATTGTTAGCATTGAGGATTCTAAGAATTGAGGATTCTAAGCATTGAGGAGTCTAAGCATTGAGGATTCTAAGCATTGAGGATTCTAATCATTGAGGATTCTAATCTAGGCATTGAGGATTCTAAGCATTGAGGATGCTAAGCATTGAGGATTCTAAGCTAAGCATTGAGGATTCTAAGCATTGAGGATTCTAAGCATTGAGGATTCTAAGCTAGGCATTGAGGATTCTAAGCATTGAGGATTCTAAGCATTAAGGATGCTAAGCATTGAGGATGCTAAGCATTGAGGATTCTTAGCATTGAGGTTTCTAAGGTAAGCACTGAGGATTCTAAGCATTGAGGATTCTTAGCATTGAGGATTCTAAGCATTGAGGATTCTAAGCATTGAGGAGTCTAAGCATTGAGGATTCTAAGCATTGAGGATTCTAATCATTGAGGATTCTAAGCTAGGCATTGAGGATTCTAAGCATTGAGGATGCTAAGCATTGAGGATTCTAAGCTAAGCATTGAGGATTCTAAGCATTGAGGATTCTAAGCATTGAGGATTCTAAGCTAAGCATAGAGCATACTAAGGATTGAGGATGCTAAGCAGTGAGGTTTCTAAGCATTGGGGATTCTACGCGTTGAGGATGCTAAGCACTGAGGTTTCTAAGCATTAAGGACTCTGTGCATTGAGGTTTCTAAGCATTGAAAATTCTAAGCATTGAGGATTCTAAGCATTGAGGATTCTAAGCTAGGCATTGACGATTCTAAGCATTGAGGATGCTAAGCATTGAAGATGCTAAGCATTGAGGATGCTAAGCAATGAGGATGCTAAGCACTGAGGATGATAAGCATTGAGAATTCTATGCTTTGAGGATGCTAAGTATTGAAGATGCTAAGCATTGAGGTTTCTATGCACCGAGGATTCTGAGGTTTGAGAAGTCTAAGCTAAGCAATGAGGATGCTAAGCATTGAGGATGCTAAGCATTGAGGATGCTAAGCATTGAGGATTCTAAGCATTGAGGATTCTAAGCTATGTAATGAGGATGCTAACCATTGAGGATTCTAAGTATTGAGGTTTCTAAGGTAAGCATTGAGGATGCGAACCATTGAGGATTCTAAGCATTTAGGATTCTAAGCCAAGCATTCAATTTTCTAATCTTTGAGGTTTCTAAGCATTAAGGCCTCTATGCATTGTGGTTTGTAAGCATTGAGGATCCTGAGCTTTGAGGATTCTAAGCTAAGCATTGAGGATGCTAAGCATTGAGGATTCTAAGCATTGAGGATTCTAAGCATTGAGGATTCTAAGCAGTGAGGATTCAAAGCATTGAGGTTTCTAAGGTAAGCATTGAGGATTCTAAGCATTGAGGATTCTATGCATTCAGGTTTCTATGCAGTGAGGATTCTAAGCTAAGCACTGAGGATGCTAAGTATTGAGGTTACTAAGCATTAGGGACTCTGTGCATTGCGGTTTCTAAGCATTGAGGATTCTAAGCATTGAGGATTCTAAGCATTGAGGATTCTTAGCTAGGCATTGAGGATTCTAAGCATTGAGGATTCTAAGACAAGCATTGAGTTTTCTAATCTTAGAGGTTTCTAAACATTAAGGCCTCTATGCACTGAGGTTTGTAAGCATTGAGGATGCTAAGCATTGAGGATGCTAAGCATTGAGGATTCTAAGCATTGAGGATGCTAAGCATTGAGCATTATAAGCTTTGATGATGCTAAGCATTGAGGTTTCTAAGCACCGTGGATTCTAAGCTAAGCAATGAGGATGCTAAGCATTGAGGATGCTAAGCATTGAGGATGCTAAGCATTGAGGATTCTAAGCTTTTTGGATTCTAAGATATGTAATGAGGATGCTAAGCATTGAGGATTCTAAGCATTGAGGATGCTAAGCATTGAGGATTCTAAGCATTGAGGATTCTAAGCTATGTAATGAAGATGCGAAGCATTGAGGATTCTAACTATTGAGGATTCTAATCTAGGCATTGAGGATTCTAAGCATTGAGGATTCTAAGCATTGAGGATTCTAAGCCAAGCATTGAATTTTCTAATCTTTGAGGTTAATAAGCATTAAGGACTCTATGCATTGAGGTTTGTAAGCATTGAGGATTCTAAGCAATGAGGTTTCAAACAATGAAATTTCTCAGCATTGACGTTTGTAAGCATTGAGGATTCTAAGCATTGAGTATTCTTAGCTAAGCATAGAGCAAACTAAGGATTCAGTATGCTAAGCATTGAGGTTTCTAGGCATTGGGGATTCTACGTGTTGAGGATGCTAAGCATTGAGGATTCTAAGCATTGAGGTTTCTAAGCAGTGAGGATTCTAAGCTAAGCACTGAGGATTCTAAGCATTGATGATGCTAAGCATTGAGGATGCTAAGCATTGAGGATTCTAAGCATTGAGGATTCTAAGCATTGAGGATTCTAAGCTATGCATTGAGGATTCTAAACATTGAGGATGTTAAGCATTGAGGATTCTAAGCATTGAGGTTTCTAAGCATTCAGGTTTCTAAGCAGTGAGGATTCTAAGCTAAGCACTGAGGATACTAAGTATTGAGGTTTCTAAGCATTAAGGACTCTGTGCATTGAGGATTCTAAGCATTGAGGATTCTAAGCATTGAGGATTCTAAGCATTGAGGATTCTAAGCGTTGAGGATTCTAAGCATTGAGGATTCTAATCATTGAGGATGCTAAGCATTGAGGTTTCTATGCACCGAGGATTCTGAGCTTTGAGGATTCTAAGCTAAGCAATGAGGATTCTAAGCAATGAGGATGCTAAGCATTGAGGATTCTAAGCATTGAGGATTCTAAGCATTGAGGATTCTAAGCAATGTAATGAGGATGCTAACCATTGAGGATGCTAAGTATTGAGGTTTCTAAGCATTAAGGACTCTGTGCATTGATGTTTCTAAGCATTGAGGATCCTCAGCTTTGAGGATTCTAAGCTAAGCATTGAGGATGCTAAGCATTGAGGATTCTAAGCATTGAGGATGCTAAGCATTGAGGATTCTAAGCATTGAGGATTCTAAGCATTGAGGATTCTAAGAATTGAGGATTCTAAGCTATGCCTTGAGGATTCTAAGCATTAAGGATGTTAAGCATTGAAAATTCTAAGCATTGTGTTTTCTAAGCTAAGCATTGAGGATTCTAAGCATTGAGGATTCTAAGCATTCAGGTTTCTAAGCAGTGAGGATTCTAAGCTAAGCAATGATGATGCTAAGTATTGAGGTTTCTAAGCATTAAGGACTCTGTGCATTGAGGTTTCTAAGCATTGAGGATTCTAAGCATTGAGGATTCTAAGCATTGAGGATTCTAAGCCAAGCATTGAGTTTCCTAATCTTTGAGGTTTCTAAACATTAAGGCCTCTATGCACTGAGGTTTGTAAGCTTTAGGGATGCTATGCATTGAGGTTTCAGAGCAATAAAATTTATAAGCAATGGGGATTCTACGCATTGAGGTTTCTAAGCAATGCATGGAGGATGCTAAGCATTGAGGTTCCTAAGCAGTGAGGATTCTGAGCTTTGAGGATTCTAAGCTAAGTAATGAGGATGCTAAGCAATGAGTATGCTAAGCATTGAGGATTCTAAGCATTGAGGATTCTAAGCATTGAGGATGCTAAGCATTGAGGATGCTAAGCATTGAGGATTCAAAGCATTGAGGACGCTAAGCATTGAGGACGCTAAGCATTGAGGACGCTAAGCATTGAGGATGCTAAGCATTGAGGATGCTAAGCATTGAGGATTCTAAGCATTGAGGATTCTAAGCATTGAGGATTCTAAGCTAAGCAATGAGGGTGCTAAGCAATGAGGATGCTAAGCCATGAGGATGCTAAGCATTGAGGATGCTAAGCATTGAGGATTCTAAGCAATGCATGGAGGATTCTAAGCATTGAGCATTGTAAGCATTGAGGATTCTAAAGCCAAGCATTGAGTTTTCTAATCTTTAAGGATTCTAAGCATTAAGGCCTCCATGCATTGAGGTTTGTAAGCATTTGGGATGCTAAGCAATGAGGTTTCAAACAATAAAATTTCTCATCATTGAGGTTTGTAAGCATTGAGGATTGTAAGCATTGAGGATTCTAAGCTAAGCATAGAGCATACTAAGGATTGAGGATGCTAAGCATTGAGGTTTCTAAGCAGTGAGGATTCTAAGCTAAGCACTGATGATGCGAAGTATTGAGGTTTCTAAGCATTGAGGATTCTAAGCATTGAGGATTCTAAGCATTGAGGATTCTAAGCATTGAGGTTTCTAAGCTAAGCATTGAGGATTCTAAGCATTGAGGATTCTAAGCATTGAGGATTTTAAGCATTGAGGATGCTAAGCATTGACGATGCTAAGCATTGACGATGCTAAGCATTGACGATGCTAAGCATTGAGGATTATAAGCTATGTAATGAGGATGCTAAGCATTGAGGATGCTAAGCATTGAGGATTCTCTGCATTGAGGATTCTAAGCTTTGAGGATTCTAAGCATTGAGGATTCTAAGCATTGATGTTTCTAAGTATCGAGGATTCTAAGCATTGAGGTTTATAAGCATTGAGGTTTCTAAGCATTGAGGATTCTAAGCATTGAGGATTCTAAGCATTGAGGATTCTAAGCATTGAGGATTCTAAGCTAAGCATTGAGGATTCTAAGCATTGAGGATTGTTAGCATTGAGGATTCTAAGAATTGAGGATTCTAAGCATTGAGGATTCTAAGCATTGAGGATTCTAAGCTAAGCATTGAGGATTCTAAGCATTGAGGATTGTTAGCATTGAGGATTCTAAGAATTGAGGATTCTAAGCATTGAGGATTCTAAGCATTGAGGATTCTAAGCATTGAAGATTCTAAGCTAAGCATTGAGGATTCTAAGCGTTGAGGATTCTAAGCATTGAGGATTCTAAGCTAGGCATTGAGGATTCTAAGCATTGAGGATTCTAAGCATTGAGGATTCTAAGCATTGAGGATTCTAGGCATTGAGGATTCTAAGCATTGAGGATTCTAAGCTAAGCATTGAGGATTCTAAGCATTGAGGATTGTTAGCATTGAGGATTCTAAGCATTGAGGATTCTAAGCATTGAGGATTCTAAGCATTGAGGATTCTAAGCTAAGCATTGAGGATTCTAAGCATTGAGGATTCTAAGCATTGAGGATTCTAAGCATTGAGGATTCTAAGCAAGGCATTGAGTATTCTAAGCTAGGCATTGAGGATTCTAAGCATTGAGGATTTTAAGCATTTAGGATTCTAAGCATTGAGGTTTCTAAGGTAAGCATTGAGGATTCTAAGCATTGAGGATTCTTAGCATTGAGGATTCTAAGCATTGAGGATTCTATGCATTGAGGAGTCTAAGCATTGAGGATTCTAAGCATTGAGGATTCTAATCATTGAGGATTCTAAGCATTGAGGATTCTAAGCATTGAGGATGCTAAGCATTGAGGATTCTAAGCTAAGCATTGAGGATTCTAAGCATTGAGGATTCTAAGAATTGAGGATTCTAAGCATTGAGGATTCTAAGCATTGAGGATGCTAAGGAATGAGGATGCTAAGCATTGAGGATTCTAAGCATTGAGGATGCTAAGCATTGAGGATTCTAAGCTTTGAGGATTCTAAGCATTGAGGATTCTAAGCATTGAGGATGCTAAGCATTGAGGATTCTAAGCATTGAGGATGCTAAGCATTGAGGATTCTAAGCTAAGCAGTGAGGATTCTAAGCAGTGAGGATTCTAAGCATTGAGGATTCTAAGCATTGAGGTGCTAAGCAATGAGGATGCTAAGCATTGAGGATTCTAAGCATTGAGGATGCTAAGCATTGAGGATGCTAAGAATTAAGGATTCTAATCTTTGAGGATTCTAAGCGTTGAGGATGCTAAGCGTTGAGGATGCTAAGCATTGAGGATGCTAAGCATTGAGGATTCTAAGCATTGAGGATTCTAAGCCAAGCATTGATTTTTCTAATCTTTGAGGTTTCTAAACATTAAGGCCTCTATGCATTGAGGTTTGTAAGCATTAGGGATGCTAAGCATTGAGGTTTCAGAGCAATAAAATTTCTAAGGAATGAAGATTCTACGCATTGAGGTTTCTAATCTATGCATTGAGGATTCTAAGCATTGAGGATTCTAAGCATTGAGGTTTCTAAGCAGTGAGGATTCTAAGCTAAGCACTGAGGATGCTAAGTATTGACGTTTCTAAGCATTAAGGACTCTGTGCATTGAGGTTTCTAAGCATTGGGGATTCTAAGCATTGAGGATTCTAAGCATTGAGGATTCTAAGCTAGGCATTGAGGATTCTAAGCATTGCGGATTCTAAGCATTGAGGATTCTAAGCATTGAGGATTCTAAGCAGTGAGGATTCTAAGCAGTGAGGATTCTAAGCAGTGAGGATTCTAAGCATTGAGGATTCTAAGCATTGAGGATGCTAAGCAATGAGGATGCTAAGCATTGAGGATTCTAAGCATTGAGGATGCTAAGCATTGAGGATGCTAAGAATTAAGGATTCTAAGCTTTGAGGATTCTAAGCGTTGAGGATGCTAAGCGTTGAGGATGCTAAGCATTTAGGATGCTAAGCATTGAGGATTCTAAGCATTGAGGATTCTAAGCATTGAGGATTCTAAGCCAAGCATTGATTTTTCTAATCTTTGAGGTTTCTAAACATTAAGGCCTCTATGCATTGAGGTTTGTAAGCATAAGGGTTGCTAAGCAATCGGGTTTCAGAGCAATAAAATTTCTAAGGAATGAGGATTATACGCATTGAGGATTCTAATCTATGCATTGAGGATTCTAAGCATTAAGGTTTCTAAGCTAAGCATTGAGGATTCTAAGCATTGAGGATTCTAAGCATTCAGGTTTCTAAGCAGTGAGGATTCTAAGCTAAGCACTGAGGATGCTAAGTATTGAGGTTTCTAAGCATTAAGGACTCTGTGCATTGAGGTTTCTAAGCATTGAGGATTCTAAGCATTGAGGATTCTAAGCATTGAGGATTCTAAGCATTGAGGATTCTAAGCATTGAGGATTCTAATCTAGGCATTGAGGATTCTAAGCATTGAGGATTCTAAGCATTGAGGATTCTAAGCATTGAGGTTTCTAAGCTAAGCATTGAGGATTGTAAGCACTGAGGATGCTAAGCATTGAGGATGCTAAGAATTGAGGATGCTAAGCATTGAGGATTCTAAGCATTGAGGATTCTAAGCATTGAGGATTCTAAGCATTGAGGATTCTAAGCTAGGCATTGAGGATTCTAAGCATTGAGGATTCTAAGCATTGAGGTTTCTAAGCTAAGCATTGAGGATTGTAAGCACTGAGGATGCTAAGCATTGAGGATGCTAAGCATTGAGGATGCTAAGCATTGAGGATGCTAAGCATTGAGGATTCTAATCTAAGCAATGAGTATGCTAAGTATTGAGGTTTCTAAGCATTAAGGACTCTGTGCATTGAGGTTCCTAAGCATTTGTGGATCCTGAGCTTTGAGGATTCTAAGCTAAGCATTGAGGATGCTAAGCATTGAGGATTCTAAGCATTGAGGATTCTAAGCATTGAGGATTCTAAGCTATGCATCGAGGATGCTAAGCATTGAGGATGCGAAGCATTGAGGATTCTAAGCTCAGCATTGAGGATTCTAAGCATTGAGGATTCTAAGCATTCAGGTTTCTAAGCAGTGAGGATTCTAAGCTAAGCACTGAGGATGCTGAGTATTGAGGTTTCTAAGCATTAAGGACTCTGTGCATTGAGGTTTCTAAGCATTGAGTATCCTGAGCTTTGAGGATTCTAAGCTAAGCATTGAGGATTCTAAGCATTGAGGATTCTAAGCCAAGCACTGAGTTTTCTAATCTTTGAGGTTTCTAAATATTAAGGACTCTATGCCTTGAGATTTGTAAGCATTAGGGATGCTAAGCATTGAGGTTTCATAGCAATAAAATTTCTAAGCAGTGAGGATTCTGCGCATTGAGGTTTCTAAGCATTGCATGGAGGATGCTAAGCATTGAGGTTCCTAAGCAGTGAGGATTCTGAGTTTTGAGGATTCTAAGCTAAGCAGTGAGGATTCTAAGCATTGAGGATGTTAAGCATTGAGGATTCTAAGCATTGTGGTTTCTAAGCTAAGCATTGCGGATTCTAAGCATTGAGGATTCTAAGCATTCAGGTTTCTAAGCAGTGAGGATTCTAAGCAGTGAGGATTCTAAGCATTGAGGATTCTAAGCATTGAGGATTCTAAGCATTGAGGATTCTAAGTATTGAGGATTCTATGCCAAGCATTGAGTATTCTAATTTTTGAGGTTTCTAATCATTAAGGCCTCTATGCACTGAGGATTCTAAGCATTGGGGATGCTAAGCATTGAGGTTTCAGAGCAATAAAATTTCTTAGCAATGAGGATTCTGCGCATTGAGGTTACTAAGCAATGCATGGAGGATGCTAAGCATTGAGGATTCTAAGGAGTGAGGATTCTGAGCTTTGAGGATTCGAAGCTAAGCAATGAGGATGCTAAGCAATGAGGATGCTAAGCAATGAGGATGCTAAGAATTGAGGATGCTAAGCATTGAGGATTCTAAGCATTGACGATTCTATGCTATGTAATTAGGATGCTAAGCATTGAGGATGCTAAGCATTGAGGATTCTAAGCATTGAGGATGCTAAGCATTGTGGATTCTAAGCATTGACGTTTCTAAGCTAGGCATTGAGGATGCGAAGCATTGAGGATTCTAACCATTGAGGATTCTAAGCTATGCATTGAGGATTCTAAGCATTGAGGATGCTAAGCATTGAGGATTCTATGTATTGAGGATTCTAACCATTGAGGATTCTAAGCATTGAGGATTCTATGTATTGAGGATTCTAAGCATTGAGGATTCTATGTATTGAGGATTCTAAGCATTGAGGATTCTAAGCATTGAGGATTCTATGTATTGAGGATTCTAAGCATTAAGGACTCTAAGCATTGAGGTTTCTAAGCCTTAAGGTCTCTATGCATTGAGGTTCCTAAGCATTGAGGATTCTAAGCCTAGCATTGAGTTTTCTAATCTTTGACGTTTCTAAGCATTAAGGCCTTTATGCATTGAGGTTTGTAAGCATTAGGGATGCTAAGCAATGAGGTTTCTAAGCATTGGGGATTCTATGCATTGAGGATTCTAAGCACTGAGGATTCTAAGCATTGATGTTTCTAAGCAGTGAGGATTCTAAGCTAAGCACTGAGGATGCTAAGTATTGTGGTTTCTAAGCATTAATGACTCTGTGCATTGACGTTTCTAAACATTGACGATGTTAAGCATTGAGGATTCTAAGCATTGAGGATTCTAAGCATTGAGGATTCTAAGCATTGAGGATTCTAAGCATTGAGCATTATAAGCATTGAGGATGCTAAGCATTGAGGATTCTAAGCATTGAGGATTCTAAGCTAAGCATAGAGCATACTAAGGATTGAGGATGCTAAGCATTGAGGTTTCTAAGCATTGGGGATTCTACGCTTTGAGGATGCTAAGCACTGAGGATTCTAAGCATTCAGGTTTCTAAGCAGTGAGGATTCTAAGCTAAGCACTGAGGATGCTAAGTACTGAGGTTTCTAAGCATTGGGGATTCTACACTTTGAGGATGCTAAGCACTGAGGATTCTAAGCATTGAGGATTCTAAGCATTGAGGATTCTAAGCATTGAGGATTCTAAGCATTGAGGATTCTAAGCTAGGCATTGAGGATTCTAAGCATTGAGGGTTTTATGCATTGAGGAATCTAAGCATGGAGGATTCTAAGCTATGTAATGAGGATGCTAAGCATTGAGGATTCTATGTATTGAGGATTCTAAGCATTAAGGACTCTAAGCATTGAGGTTTCTAAGCTTTAAGGTCTCTATGCATTGAGGTTTCTAAGCATTGAGGATTCTAAGCCAAGCATTGAGTTTTCTAATCTTTGAGGTTTCTAAGCATTAAGGCCTTTATGCATTGAGGTTTGTAAGCATTAGGGATGCTAAGCATTGAGGTTTCAATGCAATAAAATTTCTCAGCGTTGAGGATTCTAAGCAATGAGGATTCTACGCATTGAGGTTTTCTAAGCAATGCATGGAGGATGCTAAGCATTGTGGATTCTAAGAATTGAGGATTCTAAGCTAAGCATAGAGCATACTAAGGAGTGAGGATTCTAAGCATTGAGGTTTCTAAGCAGTGAGGATTCTAAGCTAAGCACTGAGGATGCTAAGTATTGAGGTTTCTAAGCATTAAGGACTCTGTGCATTGAGGTTTCTAAGCACTGAGGATTCTAAGTATTGAGGATTCTAAGCAATGAGGATTCTAAGCATTGAGGATTCTAAGCATTGAGGATCATGAGCTTTGAGGATTCTAAGCTAAGCATTGAGGATGCTAAGCATTGAGGATTGTAAGCATTGAGGATTCTAAGCATTGAGGATTCTAAGCATTGAGGATTCTAAGCTTTGCATTGAGGATCCTAATCATTGAGGATGCTAAGCATTGAAGATTCTAAGCATTGAGGATTCTAAGCATTGAGGATTCTAAGCTAGGCACTGAGGATTCTAAGCATTGAGGATTCTAAGCATTGAGGATTCTAAGCAAAGCATTGAGGATGCTAAGCATTGAGGATGCTAAGCATTGAGGATGCTAAGCATTGAGGATTCTAAGCATTGAGGATGCTAAGCATTGAGGATGCTAAGCATTGAGGATTCTAAGCATTGAGGATGCTAAGCATTGAGGATGGTAAGCATTGAGGATGCTAAGCATTGAGGATTATAAGTATTGAGGATTATAAGCTTTGAGGATGCTAAGCATTGAGGTTTCTAAGCACCGAGGATTCTAAGCTAAGCAATGAGGATGCTAAGCATTGAGGATGCTAAGCATTGAGGATGCTAAGAATTGAGGATTCTAAGCATTGAGGATTCTAAGATATGTAATGGGATGCTAAGCATTGAGGATACTAAGCATTGACGATTCTAAGCATTGAGGATGCTAAGCATTGAGGATGCTAAGCATTGAGGATTCTAAGCATTGAGGATTCTAAGCTATGCATGGAGGATTCTAAGCATTCAGGTTTCTAAGCATTGAGAATTCTAAGCCAAGCATTGAGTTTTCTAATCTTTGAGGTTTCTAAGCATTAAGGCCTCTATGCATTGAGGTTTGTAAGCATTTGGGATGCTAAACAATGAGGTTTCAAACAATTAAATTTCTCAGCATTGAGGTTTCTAAGCACTGAGGACTCTAAGCATTGAGGATTCTAAACATTGAGGATTCTACGCATTGAGGATTCTAAGCTATGAATTGAGGATGTGAAGCATTGAGGATTCTAACTATTGAGGATTCTGTTTTAAGCATTGAGGATTCGAAGCATTAAGGATTCTAAGCACTGAGGATTATAAGCATTGAGGTTTCAAAGCAGTGAGTATTCTAAGCTAAGCACTGTGGATGCTAAGTATTGATGTTTCTAAGCATTAAGGACTCTGTGCATGGAGGTTTCTAAGCATTGAGGATTCTAAGCATTGAGGATTCTAAGCACTGAGGATTCTAAGCTGAGCGTTGAGGATTCTAAGCATTGAGAATTCTAAGCCAAGCATTGAGTTTTCTAATCTTTGAGGTTTCTAAGCATTAAGGCCTCTATTCATTGAGGTTTGTAAGCATTTGGGATGCTAAGCATTGAGGTTTCAAAGCAATGAAATTTCTCAGCATTGAGGATTCTAAGGAATGAGGATTCTAGGCATTGAGGTTTCTAAGAAATGCATGGAGGATGCTAAGCATTGAGGATTCTAAGCATTGAGGATTCTAAGCTAAGCATAGAGCATACTAAGGATTGAGGATGCTAAGCATTGAGGTTTCTAAGCATTGGGGATTCTACGCGTTGAGGATGCTAAGCACTGAGGATTTTAAGCATTGAGGTTTCTAAGCAGTGAGGATTCTAAGCTAAGCACTGAGGATGCTAAGTATTGAGGTTTCTAAGCATTAAGGACTCTATGCATTGAGGTTTCTAAGCATTCAGGATCCTGAGCTTTGAGGATTCTAAGCTAAGCATTGAGGATTCTAAGCATTGAGGATTCTAAGCATTGAGGATTCTAAGCATTGAGGATTCTAAGCTATGCATTGAGGATTCTAAGCATTTAGGACTTTAAGCATTGAAGTTTCTATGCAATAAGGTTTCTCAGCATTGAGGATTCTAAGAAATGACCATTCTACACATTGAAGATTTTACGCGTTGAGGTATCTAAGCTAAGCATTGAGGATGTGAAGCATTGAGGATTCTAACTATTGAGGATTCTATTTTAAGCATTGAGGATTCTAAGCATTGAGGATTCTAAGCTATGCATTGAGGATTCTAAGCATTGAGGAGTCTTAGCATTGAGGATTCTAAGGTATGCATTGAGGATTCTTAGCATTTAGTACTTTAAGCATTGAGGTTTCTAAGCAATAAGTTTTCTCAGCATTGAGGATTCTTAGAAATGAGCATTCTACACATTGAAGATTTTACACGTTTAGGTTTCTAAGCATTGAGGACTCTAAGGTATGCATTGAGGATGCTAAGCAATGAGGATGCTAAGCATTGTGGATTCTATGTATTGAGGATTCTATGCATTAAGGACTCTAAGCATTGAGGTTTCTAAGCTTTAAGGTCTCTATGCATTGAGGTTTCTAAGCATTGAGGATTCTAAGCCAAGCATTGAGTTTTCTAATCTTTGAGGTTTCTAAGCATTAAGGCCTCTATGCATTGAGGTTTCTAAGCATTAGGGATGCTAAGTATTGAGGTTTCCAAGCAATAAAATTTCTCAGCGTTGAGGATTCTAAGCTATGAGGATTCTAGGCATTGAGGTTTCTAAGCAGTGCATGGAGGATGCTAAGCATTTAGGATTCTAAGCATTGAGGATTCTAAGCTAAGCATAGAGCATACTAAGGATTGAGGATGCTAAGCATTGAGGTTTCTAAGCATTGGGGATTCTACGCATTGAGGATGCTAAGCACTGAAGATTATAAGCGTTGAGGTTTCTAAGCAGTGAGGATTCTAAGCTAAGCTCTGAGGATGCTTAGTATTGAGGTTTCTAAGCATTAAGGACTCATTGCATTGAGGTTTTTAAGCATTGAGGATCCTGAGCTTTGAGGATTCTAAGCTAAGCATTGAGGATGCTAAGCGTTGAGGATGCTAAGCATTCAGGATTCTAAGATATGCATTGAGAATTCTAAGCAATGAGGATTCTAAGTATTGACGATTCTAAGCTCTTATGTGAGGATGCAACACGTTGAGGTTTCTAAGCATTTAGGGCTCTTATCATTGAGGATTCTAAGCATTGAATATTCTACGTTGAGCATTTAGGTTTCTAAGCAATGAGGTTTCTAAGCATCGAGGATTCCAAGCATTGAGGTTTCTAAGCTTGGCATTGAGTATTCTAAGTATTGAGGTTTCTCAGTGTTGAGGATTCTAAGCAATGAGGATTGTATGCATTGAGGATTTTATGCATTTAGGGTTCTAAACTAAGCACTGAGGATTCTGAGCATTGAGGGTGCAAAGCGTTGAGGTTTCTAAGCATTGAGGTTACTAAAAATTAAGGTCTCTAAGCTATAAGGTTTCTAATCATTGAGGATACTAAGCATTGAGGTTACTAAAAATTAAGGACTCTATGCATTGAGTTTTTTATGCATTGTGGATGCTAAGCATTGAGGATTCTAAGCTTTGAGTATTATAAGCATTGTGGTTTCTAAGCATCGAGGAATCTAAGCTAAGCATTGAGGATGCTAAGGATTGAGGTTTCTAAGCATTGAGTGTTCTAAGGTTTGAGGATTTCAAGCTAAGCATTGCGGTTGGTAAGCATTGAGGTTTCTAGGCATTGAGGATTCTTAGCATTGAGGATGCTACGCATTGAGGATTCTAAGCATTGAGGATTCTAAGCATTGAGGATTCTAAGCTAGGCATTGAGGATTCTAAGCATTGAGGATGCTAATCATTGAGGATTCCCAGCATTGAGGATTCTAAGCTAAGCATGTAGGATTCTAAGTATTGAGGTTTCTCAGTGTTGAGGATTCTAAGCAATGAGGATTCTATGCATTGAGGATTTTATGCATTGAGGGTTCTAAACTAAGCACTGAGGATGCTGAGCATTGAGAGTGCAAAGCACTGAGGTTTCTAAGCATTTAGGTTACTAAAAATTAAGGTCTCTAAGCTATGAGGTTTCTAATCATTGAGGATACTAAGCATTGAGGTTTCTACGCATTAAGGACTCTATGCATTGAGTATTTTATGCATTGAGGATGCTAAGGATTGAGGTTTCTAAGCATTGAGTGTTCTAAGCTTTGAGGACTTTAAGCTAAGCATTGCGGTTGGTAAGCATTGAGGTTTCTAGGCATTGAGGATTCTATGCTTTGAGGATTCTTAGCATTGAGGATGCTATGCATTGAGGTTTCTGAGTATTTCAGATTCTGAGCATTGAGGATTCTAAGCTAAGCATTGAGGGTGCTAAGCAATGAGGATTCTCAGCATTGAGGATGCTAAGCACTGAGGATTCTCATCATTGAGGATTCTCAGCATTGAGGTTTCTAAGCATTAAGAACTTTAAGCATTGAGGATTCTAAGCATTGATCATTCTAAGCATTAAGGACTCTATGCATTGAGGTTTCTAAGCTTTAAGGGTGCTAAGCATTGAGGTTTCAAAGCAATAAGGTTTCTCAGCATTGAGGATTCTAAGCAATGAGGATTCTAAGCATTGAGGATTCTGCGCATTGAGGTTTCTAAGCTAAACATTGAGGATGCTGAGCATTGAGGATGCAAAGCATTGAGGATTCTAAGCATTGAAGTTTCTAAGCACTGAGGACTCTATGCTTTGAGGTTTCTAAGCATCGAGGTTTCTAAGCATTGAGGATTCTAAGCATTAAGGACTCTATGCATTGAGGTTTCTAAGCATTAAGGACTCTATGCATTGAGATTTTTAAGCATTGATGATGCTAAGCATTGAGGATTTTATGCTTTGAGAATGCAAAGCAATGAGCTCTCTAAGCATTGAGGATTCTAAGCATTGACGATTCTAAGCACTGAGGATTCTAAGCATTGAAGATTCTAAACTAAGCATTGAGGTTTCTAAGCAATGAGAATTCTAAGCAATGAGAATTCTAAGCTAAGCATTGAGGTTGCTTAACATTGAGTAAGCTAAGCATTGGGGTGTCTAAGCATTAAGGACTCTATGCATAGAGTTTTCTAAGCATTGAGGATTCTAAGCTGTGCATTGAGGATGCTAAGCATTGATGTTTATAAGCATTGAGGTTTCTAAGCATTGAGGTTTCTAAGCATTGAGGATTCTCTGTTAAGCATTGGAATTCTAAGCATTGAGGATTCTATGCATTGATTGTTCTAAGCCATTGAGGGATCTAAACATTGAGTGTTCTAAGCATTGAGGATTCTAAGTAAAGCATTGAGGCTTCTCATCATTGAGGATTCTTTGCAGACTTGTTTCCCTATCCTTCGCTATAGGTATGCTTTTGTTTCATCAGGTATTAGTTCACTTGGTTGTTTTTTAGTTGCATCATATGGAATATTAGTCAAATGTGTGTAGAATTTCCATCTGCCTTCAGAATTTGGGATTTTGGGATCTGCCCCAAAATGATTTATAGAACCTGACATTCTAATTTCTTGGAGTTAAGGGGCTGGGGGAATAACCCAGAAAAAGAATAACGAGAATATCCATCTTTAGTAGGATGTTAAACTGTACTATGTCTGGATGCTTTGTACATGTATTGGTCTCTGCAGTCATTTCTAATCATTCTGATTCATTGGTGAGTGAATTCATAAAACTCATCCACTAAGGGATGTTTCCAAGCAACTTGGAGCCTGGAATACCTTCACCCAGCTTTGATGGTAGAAAGCAGTTAACCAAGGTGATTTGTAACATTCACTTCTTTGCCATGAGGACCATTGATAACGCATATCGTGTAAGTGTATTTAAGGGAGGGTTATCTCTCTGATAATTCTGGAAAACAGCAGTGGGCCCTGTCAGACTAGGTAAGCTGCCTCTGCATTAAGATGTGTCTCTTTGAGTAGGATTTTGCCAAATGCAGGGTCAGGAAATAAGGAGGAGGTGGGGTAAATGGAGGAGCATAGTATTACATCGTGGAGTAACTGAAAATGTGACAACTTGGGGAAAGATTTTGGGTGGGGAGCAGAGGAAAGTGACCAACACAGGTTCTGCCTCAGAGCAGTCTCAAGTTTTCTGTGATCTCAGTATTTGAAGTTGTTTTTTTTTTTCCTTCTCCTTGAATATATTTGATGTACATCACACCATATCCTGTCTTTGTCAGACTTTGTTTAACTAGGCAGCCTTGGGCAGTTCAGATGTATCCAAGGCAGGATGCAGCCGTGATACACGCAGCAGAACTGCGTTTGATGCTCTTTTTTACACATCATTTGACTCTCAGAATATGCTGTAGAGGTCACACATAATGAAGTTGGGTGGGAATGTTGGCTTTCTTTGTTTATCTCTTATGTCCAGGGGGTAAACTTGAACCTTTGATCTGTGCAGCTCTCATGATAAAGTCATGTTGTATTTAGGAATAAGGGGGAGTGGAGGGAAGGCCTATGTTTTGTGGGCTCTGGCTTGGGGCTGATAGGATGAGAGGTATGCAGAGGCACAGCCAGAATCATTCCAGTCAAGACCTGGATCTAGGTTGAATTTGTCACACGCTCTTTATGATTCCCTTTGACTCCTAATGAAATCCCAGTCTTGTGTCATTTCAAAACCTTGTTCCCTTTCAAACGCTGTGGCCCAAATAGCAGCTTGACAATGCATAGAATTTTAACCCATGTCAGGGCATCTGGAAGTGCACTTCATTTCCCTTCTGTGCCTCTTTTTATGAGGCGAGACATTGATTTGTTAACGGGGTTTCATTCTTTTATTTCAGATTGATCTTTCCCCAACTGATGTCATGATTTCTAACTTCCAAATCAGATAAAATCAAGAGGAAGATCCCTGCAATAGGCAGGAGATTAAGCAACAAGTTAGCAGTACTGTAGGAACAAAGCTCTTATTTTCATGCATATATCCACAGTTAAAATGAATAAAGAGAAGGGAAGGTGGGAGGTGGTTGATACGTTAGATTTATTACTCAAAGGGTTTTTGCTCCATGTTTTGCAAGAGGCATCAGTGCCTTTAATCTCTCATCTCTGGTTTTGTTAGTGGCACGTTATATCCTGGCCATGTCAGAATGTAGCACAGAGTAATGAGACAAGATCTGTTGGATGGGGCTTTGTGTAGCACGAAAAGGTTCCTCTGCTCACTCTTTTTATTATTTACATTCCCAGTGAAGGTTACGTGTCATGTGGGCTTTGCAGAGATAAATGGGTAACCTGAGCTTTCTGGCAGCTTCCCCAGGACTTGGGGAGGATTCAGTGTAAGGACTGACTTGGGGATTTTGAAGCATCAAACTCAGTTCTGGGCCCTGAAGGAAACATAGAAGAACATGTGTCTCGGTGTCCTGAGGAGGTGCAGTGTAGCACAAGGTGGTATCAAGGGGCTCTGGACCAAAATTACACTTCAGAACAGTAGGTGTGTCCCAGAGCAGATCAGCAGCACTGGGGTGGCTTCATCAGCACTGCTGTTATGGGGCATAGTGAATCAAGAATGAAGTGTAGCAGCTCAGCTAAGTGCAGAAATCTTGACTATTGCCGGCCAGTTGGTGCCCGGAGATGTGATTTTGGCATTGCAAATATACCTGTCAGGAGGGGAGTGAAGCTTAGAAAGGGAGTTTTAAGTGGAATAGAGATGTTTCCCCACCTGGATCCTATGGATCCACTATTTCCTGGGGTTTAAAATCAGGACTCTCTAGAAGCTTTTGTCACGTTGAATGTTAGACAGAGGTTTATCAGTCTTGAGGAGAGCAGAATTCACATCTCTGCCAGTCTCACAGTATCCTCAATTAGCTGAATTGTGGCAAACCTTCCATTTCTGAGATGTGAAGACCCTTTCTTGTGGTTTCGTTTTCTCATAGAGTAACTGAAGAAAGAATCGCTCAATTAACATGCTGCATGCTTTCCCAATGTATAGAAGAGACAGGAGTTAAAGCCGTTTTCATCAGTTGCAAGGGAGCATGTTTTATTTTGCTTTGTGCTATTTACAGCTGTTGTCCATTAGGAGTCCTCAAGAGCCTCATTCTCAACTACAACAACACAGTCCCATAAGTTTAGCTCAGCAATGAGCCTGCAAAACAGCACTAAATCATGATGATGGGAGAAAGAAGAAAATGTTTGGAAATAGCAAAATGCAACTGATGCCTTTGTGAAAAGTAGTTTTTGCTTGTTGCTGTTTTAAAGCATTACTAAGGTAGACTGTAATGCACAGCATCTAGCTGGAGCTGAATAGAGGTTGTTTTCTAATATATATATGTTTTTGTAATAAAAAGTAAGCAGAACTCCTAGTATGTCTCTATTGGCTGAAGGGATCTTTTACAGTCCATTAGCGCCTTGGGCACTAATGTATACACAGCAGTGAAAATATACTAATCTCAGGGTAAGGTGCAAGAATGATAAAGGAAAAATAAAGATTAGTACACGGCTATTGAATAGCAGAGTTCTGGTTGCTTTACTGGACCACAGTATGATTGCTCTGTATGAATTCGAGTGGAGACTCTGGTCATGCCCATCAAATGCCTATGAATGGGAAGGGGTGAATGTGGGATTGTTTCCAGACCTGTCTACATCCTTGCAGAGGAGTTGGACCAAGTGACCTTTAAGGATCCTTTCCAACTCAAAAGGTTCTGTGATTCCACCTCTGTGTTTCACATTAATTGAGTAATGATTTGTAAAGCTGTTAGAAAACTGAAGGACTTTAGTACAGCTTTGGGAGCTGAGGACATAGAAGCATAACTTGCTAAATCAGCGTTTGCTTACAAGGATGCTCAGATGATACCTTTGATTGTTTTCTGTCCCTTTACTAGAGAGCCTGTGCTCTGACAGAGCTGCAAAAAACATCATGGCATCGTTGTGATTCCCTGTCAGATAGTGGCTTCCACTAAAGCAAATGTGTCAGGTTGATTTGTGACAGCAGCCTGAGATTGTGAACATTCACAGAAGGATAATTTTAAGACACATCATTGCTTTGTCCTTTTCTTTTATTCTCTATGCTTGGCAGGTGTCTACCTCTGTCTTCTTCCCTTGGCCCATCTGTGGATTTTGCTCAACACAGATGGGATTTTCAAACAATCTGCTGTCAAATTTGGTCTCTTCTGAGCATGTGTATACAGAGAGCTTTTGGAGACGTGTAACTAGGCCAAATGAGGGTGCTTTTTCATGGGAATGGCAAATAACGTATCTGATAGCAAGACAATTTTCTCTGCCAAATTGCTAGTCTGCTTTGCAACAAGGGTTCATTAGGCTCTGTCCATGAACTGTTTAGTAAGATTCTCTCTTAAAAAAAAAAAGTTGGCATCGTATCTCTGCAGCTTCTGTGCATAACATCTCCATGCCTTTGCTTTGTTTTACAGACAGTCGTCCTTATGTCTTTCTGATGGCCCGTGTTCATCCTGGTGAAAGCAACGCCAGCTGGGTGATGAAGGGGACCCTGGAGTTCCTTGTGAGCAGTGATCCCATTGCTGATCTCCTGAGGAAATGTTTCATTTTCAAGATTGTCCCCATGCTCAACCCTGATGGAGTCATCAATGGCAAGTGCGTTGTAGTAACATACTTATTGTGAATTTTCACTGGGTTTACCTGCAGGCTTTACTGCTGTATACTTAGCAGGCCTAGTCTTCAGTGTTTTGGGCCAGAATTCCTGTTGCCTTTTGCCTTGTGTTTTATTCATCCTGTGATCAGTCCTGTAAGGAGAATGTAAGTCCTGGATACAGCCCAGTGTGCTGTCTCGTGTGCATCAGATATTCATGGTTCTGTACTGTGTGGGGCCGTAAGGTGTCCCAACTGACTGGGTGAAGTATTAGCGATAGCAGACAAACTGAATCTTACTTGCTGAATGGAAAGTTATCTATTCTGCCAAATCAGCAGGGCAAACTTTATCTGCAAGCTGATATATCTGGGAATAACTGGCTTTAATTAATGCTTTATATAACCTGAATGGGGGAAAGATGTAAGGATCTATTAAATGCTCGTATCTTTATGGAAATGTTTCCGTATAATGAAACTCCCTCCTTCTCCTATCTCCTTTACTCTGTTTCCTCCCACATGCTTCTGAAGAGATTCCAAGTCTTTCTGAGCTTATGAATATACCAGTTTCTTTTTGCATTCTTCAGAGCTGCCTTTACATTGCTCCTACCCACATCATCACTACAACCATTCATCTGGTTTCAGGTCAGGTTGTGCTGATCCGGTGCTGAAGAAACAGGGTAAAGACCTTAAGCAAATCTTGAGCTTATTTGGTCCTAATCTAATTCCTTTCTGTTGTGGTCTGGGCTTCAGCAGAGGGCAGCTTGGAGTGTTCTTAGCCTCTGGTCTGCGACTATGAGCATAGTTTTTTGTGTTCCTGTTCTCCCCAGGACATGAGTGTGTTGTAGTTTAGGCTGTTCAGGGGAGCTGGATGCTGCCCCCGAGTATTGGAAGCTTCTGCTGGCACCAAATGTTTCCTTGATTCTTCCAGACAGCAGAAGCAAAAATGAAAGACTGTGGCTTTCTGTTTTTCCTTTCACTCTGCTTAATTAAAGTTTCCAGCAGATGGAGGGCTGGAGGGAATGTCTGACCTTTTTTCTCCAGCTGTCAGGAGTGAGCATAGCAGAGGAAGGGTCCTCAGGAGGGACAGTGTGGCTTTTGGTGACACCTGGAATGAAGGGTACTGTCTGAGCTCATATCACACAGGAACGTGTGGAGCTTCCACTGTAGTTCAACCTGGTGATGAGTAGGAAAGTTTGGTGTGGGATAGGAGCAGAGGTCCAAGGACTTGGCTATGGCTCTGTAGCTAAGCATGAAGCCTGGGGAAGGGAGAGAACCATTCCATCATGCTCCAATTTAAATGCTGTGCTGTGGGGCCTCCCATGGCTCTGTTGCTCTTGCTTCTTCCCATGTGCTTTTTCAGTGGACTGAGGTGTTCCTGCACAGAAAGAAAAGCTTCTTTTCTTGGCCTAGAGTTTATTGGCAGCTTTTTGGAGATGACTTTTAGTCCCTTGCTGCATGTGGAAGCACATGCAGGTTTCTTTGTCCATTAATGTTCTACTTCATCTAGGTTTAAGTGCTGTATTAAACTCTGTTGTCATTCAAATCACTGCCACAAAGGGAAGCTCTTTTTCCAGGAAAAGGGTCTGTAGGCCATTATTGACTGAGTAGCTGTAAACAGGTCCATACTACTTACTTTTAGGTCTCTGTAGCACATTTCAGGAAGCCACTTATTTGCCTTGAGATTTACAATCACGACTGAATGTGTCAAATCCACTGTTTATTTTGAATCATCACTCATTTCGAATCTTCATGCTTTGAAAGTGCATCTTCTGTACTACCCATCCATCCTTCTGTTATCTGGTATTAATCCTGCTCTAGTCTCGTTACCTCGGTATCTTTATATTTAAAAAAGGGTTGAATTCTTTTCTGTTGGCAGTTCTTTTGAAGCTCCTCACTCTCTCCCTCCTCCCCAGTCCTGTGTGCTGGGGTGTGCATAATGCTTCCCTGCCCGTCACAAAGATGAATGCCATCGCACGGTTACAAAGGATTTCTTCCAGCAGCCCAGCTGTGCCCCTTCCCCAGCTGACTCCCTGCTGCAGGCACAGCTCAGTGGAAGAGTGCTCATCCCAGCAGGATACCGTGCAATCACACTTCGAGAGCCTTGTGCAGCAACAAGACGATCAGGGCCTTGGTATTTGCTTTGGTTAATGTGATCTGAAAGTTGCATGCAGAGAATGTTCCTCTGTCACAGATATGATGGCAGTAATGTGATTATGCTCTGACTGTGTGTGGCTGAGCTAGGAAACAGCCTTCCCTTTCACTCCCTTTCACATCAGTCAGTACTATGAGGATTTATTCCTGTCTGTCAGTGATGGAGAGAGTTGAGTCCTGTTGCTGATGCTAAATGAAGGTAGTGGTGATGCAAGCATGTCTGTATGAGTAAGGCTGTCATCACATAAAAATAAAAATCACTACCCAATATCACATATAATTTGAGTTTGTTCAATCCAGAGAGTACTGATGAGCAGTTGTGTTCTGTGCGACTGTTCTCATGGAATCATTAAGGTTGGAAAAGAAGTCTGTCATCTGGTCCAACCGTCCGCCTACAACCAGTATTGCCCAGTAAACCGTGTCCTGAAGTACCACATCTCCATGTTTCTTTAAGGTCTCCAATGGATGGTGACTCCACCTCCCTGGGCAGCCTTTGCTCTGTCCTGAATAGCAGTCAGATGTAGGGTTTGTCAAATAAATTTCAGCTGATCTGGTAGTGGCTATATATTTTAATGTTAGACACTACTTTTTATTAAGTGCATCCTGTGTGTTGTCACACAGTAGTGTTTGACCACTGCTGGAAATGGGATGCTGCCTCTGATAGATGTATGGTCTGACCTGATATAGTTATTTGTGTGGTTTTTTTCTTCTTTACAAGTAAAAGTAGTCTTAATCTCCAAGAACGGTGCTATAAGATGGTCCAAAGTGACAGGCATTAAATTACTAAAGGGAAAGTGTCCTTGTAGGCTGATTATCTTGCGAAGGCTGTTCTGTGAAAACCCAAGGTATTGGTTGGTGTTCAGCTGACTGTTTTCTCTCATCCCTTTATCGTCTTTTTAAATTAAATCACGGATTAACAGGAAAGCTAGAGAAGGAATTCCATTCTACACAGCGGTGGAGAATCCATGAAGGAGCACAGCACTTTGATTAGGAAACTGCTGAGTTATACTGGGTGAGTGAGAGACCCGTGCTTTGTTCCTGGCTCTGCTGTTGATGAAGTATGTGACCTTGAGCATTTCCCCCTCCTTTTTTTTTCTTCCCCCTGAGTTTTCTTCCTGGGAGGATGAAATAATGACACACCACAACCTTCACACAGCTTGAAATGAGTGAAATATGTGTACCAGGAGCATTTTCTCTTCAATCTAGTTCTTCTGATTCATCCACTAAAACCAGGGTCAGGAAAGGAACTTGTAAAAGCTTATGACAGCACAAACAGTTCTGTTACAAAGAAATACCCAGCACTGTTGGCTGTTCACACTGTTCCACATAAGCTCATTACCACACAGTGGAGCAACAAGTTGCCTGTGCACCAACACTTCTCCATGCAGTTGTGTACCATCTTGTGACCTGCTTTTAGGCTGTCTTCTCTGTGCACATGCTACATACCCTTCTGTCAACAGCTTGTGTATGCAGCCATTCCTCAGTGTCTGCTCACACCTGCATATCTTCTGCACCCACGTACCTGGTGCTCCCATGTGTATGTTAGCAGTCACAACGTGGTAGTCAGCATTTTGTGGGGATTTTTTTGGCTGGACTTCTTCAGAGTCTGCAGTTTCATATAAATATTGCTATTTATTACCCCTGAATTTAGGGTTATTAAATTAGGTTATATCAGTATAACCTAATTTATATCACCATAAACAGCAATAATAAATAGTGCCAAATGCTAACGCGCAGTGCTTGCCAATCGTGCCTGTGTTTAATGAGTGCTTCCCCCCCACTTCCCAGAAGTATTAAATTAAAAATGATTCGGCCTTGCGATATGATTGATCAAACAAGAGGTGGAACTCCTAGATAAGTGCTTTTGTTTTAAAGAATATTTCATCTTCAGACTGCCCATGCACTGTCTATTATGAGCATCCACAGGTCTTGAACTGCCCAATCTCTCTCTTCCAAGTTCATGTCTCTCTCCTCCATTGCCACCTTCTTCCTTTTTCTTTACTCCCTTTCATGTTTCCTCTTTCTTCCCTTCTGTCTGCCCTTTTCTCGCTTTCCTTTCCCTACTGTTGAATCAAAGAAGCTTTTCAATGAGAGGAACTTGATGTGTTTTTGTAAATGAATTGAACCAATCAGTGGAGATGGGAGCCGGTGAGTCTATTTTGGTAAAGGAAGATTAATTTTTTTGGAAGCAGTGTGACTTCTTCGAAGGCATGGGGTAACCATAGTAGCTGTTAGGAAGAGGAAATCCTGATTTGCATTTTGGATTATAGCCATGGACTATTCTTTATCTGGTTTAAAAACACCCTGTTCCCTTCTGCACCTGCCTTCCCACAACACAGGCTGAGTAAGCTTTGCTGCTGCTTATAGGTAAGGCAGGTGAGCTGGGCTTTTTGTTTGTTTCTCTTTATTGATATTCACTCTCACTTTAGTCAGGCTGTTTGTTCCATCCTGTTTTACTTACAGGGCTTTGTTTATTGCGCCCTGGAATCCAGCAGAGAAAAGCTTTAACTCTGACAATTACAGAAATGGAGAGATAGAAACGTCCTCTGAAAGCCCTTTCAGAACACATTTCTATTGCATGCTCTCAGAAGGGAAACTATTAACTATTAATGTTTCCCACTTACTTTTTGAAACAAGGGCCTTTTTTTTTTTCTTTTCTTTTTTTTTTGAAGGATACTTGTAGGAAGAACAGAAGCAAGCTAGTTCTTCTACCCAAAAGCATTATCTGTGTATATAACTTCTATTTCCTCCTATATTATTGTGCACTCTCCTGCACTGAGACATTTTGTTCTCCACGTAGTCAGAGGCAGAGCTGGACATAGACAGCAAACAAGCTAAGGGCCGCACTTGAGGACTCACTTGATGACCCAGAACTGCATCCTTGAGGATTAAATCTTGAAGTAGAGGCACACAAAGCCATGTGGCTGTAGACATCCCTCCTACTCTCCCTTCCCTTCTCTTGTTTGCTTCTCTCTGATCAGAGGGTTAAAGAGGAGTTGAATTCTCAGAATCTAGTCTTGCATATCTAAATGGATGCCATGCACTTTGCAAGCACAATTTAAGGGGTCTCTCCAGATTAGCTGATGTGTGATGCGTGCATTTCTTTAAGGATAGTGCCAACGGTAGTTGGGTAGATGCGTGTGGAAGAACATTTTTGCATAAGATTCAGTCCTTACTCATTTAGAATGGCTGTGCTCTGAGCTCTGTGTTATAAGGTGGTCTATTTGCAAGCGCTGACTCGGGACCTCAGAGCAGATGAAAATGCCATGTCTGAGGAATGCTTGTACTGCATCTGGAATGTGGCTCAGGGAAGTGCTATGAACTGTGGGTGAACTTTCTTTGAGTGCAGTAGATGGTTCTTATCTAAGTGCTGCTCTCTTGCCTCTGGTGTTGCCTCAGCTGTCCCCATAAAGAGGACAGTGATCTTGCACTGGTGGTGAGGCATAACTGGTGAAAATGTGCTTCTTGTTGGCCATCACGGTCTTCTCAGCAGGCCGTCCTGAGAATTTTGGGTGCTTGTTCTTTAGTTCTAGTGAAGAGGGTCTAAGACCACTTATACTTCTTCAAGGCAAGCAGCCTTATTGTTCCTGATAGTCTCAGCAGATTCCCTATAGCAGAAGCCCATGATTTGGAAGGTTAGATCTATAGGATGTGAGGTAATGGCCTCAATTTGCACCAGGGTAGGTTCAGGTTGGATATTAGGCAAAATTTCTTTTTAGAAGGAATGGTGGTGTGTTGGAACAGCTGCCCAGGGAGGTGGTGGAGTCACTGTCCCTTGAGGTGTGCAGGAACCGTGGAGATGTGGCGCTGAGGGATGTCACTGGGCATGGTGGGGATGGGCTGATAGCTTGGCTAAATGGTCTTTCCAACCTTAATGAGTCTATGATGCTATGAAATCTGGCTAGTACATGAACAACATAAGATAAAATATGGGTATGTGATTCTTTAAGTCTTTGCAGCTTCTCCCTTGGTGGACCCAGAACCAGAGTCTGATCCTCCACCAAACTCTTCTCAGTACATCAGTATGCTGTGGGAGATGACCCTATTTCAGACAAAGCCTTTGCCCTGTGCTAACATGGCAGTCCATCCTTGGCTCTCCTATGGTAAACCTCTGTTGGCACGCAGCTACACCCCAGGACTCCTGACAGCACTTCTAATGCAGTATTGTTTATTCCTTCCTTTATCAGCTGGAGCTGTTGGGCTCCCCTGAGTTATTAGATCTATTCGCTCATTGTCAGTGTTTCCTCCTTTGTAAATATGTCCCCATATGTCTCTGCTCCTGAGGAATATGCTTTCTTTTCTATTTACTGCTTTTCCCAGGCACCCACCTCCTCATTGCTCTATCCACCCAGTGGCCCAATAACAGCCACAGAGATAAATAAGCAACATAACTCTTCCTAGCTATTGTTGTTATTGTTGTTGTTGCCGCCCTGCATAGTAATACATATAATAACAAGGAAACAAATCTTATTACTAAAGTAATTACAATAAATAAAAAGCTGAGAAGGGAGATGAAGGAAGGGTCTGTCAGGGGAGTGATTGCAGTAGGGGTTTTTAAAATTTAATTTACTCGAGATGTTCTTTGCTGCTTTATTGATACCCTGCTGAGGGGGCTGCGACTAATTAGCAACCAGCTGTTGTTCTAACACACCCTCACCTAATTTATTGTTTCGTCAAGTCTCTAAAATAGGAGTCTGTCTGCTATCGTTGTCTGTGGGACTCGGCACCAGTCTCATGTCAGCAGTTGGTTTTATTGCTTGGTGCTTCTGTTTTCTGAAAGCTGAGTAGCTGAGACTTTGGGTGCTTTGCTGCCTTTCCTTTTATTTTCCAGCACTTTCCATGCGCTTTCAGGAGGTCGGGCAGGAGAATACGCTCAGTCTCTTGAATTATAAGAGCTTGTCCCAGAGTCCAGAGGCCTGTTATTATAACAGGCCAACACAATGCTAGATTCTGGTAAATTGCCCAGAGGGCTGTGCCACTGTTTGTATGCCTTGGTAGAGACCAAAAAAGACCTCACAGAGGAGGTCTGGCATAGATAGGGCCAAGGGTTTCTTAATATGTAATGTCTATGATCTTGTTCTCTTGCTTGTCAATATCCTATGGAAGTGCTGTACTATTGTTTGCCTTTGGAGAAAATAGTATCATGTCTAAACATCCACAAAAACGAATTAGTTAATGGTCATTTTAAGAACAGGGGGGACCAAATGCATTGTCTCTTGTTTCTTTGGTCTTCCAGTCCCAAAAGCACGCACAGTGTTTGCTCTGAAACAGTAAAGGTTCCCCCCATGAGGTGCCTGCAGCTCCCTCGATGCTTTCATACCCAATCTGTTCAGATTAGTCAAGGTCACTTGGGAATTTCACTGCACTTGAAGATTACTTGATATGAGCTCAGTGATATTAATGTCTTGGACTACTAAACAATTCAGCTTTAAGCCTCAGAAATTATTCCATTTTATATGGCTACTACCTTGTATTTTCAAGGTAGCATGAATATTAGATATGAACACGATGTTCCGTGGGCTCAGAAAGGAATTATTTTTGTTCAGCATTCATGTCTAGTCTCCTGACTGACAACGGGAGTTCATAATCAGATGTCTGCGCTCCTTTGACAGTTCTAAGAGCCAGGAGGCTGATGTACAAAGCTAGCTTTTAGTAAAGTTAATGAGTTGATTGAATTATATTCTTATTTGCATTAGTTTGAGTGTGTATGATTATCTTTTGTTTGTTATTATGCTCATTTAAGTCCATTTGGTAATATATTATTCCCATAGCAATTGTGCCTGTGCTAGGCTCTGTGCAGACAGGCAAGGACCAGCTTGTCTCTTGTTAGGAGCTGATCCAATACTGGCACAGCGTGCTTTAGAATTGGCAAGAACAAAGAGGATACTGGGGTGCTGGCTAATGGATCTGTTGTGAAGGCTAATCCATTTTCTCATGATGTACTTTATGGAGGTGGAAGCTTTTGTAGTTACTGCTTTCCTTCACTGTTTCTTCTTAGGATGGGGGGGGAGAATCTCACTGCCGTGACTTCTTCAGCCACCCAGGGAAGATTTGTGAGGTTCAGTATCATCAGTGAAGGGACTGGAGAACGCTGTAAGATGAGGGATTTCTTTATGCTTTCTTGAAATTGTCAGGATGCACCTGCAAACCCTGAACCCAGTTCACCCCATAGTTAAACACTACAATGAGATGTCACACAGATACTAACGAACTTGGATTTTGCATCTGATTCCTGGTTGTGGTAGGCATGGAGTACCGACATAAATGCTGAATGTACTGGGTAGAAGCTCATGTCATGAGTGCAAGGGCTAGTTTTGATCACTTATCTCAAGACCAACTCATCTTACCCAAGTTAATGCCTTTTGGAAGCTACAGATTCAGACTTGGAGTTGTTATTCATGGGATGGGAAAAAAGTCCACAAAATGAAATTGTAAAAACTTCACTTTTATAGATGCAATGAAGAATGTCCAATACTTTACTGCAATATCCACACTACCTGGAAAGCTGAAATTGCCTGGGAATGAAGATTATTGTCTCTCATAATATACCTTCATATATTACTGTGTAATAAATCGAGCAGTATTTCTTTCACCCTGCAAACTGGACATCCCTGGAGTTCCAAGTGACATTTCAAATTTTATACGACCATTCAGTCCCTTTTAAGTATTAAAACACATCATTTTTTGTGATATATGCACAGAAGTTCTTTCTAAAAGCATATGAATAAAAAAACTTGGAGCTTAGTTATGCAAAGGTAGAGCTGCCTTACTGCATGTTGGCTTTTAAATGTCTCTGTTTAGTTAGCTCGGTATTTTAGCTACTACTGTTCTTTAACATCTCTGTTTCTGTGTTTCTTTTCCGCTCTTCCCTGCCCTCTGTTTCATTTGAATAACAGATTCAATTGAATAACAGCTGGCAAAGTACAGTGGTAGGAGAGCAGATATGTGACTGCCTTGGGTTGGAGAAATGGGCTGGCAATTGGAAAATGGTGTTTTAAAAAATGGGACAAAGAGGCATAACAACAAAAATAAGCTTCATCTGGAAGCCTGTATTTTCAAAATTGCTTGTTCAAAAATGCACCCACAGAGGACCAGCTGAGGTTGAATAGTTCACCTGTGTACATGGTTCATATGATTGCACATGCAATTAGGGTAATTACACGGGCAAATTTTACCCCAGTAGTTTGAGCAAATTGTCACCTTAATTTCTGAAACCAGCTGCATGTCCCAGGGAAGCAGCAAGAGAATGAAAAACAGAAAATTAAGTTGATGCTGGAATGACAAAGAGTGGGAAATCAAAACCTCTCCTGTGACCTGAAAGACAGCACTGCTGGGAGTCAGGGAAAAAAAAGTCAGCCACACTTCTAATGCTGTAAAGCGTTGGAGTCTTAAAGGGATAGAAAAATGAAGAGCTTTTTGAAGTCATCTGGCCCAGAATTTGAGCTGGAGGAAACAATATGAAACAAAAAGAAGAGGGTGAGATGGGCAGCAAAGGGGGCTTCAGTAATGATGACCTTGTGTCTGTATGCACTGTAGAACTACGAAGTTGGTATTTGAACACACCCCAGCTCGGTGATGTTGTGATCCTGTTAGGAACCTTCAGATTAGCACGGTGATACTTCATTGCATGGGAATAGTGATTATTTTGGCATTAAGTTGCTGTAGAGATCTTGCTGTGTTCAGAGCTCAGCCACTCTTCCTTGTACTGTTAGAACTGGCTTGTAAATTCCACAGGTGGATGTGTCCCTGTACGAGGTGCTTAAATATTCCATTACATTCGATAGAGCCTCTTCTGCGTTGTTTGCTTGAGGAAGTAGAGCACAGTGAGGAAGTGGTAGTGGACAATATAGTCTAGATCCTAAACCACCTTTTGGGTCGCTTTGATTTGTCTCCAAAAATGATAAGTACTTAAGGTATAGTTATTATAGTTGAAGAAGTCCTATTACTCCTACTCCTGTAAAGTTATTATGCAGTGACAACGTTCTGGGTGAGTACAGGGGTTCTTTCTATGTATATCACATGGCATCTCAGATGGTAATGTTTCTTTATCTCCCATATCTCTAATTTTTCTCCCCTACATGTTCAGAAGCTCAGCTTTTGATTAAAAAAAATCTATCCTCCATTTAAGGGGCACCTGGTCCCACTGAGCACCATCTAAAGCAAAACTTGCTTCCCAGGTCTATCTCTGGTCTGTGACGTTTCTACCAGTAGATAACAATGATAACAGTAATGTAAACTTTGAGGAACATTTTGCATATTCATTGTCTGGTAGTTTAAAGGCTTTTGTATTTTTTTTTAATGTAATTTAAAATATACATTAAAATTTTAAATTATATTAAAAAAAAAAAAAAGATTTAAAAAAAAGTGTCTATTTTTCTGTCATCCCCCAAATGGTTATGACACATAAGAGGATGTAAAGTGCAGAGCAGCTGAACAATCATAAACTATTTTAATACCACTTAAAAATGAGAAGAAGCAGGAAAAGAGGTTTGGGTATTAATGAAGTTTATTGCACTCGTCTGTCACTTCTACAGAGCATGATTGGGGTTTTAAATCCTTGCTCCAGTGACGTGGAAAAAAACGTGGTGGTCTTTCATCCAAGTCCCTTATAGATGTTATTCTGTCACAGAAATCTCTAGTACCACATTTGAGCTCACGGTGAATTCTATGCTCCAGTGGATGTAATGTTAAGCAAAGCAGTTCTGGATTATATTTGTGGTAGCAGAGCTGTAAAGCAGAGCCTGAAAGTGAAGTCAAGAGTTATAGGAGATTATGGCTGTTACATTTTATTTGAACTTTTTTAGGTGATTCAAGGTAAGCTCCTTGGATTTAGGCTGAGATATCTGGGGAGTCAAGGCTGGAAAGACAGGCCATACTCTGTGGGTTAAACCATTTGCAAGGAATACCCAAACCTCTTTCTAGTTGACCTGTTTAGTGTCTCACTATAAACATATATTAACATTCAGTGTAGAAAGCTCACTGCTGAAGGCAGCAGAGGGGTGACTGTTCCCCACCCCCTCCAAAACATGTCAGGGAAGAAAGCTTGCTTTGGAAGACCTCCATGCCTGGGTGATGCATTGCATGTTTTTGTGTGTGTGCTAGTTTTCAAGTGAAGAGCACCAAAGAACTGCACTAACTGAATTAGCTGTAATTTGTCTCTTTCTGTGATGTGCAGGTGAGGACACCCTTGAACTGTTCTAGTTCTCTGTCTATCTTTAGACTGATTCGAGCAGCACAGGATCTCATCAAGCATGTAGTCTGTTCAGAGGCAGTGGCTTTGAGCCTCCCAACTCATAATACTAATACAACTGGGAATCTAAATAAAAAGGAGAATGTTAAGAAAAAGTCTCTGTTGCTGTAAGCAGAAATAATCAGAATCAAGTCTATCTTTCCATTATGTGGTTTCTTACAGAAACAAAAGCCCAGCTCGGGGCTGTTACTTATAATGAACTGGTTTGGCCAGTGTTCGTGCCTTTCCCTTTTTTTTGTTGCCATGTGTCAATTCTGACTGTGTGTACTGCTATGACAGCAATTTATTTCTTATATCTTTTGTCCCAAAGGGTGTCAAAGAGCCATAACAAAACTGTATGTACTTTAATGTCAGGCATTGCTTAGTGTGCTACCTTTGGGCTGCTACAGAGTAGTTCTTTATAACCTCTGAACCTGTTGCCTATGAATACAGGACGTTGCTGGATTTAAGCCATCGGGCAAAAGTCACAGCAACTGGGTGTGCAGCAGTTATTGTGAGCTACAGAGTGACTGAAAGAAATCCCTTAGATGCAATCAGACAGTGTCCGTATTCTGTTTTTGTTTTCCCCCAGCATTTTATCCATCTTTGAGAAACACCTGGCAGCTCTGAAACCACAATTGTACTTGCATGATCTCAAGTGGAATGGCTGGTCCCTAAACAGCATGTGTCTACCAAGCACTATGTCTCCACAAACTACCTGCAGGGCATGGTTTCTTGCTTAAGCCTGATGTGAGCTTAAATAAGGAGTTTGCTTTGAGGTTTGCCAAGAAGCGTTCTTTGTGTGTAAATGTGTATGCAGCCATAGAGTAATGGAGACCATTTTGACACAGGCTATCAGGATTGAAAGGCTGCAGTTTTGCTTGGAGGTTACGTATACGTTTTTATATGCAATTAGTTAAGTTGGGGTTTAGGCATTTAAATGGCCATTTGTGCTCTCACTTTTGAATATTATGCTCATCCTTTGGGAATGAGCTTGTGCAAATTAGGCATGAAAATAAGCATACGTTTTGTGTGCTGTACTGTCAGCATTTTGCTGTATTTGGTAATAAACTCATATTGATTTATCAGGTTTTTTTTTCCCTCTCTTGATATTTCTGCTGTAATCTGAAGAATGTGAGCTGGTGGCTACAAAGCAGCAGTACAGCAGTGTTTTCCTTTTCCTAGTGACTGACTCCTTTAATTGTTCCTGTAGCATAAGCTCGTATTTCCATCTAACTCTTATTTAGGATACTCTCATGGTGAGTTGGAATTCATCCCTGCTTTGCCTTGTGGTTGAGTAGTGACCAAGACTTGCCCCTAGCTGATTTATCCTTCTTTTATCTTCTTTCCCTTCATACCCACACAAAAAAAGTCTGTCTGTGTACCGAACTGTGAAATACATGGGAATACAGAATTGATATTGTTGGTTCAGAGCTCCATCCTGGAAGCTTCAGAGAAAAAACTGCTTACAGGGGGATGAAGGCCTTTGAAGGGCTTATTAGTGACTTGGCCTATGGGCTTCCTGGGGGCTTGCTAGACTCTGCTGTATCACAACTTTAATGTCTCCACATAAAGTTATCTACTGTGAATACTTAATAAGGGGGATGAAAAGATCAGATCAGTTGATGAAAAGAACAGTTCGAGCTGATGCTAAGTTGCTGCCCCAAAACCTTGAGGATACTGAAATTTGCAATGAAATTTGGAACCTTTGAGTCAGCTGACTTATGATCCATTGTAGCATAATAATATACACTGTTGTTTAATATACCTTCCATGATTCTACTGTTAGAGTAGGCATCAAGACATGAGAGCAGCATTGTGAGTGCCACAAAGGGTAAGAATTTTGTCAGTTAATGTTCATTGAGGAAGAAATTAATCTTTGGTTCTTTCACATTAATAATCCTATTAAGGGTTGGCTTAATGAAGTTTTACTGACTAATTTTCGAGCTGTAATTTGCCTGTGATTCTTTTGAAAATTTTTTAATGAAATGGAAATTTACATAGACTGCACAACAATAACCTAATGAAGTGGCAAATCATATTTTAAAATCACTTGTGATTCCAAATGGCATCTTAATTCTTGGAATTGAAGACCATTCACACTGAGAGGTTCTGAATCATTGAAAGTAAGATGGAGCTTTTTCTAACCCAGGAAATGCTAACGAGTACAAAATGAGTCTGTGAAATGGTTCATGCAAGCTTGGACCAGTTCTGTGTGTTTCTGAAAGAAAATGAAATAGAGAAGATCTGAAAGGAAGCCCTCATCTTCTTGAATGAATGCTATGGAGAGTCTGTGCTTGGGTAGCACAAACATGATACTGTCAGTGAATGCAGCCAGTACCGAGATGGGGCTGCATTCCTACAGACTAATGGCAAAAGAGCCTGGATGGATCATGGTCTGATTGTCATCTCTTAACACTTGAGAGGGAGCGCAAAGAGTGATGAATGTATGTGAGTGTTACAGAGAGCAGAGCTGAGGCCCCAGCAGTGGCTCCAGTCTCCTCTTATGTTTTCACAAATCACCTGGGAACTGACTCAGTGAAATTTTTCATTATAGAGTGATTTCTGATTACTGTAGGTAGCCCAAAACAGGGCCTACTGGGTAATCTCTAGAGGCTTTCCTGGGTGTTTTAACTCCATTCCTTGCCCTTGAAGAGCTGAGATATGCCTCCATTAAGCAGCCGAGTTCAGGAGCTTATCTGCATTGCTTTAAGCTTTCTAGTTTCGCATCAGCCCATTAGAGAACCTCTTTCCTGGGTTGGAAAGGAGAAGGAATTCTTTAGATCTGCCAGTATTTTTCTAATACCTGATGCTCATAGGCTGCTCTTTTTACACTTTAAAATGTCACATTGGATTCCTGATGGAACTGGAGATTTTTATCTTCCTCTTTTCTGCCAGACCTGACATTTTTCTGGTTTTCTTCTACACTGAAGGCTTAATTTCTCACATGTGTGAGACAGAGTGAAAATTAAACAAACAAGCTGGCAGATAGATAGAATGGTTCTTCATGTCTGGAAAGCTGCAATGAGCTGTGACTTAGGAATTACAATGCTTCATATTCAAACTTTTCTTTTTGATGCATTGGGGTGGCACAAGAGCTGACAGTGACATATGGAGAAGGCCCTGTTAGGAGGATTGAGGCTGTTATGTGATAAATGACACAGTATGTCAAAGGACTTCTATTATCCATCATGCTGGCTTCCTCTGAACACGGTCTCATTGAAAAGAGAAGTAGCTGCACGTACAACTGGGGGATGCTGTAATAGGGTCAGTGGTATGCTCCAGAGAAAATAAGAAAGCTGGCAAGTACATGTTTGCGTGGGAATTGATGACTCTGGAGCTTTGAGTTCAGAATTTTCAAGTCAAATTTAATTCAAATATCTGAGGTATCCCCACTGTACATTTGTGTCAAGGATGAGCCCTACCTTCAAAAGAAGCTTTCTCAAAGCTCGCTCACGTATTCAGAAGGCTTCAAAAACCCACCAAGTTTTCAGTGTTGAGAAGCTAAGCTTTCTTAGGAAAAAAAAAGAAAGCTATTTATTATCAAGTTCTGGACTGATGGCATGATTCTGGCTGCTAATAAATCCCCAGAGTTCTCTTATTGCGTTTTTTTAACCTCTGTTGACTGCTTTGACTCTGAAATGCAGTGGAGTAAAAGTTGTGATCTGCGCTTTCCTATATGCAGGAGACATGTAAGTACTGTTGCCCTTATAAATACAAGGGATAAAAAGTACTGCTGAAGGAACAAGACTTTGTCTCTCGTGACCTGATACAGAAATATCCTCTGTAAGGCGCCTTCCACCCTTCTTGACCATACAAGTTAAGAATCAGAGCAGGCTTTCACAGCTCTGTGCCTCACACTGGTGGAGAGTCTGTCAACATTTTCCTCTCTCTCATCACCCTTAACCCAACAGTGCCTCCTTGTTTGTATAATCTATGTCAGAATGACGCACGAACTGGGGGCTGTTCAAGAGAAGCGAGGAATGTATGGCACGGCACAGGCACTCATCCTTTTCAACCTCCTTTAGACCATCTCTTTTTGCAGTACCCATAATAGCTGTTTTTTTCCCTGCTTGATTAATGGACCCTCAATAGCTATGTAGTCTATAAACCCAGACAAGACAAGTAGCCTGTCTCTTTTGATCCCTGCACCCTAATAGCCTGATTTGGACTCCGCTTAAGTGGTGTTTATGTGCCCACATGAGCGGTAGTAATTGGTGCAGAATATCAAATGTCACTATTTGACATTTCATTCGTAACAGTAGTATTTAAAGTAAAGGCTTTAACTTGATGATTCATCAGTAGCCAGTGTCAAATGATCTGGGACGGTCGGTATTTTAAAAGTGTCAATCAACAGATGGATCACTCTGGAGATAATTTAATCAGAGCCCATCAGTGAACTGGCCTTAAAAAACAATCCTTCAGGATTATTGTCACAGCCGTATTGTTTAGAAGATGAGAGCGGTGCTTGCTTGGGAGCAGGCTTGGTAGCAGAGTGGCTCCTTCCATAGCTCCTCTAACAAGCCTGTTTCCTGAGAGGATGGAGTTGCAACTTCCTCAGTTGACTCTGCCCTGTAGTTAAATACAGGACTTCAGGCTCTGTTGCTGTTGAGCTGAAAGCTCTGCTTCTTCAGAACAAAATCTGCAAAACACAAACCAGCCTAAATATATAGATAACTTCACCCCCTCCAACTCCTAGCACTGCTGTGCTCTGTTTTATTTGACAGTACAGCTTTTTCTTCACCAACTCTTCATGTGATGAGACGCTTATTTCAGCTGTTGACCCCTATCAGTGACCCCTCACTGGGAGATCAGGTGTAGAGAACCGGGCTATTATCTACCTTCCACTCCTGTGTTTCTAATCAAAGCAGCCGATTTTGCTAATGCATACAGCTGAAGTCACAGTGAGGAAGACCTGGCTGAGTACAGAGAAAAGAAGTGCTTGGAACGGTAGAGCAAGGGGTAAGAAATCCTAAGAGTAAGAAAAATCAAGCTGGGAGAAAAGATGAACAAGCAAAGCAGGGAGAAATGTTAAATTCAGTTTCATATAGAATGTACAGCCATGGCAATCAGTTCGTGGAGTGAGGCAGAGCATCACCCTCCATGCACCTGTCCATCCATGTTCCTTTAGCTTTCATACTCACTGAGGTGTCAGCAGCACGCAAGCGTTGTATTAGATTTTCAGTTTATATATTTAAGATAAAGCAGGTTAAAAAAATGAAATCCAGAGCGGATCTGAGAGGGTTTAGTCCAGGTGAAACACATACTGTGCTCTTCTGACCCATCCTCATTGCTTAGCATCCTCATTGCTTAGCTTAGAATCCTCAAAGCTCAGAATCCTCACTGCTTAGGAACCTCAATGCTTAGCATCCTCCATGCATTGCTTAGAAACCTCAATGCGCAGAATCCTCATTGCTTAGAAATTTTATTGCTCTGAAACCTCAATGCTTAGCATCCCTAATGCTTACAAACCTCAATGCATAGAGGCCTTAATGTTTAGAAACCTCAAATATTAGAAAACTCAATGCTTGGCTTAGAATCCTCAATGCTTAGAATCCTCAATGCTTAGCATCCTCAATGCTTAGCATCCTCAATGCTTAGAATCCTCACTGCTTAGAATCCTCACTGCTTAGAATCCTCACTGCTTAGCATACTCAATGCTTAGAATCCTCAATGCTTAGAATCCTCAATGCTTAGAATCCTCAATGCTAAAGCATCCTCAATGCTTAGAATCCTCAATGCTCAGAATCCTCAATGCTTAGCTTAGAAACCTCAATGCTTAGAATCCTCAATGCTTAGAATCCTCAATGCTTAGCATCCTCAATGCTTAGCATCCTCAATGCTTAGCATCCTCAATGCTTAGAATCCTCAATGCTTAGCATCCTCAATGCTTAGAATCCTCAATGCTAACAATCCTCAATGCTTAGAACCCTCACTGCTTAGAATCCTCACTGCTTAGAATCCTCAATGCTTAGAATCCTCAATGCTAAAGCATCCTCAATGCTTAGAATCCTCAATGCTTAGAATCCTCAATGCTTAGAATCCTCAATGCCTAGCTTAGAATCCTCAATGCTTAGAATCCTCAATGCTTAGAATCCTCAATGCTTAGAATCCTCAATGCTTAGCTTAGAATCCTCAATGCTTTGCTTAGAATCCTCAATGCTTAGAATCCTCAATGCTTAGAATCCTCAATGCATAGAAACCTCAATGCTTATAAACCTCAATGCTTAGAATCCTCAATACTTAGAAAACTCAATGCTTAGAATCCTCAATGCTTAGAATTCTCAAAGCTTAGAATCCTCAATGCATAGAATCCTCAATGCTTAGCATCCTCAATGCTTAGCATCCTCATTACATAGCTTAGAATCCTCAATGCTTAGCATCGTCAATGCTTAGCATCGTCAATGCTTAGCATCCTCAATGCTTAGCATCCTCAATGCTTAAAATCCTCAATGCTTAGAATCCTCAATGCTTAGAATCCTAAATGCTTAGAATCCTCAATGCTTAGAATCCTCAATGCTTAGCTTAGAAACCTCAATGCTTAGAATCCTCAATGCTTAGAATCCTCAATGCTTAGAATCCTCAACGCTTAGAAACCTCAATGCACAGAGTCCTTAATGCTTAGAAACCTCAATACTTCGCATCCTCAGTGGTTAGCTTAGAATCCTCACTGCTTAGAAACCTCAATGCTTAGCATCCTCAATCCTTAGTATGCTCTATGCTTAGCTTAGAATCCTCAGTGCTTACAATCCTCAATGCTTACAAACCTCAATGCTGAGAAATTTTATTGTTTGAAACCTCATTGCTTAGCATCCCAAATGCTTACAAACCTCAATGCATAGAGGCCTTAATGCTTAGAAACCTCAAAGATTAGAAAACTCAATGCTTAGCTTAGAATCCTCAATGCTTAGAATCCTCAATGCTTAGAATCCTCCATGCATAGCTTAGAATCCTCAATGCTTAGCATCCTCAATACTTAGCATCCTCAACGCATAGCATCCTCAATGCTTAGCTTAGAATCCTCAAAGCTCAGGATCCTCAATGCTTAAAAACCTCAATGCACAAGGTCCTTAATGCTTAGAAACCTCAATACTTAGCATCCTCAGAGCTTAGCTTAGAATCCTCACTGCATAGAAACCTCAACGCTTATAATCCTCAGTGCTTAGCATCCTCAATGCGTAGAATCCCCAATGCTTAGAAACCTCAATGCTTAGCATCCTCAAACCTTAGTATGCACTATCCTTAGCTTAGAATCCTCAATGCATAAAATCCTCAATGCTTAGCATCCTCCATGCACTGCTTAGAAACCTCAATGCCTAGAATCCTCATAGCTTAGAATCCTCAACGCTGAGAAATTTTATTCCTTGGAAACCTCAATGCTTAGCATCCCTAATGCTTACAAACCTCAATGCATAGAGGCCTTAATGCTTAGAAACCTCAAAGATTAGAAAACTCAATGCTTGGCTTAGAATCCTCAATGCTTAGAATCCTCAATGCTTAGAAACCTCCATGCATTGCTTAGAATCCTCAATAGTTAGAATCCTCAATACTTCGCATCCTCAATGCATAGCTTAGAAACCACAGTACTTAGAATCCTCAATGCTTAGCAGCCTCAATGCTTAGAATCCTCAATGCTTAGCATCCTCAATGCTTAGCATCCTCATTGCTTAGCTTAGAATCCTCAAAGCTCAGAATCCTCGGTGCTCAGAAACCACAATGCTTAGCATCCTCAATGCTTAGCAACCTCAATGATTAGAATCCTCAATGCTTAGCATCCTCAAAGCTTAGAATCCTCAAAGCTTATAATCCTCAATGCATAGCATCCTCAATCCTTAGCATCCTCATTGCTTAGAATCCTCATTGCTTAGAATCCTCAATGCTTAGAATCCTCAATGCTTAGAATCCTCAATGCTTAGAATCCTCAATGCTTAGCATCCTCAATGCTTAGCATCCTCAATGCTTAGCTTCCTCAATGCTTAGCATCCTCAATGCTTAGAATCCTCAATGCTTAGCTTAGAAACCTCAATGCTTAGAATCCTCAATGCTTAGAATCCTCAATGCCTAGCTTAGAATACTCAAAGCTTAGAATCCTCAATGCTTAGAATCCTCACTGCTTAGAATCCTCACTGATTAGAATCCTCACTGCTTAGAATCCTCACTGCTTAGAATCCTCACTGCTTTGAAACCTCAATGCACAGAGTCCTTAATGCTTAGAAACCTCAATACTTAGCATCCTCATTGCTTAGCTTAGAATCCTCACTGCTTAGAAACCTCAATGCTTAGAATCCTCAATGCGTAGAATCCTCAATGCTAAGCTTAGAAACCTCAATGCTTAGCATCCTCAATGCTTATCATCCTCAATGCTTAGCATTCTCAATGCATATCTTAGAATCCTCAAAGCTCAGGATCCTCAATGCTTAGAAACCTCAATGAACAGAGTCCTTAATGCTTAGAAACCTCAATACTTAGCATCCTCAGTGCTTAGATTAGAATCCTCACTGCTTAGAAACCTCAATGCTTAGAATCCTCTATGCTTAGAATCCTCCATGCATAGCTTAGAATCCTCAATGCTTAGAATCCTCAATGCTTAACATCCTCCATGCATTGCTTAGAATCCTCAATGCTTAGCATCCTCAATGCTTAGCATCCTCAATGCTTAGCATCCTCAATGCTTAGCATTCTCAATGCTTAGAATCCTCAATGCTTGGAATCCTCAATGCTTAGAATTTTCAATGCCTAGCTTAGAATCCTCAATGCTTAGCATCCTCATTGCTTAGAATCCTCAATGCTTAGAATCCTCAATGCTTAGAATCCTCAATGCTTAGAATCCTCAATGCTTAGAAACCTCCATGCATTGCTTAGAATCCTCAATAGTTAGAATCCTCAATACTTCGCATCCTCAATGCATAGCTTAGAAACCACAGTACTTAGAATCCTCAATGCTTAGCAGCCTCAATGCTTAGAATCCTCAATGCTTAGCATCCTCAATGCTTAGCATCCTCATTGCTTAGCTTAGAATCCTCAAAGCTCAGAATCCTCGGTGCTCAGAAACCTCAATGCTTAGCATCCTCAATGCTTAGCAACCTCAATGATTAGAATCCTCAATGCTTAGCATCCTCAAAGCTTAGTATCCTCAAAGCTTATAATCCTCAATGGATAGCATCCTCAATCCTTAGCATCCTCATTGCTTAGAATCCTCAATGCTTAGAAGCCTCAATGCTTAGAATACTCAATGCTTAGAATCCTCAATGCCTAGCTTAGAATCCTCAATGCTTAGAATCCTCAATGCTTAGAATCCTCAATGCTTAGCATCCTCAATGCTTAGCTTCCTCAATGCTTAGCTTCCTCAATGCTTAGCATCCTCAATGCTTAGAATCCTCAATGCTTAGCTTAGAAACCTCAATGCTTAGAATCCTCAATGCTTAGAATCCTCAATGCCTAGCTTAGAATACTCAAAGCTTAGAATCCTCAATGCTTAGAATCCTAACTGCTTAGAATCCTCACTGATTAGAATACTCACTGCTTAGAATCCTCACTGCTTAGAATCCTCACTGCTTTGAAACCTCAATGCACAGAGTCCTTAATGCTTAGAAACCTCAATACTTAGCATCCTCATTGCTTAGCTTAGAATCCTCACTGCTTAGAAACCTCAATGCTTAGAATCCTCAATGCTTAGAATCCTCAATGCAAAGCTTAGAATCCTCAATGCTTAGCATCCTCAATGCTTAGCATCCTCAATGCTTAGCATTCTCAATGCATATCTTAGAATCCTCAAAGCTCAGGATCCTCAATGCTTAGAAACCTCAATGCACAGAGTCCTTAATGCTTAGAAACCTCAATTCTTAGCATCCTCAGTGCTTAGCTTAGAATCCTCACTGCTTAGAAACCTCAATGCTTAGAATCCTCTATGCTTAGAATCCTCCATGCATAGCTTAGAATCCTCAATGCTTAGAATCCTCAATGCTTAACATCCTCCATGCATTGCTTAGAATCCTCAATGCTTAGCATCCTCAATGCTTAGCATCCTCAATGCTTAGCATCCTCAATGCTTAGCATTCTCAATGCTTAGAATCCTCAATGCTTAGAATCCTCATTGCTTAGAATCCTCAATGCCTAGCTTAGAATCCTCAGTGCTTATAATCCTCAATGCTTAGAATCCTCAATGCTTAGAATCCTCAATGCATAGCATCCTTAATGCTTAGCATCCTCATTGCTTAGCATCCTCATAACGTAGCTTAGAATCCTCAAAGCTCAGAATCCTCACTGCTTAGAAACCTCAATGCTTAGCATCCTCCATGCATTGCTTAGAAACCTCAATGCGCAGAATCCTCATTGCTTAAAAATTTTATTGCTCTGAAACCTCAATGCTTAGCAACCCTAATGCTTACATAACTCAATGCATAGAGGCCTTAATGTTTAGAAAAAAAGATTAGAAAACTCAATGCTAGGCTTAGAATCCTGAATGCTTGGAATCCTCAATGCTTAGCATCCTCAATGCTTAGCATCCTCAATGCTTAGAATCCTCAATGCTTAGAATCCTCAATGCTTAGCATCCTCAATGCTTAGCATCCTCAATGCTTAGAATCCTCAATGCTTAGAATCCTCAATGCTTAGAATCCTCCATGCATTGCTTAGAATCCTCAGTAGTTAGAATCCTCAATGCTTCGCATCTTCAATGCTTAGCTTAGTAACCTCAATACTTAGAATCCTCAATGCTTAGCATCCTCATTACATAGCTTAGAATCCTCAATGCTTAGGATACTCAATGCTTAGCATCCTCAATGCTTAGCATCCTCAATGCTTAGCATCATCATTGCTTAGCATTCTCATTGCTTAGCACAGAATCCTCAAAGCTCAGAATCCTCACAGCTTAGGAACCTCAATGCTTAGCATCCTCCATGCATTGCTTAGAAACCTCAATGCGCAGAATCCTCATTGCTTAGAAATTTTATTGCTCTGAAAGCTCAATGCTTAGGATCCCTAATGCTTACAAACCTCAATGCATAGAGGCCTTAATGTTTAGAAACATCAAAGATTAGAAAACTCAATGCTTGGCTTAGAATCCTCAATGCTTAGAATCCTCAATGCTTAGCATCCTCAATGCTTAGCATCCTCAATGCTTAGCATCCTCAAGGCTTGGCATCCTCAATGCTTAGAATCCTCATTGCTTAGAATCCTCTATGCCTAGCTTAGAATCCTCAATGCTTATAATCCTCAATGCTTAGAATCCTCTATGCCTAGCTTAGAATCCTCAATGCTTATAATCCTCAATGCTTAGAATCCTCAATGCTTAGAATCCTCAATGCTTAGAATCCTCAATGCTTAGAATCCTCTATGCCTAGCTTAGAATCCTCAATGCTTATAATCCTCAATGCTTAGAATCCTCAATGCTTAGAATCCTCAATGCTTAGCATCCTCAATGCTTAGCATCCTCAATGCTTAGAATCCTCACTGCTTAGAATCCTCAATGCTTAGAATCCTCGATGCTTAGAATCCTCAATGCTTTGAAACCTCAATGCACAGAGTCCTTAATGCATAGAAACCTCAACACTTAGCATCCTCAGTGCTTAGCTTAGAATCCTCACTGCTTAGAAACCTCAGTGCTTAGAATCCTCAGTGCTTAGAATCCTCAATGCTTAGCATCCTCAATCCTTAGTATGCTCTATGCTTAGCTTAGTATCCTCAATGCTTAGAATCCTCAATGCTTACAAACCTCAATGCTGAGAAATTTTATTGTTTGAAACCTCATTGCTTAGAATCCTCAATGCTTACAAACCTCAATGCATAGAGGCCTTAATGCTTAGAAACTTCAAAGATTAGAAAACTCAATGCTTGGCTTAGAATCCTCAATGCTTAGAATCCTCAATGCTTAGAATCCTCCATGCATTGCTTAGAATCCTCAATAGTTAGAATACTCAATGCTTCGCATCCTCAATGCTTAGCTTAGAAACCTCAATACTTAGAATCCTCAATGCTTAGCATCCTCATTACATAGTTTAGAATCGTCAATGCTTAGAATCCTCAATGCTTAGCATCCTCAATGCTTAGCATCCTCATTGCTTAGCATCCTCATTGCTTAGCATAGAATCCTCAAAGCTCAGAATCCTCGGTTCTTAGAAACCTCAATGCTTAGCATTTTCAATGATTAGCATCCTCAATGCTTAGAATCCGCAATGCTTAGAATCCTCAATGCTTAGAATCCTCAATGCTTAGCATCCTCAAAGCTTAGAATCCTCAATGCTTAGAATCCTCAATGCTTAGCATCCTCAATGCTTAGCATCCTCAATGCTTAGCATCATCAATGCTTAGAATCCTCAATGCTTAGCATCCTCAATGCTTAGCATCCTCAATGCTTAGCATCCTCAATGCTTAGAATCCTCAATGCTTAACTTAGAAAACTCAATGCTTAGAATCCTCAATGCTTAACATCCTCAATGTTTAGAATCCTCAATGCTTTGAATCCTCAATGCTTAGCATCCGCAATGCTTAGCATCCTCAATGCTTAGAATCCTCAATGCTTAACATCCTCAATGTTTAGAATCCTCAATGCATTGCTGAGAATCCTCAATGCTTAGAATCCTCAATGCTTAACATCCTAAATGCTTAGCATCCTCAATGCTTAGAATCCTCAATGCATATCTTAGAATCCTCAAAGCTCAGGATCCTCAATGCTTAGAAATCTCAATGCACAGAGTCCTTAATGCTTAGAAACCTCAATACATAGCATCCTCAGTGCTTAGCTTAGAATCCTCACTGCTTAGAAACCTCAATGCTTAGAATCCTTAGTGCTTAGCATGTTCAAAAGCGTAGAATCCCCAATGCTTAGAAACCTCAATGCTTAGCATCCTCAATCCTTAGTATGCTCTATGCGTAGCTTAGAATCATCAATGCTTCGAATCCTCAATGCTTACAAACCTCAATGCTGAGAAATTTTATTGTTTGAAACCTCATTTCTTAGCATCCCAAATGCTTACAAACCTCAATGCATAGAGGCCTTAATGCTTAGAATCTTCAAAGATTAGAAAACTCAATGCTTGGCTTAGAATCCTCAATGCTTAGAATCCTCCATGCATAGCTTAGAATCCTCATTGCATAGCATCCTCCATGCATTGCTTAAAATCCTCAATAGTTAGAATCCTCAATGCTTAGCATCCTCAATGCTTAGCATCCTCAATGCTTAGCATCCTCAATGCTTCGCTTAGAAACCTAAATGCTTAGAATCCTCAATGCTTAGAATCCTCATTGCTTAGAATCCTCACTGCTTAGAATCCTCACTGCTTAGAATCCTCAATGCTTAGAATCCTCAATGCTTAACATCCTCAATGTTTAGAATCCTCAATGCATAGCTGAGAATCCTCAATGCTTAGAATCCTCAATGCTTAGCATCCTCAATGCTTAGCATCCTCAATGCTTAGCATCCTCATTGCTTCGCTTAGAAACCTCAATGCTTAGAATCCTCAATGCTTAGAATCCTCAATGCTTAGAATCCTCATTGCTTAGAATCCTCACTGCTTAGAATCCTCACTGCTTAGAATCCTCAATGCTTAGAATCCTCAATGCTTAGAATCCTCAATGCACAGAGTCCTTAATGCTTAGAAACCTCAATACTTAGCATCCTCAGTGCTTAGCTTAGAATCCTCACTGCTTAGAAAACTGAATGCTTAGAATCCTCAGTGCTAAGCTTAGAAACCTCAATGCTTAGCATCCTCAATGCTTAGCATCCTCAATCCTTAGCATCCTCAATGCATATCTTTGAATCCTCAAAGCTCAGGATCCTCAATGCTTAGAAACCTCAATGCACAGAGTCCTTAATGCTTAGAAACCTCAATACATAGAATCCTCGGTGCTTAGCATCCTCAACGCGAAGAATGCCCAATGCTTAGAAACCTCAATGCTTAGAATCCTCAATCCTTAGTATGCTCTATGCTTAGCTTAGAATCCTAATGCTTAGAATCCTCAATGCTTTGAATCCTCAATGATTAGAATCCTCAATGATTAGAAACCTTAATGCACAGAGTCCTTAATGCTTAGAAACCTCACTACGTAGCATCCTCAGTGCTTAGCTTAGAATCCTCACTGCTTAGAAACCTGAATGCTTAGAATCCTCAATGCTTAGCTTAGATACCTCAATGCTTAGAATCCTCAGTGCTTAGCATCCTCAACGCGTAGAATCCCCAGTGCTTAGAAACCTCAATGCTTAGCATCCTCAATCCTTAGTATGCTCTATGCTTCGCTTAGAATCCTCAATGCTTAGAATCCTCAATTCTAACAAACCTCAATGCTTAGAAATTTTATTGTTTGAAACCTCATTGCTTAGCATCCCAAATGCTTACAAACCTCAATGCATAGAGGCCTTAATGCTTAGAAACATCAAAGTTTAGAAAACTCAATGCGTGGCTTAGAATCCTCAATGCTTAGAATCCTCAATGCTTAGAATCCTCCATGCATAGCTTAGAATCCTCAATGCTTAGAATCCTCAATGCTTAGCTTAGAATCCACAATAGTTAGAATCCTCAATGCTTCGCATCCTCAATGCTTAGCTTAGAAATCTCAATGCTTAGAATCCTCAATACTTAGTATCCTCAATGCTTAGCATCCTCATTGCTTAGCATCCACATTGCTTAGCATCCTCATTGCTTAGCATCCTCATTGCTTAGCTTAGAATCCTCAAAGCTCAGAATCCTCACTGCTTAGGAACCTCAATGCTTAGCATCTTCCATGCATTGCTTAGAAACCTCAATGCGCAAGAATCCCCATTGCTTAGAAATTTTATTGCTCTGAAACCTCAATGCTTAGCATCCCTAAAGGTTACAAACCTCAGTGCATAGAGGCCTTAATGTTTAGAAACCTCAAAGATTAGAAAACTCAATGCTTAGCTTAGAATCCTCAATGCTTAGAATCCTCAATGCACAGAGTCCCTAATGCATAGAAACCTCAATACTTAGCATCCTCAGTGCTTAGCTTAGAATCCTCACTGCATAGAAACCTGAATGCATAGAATCCTCAATGCTTAGAATCCTCAATGCTTAACATCCTCAATGTTTAGAATCCTCAATGCCTAGGTTAGAATCCTCAATGCTTAGAATCCTCAATGCTTAGAATCCTCAATGCTTAGCATCCTCAATGCTTAGCTTAGAATCCTCAAAGCTCAGGATCCTCAATGCTTACAAACCTCAATGCATAGAGGCCTTAATGCTTAGAAACCTCAAAGATTAGAAAACTGAATGCTTTGCTTAGAATCCTCAATGCTTAGAATCCTCAATGCTTCGCATCCTCAATACTTACCTTAGAAACCTCAATACTTAGAATCCTCAATGCTTAACATCCTCAATGTTTAGAATCCTCAGTGCCTAGCTTAGAATCCTCAATGCTTAGAATCCTCAATGCTTAGAACCCTCAATGCTTAGCATCCTCAATGCTTAGCTTAGAATCCTCAAAGCTCAGGATCCTCAATGCTTATAAACCTCAATGCATAGAGGCCTTAATGCTTAGAAACCTCAAAGATTAGAAAACTGAATGCTTGGCTTAGAATCCTCAATGCTTAGAATCCTCAATGCTTCGCATCCTCAATGCTTAGCTTAGAAACCTCAGTACTTAGAATCCTCAATGCTTAGCATCCTCATTACATAGTTTAGAATCGTCAATGCTTAGAATCCTCAATGCTTAGCATCCTCAAAGCTTAGCATCCTCAATGCTTAGCATCCTCAATGCTTAGCATGCTCAATGCTTAGCATCCTCAATGCTTAGAATCCTCAATGCTTTGCTTAGAAACCTCAATGCTTAGAATCCTCAATGCTTAGAATCCTCAATGCTTAGAATCCTCCATGCATTGCGTAGAATCCTCAATAGTTAGAATCCTCAATGCTTCGCATCCTCAATGCTTAGCTTAGAAACCTCAATACTTAGAATCCTCAATGCTTAGCATCCTCATTACATAGCTTAGAATCCTCAATGCTTAGAATCCTCAATGCTTAGCATCCTCAAAGCTTAGAATCCTCAATTCTTAGCATCCTCAATGCTTAGCATCCTCAATGCTTAGCATCCTCAATGCTTAGCATCCTCAATGCTTAGAATCCTCAATGCTTAGCATCCTCAATGCTTAGCATCCTCAATGCTTAGAATCCTCAATGCTTAGCATCCTCAATGCTTAGAATCCTTAATGGTTAGCATCCTCAATGCTTAGCATCCTCAATGCTTAGCATCCTGAATGCTTTGCTTAGAATCCTCAATGCTTAGAATCCTCAATGATTAGCATCCTCCATGCCTCTCTTAGAATCCTCAATGCTTAGAATCCTCTATGCTTAGAATCCTCAATGCTTAGAATCCTCAATGCTTAGCATCCTCAATGCTTAGCATCCTCATTGCTTAGCATCCTCATTGCTTAGCTTAGAATCCTCAAAGCTCAGAATCCTCACTGCTTAGGAACCTCAATGCTTAGCATCCTCCATGCATTGCTTAGAATCCTCAATGCGTAGAATCCCCATTGCTTAGAAATTTTATTGCTCTGAAACCTCAATGCTTAGCATCCCTAATGCTTTCAAACCTCAGTGCATAGAGGCCTTAATGTTTAGAAACCTCAGAGATTAAAAAACTGAATGCTTGGCTTAGAATCCTCAGTCTTAGAATCCTCAATGCCTAGCTAAGAATCCTCAATGCTTAGAATCCTCAATGCTTAGAAACCTCAATGCACAGAGTCCTTAATGCTTAGAAACCTCAATACTTAGCATCCTCATTGCTTAGCTTAGAATCCTCACTGCATAGAAACCTGAATGCTTAGTATCCTCAATGCTTAGCATCCTCAATGCTTAGCTTAGAAACCTCAATGCTTAGAATCCTCAATGCTTAACATCCTCAATGATTAGAATCCTCAATGCATAGCTTAGAATCCTCAATGCTTAGAAGCCTCAATGCTTAGAATCCTCAATGCTTAGAATCCTCAATGCTTAGAATCCTCAATGCTTAGCATCCTCAATGCTGAGCTTAGAATCCTCAATGCTTAGAATCCTCAATGCTTACAAACCTCAATGCATAGAGGCCTTAATGCATAGAAACCTCAAAGATTAGAAAACTGAATGCTTGGCTTAGAATCCTCAATGCTTAGAATCCTCAATGCTTCGCATCCTCAATGCTTAGCTTAGAAGCCTCAATACTTAGAATCCTCAATGGTTAGAATCCTCATTACATAGCTTAGAATCCTCAATGCTTAGAATCCTCAATGCTTAGCATCCTCAATGCTTAGCATCCTCAATGCTTAGCATCCTCATTGCTTAGAATCCTCATTGCTTAGCTTAGAATCCTCAAAGTTCAGAATCCTCGGTGCATAGAAACCTCAATGCTTAGCATCCTCAAGTCTTAGCATCCTCAATGCTTAGAATCCTCAATGCTTAGCATCCTCAATGCTTAGAATCCTCAATGCTGAGAAACCTCAATGCACAGAGTCCTTAATGCTTAGATACCTCAAAGCTTAGCATCCTCAATGCTTAGCATCCTCAATGCTTAGCATCCTCAATGCTTAGAATCCTCAATGTTTTGCTTAGAAACCTCAATGCTTAGAATCCTCAATGCTTAGAATCCTCAATGCTTAGAATCCTCCATGCACTTCTTAGAATCCTTAATAGTTAGAATCCTCAATGCTTCGCATCCTCAATGCTTAGCTTAGAATCCTCAATACTTAGAATCCTCAATGCTTAGCATCCTCATTACATAGCTTAGAATCCTCAATGCTTAGAATCCTCAATGCTTAGCATCCTCAAAGCTTAGAATCCTCAATGCTTAGCATCCTCAATGCTTAGCATCCTCAATGCTTAGCATCCTCAATGCTTAGAATCCTCAATGCTTAGCATCCTCAATGCTTAGCATCCTCAATGCTTAGAATCCTCAATGCTTAGAATCCTCAATGCTTAGAAACCTCAATGCTTTGCTTAGAAACCTCAATGCTTAGAATCCTTAATGCTTAGAATCCTCAATGCCTAGCTTAGAATCCTCAATGCTTAGAATCCTCAATGCTTAGCATCCTCAATGCTTAGAATCCTCAATGCTTAGCATCCTCAATGCTTCGCTTTGAATCCTCAAAGCTCAGGATCCTCAATGCATAGAAACCTCAATGCACAGAGTTCTTAATGCTTAGAAACCTCAATACTTAGCATCCTCAGTGCTTAGCTTATAATCCTCACTGCTTAGAAACCTCAATGCTTAGAATCCTCAGTGCTTAGCATCCTCAACGCGTAGAATCCCCTATGCTTAGAAACCTCAATGCTTAGCATCCTCAATCCTTAGTATGCTCTAAGCTTAGCTTAGAATCCTCAATGCTTACAAACCTCAATGGTGAGAAATTTTATTGTTTGAAACCTCATTGCTTAGAATCCTCAATGCTTACAAACCTCAATGCATAGAGGCCTTTATGCTTAGAAACCTCAAAGATTAGAAAATTCAATGCTTGGCTTAGAATCCTCATAGCTTAGAATCCTCAATGCTTAGAATCCTCCATGCTTAGCATCCTCAATGCTTAGAATCCTCAATGCTTAGCATCCTCAATGCTTAGCATCCTCAATGATTAGAATCCTCAATGCTTAGCATCCTCAATTATTAGCATCCTAAATGCTTAGAATCCTCAATGCTTAGCATCCTCAATGCTTAGCATCCTCAATGCTTAGCATCCTCAATGCTTAGAATCCTCAATGCGTAGAATCCCCAATGCTTAGAAACCTCAATGCTTAGCATCCTCAATCCTTAGAATGCTCTATGCTTAGCTTAGAATCCTCAATGCTTAGAATCCTCAATGCTTAGCATCCTCAATGCTTAGCATCCACAATGCCTAGCTTAGAATCCTCAATGCTTAGAATCCTCAATGCTTAGAATCCTCAATGCTTAGAATCCTCAATGCTTAGGAACCTCAATGCACAGAGTCCTTAATGCTTAGAAACCTCAATACTTAGCATCCTCAGTGCTTAGCTTAGAATCCTCACTGCTTAGAAACTTCAATGTTTAGAATCCTCACTGCTTAGCAACCTCAATGCTTATAATCCTCAGTGCTTAGCATCCTCAATGCGTAGAATCCCCAATGCTTAGAAACCTCAATGCTTAGCATCCTCAATCCTTAGAATGCTCTATGCTTAGCTTAGAATCCTCAATGCTTAGAATCCTCAATGCTTAGCATCCTCAATGCTTAGCATCCCCATTACATAGCTTAGAATCCTCAATGCTTAGCATCCTCATTGCTTAGCATCCTCATTGCTTAGCTTCGAATCCTCAAAGCTCAGAATCCTCACTGCTTAGGAACCTCAATGCTTAGCATCCTCAATGCATTGCTTAGAAACCTCAATGCGTAGAATCCTCATTGCTTAGAAACTTTATTGCTCCGTAACCTCAATACTTAGCATCCCTAATGCTTACAAACCTCAGTGCATAGAGGCCTTAATGTTTAGAAACCTCAAAAATAAGAAAACTCAATGCTTGGCTCAGAATCCTCAATGCTTAGAATCCTCAATGCTTAGAATCCTCAATGCTTAGCATCCTCAATGCTTAGAATCCTCAATGCTTAGAATCCTCAATGCTTAGAATCCTCAATGCTTAGAAACCTCAATGCACAGAGTCCTTAATGCTTAGAAACCTCAATATTTAGCATCCTCAGTGCTTAGCTTAGAATCCTCACTGCTTAGAAACCTCAATGCTTAGAATCCTCAATGCTTAGCATCCTCAACGCGTAGAATCCCCAATACTTAGAAACCTCAATGCTTAGCATCCTCAATCCTTAGTATGCTCTATGCTTAGCTTAGAATCCTCAATGCTTAGAATCCTCAATGCTTACAAACCTCAATGCTGAGAAATTTTATTGTTTGCAACCTCATTGCTTAGCATCCCAAATGCTTACAAACCTCAATGCATAGAGGCCTTAATGCTTAGAAACCTCAAAGATTAGAAAACTCAATGCTTGGCTTAGAATCCTCAATGCTTAGAATCCTCAATGCTTAGAATCCTCCATGCATAGCTTAGAATCCTCAATGCTTAGAATCCTCAATGCTTAGAATCCTCAATGCTTAGCATCCTCCTTGCATTGCTTAGAATCCTCAATAGTTAGAATCCTCAATGCTTAGAATCCTCTATGGTTAGCATCCTCAATGCTTAGCATCCTCATTGCTTAGCATCCTCATTGCTTAGCATCCTCATTGCTTAGCTTAGAATCCTCAAAGCTCAGAATCCTCACTGCTTAGGAACCTCAATGCTTAGCATCCTCCATGCATTGCTTAGAAACCTCAATGCGCAGAATCCTCATTGCTTAGAAATTTTATTGCTCATAAACCTCAATGCTTAGCAACCCTAATGCTTACAAACCTCATTGCATAGAGGCCTTAATGTTTAGAAACAACAAAGATTAGAAAACTCAATGCTTGGCTTAGAATCCTCAATGCTTAGAATCCTCAATGCTTAGCATCCTCAATGCTTAGCATCCTCAATGCTTAGAATCCTCAAAGCTTAGCATCCTCAATGCTTAGCATCCTCAATGCTTAGCATCCTCAATGCTTAGCATCCTCAGTGCTTAGCTTAGAAACCTCAATGCTTAGAATCCTCAATGCTTAGAATCCTCAATGCTTAGAATCCTCAATGCTTAGAATGCTCAATGCACAGAATCCTTAATGCTTAGAAACCTCAATACTTAGCATCCTCAATGCTTAGCTTAGAATCCTCACTGCTTAGAAACCTGAATGCTTAGAATCCTCAATGCTTAGAATCCTCAATGCTAAGCTTAGAAACCTCAATGCTTAGCATCCTCAATGCTTAGAAACCTCAATGCTTAGCATCCTCAATGGTTAGAAACCTCAGTGCTTAGAATCCTCAATGCTTAGAATCCTCAATGCTTAGAAAGCTCAATGCACAGAGTCCTTAATGCTAAGAAACCTCAATACTTAGCATCCTCATTGCTTAGCTTAGAATCCTCACTGCTTAGAAACCTGAATGCTTAGAATCCTCAATGCTACGCTTAGAAACCTCAATGCTTAGCATCCTCAATGCTTAGCATCCTCAATCCTTAGCAACCTCAATTCATATCTTAGAATCCTCAAAGCTCAGCATCCTCAATGCTTTGAAACCTCAATGCACAGAGTCCTTAATGCTTAGAAACCTCAATACTTAGAATCCTCAGTGCTTAGCATCCTCAACACGTAGAATCCCCAATGCTTAGAAACCTCAATGCTTAGCATCCTCAATCCTTATTATGCTCTATCCTTAGCTTAGAATCCTCAATGCTTAGAATCCTCAATGCTTACAAACCTCAATGCTGAGAAATTTTATCGTTTGAAACCTCATTGCTTAGCATCCCAAATGCTTACAAACCTCAATGCATAGATGCCTTAATGCTTAGAAACCTCATAGATTAGAAAACTCAATGCTTGGCTTAGAATCCTCAATGCTTAGAATCCTCAATGCTTAGAATCTTCAATGCTTAGCATCCTCCATGCATTGCTTAGAATCCTCACTGGTTAGAATCCTCAATGCTTCGCATCCTCAATGCTTAGCTTAGAAACCTCAATGCTTAGAATCCTCAATGCTTAGAATCCTCAATGCTTACCTTAGAAACCTCAATGCTTAGAATCCTCAATGCTTAGAATCCTCAATGCACAGAGTCCTTAATGCTTAGAAACCTCAATACTTAGCATCCTCAGTGCTTAGCTTAGAATCCTCACTGCTTAGAAACCTGAATGCTTAGAATCCTCAATGCTTAGATTCCTCAATGCTTAGAATCCTCCATGCATTGCTTAGAATCCTCAATAGTTATAATCCTCAATGCTTCGCATCCTCAATGATTAGCTTAGAAACCTCAATACTTAGAATCCTCAATGCGTAGCATCCTCATTACATAGCTTAGAATCCTCAATGCTTAGAATCCTCAATGCTTAGCATCCTCAATGCTTAGCATCCTCAAAGCTTAGCATCCTCAATGCTTAGCATCCTCAAAGCTTAGCATCCTCAAAGCTTAGCATCCTCAGTGCTTAGCATCCTCAATGCTTAGCATCCTCAATCCTTAGAATCCTCAGTGCTTAGCATCCTCAACGCATAGAATGCCCAATGCTTAGAAACCTCACTGCTTAGCATCCTCAATCTATAGTATGCTCTATGCTTAGCTTAGAATCCTCAATGCTTAGAATCCTCAATGCTTACAAACCTCAATGCTGAGAAATTTTATTGTTTGCAACCTCATTGCTTAGCATCCCAAATGCTTACAAACCTCAATGCATAGAGGCCTTAATGCTTAGAAACCTCAAAGATTAGAAAATTCAATGCTTGGCTTAGAATCCTCATAGCTTAGAATCCTCAATGCTTAGAATCCTCCATGCATTGCTTAGAATCCTCAATAGTTAGAGTCCTCAATGCTTCGCATCCTCAATGCTTAGCATCCTGAATGCTTTGCTTAGAATCCTCAATGCTTAGAATCCTCAATGATTAGCATCCTCCATGCCTCTCTTAGAATCCTCAATGCTTAGAATCCTCTATGCTTAGAATCCTCAATGCTTAGAATCCTCAATGCTTAGCATCCTCAATGCTTAGCATCCTCATTGCTTAGCATCCTCATTGCTTAGCTTAGAATCCTCAAAGCTCAGAATCCTCACTGCTTAGGAACCTCAATGCTTAGCATCCTCCATGCATTGCTTAGAAACCTCAATGCGTAGAATCCCCATTGCTTAGAAATTTTATTGCTCTGAAACCTCAATGCTTAGCATCCCTAATGCTTTCAAACCTCAGTGCATAGAGGCCTTAATGTTTAGAAACCTCAAAGATTAAAAAACTCAATGCTTGGCTTAGAATCCTCAGTCTTAGAATCCTCAATGCCTAGCTAAGAATCCTCAATGCTTAGAATCCTCAATGCTTAGAAACCTCAATGCACAGAGTCCTTAATGCTTAGAAACCTCAATACTTAGCATCCTCATTGCTTAGCTTAGAATCCTCACTGCATAGAAACCTGAATGCTTAGTATCCTCAATGCTTAGCATCCTCAATGCTTAGCTTAGAAACCTCAATGCTTAGAATCCTCAATGCTTAACATCCTCAATGATTAGAATCCTCAATGCATAGCTTAGAATCCTCAATGCTTAGAAGCCTCAATGCTTAGAATCCTCAATGCTTAGAATCCTCAATGCTTAGAATCCTCAATGCTTAGCATCCTCAATGCTGAGCTTAGAATCCTCAATGCTTAGAATCCTCAATGCTTACAAACCTCAATGCATAGAGGCCTTAATGCATAGAAACCTCAAAGATTAGAAAACTGAATGCTTGGCTTAGAATCCTCAATGCTTAGAATCCTCAATGCTTCGCATCCTCAATGCTTAGCTTAGAAGCCTCAATACTTAGAATCCTCAATGGTTAGAATCCTCATTACATAGCTTAGAATCCTCAATGCTTAGAATCCTCAATGCTTAGAATCCTCAATGCTTAGCATCCTCAATTCTTAGCATCCTCAATGCTTAGAATCCTCAATGCTTAGCATCCTCAATGCTTAGAATCCTCAATGCTGAGAAACCTCAATGCACAGAGTCCTTAATGCTTAGATACCTCAAAGCTTAGCATCCTCAATGCTTAGCATCCTCAATGCTTAGCATCCTCAATGCTTAGAATCCTCAATGTTTTGCTTAGAAACCTCAATGCTTAGAATCCTCAATGCTTAGAATCCTCAATGCTTAGAATCCTCCATGCACTGCTTAGAATCCTTAATAGTTAGAATCCTCAATGCTTCGCATCCTCAATGCTTAGCTTAGAATCCTCAATACTTAGAATCCTCAATGCTTAGCATCCTCATTACATAGCTTAGAATCCTCAATGCTTAGAATCCTCAATGCTTAGCATCCTCAAAGCTTAGAATCCTCAATGCTTAGCATCCTCAATGCTTAGCATCCTCAATGCTTAGCATCCTCAATGCTTAGAATCCTCAATGCTTAGCATCCTCAATGCTTAGCATCCTCAATGCTTAGAATCCTCAATGCTTAGAATCCTCAATGCTTAGAAACCTCAATGCTTTGCTTAGAAACCTCAATGCTTAGAATCCTTAATGCTTAGAATCCTCAATGCCTAGCTTAGAATCCTCAATGCTTAGAATCCTCAATGCTTAGCATCCTCAATGCTTAGAATCCTCAATGCTTAGCATCCTCAATGCTTCGCTTTGAATCCTCAAAGCTCAGGATCCTCAATGCATAGAAACCTCAATGCACAGAGTCCTTAATGCTTAGAAACCTCAATACTTAGCATCCTCAGTGCTTAGCTTATAATCCTCACTGCTTAGAAACCTCAATGCTTAGAATCCTCAGTGCTTAGCATCCTCAACGCGTAGAATCCCCTATGCTTAGAAACCTCAATGCTTAGCATCCTCAATCCTTAGTATGCTCTAAGCTTAGCTTAGAATCCTCAATGCTTACAAACCTCAATGGTGAGAAATTTTATTGTTTGAAACCTCATTGCTTAGAATCCTCAATGCTTACAAACCTCAATGCATAGAGGCCTTTATGCTTAGAAACCTCAAAGATTAGAAAATTCAATGTTTGGCTTAGAATCCTCATAGCTTAGAATCCTCAATGCTTAGAATCCTCCATGCTTAGCATCCTCAATGCTTAGAATCCTCAATGCTTAGCATCCTCAATGCTTAGCATCCTCAATGATTAGAATCCTCAATGCTTAGCATCCTCAATTATTAGCATCCTAAATGCTTAGAATCCTCAATGCTTAGCATCCTCAATGCTTAGCATCCTCAATGCTTAGCATCCTCAATGCTTAGAATCCTCAATGCGTAGAATCCCCAATGCTTAGAAACCTCAATGCTTAGCATCCTCAATCCTTAGAATGCTCTATGCTTAGCTTAGAATCCTCAATGCTTAGAATCCTCAATGCTTAGCATCCTCAATGCTTAGCATCCACAATGCCTAGCTTAGAATCCTCAATGCTTAGAATCCTCAATGCTTAGAATCCTCAATGCTTAGAATCCTCAATGCTTAGGAACCTCAATGCACAGAGTCCTTAATGCTTAGAAACCTCAATACTTAGCATCCTCAGTGCTTAGCTTAGAATCCTCACTGCTTAGAAACTTCAATGTTTAGAATCCTCACTGCTTAGCAACCTCAATGCTTATAATCCTCAGTGCTTAGCATCCTCAATGCGTAGAATCCCCAATGCTTAGAAACCTCAATGCTTAGCATCCTCAATCCTTAGTATGCTCTATGCTTAGCTTAGAATCCTCAATGCTTAGAATCCTCAATGCTTAGCATCCTCAATGCTTAGCATCCCCATTACATAGCTTAGAATCCTCAATGCTTAGCATCCTCATTGCTTAGCATCCTCATTGCTTAGCTTCGAATCCTCAAAGCTCAGAATCCTCACTGCTTAGGAACCTCAATGCTTAGCATCCTCAATGCATTGCTTAGAAACCTCAATGCGTAGAATCCTCATTGCTTAGAAACTTTATTGCTCCGTAACCTCAATACTTAGCATCCCTAATGCTTACAAACCTCAGTGCATAGAGGCCTTAATGTTTAGAAACCTCAAAAATAAGAAAACTCAATGCTTGGCTCAGAATCCTCAATGCTTAGAATCCTCAATGCTTAGAATCCTCAATGCTTAGAATCCTCAATGCTTAGCATCCTCAATGCTTAGAATCCTCAATGCTTAGAATCCTCAATGCTTAGAATCCTCAATGCTTAGAAACCTCAATGCACAGAGTCCTTAATGCTTAGAAACCTCAATATTTAGCATCCTCAGTGCTTAGCTTAGAATCCTCACTGCTTAGAAACCTCAATGCTTAGAATCCTCAATGCTTAGCATCCTCAACGCGTAGAATCCCCAATACTTAGAAACCTCAATGCTTAGCATCCTCAATCCTTAGTATGCTCTATGCTTAGCTTAGAATCCTCAATGCTTAGAATCCTCAATGCTTACAAACCTCAATGCTGAGAAATTTTATTGTTTGCAACCTCATTGCTTAGCATCCCAAATGCTTACAAACCTCAATGCATAGAGGCCTTAATGCTTAGAAACCTCAAAGATTAGAAAACTCAATGCTTGGCTTAGAATCCTCAATGCTTAGAATCCTCAATGCTTAGAATCCTCCATGCATAGCTTAGAATCCTCAATGCTTAGAATCCTCAATGCTTAGAATCCTCAATGCTTAGCATCCTCCTTGCATTGCTTAGAATCCTCAATAGTTAGAATCCTCAATGCTTAGAATCCTCTATGGTTAGCATCCTCAATGCTTAGCATCCTCATTGCTTAGCATCCTCATTGCTTAGCATCCTCATTGCTTAGCTTAGAATCCTCAAAGCTCAGAATCCTCACTGCTTAGGAACCTCAATGCTTTGCATCCTCCATGCATTGCTTAGAAACCTCAATGCGCAGAATCCTCATTGCTTAGAAATTTTATTGCTCATAAACCTCAATGCTTAGCAACCCTAATGCTTACAAACCTCATTGCATAGAGGCCTTAATGTTTAGAAACAACAAAGATTAGAAAACTCAATGCTTGGCTTAGAATCCTCAATGCTTAGAATCCTCAATGCTTAGCATCCTCAATGCTTAGCATCCTCAATGCTTAGCATCCTCAATGCTTAGAATCCTCAAAGCTTAGCATCCTCATTGCTTAGCATCCTCAATGCTTAGCATCCTCAATGCTTAGCATCCTCAGTGCTTAGCTTAGAAACCTCAATGCTTAGAATCCTCAATGCTTAGAATCCTCAATGCTTAGAATCCTCAATGCTTAGAATGCTCAATGCACAGAATCCTTAATGCTTAGAAACCTCAATACTTAGCATCCTCAATGCTTAGCTTAGAATCCTCACTGCTTAGAAACCTGAATGCTTAGAATCCTCAATGCTTAGAATCCTCAATGCTAAGCTTAGAAACCTCAATGCTTAGCATCCTCAATGCTTAGAAACCTCAATGCTTAGCATCCTCAATGGTTAGAAACCTCAGTGCTTAGAATCCTCAATGCTTAGAATCCTCAATGCTTAGCATCCTCAATGCACAGAGTCCTTAATGCTAAGAAACCTCAATACTTAGCATCCTCATTGCTTAGCTTAGAATCCTCACTGCTTAGAAACCTGAATGCTTAGAATCCTCAATGCTACGCTTAGAAACCTCAATGCTTAGCATCCTCAATGCTTAGCATCCTCAATCCTTAGCAACCTCAATTCATATCTTAGAATCCTCAAAGCTCAGCATCCTCAATGCTTTGAAACCTCAATGCACAGAGTCCTTAATGCTTAGAAACCTCAATACTTAGAATCCTCAGTGCTTAGCATCCTCAACACGTAGAATCCCCAATGCTTAGAAACCTCAATGCTTAGCATCCTCAATCCTTATTATGCTCTATCCTTAGCTTAGAATCCTCAATGCTTAGAATCCTCAATGCTTACAAACCTCAATGCTGAGAAATTTTATCGTTTGAAACCTCATTGCTTAGCATCCCAAATGCTTACAAACCTCAATGCATAGAGGCCTTAATGCTTAGAAACCTCATAGATTAGAAAACTCAATGCTTGGCTTAGAATCCTCAATGCTTAGAATCCTCAATGCTTAGAATCTTCAATGCTTAGCATCCTCCATGCACTGCTTAGAATCCTCACTGGTTAGAATCCTCAATGCTTCGCATCCTCAATGCTTAGCTTAGAAACCTCAATGCTTAGAATCCTCAATGCTTAGAATCCTCAATGCTTACCTTAGAAACCTCAATGCTTAGAATCCTCAATGCTTAGAATCCTCAATGCACAGAGTCCTTAATGCTTAGAAACCTCAATACTTAGCATCCTCAGTGCTTAGCTTAGAATCCTCACTGCTTAGAAACCTGAATGCTTAGAATCCTCAATGCTTAGATTCCTCAATGCTTAGAATCCTCCATGCATTGCTTAGAATCCTCAATAGTTATAATCCTCAATGCTTCGCATCCTCAATGATTAGCTTAGAAACCTCAATACTTAGAATCCTCAATGCGTAGCATCCTCATTACATAGCTTAGAATCCTCAATGCTTAGAATCCTCAATGCTTAGAATCCTCCATGCATTGCTTAGAATCCTCAATAGTTATAATCCTCAATGCTTCGCATCCTCAATGATTAGCTTAGAAACCTCAATACTTAGAATCCTCAATGCGTAGCATCCTCATTACATAGCTTAGAATCCTCAATGCTTAGAATCCTCAATGCTTAGCATCCTCAATGCTTAGAATCCTCAATGCTTAGCATCCTCAATGCTTAGCATCCTCAAAGCTTAGCATCCTCAATGCTTAGAAACCTCAATGCTTTGCTTTAGAAACCTCAATGCTTAGAATCCTCAATGCTTAGAATCCTCAATGCCTAGCTTAGAATCCTCAATGCTTAGAATCCTCAATACTTAGAATCCTCATTGCTTAGCATCCTCAATGCTTAGCATCCTCAATGCTTAGCTTAGAAACCTCAATGCTTAGAATCCTCAATGCTTAGAAACCTCAATGCACAGAATCCTTAATGCTTAGAAACCTCAATACTTAGCATCCTAAGTGCTTAGCTTAGAATCCTCACTGCTTAGAAACCTGAATGCTTAGAATCCTCAATGCTTAGAATCCTCAATGCTTAGCTTAGAAACCTCAATGCTTAGAATTCTCAATGCTTAACATCCTCAATGTATAGAATCCTCAGTGCATAGCTTAGAATCCTCAATGCTTAGGATCCTCAATGCTTAGAATCCTCAATGCTTAGAATCCTCAATCCTTAGCATCCTCAATGCTTAGAATCCTCAATGCTTAGAATCCTCAATGCTTAGAATCCTCACTGCTTAGAAACCTGAATGCTTAGAATCCTCAATGCTTAGAATCCTCAATGCTTAGCATCCTCAATGCTTAGCATCCTCAATGCTTTGCATCCTCAATCCTTAGAATGCTCTATGCTTAGAATCCTCAATGCTTAGCATCCTCAATGCTTAGAATCCTCAATGCTTAGAATCCTCAATGCTTAGAATCCTCAATGCTTGGAATCCTCAATGCTTAGAATCCTCCTTGCATTGCTTAGAATCCTCAATAGTTAGAATCCTCAATGCTTCGCATCCTCAATGCTTAGCGTAGAAATCTCAATAATTAGAATCCTCAATGCTTAGCATCCTCATTACATAGCTTAGAATCCTCAATGCTTAGAATCCTCAATGCTTAGAATCCTCAATGCTTAGCATCCTCCATGCATTGCTTAGAATCCTCAATAGTTAGAATCCTCAATGCTTCGCATCCTCAATGCTTAGCTTAGAAACCTCAATGCTTAGAATCCTCAATGCTTAGCATCCTCAATGCTTAGCATCCTCAATGCTTAGCATCCTCATTGCTTAGCATCCTCATTGCTGAGCTTAGAATCCTCAAAGCTCTGAATCCTCTCTGCTTAGGAACCTCAATGCTTAGCATCCTCCATGCATTGCTTAGAAACCTCAATGCGTAGAATCCTCATTGCTTAGAAATTTTATTGCTCTGAAACCTCAATGCTTAGCATCCCTAATGCTTACAAACCTCAGTGCATAGAGGCCTTAATGTTTAGAAACAGCAAAGATTAGAAAACTCAATGCTTGGCTTAGAATCCTCAATGTTTAGAATCCTCAATGCATAGAATCCTCAATGCTTAGCATCCTCAATGCTTAGCATCCTCATTACATAGCTTAGAATCCTCAATGCTTAGAATCCTCAATGCTTAGCATCCTCAATGCTTGGAATCCTCAATGCTTAGAATCCTCAATGCTTAGTATCCTCAATGCATAGAAACCTCAATGCTTAGCATCCTCAATGCTTAGAAACCTCAATGCACAGAGTCCTTAATTCTTAGAAACCTCAATACTTAGGATCCTCAGTGCTTAGCTTAGAATCCTCAATGCTTAACATCCTCAATGTTTAGAATCCTCAATGCATAGCTTAGAATCCTCAATGCTTAGAATCCTCAATGCATAGCATTCTCATGGCTTAGCATCCTCAATGCTTAGCATCCTCAATGCTTAGCATCCTCAATGCATATCTTAGAATCCTCAAAGCTCAGTATCCTCAATGCTTAGAAACCTCAAGTCACAGAGTTCTTAATGCTTAGAAACCTCAATACTTAGCATCCTCATTGCTTAGCTTAGAATCCTCACTGCTTAGAAACCTCAATGCTTAGAATCCTCAGTGCTTAGCATCCTCAACGCGTAGAATCCTCAATGCTTAGCATCCTCCATGCATAGCTTAGAATCCTCAATGCTTAGAATCCTCAATGCTTAGCATCCTCAATGCTTAGAATCCTCAATGCTTCGCGTCCTCCATGCATAGATTAGAATCCTCAATGCTTAGAGTCCTCATTGCTTAGCATCCTCATTGCTTAGCATCCTCATTGCTGAGCTTCGAATCCTCAAAGCTCAGAATCCTCACTGCTTAGGAACCTCAATGATTAGCATCCTCCATGCATTGTTTAGAAACCTCAATGCGTAGAATCCTCAATGCTTAGAAACCTCAATGCCTAGCTTAGAATCCTCAATGCCTAGCTTAGAATCCTCAATGCCTAGAATCCTCAATGCTTAGAATTCTCAATGCTTAGAATCCTCAATGCTTAGAAACCTCAATGCACAGAGTCCTTAATGCTTAGTAACCTCAATACTTAGCATCCTCAGTGCTTAGCGTAGAATACTCACTGCTTAGAAACCTGAATGCTTAGAATCCTCAATGCTTAGATTCCTCGATGCTTAGAATCCTCAATGCTTAGCTTAGAAACCTCAATGCTTACAATCCTCAATGCTTAACATCCTCAATGCTTAACAACCTCAATGCTTAGAATCCTCAATGCTTAGCATCCTCAATACATATCTTAGAATCCTCAAAGCTCAGTATCCTCAATGCTTAGAAACCTCAATGCACAGAGTTCTTAATCCTTAGAAACCTCAATACATAGCATCCTCATTCCTTAGCTTAGAATCCTCAAAGCTCAGAATCCTCACTGCTTAGGAACCTCAATGCTTAGCATACTCCATGCATTGTTTAGAAACCTCAATGCGTAGAATCCTCATTGCTTAGAAATTTTATTGCTCTGAAACCTCAATTCTTAGCATCCCTAATGCTTACAAACCTCAGTGCATAGAGGCCTTAATGTTTAGAAACCTCAAATATTAGAAAACTCAGTGCTTGGCGTAGAATCCTCAATGCTTAGAATCCTCAATGCTTAGAATCCTCAATGCTTAGCATCCTCAATGCTTAGCATCCTCAATGCTTAGAATCCTCAATGCTTAGAATCCTCAATGCTTAGAATCCTCAATGCCTAGCTTAGAATCCTCAATGCCTAGCTTAGAATCCTTAATGCAAAGAATCCTCAATGCAAAGAATCCTCAATGCTTAGAATCCTCAATGCACAGAGTCCTTAATGCTTAGAAACCTCAATACATAGCATCCTCAGTGCTTAGCGTAGAATCCTCGCTGCTTAGAAACCAGAATGCTTAGAATCCTCAATGCTAAGATTCCTCGATGCTTAGAATCCTCAATGCTTAGCTTAGAAACCTCAATGCTTAGAATCCTCAATGCTTAACATCCTCAATGCTTACAATCCTCAATGCTTAGAATCCTCAATGCTTAGCATCCTCAATGCTTAGCATCCTCAATGCATAGCTTAGAATCCTCAAAGCTCAGGATCCTCAGTGCTTAGAAACCTCAATGCACAGAGTCCTTAATGCTTAGAAACCTCAATACTTCGCATCCTCAGTGCTTAGCTTAGAATCCTCACTGCTTAGAAACCTCAATGCTTAGAATCCTCAGTGCTTAGCATCCTCAATGCGTAGAATCCCCAATGCTTAGAAACCTCAATGCTTAGCATCCTCAATCCTTAGTATGCTCTATGCTTAGCTTAGAATCCTCAATGCTTAGAATCCTCAATGCTTACAAACCTCAATGCTGAGAAATATTATTGTTTGAAACCTCATTGCTTAGCATCCCAAATGCTTACAAACCTCAATGCATAGAGACCTTAATGCTTAGAAACCTCAAAGATTAGAAAACTCAATGCTTGGCTTAGAATCCTCAATGCTTAGAATCCTCAATGCTTACAATCCTCCATGCATAGTTTAGAATCCTCAATGCTTAGAATCCTCAATGCTTAGCATCCTCCATGCATTGCTTAGAATCCTCACTGGTTAGAATCCTCAATGCTTCGCATCCTCAATGCTTTGCTTAGAAACCTCAATGCTTAGAATCCTCAATGCCTGGCATCCTCAATGCTTAGCATCCTCAATGCTTAGCATCCTCATTGCTTAGCATCCTCCATGCATTGCTTAGAATCCGCAATAGTTAGAATCCTCAATGCTTCGTATCATCAATGCTTAGCTTAGAAACCGCAATGCTTAGAATCCTCAATGCTTAGAATCCTCAATGCTTACCTTAGAAACCTCAATGCTTAGAATCCTCACTGCTTAGAATCCTCAATGCTTAGAATCCTCAATGCACAGAGTCCTTAATGATTAGAAACCTCAATACTTAGCATCCTCAATGCTTAGAATCCTCAATGCTTAGAATCCTCAATGATTAGAATCCTCAATGCTAAGCTCAGAAATCTCAATCCTTAGCATCCTCAATGCATATCTTAGAATCCTCAAAGCTCAGGATCCTCAATGCTTAGAAACCTCAATGCACAGAGTCCTTAATGCTTAGAAACCTCAATACTTAGCATCCTCAGTGCTTTGCTTAGAATCCTCACTGCTTAGAAACCTGAATGCTTAGAATCCTCAATGCTTAGAATCCTCAATGCTTAGCTTAGAAACCTCAATGCTTAGAATCCTCAATGCTTAGAATCCTCAATGCTTAGAATCCTCAATGCATAGAATCCTCAATGCTTAGCATCCTCAATGCTTAGCTTAGAAACCTCAATGCACAGAGTCCTTAATGCTTAGAAACCTCAATGCACAGAGTCCTTAATGCTTAGAAACCTCAATAATTAGCATCCTCAGTGCTTAGCTTAGAATCCTCACTGCTTAGAAACCTGAATGCTTAGAATCCTCAATGCTTAGAATCCTCAATGCTTAGAATCCTCAATGCTTAGAATCCTCAATGCTTAGCATCCTCAATGCATAGCTTAGAATCCTCAAAGCTCAGGATCCTCAATGCTTAGAAACCTCAATGCACAGAGTCCTTAATGCTTAGAAACCTCAATACTTAGCATCCTCAGTGCTTAGCTTAGAATCCTTTGCTTAGAAACCTCAATGCTTAGAATCCTCAATGCTTAGAATCCTCAATGCATACAAACCTCAATGCTGAGAAATTTTATTGCTTGAAACCTCAATGCTTAGCATCCCAAATGCTTACAAACCTCAATGCATAGAGGCCTTAATGCATAGAAACCTCAATGATTAGAAAATTCAATGCTTGGCTTAGAATCCTCAATGCTTAGAATCCCCAATGCTTAGAATCCTCAATGCTTAGCATCCTCCATGCATTGCTTAGAATCCTCAATAGTTAGAATCCTCAATGCTTAGCATCCTCATTACATAGCTTAGAATCCTCAATGCTTAGCATCCTCAATGCTTAGAATCCTCAATGCTTAGAAACCTCAATGCTTAGAATCCTCTATGCTTATAATCCTCAATGCTTATAATCCTCAATGCTTAGAATCCTCAATGCTTAGAATCCTCAATGCTTAGCATCCTCAATGCTTAGAAACCTCAATGCTTAGAATCCACAATGCCTAGCTTAGAATCCTCAATGCTGAGAATACTCAATGCTTAGAATCCTCAATGCTTAGAATCCTCAATGCTTAGAAACCTCAATGCACAGAGTCCTTAATGCTTAGAAACCTCAATACTTAGCAACCTCAGTGCTTAGCGTAGAATCCTCACTGCTTAGAAACCTGAATGCTTAGAATCCTCAGTGCTTAGATTCCTCGATGCTTAGAATCCTCAATGCTTAGCTTAGAAACCTCAATGCTTAGAATCCTCAATGCTTAACATCCTCAATGGTTAGAATCCTCACTGCTTAGAATCCTCAATGCTTAGAATCCTCAATGCTTAGCATCCTCAATGCATAGCTTAGAATCCCCAAAGCTCAGGATCCTCAATGCTTAGTAACCTCAATGCACAGAGTCCTTAATGCTTAGAAACCTCAATGCTTATAATCCTCAGTGCTTAGCATCCTCAATGCGTAGAATCCCCAATGCTTAGAAACCTCAGTGCTTAGCATCCTCAATCCTTAGTATGCTCTATGCTTAGCTTAGAATCCTCAATGCTTAGAATCCTCAATGCTTAGCATCCTCATTGCTTAGCTTAGAATCCTCAAAGCTCAGAATCCTCACTGCTTAGGAACCTCAATGCTTAGCATCCTCCATGCATTGCTTAGAAACCTCAATGCGTAGAATCCTCAGTGCTTAGAAATTTTATTGCTCTGAAACCTCAATGCTTAGCATCCCTAATGCTTACAAACCTCAGTGCATAGAGGCCTTAATGTTTAGAAACAGCAAAGATTAGAAAACTCAATGCTTGGCTTAGAATCCTCAATGTTCAGAATCCTCAATGCATAGAATCCTCAATGCTTAGCATCCTCAATGCTTAGCATCCTCATTACATAGCTTAGAATCCTCAATGCTTAGAATCCTCAATGCTTAGCATCCTCAATGCTTGGAATCCTCAATGCTTAGAATCCTCAATGCTTAGTATCCTCAATGCTTAGAAACCTCAATGCTTAGCATCCTCAATGCTTAGAAACCTCAATGCACAGAGTCCTTAATTCATAGAAACCTCAATACTTAGCATCCTCAGTGCTTAGCTTAGAATCCTCAATGCTTAACATCCTCAATGTTTAGAATCCTCAATGCATAGCTTAGAATCCTCAATGCTTAGAATCCTCAATGCTTAGCATTCTCATTGCTCAGCATCCTCAATGCTTAGCATCCTCAATGCTTAGCATCCTCAATGCATATCTTAGAATCCTCAAAGCTCAGTATCCTCAATGCTTAGAAACCTCAATGCACAGAGTTCTTAATGCTTAGAAACCTCAATACTTAGCATCCTCATTGCTTAGCTTAGAATCCTCACTGCTTAGAAACCTCAATGCTTAGAATCCTCAGTGCTTAGCATCCTCAACGCGTAGAATCCTCAATGCTTAACATCCTCAATGCTTAGAATCCTCAATGCTTAGCATCCTCCATGCATAGCTTAGAATCCTAAATGCTTAGAGTCCTCATTACTTAGCATCCTCATTGCTTAGCATCCTCATTGCTGAGCTTCGAATCCTCAAAGCTCAGAATCCTAACTGCTTAGGAATCTCAATGCTTAGCATCCTCCATGCATTGTTTAGAAACCTCAATGCGTAGAATCCTCATTGCTTAGAAATTTTATTGCTCTGAAACCTCAATTCTTAGCATCCCTAATGCTTACAAACCTCAGTGCATAGAGGCCTTAATGTTTAGAAACCTCATAGATTAGAAAACTCAATGCTTGGCGTAGAATCCTCAATGCTTAGAATACTCAATGCTTAGAATCTTCAATGCTTAGCATCCTCAATGCTTAGCATCCTCAATGCTTAGAATCCTCAATGCCTAGAATCCTCAATGCTTAGAATCCTCAATGCCTAGCTTAGAATTCTCAATGCCTAGCTTAGAATCCTCAATGCAAAGAATCCTCAATGCTTAGAATCCTCAATGCTTAGAAACCTCAATGCACAGAGTCCTTAATGCTTAGAAACCTCAATACTTTGCATCCTCAGTGCTTAGCGTAGAATCCTCACTGCTTAGAAACCTGAATGCTTAGAATCCTCAATGCTTAGATTCCTCGATGCTTAGAATCCTCAATGCTTTGCTTAGAAACCTCAATGCTTAGAATCCTCAATGCTTAACATCCTCAATGCTTAGAATCCTCAATGCTTAGAATCCTCAATGCTTAGAATCCTAAATTATTAGAATCCTCAATGCTTAGAATCCTCAATGCTTAGGAACCTCAATGCACAGAGTCCTTAATGCTTAGAAACCTCAATACTTAGCATCCTCAGTGCTTAGCTTAGAATCCTCCCTGCTTTGAATCTTCAATGCTTAGAATCCTCACTGCTTAGAAACCTCAATGCTTATAATCCTCAGTGCTTAGCATCCTCAATGCGTAGAATCCCCAATGCTTAGAAACCTCAATGCTTAGCATCCTCAATCCTTAGTATGCTCTATGCTTAGCTTAGAATCCTCAATTCTTAGAATCCTCAATGCTTAGCTTCCTCAATGCTTAGCATCCCCATTACATAGCTTAGAATCCTCAATGCTTAGCATCCTCATTGCTTAGCATCCTCATTGCTTAGCTTCGAATCCTCAAAGCTCAGAATCCTCACTGCTTAGGAACCTCAATGCGTAGAATCCTCATTGCTTAGAAATTTTATTGCTCTGTAACCTCAATGCTTAGCATCCCTAATGCTTACAAACCTCAGAGCATAGAGGCCTTAATGTTTAGAAACCTCAAAGATAAGAAAACTCAATGCTTGGCTTAGAATCCTCAATGCTTAGAAACCTGAATGCTTAGAATCCTCAATGCTTAGATTCCTCGATGCTTAGAATCCTCAATGCTTAGCTTAGAAACCTCAATGCTTAGAATCCTCAATGTTTAACATCCTCAATGCTTAGAATCCTCAATGCTTAGAATCCTCAATGCTTAGAATCCTCAATGCTTAGAAACCTCAATGCACAGAGTCCTTAAAGCTTAGAAACCTCAATACTTAGCATCCTCAGTGCTTAGCTTAGGATCCTCACTGCTTAGAAACCTGAGTGCTTTGAACACTCAATGCTTAGAATCCTCAATGCTTAGCATCCTTAATGCTTAGCATCCTCAATGCTTAGCATCCTCAATGCACAGAGTCCTTAATGCTTAGAAACCTCAATACTTAGCATCCTCAGTGCTTAGCTTAGAATCCTCATTGCTTAGAAACCTGAATGCTTAGAATCCTCAATGCTTAGAATCCTCAATGCACAGAGTCCTTAATGCTTAGAAAACTCAATACTTAGCATCCTCAGTGCTTAGGTTAGAATCCTCACTGCTTAGAAACCTCAATGCTTAGAATCCTCAGTGCTTAGCATCCTCAATGCGTAGAATCCCCAATACTTAGAAACCTCAATCCATAGTATGCTCTATGCTTAGCTTAAAATCCTCAATGCTTAGAATCCTCAATGCTTAGCATCCTTAATGCTTAGCATCCTCAATGCTTAGCATCCCCAATGCTTAGCATCCACAATGCCTAGCTTAGAATCCTCAATGCTTAGAATCCTCAATGCTTAGAATCCTCAATGTTTAGGAACCTCAATGCACAGAATCCTTAATGCTTAGAAACCTCAATACTTAGCATCCTCAGTGCTTAGCTTAGAATCCTCCCTGCTTTGAATCTTCAATGCTTAGAATCCTCACTGCTTAGAAACCTCAATGCTTATAATCCTCAGTGCTTAGCATCCTCAATGCGTAGAATCCCCAATGCTTAGAAACCTCAATGCTTAGCATCCTCAATCCTTAGTATGCTCTATGCTTAGCTTAGAATCCTCAATTCTTAGAATCCTCAATGCTTAGCATCCTCAATGCTTAGCATCCCCATTACATAGCTTAGAATCCTCAATGCTTAGCATCCTCATTGCTTAGCATCCTCATTGCTTAGCTTCGAATCCTCAAAGCTCAGAATCCTCACTGCTTAGGAACCTCAATGCTTAGCATCCTCAAGCATTGCTTAGAAACCTCAATGCGTAGAATCCTCATTGCTTAGAAATTTTATTGCTCTGTAACCTCAATGCTTAGGATCCCTAATGCTTACAAACCTCAGAGCATAGAGGCCTTAATGTTTAGAAACCTCAAAGATAAGAAAACTCAATGCTTGGCTTAGAATCCTCAATGCTTAGAAACCTGAATGCTTAGAATCCTCAATGCTAAGCTTAGAAACCTCAATGCTTAGCATCCTCAATGCTTAGCATCCTCAATCCTTAGCATCCTCAATGCATATCTTAGAATCCTCAAAGCTCAGGATCCTCAATGCTTAGAAACCTCAATGCACAGAGTCCTTAATGCTTAGAAACCTCAATACTTAGAATCCTCAGTGCTTAGCATCCTCAACGCGTAGAATCCCCAATGCTTAGAAACCTCAATGTTAGCATCCTCAATCCTTAGTATGCTCTATGCTTAGATTAGAATCCTCAATGCTTAGAATCCTCAATGCTTACAAACCTCAACGCTGAGAAATTTTATTGTTTGAAACCTCATTGCTTAGCATCCCAAATGCTTACAAACCTCAATGCATAGAGGCCTTAATGCTTAGAAACCTCAAAGATTTGAAAACTCAATGCTTGGCTTAGAATCCTCAATGCTTAGAATCCTCAATGCTTAGAATCTTCAATGCTTAGCATCCTCCATGCATTGCTTAGAATCCTCAATAGAATCCTCAATTCTTCGCAACCTCAATGCTTAGCTTAGAAACCTCAATGCTTAGAATCCTCAATGCTTAGAATCCTCAATGCTTAGCTTAGAAACCTCAATGCTTAGAATCCTCAATGCTTAGAATCCTCAATGCTTAGAATCCTCAATGCTTAGAATCCTCATTGCTTAGAAATCTTATTGCTCTGTAACCTCAATGCTTAGCATCCCTAATGCTTACAAACCTCAGAGCATAGAGGCCTTAATGTTTAGAAACCTCAAAGATAAGAAAACTCAATGCTTGGCTTAGAATCCTCAATGCTTAGAAAACTGAATGCTTAGAATCCTCAATGCTTAGATTCCTCGATGCTTAGAATCCTCAATGCTTAGCTTAGAAACCTCAATGCTTAGAATCCTCAATGCTTAACATCCTCAATGCTTAGAATCCTCAATGCTTAGAATCCTCAATGCTTAGAATCCTCAATGCTTAGAAACCTCAATGCACAGAGTCCTTAATGCTTAGAAACCTCAATACTTAGCATCCTCATTGCTTAGCTTAGAATCCTCACTGCATAGAAACCTGAATGCTTAGTATCCTCAATGCTTAGCATCCTCAATGCTTAGCTTAGAAACCTCAATGCTTAGAATCCTCAATGCTTAACATCCTCAATGATTAGAATCCTCAATGCATAGCTTAGAATCCTCAATGCTTAGAAGCCTCAATGCTTAGAATCCTCAATGCTTAGAATCCTCAATGCTTAGAATCCTCAATGCTTAGCATCCTCAATGCTGAGCTTAGAATCCTCAATGCTTAGAATCCTCAATGCTTACAAACCTCAATGCATAGAGGCCTTAATGCATAGAAACCTCAAAGATTAGAAAACTGAATGCTTGGCTTAGAATCCTCAATGCTTAGAATCCTCAATGCTTCGCATCCTCAATGCTTAGCTTAGAAGCCTCAATACTTAGAATCCTCAATGGTTAGAATCCTCATTACATAGCTTAGAATCCTCAATGCTTAGAATCCTCAATGCTTAGCATCCTCAATGCTTAGCATCCTCATTGCTTAGAATCCTCATTGCTTAGCTTAGAATCCTCAAAGTTCAGAATCCTCGGTGCATAGAAACCTCAATGCTTAGCATCCTCAATTCTTAGCATCCTCAATGCTTAGCATCCTCAATGCTTAGCATCCTCAATGCTTAGAATCCTCAATGTTTTGCTTAGAAACCTCAATGCTTAGAATCCTCAATGCTTAGAATCCTCAATGCTTAGAATCCTCCATGCACTGCTTAGAATCCTCAATAGTTAGAATCCTCAATGCTTCACATCCTCAATGCTTAGCTTAGAATCCTCAATACTTAGAATCCTCAATGCTTAGCATCCTCATTACATAGCTTAGAATCCTCAATGCTTAGAATCCTCAATGCTTAGCATCCTCAAAGCTTAGAATCCTCAATGCTTAGCATCCTCAATGCTTAGCATCCTCAATGCTTAGCATCCTCAATGCTTAGAATCCTCAATGCTTAGCATCCTCAATGCTTAGCATCCTCAATGCTTAGAATCCTCAATGCTTAGAATCCTCAATGCTTAGAAACCTCAATGCTTTGCTTAGAAGCCTCAATGCTTAGAATCCTCAATGCTTAGAATCCTCAATGCCTAGCTTAGAATCCTCAATGCTTAGAATCCTCAATGCTTAGCATCCTCAATGCTTAGAATCCTCAATGCTTAGCATCCTCAATGCTTCGCTTTGAATCCTCAAAGCTCAGGATCCTCAATGCATAGAAACCTCAATGCACAGAGTCCTTAATGCTTAGAAACCTCAATACTTAGCATCCTCAGTGCTTAGCTTATAATCCTCACTGCTTAGAAACCTCAATGCTTAGAATCCTCAGTGCTTAGCATCCTCAACGCGTAGAATCCCCTATGCTTAGAAACCTCAATGCTTAGCATCCTCAATCCTTAGTATGCTCTAAGCTTAGCTTAGAATCTTCAATGCTTACAAACCTCAATGGTGAGAAATTTTATTGTTTGAAACCTCATCGCTTAGAATCCTCAATGCTTACAAACCTGAATGCATAGAGGCCTTTATGCTTAGAAACCTCAAAGATTAGAAAATTCAATGCTTGGCTTAGAATCCTCATAGCTTAGAATCCTCAATGCTTAGAATCCTCAATGCTTAGCATCCTCAATGCTTAGAATCCTCAATGCTTAGCATCCTCAATGCTTAGCATCCTCAATGATTAGAATCCTCAATGCTTAGCATCCTCAATTATTAGCATCCTAAATGCTTAGAATCCTCAATGCTTAGCATCCTCAATGCTTAGCATCCTCAATGCTTAGAATCCTCAATGCGTAGAATCCCCAATGCTTAGAAACCTCAATGCTTAGCATCCTCAATCCTTAGAATGCTCTATGCTTAGCTTAGAATCCTCAATGCTTAGAATCCTCAATGCTTAGCATCCTCAATGCTTAGCATCCACAATGCCTAGCTTAGAATCCTCAATGCTTAGAATCCTCAATGCTTAGAATCCTCAATGCTTAGAATCCTCAATGCTTAGGAACCTCAATGCACAGAGTCCTTAATGCTTAGAAACCTCAATACTTAGCATCCTCAGTGCTTAGCTTAGAATCCTCACTGCTTAGAAACTTCAATGTTTAGAATCCTCACTGCTTAGAAACCTCAATGCTTATAATCCTCAGTGCTTAGCATCCTCAATGCGTAGAATCCCCAGTGCTTAGAAACCTCAATGCTTAGCATCCTCAATCCTTAGAATGCTCTATGCTTAGCTTAGAATCCTCAATGCTTAGAATCCTCAATGCTTAGCATCCTCAATGCTTAGCATCCCCATTACATAGCTTAGAATCCTCAATGCTTAGCATCCTCATTGCTTAGCATCCTCATTGCTTAGCTTCGAATCCTCAAAGCTCAGAATCCTCACTGCTTAGGAACCTCAATGCTTAGCATCCTCAATGCATTGCTTAGAAACCTCAATGCGTAGAATCCTCATTGCTTAGAAACTTTATTGCTCCGTAACCTCAATACTTAGCATCCCTAATGCTTACAAACCTCAGTGCATAGAGGCCTTAATGTTTAGAAACCTCAAAAATAAGAAAACTCAATGCTTGGCTCAGAATCCTCAATGCTTAGAATCCTCAATGCTTAGAATCCTCAATGCTTAGAATCCTCAATGCTTAGCATCCTCAATGCTTAGAATCCTCAATGCTTAGAATCCTCAATGCTTAGAATCCTCAATGCTTAGAAACCTCAATGCACAGAGTCCTTAATGCTTAGAAACCTCAATATTTAGCATCCTCAGTGCTTAGCTTAGAATCCTCACTGCTTAGAAACCTCAATGCTTAGAATCCTCAGTGCTTAGCATCCTCAACGCGTAGAATCCCCAATACTTAGAAACCTCAATGCTTAGCATCCTCAATCCTTAGTATGCTCTATGCTTAGCTTAGAATCCTCAATGCTTAGAATCCTCAATGCTTACAAACCTCAATGCTGAGAAATTTTATTGTTTGCAACCTCATTGCTTAGCATCCCAAATGCTTACAAACCTCAATGCATAGAGGCCTTAATGCTTAGAAACCTCAAAGATTAGAAAACTCAATGCTTGGCTTAGAATCCTCAATGCTTAGAATCCTCAATGCTTAGAATCCTCCATGCATAGCTTAGAATCCTCAATGCTTAGAATCCTCAATGCTTAGAATCCTCAATGCTTAGCATCCTCCTTGCATTGCTTAGAATCCTCAATAGTTAGAATCCTCAATGCTTAGAATCCTCTATGGTTAGCATCCTCAATGCTTAGCATCCTCATTGCTTAGCATCCTCATTGCTTAGCATCCTCATTGCTTAGCTTAGAATCCTCAAAGCTCAGAATCCTCACTGCTTAGGAACCTCAATGCTTAGCATCCTCCATGCATTGCTTAGAAACCTCAATGCGCAGAATCCTCATTGCTTAGAAATTTTATTGCTCATAAACCTCAATGCTTAGCAACCTTAATGCTTACACACCTCATTGCATAGAGGCCTTAATGTTTAGAAACAACAAAGATTAGAAAACTCAATGCTTGGCTTAGAATCCTCAATGCTTAGAATCCTCAATGCTTAGCATCCTCAATGCTTAGCATCCTCAATGCTTAGAATCCTCAAAGCTTAGCATCCTCAATGCTTAGCATCCTCAATGCTTAGCATCCTCAATGCTTAGCATCCTCAGTGCTTAGCTTAGAAACCTCAATGCTTAGAATCCTCAATGCTTAGAATCCTCAATGCTTAGAATCCTCAATGCTTAGAATGCTCAATGCACAGAATCCTTAATGCTTAGAAATCTCAATACTTAGCATCCTCAATGCTTAGCTTAGAATCCTCACTGCTTAGAAACCTGAATGCTTAGAATCCTCAATGCTTAGAATCCTCAATGCTAAGCTTAGAAACCTCAATGCTTAGCATCCTCAATGCTTAGAAACCTCAATGCTTAGCATCCTCAATGGTTAGAAACCTCAGTGCTTAGAATCCTCAATGCTTAGAATCCTCAATGCTTAGAAAGCTCAATGCACAGAGTCCTTAATGCTAAGAAACCTCAATACTTAGCATCCTCATTGCTTAGCTTAGAATCCTCACTGCTTAGAAACCTGAATGCTTAGAATCCTCAATGCTACGCTTAGAAACCTCAATGCTTAGCATCCTCAATGCTTAGCATCCTCAATCCTTAGCAACCTCAATTCATATCTTAGAATCCTCAAAGCTCAGCATCCTCAATGCTTTGAAACCTCAATGCACAGAGTCCTTAATGCTTAGAAACCTCAATACTTAGAATCCTCAGTGCTTAGCATCCTCAACACGTAGAATCCCCAATGCTTAGAAACCTCAATGCTTAGCATCCTCAATCCTTATTATGCTCTATCCTTAGCTTAGAATCCTCAATGCTTAGAATCCTCAATGCTTACAAACCTCAATGCTGAGAAATTTTATCGTTTGAAACCTCATTGCTTAGCATCCCAAATGCTTACAAACCTCAATGCATAGAGGCCTTAATGCTTAGAAACCTCATAGATTAGAAAACTCAATGCTTGGCTTAGAATCCTCAATGCTTAGAATCCTCAATGCTTAGAATCTTCAATGCTTAGCATCCTCCATGCATTGCTTAGAATCCTCAATAGTTAGAATCCTCAATGCTTCGCATCCTCAATGCTTAGCTTAGAAACCTCAATGATTAGAATCCTCAATGCTTAGAATCCTCAATGCTTACCTTAGAAACCTCAATGCTTAGAATCCTCAATGCTTAGAATCCTCAATGCACAGAGTCCTTAATGCTTAGAAACCTCAATACTTAGCATCCTCAGTGCTTAGCTTAGAATCCACACTGCTTAGAAACCTGAATGCTTAGAATCCTCAATGCTTAGATTCCTCAATGCTTAGAATCTTCAATGCTTAGCATCCTCCATGCATTGCTTAGAATCCTCACTGGTTAGAATCCTCAATGCTTCGCATCCTCAATGCTTAGCTTAGAAACCTCAATGCTTAGAATCCTCAATGCTTAGAATCCTCAATGCTTACCTTAGAAACCTCAATGCTTAGAATCCTCAATGCTTAGAATCCTCAATGCACAGAGTCCTTAATGCTTAGAAACCTCAATACTTAGCATCCTCAGTGCTTAGCTTAGAATCCTCACTGCTTAGAAACCTGAATGCTTAGAATCCTCAATGCTTAGATTCCTCAATGCTTAGAATCCTCCATGCATTGCTTAGAATCCTCAATAGTTATAATCCTCAATGCTTCGCATCCTCAATGATTAGCTTAGAAACCTCAATACTTAGAATCCTCAATGCGTAGCATCCTCATTACATAGCTTAGAATCCTCAATGCTTAGAATCCTCAATGCTTAGCATCCTCAATGCTTAGCATCCTCAATGCTTAGCATCCTCAAAGCTTAGCATCCTCAATGCTTAGCATCCTCAAAGCTTAGCATCCTCAAAGCTTAGCATCCTCAGTGCTTAGCATCCTCAGTGCTTAGCATCCTCAATGCTTAGAATCCTCAATGCTTAGCATCCTCAATGCTTAGCATCCTCAATGCTTAGCATCCTCAAAGCTTAGCATCCTCAATGCTTAGAAACCTCAATGCTTTGCTTTAGAAACCTCAATGCTTAGAATCCTCAATGCTTAGAATCCTCAATGCCTAGCTTAGAATCCTCAATGCTTAGAATCCTCAATACTTAGAATCCTCATTGCTTAGCATCCTCAATGCTTAGCATCCTCAATGCTTAGCTTAGAAACCTCAATGCTTAGAATCCTCAATGCTTAGAATCCTCAATGCTTAGAATCCTCAATGCCTAGATTAGAATCCTCAATGTTTAGAATCCTCAATGCTTAGAATCCTCAATGCTTAGAATCCTCAATGCTTAGCATCCTCAATGCTTAGCTTAGAAACCTCAATGCTTAGAATCCTCAATGCTTAGAAACCTCAATGCACAGAATCCTTAATGCTTAGAAACCTCGATACTTAGCATCCTAAGTGCTTAGCTTAGAATCCTCACTGCTTAGAAACCTGAATGCTTAGAAACCTCAATGCTTAGAATTCTCAATGCTTAACATCGTCAATGTATAGAATCCTCAGTGCATAGCTTAGAATCCTCAATGCTTAGAATCCTCAATGCTTAGGATCCTCAATGCTTAGAATCCTCAATGCTTAGAATCCTCAATCCTTAGCATCCTCAATGCTTAGAATCCTCAATGCTTAGAATCCTCAATGCTTAGAATCCTCACTGCTTAGAAACCTGAATGCTTAGAATCCTCAATGCTTAGAATCCTCAATGCTTAGCATCCTCAATTCTTAGCATCCTCAATGCTTTGCATCCTCAATCCTTAGAATGCTCAATGCTTAGAATCCTCAATGCTTAGCATCCTCAATGCTTAGAATCCTCAATGCTTAGAATCCTTAATGCTTAGAATCCTCAATGCTTGGAATCCTCAATGCTTAGAATCCTCCTTGCATTGCTTAGAATCCTCAATAGTTAGAATCCTCAATGCTTCGCATCCTCAATGCTTAGCGTAGAAATCTCAATAATTAGAATCCTCAATGCTTAGCATCCTCATTACATAACTTAGAATCCTCAATGCTTAGAATCCTCAATGCTTAGAATCCTCAATGCTTAGCATCCTCCATGCATTGCTTAGAATCCTCAATAGTTAGAATCCTCAATGCTTCGCATCCTCAATGCTTAGCTTAGAAACCTCAATGCTTAGAATCCTCAATGCTTAGCATCCTCAATGCTTAGCATCCTCAATGCTTAGCATCCTCATTGCTTAGCATCCTCATTGCTGAGCTTAGAATCCTCAAAGCTCTGAATCCTCTCTGCTTAGGAACCTCAATGCTTAGCATCCTCCATGCATTGCTTAGAAACCTCAATGCGTAGAATCCTCATTGCTTAGAAATTTTATTGCTCTGAAACCTCAATGCTTAGCATCCCTAATGCTTACAAACCTCAGTGCATAGAGGCCTTAATGTTTAGAAACAGCAAAGATTAGAAAACTCAATGCTTGGCTTAGAATCCTCAATGTTTAGAATCCTCAATGCATAGAATCCTCAATGCTTAGCATCCTCAATGCTTAGCATCCTCATTACATAGCTTAGAATCCTCAATGCTTAGAATCCTCAATGCTTAGCATCCTCAATGCTTGGAATCCTCAATGCTTAGAATCCTCAATGCTTAGTATCCTCAATGCTTAGAAACCTCAATGCTTAGCATCCTCAATGCTTAGAAACCTCAATGCACAGAGTCCTTAATTCTTAGAAACCTCAATACTTAGGATCCTCAGTGCTTAGCTTAGAATCCTCAATGCTTAACATCCTCAATGTTTAGAATCCTCAATGCATAGCTTAGAATCCTCAATGCTTAGAATCCTCAATGCTTAGCATTCTCATTGCTTAGCATCCTCAATGCTTAGCATCCTCAATGCTTAGCATCCTCAATGCATATCTTAGAATCCTCAAAGCTCAGTATCCTCAATGCTTAGAAACCTCAATGCACAGAGTTCTTAATGCTTAGAAACCTCAATACTTAGCATCCTCATTGCTTAGCTTAGAATCCTCACTGCTTAGAAACCTCAATGCTTAGAATCCTCAGTGCTTAGCATCCTCAACGCGTAGAATCCTCAATGCTTAGCATCCTCAATGCTTAGCATCCTCAATGCTTAGAATCCTCAATGCTTCGCGTCCTCCATGCATAGATTAGAATCCTCAATGCTTAGAGTCCTCATTGCTTAGCATCCTCATTGCTTAGCATCCTCATTGCTGAGCTTCAAATCCTCAAAGCTCAGAATCCTCACTGCTTAGGAACCTCAATGATTAGCATCCTCAATGCATTGTTTAGAAACCTCAATGCGTAGAATCCTCATTGCTTAGAAATTTTATTGCTCTGAAACCTCAATTCTTAGCATCCCTAATGCTTACAAACCTCAGTGCATAGAGGCCTTAATGTTTAGAAACCTCAAAGATTAGAAAACTCAATGCTTGGCGTAGAATCCTCAATGCTTAGAATCCTCAATGCTTAGCATCCTCAATGCTTAGAATCCTCAATGCTTAGCATCCTCAATGCTTAGAAACCTCAATGCCTAGCTTAGAATCCTCAATGCCTAGCTTAGAATCCTCAATGCCTAGAATCCTCAATGCTTAGAATTCTCAATGCTTAGAATCCTCAATGCTTAGAAACCTCAATGCACAGAGTCCTTAATGCTTAGTAACCTCAATACTTAGCATCCTCAGTGCTTAGCGTAGAATACTCACTGCTTAGAAACCTGAATGCTTAGAATCCTCAATGCTTAGATTCCTCGATGCTTAGAATCCTCAATGCTTAGCTTAGAAACCTCAATGCTTACAATCCTCAATGCTTAACATCCTCAATGCTTAACAACCTCAATGCTTAGAATCCTCAATGCTTAGCATCCTCAATACATATCTTAGAATCCTCAAAGCTCAGTATCCTCAATGCTTAGAAACCTCAATGCACAGAGTTCTTAATCCTTAGAAACCTCAATACATAGCATCCTCATTGCTTAGCTTAGAATCCTCAACGCGTAGAATCCTCAATGCTTAGCATCCTCCATGCATAGCTTAGAATCCTCAATGCTTAGAATCCTCAATGCTTAGCATCCTCAATGCTTAGAATCCTCAATGCTTATCATCCTTCATGCATAGCTTTGAATCCTCAATGCTTAGAGTCCTCAATGCTTAGCATCCTCATTGCTTAGCATCCTCATTGCTGAGCTTCGAATCCTCAAAGCTCAGAATCCTCACTGCTTAGGAAGCTCAATGCTTAGCATACTCCATGCATTGTTTAGAAACCTCAATGCGTAGAATCCTCATTGCTTAGAAATTTTATTGCTCTGAAACCTCAATTCTTAGCATCCCTAATGCTTACAAACCTCAGTGCATAGAGGCCTTAATGTTTAGAAACCTCAAATATTAGAAAACTCAGTGCTTGGCGTAGAATCCTCAATGCTTAGAATCCTCAATGCTTAGAATCCTCAATGCTTAGCATCCTCAATGCTTAGCATCCTCAATGCTTAGAATCCTCAATGCTTAGAATCCTCAATGCTTAGAATCCTCAATGCCTAGCTTAGAATCCTCAATGCCTAGCTTAGAATCCTCAATGCAAAGAATCCTCAATGCAAAGAATCCTCAATGCTTAGAATCCTTAATGCACAGAGTCCTTAATGCTTAGAAACCTCAATACATAGCATCCTCAGTGCTTAGCGTAGAATCCTCGCTGCTTAGAAACCTGAATGCTTAGAATCCTCAATGCTAAGATTCCTCGATGCTTAGAATCCTCAATGCTTAGCTTAGAAACCTCAATGCTTAGAATCCTCAATGCTTAACTTCCTCAATGCTTAACATCCTCAATGCTTAGAATCCTCAATGCTTAGCATCCTCAATGCATAGCTTAGAATCCTCAAAGCTCAGGATCCTCAATGCTTAGAAACCTCAATGCACAGAGTCCTTAATGCTTAGAAACCTCAATACTTCGCATCCTCAGTGCTTAGCTTAGAATCCTCACTGCTTAGAAACCTCAATGCTTAGAATCCTCAGTGCTTAGCATCCTCAATGCGTAGAATCCCCAATGCTTAGAAACCTCAATGCTTAGCATCCTCAATCCTTAGTATGCTCTATGCTTAGCTTAGAATCCTCAATGCTTAGAATCCTCAATGCTTACAAACCTCAATGCTGAGAAATATTATTGTTTGAAACCTCATTGCTTAGCATCCCAAATGCTTACAAACCTCAATGCATAGAGACCTTAATGCTTAGAAACCTCAAAGATTAGAAAACTCAATGCTTGGCTTAGAATCCTCAATGCTTAGAATCCTCAATGCTTACAATCCTCCATGCATAGTTTAGAATCCTCAATGCTTAGAATCCTCAATGCTTAGCATCCTCCATGCATTGCTTAGAATCCTCACTGGTTAGAATCCTCAATGCTTCGCATCCTCAATGCTTAGCTTAGAAACCTCAATGCTTAGAATCCTCAGTGCCTGGCATCCTCAATGCTTAGCATCCTCAATGCTTAGCATCCTCATTGCTTAGCATCCTCCATGCATTGCTTAGAATCCGCAATAGTTAGAATCCTCAATGCTTCGTATCATCAATGCTTAGCTTAGAAACCGCAATGCTTAGAATCCTCAATGCTTAGAATCCTCAATGCTTACCTTAGAAACCTCAATGCTTAGAATCCTCACTGCTTAGAATCCTCAATGCTTAGAATCCTCAATGCACAGAGTCCTTAATGATTAGAAACCTCAATACTTAGCATCCTCAATGCTTAGAATCCTCAATGCTTAGAATCCTCAATGATTAGAATCCTCAATGCTAAGCTCAGAAATCTCAATCCTTAGCATCCTCAATGCATATCTTAGAATCCTCAAAGCTCAGGATCCTCAATGCTTAGAAACCTCAATGCACAGAGTCCTTAATGCTTAGAAACCTCAATACTTAGCATCCTCAGTGCTTTGCTTAGAATCCTCACTGCTTAGAAACCTGAATGCTTAGAATCCTCAATGCTTAGAATCCTCAATGCTTAGCTTAGAAACCTCAATGCTTAGAATCCTCAATGCTTAGAATCCTCAATGCTTAGAATCCTCAATGCATAGAATCCTCAATGCTTAGCATCCTCAATGCTTAGCTTAGAAACCTCAATGCACAGAGTCCTTAATGCTTAGAAACCTCAATGCACAGAGTCCTTAATGCTTAGAAACCTCAATAATTAGCATCCTCAGTGCTTAGCTTAGAATCCTCACTGCTTAGAAACCTGAATGCTTAGAATCCTCAATGCTTAGAATCCTCAATGCTTAGAATCCTCAATGCTTAGCATCCTCAATGCATAGCTTAGAATCCTCAAAGCTCAGGATCCTCAATGCTTAGAAACCTCAATGCACAGAGTCCTTAATGCTTAGAAACCTCAATACTTAGCATCCTCAGTGCTTAGCTTAGAATCCTTTGCTTAGAAACCTCAATGCTTAGAATCCTCAGTGCTTAGCATCCTCAACGCGTGGAATGCCCAATGCTTAGAAACCTCTATGTTTAGCATCCTCAATCCTTAGTATGCTCTATGCTTAGCTTAGAATCCTCAATGCTTAGAATCCTCAATGCATACAAACCTCAATGCTGAGAAATTTTATTGCTTGAAGCCTCAATGCTTAGCATCCCAAATGCTTACAAACCTCAATGCATAGAGGCCTTAATGCATAGAAACCTCAATGATTAGAAAATTCAATGCTTGGCTTAGAATCCTCAATGCTTAGAATCCCCAATGCTTAGAATCCTCAATGCTTAGCATCCTCCATGCATTGCTTAGAATCCTCAATAGTTAGAATCCTCAATGCTTAGCATCCTCATTACATAGCTTAGAATCCTCAATGCTTAGCATCCTCAATGCTTAGAATCCTCAATGCTTAGAAACCTCAATGCTTAGAATCCTCTATGCTTATAATCCTCAATGCTTATAATCCTCAATGCTTAGAATCCTCAATGCTTAGAATCCTCAATGCTTAGCATCCTCAATGCTTAGAAACCTCAATGCTTAGAATCCACAATGCCTAGCTTAGAATCCTCAATGCTGAGAATACTCAATGCTTAGAATCCTCAATGCTTAGAATCCTCAATGCTTAGAAACCTCAATGCACAGAGTCCTTAATGCTTAGAAACCTCAATACTTAGCAACCTCAGTGCTTAGCGTAGAATCCTCACTGCTTAGAATCCTGAATGCTTAGAATCCTCAGTGCTTAGATTCCTCGATGCTTAGAATCCTCAATGCTTAGCTTAGAAAAATCAATGCTTAGAATCCTCAATGCTTAACATCCTCAATGGTTAGAATCCTCACTGCTTAGAATCCTCAATGCTTAGAATCCTCAATGCTTAGCATCCTCAATGCATAGCTTAGAATCCCCAAAGCTCAGGATCCTCAATGCTTAGAAACCTCAATGCACAGAGTCCTTAATGCTTAGAAACCTCAATGCTTATAATCCTCAGTGCTTAGCATCCTCAATGCGTAGAATCCCCAATGCTTAGAAACCTCAATGCTTAGCATCCTCAATCCTTAGTATGCTCTATGCTTAGCTTAGAATCCTCAATGCTTAGAATCCTCAATGCTTAGCATCCTCATTGCTTAGCTTAGAATCCTCAAAGCTCAGAATCCTCACTGCTTAGGAACCTCAATGCTTAGCATCCTCCATGCATTGCTTAGAAACCTCAATGCGTAGAATCCTCAGTGCTTAGAAATTTTATTGCTCTGAAACCTCAATGCTTAGCATCCCTAATGCTTACAAACCTCAGTGCATAGAGGCCTTAATGTTTAGAAACAGCAAAGATTAGAAAACTCAATGCTTGGCTTAGAATCCTCAATGTTTAGAATCCTCAATGCATAGAATCCTCAATGCTTAGCATCCTCAATGCTTAGCATCCTCATTACATAGCTTAGAATCCTCAATGCTTAGAATCCTCAATGCTTAGCATCCTCAATGCTTGGAATCCTCAATGCTTAGAATCCTCAATGCTTAGTATCCTCAATGCTTAGAAACCTCAATGCTTAGCATCCTCAATGCTTAGAAACCTCAATGCACAGAGTCCTTAATTCATAGAAACCTCAATACTTAGCATCCTCAGTGCTTAGCTTAGAATCCTCAATGCTTAACATCCTCAATGTTTAGAATCCTCAATGCATAGCTTAGAATCCTCAATGCTTAGAATCCTCAATGCTTAGCATTCTCATTGCTCAGCATCCTCAATGCTTAGCATCCTCAATGCTTAGCATCCTCAATGCATATCTTAGAATCCTCAAAGCTCAGTATCCTCAATGCTTAGAAACCTCAATGCACAGAGTTCTTAATGCTTAGAAACCTCAATACTTAGCATCCTCATTGCTTAGCTTAGAATCCTCACTGCTTAGAAACCTCAATGCTTAGAATCCTCAGTGCTTAGCATCCTCAACGCGTAGAATCCTCAATGCTTAACATCCTCAATGCTTAGAATCCTCAATGCTTAGCATCCTCCATGCATAGCTTAGAATCCTAAATGCTTAGAGTCCTCATTACTTAGCATCCTCATTGCTTAGCATCCTCATTGCTGAGCTTCGAATCCTCGAAGCTCAGAATCCTAACTGCTTAGGAATCTCAATGCTTAGCATCCTCCATGCATTGTTTAGAAACCTCAATGCGTAGAATCCTCATTGCTTAGAAATTTTATTGCTCTGAAACCTCAATTCTTAGCATCCCTAATGCTTACAAACCTCAGTGCATAGAGGCCTTAATGTTTAGAAACCTCATAGATTAGAAAACTCAATGCTTGGCGTAGAATCCTCAATGCTTAGAATACTCAATGCTTAGAATCTTCAATGCTTAGCATCCTCAATGCTTAGCATCCTCAATGCTTAGAATCCTCAATGCCTAGAATCCTCAATGCTTAGAATCCTCAATGCCTAGCTTAGAATCCTCAATGCCTAGCTTAGAATCCTCAATGCAAAGAATCCTCAATGCTTAGAATCCTCAATGCTTAGAAACCTCAATGCACAGAGTCCTTAATGCTTAGAAACCTCAATACTTAGCATCCTCAGTGCTTAGCGTAGAATCCTCACTGCTTAGAAACCTGAATGCTTAGAATCCTCAATGCTTAGATTCCTCAATGCTTAGAATCCTCAATTCTTTGCTTAGAAACCTCAATGCTTAGAATCCTCAATGCTTAACATCCTCAATGCTTAGAATCCTCAATGCTTAGAATCCTCAATGCTTAGAATCCTAAATTATTAGAATCCTCAATGCTTAGAATCCTCAATGCTTAGGAACCTCAATGCACAGAGTCCTTAATGCTTAGAAACCTCAATACTTAGCATCCTCAGTGCTTAGCTTAGAATCCTCCCTGCTTTGAATCTTCAATGCTTAGAATCCTCACTGCTTAGAAACCTCAATGCTTATAATCCTCAATGCTTAGCATCCTCAATCCTTACTATGCTCTATGCTTAGCTTAGAATCCTCAGTGCTTAGAATCCTCAATGCTTAGCATCCTCAATGCTTAGCATCCCCATTACATAGCTTAGAATCCTCAATGCTTAGCATCCTCATTGCTTAGCATCCTCATTGCTTAGCTTCGAATCCTCAAAGCTCAGAATCCTCACTGCTTAGGAACCTCAATGCTTAGCATCCTCAATGCATTGCTTAGAAACCTCAATGCGTAGAATCCTCATTGCTTAGAAATTTTATTGCTCTGTAACCTCAATGCTTAGCATCCCTAATGCTTACAAACCTCAGAGCATAGAGGCCTTAATGTTTAGAAACCTCAAAGATAAGAAAACTCAATGCTTGGCTTAGAATCCTCAATGCTTAGAAACCTGAATGCTTAGAATCCTCAATGCTTAGATTCCTCGATGCTTAGAATCCTCAATGCTTAGCTTAGAAACCTCAATGCTTAGAATCCTCAATGCTTAACATCCTCAATGCTTAGAATCCTCAATGCTTAGAATCCTCAATGCTTAGAATCCTCAATGCTTAGAAACCTCAATGCACAGAGTCCTTAAAGCTTAGAAACCTCAATACTTAGCATCCTCAGTGCTTAGCTTAGGATCCTCACTGCTTAGAAACCTGAGTGCTTTGAACACTCAATGCTTAGAATCCTCAATGCTTAGCATCCTTAATGCTTAGCATCCTCAATGCTTAGCATCCTCAATGCACAGAGTCCTTTAATGCTTAGAAACCTCAATACTTAGCATCCTCAGTGCTTAGCTTAGAATCCTCACTGCTTAGAAACCTGAATGCTTAGAATCCTCAATGCTTAGAATCCTCAATGCACAGAGTCCTTAATGCTTAGCATCCTCAATGCTTCGCTTAGAATCCTCAAAGCTCAGAATCCTCAATGCTTAGAAACCTCAATGCACAGAGTCCTTAATGCTTAGAAAACTCAATACTTAGCATCCTCAGTGCTTAGCTTAGAATCCTCACTGCTTAGAAACCTCAATGCTTAGAATCCTCAGTGCTTAGCATCCTCAATGCGTAGAATCCCCAATACTTAGAAACCTCAATCCATAGTATGCTCTATGCTTAGCTTAAAATACTCAATGCTTAGAATCCTCAATGCTTAGCATCCTTAATGCTTAGCATCCTCAATGCTTAGCATCCTCAATGCTTAGCATCCACAATGCCTAGCTTAGAATCCTCAATGCTTAGAATCCTCAATGTTTAGGAACCTCAATGCACAGAGTCCTTAATGCTTAGAAACCTCAATACTTAGCATCCTCAGTGCTTAGCTTAGAATCCTCCCTGCTTTGAATCTTCAATGCTTAGAATCCTCACTGCTTAGAAACCTCAATGCTTATAATACTCAGTGCTTAGCATCCTCAACGCGTAGAATCCCCAATGCTTAGAAACCTCAATGCTTAGCATCCTCAATCCTTAGTATGCTCTATGCTTAGCTTAGAATCCTCAGTGCTTAGAATCCTCAATGCTTAGCATCCTCAATGCTTAGAATCCTCAATGCCTAGCTTAGAATCCTCAATGCTTAGAATCCTCAATGCTTAGAATCCTCAATGCTTAGCATCCTCAATGCTTAGCTTAGAAAACTCAATTCTTAGAATCCTCAATGCTTAACATCCTCAATGTTTAGAATCCTCAATGCATAGCTTAGAATCCTCAATGCTTAGAATCCTCAATGCTTAGCATCCTCAATCCTTAGTATGCTCTATGCTTAGCTTAGAATCCTCAATGGTTACAAACGTCAATGCTGAGAAATTTTATTGTTTGAAACCTCATTGCTTAGCATCCCAAATGCTTACAAACCTCAATGCATAGAGGCCTTAATGCTTAGAAACCTCAATGATTAGAAAACTCAGTGCTTGGCTTAGAATCCTCTATGCTTAGAATCCTCAATGCTTAGAATCCTCAATGCTTAGAATCCTCAATGCTTAGGAACCTCAATGCACAGAGTCCTTAATGCTTAGAAACCTCAATACTTAGCATCCTCAGTGCTAAGCTTAGAATCCTCACTGCTTAGAAACTTCAGTGCTTAGAATCCTCACTGCTTAGAAACCTCAATGCTTATAATCCTCAGTGCTTAGTATCCTCAATGCGTAGAATCCCCAATGCTTAGAAACCTCAATGCTTAGCATCCTCAATCCTTAGTATGCTCTATGCTTAGCTTAGAATCCTCAATGCTTAGAATCTTCAATGCTTAGCATCCTCAATGCTTTGTATCCCCATTACATAGCTTAGAATCCTCAATGCTTAGCATCCTCAATGCTTAGCATCCTCATTGCTTAGCTTTGAATCCTCAAAGCTTAGAATCCTCACTGCTTAGGAACCTCAATGCTTAGCATCCTCCATGCATTGCTGAGAAACCGCAATGCGTAGAATCCTCATTGCTTAGAAATTTTATTGCTCTGAAACCTCAATGCTTAGCATCCCTAATGCTTACAAACCTGAGTGCATAGAGGCCTTAATGTTTAGAAACTTCAAAGATTAGAAAACTCAATGCATGGCTTAGAATCCTCAATGCTTAGAATCCTCAATGCTTAGCATCCTCAATCCTTAGCATCCTCAATGCCTAGAATCCTCAATGCTTAGCATCCTCAATGCTTAGCATCCTCAGTGCTTAGCATCCTCAATGCTTAGCATCCTCAATGCTTAGAATCCTCAATGCTTTGCTTAGAAACCTCAATGCTTAGAATCCTCAATGCTTAGAATCCTCAATGCCTAGATTAGAATCCTCAATGCTTAGAATCCTCAATGCTTAGCATCCACAATGCTTAGAATCCTCAATGCTTAGAATCCTCAATGCTTAGCATCCTCAATGCTTAGCATCCTCAATGCTTAGAATCCTCAATGCTTAGAATCCTCAAAGCTTTGCTTAGAAACCTCAATGCTTAGAATCCTCAATGCTTAGAATCCTCAATGCCTAGCTTACAATCCTCAGTGCTTAGAATCCTCAATGCCTAGATTAGAATCCTCAATGCTTAGAATCCTCAATGCTTAGAATCCTCAATGCTTAGAATCCTCAATGCTTAGCATCCTCAATGCTTAGCTTACAAAACTCAATGCTTAGCATCCTCAATGCTTAACAGCCTCAATGCTTAGCATCCTCAATGCATATCTTAGAATCCTCAAAGCTCAGGATCCTCAATGCTTAGAAACCTCAATGCACACAGTCCTTAATGCTTAGAAACCTCAATACTTAGCATCCTCAGTGCTTAGCTTAGAATCCTAACTGCTTAGAAACCTCAATGCTTATAATCCTCAGTGCTTAGCATCCTCAATGCGTAGAATCACCAATCCTTAGAAACCTCAATGCTTAGCATCCTCAATCCTTAGTATGCTCTATGCTTCGCTTAGAATCCTCAATGCTTAGAATCCTCAATGCTTACAAACCTCAATGCTGAGAAATTTTATTGTTTGAAACCTCATTGCTTAGCATCCCAAGTGCTTACAAACCTCAATGCTTAGAATCCTCAATGCTTAGAATCCTCAATGCTTAGAATCCTCAATGCTTGGCTTAGAATCCTCAATGCTTAGAATCCTCTATGCTTAGCATCCTCAATCCTTAGTATGCTCTATGCTTAGCTTAGCATCCTCAATGCTTAGAATCCTCAAAGCTCAGGATCCTCAATGCTTAGAAACCTCAATGCACAGAGTCCTTAATGCTTAGAAACCTCAATACTTAGCATCCTCAGTGCTTACCATAGAATCCTCACTGCTTACAAACCAGAAAGCTTATAATCCTCAGTGCTTAGCATCCTCAATGAGTAGAATCCCCAATGCTTAGAAACCTCAATGCTTAGCATCCTCAATCCTTAGTATGCTCTATGCTTAGATTAGAATCCTCAATGCTTAGAATCCTCAATGCTTAGCATCCCCATTACATAGCTTAGAATCCTCAATGCTTAGCATCCTCATTGCTTAGCATCCTCATTGCTTAGCTTCGAATCCTCAAAGCTCAGAATCCTCACAGCTTAGGAACCTCAATGCTTAGCATCCTCCATGCATTGCTTAGAAACCTCAATGCGTAGAATCCTCATTGCTTAGAAATTTTATTGCTCTGAAACCTCAATGCTTAGCATCCCTAATGCTTACAAACCTCAGTGCATAGAGGCCTTAATGTTTAGAAACAGCAAAGATTAGAAAACTCAATGCTTGGCTTAGAATCCTCAATGTTTAGAATCCTCAATGCATAGAATCCTCAATGCTTAGCATCCTCAATGCTTAGCATCCTCATTACATAGCTTAGAATCCTCAATGCTTAGAATCCTCAATGCTTAGCATCCTCAATGCTTGGAATCCTCAATGCTTAGAATCCTCAATGCTTAGTATCCTCAATGCTTAGAAACCTCAATGCTTAGCATCCTCAATGCTTAGAAACCTCAATGCACAGAGTCCTTAATTCTTAGAAACCTCAATACTTAGGATCCTCAGTGCTTAGCTTAGAATCCTCAATGCTTAACATCCTCAATGTTTAGAATCCTCAATGCATAGCTTAGAATCCTCAATGCTTAGAATCCTCAATGCTTAGCATTCTCATTGCTTAGCATCCTCAATGCTTAGCATCCTCAATGCTTAGCATCCTCAATGCATATCTTAGAATCCTCAAAGCTCAGTATCCTCAATGCTTAGAAACCTCAATGCACAGAGTTCTTAATGCTTAGAAACCTCAATACTTAGCATCCTCATTGCTTAGCTTAGAATCCTCACTGCTTAGAAACCTCAATGCTTAGAATCCTCAGTGCTTAGCATCCTCAACGCGTAGAATCCTCAATGCTTAGCATCCTCAATGCTTAGCATCCTCAATGCTTAGAATCCTCAATGCTTCGCGTCCTCCATGCATAGATTAGAATCCTCAATGCTTAGAGTCCTCATTGCTTAGCATCCTCATTGCTTAGCATCCTCATTGCTGAGCTTCAAATCCTCAAAGCTCAGAATCCTCACTGCTTAGGAACCTCAATGATTAGCATCCTCAATGCATTGTTTAGAAACCTCAATGCGTAGAATCCTCATTGCTTAGAAATTTTATTGCTCTGAAACCTCAATTCTTAGCATCCCTAATGCTTACAAACCTCAGTGCATAGAGGCCTTAATGTTTAGAAACCTCAAAGATTAGAAAACTCAATGCTTGGCGTAGAATCCTCAATGCTTAGAATCCTCAATGCTTAGCATCCTCAATGCTTAGAATCCTCAATGCTTAGCATCCTCAATGCTTAGAAACCTCAATGCCTAGCTTAGAATCCTCAATGCCTAGCTTAGAATCCTCAATGCCTAGAATCCTCAATGCTTAGAATTCTCAATGCTTAGAATCCTCAATGCTTAGAAACCTCAATGCACAGAGTCCTTAATGCTTAGTAACCTCAATACTTAGCATCCTCAGTGCTTAGCGTAGAATACTCACTGCTTAGAAACCTGAATGCTTAGAATCCTCAATGCTTAGATTCCTCGATGCTTAGAATCCTCAATGCTTAGCTTAGAAACCTCAATGCTTACAATCCTCAATGCTTAACATCCTCAATGCTTAACAACCTCAATGCTTAGAATCCTCAATGCTTAGCATCCTCAATACATATCTTAGAATCCTCAAAGCTCAGTATCCTCAATGCTTAGAAACCTCAATGCACAGAGTTCTTAATCCTTAGAAACCTCAATACATAGCATCCTCATTGCTTAGCTTAGAATCCTCAACGCGTAGAATCCTCAATGCTTAGCATCCTCCATGCATAGCTTAGAATCCTCAATGCTTAGAATCCTCAATGCTTAGCATCCTCAATGCTTAGAATCCTCAATGCTTATCATCCTTCATGCATAGCTTTGAATCCTCAATGCTTAGAGTCCTCAATGCTTAGCATCCTCATTGCTTAGCATCCTCATTGCTGAGCTTCGAATCCTCAAAGCTCAGAATCCTCACTGCTTAGGAACCTCAATGCTTAGCATACTCCATGCATTGTTTAGAAACCTCAATGCGTAGAATCCTCATTGCTTAGAAATTTTATTGCTCTGAAACCTCAATTCTTAGCATCCCTAATGCTTACAAACCTCAGTGCATAGAGGCCTTAATGTTTAGAAACCTCAAATATTAGAAAACTCAGTGCTTGGCGTAGAATCCTCAATGCTTAGAATCCTCAATGCTTAGCATCCTCAATGCTTAGCATCCTCAATGCTTAGAATCCTCAATGCTTAGAATCCTCAATGCTTAGAATCCTCAATGCCTAGCTTAGAATCCTCAATGCCTAGCTTAGAATCCTCAATGCAAAGAATCCTCAATGCAAAGAATCCTCAATGCTTAGAATCCTTAATGCACAGAGTCCTTAATGCTTAGAAACCTCAATACATAGCATCCTCAGTGCTTAGCGTAGAATCCTCGCTGCTTAGAAACCTGAATGCTTAGAATCCTCAATGCTAAGATTCCTCGATGCTTAGAATCCTCAATGCTTAGCTTAGAAACCTCAATGCTTAGAATCCTCAATGCTTAACTTCCTCAATGCTTAACATCCTCAATGCTTAGAATCCTCAATGCTTAGCATCCTCAATGCTTAGCATCCTCAATGCATAGCTTAGAATCCTCAAAGCTCAGGATCCTCAATGCTTAGAAACCTCAATGCACAGAGTCCTTAATGCTTAGAAACCTCAATACTTCGCATCCTCAGTGCTTAGCTTAGAATCCTCACTGCTTAGAAACCTCAATGCTTAGAATCCTCAGTGCTTAGCATCCTCAATGCGTAGAATCCCCAATGCTTAGAAACCTCAATGCTTAGCATCCTCAATCCTTAGTATGCTCTATGCTTAGCTTAGAATCCTCAATGCTTAGAATCCTCAATGCTTACAAACCTCAATGCTGAGAAATATTATTGTTTGAAACCTCATTGCTTAGCATCCCAAATGCTTACAAACCTCAATGCATAGAGACCTTAATGCTTAGAAACCTCAAAGATTAGAAAACTCAATGCTTGGCTTAGAATCCTCAATGCTTAGAATCCTCAATGCTTACAATCCTCCATGCATAGTTTAGAATCCTCAATGCTTAGAATCCTCAATGCTTAGCATCCTCCATGCATTGCTTAGAATCCTCACTGGTTAGAATCCTCAATGCTTCGCATCCTCAATGCTTAGCTTAGAAACCTCAATGCTTAGAATCCTCAGTGCCTGGCATCCTCAATGCTTAGCATCCTCAATGCTTAGCATCCTCATTGCTTAGCATCCTCCATGCATTGCTTAGAATCCGCAATAGTTAGAATCCTCAATGCTTCGTATCATCAATGCTTAGCTTAGAAACCGCAATGCTTAGAATCCTCAATGCTTAGAATCCTCAATGCTTACCTTAGAAACCTCAATGCTTAGAATCCTCACTGCTTAGAATCCTCAATGCTTAGAATCCTCAATGCACAGAGTCCTTAATGATTAGAAACCTCAATACTTAGCATCCTCAATGCTTAGAATCCTCAATGCTTAGAATCCTCAATGATTAGAATCCTCAATGCTAAGCTCAGAAATCTCAATCCTTAGCATCCTCAATGCATATCTTAGAATCCTCAAAGCTCAGGATCCTCAATGCTTAGAAACCTCAATGCACAGAGTCCTTAATGCTTAGAAACCTCAATACTTAGCATCCTCAGTGCTTTGCTTAGAATCCTCACTGCTTAGAAACCTGAATGCTTAGAATCCTCAATGCTTAGAATCCTCAATGCTTAGCTTAGAAACCTCAATGCTTAGAATCCTCAATGCTTAGAATCCTCAATGCTTAGAATCCTCAATGCATAGAATCCTCAATGCTTAGCATCCTCAATGCTTAGCTTAGAAACCTCAATGCACAGAGTCCTTAATGCTTAGAAACCTCAATGCACAGAGTCCTTAATGCTTAGAAACCTCAATAATTAGCATCCTCAGTGCTTAGCTTAGAATCCTCACTGCTTAGAAACCTGAATGCTTAGAATCCTCAATGCTTAGAATCCTCAATGCTTAGAATCCTCAATGCTTAGCATCCTCAATGCATAGCTTAGAATCCTCAAAGCTCAGGATCCTCAATGCTTAGAAACCTCAATGCACAGAGTCCTTAATGCTTAGAAACCTCAATACTTAGCATCCTCAGTGCTTAGCTTAGAATCCTTTGCTTAGAAACCTCAATGCTTAGAATCCTCAGTGCTTAGCATCCTCAACGCGTGGAATGCCCAATGCTTAGAAACCTCTATGTTTAGCATCCTCAATCCTTAGTATGCTCTATGCTTAGCTTAGAATCCTCAATGCTTAGAATCCTCAATGCATACAAACCTCAATGCTGAGAAATTTTATTGCTTGAAGCCTCAATGCTTAGCATCCCAAATGCTTACAAACCTCAATGCATACAGGCCTTAATGCATAGAAACCTCAATGATTAGAAAATTCAATGCTTGGCTTAGAATCCTCAATGCTTAGAATCCCCAATGCTTAGAATCCTCAATGCTTAGCATCCTCCATGCATTGCTTAGAATCCTCAATAGTTAGAATCCTCAATGCTTAGCATCCTCATTACATAGCTTAGAATCCTCAATGCTTAGCATCCTCAATGCTTAGAATCCTCAATGCTTAGAAACCTCAATGCTTAGAATCCTCTATGCTTATAATCCTCAATGCTTATAATCCTCAATGCTTAGAATCCTCAATGCTTAGAATCCTCAATGCTTAGCATCCTCAATGCTTAGAAACCTCAATGCTTAGAATCCACAATGCCTAGCTTAGAATCCTCAATGCTGAGAATACTCAATGCTTAGAATCCTCAATGCTTAGAATCCTCAATGCTTAGAAACCTCAATGCACAGAGTCCTTAATGCTTAGAAACCTCAATACTTAGCAACCTCAGTGCTTAGCGTAGAATCCTCACTGCTTAGAAACCTGAATGCTTAGAATCCTCAGTGCTTAGATTCCTCGATGCTTAGAATCCTCAATGCTTAGCTTAGAAAAATCAATGCTTAGAATCCTCAATGCTTAACATCCTCAATGGTTAGAATCCTCACTGCTTAGAATCCTCAATGCTTAGAATCCTCAATGCTTAGCATCCTCAATGCATAGCTTAGAATCCCCAAAGCTCAGGATCCTCAATGCTTAGAAACCTCAATGCACAGAGTCCTTAATGCTTAGAAACCTCAATGCTTATAATCCTCAGTGCTTAGCATCCTCAATGCGTAGAATCCCCAATGCTTAGAAACCTCAATGCTTAGCATCCTCAATCCTTAGTATGCTCTATGCTTAGCTTAGAATCCTCAATGCTTAGAATCCTCAATGCTTAGCATCCTCATTGCTTAGCTTAGAATCCTCAAAGCTCAGAATCCTCACTGCTTAGGAACCTCAATGCTTAGCATCCTCCATGCATTGCTTAGAAACCTCAATGCGTAGAATCCTCAGTGCTTAGAAATTTTATTGCTCTGAAACCTCAATGCTTAGCATCCCTAATGCTTACAAACCTCAGTGCATAGAGGCCTTAATGTTTAGAAACAGCAAAGATTAGAAAACTCAATGCTTGGCTTAGAATCCTCAATGTTTAGAATCCTCAATGCATAGAATCCTCAATGCTTAGCATCCTCAATGCTTAGCATCCTCATTACATAGCTTAGAATCCTCAATGCTTAGAATCCTCAATGCTTAGCATCCTCAATGCTTGGAATCCTCAATGCTTAGAATCCTCAATGCTTAGTATCCTCAATGCTTAGAAACCTCAATGCTTAGCATCCTCAATGCTTAGAAACCTCAATGCACAGAGTCCTTAATTCATAGAAACCTCAATACTTAGCATCCTCAGTGCTTAGCTTAGAATCCTCAATGCTTAACATCCTCAATGTTTAGAATCCTCAATGCATAGCTTAGAATCCTCAATGCTTAGAATCCTCAATGCTTAGCATTCTCATTGCTCAGCATCCTCAATGCTTAGCATCCTCAATGCTTAGCATCCTCAATGCATATCTTAGAATCCTCAAAGCTCAGTATCCTCAATGCTTAGAAACCTCAATGCACAGAGTTCTTAATGCTTAGAAACCTCAATACTTAGCATCCTCATTGCTTAGCTTAGAATCCTCACTGCTTAGAAACCTCAATGCTTAGAATCCTCAGTGCTTAGCATCCTCAACGCGTAGAATCCTCAATGCTTAACATCCTCAATGCTTAGAATCCTCAATGCTTAGCATCCTCCATGCATAGCTTAGAATCCTAAATGCTTAGAGTCCTCATTACTTAGCATCCTCATTGCTTAGCATCCTCATTGCTGAGCTTCGAATCCTCGAAGCTCAGAATCCTAACTGCTTAGGAATCTCAATGCTTAGCATCCTCCATGCATTGTTTAGAAACCTCAATGCGTAGAATCCTCATTGCTTAGAAATTTTATTGCTCTGAAACCTCAATTCTTAGCATCCCTAATGCTTACAAACCTCAGTGCATAGAGGCCTTAATGTTTAGAAACCTCATAGATTAGAAAACTCAATGCTTGGCGTAGAATCCTCAATGCTTAGAATACTCAATGCTTAGAATCTTCAATGCTTAGCATCCTCAATGCTTAGCATCCTCAATGCTTAGAATCCTCAATGCCTAGAATCCTCAATGCTTAGAATCCTCAATGCCTAGCTTAGAATCCTCAATGCCTAGCTTAGAATCCTCAATGCAAAGAATCCTCAATGCTTAGAATCCTCAATGCTTAGAAACCTCAATGCACAGAGTCCTTAATGCTTAGAAACCTCAATACTTAGCATCCTCAGTGCTTAGCGTAGAATCCTCACTGCTTAGAAACCTGAATGCTTAGAATCCTCAATGCTTAGATTCCTCAATGCTTAGAATCCTCAATTCTTTGCTTAGAAACCTCAATGCTTAGAATCCTCAATGCTTAACATCCTCAATGCTTAGAATCCTCAATGCTTAGAATCCTCAATGCTTAGAATCCTAAATTATTAGAATCCTCAATGCTTAGAATCCTCAATGCTTAGGAACCTCAATGCACAGAGTCCTTAATGCTTAGAAACCTCAATACTTAGCATCCTCAGTGCTTAGCTTAGAATCCTCCCTGCTTTGAATCTTCAATGCTTAGAATCCTCACTGCTTAGAAACCTCAATGCTTATAATCCTCAGTGCTTAGCATCCTCAATGCGTAGAATCCCCAATGCTTAGAAACCTCAATGCTTAGCATCCTCAATCCTTACTATGCTCTATGCTTAGCTTAGAATCCTCAGTGCTTAGAATCCTCAATGCTTAGCATCCTCAATGCTTAGCATCCCCATTACATAGCTTAGAATCCTCAATGCTTAGCATCCTCATTGCTTAGCATCCTCATTGCTTAGCTTCGAATCCTCAAAGCTCAGAATCCTCACTGCTTAGGAACCTCAATGCTTAGCATCCTCAATGCATTGCTTAGAAACCTCAATGCGTAGAATCCTCATTGCTTAGAAATTTTATTGCTCTGTAACCTCAATGCTTAGCATCCCTAATGCTTACAAACCTCAGAGCATAGAGGCCTTAATGTTTAGAAACCTCAAAGATAAGAAAACTCAATGCTTGGCTTAGAATCCTCAATGCTTAGAAACCTGAATGCTTAGAATCCTCAATGCTTAGATTCCTCGATGCTTAGAATCCTCAATGCTTAGCTTAGAAACCTCAATGCTTAGAATCCTCAATGCTTAACATCCTCAATGCTTAGAATCCTCAATGCTTAGAATCCTCAATGCTTAGAATCCTCAATGCTTAGAAACCTCAATGCACAGAGTCCTTAAAGCTTAGAAACCTCAATACTTAGCATCCTCAGTGCTTAGCTTAGGATCCTCACTGCTTAGAAACCTGAGTGCTTTGAACACTCAATGCTTAGAATCCTCAATGCTTAACATCCTCAATGCTTAGAATCCTCAATGCTTAGAATCCTCAATGCTTAGAATCCTCAATGCTTAGAAACCTCAATGCACAGAGTCCTTAAAGCTTAGAAACCTCAATACTTAGCATCCTCAGTGCTTAGCTTAGAATCCTCACTGCTTAGAAACCTGAATGCTTAGAATCCTCAATGCTTAGAATCCTCAATGCACAGAGTCCTTAATGCTTAGCATCCTCAATGCTTCGCTTAGAATCCTCAAAGCTCAGAATCCTCAATGCTTAGAAACCTCAATGCACAGAGTCCTTAATGCTTAGAAAACTCAATACTTAGCATCCTCAGTGCTTAGCTTAGAATCCTCACTGCTTAGAAACCTCAATGCTTAGAATCCTCAGTGCTTAGCATCCTCAACGCGTAGAATCCCCAATACTTAGAAACCTCAATGCTTAGCATCCTCAATCCTTAGTATGCTCTATGCTTAGCTTAGAATCCTCAATGCTTAGAATCCTCAATGCTTAGCATCCTCAATGCTTTGTATCCCCATTACATAGCTTAGAATCCTCAATGCTTAGAATCCTCAATGCTTAGAAACCTCAATGCACAGAGTCCTTAAAGCTTAGAAACCTCAATACTTAGCATCCTCAGTGCTTAGCTTAGGATCCTCACTGCTTAGAAACCTGAGTGCTTTGAACACTCAATGCTTAGAATCCTCAATGCTTAGCATCCTTAATGCTTAGCATCCTCAATGCTTAGCATCCTCAATGCACAGAGTCCTTTAATGCTTAGAAACCTCAATACTTAGCATCCTCAGTGCTTAGCTTAGAATCCTCACTGCTTAGAAACCTGAATGCTTAGAATCCTCAATGCTTAGAATCCTCAATGCACAGAGTCCTTAATGCTTAGCATCCTCAATGCTTCGCTTAGAATCCTCAAAGCTCAGAATCCTCAATGCTTAGAAACCTCAATGCACAGAGTCCTTAATGCTTAGAAAACTCAATACTTAGCATCCTCAGTGCTTAGCTTAGAATCCTCACTGCTTAGAAACCTCAATGCTTAGAATCCTCAGTGCTTAGCATCCTCAATGCGTAGAATCCCCAATACTTAGAAACCTCAATCCATAGTATGCTCTATGCTTAGCTTAAAATACTCAATGCTTAGAATCCTCAATGCTTAGCATCCTTAATGCTTAGCATCCTCAATGCTTAGCATCCTCAATGCTTAGCATCCACAATGCCTAGCTTAGAATCCTCAATGCTTAGAATCCTCAATGTTTAGGAACCTCAATGCACAGAGTCCTTAATGCTTAGAAACCTCAATACTTAGCATCCTCAGTGCTTAGCTTAGAATCCTCCCTGCTTTGAATCTTCAATGCTTAGAATCCTCACTGCTTAGAAACCTCAATGCTTATAATACTCAGTGCTTAGCATCCTCAACGCGTAGAATCCCCAATGCTTAGAAACCTCAATGCTTAGCATCCTCAATCCTTAGTATGCTCTATGCTTAGCTTAGAATCCTCAGTGCTTAGAATCCTCAATGCTTAGCATCCTCAATGCTTAGAATCCTCAATGCCTAGCTTAGAATCCTCAATGCTTAGAATCCTCAATGCTTAGAATCCTCAATGCTTAGCATCCTCAATGCTTAGCTTAGAAAACTCAATTCTTAGAATCCTCAATGCTTAACATCCTCAATGTTTAGAATCCTCAATGCATAGCTTAGAATCCTCAATGCTTAGAATCCTCAATGCTTAGCATCCTCAATCCTTAGTATGCTCTATGCTTAGCTTAGAATCCTCAATGGTTACAAACGTCAATGCTGAGAAATTTTATTGTTTGAAACCTCATTGCTTAGCATCCCAAATGCTTACAAACCTCAATGCATAGAGGCCTTAATGCTTAGAAACCTCAATGATTAGAAAACTCAGTGCTTGGCTTAGAATCCTCTATGCTTAGAATCCTCAATGCTTAGAATCCTCAATGCTTAGAATCCTCAATGCTTAGGAACCTCAATGCACAGAGTCCTTAATGCTTAGAAACCTCAATACTTAGCATCCTCAGTGCTAAGCTTAGAATCCTCACTGCTTAGAAACTTCAGTGCTTAGAATCCTCACTGCTTAGAAACCTCAATGCTTATAATCCTCAGTGCTTAGTATCCTCAATGCGTAGAATCCCCAATGCTTAGAAACCTCAATGCTTAGCATCCTCAATCCTTAGTATGCTCTATGCTTAGCTTAGAATCCTCAATGCTTAGAATCTTCAATGCTTAGCATCCTCAATGCTTTGTATCCCCATTACATAGCTTAGAATCCTCAATGCTTAGCATCCTCAATGCTTAGCATCCTCATTGCTTAGCTTTGAATCCTCAAAGCTTAGAATCCTCACTGCTTAGGAACCTCAATGCTTAGCATCCTCCATGCATTGCTGAGAAACCTCAATGCGTAGAATCCTCATTGCTTAGAAATTTTATTGCTCTGAAACCTCAATGCTTAGCATCCCTAATGCTTACAAACCTGAGTGCATAGAGGCCTTAATGTTTAGAAACTTCAAAGATTAGAAAACTCAATGCATGGCTTAGAATCCTCAATGCTTAGAATCCTCAATGCTTAGCATCCTCAATCCTTAGCATCCTCAATGCCTAGAATCCTCAATGCTTAGCATCCTCAATGCTTAGCATCCTCAGTGCTTAGCATCCTCAATGCTTAGCATCCTCAATGCTTAGAATCCTCAATGCTTTGCTTAGAAACCTCAATGCTTAGAATCCTCAATGCTTAGAATCCTCAATGCCTAGATTAGAATCCTCAATGCTTAGAATCCTCAATGCTTAGCATCCACATTGCTTAGAATCCTCAATGCTTAGAATCCTCAATGCTTAGCATCCTCAATGCTTAGCATCCTCAATGCTTAGAATCCTCAATGCTTAGAATCCTCAAAGCTTTGCTTAGAAACCTCAATGCTTAGAATCCTCAATGCTTAGAATCCTCAATGCCTAGCTTACAATCCTCAGTGCTTAGAATCCTCAATGCCTAGATTAGAATCCTCAATGCTTAGAATCCTCAATGCTTAGAATCCTCAATGCTTAGAATCCTCAATGCTTAGCATCCTCAATGCTTAGCTTACAAAACTCAATGCTTAGCATCCTCAATGCTTAACAGCCTCAATGCTTAGCATCCTCAATGCATATCTTAGAATCCTCAAAGCTCAGGATCCTCAATGCTTAGAAACCTCAATGCACACAGTCCTTAATGCTTAGAAACCTCAATACTTAGCATCCTCAGTGCTTAGCTTAGAATCCTAACTGCTTAGAAACCTCAATGCTTATAATCCTCAGTGCTTAGCATCCTCAATGCGTAGAATCACCAATCCTTAGAAACCTCAATGCTTAGCATCCTCAATCCTTAGTATGCTCTATGCTTCGCTTAGAATCCTCAATGCTTAGAATCCTCAATGCTTACAAACCTCAATGCTGAGAAATTTTATTGTTTGAAACCTCATTGCTTAGCATCCCAAGTGCTTACAAACCTCAATGCTTAGAATCCTCAATGCTTAGAATCCTCAATGCTTAGAATCCTCAATGCTTGGCTTAGAATCCTCAATGCTTAGAATCCTCTATGCTTAGCATCCTCAATCCTTAGTATGCTCTATGCTTAGCTTAGCATCCTCAATGCTTAGAATCCTCAAAGCTCAGGATCCTCAATGCTTAGAAACCTCAATGCACAGAGTCCTTAATGCTTAGAAACCTCAATACTTAGCATCCTCAGTGCTTACCATAGAATCCTCACTGCTTACAAACCAGAAAGCTTATAATCCTCAGTGCTTAGCATCCTCAATGAGTAGAATCCCCAATGCTTAGAAACCTCAATGCTTAGCATCCTCAATCCTTAGTATGCTCTATGCTTAGATTAGAATCCTCAATGCTTAGAATCCTCAATGCTTAGCATCCCCATTACATAGCTTAGAATCCTCAATGCTTAGCATCCTCATTGCTTAGCATCCTCATTGCTTAGCTTCGAATCCTCAAAGCTCAGAATCCTCACAGCTTAGGAACCTCAATGCTTAGCATCCTCCATGCATTGCTTAGAAACCTCAATGCGTAGAATCCTCATTGCTTAGAAATTTTATTGCTCTGAAACCTCAATGCTTAGCATCCCTAATGCTTACAAACCTGAGTGCATTGAGGCCTTAATGTTTAGAAACCTCAAAGATTAGAAAACTCAATGCTTGGCTTAGAATCCTCAATGCTTAGAATCCTCAATGCTTAGCATCCTCAATGCTTAGCATCCTCAATGCCTAGCTTCGAATCCTCAATGCTTAGAATCCTCAATGCTTAGAATCCTCAATGCTTAGAATCCTCAATGCACAGAGTCCTTAATGCTTAGAAACCTCAATACTTAGCATCCTCAGTGCTTAGCTTAGAATCCTCACTGCTTCGAAACCTGAATGCTTAGAATCCTCAATGCTTAGAATCCTCAATGCATAGCTTAGAAACCTGAATGCTTAGAATCCTCAATGCTTAACATCCTCAATGTTTAGAATCCTCAATGCATAGATTACAATCCTCAATGCTTAGAATACTCAATGCTTAGCATCCTCAATGCTTAGCGTCCTCAATGCTTAGCATCCTCAATGCTTAGCTTAGAATCCTCAAAGCTCAGGATCCTCAATGCTTAGAAACCTCAATGCACAGAGTCCTTAATGCTTAGAAACCTCAATACTTAGCATCCTCAGTGCTTAGCTTAGAATCCTCACTGCTTAGAAACCTCAATGCTTAGAATCCTCAGTGCTTAGCATCCTCAATGCGTAGAATACCCAATGCTTAGAAACCTCAATGCTTAGCATCCTCAATCCTTAGTATGCTCTATGCTTAGCTTAGAATCCTCAATGCTTAGAATCCTCAATGCTTAGAATCCTCAATGCACAGAGTCCTTAATGCTTAGAAACCTCAATACTTAGCATCCTCAATCCTTAGTATGCTCTATGCTTAGCTTAGAATCCTCAATGCTTAGAATCCTCAGTGCTTAGCATCCTCCATGCATTGCTTAGAAATCTCAATGCGTAGAATCCTCATACCTTAGAATCCTCTACGCTGAGAAATTTTATTGCTTGGAAACCTCAATGCTTAGCATCCCTAATGCTTACAAACCTCAATGCGTACAGTCCGTAATGCTTAGAAACCTCAATGCATAGCATCCTCAATTCATACCTTAGAATCCTCAATGCATAGAATCCTCAATGCTTAGAATCCTTAATCTTCGATTCCTCTATGCTTAGAATCCTCAACGCTTAGCATCCTCAATGCTCAACTTAGAACCATCAATGCCTAGAATCCTCAATGCTTAGAATCCCCCCAATGATTAGAGCCCTTAAATCTTAGAAACCTCAATACTTAGCATCGTCACTGCATTGCTTAGAATCCTCAATGCTTAGAAACCGTAATGCTTAGCATCCTCAATCCTTAGTATGCTCAATGCTTAGCTTAGAATACTCAATAATTAGAAACCTCATTGCTTAGCATCCTCCATTCTTTGCTTTGAAACCTCATTCCATAGAATCCTCAATGCGTAGAATCCTCAACGCTGAGAAAACTTATTGCTTTGAAACCTCAATGCTTAGCATCCCTAATGCTTAGAAACCTCAGTGCATAGCTTTGAATCCTCAATACTTAGAATCCTCAATGCACAGCATCCTCAATGCTTAGCTTATAAACCTCAATGCATAGAATTCTCAATGCGTAGAATCCGCATTCCTTAGAATCCTCAACGCTGAGAAACTTTCTTGCTTTGAAACCTCAATCCTTAGCATCCTTAATGCTAAGAAACCTCACTGCATAGCGTCCTTAATGCTTAGAATCCTCAATGCTTAGAAAGCTCAGTACTTAGACTTCTTAAGGCTTAGAAACCTCAAAGCTTAGAATCCTCATTGCTTAGCATCCTCATTGCTCAGCAACGTCAATGCTTTGAAACCTCAATGCATTGAGTCGTTAATGCTTAGAATCCTCAATACTTGGAATCCACAATGCTATGCTCAGAATCCTCAATGCCTAAAATCCTCAATGCTTAGAATCCCCAAAGATTAGAGTCCTTAATGCTTAGAAACCTCAATGCTTAGAATCCTCAGTGCTTAGCATTCTCAAACCTTGCAATCCTCAATGCATAGAATCTTTATGTCTTAGAATCCGTAATGCTTAGCATCCTCAATGCTTAGCATCCTTAATGATTAGAAACCTCAATGCACAGAGTCCTTAATGCTTGAAACATTTATGCTTAGAAACCTCAATTCATAGAACCCACAATGCTTAACCTAGTATCCTCAGTGCTTAGAATCGTCAATGCTTAGAACCCTCAATGTTTACCTTAGAATCCTCAATGCTTAGCATCTTGAATGCTTAGTATCCTCAATGCATAGAATCCCCAATGCTTAGAATCCTCAATGAAAAGAGTCCTTAATGCTTAGAAAGCTCAATGCTTAGAAACGTCAATGCATAGAGTCCTCAATGCTTAGAACCCTCAATGCTTAGAACACTCAATGCTTAGAATCCTCAATGCTTAGAAAACTCAATGCTTAGAAACTTCAATGCATAGAGTCCTCAGTGCTTAGCTTAGAATCCTCAGTGTGTACCATCCTCAATGTTTACAAACCTCAAAGTTTAGAAACCTCAATGCTTAGAAACCTCATTGCTTAGAATCCTCAACGATGAGAAACCTTATTGCATAGAAACCACAAAGCTTAGAAACCACAATGCATAGAGTCCTTAATGCTTAGCAACCTCAATGCATAGAAAACTTAAAGCATAGAAACGTCAATGTTTAGAATCCTCAATGCTTAGAAACCTCACTGCTTAGAAAGCTCAATGCATAGAGTCGTTAATGCATAGAAACCTCAATGCTTAGTATCCTCAATGCTCAGCTTAGAAACCTCAATGCTTAGAAACCTCATGGCATAGCATGCTCAATGCATAGCATAGAATCATCAATGCTTAGAACCCTCAATGCTTAGAATCTTCATTGCTTTCCATTCTCAAAGCTCAGCAGCCTCAATACTTAGCATCCTCAATGCTTAGAATCCGCAATGCTTAGCATACTCAATGCTTAGCATCCACAATGCTTAGATTAGAATCCTCAATGCTTAGAAACCTCAATGCTTAGAATCCTTAATCCTTAGCATCCTCAATGTTTAGCATCCTCAATGCTTTGGGTAGAATCCTCAATGCTTAGAAACCTTAAAGCTTTGAATCCTCAATGCTTTGCTTTCAATCCTCAATGCTTAAACAACTCAATCCTTAGCATCCTCAATGCTTAGCATCCTCAATGCTTAGCTTAGAATACTCAATGCTTAGAATCCTCGGTGCTTAGCAACCTCAATGCACAGAGTCCTTAAAACTTAGAAACCTCAAAACTTAGCATCCTCAATGCTTAGATTAGAATCATCAATGCTTAGAATCCTCATGGCTTAGATACCTCAATGCTTAGTATCCTTAATGATTGGAAACGTCAATGCTTAGAGTCCTGAATGCTTAGCGTAGAATCCTCAAGGCGTAGAATCCTCAAGGCGTAGAATCCTCAGGGCGTAGAATCCCCAAGGCGTAGAATCCCCAAGGCGTAGAATCCCCAAGGCGTAGAATCCTCAAGGCGTAGAATCCCCAAGGCGTAGAATCTCCAAGGCGTAGAATCCCCAAGGCGTAGAATCCCCAAGGCGTAGAATCCTCAAGGCGTAGAATCCCCAAGGCGTAGAATCCTCAGGGCGTAGAATCCTCAAGGCGTAGAGCCCTTAAAGCATAGAAACCTCAATGCTTATAGTCCTTTATTTTTAGAAACCTCAATGCTTAGAAACCTGAACGCTTAGAATCCTCAATGCATAGAGTCCTTATTGCTTATCATCCTCAATGCTTAGCATCCTCAATGCTTAGATTAGAATCATCAATGCTTAGAATCCTCATGGCTTAGATACCTCAATGCTTAGTATCCTTAATGATTGGAAACGTCAATGCTTAGAGTCCTCAATGCTTAGCGTAGAATCCTCAAGGCGTAGAATCCTCAGGGCGTAGAATCCTCAGGGCGTAGAATCCTCAGGGCGTAGAATCCCCAAGGCGTAGAATCCTCAGGGCGTAGAATCCTCAAGGCGTAGAATCCCCTAGGCGTAGAATCCCCAAGGCGTAGAATCCTCAGGGCGTAGAATCTTCAGGGCGTAGAATCCTCAAGGCGTAGAGCCCTTAAAGCATAGAAACCTCAATGCTTATAGTCCTTTATTTTTAGAAACCTCAATGCTTAGAAACCTGAACGCTTAGAATCCTCAATGCATAGAGTCCTTATTGCTTATCATCCTCAATGCTTAGAATCCTCAATGCTTAGCATCTTCAATGCTTAGAAACATCAATGCTTAGAAACCTTTGATGATTAGAATCCTCAATGCTTAGCGTCCTTAATGTTTAGAAATCTCAATGCATAAAGTCCTTAAAGCTTAGAAACCTCAATGCTTAGAAACCTGAATGCTTAGATTCCTCAATGCTTAGAAACCTCAATGCCTAGAATCGTCATTGCTTAGCTCAGAATCCACAATGCTCAGATTCCTCCATGCTTAGAAATCTCCTTGCTTACTCAGTGCTTAGAATCCTCAATGCTTAGCATACTCAAAGTTTAGAAACCTCAATGCTTAACATCCTCAATGCTTAGCTTAGAATCCTCAATGCTTAGAATCCTTAATGCTTAGAAAGCTCAATGCTTAGCATCCTGTTTTCTTAGCTAAAAAACCTCAATGCTTAGAAACTTCCCTGCTTAGAAACCGCAATGCTTTGCATCCTCAATGCTTAGCATCCTTAATGCTTAGAAACCTCAATGCTTAAAGGCCTTAATGCTTAGCATCCTCAATGCTTAGAATCCTCAATGCTTAACATCCTCAATGCTTAGCTTAGAATCTACAATGCTTAGAATCCTCCATGCTTAGAAACCTCCATGCTTAGTATCGTCAATGCTTAGCTTAGAATACTCAACGCTTAGAAACCTCAATGCTTAACATCCTCAATGCTTAGGTTGGGATCCTCAATGCTTAGAATCCTTGATGCTTAGAAAGATCAATGCTTAGCAACCTGTTTGCTTAGCTTAAAAACCTCAATGCTTAGAAACTTCCCTGCTTAGAAACCGCAATGCTTTGCATCCTCAATGATTTGCATCCTCAATGCTTACAAACATTAATGCTTAGCATCCTCCTTGCTTAGAAACCTTAATTCTTAGAAACCTCAATGCTTAGAATCCTCATTGCTTAGAAACCTCAATGCTTAAAATCTTCAATGCTTTGCTTAGAATTCTCAATGCTTAGGAACCTCATTGCTTAGAAACCTATGTGGTTAAAATCCTCAATGGTTAGAAACCTTAATGATTAGAATACAGAATACTTAGAATCCTCAATGCTTAGCTTAGAATCTTCAGTGCTTTGCATCCTCAATGCTTAGCATCCTCAATGCTTAGCTTCAAATCCTCAATGCTTAGAAACCTCAACGCTTAGCATTCTCTATGCTTAGCTTAGAATCCTCAATGTTTAGAATCCTTAATGATTAGAATACTCAGTACTTAGATTCCTCAGTGTTTAGCTTAGAATCCTCAACACTTAGAAACCTCAATACTTAGAATCCTCAATGCTTAGCATACTCAATGCTCAGCATACTCAATGCTTAACTTAGAATCCTCAATGCTTAGAAACCACAATGCGTCGAATCCTCAATGCTTAGCTTAGAATCCTCATTGGTTAGAAACCTCAATGCTTAGGAACCTCATTGCTGAGAAACCACAGTGCTTAAAGTCCTCAATGCTTTGAATACTGTTTAAGTTTTTAACTAACATCTCCATCTAAGCAGTTGCATCTGCATTAGTATAGCATGATATTACAACCACTGCATTTTGAACCAGATATGCAACTCAACATTCATTGGCATTCTTTATCTCACTCTGCCAGTCCTCTGAGCTATGCATATACAACTGAGTTTCAAAATTTAAACTGCATACCTATTATATTGCTGCTAATGTTAGCTTCACAGGTACTCATCACAAACTAACCTTGCATTTACTGTAGGGTAAGAACGTTCCCATCCACGATTGTATGCCACACATTCTCAGTCTAGCCTGGCGGCAATATCCAGAGACAGAGTATTGAGACAAATTCCATCGGAATCAAATTAAGACGGAGGACAGCTGGCTAGCAAGGATTACTGCCAAAAACAACTGGGGATTATACTGGATGAGCTGATGATGTAAATAAATTCCCAAAAATGACATTTCTCCTTCTGGGACACACTAACATCAATGTCTCAGCTAACACAAGTAATGCTGTTCTATTGGTCTTTTTTTCCCCACCTTGTTCAACCCAATGAACAAAAACAACTTGCTTAAGTATGGTGTCTACTGCTGGCCACCAAAGTTTAAAAATTTAAACTGGTGAAAAAGCCATTAAGGAACGATAACATGTTTGGTGTTAACAATGTATTAAGAAAATTAGGGAAAATGGATTTTAAGCTAGAAAAGGAAAGATGAACAGAGAAGAAACAACAGTGTTATTGTCTATCTGCTAAACCTATCTACAGTAACTTGACTGCATTCATGTGTGCCTCCATATTTACACTACCCTCCCGCTAGTCTTTGTCTATAAAAGTTCTGTATGAAGATACTCCACCACAGAGCTCAGAGTAGAATCAGTCCTAAGTCTATTATCACATAGGTCATCCTAGCTACAGGTTTAGAAATTAGGTCCAAGAATGCCCTCTATACCACTGAAACCAACTCTTGGATCCTGAGATTGGCTTGAGATTATTTTTTTTCCTGCAGCACCAGGTAATTTCAGGTATCCAAGTATTTCCTACTAGCATGTATTTTCTACTACTAATCATCAGTCCATATGTTTTTCAGTCTATGTGAGAAAAACATAGATTGCCTTGTAGAAACAGTAGAAGATGCAGTCAGCAGATGCAGAAGACACTGGAGATCCATAAAACAGACTGCAACAATATGCTCATTCAGGATGAGCAAAGCAGTGGAACCATTGCCCTAAACTGTCCCATACGTAAAATGAAGTATAGGCAGGACACGAGAGCAGCAGAGACCTGCAGGATAAGTGCTGCAAAGGCAAAGCAAAGAAATCCACAGAGCTATGAAATCCACTGGCTATTTTCTGAGAGAAGGATTTCATCTGAAATGAAATCAGGCAGGAGAAGCAGACTGAGAAAGTTTCCATTGTCATAAAAATATCTCCCTGGGTAATCCACGCTGATGGGAAAAGGAAACTCTGATAATTTATGTGACAGTTTAATGGGATTTTGGTGACACATGATACTTTAGAAAGAATTTGCCCAAATCGGACAGACAGGACTTTAATAAGGTTTCAGCCTCAAAACAGCAATATTTTCACCCTTTATTTTGCATTTTATCCTACACATACACTGCTCACTCATAGCCCATCTATCTCATTTGCAGGGCATATTTCTATATTGTGAGAACAACAACTCCTCTGCACTTTCTGGTGACATTCTCAGCTAGAGAAACCTCTGCCTATCTGAGATCCCTAAAGGGATCAAGCTGACTTTGCATCTTCAGGGCAGAGCAGCAGAGCTTTGAATTCTGAGCCATAAGCTGCCCATGGGCCACATCCCCAGCTCTGTGGATGTCATTAATAGCTTCTCTGTAGAAATCAAGGGTAGCAGATGGACAGTCTGCAGTAGCGATCACAAACAATAGGATGCACCCAGGGCACACTCCAGGAGTAAACGTCTCTCACGCTGACTTACACCTCAACCCATTTCTTCTCCTTATGAGAGACAGCCTTCACCCCAGTGCAGCATTCCGCTGCCCTTCATTGCCATCACTCAGAGAACAGGCACAGTACCAAAAGTAGTTGCTTAGAACACTCAACTATGGCGAAGCCAGGGTTAACAGGACGAAACTTTGCAGAAGTTGAATATCAGTGAATTATATGGAAGAGTTTCCCCCGTGGAGAAGTAGAAGTTAACATTAAATATACATTGCCCTGAGCACTAGAAGCCATTCTGTACATAACAGCCTCACAGAGGCTGGAGACAGAGATAACCCGACAGGCATTTGTTTTCTTACTCATTCCTATGGATCTACCCCTGAAGCCCTTATTTTTTCTGGAAAAGCACCTTGTGGGAATCTGGGCAGGTGAGGAACGGTGTGCAAATGATTCAATGTTTTGCCCAGTGTTTCTTTACTCCATGAAGCTAAGATCAGCGTGGGACATGAAATGATACCTGTTGGCCCTACGATGGGCGTGGAAAACAGAGCACCTGTCACTATTTCTTTCACCATTGGGACTACCAGCCAAATTTAACAGGGAAACAAGCTGTGTTGTGTAGTCCCTCGAGCTCTTCTGCTCTACGTGAGACACATTCTGTAGTAAAGAGAAGAATTTAAACCCACCTAATCCCACCAGCAGCATAAAGCAGTGCTCATTCTTAAACATGGGTTGTGTCTTTAAGAGGTACAGATCCATCTCTGCCTCTGACTTGAGGTCTTCCTCAGGGAATGGCTCATAAGAAATGAGATATATTAAAAGGAAGTGAAATCAGAGCCTCCCATTATCAAAGGGATAAAATATCAATTTTTTGTCAAGATAAAAAGCATCGTAGATTGGCTCAGATGGGAAAAATTAAATTCTTGGTCTTCAGTTGATTTGATATTTATCACTCCACCGCTCTAGAAATATTCTGACAGGGAATGTTTCTTAAAATATTATCCTGCATTTCTCCTCAGTTAGCAAGCTGGGAGAGTATGAACTTGTGTGTCTTGTTACACCTAAAAAACTCATAGGAAAAGAGAAAAAGGAAAGAAAACAAAGTCTAGAAAATACACCTTCTAACACTTCATTTCACCAAGAGCTTCTCAATAAAGGACCTCAATTGGGGAATCACTGCTGTCCAAGTCTACCTACCCCATATTGTAGAATATCCCAAAAGCAATTCTCTCTTCCCATATAAAGAGACTAATAAGCAAGAACTGTCTCCCAGTTCATAACAATTAATCTTATCTTGACAGCAAGAGCTCAGATGCACTCAGAGAATTGAGTAAGAAATTGAAAGTAGGGGAATAACGTAGAAGGTCTTTCAGGGAGTCCTGCTGCCCACCCTCCAATGGTGAGGACTGATGTATCCTTCAGCCTGGACAAGCTTACTTCTAGATATACAGTGTTGTCTTGATAAAGAATTAAGTGGAATGAGCCAGTGTTTGTGTCTAAAACATGATTAATGGAACTTGATCACGCACGTAAAAAAAAAAAGTGTTTAGGAGAACTGTCAATTCAATGTTAGTGGCTGCTCCTAATCTGTATTCCCCTGGCTAAAGAGCGACTTGGAAACACTGCAGTGTTTTAACAGCTTGTGTTCAAACCCTCAAATCAAAGGCTCCTCAGTAGCTGTTTAGATCATGGACAGAACATCAGTTTTCCAAGAGAACACGGATGAACCTTGGAGCTCACAGGCAAGCTCAGAACTAAGCAATACTTACATATCATCAAGATGATCAGGCAACTGAGATCCTATGGCATAATCAGAATCTCAGCATACTTGGCAGAAAGATAGATAAAGCAAGATTCGCCATTGCAATTAAGTAGATAGCATGAGGAAATTTCAACCAGTGTGTGTATGCCAAGACACTGTGCAGCCACCATGAGATCAGGAAGATCTTCCATTCAGTGAAGAGATTTCTGATGAATCACACCTTTCTACATCAATCACTATTGGGAGTGGAACATCAAGCCAGGAAGACTACTGGGCAGAGGAAAACTGTCTCCTCTTAGGTCTACTAGTAGGAAGGTTGGACAAATGAAATATATATATATATATATATATATAATTTTTTGCCCCAGAAGTTGCTACAAAGCATGGAATAAAGGTATACCTGAATAAAGGAGTCAGGTTGTGAAACAGTCTTATCAGCTCCAGAAGGAAAACTAACAGAAGTGAACACAATGTCCAGCACCCAATTGCTTTTCCTTAATAACATGCTATGTATCATTAAAGTGGGAGTTTTCACATAAGAGATCAGTTTGTTCTTTAATTCCTATCTTCATAAGTGATATTCTGTTTTGAATACAATCTCCAGAAGGTTCTTTTTTGTCAAATAATTTAACAGCATGAATGATGGCTGCTGATCAGTTTGAATTTCTGATGCCTACTACAAACAATGCAGACTTACACTATATGTTTGTGAAGCTGATACTGCCTGATATGTTTCTCCAATTCTGGTGCCTCCTTGTATATTCAACCCAACATTTTCCTAGCAGAACTCTTCCAATTTATGTTGCCAAGGAATCCTTCCACTGCAGCTCAGCCATTCTTCACAGTCTGAACAAATCCTTACTTGAAATGAAGCACTTGCAATGAAACAGTTCTATTTCAGAGCATTCGCTGCCACTTCATCTTCCGCTCTGTAAACTATCGGAATGCTTTTAAAGGAAACACTTATTTAAATAAAAGAAAATCCCTGTAAATCACAGTCGTGACAAGCTAACAGCAAGCACTGCAAAGATGATTTATCTTCCTGCTACATCTAACAAAGCTTCGCACATCAACACATTGTTTGTAAAGACTTCTAACTCACGATTTCTAACTACAAGAATATACTAGTAACAAAAACCTTCTTATATCAGTAATCTCTCCCTGTCATCTAATATCCCATCAACCTCAAAATCTGAGAGTCTCCTTCAATTATTTCTGTTTACTGTCTTATCCAGCATGCCTTCTTCATGGATGAAGAAACCAACTATTTAGTCTCACTGCCTGCTTGTAATCCAAATTCATTTCAGAGCTTGCATGCATTAGCTGCATGCTTTAATTTGATTTATTTTATTTGACTTCTATTAAATTACATTTGAGACAGATTAGCAGATGGCCTCATGGGGAGCATCTCGCCAGCATCACCCCCTGTGCAAACAGCAATTATTGTATCTTAGCTGAGCCCAATTTCAAGTTATATCTTGACAAGCTAACAAATAAGGTCACAGTATCTGCATTGCAAGTAATATCCCAACTGGTGGGAAAGACACTTGACAAGCTTGAAGGTGGGCCCAGAGAGCGTTCTGATTGCAAGGGGAAGATGTAAAGGAAATTAAGCAGCAAGTCACCACTTAAGAGCAGGGATGCTGTTTCAAGTCTATCCACATTCTGCATTGCTTGCAGGCCCGCCACCTATGTTAGTACAGAGACTCCACGTCACTACGTGGATTGCTCATTCACAGTCTGTTAGTGCTAAACACGGGAGATGATGGATAGTGAGGGCACCACAGCCACCGAGGCCCCCTCTTTCTTCATATTTCTCACTCTTCTTTTGCCCCTGGCCAGTCGCTCTTTGTGAAAAACAATTCCTGCACGTTGCATTACCCTCCACGGTGACCCTCGAGCTGTTTTTTTTTTTTTTTGCCCTTTCAAAACACTTGACAAAGCTGTCACAGAAGGAGTTCTGCATCTGGAAGCTGTGACAGACACGATATGACCTGATTCATAAAACATAACTAAACAGCTTGGGCTGCCAGAGGCCAGGATTTACAGGACTGCGTTTCAAGAACGGCCTTCAACGCCTGCTCTACCAAACACACTCCTACTCTGCCGCAATACAAATTCCCCAGCTCCGATGGGGTGACCTGCAACACTACAAAATGACAGAGCAGCTGAGACACTAATCTTGTTACAGTCTACCCTGTCTCCTGCTGGTCAAGAAGGGGAAGGGATGACCTTGGTGTTGGCTGCACCTTTTACACCAGGCTACAAGGGAAGGGAATGCTATAAAAATAAAAGACATCATTTTTTTTTTTTTCAGAAATGACTCCAGCACAGCAAGTACAAAGGAAACAAATCAAGGCACTGATAGTTTCTGTTATATTATCCCTACAGCCTCACTTTTACAATAAAAGCCTCTCTGCATTTTTATTTCCTGAAGGTGCAACCTGACCGACAGTGTATTTAAGGACTTTCTGCCATCCTATCCATCAACCCTTTTTCCTTCATTTTCCCTTCAATCACTAGTTATAGTCTGTTAGGTGATTGCCATGGTACCAAAAGGCAAACATCATTAACAATTACACTTTCTTATACCATCAAAACAGTTTGTCAAACAGTACAGTTCTTCAGTTCACATAAACTCCCTTAATACAGTCTGTATTCTTCAGTTATAAACACTGTGCCACAGAACCAGCACTGATTGAACCACCTCCCTCACACACTTCCTCACAAGAAGTACATAGTATTACATAAATGGGTTGACACTCATTGGTCGGGTGGAATGTACACCTCTCCTCAGGACAATCTTACTAATCTACAGAATACAAACTCCTGTCTTCTTACATACAAGCAGAAAGTACATATGAGTGGACAGACAACACAGTCTTTCACTTTGTCCGTGTCTGGCCATTTCCCTCACAGGAGGAAGGAAACATGGATCGGGACTCGGCACTCACCCTGCAGCTGTTCTGTGTCTCACTCACACCACACTCACTCTGACATTTAGATCAAAAACCATGGTTTATTCATACTACACAATGCTGACAACGTTTTCTAGCTGGAATCTTAATAACACTCATACTCTGGTCGACCAGTTGCAAACGTTAATGTTTTTCCCAGAGTCGGCTTGACACACGGTACCAAACACTTAAAGCAGATGATAATATTGAACATACAACCTATAAGCCCCGTGATTACAACTTGGAGAACCCAGGCTACCATTTGACAGGCTATCCACTATATCCCATACCCGTAGGAGACACCAACCTAGGTCCCTCCTATTGTCAGCTACCTGGGAGAGAGTATTTGTTCTTGTTTCCATTCATATGATATACAGTTCCCTTTCATAGGAACTCACCCAAGGAGTCTTCCTACCCCAGCTGGCAACCAAAGCCATGAGCTCACCTCCCTGGGAGCAGCACGTATGGCTGTAAACTGTGTAGGATGTCTCCTCAAGACATATGGGCTCCACTTACCATACACATACCTGGTCCACCTATGGGTGGTCCTTGTCTGTCCCTGCAGTGATCAGGTGAGGAAGGGAGTCCTTCAGAGAAATCTCAGGGTGCGCCAAAAGTGTCTCCCTCTCAGCTGGTCCTGCAGCGAACAGAGCTGGTCCCACCTGGGCCGCCAAATTGACTACAGGAATTGAACTCTATAACCTCTATAACTGATACAGTCTCCCATGACATCCTTATAACAAAGTTGAGGAAGTATGGGATAGGTGAGTGGACAGTGAAGTGGGTCGAGAATTGGCTGACTGGCAGAGTGCAGAGGGTTGTCGTTGGCGGTGCAGTGTCTGGCTGCAGGGCTGTAACTAGCGGCGTCCCCCAGGGGTCTGTGCTGGGTCCGGTCTTGTTCAACATCTTCATCAATGACCACCCTCAGCAAGTTTGCTGATGACACGAAGTTGGGAGGATTGGCTGACACACCTGAAGGCTGTGCTGCCATTCAGCGAGACCTGGACAGGCTGGAGAGCCGGGCAGTAAGAAACCGGATGAGGTTTAACAAAAGCAAGTGTAGAGTCTTGCACCTGGGTAGAAATAATTGCATGCACCAGTACAGGCTGGGGGAAGAGCTGCTGGAGAGGAGCTCTGCTGAGAGGGACCTGGGCGTCCTGGTGGACGACAGATTAACCATGAGCCAGCAGTGTGCCCTTGTAGCCAAAAAAGCCAATGGCATACTGGGGTGCATTAAAAAGAGCGTGTCCAGCAGGTCGAAGGAGGTGATCCTCCCCCTCTACTCTGCCCTGGTGAGGCCTCATCTGGAATATTGTGTCCAGTTCTGGGCTCCCCAGTACAAAAAAGACAGGGATCTCTTGGAAAGAGTCCGGCGGAGGGCCACAAAGATGGTGAAGGGCCTGGAGCATCTCCCCTATGAGGAGAGACTGAGGGAACTGGGTCTGTTTAGCCTTGAGAAAAGAAGGCTGAGAGGGGACCTGATCCAGGTCTATAAATATTTGAGGTGTGAGGGGCAAAGTGGTGAGGCCAGACTTGTCAGCAGTGTGTGGAGGAGTGACAAGGGGAAACAGACAGAAACTGGACCATAGGAAATTCTGCACTAATGTGTGCAATAACTTCTTTATGGTGAGAGTGACAGAGCACTGGAACAGGCTGCCCAGGGTGGTTGTGGAATCTCCTTCTCTGGAGATATTCAAGACCTGCCTGGATGCCGAGCTGTGCGACGTGGTGTAGGGAACCTGCTTTGGCAGGGGGGTTGGACTCAATGGTCTCTGGAGGTCCCTTCCAACCCCTACAATTCTGTGATTCTGTGAATATCATGGGGTGGTTTGGATGGGGAAAGACTACCCCTTTGAATGACCTTTTGTCAGGGCATGTCCTGGGATTCCTAGGATCCTCAAAATGCAGCACTGCTTCTGTCACTGAAAAATGGGGCCCTGTGTGGGACGGAGGGAGGGTCCATGAGTCCCTGGCCCACCTGACTGAGTATTTCCATGGTCTTAGCAAAGACATACGTACAACTTGAGAATGACAGTTAGCTGCGTTCATGGTGGCATGGCCACTGCTGATGGCCTTGAACTGTCTGAATATAACTGAAGAGGCTCAGGCTGATGCAAATCAGCTATTGAATGACAGTGTTGAAAAACTGGAAAGACAGGTGGCAGTTTTGATGGGGAAAAAACCTAATTCAATCATTCTCCTATGGAAGATCAGGAACATCTTTCTGGAAGACCATGGGGAACCTGTACAAGGGAATCTGTATAAAATGGACTCTGTAAATGAAGGCACTAAAAGGTCAGATTTTGAGGTTCCATTTGGACTAGATCTATTTGAGATCTGACTGATTGTAACCAAAAAATGAAAAAAAAAATGCAGGATAGGCTGGTGGGAGTGCCCTGACCAGTGTCCAACCCCCCAAACCCTGCTGCCCATAATACAGCAGCTGAACTGATGGATATAGTACAGTGGTTTAGACAGAAACCAAGAGAGCATGCCAGCATAGCTGCTCTGGTTATGGGACATGGAGGCAGAAAGCGCTGTGGTGAATGGACTGGAAATTTCAAAACTGACATCCATTACTACTCACCCTGCCCTCAGGCAAAGACTGTATGCTCTGTCCAACATAATGAGGATAGCCATTTGATCAGTGAATGATTTATGGCTGTGTGTCATATAACATGGCCAAATAAGAATGACATACCATTAAATATCAGCCTGTGGTCCTCTATGGAGGACTAACAAAATTATATTAGAGAATTAGGCATGAAAGAGGCAATCTATGAAGATGATTTTGAGAGCCCAGTCAATAAATTTTTCATCAGGAACGAGGGATCTCATCCTACAGCCATCACCTTTACATCAGTATGGGTCTATGTGATCCATACTGAACCCCCCAGTGGCCCTCAGGTGCTGTAATACAACAGGCTGCCCAATTGATGGGGAGACAAGAGTGCCTACGGCCAGATGCAGTCTCTGAATGGTGGTGGAAAGGTCAGAGAACCATCTGCTGCCATGACTTAGGTGTCCAGCCCCTAAGGTAATCCAGTCTGGACCCATTAGGGTCTTGAGACAACCAATGTTTAAAGACCAGATTAGAGCAGGAGTTCAGTTTAAAAAGATCGATGGACAGCATAATCAGGAAAAAATATCTGTTAAACAGGCCCAAGCACTGAGTATTTATAGTCCAACCTTTTCAGCCAAACTAGATATGAATGTAACTCAAGAAGGGTCTGGATGGGGGCTCTGGCAGAGCCAGAGTTCTTTGTGAACCCCTATGAGGTTTTGGTCACAGGTTTGGCATGGAGCAGAATAAAGATACATCACAGTTGAAAAGCATTTATTGGCTACCTATTCTACACTACAGGTGGTAGAACCAGTAACTCAGATTTCAGAGGTTATCGTTAAAACAACAAGGCCAGTCCAGGGGTGGGTAAAAGATCTAACACACATCTCTATGATGGGGGTGGCCCAATCACAAGCAGTGGTGCGCTCAGTTGTTCTGCTTGCCTGCTCCTCAAGGAGTTAGGAGAAATCTATGCCTGTTGTGTGTTCGAGTGCATGCGCAATGCCATGTGGAGGGCTTATCGCAATAAAGATTGGCGGATTTGCTGCGTAGACCGGTCAGAACTCAGATCTGCGTTGTGCTTCCTCCGGCACCAAACGCCCAACAGTGGCAGTTCCGTGTATTGGCCAGCAGGTGGCAGCAGAGACCACGGAAAGAACGTCTGCGGGACAGACCCTGGGGATCCGTTCTCTTTTGATTATAGGGGAAGAACACAAAGATGGAAGAGGAGGGAAGGGGGAAAAAAAAAAAGAAAAAAAGAAAAAAACAAACCACAGCAAACAAATAAAAACTTCTCCAAACGTAGCAAACGTGAATGTCTGTCAATAAATAAATGAGTAATTGAATTGATTTCTGTTTCCACTCTCCCCCGCCCCCCTCAACTTCCGAGATGAAGAAACACCTGATATCAATTGGACAGATGCACACAGTGAAGCCAGGGATGGTCTGAAACGCAAAGCAGCTGAGCAGCTTTTAGAAGAAAACAGAGTGGTAACAACTTCTGTACCTACATTCACCACTCTGAGATCCTGTCTGGGTCTCCCAAGGCTTGTAAATAACCACTGGGTCGGTTCTGATGTCGCGTGATTTGTTGTCAGTTCTCTCATGGTTCTCCGGTCAGTTCTCCGGTGCCAGGATCTGCCACAGGGCATTCTGACCACGGGCATCATGTTTCTACGCTGCCGCCTGCATTTAACAGGCAATGGGACTGCCCAGCATGTGCAAGGCAGCACCTCTGTCACACCACCAGAATGTTTAAGGCTGTTGGGATTGTTGTGAGCGTCCCATTAACACTGAGGCTAGAGATACCCTTAGGGTTGACATTACTATTAGCATTACTTTGATGGTGCCCTATCTGGGTCATTTCCAGGGTTGTCTGGAGTAAGGCACAGTGTCAGGAGAAAAAGAACAGACTCTGTTACTTTATAAAAGTGATAATAGAGAGAGTTCATTGGAAAAAATACAACTCGTAAATAATACAAAGCATGCTTCTGATTGGACGCAGGTATCATCTGGGCTCTGATTAATATTACTTTTAAGGTAAAGATTATTGTTACCTTAATGATTGTTTTTTGGATTATGATCAGGGTTAAGGTTCTTTTTGCTACAAACTTCTAGCATCATTTTTGTTGTTACATTTGGAGTTAGGGACGATTTTAGAATCAGGTTAAGGGTTAGGATTAGAGTTACATTGGGGGTTAATGCTGTTATCTTTACAGCTCCTGTGAGGGTTGGGGTCTGGGTCAGGTGTTTAAAAAATGAAATGAAAAAAGAATTAAAAAAATATATTGAAAGCTTCAGATTTCATTAATCTTTGTGGAAATCATATAATTTGCAACTCAGATCTACCTCTGAGTGCAGTGACTGCCTGTAAATTCGCTGGAGCCTAATATAATATGGCCTTGTGCTTTCCGCTAACTCACCTTCATTTCATTTTCATTACATTTGCTTGGTAGTCAGATTTTGGTGTGTGGATATTTTAAAACAATCTAACTGACATTGGCCAAAAATTAAAAATAAATAAATAAATGCACAACAGCATCAATTGTATCAATTTTTATAGATAAGAATAGCAGTTTCCCTTAGTTTTCTGTGCCTCTTTACTTTCTTACCCTCTCCCCTTGTGTGAGAAACTCTCAAAGTCAAAGATTTCTAGTTAGGCAAAGATGGCAGCGATAGCAGCAGTGCTTATTCATTATTGCAATACTGCGCGCACATCCCCTGTTGGCAAGGGAGAAATTGCACACCAGTCAGTGAAATCAATTCTGTTCTATGCCCTAAACCCACTGCAGGTGATGCTCTCATGGCTCTCATTGGTTGAGAATCTTAGGCTCACAGAATCCTCGAGACTGTTGCTAGGATTCATTTCCATATAAGGTCAATTACCAACCTCTTGTTTTTAGGTCTGCCTTGTACTTTTCTGCGGACAGAGAAGGGCAATGTTTCCAAAAGTCAGTACATTCATTCTGTCCTGTGCTGGGCTCTACCCACCCTGTGTATTTATCTTGTGCTTGTCTCAATTCTACCCATGTCAGAATGCCCCCAGTCTGAACTTAACTCTGTTCAGCAACTTTCTTGGTGCAAAAACTACTTATACAGCTGTTTTACAAGAGGGTTATACATTCAGTTAGGGCCTACACTATGTACTGAAAATACTGGAAACTTCCACTGCAAAAACACAATCTACCTCTCCCATCTGTGCAGCCTTGCAGACCCAGAGCACGCCAGGTTATTTCTGCTTTCATAGCATTTGCATGCTGTAGGGTGAGCAAAAGGTTCTGCTGCTTGATTCTTCTGCAAGAGCTGCCTACCGGCAAATGGTTGCAGGGATGGAGGATGTGACAGAAAGCATTTGTCTCCACAAGAGCAGAGTTACATTCAGTGCAGAGTGTGAGAGTCAGGTTGGTGTGGAAAAGCACTGACACGCTGGGGATGATGCAGTGCTCACATGTCTAACACTCACAGACATTACTGTCAGAAGGATGGTGCTGTGTTGTGCTTCTACCTTTGGCAGCCCCTGGAGAAATGCTGTGGCACACAGAACACCTTTGTATTGCACTGACTGCTGCCATGCAGCATGGATTTAACACACCAAATCCAGAGGAGCATGACTGCATCTAACTGCCCTGAGAAAAACTACTGTAGCTGAAGAGATGAGGAGGCAGCTGCTCATCTGCAGAACAAGCAGTACTGCCAGACACTGGGCCAGGTGAGCACCTCCTGCTGCAGCGTGATGATGACAGGGCTGGAGATGATCTGCAAAGCCAGCTTAAAAGTGGGAGACATGAGTCAACATGGCAGGAGGACAGAGGTGTTAGGGAGCAGCCAAGGCATCAAAGAGTATCAAAAGGCTTTGAAAAGTATCACAAAGCGACAGCCAGGAAGACTGGGATATATCATGAGCAGCAGCCTGGATGCTAGAGATTATTTGCTCCCATACAAAATGGTAGAGATCTTGCTGCAGACATCCCAAAGCCAGGCAAAATGGGAACCCAGAGCTCTGCCTGCACGAACCCCACAGCCAGAGTGTTGCAAGCTGAGCTGCCTTGCTGTTTGTTGCATTCATCCCAATCCCTGTGAATGAAGACTCGGAATGCAGTCAAGGCGATGACTGAGCATGAGAGTGACTTTATTCAATAAAAGACAGGAGGGCTTGAGAGGTCAAGGGTGAAGATGGGACTCCTCTTGTCAAGATGAGAGTGGCTCAGAGCTTGTGCTGCTGCCTGGTGCCTGGGACTGGCAGCCTGACTCTAAGTCCCCATCTAAGATGCTCAGCTTCACCTCACTGATGCTGACCTACTCCTGCATGGTGGTGCTGCTGTTGGGGCACTCGGGCTGTGCTTGGGATGGGCAGCACTGCAAAGGCGCTGGGTCACAATCCAGGCAGGTGACTGCTGTGTCTGGCAGGCTCAGGTCAGGAGCTTCAGCAGAGCCAGGAGATATGAGAGCATGAACGTGGATGAGCCCCTTGTGTCCATCACTGTTACCATGTGGAAGGCTGTCATCCGAATTGCAGCAATTCGTGCTTAATAAGAACTCTCCATTGATGGAAACACACTGCACATCACTACTTGGTTTGGATCTTTGGGGTTGACAAGGGCTCGAATCACCTAGGAAGGCATAGAAACACAAGGGTTAGTGACAAACATTTGCAAGTTGAATCATGAAAGGTTGTTGATATTTGGTAATAGAGTGGCGGCAGGAAGAAGCAAATAGGCTTCAAGCAACAGAGCCACTGTCTTGAAAGTGATCCTCATGCAGGTCCAGCTCGTGTGTTGTTTCACTGTAATCTGCTTCTTTGGGTCTACCTAGTGGGCAGTAGCACTCGAGCTGTTACTGATATCACTGAAAAGAACTGGAGACAATTGTTCTATTCCTAAGAGCTTCAAGGTGCCTAGAAGCACAAATAGAAACCAGCAGTATTTCATCACTTCACCAAAAGGAAGGTCAAACACCTGAGCTGTGAAGAGCAGTTACAGAACCTATGCATAAGATCACACCAGACATACTTTGTTCTAACAACAGTTATGGTACATAGTCCATTTCCTTCAATATTCCCAAAATGAAATGATATGGAGCATTACAGGGAAAGAAACACTGCACACAGACACTATGACCCTGATTATACTCAAGCAGCAGACTTAAAACAAGTCAGAGTTTTAGATTCCAGGATATTTCAGGACCTATCATGTGTGAAATTCAGTTACACAAAAGTGCCTAGGTGCCTGCGTTTCAAGCAACTTTCAGATCACAGCCATGTAAAATAAAAACAAATTCAGTGCAGAAATAGCAATCCTGTACCTTAATACTCATGAGATTATCCATTTTTTACAGCACTCTGACTAAGTTCTAAAACTTGCTCATCCCAGTTCACTTCAACAAGTTCCACCAGTTCAAGCAACGCAGTTCTGAGATCCTGTGTATGTTATGCAGATAGAATTGAACAGTGCAGGAATAATCTCTGACAGCTTTAAGAGCTCCGTTCTGCTTACAAACTCTCAGTCCAAAATTATTCGCAGTTTTAAGGCAATGAACACCTGAAGCAGTTGGATCATCTGCCATTTGCTGCATTCTGCTTCTTGGCATCATGATTAGCACAAAGGGTTTTCTGCTGTCCTGCAGAGATGGACAAAGTCCTGCTTACAAATGGACCAAGTTCCAGTGTACAGCAGAGTTTGTACCAGACTAACAAGCCACGTCATTCAATTCATTTGCTCAGGTTGTTATGCACTCAGAAAGGAAACAGAACTAACTGTTGAATTCTGAAGGTAATCTGTGGGGTCCTGTAGAGGGTGTTTTTTACAGCTAGTTAGCTGAGAAGGGTCGTAAACACGGTGAGGTTAATCAAGCAGCCATAACACCTGCAAGGACAGTGAGAACATCAGGATGCCCTGTGATGGTTAGAAACTAGCCATGGTTCTGGGAACTCAGCAAGGGAGTATCTTTCAGGATGATAACAACAAGCTGTTAAGATACTCGGGGATGGTATGTAATTGGGAACCAATGATGAGCTCCACTTTTGCAATATGTATGAGCTGATTATCCGTATTATAAAGGTACACGCAGCCAAGGAATAAACGAGATTCGCTGATCATGTCAATGACAGGTGTGGTCGTCTGCTTTTCTCCCGCCGTTCTGCAACATCGTTGTTGTTTAGTGTCACTGGGTTCGTTAAACTGCTGTTCATTCTCAGATCGTTGGTTTTTTTTCATTTTTTCCCTCCTAGACCCATTCACAATCTCCCTTCCCTTCCCCTCTCGGCCGCGCTGCACCGCGCTGTTAGAGAGGGGAGGTTCTTTGTTCCTTCTCTCCCTGGGTTTGTTCCCACTGTCACCGAGTGAGCTCTAGAGAGAACTCCGTGACACAAACTCATTGCAAAGTCTAAGCTAGAAGAAGCATCACCTCAGTGTATCCCAGAAAAAGAACAGCGTTGAGATTTTAATTAGTTTTGGTTTTTTGTTTTATTGGGGGTGGGTTGTTTTTTGTTGTTTTTTTAGGGTTTTTGGGGGGTTTTTTTGTCTTTTTTTTTTGTTTTTTTTTGGGGGGGGGGGGGGAGGGGGGGGAGGGGTGCGAGGGGAAGGGAGAGGGAGGGGACAGTTGTTTGGTTGTTTTTAATATACAATAAAGTTATGCAGTTCTGCTGTCAGTCGCCTCAGAGAGTTCCCGAAGGAGCTCAACCACATTCTGCTCAACATCGAGTTGTTCCATTGAGTGGAGCAATGGTAGTCTTGCAGATGGAGCAATGCAGGAATTCTGACAGGATCTCCAGGTGTATCCAGTTCATCATCTGAAAGCTCCGCAACCAAATTGGAAGGGACCAGTCCTCTTGTGCCATCTGTCAGCTCTCCCTGAAACCAGCCATTCTCACCCACATCTCCAAAGACATTACGCATTGTCCGGCAGTCAGAGGAAGCTCGTTTTCTGGGTCCTCATTAGGACTCTCAACAGGAATGTAGCTGTGTCGAGCTAAGAATCTTCAAACTGCTGGTGATACCTGTCCTGGAGAATGCAGGATGAAGGACAAAAGCTCTGCTCTCACATTCAGGGCCATCCTCTGACAGAAGGCAGCACTCAGGACTGTTCCCAAGGATCTCTTTCATGACTTTGAGTTCAAGCTCCTGGTTTTCCAGATGACCTTGAAGACTTCGGGCCTCTTCAATGGCAGAATGGAACGGACTGGAGCTATTACGGAGATTCTTGTTTGACTGGGTCAGAGTCTGTCTCGTTGCCTTCCCCAGCTCCATCTGCTGCTTCTGCTGCTCTCTTTTCCCTCTTGCGTGCTCTGTGAGAATGAGTTTCAGAAAGCACTACTCACTGACAGGAAATAAGGGGAAACTTGAAAGACTTTGCAACCTAAGTCCTGGCAGTGTACTGCCAGCGGCTGATTTGGCCGTCCAGGATCCTGGCACCACAAATGCTTCATTGCCAAATGCAGCAATAAGGTGTTCTGGGGAAAGGCCAACTCACAGGTAGTTTTTGAGCACCCATATCACAGTACCAACAGCCAGCACCAGCGCAGGCAGCAGCATCGCTGAGACCGTCATCGGAATGCGGCGCTTCCGCACAGATCTGTGAGCAGCATCCTCTGTGCTTTTGCCTGTGTTCATCCCTGGAAGAAATGAGACAATGTCCCACGTTACCTTCAGCTGCGCTACAGATAATCTCTCAGTGTGCTTCATGGACCCAAGAGGTCATTTTGTCAGTGGGTGCCTCCGTCTCTGGTGCCGAAGCACCGGAGGACAAGAAGGATTGCTTCCACCTCTCGTTGGGTATGGAGAGGCTGCACAGGCACTACCCGTGTCCTCCTCTGGGCCGAGAGCTGGGGCTGTACTCTGGGGTCTGGGCTTGGTCCGTGGGGAGAGCTACAGAGCAGAATCCCTCACACTTTTCCCGGCATGTGTGTCCTGAGCTCCCCCTGTGGGACGCCCCCCAGGCTGAAGGTCAGGCTTCAGCCAGCACAGGGCACATCCAGAGCCAGCCCAGGGGAGAAACACTCCTGCAGGCTCCTACCACACAAGACCCTGCTCATCACCCTCAGGTGGCTTCGTTCCAAAAGGGCAAACTCTGCGATCTGGGAGCGGTGGGAACTGAGCAGGGTCACAGAGGTCTGCAAGTACCTTCCCTGGCACATTGCTGGAACAACTCTCCACACCCCACGAAGGCCAGCCATTTTCAGAGAGCCACCCCTGGCTTCTTTTACATGTGCTCTATGCTCACATGCTCAGGTCTGGCTGCTGACCTGGTGTGCAAGAGCTGGCAGCAAGAGCCTGCAGGCACGCAGTGACTCTGGTTCGTGACACCGTATGATCATAGGACAGAAATTACCTGGCATGCCGGTTGGTGCTGCCTGCATTCCTCTGTCTGGGACGGGCAGTGTGGGATATCCACCTTCCTGCAGTGCATCCCTCTCACTTTGTTGGTCCGTTCCTTTAGAAAGAAAGCAGGCAGTAGGATTGGGATGTCACGTGCCCTCATCGAAAACTGAGCTTCTCCAATCCCGAGCTCAGGTAAAGTCCAGGCCCCCCCCCAAGTACACTGTGAGCCCCTCTGTTACCCAAGGGCATTTGGGCCCTCCCAGCTATTGGACAATGCTGACTCCCTCACACCTCTTGAGAAATCAGCTCCTGTGCAAGGCCCTCACATACTGTGCTGTCACCAGCCCGTCACAGCCAGGTAGCTGCAGGCTGAAATCCAAGCTCTAACACACAGTCCAAGCCTTCAGAATTAGCATCTCCACCTCATTTCCAGCATTAGCAAAGGCAGCCAACCCTGCTTAGGACGCTCCTCCTGCCTTGAACTTGCTCAGCTGCACGGAGGGCTTTGGATGAACAGAAGCACAGCGCTTGCCACTTTGCCACTTGCTGCCATCTGGGTGCCAATGACTGCACAAAGCAGCTCTGACAAGTAATGGTTGTGCTGGGGGAGCAGCTGCCTCTGGGTCTTGGCTGGATGCAGACCATCTGGCAGCAGACCAGCTCTGGTGCTTGACAGCACCTGCAAGGTGATACACGGAACACGGCTGCAGCACGGCTCTGACCCATCCCTTCCTGCTGTGCAGGCTACAGCCTGCCCACACCTGTATATCACACCTCAGCTTCCCAGGTCCCACAGTGAATAGACTGAAGTATACCCACCACGCTCTGCCTTCTCCATTTCCTTCAGCAGTCGCTTCAGGAGACGGGATGAGCCCTGAGAGTATTTTCCTCGATTGGATTCATCCTCTTCTCTTTCCGGACCTTAACAGAATGTATGAAGTTAAATATCATGTGCATGAAGATCTGAAGATCAGCGGCGAGTCAGCCAAGTCAGTGAAGACAGAGTACTCACTGCTGGGATTCCAGCTGGGCTCCAGCACAGGAGGAAACCGATGACCGGGCAAGGCCCACACTGGGGGCACTTCTGCAACCAAAGACCCATGAAAAGTTTTAGTCACACACTACAGCATCAACTGAGTAGCAGAGCATACAGGGGACAGGGCCTGCAGACACAAGTGCGATCAGACACAGGTGAGGAGAGCTTCCGGCACATGTGGGGGCCTCCTTTTCCCTGAGTGACCTGTAGGGTCTGGCGGTGGTTGGGGAATGCCACAGCCCAAATACAAAGGTCTGGGCTCCCTCAGCTGCAGAGGGGCAGCGGTAACCTTCCCACTGAAATGTTGCAGCTCTCCGAGAGAAAAAATACTCATGGCTCATATGTGCAAACCCTTCCAGGCACAAACAGGCTTGGAAGACCTGGAGAGGATCTCCAGTAAAATTGCACCCAGGTAAACCATGAGAGCATGAACGTTTCAGCCTCCAAGGAAACAGACACTCACAACTTACCCCTGGGTTGTCCCCCAGGCACAGGCATGAAGTCCGGATCCAAAGGAGCATCCGGAAAGGGAGCACGAAGCTCATCATCTAGAATCAAGAACAGATGAGAGAAGTTCCCACTTATATGCACTATATGGTGTGATCTCCTTCTCCCTCAGTAACTGGATGTGGAGAATAACTCAGGTCATGATTTCCAAAGTTGCAGGGTGGACGGGATGACCCGTAGGCTGGCACCTGGCAGCGTATCTCCGGGCCACGTGCCACATCTCTCACAGATTACGTGGAAGAAGATGCCCATCACCCCCTACCCAGCAACACCCCCATGGAAGGCAGGCCCCAGGCAAGTGTACTACAGGGCCGTGGGGACACAGCCTGACTTCTTGCTCCCAGCGCTGCTCAGTTTGGGTCCCATCTCTACCCACTCACCTGCTCCCCGTGCTCGCCACGGAGCAGCACAGCTCTCCTGAAAACTCATGGCCACCAATAGGAGGAAGAGGACAAGGCGGGCAGGGTCCATGGCCGCCCCCACACTTGCACCACACTTCCAACACCACCGCTGCAGCCACAGTGAGTGTCGCACTGAGCCAAGCCTGCAGCCAGGCCTTGTGAGCTCATGACGGAGCTCAGCACAGTCATAGGATGGGGCATTGTGACCTCACATCTCTGTGATTCCGGGTGGCGGCTCCCCGCAGGCTGCTGCTCTTGTGATGCACTGCACCAGGGCTGTGTGGGGCTGGTGCTTACATCATAGAAATGCAGAATCATAGAATGGCTTGGCTTGCAAGGGACAGTGAAGAACTCAGAACCCCAGCCCCACTGCCTCGGGCAGAGATGCCACCCACAGAGTCTTGCTGCCCAGAGCTCCATCCAGCCTGGCCTTGAACACCTCCAGGGATGGAGCATCCACAACTTTGCTTGGCAAACTTTTGCAGAGCTTCAACAACCCCAAGAAGGCATTATTTCCAGCCTGGTGCAACACCTCAGGCCACAGAGGTAGTGACGCAATATGCACAGGTTATCCACGCGTGTGAAACGTGCTGCAATTAAGCAAGCCAAGCGGATAAATCCTCTCCAGTGTGGAGGATGATGGCTGAAATACAAACACGGAGAAGCTGACCTTCCCACAGACCCGCCAAGTCAAGTGTCACGTGCTTACATTTTTGTTGATAGATCTGCAGTTTCATCTTTTTTTGATGGCTAAGGAAATCCCCTTTCCTGCACCAAGTGTATTTCCCACGTGTAACGTGCTTCCAAGTCTGATTTTAGTAGCAGATATTGAAGGCTTGCTAGTTGGCACCTCCCATCCCCAAAGTCCCAGTGAACTCACCCACTGCTGGCAACTGGATGCTTGGTGGCGAGAGAACCATCACCTATAGGATCCCACCTGGGTTTCCAGAAACTGTTGCACCTTTGGATACATGGCGATAAATACTGTGTCCATACAACACCCTCATTGAATCAGAGCCTGCCACCTTCCCTACAACCAGGCAAAGGGCGCAAAGGAAGCTGAACTGCTGAACCAGGCACCAATGGGGCTTACGTGTTTGCATCAAAAGACAAAATACCAAGCAGAGAGCATGGGAATCAGATGTTGTTTCTGGAGCAGAATTAAGATTAAAAAAATTGATTTCACAGTCTGACATCAACCCTCCTCCACCCCTCCCATTCCCCCCCCCAGCGCACCCCTCCCTTCCTTCCCTCTTTGTTTAACAAAGACTTTGAATAAAATCATCATATCAATACTACAATTGCTGGCCTGGGATTATTATCACCTCTTTCGGGTTCCTGGACAGGAGAGGTGCACCCCACTGATTTCAGCGGTCCTGCCTGGGTGGTGAGGTGACTTCACAGAATCACAGAATCACAGAATCACAGAATCACAGAATTGTAGGGGTTGGAAGGGACCTCTAGAGATCATCGAGTCCAACCCCCCTGCCAAAGCAGGCTCCCTACACCACGTTGCACAGCTCGGCATCCAGGCGGGTCTTAAATATCTCCAGAGAAGGAGACTCCACCACCTCCCTGGGCAGCCTGTTCCAGTGCTCCGTCACCCTCACTGTAAAGAAGTTCTTGTACACATTCGTGTGGAACTTCCTATGCTGTACTTTCATCCCATTACCCCTAGTCCTATCCCCACGCACTACTGAAAAGAGACCAGCCTCACCACTATGGCTCCCACACCTCAAATATTTATAGACCTGGATCAAGTCCCCTCTCAGCCTTCTTTTTTCAAGGCTAAACAGACCCAGTTCCCTAAGTCTCTCCTCATAGGGGAGATGCTGCAGGCCCTTCACCATCTTAGTGGCCCTCCGCCGGACTCTTTCCAAGAGATCCCTGTCTTTTTTGTACTGGGGAGCCCAGAACTGGACACAATATTCCAGATGAGGCCTCACCAGGGCAGAGTAGAGGGGGAGGATCACCTCCTTCGACCTGCTGGACACGCTCTTTTTAATGCACCCCAGGATGCCATTGGCTTTTTTGGCTACAAGGGCACACTGCTGGCTCATGGTCAATCTGTCGTCCACCAGGACGCTCAGGTCCCTCTCTGCAGAGCTCCTCTCCAGCAGGTCTTCCCCCAGCCTGTACTGGTGCATGCAATTATTTCTAGCCAGGTGCAAGACTCTACACTTGCTTTTGTTAAACCTCATCCGGTTTCTTACTGCCCAGCTCTCCAGCCTGTCCAGGTCTCGCTGAATGGCATCACAGCCTTCAGGTGTATCAGCCAATCCTCCCAACTTCGTGTCATCAGCAAACTTGCTGAGGGTGGTCACTATCCCCTCATCAAGGTCGTTGATGAAGATGTTGAACAAGACCGGACCCAGCACAGACCCCTGGGGGACGCCGCTAGTTACAGGCCTCCAGCCAGACACCGCACCGCCAACGACAACCCTCTGCACTCTGCCAGTCAGCCAATTCTCGACCCACTTCACCGTCCACTCATCTATCCCATACTTCCTCAGCTTTGTTATAAGGATGTCATGGGGGACAGTATCAAAAGCCTTACTGAAATCAAGGTAGACTACATCTACCGCCCCGCCCCCTGTCCACACAGCTAGTGACATCTTCATAAAAGGCCACCAGGTTGGTCGAGCATGACCTCCCCTTGGTGAACCCATGCTGAGGACTGCTGATAACCTCCTTATCACCCAGTTGTCTGGAGATGGCATCCAGAACAAGCTGTTCCATCACCTTCCCTGGGACAGAGGTGAGGCTGACCGGCCTATAATTACCCGGGTCTTCCTTCTTGCCCTTTTTGAAGACTGGACTGACACTGGCCGTCCTCCAGTCTTCAGGCACCTCCCCAGTTCTCCAAGACCTCTGATAGATTACAGAGAGCGGCTCAGCAACGACCTCCGCCAGCTCTCTCAGCACCCGCGGATGCACCCCATCAGGTCCCATGGATTTATGGACCTTAATATTTCCTAGGCACTCACAGACCACCTCTTCCCCGACTAAAGGGAAATCTCCCATTCCCCGGACTCTCTCATCAACCTCCAGGGTCTGGGATTGCTGAGGGAGAGTCCTTTCACTAAAGACAGAAGCAGATGACCCTGCGGGGTAAAAGCCCACAAAAGGCAAACCACAATTAGTACCGAGACCCTGTTGCTTTTGTTGTAGAAAATACAGCGGTTTAAATGTGATAATGATCCAGATTAGAGAAACAATAGGGTTGTGTTACCTCCGCTTTAACATGTTAACTTTACAAAATTTGTTTTTGAACATTTGCTCCCCCTCCTCGTGTGTGTAGGAACATAAGGGAAAGAGATACCTAAGAAAATCTCTTAGGATGTACATTGGCATATCAGAGGGATATTGCTGGGGAACCGGGAGGGACTCTAAGCAAGAACACCCTCATCTAATAATGTAATCATTGGTGGTTAGTATATAAGTTGGAGGACGGGTTAAAATGATCCCAAAACCAGGAAAAAGGATAGAGAAAAGATGTTTAAATATTGTGTTAGATATGGCCTAGAGATCCACTACAGGGAAAATCAATATTTGGCCAAAATATGGATCTGATGAAGGTTGGGTTTGTCAGATCTCGAATTTATATGTAAAGAACAAAACCCCTTTTCAAAGGAGGAATCAGAATATGCTGCCTGTTGGATACAAGAAATCAGCCTGTTATTAGTAAAAAGAAAAAGGCCCGGACCAGGAAGGAGAGGAATTAGAAAAAGGAACTAATCAATGGGACCCTCCTGAGAATCTCCCCCCCATATAACCCCAATGTAGCACAAAGGGAGACAGGCACTGCCCCAGTAAGAGGAAATGGTAAAGCACACAGGGACATTTCACAGAAAAGAGGGGCATGCTGGGCTCAGGAGAGAATTAAAACAATGTAAAAGGGACATAAAAATTTCTCCTTTCCCAGACACTAGCTGTACCAGCACCTCAGTGTACCCCTTATGGGAGGTCCCATTGGGACAAGGACAAATATGCTATGTAAACTCCCCACTCACTAGTGGAGAAATTAGAAATTTTAAGAAGGAAATGAAATCTTTAATTGAAGATTCTAGAAGAGTAGCAGAACAATTAGATCAATTTCTGGGGCTTTCAAAACTTTGGTCCCATCAGGACCCCCTGGTAAATATAAAAGTGGGACCTGAGGGGGAAGAAGTTGTGGTTTTAGTTGATACTGGGACAGCTCGTTCATCACTGGCCCGTAAGGTGTCAGGACTCAAATTAACAAATGAGGCCTTAAAGATAACAGGGGTAGAGAGAACTGGGATGACAGTACCACTTTTTGAGAATACTGTATTAAAACTAGGGGATAAAGATGAAATTGGGAATCAAGAAAAACATGAAATAAGGCCATAAAGATAAGGGTGGAACAGCCCAAGGAACTGAATGATATGGATTGCTAAGGGAAAGTTATATGGTATTAAGGGTGTTTGTGGAAACTGAAAAATTGTACTGTTTGATCTGTGGGTTTTGAAGGGAATGGGACAAACTGCTTTGATGGTATAAGAAAGTGTAATTGCTATTGGTATACAGAAAGTATAATTGAGGGTGTGTCAAAGTGTAACTGAAGGTACAAATAGTGAAATTGTGTACAAAGGAAAAAGGGTTAAAGAGAAAGTGAGTTTATGTGTGCTGGTATGAGAGCAACCCCCTGTATTGTTTCCCCCCCCCCTCCTTGCAAGAACTCTTGGAGTGAGAGAGAGCCGGGTACAGAGACTGTTGCTGTAAGCAGCAAAGGGGGGAGGTGGGGAGGAGGGGGCAATGGAAGTGAGAATAGCCTTCATGTGCAGAGATGTAGGAAACCTGAAATCCCAGTGTTAGCACTGGACACCTGGAGAGAAGGAGGTGAAACTGAAATAGGATGTTAGTAGTTTTTGTAATGATGAGAGTTTGGAAAGTGAGAAAGTTTGGGACAGACACAGGCTGGAGGAGTAAGGACTGGCAAGGTATAACAGGGATGTCAGGACTGAAAAGAGGTGAACGATATGAAAACAAAACTGCTTGACAAACAGATAGTAAGGGAATTGGTGATAATAACAGCTGTTACTGTTGTGGTGCCAGAATAGGGCCGTAGGACCCAGAGATCCCCTCAGGGAGAGGTGGGGGGAGTGGGGGCTTGAAGTGCCCAGGGAGGGCTCCGCCCCACTGAAAGGAAAGCAGTGTGCAAACTGCAACGGGAAATTGCATCTAGGGAAGCAGGATAAAGAGATTTATTTTCTGGTGGATATGGGTGCTTCTTACTACTCATAGATGGCTTTGTAACAGTAATAGAAGCTACTGCCCAACAAGAAAAGGTTTACGGTTTTTTTTGGATTAATTAAATATAAACTAAGTAGGAATACAGAAATTCTTGTACCTGCCAGGTTGCTCTGGCAAGAAATTTAATAAAACTGGAGCTAAGGGTCCAACAATATTGACTGTTTAAAAACTGTAAGTCTGGCATTAGCACAAATGGGGAAAAACAATGTTGTACCCCAGGAGTCACAGCAATATCAAACATGATGCACTTAGGGGTGTGGGCATCAGGGCCAAACATGAAGCCCTGAATAGAAGTTAAAAGCAAGAGATTGCCCAGTCAGGGTAAAGTGGTACCCTATAAGGATACATAACTGTAGAAGGATAGAAGACTTTCTGGAGTTTGGACTCCAATTTTGCAAAAATTTTTGATAGCAAGTGCTGTAGTTTGGTACAACACTTGAAGGCAAGTAATAGAATTGTTGAATGCATACACTCAGTGGTGGCAAATCCATGCACTTTATTAACCCAGTTAAGGAATGAATAGGTGGAGTTTACCTTCTGGATTTGAAGGATGTTTCTTCTGCCTGCTTTCTGTATCACGGCTTTACAAGTCGGTGTGCAGGTTTGGAGGAGCTATCCCCCTTGCATCCGGCGCTGCGCAACGCTGGAATAAACATACCTGCTTTACAACCCATCTCTGGATTATAGAGTTTGATTCCGCAAGTCAGCTAAACATTTGTGGTTGGTTTTTCTTTTCCCTAAACAAAGCAACCTGTTTTCTGCACTTGCTGTGCCTTACGAAAATGCACAGGAATTAGGCAAGCCTGAGACTCACCAAACACCACATGTGACATTTTGTAAAAGGTCAGTTTTGCAGCAGAGAACCACATATAATTATACCAAGTGTGCAACTACTTTTCCCATGCAGCAGCAGGCAGCAATGAGGCTGTTCTCATAATAAAAATACCATTTGAAAAGTAGTGTAATTAAGTGTATATCATGATGTACCCAGTAGCAACGAGAGCTCTGTTAACAGCTTCTGGAACAAGTAGATCACTCCCATCCCCTGCAATGACTTTGCCTCCAATATCTCATGGCTGATAAATTGCAGTCTTCTGGATATGAAATATTTGCAAGTAATTTGCAAACTGCAGCTAATCAGAACCGTCTTCCATATTGTCACCAACCACTTCAGGCAGCATTGTTCCATTTTGACATCTGGCTATGAGGCATTCATGCACGGCATTCACATACATAGGTCAATAAATAGGAGGGAGGGTGATTTCAAGTACTTATGCTTCCATCAGTTTCTTCTGTGTACCTGTGCAGTAGCTGCCCATCTCACCTGGTAGGTACGAATGCTGTTTTCTACTCCAGGTCAATAAAAGCCTCCATGTTGACATCCACATGCAGATTTGTCCAGATAACACCATGGAGAAAAGCTTCTAAAAGTCAGTTCAAGTTTTTAATGAGATTGCTGATTTTTCACAGATTGTTTTCTGCAAACCTGGATCTCACAAGCCTACAAGCAAGGAGAAAGCTTATCGGCACAGCAGCAAATAGTACGATTGTGGGTTTTTTTAAATACAATCAGTATATTGTTCTATCACCAGCTGCTTTTAAGGCAATTCACTCCCATCAAACTCTCAAATATTCACCCAAGTCGGCTTTCATCCATGTTTTTACCTCCTGAGCAATTGAATCTATAGGAACTATTGGACTTGGAGACAACACAAGGACATACTGCCAGCTGAGAACCTTTCAGCTAATTCATCCAACAGCATCTAAAGGTTCGAAGCTCACTGAGGGGGAGAACAGTATTTGGGATATTAGAATTCCCCCCAAATGTATTGGGTTTATTTTTCTAAGTTTATTAATTTAAAGCTGAATTTGCACAAGTGAGGGAAAGCACCTTTCTTCCACACTGAGGAATTGGCACCATCTTCTCTCCAAAGAAAATTCTTTAAAAAGGCCCAAAAATTAAGTATACATAAATATTAATGTGTATTCATGCTCTTCTCTCTGCCAGAGTTCTGCTAAGTACACCAGTCACGTGAAAAAAGCAATCCTGAACAAGTACAGTTATTACTGCACAATGGGTAAATAGCAATCAGTCCTAGAGATACTGTTCCTATACAGGGGAGGCAAGACAAAAATAAATAAACCCTTAACCACAATAAAATCCAAACCCAGTTTAAGAAAGCTTGTATTTATTTCAGCCTCAATGGAGTCAGTTTGAAACTGTCAGAGAGACACTGTACACCTATAAACAAATTTAAGAACACAACGGAGTAACTGTTACTGTTTATTAACAACCAGTTTTAATAATACGATAAAAGTATGTCCTGAGAAAGGGGAACAAACATGCTTCTTCAAGGTTTTTTAGCTGTTCTGGATCTCAGCCGTCGCTTGATGATCAGATGATCACTTTCCTTCTTTTGTTCCTCAGATTCCTGAAGAAAACATTTCAAAAGTTACTCATCTTTTCACACAAGACTGACAAGCTCTTCTTGACACACGCAAACATATTTCTTCCCCTAAATGGATTTCAGAATGGCATTTGATTATTATATTTTATTCAGAAAACTATGGGATACCGAGATCATTTTAATGCAGCTTAATCACAAGGAACAAATATGGAGAATGTACAAAATCCTGTTTATCTTAAAAAAGCACACACATCTGAGGAAAGCCTGAAGGCAGCTTTCATTTTGAAATACTTGTTTTCAAAAGAGTATTATAATACTTGTTTTGTGAAACATGAAGCGTTCAGAAAACATTTTTAGCCTCAATCCCTGTAGCTATGACTTGCCCAGAATTTCAGTTCTCGGTTCAGTCCCATGTTCTCAGAACTACAGTGAGAGAAGAAATTGTCTCATCTTCTTCATCCTCTAACAAAAAAAATATAACATTTTGGTTTCTGCCCCTATCATTCGTCAAATCATCAAAAAATTCAGAGGGATATTACAGTATGGGCAAATGATCACTTTGCTGAACAGAAAAAGGACTCTAATATAATTAAAAGATGCAGTTCCAACAGAGAAAGAATGTTCTTAGCACAATAGCTGCCGACAGAGTCATAAAACTGGCACATCAGATCCTTTGCAAGTTGGCTTAGACAGGAGATCATAGTTTAAGCATACCTAAAAAGCTGTCTAAGTTGTGCTCTAGAAAAGCGTGTAGTAGAATAATCCCACTCCGACACATTGAAATTATCTATGATTCCAAATTAGAAGACATCTCCGTGATTGCTACATCACCTACTTAGTAAACTGTAAGCCAGCCAAACACAGAGATCTTTGAGGACAAACTAAAATAGAACAGCAGGAAGACCAACAAGAATGACTTGGTAGAATAAAGAAATACCTCAGTACTTTCAACCTCCTCCTGCAAATAGATGAAACCTCCAGTCTGTTTGGACTCCTTAGTAGTTTATTTTAAGCCAAGACTACAGTATAATCGCTTACCGAAGAAGCAGGTATATCTAGAGGGCCAGAAACGGCAGTGGAATACAGCTTCCTTTTGCGTTGTTTTGGCTTGGTCTCTCCTTCTTCGAGACTTTCAGGTTCGTTTGATTTAGGAGAACTTACTGCTGACATCAGCTTCTTGGCTAGAAGAAATTTGTTTTGATACATAAACCAATCAACTTACTGGTTTTGTGAGTCTTTAAATCACTGAATGCATAAAAAGCTTTGTAACAAACTTGGTTTATAAATGACACGTAAAATTTAAGTGAAAATACTCAGAAATTGTATTTGTTCATCGAGGCTCTTTATTGCTTCTATAGCTGAAACTGTTTATAGCTTCAGGTACGGCAGCTTAAAGCACGCATTAAAATGGAGTATGAAAGACAATCATGGCTCAGAAGTCGCTGGAAGTCAGAAACTTCAGCAGGAGTTAAACAACAGGCCTAGCTTTCGTGCTGACAGAAGCACAAGACAGAACCAACTTTCTCTGTATACTTGTAGGTTTTCACAAATGTAATAATGAATCTCTGAAGAGACGAATAAATGCATTTACTTCATAAATCAAAGGACAACTTAACATGGCAGACAAGTCTCAGAACACATACATTAATAGCCTACAGCAGAAACAAGCCATTCTACAATGTCTAGAAAACATGGAATAAAACTTATTCTACACCAACCTTTAGAGTGTATAATAGAAGGAGAGCTTTGAATAAAATCTCCAACTTTTTGCAGTGTTTCATCCTTCTTTTTAGTCAGTCTTGAAGCATGTACTCGCTTTCTCAGGAAGTAGTCTTTTCCCGATTTCTGTTCAACAGAGATGTGAACATGTGAAACAAGAGCATTGTTTAAACTTCATTTTAGTTCAACGTTATTTTAAGTTGACATTTTGAGCTTTACTACTGACACCTCTGTTCATTATGCTGATGATACCACAACGGCAAGTAATGTAGACAATTTTATACCCTTTAGGGAGTTGTCAAAATCTCAGCTATTTCAAGGCATACGTTTCTTAAAGTTTCTTAATAAGGCAGTCGTTTCTTTAAAAGTAGCTCCCAAGCTGTGGAGTTGTTTCTTACATAAGCTGTTCTAATTACATAAAATAAACAAACATACAAAACAGAAGACAACAGATGGGAAAAATCTACTACTCATACTCTGACCATGCCAAGGATACTGCTATCACATGTGAACATCTGTTTTTAATAACTGCCATGCATATTAATGATATGAACCTTAGTTTAATACAAGGGCTTCACTTACAAAAGCACACGATAATACACTAAAGCTTCTCTTCCCAACTATTCAGTGTGCAATATCCTTCCCTCCAAATCATTACACAGTACAGCCATTACACGCTCTGGGGACAGACTGACTTGCCCTTTGGTTAGCTTATGGAATTTAATAGGAAGAGCTCATAAGCATGTAAGATTCCCATTCAGGTATACACATAAGGATAAGACACTGCTTCTTTCGTGTGACCACACAATTACAGGAAGTCCCAAGCTAGCTTCAAAACTAGAACAAAAACCAACCATTTTCTCGTCACTTGCAGAGGGTGAATTAAAAGCCATGACACATTTTGTATTTTTCGTGTTCTCACTTTTCACAAAATCCTGGGAAAATAAGACAAGTTTCAGCCATGATTCTTTTGGAAAGAACAATTGATGTCACAAAAGTGAACACTTTAAACACTTTTGCTAATAGTAGGGAAGTATCTGCTAGTGGTAACTATTCCACTGTAAATCAGATAATAAATAAGCATTCAATTATAAAAACAGGACATTAAGATATCAGTATTAGACATCTCATGATGTCTAAAAAGCTGATTTATGTCTACAGGTTTCAAAGAAAATACACAATGGAGTTAAGAGAAATTCCCTTCTCTTAAACCATTATCACTGAGCTTGGCTATTAGTTTTGTTCATTAAAGCAGTTCATTGATTAAATTCTTCAACTACTTTACTGAGGTAGAAATAGCATTTTTTTAATGCTTAAATGAGAATGGTAAAAAGGCATCAGATATTTTGTTTTCTGTTGTATGTCTAGGTCATACCTCATCCATGTCATCACTTCTTTTCTTTTTTGCCTTAGTCATTTTCACTCCTAAAGGTATCATGCTGCCGTGCTGCTTTATCTCCGTCTTATCAGGTTGCAGAGGTGTCAGTGGGATTTCCAGCTCCGGTTCTGGGAACCGACTAGTTTTGCCATTTTCTGCGGACACTCCAGAAGAGTCGAGGACAGTTTCCAAATGCTCCTGATAGCACAGAAGAATTTTAAGTGCAAGTGTTAAGGTAGCCATGAGATTAAAAAGCTATAAAGCATCTGGAAAAGGATATGTAAGCATTCGATTTTCCTGCTGTAAGAACACTTGTAACAGAAGGAGTCTATTTCAGTTACAGCAGAGTTTTACCCTTCTTTCCTAGAACTTGTTACATTTAAAATTATTTCCAATCTATGATCACAAAAGAAGTTCTCCATGTTAAACTGAGCCTGATACTTTACAAGTCATTTTTTCTCAAGGGCACAGACAACTGCACTTTTTTTTAATAGAGAATGGTGGTAGAACTGACACGATTTTCTTCATCTCAACTCTGCTGCGTCAGAACTGGGCAGGAACAGGAGCATTTGATTCAAGTGTTCGATTAACTTCCAGCTTAATCTTAGGGAATTTGCCCTTCCTCTTCTACACTAGAGATGTTATTTACATAAGTAAGGTCCAGCTGGCAAGGTGCAAGCCCAGTGCAATTCATTGAAGAACTCCATTGCTATCTTTTCCCTGGAGAGAATACAGACATTCAAGCAATGACACCGTACTTAAGCTGAAGGCTATCATGTACCTGCTCATGGTCAAATGGCAGCAAATGCACAGCTAAGTGACAGGGAAATGTCAGTATGCATTTCCCCAGCAGCACTTACTGTCCACAATCCACCCAATCCTGTTTTTCTCAACAGGAACAACAAAGTCAGAACTGAGATCACCTGGACTCCTCCTTCTCTATGGCAGGAATTCAGCTAGCATACCAAAAATGAGTTCAGATGCTGGTTGAACACATGGAAGACAGGCTGCTGGGGACATCAGAAAATGGTAGATGGCTGCTTCTACTGCTGCTAGTAACTAGCAAACTCCAGTGTCCCAAACACAGACTAGCAGCTTTTACTACTTACACTGTTCCGACCCCCTGAGGGGAGTCTTCTTCCTCTCAAAAAGTTACCAAAGATTGTAGAAAGACAAAAAGTAGTCAGAGCCACTTTATCAGGCTCTGCTAAGAATCTGAATGGAGTATCACCACCCACTGTATTTCCAAGAATTAAGTTGGTTAATAAGTACTTTGTTTTTAAAATATATGTAACTGCTATTTTATGAACGTTAGCAATTAAAAACTTATATAGGAATGATTAACATCATCTGCTAACAAAACAATGTCCAGAAATCCTGCAGAGGAAGAAAATAAGTTCAATTTGCTGTGCCCGTTTCAGTGGCTCCATGAATTTTTTCCAAGTAACTTATCTAATCATGAGCCACTTCATAAGCATTAACATGAGGAGAGTTTTCAACAGCACCTGACAAAAATTCATCACACAATTGTTTCAACAGCTTTTATTCCTATCAAAGGCTATAAAAACAGGTGATCTGATCACCTTGAAAGGGATAAATAAATTAAAACTTGGGAATTGTTTAGAGAACATGAGATCTTTTCCTACTCATTCCTTGTCAAAAGCAATACAATCACAACATTTTCAGATCTGAAGTTTCATACTAACCTCAGATTCATTTAATGAAGTGAGGCTCCTAGTACATCGATGCGACAAATAATTGTCTTCAGCTTTGCATCTTAATGGAATACTTTCTCCAGTTTTAGTTTTGCTTTGTTGTTTCCTAGGCTGTAAATATTTAAAAGGAGTAAAGATTAGGCTATGCATTAGACCTCCAAAATATCTCGAGTTTTCTGAAGTTACAGTGTAAAACCTCAAGCTCAGACGCCACATGAACAGGTAAGCTGAAACACAGCACAAGTGTGGGAAGGTAGTAACATCTATTCATTGTGTGATCTTCAGATACACCCTACTGGGTCTCACTAACAGTCTCAGGCAGTATTCTGCCTCCAAAAGAGAGAAAGCGAGACATTATTTAGGGACAAAATCTGTAACGCTGGTCGTTTTGTCATCCATTCCCCCCATACTCTGCACGCTCACAGCTGCTATGTTAGAACACCAAAGGCTAAACTTCTGCCTAATCTTCAGCATCCACATACGAATACATGGAAAACTGCATGGAAAAGTTCCATAATGTACACAGAGAGATGGTGTTCTAGTAAATAAAATATTTTTGAGAAGATGAGAGCTCATGTTTGAGTGGAAGGGGTTTACAAGATGTTAACTACTGACTTTCTCTAAATATAATCATACCTTTTCATTTACAGAGTCATTCCTTCTACTTTGTCTTTCTTCAAGTAAAGGTATTTCTGGCAAACACTGAAGGCTACTGTGGTTAATGCGTTGTTTTAATTCCTTTATAAAGTCATCTTTGTCAGCCAGTTCTTTTCTTAACTCTTCTATCACAGTTGCATTATTTTAATAAACAGTAAAAACTGCTGAGTTGTGGGATTGGCAAAAGGAATTAACACACACAAGCAGTATTGCAATTACTTAGTAGCATCAGTTTTAGAATTGCAGGCTAGAACAGTTAACTATTCAGGAACAGTAACATTTCACGGATTTGTACGGTCACTGTTACAAGTGCAGTAGTCACAGAATTGCCTGGGAAGTTGTAATACAATATATTTTGATTCTTCTATTTTACTTATGTGCTTCAGCCTTCATCTCTCTTAAGATATAATAACCCGAGCTTTTATTTGTTCCCAAATCCTCGGTACTGTGAGAAAGTCGGCAGTTGTAGGGGAAGTTTTGCTATGAGAACATCTTTCTTCTCAGAGAAAGTGAATCCAAACATTCTCAAAAGAGCACAACTCATTTAGTCTTCTGTTTAGCTTCTGAAATTCTATGCTACGGCTTAGATTGGCTATCCTGATTAAAAGCTGGATGTTGAAATAAGAAATGCAACTTCCAGAGATCATCCCCCCTCTGCTTTTTGATGCTTCCCTTAATCTCTCTCCACGTCCCATTCTGTCTTTTCATGCCATTGTAGATACTACCTCAGAGAAAGCAAAGAAAGTAAGAAACCTGAGACAGAACTACTGTCTGAGTATTGAGCCTAGCTTGGGATCTGGAAATGCTGTGAATTATCGGAAAAAGCTACAGATGTCCAGTCTGACTGTAGGATCATAAGCATCAAACTGACATCTGCTTATCTGAACTACTGAAAAAATTGAAATTTTAGTAATTAACAGAAATTCTGTTTCTGTAGAACAAAAATAAAAGCTGGTGCTTTTTTTGGTTAGTTGCACATGATGTCAATACGACAGTGTTCAAGAACAGAAGCACACCCAGAATACAAAGAGCAGGTACAGGAGTTTTACAGAATTTATGGGTAGCTAATCAGGTAGGAGGAAAGGAGAGCTGACCTTGCTTGAATCCTTTAAGGCAGATTGTCTCAGTTCTGCTATTTCTGTCTCTTTTTGTATGGCAATAGAAGCCAAAGTTTTGAGCTGTTCTTCCAAAGCTTCTACTAACTGATCTCTCTCCTCACGCCAATTTTGAAGATTATGGTCCTTTTCCTCCAGCTCCTATATTTCATGATGATAGAAAAGCATACACAGTAGAAACAAGCAGAATCTTTAAGACAGCCTAGAATTAATAAGTTTTTCATATAGCATAAATAAGGACTCAAGCTGATAAAAAGAGTTTATGGTAAGACATTTCAATTAACATATCGTGATGTCACTCAACAAGATCAGGTTACATGCATGTATTATATATGTATTTACTATGCAGATTATTGTATTTAAAGCAATCTGCCAGTGCTCTATAGTGACTAATTATTTGAATATCTTTCATGGTCTACTGCTAATTTCACTTGGCCACTTTCATTTTGCTCCAATTTTTTTTTTTTTCACCTTTTTCCTGTTGCTTGGAAAACCTGCATCATTCATTTAATAAAAAATAAGAGCAAGAAAAATACCTGTTTAAGTTGTTGGATAGTATAGTCTTTATAATCCAGCTCATCCTTAAACTGGTTATTAATCCTTTCAAGTTCTTCCATCCTGTTCCTGAGGGATTCCTCCACAGAACGCATCGTGGACACCTGTAATGTAAGCACAGCTCACGGTTCATTAAAAGACTTCTGTAATCCAACCTGGCCAAATACTTCTTTGTTAAATAAAGAGGAATTCACAAACAAGTGCTGAGTAGGAAAACGACAGCAAGTGCAAGGTTACCAAGGAAGACATGAATTCATTTTTAAGCTTCAATTTTCCACCCCAAGCACACCCAATAAACTTTCAGACTAAGATCCTGCAAAATGGGTTTTAAGATATCTTCTTGTTTAATAATTAAATTTTAACTATTAGCATCACTGAAGCTGAAATTGAAGAAAAAAATATACATGCTTATATTAAAGAGCCTCTGGAAATTAGTCTATTTCTCTTCAAGTAAATAGCATTCTTCTTCCCAGTTATCAGCGTTTTTTCACAAGACTTAGGTTTTAGGCTTTGGAGTTACCACGGATACCAATGGCAAGTCACCAGTAACTTAGAGATAATAACAAGTCCCCTCCAGAGGCAGATTAGCTATTCTCTTCACAAACCTTATTCCAGACTACCAACCAACTTTACTTTCCTCTGTTCATTATCTATGCGAAACCATGTTTTAACTTGTGGTCCCCTCTAGAGCTTCAATGGCAACTTTACCTAAGATTTGCTGCTAGTCACACTAGTGTGAAATTTCCAGCTTCATAGTTAAAGTTTGAGAAGTTTTAACAGCAGAAAACCAAGCATAATCTTACAGAAAAAAATAGCTCAGTTGACTACAAACCTCGCTTTGTACTTGCTGAATTTGTTTCTCGGCATCAGAATGTTTGCCTTTTAGATCTGCATACTCTTCTTCTTTCCTCTGCAAATCTTTTTTCAAATTCAGTACAAGGGCAGAACTCTCAGAAAGAATATTTTCTAGCCTTATGTTAAAAATAAAGAGACAAAGAACATTACTGTTACACATCTCATGGAAACAGCAATTACAGCTTAATCCATGCCCTGCCTGTTGGTTTCTATTTGTAAATAGACTCTTAAATCTATCTAGACCAGTGACAAGATTTAAACAATTACTTTTGAATTTCAGCTTGCTTCTCATAATCAGATGCTGAAGCAATAAACTATTCAGATGCTATTCTGAGGGATGTACAACAAAACCACCAGAAATCCCCATATTATTCTTCATTTCCTTGCACACTCCTGTTTTCCCTTGGAACTCAAGTAGCATACCAAAGCATCCTAAAGTAGTAGTTTGGCCATTGATAAGCATGCAGATGCATTAAGTCGAAGGGATGTTCCCATTAACTATTTTTAACTCTAGTTCATTCTCAAAGGGCTCTAAGTTAACTTAGTGGTTTCTTACGATTCTATACGTTGCACTTTCTCCATTTCACTCTTTTCCTTTTCCCGAAGAGAGTGTTTCATCTGCTCCAAGCTGTTTTTAAGCTGCATAACTTCTTGAATCAGATTTGCTTCTTTGCTACTTAACTCTTCAAACTTTTGGTCTGCATTTGCAGACTTCTCCTGCAGAGTTGCTGTAACTGTCTCCAGATTAACAATAATAGATTCTTTTTCTTTAAGTAATTCATTGAGTTTTGACACATTGTCCTCCATTGTCTTGGAAGCCTCCAGGCGATATTCAAGCTCTCTTATTTTTACCTCACAGTTGGCAACTTCCTCCTGAAATTGTGCAATCACTCTCTGATCTTCTGCAGTCTTTTCTTCAAAGTCCTGAGTTTTCTTTTCTATTTGCTCATGTAACTGATTCACAAGATCATCTTCCTGACTAGTGTGAGTTGTAATCTCACATAGCTTCATTACAAGTTGACGATTATGATTTTCAGCATTATTCAGTCCCGCCTTTAGGTTTTCATTGTCTTGAAGCAGTGCTTTGATGTGCTGACTTTTTTGTGAGGAAACATCAACAATACTTCTGCATACTTCCCAAATCCTTTCAAGACTATAGTTAAAGGAGAGGTCCTGCACAAGATCTGAGATGGAAGAAGTCTGTGACTGAATGCATGCAGAACTAATTTGAGATGTCCCTGGCTCATCTTTTTCAGAGTCTGAGGAATCCTTTACACTGACAAAGTCAGTACCGATGGCGTGAAACTCTAAGTGACATTTGTATAATTCATCTAATTTGGTCCGCATTTCTTTTACTTGTGACACTTTATCAATTATATATTCTTTGGCAACTTCTATGTTGTTAGTTAGTTGGGCATTTTTGTCTTCTAGTGTCATATTTATAAATTTCTGTTCATCCAGTTCAGAAGCAATTTCCCGATAGTCAGCTTGACCCTGCAGAATTTGTTCACGGAGGACATCAGCTGTTTCTTCAGAAAAAGAAAGCTCAATACGCAGGCTTGTTACCTGCTTACTGAAATCTTCTTTTTTATTTTTTTCTCTTCTGCATTGTTCTTCAAGCACAGTTAAATGATGTTCCAAGATTTCAGTTCTTTCCCTCAGTGCTAGTACTTCCTTTCGGTACGTGGAGCACTTTTGTTTCATGTGTTCAATTGTCCTTTGCTCTACAGTGTTCTTTTTCTTTCTCTCATTTACAACTACTGTAAAACAAACAAACAAACAAACCAAAAAAAAAAGGGGAAAAGGAATGTAGCTCAGATTGATTAAAATCATTATTACATAGCAGTTCACAACACCAAGTAGCAACTTCTAAGTGAAAAACTGTCGTAATATGCAAGCCATACCCTCACATCACATAGTATTTGATACTAGTGAAGGAATTAAAGTTCTCTGGACACGTAATCAGGTGCCTCAGATTTCTATACAGAATTAACAGCAAAAGGTTTTCAGTCTGGAAGAACACTTTTACCATGGCACTACTCAAACCTTCCACTCCACACCAGTAGAAAATCTAATTAGATTTAAGAAACATGGGAACGAGATAGATAATTCACAGCTATATTCTTTCTATCTTCCGTGCCTCAGCAATCCCTATAAGGCAGCCAGGAATCACTCCATCTACATCTAAATGGTAGATAAACAGTTCTCTAAGAAATTTCATTCCAACTCACAGTCCTCTTACTTTCAAAAGGAAGATAAAACCCTGGACAAGTTGATCACTTAAGTGTTGATATCTGTCTCTCTTATTCAGTTGATCTCTAAACAAAATATGAGGATTCCTACTTCCGTCCACACTTACTCTTTTGCATATAAAGTTCACTCATAAAGTTGTACAAATTTGCAGATTCAAGTTTCCATAAATATTCCATTAGCTTGGGGCTGTTTTTTTCTTTAACTGGTGAGCAATTAGCTAAAATCACATGCATTTTCTTTCTATCAAAAGCAACTTATGCTGTATTTCATCATTGCTTTAGAATCCAGTTATGTCCATTCCATAATATGCATACTTTAAGTATTAAAAAAAATAAATATAAGTCAAGACTTACTAGGGATTGTGTCACCACAACAATATATTCCATGGTGATTCTTGTACAGTCCTTTTATTACTACAACTACAGAAATGCAGAATTTTATAGCGCCCACGTGCAGCCTGCATTACATACAGATTCACATGTACTGCATGGAAACAGCCTCTTAACTCATCTAAGGAGTTTTATATACAGCCCTCAACTGATTTAAAAGTCATACTGAAGAAACAGCAGTGGCATATTCCACCCCAAACCAGGTTTTGGTTTTGACTGCTGCTCCCAGCAACACTAGTGAGGGGAATATGATTTATAAGTAATCTAAACAATTTATGCTGAAAACAACAAGCAAGCACTAAAGCAAGATAAATAAGACTAGGGAGAAGATGTGTAATGTTCAGTCTAGAAGCTACTTACACAGGAAGTAGGGAAAAAGCATTATTACAGAGCATAGGAAACAAGACCTAAAAGCTCAGAGAATGGTGTAAATACCCTGAACTTGAAGCTGAGATAACCTAGCATCTCCTAAAACACTTTTGCTCGTGCTACTTATATAACTAATTCTACAAAAGAACCAGCACAACATACCTGTGCTCATTGTTCTACTGTGTATATTTAACATAGCTAAAGAATATATATTAAGCGGTTTTTGAAATTGGACGCTATTAATACTCACAAATAGAAGAAAATTTTAACATGATTGAATACTCAGTACTTCTTAACAGAAAACTTCATGCTGACATTGTGACTATCAGCTACCCATTTTAATTCCTATGTGGAGCATTGCTGTCATTAATTTTTAAATGAGAGCTTTGGTCATATGATTAGAACAAACCCACTACTATTTGGAGTATGGAGGAGTCCACATCCCTCCCTCAGTCTCTGGTAAGATGCTTATATGTGATGCCATTCAGTGGTCACATTAGGATTCAATATTTATGCCAAATAAAGGCAGCAGGGACAAATCATCCAAGAACAGCATCTCATCCAAAGAAGGCCTTGACTTTCTCCCTTGCACATATTTTGCAAGAGGAATACAAGAAAGGAAGGGACTACAGCTAAGTTTTAGATTTTTCCCTTCTACATTGTATATGTCTTCCGTAATTCTAGGAACACTGATGCTCAGCTGTGCCCAGAAGTGAAGTTAAATGCATCAGAGCTTATCCAAACCATTTTGCTCAAATATTGCCCATGAGCGAGCAATTAGCAGGTCGTCAACAATTTTGATAGTTGCTTCAGGAAAAACAAAACAAACAAACAAAAAAAAGCACTTGAGCAGCTGATGCTACTCAGAAGATCAGCAACAGCAGTTGAAACAATCCTAAAGAAACTGCTTTAAAACTATTACCAAATCTGCAAGTGCATCAACAGATGAGGAAAAAGCAGCAAAAAGGAAAAAAATAGTGCAAAAAACTTTTATTCTTAAGCATTCAAAAATGAACAGCATAGGACCTTCTGAAAAAGGGATATTTACATAACAGTTACATCTATTTACAGTTTAACACAGTGGCTTTTCTCCTTATACCATAAGGTACGCGCTTCACAGCCTTTTGCTTCCGATTCGGAATAGGAAGCAATTTATTGTTTTGGAAGACACCCTGTTCAACGATGGAAGAAACTGTACCTTTCTTTGGAGGTGGCTCTTCCACAGTAGGCTTATCCTCGTCAGTACTGTGCTTTCTTCCCACTTCCAACTCAGTTTTCTCTTGTTTCAGTGCTTTAACTGCAAGCACTGAAAATTGGCTGCTTTCAGTTCCTTCATTAGTGTTCTCTTCTGCCGGTTCTGCTTTAATGGTAGTTAAATGGTAGGTAGTCTTTTCCTGTATTGATATAAGATCAGTTACATTGAAGCTTAACAAAAGGAGCACTTAAGTCTCAGTAATCTTCTGTAGGCAAATATTTACACAAAACCATACAGCTAAAATATTTACCCGGTGACTCTATAGACATCAGTTACAAATCTCAATAGCAGACAGAACAAGTACACCTTCAGATAATGACAAGTGCAATACTCGGTACAGTATACAAGGGAAAGCAAGAGCCTAGCAGGTTACAAAGTAAAAGACTTGCACACAATCAAGAGTTTACCAGTTTATCAAAGAATTTCCTGTTTCCAAAAAGTCAACAAAATTACAAACATGGTCAAAAAGCAAATGGTCAGCTCTCATACAAGTTCATCACATCACACTTCTGCTAAGCTGCTAAAATCACTTTCATCGTGACAGATATAATCCAACCTTAAAGCTTAGTCAGCTCTGTCACGCATATTTTAGATTGTGTCCTTGACCACAAGTGAAGCTTCCTTACTTACAAGATGACGATTGTTAAGCCATGCTGGCACTGCCAAGGACTGATTATTCATCTTTAGTAGCTTATGAAAAGAAAAGCTTCAGAAGTGTTCAGGCCACACAATCTCACAGATAGAGTTGGAGCCTTGTTCTTGGAAGAAGTAATAGGCGAGGACATGACTACTCATCACAGTCAGCTTTAATACCATGGAAATACTAAGTTGCAGTGATGCAGACAGTCAAAGACTAAGAAGGGTCAAGTTGCTAAGCTTACAAGGTTAGAGATCTGAGTGACAGAATTAACTATAAATGTTTTCAGAGCTACTTCAGGCTACCAAACATCAAAAAATGAACAAAAACCACCAGAAGTGGTATGCACACATACTTAATCAAGCTAGTCTTCACATATTCAGTAGCTCGCAGTACATTAGTCAGGATAAAGTTTTATGGACTGCATAGAACGTGGAGATATCCTGACCATTCATACTCGTACTTCCAACTCTACTCAACATACTTTTACTGTTGCTCTTCCTCTGATGTAGGAGTGTGAGGCAGGAGTTAGTGGAACACACTGATATTTTTGTTGTTTGTGTTAACAACAACTACCTTCAGATAAATTTGAATTGTTTACAATTTCAAGCGAGTACCAGCTACATACAGAAAATCAGTTTTCCAAAAATGTGTTGATTACAAGCATAGAATTAGTGTTTTCCTTTTTTTGTATAAGGATACGGAGATGTGTAAAACTCACATAATCTTTTACTTTTTCTTCTAAATGAGATTTTAAGTCTTGTAGCTCTGTAATAATGTCATCTTTCTGCACCACGATGTCCATTAGCTCTCGAATCCTTTCATTTTGTGCATTCATTTTCTTGGAAATAAAAAATAAAAAAAATTCAGTCATCAGTTTCTAATGGAGTGTTAAGTAGCTGAATTACACAATGCATTAAAGGCAAATTCAGTTAAGCTAAGCTCAGTAAGAAATCTATTAATGGAGCCTTCTGGAATAGCATTTTAAGCTACCACAAGTTGGTATTAAAACAATTTTACACAACATCTTCTTGATAAAGTTACCTCAGTTGCTTCTTTAAGTTGCTCAACAGACTCATCCAATTTAATCATCTGCATTTCAAAGTCTGTAACACACAGAAAAGGTTGTATTACATAAGTAGCCAATAGATAGTTTATTAAGTAATCAATTTTTCCAGATATTCTAATGTTTAGGTAGCTTTTGAACAGATTAATTAATTTGCATGTGGTCTTCACTTATTGGGAGTGATTCAAAAGTTTTCTATATTTCTTGGAACGAAAACATTGCATCAACAAGACATAAAGAAGAGTAGAGATTACAATATAAAAGTAAAAATCAAGATATAGACATTTAACCCCATACTTACGAAAGCGTAAAGCTGCTAGTTGCAGTTTAAAGGAGAGGGGGGAAAAAAGAAAAGAAATAACCAAAAACTGTGGAATTGCTGAACCTGAATATACACAAGGAACAAACTATCACTTATCTACAGGCTATGGTTCCAAAGGTAGAACATCTCCTCTAATTCCTACTCAAACTGGTTATTTCTCTTTTAGATTAATGAACTATTTCTGTCTTCTACCTTTCACATCGCATAACTCACCTTTGTTCTTCTGCATCAGCTCTTCTTCAGTTTTAAGTAGTTTGGTGTTTTTCTCTGGTAGCTCTTCTTTGGTCTCCATCAGTTCAAAGTTAGTTTTCTCCAGCTGCTTTTCAAACCAGCCAATATCTTCCTTCGGGTCCCCCAGGGATACAATGGAACTATGTGCTGCCTCAGCTTGCTCTTTAATATCCATGACATCATAATGCACAGAATCAAGAATGCCCTCAGGATCAACACAGGTGTCAGGCACTATGCTATGTTCTCCACCCTGAAACGTAATTTATAATCAGTTAAAACTGGTGAATAGCTGACTACATAATAGCTGTTATTTCTACAGATAGTCTGGATAGCCACTATGAAGACAGCCATACAAGAAGTTTTTAATTTCAGCTTCAAAACCCACCTCACAAATTCACATACAACATGACAGTGATTCGTATGGGGGGAAGATAAGTGGCATTCTAGTAACAGCTAATATATTTTATAGTATTTGATGACCACGCTCCCTTTTTTTTTTTTTTTTTTTTTTTTAAATATTACCCCAGATTGATCTCCTTCAAATTTAACGTACAAGTTCGGACTCCCCTTTTCTTTGTATACAGCGTAAATTTTCATTCTGTGTTGCAGGAACAAGGAAAACGCCCAAATTCCCAAAGCTTTCTGAAACTGTTCTTAAGGCTCAGCAACTATTCCTGCTAGATGAAGAATAGATGTATCTTGCTCATCATACAGCAACACAGCATGCACTTCTTTGTAAACAGCCTTGTGTTTCTATAAGATGTGCCCATAACATTTAAATAGTAAAAAGGAAAATATTTAAGAAAAAAAAAAGGAAAATATTTAAGAAAAAAAAAAGGAAAATATTTAAGAAAAAAAAAAGAAAAATACCAGGGTGTCATGGTTTAATAATTTTGTAATTTTGCTATCAGTATTCCACATCATAACATCATATAAAGCATGAATAATTTTACTGCTCCCGAACACTTGCAGTATATTGATGATATTGTCATGTGGGGCTATACAGCAGCAGAGATTTTCAAGAAAAGAAAACAGATAATCCAAATTCTTTTGCAAGCTGGTTTCGCCATTAAGCACAGCAAGGTGAAGGGGTCTGCCCAGGAAATCCAGTTCTTAGGTGTAAAATGGCAAGATGGGCATCGACACATCCCAGCAGATGTGACTGACAAAATCACTGCTATGTCTCCTCCCACCAACAAGACAGAGACCCAATCTTTTCTGGGAGTAGTGGGCTTTTGGAGAATGCATGTCCCAAACTACAGCCACATAGTGAGCCCCCTCTATCAGGGAACACGGAAGAAGAATAATTTCTCATGGGGTCCTGAGCAGCAGCAGGCTTTTGAGCAGAGAAAACAAGAGATAGCCCGTGCCCTGGCCTTGGGGCCAGTACAGACAGGACAGGATGTAAAGAACATCCTCTACACTGCTGCTGGAGAGAAAGGTCCCACTTGGAGTTTGTGGCAAAGAGCTTTAGGAGAAACCCAAGGCCAACCCCCGGGACTTTGGAGTCGAGCATATAAAGGGTCTGAGGAGTGCTACACTCCAACTGAGAAGGAGATCTTAGACATGTACGAGGGGGTTTGGGCTGCTTCTGAAGTAGTTGGGACAGAGGTTCAGCTCCTTCTAGCACCTCGCTTGCCTGTGGCCCCCCTGTCACGGACACAGGTAGATTTTTGTTTAAACCGTGACAACTACCCAGAATGCAGCATAAGGGAATTTTTGCCTAGAACTCTGGAGGACTATTTTTAACTCAGAAAGGTCAGAGATAGAAAGTTCACACTGATTTCTGGGTCACCAGCCTCACCGTACATCAGCATTTTTGGTTTTTAAATGATACATAAAGTTCTCAATGGCACTGCTCTAGTCGGTAGTTCTTTCCCTTTCCGTGCAGCTTGCTCTGTGCATGGCTTGTGAACCGCTATTCAGGCCAGACAGCTGCAGCCCCAAAGACCTGACTGAAGACAGCAGGCTTCTCTGCAATTAAAAAGGCAAAACAGAACAATGTGATACAGAAGTTGAGACATTTCCAGTTGCTATCAGATTTTTAAAGAGGGATAAATAAATCTTTACCAGTACTGACGACACCAATATAGAACCTAAAGTGGTTTCATGTTTGTTGACTGAATGCACTTTATGGAATTCTGAACTAATCAGTAGGAGAATACAGGGAACAGGAGGGACAGCCTGCATTGCCGTGGGTGGGACTGATATCATATGAAGTAATTGGGATGCAGCTCTTCTAAAGCTGGAGAGCTGGCATTGCCCTCACATGGAGCAGAGCTCATACAGCAGGCCACAGGATTAAGAGGATAAGCTGCTGAACACTTTCGATTTTCCTGTTTTATTGACTCCTTTTATCTATCTTCTATTTCACACATCAGATGTTTATACTGGGGAAAAAACTTCCACCAAATGCAAAAGAAAGGAGAAAGAGGAAATCCTTCAAACTCTGAGCGGATAGAGTAAAAGAGCTTAATTGCTGGGGAGAGCAGATTAGAATCACAGTACCCTTAGAATTGGAAGAGACCCTTAAAGGCCATCTAGCCCAGCTCCCCTGCAATAAAAAGGGACATTCACAGCTAGATCAGGTTGCTCACAGCCTGGTCATTAGTCATCCCAGAGGCAAAACACACACTGAATGATCTCTCCCTGCAGTCATAAATCCTTAATTCCATAAATCACTGGAAGAAAGCCCATCATGACTTTGGTGGCTATCTGAGCCCTAGAGAGGTGAGCTTTAGAAGCAGGACTGCTGCACAATAGAATGAACTGGAGCTCCTTAGCATCTCTTACATCCAGGAGGGGTGTGATCAGACCCACCTATCACCTTCAGGTGTGCTTTCTGATACCTTGTCTGACTTCACTGTCACTGTGCCAGCATCCTCAGGCTTAACCTGCTTCATTGTCAGTGTGCAGCAATTGCCAATGTTCTTCATGTCATTGTAAGTGTTGGTGTAAAGGAACCATTCAGGAACCATTCCACGTCCTCGTCATCATGGGACAGCTCGCAGGAGAAGACAGCAGAGCTCTCTTCTTCAATTTCCACATCCTGCAGGTGCTTCGTTACTTCTACATTGCGGGCTGTGGGGAAACAAGGTGAACTGTTACCACTGTTACTATAAATCATACTGGGATGTGGTAGAATAGTTGGACTAGATGATCTTTGTGTAATCTTCTCAGTGAAGATTATACATTTATAAAGTTAGCAGTAGAGAACGGCATAAATCAACCTCAAGAAGAGAAATCTGAGGTGAAATAGGACATGGAAGAGACCACCCTCCCTGCTCATACCTTCAGCTGTCAGCGTGGCCTCAGTCTCTGCAACTCCTGCCTTGCACTTGTACACATCAGCATCATCGGGCTTCAGCTTCAGAATCTTGAGCTCTGCTGAATGCTTATCCCTCTTGATCTTGTACTTCTCAGAGGGCTCGATGGGTGTGTGGCCCTTGAACCATTTCACAACCTTTGGAGAAGGCCTGAAGTCACAGGACAGGATGACAGAATGATGTTCCAAAGCTGTCTTGTCCTCCAACTTCCTGGTGATTTCTATATGGTAATCTGCAAAGCAGGGCTGGAAGAGAAGAAAGGATGAGGACAATTGGAAGAAGAGGAAAGTCTCTTGCGTCTATTCCATTCCAATTAATGTCATGTTCACAATGGTTTTTTGAACCACTCCAAAGATAAAACAAATGATTGTCTATAGGGAATGCCATTGACTACATATCTATAAAGTAATACTGTATATTATCTACCAAATGCAAGGTCCAGCTCTTGTTCTGTGCTTATTAAATTGCTCCCATTTGTTGAGGCTTTTATTCAAATAAGAGTGAGTTGAAAATATAACAAGTAATTTAGGATGTGAATGGAGACTCTTACACTGGGGACAACAGCAGATAAAGCAAAAGCTTGCAAGTTTCTTTCAGATGAAATCAATGACAAACTGCATCAAATTTAGGTGCTACCAAACTTAACCTTGTCTAGTTCAGAAATACAATTAATTTCACCTGATTTGACTTCTTTGCTATAGCCAAGGACAAAATCTCAGCTCTGTAGATCTGAATAGTAAGCACATCACAACTATTCAAACAGATCTTTTACTGAGATGCAGCTGTCTCATTTAGTGTCCAACGACTTTGAACTGGAAATGGAGCAGACCCTCCAGACACACACAAAATATTTCAAAGAAAGCAGTGAAGGAAGACTGTACGTTAATTAATTCTTCATCTTCATGATGTAAACCAAGCCAGGATATGTTACCTCTGACAAGCAGATTGGCTGTGGATTTTGATTTGCCAATTGAGAACTGAATCATGCTTGTCATATCAGTGGTGGTTTTTGCTATGGCAAGCTGGAGGATGGTGCCTTCTTGCTGCATAATCAAGTTTCTGCCAGCCTGTAAGACTTCCCCACATAGGAATACCACTTGGGAGGTTTCACAGATGGAATGGATATCTCGCATTCAAACTTGGCTTTTTCAGGCTCAGTCACATCCTCATCACACAGCTCCTTTACTAGATTAATGGATTGCTCTTTAAGAAGGATGGAACAAGAGAAAGCAGAGATTTAGAAGGAATGTAAAAAACCCTTACATTATCACCCTACTTACTCACATCAGCATTACTGCACATGAACACTACACCTATCAGCTCAAAATGCCTTAAAACATCATTAAAAATAATATAAAGAAAGGAATGTTGTTAAGAAGTCACATGAACACTACACCTATCAGCTCAAAATGCCTTAAAACATCATTAAATAATATTATAAAGAAAGGAATGTTAAGAAGTCAGACAATAAGACTGACAACCTGAAGAGAGCCCAGATCTTCTGATTCCCAGTCCAACATCTAAATCAAACCATGACCTTCCCATCCCAATATCAAACTCCTCGCATTACAAAATGGAATACAGGTTCAATGAAACACAGACATTGATAATTACTTTGGTTAAATACAGCAACTTAGCTCAGAACAAGTTTTCTCCTAGTAAAGGTCTCTGTAGCTCAAAAGTAATGACTCTACTTAGGAGAAATTCATTTTCCAGGATGTTCTTGCCCTTATAACGGTAACAGTGGCAAAGCTGGGGACTGAACTCTTGAGTAGTGTGCTAACTCAAATGTCTCCCTTTTCTTTATCACACTTAACATCATATATATACCCTAACATTGTATATATTAAAAAAAAAAAAACAAAAACAACCCTGTGCTCTTTTCAAACAGCAAGAGAAAATGAAGAAAAAGTCAAGCTATGTTTTTTATCCCTCAACGTTCAAACAGAAATCTGAAGTCTAAACGTAGAAAATCAACCTCCTAAGAAAATAATCTGTTTTACTTAGCAAAAGTAAATTCCAAAAGAGAAGCTGGATATTTTGTGGGCAGAAAGGTAGGTAGGTAGGAGTTTTTATTTCTGTGAAAGGTCCTAGTGGTGTTTAACTTCCTTGACATTAAAGCAAAGGATGTTAGCTTGTTTATAACATAAGATAATTTAATCAAAATCGTCATCAGAAGCATAATTACCTTTAACTGTAAGATGGGCACAAGATTCACGAGATTCTGCCTTTTCTGCTACAGATTTTATTTCTGCTGCATCCTTGACTTGGACACGTGTGTAAGTCAGCGAGTAGCTCTTTCCTGAAGCAGAGAACCACAGAGTCACTAAGGCTGGAAAAGACCACTAAGGTCATCTAGTCCAACTGCAAGCTCATCCCTACCAAACTGTGCTCTTGAGAGCAAACCCACAACTACACTTGGCTTCCTTGAGCAAAGAGCTCTGAGGCACATGGCCAGGCTGAGCATCATCCATCTGGTTTCACAGCATCACTGCCTGTTCTCTCATGTCAATGAAACCACCCATTCCCCCACGTCCACATCCCCACCAAAGTGTAATCTAAACATTGGCTTCTACAAGGACTGACTGAATGAAGCCACTGTCACCTTCAAAGTACCTGATACAGAAGGATCACACTCACTGTCAGACAAAACCTCTTCGGAGAGGTGAACTGACTGCCCTGTTCACCCCCACTTTGGAAATAACTGCACTCATTTCCTACCTGCTCCCAGCAGTGTGGGATGGTGGGATAGCATCACACTTCCCACACTAAGCACCCCACCATGTCACTTGTTCCACCCTAACCTCAGTCCCAAAACAAAAGGGGAACTCCCTTCTGAACCCTCTTCACTTCATTTCAGATGTCTTATATGCTTGATCTCCAACCCACCCCCCACTCAGGAGAAAGATCCCCCTCTTACACCCTACCATCTTGCCGCATTCTGATGTTGTCATCAGCCTTCAGCTTGTTGTCATCTTTGTACCACTGGCTCTGAACCTCATCGTGTGAAATCTCAGAGAAAAGATGCACTCCCATATTCATTCAATTCCACATCTTCCAGTGGTTTAACAATCTTGATATCTCCAGCTGTGAAACAGTAGAGATATATTTGTCAGGGTATTTCCAGAACTGAGTGCAGCATCTTTTCCTTACACATATTTGCATAGAAAATAAGTAGGATTATGTTTTATTCTAAACCATCATCCATTCCTGAGTCATTTCTCTCTTCAACACAGTCAATGCATTATTGCCCTTGAACTTAAAGATAGACTTACTAGCTACAATGGAGCTCCCTGCAAACAGTTTTCTTGGAAACCAGAATCTCATTTATTCTAAAACCTTTCAAGCAAAATTAAGGGTAGAAAAAGAATAGAATGGAATGAATCTTTAAGGTCATTTAGTTCCAATCCCCCTGCTATAGGCAGGGACACCTCCCTCCAGACCAACTCTTCTCCTCAGGGTCAAGGCTTCTCTCAAATCATTCTCCTCTAAGCCTGTGCCTGTGCTTGGGATTGCCCTGACCCAGGTGCAGGGCCTTGTACTTGGCCACACTCAAGTTCATGAGGCTGCCAAGGGCCCACCTCTCCAGCCTGTCCAGGTCCCTCTGGGTAGCATCCCTTCCCTCTAGCACATCAACAGCACCGCTCAGCTTGGTGTCATCTGCAAACTTGCTGAGGCTGCATTTGATTCCACTCTCCATGTTGCCTACAAAAATGTTAAATAACACTGGTCCCAACACCACCCTCCACCTTGACACTGAGCTATTGACTGCAGCTCTCTGAGTGTGACCATCCAGACAGTTCCCTATCCTGCAACTGGTCCATCCATCAAAACCATTATTCTCCAGTTTGGTGACCAGGATGTCATGCAGGACGGGATCAAATGCTCTGCACAAGTCCAAGTAGATGATGTCAGTTGCTCTCCCATTATCCACTGATGCTGTTACTCCATCATGAAAGGCCACCAAGTTTGTCAGGCATGGCTTGACCTTGATGAAGCCATATTGGTTACCACCAATCACCTCATCTTTATTTTCCAAACTATGCCAAGGAGAACTAGACAGAACTCTACAATGTCGTGTCACTACAAACCTGTCTGAATCATTGGCTTCTCTGCATGCTCATCACTAGTCTCTCCTTAGCTTGTGTGCCCACAGTGTATGGGGAATGTCAGCCACAAATCTTACCTAGGGGACATCTTTGCTTCAAAATCCCTTGAACATCACACAATCCTTTTTAACTGTCCAGGTCTGCACTTATTTGTGTCAGAATCAGACCATATTTCTGTGCTGCTATTTCCCTTTCCTTCTGAAGGGCCTGGATACAACTTGGATTAACCTCAGGAGCAGAGTTCCTGTATAAAACAGCCAGTACTGAAACAGCAACCCAACCTGGTTGCAGACTGAGAGAGAAAATGAGAGTTCACCGCCTGTGAATAATGAGACTTCTCTTATTTCCCTGGGGAGTAATGCCCACTTTTTTACTTTGACAGAGCTCCTTCCCATCCTAGAAGGGAAAATATCAAGTCAAATCTACATTAGTCCTTCCATCTCTGCACTGAGTAAAGGCAGCCTTCACATCTATGCTTAATTCACCCAATTCCCTAGAATTAATGGAACTGTACTTACTGGCACATATGCTGAAGCTTAAGCACAGTGCAGTGTTTTCAACATGTAGGAATGGCTATAGAACATGCATAAATTCTGGCTGACCTATGACAGCTTAAAGCACTGCAGAGGACTGTTAACAAGCCCGTTTGGACATCACCTTGAATAAATGACGTTATCCCCAAGTAAGGGAAGGAACAGCTGAGCACCGGGGAGGTACACAAAGGGCCAGAGCAAATTCTCACACTGTCAGGTGCAAAGAAAACTGAGATTTCACCCTAAAACCCAGTTCACAACAAGGCTACAAAATCCTGGCTGAGAATTTCTGAATGCTCACCAGTTGTTTCCAGCTCGAAGGTCATCTTCTGGCCAGCAGCCTCGCAGATGTATTCTCCAGCATCTTTCTTCTCCAGCTGCTCCACAACCAGACGCCGTGTTTTGCCCACACATTCCAGTTTGAACCTTCTGGAGGAGGCAAGCAGTCTTCCATCCTTGTACCATTTTACTTTGGTTGTATCCTGTGCTACTTCACAGCTGAGGGAGGCACTTGCTGCCAGGGCAGCACTCACCTCTTTCTGCACTTGCTCCTGGTTTATAAACACAGGTTTTGGCTCTGAGGGAAGAAAAGAAAAACAGAAGGACTGAAATGAGACCATCTTGCAGGTTTGTATGTACAGGTTGGAACAGGTTTAGGTTACCACTTGTGCCCAAACTAATAGCCTTCACTAGAGAATATCAGCTCTTCTGTTGAAACAAAGTGTCAAATCTAGGCAAGAAAGAACCTAGGAACTGAAGGAACCAAGAGGGTCCTTGAACACCATCCCATGGTTGCAAGTCACTATGCAAACATACTGAACCCAAAAGAACATCTGACCTGCAGGCAACCAAAACCTGAGTTCCTTTTGCTTAAGACCCACTGTGAAACATCAAAACACATAAACATGTGATAGTCAAACCACTGGCTGCCTTTTCATGACCCAGAACAGTACTCCTGGCTTCCTGAACAGACTCCTCATGGCCTCTACCATTGCCACAACTGTGACTGTCAAAGGCACAAAGGAAATATGCTCACCAACGCAGTCCTTTGTTCTTTGTGTGTGATTTGCAGATATCTATCTTACTTTGAGCTCTGGGAATAGTCAGCTCTACCAGGTCTCTTACTGTGAGTAGCAGACTCACCTATCCAGATGCAGCCTCCAACATAAAGGCATAGTAAAAAGGCAGTGTACTACTAGGAGAAGTTCCTGCTTCTCCTGCCATGAAAGGCTGCACGTAGAACATGCACTCCAGCCTCACTGCACATACTTATCTTAGTCAAATGTTTCGGTGAACAAGAATTACAGTTTGAGATCTCAGGCACAGGAGAGATTTGAATAATATCTTGAATATTGCTTCCATTGTACATATATCAGTAATTATTATTCTACAGACAGACTGAAACAGGTCTTTGTGCCATACTAAATCCAAATACTTGCTACAAACCCAGGCAATCAAGTATAGGGGAAAAACCTCAGCACAGACTACTGCAACTTGATCACTGTATAATAGAAACTAGATTTTACTTTACTGTTCAATGCTGTATTTCAGACAACACCTGTCTTACCTGTGACATGAATCTTGAAGGTGAGTTTCTGGCCAGCAGCCTCGCAGCTGTACTCCCCTGCATCTTTCTTCTCCACCTGGCTCACCACCAGCCGACGCTGTTTGCCCTCTGACTCCACCTTGAACTTCTTGCTCGAGGTGATCAGTTTCCCCTCCTTGTACCACTTCACCTCCGTCTTCTCCTGGGTCACCTCGCAGCTCAGCGTGGCATTTTCTGTTGGTGCAGCCTTCACCTCCTTCTGCACCTTCTGCTTGTTGATAAAGGCATCCTCTGCTTCTGGAATTGAACTGGAAAACATTGGGTAAAATATACATTAGATATGAGCAACTTGTGACTGGAAGACATTAAAAGTTGCTTCTATGTTGTATTGGACCATTTCCTGGAGCAACTCTGCTTCACAGTGTTTATCACACATTATAATGCATCCTCAGAACAGTCCCTATGGTCATCCCATCCCTCTGGGTAGTCTTTACTATCAGCTTGGACTCCTAATTTTCAGATTTCTTCTAATGAAGACAATGACATATCTTCATCTGTTTGTCTTTTTGATATTGCTCCACTCTGCACTGGAGATCAGCCAAATACAGCTCAATTATGAAGACCTCAAAATCAGGAAACCATAGAAATTTAAGAGCAGAAAACCATCTTTTGACTCTACCCTTTGGTAATGATATAGCCCTTAATATGGTGAATATTTGGCCTACATTAGATTTTGTAGCTCAGTTTTATGCATAAATCATGGTTTTGTACTCACAGCAACCCCTGATTCTTCAGAGAACTGGCTGAGGTCATCTCCTCTTAATACCTAACACATATAGAAGAAAGTGTTTAAAGCCCACCTTACCCTTTGTGTCAACAAATGGAGTTAGCATCAGAAAGATATCAAGTGTAATTAGTTAGGCATACACACTTCAGTTAAGGTGATTCAGTTAATCACTTTGCTAAGTGGGATCAATTGATACATTGAATCTGTTATTGATTACTTTAATGACTGTTTTATCTGATTCTCCTTTTACCAACAACTGGATGCTGAGAGCGTTCATGCTAGTTCCTATTTGAGGCGTGGGAGAACAGATAAACCCTAAATAAATGGGCTTCCATTTCTATTCCATGGTTTGCCCTACAAAAGGCTGTAGAAGTGCAGAATATTTCTGACGCACTTACATCATGGACTTCTCTAGTGCTAGCCAGCTTCTAACAGCAGAGCAATTTTGAATAAGCTTCCTATGCTTGTTTGGGTCCCAGGAAAGATCCCAGGGTCCTGATGCTGATACCAAGACAGAGGCTCCAAGCATGAATGCAGGACTAGCAGTTGTGAGGGGGATTGACATTGCCTTTTATTTGCAGTGGAGACATGGAAGACCACTCATTCAGATCATTCATGCAAGCATATTCAGGCATACCCAGCTCAGGTGACCGGGAAGGCTCCTGCTCCCCAGCAGTCATGGCAAACCCTTCCAGGACCTGTCCCCTATCTCCTTCCTCCCCGCTGTCACTCTGTGAAGCCTTCTGCTGCCATCCCTTTCCCTTCCTTCATGACTTTCTCCTCTGCATGCTGTCTGAATTCTGAGTGGCAGCAGCTGCCCAGGAGGGTAAGTTCAGCTCAAGTTCCTGTGCTGCTGACCGTTGCAGTACGTGCAATCCCAGGATTCACACCACAGCTCTACCACCAGCACTGCAGTCCACTGAAGGCGAGGGAGCAGGGCAGCAAGCCAATGCAAGAATGCAGTTGATACACTCTACATTTGATCTCCCTGCTTGTATTGACTGCAGAAGCATCATTCTCTCTGCCCATCTTCAACAGCCCCTGTTTTGACTGATGATTTTCAGAGAAGGTTCAAGTTGGATGTTAAGAAAAACTTCTTCTGAAGAGGAATGGTGATGTGGTGGCACAGCTTTGCAGGGAGGTGGTGGGGTCACCATCCCTGGAAGTGTTCAATAACCATGGAGATGTGGCACTGAGGGACGTGGGCAGTGTGCATGGTGGGATGGGTTGAGGCTGGATGTGGGGATCTTTGTGGTCTTTTCCAACTGCAATGATTTGATGAAGATCAGAAGGCTTGCTTATTAGCAAGACAACAAACATGGCCTAGACCAACCAGGTGATGCAAAACTTCTCACAAATGCAATGGAGCTTTGGCCCACTTCAAATAAGGATTTCAGCATGCACCACAAATACTGAGATAATTAGATGGCAGAATCAGCCCTTTTTACTCTAGTTTTCTATAGGTTTCCAAGGTGTGCAGCACTTGTTTCTTTTAAGCAAGAAGGTCTAATCTGCATCCCATAATGCTCAACACTCAGCACCTAACATTCAACATGTCCTTAAAATGGGATTGTTCTGTGCTACCAGTGGAACCCTGGGGTAGAGGAACCCTGAAAATCTTTCTGAGTGCAATGGTAAGAGGAGAAATTAAGACTCAGAAAGCCATTGCACTTTGGGAGAAGCTAGTAAGATGAGGATTTCTGTAGTGAAAGAGCCAACCACTCCAAGAGTACTCATAATCCCTCCTGACTTTCACACCACATCATTTTGCAGTGAGGGCTGGACTTGCACGTCATGTTACAGTGGTACACATGAGAAATACAGCAACGGTAGCTAGGCAAGCACTCTCCACGTATGGCAGAGGAGGAGGTATTACATTACCCTGTGCAGCCATGAGCTCATCCGGTCTGAAAGAGAACAGAAAACCTTTGGTTTATGAGGCAAACAGCTAATAATAGCCCTCAGCTAGCAAAATTCAAGTGTAAAAGCACTACATTGCTGTGTTTTCTCCCTACACCTCTGCAATAAGACGTGGGCTGGCTTTGGCTGCTGAGGATTAACTTGGTTGATTCCAGCTGTTGCCATAGTCTTTCTGTCATCGTTCATATTTCATTTTCTCTAACAGATACCTCCCAAATCTACCCTGTCTGTAATCCACTCTTTGCTGAAACTGCCAGTTTCCTGAGCCAAAAGCATGAGCTACACAACTCACGGAACAGATCCAAAGGCCCCAGAATCACATCCACGTGGTGTGGGAACAGTAAGAGCTGATGGTTTAGAGTCTACACCACAGGCAGCAGCAAAACTGTCTACTGCAGGAGCAGAGATATATTGCACACCAGGGACTGAAGGAGCAGAATGCCCCAAGATGGAGAGAGCAAAGACTGCAACCTTTACAAGGGAACAGAACGCAAGCTATGCCCTGCAAGGACACCAGGTCTGTGTGAGCAGAAAGGCAGTAGACTCCCAGTACAGTTGCTCCTCCACATAGCTGACCAAATGCCAAACCTTGACCAGGATTAAGCTCCAATGTGTTCACTGCCATAGGAAAGAAGAGGAGAAAACAGATTCCCTGTCCTGATCAGCTCAGAATACAAGATAAGAACTGTAAAGTTAACAGAGAACAAGCTGACTTACGAGCAAAAACCAGCAGAGTGCAGCTACAAATAAAACAGAAGACAAACCCTCGTCATCAGCCAGCTCACTAATGGTCACTCAGAATGCAGCTGATGTGCCCATGACTATCTGGAGTCTAAGTTAAAATTTACCAGATCTTGTGCAAAATATACTGACACCAGAGCAATCTCTACTGCAGCTGGAGTGAGAGATCTGCCTCCATGCTAAACTCTGAGACTAATGAGAAACGTACAATTAGAAAGGTATCAATGGATTCATGACTGGTCATTACATTTACAGAACATGGAACGAATGGTCGTCAACATGGGATTCAACAAACCAAAGGCAAGTGCAATGCCTCTGACTAAAAGTTCTTAGGACACCAACAACCAAACCTCAGTGCAGCCACAGTAGAGAACTGTAACTACTACTGTTGAAATATCAACTGGTAGAGCAGTGTTGCACATTGTACAAATCACAGTTGGACATCTATGGACAGCTCATTATAAAAGTAGTCGTAGGGGAAGAGCTGGATGAAACACTGTTAAAAACAAATAATCATTTTAGCTGCACGTTTGTAAGCATTTCTTTTCATCCTCCCCAAAACAGTTTCATGGCAGAATCAAGAGGACACATTCACACAGACGTTTCCACAGCCAGACTATGGAATAATCAAAGAATATCAACCAAAATGTGTTTCCTACCAGTTACATGAATCTTGAAGGTGAGTTTCTGGCCAGCAGCCTTGCAGCTGTACTCCCCTGCATCTTTCTTCTCCACCTGGCTCACCACCAGCCGACGCTGTTTGCCCTCTGACTCCACCTTGAACTTCTTGCTCGAGGTGATCAGTTTCCCCTCCTTGTACCACTTCACCTCTGTCTTCTCCTGGGCCACCTCGCAGCTCAGCGTGGCATTTTGAGTCAGTACAGCCTTCACCTCTTTTTGTACCTTGTCCTTGTTTGTAAACACGTCTTCTTTCTCTGCAGGGACATCACAACAGTCACACCGTTTTGCTGTAGTCTGCTGCAGAGCTAACTCCAGTTCCTCGTTTTCACTATACTTGCCCTTCACAGAGAGCATCGTGATGCCTCATTAAGACAGGAAAATACTTTCCCCTCTATTTTGCCTTGGGAAATGATAAGCATTTCATTTCATATCACATCATATCACATCATATCACAAAGCTAAACATTTTGCAGTCTGATAGCAGATTTGGACATGAGATTTAGAACACCTGCATGCACTGCTGAACCTCCTCCCTTCTCTTTTTTTCTTCTCATGTCTCTCTACATTTCCAGTAAATCAGAAGGGAATGGCCCTCTAGAACAGGTTGCCCAAGGAGACTGTGGATGCTCCATCCCTGCAGGCATTCAAGGCCAGGCTGGATGTGGTTCTGGGCAGCCTGGGCTGCTGCTTGGCAACCCTGCACATAGGAAGAAGGGGGTTGGAACTGGATGAGCACTGTGGGGCTTTGCAACCCAGGCCATTTATGAGTCTGATTATTGGCATTTTCCACCTAATTGTGTCATTAAAATTTTGTAACCAGATCTCTTCAAACACCTCCCCTTTTCTCACTCCTTGCATGCCTGGTGTGCTCTTGCACTGTAACCCTGCAGACACCAGCTGACTACAAGAGCTGCACAAGTTACCCTCCTTGCCTATTGTTTGTTGCAGTAATTCATTCCTGGATGGAAAAGCACATGTAGAAAAGTGTTGCTATGACACTAGATGACAAAGAAAGTCCTATAGCCAAAGTGTTTTGCACCAGAGAGGCTGTCAGTTGATCCTCCAAATGCAAGACACACCAAATGAAGCGTTCCTTTATCTCTGGGATTCCAAGCATTTTCTCACCTCTGACTTTCACTTGGAATGTTGCTTTGTCATCTTTTGTTTCACAGCTGTAGCTCCCTTGGTCTTTCAGGGTCACATTTTTGACCATGAGCTTGCGGTGCGTCCCCTGGGAGATGATGGTTGTCCTCTGGTCCTGCTTCACCTCTGTTTGATCTTTCTTCCATACGACAGCTCCGCTTGCAGCTGACACCTCACACACCAGCTCCAGGTCTTCAGAAGGACTGACTGATATTTCTGGAGTCGTTTTGGGCTTGTTGACAGAATTAATGGCTTCATCTGAAGAAAAAAAGAGAAAGTGGTTTACATCCTGACTCAGGCTTATTCAGCACAGCATTAAGATACAGTTAGAGCTGATTGTAATGTCTCTGCTCATTACATTTGGGTGATCGAGTATCACCTCTGGAGGTACTCACGTACAAATGTCTGCTTGATTCTCCTGTGTAAGGAAAGAGTAAGTTCTATGCAGACAGTTCTTATTTCTTTTAATCAATTCTGTATTCTGCACATGTTCTTCTGAAGCTAAAATGAAGGCAGCTAAGTAACGTGTTTGCAATACATGAACAAACCTATTCAACACCTTGTCTCTAAGCTAACAAGCAGCGTTTGATGAGCACATCAGTATTTCATGCCCTTCAACAACTGTCGCTTTCAGTCACTGAATATACCAAGGCCAATTGCTATGCCAGGCACATTTATGGCATCAGTGAACAAATAATGCATTGAAAATTGTAATAGACAGGAGCCATCTATTCTTTTAAAACTAGGTGACCAAAGAAGAACAGTCCCTCCAGAGTCAAGCTGTGAAGAACTAACAGCATCAATCAATATCACATAGATAGATTACTTCCCTGCCCTAAGACCGTCTTGTGACCATTTGATGCTATTAATTAAGCCCTCTTGATGGCATTTTGTCTGAGCCATGTGACATTTTGTGATAGGAGTTACTGCTAGTGTTCCCTTAACCTTACACCAAAGTAGGAGGTATCCATTCTCAGGGAATCATGCAGGCTTCCTCTGTATTTGATGCTCAGAGACAGCCCCAGAACTTTTTAAATCTTAGCTTAGCTCTCATCCAATAATGTTCATCAAACAGTGAAACTTGTCCTTTGGGGATGCCTTTGTTCTGCATCAACCAGTTCCAACGGAGTCTTCTTGGCTTGTTTTAGATCAGTTTTTCAACAGATAAAGCCAGGGTCTTTGAATTACAAAGTGAAATTGCAGAATGCATGATTCTCAACCAAACAGAACAGGAGGTGGGATGCAGGGTGAATACCTGAGCCAACACCACCTGCAAGCAATCCTTCAATATCTTAGGAATCTCTAGCCATCCCAAATCCAGTGTTGTGCTTGATCTATCATCTCTGCTGAGTTTTTAGCTAGCTGATGGTGAGCATCATGGTGGTGATGGGTGAGCAGTCAGAGTAGAGGGTCTTAATCAACCTTAAGGATCCTGTGATCAGAGGAACGTGAATGTGCTGTTAAAGGTCACAAGCGCTGCACTGCAGCATGAGCATACACAGCGAAAGGCTTTCAGTAGAGCTTCAGTTCATAAATGAGGACTGGGTTATGGAAAATAGGCTCAAGATAGAAACCAGAAAACAGATCTTAATGCCAGGTTCTGTGAATGCAGCCAGCTGAATTTCACAGATATTGAATTTCAATGACAATTTCTTGTGTTATTTTACCCTCCAGCTCCACCCTGAACAGGAACATGTCAGTGACAAGCATTACTCCTCCAGGCTTGACCTGACAGTGCTTTACTTGTACTATGAGCTAATGCCAGGAAGAGCAGGAAAAGAGTTTCATCCACGTGCCTTCTCCTTCCTTAGTAAAACCAGTGTGAAACTGCAGCCACGTCAGGCTGAAGGAGACGTCTCAGATGTCCTGCCTGGATGCAGGAGGTCACGTGTCAGAGGATGTCTGGCACGTCAAGTCTCATGGCAGTGCAGTGCATGACAAACTGCAACAACACTTTCCTGTGGGCTCCTTTGGGCATGAGGCCCAGCGGGTGACACACCTCTGGCTGCAGCTCTTCAGAGCCTCCCAGCAGCCACGTGATGCCCATGGGAGAGACACAGCTGACCCGCACAGCAGATGATTTACCAGCTAGCTCTGGTTTACAGCAAGAGAAGATACAAGTGGCGATGCTGAATGGTGAAATACTGCGAGTGTGTGGCATGGGTATAAGATTGGTGAGCCTGAGGATGTTCAAAGTCAGGCTGGACAGGGCTCAGAGCACCTGATGGAGCTGCGGTGCCCCTGTTCATTGTGGGGGGTCCAACTAGCTGACCCTTAAGGGTCTCTTCCCTATTTATGAGATACACGAAAGCTGATTCTGCAGTAACCAAGCTACCAACAGCAGTTGTTTGTCTTACAGTTTGCCAGCACAGATTTTAAAATAACAGCATTGATTACTCATTTGATAGTCACATTACAGTGCAAAGCACATGGAAACGTCCATCAGCGAATTCAATTAATTCTGGGGGCAGACCTGCCAGTACGAAATATTATGCTAACATGACTGAGAGAAGAAAAGCAAAATTAAGACTAGCTGACAAGCCTTGGCAGGCAGTTCTTTTCTCCATAAATTTAGTCCCATTATTCAATTCTGTTTGGAGCTGTCTCCATGTCTCTCTGGAGTTTGTTCTTTGAGAAGAAGCAATTAAGTAAGCTCTCCAATGCCAAAGTGCATACACTACTCTAGGGCTTTGTTGTTTCTCCATGGACCAACAAGGGTGACAAGCCAGCAGAATATGATGAAGAGCCTCATGCATACTCACTGTAAAAAAAAAAAAAAAAGGCAATTGTTGCTGGGAAGAAGGTGCATTTGCATTTGTGTCATCTGCAGAGGGTACTGCAGAAATGGAAAGTCTTCCACTGGAGGAAATGTGGTTGCATTCTGCTTTCCTCTTCTGTCTCACACCAGCCCCGTCAGAGGGGAGGAACAGCCACGCATCCACTGAGACGTTCCACTTCATGCACAAATGAGCGTGCACGGAGCTGTGGACAGTGCTGGGGCGGCACACACGTGGGTGTGCACAGGTGTGTCCATGCACTGCAGAGATTTGTGCATGGATGTGGGAGGGAGTGCAAGGACGAGGTGGTATGTGTGTGTGTGTGTGTGTGTGTGCAGGGATGGGGTGGTACGTGTGTGTGTGTGTGTGTGCAGGGATGGGGTGGTACATGTGTGTGTGTGTGTGCAAGGATGGAGTGATACGTGTGTGTGTGTGTGTGTGTGTGCAGGGATGGGGTGGAACGTGTGTGTGTGTGTGTGTGCGCAAGGATGGGGTGATACGTGTGTGTGTGTGTGTGTGTGTGCAAGGATGAGGTGGTACATGTGTGTGTGTGTGTGTGTGCAGGGATGGGGTGATATGTGTGTGTGTGTGTGTGTGCAGGGATGGGGTGGTACGTGTGTGTGTGTGTGTGTGTGTGTGCAGGGATGGGGTGGTACGTGTGTGTGTGTGTGTGTGTGTGTGTGCAGGGATGGGGTGATATGTGTGTGTGTGTGTGTGTGCAGGGATGGGGTGGTACGTGTGTGTGTGTGTGTGTGTGTGTGCAGGGATGGGGTGGTACGTGTGTGTGTGTGTGTATGTGTGCAGGGATGGGGTGGTACGTGTGTGTGTGTGTGTGTGTGTGTGTGTGTGTGCAGGGATGGGGTGGTACGTGTGTGTGTGTGTGTGTGTGTGCAGGGATGGGGTGGTACGTGTGTGTGTGTGTGTGTGTGTGTGCAGGGATGGGGTGGTACGTGTGTGTGTGTGTGTGTGTGTGTGTGTGTGTGCAGGGATGGGGTGGTACGTGTGTGTGTGTGTGTGTGTGTGTGTGTGTGTGTGTGTGCAGGGATGGGGTGGTACGTGTGTGTGTGTGTGTGTGTGTGTGTGTGTGTGTGCAGGGATGGGGTGCTACACGTGTGTGTGTGTGTGTGTGTGTGTGTGTGTGTGCAGGGATGGGGTGGTACGTGTGTGTGTGTGTGTGTGTGTGTGTGCAGGGATGGGGTGGTACGTGTGTGTGTGTGTGTGTGTGTGTGTGTGCAGGGATGGGGTGGTACGTGTGTGTGTGTGTGTGTGTGTGTGTGTGTGCAGGGATGGGGTGATATGTGTGTGTGTGTGTGTGTGTGTGTGTGCAGGGATGGGGTGGTACATGTGTGTGTGTGTGTGTGTGTGTGTGCAGGGATGGGGTGGTACGTGTGTGTGTGTGTGTGTGTGTGTGTGTGTGTGTGCAGGGATGGGGTGGTACATGTGTGTGTGTGTGTGTGTGTGTGCAGGGATGGGGTGGTACGTGTGTGTGTGTGTGTGTGTGTGTGTGTGTGTGTGCAGGGATGGGGTGGTACGTGTGTGTGTGTGTGTGTGTGTGTGTGCAGGGATGGGGTGGTGGCCATTTGCACGAGCACAGAGGTGTGCAAAGCGGTGGGCGATTGCTCCGTTGAAGCAAGAAGCAAGCGTGACAGTGCTCCAGTTGTAAGGAAGTGCATTGCTGGAACAGGGCAGAGCTGAGCCTGCAACTGCAGCCTCCTTTGCACAGCCCAGCTCTCAGAGGGTGAGACAGTTGTGCTTCCTGAGCAGCTCAGGGACGTTGTGGACAGAAGCAGCCGAGTCCAAAGTTCCTGGTGTGAAGTGCTCCGAACATCGGGCTCTCTGGGCGAGCTCCCGGCTGACAGCACTGCTCCCCTCTGCCCTCGCCCGGGCCTGCTGGGAGCTGCAGGGCCTGCTGGGAGCTGCAGGCCCCGCAGGAACTACCACTCCCAGGATGCTGTGCGGCAGCACCGGGCGCCGCCATGACAGTGCTGTGTGCAGTGCTGTGCAGGGCTGGGCCTGTGGGCTCAGGGCACCGGGTGCTCCTTCCCTGAGCCTGCCAGGAGGTAAGGCACCGTGAGGGTGGTTTGGGGGAGACCAAAAGACGTAGAGAGGACGTAGGTGGGACATGGAGGTGAGATAGATGGGGCATGAACTGGATCTAGAGAGAGGGGTGAGAAGGCAAGGTGGATATCCGACAGGTGGGGACAGGGGCCTGTACAGGTCAAGGGCCAAGTCCAGCTCTGCAAGCACAGCAACATGTCGGGGACGCCGGGCTGCGGCTGGGGATGGAGCAGAGCAAGATGGAGAAAGGGGGGAACATTCAGGGAGCGAAGAAATCTCCAAGTGGGGCTTTCTCCATAGCTCAGCCTGCAGCGCAGCCACACGACCTAGGCAGGCCTCAGACTGGGATCCTGCTGCTGGGTGCTGCAGGGTGCAGCCTGGCTCAGTCCTCTCTGCACCTGGGGACTGATGGCTGTGTCTGGGATGGCAGTGAGCCTCCTCCACTCCAGGCTGAGCCACTCAGCTCTCCCAGAATTCCCGTCCATCCCCCTTTCTCATCCCTCCATTCCCACGCAGAACTGACTGAGGAGGGGAGGGATGGGTCCAATGGTGGTGGCAGATCTGGGACACTGCCCTTTCTGCTGCCCTTTCACATTGCCCTGAAGGTGGGCCCGGGGGCCTGGGGAGGTGGGCTTTGTAACTGAAGGAGCGGCTGCAGGCAGGCAGAAATATAGCAAAGACATTTAATAATTGAACATAGCAAACAGTCAAGAAATGACAGTATTCCCAACCATTTCCCACCCTAACAATCCTTTCTGATCCCACCCTCTAAAACTCCCACCCCCAATCAACTTCCCTCCCTCTGCCAAAAACCTCCCAGCCCCCTGTTGTAATCCAAGAAGAATGGCAGCAGCCATGGATCAAGAGAAGGACTTGACAGAGCAGCAGCTGTGGAGCAGGATAAAGAGCAAACCGTGTTGGTGGTGGATGCGGCAGGAAGTGCCAGCAGGGCGTCCCCTGCTTCAAAGTGCACCTTTCCTCTTTCACCCACCACACATTCTCTCCTGCATTCAGGGTCTGAGGGATTTCTTCCAGTTTTACTCCATATCCGCATGGCCAGTGCGTGATACAGAGCCCAAGTGGAACACCTGCTTGGAAAATGAAATCAACTCCCCCATTCAGTTCTATGAGCGTGCGCCTTCTTCTCAAGTGATGCGTAGTCATATTTGAAAAATCCAAATTAGTTGGATATAAGAGAGGTAATAGCATCATAACCGAGCATTGCTAATACATTCAATGATTATCCCGCAGATTCCAGCACCATTGGTAACATCAGACCCCATTGGATTCACATCCAATCTATTAACATAGTAGAAGCACAAGATAACCTGGATAATGCCTAATAACTCTGGTTCCTGAGACAGTAGTTGGCAAACCTGAAGGCAAAAGGTCAGCGTGCTAGGACAAACAGCCAGACAGCAGTATGGTTAAATATGGCTGCATCCATCGACTGCCCGAAAAGCCATGCTTTTATAGCAGACAGACGAGGGCGTTTAAAAACCACAGACACCAATTGGAGGAAAGCTACTGCAATAACAACCCCTGGTCAAAGATCCCCCTTGAAAGCCACAAGCTACTCATTCTTTTCCTAGAGGTGTCCTTGGTTCTCATGCTGTTTCTCCCTCCACAGCTGCTGCTCTGTGAAGCCCTTCTCTTGATGCATGGCTGCTGCTCTGTAAAATTCTTCTGGTATTACAATGGCCCCCCAGATTCCCACCCCAATAATTCCTTCCTCCAAATTGCAACACTGAATTTCAGAGTGTAACATTATCAGAGTACAATTTCTCCCCCAGAATTGCCACCGCACCAAGTTCCTTCCTCATCTCCCTTTCTGCTCTTCTCGTCTGCGCGTCTTCCTTACTTTCATCCTGTCCTTTTTCTTCTGGTGATGGATATCTTCAGGCTGGAGGAGCTCTTGTCTTGCTGCAGCCACCCCAGCATCCCTTGCCAGCTGTGCTGTGCCCAAACTCATCCTCGCTGATCCATGCCAGCCGATCATCAATGTCTGCGATGTCCTCCGGGCTGCCTGCGCTTGTTGTCACTGCTGGAACAGCAGTCTGGAAAAGGCAATCTGGAAAAGTAAGTTCTTTGTACTTGAAAACTTCTCAGTTCTTTCTGATCTCGATATACAAAGAAGTTCCAAGTCCCTGTAGCTTTTGTGTTTTCTTTTGCAGAAGGATTCTGTGATTCTGTGTGATTCTGGATGATCTTTGAGATCCTTTTCAACCCAGGCCATTCTATGACTGTACAGTTCCATAGTGGAAAAAATATAAAATGCTAACTATGTAAAACATGGAGTCAAACCTGTGTGATTTGTCCACACCAGGAGGTGATTAGAAAACAATTTGTAAGCTACAAAGCTGCTTGCTGGAAAGGAAAAGAAAATAAAACTACAAGAATAAGGGAAAACATTTCTTCCTGAAAATAGGAAGAATAATGGACCTGCCATGAAATTTGGGTGAAGCTGCCTGATTTTATGAAGCTATTCACATTATTTTCTTGGTGCTGTGTTTCCCAAATGAGTGGTTTCTGGCTCTGCTTCAGCACCAGTCTGCATGTGAACATCAACTCTATTCACCATCTGGGAAGATTAGGACTTCCCTTCTCCCACCAGCACCACTGAATTACAGTTACTCAGTGGTTAAACAAAGGAATCCTTAAAGAAGGGTTTACAGCTGTCCTGTTATCTGAAGTGCTTGGGGCATTCTGATACTATTAAGCTCTATGTATTAACAAGTTAAAAATTAAAGGTAGGCATCTGATTGTTGTGACAGTTTCTAAGTTATTTGGAAAGCTGTACCACCCAACCACATCTATTTGATGGAGGTGACAAAGCTCAGTTTAATTTCTGACTGCTGTTTAAATTCTGAAGCTCGAGCTGGTTCCTGGAGCAGAAAAAGCTCGGAAGCTGTCCCTCCTACAAGCAGGCACCTCTGAGCAAAATATGACATCTCAATTTCTGATGGTAAGGTCAGGAGATCTGATACCAGCGTCTAGCTTTCGGCTTCATGCTATGTTAGTGGGACCTTTGGCATCTAGCACTTAATGATCTTGAAGGTTTCTTCCAACCCAAGCCCTCCCATGATCCTATGATTCTGTGATTTCATTCAGGTTTATTAAGATGAGATGAGTTCTCCTAAATGTGCTGTTCTCCATATGATTATAATTGGAGTCTAGATGGGTGACTGAAACCAGACACCAAACTTTCTGATGGCCAAAATGAAATGAAATCAATCCTTTACTGTGTCAGTAGTCTGTAACTAGAGCCCATCAGGTAATTCCCAGCCTCCTGCCTGTATCAGTGGCTGCACACAGTGAAAAAGTCTGATGGGATTTTAACCTGTAAAATGTTCCAAAGCAACCAGAGGGTGAATATATTCACTATGCAAATACCTACAGGGATAAGCTTGTCATGTATGTCCTCAGGAAGCACAGTAGTTAATGGTGGGACTCAGTAGGTCATGCTGAAAGTTGAGTCTGCTGATCTTGAAGGTCTTTTCCAGCCTAAATGACCTTATGCTAATATTTCTGTATTTATTTCTGCTCAGCTCCCAGAAAACCTCCCACCCAGCCCCCAGTTGACCCCGTGGTGAAAAATAAAACAGAAACCTCAGTGACGCTGGCATGGTCCCCTCCGAAGATGCACCTCCCCATTCCAATCCATGGCTACATGTGGAACCCAATAAACTAACTGGCTTCACGTGGGTGAGGTGCCACGAGTCTCATGTCCCCGTCCCAGAGTTCACGGTGAGCAATCTGTCTGAAGAGGCTGATGATCAGTTCCGAGTGTCTGCAGTCAATGCGCATGGACAGAGCCCGTCTCTGGAATTCCCAGGGAGCGTGCACCTTGGTAAGAACAAAAACCCCAATGGAAATGGGTCAGTGTGTGCTGAGCAGCTGTGTTGGCTCCCTAAAGATGTTTCCTTTGACTTTAAGGATAGTAGTGCATTAACACACCAAAGGCTTTCCTTTATTCCTAGTTCTCCTATCTCATATCAACCTCCAGCTACCACTAAAGTGATACAAGTTATGTTTCTGTGACAGAGAGATGAATATCCTTATCTTTTGATATCTCACATGTGCAAGAGGCAGAACTTTCTGTAACAGACCTTAAGCACAGAAGTGCTTCTTCCAGCACTCATGCAAAGGGAGAAGTAGAAATGTACCTATGATTTAATCTTCCATCTCTAAATGAGATACCAGACTTGCATCTAAAGAGCATTAAGACAAACATGTTGTTCTTCCTCAGACCCAGTCCTGGCTGTGAAATCCCCCCTAACAACTGGTGAAGCTGTACCTGGAGGGGATGCCATGTTTACTATTGACCTTACAACAACGTGTTGCGGCACTTGATGCCTCAATGGTAAAGTCTTACAGGAAAGTGAGACCTGCATCATCAAGAGAACCCAAACTACTCACAGCCTAATCATAAAGAACGTCACCAAGAACGATGATGGAGCAGAAGTGAAATTTGTTGCCAAAAATGTTGATGTCAGCACCAAGATGAGAGTGAGAGGTATTTGCTTTGATCCTTCTCCTTTCCTCTTACAGTCAATGCATAGTTGCTGTGATCTGATGATTAGAACTGGGGCTGCAGGCATTCACTGACTGTACCAAATACCTGAAATTGCATCCCATGGACTGACGTGAGTCCTGGTAATGACCTAAACATGATAGCACTGAGTGTAGGGTAAGCCAGTCTACCCAGCTGCTTGGTATCTGAACCAGATTGCTTCATGCCAGCTGATGAATGTCTGCAGTTCACAGCTCTTGGCCAGTGCATTCAGTCAGCAGGTTTACCACTGCATCACCATGGAGCAGTACTTTCAGCTCCAGGTTCAGACAGCCTTTCTGATTGCACTGGAATAGTTTAGAAGTAGGGGAGCAATCATTCCAATAATAACTCTTTCAATCAGATTTGCGTGACCAAATAGAACAAATAAACATTCATGATGGGAGGAGCTGTTTGTCATTGGGTGGAAACCTCTGCAGAAGCATGTTTAGAGCATTCTTAATCAGTAGAAGGAGATGTTTGGTTGATTTTTACTTACTAAATCCTGCAAGAAGACCAAATGAAATATCTTGAATTGCTCAGCACTGACACAATGATGAGTGCAGGAACAAAAGGTGATACTTTTTCAGAGATGTTGCAGCAAACATTGACCACGTTAGCCTGATATCAATTGAAATAACGAGGCCTTTGCTCCTGACAGGTGCTGCAGTGAGATTTACCAATAAGGGCAAAGATGTAGAAAAGATCTCCGCTCAGCTGCGTGAGGAAGCCAAACTGCAGGCTGAGCTTTCAGACACAGGTGCTACTGTGGAGTGGATGAAGGATGGGAAGGAGCTCAAGGCCAGTGAAAAATATGAACTGCACATTGTGGGGAAGAGACACACCCTGAAAATTCACAATGACTCAATGGATGATGCTGCAAGTTATCAGTGCATCTGTGAGGGGGATAAAATGCTCTATCAGCTTTCAGTGAAAGGTATGTGACAGTCTGGGCTGTCCTCTTCCAGCCCAGGGCCAGCAGACTGCATTCACCTGACTCCCCGACAGTCCAGCTGTTGTCAGACAGCATCTGGGGTGTTTTCAGTGGCTGCTTTGACTTGAACTGGCCAATCTGCTTTGTAGAGCCATTTGATTTCTGTGTTCTGTCCTGTGATTCGTCCCTAAGATATAGAGGAAGTCAAGGGAAAGATAGGAAAAAGAACATCCCAGCCTTCCTGCTCTTCTGTCAGGGTGGCCATGAGAGATGATGTCAACAGCTCTTTTTGTAGCAGTGATCCCAAACGTAGAAGAGACCTGTGAAGAGTCACAGGGATGTTTACTTAGCTGTCATTCCATGGTGGGCTTTTTCTTACACAGATGTAGAGAGAAACTGAACTTTCCCACGCAGGGAAAGTCTGTTTTGCTTCAGGGTGTAGGTCTGATCTCTGAGATCCACACGCTTGGCCTTGATTGCAATAAATGAGAGCCCTTTGTTTGCTCCAGTGGAAGACTTTCCATTTCTGCAGTACCCTCTGCAGATGACACAAATGCAAATGAACCTTCTTCCCAGCAACAATTGCCTTTTTCTTTTTTACACTGAGTATGCATGAGGCTCTTCATCATATTCTCCTTGCTTGTCACACTTGTTGATCCATGGAGAAAAAACAAATCCCTAGAGTAGTGTATGCACTTTGACACTGGAGAGCTTACTTAATTGCTTCTTCTCAAAGACCAAACTCCAGAGAGGCATGGAGACAGCTCCAAACAGAATTGAATAATGGGACTAAATTTATGGAGAAAAGAACTTCCTGCCAAGGCTTGTCAGCTAGTCTTAATTTTGCTTTTCTTCTCTCTCTTTGTCATGTTAGCATAATATTTCATAATGGCAGGTCTGCCCCCAGAATTAACTGGCACAGGCTGCCCAGGGGTAACTATCACATGTTTATGTGTTTTGATGTTTCACAGTGGGTCTTAAGTAAAAGGAACTCAGGTTTTGGTTGCCTGCAGGTCAGATGTTCTTTTGGGTTCAATATGTTTGCATAGTGACTTGCAACCATGGGACTGGTGTTCAAGGACCCTCTTGGTTCCTTCAGTTCCTAGGTTCTTTCTTGCCTAGATTTGACACTTTGTTTCAACAGAATAGCTGATATTCTCTAGTGAAGGCTATTAGTTTGGGCACAAGTGGTAACCTAAACCTGTTCCAACCTGTGCATACAAAGCTGCAAGATGGTCTCATTTCAGTCCCTCAGTCAATACTTTTTCTTTTTTTCCCTCAGAGCCAAAACCTGTGTTTATAAACCAGTAGCAGGTGCTGAAAGAGGTGAGTGTCAGCTGTCCAGGCTCAACGTGGACGTCAAGTGGTTCAAGGTATGGCATGTAATGGTATTTTCCTTTCTGACTTCTCTGGAAATGAATGAGAGGCTTTAATTTCACTTCCAAGGGATGCGAGTCTGAGCTTTTGCTTGATAGCTTTTGCACTGCCCTCTTCTCTTTATGCTCTTTTACTTGCCCAGATCAGCACTCTTTGTTATTATGTCCTGAGTTCATTTATCAAGTTGAAATGGAAGTTTGTTTTGGGTTTCTTGTGAACTCCTGAGGTCTTGCTGCACAAAATATTGTTGGTTGGAGCACAGTCTTGAGCTTCAACTCTAACACAGAAATTCTCAGCCAGGATTTTGTAGCCTTGTTGTGAACTGGGTTTTTGGGTGAAATCTCAGTTTTCTTTGCACCTGACAGTGTGAGAATTTGCTCTGGCACTTTGTGTACCTCCCCAGTGCTCAGCTGTTCCTTCCCTTACTTGAGGATAACGTCATTTATTCAAGGTGATGTCCAAACGGGCTTGTTAACAGTCCTCCGCAGTGCTTTAAGCTGTCATAGGTCAGCCAGAATTTCTGCATGTTCTATAGCCATTCCTACATGTTGAAAACACTGCACTGTGCTTAAGCTTCAGCATATGTTCCAGTAAGCACAGTTCCATTAATTCTAGGGGAGTGGGTGAATTAAGCATTGATCTGAAGGCTGCATTTGCTCAGTGCAGAGATGGAAGGACTAATGGAGATCTGACTTTGATATTTTCCCTTCTAGGATGGGAAGGAGCTCCGTCAAAGTAAAAAAGTGAGCATTACTTCCCAGGGAAATAAGAGAAGTCTCATTATTCACAAGTGGTGAACTCTCATTTTCTCTCTCAGTCTGCAACCAGGTTGGTTTGCTGTTTCAGTCCTGGCTGTTTTATGCAGGAACTCTGCTCCTGAGGTTAATCCAAGTTGTATCCAGGCCCTTCAGAAGGAAAGGGAAATAGTAGAACAGAAATAAGTTCTGATTCTGACATAAATAAGTGCAGACCTGGAGAGTTAAAAGGGATTGTGTGATGTTCAAGGGATTTTGAAGCAAAGATGTCCCCTAGGTAAGATTTGTGGCTGACATTCCCCATACATTGTGGGCACACAAGCTAAGGAGAGACTAGTGATGAGCATGCAGAGAAGCCAATGGTTCAGACAGGTTTGTAGTGACACGACATTGTAGAGTTCTGTCTAGTTCTCCTTGGCATAGTTTGGAAAATAAAGATGAGGTGATTGGTGGTAACCAATATGGCTTCCTCAAATTCAAGCCATGCCTGACAAACTTGGTGGCCTTTCATGATGGAGTAACAGCATCAGTGGATAATGGGAGAGCAACTGACATCATCTACTTGGACTTGTGCAGAGCATTTGATCCCGTCCTGCATGACATCCTGGTCACCAAAGTGGAGAAAAATGGTTTTGATGGATGGACCAGTTGCAGGATAGGGAACTGTCTGGATGGTCACACTCAGAGAGTTGCAGTGAGTAGCTGAGTGTCCAGGTGGAGGGTGGTGTTGGGACCAGTGTTCTTTAACATTTTTGTAGGCAACATGGCCAGCGGAATCAAATGCAGCCTCAGCAAGTTTGCAGATGACACCAAGCTGAGCGGTGCTGTTGATGTGCTAGAGGGAAGGGATGCTACCCAGAGGGACCTGGACAGGCTGGAGAGGTGGGCCCTTGGCAGCCTCATGAACTTGAGTGTGGCCAAGTACAAGGCCCTGCACCTGGGTCAGGGCAATCCCAAGCACAGGCACAGGCTTAGAGGAGAATGATTTGAGAGAAGCCTTGACCCTGAGGAGAAGAGTTGGTCTGGAGGGAGGTGTCCCTGCCTATAGCAGGGGGATTGGAACTAAATGACCTTAAAGATTCAGTCAGTTCTATTGTTTTTCTACTCTTAATTTTGCTTGGAAGGTTTTAGAATAAATTAGATTCTGGTTTCCATGAAGACTGTTTGCAGGGAGCTCCGTTGTAGCTAGTAAGTCTGTCTTTAAGTTCAAGGGCAATAATGCATTGACTGTGTTGAAGACAGAAAAGACTCAGGAATGGATGATGGTTTAGAATAAAACAAAATCCTACTTATTTTCTATGCAAATATGTGTAAGGAAAAGATGCTGCACTCAGTTCTGGAAATACCCTGACAAATATATCTCTAGTGCTTCACAGCTGGAGATATCAAGATTGTTAAAGCACTGGAAGATGTGGAAGTGAATGAATATGGGAGTGCATCTTTTGTCTGTGAGATTTCACTCGATGAGGTTCAGAGCCAGTGGTACAAAGAGGACAAGCTGAAGGCTGATGACAACATCAGAATGCGGCAAGATGGTAGGGTGTAAGAGGGGGATCTTTCTCCTGAGTGGGGGGTGGGTTGGAGATCAAGCATATAAGACATCTGAAATGAAGTGAAGATTGTTCAGAAGGGAGTTCCCCTTTTGTTTTGGGACTGAGGTTAGGGTGGAACAAGTGACAGGTGGGAAGCTTAGTGTGGGAAGTGTGATGCTATCCCACCATCCCACACTGCCAGGAGCAGGTAGGAAATGAGTGCAGTTCTTTCCAAAGTGGGGGTGACCAGGGCAGTCAGTTCACCTCTCCAAAGAGGTTTTGTCTGACAGTGAGTGTGATCCTTCTGTCTCAGGTACTTTAATGGTGACGGTGGCCGCATTTGGTCAGTCCTTGTAGAAGCCATGTTTAGATTCCGCTTTGGTGGGGATGTGGATGTGGGGGAATGGGTGGTTTCATTGACATGAGAGAACAGGCAGTGATGCTGTGAAACCAGATGGATGATGCTCAGCCTGGCCATGTGCCTCAGAGCTCTTTGCTCAAGGAAGCCAAGTGTAGTTGTGGGTTTGCTCTCAAGAGCACAGTTTGGTAGGGATGAGTTGGAGGTTGGACTAGATGACCTTAGTGGTCTTTTCCAGCCTTAGTGACTCTGTGGTTCTCTGCTTCAGGAAAGACCTACTCGCTGACTTATACACGTGTCCAAGTCAAGGATGCAGCAGAAATGAAATCTGTAGCAGAAAAAGTGCCCATCTTACAGTGAAAGGTACTTATGCTTCTGATGACGATTTTGCTTAAATTATCTTATGTTATAAACCAGCCAACAACTTTTGCTTTAATGTCAAGGAGGTTAAACACCACCAGAACCTTTCACAGAAATTAAAACTCCTACCTACCTACCTTTCTGCCCACAAAATATGCAGCTTCTCTTTTGGAATTTACTTTTGCTAAGTAAAACAGATTATTTTCTTAGGTAGTGGATTTTCTACCTCTAGACTTCAGATTTGTGTTTGAACGTTGAGGGATAAAAACATAGCTTGACTTTTTCTTCATTTTCTCTGTATGTTTGAAAAGAGCACAGGGTTTGTTTTTTTTTTAATATATACAATGCTAGGTATATATATGATGTTAAGTGTGATAAAGAAAAGGGAGACATTTGAGTTAGCACACTACTCAAGAGTTCAGTCCCCACCTTTGCCACTGTTACAATTATAAGGGCAAGAAAATCCTGGAAAATGAATTTCTCCTAAGTAGAGTTATTACATTGGACCTACAGAGACCTTTACTAGGAGAAAACTTGTTGTTCAGAGCTAAGTTGCTGTATTTATCCAAAATAATTATCAACGTCCGTGTTTCATTGAACCTGTATTCCATTTCGTAATGCGAGGATTTTGATAGCGGTATGGGAAGGTCATGGTTTGATTTGGATGTTGGACTGGGAATCAGAAGATCTGGGCTCTCTTCAGGTTGTCAGTCTTATTGTCTGACTTCTTAACAACATTCCTTTCTTTCTATTATTTTTAATGACGTTTTAAGGCATTTTGTGCTGATAGGTGTAGTGTTCTTTTGCAGTAATGCTGACGTGAGTAAGTAGGGTGATAATGTAAGGGTATTTTACATTCCTTCTAAATCTCTGCTTTCTCTTGTTCCATCCTTCTTAAAGAGCAATCCATTAATCTAGTAAAGGAGCTGTGTGATGAGGATGTGACTGAGCCTGAAGAAGCCAAATTTGAATGCGAGATATCCATTCCTTCTGTGAAACCTCCCAAGTGGTATCTACGTGGGGAAGTCTTACAGGCTGGCAGAAACTTGATTATGCAGCAAGAAGGCACCATCCTCCAGCTGACCATACTGAAAACCACCACTGATATGACAGGCACCATTCAGTTCTCAATTGGCAAATCAAAATCCACAGCAACTCTGCTCGTCAGAGGTAACATATCCTGGCTTGGTTTACATCATGAAGATGAAGAATTAATTAACGTACAGCCTTCCTTCACTGGGGTCTTTGAAATATTGTGTGTGTGTCTGGAGGGTCTGCTCCATTTCCAGTTCAAAGTCGTTGGACACTAAATGAGACAGCTGCATCTCAGTAAAAGATCTGTTTGAATAGCTGTGATGTGCTTACTATTCAGATCTACAGAGCTGAGGTTTTGTCCTTGGCTATACCAAAGAGGTCAAATCAGGTGAAATTAATTGTATTTCAGAACTAGACAAGTTGAAGTTTGGTAGGACATAAGTTTGATGCCATTTCTCATTGATTTCATCTGAAAGAAACTTCCAGGCTTTTTGTCCGCTGTTGTCCCCAGCGTAAGATTATCCATTCACATCCTAAAGTACTTGTTATATTTTTAACTCTCTCTTATTTGAATAAAAGCCTCAACAATTTGGAGCAATTTAATAAGCACAGAACAAGAGCTGGACCTTGCATTTGGTAGATAATATACAGTATTACTTTATAGAAATGTAGTCAATGGCATTCCCTATAGACAATCGTTTTTTTTTTATCTTTAGTTCAAATAGTTTAATATTCAATAATAGTTCAAAAAACCATTGTGAACATGAGATTAATTGAAATGGAGCAGACGCAAGAGACTTTCCTCTTCTTCCAATTGTCCTCATCCTTTCTTCTCTTCCATCCCTGCTTTGCAGATTACCATATACAAATCACCAGGAAGTTGGAGGACAAGACAGCTTTGGAACGTCATTCTGTCATCCTGTCCTGTGACTTCAGGCCTTCTCCAAAGGTTGTGAAATGGTTCAAGGGCCACACACCCATCGTGCCCTCTGAGAAGTACAAGATCAAGAGGGATAAGCATTCAGCAGAGCTCAAGATTCTGAAGCTGAAGCCCGATGATGCTGGTGTGTACAAGTGCAAGGCAGGAATTGCAGAGACTGAAACCACGCTGACAGCTGAAGGTAAGAGCAGGGGGGGTGGTCTCTTACATGTCCTATTTCACCTCAGATTTCTTTTCTTGAGGTTGATTTCTGCCGTTCTCTCCTGCTAACTTTATAAATGTATAATCTTCACTGAGAATACTACACAAAGATCGTCTAGTCCAACCATTCTACCACATCCCAGTATGATTTATAGTAACAGTGGTAACAGTTCACCTTGTTTCCCCACAGCCCGCAATGTAGAAGTAACGAAGCACTTGCAGGATGTAGAAATTGAAGAAGAGAGCTCTGCTGTCTTCTCCTGCGAGCTGTCCCATGATGACGAGGACATGGAATGGTTCCTGAATGGCAACCTCATTTACACCAACAATTACAAGGACATCAAGAACGTTGGCAATTGCTGCAAACTGACAATGAAGCAGGTTAAGCCTGAGGATGCTGGCACAGTGACAGTGAAGTCAGACAAGGTGTCAGAAAGCACGTGCCTGAAGGTGATAGGTGGGTCTGATCACACCCCTCCTGGATATAAGAGATGCTAAGGAGCCCCAGTTCATTCTATTGTGCAGCAGTCCTGCTTCTAAAGCTCACCTCTCTGGGGTGACAAGACATCAGGGGCTTTCTTCCAGTGGAAGGTTCCATTGCAGCAGATATCAACGAAGGAGGATGGTTTTGGTGTCCTGCCATAGCATTCCATTGCTTTTTATCATCATTTTCCTTAACACAAGAAGAGTTACAAGAGCAATTTCTTTTACTGCTTCAGTGCCATGCAGTGTCAATGCTGTTGTCTCCAAGTATTTATGACTGCAGGGAGAGCTCATTCAGTGTGTGTTTTGCCTCTGGGATGACTAATGACCAGGCTGTGAGTAACCTGATCTAGCTGTGAATGTCCCTGTTTATTGCAGGGGAGCTGGGCTAGATGGCCTTTAAGGGTCTCTTCCAATTCTAAGGATACTATGATTCTAATCTGATCTCCCCAGCAATTAAGCTCTTTTACTCTATGCACTCCAGAGTTTGAAGGATTTCATTTTTCTCCTTTCTTTTGCATTTGGTGGGTGTTTTTTCCCCATTATAAACATCTGATGTGTGAAATAGAAGATAGATAAAAGGAGTCAATAAAACAGGAAAATCAAAATTGTTCAGCAGCTCATCCTCTTAATCCTGAGGCCTGCTGTATGAGCTCTGCTGTACGTGAGGGCAATGCCGGCTCTCCAGCTTTAGAAGAGCTGCATCCCAATTACTTCATATGATATCAGTCCCACCCACCGGCAATGCAGGTTGTCCCTCCTGTTCCCTGTATTCTCCTCCTGATTAGTTCAGAATACCATAAAGCGCATTCAGTCAACGGACATGAAATCGCTTTAGGTTCTATCTTGGTGTCGTCAGTACTGGTAAAGATTTATTGATCCCTATTTAAAAATCTGAAAGCAACTGGAAATGTCTCAACTTCTCTATCACGTTGTTCTGTTTTGCCTGTTTAATTGCAGAGAAGCCTGCTGTCTTCATGAAGTCCTTGGATGATGTTTTTGATGAGGAGCGGGGTGTGATTAAATTGGAATGCGAAGTCTCTAAAGAGAAGGTCAAACCAGTGTGGAAAAAGGACGGTGTTGTGCTCGCTTCTGGCAACAAGTATGAGCTGGTACAGTCTGGGAAGACCCTATGTCCCCTTATCCATGACCTCGAGAAGTCAGATGCAGGTTTCTATACCTGTGATATTGGCACTGATGATGCCAAGTCAAAGGTCGGCATTCAGGGTAAGTACTGTGGAAAGTAAAGGAGTGCTGAAAGCACATTCAGTGTGGTCACTATGTCTTACACATATTCCCCCACGAGCCTTAATAGTTTCTACAATAGAAGTGTATTACTGCAATTTAGCGCAGTGATGTCTGGAAAATTCCCATTGCTTTTGATGTAAATGTATCTCATTTTGCCATGAAAATCACCAAACACGTCAAGAATGTCCTGGAAATGTTTCCTTTCTAAATTTCCCTAAAATGGAGAAATGGTTTGAACACCAGTAGGGGTAGGATGGTAACAAATTAGCTAATAGAAACATTTAATTTCTTGTCATAGGCAAAACCCTTTTTCTCACGCAGCATCCTAGAGTTGTCCTCTCTGTTAGGTTGTTCCCTCTGTGGCTCATTGAATCTTCATTCTGCTCCATGGACTGAGCTGCTCTAATTGTAGTTCTTCCAGAGCAAAGACAAGAGATTCACGTCTCTTTTTTTTAATAGCTTTCTGGTAATTCTGAGTGGAGAATGTCTTAGAGAATACATCAGTAAGGAACACAGCCATGTTCTGCAAATCCTGAGTTAAAACACCAGTGCTGCTACTCATGTCAGTCACAAATGCCTTTTCTACATATAAACCTCATACTAACGTATCTCTTACCTTCCAGAGCTGAATAGTGGCATTACCAAACGGCTGAAAACCACTGAAATCCAGGAGGGAGAAGATTGTACTTTTGAATGCATTCTGTCCCATGAAAGCATTGATGAGTTCAACTGGACACTGAATGGAAGCAGAGTGGAAAATGGTGGGCGATTTAAAGCTTCTAACGTGAGTCGGAAATATACTCTCATTATCAAAAGTGTGACTCCTACTGACGCTGGGGAAGTCGTTTTTACTGCCCGTGGTCTAACCTCCAAAGCCTCTCTGTGAAAGGCAATGAGATGGGAGAGATTCTGGGGTCTGATTCCTTCAACTGTCTTCTGATAAGATTGTCGTGAGAGCTAACTCATAATATGGTTAAAGTGAATAGCAACCTTCTACTTGAACCTTGAAGCACTGAGAATTTCTCTTAAAAATAAGTAAAAGGAGGAACCATTTGACACAAATGTGAGAACTACCCAAAGCACTGGGGTAGTGTTGGAAATGGGCATCTCACTACAGCTTGTTCCATTAACAGTAAATCAGGAATGCTCTGTTGAGGGAACTGTGGGAGCAAATATCCTCTAAGTATAAGCTGAAGGGATGGCCTTCACATAATCTAGCTGTACAACAAATTCCTATCTAGAGCATGTGCATCTGAGAGCATCATCCGAGGCTCCCAGTGTGATGAGTGGAGAGAAGAAAGAGGCAGTTTTCAGACATGGTTCATCATCCTCAATTGGGTAGATTTAAGAGAGAATAAATGCTGCCTGGAATTCTATTGTCTGTACTTTGCAGATTACTGCTGGCTGTAGGATGGCGTCTGTTGCAAGTGCCTCTCTAACTTATCTCCAGCATGTAGATGCATGTATTTTGAGAGAGGCATCCTACCCTAAGTGTATGTTACTCAAAAAGCAATGTTTTCTTCCAGGAAAACCTACTGAGGTTTCAAAACAGCTGGAGGATAAGACAGCAGCAGCAGGGCAGGACATCAGCCTGAGCTGTGAGCTGTCGAAGCCTGATGTGAACATCAGGTGGTACAAGGATGGCAAAGCAATCAGAAAAAGCCAGAAGTACGACTTGCAGCAGGAGGGAACTGGGGCCATTCTGATCATCCATGACTCTACTGCCAAGGACAGTGGGGAGTACCCCTGTGAGACAGAGGACTCCATAACAAAAGCCAGGGTCACTGTGCAAGGTGAGTTGAAAAGCACACTGGGGATGGCATGTAGAGAAGTCGAGGTAAATATCTGCAGCCTGTGGGTGATGTTTTTCTCTTCTGTTTCCTTGAGCAGGATCAATTCTTAGTTTTCAGAAAATATGATGGATTAAAATCTTTTCCTTAAAATAATCTGGAAACTGAATGATTCTCCAGTGTGATGTGGATCTGGGCAGCCTGGTCTGGTGGTTGGTGACCCCTTGGCAGGGGGTTTGAAACTAGATGATCTTTGAGGTCCTTTTCTACTCAGGCCACTCTATGATTCTGTGATCATTCTATGATTCTATGATCTTGGGTGTTAGTGAGCCACGAAAAGATGGCAATCTGAATTAGTCTATATTGAATATGTGTAATCAAAACTATATGCAGTTTATCAGATGAGATCCTACCAGCGCATGTATAATGGTATTGAACTTTCCAGATATCTACTGGAATTATCAAACCTATGTAAATGGGTGGACTCTGTGGTCTTCTTAGACTCTTTGCATCTCTATGTGATATTCTGAAATGAGGGCAAAGGAGATTCAGGACACCTCTGTATGCTTGGGACTTGTTGTGGTAACAAATCCCTTTGTCCTACACCCTCATCCTTTTTTTTTTCCTTCCAGAAAAACCTAATTACTTTATCAAGGAACTTTCAGATGTGAAAATTGAAGAAAGTGGAAGTGCACTTTTTACATGTCAGAGCGAGAAAGCCGCATCCTTCGTCATATGGAGGAAAGGCATTGCTGAGCTCAGGCCTGGCAGGAAATACAAGAGGGCACAGAAAGGACGAAACCTGCAGCTGTGCATAAAAAATCTGGAGAAAAGTGGCAGTGACGTGTACACCTGTGACATTGGTGATGCCCAGTCCAGAGCCAAGCTGGTTGTACAAGGTATGTGTGAGAGCCATATGACTGCGCATCCTGTTTCTCCACTACCAAGCCATTATCCTGGTAGAATTTGTACATTTATGGCAGGTCTTTGGGGCTGCAGCTGTCTGACCTGAATAGCGGTTCACAAGCCATGCACAGAGCAAGCTGCACGGAAAGGGAAATGACTACCGACTAGAGCAGTGCTATTGAGAACTTTATGTATCATTTAAAAACCAAAAATGCTGTGAGGCTGGTGACCCAGAAACCAGTGTGAACTTTCTATCTCTGACCTTTCTGAGTTACAAATAGTCCTCCGGAGTTCTAGGCAAAAATTCCCTTCTGCTGCATTCTGGGTAGTTGTCATGGTTTAAACAAAAATCTACCTGTGTCCGTGACAGGGGGGCCACAGGCAAGCGAGGTGCTAGAAGGAGCTGAACCTCTGTCCCAACTACTTCAGAAGCAGCCCAAACCCCCTCGTACATGGCTAAGATCACCTTCTCAGTTGGAGTGTAGCGCTCCTCAGACCCTTTATATGCTCGACTCCAAAGTCCCAGGGGTTGGCCTTGGGTTTCTCCTAAAGCTCTTTGCCACAAACTCCAAGTGGGACCTTTCTCTCCAGCAGCAGTGTAGAGGATGTTCTTCACATCCTGTCCCGTCCGTACTGACCCCAAGGCCACGGCACGGGCTATCTCTTGTTTTCTCTGCTCAAAAGCCTGCTGCTGCTCAGGACCCCATGAGAAATTATTCTTCTTCCGTGTTACCTGATAGAGGGGGCTCACTATGTGGCTGTAGTTTGGGACATGCATTCTCCAAAAGCCCACTACTCCCAGAAAAGATTGGGTCTCTGTCTTGTTGGTGGGAGGAGACATAGCAGTGATTTTTTCAATCACATCTGCTGGGATGTGTCGATGCCCATCTTGCCATTTTACACTTAAGAACTGGATTTCCTGGGCAGACCCCTTCACCTTGCTGCGCTTAATGGCAAAACCAGCTTGCAAAAGAATTAGGATTATCTGTTTTCTTTTCTTGAAAATCTCTGCTGCTGTATGGCCCCACACGACAATATCATCGATATACTGCAAGTGTTCGGGAGCAGTAAAATTATTCATGCTTTATATGATGATATGATGTGGAATACTGATAGCAAAATTACAAAATTATTAAACCATGACACCCTGGTATTTTTCTTTTTTTTTTTCTTAAATATTTTCCTTTTTTTTTTCTTAAATATTTTTCTTTTTACTATTTAAATGTTATGGGCACATCTTATAGAAACACAAGGCTGTTTACAAAGAAGTGCATGCTGTGTTGCTGTATGATGAGCAAGATACATCTATTCTTCATCTAGCAGGAATAGTTGCTGAGCCTTAAGAACAGTTTCAGAAAGCTTTGGGAATTTGGGCGTTTTCCTTGTTTCTGCAACACAAAATGAAAATTTACGCTGTATACAAAGAAAAGGGGAGTCCGAACTTGTACGTTAAATTTGAAGGAGATCAATCTGGGGTAATATTTAAAAAAAAAAAAAAAAAAAAAAAAGGGAGTGTGGTCATCAAATACTATAAAATATATTAGCTGTTACTAGAATGCCACTTATCTTCCCCCCATACGAATCACTGTCGTGTTGTATGTGAATTTGTGAGGTGGGTTTTGAAGCTGAAATTAAAAACTTCTTGTATGGCTGTCTTCATAGTGGCTATCCAGACTATCTGTAGAAATAACAGCTATTATGTAGTCAGCTATTCACCAGTTTTAACTGGTTATAAATTACGTTTCAGGGTGGAGAACATAGCATAGTGCCTGACACCTGTGTTGATCCTGAGGGCATTCTTGATTCTGTGCATTATGATGTCATGGATATTAAAGAGCAAGCTGAGGCAGCACATAGTTCCATTGTATCCCTGGAGGACCCAAAGGAAGATACTGGCTGGTTTGAAAAGCAGCTGGAGAAAACTAACTTTGAACTGATGGAGACCAAAGAAGAGCTAACAGAGAAAAACACCAAACTACTTAAAACTGAAGAAGAGCTGATGCAGAAGAACAGAGGTGAGTTATGCGATGTGAAAGGTAGAAGACAGAAATAGTTCATTAATCTAAAAGAGAAATAACCAGTTTGAGTAGGAATTAGAGGAGATGTTCTACCTTTGGAACCATAGCCTGTAGATAAGTGATAGTTTGTTCCTTGTGTATATTCAGGTTCAGCAATTCCACGGTTTTTGGTTATTTCTTTTCTTTTTTCCCCCCTCTCCTTTAAACTGCAACTAGCAGCTTTACGCTTTCATAAGTATGGGGTTAAATATATCTTATATATCTATATCTTGATTTTTACTTTTATATTGTAATCTCTACTCTTCTTTATGTCTTGTTGATGCAATGTTTTCGTTCCAAGAAATATAGAAAACTTTTGAATCACTCCCAATAAGTGAAGACCACATGCAAATTAATTAATCTGTTCAAAAGCTACCTAAACATTAGAATATCTGGAAAAATTGATTACTTAATAAACTATCTATTGGCTACTTATGTAATACAACCTTTTCTGTGTGTTACAGACTTTGAAATGCAGGTGATTAAATTGGATGAGTCTGTTGAGCAACTTAAAGAAGCAACTGAGGTAACTTTATCAAGATGTTGTGTAAAATTGTTTTAATTAATTAATTAATTAATACCAACTTGTGGTAGCTTAGAATGCTATTCCAGTAGGCTCAATTAATAGATTTCTTACCGAGCTTAGCTTAACTGAATTTGCCTTTAATGCATTGTGTAATTCAGCTACTTAACACTACATTAGAAACTGATGACTGAATTTTTTTTATTTTTTATTTCCAATCTCAATCAAGGTGCAGAAAGATGACATTATTACAGAGCTACGAGACTTAAAATCTCATTTAGAAGAAAAAGTAAAAGATTATGTGAGTTTTACACATCTCCGTATCCTTATACAAAAAAAGAAAAACACTAATTCTATGCTTGTAATCAACACATTTTTGGAAAACTGATTTTCTGTATGTAGCTGGTACTCGCTTGAAATTGTGAACAATTCAAATTTATCTGAAGGTAGTTGTTGTTAACACAAACAACAAAAATATCAGTGTGTTCCACTAACTCCTGCCTCACACTCCTACATCAGAGGAAGAGCAACAGTAAAAGTATGTTGAGTAGAGTTGGAAGTACGAGTATGAATGGTCAGGATATCTCCATGTTCTATGCAGTCCATAAAACTTTATCCTGACTAATGTACCACGAGCTACTGAATATGTGAAGACTAGCTTGATTAAGTATGTGTGCATACCACTTCTGGTGGTTTTTGTTCATTTTTTGATGTTTGGTAGCCTGAAGTAGCTCTGAAAACATTTATAGTTAATTCTGTCACTCAGATCTCTAACCTTGTAAGCTTAGCAACTTGACCCTTCTTAGTCTTTGACTGTCTGCATCACTGCAACTTAGTATTTCCATGGTATTAAAGCTGACTGTGATGAGTAGTCATGTCCTCACCTATTACTTCTTCCAAGAACAAGGCTCCAACTCTATCTGTGAGATTGTGTGGCCTGAACACTTCTGAGGCTTTTCTTTTCATAAGTTACTAAAGATGAATAATCAGTCCTTGGCAGTGCCAGCATGGCTTAACAATCGTCATCTTGTAAGTAAGGAAGCTTCACTTGTGGTCAAGGACACAATCTAAAATATGCGTGACAGAGCTGACTAAGCTTTAAGGTTGGATTATATCTGTCACGATGAAAGTGATTTTAGCAGCTTAGCAGAAGTGTGATGTGATGAACTTGTATGAGAGCTGACCATTTGCTCTTTGACCGTGTTTGTAATTTTGTTGATTTCTTGGAAACAGGAAATTCTTTGATAAACTGGTAAACTCTTGATTGTGTGCAAGTCTTTTACTTTGTAACCTGCTAGGCTCTTGCTTTCCCTTGTATACTCTACCGAGTATTGCACTTGTCATTATCTGAAGGTGTACTTGTTCTGTCTGCTATTGAGATTTGTAACTGATGTCTATAGAGTCACCGGGTAAATATTTTAGCTGTATGGTTTTGTGTAAATATTTGCCTACAGAAGATTACTGAGAGTTAAGTGCTCCTTTTGTTAAGCTTCAATGTAACTGATCTTATATCAATACAGGAAAAGACTACCTACCATTTAACTACCATTAAAGCAGAACCGGCAGAAGAGAACACTAATAAAGGAACTGAAAGCAGCCAATTTTCAGTGCTTTCAGTTAAAGCACTGAAACAAGAGAAAACTGAGTTGGAAGTGGGAAGAAAGCGCAGTACTGATGAGGATAAGCCTACTGTGGAAGAGCCACCTCCAAAGAAAGGTACAGTTTCTTCCATCGTTGAACAGGGTGTCTTCCAAAACAATAAATTGCTTCCTATTCCGGATAGGAAGCAAAAGGCTGTGAAGCGCGTACCTTATGGTATAAGGAGAAAAGCCACTGTGTTAAACTGTAAATAGAAGTAACTGTTCTGTAAATATCCCTTTTTCAGAAGGTCCTATGCTGTTCATTTTTGAATGCTTAGGATTAAAAGTTTTTTGCACTATTTTTTTCCTTTTTGCTGCTTTTTCCTCATCTGTTGATGCACTTGCAGATTTGGTAATAGTTTTAAAGCAGTTTCTTTAGGATTGTTTCAACTGCTGTTGCTGATCTTCTGAGTAGCATCAGCTGCTCAAGTGCTTTTTTTTGTTTGTTTTGTTTTTCCTGAAGCAACTATCAAAATTGTTGACGACCTGCTAATTGCTCGCTCATGGGCAATATTTGAGCAAAATGGTTTGGATAAGCTCTGATGCATTTAACTTCACTTCTGGGCACGGCTGAGCATCAGTGTTCCTAGAATTACGGAAGGCATATACAATGTAGAAGGGAAAATCTAAAACTTAGCTGTAGTCCCTTCCTTTCTTGTATTCCTCTTGCAAAATATGTACAAGGGAGAAAGTCAAGGCCTTCTTTGGATGAGATGCTGTTCTTGGATGATTTGTCCCTGCTGCCTTTATTTGGCATAAATATTGAATCCTAATGTGACCACTGAATGGCATCACATATAAGCATCTTACCAGAGACTGAGGGAGGGATGTGGACTCCTCCATACTCCAAATAGTAGTGGGTTTGTTCTAATCATATGACCAAAGCTCTCATTTAAAAATTAATGACAGCAATGCTCCACATAGGAATTAAAATGGGTAGCTGATAGTCACAATGTCAGCATGAAGTTTTCTGTTAAGAAGTACTGAGTATTCAATCATGTTAAAATTTTCTTCTATTTGTGAGTATTAATAGCATCCAATTTCAAAAACCGCTTAATATATATTCTTTAGCTATGTTAAATATACACAGTAGAACAATGAGCACAGGTATGTTGTGCTGGTTCTTTTGTAGAATTAGTTATATAAGTAGCACGAGCAAAAGTGTTTTAGGAGATGCTAGGTTATCTCAGCTTCAAGTTCAGGGTATTTACACCATTCTCTGAGCTTTTAGGTCTTGTTTCCTATGCTCTGTAATAATGCTTTTTCCCTACTTCCCGTGTAAGGAGCTTCTAGACTGAACATTACAAATCTTCTCCCTAGTCTTATTTATCTTGCTTTAGTGCTTGCTTGTTGTTTTCAGCATAAAGTGTTTAGATTACTTATAAATCATATTCCCCTCACTAGTGTTGCTGGGAGCAGCAATCAAAACCAAAACCTGGTTTGGGGTGGAATATGCCACTTCTGTTTCTTCATTATGACTTTTAAATCAGTTGAGGGCTGTATATAAAACTCCTTAGATGAGTTAAGAGGCTGTTTCCATGCAGTACATGTGAATCTGTATGTAATGCAGGCTGCACGTGGGCACTATAAAATTCTGCATTGTAGTAATAAAAGGACTGTACAAGAATCACCATTGAATATATTGTTGTGGTGACCCAATCCCTAGTAAGTCTTGACTTATATTTATTTTTTTTAATACTTAAAGTATGCATATTATGGAATGGACATAACTGGATTCTAAAGCAATGATGAAATACAGCATAAGTTGCTTTTGATAGAAAGAAAATGCATGTGATTTTAGCTAATTGCTCACCAGTTAAAGAAAAAAACAGCCCCAAGCTAATGGAATATTTATGGAAACTTGAATCTGCAAATTTGTACAACTTTACGAGTGAACTTTATATGCAAAAGAGTAAGTGTGGACAGAAGTAGGAATCCTCATATTTTGTTTAGAGATCAACTGAATAAGAGAGACAGATATCAACACTTAAGTGATCAACTTGTCCAGGGTTTTATCTTTCTTTTGAAAGTAAGAGGACTGTGAGTTTGAATGAAATTTCTTAGAGAACTGTTTATCTACCATTTAGATGTAGATGGAGTGATTCCTGGCTGCCTTATAGGGATTGCTGAAGCACGGAAGATAGAAAGAATATAGCTGTGAATTATCTATCTCGTTCCCATGTTTCTTAAATCTAATTAGATTTTCTACTGGTGTGGAGTGGAAGGTTTGATAGTGCCATGGTAAAAGTGTTCTTCCAGACTGAAAACCTTTTGCTCTTAATTCTGTATAGAAATCTGAGGCACCTGATTACGTGTTCAGAGGACTTTAATTCCTTCACTAGTATCAAATACTATGTGATGTGAGGGCATGGCTTGCATATTACGACAGTGTTTCACTTAGAAGTTGCTACTTGGTGTTGTGAACTGCTATGTAATAATGATTTTAATCAATCTGAGCTACATTCCTTTTCCCTTTTTTTTGTTTGTTTGTTTGTTTGTTTTACAGTAGTTGTAAATGAGAGAAAGAAAAAGAACACTGTAGAGCAAAAGAAAATTGAACACATGAAACAAAAGTGCTCCGCGTACCGAAAGGAAGTACTAGCACTGAGGGAAAGAACTGAAATCTTGGAACATCATTTAACTGTGCTTGAAGAACAATGCAGAAGAGAAAAAAATAAAAAAGAAGATTTCAGTAAGCAGGTAACAAGCCTGCGTATTGAGCTTTCTTTTTCTGAAGAAACAGCTGATGTCCTCCGTGAACAAATTCTGCAGGGTCAAGCTGACTATCGGGAAATTGCTTCTGAACTGGATGAACAGAAATCTATAAATATGACACTTGAAAACAAAAATGCCCAACTAACTAACAACATAGAAGTTGCCAAAGAATATATAATTGATAAAGTGTCACAAGTAAAAGAAATGCGGACCAAATTAGATGAATTATACAAATGTCACTTAGAGTTTCACGCCATCGGTACTGACTTTGTCAGTGTAAAGGATTCCTCAGTGTCACGGGTTACTTAGATTTACCTATGCCCGTGACAGGGGAAGCCACCCCGTGGGCCCCCCCTCCCGGGGCCCAGAAAGGAGGGGGAAAAAGGGAGTGGGATAAAACAGCGACAATCTAAGGAGGAAAAACTTATTTTACTAAATATGATACCAAAATACAAGATAACACAATATAATATAATTGAGGCTAACAAATTGAACGAAACAGAGAGAGAGAGTCCCTGAAAACCGAGAGGCCTACTGTGAACTCTAGGCGACACGGCTGGAACGCTTCCCACTCTCCGAGAAGTTCAAGAGAAGAAGGAGGGCACTCCAGCCTGGGAACGAGATTATACAGCGTCCTGGTCCCGTGACTTATCATTAACCCTGTTGTTCTCTGGGATATGTAGTCTTCTTCTGTGGACTGCACATTCAATAGAAGTATCCATACTTTACATGATGTTATGATGTGGAATACTGATAGCAAAATTACAAAATTACAAAACCATGACATTCCACCCCTTACTCTACATTATTACATCATGGTAAATATATATATACATATATATACACGTATGTAAAATTATGATAGCTAAACAGTAGAATTACATGTAACATAACTAAATGTACAACTATAATAACTAAAATACACTACACATGCAAACATATATATATAAATACATAAAATTATTGACTGCACTCCCCCAGCATCAAATTCCCTTGTGGCACACACTGAACATCCCCATCCTTCTGCATTACCCACCAAGTGCACCCAGGTCCCTGGGCAAAGACAGTTCCACGGATAGGTTTGCCCTTTCCAGAAGCTGGAAGGACCCAAACAGCTTTTCCCAACATGTTCTTTACATGTACAACAGGGACCTTATCTCCTTCTACAGTGTGTAGGGGGCTAGATTGACTAGGACCATCACGATTGACAGATCCTCTAGTATTCACCAACCAAGTGGCTTCTGCCAGATTCTTCTCCCAGTGCTTAAATGTTCCACCACCCATTGCTTTCAACATAATTTTCAACAACCCATTATATCGTTCAATTTTACCAGAAGCTGGTGCATGGTAGGGAATATGATAAATCCACTCAATGCCATGATCCTTGGCCCAAGTATTTATAAGGGACTTTTTAAAATGTGTCCCATTATCAGATTCAATTCTTTCTGGGGTGCCATGTCGCCACAGGACTTGTTTCTCAAGACCTAATATGGTGTTTCGAGCAGTAGCATGGGGTACTGCGTATGTTTCAAGCCACCCAGTGGTTGCCTCTACCATGGTGAGTACATAACACTTACCACTGCGAGATCGTGGCAAGGTGATATAATCAACCTGCCACGCCTCCCCATATTTATACTTTTGCCACCGCCCTTCCTCCCAGAGAGGTTTCATCCTTTTGGCTTGTTTAATTATGGCACATGTTTCACAATCATGAATAATCTGCGCAATAGCGTCCATGGTTAAGTCCACCCCTCGGTCTCTGGCCCACTTATATGTCGCGTCTCTTCCTTGATGACCTGAGGTCTCATGAGCCCATCGAGCTAGAAATAATTCACCCTTATTCTGCCAGTCCAAGTCAATTTGAGCCACCTCAATTTTGGCAGCTTTATCTACCTGATGGTTGTTTTGTTGTTCTTCAGTAGCCCGACATTTGGGCACATGTGCATCCACATGACGCACCTTTACAACCATATTCTTTGTTCGGGCAGCAATGTCCTTCCATAATTCAGCGGCCCAAACAGATTTACCCTTCCGTTGCCAGTTGTTTTGTTCCCACCTCTGTAACCACCCCCATAAGGCATTTGCCACCATCCATGAGTCAGTATAAAGATACAGCATTGGCCACCTCTCCCGTTCAGCAACATCTAAGGCCAGCTGGACAGCTTTTACCTCTGCAAACTGACTTGATTCTCCCTTACCTTCGGTGGCCTCTGCAACCTGTCGTGTGGGGCTCCACACAGCAGCTTTCCATTTGCGATGCTTCCCTACAATGCGACATGATCCGTCTGTGAATAGGGCATATTTCTTTTCATTTTCTGGTAATTCGTTGTATGGTGGGGCCTCTTTAGCACGTGATACCTCTTCTGCTGGTGATGTTCCAAACCTTTTATCTTCAGGCCAGTCCATGATTACCTCTAGGATTCCTGGACGATTGAGGTTTCCCATTCGCGCTCGCTGTGTAATCAGTGTAATCCACTTGCTCCAGGTGACATCGGTAGCATGATGAGTGGAGGGAACCTGTCCTTTGAACATCCAGTTCAGCACTGGCAGTCGAGGTGCCAAAAGGAGCTGTGTTTCAGTCCCGACTACTTCAGAAGCAGCCCGAACCCCCTCATACGCGGCTAAGATCTCCTTCTCAGTTGGAGTGTAGCACTCTTCAGACCCCTTATATGATCGACTCCAGAATCCCAGGGGTCGGCCTCGGGTCTCTCCTGAGGCTCTTTGCCACAAACTCCAAGTGGGGCCTTTCTCTCCAGCAGCAGTATAGAGGATGTTCTTTACATCCTGTCCAGTCCGTACTGGCCCCAGAGCTACAGCTCGGGCTATCTCTTGTTTAATCTGTTCGAAAGCCTGCTGCTGCTCAGGGCCCCATGCAAAATCGTTCTTCTTCCGCGTCACCTGATAAAGGGGGCTTACAATGAGGCTGTAGTTTGGAATGTGCATCCTCCAAAAGCCTACTGCACCCAGGAAAGATTGTGTCTCTTTCTTGCTAGTTGGTGGAGACATGGCAGTAATTTTGTCGATCACATCTGTTGGGATGTGACGACGTCCATCCTGCCACTTTATACCTAAGAACTGAATTTCCTGGGCAGGTCCTTTTACTTTGCTTCGCTTAATAGCAAAGCCGGCTTGTAGAAGAATTTGGATGATCTGCTCTCCTTTTGTGAAAACCTCTTCTGCTGTATCACCCCACACAACAATGTCATCAATGTACTGCAGGTGTTCAGGAGCACCACCTTGTTCCAGTACAGTTTGGACCAACCCATGGCAAATGGTTGGGCTGTGTTTCCACCCCTGGGGCAAACGGTTCCAAGTATACTGAATGCCCCTCCAGGTGAAGGCAAACTGTGGCTTACATTCTGCAGCCAAAGGAATAGAGAAGAAGGCATTGGCAATGTCAATGGTGGCATACCATTTGGCTGCTTTTGACTCCAGCTCGTACTGGAGTTCCAACATGTCTGGCACAGCAGCGCTCAATGGGGGTGTGACCTCATTCAGGCCACGGTAGTCTACTGTCAGCCTCCATTCTCCACTGGCTTTACGCACTGGCCATATGGGACTGTTAAAAGGTGAGTGAGTTTTACTGATCACTCCCTGATTCTCCAACTGGCGAATCAAATCATGAATGGGGAGCAAGGAATCCCTGTTGGTGCGATACTGCCGTCTGTGCACTGTCTTTGTAGCAATCGGTACCTGCTGCTCTTTTACTCGTAGCAGCCCCACAACAGACGGGTCCTCTGACAGGCCAGGCAAAACAGACAGCTGCTTAATGTTGTCCATATCTACAGCAGCTATCCCAAAGGCCCATCGATACCCCTTAGGATCCTTGAAATGCCCCCTTCTGAGGTAATCAGTACGCAGTATACATGGAGCCCCTGGGCCAGTCACAATAGGATGTTTTTGCCAGTCTTTGCCAGTGAGGCTTATTTCAGCCTCCAGCACAGTCAATTCTTGAGAGCCCCCAGTCACTCCAGAAATATGGATTGATTCTGTCCCTTCATGACTGGAGGGCATTAGAGTGCACTGTGCACCGGTATCCACCAGCGCCTTATATTCCTGTGGTTCTGATGTGCCAGGCCATCGAATCCACACAGTCCAATAAACTCTATTATCCCTTTCCCTCCCCTGACTGAGGGCAGGGCCCCTCTATTGGTTACCTGTGATGACTGGAGCAACTCCACTGGTGGTTGGTATGTCTAGTAGTTCTTTCACCCGTGCTCATAGTGCAGACGTGGGCTGATCATGCCACTTTCTCATGTCTTCTCCACGGTCACGTAGGTAGCGCCACATGGAAACACGCGGTGCAATCGTACTGTTGTTCTTTGCTCGAGCTGGGAAGCGTGTGCGTTTAACAGCTGAGACTTTTGATGATGCAGGTGAGGAGTAGGACTGGAATACTTTGATCAGATCCTTCATTAGACCTGGTGGCCCGTACGAGGATTGACCTTCATCAGTTGTTTCTGATACTTTTACGGGATCATTACAATTAGTTGATGGAAACAATTTCTTGCACATTTCATCTACTCAGTTTTCTAGCCGTGAGATGGCAGAAACTGCGGCATGCAGTTGAGGGAGCTGCTGATCGGTGGTTTGAAGCATTATAATCAGCTCAACAACTCGGGGCCATCTGTCCACGAACCCTTTAGAACCTGTTACCAATGACTGTGCCATTCTCTCTGGTGCTGTACTTGTGATTTTCTGCCACATGTCAGGATCGGCCCTCACTCTCTCAGGGTCAAGTTCGCTTGGATCATGGCTGTACAACATTTTCGCCACGGCCAATTCCCTCAAGCGCTGAATACCTTTTTGAACGGTATTCCAACTATCAAATTTAGGCTTCAAAGCATCCTTATAGGGGTACCTTTCTCTCACGGCTTCTAACAGCCGCAACCAGAGAGTGGCAGCTCCATCCGAACATCTGCTAATCCCTCTGTCGATACCTGCATCTTGGGCAATGCTTCCTAGTTGGCGAGCTTCATTACCATCTAGAGACAAGCTGTTGGCCCCGTTGTCCCAGCAGCGAAGCAACCAAGCAAGGATACCTTCATCTTGACGCCGTGTGAACTCCTTTCTTGAGCCTTGGATTTCAGTCAGCTTCAGAGGTCGACAATAGGTGATTTCCTCCTCATCATCAGTCTCTTCTTCATGCCTCTTGGTTTTTGCCTTTGCTTTTTTCGGTACTGCTCCATGCTCGGCACCTGGGTCTTCTGCAGCCCCCCCCTGTGCTTCTCCTTCTTTTCGTTCTAGACGCGTGTGGAAATCTGAGAATACAACCTAAATAAAAAGGGTTTTTTTAGCCTGTACAATGAATTAAACATGGTGGTGTTTGTAAAATTGCCTGTTCCATCTGGGATGCAAGTACTTGTAAGATTCGCAATTCCATCTGGGATGCAAGTGTTTGTAAGATTCACAATTCCATCTGGGATGTAGGTGCCAAAATTCTGACCATACCACATCTCATAAAAGTACCAGGCAGGTGTCTCCATCAGTATCCACCTTATTAGGCTATATACCTGCACAATTCCACAACACCAAATTATGGTGTTAATAGTTGACCAATACTTTAAGAAGATCATAATTGCTTTCAATCCCTTAAACAGAGCAACTGGGATGAAGAGTGGATTCATAGCTGGCAGGCTCTGTAAAAGTCAGAGCTAGCTAGCTTTGCTCTAAGGGAGAAAGAAATCCCTTTGTTTTCTACACAAAAGTTAGATAGCAGTGCTGAGAATGTACAGCAGCCCTTAATGTTGACAATTTGTCTGGTATTTCAAGGTCACGTTCTCAGTGAACAGCTACGAAAAGATAACACTCCCCTAACGAAGCTCTTTAAGAGTAAAGAGAGAGTCGTTCTAAAAGCTAAAAAGCTCTATGCCCGCATTCTCCACCAAAAAATCTGTCACGGGTTACTTAGATTTACCTATGCCCGTGACAGGGGAAGCCACCCCGTGGGCCCCCCTCCCGGGGCCCGGAAAGGAGGGGGAAAAAGGGAGTGGGATAAAACAGTGACAATCTAAGGAGGAAAAACTTATTTTACTAAATATGATACCAAAATACAAGATAACACAATATAATATAATTGAAGCTAACAAATTGAACGAAACAGAGAGAGAGAGTCCCCGAAAACCGAGAGGCCTACTGTGAACTCTAGGCGACACGGCTGGAACGCTTCCCACTCTCCGAGAAGTTCGAGAGAAGAAGGAGGGCACTCCAGCCTGGGAACGAGATTATACAGCGTCCTGGTCCCGTGACTTATCATTAACCCTGTTGTTCTCTGGGGTATGTAGTCTTCTTCTGTGGACTGCACATTCAATAGAAGTATCCATACTTTACATGATGTTATGATGTGGAATACTGATAGCAAAATTACAAAATTACAAAACCATGACACTCAGACTCTGAAAAAGATGAGACAGGGACATCTCAAATTAGTTCTGCATGCATTCAGTCACAGACTTCTTCCATCTCAGATCTTGTGCAGGACCTCTCCTTTAACTATAGTCTTGAAAGGATTTGGGAAGTATGCAGAAATATTGTTGATGTTTCCTCACAAAAAAGTCAGCACATCAAAGCACTGCTTCAAGACAATGAAAACCTAAAGGCGGGACTGAATAATGCTGAAAATCATAATCGTCAACTTGTAATGAAGCTATGTGAGATTACAACTCACACTAGTCAGGAAGAAGATCTTGTGAATCAGTTACATGAGCAAATACAAAAGAAAACTCAGGAGTTTGAAGAAAAGACTGCAGAAGATCAGAGAGTGATTGCACAACTTCAGGAGGAAGTTGCCAACTGTGAGGTAAAAATAAGAGAGTTGAATATCGCCTGGAGGCTTCCAAGACAATTGAAGACAATGTGTCAAAACTCAATGAATTACTTAAAGAAAAAGAATCTATTATTGTTAATCTAGAGACAGTTACAGCAACTCTGCAGGAGAAGTCTGCAAATGCAGACAAAAAGTTTGAAGAGTTAAGTAGCAAAGAAGCAAATCTGATTCAAGAAGTTCTGCAGCTTAAAAACAGCTTGGAGCAGATGAAACACTCTCTTCGGGAAAAGGAAAAGAGTGAAATGGAGAAAGTGCAACGTATAGAATCGTAAGTAACCACTGAGTTAACTTAGAGCCCTTTGAGAATGAACTAGAGTTAAAAATAGTTAATGGGAACATCCCTTTGACTTAATGCATTTGCATGCTTATCAATGGCCAAACTACTACTTTAGGATGCTTTGGTATGCTACTTGAGTTCCAAGGGAAAACAGGAGTGTGCAAGGAAATAAAGAATAATATGGGGATTTCTGGTGGTTTTGTTGTCCATCCCTCAGAATAGCATCTGAATAATTTATTGCTTCAGAATCTGATTATGAGAAGCAAGCTGAAATTCAAAAGTAATTGTTTAAATCTTGTCACTGGTCTAGATAGATTTAAGAGTCTATTTACAAATAGAAACCAACAGGCAGGGCATGGATTAAGCTGTAATTGCTGTTTCCATGAGATGTGTAACAGTAATGTTCTTTGTCTCTTTATTTTTAACATAAGGCTAGAAAATATTCTTTCTGAGAGTTCTGCCCTTGTACTGAATTTGAAAAAAGATTTGCAGAGGAAAGAAGAAGAGTATGCAGATCTAAAAGACAAACATTCTGATGCCAAGAAACAAATTCAGCAAGTACAAAGCGAGGTTTGTAGTCAACTGAGATATTTTTTTCTGTAAGATTATGCTTGGCTTTCTGCTGTTAAAACTTCTCAAACTTTAACTATGAAGCTGGAAATTTCACACTAGTGTGGCTAGCAGCAAATCTTAGGTAAAGTTGCCATTGAAGCTCTAGAGGGGACCAGAAGTTAAAACATGGTTTTGCATAGATAATGAACAGAGGAAAGTAAAGTTGGTTGGTAGTCTGGAATAAGGTTTGTGAAGAGAATAGCTAATCTGCCTCTGGAGGGGACTTGTTATTATCTCTACGTTACTGGTGACTTGCCATTGGTATCCGTGGTAACTCCAAAGCCTAAAACCTAAGTCTTGTGAAAAAACGCTGATAACTGGGAAGAAGAATGCTATTTACTTGAAGAGAAATAGACTAATTTCCAGAGGCTCTTTAATATAAGCATGTATATTTTTTTCTTCAATTTCAGCTTCAGTGATGTTAATAGTTAAAATTTAATTATTAAACAAGTAGATATTTTAAAACCCATTTTGCAGGTACTTAGTCTGAAAGTTTATTGGGTGTGCTTGGGGTGGAAAATTGAAGCTTAAAAATGAATTCATGTCTTCCTTGGTAACCTTGCACTTGCTGTCATTTTCCTACTCAGCACTTGTTTGTGAATTCCTCTTTATTTAACAAAGAAGTATTTGGCCAGGTTGGATTACAGAAGTCTTTTAATGAACTGTGAGCTGTGCTTACATTACAGGTGTCCACGATGCGTTCTGTGGAGGAATCCCTCAGGAACAGGATGGATGAACTTGAAAGGATTAATAACCAGTTTAAGGATGAGCTGGATTATAAAGACTATACTATCCAACAACTTAAACAGGTATTTTTCATGCTCTTAATTTTTATTAAATGAATGATGCAGGTTTTCCAAGCAACAGGGAAAAGGTCAAAAAAAAATAAAAAAATTGGAGCAAAATGAAAGTGGCCAACTGAAATTAGTGGTAGACCATGAAAGGTATTCAAATAATTAGTCACTACAGAGCACTGGCAGATTGCTTTAAATACAATAATCTGCATAGTAAATACATATGTAATACATGCATGTAACCTGATCTTGTTGAGTGACATCATGATATGTTAATTGAAATGTCTTACCATAAACTCTTTTTATCAGCTTGAGTCCTTATTTATGCTGTATGAAAAACTTATTAATTCTAGGCTGTCTTAAAAATTCTGCTTGTTTCTACTGTGTATGCTTTTCTTTCAACATGAAATATAGGAGCTGGAGGAAAAGGACCATAATATTCAAAAGTGGCGTGAGGAGAGAGATCAGTTAGTAGAAGCTTTGGAAGAACAGCTCAAAACTTTGGCTTCTAATGTCATACAAAAAGAGACAGAAATAGCAGAACTGAGACAATCTGCCTTAAAGGATTCAAGCAAGGTCAGCTCTCCTTTCCTCCTACCTGATTAGCTAACCATAAATTCTGTAAAACTCCTGTACCTGCTCTTTGTATTCTGGGTGTGGTTCTGTTCTTGAACACTGTGGTATTGACATCATGTGCAACTAACCAAAAAAAGCACCAGCTTTTATTTTTGTTCTTCAGAAACAGAATTTCTGTTAATTACTAAAATTTCAATTTTTTCAGTAGTTCAGATAAGCAGATGTCAGTTTGATGCTTATGATCCTACAGTCAGACTGGACATCTGTAGCTTTTTCCGATAATTCACAGCATTTCCGGATCCCAAGCTAGGCTCAATACTCAGACAGTAGTTCTGTCTCAGGTTTCTTACTTTCTTTGCTTTCTCTGAGGTAGTATCTCCAATGGCATGAAAAGACAGAAGGGGACGTGGAGAGAGATTAAGGGAAACATCAAAAAGCAGAGGGGGGATGATCTCTGGAAGTTGCATTTCTTATTTCAACATCCAGCTTTTAATCAGGATAGCCAATCTAAGCCGTAGCATAGAATTTCAGAAGCTAAACAGAAGACTAAATGAGTTGTGCTCTTTTGAGAATGTTTGGATTCACTTTCTCTGAGAAGAAAGATGTTCTCATAGCAAAACTTCCCCTACAACTGCCGACTTTCTCACAGTACCGAGGATTTGGGAACAAATAAAAGCTCGGGTTATTATATCTTAAGGGAGATGAAGGCTGAAGCACATAAGTAAAATAGAAGAATCAAAATATATTGTATTACAACTTCCCAGGCAATTCTGTGACTACTGCACTTGTAACAGTGACCGTACAAATCCGTGAAATGTTACTGTTCTTGAATAGTTAAGTGTTCTAGCCTGCAATTCTAAAACTGATGCTACTAAGTAATTGCAATACTGCTTGTGTGTGTTAATTCCTTTTGCCAATCCCACAACTCAGCAGTTTTTACTGTTTATTAGGATAATGCAACTGTGATAGAAGAGTTAAGAAAAGAACTGGCTGACAAAGATGACTTTATAAAGGAATTAAAACAACGCATTAACCACAGTAGCCCTCAGTGTTTGCCAGAAATACCTTTACTTGAAGAAAGACAAAGTAGAAGGAATGACTCTGTAAATGAAAAGGTATGATTATATTTAAAGAAAGTCAGTACTTAACATCTTGTTAACCCCTTTTGTTTTCCTAGGAGATACTGGAGCTAGAATCATTTTTCTTAGCATATAGTCCTTTAACTACATATTCAGTGATGAGTACTTGTATGTTCTTTTTGTCTTCCACTCAAACATGAGTTCTCATCTTCTCAAAAATATTTTATTTACTAGAACACCATCTCTCTGTGTACATTATGGAACTTTTCCATGCAGTTTTCCATGTATTCGTATGTGGATGGTGAAGATTAGGCAGAGGTTTAGCCTTTGGTGTTCTAACATAGCAGCTGTGAGCGTGCAGAGTATGGGGAGAATGGATGACAAAACGACCAGCGTTACAGATTTTGTCCCTAAATAATGTCTCGCTTTCTCTCTTTTGGAGGCAGAATACTGCCTGAGACTGTTAGTGAGACCCAGTAGGGTGTATCTGAAGATCACACAATGAATAGATGTTACTACCTTCCCACACTTGTGCTGTGTTTCAGCTTACGTGTTCATGTGGCGTCTGAGCTTGAGGTTTTACACTGTAACTTTAGAAAACTCGAGATATTTTGGAGGTCTAATGCATAGCCTAATCTTTACTCCTTTTAAATATTTACAGCCTAGGAAACAACAAAGCAAAACTAAAACTGGAGAAAGTATTCCATTAAGATGCAAAGCTGAAGACAATTATTTGTCACGTCGATGTACTAGGAGCCTCACTTCATTAAATGAATCTGAGGTTAGTATGAAACTTCAGATCTGAAAATGTTGTGATTGTATTGCTTTTGATAAGGAATGAGTAGGAAAAGATCTCATGTTCTCTAAACAATTCCCAAGTTTTAATTTATTTATCCCTTTCAAGGTGATCAGATCACCTGTTTTTATAGCCTTTGATAGGAATAAAAGCTGTTGAAACAATTGTGTGATGAATTTTTGTCAGGTGCTGTTGAAAACTCTCCTCATGTTAATGCTTATGAAGTGGCTCATGATTAGATAAGTTACTTGGAAAAAATTCATGGAGCCACTGCAACGGGCACAGCAAATTGAACTTATTTTCTTCCTCTGCAGGATTTCTGGACATTGTTTTGTTAGCAGATGATGTTAATCATTCCTATATAAGTTTTTAATTGCTAACTTTCATAAAATGGCAGTTACATATATTTTAAAAACAAAGTATTTATTAACCAACTTAATTCTTGGAAATACAGTGGGTGGTGATACTCCATTCAGATTCTTAGCAGAGCCTGATAAAGTGGCTCTGACTACTTTTTGTCTTTCTACAATCTTTGGTAACTTTTTGAGAGAAGACTCCCCTCAGGGGGTTGGAACAGTGTAAGTAGTAAAAGCTGCTAGTCTGTGTTTGGGACACTGGAGTTTGCTAGTTACTAGCAGCAGTAGAAGCAGCCATCTACCATTTTCTGATGTCCCCAGCAGCCTGTCTTCCATGTGTTCAACCAGCATCTGAACTCATTTTTGATATGCTAGCTGAATTCCTGCCATAGAGAAGGAGGAGTCCAGGTGATCTCAGTTCTGACTTTGTTGTTCCTGTTGAGAAAAACAGGATTGGGTGGATTGTGGACAGTAAGTGCTGCTGGGGAAATGCATACTGACATTTCCCTGTCACTTAGCTGTGCATTTGCTGCCATTTGACCATGAGCAGGTACATGATAGCCTTCAGCTTCAGTACGGTGTCATTGCTTGAATGTCTGTATTCTCTCCAGGGAAAAGATAGCAATGGAGTTCTTTAATGACTTGTACTGGGCTTGCACCTTGCCAGTTGGACCTTACTTATGTAAATAACATCTCTAGTGTAGAAGAGGAAGGGCAAATTCCCTAAGATTAAGCTGGAAGTTAATTGAACACTTGAATCAAATGCTCCTGTTCCTGCCCAGTTCTGACGCAGCAGAGTTGAGAAGAAGAAAATCGTGTCAGTTCTACCACCATTCTCTATTAAAAAAAAAAGTGTAGTTGTCTGTGCCCTTGAGAAAAAATGACTTGTAAAGTATCAGGCTCAGTTTGACATGGAGAACTTTTTTTGTGATCATAGATTGGAAATAATTTTAAATGTAACAAGTTCTAGGAAAGAGGGGTAAAACTCTGCTGTAACTGAAATAGACTCCTTCTGTTACAAGTGTTCTTACAGCAGGAAAATCGAATGCTTACATATCCTTTACCAGATGCTTTATAGCTTTTTAATCTCATGGCTACCTTAACACTTGCACTTAAAATTCTTCTGTGCTATCAGGAGCATTTAGAAACTGTCCTCGACTCTTCTGGAGTGTCCACAGAAAATGGCAAAACTAGTCGGTTCCCAAAACCGGAGCTGGAAATCCCACTGACACCTCTGCAACCTGATAAGACGGAGATAAAGCAGCACGGCAGCATGATACCTTTAGGAGTGAAAATGCCTAAGGCAAAAAAGAAAAGAAGTGATGACATGGATGAGGTATGACCTAGACCCAACAGAAAACAAAATATCTGGTGCCTTTTTACCATTCTCATTTAAGCATTAAAAAAATGCTATTTCTACCTCAGTAAAGTAGTTGAAGAATTTAATCAATGAACTGCTTTAATGAACAAAACTAATAGCCAAGCTCAGTGATAATGGTTTAAGAGAAGGGAAATTCTCTTAACTCCATTGTGTATTTTCTTTGAAACCTGTAGACATAAATCAGCTTTTTAGACATCATGAGATGTCTAATACTGATATCTTAATGTCCTGTTTTTATAATTGAATGCTTATTTATTATTTGATTTACAGTGGAATAGTTACCACTAGCAGATACTTCCCTACTATTAGCAAAAGTGTTTAAAGTGTTCACTTTTGTGACATCAATTGTTCTTTCCAAAAGAATCATGGCTGAAACGTGTCTTATTTTCCCAGGATTTGGTGAAAAAAGAGAACACGAAAAATACAAAATCTGTCATGGCTTTTAATTCACCCTCTGCAAGTGACGAGAAAATGGTTGGTTTTTGTTCTAGTTTTGAAGCTAGCTTGGCACTTCCTGTAATTGCTAATTAATTATTAATTAATTGATCCTGTAACACGAAAGAAGCAGTGTCTTATCCTTATGTGTATACCTGAATGGGAATCTTACATGCTTATGAGCTCTTCCTATTAAATTCCATAAGCTAACCAAAGGGCAAGTCAGTCTGTCCCCAGAGCGTGTAATGGCTGTACTGTGTAATGATTTGGAGGGAAGGATATTGCACACTGAATAGTTGGGAAGAGAAGCTTTAGTGTATTATCGTGTGCTTTTGTAAGTGAAGCCCTTGTATTAAACTAAGGTTCATATCATTAATATGCATGGCAGTTATTAAAAACAGATGCTCACATGTGATAGCAGTATCCTTGGCATGGTCAGAGTATGAGTAGTAGATTTTTCCCATCTGTTGTCTTCTGTTTTGTATGTTTGTTTATTTTATGTAATTAGAACAGCTTATGTAAGAAACAACTCCACAGCTTGGGAGCTACTTTTAAAGAAACTACTGCCTTATTAAGAAACTTTAAGAAACGTATGCCTTGAAATAGCTGAGATTTTGACAACTCCCTAAAGGGTATAAAATTGTCTACATTACTTGCCGTTGTGGTATCATCAGCATAATGAACAGAGGTGTCAGTAGTAAAGCTCAAAATGTCAACTTAAAATAACGTTGAACTAAAATGAAGTTTAAACAATGCTCTTGTTTCACATGTTCACATCTCTGTTGAACAGAAATCCGGAAAAGACTACTTCCTGAGAAAGCGAGTACATGCTTCAAGACTGACTAAAAAGAAGGATGAAACACTGCAAAAAGTTGGAGATTTTATTCAAAGCTCTCCTTCTATTATACACTCTAGAGGTTGGTGTAGAATAAGTTTTATTCCATGTCTTCTAGACATTGTAGAATGGCTTGTTTCTGCTGTAGGCTATTAATGTATGTGTTCTTAGAGAACTTGTCTGCCATGTTAAGTTGTCCTTTGATTTATGAAGTAAATGCATTTATTCGTCTCTTCAGAGATTCATTATTACATTTGTGAAAACCTACAAGTATACAGAGAAAGTTGGTTCTGTCTTGTGCTTCTGTCAGCACGAAAGTTAGGCCTGTTGTTTAACTCCTGCTGAAGTTTCTGACTTCCAGCGACTTCTGAGCCATGATTGTCTTTCATGCTCCATTTTAATGTGTGCTTTAAGCTGCCGTACCTGAACCTATAAACAGTTTCTGCTATAGAAGCAATAAAGAACCTCGATGAACAAATACAATTTCTGAGTATTTTCACTTAAATTTTAGGTGTCATTTATAAACCAAGTTTGTTACGAAGCTTTTTTTGCATTCAGTGATTTAAAGACTCACAAAACCAGTAAGTTGATTGGTTTACGTATCAAAACAAATTTCTTCTAGCCAACAAGCTGATGTCAGCAGTAAGTTCTCCTAAATCAAACGAACCTGAAAGTCTCGAAGAAGAGAGCAAGCCAAAACGATCCAAAAGGAAGCTGTATTCCACTGCCGTTTCTGGCCCTCTAGATATACCTGCTTCTTCAGTAAGTGATTATACTGTAGTCTTGGCTTAAAATAAACTACTAAGGAGTCCAAACAGACTGGAGGTTTCATCTATTTGCAGGGGGAGGTTGAAAGTACTGAGGTATTTCTTTATTCTACCAAGTCATTCTTGTTGGTCTTCCTGCTGTTCTGTTTTAGTTTGTCCTCAAAGATCTCTGTGTTTGGCTGGCTTACAGTTTACTAAGTAGGTGATGTAGCAATCACGGAGATGTCTTCTAATTTGGAATCATAGATAATTTCAGTGTGTCGGAGTGGGATTATTCTACTACATGCTTTTCTAGAGCACAACTTAGACAGCTTTTTAGGTATGCTTAAACTATGATCTCCTGTCTAAGCCAACTTGCAAAGGATCTGATGTGCCAGTTTCATGACTCTGTCGGCAGCTATTGTGCTAAGAACATTCTTGCTCTGTTGGAACTGCATCTTTTAATTATATTAGAGTCCTTTTTCTGTTCAGCATAGTGATCATTTGCCCATACTGTAATATCCCTCTGAATTTTTTGATGATTTGACGAATGATAGGGGCAGAAACCAAAATGTTATTTTTTTTTGTTAGAGGATGAAGAAGATGAGAATTTCTTTTCTCACTGTAGTTCTGAGAACATGGAACTGAACCGAGAACTGAAATTCTGGGCAAGTCATAGCTACAGGGATTGAGGCTAAAAATGTTTTCTGAACGCTTCATGTTTCACAAAACAAGTATTATAATACTCTTTTGAAAACAAGTATTTCAAAATGAAAGCTGCCTTCAGGCTTTCCTCAGATGTGTGTGCTTTTTTAAGATAAACAGGATTTTGTACATTCTCCATATTTGTTCCTTGTGATTATGCTGCATTAAAATGATCTCGGTATCCCATAGTTTTCTGAATAAAATATAATAAGCAAATTCCATTCTGAAATCCATTTAGGGGAAGAAATATGTTTGCGTGGGTCAAGAAGAGCTTGTCAGTCTTGTGTGAAAACATGAGTAACTTTTGAAATGTTTTCTTCAGGAATCTGAGGAACAAAAGAAGGAAAGTGATCATCTGATCATCAAGCGACGGCTGAGATCCAGAACAGCTAAAAGACCTTGAAGAAGCATGTTTGTTCCCCTTTCTCAGGACATACTTTTATCGTATTATTAAAACTGGTTGTTAATAAACAGTAACAGTTACTGCGTTGTGTTCTTAAATTTGTATATAGGTGTTTGTTGCAGAATGGCGGGAGAAAAACAGACGACCACACCTGTCATTGACATATGATCAGCGAATCTCATTTATTCCTTGGCTGCGTGTACCTTTATAATACGGATAATTAGCTCATACATATTGCAAAAGTGGAGCTCATCATTGGTTCCCAATTACATACTATCCCCGAGTATCTTAACAGCTTGTTGTTATCAACTGAAAGCTACTCCCTTGCTGAGTTCCCAGAACCATGGCTAGTTTCTCACCATCCCAGGGCATCCTGTTGTTCTTGCTGTCCTTGCAGGTGTTATGGCTGCTTGCTTAGCTGCACCATGTTTACAACCCTTCTCAGCTAACTAGCTGTAAAAAACACTCTCTACATTTCCCCTGTTTTCTTTTAGGCTGAAAAAGGGTTTGATTTAACGACCGATCAATCATATTTAACAAGCAGTTCAGTTCATTTGTTCAATCAGTTCTCATGTAGTTTTATCCTGCTTCGTAGCTGCTGTTCTGTGAACTTCTCATCTGGATCCATGACGGACGCTCCGTAGAATTCTTCTTACAATACTGCCTATAGAATAGCAACACTACTTAAATTAATAACATAACTATTATAACTCAATCAAGACCTTGATTGACAATACTCTAAAAGTGAAAAAAGAGACTAGTCAAATACAACATAACAACATTACTGTTAAACCCACTAAAAAGAACAAACATGTTTGTACTGCAACCTAAGTTTCTGTAACCTGAAAATAAATCCATGAGGGTCCCATTGTGTTAATCTGTAACTGATCAGGAAAAGTCTTCAATTTTAATATACTCTGATATATTGATTTTAATGACCACTAAAATTTGTACAATAAATGCTTTTAAGATGCTCATAACCATGCTCTACCGACTGAGTTATCCGGGCTAATAATTGATTAATGATCGTGCAATTTTATGAAGTAGCATGTCAAATAGAACCAATTTTAGAGGACAAACGTACTAGAGTATCACTAGGGGCATTATTACTTATTGACCCTTGAGAAACAGCAAGCCATGTTGGTGGTGGATGTGACAGGTAGTGCCAGCAGGGCGTCCCCTGCTTCAAGGTGCACATTTCCTCTCTCACCCATTACAGATTCTCTCCTGCATTCAGGGTCTGAAGGATTTTTTCCAGTTGTACACCACATCCGCATGGCCAGTGCATGATATAGAGCCCAAGTGGAACACCTGCTTGGAAAACAGAATAAACTATCAAATTTAGTTCTATTAGCGTGCACTTTCCTCTAAAATGATGCATGGTTATATTTTCAGATCCCAATTAGTTGGATGTAAGAGAGGTATCTATTCTATGATACAGGGTCATCTCTTTGTCTGGGATTCCTTTCCAGGTTTTGTCTTTGCAAATTAAGAAAAGCTAATTAATAGGCTAATAACATCATAACCAAACAGTACTAAAACATTAAAAGAGCTATTCCTGTAGATTCTAGCATTGATTAGATCAAATTCTGTTTAATATACATCTGATCTATTACTAAAATAGAAGAAGCACACAACATCCTAGCTAATGCCTTAAACTCTAAATCTTGAGACTGCATTGGTAAAACAGAAAATCACACACTATGTCAAACTATTACTAATATTATCTATAACACAGCAAGTTACAAAGCAATACCACTAAGTAAGAAACACACAATTACAATTACTATAAAGGTTGGATGCTATTTTCTGCCTTCAGATGAGACCGAAGATATCATGCTGGAACCCACATAGGGCCAGTCCCTGTGGAAATACGAGCATATTCACGACCCCAAGTTGTCAGTGGTAGGGGACAGTCCCAAAGTCCTATGGCCATATTCCAAACATTAACCATAGGCTGTTCCTTTAGCACTGGGGAAGCCTCAAAATGACGATCCACATAAGCTGTATCTCTGTGAACACGATTCAAAAACTTCAGCACAAACAAAACAAGCAAAACCTTACATAATATTTTCAAAAAATTCAGCACAAGCAAAACAAGCAAAACCTTGCATAATATTTCTTGTAGTGTGTCTCCCATATTCCCCCTTTTTTGTTTAATAATAAGAATGGATTTCAATGTTTGATAAATGTGATCAGTGATAGCTTGTTCAGTGGGAGAATGAGCAATGGCTGTAGTATGTTTAACACCCCCTTCTTGGAGGAAAGTTTGAGTGGCCTTAGAGTTATATGCAGGCCCATTATCTGTTTTTGTAGTATGTGGGATTCCCATAGCAGCATAAGCAGATAACCAGTTTTTACGGGTGTCATGACTGCGTTCACCTGTATGTGCTGTGGCAAATACGTAAGAAGAATGAGTATCTATTGTTATATGTGCATATTTTAGACAGCCAAATTCAGGAACGTGAGTGACATCTGTCTGACACAGTTGAAGAGGTGCTGTGCCACATGGATTTGTCCCAATTTGAGGCAAAGAGGTATCAGTCAAATTATGTAGCTGGTATTCAGTCATAAAGATGGTGTATTGCATAAGAGAGAGGATCATTCTTAACACAATTTTCCAATCATGAGGGGTCATAGCGTAACTGTCACTGTTTGCAACCAAAAGATTGTATGTAAAGGCTGACTGAGCTCCGTATGTTCTCACTGACTCCCTTAGCTCCTTCACTGCCTCACAAGGCAGGGATTCCCAACAGGGGACCTGATTCGGCTGATACAGCACAGGAAAGGCTTGTAACGTGTCAGCATCACCCCTTAATATTGCTTCTTTTCTGCACTGCTCTAAGACATCACAGTACGCTGTAGGGAAATTTGTCATTCCTGCTCCAAACAAAGTATCATCAGGAGGAAATGTGTCCGATTCTCTTTCTGGATCTATTGGACCGGGGTCACAACGATCCCCTGCTTTCGGTCCGTCCGTGTCTTTAACCACGTTACTCGCGGGCTGCACAGATGCAGCCGCGCACGACGAGGGCGGGGCAGCACGGCGAGGCGCAGAGAACGACGTGGGCGGAGCAGAGGGCGGGGGCGCGATGAGCGACGTAGGCGGACTGAAGGGCGGGGGGGCCATAGAGGCCGACAACGCGGCCAGCGACGTGGGGGGGGGGCGGCAGGCGGCTGCTGGCTGGGAACGGCTGGTTGTGTCGGAGCGCGGCCGCTGTTCTTTCTCCCGCTGGGCTGGAGGTTTCTTGACCGGCGACGGCAGGTGACGGTGTTGTGGTTGTCCGAGCGGCAGTTCTGGCACCACACATCGACAGCTTGGCAATTCCGTCGCAAATGTCCCTTAACGCCGCACCGGAAACGTTTAAAAGAGGTGCTTGGGCCTGCACTGGTTACCGCAGATGCTTGTAAGGGTGCAAGAGCTGCTGACACTTGATTCTGAGAAGCCTCAGCCTGTGCCTTTAATCCTGCCCCTAGCTCTTTAATAGCCTCAACTATGAAAGCCTGAGCCCCTGTGGGAACGCTTGATAATCTGTGTAACGCCTCCTCTATTGTCCAGTTACTCCTCAAAGTACTTAGAATGTCACGAACTGTAGCATTACAATTCTGAAGTGCACAATGTTTTAGCATTATTTCCCTCATGTTCTCTGGTACTCCAGCCTTCTCTATGGCTCCGGCTACCTTATCTAGAGGCGCTCCAAAATCCTCATTTCTTCCCTGCTGGGAAGAAACTTGTTTAGCTGTATCTTCACCCTGTTCATCAATATACCATGAGAAAAGACCTTTCATCTCATCTCATTTGATGTATGTATGTTGCAGAACGGCGGGAGAAAAGCAGACGACCACACCTGTCATTGACATGATCAGCGAATCTCATTTATTCCTTGGCTGCGTGTACCTTTATAATACGGATAATTAGCTCATACATATTGCAAAAGTGGAGCTCATCATTGGTTCCCAATTACATACCATCCCCGAGTATCTTAACAGCTTGTTGTTATCATCCTGAAAGATACTCCCTTGCTGAGTTCCCAGAACCATGGCTAGTTTCTAACCATCCCAGGGCATCCTGATGTTCTCACTGTCCTTGCAGGTGTTATGGCTGCTTGATTAACCGCACCGTGTTTACGACCCTTCTCAGCTAACAAGCTGTAAAAAACACTCTCTACAGGACCCCACAGATTACCTTCAGAATTCAACAGTTAGTTCTGTTTCCTTTCTGAGTTCATAACAACCTGAGCAAATGAATTGAATGACGTGGCTTGTTAGTCTGGTAAAAACTCTGCTGTACACTGGAACTTGGTCCATTTGTAAGCAGGACTTCGTCCATCTCTGCAGGACAGCAGAAAACCCTTTGTGCTAATCATGATGCCAAGAAGCAGAATGCGGCAAATGGCAGATGATCCAACTGCTTCAGGTGTTCATTTCCTTGAAACTGCGAATAATTTTGGACTGAGAGTTTGTAAGCAGAACGGAGCTCTTAAAGCAGTCAGAGATTATTTCTGCACTGTTCAATTCTATCTGCATAACATACATAGGATCTCAGAACTGCGTTGCTTGAACTGGTGGAACTTGTTGAAGTGAACTGGGATGAGCAAGTTTTAGAACATAGTCAGAATGCTGTAAAAAATGGATAATCTCATGAGTATTAAGGTACAGGATTGCTATTTCTGCACTGAATTTGTTTTTATTTTACATGGCTGTGATCTGAAAATTCCTAGCCTTTATTCTGATTCTAAAATCGTCCCTAACTCCAAATGCAACAACAAAAATGATGCTAGAAATTTGTAGCAAAAGGAACCTTAACCCTGATCATAATCCAAAAAACAATCATTAAGGTAACAATAATCTTTACCTTAAGAGTAATATTAATCAGAGCCCAGATGATACCTGCGTCCATTCAGAAGCATGCTTTGTATTATTTAAGAGTTGTATTTTTTCCAATGAACTCTCTCTATTATCACGTTTATAAAGTAACAGAGTCTGTTCTTTTTCTCCTGACACTGTGCCTTACTCCAGACTTCCCCTGGAAATGACCCAGATAGGGCACCATCAAAGTAATGCTAATAGTAATGTCAATCCTAAGGGTATCTCTAGCCTCAGTGTTAATGGGACGCTAACAACAATCCCAACAGCCTTAAACATTCTGGTGGTGTGAAAGAGGTGCTGCCTTGCACATGCTGGGCAGTCCCATTGCCTGTTAAATGCAGGCGGCAGCGTAGAAACATGATGCCCGTGGTCAGAATGCCCTGTGGCAGATCCTGGCACCGGAGAACTGACCGGAGAACCATGAGAGAACTGACAACAAATCACTCGACATCAGAACCGACCCAGTGGTTATTTACAAGCCTTGGGAGACCCAGACAGGATCTCAGAGTGGTGAATGTAGGTACAGAAGTTGTTACTACTCTGTTTTCTTCTAAAAGCTGCTCAGCTGCTTTGCGTTTCAGACCATCCCTGGCTTCACTGTGTGCATCTGTCCAATTGATACCAGGTGTTTTTTCATCTCGGAAGTTGGGGGGAGCGGGGGGGAGGGGAAATGGACATCAATTCAATTACTCATTTATTTATTGACAGACATTCATGTTTGCTACGTTTGGAGAAGTTTTATTTTTTTGCTGTGGATTGATTTTTTCTTTTTTTCTTTTATTTTTTCCCCTTCCCTCCTCTTCCATCTTTGTGTTCTGCCCCTATAATCAAAAGAGAACGGATCCCCAGGGTCTGTCCCGCAGACGTTCTTTCCGTGGTCTCTGCTGCCACCTGCTGGCCAATACACGGAACTGCCACTGGTGGGCGTTTGGTGCCGCAGGAAGCACAACGCAGATCTGAGCTCTGACCGGTCTACGCAGCAAATCCGCCAATCTTTATTGTGATAAGCCCTCCACATGGTATTGCGCATGCACTCGAACAAGCAGCAGGCACAGATTTCTCCAAACTCCGTGAGGAGCAGGCAAGCAGAACAACTGAGCGCACCACTGCTTGTGATTGGGCCACCCCCATCATAGAGATGTGTGTTAGATCTTTTACCCACCCCTGGACTGGCTTTGTTGTTTAACGATAACCTCTGAAATCTGAGTTACTGGTTCTACCACCTGTCGTGTAGAATAGGTAGCCAATAAATGCTTTTCAACTGTGATGTATCTTTATTCTGCTCCATGCCAAACCTGTAACCAAAACCTCATAGGGGTTCACAAAGAACTCTGGTTCTGCCAGAGCCCCCATCCAGACCCTTCTTGAGTTACATTCACATCTAGTTTGGCTGAAAAGGTTGGACAGAAAATACTCAGTGCTTGGGCCTGTTTAACAGATATTTTTTCCTGATTATGCTGTCCATCGATCTTTTTAAACTGAACTCCTGCTCTAATCTGGTCTTTAAACATTTGTTGTCTCAAGACCCTAATGGGTCCAGACTGGATTACCTTAGGGGCTGGACGCCTAAGTCATGGCAGCAGATGGTTCTCTGACCTTTCCACCACCATTCAGAGCCTGCATCTGGCCGTAGGCACTCTTGTCTCCCCATCAATTGGGCAGCCTGTTGTATTACAGCACCTGAGTGCCACTGGGGGGTTCAGTATGGATAACATAGACCCATACTGATGTAAAGGTGATGGCTGTAGGATGAGATCCCTCGTTCCTGATGAAAAATTTATTGACTGGGCTCTCAAAATCATCTTCATAGATTGCCTCTTTCATGCCTAATTCTCTAATATAATTTTGTTAGTCCTCCATAGAGGACCACAGGCTGATATTTAATGGTATGTCATTCTTATTTGGCCATGTTATATGACACACAGCCATAAATCATTCACTGATCAAATGGCTATCCTCATTATGTTGGACAGAGCATACAGTCTTTGCCTGAGGGCAGGGTGAGTAGTAATGGATGTCAGTTTTGAAATTTCCAGTCCATTCACCACAGCGCTTTCTGCCTCCATGTCCCATAACCAGAGCAGCTATGCTGGCATGCTCTCTTGGTTCCTGTCTAAACCACTGTACTATATCCATCAGTTCAGCTGCTGTATTATGGGCAGCAGGGTTTGGGGGGTTGGACACTGGTCAGGGCACTCCCACCAGCCTATCCTGCATTTATTTTATTTTTTTTTCATTTTTGGGTTACAATCAGTCAGATCTCAAATAGATCTAGTCCAAATGGAACCTCAAAATCTGACCTTTTAGTGCATTCATTTACAGAGTCCATTTTATACAGATTCCCTTGTACAGGGTCCCCATGGTCTTCCAGAGAGATGTTCCTGATCTTCCATAGGAGAATGATTGAATTAGCTTTTTCCCCATCAAAACTGCCACCTGTCTTTCCAGTTTTTCAACACTGTCATTCAATAGATGATTTGCATCAGCCTGAGCCTCTTCAGTTATGTTCAGACAGTTCAAGGCCATCAGCAGTGGCCATGCCACCATGAACGCAGCTAATTGTCATTCTCAAGTTGTAACTATGTCTTTGCTAAGACCATGGAAATACTCAGTCAGGTGGGCCAGGGACTCATGGACCCTCCCTCCGTCCCACACAGGGCCCCATTTTTCAGTGACAGAAGCAATGCTGCATTTTGAGGATCCTAGGAATCCCAGGACATGCCCTGACAAAAGGTCATTCAAAGGGGTAGTCTTTCCCCATCCAAACCACCCCATGATATTCACAGAATCACAGAATTGTAGGGAATGGAAGGGACCTCCAGAGACCATTGAGTCCAGTCCCCCTGCCAAAGCAGGTTCCCTACACCACGTTGCACAGCTCGGCATCCAGGCAGGTCTTGAATATCTCCAGAGAAGGAGATTCCACAACCACCCTGGGCAGCCTGTTCCAGTGCTCTGTCACTCTCACCATAAAGAAGTTATTGCACACATTAGTGCAGAACTTCCTATGGTCCAGTTTCTGTCTGTTTCCCCTTGTCCCTCCTCCACACACTGCTGACAAGAGTCTGGCCTCACTACTTTACCACCCACACCTCAAATATTTATAGACCTGGATCAGGTCCCCTCTCAGCCTACTTTTCTCAAGGCTAAACAGACCCAGTTTGCTTAGTCTCTCCTCATAGGTGAGATGCTCCAGGCCCTTCACCATCTTTGTGGCCCTCCACTGGACTCTTTCCAAGAGATCTCTGTCTTTTTTTTACTGGGGAGGCCAGAACTGAACAGAATATTCCAGATGAGGCCTCACCAGGGCAGAGTAGAGGGGGAGGATCACCTCCTTCGACCTGCTGGACACGCTCTTTTTAATGCACCCCAGTATGCCATTGGCTTTTTTGGCCACAAGGGCACACTGCTGGCTCATGGCCAATGCGTCGTCCACCAGGACACCCAGGTCCCTCTCAGCAGAGCTCTTCTCCAGCAGCTCTTCCCCCAGCCTGTACTGGTGCATGCAATTATTTCTACCCAGGTGCAAGACTCTACACTTGCTTTTGTTAAACCTCATCTGGTTTCTTACTGCCCAGCTCTCCAGCCTGTCCAGGTCTCGCTGAATGGCAGCACAGCCTTCAGGTGTGTCAGCCAATCCTCCCAACTTCGTGTCATCAGCAAACTTGCTGAGGGTGGTCATTGATGAAGATGTTGAACAAGACCGGACCCAGCACAGACCCCTGGGGGACGCCGCTAGTTACAGCCCTGCAGCCAGACACTGCACCGCCAACGACAACCCTCTGCACTCTGCCAGTCAGCCAATTCTCGACCCACTTCACTGTCCACTCACCTATCCCATACGTCCGCAACTTTGTTATAAGGATGTCATGGGAGACTGTATCAGTTATAGAGGTTATAGAGTTCAATTCCTGTAGTCAATTTGGCGGCCCAGGTGGGACCAGCTCTGTTCGCTGCAGGACCAGCTGAGAGGGAGACACTTTTGGCGCACCCTGAGATTTCTCTGAAGGACTCCCTTCCTCACCTGATCACTGCAGGGACAGACAAGGACCACCCATAGGTGGACCAGGTATGTGTATGGTAAGTGGAGCCCATATGTCTTGAGGAGACATCCTACACAGTTTACAGCCATACGTGCTGCTCCCAGGGAGGTGAGCTCATGGCTTTGGTTGCCAGCTGGGTAGGAAGACTCCTTGGGTGAGTTCCTATGAAAGGGAACTGTATGTCATATGAATGGAAACAAGAACAAATACTCTCTCCCAGGTAGTTGACAATAGGAGGGACCTAGGTTGGTCTCTCCTACAGGTATGGGATATAGTGGATAGCCTGTCAAATGGTAGCCTGGGTTCTCCAAGTTGTAATCACGGGGCTTATAGGTTGTATGTTCAATATTATCATCTGCTTTAAGTGTTTGGTACCGTGTGTCAAGCCGACTCTGGGAAAAACATTAACGTTTGCAACTGGTCGACCAGAGTATGAGTGTTATTAAGATTCCAGCTAGAAAACGTTGTCAGCATTGTGTAGTATGAATAAACCATGGTTTTTGATCTAAATGTCAGAGTGAGTGTGGTGTGAGTGAGACACAGAACAGCTGCAGGGTGAGTGCCGAGTCCCGATCCATGTTTCCTTCCTCCTGTGAGGGAAATGGCCAGACACGGACAAAGTGAAAGACTGTGTTGTCTGTCCACTCATATGTACTTTCTGCTTGTATGTAAGAAGATGGGAGTTTGTACTCTGTAGATTAGTAAGATTGTCCCGAGGAGAGGTGTACATTCCACCACCAATGAGTGTCAACCCATTTATGTAATACTATGTACTGCTTGTGAGGAAGTGAGTGAGGGAGGTGGTTCAATCAGTGCTGGTTCTGTGGCACAGTGTTTATAGCTGAAGAATACAGACTGTATTAAGGGAGTTTATGTGAACTGAAGAAATGTACTGTTTGACAAACTGTTTTGATGGTATAAGAAAGTGTAATTGTTAATGATATATGAAAGTGTACTTGAGGGAATGTGGAAGTGTATCTGAGCATAGAAACAGAGGAAGCATTTACAGAGGAAAAAGGGTTAAAGCGAGTTTACCTGCACTGACATGAGAGCAACACCCTGCACCGCTGCCCTGTGAGCTGAGCAGAGCAGAGCAGAGACACAGTCCCCATGTATCAGGTAGTGTTATTCTGCTTACCAAATGAATGAGTTCACTACAGAAGAGGCAAATCTTCCCCTCTGCTGCATTTGTGGCATACTCTGGAGTTCAAGGCATTGCAAAGCTATGGCACATCTACTTTCTTTCAATGATGACACCTTAGTGTGCTCTGGGCTCTCATTTCAATTGCATCTAAAGAAGTCTAGGGTCATACCAGCTGACAGGAAGCTGGCAAATGTTGTCTTGTTGTAAGGAAGACCAAGAAAGATGACACGGGCAATTATGGACCTGTGTTATGGTTTTGCAATTTGGTTGGTGTTGGTATTCCACATCAGAACACCATGCTAATAATGGGAGTAAAGGGGACAAGTTTTTTTTCTATGAACTGCCTTAATGAGCATGTGGGGAGGGGCACCGGAAGGGAAGTGGGGAAGGGGACGGCGTGGCTGGACCCGGCTCCCTGCGAGGAGACAACGTGGTCAGACCTTCCTGCCTTCCACAGCTCCATCGGTGAGATTTGGGACTTGGTATTCTCTTTGTTGAAACTCTCTTGTTGTTGTTTAGTGTTATTAGGTTATTAAACTGCCATTCGTTCTCAGATCACCTTTTTCCTCCCTCATTTTTTTGTTAGACCTAATCGCAATCTCCCTTCCCTTCCCCGTCTCCCTAAACGCACGTGGCCGGGCCGGGCCACGCCGCACTCTGCCGTACCGTGCCGTGAGAGAAAAAGCGGGGGGGGGGGGTTTTGTTCCTGCTGCCCCGGGTTGTGCCCACTGTCCCGGAGTGAGCTCTAGAGAGAACTCCGTGACATTTTTTCGTGGAGAATGCGGGCAGAGCTCTGGGCAATGTTTTGGGCAGTAATTAGGTGGTTTTTTTCAGCAGCCCTGTATGTAGGACTGATAGTCCGTAGGTTCCTGTGGTCCTGGCTTAAGGACTTCCTGATGTTGGGGGTAGGGGTAGATTTATTAAGCCGATGGCTGGCAGGGATAGAGATATCTGCCTGGCTCCCTTCCAGACTAACGAACATCACAGGCACCGTGCTTGAACTGGCTCACGAATGCTCTGAATTCCTTAAGTATGACTGGGGTGTCAATTGGAATACTGTGTTGTTAGTCTCTCTAATTGTAGTAGTTTACTATAAATTGCAGAGAGACTTGCAAAGAATAGTGCAGAGAGACTCAGGAAAAGGGCCAGAAGCATCGGGACCCCCAGTATCAGGTAATCTCACCCCTGAACACCAGAGGGACCTTGGGAAATTAATAGAACCCCTGAGTGAGTGTGGGAGATCAGGGGGATCTCAGATCGAATGGCTTATGAAAAAGATAGAGAGTCTCGAGAATGAGATCCAAACCCTAAGGGGAAGGCAACAAGTTAATCCCAGCCGACCACAGGAAGCACCAGCATCAGTGTCAGTCGCCCCAGTGGAAGGCCAGAGATGGGAACGTGTGTCCTCACGTCTGGAACGGATGGAGGAAGTAGAGGAAGATCCGGGCGAGGGACCCTCCCCAAAACCACCAAGGAAGGCAACTCAGAAGACTAACAGACATGGAGAAGATAGTGACGATGAAGGCCAGAGATGGGAACGTGTGCCCTCACGCCTGGAACGGATGGAGGAAGTAGAGGAAGATCCTGGTGAGGGACCCTCCCCAAAACCACCAAGGAAGGCAACCCAGAAGACTAACAGACGCGGAGAAGATAGTGATGATGAGGGAAAAGTCACTGCTTTCTCTACTCGTAAACCTCTGAAAATTACTGAAATCCAAAGTGCAAGAAAGGAGTTTGCCCGACTCCCAGGTGAACGCCTTGTCACTTGGCTGCTCCGGTGTTGGGACAATGGGGCCTCCTGCATGTCCCTAAGCTGCGATGAGGCTCGTCAATTAGGAAACATCGCTCGAGACTCATCTATTGATAGAGGGATCAGCAGATGTCTCGATGGAGTCGCCAATCTCTGGGAGAGGATTCTATCAGCTGTAAAGGCAACCTGTCTTCTCAAAAGTGATTTGGAGCCTGTACTGGAAAAATGGAGTACAGCTGAGGAAGGTATCCAGTACCTGAGAGAAATGGCTGTGGCAGAAATGCTGTTCGATCCCACGTTTGTCCCTGGGGACCCAGAGGATCACCATGACCCAGAAAAGGTGAGCGGTACTCCGGAAATATGCAAGAAACTCATACGGTCAGCACCAGTGAAGTATTCCAGTGTACTATTAACGAACTCTAACAGGTATGATGAGCTGGATAGGAGACCTGAAATTTTTGAGCTCATCCTTTCACTGCAAAATATCGAATACTCACTACTGCCACACCGTACCACCATCGCAGCCATCTGTAAAATGGTGGATAGACTGGACCGAATGGAGAAAAGACAGGACAACATGCAGAAGAGCTGCTCTGCGGCAAGGAACCACAGTGAACCTGTGGCAGTCTCAGCTGTCAGACGCAAATGCACACCTGTCCGAGTGAAGGACCACAGTGAGCCTATGTCACGTGGTGCCATGTGGAACTACCTGCGTGACCATGGAGAGGATATGAAGAAGTGGCATGACGAACCCAATTTTGTACTGCGAGCACGGGTAAGAAAATTACAAAAGAGGTCAGCCACTACTGAGGTTGCCTCTACCGCCTCAGACAACCAATAGAGGGGCCCTGCCCTCAGCCAGGGGGGGGAAAGGGATAATAGAGTGTATTGGACTGTGTGGATTCGGTGGCCTGGCACATCAGAACCACAAAAATATAAAGCACTGGTGGATACTGGTGCCCAGTGCACCCTGATACCCTCAGGTTTCGAAGGGACAGAACGGATACATATACATGGGGTGACTGGGGGTTCGCAGGAACTGTCTGTATTGGAGGCCGAGATAAGCCTCACTGGTAGAGACTGGCAGAAACATCGTATAGTGACTGGCCAGGGGGCTCCTTGCATACCTGGAGGGGTGTTCAGTACACTTGGAATCATTTGCCCCAGGGGTGGAAACACAGCCCGACCATCTGCCATGGGCTGATCCAAGCCACGTTGGAACAGGGCGGTGCTCCAGAGCACCTGCAGTACATAGATGATATCGTTGTGTGGGTGATACAGCGATGGAGGTTTTTAAAAAAGGAGAACGGATAATCCAAATCGTCCTGTCTGCTGGTTTCGCTATTAAGTGAGACAAAGTGAAGGGCCCTGCCCAAGAAATCCAGTTTCTAGGGGTGAAATGGCAAGATGGGCGTCGCCATAGAGTGGATCTATCACATCCCCTATCACGCACCAGCCGCTGGTAAGATCGAGCGCCACAACGGTTTGCTGAAAACCACGCTGAAAGCGATGGGTGGTGGAACATTTAAGAACTGGGAGAAACATCTAGCAGAAGCCACCTGGCTGGTAAACACCCGAGGATCAGCCAACCGAGACGGCCCTACACAGTCCAACTCCCTGCGTACCGTGGAGGGAGACAAGGTTCTTGTGGTGCATGTAAAGAATATGCTGGGAAAAGCAGTTTGGGTCCTTCCAGCCTCTGGAAAGGGGAGGCCCCTCCGTGGAACTGTCTTTGCACAGGGACCTGGGTGCACCTGGTGGGTGATGCAGAAGGATGGGGATGTTCAGTGTGTGCCACAGGGAAATTTGATGCTGGGGGAGTGCAGCCTGTGATTCCATGTGTGTATATATATATATATATCTGTATGTACATATGTAATGCATGTTAACTACTGTTTATATGTTGATAAAAGTTAGGCATGATGTGATGATGTGTAATAAGGGGTGGAATGTTATGGTTTTGCAATTTGGTTGGTGTTGGTATTCCACATCAGAACACCATGCTAATAATGGGAGTAAAGGGGACAAGTTTTTTTTCTATGAACTGCCTTAATGAGCATGTGGGGAGGGGCACCGGAAGGGAAGTGGGGAAGGGGACGGCGTGGCTGGACCCGGCTCCCTGCGAGGAGACAACGTGGTCAGACCTTCCTGCCTTCCACAGCTCCATCGGTGAGATTTGGGACTTAGTATTCTCTTTGTTGAAACTCTCTTGTTGTTGTTTAGTGTTATTAGGTTATTAAACTGCCATTCGTTCTCAGATCACCTTTTTCCTCCCTCATTTTTTTGTTAGACCTAATCGCAATCTCCCTTCCCTTCCCCGTCTCCCTAAACGCACGTGGCCGGGCCGGGCCACGCCGCACTCTGCCGTACCGTGCTGTGAGAGAAAAAGCGGGGGGGGGGGTTTTGTTCCTGCTGCCCCGGGTTGTGCCCACTGTCCCGGAGTGTGCTCTAGAGAGAACTCCGTGACAACCTGTCAGTCCAGAGCCTGGTAAAATTATGGAGAAAATGATGGTGGGACTTATGGAAAAACAGCTTAAGGACAATTCTGTCATTGGTCACAGCCAACACAAGTTTGTGAGGCGAAGGTCCTGTTTAATTTAAGCTCATTCTGTGACACAGTTATCCGTTTAGTTGACCAAGGGAAGCCAGTTGATGTAATCCTTGAGGATTTCAGTGGAGATTTTGATACTGTTTCTCACAACAACCTTCTGGACAGAATGTTCTGCATACGGCTAGACAGAAACACAACGTGGTGGGTGAGCAGTTGGCCAGTAGGTCAGTCCCAAAGGATTATAGTCAGTGGGTTCCATCAGGCTGGTAGATGGTCACTGTCGGGGTCCCCAGGGTTCCATTTTGGGGCCACTTTCCTTTCATATTTATGCAGATGACTTGAATGCAGGACTAGAAGATGTTCTGAGCAAGTTTGCTGATGAGACCAGATGAGGAGGTGCTGTTGCCTCCACTGAGGGTGGAGAGGACTTGCAGAGAGATGTGGACAAGTCAGAGAAGTGGGTACCAGTTGGTACTAAGCACCAAGTGCATAAAGTATAACAAGAACAAGTGCCTGATTGTGCACCGCAGAACTGAAAGGACATCAAACTCTGGGAGAATGTGCAAACGAGGGCACTGGAACTGAGAGATCTGAAGTTCAGAGTTTCACAGGGATTGACTGCTTGTTCAGACTGGGCCCTTCTCACATCCCTTCTCACATCCTGCAATGAAACATAGGTCTCATATGGGACATGAACCTCACAGCGTCCTTGCACCACATGTAGAGCCTGGGATCTTCTGTCCCCATGTCTTTCATTTAACATCATACAAAATTCCAACCCATTGCCCCAGGAAATGCCAGGAGCCAACATGAGAGACAGGATCTCTCTACCACTGGTCTTGTAATCAGGGCTTGACCTGTCTGCTTCGTAAGGCAAAGGAGAGGTTTCTTAGCATGCCAGTGCCTTTGCCTGCCTGTAGTCATGGCTTCCAGTTATCTTCTCTAACAAGTCCCTTGGGAAGCTTACTTGGTAATGGCCCTCACTGGGCCCATTAATACTCCAAGAAACTTCACTGTTACTTCTGACTTTGTCTTGTTGAGCACTTTGTGCAAACTTCTCTCTGCACTGGAGGCTGATGCACTGGAGTTTTGATGAACTTTGTTCAGCAAAAAGGAGGGATATCTGGAGAGAGATTAAAGAATCCATTATAAATTTATTGTCTATTTATTTATAGTTGGGTTTAAAGAAGACATTAAAGCAGCACTGTGCAACTGATACCAATCCAGGTTGTCCCAATGAGTTCTGTACTGTTACTGTGTTGACAAAGGTCCTTCTCAACCTCCCCACCCAATTTCTGCTCACAATGGACCTATGGGACTTGCATCACTTTTCTTCACATCACTCTTCTCCTCTGCATTCATCCGCTCAGTGTTAAAACTGCTTTGCACCAACTCCCACTGTCTTTCCTCAGAGAACCTGCTGCACATGGAAAAGGAAAGATTTCTCTTTTTTATCTGGCCAGCAAATGGAAAGAAAGGTGATGCAATTGAATGAACAGTAAAACACAGTGATCAACTGCATGCCATGTTCAAGCGGCATCTATTGAAGTTTGTCTTTCATATGGAATATTTTTAAAAGAAATGATTTATACTGAGGTAGCATAGGATAAATTGAATCACAGTGAAGTAGTTGACAACAGAGGCCATCAGACTCTGGGAGATGGAGCAAATTCCAGTAATCTTCCTGGGATAGATCAGCCAGGTAGTTGAGAGGTATCAACTTAAAATTGATCAGGACTTGTGAGTATTTCACACATTGAGATGGGTTAACACATTCTCATTTATTTCTATCTTTGTCTCCAACTCTGTTTTTCACTTTTACTGACATTAATGAACATCTTTCAGACTTCGTGCCTTAATAAAAAAGAGACAGTGATTGAGAAAAAGAAAAAGTATAAGAAGAAAAAGAAAAAGAATAGATAGGAAGGGATAGATCAAATCACAGTGAAGGAGTTGACAACACATTCCATCAGACTTTGGGGAGATGGAACAAATTCCAGTAATCCCCCTGAAAGTCAGAAATCAGACAGATAATTGGGAGGTATCTGACTGAACAAAGAGCAAGGGATGGAGAAATCTGGAGGGCAGTGGGAGTAGTGTGTGCCCAAATGGCCTGCTGAAAACATGCCCTTAACCATGGCCATTTCTTTAGGAGAGCTGAAAACACTTGGAAGATGAGACACATCAAATAGGCAGCAGGGAACAGTAGTGCTGGGCACCGGGCTATAGTCACAGGGTATTGGCACTGGCACCGCTGTCTGTGTCTCTGAACCTGAAGACATTTGTGTCCAGCGAACACAGTTATGGAAAACGTTGTAGTTTCAGAAAAAGAAAAAAAAAGACATCAAATCACCTCAAAGATTCATATATACAACTTAAAATGGAACAAGACTCACGAGAATTTCTCATGTTGAGAAGGGTTAACACATTTTCATTGATTTCCATCTTTGTCTTCAATTATTTGTTTCAGTTTTATTGACATTTATGATCAACTATTAAGCTTACAGCCTCAAAATAAATAAATAAATAAAAAGAGATACATTTGCATCTTGCACATGGCCTGATGCCCCTTTGACCTTCACAGTTCCCACAAGTCCTTTCATGCCGGTGAGTATGAGATCCAGCAGAGCACCTCTCCTCTTTGGTTCCTCCACTGCTTGGTCAAGAAGCTGCCATCTGTGCTCTCCATGGATCTGCTGGATGGCACATGCCCTGCTGTGCTGTCCCTGCCGCAGATAATGGAGTGACAAAGGCCACCAAATGGGACAAGGGACAGACAACATCAGATTCCCATCTGTCTGCAGAGGGCACCTTCCATTGACTGTCCCTGATCAGGAAGACAGGAAAAGACACTGATGGTCTCCTCTGTTGGCCATTTCCATTAGCTCTGACCTGTCTGCTCTTCCATCCCCAGGCAGAGCTCAGTGCACTCTCACAGAGGGCAGTCGCTCTTCTTTGTCTCCTCGCCCATCCATCCTAAAGACTCGGTATCCCCCTTGTGCTACAGTGCAGTTGTGGAAGCCATTAAACTGTGTCCCCGTGGTCCAAACAGGAGCTCAGGCCAGCAGCTCTACCAAGATTTCTAGCTTCTTGTGTGTTGGTGTTTGCATTAGTGCAAAAGCACAGAAGTAAACATCCTAATTGAAAAGCATCACTGGACATAGCCTGACTGGATAGCTCATCTATGGTATCAGTGTGCAGAAGGTGGCACACAAACATTAGACCGATCGTGTGTCTTGGAGGTGACGTAGCAGCACGGACACACCATGGTCATGGCTTTCCTGAAGGCCCTGTGCTGCACTTGCAGCTGCATGTGAATTCACCAGACAGCCGGTGCTATCCCCTCTCTGGCCCTCAGCTGATGCCCAGGAAGGAGGTGTCTGTCTCAGGGACTTACCACACGGTTTACAAGCACTGGCACACATCAGGAGCAGCCCAGGCATGGTGGGCATCACCCAGTGTCTGTGTGTAAGCAGCTATGTCCCTGCTGAACGGCCGAGGACTCAGAGCAGGAGCTCACATGCAGGCAACTCCTTGTGCACTTCTGAACGGAATCAGAGGAATCCCAGCTCCTGTGGTTCTGTGGGGAGCTGAATCTCATTTCAGCTCCAGGATTTCTGTCAAGGGATGAGACTCCTGCACTGCCTCAGCTGGATCACTGTCCTGCACAGGGAACGTCCAAACCTCCTTGTCCTCGTCTGGTTGCCCTTTGTGCTTCATCAAACAAACTATATTAGTACTCGCTATATGTCTCCAATCAGTCACTGACCACTGGACATGTGGTGGTTAATTGAGCAGATTTCAAAGCACAGTCATGACGCTGTTGTCTTTCAGGAGCTGTTGGCCATGAGGACCCAGGGACATGTCAGGGGAAATGAGAGGAAAGGATAAAAATGACATCATCTGTTGCTGAGCTGGGCCAGGCTCCTGGGACACAGGGAGCTCATAAATGAGGGCAGAGCTGCAGAGAGACAGCTGTGCCCAGGAGAAGCTCTCGTGCACAGCACAGCCTGCAGGTGACAGAAAAAGAAGAGAGAAAGTGAAGAGAGCTTGCAGGATGTGTGCGGTGTGAGCAGGCTGTGAGCTCTCTGCAGGAGCATTGCTCACAGACCATGACAAGGTAAGTCTCACTGCAGACCATGAGCAGCTTTTCATAGAGGGTTAACTTAATTTGGGATATCCCATAGCAGATCTGGATGCAGGCACTGCATGTTTCTTTACTGTGGAAAAAGCCTTCTGCTCCAGCTGAGGGCTTCCATACTGCAGTGTCAGAGCACAGCCCTGAGGGCTGCGTGTCCCAGCTCGGCTGCAGGCTGTGCAGCCGGGGCTGCGGGCGGGTGCCCAGCGCTGTCCTGCAGAGCAGGGTCCCTGCTGTGCCCCAGGGGCTGTGTGCCAGGTATGGGACTCTGCCGCCTGCCAGGCTCAGCACTCAGCCTGCCCGGGGAGCTGCCCAGGGCGCTGCGGGGAGACGTGTGGGGGGAAGGAGCCCCCCGGCAGGACTTGTGCTGCCACAGCTGCTGCCTGGGGCAGGGGGATCACAGCTCCACTGCACAACTGAATGTTTCTGAGGGTTCTCTGCAAGAGCAGAGTCAAGGCAGAGATTTTCCATGCCCTGCTCCTAGGAAAGGAAAAAGGATTGGAGGCAGGAATCTAATAAGGGCTGTAAAATTTAAAACACAGTTCTGAGACTCCCCGGTATTTCTTCAATCCATCACTTGTTTTGTGAACAGTCACACAAGTTGTGCTTTCAGCCTTTCTTTCCGAAAGGATACAGTCACTTTCAGTTCTTGTGTTTTTCTGCAGACATTAATAGTTCGCTTATATTGCAAAAAGGCTGATTTCTCTATGAGAAGTTGTAGTGCACAGAGATAGGGGCTGGAGTCTTGGAAAGCAGTTGTGCTAAACAGGAAAATATCCAGGAGGCTTTGATATGATTAGGAAATGAGAAGCAAGTAAGAGCTTCCTCATCTTCTGCTCCTTAAGGGATGGTGTAGCTCATGAAAATAACTTCAAATTCTGGAGTTAAATGAACATTTTGCAAAGGGAAAGAAAATCTTTTACAATACAGCAGAAAGCAGAAAGGAGAACATCTATAGTATAGCAGGAGTGTCTCTGAGAATGGTCTGGGCTTGTCATTACTTTCCGCACTCTGAGCAGGACTTCAAGCCCAGGATCTGCCCAGGAGGGGCAGAATGTAAATGAGTTACTGGAAACAATGAATATGTAGATGAGTTCCAGGAAATTTGTTGGATATGTATCAGCTTGGCTTTCAAATATGTATCACTTCTGCTTGCTGCTGTGCAAGATAGGAGTGATCCCCTTTGCACCCAGTGCCTAATAAACGTATTCCTACTTTATAATCTAACTCTGGATTATAGAGTTTGATTCCACAACTCAAAACCATGCTTCTGGAATGAGTTAGTCCACTGGTGAATACTTGATCTGACACCCATATGCCTGTGTAGAGATGACCCTTCTGTCTGTCAGGAGCTTTCAGCCCTGGAGCCCCAGGGAAATCTCCAGGGGAAGCAGTGAGGAAGAGAAATTCAAATCCTCTGGTGTGCTGAGCTGTGCCACGCTCCTGGGACACAGGGAGCTCATACAAGTGGATGGTGCTGCAGAGAGACAGCTGTGTCCAGGAGCAGCTCTTGTGCACAGCACAGCCTGCAGCTGACAGAAGGAGAGGAGAGAAAGGGGAGAGAGTTTCCAGGATGTGTAAGGTGTGAGCAGGCTGTGAGCTGGCAACAGGAACATTGCTCACAGACCATGACACGGTAAGTCTCATTGAAGACAATGCAGCTGCTATTCATAGAGTGTTAACTAAAACTGAGACATCCCATAGCAGATCTGGTTGCAGGCACTGCATGTTACTTTTCTTTGGAAAAAGACTTCTGCTTTGACAGTAGGCTTCCATGCTGCAGTATGAAAGCACAGCCCTGAGGGCTGCGTGGACCAAGATGGCTGCAGGCTGTGCAGCCAGGGCTCTGCAGGTGGGTGCTCAGGGCTGTCCTGCAGAGCAGGGTCCCTGCTGTGCCCCAGCGGCTGTGTGCTGAGGCAGAGACGCTGCCGCCTGCCAGGCTCAGCACTCAGCCTGCCAGGGGAACTGCCCAGGGCGCTGCAGGGAGACATGTGGGGGGAAAGAGTTCCCCGTCAGGGCTTGTGCTGCCACAGCTGCAGCCTGGGGCAGGGGATCACAGCTCCACTGCACAACAGAATGTTTTGCAAGAGCAGAGCCAAGGCAGGGATTTTCCATTTCCTGTTCTGAGGGAAGGCAAAAAGGATTGGAGGCAGAAATCTAAAAGGGGCTGTCAACTTTGAACACAGCTCTGAGACTCCTGAATTTTTCTGCAATCAATCGCTTGTTTTGTGAACAGTCACACAGGCTGTGCTTTCAGCTTCTCCTCTCTTGAAGGGTGATTCTAGTTAAAATTATCATCATTTTCTGTTTATGTGTATAATGCACTTATCCTGCCAACAGGCAGATTTCTCTAAGACAAAGTGCACAGAGGTTGGGATTGGGGACAATAAGAGAAGTGCGGGCAAAGGTATGAGACATAAAACAGACAAAAATATCCAGGGATATGGAATAAGATCAGAAAATGAGAGGAAGGTTAAGGCTCTACATGCTTTATTTACTTAAGGAATGCTGAACTTCATGAAATTAAATTCAAATAATGGTGCTAAATGAACATTGTCATAGTAGAATTTCATTTCATGATTTAATAATACATCATTTCATAATACATCAGGAAGAGTGTCTCTGAGAATGGTCTGGACTTGTCATTATCTTCTGCACTCTGAGCAGGACTCCAAGCCCAACAACAGCAGATGCCCAACAGCAGCTCCATCAGCGAGTTCCTCCTGCTGCCGTTGGCAGACACGCGGCAGCTGCAGCTCCTGCACTTCTGGCTCTTCCTGGGCATCTACCTGGCTGCCCTCCTGGGCAACGGCCTCATCAGCACAGCCGTAGCCTGCGACCGCCGCCTGCACACCCCCATGTACTTCTTCCTCCTCAACCTGGCCCTCCTCAACCTGGGCTGCATCTCCACCACTCTCCCCAAAGCCATGGCCAACGCTCTCTGGGACACCAGGGCCATCTCCTACACAGGATGTGCTGCACAGGTCTTTTTCTTCCTCCTGTTCATGTCAGCAGAGTATAATATATATAATATATTATGTATATACATTATATATATATGTAGCAGCACAAGCCCTGCCAGGGGGCTCCTTCCCCCCACACATCTCCCCGCAGCGCCCTGGGCAGCTCCCCGGGCAGGCTGAGTGCTGAGCCTGGCAGGCGGCAGAGTCCCATACCCGGCACACAGCCCCTGGGGCACAGCAGGGACCCTGCTCTGCAGGACAGCGCTGGGCACCTGCCTTCAACCCCAGCAACACAGCCTGCAGCCGTGCTGGGACACGCAGCCCTCAGGGCTGTGCTCAGACCTTGCAGTACAGAAGCCCTCAGGTGGAGCAGAAGGCTTTTAACATATTAAAGAAACATGTGGTGCTTGCAGCCAGATCTGCTATGGGATGTCCCAAATTTGGTGATCCCTCTAGGAAAAGCAGTTGCATTGCCTACTGCATGACACTTACCATTCTGCTGATCTGCTATCAATGCTCCTGCAGTCAGCTCACAGCAGGCTCACACTGTACAAACACAGTGAGCTCTCTCTCCCTTCTCTTCTATCCTCTTGTGAACTGTTCCTCAAGCCCCAGCCCTGCTGTGCTGCGCACAAGAGCTGCTCCTGGGCACAGCTGAGCACTACAACTACAACACTTTCCACTTTTATGAGTTCCCTGTGTCCCAGAAGCCCAGCCCAGATCAGTAACAGATGATGTCATTTTTTATCCTTCCCACTCATCTCCCCTATGGTGTCCCGGGGTCCTCACGGCCAACAGCTCCTGAAAGACAACAACATCATGACAGTACATTAAAATCTGTTGAATTAAACACCAGATTTCTAGTGGTCAATGACTAATTCCAGACATGTGCTGAGTCCTCCCAGAGAGTGTTTGCTCAAAGAGGGCAGTCATACAAGGACAGGATATCACAGAATCATAGAATCACCAAGGTTGGAAAAGACCTAAAAGATCATCCAGTCCAGCTGTTCACCTATCACCAATAGCTCCCACTAAACCATGTCCCTCAACACAACATCCAATCATTCCTTGAATGCCTCCAGGGTCGGTGAATCCACCCCCCCCTGGGCAGTCCATTCCAGGTCCCAAAGTTCAGGATGATGGTCTTGGTGAACCTCATTCCACTGGCTTCAGCCCAGCTCTCCAGCCTGTCCAGATCCCTCAGTAGGGCCTTGCTAACTTCAGGCACATCCACACTCCCAGCCAATTTGGCGTAGTTTGCAAACCTACATAGGATGTCAGTGCCCTCATCCAGGTCATCAATAAAGATACTGAAGAGGACAGGCCCCAGCACAGACCCCTGGGGAACACCAGGTAGGCACACAGGTGGGCGTCCAGGCGGGTCTTGAATATCTCCAGAGAAGGAGACACCCAACCCCTTGGGCAGCCTGTTCCAGGGCTCTGTCACCCTCACTGTAAAGATGTTCTTGCACACATTTGTGCAGAACTTCCTATGCTCCCCTTTCTGACCATTTCCCCTTGTCTTGTCTCCACACACTGCTGAAAAGAGCCTGGTCTCTCCCCTTTGAATCCACACCTCAGATATGAGCACTGACATGAGAGCAACCCCCTGCACCTTTCCCCTGCGAGCAGAGCATAGCAGAGCAGAGACACAGTCCCCATGTATCACGCAGTGTTATTCTGCTTGCCAACAGAAGAGGCCAGTCTTTCTCTATGCTCCATCTGTGGCATACTCCAGAGTTCAATACACTGCAAAGCTATGGCACATCTATGTTCTTGCAATGATGACACCTTAGTATTCTCTGGGCTCTCATTTCAATGGCATCTAAATAAGTCTAGGGTCATACCAGCTGATGGGAATCTGGCAAATGTTGTCTCATTGTAAGGAAGAGCAAGAAAGATGACAGGGGCAATTATGGACCTGTCAGTCTCACTCCAGCACCTGGTAAAATTATGGAGAAAGTGATGGTGGGAGTTATGGACAAACAGCTGAAGGACAATTCTGTCATTGGTTGCAGCCAAAGCAAGTTCCTGAGGGGAAGGTCCTGTTTAACTTCAGGTCCCTTTATGACACAGTTGTCCATTTAGTTCTACAAGGGAAGCCAGATGATGTTATCCTTGAGGATTACAGTAGAGCTTTTGATACTGTTTCTCACAACAACCTTCTGGGCAGAATGTCCTTCATACGGCTAGACAGAAACAAAACGTGGTGGGTGAGCAGTTGGCCAATAGGTCAGGCTCAAAGGATTATAGTCAATGGGTTCCATCAGCCTGGTAGATGGTCACTATTAGGGTTCCCCAGGGCTCCATTATAGGGCCACTTCTCTTCCATGTTTTTGTGGATGACTTGCATGCAGGACTAGAAGATGTTCTCAGCAAGTTTGCTGATGAGCCCAGATGAGGATGTGCTGTTACCTCCACTGAGTGGGGACAAAACTTGCAAAGAGATGTTGACAAGTCAGAGAAGTGGGTACCAGTTGGTACTAAGCACCAAGTGCATAACACATAACAAGAGCAAGTGCCTGATTGTATACCTGGGTATGGTAACACTGGACATAAACACTGACTGGATATGGGACACTGGAGAGAAGTCTAAATGAGAAGGATTGGGGGTCCTGCTCAACATAAAATTGGAAGTGAGTCAGCAGTGTGCCCAGGCAGCCAGGAAAGCCAACGGTACCCTGGAGTGCATAAAGCAATTTCTTGCAAGCTGGGTAAGGGAAAGGATTGTCCCTCTCTGCTCTGCGCTGCTGCAGCTTCACATGGAGCACTGGGTGCATTTCTGGGCAAAGCGGAACATAGAAAACATCAAACTATGGGAGAGTGTGCACAGGAGGGCACTGGATCTGAGAGATCTGAATCACAGAATCACAGAATCACAGAATCACAGAATCACAGAATTATCAAGGTTGGAGAAGACCTAGAAGATCATCTAGTTCAACCATTACCAATACTTCCTGGCTAAATCATATTCCTCAGCACCACATCGAAGCATTTCTTGAACACTCCCATGGTCGGTGACTCCACCACCTCCCTGGGCAGTGCATTCCAATGCCTGACTACTCTTTCCAAAAAGTAATACTTCCTAATGTCCAGCCTGAATCTCCCCTGACGCAGCTTAAAACCATTCCCTCTAGTTCTATCACTGATTACACGAGAGAAGAGGCCAACCCCCAGCTCACTATAACCCCCCTTCAGGAAGTTATAGAGAGCTATAAGGTCTCCCCTGAGCCTCCTCTTCTCCAGGCTGAACAATCCTAGCTCCCTCAGCCGCTCCTAGTAAGGCCTGTGCTCCAGATCCCTCACCAGCTTTGTAGCCCTCCTCTGAACACGTTCCAGGGCCGCAATGTCTTTCTTGCAGTGAGGGGCCCAAAACTGAACAGAGTACTCAAGGTGCAGCCACACCAATGCCGAGTACAGGGGGACAATTACCTCCCTATTGCTGCTAGTAACACTGTTTTTGATGCCAGGATGCCGTTGGCCTTCTTTGCCACCCGGGCACACTGTCGGCTCACGTTCAGCCGAGCATCAATCAGTACCCCCAGGTCTGTTTCCTCAACAAAGTCCTCCAGTCACTCCACCCCAAGCCTGTAGCGCTGAATGGGGTTGTTGTGGCCAAAGTGCAGAACCCGGCATTTGGTCTTGTTGAACCTCATCCTGTTGGCTTTGGCCCAGCTCTCCAGCCTATCCAGATCCTTCTGCAGGGCCTCTCTACCCTCAGGCAGATCGACACTCCCTGCCAATTTGGTGTCATCTGTGAACTTACTGAGGGTGCACTCAATGCCCCCATCCAAGTCATCAATAAAGATGTTGAAGAGGACAGGTCCCAGCACCGACCCCTGGAGAACACCACTCGTGACTGGTCTCCAACTGGATTTAACTCCATTCACCACCACTCTCTGGGCCCGGCCCTCCAGCCAGCTCCTTACCCAGCCGAGAGTGTACTCATCCAAGCCACGGGCTGCCAGCTTTTGTAGGAGAACAGCATGGGAGACAGTGTCAAAGGCTTTGCTGAGGTCTAAGTAGAGCACATCAACAGCTTTTCCTTCATCTATTAGACGGATCATGGGATCATAGAAGGAGATCAGATTGGTCAAGCAGGACCTGCCCTTCACAATCCCATGCTGGCTAGGTCGGATCTCCTGGTCTTCCCACACCTGCCACATGATCTCCCCAAAGACTATCCGTTCCATTACCTTCCCTGGCATCGAGGTCAGGCTGACAGGCCTGTAGTTCCCCGGATCCTCCTTACAACCTTTCTTGTAAATGGGAGTCACGTTGGCAAGCCTCCAGTCTTCTGGGACCTCACCCATTAACAGGGAGTGCTGAAAGATAATGGAAAGCGGCTCAGCGATCACCTCCGTCAGCTCCTTTAGCACTCTTGGGTGAATCTCATCCGGACCCATGGACTTGTGGCAGTCCAGTTGGAGTAGTAATTCCCTGACCACTTCTTCAAGAATCACAGGGGGTTCAGTCTGCTCCCCAGCCGAGACTACCAGGTCAGAGCGTGGGGAGCCCTGGGGATGACCGAGACGACTTGGCGAGGGATGTGAAAAACAATAAGAAAACCTTCTACAGGTACATTGGCCAGAAGAGACAGGCCAAAATGGGCGTACCTACTCTGGTAAATTTAAAAGGAGAAATGGCTTCAACAGATGAAGAGAAAGCTGAGGTGCTGAATGAGTTCTTCACCTCAGTCTTCACTGGTGGCCAGGATTCTAGTCTTTTTCACGTCCCTAAGTCTTGCACCCCCATACCTCCATGTGGGGACCAAGGAGGTAAATCCCTCCCCACTGTAAGGGTAGAGCAAGTCCGAGAGTGCCTCCTTAGACTGAATGAGTATAAGTCTATGGGGCCAGATGGTGTGCATCCCAGGGTCCTGAAGGAGCTGGCTGAGGTGGTTGCTGAGCCGCTCTCCATCATATTTGAGAAGTCGTGGCTGTCAGGTGAGGTCCCGGATGATTGGAGGAAGGGTCACGTCACTCCCATTTACAAGAAGGGGAGCAGGGAGGACCCGGGTAACTACAGGCCGGTGAGTCTCACCTCTGTGCCTGGGAAGATTATGGAACAGATCCTCCTGGACAACATGCTTGATCGCATGAAGAACAAGCATGTGATCCGAGACAGCCAGCATGGCTTCACCAGGGGAAGGTCATGCTTAACTAATCTTGTGGCCTTCTATGATGGAGTGACGGCGTTGGTGGATGAAGGGAAGGCGACCGATGTCATTTATCTGGACCTGAGCAAGGCCTTTGACATGGTCCCCCATCACATCCTCATCTCCAAATTGGAGGGAGGTGGATTTGATGGGTGGACAACTAGATGGATAAGCAATTGGTTGAAAGGCCGCAGACAGAGGGTAGTGGTCAATGGCTCTATGTCCAGGTGGAGGCCGGTAACGAGCGGCGTCCCTCAAGGGTCTGTCTTGGGACCGGTGCTCTTTAACATCTTTATTAATGACATAGATGAGGGAATGGAGTGCACCCTCAGCAAGTTTGCTGATGACACCAAGCTGAGTGGTGCAGTCGATACGGTGGAGGGAACAGATGCCATTCAGAGGGACCTTGACAGGCTGGAAAGCTGGGCTTGGGTGAACCTAATGAGGTTCAACACGGCAAAGTGCAAGGTTTTGCACTTGGGCCAGAAGAACCCCAGGCACCTGTACAGGCTGGGAGGAGTTGTCCTTGAGAGCAGCTCGGCTGAAAAAGACCTAGGGGTCCTGATAGATGAGAAACTTAACATGAGACAGCAGTGCGCTCTGGCAGCCCGGAAAGCAAATGGGATCCTGGGCTCCATCAGGAGAGGGGTGGTCAGCAGGGATAGGGAGGTGATCGTCCCTCTCTACTCTGCTCTTGTGAGGCCCCATCTGGAGTACTGTGTCCAGGTGTGGAGCCCTCAGTACAAAAAAGATATGGAGATTTTGGAAAGGGTCCAGAGGAGGGCCACGAAGATGATCAGGGGGCTGGAGCACCTCCCCTATGAGGACAGGCTGAGGGAGTTGGGTTTGTTCAGCCTGGAGAAGAGAAGGTTGCGGGGTGACCTCATTGCAGCCTTTCAGTACCTGAAGGGAACTTACTCCCAGGAGGGGAGTAAACTGTTCGAAAGGGCTGATAATAGCAGGACTAGGGGAAATGGTTTTAAGTTGAAGGAGGGAAGATTTAGGTTGGATGTTAGGGGAAAGTTCTTTACTAGAAGGGTGGTTAGGTCCTGGAACAGGCTGCCCAGTGAGGTTGTGGATGCCCCGTCCTTGGAGGTGTTCAAGACCAGGTTGGACAGGGCCCTGGGCAACCTGATCTAGTAAATGTGTATGTTTGGTGGCCCTGCTAGGCAGGGGGGTTGGAACTACATGATCCTTGAGGTCCCTTCCAACCCGGGTAATTCTGTGATTCTGTGATTCTGTGACTTTTAAAGACAGACGTAAAGAAGGCATTCAGAACATCTGCCTTTTCCTTATCGTCTGTAATCACATTCCCAGCTTCGTCCAGTAAAGAATGGAGATTCCCCTTTGTCCTCCTCTTACAGTTGATGTATTTGTAAAAGAGTTTCTTGTTTGTTTTTACCCCAGCAGTCAGCTTAGATTCAAGCTGGGCTTTTGCCTCTCTGATTTTCCCTCTACACATCTTAACAGCCTCTTTGTAGTCATTCTGAGTTGCTCTTCCCTCCTTCCACAAGCAGTAGATTCTCTTTTTCTCCCGCAACCTTAAGAACAGTTCCCTATTCATCCACGCCAGTCTTCTTCCTCACTGGCTCATTTTGGGGCTCAGGGGGACTGCCTGCTCCTGAGTCTTTAAGACTTCCTTCTTTAAGAGCGACCAGCCATCTTGGACCCCTTTGTTCGCTAAGACTGAATGCCAGGGGACTTCCCCTACTAGTCTTCTGAAAAAGTCAAAGTCTGCCCTCCGGAATTCTAAGGTGGCAGTTTTGCTATTCTCCCTCCAGGTTCCACCTAGAATCAAGAAATCTACCATTTCATGGTCACTCTGTCCAAGACAGCCCACAACCTCGACATCTCCCACCAGACTGTCCCTGTTTGTGAACATCAGGTCTAGAAGGGCAACTCCTCTCGTGGGCTCTCTCACAAGCTGCATTAGGATTTTCTCCTCAGGAAACCCCCTTGGCTGGTTTGATGACAACTAAAAAGAAAGTCTCAGGTTTTTGTAACAGTCAAACTCTGAACAAGTGAAATGTGATGAGGTCTGAGTTCTCAGGCTGCTCAGCCAACAGACTCCCAAGCAGCGATCTCCCCATCATGGCATCATTTAGGTTAGAAATGACCTCTCAGGCCATCCAACTTTAACTTGGATAAGATCTGCTTCAATTGTAATGCCCCCTCTTGTATTACCTGGGCCGTAAGATCAGAGGCAGATGTAGGAGATGTGGCTGTAGAGGGTGAATCTTCCCACCAAAATCCCATTATGAGTTGCTGCCATGTGACAGATGGCAGCAGAGGGGTAGCGTGACAGAATGGCATCTGATGTGGAAGCACACATGAAGCAACGGTGTGCCATTGAATTCCTCCAAGTGGAAAAAATGGCACATGTTGACATTTCTGGAGACCAAACAGTGGATGTGAGCAGAGTGAGGCAATGGGAGGTGTGTTTCAGCAGTGGTAACAGTGGGTCAACATTGCTGGTGCAGATGGTAACGAGCACGGCACATAGGCGCATCTTCCCTCCCCTCAGTCTCCCATCTCTGTTCTCCAGGCTTCTCCCAACCTCCTCATTTCAGTCATCTCATTAGCGGCAGCTTTCTGCCTAAGAGCCTATGCTCCAAGAATGGCTCCTGTAGGTGATGGGTAACTTTTACCAGAACTTTGTGCAAGATTCCTCTACAACAGACAATCCTGGAGGCAGAGACCACTTCTGTGTACAAAATGGAAGCAGTCCTGAAGGAAGCTTGGAAACTTCTGACATGATAACCCATATCCAAGATCTTGTCTAGTGCAGGGTCTCACAGGGAATGAGGAAGAGGGGACCTGACAACGTCCTATGTGAAGTATAAGCAAAGTGGTTGTCGCTTTCCCTGGACTGGTGAGCTCATAGATCTGGTTGTTTGCCAGCTGGGATAGGAAAACTCCTTGGGAGTTCCTACAAAGGGACCCATAAGTCGTATGTGGGGAACATAAGTTGTACGAGGGGTACCTTGTGCAATGATTTGTGTCGGGAGCTACAGGTTGAGGATGGTTACAAGAGTGGGAACAAAACAACTGGCGGTGGAGGGGTAAAGCTATTTGGGCTGCTGTACTGTGGAAGGACATTGCTGCCTGAACAAAAAATATGGTTATAAATGTGCATCATGTAGATGGCCATGTAACCAAGTGTCGGGCTACTGAAGAACTGCAGAATAACAATCAGGTAGATCGAGCTGCCAGAACTGAGGTGGCTCAAATAGACTTGAACTAGCAGAACAAGGCAGAGCTATTTCTAGCCCTCTGTTCCCATGAGACCTCGGGCCATCAAGGAAGAGATGAGACATATATGTGGGCTAGAGACCGAGGGGTGGATTTAACTGTGGACGCTATTGCTCAGGTTATGACTGTGAAACATGTGCTGTAATTAAATGAGCCAAGAGGATGAAATGCCTCTGGGGGGAAGGGAGATGGCAGAATTATAGATATGAGGAGGTGAGCCATGTAGATGCTCATGTGCCTAAAAGTAAGGCTACTGAAGAACATAAAAATAACCATCAGGTTGATCGAGCTGCCAAAACTGAGGTGGCTCAAATAGACTTGGACTGGCAGAACAAGGGTGAATTATTCCTAGCTCGGTGGGCCCATGACACTTCGGGTCATCAAGGAAGGGATGCAACATATTAGTGGGCCAGAGACCAAGGGGTGGACTTAACTCTGGATGCTACTACTCAGGTTATTCATGACTGTGAAACATGTGCCATAATTAAACAAGCCAAGAGGATGAAACCTTTTTGGGGGGAAGGGCGATGGCAAAAGTATAAATATGGAGAGGCATGGCAGGATGATTATATCACTTTGCCACGATCTCTCTGTGGTGTTATGCAACCACAGGCTTGAAAAATACACAGTACCCCGTGCTACCACCTGCATCACCGTACTGGGTCTGGATAGGCAAATCCTGTGGTGGCATGGCACCCCAGAAAGAAATGAGTCTGATAATGGGACTCATTTCAAAAATTCACTTCTGGATACCTCGGCCAGAGACCATGGCATTGAGTGGATTTATCATATCCCCTATCATACACCAGCCTCTGGTAAGACTGAATGCTTCAAAGGGTTGTTAAAAACTGTGCTGAAAGCAATGGGAGGCTGAACATTTAAGAATTAAGAACATGGCTAGTTAACACAAGTGGATCTGTCAGTAGAGATGGTGCTACACAGTCCAGCTCCCTACATACTGTAGAGGGAGATAAAGTGCCTGCAGTGCATGTAAAGAACATGTTGGGAAAATCTGTTTGGGTCCTTCCAGCCTCTGGAAAGTGCAAACCTCTCCTTGGAACCATTTTTGCACAGGGTGCACTTGGTGGGTGATGCAGAAAGGTGGCGATGTTCAATGTGTACCACAAGGGAATGTGATGTTGGGGGAGTGAAGACAGTAATTCCATGACTATATATGTATACAGACTTGTGTGTGTAATGCATTTTATTTATTGTTTATTTGTACACAGATATGTTTTCTAAGCATGATGTAGTGATGTACAATTAAGGGTGGAATGTCATGGTTTTGTCATTCTTTCTATTGGTATTCCACATATCACAGCTAGTAAAACAAGTTTTCCTCCTTAGGTCTTTGCCACTGCTATGTTTGTTTCCTAGAGCTGAGCTCCCACTTCCCTACCCCTTTCCCTTTTCCCTTCCCATTTGTTTGGGGCCAGGCGGACCACGGGTCTACTGCCTATGTAATATATAGGGAGTAGCATATATAATATATAATATATATTAATAATGATATATAATAATAATAATAATAATATATTAATAATATAATAATAATAATAATATATTAATAATAATATATAATATATTTAGTGTATTTTCACACATATACAACATATGCAGTTGCAAACATATATGAACTAATCCCTATGCGCATCTGTTTGCAAGTCCAGGATTAGTTGCAGGGGTTTTAACAGCCACAGGGTTCACTGTAGGAGCTGAAGTGGCTGTTGGGCTGTTGCAGGAGTTGAAGTGACCTCAGAGTTCATTGCCAGAGCTGGAACCACCACTGGACCTGTGACTATGTTGGAGCAGCCACTGGGCTCATTGGAGGGGTTGGAGCCACCGCAGGGCTGTACTTCCTCCCTTGGGAGGAATTTGTACCATTTTCTTATTACCATACTTGGAACAGCTACAGGACCCGTAGCACGAGTAACTGCAGAGCTCATTATGAGGGATGGAGTGACAGTGGGATCTGTCCCAGAGCTTGGAGCAACTGCAGGACGTGTAGCAAAACCTTGGAGCTGCTGCAGGGTCTGTGCCAGGAGTTGCAGAGGCTGCAGCACTGTCAGCAGATCCAGCTCTCTGGATCTGGCACACTGCAGTCATTTGTGCCTCTTGGGGGTTACCAGTGCCACAGCAGACCTGTCTCCAATATTCCGCCAGTTTCTCAGGATCCTGCAGTTCCTCGGAGATGAAGTTCCAAAGCCCTGGGGGTGCCCACCGCTCCAGGCAGCTGCCCAGACCGTCCCACACCCTCTGCCATGCAGAGCCTTCTCACGTTGGGGCAGATCTCTCAGTGATATTCCTGAATAATTGTTTAACCTCAATCATAGATTCATAGAATCACCAAGGTTGGAAAAGGCCTAAAAGATCATCCAGTCCAACCGTTCACCTATTACCTATAGCTCCCACTAAACCATGTCCCTCAACACAATATCCAGTACACCCCCGGACTCACAGAGGCGACAATGTAAATTGTGTAATTCCTAATCATATGGACAATATTACTTCCAAAACCCAAAGATGACCACAGAGCTGAATGTGCACAAAACTTCACTTTGTCAGCTGCCAATTTTAACATGGTACAAACTGAGGTCAAACAGCATAGCAAAATAAATACCCTAATCCAGCAACCAAGCACCAAGTAAGGAGCTGTGCAGTGAAGCTTCATGAGAAGACTCAACAAGCTCCACAAATAGGGAAACAATTAGCATCATGGCCTGCACTTTTCCAACTCCCACAAAGCCCTGAGTTATCTCACTCTGGACAGTTGTGCTGTTATCTCTACCCTTGGAGCCTCACATCAGGCACTGAAATGACAGTGGTTGTTGAACCCAACATGTGGCTCAGCAGCACACAGTGCTTGGTGCACTGCCCCATTCCCTTTGGGATGGGGAAGAGAATTGGGAAAAAAAAGTACAGCTTGTGGGTTGTAACAAAGCAATTTACTAAGAGAGATAAAAGAAGAGGAGTAATAGTTATCACTATATATCCGTTGATATGGAATCGTATGTAACAACTGATGCACAAGCACTTGCTCAGCACCACCAGACTGATGCTCAGCTGGGCCCTGAGCAGTCAAGAGACTGAGATGAACCCCCACCCATTTCAATACAATTTCTGCTTGCTGTCAGGTGATAGAGAACGTCCCTTTGGCCACTTTCAGTCAGCTGTCCTCACTCTGTTCCCTCCCAGCTCCATGTGCCCTTTTCTGACCATGGCCTTGGCTCCGTACAACACTGCTTAGCAGCAGCTGTAAACATCAGAGTGTTACCAATGATTTTCTCCTAGAACCAAAACACTGCACCATAGCACGCAGTCTGAAGAAAAAAAATTCATCTGAGCTGTAACTCAGATTCCTGCCTGTCCCCCTCCTCTTGTTCTTCCTGATCAGGAAGCAAGGAACAGAATCTGCTGCTCTTCTTTTTGAAACCTTTCCACCAGTATTCAGGTGGCTCCTCTGCCATCCCCAGGCAGAGCTCAGTGCACTCTCACAGATGGCAGCAGCCTTTCTTCATCTTCATTGCCTAATCGTAATGAAGAGTCTGTACCTACTTTGCTACAGTTCAGAGGTGGGAACCATCCCACCATGTCTCTGTGAGACAAACAAGACCCTAGGCCTGCAAAGGCACAGAGATTTGGAGTTCGCTGAGTGAATGTTTGTGGTCCTCTCATTAGTGTAAGGATTCTTCAGAAAGCATCCCCTTCCAGAAGCATGCTTTGATTTAGCCTGTCTGGATCTTGCATCTACACTGTGGTACTGGTGTTCAGGGCCTTGCTCAGAAGCAGCAGCCTTCATGAAAGGAAAAGCTCTGTGGTTTTCTCTTGATTTGTCCCGTTTATTTCCCATGCTACCCGCACTGGTCTACAGGCACTTTAGGGCAGCAGCAGGTTGGGGTTACCCCCAGAGGGTACACAGTAAGATTTAGGACGGGGTATTGGCAACAAGACTTTCTCTGAGGAATCCTCACACAATCCTATAGAACAACTCAGAGGCTTTCCATTCAATCTCCAACAGCAACAACATCCCTCAGCCCTTCTCTGTCACATCCAATTCCCCACCCTTCCCCATTTGGACCTGGTTTAAAGCCCTTTAATCAATCAGTGCAGGAGCATTTCAGATGGGGTCATGGAGGATGCAGACTGCCATTCTTGGGGTGGCCATTTTCCCAGGAGGGCATGGTGGGAGGGCTTGTCCCGTCCAGTTCAACCAACACTTGTATCCACCCAGCAGAAGGCTGTGCCCTCTGTGTCCCACTTGAACTCTGCATGGAGCTTACAGTTGGCAGTGACATGGCTGAGAAGCTCTGGGCATGGACTAATGGACAAGAAAGTAAGGTAGCTTCTTAACTTCCTCCCTTCATACCTTAGCAACTTCCTTGTAATCTCCCCAAGTATCCTGTCCCTTCTTCTGGACGATGGAGATTCTCTTTTTCTTCCTGAGTCTCAACAGTTTTTCCCAGTTCAGCTGCACTGGTCTTCTTCCCCTATGGCTCACCTGATGGCATTCAGGGACAGCCTGATCTTGTGCCTTTAAGATTTCCATTTTGAGGAGTGTCCAGGCTTCCTGGACCCCTTTACCCATAAGAGCGACTCCCAAGGGACCCGTGCTACAAGTGTCCTGAACAGGTCAAAGTCCGCCCTCTAGAAGTTCAGGATAGTAGTTTTGCTAGTCACCCTTCTGACATCTCCAAGAATAGAGAATTCTACCATTTCATGGCCACTCTGCCCAAGACAGTCCCCAACCTTCTAAACTCCAACCAGTCCTTCACTGTTAGTGAAGAGCTGGTCTAGCAAGGAACCACCCCTGGTAGGCCTTCATACCAACTGAGTAAGGAAGCTGTCTTGCATGCAATCTAGAAACCTCTTGGACTGATTCCTCTGCTCTTTATTATATTCCCAGCATATATCAGGGAAGTTGAAGTCTCCCAAGAGAATGCGTGCTGGCGATCGTGCGACTTCAGTAAGCTGCTCATAGAATGCCTCACCCATCAATTCATCTTGATTAGGCAGTCTATAAGAGACTTTTAGCAAGATATCACACCTACAGGTCTTTCCCCTGATCCTTACAAATATGCACTCATCTCGATGGTTCTGAAGCCCAAGCTCTTCAACATCAAAACTCTCTTTAATATAAAGGGCCAAACCACCACCCTTCCTTCCTCATCTATCCCTTCTGAAGAGCTTGTAACCATCCATCACAGCACTCCAGTCATGGCAGTGGTCCCACCATGGGTCAGTAATAGCAACTAGGTTATGGTTTGTCTGATGCACAGTTGCTTCCAGCTCCTCCTGCTTGTTGACCAAGCTCCTTGCGTTGGTGTAGACGCACTTCAGCTGAGGCATCTGCCTCTCTCCCAGCTCAAGAAGTGTTCCCCTAGGCTCATCTCTGGTGAGCCTTGTTTTGTCCCCTCCCACATCGTAGCAAGTTTAAAGCTCTTTCGATAAGCCCCACTACCTTCTGTGCTAGGATTTGTTTCCCCCTTTGAGACAGTTGGGTTCCATTCATGGATAACAGGCCATGGGCCAAGTAAACTGCCCTGTGATCAAAGAAACCAAAGTTTCTGGCTCAGTACCAACCTCTGAGACAACTGTTCATTGCTTTGCTTTCCAAGCCTGCTCCGTGTCCCTCACTGCCCCTGAAGGTACAGAACAAAAAAATCACTTGATCTCACACTCTGTGAACTAAATGGCCTAAATTCCTGAAATCTCTTTTCATAGTTTGTAGTCTTATCTAAGAAATTTCATCACTGCCCACCTAAACTATGAGTAGTGGAAAAAAATCAGTGGACCTAACCAGCATGGGGAGTTTCCTCATTATGTCCCTGACCTGAAGCCAAGAAGGCAGCAGACTTCCTGACGGCTCGGGTCCAGTCTGCAAATGGGACCCTCTATTCCTCTGAGAAGGGAGTCACCCACCACGGCCACCCTTCTTTCTTTCATGGCAGAGAAAGTCACAAGGCTTGGTAGTGACTGCCTTGCATTAGGCTCCCTCCTAGGCAGATCCTCCATTGCCTCCCTATTCTTATCTCCTTCAGATTTCAGAGTGTCAAACCTGTTGCTTAGATGGATCAGGGGTCGAGGGCTAGGCAGGCATGGGGGGGCTCCTGTGACGTTGAGTTGGGACTCTCTTCCAACCCTCCTCATCAGTCAGGTCTGTCTGACTGTGACAGGGCAGGGAGTCAACCACTTTTCTGGGGGTATCTGCCTGGCAGCCTTCCCTCAGTGATGCCAGCAAGTCACTCCACCAGCCCATCTCCCGATCACACACCCTGATGGTAAATTGTGAGTAAAACCTTGAGTAAAGTGAGAGTTCACCTAGAGAAAAGTATGAGTAGAAACCTGGATTGACGTGATGGTAAACCCAGAGTAAAACCAGGATCCCATCCATCATCATGCTCAGCCTCTAAGGGGAACATTTTCCAGTGTTGCTGTGTAAAAATATAGGTTCCTCACATCTAACCTATGTCTCCCCTTTTTAATTTAAATCCATTTCCATTTGTCCTGTTATCATCAGACCATCCCATCCTTATTCTAGTGTTAGGCATCTCATCCTCAGATGGAAACTCTGGGGCTGAATTGGGATCAGTTTTTCAAAGAACCACGGGAGTTGCAAGTTCACCTAGCTGAGTTCAGATGTGCACAGTGAGGTGTCCCTCATCTGAATCCTTGGTTTTTATTCCACAGGGACTGCACTGCTCATACACAGACTCTCAGTGATGCCCAAGGTGCCTTGGGTGATCCTAATTTTGTGCTAGTGCTTGTAAACTGTGACGGAAAATCTATGAGATAGACACCTCCTTCTGGAGCATCAGCTGAGGGCCAGAAGGGAGGTATTCTTGGCCATCCTAAATACCACCTCAGCCGCGTGCTTAGGGCACCCCGTGTGTCTTTTGCATCTGTCCCCATGGAGTATGTAGTGATATTCAGCTTACCGAAAGGATGAGCTCACAACAGAAGAGGCAGATCTTCCTCTCTGCTCCATCTGTGGCATAGTCTGGATTTCAAGGCATTGCAAAGCTATGGCACATCTACATTCTTGCACTGATGACAATTTAGTATGCTCTGGGCTCGCATTTCAATGGCATCTAATAAATCTAGGGTCATACCAGTTGACAGGAAGCTGGCAAATGTTGTCACACTGTAAGGAAGAGCAAGAAAGATGACATGGGCCATTATGGACCTGTCAGTCTCACTCCAGTGCCTGGTAAAATTATGGAGAAAATGATGGTGGGAGTTATGGAAAAACAACTGAAGTACAATTCTGTGATTGGTCACAGACAACACAGTATTCTGAGGGGATGGTCCTATTTAATTTCAAGTCTTTTTATGACACCTTTATCCATTGAGCTAAACAAGGGAAGGCAGTTGATGCAATCCTTGGGGATTTCAGTAGAGCTTTTGATACTATTTCTTCAGCACCCTTCTGGACAGAAATTCCTGCATACAGCTAGACAGAAACAGAACGTGGTGTGTTGTAATACAAGAAGAATTTTACAGAGAAGCAGCCATGGATTGAGTTCACAGAGCAGCAGCTGCAGAGCAGGATAAACAGCATGAGAACCAAGGACATCTCTAGGAAAAGAATGAATGGCTCGTGGCTTTGAAGGGGGGTTATAGGGTTGTTATTGCAGTAGCTTTCCTCCAATTAGCGTGTGTGATTTTTGGACGCCCTTGTCTGTCTCCTATAAAAGCATGGCTTCTCGAGCAATAAATTGATGCAGCTATACGTAACCATATTGGTGTTTGTCTGTTTGTCCCAGCACGCTGACATTTTGCCTTTCAGGTTCACCAGCAGTGGTGGGTGAGCAGTTGGCCAGCAGTTCTGTCCCAAAGAATTATAGTCAGTGGGTTCCATTGGGCTGGTAGATGGTCACTGTCAGAGTTCCCCAGGGCCCATTTTAGGGCCAGTTTCCTTTCATCTTTATGCAGATGACTTGAATGCAGGACTAGGAGATGTTCTGAGCAAGTTTGCTGATGAGACCAGATGAGGAGGTGCTGTTGCCTCCACTGAGGGTGGAGAGGACTTGCAGAGAGATGTGGACAAGTCAGAGAAGTGGGTACCAGTTGGTACTAAGCACCAAGTGCATAAAGTATAACAAGAACAAGTGCCTGATTGTGCACCTGGGTAGGGGCAACGCTGGACATACACACTGACTGGATATGGGACACATAAGAGAGGTCTGACTGAAAAGGATTGCACAACATCAAATTGAACGTGATTCAGCAGTGTGCCCAGGCAGCCAGGAAGGCCAACGGTACCCTGGAGTGCATAAAGCAATTTATTGCCAGCTGGGTGAGGGAAAAGGTTGACCCTCTTTGCTCTGCATTGCTACAGCCTCATCTGGAGCACTGGGTGCACTTCTGGTCACCACAGAACATAAAGGACATAAAACTATGGGAGAGTGTGCACTGGAGGGCATTGGAACTGAGATATCTGAAGTTCAGAGTTTCACTGGGATTGACTGCTTGTTCAGACGGGGCCCTTCTCACATCCTACATCCTGCAATGAGACACAGGGCACATGTGGGACATGAACTTGACAGTATCCTTGCACAAAATGCAGAGCCTGGGATCTTGCATTCCCATGTCATTCACTTAACATCATATAGACTTCCAACTCACTGCCCCAGGAAGTGCCTTGAGCCAACATGAGAGACAGGATCTCCCTACTTCTGGTCTTGCAATCAGGGCTTGACCTGTCTGCTTCATAAGGCAAAGGAGAGGTTTCTTAGCATGCCAGTGCCTTTGCCTGCCTGTAGTCATGGCTTACAATTATCTGCTCTAACTAGTGCTTTGGGAAGCTTACTTGGTAATGGCCCTCAGTGGACCCATTAGTACACCAAGAAACTTCACCATTAATTCTGACTTTGTCTTGTTAAGCACTTTGTACAAACTTCTCTCTGCACTGGAGGTTGATGGACTCAGCAGCAAATGTGCCCTGGGACCATTCTAACCTAAAGAGCATCTTGTGCCTTGTGCCTTCCTGTTATCTATTTCAGGTTATCAGAACTTTTTCAGCAAAATGGAGAGATATCTGGAGAGAGCTTAAAGTGAAAGAATCCAGCAGACATTTACTGTTTATTTGTTTATAGTTTTGTTTAAATAAGGTATGAATGCAGCACTGTAAAACTACTTGTGAACATCTGAGCTGAACCAGAGGAATCCCAGCTCCTTTGTTTCTGTGGGGAGCTGCATCCCATTTCAGCCCCAGGATTTCTAACTGGGGATGAGTTACCTGCATTGTCTTCTCTGGATCACTGCCCTGCACAAGGGAAGTCCAACCTTCCTTATCCTTGTCTGGGTGCAATTTTTGATTCATCAAACACTCTCTAGTAGGATTCATCTCATGTTAAAAATTTACTGGTGGATAATGGAGCAGGTTTCAAAGAACAGTTATGATACTGCTGCCTTTCAGGAGCTGATGGCCATGATGACACAGGGACATCTAAGGGGAGATGAGTGGGAAGGATAAAAATGACATCATCTGCTGCTCAGCTGGGCCACGGTCCTGGGACACAGGGAGCTCATAAAAGTAGATGGTGCTGCAGAGAGACAGCTGTGCCCAGGAGCAGCTCTTGTGCACAGCACAGCCTGCAGCTGACAGAAACAGAAGAGAGAATATGGAGAGAGCTTACAGCATGTGTGCGGTGTGAGTGGGCTGTGAGATCACTGCAGGAATATTGCTCACAGACCATGACACAGTAAGACCCTTGCAGTAGGTAATGCAGCTGCTATTCATAGAGGGTTAACTAAATCTGGGACATCCCATAGAAGACATGGCTGCAAGCAGTGCATGTTTCTTTACTGTGGAAAAAGACTTCGGCTCCAGCTGAGAGCACAGCCATGAGGGCTGTGTGTCCCAGCATGACTTCAGGCTAGTTGGTCAAGGTGTGGTACATACGGTTCAGACTTGGGGATGTTCCCCTTGGACTGGAGGGTGCATAGCTTGGATCGGAGGAGATCGCGCTCGAACTCCAGGGTGTCGAACTCAGCCCTGAGGGCGTTGTACTTGGACTGAATTGTGTCGAACCCGGACTCGAGCGCGTTGTGTTTGAACTGGAGAGTGTTGCGCTCAGATTGGACGGCATCGTACATGGTCTGGAGGTTGTTACGATCGATCTTGATAGCATCGAACTGAACCTTGAGGTCGCTGTACATGGACCGGAGAACATCTCGCTCAGATCGGAGGGTGTTACACTCGGACTGGAGGATGTTGTGCTCAGGCTGGAGGGCATTGTAATCAGTCTGGAGTGTGTCACGCTCCGACGGGAGAATGTCACGCTCAGACTGGGGGCAGCTATTCTCAGTCTGGAGAGCGTTGTGCTCGGACTGGAGAGCGTTGTGCTCGGACTGGAGAGTGTCGTGCTTGGACCGGAGAGCGTTGTGCTCGGACTGGAGAGCGTTGTGCTCGGACTGGAGAGCGTTGTGCTTGGACCGGAGAGCGTTGTGCTCGGACTGGAGAGTGTCGTGCTTGGACCGGAGAGCGTTGTGCTCGGACTGGAGAGTGTCGTGCTCGGACCGGAGAGCGTTGTGCTCAGACTGGAGAGCGTTGTGCTCGGACTGGAGAGCATTGTGCTCGGACTGGAGAGCGTTGTGCTCAGACTGGAGAGTGTCGTGCTCGGACCGGAGAGCGTTGTGCTCGGACTGGAGGGTGCCGTGCCCGGACTGGAGAGCGTTGTGCTCGGACTGAAGAGTGTTGAGTTTGGATTGCAGGGATTCTTTCTCATACCAATATGTGTCTCGTTGATGTAGGAGGTCTTCTCTCTCAGCTCTGAGACTCTCTTTCTCATACCAGAATGAGTCTCGTTGTTGTAGGAGGTTATTTCTCTCATCAAGGAGACTCTCATTCTCAGCCCTGAGACTCCCTCTCTCAGCATCAAAAACTTCCCTCTCAGAAATGGTATTAAATAAGGCCCGATAAGCATTAGCTAGGCCCCAAGTCATTTGTGCCTCCTGAGATCTGCCTGAGCCACAACATTCCTGTCTCAAATATGCGGTCAAACTCTTGGGATTCTTTAAGTGTTCAGGAGTAAAGCTCCATGACACTAAAGATGTCTGTCTTCTAAAAGTCTCTCCAAAGTCTCTCCACACTCCCTGCCACTCAGTATTCTCTAATTCTAGGGAAGACTTCCTCCTGAGGTTATAAATCCAGATACTGAGTGAGATCACTACAATAACCAACAGTAAATTCAGGGAGATTAATAAGATTGACAGTGTGGTCCACTGGGACAACTGGTCAGTCGAAGACTGCTTAAAGGATGCAAAGAAAAAAGGAAGAGCACGCTCAAAAACCACCATTTCCGTACTATTAGTTGCATTAGTTGCATTAGTTGCATTAGTTGCTCCCTCTGGAGCTGCATGCAGATACCAAGTAAGCGTTGATAACCATGCTTTCAAATCATTATACATGTTTACAGTTCCATAGGAAAAAGTGGCTAGCTTAAACATGCTCCAATATGTTTGGAGCATCACAAAAGAGGAACTAATGAAATGCAGTCCCTGGTAGAACAAACTTACTAGAGGGAACATTTTTTTTTCTTTTTTTTTTCTTTTTTATTCAATAGAGAGAAAAAAACTAAAAGAAAACAAAGCTCAGCAGTGTTTAGAAAATATACCGGAGTATTGGCAGTCCGCCTGGACTTTCAAGGTCAAGCTCGCAGGCGCAGAATCGCAAACCTAAGATAGCTCCTTAACAAAGAAAAACAACTTGTAGCTCTGTTAAAAGCTAAAAGAGCAACAGAAGAAAACACAGAAAAACAGCAACTCAAATTGCCCGCATTCTCCACCAAAATCTGTCACGGTTTGAACTAAAAATCCACGTGCGTCCGTGACAGGGGCCGTGGGCCCCGGAGGGGCCCTGGGCCGAAAGGAAAAAGTTAATTAGGAAAAGAAAACAGCGGCAACGATCTAAGGAGGCACACTTATTTACTAAATACTATATCGAAATACAGGATAATAAAATATAATATAATATAATTGAAAATTGAGCTAACGAATCGGACAAAATAAGAGAGAGAATGAGTCCCGTAACTGAGAGGCCTACTGTGAAATTTAGGCGAGACGGTGAAGGCTCCCACACACTCCCCTGAACGCCAGAACTCGAAAGACGTCAGTCTGTTCTGCGACAGAGTTAATATAGAGTCCAGGTCCCGTGACCTATCGTGTTGCTCTCTGGGAGATGTAGTCTTCTTCTATAAGTAGCACATTCAGTAAAATTATTCATGCTTTATATGATGTTATGATGTGGAATACTGATAGCAAAATTACAAAATTATTAAACCATGACACTGGGGGCTCTCAAGAATTGACTGTGCTGGAGGCTGAAATAAGCCTCACTGGCAAAGACTGGCAAAAACATCCTATTGTGACTGGCCCAGGGGCTCCATGTATACTGGGTATTGATTACCTCAGAAGGGGGCATTTCAAGGATCCTAAGGGGTATCGATGGGCCTTTGGGATAGCTGCTGTAGATATGGACAACATTAAGCAGCTGTCTGTTTTGCCTGGCCTGTCAGAGGACCTGTCTGTTGTGGGGCTACTACGAGTAAAAGAGCAGCAAGTACCGATTGCTACAAAGACAGTGCACAGACGGCAGTATCGCACCAACAGGGATTCCTTGCTCCCCATTCATGATTTGATTCGCCAGTTGGAGAATCAGGGAGTGATCAGTAAAACTCACTCACCTTTTAACAGTCCCATATGGCCAGTGCGTAAAGCCAGTGGAGAATGGAGGCTGACAGTAGACTACCGTGGCCTGAATGAGGTCACACCCCCATTGAGCGCTGCTGTGCCGGACATGTTGGAACTCCAGTACGAGCTGGAGTCAAAAGCAGCCAAATGGTATGCCACCATTGACATTGCCAATGCCTTCTTCTCTATTCCTTTGGCCTCAGAATGTAGGCCACAGTTTGCCTTCACCTGGAGGGGCATTCAGTATACTTGGAACCGTTTGCCCCAGGGGTGGAAACACAGCCCAACCATTTGCCATGGGCTGGTCCAAACTGTACTGGAACAGGGTGGTGCTCCTGAACACCTGCAGTACATTGATGACATTGTTGTGTGGGGTGATACAGCAGAAGAGGTTTTCAAAAAAGGAGAGCAGATCATCCAAATTCTTCTACAAGCCGGCTTTGCTATTAAGCGAAGCAAAGTAAAAGGACCTGCCCAGGAAATTCAGTTCTTAGGTATAAAGTGGCAGGATGGACGTCGTCACATCCCAACAGATGTGATCGACAAAATCACTGCCATGTCTCCACCAACTAGCAAGAAAGAGACACAATCTTTCCTGGGTGCAGTGGGCTTTTGGAGGATGCACATTCCAAACTACAGCCTCATTGTAAGCCCCCTTTATCAGGTGACGCGGAAGAAGAACGATTTTGCATGGGGCCCTGAGCAGCAGCAGGCTTTCGAACAGATTAAACAAGAGATAGCCCGAGCTGTAGCTCTGGGGCCAGTACGGACTGGACAGGATGTAAAGAACATCCTCTATACTGCTGCTGGAGAGAAAGGCCCCACTTGGAGTTTGTGGCAAAGAGCCTCAGGAGAGACCCGAGGCCGACCCCTGGGATTCTGGAGTCGATCATATAAGGGGTCTGAAGAGTGCTACACTCCAACTGAGAAGGAGATCTTAGCCGCGTATGAGGGGGTTCGGGCTGCTTCCGAAGTAGTTGGGACTGAAACACAGCTCCTTTTGGCACCTCGACTGCCAGTGCTGAACTGGATGTTCAAAGGACAGGTTCCCTCCACTCATCATGCTACCGATGTCACCTGGAGCAAGTGGATTACGCTGATTACACAGCGAGCGCGAATGGGAAACCTCAATCGTCCAGGAATCCTAGAGGTAATCATGGACTGGCCTGAAGATAAAAGGTTTGGAACATCACCAGCAGAAGAGGTATCACGTGCTAAAGAGGCCCCACCATACAACGAATTACCAGAAAATGAAAAGAAATATGCCCTATTCACAGACGGATCATGTCGCATTGTAGGGAAGCATCGCAAATGGAAAGCTGCTGTGTGGAGCCCCACACGACAGGTTGCAGAGGCCACCGAAGGTAAGGGAGAATCAAGTCAGTTTGCAGAGGTAAAAGCTGTCCAGCTGGCCTTAGATGTTGCTGAACGGGAGAGGTGGCCAATGCTGTATCTTTATACTGACTCATGGATGGTGGCAAATGCCTTATGGGGGTGGTTACAGAGGTGGGAACAAAACAACTGGCAACGGAAGGGTAAATCTGTTTGGGCCGCTGAATTATGGAAGGACATTGCTGCCCGAACAAAGAATATGGTTGTAAAGGTGCGTCATGTGGATGCACATGTGCCCAAATGTCAGGCTACTGAAGAACAACAAAACAACCATCAGGTAGATAAAGCTGCCAAAATTGAGGTGGCTCAAATTGACTTGGACTGGCAGAATAAGGGTGAATTATTTCTAGCTCGATGGGCTCATGAGACCTCAGGTCATCAAGGAAGAGACGCGACATATAAGTGGGCCAGAGACCGAGGGGTGGACTTAACCATGGACGCTATTGCGCAGATTATTCATGATTGTGAAACATGTGCCATAATTAAACAAGCCAAAAGGATGAAACCTCTCTGGGAGGAAGGGCGGTGGCAAAAGTATAAATATGGGGAGGCGTGGCAGGTTGATTATATCACCTTGCCACGATCTCGCAGTGGTAAGTGTTATGTACTCACTATGGTAGAGGCAACCACTGGGTGGCTTGAAACATACGCAGTACCCCATGCTACTGCTCGAAACACCATATTAGGTCTTGAGAAACAAGTCCTGTGGCGACATGGCACCCCAGAAAGAATTGAATCTGATAATGGGACACATTTTAAAAATTCCCTTATAAATACTTGGGCCAAAGATCATGGCATTGAGTGGATTTATCATATTCCCTACCATGCACCAGCTTCTGGTAAAATTGAACGATATAATGGGTTGTTGAAAACTATGTTGAAAGCAATGGATGGTGGAACATTTAAGCACTGGGAGAAGAATCTGGCAGAAGCCACTTGGTTGGTGAATACTAGAGGATCTGTCAATCGTGATGGTCCTAGTCAATCTAGCCCCCTACACACTGTAGAAGGAGATAAGGTCCCTGTTATACATGTAAAGAACATGTTGGGAAAAGCTGTTTGGGTCCTTCCTGCTTCTGGAAAGGGCAAACCTATCCGTGGAACTGTCTTTGCCCAGGGACCTGGGTGCACTTGGTGGGTAATGCAGAAGGATGGGGATGTTCAATGTGTGCCACAAGGGAATTTAATGCTGGGGGAGTGCAGTCAATAATTTTATGTATTTATATATATATGTTTGCATGTGTAGTGTATTTTAGTTATTATAGTTGTACATTTAGTTATGATACATGTAATTCTACTGTTTAGCTATCATAATTTTACATACGTGTATATATATGTATATATATATTTATCATGATGTAATAATGTAGAATAAGGGGTGGAATGTCATGGTTTTGTAATTTTGTAATTTTGCTATCAGTATTCCACATCATAACATCATGTAAAGTATGGATACTTCTATTGAATGTGCAGTCCACAAAAGAAGACTACATATCCCAGAGAACAACAGGGTTAATGATAAGTCACGGGACCAGGACTCTATATAATCTCGTTTCCAGGCTGGAGTGCCCTCCTTCTTCTCTCGAACTTCTCGGAGAGTGGGAAGCGTTCCAGCCGTGTCGCCTAGAGTTCACAGTAGGCCTCTCGGTTTTCGGGGACTCTATCTCTCTGTTTCGTTCGATTTGTTAGCCTCAATTATATTATATTGTGTTATCTTGTATTTCGGTATCATATTTAGTAAAATAAGTTTTTCCTCCTTAGATTGTCGCTGTTTTATCCCACTCCCTTTTTTCCCCTCCTTTCCGGGCCCCGGGGGGGGGGCCCACGGGGTGGCTTCCCCTGTCACGGGCATAGCTAAATCTAAGTAACCCGTGACAATAATATATTTAGTGTATTTTCACACATATACAACATATGCAGTTGCAAACATATATGAACTAATCCCTATGCGCATCTGTTTGCAAGTCCAGGATTAGTTGCAGGGGTTTTAGCAGCCACAGGGTTCACTGTAGGAGCTGAAGTGGCTGTTGGGCTGTTGCAGGAGTTGAAGTGACCTCAGAGTTCATTGCCAGAGCTGGAACCACCACAGGACCTGTGACTATGTTGGAGCAGCCACTGGGCTCATTGGAGGGGTTGGAGCCACCGCAGGGCTGTACTTCCTCCCTTGGGAGGAATTTGTACCATTTTCTTATTACCATACTTGGAACAGCTACAGGACCCGTAGCACGACTAACTGCAGAGCTCATTATGAGGGATGGAGTGACAGTGGATCTGTCCCAGAGATTGGAGCAACTGCAGGACGTGTAGCAAAACCTTGGAGCTGCTGCAGGGTCTGTGCCAGGAGTTGCAGAGGCTGCAGCACTGCCAGCAGATCCAGCTCTCTGGATCTGGCACACTGCAGTCATTTGTGCCTCTTGGGGGTTACCAGTGCCACAGCAGACCTGTCTCCAATATTCCGCCAGTTTCTCGGGATCCTGCAGTTGCTCGGAGATGAAGTTCCAAAGCCCTGGGGGTGCCCACCGATCCAGGCAGCTGCCCAGACCGTCCCACACCCTCTGCCATGCAGAGCCTTCTCACGTTGGGGCAGATCTCTCAGTGATATTCCTGAATAATTGTTTAACCTCAATCATAGATTCATAGAATCACCAAGGTTGGAAAAGGCCTGAAAGATCATCCATTCCAACCGTTCACCTATTACCTATAGCTCCCACTAAACCATGTCCCTCAACACAATATCCAGTACACCCCCGGACTCACAGAGGCGACAATGTAAATTGTGTAATTCCTAATCATATGGACAATATTACTTCCAAAACCCAAAGATGACCACAGAGCTGAATGTGCACAAAACTTCACTTTGTCAGCTGCCAATTTTAACATGGTACAAACTGAGGTCAAACAGCATAGCAAAATAAATACCCTAATCCAGCAACCAAGCACCAAGTAAGGAGCTGTGCAGTGAAGCTTCATGAGAAGACTCAACAAGCTCCACAAACAGGGAAACAATTAGCATCACGGCCTGCACTTTTCCAACTCCCACAAAGCCCTGAGTTATCTCACTCTGGACAGTTGTGCTGTTATCTCTACCCTTGGAGCCTCACATCAGGCACCGAAATGACAGTGGTTGTTGAACCCAACATGTGGCTCAGCAGCACACAGTGCTTGGTGCACTGCCCCATTCCCTTTGGGATGGGGAAGAGAATTGGGAAAAAAAAGTACAGCTTGTGGGTTGTAACAAAGCAATTTACTAAGAGAGATAAAAGGAGAGGAGTAATAGTTATCACTATATATCCGTTGATATGGAATCGTATGTAACAACTGATGCACAAGCACTTGCTCAGCACCACCAGACTGATGCTCAGCTGGGCCCAGAGAAGTCAAGAGACTGAGATGAACCCCCACCCATTTCAATACAATTTCTGCTTGCTGTCAGGTGATAGAGAACGTCCCTTTGGCCACTTTCAGTCAGCTGTCCTCACTCTGTTCCCTCCCAGCTCCATGTGCCCTTTTCTGACCATGGCCTTGGCTCCGTACAACACTGCTTAGCAGCAGCTGTAAACATCAGAGTGTTACCAATGATTTTCTCCTAGAACCAAAACACTGCACCATAGCACGCAGTCTGAAGAAAAAAAATTCATCTGAGCTGTAACTCAGATTCCTGCCTGTCCCCCTCCTCTTGTTCTTCCTGATCAGGAAGCAAGGAACAGAATCTGCTGCTCTTCTTTTTGAAACCTTTCCACCAGTATTCAGGTGGCTCCTCTGCCATCCCCAGGCAGAGCTCAGTGCACTCTCACAGATGGCAGCAGCCTTTCTTCATCTTCATTGCCTAATCGTAATGAAGAGTCTGTACCTACTTTGCTACAGTTCAGAGGTGGGAACCATCCCACCATGTCTCTGTGAGACAAACAAGACCCTAGGCCTGCAAAGGCACAGAGATTTGGAGTTCGCTGAGTGAATGTTTGTGGTCCTCTCATTAGTGTAAGGATTCTTCAGAAAGCATCCCCTTCCAGAAGCATGCTTTGATTTAGCCTGTCTGGGTCTTGCATCTACACTGTGGTACTGATGTTCAGGGCCTTGCTCAGAAGCAGCAGCCTTCATGAAAGGAAATGCTCTGTGGTTTTCTCTTGATTTGTCCCGTTTATTTCCCATGCTACCCGCACTGGTCTACAGGCACTTTAGGGCAGCAGCAGGTTGGGGTTACCCCCAGAGGGTACACAGTAAGATTTAGGACGGGGTATTGGCAACAAGACTTTCTCTGAGGAATCCTCACACAATCCTATAGAACAACTCAGAGGCTTTCCATTCAATCTCCAACAGCAACAACATCCCTCAGCCCTTCTCTGTCACATCCAATTCCCCACCCTTCCCCATTTGGACCTGGTTTAAAGCCCTTTAATCAATCAGTGCAGGAGCATTTCAGATGGGGTCATGGAGGATGCAGACTGCCATTCTTGGGGTGGCCATTTTCCCAGGAGGGCATGGTGGGAGGGCTTGTCCCGTCCAGTTCAACCAACACTTGTATCCACCCAGCAGAAGGCTGTGCCCTCTGTGTCCCACTTGAACTCTGCATGGAGCTTACAGTTGGCAGTGACATGGCTGAGAAGCTCTGGGCATGGACTAATGGACAAGAAAGTAAGGTAGCTTCTTAACTTCCTCCCTTCATACCTTAGCAACTTCCTTGTAATCTCCCCAAGTATCCTGTCCCTTCTTCTGGACGATGGAGATTCTCTTTTTCTTCCTGAGTCTCAACAGTTTTTCCCAGTTCAACTGCACTGGTCGTCTTCCCCTATGGCTCACCTGATGGCATTCAGGGACAGCCTGATCTTGTGCCTTTAAGATTTCCATCTTGAGGAGTGTCCAGGCTTCCTGGACCCCTTTACCCATAAGAGCGACTCCCAAGGGACCCGTGCTACAAGTGTCCTGAACAGGTCAAAGTCCGCCCTCTAGAAGTTCAGGATAGTAGTTTTGCTAGTCACCCTTCTGACATCTCCAAGAATAGAGAATTCTACCTTTTCGTGGCCACTCTGCCCAAGACAGTCCCCAACCTTCTAAACTCCAACCAGTCCTTCACTGTTAGTGAAGAGCTGGTCTAGCAAGGAACCACCCCTGGTAGGCCTTCATACCAGCTGCGTAAGGAAGCTGTCTTGCATACAATCTAGAAACCTCTTGGACTGATTCCTCTGCTCTTTATTATATTCCCAGCATATATCAGGGAAGTTGAAGTCTCCCAAGAGAATGAGTGCTGGCGATCGTGCGACTTCAGTAAGCTGCTCATAGAATGCCTCACCCATCAATTCATCTTGATTAGGCGGTCTATAAGAGACCTTTAGCAAGATGTCACACTTACAGACTTTTCCCCTGATCCTTACAAATATGCACTCAGCTCGATGGTTCTGAAGCCCACGTTCTTCAACATCAAAACTCTCTTTAATATAAAGGGCCACACCACCACCCTTCCTTCCTCCTCTATCCCTTCTGAAGAGCTTGTAACCATCCATCACAGCACTCCAGTCATGGCAGTGGTTCCACCATGGGTCAGTAATAGCAACTAGGTCATGGTTTGTCTGATGCACATTTGCTTCCAGCTCCTCCTGCTTGTTGACCGAGCTGCGTGCGTTGGTGTAGACGCACTTCAGCTGAGGCATCTGCCTCTCTCCCAGCTCAAGAAGCGTTCCCCTAGGCTCATCTCTGGTGAGCCTTGTTTCGTCCCCTCCCCCATCGTAGCTAGTTTAAAGCTCTTTCGATAAGCCCCACTACCTTCTCTGCTAGGATTCATTTCCCCCTTTGAGACAGTTGGGTTCCTTTCATGGATAACAGACCACAGGCCAAGTAAACTGTCCTGTGATCAAAGAACTCAAAGTTTCTGGCTCAGTATCAACCTCTGAGACAATTGTCACTTGCTTTGCTTTCCAAGCCTGCTCCATGTCCCTCACTGCCCCTGAAGGTATAGAACAAAAAAATCACTTGATCTCCCACTTTGTGAACTAAATGGCCTAAATTCCTGAAATCTCTTTTTATAGTTTGTAGTCTTATCTAAGAAATTTCATCACTGCCCACCTAAACTATGAGAAGTGGAAAATAATCAGTGCACCTAACCAGCATGGGGAGTTTCCTTGTTATGTCCCTGACCTGAAGCCAAGAAGGCAGCAGACTTCCTGACAACTCGGGTCCAGTCTGCAAATGGGGCCCTCTATTCCTCTGAGAAGGGAGTCACCCACCACGGCCACCCTTCTTTCTTTCATGGCAGAGGAAGTCAGAAGGCTTGGTAGTGACTGCCTTGCATTAGGCTCTCTCCTAGGCAGATCCTCCATTGCCTCCCCATTCTTATCTCCTTCAGATTTCAGAGTGTCAAACCTGTTGCTTAGATGGATCAGGGGTAGAGGGCTAGGCAGGCATGGGGGGGCTCCTGTGATGTTGAGTTGGGACTCTCTTCCAACCCTCCTCATCAGTCAGGTCTGTCCGACTGTGACAGGGCACGGAGTCAACCACTTTTCTGGGGGTATCTGCCTGGCAGCCTTCCCTCGGGGATGCCAGCAAGTCACTCCACCAGCCCATCTCCCGATCACACACCCTGATGGTAAATTGTGAGTAAAACCTTGAGTAAAGTGAGAGTTCACCTAGAGAAAAGTATGAGTAGAAACCTGGATTGACGTGAGGGTAAACCCAGAGAAAAACCAGGATCCCATCCATCATCATGCTCAGCCTCTAAGGGGAACATTTTCCAGTGTTGCTGTGTAAAAATATAGGTTCCTCACATCTAACCTATGTCTCCCCTTTTTAATTTAAATCCGTTTCTATTTGTCCTGTTATCATCAGACCATCCCATCCTTATTCTAGTGTTAGGCATCTCATCCTCAGATGGAAACCCTGGGGCTGAATTGGGATCAGATTTTCAAAGAACCACGGGAGTTGCAAGTTCACCTAGCTGAGTTCAGATGTGCACAGTGAGGTGTCTGTGTGTGAGTCCCTCATCTGAATCCTTGGTTTTTATTCCACAGTGACTGCACTGCTCGTACACAGACTCTCAGTGATGCCCAAGGTGCCTTGGGTGATCCTAATTTTGTGCTAGTGCTTGTAAACTGTGACGGAAAATCTATGAGATAGACACCTCCTTCTGGAGCATCAGCTGAGGGCCAGAAGGGAGGTATTCTTGGCCATCCTAAATACCACCTCAGTCGCGTGCTTAGGGCACCCAGTGTGTCTTTTGCACCTGTCCCCATGGAGTATGTAGTGATATTCAGCTTATCAAAAGGATGAGCTCAGAACAGAAGAGGCAGATCTTCCTCTCTGCTCCATCTGTGGCATAGTCTGGATTTCAAGGCATTGCAAAGCTATGGCACATCTACATTCTTGCACTGATGACAATTTAGTATGCTCTGGGCTCGCATTTCAATGGCATCTAATAAATCTAGGGTCATACCTGGTGACAGGAAGCTGGCAAATGTTGTCTTATCGTAAGGAAGAGCAAGAAAGATTACAAGGGGAACTATGGACCTCTCAGTCTCACACCAGTGCTTGATAAAATTATGGAGAAAATGATGGTGGGAGTTATGGAAAAACACCTGAAGTACAATTCTGTGACTGTTCACAGACAACACAGTATTCTGAGGGGATGGTCCTATTTAATTTCAAGTCTTTTTATGACACCTTTATCCATTGAGCTAAACAAGGGAAGGCAGTTGATGCAATCCTTGAGGATTTCAGTAGAGCTTTTGATACTATTTCTTCAGCACCCTTCTGGACAGAAATTCCTGCATACAGCTAGACAGAAACAGAACGTGGTGTGTTGTAATACAAGAAGAATTTTACAGAGCAGCAGCCATGGATTGAGATAAGGAGTTCACAGAGCAGCAGCTGCGGAGCAGGATAAACAGCATGAGAACAAAGGACATCTCTAGGAAAAGAATGAATGGCTCGTGGCTTTGAAGGGGGGTTATAGGGTTGTTATTGCAGTAGCTTTCCTCCAATTAGCGTGTGTGATTTTTGGACGCCCTTGTCTATCTCCTATAAAAGCATGGCTTTTCGAGCAATAAATTGATGCAGCTATACGTAACCATATTGGTGTTTGTCTGTTTGTCCCAGCACGCTGACATTTTGCCTTTCAGGTTCACCAGCAGTGGTGGGTGAGCAGTTGGCCAGCAGTTCTGTCCCAAAGAATTATAGTCAGTGGGTTCCATTGGGCTGGTAGATGGTCACTGTCAGAGTTCCCCAGGGTTCCATTTTAGGGCCAGTTTCCTTTCATGTTTATGCAGATGACTTGAATGCAGGACTAGAAGATGTTCTGAGCAAGTTTGCTGATGAGACCAGATGAGGAGGTGCTGTTGCCTCCACTGAGGTTGGAGAGGACTTGCAGAAAGATGTGGACAAGTAAGAGAAGTGGGTACCAGTTGGTACTAATCACCAAATGCCTAAAATATAACAAGTGCCTGATTGTGTATCTGGGTATGGGCAACACTCGACATACACACTGGACTGGATATGGGACACATAAGAGAGGTCTGACTGAAAAGGATTGGGGGTCCTGTACAACATCAAATTGAACGTGATTCAGCAGTGTGCCCAGGCTGCCAGGAAGGCCAACGGTACCCTGGAGTGCATAAAGCAATTTATTGCCAGCTGGGTGAGGGAAAAGGTTGACCCTCTTTGCTCTGCATTGCTACAGCCTCACCTGGAGCACTGGGTGCACTTCTGGTCACCGCATAACATAAAGGACATAAAACTATGGGAGAGTGTGCTCTGGAGGGCATTGGAACTGAGAGATGTGAAGTTCAGAGTTTCACTGGGACTGACTGCTTGTTCAGACGGGGCCCTTCTCACATCCTACATCCTGCAATGAGACACAGGGCACATGTGGGACATGAACTTGACAGTATCCTTGCACAAAATGCAGAGCCTGGGATCTTGCATTCCCATGTCATTCATTTAACATCATATAGACTTCCAACTCACTGCCCCAGGAAGTGCCTTGAGCCAACATGAGAGACAGGATCTCCCTACTTCTGGTCTTGCAATCAGGGCTTGACCTGTCTGCTTCGTAAGGCAAAGGAGAGGTTTCTTAGCATGCCAGTGCCTTTGCCTGCCTGTAGTCATGGCTCTAACTAGTGCTTTGGGAAGCTTACTTGGTAATGGCCCTCAGTGGGCCCATTAGTACTCCAAGAAACTTCACCATTAGTTCTGACTTTGTCTTGTTAAACACTTTGTACAAACTTCTCTCTGCACTGGAGGTTGATGGACTCAGCAGCAAATGTGCCCTGGGACCATTCTAACCTAAAGAGCATCTTGTGCCTTGTGCCTTCCTGTTATCTATTTCAGGTTATCAGAACTTATTCAGCAAAATGGAGAGATATCTGGAGAGAGCTTAAAGTGAAAGAATCCAGCAGACATTTACTGTTTATTTGTTTATAGTTTTGTTTAAATAAGGTATGAATGCAGCACTGTAAAACTACTTGTGAACATCTGAGCTGAACCAGAGGAATCCCAGCTCCTTTGTTTCTGTGGGGAGCTGCATCCCATTTCAGCCCCAGGATTTCTAACGGGGGATGAGTTACCTGCACTGTCTTCTCTGGATCACTGCCCTGCACAAGGGAAGTCCAACCTTCCTTACCCTTGTTTGGGTGCAATTTTTGATTCATCAAACACTCTCTAGTAGGATTCATCTCATGTTAAAAATTTACTGGTGGATAATGGAGCAGGTTTCAAAGAACAGTTATGATACTGCTGCCTTTCAGGAGCTGATGGCCATGATGACACAGGGACATCTAAGGGGAGATGAGTGGGAAGGATAAAAATGACATCATCTGCTGCTCAGCTGGGCCACGGTCCTGGGACACAGGGAGCTCATAAAAGTAGATGGTGCTGCAGAGAGACAGCTGTGCCCAGGAGCAGCTCTTGTGCACAGCACAGCCTGCAGCTGACAGAAACAGAAGAGAGAATATGGAGAGAGCTTACAGCATGTGTGCGGTGTGAGTGGGCTGTGAGATCACTGCAGGAATATTGCTCACAGACCATGACACAGTAAGACCCTTGCAGTAGGTAATGCAGCTGCTATTCATAGAGGGTTAACTAAATCTGGGACATCCCATAGAAGACATGGCTGCAAGCAGTGCATGTTTCTTTACTGTGGAAAAAGACTTCGGCTCCAGCTGAGAGCACAGCCCTGAGGGCTGTGTGTCCCAGCATGACTTCAGGCTGTGCAGCCGGGGCTGCAGGCGGGTGCCCAGGGCTGTCCTGCAGAGCAGGGTCCCTGCTGTGCCCCAGGGGCTGTGTGCCGGGTATGGGACTCTGCCGCCTGCCAGGCTCAGCACTCAGCCTGCCCGGGGAGCTGCCCAGGGTGCTGCGGGGAGACGTGTGGAAGGTAGGAACCCCCTGGCAGGGCTTGTGCTGCCACAGCTGCTGCCTGGGGCAGGGGATCACAGCTACACTGCACAACAGTATGTTTCTGAGGTTGCTTTGCCAGAGGAGAGCCAAGGCAGGGGGTTTGAATTTCCTGTTCTGGGGGAACACAGAAAGGATTGGAGGCAGAAATGTAAAAGGGGCTGTCACAGCTCTGAGAATTTTTCTTCACTCAATTGCTTGTTTTGAGAACAGTCACACATGATGTGCTCTCAGTCTCCCATTTCCTGAAGGATGGAACCAACAGAAAATATCCTCATTTTCAGTAGAAATGAATAATTCACTTAACCTGCAAACAGGCAGTTTTTTAGAATTCACACTGAATGGCACAGAGGCTGTTTTTGGGGCTCTAAGAGCAGTTGGGTTAAAGATATGAGACATGAAACACATGAAAATATCCAGGGAGGCGGAATAAGAAAAGAAGAGGAAGGTTAGAGCTCCATATGCTGCTTCTACTTAAGGAATGCTGATCTACATGAAATTAAATGCAAGTAATGGTGCTAAATGTACACTGTTGTAGGAGAATGAAAATATTTTGTATTATAGTAGGAGGAGTGTGTCTGAGAATGGTCTGGACTTGTCATTATCTTCTGCACTCTGAACAGGACTCCAAGCCCAGGAACAACAGCAGATGTCCAACAGCAGCTCCATCAGCGAGTTCCTCCTGCTGCCATTGGCAGACACGCGGCAGCTGCAGCTCCTGCACTTCTGGCTCTTCCTGGGCATCTACCTGGCTGCCCTCCTGGGCAACGGCCTCATCAGCACAGCCGTAGCCTGCGACCGCCGCCTGCACACCCCCATGTACTTCTTCCTCCTCAACCTGGCCCTCCTCGACCTGGGCTGCATCTCCACCACTCTCCCCAAAGCCATGGCCAACGCCCTCTCGGACACCAGGACCATCTCCTACACAGGATGTGCTACACAGCTCTTTTTCTTTCTCTTCTTCATCTCAGCAGAGTATTCCCTTCTCACCATCATGTCCTATGACCGCTACGTTGCCATCTGCAAGCCCCTGCACTACGGGACCTTGATGGACAGCAGAGCTTGTGCCACCATGGCAGCAGCTGCCTGGGGCACTGGGGTTCTCAATTCCCTGCTGCACACTGCCAGTACGTTTTCACTGCCTCTCTGCAAAGGCAATGTTGTGAACCAGATTTTCTGTGAAATCCCCCAGATCCTCAAGCTCTCCTGCTCGGCCTCCTACCTCAGGGAAATTGTGCTTCTCATTTTTAGTGTCAGTTTAGCCTTTGGGTGTTTTGTTTTCATCGTTGTGTCGTATGTGCAGATCTTCATGGCTGTGCTGAGGATGCCCTCTGAGCAGGGACGGCACAAAGCCTTCTCCACGTGCCTCCCTCACCTGGCCGTGGTCTCCCTCTTTCTCAGCACTGGCATTTTTGCCAACCTGAAGCCCCCATCCATTTCCTCCCCACTCCTGGATCTGACAGTGGCACTTTTGTATGCAGTGGTTCCTCCAACACTGAACCCTACTATCTACAGCATGAGGAACAGAGAGATCAAGCATGCTCTCAGGAAGATGTTGCAATATGCACTATTCCAGCTTTGATGAAGTGCACATCTTCCTCACACAACACCCAGTGATGGTTCTTCATGTTTTATTCTTTTTGGGGTTTTTTTGATTTTTTGTAATACTGTAATCTGCAAATAAGTTGCGATTTATTTCACTATTTCTTTCCTACCTAATTTCCATTTTCTTACTCCAGGAGCTCAGGTAAACATGGAACCATATTGCCTGAATATGTTAAGAGATAAATAAAAAGCTTTAATAATAGACTTTTCCTTAGCTCTTCTCTCTTTTTACCTTGTCTGTCTCATGAGGAGGTACAGCCACAGACAGCAGCACAACGTGCTGTTTTCAGTCCTGCTCTATTTACACTGCCTCAGTGCTCTCAAGCCCTCTCATTTGTGCAGGCCTGAAGGTCTTGTGTTTCTCACAACAGTCCTGTTGTCTCTACAGCAGCACTCCGGCACAGCAGTCAGTAGCCAGCAATATGATCAGCTGTGTCATGGAGTTATCTAGATCAGTCTGTAACCATGACAGGGGGGGCAGTAGACCTGTGGTCCACCTGGGCCCAAACAAATGGTATGGGGTAAGGAGATGGGAGCTGGGCTCAAGGAAACAATCATAGCAGCGGCAACGACCTAAGGAGGAAAACTTTTTTTACTAACTGTGATACGTGGAATACCAATAGGAAAAATCACAAAACCATGACATTCCACCCTTAATTGTACATCACTATATCATGCTTAGAAAACATTTCTATACAGAAAGAAACAATAATTAAAATGCACAACACACTTGTCTGTATACATATATATACATGGAATTACTGTCTGCACTTCCCCAACACCACATTCCCTTGTGGTACACATTGAACATCCCCATTTTCTGCATCACCCACCAAGTGCACCCTGGGTAAAAATGGTTCTAAGGAGAGCTTTGCCCTTTCCAGAGTCTGGAAGGACCCGAACAGCTTTTCCCAACATGTTCTTTACATGCACTGCAGGGACCTTACCTCCCTCAACAGCATGTGGGGAGCTGGATTGGGTAGCACCATCTCTACTGACCGATCCACTTGTGTTAACTAGCCACATTCTTAATTCTTAAATATTCAGCCTCCCTTTGCTTTCAATATGTTTTTTTAACAACCCATTGTAGCATTCAATCTTACCAGAGGCTAGTGCGTGATAGGGTACATGATAAATCCACTCAATGCCATGTTCTCTGGCCAAGGTATCCAGAAATGAATTTTTGAAATGAGTCTCATTATCAAACTGAATTCTTTCTGGGGTTGCCATGTCACCACAGGATTTGCCTCTCTAGACCCAGGATGGTGTTTTGGATGGTAGCATGGGGTACTGCGTACGTTTCGAGCCACCCAGTGGTTGCCTCCACTGTGGTAAGCACGTAACACTTACCATTGTGAGATCGTGGCAAGGTGATATAATCAACCTGCCATACCTCCCCATATCTAAACTTCTGCCATCTCCCTTCCCCCCAGAGAGGTTTCATCCTCTTGGCTTGTTTAATTATGGCACATGATTCACAGTCATGAATAATCAGTGCAATAGCGTCCATAGTTAAGTCCACCCCTCGGTCTCTGCCCCACTTATATGTCCCTTCTCTTCCTTGATGGCCCGAGGTCTCATGGGTCTCATCGAGCTAGAAATAGCTCTCCCATGTTCTGCCAGTCCAAGTCTATTTGAGCCACCTCAATTCTGGCGTATCAATCTACCTGATTGTTATTCTGCTGTTCTTCAGTAGCCCGACACTTGGGTGCATGGGCATCTTCATGATGCACATTTATAACCATATTCTTTGTTCAGGCAGCATTGTCCTTCCATAATTCAGTAGCCCAAATATGTTTACCCCTCCGCTGCCAGTTATTTTGTTCCCACTGCTGTAACCACCCCCATAACACATTTGCGAACATACATGAATTAGTATAAATATAAAGCATTGGCCACCTCTCCTATACAGCAACATCTAAGGCCAGCTGGACAGCCTTTACCTCTGCAAACTGACTTGATTCTCCCTTACCTTCAGTGGCTTCTGCAACCTGTCATGTGGAGCTCAATACAACAGCTTTCCATTTGCAAATCTTCCCTACAATACGACATGATCCATCGGTGAACAGGGCATATTTCTTTTCATTTTCTGGTACTTCATTGTATGGTGGGGCTTCTTTAGCACATGACACCTCTTCTGCTGGTGATGTGCTTAATTTTTTGCCTTCAGGTCACTCCATGATCATCTCTAAGATTCCTGGATGACTGAGGTTCTCTATCCACGCTCGTTGTGTAATCAGAACAATCCACTTGTTCCGAATGGCATCAGTAGCATGATGGGTGAAGGGAACCTTTCCTTTGGACATCCAGTTCAGCTCCGGCAGTCCAGGTGCCAAAAGGAGCTGCATCTCAGTACCGACTATTTCAGAAGCAGCCCAAACCCCCTCATAAGCAGCTAAGATCTCCTTCTCAGTTGGAGTGTTGCCCTCCTTGGATCCCATGTACGCTCAGCTCCAAAATCCCAGGGGTCAGCCTCAGGTCTCACCTGAGGCTCTTTGCCACAAACTCCAAGTGGGGCCTTTCTCACCAGCAGCAGTGTAGAGGATGTTCTTTACATCCCGTCCAGTCCATACTGGCCCCAGGGCTACAGCACGGGCTATCTCTTGTTTAATCCGCTCAAAAGCCTGCTGCTGCTCAGGGCCCCATGCAAAATCATTCTTCTTCTGCGTCACCTGATAAAGGGCCTTACAATGAGGCTGTAGTTTGGAATGTGCATCCTCCAAAAGCCCACTGCACCCAGGAAAGATTGTGTCTCTTTCTTGCTAGTCAGTGGAGACATGGCAGTGATTTTGTCGATCACATCTGTTGGGATGTTACAACGTCCATCCTGCCACTTTATACCTAAGAACTGAATTTCCTGGGCAGGCCCCTTCAATTTGCTTCGCTTAACAGCAAAAACAGCTTGTAGAAGAATCCGGATTATCTGCTCTCCTTTTGTGAAAACCTCTTCTGCTGTATCACCCCACACAACAATGTCATCAATGTACTGCAGGTGTTCAGGAGCACCACCCTGTTCCAGTACAGTTTGGACCAACCCATGGCAAATGGTTGGGCTGTGTTTCCACCCCTGGGGCAAACGGTTCCAAGTATACTGAATGCCCCTCCAGGTGAAGGCAAACTGTGGCCTACATTCTGAGGCCAAAGGAATAGAGAAGAAGGCATTGGCAATGTCAGTGGTGGCATACCATTTGGCTGCTTTTGACTCCAGCTCGTACTGGAGTTCCAACATGTCCAGCACAGCAGCGCTCAATGGGGGTGTGACCTCATTCATACCACGGTAGTCTACTGTCAGCCTACATTCCCCACTGGCTTTATGCACTGGCCATATGGGCTGTTAAAAGGTGAGTGCGTTTTACTGATCACTCCCTGATTCTCCAACTGGCGAATCAAATCATGAGTGGGGAGCAAGGAATCCCTGTTGGTGCGATACTGCCGTCTGTGCACTGTCTTTGTAGCAACTGGTACATGCTTTTCTTTTACTCGTAGCAGCCCCACAAGAGACGGGTCCTCTGACAGGCCAGACAAAACAGACAGCTGCTTAATGTTGTTCATATATACAGCAGCTATTGCAAAGGCCCCGTAGGATCCTTGAAATGACCCTTTCTGAGCTAATCAATACCAAGTATGATTAGACCCTCCAGGCCAGTCACAATAGGATGTTTTTGCCAGTCTTTGCCAGTGAGGCTTATTTCAGCCTCCAGCACAGTCAATTCTCGAGAGCTCCCAGTCACTCCAGAAGTATGGATTGATTCTGTCCCTTCATGACTGGAGGGCATTAGGGTGCACTGTGCACCAGTATCCACCAGCACCTTATATTCCTGTGGTTCTGATGTGCCAGGCCATCGAATCCACACAGTCCATTAAACACTATTATCCCTTCCACTCCCTTTACTGAGGGCAGGGCCCCTCTATTGGTTACCTGTGATAACTGGAGCAGCCGTACTGGTGGTTGGACTGTTTTGTAGTTCCCTCACCCATGCTTGCAGTACATGAGTGGGCTGATCATGTCACTTCCTCATGTCTTCTCTGTGGTCACATAGGTAACACCACAAGAAAACACCTGGTGCATTCTTCATGTTGTTCCTTGCTTGAGCTGGAAAGCACATGTGTCTAATAGCTGAGATTTCTGATGATACAGTCGAGGAGTAGGGTTCATCACCTTTAATAAACTGGACTAATTTGATCAGCTCCTTCATGAGAACTGGTGACCCGTACGGTGATTGACCTTCATCAGTTGTTTCTGATACTACTACGGGATCATCATGATTAATGCACTGAGACACTCGCTCTTCATCTTGATTCAGTTTGTTTGTTACTTCTGAGATGGCTGAAATGGAGCCGTGAGTTGGAGGTAACTGCTGTTCAAAGTTTTGCAGTGTAAGAACCAATTAGAAAACGAGGGGTCTTCCATCTTGTTCCATGTTCCTTTGAAATGTTGCTGCTAAAGTAATGGTGTAACTTTCTGGTGATGTTTTGGTGAGTTTCTGCCATATGTCGTCTTCACTCTCTCAGGATCATGTTCTTGGCAAAGGTAGCTAGGATGAAAATCAGGGTTATGAAACATTTCCACCACTGCTATTTCCCTCAAGTACTGGATGCCTTTTTCAATTGTATCCCACTTTTTCATCAGAGGCTTCAGATTGTCTTTGAAGGGAAGCTTTGCCCTCACAGCCAGTAACATTTGCTCCCAGATGGTGGCAGCACCATCCATACATCTGTTCATCCCTCTGTCAATAGTTGGGTCTCTGGAAATGCCTCCTAGTTGACGAGCTTTGTTACCATCTAGAAACAAGCTACCGGCCCCACTGCCCCAACAGTGAAGCAACCCGGTAACAAGAGATTCATTCTGGCACCATGTGAACTCCTTTCTTATGCCTTGGATATCAGACATCTTCAGGGGTCAACAAACAGAGACTTCTAGAGTCTCTGTTTCAGAGACTGTCAGCCTACATTCCCCACTGGCTTTATGCACTGAGACAGTTATGTTCAGAGACAAACTAGAGATTTCCACCTCATCACTCTCTTCTTCGTACCTCTTAACTTTTCCTTTTACCTTTCGCAGTGCTGATCCAGACCCATCACCTGTATCTTCTGCTGCCTCCTCCTCCACTTCTTTTTTCCGTTCTAGATGTGAGGGCACCCATTTCCATTTCTTGCCTTCCACAGAGGCAACTGATATTGTTGCTGGTGCCTCCTGTGACTGATCAGAATTGACTTGGGGATTTCCTTTTTTGGCTTGAACCTCAGCTTGGAAACTCTCTCTTTCCAGAATAGTGTTATATAGAGCACAGTAAGCACAAGCCAAGCCCCAAATAAGTCATATTCCCTTAGGCCTATCTAGGCTACACCATCCCTGACTCAAATACTGGCTTAGTTTCTCGGGATCATACAGGTGTTCTAGAGTGAAATCCCATGATATTGCGGGACCCAACATGTTGGCAAACATGTGAACCTGAAGGCAAAAGGACAGAGCGCTGGGACAAACAGCCACACACCAATATGGTTAAATATAGTTGTGTTCATTTATTGCTTGAAAAGCCATACTTTTATAGCACACAGACTAGGGAGTTCAAAAATCACACACATTAACTAGAGGAAAGCTACTGCAATAACAAACCTAAACACTCCTTCAAAGCCAACAGCCATTCTTTCTTTTGCTAGAGGTGTCCTTAGTTCTCATGCTGTTTATCCTGCTCCGCAGCTGCTGCTCTGTACAGTGTTTATCTTGATCCATGGCTGCTGCTCTGTAAATTTCTTCTTGAATTACAACAGAATAGCAGTTCCCTAAGGTCTTCAGCATACCCCCAGCCAGCTGGTAAATGCAGCCGAAGACCTTCAAGAAAGCCGTGTCCTGGTAGTGTCAGTGCTTGACAAAAAAATTTGAGTCCCACAATGGGTCTCTAACCTGTGTGACACCTTCTGAACACCAGTACCACGGTGCAGATGCAAAGCCCAGCCAGGCTAAATCAAAACATGCTTCTGGAAGGTATGCTTTCTGAAGTCTTTACACTAATGAGAGGACCACAAACATTCACTCAGTGAGCTTGCAATCTCTTTGCCTTTGCAGGCCTATGGTCTTGTTTGTCTCACAGAGACATGGTGGGATGGTTCCCTCCTCTGAACTGTAAGTGTAGCAGGCACAGATTCTTTATGACGGATGGGCAAGGAAGGTGAGGAAAGGCTGCTGCCCTCTGTGAGTGTGCACTGAGCTCTGTCTGGGGATGGCAGAGGAGCCAGCTGAGAATTGATGGAAAGGGCTCAGAGAGGAGAGCGGCAGATTCTGTTCCTTGCTTCCTGATCAGGAAGAACAAGAGGAGGAGGACAAGCAGGTATCTGAGTTACAGCTGGGATGGAATTGTTTTCTTCAGACTGTCTGCTCTGGTGCAGTGTTTTGGTTCTGCAAGAAAAAAACTGATAACACTGTGGTGTTTACAGCTGCTGCTAAGCAGTGTTGTAGAGAGCTAAGGCCATGGTCAATGGAGGGTACATAGAGCTGGGAGGGAATGGAGTGCAGACGGCTGACTGGAAGTGGTCAAAGGGACATTCCGTGCAAACTGACAGCAAGCAGGAGTACTGAAAGGATGGGAGTTCATCTCACTCTCTTCTGCTGCCCAGAGACCAGCTTGGAATCTTTCTGGTGGTGCTGAGCAAGTGCTTGTGCATCAGCTGTTATATACCATCCCATATATCTGGATATATAGTGATAACTATTACACGTCTCCTTTCATCACGCTTAGTAAATAGCATCATTTCATGAGTTGTACTTTTTTTTTTTTTTTTTCCCCCAGTTCCCTTCCCCATCCCACTGGGAATGGGGCAGTGCACAAAGCACTGTTTGCTGCTCCATCCACCATCATATTTTTGGTGCCCGATGTGAAGCTCCAGGACTTGACATAACAGTACATCTATGCAGAGCGAGATAACGCAGAGCTTTGTGGGAGCTGTAGAATTGCTGGCCATGATGCTGTTTGTTTCCCTATTTGTGGAGCTCATTCAGCCTTGCACAGGCATTACACAGGCATTGCACAGCTCGTTCCTTGCAGCTTCTTTTCCCTGCTTCAGTGTTTGCCAACTCTTGGGGCTGGATTAGGATATTTATTTTGCTATGTTGTTTGACTTTGGTTTATATCATGATAAAATTGGCAGCTGAGAAGATGAAGTTTTGCACACATTCATCTCTGAGGTCATCTTTGAGTTACGGAAGTAACACTGTCGATAAGGTTAGTAATTAGACCCTTTACTATGAGTCCTCAGGGAGTCTGGCTACGGAGGAGAGAAGGGAGGACACTTTCCAGTAGTCCCCCTGACTCGCTCTCACTTCTTTATATCCTGGAGATCGAGAGCTAGTTCCAACAGCTCCAGAGGATTTTGACAGTGCCAGCAAGGAGATCAGCTGTGAAACAGTCGTTCATATTGCCAGCAACTGATTGCAGCCCCGGAGTGCTGCTCCTGTTGTAGAGACAACAGGACTGTCATGAGACCCACCAGACCTTCAGGCCTGAACAAATGAGAGGACATGAGACCAATGTAGCAGTGTAACGAGAGCAGGAATGAAAAGAGCAGGTTGTGCGGCTGTCCATGGCTGTACCTCCCCCAGGTCCAGACAAAGTAAGAAGAGAGAAGAGCTAAGGAGAAGTCTGTTTTGAAAGCATTTTAGGTATATTTTAACCTATTCAGGGAATCTGGATCCATGTTTACATGAGCTCTTAAATTGAGAAAATGGAAATTAGGTAGGAAAGAAGTGAAATAAATTTTTATTGATATGTTCAGTAGCATATTTCTGGGGGTTGCCATATTACACACAATCAAAGAATCTAAAACACATAAAACATAAAGAACCATCTCTGGGAATCCTGTGAGGAAAACATGCATTTCATCAAAGCTGGAATAGTGCTTATTGCAACACCTTCCTGAGAGCGTGCTTGATCTCCCTGTTCCTCATGCTGTAGATAACAGGGTTCAGTGTTGGAGGAACCACTGCGTACAGAAGTGCAACTGTCAGATCCAGGAGTGGGGAGGAAATGTATGGGGGCTTCAGGTAGGCAAAAGCAGCAGTGCTGACAAATAGGGAGACCACGGCCAGGTGAGGGAGACACGTGGAGAAGGCTTTGTGTCGTCCCTGCTCAGAGGGCATCCTCAGCACAGCCAGGAAGATCTGCACATACGACACAACGATGAAAAAAAAACACCCAAAGGCTAAACTGGAACCAAAAAAGAGAAGCACAATTTCCCTGAGATTTGATTCTGAGCAGGAGAGCTTGAGGATCTGGGGGATTTCACAGAAAAACTGGTTGACAACATTGCCTTGGCAGAGAGGCAGTGAAAACGTACTGGCAGTGTGCAGCAGGGAATAGAGAACCCCAGCGCCCCAGGCAGCTGCTGCCATGGTGGCACAAGCTCTGCTGTCCATCAAGGTCCCGTAGTGCAGGGGCTTGCAGATGGCAACGTAGCGGTCATAGGACATGATGGTGAGAAGGGAATACTCTGCTGAGATGAAGAAGGTAAAGAAAAAGAGCTGTGCAGCACATCCTGTGTAGGAGATGGCCCTGGTGTCCCAGAGTGCATTGGCCATGGCTTTGGGGAGAGTGGTGGAGATGCAGCCCAGGTCGAGGAGGGCCAGGTTGAGGAGGAAGAAGTACATGGGGGTGTGCAGGCGGCGGTCGCAGGCTACGGCTGTGCTGATGAGGCCGTTGCCCAGGAGGGCAGCCAGGTAGATGCCCAGGAAGAGCCAGAAGTGCAGGAGCTGCAGCTGCCGCGTGTCTGCCAACGGCAGCAGGAGGAACTCACTGATGGAGCTGCTGTTGGGCATCTGCTGTTGTTCATGGTCTTGGAGTCCTGTTCAGAGTGCAGAAGATAATGACAAGTCATGACCATTCTCAGAGACACTCCTCCTACTATACTTTGAAAATATTTTCATTCTCCTATGACAATATTCATTTGGCAACACTAATTGAATTTAACTTCATTAAGTTCATCATTCTATAAGCAGAAGAAGCACATGGAGCTTTAACCTTCCTTTCATCTTCTAATTTTATTCCATTTCCCTGGACTTTTTTATCTGTTTTGTGTGTCATATCTTTACACTCACTGCTGTTAAAATCTTCAGTCCCAGCCTTTGTGCCCTTCACTTTCTGTTCAGGAAAACATGCCTATTTGCAATATAAGTGCATTATTCTTGTCAACAAAATTGATAATTTCAAATAGTTCAACGCTTGGAAAGGTTCATTTTTGTGAAAGGAGAGGCTGAAAACAGTTCACGTGTGACACTGCACATAACAAGCAATTGACTGAAGAAGAACTGGGAGTCTCAGAGCTGTGTTCAAATTTGACAGACTCTTAGATTTCTGCCACCAATCCTTGCACCTTCCGTCCAAACAAGAAATAGAAAATTGCTACCTTGGGTCTCCCCTTGCAAAGTACCCTCAGAAACATTCTGTTGTGCAGTGGAGTTGTGATCCCCCTGCCCCAGGTATCAGCTTTGGCAGCACAAGCCCTGCTGGGGGGCTCCTTTCCCCCACAAATCTGCCCCGCAGTGCCCTGGGCAGCTCCCCGGGCAGGCTGAGTGCTGAGCCTGGCAGGCAGCAGAGTCCCATACCCGGCACACAGCCCCTGGGGCACAGCAGGGACACTGCTCTGCAGGACAGCCCTGGGCACCTGCCTTCAACCCCAGCAACACAGCCTGCAGCCGTGCTGGGACACGCAGCCCTCAGGGCTGTGCTCAGACCTTGCAGTACAGAAGCCCTCAGGTGGAGCAGAAGGCTTTTAACATATTAAAGAAACATGTGGTGCTTGCAGCCAGATTTGCTATGGGGTGTCCCAGATTGTTAGCCCTCTATGAAAAGCAGCTCATGGTCTGCAGAGAGACTTACCGCGTCGTGGTCTGTGAGCAATGCTCCTGCAGCAAGCTCACAGCCCACGCACATTTCACACATCCTGTAAGCTCTCTCCAATTTCTCTCCTCTCCTTCTGTCACCTGCAGGCTGTGCTGTGTACAAGAGCTGCTCCTGGGCACAGCTGTCTCTCTGCAGCTCTGCCCACCTTTATGATCTCCCTGTGTCCCAGGTGCCCGGACAAGAAAGCAGCAGATGATGTCATCTTTATCCTTCCCACTCATCTCCCCTGAGATGTCCCTGTGTCCTCATGGCCAACAGCTCCTGAAAGACAACAGCCTCATGACTGTGCTTTGAAATCCACTCAATTAACATGTCCAGTGGTCAGTGACTGAGAGGAGACATATAACTAGTACTATCAGAGTTCATTTGATGAATCACAAAGGGCACCCAGACAAGGATGGGGAGGTTTGGACTTTCCCTGTGCAGGATAGTGATACAGCTGAGGCAGTGCAGGAGTCTCATCCCTTGACAGAAATCCTGGAGCTGAAATAGGATTCAGCTTTCCACAGAACCACAGTATCATTGGGATTCCTTTGGTTGTGTTCAGAAGAGCACAAGGAGTTGCCTGCATGTGAGCTCCTGCTCTGAGTCCTCGGTCCTTCAGCGGGGAGGCAGTTGCTTACACAGACACTGGGTGATGCCCAAGTGCCTGGGCTGCTCCTGATGTGTGCCAGTGCTTGTAAACCGTGTGGGAAGTCCCTGTTCTCTGCTGGATCTCATACTCTCCGGCAATGACAGTCTGGTGGGAACTGTGAAGGTCAAAGAGGCATCAGGCCAAGTGCAAGATGCAAATGGATCTCTTTCTATTTATTTATTTATTTATCTATTTATTTATTTATTTATTTATTTATCTATTTATTTATTTATTTATTTTTATTTAGGCCGTAAGCTTAAAAGATGTTCATTAATGTCAGTCAAACTGAGACAAAAAATTGAAAACAGATATCAAAATCTATGAAAATGTGTTAACCGTTCTCAACATGAGAAATTCTCATGAGTCTTGTTTAATTTTAAGTTGTACATATGAATCTCTGGTGTGATATGATGACTTTTTCTTTTTTTTAGTTCTTTTTCTGAAACTATGATGTTTTCCACAACTGCGTTTGCTGGACACAAATGCCTTCAGGTTCAGGGACACAGACAGTGGTGCCAGTGCCAATGCCCTGTTACGAAATCCTGGCGTCGCCATTGCTCTTCCCTGCAGCCTATTTGATGTCCCTCATCCTCCAGATGTCTTCAGCTCTCCTAAATAAATGGCTGTCGTTAAGGGCATGTTTACAGCAGGCCACTTAGACACATGCTCCTGCCACAGCCTGCCAGATTTCCCCATCCCTTGCTCTTTGTTCAGTCAGATACCTCCCAATTATCTGTCTGATTTCAGATTTTTAGAGGGATGACTCAAATTTGCTCCATCTCGCCGAAGTCTGATGGACTGTGTTGTCAACTCCTTCACTGTGATTCTATCTAGCCCTTCCTATCTTTTCTTTTTCTCTTTCTTTTTTTTTTCTATGTCATTTCCTTTTCCTTTTCCTTTTCCTTTTCCTTTTCCTTTTCCTTTTCCTTTTCCTTTTCCTTTTCCTTTTCCTTTTCCTTTTCCTTTTCCTTTTCCTTTTCCTTTTCCTTTTCCTTTCTTTTCCTTTTCCTTTTCCTTTTCCTTTTCCTTTTTCACTTTCTTTTTTTCCCCTTTTTCTCTTTCTCTTTCTCTTTCTTTCTCTTTCTCTTTCTCTTTCTCTTTCTCTTTCTCTTTCTCTTTCTCTTTCTCTTTCTCTTTCTCTTTCTCTTTCTCTTTCTCTTTCTCTTTCTCTTTCTCTTTCTCTTTCTCTTTCTCTTTCTCTTTCTCTTTCTCTTTCTCTTTCTCTTTCTCTTTCTCTTTCTCTTTCTCTTTCCCTTTCTCTTCTTTTTTTATATTTTTCATGCTTTTAAAAAAAGCATGAATTCTGAAAGATGTTCATTAATGTCAGTAAATGTGAAAAAAAGTTGAAGATAAATAGAAATCAGGAAGAATGTGTTAGCCCGTCTAAATTTCTGAAATACTCACGAGTCCTGTTCAATTTTAAGTTGATACCTCCCAACTCCCTGGCTGATCTACCCAGGGTGATTACTGCTCCATTCCTCAAAAGTCTGCTTTCAACTCCTTCACCGTGATTCTATCTATCCCATCCTATCTGTGTCTAACTCATTTCTTGTGCAGATATTCCCTATGAAAGATAAACCTCAATAGAAGCAGCTTGGACATGGCATGCAGTTGATCACTGTGTTTTACTGTTCATTCAATTGCATCACCTTTCCTTCTGTTTGTTGGACGTAAATAAAGAGAACTCTTTCTTCTTCCATGTGCAGTTGGTTCTCTGTGGAAAGCCAGTGGGAGTTGGTACAAAGGAGGTTTAATACTAAGCAGGTGACTGCAGAGGAGAAGAGTGATGTGAGGAAAAGTGATGCAAGTCCCATGGGGCCAGTGTGAGTAGAAGTGGGGTAGATTGGTTGAGGAGGAACTTTGTCCACACAGAAACGGAATAGAACTCATTGGGGACATCCTGGATTGACATCAGTTGCAAAGTGCTTCTTTTACTTCCTGTATAAAACAAACTATAAATAAATAGACAATAAATGCATTTTGGATTCTTGCTCTTTAAGCTGTCTCCATTTTGCTGAACAAGTTCTGAAAACCTGGAGAACAGGAAGGCACAAGGCACAGGAGGCTCTTTAAGTTTTAATGGGCCCCAGGGAGCATTTGGTGCTGCATCCATCAGCTTCCAGTGCAGACAGAAGTTTGCACAAAGAACTCAGCAAGACAAAGTCAGAAGCAACAGTGAAGTTTCTTGGAGTATTAATGGGCCCACTGAGGGCCATTAGCAAGCAAGCTTCCTTAGTCGCTAGTTAGGGCAGATAATTGGAAGCCATGACTCCAGTGAGGCAAAGGCACTGGCATGGTGGCTCTGATGCTAAGAAAATCCTTCTTTATCTTAAGAAGCAAACAGGACAAGCCCTGCTTCCCAGACCCTTGGCAGGGAGATCCTGTCCATCATGTTGGCTCAGGGCCCTTCCTGGGGCAGTGGGATGGAGGTCTGTATGAAGTTAAATGAAAGACATGGGGACAGAAGATCCCAGGCTCTACATGCGGTGCATGGATACTGTGAAGTTCATATCCCACATGTGCCCTGTGTCTCATCGCAGGATGTCGGATGTGAGAAGGGCACAGTCTGAAGAAGCAATCAGTTCCAATGAAATTCTGAACTTCAGATCTCTCAGTTCCAGTGCCCTCCTGTGCAAACCCTCCCATAGTTTGATGTTTTCTATGTTCCGCTTTGCCCAGAAGTGCACCCAGTGCTCCATGTAAAGCTGCAGCAGCGCAGAGCAGAGCAGAGAGGGACAATCCTTTCCCTTACCCAGCTTGCAAGAAATTGCTTTATGCACTCCAGGGGACCATTGGCTATCCTGGCTGACTGGGCACACTGCTGACTCACTTCCAAATTGATGTTGAGCAGGACCCCAAATCCTTCTCATTCAGACCACTCTCCAGTGTCCCATATCCAGTCAGTGTTTATGTCCAGTGTTGCTCATACCCAGGTGTACAATCAGGCACTTGTTATGCTTTATGCACTTGGTGCTTAGTACCAACTGGTACCCACTTCTCTGACTTGTCAACATCTCTTTGCAAGTTTTGTCCCCACTCAGTGGAGGTAACAGCACATCCTCATCTGGGCTCATCAGCAAACTTGCTGAGAACATCTTCTAGTCCTGCATGCAAGTCATCCACAAAAACATGGAAGAGAAGTGGCCCTATAATGGAGCCCTGGGGAACCCTGATAGTGACCGTCTACCAGGCTGATGGAACCCATTGACTATAATCCTTTGAGCCTGACCTATTGGCCAACTGCTCACCCACCACATTTTGTTTCTGTCTAGCCGTATGCAGGACATTCTGCCCAGAAGGTTGTTGTGAGAAACAGTATCAAAAGCTCTACTGTAATCCTCAAGGATAACATCATCTGGCTTCCCTGGTACAACTAAATGGACAACTGTGTCATAAAGGGACCTGAAGTTAAACAGGACCTTCCTGTTGGGAACTTGCGTTGGCTGCAACCAATGACAGAATTGTCCTTCAGCTGTTTGTCCATAACTCCCACCATCACTTTCTCCATAATTTTACCAGGTGCTGGAGTGAGACTGACAGGTCCATAGTTGCCCATGTCATCTTTCTTGCTCTTCCTTACAATGAGACAACATTTGCCAGATTCCTGTCAACTGGTATGACCCTAGACTTAATTAGATGCAATTGAAATGCAAGCCCAGAACATACTAAGGTGTCATCATTGCAAGAACATAGATGTGCCATAGCTTTGCAGTGCCTTGAACTCTGGAGTATGCCACAGATGGAGCATAGAGAAAGACTGGCCTCTTCTGTTGGTAAGCAGAATAACACTGCGTGATACATGGGGACTGTGTCTCTTCTGCTATGCTCTGCTCGCAGGGGAAAGGTGCAGGGGGTTGCTCTGATGTCAGTGCTCATATGTGAGGTGTGGGTTCAAAGTGGAGAGACCAGGCTCTTTTCAGCAGTGTGTGGAGACAAGACAAGGGGAAATGGAACAGAAACTGGAGCATAGGAAGTTCTGCACAAATGTGTGCAAGAACATCTTTACAGTGAGGATGCTGGAGCCCTGGAACAGGCTGCCCAAGAGGTTGGGGAGTCTCCTTCTCTGGAGATATTCAAGACCAGCCTGGACGCCCACCTGTGTGTCTACCTGGTGTTCCCCAGGGGTCTGTGCTGGGGCCTGTCCTCTTCAGTATCTTTATTGATGACCTGGATGAGGGCACTGAGTGCATCCTATGTAGGTTTGCAGACTACACCAAATTGGCTGGGAGTGTGGATGTGCCTGAAGTTAGCAAGGCCCTACTGAGGGATCTGGACAGGCTGGAGAGCTGGGCTGAAGTCAATGGGATGAGGTTCACCAAGACCAAATGCCACGTCCTGAACTTTGGGACCTGGAATGGACTTCCTAGGTTGGAGGTGGTGGATTCAGTGACCCTGGAGGCGTTCAAGGAATGATTGGATGTTGTGTTGAGGGCCATGGATTTGTGGGAGCTATTGGTGATAGGTGACCAGTTGGACTGGATGATCTTTTAGGTCTTTTCCTACCTTGGTGATTCTATGATTCTATTATATCCCATCCTTGTATGAGTGCCCTCCTTGAGCAAATACTCTCTGGGAGGACTCAGCACATGTCTGGAATTAGTCACTGACCACTAAATCTGTTGAATTTAACACCATATTGGGTCTTGAGAAACAAGTCCTGTGGCAGCATGGCACCCCAGAAAGAAGAGTCTGATAACGGGATGACTTTCAAAAATTCCCTTATAAATACTTGGGCCAAAGATCATGGCATTGTTTGGATTTATCATATCCCCTACCATGCACCAGCTTCTGATAAAGAAGATCAATACAATGTGTTGTTGAAATCTATGTTGTAAGCAATGGGTGGTGGAACACTGAAGCACTGGGTAAAGCATTTGGCAGAAGCCACTTGGTTGGTCAGTACTAGAGGATCAGTCAGTTGTGATGGTCCTAGCCAATCCAGCCCCTGTATACTGCAGAGGGAGATAAGGTCACTGTTGTTCATGTAAAGAACATGTTGGGAAAAGCTGTTTGGGTCCTTCCAGCCTCTGTAAAGGGCAAACCTGTCCGTAGAACTGTTTTTGCCCAGGGACCTGGGTGCGCTTGGTGAGCGATGCAGAGAGATGGGGATGTTCAATGTGTTCCGCAAGGGAATTTGATGTTGGGGGAGTGCAGTCAGTAATTCCGTGTATATATATGTCTCATAGTCTCATAGTCTCGTGCGGGTAGGAAGGGACCTTAGAGATCATCGAGTCCAACCCCCGAGATTTGAGTTTCTGTGTAGCACAGTGGCACTTCTACCACTTGAGCCAAAGGGGGGATTCGAACCTGGGCCACAGTGTTGCAAGGCGGCATTCCTACCACTGCGCCACCAGGGTAGTATAAAGAACTGTGTGCGTAATGCATTTTAATTACTATTTATTTGCATTCAGATGTGTTTTCTAAGCATGATATAGTGATGTAGAATTGAGGGTGGAATATCTTGGTTTTGTCATTTTTTCCTATTGGTATTCCATATATAGTAGTTAGTAAGACAAGTTTTCCTCCTTAGGTCGTTGCTGCTGCTCTGTTTGTTTCCTTGAGCCCAGCTCCCATCTCCCCCATTCCTTTTTCCCTTCCCATTTTTTTGGGGCCATGGGTCCACGGGCCTACTGCTCCCCCTGTCGTGGACACAGACTGATCTAGATAACTCTATGACAGTGCCAGCAAGGAGACCAGCCCTGACACAGCCGTTCATATTGCTGGCTACTGACTTCTGTCCTGAAGTGCTGCTGTAGAGACAACAGAACTGTTGTGAGACACACAAGGCCTGCAGAAATAAGAGGTCTTGAGAGCACTGTGGCTGTATAAAGGGAGCAGAATTGAAAAGGGCACATTCTGCTGCTGTCCATCGCTGTAACCCCCCAGACCCAGACAAGGTAGGAAGAGAGAACAGCGAAGGAAAAGTCGATTTTTAAAGCTTATTATTAGTCTCTTAACCTATTCATGGGATATGGTTCCATGTTTCTTTGAGCTCCTGGAGTAAGAAAATGGAAATTTAGTAGGAAAGAGGAAGTGAAATAAACTGCAACTTATTTGCAGATTACAGTACTACAAAAAATCAAAAATACAAAAATAATGGAACATAAAGAACCATCACTGAGAGTTGTGTGAGGAAGATGGGCACTTTATGGAAGCTGGAATAGTGCGTATTGCAACAGTTTGCTGAGAGCCTGCTTGGTCTCCCTGTTCCTCATGCTGTGGATAATAGGATGGAGTATTGGAGGAAACAAAGAGCAGAAGTGCCACTGTCAAATCCAGGGGTGGGGAAGAAACAGAGCGAGGTTTCAGGTAGGCAAAAAAGGCAGTGCTGAGAAAGAGGGAGACCACAGCCAGGTGAGGGAGGCCAGGTTGAGGAGGAAGAAGTACATGGGGTTATGCAGGCGGCGGTTGCAGGCTACGGCTGTGCTGATGGGGCCGTTGCCCAGGAGGGCAGCCAGGTAGATGCCCAGGAAGTGCCAGAAGTGCAGGAGCTGCAGCTGCCGCGTGTCTGCCAACGGCAGCAGGAGGAACTCGCTGATGGAGCTGCTGTTGGGCATCTGCTTTTGTTCCTTGCCTCCGAGTCCTGTTCAGAGTGCAGAAGATGATGACAAGTCCTGACCATTCTCAGAGACACTCCTCCTAATATGCTTTGAAATGTTTTCATTCTCCTATGATAATATTCATTTGGCAACACTAATTGAATTTAACTTCATTAAGTTCACCATTCTATAAGCAGAAGAAGCCTATGGAGTTTTAACCTTCCTTTCATCTTCTTATCCCATCTCCCTGGACTTTTTCATCTTTTTTGTGTCTCATATCTTTACCCTCACTGCTCTTAAAATCCTCAGTCCCAGCCTTTGTGCCCTTCACTTTCTGTTCAGGAAAACATGCCTATTTGCAATATAAGTGCATTATTCTTGTCAACAAAATTGATAATCTCAAATTTTTGTGAATGGAGAGGCTGAAAACACTTCACATGTGACAGTTCACATAAAAAGCAATTGACTGAAGAAGAATTAGGAGTCTCAGAGCTTTGTTTATATTTGACAGACTCTTTGATTTCTGCTTCCAATCCTTTCCCTTTCCATCCAAACAAGAAATAGAAAATTGCTACCTTGGCTCTCCTCTTGCAAAGTACCCTCAGAAACCTTCAGTTGTGCAGTGCAGCTGTGATCCTTCTGCCCCAGGCAGCAGCTGTGGCAGCACAAGCCCTGCCGGGGGGCTCCTTCCACACACACGTCTCCCTGCAGCGCCCTGGACAGGCTGAGTGCTGAGCCTGGCAGGCGGCAGAGTCCCATACCCGGCACACAGCCCCTGGGGCACAGCAGGGACCTTGCTCTGCAGGACAGCTGTGGGCACACACCCGCAGCCCTGTCTGCAAAGCCTGCAGCCTTGCTGGACACGCAGCCCTCAGGGCTGTGCTCTGGCGCTGCAGCACAGAAGCTCTCATCTGGAGCAGAAGGCTTTTTCCAGTGTAAAGAAACATGCAGTGCCTGCGGCCATGTCTTTTATGGGATGTCCCACATAAAGATAACTCTCTATCAATAGCAGCTGCATGGTCTGAAGTGAGACTTACCGTGTCATGCTCTGTGAGCAATGCTCCTGCAGGAAACTCAGAGCCTCCTCACACCTCACACATCCTGGAAGCTCTCTCCTTTTTCTCTTCTCTCCTTCTGGGAGATGTAGGCTGTGCTGTGCACAAGAGCTGCTCCTGGGCACAGCTGTCTCTCTGCAGCACTGCCCACTTGTATGAGTCCCAGGAGCCCGCCCAGATCAGCACACCAGAGGATTGGAGTTTCTCTTCCTCACTGCTTCCCCAGGAGATTTTTCCGGGGCTCCATGGCTGAAAGCTCTTGATAGACAGCAGGCTCATCTCTGCTAAATGCACTTGGGGTGGGAGGAGACAAAGAAGTTGGAGGAGAACGGTTCAAGAAGGTCCACGGTTGTTGCTGTAACCTCAGCCTTAATGGATCCTAAATCCCCTGTGGCACCAGTTTTGATGAAACTGTCCAGCATTACATCAAGGAGATCTGTGCTCTGTTCAAGACTTCCCCATATTTAAGCCTGAATAGAAGGATACATCTGCTTTTCATTTATTGTCAGTTATAGAATTAGCAAAGATAGCAGTGACTTGCTGGTGCTTTGCATTGTCATTGTGTTTGCAGAATCAGACCAGATTGGACAATCAGGGAGTCATATACTCCAGACAAAGATGGTTCAGTTCACGACTAGATTTCATAAATCATGAAATAGAATCTTCCATGAACTCTAGGGTAAGACCTCTACAATGCCTGTCCTTGGAACTTTCACTTCTGCTCAACCATGTGGCATCTCATTTCTGGAAAGAGTTGGCCACTCTGACTTCCCACCAGGAGAATGGCGTGATATGCCTGGCCTTCGCATCTGTAGGGGACCCTTTCTCACTCTGCTGGTTTGGGGTTCCCCTCCCTGGATATTTCTTGAAGCCAGGGAACTACAGCACGAGACCTAATATCTCAGTTATGACCTTCAATGTGTCGGTAAACACTACTGACAACCTGACATGCCATGACCCTTGGCGATCCCTCATTTACACCTACTCATTGGCTGTGTCTTGCAACATGCCAGGGGCATTTCGAGTGCTGGCGGATGAGGAGGATGAGGAAGAGGAGGAACTTCAGAGGGTGCTACTCCACCCTCCATTGGCCACTAACCAAGGCCACCGGGATCACAGTAATGACTGAGGTTCTTAACATGCTCAAAAGGAATAGAACCTCCGACAGGGAAAAAAACACCACTACCTCCATGCAGAGAGTGAAGGATGCTGTGCAGAGGCTCTTAGAAAAGAAAGGGTACATCAGTCACGACTGGTGCTCATGTGGCTGGAAATTGGCTCTGTGACCTTATGCTTTACACCGACTATTCTCTAGTTCATCCAAGGACTCATCAGGATGCAGGTGGTGGCTACGCAATACGTGTTGCTTGCAATCCAATAGTCATAAGTGCCATAGTTGAAGCTGTGATGTGATTGACGTGTTTTATCATGGAATTCTCTCCAGAGCTCACTCCGTGACAGCGGGAATATACACAGGGAGAGAAGGAACAAAGTACCTCCCTGCTCTAACAGTGTGGTACTGCATGGAGGCACAGCCTGGCCACATGCGCCCCAAGAGAGGGGAAGGTAAGGGAGATTGCGAATGGGAATTTCCCCCTAGGGAGGGAAAAAATTAAAAAAAAAAAGCAACGATCTGAGAACAAGCGGCATTTTAATGAACCCTGTGACACTAAACAGCAAAGAGAGATTTTCAACAAGGAGAAAAACAAGTCCAAATCTCACCGATGGGCTGCGGGAAGTGGGAAGTTCCAACCACGCTGTCTCCTGCAGGGAACCAGGTTAAACCTTGACACCTTCCTGACCTTCCCTCCAGTGCTACTTCCTTCCCCCCATGCCCATTTAAGGCAGTCCACAGAAAAAGAAAAGAAAGAAAAACTTGTCTTCTTAACTCCCATTATCCCACATGATGTTCTGATGTGGAATAGCAACACCAACCACATTACAAAACTACAACAGTGAGCTTTCCCAGCCTCGCTCACTAACCAGCCGAAGCCTGCCTTGTTGTATGGATGTGGTCCCACTGGGCAGAAGCTCTGCTGTACGAACCCTCAGGGCTGCGGAGACAGGCCTGTCAGGACTGAGCCTCACCAGGCCGTGCTGCAGCCTGCTGGCTGGGCCAGACCAGTCGGGCCCCTTGGAGTCCATTTTGAGATCCCACAGCGCACACGGGAGCCCTGCCTTTGGAAGCAGCCGCTTCAGCCCTGCTGAATGTCTGTCATTGGTTGCAGCCAACACAAGTTCCAACGGAGATGGTCCTGTTTAACTATAGATCCTTTTATGACATGGTTATCCATTTAGCTGAACAAGAGAATCATGTTGATGTAATCCTTGAGGATTTCGGTAGATCTTTTCAGGCTATTTCTCACAGCACCCTTCTGGACAGAATGTAGTGCATATGGATGGCTAGACAGAAACATAACGTGGTAGGTGAACAGTTGGCCAATAGGTCAAGCCCAAAGGACTATAGTCAGTGGGTTCATTAAGGCTGTTAGATATTCGCTATCAGGGTTCCCCAGAGCTCCACTTTAGGGCCACTTCTCTTTCATATTTTATGTATGACTTGAATGCAGGACTAGAAGATGTTCTGAGCAAGTTTGCTGATGAGACCAGATGAGGATGTGATGTTTCCTCCACTGAGGGTGGAGAGGACTTGCAGAGAGATGTGGACAAGGCAGAGAAGTGGGTACCAGTTGGTACTAAGCACCAAGTGCATAAAGCGTAACAAGAACAAGTGCCTGATTGTGCACCTGGGTAGGGGCAACCCTGGACACACTGCCTGGATATGGGACACATGAGAGACGTCTGACTGAAAAGGATTGGGGGTCCTGCTCAACATAAAATTGAACGTGAGTCAGCAGTGTGCCCAGGCAGCCAGGAAGGCCAATGGTCCCCTGGAGTGCATAAAGCAATTTATTGCCAGCTGGGTGAGGGAAAAGTTTGACCCTCTTTGCTCTGCATTGCTACAGCCTCACCTGGAGCACTGGGTGCACTTCTGGGCAATGCAGAACATCAAAAACATCAAACTATGAGAGAGTGTGCACAGAAGGGCACTGGAACTGAGAGATCTGAAGTTCAGAGTTTCATTGGGATTGACTGCTTGCTCAGACGGGGCCCTTCTCACAACCCGCAACCTGCAATGAAACACAGGGCACACATGGGACATGAACTTGACAGTATCCTTGCACGCCATGCAGAGCCTGGGATCTTCTGTCCCCATGTCTTTCATTTAACATCATACAGACCTCCATCCCACTGCCCCAGGAAGGGTCCTGAGCCAACATGAGACCAGATCTCCATGACAAGGGTATGGGGATCAGGGCTTGGCCTGTCTATTTCGTAAGGCAAAGGAGGGGTTTCTTAGCATTAGAGCCACCATGCCAGTGCCTTTCATTGCCTGTAATCTTGTCTTCCAATTATCTTCTCTAACAAGTCCCTTGGGAATCTTGCCTGTAATGTCCCTCAGTGGGCCCATTAATACTCCAAGAAACTTCACTGTTACTTATGACTTTGTTTTGCTGAGCACTATGTGCAAACTTCTCTCTGCACTGGAGGTTGATGGACTAAACATCAAATGCGCCCTGGGGCCCATTATAACCTAAAGAGTGTCTTGTGTCTTGTGCCTTTCTGTAATCTTCTTCAGGTTTTCAAACTTGTTCAGCAAAATGGAGAGTTATCTAGAGAGAGCTTAAAGAGCCAGAATCCAGCAGACATTTATAGTTTATTAATTTACAGTTATAAAGAAGATATTAAAGCCGCTCTGTACAACTCCTTGTACACAGCTGAACCAGAGGAATCCCAGCTCCTGTGGGTCTGTGGGGCGCTGAATCCCATTTCAGCCCCAAGGTTTCCATCTGGGGATGAGGTGCCTGTACAGCCTCTGCTGGATCACTGCCCTGCACAGGGGAAGTCCAACCCTCCTTCTTGTTGTCTGGGTGCAATTTTTGTTTCATCAAACACTCCCTGGTACAATTCACCTCATGTCAGGAATTGTCTGGTGGATAATTGAGCAGATTTCAAAGCACACTGTTGTCTTTCAGGAGCTGATGGCCATGAGGACCCAGGGACATCTCAGGGGAGGTGAGTGGGAAACATAAAAACTGACATCATCTTATGCTGAGCTGGACCAGGCTCCTGGGACACAGGGAGCTCATAAAAGTGTGCAGCTCTTTAGAGAGGCAGCTGTGCCCAGGAGCAGCTCTTGTGCACAGCACAGCCTGCAGGTGACAGAGGAGAGGAGAAAAATTGGAGAGAACTTGGAGGATGGGTACTGTGTGAGAAAGCTGTGAGCACACAGCAAGTACAATGCTCACAGATCATGACATGGTAAGTCTCTTGCAGTAGGTAATGCAGCTGCTTTTAATAGAGGATTATATAAATGTGGGACATCCCATAGAAGACATGGCCACAGGCACTGCATGTTCCTTTACTGTGGAAAAAGACTTCGGTTCCAGCTGAGGGCTTCTGTGCTGCAGTATGAAATCACAGCCCTGAGGGCTGTGTGTCCCAGCTGTGCAGCCGGGGCTGCAGGCGGGTGCCCAGGGCTGTCCTGCAGAGCAGGGTCCCTGCTGTGCCCCAGGGGCTGTGTGCCGGGTATGGGACTCTGCCGCCTGCCAGGCTCAGCACTCAGCCTGCCCGGGGAGCTGCCCAGGGTGCTGCGGGGAGACGGGTGGGGGGAAGGAGCCCCCGGCAGGGCTTGTGCTGCTACAGCTGCTGCCTGGGGCAGGGGATCACAGCTCCACTGCACAACAGTATGTTTCTGAGGGTACTTTGCAAGAGCAGAGCCAATGCAGCGGGTTTCAATTTCCTGTTCTGGGGGAATGCAGAAAGGATTGGAGGCAGAAATGTAAAAGGGGCTGTCACAGCTCTGAGAATATTTCTTCAATCAATTGCTTGTTTTGAGAACAGTCACACATGATGTGCTCTCAGTATCACATTTCCTGAAGGATGGAACCAATTGAAAATATACTCATTTTCAGTAGACATGAATAATTAACCTGCAAGCAGGCAGCTTTTTAGAATTTACACTGAATGGCACAGAGGCTGTTTTCGGGTCTCGAAGAGCAGTTAGGTTAAAGATATGAGACATGAAACAGATGAAAATATCCAGGGAGGAGGAATAAGAAAATAAGAGGAAAGTTAGAGCTCCATATACTGCTTCTGCTTAAGAAATGCTGAACAACATGAAATTAAATGCAAGTAATGGTGTTAAATGTACACTGTTGTTGGAGGATTAAAACATTTCATATTATAGCAGGAGGAGTGTGTCTGAGAATGGTCTGGACTTGTCATTATCTTCTGCACTCTGAGCAGGACTCAAAGCCCAGGAACAACAGCAGATGCCCAACAGCAGCTCCATCAGCGAGTTCCTCCTGCTGCCGTTGGCAGACACGCGGCAGCTGCAGCTCCTGCACTTCTGGCTCTTCCTGGGCATCTACCTGGCTGCCCTCCTGGGCAACGGCCTCATCAGCACAGCCGTAGCCTGCGACCGCCGCCTGCACACCCCCATGTACTTCTTCCTCCTCAACCTGGCCCTCCTCGACCTGGGCTGCATCTCCACCACTCTCCCCAAAGCCATGGCCAACACCCTCTGGGACACCAGGGCCATCTCCTACACAGGATGTGCTGCACAGCTCTTTTTCTTTTCCTTCTTCCTCTCAGCAGAGTATTCCCTTCTCACCATCATGTCCTATGACCGCTACATTGCCATCTGCAAGCCCCTGCACTACGGGACCTTGATGGACAGCAGAGCTTGTGCCACCATGGCAGCAGCTGCCTGGGGCGCTGGGGTTCTCTATTCCCTGCTGCACACTGCCAGTACGTTTTCACTGCCTCTCTGCCAAGGAAACATTGTGAACCAGTTTTTCTGTGAAATCCCCCAGATCCTCAAGCTCTCCTGCTCAGAATCAAATCTCAGGGAAGTTGTTTTTCTCTTTTTTGGTTCCAGTTTAGCCTTTGGCTGCTTTGTTTTCATAGTGGTGTCATATGTGCAGATCTTCATGGCTGTGCTGAGGATGACCTCTGAGCAGGGACGGCCCAAAGCCTTCTCCACATGCCTCCCTCACCTGGCCGTGGTCTCCCTATTTATCATCACTGGCTTTTATGCCTATCTCAATCCCTACTCTGTCTCCTCTCCATCCATGAACCTGATGGTGGCAGTTATGTACTCAGTGGTACCACCAGCACTGAACCCTATTATCTACAGCATGAGGAACCAGGAAGTCAAGGATGCAGTGAGGAAAGCGATGTCCATATGTGTTTCAAAAGCATTGAACTGCCCATCTTTTCTAATTCATGACAAGTAATGCAGCTTTTTACTGTTGCAAACACTTTGTTTTATTTAGTTTTGATCAATTTTTATAATTGTAATGTATTAAATGTTATTTTTTTTTTTTTTTGCTAAAATATAATTATTGAAATAAATTCCGCTTATCTTGTGCCTTTGTTGTGTAGCCCAGAGACACTGTATATAATGAACCAGGCTCTCTGTGAACCTTAACAGAATAAAGGACGTGCAGTGACTTTGTCTGTCCTCCTTCTTGTGAGACATTTACGGAGGTCTTGGGGTTGGATGTGCTCAGAAACCCACAGTCCAGCAGGAAGCAAATAGCTATTCATCAAACTGTGCAGTGACTTCAGCCTGCAACAGCTGACGGGCCATCCCTGGTCTCCTGGCTGGGGTCTGTGTTTTCAGGCTCACATCTGTCAGTGCCTCTGACAGGCCAGCAGCAGCAGCTGATTTGCACGTTGGTTGTCACGTCCCCTCTTCATCATTCCCTGTGAGACCCTGCACAGGACAAGTTCTTGGATATGGGTTATCACGTCAGAAGTTTCCAAGCTTCATAGAATCATAGGATCATAGAACTACCCAGGTTGGAAAAGACCTTGAATATCATCAATTCCAACCGCAGCCTAACCATAGTACACTAACTCTAACAACCCTCTGCTAAATCATATCTCTGAGCAGCACATCCAAAAAGCTCTTGAACACATCCAGAGACGATGACTCAACCACCACCCTAGGGAGCCTATTCCTGTGTTTAACTATCCTTTCTGTAAAAAGGTGTTTTATAACGTCCAGCCTGAACTTATCCTGGCACAACTTGAGGCCATTTCCCCTCATCCTGTCACTTGTCACCAGTGAGAAGAGAATTGCCCCACTCTCACTGTAAGCCCCCATCAGATCCCTCAGCCTCTCCTCATAGGGTTGATTTTCCAAGCCCTTCACAAGCCTCTTTGCCCTTCTCTGGACCTGCTCCAGTACCTCCATGACTTTATTGTTCTGAGCTGTCCAGAAATGAACACAGTACTCGAGGTGAGGCCTCACCAATGCCGAGTACAGGGGTAGGATGACTTCCCTAGTCCTGCTCACCACACCATTCCTGATACAAGACAGGATGCCATTGGCCCTCTTGGCCACTTGGGCACACTGCTGGCTCATATTCAGCCAACTGTCCATCAGCACACCAAGGTCCCTTTCCATCAGGTAGCTTTCCAGCCACACCTCCCCAAGCCTATATGGTTGCCTGGGGTTGTTGTGACCAAAATGCAGGACCTAACAACTGGTCCCATTGAAGCTCACGCCATTAATCTTGACCCACAGATCCAGCCTATCCAGGTCCCTCTGTAATGCCCTTCTCCCCTCAGGCAAATCAACACTCCCTTCCAACTTGGTATCCTCTACAAACTTACTGAGGGTGCACACAATCCCCTCATCCAGATCATCAGTGAAGAAATATAGAAGATATACAAAATAGCTTCCAAAACCCAAAGATGAACTCAGAGCTGAATATGTACAAAACTTAATTTTGTCAGCTGCAAATATTATCATGATATAAACCAAGGTCAAACAGCATAGCAAAATAAATACCCTAATCCAGAATCCAGAGTTGACAAATAATGCAGCAGGGAAAGGAAGCAGCAAGCAAGGAGCTGTGCACTGAAGCTTTATGAGAAGGCTCAGCAAGCTCCACAAATAAGGGAACAATCAGCATCATTGCCAGCAGTTCTCCAGCTCCCACGAAGCCCTGTGTTATCTCACTCTGAATAGATGTGCTGTTATCTCAACCCTTGGAGATTCACATCAGGCACCAAAATGACGGTGGTGGTTGAACCCAGCAGGCGGGTCAGCTGCACACAGTGCTCTGTGCACTGCCCCATTCCCAGTGCGATGGGGAGGAGAACTGGGAAAAAAAGTACAACTTGTGTGTTGTAACAAAGCAATTTACTAAGAGAGATAAAAGGAGAGGAGTAATAGTTATCACTATATATCTGTTGATATGGAATTGTATGTAACAATTGATGCACAAGCACTTGCTCAGCACCACCAGACTGATGCCCAGCTGGGCCCTGGGCAGTCAAGAGAGTGAGATGAACTCCCAACACTTTCAACACTCCTTCTGCTTGCTGTCAGATGGTACGCAACATCCCTTCAGCCACTTTCAGTCAGCTGTCCTCACTGTTCCCTCCCACTTCCTTGAGCCCTCCACTGACCATGGCCTTGGCTCTGTACAACACTGCTTAGCAGCAGCTGTAAACACCACAGTGTTATCAACGTTTTTTTTCACCTAGAACCAAAACACTGCACCATAGCAGGCAGTCTGAAGAAAAAAATTCCATCCCAGATGTAACTCATATTCCAGCTTTTCCTCCTCCTCTTGTTCTTCCTGATCAGGAAGCAAGGAACACAATCTCCTGTTCTCCTCTTTGTGCCCTTTCCATCAGTTCTCATCTGGCTCCTCTGCCATCCCCAGGCAGAGCTCAGTGCACTCTCACAGACGGCAGCAGCCATTTCTAATTGTACTTGGCCATCCGTCATAAAGAATCGGTATCTGCTCTGCTACAGTTCAGAGGTGAGAACCATCCCACCATGTCCCTGAGAGACAAACAAGACCCTAGGCCCGCAAAGGCACAGAGATTTGGAGTTCGCTGAGTGAATATTTGTGGTCCTCTCATTAGTGTAAGGATTCTTCAGAAAGCATCCCCTTCCAGAAGCATGTTTTGATTTAGCCTGTCTGGGTCTTGCATCTACACTGTGGTACTGATGTTCAGGGACTTGCTCAGAAGCAGCAGCCTGCATGAAAGGAAAAGCTCTGTGGTTTTCTCTTGATTTGTCCCGTTTATTTCCCATGCTACCCGCACTGGTCTACAGGCACTTTAGGGCAGCAGCAGGTTGGGGTTACCCCCAGAGGGTACACAGTAAGATTTAGGACGAGGTATTGGCAACAAGACTTTCTCTGAGGAATCCTCACACAATCCTATAGAACAACACAGAGGCTTTCCATTCAGTCTCCAACAGCAACAACATCCCTCAGCCCTTCTCTGTCACATCCAATTCCCCACCCTTCCCCATTTGGACCTGGTTTAAAGCCCTTTAATCAATCAGTGCAGGAGCATTTCAGATGGGGTCATGGAGGAGGCAGACTGCCATTCTTGGGGTGGCCAATTTCCCAGGAGGGCATGGTGGGAGGGCTTTGTCCCATCTGTTTCCACCAACACTTGCATCCACCCAGCAGAAGGCTGTGCCCTCTGTGCCCCACCTGAACTCTGCATGGAGCTTACAGTTGGCAGTGACATGGCTGAGAAGCTCTGGGCATGGATTAAGCGACAGGGAAGTAATGTGCCTTCCTAACTTTCTCCCTGCATACCTTAGCAACTTCCTTGTAATCTCCCCAAGTACCCAGCCCCTTCTTCCAGAGGGCGTAGATTCTCTTTTTCTTCCTGAGTCTCAACAGTTTTTCCCAGTTCAGCTGCACTGGTCTTCTTCCCCTATGGCTCACCTTATGGCATTCAGGGACAGCCTGATCTCGTGCCTTTAAGATTTCCATCTTGAGGAGTGTCCAGACTTCCTGGACCCCTTTACCCATAAGGAGCGACTCCCAACGGACCTGTGCTACAAGTGTCCTGAACAGGTCAAAGTCTGCCCTCTAGAAGTTCAGGATAGTAGTTTTGCTAGTCACCCTTCTGACATCTCCAAGAATAGAGAATTCTACCATTTCATGGCCACTCTGCCCAAGACAGTCCCCAACCTTCACAACTCCTACCAGTCCTTCACTATTAGTGAAGAGCTGGTCTAGCAAGGAACCACCCCTGGTAGGACTTCATACCAACTGAGTAAGGAAGCTGTCTTCTATACAATCTAGAAACCTCTTGGACTGATTCCTCTGCTCTTTATTATATTCCCAGCATATATCAGGGAAGTTGAAGTCTCCCAGGAGAATGCGTGCTGGCGATCGTGCGACTTCAGTAAGCTGCTCATAGAATGCCTCACCCATCAATTCACCTTGATTAGGCGGTCTATAAGAGACTTTTAGCAAGATGTCACACCTACAGGTCTTTCCCCTGATCCTTACAAACATGCACGCATCTTGATGGTTCTGAAGCCCAAGCTCTTCAACATCAAAACTCTCTTTAATATAAAGGGCCACACCACCACCCTTCCTTCCTCCTCTATCCCTTCTGAAGAGCTTGTAACCATCCATCACAGCACTCCAGTCATGGCAGTGGTCCCACCATGGGTCGGTAATAGCAACTAGATTATGGTTTGTCTGATGCACAGTTGCTTCCAGCTCCTCCTGCTTGTTGACCAAGCTGCGTGCGTTGGTGTAGACACTTCAGCTGAGGCATCTGCCTCTCTCCCAGCTCAAACAGCATTTCCCTAGGCTTATCTCTGGTAAGCCCTGTTTTGTCCCCTCCCCCATTGTAGCTAGTTTAAAGCTCTTTCGATAAGCCCCGCTACCGTCTGTGCTAGTGTCATCAATTTATAAGCAATGAGCCAATAATGTTCCAATTATAAACTTTTATTAATTGTAGCGGGTAAAACAAAAAGGCAATTCAGCGCTGGGCGACAGGGGGATTATCGTTCCTCCAACTGCCGCGCCGTCCCGTCCCTTGCAACTTCTTTTGTAAGGTCCATCCCGAGTGTATTGTCCTTTAATTGGTCGGTCGTGATCGTGCGACTTGGTGTGTCGTTCCTTGGTTGGTCCTTCCGTGAAACTTTGTATCCATCGGGGCGCGCTTTGCCTGTAACTATGCAGAGTACACTATCTACCCATAAAATTAGAGTGTTCTGCAACCCTTGTGGCCTCCATATTCCACCATCACATCCCGGTCCTAATGAACAAGCACTCCACCACAATGCTACCACATCCCGGTCTTAATGAGCAAACATTTTATCACAGTCCCCCCTTTTCTTTTATTGTACTATTTTGTTTTGCTCATTAAACCGTTTTAGTTCTTGTCGACTCCTGGGCTCTTTTTCTTTGTTCTAACTGTTTTCTTAGTTCAGCCATTGTATCTATTGATACCCCCGTTTGATCAACGTAGGTGCAACATTGTTCTTTAAGAGCCACACATAGTCCCCCTTGCTGCAATAGGAGAAGATCCAACCCCCTTCTATTTTGTAACACTACTTCTGATGGGACCACTTAAATGGCTCATGTGTCTGTACCTCTGTACCCCAACCCTCATTAATGAGACTTAATATTATTATCAATTGAGCTAGTTTTAGATAGCAGTTTTCCCACTGCAGTTGTGAGTCTTTAATTGTTCGGGGGAGTTATTTCCAGTCTTGGGGTATCTTCTGGATCCTAAATCTTTGGATTCATTCATAATGGAGCAGACCCCTCCACATGTTTTATCTCCTCTGCCTCGCCCATCGACTCGGTTGCCTCGAGCCATGGGGTGTATAATCTTCTCCGCAGCAAGAGTATTCTTCAGGAGGGACTGGTTTTGCTTCCCTTTTAAGTGGGTCTTTGGGGTACTGCACCCTATTCTTTTTCCCACTGGTTATACACTTAAGTGATGCTGGTAAGGATCCAAATTCACCCCCAAGTTTACCCCCTTCTATTAAAATTTCCACGGCCACTCTGAAGGCTAATAACCAATTTGTGTATCCCTGTTTTCGCAGTGGGTCCACTACCCCTCTAAAACATATCCCAACAGTTGCATTCACAATAGTCAAAATATTCCCTTCTACATTAAATTCTATACTGATACGTTTATACAATCATTGTTAATTCATGTTCTCATTTTCCTTGACGGAGGGTTTCGTGACAGTTTTACTTTCAAATCACCCGCTGGACTAGTGACTCTCCATTCGTGATTTTGTACTGGACCCTTAACACGACTAGCATGTGTCCATCCTTTTTCAGCAGTTCTGATGGCAGTATTGGTAGTCAATAATACCAGATAGGGACCTTCCCAGCGAGGCTGCAGTGTGGTTTCTCTCCAGGTCTTTATCAGAACCCAATCTCCAGGCTTTATTCGATGGAGGGTAATGTCCAGAGGGGGTCTTTGAGTCAATTGTCCCTTTTTCCACAATTCCTGTTTATACTTCATTAATTCCATGATATAAGCTTGAATGTTCTTATCTAACACCCCCGGGTGATCTTTAGGGGTTCCCGCATCATATGGCATTCCGTATAACATTTCGAAGGGAGATATTCCTATGTCAGCCCGGGGCTGGGCCCTAAGGTTTAAGAGGGCACGGGGAATGCATTTTATCCATGAGAGCTTAGTTTCTAGTGTTAATTTGGCCAATTGCTTTTTTAGTTCCCCATTCATTCTCTCTACTCGCCCTGAACTCTGTGGGTGCCAGGGAGTATGTTCTTCCCATTTTATTCCCAAGGCTTCAGCTATATTTCTAGTGATTCTTGATGTAAAGTGTGGTCCTTGATCTGAATCTATTACTTCTGTTACCCCATACCTAGGGATGATTTGTTCGAGTAATATTTTTGTTACTACCTGAGCTGTTGCTTTAGTTGTGGAGAATGCCTCTACATAATGTGTGAGGTGGTCTATTATGACTAATACATATTTATATCTTCCTACTTTAGGAAATTCGGTAAAGTCAATTTGGACTCTAGAAAATGGCCTAGTGGCCAAGGGTCTTCCCCCCATAGGCAGTTTTCTTTGTACGGCTCTGTTTATCTTTAAGCACGTAATACATCCTTGAGTAATATGTCTAGCTAAATTATGTAGGCCTATACACATGTACTTAGTGGCAAAATGATCTATTAAAGCTTGGCTTCCCCAGTGGGTCCGTTCGTGCAACTGGGTCAGCACCTGAGATGCTATTGACTTAGGCAGTACCTCTCTCCCGTCAGCTAAATACCACCTCCCTTCTGTGTTTTTAGTTATTCCCATTTGATTCACTTTTTTGTTCCTCCTTCGGTGTAAACGAAGGGGCCTCATCATGTGTCAATTCTTCCTGCCTCTCCTGCCTCAGGACCAATTCCCTGAGGGCAGCTTGCTTAGCTTCTAGGTCTGCTGCATTATTTCCTCTAGTCTTGTAATCGGTCCCCTGTTGGTGTCCTCTAAGGTGTACCACCGCTATCTTCTTTGGTCTTCGTAGGGCCACTAAGAGTTGCTTTATTAATTCTTGATGTATTAAGTCCTTTCCTTGGGAATTTATCAATCCCCTTTCTTCCCAAATCTTCCCAAAGGTATGTATTACCCCATAACTATATTTGGAATCGGTATAGATAGTGCCCTCTTTTCCCTGTAATCTTTTTAGTGCCTGTAAAACAGCATACAGCTCGCAAGCTTGAGCTGACCAAGTGTTACTCAAGGGTCCTGATTCCAATACCCGGAGGGTCTTTCCATCTACTATTGCATAACCTGATCTTCTCTTTCCCTCCACTACTCTAGAGGATCCATCCACAAATAATTTTTCCCCTTCTCTTAATTCTTCTTCTTCTAAATCTGGTCTGATTTTTGTTTGTTCTTCTATCGTATGTAAACAGTTATGAATGAGTCCCACATTTTCGGGTTTTCCATATAAGAATTCTGCAGGATTCTGGAGACTTGTGGTCTCCAGGGTTAAGTTAGGGGCTTCCAGTAAGATACCCTCATACTTTAGAAGACGAGAATCAGATATCCATTTTTCAGCTTTTTGTTGGAGCACATTTCTAATATTGTGGGGAGATAGTACCTTTATATTGCTGTTAAAAGTAATTTTCCTGGCTTCTTCTACCAATAACGCACACCCAACAATTGCTTGTAAGCAAGTGGGCCATCCTCGGCTCACAGGGTCTAATAATTTTGACAAATATCCAACGGGTTTCTTCTTCCCTGCCCAATCCTGTGTTAAAACCCCATACGCTGTACCACTATCTATGTTAACGAATAAATAAAAGGGTCTTTTTAAGTCAGGCAGGCTCAAGACAGGGGCATTGATGAGATCCTCCTTCAGCTTTTGTAGATTCTCTTCATCTTGTCTATCCCACTTTATTAATCCATCGGTACTGAGCTTTTGATATAGGAACTTTACTTTACTGCTATAATTTTCGATCCATTGTCTACAATATCCCACTAATCCCAGCAATTGTCTTATTTGTCTCTTATTGCTTGGCGACGTCAGGGACAATATTCCTTGTATACTTTCAGGATCTATCTTCTTTTCTCCTTTACTCAGGTAATGCCCTAGATATCTAACCTCCTCTTCCACAAATTGCAATTTCCTTTTTGATACTTTAAGTCCTTTCAGTCCCAAAAAGTTCAGCAATTTAATACTTTCTTTCCGAACCTTTCCCTCATCCTCTCCAGCAATTAATAGATCATCTACATACTGTATTAATTTGGTATCAGGATCTAGCTGATACTCTTGCAGGATCTGTTCTAGGGCTTGCCCAAAAAAATTAGGGGATTCTGTGAAGCCTTGGGGGAGTACAGTCCATCTTAATTGCTGTTTTCTGTTAGTATCTGGGTCTTCCCACTCAAATGCAAAAAAATCGCGGCATGTCTCATCTAAAGGGCAAGCCCAAAAAGCATCTTTTAAGTCTATGACACTATACCACAAGTTGTCGGGCGCTAATTTACTTAGCAACGTATAGGGATTAGCTACAACTGGGAACCTAGATACAGTGCGCTTGTTAATTTCCCTCAGATCATGAACCAACCGATATGTTCCATCAGGTTTCTTTACCGGTAATATAGGAGTATTAAATGGGGACATACAGGGTTCCAGTAATCCTTTGCTCACTAATCTATCTATTTCTGGTTTGAGACCCCTCCTTCCTTCCAGGGAAATAGGATATTGTTTTATTTTTACTGGGATTTCAGGATTCTTGATTTTTACCGTGAAAGGGGGTATTTTTAGTTGTCCCACACTCTCGGGGGTATACCAGACATCAGAATTGATCTCTTGTTCATCCTCTACCCTAAGAGGGCAGAGTTTGATTCTCAATTCTTTATTCTCTACTTCTAGTCCTATGCCTAATGCAATAATCAGATCCCATCCTAACAAATTGAACTCCGCTTCAGGCAGTATCAAGAAATCACCCAACCCCACTTTGGACTCTGCTTCTATCATTACATTTTTAACTATTCCTACTGTAAAAGGTTCTCCCTTTGCTCCTAGTACTTTGGTAGTTTCCCGGGAAGGTTTGCATCCGAGGGGGATCTGTTGTATAGTAGACCTTTCTGCTCCTGAATCTACTAGAAACTCTACCTCCGCAGCTTGGGGACCAATTTTCAATTTTATCAAGGGCTCCTGTTGTTTCTGGGTCCCCAATATATAGAGCCCCTGACACCCCTAGTCTTCTTGGAAGGACTTTTCGTCTCTCATTCTAACCCTGCAGTCCCTCTTCAGGTGTCCCTTTTTCCTGCAATAATAGCATATTCTCTCCTCCTTCCTGTTTTCAGGCTTCCTAAATTTTTGCTGTCCTGGAATTCGATTTTGCGTCCATCCCCCCATTTTCCTTTCCAATTCCCTACTTTCTCTGACTGCCGCTACCATCATCCTAACCTGCCCATTCTGCCTTTCTTCTTCCCGTCTTACATATACTTTTTGAGCTTCCCTCAAAAGTTCATCAAGCCCCCGATCCTGCCAATTTTCTATCTTTTCTAGTTTCTTGCGGATATCTTCCCAAGCCTTAGCTACGAACTGTGTTTTGAGCAGAGCCTGGCCTATCGGTGTATCGGGATCCAATCCTGAATATAGTTGTAAATTTTTACGCAACCTTTCCAACCGTTCAGTGGGTGTCTCTTCCTTCTTTTGTCTTTCATTAAAAGCTTTATTTATATTCTGATCTCTTGGGACTGCCTCCCTAATGCCCTGGATAATGATAGTTCACAGGTCCTGCATGTGAGTCCTATGATGTTGATTTTGATGGTCCCATTGCGGATTCTGTAAGGGCCATTTAATATCCGCAGCGGGCCCGTGGGCATGTTGAGCATCCCAAATGCGCATCCCTGCACGCCTAATCATACCTCTCTCTTCTGCTGTGAACAGTATACTTAGAATAGATTGTAGTTCCTCCCAGGTATAAACATTTGGCCCTAAGAACTGATCTACTCTGTCTGCCACCCCCAGGGGATCTTCTAGTATATTACCCATTTCCTTCTTAAAATCTCTAACATCCCCTGAATTTAAGGGCACTGATATAAACCCCATCTGAGGTTGTGGACCTCCCATGGGCATTTCTCTTAAAGGGTAGAGGTTATTTTGTCGTGCCTTTGCCCGTGTCACAGGCCCTCCCCCTTCTATCTTTTGTACTTCTCCCTCTCTCGAATCCATCTGCCCATGATCCAACTGAGGAGGAGAAGGTAGGGGAATTGCTGGTGGTAAAGCATATGGTGGGGGTCCCACTAAGGCCTCCTCTTCCCTTCGAGGCTTACGTTTTTCGACATCTTTTTCTGTTCGTGTCAAATTAAAAATGGGGACTCCTAAACCCTCCGGGCGAGTGACCCATACTGCTGCATAGTCACTTTCTTCTTGATTGAAAGGGGTTTTGGAGTTTACCCAAAAATTTAATTGTTGTTGTACCCAATCTTCATTAGAACCATACTTAGGCCACCATACTGCCGGGCCAATTTGTTGTCCGCTCCAAATTTCTACACAATAATAAATCATCTTTGCCTTATCTTTATTTCTTGTTCCTGGATAGTGCGTCCAGGCACTTAGCATGAACCCTAGAGGTGAGTCCTTAGGAATGGATGGTCGTTTAGAAGGGGCGGATGGTTTAGTTTTACACTGCCCCATCTCGTTCTTTACTTCTTGCTCTCTTGTTTTATTCAACGTCTGTAGCTCCCCCTAGTGCCCATAGCTCTAGGATGCGATCTTATAATATCCTTCCCTAGTGCCCGTAGCTCTAGGGGTACACCTAATAGTAATCCTCCTCCCTAGTGCCCGTAGCTCTAGGGGAACACCTAAATAATAATCCTCCCTAGTGCCCGTAGCTCTAGGGGAACACCTAATAGTAATCCTCCCTAGTGCCCGTAGCTCTAGAAGTTGTGGTGGTGAAAGGGTCCCGCTTATACCCTGTACCCACCCTTCGGCGTGCCCTCACTCAGTGTTGCGTTCACTCACTTCCCCCAGGTCGTGGCCCACGCCCTCGCGGGCAATGGGAACCGCACTACTGTGGGGTCCGCACTCGCTTGGGTTGATGCCGACTACCGGCTCCCCTCTCACTCATACACAACACTCGTCACACGCCGGATTCCCAACCCAGACCGGACTATACTCACCTGTCCTGCGTCTTCGTCCGGACTTTCGTGCACGAAATTTAAAGGGTTAACTGGTTTTTCCTTGCCTTTGTGTTTTAAATTTCGGATCGTCGGCGGGAGTAGGGCGGGAGGATAGGAGCCAAGGCCGCCTATTTAGGCGGGGCGCCCCCTCAGGCTCCTCATACCTACGCCAGTATTCCCATCCGAGTCACGGCGCCAAATTGTCATCAATTTATAAGCAATGAGCCAATAATGTTCCTATTATAAACTTTTATTAATTGTAGCGGGTAAAACAAAAAGGCAATTCAGTGCTGGGCGACAGGGGGATTATCGTTCCTCCAACTGCCGCGCCGTCCCGTCCCTTGCAACTTCTTTTGTAAGGTCCATCCCGAGTGTATTGTCCTTTAATTGGTCGGTCGTGATCGTGCGACTTGGTGTGTCGTTCCTTGGTTGGTCCTTCCGTGAAACTTTGTATCCATCGGGGCGCGCTTTGCCTGTAACTATGCAGAGTACACAATCTACCCATAAAATTAGAGTGTACTGCAACCCTTGTGGCCTCCATATTCCACCATCACATCCCAGTCCTAATGAACAAGCACTCCACCACAATGCTACCACATCCCGGTCTTAATGAGCAAACATTTTATCACACTAGGATTCACTTCCCCCTTTGAGACAGTTGGGTTCCATTCATGGATAACAGACCATGGGCCAAGTAAACTGCCCTGTGATCAAAGAACTCAAAGTTTCTGGCTCAGTACCAACCTCTGAGACAATTGTTCATTGCTTTGCTTTCCAAGCCTGCTCTGTGTCCCTCACTGCCCCTGAAGGTATAGAACAAAAAATCACTTGATCTCCCACTCTGTTAACTAAATGGCCTAAATTCCTGAAATCTCTTTTTATAGTTTGTAGTCTTATCTAAGAAATTTCATCACTGCCCACCTAAACTATGAGTAGTGGAAAATAATCAGTGGACCTAACCAGCATTGGGAGTTTCCTCATTATGTCCCTGACCTGAAGCCAAGAAGGCAGCAGACTTCCTGACAACTCGGGTCCAGTCTGCAAATGGGGCCCTCTATTCCTCTGAGAAGGGAGTCACCCACCACGGCCACCCTTCTTTCTTTCATGGCAGAGAAAGTCACAAGGCTTGGTAGTGACTGCCTTGCATTAGTCTCCTTCCTAGGCAGATCCTCCATTGCCTCCCTATTCTTATCTCCTTCAGATTTCAGAGTGTCAAACCTGTTGCTTAGATGGATCAGGGGTCGAGGGCTAGGCAGGCATGGGGGGGCTCCTGTGATGTTGAGTTGGGACTCTCTTCCAACCCTCCTCATCAGTCAGGTCTGTCTGACTGTGACAGGGCAGGGAGTCAACCACTTTTCTGGGGGTATCTGCCTGGAAGCCTTCCCTCGGGGATGCCAGCAAGTCACTGGCACTCCCTGATGGTAAATTGTGAGTAAAACCTTGAGTAAAGTGAGAGTTCACCTAGAGAAAAGTATGAGTAGAAACCTGGATTGACGTGAGGGTAAACCCAGAGTAAAACCAGGATCCCATCCATCATCATGCACGGCCTCTAAGAGGAACATTTTCCAGTGTTGCTGTGTAAAAATATAGGTTCCTCACATCTAACCTATGTCTCCCCTTTTTAATTTAAATCCATTTCCATTTGTCCTGTTATCAACAGACCATCCCATCCTTATTCTAGTGTTAGGCATCTCATCCTCAGATGGAAACCCTGGGGCTGAATTGGGATCAGTTTTTCAAAGAACCGCGGGAGTTGCAAGTTCACCTAGCTGAGTTTAGATGTGCACAGTGAAATGTCTGTGTGTGAGTCCCTCATCTGAATCCTTGGTTTTTATTCCACAGGGACTGCACTGCTCGTACACAGTCTCTCAGTGATGCTCAAGGTGCCTTGGGTGATCCTAGTTTTGTGCTAGTGCTTGTAAACTGTGACGGAAAATCTATGAGATAGACACCTCCTTCTGGAGCATCAGCTGAGGACCAGAAGGGAGGAATTCTTGGCCATCCTAAATACCACTGCAGCCCCGTGCTTAGGGCACCCAGTGTGTCTTTTGCACCTGTCCCCATGGAGTATGTAGTGATATTCAGCTTATCAAAAGGATGAGCTCAGAACAGAAGAGGCAGATTTTCCTCTCTGCTCCATCTGTGGCATAGTCTGGATTTCAAGGCATTGCAAAGCTATGGCACATCTACGTTCTTGCACTGATGACACTTTAGTATGCTCTGGGCTCGCATTTCAATGGCATCTAATAAATCTAGGGTCATACCTGTTGACAGGAAGCTGGCAAATGTTGTCTCATTGTAAGGAAGAACAAGAAAGATGACACGGGCAATTATGGACCTGTCAGTCTTACTACAGTGCTTGGTAAAATTATGGAGAAAATGATGGTGGGAGTTATGGAAAAACAACTGAAGGACAGGTCACAGACAACACAAGATACAGAGGGGAAGGTCCTATTTAATTTCAGGTCTTTTTATGACACCTTTATCCATTGAGCTGAACAAGGGAAGGCAGTTGATGTAATCCTTGAGGATTTCAGTAGAGCTTTTGATACTATTTCTCCAGCACCCTTCTGGACAGAAATTCCTGCATACAGCTAGACAGAAACAGAACGTGGTGTGTTGTAATACAAGAAGAATTTTACAGAGCAGCAGCCATGGATTGAGATAAGGAGTTCACAGAGCAGCAGCTGCGGAGCAGGATAAACAGCATGAGAACAAAGGACATCTCTAGGAAAAGAATGAATGGCTCGTGGCTTTGAAGGGGGGTTATAGGGTTGTTATTGCAGTAGCTTTCCTCCAATTAGCATGTGTGATTTTTGGACGCCCTTCTCTGTCTCCTATAAAAGCATGTCTTTTCGAGCAATAAATTGATGCAGCTATATGTAACCATATTGGTGTTTGTCTGTTTGTCCCAGCACGCTGACATTTTGCCTTTCAGGTTCACCAGCAGTGGTGGGTGAGCAGTTGGCCAGCAGTTCTGTCCCAAAGGATTATAGTCAGTGGGTTCCATCAGGCTGGTAGATGGTCACTGTCAGAGTTTCCCGGGGCTCCATTTTAGGGCCAGTTTCCTTTCATGTTTATGCAGATGACTTGAATGCAGGACTAGAAGATGTTCTGAGCAAGTTTGCTGATGAGACCAGATGAGGAGGTGCTGTTGCCTCCACTGAGGTTGGAGAGGACTTGCAGAAAGATGTGGACAAGTAAGAGAAGTGGGTACCAGTTGGTACTAAGCACCAAGTGCATAAAGTATAACAAGAACAAGTGCCTGATTGTGCACCTGGGTATGGGCAACCCTGGACATACACACTGACTGGATATGGGACACATGAGAGAGGTCTGACTGAAAAGCATTGGGGGTCCTTCTCAACATAAAATTTTAAGTGATTCAGCAGTGTGCCCAGGCAGCCAGGAAGGCCAACAGTACCCTGGAGCGCATAAAGCAATTTATTGCCAGCTGGGTGAGAGAAAGGGTTGTCCCTCTTTGCTCTGCATTGCTACTGCCTCACCTGGAGCACTGGGTGCACTTCTGGTCACCGCATAACATAAAGGACATAAAACTATGGGAGAGTGTGCTCTGGAGGGCATTGGAACTGAGAGATATGAAGTTCAGAGTTTCACAGGGATTGACTGCTTGTTCAGACGGGGCCCTTCTCACATCCCACATCCTGCAAAGAGACACAGGGCACATGTGGGACATGAACTTGACAGTATCCTTGCACAAAATGCAGAGCCTGGGATCTTGCATTCCCATGTCATTCATTTAACATCATATAGACTTCCAACTCACTGCCCCAGGAAGTGCCTTGAGCCAACATGAGAGACAGGATCTCCCTACTTCTGGTCTTGCAATCAGGGCTTGACCTGTCTGCTTCGTAAGGCAAAGGAGAGGTTTCTTAGCATGCCAGTGCCTTTGCCTGCCTGTAGTCATGGCTTCCAGTTATCTTCTCTAACTAGTCTGTTGGGAAGCTTACTTGGTAATGGCCCTCAGTGGGACCATTAATATTCCAAGAAACTTCACTGTTACTTCTGACTTTGTCTTCTTGAGCACTTTGTGCAAACTTCTCTCTGCACTGGAGGTTGATGGACTCAGCACCAAATGCTCACTGGGGCCCATTATAACCTAAAGAGCCTCTTGTGCCTTGTACCTTCCTGTTCTCTTCTTCAGGTTTTCAGAATGTGTTCAGCAAAATGGAGAGAGCTTAAAGTGAAAGAATCCAAAATGCATTTATTGTCTATTTATTGTTTGTTTGTTTTATACAGGAAGTAAAAGAAGCACTTTCCAACTGATGTCAATCCAGGATGTCCTCAATGAGTTCTATTCCGTTTCTGTGTGGACAAAGTTCCTCCTCAACCAATCTACCCCACTTCTACTCACATTGGCCTCATGGGACTTGCATCACTTTTCCTCACATCACTCTTCTCCTCTGCAGTCACCCGCTTAGTATTAAACCTCCTTTGTACCAACTCCCACTGGCTTTCCACAGAGAACCAGCTGCACATGGAAGAAGAAAGAGTTGTCTTTATTTACGTCCAACAAACAGAAGGAAAGGTGATGCAATTGAATGAACAGTCAAACACAGTGATCAACTGCATGCCATGTCCAAGCAGCTTCTATTGAGGTTTATTTTTCATAGGGAATATTTGCACAGGAAATGAGTTAGAAACAGATAGGATGGGATAGATAGAATCACGGTGAAGGATTTGACAACAGACTTTTGAGAAATGGAGCAAATTTCAGTAATCTCCCTTGGATAGATCAGCCAGGGAGTTGGGAGGTATCAACTTAGAATTGAACAGGACTCGTGAGTATTTCACACACTGAGACGGGTTAACACTTTCTTCTTGATTTCTATCTTTGTCTTCAACTCTTTTTTTCACTTTTACTGACATTAATGAACATCTTTCAGAATTCATGCTTTCTTTAAAGCATGAAAAAATGAAAGAGAGAAAGAGAAAAAAAAAGAAATAGAAATAGAAAAATGAAAAAAAAAGGATATGGAAAGGGAAAAGGAAAAAGAAAAGGAAAAAGAAAAGGAAAAAGAAAAGGAAAAGGATAAGGAAAAGGAAAAGGAAAAGGAAAAGGAAAAGGAAAAGGAAAAGGAAAAGGAAAAGGAAAAGGAAAAGGAAAAGGAAAAGGAAAAGGAAAAGGAAAAGGAAAAGGAAAAGGAAAAAGAAAAGTAGAAGAAAACGACATAGAAAAAGAAAAAGTAAGAGAAAAAGAAAAGATAGGAAGGGATAGATAGAATCACAGTGAAGGAGTTGACAACACAGTCCATCAGTCTTTGGCGAGATGGAGCAAATTTTAGTCATCCCCCTAAAAGTCACAAATCAGACAGATAATTGGGAGGTATCTGACTGAATAATAAGAAAGGGATGGGGAAATCTGGCAGGCTGTGGCAGGAGCATGTGTCTAAATGGCCTGCTGAAAACATGCCTTTAACCACGACCATTTATTTAGGAGAGCTGGAGACACCTGGAAGATGAGGGATCAAATAGGCAGCAGGGAAGAGCAGCGGTGGGCGCCGGGATTTAGTCACAGGGCAATGATGGCACTGGCACCGCTGTCTGTGTCTCTGTACCTGAAAGCATCTGAATTAAAGGAAAAAAAAAAAAAAAAAAAAAAGACACAAAATCCCTACAAAGACTCATATTTACAACTAAAAATGGAACAAGACTCATGAGAATTTCTCATGTTAAAAAGGGTTAACACATTTTCATTGATTTCTATCTTTGTCTTCAATTCTTTGTTTCAGTTTTATTGACATATATGTTCATCTTTTAAGCTTACAGCCTCAAAATAAATAAATAAATACATAAATAAAATTAGATCCTTTTGTCTTTTGCACGTGGCCTGATGCCCCTTTCATCTTCACAATTCCCACCAGACCTTCCATGCTGGAGAGTATGAGATCCAGCAGAGCACCTCTCCTCTTTGGTTCCTCCATGGCTTGGTCAAGAAGCTGCCATCTGTGCTCTCCAGGGATCTGCTGGATGGCACATGCCCTGCTGTGCTGTCCCTGCAGCACATACTGGAGTGAAAAAGGCTCCCAAAGGGGACAATGGCCAGACAACATGAGACTCCCATCTGTTTGCCTAAGGCACCTTCCACTTGCTCTCCCTGATCAGGAAGACAGGAAAAGACACTGATGGTCTCCTCTGTTGGCCATTTCCATTAGCTCTGACCTGTCTGCTCTTCCATCCTCAGGCAGAGCTCAGTGCACTCTCACAGAGGGCAGTCGCCCTTCTTTGTCTCCTCGCCCATCCATCCTAAAGACTCGGTATCCCCCTTGTGCTACAGTGCAGTTGTGGAAGCCATTAAACTGTGTCCCCATGGTCCAAACAGGAGCTCAGGCTTGCAGCTCTATCAAGATTTCTAGCTTACTGTTTGTTGGTGTTTCCACTAGTGCAAAACCACAGAAGTAAACATCCTAATTGAAAAGCATCACTGGACATAGCCGGACTGGATAGCTCATCTTTGGTATCAGTGTGCAGAAGGTGGCACACAAACATTAGACCGATCGTGGGTCTTGGAGGTGACGTAGCAGCACGGACACAACATGGTCATGGCTTTGCTGAAGGCCCTGTGCTGCACTTGCAGCTGTGAGAGAATTCACCGGACAGCCAGTGCTATCCCCTCTCTGGCCCTCAGCTGATGCCCAGGAAGGAGGTGTCTATCTCAGGGATTTCCCACATGGTTTACAAGCACTTGCAAACATCAGGAGCAGCCCAGGCACCTTGGGCATCACCCAGTGTCTGTGTGTGAGCAGCTGCCTCCCAGCTGAAGGGCCGAGGACTCAGAGCAGGAGCTCACATGCAGGCAACTCCTTGTGCACTTCTGAACTGAATCAGAGGAACCCCAGATCCTGTGGGTGTGTACGGAGCTGAATCTTATTTCAGCTCCAGGATTTCTGTCAAGGGATGAGACTCCTGCACTGCCTCAGCTGGATCACTGTCCTGCACAGGGAAAGTTCAAACCTTCCCGTCTTGTCTGGGTGCCCTTTGTGCTTCATCAAATGAACTCTGGTAGTACTTGCTATATGTTTCCAGTCACTCACTGACCACTGGTCATGTGGTGGTTAATTGAGCGAATTTCAAAGCACAGTCATGATGCTGTTGTCTTTCAGGAGCTGTTGGCCATGAAGACCCAGGGACGTGTCAGGGGACACGAGTGGAAAGGATAAAAATGACATCATCTGCTGCTTGCTTGTCCAGGCTCCTGGGACACAGGGAGCTCATAAAAGTGTGCAGGGCTGCAGAGACAGCTGTGCCCAGGAGCAGCTCTTGTGCACAGCACAGCCTGCAGGTGACAGAAGGAGAGGAGAGAAATTGGAGAGAGCTTGCAGGATGTGTGTGGTGTGAGCAGGCTGCATGCTCCCTGCAGGAGCATTGCTCACAGACCATGACAGGGTAAGTCTCACTGCAGACCATGAGCTGCTTTTCATAGAGGGTTAACTTAATTTGGGATATCCCATAGCAGATCTGGATGCAGGCACTGCATGTTTCTTTACTGTTGTTTCACTGTAATCTGATGCTCAGCTGGGCCCTGGGAAGAGAAAAGACTGAGATGAACTCCCACCCCTTTCAATACAATTTCTGCTTGCTGTCCGGTGATAGAGAACATCCTTTCGGCCACTTTCAGTCAGCTGTCCTCACTCTGTCCCCTCCCAGCTCCATGTGCCCTCCACTGACCATGGCCTTGGCTCTGTACAACACTGCTTAGCAGCAACTGAAAACATCAGAGTGTTATCAATGGTTTTCTCCTAGAACCAAAACACTGCACCATAGCAGAATGTCTGAAGAAAACAATTCCATCCCAGCTGTAACTCACATACCTGCCTTTCCTCTTCCTCTTGTTCTTCCTGATCAGGAAGCAAGGAACAGAATCTGCCGCTCTCCTCTTTGTGCCTTTTCCATCAGTTCTCAGCTGGCTCCTCTGCCATCCCCAGGCAGAGCTCAGTGCACTCTCACAAAGGGCAGCAGCCTTTCCTCATCTTCCTTGCCCATCCATCATGAAGTGTCAGTGAATAGTGAAAAGGTACCCCATAGTAGATGAAAAGGGGGAGGGGGGGAAGCAGTGAAGGGTGGATGTGTTAGAAAGCTCACAACAAAAGAAGATAATTGTATTAACAAAGCCCCCGAAGGGCAAGTTGTCTTGCTTTATTTTACAGAAGATCCCCGTGGGACCTTCACGGAACAGAATGGCTTGTAGCTGATTTTAACCATTTGTGTTTTATGACAGAAAAATTGAAGATGTGATCATGCTAGAATACTGATATATCTCTTTATTACATATTTGGTTGCAATAGTATTATGTTTTTGTTTGCTGTAGTTGTGAGTTGTGATTGATATCAGTCTTTGGATCTGTTTAAACTTCACAATTGGGTTCAGAGTTTTATTTTTCAGGTCATCCTGGCTTTCTTGTACTCTTTGCACAGTGGTAATCATTCCTTTTGACCCCTTATTTCACCTCTTTTGGTCAAACTTGGTGGTGATTTGCATGTAACTCCATGGTGTTTCCAAATTCCTAATGAATTGGGAAATGAGCAATGGAACCCATCTAATATATGTTAGATGTAGTCACAAAAGTGAAATTTATCATAAAACCCTTTGCACTGATGCTTTTCAGTGTCTCATCAGTCCAGGAGTTCCATTCAAAACATGGTTGTTGGAAAGTGTCTGAGTTTTTGACAAGAAACATGTATGTTTCTGGGATTACTCCCTATGATTTAAATTCTGGGGTATCCTACACTATGTTGTGACTATAACAGTTCTTAAACTTGCCAGACTAGTATTTATATCTCTCAGCAATTGAACTGTTTTGGAAATGCTCAAGTGGAAAGTTCTTCTGACACAAAGATCCCTATTGTTTTACTTGTTTATTTATTGCTATTGGTCATTGTTAAATGTATGGTTGTTTTCAGTGTATGGCTGTTCCTTCTCACTTTCTACCTTTTATTCATTATGTAATATTTGTCTCACCCCTCCTGAAGAATCACTGAGAGGTGCCTGTGTCAAATTAAATGATTCCACCTGTTGTCTAAAGACTGATAATGGTAAAGTTAAACCAATAGCTGAAGGTATACAGAAAATAGGACATGTTCCTGTCCAAACTTGGAAAAGTCCAGACCTTGACCTTTTTTCCTGGCTTCCAGGTGGACTGTGTGTAAAACGCATCTTATTATATCTATTGTGTGTTGTTGCAACTTTCATGTTTGTTTTGTGTATGATATCACGTTTCATTGAACTTATCCAATGTGTTGTATTGTCCATGTATTTTGTAACCTCCTCAAGTGATGGAGAAGTTGAGCACATCAAGAGATCTTTTGTAATCATTGTATTAAACCACCCTCACCTTCCTTTTCCCTCATGCTTGCTATCTTTTTCTCACCATCCTGGATCAGCAGTGGTCCATTTTTTAAGCAAACTTTGAGTCATGGGGTGGTGTAAGAGGCCATGCTTTTTACATTACTGTCTCAAAGTTTGCTGAAATGGACAAGTTCAGGCAAGTCCTGGCCAAGGTTCCAGGACTCCCTTTGTCTGAGACACACAGGAACCAAGGTTCGAGAAACCCTTTGTTTAGGAGATGGACAAGTCTGGGAGCTATAAGAGATAAGATGCTGATTAATGGCCCTAAAGTGGTCTTTTTGTGTGGGCCTATCTCAAGGAAGATGGCCATCTCCGAGGAATTCACATGACTCTGACCCGAGCCTTCCAGAAATGTCACGAAGGCTGGGAAGAAGTAGGATAAAAAGGGCACGGACTAACCCCGAATTTGGGTTTTCTGATACCAGATGCCTCACTACGGAAACAAGGAGGTTTTCTGTCATCAGATGCCTCAGTACGTGAGCGCCTGCATGCTGAAGAAGATGCCTGCATGCTGAAGAACCTTTTAGGTAACTGACCTCAGATTCCTCCACCGTTGTCCTACTGCTGCCTACTGTCTCTCCTGGGATTGCTGCTCGAGACTCTGCTCCGTGAGACCTCGCTGCCCGACACTCTGCTTCTTGAGACCACGGTACTGTGACCGCCTTCTGCGCTGCACCGATCTGCTGCTTGCGGCCTGCTACTCTGCTGCTGCTCTCCCCTACCAACATAACAACGTACTACGGGTCGCTGCTGCATCCAGGAGGTGACTATTCCCCGCTTTAACGTAATTCTTGCTCTTTTCTACCTTTTTCTATCGCCTACTTTCCCGCCCCCATCACCCTAATTTTGGTATTCGTCGCTCTCCCTTCCCCATCCCCTCAGTTGTCTATCACCTCTAATAAACTGGTCGGATCAACATTTGAATGCTCTTCTTCTTAATCTCACGCCGGGCATAACATATCAAAAGAACCTTTGCCTCACTCCTAAATTGGAGCGAGACAGGCCTTTATATGGGACCACATTCATCCCAATGACAATGAGAAGGCCGGCAAGCAACAAGGTAAGTGCAACCCATGTGTGACCCCATAGGGGCCAATGGGGACCCCAGACCAAGAAGTGGGAAGACAGACCCATAAGTGGGACTCAAAACCCCATAATTATGATTCTAGCCCCATAAGTGTGACCCCATAGGGGCCAATGGGGACCCCAGGCCCCATAAGTGAGGCTCCAGACACGTAAGTGAGGCTCCAGCCCCATAAGTGGGAACACAGACCCATAAGTGGGAACACAGACTCGTAAGCGGGTCCTCAGACCCATAAGTGTGACCCTAAAGACTTCAAGATGTCCCCAGTCCCATAAGTGTGACCCATAAGTGAGGCTCCAGCCCCATAACTGCATCCCCAGCCCCATAAAAGTGACCCTATAGGGGCCAATGGGAACTCCAAGCCCCATAAGTGTGAACACAGCCCCATAACTGAGACCCGTAAGTGAGGCTCCAGCCCCATATCTGTGACCCCAAACACTAATGACGTCCCCATAAACCCTAATGGGGTCCCAATAAGTGTGACCCCAGCCCCAAAAGTGGGTCCCTAGACCCATAAGTGGGTCACCAGACCCATAAGTGGGACCCATAACTGTGTCCCCAGCCCCATAAATGTGAGCCAAAATCCCAGAAGTGTGACCCCTGCCCCATAAGTGGGTCCCCAGCACCATAAGTGTGACCTATAAGTGTGACCCCTGCCCCATAAGTGGGTCCCCAGCCCCATAAGTGTGACCCATAAGTGGGAACACAGACCCATAAGTGGGTCACCAGACCCATAAGTGTTACCCCAGACCCATAAGTGTGACCCATAAGTGCATCCCCAGCCTCATAAGTGCATCCCCAGCCCCATAACTGCATCCCCAGCCCCATAAGTGTGACCCATAAGTGTGACCCCACAGGGGCCAATGGGGACCCCAGCCCCATAAGTAGGAACACAGATCCATAAGTGGGTCCCCAGCCCCATAAGTGTGACCCCAAACCCTCAACAATAGACTTTGAGAGGTCCCCAGCCCCATAAGTGTGACCCCAAACCCTCAACAATAGACTTTGAGAGGTCCCCAGCCCCATAACTGCATCCCCAGCCCCATAAGTGTGACCCATAAGTGTGGCCCCATAAGGGCCAGTGGGGACCCCAGCCCCATAAGTGTGACCCGTAACTGCCTCCCCAGCCCCATAACTGCCTCCCCAACCCCATAACTGTGTCCCCAGCACCATAAGTGAGACCGCAAACTCCATAACTGCATCTCCTGACCCATAAGTGTGACCCCAGTGGGGACATTATGGGGGTCCCTGGTTGACATACCTGTACCCAGCCCCATAAGTGTGACCCGTAAGTGGTTCCCCAGCCCCATAGGTTCATCTCCAGCCCCTTAACTGCATCCCCAGCCCAATAACTGCATCCCCGATCCCATAAATGCTTCTCCAGCCCCATAAGTGGGAACACAAACCCATATCAGAGTCCCCAGCCCCATAACTGCATCCCCTGCCCCATAAGTGGGTCTTCAGCATCCTCAAGGGGAAGAGAGCTGGATCTGCTGACAGTGCTGCAGCCTCTGCAACTCCTGGCACAGACCCTGCAGCAGCTCCAAGGTTTTGCTACACGTTCTGCAGTTACTCCACGCTCTGGACAGATCCCGCTGTCACTCCACCCCTCATAATGAGCTCTGCAGTCACTCCTGCTACAGGTCCTGTAGCTGTTCCAAGTATAGTGACAAGAAAGTGAAACAAATTCCTCCCAGGTGAGGTGCACTGTGCTAGGAGGTTCAGCCCTGTGGTCACTCCAACCCCTCCAATGAGCCCAGTGGCTGCTCCAACATAGTCACAGGTCCTGTGGTGATTCCAGCTCTGGCAATGAACTCTGAGGTCACTTCAACTCCTGCAACAGCCCGACAGCCACTTCAGCTCCTACAGTGAACCCTATGGCTGCTAAAACCCCTGCAACTAGTCGTGGACTTGCAAACAGATAAACATAGGGCTTAATTCATATATCATTGCAACTGCGTAAGTTGTATATGTGTGAAAACATACTAAATATATTATATATGTATAAATACATTTGTCATAAATATTATCTTTTTCTTTTTCTCTTTATCTCAACCCATAAAATTTAAACCACAGCACTGCCCCGAGACGCTTACTGATCTCCTTGGGACTATTCAATCTGATCCGGTCACACACTGAAGAGCACCTGAAGATCTCAAGGTTTTCTCAGGGAGCAGCTCCTGAGGTATATTCCTTACACCAGCTTTGGAAGAGGCCTCCCTCCAGTTCTCTGGTCCTGCTCTAAAGGGGCCCTCTTGTTATGGCAGTGCCAGCAAGGAGACCAGCTCTGACAGACCTGTTCATATTGCCGGCTACTGACTGCAGCCCTGGAGTGCTACTGTAGAGGCATCAGGACTGTCATGAGACACACAAGACGTTCAGGACTGCACAAATGAGAGGGCTTGAGAGCACTGTGGTGGTGTAAAGAGATCAGAAATGAAAAGAACACGCTGAGCTGCTGTCTGTGGCTGTACCTCCCCAAATGCAGACAAAGTAGGAAGAAAGAAAACCTAAGAAAATGTCTATTTTGAAAACATTTTAGGTATCTTCTAACGTATTCAGGGAATCTGGATACATGTTTACATGAGCTCTTGGAGTGAAAATATGAAAAATAGGTAGGAAAGAAGTGTAATACATTTTCATTTATAAGTCCAATAATTTTTTATTTTTTATTTTTTTAAGGTTTTTTGCACGTTGCTATATCTCACATAATCAAACAACCAAAGATGCATAAAACATGAAGAACCATCACTGGGAATCCTATGAGGAAGTTGTGCATTTTATAGAAGCTGGAATAGTGTGTACTGCAACACCTTCCTGAGAGCGTGCTTGATCTCCCTGTTCCTCATGCTGTAGATAACAGGGTTCAGTGTTGGAGGAACCACTGCGTACAGAAGTGCAACTGCCAGATCCAGGAGTGGGGAGGAAATGGACGGGGGCTTCAGGTAGGCAAAAATGCCAGTGCTGAGAAAGAGGGAGACCACAGCCAGGTGAGGGAGGCACGTGGAGAAGGCTTTGTGCCGTCCCTGCTCAGAGGGCATCCTCAGCACAGCCACAAAGATCTGCACATAGGACACCACTATGAAAACAAAGCAGCCAAAGGCTAAACTGGAACCAAAAATGAGAAACACAACTTCCCTGAGGTAGGAGTCTGAGCAGGAGAGCTTGAGGATCTGGGGGATTTCACAGAAAAACTGGTTGACAACATTGCCTTGGCAGAGAGGCAGTGAAAATGTACTGGCAGTGTGCAGAAGGGAACAGAGAACCCCAGCGCCCCAGGCAGCTGCTGCCATGGTGGCACAAGCTCTGCTGTCCATCAAGGTCCCGTAGTGCAGGGGCTTGCAGATGGCAACGTAACGGTCATAGGACATGATGGTGAGAAGGAAATACTCTGCTGACTTGAAGAAGGAAAAGAAAGAGAGCTGAGCAGCACATCCTGTGTAGGAGATGGCCCTGGTGTCCCAGAGGGCATTGGCCATGGCTTTGGGGAGAGTGGTGGAGATGCAGCCCAGGTCGAGGAGGGCCAGGTTGAGGAGGAAGAAGTACATGGGGGTGTGCAGGCGGCGGTCGCAGGCTACGGCTGTGCTGATGAGGCCGTTGCCCAGGAGGGCAGCCAGGTAGATGCCCAGGAAGAGCCAGAAGTGCAGGAGCTGCAGCTGCCGCGTGTCTGCCAACGGCAGCAGGAGGAACTCGCTGATGGAGCTGCTGTTGGGCATCTGCTGTTGTTCCTGGGCTTGGAGTCCTGTTCAGAGTACAGAAGATAATGACAAGTCCAGACCATTCTCAGAGACACTCCTCCTGCTATACTATGAAATGTTTTCATTCTCCTACAACAGTGTACATTTAGCACCATTACTTGCATTTAATTTCATGTAGATCAGCATTCCTTAAGTAGAAGCAGCATATGGAGCGCTAACCTTCCTCTTATTTTCTTATCCCTTCTCCCTGTATATTTTCATCTGTTTCGTGTCTCATATCTTTACCCCAAGTGCCCCCCTTTGTGCCCCCTACCCCAGCATCTGTGACTTTCAGTTTCAGTTAGAAAATGCTGCCTGTTTGTAGGATAAGTGAATTATTCATGCCTACAGAAAATGATGTTAATTACAACTGGTTCCATCTTCTGAGAAAGGGGGGACTGAATGCACATCAGGTCTGTCTGTTCAGGCCACAAGCAATTTATTGAAGAAAAATTCACAGATCTCCGATAGCTCCTTTTAGATTTCTGTTTCCAATCCTCTTTTCCTCAGAACAGGAAATGGAAAACTCCTGCCGTGGCACTCCTCTTGCAAAGTACCTTAAAAACCAATCCGTTGTGCAGTGGAGCTCTGATCCCCCTGCCCCAGGCAGCAGCTGTGGCAGCACAAGCCCTGCTGGGGGGCTCCTTCCCCCCACCCGTCTCCCCTGGGCAGCTCCCCGGGCAGGCTGAGTGCTGAGCCTGGCAGGCGGCAGAGTCCCATACCCGGCACACAGCCCCTGGGGCACAGCAGGGACCCTGCTCTGCAGGACAGCCCTGGGCACACACCTGCAGCCCCGGCTGCACAGCCTGCAGCCGTGCTGGGACACGCAGCCCTCAGGGCTTTGCTCTGGTGCTGCAGCACGGTAGCCCTCAGCTGGAGCCGAAGGCTTTTAACACAGTAAAGAAACATGCAGTGCCTGCAGCCAGATCTGCTACGGGATGTCCCCGATTTGGTGATCCCTCCAGGAAAATCAGCTGCATTGCCTACTGCAAGGCACTTACCATTCTGTTGATCTGTTATCAGTGCTCCTGCAGTCCGTTCACAGCTGGTTCACACTGTACTAACACTGTAAGCTCTCTCTCCCTTTCTTCTATCCTCATGTGAATTGCTGCTCAAGCCCCAGCCCTGCTGTGCTGCGCACAAGAGATGCTCCTGGGCACAGCATTCTCTCTACAACACTTCCCACTTTTATGAGCTCCCTGTGTCCCAGAAGCCCAGCCCAACTCAGTAACAGATTATGTCATTTTTTATCCTTCCCACTCATCTCCCCTGTGGTGTCCCGGGGTCCTCATGGCCAACAGCTCCTGAAAGACAACAGCATCATGACAGTACATTAAAATCTGTTGAATTAAACACCAGATTTCTAGTGGTCAGTGACTAATTCCAGACATGTTCTGAGTCATCCCAGAGAGTGTTTGCCCAAAGAGGGCACTCATACAAAGACGGGATATCAGAGAATAATAGAATCACCAAGGTAGGAAAAAACATAAAAGATCATCCAGTCCGGCTGTTCACCTATCACCAATAGCTCCCACTAATCCATGTCCCTCAACACAACATCCATTTATTCCTTGAACGCCTCCATGGTCACTGAATCCACCACCCCCCTGGGCAGTCCATTCCAGGTCCCAAAGTTCAGGATGTGGCATTTGGTCTTGGTGAACCTCATCCCATTGGCTTCAGCCCAGCTCTCCAGCCTGTCCAGATCCCTCAGTAGGGCCTTGCTAACTTCAGGCACATCCACACTCCCAGCCAATTTGGCGTAGTTTGCAAACCTACATAGGATGCACTCAGTGCCCTCATCCAGGTCATCAGTAAAGATACTGAAGAGGACAGGCCCCAGCACAGACCCCTGGGGAACACCAGGTAGACACACAGGTGGGCGTCCAGGCTGGTCTTGAATATCTCCAGAGAAGGAGACTCCCCAACCCCTTGGGCAGCCTGTTCCAGGGCTCTGTCACCCTCACTGTAAAGATGTTCTTGCACACATTTGTGCAGAACTTCCTATGCTCCCCTTTCTGACCATTTCCCCTTGTCTTGTCTCCACACACTGCTGAAAAAAGCCTGGTCTCTCCACTTTGAATCCACACCTCAGATATGAGCACTGACATGAGAGCAGCCCCCTGCACCTTTCCCCTGCGAGCAGAGCATAGCAGAGCAGAGACACAGTCCCCATGTATCATGCAGTGTTACTCTGCTTACCAACAGAAGAGGCCAGTCTTTCTCTATGCTTCATCTGTGGCATACTCCAGAGTTCAATACACTGCAAAGCTATGGCACGTGTATGTTCTTGCAATGATGACACCTTAGTATTCTCTGGGCTCTCATTTCAATGGCATCTAAATAAATCCATGGTCATACAAGTTGAAGAGAAGCTGGCAAATGTTGTCTCATTGTAAGGAAGAGCAAGAAAGATGACAGGGGCAATTATGAACCAGTCAGTCTAACTCCAGTGCCTGGTAAAATTATGGAGAAAGTGATTGTGAGAGTGATTGAAAATCACCTGATGGACAATTGTTTCATTGGTCACAGTCAACACAAGATCCCGAGGGAAAGTTCCTGTTTAACTATAGGTCTTTTTATGACAATGTTAGTGAATTGGTTGACCAAGGGTTGACAGTTGATGTTATCCTTGAGAATTTTAGTAGAGATTTTAAGACTATTTCTCACAGAACCCTTCTGGACAGAATGTCCTGTATACGGCTAGACAGAAACAGAATGTGGTGGGTGAGCTGTTGGCCAGTAGGTCAGCCCCAAAGGATTACAGTCAATGGGTTCCATCAGCCTGGTAGATGGTCACTATCATGGTTCCCCAGGGCTCCATTTTAGGGCCACTTCTCTTCCATGTTTTTGTGGATGACTTGCATGCAGGAATTTTTGCTTATGTTCGCCGATGATAGCAGATGAGGAGGTGCTGCTGCCTCCACTGAGGGTGGAGAGGACTTGCAGAGAGATGTGGACAAGTCAGAGAAGTGGGTACCAGTTGGTACTAAGCACCAAGTGAATAACGTCTAACAAGAACAAGTGCCTGATTGTGCAACTGGGTAGGGGCAACCCTGGACATAAACACAGAATGTATAAGGGACACTGGAGAGAGTTCTGACTGAAAAGGACTGGGGGTTCTGGTCAAAATCTAATTGAATGTGAGTCAGCAGTGTGCCCAGACAGCCAGGAAAGCTAACGGTCCTCTGGAGCACATCAGGCATTTTATTGCCATCTGGGTGAGAGAAAGGATTGTCCCTCTCTGCTCTGTGCAGCTCCAGCATCACCTGGAGCACTAGGTGCACTTCCGGGCAATGCAGAACATAAAGGACATCAAACAATGGGAGGGTGTGCACAGGAGGGCACTGGAACTGGGAGATCTGAAGTTCAGAATTTCACTGTGATTGACTGCTTGTTTAGACAGAGCCCTTCTCACATCCCACATCCTGTGATGAGACACAGGGCACACATGGGACATGAACTTGACAGTATCATTGACCCCAATGCAGAGCCTGGGATCTTCTGTCCCCATGTCTTTCATTTAACATCCTACAGACCTCCATCCCACTGCCCCAGGAAGGGCCCTGAGCCAACATGAGAGACAGGATCTCCCTGCCAAGGGTCTGGGAATCAGGGCTTGTCCTGTTTGCTTCTTAAGATAAAGGAGGATTTTCTTAGCATCAGAGCCACCATGCCAGTGCCTTTGCCTGACTGGAGTAATGGCTTCCAATTATCTGCTCTAATTAGTGCCTTGGGAAGCTTGCTTGCTAATGGCCCTCAGTGGTCCCATTAATACTCCAAGAAACTTCACTGTTGCTTCTGACTTTGTCTTGCTGAGTTCTTTGTGCAAACTTCTGTCTGCACTGGAAGTTGATGGATGCAGCAACATCCCTGGGGCCCATTATAACCTAAAGAGCCTCTTGTGCCTTGTACCTTCCTGTTCTCTTCTTCAGGTTTTCAGATCTTGTTCAGCAAAATGGAGACAGCTTAAAGAGCAAGAATCCAAAATGCATTTATTGTCTATTTGTTTATAGTTTGTTTTATACAGGAAGTAAAAGAAGCACTTTGCAACTGATGTCAATCCAGGATGTCCCCAATGAGTTCTATTCCGTTTCTGTGTGGACAAAGTTCCTCCTCAACCTCCCCATCTCGCTTCTACTCTCATTGGCCCCATGGGACTTGCATCACTTTTCCTCACATCACTCTTCTCCTCTGCAGTCACTCGCTCAGTGTTAAACCTCCTTTGTACCAACTCCCACTGGTTTTCCACAGAGAACCAGTTGCACACAGAAAAAGAAAGAATTATCTTTATTTATGGCCAACAAAGAGAAGGAAAGGTGATGTAATTGAATGAACAGTAAAACACAGTGATCAACTGTATGCCATGTCCAAGCTGCTTCTATTGAGGTTTATGTTTCATAGGGAGTATTTGCACAAGAAATGAGTTAGACACAGATAGGATGGGATAGATAGAATCACAGTGAAGGATTTGACAACAGACTTTAGGGGATGGAGCAAATTCCCGTAATCTCCCTGGGATAAATCGTCCAGGGAGTTGGGAGATATCAACTTAAAACTGAACAGGACTCATGAGTATTTCACACTTTGAGTCGGGTTAAACACGTTCTTATTGATTTCTATCTTTGTCTTCAACTCTTTTTTTCACTTTTACTGACATTACTGAACAGCTTTCAGAATTCATGCTTTTTTTAAAGCATGAAGAAATAAAAGAAAGTGAAAAAGAAAAAGAAGAGAAATAGAAAAAGGAAAATGGAAAGGGAAAAGAAAAAAAGTATATGGAAAGGAAAAAGGGAAAGGAAAGAAAAAGGAGAAGAAAACGACATAGAAAAAGAAAAAGAAAAAGAAAAAGGAAAAGAAAAAGGAAAAGAAAAATAAAAAGAAAAAGAAAAAGAAAAAGAAAAAGAAAAAGAAAAAGAAAAAGAAAAAGAAAAAGAGAAAGAAAAAGAAAAAGAAAAAGAAAAAGAGAAAGAGAAAGAAAAAGAAAAAGAAAAAGAAAAAGAAAAAGAAAAAGAAAAAGAAAAAGAAAAAGAAAAAGAAAAAGAAAAAGAAAAAGAAAAAGAAAAAGAAAAAGAAAAAGAAAAAGAAAAAGAAAAAGAAAAAGAAAAAGAAAAAGAAGAAGAAAAAGAAAAAGAAAAAGAAAAAGAAAAAGAAAAAGAAAAAGAAAAAGAAAAAGAAAAGATAGGAAGGGATAGATTGAATCACGATAAAGGAGTTGACAACTCAATCTATCAGACTTTGGCAAGATGGAGCAAATTTGAGTCATCCCCCTAAATGTCAGAAATCAGACAGATAATTGGGAGGTATCTGACTGAACAAACAGCAAGGGATGGGGAAATCTTGCAGGCTGTGGCAGGAGCGTGTGTCCAAATGGCCTGCTGAAAACATGCCCTTAACCACGGCCATTTATTTAGGAGAGCTGAAGACACCTGGAGGATGAGGGACATCAAATAGGCAGCAGGGAAGAGCAGTGGCGGGCGCCGGGATTTAGTCACAGGGCATTGGAACTGGCACCGCTGTCTGTGTCCCTGAACCTGAAGGCATCTGTGTCCAGCAAACACAGTTCTGGAAAACGTCGTAGTTTCAGAAAAAGAGAAAAAAAAAAAAAAAAGACATCAAATCACCTCAAAGATTCATATTTACAAATTAATCCGTGCTCTCCACGGATCTGCTGGATAGCACATGCCCTGCTGTGCTGTCCTTGAAGCAGATACTGTAGTGAAAAAGGATCCCAAAGGGGACAATGGCCTGACAACATGAGTCTCTTATGTGTCCGCAGAGGGCTCATTCCACATGCCCTCCGTGATCAATAAGCCAGGAACAGACACTGATGGTCTCCTCTGTTGGCCATTTCCATTAGCTCTGACCTGGCTGCTCTTCCATCCCCAGGCAGAGCTCAATGCACTCTCATAGAAAGAATTCGCCCTTCCTTGACCACTTCCCCATCCATCCTAAAGACTCTGTATCCCCCTTGCGCTACAGTGAAGTTGTGGAAGCCATTAAACTTTGTCCCTATGGTCCAAACAGGAGCTCAGGCCTGCAGCTCATCTATGGTATCAGTGTGCAGAAGGTGGCACACAGTCATTAGATGGATCATGGGCCTTGAAGTTGACTTAGCAACATGGATACTCGTAGGGCATGGCTTTCCTGAAGACCCATGTGAATTCACCAGACAGCCAGTACTATCCCCTTTCTGGCCCTCAGCTGATGCCCAGGAAGGAGGTATCTGTCTCGGGGACTTCCCACACGGTTTACAAGCACTGGCACACATCAGGAGCAGCCCAGGCACCTTGGGCATCACCCAGTGTCTGTGTGTGAGCAGCTGCCTCCCAGCTGAAGGACCAAGGACTCAGAGCAGGAGCTCACATGCAGGCAACTCCCTGTGCTCTTCTGAACTGAATCAGAGGAATCCCAGCTCCTGTGGTTCTGTGGGGAGCTGAATCCCATTTCAGCTCCAGGATTTCTGTCAAGGGATGAGACTCCTGCTCTGCCTCAGCTGGATCACTGTCCTGCACAGGTAAAGTCCAAACCTCCCCGTCCTTGTCTGGGTGCCCATTGTGATTCATCAAACAAACTCTGATAGTACTAGTTATATGTCTCCTCTCAGTACCTGACCACTGGACATGTGGTGGTTAATTGAGCGGATTTCAAAGCACAGTTATGACGCTGTTGTCTTTCAGGAGCTGTTGGCCATGAGGACCCAGGGACATGTCAGGGGAGATGAGTGGGAAGGATAAAAATGACATCATCTGCTGCTTGCTTGTCCAGGCTCCAAGGACACAGGGAGCTCATAAAATTGAGCCGAGCTGCAGAGAGACAGCTGTGCCCAGGAGCAGCTCTTGTGCACAGCACAGCCTGCAGGTGACAGAAGAAGAGAGAAACTGGAGAGAGCTTACAGGATGTGTGTGGTGTGAGAGGGCTTCGGGCTCACTGCAGGAGGTTTGCTCACAGACCATGACAGGGTAAGTCTCAATGAAGACCATGCAGCTGCTTTTCATAGAGGGTTAACTTAATCTTGGTCATTCCATAGCACATCCGTCTGCAGGTACTGCATGTTTTTTACTGTGGAAAACCCTTTCGCTCCAGCTGAGGGTTACCATGCTGCAGTGTCAGAGCACAGCCCTGAGGGCTGCGTGTCCCAGCACGGCTGCAGGCTGTGCAGCCGGGGCTGCAGGCGGGTGCCCAGGGCTGTCCTGCAGAGCAGGGTCCCTGCTGTGCCCCAGGGGCTGTGTGCCGGGTATGGGACTCTGCCGCCTGCCAGGCTCAGCACTCAGCCTGCCCGGGGAGCTGCCCAGGGCGCTGCGGGGAGACGGGTGGGGGGAAGGAGCCCCCCGGCAGGGCTTGTGCTGCCACAGCTGCTGCCTGGGGCAGGGAGACTGCATCTCCACTGCACAACAGTATGTTTGCGAAGGCCCTTGGCAAGAGGAGAGCGAAGGCAGGAGGTTTCCATTTCCTGTTCTGAGGCAAAAAGGATTGGAGTCAGAAATCTAAAAGGGGCTGTCAGAGATCTGAGAATTTTTCATCAATCAATTGCTTGTTTTGTGAATAGTCACACATGATGTGCTCTCAGTCTACCCCTTCCCTTAGGATGGAACCAATTGTAATTATCTTCATTTTCTGCAGGCATGAATAATTCACTTATCATAAAAACAGGTAGCATTATCTAACTAAAACTGAATGCCACAGAAGCTGGGGTAGGGGGCTCTAAGAGCACTTGGGGTAAAGATAAGACAAGAAACAGAAGGAAATATCCAGGGAGAAGGGATAAGATAAGAAGTGGAGGGTAAGAGCTCCATCTGCTGCTTCTGCTTAAGGAATGCTGATCTACATGAAATTAAATGCAAGTAACGTTGCCATCTGCAAGCCCCTGCACTACGGGACCTTGATGGACAGCAGAGCTTGTGCCACCATGGCAGCAGCTGCCTGGGGCACTGGGGTTCTCAATTCCCTGCTGCACACTGCCAGTACGTTTTCACTGCCTCTCTGCCAAGGCAATGTTGTCAACCAATTTTTCTGTGAAATCCCCCAGATCCTCAAGCTTTCCTGCTCAGACTCCTACCTCAGGGAAGTTGTGTTTCTCATTTTTATTGCCAATTTATTCTTTGGTTGCTTTGTTTCCATAGTGGTGTCCTATGTGCAGATCTTTGTGGCTGTGCTGAGGATGCCCTCTGAGCAGGGACGGCACAAAGCCTTCTCCACGTGCCTCCCTCACCTGGCCGTGGTCTCCCTATTTGTCAGCACTGCCGCTTTTGCTTACCTGAAGCACCCGTCCACTATTCTACACTACAGGTGGTAGAACCAGTAACTCAGATTTCAGAGGTTATCGTTAAACAACAAGGCCAGTCCAGGGCTGGGTAAAAGATCTAACACACATCTCTATGATGGGGGTGGCCCAATCACAAGCAGTGGTGCGCTCAGTTGTTCTGCTTGCCTGCTCCTCACGGAGTTAGGAGAAATCTATGCCTGCTGCGTGTTCGAGTGCATGCGCAATGCCATGTGGAGGGCTTATCACAATAAAGATTGGCGGATTTGCTGCGTAGACCGGTCAGAACTCAGATCTGCGTTGTGCTTCCTCCGGCACCAAACGCCCAACAGTGGCAGTTCCGTGTATTGGCCAGCAGGTGGCAGCAGAGACCACGGAAAGAACATCTGTGGGACAGACCCTGGGGATCCGTTCTCTTTTGATTATAGGGGCAGAACACAAAGATGGAAGAGGAGGGAAGGGGGGAAAAAAAAAAGAAAAAAAGAAAAAAACAAACCACAGCAAACAAATAAAAACTTCTCCAAACGTAGCAAACGTGAATCTCTGTCAATAAATAAATAATTGAATTGATGTCCCTTCCCCCCCCCCCCCCCCCCCCTCCCCAACTTCTGAGATGAAAAAAAAACACCTAGTATCAATTGGACAGATGCACACAGTGAAGCCAGGGATGGTCTGAAACGCAAAGCAGCTGAGCAGCTTTTAGAAGAAAACAGAGTAGTAACAACTTCTGTACCTACATTCACCACTCTGAGATCCCGTCTGGGTCACCCAAGGCTTGTAAATAACCACTGGGTCGGTTCTGATGTCGAGTGATTTGTTGTCAGTTCTCTCATGGTTCTCCGGTCAGTTCTCCGGTGCCAGGATCTGCCACAGGGCATTCTGACCACAGGCATCATGTTTCTACGCTGCCGCCTGCATTTAACAGGCAATGGGACTGCCCAGCATGTGCAAGGCAGCACCTCTTTCACACCACCAGAATGTTTAAGGCTGTTGGGACTGTTGTTAGCGTCCCATTAACACTGAGGCTAGAGATACCCTTAGGATTGACATTACTATTAGCATTACTTTGATGGTGCCCTATCTGGGTCATTTCCAGGGGATGTCAGGAGTAAGGCATAGTGTCAGGAGAAAAAGAACAGACTCTGTTACTTTATAAACGTGATAATAGAGAGAGTTCATTGGAAAAAATACAACTCTTAAATAATACAAAGCATGCTTCTGATTGGATGCAGGCATCATCTGGGCTCTGATTAATATTACTCTTAAGGTAAAGATTATTGTTACCATAATGATTTTTTTTTTTTGGATTATGATCAGGGTTAAGGTTCCTTTTGCTACAAACTTCTAGCATCATTTTTGTTGTTACATTTGCAATTAGGGACGATTTTAGAATCAGGGCAAGGGTTAGGATTAGAGTTACATTGCGGGTTAATGCTGTTATCTTTACAGCTCCTGTGAGGGTTGGGGTCTGGGTCAGGTGTTTAAAAAATGAAATGAGAAAAGCATAAAAAAAATATATTGAAAGCTTCAGATTTCCTTAATCTTTGTGGGAATCACAGAATCACAGAATTACCCGGGTTGGAAGGGACCTCAAGGATCATGTAGTTCCAACCCCCCTGCCTAGCAGGGCCACCAAACATACAAAGGAATCATATAATGTGCAACTCAGATCTACCTCTTCGTGCAGTGACTGCCTGTAAATTTGCTAGAGCCTGATATAATATGGCCTTGTGCTTCCCGCTAACTCACCTTCATTTCATTTTCATTAAATTTGCTTGGTAGTCAGATTTTGGTGTGTGGATATTTTAAAACAATCTAACTGACATTGGCAAAAAATAATAAATAAATAAATAAATGCACGACAGCATCAATTGTATCAATTTTTATAGATAAGATAAAGAAGAGCAGTTTCCCTTAGTTTTCTGTGCCTCTTTACTTTCTTACCATCTCCACTTGTGTGAGAAACTCTCAAAGTCAAAGATTTCTAGTTAGGCAAAGATGGCAGCGATAGCAGCAGTGCTTATTCATTATTGTAATACTGCGCGCACATCCCCTATTGGCAAGGGAGAAACTGCACACCAGTCAGTGAAATCAATTCTGTTCTATGCCCTAAACCCAATGCATGTGATGCTCTCATGGCTCTCATTGGTTGAGCATCTCAGGCTCACAGACTCCTCGAGACTGTTGCTAGGATTCATTTCCATAGAAGGTCAATTACCAACCTCTTGTTTTTAGGTTTGCCTTGTACTTTTCTGCGGAGAGAGAAGGGCAATGTTTCCAACAGTCAGTACATTCATTCTGTCCTGTGCTGGGCTCTACCCACCCTGTGTATTTATCTTGTGCTTGTCTCAATTCTCCCCATGTCAGAATGCCCCCAGTCTGAACTTAACTCTGCTCAGCAACTTTCTTGGTGGAAAAACTACTTATACAGCTGTTTTACAAGAGGGTTGTACATTCAGTTAGGGCCTACACTATGTACTGAAAATACTGGAAACTTCCACTGCAAAAACACAATCTACCTCTCCCATCTGTGTAGCCTTGCAGACCCAGAGCACGCCAGGTTATTTCTGCTTTCATAGCATTTGCATGCTGTAGGGTGAGCACAAGGTTCTGCTGCTTGATTCTTCTGCAAGAGCTGCCTACCGGCAAATGGTTGCAGGGATGGAGGATGTGACAGAAAGCATTTGTCTCCACAAGAGCAGAGTTACATTCAGTGCAGAGTGTGAGAGTCAGGTTGGTGTGGAAAAGCACTGACACGCTGGGGATGATGCAGTGCTCACATGTCTAACACTCACAGACATTACTGTCAGAAGGATGGTGCTGTGTTGTGCTTCTACCTTTGGCAGCCCCTGGAGAAATGCTATGGCACACAGAACACCTTTGTATTGCACTGACTGCTGCCATGCAGCATGGATTTAACACACCAAATCCAGAGGAGCATGACTGCATCTATCTGCCCTGAGAAAAACTACTGTAGCTGAAGAGATGAGGAGGCAGCTGCTCATCTGCAGAACAAGCAGTACTGCCAGACATTGGGCCAGGTGAGCACCTCCTGCTGCAGCGTGATGATGACAGGGCTGGAGATGATCTGCAAAGCCAGCTTAAAAGTGGGAGACGTGAGTCAACATGGCAGGAGGACAGAGGTGTTAGGGAGCAGCCAAGGCATCAAAGAGTATCAGAAGGCTTTGAAAAGTATCACAAAGTGACAGCCAGGAAGACTGGGATATATCATGAGCAGCAACCTGGATGCTAGAGATTATTTGCTCCCATACAAAATGGTAGAGATCTTGCTGCAGACATCCCAAAGCCAGGCAAAATGGGAACCCAGAGCTCTGCCTGCACGAACCCCACAGCCATAGCATTGCAAGCTGAGCTGCCTTGCTGTTTGTTGCATTCATCCCAATCCCTGTGATTGAAGACTCAGAATGCAGTCGAGGCGATGACTGAGCATGAGAGTGACTTTATTCAATAAAAGACAGGAGGGCTTGAGAGGTCAAGGGTGAAGATGGGACTCCTCTTGTCAAGATGAGAGTGGCTCAGAGCTGGTGCTGCTGCCTGGTGCCTGGGACTGGCAGCCTGACTCTAAGACCCCATCTAAGATGCTCAGCTTCACCTCACTGATGCTGCCCTGCTCCTGCATGGTGGTGCTGCTGCTGGGACACTCGGGCTGTGCTTGGGATGGGCAGCACTGCAAAGGCGCTGGGTCACAATCCAGGCAGGTGACTGCTGTGTCTGGCAGGCTCAGGTCAGGAGCTTCAGCAGAGCCAGGAGATATGAGAGCATGAACGTGGATGAGCCCCTTGTGTCCATCACTGTTACCATGTGGAAGGCTGTCATCCGAATTGCAGCGATTCATGCTTAATAAGAACTCTCCATTGATGGAAAGACACTGCTTGGTTTGGATCTTTGGGGTTGACAAGGGCTCGAATCACCTAGGAAGGCATAGAAACACAAGGGTTAGTTTCAAACATTTGCAAGTTGAATCATGAAAGGTTGTTGATACTTGGTAATAGAGTGGCGGCAGGAAGAAGCAAGTAGGCTTGAAGCAGCATAGCCACTGTCTTGAAAGTGATCCTCATTCAGGTCCAGCTCGTGTGTTGTTTCACTGTAATCTGCTTCTTTGGGTCTACCTAGTGGGCAGCAACACTCGAGCTGTTACTGATATCATTGAAAAGAACTGGAGACAATTGTTCTATTCCTAAGAGCTTCAAGGTGCCTAGAAGCACAAATAGAAACCAGCAGTATTTCATCACTTCACCAAAAGGAAGGTCAAACACCTGAGCTGTGAAGAGCAGTTACAGAACCTATGCATAAGATCACACCAGACATACTTTGTTCTAACAACAGTTATGGCACATAGTCCATTTCCTTCAATATTCCCAAAATGAAATGATGTGGAGCATTACAGGGAAAGAAACACTGCACACAGACACTATGACCCTGATTAGACTCAAGCAGCAGACTTAAAACAAGTCAGAGTTTTTGATTCCAGGATATTTCAGGACCTATCGTGTGAAATTCAGTTACACAACAGTGCCTAGGTGCCTGCGTTTCAAGCAACTTTCAGATCACAGCCATGTAAAATAAAAACAAATTCAGTGCAGAAATAGCAAGCCTGTACCTTAATACTCATGAGATTATCCATTTTTTACTGCATTCTGACTAAGTTCTAAAACTTGCTCATCCCAGTTCACTTCAACAAGTTCCACCAGTTCAAGCAATGCAGTTCTGAGATCCGGTGTATGTTAGGCAGATAGAATTGAACAGTGCAGAAATAATCTCTGACAGCTTTAAGAGCTCTGTTCTGCTTACAAACTCTCAGTCCAAAACTATTCACAGTTTTAAGGAAATGAACACCTGAAGCAGTTGGATCATCTGCCATTTGCCGCATTCTGCTTCTTGGCATCATGATTAGCACAAAGGGTTTTCTGCTGTCCTGCAGAGATGGAAAAAGTCCTGCTTACAAATGGACCAAGTTTCAGTGTACAGCAGAGTTTGTACCAGACTAATAAGCCACGTCATTCAATTCATTTGCTCAGGTTGTTATGCACTCCGAAAGGAAACAGAACTAACTGTTGGATTCTGAAGGCAATCTGTGGGGTCCTACATTACCTCCTGATTCTGGAAGAGGAAATTCTAATAGCAAATGCAGAACTTTGATCTTTGTAGACATGAGAAGAGCTGGCATTTAGGAACATTCATTTCAGGGAAATCAAATGATGTGTCTGTATTTTTACTACAGATAGTATAGGGAGCAGCCAGTTGAAGAACCAGATACAAAAAAATCCAGCCCATTGGCAGGAAAATACTTCTCCTTAAATTCTGTATGCTATCATGGTACAGAATTAGGCTACAGTGCCACATAGGCCAACCAAGCGTAGAACCAAATCCACAAAATACTGGTAGACAAAGCAGCAAAAACAGGGACAATATTCAGCAGACTGTGCTGTGGCCTTTCTACCCACAGCTCAGCATGTTCTGCCATCCGAAAAGCAAGGCCTCTTGTCAAGCTCAGCTATTTCCCTTCTCAGTGTATTCTAGCACCACTGATACCCACTGGTATCCTCCTGTAGAGTGCCATCATATTGTCATCATCCAAAGGAAAAACCCACACAGCAGAGCATACAGCACTACACCCATGCTCCAAATATCCGCCTGAAAAACAAAAAGACAAGCTTACAAACCTGAAGCACCTCAAATGGCTTCCTGACAGACTGGATTGTCTGCCCTTGCCAAAGCCCACATATAGCCCATGAAAAGCTGGCTCTTTCCCTCAGGAAATAAAACCTTATCGTCCCAGAGAAAGCATATAACCCTAATTCAATTGTTCTTCCACTCAGCTTAGAGCACTACTAAAACCAGCATCTTCACCTTAGCTCATCACACTGCTGCAGTTCCTTTTACAAGGATTTCACTGGCAAAAATGAAATCAAAGCCGTCACAAGGGATTTAGCACAGTTACGTGTTGCTGGCTACGAGAGCTGTCAGCACAGTCACCTGTCTGGCTTTGCTGCTGTTCTATTTATGTAGAGGCACAACAAGGTTCAGACACCTCACGGTGTAATTCTCACTTTGACTGTAAAGAAAAAGGAGGCTTGAAAAGCAGCGTGTGGAAAACAAAGAAACAAGAATTAGAACAACAGTGGGGCCATGGCACTTGTAGGAATTGCTCCGCCTTTAACAGCGATTCAAGAAGGATGAGGGCATCCCAAACCAGACCAGTTTGGACAGATTAACAACTGCAAGTAGTGGGTTCCAAAATTCCAGACATGAAATCAAAGCTGGAAAAACTCTTTGCATTTACATCTCTCAATTTTTAGTACATTGTGCATTACAGTGCAAACAATTCTTCACATACAACTTGGAAGCTAAAGACAAGTCTGACAAAACAGACTGCACAGAAATGATGGATAATGAACAGAGCAAATTGCTCTTTCAAAAACTTAGTAATAGAAAGAGATCTCTGAAGTTGCTGTTCTGTAGAGCACCAAAGCAGTCGCTTGAGGCAGTTCAGGATTAGCCAGAGACAAACCAGCCAGCTGTGTGAGCTGAGACCAATTGCACTTTTCTAGTCTGTGGCCACTGACAGCTTCTGAGAGCTACCAAGCAATGCAACCTAGCAGAATTCAGAAGGGAAACCAAGAGAGCCTACCTGAGCTCCACTGCCTTTAAATGCTCTGTGGAGAGGGAAGGGAAAGAGGGGAAAACAAACACCGCTCTACATCCCTCTGAGCCAATAGACACTTTGCCCTGGATTAGCTCTGGTGCTGCATAAGCTGGGCTTCCTCAACATGTGTTCAGGCGGTAATCAAGGCCTGCCTGGAATAACACAAAAAAGAGAGAGAAACGTTTGCTTTAACAGAGTTTATGTCTTCTGGTCATATCACTTCAGAAGCCTCAGAGGCTTCTTCTCCTGTGCATATTTTCATTCATCTTAGAGTTTGCTTTCATTCAATGTGACCTCTCTAGGCAAATATTGTCTAACACCATGAGTATCACATAAATGTGCAGATCTCAAGCTGCTCACTTATCTAGTACCCTTGGCATGATGCTTTCTTTTCCTCAGCTGATCATCTAGATTGTGCCTGTTGATTGTGCAACAACAGCCTGTTGGTCTCGATTACCTGTGAGAGGCTCTAAATTTGGCCAGGAAAAATCATTTGAGGATAAGTAATTATCTGGGACTCAGTAAGTCTTCCCATGCTTTCATAACAGCAGAGATACACACACACACAAACTCGTGGAACCCCACTGCTTTGCACAATCCTGTGCACACTCACGTGTGTCATGCCCTGATTTCCCAGCCAGTCCTTGTAGGGTCTCTTACTTAGGACAGGAGTGCAGGGGAGCAGTCAGAAGCTGTTTGCATTCCCTGCTGTCTGCTGGGCAGCTTTGCTGGAGATGCTTGGGTTGCTTTGTTTTTCCCTGGGAGGTGGGAAGGAGCTTTGGGTTGGAGGCACATCCCGTGCCAGAGCATCCTGATGGCACGTGTGGGGCACTGATCTGCAGCAGAGGAAGGGGAGGAGGTCCCAGCACAGCTCTGCACCATGCTCTGCCACACTGGGCAGCTTGTTCCTGGCTCAGCAGCACCATCAGACAAGAAGCAGGGAATGAAATCAAGGATGGGGGGTACTATCAAACGCAGTTAGTGCATGCCTGTGCAGGACAAACAGACCCAGATCTTGTGGGTTGTTCCTGCTTTTGTAGCATTTGTGTGCTGTAGCTTAGCAAAAGGTTCTGCTGCTTGAATCTTCTTCTGCAAGAGCCGCATAGCGGTAAATGTCTGCGGGGATGGAGGATGTGACAGAAAGCATTTGTCTCCACGACAGCGTAGTTACACTTGGTCTAGAGAGTGTGAGAGGCAGGCAGCACTGCCTGATGTTGGTCAGGGCGAGCTCCTCCTGCCGCAGCACGATGATGGCAGGGCTGGAGATGATCTGCAGGGACAGCTCACAGGTGGGAGCCAGGAATGGACACGGCGGGAGGACAGAGGTGTTAGGGAGCAGCTACGGCATCGAAGAGCATCAAAAGGCCCTGAAAAGCATCACAGAGCTACAGCCGGGAAGCTTGAGGTTTTCATGAGCAGCATCCAGGATGCTAGAGACTATTTGCTGCCATACACAACGGCAGCAGAGCTCTCGCTGCAGGCATCCCAAAGTCAGGCAAAATGGGAACACACCCAGAGCTCGGCCGCGCAAACCCCACAGCCAGAGTGTTGTAAGCTGAGCTGCCTTGATGTTTCTTGCACTCATCCCAATCTCTGCGAATGAAAACTCGGAATTCAGTCAAGGCGTTGATTGAGCACGAGCTTGCCTTTATTCAATAGGAGAAAGGAGGGGGTGTGAGGTCTGGAGGAAAGATGGGACTCATCCTCTCTTGTAATCATGAGAGCTGCTCAGAGACCATGCTGTTGCCCAGAGCCTGGGACTCGTGTCCTGATTCTGTGCCCCCCTGCGAGATGCTCAGCTTCTCCTCGGTGATGCTGACCTGAGCCTGCATGGTGGTGCTGCTGTCGGGGCACTCGGGCTGTGCTTGGGCTGGACTGCACTGCAGAGACATTGAGTCCAGGCTGGTGCCTGAGGAGTCTGGCAGGCTCAGGTCAGCAGCTTCAGTATGGATGGGATGAATGAGCGCTTCAACGATGATGACATTCTTCTCTTGATAGCTGATGTTATACGGAAGGCTTTCATCTGAACTGCAGCATCCTGTGCTTAGTAACAACTCTTCATTGATGGAAGATGCGTCATCGTAACATGCCCTGCGTCTTGGGGATATACAAGGGCTCGGGTCACCTAGGAAGGAGTAGATGTACAGCGGTTAGTGTCGAACGTTCGCAAGATGAACCATGGAGATTCTTGCCATTTGGCTATGTAGTGGTGGTGGGCAGAAGCAAATAGGCTTCTAGCAACAGTGTCACTGTCTTGAAAGTGATCCACGTGCAGGTCCAGCTCTTGTGTTGACAAGAGACTCATTTGGGAAAGACAGGTGTCAACTGAAGATGTCAGGCACAGACTTGAACGCCAGAAGGAGGTACAAGCCCACTGAAAGCATGAATTCTACCTGTGTTGCTGACAAGCAGTGTTTTGTAAGCTGGATTTGCACCCTTACCTGCCAGGACCAAGACTTCTGCTTCAGAGGGCTCCCTGGCACTGCTCTGCAGTCGGCGTTTGGCCACAGGGGATGGTTTGCCCAGGCAGAAGCAGGAACACCAACTGCCAGCTGCTGACTCTGCCTTCTTACTGGGAGAACTCATTCTGCAGAGAAAACAGAGCATGCTGTCAGATGTGGTGCAGGGTGAGGGAAGAGCTGCACCGAGCCCTGGCCAAAAGTTGCCTGTTCCGGGCATTGCCTGCTTTCTGCTGAAACACAGCTTAGAAACGCCCTCTGTTTCAAACAGCAGAGGATGCTTCCATTCCTACAGCTCAGCCCTCAAGTCCTGAAGGCTAAATACCTCTCAACGATGTCAAGCAAGGACATGGATCCGGAGAATGTCGGAGGCTCAGGCTGCTTCGCTCTCCCGGGGCTGGCCTTCACCAGGGAACGAAGGCGGTTGATGAGCTTGCCCCATTTCTTTGGCTCTGTGCAACAAAACAAAGAAACCAGTTCATTTCAGGCCTGGCTCGGTGGGACGAAGCTGAGCGCAACGCATTCGACAGAGCATGTAACAACGGGAAGAACATTCCCAACAAGGACACGCAAGAATGGATTTTCCCCATCCCTGGAGGTGCCCAAGGAGCTTAATGCAGCTCTCTTTCTAAGCTTGCTGAACTTGGGCATAAACAAACCCCCTGAAAGTAACGTTCTGACCCTATTTGACTAACTCGCGTTGTCAAATGTAAATTACGCACCTGGCTTTGGCAATGAATTGAGGAGGGAATAGGGAACTTTTCCGCTGATGAGTTCCATGCACTCACCAGGGAAAAGCCCAACCTGTAATTAGAACAAAAAGACAGGTGAGCATTAGCCCGAGCCCAGAGCCAAAGGGAAGGTCCACTGACAGTGACACAGGGCAACTGTTTGCATCCAGCAGCCATCCTGTGCAGGCAGAGCAGCTCCAAGCTGAGATTCCCAACTCTACTGAAGTTGTGCTCTCTAGTCAAAAACGTGTGTCTACCTCAAAGCCACGCTTGCCTCTCCCCCAGGGGCTCAGCCTGTTGATATGTCCTCATATCAACAATGCTCACCAGATCTCCGACCTGCAAGAGATTGAAACATCAATCCCAGATTCAGCAAATCTGGTAGGAAAACAAAGCAGAAAGGACTGCCCTCTTATATGCACAACAACAAGGAACGCCTGGAACTGCTTACCTCCAGAGAGAGCTCATCTGGCCCCTGGGCAACGTGGCTCTTAATAACATGGGCTGCCGCAATCGCTGGTACGTTTAAAGATGACAAAGCACGCACCAGCTGCGGCTTCTGCATGTTATCAGCCAGCAAAACAGAGCACAGGCCGTGGTCAGGAGCTGAGGACAAACCAGGAGGATTTCAAGGTGAGGAGCACATCTGCAGAGAAAGCTGCAGCAAATGCGCTCCATCCTTCTCAGGAGCACTTCAGAAGGAGCTGCACATCTCATAGCTCTGGAGCAGCACTTCTTCCCCACCCTTCACTACTCCAAGCAGCTCCAACAAACTTCTCAGAAGAAATCCAGGCCAGCACAGACCTGGCAGACCAGAACCAAGTGCAGCTTGTGTGACGGCAGTGCCCACTCCTTGCTTCCACCCTGCTCCAGCAGGTTAAGGAGTCTGAGCCTCACTGGCCTTTGACAGCTCAAGACTTTCATCATCTCATGCCAACATTTCTCACTAAGATACACCTCAGGCATTGAATTCTCTTCTCACTACCTCCTCCCAGTCCTCCCCTAGGAACAGAAACCATTCAGATTCTACAGCAAACTACAGCAACTACCCTGCAAGAGCACACTGAACCACCTGCAACAATGAAACATGGTTTTGGAGAGTGGGTCTGAAAACACACCTTTAGACAGCTGTCTCCCTGTAGCCAAAAGGAAACCAAGCAGCAAAAGAAGAGTCCAGCCTGAAACATGCCCATGCTACTAGCCCAGGTTTTTCACAGTCAATGCAGAATCCATCCTGTTCTTGAGGTAACAAATGACCAGTGAGTCTCCCGTTGCTCCACCCCTTCTCCTTCAAAGCCAGAAAAAGAAAAACAGGTAGAAGAAAACCCAGACGTACCTTTCCACACACAGAGCAGAAAGTGGAACAGCAGTTGTCTCCTTCCTGAGACATGGTGGGGAGCATCCAAGAGGAAGCCCAAGTTCTTTGCTTCTCTCCACAGGGACTTCAAGCACTCTTGGCAAGAGCTGCTTTGGTTCTTTCTTCAACTGCTTCCATCACCAGAATCTCCTTTGGAAAAGGAACCCTAGAGAAAGAAACAGCAAATGAAAAAGAATGAAGAATAACCACTTTCCCAGCATTCTTCTGACATGCAATTAAGACTCTTGACTCGGGCAAGGTCTTAAAATCAGCTGGTTACAAGAACTGTCCCAAAATATATCCAGCTTCTGTACAGCTGCCGTTATTTCTGTCAGTGAGTGTAATCACAGAATCATAGAATGGCCCGGGTTGGAAGGGACCTCAAGGATCATGAAGATCAATCGCCTCCCTGTCCCTGCTGGCCATCCCCTCTTCTGATGGAGCCCAGGGGACCATTTGCTCTCTGAGCTGCAAGAGCACGCTGATGGCTCACGTTCTGTTTTTCATCCACCAGGACCCCCAGGTCCTTCTCTGCGGGGCTTCTCTTAAGGACTGCTCCTCCCAGGCTGTAGAAATTCCTGGGATACCTCCAGCCCAAGTGGAAAACCTTGCACTTTGCTGTGTTGAACCTCATTAGATTCACCTAGGCCAACCTCTCGGTTGAGCTCCCTCTGAATGGCATCCCTTCCTTCCACTGCGTCAGCCGCACCACTCAGCAAACAGCAGAGGGTGCACGCGATTGCATCATTGGTATCACTGATAACCATGTAAAAAAGCACTGGTCCCAAGACAGATTCCTGGATGACACCACTTGTTATCGGCCTCCACCTGGACATTGAACCACGAATCACCACCCTCTGTCTGTGGCCTTTCAACCAATCCCTTATCCACCAGGTGGTCCACCTGTCAAATCCACATCCCTCCAGTTTAGAGATAAGGATGTGGTGGAGGGCCATGTCAAAGATCTTGCTCAAGTCCAGGTCAATGACATCTGTTACCTTCCTTTTGTCCACAAATGCCATCACTCCATCATAGAAGGCCACCAGACTGGTTCGGCATGGCCTTCCCCTGCTAAAGCCACGCTGCCTGTCTTGGATCACATGCTCATTCCTTATGTGATCAAGCATGTCTTTGAGGCAGATCTGTTCTTCACCATCTACATCAGTTACACATTTGAATCAAATAATTGGTGTTCCTGTCACGAAGAAAACCTCTTTGTCTTCTACTCCTGCTGCACTTCTGTGCTTTCACCAGAAGCAAAGGGAGAGGCCACCTCCTAGATCCAAATTTTAAGAAACCAACACCCAATAGGTGTCATCTGAAGTAAAATAGCAGAGAAATTAAGATGACTCTTCTGCATCCAGCTTGGATCACTCCCTCACTCAGGCACACCACCATCAGATCAAGGAGATGCTGCCTTCAGCTTAGAGACTGTATGGGAAATCACAGCTTGAACCTCTGATTAATCAGCTGAGGCAAGTGTTGGGTCAGCTGCGGGAGCACAGGTGAGAGTAATCTAGCTGTGCTCCCAGAAGGGGTGGACCTTGACTCAACCTCCTCTGAGACCTCATTTAAAGGCTGACCACCACTGAGGCAGCATCTCTTGGGAGATTGCTCCCCAGTTGAGACTGCCTCAGCTTTCTGGTCAAGGTATCGATATTGGTGAGTTTCCCTTTGCTAATAACCTTTGACTATTTACCACCATCTTGGTTAACATCTTTTTATTAACCACGCTTACAGAGACCATAAGGGTTTGGGCTTCCAAACTCTCAGCAAGCATTTGGATCAGCCAGCTTCCTGCTGGGGAGCCCCCTGCATCACTGCTGCCTATTCTGGTACCGGACCCGCAGATGCTTCAGAGCTCATTAGCATGGACTTCCTTCCTCCCCTCAGCAGCTGCTCCTGCACTCACCTTCATTCCTACTCAGATACCGGCCGCTTCCAGCACCAGCTGACCTGCAAGACACAGAAAGGAAAGGTGGGAGTCATGCAAACGCACAAGCCCAAGGCTGCGTCACCACCACGTATGGCAGCCTCAGGAAGTCAGCTGCAACTACAGCCTTTGTCAGAATGGAAACAGGCACCGTCAATTAAGTGTGACCTCTGAACTCATTGCCACCATCAGAAATAGGCACTGAAATCGCTCACTTCACTGCAGCTGGTTACCTCCAAATTCTTTTGCTTTTGGGAAAATGCGGACACGGAATTGAAGGACACTAGAAAAATGACATCAACTTCATTGTAGGTGGTTAAGCAGGACTTGAGCAAGAAAAGCTTCTCAGCTCCTTGTAAGGCACTAAGTGATGGGATATATCCCATACCTGCAGAAATCCTGACCTCTGCCACAGGTGCCTGAGTGACACAAAAGTTGAGCTGCCCATTCAGAAGCTCGTGGGGCAGGCCATGGAGCGGTTACATACCAACATATGAACAGGCACTTTCCCATCGGAAGGGAAATCCCTTCTCCCTGCCATGCCATGCCCACACCGCTCCTCAGGGCTGCACTGACAGCACAGACACAATTGAAACATCTTTTGTCATCATTGTGGTTTTTCACAGACCCAGACAATGAGATACTGGGTTGCTGTGTGGGTTCCCAGGCGGCACTGCCATTTCCAAGCCATTGCTTCCTAGGGGCACAGAAAGGAAAACGCCTGAACAAAATTTCACCCAGAGGTTGCTATTTTACCATTCTTCCATGCAAAACAGGAGGACAGTACAGCGGATTTGTGCAGCTGCATCAACACCCTGGGTGCTAAAGGAATGCAAAGACAGAAATATCAAACCTACAAGGAGGGAAGCTATGTTTAGTAATATCTTTTCTCATTTACAACAGGCAGTTGGCACTACTAAAGGAAAATCCCAGGCCTCAGGTTCTGACAGTGCGACAATCTGGTACGGACTCAGATGTGAGTGATCCAAATGGTTTATTCCAGGTTCTAATACCACTTCTGTGAATTCACACGTTTTCTCTCTTAACTTTCCCACAGCCTTCACATGTCCACAGAACATCCCACAAACTCTCCTTTACGGCGCACGTAGGCACTCATCCCACCAGAGCCATCAGTCATTCCTAGCCATGTGCTTCCCCTCCAGTCACGGACAGTATCACACGGCCATCATGCATCTTAAATGACTTAGTTTTTCTGTTCTTTCTGGAGGTGTCCTTGGTTCCCAGCCTTACCTTCTCATGCCGTTCATCTTGCTCTGCAGCTCCTGCTCTGAAGAGTCTTCTTATGTTCCCACATGACAGGAAGAAAATGAAGACACAACCCCTGCCACCAAGGTCAGCTCTGCAGCACACGTTACCTGAGGAGCACTTGGCTACTCATGCAAACTGCACAGTGCCAGGAAGATTGTTACATGTTGCACTTCTTCTTCTCCTGGCTCAGAAATTAAATTTTCTACCTAGAAAATGGAAAACAAACAAACAAGCAAACAAAAAACAACAACAACAAAAAACACCTCACCTGACATAAAGGAGACATGATTGTTACTATGGAATTCCGGAGGGCAAGGTATTTGCCCTCTCTATGAAGAAGCTGACTGCAAAGGACTAAGAACAGCCACGATCACGTTGAGAACTTGCGGGTAAAATTCGGGACTGAACCAATAATGGGCTTCTGGAGGTGAGGGTCTGCTCCAGGCCGCCTGGTCAAGGGAGCCTGTTGATGGGCCCTGCTTACTGCAGCTACCAGAAGCACTGCGCTCACTGACTCTCAACTTGATGGGGGATTCCAGTCAGGCTGGGAAATCAGCATGGCTGGCTGCAAGCTGTCTGAGAGACTGCTGGACTGCACTGGGAATAACTTTGTGGGCCAAGCATTAAGCACACCAAGCAGAAGGGAAGCATTACTGGACATGCTGCACAGCAGGGGTTAAGACTGGAGGTGGTCAGGGCTGTAGTGACCATGCCCTGCTAGAGTTCCTCATCTCAAGGAATGCGGGCCTGGCAAAAAGCAAAGTCAGGACCCTGGGCTTCAGGAGAGTCAGCTGCAGGCTGTTCAAAGAATTCTTGGACGAGAGACACTGGAAAACTGTTCTTAGGGGCAAAGGGTTCAAACATCCCTTTGTGTGCACCTGTGTGCAGCCCAACTCCTCAGCACAGCCCTGTGCAAGCACACATTTGTGCCACCGCATCCACGCACTATCTATGTGCTCACACACACTCACACAACCACATCCCTTAGTGCAGCCCTGTGCGCACACACACTCACACATGTGTAACCCCTTCCTTTCACTCCCAAAGTGCACGCACACACCGGTACCACAATGTCCTTGTGCAGCTCCAACACTCTGCACACCCCTGTGCACGTACATATATGTGCATGCTCGTCCTTGCACACATACCCACAGACCTACACACACCTGAGCAACACCACTGGTTTGTACACTCATGGACACAAATGTGTGTACAACACCATCCATGCACAAATACACACACACACACACATGGATCCCCACTGCTTTGCACAATGCTGTGCACACTCACGTGTGTCATGCACTGATTTCCCATCCAGTCCTCGAGGGGTCACTTACTTAGGACAGGAGTGCAGGGGAGCAGCCAGAAGCTGTTTGCATTCCCTGCTGTCTGCTGGGCAGCTTTGCTGGAGATGCTTGAGTTGCTTTGCTTTTCCTTGGGAGGTGGGAAGGAGCTTTGAATTTGAGGCACATCCCGTGCCAGAGCATCCCGATGGCACAAGGGGGATCAGGGCCCCTCTATTGGTTACCTCGGTGGCTTGCAGCAACTGGAACTTTTTGCCTATTGAGAAAGCTAAAAAGTGTGAGTTCCTCCTGACCCATATCAACAAAAATCTCAACCATAAAAAAGAGACGTCTTCGTATTCAAGCAAATGACAACAGTAAGACCATGCATGTTGTTTTGTTGTATTTCCTCTGTAATCATGGGGAGGATATGAAGAAGTGGTATAATTCATCCACTTCTGCACTTCAGGCACAAGTTCCTTAGAATTGGAAGAGACCCTTAAAGGCCATCTAGCCCAGCTCCCCTGCAATAAAAAGGGACATTCACAGCTAGATCAGGTTGCTCACAGCCTGGTCATTAGTCATCCCAGAGGCAAAACACACACTGAATGATCTCTCCTTCAGTCATAAATCCTTGGAGACAACAGCATTGACACTGCATGTTACTGAAGCAGTAAAAGAAATTGCTCCTGTAACTCTCCTTGTGTTAAGTAAAATGATGATAAAAAGCAATGGAATGCTTTGGCAGGACACCAAAACCATCCTCCTTCGTTGATATCTGCTGCAATGGAACCTTCCACTGGAAGAAAGCCTCTGATGACTTGTCACCCCAGAGAGGTCAGCTTTAGAAGCAGGACTGCTGCACAATAGAATGAACTGGAGCTCCTTAGCATCTCTTACATCCAGGAGGGGTGTGATCAGACCCACCTATCACCTTCAGGTGCGCTTTCTGACACTTTGTCTGACTTCACTGTCACTGGGCCAGCATCCTCAGGCTTAACCTGCTTCATTGTCAGTGTGCAGCAATTGCCAACGTTCTTGATGTCCTTGTAATTGTTGGTGTAAAGGAGGTTGCCATTCAGGAACCATTCCACGTCCTGTCATTATGGGACAGCTCGCAGGAGAAGACAGCAGAGCTCTCTTCTTCAATTTCTACATCCTGCAGGTGCTTCGTTACTTCTACATTGCGGGCTGTGGGGAAACAAGGTGAACTGTTACCACTGTTACTATAAATCATACTGGGATGTGGTAGAATGGTTGGACTAGATGATCTTTGTGTAATCTTCTCAGTGAAGATTATACATTTATAAAGTTAGCAGGAGAGAACGGCAGAAGTCAACCTCAAGAAGAGAAATCTGAGGTGAAATAGGACATGGAAGAGGCCACCCTCCCTGCTCATACCTTCAGCTGTCAGCGTGGCCTCAGTCTCTGCAATTCCTGCCTTGCACTTGTACACACCAGCATCATCGGGCTTCAGCTTCAGAATTCTGAGCTCTACTGAATGCTTAGCCCTCTTGATCTTGTACTTCTCAGAGGGCTCGATGGGTGTGCGGCCCTTGAACCATTTCACAACCTTTGGAGAAGGCCTGAAGTCACAGGACAGGATGACAGAATGACGTTCCAAAGCTGTCTTGTCCTCCAACTTCCTGGTGATTTGTATATGGTAATCTGCAAAGCAGGGGTGGAAGAGAAGAAAGGATGAGGACAATTGGAAGAAGAGGAAAGTCTCTTGCGTGTATTCCATTCCAATTAATGTCAAGTTCACAATGGTTCTTTGAACGACTCTAAAGATAAAACAAACGATTGTCTATAGGGAATGCCATTGACTACATTTCTATGAAGTAATACTGTACAGTATCTACCAAATGCAAGGTCCAGCTCTTGTTCTGTGCTTATTAAATTGCTCCCAATTGTTGAGGCTTTTATTCAAATAAGAGTGAGTTGAAAATATAACAAGTACTTTAGGATGTGAATGGATAATCTTACGCTGGGGACAACAGCAGATAAAAAGCCTGCAAGTTTCTTTCAGATGAAATCAATGACAAACCGCACCAAATTTAGGTGCTACCAAACTTAAACTTGTCTAGTTCAGAAATACAATTAATTTCACCTGATTTGACTTCTTTGCTATAGCCAAGGACAAAACCTCAGCTCTGTAAATCTGAATAGTAAGCACATCACAGCTATTCAAACACATCTTTTACTGAGATGCAGCTGTCTCATTTAGTGTCCAACGACTTTGAACTGGAAATGGAGCAGACCAAAGCAGAATCTAAACATGGCTTCTACAAGGACTGATCAAATGCGGCCACCGTCAAATTCAAAGTATCTGATACAGAAGGATCACACTCACTGTCAGACAAAACCTCTTTGGAGAGGTGAACTGACTGCCCTGTTCACCCCCACTTTGGAAATAACTGCACTGATTTCCTACCTGCTCCCGGCAGTGTGGGATGGTGGGATAGCATCACACTTCCCACACTAAGCATCCCACCATGTCACTTGTTCCACCTAAACCTCAGTCCCAAAACAAAAGGGGAACTCGCTTCTGAACCCTCTTCACTTCATTTCAGATGTCTTATATGCTTGACCTCCAACCCACCCCCCACTCAGGAGAAAGACCCCCCGCTTACACCCTACCATCTTGTTGCATTCTGATGTTGTCATCAGCCTTCAGCTTGTTGTCATCTTTGTACCACTGGGTCTGAACCTCATCGTGTGAAATCTCACAGACAAAAAGATGCACTCCCATATTCATTCACTTCCACATCTTCCAGTGCTTTAACAATCTTGATATCTCCAGCTGTGAAACCGTAGAGATATATTTGTCAGGGTATTTCCAGAACTGAGTGCAGCATCTTTTCCTTACACATATTTGCGTAGAAAATAAGTAGGATTATGTTTTATTCTAAACCATCATCCATTCCTGAGTCATTTCTCTCTTCAACACAGTCAATGCATTATTGCCCTTGAACTTAAAGATAGACTTACTAGCTACAATGGAGCTCCCTGCAAACAGTTTTCATGGAAACCAGAATCTCATTTATTCTAAAACCTTTCAAGCAAAATTAAGGGTAGAAAAACAATAGAACTGACTGAATCTTTAAGGTCATTTAGTTCCAGTCCCCCTGCTATAGGCAGGGACACCTCCCTCCACACCAACTCTTCTCCTCAGGGTCAAGGCTTCTCTCAAATCATTCTCCTCTAAGCCTGTGCCTGTGCTTGGGATTGCCCTGACCCAGGTGCAGGGCCTTGTACTTGGCCACACTCAAGTTCATGAGGCTGCCAAGGGCCCACCTCTCCAGCCTGTCCAGGTCCCTCTGGGTAGCATCCCTTCCCTCTAGCACATCAACAGCATCGCTCAGCTTGGTGTCATCTGCAAACTTGCTGAGGCTGCATTTGATTCCACTCTCCATGTTGCCTACAAAAATGTTAAATAACACTGGTCCCAACACCACCTTCCACCTGGACACTGAGCTATTGACTGCAGCTCTCTGAGTGTGACCATCCAGACAGTTCCCTATCCTGCAACTGGTCCATCCATCAAAACCATTTTTCTCCACTTTGGTGACCAGGATGTCATGCAGGACGGGATCAAATGCTCTGCACAAGTCCAAGTAGATGATGACAGTTGCTCTCCCATTATCCACTGATGCTGTTACTCCATCATGAAAGGCCACCAAGTTTGTCAGACATGGCTTGACCTTGATGAAGCCATATTGGTTACCACCAATTACCTCATCTTTATTTTCCAAACTATGCCAAGGAGAACTAGACAGAACTCTACAGTGTTGTGTCACTACAAACCTGTCTGAACCATTGGCTTCTCTGCATGCTCATCACTAGTCTCTCCTTAGCTTGTGTGCCTACAAACAATGTATGGGGAATGTCAGCCACAAATCTTACCTAGGGGACATCTTTGCTTCAAAATCCTTTGAACATCACACAATCCCTTTTAACTCTCCAGGTCTGCATTTAGTTATGTCAGAATCAGGCCATATTTCTGTGCTGCTATATCCCTTTCCTTCTGAAGGGCCTGGATACAACTTGGATTAACCTCAGGAGAAGAGTTCCTGCATAGAATCATAGATTTACCCAGGTTGGAAAAGACATTGAAGATCATCAAGTCCAACCGCAGCCTAACCAGTACCCTAACTCTAAAAACCCTACACTAAATCATATCCCTGAGTACCACATCCAAAAGGCTCTTAAACACAACCAGGGATGGTGATTCAACCACCTTTCTGGGGAGCCTATTCCAGTACCTAAAATCTCTAGTATCTAAATCTCTCTAAAAGAGCACAGGTATTAATCTGACCAGAAAGGTTCCTGTTTGTTCATAAAATGAGCCTTTTCCGCTCCATCTTGCATAGGCCACTGGGCACAGGGTAGCTGGGAGACCACAGAAAAAGTGGTTCTGTGAGCAATAGGGAAACTACTGCCTAATCCAACTCCTCCAATCTCTGCGCTCTGCCAGCATGTCTAAATAGGGTGGCAGATACACACAGGAGATAAATATTTCCACTTCCCTCAGCCAACACTGCTCTGAATTTCTATGGGACACACAGTTAGATGAAAAGGCATTTGACAAAGAAGGAAATGAAAGAGTTTAATCTGCTGTGTCATTCTCTCGGTAGCCAGAATAACTAACCCTCGCCAGTGTTAGTTCAAAGAATAGGCAGATTTTATCTCCTGACATGAGCAGTAATTCAAAGAAGCTGGTATATGATCCAGTATCCTGCATATTCACTGCAGGCAGGCAAAGACATTATGAGATAAGGGAGATCTACACATCACTTGTTATGAACACCTCATAAAGATAAAACCCCACACAAGAGGAGAGTTTATGAAGAGGACCACTCTTGGACTACTTTCCAAGAGGCATCAATTAGTAACTCTCTTCGCTCATTTTTCACACTACTCTACAGTGTCCTCCTGAGCCCCCTTACTCCTGTTGCCAACTGCTGATGCAGGGAATCCTGAGGAACCAAGGATTCATAGTTGTTCCATCAGTAGTCCTTGGTCAGCTCTCCCTCCCTGCCCCTTCTGTTTTGATCCCACTAACCAAATTTTAGTTAGTCTGAAAAGAGGATGGAAACCTCCGCAGCAATTAGTTTCTAAATATCTTGCAATGGGCAGCTTGTAGGAGCCCCATCTCAATGCCCACAGCACAGGAGGCAGGACTGCTTAGCCCATGCACTAGTGCATTTACCAGCACTGATGTAAGCCCAGATCTATGCACACCAAATACAGGCTCTCAGTTTGCACAAGGAGGCATCCATGGAGCTGAAGTATTAGGCAGATATTGTGGTGGGGCAGCAGTTATTGAGACGCCAGACAGAAAGGACACAGATAACGTGGCAACTCAGCTTTACCATTATGACTGCTGATGGAACATCTAATTTCACTGCTCAAAAGAGAACTTACATATAACTGGAAAGAATGAAATTCACAGGGGAAACCACACACAGACACACACAAAAGCAATACAAAGGAGATGAAGGATGGTTCACATTCTAGTGATTCACTCTGAGACGCAAGCAAATGAAAGAGTATCCCCAACCATTTGCCTCCTGAAATGCTAAGTATATAAACTCATTGCTGTGATAACTCTGCCAGACGTGAGTCATACACTGTAAAACCTTATGGGGTCAATCAGTTTAACTTCATAAATTCATTACACCAACAAAAACAGACCATCGTGTCCAGGCTGGTTCATTTCAGCTCTTCAAAGCTGTTGGTAAAACTGCCTGAGAGCTGAATTGCTTACCAGCAAAAGCTAAAAACTGTAAATCAAATGTAATAGGCTGGCTTTGTCTACTGTATAGAAATGATGTCTGAAAAAAAGAAAAGAAAAAAAAAAAAAAAAAGAACCTAAACCAGAACAAATGGAATGGCTGCATAAAACAGCCAGTACTGAAACAGCAACCCAACCTGGTTGCAGAATGAGAGAGAAAATGAGAGTTCACCAAAGTCATGGGACAGGACAGATGTTCATGTTCATGCTAACACTGAACCCAAGTGGCCACATGAGGACAGCATCTAGTAGGAAATCAGAAAAAAGCATCCTTTCATACGTCCCTTGGGAAGGTGGCATCTATCAGGGCACAGCAGACCTGTGTGTTCAGTAACCAGTCTGATGCTTCAGAGCCTGGTGATGAGCTACAAACTGGGGTTTAACCAATGCAACACATGGAGGGAAAATCTGTCTTGAGCATAAAGAAGAAAGAGAAAGGTATCCAAAAGGACTAACCAAGAAGTGCCCAAACTGCCCATGAAGCATTTCTTCCTGTGGTGCAAAATACCACAATAGGATTTATTTGCTCTTTCAGTTAAACATAAAATGAACCTTTAGGGTAGCTGATGTCTTGTCTTAGGCTGCTCAGCATGTGGATGTTCCCTGATCTTCATATTCACACTTGTGAATAATGAGACTTCTCTTATTTCCCTGGGAAGTAATGCCCATTTTTTTACTTTGACAGAGCTCCTTCCCATCCTAGAAGGGAAAATATCAAGTCAGATCTCCATTAGTCCTTCCATCTCTGCACTCAGCAAAGGGAGCCTTCAGATCTATGCTTAATTCACCCACTCCCCTAGAATTAATGGAACTGTGCTTACTGGCACATATGCTGAAGCTTAAGCACAGTGCAGTGTTTTCAACATGTAGGAATGGCTATAGAACATGCATAAATTCTGGCTGAACTATGACAGCTTAAAGCACTGCGGAGGACTGTTAACAAGCCTGTTTGGACATCACCTTGAATAAATGATGTTATCCCCAAGTAAGGGAAGGAACAGCTGAGCACCGGGGAGTTACACAAAGTGCCAGAGCAAATTCTCACACTGTCAGGTGCAAAGAAAACTCAGATTTCACCCTAAAACCCAGTTCACAACAAGGCTACAAAATCCCGGCTGAGAATTTCTGTGTTAGACTTGAAGCTCAAGACTGTACTCCAACCAACAATATTTTGTGCAGCAAGACCTCAGGAGTTCACAAGAAACCCAAAGCAAACTTCCATTTCTACTTGATAAATGAACTCAGGACATAATAACAAAGAGTGCTGATCTGGGCAAGTAAAAGAGCACTAAGAAAAGAGAGCAGTGCAAAAGCTATCAAGCAAAAGCTCAGACTCGCATCCCTTGGAAGTGAAATTAAAGGCTCTCATTCATTTCCAGAGAAGTCAGAAAGGAAAATACCATTACATGCCATACCTTGAACCACTTGACGTCCACCTTGGGCCTGGACAGCTCACACTCAAATGTGACCTTGTCCTTCTGAGTGACGCTAATGTCTACCAATGGTTTGCTGATTTTCACAGGCAATTCTGAGAAGAGAAAGAAGGATGTGGATTTAGTTGGGAATGAGGTCTCTAGGAGCATCTGGCGTAAGGAATAATGAAAGGCAGTGCCTACTCTCCATGCATACTAGAACTTGTAATTAACAACAAAAAAAACTATTGTTTTGAGCACATTATCATTACTTGTGCTAGGGACAATAACGTTCCAGCAATCCTCTTGATATTTGAGGGATACTCTGGTGGTAATGGCCCAGTGCAAAACATTCTTTGCAGCTGGAAGGGAAGCTGGTTCTGCTGTTAAAGTAATCTGGGACAGGAGCAGATAATGACACCTTGCACCAACCAATACCTGTCACAGTGAGCCTCCCCGATGAATGATTTGGACTAATTAAGCTTTTCCCTGATGAAAGCCTAGAAGTATATCACAAGAAGGACCAAGTTACCCATGACCTTTTATTTGTCTTACTCAAGCACCTCGGAAGGTGTCCTGACCAGAACTGACAATAAAATATTCAGCCAGACTACAGGTTTGAGCAGCTGAGTTGTTTCTAGGATCTCCTGTAATCTTAAGCTTGGAACACACACTTGTCTTTTGACTAAGTGTCTTTTATAGTGCACTAAAACAACAGGTTTTCACATGGCTATTCCTCATTTACCTTGCTCTGAACTCATTCTCAAACCATGCGGGATCAGTCCAGGGAGAAGGGGAGGAGAGGGAAAGGGGAAGTCTGTGGTCCTCTAAAATCAGGCTTCTCAGCCTAAAGCTCAACAGCAAATAGCAGTCCACTTCCCCACATTGCTAGACTCCAAGCATTTAAAGAACATCAGCTGACCGCATTATGAGCTCTAACATAGCCAAAGGAATTCATATATTCAAATATTCTTTTCAGTGATGAGAAATATGGAGCATAACTTCAGACTTCTGCTGTTCAACTCTCACTTCTATCATCAACCAGGGTAAGAGTTCAATGCTGTTTTAGATGGAGGACTCATATTTTAAATAACTCATCTTGGATTCCCTACTACAATTAGCTAAATTCCAGTTTGGATCATGCTTCACCTTGGATCACTTAGGGCTTCAGCCACTTATTGGAACTAACTTAGTTTGTCTATAGAGAAGCTGTTTTCTATAGCAACAATAAGCTGTGATTGCAACTGGATGTCGGGAGAGCACAAATCCCGCAGTTATCCGGTACCAACATCCTCTCCTTCCATCAGAACAGCAAGTTTTTAAACCAGACTCATGCAAGCTTGCATGACACACCTTGTGCAAAACTGTTGGCAGCCATCAGGACAGCCAGTTGCTTCCTGTATAGACATTGTTCCATCAGTTTTGGTTTTTTGCCTCGCTAGAACAACAGCCAGTGTCTGAAAACTCCCACAACTGAAGCAACCACGCTGATATACCACAGTCACTGGAGGTTCTCAAGAGCCACGGGTATGTGGCACTGGGGACGTGGTTAGTAAGTCCAGTGAGGGTGGGCTGGGGTTGGACTCAGCTATCTCAGTGGTCTTTTCCAGCCTTGGGTGCAACTTGTAAGAGGGAATGAAGCAGCAAACTGCCCAGCACTGAGCTGCATTCTTCTGACACGTGGTATCAGTGAACTGCTGTATTTCCCTATCTTCTCTGGAGCTATTCATCTAACCTAACTGAAACAGTAATCCTGAACCTAGATATAAATCAGGATCATAGTCACCCGTGGTTGCTTATATATTCAGAAAGATACTCTAAGAGGGTAATTCAGTGCACCTAGAAATTAAAATAGAAGTTCCTTAGTCAGAAGTATTCCACAGCCAGGTTTTCAGCTCGCTACCACTACATTAAAAAGGAGAATCCAATTAGTGGTGTGGGTCATTGATATTGTTCCAGGGGGAACTGTGGCTGTTCCATGCCCACAGGGTAGAAGACAGACAGTCTTCCTCTAAGCCACATAAACAGCTGCTTAGTGCTCCCAAAGGGAATGCTCACCAGTTGTTTCCAACTTGAAGGTCATCTTCTGGCCAGCAGCCTCGCAGATGTATTCTCCAGCATCTTTCTTCTCCAGCTGCTCCACAACCAGACGCCGTGTTTTGCCCACAGATTCCATTCTGAACTTTCTGGAGGAGGCAAGCAGTCTTCCATCCTTGAACCATTTTACTTCGGTTGTATCCTGTGCTACTTCACAGCTGAGGGAGGCACTTGCTGCCAGGGCAGCACTCACCTCTTTCTGCACCTGCTCCTGGTTTATAAACACAGGTTTTGGCTCTGAGGGAAGAAAAGAAAAAGTATTGACTGAGGGACTGAAATGAGACCAACTTGCAGGTTTGTATGTACAGGTTGGAACAGGTTTAGGTTACCACTTGTGCCCAAACTAATAGCCTTCACTAGAGAATATCAGCTCTTCTGTTGAAACTAAGTGTCAAATCTAGGCAAGAAAGAACCTAGGAACTGAAGGAACCAAGAGGGTCCTTGAACACCAGTCCCATGGTTGCAAGTCACTATGCAAACATATTGAACCCAAAAGAACATCTGTCCTGCAGGCAACCAAAACCTGAGCTCCTTTAACTTAAGACCCACTGTGAAACATCAAAACACATAAACATGCGATAGTCAAACCACTGGCTGCCTTTTCATGACCCAGAACAGTACTCCTGGCTTCCTGAACAGACTGCTCATGGCCTCTACCATTGCCACAACTGTGACTGTCAAAGGCACAAAGGAAATATGCTCACCAACGCAGTCCTTTCTTCTTTGTGTGTGATTTGCAGATATCTATCTTACTTTGAGCTCTGGCAATAGTCAGCTCTACCAGGTCTCTTACTGTGAGTAGCAGACTCACCTATCCAGATGCAGCCTCCAACATAAAGGCATAGTAAAAAGGCAGTGTACTACTAGGAGAAGTTCCTGCTTCTCCTGCCACGAAAGGCTGCACGTAGAACATGCACTCCAGCCTCACTGTACATACTTATCTTAGTCAAATGTTTCGGTGAACAAGAATTACAGTTTGGGATCTCAGGCACTGGAGAGATTTGAATAATATCTTGAATATTGCTTCCATTGTACATATATCAGTAATTATTATTCTACAGACTGAAACAGGTCTTTGTGCCATACTAAAACCAAATACTTTCTACAAACCCAGGCAATCAAGTATAGGGAAAAAAACCTCAGCACAGACTACTGCACCTGGATCACTGTATAATGGAAACTAGATTTTACTTTACTGTTCTCTGCTGTATTTCATACAACACCTGTCTTACCTGTGACATGAATCTTGAAGGTGAGTCTCTGGCCAGCAGCCTCGCAGCTGTACTCTCCTGCACCTTTCTTCTCCACCTGGCTCACCACCAGCCGACGCTGTTTGCCCTCTGACTCCACCCTGAACTTCTTGCTCGAGGTGATCAGTTTCCCCTCCTTGTACCACTTCACCTCCGTCTTCTCCTGGGCCACCTCGCAGCTCAGCGTGGCATTTTCTGTTGGTGCAGCCTTCACCTCCTTCTGCACCTTCTGCTTGTTGATAAAGGCATCCTCTGCTTCTGGAACTGGAAAACATTGGGTAAAATATACATTAGATATGAACAACTTGTGACTGGAAGACATTAAAAGTTGCTTCTATGTTGTATTGGACCATTTCCTGGAGCAACACTGCTTTACAGTGTTTATCACACATTATAATGCATCTCAGCACAGTCCATATGGTCATCCCATCCCTCTGAGTAGTCTTTACTATCAGCTTGGACTCCTAATTTTCAGATTTCTTCTAATGAAGACAATGACAGCTCTTCATCTGTCTGTCTTTTTGATATTGCTCCACTCTGCACTGGAGATCAGCCAAATACAGCTCAATTATGAAGTGAGGACCTCAAGATCAGGAAACCATAGAAATTTAAGAGCAGAAAACCATCTTTTGAGTCTACCCTATGGTAATGATATAGCCCTTAATATGGTGAATATTTCGCCTACATTAGATTTTGTAGCTCAGTTTTATGCATAAAGCATGGTTTTCTACTCTCAGCAACCCCTGATTCTTCAGAGAACTGGCTGAGGTCATCTCCTCTTAATACCTAACACATAAAGAAGAAAGTGTTTAAAGCCCACCTTACCCTTTGTGTCAACAAATGGAGTTAGCATCAGAAAGATAGCAAGTGTAATTAGTTAGGCATACACACTTCAGTTAAGGTGATTCAGTTAATCACTTTGCTAAGTAGGATCGATTGATACATTGAATCTTTTATTGATTACTTTAATGACTGTTTTATCTGATTCTCCTTTTACCAACAACTGGTTGCTGAGAGCGTTCATGCTAGTTCCTATTTGAGGCGTGGGAGAACAGATAAACCCTAAATAAATGGGCTTCCATTTCTATTCCATGGTTTGCCCTACAAAAGGCTGTAGAAGTGCAGAATATTTCTGACGCACTTACATCATGGACTTCTCTAGTGCTAGCCAGCTTCTAACAGCAGAGCAATTTTGAATAAGCTTCCTATGCTTGTTTGGGTCCCAGGAAAGATCCCAGGGTCCTGATGCTGATACCAAGACAGAGGCTCCAAGCATGAATGCAGGACTAGCAGGTGTGAGGGGGATTGACATTGCCTTTTATTTGCAGTGGAGACATGGAAGACCACTCATTCAGATCATTCATGCAAGCATATTCAGGCATACCCAGCTCAGGTGACCGGGAAGGCTCCTGCTCCCCAGCAGTCATGGCAAACCCTTCCAGGACCTGTCCCCTATCTCCTTCCTCCCCGCTGTCACTCTGTGAAGCCTTCTGCTGCCATCCCTTTCCCTTCCTTCATGACTTTCTCCTCTGCATGCTGTCTGAATTCTGAGTGGCAGCAGCTGCCCAGGAGGGTAAGTTCAGCTCAAGTTCCTGTGCTGCTGACCGTTGCAGTACGTGCAATCCCAGGATTCACACCACAGCTCTACCACCAGCACTGCAGTCCACTGAAGGCGAGAGAGCAGGGCAGCAAGCCAATGCAAGAATGCAGTTGACACACTCTACATTTGATCTCCCTGCTTGTACTGACTGTAGAAGCATCATTCTCTCCGCCCATCTTCAACAGCCCCTGTTTTGACTGATGATTTTCAGAGAAGGTTCAAGTTGGATGTTAAGAAAAACTTCTTCTGAAGAGGAATGGTGATGTGGTGGCACAGCTTTGCAGGGAGGTGGTGGGGTCACCATCCCTGGAAGTGTTCAATAACCATGGAGATGTGGCACTGAGGGACGTGGGCAGTGTGCATGGTGGGATGGGGTGAGGCTGGATGTGGGGATTTTTGTGGTCTTTTCCAACCACAATGATTTGATGAAGATCAGAAGGGTTGCTTATTAGCAAGACAACAAACATGGCCTAGACCAACCAGGTGATGCAAAACTTCTCACAAATGCAATGGAGCTTTGGCCCACTTCAAATAAGGATTTCAGCATGCACCACAAATACTGAGATAATGAGATGGCAGAATCAGCCCTTTTTACTCTAGTTTTCTATAGGTTTCCAAGGTGTGCAGCACTTGTTTCTTTTAAGCAAGAAGGTCTAATCTGCATCCCGTAATGCTCAACACTGAGCACCTAACATTCAACATGTCCTTAAAATGGGATTGTTCTGTGCTACCAGTGGAACCCTGGGGTAGAGGAACCCTGAAAAGCTTTCTGAGTGCAATGGTAAGAGGAGAAATTAAGACTCAGAAAGCCATTGCACTTTGGGAGAAGCTAGTAAGATGAGGATTTCTGTAGTGAAAGAGCCAACCACTCCAAGAGTACTCATAATCCCTCCTGACTTTCACACCAGATCATTTTGCAGTGAGGGCTGGACTTGCACATCATGTTACAGTGAGAAATACATAAGAAATACAGCAACAGTAGCTAGGCAAGCACTCTCCACGTATGGCAGAGGAGGAGGTATTACATTACCCTGTGCAGCCATGAGCTCATCCGGTCTGAAAGAGAACAGAAAACCTTTGGTTTCTGAGGCAAACAGCTAATAATAGCCCTCAGCTAGCAAAATTCAAGTGTAAAAGCACTACATTTCTGGGTTTTCTCCCTACACCTCTGCAATAAGACGTGGGCTGGCTTTGGCTGCTGAGGATTAACTTGGTTGATTCCAGCTGTTGCCATAGTCTTTCTGTCAACGTTCATGTTTCATTTGCTCTGACAGATACCTCCCAAATCTACCCTTTCTGTAAACCACTATTTGCTGAAACTGCCAGTTTCCTGAGCCAAAAGCATGAGCGACACAACTCACGGAACAGATCCAAAGGCCCCAGAATCACATCCACGTGGTGTGGGAATAGTAAGAGCTGATGGTTTAGAGTCTACACCACAGGCAGCAGCAAAACTGTCTACTACAGGAGCAGAGATATATTGCACACCAGGGACTGAAGGAGCAGAATGCCCCAAGATGGAGAGAGCAAAGACTGTGACCTTTACAAGGGAACAGAACGCAAGCTATGCCCTGCAAGGACACCAGGTCTGTGTGAGCAGAAAGGCAGTAGACTCCCAGTACAGTTGCTCCTCCACATAGCTGATCAAATGCCAAACCTTGACCAGGATTAAGCTCCAATGTGTTCACTCCCATAGGAAAGAAGAGGAGAAAACAGATTCCCTGTCCTGATCAGCTCAGAATACAAGACGAGAACTGTAAAGTTAACAGAGAACAAGCTGACTTATGAGCAAAAACCTGTAGAGTGCAGCTACAAATAAAACAGAAGACAAACCCTCGTCATCAGCCAGCTCACTAATGGTCACTCCGAATGCAGCTGATATGCCCATGGCTATCTGGAGTCTAAGTTAAAATTTACCGGATCTTGTGCAAAATATACTGACACCAGAGCAATCTCTACTGCAGCTGGAGTGAGAGATCTACCTCCGTGCTAAACTCTCAGACTAATGAGAAATGTACAATTAGAAAGGTATCAATGGATTCATGACTGGTCATTACATTTACAGAACATGGAACGAATGGTCGTCAACATGGGATTCAACAAACCAAAGGCAAGTGCAATGCCTCTGACTAAAAGTTCTTACTTTTACCAACAACCAAACCTTCTCAGTGCAGCCACAGTAGAGATCTGTAACTACTACTGTTGAAATATCAACTGGCAGAGCAGTGTTGCACATTGTACAAATCATAGTTGGACATCCATGGACAGCTGATGATAAAAGTAGTCCTAGGGGAAGAGCTGGATGAAACACTGTTAAAAACAAACAATCATTTTAGCTGCATGTTTGTAAGCATTTATTTTCATCCTCCCCAAAACAGTTTCATGTCAGAATAAAGAGGACACGTTCACACAGACGTTTCCACAGCCAGACTATGGAATAATCAAAGAATATCAACCAAAATGTGTTTCCTACCAGTTACATGAATCTTGAAGGTGAGTTTCTGGCCAGCAGCCTCGCAGCTGTACTCCCCTGCATCTTTCTTCTCCACCTGGCTCACCACCAGCCGACGCTGTTTGCCCTCTGACTCCACCTTGAACTTCTTGCTCGAGGTGATCAGTTTCCCCTCCTTGTACCACTTCACCTCCGTCTTCTCCTGGGCCACCTCGCAGCTCAGCGTGGCATTTTGAGTCAGTACAGCCTTCACCTCCTTTTGTACCTTGTCCTTGTTTGTAAACACGTCTTCTTTCTCTGCAGGGACATCACAACAGTCACACCATTTTGCTGTAGTCTGCTGCAGAGCTAAGTCCAGTTCCCCGTTTTCACTATACTTGCCCTTCACATTGAGCATTGTGATGCCTCATTAAGACAGGAAAATACTTTCCCCTCTATTTTGCCTTGGGAAATTATAGGCATATCAGTTCATATCATATCATATCATATCCTATCATATCACATCATATCATATCAGAAAGCTAAACATTTCGCACTCTGATAGCAGATTTGGACATGAGATTTAGAACACCTGCATGCACTGCTGAACCTCCTCCCTTCTCTTTGTTTCTTCTGATGTCTCTCTACATTTCCAGTAAATCAGAAGGGAACGGCCCTCTAGAACAGGTTGCCCAAGGAGACTGTGGATGCTCCATCCCTGCAGGCATTCAAGGCCAGGCTGGATGTGGTTCTGGGAGCCTGGGCTGCTGCTTGGCAACCCTGCACATAGGAAGAAGGGGGTTGGAACTGGATGAGCACCGTGGGGCTTTGCAACCCAGGCCATTTATGAGTCTGATTAGTGGCATTTTCCACCTAATTGTGTCATTCAAATTTTGTAACCAGATCTCTTCAAACACCTCCCCTTTTCTCACTCCTTGCATGCCTGGTGTGCTCTTGCACTGTAACCCTGCAGACACCAGCTGACTACAAGAGCTGCACAAGTTACCCTCCTTGCCTATGGTTTGTTGCAGTAATTCATTCCTGGATGGAAAAGCACATGTAGAAAAGTGTTGCTATGACACTAGATGACAAAGAAAGTCCTATAGCCAAAGTGTTTTGCACCAGAGAGGCTGTAAGTTGATCCTCCAAATGAAAGACACACAAAATGAAGCGTTCCTTTATCTCTGGGTTTCCAAGCATTTTCTCACCTCTGACTTTCACTTGGAATGTTGCTTTGTCATCTTTTGTTTCACAGCTGTAGCTCCCTTGGTCTTTCAGGGTCACATTTTTGACCATGAGCTTGCGGTGCGTCCCCTGGGAGATGATGGTTGTCCTCTGGTCCTGCTTCACCTCTGTTTGATCTTTCTTCCATACGACAGCTCCGCTTGCAGCTGACACCTCACACACCAGCTCCAGGTCTTCAGAAGGACTGACTGATATTTCTGGAGTCGTTTTGGGCTTGTTGACAAAATTAATGGCTTCATCTGAAGAAAAAAAGAGAAAGTGGTTTACATCCTGACTCAGGCTTATTCAGCACAGCAAGAAGATACAGTTAGAACAGATTGTAATGTCTCTGCTCATTACATCTGGGGGATCGAGTTTCACCTCTGGAGGTACTCACATACAAACGTGTGCTTGATTCTCCTGTGTAAGGAAAGAGTAAGTTCTATGCAGACAGTTCTTATTTCTTCTAATCAATTCTGTATTCTGCACATGTTCTTCTGAAGCTAAAATGAAGGCAGCTAAGTAACGTGTTTTCAATACATGAACAAACCTATTCAACACCTTGTCTCTAAGCTACCAAGCAGCGTTTGATGAGCACATCAGTATTTCATGCCCTTCATTCCATCCACACAGAACCTGCCTGAGGAGCAAGCTGATGGCTGTCAGCTACAGGCAGACCTAGCTTAGTATTGCATTTCTTAGAGCAACAACTGTTGCTTTCAGTCACTGCATATACCAAGGCCAATTCCTATGCCAGGCACATTTATGGCATCAGTGAACAAATAATTCGTTAAAAATTGTAATAGACAGGAGCCATCTATTCTTTTAAAACTAGGTGACCAAAGAAGAACAGTCCCTCTAGAGTCAAGCTGTTAAGAACTAATAGCATCAATCAATATCACATAGATAGATTACAGCGAAAGGCTTTCAGTAGAGCTTCAGTTCATAAATGAAAACTGGGTTATGGAAAATAGGCTCAAGATAGAAACCAGAAAACAGATCTTAACACCAGGTTCTGTGAATGCAGCCAGCTGAATTTCACAGATCTTGAATTTCAATGACAATTTCTTGTGTTATTTTACCTTCCAGCTCCACCGTGAACAGGAACATGTCAGTGACAAGCATTACTCCTCCAGGCTTGACCTGACAGTGTTTTACTTGCACTATGAGCTAATGGCTGTGCTTACAGCACCTCAGGGAGACACCTCAGAGATCACAACGTCCTTCGGGTACAGCAGGAGACACTCAACTCTCCAAATGTGGAGTTTAATTTGTCAAAAGAGGAGACAGGATTCCCATGCTAAGAACTTAGGAACATTTCAGTCATAGGTTTAAAGATGATGTAAGTGCTGAGGCAATTCATGAACTAGAAGAATGAAGCCCAGATGTCAGGGCTCAAGTCGTGACTCCAGCCCCAGCTGGAGCTAAGGCTGTCCTGAATTCATCACAACACAGTTACATGATTTGCTTATACTGTGGATTTGCATAGGGACAACAGGAAGTTCAGAATTGCTTCAATAGAGATATGCAAACTTTGTCCTAAATACTGGAAACCCACAGGGTTGGACAAATCAAATGAATTAAGTCTGAAGTGCTTTACATGGATTGTGATCCCATGTTTGCCTCACAAACTTACCTGAGACTTTCCAATCAAAAATCAGAGTGTCATCTCCAATTGTGTAGATGTATGTTCCCTCGTCTACTTTCGTTACAACTGAAGCCACAAGCTTATGCAGTTTCCCTTTATCTTCCATTGTGAATTTCTTACTGGTCGTGATTTCTTTGCCATTTTTGTACCACTTCACCATGACATTGGCTTCAGAGGTCTCAGAAACAAATTCAGCTTGCTTTCCAGCAACGGCCCTGATTACTCCTCCAGTTGTCTCTTTGATTACGAAGTTTGCCACTGCTGAAACAAAATATGGACACACAAAATATGTATGATGGTAAAGAACTGCAGGGACATTGGTGACCATGAGGCATTCATTTATCATAAGATCAAACGTGCACGTTTAGTCCTAGTTCTAATTGCTGGATTCTAATTCAGATGCTGGCAAATTGGCAGCTTTTATAAACCACGTACCAGATTACCTTATCTCCACAAGTTGTAAGACATACACTGGACAGGGGACAGAGCCAAAGGAAGAAGCCCAAGGCTTCAAGAAAATGTCTAAAATAGGAAAACTGAGGAAAGAATTGGAACAAGCAAACTAGAAGGAAATCAATGGAGGGGGTATCTATTACTGCACTGTAACCCCCTGGCAAACAAATCGAGCCTAAAAGATGGAGATATCACTTAGGACTGAAAAGATAAACAGAATTCCTTTATGGAAATTAATTGGAGCGCAAAAGTTAGATGATAAAACTGGCCCCTATTAACACACAGTGGAATAATTGACTTAAAAGATTCATGTGCATACACTACTCTAGGGCTTTGTTGTTTCTCCATGGACCAACAAGGGTGACAAGCCAGCAGAATATGATGAAGAGCCTCATGCAAACTCAGTGTAAAAAAAAAAAAGGCAATTGTTGCTGGGAAGAAGGTGCATTTGCATTTGTGTCATCTGCAGAGGGTACTGCAGAAATGGAAAGTCTTCCACTGGAGCAAACAAAGGGCTCTCATTTATTGCAATCAAGGCCATGCGTGTGGATCTCAGAGATCAGACCTACACCCTGCAGCAAAACAGAGACCTGCGTGGGAAAGTTCAGTTTCTCTCTCCATGTGTGTCAGAAAAAGCCCACCATGGAATGACAGCTAAGTAAACATCCCTGTGACTCTTCACAGGTCTCTTCTACGTTTGGGATCACTGCTACAAAAAGAGCTGTTGACATCATCTCTCGTGGCCACCCTGAGAGAAGAGCAGGAAGGCTGGGATGCTCTTTTTCCTATCTTTCCCTTGACTGCCTCTATATCTTAGGGACGAATCACAGGACAGAACACAGAAATCAAATGGCTCTACAAAGCAGATTGGCCAGTTCAAGTCAAAACAGCCACTGAAAACACCCCAGATGCTGTCTGACAACAGCTGGACTGTTGGGGAGTCAGGTGAATGCAGTCTGCTGGCCCTGGGCAAAAGGAGGACAGCCCAGACTGTCACATACCTTTCACTGAAAGCTGATAGAGCATTTTATCCCCCTCACAGATGCACTGACAACTTCCAGCATCATCCATTGAGATGCTGTGAATTTTCAGGGTGTGTTTCTTCCCCACAATGTGCAGTTCATATTTTTCACTGGCCTTGAGCTCCTTCCCATCCTTCATCCACTCCACAGTAGCACCTGTGTCTGAAAGCTCAGCCTGCAGTTTGGCTTCCTCACGCAGCCGAGCGCAGATCTTTTCTACATCTTTGCTCTTATTGGTAAATCTCACTGCAGCAACTGTCAGGAGCAAAGGCCTCGTTATTTCAATTGATATCAGGCTAACGTGGTCAATGTTTGCTGCAACATCTCTGAAAAAGTATCACCTTCTGTTCCTGCACTCATCATTGTGTCAGTGCTGAGCAATTCAAGATATTTCATTTGGTCTTCTTGCCGGATTTACTAAGTAAAAATCAACCAAACATCTCCTTCTACTGATTAAGAATGCTCTAAACATGCTTCTGCAGAGGTTTCCACCCAATGACAAACAGCTCCTCCCATCATGAATGTTTATTTGTTCTATTTGGTCACGCAAATCTGATTGAAAGAGTTATTATTGGAATGATTGCTCCCCTACTTCTAAACTATTCCAGTGCAATCAGAAAGGCTGTCTGAACCTGGAGCTGAAAGTACTGCTCTATGGTGATGCAGTGGTAAACCTGGTGACTGAATGCACTGGCCAAGAGCTGTGAACTGCAGACATTCATCAGCTGGCATGAAGCAATCTGGTTCAGATACCAAGCAGCTGGGTAGACTGGCTTACCCTACACTCAGTGCTATCATGTTTAGGTCATTACCAGGACTCACGTCAGTCCATGGGATGCAGTTTCAGGTATTTGGTACAGTCAGCGAATGCCTGCAGCCCCAGTTCTAATCATCAGATCACAGCAACTCTGCCTTGACTGTAAGAGGAAAGGAGAAGGATCAAAGCAAATACCTCTCACTCTCATCTTGCTGCTGACATCAACATTTTTGGCAACAAATTTCACTTCTGCTCCATCATCGTTCTTGGTGACGTTCTTTATCATTAGGCTGTGAGTAGTTTGGGTTCTCTTGATGATGCAGGTCTCGCTTTCCTGTAAGACTTTACCACTGAGGTACCAAGTGCCGCAACACGTTGTTGTAAGGTCAATAGTAAACATGGCATCCCCTCCAGGTACAGCTTCACCAGTTGTTAGGGGGGATTTCACAACCAGGACTGGTCCTGAGGAAGAACAACATGGATGTCTTAATGCTCTTTAGATGCAAGTCTGGTATCTCATTTAGAGATGGAAGATTAAATCATAGGGACATTTCTACTTCTCCCTTTGCATGAGTGCTGGAAGAAGCATTTCTATGCTTAAGATCTGCTACAGAAAGTTATGCCTCTTGCACATGTGACATATCAAAAGATAAGGATATTCATCTCTCTGTCACAGAAACATAACTCATATCACTTTAGTGGTAGCTGGAGGTTGATATGAGATAGGAGAATTAGGAATAAAGGAAAGCCTTTGGTGTGTTAATGCACTGCTATCCTTAAAGTCAAAGGAAACATCTTTAGGGAACCAACACAGCTCCTCAGCTCACACTGACCCATTTCCATTGGGGTTTTTGTGCTTACCAAGGTGCACGCTCCCTGGGAATTCCAGAGACGGGCTCTGTCCATGCGCATTGACTGCAGACACTCGGAACTGATCATCAGCCTCTTCAGACAGATTGCTCACCGTGAACTCTGGGACGGGGACATGAGACTCGTGGCACCTCACCCAGGTGAAGCCAGTTAGTTTATTGGGTTCCACAATGTAGCCATCGATTGGAATGGGGCGGTGCATCTTCAGAGGGGACCATGCCAGCGTCACTGAGCTTTCTGTTTTATTTTTCACCACGGGGTCAACTGGGGGCTGGGTGGGAGTTTTTCTGGGAGATGAACAGAAATAAATACAGAAATATTAGCATAAGGTCATTTAGGCTGGAAAAGACCTTCAAGATAAGCAGACTCAACTTGCAGCATGACCTACTGAGTCCCACCATTATCTACTGTGCTTCCTGAGGACATACATGACAAGCTTATCCCTGCAGGTATTTGCATAGTGAATATATTCACCCTCTGGTTGCTTTGGAACATTTTAGAGGTTAAAATCCCATCAGACTTTTTCACTGTGTGCAGCCACTGATACAGGCAGGAGGCTGGGAATTACCTGATGGGCTCTAGTTACAGACTACTGACACAGTAAAGGATTGATTTCATTTCATTTTGGCCATCAGAAAGTTTGGTGTCTGGTTTAAGTCATTCATCTAGACTCCAATTATAATCATATGGAGAACAGCACATTTAGGAGAACTCATCTCATCTTAATAAACCTGAATGAAATCACAGAATCATAGGATCACGGGAGGGCTTGGGTTGGAATAAATCTTCAAGATCATTAAGTGCTAGATGCCAAAGGTCCCACTAACATAGCATGAAGCCGAAAGCTAGACGCTGGAATCAGATCTCCTGACCTTATCATCAGAAACTGAGATGTCATATTTTGCTCAGAGGTGCCTGCTTGTAGGAGGGACAGCTTCCGAGCTTTTTCTGCTCCAGGAACCAGCTCCAGCTTCAGAATTTAAACAGCAGTCAGAAATTAAACTGAGCTTTGTCACCTCCATCAAATAGAAGGAGTGGTAGGGCGGTACAGCTTTCCAAATAACTTAGAAACTGTCACAACAATCAGATGCCTACCTTTTCTTTCTGAACTTGTTAATACATAGAGCTTAATAGCATCAGAATGCCCCAAGCACTTCAGATAACACGACAGCTGTAAACCCTTCTTTAAGGATTCCTTTGTTTAACCACTGAGTAACTGTAATTCAGTGGTGCTGGTGGGAGAAGGGAAGTCCTAATCTTCCCAGATGGTGAATAGAGCTGATGTTCACATGCAGACTGGTGCTGCAGCACAGCCAGAAACCACTCATTTGGGACACACAGCACCAAGAAAATAACAGGAATAGCTTCATAAAATCAGGCAGCTTCACCCAAATTTCATGTCAGGTCCATTATTCTTCCTATTTTCAGGAAGAAATATTTTCCCTTTTTCTTGTAGTATCATTTTCTTTTCCTTTCATGCAAGCAGCTTTGTAGCTTACAAATTGTTTTCTAATCACCTCCTGGTGTGGACAAATCACACAGGTTTGACTCCATGTTTTACATAGTTAGCATTTTATATTTGTTCCAGTATGGAATTGTACAGTCATAGAATGGCCTGGTTTGAAAAGGATCTCAAAGATCATCCAGTTCCAACCCCCTGCTATGTGCATGGATCTATCTTTTTCATACGTATATTCCCATAGATGTACATATATATACCACACCTACACCCCCACAATCTGCTACAACTCCATAGAATTATCAAGGTTGGAAAAGACCTATAAGATCATCCAGTCCAACCATCACCAATACTTCCCAGTTAAATCATATCCCTCAACACAACATCCAAACTTTTCTTGAACTTCCCAGGGTCGGTGACTCTCCATGAGAGAAAAGGGCACTCAGATAAGGGATTCTGCATTTGCTATTAGCAGAGGTGGGATGAGACCGAGCACTGCCCCAGCTCCTGGGATAACGCAGAGGGCTGAGACCTTCCAGCTGCTTCCACCCAGGGTCACACAGCAAAGCCGACCCTGCAGGAGTCTGCATCATTCTTTGCATGGCATTGCTAAGAGGAAGATCCCCCCCCTACCCTTGGCTCTACACTCCAGCTGCTGTCTGCCATCTGTAAAGCCACCACAGCTCTCCTACTGGAGTTCCCATCTGCACAGTGACAGCTTGGTTTCTTCTTACTGTCAAAGCAGCCACAGCCTCAGTGCTTCTCAAATCTCCCCTTTTCAGCTGATTTCCTCTTTCTTGTGGCTGGGCAATTCCTCCCTCTCACAGTCATCCCTCTGCCCCACTCTGTGCCCACAGACCCACAGAGGGCACACAGAGCCAGCCCTGTCCCAGCTGCTGCTGCTTCACATCTGACAGTCTCAGGAGCTGAGATCCAGGCCGAGACAGCACTGCCCAGACATGGTTTGTAGGACGTTTGTGAGAGGAAATAGGGAGGTTTGTGATTAAACCTGCCCCCTAAGGAGGAAGGCAATGCTGCCTGCAGCCCCAGCAGGCATTACAAAACATCCCCATTTACAGGAGGGTTTTAAATAGCACAATTCAGGAACTACAACTGCACAAATTCCCGCATGCCCTGGAATAAGTTTGGGAGTGGACAAGGTTCTACCACCTGTGCAATGCCATAGAAAGAACAACCATCCACCTGTAAACCTCCATCCTCTCCCCTGCTGCACAAAGGGAAGCTCAACAGCAGTGCACAAATGTCCCAGCAATGTCTGAGCACTGCTCTGTGCATCCCAACCTGCTCATCCCATCCACTCCTGGCTGGGCAGCAGGATTGGGGTGGCACACTGCAATGGGCACAGAGGAACATGGAAGCCCCACACATGTGAGGAAGGGGCTGGCTGTGCTCCACACTCACGTTATCAGATGTGATTTGCCCTTCTGTGGGGAGCCTCTGCTCTTTCCCAGCTCATCCTCCAGCGTCTGGGACTCCAGGATCTCATTCAGGCTATTGTTGGCTGCAGGGCAGCAGTACTCCTCCATATTCCTTCCCATATTTGCCCCCAACAGCCCCCAGTAGCCCCATATCACCCTAAGGCCCCCACAACCGTCTATCTCTCCATACACCACCCCTTAAAGCCCCAGACCTGCCCATATCCTCCAATAGCTCCCCACAACCCCTACACACCCTCAGAGCCCCCTAGAGCCCCTAGTCCTCCTATGGCCCACCACAGCCCCATATCCCCCCTAGAGTCCCCCTCAACTCCCTTTACAGCCCCTCCACAGCTCTATAGAACAGTCTTACAGAACTACCTCTAGTAGAAGCAATCTCCACACAGAGATCCTTTCCCAGTGGCACTCAGCCCTTCAGTGGGGTCTAAGAGAGCTGCAGCCAGACTCAAACACAACTGCTCACACAGCTCAGCTGCCTTCACCTGTGCTCCTGACGCTAACACATTGCAGCCCCACATCCCCCTCTGCCCCCCCCACAATGGCCACTCCCGCGCACTGCGGCTCAGCCAATCGGAGCCGGCGGAGCTGCCGCTGCCCAATGGGAGGCCGGGGGAGGCCGGCGCTGGGATGGGGAGAGGAGAGAAGAGACAGAGGCAGCACTGAGGTGGGATGGGCTGATGGGGAGTGCGGGGAGGACAGGGGGGTGTGGGGCTGTGGGGGGGCAGAGGGGGATTGTCCCCTCCTGCTCAGCTCTTGTGAGGCCCCATTTGCAGCACTGTGTCCAGGCCAGGGAAGGATGTGGAGCTGTTGGGGTGGGTCCAGAGGAGGGCCACTGTGATGATCAGAGGGCTGGAGCAGCTCTCCTGTGAGGAAAGGCTGGATGTGGCTCTGGGCAGCCTGGTCTGGTGGATGGCGTCCCTGCACATCGCAGGGGGTTGGAACTGGATGATCTTTGAGATCCTTTTCAACCCAGGCCATTCTATGGCTGTACAGTTCCATACTGGAACAAATATAAAATGCTAACTATGTAAAACATGGAGTCAAACCATGACCACACCAGGAGGTGATTAGAAAACAATTTGTAAGCTACAAAGCTGCTTGCATGAAACGAAAACTACAAGAAAAAGGGAAAACCTTTCTTCCTGAAAATAGGAAGAATAATGGACCTGACATGAAATTTGGGTGAAGCTGCCTGATTTTATGAAGCTATTCCTGTTATTTTCTTGGTGCTCTGTGTCCCAAATGAGTGGTTTCTGGCTGTGCTGCAGCACTAGTCTGCATGTGAACATCAACTCTATTCACCATCTGGGAAGATTAGGACTTCCATTCTCCCACCAGCACCACTGAATTACAGTTACTCAGTGGTTAAACAAAGGAATCCTTAAAGAAGGGTTTACAGCTGTCGTGTTATCTGAAGTGCTTGGGGCATTCTGATGCTATTAAGCTCTATGTATTAAAAAGTTCAAAAAGAAAAGGTAGGCATCTGATTGTTGTGACAGTTTCTAAGTTATTTGGAAAGCTGTACCACCCAACCACTCCTTCTATTTGATGGAGGTGACAAAGCTCAGTTTAATTTCTGACTGCTGTTTAAATTCTGAAGCTGGAGCTGGTTCCTGGAGCAGAAAAAGCTCGGTAGCTGTCCCTCCTACAAGCAGGCACCTCTGAGCAAAATATGACATCTCAGTTTCTGATGGTAAGGTCAGGAGATCTGATTCTAGCGTCTAGCTTTCGGCTTCATGCTATGTTAGTGGGACCTTTGGCATCTAGCACTGACCAACAGCAACTGACAGGCTGGTAACAGTGCACCCCAAAGCAGTTATGTGTCTGTTTATGTTATGAGGGAAAATTGTATCGCATTGAGATTTCCTATTTTTACTCTTTGCAGATCTAACTAGCTGCTGGAAGAATCCTGTACGCCATGTTCACACCATTTTCAATGAGCTGGATGAGTCTGTTGTTGGCATTTTAATGCCATTTACCAGGCAGGCAATATGTATGGAGTATTTGGCTCTCTCTACAGTCATGAATATTTGAGTATCTTCAACATGTAGCTCATTGCTTCCATTTCAGGCTGCCCAGAGAAGCTGTGGGTGCCTGTCCTTGGTGTTGAAGGCGAGGTTGGATGGGTGATGGGCAGCCTGAGCTAGTTAGTGGGCAGCCAGCCCATGGCAGGGTGTTTAGAACTTAATGATCTTGATGTTTTCTTCCAACCCAAGCCCTCCTGTGATCCTATGATTCTGTGATTTCATTCAGGTTTATTGAGATGAGATGAGTTCTTCTAAATGTGCTGTTCTCCATATGATTATAATTGGAGTCTAGATGAATGACTTAAACCAGACACCAAACTTTCTGATGGCCAAAATGAAATGAAATCAATCCTTTACTGTGTCAGTAGTCTGTAACTAGAGCCCATCAGGTAATTCCCAGCCTCCTGCCTGTATCAGTGGCTGCACACAGTGAAAAAGTCTGATGGGATTTTAACCTCTAAAATGTTCCAAAGCAACCAGAGGGTGAATATATTCACTATGCAAATACCTGCAGGAATAAGCTTGTCATATATGTCCTCAGGTAGCACAGTAGTTAATGGTGGGACTCAGTAGGTCATGCTGCAAGTTGAGTCTGCTGATCTTGAAGGTCTTTTCCAGCCTACATGACCTTCTGCTAATATTTCTGTATTTATTTCTGTTCAGCTCCCAGAAAACCTCCCACCCAGCCCCCAGCTGACCCCGTGGTGAAAAATAAAACAGAAAGCTCAGTGACGCTGGCATGGTCCCCTCCGAAGATGCACCTCCCCATTCCAATCCATGGCTACATGTGGAACCCAATAAACTAACTGGCTTCAAGTGGGTGAGTGCCACGAGTCTCACGTCCCCGTCCCAGAGTTCACGGTGAGCAATCTGTCTGAAGAGGCTGATGATCAGTTCCGAGTGTCTGCAGTCAATGCGCATGGACAGAGCCCGTCTCTGGAATTCCCAGGGAGCGTGCACCTTGGTAAGCACAAAAACCCCAATGGAAATGGGTCAGTGTGAGCTGAGGAGCTGTGTTGGTTCCCTAAAGATGTTTCCTTTGACTTTAAGGATAGCAGTGCATTAACACACCAAAGGCTTTCCTTTATTCCTAATTCTCCTATCTCCTATCAACCTCCAGATACCACTAAAGTGATACGAGTTATGTTTCTGTGACAGAGAGATGAATATCCTTATCTTTTGATATGTCACATGTGCAAGAGGCAGAACTTTCTGTAGCAGATCTTAAGCATAGAAGTGCTTCTTCCAGCACTCATGCAAAGGGAGAAGTAGAAATGTCCCTATGATTTAATCTTCCATCTCTAAATGAGATACCAGACTTGCATCTAAAGAGCATTAAGACAAACGTTGTTCTTCCTCAGACCCAGTCCTGGCTGTGAAATCCCCCCTAACAACTGGTGAAGCTGTACCTGGAGGGGATGCCATGTTTACTATTGACCTTACAACAACGTGTTGCGGCACTTGATGCCTCAATGGTAAAGTCTTACAGGAAAGCGAGACCTGCATCATCAAGAGAACCCAAACTACTCACAGCCTAATGATAAAGAACGTCACCAAGAACGATGATGGAGCAGAAGTGAAATTTGTTGCCAAAAATGTTGATGTCAGCAGCAAGATGAGAGTGAGAGGTATTTGCTTTGATCCTTCTCCTTCCCTCTTACAGTCAAGGCAGAGTTGCTGTGATCTGATGATTAGAACTGGGGCTGCAGGCATTCACTGACTGTACCAAATACCTGAAATTGCATCCCATGGACTGACGTGAGTCCTGGTAATGACCTAAACATGATAGCACTGAGTGTAGGGTAAGCCAATCTACCCAGCTGCATGGTGTCTGAACCAGATTGCTTCATGCCAGCTGATGAATGTCTGCAGTTCACAGCTCTTGGCCAGTGCATTCAGTCACCATGTTTACCACTGCATCACCATAGAGCAGTACTTTCAGCTCCAGGTTCAGACAGCCTTTCTGATTGCACTGGAATAGTTTAGAAGTAGGGGAGCAATCATTCCAATATTATCTCTATCAATCAGCTTTGCATGACAAAATAGAACAAATAAACATTCATGATGGGAGGAGCTGTTTGTCATTGGGTGGAAACCTCTGCAGAAGCATGTTTAGAGCATTCTTAATCAGTAGAAGGAGATGTTTGGTTGATTTTTACTTAGTAAATCCGGCAAGAAGACCAAATGAAATATCTTGAATTGCTCAGCACTGACACAATGATGAGTGCAGGAACAGAAGGTGATACTTTTTCAGAGATGTTGCAGCAAACATTGACCACGTTAGCCTGATATCAATTGAAATAACGAGGCCTTTGCTCCTGACAGTTGCTGCAGTGAGATTTACCAATAAGAGCAAAGATGTAGAAAAGATCTCCGCTCGGCTGCGTGAGGAAGCCAAACTGCAGGCTGAGCTTTCAGACACAGGTGCTACTGTGGAGTGGATGAAGGATGGGAAGGAGCTCAAGGCCAGTGAAAACTATGAACTGCACATTGAGGGGAAGAAACACACCCTGAAAATTCACAGTGTCTCAATGGATGATGCTGGAAGTTGTCAGTGCATCTGTGAGGGGGATAAAATGCTCTATCAGCTTTCAGTGAAAGGTATGTGACAGTCTGGGCTGTCCTCTTCCTGCCCAGGGCCAGCAGACTGCATTCACCTGACTCCCCGACAGTCCAGCTGCTGTCAGACAGCATCTGGGGTGTTTTCAGTGGCTGTTTTGACTTGAACTGGCCAATCTGCTTTGTAGAGCCATTTGATTTCTGTGTTCTGTCCTGTGATTCGTCCCTAAGATATAGAGGAAATCAAGGGAAAGACAGGAAAAAGAGCATCCCAGCCTTCCTGCTCTTCTCTCAGGGTGGCCACGAGAGATGATGTAAAATGCTCTTTTTGTAGCAGTGATCCCAAATGTAGAAGAGACCTGTGAAGAGTCACAGGGATGTTTACTTAGCTGTCATTCCATGGTGGGCTTTTTCTGACACACATGGAGAGAGAAACTGAACTTTCCCACGCAGGTCTCTGTTTTGCTGCAGGGTGTAGGTCTGATCTCTGAGATCCACACGCTGGGCCTTGATTGCAATAAATGAGAGCCCTTTGTTTGCTCCAGTGGAAGACTTTCCATTTCTGCAGTACCCTCTGCAGATGACACAAATGCAAATGCACCTTCTTCCCAGCAACAATTGCCTTTTTTTTTTTCACACTGAGTATGCATGAGGCTCTTCATCATATTCTGCTGGCTTGTCACCCTTGTTGGTCCATGGAGAAACAACAAAGCCCTAGAGTAGTGTATGCACTTTGGCATTGGAGAGCTTACTTAATTGCTTCTTCTCAAAGAACAAACTCCAGAGAGGCATGGAGACATCTCCAAACAGAATTGAATAATGGGACTAAATTGATGGAGAGCAGAACTTCCTGCCAAGGCTTGTCAGCTAGTCTTAATTTTGCTTTTCTTCTCTCTCTTTGTCATGTTAGCATAATATTTCATACTGGCAGGTCTGCCCCCAGAATTAATTGAATTAGCTGGTGGACGTTTCCATGTGCTTTGCACTGTAATGTGACTATCAAATGAGTAATCAATGCTGTTATTTTAATATATGTGCTGGCAAACTTTAAGACAAACAACTGCTGTTGGTAGCTTGGTTACTGCAGAATCAGCTTTCGTGTATCTCATAGATAGGGAAGAGACCCTTAAGGGTCAGCTAGTTGGACTCCCCTGCAATGAACAGGGGCACCGCAGCTCCATCAGGTGCTCTGAGCCCTGTCCAGCCTGACTTTGAACATCCTCAGGCTCACCAATCTTATACCCATGCCACACACTCGCAGTATTTCACCATTCAGCATCGCCACTTGTATCTTCTCTTGCTGTAAACCAGAGCTAGCTGGTAAATCATCTGCTGTGCGGGTCAGCTGTGTCTCTCCCATGGGCATCACGTGGCTGCTGGGAGGCTCTGAAGAGCTGCAGCCAGAGGTGTGTCACCCGCTGGGCCTCGTGCCCAAAGGAGCCCACAGGAAAGTGTTGTTGCAGTTTGTCATGCACTGCACTGCCATGAGACTTGACGTGCCAGACATCCTCTGACACGTGACCTCCTGCATCCAGGCAGGACATCTGAGACGTCTCCTTCAGCCTGACGTGGCTGCAGTTTCACACTGGTTTTACTAAGGAAGGAGAAGGCACGTGGATGAAACTCTTTTCCTGCTCTTCCTGGCATTAGCTCATAGTACAAGTAAAGCACTGTCAGGTCAAGCCTGGAGGAGTAATGCTTGTCACTGACATGTTCCTGTTCAGGGTGGAGCTGGAGGGTAAAATAACACAAGAAATTGTCATTGAAATTCAATATCTGTGAAATTCAGCTGGCTGCATTCACAGAACCTGGCGTTAAGATCTGTTTTCTGGTTTCTATCTTGAGCCTATTTTCCATAACCCAGTCCTCATTTATGAACCGAAGCTCTACTGAAAGCCTTTCGCTGTGTATGCTCATGCTGCAGTGCAGCGCTTGTGACCTTTAACAGCACATTCACGTTCCTCTGATCACAGGATCCTTAAGGTTGATTAAGACCCTCTAGTCCGACTGCTCACCCATCCCCACCATGATGCTCACCATCAACTAGCTAAAAACTCAGCAGAGATGATAGATCAAGCACAACACTGGATTTGGGATGGCTAGAGAATCCTAAGATATTGAAGGATTGCTTGCAGGTGGTATTGGCTCAGGTATTCACCCTGCATCCCACCTCCTGTTCTGTTTGGTTGAGAATCATGCATTCTGCAATTTCACTTTGTAATTCAAAGACTCTGGCTTTATCTGTTGAAAAACTGATCTAAAACAAGCCAAGAAGACTCCGTTGGAACTGGTTGATGCAGAACAAAGGCATCCCCAAAGGACAAGTTGCACTGTTTGATGAACATTATTGGATGAGAGCTAAGCTAAGATTTAAAAAGTTCTGGGGCTGTCTCTGAGCATCAAATACAGAGGAAGCCTGCATGATTCCCTGAGAATGGATACCTCCTACTTTGGTGTTGGGTTAAGGGAACACTAGCAGTAACTCCTATCACAAAATGTCACATGGCTCAGACAAAATGCCATCAAGAGGGCTTAATTAGGAGCACCAAATGGTCACAAGATGGTTTAGGGCAGGGAAGTAATCTATCTATGTGATATTGGTTGGTGCTATTAGTTCTTCACAGCTTGACTCTAGAGGGACTGTTCTTCTTTGGTCACCTAGTTTTAAAAGAATAGATGGCTCCTGTCTATTACAATTTTTAAGGCATTATTTGTTCACTGATGCCATAAATGTGCCTGGCATAGCAATTGGCCTTGGTGTATTCAGTGACTGAAAGCAACAGTTGTTGCTCTAAGAAATGCAATACTAAGCTAGGTCTGCCTGTAGCTGACAGCCATCAGCTTGCTCCTCAGGCAGGTTCTGTCTGGATGGAATGAAGGGCATGAAATACTGATGTGCTCATCAAACTCTGCTTGTTAGCTTAGAGATAAAGTGTTGAATATGTTTGTTCATGTATTGCAAACACGTTACTTAGCTGCCTTCATTTTAGCTTCAGAAGAACATGTGCAGAATACAGAATTGATTAAAAGAAATAAGAACTGTCTGCATAGAACTTACTCTTTCCTTACACAGGAGAATCAAGCACACGTTTGTATGTGAGTACCTCCAGAGGTGAAACTCGATCACCCAAATGTAATGAGCAGAGACATTACAATCAGTTCTAACTGTATCTTCTTGCTGTGCTGAATAAGCCTGAGTCAGGATGTAAAACACTTTCTCTTTTTTTTTTCAGATGAAGCCATTAATTCTGTCAACAAGCCCAAAACGACTCCAGAAATATCAGTCAGTCCTTCTGAAGACCTGGAGCTGGTGTGTGAGGTGTCAGCTGCAAGCGGAGCTGTCGTATGGAAGAAAGATCAAACAGAGGTGAAGCAGGACCAGAGGACAACCATCATCTCCCAGGGGACGCACCGCAAGCTCATGGTCAAAAATGTGACCCTGAAAGACCAAGGGAGCTACAGCTGTGAAACAAAAGATGACAAAGCAACATTCCAAGTGAAAGTCAGAGGTGAGAAAATGCTTGGAAACCCAGAGATAAAGGAACGCTTCATTTTGTGTGTCTTGCATTTGGAGGATCAACTGACAGCCTCTCTGATGCAAAACACTTTGGCTATAGGACTTTCTTTGTCATCTAGTGTCATAGCAACACTTTTCTACATGTGCTTTTCCATCCAGGAATGAATTACTGCAACAAACCATAGGCAAGGAGGGTAAATTGTGCACCTCTTGTAGTCAGCTGGTGTCTGCAGGGTTACAGTGCAAGCGCACACCGGGCATGCAAGGAGTGAGAAAAGGGGAGGTGTTTGAAGAGATCTGGTTACAAAATTGGAAGGACACAATGAGGTGGAAAATGCCACTAATCAGACTCATAAATGGCCTGGGTTGCAAAGGCCCACAGTGCTCATCCAGTTCCAACCCCCTTCTTCCTATGTGCAGGGTTGCCAAGCAGCAGCCCAGGCTCCCAGAACCACATCCAGCCTGGCCTTGAATGCCTGCAGGGATGGAGCATCCACAGTCTCCTTGGGCAACCTGTTCTAGAGGGCCGTTCCCTTCCGATTTACTGGAAATGTAGAGAGACATCAGAAGAAAAAAAGAGAAGGGAGGAGGTTCAGCAGTGCATGCAGGTGTTCTAAATCTCATGTCCAAATCTGCTATCAGAGTGCGAAATGTTTAGCTTTCTGATATGATATGATGTGATATGATAGGATATGATATGATATGAAGTGATATGCCTATTATTTCCCAAAGCAAGATAGAGGGGAAAGTATTTTCCTGTCTTAATGAGGCATCACAATGCTCAATGTGAAGGGCAAGTATAGTGAAAACGGGGAACTGGACTTAGCTCTGCAGCAGACTACAGCAAAATGGTGTGACTGTTGTGATGTCCCTGCAGAGAAAGAAGACGTGTTTACAAACAAGGACAAGGTACAAAAGGAGGTGAAGGCTGTACTGACTCAAAATGCCACGCTGAGCTGCGAGGTGGCCCAGGAGAAGACGGAGGTGAAGTGGTACAAGGAGGGGAAACTGATCACCTCGAGCAAGAAGTTCAAGGTGGAGTCAGAGGGCAAACAGCGTCGGCTGGTGGTGAGCCAGGTGGAGAAGAAAGATGCAGGGGAGTACAGCTGCGAGGCTGCTGGCCAGAAACTCACCTTCAAGATTCATGTAACTGGTAGGAAACACATTTTGGTTGATATTCTTTGATTATTCCATAGTCTGGCTGTGGAAACGTCTGTGTGAACGTGTCCTCTTTATTCTGACATGAAACTGTTTTGGGGAGGATGAAAATAAATGCTTACAAACATGCAGCTAAAATGATTATTTGTTTTTAACAGTGTTTCATCCAGCTCTTCCCCTAGGACTACTTTTATCATCAGCTGTCCATGGATGTCCAACTATGATTTGTACAATGTGCAACACTGCTCTGCCAGTTGATATTTCAACAGTAGTAGTTACAGATCTCTACTGTGGCTGCACTGAGAAGGTTTGGTTGTTGGTAAAAGTAAGAACTTTTAGTCAGAGGCATTGCACTTGCCTTTGGTTTGTTGAATCCCATGTTGACGACCATTCGTTCCATGTTCTGTAAATGTAATGACCAGTCATGAATCCATTGATACCTTTCTAATTGTACATTTCTCATTAGTCTGAGAGTTTAGCACGGAGGTAGATCTCTCACTCCAGCTGCAGTAGAGATTGCTCTGGTGTCAGTATATTTTGCACAAGATCCGGTAAATTTTAACTTAGACTCCAGATAGCCATGGGCATATCAGCTGCATTCGGAGTGACCATTAGTGAGCTGGCTGATGACGAGGGTTTGTCTTCTGTTTTATTTGTAGCTGCACTCTACAGGTTTTTGCTCATAAGTCAGCTTGTTCTCTGTTAACTTTACAGTTCTCGTCTTGTATTCTGAGCTGATTAGGACAGGGAATCTGTTTTCTCCTCTTCTTTCTTATGGCAGTGAACACATTGGAGCTTAATCCTGGTCAAGGTTTGGCATTTGGTCAGCTATGTGGAGGAGCAACTGTACTGGGAGTCTACTGCCTTTCTGCTCACACAGACCTGGTGTCCTTGCAGGGCATAGCTTGCGTTCTGTTCCCTTGTAAAGGTCACAGTCTTTGCTCTCTCCATCTTGGGGCATTCTGCTCCTTCAGTCCCTGGTGTGCAATATATCTCTGCTCCTGTAGTAGACAGTTTTGCTGCTGCCTGTGGTGTAGACTCTAAACCATCAGCTCTTACTATTCCCACACCACGTGGATGTGATTCTGGGGCCTTTGGATCTGTTCCGTGAGTTGTGTCGCTCATGCTTTTGGCTCAGGAAACTGGCAGTTTCAGCAAATAGTGGTTTACAGAAAGGGTAGATTTGGGAGGTATCTGTCAGAGCAAATGAAACATGAACGTTGACAGAAAGACTATGGCAACAGCTGGAATCAACCAAGTTAATCCTCAGCAGCCAAAGCCAGCCCACGTCTTATTGCAGAGGTGTAGGGAGAAAACCCAGAAATGTAGTGCTTTTACACTTGAATTTTGCTAGCTGAGGGCTATTATTAGCTGTTTGCCTCAGAAACCAAAGGTTTTCTGTTCTCTTTCAGACCGGATGAGCTCATGGCTGCACAGGGTAATGTAATACCTCCTCCTCTGCCATACGTGGAGAGTGCTTGCTTAGCTACCGTTTCTCATGTGTACCACCGTAACATGACGTGCAAGTCCAGCCCTCACTGCAAAATGATGTGGTGTGAAAGTCAGGAGGGATTATGAGTACTCTTGGAGTGGTTGGCTCTTTCACTACAGAAATCCTCATCTTACTAGCTTCTCCCAAAGTGCAATGGCTTTCTGAGTCTTAATTTCTCCTCTTACCATTGCACTCAGAAAGCTTTTCAGGGTTCCTCTACCCCAGGGTTCCACTGGTAGCACAGAACAATCCCATTTTAAGGACATGTTGAATGTTAGGTGCTCAGTGTTGAGCATTACGGGATGCAGATTAGACCTTCTTGCTTAAAAGAAACAAGTGCTGCACACCTTGGAAGCCTATAGAAAACAAGAGTAAAAAGGGCTGATTCTGCCATCTCATTATCTCAGTATTTGTGGTGCATGCTGAAATCCTTATTTGAAGTGGGCCAAAGCTCCATTGCATTTGTGAGAAGTTTTGCATCACCTGGTTGGTCTAGGCCATGTTTGTTGTCTTGCTAATAAGCAACCCTTCTGATCTTCATCAAATCATTGTGGTTGGAAAAGACCACAAAGATCCCCACATCCAGCCTCACCCCATCCCACCATGCACACTGCCCACGTCCCTCAGTGCCACATCTCCATGGTTATTGAACACTTCCAGGGATGGTGACCCCACCACCTCCCTGCAAAGCTGTGCCACCACATCACCATTCCTCTTCAGAAGAAGTTTTTCTTAACATCCAACTTGAACCTCCCCTGAAAACCATCAGTCAAAACAGGGGCTGTTGAAGATGGGCAGAGAGAATGATGCTTCTGCAGTCAATACAAGCAGGGAGATCAAATGTAGAGTGTATCAACTGCAGTCTTGCATTGGCTTGCTGCCCTGCTCCCTCGCCTTCAGTGGACTGCAGTGCTGGTGGTAGAGCTGTGGTGTGAATCCTGGGATTGCACGTACTGCAACGGTCAGCAGCACAGGAACTTGAGCTGAACTTACCCTCCTGGGCAGCTGCTGCCACTCAGAATTCAGACAGCATGCAGAGGAGAAAGTCATGAAGGAAGGGAAAGGGATGGCAGCAGAAGGCTTCACAGAGTGACAGCGGGGAGGAAGGAGATAGGGGTCAGGTCATGGAAGGGTTTGCCATGACTGCTGGGGAGCAGGAGCCTTCCCGGTCACCTGAGTTGGGTATGCCTGGATATGCTTGCATGAATGATCTGAATGAGTGGTCTTCCATGTCTCCACTGCAAATAAAAGGCAATGTCAATCCCCCTCACACCTGCTAGTCCTGCATTCATGCTTGGAGCCTCTGTCTTGGTATCAGCATCAGGACTGTGGGATCTTTCCTGGGACCCAAACAAGCATAGGAAGCTTATTCAAAATTGAGCTGTAATTAGAAGCTGGCTAGCACTAGAGAAGTCCATGATGTAAGTGCGTCAGAAATATTCTGCACTTCTACAGCCTTTTGTAGGGCAAACCATGGAATAGAAATGGAAGCCCATTTATTTAGGGTTTATCTGTTCTCCCACTCCTCAAATAGGAACTAGCATGAACGCTCTCAGCAACCAGTTGTTGGTAAAAGGAGAACCAGATAAAACAGTCATTAAAGTAATCAATAAAAGATTCAATGTATCAATCGTTCCCACTTAGCAAAGTGATTAACTGAATCACCTTAACTGAAGTGTGTATGCCTAACTAATTACACTTGCTATCTCTCTGATGCTAACTCCATTTGTTGACACAAAGGGTAAGGTGGGCTTTAAACACTTTCTTCTATATGTGTTAGGTATTAAGAGGAGATGACCTCAGCCAGTTCTCTGAAGAATCAGGGGTTGCTGAGAGTACAAAACCATGCTTTATGCATAAAACTGAGCTACAAAATCTAATGTAGGCCAAATATTCACCATATTAAGGGCTATATCATTACCAAAGGGTAGAGTCAAAAGATGGTTTTCTGCTCTTAAATTTCTATGGTTTCCTGATTTTGAGGTCTTCATAATTCAGCTGTACTTGGCTGATATCCAGTGCAGAGTGGAGCAATATCAAAAAGACAGACAGATGAAGAGCTGTCATTGTCTTCATTAGAAGAAATCTGAAAATTAGGAGTCCAAGCTGATAGTAAAGACTACCCAGAGGGATGGGATGACCATAGGGACTGTGCTGAGGATGCATTATAATGTGTGATAAACACTGTGAAGCAGAGTTGCTCCAGGAAATGGTCCAATACAACATAGAAGCAACTTTTAATGTCTTCCAGTCACAAGTTGCTCATATCTAATGTATATTTTACCCAATGTTTTCCAGTTCAATTCCAGAAGCAGAGGATGCCTTTATCAACAAGCAGAAGGTGCAGAAGGAGGTGAAGGCTGCACCAACAGAAAATGCCACGCTGAGCTGCGAGGTGGCCCAGGAGAAGACGGAGGTGAAGTGGTACAAGGAGGGGAAACTGATCACCTCGAGCAAGAAGTTCAAGGCTGAGTCAGAGGGCAAACAGCGTCGGTTGGTGGTGAGCCTGGTGGAGAAGAAAGATGCAGGGGAGTACAGCTGCGAGGCTGCTGGCCAGAAATTCACCTTCAAGATTCATGTCACAGATGAGAGAAATTGTTTCGACTGTATTGAACCCCCCAACAAAGAAGGAGGGGAAAGTTAAGTGGTTTGACACATTTAACCCCAGCATTCAGTGATGTAGACGGTGCTTAAATTCTGTTTAATTTGTGTACATTCCTGTTTGCCTTCTGAAGCTATGAACACAGAGGACTTGGGTAGCCTCAGCTTAAGACAGGCTGGAAATAATTTGGGAATTTCCCTGGGGATCTCAAGTAGATGCAATGATAGCAAAATGAGAAGTCAATAATTTCAGGGGAAATTAAAGAATATTAAAGATATCTTCAGGGCACAAGCACACCCCTGCAAATGCTTCTTCCTAAATAGTCTCAGAGACAGCATTTGGTCACAATGCTAGACGGCGGCATTGGTGGTTTCTATTAAATTAAAGAAACCTGCAACTAAAAAGGTTTTCCAGTATTTTCTTTTGTTTTCTTCTCTATAGCAGGTACAAAAGAAATGCTTAAAAATAGAAAGGCTTCAAGCTGGTGCTTTTCATTCCAAAATGGAGGAAGACAGGTGTTCTATTTATGAAGAGAGTCTGATAAGAAAGTGGAAAAAGGCTTTTTACCAGGGTCTGTAGCAACATAAGAAGGGGCAATGGTTTCAAAAGTGAAGAGGGTAGACTCAGTTTGGACATGAGAAAAGTTCTTTATGATGAGGGTGGTGATACACTGGAACAGATTGTCCAGTGCAGGTTGTGGGTGACTCATCATTGTAGTGTCCAAGGGCAGGCTGGATGGGGACCCTGGGCAGCCTCATTTAGTGAATGATGTCCCTGACCACGGCAAGAGGTTGGACTGGATGATCTTTAAAGCTTCCTTCTATACCCAAACCGTTCTATGATTCCATAGGGGAAACCATTTTATTACTGCCTCTGAAAACTCAGGAGATATTAGAATTGTTTTCAGAAATAAGTAGGTGAGAAAAATACATTTCCTCACTATGACTTAATCACAAACAGAATTTAACCTTGACCCCTCACCTGGCTTTTGCTGGCAAAGCAACTTACAACTGTCAGCTTGTTTGGACAATTTAATGCCTGTCCCCTTGTATGAAACACACTTTTCAATGACTGCGTATGCTGCTGTGCTGCTGGACAGTGGGGAAAGGGGTGCTTTTTAATTTTTGAAGATTTTGGAACATGATACTGGTGGAAATGAAAACAAGTTTAGGGCTATCTAAGCTGTTTTGGTCTGGCAGGGAGGAAGTTCTTCACTGGCAATTGATATAGTTCAGATGTTGGCATTCAGTTCATAGCACTGTCAGGAAATGTGAGTGGGAAAGCTGTCCTCAACGGTACAGTCCAAAGACTAATTTGGGCATTTGAGGAAGGCTGTGTAGAAAAGATTCATGTCTTAAATGTGCCCATTTGCCTTCAATTCCAGAAGCAGAAGATGCTTTTATCAACAAGGAGAAGGTGCAGAAGGAGGTGAAGGCTGCACCAACAGAAAATGCCACGCTGAGCTGCGAGGTGGCCCAGGAGAAGACGGAGGTGAAGTGGTACAAGGAGGGGAAACTGATCACCTCGAGCAAGAAGTTCAAGGTGGAGTCAGAGGGCAAACAGCGTCGGCTGGTGGTGAGCCAGGTGGAGAAGAAAGATGCAGGGGAGTACAGCTGCGAGGCTGCTGGCCAGAAACTCACCTTCAAGATTCGTGTCACAGGTAAGACAGGTGTTGTATGAAATACAGCAGAGAACAGTAAAGTAAAATCTAGTTTCTATTATACAGTGATCCAGTTGCAGTAGTCTGTGCTGAGGTTTTTCCCCTATACTTGATTGCCTGGGTTTGTAGCAAGTATTTGGATTTAGTATGGCACAAAGACCTGTTTCAGTCTGTCTGTAGAATAATAATTACTGATATATGTACAGTGGAAGCAATATTCAAGATATTATTCAAATCTCTCCTGTGCCTGAGATCCCAAACTGTAATTCTTGTTCACCGAAACATTTGACTAAGATAAGTATGTGCAGTGAGGCTGGAGTGCATGTTGTACGTGCAGCCTTTCATGGCAGGAGAAGCAGGAACTTCTCCTAGTAGTACACTGCCTTTTTACTATGCCTTTATGTTGGAGGCTGCATCTGGATAGGTGAGTCTGCTACTCACAGTAAGAGACCTGGTAGAGCTGACTATTGCCAGAGCTCAAAGTAAGATAGATATCTGCAAATCACACACAAAGAAGAAAGGACTGCGTTGGTGAGCATATTTCCTTTGTGCCTTTGACAGTCACAGTTGTGGCAATGGTAGAGGCCATGAGGAGTCTGTTCAGGAAGCCAGGAGTACTGTTCTGGGTCATGAAAAGGCAGCCAGTGATTTGACTATCACATGTTTATGTGTTTTGATGTTTCACAGTGGGTCTTAAGCAAAAGGAACTCAGGTTTTGGTTGCCTGCAGGTCAGATGTTCTTTTGGGTTAAATATGTTTGCATAGTGACTTGCAACCATGGGACTGGTGTTCAAGGACCCTCTTGGTTCCTTCAGTTCCTAGGTTCTTTCTTGCCTAGATTTGACACTTTGTTTCAACAGAAGAGCTGATATTCTCTATGAAGGCTATTAGTTTGGGCACAAGTGGTAACCTAAACCTGTTCCAACCTGTACATACAAACCTGCAAGATGGTCTCATTTCAGTCCTTCTGTTTTTCTTTTCTTCCCTCAGAGCCAAAACCTGTGTTTATAAACCAGGAGCAGGTGCAGAAAGAGGTGAGTGCTGCCCTGGCAGCAAGTGCCTCCCTCAGCTGTGAAGTAGCACAGGATACAACCGAAGTAAAATGGTTCAAGGATGGAAGACTGCTTGCCTCCTCCAGAAAGTTCATAATGGAATCTGTGGGCAAAACACGGCGTCTGGTTGTGGAGCAGCTGGAGAAGAAAGATGCTGGAGAATACATCTGCGAGGCTGCTGGCCAGAAGATGACCTTCGAGCTGGAAACAACTGGTGAGCATTCAGAAATTCTCAGCCAGGATTTTGTAGCCTTGTTGTGAACTGGGTTTTAGGGTGAAATCTGAGTTTTCTTTGCACCTGATAGTGTGAGAATTTGCTCTGGCCCTTTGTGTACCTCCCTGGTGCTCAGTTGTTCCTTCCCTTACTTGGGGATAACGTCATTTATTCAAGGTGATGTCCAAACGGGCTTGTTAACAGTCCTCTGCAGTGCATTAAGCTCTCATATGTCAGCCAGAATTTATGCATGTTCTATAGCCATTCCTACATGTTGAAAACACTGCACTGTGCTTAAGCTTCAGCATATGTTCCAGTAAGTACAGTTCCATTAATTCTAGGGAATTGGGTGAATTAAGCATAGATCTGAAGGCTGCCTTTGCCCAGTGCAGAGATGGAAGGACTAATGTAGATTTGACTTGATATTTTCCCTTCTAGGATGGGAAGGAGCTCTGTCAAAGTAAAAAAGTGGGCATTACTTCCCAGGGAAATAAGAGAAGTCTCATTATTCACAGGTGGTGAACTCTCATTTTCTCTCTCAGTCTGCAACCAGGCTGGGTTGCTGTTTCAGTACTGGCTGTTTTATGCAGGAACTCTGCTCCTGAGGTTAATCCAAGTTGTATCCAGGCCCTTCAGAAGGAAAGGGAAATAGCAGCACAGAAATATGGTCTGATTCTGACATAAATAAGTGCAGACCTGGAGAGTTAAAAGGGATTGTGTGATGTTCAAGGGACTTTGAAGCAAAGATGTCCCCTAGGTAAGATTTGTGGCTGACATTCCCCATACATTGTGGGCACACAAGCTAAGGAGAGACTAGTGATGAGCATGCAGAGAAGCCAATGGTTCAGACAGGTTTGTAGTGACACGACATTGTAGAGTTCTGTCTAGTTCTCCTTGGCATAGTTTGGAAAATAAAGATGAGGAGATTGGTGGTAACCAATATGGCTTCCTCAAGGTCAAGCCATGTCTGACAAACTTGGTGGCCTTTCATGATGGAGTAACAGCATCAGTGGATAATGGGAGAGCAACTGACATCATCTACTTGGACTTGTGCAGAGCATTTGATCCCGTCCTGCATGACATCCTGGTCACCAAACTGGAGAAAAATGGTTTTGATGGATGGACCAGTTGCAGGATAGGGAACTGTCTGGATGGTCACACTCAGCTGCAGTCAATAGCTCAGTGTCCAGGTGGAAGGTGGTGTTGGGACCAGTGTTATTTAACATTTTTGTAGGCAACATGGAGAGTGGAATCAAATGCAGCCTCAGCAAGTTTGCAGATGACACCAAGCTGAGCGGTGCTGTTGATGTGCTAGAGGGAAGGGATGCTACCCAGAGGGAACTGGACAGGCTGGAGAGGTGGGCCCTTGGCAGCCTCATGAACTTGAGTGTGGCCAAGTACAAGGCCCTGCACCTGGGTCAGGGCAATCCCAAGCACAGGCACAGGCTTAGAGGAGAATGATTTGAGAGAAGCCTTGACCCTGAGGAGAAGAGTTGGTGTGGAGGGAGGTGTCCCTGCCTATAGCAGGGGGACTGGAACAAAATGACCTTAAAGATTCAGTCAGTTCTATTGTTTTTCTATACTTAATTTTGCTTGAAAGGTTTTAGAATAAATGAGATTCTGGTTTCCATGAAAACTGTTTGCAGGGAGCTCCATTGTAGCTAGTAAGTCTATCTTTAAGTTCAAGGGCAATAATGCATTGACTGTGTTGAAGAGAGAAATGACTCAGGAATGGATGATGGTTTAGAATAAAACATAATCCTACTTATTTTCTATGCAAATATGTGTAAGGAAAAGATGCTGCACTCAGTTCTGGAAATACCCTGACAAATATATCTCTAGTATTTCACAGCTGGAGATATCAAGATTGTTAAACCACTGGAAGATGTGGAAGTGAATGAATATGGGAGTGAATCTTTTGTCTGTGAGATTTCACACGATGAGGTTCAGACCCAGTGGTACAAAGATGACAACAAGCTGAAGGCTGATGACAACATCAGAATGCGGCAAGATGGTAGGGTGTAAGAGGGAGATCTTTCTCCTGAGTGGGGGGTGGGTTGGAGATGAAGCAGAAAGGACATCTGAAATGAAGTGAAGAAGGTTCAGAAGGGAGTTCCCCTTTTGTTTTGGGACTGAGGTTAGGGTGGAACAAGTGACATGGACCAGCTAACATCATTTGCAAGAATGTCAAAAAAGTTGAACGCCACCAGGACCTTTGACAGAAATAAAAACTCCTACCTACCTACCTTTCTGCCCACAAAATATCCAGCTTGTCTTTTGGGTTTTACTTTTGCTAAGTAGAACAGATTATTTTCTTACGAGGTTGATTTTCTACTTTTAAACTTCAGATTTGTGTTTGAATGTTGAGGGATAAAAAACATAGCTTGACTTTTTCTTCATTTTCTCTGTCTGTTTGAAAAGAGCACAGGGTTGGTTTTGTTTTGTTTTTTTAATATATGCAATATTAGGGTATATATATGATGTTAAGTGTGATAAAGAAAAGGGAGACATTTGAGTTAGCACACTACTCAAGAGTTCAGTCCCCAGCTTTGCCACTGTTACCATTATAAGGGCAAGAACATCCTGGAAAATGAATTTCTCCTAAGTAGAGTCATTACATTTGAGCTACAGAGACCTTTACTAGGTGAAAACTTGTTGTTCAGAGCTAAGTTGCTGTATTTAACCAAAGTAATTATCAATGTCTGTGTTTCATTGAACCTCTTTTCCATTTCGTAATGCGAGGAGTTTGATATTGGGAGTGGAAGGTCATGGTTTGATTTGGATGTTGGACTGGGAATCAGAAGATCTGGACTCTCTTCAGGTTGTCAGTCTTATTGTCTGACTTCTTAACAACATTCCTTTCTTTAGAATATTATTTAATGATGTTTTAAGGCATTTTGAGCTGATAGGTGTAGTGTTCATGTGACTTCTTAACAACATTCCTTTCTTCATATTATTTTTTAATGATGTTTTAAGGCATTTTGAGCTGATAGGTGTAGTGTTCATGTGCAGTTATGCTGATGTGGGTAAGTAGGGTGATAATGTAAGGGTTTTTTACATTCCTTCTACATCTCTGCTTTCTCTTGTTCCATCCTTCTTAAAGAGCAATCCATTAGTCTAATAAAGGAGCTGTGTGATGAGGATGTGACTGAGCCTGAAAAAGCCAAGTTTGAATGCGAGATATCCATTCCTTCTGTGAAACCTCCCAAGTGGTATCTACGTGGGGAAGTCTTACAGGCTGGCAGAAACTTGATTATGCAGCAAGAAGGCACCATCCACCAGCTGACCATACCGAAAACCACCACTGATATGACAAGCACCATTCAGTTCTCAATTGGCAAATCAAAATCCACAGCCAATCTGCTTGTCAGAGGTAACATATCCTGGCTTGGTTTACATCATGAAGATGAAGAATTAATTAACGTACAGCCTTCCTTCACTGGGGTCTTTGAAATATTGTGTGTGTGTCTGGAGGGTCTGCTCCATTTCCAGTTCAAAGTCGTTGGACACTAAATGAGACAGCTGCATCTCAGTAAAAGATCTGTTTGAATAGCTGTGATGTGCTTACTATTCAGATCTGCAGAGCTGAGGTTTTGTCCTTGGCTATACCAAAGAAGTCAAATCAGGTGAAATTAATTGTATTTCTGAACTAGACAAGGTTAAGTTTGGTAGCACCTAAATTTGATGCAGTTTGTCATTGATTTCACCTGAAAGAAACTTCCAGGTTTTTTATCTGCTGTTGTCCCCAGCGTAAGAGTCTCCATTCACACCCTAAAGTACTTGTTATATTTTCAACTCACTCTTATTTGAATAAAAGCCTCAACTGGGAGCAATTTAATAAGCACAGAACAAGAGCTGGACCTTGCATTTGGTAGATAATATACAGTATTACTTTATAGAAATGTAGTCAATGGCATTCCCTATAGACAATCGTTTGTTTTATCTTTGGAGTGGTTCAAAAAACCATTGTGAACTTGACATTATTAGGAATGGAATACACGCAAGAGACTTTCCTCTTCTTCCAATTGTCCTCATCCTTTCTTCTCTTCCACCCCTGCTTTGCAGATTACCATATACAAATCACCAGGAAGTTGGAGGACAAGACAGCTTTGGAATGTCATTCTGTCATCCTGTCCTGTGACTTCAGGCCTTCTCCAAAGGTTGTGAAATGGTTCAAGGGCCACACACTCATCAAGCCCTCTGAGAAGTACAAGATCAAGAGGAATAAGCATTCAGCAGAGCTCAAGATTCTGAAGCTGAAGCCCGATGATGCTGGTGTGTACAAGTGCAAGGCAGGAATTGCAGAGACTGAGGCCACGCTGACAGCTGAAGGTATGAGCAGGGAGGGTGGCCTCTTCCATGTCCTATTTCACCTCAGACTTCTCGTCTTGAGGTTGATTTCTGTCGTTCTCTCCTGCTAACTTTATAAATGTATAGTCTTCACTGAGAAGATTACACAAAGATCATCTAGTCCAACCATTCTACCACATCCCAGTATGATTTATAGTAACAGTGGTAACAGTTCACCTTGTTTCCCCACAGCCCGCAATGTAGAAGTAACGAAGCACCTGCAGGATGTGGAAATTGAAGAAGAAAGCTCTGCTGTCTTCTCCTGCGAGCTGTCTTATGATGACGAGGACGTGGAATGGTTCCTGAATGGCAACCTCCTTTACACCAACAATTACAATGACATCAAGAACATTGGCAATTGCTGCACAATGACAATGAAGCAGGTTAAGCCTGAGGATGCTGGCACAGTGACAGTGAAGTCAGACAGGGTGTCAGAAAGCGCACCTGAAGGTGATAGGTGGGTCTGATCACACCCCTCCTGGATGTAAGAGATGCTAAGGAGCTCCAGTTCATTCTATTGTGCAGCAATCCTGCTTCTAAAGCTCACCTCTCTGGGGCTCAGATAGCCACCAAAGTCATGATGGGCTTTCTTCCAGTGATTTATGGAATTAAGGATTTATGACTGCAGGGAGAGATCATTCAGTGTGTGTTTTGCCTCTGGGATGACTAATGACCAGGCTGTGAGCAACCTGATCTAGCTGTGAATGTCCCTTTTTATTGCAGGGGAGCTGGGCTAGATGGCCTTTAAGGGTCTCTTCCAATTCTAAGGATACTGTGATTCTAATCTGCTCTCCCCTGCAATTAAGCTCTTTTACTCTATGCGCTCAGAGTTTGAAGGATTTCCTCTTTCTCCTTACTTTTGCATTTGGTGGAAGTTTTTTCCCCAGTATAAAAATCTGATGTGTGAAATAGAAGACAGATAAGAGTAGTCAATAATACAGGAAAATCAAAAGTGTTCCTCTTAATCCTGTGGCCTGCTGTATGAGCTCTGCTCCATGTGAGGGCAATGCCAGCTCTCCAGCTTTAGAAGAGCTGCATCCCAATTACTTCATATGATATCAGTCCCACCCAAAGCAATGCAGGCTGTCCCTCCTGTTCCCTGTATTCTCCTACTGATTAGTTCAGAATTCCATAAAGCGTATTCAGTCAACAGACATGAAACCGCTTTAGGTTCTATCTTGGTGTCGTCAGTAGTGGTGAAGATTTATTTATCCCTCTTTAAAAATCTGAAAGCAACTGGAAATGTCTGGTCTTCTGTATCATGTTGTTCTGTTTTGCCTGTTTAATTGCAGAGAACCCTGCTGTCTTCATGAAGTCCTTGGATGATGTTTTTGGTGAGGAGCGGGGTGTGATTAAATTGGAATGCGAAGTCTCTATAAAGAGAAGGTCAAACCAGTGTGGAAAAAGGACGGTGTTGTGCTCACTTCTGGCAACAAGTATGAACTGGTACAGTCTGGGAAGACCCTATGTCCCCTTATCCATGACCTCGAGATGTCAGATGCAGGTTTCTATACCTGTGATATTGGCACTGATGTTGCCAAGTCAAAGGTCGGCATTCAGGGTAAGTACTGTGGAAAGTAAAGGAGTGCTGAAAGCACATTCAGTGTGGTCACTATGTCTTACACCTATTCCCCCTTGAGCCTTAATAGTTTCTACAATAGAAGTGTATTACTGCAATTTAGTGCAGTGATGTCTGGAAAATTCCCATTGCTTTTGATGTAAATGTATCTCATTTTGCCATGGAAATCACCAAACACATCAAGAATGTCCTGGAAATATTTCCTTTCTAAACATACCAAAAATGGAGAAATGGTTTGAACACCAATAGGGGTAGGATGGTAACAAATGAGCTAATAGAAACAGTTAATTTCTTGTCATAGGCAAAACCCTTTTTCTCACGCAGCATCTTAGAGTTGTCCTCTCTGTTAGGTTTTTCCCTCTGTAGCTCATTGAATCTTCATTCTGCTCCATGGACTGAGCTGCTCGCCTTGTAGTTCTTCCAGAGCAAAGACAAGAGATTCACGTCTCTTTTTTTTATAGCTTTCTGGTAATTCTGAGTGGAGAATGTCTTAGAGAATACATCAGTAAGGAACACAGCCATGTTCTGCAAATCCTGAGTTAAAACACCAGTACTGCTACTCACATATGTCACAAATGCCTTTTCTCCATATAAACCTCATACTAACCTATCTCTTCTCTTCCAGAGCTGAATAGTGGCATTACCAAACGGCTGAAAAACACTGAAATGCAGGAGGGAGAAGATTGTACTTTTGAATGCATTCTCTCCCATGAAAGCATTGATGAGTTCAACTGGACACTGACTGGAAGCAGAGTGGAAAGTGGTGGGTGATTTAAAGCTTCTAACGTGAGTCGGAAATATACTCTCATTATCAAAAGTGTGACTCCTACTGACACTGAGGAAGTCGTTTTTACTGCCCGTGGTCTAACCTCCAAAGCCTCTCTGTCTGTGAAAGGTAATGAGATGGGAGAGATTCTGGGGTCTGATTCCTTCAACTGTCTTCTGATAAGATTGTCGTGAGAGCTAAGTCATAATATGGTTAAAGTGAATAGCAACCTTCTACTTGAACCTTGAAGCACTGAGAATTTCTCTTAAAAATAAGTAAAAGGAGGAAACATTTTACACAAATGTGAGAACTACCCAAAGCACTGGGGTAGTGTTGGCAATGGTCATCTCACTACAGCTTGTTCCATTAACAGTAAATCAGGAATGATCTGTTGAGGGAACTGAGGGAGCAAAAATCCTCTAAGTATAAGCTGAAGGGATGGCCTTCACATCATCTAGCTGTACAACAAATTCCTATCTAGAACATGTGCATCTGAGAGCATCATCTGAGGCTCCCAGTGTGATGAGTGGAGAGAAGAGAGAGGCAGTTTTCAGACATGGTTCATCATCCTCAATGGGGTAGATTTAAGAGAGAATAAATGCTGCCTGGAATTCTATTGTCTGTACTTTGCAGATTACTGCTGGCTGTAGGATGGCGTCTGTTGCAAGTGCCTCTCTAACTTATCTCCAGCATGTAGATGCGTGTATTTTGAGAGAGGCATCCTACCCTAAGTGTATGTTACTCAAAAAGCAATGTTTTCTTCCAGGAAAACCTACTGAGGTTTCAAAACAGCTGGAGGATAAGACAGCAGCAGCAGGGCAGGACATCAGCCTGAGCTGTGAGCTGTCAAAACCGGATTTGAACATCAGGTGGTACAAGGATGGCAAAGCAATCAGAAAAAGCCAGAAGTACGACTTGCAGCAGGAGGGAAGTGTGGCCATTCTGATCATCCATGACTCTACTGCCAAGGACAGTGGGGAGTACCCCTGTGAGACAGAGGACTCCATAACAAAAGCCAGGGTCACTGTGCAAGGTGAGTTGAAAAGCACACTGGGGATGGCATGTAGAGAAGTCGAGGTAAATATCTGCAGCCTGTGGGTGATGTTTTTCTCTTCTGTTTCCTTGAGCAGGATCAATTCTTAGTTTTCAGAAAATATGATGGATTAAAATCTTTTCCTTAAAATAATCTGGAAACTGAATGATTCTCCAGTGTGATGTGGATCTGGGCAGCCTGGTCTGGTGGTTGGTGACCCCTTGGAGGGGGTTTGAAACTAGATGATCTTTGAGGTCCTTTTCTACTCAGGCCACTCTATGATTCTGTGATCATTCTATGATTCTATGATCTTGGGTGTTAGTGAGCCAAGAAAAGATGGCAATCTGAATTAGTCTATATTGAATATGTGTAATCCAAACTATATGCAGTTTATCAGATGAGATCCTACCAGCGCATGTATAATGGTATTGAACTTTCCAGATATCTACTGGAATTATCAAACCTATGTAAATGGGTGGACTCTGTGGTCTTCTTAGACTCTTTGCATCTCTATGTGATATTCTGAAATGAGGGCAAAGGAGATTCAGGACACCTCTGTATGCTTGGGACTTGTTGTGGTAACAAATCCCTTTGTCCTACACCCTCATCCTTTTTTTTTTCCTTCCAGAAAAACCTAATTACTTTATCAAGGAACTTTCAGATGTGAAAATTGAAGAAAGTGGAAGTGCACTTTTTACATGTCAGAGCGAGAAAGCCGCATCCTTCGTCATATTATCAAGACATTATCCTGGTAGAATTTGTACATTTATGGCAGGTCTTTGGGGCTGCAGCTGTCTGGCCTGAATAGCAGTTCACAAGCCATGCACAGAGCAAGCTGCACAGAAAGGGAAAGAACTACCGACTAGAGCAGTGCTATTGAGAACTTTATGTATCATTTAAAAACCAAAAATGCTGATGTACGGTGAGGCTGGTGACCCAGAAATCAGTGTGAACTTTCTATCTCTGACCTTTCTGAGTTACAAATAGTCCTCCAGAGTTCTAGGCAAAAATTCCCTTATGCTGCATTCTGGGTAGTTGTCACGGTTTAGACAAAAATCTACCTGTGTCCGTGACAGGGGGGCCGCAGGCAAGCGAGGTGCTAGAAGGAGCTGAACCTCTGTCCCAACTACTTCAGAAGCAGCCCAAACCCCCTCATACACGGCTAAGATCTCCTTCTCAGTTGGAGTGTAGCACTCCTCTGACCCTTTATATGCTCGACTCCAAAGTCCCGGGGGTTGGCCTTGGGTTTCTCCTAAAGCTCTTTGCCACAAACTCCAAGTGGGACCTTTCTCTCCAGCAGCAGTGTAGAGGATGTTCTTTACATCCTGTCCCGTCCGTACTGGCCCCAAGGCCACGGCACGGGCTATCTCTTGTTTTCTCTGCTCAAAAGCCTGCTGCTGCTCAGGACCCCATGAGAAATTATTCTTCTTCCGTGTTACCTGATAGAGGGGGCTCACTATGTGGCTGTAGTTTGGGACATGCATTCTCCAAAAGCCCACTACTTCCAGAAAAGATTGGGTCTCTGTCTTGTTGGTGGGAGGAGACATAGCAGTGATTTTGTCAGTCACATCTGCTGGGATGTGTCGATGCCCATCTTGCCATTTTACACCTAAGAACTGGATTTCCTGTGCAGACCCCTTCACCTTGCTGCGCTTAATGGCAAAACCAGCTTGCAAAAGAATTTGGATTATCTGTTTTCTTTTCTTGAAAATCTCTGCTGCTGTATGGCCCCACACGACAATATCAACAATATACTGCAAGTGTTCGGGAGCAGTAAAAGTATTCATGCTTTATATGACGTTATGATGTGGAATACTGATAGCAAAATTACGAAATTATTAAACCATGACACCCTGGTATTTTTCTTTTTTTTTTCTTAAATATTTTCCTTTTTACTATTTAAATGTTATGGGCACATCTTGTAGAAACACAAGGCTGTTTACAAAGAAGTGCATGCTGTGTTGCTGTATGATGAGCAAGATACATCTATTCTTCATCTAGCTAGAATAGTTGCTGAGCCGTAAGAACAGTTTCAGAAAGCTTTGGGAATTTGGGCGTTTTCCTTGTTTCTGCAACACGAAATGAAAATTTACGCTGTATACAAAGAAAAGGGGAGTCCAAACTTGTACGTTAAATTTGAAGGAGATCAATCTGGGGTAATATTTAAAAAAAAAAAAAAAAAAAAAAAAAGGGGGAGTGTGGTCATCAAATACTATAAAATATATTAGCTGTTACTAGAATGCCACTTATCTTCCCCCCATACGAATCACTGTCATGTTGTATGTAAATTTGTGAGGTGGGTTTTGAAGCTGAAATTAAAAACTTCTTGTATGGCTGTCTTCATAGTGGCTATCCAGACTATCTGTAGAAATAACAGCTATTATGTAGTCAGCTATTCACCAGTTTTAACTGATTATAAATTACGTTTCAGGGTGGAGAACATAGCATAGTGCCTGACACCTGTGTTGATCCTGAGGGCATTCTTGATTCTGTGCATTATGATGTCATTGATATTAAAGAGCAAGCTGAGGCAGCACATAGTTCCATTGTATCCCTGGGGGACCCGAAGGAAGATACTGGCTGGTTTGAAAAGCAGCTGGAGAAAACTAACTTTGAACTGATGGAGACCAAAGAAGAGCTAACAGAGAGAAACACCAAACTACTTAAAACTGAAGAAGAGCTGATGCAGAAGAACAAAGGTGAGTTGTGCGATGTGAAAGGTAGAAGACAGAAATAGTTCATTAATCTAAAAGAGAAATAACCAGTTTGAGTAGGAATTAGAGGAGATGTTCTACCTTTGGAACCATAGCCTGTAGATAAGTGATAGTTTGTTCCTTGTGTATATTCAGGTTCAGCAATTCCACGGTTTTTGGTTATTTCTTTTCTTTTTTCCCCCTCTCCTTTAAACTGCAACGAGCAGCTTTACGCTTTCGTAAGTATGGGGTTAAATGTCTATATCTTGATTTTTACTTTTATATTGTAATCTCTACTCTTCTTTATGTCTTGTTGATGCAATGTTTTCGTTCCAAGAAATATAGAAAACTTTTGAATCACTCCCAATAAGTGAAGACCACATGCAAATTAATTAATCTGTTCAAAAGCTACCTAAACGTTAGAATATCTGGAAAAAATGATTACTTAATAAACTATCTATTGGCTACTTATGTAATACAACCTTTTCTGTGTGTTACAGACTTTGAAATGCAGGTGATTAAATTGGATGAGTCTGTTGAGCAACTTAAAGAAGCAACTGAGGTAACTTTATCAAGAAGATGTTGTGTAAAATTGTTTTAATACCAACTTGTGGTAGCTTAAAATGCTATTCCAGTAGGCTCCATTAATAGATTTCTTACCGAGCTTAGCTTAACTGAATTTGCCTTTAATGCATTGTGTAATTCAGCTACTTAACACTACATTAGAAACTGATGACTGATTTTTTTTTATTTTTTATTTCCAAGAAAATGAATACACAAAATGAAAGGATTCGAGAGCTAATGGACATCGTGGTGCAGAAAGATGACATTATTACAGAGCTACAAGACTTAAAATCTCATTTAGAAGAAAAAGTAAAAGATTATGTGAGTTTTACACATCTCCGTATCCTTATACAAAAAAAGAAAAACACTAATTCTATGCTTGTAATCAACACATTTTTGGAAAAGTGATTTTCTGTATGTAGCTGGTACTCGCTTGAAATTGTAAACAATTCAAATTTATCTGAAGGTAGTTGTTGTTAACACAAACAACAAAAATATCAGTGTGTTCCACTAACTCCTGCCTCACACTCCTACATCAGAGGAAGAGCAACAGTAAAAGTATGTTGAGTAGAGTTGGAAGTACGAGTAGGAATGGTCAGGATATCTCCACGTTCTATGCAGTCCATAAAACTTTATCCTGACTAATGTACTGCCAGCTACTGAATATGTGAAGACTAGCTTGATTAAGTATGTGTGCATACCACTTCTGGTGGTTTTTGTTCATTTTTTGATGTTTGGTAGCCTGAAGTAGCTCTGAAAACATTTATAGTTAATTCTGTCACTCAGATCTCTAACCTTGTAAGCTTAGCAACTTGACCCTTCTTAGTCTTTGACTGTCTGCATCACTGCAACTTAGTATTTCCATGGTATTAAAGCTGACTGTGATGAGTAGTCATGTCCTCACCTATTACTTCTTCCAAGAACAAGGCTCCAACTCTATCTGTGAGATTGTGTGGCCTGAACACTTCTGAGGCTTTTCTTTTCATAAGTTACTAAAGATGAATAATCAGTCCTTGGCAGTGCCAGCATGGCTTAACAATCGTCATCTTGTAAGTAAGGAAGCTTCACTTGTGGTCAAGGACACAATCTAAAATATGCGTGACAGAGCTGACTAAGCTTTAAGGTTGGATTATATCTGTCACGATGAAAGTGATTTTAGCAGCTTAGCAGAAGTGTGATGTGATGAACTTGTATGAGAGCTGACCATTTGCTCTTTGACCATGTTTGTAATTTTGTTGACTTCTTGGAAACAGGAAATTCTTTGATAAACTGCTAAACTCTTGATTGTGTGCAAGTCTTTTACTTTGTAACCTGCTAGGCTCTTGCTTTCCCTTGTATACTCTACCGAGTATTGCACTTGTCATTATCTGAAGGTGTACTTGTTCTGTCTTCTATTGAGATTTGTAACTGATGTCTATAGAGTCACCGGGTAAATATTTTAGCTGTATGGTTTTGTGTAAATATTTGCCTACAGAAGATTACTGAGACTTAAGTGCTCCTTTTGTTAAGCTTCAATGTAACTGATCTTATATCAATACAGGAAAAGACTACCTACCATTTAACTACCATTAAAGCAGAACCAGCAGAAGAGAACACTAATAAAGGAACTGAAAGCAGCCAATTTTCAGTGCTTTCAGTTAAAGCACTGAAACAAGAGAAAACTGAGTTGGAAGTGGGAAGAAAGCGCAGTACTGATGAGGATAAGCCTACTGTGGAAGAGCCACCTCCAAAGAAAGGTACAGTTTCTTCCATCGTTGAACAGGGTGTCTTCCAAAACAATAAATTGCTTCCTATTCCGGATAGGAAGCAAAAGGCTGTGAAGCACGTACCTTATGGTATAAGGAGAAAAGCCACTGTGTTAAACTGTAAATAGAAGTAACTGTTATGTAAATATCCCTTTTTCAGAAGGTCCTATGCTGTTCATTTTTGAATGCTTAAGAATAAAAGTTTTTTGCACTATTTTTTTCCTTTTTGCTGCTTTTTCCTCATCTGTTGATGCACTTGCAGATTTGGTAATAGTTTTAAAGCAGTTTCTTTAGGATTGTTTCAACTGCTGTTGCTGATCTTCTGAGTAGCATCAGCTGTTCAAGTGCTTTTTTTTGTTTGTTTGTTTTGTTTTTCCTGAAGCAACTATCAAAATTGTTGATGACCTGCTAATTGCTCGCTCATGGGCAATATTTGAGCAAAATGGTTTGGATAAGCTCTGATGTATTTAACTTCACTTCTGGGCACAGCTGAGCATCAGTGTTCCTAGAATTACGGAAGGCATATACAATGTAGAAGGGAAAATCTAAAACTTAGCTGTAGTCCCTTCCTTTCTTGTATTCCTCTTGCAAAATATGTGCAAGGGAGAAAGTCAAGGCCTTCTTTGGATGAGATACTGTTCTTGGATGATTTGTCCCTGCTGCCTTTATTTGGCATAAATATTGAATCCTAATGTGACCACTGAATGGCATCACATATAAGCATCTTACCAGAGACTGAGGGAGGGATGTGGACTCCTCCATACTCCAAATAGTAGTGGGTTTGTTCTAATCATATGACCAAAGCTCTCATTTAAAAATTAATGACAGCAATGCTCCACATAGGAATTAAAATGGGTAGCTGATAGTCACAATGCCATCATGAAGTTTTCTGTTAAGAAGTACTGAGTATTCAATCATGTTAAAATTTTCTTCTATTTGTGAGTATTAATATCATCCAATTTCAAAAACTGCTTAATATATATTCTTTAGCTATGTTAAATATACACAGTAGAACAATGAGCACAGGTATGTTGTGCTGGTTCTTTTGTAGAATTAGTTATATAAGTAGCACGAGCAAAAGTGTTTTAGGAGATGCTAGGTTATCTCAGCTTCAAGTTCAGGGTATTTACACCATTCTCTGAGCTTTTAGGTCTTGTTTCCTATGCTCTGTAATAATGCTTTTTCCCTACTTCCTGTGTAAGGAGCTTCTAGACTGAACATTACACATCTTCTCCCTAGTCTTATTTATCTTGCTTTAGTGCTTGCTTGTTGTTTTCAGCATAAAGTGTTTAGATTACTTATAAATCATATTCCCCTCACTAGTGATGCTGGGAGCAGCAATCAAAACCCAAACCTGGTTTAGGGTGGAATATGCCACTGCTGTTTCTTCAGTATGACTTTTAAATCAGTTGAGGGCTGTATATAAAACTCCTTAGATGAGTTAAGAGGCTGTTTCCATGCAGTACATGTGAATCTGTATGTAATGCAGGCTGCACGTGGGCGCTACAGCAGAAGTCGCTTTTGATAGAAAGAAAATGCATGTGATTTTAGCTAATTGCTCACCAGTTAAAGAAAAAAACAGCCCCAAGCTAATGGAATATTTATGGAAACTTGAATCTGCAAATTTGTACAACTTTATGAATGAACTTTATATGCAAAAGAGTAAGTGTGGACAGAAGTAGGAATCCTCATATTTTGTTTAGAGATCAACTGAATAAGAGAGACAGATATCAACACTTAAGTGATCAACTTGTCCAGGGTTTTATCTTTCTTTTGAAAGTAAGAGGACTGTGAGTTGGAATGAAATTTCTTAGAGAACTGTTTATCTACCATTTAGATGTAGATGGAGTGATTCCTGGCTGCCTTATAGGGATTGCTGAAGCACGGAAGATAGAAAGAATATAGCTGTGAATTATCTATCTCGTTCCCATGTTTCTTAAATCTAATTAGATTTTCTACTGGTGTGGAGTGGAAGGTTTGAGTAGTGCCATGGTAAAAGTGTTCTTCCAGACTGAAAACCTTTTGCTGTTAATTCTGTATAGAAATCTGAGGCACCTGATTACGTGTTCAGAGAACTTTAATTCCTTCACTAGTATCAAATACTATGTGATGTGAGGGCATGGCTTGCATATTATGACAGTTTTTCACTTAGAAGTTGCTACTTGGTGTTGTGAACTGCTATGTAATAATGATTTTAATCAATCTGAGCTACATTCCTTTTCCCTTTTTTTTGTTTGTTTGTTTGTTTGTTTTACAGTAGTTGTAAATGAGAGAAAGAAAAAGAACACTGTAGAGCAAAAGAAAATTGAACACATGAAGCAAAAGTGCTCCACGTACCGAAAGGAAGTACTAGCACTGAGGGAAAGAACTGAAATCTTGGAACATCATTTAGCTGTGCTTGAAGAACAATGCAGAAGAGAAAAAAATAAAAAAGAAGATTTCAGTAAGCAGGTAACAAGCCTGCGTATTGAGCTTTCTTTTTCTGAAGAAACAGCTGATGCCCTCCGTGAACAAATTCTGCAGGGTCAAGCTGACTATCGGGAAATTGCTTCTGAACTGGATGAACAGAAATCTATAAATATGACACTTGAAAACAAAAATGCCCAACTAACTAACAACATAGAAGTTGCCAAAGAATATATAATTGATAAAGTGTCACAAGTAAAAGAAATGCGGACCAAATTAGATGAATTATACAAATGTCACTTAGAGTTTCACGCCATCGGTACTGACTTTGTCAGTGTAAAGGATTCCTCAGACTCTGAAAAAGATGAGACAGGGACATCTCAAATTAGTTCTGCATGCATTCAGTCACAGACTTCTTCCATCTCAGATCTTGTGCAGGACCTCTCCTTTAACTATAGTCTTGAAAGGATTTGGGAAGTATGCAGAAGTATTGTTGATGTTTCCTCACAAAAAAGTCAGCACATCAAAGCACTGCTTCAAGACAATGAAAACCTAAAGGCAGGACTGAATAATGCTGAAAATCATAATCGTCATTCAGAGAGTTAGGACGCTCCTTCCTGCTAAACAGAGAAACAGAGAGAGAGGGAAAGCCAATCTGTTAGCTGTTTACGAGCTTCATACACAAAAGAAACAGCACACTAGCTCATGCAAAATGTTAGTCATTAGAAACTGAACAGCACTCCTTGCCCCAGCTTAGCAGTTGTGTGGATTCCCAAACCCACAGCTCCATGGTGCTGTTTGTTCAGACCCAGAGTGTCTACAGGTAGAGCCAACCATCTGCCTAGAAAGTCAAAGGGGGTCAAGTGACCAGGACAGGCACAACTGACATCAGCACCCCCATGCAGTGTTTGAAGGAAAAGCAAAAGTGCAAAGAAACCGAGCAAATTCAAACCAATGTGTCCTTTGAGAAATGGGTGCACCGTGGGAAAACGCCACAGCAGACAATCCCACAACAAAATGGGCATCATTGAACGAAGAAAGAGGCTGAAGTGAGTCACCTACACGCCACTTCTGCACATTCCACCCCAAACCTGGTTTGCACCAACAGCAGAAATCAGTGGGTTTTGGATCACTTCTAATACTAAGCAAGAGAAGTAATACTTGCATTCTGTGATTCCTCCTCCATATCCAACTACAGTCTTCTCAAAATTCAGAATTTATACAAACTTATAAATAAATGCATCACTCATAAAGCCAGATGTCTGTATTACTTTTTCTTTATCACTCTCCTTTCTGGCAAGTGCAGGTGACCAGCAAGCTGTGGATTTGATTCTCAATATGGAAGCTGGCACAGATTTGGGGACCAAGTTCCAGTGGGAGAAAATGTAGAGCAAGCAGTGGAGGTGGAAACTCAAAAAAGAAAGTAGCTTGTCAGCATGAACACTCCAGAAACAGGGCAGCAGTCATCACCTCCTTGCAAGACACCGATCTGCTTCCCTGCTCCATCAGGCTCCATGCCAGCCCAGTACAGCACTGCTCCTGGACACAGCAATCATTTCACCAAGACTCAGCTCAGCTACCACCATCACACAGTGGGACCGGCAGCCTCCAGCAGTCCCTTCAACCCAACCTGTTCTGTGATCCTGTGATCTGTGACCATGGGTGAAAAACAACTGCAGCTGCATCTGAGGCTGCCCCAGGACTGACTCAAACACACTGACATGGCAGGGGCAGAAAAGAGTTCATTTACAAAGTGAAAGCAAAATGTCTAACGGAAGAGACCAATGCTCAGCCTTTCCATTCTGAGCACTGTCCAGCTGACACGGCGCACTGCACCGCTGTGCCAGCATGGCTCCTGCTTGGAATGGCTGCTTACTGTGCCCCATCAAGGAAAAACTGCAGGAAAGATAACTTCAGTTTCACAGTCCTGATGTTGGTGTTACCATTACCCAAAGTAGTTCAGAATATCCTCAGGGTTGCTATAAATTTTCAGTGCTGACTACAGCCCTTTGGAGTGACTTTCATACACCCACGTCCTTCTGGTCCAGGGGGACTCTGAGCACTTGGTTAGTTCCACCTCATGTTGTGAGGAAAACAGCAAAAGCCTCTATAAGGGCATGCAGTAGCCAAAACCTGGATCAGAATGCTCCTCCTGTAAGACCTTAAAGCTTAGAAAATGTAACAGAACTACTAGGTTTGCCATCATTGCAAGGTGGCAACAGCCCTCTTTGTAGGCTGAGGGTGCAGAACTCACTGCCTCAGCCAAAGTCAGATGTGCATTCTGACAGTTACTGGTGACACGCATTTCCTGCCCTGCTTAGAAAAGAGGTGTATTTTGTGCTCATATAGGAAGTGTTCAAGAAACGTGTAGATGCGGTAGGCAGGGCATGGTTTAGAAGGGAAATATTGGTGGTAGGTGGACACTTGGATCATTGGGGATCTTTTCCAACCTTGGTGATTTGATGATTCTAATTTAAAGGAGAAAAGACAACTTTTTAAAGTAATCTGGAAGGTGAAGTGCAAATGTCCAATCACACAGGGATGATCCCAGTTTGGAATCCAGCCTCTGCCCCTTCTGCTTTGGGTGCATGAGCTCCTTCCTGATGTAGCAGCTTGCTGGCTCCCTCTGCACCAGCCAAGGGAAGTGTGCCATGTGAGTGAATCTAATGCAGATGTCAGTACACAAAGAGGGCAAATAGGCCAGCACAGAACCTTTCAGCATCACACCACGACCACCCAACAGCAACCTCCAGAACTATGATTAACAAATAGCAGTAGGATTTACCTTTTCCTCCATGACTGGCAATGACTGCAGCGACAAACGTAACAGCCAAAACAGAGCAGCAATTGCACAAAAAGCAAGACAAAAAAAAAAACAACAAAAAAACACAACAACAACTATTAGAGAATGAAGGTCATGCAAACATGCAGCCCTATCAGAGACAGCGAATGCATGCACTTTTATTCATACTACTTGGAGGTGTGCACTGTTCCCATTCCCCTCCTCAGATGGCAGCACACACACACACCCCTCAGCAGTTCTTGCACCATCTTCTCTCAAGTGACAAGGAAGCACCCTTGGTGCATTTACAGCCTTATGCAAATATGTATTTACACAGTCTACCATATAAAACACACCCAAGCACATCCACAGGTGAAGGTAACCAAATGCACTCACAAACATGTAGGAAGACATTGAGAGATTACACCCATATCCCCCCCAAAACACATCAGTGTACCAACTCACAAGTGCTGGTGTTCACCCACACGCAGCTGTGCAGACACAGGACCACACAACCCTCAAAGGCACAAACATACACAAATACAGCACACATGAACAGCCCAAAGCTTGAAATGAAGGAAAACGACCCACTTCCCAGCTGCTGTTCCTACAGATTCAGATGGAGGCCTGGCAAGGGCTGTGACAGACACAGCGAGCTGCTCTTTCTTCCCATTCTTCCAGGAACTAGCAACACGTTACATGGAATAGCATCCCTCCAACATAGAGACAATCCTCAGTGCAAGGTTTGTCCTTCATACCAGAGAACGGGGTGTGGGGGGGCAACCAGCCTAACACACTCCAACCATTACAGCTGTGATCAGGATTGGTTTGGGGCAGAGGAAAACAGAAACAACCTATTGAGGGAGCTGTCAGGAACACACACTCTCACAATCCTAACAACCTACTGGTTCTTTTCACCCCATATCTTCTCTTTCCATACCCATCATGCCTGCCTCCATTCACCTACAGAGGCCACCATCCAGCTTCTGCTCTTCTTTCCTTGTATAGATTTCTATATTTTTCCACTGGTCTGCTAGAAAAGCATTACCTTCAGATGGGAAAGGGTTACACTGTATTCTGTAATCAGTTTTATTTTTCTAAGCCACTCTCTGACATGACACCAATTTACTGCTCTGCAGAAAACACAGCACTGAGAACTTACTATATGGAAAGAACTCAGCCAGATCAGAATGTTCCTATTCCAGTTCCTTTTAGATCCGCTACAGATTTGTGCTGTCCTTCAGAGTTTGTGCAGGAGAAAGCCTAGATAAGTCTCTCTGCCTCTGGAGTTTAGGGTATAACTGCTTCAAACTGCTATATTGCTGCCCCTGAAACACTGCTGGATATTCTCCATGGCAGGAGAGCTGAGCTGCTCTCTGCAGAACAAAAGAAACAGGACCACACACTGACACTTGGCTTCCTGCAATGCTGCACCCTGCCAGCTCAGCAATTCCCAGCTCCCCCTGTTCCCAGCTGAGACATGGAGATGGCAACAAGACAGAAACGCACACATCAGCACAGCTGTTCTTCCTACAAACATTCATACCTTTCAGGTAGGTGGGAGAGGTGAGTTGGACTGAACAAAGACCTAATCCACCCTGTTTCTCCTTCACCATGGGTGTGCCTAAGAGCTTGTACAGAGACATCTGACAGCAGAGGCACACAGCCCAGCAGAAGTCTCAAACATGGATGTTCTGCAGTTACAGAGCCCATTTTCCTTCAGCATCCTCCCTTCCTTCTAACACAATGTTACGTTACCAACAGCTGTGAACAAAACTCCCGTTCCCCCCAGCAGCCCTGTGTGCACACCAGTAAGGCACCAGCACAGAACCAGAGGCTGACCCCCAAACCTTCCCCTCACAGCACGATGCTCGGGCAGGAGGCCAAGCACTGGCTGGGGAAGGAACATCACGTCTGCAAGGAATCGGGGAGCAGTTTGTGTCTCTCTTGCTCTCTCCTCTGCTGTTTTACAATACACAACCAAAACCTTGATGATCTGAATTCCTTCCCAGGCACTCCAACCCAGCAAAAGGAAGCCACAGCTTCCAGAGAGCTTATATTGTTTATTTCAAGACCTGACACTTCCTTCCACTTTCTTTATCCCAAACCTAATGGACACACTAGTATTTAAATGTTACGGATCTAAACAGAAGGTACTAAAATAACCTTATTTTTATAAAATAGGAAGAATATTTCTTCTTTTCTTCATTTGAAATTATCTTTTTATATGTGGTTTTAATAGAGTGGTTTTATATACTGCACTTCATTTCCTGCTACTGCCATTCCTTTAAACAGAGGCTGGCTCTGATCACTTTGGTGCTATGAAAACAGAGGGGAAAAAAACAAAGCACTTTCATGGGCATAAGTAGATCTATTGAGTGACTGACTCAGATAAATCTTCCCTTAAGAAACTGGGGAAGAAGTTACATAAAGGCTAATGCGTTTAACTACTCCAGTTTCGCTGGCTATCACACATGCACACAGACACACACAAATGAACACTCTCTTCCATCCCCATCCATTTTATGGATCAGTCTTATACATGATACCTGAGAACACAAACGTTGCTTTCCAGAAGACGTCCATCTGCAGCAGCACAATGAAGTCTAAGCTTTGTAACAGAACACAAAAAACTCCTCTCTGTCAAACCTTAGAGAACTTATCCACAACTCACCCTCAACCCATTACAAAAAGCTTCAGGTACAATCCATGCCCACAGGGAAAGATCCTTTGGTTTCTTTCTCTTGCAAATATGCACTCATTTGATAAGTTCCTGGATGGCAAACATTATATGGAGAGGTTATGGCCCTACCTTCTCCCAGGTACACTGCCCTCAGTTTGATTATTTCCCACAACCTGCTGCATCTTGGATCGTTCGATGTGTTCCAAATAGGTCTGGATCATCTGAGAAGAGGAAAAAATACGTGAGGCAAACAGAATAAAACAAAAGACTCCATTGGACTCCATGATCATTATGGGTCCCTTCCAACTTGGGATATTCTGTTATTTCTGTTTTTTGAATATTGTTTTCCAGCATTTACTTCCAATTCATTAAAATTTCTTTTAAAAAGTGCTATCTGATGTTCAGACAGAACCTCCCGTGTTCCGGTTTGCACCCTCTGATTCTTGTTCTGGCACTGGGCACCACTGAAAAGAGCATGGCTTCATCCTCCTTGCACCCTCCCTTCAGATAATGTTGATGCTCTCAAGTTTCTGAAGCTCTAGTCACTGTCAGGATGAAAAACCCAATTCTCTGATGTGGTTTTATGGGTAAGCTAAGAGTTTGTTTATTTGGAAGGAATCAGGCAACAGCTTACCTCTGTGTGACGCTGATGTAAAGCATTATACTCTTTCTTCATTTCTGATTCACGCTCCTCCAGCCGTGAAACTGCCAAGAAAAGATTCCACCCATCAGCTAACATACAGATCTAGACATGCTCCATGCAAGAGAAGCAATGAAACCTGCACTACACTAGTGTGGATATGTCGCACCCTGTAGATTGCTCTGATTTTTATACCAAAGAAAGGGACAGCCACAGATTTCAGGCTTTCCACAAACTACATTAAAACAAACAAGAAAAAACAGCACATGAAGAATATCTGCAAGTATATGCTCATGGAAAGCAAACTACATAATCGTATCTGGTGCACAACTTTGCTTACTCTGATCTGCATAGTTTTTGGTCTTCAGCTCCAACTGTCGAGTCTGAAATTCAAGGTGTTCCACTTGGATTTGTAGCTCTTTCTTCTGCTGTTCCAGTGCATCTTCAAACTCTATGAACTTCTGTACAGGGAAAAACCAGAGAAGGAAGCAAGGATGAGGAACAGACCTAAACGTATTTGACTTTTCCTATTCTCTCCTCCTATACTATGTGTGCGTATATATACATATATATATGTACACACACAAAAAAAGCAAGAGATAAGAATTTCTATGTGCTTTAAGTTAAAACAGCATTTACTCAAGCTAGAAATACTTATCTTCTAAAATAAAGTAAAAGATGTACTTTGTGTATCATTAAGATATAATCTGCTGGCCAATGCAAGTTATGTAAACCAACACGGTTCCATCATCTTCAACAACACCTTTATCATGCTAGGCTGAATTTGGATTCCTGTTAGTTTTATGTCAGAAAAGCCAAATTCTGTGTCTACGGTCACGCATTTAGAAGTGCCTACGTCAGAAATCTCCTTCAGACATCAGAAAGTTCCCACTATTAATGATGTTGCATCTAAATTTTGCAGGAAACATAAAAGCCTTGTGGAAAACCAACCCACAACCGTCACACCTCACAGTCTCCTTTGCAATCCACTTCCCAGATCTCAGACCAGAGGTTTTTTCAGGCACACATCAGAGAAGGGGTAGAGAGTTACATGGTAAAAACCAGAGCAACTTTGACAGGTGATTCTATAAGGATGGCACATTCAGCTCCAGAGCTGCTAAGAAAAACTTGAGTCTTACTTTTTCAGTTCTGTAAGTTGAGTTATGCCTCAATTGGTGCAGAATGGAAGCAGTGAGTGATGAGACCTCACAGCAAGAAAATCCCGGCCAGTCTTCTCTGGGCATCAGTAAAAAAGAAAAAGTTCTAACCAAGACAGCCACACTGAGCAACAGGCCTAAAGAAGCCATTTCACTTGGTTTGGACTGGTTGAAGCTATGCTAAGAAAAGCAGTATTTCCCTCTGCCCCCTCTCAGGGTTTGCTGGAAGCACTCCATGCTAATGCTCTGTTGACAAACTTCCAATTACAGCCCAGCGCTAAATCCCTCTCCCTTCTCACTTGCTTGGCTTTCACTCTTGTGCAGCTCTCCTGGCACAAGGTGCCCATCTCTTCCCAGCTCCCCACCCAGGCGTGTGCCACCCAGCCAGGCAGGAATTGTGCTTGGAGTAGCAATAAACTTTAACTGACTCTAAGGAAAACATTCACAGAACTCTCAACAGTAAAACAGAAAGCAAAAGAAAGCAGGAGACCAATTTTATTCCCACTATGTAGGTCAACTTTAATAGGATTCCTGGATTTGCTACCGTTGCTTTGGTTTAGTTTAGTGAAACCGATTGGAAGATTAAACATTCCACACTAAGGCTCTTCTTAGTCTTGTCTGTCTTGCAGCCTCAAAGTACTCAAACAAACTGCAAACTAGCAATGAGCCGACCACGTGGAGAAGAAACAGAGACAGCAGCATTAAAAATTAATGCCACTCTAAGTGTTCTCAGGGAAGAAGAGCATCTCAGGTGAGTGCACTGCAGCAATATCCTGCTCCATCTCCTACGGAGATCGAACACCAGCTCTGGGCACAGGGACCCAACGGCTCCTCACTCTGTCTGGCTCCAAAACGCTTCTTGGCTGTTCCTCCATCAGAATCTCCCAGCCAGTGTCTCCCCCTGCATCAGAAAGTCAAGACAAGCAAATAAAGTGGGTGCCGTGGGAGTGGCCACCCAGCAAGCATGGGGACATGGAGGCACTGCTCTCTAAGGAACTGAGAGAGACCTGAAACCCAGCTGCCCTGGTCCTTATGGGTGACTTCAACATTGCAGATGTTAACTGACAGTAACACACAGCTATCTATTTTCCACACATATGTTTACAAACTGCACCAGAACAGAAGGAAGGGATGCCATGGAGCCTGGACAGGCTCAAGAAGTGAGGCCTCAGGAACAGGTAATTCAAATGATGTTGAAGGGAAAATCTTCCTTTCTTTTCTACCCCACTACAATGAAATCAATGGGTGAACTGGAAGAACAAAGAGCCCACTCCCACTTGTCCTGGGAGAGCAAAGCTGAGCACAGCATTACTATTTTTTCCAATCCCTTCATACTTGCTTTCAAAGGATAATTTTCCAGCAGTTATAGGAGCCAGATATATTTTAAACAGTTAGTAATGATGGAACATGATGCTACTGTACACATACAAATTAGTCTTGCTGGAGCCTCTCCCTGGATTTCAAGCAGGATCGCTGGTCTCTAACATCTCAGGATAAGGTTACAACCAGCACCATGGTTCACACGCTCATCGTTAAATGGAAAACAACGAGCACAAAATCATCTTAAGTGAAAGAACGAGTATTCCTCTGCAAAGCAGCGGTACACTGGAGATGGCTGAGCTTCCTGCATTACTGGCTTTCAGAGGAAGAAAATGACTAAAAATAGTAGCATGCGGTCAGAAACCATCATATCATATTAACAATAAATCAGGCAGAGTGAGCTAGGTGTGCATATATGCAGAAATCTTATTATAAGGTCTTAATCTGGGCTGGCTGGCAGCACGTATTACATGCTGACGGGAACAGCAGCAGCTCAGTCGTCACCTTACCCTGCGGCTGGGCAGAGAGCAGCGCTGGGATGCACTGCCCGGGAGAACAGGGAGGATGCACAGCTGGATGCACAGCTGGATGCACAGCTGGACGCACAGCTGGACGCACAGCTGGATGCACAGCTGGACGCACAGGTGCCTGTGAGGAGGGGGCTGTCTGCAGGGCAGGAAGGACTCACACCGCATTCCACTCCCCACCTGCAGGAAGGCTGTCAGCCAGGGAGCCAATGCAGGCTGTGCAGCCTCCAACTCACAATTTGGGGCAGTAATTAACTGGCAATTCGGGAAGTTACGTTGACAGTATTCTGTCTTAGGAGGCCAAGACAAAGAAATAGGGCAGAACCCACTGGTGGCAGGACGCAGTACTGCCTGGTGGGCAGATGCTTTGAGCTACACCCCACGCTCAAATCTTTGCTATCCTCCCCAAAGAGAAACACTCCTCTGAAGGAACACCTCCACCTGCACAGGAGCACACAGCCTCAGTGAAATAACATCCCCTTGACAACTGCAGCCCTTAAGGGCTTTTGCTTCTCTTGCTAATTTCAAGGATTCACAAGCACATCTTTTATGTGTTAGCTACTTTATAGTTGTAGATTGGTCTTCAAATGCTTCTGTGAAATCAAATGCTGTTATTTTGGCATATATCAATAAAAGCATCTCCTGGATTCCTATTCCAAGGGATCTGAGCCTTTTTTTGAAGAATGAGATGCTCTGCCCTTTAAATGCTCTCCATGAAGCAGGCCTGGTGCTATGGCAGAGCCAGGGCAGGCAGATGGGCTCTTCTCAGCCCTGACACAGCTCTGCCCCCGCACACCATGGATCACTGTAGAGGAGCACAAAGGGAGCACGGGCAGCTAACAGAGCTCTTCAAGGCAGCCTTGTGGTAAGTGGGGCTGACAGGGCAGGAGGTGCTACTCGAGTGCAGCAGATGAGACCGGACTGGGAGATGCCACTCATGAAGAGAATCAAAACATCACACAGGAGGAACGAAGCGATGCTGATGGTCAGAGAGGAGCTGGGACTGGGCAAGGGCATGCAAACATCGTGACTGCAATGAGAAGACTTGAGAGAAGGGAGCTGAGCACAAAGCAAAGATGAGCCCCAGGTCAGCTGCAACACAGTGTGAGGAGACAGACAGACGTGCTGCCATCTCCAGCCAACAGGATGTCACACAGGTGAACACGCAGGGTGATCACACCAGATAAATCCTACCATTGTCATTTTGAACAGTGCAACACTCCAATTCATGCTGAAGCCTTCCAGGAAAGCCACCTGCTATTGCAGCCCCACACGCCCAGGGATCAAACCAGGCACAGCCAAGTGTCACCCAAACCAGCTGCACACAGATCCCTCCATGGGGCACTCCAACCTGACCCTCCTCCAGCAGGCAGCGAGCAGAGCTCGGCTCATGCCACCAACACAATGGAGACCAAAGGCAGGACTGGTTTCTATTAATACTTCAAAGGCACAGATATCTCATGGAGGCAGAAGTTACTTGGAGTAAAAGTCAATGCTGGCACAAGAACAAACCAGTAAAAACAGGCTGCAAGTTAAAAAAAAAAAGAAAGTGGAATTCAGGAGGAGGTCACTTTTAGAAGAGCAGACGCAAGAGGTTTAAGTAATGGCTTTAAGACAAAGCCTGATACATTTATGAAGCAGCTTCTGTAATGCAACTGCCTGCAGTGCTGAGGAATGGGCTGCTGAGTCAGCAGGTCCCTCCCAGTTCTGTGCTCCTACAAGTGGGTGCCATCCTAACACCCGCTACAGAGCAGGAAGAAAATTCCTATGCAAGGTCCTATGCATAAGCTGCAGATGTCACTAAATAGTGGGAGCTGCTGGCTCCCTGGAGTGTAGGGAGGCCTTGCAGTGAGAGCTTGATGAGTTAGTGGGATGTGCATTAGGCTCCACATGAGGATTAACAAGGGAAGTGCTGTACTCTGCACTGGGACAGGGCAGCCCCAGCTCTGTGCAATGACAGGAGCGGCACAACAGAGGTGCTATAAAGGAAGGGAAGAAGATCGCTCACCTGGAGCAGAAGATCTCGGATTCACATGGGAAAGCTGCACCAAGGGGGGATCTCCAGAAAGAGACCCTTGCCAGCAGCAGTCAGCCCCTAAATGGGCTCTAGGAGAGGTGCAGCCATTACCCTGCGCTCACACAATGCAAAGCAGGTGGAAGAACACGGCAATACTGAAAAGCTGACGCTGTTCCACAGCTTCAGTGTTTAGGAGGTCAAGGAAAAGAAATGTGACATTCTGAGCCCTGCAATCACAGACTGACTGCACTGCTTCATTTCAAGGGACTTCTGACTTCAGTGCTCTTGTCCGGGTGCTTCTGCTGCCCTATTTTAGAGCAAGTGGAAAATATTGAGTCACTCTGCAGTCAAAGTGTCCAGAAAAGCTTCGCTTTTGGCTGAGAGTATTTTGAAAGATACTGAATGCAACCATCCTGGGGAAATGAGTGGCAGAACATGGAGACAGAAACCTCTGCTTCAGAGGAAGGGAAATGAAGGCTGTGCAAGCTGCCCCAATGGAGCAGGACATGGCTGGGTGCACGCTTATGTAAAACAAGATCTGGTGGTTCTGCAGTAGCGGGAACAGGAGGATACGACACAACTTTTATGCCAGAGAATAACATCCACTGCTGGTTTCAGTTCACTTAACATCAATAAACTAACGATGTAATCAGACGCCCATGACATGATATTGCAATACAGGAACAAATTACTTTGTGATCACCGACTCCCAGCTCCCCAGCATTGCTGCAGCTGTTGAAATGATCATTGATACACGCAAAGAACTCAACAGCAAGGGATTGAACATCGCTCCTGGAGGTGGAACCCCCACTGAAGGTGGGGCTGGAAGCTGCAGACCCAGGACAGGCAAAGCACACAGCGCCGAGTGCTGCTCAGGGACGGAGATGGGCTTCCCCTGCTACAGAAGTGCAAGGCGTGCTCTGGTGGGGGGTGCATTTCTCTGCTTACAATGAGCTGATGAACAGCAGAATTCTCTGTAGCATAAGAGATTTTCACTTCCATAACACGTAATCCACTGCACAGGAAGAGGCACACAGGAAACTGCTGCAGGTAATGGTGTGCTTTGGTCACACACAAAGGGAATGACAGCTGTATCTCACACACGTGAGCTGATAGCAGAGGCTACACAGGGGGCAAAACCCATTTGTTCTCATAGAAGCACATTATCTATTCCTTTCTGCTAACAAGGCCCTATGCAGATACTTTTTTGCCCATTCAGCTCAGATGCACCTGAGGATGACAGAGTGCTTTTACATCTGCCAACAGCACCATGCTGTGGGTCTGAGCATCCCTGCAGGACGTAAATGTTGTCACCACATCTGCTTCCAGGAGCAGGCACAGCAGGAAGCAGCACCCCCTGTACCTGGTAAACTGAGAGCAGAAAGATACGAGTCCAAAGATGCAGGATCCATCCATGAGGCTGTTCCACCCCACGCCCCGAGCCCCACTCCTCCCCAGCAGCAGCACATTTCCAAGTATTTAATTCTCAGAAGCTACAAAATACCGGCTTGTGGAATGAAGTCCCACACTTGGAATTGCTTTTCAATCCCTCCCTGCCTTCATATGAATTTGAAAAGATCAGCTGTAAGTTTTATTAACACATACTTAAAACTTAAGGCTACAACCCAAATTGACCAGCATTAGTACAGGGCGATAAATGTCCTGGGCTCACGTCCTCACCATCCAGCACCCAGAGCACCTCCATTGAAATACTGCACGGCGCTTTACTCTGGAGTCATGAAGGGATTTCATTTACCACATCTAAGCAAATCAAAACCCGACTCTGAGCAAGACTCCTGGGACGGAAAAAACCCTCTACTCTCCCAGTGTTAAAACACAGCCAATACAGACGCATACATTCCTTTCCCAGCAGCTTTGCAAAGACATGCTGATGACACGACAGCATTACACTTCTAGCGGTACCAATGTGTCCGGCACGTCGCAGACCGGCCCTGCTGGAGGCCGGAGCCGCCCGGCCGCGCCTATGGCCAGAAAGATGCCGGTGGTGTCGGCGGACTTGAGCGCTCAGTGCGGAGCAGCGCGCTCAGCTCGGCTCCTTTGTCCCCGCATGAGGCGCTGTGCCCCGATGCCGCCCGCTCCCAGCACCTGCCGCAGCCCCGGGGATCCGGGACCCGCAGCACCCGGGGAAAGGCCGCTGAGATCAGACAGGGAACCATCTCCAGGGCAGGGGAAGTACAGGGAAGACATCAACCATCTGAGGGCCGCGTTTAAACCCGAAACCGGCAGGAATCCTCCAGTCATCCCCGTGCAGCCGGTGTTCGAGCTCGGGGCAGCGCAGCAACGCGGAGCCATTCCCAGCTATTCCCAGCCATTCCCAGCCATTCCCAGCTATTCCCAGCCATTCCCAGCCATTCCCCTTCCCCTCCGCACGGGCTGTGCGGAGCAGATGGAGCGGGGCCGGGAGCGCGGCCTGCGATGCGGGTACCGCCGCAGCACATCACATCACATCGTATCACATCATCACATCGCATCGCATCATATCATCGCATCACATTGCATCACATCCCCGGCCTTTGGCGCTGCGCACAAGATGGATGCCGGGCCCCGTTGGCGCTGGGCCGCTCTCACTCACCTCCTCGGCCTGTTTGCGCAGCACCTTCTCCCACTCGTACTGTGTGAGCAGCTGCTCATTGTCCTCCTGCAGCAGCTCCAGCTCCACCTCGTGCTCCTGGTTATCGGTCAGCACCGAGTCCAGGTTCTCCAGCACCGTCACCACCAGCGGCATCAGCTCCTTCACCACCTCCTCGTTGTAGCAGTGGATGAGCTGCTCGAACTCGCGGTAGATGCTGTTGGCCAGGCCCGACACCTGCTCCGACATCACCGACCCCGAGCAATAGTCGTTGCCCGGGTACCCCCCCACGCCGCCATCATCCAGCTGGATCTCCAGCATCGTGCCAGCCCCACAGCGATGCGCTGCGCCCCGCGTCGATCCGCTCCGTTCTGTTCCGATCCGCTCCGTTCCAATCCGCCGCTGCCGAGACCCACCGCGCTCTGCCCGCCAACGGGACCCAATGAGCCGCGCGGCGCCGCCCCGACACCGAGACGCGGCGCTGAGCGGACGGAGCTGCAGCCGGGCGGGGTGGGGCGGAGCTGCGGCATCCCCGTGTGCGCTGTGCGGGCCGCGCTGCCGCCGTGTGCATGTATGGAGCCGCCAAGGGGCGGGGGGGGGGGAGTCACAGAACGATGCGGGGCCGGAACGAGCCGAGCTGGAGAGCGGCAGGGGAACACCGGGAACACACAACATAACACAACACAACAACACAACACAACAGCACAATACAGCCCGACCCCCAGCCCTGCACGCACCACCCAATCCCGGCGGCGGGGAGCCGAGTCCCGTGAGCTCCGGCAGCGCGGGCCGATATAGGAGCGATATTTCTGGATGGGAGGAGTCAGGAGCTATAAGCTCATTTTGCAGCTCAATTAGTGATGCCCCAAACGCCTCCAGACCTGAACGTCTCTGCCCAGAGCCTGTGAAAACCAGGGCACTCCTGTGCGCCTGCATGTAACAGTAGTTTCAATGTAGGTAATGATCCTTCAAGGTGAAGTGCCTGCGGGTTCTGCAGCAAAAGGGTTTGATGGCCCCATTGAGGCGGGGATGGATCCAGAGAGAAAAACAGGGAAAACTGGCTGCCTGCCATCCCCTTGGTCACCCCCATAGGACCCCACTGAGCTCCAGGCCCTTCTCAGCTCCATTGCTCCTCTCTGGACACACTCCAGGGTCTCAGAGTCCCTAATGCTCCGAAAAAACAATAAAGGAAGTTGTCCAAGGAGAGGTGAAAAGAACCTCATCGCTTATTCACTGCAGGGAAACATCTTCAGTTTGGGGGGTAAACGGAAGAGAAACGGCTGCATAAAATGACAGCTTACAAACAGGAGGAGGCTGTCAGGTGTCACGGTGTTATTAAAGGCCACAAGAGCACGAAGGGAAGGAGTGCAAGAGTGGGATTAGGGCAGGGGAGCTCCTGAGGGCTGCCAGCAGATCTGCAGCCTGCGTTCGATCTGTGTGAAACCCACATGGCACAGTTTGACTTCAGCACATTGGCACATCCTGAGCACAATGGAGTTATTGGTGCGAGGGCAGTGCCTGGGGGATCCCAGCTATTCCGTGCTGTGTAACAGCAGCAGAAAACAGCTGCAGAGAAACCTCAGAGTGCTCTGTGAGATCTCAGCTGCAGCTTATCTTGGGCTTTGGAGTCTGAGCACAGGGACAGCAGAAATCCATCTCCTGTCCTGCACTGAGCTGGGCCCAGCAGGGCAGGCAAACCAGGGCCTGATCTTTGGGAAGGCTCCTGACGTGGATGTGAGTTAGAGCTCAAAGATGAGTGTGATTCCACAATCATTATTGTCATCCTACAGACTCCACGTTACACAAAGCGGAAGGCACTTAAACCTGCCCTAAAAGCATCATTGCAGTGGGAATATCACATCTCACCCGTGATTCACGGCCTTAAGCCCTGCAAACACTTCATTCTATGTGATGTCATTATACCTATATTGCTAGCATGCTGTAGATTCGGTGCACGACGACTTTAAAAAGACACATTTAAGGCTTGTCTCACAGAAAGGAAGAAGTGACCATGAAATATTATTATTTCATCTGAGATGTACTTAGTTATGGAATGGAGCACTGATGAATCATGAGGCAGCTCTGCTCCGAGCATCGTGCAGAGGAGCTCATGGGCTTCTCTGGGACTGCAAACCTCCCTCTGAGGAATCTTAACTGCAAGAAACCTGGCCTGAAGGTTTGGTCCCCATTCCCAGTGTTGTGACAAGAGTCACCTCAGTTCTCTGTTACTTTACTTCAGATAACCCCACTGGGTGACCCTTGTGTTGGTCTCTTACAATTGGATCTAGGAGGTGCTGGCTGCCTGTGTTTATGATGAAAGAGCAGCAGTGATGTGGGTCTGTGTGAGGTCACAGTCATTGCTGGGTTGGGAGGGTTTGGCCCCCAGCTGTCGAGCAGAGCTGGTGCTCTGGTGAGCGTACTGCACACAGACACTGAGCTGTGAGCATTCCTTGTTGGAGATCATCCTTTGGGAGCCCACTGCAGGCACCGCTGCGGCGTGTGTGTGAGCTGGGCACAGCCCGGACTGACCAGGCCAATAAGGTGAGCTGGGTTTGGTGCTGGGCAGCTGCTGGAAGGAGTCTGAGCAGAACAGCTGGGCTGGGGAGGAGCTCCCAGCTCAATGGAGGCCCTTCCGAGTGGCTGTTTGCAGGGGAAATTGATTCCTTGTGAGATTCTGTCACACGTTTTGGTGAGGATGATGAACTGCCATTACTGCCCTGTGTGATGCTGCAGTGCAATGGAAAGCACAGCAGTGATAATGGGGTATCAAAGTCCTGGGCTGCAGCAGGTGAGGATAAGCCCGAGTGCAGCAGCTGTGGGGCACAGAAAGGAAGGAAAAAACTGCTGACCATTGGAAGGGCTCAGGCAGGCAGTGATCTCCAGTCAGACACCCTCACCTGCACTGCCAACCTTTCAGTGATGTCTGGGAGGGGTTTGCATGTGCCTGAGCTGCCCTGGGTTGGCCCTGCCATCCCACCAGGTGCTCAATCTCTGCTTCAAGCCGTGACTGAGCATCGCTGCTACAGCCCTGCAGAACTGCTGCTGGTCCCCAGCCTTTGTTTTAGACATTAGAAGGGAAGGAGAGCACAGACTTCATGGAGTGCAACTTGTGCTTTATTGACCCCCGGATCCAGCACATTTTTAACAGAACCCCCTGAAGTCCTGGTGAGATCCAGGTGCTGAGCTGGGCCGTGGGCTGTGCAGTGACATCACAAGCACAGTGAGCTCACAAGCGCTGCCTGGGGCCACGGCTGCCACCAGTGAGTGCCAGAGCCGTGAGTGCTGCGCAGAGTGTGGACACGCTGTGTCAGCCCTTGTCCCGGCTGGCAGTGACGGTGGTGGTGGCTGCTGGTGCTACCTGCTCTCACTGACGGTGTTGCCCAGCCATTGCACTGGTGTGTTAGCTGGAAGGGAGGAGAACTGCAGCTGTGCCCGGGTAAGCCAGAACTGGAGGTTTCTCAAACGTGTGAGTGGTAGCGCTGCATCCACTGCAGCTGCAGCAAGGGTAGATGATGGAGTCCTTCTCATGGCAGGAACACAAAATGTATGCTGCAAGGTATATAACTGCTGGTGGGATGGAGAACAGCACTTGCTGGGGAAGTCATGGCACTTAGACACACATTGGTTCCAGAGCTGGCACAGTTCTTGCAATCAGCTGCTTCCAAGGCATTGCCCTCCTCGAGAGCCCAAACTGCATCAAAAGAAAGCTGGGAAAATGCTTATTCCTCATGATTCTTCCCTTGTAGGCACTTCCTGTAGGGTTCCGGTCCGAGAGGACTCTTTGGGGATCCAAGCAGTTCGAGCACAACCGTCTCTTTGCAAGAGCAGGGAATTCCTCTGGAGATAACCCAGACGGGCTCTAAGAATTTCACCATGTCTCAGCAAAGAGGCGACTGCTACTTCTACTTCTACTCCACCTGCACTAAGGTACGGTTGACTTTCTTCTGCCTGGGTTTTCTTCCATTTCCTCATGTTGAAGAGAAAGTGGTGGAGCAGGGGAGACCTGCTGGTGATGTTACCCTCATAGCGCTGCTAACAGCCTGGGCTAATGGCATGGACATGTTTCAGGCTGTGCTCTTATTTTCCTGTGGTTTCCTTGTGCTTGCAGGGAGACAGCTGCCCCTTCCGCCACTGTGAAGCGGCTCTGGGGAGCGAACGAGTCTGCAGACTGTGGATGGAGGGCGGCTGCTCGAGGAGTAACTGCAAGTTCCGTCACATGAGGATTGATGTGAGTGTTTGCCTAAAGATGTGCTTTCCAGCTTAGTCTACAACACCACTTTTCATGGCTGTGGTTGGGCTGAATGCACTTCTGCAGGCTGGATATGTTTGCTGTGAAAATCTTACTGGTTTCTGTTTCTAGAGGGGACTGGGAGGAGGTAAAGAAGGCAGAGAATTCAGTGCCTTAGGTATATCACAGCGGGAGATGTTTGCATTAGGAGCCAAAAGCATTTTCTCCCCAGATGCAAAAAGCTCGCATTGCTCAGCCTCCTAAAGCTGCTGGAGCTGGGTGGTAGGAGAGAGTGGCACTGCCCTCCTGCCAGCAGGGCTCGGTTGTGCCCTATCGGGCCTTCTCCATCCTGGATTTCTCCAGAGCAGTTCATTCTGGCTGCTTGGAGTAGTGAAAGGAGGGGCAGGAAATGAGGGTACAGAGCTAAGGCTCCACACAATGGTTTCTGATGGCTGTTGGAGCGCGGCATCTCCCTGCAGACCTGATGTGCCCGTTTCCATGGCCCTTTCTTTCCTTCTCTCTGCAGAAGCAGCGCAGTTTGATTCCCTGCTTCTGGGAGAACCAGCCCGGAGGCTGCCAGAAACCACACTGCGCCTTTCGTCACCTGAAGGAACGCGGTGGGAACAGACCAACTGCACTGCTGAGCCACAGTGAGTGTCCGATGGCGTGAAGCATGAAAGGCTCAATTCTGAATGTCAGTTCTGAGCGGGTGCGGGATGCATGTCACCATTCATTGGGGTGGCAGGGGAGAGTCGTGATAGTGAAATATCCGTCTGTGCTTTGGCTGTCAGAGCAGCGCTGGGCTTTTTCTGGAGTGAGGAAGATGCACTGCAGGTCTGTGCTGACTGCACAGCATTTGGGCAGCGGAAGGCAAATGTAACAAACAGTGCTTGAAAATGTGAAGCTTGTGGTTGACTGTGCTCAAACCTGCCCCCAAAGAGACGCTCATCAATCATTCCTTGTTTCTTTTCTGCCAGAAGTTGACACCAGTGGCCTTCCTCCAAAGAGCGGCCTTGCAAAAAGTCTGGGGAACCAGACAGAGGTTGACAAGGCACCAGAGAGAGGTACAGATACTCAACAGGCTCCTGGGTTTGATGCTCTGTTTTTCTACTGAGATCTGACTGTTCTTTCCCGGGACTCTTTGCAGTTGACATCCCAGTTTCCTCCCATGGCCCGGCTGGACTTAAACGCAAACGGTCGGAGGAGGAGAAGGGAAAAGCGGGGGAATCGCCCTGCAAGAAAAGAGTTAAAGGTGAGCACGAGGAACTCGTTACGGTGCCTCAGAAAAGCAGTGCTGTCATTTTGCATTGCTCTCTGTCAGACTTTTCCTTGCCCTGGATTATTACTGAGTGCAGCTATTGGGTTTCTTTGTTCCTTTGTACGCGTTGTTGGTACACAGAGATGACCGTGTGCAAAACATGGCTGAGAATCCCGGACAGGGCATTGCAATTCCACTGGCCAAATGTATTTAACTTTGTGGAAGGGTGGTGGGACTGATAAGAGAACTTGATCTCTCTTGAGGCGCAGCAAGACAGTACCAGCTCTCTCTTCCTTTTACTTTAGGTGGGCGCAGGGTCTCTGTGAGGCCCATTGATTGGAAAAACACCTTCCCCCCAACGCGGAGACAGAAACGAAAAGCAGCAGAAATTCATCCATCTGCTGCTGAGGACGCGGATGAGCCCCCAGCTAAAAAACTACCAATGGTAAGAGCAGTGGAAAAAGCAGTAGTGGATATGAAAGGTTTACATTGCCCTTGAAGAAAAGGAAGAAATTCCAAGTGTTCTACAGCTCTTCTGTTTCCCTTGAAGGCAGCAGATGTCTCACAAGGTACTTGTGGAAACTCTGACCTGTGCTTCATACTCTGTCTTGTTTCTTCCTAGGAGACTCTTGCTTCAGTCCCGCCCGAATACACCGTGCTCAGCACCGAAGTCATAAAGCTTCCAAGCAGGTGATGACCACAACTTGTTCTTCCTTAATGCCCTTTTCCCATCAGACAGAAGTTCTTTCACACTGGGGGAAAATGGGGTGTTTGAGATGTGTCATGGCATAATGCAACAAAGGAAGAGGTCATCTGAGATCATTGAAACTGCTTTGTCAAAACCTCTGCTGAGTTCATGGGGAAAAGTACCTCAGCCAGCAAGCAGGATTTTGCAGAGGAAGATTTCTTGACATGTTTACAGACAAAGCATTGAGGGTGGCAATGTGTTTCTGCTACAAAGCCCAGCCCCTGATTGCCAGACTCAAACTGCTCTACTTGAACAGATGAAAAAGGCACCTGCTGGTTTCCTTAACTCCAAAGGCAGCCGCAGGTTAATCGAATCACCATCCCTATGTGGGTGTGAGGGGCGGGAGGGTCAACTACAGACCTCAGAGCTGAAAGCACATCTCAGAAATGTCACGTACATTGTTCTTTTCCTTCCCACAAGTCTGGAGCTGCTCCCAGGAAGCCATGCAGACCCCATGGCACAGCCAGAGGAATCCAACACTACATCATGTTCCTCACAAGGGGCAGAAAATTAGCAGCTGAGCTGCACAGGGGCGGGGGAAGCAGCCATCACTGAAGACAACAACCTTGAGGAGCTTCTGATGGAGCTCACAGAAGAACTGGAAGGAGAAACTGATGTGACGTTGAGGATGTGGATGAGCTCCTTCTGGACCTGTCCGACATGACGGCTTAACACCATCGCCTGATTGGACAGTTTAAAACAACAACAATTAAAACCAGCCCTGTTCCTTTCCAGCCCTGCTCCTTTTTGTTGTTACTCTGTGGGTATTTCTGAGACTCTGCACAGTCTTAAAGCCGAGTCAAAGCAGTGACAATCAGCACTGACTGCATCCTGTTCTGATTTCCTTGTGGCTCTGAGTTCAGGTCCTGCACCCGCCGCCAGCTCTGGGTGCTGCTTCAGCATCGAGGGCACAAAGCTCCTCTGTGGGCACAGAATGGCGTCCATCCAGGGCTGAAACTTCCTCCTTCCTTCACCCTCAGCAAAACTCTGCCTTGGGCCCAATGGGAGCTCTGCTGTTCTGATTCCTTGGGCAACCCTTTGAGAAGGCAGTAACAGTGGGCTCAATAACTGAGGCTGAAGCACAGCACTCAGGGCAGGGGCTCATGGGGGAACACAACGACGGGGGATTCAGGAGCTGGGGGCAAAGCCGCTGTGCAGGGAGCGGCCCCAGCAGCCGCCGTGGCTTCGTGGTACCCCGGTGGTCGGGGCCTGGGCGGCCTCTGGCGGCGGCATTGCTGGAACAGCCCTTACGTTCCTTTCCATTCCCTCCCGTTCCCCATCCCATCCCATCCCACCCCATCCCATCCCCATCCCATCTCTATCCCATCCCATCCCATCCCCATCCCATCCCACCCCATCCATCCCATCCCACCCCATCCATCCCATCCCACCCCATCCATCCCATCCCACCCCATCCATCCCATCCCACCCCATCCATCCCATCCCATCCCATCCCATCCCATCCCATCCCATCCCCATCCCGTCCCTTTTCGTTCCTCCCCGCCCACCCAGCGGGGAGGATGCGGGATCATCTATGAAGGTGCGGGGCCGGGCAGAGCTGCGGGGTGTCCGTGCTGCAGGTGCCATTGCCATTGCTTTGCCCCATGTTTGGCTTTAGCGTCCTTCTACTCCATCGGATGGGATCGGACCGCACTCCGCCCGCAGCACAGCGCACTGAACTCACCACACCAGGTCTCCGAGCCTCAGACTCACGGCCGCCATCTTACCGACACCGCACAATGCACCACAGGACAGCACAGCACCACGAGGGGCGGGGGTGGCGGAGACGGTGATTGGACAGTAGCGGTCACGTGGGCGGGAGGGCTGTCCTTCTTGCTGCATAATCAAGTTTCTGCCAGCCTGTAAGACTTCCCCACGTAGATACCACTTGGGAGGTTTCACAGAAGGAATGGATATCTCGCATTCAAATTTGGCTTCTTCAGGCTCAGTCACATCCTCATCACACAGCTCCTTTACTAGATTAATGGATTGCTCTTTAAGAAGGATGGAACAAGAGAAAGCAGATATTTAGAAAGAATGTAAAAAACTCTTACATTATCACCCTACTTACTCACGTCAGCATTACTGCACATGAACACTACACCTATCACCTCAAAATGCCTTAAAAAATCATTAAAAAATAATAGAAAGAAAGGAATATTGTTAAGAAGTCAGACAATAAGACTGACAACCTGAAGAGAGCCCAGATCTTCTGATTCCCAGTTCAACATCCAAATCAAACCATGACCTTCCCATCCCAATATCAAACTCCTCGCATTACAAAATGGAAAAGAGGTTCAATGAAACACGAACACTGATAAATACTTTGCTTAAATACAGCAACTTAGCTCTGAACAACAAGTTTTCTCCTCGTAAAGGTCTCTGTAGCTCAAATGTAATGACTCAACTTAGGAGAAATTCCTTTTCCAGGATGTTCTTGCCCTTACCATTCTAACAGTGGCAAAGCTGGGGACTGAACTCTTGAGTAGTGTGCTAACTCAAATGTCTCCATTTTCTTTATCACACTTAACATCATATATATACCCTAACATTGTATATATTAAAAAAAACCCAAAACCTGTGCTCTTCTGAAACAGACAGAGAAAATGAAGAAAAAGTCAAGCTATGTTTTTTATCCCTCAACATTCAAACACAAATCTGAAGACTAAAGGTAGAAAATCAACCTCCTAAGAAAATAATCTGTTTTACTTAGCAAAAGTAAATCCCAAAAGACAAGCTGGAGATTTTGTGGGCACAAAGGTAGGTAGGTAGGAGTTTTTATTTTTGTCAAAGGTCCTGGTGGTGTTTAACTTCCTTGACATTAAAGCAAAGGATGTTAGCTGGTTTATAACATAATTTAAGCGAAATCATCATCAGAAGCATAGTTACCTTTAACTGTAAGATGGGCACGAGATTCTGCCCTTTATGCTACAAATTCGATTTCTGCTGCATCATTGACTTGGACACGTGTGTAAGTCAGCAAGTAGGTCTTTACTGAAGCAGAGAACCACAGAGTCACTAAGGCTGGAAAAGACCACTAAGGTCATCTAGTCCAACCTCCAACTCATCCCTACCAAACTGTGCTCTTGAGAGCAAACCCACAACTATACTTGGCTTCCTTGAGCAAAGAGTTCTGAGGCACATGGCCAGGCTGAGCATCATCCATCTGGTTTCACAGCATCACTGCCTGTTCTCTCATGTCAATGAAACCACCCATTCCCCCACATCCACATCCCCACCAAAGTGGAATCTAAACATGGCTTCTACAAGGACTGACCGAATGCGGCCACCGTCACCATTAAAGTACCTGAGACAGAAGGATCACACTCACTGTCAGACAAAACCTCTTTGGAGAGGTGAACTGACTGCCCTGGTCACCCCCACTTTGGAAAGAACTGCACTCATTTCCTACCTGCTCCTGGCAGTGTGGGATGGTGGGATAGCATCACACTTCCCACACTAAGCTTCCCACCATGTCACTTGTTCCACCATAACCTCAGTCCCAAAACAAAAGGGGAACTCCCTTCTGAACTTTCTTCGCTTCATTTCAGATGTCCTTTCTGCTTGATCTCCAACCCACAACCCACTCAGGAGAAAGATCTCCCTCTTACACCCTACCATCTTGCCGCATTCTGATGTTGTCATCAGCCTTCAGCTTGTTGTCATCTTTGTACCACTGGGTCTGAACCTCATCGTGTGAAATCTCACAGACAAAAGATTCACTCCCATATTCATTCACTTCCACATCTTCCAGTGGTTTAACAATCTTGATATCTCCAGCTGTGAAACACTAGAGATATATTTGTCAGGGTATTTCCAGAACTGAGTGCAGCATCTTTTCCTTACACATATTTGCTTGGAAAATAAGTAGGATTATGTTTTATTCTAAACCATCATCCATTCCTGAGTCATTTCTCTCTTCAACACGGTAAATGCATTATTGCCTTTGAACTTAAAGATAGACTTACTAGCTACAATGGAGCTCCCTGCAAACACTTTTCACGGAAACCAGAATCTCATTTATTCTAAAACTCTTCAAGCAAAATTAAGGTTAGAAAAACAATAGGATGGAATGAATCTTTAAGGTCATTTAGTTCCAATGCCCCTGCTATAGGCAGGGACACCTCCCTCCACACCAACTCTTCTTAACAGGGTCAAGGCTTCTCTCAAATCATTCTCCTCTAAGCCTGTGCTTGGGATTGCCCTGACCCAGGTGCAGGGCCTTGTACTTGGCCACACTCAAGTTCATGAGGCTGCCAAGGGCCCACCTCTCCAGCCTGTCCAGTTCCCTCTGGGTAGCATCCCTTCCCTCTAGCACATCAACAGCATCGCTCAGCTTGGTGTCATCTGCAAACTTGCTGAGGCTGCATTTGATTCCACTGTCCATGTTGCCTACAAAAATGTTAAATAACACTGGTCCCAACACCACCCTCCACCTGGACACTGAGCTATTGACTGCAGCTCTCTGAGTGTGACCATCCAGACAGTTCCCTATCCTGCAACTGGTCCATCCATCAAAACCATTTTTCTCCAGTTTGGTGACCAGGATGTCATGCAGGACGGGATCAAATGCTCTGCACAAGTCCAAGTAGATGATGTCAGTTGCTCTCCCATTATCCACTGATGCTGTTACTCCATCATGAAAGGCCACCAAGTTTGTCAGGCATGGCTTGACCTCGATGAAGCCATATTGGTTACCACCAATCACCTCATCTTTATTTTCCAAACAACAAACCTGTCTGAACCATTGGCTTCTCTGCATGCTCATCACTAGTCTCTCCTTAGCTTGTGTGCCCACTATGTATGAGGAATGTCAGCCACAAATCTTACCCAGGGGACGTCTTTGCTTCAAAATCCCTTGAACATCACACAATCCATTTTAAATCTCCAGGTCTGCACTTATTTATGTCAGAATCAGACCATATTTCTGTACTGCTATTTCCCTTTCATTCTGAAGGGCTCGGATACAACTTGGATTAACCTCAGGAGCAGAGTTCCTGCATAAAACAGCCAGTACTGAAACAGCAACCCAACCTGGTTGCAGACTGAGAGAGAAAATGAGAGTTCACCACTTGTGAATAATGAGACTTCTCTTATTTCCCTGGGAAGTAATGCCCCCTTTTTTTACTTTGATGGAGCTCTTTCCTATCCTAGAAGGGAAAATATCAAGTCAGATCTCCATGAGTCCTTCCATCTCTGCACTGAGCAAAGGCAGCCTTCAGATCTATGCTTAATTCACCCACTCCCCTAGAATTAATGGAACTGTGCTTACTGGCACATATGCTGAAGCTTAAGCACAGTGAAGTGTTTTCAACATGTAGGAATGGCTATAGAAAATTCAGAAATTCTGGCTGACCTATGACAGCTTAAACCACTGTGGAGGACTGTTAACAAACTCGTTTGGACATCATCTTGAATAAATGACGTTATCCCCAAGTAAGGGAAGGAACAACTGAGCACCAGGGAGGTACACAAAGGGCCAGAGCAAATTCTCACACTGTCAGGTGCAAAGAAAACTGAGATTTCACCCTAAAACCCAGTTCACAACAAGGCTACAAAATCCTGGCTGACAATTTCTGTGTTAGAGTTGAAGCTCAAGACTCTACTCCAACCAACAATATTTTGTACAGCAAGACCTCAGGAGTTCACAAGAAACCAAAAACAAACTTCAATTTAAACTTGATAAGTGAACTCAGGACATAATAACAAAGAGTGCTGATCTGGGCAAGTAAAAGACCATAGAGAAAAGAGAGCAGTGCAAAAGCTATCAGGCAAAAGCTCAGACTCGCATCCCTTGGAAGTGAAATTAAAGGCTCTCATTCATTTCCAGAGAAGTCAGAAAGGAAAATTCCATTACATGCCATACCTTGAACCACTTGATGTCCACCTTGGGCCTGGACAGCTCACACTCAAATGTGACCTTGTCCTTCTGAGTGATGCTAATGTCTGCCAATGGTTTGCTGATTTACAAAGGCAATTCTGAGAAGTAGAAAGAAGGATGTGTATTTAGTTGGGAATGAGGTCTCTAGGAGCATCTGGCATAAAGAATAATGAAAGGCAGTGCCTACTCTCCATGCTTATTAGAGCTTGAAATTAACAACAATAAAACCTGCAGTTTTGAGCCCATTATCATTACTTGTGCTAGGGACAATCATGTTACAACAATCCTCTTCATATTGGAGGGATATTCTGGTGGCAATGGCCCAGTGCATAACATTCTTTGCAGCTGGAAGGAAAGCTGGTTCTGCTGTTCAAGTAATCTGGGACAGGAGCAGATAATGACACCTTGCACCAACCAATACCAGTCACAGTGAGCCTCCCCGATGAATTAATGCCTTCTGCTTTAAAGGAAATGAGTCCTGCATCTTCAAGGGTCACAGAAGAAAGTGTCAAGGAATGTTTCTTCCCCTGGACACCCATCGTGATATTTGGTGCAGGCTTCAGCCGCACGCCGTCCTTCTGCCAAGTCCCTTCCACATCCTCATGGGACACCTCCACCGAAAAGGTGACAGTTCCCTTCTCAGGGAATTCCAGGGGCTGCAGACCTTTCACCAGCTTCATCTGCCACACTGAAAGACAATGGGGACAGGTTGGAGATCTCACACCAGCAGCTGAGAAATAGAATCATCAAAGGAATCAGAGAAAGGTGTAGGTTGGAAGGGACCTTTGAGATCATCCAGATCCAACCCCCCCCTGCTGTAGGCAGGGATGCTTCCCTCTACACCAGATTGCACAAAGCCCCATCCAGCCCGGCCTTGAATGCTTGAATAGCATCAGGACTTCCCTCTTCCTCTCCCAGGTACAGTATCTGCTAATTAAGCAACAGCCTTTGCAAAGAAGAAAACTTGTTCATAACCAGGTCCATGGGTGCTGTTAAATGGATCCTTCCAGATGGAAAAAACATTTCAGGTGGCCTCCTAGATTTTACCCCTTTTTGTGTTGCACACAAGACTGAAAAGAAATTACTTTTGCAAAGTTCTTCTTGTCATAAGGAAACAAACATTTGGGGAATGGCAGAATGGGGTAAAATTTACCGTCACGTCAAGAAATTTGAAATATCACTCACATGTTCTTGGTGTGATGTTTCTGCTATAATTATTTGGACTAATTAAGCTTTTCCCTGATGAAAGCCTAGAAGTATATCACAAGAAGGACCAAGTTACTCATGACCTTTTATTTGTCTTACTCAAGCATCTCCTCCTGACCAAAACTGACAATAAAAGATTCAGCCAGACTACAGGTTTGAGCAGCTGAGTTGTTTCTAGGATCTCCTGCAATCTCAAGCTTGGAACACACACTTGTCTTTTGACTAAGTGTCTTTTACAGTGCAGTAAAACAACAGGTTTTCACATGGCTATTCCTCATTTACCTTGCTCTGAAATCATTCACAAACCATGTGGGATCAGTCCAGGGAGAAGGGGAGGAGAGGGGAAGGGAAAGGGGAAGTCCACTGTCCTCTAAAATCAGGCTTCTTAGCCTAAAGCTCAACAGCAAATAGCAGTCCACTTCCCCACATTGCTAGACTCCGAGCATTTAAAGAACATCAGCTTACCTCATTATGAGCTCTAACATAGCCAAAGGAATTCACATAATCAAATATTCTCTTGAGTGATGAGAAATATGGAGCATAACTTCAGACTTCTGCTGTTCAACTCTCACTTCTATCATCAACCAGGGTAACAGTTCAATGCTGTTTTAGATGGAAGACTCATACTTTAAATAACTCAGCTCATTAAGGCTTGGATTCCCTACTACAATTAGCTAAATTCCAGTTTGGATCATGCTTCACCTTGGATCACTTAGGGATTCAGCCACTTAATGGTACTAACTCAGTTTGTCTACAGAGAAGCTGTTTTCTATAGCAACAATAAGCTGTGATTGCAACTGGATGTCGGGAGAGCACAAATCCCGCAGTTATCCTGCACCAACATCCTCTCCTTCCATCAGAACAGCAAGTTTTTAAACCAGACTCATGCAAGCTTGCATGACACACCTTGTGCAAAACTGTTGGCAGCCATCAGGACAGCCAGTTGCTTCCTGTATAGACACTGTTCCATCAGTTTTGGTTTTTTGCCTCACTAGAACAACATCCAGTGGTGAAAACTCACACAGCTGAAGCAACCACGCTGATATACCGCAGTCACTGGAGGTGCTCAAGAGCCACGGGTATGTGGCACTGGGGACGTGGTTAGTAAGTCCAGTGAGGGTGGGCTGGGTTGGGCTCAGCTATCTCAGTGGTCTTTTCCAGCCTTGGGTGCAACTTGTAAGAGGGAATGAAGCAGCAAACTGCCCAGCACTGAGCTGCATTCTTCCGACATGTGGTATCAATGAAGTGCTGTATTTCCCTATCTTCTCTGGAACTATTATTCATCTAACCTAACTGAAACAGTAAGCCTGAACCTAGATATAAATCAGGATCATAGTCACCCGTGGTTCTATATATATTCAGAAATACAGTCTAGAGGGTAATTCAGTGCATCTAGAAATTCAAGTAGTCTCTGAAGGTCTTTGTATTTTCCAATGTCTGTTGGCCGCAGAAGTATGTGAAGTGATGCACATGGCCCAACGATCAGCACTGACAATCAGCTGCAAGTTAATATCTGCGGGTTGTTTGGTTTGTTTGCTTGTCTGTTTTATTTCCTACAACCATTCAGTTTGGAGAAAAGATGAGCAACTGCCAATAGAAGTGATAAGTGCACATTCTGGGACACAGAAGCAGAATTTTGTGACAACTGTCAGCCCAGAATATGTTGATGATGAAGTTGTCCTAACAGTGCATGCCAGTGATTTGACAAACCCTGCTCGGTATGACACAGTTTGTCTTCAATTTTTGGTATCTTTGATTCCCAGTTGGCTCTTAAGCAAAAAAAAAAAAAAGCCACCCAAACAACCTTGTCCTCATCTCATCCTTCCCATCCAGCTGCTGCCTCACAGAAGGGGTAAAATAAAAACTCTCTTGGACTAGCAGAGAGATTTACAATGGAGTAACTTAAGTAAGGATGGGAGACTGAAGGTGTTGGGGAAGACATCCAGGCTTTAGCTACAGGGCATGCATGCAGAATCACAAAACAAAGGCCAGTCAGAGAAATCAGAGCTTCGTCAGAATTAATGGGGTTGTTTCTACATGCCCACCCTATCTGCCAGTGTAAAACCTTCCAGTGAAAAAAAAGAAAGCTACATATAGGTGGGGAGAATTGTTGGTGAAATTATTTGTGATATTTTTTGCTAATAATATGCTTAAAGTCCTGGAGCAAGACTTAAAGTTAAGCAACTCACTCTATGTAAGTAGACTTACAGAAGGGAACCATAAAGCTTATGGAAGGGAACTGTCAAGCTAATCCACAGCTAAAACAGAGTAGAGACGAATTGCAGGAGCTTGTTTACTTTGCACAAGTGTGAGCTTTAACCACTGCTGAGCTCCTAGTACAAAAGTCTGAACCAATGCAACAAACCAACCCGTCCATGTTGTACAGAAGAATGTACTGATACCACCAGAACACAAAATTCTATGGCTGAAAATACCCGCAAAAATCATCCAGCCCTTCTCCATTGCTCCAGGACATGCTCAGCTCTTTGTGCCCCAGATATTTCACTAACCTTTTCTGAATCCCACAGTGAAGGCTTCAAAGCCCCTCCAAATGACATATCCAGTCATCCAACCATTAAAAAGCTTTTCTGTTGTAGAACTTGCATCTTTGTCATTGCAATTGAAGTCCCTTATTTCTGCACAGAGAACAGATTGTTTGCTTCCACTTTCTAAAAGCCTTTTATATACTCAAAGCCTGCTATCATATTATATATGAGCACCTTCAAAGAGCCAACAGAGTCAATGATTTTATTGGAAGCATCAGATTTTATGACTCGCAGGAAGTGATCACCATAACTCACACTCACATCTCCTGCGTGTAGAGGAGATCCTCCTTGCATCTACAAAGATGCAAGAAGAAAAGAGGCAAAGAAGGGGTAAAATAAATCCCATCTTACATTTGGGATGCTTAATTCCAGCCTTGAAGGCTGATTTGCCCACTTAACAGCTGTGCTCTTCAGAAGCAGTTGTTCCACAGTTATTTAGAGAGAAAGACAGGTTTTGTACTTGGTTGTTAACACAAAGAACAGCATAAACACACAAATGAACTCAGCTTTGCAGTGTTGTAATGGCTGATGAGGGAAGCCAAGGATCCTTCCACACTGTCAGCCTTCATTTCCAGAGACATACCTTTGGGGGTGATGGTAATGCTGCTCTTGTCATCTCTGGACTCACACAAGTACTCTCCCTCATCCTCAGCCCGGATCCCTGTTATTGTCAGGGTTCTTCTGACCCCTTCCTCATCAACCTGGAAACCTTTGCTTGGTTTGATCTCACAGAATCACAGAATTGTAGGGGTTGGAAGGGACATCTAGAGATCATCGAGTCCAACCCCCCTCAACTGCATTCTTGCTCCACACCACCTTCCCTTTGGCATGGCTCACTTAACAGGTTAAAGTGACTGTGCCTCCAATCTCAGCATTAACAGCTTCGAGCTTCTTAGTGAACTTTACTGCGATTTCTAAAGACGCAGAAAAAAGAAAGGAACTATGAGAATGCAGAAGCTAAGAAACATGTTCTACAAAACCAAATAAAAAACCCCATGAACAGACAGACTCAGGGATCAGGGCAGGCTGAAAGAAACCCAAAAGACAGAAATCTGGAGATATTATCAGCATGGAATTATATTATCATATTTCTGCAATGTAAGAACAGTGCCTTAAAGAGGCTGAAAGACTACCTTCCAATGTCTTAGCAGAGCCAGGAAGAGCTGAGGCTCTGAACACATCCTACCAAATGCTTTAGGAAGAGATAAGATGTATTAATATGCTGAGCATGGCCTAACTAAGGCATACTTTCTATTCATTCTACTCCCGTTCTCTTGGCCTCCTCATCTTGTACAACGCTTTGCCACAGAACTGGGCAGTTCTGGGACACACAGCAGCAGAGGGGATTGTCTTAATCACCTTCCTCCCTATCTCTTTCTCTGCTCTTTAGAACGTCCCATGCCTGCTTTCAGCTACTGGTCACTGAAACAGATCAGGTGATTAGGCGTGCGAAGATGAACAAAATCACTCACCTCTTTCTGCACCTTCTCCTGGTTTATAAACACAGGTTTTGGCTCTGAGGGAAGAAAAGAAAAAGTATTGACTGAGGGACTGAAATGAAACCATCTTGCTGGTTTGTATGTACAAATTGGAACAGGTTTAGGTTACCACTTGTGCCCAAACTAATAGCCTTCATAGAGAATATCAGCTCTTCTGTTGAAACAAAGTGTCAAATCTAGGCAAGAAAGAACCCAGGAACTGAAGGAACCAAGAGGGTCCTTGAACACCAGTCCCATGGTTGCAAGTCACTATGCAAACATATTTAACCTAAAAGAACATCTGTCCTGCAGGCAACCAAAACCTGAGTTTCTTTTACTTAAGACCCACTGTGAAATACCAAAACACATAAACGTGTGATAGTCAAACCACTGGCTGCCTTTTCATGACCCAGAACAGTACTCCTGGCTTCCTGAACAGACTCCTCATGGCCTCTACCATTGCCACAACTGTGACTGTCAAAGGCACAAAGGAAATACGCTCACCAATGCAGTCCTTTGTTCTTTGTGTGTGATTTGCAGATATCTATTTTACTTTGAGCTCTGGGAATAGTCAGCTCTACCAGGTCTCTTACTGTGAGTAGCAGACTCACCTATCCAGATGCAGCCTCCAACATAAAGGCATAGTAAAAAGGCAGTGTACTACTAGGAGAAGTTCCTGCTTCTCCTGCCATGAAAGGCTGCACGTAGAACATGCACTCCAGCCTCACTGCACATACTTATCTTAGTCAAATGTTTAGGTGAACAAGAATTACAGTTTGGGATCTCAGGCACAGGAGAGATTTGAATAATATCTTAAATATTGCTTCCACTGTACATATATCAGTAATTATTATTCTACAGACAGACTGAAACAGGTCTTTGTGTCATACTGAAACCAAATACTTTCTACAAACCCAGGCAATCAAGTCTAGGGAAAAAACCTCAGCACAGACTACTGCACTGCATAATAGAAACTAGATTTTACTTTACTGTTCTCTGCTGTATTTCATACAACACCTGTCTTACCTGTGACATGAATCTTGAAAGTGAGTTTCTGGCCAGCAGCCTCGCAGCTGTACTCCCCTGCATCTTTCTTCTCCACCTGGCTCACCACCAGCCCATGCTGTTTGCTGCAGTAATAAAATGGTTACCCCAATGGAATCATAGAATGGTTTGGGTATAGAAGGAAGCTTTAAAGATCATCCAGTCCAACCTCTTGCCGTGGTCAGGGACATCATTCACTAAATGAGGCTGCCCAGGGTCCCCATCCAGCCTGGCCTTGGACACTCCAATGATGAGTCACCCACAACCTGCACTGGACAATCTGTTCCAGTGTATCACCACCCTCATCATAAAGAACTTTTCTCATGTCCAAACTGAGTCTACCCTCTTCACTTTTGAAACCATTGCCCCTTGTTATGTTGCTATAGACCCTGGTAAAAAGCCTTTTTACACTTTCTTATCAGACTCTCCTAATAAATAGAACGCCTGTCTTCCTCCATTTCTGGAAAGAAAAGCACCAGCTTGAAGGCTTTCTATTTTTAAGCATTTATTTTGTACCTGCTATAGAGAAGAAAACAAAAGACAATATGGGAAAACCTTTTTAGTTGCAGGTTTCTTTAATTTAATAGAAACCACCAATGCCGCCTTCTAGCATTGTGACCAAATGCTGTCTCTGAGACTATTTAGGAAGAAGCATTTGCAGGGGTGTGCTTGTGCCCTGAAGATATCTTTAATAACCTTTAATTTCCCCTGTAATTATTGACTTCTCATTTTGCTATCATTGCATCTACTTGAGATCCCCAGGGAAATTCTCAAATTATTTCCAGCCTGTCTTAAGCTGAGGCTACCCAAGTCCTAAGTGTTCATAGCTTCAGAAGGCAAACAGAAAAGCACACGAATTAAACAGAATTTAAGCACCGTCTACATCACTGAATGCTGGGGTTGAATGTGTCAAACCACTTAACTTTCCCCTCCTTCTTTGTTGGGGGGTTCAATACAGTCAAAACAATTTCTATCACCTGTGACATGAATCTTGAAGGTGAGTTTCTGGCCAGCAGCCTCGCAGCTGTACTCCCCTGCATCTTTCTTCTCTACCTGGATCACCACCAGCCGACACTGTTTGCCCTCTGACTCCACCTTGAACTTCTTGCTCGAGGTGATCAGTTTCCCCTCCTTGTACCACTTCACCTCCATCTTCTCCTGGGCCACCTCGCAGCTCAGCGTGGCATTTTGAGTCAGTACAGCCTTCACCTCCTTTTGTACCTTGTCCTTGTTTGTAAACACGTCTTCTTTCTCTGCAGGGACATCACAACAGACACACCGTTTTGCTGTAGTCTGCTGCAGGCCTTACTCCAGTTCCCCGTTTTCACTAAACTTGCCCTTCACAGGGAGCATCGTGATGCCTCATTAAGACAGGAAAACACTTTCCCCTCTATTTTGCCTTGGGAAATGATAGGCATATCATATCACATCTTATCACATCTTATCACATCTTATCACATCTTATCACATCTTATCACATCTTATCACATCTTATCACATCTTATCACATCTTATCACATCTTATCACATCTTATCACATCTTATCACATCTTATCACATCTTATCACATCTTATCACATCTTATCACATCTTATCACATCTTATCACATCTTATCACATCTTATCACATCTTATCACATCTTATCACATCTTATCACATCTTATCACATCTTATCACATCTTATCACATCTTATCACATCTTATCACATCTTATCACATCTTATCACATCTTATCACATCTTATCACATCTTATCACATCTTATCACATCTTATCACATCTTATCACATCTTATCACATCTTATCACATCTTATCACATCTTATCACATCTTATCACATCTTATCACATCTTATCACATCTTATCACATCTTATCACAAAGCTAAACATTTCGCAGTCTGATAGCAGATTTGGACATGAGATTTAGAACACCTGCATGCACTGCTGAACCTCCTCCCTTCTCTTTTTTTCTTCTGATGTCTCTCTACATTTCCAGAAAATCAGAAGGGAACGGCCCTCTAGAACAGGTTGCCCAAGGAGACTGTGGATGCTCCATCCCTGCAGGCATTCAAGGCCAGGCTGGATGTGGTTCTGGGCAGCCTGGGCTGCTGGTTGGCAACCCTGCACATAGGAAGAAGGGGGTTGGAACTGGATGAGCACTGTGGGCCTTTGCAACCCAGGCCATTTATGAGTCTGATTAGTGGCATTTTCCACCTCATTGTGTCATTCAAATTTTGTAACCAGATCTCATCAAACACCTCCCCTTTTCTCACTCCTTGCATGCCTGGTGTGCTCTTGCACTGTAACCCTGCAGACACCAGCTGACTACAAGAGCTGCACAAGTTACCCTCCTTGCCTATTGTTTGTTGCAGTAATTCATTCCTGGATGGAAAAGCACATGTAGAAAAGTGTTGCTATGACACTAGATGACAAAGAAAGTCCTATAGCCAAAATGTTTTGCACCAGAGAGGCTGTAAGTTGATCCTCCAAATGCAAGACACACAAAATGAAGTGTTCCTTTATCTCTGGGATTCCAAGCATTTTCTCACCTCTGACTTTCACTTGGAATGTTGCTTTGTCATCTTTTGTTTCACAGCTGTAGCTCCCTTGGTCTTTCAGGGTCACATTTTTGACCATGAGCTTGCGGTGCGTCCCCTGGGAGATGATGGTTGTCCTCTGGTCCTGCTTCACCTCTATTTGATCTTTCTTCCATACGACAGCTCCGCTTGCAGCTGACACCTCACACACCAGCTCCAGGTCTTCAGAAGGACTGACTGATATTTCTGGAGTCGTTTTGGACTTGCTGACAAAATTAATGGCTTCATCTGAAGAAAAAAAGAGAAAGTGGTTTACATCCTGACTCAGGCTTATTCTGCACAGCATTAAGATACAGTTAGAACTGATTGTAATGTCTCTGCTCATTACATCTGGGGGATCAAGTTTCACCTCTGGAGGTACTCACATACAAACGTGTGCTTGATTCTCCTGTGTAAGGAAAGAGTAAGTTCTATGCAGACAGTTCTTATTTCTTCTAATCAATTCTGTATTCTGCACATGTTCTTCTGAAGCTAAAATGAAGGCAGCTAAGTAACCTGTTTGCAATACATGAACAAACCAATTCAACACCTTGTCTCTAAGCTAACAAGCAACGTTTGATGAGCACATCAGTATTTCATGCCCTTCATTCCATCCAGACTGTATTGGCAATAACTATGCTGGTATTAACAAGGATAGCAATTACAAGCAAAATGGTAGAAATACAGAAGATATAAGGAAAAGGGAACTCACCAGAGCTGAGGCGATCCTCCCTGGTGAGCGATCTCCAAGAGATGCTGCCTCAGTGAGGGTCAGCCCTTAAATGAGGTCTCAGAGGAGGTGGAGTCGAACTCCACCCCTCCAGGGAGCACAGCTACATAACTTTCACCTGTGCTCCCACAGCTGACCCCACACTTGCCTCAGCTGATCAATCAGTGGTTAACATTGTGATCTCCCATACACTCCACCCCTTCACAACGTGAACCAATGATTAGGTGAGTTCCCCTTATTACAGAGACCCAATCACGACGCTGATAAAATCTCCCGTCACATTAGATGTTGATATTATTCAAATGATGATGATTGGATGGGTGTTTATGATCTTCCATGGGCCAGTGCTTGATAGATGTTACCGGAGACAAATCATCTTGAAGTGCAGGTCCGTCTGCGTTTCATCAGTCCAGAGTAATGGTCCTAGAGGCTTAGAATCAATCTTAAGGGGAGTAATATAGATGTTTCAAGGGTACTAGGAGGGGAAGATCCGCCCTCCAGGGCAAGATACAGGCCGTATTCTTATCTTGGGTCAATACTTCTGCTTGTACTGGATTATGTCCCGGCCTCCGATACCATACCCTCTGGCCAGATATCTGTGGCTGTATAACTATATCTGGCACCAGAGGAGGAGTCTTGATCTGCCATAGGGACATAATAGGTGTTCCTTTAGCAATAAAGGCCGGAGTATTGACCACGATGTCAGTAGGCCATGTACCTATCACCGAGGGGGTGACTGAACCTCCCACCTCCAATAATCTCCCCCAAGGTGCAAGTAGGCCACACCATTTGGGTCCTACCTGCACCTTCCAAGGCCAATTTATCTTATGGATTCCCGGTTCTAAATTCTCAGGGGCAGGGAGCAGAAGATTATTTTCAGTACCAACCTGCGGTTTTACCTTATTATCGGTGCCTGTAATTTGGATCCTAAGAGGGGAGGCCCATATAGTTTGTAACATTTTCAGGGCACTGGGTCTGCCATCCCGAGGTCTTTCATTCAGGTCCCGCACGGTTTCATATAATCTTTTTGTCCACCCCTGCAGGGACTGAGAGTCTGTTTTCAGGGCAGCCTTAAGGATACCATTATAACGTTCAATAAGGCCTGCCCCTGTTGGGTTATATGGCAGGTGGAATCGCCATTCAATGTTGTTTTCTTCTGCCCAGCGCTGTATCATCGCTCCAGTGAAGTGAGTCCCTTGGTCACTCTCGATAACTTGAGGTGTCCCGTATGCAGACATCAGTTTAGTAAGTGCCTTAATTGTGTATGCTTGATTTGCCTTTGGTACAGGATAGGCTTGCAGCAGTCCACTTACAGTGTCAACGCAGGTCAGGGCATATCTCACCCCCTCAGACCGAGGGAGGGGCCCAATGTAGTCGACCTGCCATCTCTGAAGAGGACTATATCCTCTAGCAATGTGGGATGTTGTTTCAGGCAACGGTCTCGGTCTCATCTTTGAGCAAGCATCGCAATCCTGACATGCTTGAACGATATCAGATAGTTGTACAGGCAGCCCCCATGCTTTAGCAGCTGCCCACATTATCTTCTGTCCAGCATGCCGTAGCGTCTGATGTAACCAACGGGCAATATTTTCAGATTGTGAATTCTCAATCCATCGGATTCGGGCCAGTGTGTCAGCTTCATCATTTCCTGGTGACTGCAAGGGTTGATGACCAGAGACATGGTAGACACATACTGTCCTGTGTTTGACCGTATTCCAAATGTCTACCCACATGTCTTTACCCCAAATCGGTCGGGCGTGGATAGTCCATTCCTGGGTAGCCCATTGCGTAATCCACAGAGTGAGCCCCCGGTACACAGCCCAACTATCTGTACAGATGTTCAGGACGCCGTCACCAGGTTCTTTAGTTATAACCATCCACACGGCTCGCAATTCTGCCCATTGGCTGCTTTGACCATCCCCCTCATCAAACCAGATGGTCTCAGTAGAGGGATGGTATGCTATTGCTCGCCACTTGCTCGGGTTGCCTCTGCTGGACCCATCCGTATACCAGGCATCTTCAGGAATAGGATATCTTCCTTCCTGAACGGGACTCTTCTCTGGTGGAGCAACCATCGGTTCTTTTGATGTATCACTGTGATACGTCACTGGGCCTAGGATCTTCTGTAGTTCTTCTTTAAGTGGAGATGAAGACAGACTGCTTCTCTGGCTTAGATAGGCGACCCATCGTGCCACCGTTTGTGCTTGGGCCACCCCCGTCTTAGGAAGGTGAGTCAAATCTCTCACCCACCCCTGGATTGGTAATGAAGTCTTAACTATGACCTCTGCTGTTTGCGTTATCGGCTCTACTGCTTGTAATGCCGAATAGGCAGCCAATAACTGTTTCTCAATCATGCTATATCGTTCTTCTGCTCCGTGCCAAACCTGAGACCAGAATCCAATGGGGGTTCGAACAGAACTCTGGCGTTGCCACAGGCCCCAGCCAAAACCATCTTGAGTAACATGAACATCTAGTTCAGCTGGGAGGGTCGGATCAAATATACCCAACGCCTGAGCTTGTTTAACTGCCAGTTTTGCCTGTTGGAAAGCATCCTGTTCTATCTTTCCCCAATTCCATGATTGACCCTTCTTTGTAAGCTTGTATAATGGCCTTAATAGCTGAGCTAAATGAGGTATAAAGGAGCGCCAATACCCCAATATACCCAAACATTCTTGCAATTGTTTTGATGTTGTAGGGACTGGAAACGCTTGGACTTTATCTACTACCGCACTGGGTAGTACTTTGGTTTTCCCGGACCAAATTACTCCCAGGAATTTTACAGATAACCCCGGACCTTGCACCTTCTGTGGGTTTATAGCCCACCCTCTTTTCTGCAGGTAAGCTATCAACAAATCTGCTGCTTGTCTCACCGCCTCTAACGAATCGGATGTTAACAGGAGGTCATCAATATAATGATATAAATTGACATTATTTGGCTTTTCCCACTTAGCCAGATCACGTGCCACTAAATTATGACAAAAAGTGGGCGAATGTACGTACCCTTGGGGTAGGACCTGGAAAGTCCATTGCCTCCCTTCCCATGTAAATGCAAACTGATCTTGCGATTCTTCACTGATTGGAATACTGAAGAATGCATTCGCCAAATCCAAGACACAGTGATATGTTTTGATTTCCCTGCTTAGTGTGTCCATTAGGGAGGCAATATTGGGTACAGCCGCATGAACAGGTGGCGTGACCTTATTTAATTCCCTATAGTCTACTGTCATCCTCCATGTTCCATCCGGTTTTCGCACTGGCCATATTGGGGAGTTATATGGGCTATGTGCAGGCCTTATAATACCCACTCTTTCTAATTCCTGCACCGTCTTTGTTATTTCATCCTGCCCACCCGGGAGTCTGTACTGTTTCACATTAGTAATCCGGCGTGGCTTCGGCAAACAAATAGGCTCATGTTTTGCATGGCCTCTCAATATTGTCTGGATTGCCCGGATACTAATGCATCTCTGCCGCAATCGGAACTCTCCCACTGTTGTATGGAGAGCCAGACCCCACAGGATATCAATTCCTAATATATACTCTGGAATTGGGGCAATGGATACCTTGTACTCCCGTGGTGGAAGACGCCCGACCCCCAGTTTTACCCAGGTTTGGGTGACCGGAATGGTTTGTCCCCCAAAACCTCCAATCATCACTCTATTACCTTTAAATTTAGTTGGGTCTCCATATATTATAGATGTCTCTGCCCCGGTATCAACTAGGGCCATAACCTTCTGTATATTCTTTCGGGACCAGTATATCGTCAGTTCCACATAGGGCCTCCGGTCCCGTCTAGAGGCCCTAGGAGGACTGACATCCCTCGTCAAGCCATGAACTGAGCCAGATTCAAGTCTTTTACCTCCGATACCTCCGGTGTCATAACCCGAGGCACCTGAGGTGGCTTCTTTTTCCTATTTGGAACTATAAAATCTTCTAAATTCCATGTTGTTGTTGGTCGCCGCTCTATAAATCTTATCCCTGGCCTTTTGGGTTTATTCTGAAATTTTTGTTCATCCTTCAGTTGCTTCCACAACTGAAGGAGAACCTGATTGGGCTGCCCATCAATTTTTGAAAACTGAACGCCTGCCCGGAGCAGATCATTAAACATTTGTTTCCGGGATACCCTAACAGGTCCTGCCCGAGAAGTTCGCGGGGCCGATCTTCTGGCTCGCACTATTGGAAAAGCCTCGGCATCCTCAATCACCCTGATATTGCGCTTAGCTCGTAAACGCTCAGTTTCTCCGAGGTCTGCTACCAATTGGGCGGCTTGTTGGACTACTGCCTCTGCGGATACTACTGGATTAAGTATGGAAACCAAGGTTCCATACATATGAGAGGGTGCTTACTGTAAAATTAGGTCCCTCATTCCCGCAGAAAATTTAACCATATCAGGGCTATCGAATGTGTCTTCGTAGATAGCCTCTCTCATACCTAATTCGCGTATATAATTTTGAAGGTCTTCCATAGAAGACCACATCCCTGTGTTTACTGGCATGTCAGTTTTATTTGTCCACACCATGCGGCAAGCAGCCATTATCCATTCTACAATTGAATGGTTTTCTTCAGGGAACTGAGTCCCAGCATACAGTCTCTGCCGAAGGGCAGGATGTACTGTTATTGTGGCCAACTTAGATACTTCGGGGCCACTAACCAGTACACTATCTGCCCCTGAATCCCATAACCGCAATAACCAAGCCGGAACACTTTCCCTTGGCCTTTGCCTAAATCGTTGCACTAGGTCCATGAGTTCAGTAGGTGTATATGGACGGGCTGTTACATGTAAAACAGACTCGGCAGGGGGCCATTGATCAGGAGGCACTCCTGCTGGTCGATCTTGAATTTTCTTTGTTTTTTGAGTTATTACTGGACGGACTTCTAGTGAGTCCGTCTCAGATGGTTTTTCTAGATCAGATTTAGTGATCTTATTTTGATTCATTTCTTCAGGATCTTGATCGTCATTAAATGAAATGTATCTAATTTGAGGGTTGGAGGAAGAAAATGACGGTTTTTTTCCTGTCAATAGATTGATCTCACCCTCCAATTTTTCAATACGGGCCTTTAACAATTCATTTTCATGTGCAATGTTGTTTGATTTTATCTCTGCCCGATTTAAAGCATTTAATAATGGCCAGGCTGCCATAGATGCAGCCATTCGCTTTTCTTTTGTAATTAAGATATCTTTTTGTAGTCCTAGAAAGTAATCAGTTAGACAATAGGCGTCCATGTTATTTGGTACTCTTAAAGGGCCCCATTGTTCAATAATTGTTGCTAATTGGTAATATGGGGACGCCTCAAAACCTGGAATTTGTCCAGGAAGGCATGTCCCTAAGGGGGTGGTCTTCTCCCCCTTGTACCAATTAAAGATTTTCCACACAAAGGACATTTTTTTTTTTTCCTTATATTTCTAGATGCCAAGTCAGTGGCTCCTGCCTGGCTTGCCAAATGTATTGGCAATAACTATGCTGGTATTAACAAGGATAGCAATTACAAGTAAAATGGTAGAAATACAGAAGATATAAGGAAAAGGGAACTCACCAGAGCTGAGGTGATCCTCCCTGGTGAGCAATCTCCAAGAGATGCTGCCTCAGTGAGGGTCAGCCCTTAAATGAGGTCTCAGAGGAGGTGGAGTCGAACTCCACCCCTCCAGGGAGCACAGCTACATAACTTTCACCTGTGCTCCCACAGCTGACCCCACACTTGCCTCAGCTGATCAATCAGTGGTTCACATTGTGATCTCCCATACACAGACAGAACCTGCCTGAGGAGCAAGCTGATGGCTGTCAGCTACAGGCAGACCTAGCTTTGTACTGCATTTCTTAGAGCAACAACTGTTGCTTTCAGTCACTGAATATACCAAGGCCAATTACTATGCCAGGAACATTTATGGCATCAGTGAACAAAAAATGCGTTAAAAATTGTAATAGACAGGAGCCATTTATTCTTTTATAACTAGGTGACCAAAGAACAACAGTCCTTCTAGAGTCAAGCTGTGAAGAACTAATAGCACCAACCAATATCACATAGATAGATTACTTCCCTGCCCTAAGACCATCTTGCGACCATTTGGTGCTCCTAATTAAGCCCTCTTGATGGCATTTTGTCTGAGCCATGCGACATTTTGTGATAGGAGTTACTGCTAGTGTTCCCTTAACCCTACACCAAAGTAGGAGGTATCCATTCTCAGGGAATCATGCAGGCTTCCTCTGGATTTGATGCTCAGAGACAGCCCCAGAACATTTTAAATCTTAGCTTAGCTCTCATCCAATAATGTTCATCAAACAGTGCAACTTGTCCTTTGGGGATGCCTTTGTTCTGCATCAACCAGTTCCAACGGAGTCTTCTTGGCTTGTTTTAGATCAGTTTTTCAACAGATAAAGCCAGGGTCTTTGAATTACAAAGTGAAATTGCAGAATGCATGATTCTCAACCAAACAGAACAGCAGGTGGGATGCAGGGTGAATACCTGAACCAACACCACCTGCAAGCAATCCTTCAATATCTTAGGAATCTCTAGCCACCCCAAATCCAGTGTTGTGCTTGATCTATCATCTCTGCTGAGTTTTTAGCTAAGCTGATGGTGAGCATCACGGTGGTGATGGGTGAGCAGTCAGACTAGAGGGTCTTAATCAACCGTAAGGATCCTGTGATCAGAGGAACGTGAATGTGCTGTTAAAGGTCACAAGCGCTGCACTGCAGCGTGAGCATACACAGCGAAAGGCTTTCAGTAGAGCTTCAGTTCATAAATGAGGACTGGGTTATGGAAAATAGGCTCAAGATATAAAACAGAAAACAGATCTTAACGCCAGGTTCTGTGAATGCAACCAGCTGAATTTCACAGATATTGAATTTCAATGACAATTTCTTGTGTTATTTTACCCTCCAGCTCCACCCTGAACAGGAACATGTCAGTGACAAGCATTACTCCTCCAGGCTTGACCTAACAGTGCTTTACTTGCACTATGAGCTAATGGCTGTGCTTACAGCACCTCAGGGAGACACCTCAGAGATCACAATGTCCTTCGGGTACAGCAGGAGACACTCAACTCTCCAAATGTGGAGTTTAATTTGTCCAAAGAGGAGACAGGATTCCCATGCTAATAACTTAGGACCATTTCAGTCATAGGTTTAAAGATGATGTAAGTGCTGAGGCAATACATGAACTAGATGAATGGAGCCCAGATGTCAGGGCTCAAGTCGTGACTCCAGCCCCAGCTGGAGCTAAGGCTGTCTTGATTTCATCACAACACAGTTACATTATTTGCTCATACTGTGGATTTGCATAGGGACAACAGGAAGGTCAGAATTGCTTCAATAGAGCTATGCAATCTTTGTCCTAAATACTGGAAACCCACAGCGTTGGACAAATAAAATGAATTAAGTCTGAAGTGCTTTACATGGATTGTGATCCTATGTTTGCCTCACAAACTTACCTGAGACTTTCCAATCAAAAATCAGAGTGTCATCTCCAATTGTGTAGATGTATGTTCCCTCGTCTTCTTTCGTTACAGCTGAAGCCACAAGCTTATGCAGTTTCCCTTTATCTTCCATTGTGAATTTCTTACTGGTCTTGATTTCTTTGCCATTTTTGTACCACTTCACCATGACATTGGCTTCAGAGGTCTCAGAAACAAATTCAGCTTGTTTTCCAGCAACGGCCCTGATTACTCCTCCACTTGTCTCTTTGATTACGAAGTTTGCCAGTGCTGAAACAAAATATGAAGACACAAAATACATATGATGGTAAAGAACTGCAGGGACATTGGTGACCATGAGGCATTCATTTATCATAAGATCAAACGTGCACGTTTAATCCTAGTTCTAATTGCTAGATTCTAATTCAGAAGCTGGCAAATTGGCAGCTTTTATAAACCACGTACCAGATTACCTTATCTCCACAAGTTGAAGGACATACACTGTACAGGGGACAGAGCCAAAGGAAGAAGCCCAAGGCTTCAAGAAAATGTCTAAAATAGGAAAACTGAGGAAAGAATTGGAACAAGCAAACTAGAAGGAAATCAATGGAGGGGGTATCTATTACTGCACTGTAACCCCCTGGCAAACAAATCAAGCCTAAAAGATAGAGATATCACTTAGGACTGAAAAGAAAAAAGAAAAAAAAAGAATTCCTTTATGGAAATTAATTGGAGTGCAAAAGTTAGATGATAAAACTGGCCCTTATTAACACACAGTGGAATAATTGACTTCAAAGATTCAAAATCTCACCACTGTCTTAGCCAAAAGTTCAAGCCTAAGTCCACGGTCCTATTTTACTGAAGGTAATTGAGCTTGTTTTCCAACTTCTTGTTAACATATCATTTCAAAACAGCGCACACAACTGAGTTGGGTCTGTTGAGACAGCGCAGTCAGAACTGCTAAAATCAAAGTCTGGATTATGCATGCATTTGTTCTGCAGTTCCAAGAACACGCATGTATAATACAAATTCAACAACGTTCTACAGAATGCCTGTATTTAGGAGCTCGAGAGCCAGCTGATGGACACTGGGATGACTGAGATCCTGTCAATACATTTAACTCCATCCTATCATACAGTCAAATTTCATTCATTTTTTCAGGAACTGTCTCTTATCATTGTAGTCCTGTCACCACTGCTGGATGTGAGCCCAACCACACAAAAGCAGCTGCTGGTTTTCACTGCAGATACTGCAGTAAGGAGAAACAGCCCCCAGACTGGACCAGCTGAGCGTGGCCCTACCAGGATTTGCTCCAAAGGTCTTATTACCAGTAGTGCTTCCCGATGAAATACATGGGGGTCCTCCTTTGATTCCAACCCCAACCCACCCCACCATGCCCCCTGATAACATCCATCAGGGCCACATCTCGACAGCTCCTGAACACCTCCAGGGATCCCACCACCTACCTGGGCAGCCTGTGCCAGTTAATTCTATGGGCAGACCTGCCAGTATGAAATATTATGCTAACATGACAAAGAGAGAGAAGAAAAGCAAAATTAAGACTAGCTGACAAGCCTTGGCAGGAAGTTCTGCTCTCCATCAATTTAGTCCCTGTGACTCTTCACAGGTGTTTTCTACATTTGGGATCACTGCTACAAAAAGAGATGTTGACATCATCTCTTGTGGCCACCCTGACAGAAGAGCAGGAAGGCTGGGATGCTCTTTTTCCTGTCTTTCCCTTGATTTCCTCTATATCTTAGGGACGAATCACAGGACAGAACACAGAAATCAAATGGCTCTACAAAGGAGATTGGCCAGTTCAAGTCAAAACAGCCACTGAAAACACCCCAGATGCTGTCTGACAACAGCTGGACTGTCGGGGAGTCAGGTGAATGCAGTCTGCTGGCCCTGGGCAGGAAGAGGACAGCCCAGACTGTCACATACCTTTCAGTGAAAGCTGATAGAGCATTTTATCCCCCTCACAGATGCACTGACAACTTCCAGCATCATCCATTGAGTCGTTGTGAATTTTCAGGGTGTGTTTCTTCCCCACAATTTGCAGTTCATAATTTTCACTGGCCTTGAGCTCCTTCCCATCCTTCATCCACTCCACAGTAGCGCCTGTGTCTGAAAGCTCAGCCTGCAGTTTGGCTTCCTCACGCAGCGAAGCGCAGATCTTTTCTACATCTTTGCTCTTCTTGGTAAATCTCACTGCAGCACCTGTCAGGAGCAAAGGCCTCGTTATTTCAATTTATATCAGGCTAACGTGGTCAATGTTTGCTGCAACATCTCTGAAAAAGTATCACCTTCTGTTCCTGCACTCATCATTGTGTCAGTGCTGAGCAATTCACGATATTTCATTTGGTCTTCTTGCTGGATTTACTAAGTAAAAATCAACCAAACATCTCCTTCTACTGATTAATAATGCTCTAAACATGCTTCTGCAGAGGTTTCCACCCAATGACAAACAGGTCCTCCCATCATGAATGTTTATTTGTTCTACTTTGTCATGCAAAGCTGATTGATAGAGATATTATTGGAATGATTGCTCCCCTACTTCTAAACTATTCCAGTGCAATCAGAAAGGCTGTCTGAACCTGCAGCTGAAAGTACTGCTCTATGGTCATGCAGTGGTAAACCTGGTGACTGAATGCACTGGCCAATAGCTGTGAACTGCAGACATTCATCAGCTGGCATGCTTGCACGTTGTTGTAAGGTCAATAGTAAACATGGCATCCCCTCCAGGTACAGCTTCACCAGTTGTTAGGGGGGATTTCACAGCCAGGACTGGGTCTGAGGAAGAACATGTATGTCTTAATGCTCTTTAGATGTAAGTCTGGTATCTCATTTAGAGATGGAAGATTAAATCATAGGCACATTTCTACTTCTCCCTTTGCATGAGTGCTAGAAGAAGCACTTCTGTGCTTAAGATCTGTTACAGAAAGTTCTGCCTCTTGCACATGTGAGATATCAAAAGATAAGGATATTCATGTCTCTGTCACAGAAACAACTCGTATCACTTTAGTGGTAGCTGGAGGTTGATAGGAGATAGGAGAACTAGGAATAAAGGAAAGCCTTTGGTGTGTTAATGCACTGCTAACCTTAAAGTCAAAGGAAGCATCTTTAGGGAACCAACACAGCTGCTCAGCACACACTGACCCATTTCCATTGGGGTTTTTGTGCTTACCAAGGTGCACGCTCCCTGGGAATTCCAGAGACGGGCTCTGTCCATGCGCATTGACTGCAGACACTCGGAACTGATCATCAGCCTCTTCAGACAGATTGCTCACCGTGAACTCTGGGACGGGGACATGAGACTCGTGGCACCTCACCCAGGTGAAGCCAGTTAGTTTCTTGCATTCCACAATGTAGCCATCGACTGGAATGGGGCGGTGCATCTTCGGAGGGGACCATGCCAGCGTCACTGAGGTTTCTGTTTTATTTTTCACCACGGGGTCAGTTGGGGGCTGGGTGGGAGGTTTTCTGGGAGCTGAACAGAAATAAATTTCAGAAATATTAGCATAAGGTCATGTAGGCTGGAAAAGACCTTCAAAAGACCTTCAAAATCAGCAGACTCAACTTGCAGCATGACCTACTGAGTCCCACCATTAACTACTGTGGTACCTGAGGACATACATGACAAGCTTATTCCTGCAGGTATTTACATAGTGAATATATTCACCCTCTGGTTGCTTTGGAACATTTTAGAGGTTAAAATCCCATCAGACTTTTTCACTGTGTGCAGCCACTGATACAGGCAGGAGGCTGGGAATTACCTGATGGGCTCTAGTTACAGACTACTGACACAGTAAAGGATTGATTTCATTTAATTTTGGCCATCAGAAAGTTTGGTGTCTGGTTTCAGTCACCCATCTGGACTCCAATTATAATCATATGGAGAACAGCACATTCAGGAGAACTCATCTCAATAAACCTGAATGAAATCACAGAATCATAGGATCATGGGAGGGCTTGGGTTGGAAGAAACCTTCAAGATCATTAAGTGCTAGATGCCAAAGGTCCCACTAACACAGTATTAAGCCAAAAGCTAGATGCTGGAATCAGATCTCCTGACCTTACCATCAGAAACTGAGATGTCATATTTTGCTCAGAGGTGCCTGCTTGTAGGAGGGACAGCTTCCGAGCTTTTTCTGCTCCAGGAACCAGCTCGAGCTTCAGAATTTAAACAGCAGTCAGAAATTAAACTGAGCTTTGTCACCTCCATCAAATAGAAGGAGTGGTTGGGTGGTACAGCTTTCCAAATCGCTTAGAAACTGTCACAACAATCAGATGCCTACCTTTTCTTTTTTAACTTGTTAATACATAGAGCTTAATAGCATCAGAATGCCCCAAGCACTTCAGACAACAGGACAGCTGTAAACCCTTCTTTAAGGATTCCTTTGTTTAACCACTGAGTAACTGTAATTCAGTGGTGCTGGTAGGAGAAGGGAAGTCCTAATCTTCCCAGATGGTGAACAGAGTTGATGTTCACATGCAGACTGGTGCTGCAGCAGAGCCAGAAACCACTCATTTGGGAAACACAGCACCAAGAAAATAATGGGAATAGCTTCATAAAATCAGGAGCTTCACTCAAATTTCATGTCAGATCTATAATTCTTCCTATTTTCAGGAAGAAATGATTTCCCTTTTTCTTGTAGTTTTATTTTCTTTTCCTTTCCAGCAAGCAGCTTTGTAGCTTACAAATTGTTTTCTAATCACCTCCTGGTGTGGACAAATCACACAGGTCTGACTCCATGTTTTACATAGTTAGCATTTTATATTTGTTCCAGTATGGAACTGTACAGTCATAGAATGGCCTGGGTTGAAAAGGATCCCAAAAATCATCCAGTTCCAACCCCCTGCTATGTGCAGGGACGCCATCCACCAGACCAGGCTGCCCAGAGCCACATCCAGCCTGGCCTTGAATGCCTGCAGGGATGGGGCATCCTCAGCCTCCTTGGGCAACCTGTTCCAGTGCGTCACCACCCTCTGAGTGAAAAACATCTTCCTAAGATCCAACCTGATCCACAACCCCTACACACCCTCAGAGCCCCCTAGAGCCCCTAGTCCTCCTATTGCCCACCACAGCCCCATATGCCCACTAGAGTCCCCCTCAACTCTCTTTACAGGCCCTGCACAGCTCTATATAACAGTCTTATAGAACTACCTCTAGTAGAAGCAATCTCCACACAGAGATCCTTTCCCAGCACACTGCGCCACGGGGGGAGCAAAACGGGGGGGGGGGCACATACACACACAGCGCCGGGGGGGCCCGTAACCGACCCCCACCCATCCTTTAAAGGGGTGGGGGGTCCGTTTTAATGGGGGGGGGGGCGAGATCACCTTCACCCCCCACCCCCCCATCCCCACCCCATCCTTTAAAAGGGGGGTGTCCATTTTGGTGTTGGGGGGCAGTGACAATCCGCCCCCCCACCCCATCGTTTAAAGGAGGGGGGGTCCGAGACCACCCCCCCCACCCCATCTTTTAAGGGGGGGGGTCAGGGGCTCATGGGGGGCAGCACATCGTGCACAACATTGTGGGGGGGGGGGGCTTTAAAAGGGGGGGGTTACAAAAAGCATAGCTCTCAACTATAGATGGGATTGGGGGGGGCTCAATCGATGGGGGGGGGCCCTTCATGCAGGGGGGGCACAGCGTAAGTCAGCGGCTTTGAGGGGGGGTGTTGGGGCTGTTTGGCCTTTGGGGGGGTTATTGTGTGCCCCACCCCCACCACCCCCACACACAATGGGGTGTTAATGTGGGGGGGGGGGGGCTTAGATTAGTTGCGTTCCCTATAGCACTGCCCCCCCCCATCATTAACCCCCCCGCTTTATCCTTACAGCTGAGCCCCCCCCCGACAGCGCCCCATTCATCTTGATGGGGGGGGGGGTTTGTCACACGACCCCAGCGCGGCTTACGGCACATCGTCGACCCCACCCCACCCCCCATAACCCCACCCGGGGGGGGAGGGGGCGATGTGGTGAGTGGGGGGGGGGTTCCGGAGGTGGGGGTGAGCAAAGCGCAATATGGGGGGGGGGGTCCTATAACTGGAGGGCAGCGGCTGCACAAAGAGCCCGCGGGGGTCGGAGAGCAGCACTTTGGCTGGGGGGGGTCCACGGGGTCCGGGGGTAATGCTGCCCCACCCCCTCCCCCACCCCCCACTGCCGACCCCCCCCCCGCGTTGCCCCCCCGCCCCAACGTCAGCTCCTGCGGCAGCTCCTCGTCGCTCTCCTCCTCCTCTTCCTCGTCTGGGGGGTCAATATGTGGGGGGGGGGGTCCCATCGGGCAGCGGCAGCTCCGCCGGCTCCGATTGGCTGAGCCGCAGTGCACGGGAGCGGCTGTTGTGTGCCGGTCGGTGGAGGGGCGGCTCTTCATGGAGCTGCCCCGCAGCCAACAACAGCCTGAATGAGATCCTGGAGTCCCAGACGCTGGAGGATGAGCTGGGAAAGAGCAGAGGCTCCCCACAGAAGGGCAAATCACGTCTGATAACGTGAGTGTGGAGCACAGCCAGCCCCTTCCTCACATGTGTGGGGCTTCCATGTTCCTCTGTGCCCATTGCAGTGTGCCACCCCAATCCTGCTGCCCAGCCAGGAGTGGATGGGATGAGCAGGTTGGGATGCACAGAGCAGTGCTCAGACATTGCTGGGACATTTGTGCACTGCTGTTGAGCTTCCCTTTGTGCAGCAGGGGAGAGGATGGAGGTTTACAGGTGGATGGTTGTTATTTCTATGGCATTGCACAGGTGGTAGAACCTTGTCCATTCCCAAAGTTATTGCAGGGCATGCGGGAATTTGTGCAGTTGTAGTTCCTGAATTGTGCTATTTAAAACCCTCCTGTAAATGGGGATGTTTTGTAATGCCTGCTGGGGCTGCAGGCAGCATTGCCTTCCTCCTTAGGGGGCAGGTTTAATCACAAACCTCCCTATTTCCTATCACAAACGTCCTACAAACCATGTCTGGGCATTGCTGTCTCAGCCTGGATCTCAGCTCCTGAGACTGTCAGATGTGAAGCAGCAGCAGCTGGGACAGGGCTGGCTCTGTGTGCCCTCTGTGGGTCTGTGGGCACAGAGTGGGGCAGAGGGATGACTGTGAGAGGGAGGAATTGCCCAGCCACTAGAAAGAGGAAATCAGCTGAAAAGGGGAGATTTGAGAAGCACTGAGGCTGTGGCTGCTTTGACAGTAAGAAGAAACCAAGCTGTCACTGTGCAGATGGGAACTCCAGTAGGAGAGCTGTGGTGGCTTTACAGATGGCAGACAGCAGCTGGAGTGTAGAGCCAAGGGTAGGGGGGGGATCTTCCTCTTAGCAATGCCATGCAAAGAATGATGCAGACTCCTGCAGGGTCGGCTTTGCTGTGTGACCCTGGGTGGAAGCAGCTGGAAGGTCTCAGCCCTTCTGTGTTATCCCAGGAGCTGGGGCAGTGCTCGGTCTCATCCCACCTCTGCTAATAGCAAATGCAGAATCCCTTATCTGAGTGCCCTTTTCTCTCATGTAGAGTCACCGACCCTGGGAAGTTCACAAAAAGTTTGGGTGTTGTGTTGAGGGATGTGATTTAACTGGGAAGTATTGGTGATGGTTGGACTGGATGATCATAAGATCATCCAGATCATAAGATCTGAGATCATAAGATCATAAGATCATCCAGGTCTTTTCCAACCTTGAAAATTCTATGGAGTTGTAGCAGATTGTGGGGGTGTAGGTGTGGTATATATATGTACACAGATGGGAATATCCGTATGGAAAAGATAGATCCATGTGTGTTCTGGGCTGCACTGAAAAAGGGGTGGCCAGCAGGAGAGGGAGTTGATTGTCCCCTCCTGCTCAGCTCTTGTGAGGCCATATTTGCAGCACTATGTCCAGGCCTGGGAAGGATGTGGAGCTGTTGGGGGGGGTCCAGAGGAGGGCCACTGTGATGATCAGAGGGCTGGAGCAGCTCTCCTATGAGGAAAGGTGGAGGGATCTGGGCTTGTTTAGCCTGGAGAATGGAAGGCTGTGGGGAGACCTCATTGTGGCCTTTGAGTACTTGAAGGGAGCGTATAAACAGGAGGGGGAATGGCTGTTTATGAGGGTGGATAATGATAGGACAAGGGGGAATGGTTTTAAACTGAGACAGGGGAGGTTTAGGTTGGATCTTAGGTAGATGTTTTTTGCTCAGAGGGTGGTGACGCACTGGAACAGGTTGCCCAAGGAGGTTGTGGATGCCCCATTCAAGGCCTGCAGGCATTCAAGGCCAGGTTGGATGGGCTCTGTCCGTGAGCATTGACTGCAGACACTTGGAACTGATCATCACCCTCTGCAGACAGATTTACAGCCCCTGCGCAGCTCTATATAACAGTCTTATAGAACTACCTCTAGTAGAAGCAATCTCCACACAGAGATCTTTTCCCAGCGCCCCTTTGTGACGTCATAATGCCCCTTTGTGACATCATAACACCCCTTTGTGACATCATAATGCACCTTTCTGATGTCATAATGCCCCTTTCTGACATCATAATGACCCATTGTGATGTCTTAATGCCCCTTTGTGACGTCATAATGCCCTTTGTGATGTCATAATGCCATTTGAGACGTCATAAGGCTCCTTTGTGATGTCATAATGCCCCTTTGTGACGTGATAATGCCTTTTTGTGACGTCTTAATGCCCCTTTGTGATGTCTTAATGCTCTTTTGTGATGTCATACCCCTTTGTGATGTTATAACACCCCTTTGTGACATCATAATGCCCCTTTCAGACGTCACAATGACCCTTTTTGACGTCATAATTCCCCTTTGTGATGTCATAATGCTTCTTTGTGATGTCATAATGCTACTCTGTGACATCATAATGCCCTTTGAGACGTCATAATGCCCTTTGAGACGTCATAATGCTCCTTTGTGATGTCATAATGCTCCTTTGTGATTCCTAATGCCCTTTGTGATGTCATAATGCCCTTTCTGACGTCATAATGCCCCTTTGTGATGTCATAATGCTTCTTTGTGAGGTATCTGTGGTGCCATTGATAATGAAGTGTGATGAACTGGAAGGCTTTCAGTAGAATTGCAGCCCTAACATAAACAATGACTTGAACTCTGGAATTCTGTGTAAAATCATTAGCTAGCTTGTGGTCCGGGTCTTTAAACCAAAGGCTATGAGGTGCTGCTCTTGTTGACACAGGCTGTGAAAGATGACTTGAGCTCTAAGAGTAATTTCCCTTCTGCTCTTGATATGAACGTCATATCAACAATTAGAATATTAAGAACATAATATAAAAGTTGTTGCTGCTGGCCTGTGGACTTCCATTAGCTGTTAGCCATAGTTTGGAACTTGCAAACCAATCTTATTTAGACTTTAGTGGTGAAATCTTCTGATGAAATCTTCCTTCTAATTCTGCAAAAGAATCTCGATGGAACATTTCTGTCTGAAAAGGCTCTGGCATATGAAGATGTGCCAGACTGCAGCCATGTGCCAGATGCGTTTGGATCCATGGAATTTTCTGATGTAGCTTCAGTGTTTGAAGAATCTCCACTAGATCTAAATACTCAGAAAACAAAGCAGGTGTGTGAAGATGTACAGCTAGTTTCTTACAGAAAAAATACAGCTCTTAATCTAGAAATCTGCTTCTCATTGTATCTAGTGCTTACTCCATATTTAAGTATCTAGTGGACCTTGACCAAAGGAAGATAAAGATAGAGCAAAGAAGTATGTTAAGCATAAATTTTGTTGCCTTCTACCTGTAGGCCATGGTTGGTTTGACGTGATCCCTAACTCCAGTGTTTGGTTTGCACAGAAACAGCAAGCAAGGGAACAAGTAAAGGAGTCAGTGAGGATTTTAAAACACAATGGGAAGAGATAAGGCACAGTTAATAAGATTCTGGAGTTAGGCTGGAGGTAGGCAGAGGTTGAAAGGTACCGAAAGAAATTCAATCTTACTGTGTTGGACAACAAAATCCACTGTGATATTATTCAAATTTTTAACTAAACCAAGTGATAATTCATATTTATGTTTAGATAAGCTGGTGAGGGTTAATCCTCAATGGAGAATTGAGATGAACAAATCAAAAAATGGCGTTTGACAGTCTATAAGAAACGAACTTATTCTAGGAGAGAATCAGAGTTTTCAACTGTTTTGTTCAATAGCCAAATAATGTATGATATTTTTATAAGCATTGTGTCTGACCTTCTCAGCTGTTAGAATTTCTTTGACAGTAACTTCTCCGGCTGTGATCAGAAAACCTTTTGTTCCGTCTCTGGCAGCATTCGAGGCATGATACTCAACTGGGTGATATGGAATTCACACTGTCAACTCCAGTGACAAGAAAAGTGGCATCTAAGAAGCGTGCAAACACAGAGAATGTTGATGCAGAGTCAGGGTTAAGAAATGAGCTGCCCTTTGCATTTCCTGCTCCAAAGGCCTTCTTTTCGAAGAGCCAGACAGAGAAGCAAGTAGAAGGCATATCCTTTCAGGCGCCTACTTCCAAAGGTATGTTGTATCTAACAAATGGAAACCTAGAACATGTGTAGCTTTGGAATTTTTTACTTTTAATATGAATGGAATACTTGTAGGTCCTAAAATTCTGAAAGGTTTCAGTGTGGGGTTTATTTGGTCACAGCACATACAGCTGCCATCCTGTACATCTGACAGTGCACTGCAAGCGGTTCTCACAGTTTCACAAGGAGCATGCCTTGAGATGCATTCAGATAATGAGATAAGCACTGTGTTCCTAAAACTAGCATGTGTCTCCACTCTCCATCGAGATCTAGTAGATAATTTCTTTAACAATTATGATGAGGGTTTTGTTTTGTTTTTATTTTTTTCTGGGCTATTATTTTGAGTGAAAGAAAAGGGTATGCTTTTATGTAAGCGAGCTTTTGATTGCATCATGCTTCTAAATTAAATGTAACCTACTGGATTCCTCATGATAGCATACGAGTACTTGCGTGTATCTGTTCTCCCTAATAGAGGGAGAAGAGACTCAGTGAACCTGGACAGTGTTACCCAGGGTTGAGAGAACAGCTAAATGATTGTTGAGAACTGGTCAACTCGTGAGCCTGAGACCTGGCATCCTCCATCCTAGGGTGGAACTTTACTGGAGCACGTGGGTGCCACAGCAACAAAAGGGCTGTGTAGAATAGACTGAGAGTTTGCTGAGTTTCTTGGTTTACAGAAAGCACAAATAACTCAGCAGCAAGTGACGTATTTGGGATAGGAGATGACAGCTGGACTTTGAACCTTAAGGACTGCCAAGAAAGAAGCCATCTGCTCAACCCCTGAGCTGCAAACTGCCAAGGAACTCCATACGTTGCCAGGAATGACAGGAGGGTGCCGACCATGGATACACAGCTACGGACTGATGGTAAACTTGAAACAGCTTGAAGTGAGTAAGGGATATCCAGGGTGCACTGGTGCTCAATATTCAAGAAGCCCATCAATCTACACTGGGCCAAAGGATACCAGTTTTAATATCTCATGCAGTGTTTACTGTATTGGAGGCAAAAGGGGGACATTGGCTTTCACCCCAAAGATTCCCGAAATACCAGGCCATCCTGGTAGAGCAGGGTGATATAGAAATAATTGTAACTACTATTGCCAACCCAGTATCTTTCCTTAGCAGAACTCCCCTGGTGGAGAACCAGGATGACATCACTGCTTTGAAACAACTGATGCTGCACATTACATCCAGTCAGTCGGAGCTGAAGGACGAACCCTTAGAAGATGCAGAAGACGCCTGGTTTACCAGCAGCTGCAGTTTTGTGAGACAAGGAGGCTTTAAGGCAGGACATGCAGTAACTGCTACTGAGCAGGGAATGGAAGCACAACCATCAGCCGTGGGGACTACCCCTCAGAAGGCTGAAATAACTGCCTTGACGAGAGCCTTAATGATATGGACAGATGCTAAATATGTGTTTGGGGTGTCACACGCTCATAGTACCATCTGAAAAGAGCAAGGATTGCTCACACACAAGGAAAAGAGCATGATGTAAATGTACCTATGTTGTAGGGCACAGTTCTCTATCCAGGCCCAAGTCTGTGTGGGTGTCTCCTCTATCCACAAAGCTGCTCACACTGCAGGAGGCACAGGCTGAGAGGAGAGGCCAGAGCAGCTCTCCCACTGTGACATGGAGCAGCAGGATACAAGTAAAGGAAGGCCCCGCAGCTGTACTGGGAAGATTCCACACAGTCATCAATTTTTCATCTGAAAGGTAAAGAGGAATTCCCTTTTCTGCCCCTATCATCATTGGTCAGGTGAGTAGCAATGATGCCTGGTGTGCTTCCATCAATGGAGCAGAATAGGCGGAAGGCTGGGGTGCAGGCTGACCTCTGCTGAGGTGAGTGGGGGCTCAGGGTGTTGCTCAGTGGTAGATTTGTTCACACTGAGTTCTAACAGGAAACTTGCTCAACATCGAAGGCCTTGCAAAAGTCTGGCTGAGTGATGTCAGTTGCTTTTCCTTTCCCTACTGATGCTGTCACTCCACTGTAGAAGGCCACCAAAGCGACCAGGCTGCATGTCTCCGTTTCTGCTGTTTCTCCATTTCCTTCTTGTTGCTCCCTGTAACCAGCAGGTTCAGCCATGCTGCTTTCCTGCCTCCTCTGCTGTGTTTCGTGTGGTCGGGATGGAGCTCAGAGCTCCAGCTCTGAGAAAGGTTTTCTGAGAAAGTTACCATCTCTTTTCCATTCCTTTACCCCTAAAAACAGTTTTCCAGTGTCTCTCATGCAAGAATTCTTTGAACAGCCTGCAGCTGACTCTCCTGAAGCTCAGGGTCCTGACTTTGCTTTTTGCCAGGCCTGCATTCCTTGAGATGAGGAACTCTAGGAGGGCATGGTCACTACAGCCCTGACCACCTCCAGTCTTAACCCCTGCTGTGCACCATGTTCAGTAATGCTTCCCTTCTGCTTGGTGTGCTTAATGCTTGGCCCACAAAGTTATTGTCAGTGCACTCCAGCAGGCTCTCAGACAGCTTGCAGCAACTGGGATTGGTGCTGGGTGGTTGCTGGGAGATGTCTCAGCAGAAAAGCTGGGCTGGGGTGGGCGTGCTGTGTCAGTCCTCATCGCAGCTGGCAGAGAGAGTTAGAGGAGGGTGATGGGTGCTGCCTGCTCTCAATGCTGCTGCACTGAATTTGGGGCACAGCAGCACACTGGTGAGTGAGCTGGGAGGGAGACGGACTGCTGCTGTGCATGGCTAGGCCAGAGCTGGAGGATTGTCAAATTTGGCCAGCCACTGGGGGCGCATGTAGTCTCAAAATCTGTCACGGTTTGAACTAAAAATCCACCTGCGTCCGTGACAGGGGCCGTGGGCCCCGGAGGGGCCCTAGGCCGAAAGGAAAAAAAAAATTAATTAGGAAAAGAAAACAGCGGCAACGATCTAAGGAGGCACACTTATTTACTAAATACTATATCAAAATACAGGATAACACAATATAATACAATGTAATTGAAAATTGAAAATTGAGCTAACGAATCAAGCAAAATAGGAGAGAGAATGAGTCCCGTAACCGAGAGGCCTACTGTGAATCTAGGCGAACGGCTGAAGGCTCCCACACACTCCCCTGAACGCCAGAACTCGAAAGACGTCAGTCTAGTCTGCGACAGAGTTAATATAGAGTCCAGGTCCCGTGACCTATCGTGTTGTTCTCTGGGAGATGTAGTCTTCTTCTGTAAGTTGCAGATTCAGTAAAATTATTCATGCTTTATATGACGTTATGATGTGGAATACTGATAGCAAAAATTACAAAATTATTAAACCATGACATTCCACCCCTTATTCTACATCATTACATTATGTTTATACATACATACACACTCATATGTATAATTGTGAATAATCAGCAACCTTATTTTTCTCAACAATTTATATTTATTCCATACAAATCCCTAAGTTGAGAACAAAACTCTATAACCTAACCTACTATTTATTAATTTTGAGAAAATGGCAAAACTGCCAGAAAAAGGAAAACGTGTCAGCGGTAGAGGGAAAAGGCAGCGCTAGTAGGGCGTCCCCCACATCAAGGTGCACTCATCTTTTCCCAGCCACCACAGCAGATTTCCTTTTGACTTATACTTCTTTCCATGTGTGCTCTACACATGCATGGCCAGTGCAGGATATAGAGTCCAGATGGAAAACTTGCTTACAGAATGCCTAATTAAGGTATATAGAGAAAAAGTGTTTCCTTAACATTAATCCACTCTATCTTAAGTCCTATACCTAATTGAACTATTCTGTACCTAATTGAAATATTTTCTGAGACTCTACCTATATATCTACAGGAAAATCATTGGCTGCACTCCCCCAACATCAAATTCCCTTGTGGTACACATTGGACATTCCCATTTTTGTCCATCACCCACCACGTGCACCCAGGTCCCTGGGCAAAGACAGTACCCCGGAGAGGATTGCCCTTTCCAGACGCTGGAAGGACCCAAACTGTCTTTCCCAACACACTCTTTATGTGTACTACAGGAACCTTATCTCCCTCCACGGTACGTAGGGAGCTGGATTGGTTAGGACCATTGCGATTACTAGATCCTCGAGTGTTGACCAACCAGGTGGCTTCTGCTAAATGGTTCTCCCAATTTTTATACGTTCCACCACCCATTGCTTTCAACATAGTTTTCAACAACCCATTGAATCGTTCAATCTTACCAGAAGCTGGTGCATGATAGGGAATATGGTAAATCCACTCAATGCCATGATTTTTGGCCCAAGTGGTTACAAGGAAATTTTTAAAATGGGTCCCATTATCTGATTCAATTCTTTCCGGAGTGCCATGCCGCCACAGGATTTGCTTTTCCAACCCTAATATGGTGTTTCGGGCGGTAGCATGGGGTACTGCGTATGTTTCGAGCCACCCAGTGGTTGCCTCCACCATGGTGAGTACATAACGCTTACCATTGCGAGATCGTGGCAAGGTGATATAATCAACCTGCCATGCCTCTCCATATTTATACTTTTGCCATCGCCCTTCCCCCCAAAAAGGTTTCATCCTCTTGGCTTGTTTAATTATGGCGCATGTTTCACAATCATGAATAACCTGAGCAATAGCGTCCGTAGTTAAGTCCACCCCTCAGTCTCTGGCCCACTTATATGTTGCATCCCTTCCTTGATGACCTGAAGTCTCATGGGCCCACCGAGCAAGGAATAATTCACCCTTGTTCTGCCAGTCCAAGTCTATTTGAGCCACCTCAATTTTGGCAGCTCGATCAACCTGATGGTTATTTTTATGTTCTTCAGTAGCCCTACTTTTAGGCACATGAGCATCTACATGGCGCACCTTTACAACAATGTTCCTTATTCGGGCAGCAATGTCCTTCCACAGTTCAGCAGCCCAAACAGGTTTACCCTTTCGTTGCCAATTATCATCCTCCCACTGTTGCAACCACCCCCATAAGGCATTTGCCACCATCCATGAATCAGTATAAAGATGAAGCATTGGCCACCTCTCCCGTTCAGCCACATCTAAAGCCAGCTGAACAGCCTTTACCTCTGCGAATTGACTTGATTCTCCTTTACCTTCAGTGGCCTCTGCAACTTGTCGTGTGGGGCTCCATACAGCAGCTTTCCATCTGCGATGCTTCCCTACAATACGACATGATCCGTCTGTGAATAGGGCAAATTTCATTTCGTTTTCTGGTAGCTCATTGTATGGTGGTGCCTCTTTAGCACGTGATACCTCTTCTGTAGGTGGTGTTTCAATTTTTTTACTCTCAGGCCAGTCCATGATCACTTCTAGAATTCCAGGACGGCTGAGTTTTCCCATTCGAGCTCGTTGAGTAATTAATGAAATCCACTTACTCCAAGTGGCATCAGTAGCATGATGGGTAGAGGGAACCTGTCCTTTAAACATCCAGTTTATTACTGGCAAGCGAGGTGCTAGAAGAAGCTGAACCTCTGTCCCAACTACTTCAGAAGCAGCCCGAACCCCCTCATACACGGCTAAGATCTCCTTCTCAGTCGGAGTGTAGCGCTCCTCAGACCCTTTATATGCTCGACTCCAAAATCCTAGGGGTCGGCCTCGGGTCTCTCCTGAGGCTCTTTGCCACAAACTCCAGGTGGGACCTTTCTCTCCAGCAGCAGTGTAGAGGATGTTCTTCACATCCTGTCCCGTCCGTACCGGCCCCAAGGCCACGGCACGGGCTATTTCTTGTTTTATCTGCTCAAAAGCCTGCTGCTGCTCAGGACCCCATGAGAAATTATTCTTCTTCCGTGTTACCTGATAGAGAGGGCTCACTATGTGGCTGTAGTTTGGGACATGCATTCTCCAAAAGCCCACTACTCCCAGAAAAGATTGGGTCTCTGTTTTATTTGTGGGCGGAGACATAGCAGTGATTTTGTCAATCACATCTGCTGGGATGTGACGACGTCCATCTTGCCATTTTATGCCTAAGAACTGGATTTCCTGGGCAGGCCCCTTCACCTTGCTGCGCTTAATGGCAAAACCAGCTTGCAAAAGAATTTGGATTATCTGTTTCCCTTTCTTGGAAACCTCTGCTGCTGTATGGCCCCACACTACAATGTCATCAATATCCTGCAAGTGTTTAGGAGCATTACCCTGTTCCAAAACAGCTTGGATTAATCCATGGCAAATTGTTGGGCTGTGCTTCCACCCCTGGGGTAAACGGTTCCAGGTATACTGAATACCTCTCCAGGTAAAAGCAAACTGTGGCCTACATTTTGCAGCCAATGGGATGGAAAAGAAGGCATTAGCAATATCAATGGTGGTATACCACCTAGCTTCTTTTGACTCCAGTTCATACTGGAGTTCTAGCATGTCTGGTACAGCAGCACTTAATGGAGGTGTAACTTCATTCAGGCCACGGTAATCTACCGTCAGCCTCCATTCCCCACTGGTTTTACGCACTGGCCATATGGGGCTGTTAAAAGGCGAGTGCGTTTTGCTAATCACTCCCTGATTTTCTAATTGGCGAATTAGCTTGTGAATAGGGAGCAATGAGTCCCTATTGGTGCGGTACTGCCGTCTGTGAACCACTCTGGTGACAATTGGTACCTCTTGGTCTTTTACCTGGAGCAACCCCACAGCAGAAGGATCATCTGACAGACCAGGTAAAGTTGACAGCTGCTTAACACCATTTGTGTTTACAGCAGCTATCCCAAAGGCCCATCGATACCCCTTGGGATCCTTGAAATATCCCATCCTAAGGTAATCGATTCCCAGTATACATGGAGCCTCTGGACCAGTCACAATAGGGTGCCTTTGCCAGTTTTTACCAGTGAGGCTTATTTCGGCCTCCAACATAGTCAATTCTTGGGAACCCCCAGTCACTCCATGGATATATATTGGTTGTGTCCCTTGGTGACTTGAGGGTATTAGGGTGCATTGTGCACCAGTGTCCACCAAGGCTTTATATTTCTGTGGTTGAGATGTGCCAGGCCACTTAATCCACACAGTCCAGTATACTCTGTTGTCCCTTTCCCCCCCCTGGCTGGGGGCAGGGCCCCTCTATTGTTTACCTCGTTGACTTGCAGCAACTGGAACTCTCCCCTTCTTGGAAGTGTTCACCTTGGTAGTTGTTTCACCTTGTAATTCTTTCACTCGTGCCTGAAGTGCAGAAGTGGATGAATTACACCACTTCTTCATGTCCTCCCCATGACTACAGAGGAAAAGCAACAAGGCAAGACGTGTAGTCTCATCGTTGATTCGAGGTGACTTATCATCGTCATTTGCTTGAATACGAGGACGTCTCTTTTTAATGGTTGAGATTTTCGATGATACAGGTCGAGAGGAACTCATGTTGTTTAGCTTCCTCAATAGGCGATTGTGGAAATCCTGGTTTCCATCATCTTGTACCACCGTGGATTCATCTACATCAGGCACATTAGCCAATTTGTCAATAATATCATTTTGTGTTCCCTCCACTTCGTTTAACCTTTCCACAATTTTGACAATGGCTGAAGTATACAGATTAACTTCTGTGGCGCTTATAAATAATTCAAGTTCCTGAAGTCTGCCAATTAGTTCATTCACAAAGGGTTTCCTGTCCCCTTTGCCATATACTAATGCAAGTGCACTGGCATGCTTTTCTGGAGCTGCTTTTGTAAAGTCACGCCACATTTGTCGTGGAACGCGGACTGCTTCAGGATCATGTAATTGGTCTGGATCGTTACGATTGAACTCGCGGCTGTATAGCATTTCCACCAGAGCATTTTCTCTCAAAAATTGGATACCTTTCTCAATATCAGTCCATTTCTTTCTCTCAGGCTCCAAGTCCCGTTTAAAGGGGAATCTATCTCTTACCGCTATCAACATCCGCTTCCAGAGGGTGTAGGACCGATTTTGGCATGTGCCAATACCTCTGTCCACACGTGGGTCCCTGGAAATGCTACCCAGTTGGCGAGCTTCACTGCCATCGAGCCACGCACTGTTGGCACCATTGTCCCAGCAGCGAAGTAACCAAGTGACCATATTTTCTTTTGGCTGACGTGTGTAATCCTTTCTTAGATCTCGAATTTCACTCAGTTTAAAAGATCGATCAATAATGGTCGTAATACTTTTCTCACCTTTTGCTCTATCAAGAGTCCCAAGTGTTGATGGTGGCAACTGTGTTGATGAGGCTGCCCCATCTATAAGTTTGGACTTGAGAAATTCTCGTAAAGAAAAAGTAGCTTTTGGCTCCTCTTCTGACTCTGACCCTGACCCTGATGCTTGTGTTATTTCCTCCAGGTAACCCTCCTTCTTTTTCCTCTCTCCTAACTTTCTCTGCTCCTCTAACTTCTTCTGCTCCTCTATCATCTTCTGCTCCTCTATCATCTTCTTATACCCCTCTAACATCCTCTGCTCCTCCAACTTCTTCTGGTCTTCTGACTTCCCCTGCTCTCCCGAGTCCCCTGAGTCTCCTGAGTCCTGCTCTCCTAACTCCCTCCGCTCTTCTAACTCCTTCTGCATTTTCTCTAACTGAGTTGAAACTTGTTTTGTCTTTCGCCCTCTTACAGGGGCAACCAACATTGTATCTGGTGTCCCCGATGGTTGGTCCAATTGGACTACATGTGCCCCCGGTGGCTGGTCAGATTGAACTACATGTGCCCCCAGTGGCTGGTCAAATTGGACTACATGCGCCCCCAGTGGCTGGCCAAATTGGACTACATGTGCCCCTGGTAGTTGGTTAAATACATTCAACTCACCCTGGAGGGCACATAGCTGGTCTCGGAGAGCGTTCCGCTCAAACTGGACAGCACCAAGCTCAGTCTGGAGGCTGTTGTAGTTGGACTGGAGAGTGTTGTACCCGAACCGGAGGACGTTATGCTCGGCCTGGAGGGCAGTGTGCTCAGTCTGGAGAGTGTTGAGCTCGGTCCGGAGGGCATTGTGCTCGGTCTGAAGAGCGTTATGCTCGGACTGGAGGGCATTATGCTCAGACTGAAGAGTGTTGTGCTCGGTCTGGAGGGTGTCAGAATTGGGTTGAAGGGCATCGTGCTTAGGCTGGAGGGTGCCGAGCTCAGACTGGAGGGCATCATACTTGGACTGGAGAGTATTGTACCCGGACCGGAGAGCGTTGTGCTCAGTCTGGAGAGTATTGTGCTCGGTCCGGAGGGCATTGTGCTCAGTCTGAAGAGCGTTATGCTCGGACCAGAGGGCGTTATGCGCAGACTGAAGAGTGTTGTGCTCGGACTGGAGGGTGTCGCAGTTGGATTGGAAGGCATCGTGCTTGGCCTGGAGGGTGCCGCACTCAGACTGGACGGCATCATACTTGGACTGGAGAGTGTTGTGCTCGGTCTGGAGGGCATTGTGCTCGGTCCGGAGGGCATCGCGCTCAGTCTGGAGAGTGTTGTACTCGGACCGGAGGACGCTGTGCTCAGACTGGAGAGTGTTGTGCTTGGACAGGAGGGCGCTGTGCTCAGACTGGAGAGTGTCGTGCTCGGACCAGAGGGCGCTGCGCTCGGACTGGAGAGTGTCATGCTCGGACCGGAGGGCGCTGTGCTCAGACTGGAGAGTGTCGTGCTCGGACCGGAAGGCGCTGTGCTCGGACTGGAGAGTGTTGAGTTGGGATTGCAGGGAGCTTTTCTCATCCCAAAGTTTTTCTGCGTCAGCTCTAAGATTCTCTTTCTCGTACCAGATTGAGTCTCGTTGGTACAGGAGATCTTTTCTCTCAGCTTCAAAAACTTTTTCTCTCTCTACCTTCTCATCCCAAAGTTTTTCTGCGTCAGCTCTAAGACTCTCTTTCTCGTACCAGATTGAGTCTCGTTGGTACAGGAGATCTTTTCTCTCAGCTTCAAAAGCTTTTTCTCTCTCTACCTTCTCAGTCCAAAGTTTTTCTGCCTCAGCTCTAAGACTCTCCTTCTCGGCCCTGAGACTCTCTCTCTCAGCTTCAAAAACTTCCCTCTCAGGAATGGTATTGACTAAGGCCCGATAAGCATTAGCTAGGCCCAAAATCATTTGTGCCTCCTGAGATCTGCCTGAGCCACAACATCCCTGCCTCAAATATGCAATCAAACTCTCAGGATTCTTCAAGTGTTCAGGAGTGAAGCTCCATAACACTGAAGATGTCTGTCCTTTGAGAATCTCTTCAAAGCCTCTCCACACTCCCTGCCACTCAGTATTCTCTGGTTCTAGGGAAGACTTCCTCCGGATGTTATAAATCCAGATACTGAGTGAGATTATTACAATAATCAACAGTAAGATCAGGGAGATTAAGAGTGTGGCCCACTGATCATTCAAAAACTGCATAAAGGATTCATAGAAAGAAAGAGGAGCACGCTTAAAAATCACCATTTCTGTATAATTAGTTGCATTAGTTGCTCCCTCTGGAGCTGTATACAGATACGAAGTAAGCATTGCTAACCATGCTTTCAATCCATTATACAATTGTATAGCTCCATAAGAAAAAGTGGCTAGCTTAAACATGACCCAATATGTTCGGAGCGTCTCAAAAAAGGAACCAATGGCACACAGTCCCTGGTAAAACAAATTTAGTAGAGAAAACATTTTTTTTCTTTTTTTTCCTCAATAGAGAGAAAAAGTAAAAGAAAACAAAGCTCAGCAGTGTTTATAAAATATACCGGAGTATTGGCAGTCCGCCTGGACTTTCAAGGTCAAGTTCGCAGGTGCAGAACCGCAAACACAAGATAGCTCCTTAACAGGGAAAAAAACTCGTAGCTCTGTTAAAAGCTAAAAGAGCAACAGAAGAAAACACAGAAAAACAGCAACTCAATATGCCCGCATTCTCCACCAAAATCTGTCACGGTTTGAACTAAAAATCCACCTGCGTCCGTGACAGGGGCCGTGGGCCCCGGAGGGGCCCTAGGCCGAAAGGAAAAAAAAATTAATTAGGAAAAGAAAACAGCGGCAACGATCTAAGGAGGCACACTTATTTACTAAATACTATATCAAAATACAGGATAACACAATATAATACAATATAATTGAAAATTGAGCTAATGAATCAAGCAAAATAGGAGAGAGAATGAGTCCCGTAACCGAGAGGCCTACTGTGAATCTAGGTGAAATGCTGAAGGCTCCCACACACTCCCCTGAACGCCAGAACTCGAAAGACGTCAGTCTAGTCTGTGACAGAGTTAATATAGAGTCCAGGTCCCGTGACCTATCGTGTTGTTCCCTGGGAGATGTAGTCTTCTTCTGTAAGTTGCAGATTCAGTAAAATTATTCATGCTTTATATGATGTTATGATGTGGAATACTGATAGCAAAAATTACAAAATTATTAAACCATGACACACGTGAGTCATGCTGGTGCAGCCATTGCAGCTGCAGCAGGAGTAGAAGACAAAGAGGTTTTGTAGAGGACAGAGGGTGGTGATTCATGGTTCGATGTCCAGGTGAAGGCTGATAACAAGTGGTGTCATCCAGGAGTCTGTCTTGGGACCAGTGCTTTTTAACATGGTTATCAGAGACACCAATGATGCAATGGAGTGCACCCTCTGCTGTTTGCTGAGTGGTGCGGCTGACGCAGTGGAAGGAAGGGATGCCATTCAGAGGGAGCTCAACCGAGAGGTTGGCCTACGTGAATCTAATGAGGTTGAACACAGCAAAGTGCAAGGTTTTGCACTTGGGCTGGAGGAATCCCAGGCATTTCTACAGACTGGGAGGAGCAGTCCTTAAGGGAAGCTCCGCAGAGAAGGACCTGGAGGTCCTGGTGGATGAAAAACAGAACGTGAGCCATCAGCGTGCTCTTGCAGCTCAGAGAGCAAATGGTCCCCTGGGCTCCATCAGAAGAAGGGATGGCCAGCAGGGACAGGGAGGTGATTGATCTTCATGATCCTTGAGGTCCCTTCCAACCCGGGCCATTCTATGATTCTGTGATTACACTCGCTGTCAGAAAGAACGGCAGCTGTACAGAAGCTGGATATATTTTGGGACAGTTCTTGTAACCAGCTGATTTTAAGACCTTGCCCGAATTGGGGGTCTAAATTGCATGTCAGGAAAAAGCTGGGAAAGTAGTTATTGGTCATTCTTTTTCATTTGCTGATTCTTTCATTCGGGTTCCTTTTCCAAAGGAGATTCTGGTGATGGAAGCAGTTGAAGAAAGAACAAAAGCAGCTCTTGCCAAGAGTGCTTGAAGTCCCTGTGGAGAGAAGCAAAGAACTTGGGCTTCCTCTGGGATGCTCCCCACCATGTCTCAGGAAGGAGACAACTGCTGTTCCACTTTCTGCTCTGTGTGTGGAAAGGTACGTCTGGGTTTTCTTCTACCTGTTTTTCTTTTTCTGGCTTTGAAGGAGAAGGGGTGGAGCAAGAGGAGACCCACTGGTCATTTGTTACCTCAAGAACAGGATGGATTCTGCACTGACTGTGAGAAACCTGGGCTAGTAGCATGGGCATGTTTCAGGCTGGACTCTACTTTTGCTACTTGGTTTCCTTTTGGCTACAGGGAGACAGCTGTCTAAAGGTGTGTTTTCAGACCCACTCTCCAAAACCATGTTTCATTGTTGCAGGTGGTTCAGTGTGCTCTTGCAGGGTAGATGCTGTAGTTTGCTGTAGAATCTAAATGTTTTCTGTTCCTAGGGGAGGACTGGGAGGAGGTAGTGAGAAGAGAATTCAATGCCTGAGGTGTATCTTAGTGAGAAATGTTGGCATGAGGTGCTGGAAGTCTTGAGTTGTCAAAGGCCAGTGAGGCTCAGACTCCTTAAACTGCTGGAGCAGGGTGGAAGCAAGAAGTGGGCACTGCCGTCCCACCAGCTGCACTTGGTTCTGGTCTGCCAGGTCTGTGCTGGCCTGGATTTCTTCTGAGAAGTTTGTTGGAGCTGCTTGGAGTAGTGAAGGGTGGGGAAGAAGTGCTGCTCCAGAGCTATGAGATGTGCAGCTCCTTCTGAAGTGCTCCTGATAAGGACGGAGCGCATTTGCTGCAGCTTTCTCTGCAGATGTGCTCCTCACCTTGAAATCCTCCTGGTTTGTCCTCAGCTCCTGACCACGGCCTGTGCTCTGTTTTGCAGGCTGATAACATGCAGAAGCCGCAGCTGGTGCGTGCTATGTCATCTTTAAACGTACCAGCGTTTGCGGCAGCCCATGTTATTAAGAGCCACGTCGCCCAGGGGCCAGATGAGCTCTCTCTGGAGGTAAGCAGTTCCAGGCGTTCCGTGTTGTCGTGCATAGAAGAGGGCAGTCCTTTCTGCTTTGTTTTCCTACCAGATTTGCTGAATCTGGGATTGATGTTTCAATCTCTTGCAGGTCGGAGATCTGGTGAGCATTGTTGATATGAGGACATATCAACAGGCTGAGCCCCTGGTGGAGAGGCAAGCGTGGCTTTGAGGTAGGCACACATTTTTGACTAGAGAGCACAACTTCAGTAGAGTTGGGAATCTCAGCTTGGAGCTGCTCTGCCTGCAACGGATGGCTGCTGGATGCAAACAGTTGCCCTGTGTCACTGTCAGTGGAGCTTCCCTTTGGCTCTGGGCTCGGGCTAATGCCCACCTGTCTTTTTGTTCTAATTACAGGTTGGGCTTTTCCCTGGTGAGTGCATGGAACTCATCAGCGGAAAAGTTCCCGATTCCCTCCTCAATTCATTGCCAAAGCCAGGTGCGTAATTTACATTTGACAACGCGAGTTAGTCAAATAGGGTCAGAACGTTACTTTCAGGGGGTTTGTTTATGCCCAAGTTCAGCAAGCTTGGAAAGAGAACTACAGTAATCTCCTTGGGCACCTCCAGGGATGGGGAAAATCCATTCTTGCGTGTCCTTGTTGGGAATGTTCTTCCCATTGTTACATGCTCTGTCGAATGCATTGCGCTCAGCTTCGTCCAACCGAGCCAGGCCTGAAATGAACTGGTTTCTTTGTTTTGTTGCGCAGAGCCAAAGAAATGGGGCAAGCTCATCAACCGCCTTCGTTCTCTGGTGAAGGCCAGCCCCGGGAGAGCGAAGCAGCCTGAGCCTCCAACATTCTCCGGATCCATGTCCTTGCTTGACATCGTTGAGAGGTATTTAGCCTTCAGGACTTGAGGGCTGAGCTGTAGGAATGGAAGCATCCTCTGCTGTTTGAAACAGAGGGCGTTTCTAAGCTGTGTTTCAGCAGAAAGCAGGCAGTGCCCGGATCAGGCAACTTTTGGCCAGGGCTCGGTGCAGCTCTTCCCTCACCCTGCACCACGTCTGACAGCATGCTCTGTTTTCTCTGCAGACTGAGTTCTCCCAGTAAGAGGGCAGAGTCAGCAGCTTGCAGTTGGCGTTCCTGCTTCTGCCTGGGCAAACCATCCCCTGTGGCCAAACGCCAACTGCAGAGCAGTGCCAGGGAGCCCTCTGAAGCAGAAGTCTTGGTCCTGGCAGGTAAGGGTGCAAATCCAGCTTTCAAAACACTGCTTGTCAGCAACACAGGTAGAATTCATGCTTTCAGTGGGCTTGTACCTCCTTCTGGCGTTCAAGCCTGTGCCTGACATCTTCAGTTGACCCCTATCTTTCCCAAATGAGTCTCTTGTCAACACAAGAGCTGGACCTGCACGAGGATCACTTTCAAGACAGTGGCTCTGTTGCTTGAAGCCTATTTGCTTCTTCCTGCCGCCACTCTATTACCAAGTATCAACAACCTCTTTCATGATTCAACTTGCAAACGTTTGACACTAACCCTTGTGTTTCTATGCCTTCCTAGGTGATTCGAGCCCTTGTCAACCCCAAAGATCCAAACCAAGTAGTGATGTGCAGTGTGTTTCCATCAATGGAGAGTTCTTATTAAGCATGAATCGCTGCAATTCGGATGACAGCCTTCCACATGGTAACAGTGATGGACACAAGGGGCTCATCCACATTCATGCTCTCATATCTCCTGGCTCTGCTGAAGATGCTGACCTGAGCCTGCCAGACACAGCAGTCACCTGCCTGGATTGTGACCCAGCGCCTTTGCAGTGCTGCCCATCCCAAGAACAGCCCGAGTGCCCCAGCAGCAGCACCACCATGCAGGAGCAGGTCAGCATCAGTGAGGTGAAGCTGAGCATCTTAGATGGGGACTTAGAGTCAGGCTGCCAGTCCCAGGCACCAGGCAGCAGCACAAGCTCTGAGCCACTCTCATCTTGACAAGAGGAGTCCCATCTTCACCCTTGACCTCTCAAGCCCTCCTGTGTTTTATTGAATAAAGTCACTCTCATGCTCAGTCATCGCCTTGACTGCATTCCGAGTCTTCAATCACAGGGATTGGGATGAATGCAACAAACAGCAAGGCAGCTCAGCTTGCAACACTCTGGCTGTGGGGTTCGTGCAGGCAGAGCTCTGGGTTCCCATTTTGCCTGGCTTTGGGATGTCTGCAGCAAGATCTCTACCATTTTGTATGGGAGCAAATAATCTCTAGCATCCAGGTTGCTGCTCATGATAATCCCAGTCTTCCTGGCTGTTGCTTTGTGATACTTTTCAAAGCCTTTTGATACTCTTTGATGCCTTGGCTGCTCCCTAACACCTCTGTCCTCCTGCCATGTTGACTCACGTCTCCCACTTTTAAGCTGGCTTTGCAGATCATCTCCAGCCCTGTCATCATCACGCTGCAGCAGGAGGTGCTCACCTGGCCCAGTGTCTGGCAGTGCTGCTTGTTCTGCAGATGAGCAGCTGCCTCCTCATCTCTTCAGCTACAGTAGTTTTTCTCAGGGAAGTTAGATGCAGTCATGCTCCTCTGGATTTGGTGTGTTAAATCCATGCTGCATGGCAGCAGTCAGTGCAATACAAAGGTGTTCTGTGTGCAACAGCATTTCTCCAGGGGCTGCCAAAGGTAGAAGCACAACACAGCACCATCCTTCTGACAGTAATGTCTGTGAGTGTTAGACATGTGAGCACTGCATCATCCCCAGCGTGTCAGTGCTTTTCCACACCAACCTGACTCTCACACACTCTGCACTGAATGTAACTCTGCTCTTGTGGAGACAAATGCTTTCTGTCACATCCTCCATCCCTGCAACCATTTGCCGGTAGGCAGCTCTTGCAGAAGAATCAAGCAGCAGAATTTTTTGCTCACCCTACAGCATGCAAATGCTATGAAAGCAGAAATAACCTGGCGTGCTCTGGGTCTGCAAGGCTGCACAGATGGGAGAGGTAGATTGTGTTTTTGCAGTGGAAGTTTCCAGTATTTTCAGTCCATAGTGTAGGCCCTAACTGAATGTATAACCCTCTTGTAAAACAGCTGTATAAGTAGTTTTTCCACCAAGAAAGTTGCTGAACAGAGTTAAGTTCAGACTGGGGGCATTCTGACATGGGTAGAATTGAGAAAAGCACAAGATAAATACACAGGGTGGGTAGAGCCCAGCACAGCACAGAATGAATGTACTGACTTTTGGAAACATTGCCCTTCTCTGTCCGCAGAAAAGTACAAGGCAGACCTAAAAACAAGAGGTTGGTAATTGACCTTATATGGAAATGAATCCTAGCAACAGTCTCGAGGAGTCTGTGAGCCTGAGATGCTCAACCAATGAGAGCCATGAGAGCATCACCTGCATTGGGTTTAGGGCATAGAACAGAATTGATTTCACTGACTGGTGTGCAGTTTCTCCCTTGCCAATAGGGGATGTGCGCGCAGTATTGCAGTAATGAATAAGCACTGCTGCTATCGCTGCCATCTTTGCCTAACTAGAAATCTTTGACTTTGAGAGTTTCTCACACAAGGGGAGAGGGTAAGAAAGTAAAGAGGCACAGAAAACTAAGGGAAACTGCTATTCTTTATCTTATCTATAAAAATTGATACAATTGATGCTGTCGTGATTTTTTAAAATTATTTTTAATTTTTACCCAATGTCGGTTAGATTGTTTTAAAATATCCACACACCAAAATCTGACTACCAAGCAAATTTAATGAAAATGAAATGAAGGTGAGTTAGCGGGAAGCACAAGGCCATATTATATTAGGCTCTAGCAAATTTACAGGCAGTCACTGCACTCAGAGGTAGATCTGAGTTGCACATTATATGATTTCCACAAAGATTAATGAAATCTGAAGCTTTCAATATATTTTTTTTTATTCTTTTCTCATTTCATTTTTTAAACACCTGACCCAGACACCAACCCTCACAGGAGCTGTAAAGATAACAGCATTAACCCGCAATGTAACTCTAATCCTAACCCTTAACCTGATTCTAAAATCGTCCCTAACTCCAAATGTAACAACAAAAATGATGCTAGAAGTTTGTAGCAAAAGGAACCTTAACCCTGATCATAATCCAAAAAACAATCATTAAGGTAACAATAATCTTTACCTTAAGAGTAATATTAATCAGAGCCCAGATGATGCCTGCATCCAATCAGAAGCACGCTTTGTATTATTTAAGAGTTGTATTTTTTCCAATGAACTCTCTCTATTATCACTTTTATAAAGTAACAGAGTCTGTTCTTTTTCTCCTGACACTGTGCCTTACTCCTGACATCCCCTGGAAATGACCCAGATAGGGCACCATCAAAGTAATGCTAATAGTAATGTCAATCCTAAGGGTATCTCTAGCCTCAGTGTTAATGGGACGCTAACAACAATCCCAACAACCTTAAACATTCTGGTGGTGTGAAAGAGGTGCTGCCTTGCACATGCTGGGCAGTCCCATTGCCTGTTAAATGCAGGCGGCAGCGTAGAAACATGATGCCCGTGGTCAGAATGCCCTGTGGCAGATCCTGGCACCGGAGAACTGACCGGAGAACCATGAGAGAACTGACAACAAATCACGCGACATCAGAACCGACCCAGTGGTTATTTACAAGCCTTGGGAGACCCAGACAGGATCTCAGAGTGGTGAATGTAGGTACAGAAGTTGTTACTACTCTGTTTTCTTCTAAAAGAAGTGTTTTTTTTTCATCTCAGAAGTTGGGGGGGGGGGAGGGGGGGGGCAGGAAAGGGATATCAATTTAATTACTCATTAATTTATTGACAGACATTCACGTTTGCTACGTTTGGAGAAGTTTTTATTTGTTTGCTGTGGTTTGATTTTTTTTTTTTCTTTTTTTTTTCCCCCTTCCCTCCTCTTCCATCTTTGTGTTCTTCCCCTATAATCAAAAGAACGGATCCCCAGGGTCTGTCCCGCAGACGTTCTTTCCGTGGTCTCTGCTGCCACCTGCTGGCCAATAAGCGGAACTGCCACTGTTGGGCGTTTGGTGCCGCAGGAAGCACAACGCAGATCTGAGTTCTGACCGGTCTACGCAGCAAATCCGCCAATCTTTATTGCGATAAGCCCTCCAGACAAGAGCATAAAGTCTTTGCCTGAGGGCAGGGTTAGTAATAATGGATGTCAGTTTTGAAATTTCCAGTCCATTCACCATAGCACTTTCTGCCTCCATGTCCCATAACCAGAGCAGCTATGCTGGCATGCTCTCTTGGTTTCTGTCTAAACCACTGTACTATATCCATCAGTTCAGCTGCTGTATTATGGGCAGCAGGGTTTGGGGGGTGGACACTGGTCAGGGCTCTCCCACCAGCCTATCCTGCATTTTTTTTTTTTTTTTTTTCATTTTTGGGTTACAATCAGTCAGATCTCAAATAGATCTAGTCCAAATGGAACCTCAAAATCTGACCTTTTAGTGCCTTCATTTACAGAGTCCATTTTATACAGATTCCCTTGTACAGGGCCCCCATGGTCCTCCAGACAGTTGTTACTGATCTTCCATAGGAGAATGATTGAATTAGGTTTTTTCCCCATCAAAACTGCCACCTGTCTTTCCAGTTTTTCAACACTATCATTCAATAGCTGATTTGCATCAGCCTGAGCCTCTTCAGTTATGTTCAGACAGTTCAAGGCCATTAAAAGTGGCCATGCCACCATGAACACAGCTAACTGTCATTCTCAAGTTGTAAGTATGTCTTTGCTAAGACCATGGAAATACTCAGTCAGGTGGGCCAGGGACTCATGGACCCTCCCTCCGTCCCACACAGGGCCCCATTTTTCAGTGACAGAAGCAGTGCTGCATTTTGAGGATCCTAGGAATCCCAGGACATGCCCTGACAAAAGGTCATTCAAAGGGGTAGTCTTTCCCCATCCAAACAACTCCATGATATTCACAGAATCACAGAATTGTAGGGGTTGGAAGGGACCTCCAGAGACCACTGAGTCCAGCCCCCTGCCAAAGCAGGTTCCCTACACCACGTTGCACAGCTCAGCATCCAGGCAGGTCTTGAATATCTCCAGAGAAGGAGATTCCACAACCACCCTAGGCAGCCTGTTCCAGTGCTCTGTCACTCTCACCGTAAAGAAGTTATTGCACACATTAGTGCAGAACTTCCTATGGTGCAGTTTCTGTCTGTTTCCCCTTGTCCCGTCTCCACACACTGCTGAAAAGAGTCTGGCCTCAACACTTTGCCCCCCACACCTCAAATATTTATAGAACCTGGATCCTGTCCCCTCTCAGCCTTCTTTTCTCAAGGCTAAACAGACCCAGTTCCCTCAGTCTCTCCTCATTGGGGAGATGCTCCAGGCCCTTCACCATCTTAGTGGCCCTCTGCTGGACTCTTTCTAAGAGATCCCTGTCTTTTTTTTATTGGGGAGCCCAGAACTGGACACAATATTCCAGATGAGGCCTCACCAGGGCAGAGTAGAGGGGGAGGATCACCTCCTTCGACCTGCTGGACACGCTCTTTTTAATGCACCCCAGGATGCCATTGGCTTTTTTGGCTACAAGGGCACACTGCTGGCTCATGGTTAATCTGTCGTCCACCAGGACGCCCAGGTCCCTCTCAGCAGAGCTCCTCCCCAGCAGCTCTTCCCCCAGCCTGTACCGGTGCATGCAATTATTTCTCCCTAGGTGCAAGACTCTACACTTGCTTTTGTTAAACCTCATCCGGTTTCTTACTGCCCGGCTCTCCAGCCTGTCCAGGTCTCGCTGAATGGCAGCACAGCCTTCAGGTGTGTCAGCCAATCCTCCCAACTTCGTGTCATCAGCAAACTTGCTGAGGGTGGTCATTGATGAAGATGTTGAACAAGACCGGACTGAGCACAGACCCCTGGGGGATGCCGCTAGTTACAGGCCCTCAGCCAGACACTGCACCGCCAACGACAACACTCTGCACTCTGCCAGTCAGCCAATTCTCGACCCACTTCACTGTCCAATCACCTATCCCATACTTCCTCAGCTTTGTTATAAGGATGTCATGGGAGACTGTATCAGTTATAGAGGTTATAGAGTTCAATTCCTGTAGTCAATTTGGCGGCCCAGGTGGGACCAGCTCTGTTCGCTGCAGGACCAGCTGAGAGGGAGACACTTTTGGCGCACCCTGAGATTTCTCTGAAGGACTCCCTTCCTCACCTGATCACTGCAGGGACAGACAAGGACCACCCATAGGTGGACCAGGTATGTGTATGGTAAGTGGAGCCCATATGTCTTGAGGAGACATCCCACACAGTTTACAACCATACGTGCTGCTCCCAGGGAGGTGAGCTCATGGCTTTGGTTGCCAGCTGGGTAGGAAGACTCCTTGGGTGAGTTCCTATGAAAGGGAACTGTATGTCATATGAATGGAAACAAGAACAAATACTCTCTCCCAGGTAGTTGACAATAGGAGGGACCTAGGTTGGTCTCTCCTACGGGTATGGGATATAGTGGATAGCCTGTCAAATGGTAGCCTGGGTTCTCCAAGTTGTAATCACGGGGGTTATAGGTTGTATGTTCAATATTATCATCTGCTTTAAGTGTTTGGTACCGTGTGTCAAGCCGACTCTGGGAAAAACATTAACGTTTGCTACTGGTCGACCAGAGTATGAGTGTTATTAAGATTCCAGCTAGATAACGTTGTCAGCATTGTGTAGTATGAATAAACCATGGTTTTTGATCTAAATGTCAGAGTGAGTGTGGTGTGAGTGAGACACAGAACAGCTGCAGGGTGAGTGCCGAGTCCCGATCCATGTTTCCTTCCTCCTGTGAGGGAAATGGCCAGACACGGACAAAGTGAAAGACTGTGTTGTCTGTCCACTCATATGTACTTTCTGCTTGTATGTAAGAAGACGGGAGTTTGTACTCTGTAGATTAGTAAGATTGTCCTGAGGAGAGGTGTACATTCCACCCGACCAATGAGTGTCAACCCATTTATGTAATACTATGTACTGCTTGCGAGGAAGTGTGTGAGGGAGGTGGTTCAATCAGTGCTGGTTCTGTGGCACAGTGTTTATAACTGAAGAATACAGACTGTATTAAGGGAGTTTATGTGAACTGAAGAACTGTACGTTTTGACAAACTGTTTTGATGGTATAAGAAAGTGTAATTGTTAATGATATATGAAAGTGTAGTTGAGGGAATGTGGAAGTGTATCTGAGCATAGAAATAGAGGAAGCATTTACAGAGGAAAAAGGATTAAAGTGAGTTTACCTGCATTGACATGAGAGCAACACCCTGCCAGACCGCTGCCCTGTGAGCTGAGCAGAGCAGAGCAGAGACACAGTCCCCATGTATCAGGTAGTGTTATTCTGCTTACCAAAAAAATGAGTTCACTACAGAAGAGGCAAATCTTCCCCTCTGCTCCATCTGTGGCATACTCTGGAGTTCAAGGCATTGCAAAGCTATGGCACATCTACTTTCTTTCAATGATGAAAACTTAGTGTGCTCTGGGCTGTCATTTCAATTGCATCTAAAGAAGTCTAGGGTCATGCCAGCTGACAGGAAGCTGGCAAATGTTGTCTCATTGTAAGGAAGAGCAAGAAAGATGACATGGGCAATTATGGACCTGTCAGTCCAGAGCCTGGTAAAATTATGGAGAAAATGATGGTGGGAGTTATGGAAAAACAGCTGAAGGACAATTCTGTCATTGGTTGCAGCCAACACAAGTTTGTGAGGCAAAGGTCCTGTTTAATTTAAGCTCATTCTGTGACACAGTTATCCGTTTAGTTGACCAAGGGAAGCCAGTTGATGTAATCCTTGAGGATTTCAGTGGAGATTTTGATACTGTTTCTCACAACAACCTTCTGGACAGAATGTTCTGCATATGGCTAGACAGAAACACAATGTGGTGGGTGAGCAGTTGGCCAGTAGGTCAGTCCCAAAGGATTATAGTCAGTTTTTTCCATCAGGCTGGTAGATGGTCACTGTCGGGGTCCCCATGGTTCCATTTTGGGGCCACTTTCCTTTCATGTTTATGCAGATGACTTGAATGCAGGACTAGAAGACGTTCTGAGCAAGTTTGCTGATGAGACCAGATGAGGAGGTGCTGTTGCCTCCACTGAGGGTGGAGAGGACTTGCAGAGAGATGTGGACAAGTCAGAGAAGTGGGTACCAGTTGGTACTAAGCACCAAGTGCATAAAGTATAACAAGAACAAGTGCCTGATTGTGCACCTGGGTAGGGGCAATGCTGGACATACACACTGACTGGATATGGGACACTGGAGAGGATTCTGACTGGAAAGGGTTGGGGTGCTGGTCAGCATCACACTGAATGTGAGTCAGCAGTGTGCCAAGGCAGCCAGGAAAGACAACAGTCCCCTGGAGTGCATGAAGCAACTTATTGCCAGCTGGGTGAGGGAAAGGGTTGTCCCTCTGCTCTGCATTGCTACTGCCTCACTATGTTCTGGGCACCACAGAACATAAAGGACTTCAAACTCTGGGAGAATGTGCAAAGGAGGGCACTGAAACCGAGAGATCTGAAGTTCAGAGTTTCACAGGGATTGGCTGCTTGTTCAGACTGGGCCCTTCTCACATCCCTGCTCACATCCTGCAATGAAACATAGGTCTCATATGGGACATGAACCTCACAGCGTCCTTGCACCACATGTAGAGCCTGGGATCTTCTGTCCCCATGTCTTTCATTGAACATCATACAAAATTCCAACACATTGCCCCAGGAAATGCCCAGAGCCAACATGACATACAGGACCTCTCTACCACTGGTCATGCAATCAGGGCTTGACCTGTCTGCTTTGTAAGGCAAAGGAGAGGTTTCTTAGCATGCCAGTGCCCTTGCCTGCCTGTAGTCATGGCTTCCAGTTATCTTCTCTAACAAGTCCCTTGGGAAGCTTACTTGGTAATGTTCCTCAGCGGGCCCATTAATACTCCAAGAAACTTCACTGTTACTTCTGACTTTGTCTTGTTGAGCACTTTGTGCAAACTTCTCTCTGCACTAGAGGCTGATGAACTCAGCATCAAATGCACCCTGGGACCATTATAACCTAAAGAATCTCCTGTGCCTTATGCCATCTTGTTATCTTCTTCAGGTTATCAGAACTTGTTCAGCAAAAAGGAGGGATATCTGGAGAGAGCTTAAAGAATCCAGTATAAATTTATTGTCTATTTATAGTTGGGTTTAAAGAAGACATTAAAGCAGCACTGTGCAACTGATACCAATCCAGGATGTCCCAATGAGTTCTGTACTGTTACTGTGTTGACAAAGGTCCTTCTCAACCTCCCCACCCAATTTCTGCTGACATTGGACCTATGGGACTTGCATCACTTTTCTTCACATCACTCTTCTCCTCTGCATTCATCCGCTCAGTGTTAAAACTGCTTTGCACCAACTCCCACTGGCTTTCCTCAGAGAACCAGCTACACATGGAAAAGGAAAGATTTCTCTTTTTTATCTGGCCAGCAAATGGAAAGAAAGGTGATGCAATTGAATGAACAGTAAAACACAGTGATCAACTGCATGCCATGTTCAAGCTGCATCTATTGAAGTTTGTCTTTCATATGGAATACTTTTAAAAGAAATGATTTATTCTGAGGTAGGATAGGATAGATTGAATCACAGTGAAGTAGTTGACAACAGAGGCCATCAGACTCTGGTAGATAGAGCAAATTCCAGTAATCTCCCTGGGATAGATCAGCCAGGTAGTTGAGAGGTATCAACTTAAAATTGATCAGGACTTGTGAGTATTTCACACATTGAGACGGGTTAACACATTCTCACTGATTCTCAGACTTTGGGGAGATGGAACAAATTCCAGTAATCCCCCTGAAAGTCAGAAATCAGACAGATAATTGGGAGGTATCTGACTGAACAAAGAGCAAGGGATGGAGAAATCTGGAGGGCAGTGGGAGTAGTTTGTGCCCAAATGGCCTGCTGAAAACATGCCCTTAACCATGGCCATTTCTTTAGGAGAGCTGAAAAAACTTGGAGGATGAGGCACATCAAATAGGCAGCAGGGAAGAGTAGTGCTGGGCACCAGGCTACAGTCACAGGGCATTGGCACTGGCACCGCTGTCTGTGTCTCTGAACCTGAAGGCATTTGTGTTCAGCGAACACAGTTCTGGAAAACATTGTAGTTTCAGTAAAAGAAAAAAAAAGACATCAAATCACCTCAAAGATTCATATTTACAACTTAAAATGGAACAAGACTCATGAGAATTTTTCATGTTGAGAAGGGTTAACACATTTTCATTGATTTCCATCTTTGTCTTCAATTATTTGTTTCAGTTTTATTGACATTTATGATCAACTATTAAGCTTACAGCCTTAAAATAAATAAATAAATTAAAAGAGATACATTTGCATCTTGCACGTGGCCTGATGCCCCTTTCACCTTTGCAGTTCCCACAAGTCCTTCCATGCCGGAGAGTATGAGATCCAGCAGAGCACCTCTCCTCTTTGGTTCCTCCACTGCTTGGTCAAGAAGCTGCCATCTGTGCTCTCCATGGATCTGCTGGATGCCACATGCCCTGCTGTGCTGTCCCTGCTGCAGATAATGGAGTGACAAAGGCCACCAAATGGGACAAGGGACAGACAACATCAGATTCCCATCTGTCTGCAGAGGGCACCTTCCATTTACTCTCCCTGATCAGGAAGACAGGAAAAGACACTGATGGTCTCCTCTGTTTGCCATTTCCATTAGCTCTGACCTGTCTGCTCTTCCATCCCCAGGCAGAGCTCAGTGCACTCTCACAGAGGGCATTCACCCTTCTTTATCTCCTCGCCCATCCATCCTAAAGACTCGGTATCCCCCTTGTGCTACAGTGCAGTTGTGGAAGCCATTAAACTGTGTCCCCATGGTCCAAACAGGAGCTCAGGCCTGCAGCTCTATCAAGATTTCTAGCTTCTTGTGTGTTGGTGTTTGCATTAGTGCAAAACCACAGAAGTAAACATCCTAATTGGAAAGCATCACTGGACATAGCCTGACTGGATAGCTAATCTATGGTATCAGTGTGCAGAAGGTGGCACACAAACATTAGACTGATCGTGGGCCTTGGAGTTGACACAGCAACATGGTCACACCATGGGCATGGCTTTCCTGAAGGCCCTGTGCTGCTCTTGCAGCTGTGAGTGAATTCACCAGACAGCCGGTGCTATCCCCTCTCTGGCCCTCGGCTGATGCCCAGGAAGGAGGTGTCTATCTCAGGGATTTCCCACATGGTTTACAAGCACTGGCACACATCAGGAGCAGCCCAGGCACCTTGGGCATCACCCAGTGTCTGTGTGTGAGCAGCTGCCTCCCAGCTGAAGGTCCGAGGACTCAGAGCAGGAGCTCACATGCAGGCAACTCCTTGTGCTCTTCTGAACTGAACCAGAGGAATCCCAGCTCCTGTGGGTGTGTAGGGAGCTGAATCCCATTTCAGCTCCAGGATTTCTGTCAAGGAATGAGACTCCTGCACTGCCTCAGCTGGATCACTGCCCTGCACAGGGAAAGTCCAAACCTTGCCTTCCTTGTCTGGTTGCCCTTATTGTTTCATCAAACGATCTCTGGGAGCACTCCCCATATGTCTCCAATCAGTCACTGACCACTGGACATGTGGTGGTTAATTGAGCGAATTTCAAAGCACAGTCATGATGCTGTTGTCTTTCAGGAGCTGTTGGCCATGAGGACCCAGGGACATGTCAGGGGAGACAAGTCGGAAAGATAAAAATGACATAATCTGCTGCTTGCCTGTCCAGGCTCCTGGGACACAGGGAGCTCATAAAAGTGTGCAGGGCTGCAGAGAGACAGCTGTGCCCAGGAGCAGCTCTTGTGCACAGCACAGCCTGCAGGTGACAGAAGGAGAGGAGAGAAACTGAAGAGAGCTTGCAGGATGTGTGTGGTGTGAGCGGGCTGTGAGCTCACTGCAGGAGCATTGCTCACAGACCATGACAGGGTAAGTCTCACTGCAGACCATGAGCTGCTTTTCATAGAGGGTCAACTTAATTTGGGACATCCCATAGGAGATCTGGATGCAGGCACTGCATGTTTCTTTACTGTGGAAAAAGCCTTCTGCTCCAGCTGAGGGCTTCCATACTGCAGTATGAAATCACAGCCCTGAGGGCTGCATGTCCCAGCACGGCTGCAGGCTGTGCAGCCGGGGCTGCAGGCGGGTGCCCAGGGCTGTCCTGCAGAGCAGGGTCCCTGCTGTGCCCCAGGGGCTGTGTGCCGGGTATGGGACTCTGCCGCCTGCCAGGCTCAGCACTCAGCCTGCCCGGGGAGCTGCCCAGGGTGCTGCAGGGAGACGGGTGGGGGGAAGGAGCCCCCCGGCAGGGCTTGTGCTGCCACAGCTGCTGCCTGGGGCAGGGGATCACAACTCCACTGCACAACGGAATGTTTCTGAGGGCACTTTGCAAGAGGAGAGCCAAGGCAGGGGGTTTCCATTTCCTGTTCTGAGGCAAAGAGGTTTGGAGTCAGAAATCTAAAAGGGGCAATAAGAGTTCTGAGAATTTTTCATCAATCAATTGCTTGTTTTGTGAACACTCACACATGATGTGCTTTCAGTCTCCTCTTTCTCGAAGGATGGAATTATCTTCATTTTCTGTAGGCATGAATAATTCACTTATCCTACAAACAGGCAGCATTTTCTAACTGAAACTGAATGCCACAGAAGCTCGGGTAGGGGGCTCTAAGAGCACTTGGGGTAAAGATATGAGACATGAAACAGATGAAAATATCCAGGGAGAAGGCATAACAAAATAAAAGGAAGGTTAGAGCTCCATATGCTGCTTCTGCTTAAGGAATGCTGAAATACATGAAATTAAATGCAAGTAATGGTGCTAAATGTACACTGTTGTAAGAGAATAAAAACATTTCATATTATAGCAGGAGGAGTGTGTCTGAGAATGGTCTGGACTTGTCATTATCTTCTGCACTCTGAGCAGGACTCCAAGCCCAACAACAGCAGATGTCCAACAGCAGCTCCATCAGCGAGTTCCTCCTGCTGCCGTTGGCAGACACGCGGCAGCTGCAGCTCCTGCACTTCTGGCTCTTCCTGGGCATCTACCTGGCTGCCCTCCTGGGCAACGGCCTCATCAGCACAGCCATAGCCTGCGACCGCCGCCTGCACACCCCCATGTACTTCTTCCTCCTCAACCTGGCCCTCCTCGACCTGGGCTGCATCTCCACCACTCTCCCCAAAGCCATGGCCAACGCCCTCTGGGACACCAGGGCCATCTCCTACACAGGATGTGCTGCACAGCTCTTTTTCTTTTCCTTCTTCATGTCAGCAGAGTATTCCCTTCTCACCATCATGTCCTATGACCGCTACGTTGCCATCTGCAAGCCCCTGCACTACGGGACCTTGATGGACAGCAGAGCTTGTGCCACCATGGCAGCAGCTGCCTGGGGCACTGGGGTTCTCTATTCCCTGCTGCACACTGCCAGTACGTTTTCACTGCCTCTCTGCCAAGGCAATGTTGTCAACCAGTTTTTCTGTGAAATCCCACAGATCCTCAAGCTCTCCTGCTCTGGCTCCTACCTCATGGAATTTGTATTTCTCTTTTTTGGTGTCAGTTTAGGCTTTGGTTGCTTTGTTTTCATAGTTGTGTCCTATGTGCACATCTTCATGGCTGTGCTGAGGATGCCCTCTGAGCAGGGACGGCACAAAGCCTTCTCCATGTGCCTCCCTCACCTGGCTGTGGTCTCCCTGTTTCTCAGCACTGGTGCTTTTGCCTACCTGAAGCCCCCGTCCATTTCCTCCCCACTCCTGGATCTGACAGTGGCACTTCTGTATGCAGTGGTTCCTCCAACACTAAACCCTATTATCTACAGCATGAGGAACAGGGAGATCAAGCACGCTTTCAGGAAGGTGTTGCAATAAGCACTATTCCAGCTACAATAAAATGCACAACTTCCTCAATAGGATTCCCAGTGGTGGTTCTTTATGTTTTATGCATCTTTGTCTGTTTGATTATGTGAGATATAGGAATGTGCAAAAAAAAAAATGTTATTGAACTTATAAATAAAAATGTATTTAAATTCTTTCCTACCTAATTTCCATTTTCTCACTCCAAGAACTCATGTAAACATGGAACCAGATTCCCTGAATATGTTATAAGATACCTAAAAAGCTTTCAAAATAGACTTACTTAGATTTTCTTTCTTCCTACTTTGCCTGGATTTGGGGAGGTACAGCCACAGACAGCAGCTCAACGTGCTCTTTTCATTCATGTGCTCTTACCAGTGCTGCAGTGCTCTTGAGTCCTCTCATTTGTGCAGTCCTGAAGGTCTTGTGTGTCTCACAACAGTCCTGTTGCCTCTACAGCAGCAATCCAGGGCTGCAGTCAGTAGCCGGCAATATGAACAGGTCTGTCAGAGCTGGTCTCCTTGCTGGCACTGCCATAACAAGAGGGCCCCTTTAGAGCAGGACCAGAGAACTGGAGGGAGGCCTCTTCCAAAGCTGGTGTAAGGAATATACCTCAGGAGCTGCTCCCTGAGAAAACCTTGAGATCTTCAGGTGCTCTTCACTGTGTGACCAGATCAGATTGAATAGTCCCAAGGAGATCCGTAAGCATCTCAAGGCAGTGCTGTGGTTTAAGGTTTATGGGTTGAGACAAAGAGAAAAAGAAAAGGATAATAATTATGACAAATGTATTTATACATATATAATATATTTAGTGTATTTTCACACATATACAACATATGCAGTTGCAAACATATATGAACTAATCCCTATGCGCATCTGTCTGCAAGTCCAGGATTAGTTGCAGGGGTTTTAACAGCCACAGGGTTCACTGTAGGAGCTGAAGTGGCTGTTGGGCTGTTGCAGGAGTTGAAGTGACCTCAGAGTTCATTGCCAGAGCTGGAACCACCACAGGACCTGTGACTATGTTGGAGCAGCCACTGGGCTCATTGGAGGGGTTGGAGCCACCGCAGGGCTGTACTTCCTCCCTTGGGAGGAATTTGTACCATTTTCTTATTACCATACTTGGAACAGCTACAGGACCCGTAGCAGGAGTAACTGCAGAGCTCATTATGAGGGGTGGAGTGACAGAGGGATCTGCCCAGAGCTTGGAGCAACTGCAGGACGTGTAGCAAAACCTTGGAGCTGCTGCATGGTCTGTGCCAGGAGTTGCAGAGGCTGCAGCACTGTCAGCAGATCCAGCTCTCTGGATCTGGCACACTGCAGTCATTTGTGCCTCTTGGGGGTTACCAGTGCCACAGCAGACCTGCCCCCAATATTCTACCAGTTTATCAGGATCCTGCAGTTGCTCGGAGATGAAGTTCCAAAGCCCTGGGGGTGCCCACCACTCCAGGCAGCTGCCCAGACCGTCCCACACCCTCTGCCATGCAGAGCCTTCTCACCTTGGGGCAGATCTCTCACTGATATTCCTGAATAATTGTTTAACCTCAATCATAGATTCATAGAATCACCAAGGTTGGAAAAGGCCTAAAAGATCATCCAGTCCAACCGTTCACCTATTACCTATAGCTCCCACTAAACCATGTCCCTCAACACAATATCCAGTACACCCCCGGACTCACAGAGGCGACAATGTAAATTGTGTAATTCCTAATCATATGGACAATATTACTTCCAAAACCCAAAGATGACCGCAGAGCTGAATGTGCACAAAACTTCACTTTGTCAGCTGCCAATTTTATCGTGGTACAAACTGAGGTCAAACAGCATAGCAAAATAAATACCCTAATGCAGCATCCAAGCACCAAGTAAGGAGCTGTGCAGTGAAGCTTCATGAGAAGACTCAACAAGCTCCACACATAGGGAGCACATCCACACATATCAGCACCATGGCCTGCACTTCTCCAGCTCCCACAAAGCCCTGTCCGCTCTGGACAGATGTGCTGCTATCTCAACCCTTGGAGCCTCACATCAGGCACCAAAATGACAGTGGTTGTTGAACCCAACATGTGGCTCAGCAGCACACAGTGCTTTGTGCACTGCCCAATTCCCAGTGGGATGGGGATGAGAACTGGGAAAAAGAGTACAACTTCTGGGATGTAACAAAGCAGTTTACTAAGAGAGATAAAAGAAGTGGAGTAATAGTTATCACTATATATCCGTTGATATGGAATTGTATGTAACAACTGATGCACAAGCACTTGCTCAGCACCACCAGACTGATGCTCAGCTGGGCCATGGGCAGTGAAGAGACTGAGATGAACTCCCACCCCTTTCAATACAATTTCTGCTTGCTGTCAGCTGATAGAGAACGTCCCTTTGGCCACTATCAGTCAGCTGTCCTCACTCTGTTCCCTCCCAGCTCCATGTGCCCTCCACTGACCATGGCCTTGGCTCTGTACAACACTGCTTAGCAGCAGCTGTAAACATCAGAGTGTTATCAATGGTTTTCTCCTAGAACCAAAACACTGCACCACAGCAGACAGTCTGAAGAAAACAATTCCATCCCAGCTGTAACTCAGATTCCTGCCTGTCCCCTCTTCTTGTTCTTCCTGATCAGGAAGCAAGGAACAGAATCTGCCGCTCTCCTCTCTGAGCCCTTTCCATCAGTTCTCAGCTGGCTCCTCTGCCATCCCCAGGCAGAGCTCAGTGCCCTCTCATGGATGGCAGCAGCCTTTTCTCTTCTTCCTTGCCCATCCGTCATGCAGAATCTGTACCCCATTTGCTACAGTACAGAGCTGAGAATCAACCCACCATGTCTCTGTGAACCAAACAAGACCCTAGGCCTGCAAAGGCACAGAGATTTGGAGTTCGCTGAGTGAATGTTTGTGGTCCTCTCATTAGTGTAACGACTCTTCAGAAAGGATCCCCTTCCAGAAGCATGTTTTGATTTTGCCTGGCTGGGCCTTGCATCTACACCGTGCTACTGGTGTTCAGAAGATGGCACACAGGTACGAGACCCATTGTGGGGCTCACAGTTGTCCAGTGAACATTGTCACTACCCAGGGCATGTCTTTCCTAAAGGTCCTCAGTGGCATTTGCCAGCTGGCTGGGGGTGTGCTGGAGACCCCAGGGAACTGCCATTCTGTTGTAATACAAGAAGAATTTTACAGAGCAGCAGCCATGGATCAAGATAAGCACTTTACAGAGCAGCAGCTGCAGAGCAGGATAAACAGCATGAGAACCAAGGACACCTCTAGCAAAAGAGTGAAAGGCTCGTGGCTTTGAAGCGGGGTTTTAGGGTTCTTATTGCAGAAGCTTTCTTCCAATTAGTACGTGTGATTTTTGAACACCCTTGTTTGTTTGCTATAAAAGTACGGCTCTTCAGGCAATAGATGGACACAGCTATATTTAACTATATTGGTGTGTGGTTGTTTGTCCTAGAACGCTGACTTTTGCCTTCAGGTTCGCCAACACATGGGGGCCCGCAATGTCATGGGATTTAACTCTTGAACACCTGTGGGATCCCGAGAAACTAAGCCAGTATTTGAGTCAGGGATGGCGCAGCCTAGATAGATCTAAGGGGGTATGACTTATTTGGGGCTTGGCTTGTGCTTACCGTGCTCTATAGAACACTGTTCCGAAAAGAGAGAATTTCCGAGCTGAGGTTCTAGCCAAAAAGGGAAATCCCCAAGTCAATTTTGATCAGTCACAGGAGGCACCAGTAACAATATCAGTTGCCCTTGTGGAAGGCAAGAAATGGAAATGGGTGTCCTCACGTCTAGAACGAAAAAAAGAAGTGGAGGAGGAGGCAACAGAAGATCCAGGTGACAGGTCTGGATAAGTACCGAGAAAGGAAAAAGGAAAAGTGTCATGAAGAAGAGAGTGATGAGGAGGAAATCTCTGTTACTGTTTGTCGATCCCTGAAGATGACTGAAATCGAAGGCGTAAGAAAGGAGTTCACACGGCACCAGAATGAATCTCTTGTTACCTGGTTGCTTCGCTGTTGGGACAGCTGGGACGGTAGCTTGTTGTGATGTGACAGGCCCTTCCCCATATTCTGGAAGAATCTTAGTGTAATACAGTGGGTGTAGACAAAAAGGCGTAGGTTATATAAGGATGTGTCTGTTTCAATAAATCGCCATTTTGCCACTTCATCTCCTTGGTGTCACTTGGTAATTGGCCTAGCTGCTGCTTCAGTTGAAGGCGAGAGATCGTAAAGAAATTAACGACCATAAAGCCTTCATGTGTATCATTAAAATTCTCAGCTATTAGACACAAGCGCTTTCCAGATTGAGCAAGGAACAACAGTAAATTGCACTGTGTGTTTCCTTGTGGTGTTACCTACGTGACCACAGAGAAGACACGAGGAAGTGGCATGACCAGCCTACTCCTGTACTATGAGCACGGGTGAGGGAACTACAAAACAGTCCAACCACCAGTACGGCTGCTCCAGTTATCACAGGTAACCAATAGAGGGGCCCTGCCCTCATTCAAGGGAGTGGAAGGGATAATAGAGTTTATTGGACTGTGTGGATTTGATGGCCTAGCACATCAGAACCACAGAAATATAAGGCACTGGTGGATACTGGTGCACAGTGCACCCTAATGCCCTCCAGTCATGAAGGGACAGAATCAATCCATATTTCTGGATATCTCTCAAGAATTGACTGTGTTGGAGGCTGAAATAAGCCTCACTGGTAAAGACTGGAAAAAACATCCTATGTGAGTGGTCCAGGGTTTCCGTTCATACTTGGTATTGAGGATACCTCAGAAGAGGGCATTTCAAGGATACTAAGGGGTATCACTGGGCCTTTGGAATCGCTGCTGTAGATATGGACAACATTAAGCAGCTGTCTGTTTTGCCTGGCCTGTCAGAGGACCCGTCTGTTGTGAGGCTGCTACGAGTAAAAATAAAAGAGCAGCAGGTACCGATTGCTACAAAGACAGTGCACAGACGGCAGTATCGCACCAACAGGGATTCCTTGCTCCCCATTCATGATTTGATTCGCCAGTTGGAGAATCAGGGAGTGATCAGTAAAACTCACTCACCTTTTAACAGCTCCATATGGCCAGTGCGTAAAGCCAGTGGAGAATGGAGGCTGACAGTAGACTACCGTGGCCTGAATGAGGTCACACCCCCACTGAGTGCTGCTGTGCTGGAGAGCAAATAATTCAAATTCTTCTATGAGCCAGTTTTGCTATTAAGTGAAGCAAAGTAAAAGGGCCTGCCCAGGAAATTCAGTTCTTAGGTATAAAGTGGCAGGATGGATGTCATCACATCCCAACAGTGATTGACAAAATCACTGCCATGTCTCCACCAACTAGCAAGAAAGAGACACAATCTTTCCTGGGTGCAGTGGGCTTTTGGAGGATGCACATTCCAAACTACAGCCTCATTGTAAGCCCCCTTTATCAGGTGATGCAGAAGAAGAATGATTTTGCATAGGGCCCAGAGCAGCAGCAGGCTTTTGAACAGATTAAACAGGAGATAGCCTGTGCCATGGACCTGGGGCCAGTACGGACTGGACAGGATGTAAAGAACATCCTCTATACTGCTGCTGGAGAGAAAGGTCCCACTTGGAGTTTGTGGCAAAGAGCCTCAGGAGGGACCCAAGGCCGACCCCTGGGATTCTGGAGCTGAGCGTACAAGGGGTCTGAAGAGTGCTACACTCCAACTGAGAAGGAGATCTTAGCCGCGTATGAGGGGGCTCGGGCTGCTTCCGAAGTAGCTGGTACTGAAATGCAGCTCTTTCTGGCACCTCGACTGTCAATGATGAACCGGATGTTGAAAGGGGAGGTTCTCTCCACCCATCATGCTACCGATGCCACCTGGAGCAAGTGGATTGCACTGATTAGACAACAAGCGCGGAAGGGGAACCTCAATCGTCCAGGAATTTTAGAAGTGATCATGAACTGGACTGAAGATAAAAAGTTTGGAACATCACCAGGAGAAGAGGTGTCATGTGCTAAAGCGGCCCCACCATACATCGAACTACCAGAAAATGAAAAGAAATATGCTCTTTTCACTGATGGATCATTTCATATTGTAGGGAAGCATCGGAGATGGAAAGCTGCTGCTTGGAGCCCCACACGACAGGTCGCAGAGGCCACTGAAGGTAAAGGAGAATCAAGTCAGTTTGCAGAGGTAAAAGCTGTCCAGCTGACCTTAGATGTGGCTGAACGGGAGAGGTGGCCAATGCTTTATCTTTATACTGACTCATGGATGGTGGCAAATGCCTTATGGGGGTTGTTACAGCAGTGGGAACAAAATAACTGGCAACGGAGGTGTAAACCTATTTGGGCTGCTGAACTGTAGAAAAACATAACTGCTCAAAAAAAAGATATGATTGTAAAGGTGTGTCACGTGGATGCACACTTGCCCAAGAGTCAGGCTATTGCAGAACAACAAAACAACCATCAGGTAGGTCGAGCTGCCAGAATTGAGGTGGCTCAAATAGACTTGGACTGGCAGAACAAGAGTGAATTATTTCAAGCTTGATGGTTCCATGAGACCTCAGGCCATCAAGGAATGGACATAACATATAATTGGGCTAGAGACTGAGGGGTGGACTTAACTATGGATGCTATTGCACTGGTTATTCATGACTGTGAATCATGTGCCATAATTAAACAAGCCAAGAATATGAAGCCTCTCTGGGGGGAAGGCCAAGGCAAAAGTATAAATATGGGAAGGAGTGACAGGTGAATGTCACCTTGCCAGGATCTCATAATGATAAGCGTTTTGTGCTTACCATGGTGGAAGCAACCACTGGGTGGCTTGAAACATACGCAGTACCCCATGCTACTGCCAGAAACACAATATTGGGTTGTTAGAAACAAGTCCTATAGAGACATGACACCTCAGAAAGAACTGAGTCTCATAATGGGACACATTTCAAAAATTCCCTTAATAAATACTTGGGCCAAAGTTCATGGCATTGAGTGGATTTATCATATCCCCTACCATGCACCAGCTTCTGGTAAAATTAAAAGATACAATGGGGTGTTGAAAACTATGTTGAAAGCAATGGGTGGTGGAACACTGAAGCACTGGGAAAAGCATTTGCATGTGGTGCAAGGATGCTGTTAAAGTTCATATCCCACATGTGCCCTGTGTCTCATCACAGGATGTGGGGTGTGAGAAGGGCCCAGTCTGAACAAGCAGTCAATCCCAGTGAAACTCTGAACTTCAGATCTCTCAGTTCCAGTGCCCTCCTGTGCACACTCTCCCATAGTTTGATGTTCTTTATGTTCTGCATTGCCCAGAAGTGCACCCAGTGCTCCAGGTGAGGCAATAGCAATGCAGAGCAAAGAGGGACAAACCTTTCTCCCACCCAGCTGGCAATAAATTGCTTGATGCACTTTAGGGGACTGTTGGCCTTCTTGGCTGGCTGGGCACACTGCTGACTCACTTAAAATTTTATGTTGAGCAGGACCCCCAATCCTTTTCAGTCAGACGTCTCTCATGTGTCCAATATACAGACAGTGTTTATGTCCAGGGTTGCCCATACCCAGGTGCACAATCAGGCACTTGTTCTTGTTATACTTTATGCACTTGGTGCTTAGTACCAACTGGTACCCACTTCTCTGACTTGTCCACATCTCTCTGCAAGTCCTCTCCACCCTCAGTGGAGGCAACAGCACCTCCTCATCTGGTCTCATCAGCAAACTTGCTCAGAACATCTTCTAGTCCTGCATGCAAGTCATCTGCATAAACATGAAAGGAAAGTGGCCCTAAAATGGAACCCTGGGGAGCTCTGACAGTGACCATCTACCAGCCCAATGGAACCCACTGACTATAATCCTTTGGGACAGAACTACTGGCCAACTGCTCACCCACCACTGCTGGTGAACCTGAAAGGCAAAATGTCAGCGTGCTGGGTCAAACAGAGAAACACCAATATAGTTACATATAGCTGCATCAATTTATTGCCCGAAAGCCAGACTTTTATAGGAGACAGACAAGGGTGTCCAAAAATCACACACGCTAATTGGAGGAAAGCTACTGCAATAACAACCCTATAACCCCCCTTCAAAGCCACGAGCCATTCATTCTTTTCCTAGAGATGTCCTTTGTTCTCATGCTGTTTATCCTGCTCCGCAGCTGCTGCTCTGTGAACTCCTTATCTCAATCCATGGCTGCTGCTCTGTAAAATTCTTCTTGTATTACAACACACCACGTTTTGTTTCTGTCTAGCTGTATGCAGGAATTTCTGTCCAGAAGGGTGCTGGAGAAATAGTATCAAAAGCTCTACTGAAATCCTCAAGGATTACATCAACTGCCTTCCCTTGTTCAGCTCAATGGATAAAGGTGTCATAAAAAGACCTGAAATTAAATAGGACCTTCCCCTCTGTATCTTGTGTTGTCTGTGACCTGTCCTTCAGTTGTTTTTCCATAACTCCCACCATCATTTTCTCCATAATTTTACCAAGCACTGTAGTGAGACTGACAGGTCCATAGTTGCCCGTGTCATCTTTCTTGCTCTTCCTTACAATGAGACAACATTTGCCAGCTTCCTGTCAACAGGTATGACCCTAGATTTATTAGATGCCATTGAAATGCGAGCCCAGAGCATGCTAAAGTGTCATCAGTGCAAGAACGTAGATGTGCCATAGCTTTGCAATGCCTTGAAATCCAGACTATGCCACAGATGGAGCAGAGAGGAAGATCTGCCTCTTCTGTTCTGAGCTCATCCTTTTGATAAGCTGAATATCACTACATACTCCATGGGGTCAGGTGCAAAAGACACAATGGGTGCCCTAAGCACGTGGCTGAGGTGGTATTTAGGATGGCCAAGAATACCTCCCTTCTGGCCCTCAGCTGATGCTCCAGAAGGAGGTGTCTATCTCATAGATTTTCCGTCACAGTTTACAAGCACTAGCACAAAACTAGGATCACCCAAGGCACCTTGGGCATCACTGAGAGACTGTGTATGAGTAGTGCAGTCCCTGTGGAATAAAAACCAAGGATTCAGATGAGGGACTCACACACAGACACCTCACTGTGCACATCTGAACTCAGCTAGGTGAACTTGTAGCTCCTGTGGTTCTTTGAAAAACTGATCCCAATTCAGCCCCAGGGTTTCCATCTGAGGATGAGATGCCTAACGCTAGAATAAGGATGGGATGGTCTGTTGATAACAGGACAAATGGAAACGGATTTAAATTAAAAAGGGGAGACATAGGTTAGATGTGAGGAACCTATATTTTTACACAGCAACACTGGAAAAAGTTGCCCTCAGAGGCTGTGCATGCCCAATGGATGGGATCCTGGGTTTACTCTGGGTTTACCCTCACGTCAGTCCATGTTTCTACTCATACTTTTGTCTAGGTGAACTCTCACTTTACTCAAGGTTTTACTCACAGTTTACCATCAGGGAGTGTGATCGGGAGATGGGCTGGTGGAGTGACTTGCTGGCATCCCCGAGGGAAGGCTGCCAGGCAGATACCCCCAGAAAAGTGGTTGACTCCCTGCCCTGTCACAGTCAGACAGACCTGACTGATGAGAAGGGTTGGAAGAGAGTCCCAACTCAACATCACAGGAGCCCCCCCATGCCTGCCTAGCCCTCGACCCCTGATCCATCTAAGCAACAGGTTTGACACTCTGAAATCTGAAGGAGATAAGAATGGGGAGGCAATGGAGGATCTGCCTAGGAGGAAACCTAATGCAAGGCAGTCACTACCAAGCCTTGTGACTTCCTCTGCCATGAAAGAATGAAGGGTGGCCGTGGTGGGTGACTCCCTTCTCAGAGGAATAGAGGGCCCCATTTGCAGACTGGACCCCAGTTGTCAGTAAGTCTGCTGCCTTCTTGGTTTCAGGTCAGGGACATAATGAGGAAACTCCCAATGCTGGTTAGGTCCACTGATTATTTTCCACTACTCATAGTTTAGGTGGGCAGTGATGAAATTTCTTAGATAAGACTACAAACTATAAAAAGAGATTTCAGGAATTTAGGCCATTTAGTTCACAAAGTGGGAGATCAAGTGATTTTTTGTTCTATACCTTCAGTGGCAGTGAGGGACACAGAGCAGGCTTGGAAAGCAAAGCAATGAACAATTGTCTCAGAGGTTGGTACTGAGCCAGAAACTTTGAGTTCTTTGATCACAGGACAGTTTACTTGGCCCATGGTCTGTTATCCATGAATGGAACCCAACTGTCTCAAAGGGGGAAGTGAATCCTAGCATAGACGGTAGCGGGGCTTATCGAAAGAGCTTTAAACTAGCTACGATGGGGGAGTGGACAAAACAGGGCTTACCAGAGATAAGCCTAGGGAAATGCTGTTTGAGCTGGGAGAGAGGCAGATGCCTCAGCTGAAGTGCGTCTACACCAACGCACGCAGCTTGGTCAACAAGCAAGAGGAGCTGGAAGCAACTGTGCATCTGACAAACCATGACCTAGTTGCTATTACCGACCCATGGTGGGACCACTGCCATGACTGGAGTGCTGTGATGGATGGTTACAAGCTCTTCAGAAGGGATAGAGGAGGAAGGAAGGGTGGTGGTGTGGCCCTTTATATTAAAGAGAGTTTTGATGTTGAAGAGCTTGGGCTTCAGAATGAAGTGCATGTTTGTAAGGATCGGGGGAAAGGCCTGTAAGTGTGACATCTTGCTAAAGGTTTCTTATAGACCGCCTAATTGATGGGTGAGGCATTCTATGAGCAGCTTACTGAAGTCGCAAGATTGCCAGCACTCATTTTCTTGGGAGACTACAACTTCTCTGATATATGCTGGGAATATAATAAATAGCAGAGGAATCAGTCCAAGAGGTTTATAGATTGCATGCAAGACAGCTTCCTTACACAGCTGGTATGAAGTCCTACCAGGGGTGGTTCCTTGCTAGACCTGCTCTTCACTAACAGTGAAGGACTGGTAGGAGTTGAGAAGGTTGGGGACTGTCTTGGGCAGAGTGGCCATGAAATGGTAGAATTCTCTATTCTTGGAGATGTCAGAAGGGTGACTAGCAAAACTACTATCCTGAACTTCTAGAGGGCGGACTTTGACCTGTTCAGGACACTTGTAGCACAGGTCCCTTGGGAGTCACTCCTTATGGGTAAAGGGGTCCAGGAAGCCTGGACACTCCTCAAGATGGAAATCTTAAAGGCACGAGATCAGGCTGTCCCTGAATGCCATAAGGTGAGCCATAGGGGAAGAAGACCAGTGCAGATGAACTGGGAAAAACTATTGAGACTCAGGAAGAAAAAGAGAATCTCCGTCCTCTGGAAGAAGGGGCTGGGTACTTGGGGAGATTACAAGGAAGTTGCTAAGGCATGCAGGGAGGAAGTTAGGAAGGCACATTAATTCCCTGTCCCTTAATCCATGCCCAGAGCTTCTCAGCCATGTCACTGCCAACTGTAAGCTCCATGCAGAGTTCAAGTGGAACACAGAGGGCACAGCCTTCTGCTGGGTGGATGCAAGTGTTGGTGGAACCAGATGGGACAAAGCCCTCCCACCATGCCCTCCTGGGAAAATGGCCACCCCAAGAATGGCAGTCTGCCTCCTCCATGACCCCATCTGAAATGCTCCTGCACTGATTGATTATAGGGCTTTAAACCAGGTCCAAATGGGGAAGGGTGGGGAATTGGATGTGACAGAGAAGGGCTGAGGGATATTGTTGCTGTTGGAGATTGAATGGAAAGCCTCTGAGTTGTTCTATAGGATTGTGTGAGGATTCCTCAGAGAAAGTCTTGTTGCCAATGCCCCGTCCTAAATCTTACTGTGTACCCTCTGGGGGTAACCCCAACCTACTGCTGCCCTAAAGTGCCTGTAGACCAGTGCGGGTAGCATGGGAAATAAACGGGACAAATCAAGAGAAAACCACAGAGCTTTTCCTTTCATGCAGGCTGCTGATTCTGAGCAAGGCCCTGAACATCAGTACCACAGTGTAGATGCAAGACCCAGACAGGCTAAATCAAAGCATGCTTCTGGAAGGGGATGCTTTCTGAAGAATCCTTACACTAATGAGAGGACCACAAACATTCACTCAGCGAACTCCAAATCTCTGTGCCTTTGCAGGCTTAGGGTCTTGTTTGGTTCACAGAGACACGGTGGGTTGATTCTCAGCTCTGTACTGTAGCAAATGGGGTACAGATTCTGCATGACGGATGGGCAAGGAAGAAGAGAAAAGGCTGCTGCCATCCATGAGAGGGCACTGAGCTCTGCCTGGGGATGGCAGAGGAGCCAGCTGAGAACTGATGGAAAGGGCTCAGAGAGGAGAGCGGCAGATTCTGTTCCTTGCTTCCTGATCAGGAAGAACAAGAAGAGGGGACAGGCAGGAATCTGAGTTACAGCTGGGATGGAATTGTTTTCTTCAGACTGTCTGCTGTGGTGCAGTGTTTTGGTTCTAGGAGAAAACCATTGATAACACTCTGATGTTTACAGCTGCTGCTAAGCAGTGTTGTACAGAGCCAAGGCCACGGTCAGTGGAGGGCACATGGAGCTGGGAGGGAACAGAGTGAGGACAGCTGACTGATAGTGGCCAAAGGGACGTTCTCTATCAGCTGACAGCAAGCAGAAATTGTATTGAAAGGGGTGGGAGTTCATCTCAGTCTCTTCACTGCTCAGGGCCCAGCTGAGCATCAGTCTGGTGGTGCTGAGCAAGTGCTTGTGCATCAGTTGTTACATACGATTCTATATCAACGGATATATAGTGATTACTATTACTCCTCTCCTTTTATCTCTCCTAGTAAACTGTTTTGTTACAACCCAGAAGTTGTACTCTTTTTCCCAGTTCTCATCCCCATCTCACTGGGAATGGGGCAGTGCACAAAGCACTGTGAGCTGCTGAGCCACATGTTGGGTTCAACAACCACAGTCATTTTGGTGCCTGATGTGAGGCTCCAAGGGTTGTGGTAACAGCACATCTGTCCAGAGTGGACAGGGCTTTGTGGGAGTTGGAGATGTGCAGGCCATGGTGCTGATAGTTTCCCTATTTGTGAAGCTTGCTGAGTCTTCTCATGAAGCTGCATTTCACAGCTCCTTGCTTGCTGCTTGTTTTCCCTGCTGCATCATTTGTCAACTCTGGATGCTGGATTAGGGTATTTATTTTGCTATGCTGTTTGACCTTGGTTTGTACCACGATAAAATTGGCAAAGTGAAGTTTTGTGCACATTCAGCTCTTTGGACATCTTTGGGTTTTGGAAGTAATATTGTTGGTATGATTAGGAATTACACATTTTACACTGTCGTCTCTGGGAGACCAGGGGTATTCAAGGAGAGACTGGATATTGTGTTGAGGGACATGGTTAAGTGGGAGCTATTGGTAATAGGTGAACGGTTGGATTGGATGATCTTTCAGGCCTTTTCCAGCCTTGGTGATTCTATGATTCTAGGACTGAGGTTAAACAATTATTCAGGAATATCAGTGAGAGATCTGCCCCAAGGTGAGAAGGCTCTGCATGGCAGGGGGTGTGGGACAGTCTGGGCAGCTGCCTGGAGTGGTGGGCACCCCCAGGGCTTTGGAACTTCATCTCCGAGCAACTGCAGGATCCTGAGAAACTGGTAGAATATTGGAGACAGGTCTGCTGTGGCACTGGTAATCCTAAAAAGGCCCAAATGACTGCAGTGTTCCAGGGCCTGGCCCACACCTACTGAGCTGTGTTCAACACTATTCAGCATCTTCAAGGGGAAGAGAGCTGGATCTGCTGACATTGCTGCAGCCTCTGCAACTCCTGGCACAGTCCCTGCAATAGCTCCAAGTTTTTGCTACACATCCTGCAGTTGCTCCAAGCTCTGGACAGATCCCACTGTCACTCCACCCCTCATAAGGAGCTCTGCGGTCACTTATGCTACAGGTCCTGTAGCTGTTCCAAGTATTGAGATAAGAAAATTAAGCAAACCACTGAGTGCTGCTGTAGAGACGACGGGACTGCTGTGAGACACACAAGACCTTCAGGCCTGTAGAAATGAGAGGACTCGAATCCTCTGTGCACTGTATCAGTGTAAAGAGAGGAGGAATGAAAAGAACTAGTTGTGCTTCTATCTGTGGCTGTACCTTCCCCAAATCCAGACAAAGTTGGATAAGAGAAGAGCTAAGGAAAAGTGTATTTTGAATGCTATTTATTTATCTCTTAACCTATTCGGGGAATCTGGTTCCATGTTTACATGAGCTCTTGGAGTGAGAAAATGGATAGTAGGTGTGAAAGAAGTGAAACAAATTTTTATTTATAAGTTCAATAACATTTTTTTGCAAGTTGCTATATCTCACATAATCAATCAATCAAAGATGCATAAAAGATGAAGAACCATCACTGGGAATCATGCGATGAAGATGTGCACTTTATTGAAGCGGGAATAGTGAGTATTGCAACACCTTCCTGAGAGCGTGCTTGATCTCCCTGTTCCTCATGCTGTAGATAATAGGGTTCAGTGTTGGAGGAACCACTGCGTACAGAAGTGCCACTGTCAGATCCAGGAGTGGGGAGGGAATGGAGGGGGGCTTCAGGTAGGCAAAAGCACCAGTGCTGAGAAACAGGGAGACCACGGCCAGGTGAGGGAGGCACGTGGAGAAGGCTTTGCGCCGTCCCTGCTCAGAGGGCATCCTCAGCACAGCCATGAAGATCTGCACATAGGACACAACTATGAAAACATAGCAGCCTACGTCTAAACTGATAGTAAAAATGAGAAACACAACTTCCCTGAGATTTGATTCTGAGCAGGAGAGCTTGAGGATCTGGGGAATTTCACAGAAAAACTGGTTGACAACATTGCCTTGGCAGAGAGGCAGTGAAAACGTACTGGCAGTGTGCAGCAGGGAATTGAGAACCCCAGTGCCCCAGGCAGCTGCTGCCATGGTGGCACAAGCTCTGCTGTCCATCAAGGTCCCGTAGTGCAGGGGCTTGCAGATGGCAACATAGCGGTCATAGGACATGATGGTGAGAAGGGAATACTCTGCTGACATGAAGAAGGTAAAGAAAAAGAGCTGTGCAGCACATCCTGTGTAGGAGATGGCCCTGTTGTCCCAGAGGGCGTTGGGCATGGCTTTGGGGAGAGTGGTGGAGATGCTGCCCAGGTCGAGGAGGGCCAGGTTGAGGAGGAAGAAGTACATGGGGGTGTGCAGGCGGCGGTCGCAGGCTACGGCTGTGCTGATGAGGCCATTGCCCAGGAGGGCAGCCAGGTAGATGCCCAGGAAGAGCCAGAAGTGCAGGAGCTGCAGCTGCCACGTGTCTGCCAACGGCAGCAGGAGGAACTCAGTGATGGAGCTGCTGTTGGGCATCTGCTGTTGTTGGGCTTGGAGTCCTGCTCAGAGTGCAGAAGATAATGACAAGTCCAGACCATTCTCAGAGGCACTACTCCTGCTATACTATGAAATGTTTTAATTCTCCTACAACAGTGTACATTTAGCACCATTACTTGCATTTAATTTCATGTAGATCAGCATTCCTTAAGCAGAAGCAGCATATGGAGCTCTAACCTTCCTCTTATTTTCTTATCCCTTCTCCCTGGATATTTTCATCTGTTTCATGTCTCATATCTTTACCCCAAGTGCTCTTAGAGCCCCCTACCCGAGCTTCTGTGGCATTCAGTTTCAGTTAGAAAATGCTGCCTGTTTGTAGGATAAGTGAATTATTCATGCCTACAGAAAATGAAGATAATTCCATCCTTCGAGAAAGAGGAGACTGAAAGCACATCATGTGTGAGTGTTCACAAAACAAGCAATTGATTGATGAAAAATTCTCAGAACTCTTATTGCCCCTTTTAGATTTCTGACTCCAAACCTCTTTGCCTCAGAACAGGAAATGGAAACCCCCTGCCTTGGCTCTCCTCTTGCAAAGTGCCCTCAGAAACATTCAGTTGTGCAGTGGAGCTGTGATCCCCTGCCCCAGGCAGCAGCTGTGGCAGCACAAACCCTGCCGGGGGCTCCTTACCCCACACGTCTCCCCGCAGCGCCCTGGGCAGCTCCCCGGGCAGGCTGAGTGCTGAGCCTGGCAGGCGGCAGAGTCCCATACCCAGCACACAGCCCCTGGGGCACAGCAGGGACCCTGCTCTGCAGGACAGCCCTGGGCACCCGTCTCAGCTGGAGCAGAAAGCTTTTTCCACAGTAAAGAAACATGCAGTGCCTGCAGTCAGATCTCCTATGGGATGTCCCAGTTATAGTTACCCCTTAATTAAAAGCAGCTCATGGTCAGCTGTGAGACACACCTTGTCATGGTCTGTGAGCAATGCTCCTGCAGTGAGTTCACAGCCCGCTCACACCACACACATCCTGCAAGCTCTCTCCAATTTCTCTCCTCTCCTTCTGTCACCTGCAGGCTGTGCTGTGCACGAGATCTGCTCCTGGGCACAGCTGTCTCTCTGCAGCTCTGCCCACTTTTATGAGCTCCCTGTGTCCCAGGAACCTGGACAAGCAAGCAGCAGATTATGTCATTTTTATCCTTCCCACTCATTTCCCCTGACATGTCCCTGGGTCCTCATGGCCAACAGCTCCTGAAAGACAACAGCATCATGACTGTGCTTTGAAATCCACTCAATTAACCACCACATGTCCAGTGGTCAGTGACTGATTGGAGACATATGGGGAGTGCTCCCAGAGATCGTTTGATGAAACAATAAGGGCAACCAGACAAGGAAGGCGAGGTTTGGACTTTCCCTGTGCAGGGCAGTGATCCAGCTGAGGCAGTGCAGGAGTCTCATCCCTTGACAGAAATCCTGGAGCTGAAATGGGATTCGGCTCCCCACAGAACCACAGGAGCTGGGATTTCTCTGGTTCAGTTCAGAAGTGCACAAGGAGTTGCCTGCATGTGAGCTCCTGCTCTGAGTCCTCGGTCCTTCAGCTGGGAGGCAGCAGCTCACACACAGACACTGGGTGATGCCCAAGGTGCCTGGGCTGCTCCTGATGTTTGCAAGTGCTTGTAAACCGTTTGGGAAATCCCTGAGATAGACACCTCCTTCCTGGGCATCAGCTGAGGGCCAGAGAGGGGATAGCACCGGCTGTCCGGTGAATTCACTCACAGCTACAAGAGCAGCACAGGGCCTTCAGGAAAGCCATGCCCATGGTGTGTCCGTGCTGCTACGTCACCTCCAAGACCCACGATCGGTCTAATGTTTGTGTGCCACCTTCTGCACACTGATTCTATAGATGAGCTATCCAGTCAGGCAATGTCCAGTGATGCTTTTCAATTAGGATATTTACTTCTGTGGTTTTGCACTAATGCAAACACCAACACACAAGAAGCTAGAAATCTTGGTAGAGCTGCAGGCCTGAGCTCCTGTTTGGACCATGGGGACACAGTTTAATGGTTTCCACAACTGCACTGTAGCACAAGGGGGATACCGAGTCTTTAGGATGGATGGGCGAGGAGACAAAGAAGGGCGACTGCCCTCTGTGAGAGTGCACTGAGCTCTGCCTGGGGATGGAAGAGCAGACAGGTCAGAGCTAATGGAAATGGCAAACAGAGGAGACCATCAGTGTCTTTTCCTGTCTTCCTGATCAGGGAGAGTAAATGGAAGGTGCCCTCTGCAGACAGATGGGAATCTGATGTTGTCTGTCCCTTGTCCCATTTGGTGGCCTTTGTCACTCCATTATCTGTGGCAGGGACAGCACAGCAGGGCATGTGGCATCCAGCAGATCCATGGAGAGCACAGATGGCAGCTTCTTGACCAAGCAGTGGAGGAACCAAAGAGGAGAGGTGCTCTGCTGGATCTCATACTCTCCGGCATGGAAGGACTTGTGGGAACTGTGAAGGTGAAAGGGGCATCAGGCCATGTGCAAGATGCAAATGTATCTCTTTTAATTTATTTATTTATTTTAAGGCTGTAAGCTTAATAGTTGATCATAAATGTCAATAAAACTGAAACAAATAATTGAAGACAAAGATGGAAATCAATGAAAATGTGTTAACCCTTCTCAACATGAAAAATTCTCATGAGTCTTGTTCCATTTTAAGTTGTAAATATGAATCTTTGAGGTGATTTGATGTCTTTTTTTTTCTTTTACTGAAACTACAATGTTTTCCAGAACTGTGTTCGCTGAACACAAATGCCTTCAGGTTCAGAGACACAGACAGCGGTGCCAGTGCCAATGCCCTGTGACTGTAGCCTGGTGCCCAGCACTACTCTTCCCTGCTGCCTATTTGATGTGCCTCATCCTCCAAGTTTTTTCAGCTCTCCTAAAGAAATGGCCATGGTTAAGGGCATGTTTTCAGCAGGCCATTTGGGCGCAAACTACTACCACTGCCCTCCAGATTTCTCCATCCCTTGCTCTTTGTTCAGTCAGATACCTCCCAATTATCTGTCTGATTTCTGACTTTCAGGGGGATTACTGGAATGTGTTCCATCTCCCCAAAGTCTGATGGAATGTGTTGTCAACTCCTTCACTGTGATTTGATCTATCCCTTCCTATCTATTCTTTTTCTTTTTCTTCTTATACTTTTTCTTTTTCTCAATCACTGTCTCTTTTTTATTAAGGCACGAAGTCTGAAAGATGTTCATTAATGTCAGTAAAAGTGAAAAACAGAGTTGGAGACAAAGATAGAAATCAATGAGAATGTGTTAACCCATCTCAATGTGTGAAATACTCACAAGTCCTGATCAGTTTTAAGTTGATACCTCTCAACTACCTGGCTGATCTATCCCAGGAAGATTACTGGAATTTGCTCCATCTCTCAGAGTCTGATGGCCTCTGTTGTCAACTACTTCACTGTGATTCAATCTATCCTATCCTACCTCAGAATAAATCATTTCTTTTAAAAATATTCCATATGAAAGACAAACTTCAATAGATGCCGCTTGAACATGGCATGCAGTTGATCACTGTGTTTTACTGTTCATTCAATTGCATCACCTTTCTTTCCATTTGCTGGCCAGATAAAAAAGAGAAATCTTTCCTTTTCCATGTGTAGCTGGTTCTCTGAGGAAAGCCAGTGGGAGTTGGTGCAAAGCAGTTTTAACACTGAGCGGATGAATGCAGAGGAGAAGAGTGATGTGAAGAAAAGTGATGCAAGTCCCATAGGTCCATTGTGAGCAGAAATTGGGTGGGGAGGTTGAGAAGGACCTTTGTCAACACAGTAACAGTACAGAACTCATTGGGACATCCTGGATTGGTATCAGTTGCACAGTGCTGCTTTAATGTCTTCTTTAAACCCAACTATAAATAAATAGACAATAAATTTATACTGGATTCTTTAAGCTCTCTCCAGATATCCCTCCTTTTTGCTGAACAAGTTCTGATAACCTGAAGAAGATAACAAGATGGCATAAGGCACAGGAGATTCTTTAGGTTATAATGGGCCCCAGGGTGCATTTGATGCTGAGTTCATCAGCCTCTAGTGCAGAGAGAAGTTTGCACAAAGTGCTCAACAAGACAAAGTCGGAAGTAACAGTGAAGTTTCTTGGAGTATTAATGGGCCCACTGAGGGCCATTACCAAGTAAGCTTCCCAAGGGACTTGTTAGAGAAGATAACTGGAAGCCATGACTACAGGCAGGCAAAGGCACTGGCATGCTAAGAAACCTCTCCTTTGCCTTACGAAGCAGACAGGTCAAGCCCTGATTGCAAGACCAGTGGTAGAGAGATCCTGTCTCTCGTGTTGGCTCCTGGCATTTCCTGGGGCAATGGGTTGGAGGTCCGTATGATGTTAAATGAAAGACATGGGGACAGAAGATCCCAGGCTCTACATGTGGTGCAAGGACGCTGTGAGGTTCATGTCCCATATGAGACCTATGTTTCATTGCAGGATGTGAGAAGGGATGTGAGAAGGGCCCAGTCTGAACAAGCAGTCAATCCCTGTGAAACTCTGAACTTCAGATCTCTCAGTTCCAGTGCCCTCGTTTGCACATTCTCCCAGAGTTTGAAGTCCTTTATGTTCTGCGGTGCACAATCAGGCACTTGTTCTTGTTATACGTTATGCACTTGGTGCTTAGTACCAACTGGTACCCACTTCTCTGACTTGTCCACATCTCTCTGCAAGTCCTCTCCACCCTCAGTCGAGGCAACAGCACCTCCTCATCTGGTCTCATCAGCAAACTTGCTCAGAACGTCTTCTAGTCCTGCATGCAAGTCATCTGCATAAACATGAAAGGAAAGTGGCCCCAAAATGGAACCATGGGGACCCCGACAGTGACCATCTACCAGCCTGATGGAAAAAACTGACTATAATCCTTTGGGACTGACCTACTGGCCAACTGCTCACCCACCACATTGTGTTTCTGTCTAGCCATATGCAGAACATTCTGTCCAGAAGGTTGTTGTGAGAAACAGTATCAAAATCTCCACTGAAATCCTCAAGGATTACATCAACTGGCTTCCCTTGGTCAACTAAACGGATAACTGTGTCACAGAATGAGCTTAAATTAAACAGGACCTTCGCCTCACAAACTTGTGTTGGCTGCAACCAATGACAGAATTGTCCTTCAGCTGTTTTTCCATAACTCCCACCATCATTTTCTCCATAATTTTACCAGGCTCTGGACTGACAGGTCCATAATTGCCCATGTCATCTTTCTTGCTCTTCCTTACAATGAGACAACATTTGCCAGCTTCCTGTCAGCTGGTATGACCCTAGACTTCTTTAGATGCAATTGAAATGACAGCCCAGAGCATACTAAGGCGTCATCATTGAAAGAAAGTAGATGTGCCATAGCTTTGCAATGTCTTGAACTCCAGAGTATGCCACAGATGGAGCAGAGGGGAAGATTTGCCTCTTCTGTAGTGAACTCATTCATTTGGTAAGCAGAATAACACTACCTGATACATGAGGACTGTGTCTCTGCTCTGCTCTGCTCAGCTCACAGGGCAGAGGTTCAGGGTGTTGCTCTCATGTCAGTGCAGGTAAACTCACTTTAACCTTTTTTCTTCTGTAAATGCTTCCTCTGTTTGTATGCTCAGATACACTTCCACATTCCCTCAAGTACACTTCCATATATCATTAACAATTACACTTTCTTATACCATCAAAACTGTTTGTCAAACAATACAGTTCTTCAGTTCACATAAACTCCCTTAATACAGTCTGTATTCTTCAGTTATAAACACTGTGCCACAGAACCAGCACTGATTGAACCACCTCCCTCACACACTTCCTCGCAAGCAGTACATAGTATTACATAAATGTGTTGACATTCATTGGTTGGGTGGAATGTACACCTCTCCTCAGGACCATCTTACTAATCTACAGAGTACAAACTCCCGTCTTCTTACATACAAGCAGAAAGTACATATGAGTGGACAGACAACACAGTCTTTCACTTTGTCCGTGTCTGGCCATTTCCCTCACAGGAGGAAGGAAACATGGATCGGGACTCGGCACTCACCCTGCAGCTGTTCTGTGTCTCACTCACACCACACTCACTCTGACATTTAGATCAAAAACCATGGTTTATTCATACTACACAATGCTGACAACGTTTTCTAGCTGGAATCTTAATAACACTCATACTCTGGTCGACCAGTTGCAAACGTTAATGTTTTTCCCAGAGTCGGCTTGACACACGGTACCAAACACTTAAAGCAGATGATAATATTGACCATACAACCTATAACCCCCGTGATTACAACTTGGAGAACCCAGGCTACCATTTGACAGGCTATCCACTATATCCCATACCCGTAGGAGAGACCAACCTAGGTCCCTCCTATTGTCAACTACCTGGGAGAGAGTACTTGTTCTTGTTTCCATTCATATGACATACAGTTCCCTTTCATAGGAACTCACCCAAGGAGTCTTCCTACCCAGCTGGCAACCAAAGCCATGAGCTCACCTCCCTGGGAGCAGCACGTATGGCTGTAAACTGTGTAGGATGTCTCCTCAAGACATATGGGCTCCACTTACCATACACATACCTGGTCCACCTATGGGTGGTCCTTGTCTGTCCCTGCAGTGATCAGGTGAGGAAGGGAGTCCTTCAGAGAAATCTCAGGGTGCGCCAAAAGTGTCTCCCTCTCAGCTGGTCCTGCAGCGAACAGAGCTGGTCCCACCTGGGCCGCCAAATTGACTACAGGAATTGAACTCTATAACCTCTATAACTGATACAGTCTCCCATGACATACTTATACCAAAGCTGAGGAAGTATGGGATAGGTGATTGGACAGTGAAGTGGGTCGAGAACTGGCTGACTGGCAGAGTGCAGAGGGTTGTCGTTGGCGGTGCAGTGTCTGGCTGCAGGGCTGTAACTAGCGGCGTCCCCCAGGGGTCTGTGCTGGGTCCGGTCTTGTTCAACATTTTCATCAACGACCTTGATGAGGGGATAGTGACCACCCTCAGCAAGTTTGCTGATGACACGAAGTTGGGAGGATTGGCTGACACGCCTGAAGGCTGTGCTGCCATTCAGCGAGACCTGGACAGGCTGGAGAGCTGGGCAGTAAGAAACCGGATGAGGTTTAACAAAAGCAAGTGTAGAGTCTTGCACCTGGGTAGAAATAATTGCATGCACCAGTACAGGCTGGGGGAAGAGCTGCTGGAGAGGAGCTCTGCTGAGAGGGATCCGGGCGTCCTGGTGGACGACAGATTGACCATGAGCCAGCAGTGTGCCCTTGTAGCCAAAAAAGCCAATGGCATCCTGGGGTGCATTAAAAAGAGCGTGTCCAGCAGGTCGAAGGAGGTGATCCTCCCCCTCTACTCTGCCCTGGTGAGGCCTCATCTGGAATATTGTGTCCAGTTCTGGGCTCCCCAATAAAAAAAAGACAGGGATCTCTTGGAAAGAGTCCAGTGGAGGACCACAAAGATGGTGAAGGGCCTGGAGCATCTCCCCTATGAGGAGAGACTTAGGGAACTGGGTCTGTTTAGCCTTGAGAAAAGAAGGCTGAGAAGGGACCTGATCCAGGTCTATAAATATTTGAGGTGTGGGGGGCAAAGAGGTGAGGCCAGACTCTTTTCAGCAGTGTGTGGAGGAGGGACAAGGGGAAACAGACAGAAACTGCACCATAGGAAATTCTGCACTAATGTGTGCAATAACTTCTTTATGGTGAGAGTGACACAGCACTGGAACAGGCTGCCTAGGGTGGTTGTGGAATCTCCTTCTCTGGAGATATTCAAGACCTGCCTGGATGCTGAGCTGTGCAACGTGGTGTAGGGAACCTGCTTTGGCAGGGGGACTGGACTCAGTGGTCTCTGGAGGTCCCTTCCAACCCCTACAATTCTGTGATTCTGTGAATATCATGGAGTTGTTTGGATGGGGAAAGACTACCCCTTTGAATGACCTTTTGTCAGGGCATGTCCTGGGATTCCTAGGATCCTCAAAATGCAGCACTGCTTCTGTCACTGAAAAATGGGGCCCTGTGTGGGACGGAGGGAGGGTCCATGAGTCCCTGGCCCACCTGACTGAGTATTTCCATGGTCTTAGCAAAGACATACTTACAACTTGAGAATGACAGTTAGCTGTGTTCATGGTGGCATGGCCACTTTTAATGGCCTTGAACTGTCTGAACATAACTGAAGAGGCTCAGGCTGATGCAAATCAGCTATTGAATGATAGTGTTGAAAAATTGGAAAGACAGGTGGCAGTTTTGATGGGAAAAAACCTAATTCAATCATTCTCCTATGGAAGATCAGTAACAACTGTCTGGAGGACCATGGGGGCCCTGTACAAGGGAATCTGTATAAAATGGACTCTGTAAATGAAGGCGCTAAAAGGTCAGATTTTGAGGTTCCATTTGGACTAGATCTATTTGAGATCTGACTGATTGTAACCCAAAAATGAAAAAAAAAAAAAAAAAAAATGCAGGATAGGCTGGTGGGAGTGCCCTGACCAGTGTCCACCCCCCAAACCCTGCTGCCCATAATACAGCAGCTGAACTGATGGATATAGTACAGTGGTTTAGACAGAAACCAAGAGAGCATGCCAGCATAGCTGCTTTGGTTATGGGACATGGAGGCAGAAAGTGCTATGGTGAATGGACTGGAAATTTCAAAACTGACATCCATTACTACTAACCCTGCCCTCAGGCAATGACTTTATGCTCTTGTCTGGAGGGCTTATCGCAATAAAGATTGGCGGATTTGCTGCGTAGACCGGTCAGAACTCAGATCTGCGTTGTGCTTCCTGCGGCACCAAACGCCCAACAGTGGCAGTTCCGCTTATTGGCCAGCAGGTGGCAGCAGAGACCACGGAAAGAACGTCTGCGGGACAGACCCTGGGGATCCGTTCTTTTGATTATAGGGGAAGAACACAAAGATGGAAGAGGAGGGAAGGGGGAAAAAAAAAAGAAAAAAAAAAAATCAAACCACAGCAAACAAATAAAAACTTCTCCAAACGTAGCAAACGTGAATGTCTGTCAATAAATTAATGAGTAATTAAATTGATATCCCTTTCCCGCCCCCCCCCCCCCTCCCCCCCCCCCCCCAACTTCTGAGATGAAAAAAATACACTTCTTTTAGAAGAAAACAGAGTAGTAACAACTTCTGTACCTACATTCACCACTCTGAGATCCTGTCTGGGTCTCCCAAGGCTTGTAAATAACCACTGGGTCGGTTCTGATGTCGCGTGATTTGTTGTCAGTTCTCTCATGGTTCTCCGGTCAGTTCTCCGGTGCCAGGATCTGCCACAGGGCATTCTGACCACGGGCATCATGTTTCTACGCTGCCGCCTGCATTTAACAGGCAATGGGACTGCCCAGCATGTGCAAGGCAGCACCTCTTTCACACCACCAGAATGTTTAAGGCTGTTGGGATTGTTGTTAGCGTCCCATTAACATTGAGGCTAGAGATACCCTTAGGATTGACATTACTATTAGCATTACTTTGATGGTGCCCTATCTGGGTCATTTCCAGGGGATGTCAGGAGTAAGGCACAGTGTCAGGAGAAAAAGAACAGACTCTGTTACTTTATAAACGTGATAATAGAGAGAGTTCATTGGAAAAAATACAACTCTTAAATAATGCAAAGCATGCTTCTGATTGGATGCAGGCATCATCTGGGCTCTGATTAATATTACTCTTAAGGTAAAGATTATTGTTACCATAATGATTTTTTTTTTGGATTATGATCAGGGTTAAGGTTCCTTTTGCTACAAACTTCTAGCATCATTTTTGTTGTTACATTTGGAGTTAGGGACGATTTTAGAATCAGGGTAAGGGTTAGGATTAGAGTTACATTGCTGGTTAATGCTGTTATCTTTACAGCTCCTGTGAGGGTTGGGGTCTGGGTCAGGTGTTTAAAAATGAAATGAAAAAAGAATTAAAAAAATATATTGAAAGCTTCAGATTTCCTTAATCTTTGTGGGAATCATATAATGTGCAACTCAGATCTACCTCTTCGTGCAGTGACTGCCTGTAAATTTGCTGGAGCCTAATATAATATGGCCTTGTGCTTTCCACTAACTCACCTTCATTTCATTTTCATTACATTTGCTTGGTAGTCAGATTTTGGTGTGTGGATATTTTAAAACAATCTAACTGACATTAGCAAAAAATTAAAAATAAAATTAAAAAAAATGCACAACAGCATCGTATCAATTTTTATAGATAAAGAAAATAGAAAAAAGAAGAGCAGTTTCCCTTAGTTTTCTGTGCCTCTTTACTTTCTTACCCTCTCCCCTTGTGTGAGAAACTCTCAAAGTCAAAGATTTCTAGTTAGGCAAAGATGGCAGCGATAGCAGCAGTGCTTATTCATTATTGCAATACTGCGCGCACATCCCCTATTGGCAAGGGAGAAACTGCACACCAGTCAGTGAAATCAATTCTGTTCTGTGCCCTAAACCCACTGCAGGTGATGCTCTCATGGCTCTCATTGGTTGAGCATCTCAGGCTCACAGACTCCTCGAGACTGTGGCTAGGATTCATTTCCATAGAAGGTCAATTACCAACCTCTTGTTTTTAGGTCTGCCTTGTACTTTTCTGCGGAGAGAGAAGGGCAATGTTTCCAAAAGTCAGTACATTCATTCTGTCCTGTGCTGGGCTCTACCCACCCTGTATTTATCTTGTGCTTGTCTCAATTCTCCCCATGTCAGAATGCCCCCAGTCTGAACTTAATTCTGTTCAGCAACTTTCTTGGTGGAAAAACTACTTATACAGCTGTTTTACAAGAGGGTTATACATTCAGTTAGGGCCTACACTATGGACTGAAAATACTGGAAACTTCCACTGCAAAAACACAATCTACCTCTCCCATCTGTGCAGCCTTGCAGACCCAGAGCACGCCAGGTTATTTCTGCTTTCATAGCATTTGCATGCTGTAGGGTGAGCACAAGGTTCTGCTGCTTGATTCTTCTGCAAGAGCTGCCTACCGGCAAATGGTTGCAGGGATGGAGGATGTGACAGAAAGCATTTGTCTCCACAAGAGCAGAGTTACATTCAGTGCAGAGTGTGAGAGTCAGGTTGGTGTGGAAAAGCACTGACACGCTGGGGATGATGCAGTGCTCACATGTCTAACACTCACAGACATTACTGTCAGAAGGATGGTGCTGTGTTGTGCTTCTACCTTTGGCAGCCCCTGGAGAAATGCTATGGCACACAGAACACCTTTGTATTGCACTGACTGCTGCCATGCAGCATGGATTTAACACACCAAATCCAGAGGAGCATGACTGCATCTATCTGCCCTGAGAAAAACTACTGTAGCTGAAGAGATGAGGAGGCAGCTGCTCATCTGCAGAACAAGCAGTACTGCCAGACATTGGGCCAGGTGAGCACCTCCTGCTGCAGCGTGATGATGACAGGGCTGGAGATGATCTGCAAAGCCAGCTTAAAAGTGGGAGACGTGAGTCAACATGGCAGGAGGACAGAGGTGTTAGGGAGCAGCCAAGGCATCAAAGAGTATCAGAAGGCTTTGAAAAGTATCACAAAGTGACAGCCAGGAAGACTGGGATATATCATGAGCAGCAACCTGGATGCTAGAGATTATTTGCTCCCATACAAAATGGTAGAGATCTTGCTGCAGACATCCCAAAGCCAGGCAAAATGGGAACCCAGAGCTCTGCCTGCACGAACCCCACAGCCATAGCATTGCAAGCTGAGCTGCCTTGCTGTTTGTTGCATTCATCCCAATCCCTGTGATTGAAGACTCAGAATGCAGTCGAGGCGATGACTGAGCATGAGAGTGACTTTATTCAATAAAAGACAGGAGGGCTTGAGAGGTCAAGGGTGAAGATGGGACTCCTCTTGTCAAGATGAGAGTGGCTCAGAGCTGGTGCTGCTGCCTGGTGCCTGGGACTGGCAGCCTGACTCTAAGTCCCCATCTAAGATGCTCAGCTTCACCTCACTGATGCTGCCCTGCTCCTGCATGGTGGTGCTGCTGCTGGGACACTCGGGCTGTGCTTGGGATGGGCAGCACTGCAAAGGCGCTGGGTCACAATCCAGGCAGGTGACTGCTGTGTCTGGCAGGCTCAGGTCAGGAGCTTCAGCAGAGCCAGGAGATATGAGAGCATGAACGTGGATGAGCCCCTTGTGTCCATCACTGTTACCATGTGGAAGGCTGTCATCCGAATTGCAGCGATTCATGCTTAATAAGAACTCTCCATTGATGGAAAGACACTGCTTGGTTTGGATCTTTGGGGTTGACAAGGGCTCGAATCACCTAGGAAGGCATAGAAACACAAGGGTTAGTTTCAAACATTTGCAAGTTGAATCATGAAAGGTTGTTGATACTTGGTAATAGAGTGGCGGCAGGAAGAAGCAAGTAGGCTTGAAGCAGCATAGCCACTGTCTTGAAAGTGATCCTCATTCAGGTCCAGCTCGTGTGTTGTTTCACTGTAATCTGCTTCTTTGGGTCTACCTAGTGGGCAGCAACACTCGAGCTGTTACTGATATCATTGAAAAGAACTGGAGACAATTGTTCTATTCCTAAGAGCTTCAAGGTGCCTAGAAGCACAAATAGAAACCAGCAGTATTTCATCACTTCACCAAAAGGAAGGTCAAACACCTGAGCTGTGAAGAGCAGTTACAGAACCTATGCATAAGATCACACCAGACATACTTTGTTCTAACAACAGTTATGGCACATAGTCCATTTCCTTCAATATTCCCAAAATGAAATGATGTGGAGCATTACAGGGAAAGAAACACTGCACACAGACACTATGACCCTGATTAGACTCAAGCAGCAGACTTAAAACAAGTCAGAGTTTTTGATTCCAGGATATTTCAGGACCTATCGTGTGAAATTCAGTTACACAACAGTGCCTAGGTGCCTGCGTTTCAAGCAACTTTCAGATCACAGCCATGTAAAATAAAAACAAATTCAGTGCAGAAATAGCAAGCCTGTACCTTAATACTCATGAGATTATCCATTTTTTACTGCATTCTGACTAAGTTCTAAAACTTGCTCATCCCAGTTCACTTCAACAAGTTCCACCAGTTCAAGCAATGCAGTTCTGAGATCCGGTGTATGTTAGGCAGATAGAATTGAACAGTGCAGAAATAATCTCTGACAGCTTTAAGAGCTCTGTTCTGCTTACAAACTCTCAGTCCAAAACTATTCAGTTTTAAGGAAATGAACACCTGAAGCAGTTGGATCATCTGCCGCATTCTGCTTCTTGGCATCATGATTAGCACAAAGGGTTTTCTGCTGTCCTGCAGAGATGGACAAAGTCCTGCTTACAAATGGACCAGGTTTCAGTGTACAGCAGAGTTTGTACCAGACTAACAAGCCACGTCATTCAATTCATGTGCTCAGGTTGTTATGCACTCCGAAAGGAAACAGAACTGTTGGATTCTGAAGGCAATCTGTGGGGTCCTACATTACCTCCTGATTCTGGAAGAGGAAATTCTAATAGCAAATGCAGAACTTTGATCTTTGTAGACATGAGAAGAGCTGGCATTTAGGAACATTCATTTCAGGGAAATCAAATGATGTGTCTATATTTTTACTACAGATAGTATAGGGAGCAGCCAGTTGAAGAACCAGATACAAAAAAATCCAGCCCATTGGCAGGAAAATACTTCTCCTTAAATTCTGTATGCTATCATGGTACAGAATTAGGCTACAGTGCCACATAGGCCAACCAAGCGTAGAACCAAATCCACAAAATACTGGTAGACAAAGCAGCAAAAACAGGGACAATATTCAGCAGACTGTGCTGTGGCCTTTCTACCCACAGCTCAGCATGTTCTGCCATCCGAAAAGCAAGGCCTCTTGTCAAGCTCAGCTATTTCCCTTCTCAGTGTATTCTAGCACCACTGATACCCACTGGTATCCTCCTGTAGAGTGCCATCATATTGTCATCATCCAAAGGAAAAACCCACACAGCAGAGCATACAGCACTACACCCATGCTCCAAATATCCGCCTGAAAAACAAAAAGACAAGCTTACAAACCTGAAGCACCTCAAATGGCTTCCTGACAGACTGGATTGTCTGCCCTTGCCAAAGCCCACATATAGCCCATGAAAAGCTGGCTCTTTCCCTCAGGAAATAAAACCTTATCGTCCCAGAGAAAGCATATAACCCTCATTCAATTGCCCTTTCACTCAGCTTAGAGCACTACTAAAACCAGCATCTTCACCTTAGCTCATCACACTGCTGCAGTTCCTTTTACAAGGATTTCACTGGCAAAAATGAAATCAAAGCCGTCACAAGGGATTTAGCACAGTTACGTGTTACTGGCTACGAGAGCTGTCAGCACAGTCACCTGTCAGGCTTTGCTGCTGTTCGGTTCTCTTTATGTAGAGGCACAACAAGGTTCAGACACAGTGCAGTTCTCACTTTGACTGTAAAGAAAAAGGAGGCTTGAAAAGCAGCGTGTGGAAAACAAAGAAACAAGAATTAGAACAACAGTGGGGCCATGGCACTTGTAGGAATTGCTCCGCCTTTAACAGCGATTCAAGAAGTACGAGGGCATCCCAAACCAGACCAGTTTGGACAGATTAACAACTGCAAGTAGTGGGTTCCAAAATTCCAGACATGAAATCAAAGCTGGAAAAACTCTTCACATTTTCATCTCTCAGTTTTTAGTTCATTGTGCATTACAACGGAAACAATTCTTCACATACAACTTGGAAGCTAAAGACAAGTCTGACAAAACAGACTGCACAGAAATGATGGATAATTAACAGAGCAAATTGCTCTTTCAAACACTTAGTAATAGAAAGAGATCTCTGAAGTTGCTGTTCTGTAGAGCCCCAAAGCAGTCGCTTGAGGCAGTTCAGGATTAGCCTGAGACAAACCAGCCAGCTGTGTGAACTGAGACCAATTGCACTTTTCTAGTCTGTGGCCACTGACAGCTTCTGAGAGCTACCAAGCGGTGCAACCTAGCAGAATTCAGAAGGGAAACCAAGAGAGCCTACCTGAGCTCCACTGCCTTTAAATGCTCTGTGGAGAGGGAAGGGAAAGAGGGGAAAACAAACACCGCTCTACATCCCTCTGAGCCAATAGACACTTTGCCCTGGATTAGCTCTGGTGCTGCATAAGCTGGGCTTCCACAGCATGTGTTCAGGCGGTAATCAAGGCCTGCCTGGAATAACACAAAAAATAGAGAGAAACGTTTGCTTTAACAGAGTTTATGTCTTCTGGTCATAACACTTGAGAAGCCTCAGAGGCTTCTTCTCCTGTGCATATTTTCATTCATCTTAGAGTTTGCTTTCATTCAATGTGACCTCTCTAGGCAAATATTGTCTAAGACCATGAGCATCACATAAATGTGCAGATCTCAAGCTGCTCACTTATCTAGTACCCTTCGCATGATGCTTTATTTTCCTCAGCTGATCATCTAGATTGTGTCTGTTGATTGTGCAACAACAGCCTGTTGATCTCGATTACCTGTGAGAGGCTCTAACTTTGGCCAGGAAAAATCATTTGAGGATAAGTAATTATCTGGGACTCAGTAAGTCTTCCCATGCTTTCATAACAGCAGAGATACACACACACACAAACTCGTGGAACCCCACTGCTTTGCACAATCCTGTGCACACTCACGTGTGTCATGCACTGATTTCCCAGCCAGTCCTCATAGGGTCTCTTACTTAGGACGGGAGTGTAGGGGAGCAGCCAGAAGCTGTTTGCATTCCCTGCTGTCTGCTGGGCAGCTTTGCTGGAGATGCTTGGGTTGCTTTGTTTTTCCTTGGGAGGTGGGAAGGAGCTTTGGGTTGGAGGCACATCCCGTGCCAGAGCATCCCAATGGCACGTGTGGGGCACTGATCTGCAGCAGATGAAGGGGAGGAGGTCCCAGCACAGCTCTGCACCATGCTCTGCCACACTGGGCAGCTTGTTCCTGGCTCAGCAGCGTCATCAGACAAGAAGCAGGGAAGGAAATCAAGGATGGGGGGTACCATCAAACGCAGTTAGTGCATGCCTGTGCAAGACAAACAGACCCAGAGCTTGCGGGTTATTCCTGCTTTTGTAGCATTTGTGTGCTGTAGCTGAGCAAAAGGTTCTGCTGCTTGAATCTTCTTCTGCAAGAGCCACCTACCGGTAAATGTCTGCGGGGATGTAGTCGGTGTGCACGTCTGAAGCCATTTGAGAACCTAGTCGTTCTTGCTGCAGGACCCCTGTCTTCTGTTAAAAGCTGAACGGTCCCCAGAGCACCTGTTTCCATCAGCTACCACCATCCAAAGCAGCCAGCCTTCTTACAGTCACCTGGCCCAAACATCCCTTTTGCTCTACACTTGATTCCTGCAAGAGATGGGAGCTCGGCACGCACACCATCCTTCCAACACCCCATCCCTGCAGCAAGGGATCACAGCGCTGGCACAGCTGAAACAAAAAGGGTGTGCGAGTTTCCTGTTAGCACTCAGTGTGAACCAATCTACCACTGAGCAACACCGTGAGTCCCCACTCACCTCAGCACAGGTCAACCTGTAACCCCAACCTTCCCCTATCCATGTGCACACGCACACCCATTCACCACCCTGCCTGCTTTGCACACCCCCATGCACACTCTGCATCGTGTGCCCTCCTTTGCATTCACAGACGTGTGCAAACCATCCCTGGGAACACCTACGTGCCTACACCTTCCACAAACACCCCTTTGTGTGCACCTGTGTGCAACCCAACTCCTCAGCACACGCACGCGTTTGTGCCACCCTGTCCATGCACTCACCACGTGCCCTCCAGCAACCAAGGATTGCAGAGATGCTCCAGACTGTGCCAGAGATGGAATCTCAGAGTGCTGGGACATTATTGATCACTAAGGAAAACACTTGGAAGCATATTCAATCTGCAGAAGCTGTAATTACTGGGCACAGTTAGCTTTCCTATGGCTCAGCTGGAGGAGGCGGGTGCTCTCATACATCTGAGACACTCGCACAATGTTGGGATCATTCTGATGGAAACTATGTCTTCAGATATCATGGTTAAAACCATCCAAGATGATCATGCAGAGCCTTAGCTCTTGAGCAGCACTTCCTCCCCACCCTTCACTACTCCAAGCAGCTCCAACAAACTTCTCAGAAGAAATCCAGGCCAGCACAGACCTGGCAGACCAGAACCAAGTGCAGCTTGTGGGACGGCAGTGCCCACTCCTTGCTTCCACCCTGCTCCAGCAGGTTAAGGAGTCTGAGCATCACTGGCCTTTGACAACTCAAGACTTTCAGCACCTCATGCCAACATTTCTCACTAAGATACACCTAAGGCATTGAATTCTCTTCTCACTACCTCCTCCCAGTCCTCCCCTAGGAACAGAAAACATTTAGATTCTACAGCAAACTACAGCATCTACCCTGCAAGAGCACACTGAACCACCTGCAACAATGAAACATGGTTTTGGAGAGTGGGTCTGAAAACACACCTTTAGACAGCTGTCTCCCTGTAGCCAAAAGGAAACCAAGTAGCAAAAGTAGAGTCCAGCCTGAAACATGCCCATGCTACTAGCCCAGGTTTTTCACAGTCAATGCAGAATCCATCCTGTTCTTGAGGTAACAAATGACCAGTGGGTCTCCTCTTGCTCCACCCCTTCTCCTTCAAAGCCAGAAAAAGAAAAACAGGTAGAAGAAAACCCAGACGTACCTTTCCACACACAGAGCAGAAAGTGGAACAGCAGTTGTCTCCTTCCTGAGACATGGTGGGGAGCATCCCAGAGGAAGCCCAAGTTCTTTGCTTCTCTCCACAGGGACTTCAAGCACTCTTGGCAAGAGCTGCTTTGGTTCTTTCTTCAATTGCTTCCATCACCAGAATCTCCTTTGGAAAAGGAACCCGAATGAAAGAATCAGCAAATGAAAAAGAATGAGCAATAGCCACTTTACCAGCTTTCTTCTGACACTCAATTTAGACTCTTGACTCGGGCAAGGTCTTAAAATCAACTGGTTACAAGAACTGTCCCAAAATATATCCAGCTTCTGTACAGCTGCCATTCTTTCTGACAGCGAGTGTAATCACAGAATCATAGAATGGCCCGGGTTGGAAGGGACCTCAAGGATCATGAAGATCAATCACCTCCCTGTCCCTGCTGGCCATCCCCTCTTCTGATGGAGCCCAGGGGACCATTTGCTCTCTGAGCTGCAAGAGCACGCTGATGGCTCACGTTCTGTTTTTCATCCACCAGGACCCCCAGGTCCTTCTCTGCGGGGCTTCTCTTAAGGACTGCTCCTCCCAGGCTGTAGAAATGCCTGGGATTCCTCCAGCCCAAGTGCAAAACCTTGCACTTTGCTGTGTTCAACCTCATTAGATTCACCTAGGCCAACCTCTCGGTTGAGCTCCCTCTGAATGGCATCCCTTCCTTCCACTGCGTCAGCCGCACCACTCAGCAAACAGCAGAAGGTGCACTCCATTGCATCATTGGTGTCTCTGATAACCATGTAAAAAAGCACTGGTCCCAAGACAGACTCCTGGATGACACCACTTGTTATCGGCCTCCACCTGGACATAGAACCATGAATCACCACCCTCTGTCTGTGGCCTTTCAACCAATCCCTTATCCACCAGGTGGTCCACCTGTCAAATCCACATCCCTCCAGTTTAGAGATAAGGATGTGGTGGAGGGCAATGTCAAAGATCTTGCTCAAGTCCAGGTCAATGACATCTGTTACCTTCCTTTTGTCCACAAATGCCGTCACTCCATCATAGAAGGCCACCAGACTGGTTAGGCATGGCCTTCCCCTGCTAAAGCCACGCTGCCTGTCTTGGATCACATGCTCATTTCTTATGTGATCAAGCATGTCTTTGAGGCAGATCTGTTCTTCACCATCTACATCAGTTACACATTTGAATCAAATAATTGGTGTTCCTGTCACCAAGAAAACCTCTTTGTCTTCTACTCCTGCTGCACTTCTGTGCTTTCATCAGAAGCAAAGGAAGAGACCACCTCCTAGATCCAAATTTTAAGAAACCAACACCCAATAGGTGTCATCTGAAGTAAAATAGCAGAGAAATTAAGATGACTCTTCTGCATCCAGCTTGGATCACTCCCTCACTCAGGCACACCACCATCAGATCAAGGAGATGCTGCCTTCAGCTTAGAGACTGTATGGGAAATCACAGCTTGAACCTCTGATTAATCAGCTGAGGCAAGTATTGGGTCAGCTGCGGGAGCACAGGTGAGAGTAATCTAGCTGTGCTCCCAGAAGGGGTGGACCTCGACTCAACCTCCTCTGAGACCTCATTTAAAGGCTGACCACCACTGAGACAGCATGTCTTAGAGATTGCTCCCTAGTTGAGGCTGCCTCAGCTTTCTAGTCAAGGTATCGATATTGGTGAGTTTCCCTTTGCTAATAACCTTAGGCTATTTACCACCATCTTGGTTAATATCTTTTTATTAACCACCCTTACAGAGACCATAAGGGTTTGGGCTTCCAAACTCTCAGCAAGCATTTGGATCAGCCAGCTTCCTGCCGAGGAGCCCCCTGCATCACTGCTGCCTATTCTGGTACCGGACCCGCAGATGCTTCAGAGCTCATTAGCATGGACTTCCTTCCTCCCCTCAGCAGCTGCTCCTGCACTCACCTTCATTCCTACTCAGATACCGGCCGCTTCCAGCACCAGCTGACCTGCAAGACACAGAAAGGAAAGGTGGGAGTCATGCAAACGCACAAGCCCAAGGCTGTGTCACCACCACACATGGCAGCCTCGGGAAGTCAGCTGAAACTACAGCCTTTGTCAGAATGGAAACAGGCACCGTCAATTAAGTGTGACCTCTGAACTCATTGCCACCATCAGAAATAGGCACTGAAATCGCTCACTTCACTGCAGCTGGTTAACTCCAAATTCTTTTGCTTTTGGGAAAATGCGGACACGGAATTGAAGGACACCAGAAAAACGACATCTACTTCATTGTAGGTGGTTAAGCTTGGAAGCAGGACTTGAGCAAGAAATGCTTCTCAGCTCCTTGAAAGGCACTAATCCTGACCTCTGCCACAGGTGGCTGAGTGACACAAAAGTTGAGCTGCCCATTCAGAAGCACATGGAGCAGGCCATCGAGCGGTTACATACCAACACATGAACAGGCACTTTCCCATTGGAAGGGAAATCCCTTCTCCCTGCCATGCCATGCCCACACCGCTCCTCAGGGCTGCACTGACAGCACAGACAGAATTGAAACATCTTTTGTCATCATTGTGGTTTTTCACAGACCCAGACAATGAGATACTGGGTTGCTGTGTGGGTTCCCAGGCGGCACTGCCATTTCCAAGCCATTGCTTCCTAGGGGCACAGAAAGGAAAACGCCTGAACAAAATTTCACCCAGAGATTGCTATTTTACCATTCTTCCATGCAAAACAGGAGGACAGTACAGCGGATTTGTGCAGCTGCATCAACACCCTGGGTGCTAAAGGAATGCAAAGACAGAAATATCAAAACTACAAGGAGGGAAGCTATGTTTAGTAATATCTTTTCTCATTTACAACAGGCAGTTGGCACTACTAAAGGAAAATCCCAGGCCTCAGGTTCTGACAGTGCGACAATCTGGCACGGACTCAGATGTGAGTGATCCAAATGGTTTATTCCAGGTTCTAATACCACTTCTGTGAATTCACACGTTTTCTCTCTTAACTTTCCCACAGCCTTCACATGTCCACAGAACATCCCACAAACTCTCCTTTACGGCGCACGTAGGCACTCATCCCACCAGAGCCATCAGTCATTCCTAGCCATGTGCTTCCCCTCCAGTCACGGACAGTATCACACGGCCATCATGCATCTTAAATGACTTAGTTTTTCTGTTCTTTCTGGAGGTGTCCTTGGTTCCTAGCCTTACCTTCTCATGCCGTTCATCTTCCTCTGCAGCTCCTGCTCTGAAGAGTCTTCTTATGTTCCCACATGACAGGAAGAAAATGAAGACACAACCCCTGCCACCAAGGTCAGCTCTGCAGCACACGTTACCTGAGGAGCACTTGGCTACTCATGCAAACTGCACAGTGCCAGGAAGATTGTTACATGTTGCACTTCTTCTTCTCCTGGCTCAGAAATTAAATTTTCTACCTAGAAAATGGAAAACAAACAAACAAGCAAACAAAAAACAACAACAACAAAAAACACCTCACCTGACATAAAGGAGACATGATTGTTACTATGGAATTCCGGAGGGCAAGGTATTTGCCCTCTTTATGAAGAAGCTGACTGCAAAGGACTAAGAACAGCCACGATCACGTTGAGAACTTGCGGGTAAAATTCGGGACTGAACCAATAATGGGCTTCTGGAGGTGAGGGTCTGCTCCAGGCCGCCTGGTCAAGGGAGCCTGTTGATGGGCCCTGCTTACTGCAGCTACCAGAAGCACCGCGCTCACTGACTCTCAACTTGATGGGGGATTCCAGTCAGGCTGGGAAATCAGCATGGCTGGCTGCAAGCTGTCTGAGAGACTGCTGGACTGCACTGGGAATAACTTTGTGGGCCAAGCATTAAGCACACCAAGCAGAAGGGAAGGTATTGGACAGACCGACCAGAGGTCAAGCGTTGCTGGACCTGCTGCTCACCAACGCTGAGGAGATCATCAAAGGCGTCAAGGTTGGAGGCTGCCTGGGCTCCAGCGATCATGCCCTGGTTGAGTTTGTGATCTCAAGCGATGTGGGCCTGGCAAAGAGCAGGACCAGGATGCTCAACTTTAGAAGAGCAGACTTCAAGCTACTCAATGGAATGCTGGCCAAGATCCCCTGGCGCGCTGCCCTCAAAGATAAGGACGTTGAGGAGAGCTGGCTACTGTTCAAGGATGCCCTCCTGGCAGCACAAGAGGTCTCCATTCCCCTGATTAAGAAAGTGGGCAGGAGAGGTAGAAAACCGGCATGGCTCAGCAAGGACCTGCTAAGAGAACTGAGGGTGAAGAAAGGGGTGTACAAGCTCTGGAAACAAGGCTGTGTCACCCGGGAAGAATACAGGGATGCCGTCCGAACTTGCAGATGTGGGATCAGGAAAGCCAAGGCTCAGGCAGAACTGAACTTGGCGAGGGATGTGAAAAACAACAAGAAAACCTTCTACAGGTACATTGGCCAGAAGAGACAGGCCAAAATGGGCGTGCCTACTCTGGTAAATTTAAAAGGAGAAATGGCTTCAACAGATGAAGAGAAAGCTGAGGTGCTGAATGAGTTCTTCACCTCGGTCTTCACTGGTGGCCAGGATTCTAGTCTTTTTCACGTCCCTAAGTCTTGCACCCCCATACCTCCATGTGGGGACCAAGGAGGTAAATCCCTCCCCACTGTAAGGGTAGAGCAAGTCCGAGAGTGCCTCCTTAGACTGAATGAGTATAAGTCTATGGGGCCAGATGGCGTGCATCCCAGGGTCCTGAAGGAGCTGGCTGAGGTGGTTGCTGAGCCGCTCTCCATCATATTTGAGAAGTCGTGGCTGTCAGGTGAGGTCCCGGATGACTGGAGGAAGGGTCACGTCACTCCCATTTACAAGAAGGGGAGCAGGGACGACCCGGGTAACTACAGGCCGGTGAGTCTCACCTCTGTGCCTGGGAAGATTATGGAACAGATCCTCCTGGACAACATGCTTGATCGCATAAAGAACAAGCATGTGATCCGAGACAGCCAGCATGGCTTCACCAGGGGAAGGTCATGCTTAACTAATCTTATGGCCTTCTATGATGGAGTGACGGCGTTGGTGGATGAAGGGAAGGCGACCGATGTCATTTACCTGGACCTGAGCAAGGCCTTTGACATGGTCCCCCATCACATCCTCATCTCCAAATTGGAGGGAGGTGGATTTGATGGGTGGACAACTAGATGGATAAGCAATTGGTTGAAAGGCCGCAGACAGAGGGTGGTGGTCAATGGCTCTATGTCCAGGTGGAGGCCGGTAACGAGCGGCGTCCCTCAAGGGTCTGTCTTGGGACCGGTGCTCTTTAACATCTTTATTAATGACATCGATGAGGGAATGGAGTGCACCCTCAGCAAGTTTGCTGATGACACCAAGCTGAGTGGTGCAGTCGATACGGTGGAGGGAACAGATGCCATTCAGAGGGACCTTGACAGGCTGGAAAGCTGGGCTCGGGTGAACCTAATGAGGTTCAACACGGCAAAGTGCAAGGTTTTGCACTTGGGCCGGAAGAACCCCAGGCACCTGTACAGGCTGGGAGGAGTTGTCCTTGAGAGCAGCTCGGCTGAAAAAGACCTAGGGGTCCTGATAGATGAGAAACTTAACATGAGCCAGCAGTGCGCTCTGGCAGCCCGGAAAGCAAATGGGATCCTGGGCTCCATCAGGAGAGGGGTGGTCAGCAGGGATAGGGAGGTGATCGTCCCTCTCTACTCTGCTCTTGTGAGGCCCCATCTGGAGTACTGTGTCCAGGTGTGGAGCCCTCAGTACAAAAAAGATATGGAAATTTTGGAAAGGGTCCAGAGGAGGGCCACAAAGATGATCAGGGGGCTGGAGCACCTCCCCTATGAGGACAGGCTGAGGGAGTTGGGTTTGTTCAGCCTGGAGAAGAGAAGGTTGCGAGGTGACCTCATTGCAGCCTTTCAATACCTGAAGGGAACTTACTCCCAGGAGGGGAGTAAACTCTTCGAAAGGGCTGATAATAGCAGGACTAGGGGAAATGGTTTTAAGTTGAAGGAGGGAAGATTTAGGTTGGATGTTAGGGGAAAGTTCTTTACTAGAGGGTGGTTAGGTCCTGGAACAGGCTGCCCAGTGAAGTTGTGGATGCCCCGTCCTTGGAGGTGTTCAAGACCAGGTTGGACAGGGCCCAGGGCAACCTGATCTAGTAAATGTGTATGTTTGGTGGCCCTGCTAGGCAGGGGGGTTGGAACTACATGATCCTTGAGGTCCCTTCCAACCCGGGTAATTCTGTGATTCTGTGAAGGGAAGCATTACTGGACATGCTGCACAGCAGGGGTTAAGACTGGAGGTGGTCAGGGCTGTAGTGACCATGCCCTCCTAGAGTTCCTCATCTCAAGGAATGCGGGCCTGGCAAAAAGCAAAGTCAGGACCCTGAGCTTCAGGAGAGTCAGCTGCAGGCTGTTCAAAGAATTCTTGGACGAGGGACACTGGAAAACTGTTCTTAGGGGCAAAGGGTTCAAACATCCCTTTGTGTGCACCTGTGTGCAGCCCAACTCCTCAGCACAGCCCTGTGCAAGCACACATTTGTGCCACCGCATCCACGCACTATCTATGTGCTCACACACACTCACACAACCACATCCCTTAGTGCAGCCCTGTGCGCACACACACTCACACATGTGTAACCCCTTCCTTTCACTCCCAAAGTGCACGCACACACCGGTACCACAATGTCCTTGTGCAGCTCCAACACTCTGCACACCCCTGTGCACGTACATATATGTGCATGCTCGTCCTTGCACACATACCCACAGACCTACACACACCTGAGCAACACCACTGGTTTGTACACTCATGGACACAAATGTGTGTACAACACCATCCATGCACAAATACACACACACACATGGATCCCCACTGCTTTGCACAATGCTGTGCACACTCACGTGTGTCATGCACTGATTTCCCATCCAGTCCTCGAGGGGTCACTTACTTAGGACAGGAGTGCAGGGGAGCAGCCAGAAGCTGTTTGCATTCCCTGCTGTCTGCTGGGCAGCTTTGCTGGAGATGCTTGAGTTGCTTTGCTTTTCCTTGGGAGGTGGGAAGGAGCTTTGAATTTGAGGCACATCCCGTGCCAGAGCATCCCGATGGCACAAGGGGGATCAGGGCCCCTCTATTGGTTACCTCGGTGGCTTGCAGCAACTGGAACTTTTTGCCTATTGAGAAAGCTAAAAAGTGTGAGTTCCTCCTGACCCATATCAACAAAAATCTCAACCATAAAAAAGAGACGTCTTCGTATTCAAGCAAATGACAACAGTAAGACCATGCATGTTGTTTTGTTGTATTTCCTCTGTAATCATGGGGAGGATATGAAGAAGTGGTATAATTCATCCACTTCTGCACTTCAGGCACAAGTTCCTTAGAATTGGAAGAGACCCTTAAAGGCCATCTAGCCCAGCTCCCCTGCAATAAAAAGGGACATTCACAGCTAGATCAGGTTGCTCACAGCCTGGTCATTAGTCATCCCAGAGGCAAAACACACACTGAATGATCTCTCCTTCAGTCATAAATCCTTGGAGACAACAGCATTGACACTGCATGTTACTGAAGCAGTAAAAGAAATTGCTCCTGTAACTCTCCTTGTGTTAAGTAAAATGATGATAAAAAGCAATGGAATGCTTTGGCAGGACACCAAAACCATCCTCCTTCCTTGATATCTGCTGCAATGGAACCTTCCACTGGAAGAAAGCCTCTGATGACTTGTCACCCCAGAGAGGTCAGCTTTAGAAGCAGGACTGCTGCACAATAGAATGAACTGGAGCTCCTTAGCATCTCTTACATCCAGGAGGGGTGTGATCAGACCCACCTATCACCTTCAGGTGCGCTTTCTGACACCTTGTCTGACTTCACTGTCACTGTGCCAGCATCCTCAGGCTTAACCTGCTTCATTGTCAGTGTGCAGCAATTGCCAACGTTCTTGATGTCATTGTAATTGTTGGTGTAAAGGAGGTTGCCATTCAGGAACCATTCCACGTCCTCGTCATTATGGGACAGCTCGCAGGAGAAGACAGCAGAGCTCTCTTCTTCAATTTCTACATCCTGCAGGTGCTTCGTTACTTCTACATTGCGGGCTGTGGGGAAACAAGGTGAACTGTTACCACTGTTACTATAAATCATACTGGGATGTGGTAGAATGGTTGGACTAGATGATCTTTGTGTAATCATCTATGTGAAGATAATACATGTATAAAGTTAGCAGGAGAGAACGGCAGAAGTCAACCTCAAGAAGAGAAATCTGAGGTGAAATAGGACATGGAAGAGGCCACCCTCCCTGCTCATACCTTCAGCTGTCAGCGTGGCCTCAGTCTCTGCAATTCCTGCCTTGCACTTGTACACACCAGCATCATCGGGCTTCAGCTTCAGAATTCTGAGCTCTACTGAATGCTTATCCCTCTTGATCTTGTACTTCTCAGAGGGCTCGATGGGTGTGCGGCCCTTGAACCATTTCACAACCTTTGGAGAAGGCCTGAAGTCACAGGACAGGATGACAGAATGACGTTCCAAAGCTGTCTTGTCCTCCAACTTCCTGGTGATTTCTATATGGTAATCTGCAAAGCAGGGGTGGAAGAGAAGAAAGGATGAGGACAATTGGAAGAAGAGGAAAGTCTCTTGCGTGTATTCCATTCCAATTAATGTCAAGTTCACAATGGTTCTTTGAACGACTCTAAAGATAAAACAAACGATTGTCTATAGGGAATGCCATTGACTACATTTCTATGAAGTAATACTGTACAGTATCTACCAAATGCAAGGTCCAGCTCTTGTTCTGTGCTTATTAAATTGCTCCCAATTGTTGAGGCTTTTATTCAAATAAGAGTGAGTTGAAAATATAACAAGTACTTTAGGATGTGAATGGATAATCTTACGCTGGGGACAACAGCAGATAAAAAGCCTGCAAGTTTCTTTCAGATGAAATCAATGACAAACCGCACCAAATTTAGGTGCTACCAAACTTAAACTTGTCTAGTTCAGAAATACAATTAATTTCACCTGATTTGACTTCTTTGCTATAGCCAAGGACAAAACCTCAGCTCTGTAAATCTGAATAGTAAGCACATCACAGCTATTCAAACACATCTTTTACTGAGATGCAGCTGTCTCATTTAGTGTCCAACGACTTTGAACTGGAAATGGAGCAGACCAAAGCAGAATCTAAACATGGCTTCTACAAGGACTGATCAAATGCGGCCACCGTCAAATTCAAAGTATCTGATACAGAAGGATCACACTCACTGTCAGACAAAACCTCTTTGGAAAGGTGAACTGACTGCCCTGTTCACCCCCACTTTGGAAATAACTGCACTCATTTCCTACCTGCTCCCAGCAGTGTGGGATGGTGGGATAGCATCACACTTCCCACACTAAGCATCCCACCATGTCACTTGTTCCACCTAAACCTCAGTCCCAAAACAAAAGGGGAACTCGCTTCTGAACCCTCTTCACTTCATTTCAGATGTCTTATATGCTTGATCTCCAACCCACCCCCCACTCAGGAGAAAGACCCCCCGCTTACACCCTACCATCTTGTTGCATTCTGATGTTGTCATCAGCCTTCAGCTTGTTGTCCTCTTTGTACCACTGGGTCTGAACCTCATCGTGTGAAATCTCACAGACAAAAGATGCACTCCCATATTCATTCACTTCCACATCTTCCAGTGCTTTAACAATCTTGATATCTCCAGCTGTGAAACAGTAGAGATATATTTGTCAGGGTATTTCCAGAACTGAGTGCAGCATCTTTTCCTTACACATATTTGCATAGAAAATAAGTAGGATTATGTTTTATTCTAAACCATCATCCATTCCTGAGTCATTTCTCTCTTCAACACAGTCAATGCATTATTGCCCTTGAACTTAAAGACAGACCTACTAGCTACAATGGAGCTCCCTGCAAACAGTTTTCATGGAAACCAGAATCTCATTTATTCTAAAACCTTTCAAGCAAAATTAAGGGTAGAAAAACAATAGAACTGACTGAATCTTTAAGGTCATTTAGTTCCAGTCCCCCTGCTATAGGCAGGGACACCTCCCTCCACACCAACTCTTCTCCTCAGGGTCAAGGCTTCTCTCAAATCATTCTCCTCTAAGCCTGTGCCTGTGCTTGGGATTGCCCTGACCCAGGTGCAGGGCCTTGTACTTGGCCACACTCAAGTTCATGAGGCTGCCAAGGGCCCACCTCTCCAGCCTGTCCAGGTCCCTCTGAGTAGCATCCCTTCCCTCTAGCACATCAACAGCACCGCTCAGCTTGGTGTCATCTGCAAACTTGCTGAGGCTGCATTTGATTCCACTCTCCATGTTGCCTACAAAAATGTTAAATAACACTGGTCCCAACACCACCCTCCACCTGGACACTGAGCTATTGACTGCAGCTCTCTGAGTGTGACCATCCAGACAGTTCCCTATCCTGCAACTGGTCCATCCATCAAAACCATTTTTCTCCAGTTTGGTGACCAGGATGTCATGCAGGACGGGATCAAATGCTCTGCACAAGTCCAAGTAGATGATGTCAGTTGCTCTCCCATTATCCACTGATGCTGTTACTCCATCATGAAAGGCCACCAAGTTTGTCAGACATGGCTTGACCTTGATGAAGCCATATTGGTTACCACCAATTACCTCATCTTTATTTTCCAAACTATGCCAAGGAGAACTAGACAGAACTCTACAGTGTTGTGTCACTACAAACCTGTCTGAACCATTGGCTTCTCTGCATGCTCATCACTAGTCTCTCCTTAGCTTGTGTGCCTACAAACAATGTATGGGGAATGTCAGCCACAAATCTTACCTAGGGGACATCTTTGCTTCAAAATCCTTTGAACATCACACAATCCCTTTTAACTCTCCAGGTCTGTATTTAGTTATGTCAGAATCAGGCCATATTTCTGTGCTGCTATATCCCTTTCCTTCTGAAGGGCCTGGATACAACTTGGATTAACCTCAGGAGAAGAGTTCCTGCATAGAATCATAGATTTACCCAGGTTGGAAAAGACATTGAAGATCATCAAGTCCAACCGCAGCCTAACCAGTACCCTAACTCTAAAAACCCTACACTAAATCATATCCCTGAGTACCACATCCAAAAGGCTCTTAAACACAACCAGGGATGGTGATTCAACCACCTTTCTGGGGAGCCTATTCCAGTACCTAAAATCTCTAGTATCTAAATCTCTCTAAAAGAGCACAGGTATTAATCTGACCAGAAAGGTTCCTGTTTGTTCATAAAATGAGCCTTTTCCGCTCCATCTTGCATAGGCCACTGGGCACAGGGTAGCTGGGAGACCACAGAAAAAGTGGTTCTGTGAGCAATAGGGAAACTACTGCCTAATCCAACTCCTCCAATCTCTGCGCTCTGCCAGCATGTCTAAATAGGGTGGCAGATACACACAGGAGATAAATATTTCCACTTCCCTCAGCCAACACTGCTCTGAATTTCTATGGGACACACAGTTAGATGAAAAGGCATTTGACAAAGAAGGAAATGAAAGAGTTTAATCTGCTGTGTCATTCTCTCAGTAGCCAGAATAACTAACCCTCGCCAGTGTTAGTTCAAAGAATAGGCAGGACATGAGCAGTAATTCAAAGAAGCTGGTATATGATCCAGTATCCTGCATATTCACTGCAGGCAGGAAAAGACATTATGAGATAAGGGAGATCTACACATCACTTGTTATGAACACCTCATAAAGATAAAACCACACACAAGAGGAGAGTTTAGGAAGAGGACCACTCTTGGACTACTTTCCAAGAGGCATCAATTAGTAACTCTCTTCGCTCATTTTTCACACTACTCCACAGTGTCCTCCTGAGCCCCCTTACTCCTGTTGCCAACTGCTGATGCAGGGAATCCTGAGGAACCAAGGATTCATAGTTGTTCCATCAGTAGTCCTTGGTCAGCTCTCCCTCCCTGCCCCTTCTGTTTTGATCCCACTAACCAAATTTTAGTTAGTCTGAAAAGAGGATGGAAACCTCCGCAGCAATTAGTTTCTAAATATCTTGCAATGGGCAGCTCGTAGGAGCCCCATCTCAATGCCCACAGCACAGGAGGCAGGACTGCTTAGCCCATGCACTAGTGCATTTACCAGCACAGATGTAAGCCCAGATCTATGCACACCAAATACAGGCTCTCAGTTTGCACAAGGAGGCATCCATGGAGCTGAAGTATTAGGCAGATATTGTGGTGGGGCAGCAGTTATTGAGACGCCAGACAGAAAGGACACAGATAACGTGGCAACTCAGCTTTACCATTATGACTGATGATGGAACATCTAATTTCACTGCTCAAAAGAGAACTTCCATATAACTGGAAAGAATGAAATTCACAGGGGAAACCACACACAGACACACACAAAAGCAATACAAAGGAGATGAAGGATGGTTCACATACTAGTGATTCACTCTGAGACGCAAGCAAATGAAAGAGTATCCCCAACCATTTGCCTCCTGAAATGCTAAGTATATAAACTCATTGCTGTGATAACTCTGCCAGACGTGAGTCATACACTGTAAAACCTTATGGGGTCAATCAGTTTAACTTCATAAATTCATTACACCAACAAAAACAGACCATCGTGTCCAGGCTGGTTCATTTCAGCTCTTCAAAGCTGTTGGTAAAACTGCCTGAGAGCTGAAATGCTTACCAGCAAAAGCTAAAAACTGTAAATCAAATGTAATAGGCTGGCTTTGTCTACTGTATAGAAATGATGCCCGAAAAAAAGAAAATAAAAAAGAACGTAAACCAGAACAAATGGAATGGCTACATAAAACAGCCAGTACTGAAACAGCAACCCAACCTGGTTGCAGAATGAGAGAGAAAATGAGAGTTCACCAAAGTCATGGGACAGGACACATGTTCATGTTCATGCTAACACTGAACCAAAGTGGCCACATGAGGACAGCATCTAGTAGGAAATCAGAAAAAAGCATCCTTTCATACGTCCCTTGGGAAGGTGGCATCTACCAGGGCACAGCAGACCCATGTGTTCAGTAACAAGTCTGATGCTTCAGAGCCCAATGATGAGCTACAAACTGGGGTTTAACCAATGCAACACATGGAGGGAAAATCTGTCTTGAGCATAAAGAAGAAAGAGAAAGGTATCCAAAAGGACTAACCAAGAAATGCCCAAACTGCCCATGAAGCATTTCTTCCCGTGGTGCAAAATACCACAAGAGGATTTATTTGCTCTTTCAGTTAAACATAAAATGAACCTTTAGGGTAGCTGATGTCTTGTCTTAGGCTGCTCAGCATGTGGATGTTCCCTGATCTTCATATTCACACTTGTGAATAATGAGACTTCTCTTATTTCCCTGGGAAGTAATGCCCACTTTTTTACTTTGACAGAGCTCCTTCCCATCCTAGAAGGGAAAATATCAAGTCAGATCTCCATTAGTCCTTCCATCTCTGCACTCAGCAAAGGGAGCCTTCAGATCTATGCTTAATTCACCCACTCCCCTAGAATTAATGGAACTGTGCTTACTGGAACGTATGCTGAAGCTTAAGCACAGTGCAGTGTTTTCAACATGAAGGAATGGCTATAGAACATGCATAAATTCTGGCTGACCTATGACAGCTTAAAGCACTGCGGAGGACTGTTAACAAGCCTGTTTGGACATCACCTTGAATAAATGACGTTATCCCCAAGTAAGGGAAGGAACAGCTGAGCACCAGGGAGGTACACAAAGTGCCAGAGCAAATTCTCACACTGTCAGGTGCAAAGAAAACTCAGATTTCACCCCAAAAACCCAGTTCACAACAAGGCTACAAAATCCCGGCTGAGAATTTCTGTGTTAGACTTGAAGCTCAAGACTGTACTGTAGTTCAACCAACAATATTTTGTGCAGCATGACCTAAAAAGTTCACAATAAAACCAAAACAAACTTCAATTTCAACTTGATAAATGAACTCAGGACATAATAACAAAGAGTGCTGATCTGGGCAAATAAAAGAGCATAAAGAAAAGAGAGCAGTGAAAAAGCTATCAAGGAAAAGCTCAGACTCACATCCCTTGGAAGTGAAATTAAAGGCTCTCATTCATTTCCAGAGAAGTCAGAAAGGAAAATACCATTACATGCCATACCTTGAACCACTTGACGTCCATGTTGGGCCTGGACAGCTCACACTCAAATGTGACCTTGTCCTTCTCAATGACGCTACTGTCTGCCAATGGTTTGCTGATTTTCACAGGCAATTCTGAGAAGGAGAAAGAAGAATGTGGATTTAGTTGGGAACTTAGTTTTGTTCATAACCAGGTCCATGGGTGCTGTTAAATGGATCCTTCCAGATGGAAAAAACATTTCAGGTGGCCTCCTAGATTTTACCCCTTTTTGTGTTGCACGCAAGACTGAAAAAAAAAATTACTTCTGCAAAGTTCTTCTTGTCATAAGGAAACAAATATTTGGGGAATGGCAGAACCAGGTAAAATTTTCCTTCACGTCAAGAAAGTATAAATTTCACTCTCATGCTCTTGGTGTGGTTTCTGCTATGATTATTTGGACTAATTAAGCTTCTCCCTGATGAAAGCCTAGAAGTATATCACAAGAAGGACCAACTTACCCGTGACCTTTTATTTGTCTTACTCAAGCATCTCCTCCTGACCAAAACTGACAATAAAAGATTCAGCCAGACTACAGGTTTGAGCAGCTGAGTTGTTTCTAGGATCTCCTGCAATCTCAAGCTTGGAACACACACTTGTCTTTTGACTAAGTGTCTCTTATAGTGCAGTAAAACAACAGGTTTTCACACAGCGATTCCTCATTTACCTTGATCTGAAATCATTCTCAAACCATGTGGGATCAGTCCAGGGAGAAGGGGAGGAGAGGGGAAGGGAAAGGGGAAGTCCACAGTCCTCTAAAATCAGGCTTCTTAGCCTAAAGCTCAACAGCAAATAGCAGTCCACTTCCCCACATTGCTAGACTCCGAGCATTTAAAGAACATCAGCTGACCTCATTATGAGCTCTAACATAGCCAAAGGAATTCATATATTCAAATATTCTCTTGAGTGATGAGAAATATGGAGCATAACTTCAGACTTCTGCTGTTAAACTCTCACTTCTATCATAAACCAGAGTAAGAGTTTGTTGGAAGTAACCGCGGGAGACAAGTCTCATGCTATCATGGTCAACAAGCCTCGTTTATTAGGTGTTACAGCATCTCATTTATACAATCAGTAATAAGTTCATGCATATTGCAAAAGTTAAGCTCAGGATTGGTGAATTAGACATTACTTCATCTGACCTTTGTGGTTAGTCTTATAGATACTTTTTCTTTGCAGCTTTGTCTACACCTTGCTAAACATCTTGCTTTTCCCTTAGGCCGTCCTTGCTTCTAGATACATATTTCATCTTTAGCTACATACCCTGTCTTTTCACATCCTGATTTCTTCTCAGCTGCGTAGCCCATGATCGGCCCTAGGATAGACTGTCTTTGTCTTTAATCACGTTCATTCTTTTACAATTTAACTAGTGGAATCTCTTCATGTCCTTTCTCATGAAGCCATTCTGCATAAACACTCTCCACATTTCCCCCGTTTTCTTTTAAAATGAAAAGGCTCAGTTCAACGACCGATTAATCATATTTAACAAGCAATTCAGTTCGTTTGTTCAATCAGTTCTCAAGTAGTTTTATCCTGCTCCATAGCTGCTGCTCTGTGAACTCCTCATCTCAATCCATGGCTGCTGCTCCGTAGAATTCTTCTTGTATTACAACAATTCCAAGATACTGCCTATAGAATAACAACACTACTTATATTAATAACGTAACTATTATAACTCAATCAAGACCTCAATTGACAATACTCTAAAAGTGAAAAAAGAGACAAGTCAAATACAACACAACAACATTACTGTTAAACCTACTAAAAAGAACAAACATGTTTGTACTGCAACCTAAGTTTCTGCAACCTAAAAATAAATCCGTGAGGGTTCCATTGTGTTAATCTGTAACTGATCAGGAAAAGTCTTCAATTTTTATATACTCTGATATATTGATTTTAATGACCACTAAAATTTGTGCAGTAAATGCTTTTAAGATGTTCATAACCATGCTCTACCGACTGAGTTATCCGGGCTAATAATTGATTAATGATTGTGCAATTTTATGAAGTAGCATGTCAAATAGAACCAATTTTAGAGGACAAATGTACTAGAGTATCACTAGGGGCATTAATACTTATTGACCCTTGAGAAACAGCAAGCCATGTTGGTGGTGGATGCGACAGGTAGTGCCAGCAGGGCGTCCCCTGCTTCAAGGTGCACATTTCCTCTTTCATCCATCACAGATTCTCTCCTGCATTCAGGGTCTGAAGGATTTCTTCCAGTTGTACACCATATCCGCATGGCCAGTGCGTGATATAGAGCCCAAGTGGAAACACCTGCTTGGAAAACAAAATAAACTATCAAATTTAGTTCTATTAGCGTGCACTTTTGTCTAAAATGATGCATGGTTATATTTTCAGATCCCAATTAATTGGATGTAAAATAGGTATCCGTTATATGATACAGGGTCATCTCTTTGTCTAGAATTCCTTTCCAGGTTTTGTCTTTGCAAATTAAGAAAAGCTAATTAATAGGCTAATAATATCATAACCAAACAGTACTAAAACATTAAAAGACCTATTCCTGTAGATTCTAGCATTGATTACATCAAATCCTGTTTAATACACATCTGATCTATTACTAAAATAGAAGAAGCACACAACATCCTAGCTAATGCCTTAAACTCTAAATCTTGAGACTGCATTGGTAAAACAGAAAATCACACACTATGTCAAACTATTAGTAATATTATCTATAACACAGCAAGTTACAAAGCAATACCACTAAGTAAGAAACACACAATCACAATTACTATAAAGGCTGGATGCTATTTTCTGCCTTCAGATGAGTCCGAACATATCATGCTGGAACCCACACAGGGCCAGTCCCTGTGGAAATATGAGCATATTCACAACCCCAAGTTGTCAGTAGTAGAGGACAGTCCCAAAGTCCTGTGGCCATATTCCAAACATTAACCATAGGCTGTTCCTTTAGCACTGGGGAAGCCTCAAAATGACGATCCACATAAGCTGTATCTCTATGAACATGATTCAAAAGCTTCATCACAAGCACAAGCAAAACCTTGCATAATATTTCTTGTAGTGTGTCTCCCATATTCCCCCTTTTTTGTTTAATAATAAGAATGGATTTCAATGTTTGATAAATGTGATCAGTGATAGCTTGTTCAGTGGGAGAATGAGCAATGGCTGTAGTATGTTTAACACACCCTTCTTGGAGGAAAGTTTGAGTGGCCTTAGAGGTATATGCAGGCCCATTATCTGTTTTTGTAGTATGTAGGATTCCCATAGCAGCATAAGCAGATAACCAGTGTTTACGGGTGTCATGACTGAGTTCACCTGTATGTGCTGTGGCAAATATGTAAGAAGAATGAGTATCTATTGTTACATGTGCATATTTTAGACGGCCAAATTCAGGAATGTGAGTGACATTTGTCTGACACAGTTGAAGAGGTGCTGTGCCACATGGATTTGTCCGAGTCTGAGGCAAAGAGCTATCAGTCAAATTATGTAGCTGATATTCAGTCATAAACACGGTGTATTGCATAGGAGAGAGGATCATTCTTAACACAGTTTTCCAATCGTGAGGGGTCATAGCGTAAGTGTCACTGTTTGTAACCAAAAGATTGTATGTAAAGGCTGACTGAACTCTGTATGTTCTCACTGACTCCCTTAGCTCCTTCACTGCCTCATAAGGCAGGGATTCCAAATGGGGGACCTGATTAGGAAAGGTTTGCAACGTGTCAGCATCACCCCTTAATATTGTTTCTTCTCTGCATTGCTCTAAGACATCACAGTATGCTGTAGGGAAATTTGTCATTCCTGCTTCCTTCAAAGTATCATCAGGAAGAAATGCGTCCGATTCTCTTTCTGGATCTACTGGACCTGGGCCACAACAATCCCCTGGTTTCAGTCCATCCGTGTCTTTAACCACGTTACACACGGGCTGCAGAGACACAGCCGCGCAGGACGAGGGAGGGGCGGCATGGCGAGGTGCAGAGAACGACGTGGGCGAAGCAGAGGGCGGGGGTGCTGTAGAGACCGACAACGCGGCGAGCGACGTGTGCGGAGGGGCAGGCGGCCGCTGGCTGGGAACGGCAGCTTGTATCGGAGCGCGGCCGCTGTTCTTTCGTGCGCTGCTTCTCACGTTTCCCGACTTCCTATAGCATACAGCAGCGTTGTGGGTGTTGGATTGACACTTGCTGCGCCAAATCCCAGTGGCTTGGCACTCGTGACGGATGTGGCCAGTTTTTTCACAACGAAAACATTTCATGAGGGAGCTGATCTGCGAGCGTGGGCTTGTAGCGACTGCAGCTTGGAGGGGTGCAAGGGCTGCTAACACTTGATTCTGAGAAGCCTCAGCCTGTGCCTTTAATCCTGCCCCTAGCTCTTTAATAGCCTCAACTATGAAAGCCTGAGCCCCCGTGGGCACGCTCGATAGTCTGTCTAACGCCTCCTCTATTGTCCAGTTACTCCTCAAAGTACTTAGAATGCCACGAGCTGTAGCATTACAATTCTGAAGTGCACAATGTTTTAGCATTATTTCCCTCATGTACTCTGGTACTCCAGCCTTCTCTATGGCTCCAGCTACCTTATCTAGAAACACTCCAAAATCCTCATTTCTTCCTTGCTGGATTCCCATATGAGACAACAACCCACCTGGTGCCTTGATCTTATCCATAGCCTGCATGGCCAGATACATTGACTCCCTACATTTAACTGGTCCTAATAAAGCCTGGGCCTCCGTCCGGATGAAAGGACCCACCCCTAAAAGTTCTTCAACGGTGACATTATACAAGGGATCTCCGGGCTGCCTAACTATCGCAACTCTCTGTTGGCACATCTCTTCCCAATAAGCATTAAATAGCAGTTGTTGGTGCTGCGAAAAAATCAACCTAGCTATAGCCCGACAATCAGGTGGCAACAAAACCTGAGTACTCCAGATATAATCCAGTATCTGTCTCACTGGCTCACTTTTTACTCCAAACTGACTGACCGTAGACCGCAATTGTAACAACAACTTCCAATCTAAAGCACTGATAGCAGCCTGTGTCCCACCTGCAGCATTAGGCGAATACCCCACCGGCAGCACCATGTGTCGCACCGCTTCCAACGCCTCACCGTCTCCCGTCTCTAAACAAGCCCGCGCCAGCGCAGCCCAAGCCCCCCCCCGCTCCCGCGCGACGGCCTCCGCCAGGTCACTGTGTGCCCCAGGGAGCGGCTCATTGCAAAGGGGGGTCGAGGGGGCCGGCTGTAGCGCCATGGTCGATGCAGGCGGCTCGTCTGATACAGACGTGCCGGGAGACGGAGACGGGGCACTCGGCTCCGCAGCCACTGGCAATGCAGGCTCGGCGGCCGGCGGCAACTTTACGGTGGACACTGCAGGGGGCCCCGGGCAATCTGACCATTCATTATAATTCTTATTCCTCCCCTGCACAGCACTAGCTTGCTCTACCGCTTCCTTTTCTGCCTGATATTGCAACAAATCATTATAAACAACACGCCACCACTTCCCGCATTTTTTAGCCATTTTCTCCCCATCTATCATTCCCTGAAAAATTGCATCCCCAAATTTACGCCACTCAGCAAGATCATGCACTAAATGCGGATTCTGAAATAACCCTTTAGCATACCCATACACTAATAACTTAGGGAGTTCCTTTTCCAAGTCTACCCCCTTAAACTGTCTCCGCTTAAGAAAAGCGGAAAATAAATCATATGCTGCTTGCCTGTCCATTTTTACTCACGTCGGTACCGTTGCAGCCCTCCAGGCTTCGGCAGCACGTGTCGGTCGAGCCCACCTGTGTGGTCACTCGAGACGCGGAGCTCCAATTTTAGCTCTTTCGTCGTCCGTCGGGCTGTGAAATCCGGACCCGAACCCAACGCAGTTCTTCACCCGTGGCACCCTTTTTTCCTTATCACGTCGAGGGTCACCATTTGTTGGAAGTAACCGCGGGAGACAAGTCTCATGCTATCATGGTCAACAAGCCTCGTTTATTAGGTGTTACAGCATCTCATTTATACAATCAGTAATAAGTTCATGCATATTGCAAAAGTTAAGCTCAGGATTGGTGAATTAGACATTACTTCATCTGACCTTTGTGGTTAGTCTTATAGATACTTTTTCTTTGCAGCTTTGTCTACACCTTGCTAAACATCTTGCTTTTCCCTTAGGCCGTCCTTGCTTCTAGATACATATTTCATCTTTAGCTACATACCCTGTCTTTTCACATCCTGATTTCTTCTCAGCTGCGTAGCCCATGATCGGCCCTAGGATAGACTGTCTTTGTCTTTAATCACGTTCATTCTTTTACAATTTAACTAGTGGAATCTCTTCATGTCCTTTCTCATGAAGCCATTCTGCATAAACACTCTCCACAAGAGTTCAATGCTGTTTTAGATGGAGGACTCATATTTTAAATAACTCATCTCATTAAGGCTTGGATTCCCTACTACAATTAGTTAAATTCCAGTTTGGATCATGCTTCACCTTGGATCACTTAGGGCTTCAGCCACTTATTGGAACTAACTCAATTTGTCTACAGAGAAGCTGTTTTCTATAGCAACAATAAGCTGTGATTGCAACTGGATGTCGGGAGAGCACAAATCCCGCAGTTATCCTGTACCAACATCCTCTCCTTCCATCAGAACAGCAAGTTTTTAAACCAGACTCATGCAAGCTTGCATGACACACCTTGTGTAAAACTGTTGGCAGCCATCAGGACAGCCAGCTGCTTCCTGTATAGACACTGTTCCATCAGTTTTGGTTTTTTGCCTCGCTAGAACAACAGCCAGTGTCTGAAAACTCCCACAACTGAAGCAACCACGCTGATATACCGCAGTCACTGGAGGTGCTCAAGAGCCACGGGTATGTGGCACTGGGGACGTGGTTAGTAAGTCCAGTGAGGGTGGGCTGGGTTGGACTCAGCTATCTCAGTGGTCTTTTCCAGCCTTGGGTGCAACTTGTAAGAGGGAATGAAGCAGCAAACTGCCCAGCACTGAGCTGCATTCTTCTGACACATGGTATCAGTGAACTGCTGTATTTCCCTATCTTCTCTGGAGCTATTGATCTAACCTAACTGAAAAAGTAAGCCTGAACCTAGATATAAATCAGGATCATAGTCACCCATGGTTGCTTATATATTCAGAAAGACACTCCAGAGGGTAATTCAGCGCATCTAGAAATTAAAGTAGAAGTTCCTTAGTCAAAAATATTCCACAGCCAGATTTTCACCTCGCTACCACTACATTAAAAAGGAGAATCCAACTTGTGGTGTGGGTCATTGATGTTGTTCCGGGGGGAATTGTGGCTGTTCCATGCCCACAGGGTAGAAGACAGCCAGTCTTCCTCTAAGCCACATAAAAAGCTGCTTAGTGCTCCCAAAGCGAATGCTCACCAGTTGTTTCCAACTTGAAGGTCATCTTCTGGCCAGCAGCCTCGCAGATGTATTCTCCAGCATCTTTCTTCTCCAGCTGCTCCACAACCAGACGCCGTGTTTTGCCCACAGATTCCATTCTGAACTTTCTGGAGGAGGCAAGCAGTCTTCCATCCTTGTACCATTTTACTTCTGTTGGATCCTGTGCTACTTCACAGCTGAGGGAGGCACTTGCTGCCAGGGCAGCACTCACCTCTTTCTGCACCTGCTCCTGGTTTATAAACACAGGTTTTGGCTCTGAGGGAAGAAAAGAAAAAGTATTGACTGAGGGACCGAAATGAGACCAACTTGCAGGTTTGTATGTACAGGTTGGAACAGGTTTAGGTTACCACTTGTGCCCAAACTAATAGCCTTCACTAGAGAATATCAGCTCTTCTGTTGAAACAAAGTGTCAAATCTAGGCAAGAAAGAACCTAGGAACTGAAGGAACCAAGAGGGTCCTTGAACACCAGTCCCATGGTTGCAAGTCACTATGCAAACATATTGAACCCAAAAGAACATCTGTCCTGCAGGCAACCAAAACCTGAGTTCCTTTTACTTAAGACCCACTGTGAAACATCAAAACACATAAACATGTGATAGTCAAACCACTGGCTGCCTTTTCATGACCCAGAACAGTACTCCTGGCTTCCTGAACAGACTCCTCATGGCCTCTACCATTGCCACAACTGTGACTGTCAAAGGCACAAAGGAAATATGCTCACCAACGCAGTCCTTTGTTCTTTGTGTGTGATTTGCAGATATCTATCTTACTTTGAGCTCTGGCAATAGTCAGCTCTACCAGGTCTCTTACTGTGAGTAGCAGACTCACCTATCCAGATGCAGCCTCCAACATAAAGGCATAGTAAAAAGGCAGTGTACTACTAGGAGAAGTTCCTGCTTCTCCTGCCATGAAAGGCTGCACGTAGAACATGCACTCCAGCCTCACTGCACATACTTATCTTAGTCAAATGTTTAGGTGAACAAGAATTACAGTTTGGGATCTCAGGCACAGGAGAGATTTGAATAATATCTTGAATATTGCTTCCACTGTACATATATTACTAATAATTGCTCTACAGACAGACTGAAACAGGTCTTTGTGTCATACTGAAACCAAATACTTTCTACAAACCCAGGCAATCAAGTCTAGGGAAAAAACCTCAGCACAGACTACAGTGATCCAGGTGCAGTATAATAGAAACTAGATTTTACTTTACTGTTCTCTGCTGTATTTCATACAACACCTGTCTTACCTGTGACATGAATCTTGAAGGTGAGTTTCTGGCCAGCAGCCTCGCAGCTGTACTCCCCTGCATCTTTCTTCTCCACCTGGCTCACCACCAGCCGACGCTGTTTGCCCTCTGACTCTACCTTGAACTTCTTGCTCGAGGTGATCAGTTTCCCCTCCTTTTATCACTTGACCTCTGTGATAAAATGTTTGCTCATTAAGACCGGGATGTGGTAGCATTGTGGTGGAGTGCTTGTTCATTAGGACCGGGATATAATGGTGGAATATGGAGGCCACAAAGGTTGCAGAACACTCTAATTTTATGGGTAGATTGTGTACTCTGCGTAGTTACAGGCAAAGCGCGCCCCGATGGATACAAAGTTCCACGGAAGGACCAACCAAGGAACGACACACCAAGTCGCACGATCACAACCGACCAATTAAAGGACAATACGCTCGGGATGGACAATACAAAAGAAGTTGCAAGGGACGGGACGGCGCGGCAGTTGGAGGAACAATAATCCCCCTGTCGCCCAGCGCTGAATTGCCTTTTAGTTTTACCCGCTACAATTAATAAAAGTTTATAATTGGAACATTATTGGCTCATTGCTTATAAATTGATGACAACCTCCATCTTCTCCTGGGCCACCTCGCAGCTCAGCGTGGCATTTTCTGTTGTTGCAGCCTTCACCACCTTCTGTACCTTCTCCTTGTTTGTAAATACAAATTCTGGCTCTGAAAAGAGAGAGATACATTAGTTTGGCCTCTTGAAAGAAGAGCAGGTTTTGGGGAAGGAGTCAGAAAAATGAATCAGTTCTCCCAGTCTGATGCCCCAAGAGAATGATGTGGAGAGAAGTTGTGCAATTTATGGATGCCCCATCCCTGAAAACATTCAAGTCTAGGCTGGATGGGTGTTAGAGCAACCTAGTCTCAAAGAATGTGTTCCTTTCCAGGACAGAGATTGGAACTGGATGATCCTCCAGGTCCCTTCCAACAAAAGGCATTCTGTGATGCTTCTTGTATGACTCTCATGACTCTTTCGTCCCCTAGCTGCCATTTACTTATGTCTTCAAAACATCAACTTATACAAAACATTCCTGTAGTATTCTCTCCCATGCTAAATGAGCCCTTCCAAGACAAAAACATGTTACATAGAGCACACCCTCTAGTGCTTGACACAAAGCCCCTGTTCTGAAACTTCCTGAGACGCAGCTGCATTGCAGAGTTGTTCTAGTGGTACAGGCACGTGGGAATGGAGAAGTGCAATCAGAACTTTCTTGTCTATGGCCTCATTCCCACAGCAAAAGGAAATTCCTGAAGATTTTAAAAGATGGAGCTGCCTCACAACTGTATTTAGAATAATTTGTTCAATTTCCTCATCAGAAATTAACCACCCCAAAGTTCAGCTCCAAAAATTTTAAGCATAGCAGGGAAAACTTACAAACTAATGACCGTTTTCTAAAACATTCTAGAATGAAAGGCCAAAATGTGTTCTCTCTCACCTGTGACATGAATCTTGAAGGTGAGTTTCTGGCCAGCAGCCTCGCAGCTGTACTCCCCTGCATCTTTCTTCTCTACCTGGATCACCACCAGCCGACACTGTTTGCCCTCTGACTCCACCTTGAACTTCTTGCTCGAGGTGATCAGTTTCCCCTCCTTGTACCACTTCACCTCCGTCTTCTCCTGGGCCACCTCGCAGCTCAGCGTGGCATTTTGAGTCAGTGCAGCCTTCACCTCCTTTTGTACCTTGTCCTTGTTTGTAAACGCGTCTTCTTTCTCTGCAGGGACATCACAACAGTCACACCATTTTGCTGTAGTCTGCTGCAGAGCTTACTCCAGTTCCCCATTTTCATTATACTTGCCATTCACAGGGACCATCATGATGCCTCATTAAGACAGGAAAATACTTTCCCCTCTGTTTTGCCTTGGGAAATGAATGGGCATATCATTTCATATCATATCATAAATCTAAACATTTCGCAGTCTGATAGCAGATTTGGACATGAGATTTAGAACACCTGCATGCACTGCTGAACCTCCTCCCTTCTCTTTGTTTCTTCTGATGTCTCTCTACATTTCCAGTAAATCAGAAGGGAATGGCCCTCTAGAACAGGTTGCCCAAGGAGACTGTGGATGCTCCATCCCTGCAGGCATTCAAGGCCAGGCTGTATGTGGTTCTGGGCAGCCTGGGCTGCTGGTTGGACACCCTGCACATAGGAAGAAGGGGGTTGGAACTGGATGAGCACTGTGGGCCTTTGCAACCCAGGCCATTTATGAGTCTGATTAGTGGCATTTTCCACCTCATTGTGTCATTCAAATTTTGTAACCAGATCTCATCAAACACCTCCCCTTTTCTCACTCCTTGCATGCCTGGTGTGCTCTTGCACTGTAACCCTGCAGACACCAGCTGACTACAAGAGCTGCACAAGTTACCCTCCTTGCCTATTGTTTGTTGCAGTAATTCATTCCTGGATGGAAAAGCACATGTAGAAAAGTGTTGCTATGACACTAGATGACAAAGAAAGTCCTATAGCCAAAATGTTTTGCACCAGAGAGGCTGTAAGTTGATCCTCCAAATGCAAGACACACAAAATGAAGTGTTCCTTTATCTCTGGGATTCCAAGCATTTTCTCACCTCTGACTTTCACTTGGAATGTTGCTTTGTCATCTTTTGTTTCACAGCTGTAGCTCCCTTGGTCTTTCAGGGTCACATTTTTGACCATGAGCTTGCGGTGCGTCCCCTGGGAGATGATGGTTGTCCTCTGGTCCTGCTTCACCTCTATTTGATCTTTCTTCTATACGACAGCTCCGCTTGCAGCTGACACCTCACACACCAGCTCCAGGTCTTCAGAAGGACTGACTGATATTTCTGGAGTTGTTTTGGACTTGCTGACAAAATTAATGGCTTCATCTGAAGAAAAAAAGAGAAAGTGGTTTACATCCTGACTCAGGCTTATTCAGCACAGCATTAAGATACAGTTAGAACTGATTGTAATGTCTCTGCTCATTACATCTGGGGGATCAAGTTTCACCTCTGGAGGTACTCACATACAAACGTGTGCTTGATTCTCCTGTGTAAGGAAAGAGTAAGTTCTATGCAGACAGTTCTTATTTCTTCTAATCAATTCTGTATTCTGCACATGTTCTCCTGAAGCTAAAATGAAGGCAGCTAAGTAACCTGTTTGCAATACATGAACAAACCAATTCAACACCTTGTCTCTAAGCTAACAAGCAGCGTTTGATGAGCACATCAGTATTTCATGCCCTTCATTCCATCCAGACTGTATTGGCAATAACTATGCTGGTATTAACAAGGATAGCAATTACAAGCAAAATGGTAGAAATACAGAAGATATAAGGAAAAGGGAACTCACCAGAGCTGAGGCGATCCTCCCTGGTGAGCGATCTCCAAGAGATGCTGCCTCAGTGAGGGTCAGCCCTTAAATGAGGTCTCAGAGGAGGTGGAGTCGAACTCCACCCCTCCAGGGAGCACAGCTACATAACTTTCACCTGTGCTCCCACAGCTGACCCCACACTTGCCTCAGCTGATCAATCAGTGGTTCACATTGTGATCTCCCATACACTCCACCCCTTCACAACGTGAACCAATGATTAGGTGAGTTCCCCTTATTACAGAGACCCAATCACGACGCTGATACAATCTCCCGTCGCATTAGATGTTGATATTATTCAAATGATGATGATTGGATGGGTGTTTATGATCTTCCATGGGCCAGTGCTTGATAGATGTTACCGGAGACAAATCATCTTGAAGTGCAGGTCCGTCTGCGTTTCATCAGTCCAGAGTAATGGTCCTAGAGGCTTAGAATCAATCTTAAGGGGAGTAATATAGATGTTTCAAGGGTACTAGGAGGGGAAGATCCGCCCTCCAGGGCAAGATACAGGCTGTATTCTTATCTTGGGTCAATACTTCTGCTTGTACTGGATTATGTCCCGGCCTCCGATACCATACCCTCTGGCCAGATATCTGTGGCTGTATAACTATATCTGGCACCAGAGGAGGAGTCTTGGTCTGCCATAGGGACATAATAGGTGTTCCTTTAGCAATAAAGGCCGGAGTATTGACCACGATGTCAGTAGGCCATGTACCTATCACCGAGGGGGTGACTGAACCTCCCACCTCCAATAATCTCCCCCAAGGTGCAAGTAGGCCACACCATTTGGGTCCTACCTGCACCTTCCAAGGCCAATTTATCTTATGGATTCCCGGTTCTAAATTCTCAGGGGCAGGGAGCAGAAGATTATTTTCAGTACCAACCTGCGGTTTTACCTTATTATCGGTGCCTGTAATTTGGATCCTAAGAGGGGAGGCCCATATAGTTTGTAACATTTTCAGGGCACTGGGTCTGCCATCCCGAGGTCTTTCATTCAGGTCCCGCACGGTTTCATATAATCTTTTTGTCCACCCCTGCAGGGACTGAGAGTCTGTTTTCAGGGCAGCCTTAAGGATACCATTATAACGTTCAATAAGGCCTGCCCCTGTTGGGTTATATGGCAGGTGGAATCGCCATTCAATGTTGTTTTCTTCTGCCCAGCGCTGTATCATCGCTCCAGTGAAGTGAGTCCCTTGGTCACTCTCGATAACTTGAGGTGTCCCGTATGCAGACATCAGTTTAGTAAGTGCCTTAATTGTGTATGCTTGATTTGCCTTTGGTACAGGATAGGCTTGCAGCAGTCCACTTACAGTGTCAACGCAGGTCAGGGCATATCTCGCCCCCTCAGACCGAGGGAGGGGCCCAATGTAGTCGACCTGCCATCTCTGAAGAGGACTATATCCTCTAGCAATGTGGGATGTTGTTTCAGGCAACGGTCTCGGTCTCATCTTTGAGCAAGCATCGCAATCCTGACATGCTTGAACGATATCAGATAGTTGTACAGGCAGCCCCCATGCTTTAGCAGCTGCCCACATTATCTTCTGTCCAGCATGCCGTAGCTTCTGATGTAACCAACGGGCAATATTTTCAGATTGTGAATTCTCAATCCATCGGATTCGGGCCAGTGTGTCAGCTTCATCATTTCCTGGTGACTGCAAGGGTTGATGACCAGAGACATGGTAGACACATACTGTCCTGTGTTTGACCGTATTCCAAATGTCTACCCACATGTCTTTACCCCAAATCGGTCGGGCGTGGATAGTCCATTCCTGGGTAGCCCATTGCGTAATCCACAGAGTGAGCCCCCGGTACACAGCCCAACTATCTGTACAGATGTTCAGGACGCCGTCACCAGGTTCTTTAGTTATAACCATCCACACGGCTCGCAATTCTGCCCATTGGCTGCTTTGACCATCCCCCTCATCAAACCAGATGGTCTCAGTAGAGGGATGGTATGCTATTGCTCGCCACTTGCTCGGGTTGCCTCTGCTGGACCCATCCGTATACCAGGCATCTTCAGGAATAGGATATCTTCCTTCCTGAACGGGACTCTTCTCTGGTGGAGCAACCATCGGTTCTTTTGATGTATCACTGTGATACGTCACTGGGCCTAGGATCTTCTGTAGTTCTTCTTTAAGTGGAGATGAAGACAGACTGCTTCTCTGGCTTAGATAGGCGACCCATCGTGCCACCGTTTGTGCTTGGGCCACCCCCGTCTTAGGAAGGTGAGTCAAATCTCTCACCCACCCCTGGATTGGTAATGAAGTCTTAACTATGACCTCTGCTGTTTGCGTTATCGGCTCTACTGCTTGTAATGCCGAATAGGCAGCCAATAACTGTTTCTCAATCATGCTATATCGTTCTTCTGCTCCGTGCCAAACCTGAGACCAGAATCCAATGGGGGTTCGAACAGAACTCTGGCGTTGCCACAGGCCCCAGCCAAAACCATCTTGAGTAACATGAACATCTAGTTCAGCTGGGAGGGTCGGATCAAATATACCCAACGCCTGAGCTTGTTTAACTGCCAGTTTTGCCTGTTGGAAAGCATCCTGTTCTATCTTTCCCCAATTCCATGATTGACCCTTCTTTGTAAGCTTGTATAATGGCCTTAATAGCTGAGCTAAATGAGGTATAAAGGAGCGCCAATACCCCAATATACCCAAACATTCTTGCAATTGTTTTGATGTTGTAGGGACTGGAAACGCTTGGACTTTATCTACTACCGCACTGGGTAGTACTTTGGTTTTCCCGGACCAAATTACTCCCAGGAATTTTACAGATAACCCCGGACCTTGCACCTTCTGTGGGTTTATAGCCCACCCTCTTTTCTGCAGGTAAGCTATCAACAAATCTGCTGCTTGTCTCACCGCCTCTAACGAATCGGATGTTAACAGGAGGTCATCAATATAATGATATAAATTGACATTATTTGGCTTTTCCCACTTAGCCAGATCACGTGCCACTAAATTATGACAAAAAGTGGGCGAATGTACGTACCCTTGGGGTAGGACCTGGAAAGTCCATTGCCTCCCTTCCCATGTAAATGCAAACTGATCTTGCGATTCTTCACTGATTGGAATACTGAAGAATGCATTCGCCAAATCCAAGACACAGTGATATGTTTTGATTTCCCTGCTTAGTGTGTCCATTAGGGAGGCAATATTGGGTACAGCCGCATGAACAGGTGGCGTGACCTTATTTAATTCCCTATAGTCTACTGTCATCCTCCATGTTCCATCCGGTTTTCGCACTGGCCATATTGGGGAGTTATATGGGCTATGTGCAGGCCTTATAATACCCACTCTTTCTAATTCCTGCACCGTCTTTGTTATTTCATCCTGCCCACCCGGGAGTCTGTACTGTTTCACATTAGTAATCCGGCGTGGCTTCGGCAAACAAATAGGCTCATGTTTTGCATGGCCTCTCAATATTGTCTGGATTGCCCGGATACTAATGCATCTCTGCCGCAATCGGAACTCTCCCACTGTTGTATGGAGAGCCAGACCCCACAGGATATCAATTCCTAATATATACTCTGGAATTGGGGCAATGGATACCTTGTACTCCCGTGGTGGAAGACGCCCGACCCCCAGTTTTACCCAGGTTTGGGTGACCGGAATGGTTTGTCCCCCAAAACCTCCAATCATCACTCTATTACCTTTAAATTTAGTTGGGTCTCCATATATTATAGATGTCTCTGCCCCGGTATCAACTAGGGCCATAACCTTCTGTATATTCTTTCGGGACCAGTATATCGTCAGTTCCACATAGGGCCTCCGGTCCCGTCTAGAGGCCCTAGGAGGACTGACATCCCTCGTCAAGCCATGAACTGAGCCAGATTCAAGTCTTTTACCTCCGATACCTCCGGTGTCATAACCCGAGGCACCTGAGGTGGCTTCTTTTTCCTATTTGGAACTATAAAATCTTCTAAATTCCATGTTGTTGTTGGTCGCCGCTCTATAAATCTTATCCCTGGCCTTTTGGGTTTATTCTGAAATTTTTGTTCATCCTTCAGTTGCTTCCACAACTGAAGGAGAACCTGATTGGGCTGCCCATCAATTTTTGAAAACTGAACGCCTGCCCGGAGCAGATCATTAAACATTTGTTTCCGGGATACCCTAACAGGTCCTGCCCGAGAAGTTCGCGGGGCCGATCTTCTGGCTCGCACTATTGGAAAAGCCTCGGCATCCTCAATCACCCTGATATTGCGCTTAGCTCGTAAACGCTCAGTTTCTCCGAGGTCTGCTACCAATTGGGCGGCTTGTTGGACTACTGCCTCTGCGGATACTACTGGATTAAGTATGGAAACCAAGGTTCCATACATATGAGAGGGTGCTTACTGTAAAATTAGGTCCCTCATTCCCGCAGAAAATTTAACCATATCAGGGCTATCGAATGTGTCTTCGTAGATAGCCTCTCTCATACCTAATTCGCGTATATAATTTTGAAGGTCTTCCATAGAAGACCACATCCCTGTGTTTACTGGCATGTCAGTTTTATTTGTCCACACCATGCGGCAAGCAGCCATTATCCATTCTACAATTGAATGGTTTTCTTCAGGGAACTGAGTCCCAGCATACAGTCTCTGCCGAAGGGCAGGATGTACTGTTATTGTGGCCAACTTAGATACTTCGGGGCCACTAACCAGTACACTATCTGCCCCTGAATCCCATAACCGCAATAACCAAGCCGGAACACTTTCCCTTGGCCTTTGCCTAAATCGTTGCACTAGGTCCATGAGTTCAGTAGGCGTATATGGACGGGCTGTTACATGTAAAACAGATTCGGCAGGGGGCCATTGATCAGGAGGCACTCCTGCTGGTCGATCTTGAATTTTCTTTGTTTTTTGAGTTATTACTGGACGGACTTCTAGTGAGTCCGTCTCAGATGGTTTTTCTAGATCAGATTTAGTGATCTTATTTTGATTCATTTCTTCAGGATCTTGATCGTCATTAAATGAAATGTATCTAATTTGAGGGTTGGAGGAAGAAAATGACGGTTTTTTTCCTGTCAATAGATTGATCTCACCCTCCAATTTTTCAATACGGGCCTTTAACAATTCATTTTCATGTGCAATGTTGTTTGATTTTATCTCTGCCCGATTTAAAGCATTTAATAATGGCCAGGCTGCCATAGATGCAGCCATTCGCTTTTCTTTTGTAATTAAGATATCTTTTTGTAGTCCTAGAAAGTAATCAGTTAGACAATAGGCGTCCATGTTATTTGGTACTCTTAAAGGGCCCCATTGTTCAATAATTGTTGCTAATTGGTAATATGGGGACGCCTCAAAACCTGGAATTTGTCCAGGAAGGCATGTCCCTAAGGGGGTGGTCTTCTCCCCCTTGTACCAATTAAAGATTTTCCACACAAAGGACATTTTTTTTTTTCCTTATATTTCTAGATGCCAAGTCAGTGGCTCCTGCCTGGCTTGCCAAATGTATTGGCAATAACTATGCTGGTATTAACAAGGATAGCAATTACAAGTAAAATGGTAGAAATACAGAAGATATAAGGAAAAGGGAACTCACCAGAGCTGAGGTGATCCTCCCTGGTGAGCAATCTCCAAGAGATGCTGCCTCAGTGAGGGTCAGCCCTTAAATGAGGTCTCAGAGGAGGTGGAGTCGAACTCCACCCCTCCAGGGAGCACAGCTACATAACTTTCACCTGTGCTCCCACAGCTGACCCCACACTTGCCTCAGCTGATCAATCAGTGGTTCACATTGTGATCTCCCATACACAGACAGAACCTGCCTGAGGAGCAAGCTGATGGCTGTCAGCTACAGGCAGACCTAGCTTTGTACTGCATTTCTTAGAGCAACAACTGTTGCTTTCAGTCACTGAATATACCAAGGCCAATTACTATGCCAGGAACATTTATGGCATCAGTGAACTAAAAATGTGTTAAAAATTGTAATAGACAGGAGCCATTTATTCTTTTATAACTAGGTGACCAAAGAACAACAGTCCTTCTAGAGTCAAGCTGTTAAGAACTAATAGCATCAATCAATATCACATAGATAGATTACTTCCCTGCCCTAAGACCATCTTGCGACCATTTGGTGCTCCTAATTAAGCCCTCTTGATGGCATTTTGTCTGAGCCATGCGACATTTTGTGATAGGAGTTACTGCTAGTGTTCCCTTAACCCTACACCAAAGTAGGAGGTATCCATTCTCAGGGAATCATGCAGGCTTCCTCTGTATTTGATGCTCAGAGACAGCCCCAGAACTTTTTAAATCTTAGCTTAGCTCTCATCCAATAATGTTCATCAAACAGTGCAACTTGTCCTTTGGGGATGCCTTTGTTCTGCATCAACCAGTTCCAACGGAGTCTTCTTGGCTTGTTTTAGATCAGTTTTTCAACAGATAAAGCCAGGGTCTTTGAATTACAAAGTGAAATTGCAGAATGCATGATTCTCAACCAAACAGAACAGCAGGTGGGATGCAGGGTGAATACCTGAACCAACACCACCTGCAAGCAATCCTTCAATATCTTAGGAATCTCTAGCCACCCCAAATCCAGTGTTGTGCTTGATCTATCATCTCTGCTGAGTTTTTAGCTAAGCTGATGGTGAGCATCACGGTGGTGATGGGTGAGCAGTCAGACTAGAGGGTCTTAATCAACCGTAAGGATCCTGTGATCAGAGGAACGTGAATGTGCTGTTAAAGGTCACAAGCGCTGCACTGCAGCATGAGCATACACAGCGAAAGGCTTTCAGTAGAGCTTCAGTTCATAAATGAGGACTGGGTTATGGAAAATAGGCTCAAGATATAAAACAGAAAACAGATCTTAACGCCAGGTTCTGTGAATGCAACCAGCTGAATTTCACAGATATTGAATTTCAATGACAATTTCTTGTGTTATTTTACCCTCCAGCTCCACCCTGAACAGGAACATGTCAGTGACAAGCATTACTCCTCCAGGCTTGACCTAACAGTGCTTTACTTGCACTATGAGCTAATGGCTGTGCTTACAGCACCTCAGGGAGACACCTCAGAGATCACAATGTCCTTCGGGTACAGCAGGAGACACTCAACTCTCCAAATGTGGAGTTTAATTTGTCCAAAGAGGAGACAGGATTCCCATGCTAATAACTTAGGACCATTTCAGTCATAGGTTTAAAGATGATGTAAGTGCTGAGGCAATACATGAACTAGATGAATGAAGCCCAGATGTCAGGGCTCAAGTCGTGACTCCAGCCCCAGCTGGAGCTAAGGCTGTCTTGAATTCATCACAACACAGTTACATTATTTGCTCATACTGTGGATTTGCATAGGGACAACAGGAAGGTCAGAATTGCTTCAATAGAGCTATGCAATCTTTGTCCTAAATACTGGAAACCCACAGCATTGGACAAATAAAATGAATTAAGTCTGAAGTGCTTTACATGGATTGTGATCCTATGTTTGCCTCACAAACTTACCTGAGACTTTCCAATCAAAAATCAGAGTGTCATCTCCAATTGTGTAGATGTATGTTCCCTCGTCTTCTTTCGTTACAACTGAAGCCACAAGCTTATGCAGTTTCCCTTTATCTTCCATTGTGAATTTCTTACTGGTCTTGATTTCTTTGCCATTTTTGTACCACTTCACCATGACATTGGCTTCAGAGGTCTCAGAAACAAATTCAGCTTGTTTTCCAGCAACGGCCCTGATTACTCCTCCACTTGTCTCTTTGATTACGAAGTTTGCCAGTGCTGAAACAAAATATGAAGACACAAAATACATATGATGGTAAAGAACTGCAGGGACATTGGTGACCATGAGGCATTCATTTATTATAAGATCAAACGTGCATGTTTAGTCCTAGTTCTAATTGCTAGATTCTAATTCAGAAGCTGGCAAATTGGCAGCTTTTATAAACCACGTGCCAGATTACCTTATCTCCACAAGTTGAAGGACATACACTGGACAGGGGACAGAGCCAAAGGAAGAAGCCCAAGGCTTCAAGAAAATGTCTAAAATAGGAAAACTGAGGAAAGAATTGGAACAAGCAAACTAGAAGGAAATCAATGGAGGGGGTATCTATTACTGCACTGTAACCCCCTGGCAAACAAATCGAGCCTAAAAGATAGAGATATCACTTAGGACTGAAAAGAAAAACAGAATTCCTTTATGGAAATTAATTGGAGTGCAAAAGTTAGATGATAAAACTGGCCCCTATTAACACACAGTGGAATAATTGACTTCAAAGATTCAAAATCTCACCACTGTCTTAGCCAAAAGTTTAAGCCTAAGGCCATGGTCCTATTTTACTGAGGGTAATTGAGCTTGTTTTCCAACTTCTTGTTAACATATCATTTTAAAACAGCGCACACAACTGAGTTGGGTCTGTTGAGACAGCGCAGTCAGAGCTGCTAAAATCAAAGTCTGGATTATGCATGCATTTGTTCTGCAGTTCCAAGAACACGCATGTATAATACAAATTCAACAACGTTCTACAGAATGCCTGTATTTAGGAGCTCGAGAGCCAGCTGATGGACACTGGGATGACTGAGATCCTGTCAATACATTTAACTCCATCCTATCATACAGTCAAATTTCATTCATTTTTTCAGGAACTGTCTCTTATCATTGTAGTCCCATCACCACTGCTGGATGTGAGCCCAACCACACAAAAGCAGCTGCTGGTTTTCACTGCAGATACTGCAGTAAGGAGAAACAGCCTCCAGACTGGACCAGCTGAGCGTGGCCCTACCAGGATTTGCTCCAAAGGTCTTATTACCAGTAGTGCTTCCCGATGAAATACATGGGGGTCCTCCTTTGATTCCAACCCCAACCCACCCCACCATGCCCCCTGATAACATCCATCAGGGCCACATCTCGACAGCTCCTGAACACCTCCAGGGATCCCACCACCTACCTGGGCAGCCTGTGCCAGTTAATTCTATGGGCAGACCTGCCAGTATGAAATATTATGCTAACATGACAAAGAGAGAGAAGAAAAGCAAAATTAAGACTAGCTGACAAGCCTTGGCAGGAAGTTCTGCTCTCCATCAATTTAGTCCCTGTGACTCTTCACAGGTGTTTTCTACATTTGAGATCACTGCTACAAAAAGAGATGTTGACATCATCTCTTGTGGCCACCCTGACAGAAGAGCAGGAAGGCTGGGATGCTCTTTTTCCTGTCTTTCCCTTGATTTCCTCTATATCTTAGGGACGAATCACAGGACAGAACACAGAAATCAAATGGCTCTACAAAGCAGATTGGCCAGTTCAAGTCAAAACAGCCACTGAAAACACCCCAGATGCTGTCTGACAACAGCTGGACTGTCGGGGAGTCAGGTGAATGCAGTCTGCTGGCCCTGGGCAGGAAGAGGACAGCCCAGACTGTCACATACCTTTCACTGAAAGCTGATAGAGCATTTTATCCCCCTCACAGATGCACTGATAACTTCCAGCATCATCCATTGAGTCGTTGTGAATTTTCAGGGTGTGTTTCTTCCCCACAATTTGCAGTTCATAATTTTCACTGGCCTTGAGCTCCTTCCCATCCTTCATCCACTCCACAGTAGCACCTGTGTCTGAAAGCTCAGCCTGCAGTTTGGCTTCCTCACGCAGCCAAGCGCAGATCTTTTCTACATCTTTGCTCTTCTTGGTAAATCTCACTGCAGCACCTGTCAGGAGCAAAGGCCTCGTTATTTCAATTTATATCAGGCTAACGTGGTCAATGTTTGCTGCAACATCTCTGAAAAAGTATCACCTTCTGTTCCTGCACTCATCATTGTGTCAGTGCTGAGCAATTCACGATATTTCATTTGGTCTTCTTGCTGGATTTACTAAGTAAAAATCAACCAAACATCTCCTTCTACTGATTAATAATGCTCTAAACATGCTTCTGCAGAGGTTTCCACCCAATGACAAACAGGTCCTCCCATCATGAATGTTTATTTGTTCTACTTTGTCATGCAAAGCTGATTGATAGAGATATTATTGGAATGATTGCTCCCCTACTTCTAAACTATTCCAGTGCAATCAGAAAGGCTGTCTGAACCTGGAGCTGAAAGTACTGCTCTATGGTCATGCAGTGGTAAACCTGGTGACTGAATGCACTGGCCAATAGCTGTGAACTGCAGACATTCATCAGCTGGCATGCTTGCACGTTGTTGTAAGGTCAATAGTAAACATGGCATCCCCTACAGCTTCACCAGTTGTTAGGGGGGATTTCACAGCCAGGACTGGGTCTGAGGAAGAACATGTATGTCTTAATGCTCTTTAGATGCAAGTCTGGTATCTCATTTAGAGATGGAAGATTAAATCATAGGTACATTTCTACTTCTCCCTTTGCATGAGTGCTAGAAGAAGCACTTCTGTGCTTAAGATCTGTTACAGAAAGTTCTGCCTCTTGCACATGTGAGATATCAAAAGATAAGGATATTCATGTCTCTGTCACAGAAACAACTCGTATCACTTTAGTGGTAGCTGGAGGTTGATAGGAGATAGGAGAACTAGGAATAAAGGAAAGCCTTTGGTGTGTTAATGCACTGCTAACCTTAAAGTCAAAGGAAGCATCTTTAGGGAACCAACACAGCTGCTCAGCACACACTGACCCATTTCCATTGGGGTTTTTGTGCTTACCAAGGTGCACGCTCCCTGGGAATTCCAGAGACGGGCTCTGTCCATGCGCATTGACTGCAGACACTCGGAACTGATCATCAGCCTCTTCAGACAGATTGCTCACCGTGAACTCTGGGACGGGGACATGAGACTCGTGGCACCTCATCCAGGTGAAGCCAGTTAGTTTCTTGCATTCCACAATGTAGCCATCGACTGGAATGGGGCGGTGCATCTTCGGAGGGGACCATGCCAGCGTCACTGAGGTTTCTGTTTTATTTTTCACCACGGGGTCAGTTGGGGGCTGGGTGGGAGGTTTTCTGGGAGCTGAACAGAAATAAATTTCAGAAATATTAGCATAAGGTCATGTAGGCTGGAAAAGACCTTCAAAAGACCTTCAAAATCAGCAGACTCAACTTTCAGCATGACCTACTGAGTCCCACCATTAACTACTGTGGTACCTGAGGACATACATGACAAGCTTATTCCTGCAGGTATTTACATAGTGAATATATTCACCCTCTGGTTGCTTTGGAACATTTTAGAGGTTAAAATCCCATCAGACTTTTTCACTGTGTGCAGCCACTGATACAGGCAGGAGGCTGGGAATTACCTGATGGGCTCTAGTTACAGACTACTGACACAGTAAAGGATTGATTTCATTTAATTTTGGCCATCAGAAAGTTTGGTGTCTGGTTTCAGTCACCCATCTGGACTCCAATTATAATCATATGGAGAACAGCACATTCAGGAGAACTCATCTCAATAAACCTGAATGAAATCACAGAATCATAGGATCATGGGAGGGCTTGGGTTGGAAGAAACCTTCAAGATCATTAAGTGCTAGATGCCAAAGGTCCCACTAACACAGTATTAAGCCAAAAGCTAGATGCTGGAATCAGATCTCCTGACCTTACCATCAGAAACTGAGATGTCATATTTTGCTCAGAGGTGCCTGCTTGTAGGAGGGACAGCTTCCGAGCTTTTTCTGCTCCAGGAACCAGCTTGAGCTTCAGAATTTAAACAGCAGTCAGAAATTAAACTGAGCTTTGTCACCTCCATCAAATAGAAGGAGTGGTTGGGTGGTACAGCTTTCCAAATCGCTTAGAAACTGTCACAACAATCAGATGCCTACCTTTTCTTTTTTAACTTGTTAATACATAGAGCTTAATAGCATCAGAATGCCCCAAGCACTTCAGACAACAGGACAGCTGTAAACCCTTCTTTAAGGATTCCTTTGTTTAACCACTGAGTAACTGTAATTCAGTGGTGCTGGTAGGAGAAGGGAAGTCCTAATCTTCCCAGATGGTGAACAGAGTTGATGTTCACATGCAGACTGGTGCTGCAGCAGAGCCAGAAACCACTCATTTGGGAAACACAGCACCAAGAAAATAATGGGAATAGCTTCATAAAATCAGGAGCTTCACTCAAATTTCATGTCAGATCTATAATTCTTCCTATTTTCAGGAAGAAATGATTTCCCTTTTTCTTGTAGTTTTATTTTCTTTTCCTTTCCAGCAAGCAGCTTTGTAGCTTACAAATTGTTTTCTAATCACCTCCTGGTGTGGACAAATCACACAGGTCTGACTCCATGTTTTACATAGTTAGCATATTATATTTGTTCCACTATGGAACTGTACAGTCATAGAATGGCCTGGGTTGAAAAGGATCCCAAAAATCATCCAGTTCCAACCCCCTGCTATGTGCAGGGACGCCATCCACCAGACCAGGCTGCCCAGAGCCACATCCAGCCTGGCCTTGAATGCCTGCAGGGATGGGGCATCCACAGCCTCCTTGGGCAACCTGTTCCAGTGCGTCACCACCCTCTGAGTGAAAAACATCTTCCTAAGATCCAACCTGATCCACAACCCCTACACACCCTCAGAGCCCCCTAGAGCCCCTAGTCCTCCTATTGCCCACCACAGCCCCATATGCCCACTAGAGTCCCCCTCAACTCTCTTTACAGGCCCTGCACAGCTCTATATAACAGTCTTATAGAACTACCTCTAGTAGAAGCAATCTCCACACAGAGATCCTTTCCCAGCACACTGCGCCACGGGGGGAGCAAAACGGGGGGGGGGCACATACACACACAGCGCCGGGGGGGCCCGTAACCGACCCCCACCCATCCTTTAAAGGGGTGGGGGGTCCGTTTTAATGGGGGGGGGTCGAGATCACCTTCACCCCCCACCCCCCCATCCCCACCCCATCCTTTAAAAGGGGGGTGTCCATTTTGGTGTTGGGGGGCAGTGACAATCCGCCCCCCCACCCCATCGTTTAAAGGAGGGGGGGTCCGAGACGACCCCCCCCACCCCATCTTTTAAGGGGGGGGTCAGGGGCTCATGGGGGGCAGCACATCGTGCACAACATTGTGGGGGGGGGGGGCTTTAAAAGGGGGGGGTTACAAAAAGCATAGCTATCAACTATAGATGGGATTGGGGGGGGCTCAATCGATGGGGGGGGGCCCTTCATGCAGGGGGGGCACAGCGTAAGTCAGCGGCTTTGAGGGGGGGTGTTGGGGCTGTTTGGCCTTTGGGGGGGTTATTGTGTGCCCCACCCCCACCACCCCCACACACAATGGGGTGTTAATGTGGGGGGGGGGGGCTTAGATTAGTTGCGTTCCCTATAGCACTGCCCCCCCCCGTCATTAACCCCCCCGCTTTATCCTTACGGCTGAGCCCCCCCCCGACAGCGCCCCATTCATCTTGATGGGGGGGGGGGTTTGTCACACGACCCCGGCGCGGCTTACGGCACATCGTCGACCCCACCCCACCCCCCATAACCCCACCCGGGGGGGGAGGGGGCGATGTGGTGAGTGGGGGGGGGGTTCCGGAGGTGGGGGTGAGCAAAGCGCAATATGGGGGGGGGGGTCCTATAACTGGAGGGCAGCGGCTGCACAAAGAGCCCGCGGGGGTCGGAGAGCAGCACTTTGGCTGGGGGGGTCCACGGGGTCCGGGGGTAATGCTGCCCCACCCCCTCCCCCACCCCCCACTGCCGACCCCCCCCGCGTTGCCCCCCCGCCCCAACGTCAGCTCCTGCGGCAGCTCCTCGTCCGCTCTCCTCCTCCTCTTCCTCGTCTGGGGGGTCAATATGTGGGGGGGGGGGTCCCATCGGGCAGCGGCAGCTCTGCCGGCTCCGATTGGCTGAGCCGCAGTGCGCGGGAGCGGCTGTTGTGTGCCGGTCGGTGGAGGGGAGGCTCTTCATGGAGCTGCCCCGCAGCCAACAACAGCCTGAATGAGATCCTGGAGTCCCAGACGCTGGAGGATGAGCTGGGAAAGAGCAGAGGCTCCCCACAGAAGGGCAAATCACGTCTGATAACGTGAGTGTGGAGCACAGCCAGCCCCTTCCTCACATGTGTGGGGCTTCCATGTTCCTCTGTGCCCATTGCAATGTGCCACCCCAATCCTGCTGCCCAGCCAGGAGTGGATGGGATGAGCAGGTTGGGATGCACAGAGCAGTGCTCAGACATTGCTGGGACATTTGTGCACTGCTGTTGAGCTTCCCTTTGTGCAGCAGGGGAGAGGATGGAGGTTTACAGGTGGATGGTTGTTATTTCTATGGCATTGCACAGGTGGTAGAACCATGTCCATTCCCAAACTTATTCCAGGGCATGCGGGAATTTGTGCAGTTGTAGTTCCTGAATTGTGCTATTTAAAACCCTCCTGTAAATGCGGATGTTTTGTAATGCCTGCTGGGGCTGCAGGCAGCATTGCCTTCCTCCTTAGGGGGCAGGTTTAATCACAAGCCTCCCTATTTCCTATCACAAACGTCCTACAAACCATGTCTGGGCATTGCTGTCTCGGCCTGGATCTCAGCTCCTGAGACTGTCAGATGTGAAGCAGCAGCAGCTGGGACAGGGCTGGCTCTGTGTGCCCTCTCTGGCTCTGTGGGCACAGAGTGGGGCAGAGGGATGACTGTGAGAGGGAGGAATTGCCCAGCCACAAGAAAGAGGAAATCAGCTGAAAAGGGGAGATTTGAGAAGCACTGAGGCTGTGGCTGCTTTGACAGTAAGAAGAAACCAAGCTGTCACTGTGCAGATGGGAACTCCAGTAGGAGAGCTGTGGTGGCTTTACAGATGGCAGACAGCAGCTGGAGTGTAGAGCCAAGGGTAGGGGGGGGATCTTCCTCTTAGCAATGCCATGCAAAGAATGATGCAGACTCCTGCAGGGTCGGCTTTGCTGTGTGACCCTGGGTGGAAGCAGCTGGAAGGTCTCAGCCCTTCTGCGTTATCCCAGGAGCTGGGGCAGTGCTCGGTCTCATCCCACCTCTGCTAATAGCAAATGCAGAATCCCTTATCTGAGTGCCCTTTTCTCTCATGTAGAGTCACCGACCCTGGGAAGTTCACAAAAAGTTTGGGTGTTGTGTTGAGGGATGTGATTTAACTGGGAAGTATTGGTGATGGTTGGACTGGATGATCATAAGATCATCCAGATCATAAGATCTGAGATCATAAGATCATAAGATCATCCAGGTCTTTTCCAACCTTGAAAATTCTATGGAGTTGTAGCAGATTGTGGGGGTGTAGGTGTGGTATATATATGTACACAGATGGCAATATCCGTATGGAAAAGATAGATCCATGTGTGTTCTGGGCTGCACTGAAAAAGGGGTGGCCAGCAGGAGAGGGAGGTGATTGTCCCCTCCTGCTCAGCTCTTGTGAGGCCCTATTTGCAGCACTGTGTCCAGGCCTGGGAAGGATGTGGAGCTGTTGGGGGGGGTCCAGAGGAGGGCCACTGTGATGATCAGAGGGCTGGAGCAGCTCTCCTATGAGGAAAGGTGGAGGGATCTGGGCTTGTTTAGCCTGGAGAATGGAAGGCTGTGGGGAGACCTCATTGTGGCCTTTGAGTACTTGATTGGAGCGTATAAACAGGAGGGGGAATGGCTGTTTATGAGGGTGGACAGTGATAGAACAAGGGGGAATGGTTTTAAACTGAGACAGGGGAGGTTTAGGTTGGATCTTAGGAAGATGTTTTTCGCTCAGAGGGTGGTGACGCACTGGAACAGGTTGCCCAAGGAGGCTGTGGATGCCCCATCCCTGCAGGCATTCAAGGCCAGGCTGGATGTGGCTCTGGGCAGCCTGGTCTGGTGGTTGGCATCCCTGCACATAGCAGGGGGTTGGAACTGGATGATCTTTGGGATCCTTTTCAACCCAGGCCATTCTATGACTGTACAGTTCCATAGTGGAACAAATATAAAATGCTAACTATGTAAAACATGGAGTCAGACCTGTGTGATTTGTCCACACCAGGAGGTGATTAGAAAACAATTTGTAAGCTACAAAGCTGCTTGCTGGAAAGGAAAAGAAAATAAAACTACAAGAATAAGGGAAAACATTTCTTCCTGAAAATAGGAAGAATAATGGACCTGACATGAAATTTGGGTGAAGCTGCCTGATTTTATGAAGCTATTCCCATTGTTTTCTTGGTGCTGTGTTTCCCAGATGAGTGGTTTCTGGCTGTGCTGCAGCACCAGTCTGCATGTGAACATCAACTCTATTCACCATCTGGGAAGATTAGGACTTCCCTTCTCCCACCAGCACCACTGAATTACAGTTACTCAGTGGTTAAACAAAGGAATCCTTAAAGAAGGGTTTACAGCTGTCGTGTTATCTGAAGTGCTTGGGGCATTCTGATGCTATTAAGCTCTATGTATTAACAAGTTCAAAAAGAAAAGGTAGGCATCTGATTGTTGTGACAGTTTCTAAGTGATTTGGAAAGCTGTACCACCCAACCACTCCTTCTATTTGATGGAGGTGACAAAGCTCAGTTTAATTTCTGACTGCTGTTTAAATTCTGAAGCTGGAGCTGGTTCCTGGAGCAGAAAAAGCTCGGAAGCTGTCCCTCCTACAAGCAGGCACCTCTGAGCAAAATATGACATCTCGATTTCTGATGGTAAGGTCAGGAGATCTGATTCCAGCGTCTAGCTTTCGGCTTCATGCTGTGTTAGTGGGACCTTTGGCATCTAGCACTGACCAACAGCAACTGACAGGCTGGTAACAGTGCACCCCAAAGCAGTTATGTGTCTGTTTATGTTATGAGGGAAAATGGTATCGCATTGAGATTTCATGTTTTTACACTTTGCAGATCTAACTAGCTGCTGGAAGAATCCTGTACGCCATGTTCACACCATTTTCAATGAGCTGGATGAGTCTGTTGTTGGCATTTTAATGCCATTTACCAGGCAGGCAATATGTATGGAGTATTTGGCTCTCTCTACAGTCATGAATATTTGAGTATCTTCAACATGTGGCTCATTGCTTCCATTTCAGGCTGCCCAGAGAAGCTGTGGATGCCTGTCCTTGGTGTTGAAGGCGAGGTTGGATGGGTGATGGGCAGCCTGAGCTGGTTAGTGTGCAGCCAGCCCATGGCAGGGTGTTTAGAACTGAATGATCTTGATGTTTTCTTCCAACCCAAGCCCTCCCGTGATCCTATGATTCTGTGATTTCATTCAGGTTTATTGAGATGAGTTCTCTTAAATGCGCTGTTCTCCATATGATTATAATTGGAGTCTAGATGGCTGACTGAAACCAGACACCAAACTTTCTGATGGCCAAAATGAAATGAAATCAATCCTTGACTGTGTCAGTAGTCTGAAACTAGAGCCCATCAGGTAATTCCCAGCCTCCTGCCTGTATCAGTGGCTGCACACAGTGAAAAAGTCTGATGGGATTTTAACCTCTAAAATGTTCCAAAGCAACCAGAGGGTCAATATATTCACTATGCAAATACCTGCAGGAATAAGCTTGTCATGTATGTCCTCAGGTACCACAGTAGTTAATGGTGGGACTCAGTAGGTCATGCTGAAAGTTGAGTCTGCTGATCTTGAAGGTCTTTTCCAGCCTAAATGACCTTATGCTAATATTTCTGTATTTATTTCTGTTCAGCTCCCAGAAAACCTCCCACCCAGCCCCCAGCTGACCCCGTGGTGAAAAATAAAACAGAAACGTCAGTGACGCTGGCATGGTCCCCTCCGAAGATGCACCTCCCCATTCCAATCCATGGCTACATTGTGGAACCCAATAAACTAACTGGCTTCACGTGGGTGAGTGCCACAAGTCTCATGTCCCCGTCCCAGAGTTCACGGTGAGCAATCTGTCTGAAGAGGCTGATGATCAGTTCCGAGTGTCTGCAGTCAATGCGCATGGACAGAGCCCGTCTCTGGAATTCCCAGGGAGCGTGCACCTTGGTAAGCACAAAAACCCCAATGGAAATGGGTCAGTGTGTGCTGAGCAGCTGTGTTGGTTCCCTAAAGATGCTTCCTTTGACTTTAAGGATAGTAGTGCATTAACACACCAAAGGATTTCCTTTATTCCCAGTTCTCCTATCTCCTATCAACCTCCAGATACCACTAAAGTGATACGAGTTATGTTTCTGTGACAGAGACATGAATATCCTTATCTTTTGATATCTCACATGTGCAAGAGGCAGAACTTTCTGTAGCAGATCTTAAGCATAGAAGTGCTTCTTCAAGCACTCATGCAAAGGGAGAAGTAGAAATGTACCTATGATTTAATCTTCCATCTCTAAATGAGATACCAGACTTGCATCTAAAGAGCATTAAGACAAACGTTGTTCTTCCTCAGACCCAGTCCTGGCTGTGAAATCCCCCCTAACAACTGGTGAAGCTGTACCTGGAGGGGATGCCATGTTTACTATTGACCTTACAACAACGTGTTGCGGCACTTGATGCCTCAATGGTAAAGTCTTACAGGAAAGCGAGACCTGCATCATCAAGAGAACCCAAACTACTCCCAGCCTAATCATGGAGAACGTCCCCAAGAAGGATGATGGAGCAGAAGTGAAATTTGTTGCCAAAAATGTTGATGTCAGCACCAAGATGAGAGTGAGAGGTATATGCTTTGATCCTTCTCCTTTCCTCTTACAGTCAAGGCATAGTTGCTGTGATCTGATGATTAGAACTGGGGCTGCAGGCATTCACTGACTGTACCAAATGCCTGAAATTGCATCACATGGACTGATGTGAGTCCTGGTAATGACCTAAACATGATAGCACTGACTGTAGGGTAAGCCAATCTACCCAGCTGCTTGGTATCTGAACCAGATTGCTTCATGCCAGCTGATGAATGTCTGCAGTTCACAGCTCTTGGCCAGTGCATTCAGTCACCATGTTTACCACTGCATCACCATAGAGCAGTACTTTCAGCTCCAGGTTCAGACAGCCTTTCTGATTGCACTGGAATAGTTTAGAAGTAGGGGAGCAATCATTCCAATAATATCTCTATCAATCAGCTTAGCATGACAAAGTAGAACAAATAAAGATTCATTATGGGAGGAGCTGTTTGTCATTGGGTGGAAACCTCTGCAGAAGCATGTTTAGAGCATTCTTAATCAGTAGAAGGAGATGTTTGGTTGATTTTTACTTAGTAAATCCTGTAAGAAGACCAAATGAAATATCTTGAATTGCTCAGCACTGACACAATGATGAGTGCAGGAACAAAAGGTGATACTTTTTCAGAGATGTTGCAGCAAACATTGACCACGTTAGCCTGATATCAATTGAAATAACGAGGCCTTTGCTCCTGACAGGTGCTGCAGTGAGATTTACCAATAAGAGCAAAGATGTAGAAAAGATCTGCGCTCGGCTGCGTGAGGAAGCCAAACTGCAGGCTGAGCTTTCAGACACAGGTGCTACTGTGGAGTGGATGAAGGATGGGAAGGAGCTCAAGGCCAGTGAAAATTATGAACTGCACATTGAGGGGAAGAAAAACACCCTGAAAATTCACAGCGTGTCTATGGATGATGCTGGAAGTTGTCAGTGCATCTGTGAGGGGGATAAAATGCTCTATCAGCTTTCAGTGAAAGGTATGTGACAGTCTGGGCTGTCCTCTTCCTGCCCAGGGCCAGCAGACTGCATTCACCTGACTCCCCGACAGTCCAGCTGTTGTCAGACAGCATCTGGGGTGTTTTCAGTGGCTGTTTTGACTTGAACTGGCCAATCTGCTTTGTAGAGCCATTTGATTTCTGTGTTCTGTCCTGTGATTCGTCCCTAAGATATAGAGGAAGTCAAGGGAAAGAGAGGAAAAAGAGCATCCCAGCCTTCCTGCTCTTCTCTCAGGGTGGCCACGAGAGATGATGTAAAATGCTCTTTTTGTAGCAGTGATCCCAAATGTAGAAGAGACCTGTGAAGAATCACAGGGATGTTTACTTAGCTGTCATTCCATGGTGGGCTTTTTCTTGCACAGATGTAGAGAGAAACTGAACTTTCCCACGCAGGTCTCTGTTTTGCTGCAGGGTGTAGGTCTGATCTCTGAGATCCACACGCTGGGCCTTGATTGCAATAAATGAGAGCCCTTTGTTTGCTCCAGTGGAAGACTTTCCATTTCTGCAGTACCCTCTGCAGATGACACAAATGCAAATGCACCTTCTTCCCAGCAACAATTGCCTTTTTTTTTTTCACACTGAGTATGCATGAGGCTCTTCATCATCTTCTGCTGGCTTGTAACCCTTGTTGGTCCATGGAGAAACAACAAAGCCCTAGAGCAGTGTATGCACTTTGGCATTGGAGAGCTTACTTAATTGCTTCTTCTCAAAGAACGAACTGCAGAGAGGCATGGAGACAGCTCCAAACAGAATTGAATAATGGGACTAAATTGATGGAGAGCAGAACTTCCTGCCAAGGCTTCTCAGCTAGTCTTAATTTTGCTTTTCTTCTCTCTCTTTGTCATGTTAGCATAATATTTTGTACTGGCAGGTCTGCCCCCAGAATTAATTGAATTAGCTGATGGACTTTTCCATGTGCTTTGCACTGTAATGTGACTATCAAATGAGTAATCAATGCTGTTATTTTAAAACCTGTGTTGGCAAGCTGTAAGACAAACAACTGCTGTTGGTAGCTTGGTTACTGCAGAATCAGCTTTCGTGTATCTCATAGATAGGGAAGAGACCCTTAAGGGTCAGCTAGTTGGACTCCCCCCGCAATGAACAGGGGCACCGCAGCTCCATCAGGTGCTCTGAGCCCTGTCCAGCCTGACTTTGAACATCCTCAGGCTCACCAATCTTATACCCATGCCACACACTCGCAGTATTTCACCATTCAGCATCGCCACTTGTATCTTCTCTTGCTGTAAACCAGAGCTAGCTGGTAAATCATCTGCTGTGCGGGTCAGCTGTGTCTCTCCCATGGGCATCACGTGGCTGCTGGGAGGCTCTGAAGAGCTGCAGCCAGAGGTGTGTCACCCGCTGGGCCTCGTGCCCAAAGGAGCCCACAGGAAAGTGTTGTTGCAGTTTGTCATGCACTGCACTGCCATGAGACTTGACGTGCCAGACATCCTCTGACACGTGACCTCCTGCATCCAGCCAGGACATCTGAGACGTCTCCTTCAGCCTGACGTGGCTGCAGTTTCACACTGGTTTTACTAAGGAAGGAGAAGGCACGTGGATGAAACTCTTTTCCTGCTCTTCCTGGCATTAGCTCATAGTACAAGTAAAGCACTGTCAGGTCAAGCCTGGAGGAGTAATGCTTGTCACTGACATGTTCCTGTTCAGGGTGGAGCTGGAGGGTAAAATAACACAAGAAATTGTCATTGAAATTCAATATCTGTGAAATTCTGCTGGCTGCATTCACAGAACCTGGCGTTAAGATCTGTTTTCTGGTTTCTATCTTGAGCCTATTTTCCATAACCCAGTCCTCATTTATGAACTGAAGCTCTACTGAAAGCCTTTCGCTGTGTATGCTCATGCTGCAGTACAGCGCTTGTGACCTCTAACAGCACATTCACATTCCTCTGATCACAGGATCCCTAAGGTTGATTAAGACCCTCTAGTCCGACTGCTCACCCATCACCACCATGATGCTCACCATCAGCTTAGCTAAAAACTCAGCAGAGATGATAGATCAAGCCCAACACTGGATTTGGGATGGCTAGAGATTCCTAAGATATTGAAGGATTGCTTGCAGGTGGTATTGGCTCAGGTGTTCACCCTGCATCCCACCTGCTGTTCTGTTTGGTTGAGAATCATGCATTCTGCAATTTCACTTTGTAATTCAAAGACCCTGGCTTTATCTGTTGAAAAACTGATCTAAAACAAGCCAAGAAGACTCCGTTGGAACTGGTTGATGCAGAACAAAGGACATCCCCAAAGGACAAGTTGCACTGTTTGATGAACATTATTGGATGAGAGCTAAGCTAAGATTTTAAAAGTTCTGGGGCTGTCTCTGAGCATCAAATACAGAGGAAGCCTGCATGATTCCCTGAGAATGGATACCTCCTACTTTGGTGTTGGGTTAAGGGAACACTAGCAGTAACTCCTATCACAAAATGTCACATGGCTCAGACAAAAAAGCCATCAAGAGGGCTTAATTAATAGCACCAAATGGTCACAAGATGGTTTAGGGCAGGGAAGTAATCTATCTATGTGATATTGGTTGGTGCTATTAGTTCTTCACAGCTTGACTCTAGAGGGACTGTTCTTCTTTGGTCATCTAGTTTTAAAAGAATACATGGCTCCTGTCTATTACAATTTTTAACGAATTATTTGTTCACTGATGCCATAAATGTGCCTGGCATAGCAATTGGCCTTGGTGTATTCAGTGACTGAAAGCGACAGTTGTTGCTCTAAGAAATGCAATACTAAGCTAGGTCTGCCTGTAGCTGACAGCCATCAGCTTGCTCCTCAGGCAGGTTCTGTCTGGATGGAATGAAGGGCATGAAATACTGATGTGCTCATCAAACGCTGCTTGTTAGCTTAGAGACAAGGTGTTGAATAGGTTTGTTCATGTATTGCAAACACGTTACTTAGCTGCCTTCATTTTAGCTTCAGAAGAACATGTGCAGAATACAGAATTGATTAAAAGAAATAAGAACTGTCTGCATAGAACTTACTCTTTCCTTACACAGGAGAATCAAGCAGATGTTTGTATGTGAGTACCTCCAGAGGTGAAACTCAATCACCCAAATGTAATGAGCAGAGACATTACAATCAGTTCTAACTGTATCTTCATGCTGTGCCGAATAAGCCTGAGTCAGGATGTAAACCACTTTCTCTTTTTTTCTTCAGATGAAGCCATTAATCTTGTCAGCAAGTCCAAAACGACTCCCGAAATATCAGTCACTCCTTCTGAAGACCTGGAGCTGGTGTGTGAGGTGTCAGCTGCAAGCGGAGCTGTCGTATGGAAGAAAGATCAAACAGAGGTGAAGCAGGACCAGAGGACAACCATCATTTCCCAGGGGACGCACCTCAAGCTCATGGTCAAATATGTGACCCTGAAAGACCAAGGGAGCTACAGCTGTGAAACAGAAGATGACAAAGCAACATTCCAAGTGAAAGTCAGAATTGAGAAAATGCTTGGAATCCCAGAGATAAAGGAACGCTTCATTTGGTGTGTCTTGCATTGGGAGGATCAACTGACAGCCTCTCTGGTGCAAAACATTTTGGCTATAGGACTTTCTTTGTCATCTAGTGTCATAGCAACTCTTTTCTACATGTGCTTTTCCATCGAGGAATGAATTACTGCAACAAACAATAGGCAAGGAGGGTAACTTGTGCAGCTCTTGTAGTCAGCTGGTGTCTGCAGGGTTACAGTGCAAGAGCACACCAGGCATGCAAGGAGTGAGAAAAGGGGAGGTGTTTGAAGAGATCTGGTTACAAAATTTGAATGACACAATTAGGTGGAAAATGCCACTAATCAGACTCATAAATGGCCTGGGTTGCAAAGGCCCACAGTGCTCATCCAGTTCCAACCCCCTTCTTCCTATGTGCAGGGTGTCCAAGCAGCAGCCCAGGCTGCCCAGAACCACATCCAGCCTGGCCTTGAATGCCTGCAGGGATGGAGCATCCACAGTCTCCTTGGGCAACCTGTTCTAGAGGGCCGTTCCCTTCTGATTTTCTGGAAATGTAGAGAGACATCAGAAGAAAAAAAGAGAAGGGAGGAGGTTCAGCAGTGCATGCAGGTGTTCTAAATCTCATGTCCAAATCTGCTATCAGACTGAGAAATGTTTAGCTTTGTGATATGATGTGATATGATGTGATATGAAATGATATGCTTATCATTTCCCAAGGCAAAATAGAGGGGAAAGTATTTTCCTGTCTTAATGAGGCATCACGATGCTCTCTGTGAAGGGCAAGTATAGTGAAAACGGGGAACTGGAGTTAGCTCTGCAGCAGACTACAGCAAAACGGTGTGACTGTTGTGATGTCCCTGCAGAGAAAGAAGATGTGTTTACAAACAAGGACAAGGTACAAAAGGAGGTGAAGGCTGTACTGACTCAAAATGCCACGCTGAGCTGCGAGGTGGCCCAGGAGAAGACGGAGGTGAAGTGGTACAAGGAGGGGAAACTGATCACCTCGAGCAAGAAGTTCAAGGTGCAGTCAGAGGGCAAACAGCGTCGGCTGGTGGTGAGCCAGGTGGAGAAGAAAGATGCAGGGGAGTACAGCTGCGAGGCTGCTGGCCAGAAACTCACCTTCAAGATTCATGTAACTGGTAGGAAACACATTTTGGTTGATATTCTTTGATTATTCCATAGTCTGGCTGTGGAAACGTCTGTGTGAATGTGTCCTCTTGATTCTGCCATGAAACTGTTTTTGGGAGGATGAAAAGAAATGCTTACAAACGTGCAGCTAAAATGATTATTTGTTTTTAACAGTGTTTCATCCAGCTCTTCCCCAACGACTACTTTTATAATGAGCTGTCCATAGATGTCCAACTGTGATTTATACAATGTGCAACACTGCTCTACCAGTTGATATTTCAACAGTAGTAGTTACAGTTCTCTACTGTGGGTGCACTGAGGTTTGGTTGTTGGTGTCCTAAGAACTTTTAGTCAGAGGCATTGCACTTGCCTTTGGCTTGTTGAATCCCACGTTGACGACCATTCGTTCCATGTTCTGTAAATGTAATGACCAGTTGTCATGGTTTTGTAATTTTGTAATTTTGCTATCAGTATTCCACATCATAACATCATGTAAAGTATGGATACTTCTATTGAATGTGCAGTCCACAGAAGAAGACTACATATCCCAGAGAACAACAGGGTTAATGATAAGTCACGGGACCAGGACGCTGTATAATCTCGTTCCCAGGCTGGAGTGCCCTCCTTCTTCTCTCGAACTTCTCGGAGAGTGGGAAGCGTTCCAGCCGTGTCGCCTAGAGTTCACAGTAGGCCTCTCGGTTTTCGGGGACTCTCTCTCTCTCTGTTTCGTTCAATTTGTTAGCCTCAATTATATTATATTGTGTTATCTTGTATTTCGGTATCATATTTAGTAAAATAAGTTTTTCCTCCTTAGATTGTCGCTGTTTTATCCCACTCCCTTTTTCCCCCTCCTTTCCGGGCCCCGGGAGGGGGGCCCACGGGGTGGCTTCCCCTGTCACGGGCATAGGTAAATCTAAGTAACCCGTGACACATCCTCAAATCTTAGAATCCTCAATGCTTAGCATCCTCAATGCTTAGCATCCTCAGTGCTTAGCAACCTCAATGCTTAGCATCCTCAATGCTTAGCATCCTCAATGCTTAGCATCCTCAATGCTAAGCATCCTCAATGCTTAGCATCCTCAATGCTTAGCATCCTCAATGCTTAGAATCCTCAATGCTTAGAATCCTCAATGCTTAGAATCTTCAATGCACAGAGTCCTTAATGCTTAGAAACCTCAATACCTAGCATCCTCAGTGCTTAGCTTAGAATCCTCACTGCTTAGAAACCTCAGTGCTTAGAATCCTCAGTGCTTAGCATCCTCAACGCGTAGAATCCCCAATGCTTAGAAACCTCACTGCTTAGCATCCTCAATCCTTAGTATGCTCTATGCTTAGCTTAGAATCCTCAATGCTTAGAATCCTCAATGCTTACAAACCTCAATGCTGAGAAATTTTATTGTTTGAAACCTCATTGCTTAGAATCCTCAATGCTTACAAACCTCAATGCATAGAGGCCTGAATGCTTAGAAACCTCAAAGATTAGAAAATTCAATGCTTGGCTTAGAATCCTCAATGCTTAGAATCCTCAATGCTTAGCTTAGAATACTCAATGCTTAGAATCCTCAATGCTTAGAAACCTCAATGCACAGAGCTCTTAATGCTTAGAAACCTCAATACTTAGCATCCTCAAAGCTTAGCTTAGAATCCTCACTGCTTAGAAACCTGAATGCTTAGAATCCTCAATGCTTAGAATCCTCAATGCTTAGCTTAGAAACCTCAATGCTTAGAATTCTCAATGCTTAACATCCTCAATGTTTAGAATCCTCAATTCATAGCTTAGAATCCTCAATGCTTAGAATCCTCAATGCTTAGAATCCTCAATGCTTAGAATCCCCAATGCTTAGAAACCTCAATGCACAGAGTCCTTAATGCTTAGAAACCTCAATACTTAGCATCCTCAGTGCTTAGCTTAGAATCCTCACTGCTTAGAAACCTCAATGCTTAGAATCCTCAGTGCTTAGCATCCTCAACGCGTAGAATCCCCAATGCTTAGAAACCTCAATGCTTAGCATCCTCAATCCTTAGTATGCTCTATGCTTAGCTTAGAATCCTCAATGCTTAGAATCCTCAATGCTTACAAACCTCAATGCTGAGATATTTTATTGTTTGAAACCTCATTGCTTAGCATCCCAAATGCTTACAAACCTCAATGCATAGAGACCTTAATGCTTAGAAACCTCAAAGATTAGAAAACTCAACGCTTGGCTTAGAATACTCAATGCTTAGAATCCTCAATGCTTAGCATCCTCCATGCATTGCTTAGAATCCTCACTGGTTAGAATCCTCAATGCTTCGCATCCTCAATGCTTAGCTTAGAAACCTTAATGCTTAGAATCCTCAATGCCTGACATCCTCAATGCTTAGCATCCTCAATGCTTAGCATCCTAATTGCTTAGCATCCTCATTGCTTAGCTTAGAATCCTCAAAGCTCAGAATCCTCACTGCTTAGGAACCTCAATGCTTAGCATCCTCCATGCATTGCTTAGAAACCTCAATGCGCAGAATCCTCATTGCTTAGAAATTTTATTGCTCTGAAACCTCAATGCATATCAACCCTAATGCTTACAAACCTCATTGCATAGAGGCCTTAATGTTTAGAAACAACAAAGATTAGAAAACTCAATGCTTGGCTTTGAATCCTCAATGTTTAGAATCCTCAATGCTTAGAATCCTCAATGCTTAGAATCCTCAATGCTTAGCATCCTCAATGCTTAGAATCCTCAATGCTTAGCATCCTCAATGCTTAGAATCCTCAATGCTTAGAATCCTCAATGCTTAGCATCCTCAATGCTTAGCATCCTCAATGCTTAGCATCCTCAATGCTTAGCATCCTCACTGCTTAGCATCCTCAATGCTTAGAAACCTCAATGCTTTGCTTAGAAACCACAATGCTTAGAATCCTCAATGCTTAGAATCCTCAATGCTTAGCATCCTCAATGCTTAGCATCCTCAATGCTTAGAATCCTCAATGCTTAGCTTAGAAATCTCAATCCTTAGAATCCTCAATGCTTAGAATCCTCAATGCTTAGAATCCTCAATGCCTAGATTAGAATCCTCAATGCTTAGAATCCTCAATGCTTAGCTTAGAATACTCAATGCTTAGAATCCTCAATGCTTAGAAACCTCAATGCACAGAGTTCTTAATGCTTAGAAACCTCAATACTTAGCATCCTCAAAGCTTAGCTTAGAATCCTCACTGCTTAGAAACCTGAATGCTTAGAATCCTCAATGCTTAGAATCCTCAATGCTTAGCTTAGAAACCTCAATGCTTAGAATTCTCAATGCTTAACATCCTCAATGTTTAGAATCCTCAATTCATAGCTTAGAATCCTCAATGCTTAGAATCCTCAATGCTTAGAATCCCCAATGCTTAGCATCCTCAATGCTTAGCATCCTCAATGCCTAGAATCCTCAATGCTTAGCTTAGAAACCTCAATGCTTAGAATCCTCAATGCTTAGAATCCTCAATGCTTAGAATCCTCAATGCTTAGCATCCTCAATGCTTAGCTTAGAAAACTCAATTCTTAGCATCCTCAATGCTTAGCATCCTCAATGCTTAGCATCCTCATTGCTTAGAAACCTCAATGCACAGAGTCCTTAATGCTTAAAAACCTCAATACTTAGCATCCTCAGTGCTTATCTTAGAATCCTCACTGCTTAGAAACCTCAATGCTTAGAATCCTCAGTGCTTAGCATCCTCAATGCGTAGAATCCCCAATGCTTCGAAACCTCAATGCTTAGCATCCTCAATCCTTAGTATGCTCTATGCTTAGCTTAGAATCCTCAATGCTTAGAATCCTCAATGCTTAGAATCCTCCATGATTAGAATCCTCAATGCTTAGAATCCTCAATGCTTAGCATCCTCCATGCATTGCTTATAATCCTCAATAGTTAGAATCCTCAATGCTTCGCATCCTCAATGCTTAGCTTAGAAACCTCAATGCTTAGCATCCTCAATGCTTAGCATCCTCAATGCTTAGCATCCTCATTGCTTAGCATCCTCATTGCTTAGCATCCTCATTGCTTAGCTTAGAATCCTCAAAGCTCAGAATCCTCACTGCTTAGGAACCTCAATGCTTAGCATCCTCCATGCGTTGCTTAGAAACCTCAATGCGCAGAATCCTCATTGCTTAGTAATTTTATTGCTCTGAAACCTCAATGCTTAGCAACCCTAATGCTTACAAACCTCATTGCATAGAGGCCTTAATGTTTAGAAAAAACAAAGATTAGAAAACTCAATGCTTGGCTTAGAATCCTCAATGCTTAGAATCCTCAATGCTTAGCATCCTCAATGCTTAGCATCCTCAATGCTTAGAATCCTCAATGCTTAGAATCCTCAATGCTTAGCATCCTCAATGCTTAGAATCCTCATTGCTTAGAATCCTCAATGCTTAGAATCCTCAAAGCTTAGCATCCTCAATGCTTAGCATCCTCAATGCTTTGAATCCTCAATGCTTAGAATCCTCAATGCCTAGCTTAGAATCCTCAATGCTTAGAATGCTCAATGCACAGAATCCTTAATGCTTAGAAACCTCAATACTTAGCATCCTCATTGCTTAGCTTAGAATCCTCACTGCTTAGAAACCTGAATGCTTAGAATCCTCAATGCTTAGAATCCTCAATGCTAAGCTTAGAAACCTCAATGCTTAGCATCCTCAATGCTTAGAAACCTCAATGCTTAGCATCCTCAATGCTTAGAAACCTCAATGCTTAGAATCCTCAATGCTTAGAATCCTCAATGCTTAGAATCCTGTCATGGTTTTGTAATTTTGCTATCAGTATCAGTATTCCACATCATAACATCATGTAAAGTATGGATACTTCTATTGAATGTGCAGTCCACAGACGAAGACTACATATCCCAGAGAACAACAGGGTTAATGATATGTCACGGGACCAGGACGCTGTATAATCTCGTTCCCAGGCTGGAGTGCCCTCCTTCTTCTCTCGAACTTCTCGGAGAGTGGGAAGCGTTCCAGCCGTGTCGCCTAGAGTTCACAGTAGGCCTCTCGGTTTTCGGGGACTCTCTCTCTCTCTCTGTTTCGTTCAATTTGTTAGCCTCAATTATATTATATTGTGTTATCTTGTATTTCGGTATCATATTTAGTAAAATAAGTTTTTCCTCCTTAGATTGTCGCTGTTTTATCCCACTCCCTTTTTCCCCCTCCTTTCCGGGCCCCGGGAGGGGGGCCCACGGGGTGGCTTCCCCTGTCACGGGCATAGGTAAATCTAAGTAACCCGTGACAGATTTTTTGGTGGAGAATGCGGGCATAGAGCTTTTTAGCTTTTAGAACAACTCTCTCTTTACTCTTAAAGAGCTTCGTTAGGGGAGTGTTATCTTTTCGTAGCTGTTCACTGAGAACGTGACCTTGAAATACCTGACAAATTGTCAACATTAAGGGCTGCTGTACATTCTCAGCACTGCTATCTAACTTTTGTGTAGAAAACAAAGGGATTTCTTTCTCCCTTAGAGCAAATCTAGCTAGCTCTGACTTTTACAGAGCCTGCCAGCTATGAATCCACTCTTCATCCCAGTTGCTCTGTTTAAGGGATTGAAAGCAATTATGATCTTCTTAAAGTATTGGTCAACTATTAACACCATAATTTGGTGTTGTGGAATTGTGCAGGTATATAGCCTAATAAGGTGGATACTGATGGAGACACCTGCCTGGTACTTTTATGAGATGTGGTATGGTCAGAATTTTGGCACCTACATCCCAGATGGAATTGTGAATCTTACAAACACTTGCATCCCAGATGGAATTGCGAATCTTACAAGTACTTGCATCCATGTTATCACTATTAATGAATGCATATATGTTCCTATGCATTCGTTCTATGCGGAAGTCTCCTCCAGAACCAGAGAATGATGACTGGCAGGGAATATGGAAAGGTTTAGGAAAAGTCTTAGAAGCATGGGGACCCGCAGTGTCATGGGATTTCACTCTTGAACACCTAAGGGACCCTAAGAAATTAAGTGAGTATTTGGGTCAGAGATCTAAGGAGGTAAACCTTATGTGGGGTTTGGCTTATGCATACCGTGCTTTGTATCATACTATTCTGGAGAGAGAGAGTTTCCGATCTGAGATTCAAGCCCAAGTTAATTCTGATCAGTCACAGGAGGCATCAGTAGCAATATCAGTTGCCCCTGTGGAAGGCAAGAAATGGAAACGGGTGTCCACGCGTCTAGAACGAAAAGAAGGAGAAGCACAGGGGGGGGTTGCAGAAGACCCAGGTGCCGGGCATGGAGCAGTACCGAAAAAAGCAAAGGCAAAAACCAAGAGGCATGAAGAAGAGACTGATGATGAGGAGGAAATCACCTATTGTCGACCTCTGAAGCTGACTGAAATCCAAGGCTCAAGAAAGGAGTTCACACGGCGTCAAGATGAAGGTATCCTTGCTTGGTTGCTTCGCTGCTGGGACAACGGGGCCAACAGCTTGTCTCTAGATGGTAATGAAGCTCGCCAACTAGGAAGCATTGCCCAAGATGCAGGTATCGACAGAGGGATTAGCAGATGTTCGGATGGAGCTGCCACTCTCTGGTTGCGGCTGTTAGAAGCCGTGAGAGAAAGGTACCCCTATAAGGATGCTTTGAAGCCTAAATTTGATAGTTGGAATACCGTCCAAAAAGGTATTCAGCGCCTGAGGGAATTGGCCATGGCGAAAATGTTGTACAGCCCTGATCCATGCGAACTTGACCCTGAGAGAGTGAGGGCCGATCCTGACATGTGGCAGAAAATCACAAGTACAGCACCAGAGAGAATGGCACAGTCATTGGTAACAGGTTCTAAAGGGTTCGTGGACAGATGGCCCCGAGTTGTTGAGCTGATTATAATGCTTCAAACCACCGATCAGCAGCTCCCTCAACTGCATGCCGCAGTTTCTGCCATCTCACGGCTAGAAAACCGAGTAGATGAAATGTGCAAGAAATTGTTTCCATCAACTAATCGTAATGATGATCCCGTAATAGTATCAGAAACAACTGATGAAGGTCAATCCTCGTACGGGCCACCAGGTCTAATGAAGGATCTGATCAAAGTATTCCAGTCCTACTCCTCACCTGCATCATCAAAAGTCTCAGCTGTTAAACGCACACGCTTCCCAGCTCGAGCAAAGAACAACAGTACGATTGCACCGCGTGTTTCCATGTGGCGCTACCTACGTGACCGTGGAGAAGACATGAGGAAGTGGCATGATCAGCCTACTTCTGCACTACGAGCACGGGTGAAAGAACTACTAGACATACCAACCACCAGTGGAGTTGCTCCAGTCATCACAGGTAACCAATAGAGGGGCCCTGCCCTCAGTCAGGGGAGGGAAAGGGATAATAGAGTTTATTGGACTGTGTGGATTCGATGGCCTGGCACATCAGAACCACAGGAATATAAGGCGCTGGTGGATACCGGTGCACAGTGCACCCTAATGCCCTCCAGTCATGAAGGGACAGAATCAATCCATATTTCTGGAGTGACTGGGGGCTCTCAAGAATTGACTGTGCTGGAGGCTGAAATAAGCCTCACTGGCAAAGACTGGCAAAAACATCCTATTGTGACTGGCCCAGGGGCTCCATGTATACTGGGTATTGATTACCTCAGAAGGGGGCATTTCAAGGATCCTAAGGGGTATCGATGGGCCTTTGGGATAGCTGCTGTAGATATGGACAACATTAAGCAGCTGTCTGTTTTGCCTGGCCTGTCAGAGGACCCGTCTGTTGTGGGGCTGCTACGAGTAAAAGAGCAGCAGGTACCGATTGCTACAAAGACAGTGCACAGACGGCAGTATCGCACCAACAGGGATTCCTTGCTCCCCATTCATGATTTGATTCGCCAGTTGGAGAATCAGGGAGTGATCAGTAAAACTCACTCACCTTTTAACAGTCCCATATGGCCAGTGCGTAAAGCCAGTGGAGAATGGAGGCTGACAGTAGACTACCGTGGCCTGAATGAGGTCACACCCCCATTGAGCGCTGCTGTGCCGGACATGTTGGAACTCCAGTACGAGCTGGAGTCAAAAGCAGCCAAATGGTATGCCACCATTGACATTGCCAATGCCTTCTTCTCTATTCCTTTGGCTGCAGAATGTAAGCCACAGTTTGCCTTCACCTGGAGGGGCATTCAGTATACTTGGAACCGTTTGCCCCAGGGGTGGAAACACAGCCCAACCATTTGCCATGGGTTGGTCCAAACTGTACTGGAACAAGGTGGTGCTCCTGAACACCTGCAGTACATTGATGACATTGTTGTGTGGGGTGATACAGCAGAAGAGGTTTTCACAAAAGGAGAGCAGATCATCCAAATTCTTCTACAAGCCGGCTTTGCTATTAAGCGAAGCAAAGTAAAAGGACCTGCCCAGGAAATTCAGTTCTTAGGTATAAAGTGGCAGGATGGACGTCGTCACATCCCAACAGATGTGATCGACAAAATCACTGCCATGTCTCCACCAACTAGCAAGAAAGAGACACAATCTTTCCTGGGTGCAGTAGGCTTTTGGAGGATGCACATTCCAAACTACAGCCTCATTGTAAGCCCCCTTTATCAGGTGACGCGGAAGAAGAACGATTTTGCATGGGGCCCTGAGCAGCAGCAGGCTTTTGAACAGATTAAACAAGAGATAGCCCGAGCTGTAGCTCTGGGGCCAGTACGGACTGGACAGGATGTAAAGAACATCCTCTATACTGCTGCTGGAGAGAAAGGCCCCACTTGGAGTTTGTGGCAAAGAGCCTCAGGAGAGACCCGAGGCCGACCCCTGGGATTCTGGAGTCGATCATATAAGGGGTCTGAAGAGTGCTACACTCCAACTGAGAAGGAGATCTTAGCCGCGTATGAGGGGGTTCGGGCTGCTTCCGAAGTAGTCGGGACTGAAACACAGCTCCTTTTGGCACCTCGACTGCCAGTGCTGAACTGGATGTTCAAAGGACAGGTTCCCTCCACTCATCATGCTACCGATGTCACCTGGAGCAAGTGGATTACGCTGATTACACAGCGAGCGCGAATGGGAAACCTCAATCGTCCAGGAATCCTAGAGGTAATCATGGACTGGCCTGAAGATAAAAGGTTTGGAACATCACCAGCAGAAGAGGTATCACGTGCTAAAGAGGCCCCACCATACAACGAATTACCAGAAAATGAAAAGAAATATGCCTTATTCACAGACGGATCATGTCGCATTGTAGGGAAGCATCGCAAATGGAAAGCTGCTGTGTGGAGCCCCACACGACAGGTTGCAGAGGCCACCGAAGGTAAGGGAGAATCAAGTCAGTTTGCAGAGGTAAAAGCTGTCCAGCTGGCCTTAGATGTTGCTGAACGGGAGAGGTGGCCAATGCTGTATCTTTATACTGACTCATGGATGGTGGCAAATGCCTTATGGGGGTGGTTACAGAGGTGGGAACAAAACAACTGGCAACGGAAGGGTAAATCTGTTTGGGCCGCTGAATTATGGAAGGACATTGCTGCCCGAACAAAGAATATGGTTGTAAAGGTGCGTCATGTGGATGCACATGTGCCCAAAAGTCGGGCTACTGAAGAACAACAAAACAACCATCAGGTAGATAAAGCTGCCAAAATTGAGGTGGCTCAAATTGACTTGGACTGGCAGAATAAGGGTGAATTATTTCTAGCTCGATGGGCTCATGAGACCTCAGGTCATCAAGGAAGAGACGCGACATATAAGTGGGCCAGAGACCGAGGGGTGGACTTAACCATGGACGCTATTGCGCAGATTATTCATGATTGTGAAACATGTGCCATAATTAAACAAGCCAAAAGGATGAAACCTCTCTGGGAGGAAGGGCGGTGGCAAAAGTATAAATATGGGGAGGCGTGGCAGGTTGATTATATCACCTTGCCACGATCTCGCAGTGGTAAGTGTTATGTACTCACCATGGTAGAGGCAACCACTGGGTGGCTTGAAACATACGCAGTACCCCATGCTACTGCTCGAAACACCATATTAGGTCTTGAGAAACAAGTCCTGTGGTGACATGGCACCCCAGAAAGAATTGAATCTGATAATGGGACACATTTTAAAAATTCCCTTATAAATACTTGGGCCAAAGATCATGGCATTGAGTGGATTTATCATATTCCCTACCATGCACCAGCTTCTGGTAAAATTGAACGATATAATGGGTTGTTGAAAACTATGTTGAAAGCAATGGGTGGTGGAACATTTAAGCACTGGGAGAAGAATCTGGCAGAAGCCACTTGGTTGGTGAATACTAGAGGATCTGTCAATCGTGATGGTCCTAGTCAATCTAGCCCCCTACACACTGTAGAAGGAGATAAGGTCCCTGTTGTACATGTAAAGAACATGTTGGGAAAAGCTGTTTGGGTCCTTCCAGCTTCTGGAAAGGGCAAACCTATCCGTGGAACTGTCTTTGCCCAGGGACCTGGGTGCACTTGGTGGGTAATGCAGAAGGATGGGGATGTTCAATGTGTGCCACAAGGGAATTTGATGCTGGGGGAGTGCAGTCAATAATTTTATGTATTTATATGTATATATGTTTGCATGTGTAGTGTATTTTAGTTATTATAGTTGTACATTTAGTTATGTTACATGTAATTATACTGTTTAGCTATCATAATTTTACATACGTGTATATATATGTATATATATATTTACCATGATGTAATAATGTAGAATAAGGGGTGGAATGTCATGGTTTTGTAATTTTGCTATCAGTATCAGTATTCCACATCATAACATCATGTAAAGTATGGATACTTCTATTGAATGTGCAGTCCACAGAAGAAGACTACATATCCCAGAGAACAACAGGGTTAATGATAAGTCACGGGACCAGGACGCTGTATAATCTCGTTCCCAGGCTGGAGTGCCCTCCTTCTTCTCTCGAACTTCACGGAGAGTGGGAAGCGTTCCAGCCGTGTCGCCTAGAGTTCACAGTAGGCCTCTCGGTTTTCGGGGACTCTCTCTCTCTCTGTTTCGTTCAATTTGTTAGCCTCAATTATATTATATTGTGTTATCTTGTATTTCGGTATCATATTTAGTAAAATAAGTTTTTCCTCCTTAGATTGTCGCTGTTTTATCCCACTCCCTTTTTCCCCCTCCTTTCCGGGCCCCGGGAGGGGGGCCCACGGGGTGGCTTCCCCTGTCACGGGCATAGGTAAATCTAAGTAACCCGTGACACATCCTCAAATCTTAGAATCCTCAATGCTTCGCGTCCTCAATGCTTAGCATCCTCAATGCTTAGCATCCTCAATGCTTAGAATCCTCAATGCTTAGAATCCTCAATGCTTAGAATCCTCAATGCTTAGAGAGCTCAATGCACAGAGTCCTTAATGCTTAGAAACCTCAATACTTAGCATCCTCAGTGCTTAGCTTAGAATCCTCACTGCTTAGAAACCTGAATGCTTAGAATCCTCAATGCTACGCTTAGAAACCTCAATGCTTAGCATCCTCAATGCTTAGCATCCTCAATCCTTAGCATCCTCAATGCATATCTTAGAATCCTCAAAGCTCAGGATCCTCAATGCTTAGAAACCTCAATGCACAGAGTCCTTAATGCTTAGAAACCTCAATACTTAGAATCCTCAGTGCTTAGCATCCTCAACGCATAGAATCCCCAATGCTTAGAAACCTCAATGCTTAGCATCCTCAATCCTTAGTATGCTCTATGCTTAGCTTAGAATCCTCAATGATTAGAATCCTCAATGCTTAAAAACCTCAATGATGAGAAATTTTATTGTTTGAAACCTCATTGCTTAGCATCCCAAATGCTTACAAACCTCAATGCATAGAGGCCTTAATGCTTAGAAACCACAAAGATTAGAAAACTCAATGCTTGGCTTAGAATCCTCAATGCTTAGAATCCTCAATGCTTAGAATCTTCAATGCTTAGCATCCTCCATGCATTGCTTAGAATCCTCAATAGTTAGAATCCTCAATGCTTCGCATCCTCAATGCTTAGCTTAGAATCCTCAATGCTTAGAATCCTCAATGCTTACCTTAGAAACCTCAATGCTTAGAATCCTCACTGCTTAGAATCCTCAATGCTTAGAATCCTCAATGCTTAGAATCCTCAATGCACAGAGTCCTCAATGCTTAGAAACCTCAATACTTAGCATCCTCAGTGCTTAGCTTAGAATCCTCACTGCTTAGTAACCTGAATGCTTAGAATCCTCAATGCTAAGCTTAGAAACCTCAATGCTTAGAATCCTCAATGCTTAGAATCCTCAATGCTTAGAATCCTCCATGCATTGCTTAGAATCCTCAATAGTTAGAATCCTCAATGCTTCGCATCCTCAATGCTTAGCTTAGAAACCTCAATACTTAGAATCCTCAATGCGTAGCATCCCCATTACATAGCTTAGAATCCTCAATGCTTAGAATCCTCAATGCTTAGCATCCTTAATGCTTAGCATCCTCAATGCTTAGCATCCTCAATGCTTAGAATCCTCAATGCTTAGCATCCTTAAAGCTTAGCATCCTCAATGCTTAGCATCCTCAATGCTTAGCATCCTCAATGCTTAGCATCCTCAATGCTTAGAATCCTCAATGCTTAGCATCCTCAATGCTTAGCATCCTCAATGCTTAGCATCCTCAAAGCTTAGCATCCTCAATGCTTAGAAACCTCAATGCTTTGCTTTAGAAACCTCAATGCTTAGAATCCTCAATGCTTAGAATCCTCAATGCCTAGCTTAGCATCCTCAATGCTTAGCATCCTCAATGCTTAGAATCCTCAATGCTTAGAATCCTCAATGCTTAGAATCCTCAATGCCTAGATTAGAATCCTCAATGTTTAGAATCTTCAATGCTTAGAATCCTCAATGCTTAGAATCCTCAATGCTTAGCATCCTCAATGCTTAGCTTAGAAAACTCAGTGCTTAGAATCCTCAATGCTTAGAAACCTCAATGCACAGAATCCTTAATGCTTAGAAACCTCGATACTTAGCATCCTAAGTGCTTAGCTTAGAATCCTCACTGCTTACAAACCTGAATTCTTAGAATCCTCAATGCTTAGAATCCTCAATGCTTAGCTTAGAAACCTCAATGCTTAGAATTCTCAATGCTTAACATCCTCAATGTTTAGAATCCTCAATGCATAGCTTAGAATCCTCAATGCTTAGAATCCTCAATTCTTAGAATCCTCAATGCTTAGAATCATCAATGCTTAGAATCCTCAATGCACAGAGTCCTTAATGCTTAGAAACCTCAATACTTAGCATCCTCAGTGCTTAGCTTAGAATCCTCACTGCTTAGAAACCTGAATGCTTAGAATCCTCAATGATTAAAATCCTCAATGTTAAGCTTAGAAACCTCAATGCTTAGAATCTTCAATGCTTAGAATCCTCAATGCTTAGAATCCTCAATGCTTAGCATCCTCAATGCTGAGCATCCTCAATGCTTAGAATCCTCAATGCTTAGCATCCTCAATGCTTAGAATCCTCAATGCTTAGCATCCCCAAAGCTTAGCATCCTCAATGCTTAGCATCCTCAATGCTTAGCATCCTCAATGCTTAGCTTCCTCAATGCTTAGCATCCTCAATGCTTTGCTTAGAAACCTCAATGCTTAGAATCCTCAATGCTTAGAATCCTCAATGCTTAGCATCCTCAGTTCTTAGCATACTCATTGCTTAGCATCCTCATTACTTAGCTTAGAATCCTCAAAGCTCAGAATCCTCACTGCTTAGGAACCTCAATGCTTAGCATCCTCCATGCATTGCTTGGAAACCTCAATGCTTAGAATCCTCATTGCTTAGAAATTTTATTGCTCTGAAACCTCAATGCTTAGCAACCCTAATGCTTACAAACGTCATTGCATAGAGGCCTTAATGTTTAGAAACAACAAAGATTAGAAAACTCAATGCTTGGCTTAGAATCCTCAATGCTTAGAATCCTCAATGCTTAGAATCCTCAATGCTTAGAATCCTCAAAGCTTAGCATCCTCAATGCTTAGAATCCTCAATGCTTAGCATCCTCAATGCTTAGAATCCTCAATGCTTAGCACCCTCAATGTTTAGAATCCTCAATGCTTAGAATCCTCAATGATTAGCATCCTCAAATCTTAGAATCCTCAATGCTTAGCATCCCCAATGCTTAGCATCCTGAATGCTTAGAATCCTCAACGCTTAGAATCCTCAATGCTTAGAATCCTCCATGCATTGCTTAGAATCCTCAATAGTTAGAATCCTCAATGCTTCGCGTCCTCAATGCTTAGCTTAGAAACCTCAATACTTAGAATCCTCAGTGCTTAGCATCCTCATTACATAGCTTAGAATCCTCAATGCTTAGAATCCTCAATGCTTAGCATCCTCAATGCTTAGCATCCTCAATGCTTAGAATCCTCAATGCTTAGCATACTCAATGCTTAGAATCCTCAGTGCTTAGAATCCTCAATGCTTAGAATCCTCAATGCTTAGCATCCTCAATGCTTAGCTTAGAAAACTCAATGCTTAGAATCCTCAATGCTTAGAAACCTCAATGCACAGAGTCCTTAATGCTTAGAAACCTCAATACTTAGCATCCTCAATGCTTAGCTTAGAATCCTCACTGCTTAGAAACCTGAATGCTTAGAATCCTCAATGCTTAGCTTAGAATCCTCAATGCTTAGAAACCTCAATGCACAGAGTCCTTAATGCTTAGAAACCTCAATACTTAGCATCCTCAATGCTTAGCTTAGAATCCTCAATGCTTAGAATCCTCAATGCTTAGAATACTCAATGCTTAGCATCCTCAATGCTTAGCATCCTCAATGCCTAGAATCCTCAATGCTTGGCTTAGAATCCTCAATGCTTAGAATCCTCAATGCTTAGAATCCTCCATGCTTAGAATCCTCAATGCTTAGAATCCTCAATGCTTCGCATCCTCAATGCTTAGCTTAGAAACCTCAATGCTTAGCATCCTCAATGCTTAGCATCCTCAATGCTTAGCATCCTCATTGCTTAGCATCCTCATTGCTTAGCTTAGAATCCTCAAAGCTCAGAATCCTCAACGCTTAGAATCCTCAATGCTTAGCATCCTCCATGCATTGCTTAGAAAACTCAATGCGCAGAATCCTCATTGCTTAGAAATTTTATTGCTCTGAAACCTCAATGCTTAGCAACCCTAATGCTTACAAACCTCATTGCATAGAGGCCTTAATGTTTAGAAACAACAAAGATTAGAAAACTCAATGCTTGGCTTAGAATCCTCAATGCTTAGAATCCTCAATAGTTAGAATCCTCAATGCTTCGCGTCCTCAATGCTTAGCATCCTCAATGCTTAGCATCCTCAATGCTTAGAATCCTCAATGCTTAGAATCCTCAATGCTTAGAATGCTCAATGCACAGAGTCCTTAATGCTTAGAAACCTCAATACTTAGCATTTTCAGTGCTTAGCTTAGAATCCTCACTGCATAGAAAGCTGAATGCTTAGAATCCTCAATGCTTAGAATCCTCAATGCTTACCTTAGAAACCTCAATGCTTAGAATCCTCACTGCTTAGAATCCTTAATGCTGAGAATCCTTAATGCTTAGAATCCTCAATGCTTAGAATCCTCAATGCTTAGAATCCTCAATGCACAGAGTCCTTAATGCTTAGAAACCTCAATACTTAGCATCCTCAATGCTTAGAATCCTCAATGCTTAGAATCCTCAATGCTTAGAATCCTCAATGATTGGAATCCTCAATGCTAAACTCAGAAACCTCAATCCTTAGCATCCTCAATGCATATCTTAGAATCCTCAAAGCTCAGGATCCTCAATGCTTAGAAACCTCAATGCACAGAGTCCTTAATGCTTAGAAATTTCAATACTTAGCATCCTCAGTGCTTTGCTTAGAATCCTCACTGCTTAGAAACCTGAATGCTTAGAATCCTCAATGCTTAGCTTAGAATCCTCAATGCTTAGAATCCTCAATGCTTAGAATACTCAATGCTTAGAATCATCAATGCTTAGCATCCTCAATGCTTAGAATCCTCAATGCTTGGCATCCTCAATGATTTGTATCCTCAATGCTTAGAATCCTCAATGCTTAGAATCCTCAATGCTTAGAATCCTCAATGCTTAGCATCCTCAATGCTTAGCTTAGAAACCTCAATGCACAGAGTCCTTAATGCTTAGAAACCTCAATGCACAGAGTCCTTAATGCTTAGAAACCTCAATGCACAGAGTCCTTAATGCTTAGAAACCTCAATACTTAGCATCCTCAGTGCTTAGCTTAGAATCCTCACTGCTTAGAAACCTGAATGCTTAGAATCCTCAATGCTTAGAATCCTCAATGCTTAGAATCCTCAATGCTTAGCATCCTCAATGCATATCTTAGAATCCTCAAAGCTCAGGATCCTCAATGCTTAGAAACCTCAAGGCACAGAGTCCTTAATGCTTAGAAACCTCAATACTTAGCATCCTCAGTGCTTAGCTTAGAATCCTCACTGCTTAGAAACCTCAATGCTTAGAATCCTCAGTGCATAGCATCCTCAACGCGTAGAATGCCCAATGCTTAGAAACCTCACTGCTTAGCATCCTCAATCCTTAGTATGCTCTATGCTTAGCTTAGAATCCTCAATGCTTAGAATCCTCAATGCTTACAAACCTCAATGCTGAGAAATTTTATTGTTTGCAACCTCATTGCTTAGCATCCCAAATGCTTACAAACCTCAATGCATAGAGACCTTAATGCTTAGAAACCTCAAAGATTAGAAAACTCAACGCTTGGCTTAGAATCCTCAATGCTTAGAATCCTCAATGCTTAAAATCCTCCATGCATAGTTTAGAATCCTCAATGGTTAGAATCCTCAATGCTTAGCATCCTCCATGCATTGCTTAGAATCCTCACTAGTTAGAATCCTCAATGCTTCACATCCTCAATGCTTAGCTTAGAAACTTCAATGCTTAGAATCCTCAATGCCTGGCATCCTCAATGCTTAGCATCCTCAATGCTTAGCATCCTCATTGCTTAGCATCCTCATTGCTTAGCTTAGAATCCTCAAAGCTCAGAATCCTCACTGCTTAGGAACCTCAATGCTTAGCATCCTCCATGCATTGCTTAGAAACCTCAATGCGCAGAATCCTCATTGCTTAGAAATTTTATTGCTCTGAAACCTCAATGATTAGCAACCCTAATGCTTACAAACCTCATTGCATAGAGGCCTTAATGTTTAGAAACAACAAAGATTAGAAAACTCAATGCTTGGCTTAGAATCCTCAATGCTTAGAATCCTCAATGCTTAGAATCCTCAATGCTTAGAATCCTCAATGCTTAGCATCCTCAATGCTTAGAATCCTCAATGCTTAGCATCCTCAATGCTTAGAATCCTCAATGCTTAGAATCCTCAATGCTTAGCATCCTCAATGCTTAGCATCCTCAATGCTTAGAATCCTCAGTGCTTAGCGTCCTCAAATCTTAGAATCCTCAATGCTTAGCATCCTCAATGCTTAGCATCCTCAATGCTTAGAATCCTCAATGCTTAGAATCCTCAATGCTTTGCTTAGAAACCTCAATGCTTAGAATCCTCAACGCTTAGAATCCTCAATGCTTAGAATCCTCCATGCATTGCTTAGAATCCACAATAGATAGAATCCTCAATGCTTCGCGTCCTCAATGCTTAGCTTAGAAACTTCAATACTTAGAATCCTCAATGCTTAGCATCCTCATTACATAGCTTAGAATCCTCAATGCTTAGAATCCTCAATGCTTAGCATCCTCAATGCTTAGCATCCTCAATGCTTAGAATCCTCAATGCTTAGCATCCTCAAAGCTTAGCATCCTCAATGCTTAGCATCCTCAATGCTTAGCATCCTCAATGCTTAGCATCCTCAATGCTTAGAAACCTCAATGCTTTGCTTAGAAACCTCAATGCTTAGAATCCTCAATGCTTAGCTTAGAAAACTCAATGCTTAGAATCCTCAATGCTTAGAAACCTCAATGCACAGAGTCCTTAATGCTTAGAAACCTCAATACTTAGCATCCTCAATGCTTAGCTTATAATCCACACTGCTTAGAAACCTGAATGCTTAGAATCCTCAATGTTTAGAATCCTCAGTGCATAGCATAGAATCCTCAATGCTTAGCATCCTCAATGCTTAGCATCCTCAATGCCTAGAATCCTCAATGCTTAGCTTAGAAACCTCAATGCTTAGAATCCTCAATGCTTAGAATCCTCAATGCTTAGAATCCTCAATGCTTAGCATCCTCAATGCTTAGCTTAGAAAACTCAATGCTTAGCATCCTCAATGCTTAACAGCCTCAATGCTTAGCATCCTCAATGCTTAGCATCCTCAATGCTTAGCATCCTCAATGCTTAGCATCCTCATTGCTTAGAAACCTCAATGCACAGAGTCCTTAATGCTTAGAAACCTCAATACTTAGCATCCTCAGTGCTTATCTTAGAATCCTCACTGCTTAGAAACCTCAATGCTTAGAATCCTCAGTGCATAGCATCCTCAACGCGTAGAATGCCCAATGCTTAGAAACCTCACTGCTTAGCATCCTCAATCCTTAGTATGCTCTATGCTTAGCTTAGAATCCTCAATGCTTAGAATCCTCAATGCTTACAAACCTCAATGCTGAGAAATTTTATTGTTTGCAACCTCATTGCTTAGCATCCCAAATGCTTACAAACCTCAATGCATAGAGACCTTAATGCTTAGAAACCTCAAAGATTAGAAAACTCAACGCTTGGCTTAGAATCCTCAATGCTTAGAATCCTCAATGCTTAAAATCCTCCATGCATAGTTTAGAATCCTCAATGCTTAGAATCCTCAATGCTTAGCATCCTCCATGCATTGCTTAGAATCCTCACTAGTTAGAATCCTCAATGCTTCACATCCTCAATGCTTAGCTTAGAAACCTCAATGCTTAGAATCCTCAATGCCTGGCATCCTCAATGCTTAGCATCCTCAATGCTTAGCATCCTCATTGCTTAGCATCCTCATTGCTTAGCATAGAATCCTCAAAGCTCAGAATCCTCACAGCTTAGGAATTTCAATGCTTAGCATCCTCCATGCATTGCTTAGAAACCTCAATGCGCAGAATCCTCATTGCTTAGAAATTTTATTGCTCTGAAACCTCAATGCTTAGCAACCCTAATGCTTACAAACCTCATTGCATAGAGGCCTTAATGTTTAGAAACAACAAAGATTAGAAAACTCAATGCTTGGCTTAGAATCCTCAATGCTTAGAATCCTCAATGCTTAGAATCCTCAATGCTTAGCATCCTCAATGCTTAGAATCCTCAATGCTTAGCATCCTCAATGCTTAGAATCCTCAATGCTTAGAATCCTCAATGCTTAGAATCCTCAATGCATAGAATCCTCAATGCTTAGAATCCTCCATGCTTAGAATCCTCAATGCTTAGAATCCTCAATGCTTAGCATCCTCCATGCATTGCTTAGCATCCTCAATGCTTAGAATCCTCAATGCTTAGAATCCTCAATGCTTTGCTTAGAAACCTCAATGCTTAGAATCCTCAACGCTTAGAATCCTCAATGCTTAGAATCCTCCATGCATTGCTTAGAATCCACAATAGATAGAATCCTCAATGCTTCGCGTCCTCAATGCTTAGCTTAGAAACTTCAATACTTAGAATCCTCAATGCTTAGCATCCTCATTACATAGCTTAGAATCCTCAATGCTTAGCATCCTCAATGCTTAGCATCCTCAATGCTTAGAATCCTCAATGCTTAGCATCCTCAAAGCTTAGCATCCTCAATGCTTAGCATCCTCAATGCTTAGCATCATCAATGCTTAGAAACCTCAATGCTTTGCTTAGAAACCTCAATGCTTAGAATCCTCAATGCTTAGAATCCTCAATGCTTAGCATCCTCAATGCTTAGCATCCTCAATGCTTAGAATCCTCAATGCTTAGCTTATAAACCTCAATGCTTAGAATCCTCAATGCTTAGAATCCTCAATGTCTTGATTAGAATCCTCAATGCTTAGAATCCTCAATGCTTAGCATCCTCAATGCTTAGCTTAGAAAACTCAATGCTTAGAATCCTCAATGCTTAGAAACCTCAATGCACAGAGTCCTTAATGATTAGAAACCTCAATACATAGCATCCTCAATGCTTAGCTTAGAATCCACACTGCTTAGAAACCTGAATGCTTAGAATCCTCAATGTTTAGAATCCTCAGTGCATAGCATAGAATCCTCAATGCTTAGCATCCTCAATGCTTAGCATCCTCAATGCCTAGAATCCTCAATGCTTAGCTTAGAAACCTCAATGCTTAGAATCCTCAATGCTTAGAATCCTCAATGCTTAGCATCCTCAATGCTTAGCTTAGAAAACTCAATGCTTAGCATCCTCAATGCTTAACAGCCTCAATGCTTAGCATCCTCAATGCTTAGCATCCTCAATGCTTAGCATCCTCATTGCTTAGAAACCTCAATGCACAGAGTCCTTAATGCTTAGAAACCTCAATACTTAGCATCCTCAGTGCTTATCTTAGAATCCTCACTGCTTAGAAACCTCAATGCTTAGAATCCTCAGTGCTTAGCATCCTCAACGCGTAGAATCCCCAATGCTTAGAAACCTCAATGCTTAGCATCCTCAATCCTTAGTATGCTCTATGCTTAGCTTAGAATCCTCAATGCTTACAAACCTCAATGCTGAGAAATTTTATTGTTTGAAACCTCATTGCTTAGCATCCCAAATGCTTACAAAACTCAATGCATAGTGGCCTTAATGCTTAGAAAACTCAAAGATTATAAAACTCAATGCTTGGCTTAGAATCCTCAATGCATAGAATCCTCAATGCTTAGAATCCTCCATGCTTAGAATCCTCAATGCTTAGAATCCTCAATGCTTAGCATCCTCCATGCATTGCTTAGAATCCTCAATAGTTAGAATCCTCAATGCTTCGCATCCTCAATGCTTAGCTTAGAAACCTCAATGTTAGCATCCTTAATGCTTAGCATCCTCAATGCTTAGCATCCACAATGCTTAGCATCCTCATTGCTTAGCATCCTCATTGCTTAGCATCCTCATTGCTTAGCTTAGAATCCTCAAAGCTCAGAATCCTCACTGCTTAGGAACCTCAATGCCTAGCATCCTCCATGCATTGCTTAGAAACCTCAATGCGCAGAATCCTCATTGCTTAGAAATTTTATTGCTCTGAAACCTCAATGCTTAGCAACCCTAATGCTTACAAACCTCATTGCATAGAGGCCTTAATGTTTAGAAACAACAAAGATTAGAAAACTCAATGCTTGGCTTAGAATCCTCAATGCTTAGAATCCTCAATGCTTAGCATCCTCAATGCTTAGCATCCTCAATGCTTAGCATCCTCAATGCTTACCATCCTCAATGCCTAGAATCCCCAATGCTTAGAATCCTCAATGCTTTGCATCCTCAATGCTTAGAATCCTCAATGCTTAGCATCCTCAATGCATAGAAACCTCAATGCTTTGCTTAGAAACCTCAATGCTTAGAATCCTCAATGCTTAGAATCCTCAATGCTTAGCATCCTCAATGCTTAGCATCCTCAATGCTTAGTATCCTCCATGCTTAGCTTAGAATCCTCAATGCTTAGAATCCTCAATGCTTAGAATCCTCAATGCTTAGCATCCTCAATGCTTAGCATCCTCAATGCTTAGTATCCTCCATGCTTAGCTTAGAAACCTCAATGCTTAGAATCCTCAATGCTTAGAATCCTCAATGCTTAGAATCCTCAATGCCTAGATTAGAATCCTCAATGCTTAGAATCCTCAATGCTTAGAATCCTCAATGCTTAGAATCCTCAGTGCTTAGAATCCTCAATGCTTAGAATCCTCAATGCTTAGAATCCTCAATGCTTAGCTTAGAAAACTCAATGCTTAGAATCCTCAATGCTTAACATCCTCAATGTTTAGAATCCTCAATGCATAGCTTAGAATCCTCAATGCTTAGAATCCTCAATGCTTAGCATCCTCAATCCTTAGTATGCTCTATGCTTAGCTTAGAATCCTCAATGCTTAGAATCCTCAATGCTTACAAACCTCAATGCTGAGAAATTTTATTGCTATGAAACCTCATTGCTTAGCATCCCAAATGCTTACAAACCTCAATGCATAGAGGCCTTAATGCTTAGAAACCTCAAAGATTAGAAAACTCAATGCTTGGCTTAGAATCCTCTATGCTTAGAATCCTCAATGCTTAGAATCCGCAATGCTTAGAATCCTCAATGCTTAGGAACCTCAATGCACAGAGTCCTTAATGCATAGAAACCTCAATACTTAGCATCCTCAGTGCTTAGCTTAGAATCCTCACTGCTTAGAAACCTCAATGCTTATAATCCTCAGTGCTTAGCATCCTCAATGCATAGAATCCCCAATGCTTAGAAACCTCAATGCTTAGCATCCTCAATCCTTAGTATGCTCTATGCTTAGCTTAGAATCCTCAATGCTTAGAATCCTCAATGCTTAGCATACTCAATGCTTTGTATCCCCATTACATAGCTTAGAATCCTCAATGCTTAGCATCCTCAATGCTTAGCATCCTCATTGCTTAGCTTCGAATCCTCAAAGCACAGAATCCTCACTGCTTAGGAACCTCAATGCTTAGCATCCTCCATGCATTGCTTAGAAACCTCAATGCGTAGAATCCTCATTGCTTAGAAATTTTATTGCTCCTAAACCTCAATGCTTAGCATCCCTAATGCTTACAAACCTCAGTGCATAGAGGCCCTAATGTTTAGAAACAGCAAAGATTAGAAAACTCAATGCTTGGCTTAGAATCCTCAATGCTTAGCATCCTCAATGCTTAGCATCCTCATTACATAGCTTAGAATCCTCAATGCTTAGAATCCTCAATGCTTAGTATCCTCAATGCTTAGAAACCTCAATGCTTAGCATCCTCAATGCGTAGAAACCTCAATGCACAGAGTCCTTAATTCTTAGAATCCTCAATACTTAGCATTCTCAGTGCTTAGCTTAGAATCCTCAATGCTTAACATCCTCAATGTTTAGAATCCTCAATGCATAGCTTAGAATCCTCAATGCTTAGAATCCTCAAAGCTACAGATCCCCAATGCTTAGAAACCTCAATGCAATAAGTCCTGAATGCTTAGAAACCTCAATACTTAGCATCCTCAGTGCTTAGCTTAGAATCCTCACTGCTTAGAAACCCCAATGCTTAGAAACCTCAATGCTTAGCATCCTCAATCCTTAGTATGCTCTATGCTTAGCTTAGAATCCTCAATGCTTAGAATCCTCAATGCTTACAAACCTCAATGCTGAGAAATTTTATTGTTTGAAACCTCATTGCTTAGCATCCCAAATGCTTACAAACCTCAATGCACAGAGGCCTTAATGCTTAGAAACCTCAAAGATTAGAAAACTCAATGCTTGGCTTAGAATCCTCAATGCTTAGAATCCTCAATGCTTAGAATCCTCCATGCATAGCTTAGAATCCTCAATGCTTAGAATCCTCAATGCTTAGAATCCTCAATGCTTAGCAATCTCCATGCATTGCTTAGAATCCTCAATAGTTAGAATCCTCAATGCTTCGCATCCTCAATGCTTAGCATCCTCAATGCTTAGCATCCTCAATGCTTAGCATCCTCAATGCCTAGAATCCTCAATGCTTAGAAACCTCAATGCTTTGCTTAGAAACCTCAATGCTTAGCATCCTCAATGCTTAGAATCCTCCATGCTTAGAATCCTCAATGCTTAGCATCCTCAATGCTTAGCATCCTCAATGCTTAGCATCCTCAATGCTTAGCATCCTCAATGCTTAGCATCCTCAATACTTAGCATCCTCAATGTTTAGAATCCTTCGTGCTTAGCTTAGAAACCTCAATGCTTAGAATCCTCAATGCTTAGAATCCTCAGTGCTTAGAATCCTCAATGCCTAGATTAGAATCCTCAATGCTTAGAATCCTCAATGCTTAGAATCCTCAATGCTTAGAATCCTCAATGCATAGCTTAGAATCCTCAATGCTTAGAATCCGCAATGCTTAGCATCCTCAATCCTTAGTATGCTCTATGCTTACCTTAGAATCCTCAATGCTTAGAATCCTCACTGCTTAGAAACCTCAATGCTGAGAAATTTTATTGTTTGAAACCTCATTGCTTAGCATCTCAAATGCTTGCAAACCTCAATGCATAGAGGCCTTAATGCTTAGAAACCTCAAAGATTAGAAAACTCAATGCTTGGCTTAGAATCCTCATAGCTTAGAATCCTCAATGCTTAGAATCCTCAATGCTTAGCATCCTCAATGCTGAGCATCCTCAATGCTTAGCATCCTCAATGCCTAGAATCCTCAATGCTTAGAATCCTCAATGCTTAGCATCCTCAATGCTTAGCATCCTCAATGCTTAGCATAGAAACCTCAATACTTAGAATCCTCAATGCTTCGCATCCACAATGCTTAGCTTAGAGAACTCAATGCTTAGAATCCTCAATGCTTAGCATCCTCAATGCTTAGCATCCTCATTGCTTAGCATCCTCATTGCATAGCTTAGAATCCTCAAAGCTCAGAATCCTCACTGCTTAGGAACCTCAATGCTTAGCATCCTCCATGCATTGCTTAGAAACCTCAATGCGCAGAATCCTCATTGCTTAGAAATTTTATTGCTCTGAAACCTCAATGCTTAGCAACCCTAATGCTTACAAACCTCATTGCATAGAGGCCTTAATGTTTAGAAACAACAAAGATTAGAAAACTCAATGCTTGGCTTAGAATCCTCAATGCTTAGAATCCTCAATAGTTAGAATCCTCAATGCTTCGCGTCCTCAATGCTTAGCATCCTCAATGCTTAGCATCCTCAATGCTTAGAATCCTCAATGCTTAGAATCCTCAATGCTTAGAATGCTCAATGCACAGAGTCCTTAATGCTTAGAAACCTCAATACTTAGCATTTTCAGTGCTTAGTTTAGAATCCTCACTGCATAGAAACCTGAATGCTTAGAATCCTCAGTGCTTAGAATCCTCAATGCTAAGCTTAGAAACCTCAATGCTTAGCATCCTCAATCCTTAGTATGCTCTATGCTTAGCTTAGAATCCTCAATGCTTAGAATCCTCAATGCTTACAAACCTCAATGCTGAGAAATTTTATTGTTTGCAACCTCATTGCTTAGCATCCCAAATGCTTACAAACCTCAATGCATAGAGGCCTTAATGCTTAGACACCTCAAAGATTAGAAAACTCAATGCTTGGCTTAGAATCCTCAATGCTTAGAATCCTCAATGCTTAGAATCTTCAATGCTTAGCATCCTCCATGCATTGCTTAGAATCCGCAATAGTTAGAATCCTCAATGCTTCGTATCATCAATGCTTAGCTTAGAAACCTCAATGCTTAGAATCCTCAATGCTTAGAATCCTCAATGCTTACCTTAGAAACCTCAATGCTTAGAATCCTCACTGCTTAGAATAATTAATGCTGAGAATCCTTAATGCTTAGAATCCTCAATGCTTAGAATCCTCAATGCTTAGAATCCTCAATGCACAGAGTCCTTAATGCTTAGAAACCTCAATACTTAGCATACTCAATGCTTAGAATCCTCAATGCTTAGAATCCTCAATGCTTAGAATCCTCAATGATTGGAATCCTCAATGCTAAGCTCAGAAACCTCAATCCTTAGCATCCTCAATGCATATCTTAGAATCCTCAAAGCTCAGGATCCTCAATGCTTAGAAACCTCAATGCACAGAGTCCTTAATGCTTAGAAACCTCAATACTTAGCATCCTCAGTGCTTTGCTTAGAATCCTCACTGCTTAGAAACCTGAATGCTTAGAATCCTCAATGCTTAGCTTAGAATCCTCAATGCTTAGAATCCTCAATGCTTAGAATACTCAATGCTTAGAATCCTCAATGCTTAGCATCCTCAATGCTTAGAATCCTCAATGCTTGGCATCCTCAATGATTTGTATCCTCAATGCTTAGAATCCTCAATGCTTAGAATCCTCAATGCTTAGAATCCTCAATGCTTAGCATCCTCAATGCTTAGCTTAGAAACCTCAATGCGCAGAGTCCTTAATGCTTAGAAACCTCAATGCACAGAGTCCTTATTGCTTAGAAACCTCAATGTACAGAGTCCTTAATGCTTAGAAACCTCAATACTTAGCATCCTCAGTGCTTAGCTTAGAATCCTCACTGCTTAGAAACCTGAATGCTTAGAATCCTCAATGCTTAGAATCCTCAATGCTTAGAATCCTCAATGCTTAGAATCCTCAATGCTTAGCATCCTCAATGCATATCTTAGAATCCTCAAAGCTCAGGATCCTCAATGCTTAGAAACCTCAATGCAATAAGTCCTTAATGCTTAGAAACCTCAATACTTAGCATCCTCAGTGCTTAGCTTAGAATCCTTTGCTTAGAAACCTCAATGCTTAGAATCCTCAGTGCTTAGCATCCTCAACGCGTAGAATGCCCAATGCTTAGAAACCTCACTGCTTAGCATCCTCAATCCTTAGTATGCTCTATGCTTAGCTTAGAATCCTCAATGCTTAGAATCCTCAATGCTTACAAACCTCAATGCTGAGAAATTTTATTGTTTGCAACCTCATTGCTTAGCATCCCAAATGCTTACAAACCTCAATGCATAGAGACCTTAATGCTTAGAAACCTCAAAGATTAGAAAACTCAACGCTTGGCTTAGAATCCTCAATGCTTAGAATCCTCAATGCTTAGCATCCTCCATGCATTGCTTAGAATCCTCACTAGTTAGAATCCTCAATGCTTCACATCCTCAATGCTTAGCTTAGAAACCTCAATGCTTAGAATCCTCAGTGCCTGGCATCCTCAATGCTTAGCATCCTCAATGCTTAGCATCCTCATTGCTTAGCATCCTCATTGCTTAGCATAGAATCCTCAAAGCTCAGAATCCTCACTGCTTAGGAACCTCAATGCTTAGCATCCTCCATGCATTGCTTAGTAACCTCAATGCGCAGAATCCTCATTGCTTAGAAATTTTATTGCTCTGAAACCTCAATGCTTAGCAACCCTAATGCTTACAAACCTCATTGCATAGAGGCCTTAATGTTTAGAAACAACAAAGATTAGAAAACTCAATGCTTGGCTTAGAATCCTCAATGCTTAGAATCCTCAATGCTTAGAATCCTCAGTGCTTAGAATCCTCAATGCTTAGCATCCTCAATGCTTAGAATCCTCAATGCTTAGCATCCTCAATGCTTAGAATCCTCAATGCTTAGAATCCTCAATGCTTAGCATCCTCAATGCTTAGCATCCTCAATGCTTAGAATCCTCAATGCTTAGCGTCCTCAAATCTTAGAATCCTCAATGCTTAGCATCCTCAATGCTTAGCATCCTCAATGCTTAGAATCCTCAATGCTTAGAATCCTCAATGCTTTGCTTAGAAACCTCAATGCTTAGAATCCTCAACGCTTAGAATCCTCAATGCTTAGAATCCTCCATGCATTGCTTAGAATCCACAATAGATAGAATCCTCAATGCTTCGCGTCCTCAATGCTTAGCTTAGAAACTTCAATACTTAGAATCCTCAATGCTTAGCATCCTCATTACATAGCTTAGAATCCTCAATGCTTAGCATCCTCAATGCTTAGCATCCTCAATGCTTAGAATCCTCAATGCTTAGCATCCTCAAAGCTTAGCATCCTCAATGCTTAGCATCCTCAATGCTTAGCATCCTCAATGCTTAGCATCCTCAATGCTTAGAAACCTCAATGCTTTGCTTAGAAACCTCAATGCTTAGAATCCTCAATGCTTAGAATCCTCAATGCTTAGCATCCTCAATGCTTAGCATCCTCAATGCTTAGAATCCTCAATTCTTAGCTTATAAACCTCAATGCTTAGAATCCTCAATGCTTAGAATCCTCAATGCCTAGATTAGAATCCTCAATGCTTAGAATCCTCAATGCTTAGAATCCTCAATGCTTAGAATCCTCAATGCTTAGCATCCTCAATGCTTAGCTTAGAAAACTCAATGCTTAGAATCCTCAATGCTTAGAAACCTCAATGCACAGAGTCCTTAATGCTTAGAAACCTCAATACTTAGCATCCTCAATGCTTAGCTTAGAATCCACACTGCTTAGAAACCTGAATGCTTAGAATCCTCAATGTTTAGAATCCTCAGTGCATAGCATAGAATCCTCAATGCTTAGCATCCTCAATGCTTAGCATCCTCAATGCCTAGAATCCTCAATGCTTAGCTTAGAAACCTCAATGCTTAGAATCCTCAATGCTTAGAATCCTCAATGCTTAGAATCCTCAATGCTTAGCATCCTCAATGCTTAGCTTAGAAAACTCAATGCTTAGCATCCTCAATGCTTAACAGTTTCAATGCTTAGAATCCTCAATGCTTAGCATCCTCAATGCTTAGCATCCTCAATGCTTAGCATCCTCATTGCTTAGAAACCTCAATGCACTGAGTCCTTAATGCTTAGAAACCTCAATACTTATCATCCTCAGTGCTTATCTTAGAATCCTCACTGCTTAGAAACCTCAATGCTTAGAATCCTCAGTGCATAGCATCCTCAACGCGTAGAATGCCCAATGCTTAGAAACCTCACTGCTTAGCATCCTCAATCCTTAGTATGCTCTATGCTTAGCTTAGAATCCTCAATGCTTAGAATCCTCAATGCTTACAAACCTCAATGCTGAGAAATTTTATTGTTTGCAACCTCATTGCTTAGCATCCCAAATGCTTACAAACCTCAATGCATAGAGACCTTAATGCTTAGAAACCTCAAAGATTAGAAAACTCAACGCTTGGCTTAGAATCCTCAATGCTTAGAATCCTCAATGCTTAAAATCCTCCATGCATAGTTTAGAATCCTCAATGCTTAGAATCCTCAATGCTTAGCATCCTCCATGCATTGCTTAGAATCCTCACTAGTTAGAATCCTCAATGCTTCACATCCTCAATGCTTAGCTTAGAAACCTCAATGCTTAGAATCCTCAATGCCTGGCATCCTCAATGCTTAGCATCCTCAATGCTTAGCATCCTCATTGCTTAGCATCCTCATTGCTTAGCATAGAATCCTCAAAGATCAGAATCCTCACAGCTTAGGAACCTCAATGCTTAGCATCCTCCATGCATTGCTTAGAAACTTCAATGCGCAGAATCCTCATTGCTTAGAAATTTTATTGCTCTGAAACCTCAATGCTTAGCAACCCTAATGCTTACAAACCTCATTGCATAGAGGCCTTAATGTTTAGAAACAACAAAGATTAGAAAACTCAATGCTTGGCTTAGAATCCTCAATGCTTAGAATCCTCAATGCTTAGAATCCTCAATGCTTAGAATCCTCAATGCTTAGCATCCTCAATGCTTAGAATCCTCAATGCTTAGCATCCTCAATGCTTAGAATCCTCAATGCTTAGAATCCTCAATGCTTAGCATCCTCAATGCTTAGAATCCTCAATGCTTAGTGTCCTCAAATCTTAGAATCCTCAATGCTTAGCATCCTCAATGCTTAGCATCCTCAATGCTTAGAATCCTCAATGCTTAGAATCCTCAATGCTTTGCTTAGAAACCTCAATGCTTAGAATCCTCAACGCTTAGAATCCTCAATGCTTAGAATCCTCCATGCATTGCTTAGAATCCACAATAGATAGAATCCTCAATGCTTCGCGTCCTCAATGCTTAGCTTAGAAACTTCAATACTTAGAATACTCAATGCTTAGCATCCTCATTACATAGCTTAGAATCCTCAATGCTTAGCATCCTCAATGCTTAGCATCCTCAATGCTTAGAATCCTCAATGCTTAGCATCCTCAAAGCTTAGCATCCTCAATGCTTAGCATCCTCAATGCTTAGCATCCTCAATGCTTAGCATCCTCAATGCTTAGAAACCTCAATGCTTTGCTTAGAAACCTCAATGCTTAGAATCCTCAATGCTTAGAATCCTCAATGCTTAGCATCCTCAATGCTTAGCATCCTCAATGCTTAGAATCCTCAATGCTTAGCTTATAAACCTCAATGCTTAGAATCCTCAATGCTTAGAATCCTCAATGCCTAGATTAGAATCCTCAATGCTTAGAATCCTCAATGCTTAGAATCCTCAATGCTTAGAATCCTCAATGCTTAGCATCCTCAATGCTTAGCTTAGAAAACTCAATGCTTAGAATCCTCAATGCTTAGAAACCTCAATGCACAGAGTCCTTAATGCTTAGAAACCTCAATACTTAGCATCCTCAATGCTTAGCTTAGAATCCACACTGCTTAGAAACCTGAATGCTTAGAATCCTCAATGTTTAGAATCCTCAGTGCATAGCATAGAATCCTCAATGCTTAGCATCCTCAATGCTTAGCATCCTCAATGCCTAGAATCCTCAATGCTTAGCTTAGAAACCTCAATGCTTAGAATCCTCAATGCTTAGAATCCTCAATGCTTAGAATCCTCAATGCTTAGCATCCTCAATGCTTAGCTTAGAAAACTCAATGCTTAGCATCCTCAATGCTTAACAGCCTCAATGCTTAGCATCCTCAATGCTTAGCATCCTCAATGCTTAGCATCCTCAATGCTTAGCATCCTCATTGCTTAGAAACCTCAATGCACAGAGTCCTTAATGCTTAGAAACCTCAATACTTAGCATCCTCAGTGCTTATCTTAGAATCCTCACTGCTTAGAAACCTCAATGCTTAGAATCCTCAGTGCTTAGCATCCTCAACGCGTAGAATCCCCAATGCTTAGAAACCTCAATGCTTAGCATCCTCAATCCTTAGTATGCTCTATGCTTAGCTTAGAATCCTCAATGCTTAGAATCCTCAATGCTTACAAACCTCAATGCTGAGAAATTTTATTGTTTGCAACCTCATTGCTTAGCATCCCAAATGCTTACAAAACTCAATGCATAGTGGCCTTAATGCTTAGAAAACTCAAAGATTATAAAACTCAATGCTTGGCTTAGAATCCTCAATGCATAGAATCCTCAATGCTTAGAATCCTCCATGCTTAGAATCCTCAATGCTTAGAATCCTCAATGCTTAGCATCCTCCATGCATTGCTTAGAATCCTCAATAGTTAGAATCCTCAATGCTTCGCATCCTCAATGCTTAGCTTAGAAACCTCAATGTTAGCATCCTTAATGCTTAGCATCCTCAATGCTTAGCATCCACAATGCTTAGCATCCTCATTGCTTAGCATCCTCATTGCTTAGCATCCTCATTGCTTAGCTTAGAATCCTCAAAGCTCAGAATCCTCACTGCTTAGGAACCTCAATGCTTAGCATCCTCCATGCATTGCTTAGAAACCTCAATGCGCAGAATCCTCATTGCTTAGAAATTTTATTGCTCTGAAACCTCAATGCTTAGCAACCCTAATGCTTACAAACCTCATTGCATAGAGGCCTTAATGTTTAGAAACAACAAAGATTAGAAAACTCAATGCTTGGCTTAGAATCCTCAATGCTTAGAATCCTCAATGCTTAGCATCCTCAATGCTTAGAATCCTCAATGCTTACCATCCTCAATGCCTAGAATCCCCAATGCTTAGAATCCTCAATGCTTTGCATCCTCAATGCTTAGAATCCTCAATGCTTAGCATCCTCAATGCATAGAAACCTCAATGCTTTGCTTAGAAACCTCAATGCTTAGAATCCTCAATGCTTAGAATCCTCAATGCTTAGCATCCTCAATGCTTAGCATCCTCAATGCTTAGTATCCTCCATGCTTAGCTTAGAATCCTCAATGCTTAGAATCCTCAATGCTTAGAATCCTCAATGCTTAGCATCCTCAATGCTTAGCATCCTCAATGCTTAGTATCCTCCATGCTTAGCTTAGAAACCTCAATGCTTAGAATCCTCAATGCTTAGAATCCTCAATGCTTAGAATCCTCAATGCCTAGATTAGAATCCTCAATGCTTAGAATCCTCAATGCTTAGAATCCTCAATGCTTAGAATCCTCAATGCTTAGCTTAGAAAACTCAATGCTTAGAATCCTCAATGCTTAACATCCTCAATGTTTAGAATCCTCAATGCATAGCTTAGAATCCTCAATGCTTAGAATCCTCAATGCTTAGCATCCTCAATCCTTAGTATGCTCTATGCTTAGCTTAGAATCCTCAATGCTTAGAATCCTCAATGCTTACAAACCTCAATGCTGAGAAATTTTATTGCTATGAAACCTCATTGCTTAGCATCCCAAATGCTTACAAACCTCAATGCATAGAGGCCTTAATGCTTAGAAACCTCAAAGATTAGAAAACTCAATGCTTGGCTTAGAATCCTCTATGCTTAGAATCCTCAATGCTTAGAATCCGCAATGCTTAGAATCCTCAATGCTTAGGAACCTCAATGCACAGAGTCCTTAATGCATAGAAACCTCAATACTTAGCATCCTCAGTGCTTAGCTTAGAATCCTCACTGCTTAGAATCCTCAATGCTTATAATCATCAGTGCTTAGCATCCTCAATGCATAGAATCCCCAATGCTTAGAAACCTCAATGCTTAGCATCCTCAATCCTTAGTATGCTCTATGCTTAGCTTAGAATCCTCAATGCTTAGAATCCTCAATGCTTAGCATACTCAATGCTTTGTATCCCCATTACATAGCTTAGAATCCTCAATGCTTAGCATCCTCAATGCTTAGCATCCTCATTGCTTAGCTTCGAATCCTCAAAGCACAGAATCGTCACTGCTTAGGAACCTCAATGCTTAGCATCCTCCATGCATTGCTTAGAAACCTCAATGCGTAGAATCCTCATTGCTTAGAAATTTTATTGCTCCTAAACCTCAATGCTTAGCATCCCTAATGCTTACAAACCTCAGTGCATAGAGGCCTTAATGTTTAGAAACAGCAAAGATTAGAAAACTCAATGCTTGGCTTAGAATCCTCAATGCTTAGCATCCTCAATGCTTAGCATCCTCATTACATAGCTTAGAATCCTCAATGCTTAGAATCCTCAATGCTTAGTATCCTCAATGCTTAGAAACCTCAATGCTTAGCATCCTCAATGCTTAGAAACCTCAATGCACAGAGTCCTTAATTCTTAGAATCCTCAATACTTAGCATTCTCAGTGCTTAGCTTAGAATCCTCAATGCTTAACATCCTCAATGTTTAGAATCCTCAATGCATAGCTTAGAATCCTCAATGCTTAGAATCCTCAAAGCTACAGATCCCCAATGCTTAGAAACCTCAATGCAATAAGTCCTTAATGCTTAGAAACCTCAATACTTAGCATCCTCAGTGCTTAGCTTAGAATCCTCACTGCTTAGAAACCTCAATGCTTAGAATCATCATTGCTTAGCATCCTCAACGCGTAGAATCCCCAATGCTTAGAAACCTCAATGCTTAGCATCCTCAATCCTTAGTATGCTCTATGCTTAGCTTAGAATCCTCAATGCTTAGAATCCTCAATGCTTACAAACCTCAATGCTGAGAAATTTTATTGTTTGAAACCTCATTGCTTAGCATCCCAAATGCTTACAAACCTCAATGCATAGAGGCCTTAATGCTTAGAAACCTCAAAGATTAGAAAACTCAATGCTTGGCTTAGAATCCTCAATGCTTAGAATCCTCAATGCTTAGAATCTTCAATGCTTAGCATCCTCCATGCATTGCTTAGAATCCTCAATAGTTAGAATCCTCAATGCTTCGCATCCTCAATGCTTAGCTTAGAAACCTCAATGCTTAGAATCCTCAATGCTTAGAATCCTCAATGCTTACCTTAGAAACCTCAATGCTTAGAATCCTCACTGCTTAGAATCCTCAATGCTTAGAATCCTCAATGCTTAGAATCCTCAATGCACAGAGTCCTTAATGCTTAGAAACCTCAATACTTAGCATCCTCAGTGCTTAGCTTAGAATTCTCACTGCTTAGAAACCTGAATGCTTAGAATCCTCAATGATTAGAATCCTCAATGCTAAGCTTAGAAACCTCAATGCTTAGAATCCTCAATGCTTAGAATCCTCAATGCTTAGAATCCTCAATGCTTAGCATCCTCAATGCTTAGAATCCTCAATGCTTAGAATCCTCAATGCTTAGCTTAGAATCCTCATAGCTACAGATCCCCAATGCTTAGAAACCTCAATGCACAGAGCCCTTAATGCTTAGAAACCTCAATACTTAGCATCCTCAGTGCTTAGCTTAGAATCTTCACTGCTTAGAAACCTCAATGCTTAGAATACTCAGTGCTTAGCATCCTCAACGCGTAGAATCCCCAATGCTTAGAAACCTCAATGCTTAGCATCCTCAATCCTTAGTATGCTCTATGCTTAGCTTAGAATCCTCAACGCTTAGAATCCTCAATGCTTACAAACCTCTATGCTGAGAAATTTTATTGTTTGAAACCTCATTGCTTTGCATCCCAAATGCTTACAAACCTCAATGCATAGAGGCCTTAATGCTTAGAAACCACAAAGATTAGAAAACTCAATGCTTGGCTTAAAATCCTCAATGCTTAGAATCCTCAATGCTTAGAATCCTCAATGCTTAGAATCCTCAATGCTTAGAATCCTCCATGCATAGCTTAGAATCCTCAATGCTTAGAATCCTCAATGCTTCGCATCCTCAATGCTTAGCATCCTCAATGCTTAGCATCCTCAATGCTTAGCATCCTCAATGCCTAGAATCCTCAATGCTTAGAATCCTCAATGCTTTGCATCCTCAATGCTTAGCATCCTCAATGCTTAGCATCCTCAATGCTTAGAAACCTCAATGCTTTGCTTAGAAACCTCAATGCTTAGAATCCTCAATGCTTAGAATCCTCAATGCCTAGCTTAGAATCCTCAATGCTTAGAATCCTCAATGCTTAGAATCCTCAATGCTTAGAATCCTCAATGCTTAGCATCCTCAATGCTTAGCATCCTCAATACTTAGCATCCTCAATGCTTAGAATCCTCCATGCTTAGCTTAGAAACCTCAATGCTTAGAATCCTCAATTCTTAGAATCCTCAATGCTTAGAATCCTCAATGCCTAGATTAGAATCCTCAATGCATAGAATCCTCAATGCTTAGAATCCTCAATGCTTAGAATCCTCAGTGCTTAGAATCCTCAATGCTTAGAATCCTCAATGCTTAGAATCCTCAATGCTTAGCTTAGAAAACTCAATGCTTAGAATCCTCAATGCTTAACATCCTCAGTGCTTAGAATCCTCAATGCTTAGAATCCTCAATGCTTAGAATCCTCAATGCTTACAAACCTCAATGCTGAGAAATTTTATTGTTTGAAACCTCATTGCTTAGCATCCCAAATGCTTACAAACCTCAATGCATAGAGGCCTTAATGCTTAGAAACCTCAAAGATTAGAAAACTCAATGCTTGGCTTAGAATCCTCTATGCTTAGAATCCTCAATGCTTAGAATCCTCAATGCTTAGAATCCTCAATGCTTAGGAACCTCAATGCACAGAGTCCTTAATGCTTAGAAACCTCAATACTTAGCATCCTCAGTGCTTAGCTTAGAATCCTCACTGCTTAGAAACTTCAATGCTTAGAATCCTCACTGCTTAGAAACCTCAATGCTTATAATTCTCAGTGCTTAGCATCCTCAATGCATAGAATCCCCAATGCTTAGAAACCTCAATGCTTAGCATCCTCAATCCTTAGTATGCTCTATGCTTAGCTTAGAATCCTCAATGCTTAGAATCCTCAATGCTTAGCATCCTCAATGCTTTGTATCACCATTACATAGCTTAGAATCCTCAATGCTTAGCATCCTCCATGCATTGCTTAGAAACCTCAATGCGTAGAATCCTCATTGCTTAGAAATTTTATTGCTCTGAAACCTCAATGCTTAGCATCCCTAATGCTTACAAACCTCAGTGCATAGAGGCCTTAATGTTTAGAAACAGCAAAGATTAGAAAACTCAATGCTTGGCTTAGAATCCTCAATGTTTAGAATCCTCAATGCATAGAATCCTCAATGCTTAGCATCCTCAATGCTTAGCATCCTCATTACATAGCTTAGAATCCTCAATGCTTAGAATCCTCAATGCTTAGCATCCTCAATGCTTGGAATCCTCAATGCTTAGAATCCTCAATGCTTAGAATCCTCAATGCTTAGAATCCTCAATGCTTAGCATACTCAATGCTTGGAATCCTCAATGCTTAGAATCCTCAATGCTTAGTATCCTCAATGCTTAGAAACCTCAATGCTTAGCATCCTCAATGCTTAGAAACCTCAATGCACAGAGTCCTTAATTCTTAGAATCCTCAATACTTAGCATTCTCAGTGCTTAGCTTAGAATCCTCAATGCTTAACATCCTCAATGTTTAGATTCCTCAATGCATAGCTTAGAATCCTCAATGCTTAGAATCCTCAATGCTTAGCATTCTCAATGCTTAGAAACCTGAATACTTAGCATCCTCAATGCTTAGCATCCTCGATGCATATCTTAGAATCCTCAAAGCTCAGTATCCTCAATGCTTAGAAACCTTAATGCAAGGAGTTCTTAATGCTTAGAAACCTCAATACTTAGCATCCTCATTGCTTAGCTTAGAATCCTCACTGCTTAGAAACCTCAATGCTTAGAATCCTCAGTGCTTAGCATCCTCAACGTGTAGAATCCTCAATGCTTAGCATCCTCCATGCATAGCTTAGAATCCTCAATGCTGAGAATCCTCAATGCTTAGCATCCTCAATGCTTAGCATCCTCAATGCCTAGAATCCTCAATGCTTAGAATCCTCAATGCTTTGCATCCTCAATGCTTAGCATCCTCAATGCTTAGAAACCTCAATACTTTGCTTAGAATCCTCAATGCTTAGAATCCTCAATGCTTAGAATCCTCAATGCCTAGATTAGAATCCTCAATGCTTAGAATCCTCAATGCTTAGAATCCTCAATGCTTAGAATCCTCCATGCTTAGCTTAGAAACCTCAATGCTTAGAATCCTCAATGCTTAGAATCCTCAATGCTTAGAATCCTCAATGCCTAGATTAGAATCCTCAATGCTTAGAATCCTCAATGCTTAGAATCCTCAAAGCTTAGAATCCTCAATGCTTAGAATCCTCAATGCTTAGCATCCTCAATGCTTAGCTTAGAAAACTCAATGCTTAGAATTCTCAATGCTTAACATCCTCAATGTTTAGAATCCTCAATGCATAGCTTAGAATCCTCAATGCTTATAATCCTCAATGCTTAGCATCCTCAATCCTTAATATGCTCTATGCTTAGCTTAGAATCCTCAATGCTTAGAATCCTCAATGCTTACAAACCTCAATGCTGAGAAATTTTATTGTTTGAAACCTCATTGATTAGCATCCCAAATGCTTACAAACCTCAATGCATAGAGGCCTTAATGCTTAGAAACCTCAAAGATTAGAAAACTCAATGCTTGGCTTAGAATCATCTATGCTTAGAATCCTCAATGCTTAGAATCCTCAATGCTTAGAATCCTCAATGCTTAGGAACCTCAATGCACAGAGTCCTTAATGCTTAGAAACCTCAATACTTAGCATCCTCAGTGCTCTGCTTAGAATCCTCACTGCTTAGAAACTTCAATGCTTAGAATCCTCACTGCTTAGAAACCTCAATGCTTATAATCCTCAGTGCTTAGCATCCTCAATGCATAGAATCCCCAATGCTTAGAAACCTCAATGCTTAGCATCCTCAATCCTTAGTATGCTCTGTGCTTAGCTTAGAATCCTCAATGCTTAGAATCCTCAATGCTTAGCATCCTCAATGCTTTGTATCCCCATTACATAGCTTAGAATCCTCAATGCTTAGCATCCTCAATGCTTAGCATACTCATTGCTTAGCTTCGAATCCTCAAATCTCAGAATCCTCACTGCTTAGGAACCTCAATGCTTAGCATCCTCCATGCATTGCTTAGAAACCTCAATGCGTAGAATCCTCATTGCTTAGAAATTTTATTGCTCTGAAACCTCAATGCTTAGCATCCCTAATGCTTACAAACCTCAGTGCATAGAGGCCTTAATGTTTAGAAACAGCAAAGATTAGAAAACTCAATGCTTGGCTTAGAATCCTCAATGTTTAGAATCCTCAATGCATAGAATCCTCAATGCTTAGCATCCTCAATGCTTAGCATCCTCATTACATAGCTTAGAATCCTCAATGCTTAGAATCCTCAATGCTTAGCATCCTCAATGCTTGGAATCCTCAATGCTTAGAATCCTCAATGCTTAGAATCCTCAATGCTTAGAATCCTCAATGCTTGGAATCCTCAATGCTTAGAATCCTCAATGCTTAGTATCCTCAATGCTTAGAAACCTCATTGCTTAGAAACCTCAATGCTTAGCATCCTCAATGCTTAGAAACCTCAATGCACAGAGTCCTTAATTCTTAGAATCCTCAATACTTAGCATTCTCAGTGCTTAGCTTAGAATCCTCAATGCTTAACATCCTCAATGTTTAGATTCCTCAATGCATAGCTTAGAATCCTCAATGCTTAGAGTCCTCAATGCTTAGCATTCTCAATGCTTAGAAACCTCAATACTTAGCATCCTCAATGCTTAGAATCCTTGATGCATATCTTAGAATCCTCAAAGCTCCGTATCCTCAATGCTTAGAAACCTTAATGCACAGAGTTCTTAATGCTTAGAAACCTCAATACTTAGCATCCTCATTGCTTAGCTTAGAATCCTCACTGCTTAGAAACCTCAATGCTTAGAATCCTCAATGCTTAGCATCCTCCAAGCATAGCTTAGAATCCTCAATGCTTAGAATCCTCAATGCTTAGCATCCTCAATGCTTAGCATCCTCAATGCTTAGCATCCTCAATGCCTAGAATCCTCAATGCTTAGAATCCTCAATGCTTTGCATCCTCAATGCTTAGCATCCTCAATGCTTAGCATCCTCAATGCTTAGAAACCTCAATACTTTGCTTAGAATCCTAAATGCTTTGAATCCTCAATGCTTAGAATCCTCAATGCCTAGCTTAGATCCCTCAATGCTTAGAATCCTCAATGCTTAGAATCCTCAATGCTTAGCATCCTCAATGCTTAGCATCCTCAATGCTTAGCATCCTCAATGCTTAGAATCCTCAATGCTTAGCTTAGAAACCTCAATGTTTAGAATCCTCAATGCTTAGAATCCTCAATGCTTAGAATCCTCAATGCCTAGATTAGAATCCTCAATGCTTAGAATCCTCAATGCTTAGAATCCTCAATGCTTAGAATCCTCAATGCTTAGAATCCTCAATGCTTAGCATCCTCAATGCTTAGCTTAGAAAACTCAATGCTTAGAATCCTCAATGCTTAACATCCTCAATGTTTAGAATCCTCAATGCATAGCTTAGAATCCTCAATGCTTAGAATCCTCAATGCTTAGCATCCTCAATCCTTAGTATGCTCTATGCTTAGCTTAGAATCCTCAATGCTTAGAATCCTCAATGCTTACAAACCTCAATGCTGAGAAATTTTGTTGTTTGACACCTCATTGCTTAGCATCCCAAATGCTTACAAACCTCAATGCATAGAGGCCTTAATGCTTAGAAACCTCAAAGATTAGAAAACTCAATGCTTGGCTTAGAATCCTCTATGCTTAGAATCCGCAATGCTTAGAATCCTCCATGCAGAGCTTAGAATCCTCAATGCTTAGCATCCTCAATGCTTAGCATCCTCAATGCTTAGTATCCTCAATGCTTAGAAACCTGAATGCTTTGCTTAGAAACCTCAATGCTTAGAATCCTCAATGCCTAGCTTAGAATCCTCCATAATTAGAATCCTCAATGCTTAGAATCCTCAATGCTTAGCATCCTCAATGCTTAGCATCCTCAATGCTTAGCTTCCTCAATGCTTAGCATCCTCAATACTTAGAATCCTCCATGCTCAGCTTAGAATCCTCAATGCTTAGAATCCTCAAGGCTTAGAATCCTCAATGCTTAGAATTCTCAATGCCTAGATTAGAATCCTAAATGCTTTGAATCCTCAATGCTTAGAATCCTCAATGCTTAGAATCCTCAATGCTTAGAATCCTCAATGCTTAGCATCCTCAATGCTTAGCTTAGAAATCTCAATGCTTAGAATCCTCACTGCTTAGAAACCTGAATGCTTAGAATCCTCAGTGCTTAGAATCCTCAATGATTAGAATCCTCAATGCTTAGAATACTCAATGCTTAGCATCCTCAATGCTTAGAATCCTCAATGCTTAGCATCCCAAAATCTTAGAATCCTCAATGCTTAGCATCCTCAATGCTTAGCATCCTCAATGCTTAGTATGCTCTATGCTTAGAATCCTCACTGCTTAGCATCCTCAATGCTTACCATCCTCAATGCTTAGCATCCTCAATGCTTACCATCCTCAATGCTTACCATCCTCAATGCTTAGCATCCTCAATGCTTAGAATCCTCAATGCTTACAATCCTCAATGCTTAGAATCCTCAATGCATAGAATCCTCAATGCTTAGCATAGAAACCTCAATACTTAGAATCCTCAATGCTTAGCATCCTCATTACATAGCTTAGAATCCTCAATGCTTAGAATCCTCAATGCTTAGCATCCTCAATGCTTAGCATCCTCAATGCTTAGCATCCTCAATGCTTAGAATCCTCAATGCTTAGCATCCTCAATGCTTAGCATCCTCAATGCTTAGCATCCTCAATGCTTTGCTTAGAAACCTCAGTGCTTAGAATCCTCAATGCTTAGAATCCTCAATGCCTAGCTTAGAATCCTCAATGCTTAGAATCCTCAATGCTTAGAATCCTCAATGCTTAGCATCCTCAATGCTTAGCATCCTCAATACTTAGCATCCTCAATGCTTAGAATCCTCCATGCTTAGCTTAGAAACCTCAATGCTTAGAATCCTCAATGCTTAGAATCCTCAATGCTTAGAATCCTCAATGCCTAGATTAGAATCCTCAATGCTTAGAATCCTCAATGCTTAGAATCCTCAATGCTTAGAATCCTCAATGCTTAGCATCCTCAATGCTTAGCTTTGAAAACTCAATGCTTAGAATCCTCAATGCTTAACATCCTCAATGTTTAGAAACCTCAATGCATAGCTTAGAATCCTCAATGCTTAGAATCCTCAATGCTTAGCATCCTCAATCCTTAGTATGCTCTATGCTTAGCTTAGAATCCTCAATGCTTAGAATCCTCAATGCTTACAAACCTCAATGCTGAGAAATTTTATTGTTTGAAACGTCATTGCTTAGCATCCCAAATGCTTACAAACCTCAACACATAGAGGCCTTAATGCTTAGAAACCTCAAAGATTAGAAAACTCAATGCTTGGCTTAGAATCCTCTATGCTTAGAATCCTCAATGCTTAGAATCTTCCATGCATAGCTTAGAATCCTCAATGCTTAGAATCCTCAATGCTTAGCATTCTCCATGCATTGCTTAGAATCCTCAATAGTTAGAATCCTCAATGCTTCGCATCCTCAATGCTTAGCTTAGAAACCTCAATGCTTAGAATCCTCAATGCTTAGCATCCTCAATGCTTAGCATCCTCATTGCTTAGCATCCTCAATGCTTAGCATCCTCAATGCTTAGAAACCTGAATGCTTTGCTTAGAAACCTCAATGCTTAGAATCCTCAATGCTTAGAATCCTCAATGCTTAGAATCCACAATGCTTAGCATCCTCAATGCTTAGCATCCTCAATGCTTAGCATCCTCAATACTTAGAATCCTCCATGCTCAGCTTAGAAACCTCAATGCTTAGAATCCTCAAGGCTTAGAATCCTCAATGCTTAGAATCCTCAATGCTTAGCATCCTCAATGCTTAGCTTAGAAAACTCAATGCTTAGAATCCTCAATGCTTAGAATCCTCAATGCTTACAAACATCAATGCTGAGAAATTTTATTGTTTGAAACCTCATTGCTTAGCATCCCAAATGCTTACAAACCTCAATGCATAGAGGCCTTAATGCTTAGAAACCTCAAAGATTAGAAAACTCAATGCTTGGCTTAGAATCCTCAATGCTTAGAATCCTCAATGCTTAGAATCCTCCATGCATAGCTTAGAATCCTCAATAGTTAGAATCCTCAATGCTTCGCATCCTCAATGCTTAGCTTAGAAACCTCATTGCTTAGCATCCTCATTGCTTAGCATCCTCATTGCTTAGCTTAGAATCCTCAAAGCTCAGAATCCTCACTGCAAAGGAATCCTCAATGCTTAGCATATTCCATGCATTGCTTAGAAACCTCAATGCGCAGAATCCTCATTGCTTAGAAATTTTATTGCTCTGAAACCTCAATGCTTAGCAACCCTAATGCTTACAAACCTCATTGCATAATGGCCTTAATGTTTAGAAACAACAAAGATTAGAAAACTCAATGCTTGGCTTAGAATCCTCAATGCTTAGCATCCTCAATGCTTAGCATCCTCAATGCTTAGCATCCTCAATGCCTAGAATCCTCAATGCTTAGAATCCTCAATGCTTAGCATCCTCAATGCTTAGCATCCTCAATGCTTAGCATCCTCAATGCTTAGAATCCTCAATGCTTTGCTTAGAAACCTCAATGCTTAGAATCCTCAATGCTTAGAATCCTCAATGCCTAGATTAGAATCCTCAATGCTTAGAATCCTCAATGCTTAGCATCCACAATGCTTAGAATCCTCAATGCTTAGAATCCTCAATGCTTAGCATCCTCAATGCTTAGCATCCTCAATGCTTAGAATCCTCAACGCTTAGAATCCTCAAAGCTTTGCTTAGAAACCTCAATGCTTCGAATCCTCAATGCTTCGAATCCTCAATGCTTAGAATCCTCAATGCTTAGCATCCTCAATGCTTAGCTTACAAAACGCAATGCTTATCATCCTCAATGATTAACAGCCTCAATGCTTAGCATCCTCAATGCTTAGCTTAGAAACCTCAATGCTTAGAATCCTCAATGCTTAGCATCCTCAATGCTTAGCATCCTCATTGCTTAGCATCCTCATTGCTTACATCCTCATTGCTTAGCTTAGAATCCTCAAAGCTCAGAATCCTCACTGCATAGGAACCTCAATGCTTAGCATCCTCCATGCATTGCTTAGAAACCTCAATGCGCAGAATCCTCATTGCTTAGAAATTTTATTGCTCTGAAACCTCAATGCTTAGCAACCCTAATGCTTACAAACCTCATTGCATAGAGGCCTTAATGTTTAGAAACAACAAAGATTAGAAAACTCAATGCTTGGCTTAGAATCCTCAATGCTTAGCATCCTCAATGCGTAGCATCCTTAATGCTTAGAATCCTCAATGCTTAGAATCCTCAATGCCTAGCTTACAATCCTCAATGCTTAGAATCCTCAATGCCTAGATTAGAATCCTCAATGCTTAGAATCCTCAATGCTTAGAATCCTCAATGCTTAGAATCCTCAATGCTTAGCATCCTCAATGCTTAGCTTACAAAACTCAATGCTTAGCATCCTCAATGCTTAACAGCCTCAATGCTTAGCATCCTCAATGCATATCTTAGAATCCTCAAAGCTCAGGATCCTCAATGCTTAGAAACCTCAATGCACAGAGTCCTTAATGCTTAGAAACCTCAATACTTAGCATCCTCAGTGCTTAGCTTAGAATCCTAACTGCTTAGAAACCTCAATGCTTATAATCCTCAGTGCTTAGCATCCTCAATGTGTAGAATCGCCAATCCTTAGAAACCTCAATGCTTAGCATCCTCAATCCTTAGTATGCTCTATGCTTAGCTTAGAATCCTCAATGCTTAGAATCCTCAATGCTTACAAACCTCAATGCTGAGAAATTTTATTGTTTGAAACCTCATTGCTTAGCATCTCAAATGCTTACAAACCTCAATGCTTAGAATCCTCAATGCTTAGAATCCTCAATGCTTAGAATCCTCAATGCTTAGAATCCTCAATGCTTACCATCTTCAATCCTTAGTATGCTCTATGCTTAGCTTAGAATCCTCAATGCTTAGAATCCTCAAAGCTTAGCATCCTCAATGCTTAGCATCCTCAATGCTTAGAATCCTCAAAGCTCAGGATCCTCAATGCTTAGAAACCTCAATGCACAGAGTCCTTAATGCTTAGAAACCTCAATACTTAGCATCCTCAGTGCTTACCATAGAATCCTCACTGCTTACAAACCAGAAAGCTTATAATCCTCAGTGCTTAGCATCCTCAATGAGTAGAATCCCCAATGCTTAGAAACCTCAATGCTTAGCATCCTCAATCTTTAGTATGCTCTATGCTTAGATTAGAATCCTCAGTGCTTAGAATCCTCAATGCTTAGCATCCCCATTACATAGCTTAGAATCCTCAATGCTTAGCATCCTCATTGCTTGTCATCCTCATTGCTTAGCTTCGAATCCTCAAAGCTCAGAATCCTCACTGCTTAGGAACCTCAATGCTTAGCATCCTCCATGCATTGCTTAGAAACCTCAATGCGTAGAATCCTCATTGCTTAGAAATTTTATTGCTCTGAAACCTCAATGCTTAGCATCCCTAATGCTTACAAACCTGAGTGCATAGAGGCCTTAATGTTTAGAAACCTCAAAGATTAGAAAACTCAGTGCTTGGGTTAGAATCCTCAATGCTTAGCATCCTCAATGCTTAGCATCCTCAATGCTTAGCATCCTCAATGCTTAGAATCCTCAATGCTTAGAATCCTCAATGCTTAGAATCCTCAATGTCTAGCTTAGAATCCTCAATGCTTAGAAACCTCAATGCTTAGAAACCTCAATGCTTAGAAACCTCAATGCACAGAGTCCTTAATGCTTAGAAACCTCAATACTTAGCATCCTCAGTGCTTAGCTTAGAATCCTCACTGCTTAAAAACCTCAATGCTTATAATCCTCAATGCTTATAATCCTCAATGCTTAGAATCCTCAATGTCTGCCTTAGAATCCTCAATGCTTAGAATCCTCAATGCCTAGAATCCTCAATGCCTAGAATCCTCACTGCTTAAAAACCTCAATGCTTATAATCCTCAGTGCTTAGCATCCTCAATGCGTAGAATCCCCAATACTTAGAAACCTCAATGCTTAGCATCCTCAATCCTTTGTATGCTCTATGCTTAGCTTAGAATCCTCAATGCTTAGAATCCTCAATGGTTACAAACGTCAATGCTGAGAAATTTTATTGTTTGAAACCTCATTGCTTAGCATCCCAAATGCTTACAAACCTCAATGCATAGAGGCCTTAATGCTTAGAAACCTCAAAGATTAGAAAACTCAATGCTTGGCTTAGAATCCTCAATGCTTAGAATCCTCAATGCTTAGAATCCTCCATGCATAGCTTAGAATCCTGAATGCTTAGAATCCTCAATGCTTAGCATCCTCAATGCTTAGCATCCTCATTGCTTAGCATCCTCAATGCTTAGCATCCTCATTACATAGCTTAGAATCCTCAATGCTTAGAATCCTCATTGCTTCGCATCCTCAATGCTTAGCATCCTCATTGCTTAGCTTAGAATACTCAAAGCTCAGAATCCTCACTGCTTAGGAACCTCAATGCTTAGCATCCTCCATGCATTGCTTAGAAACCTCAATGCGCAGAATCCTCATTGCTTAGAAATTTTATTGCTCTGAAACATCAATGCTTAGCATCCCTAATGCTTACAAACCTCAATGCATAGAGGCCTTAATGTTTAGAAACCTCAAATATTAGAAAACTCAATGCTTGGCTTAGAATCCTCAATGCTTAGAATCCTCAATGCTTAGCATCCTCAATGCTTAGCATCCTCAATGCCTAGCTTAGAATCCTCAATGCTTAGAATCCTCAATGCTTAGAATCCTCAATGCTTAGAATCCTCAATGCACAGAGTCCTTAATGCTTAGAAACCTCAATACTTAGCATCCTCAGTGCTTAGCTTAGAATCCTCACTGCTTCGAAACCTGAATGCTTAGAATCCTCAATGCTTAGAATCCTCAATGCATAGCTTAGAAACCTGAATGCTTAGAATCCTCAATGCTTAACATCCTCAATGTTTAGAATCCTCAATGCATAGCTTACAATCCTCAATGCTTAGAATACTCAATGCTTAGCATCCTCAATGCTTAGCGTCCTCAATGCTTAGCATCCTCAATGCTTAGCTTAGAATCCTCAATGCTCAGGATCCTCAATGCTTAGAAACCTCAATGCACAGAGTCCTTAATGCTTAGAAACCTCAATACTTAGCATCCTCAGTGCTTAGCTTAGAATCCTCACTGCTTAGAAACCTCAATGCTTAGAATCCTCAGTGCTTAGCATCCTCAATGCGTAGAATACCCAATGCTTAGAAACCTCAATGCTTAGCATCCTCAATCCTTAGTATGCTCTATGCTTAGCTTAGAATCCTCAATGCTTAGAATCCTCAATGCTTAGAATCCTCAATGCACAGAGTCCTTAATGCTTAGAAACCTCAATACTTAGCATCCTCAATCCTTAGTATGCTCTATGCTTAGCTTAGAATCCTCAATGCTTAGAATCCTCAGTGCTTAGCATACTCCATGCATTGCTTAGAAATCTCAATGCGTAGAATCCTCATACCTTAGAATCCTCTACGCTGAGAAATTTTATTGCTTGGAAACCTCAATGCTTAGCATCCCTAATGCTTACAAACCTCAATGCGTACAGTCCTTAATGCTTAGAAACCTCAATGCATAGCATCCTCAATTCATACCTTAGAATCCTCAATGCATAGAATCCTCAATGCTTAGAATCCTTAATCTTCGAATCCTCAATGCTTAGAATCCTCAACGCTTAGCATCCTCAATGCTCAACTTAGAACCTTCAATGCCTAGAATCCTCAATGCTTAGAATCCCCCCAATGATTAAAGCCCTTAAAGCTTAGATACCTCAATACTTAGCATCGTCACTGCATAGCTTAGAATCCTCAGTGCTTAGAAACCGTAATGCTTAGCATCCTCAATCCTTAGTATGCTCAATGCTTAGCTTAGAATACTCAATGATTAGAAACCTCATTGCTTAGCATCCTCCATCCTTTGCTTTGAAACCTCATTCCATAGAATCCTCAATGCGTAGAATCCTCAACGCTGAGAAAACTTATTGCTTTGAAACCTCAATGCTTAGCATCCCTAATGCTTAGAAACCTCCGTGCATAGCTTAGAATCCTCAATGCTTAGAATCCTCAATGCACAGCATCCTCAATGCTTAGCTTATAAACCTCAATGCATAGAATTCTCAATGCGTAGAATCCGCATTCCTTAGAATCCTCAACGCTGAGAAACTTTCTTGCTTTGAAACCTCAATCCTTAGCATCCTTAATGCTAAGAAACCTCACTGCATAGCGTCCTTAATGCTTAGAATCCTCAATGCTTAGAAAGCTCAGTACTTAGACTTCTTAAGGCTTAGAAACCTCAAAGCTTAGAATCCTCATTGCTTAGCATCCTCATTGCTCAGCACCCTCAATGCTTTGAAACCTCAATGCATTGAGTCGTTAATGCTTAGAATCCTCAATACTTGGAATCCACAATGCTATGCTCAGAATCCTCAATGCCTAAAATCCTCAATGCTTAGAATCCCCAAAGATTAGAGTCCTTAATGCTTAGAAACCTCAATGCTTAGAATCCTCAGTGCTTAGCATTCTCAAACCTTGCAATCCTCAATGCATAGAATCTTTATGTCTTAGAATCCGTAATGCTTAGCATCCTCAATGCTTAGCATCCTTAATGATTAGAAACCTCAATGCACAGAGTCCTTAATGCTTGAAACATTTATGCTTAGAAACCTCAATTCATAGAACCCACAATGCTTAACCTAGTATCCTCAGTGCTTAGAATCGTCAATGCTTAGAACCCTCAATGTTTACCTTAGAATCCTCAATGCTTAGCATCTTGAATGCTTAGTATCCTCAATGCATAGAATCCCCAATGCTTAGAATCCTCAATGAAAAGAGTCCTTAATGCTTAGAAAGCTCAATGCTTAGAAACGTCAATGCATAGAGTCCTCAATGCTTAGAACCCTCAATGCTTAGAACCCTCAATGCTTAGAATCCTCAATGCTTAGAAAACTCAATGCTTAGAAACTTCAATGCATAGAGTCCTCAGTGCTTAGCTTAGAATCCTCAATGTGTACCATCCTCAATGCTTAAAAACCTCAAAGCTTAGAAACCTCAATGCTTAGAAACCTCATTGCTTAGAATCCTCAACGATGAGAAACCTTATTGCATAGAAACCACAAAGCTTTGAAACCACAATGCATAGAGTCCTTAATGCTTAGCAACCTCAATGCATAGAAAACTTAAAGCATAGAAACGTCAATGTTTAGAATCCTCAATGCTTAGAAACCTCACTGCTTAGAAAGCTCAATGCATAGAGTCGTTAATGCATAGAAACCTCAATGCTTAGAATTCTCAATGCTCAGCTTAGAAACCTCAAGGCTTAGAAACCTCATGGCATAGCATGCTCAATGCATAGCATAGAATCATCAATGCTTAGAACCCTCAATGCTTAGAATCTTCATTGCTTTCCATTCTCAAAGCTCAGCAGCCTCAATACTTAGCATCCTCAATGCTTAGAATCCGCAATGCTTAGCACCCTCAATGCTTAGCATCCACAATGCTTAGATTAGAATCCTCAATGCTTAGAAACCTCAATGCTTAGAATCCTTAATCCTTAGCATCCTCAATGTTTAGCATCCTCAATGCTTTGGGTAGAATCCTCAATGCTTAGAAACCTTAAAGCTTTGAATCCTCAATGCTTTGCTTACAATCCTCAATGCTTAAACAACTCAATCCTTAGCATCCTCAATGCTTAGTATCCTCAATGCTTAGCTTAGAATACTCAATGCTTAGAATCCTCGGTGCTTAGCAACCTCAATGCACAGAGTCCTTAAAACTTAGAAACCTCAAAACTTAGCATCCTCAATGCTTAGATTAGAATCATCAATGCTTAGAATCCTCATGGCTTAGATACCTCAATGCTTAGTATCCTTAATGATTGGAAACGTCAATGCTTAGAGTCCTCAATGCTTAGCGTAGAATCCTCAAGGCGTAGAATCCTCAGGGCGTAGAATCCTCAGGGCGTAGAATCCCCAAGGCGTAGAATCCCCTAGGCGTAGAATCCCCAAGGCGTAGAATCCTCAAGGCGTAGAATCCCCAAGGCGTAGAATCTCCAAGGCGTAGAATCCCCAAGGCGTAGAATCCTCAAGGCGTAGAATCCCCAAGGCGTAGAATCCTCAAGGCGTAGAATCCCCAAGGCGTAGAATCCCCAAGGCGTAGAATCCCCAAGGCGTAGAATCCTCAGGGCGTAGAATCCTCAGGGCGTAGAATCCTCAAGGCGTAGAGCCCTTAAAGCATAGAAACCTCAATGCTTATAGTCCTTTATTTTTAGAAACCTCAATGCTTAGAAACCTGAACGCTTAGAATCCTCAATGCATAGAGTCCTTATTGCTTATCATCCTCAATGCTTAGCATCCTCAATGCTTAGATTAGAATCATCAATGCTTAGAATCCTCATGGCTTAGATACCTCAATGCTTAGTATCCTTAATAATTGGAAACGTCAATGCTTAGAGTCCTCAATGCTTAGCGTAGAATCCTCAAGGCGTAGAATCCTCAGGGCGTAGAATCCTCAGGGCGTAGAATCCCCAAGGCGTAGAATCCTCAGGGCGTAGAATCCTCAAGGCGTAGAATCCCCAAGGCGTAGAATCCCCAAGGCGTAGAATCCCCAAGGCGTAGAATCCTCAAGGCGTAGAATCCCCAAGGCGTAGAATCCCCAAGGCGTAGAATCCTCAGGGCGTAGAATCCTCAGGGCGTAGAATCCTCAAGGCGTAGAGCCCTTAAAGCATAGAAACCTGAATGCTTATAGTCCTTTATTTTTAGAAACCTCAATGCTTAGAAACCTGAACGCTTAGAATCCTCAATGCATAGAGTCCTTATTGCTTATCATCCTCAATGCTTAGAATCCTCAATGCTTAGCATCCTCAATGCTTAGAAACATCAATGCTTAGAAACCTTTGATGATTAGAATCCTCAATGCTTAGCGTCCTTAATGTTTAGAAATCTCAATGCATAAAGTCCTTAAAGCTTAGAAACCTCAGTGCTTAGAAACCTGAATGCTTAGATTCCTCAATGCTTAGAAACCTCAATGCCTAGAATCGTCATTGCTTAGCTCAGAATCCACAATGCTCAGATTCCTCCATGCTTAGAAATCTCCTTGCTTACTCAGTGCTTAGAATCCTCAATGCTTAGCATACTCAAAGTTTAGAAACCTCAATGCTTAACATCCTCAATGCTTAGCTTAGAATCCTCAATGCTTAGAATCCTTAATGCTTAGAAAGCTCAATGCTTTGCATCCTGTTTTCTTAGCTAAAAAACCTCAATGCTTAGAAACTTCCCTGCTTAGAAACCGCAATGCTTTGCATCCTCAATGCTTAGCATCCTTAATGCTTAGAAACCTCAATGCTTAAAGGCCTTAATGCTTAGCATCCTCAATGCTTAGAATCCTGAATGCTTAACATCCTCAATGCTTAGCTTAGAATCTACAATGCTTAGAATCCTCCATGCTTAGAAACCTCCATGCTTAGTATCGTCAATGCTTAGCTTAGAATACTCAACGCTTAGAAACCTCAATGCTTAACATCCTCAATGCTTAGGTTGGGATCCTCAATGCTTAGAATCCTTGATGCTTAGAAAGATCAATGCTTAGCAACCTGTTTGCTTAGCTTAAAAACCTCAATGCTTAGAAACTTCCCTGCTTAGAAACCGCAATGCTTTGCATCCTCAATGATTTGCATCCTCAATGCTTACAAACATTAATGCTTAGCATCCTCCTTGCTTAGAAACCTTAATTCTTAGAAACCTCAATGCTTAGAATCCTCATTGCTTAGAAACCTCAATGCTTAAAATCTTCAATGCTTTGCTTAGAATTCTCAATGCTTAGGAACCTCATTGCTTAGAAACCTATGTGGTTAAAATCCTCAATGGTTAGAAACCTTAATGATTAGAATACAGAATACTTAGAATCCTCAATGCTTAGCTTAGAATCTTCAGTGCTTTGCATCCTCAATGCTTAGCATCCTCAATGCTTAGCTTCAAATCCTCAATGCTTAGAAACCTCAACGCTTAGCATTCTCTATGCTTAGCTTAGAATCCTCAATGTTTAGAATCCTTAATGATTAGAATACTCAGTACTTAGATTCCTCAATGTTTAGCTTAGAATCCTCAACACTTAGAAACCTCAATACTTAGAATCCTCGATGCTTAGCATACTCAATGCTCAGCATACTCAATGCTTAACTTAGAATCCTCAATGCTTAGAAACCACAATGCGTAGAATCCTCAATGCTTAGCTTAGAATCCTCATTGGTTAGAAACCTCAATGCTTAGGAACCTCATTGCTGAGAAACCACAGTGCTTAAAGTCCTCAATGCTTTGAATACTGTTTAAGTTTTTAACTAACATCTCCATCTAAGCAGTTGCATCTGCATTAGTATAGCATGATATTACAACCACTGCATTTTGAACCAGATATGCAACTCAACATTCATTGGCATTCTTTATCTCACTCTGCCAGTCCTCTGAGCTATGCATATACAACTGAGTTTCAAAATTTAAACTGCATACCTATTATATTGCTGCTAATGTTAGCTTCACAGGTACTCATCACAAACTAACCTTGCATTTACTGTAGGGTAAGAACGTTCCCATCCACGATTGTATGCCACACATTCTCAGTCTAGCCTGGCGGCAATATCCAGAGACAGAGTATTGAGACAAATTCCATCGGAATCAAATTAAGACGGAGGACAGCTGGCTAGCAAGGATTACTGCCAAAAACAACTGGGGATTATACTGGATGAGCTGATGATGTAAATAAATTCCCAAAAATGACATTTCTCCTTCTGGGACACACTAACATCAATGTCTCAGCTAACACAAGTAATGCTGTTCTATTGGTCTTTTTTTCCCCACCTTGTTCAACCCAATGAACAAAAACAACTTGCTTAAGTATGGTGTCTACTGCTGGCCACCAAAGTTTAAAAATTTAAACTGGTGAAAAAGCCATTAAGGAACGATAACATGTTTGGTGTTAACAATGTATTAAGAAAATTAGGGAAAATGGATTTTAAGCTAGAAAAGGAAAGATGAACAGAGAAGAAACAACAGTGTTATTGTCTATCTGCTAAACCTATCTACAGTAACTTGACTGCATTCATGTGTGCCTCCATATTTACACTACCCTCCCGCTAGTCTTTGTCTATAAAAGTTCTGTATGAAGATACTCCACCACAGAGCTCAGAGTAGAATCAGTGCTAAGTCTATTATCACATAGGTCATCCTAGCTACAGGTTTAGAAATTAGGTCCAAGAATGCCCTCTATACCACTGAAACCAACTCTTGGATCCTGAGATTGGCTTGAGATTATTTTTTTTCCTGCAGCACCAGGTAATTTCAGGTATCCAAGTATTTCCTACTAGCATGTATTTTCTACTACTAATCATCAGTCCATATGTTTTTCAGTCTATGTGAGAAAAACATAGATTGCCTTGTAGAAACAGTAGAAGATGCAGTCAGCAGATGCAGAAGACACTGGAGATCCATAAAACAGACTGCAACAATATGCTCATTCAGGATGAGCAAAGCAGTGGAACCATTGCCCTAAACTGTCCCATACGTAAAATGAAGTATAGGCAGGACACGAGAGCAGCAGAGACCTGCAGGATAAGTGCTGCAAAGGCAAAGCAAAGAAATCCACAGAGCTATGAAATCCACTGGCTATTTTCTGAGAGAAGGATTTCATCTGAAATGAAATCAGGCAGGAGAAGCAGACTGAGAAAGTTTCCATTGTCATAAAAATATCTCCCTGGGTAATCCACGCTGATGGGAAAAGGAAACTCTGATAATGTATGTGACAGTTTAATGGGATTTTGGTGACACATGATACTTTAGAAAGAATTTGCCCAAATCGGACAGACAGGACTTTAATAAGGTTTCAGCCTCAAAACAGCAATATTTTCACCCTTTATTTTGCATTTTATCCTACACATACACTGCTCACTCATAGCCCATCTATCTCATTTGCAGGGCATATTTCTATATTGTGAGAACAACAACTCCTCTGCACTTTCTGGTGACATTCTCAGCTAGAGAAACCTCTGCCTATCTGAGATCCCTAAAGGGATCAAGCTGACTTTGCATCTTCAGGGCAGAGCAGCAGAGCTTTGAATTCTGAGCCATAAGCTGCCCATGGGCCACATCCCCAGCTCTGTGGATGTCATTAATAGCTTCTCTGTAGAAATCAAGGGTAGCAGATGGACAGTCTGCAGTAGCGATCACAAACAATAGGATGCACCCAGGGCACACTCCAGGAGTAAACGTCTCTCACGCTGACTTACACCTCAACCCATTTCTTCTCCTTATGAGAGACAGCCTTCACCCCAGTGCAGCATTCCCCTGCCCTTCATTGCCATCACTCAGAGAACAGGCACAGTACCAAAAGTAGTTGCTTAGAACACTCAACTATGGCGAAGCCAGGGTTAACAGGACGAAACTTTGCAGAAGTTGAATATCAGTGAATTATATGGAAGAGTTTCCCCCGTGGAGAAGTAGAAGTTAACATTAAATATACATTGCCCTGAGCACTAGAAGCCATTCTGTACATAACAGCCTCACAGAGGCTGGAGACAGAGATAACCCGACAGGCATTTGTTTTCTTACTCATTCCTATGGATCTACCCCTGAAGCCCTTATTTTTTTCTGGAAAAGCACCTTGTGGGAATCTGGGCAGGTGAGGAACGGTGTGCAAATGATTCAATGTTTTGCCCAGTGTTTCTTTACTCCATGAAGCTAAGATCAGCGTGGGACATGAAATGATACCTGTTGGCCCTACGATGGGCGTGGAAAACAGAGCACCTGTCACTATTTCTTTCACCATTGGGACTACCAGCCAAATTTAACAGGGAAACAAGCTGTGTTGTGTAGTCCCTCGAGCTCTTCTGCTCTACGTGAGACACATTCTGTAGTAAAGAGAAGAATTTAAACCCACCTAATCCCACCAGCAGCATAAAGCAGTGCTCATTCTTAAACATGGGTTGTGTCTTTAAGAGGTACAGATCCATCTCTGCCTCTGACTTGAGGTCTTCCTCAGGGAATGGCTCATAAGAAATGAGATATATTAAAAGGAAGTGAAATCAGAGCCTCCCATTATCAAAGGGATAAAATATCAATTTTTTGTCAAGATAAAAAGCATCGTAGATTGGCTCAGATGGGAAAAATTAAATTCTTGGTCTTCAGTTGATTTGATATTTATCACTCCACCGCTCTAGAAATATTCTGACAGGGAATGTTTCTTAAAATATTATCCTGCATTTCTCCTCAGTTAGCAAGCTGGGAGAGTATGAACTTGTGTGTCTTGTTACACCTAAAAAACTCATAGGAAAAGAGAAAAAGGAAAGAAAACAAAGTCTAGAAAATACACCTTCTAACACTTCATTTCACCAAGAGCTTCTCAATAAAGGACCTCAATTGGGGAATCACTGCTGTCCAAGTCTACCTACCCCATATTGTAGAATATCCCAAAAGCAATTCTCTCTTCCCATATAAAGAGACTAATAAGCAAGAACTGTCTCCCAGTTCATAACAATTAATCTTATCTTGACAGCAAGAGCTCAGATGAACTCAGAGAATTGAGTAAGAAATTGAAAGTAGGGGAATAACGTAGAAGGTCTTTCAGGGAGTCCTGCTGCCCACCCTCCAATGGTGAGGACTGATGTATCCTTCAGCCTGGACAAGCTTACTTCTAGATATACAGTGTTGTCTTGATAAAGAATTAAGTGGAATGAGCCAGTGTTTGTGTCTAAAACATGATTAATGGAACTTGATCACGCACGTAAAAAAAAAAAGTGTTTAGGAGAACTGTCAATTCAATGTTAGTGGCTGCTCCTAATCTGTATTCCCCTGGCTAAAGAGCGACTTGGAAACACTGCAGTGTTTTAACAGCTTGTGTTCAAACCCTCAAATCAAAGGCTCCTCAGTAGCTGTTTAGATCATGGACAGAACATCAGTTTTCCAAGAGAACACGGATGAACCTTGGAGCTCACAGGCAAGCTCAGAACTAAGCAATACTTACGTATCATCAAGATGATCAGGCAACTGAGATCCTATGGCATAATCAGAATCTCAGCATACTTGGCAGAAAGATAGATAAAGCAAGATTCGCCATTGCAATAAAGTAGATAGCATGAGGAAATTTCAACCAGTGTGTGTATGCCAAGACACTGTGCAGCCACCATGAGATCAGGAAGATCTTCCATTCAGTGAAGAGATTTCTGATGAATCACACCTTTCTACATCAATCACTATTGGGAGTGGAACATCAAGCCAGGAAGACTACTGGGCAGAGGAAAACTGTCTCCTCTTAGGTCTACTAGTAGGAAGGTTGGACAAATGAAATATATATATATATATATATAATTTTTTGCCCCAGAAGTTGCTACAAAGCATGGAATAAAGGTATACCTGAATAAAGGAGTCAGGTTGTGAAACAGTCTTATCAGCTCCAGAAGGAAAACTAACAGAAGTGAACACAATGTCCAGCACCCAATTGCTTTTCCTTAATAACACGCTATGTATCATTAAAGTGGGAGTTTTCACACAAGAGATCAGTTTGTTCTTTAATTCCTATCTTCATAAGTGATATTCTGTTTTGAATACAATCTCCAGAAGGTTCTTTTTTGTCAAATAATTTAACAGCATGAATGATGGCTGCTGATCAGTTTGAATTTCTGATGCCTACTACAAACAATGCAGACTTACACTATATGTTTGTGAAGCTGATACTGCCTGATATGTTTCTCCAATTCTGGTGCCTCCTTGTATACTCAACCCAGTATTTTCCTAGCAGAACTCTTCCAATTTATGTTGCCAAGGAATCCTTCCACTGCAGCTCAGCCATTCTTCACAGTCTGAACAAATCCTTACTTGAAATGAAGCACTTGCAATGAAACAGTTCTATTTCAGAGCATTCGCTGCCACTTCATCTTCCGCTCTGTAAACTATCGGAATGCTTTTAAAGGAAACACTTATTTAAATAAAAGAAAATCCCTGTAAATCACAGTCGTGACAAGCTAACAGCAAGCACTGCAAAGATGATTTATCTTCCTGCTACATCTAACAAAGCTTCGCACATCAACACATTGTTTGTAAAGACTTCTAACTCACGATTTCTAACTACAAGAATATACTAGTAACAAAAACCTTCTTATATCAGTAATCTCTCCCTGTCATCTAATATCCCATCAACCTCAAAATCTGAGAGTCTCCTTCAATTATTTCTGTTTACTGTCTTATCCAGCATGCCTTCTTCATGGATGAAGAAACCAACTATTTAGTCTCACTGCCTGCTTGTAATCCAAATTCATTTCAGAGCTTGCATGCATTAGCTGCATGCTTTAATTTGATTTATTTTATTTGACTTCTATTAAATTACATTTGAGACAGGTTAGCAGATGGCCTCATGGGGAGCATCTCGCCAGCATCACCCCCTGTGCAAACAGCAATTATTGTATCTTAGCTGAGCCCAATTTCAAGTTATATCTTGACAAGCTAACAAATAAGGTCACAGTATCTGCATTGCAAGTAATATCCCAACTGGTGGGAAAGACACTTGACAAGCTTGAAGGTGGGCCCAGAGAGCGTTCTGATTGCAAGGGGAAGATGTAAAGGAAATTAAGCAGCAAGTCACCACTTAAGAGCAGGGATGCTGTTTCAAGTCTATCCACATTCTGCATTGCTTGCAGGCCCGCCACCTATGTTAGTACAGAGACTCCACGTCACTACGTGGATTGCTCATTCACAGTCTGTTAGTGCTAAACACGGGAGATGATGGATAGTGAGGGCACCACAGCCACCGAGGCCCCCTCTTTCTTCATATTTCTCACTCTTCTTTTGCCCCTGGCCAGTCGCTCTTTGTGAAAAACAATTCCTGCACGTTGCATTACCCTCCACGGTGACCCTCGAGCTGTTTTTTTTTTTTTTTGCCCTTTCAAAACACTTGACAAAGCTGTCACAGAAGGAGTTCGGCATCTGGAAGCTGTGACAGACACGATATGACCTGATTCATAAAACATAACTAAACAGCTTGGGCTGCCAGAGGCCAGGATTTACAGGACTGCGTTTCAAGAACGGCCTTCAACGCCTGCTCTACCAAACACACTCCTACTCTGCCGCAATACAAATTCCCCAGCTCCGATGGGGTGACCTGCAACACTACAAAATGACAGAGCAGCTGAGACACTAATCTTGTTACAATCTACCCTGTCTCCTGCTGGTCAAGAAGGGGAAGGGATGACCTTGGTGTTGGCTGCACCTTTTACACCAGGCTACAAGGGAAGGGAATGCTATAAAAATAAAAGACATCATTTTTTTTTTTTCAGAAATGACTCCAGCACAGCAAGTACAAAGGAAACAAATCAAGGCACTGATAGTTTCTGTTATATTATCCCTACAGCCTCACTTTTACAATAAAAGCCTCTCTGCATTTTTATTTCCTGAAGGTGCAACCTGACCGACAGTGTATTTAAGGACTTTCTGCCATCCTATCCATCAACCCTTTTTCCTTCATTTTCCCTTCAATCACTAGTTCTAGTCTGTTAGGTGATTGCCATGGTACCAAAAGGCAAACATCATTAACAATTACACTTTCTTATACCATCAAAACAGTTTGTCAAACAGTACAGTTCTTCAGTTCACATAAACTCCCTTAATACAGTCTGTATTCTTCAGTTATAAACACTGTGCCACAGAACCAGCACTGATTGAACCACCTCCCTCACACACTTCCTCACAAGAAGTACATAGTATTACATAAATGGGTTGACATTCATTGGTCAGGTGGAATGTACACCTCTCCTCAGGACAATCTTACTAATCTACAGAGTACAAACTCCTGTCTTCTTACATACAAGCAGAAAGTACATATGAGTGGACAGACAACACAGTCTTTCACTTTGTCCGTGTCTGGCCATTTCCCTCACAGGAGGAAGGAAACATGGATCGGGACTCGGCACTCACCCTGCAGCTGTTCTGTGTCTCACTCACACCACACTCACTCTGACATTTAGATCAAAAACCATGGTTTATTCATACTACACAATGCTGACAACGTTTTCTAGCTGGAATCTTAATAACACTCATACTCTGGTCGACCAGTAGCAAACAATGTTTTTCCCAGAGTCGGCTTGACACACGGTACCAAACACTTAAAGCAGATGATAATATTGAACATACAACCTATAAGCCCCGTGATTACAACTTGGAGAACCCAGGCTACCATTTGACAGGCTATCCACTATATCCCATACCTGTAGGAGAGACCAACCTAGGCCCCTCCTATTGTCAACTACCTGGGAGAGAGTATTTGTTCTTGTTTCCATTCATATGACATACAGTTCCCTTTCATAGGAACTCACCCAAGGAGTCTTCCTACCCCAGCTGGCAACCAAAGCCATGAGCTCACCTCCCTGGGAGCAGCACGTATGGCTGTAAACTGTGTAGGATGTCTCCTCAAGACATATGGGCTCCACTTACCATACACATACCTGGTCCACCTATGGGTGGTCCTTGTCTGTCCCTGCAGTGATCAGGTGAGGAAGGGAGTCCTTCAGAGAAATCTCAGGGTGCGCCAAAAGTGTCTCCCTCTCAGCTGGTCCCGCAGCAAACAGAGCTGGTCCCACCTGGGCCGCCAAATTGACTACAGGAATTGAACTCTATAACCTCTATAACTGATACAGTCTCCCATGACATACTTATACCAAAGTTGAGGAAGTATGGGATAGGTGAGTGGACAGTGAAGTGGGTCGAGAATGGGCTGACTGGCAGAGTGCAGAGGGTTGTCGTTGGCGGTGCAGTGTCTGGCTGCAGGGCTGTAACTAGCGGCGTCCCCCAGGGGTCTGTGCTGGGTCCGGTCTTGTTCAACATCTTCATCAGTGACCACCCTCAGCAAGTTTGCTGATGACACGAAGTTGGGAGGATTGGCTGACACACCTGAAGGCTGTGCTGCCATTCAGCGAGACCTGGACAGGCTGGAGAGCTGGGCAGTAAGAAACCGGATGAGGTTTAACAAAAGCAAGTGTAGAGTCTTGCACCTGGGTAGAAATAATTGCATGCACCAGTACAGGCTGGGGGAAGAGCTGCTGGAGAGGAGCTCTGCTGAGAGGGACCTGGGCGTCCTGGTGGATGACAGATTGGCCATGAGCCAGCAGTGTGCCCTTGTAGCCAAAAAAGCCAATGGCATCCTGGGGTGCATTAAAAAGAGCGTGTCCAGCAGGTCGAAGGAGGTGATCCTCCCCCTCTACTCTGCCCTGGTGAGGCCTCATCTGTAATACTGAGTCCAGTTCTGGGCTCCCCAGTACAAAAAAGACAGGGATCTCTTGGAAAGAGTCCAGCGGAGGGCCACAAAGATGGTGAAGGGCCTGGAGCATCTCCCCAATGAGGAGAGACTGAGGGAACTGGGTCTGTTTAGCCTTGAGAAAAGAAGGCTGAGAGGGGACCTGATCCAGGTCTATAAATATTTGAGGTGTGAGGGGCAAAGTGGTGAGGCCAGACTCTTGTCAGCAGTGTGTGGAGGAGTGACAAGGGGAAACAGACAGAAACTGGACCATAGGAAATTCTGCACTAATGTGTGCAATAACTTCTTTATGGTGAGAGTGACAGAGCACTGGAACAGGCTGCCCAGGGTGGTTGTGGAATCTCCTTCTCTGGAGATATTCAAGACCTGCCTGGATGCCGAGCTGTGCAACGTGGTGTAGGGAACCTGCTTTGGCAGGGGGGTTGGACTCAATGGTCTCTGGAGGTCCCTTCCAACCCCTACAATTCTGTGATTCTGTGAATATCATGGAGTTGTTTGGATGGGGAAAGACTACCCCTTTGAATGACCTTTTGTCAGGGCATGTCCTGGGATTCCTAGGATCCTCAAAATGCAGCACTGCTTCTGTCACTGAAAAATGGGGCCCTGTGTGGGACGGAGGGAGGGTCCATGAGTCCCTGGCCCACCTGACTGAGTATTTCCATGGTCTTAGCAAAGACATACTTACAACTTGAGAATGACAGTTAGCTGCGTTCATGGTGGCATGGCCACTGCTGATGGCCTTGAACTGTCTGAACATAACTGAAGAGGCTCAGGCTGATGCAAATCAGCTATTGAATGACAGTGTTGAAAAACTGGAAAGACAGGTGGCAGTTTTGATGGGGAAAAAACCTAATTCAATCATTCTCCTATGGAAGATCAGGAACATCTTTCTGGAAGACCATGGGGAACCTGTACAAGGGAATCTGTATAAAATGGACTCTGTAAATGAAGGCACTAAAAGGTCAGATTTTGAGGTTCCATTTGGACTAGATCTATTTGAGATCTGACTGATTGTAACCAAAAAATGAAAAAATAAATGCAGGATAGGCTGGTGGGAGTGCCCTGACCAGTGTCCTACCCCCCAAACCCTGCTGCCCATAATACAGCAGCTGAACTGATGGATATAGTACAGTGGTTTAGACAGAAACCAAGAGAGCATGCCAGCATAGCTGCTCTGGTTATGGGACATGGAGGCAGAAAGTGCTATGGTGAATGGACTGGAAATTTCAAAACTGACATCCATTACTACTAACCCTGCCCTCAGGCAAAGACTTTATGCTCTTGTCTGGAGGGCTTATCACAATAAAGATTGGCGGATTTGCTGCGTAGACCGGTCAGAACTCAGATCTGCGTTGTGCTTCCTGCGGCACCAAACGCCCAACAGTGGCAGTTCCGTGTATTGGCCAGCAGGTGGCAGCAGAGACCACGGAAAGAACGTCTGCGGGACAGACCCTGGGGATCCGTTCTCTTTTGATTATAGGGGAAGAACACAAAGATGGAAGAGGAGGGAAGGGGGAAAAAAAAAAAAAAGAAAAAATCAAACCACAGCAAACAAATAAAAACTTCTCCAAACGTAGCAAATGTGAATGTCTGTCAATAAATAAATGAGTAATTGAATTGATGTCCCTTTCCCCTCCTCCCCGCCCCCCAACTACCAAGATGAAAAAACCACCTGGTATCAATTGGACAGATGCACACAGTGAAGCCAGGGATGGTCTGAAACGCAAAGCAGCTGAGCAGCTTTTAGAAGAAAACAGAGTAGTAACAACTTCTGTACCTACATTCACCACTCTGAGATCCTGTCTGGGTCACCCAAGGCTTGTAAATAACCACTGGGTCGGTTCTGATGTCGAGTGATTTGTTGTCAGTTCTCTCATGGTTCTCCGGTCAGTTCTCCGGTGCCAGGATCTGCCACAGGGCATTCTGACCACGGGCATCATGTTTCTACGCTGCCGCCTGCATTTAACAGGCAATGGGACTGCCCAGCATGTGCAAGGCAGCACCTCTTTCACACCACCAGAATGTTTAAGGCTGTTGGGATTGTTGTTAGCGTCCCATTAACACTGAGGCTAGAGATACCCTTAGGATTGACATTACTATTAGCAGTACTTTGATGGTGCCCTATCTGGGTCATTTCCAGGGGATGTCAGGAGTAAGGCATAGTGTCAGGAGAAAAAGAACAGACTCTGTTACTTTATAAACGTGATAATAGAGAGAGTTCATTGGAAAAAATACAACTCTTAAATAATACAAAGCATGCTTCTGATTGGATGCAGGCATCATCTGGGCTCTGATTAATATTACTTTTAAGGTAAAGATTATTGTTACCTTAATGATTGTTTTTTGGATTATGATCAGGGTTAAGGTTCCTTTTGCTACAAACTTCTAGCATCATTTTTGTTGTTACATTTGGAGTTAGAGACGATTTTAGAATCAGGGTAAGGGTTAGGATTAGAGTTACATTGCAGGTTAATGCTGTTATCTTTACAGCTCCTGTGAGGGTTGGGGTCTGGGTCAGGTGTTTAAAAAATGAAATGAAAAAAGAATTAAAAAAATATATTGAAAGCTTCAGATTTCCTTAATCTTTGTGGAAATCATATAATGTGCAACTCAGATCTACCTCTTCGTGCAGTGACTGCCTGTAAATTTGCTAGAGCCTAATATAATATGGCCTTGTGCTTTCCGCTAACTCACCTTCATTTCATTTTCATTACATTTGCTTGGTAGTCAGATTTTGGTGTGTGGATATTTTAAAACAATCTAACTGACATTGGCAAAAAATTAAAAATAAATAAATAAATGCACGACAGCATCAATTGTATCAATTTTTATAGATAAGATAAAGAAGAGCAGTTTCCCTTAGTTTTCTGTGCCTCTTTACTTTCTTACCCTCTCCCCTTGTGTGAGAAACTCTCAAAGTCAAAGATTTCTAGTTAGGCAAAGATGGCAGCGATAGCAGCAGTGCTTATTCATTATTGCAATACTGCGCGCACATCCCCTATTGGCAAGGGAGAAACTGCACACCAGTCAGTGAAATCAATTCTGTTCTATGCCCTAAACCCAATGCAGGTGATGCTCTCATGGCTCTCATTGGTTGAGCATCTCAGGCTCACAGACTCCTCAAGACTGTTGCTAGGATTCATTTCCATATAAGGTCAATTACCAACCTCTTGTTTTTAGGTCTGCCTTGTACTTTTCTGCAGAGAGAGAAGGGCAATGTTTCCAAAAGTCAGTACATTCATTCTGTCCTGTGCTGGGCTCTACCCACCCTGTGTATTTATCTTGTGCTTGTCTCAATTCTCCCCATGTCAGAATGCCCCCAGTCTGAACTTAACTCTGTTCAGCAACTTTCTTGGTGGAAAAACTACTTATACAGCTGTTTTACAAGAGGGTTATACATTCAGTTAGGGCCTACACTATGTACTGAAAATACTGGAAACTTCCACTGCAAAAACACAATCTACCTCTCCCATCTGTGCAGCCTTGCAGACCCAGAGCATGCCAGGTTATTTCTGCTTTCATAGCATTTGCATGCTGTAGGGTGAGCACAAGGTTCTGCTGCTTGATTCTTCTGCAAGAGCTGCCTACCGGCAAATGGTTGCAGGGATGGAGGATGTGACAGAAAGCATTTGTCTCCACAAGAGCAGAGTTACATTCAGTGCAGAGTGTGAGAGTCAGGTTGGTGTGGAAAAGCACTGACACGCTGGGGATGATGCAGTGCTCACATGTCTAACACTCACAGACATTACTGTCAGAAGGATGGTGCTGTGTTGTGCTTCTACCTTTGGCAGCCCCTGGAGAAATGCTGTGGCACACAGAACACCTTTGTATTGCACTGACTGCTGCCATGCAGCATGGATTTAACACACCAAATCCAGAGGAGCATGACTGCATCTAACTGCCCTGAGAAAAACTACTGTAGCTGAAGAGATGAGGAGGCAGCTGCTCATCTGCAGAACAAGCAGCACTGCCAGACACTGGGCCAGGTGAGCACCTCCTGCTGCAGCGTGATGATGACAGGGCTGGAGATGATCTGCAAAGCCAGCTTAAAAGTGGGAGACGTGAGTCAACATGGCAGGAGGACAGAGGTGTTAGGGAGCAGCCAAGGCATCAAAGAGTATCAAAAGGCTTTGAAAGGTATCACAAAGTGACAGCCAGGAAGACTGGGATTATCATGAGCAGCAACCTGGATGCTAGAGATTCTTTGCTCCCATACAAAATGGTAGAGATCTTGCTGCAGACATCCCAAAGCCAGGCAAAATGGGAACCCAGAGCTCTGCCTGCATGAACCCCACAGCCAGAGTGTTGCAAGCTGAGCTGCCTTGCTGTTTGTTGCATTCATCGCAATCACTGTGAATGAATACTCAGAATGCAGTCAAGGCGATAAATGAGCATGAGTGACTTTATTCAATAAAAGACAGGAGGGCTTGAGAGGTCAGGGGTGAAGATGGGACCCCTCTTGTCAAGATGAGAGTGGCTCAGAGCTTGTGCCGCTGCCTGGTGCCTGGGACTGGCAGCCTGACTCTAAGTCCCCATCTAAGATGCTCAGCTTCACCTCACTGATGCTGACCTGCTCCTGCATGGTGGTGCTGCTGCTGGGGCACTCGGGCTGTGCTTGGGATGGGCAGCACTGCAAAGGCACTGGGTCACAATCCAGGCAGGTGACGGCTGTGTCTGGCAGGCTCAGGTCAGCATCTTCAGCAGAGCCAGGAGATATGAGAGCATGAACGTGGATGAGCCCCTTGTGTCCATCACTGTTACCATGTGGAAGGCTGTCATCCGAATTGCAGCGATTCGTGCTTAATAAGAACTCTCCATTGATGGAAACACACTGCACATCACTACTTGGTTTGGATCTTTGGGGTTGACAAGGGCTCGAATCACCTAGGAAGGCATAGAAACACAAGGGTTAGTGTCAAACATTTGCAAGTTGAATCATGAAAGGTTGTTGATACTTGGTAATAGAGTGGCGGCAGGAAGAAGCAAATAGGCTTCAAGCAACAGAGCCACTGTCTTGAAAGTGATCCTCGTGCAGGTCCAGCTCGTGTGTTGTTTCACTGTAATCTGCTTCTTTGGGTCTACCTAGTGGGCAGCAACACTCGAGCTGTTACTGATATCATTGAAAAGAACTGGAGACAATTGTTCTATTCCTAAGAGCTTCAAGGTGCCTAGAAGCACAAATAGAAACCAGCAGTATTTCATCACTTCACCAAAAGGAAGGTCAAACACCTGAGCTGTGAAGAGCAGTTACAGAACCTATGCATAAGATCACACCAGAGATACTTTGTTCTAACAACAGTTATGGCACATAGTCCATTTCCTTCAATATTCCCAAAATGAAATGATGTGGAGCATTACAGGGAAAGAAACACTGCACACAGACACTATGACCCTGATTATACTCAAGCAGCAGACTTAAAACAAGTCAGAGTTTTAGATTCCAGGATATTTCAGGATCTATCATGTGTGAAATTCAGTTACACAACAGTGCCTAGGTGCCTGCGTTTCAAGCAACTTTCAGATCACAGCCATGTAAAATAAAAACAAATTCAGCGCAGAAATAGCAATCCTGTACCTTAATACTCATGAGATTATCCATTTTTTACAGCACTCTGACTAAGTTCTAAAACTTGCTCATCCCAGTTCACTTCAACAATTTCCACCAATTCAAGCAATGCAGTTCTGAGATCCTGTGTATGTCAGGCAGATAGAATTGAACAGTGCAGGAATAATCTCTGACAGCTTTAAGAGCTCCATTCTGCTTACAAACTCTCAGTCCAAAACTATTCACAGTTTTAAGGAAATGAACACCTGAAGCAGTTGGATCATCTGCCATTTGCCGCATTCTGCTTCTTGGCATCATGATTAGCACAAAGGGTTTTCTGCTGTCCTGCAGAGATGGACAAAGTCCTGCTTACAAATGGACCAGGTTTCAGTGTACAGCAGAGTTTGTACCAGACTAAAAAGCCACGTCATTCAATTCATGTGCTCAGGTTGTTATGCACTCCGAAAGGAAACAGAACTAACTGTTGGATTCTGAAGTCAATCTGTGGGGTCCTACATTACCTCCTGATTCTGGAAGAGGAAATTCTAATAGCAAATGCAGAACTTTGACCTTTGTAGACATGAGAAGAGCTGGCATTTAGGAACATTCATTTCAGGGAAATCAAATGATGTGTCTATATTTTTACTACAGATAGTATAGGGAGCAGCCAGTTGAAGAACCAGATACAAAAAAATCCAGCCCATTGGCAGGAAAATACTTCTCCTTAAATTCTGTATGCTATCATGGTATAGAATCAGGCTACAGTGCCACATAGGCCAACCAAGCGTAGAACCAAATCCACAAAATACTGGTAGACAAAGCAGCAAAAACAGGGACAATATTCAGCAGACAGGCCTTTCTACCCACAGCTCAGCATGTTCTGCCATCCGAAAAGCAAGGCCTCTTGTCAAGCTCAGCTATTTCCCTTCTCAGTGTATTCTAGCACAACTGATACCCACTGGTATCCTCCTGTAGAGTGCCATCATATTGTCATCATCCAAAGGAAAAACCCACACAGCAGAGCATACAGCAGTACACCCATGCTCCAAATATCCACCTGAGAAACAAAAAGACAAGCTTACAAACCTGAAGCACCTCAAATGGCTTCCTGACAGACTGGATTGTCTGTCCTTGCCAAAGCCCACATATAGCCCATGAAAAGCTGGCTCTTTCCCTCAGGAAATAAAACCTTATCGTCCCAGAGAAAGCATATAACCCTCATTCAATTGCCCTTCCACTCAGCTTAGAGCACTACTAAAGCCAGCATCTTCACCTTAGCTCATCACACTGCTGCAGTTCCTTTTACAAGGATTTCACTGGCAAAAATGAAATCAAAGCCGTCACAAGGGATTTAGCACAGTTACGTGTTACTGGCTACGAGAGCTGTCAGCACAGTCACCTGTCAGGCTTTGCTGCTGTTCTCTTTATGTAGAGGCACAACAAGGTTCAGACACCTCACAGTGCAATTCTCACTTTGACTGTAAAGAAAAAGGAGGCTTGAAAAGCAGTGTGTGGAAAACAAAGAAACAAGAATTAGAACAACAGTGGGGCCATGGCACTTGTAGGAATTGCTCCGCCTTTAACAGCAGAGCGATTCAAGAAGGATGAGGGCATCCCAAACCAGACCAGATTGGACAGATTAACAACTGCAAGTAGTGGGTTCCAAAATTCCAGACATGAAATCAAAGCTGGAAAAACTCTTCACATTTTCATCTCTCAATTTTTAGTACATTGTGCATTACAACGGAAACAATTCTTCACATACAACTTGGAAGCTAAAGACAAGTCTGACAAAACAGACTGCACAGAAATGATGGATAATTAAGAGAGCAAATTTCTCTTTCAAACACTTAGTAATAGAAAGAGATCTCTGAAGTTGCTGTTCTGTAGAGCACCAAAGCAGTCGCTTGAGGCAGTTCAGGATTAGCCTGAGACAAACCAGCCAGCTGTGAACTGAGACCAATTGCACTTCTTCTATTTTACTTTCATTCAATGTGACCTCACTAAGCAAATATTGTCTAAGACCATGAGTATCACATAAATGTGCAGATCTCAAGCTGCTCACTTATCTAGTACCCTTGGCATGATGCTTTATTTTCCTCAGCTGATCATCTAGATTGTGCCTGTTGATTGTGCAACAACAGCCTGTTGATCTCGATTACCTGTAAGAGGCTTTAAATTTGGCCAGGAAAAATCATTTGAGGATAAGTAATTATCTGGGACTCAGTAAGGCAGTCTTCCCATGCTTTCATAACAGCCGAGATACACACACACACAAACTCATGGAACCCCACTGCTTTGCACAATCCTGTGCACACTCACATGTGTCATGCACTGATTTCCCAGCCAGTCCTCATGGGGTCTATTACTTAGGACAGGAGTGCAGGGGAGCAGCCAGAAGCTGTTTGCATTCCCTGCTGTCTGCTGGGCAGCTTTGCTGGAGATGCTTGGGTTGCTTTGTTTTTCCTTGGGAGGTGGGAAGGAGCTTTGGGTTGGAGGCACATCCCGTGCCAGAGCATCTCGATGGCACGTGTGTGGCACTGATCTGCAGCAGATGAAGGGGAGGAGGTCCCAGCACAGCTCTGCACCATGCTCTGCCACACTGGGCAGCTTGTTCCTGGCTCAGCAGCGTCATCAGACAAGAAGCAGGGAAGGAAATCAAGGATGGGGGATACCATCAAACGCAGTTAGTGCATGCCTGTGCAAGACAAACAGACCCAGAGCTTGCGGGTTGTTCCTGCTTTTGTAGCATTTGTGTGCTGTAGCTGAGCAAAAGGTTCTGCTGCTTGAATCTTCTTCTGCAAGAGCCGCCTACCGGTAAATGTCTGCGGGGATGGAGGATGTGACAGAAAGCATTTGTCTCCATGACAGCGTAGTTACACTTGGTCTAGAGAGTGTGAGAGGCAGGCAGCACTGCCTGATGTTGGTCAGGGCGAGCTCCTCCTGCCGCATCACGATGATGGCAGGGCTGGAGATGATCTGCAGGGACAGCTCACAGGTGGGAGCCAGGAATGGACACGGCGGGAGGACAGAGGTGTTAGGGAGCAGCTACGGCAACAAAGAGCATCAAAAGGCCCTGAAAAGCATCACAGAGCCACAGCCAGGAAGCTTGGGGTTTTCATGAGCAGCATCCAGGATGCTAGAGACTATTTGCTGCCATACACAACGGCAGCAGAGCTCTCGCTGCAGGCATCCCAAAGTCAGGCAAAATGGGAACACACCCAGAGCTCGGCCGCACAAACCCCACAGCCAGAGTGTTGTAAGCTGAGCTGCCTTGATGTTTCTTGCACTCATCCCAATCTCTGCGAATGAAAACTCGGAATTCAGTCAAGGCGTTGATTGAGCACGAGCGTGCCTTTATTCAATAGGAGAAAGGAGGGGGTGTGAGGTCTGGAGGAAAGATGGCACTCATCCTCTCTTGTAATCATGAGAGCTGCTCAGAGCCTGTGCTGTTGCCCGGAGCCTGGGACTCGTGTCCTGATTCTGTGCCCCCCTGCGAGATGCTCAGCTTCTCCTCGGTGATGCTGACCTGAGCCTGCATGGTGGTGCTGCTGTCGGGGCACTCGGGCTGTGCTTGGGCTGGGCTGCACTGCAGAGACATTGAGTCCAGGCTGGTGCCTGAGGTGTCTGGTGGGCTCAGGTCAGCAGCTTCAGTAGGGATGGGATGAATGAAGGCTTCAACCTGGAATTTATCTCCAATCTACTTTTAATACCTTCATTCGATCAAAATCTACTGTCAATACCTTCAAAGGAAAATGATGCTTTGGGAAACAGAACTTGCAGGCTGAGAGATAAAGCCAAGGTCTTTAGATAAAAATGAGAAAAGATTTTGCTTGTCATTTCGTAACTGTGATGAAATTCGTAATTTTTGTTTGAGCTACATTTTGATAGAATAATGTGGTCGTAATGTGCTTGACTACAAGCATGATTTCCACGTAAAGCTGACTCTTAGCAGGAACTCTGTTTCCTTTAGAAGCAGTGAACCCTGGTAGCGAACAGCTTTTCTTACTTCTAAAGACCCTGTCAACCCAGCACAGGACATGCAGTTTGCTAGCATTAAAGAACAAGTTTGTATTTTCCTTGTAAGCAATGTCGGAAGAGAAAGACAACACACATTTCAGAACCATTTTGGCCCCAGTAAAAGTGATGCCACGGAAGAGCTCCATCAAAACTTATGCAAAAACATAAGTTCAAGTGGGCAAGGCCTTATGAAAATCTTCCACACAACTCAATGGAGATTGGGGTGGGTGGGTTTATGAATAAGAATCCTTAAGAATTTTCTTCTAAGAGACTTAAGAACTGTCAATATATATATATAAAGAATATAAACACTAATTCTGTTACTACAAATAAATATATCCAAAGGGTTAGGAGACCAACCCGATCATATCACAAGCTCTTTGATGACTGTAAACGCAGTCATCAATACGCAGAAAAAGATTTAAATAGATTAATATGAATGAGTACAAATGTACAGAAAGAACAACTAGGAATAAAGGTGGAGAAATGAAGGCACAAAGTGAGACGAGTCTGGCAAAAATATCACACAGAAAAGGATGCAATTCTTTCAATTTATTAGTAGCAAAAAGCTGCATAATAAGTCCTAGTTTGCTCCTCATCAGAGAAGCAAATCCTATTGATAAGGTTGTGAGGAGAGATTTTGCATCAGTTTTCATAAAAAGGTCAACTGTGATGAATTAAGGTTGTTAAGAACTAACAAAGAAGTAAAAAAAAAAAAAAAAAGGCCTAGAATACAGAAGTAATAGGGTAGAGAAGATACATAGCTTAGATCTCTCCGAATGAGCTGAATCTGCTATATTCCTACTGCATTTCTAAGGGACTGACTCAATCAATCTCAAAGCTGTTAACGATTATGTTTTTAGAACTTAGGAAAGCCTGGTGATGAACCAGATAACTGATACAATGTACAGACTTCTTTTGAAGAGAGGAAAAAAAAAAGGGGGGGAGATGATGAAAAATGATAGACCTGTCAGCTTAACTCCAGGTCCTCAGAAGAAAGAAACAGTTTAGAACAACTTAGAAGAGATAGGTATCATTCAACACACCTTTGTCAGGAACAAATTACTATTAATGATTCTAATTTACCCCTGTGAGAAGGTGTCAGAGCAACACAGAGTGGACGAGATGCCAAGAGAGTTTCCAAAACTTTACTAAATTCTCAGGCCAGATAAGCAGCATGGTTTAGATGAGCTATAGAAGGATGAACATCTGTAGGTTGCTCCAAAAATAATGCCTCCTATTTATTTCCACGGACATCACAGTAGATACAAAGAGCACAATAACACTGCTTGATAGAGTAAATTCTCAGCTACTAAACACTATTTCTCAACTCAGATGCTAGCATTAGCTATGCATTTTCACCAGCAGTGAACAAGAGCCTGCAGGTCGCACTTAAAAAATCTGCATGGCCATCTGGAACACAGCTTGTCTTTCACATCACTGTCACCAGTGCTGAAATGTACCATTCACTGCCTCACTGTACTCACATCCACTGATTGGTCACTGTACATGTCCAGCAAACGTCAATGGATGCCATTTTTTCTGCACAGAGAAATTCAGTTCCATTCCTTTGCTTCATGTGCACTTCCATGACAGACGCTATTTTGCCTCTGCTGCCACTTATCACACAGCAACAAAACAGAAGGGGATCCTGGTGGGAAGGTTCAAACTCTACTGCCATACCACCAACATCTGCCTCTGACATCCTCAACCAACATAATAAAATAGGAGGCTTTACTTTCAGAGCAGCTCTTATAAAAATTGCTTAGAAAAAGTACTCTGAAAGTAGCTCTCAGTCTCGCTGTCAAAATGCATAGCTGTTCTAAATGATCTTCTGCAGGACCTGGTCACAGAATTGGTACAATCCAATATTTTTATTAAAGATTTAGATGAAATAGAAAGTATGTTAATTTGATTTGTGGATGAAACCAATGTAAGACAAGTTTGCATTGGAATTCAAAATCATTTTGACAAACTGGAAAAGCAGCCTGAAGTAAACAACTGCAATTCAATAGGGTCAACTACAAGCTACTACAGTCAGGCAGGAATAATCAATGCTACAAACACATGAACGAGGAGCAATGACAAGGTAGCATTTCTACTGGAAAACGACAACATTCTGCACTGCTGAAGACTGCAAGCTGCATGTGAGCCAGCCACTCATGTACCAAAGTGCAGATACAATTCTGGCTGGGTATTAAAAAAAACCTGTACGCTGGCAGGACACACAAATTAATCTGTTCTCTCTGCACTGTTAATCTCTCTGTTAGAATTCTGTTTCCAGACTCAGGAAGCAATTCACAGGGAGACTTGGCACAACTGAAAAAGGTCCAGAGGACATCACTGAAAAGCAAATAAGCTTCTTCCTATGGCTAGTCTAGGTAAGACAAAGAATATATATGGCAAGGACTTCCTATGGCAAGATAGGACTTAAGACAGACAGACAGTTCTAAACATGAGAGTTGTATGAGCTGGAACAGATTACTTACAGAGTCTGGTAATCCCAATATTAGAGATCTCTACAGAAAACTTAGACTAACCTATCAGAAATGATGCAGCTAAGTTGAAGAAAAAAGATGGCTGGTGGAGGTCACCGCCAGCCATTAGCTTCATTAATTTTATGCAACCACAACTAATATGTAGGAACAATAATTCCAACATTAACTGGCAGAGAAAAGGCAAAGGAGTAACAGGACATTTAGAGGACACTTCTGCTAGAACAGCACAGGACAACTTTGATTGGGAATGAGATGTGTTGGTAAGATACCCAAGACTGGAAAATCAATCGCTATTGGACACAGCAGTATTTAAAACCAAATCACTGTAAGGTCAGAAAACAAAAAGATGAGAAAGTATAATCCTGTATCAATATGCACCAATGGAATCAGGCAGTATAAAATGAAAGCTTGAATAAAACTTGCCTATGGTACTGTTAAACCTAGGAGGATTACAGGTCACTCCTTGCAACCTCACTCCTCCTCACAGAAACTCCAGAGAAGATCAAAATGAACAGAATTAGAATGAGCTTTCATTGATGAGCCGTTAGGAACAAATAGATTACTGAAAGCTGTGTACATTTTATCAGCAGCAGCCAGGTTTGGCAGGGCTGTTATCGCTGGGTCTTAGTTTATAGAGGTATAGATGAAGGGGAGAGGCCATCTGGGCAGAGCTGCCAAGTGAATCATAACAGATCAGGAGCACAGGGCTTCCCTTCAGAAGGCTGAGCTGGGAACATCGTATTGGGAATTCTTTCTCTTACCAATTTCATCTGATCTCTTCTCTCTAAATCCCTTTTCTATTCCAGGCTTTGTTTCTCTGGGGCCACTTATAACACTCCTTTGTTGTGACTGAAGGAAGGAAACAAAAGAAGCAGGAAAGCATTTTGCTGTATTAAAAGCACAAAGATGGAATGTTTTGTTGACTGAATGTGCACTCTGCATTCTTAACTGTTCTGATCCAAAGCACAGTAAAGTCTTCAGTTGCCTTGGGTCACATTCACAGTACAAGTCAATATTTCATCAGTCTGGTATGGATTACAGAGGACTGAATTATCTCAGCATAAATTCTGGATTGCATTTTATATAGTCCATGGACCTGATATCTCCTTTCACTTTCCTACCTGCATTTTAGCAAAGGCTGCAGGTAGGTGTCATTCAGTAGGGTTTCAATAGACACGTTTCCAGGTCTCATACTGATAGGAAGGTTAGACTCTACAATACAAAGAACAGATTACAGCCATAAACTATGCCTTCTCTTCCACCCTCATCTCCACTCCCCAGTATGATACCTTATTTAACTTATAATTGCAGTACGATTTTTCTTTTGGGGTTGGGATTCTTATCAACTCCACCATTAAGCAAGTGGAATAAACTATATCAGGGCAAACTACAGGCAGGTAAAAATAACGTCTGCAATCTCTTTTCTAGAAATGAATTAGCTCTGGTGCTATAAAATCTCTAACAAGTTGGATTAAAAGACAGACTCCTCTTACATCTTTATTCCCAACAGAAATAGCACTGCTACTGCTGGGAGATTTATTCATGTCACAGCCAAAGCACTTCACATTCCCAAGAAGACCAAGTCCTTTGGCTTATACCTCTTGTGACATCCTCAATACATTACCCTTTCCATCCACAGACCAGGGTATATTAGAGATTAATACAGCTCAGCAACTCAAAACACACAGATTGTCAGTCTCAGTAATCAGCCTGAAGAATTTAGAGGACAGTTGTTATTTACTGAAAGTGATAAGAGACCCAGCAGAACACTTAACTCTAAATAAACAATGTGGAAACTTCACTACCCAGAAAGTCCTAAGTGGCAAATACACAGCTCAGATGTTCCTGAATATGGTTTGATTGCATCCATGCTGTGAGGCAGCAAAAGCAAAGGGAGGGAAAGCTTAAGTCAGAAGGCAGGGGGCCCTTCTCACATGGATCTGCTCTCGGTGTTTAGCACTGGTTTGTTAGTTCATTAAGAGTGTGTTAGAAATCAGTCTCTCCATGCTTCTCACCAGCTCCATCGTGCAACAGTGTGGCATTTATTACAATGCACTACTCAGTAATGGGGCCTTCTGGCATGTGAGCAGCAAGGGGTCATACAGAGCCTGAAGGGAGCTGGCAGGGGCTTTGTGCAGCACAGAAGTAACTGCAGAGACAGTTCTTTGCTTCTCTCATAAGTTTCCCTGTAGAGAAGTGTCCCATTAGAACAGTAAGAAGACGGCAACCAAACCCCATCTCCTTAGAAACATGCAATGATTTACCTATTCTACCCTACCACAATGAAGTGCTTTAGCACTTTACCTATCTTAAGCTTGTATTGGTTTCTGCTCACCCTAACGCTGGAAATAAACCCATTCTCCAACAAGCTGTTGCTGCTCACACAAGGACTTGTGATGGAGCTCTAAAAATAGCCAAGTGGCACAACAGAGAGAGCTCCTGCATTCACACCAACACCAGGATCCAGAGCCCAGGGAGCTGAAAGGGCTGATAATAGCCTCCATCGCTGGGCACTAAGTGGTTAGGCTTTGCCAGCTGCTGAATTCCTGCCAGCCATATGTCTGATATCCTATAATAACCAGCCAGATGTTGGGCTAAGGTAAAGCCTGACAGAGTTCAGAAGGAAAACGGTGTGCCTGCCTCTCATGATCAGCCCTTGCTGATCTTTGAACTCGGCTGTTATCTTGAAGGAAAGCCTCTTCTGAACTTCGGCATGAATCTAATTAATGAGTTAATTCCCTGCTAATCTATTCTCCTCTTTGTGTCCGTTTCATGATTAATTTAGTTCCAGTGAATTTCCTTTACTGACTGCAGAGTAGAAACACACTTCCTACCCTATTAATCTCCACTTCTGACCCATCAGTAGGGGACTAAACAAGGGTAAATGGCTCCATGCTTTTATTTTCTGAGCCAAGTGATTTCTAGCAACGTAAGGTGGAAGGAAGTAGGGAAATTCTGCAGGCACATCATGCCACTACTGTAAGAAAAGGTGGAATAAAGGCTGTCGATTAATTGAAAATTCTGCCCAGTTACATCAACCACACATCTAACAGAGAGGAAAGAACAGCAAGGCTACACACTGCATAGGAATGTCATTCGGATGTAAAGGATCAGATAAATAGCCAAGCCCAAACACCAAGAAGATAAAATCTGTTGAGGGAAACATAGCAGGGATCTGGGTTTTGTTATTCCTGAAGTTCCAAGGCTCCCTCATATATTTCCAAAGATATTTTACTGGTGTGGAAGAGAAGATCTTAACTGGAGAATGCACAGACTTCTCTGTCTACCTCTGCCTCCAGCACTCTTGGGAAATAGAAGGAAATTTGGCCTGTTTACCTGTCTGCTGAGGTAACAGTTACTCTTTCAGCATCTAAGTCTTAGAATGAAGTCCTCTTTGCTGAAAAACGAACATAATCTGCTGTTTAAACTAATAAAAGAACAACAAACCAAAATCAACCTGCATTACTGTTAGCAGCGTACAGACATGACAGAAAGCAGCAGTAAGGCTGACATTTTCTTAGTTAAGCTAAACGACTAATAACTACCTGGAATAACACGGGGAGTGAGCACAAGGCTGCAGCTTTATACCTCTGGATCCCATTCAGGGCCAGGCTGTTTATTTCCTTTAATGCTTTACATCTGTTAGCATTAAACCACACTATCAGCTCTGATGGATTTACATGTATCTTGCTGTTGCATGCATCTCTTGAGAGGCTGAGGGATGGGAAAGGTTACCTTCCCGCAATTGCGTTCCTACCCCCATAGCTCTCATGCAGCCTTCAGGGAAGCATTAAAAAAAGAAAAAGAAAAGTAAAGAGAAGCAAAACCCAAAGAGCTTCCTTCTCCCATGAATTAAACAAAATGTTCTGAGGCTGTATAACATCCATAGGAGAAGAAACGCTGCCGGTGATCAGCATCGCAAACCTTCCTTCTGATGGCACAACGTGTCAAGGACATTTTTAATGAGGGATCAAGGACACTGCTTCTTGAGAGTCATCTCGTTTAAGCTGTGCTAACTGTGGCTTTCTTAGCATGCAAACCCAGCACCTCACAAGAGAGGCAGGAAAGCACCACAAGGCAAAGAAGTATCCTGCTTGCAAGGCTGTTCCTGTCATACCTGCAGGGGAAATAATCTCAGATGTTGCAGAGAGCATCTTTCTATTGATCCTTCCCCAACAGCCGTTAACTTAGAGCCACTCAGTAAGGAGATGGAAATGCCAGAAATGAGGAAAAATACACCAAAATAAGCAGAGACCTGTAGTGAGCCTATCCATTATCCACTTTCTGATAAACCCCAGTCCATATGACAGAAACTACACTTCTGAGAAGCCTAAGGAATCAGTGGATGCTGCATTACAGAAGAGTCTTTCAGATATCTGACACTGCTGGGAATAAACTCCTGATGGACCACGGCCAAAAGAAGGACATGAGCTAGCAAAGAGAACAAAGATCAGAAGTTATGCAGGGATGCTGAGTACACTGCTCCCAGTTTCTCTCTATCTCCAGGTGCTGGGTCATGCATGACTAGATTTCCCAAGCAGTACCTGGTGTATGGCCAGCAGCAGCAGTATTAGAGGCTTAGCTTTCAGGCCTTGCTCTCCAGGGACTTCCTCCACTTGGAGCAGAGGCTTTGATCCTGAGTAGTACATTTGCACAAAAAGAACCTGGGTATGATTTTAAAGAGAGAGAGAGAGAAAAGTGAACACAAGCTTTGCTTCTGCATCTTATGTCTCCAATCTGCTCCTTGAAAATGGCAAAGACATCTCAGACATATTGTCAAAGGACCCAACTAATTTTTCAGCCTAATCCATTCTTTGTATCTCCATGAAAAAATAATATATATATATATGTATATACAGAAAATTCTTGAAATTAAGGCAGTTTTTCACTTCCATGAAAGCAGGGAGGGATCTTAGGTCCCAGCTTCTTATGGGGACCCTCTATCTTATTCACTGCTCCTGTGCTGCCCACAAGCTGCCAGCATGACATCCTCATCCACTCAACTCTCTCTTTTCCATTTCATCCTTTCTGGACTAATTAGGTGAGAACCGTCTTCAAGTCAGACATAATGCTGAAATCTAAAAGATCTAAATATAAAAAGTGACATCATTTCTTACGGGCATGCATTCCCACCTGAGAGACTCTGGTTTCCTTCACAACCCCTCTTTGTGGCCAGCAATCTTCCAAGATTATTACTTAAAGATAAAATGGTTTCTCCAACACATTCATCAAATCAGGTGATGATAAGGCTGATTAATCCAGGAACCTCCATCCTTCCTGAAAACAATAAACTGCAAGGCCTACAGACAACAGGATGGAAAATATTACAAAACTTATTTTAAGAAATGCTCTGCTTTCTCTATCGAAGCCATCCTGAATTCCTGTCTTCCTACATGTTAAAGGATAACACATAGAATCACAGAACAACCCAATTTGGAAGGGACCCATAGAGATTACTGAGTCCATACTGGACCACCCAAAAATCAGATTGTATGTCTGAGTAGATAAATAAGGACGGTTCCAGAGAAGGTGATTAAAGTCATTAGAGCAATAGGAAGGCTAAAAAATATGAGTGTCTTTCGTGACCAGATGCACAAGAGAGACAATCATTGTTTACAAAATAACTGGCAATTTGGGCACTCCCAATTATTCTCTCTTACAGCAGAGGACAAAAATGCATTTGCAAAGGTGAAAGCGCAGCTGAAGAGAGGAAACATTTTCTGAGCAACACACAGCTGATCTATGAAACTCAACTGATCGACTCAAAAAGCATTAACCACTCGTACAGAAAATAAGAACATTGGAACATTTCATTAGAAAGGATTATTGTTATTATAATTACTTGGAAAGGCTATAATTTCTCACATTTCCAAGTATAAATAAATAACTGTCTGAAGATAGAAAGGCATTCCCCCATATGGTGGGAATAGTTTGTAATTGTCCACGATGGCAATTTCTTGCATCTCTCTGAAATCTCTAATGCTGGGCACTGTCAGGAAGGACTCCTGACTGGCTGAACATCGTACAATGGATCCTGTCTCATGATTCACATCTTCACAGATGAAAATACAGGTTGTGTGTTACAATGAAAAATAAGTATTAATGCGATGGAAAGCCTGACAAGACAAATCCAGGTAGCAATACCCAAATTCTTGGCTGCCCCCTGCAGTTCAAAGGAGATCAAACACTGTTTTGTTGTTTGATACTGGGAGTTTGCTTGCTATTTGAATACCTTGGACTTTTATCTTTTAATGAGATGCTGATGCTTTATGGAAGATACTGTAGAATGGCATCTTCAGAAACAATTCTGAAGTACACAGTGTAATGTAAAAACTTGTTGAGCAGCCCAGACAGAACAAACAGATTACACAGGAATAGACAGAATAGACAGGAATAGATGCTTTCTATTCCTCCCTTTATTCCTTATTTCTAATGATACTGCCCTGATAGCTCTTCTTGAATTTAGTTTCTTCCATTGCTTACTCTCCCTCCAAGCTCCAATTCCTCTAACTCTTTTTTGAAAGAGGGATTTAAGGTAGTAACTAATTGTTAATGCTTAATAGGAAGCCATTATAGTTTAACAGGTAATAAGATACCATAAATAACACTGCTGGTAATGCACTTTTAAATGGTTAAGGATGTACTTGAAAGCGTAACCACACAAAGCCTGCTTCTGTTACTTTAAAAATGAAACTCATCCTTCCAGAAATTAGCTTCACATCCATCCGAAAAACACAAGTTTTACCAAGAAGAAATGGATGCAGGATTGAGAGACATATTCAGCAAGGGACTCCGACTGCATCGGGGGAGAAACATGGAAAGAACACGCTCTAATAGCTGGAAACAGCTGTTTTTTCTTCTATCCTCTTACAGTGTACAGACCCTGCTTCTCCTTCCTGCTCTGGTGGTGGCCAGTGCTTGGCATGTTGTCTTTGCTCAGCCTGAACTACTGTTATCTACAGACTGGCCGTGGCCAAAATGGCACAGGTCTTCATCTTGTGAGTGAACTCCCCCAGTATTCATGGGAATTGGATTTGAGATTTTAGGCTTTATTTTTGTGTGTGTGTGTTCTTCAGATGTTAAGTATTCACAGAACCATACTCAGGTTGAAAGGGACCTCAAGGATCATCAAGTTCCAACCCTCTGTGAAGATCCGTATGAAGTATTAACATCACATGATCTTATCATCACATCTTTGCAGGCCCAGCTCCAGCCAAATTCTCACAAATTCTTCCTGCTAATATCTCATTTAGCTTATACATCTTAATAAACCCCCACTGTTTCTGAGACGATATAATGAATCGCCACAGGCTACAGCAGCTGGCTTACATGTTTATGCCTCTATGCATATATGTCCATGTACATGTGTGTGCTGGGTCTAAAAACACCAACCTGCACGTATTTACCTCAGTCTCACACAATACTCCTGCCATGTCTGTCTCTCTAATATCTCATATGGCAGCAAGCAGCAGGGGCTGCGCATGAGTCACAGCCACAATACACTGCACAGCCAGAGCCTCTGACAGAATATACAATAGAGCTGAGATGTCAGTGGAGGTGGCTTTGGAGTACTTTAAAAATGCTGTTCAAGTGCCAACTTTCACCTCCAAATACGACACTTTGTTCGCCCACCCACTTTCGTTCCAAGTTAAATGTTCCTTTTACTGCAACTCGACAGCTTTAATTATGAATTTATCTGTCTTTTTCTATCCCTATAACTGTTCAGTCTCTCATTTGTCTTGCTAAGATTTTTGATATGCTCCTAGATAGCAGCTGTATACTGTCACCACAGTACAAGTGGCCTGGTCAGACTCTCATTTGCAGGCTGGGCATCAGACCAAAACCTGCAATAAGCTGTTTGCCTCGAAAGCACAAATCTCATGTGTTCCCTCTGCAGAGAAAGAACAGAGAGATGGGGACACAGTGTGCTGATGAGCATCACTGTATCAGAACCACAATGCTTTCCTTTGCTCTTATTGCCTGAGAAACTTAAATACATATAAAATTCTGACCTGAGGAAAACGTGGATCCCACTGATGGTTTCACTGAGGATGCAGCTCCTTCTATCATATTTTGCCCACGACAGAAGACATCCATTTTAAACACTAATGTTTTAAACAGTAGCAGCACACGTAACCCTGCCGCCATCAATGCTGTGCAGGACTGATGTGTGGTAAAGCCTTCACCACCTAGCTCTGCAATAATGTTATATGGAGTGTCCTAACACTGCCTCTTAAACACCTGATCCATGGTCAACCCAAAATTGTCGCATCTGGCTGCATTCAAAATGACTGTAAGTCTAAACATATCAATCCTCTCATTATCCTTTGTGACTTCTAGGAAAGACTCTATCCCGTTCCAGTGTCAGCACTATCCTGGTCTATAAAGATCACCTCAGACGGAAGTGCATATCCCTCATAATCCAGTCTTTTGGGAGATATTTCATAACTTCATAAATTAATGTTGATTGCTTTAGAAGTAAATTTTTATCCCAGCATGTGAAGGGACCCAATGACTTCCACATTTCAAGTACGATTTTAAGGGAAAAGGACTGTACCACAGAAATACAGATGCTCCTAATCAATACGAAAATGTCTAATACCAGGCAGTAGCAATGTGCCTCACAGAAAGGGCAATGCAGAGCCCATTTGTTCTGCTGGATATATACAAGTTCATTATCGGTACTCCAGTCAGATCTGTACGTGTACAGTAATTTGAATAACCTTCGATATGATAGCATGCAGTCCTTCTGTGATTCCTTTTTCTGCCATTTGCTCTTTTCATCTCATCCCTTCCTACTGCTGTTTAAATTGCTATTATTAGCTATTAAATGATAAATGAATTACCTCTGAAGTAAGCATGAATAATTGTTCCCAGCCTGAGATAGGCTTGGACTGGTATTTGGTAACAGTCAACAAGATCTGTGTGGCTCCCAAGGTTATTTCATAATAATAATAAAAATCAATAGGAAGAAAACAGGGACAGCTCCAGAAAGTGTTAATGAAAAGTTGCTGAATTACAGTGGCTCACCTGTGCACAGCTACATAAAAGCCTTCTGAATACCAAATACATTAATTATAGACTGCATTGCTCGGCTGAACCTCCACAGAATTCATTGGGCTTGTATTCTCACACTAACAAAGGAGAGACGCTGAAGAGTGCTGGATGAGAAGGATGAAGGGAGGGAGGGATGGAAGAAAGTTCATGTTCTTATTTACAAAACACAATTATCAATATATATGTACTGAGAGTAAAATCTGAATCCAGTAATAGATCTAAATCCAAAGTTGGAGGTGTTTCCTCTCATGAGCAGGCACATCAAGGTTTTACGTCAGACCCTGGACAGAAAGAAGATACTCCCCTTTTGCAGCATCTGTATGAAAGAGCACTGTAGAGTATATATGTATTTAAGCAATACCTCCTGGTAGTCATAAACTGATTCTGACTCCTTACAGTAATGTGAGTCTACCCCAGAACTCTGCAGCTGCTCTCATAGCTGACACACTCCTTTACTGTTAAAAGTTAGGCGGTGCCCTTGAAGAGTTATATGAAATACATTAGCAGCTCCTTTTGCTCCATGTTCTACACCACTAACATGACACAGTATGGCAAACACGAAACTTGGATTTACCTAATAAGCTATCACCATCACCATGCCCTTTTTGCTCAGGCATCCAAACACAGGAATATCACATTCATAGATGTTCACAAAGCAGTAGAAACTTCAAATTCCTCTAACAGCTACATAACCTGTGACCAAGCTAAAAAATGGAATCAATAAATAACCTCTCCTTCTGAAAGCTGCCCCAAGATATTTAATGTCTACAGATGATCAAGGTTAAAAATGTTCCAAATCTTTACTTAAAGAAAAATGAACGTTCAATCAAACAGAAATCTGAATCAAAACTACCAGATGATTCCTGCTGATGTTTTCCAGGGAATTAGATTCACAAAATGATGAAAGAGCCCTTTCATCTCCATGTATGTGTCAGAGGACTCCCCAGAGTCCAACCGTACAGACTGCCCCAGTGGATCAGGTACTCAGCCTGTTGGAACCATGAGGAGATGGGGCATTTGGGAGGGTGAAGCACTGTCTTGCACTCAAACACTTCAGCCAAAATTAGTTCCAGTTCATATAATTTAAACGAACAAACAAAAAACTGTAACAACAAATGAAACCCACATTCACCTGTAAGCAGAGGAAGACACAAACCAGGAAGCAAGGGAGCCATTTGCCATCACTGCACAGAACTATCATGTCGTAATTCTGCTGTTTAAATATGTGTTAAAGATGCATGAATTGAAACCAACACGCCTCGTTCCTTCTTTGTTCTTTTGCTCTTTGAACTTCCCACCTTTGGGTCTGCTTCACTCTATTTTGATCTGAATGGCATTTTGGCCACATAGCTTAAAAGATGAGCAGAATTGCTTGCACAGCCATAATCAGGCGAGGATGCATTACAGAGAAGAGATGGGAAATCCAACAGTTCAATACTATCTAGGATTGTGATGGTGCATCAATGAAGTATAGGAGAAGAGCAAGCACAGTTCCAAATGATCTACAAATCCTTCTTGTATATTATTGGATTTGCCATCCACTCACTGACCATTTTAACTGCTCACTGTATGGAAGATGAATAGATTGCACCTGGACAAAGGGCCATGGTAGTGATTAAACATTCTGCTTCTGATTAATATCACAGTAAGGTATATTTACCATCTGGGGAGGAGAGAAATTTATCTCTGTTCAAGAAACATAAGAAATGATAAAGAAACACAAGAGATGAATAATATCTGAGTCAGCAGAAAACACTTAATGACTTTGCAAGGGTCTGCCTCAGTATGTAAGAAACACCTCCCAAACAAAGGGCTAGAACTGCTGCAGTGTTTGCAAAACACTCAAAGGCACAAATGCAAAAAGAGAATGAACAGAAGTGCCATCCGTTCAAAACATGAGGAAAAAGGGGAAAACACCCTTAACAAGGTAATGCTTTCTGAAACCTGCTCGTAGTGAGCAGTCACTTCTCATCCTCTTTGTGGTCATGAAAAATGTGAAGTTACCTGGGCAGCACTGACTTAAAACCCAATTGTTTCATAGCAAATGAGGCATGAAACTTATTATCAAAAAACATGATGTCTGAAGTACATGCTGTCATTTTGTTTTCCCAGAAGACAGCTTCCGAATGCCTGAACTGACTGCAAGACATGGCTGGAAATACAAGAATTAGTGGCTCTTCTTGAGCAAAAGCAGAGTTGTGAAGCCAACATCTACAGCACTGTATGTTTGTGAGATAAGAGAGTAAAATGCCTCTACAATCAACTGATACATTACCTTGTTTTTCAGAAGATGGCTGCAAAATGCAGTTAACCCTCCACATATTTGACATTTGACTTGGCAGAATGGTCCTTAAAACTGGCCTGCTGGTAGAGGAATAGCCTTTTGATGCAGAAAAACACCTATAAAAAGTTTCTGAAAAGAAAAACCCACAAACTACTAAGTTCTTTAGTAGGTCTTGTGCAATATGAGGGTGACGGCACCTAAACAAGTGTGAGAGTTAAGGAGAAATGCCCCAGGGGCACAGGATGCTAACTAAAAGCTGGCTGATACCTTGAACAATTTAACCACTAGACAGGCAGTTATGAGAATTGTATTAGGATGATCAAGAGTTTGTTCCATCCCCAGATGCATCTATGCTTCTGAAGTTTGCAGGATGTTCTCTGGATGATATTCTTTTTGGAAACATTTAAAGAATCACTTGTTTTTGTCTTCAACTAATAATCATGGGAAGCAATATATTAGGTACCAACAACCTTTGGAGTACTGGTTCCAGGACTCTGCTAGCACATCATTTACATACCATTTAAACAGAGCTAAAACAAAAGTCCCCTTACTAGACTTTCCCCAGTTTTAGAAAGGTACAGCATTGAGTAGAGCATTGAGTAGGAAGTAAATAGGAGGTTTTTGTGGAGAGAGAATATCTGAGTAAGGAACTTGCAGTGTACTGTAGAGATTTCAGAGTTAAACTATTTCCACACAGTCAAGCACTTTCAGGTAATCCAGAATCCTATGATCTCACTGCATCTCATGGCAATAATCTCAGTAGTTACCTGTTGGTCTTTAAGACAGCTGCCCTTAGAGAACCAGAGATGAAGAGTTGTTATGTGAATTTCATGTTCTCCAAGGATTTCCAGGTTCTGGGGGAAATACTCTACTGTTCTATTAGTAATGTAGCCCCAGAGACAAAAATTCAACTCCCTTTTTGCTTATTTTCAGATATAGCTACTTTGTTACCCTGCCTCTGCTGGGAACTTACTACACAGTTAATGCTCCTGAATGACTTCATATACTGTATGTGCTAGACTGAGGTCAAGAAGGAATTCTTGCCTGTGTTCCAAAATACATTTTGTTAGGACCACTAAAGGTTTAGCACACCTTTCTTCGGCTCACTGGAGACTGTACACTGAACACTATGAAATCAGGTGGGAGAAATCCCCCATTCACACAAGATGCCTCCATTAGACCAGTCATTTCCCCAGTAGCTATTACCTTGCTTCGATCTACCGCTCACTGACTCTGACAGAGCAAATAGTTTATTCTAGAGAAGTAGCCAGTGTCCAGCCTGCTCCTTCATCCTCCTCACAGCAGTAGCGGAAAAGTAAGGCTGCAAAATGCCCTGAGCAGAGAGAGCTCTAAGAGGAAAATTAAAAGACACATCCAGTTATAAACGTTGACAGGTGAAAATGTTCGCTGTTGGAGGGAGATGCTGAGATGCCAAGTCAATGCCACGCACACCAGACACCATGACAAAAAAAAAGACACAAACGCAGAACATGAACCGTAGGAGTTTCGTAACATAAAAGACCTCTGGCTTGTGATCTATGTACCTTTGCCATGAGACATATCACCTGGAAGTCAGATCTGTCCAGTACTGGATTAACTTCTCTTTCCATGGCTTGACCTGTCACCCGGAGTACTATAGAGACGTGCACTCAGAAATGCACATTTAGAAAATTAGATAGATGTATTGAACATAAGCACTGTGCAATTAATCTCACTGATCACAGCTGGAGTGGTCAGAGCAATTTCAGCATGTTTTCTGCAAAATAGAACCTTATCAACTAAATAAAGATCGTATTTTCATCAAGGTCGAGTGACAGTCATCGTTTTCTTCTGACACTGTTAATCCTGCTCTGATAGGAAACATCCATATGTGTATCTTTCTCTAGGTGAGAAAGTCAGTCAAGACAGTCTTCTGCAACACGCTCTACCAAAAACAAACTTAAGCTGCAGTCAGACCCATCGGCTCCCACTTAAACACCCACTATTCATTACACAGTACAGAGGTCTGGAAAAGGGATTGCCTGCAAGGTGTTTAAACCACCTCTGCTCACAGTGTAAAGCACACAAGAAAGACATCCCACAGTGTAACCATTTAGGTCGCTCCTGTGTAGCACCTGCAGGCCCCGAGTTCAACTCTGCTTTGGCAAAGGTACAAAAATAATTTGGGTTATTTCCATCCTCACAAGAGGAAAGCATAGAAAGTGTTCAAGTGTTTTTTGTGGTAACTACAGAAGACAACAGCACTGGTTCTAAGCTATAAACACTTCCTGCTCCTTAAACCATGAAAGACAGCTCTAGTCTTGGCAAAAGTAGACTATAATTACCATTGATGTAGTGACACACCACCAGTAAGCAGAAAGACTCTGCTGAGCTCCCTGTGCTACCTAAATGGAGAAAGACTGGATTTCATCTTTACAGAGTAAGATTAGACCGAGTGGAACCCCACACTGCAACCTCCAGTTCTGATGGATAATCAGTTTTTTATTTCATAGTCTATGCATTATTTTATTTCAAAGTCTGAGCTGGGGGAGAGGCCTGGATACAGCTGCTCTCCTGCCCATAGCAGTGTGCTCTCTTTATTCTGCATTCTTCCTTTGGTTGCTTTAGGCCTCTTATTCCCTCTAAAATCAAATTATGCAGTTCTCTTGGCGAGACTCAAAGAAACCCAGAAGCAAAATATTAATTTTCTGAATCAGAATCAATAAGCTGCACAATCCTTTTCAATGAATTATTTATCATAAAATAGAATACACTTACAAGCCAAGCCCCTTGGTCCCCACATCTCCCTTTTCCTGATCTTTTGCAAAAAGCTCCTGTAATATGGCAAATCTTTAGACAGGAGCAAACAATGTAATGTTTACTTGTACTACAAATGCCAACTAATTGCACCTAACCCATCAGAACTCCATAAATCTGCAATTCCACCCACTGGAGTGAAAATGAACAAGTAACCATCACACTGCCTTCAGCAGTGACATCCCATCCCCAGATGACACAGAACCTTGAAGGGACAGAGCGCTTTGCTTTTGACCACCACAAACAGATATGGAATGGCATGGGAGCTGTACAAGGTAAGGGATTTTTCTTTAATTCTTAACTTCTTTAAAAGTATTTGTCATTAGAGAGCTGCTATATTGGTAAAGGTTCATCGCCCACACAACATCAGGAAAAATGAAATGAATGCTCATGTCATGGTTTAATAATTTTGTAATTTTTGATATCAGTATTCCACATCATAACATCATATAAAGCATGAATAATTTTACTGAATCTGCAACTTACAGAAGAAGACTACATCTCCCAGGGAACAACACGATAGGTCACGGGACCTGGACTCTATATTAACTCTGTCGCAGAACAGACTGATCTCTTTCGAGTTCTGGCGTTCAGGGGAGTGTGTGGGAGCCTTCACCGTCTCGCCTAAATTTCACAGTAGGCCTCTCGGTTACGGGACTCATTCTCTCTCTTATTTTGTCTGATTCGTTAGCTCAATTTTCAATTATATTATATTATATTTTATTATCCTGTATTTCGATATAGTATTTAGTAAATAAGTGTGCCTCCTTAGATCGTTGCCGCTGTTTTCTTTTCCTAATTAACTTTTTTCCTTTCGGCCCAGGGCCCCTCCGGGGCCCACGGCCCCTGTCACGGACGCACGTGGATTTTTAGTTCAAACCGTGACAGATTTTGGTGGAGAATGCGGGCAAATTGAGTTGCTGTTTTTCTGTGTTTTCTTCTGTTGCTCTTTTAGCTTTTAACAGAGCTACAAGTTGTTTTTCTTTGTTAAGGAGCTATCTTAGGTTTGCGATTCTGCGCCTGCGAGCTTGACCTTGAAAGTCCAGGCGGACTGCCAATACTCCGGTATATTTTATAAACACTGCTGAGTTTTGTTTTCTTTTAGTTTTTTTTCTCTCTATTGAAGAAAAAAGAAAAAAAAAAAGAAAAAAATGTTCCCTCTAGTAAGTTTGTTCTACCAGGGACTGCATTTCATTAGTTCCTCTTTTGTGATGCTCCAAACATATTGGAGCATGTTTAAGCTAGCCACTTTTTCCTATGGAATTGTAAACATGTATAATGATTTGAAAGCATGGTTATCAACGCTTACTTGGTATCTGCATGCAGCTCCAGAGGGAGCAACTAATGCAACTAATGCAACTAATGCAACTAATAGTACGGAAATGGTGGTTTTTGAGCGTGCTCTTCCTTTTTTCTTTGCATCCTTTAAGCAGTCTTCGACTGACCAGTTGTCCCAGTGGACCACACTGTCAATCTTATTAATCTCCCTGAATTTACTGTTGGTTATTGTAGTGATCTCACTCAGTATCTGGATTTATAACCTCAGGAGGAAGTCTTCCCTAGAATTAGAGAATACTGAGTGGCAGGGAGTGTGGAGAGACTTTGGAGAGACTTTTAGAAGACAGACATCTTTAGTGTCATGGAGCTTTACTCCTGAACACTTAAAGAATCCCAAGAGTTTGACCGCATATTTAAGACAGGAATGTTGTGGCTCAGGCAGATCTCAGGAGGCACAAATGACTTGGGGCCTAGCTAATGCTTATCGGGCCTTATTTAATACCATTTCTGAGAGGGAAGTTTTTGATGCTGAGAGAGGGAGTCTCAGGGCTGAGAATGAGAGTCTCCTTGATGAGAGAAATAACCTCCTACAACAACGAGACTCATTCTGGTATGAGAAAGAGAGTCTCAGAGCTGAGAGAGAAGACCTCCTACATCAACGAGACACATATTGGTATGAGAAAGAATCCCTGCAATCCAAACTCAACACTCTTCAGTCCGAGCACAACGCTCTCCAGTCCGGGCACGGCACCCTCCAGTCCGAGCACAACGCTCTCCGGTCCGAGCACGACACTCTCCAGTCCGAGCACGACGCTCTCCAGTCCGAGCACAACGCTCTCCAGTCCGAGCACAACGCTCTCCGGTCCGAGCACAACGCTCTCCGGTCCAAGCACGACACTCTCCAGTCCGAGCACAACGCTCTCCAGTCCGAGCACAACGCTCTCCAGTCCGAGCACAACGCTCTCCGGTCCAAGCACAACGCTCTCCAGTCCGAGCACAACGCTCTCCAGTCCGAGCACAACGCTCTCCGGTCCGAGCACAATGCTCTCCAGTCCGAGCACAACGCTCTCCAGTCCGAGCACAACGCTCTCCAGTCCGAGCACAACGCTCTCCGGTCCAAGCACAATGCTCTCCAGTCCGAGCACGGCACTCTCCAGTCCGAGCACAACGCCCTCCAGACTGAGAATAGCTGCCCCCAGTCTGAGCGCGACATTCTCCCGTCGGAGCGTGACACCCTCCAGACTGATTACAACACCCTCCAGTCTGAGCACAACATCCTTCAGTCCGAATGTAACACCCTCCGATCTGAGCGAGATGTCCTCCGGTCCATGTACAGCGACCTCAAGGTTCAGTTCGATGCTATCAAGATCGATCGTAACAACCTCCAGACCATGTACGATGCCGTCCAATCTGAGCGCAACACTCTCCAGTTCAAACACGACGCGCTCGAGTCCGGGTTCGACACAATTCAGTCCAAGTACAACGCCCTCAGGGCTGAGTTCGACACCCTGGAGTTCGAGCGCGATCTCCTCCGATCCAAGCTATGCACCCTCCAGTCCAAGAGGAACATCCCCAAGTCTGAACCGTATGTACCACACCTTGACCAACTACCAGGGGCACCAGATACAATGTTGGTTGCCCCTGTAAGAGGGCGAAAAGTAAAACAATTTTCAACTCAGTTAGAGAAAATGCAGAAGGAGTTAGAAGAGCGGAGGGAGTTAGGAGAGCAGGACTCAGGAGAGCAGGGGGACTCAGGAGAGCAGGGGGACTCAGGAGAGCAGGGGGAGTCAGAAGACCAGAAGAAGTTGGAGGAGCAGAGGATGTTAGAGGGGTATAAGAAGATGATAGAGGAGCAGAAGAAGTATGAGGAGCAGAGGAAGTTAGGAGAGAGGAAAAAGAAGGAGGGTTACCTAGAGGAAATAATACAAGAGTCAGAGTCAGATGAAGAGGAGCCAAAAGTTAGATTTTCTTTACGAGAATTTCTCGAGTCCAAACTTATAGATGGGGCAGCCTCATCAACACAGTTACCACCATCAACACCTGGGACTCTTGATAGAGCAAAAGGTGAGCAAAGTATTACGACCATTATTGATAGATCTTTAAAACTGAGTGAAATTCGGGATCTAAGAAAGGATTACACACGTCAACCAAAAGAACATATGGTCACTTGGTTACTTCGATGCTGGGACAATGGTGCCAGCAGTGTGTGGCTTGATGGCAATGAAGCTCGCCAACTGGGTAGCATTTCCAGAGATGCACGTGTGGACAGAGGTATTGGCACATGCCAAGATCAGTCCTACACCCTCTGGAAGCGGATGTTGATAGCGGTAAGAGATAGATTCCCCTTTAAACGGGACTTGGAGCCTGAGAAAAGGAAATGGACTGATATAGAGAAAGGCATCCAAACTTTGAGAGAAAATGCTCTGGTGGAAATGCTATACAGCTCCCACTTCAACCGCAATGACCCAAACCAATTACATGATCCTGAGATAGTCCGTGTACCACGACAAATGTGGCGTGACTTTACAAGGGCTGCTCCAGAAAAGCATGCCAGTGCACTTGCATTAGTATATGGCCAAGGGGAAAGGAAACCCCTTGTTAATGAACTAATTGCTAAACTTCAGGAGCTTGAATTATTTATAAGCACTACAGAAGTTAATCGTTATACTTCAGCCATTGTCAAAATAGCTGAAAGGTTAAACAGAATGGAGGGAACACAAAATGAAATTATTGACATGTTGACTAACATGCCTGATGTAGATGGATCCATGGTGGTACCAGATGATGGGGACCAGGATTCCCACGATCGCCTATTGAAAAAGCTAAACAACATGAGTTCCTCTCGACCTGTATCATCAAAAATCTCAACCATAAAAAAGAGAGGTCCTCATATTCAAGCAAATGACAACAATAAGACACCCCGTATTCAAGCAAATGACAACGATAAGACCATACGTTTTGCTTTGTTGTATTTCTTGAGTAATCATGGGGAGGATATAAAGAGGTGGTATAATTCATCCACTTCTGCACTTCAGGCACGAGTGAAAGAATTACAGTACAAAACAACCACCAAGGCGAACTCTTCCAAAAGGGGGAAAGTTCCAGTTGCTGCAAGCCACCGAGGTAAACAATAGAGGGGCCCTGCCCCCAGCCAGGGGGGGGAAAGGGACAACAGAGTATACTGGACTGTGTGGATTAAGTGGCCTGGCACATCTCAACCACAGAAATATAAAGCCTTGGTGGACACTGGTGCACAGTGCACCCTAATGCCCTCAAGTCACCAAGGGACACAACCAATATATATCCATGGAGTGACTGGGGGTTCTCAAGAATTGACTATGTTGGAGGCCGAAATAAGCCTCACTGGTAAAAACTGGCAAAAACACCCTATTGTGACTGGTCCAGAGGCTCCATGTATACTGGGAATCGATTACCTTAGGATGGGACATTTTAAGGATCCCAAGGGGTATCGATGGGCCTTTGGGATAGCTGCTGTTAACACAAACGGTGTTAAGCAGCTGTCAACTTTACCTGGTCTGTCAGATGATCCTTCTGCTGTGGGGTTGCTCCAGGTAAAAGACCAAGTGGTACCAATTGCCACCAAAGTGGTTCACAGACGGCAGTACCGCACCAATAGGGACTCATTGCTTCCCATTCACAAGCTAATTCGCCAATTAGAAAATCAGGGAGTGATTAGCAAAACTCACTCGCCTTTTAACAGCCCCATATGGCCAGTGCGTAAAACCAGTGGGGAATGGAGGCTGACGGTAGATTACCGTGGCCTGAATGAAGTCACACCTCCATTAAGTGCTGCTGTACCAGACATGCTAGAACTCCAGTATGAACTGGAGTCAAAAGAAGCTAGGTGGTATGCTACCATTGACATTGCTAATGCCTTCTTTTCCATTCCATTGGCTGCAAAATGTAGGCCACAGTTTGCTTTTACCTGGAGAGGTATTCAGTATACCTGGAACCGTTTACCTCAGGGGTGGAAGCACAGCCCAACAATTTGCCATGGATTGATCCAAGCTGTTTTGGAACAGGGTAATGCTCCTGAGCACTTGCAGTATATTGATGATATTGTAGTGTGGGGCCATACAGCAGCAGAGGTTTTCCAGAAAGGAAAACAGATAATCCAAATTCTTTTGAAAGCTGGTTTTGCCATTAAGAGCAGCAAGGTGAAGGGGCCTGCCCAGGAAATTCAGTTCTTAGGTATAAAATGGCAAGATGGACGTCGTCACATCCCAGCAGATGTGATTGACAAAATCACTGCTATGTCTCCGCCCACCAACAAAACAGAGACCCAATCTTTTCTGGGAGTAGTGGGCTTTTGGAGAATGCATGTCCCAAACTACAGCCACATAGTGAGCCCCCTCTATCAGGTAACACGGAAGAAGAATAATTTCTCATGGGGTCCTGAGCAGCAGCAGGCTTTTGAGCAGGTAAAACAAGAGATAGCCCGTGCCGTGGCCTTGGGGCCAGTACGGACGGGACAGGATGTGAAAAACATCCTCTACACTGCTGCTGGAGAGAAAGATCCCACCTGGAGTTTGTGGCAAAGAGCCTCAGGAGAGACCCGAGGCCGACCCCTAGGATTCTGGAGTCGAGCATATAAAGGGTCTGAGGAGCGCTACACTCCGACTGAGAAGGAGATCTTAGCCGTGTATGAGGGGGTTCGGGCTGCTTCTGAAGTAGTTGGGACAGAGGTTCAGCTTCTTCTAGCACCTCGCTTGCCAGTAATAAACTGGATGTTTAAAGGACAGGTTCCCTCCACCCATCATGCTACTGATGCCACTTGGAGTAAGTGGATTTCATTAATTACTCAACGAGCTCGAATGGGAAAACTCAGCCGTCCTGGAATTCTAGAAGTGATCATGGACTGGCCTGAGAGTAAAAAAATTGAAAAACCACCTACAGAAGAGGTATCACGTGCTAAAGAGGCACCACCATACAATGAGCTACCAGAAAATGAAAAGAAATTTGCCCTATTCACAGACGGATCATGTCGTATTGTAGGGAAGCATCGCAGATGGAAAGCTGCTGTATGGAGCCCCACACGACAAGTTGCAGAGGCCACTGAAGGTAAAGGAGAATCAAGTCAATTCGCAGAGGTAAAGGCTGTTCAGCTGGCTTTAGATGTGGCTGAACGGGAGAGGTGGCCAATGCTTCATCTTTATACTGATTCATGGATGGTAGCAAATGCCTTATGGGGGTGGTTGCAACAGTGGGAGAATGATAATTGGCAACGAAAGGGTAAACCTGTTTGGGCTGCTGAACTGTGGAAAGACATTGCTGCCCGAATAAGGAACATTGTTGTAAAGGTGCGCCATGTAGATGCTCATGTGCCTAAAAGTAAGGCTACTGAAGAACATAAAAATAACCATCAGGTTGATCGAGCTGCCAAAATTGAGGTGGCTCAAATAGACTTGGATTGGCAGAACAAGGGTGAATTATTCCTAGCTCGGTGGGCCCACGAAACTTCAGGTCATCAAGGAAGGGATGCGACATACAAGTGGGCCAGAGACCGAGGGGTGGACTTAACTATGGACGCTATTGCTCAAGTTATTCATGACTGTGAAACATGCGCCATAATTAAACAAGCCAAGAGGATGAAACCTTTTTGGGGGGAAGGGCGATGGCAAAAGTATAAATATGGAGAGGCATGGCAGGTTGATTATATCACCTTGCCACGATCTCGCAATGGTAAGTGTTATGTACTCACCATGGTGGAAGCAACCACTGGGTGGCTTGAAACATACGCAGTACCCCATGCTACCGCCCGAAGCACCATATTAGGGTTGGAAAAGCAAATCCTGTGGCGGCATGGCACTCCAGAAAGAATTGAATCAGATAATGGGACTCATTTCAAAAATTCTCTTGTGACCACTTGGGCCAAAAATCATGGCATTGAGTGGATTTACCATATTCCCTATCATGCACCAGCTTCTGGTAAGATTGAACGATTCAATGGGTTGTTGAAAACTATGTTGAAAGCAATGGGTGGTGGAACGTACAAAAACTGGGAGAACCATTTAGCAGAAGCCACCTGGTTGGTCAACACTCGAGGATCTAGTAATCGTAATGGTCCTAACCAATCCAGCTCCCTACGTACCGTGGAGGGAGATAAGGTTCCTGTAGTACACATAAAGAGCGTGTTGGGAAAGACGGTTTGGGTCCTTCCAGCGTCTGGAAAGGGCAAACCTCTCCGGGGTACTGTCTTTGCTCAGGGACCTGGGTGCACGTGGTGGGTGATGGACAAAAATGGGAATGTCCAATGTGTACCACAAGGGAATTTGATGTTGGGGGAGTGCAGCCAATGATTTTTCCTGTAGATATATAGGTAGAGTCTCAGAAAATATTTCAATTAGGTACAGAATAGTTCAATTAGGTATAGGACTTAAGATAGAGTGGATTAATGTTAAGGAAACACTTTTCTCTATATACCTTAATTAGGCATTCTGTAAGCAAGTTTTCCATCTGGACTCTATATCGTGCACTGGCCATGCATGTGTAGAGCACACATGGAAAGAAGTATAAGTCAAAAGGGAATCTGCTGTGGTGGCTGGGAAAGGATGAGTGCACCTTGATGTGGGGGACGCCCTACTAGCGCTGCCTTTCCCCTCTACCGCTGACGTGTTTTCCTTTTTCTGGCAGTTTTGCCATTTTCTCAAAATTAATAAATAGTAGGTTAGGTTATAGAGTTTTGTTCTCAACTTAGGGATTTGTATGGAATAAATATAAATTGTTGAGGAAAATAAGGTTGCTGATTATTCACAATTATACATATGAGTGTGTATGTATGTATAATCATAATGTAATGATGTAGAATAAGGGGTGGAATGTCATGGTTTAATAATTTTGTAATTTTTGATATCAGTATTCCACATCATAACATCATATAAAGCATGAATAATTTTACTGAATCTGCAACTTACAGAAGAAGACTACATCTCCCAGGGAACAACACGATAGGTCACGGGACCTGGACTCTATATTAACTCTGTCGCAGAACAGACTGATCTCTTTCGAGTTCTGGCGTTCAGGGGAGTGTGTGGGAGCCTTCACCGTCTCGCCTAAATTTCACAGTAGGCCTCTCGGTTACGGGACTCATTCTCTCTCTTATTTTGTCTGATTCGTTAGCTCAATTTTCAATTATATTATATTATATTTTATTATCCTGTATTTCGATATAGTATTTAGTAAATAAGTGTGCCTCCTTAGATCGTTGCCGCTGTTTTCTTTTCCTAATTAACTTTTTTCCTTTCGGCCCAGGGCCCCTCCGGGGCCCACGGCCCCTGTCACGGACGCACGTGGATTTTTAGTTCAAACCGTGACAGCTCACTAACATGAAACCAACCAAAGAAAAAGGTAATGGAAAACCACACAAATGAGAGAAAGTGCTCATGGAGTTGGTATGACCAACTTATTTTCAGTGTCTGGGACAAGTCAGAGTTCAATATTTTCCTTCCCTGAAGTTACTTTCATGCAAAAACTCCTCCAGCTCTAATTCAGAATTGGAAAATCTGATTTATATCTCAAATTCATCCACCTGGCCAGGCTTCAGTAGCTCTCTCTAATGAGACACCAACGATTTCTCGGATGGCTGTCCCCAGTACTGAAACCATTTAGGATACATGTTAATTGCTTCATTTATGTGTTCATATGTACAAGTGAGCACAGCTATACAAAAGGAATGTCTCTATATTTTAGTTCTCTTTTTTTCATTGTTCCCCATAAACATTAAAAACCACGAACAAGCTTGTAAGAATGGTTTCAGGCATGAGGAACAGGTGGTGCGAATGTCAGTTAAGTATTCCTGCAGGGGGAAGACTGGAAGTTTGCTGTAAATTATGGGGGCATTTCTGCAACAGAAAAAATTGGCTTTTCATTGATGAAGCTGGAAGCACTCTTTGATAACAAACCCACTGGGAACTTCAAATCATATCACATCACTCAGTTATTTTTTCCTCCATTTGTCTTGGAAAAACAATATTGCAAGAGTAAGTGCTTGCATGTAGAACTAGGAATAGCATGGTTTAGAAAGAGCACATACATTTCTGCTTCATCACAGCTGAAGCATCCCATATTCTGACCTTTACCCAGGCCAAATTCCCCACATATGAGGCAACCTCACTTGCATACATCCCACTGAACACAGGAAGCTAAGAAATGAATTTTGCAATTAGGAAAAAACACCTCCCATATGGTTGTTTGGATAATGACTTCATCACACGCACCAAAAATCACAAACCTATGCTTCATATGTCTGTAGGATACAATGCTGTGAGGAAAAGAGGAATGACTGTGCGAATCCTTGCAGAATCAGGCATACTGTTTCTAAATCATACCATCAAAGTCCTTCACCTAGAGAACATCTTCCCTGTAGGAGATTGACTCCACAGAGGAGATCTGAGGTGGACAGAGTATCACCTGAAACTTCAGTTTCCTGTTGATGAATTCACTGAGACAGTGCCATCCATATGCTCAAGTAATATTTTGAGAGGAAAATGAAATTTGTAAGGAAACTGTCACTGACCTTTGTGCCCGGTCTGTTATTGTTATCTCTTCCTCCAGATCTAGGAGTAGCGCTGCCTGAGCCATCACCTTCTTGCTGCAGGGCAAGGATTTGAGGTGCAGAATGAGCAGAGCAAGGCAAAACTTGCTTCCCATCTCCTCCAGCTCTTGAGTTCCCAGCTGCAGGCCCTGGTGGAAAAAAGGAGGAAGTTTCATTGCTGAGTGTACAAAGCGCAGGTGTTGGGAGACTGTTTTTCAGAAGGACAGCTCTTAGTATTACAGTATCACCTCATTCAGGTTCCCATACAGTCAATCATGAATTCAATGATAGCATTTGTTCTACAGGATCTATTCTAAAATAGCTTCTATTTTACAGAGGCAACAGAGGCAAGTAGTGTAACTGCTCTGGTTACTTACACTGAAGTTGTCACTGTACAAATTAGACTCATACCCCAAGAGGATCTGACTAAATACACTCTTACAAATCATTAGGTCTCATCTTTTTTCTCTCTCTAGAAGCGTCATCTCCCTAAGCAATGGGAAACAAATAGGTTTTATGACTGTAAATACTGGACAGTGGCAGAGATTAGAGAAAAAACAGTGAAGAGGGGAAGGAGGGAACATCTTTAACAAGTTATGAATTGCTTTTTAAGAAAATCAATTACAAAGTAATTGCAAAATAACAAATAACTCTGAGGAATTTCTCAGTGTATTAAAAGCCTATGTCTCTAGTAGGGACGTGCAGGCAAAGAAATGCAAAAACAGGACTGGGATTATCAACATCACCTTTCCAAGAGGACTCCTTCAAGCTGTGGATCCTCACATGGAAGAGCCCTGACTTTGAATTGTCTGTGCATGCTTTTTCACTACTTAAAAAAATAAAGGCCCAACAAAAAAGTAACACATCAAGGGCCTACATAGGAGTAATCCGGTGTAATTACTGGTAGTTTCTCACAAGCAGTGAGATGGCAAGAGACCAAAAAAAACCTCCAAAACCACAAAAGAGTCACCGAAAATAACCCAAAGAAACTGCAAAATCCCTCATCTTTGGCATTTAGTGATCACATCATGTGTTACTCCTTAATGCTATCACACCAGGGGTTGAATCAATTGCTGAACAATTGCAGCCTTTGTCAGTATCAGCCCCGTGTGCTTTTGAAGCACAAACCATTTCTGCAGCCAACCTTCTGACAAGAACTCCAATCCCATTTCCAAGACTGTTTCCTTAGCAACTGCCATAAGTCCGTGCTCACAGCCCTGGCACCAGCCACAAGCACAGTGTGTGCTCCACACCAGCATGGCCTGCTCTTGACCCTTCACTCGGTGTTTGTTACTGCACATCTTACAGGTAACAGAGCCCATATATTATATATATTATATATTATATATATATAATATACCAGTAACTGATAACAGGGGGCTGAGCTCCAGTCTCCTGTTTCTTAGTAGTTAGTTTTGTTTTGCCTTCTTTAATTTGTTTATGTTTCCTATGTAAGGTTGCACTTATAATTTCTCTAGGATCTTCTGCACAGCTGAGAGAAATTGGGAGCCAACAGCATGGAGGTGGATGGAAAAAAGAGGCTTCCCAAGTGACCATCTACAGCTCCCTTGTAATGCTTTTTTTTGGTTCATGTTTGTTAGAGGCCACAAAATGTCTTACAAGGCGAATGCCTTCACTTCAACTCCAGCAAGTCCAGCATGTACAAATAAAATCTAACATTAAAGCAGCCCTATCTGATAACAAACACATTTTCCTATAGTAACCACATTGAAATTCTGCTTGTTTTCTCAAACTATATGAATAAATATGAATAGGTAATTATAATAATGAATAATGAACAAATAATGCATTATTTTGAGCTTGTACATATACTGAGTGGTTGGACAGCTAGATAAGCAGAGGACGTGCCTAGAAGAGCACACAAACAATATGAGAAAACAGAGCCTCCCTGCCAGGCGTAGACAAAGGACTCTGGAGATCTGACTTCTGCTCTCAGAAAGTCTCTTAAATATCTTTAAAGCAGTCAGCAAATCTCTAACACCATTTCTTCTCCCATCCTAATCACTGCAAGCTTTGCTAAGTAAGAGCCAGGTGCAATGAACTATAGTAATTATTAATAATGGGAAGAAAATAGATGAAGAGGCTTAGAGGAACCAATGGTCATTAATACAAAACAACGAGGGCCTAGCAGCTCTACATAGATTCCTCACTTCCATTATTTTACTTCAGAAGACATTTTAGTGTGGCAGTTACAATTGGCAGGTGGAAATGGTGACATTTCTGAGCAAAAATAAGTCACTTCCACAGCAAAGGAATTATTCTCTCAGGGGTAAAAAATACAAGGAACATCTTGGGGCTTTCCCTGGGGTGTATCTTAGGGTCCTGTTTCCAGGATCCAGGCAGCACACTAAATACCTATCAATCCAGGAGATGCGAATAGTGACAGTGCTAAAACTCAGCCTGCGGGCTTACAATTCCCCAGGGTTTTATTCAGGATATGAAGAGGCCTTAGGAAACTATGAACAGAGAAATAATAATAATAAAAGTATAATACACCTGAGAAGCCTTAGACAGTAAGTGCTCATGCTCTGAAGTTAGCTGCTTTATGATGGACCCATATTGCTTCGAGAACAGACAGCTCGGGAATAACAGCTGGAAACCTCAGCTAGAACATTACAAGTTAACACATTTAATTCACTTCAAACACAGGCAGTCTTTTATTTTCCAACTCAGACAATGCTCTCCCTCTTCTTCCTCAGCTCTCAGCAGAGGCAGGAGCTGGAGCTGCATTGGTGACTACCATTAAAGTGAAGATGCTGACAGAACTGATGCATCAAACTAACAGCATTAATGATATCTGCCAGCAGTGCCAAGAGCTGGTGCTCTGGGTAGAAACCAGCCCCTCCTGCCTTGCTTGAAATTCTTGAAATTCTACAAGAGATAAAGAAAGAGAAGTGGTGAACTTTTGATTTTGGTTAAGAAGCTCCACAGCAGTCAAGCTGGATTGTTTCTACTCACAGTGACAATATATAACCCGTTTGCCACTACCATGCAGGAGGAAGCTGTTCTACCTGCCATCAGGTCCTCTGCAATGTCCTGAACTCTCAGAGACCCTATCTTTCCCCATCACAATCCTACATGGCTCCATCCTCCTCTGGAGGCATCTGTATGAGAAGCGGAGTGCAGTGCAGTCTTCCAAGCCAGCAAAATCTAAGCAAAGTCTGAATCAGAAAACTGTACCAGAAAGCTGCAGACAAGATCATCAGTCTTAATTAGTTTAGCCTCATGGATATGCTAACAAAGGTATTCTTCTTTGATGATCAGCTCATATCTTTGCATAGTTTCTGCTCTTCATAACATGAAAGTGCCAGTCTGGATCAGCATTGGCTCAATACACACATTGCTGCGCAATACAAATATGCCCACTGGTCCCCTGGGCCCCCTCATGCATGTCTTTTGAAGACATAATGTTAAAGGATAACAGGTTTATAGTTTCCTGGCTGTTATAAAGAATAATGGAACTAGACATTATTTGCTAATCTCTTCTCATTTTTTCATACCACAGCAGACAGTATGGTAAGAGACATCACCATGCTCTAATATCTGGATGTATCTGTATATATGATTTGGTGGGAAGAAACATTCCAGAGGAACTCAACATGGCTAATCAGATGAATTAAATGAACACAACCTATTAGCTCTTGGTCTAGTTAAACCAGTACATTTGTTCTCTGCCCAAACTGTTTTTATCATAACAGGGCAGTGAGGTGTTCATCTGCATCTCCTAAATGACACTGTGTCACAGTAATAGGAAACACGGAAGGAGGGGGAAAAATAAGAAAGCTATTCCGTGATTTATCATTTGGCCAAGATAATGGCAATAAAAATTCTCCTAATGAAAGTTGATGAAATTATACCGGAAAAAGAGTTCATTCGCATTCAGCACTGATGCATCAACTATATATTCACAACTAAATGCTTCCAACGTCTCTCAATTTACCTAAAAACACATCACAGGCTAAGAGACAATGTAATGGGAAAACTTCGTTATTCATTACTCATATGCTTTAAACAACCCCACAAGCCAAAGGCAGCGATAGTTTCATAACACAGATATTGTTGAAGGTGGAAGGACTCCAGAAGTTAAATTAGAATTTTCTCTCTCCACCAGGGTAACAAGAGCTGCAGTTAAACTGGAGTTGAAAGATATTAATAAACACAAGTAGACAACAGATTTCAGAGCCATCATTTTTCTCTTGCGTTCAGAGAAAAGGGATCTTTGGCACACAGTACGGTCACTTTTGGGCACTGTTCAATCCTTGAGGCAATATTTTTCCCTGCAAACTTACTTCCAGTCAACACATACACACACACATGCAGAGTATACTCTGCATCTCAACAGCTTTACACATGCACAATGGTTATGCCCTAAGGCTGGGTATAAATAAATTGGCAGTCTGGTTTCCCACTAATTCCATCAGTGAGCTCTCCATTGGAATACTAATAGAAACTACTTCGAGGCTGCACAGGACAAACCACACAGCTGAATGAAACATTTGGTGCCTGCAGATGAAATTTTAGCCTGGGCCAGCCCCAAAAGATAGTGTCCTTTAAACCCCTGTGAAAGAAAACATGCTGATGCACAATGGGGAACCAGCTATTGAGATGAGGACAGTAGGGAACAAGCCAGTTTTTCTCATGGCCCAGAGATCCCTAAGCAGTAGGTATGACATTCTAAACAGACAAAGTTTAGGGGATAGAAATTTGGGCCAAAAGATTTCAAAGGGATTAAGCAAGCAGAAAAGGCTGAAGATGGAGAAAAAAAATTGGGTAGCTTGAATTTCTAGAAAGATGAGAGGGGTTGAGTTAAAGACAGAAGATAAAAGGACTGGAGAGATAAAAGGATGAGAAAGAGGGAGGGGTGGTTGAGGTCAGTGGATGCTGATGTGGAGGAATGATAACAAGAGGAAAACTAATGGAAACCTCAATCCCCATCTCACTGTTGGAGAGGTGTGCTTCGTTATGAATGCCCATCCTCGCTTTCCTCAGTACTTTGGCTACTAGGTGAGGAAACAAGGCCCAGCTTGCTGTCAACCCTCCCTGAAAATCTGCTGAATTTAGCTGATGCTCTGATTCAGCTGGGACTGAGCAAACTTCTTTGTTTCGTCACAAGATGGGTTATTGATTTGTCATTCAAACGGACTCTTTCCCTGGCTAAAGATGCTACAGGCTAGATTGTTCAAGGGATGGAGGAAAGCAGATCAGAGAGCAGAAAGAGGCCTGAAAGGCCTGTTTGTAAGAGAACTGAGGATTTAGCAAATGGTAAAACTGGTTGTCAAGTTCTACTTATTCAGATAGCATAGATAGCCAACCAAAGTAAGCATAAAGATGGGGATATATTCTCATCACCCTCCCCCAGAGACTGCACACTCACACAGAGCAGTAGTGGTTGGGTATGGAATGCTTCCATACTTGCTGGATGCTGGTGCACCTCTTTCGCATTGCTTCCTGAGATGGAAGGTAGTACATGGTACCAGAAGGTCCAGTTTTGCCAGATCACTTCTTGGGTATCACTGGGACCAATGCATACATTTATGTGGGGCATAACTGTGAAAAGTGGCTGAATCAGGAATAAAAGATGGACAAAAATAGAAAGCAAAACCAACGTAGATGAGCCATAAAGAAGGTCCAGAGGGCAAAGAACAAAAGTAGTGGGAATTGTCAGTATGTTTTTGTTGTTGTCATTGTTTGTTTGTCAGGAAAAACAACAACAACAACAAAACAGAAAATAAATAGAAAAAATAAGTGCTAATTCTTGAAAGAAAACAAATAGTGCTCCAGATAATTAACTCTCCTACTTGGCAGACAAGAAGAAGAAATGGGGAAACTGTTCAAGGTCATACAGTGATTCTGGGGCAGTGTAAGAAAAGAAAACTACTTTACACTGGTGACAACCAAGTGCTTTGTTCAAGAACATTTCTGTCTTTAATGCAGGTTCCAGTACTGGCAACAGGTTAACTGCTGTTACCCCATCTGACTGTGCCTTCAACATTCATCTGTAGTCTACCCACGGCTTTCTCTCACTCGTACACCTTCTGCTGTGTGAACTCTATGGAACCTGGAACAAGTCACAGCCAGGTTATAGCCTGAGGTGCCTGAAGATTAAGTGTGAGGTGGAGCTCTAAGTACATCTGAGAGTCTGTGTCAAATGAATTAGCTCATAAAAGCAGTCTGGGAAAGCAAGAAGTTGAATTTTTGCAAGTCCTAAATTGGCAGTTTAATCCCTGGATCACTTTTCCTCCCTCTCTACTTCCACTTCTCTGCTTGTATGAATAACTTCAGCATACAGAAAAGTGAGCAGACTCCAGGCCCACCCAAGCATTTTCAGCTATGAGTTTAACTCATTTGGCCATATTTCACCGTGGGAGTTAAATAACTTCCTAATCCTGGCTGGTGATCACCACATGCTTGGCAACAAAAGGATTTATGATGTTTATTCTGGCTAACGTAAATACAGATGCTATTCAGAAAGCGTCTAACCTGTTTTGAACATTCTTAGTACAGTATTTGTCTCCATAATGTCATTCACTATCAGGTTCTCCTGGTTAATTATGTGTTATATAAAGAACCAATTGTATCTTTTCATGAAATGCCCTCCATATTGTTCTATGTTACACAACACCTTGTTATTTTTCTGTGTGGCTTTAAAGCAGAGCAAGTATTTATAGTTACTGGGAAATTACAAAGTAGATTTTATTTTGAAATTCACTATACTATAATCTGCAATATAGAAAGCTTTGAAGCCTTTCCCTCTTACTCTGATAAAACATATGCCATTCTGCCCATCCCAGAGGTGATGAAAATATGTATCGACCAAAATGACACAGCAACACTAGTACGCTTTTCTTCCACATACAAAATAAGACCCCATGATGGATCATGGTATCACTTTTGCACCAACATAATGATTTAGGCACTAGAGTGCATTTAGAAAGAAGCCAGCACAGCATGACCCAGACATCACAGCATGCTCCAGCCTGATAGCTGTCTGCCCCACAGGATCTCTGGTGCTCTGTTCCCATGCTAGCACATTACAGACACAAGCAGACCGGCAAAGCTGCATGTTGGCCTGATAGCAACGTTACATGGAGTGGAATTTAATGGGGTGGCGAGTTTGCTTCCTGCTATGCTGCCACCAAATATCCACATCACTGTGAAGCCTCTCCCCAGCACAGTGCTGAGTGTTACTGCTGAGCTCTCTGCACTCTTTCCCTTTCTCTCTCAATAGCTCAAGTATCACTAATACTCTCCCATATCGAATCTGCCTTCCAGGCCACTGTGTGCTTCCTCTAGCCCCCCCTTTCATTATCTCTTTTGCCTTACAAAGAAAATAACTCATAACAGACAAAGCAGTCCAAAGGAGGTACTACCATTCACGTCTATAGGGATATTATAGCATCTTCCAAGCCTACATTTTCTCACATACACAAGCATCTTACTCACTTTCTTCTTTATTGTTGCTGCTGCACATGGCACAGATATCTTTATTGAGCTGTCTTTCTAATCGCTACTTATGTTTTCCTGAACAGTCAGAGCTAATTCAGAACCCAACCATGTGTTTGAATGCTTTAAACTATTCCTTCAAACATGCTTTACCCCGCCACCGTCTGTATTTTATCTTCCATTCCCGTAACCACAGTCTTGCTGTCCTCCTTCCTACTGTATAATTCATATCAGCTGCAAACAGTAAATCTTAGCATTTTACTGTTCTCCTCATTTCTCAGTCATTAAAGAAATACAGACCAAAACAGAGTGGTAGCTGGAGTCACCTTACTATCCATTTCTTCCCACCCCAGTGATGATTAATACATCCCACCTATTTTTCCAGACTTTTAAGTAGATTTTCACTATACAAATGACCCTTTTGTGCCTCACCCCAAAACTCCGATCCCTTTGGGATTTCTTTTGGGTGAGGGAAACTCTCTTCTCCTTAGTTCTGACTTAACTAGGATGTCCACCAATGCTGCTCACTTAAATATGAGTCTTAACAAATGACAAACTTTGTATACTGCATCTCCCTTCACTCATGCCATCAAGGCAATTAACTCAGTCACTGTGCTTCCCTGCCCTTGTGTTTCTCGTAGGTTTTTTCTTTTTTTGGTGGTTCTCAACCTCTGGAGTAAATTTGAAAACATAAGGAATCAGAATGAGCACATTGTTTAGCATGTTTGAGATGTCTGCTATCTACCCCACTGGCCATTATTAATGATTTTACCAGTTTGAATCTTCAGTTCCTTTGTTCCCTTATAACTCTTACAGCAATAAAACCTGAGGTTTACCTGATTCTGTGTGTTGTAGCCTTGGTTGAATATAAAATAACACCGACAGATAACGTGCAGACATTGTCTTCCTGCATAAAACAGCCAGAGTGGTCCCACAGCATTCTGCTCTGTGCCTGTCCTGGCTGCCTACCAGCTCTGCCAACACGCCTGGGGCCCCAGGACAGCATAAATAGCTCCAGCATGCATCCAAATCTCAGCCTTCACAATTCCTTATTATTCCAGTCCTGAGGGTCCACTGTTTCCTTCCAGAGCCTTTTGATTATGCCTTGGAGCATGCTTCTTTTTTCCAGATCTAAGTCTGTTCTATACTAAATCCCTCATTTCCTCTGACTCCTGCTTCCATTGGCACCAGAGCAAAACTTCTACCCGATGGCAGTCCCCTTGCCTGGGCCACGCCACACGCCAGCTCCTGCAGTTAAATTGCCATGCACATATTCACAGATCAGCCCAAGACCTTCTCTTTGTTGGTCTCCTTAAACATTTACTTTAAACACGTCTTCATAAAGAGACTCATGAGTGAGAGGTAAGGGCACAGAGCCATCTGCAGCTCTGAGCCTTCCTTTCTCGTTTCTCAAATTTCACATATATTGTATGGCTGTCCCCTTACACTGCGCCTTTTCCCCTATATTATGAAGGATTCCTCATGTCAATTTTCTATCTTTTTTCATTTCACAAGTTCTCTTTGGTTATCTTCAGCCAGCTGCCAAAGCTGGTTTCCCCACCTAACACACTTCCAAGTGATCAGTGACAGTAAGCAACTACAATTCCAGAATTCATTGTATTAGCACTTCTAAAGCAACAAAGGAACCATTGATTTCCCAAGCCAAGGATACACAGGAAAGCACAAAAGGCATACGTGCCCAGTTCAGATCAGAGAGGAAAGAGACACACTGTTTGGTGAGGAATCCAGCCTGGTAACTGCTCCCTTTGAAGGTGAAGGATGGGAGTACAAAGAAGGGGCTTGTTGGCTGTGTTCTAATGGGTGTTAGCATAATTATTCTGATACAGGATGCTTCTTGCAGCTTGAATATGTCAGAAAGTTACCTTAACAGACGTATTTTACCAAAAGGCCCAGGGAGAAAGAATGATCTTTTTACAAGAAGGTTGGGTTAGGAGGGACATCCTGTGAAGGGTCTTGGGAATACAGACCACACAACCAGATGCCAGACATCAAGATAAGTTCCTCCAGGTGAAACAGTTGCCACCAGCTGCTAACCAGGATTTATAGGTCTGCGGAGTCCAAAGGCTCACTTTATTGCCAACCCAGATGTCCGCTGGTACAAGTAGTCTGATGGCTGATGGGGTTTTTTTAAACCACTCTTTTGGCTGAGAATACGATTAGTATCAAAAGAAAGGAACCAGCAAACAAAAACAACAGAGATCAAAACTGAATATTCTACATTATTACAGCAGATATGAGCCCCTGTTGCTTGCCCACAAGGAACCTACCAGCAGCATGAGCTCAGACGTTTGGACTTGTTTACCAAGGATGAGTGTCAATTAGACACAAACTTCTTCAAACCACCTATAAGCCTTTACTGCTCTTATAATCCCACCAGCAAAGGCTTACTTTAACTTCTCCACTTACTGTGCTTTTGGAAAGAAAGAGAAAAAGAAATCAGGTGTTTGAAGGCTGTAAGGAACAGACTGAAGAAAGGGAAACAAGATCAGAGAGACAGAAGTAGGGTGAGGGGGAGGCAACTATCTCTATCAAGTGGGATAACTGATGTGACTCACACAAAAGCAGCTTATATTTCCTCTTGTTCTGCAATGAATATTTCCACTTTGTCTTTTTCAGAGGAGACCAGCCAGAAGCAAATGCACAGCAGCTGAGTAATGCCTCAACCTCCAGAGCATCATGCAAAAAGAGAAAGACATGTAGGCCTCAGAAGAATAAACTAAGTTTCTCTGAGTCTTTGGAGACCTACTGACCGTTCACAGTGTGACGCAGGCAAACCTGTATTAACAGAGAAGATGCTGACTCCAGATTATAGGCTTTCAAGACTTCTTATCTTGCAGCTGTACTACCTGAGAAAATTTGCATAAGAACAAGCTGCCTCTTTCTTAGAAGTCTTTTTCAACCTGTTTTTATGATTTCCACTTAAAACGATAATCCTCTGTTTGTGACACTGCAATCATTTCTACTACAATCAAGTGTTCCATCCAGAAGGAGGATTACTGTCTCGGTTTGGGGAAGTAATATGGACCTCAGAAAGAACAAAGCAGCCAGTTTACAAGCAAATGACCTTGATAATAAAGAAAAAAAGAAAACAAGAGCGTGTATGATCAGATCTGCCTCTTCCAAGAGACATCTGATGCACTTCAGGCTCACAAGAACTGGTATTTCCTCAATATGTTCATACAATGGAGCTGGAAAAATTGGCAATGCCTACCTTCACTGTGCCAACCCAACATACACTCAGATTTTTCCTTAGACAACCTACCAACGTTTTAAATGTGAACACTGGAGACACGTATACAATAAACCTAGCACAGTACACAACGCCATGCATTTAGCACCATGTCTTTTGAGGAGGAGCATCGCCTCACATGGTGCCGAGTGTCAAACAACTGTTCTAAATCATTGCCACTGGCAGCTGCTCTGAAATCCAAAGAACAAACGGTTAAAATAAATGAAAGCAAAAGCCTTTTTCTTTCTCCCCCCAAGAAGATAATTTAGCATGACTTTCCACAGAACAATTTGCATGGGATTACCCACAATACACTGCATTATGGTAATACTCGACAATCTCTGATGCATATTAGACTGGCAGTGTTAAAAATCTGTCAAAGGAAAAATAAACGATACGGGAAAATGATGATGTAAGACAGGACAGTAAACACTCTGCACTTGTGTAATCTGCCAAAATTCACTCCAAAATTGGCCTGGGAAAGAGAATGAGAGAGTATTGCGCACTCGGAACAGCTTTAGGGAACATTCCCAACTCAAGCAGAAAACAATACCTGACTGAGACACGGACGTAATCACAGAGGAGTGGAAAATACAACAGATCCGAATAAGGAGCTGAATAGGAAACACGGAGTGATTTTCTTCATTTCTTTGATTTCCCACTGGGCAGTAACCTGGAGGGAATCTTCCCTCTTGTTCATCCAAAGCAGGTTCGGTTCACTACCCTTCACTACACACGTTCACTCAGTCTGCCTTCTGCTCCTCTCCAAGCCCCTCTGTATCTTCTTCTGATGCTGCTGGTGATCCTTAATGGACTCTGCACAGTCTCTGTGTTCAAAAGTGTTTGTCCCAAAACAATGAGCCCCAGAGCTGTATTAGTCGCAGAATCCAAACTACCAGCACCTCCTGCCCTCAGCCATGGTTGGCTGCTCAGCCCTTCAATACACTTCACCCAGAGAACAGGGACGCTAAGGATTTCTTGCACCGACCTCGTACTTTCCTACATAAAAAAAGCTGCAGGAAAATAGTATCAAATGAACTGATTTTGCCAGTTCCATGCATCATGTTCCTAGTAATTCAAGTAATTGTCTATCACTCCTCAAATCCCTAAGAATCGTGGAATTATAGATTCTTAGCTTAGGTTGGAAGGGTCCTTAAAGATCACAGAGTTCCAACTGTCTGCCATGGGCTGGTTGCCCCCACCAGCTAAGGCTGCCCAGGACACTAAGACACATTCCCCCAGGACACTAAGGGGGAATGAGGCATAGGTTTGGCCAAGAGGTGGGAAAGAGAGAAGTAGCATTTTCCATGTGGGTTTATTCAGTAATTCTCTCACCACTAAGTTGCAGAAAATGGAAGGAAAAAAAACCACAACAACCAACAAACAAGCAAGGGATGAGGCCAAATTATATTGCTGAAGAGGAGTTATAGAGATTAGTGTAGTAATTAATCAAGACAACCATGTCAGCAAGGGTCTGACCTTTATTCCTGCCCTAGTAACAGCTTTGTCCCCGATGACTTTTGGCTTGCATGCTAAAGCGATTTAGATACATCCCTCAATTAATCGCAGGATATCCTCTGGGAGATAGGAGAGCAGTACTGCAAGCTGCCAACAGGGATGCTGAATCAGAGGAGGAGTGACCTAGTGAAGGGCACCTAGTGAAGGACATCAGCAGAGATGGGGAGGTAACCCACAGTTCTCTTTACCTCCTACACTTCACCCCTCACTGCTGGAAGCAAAATTGTTTGAAGCATCTAATTCGAGATCCTGCCATATTTTAAAAGATTAAGATTTCCAAAAAATAAGAAAAATAATAAGAGTGTCTTAAAATAACTTGCGTCTTTTTCTGTAAAGAAGCAACAGCACCACATCAAACTCACTCAGGCAGGATGACAGGCAGCTGCAGAGATCACGGCAGCAGTTGCTTCCCTCTTCTCTCTTTTCTTGTGAGATAAAGACCTTCTATCAGGCAGATGTGCTGCCAATCCCACACTCGTAGAGAGTGTGGAGTCCCTTGCTCAGTGTTTTGGGTCACCTGCAGCTTCTAGAGTAACTAGCAAGCACTACTCTCTGACAAAGAACCTCAAAGCTCTGCAGATGCAGTTGTGCCCCTGAACATATGGGAGGGGAGTACCTTCTATCCTGCCCACTAGGGACAGACAAGTGGAATCTGAGCTCTCTCAGAAAGGCAGTGTACAACTACAGACCTTCAGTAAATAGAAGGACTAAAAAGCTACACATTCAGGAGAGTGGTGAAGCTCAAGATTGGCAAGAGATAGAAACAACACTAGGAGACGTCTGCTTCTATTAGAATAGCTATTATCACAGCAACTGAATACCTGAATCAGTTTTTGTCTCCTAAGAAAAATAACAAACGCATTTGCCCATCAAGTTTGTCCATTATGGCAGTTAGAAGCAGAGACTGTCAGAGCTTTATGCCTGTGAATTAAAGTCCCTGTCAGGATCTTAGCTAGTCAGAGTGAACAGAAGCCTTAAATTAATAGCTTAAGTTACAAAACTCAGAACAGCTAACACACATGTTGAGTACACCCAGCTGGTTGTGAGGTTTTCAGATACTTGTCTGAATGAACCCCAGATCTCCTGCTCAACACAGACAGGGTCTCGTATAAAGTCTGGAATAGATTTTCTAAGGTTTATTTTTAGCAGCTGTTCCACAGTTCTGATACAGAACAGAGACAACCCAGACATGATACTCTGATGGTGAAATGAATCATTCTTTCAGAGCTCTGAAAGCACTAGCAGGCCATAAAGGTCCTCAGCCAGACCCGCCTGGGGCCTTTACCCATACCCTCTACCTATTCTAAGAGCCCCACTTCAGCTTAGGGCTCTGCTGTAAAACTGCAGGTCTGTAGCTCCTGTAGCAACGCTTACATGCTTTTACCTGAGCACACCCTATGGTGTGTATATGGTGTACCCTATGGTGAGACTCTGACTCACAGAACTGACTTCCCAGCATCACCTTGTCACTGTGGACCTGCCAAGTGGTTTCTGAGCTGTTTGATCCCACAAACATCACCCTGAATTACTAACGTGTGTTTTCACTTTGGATCTGCTACACTACCATGGACTTGCCTAATAATGTGGACTCGTGGCTGAATCCAAGTACTCTTCAGAAGCCTGGTCTGCTTACCTTGCTTGGAGACAGTGAGACTTGGCCTTGGCTGCCAAACAGAGACTATCTGGTATTATCTCAATTTCTCCTACTGCTAGCACTGACCCTAATTCTTTTCTCAGAAGAGGCACACATACTATGTTTCTCCCATATACCTCAATACAGAGATTACAACATCCTAAACCACAATTAGATTAGGCCACCAGAACTATCTCACACTACAATCCAGATACAAAAATAGATTCCCTTTCCTTAGCTATTGTTGGCAAACACGGGTTCTAGTGAGAGAAGTTATTTCTGGACTTTTACTGGCAAGCCTTCTTTTCAGAGACTAAAAGGAAGAGCTGGTGCTGGTGGAAAAATTGTTAGACATGACTTTGAAGAAATGGCAGTTTCTGCCAAGCTCTTATGTGTGTTTCTCTGTGGGGGGAAAAAGGCTTTATTAGCTTTTCTTTCCAGAGGTCACATCTGTGAGGGTAAGTGAAAGAAAAAGGCACGTATGGAAAGTCCTCCGTCTCAGATTGACAATCAGCTGCACAGTCAGTGCCACAAAAGCCCTTTTGCACTTGTGCCTCTTCTTTCATGAAGGAAAATCCCCATTTTCTTAGAACAAAATGATGGCTGAATGTGAATGCACTGGGGTTTCCCGCTGATTTTGGTACACTGTGTTATCTCCTACTTGGAAACCCTGAGCACTTCTCATCAGGCATTTATATAGATCTGTGCATACACACACATTTACATGATCACAGATGTACAGGGACACATTTCTAAGACTCTAGCATTACAACAAACAACAACCATCCATAAATACACAATTAAAGTTACACGTTCATCAGACACACTGGTGCACACTTGAACATGCATTGGACTGTCTTCCACACCCACGTGTATCCACATTCATGTTTATATTGTAGTCTTCCACAGTCTGTAGTTTGCACCCACGAATACTAACTGCACAAACCCAGCCCAGCGGAACAAACACTCATTTAATGTGTAATTCAAAAACCATAGGCATGTACTCTCCATGCACTCTGCTGCTGGCTTTCCCCTCTAAACAGGATGCAAATCCTACACAGTCCTATAGGCTGAGTTCTCTCTATACAACAAGTAGCTGAGCTGTGGCACACAAAAGTGCCAACGTGCCATTGCAAGAATTAAAGGTTTTATGAGTCTTTTCTCCACTTCCACAGTCTCCCCCTTCCAGTTAATGTCAAGCGTGTATATATAAATGAGATGTATTTGGGGCTTGTGCCAAGTCTCTGTAACACGGACACAGAAATAATATGGGTAAAACATGATTTGTATTGGGACTGCTCTGGTTGTCTTAAAAAGAAGGTCTTCAGTGACTGATTTGGCCTTTCTGGAAGCTTCTTACTGTTTAAATTGTAGAGTTATGAGACCTCACATTCAGTTCAGCTTATCACAGCTGTACATCCTCATGTGAAATCAGGGGAACTGACTGAGAAGAGTAGGGTACTTGATGAAGCACCTTGGGGATTGAAATGTGTGTTATTAAATGTACATGAAATAAACAAAATTTCACTCCCATTTATTCCAACCAGTCAGAATCTCAAGCAAAGGCAACCTGGCCTTAAGTGGACTGCATTTATATATCTGGAGTGAGCCCAGAAGTGTCAGGTGCTACTCATTCTTATGATGCATGTCAGCATGTAACACACCAGATCTTATCAGTATGAAACCAACACCTCTTTGGGCTGTCCCTCATCTCTGAATGTTTTCACACAGACTCAGAAATCTAAGGTTTTCTCTTCCAGAGAGCATCACTAAAGATTATTCCAAAAAGACACAGAAAATTCTGCTAATATTCCTCCTCCTCTCTACCAATGAATTCACAGAAGACATCATTCATGCTACACCAACTAAGGGCAGACACTAAAACGTTACCTGAATACCCTGAGATCAAATGTCTGTCCAGAAGCAGTGAGTATCAAAAACATGACAAACAATTCACCATTTACACACTGTATCTCTGAATCAAGAGGTTGAAGGTATTTAAATGGAAGCTGACTTGACTTCTGTCTGTTATCTTTTCTGCTTTCTGTCAGCAGCTTCTCTAACACCCACTGCTGTGGCAAACCTTGCTTATCCTGTCTTCCTATGCCACAAAACGTAACCAGATTGGTTTAATTTCTGCAACACCTACGCTGAGAAAGATATTACTAAAAAGCTGTAGAAGAGTCAAGGAACATGTGCTGCGTTCCTTCCAACACCTTGATGAACACTGGATGAACAGAAGTGAAAATACTTTACAAGGAATAAGGCACTTCCCCTCACTTTACAATGCAGTAGGTCACACCAGCTTAGACAGCCTGTACTGACAGCAATTGCCTGCTTTGTTTTGCTTTCCACCACCTTAGCACCCTTTGTGTCAATACATATAAGAACTGAGCTGCGCAGTGTGAGGAGCCCACCTTACCCTTCTGCTCCAATCTCAGCTAGAAGAGGAGATGCGAAACAGCCTTAGAAGACATCCATCTCCTCTGCACGTGGAAGCCCACAGGACAGTAAGGCACACATCCATAGACCCCAGCACTGCGAGTGTGCTGCCTGACATCAGGCTTCATTGCAATCCTATACACCACACTCCACACCTTTAATTAGTTACAAATGCAAAGGAACTGAAGGTCAGATTTCCCACCTAGCTTTGCATTTATTAAAAGGTCACCAAGGAAACATGATTTTTTTCCTGTGAACAGACATCAAAAGCTAATGAAACCTGAACTTCATCATTGCTGTGTACCTTTTCTTTTCAGTTTTCATTTAGAAATGAACTTCCTTTCCCCTTCACGAGATAATCCAGGCTCCCACAAGTGCTTTGCAAGAATGGTTTGGCCAAAAGGGTGAGTTATGCATCCCTTCCTTTTTCTCTTTCCACTGACAGCCATGAAACAGTGTCATACGACAGAGGAATGACACACAGCACAACATAATTCTAGCTGTACGTAGAAAATATAGACCTTAAGGTAGCCACATGTGCTATGCATAGATGCACAAAATACAGACATGTATTTAAAGCAATAAATATGCATGTCAGTTGCACACCTTTTGTGTTCTGCCTAAAACCAGAAATAAATGCATGCATACAAACATCTTTGGGCACAACTTCTTCCAAGTGCAGCACACAAACACATCCTCTAGTGTGCATACAGATGTTCCCCTAGCTACTGCATTGAAAAGAACAATTATGCACATCCCATAACTCAGTGGCAGTAACATGCCATTGCCACTTGTGTGCTCGTGTCTGTATTCTAACACATACCCTACCTCTATGCATGCGAGAAGGCTGGGAATCAATAACCACTTACAGCCCTTCAATCCAACACTGTCAACTTTGTTCCCCTCTGATTATAGTGACAGACAAGAAGAGTGAAGACAGGGGACACATCAGTATGCAGCGTAGGAGAAGTGGACACTATCAGCATAAGCAACAGACAGGAGCTACTGAATTCAGTAGTGGCTGCTCTTGCCTCCTGCAACAAGCAGAGCTGCCGCTGTCCCAGAAATCTGGTTTATTCCCAGGAAATTGATGCAACCAGATAGAAGAAACCAGAGCAATAACCGAGGGCCATTTTCCTAAAACAACATAATTGTACAAAAAAAAAGATTCGGAAAAAAAATTCAATTCTTATTTGTTTCCTAGGTCTGAGCAATGATCTTGTCTACATAACGATGCACAACATGCTCGGTATAACACCAGAACAACTCGATATCATATCCTGCAGAGAAGACAGCATGAAACTAAATATACTTCAGACACAGCAGGCTACCTTTAAAAATTGTCAAGTTGCTTCGTTGACCTTTTAAAGGGAATGAACATACAAATGCATTACATTTAAGAGCAAGTCAATACCTCAATGAATTTCAACCAATCCTGCAGCATGTGGAATAACCAAAAAGCTGTTGGTCTGACACGAGCTCTAATCATGTACCTCCATCAAAGCTCACAGCCTCACCCACCCAAAATGCTGTCCAAGCATCTCAGAGCTACTCGGTCTCAGCCTACAACATGGCCTTGGTTTTACAGTCCTGAGTTTCTCACTGTATCTATATTCAGAGATCTTCTGCATTATGAACACGTCCCATTACGCCAGGCCTGAATCTCTCCTGGGCAGAGATTGGCATTAATATAAATATAATTATGGTCATTTAATAAATGTATGATGCATGTCACTCTATCTCATTAAATTAACAACAGGAGTGAATTTCGTATTAGTCGTGACAAGGCCCATTTTCAAAGCTGACATTTAATATCACTCCCCAGCATAATCATACATCAGGCTTCACAAATTAAAGGATTTGATGTGAGCGAGGGATGATCAAATACATGAAACCACAGAACCAGTGCTGTAGCTTGCTGCAGATATTCAGCCTATGTAATACATTTACCTACAACTGATGAACCAGCAGAAATTCCAGCCATTTCAGTGCACACGGGGGCTCATGAAAGCATTCCTGATTTAGAAAAACTTCAGCACTTTGACCTCTGGAAGCCCTTCCAATCACCAAAGACAATGGCTTGATCAGAAAAGCGACCTTTCGGTCACTATTTCAGAGCCAGTCTGAGCTGTTTTCAGACTCCATTTACTTCATTCTCCCTCACTAGAAAAGACAAGAGGGCTGCTCGCAAAAGGTCACTGGGAAAATGGTGTCCAGCTGCCTGCTGCAAACTTCCTATGTGCCATCAGACTGCAGGGAACATAAAGCCCATCACATAGCTCATCCAGTGCTTTCATCTTTGGTGGAAAGCAGTAGTATTGGCCACGGTGTTGACTTTAGGTGCCTGTTCACCCAGGTGCAGGACATCTGAAGGTTGTGAGCAAGGTATTGTGTTGCTCAAGCGTGTTTATGCTGCGTTACAGAGCTGTCTCCCTTTTTCCCATCACTGCCAATTGGCGATGCATGCATGCATGCCCTGGGCCATCACAACATGGCTGTACAGCCCATTCTCCCCAACCCAGATGACAAGTCAGATCCAACTCTATTACTTCTCAATGCTGGGAAAAAGAACACAAGACAGACAATAATACAATGGAATTGAAGGCATAATATAACAGAAAAAGAAAGCGGCAGAGGAAATATCTTAACAAGTGCTGGTCCTCCATTGTTTTCACACAGAATTAGCATTTCAAATCAAATAAACTACTTAATTCAATTCTCAGCTCCCTCAAAAGCTAACAGCATTTTATATTTATCTCCAAGTCAGAACAAGTCTTTCCACTTGTAGCCTGCTGGCCATCAGCTTTTAAAGGAATACTTCCCACTGAGATGCTAACCGTCCTTCTGATCATGTGGCAAAAACATACACATACTTAAAACCCTACTTAGTAAAAGAAGTCATCTCTACCAGGAATAAGCTACTGCAAAATGGACAGTGTTTCAGGGCTTTTTATTCCCATTGTATGTAGCTGTACTCCTCTCACAGACTCATTTGCAATATCGTTTTCAAACTCATTGAAAATCGCCTTTCTCATTTTGTTTCTGAGTGAATCTCTGATTCAATATTCTTGTGTAAGTTCACCTGCTACTTCCAGCACCACCAAAGGAAACTTTTCGCAATAGCCAAGAAGAGGTGGCACGCAGTAAGAGATTTGGTTAGGAATACTTTGGGAAAAACTTATTTAATCCAAGGCAGAACTTAATTGTGAAGTACACCAGGCTTCAGGCGGCTCTTCTCAGAAAGAACTCCTTGGGTTTTAGGTTACATTTCTGATCAGACGTCATAAGAAGAATAGCTTTTTCTTTTCCAGTCATTGCATTGAATTCTTTTTTACTGTCTTTAGTAGCAATTGCCATGAATTTTCAGTTACTTTCTTAGCTTCCCACATCTAATTCCTACATTACTTTGGCTGATACCCTTTTTCCCCTTTTTCTTTTGTTCACAGAGAATTAACCTATGCATTTTTCACCTCAGAATATCTTGATCATGATTAGGTAAATGGCCTCTACCACTGTTTACTCGTATCTGTCAGAATCTCTAGTAAACAATTAGTACTGGCAAAAAGGAAACAGACTAAAAGAAGTGAAATCCACCTCTTGACAATCCATCTATTACATAGATTCTTCATCAGTGTTATGATTCACTGTCCTCTATGCTCTAATTATCACCTTCTCTTTACTATTATACCAAGATGGGTTTTAACTAAATGTGTTCTCAATTCTTGATTAAGCTTTTTTTGGGATATGTAACAGAATCTATTTTAAAAACATTGGTTTTAAAATTTATAATACCTCCGTAATCTTTTTTTTCTTCCTCTTGTGGTCTGCTTTATTTATAATACATCCTCAGTCCTGGACTATTATCCCATATTAAGGGAAAAACATACATGAACACATGTTAATAGAAATGATGCGCTCTGCCCTTATTAAACGTAATTGGGTCATGATCACTGGTGTCTAGGTAACCACCAACTCTCACACCAAAGATTATTTCACCCTTTCCTATCATAGTGTGGTCCAGAATAGAGCTATATTGGATACAACATCTTTTGTACTAGAAAATAATCATCTGTAATGTTCGGAATCTGTAATAGAATTTACTGCTGCCTACACAAAATCTCAGGTACATAACACCTAGACAGAAGTCTCTATGACCACTCTCCTCTATGACCACTGGAAAGCAGTTCGGTTTATCCATCATTTACACAACCATTACCTTTCCATCTTTTCTTCCTTCTCTCAATTTCAGCTCTAAAAAGTTGTTAGATAATAACAATAATACATCTTTCCTTTTCACCAAGAACCGTACGTATCCCATGACACACAACTGCACTCATTTCCACATGCATCATCTAAGCTCCTCTTGGTATCATATTTGTTTGCTTTAAGAAGAAAGTGTGACGCCAAATCACACTTACACTTGTTTATTCCTTTGTCCATTTTTCTAAGTGGAACTCGCTTATGATAATTACTTGGTTGAAAATATTTTAACGATTCCTTGTCTCACTTCAGCAGCTATTCATCAAAGATTAATATTCTATACTCCAGAAGCTGCCTGTCTTGAGTGTCTGAGAGTAAAAGAAATACTGCAAAACATCAGCACTTGGATGTCTCCAAATTCTCCTTCTCTCACAACTATGAGTAGCCAACAACTTCTTTGATCTCTACTGTCTTCAGCTCGTTCACCTCTCATCTGTCCCCACTTATAGTATGTATGTGAATCACTTTTTAATTGTCCCTAATGTCTGCATTTCCATAGGCTGTGTGCTGTAATTTCTCTTTTCTGACCATGCATCTTCACTTGCAGATAGCCACCATCTGGCATCACATGCATCAAAAATTTCTTCCTTGGACAAAAATTAGAATATAGCAGGTTTCTCTTTGTCATCCATATGTGGTACACAACAGAGCCTCTTACCTAAAGATAAGCCATGAAGCTCCAGAAATATCATGTCTAAACATATTGCCTTCTCTGCCTCATAGATTACCCAGCACAAGCAACCTCTTTCATCTGTAAGTTTATCACATTCAGAAACACATATTTCTCCTCCGTTATTCAGAATTAAAGTGTTTGCAATTCAGTTTGGTTTAATTTACTTTGGAAATGAGTTAAGCCAAATTTAATTAAGGCCACCTTAATTCTGCTTCAGAGTGTTGACATGTGGCTTAATGTGGTTTAGCACAGGACTTTCCACTTGCTCCTTTAGCTAATTCAGAGGTACTTACCTGCACATTCTCATACAAACTATTATAAAATTCAGCCTGTTTTAATTAATTATCAAAACAGAAAGGTAACTTGGTTGCATTGTAAGTATTTTTAAGAGAAGAACCTGCAAGTTACTAAATCTCTCTTTAAACCAACAGAGAAAAAACTAGAGTACATCTGAAAATAGCAGGCAGACGAATTCAAATTCGTACAAGGAAATAATATTTAGCACTTTCTGATCCCTGGAACAAAATATCAGGGGACCAGATGGATTTCCAATCATGTGATGCTCTCAAATCCAGTCTGAATTCTTTCTTCTATGAAAAATCTTACACAAACACGAGGGTTTGGTACAAAGCTGCCTATGTAGTATAGGAGGTCAAAACCAGAAGAGCTGATGGTTCTTTCTGGGACCATAAGCTGAAATAAGTGTTGTGGAAGAAGGGAAAGAGGAAAGACAATGCTATCAGTACAGGAGCTTAGCACATATGAAAAAAAAATATAAATCTCAATTGGGAACATAAAAAAGGAAAGACCAAAGAGACAAGAACTGGATGAGAAAAAAAAAGAAGAAGAAAGGATGCACCTACAGATTTCAAAGTTGGCAAGAATGAATAGAGTTAGTTTGATTTCTTTTTGACAAGACCAAGGGACCTACGATTGGATCATCCATGAATAAAGACAACAGTGGATGTGGCAGAGAACAGCAGATTAAAGAACCTGGGAGCTACAGCAGCTGTGAGAAGTACAGTGCAGAAATCAGTGGAGGGACAGAATGGAGGAGGAAGTGAGATTAAATTTCAATATATAGTTTACATTCAATATTGGACAGCATATCCAATACCACTAATATCACTAGTATGAACTAGTGGAGTTCACTGCTGCAGGAAATCCCGTGTGGGAAAATATTACGAAAGGGGACAGAAAAGTGCCATAATTATCAACAGAGAAAGTTGCTCATTATCATTACCACACCCTCGAAATAATCAGGCCTCATGCTGCAGCATATGAAGCAGAAAGGAGGCAGGTCAGGTGGGCCGGTAGGATTATTTCTTCTTTTCCATGTCTTAGTGTAATTGAATCAGTTGCACTACAGCCTGGTTTTGTTCTCTTAGGAGCCACGAGGAACCAAACACTGTATGAGACAGGATACCTGATCATATGGACCAATGGTCTGATCCAGCATGGCAAATGTTATGATGCTAAGAGGGGTAAAAATCAATCTTCGCAGAAAATCCTGTGTATAAAAGACTTTGAAATTTAGATGCTTCTAAAATCCATGCAGAGTAAAAGACAAACGTGGCTCCTCTAGCCTGTGCTTTTGCAACCTCCCATTCTTATTTGCCATGCCTGAGGAGTTCATGATTAGACTATGAGCTTCATCAAAGGGCAATTTTCAGCTGCCAAATAGATTTGTACAATAAATCCACATGGGACCAGATTAACAAGCAAGAGAGACATCAGAAATCAAAAACCTAGCCGCTGTAATTCCACTGAAAACTTGAAAGGATGATGTGCAATGATATTTAGACTTTTAAAGAGACACTGCCAGAATACTACAGCTAGTTTTCATTAGGAATTTTGCTTTTCTGTCTCACATCCTTCCCAAGAGTTCTTTTCATTAGCAGACTTAAATCCCACTTATATTCAAGGCTGCACCGTTCAGAACTGTTCAGTGGGCTTCAGAAAGAGTAACATTTCATCCAAAGTGCAGCATCTTTTCCATGCAACCATAAATTAATTAATTGCAAATGAATTTTTTGATTCTAACATCTAAGTTGTCTGGGTTTGCAATGTCAGCACCTGGGAATCTTCGATCTAATCCCATCCACAACTCCCAGAAAATGGGTATGACTGAATACTTGCATTTCTGATTCCATGTAGTCTGGCTTTTTATTTCCTAGGGAAATAAAAAAAAAAGCTTCAAGGGAAGCAGCTCGATAACTCTTTCCAATCTGTACCTACTACCACCTTTCTTCCCAAGAGTATGGGAAGACTGGGCTGCAACCAAGCATCTAGAAAGGTTTAGAAGTAGTTGAGGGAGAAAACAAACAAACAAAACAGGTATCAGCTGTTTATGGTATATTGGAAGGGGAAAAAAGAGAAATATCAGCATTCAGAAATGTACAGAATCAAGGTAACATCTGTTTTCCTTTCCTGGGTCCCACAGAATCTGCTGTGTTCCTTGGTTTAACAAATAAACCAGCTGCTAACTAGGAGATGCTCACATCATTTGCAAGTAAAAGGAAAGAAACGCAGGGATTTGTTGGAACAAGCCCTTTAAGACTAAGCCCCAAACAGAAGTGGTAAACATCAGAGCTACAGCAACTGATCGATTATATACAGTAGTGGAAAAGAGTTGAGAGAAAGAGGGGAGCACATGATGGCTCTGCTTTGCTGTTCCAAATACATCCATGTCTAGTGTACCTCCACAGAACTAGATGCTTCCAACTCTGCAAAGTCAGATCTACAATGACCTCATCCCATCATTACTTTCTGTTGTGCTGAAGAAAAAAAAAAAACCAAAACCTAAAAAACACCACTAACAACAAAACACAAAGCAATTACAAACCACAGCAAGGGAGGGAACCTGTTCTCCAGTTACACTGACAGACAGCCCTCGATAATCTATCAACAACAGAGACAAAGGAACTGATTTAAGATGCTATTACTTCCAAAGGGCTCAGATTGTGCTACTCTGTTTATTTAGGAGTTGGAGAAGTCGAGATCCTATTTGATCAGCTTTGAAATTGGTTCCAAAAGGCTGAGAAGTCAGCTGATTTTTCATTTCTCTGTAGTTCAAGGCCACATACATTTCTCCTTTTGTTTATATCAACAAAATCCGAGTTAGGATATAACACTCATTTTTTCTGCCAAGTCCGTGGAGAGTTCTCATCCAAGACTTTGCTCATCTGACTCAATCCAGCCTAAGAGGACCAGAAAATACAGGTTTGTGGCTGCAAGCCACAAGCCCTGGTGCTGTGCTTGCAGACTAATCATTATGTTGCTCTGGCCATCCAAGGAAGATGAATGCTCACCGTCTCCTGGTTGGTTTGCTCTTTCCCATGTGCCTTTGCTCATTTCCTAAATGCCATTAACCTTTATATCGTTGCATTAAGTGAAATCATCAAGACTAAAAGGTACCATTAGAATATCTTGAAAACTGAATCACAATTTACTGAAAAGGATTGGTGGGCACAAAAGGAGCATGAAAATACGGAAAACAGGATGCAAACGTTTGCAATGGGCAACAACTAAAGAAAACACAATGAGCAGAAAACCTTAATTTAATCCTTCACTCCTTAGATTACTACAAGATAACTATTTGTTTTTCTCTTATACTTCTCTTACAATTACAGCTGCTTCCAATTTGAATCACTTTGGACCAGAACTGGAAGCAGAACTATTTAGAAAAAAAAAAACAAAAAAACATTCTTCTATATTTCTTAGCATCTGCTTTTGAATGACGTGCCCAGGCCTCAGAGGGTTCACTAGATGCACGTTTTAGAGATGATTTTTTGGATAGAAACTTCTGGATGCTTGTGAAACTTACTCATACTTAGGAAAAGTGTAAAACGTGGGAGACAATGGAAACCAGAAATAGGAAAAGCCTCAGATTTCAAAGATGATGTAAACAATTTACTGGAATGCTCATCAGAAAGCCCAGAATAAACTCCATCTCTTTTCATTTCCCTTCTGCAAGTACTTATCAAATACGCTCTGTGGCAAGAACATTGCTGCAACCATTTCTGTTGGTGCCTGAATACTGGCATGAGTCCAAATTAAAATTATTTGCAAGTTGGTGCACTAGGCATCCAATTACAAGAATGATATACAAGAATATCATTGCTTCTGTATGCCAGTAAGACAACGTTATGCGACTGCAAACTCCCTCAAAACAACCCAATTTCTGACTATCGACTGTAATAAACTGCTTATGAATAAGGCATACATAAAAATTCCACAGAAATATAATATGTGATACGCAATAATAAGGAAGATAAAGAAAATCTTTCATTGCCTATAGATAACTATAAAGAAACAGAACTGCAATTTCAGGGACAAATGATGTATTAGTAACAATTTGGTTATTTTGGACAGAAATGGGTCAAACCAGAGCAGTCCACCTCTGAAAGAGTAGCAAGAGGAAAGGCTTTCATCTTGGCATACTGCTTTATTTCTGCCACACTTTCACGGCAATTCACTGGTTCATTACTTGTATAAAATAATTCAGTAAATGCTAGCCAGGTTACAGGGGATGGATAATGGCAGCTCTTCCCATTTATTAGACTCTCATCTCTGCAGTTACTGTATAAGGGGCCAGGATGCAGAGCTTTTCATCCAGTTCTGCTACCCGTTTATCAGCAGCTCCGTCCTTTTATCCCTCAGCATTTAAGTACTTCCATCTCCGAAATACAAACTATTGGCTCTTATCTAACAAGAAAGTTATCTTGGTTTTATGCCAGTATAGCATAGGAAAAACAAAAAGATGCAATTTATTAACCTTCTAAACAGAACGAGACAGACTTCAGCAAGATGGCACATGATTTGTGGAACACACGTTACATGACTAATGTCACATCCTCGCTCACACGAAGATGGCTCACAGAACCTTCAGGGACATTCACTCTCACAATTTATCTGGGGTGAGTTTTGTAGAGATGGGGGCTTCTAATTGTTAGACAGGCCATGACTTTTGACAGTTACTCTGGCCAGGCTCCACCTGCCAATTGCTGCCGTTACATCAGGCACAATTTTACCTCTAATTTCTCCTACTGTAAATGACTGGAGAGAATGCAAGCAAAATCAAATCAAACCAACCAACCAACCAACAAAACAACATCAGTTTTTCCTCACCTCTAGCTTGCTTTACCAGTTCAGTGAATTGAGTAGTTGGACTCAAAAGAAGAAAAACTTTTCCAACATGAAGATGGGTTCTATGGAAGAGCGTTCCTGAAATTCCCCAAATCCTCCTTTCAAAGGTGTTTTGAACAACTATCAACAATTTCTTATGAACGTATGGCCACTCTGCTCGGTGCTGCTCTCCCTGATTCCATCATCTCTGCAAATGGATGGCTTTTCCCTCTCATCAAGTCGGATAATAAAAGTTGGGGCATTCAATTCCCCTCATTCAGAAGCATTAGACTGGACAGAATTAATTTTTTCTCTTGACTCTCCCAAAGACTTTCTTCAAAAAGGGATCCACGTCACCAGTAAAATCTCCTTCAAAGGGTACTGTCAAAATATCTGGAATAATTTAAAAACTCATTTGTTACTCCTTGTTGCGTGTATCCCTTTGAAGCAAGAAGCTGAAGTCTATTTACATCAGTACTTCATCTCCTCTACCAGGCACAACATGTCAAGGAAAATGCCTTTCCAACACCACATGTACTGAGAGAGCACGGAGCTGAGTTTTGAGATTTGCCATGTTTCTGCTATATCTGTTTTGGAACGCAAATGTATACATGGCTCAAAATACATCAAACTCGTAGGATGGTGAATACAGTTAGTAATCTGAACATCCCAGTGCAGTACGTTACTACAGGCGTCTTAACTAGTCAGCCAAGAATCAAGAAGAATAAAGTGTAGTACAATAGGATATGGTAAAACAAAGAGCTATGCCAGTTTAAAAATGAATCACACTGAAGAAACTTAGGAGAATATCCATATGCGTCAGTGCAGATTTGATTCTTTTGGGCCAATATTTGCTCCCGATTGTACTGAATAGAGCTTTCTATGGCACAGCCTTATATTCAGTATTCTGCAAACCAAATAAGACAAGATGGCTCAACAAAATCCTGCAAAAGGAGGACAGTAATACAAACCTGGAGGGCAATAGGTCCAGTGAGGGAGTTAATACAGACTGCATTCACACTGGGAGAGAAATGATAGGCAGTTTCTGATTACTTTTTGATTGTGAGATTGTAAACTGGTAGAAGTAGGAAGGAGAATTCCTTGTTGAAATGGACTGCTTTGTTTTAGGCAGCTTTCAAATGGAGACACTGCTGTTCTAAGACTCAATTGGACAATCCAGACAAAATCAAAGAGAGTGGATTTTTTTTCCCCTTCTTTTCTTCTTCTTTATGTTGAATAAAACCTTAGATAAGATCAATAGTTTCTTTAGTTTTATGTTTCTCTTCCTTAAGGGTAGATGGCTTATTGCATTTCCATTGATCACACAGACAGGGAGATTCAACAGAGACAAGTCATCTTTTCTTTTGCTCTCATTTCTGCCCTCCCCCCATACCCATTTGAAATCAAATGACTTTTAATCGAGGCTGGGGTCACAACTGTTTCTCATTTACATATCACTAGTAACAAATTCATGCCTTATTTTTCACTCACTAAACTGCTTTAGAAATGAAAGTCACATTTCTATACATGATATGCCACACACCGTGCAATCGAAAAACTTTAGGAACTTCTTTTCTGGGCCTCTCTATCAGACAGGTTACCTCAGCCCTCCTACAACATTGCTCTGTGGTGAGAGGGGGCTTACCTGACAGCCCTGTGTATTTAATATTTAAGCTTCTTACAGTCTCTACAAAGCCTTCCTCTGTTTTTTCCTAAATCCTTTGCAAACTCCCTATCAGATATGTGCAACTTCAAGCACAAGAAGTTTGTATCTCAGTTTACAGTCAGCAAAGCAGCTACATTCACCATTATTTTCACCATTTTCAAGAAGGAAGAAAGTCAAAGATCAGGATCCAGAACTGCTACCAACACCATTAGAAGCCTGACCACCAGCTTACTGAGTGGTGGTGCACTTGGGAGAACGTTGCATAAAACATTTTAGATCTGCTGGCACAACTTATGCAAACTTGGGTTGAAAATACTGAAGGAAGTAGAGAACAAATCATTAGACACTGATATAACCTGATGTCCAACTGCTTTTAGATGTTACTCAGATTATCTAGGAAATGAGTTAAATTCTCCATGGAGATCACTAGGAGTTTTGCCACTGACATTAGTCAAGGTAGAATTTCTCCCCACTGTCTGAAGGAAATTTAAAACCCCACCACAACCTGTGGTACCTATTGCACCCCATCAGCACTTCTCAGAGTAGGGAGCACTAGGTGTAATGCTCAGGGCAGTTATATTCTCTTTCTTTAAACCATCTTCAGATATTTCTTCTGCCTTTTCTATCTAAGAAATGATGTGAGTATAGTAGAGCACTGTTAAAACAGTAGCTGAGTACTTGCTGGCCACATTCTATGGAATGTAAAAGGATTAACATAGAACTTGCAAAGAATAATTTGAACGTCTTATTAATTGTTATTTGTAACAATGGCTTTTTCCTTAAGGGTCTTTTCGGATCCTTAACCACATATTAATGCTGTATAGATAAGGATTGCTCCCTAGTGGGAGAAATAAGGTGGAGCACAGAATCCCTTCCATGGAAAGCAACAGGTTTGGGAAAGGAACAAAAAGAATTCACCAACTGAGCAAGTGGAGAATTATGTACAGCTAAATACAATTACCAGAGCTCAAACCATGTACTTAAAAAGTGCCAAGAGGCTCCTGTCTCTGATGCACTCAGCACAAGTACAGCCCTTCCCACAGTACCTGGAACATCATTTGGTAAGAAATTTAGCTCCATTTAGTTCACAGTTAAAGCTGTGGCTTCAGCTCATAGATGAGCTACCTTTGGCTGTCAGTAACAAACTCCAAGTGCAGAATTCTCAGTGCAGGCTCTTAAGTTTAGCCAAGCAAATGCCCAGATAGACTGCAACAGGAAGTGTACGACTCCTAATATTCATGTTAATTACCTCAGATCTACTGTGAATACCATTATAAAGACACAGTCTGTATCATCTCAAAAACACTCCTTCATTCAGCTCAATATTTTTGGCATTAGACTGGAATTTCTTTTTATTTCACTGTCAAATGAAACCTCGTAGCAAGGAACCTACTTCCCTGGCATGGAAGATTAAAAGTGAAGGATCGTGGAAGGATTTAACTGAGAAGAAACTCAGTAGAATGGCTACACTTATATTATAGAAGGAAGCTGGCAATACCAAACAGCATAAAAACAGCACTCTCTATTCTCCCAAGCTCATTAGACACACATTAGAAGGAGTGTGCCATGTAGTTCTTTGGAAGAGGTACTTACTTTGTAGAGACCATGGCTGCAGCCGCAGTACGTGCTCTCCATGGTGTAGCTCCTCAGCACACCCATTTCTTGCCATACCACCACCCGGGCTGTTGACTCGCGGGACTTTTCTACAAGGAAGCTGCAGCTGTTCATGACAAATGCAGGGGCCACTTTGTCCAGGACTTTAGGAAGAGTCTATAAGAAAGTATCAGCAATGAGAAAATGAATCAAACAGATGTACATGCATTTATATCACAAATACATCTACAAGAGGCCTATGCTGTTTAAAGCGCGTATCACCAAAGCTACCTGTAGAAACTGTCACTGTGATAGTTCCAGTTAGTGCCAAACTGGTCTCATCTTCATCCCAAGTGAAATCTTCATATTCTAATGTTTTGTTGTGTTTGTTTGTTTTTTTTGTCCCCAGTCACAGACAAAAATGCTGTAAGTACATTTGGTACATCCCATCCAAAATGATGTCTTTGCACATCCTATAGTTTTGGACTGCTGAAGTCACTTATGAAGCTTTATTTTTTAAGCTGCTTCAACATTAACTACATTTTCCTGTTCTGCCTAGAGGGCTGCAGTCATAGCTCAGCACACAATGTTTCCATTCTTTCCTTTCCAGCTCCTCCTCACAATTTGACAAGGGATTCAGCTATAGGAGGAATTTTGTTTGAACACAGCACACAGCAAAGAAGGGGAATGCATAATCCCACTGAAGGTCACAGATAATTATAGGAAAATAGAGCTTAGCATTTAACTATCTTGCATTGTGAAATAAACCAAACTATTCTCATCTGGGATCAAATGGTACATTGAATGCACTCTGTATAGAAAGCGGCAATAAAGAGTAAATATGAAAATTCAGTAAAATTACCTCTTAGCTCTGAGTGATTTTCTTATTCTAGAAATCATTTTTCTCAACAGCAGCCTATAAACACTGCTAATACACAGCGCTATCAAATATTTCTATCAGTGTGGATGCAACACTTCTTCATGCTAACTGTAAAAGTATATACTAGATACCTTAACACTAGGTGTACTCGGTGTAGAAATTGGGCATTTACATACAAAAGCACATATGTGCATATAAACCTTTGTGCTTGCATCCCAGTACATGCCCAAAGACCATCCAGTGAAGAGCTTGTAAAATAAGAACGTTCATTATTTCTTTGATGACAGCTTTCTTAAACTTCTGAATGGAATGGAATCATACAGAAGGAGTTTCTGCTCATTGCTAATGGCATTGACCCTCAAATTTCATTCAGTTTGAGCAGTGAAAGCCAACCAGCTAATTTCACTTTCCAATAACAATCAGTGAAACTGATTGATTCTAAGCAATTCTAGTTCCACTCTGTTGAGCTTTACATCACAGTTCTGTACAGGACTGCTTGGTTTCATCAAAATTGAGAAAATAACATTTAATAGCTGGTCTTCTCTTAAAGGATGACTGACGCAGAAGATAAAATCTTTGGCCTAAACTGTTCTGCAATATCCACTGCAAACATCATAATCATACATACCTCTGTAATAAGAAAGTAAATGTTATTTTCAGCATATCCAATCTATAGCTATGAATGGACCCTACCAGTTCTGTAAGGTACAGACATAAAGATCTATAAGGTCCATTCATCAGCAGAAAAAAACCTTGTGAACAGATAACTGGAACAAAGTGAGAGATTACATTTCAAACCTGAGACCAGCATGAGCCTAACTCTTAAGTCAAGATCTACAGTGTGCTATTAAGAACTACAGCATTCCTTTTCCTGGGAGAATACCGAACAGAGGAATCTTTAAAATTGATTACTTGCTCTGAACTAAACATCCACTGCTTCTGAATTGCCCTCAAAGTACAATTTGCTGCAAAATATTATGATTCCGAGCAACACATCCAGGTTTTCCTGGAGCTGGGTTAAAAATAAAGCACAGTCACCCAAACAATTATAATCCTGAACACAATCATGAGATCCAGCTAAACTGCGTGTGAAGGTTCAGATAGTTTTCATTCTGTCCTTATCTGAAACAGCACACAGATTTTTGTAAATATATGCTATGAAGTACCATAATCAGATCTCTAATCCAGTTTAGTTTTTAAAACAATTGAAATTATATGCATAATCAGTCTTCTATATTTGATTAAATAAAAACGCTGGCAGGTAACAGTAATGTCTCTGTAGTCAGGACTCATTTAGAAGCATTATCAAATCTGAATTTAATATTCCTTTCATTTTACCAGCTTTCACTGGATTTCACACTAATAGTTCTTTCCCCTCTGCTTTTCTCATTAATTACCTTTCAATTGTATTTCTGGGAGGGTGAAAACGCATCTTTTCAAAGGATTCTTTTATGACAACACATTACTTTAACCATGCTCCCTGTCTCTCATACAGCTGGATTTAGCATGCACAAAAACGGGGGTGCTGCCCATGTCCATAAACCTCCGTTCCCATTTGGTCAGAATGGAATTAGGATTCTTTACTGAGGTCCCTTCAGAGATTACTGTCAAAGGGGCCTGGAATGGTGATTAAAAGGAGAAATCCTGAAGTTGGGTTTTCCAATGTCAATGCTACGCATGTCATCTGAGGCCAAGTATTAGGAAGTAACAATGCCTCTTTCTCCCACGAATCAAGGGCTACAGCAAAGGCTGTTCAAAAATCACAATTTTCTTGAGGTATTTTGCTCATGTTTTTGGGAAGTAAATACATGGAGAGCAGGATCGTCCCCAATTACTCATGGGAGGAAGGAGAGAAACTTCCCATATTTTGCAATCACAAAGCCTTTCATCTAGGCCACTGCAGATTCTTGGACACCCTTGGAGGCTTGCTCTTGGTTTCTTCATTGCAGATTCAAGACAGGCACCAGATGCTGAAAGCAGCATTTGAATTCTGTTTGTGTAACAGTGAACTATCCTCAGCCTTTTCAAGCCCACTGATTTCAAATACAACAAGCGATGTTCTGACTGTAAGCACCCTTCCTGCTTTTCCTTGTGAAACAAGTGTTTCCACGGGGACTTCTCGTGAGTTGAGGGTGAGAGAAGCACATGTATACTTGGAACTTATAAAACACAAAAATACAACATTTCTATTAGTCAGCGGCAGTGACAACAAAACAGCATCTTAATGAAATGAATTAGAGATCCACCTATTGACAATATTCTCGCAGATATCTGGTGCATGAAGATAGTAGGAATCATTTAAACTTTTCTGGATCTCTACTCCTCTGCTGCAAGACAAGTTTGCACCTACCAACAGAACTTGTGATCTGACCTCATCTTAAAGAGGGATGTAGGTGCACATATATGCCAACAACTGTAGAAAGGAACAAAGCAGACCTACCCTGTAGCCAACATCTTCTGAGATAACTGCTGTGTCGACCACGCAACCTGCTTGCCACAAGGTCTCTTTGATACTGCAACCATAGAGGAACACATTCTTTTTCTGGGAGTGTCCATGGTAGTCACAGAACACGTAGGGAGGAAAGAAAGGCAAAATCTGTAATACTGAAGTAAGCTTTGTGGTTCTTCACAACAGACACTATAAATACTAGAGGATTGTATGTGAGGAATTACACCTTTGTCAGTGCTCTTCAGACAAACTCAGAGCAGAGCTCTGGGCCAAGCCTATAATCAGTGTCAAACTTTGTTAGTCAGCCGTACCTCGTTTTACCTATTGGAACTGACATGATCTCATGAATCCAGTGTCAACACCGGTGCATTTCTGTCCACAGCAGAAATAAACATGACATCTGTGCAAGATTCCATGCCAACCGAGGAACCTGAGAGTTCATGGTAACTTATGATACAACGGAGCAATTTGTTGGGCTCCTCTGACTTCTCAACTCTAGCATTAGCCTCAGGAGATTTTAAAACTGCACCTTTTGCCAGCAATTAATCACCTTGGCTTCTTTAAACACAAAAACTGTGCTACACAATGTTTAGGAAAATGTAATTGTGCAGTTGTGTAAAAATGTATTGTATGTGGTCAGATACTTACATGAATTCCTGGACATAAAGCACGGGACATTATCTTTGTCAGACAAATAATCTGATTCCACACAACGTAATGTATCTATTTAATCCATCTCTCTTGTCAGCTATCATATAAACTAGGTACAAGGTACATTCCAGGTTTTAATGGAAGTTTTGATTGCCTTCATAGGCACATATCAACTTTGATAAAAATGAAAATCACGATTTAATGACCCAAGAGGAAAATATTGACCCAAGTGTTAAATAATAATCAATCTCATTGCCCTCCGGAATATGAAGTCAATATAGACACTGCTGTTACATATATTCTCCATGTCTTTATCAGAAACATTCAGAAATCCAGCAGTGAAAAGACAAGGATTTCTAAAGAGAAGGAATTGGTTTGTTTTAAGGCAATATTCATTGCCGATTAGAAAGGAACATCGTGATATCATTTAAATAGTTTTCTGAGGCATCTATCAGAGACAAAGGGACAGGTGTCATAAGGTAGGGAAGCACTGTGGATCAATTAAAAAGATGAGGAAGAAAGATACATATTCTTATATAAACATAGACAGGAGGAGAGAAACAGATGGAATAGATCAACTTCTTCCACCAACTGTTAAGGCAAGTTTTACCCTAGTATGCTTGTTTAGTAGTTATACAGTAACTCAGTTTAGCTGCAGCCAGTCAGGAAGTTTAATTACCTAAGGAACTGAGCATTTAAATTCCTCCAGCTGCTCTGACAAGCTGCACGTTGATTGGAGATGCTAAGACACTCACACGCAGATTCATCCCACAAGTCCTAGTTAACAGGACTGCTATAGCCACAGAACATCCTGAGTTGGACAGGACCTGTAAAAGGATCACCCAGTCCAACACATGGGGCTTATGCAGTCCTACACTTCAAGCAACTGCCTGAAAAACAGGGAATTATCCCATAAAGCCCCCTTCTAAACAGCTGCATTTATTGGTTCTTTTAATGACAGGCATTTTTCCAGTTAGCGTTCCATCTATGCTTCCAGCAATACAGTCATAGATTAGTTTAACCACAGGTACCAACTAGAATTTACTCCTATGAATATCAAAGAAGGTTTTATAGCTGTGGTTCTATTTTGAGGCAGAGATCCCAGCTCAACCAGGTATCAATTACCTGCCAATTTACAGAATTACTAACATGCAAGATGCATATATTATTACCTAAAAGATTACTTATCAGAAACCACACAGGGATGATCAGCTGCTCAGATAGCTGTGCTGCCTGATAAGCAGGAGGTCCATAATTCTGCATCTCAAGAGTGAATCCTTAAGTGACAAGTCTGGAACAAGCCTTCCATATTAGTAAAGCATTGTAAAAGCCAGGCTCTGTAACACCACTATTTCATGCCATGGGATGAATCCATGACTGCCACCCACCTCCACAGCAGAGAAGTCAACACTACTGGAAATGTTTCCATTCCATTTGTGTATCATATATACCTACATTTTAATTAATTTTACTGAGCACTGCAGTTATTCTCAATGTTTATGACAAATCGTTTTGTTTTTGTTTTTACAATGCATTCTTCTGCTCTATTTTTATTCTACAGAGTAGCTCAAGCCTCACCACTCAGCCAAGACAAAACTGTATTTTATAGTTGCAGCACCCAATGAAGAACTTTCCTTGGGTTAAGCCTGGGCAACCACAAGGTAAACTTGAGACCTACCCACCCCTTTTTTCTCTCTATCCTTCTTGTACAGCTGTGACACCAACACACAGTCAAATTCCAAGTCTGGTGTTCACTGGGGTATGACTCAAGACACACATGCAAATTTTTATCTATTTAAAGTAATGTGCCAGCACTGAGCACCACAAAGGTAAGGACTGCTTTCAAACTCAAAAACAATCCCCCTCATGACTCACAGAATCAGGAAGCTTTTAAAACAAAGGAAAAGCAAGACAGAAAATGGATGCAAATACTCTTTTTTTTCCTTAGTAGCTTCGTGAGAGGACCCAATCTCAGACTGCTGAGGTAGACACGTTTAGGATGCTTTGCTCACAAAAAGCTATGTACTTGCAGTCAGATTCTGTTTCCAACCTTGATAGAATATCTCAAAAAGCAAACACCGCTTTGTGTCTCCTGGTCCCTAACAGCATCTTCCTGTCCCCTCCAAAAGTAACTTGCTCTTTGCTGCAGCTTGATCCCTCTGTAAGAGCTACACTTTTCCTGTTGCATCCTGCAAGTGCACTGTCAACTGTAATTCACAAACTGCACATTTCCTCACCACGAATGCTCAAGGGGAAAAAGCAACATCTCTTTCCCCTTCAGTCCTAGCTGCTCCCAAGCTTAGCTCTCTGATACTCCCGCTGCTCTCAGTTGAAAAGAAACCACCCTCAGTGGAGAGTTGCAATACTACAGCGTATCCAGCCCCTTCTTTTACTAGGGTTTCCAAAACCAACAAGAGAAGCAAAAATAAATAAACAAATAAAGCACTTAGATGGCTGTTTTCTATGGCTGAAGTTACCAATTAAAATGGGTTTGGTTTGAAAGGCCGCTAACTTTAAAGTTATTTCCTTTTCACTTTCAAGAAGCTTTCCTTTCCTTTGAAGAAACTGCTTGCGCATCCCCAAGATAAATTAAACTAATTCACTCCACAGAAATCATTTGGCTATCAGTGAAATTGCCTTCATGGCATCTTGGCAGTGAGTGCAGGGCAGAAGAAATCCAGCTTCTTCTGGAGTTGGGAAAAGACATTTGCGAGCATGTATAAACCAAAATCAATGTACTCTTCAAAGGCAAAGAAAAAATCAGTTTACCACGTCTGACATACTGCCTGTGAGTGAGAGACATGATACGATCAATAGTCTTACTTCACTCAGCAAGATGAAAACTTCCACTGGGCGCATGTTCAACTTCATGCATCTGGATGTGACAGGGATGGTTATGATAAATTTAAATTAAAAAGGCCCAATACGATTAGCACAATAAAACAAAACTGATCAGATGTAGCTCAAAACCCAAAGAAAATGTAGGTGGAATAAACTCTCAGATACAAGCTGAACTTCCAGTAGATTCCTTGGAGTGCAGAGCTCGATGTCAGGGCTGTCATTTAGGCCAAAAATAGCATATTTCCACAAATATTCACTTAAAGAAACTCACAGACATTTTCACCTTGTCTGAGGATTTTCTCATCAAGACCAGAGTGAACAGTGCATCTTAGGACATTTCCTGCCTAACTGGGGCTATAAGAAGCCAACTTGCTGTTCCATCCACTTCCATTCTGTTCATCAACATTTGAAACCATCAGTGTTTTTTTTTTATCCTGAGGTCTCAGAACTATTCATTCTGTTGGGCATCAAGACCGAACAGATGGGGACAGATCCCAGACATATGCCAGTAGTATCACCCCTCATGAACTTCCGGTAGTTCCCCCAAAAAGTCATTTTCTTCTCACTGAAGCAGCAGAAAAGTTCAACCATTTTGAAAGCTAACTTGTGTTTCTCTGATTGCACAGATTGCTCCAGTTTGGGCTTTTGCATGATCCATTCAGACTATGTCTTCACAGAATTTCTCCTGTCATTGCCAGAAAGATAACAATAACTTACTAACAATATCTAGTTTAGCTGAAGTACTTTGAGGATACTAAGGAGCTGTAAGGAATTTGTATTCACTCTGCAGGTGCACGAAGACTCTGAAGTTTGGAGTTGGTTAGAAGATTCAGTAGATAACCCAAGACTTTCAAAAACACTCCACAATGATGAAAGTATAGCGGTATAGTATGCTTTCCACATCTCTAACCATAAAACAGGGCTGTTGACACAACTGCAATAATCCATCTGCGTGCAATAACCCATAGAAGATACAGGGAGTTACTCACCACAGGGGCCCGGTTGATGCTGCGCAGATAATACAGAAGACCTTTGGTGTGGTAAATTGTTGGATGGAGCTGAGAACTGGGAGTCAGCCACTGCCTGTTCAGATCATCTCCACTCAAGGAACAACGGTGGCTGAAATCACAAAGCAACACATCACAAACAAAAGTTGATTCCAAAGAGTTCCTGATTCTGGCAAGACCTGGCACAAAGATGGGGAATGCCAATTAAAACACAGATCAAAGACTTTTAACACTGGGTTGGAATGAATCAACAGTCGGTACATTTCAGAGGTGCGTACCACCATGCAGATTTTATCATCCCCTTTCCTTCCAGAATTCAGACAGTTACAGCCCTGAAAATAAATGCAGATTTTCCTTTACTTAAGTACATACACAATCAGGACCACTTACAAACAAAATTACCTTCGGAAACGCTCTAAATTCTGCGCTATCTACAAAACTCACCCAGCTTACGTGCACAGCAAAGGCTTCTCAAAACCTCCACAGCAAATAAGTACATCCAACTCCTACTCATTCTAATTGAAGACAGGTGCTTGAATCTCTTCGACCAGCCTGAAATATGTATGCACTTAAATGAGATGAGCTGGATATCTCATTTAAGCTCCTCCGCTCATGAGAAATGTAGCTATCTGAAGCACATCAAGAAGATCTTGATGCATGCTACATCATTATGTGGAACAATTACCTAGATTCACTGCAAAGACTGGATAAAAAGCTAAATAAGGATCCTAGATTTGCACTGAGAAAGTGTTTTCATTAGTTGGATTGAAAATATTCTGCTCCTGACTCAGTGATCAGTGAAAAAATCTGCAGGATATTTGATTGTAAGGAGCAGCACATCATTGTACAATTTTGCAGAATCTGACTAATTTCCCTCATTAGTGATTGTGTGCACTGCAGAGCCTAATTATTGTAAGTACTGGACAAATTTCTAGCTACAGAGTTACATCCAGCTTTGCTGTTCCAGCCTCCTAGTCACAGAATAAGTACAGATGTATTCCTGGGGACACAATCTGGCGGTCTGAAGATAGAATCTCGCATTGCAACTGGGGTGCATTGCATCCAGCGTTATCAGTGAGCCTTGCAAATAATGCTTGCAGAAAAAAGGTCTTAAGGCTGGAATACTTCAAAAAATACTAGATACAATGGAGAACTGGTTAAGAAAGGAAAACAAAGAAACAATAAAATCCACTAAAAATGTCATACGTTTCTAATGGAGAAAAACAAGGTCTCTGATGCCATCTTGGGGTTTCTGGCAACATCACAAGACTCATTCTGACTTTACTCTAGTTTCAGTGTTACCTGAATTCCCTTTTTTCCTCATAACCCACAGCTGCTACATTGCTCATTCTGAAAGCTGAAAAATATTGCCAGTAACAAAAGCATGAGAAGTCACTGAATGCTTCTACCAAATATTCTATGTAAAAACATGACCGTTTCTGTTATGTTTCTTAATAGCCCTTCAGGCAAAGTTACCTGCAGGCTCACCTTTCCTGACCTGCAAGAGAACAGATGCTCAGCTGAGATTTACAAGTGTATTTCTGCCAAGAACTTGTGTGCATACACAGTTTCCTTCCAGCAGGCGTAACTCCATTCTAAAAGTCACTAAACAAAAAGCCAGTTTGTAAATATATATATAAATTATTCTTCTTTCTGAACACAAGAAGAAATTAGATGTTCTCTTAGAAAAGGAGGCAAGAAAAACTAATCGATCCTGTTGCATTGCAGTGTTTCTCATTGCAGCATTAGATTCTGCTATGGACTGTGGTCTGGAATGTAGGGCTGGTTCACAAGCACATCTTGTACACAGCATGCTGACATGTTCATAGGTCACAGTACCCTCACTCTTCAGTCTTTACTCTGCCCATGTTGCAATTTACCAATTCCATCATTCTGATACAAAAGGAGGTTCTTCCTAGAGGAGACTCTATGACAGTTCAATTGCCCCATGACATTCACAGGCTAATTTATAATGGAAGGAAGGTAAAATCTCACCAAGAAGGCAAGAACTGGGAGGCAGAGTTCAGTTTTGTCCTCCAGTGATTAGTATCTTCGCTCATTCGAATGACCTTTAGATATTAGCCCTCTGCCTGGCAGCCTGTAGCCATAGCTCTGAAGGAGATGCAGAACTTTAATTAAATTATGAGACACTGATTTTTCCAACCTCGCTCACTCCCTCTGACCATACTGTTATAGGCTGTTTATTTTTGGAGATCCCCACCAGCTCTGTTCCCTTGCTCCTTTCCTCCTTCTCTTCCTCTCCTAATAGCGATGACATTCGCAGATAATGGTTTTGTCCGTTATGCTCTGCATCCAAGGGTGAAGGTAAAATATTAAGCTGATCTCAAGTGCTGATAGCAAATAAAGAGACTGGAAAGCTGAGACTGGCTTTCTACATTTGGCAAGATTTAATGAAATTCACTTCTCAAACCAAAGGCATTTCTCACAACGTAGTTCCAAGCTACTGTATTTGCTTTAAGTGCTTTATGTCTTCTCTCCTTTGCAGCATTAGTGAGACTACGTGACAGCCTGGATGGGACTCCCAGCAGCTCAAACCAAGTGATGAAAATGTTTGCCACAAGGAATTCCAATAGAGTAAAGGAAACCCCACCTCTACCTCTAAACAGATTACCCGTAATTAAATTGTATTTCTCTTGCTCACAAGTCTGATGCTTTGGATTGAACTTCTGTTATAGCTCTACCTCCTTTTCTACCTTTAAACAGTTCTTTGACGGGGGTCAGCATGTGGGACAGCTGTTAGCTGCCTCCTGGGGTACTGCTTGACTACCAGAGCACAGAAAAAAGGAAACTATTTGCTCCTTTGTTCTACATAAGAACTGAAGTGGCTCCATTAAACGTTCGGCCACAACCTTTGAGATACACGATCCATTAGTGCTACTGTAGAAAGGATCAGTTCCACAATTTGAAGTAGTTTGTGCAAATATCACACATCTCTCCCACCAATCAAGACCAAACACTTTTGACCTTCTCCTCCAAGCAGACTCTGGGGCTGTAACGTTTCTGTAAGTAGTTCTAGAATAACTCAGGAAAAGCCACAGAGCTGGTAGAAGATGGGACCCTCAAAGCATAACTAAGGTGTTCTAAAAACGTACGTAGCCAGAAAACACTGCCACAGTGATCCACAGCAAAGCACCCAGCACTCACAACTGTCTGAGGAAAGAAACGCTTGGGTTGTCTGCCTTTCAGATATACTAGTGCCATGCAGCCCTGGAAAATGAACAGAAAGTAGTCAAGCCCACACCCTGAAGCAAAGATTTGATGGAACACGCTCAGCTCTCCTGTGACTGGCTGTGAGCAAAGAAAACTCAACCACAGGTGAATTTGTTGATGACTGTTGGTTTCAAATATCAGTACACATCATCAGTAATACTCCTGCACCTCTGCAAGCCGCACCTCTAAAGATGTATAAAGGCAGGTAGTCATTCTGAACTGCAAATGGGAGAACTACTCTAAAAAAGCCAGATCCTTAAAATCTCAAATTGATACACCACAGTCATAAAGATGAGGTTGAGTTTTCTCTTCTGAATACACAGGCAGTAAATGCACTTCTAAGAGAAGCATTAGACCTTGCTCTGAAGGCAGGGACACCTCACAGAGAGTTAATGAGAAAGAGGTTAAGTTGCTAAAGCACGGACCTATTCAGTTAAAAACAGAATGATATTTTAAGTCTGTTTGCAATTTTAAGACCTTGCTTTTAATCTTGTACCTCGAAGTCTGACATCAAGTTTTAATGAAGATTCATCCTCTTTTTTTCTCTCACCCTTAGGTCTGCTTGGTTTAAGAGCAAAGCAAAAGATCCCTGAGCGCCTCAGCTTCCAACTGTACTGAATTCTGAAATGTCTTTGGACTGGGAGACATGAACTAGTCCTAACCCAAGGCTGATATTGTCAACAGAACCCTTCAGTTGGCTGCTGTAAGACTGGTTCGATGCCCTGCATGGAAAGAAAAATGAGAGGGGAAAAAGAGAGAAGGGAACACATGGGGAGGAGAGGGGAAAAAAGAAAACAAACACCAAAAAACAAAACAAACCAAAACAAAAAAAAAACACTAAAACAAAAGGGAAAAGGAAATATGAAATAAAGACATGGGGGGGATAAATGTAATGCACAAGATATTAGACCAGGAAGAAAGCGAGAAGTGGAAAGAGAGGAAAGTCACTTTTTAAAGAAAAGATGTTGCTGTGCTTGGAAGATAAAATGATTCAAAATCTCCTGTCCATTACAGATAAATGGAAAGACAGGGCCCATCATATCAAATGAATGATGTCAGGACTGATATAATAACAGCACCTGGGGCACAGTGAACTATGAAATCTAAAGGGATGCATTGTGTTTGATATGTAGAGAGCAACATCACCATTCACTGTGCATCTTAAAAGCAGACAGCAGTACCAGCACAGGATAAGAATATCTATAAAGGAAAGTAGGCACAAGTAAACATCAGGATGCCGTTGAACAGCGTGTGGCAGCCTCAGACAGACACAGCATGCTGGACTTATAAATAACTACTGCTTACCCAGGATGGAAGCAAGAGGAATATTTGCATTAAGGTGTTTTGGTCTTGCAATTAAGAAAGCTCAGATCAACCTGAGATGTGAGTACATGTGGAGAGGGCAGGTGGAATCGTGAATTTTCTTGATTGTTAACCTTTTCAGAGAACAAGGCAGTGATGTTGGAAAGCAGCAGAACCAGTAAAGCCCTCCCTCATAATTAAAAGGAAGATGTGACAGAAATAGAATTATTTTTTTACAGCCTGAAGTCCATGCGCTGGAACTGACTACATTCACCATACATTTATTCCATGGAGATGCTCATCCAATGCCATCTAGTCGTTGCATTACAGCATTGCCCTGCGATGTCTATGGTCATTCTAGAAACAGGAAGCCCCCACAACAACAGCAATATTGGAGGCTTTAAACTGTGTGCAATCCAATGAAACACCAGCTTATGGCAACTAACAGTCTTCCATTTTCTGAAATATCTGCCTTAATTGCATTAGAGAAATGTTGAAGTACTGAGTACTGCTTCGTAGAGCTCTTCATATAATCCATTTCATTTTATAGCAGATAAATATACAGATAAGCACTACAGGACTCTACAGCTGGAATCAAAGATGGGGAAAAAGAGGGCAAGGTGTTTTCCTACTGTGCTCTGGGCTGCATCATTAATTTCATAGTGAAACTTCTTTCCCATCATTTAAGTGAGCTGCTTAAAGTTCCCTCTGGGATACCTCACTTGGGCATCTTGGCAAGCCACGGGGTTTCACTGAAGAAATGTGATCCCTTCCCCATTTACTTCAAGAAACAAAGGGGGCAATGTTCTTTCTTTGTTCAGGGATTGAAGTTACCAGATTTTCATTTGTTCACAGTGAAATATAGGTGAATATCTGCAAGGCATATATACAGGCACCAATGACCAAAGCAGTTTCCATCCACATTACTGCAGCTAACAATTCACTACTGATCATAGCTTATCTCTTAGATGACACTCGTACTATCTGGCTGCCAACCAACTGAACAAGGCCACTGGAAAGATCCTGACCACTTTAGACCACTGCTGCTCAAAGACTTTTCCATTTCAGCACAGATTAATGAATCCATGATGCGTTGTACTTCCTCTTGAGCAAATGGTGTTCTAAAGCACCACTCCATCAGCTTCTTCTTGCCTACCCACATCAGAGCATTGATGCTAATTAGCATAACGAGCCTTCAGAGTTTCACCTTCTACATCTGACTGATTTTTTTTACAGTGGACAATTCTTCCTTCCCAAGATAAATGATTTAGTCTGTGCTTTCTCCTTTTGGTCCGTGTAACTGTGTCTCTGTCCTTGTTCTGATAGGAGAGTTCCTTTTCTCTCAGCGGACACATTTCATTAAGCCGCACTTTGTCACAAACCAGTTAGACACAGAATGAGATCTGCATCATTCCCAGCTAACACTGTCAATGTCATAATCAAATGAGACAAGAAGTTCACATAACCTACTGAAAAGGTGAGTTAACAGCCTTATCACAGCTAAACTACCTCCTCAGTTCCACATGAAAGGACGCTCATCAGATTTCTACTATTTTAGCTGCAACAACAGTAACTATCAAATATGAGAACAAATTCACCTGCAGTTGGTGACACTTTGCACTGTCATTTATGAGGAAAATGCAAGTTATGATGATCTGTACTGTTTTGTGGAGGAGTAAATAAGGATTCAGGAAGCACCTAAAAACTGAAAGTTTCTTGACACCTACCATGAGATTGAGTCATCTTTAGACCCTTTTTGCAACAACTTCAAATACTTTCTCACTGGTAAGAAAGCCCAAAACAGAATTTTTAGTCACTAGTTCTGACTGGAAAAAGTAATTTTCAACTCAAGATTTTTCTTTTAACAAGTACCTGCTTCCTGCTGGAAATCATAGCTTTTCCTCAGCTCATTCTCTTCAAAACTTGGAGTTTTCCATCAAAACTTCAAATTGGCCAGTTCAGAATGTTAAACTGTTTAAGAGATGCCCTCAGCATATGGCAGAATATGTGCACTTAAGGATTCTAAGGTACTCATTCTTCTCTGCCAAAGCGCCTCTTTGTCTGGGCCACGTGTCCTACAACACAACTTAAAGCGCTGACAACACTAATTCAGTAAGATGCACAAATTAAGATGCAGCAGGGGAGGCAGGTGAAGCCAGGACAACGGGACAGCCAAGCAACTCCCAAATGGCACTGCAATGACATTTCCAAATGGAAATGATGTTTTTAAATGGGAAGATTTGGCTCCAATTTTGACTATTACTCATTGAAAAGCTTAAGTTTACCATGGGGAGAAAACAGTTCTTTAAGACAGCCTCATCCTCCTACAAACTCTTTCAGCAGATCCTAATTTTGCAGGCACAAATATTGAAAAGTGAAGACACTCATGCAACAAGGTAGCAAATCAGTGAAAAATTAAGACCAGAACCAGAGGTTTCAAGACAAAGGACTGAATAACTAACATTTTACTTTTGAAGTAATGTCCTTCAGCCTGCTTCTAAGTCTTGCATTGTTCACTTTCTTAATTTAAATATGGTTTACATTCATATACCTGAAGAAAGGTTCTTAACTGACTTAAGCTAATTGCTCACATATGGATTGCATTAATTGAGTTGATTTAAATATCGGGTAGTTATATCAGTGCAATCTCCATATACAAATGAACACTAAGAAATACATTGTCCAGATGACTGTTCTAAAATTTAAACCCAACTAAGTGACACATAAGAGCAAAGTGTGGCATCATAGATCAATAATAAGAACTACAAGCAGAGCCTTGCGTAGAGGCCAAGAATAAAAAATAAATAGAATGTGCAGAGATACCTTCAGATCTGTTCAATTTTCCTAGGATCCTTATGCAGCCCCATAGTCCAGTAGGTAGCACTCATTCCTACAGGCAAGAGCGAACTGAAGATGTTAATTAGAATGGGAGGAAAAGACCTCAGAACAGATGCTACGAATCAGAAATATTCTGCTAATAAGTTATAGAATAATTGGAGTAATCCAAAAACATTGTCAGTGAGTGCTGAAGAACCGTTGCACTTTTGTTTTAGTAATGAGAGTAATGAAACAAACACTGCACAAGGACTGTGGTCCAAGATATTATGATACAGTTCCCTTCTGGACCATCACTAACATCATCCTGGTCTAATCATGTTCAGCATCATCTAAAAGGTTTTGTCCAGCTTGTAACATCCCGCTTCCTGCTAGTCATTGATCAGGACATTGTGCGCCTACCTCAGAAGACAAACCAATTTTGGAAACCTAGAGTCCCTTTTCAGTTTGGGGCCTGCAAAGATCTGTGTATCAGACTTGTTTCAGCAAACTGACAGCAGCACGAGCAGAGATCTCAGTACATGAGACTGTGATGTGATTTATGCTGGAACTGACTGCAGGTTGACATATATGAAGACATACTATACTTCCTCCGTCAGTAAATTAGAGTACTGACAAAGCACCATTACCAGAAATATGCTGAGCGGTAGCTTATGAAATAACACAAACCCAAGAACACAGTTTGTCAACCACCCTCTCCATGGCAGGCACAGTTAAAGAAAGTAACACTAGACTTTGCTAATCACTCACATTGGAGGAGCTTTCCCTTCTTTCTTCCTACTTTTCTCCCTTTCTTTTTACAGTCACGCCTTAAAACCAATATGATTGTGATCATATTGCTACTGATGCCTACAGCTCCACTGGAAATGCCCGCTATAACAGGATATATACACTGTTGTGTGACGATGCCTACTAACTTCACAGGCTACTTGCATGACAAATACAATCTCCCCGCAATGAAGTAATAATTCCTCACAGGTTACTCAGCAATCATATACATGAATGCAAGCTTTTCCCCTTTCTGAACACAGAATTTCCAGCTCTGCCTGCCTAGTCCACTGAACAGTCACGAATTCCTATGAAACAATTTGATTTCTTTGCAATAAGTGTTCCTTTCTGTAGAGATAAGCAATAGTTACAGATCAGGTCTGTTTGCAATACAGTTTCCATGTCAAAATAGGAAAAAAAGCCAGAGCAAAACACTGAAAAAACAACAAAAGACTTATTTTCAAGTTATGCATTCCACCTGACTCTGAAGGGAAATGCATGTCTTCTATTGAACTAGACACGCATTCCATGCATCCTCAGAGATCAGGCAACCGCTGCTCTACCATCACTAGAAAAGCATCTGAGGGACTGATCTGTCACTGAGCAGAGTGAGCAGGCACAGATAAGTAAATCAGTTTGGGGTTATATCTGCAGATGCACTAAGTTGTTTTATTTACTTTCCCCCTATGCTTATGCACTACATGACTTCAAAGCTCAACTGAATGCTAATTCTGATACGAAAAGATGCACTAAAACAAATTGCACTTACGTAACTGCTCATCCAAGCACAGTGTCTCTGGGCACTGCACAATAGTAAAGTTAAACGAAGCATTCAATACCCACTTATTAAAATAAAGTATTCACTGGAGAAACCTGATGGGCTTGTAAATGTCTGCAAAACATTCAGGAAAAAAAAAAAAATTAAAATATCCATATAAAATGCAGTAACTGATAAAATCGCTATAAAACAAAACAAAACAGACCCAATTCTCCAGGGAAACTCACATAATGGTGAGATTGGGCCAAGTGTTTAAGAGATGCCACGCAAGTGGTAAGTAAAGCTGGCACAGAAAAGTGAGGGCGCATAGAGAAAAATGAAGACTCCTAAGAAAAAGGATTTGAATTTGAGGGGAGATCTGCCTTAGAAACCAGGGCAAACACATTAAGTGCAGCAGTTTTGCTGGAAGATTCTAGTGGAAAAAAACAAAAGTCAAAGAAAAACTAGGACAGTAGATAGGAACAAATGTAAGCGGTTCTTATATACTTATGTGAGCAGAAATCTAAGCTGTTTTTTTTTTTTCCATAGCAATTGGCAAATTTTAATTGGGGGCTCGTACGATCAAAAAAAAATCCCTCTTGAAACAGATTTGTAAAGTGAAGTTACTTGAATTCTGAAATAAATGACCTGATTTTTCAAAATATGGAGCTACTCATCACTGCCTATTGAAGTTCAATAGAATTGCAAGCACTCAGCATCTTCCAAAGTCAGGAAATTCTTAACTAGCTTCCTAAAACATATTGGATCAGGGCAACTAATTTATGGTCCTTACTATTCGTTTTTATCTCTGTTCTTCAATTGAATCAGGAAGCTTTACGTATCAGAATATATCAGCAATATTCTAGAATGGAGGACACAGAACTTTTCCAAGTATTTTGGTGAGTTTCTGCATAGCTCTTCCTTCCCTTCCCTTGTTTTTAATGTATTGAAGTAGAGGAAAAATCTCTTGAAGGGTAATGAATTAAGGATATTTGGGCATCAATGGGTTTGAAGACACTTATGAAGAAAATCAATGATCGGCATCCAATTCTGGTAATAAAGCACTTAAAAAACTTTCAGATTAGAAGCACTGTCCTGCGTCAGTGAGTCAAAACCTCAGGTTCTGATCAAAAGCTGAAATAACTCACGACATAGCAAAGGGCAGCACAGTAAGCTCTCTCATTTAGACATGGAGAAAAGGGTACAAGATAAGAACACTAATAGGACCACTGGATCATTATAGCTCTTCTACTTCAAAGGTCCATGTTTAAAAGCTGATACAGTGCCACTAAACAACATGTGTCTGCTGGCTGCTCTACATGCTCAGTCACTAAACAAGGAGTAGGACCATACTGTCTACCTTTACTTAAGTTAACGACCGAGCACTACAGTTTTCTTCTCTCTAATACGAGAAACAGTTTGCATCACCTCATGGGTAAAGCAGGGTTTGCCCATGATTCTATGTTTTAATTCTTGATGGACCTTCCAGACCTAACAGGTGAATAACAGTACTGATTTATTGCTAAGTGCATCATACAGGGCAATACTACTTATGCCACGAAGGAGAAATTGTGCTAAGCACCAACTTTAAACCAAAAGAGCTTCAAAACTGCCTTCTAAAGACCAATATTTCATCACTGCAAAGAAACAACCTTAGACGCAACTTCCAACCATATTTTTCAGTGGAGGGCATCCATAGCATTTCTATCCACAGAATGACATGGAAGGGAAGTACAGGGGAATAAAATTCTCTGTTTGAAGATGGATTTGAAACAGAAACACGCCATGTGCTTAGAATCATAAATAGAGGCAGGAAGGCTAACGAGGCTCTGGAATATTTCTGATGTTATCTGATAGTGTTTTTCTTTTCTGAATTTCTCCAGGACTCCTTGTACTTTGAGCTATCCCGCCCCTCTCAGACCCAGGAGAGATTAAAGACTCAGCTGCATAACATTTAATCAATACCGATAAGCTCATAGAAATATCCTCTACAAAAATCAATGTGCAAATTCAAGTAGGCCATTCTGATCAACTGGAATAAATGTTGCAAATTATTTTGACCGTGGCTGTAAAAACACTGAGGAATAAACACCAACAAAGGAAAGACCTTAAGATCTAAGTTATCTTTCTCCTATATATATAAACAACGTAGTTCAGCTGTTACTGTTTGAATTTAGGTAAATTAGTGCTTTCTCAGCTTCTTATCTTTATAGTGTATTTGTAAGCAAAGTCATTGATTGCCTGAAGCAGAAGATCTAGAAAAAAACTTCAGCCTTCCACCTTTCTTGAACAACTTAATTCCAAATATATATAATTAATAGTGCTATATAGTGCTGTGAAATGCTAAATATCTTTAATTCTTCTTAAGGTGTAACACTTTTTTAACCTCCTCAAAGTCTGAGCAGCAGTTCCTTAGTGGTGGATAGCGTGATAGACGCTTATCTCTAGCCCTGAGTGCTGCAAAATACCAGGAACAGAAAGCTAACAGAGATAGCAACAAGGTAAAAAGAAAGAGGAAGAACTAGGCCTTATAGAGCTCGTTTCTCACACAGCAAATCTGTTGGCCCCAAAATTATGCTCATTGAATGGCAGCACTGAATGTATTTCTCATGGTATGACTCCACAGCTGCAAAATCCCAGCTGCAATTAAGGAACTGCGGGGCTGGATGTTCCATCATTTTTATATGTGCAGGCACTCCAGCGGTGGCTGTGGCAGGCTGCAGCTGCCTGCTCTCAGCCCCCAGCTGCTGCCTCGCAAAAAAGGCAGTAACTGCAATTGTGTGCAAACGTTAGGAAAACACAAATTTTGTGGGTGTTGGAATGGTTCAAAATTGCTGAGCATTATTTCATTCTAGCGCTTCCCAGCTCAGTCAGGTGAATAGGACTTGCTTGGAAGATATCACAAGAACGTGGTTTTACGCCACTGGAAGAGGTGATGAGGTGACCTCCTAAGCATAATGGTTTCAAACAGAAAGATAATAGCTGAATTTCAGAGTAGACACATCTCAGAGGAAATCCTCATGACTCCAACTTTGAGCAAGTTTCCAATGATTACAGAACAAGCAGGTGCCTTTTTCTCTTGTTTATCTGTTAGGGTTTTCCTGTCTATGTGGCACTGAGTACTGATTGCTGTCTAAAAGAGTAGCTGTGTTGGATGGTTCACAGATACTAGGGACAAATTAACAGCCTGACAGTTACATGCAAAAGTACAGACTTATGTCTTCTTCCTCAATATTATGTCATACTTGATGAGAAATACTTCTGAATATACCCTTTAGGGTGCATGCACCTCCTTCATCTAGCTTACGTCTAAGATAATTCCATCTGAAGATGCTGGCAAAGGTGGAAGAAGCTAAGATACTTTTGCATGATCACATATTCAATAGCTTTGCTTCACTGTGGCATCTGGCTGAGCCCTTCCCAACTCTCCCATACTTTCCCTTCACTAAGTCCATCGGTGGTTCAGATGCATTGCCATTTTGAGTTCAGGGAAATGATTTAGCAGAGGGTTGTTAGAAGAACTGAAGCACTGCCATTGCTTCAAATAACATTCCTGCTGAGGTCATAGATGTGACTGAAAGTTGGCAAAGGGAAGAGCAAGGAGAAGAACCCTTGAGGCACTCGAAGCAATGATACCACTGACAAGCTCTCTGAAGAGAGAGCTTTGCTGCAGCAGTAATATGGGAGATGCCATTTGAACAAAGGAATAATAGAAATCAGTACAGTCAAATCATGTGTCTTTTAAGTTGTAGTTTAGTCAACTACGTTTTCAAAGTATTATTTACACGCACATCCCAGGATTTCATCAAATGCAAAGTATATCCACTGATTGAATGGCCACAATCCCTTAATGGCAATCAAAGAAGAGAGATGTTTGAATTTTAGTTTCTTACTGATTTATTATTATTATCTAGCTCTCTGCTTGCAACTGCAAATATCCCTTTGCTGCTCCATTAACCTGATCACTTATCTATGTTTCAAACTACACTCAGAATGTCCACACAGAAAATATCCACACTACATTTGGAGAAGATGTGCCTTGCATTTATGCATGAGATCATGGGCTACATTTTAATGGATACTTAACCTGGGCTAAAAATCAGCTAGCACTGTAAGGAAGGACTCTGGTCACATCCCACCAAGTACTGAATACCAGTAGATGACTCATGCACAACCAAAACCATAGTGCCATAGAGTGGAAGGGTCAGTTCATCTGCCATTTACCCTGAGTCAAAAAAGCATCAGCACAAACAAAAAATGGAGCAGGGAAACTCACCCCAGGCTTGGGCTAAGCCAGATTATCAGAGAAGGTTTCCTGAACAGCAAATATATATCCTCTAATATCCTCTAACAGAGCACACTTGTGTACACATCAGGTCCTAGCAAAAGTTGGAATGGCAAGAAAGCATCGGTACATCCCTCATTTCTGTTGTTCCCAAAGGAAATGGTCCCTTATCATCACTATCCTCACATACACAACATTTGCTACTTGTTTTTAGCAGTGATGAAGTTTTTGTTTTATCTGCTAGCAGTTGTTTCAGCCAGATGTTTCACTGAGAGATTCTGACTGGTTGACAAATAAAGTTTACAGTTTCTTAAGGAAGATAAAAAAGGAAATGGGGGAATTTACACACCACAATTGGGTTACACTACCAGTAACGCTACCAGCCTGCAAACTAATTTCACTTACTACAGCAGAGCAATGGTAGATCTACAGCAGAATGCAGGGGAAGCAGAATGCAACCATAAGCCACTGCCCCTTTATTGACCAATTTCCCCATCATGCTGATGGCACTAGAGATGCTTCACAGAATGCGACTCAAAAGGCCATCAGTTGGTTTTCCTTAATCATTTCCTGTAACAACGCAAACAAGAAAGTTCACCAACTCAGTATCTTCCTATTTTGTCTGATTTTCCAGCAGAACACGCATTTCCAGTACATTTGTAGGCTCAGAATCTGCCAAAGATATCACTGTTGTCATTCAATGCATTATGGTGCATGTTAAAAGAAGTGATTTCTATTAATAAGAGGAGCAAATGAAAATAAATTACTTAGAGCCAAGTCGTAGAGATTCTTATTCCTTCAGTTTCTGGATATAAGATGATCTCAGTAAACAGATCAAAAATGTCATTCTCCCTTACCACTCGTAGCCATTATAACGACTGCCCAGAGCTCCATATTGACACTCAGTGTCGCCTATTGAATATGACTGTAGCAAATGTCAACTTTTGTCCTGTTAGAGTACAACTGTCATGTGATAGATAGAGCTGCCTGTCAATTCCTCACTGTGCTTTTCTACCTTCCTTTCAACTTCCATTACATTGTACGTTTTTAAAGAAAAGATGCCTTCTTTCCAACAACAATAACCATCTTCAGTACACTTCAAAGCCACAGTGAAGAAACGCTTATGGACTGTGAAAAGTATTGCTCAAAGAGAAGCCTCACATTTAGGGGGTTGATCCATCAATGACCTTCAAACACCTGGATGTACCACAGATAGGACACACATCATTCTACATAAACACAATCATCTCTTTCTTAAATGTGCCCCATTAAGAAATATAACCGAAAAATATATGGAAACAATTCATCTTCCCTACCAGACGTTTATCTTTTTAACCACCAGATAGGACTGTATATGAAAAGCAACTTCCTTCTCAAATCCCTACTGGAAGCAATAGGAACACTGCGTTACAATCAGCTCCACACAGGCAAATGTTTTATTCATATCGCACGACTGGAAGAAAAAATAGAAAGAAAGAGGGGAAAAAAAAAAGGCATATACTGGTTAATTTTATCTAAATAAACCCCACAGTGTGGCTTTTAAATGATATCAAGATCTTTTCCTACCCCACTGAGGTACGTTTTACCTATTTGGGATGAGTGGCATCAAATGCAGTTGCCAAGAGTGAAACCCCACAGCTCTTTACAGTAAGTCATGGAATCCAGAGGCCTTTCCACACATCCCGCAGATAAATGGATTATTTAACGTGATTTTTCAAACAAGCGATCAAACCCAATCCCACTTCACTTAACCAAATGAGTTTCAAGGAGGAGAAACAAAGAAATCTACTGCCGTTTTCAAGACTGACAGTTTCTCTTCTCTTCTAGTTCTTCCTCCCACCACCACCTGTTTTGCACAACATGTTACTAATATCGTAATCACTGAATTATTAGACAGAGAATTTACAAGCACCACTTGTTTTTTCCTTGCTGATGAAGGGAAACTGCCACAGCAATGAAAACTACAGATTATATCTTCTAAACTCGGGTCTGAGGAGAGCATAAGCTACACTAACGATTTCTGAACACTAATAACAAAACCACTTAACGCTCTCTATTATTTAATATAAAACAGTCCTACATAAGTAATAGGGAAAATATTGTAACAGAATAGGCCAATGGGGAACAAAGCTACTCAAGAAATACGATACAGTCCATTGCATTGAATAGGAATGAAGATGAATTATTTTCCAAATATTAAAGAACTACTAGGACAGAGATTCTATAGTTGACAGCATGGATGGATTCCATAGAGATAAAACTGTGCCCATAGGCCAATATCGAGCTATATTTGGCAAAGAACAAAGTAAAGGGTTGGAAAGAGTTCTGGACAGTACCTACCAGTAACGACATGTGATGCTTCAATAATCTCAGTGGATTAGCAAAACAAAAAATGAGTAAAAAAGGAAGAGCAGGAAAGCAGCACACAAAGGGCAGAAGCTGAAGTGCAAACAGAAAGAAAGACTTCTGCTAAGAAATAAAAGACAAAAATAAAAGAGACTCTGAACTGCAAAGAAATTGGGATTTCACTCCCTTTGGGGGCACCTCAAGGAAAGAAAATGTATGCTGAGATAGTGAAGAAAACAATCAAAGATAGGGTAAATATTTACGTTTCTATTCACATAACTGAGAAGGTATAAATCATAAGAAAAACCAACAGCTTGGACCTTGGGGGATTTCTCAGTGCTGTTTTGTTTACACATAGAGAGCCAGCACTTTGCTTAGAGCTTCTTCCATCAGCTTCACTGCAGGGTTACAAACAAGGAATCGGGTCTTTCAGTGGAAAAGATATTCACACTGCACTCCTATGGCTGTGAAGTTTCTGCAGCATGGTGGTTCTGGCTTAAAGTTCATGCTGTAAATCCAAGTAGTGCCACATGCTTATCCGAGTACAATCCAAGAGAAAATGCCAGACAAACTCTCGTTCACCTCAAAGCCCCAGAAAGATAAGAAAAACAGCACACACTTGTCCTTTGACAATACTTCTTTCTCTGTCTTCTGCAAAGTGACACAAATATTGAAAAGAATCTCATTTTCAGTATGCTCCTTGCTACCAAGTATTCTAACACAATTTATGGACTATAATTATAACTCAGGCAGTGAAACATCCAACTACTGAAGACAACAGCTGGTCTCAAATTCATGGCTAACAATACAACCTTATCAGCCCAAAAAAAGCAATTACAGACTACAGGACCTTTAAACCAGAAAAAAAAAAATGAAAATCAAAGACCATGGCAGATAAAGGCAGTGTCAGTTTCCAGCCTGGGCTGCCAGCCAATCATTTCTGATTGTAAACCATTGACAACCTGCTCTGCCAGGTTATAAGATACTGGGATCACTTGCCTATTACTGAAGTGCAGTTAAAACATTCAAACGTGACAACAGTAACAGCTCTACATCATGGTGAAAAGGAACTGAGTTTCAAATGATTGAACCAATGCTAATACTGCAAGGAAGGGAACAGCAGCAATGCCTGATACATTATCAAGCATCACTGCCCTTTCTAACAAGGTTTACCTGGTTACAGGTAATAACCGTAAACAGTGATTGCCAGTAGTAGCACGGACCGTAAGTTCTGAAACAGAAGATGCTAAGTGACAGTCCTGCCATCTCCTCTTCTGTGAACCCAATGCATTGGGGCTCAGAACTCTGTGCATCTGAGATGTCAAAGAATTCAATGCCTGGGTCAGAAGAGCACAGTATGTGTTTCACCTGGACTAAACCCTCTCAGATCCGCTCTGGATTTCATTTTTTTAACCTGCTTTATCTTAAATATATAAACTGAAAATCTAATACAACGCTTGCGTGCTGCTGACACCTCAGTGAGTATGAAAGCTAAAGGAACATGGATGGACAGGTGCATGGAGGGTGATGCTCTGCCTCACTCCACGAACTGATTGCCATGGCTGTACATTCTATATGAAACTGAATTTAACATTTCTCCCTGCTTTGCTTGTTCATCTTTTCTCCCAGCTTGATTTTTCTTACTCTTAGGATTTCTTACCCCTTGCTCTACCGTTCCAAGCACTTCTTTTCTCTGTACTCAGCCAGGTCTTCCTCACTGTGACTTCAGCTGTATGCATTAGCAAAATCGGCTGCTTTGATTAGAAACACAGGAGTGGAAGGTAAATAATAGCCCGGTTCTCTACACCTGATCTCCCAGTGAGGGGTCACTGATAGGGGTCAACAGCTGAAATAAGCGTCTCATCACATGAAGAGTTGGTGAAGAAAAAGCTGTACTGTCAAATAAAACAGAGCACAGCAGTGCTAGGAGTTGGAGGGGGTGAAGTTATCTATATATTTAGGCTGGTTTGTGTTTTGCAGATTTTGTTCTGAAGAAGCAGAGCTTTCAGCTCAACAGCAACAGAGCCTGAAGTCCTGTATTTAACTACAGGGCAGAGTCAACTGAGGAAGTTGCAACTCCATCCTCTCAGGAAACAGGCTTGTTAGAGGAGCTATGGAAGGAGCCACTCTGCTACCAAGCCTGCTCCCAAGGAAGCACCGCTCTCATCTTCTAAACAATACGGCTGTGACAATAATCCTGAAGGATTGTTTTTTAAGGCCAGTTCACTGATGGGCTCTGATTAAATTATCTCCAGAGTGATCCATCTGTTGATTGACACTTTTAAAATACCGACCGTCCCAGATCATTTGACACTGGCTACTGATGAATCATCAAGTTAAAGCCTTTACTTTAAATACTACTGTTACGAATGAAATGTCAAATAGTGACATTTGATATTCTGCACCAATTACTACCGCTCATGTGGGCACATAAACACCACTTAAGTGGAGTCAAAATCAGGCTATTAGGGTGCAGGGATCAAAAGAGACAGGCTACTTGTCTTGTCTGGGTTTATAGACTACATAGCTATTGAGGGTCCATTAATCAAGCAGGGAAAAAAACAGCTATTATGGGTACTGCAAAAAGAGATGGTCTAAAGGAGGTTGAAAAGGATGAGTGCCTGTGCCGTGCCATACATTCCTCGCTTCTCTTGAACAGCCCCCAGTTCGTGCGTCATTCTGACATAGATTATACAAACAAGGAGGCACTGTTGGGTTAAGGGTGATGAGAGAGAGGAAAATGTTGACAGACTCTCCACCAGTGTGAGGCACAGAGCTGTGAAAGCCTGCTCTGATTCTTAACTTGTATGGTCAAGAAGGGTGGAAGGCGCCTTACAGAGGATATTTCTGTATCAGGTCACGAGAGACAAAGTCTTGTTCCTTCAGCAGTACTTTTTATCCCTTGTATTTATAAGGGCAACAGTACTTACATGTCTCCTGCATATAGGAAAGCGCAGATCACAACTTTTACTCCACTGCATTTCAGAGTCAAAGCAGTCAACAGAGGTTAAAAAAACGCAATAAGAGAACTCTGGGGATTTATTAGCAGCCAGAATCATGCCATCAGTCCAGAACTTGATAATAAATAGCTTTCTTTTTTTTTCCTAAGAAAGCTTAGCTTCTCAACACTGAAAACTTGGTGGGTTTTTGAAGCCTTCTGAATACGTGAGCGAGCTTTGAGAAAGCTTCTTTTGAAGGTAGGGCTCATCCTTGACACAAATGTACAGTGGGGATACCTCAGATATTTGAATTAAATTTGACTTGAAAATTCTGAACTCAAAGCTCCAGAGTCATCAATTCCCACGCAAACATGTACTTGCCAGCTTTCTTATTTTCTCTGGAGCATACCACTGACCCTATTACAGCATCCCCCAGTTGTACGTGCAGCTACTTCTCTTTTCAATGAGACCGTGTTCAGAGGAAGCCAGCATGATGGATAATAGAAGTCCTTTGACATACTGTGTCATTTATCACATAACAGCCTCAATCCTCCTAACAGGGCCTTCTCCATATGTCACTGTCAGCTCTTGTGCCACCCCAATGCATCAAAAAGAAAAGTTTGAATATGAAGCATTGTAATTCCTAAGTCACAGCTCATTGCAGCTTTCCAGACATGAAGAACCATTCTATCTATCTGCCAGCTTGTTTGTTTAATTTTCACTCTGTCTCACACATGTGAGAAATTAAGCCTTCAGTGTAGAAGAAAACCAGAAAAATGTCAGGTCTGGCAGAAAAGAGGAAGATAAAAATCTCCAGTTCCATCAGGAATCCAATGTGACATTTTAAAGTGTAAAAAGAGCAGCCTAGGAGCATCAGGTATTAGAAAAATACTGGCAGATCTAAAGAATTCCTTCTCCTTTCCAACCCAGGAAAGAGGTTCTCTAATGGGCTGATGCGAAACTAGAAAGCTTAAAGCAATGCAGATAAGCTCCTGAACTCGGCTGCTTAATGGAGGCATATCTCAGCTCTTCAAGGGCAAGGAATGGAGTTAAAACACCCAGGAAAGCCTCTAGAGATTACCCAGTAGGCCCTGTTTTGGGCTACCTACAGTAATCAGAAATCACTCTATAATGAAAAATTTCACTGAGTCAGTTCCCAGGTGATTTGTGAAAACATAAGAGGAGACTGGAGCCACTGCTGGGGCCTCAGCTCTGCTCTCTGTAACACTCACATACATTCATCACTCTTTGCGCTCCCTCTCAAGTGTTAAGAGATGACAATCAGACCATGATCCATCCAGGCTCTTTTGCCATTAGTCTGTAGGAATGCAGCCCCATCTCGGTACTGGCTGCATTCACTGACAGTATCATGTTTGTGCTACCCAAGCACAGACTCTCCATAGCATTCATTCAAGAAGATGAGGGCTTCCTTTCAGATCTTCTCTATTTCATTTTCTTTCAGCAACACACAGAACTGGTCCAAGCTTGCATGAACCATTTCACAGACTCATTTTGTACTCGTTAGCATTTCCTGGGTTAGAAAAAGCTCCATCTTACTTTCAATGATTCAGAACCTCTCAGTGTGAATGGTCTTCAATTCCAAGAATTAAGATGCCATTTGGAATCACAAGTGATTTTAAAATATGATTTGCCACTTCATTAGGTTATTGTTGTGCAGTCTATGTAAATTTCCATTTCATTAAAAAATTTTCAAAAGAATCACAGGCAAATTACAGCTCGAAAATTAGTCAGTAAAACTTCATTAAGCCAACCCTTAATAGGATTATTAATGTGAAAGAACCAAAGATTAATTTCTTCCTCAATGAACATTAACTGACAAAATTCTTACCCTTTGTGGCACTCACAATGCTGCTCTCATGTCTTGATGCCTACTCTAACAGTAGAATCATGGAAGGTATATTAAACAACAGTGTATATTATTATGCTACAATGGATCATAAGTCAGCTGACTCAAAGGTTCCAAATTTCATTGCAAATTTCAGTATCCTCAAGGTTTTGGGGCAGCAACTTAGCATCAGCTCGAACTGTTCTTTTCATCAACTGATCTGATCTTTTCATCCCCCTTATTAAGTATTCACAGTAGATAACTTTATGTGGAGACATTAAAGTTGTGATACAGCAGAGTCTAGCAAGCCCCCAGGAAGCCCATAGGCCAAGTCACTAATAAGCCCTTCAAAGGCCTTCATCCCCCTGTAAGCAGTTTTTTCTCTGAAGCTTCCAGGATGGAGCTCTGAACCAACAATATCAATTCTGTATTCCCATGTATTTCACAGTTCGGTACACAGACAGACTTTTTTTGTGTGGGTATGAAGGGAAAGAAGATAAAAGAAGGATAAATCAGCTAGGGGCAAGTCTTGGTCACTACTCAACCACAAGGCAAAGCAGGGATGAATTCCAACTCACCATGAGAGTATCCTAAATAAGAGTTAGATGGAAATATGAGCTTATGCTACAGGAACAATTAAAGGAGTCAGTCACTAGGAAAAGGAAAACACTGCTGTACTGCTGCTTTGTAGCCACCAGCTCACATTCTTCAGATTACAGCAGAAATATCAAGAGAGGGAAAAAAAAACCTGATAAATCAATACGAGTTTATTACCAAATACAGCAAAATGCTGACAGTACAGCACACAAAACGTATGCTTATTTTCATGCCTAATTTGCACAAGCTCATTCCCAAAGGATGAGCATAATATTCAAAAGTGAGAGCACAAATGGCCATTTAAATGCCTAAACCCCAACTTAACTAATTGCATATAAAAACGTATACGTAACCTCCAAGCAAAACTGCAGCCTTTCAATCCTGATAGCCTGTGTCAAAATGGTCTCCATTACTCTATGGCTGCATACACATTTACACACAAAGAACGCTTCTTGGCAAACCTCAAAGCAAACTCCTTATTTAAGCTCACATCAGGCTTAAGCAAGAAACCATGCCCTGCAGGTAGTTTGTGGAGACATAGTGCTTGGTAGACACATGCTGTTTAGGGACCAGCCATTCCACTTGAGATCATGCAAGTACAATTGTGGTTTCAGAGCTGCCAGGTGTTTCTCAAAGATGGATAAAATGCTGGGGGAAAACAAAAACAGAATACGGACACTGTCTGATTGCATCTAAGGGATTTCTTTCAGTCACTCTGTAGCTCACAATAACTGCTGCACACCCAGTTGCTGTGACTTTTGCCCGATGGCTTAAATCCAGCAACGTCCTGTATTCATAGGCAACAGGTTCAGAGGTTATAAAGAACTACTCTGTAGCAGCCCAAAGGTAGCACACTAAGCAATGCCTGACATTAAAGTACATACAGTTTTGTTATGGCTCTTTGACACCCTTTGGGACAAAAGATATAAGAAATAAATTGCTGTCATAGCAGTACACACAGTCAGAATTGACACATGGCAACAAAAAAAAGGGAAAGGCACGAACACTGGCCAAACCAGTTCATTATAAGTAACAGCCCCGAGCTGGGCTTTTGTTTCTGTAAGAAACCACATAATGGAAAGATAGACTTGATTCTGATTATTTCTGCTTACAGCAACAGAGACTTTTTCTTAACATTCTCCTTTTTATTTAGATTCCCAGTTGTATTAGTATTATGAGTTGGGAGGCTCAAAGCCACTGCCTCTGAACAGACTACATGCTTGATGAGATCCTGTGCTGCTCGAATCAGTCTAAAGATAGACAGAGAACTAGAACAGTTCAAGGGTGCCCTCACCTGCACATCACAGAAAGAGACAAATTACAGCTAATTCAGTTAGTGCAGTTCTTTGGTGCTCTTCACTTGAAAACTAGCACACACACAAAAACATGCAATGCATCACCCAGGCATGGAGGTCTTCCAAAGCAAGCTTTCTTCCCTGACATGTTTTGGAGGGGGTGGGGAACAGTCACCCCTCTGCTGCCTTCAGCAGTGAGCTTTCTACACTGAATGTTAATATATGTTTATAGTGAGACACTAAACAGGTCAACTAGAAAGAGGTTTGGGTATTCCTTGCAAATGGTTTAACCCACAGAGTATGGCCTGTCTTTCCAGCCTTGACTCCCCAGATATCTCAGCCTAAATCCAAGGAGCTTACCTTGAATCACCTAAAAAAGTTCAAATAAAATGTAACAGCCATAATCTCCTATAACTCTTGACTTCACTTTCAGGCTCTGCTTTACAGCTCTGCTACCACAAATATAATCCAGAACTGCTTTGCTTAACATTACATCCACTGGAGCATAGAATTCACCGTGAGCTCAAATGTGGTACTAGAGATTTCTGTGACAGAATAACATCTATAAGGGACTTGGATGAAAGACCACCACGTTTTTTTCCACGTCACTGGAGCAAGGATTTAAAACCCCAATCATGCTCTGTAGAAGTGACAGACGAGTGCAATAAACTTCATTAATACCCAAACCTCTTTTCCTGCTTCTTCTCATTTTTAAGTGGTATTAAAATAGTTTATGATTGTTCAGCTGCTCTGCACTTTACATCCTCTTATGTGTCATAACCATTTGGGGGATGACAGAAAAATAGACACTTTTTTTTAAATCTTTTTTTTTTTTTTTAATATAATTTAAAATTTTAATGTATATTTTAAATTACATTAAAAAAAAATACAAAAGCCTTTAAACTACCAGACAATGAATATGCAAAATGTTCCTCAAAGTTTACATTACTGTTATCATTGTTATCTACTGGTAGAAACGTCACAGACCAGAGATAGACCTGGGAAGCAAGTTTTGCTTTAGATGGTGCTCAGTGGGACCAGGTGCCCCTTAAATGGAGGATAGATTTTTTTTAATCAAAAGCTGAGCTTCTGAACATGTAGGGGAGAAAAATTAGAGATATGGGAGATAAAGAAACATTACCATCTGAGATGCCATGTGATATACATAGAAAGAACCCCTGTACTCACCCAGAACGTTGTCACTGCATAATAACTTTACAGGAGTAGGAGTAATAGGACTTCTTCAACTATAATAACTATACCTCAAGTACTTATCATTTTTGGAGACAAATCAAAGCGACCCAAAAGGTGGTTTAGGATCTAGACTGTATTGTCCACTACCACTTCCTCACTGTGCTCTACTTCCTCAAGCAAACAACGCAGAAGAGGCTCTATCGAATGTAATGGAATATTTAAGCACCTCGTACAGGGACACATCCACCTGTGGAATTTACAAGCCAGTTCTAACAGTACAAGGAAGAGTGGCTGAGCTCTGAACACAGCAAGATCTCTACAGCAACTTAATGCCAAAATAATCACTATTCCCATGCAATGAAGTATCACCGTGCTAATCTGAAGGTTCCTAACAGGATCACAACATCACCGAGCTGGGGTGTGTTCAAATACCAACTTCGTAGTTCTACAGTGCATACAGACACAAGGTCATCATTACTGAAGCCCCCTTTGCTGCCCATCTCACCCTCTTCTTTTTGTTTCATATTGTTTCCTCCAGCTCAAATTCTGGGCCAGATGACTTCAAAAAGCTCTTCATTTTTCTATCCCTTTAAGACTCCAACGCTTTACAGCATTAGAAGTGTGGCTGACTTTTTTTTCCCTGACTCCCAGCAGTGCTGTCTTTCAGGTCACAGGAGAGGTTTTGATTTCCCACTCTTTGTCATTCCAGCATCAACTTAATTTTCTGTTTTTCATTCTCTTGCTGCTTCCCTGGGACATGCAGCTGGTTTCAGAAATTAAGGTGACAATTTGCTCAAACTACTGGGGTAAAATTTGCCCGTGTAATTACCCTAATTGCATGTGCAATCATATGAACCATGTACACAGGTGAACTATTCAACCTCAGCTGGTCCTCTGTGGGTGCATTTTTGAACAAGCAATTTTGAAAATACAGGCTTCCAGATGAAGCTTATTTTTGTTGTTATGCCTCTTTGTCCCATTTTTTAAAACACCATTTTCCAATTGCCAGCCCATTTCTCCAACCCAAGGCAGTCACATATCTGCTCTCCTACCACTGTACTTTGCCAGCTGTTATTCAATTGAATCTGTTATTCAAATGAAACAGAGGGCAGGGAAGAGCGGAAAAGAAACACAGAAACAGAGATGTTAAAGAACAGTAGTAGCTAAAATACCGAGCTAACTAAACAGAGACATTTAAAAGCCAACACGCAGTAAGGCAGCTCTACCTTTGCATAACTAAGCTCCAAGTTTTTTTATTCATATGCTTTTAGAAAGAACTTCTGTACATATATCACAAAAAATGATGTGTTTTAATACTTAAAAGGGACTGAATGGTCGTATAAAATTTGAAATGTCACTTGGAACTCCAGGGATGTCCAGTTTGCAGGGTGAAAGAAATACTGCTCGATTTATTACACAGTAATATATGAAGGTATATTATGAGAGACAATAATCTTCATTCCCAGGCAATTTCAGCTTTCCAGGTAGTGTGGATATTGCAGTAAAGTATTGGACATTCTTCATTGCATCTATAAAAGTGAAGTTTTTACAATTTCATTTTGTGGACTTTTTTCCCATCCCATGAATAACAACTCCAAGTCTGAATCTGTAGCTTCCAAAAGGCATTAACTTGGGTAAGATGAGTTGGTCTTGAGATAAGTGATCAAAACTAGCCCTTGCACTCATGACATGAGCTTCTACCCAGTACATTCAGCATTTATGTCGGTACTCCATGCCTACCACAACCAGGAATCAGATGCAAAATCCAAGTTCGTTAGTATCTGTGTGACATCTCATTGTAGTGTTTAACTATGGGGTGAACTGGGTTCAGGGTTTGCAGGTGCATCCTGACAATTTCAAGAAAGCATAAAGAAATCCCTCATCTTACAGCGTTCTCCAGTCCCTTCACTGATGATACTGAACCTCACAAATCTTCCCTGGGTGGCTGAAGAAGTCACGGCAGTGAGATTCTCCCCCCCATCCTAAGAAGAAACAGTGAAGGAAAGCAGTAACTACAAAAGCTTCCACCTCCATAAAGTACATCATGAGAAAATGGATTAGCCTTCACAACAGATCCATTAGCCAGCACCCCAGTATCCTCTTTGTTCTTGCCAATTCTAAAGCACGCTGTGCCAGTATTGGATCAGCTCCTAACAAGAGACAAGCTGGTCCTTGCCTGTCTGCACAGAGCCTAGCACAGGCACAATTGCTATGGGAATAATATATTACCAAATGGACTTAAATGAGCATAATAACAAACAAAAGATAATCATACACACTCAAACTAATGCAAATAAGAATATAATTCAATCAACTCATTAACTTTACTAAAAGCTAGCTTTGTACATCAGCCTCCTGGCTCTTAGAACTGTCAAAGGAGCGCAGACATCTGATTATGAACTCCCGTTGTCAGTCAGGAGACTAGACATGAATGCTGAACAAAAATAATTCCTTTCTGAGCCCACGGAACATCGTGTTCATATCTAATATTCATGCTACCTTGAAAATACAAGGTAGTAGCCATATAAAATGGAATAATTTCTGAGGCTTAAAGCTGAATTGTTTAGTAGTCCAAGACATTAATATCACTGAGCTCATATCAAGTAATCTTCAAGTGCAGTGAAATTCCCAAGTGACCTTGACTAATCTGAACAGATTGGGTATGAAAGCATCGAGGGAGCTGCAGGCACCTCATGGGGGGAACCTTTACTGTTTCAGAGCAAACACTGTGCGTGCTTTTGGGACTGGAAGACCAAAGAAACAAGAGACAATGCATTTGGTCCCCCCTGTTCTTAAAATGACCATTAACTAATTCGTTTTTGTGGATGTTTAGACATGATACTGTTTTCTCCAAAGGCAAACAATAGTACAGCACTTCCATAGGATATTGACAAGCAAGAGAACAAGATCATAGACATTACATATTAAGAAACCCTTGGCCCTATCTATGCCAGACCTCCTCTGTGAGGTCTTTTTTGGTCTCTACCAAGGCATACAAACAGTGGCACAGCCCTCTGGGCAATTTACCAGAATCTAGCATTGTGTTGGCCTGTTATAATAACAGGCCTCTGGACTCTGGGACAAGCTCTTATAATTCAAGAGACTGAGCGTATTCTCCTGCCCGACCTCCTGAAAGCGCATGGAAAGTGCTGGAAAATAAAAGGAAAGGCAGCAAAGCACCCAAAGTCTCAGCTACTCAGCTTTCAGAAAACAGAAGCACCAAGCAATAAAACCAACTGCTGACATGAGACTGGTGCCGAGTCCCACAGACAACGATAGCAGACAGACTCCTATTTTAGAGACTTGACGAAACAATAAATTAGGTGAGGGTGTGTTAGAACAACAGCTGGTTGCTAATTAGTCGCAGCCCCCTCAGCAGGGTATCAATAAAGCAGCAAAGAACATCTCGAGTAAATTAAATTTTAAAAACCCCTACTGCAATCACTCCCCTGACAGACCCTTCCTTCATCTCCCTTCTCAGCTTTTTATTTATTGTAATTACTTTAGTAATAAGATTTGTTTCCTTGTTATTATATGTATTACTATGCACGGCGGCAACAACAACAATAACAACAATAGCTAGGAAGAGTTATGTTGCTTATTTATCTCTGTGGCTGTTATTGGGCCACTGGGTGGATAGAGCAATGAGAAGGTGGGTGCCTGGGAAAAGCAGTAAATAGAAAAGAAAGCATATTCCTCAGGAGCAGAGACATATGGGGACATATTTACAAAGGAGGAAACACTGACAATGAGCGAATAGATCTAATAACTCAGGGGAGCCCAACAGCTCCAGCTGATAAAGGAAGGAATAAACAATACTGCATTAGAAGTGCTGTCAGGAGTCCTGGGGTGTAGCTGCGTGCCAACAGAGGTTTACCATAGGAGAGCCAAGGATGGACTGCCATGTTAGCACAGGGCAAAGGCTTTGTCTGAAATAGGGTCATCTCCCACAGCATACTGATGTACTGAGAAGAGTTTGGTGGAGGATCAGACTCTGGTTCTGGGTCCACCAAGGGAGAAGCTGCAAAGACTTAAAGAATCACATACCCATATTTTATCTTATGTTGTTCATGTACTAGCCAGATTTCATAGCATCATAGACTCATTAAGGTTGGAAAGACCATTTAGCCAAGCTATCAGCCCATCCCCACCATGCCCAGTGACATCCCTCAGCGCCACATCTCCACGGTTCCTGCACACCTCAAGGGACAGTGACTCCACCACCTCCCTGGGCAGCTGTTCCAACACACCACCATTCCTTCTAAAAAGAAATTTTGCCTAATATCCAACCTGAACCTACCCTGGTGCAAATTGAGGCCATTACCTCACATCCTATAGATCTAACCTTCCAAATCATGGGCTTCTGCTATAGGGAATCTGCTGAGACTATCAGGAACAATAAGGCTGCTTGCCTTGAAGAAGTATAAGTGGTCTTAGACCCTCTTCACTAGAACTAAAGAACAAGCACCCAAAATTCTCAGGACGGCCTGCTGAGAAGACCGTGATGGCCAACAAGAAGCACATTTTCACCAGTTATGCCTCACCACCAGTGCAAGATCACTGTCCTCTTTATGGGGACAGCTGAGGCAACACCAGAGGCAAGAGAGCAGCACTTAGATAAGAACCATCTACTGCACTCAAAGAAAGTTCACCCACAGTTCATAGCACTTCCCTGAGCCACATTCCAGATGCAGTACAAGCATTCCTCAGACATGGCATTTTCATCTGCTCTGAGGTCCCGAGTCAGCGCTTGCAAATAGACCACCTTATAACACAGAGCTCAGAGCACAGCCATTCTAAATGAGTAAGGACTGAATCTTATGCAAAAATGTTCTTCCACACGCATCTACCCAACTACCGTTGGCACTATCCTTAAAGAAATGCACGCATCACACATCAGCTAGTCTGGAGAGACCCCTTAAATTGTGCTTGCAAAGTGCATGGCATCCATTTAGATATGCAAGACTAGATTCTGAGAATTCAACTCCTCTTTAACCCTCTGATCAGAGAGAAGCAAACAAGAGAAGGGAAGGGAGAGTAGGAGGGATGTCTACAGCCACATGGCTTTGTGTGCCTCTACTTCAAGATTTAATCCTCAAGGATGCAGTTCTGGGTCATCAAGTGAGTCCTCAAGTGCGGCCCTTAGCTTGTTTGCTGTCTATGTCCAGCTCTGCCTCTGACTACGTGGAGAACAAAATGTCTCAGTGCAGGAGAGTGCACAATAATATAGGAGGAAATAGAAGTTATATACACAGATAATGCTTTTGGGTAGAAGAACTAGCTTGCTTCTGTTCTTCCTACAAGTATCCTTCAAAAAAAAAAAGAAAAGAAAAAAAAAAAGGCCCTTGTTTCAAAAAGTAAGTGGGAAACATTAATAGTTAATAGTTTCCCTTCTGAGAGCATGCAATAGAAATGTGTTCTGAAAGGGCTTTCAGAGGACGTTTCTATCTCTCCATTTCTGTAATTGTCAGAGTTAAAGCTTTTCTCTGCTGGATTCCAGGGCGCAATAAACAAAGCCCTGTAAGTAAAACAGGATGGAACAAACAGCCTGACTAAAGTGAGAGTGAATATCAATAAAGAGAAACAAACAAAAAGCCCAGCTCACCTGCCTTACCTATAAGCAGCAGCAAAGCTTACTCAGCCTGTGTTGTGGGAAGGCAGGTGCAGAAGGGAACAGGGTGTTTTTAAACCAGATAAAGAATAGTCCATGGCTATAATCCAAAATGCAAATCAGGATTTCCTCTTCCTAACAGCTACTATGGTTACCCCATGCCTTCGAAGAAGTCACACTGCTTCCAAAAAAATTAATCTTCCTTTACCAAAATAGACTCACCGGCTCCCATCTCCACTGATTGGTTCAATTCATTTACAAAAACACATCAAGTTCCTCTCATTGAAAAGCTTCTTTGATTCAACAGTAGGGAAAGGAAAGCGAGAAAAGGGCAGACAGAAGGGAAGAAAGAGGAAACATGAAAGGGAGTAAAGAAAAAGGAAGAAGGTGGCAATGGAGGAGAGAGACATGAACTTGGAAGAGAGAGATTGGGCAGTTCAAGACCTGTGGATGCTCATAATAGACAGTGCATGGGCAGTCTGAAGATGAAATATTCTTTAAAACAAAAGCACTTATCTAGGAGTTCCACCTCTTGTTTGATCAATCATATCGCAAGGCCGAATCATTTTTAATTTAATACTTCTGGGAAGTGGGGGGGAAGCACTCATTAAACACGGGCACGGTTGGCAAGCACTGCGCGTTAGCATTTGGCACTATTTATTATTGCTGTTTATGGTGATATAAATTAGGTTATACTGATATAATTAATAACCCTAAATTCAGGGGTAATAAATAGCAATATTTATATGAAACTGCAGACTCTGAAGAAGTCCAGCCAAAAAAATCCCCACAAAATGCTGACTACCACGTTGTGACTGCTAACATACACATGGGAGCACCAGGTACGTGGGTGCAGAAGATATGCAGGTGTGAGCAGACACTGAGGAATGGCTGCATACACAAGCTGTTGACAGAAGGGTATGTAGCATGTGCACAGAGAAGACAGCCTAAAAGCAGGTCACAAGATGGTACACAACTGCATGGAGAAGTGTTGGTGCACAGGCAACTTGTTGCTCCACTGTGTGGTAATGAGCTTATGTGGAACAGTGTGAACAGCCAACAGTGCTGGGTATTTCTTTGTAACAGAACTGTTTGTGCTGTCATAAGCTTTTACAAGTTCCTTTCCTGACCCTGGTTTTAGTGGATGAATCAGAAGAACTAGATTGAAGAGAAAATGCTCCTGGTACACATATTTCACTCATTTCAAGCTGTGTGAAGGTTGTGGTGTGTCATTATTTCATCCTCCCAGGAAGAAAACTCAGGGGAAAGAAAAAAAAAGGAGGGGGAAATGCTCAAGGTCACATACTTCATCAACAGCAGAGCCAGGAACAAAGCACGGGTCTCTCACTCACCCAGTATAACTCAGCAGTTTCCTAATCAAAGTGCTGTGCTCCTTCATGGATTCTCCACCGCTGTGTAGAATGGAATTCCTTCTCTAGCTTTCCTGTTAATCCGTGATTTAATTTAAAAAGACGATAAAGGGATGAGAGAAAACAGTCAGCTGAACACCAACCAATACCTTGGGTTTTCACAGAACAGCCTTCGCAAGATAATCAGCCTACAAGGACACTTTCCCTTTAGTAATTTAATGCCTGTCACTTTGGACCATCTTATAGCACCGTTCTTGGAGATTAAGACTACTTTTACTTGTAAAGAAGAAAAAAAACACACAAATAACTATATCAGGTCAGACCATACATCTATCAGAGGCAGCATCCCATTTCCAGCAGTGGTCAAACACTACTGTGTGACAACACACAGGATGCACTTAATAAAAAGTAGTGTCTAACATTAAAATATATAGCCACTACCAGATCAGCTGAAATTTATTTGACAAACCCTACATCTGACTGCTATTCAGGACAGAGCAAAGGCTGCCCAGGGAGGTGGAGTCACCATCCATTGGAGACCTTAAAGAAACATGGAGATGTGGTACTTCAGGACACGGTTTACTGGGCAATACTGGTTGTAGGCGGACGGTTGGACCAGATGACAGACTTCTTTTCCAACCTTAATGATTCCATGAGAACAGTCGCACAGAACACAACTGCTCATCAGTACTCTCTGGATTGAACAAACTCAAATTATATGTGATATTGGGTAGTGATTTTTATTTTTATGTGATGACAGCCTTACTCATACAGACATGCTTGCATCACCACTACCTTCATTTAGCATCAGCAACAGGACTCAACTCTCTCCATCACTGACAGACAGGAATAAATCCTCATAGTACTGACTGATGTGAAAGGGAGTGAAAGGGAAGGCTGTTTCCTAGCTCAGCCACACACAGTCAGAGCATAATCACATTACTGCCATCATATCTGTGACAGAGGAACATTCTCTGCATGCAACTTTCAGATCACATTAACCAAAGCAAATACCAAGGCCCTGATCGTCTTGTTGCTGCACAAGGCTCTCGAAGTGTGATTGCACGGTATCCTGCTGGGATGAGCACTCTTCCACTGAGCTGTGCCTGCAGCAGGGAGTCAGCTGGGGAAGGGGCACAGCTGGGCTGCTGGAAGAAATCCTTTGTAACCGTGCGATGGCATTCATCTTTGTGACGGGCAGGGAAGCATTATGCACACCCCAGCACACAGGACTGGGGAGGAGGGAGAGAGTGAGGAGCTTCAAAAGAACTGCCAACAGAAAAGAATTCAACCCTTTTTTAAATATAAAGATACCGAGGTAACGAGACTAGAGCAGGATTAATACCAGATAACAGAAGGATGGATGGGTAGTACAGAAGATGCACTTTCAAAGCATGAAGATTCGAAATGAGTGATGATTCAAAATAAACAGTGGATTTGACACATTCAGTCGTGATTGTAAATCTCAAGGCAAATAAGTGGCTTCCTGAAATGTGCTACAGAGACCTAAAAGTAAGTAGTATGGACCTGTTTACAGCTACTCAGTCAATAATGGCCTACAGACCCTTTTCCTGGAAAAAGAGCTACCCTTTGTGGCAGTGATTTGAATGACAACAGAGTTTAATACAGCACTTAAACCTAGATGAAGTAGAACATTAATGGACAAAGAAACCTGCATGTGCTTCCACATGCAGCAAGGGACTAAAAGTCATCTCCAAAAAGCTGCCAATAAACTCTAGGCCAAGAAAAGAAGCTTTTCTTTCTGTGCAGGAACACCTCAGTCCACTGAAAAAGCACATGGGAAGAAGCAAGAGCAACAGAGCCATGGGAGGCCCCACAGCACAGCATTTAAATTGGAGCATGATGGAATGGTTCTCTCCCTTCCCCAGGCTTCATGCTTAGCTACAGAGCCATAGCCAAGTCCTTGGACCTCTGCTCCTATCCCACACCAAACTTTCCTACTCATCACCAGGTTGAACTACAGTGGAAGCTCCACACGTTCCTGTGTGATATGAGCTCAGACAGTACCCTTCATTCCAGGTGTCACCAAAAGCCACACTGTCCCTCCTGAGGACCCTTCCTCTGCTATGCTCACTCCTGACAGCTGGAGAAAAAAGGTCAGACATTCCCTCCAGCCCTCCATCTGCTGGAAACTTTAATTAAGCAGAGTGAAAGGAAAAACAGAAAGCCACAATCTTTCATTTTTGCTTCTGCTGTCTGGAAGAATCAAGGAAACATTTGGTGCCAGCAGAAGCTTCCAATACTCGGGGGCAGCATCCAGCTCCCCTGAACAGCCTAAACTACAACACACTCATGTCCTGGGGAGAACAGGAACACAAAAAACTATGCTCATAGTCGCAGACCAGAGGCTAAGAACACTCCAAGCTGCCCTCTGCTGAAGCCCAGACCACAACAGAAAGGAATTAGATTAGGACCAAATAAGCTCAAGATTTGCTTAAGGTCTTTACCCTGTTTCTTCAGCACCGGATCAGCACAACCTGACCTGAAACCAGATGAATGGTTGTAGTGATGATGTGGGTAGGAGCAATGTAAAGGCAGCTCTGAAGAATGCAAAAAGAAACTGGTATATTCATAAGCTCAGAAAGACTTGGAATCTCTTCAGAAGCATGTGGGAGGAAACAGAGTAAAGGAGATAGGAGAAGGAGGGAGTTTCATTATACGGAAACATTTCCATAAAGATACGAGCATTTAATAGATCCTTACATCTTTCCCCCATTCAGGTTATATAAAGCATTAATTAAAGCCAGTTATTCCCAGATATATCAGCTTGCAGATAAAGTTTGCCCTGCTGATTTGGCAGAATAGATAACTTTCCATTCAGCAAGTAAGATTCAGTTTGTCTGCTATCGCTAATACTTTACCCAGTCAGTTGGGACACCTTACGGCCCCACACAGTACAGAACCATGAATATCTGATGCACACGAGACAGCACACTGGGCTGTATCCAGGACTTACATTCTCCTTACAGGACTGATCACAGGATGAATAAAACACAAGGCAAAAGGCAACAGGAATTCTGGCCCAAAACACTGAAGACTAGGCCTGCTAAGTATACAGCAGTAAAGCCTGCAGGTAAACCCAGTGAAAATTCACAATAAGTATGTTACTACAACGCACTTGCCATTGATGACTCCATCAGGGTTGAGCATGGGGACAATCTTGAAAATGAAACATTTCCTCAGGAGATCAGCAATGGGATCACTGCTCACAAGGAACTCCAGGGTCCCCTTCATCACCCAGCTGGCGTTGCTTTCACCAGGATGAACACGGGCCATCAGAAAGACATAAGGACGACTGTCTGTAAAACAAAGCAAAGGCATGGAGATGTTATGCACAGAAGCTGCAGAGATACGATGCCAACTTTTTTTTTTAAGAGAGAATCTTACTAAACAGTTCATGGACAGAGCCTAATGAACCCCTGTTGCAAAGCAGACTAGCAATTTGGCAGAGAAAATTGTCTTGCTACCAGATACGTTATTTGCCATTCCCATGAAAAAGCACCCTCATTTGGCCTAGTTACACGTCTCCAAAAGCTCTCTGTATACACATGCTCAGAAGAGACCAAATTTGACAGCAGATTGTTTGAAAATCCCATCTGTGTTGAGCAAAATCCACAGATGGGCCAAGGGAAGAAGACAGAGGTAGACACCTGCCAAGCATAGAGAATAAAAGAAAAGGACAAAGCAATGATGTGTCTTAAAATTATCCTTCTGTGAATGTTCACAATCTCAGGCTGCTGTCACAAATCAACCTGACACATTTGCTTTAGTGGAAGCCACTATCTGACAGGGAATCACAACGATGCCATGATGTTTTTTGCAGCTCTGTCAGAGCACAGGCTCTCTAGTAAAGGGACAGAAAACAATCAAAGGTATCATCTGAGCATCCTTGTAAGCAAACGCTGATTTAGCAAGTTATGCTTCTATGTCCTCAGCTCCCAAAGCTGTACTAAAGTCCTTCAGTTTTCTAACAGCTTTACAAATCATTACTCAATTAATGTGAAACACAGAGGTGGAATCACAGAACCTTTTGAGTTGGAAAGGATCCTTAAAGGTCACTTGGTCCAACTCCTCTGCAAGGATGTAGACAGGTCTGGAAACAATCCCACATTCACCCCTTCCCATTCATAGGCATTTGATGGGCATGACCAGAGTCTCCACTCGAATTCATACAGAGCAATCATACTGTGGTCCAGTAAAGCAACCAGAACTCTGCTATTCAATAGCCGTGTACTAATCTTTATTTTTCCTTTATCATTCTTGCACCTTACCCTGAGATTAGTATATTTTCACTGCTGTGTATACATTAGTGCCCAAGGCGCTAATGGACTGTAAAAGATCCCTTCAGCCAATAGAGACATACTAGGAGTTCTGCTTACTTTTTATTACAAAAACATATATATATTAGAAAACAACCTCTATTCAGCTCCAGCTAGATGCTGTGCATTACAGTCTACCTTAGTAATGCTTTAAAACAGCAACAAGCAAAAACTACTTTTCACAAAGGCATCAGTTGCATTTTGCTATTTCCAAACATTTTCTTCTTTCTCCCATCATCATGATTTAGTGCTGTTTTGCAGGCTCATTGCTGAGCTAAACTTATGGGACTGTGTTGTTGTAGTTGAGAATGAGGCTCTTGAGGACTCCTAATGGACAACAGCTGTAAATAGCACAAAGCAAAATAAAACATGCTCCCTTGCAACTGATGAAAACGGCTTTAACTCCTGTCTCTTCTATACATTGGGAAAGCATGCAGCATGTTAATTGAGCGATTCTTTCTTCAGTTACTCTATGAGAAAACGAAACCACAAGAAAGGGTCTTCACATCTCAGAAATGGAAGGTTTGCCACAATTCAGCTAATTGAGGATACTGTGAGACTGGCAGAGATGTGAATTCTGCTCTCCTCAAGACTGATAAACCTCTGTCTAACATTCAACGTGACAAAAGCTTCTAGAGAGTCCTGATTTTAAACCCCAGGAAATAGTGGATCCATAGGATCCAGGTGGGGAAACATCTCTATTCCACTTAAAACTCCCTTTCTAAGCTTCACTCCCCTCCTGACAGGTATATTTGCAATGCCAAAATCACATCTCCGGGCACCAACTGGCCGGCAATAGTCAAGATTTCTGCACTTAGCTGAGCTGCTACACTTCATTCTTGATTCACTATGCCCCATAACAGCAGTGCTGATGAAGCCACCCCAGTGCTGCTGATCTGCTCTGGGACACACCTACTGTTCTGAAGTGTAATTTTGGTCCAGAGCCCCTTGATACCACCTTGTGCTACACTGCACCTCCTCAGGACACCGAGACACATGTTCTTCTATGTTTCCTTCAGGGCCCAGAACTGAGTTTGATGCTTCAAAATCCCCAAGTCAGTCCTTACACTGAATCCTCCCCAAGTCCTGGGGAAGCTGCCAGAAAGCTCAGGTTACCCATTTATCTCTGCAAAGCCCACATGACACGTAACCTTCACTGGGAATGTAAATAATAAAAAGAGTGAGCAGAGGAACCTTTTCGTGCTACATAAAGCCCCATCCAACAGATCTTGTCTCATTACTCTGTGCTACATTCTGACATGGCCAGGATATAACGTGCCACTAACAAAACCAGAGATGAGAGATTAAAGGCACTGATGCCTCTTGCAAAACATGGAGCAAAAACCCTTTGAGTAATAAATCTAACGTATCAACCACCTCCCACCTTCCCTTCTCTTTATTCATTTTAACTGTGGATATATGCATGAAAATAAGAGCTTTGTTCCTACAGTACTGCTAACTTGTTGCTTAATCTCCTGCCTATTGCAGGGATCTTCCTCTTGATTTTATCTGATTTGGAAGTTAGAAATCATGACATCAGTTGGGGAAAGATCAATCTGAAATAAAAGAATGAAACCCCGTTAACAAATCAATGTCTCGCCTCATAAAAAGAGGCACAGAAGGGAAATGAAGTGCACTTCCAGATGCCCTGACATGGGTTAAAATTCTATGCATTGTCAAGCTGCTATTTGGGCCACAGCGTTTGAAAGGGAACAAGGTTTTGAAATGACACAAGACTGGGATTTCATTAGGAGTCAAAGGGAATCATAAAGAGCGTGTGACAAATTCAACCTAGATCCAGGTCTTGACTGGAATGATTCTGGCTGTGCCTCTGCATACCTCTCATCCTATCAGCCCCAAGCCAGAGCCCACAAAACATAGGCCTTCCCTCCACTCCCCCTTATTCCTAAATACAACATGACTTTATCATGAGAGCTGCACAGATCAAAGGTTCAAGTTTACCCCCTGGACATAAGAGATAAACAAAGAAAGCCAACATTCCCACCCAACTTCATTATGTGTGACCTCTACAGCATATTCTGAGAGTCAAATGATGTGTAAAAAAGAGCATCAAACGCAGTTCTGCTGCGTGTATCACGGCTGCATCCTGCCTTGGATACATCTGAACTGCCCAAGGCTGCCTAGTTAAACAAAGTCTGACAAAGACAGGATATGGTGTGATGTACATCAAATATATTCAAGGAGAAGGAAAAAAAAAAACAACTTCAAATACTGAGATCACAGAAAACTTGAGACTGCTCTGAGGCAGAACCTGTGTTGGTCACTTTCCTCCGCTCCCCACCCAAAATCTTTCCCCAAGTTGTCACATTTTCAGTTACTCCACGATGTAATACTATGCTCCTCCATTTACCCCACCTCCTCCTTATTTCCTGACCCTGCATTTGGCAAAATCCTACTCAAAGAGACACATCTTAATGCAGAGGCAGCTTACCTAGTCTGACAGGGCCCACTGCTGTTTTCCAGAATTATCAGAGAGATAACCCTCCCTTAAATACACTTACACGATATGCGTTATCAATGGTCCTCATGGCAAAGAAGTGAATGTTACAAATCACCTTGGTTAACTGCTTTCTACCATCAAAGCTGGGTGAAGGTATTCCAGGCTCCAAGTTGCTTGGAAACATCCCTTAGTGGATGAGTTTTATGAATTCACTCACCAATGAATCAGAATGATTAGAAATGACTGCAGAGACCAATACATGTACAAAGCATCCAGACATAGTACAGTTTAACATCCTACTAAAGATGGATATTCTCGTTATTCTTTTTCTGGGTTATTCCCCCAGCCCCTTAACTCCAAGAAATTAGAATGTCAGGTTCTATAAATCATTTTGGGGCAGATCCCAAAATCCCAAATTCTGAAGGCAGATGGAAATTCTACACACATTTGACTAATATTCCATATGATGCAACTAAAAAACAACCAAGTGAACTAATACCTGATGAAACAAAAGCATACCTATAGCGAAGGATAGGGAAACAAGTCTGCAAAGAATCCTCAATGATGAGAAGCCTCAATACTTTACTTAGAATCCTCAATGCTTAGAACACTCAATGTTTAGATCCCTCAATGGCTTAGAACAATCAATGCATAGAATCCTCAATGCTTAGAATTCCAATGCTTAACAGAGAATCCTCAATGCTTAGAAACCTCAATGCTTAGAAACCTCAATGCTTAGAAACATCAATGCTTAGCATCCTCAATGCACAGCTTAGAATCCTCAATGCTTAGAAAACTCTATGCATAGAGTCCTTAATGCTTAGACACCCCAATGCTTAGCTTACTCAATGTTAAGCAACCTCAATGCTTAGCTTAGAATTCTCATTGCTTAGAATTCTCATTGCTTAGAAACCTCAATGCTTAGTTTAGAATCTTCAATGCTTAGAATCCTCAGTGCTTAGAATCGTCAATGCTTAGAATCCTCAATGCTTAGAGAGCTCATTGCTTTGCATTCTCAAAGCATAAAATCCTCAATGCTTAGCATCATCAATGCTTAAAAATCTCAATGCATAGAGTCCTTAATGCTTAGAAACCTCAATGCTTATCACCCTCACTGCGTAGCTTCGTATCCCCAATGCTTAGAATCCTCAGTGCCTCGAATCCTCAATGCTTAGCATCCTCAATGCTTAGCTTAGCATCCTCAATGATTAGAATCCTCAATGCTTAGAAACCTAAATGCTTAGAAACCTCAAAGCATAGAGTCCTTAGTGCTTAGAAACCTCAATGCTTAGAAACCTCGATGCTTAGAAACCTCAAAGCATAGAGTCCTCAGTGCTTAGAAACTTCAATGCTTAGAATCCTCAATGCTTTGCATCCTCAATGCTCAGCATCCTCAATGTTTAGCTTAGAAACCTCAATGCGCAGAATCCTCAATGCTTAGAATCCTCATTGCTTAGAATCCTCAATGCTGAGAAACCTTATTGCTTTGAAACCTCAATGCTTAGCACCCTTAAAGCTTAGAAACCTCAATGCATAGAGTCCTTAATGCTTAGAATGATCAATGCTTAGAATCCTCAATGCTTAAAGTTCTTAATGCTTAGAAACCTCAATGCTGAGAATCCTCAATGATGAGAATCCTCAGTGCTTAGCATCCTCAATGCTGAGAATCCTCATTGCTTAGCACCCTCAATGCTTAGCTTAGAATCCTCAATGCTCAGAATCTGAAATACTCAGAAACCTCAATGCATAGCATCCTCAATGCTAAGAATCCTCAAAGCATAGAATCCTCAATGCCTAGAAACCTCAATGCTTACCAACCGCAATGCTTAGCTTAAAGTCCTCAAAGCTTAGAACACTCAATGCTTAGAAACCTCAATCCTTAGCATCCTCAATGCATAAAATACTCAATGCATGGAGTCCTTAATGCGTAGAAACCTCAATGCTTAGTATCCTCAATGATTAGAAACCTCACAGCTTAGAGACCTTAATTTTTAGTAACCTAAATGCTTAGAAACCTCAGTGCTTTGCACTCTCAATGCTCAGCATCCTCAGTGCTTAGTTTAGAACCCTCAATGCATAAAATCCTCAATGCATAGAATCCTCATTGCTTAGAATCCTCAACACTGAGAAACCTCAATACTTAGAATCCTACATGCTTAGCTTAGAATCCTCAATGCTGGGAATCCTCAATGATTAGCATCCTCAATGCTTAGAATCCTCAATGCCTAGCTTAGAATCCTCAATGCTTAGAATCCTCAATGCTTAGAATCCTCAATGCTTAGCATCCTCAATGCTAAGAATCCTCAATGCCTAGAAACCTCAATGCTTACCAACCGCAATGCTTAGCTTGAAATCCTCAAACCTTAGAACACTCAATGCTTAGAAACCTCAATCCTTAACATCCTCAATGCTTAGCTTAGATTCCTCGATGCTTAGAATCCACAATGCTTATAATACTCAAAGCTTAGAATCCTCAATGCTTAGCATCCACAATGCATAAAAAACTCAATGTATAGAGACCTTAATTTTTAGTAACCTCAATGCTTAGAAACCTCAACGCTTTGCACCCTCAATGCTCAGAATCCTCAGTGCTTAGTTTAGAAACCTAAATGCATAAAATCCTCAATGCATACAATCCTCATTGCTTAGAATCCTCAACACTGAGAAACCTCAATACTTAGAATACTCAATGCCAAGCTTAGAAACCTCAATGCTTGGAATCCTCGATGCTTAGAAACCTCATTGCTTAGAAACCTAAATGCTCAACGTAGAATCTTCAATGCTTAGAATCCTCAATGATAAGAGCCCTAAATGCTTAGAAACCTCAACGTGTTGCATCCTCACATCAGAGCGTAGAATCGTCAATACTTAGAATCCTCATTGCTTAGAATCCTCAATGCATAGCTTAGAATCCTGAATGCTTAGCATCCTCAACGCTTAGCATCCTCAATGCTTAGCTTATAATCCTCAAAGCTCAAGATCCTCAATGCTTAAAAACCTCAATGCACAGAGTCCTTAATGCTTAGAAACCTCAATACTAAGCATCCTCAGAGCTTAGCTTAGAATCCTCACTGCTTAGAAACCTCAACGCTTATAATCATCAGTGCTTAGCATCCTCAATGCGTAGAATCCCCAATGCTTAGAAAACTCAATGCTTAGCATCCTCAATCCTTAGTATGCTCTATGCTTAGCTTAGAATCCTCATAGCTTAGAATCCTCAACGCTGAGAAATTTTATTGCTTGGAAACCTCAATACTTAGCATCCCTAATGCTTAGAAACCTCAATGCATAGAGGCCTTAATGCTTAGAAACCTCAAAGATTAGAAAACTCAATGCTTGGCTTAGAATCCTCAATGCTTAGAAACCTCAATGCATAGAGACCTTAAAGCTTAGAAACCTCAATGCTTAGAGTCCTTAATGCATAGAATCCTCAATACATAGAATCCACAATGCTTAGCATCCTCATTGCTTAGCATCCTCAATGCATACCTTAGAATCCTCAATGCTTAGAAACCTCAACGCGTAAAATCTTCAATGTGTAGAATGCTCATTTCTTAGAATCCTCAATGCTGAGAAACCTTATTGCTTAGAAACCTCAATGCTTAAAGTACTAAATGCTAAGAATCCTCAATGCATAGCTTAGAATCCTCAATGCTTAGAATCCTCAATGCTTAGCTTAGAATCCTCAATGCTTAGAAACCTCAATGCTTAGAAACCTCAATGCACAGAGTCCTTAATGCTTAGAAACCTCAATACTAAGCATCCTCAGAGCTTAGCTTAGAATCCTCACTGCTTAGAAACCTCAACGCTTATAATCATCAGTGCTTAGCATCCTCAATGCGTAGAATCCCCAATGCTTAGAAAACTCAATGCTTAGCATCCTCAATCCTTAGTATGCTCTATGCTTAGCTTAGAATCCTCATAGCTTAGAATCCTCAACGCTGAGAAATTTTATTGCTTGGAAACCTCAATACTTAGCATCCCTAATGCTTAGAAACCTCAATGCATAGAGGCCTTAATGCTTAGAAACCTCAAAGATTAGAAAACTCAATGCTTGGCTTAGAATCCTCAATGCTTAGAAACCTCAATGCATAGAGACCTTAAAGCTTAGAAACCTCAATGCTTAGAGTCCTTAATGCATAGAATCCTCAATACATAGAATCCACAATGCTTAGCATCCTCATTGCTTAGCATCCTCAATGCATACCTTAGAATCCTCAATGCTTAGAAACCTCAACGCGTAAAATCTTCAATGTGTAGAATGCTCATTTCTTAGAATCCTCAATGCTGAGAAACCTTATTGCTTAGAAACCTCAATGCTTAAAGTACTAAATGCTAAGAATCCTCAATGCATAGCTTAGAATCCTCAATGCTTAGAATCCTCAATGCTTAGCTTAGAATCCTCAATGCTTAGAAACCTCAATGCTTAGAAACCTCAATGCACAGAGTCCTTAATGCTTAGAAACCTCAATACTTAGCATCCTCAGTGCTTAGCTTAGAATCCTCAATGCTTAGAAACCTCAATGCTTAGAATCCTCAGTGCATAGCATCCTCAACGCGTAGAATCCCCAATGCTTAGAAACCTCAATGCTTAGCATCCACAGTCCTTAATATGCTCTATGCTTAGCTTAGAATCCTCAATGCTTAGAATCCACAATGCTTAGCATCATCCATGCATTTCTTAGAACCCTCAATGCCTAGAATCCTCATTCCTTAGAATCCTCAACGCTGAGAAATTTCATTGCTTTGAAACCTCAATGTTTAGCATCCCAAATGCTTACAAACCTCAATGCATAGAGGCCTTAATGCTTAGAAACCTCAAAGATTAGAAAACTCAATGATTGGCTTAGAATCCTCAATGCTTAGAATCCTCAATGCTTAGAATCCTCAATGCTTAGCATCCTCAATGCTTAGCATCCTCAATGCTTAGCATCCTCAATGCATAGAATCCTCAATGCTTAGAATCCTCAATGCTTAGCTTAGAAACCTCAATGCTTAGAATCCTCAATGCTTAGAATCCTCAATGCTTAGAATCCTCAATGCTTAGAATCCTCAATGCCTAGCTTAGAATCCTCGATGCTTAGAATCCTCGATGCTTAGAATCCTCAATGCTTAGAATCCTCAGTGCTTAGAATCCTCAATGCTTAGAATCCTCAGTGCTTAGCATCCTCAATGCTTAGCTTAGAATCCTCAAAGCTCAGGATCCTCAATGCTTAGAAACCTCAATAAACAGAGTCCTTAATGCTTAGAAACCTCAATACTTAGCATCCTCAGTGCTTAGCTTAGAATCCTCGATGCTTAGAATCCTCAATGCTTAGAATCCTCAGTGCTTAGCATCCTCAACGCGTAGAATCCCCAATGCTTAGAAACCTCAATGCTTAGCATCCTCAATCCTTAGTATGCTCTATGCTTAGCTTAGAATCCTCAATGCTTAGAATCCTCAATGCTTACAAACCTCAATGCTGAGAAATTTTATTATTTGAAACCTCATTGCTTAGCATCCCAAATGCTTACAAACCTCAATGCATACAGGCCTACATGCTTAGAAACCTCAAAGATTAGAAAACTCAATGCTTGTCTTAGAATCCTCAATGCTTAGCATCCTCAATGCTTAGCATCCTCAATGCATAGAATCCTCAATGCTTAGAATCCTCAATGCTTAGAATCCTCAATGCTTAGAATCCTCAATGCTTAGCATCCTCAATGCTTAGCATCCTCAATGCTTAGCTTACAAACCTCAATGCTTAGAATCCTCAATGCTTAGAATCCTCAATGCTTAGAATCCTCAATGCCTAGCTTAGAATCCTCAATGCATAGAATCCTCAATGCTTAGAATCCTCATTCCTTAGAATCCTCAATGCTTAGAATCCTCAATGCTTAGAATCCTCAATGCTTAGAAACCTCAATGCACAGAGTCCATAATGCTTAGAAACCTCAATACTTAGCATCCTCAGTGCTTAGCTTAGAATCCTCACTGCTTAGAAACCTCAATGCTTAGAATCCTCAATGCATAGCTTAGAAACCTCAATGCTTAGAATCCTCAATGCTTAACATCCTCAATGTTTAGAATCCTCAATGCATAGCTTAGAATCCCCAATGCTTAGAATCCTCAATGCTTAGCATCCTCAATGCTTAGCTTAGAATCCTCAAAGCTCATGATCCTCAATGCTTAGAATCCTCAATGCTTAGAATCCTCATTGCTTAGAATCCTCAATGCTTAGCATCCTCAATGCTTAGAAACCTCAATGCACAGAGTCCTTATTGCTTAGAAACCTCAACACTTAGCATCCTCAATGCTTAGCTTAGAATCCTCACTGGTTAGATACCTCAATGCTTAGAATCCTCAATGCTTAGAATCCTCAATGCTTAGCATCCTCAATGCTTAGCATCCTCAGTGCTTAGCTTAGAATCCTCACTGGTTAGAAACGTCGATGCTTAGAATCCTCAGTGCTTAGCATCCTCAATGCTTAGCATCCTCATTACATAGCTTAGAATCCTCAAATCTTAGAATCGTCAATGCTTAGAATCCTCAATGCTTAGAATCCTCAATGCTTAGAATCCTCAATGCTTAGAATCCTTAATGCTTAGCTTAGAAACCTCAATGCTTAGAATCCTCAATGCTTAGAATCCTCAATGCTTAGAATCCTCAATGCCTAGCTTAGAATCCTCAATGCTTAGAATCCTCAATGCTTAGAATCCTCAATGCTTAGAATCCTCAATGCTTAGAAACCTCAATGCACAGAGTCCTTAATGCTTAGAAACCTCAATACTTAGCATCCTCAGTGCTTATCTTAGAATCCTCACTGCTTAGAAACCTCAATGCTTAGAATCCTCACTCCTTAGTATGCTCTATGCTTAGCTTAGAATCCTCAATTCTTAGAATCCACAATGCTTAGCATCCTCCATGCATTGCTTAGAAAACCTCAATGCGTAGAATACTCATTGCTTAGAATCCTCAACGCTGAGGAATTTTATTGCATTGAAACCTCAATGCTTAGCATCCCTAATGCTTACAAACCTCAATGCATAAAGGCCTTAATGCTTAGAAACATCAAAGATTAGAAAACTCAATGCTTGGCTAAGAATCCACAATGCTTAGAAACCTCAATGCATAGAGACCTTAAAGCTTAGAAACCTCAATGCTTAGAGTCCTTAATGCTTAGAATCCTCAATACATAGAATCCTCAATGCTTAGCATCCTCATTACATAGCTTAGAATCCTCCATGCTTAGATTCCTCAATGCATAAAACCCTCAATGCTTAGAATCCTCAATGCCTAGCTTAGAATCCTCAATGCTTAGAATCCTCAATGCTTAGAATCCTCAGTGCTTAGCATCCTCAAAGTGTAGAATCCCCAATGCTTAGAAACCTCACTACATAGCATCCTGTGTGCTTAGCTTAGAATCCTCACTGCTTAGAAACCTGAATGCTTAGAATCCTCAGTGCTTAGCATCCTCAAAGCGTCGAATCCCCAATGCTTAGAAACCTCAATGCTTAGCATCCTCAATCCTTAGTATGCTCTATGCTTAGCTTAGAATCCTCAATGCTTAGAATCCTCAATGCTTAGCATCCTGAATGCTTATAATACTCAATGCTTAGAATCCTCAATGCTTAGAATCCTCAATGCTTAGAATCCTCAATGCTTAGCATCCTCAATGCTTAGAATCCTCAATGCTTAGAATCCTCAATGCTTAGAATCCTCAATGCTTAGCATCCTCAATGCTTAGAATCCTCAATGCTTAGAATCCTCAATGCTTAGCATCCTCAATTCTTATCATCCTCAATGCTTAGAATCCTCAATGCTTAACATCCTCAATGTTTAGAAACGTCAATGCACAGAGTCCTTAATGCTTAGAAACCTCAATACTTAGCATCCTCAGTGCTTAGCTTAGAATCCTCACTGCTTAGAAACATCAATGCTTAGAATCCTCAGTGCTTTGCATCCTCAATGCATAGAATCCCCAATGCTTAGAAACCTCATTGCTTAGCATCCCTAATGCTTACAAACCTCAATGCATAAAGGCCTTAATGCTTAGAAACGTCAAAGATTAGAAAACTCAATGCTAGGCTTAGAATCCTCAATGCTTAGGAACCTCAATGCATAGAGACCTTAAGGCTTAGAAACCTCAATGCTTAGAGTCATAATGCTTAGAATCCTCAATACATAGAATCCTCAATGCTTAGAATCCTCAATGCTTAGAATCCTCAATGCTTAGCATCCTCAATGCTTAGAATCCTCAATGCATAGCTTAGAATCCTCAGTGGTTAGAATCCTCAATGCTTCGCATCCTCAATGCTTAGCTTAGAAACCTCAATGCTTAGAATCCTCAATGCTTAGCATCCTCAATGCTTAGCATCCTCAATGCTTAGAATCCTCAATGCTTAGCATCCTCAATGCTTAGCATCCTCAATGCTTAGCATCCTAATTACAAAGCATAGAGTCCTCACTGCTTAGAATCCTCAATGCTTAGCATCCTCCATGCATTGCTTAGAAACCTCAATGCGCAGAATCCTCATTGCTTAGAAATTTTATTGCTCTGAAACCTCAATGCTTAGCATCCCCAATGCTTAGAATCCTCAGTGCATAGAGGCCTTAATGTTTAGAAACCTCAAAAATTAGAATACTCAATGCTTGGCATAGAATCCTCAATACTTAGAATCCTCAATGCTTACAATCCTCAATGCTAAGAATCATAAATGCTTACAATCCTCAATGCTTACAATCCTCAATGCTTAGCTTAGAAACCTTAATGCTTAGAATCCTCAATGCTTAGAATCCTCAATGCTTAGAATCCTCAATGCCTAGCTTAGAATCCTCAATACTTAGAATCCTCAATGCTTAGAATCCTCAATGCTTAGCATTCTCAATGCTTAGAATCCTCAATGCATAGCTTAGAATCTTCAATGCTTAGAATCCTCAATGCTCAGAATACTCAATGCTTAGAATCCTAAATGCTTAGCATTCTCAATGCTTAGAATCCTCAAAGCTCAGGATCCTCAATGCTTAGAAACCTCAATGCACAGAGTCCTTAATGCTTACAAACCTCAATACTTAGCATCCTCAGTGCTTAGCTTAGAATCCTCACTGCTTAGAAACCTCAATGCTTAGAATCCTCAGTGCTTAGCATCCTCAATGCATAGAATCCCCAATGCTTAGAAACCTCAATGCTTAGCATCCTCAATCCTTAGTATGCTCTATGCTTAGCTTAGAATCCTCAATGCTTAGAATCCTCAATGCTTAGCATCTTCCATGCAATGCTTAGAAACCTCAATGCGTAGAATCCTCATTGATTAGAATCCTCAACGCTGAGAAATTTTATTGCATTGAAACCTCAATGCTTAGCATCCCTAATGCTTACAAACGACAATGCATAAAGGCCTTAATGCTTAGAAACCTCAAAGATTAGAAAACTCAATGCTTGGCTTAGAATCCTCAATGCTTAGAATCCTCAATGCTTAGAATCCTCAATGATTACATCCTCAACGCTTAGCATCCTCAACGCTTAGCATCCTCAATGCTTAGCATCCTCAATGCTTAGAATCCTCAATGCTTAGAATCCTCAAAGCTTAGAATCCGCAGTGCTTAGCATCCTCAATGCCTAGCTTAGAATCCTCAATGCTTAGAATCCTCAATGCTTAGAAACCTCAATGCACAGAGTCCTTAATGCTTAGAAACCTCAATACTTAGCATCCTCAGTGCTTAGCTTAGAATCCTCACTGTTTAGAAAACTCAGTGCTTAGCATCCTCAATGCGTAAATTCCCCAATCCTTAGAAACCTCAATGCTTAGCATCCTCAATCCTTAGTATGCTCTATGCTTAGCTTAGAATCCTCAATGCTTAGAATCCTCAATGCTTACAAACCTTAATGCTGAGAAATTTTATTGTTTGAAACCTCATTGCTTAGCATCCTCAATGCTTACAAACCTCAATGCATAGAGGCCTTAATGCTTAGAAACCTCAAAGATTAGAAAACTCAGTGCTTGGCTTAGAATCCTCAATGCTTAGAATCCTCAATGCTTAGAATCCTCCATGCATAGTTTAGCATCCTCAATGCTTAGCATCGTCAATGGATAACTTAGAATCCTCAAAGCTCAGGATCCACAATGCTTAGAAACCTCAATGCACAGAGTCCTTAATGCTTAGAAACCTCAATACTTAGCATCCTCAATGCTTAGCTTAGAATCCTCACTGCTTAGAAACCTCAATGATTAGAATCCTCAGTGCTTTGCATCCTCAATGCATAGAATTCCCAATGCCTAGAAACCTCAATGCTTAGCATCCTCAATCCTTAGTATGCACTAGGCTTAGCTTAGAATCCTCATTGCTTAGAATACTCAACGCTGAGAAATTTTATTGCATTGAAACCTCATTGCTTAGCATCCCTAATGCTTACAAACCTCAATGCATAAAGGCCTTAATGCTTAGAAACCTCAAAGATTAGAAAACTCAATGCTTGGCTTAGAATCCTCAATGCTTAGAATCCTCAATGCTTAGAATCCTCAATTCTTAGAAACCTCAATGCATAGAGACCTTAAGGCTTAGAAACCTCAATGCTTAGAGTCCTTAATGCATAGAATCCTCAATACATAGAATCCTCAATGCTTAGAATCCTCAATAGTTAGAATCCTCAATGCTTAGAATCCTCAATCCTTAGTATGCCCTTTGCTTAGCTTAGAATCCTCAATGCATAGAATCCTCAATGCTTAGAAACCTCAATGCTTAGAATCCTCAATGCACAGAGTCCTTAATGCTTAGAAACCTCAATACTTAGCATCCTCAGTGCATAGCTTAGAATCCTCAATGCTTAGAATCCTCAATGCTCAGAATCCTAAATGCTTAGCTTAGAATCCTCAATGCTTAGAATCCTCAATGCTTAGAATCCTCAATTCTTAGCATCCTCAATGCTTAGGATCCTCAATGCTTAGCTTAGAATCCTCAAAGCTCAGGATTCTCAATGCTTAGAAACCTCAGTGCACAGAGTCCTTAATGCTTAGAAACCTCAATACTTAGCATCCTCAGTGCTTAGCTTAGAATCCTCACTGTTTAGAAAACTCAGTGCTTAGCATCCTCAATGCGTAAATTCCCCAATCCTAAGAAACCTCAATGCTTAGCATCCTCAATCCTTAGTATGCTCTATGCTTAGCTTAGAATCCTCAATGCTTAGTATCCTCTATGCTTAGCATCCTCATTGCATAGCATCCTCATTGCTTAGCATCCTCATTGCTTAGCTTCGAATCCTGAAAGCTCAGTATCCTCACTGCTTAGGAACCTCAATGCTTAGCATCCTCCATGCATGCTTAGAAACCTCAATGCGTAGAATCCTCATTGCTTAGAAATTTTATTGCTCTGAAACCTCAATGCTTAGCATCCCTAATGCTTACAAGCCTCAGTCCATAGAAGCTTTAATGTTTAGAAACCTCAAAGATTAGAAAACTCAATGCTTGGCTTAGAATCCTCAATGCTTAGAATCCTCAATGCTTAGAATCCTCAATGCTTAGCATCCTCAATGCTTAGCATCCTCAATGCTTGGCATCCTCAATGCTTTGAACCCTGAATGTTTAGAAACCTCAATGCTTAGAATCCTCAATGCTTAGAATCCTCAATGCTTAGAATCCTCAATGCTTAGAATCCTCAATACTTAGCATCCTCAGTGCTTAGCTTAGAATCCTCACTGCTTAGAAACCTCAATGCTTAGAATCCTCAATGCATAGCTTAGAATCCTCAATGCTTAGAATCCTCCGTGCATTGCTTAGAATCCTCAATAGTTAGAATCCTCAGTGCTTAGCATCCTCAATGCTTAGCATCCTCATTACATAGCTTAGAATCCTCAGTGCTTAGAATCGTCAATGCTTAGCATCCTCCATGCATTGCTTAGAAACCTCAATGCGCAGAATCCTCATTGCTTATAAATTTTATTGCTCTGAAACCTGAATGCTTAGCATCCCTAATGCTTACAATCCTCAATGCATAGAGGCCTTAATGTTTAGAAACCTCAAAGATTAGAAAACTCAATGCTTGTCTTAGAATCCTCAATGCTTAGAATCCTCAATGCTTAGAAACCTCAATGCTTAGCATCCTCAATCCTTAGTATGCTCTATGCTTAGCTTAGAATCCTCAATGCTTACAATCCTCAATGCTTACAAACCTCAATGCTGAGAAATTTTATTGTTTGAAACCTCATTGCTTAGCATCCCAAATGCTTACAAACCTCAATGCATAGAGGCCTTAATGCTTAGAAAACTCAAAGATTAGAAAACTCAATGCTTGGCTTAGAATCCTCAATGCTTAGAATCCTCAATGCATAGCTTAGAATCCTCAATGCTTAGAATCCTCAATGCATAGATTAGAATCCTCAATGCTTAGAATCCTCAATGCTTAGCATCCTCCATGCTTAGAATCCTCCAGGCTTAGAATCCTCAATGCTTACAATCCTCAATGCTTAGCTTAGAAACCTCAATGCTTAGAATCCTCAATGCATAAAACCCTCAATGCTTAGCATCCTCAATGCATAAAACCCTCAATGCTTAGAATCCTCAATGCTTAGAATCCTCAATGCTTAGAATCCTCAATGCTTAGAATCCTCAATGCTTAGAATCCTCAATGCTTAGAAACCTCAATGCACAGAGTCCTTAATGCTTAGAAACCTCAATACTTAGCATCCTCAGTGCTTAGCTTAGAATCCTCACTGCTTAGAAACCTGAATGATTAGAATCCTCAATTCTTAGAATCCTCAATGCTGAGCTTAGAATCCTCAATGCTTCGCATCCTCAATGCTTAGCTTAGAAACCTCAATGCTTCGCATCCTCAATGCTTAGCATTCTCAATGCATAGCTTAGAATCCTCAATGCTTAGAATCCTCAATGCTTAGCATCCTCAATGCTTAGCTTAGAATCCTCAAAGCTCAGGATCCTCAATGCTTAGAAACCTCAATACTTAGCATCCTCAGTGCTTAGCATCCTCAATGCGTAGAATCCCCAATGCTTAGAAACCTCAGTGCTTAGCATCCTCAATCCATAGTATGCTCTATGCTTAGTTTAGAATCCTCAATGCTTAGAATCCTCAATGCTTAGCATCCTCATTACTTAGCCTCGAATCCTGAAAGCTCAGAATCCTCACTGCTTAGGAAGCTCATTGCTTAGCATCCTCCATGCATGCATAGAAACCTCAATGCGTAGAATCCTCATTGCTTAGAAATTATATTGCTCTGAAACCTCAATGCTTAGCATCCCTAATGCTTACAAACCTCAGTGCATAGAGGCCTTAATGTTTAGAAACCTCAAAGATTAGAAAACTCAGTGCTTGGCTTAGAATCATCAATGCTTAGAATCCTCAATGCTTAGCACCCTCAATGCTTAGCATCCTAAATGCTTAGAATCCTCAATGCTTAGAATCCTCAATGCTTAGCTTAGAAACCTCAATGCTTAGAATCCTCAATGCTTAGAATCCTCAATCCTTAGAAACCGCAATGCTTAGAATCCTCAATGCACAGAGTCCTTAATGCTTAGAAACCTCAATACTAAGCATCCTCAGTGCTTAGCATAGAATCCTCACTGCTTAGAAACCTCAATGCTTAGAATGCTCAGTGCTTACCATCCTCAAAGCGTAAAATCCCCAATGCTTAGAATCCTCAATGCTTAGCATCCTCAATCCTTAGTATGCTCTATGCTTAGCTTAGAATCCTCAATGCTTACAATCCTCAATGCTGAGAAATTCTATTTTTTGAAACCTCATTGCTTAGCATCCCAAATGCTTACAAACCTCAATGCATAGAGGCCTTAATGCTTAGAAACCTCAAAGATTAGAAAACTCAATGCTTGTCTTAGAATCCTCAATGCATAGAACCCTCAATGCTTAGAATCCTCCATGCATTGCTTAGAATCCTCAATAGTTAGAATCCTCAATGCTTCGCATCCTCAATGCTTAGCTTAGAAACCTCAATGCATAGAATCCTCAATGCTTAGCATCCTCAATGCTTAGCATCCTCATTACATAGCTTAGAATCCTCAATGCTTAGAATCCTCAATGCTTAGAATCCTCCATGCATTGCTTAGAATCCTCAATACTTAGAATCCTCAGTGCTTAGCATCCTCAACGCGTAGAATCCCCAATGCTTAGAAACCTCAATCCTTAGCATCCTCAATATTTAGTATGCTCTATGCTTAGCTTAGAATCCTCAATGCTTAGAATCCTCAACGCTTACAAACCTCAATGCTGAGAAATTTTATTGTTTGAAACCTCATTGCTTAGCATCCCAAAAGCTAAAAAACCTCAATTCATAGAGGCCTTAATGCTTAGAAACCTCAAAGATTAGAAAACTCAATGCTTGGCTTAGAATCCTCAATGCTTAGAATCCTCAATGCTTAGAATCCTCCATGCATAGCTTAGAATCCTCAGTGCTTAGAATCCTCAATACTTAGCATCCTCCATGCATTGCTTAAAATCCTCAATAGTTAGAATCCTAAATGCTTCGCATCCTCAATGCTTAGCTTAGAAACCTCAATGCTTAGAATCCTCAATGCTTAGCATCCTCAATGCTTAGCATCCTCAATGCTTAGCATCCTCATTTCTTAGCATCCTCAATGCTTAGAATCCTCAATGCTTAGAATCGTCAATGCTTAGCATCCTCAATGCTTAGCATCCTCAATGCTAAGAATCCTCAATGCTTAGAATCCTCAATGCTAAAGCATCCTCAATGCTTAGCATCCTCAATGCTTAGAATCCTCAATGCTTAGAATCCTCAATGCTTAGAATCCTCAATGCTTAGAATCCTCAATGCTTAGCTCAGAAACCTCAATGCTTAGAATCCTCAATGCTTAGCATCCTCAATGCTTAGAATCCTCAATGCCTAGCTTAGAATCCTCAATGATTAGAATCCTCAATGCTTAGAATCCTCAATGCTTAGACTCCTCAATGCTTAGAATCCTCAATGCTTAGTCTCCTCAATGCTTAGAATCCTCAATGCTTAGAATCCTCAATGCTAAGAATCCTCAATGCTTAGAATCCTCAATGCTTCCCTTAGAAACCTCAATGCTTAGAATCCTCAATGCATAAAATCCTCAATGCTTAGAATCCTCAATGCCTAGCTTAGAATCCTCAATGCCTTGCTTAGAATCCTCAATGCTTAGAATCCTCAATGCTTAGAATCCTCAATGCTTAGAATCCTCAATGCTTAGCTTAGAATCCTCAATGCTTAGAATCCTCAATGCTTAGAATCCTCAATGCTTAGAATCCTCAATGCTTAGAAACCTCAATGCTTAGAATCATCAATGCTTAGAATCCTCAATGCTTAGAATCCTCAATGCATAGAATCCTCAACGCTTAGCATCCTCAATGGTTATCATCCTCATTACATAGCTTAGAATCCTCTATGCTTAGTATCCTCAATGTTTAGCATCCTCAATGCTTAGAATCCTCAATGCTTAGAATCCTCAATGCTTAGAATCCGCAATGCTTAGAATCCGCAATGCTTAGAATACTCAGTGCTTAGCATCCTCAATGCTTAGCATCCTCAATGCTTAGAATCCTCAATGCTTAGAATCCTCAATGCTTAGAATCCGCAATGCTTAGAATCCTCAATGCTTAGTATCCTCAATGCTTAGCATCCTCAAAGCTTAGCTTAGAAACCTCAATGCTTAGAATCCTCATTGCTTAGAATCCTCAATGCTTAGAATCCTCAATGCTTAGCATCCTCAATGCTTAGCATCCTCAATGCTTAGAATCCTCAATGCTTAGAATCCTCAATGCTTAGAATCCTCAATGCTTAGAATCCTCAATGCTAACAATCCTCAATGCTTAGAATCCTCAATGCTTAGCTTAGAATCCTCAATGCTTAGAATCCTCAATGCCTAGAATCCTCAATGCTTAGAATCCTCAATGCTTAGAATCCTCAATGCCTACCTTAGAATCCTCAATGCTTAGAATCCTCAATGCTTAGAATCCTCAATGCTTAGCTTATAATCCTCAATGCTTAGAATCCTCAATGCTTAGAATCCCCAATGCTTAGAATCCTCAATGCTTAGAAACCTCAATGCTTAGCATCCTCAGTGCTTAGAATCCTCAAAGCTCAGCTTAGAAACCTCAATGCTTAGAATCCTCATTGCTTAGAATCCTCAATGCTTAGAATCCTCAATGCTTAGCATCCTCAATGCTTAGAATCCTCAATGCTTAGCATCCTCAATGCTTAGCATCCTCAATGCTTAGCTTAGAAACCTCAATGCTTAGAATCCTCAATGCTTAGAATTCTCAATGCTTAGCATCCTCAATGCTTAGAATCCTCAATGCCTAGCTTAGAATCCTCAATGCTTAGAATCCTCAATGCTTAGAATCCTCAATGCTTAGAATCCTCAATTCTTAGAATCATCAATGCTAACAATCCTCAATGCTTAGAATCCTCAGTGCTTAGCTTAGAATCCTCAATGCTTAGAATCCTCAATGCCTAGAATCCTCAATTCTTAGAATCCTCAATGCTTAGAATCCTCAATGCTTAGAATCCTCAATGCCTAGCTTAGAATCCTCAATGCTTAGAATCCTCAAAGCTTAGAATCCTCAATGCTTAGCTTAGAATCCTCAATGCTTAGAAACCTCAATGCTTATAAACCTCAATGCTTAGAATCCTCGATACTTAGAAACCTCAATGCTTAGAATCCTCAATGCTTAGAATCCTCAAAGCTTAGAATCCTCAATGCATAGAATCCTCAATGCTTAGCATCCTCAATGCTTAGCATCCTCATTACATAGCTTAGAATCCTCAATGCTTAGCATCCTCAATGTTTAAAATCCTCAATGCTTAGAATCCTCAATGCTTAGAATCCTCAATGCTTAGAATCCTCGATGCTTAGAATCCTCAATGCTTAGCTTAGAAACCTCAATGCTTAGAATCCTCAATGCTTAGAATCCTCAATGCTTAGAATCCTCAATGCTTAGAATCCTCAATGCTTAGAAACCTCAATGCACAGAGTCCTTAATGCTTAGAAACCTCAATACTTCGCATCCTCAGTGCTTAGCTTGGAATCCTCAATGCTTAGAATCCTCAATGCTTAGAATCCTCAATGCTTAGAATCCTCAATGCTTAGAATCCTCAATGCTAACAATCCTCAATGCTTTGAATCCTCAATGCTTGCTTAGAATCCTCAATGCTTAGAAACCTCAATGCACAGAGTCCTTAATGCTTAGAAACCTCAATACTTCGCATCCTCAGTGCTTAGCTTAGAATCCTCAATGCTTAGAATCCTCAATGCTTAGAATCCTCAATGCTTAGCATCCTCAATGCTTAGAATCCTCAATGCCTAGCTTAGAATCCTCAATGCTTAGAATCCTCAATGCTTAGAATCCTCAATTCTTAGAATCCTCAATGCTAACAATCCTCAATGCTTAGAATCCTCAATGCTTAGCATAGAATCCTCAATGCTTAGAATCCTCAATGCCTAGAATCCTCAATGCTTAGAATCCTCAATGCTTAGAATCCTCAATGCTTAGAATCCTCAATGCCTAGCTTAGAATCCTCAATGCTTAGAATCCTCAATGCTTAGAATCCTCAATGCTTATCTTAGAATCCTCAATGCTTAGAATCCTCAATGCTTAGAATCCTCAATGCTTAGAATCCTCAATGCTTAGCATCCTCAATGCTTAGAAACCTAAATGCTTAGAATCCTCAATGCTTAGAATCCGCAATGCTTAGAATCCGCAATGCTTAGAATACTCAGTGCTTAGCATCCTCAATGCTTAGAATCCTCAATGCTTAGAATCCTCAATGCTTAGCATCCTCAATGCTTAGAATCCTCAATGCTTAGAATCCTCCATGCATTGCTTAGAATCCTCAATAGTTAGAATCCTCAATGCTTAGCATCCTCATTACATAGCTTAGAATCCTCAATGGTTAGAATCCTCAATGCTTAGAATCCTCAATGCTTAGCATCCTCAATGCTTAGCATCCTCAATGCTTAGCATCCTCATTGCTTAGCTTAGAATCCTCGGTGCTTAGAAACCTCAATGCTTAGCATCCTCAATGCTTAGCATCCGCTGTGCTTAGAATCCTCAATGCTTAGCATCCTCAATGCTTACAATCCTCAGTGCTTAGCATCCTCAAAGCTTATAATCCTCAATGCTTATAATCCTCAATGCTTAGCATCCTCAATGCTTAGCATCCTCAATGCCTAGCATCCTCAATACTTAGCATCCTCAATGCTTAGAATCCTCAGTGCTTAGCATCCTCAATGCTTAGAATCCTTAATGGTTAGCATCCTCAATGCTTAACATCCTCAATGCTTAGCATCCTCAATGCTTAGCATCCTCATTGCTTAGCTTAGAATCCTCGGTGCTTAGAAACCTCAATGCTTAGCATCCTCAATACTTAGCATCCTCAATGCTTAGAATCCTCAGTGCTTAGCATCCTCAATGCTTAGAATCCTCAGTGCTTAGCATCCTCAATGCTTAGCATCCTCAATGCTTAGCATCCTGAATACTTTGCTTAGAATCCTCAATGCTTAGAATCCTCAATGCTTAGCATCCTCAATGCCTCTCTTTGAATCCTCAATGCTTAGCATCCTCATTGCTTAGCATCCTCATTGCTTAGCTTAGAATCCTCAAAGCTCAGAATCCTCACTGCTTAGGAACCTCAATGCTTAGCATCCTCCATGCATTGCTTAGAAACCTCAATGCGTAGAATCCCCATTGCTTAGAAATTTTATTGCTCTGAAACCGCAATGCTTAGCATCCCTAATGCTTTCAAACCTCAGTGCATAGAAGCCTTAATGTTTAGAAACCTCAAAGATTAGAAAAGTCAATGCTTGGCTTAGAATCCTCAATGCTTAGAATCCTCAATGCTTAGAATCCTCAATGCTTAGAAACCTCAATGCACAGAGTCCTTAATGCTTAGAAACATCAATACTTAGCATCCTCAGTGCTTAGCTTAGAATCCTCACTGCATAGAAACCTGAATGCTTAGAATCCTCAATGCTTAGAATCATCAATGCTTAGCTTAGAAACCTCAATGCTTAGAATCCTCAATGCTTAACATACTCAATGATTAGAATCCTCAATGCATAGCTTAGAATCCTCAATGCTTAGAATCCTCAATGCTTAGAATCCTCAATGCTTAACATCCTCAATGCCTAGCTATGAATCCTCAAAGCTCAGGATCCTCAATGCTTACAAACCTCAATGCATAGAGGCCTTAATGCTTAGAAACCTCAAAGATTAGAAAACTGAATGCTTGGCTTAGAATCCTCAATGCTTAGAATCCTCAATGCTTCGCATCCTCAATGCTTACCTTAGAAACCTCAATACTTAGAATCCTCAATGTTTAGCATCCTCATTACATAGCTTAGAATCCTCAATGCTTAGAATCCTCAAAGCTTAGCATCCTCAATGCTTAGAATCCTCAATGCTTAGCATCCTCAAATCTTAGAATCCTCAATGCTTAGCATCCTCAATGCTTAGCATCCTAAAAGCTTAGCATCCTCAATGCTTAGCATCCTCAATGCTTAGAATCCTCAATGCTTTGCTTAGAAACCTCAATGCTTAGAATCCTCAATGCTTAGAATCCTCAATGCTTAGAATCCTCAATGCTTAGAATCCTCCATGCATTGCTTAGAATCCTCAATAGTTAGAATCCTCAATGCTTCGCATCCTCAATGCTTAGCTTAGAATCCTCAATGCTTAGAATCCTCAATGTTTAGCATCCTCAAAGCTTAGAATCCTCAATGCTTAGCATCCTCAATGCTTAGCATCCTCAATGCTTAGAATCCTCAATGCTTAGAATCCTCAATGCTTAGCATCCTCAATGCTTTGCATCCTCAATGCTTAGCATCCTCAATGCTTAGCATCCTCAATGTTTTGCTTAGAAACCTCAATGCTTAGAATCCTCAATGCTTAGAATCCTCAATGCCTAGCTTAGAATCCTCAATGCTTAGAATCCTCAATGCTTAGAATCCTCAATGCTTAGCATCCTCAATGCTTAGCATCCTCAATGCTTAGCATCCTCAATACTTAGCATCCTCAATGCTTAGCATCCTCAATGCTTAGCTTAGAAACCTCAATGCTTAGAATCCTCAATGCTTAGAATCCTCAATGCTTAGAATCCTCAATGCCTAGATTAGAACCCTCAATGCTTAGAATCCTCAATGCTTAGAATCCTCAATGCTTAGAATCCTCAATGCTTAGCATCCTCATTGCTTAGAATCCTCAATCCTTAGCATCCTCAATGCTTCGATTAGAATCCTCAAAGCTCAGGATCCTCAATGCTTATAAACCTCAATGCACAGAGTCCTTAATGCTTAGAAACCTCAATAATTAGCATCCTCAGTGCTTAGCTTAGAATCCGCACTGCTTAGAAACCTCAATGCTTAGAATCCTCAGTGCTTAGCATCCTCTACGCGTAGAATCCCCAATGCTTAGAAACCTCAATGCTTAGCATCCTCAATCCTTAGAATGCTCTATGCTTAGCTTAGAATCCTCAATGCTTAGAATCCTCAATGCTTACAAACTTCAATGCTGAGAAATTTTATTGTTTGAAACTTCATTGCTTAGAATCCTCAATGCTTACAAACCTCAATGCATAGAGGCCTTAATGCTTAGAAACCTCAAAGATTAGAAAATTCAATGCTTGGCTTAGAATCCTCATAGCTTAGAATCCTCAGTGCTTAGAATCCTCCATGCATTGCTTAGAATCCTCAATAGTTAGAATCCTTAATGCTTCGCATCCTCAATGCTTAGCTTAGAAACCTCAATACTTAGAATCCTCAATGCTTAGCATCCTCATTAAATAGCTTAGAATCCTCAATGCCTAGCATCCTCATTGCTTAGAATCCTCATTGCTTAGCATCCTCATTGCTTACCATCATCATTGCTTAGCTTGGAATCCTCAATGCTTAGCATCCTCAATGCTTAACATCCTCAATGCTTAGCGTCCTCAATGCTTAGCGTCCTCAATGCTTAGCGTCCTCAATGCTTAGCGTCCTCAATGCTTAGCATCCTCAATGCTTAGCATCCTCAATGCTTTGCTTAGAAACCTCAATGCTTAGAATCCTCAATGCTTAGCATCCTCAATGCTTAGCATCCTCATTGCTTAGAATCCTCATTGCTTAGCTTCGAATCCTCAAAGCTCAGAATCCTCACTGCTTAGGAACCTCAATGCTTAGCATCCTCCATGCATTGCTTAGAAACCTCAATGCGCAGAATCCTCATTGCTTAGAAATTTTATTGCTCTGAAACCTCAATGCTTAGCAACCCTAATGCTTACAAACCTCATTGCATAGAGGCCTTAATGTTTAGAAACAACAAAGATTAGAAAACTCAATGCTTGGCTTAGAATCCTCAATGCTTAGAATCCTCAATGCTTAGAATCCTCAGTGCTTAGCATCCTCAATCCTTAGTATGCTCTATGCTTAGCTTATCATCCTCATTGCTTAGAATACTCAATGCTTAGAATCCTCAATGCTTAGCATCCTCAATGTTTAGCATCCTCAATGCTTAGAATCCTAAATGCTTAGAATCCTAAATGCTTAGAATCCTCAACGCTTAGCATCCTCAATGCTTAGAATCCTCAATGCTTAGAATCCTCAATGCTTAGCATCCTCCATACTTAGCATCCCCAATGCTTAGCATCCTCAATGCTTAGCATCCTCAACGCTTAGAATCCTCAATGCTTAGCATCCACAATGCCTAGCTTAGAATCCTCAATGCTTAGAATCCTCAATGCTTAGAATCGTCAATGCTTAGAATCCTCAATGCTTAGAATCCTCAATACTTAGCATCCTCATTGCTTAGCTTAGAATACTCACTGCTTAGAAACCTCAATGCTTAGCATCCTCAGTGCTTAGCTTAGAATCCTCACTGCTTAGAAACTTCAATGCTTAGAATCCTCACTGCTTAGAAACCTCAATGCTTATAATCCTCAGTGCTTAGCATCCTCAATGCGTAGAATCCCCAATGCTTAGAAACCTCAGTGCTTAGCATCCTCAATCCTTAGTATGCTCTATGCTTAGCTTAGAATCCTCAATGCTTAGAATCCTCAATGCTTAGCATCCTCAATGCTTAGCATCCCCATTACATAGCTTAGAATCCTCAATGCTTAGCATCCTCATTGCTTAGCATCCTCATTGCTTAGCTTCGAATCCTCAAAGCTCAGAATCCTCACTGCTTAGGAACCTCAATGCTTAGCATCCTCCATGCATTGCTTAGAAACCTCAATGCGCAGAATCCTCATTGCTTAGAAATTTTATTGCTCTGAAACCTCAATGCTTAGCAACCCTAATGCTTACAAACCTCATTGCATAGAGGCCTTAATGTTTAGAAACAACAAAGATTAGAAAACTCAATGCTTGGCTTAGAATCCTCAATGCTTAGAATCCTCAATGCTTAGCATCCTCAATGCTTAGCATCCTCAATGCTTAGAATCCTCAATGCTTAGAATCCTCAATGCTTAGCATCCTCAATGCTTAGAATCCTCAATGCTTAGAATCCTCAATGCTTAGAATCCTCAAAGCTTAGCATCCTCAATGCTTAGCATCCTCAATGCTTAGAATCCTCAATGCTTAGCTTAGAAACCTCAATGCTTAGAATCCTCAATGCTTAGAATCCTCAATGCTTAGAATCCTCAATGCCTAGCTTAGAATCCTCAATGCTTAGAATGCTCAATGCACAGAATCCTCAATGCTTAGAAACCTCAATACTTAGCATCCTCAGTGCTTAGCTTAGAATCCTCACTGCTTAGAAACCTGAATGCTTAGAATCCTCAATGCTTAGAATCCTCAATGCTAAGCTTAGAAACCTCAATGCTTAGCATCCTCAATGCTTAGAAACCTCTATGCTTATCATCCTCAACGCTTAGAAACCTCAATGCTTAGAATCCTCAATGCTTAGAATCCTCAATGCTTAGAAAGCTCAATGCACAGAGTCCTTAATGCTTAGAAACCTCAATACTTAGCATCCTCAGTGCTTAGCTTAGAATCCTCACTGCTTAGAAACCTGAATGCTTAGAATCCTCAATGATTAGAATCCTCAAAGCTAAGCTTAGAAACCTCAATGCTTAGAATCCTCAGTACTTAGAATCCTCAGTGCTTAGAATCCTCTATGCATTGCTTAGAATCCTCAATAGTTAGAATCCTCAATGCTTCGCATCCTCAATGTTTAGCTTAGAAACCTCAATACTTAGAATCCTCAATGCGTAGCAACCCCATTACATAGCTTAGAATCCTCAATGCTTAGCATCCTCAATGCTTAGCATCCTCAATGCTTAGAATCCTCAATGCTTAGCATCCTCAAAGCTTAGCATCCTCAATGCTTAGCATCCTCAATGCTTAGAATCCTCAATGCTTAGCATCCTCAATGCTTAGCATCCTCAATGCTTAGCATTCTCAATGCTTAGAATCCTCAACGCTTAGAATCCTCAATGCTTACAATCCTCCATGCATTGCTTAGAATCCTCAATAGTTAGAATCCTCAATGCTTCGTTTCCTCAATGCTTAGCTTAGAAACCTCAATACTTAGAATCCTCAATGCTTAGCATCCTCATTACATAGCTTAGAATCCTCAATGCTTAGAATCCTCAATGCTTAGCATCCTCAATACTTAGCATCCTCAATGCTTAGCATCCTCAATGCTTAGCTTAGAAACCTCAATGCTTAGAATCCTCAATGCTTAGAATCCTCAATGCTTAGAATCCTCAATGCCTAGATTAGAACCCTCAATGCTTAGAATCCTCAATGCTTAGAATCCTCAATGCTTAGAATCCTCAATGCTTAGCATCCTCATTGCTTAGAATCCTCAATCCTTAGCATCCTCAATGCTTCGATTAGAATCCTCAAAGCTCAGGATCCTCAATGCTTATAAACCTCAATGCACAGAGTCCTTAATGCTTAGAAACCTCAATAATTAGCATCCTCAGTGCTTAGCTTAGAATCCGCACTGCTTAGAAACCTCAATGCTTAGAATCCTCAGTGCTTAGCATCCTCTACGCGTAGAATCCCCAATGCTTAGAAACCTCAATGCTTAGCATCCTCAATCCTTAGAATGCTCTATGCTTAGCTTAGAATCCTCAATGCTTAGAATCCTCAATGCTTACAAACTTCAATGCTGAGAAATTTTATTGTTTGAAACTTCATTGCTTAGAATCCTCAATGCTTACAAACCTCAATGCATAGAGGCCTTAATGCTTAGAAACCTCAAAGATTAGAAAATTCAATGCTTGGCTTAGAATCCTCATAGCTTAGAATCCTCAGTGCTTAGAATCCTCCATGCATTGCTTAGAATCCTCAATAGTTAGAATCCTTAATGCTTCGCATCCTCAATGCTTAGCTTAGAAACCTCAATACTTAGAATCCTCAATGCTTAGCATCCTCATTAAATAGCTTAGAATCCTCAATGCCTAGCATCCTCATTGCTTAGAATCCTCATTGCTTAGCATCCTCATTGCTTACCATCATCATTGCTTAGCTTGGAATCCTCAATGCTTAGCATCCTCAATGCTTAACATCCTCAATGCTTAGCGTCCTCAATGCTTAGCGTCCTCAATGCTTAGCGTCCTCAATGCTTAGCGTCCTCAATGCTTAGCATCCTCAATGCTTAGAATCCTCAATGCCTAGATTAGAACCCTCAATGCTTAGAATCCTCAATGCTTAGAATCCTCAATGCTTAGAATCCTCAATGCTTTGCATCCTCATTGCTTAGAATCCTCAATCCTTAGCATCCTCAATGCTTCGATTAGAATCCTCAAAGCTCAGGATCCTCAATGCTTATAAACCTCAATGCACAGAGTCCTTAATGCTTAGAAACCTCAATAATTAGCATCCTCAGTGCTTAGCTTAGAATCCGCACTGCTTAGAAACCTCAATGCTTAGAATCCTCAGTGCTTAGCATCCTCTACGCGTAGAATCCCCAATGCTTAGAAACCTCAATGCTTAGCATCCTCAATCCTTAGAATGCTCTATGCTTAGCTTAGAATCCTCAATGCTTAGAATCCTCAATGCTTACAAACTTCAATGCTGAGAAATTTTATTGTTTGAAACTTCATTGCTTAGAATCCTCAATGCTTACAAACCTCAATGCATAGAGGCCTTAATGCTTAGAAACCTCAAAGATTAGAAAATTCAATGCTTGGCTTAGAATCCTCATAGCTTAGAATCCTCAGTGCTTAGAATCCTCCATGCATTGCTTAGAATCCTCAATAGTTAGAATCCTTAATGCTTCGCATCCTCAATGCTTAGCTTAGAAACCTCAATACTTAGAATCCTCAATGCTTAGCATCCTCATTAAATAGCTTAGAATCCTCAATGCCTAGCATCCTCATTGCTTAGAATCCTCATTGCTTAGCATCCTCATTGCTTACCATCATCATTGCTTAGCTTGGAATCCTCAATGCTTAGCATCCTCAATGCTTAACATCCTCAATGCTTAGCGTCCTCAATGCTTAGCGTCCTCAATGCTTAGCGTCCTCCATGCATTGCTTAGAAACCTCAATGCGCAGAATCCTCATTGCTTAGAAATTTTATTGCTCTGAAACCTCAATGCTTAGCAACCCTAATGCTTACAAACCTCATTGCATAGAGGCCTTAATGTTTAGAAACAACAAAGATTAGAAAACTCAATGCTTGGCTTAGAATCCTCAATGCTTAGAATCCTCAATGCTTAGAATCCTCAGTGCTTAGCATCCTCAATCCTTAGTATGCTCTATGCTTAGCTTATCATCCTCATTGCTTAGAATACTCAATGCTTAGAATCCTCAATGCTTAGCATCCTCAATGTTTAGCATCCTCAATGCTTAGAATCCTAAATGCTTAGAATCCTAAATGCTTAGAATCCTCAACGCTTAGCATCCTCAATGCTTAGAATCCTCAATGCTTAGAATCCTCAATGCTTAGCATCCTCCATACTTAGCATCCCCAATGCTTAGCATCCTCAATGCTTAGCATCCACAATGCCTAGCTTAGAATCCTCAATGCTTAGAATCCTCAATGCTTAGAATCGTCAATGCTTAGAATCCTCAATGCTTAGAATCCTCAATACTTAGCATCCTCATTGCTTAGCTTAGAATACTCACTGCTTAGAAACCTCAATGCTTAGCATCCTCAGTGCTTAGCTTAGAATCCTCACTGCTTAGAAACTTCAATGCTTAGAATCCTCACTGCTTAGAAACCTCAATGCTTATAATCCTCAGTGCTTAGCATCCTCAATGCGTAGAATCCCCAATGCTTAGAAACCTCAGTGCTTAGCATCCTCAATCCTTAGTATGCTCTATGCTTAGCTTAGAATCCTCAATGCTTAGAATCCTCAATGCTTAGCATCCTCAATGCTTAGCATCCCCATTACATAGCTTAGAATCCTCAATGCTTAGCATCCTCATTGCTTAGCATCCTCATTGCTTAGCTTCGAATCCTCAAAGCTCAGAATCCTCACTGCTTAGGAACCTCAATGCTTAGCATCCTCCATGCATTGCTTAGAAACCTCAATGCGCAGAATCCTCATTGCTTAGAAATTTTATTGCTCTGAAACCTCAATGCTTAGCAACCCTAATGCTTACAAACCTCATTGCATAGAGGCCTTAATGTTTAGAAACAACAAAGATTAGAAAACTCAATGCTTGGCTTAGAATCCTCAATGCTTAGAATCCTCAATGCTTAGCATCCTCAATGCTTAGCATCCTCAATGCTTAGAATCCTCAATGCTTAGAATCCTCAATGCTTAGCATCCTCAATGCTTAGAATCCTCAATGCTTAGAATCCTCAATGCTTAGAATCCTCAAAGCTTAGCATCCTCAATGCTTAGCATCCTCAATGCTTAGAATCCTCAATGCTTAGCTTAGAAACCTCAATGCTTAGAATCCTCAATGCTTAGAATCCTCAATGCTTAGAATCCTCAATGCCTAGCTTAGAATCCTCAATGCTTAGAATGCTCAATGCACAGAATCCTCAATGCTTAGAAACCTCAATACTTAGCATCCTCAGTGCTTAGCTTAGAATCCTCACTGCTTAGAAACCTGAATGCTTAGAATCCTCAATGCTTAGAATCCTCAATGCTAAGCTTAGAAACCTCAATGCTTAGCATCCTCAATGCTTAGAAACCTCTATGCTTATCATCCTCAACGCTTAGAAACCTCAATGCTTAGAATCCTCAATGCTTAGAATCCTCAATGCTTAGAAAGCTCAATGCACAGAGTCCTTAATGCTTAGAAACCTCAATACTTAGCATCCTCAGTGCTTAGCTTAGAATCCTCACTGCTTAGAAACCTGAATGCTTAGAATCCTCAATGATTAGAATCCTCAAAGCTAAGCTTAGAAACCTCAATGCTTAGAATCCTCAGTACTTAGAATCCTCAGTGCTTAGAATCCTCTATGCATTGCTTAGAATCCTCAATAGTTAGAATCCTCAATGCTTCGCATCCTCAATGTTTAGCTTAGAAACCTCAATACTTAGAATCCTCAATGCGTAGCAACCCCATTACATAGCTTAGAATCCTCAATGCTTAGCATCCTCAATGCTTAGCATCCTCAATGCTTAGAATCCTCAATGCTTAGCATCCTCAAAGCTTAGCATCCTCAATGCTTAGCATCCTCAATGCTTAGAATCCTCAATGCTTAGCATCCTCAATGCTTAGCATCCTCAATGCTTAGCATTCTCAATGCTTAGAATCCTCAACGCTTAGAATCCTCAATGCTTACAATCCTCCATGCATTGCTTAGAATCCTCAATAGTTAGAATCCTCAATGCTTCGTTTCCTCAATGCTTAGCTTAGAAACCTCAATACTTAGAATCCTCAATGCTTAGCATCCTCATTACATAGCTTAGAATCCTCAATGCTTAGAATCCTCAATGCTTAGCATCCTCAATACTTAGCATCCTCAATGCTTAGAATCCTCAATTCTTAGCATACTCAATGCTTAGAATCCTCAATGCTTAGCATCCTCAAAGCTTAGCATCCTCAATGCTTAGCATCCTCAATGCTTAGCATCCTCAATGCATAGCATCCTCAATGCTTTGCTTAGAAACCTCAATGCTTAGAATCCTCAATGATTAGAATCCTCAATGCTTAGCATCCTCAATGCTTAGCATACTCATTGCTTAGCATCCTCATTACTTAGCTTAGAATCCTCAAAGCTCAGAATCCTCACTGCTTAGGAACCTCAATGCTTAGCATCCTCCATGCATTGCTTAGAAACCTCAATGCTTAGAATCCTCATTGCTTAGAAATTTTATTGCTCTGAAACGTCAATGCTTAGCAACCCTAATGCTTACAAACCTCATTGCATAGAGGTTTTAATGTTTAGAAACAACAAAGATTAGAAAACTCAAAGCTTGGCTTAGAATCCTCAATTCTTAGCATCCTCAATGCTTAGAATCCTCAATGCTTAGCATCCTCAATGCTTAGCATCCTCAATGCTTAGGAACCTCAATGCTTAGAATCCTCAATGCTTAGCATCCTCAATGCTTAGCATCCTCAATGCTTAGCATCCTCAATGTTAGCATCCTCAATGCTTAGCATCCTCAATGCTTAGAAACCTAAATGCTTTGCTTAGAAACCTCAATGCTTAGAATCCTCAATGCTTAGAATCCTCAATGCTTAGCATCCTCAATGCTTAGCATCCTCAATGCTTAGAATCCTCAATGCTTAGCTTAGAAACCTCAATGCTTAGAATCCTCAATGCTTAGAATCCTCAATGCTTAGAATCCTCAATGCTTAGCATCCTCAATGCTTAGCATCCTTAATGCTTAGCATCCTCAATGCTTAGCTTAGAAAACTCAATGCTTAGAATCCTCAATGCTTAGAAACCTCAATGCACAGAGTCCTTAATGCTTAGAAACCTCAATACTTAGCATCCTCAATGCTTAGCTTAGAATCCTCACTGCTTAGAAACCTGAATGCTTAGAATCCTCAATGCTTAGCTTAGAATCCTCAATGCTTAGAAACCTCAATGCACAGAGTCCTCAATGCTTAGAAACCTCAATTCACAGAGTCCTTAATGCTTAGAAACCTCAATACTTAGCGTCCTCAATGCTTAGCTTAGAAACCTCAATGCTTAGAATCCTCAATGCTTAGAATCCTCAATGCTTAGCATCCTCAATGATTACCATCATCAATGCCTAGAATCCTCAATGCTTAGCTTAGAAACATCAATGCTTAGAATCCTCAATGCTTAGAATGCACAATGCTTAGAATCCTCAATGCTTAGCATCCTCAATGCTTAGAATCCTCAATTCTTAGAATCCTCAATGCTTAGCATCCTCAATGCTTAGCTTGGAAAACTCAATGCTTAGCATCCTCAATGCTTAACAGCCTCAATGCTTAGCATCCTCAATGCTTAGCATCCTCAATGCTTAGCATCCTCATTGCTTAGAAACCTCAATGCACAGAGTCCTTAATGCTTAGAAACATCAATACTTAGCATCCTCAGTGCTTATCTTAGAATCCTCACTGCTTAGAAACCTCAATGCTTAGAATCCTCAGTGCTTAGCATCCTCAAGGCGTAGAATCCCCAATGCTTCGAAACCTCAATGCTGAGCATCCTCAATCCTTAGTATGCTCTATGCTTAGCTTAGAATCCTCAATGCTTAGAATCCTCAATGCTTACAAACCTCAATGCTGAGAAATTTTATTGTTTGAAACCTCATTGCTTAGCATCCCAAATGCTTACAAACCTCAATGCATAGAGGCCTTAATGCTTAGAAAACACAAAGATTAGAAAACTCAATGCTTGGCTTAGAATCCTCAATGCTTAGAATCCGCATTGCTTAGAATCCTCCATGCTTAGATTCCTCAATGCTTAGAATCCTCAATGCTTAGCATCCTCCATGCATTGCTTAGAATCCTCAATAGTTAGAATCCTCAATGCTTCGCATCCTCAATGCTTAGCTTAGAAACCTCAATGCTTAGCATCCTCAATGCTTAGCATCGTCAATGCTTAGCATCCTCATTGCTTAGCATCCTCATTACTTAGCTTAGAATCCTCAAAGCTCAGAATCCTCACTGCTTAGGAACATCAATGCTTAGCATCCTCAATGCATTGCTTACAATCCTCAATGCGCAAAATCCTCATTGCTTAGAAATTTTATTGCTCTGAAACGTCAATGCTTAGCAAACCTAATGCTTACAAACCTCATTGCATAGAGGCCTTAATGTTTAGAAAATACAAAGATTAGAAAACTCAATGCTTGGCTTAGAATCCTCAATGCTTAGAATCCTCAATGCTTAGCATCCTCAACGCTTAGAATCCTCAATGCTTAGCATCCACAATGCCTAGCTTAGAATCCTCAATGCTTAGAATCCTCAATGCTTAGAATCGTCAATGCTTAGAATCCTCAATGCTTAGAATCCTCAATACTTAGCATCCTCATTGCTTAGCTTAGAATACTCACTGCTTAGAAACCTCAATGCTTAGCATCCTCAGTGCTTAGCTTAGAATCCTCACTGCTTAGAAACTTCAATGCTTAGAATCCTCACTGCTTAGAAACCTCAATGCTTATAATCCTCAGTGCTTAGCATCCTCAATGCGTAGAATCCCCAATGCTTAGAAACCTCAGTGCTTAGCATCCTCAATCCTTAGTATGCTCTATGCTTAGCTTAGAATCCTCAATGCTTAGAATCCTCAATGCTTAGCATCCTCAATGCTTAGCATCCCCATTACATAGCTTAGAATCCTCAATGCTTAGCATCCTCATTGCTTAGCATCCTCATTGCTTAGCTTCGAATCCTCAAAGCTCAGAATCCTCACTGCTTAGGAACCTCAATGCTTAGCATCCTCCATGCATTGCTAAGAAACCTCAATGCGCAGAATCCTCATTGCTTAGAAATTTTATTGCTCTGAAACCTCAATGCTTAGCAACCCTAATGCTTACAAACCTCATTGCATAGAGGCCTTAATGTTTAGAAACAACAAAGATTAGAAAACTCAATGCTTGGCTTAGAATCCTCAATGCTTAGAATCCTCAATGCTTAGCATCCTCAATGCTTAGCATCCTCAATGCTTAGAATCCTCAATGCTTAGAATCCTCAATGCTTAGCATCCTCAATGCTTAGAATCCTCAATGCTTAGAATCCTCAATGCTTCGAATCCTCAAAGCTTAGCATCCTCAATGCTTAGCATCCTCAATGCTTAGAATCCTCAATGCTTAGCTTAGAAACCTCAATGCTTAGAATCCTCAATGCTTAGAATCCTCAATGCTTAGAATCCTCAATGCCTAGCTTAGAATCCTCAATGCTTAGAATGCTCAATGCACAGAATCCTCAATGCTTAGAAACCTCAATACTTAGCATCCTCAGTGCTTAGCTTAGAATCCTCACTGCTTAGAAACCTGAATGCTTAGAATCCTCAATGCTTAGAATCCTCAATGCTAAGCTTAGAAACCTCAATGCTTAGCGTCCTCAATGCTTAGAAACCTCAATGCTTATCATCCTCAACGCTTAGAAACCTCAATGCTTAGAATCCTCAATGCTTAGAATCCTCAATGCTTAGAAAGCTCAATGCACAGAGTCCTTAATGCTTAGAAACCTCAATACTTAGCATCCTCAGTGCTTAGCTTAGAATCCTCACTGCTTAGAAACCTGAATGCTTAGAATCCTCAATGATTAGAATCCTCAAAGCTAAGCTTAGAAACCTCAATGCTTAGAATCCTCAGTACTTAGAATCCTCAGTGCTTAGAATCCTCTATGCATTGCTTAGAATCCTCAATAGTTAGAATCCTCAATGCTTCGCATCCTCAATGTTTAGCTTAGAAACCTCAATACTTAGAATCCTCAATGCGTAGCAACCCCATTACATAGCTTAGAATCCTCAATGCTTAGCATCCTCAATGCTTAGCATCCTCAATGCTTAGAATCCTCAATGCTTAGCATCCTCAAAGCTTAGCATCCTCAATGCTTAGCATCCTCAATGCTTAGAATCCTCAATGCTTAGCATCCTCAATGCTTAGCATCCTCAATGCTTAGCATTCTCAATGCTTAGAATCCTCAACGCTTAGAATCCTCAATGCTTACAATCCTCCATGCATTGCTTAGAATCCTCAATAGTTAGAATCCTCAATGCTTCGTTTCCTCAATGCTTAGCTTAGAAACCTCAATACTTAGAATCCTCAATGCTTAGCATCCTCATTACATAGCTTAGAATCCTCAATGCTTAGCATCCTCAATGCTTAGAATCCTCAATTCTTAGCATACTCAATGCTTAGAATCCTCAATGCTTAGCATCCTCAAAGCTTAGCATCCTCAATGCTTAGCATCCTCAATGCTTAGCATCCTCAATGCTTTGCTTAGAAACCTCAATGCTTAGAATCCTCAATGATTAGAATCCTCAATGCTTAGCATCCTCAATGCTTAGCATACTCATTGCTTAGCATCCTCATTACTTAGCTTAGAATCCTCAAAGCTCAGAATCCTCACTGCTTAGGAACCTCAATGCTTAGCATCCTCCATGCATTGCTTAGAAACCTCAATGCTTAGAATCCTCATTGCTTAGAAATTTTATTGCTCTGAAACGTCAATGCTTAGCAACCCTAATGCTTACAAACCTCATTGCATAGAGGTTTTAATGTTTAGAAACAACAAAGATTAGAAAACTCAAAGCTTGGCTTAGAATCCTCAATTCTTAGCATCCTCAATGCTTAGAATCCTCAATGCTTAGCATCCTCAATGCTTAGCATCCTCAATGCTTAGGAACCTCAATGCTTAGAATCCTCAATGCTTAGCATCCTCAATGCTTAGCATCCTCAATGCTTAGCATCCTCAATGTTAGCATCCTCAATGCTTAGCATCCTCAATGCTTAGAAACCTAAATGCTTTGCTTAGAAACCTCAATGCTTAGAATCCTCAATGCTTAGAATCCTCAATGCTTAGCATCCTCAATGCTTAGCATCCTCAATGCTTAGAATCCTCAATGCTTAGCTTAGAAACCTCAATGCTTAGAATCCTCAATGCTTAGAATCCTCAATGCTTAGAATCCTCAATGCTTAGCATCCTCAATGCTTAGCATCCTTAATGCTTAGCATCCTCAATGCTTAGCTTAGAAAACTCAATGCTTAGAATCCTCAATGCTTAGAAACCTCAATGCACAGAGTCCTTAATGCTTAGAAACCTCAATACTTAGCATCCTCAATGCTTAGCTTAGAATCCTCACTGCTTAGAAACCTGAATGCTTAGAATCCTCAATGCTTAGCTTAGAATCCTCAATGCTTAGAAACCTCAATGCACAGAGTCCTCAATGCTTAGAAACCTCAATTCACAGAGTCCTTAATGCTTAGAAACCTCAATACTTAGCGTCCTCAATGCTTAGCTTAGAAACCTCAATGCTTAGAATCCTCAATGCTTAGAATCCTCAATGCTTAGCATCCTCAATGCTTACCATCATCAATGCCTAGAATCCTCAATGCTTAGCTTAGAAACATCAATGCTTAGAATCCTCAATGCTTAGAATGCACAATGCTTAGAATCCTCAATGCTTAGCATCCTCAATGCTTAGAATCCTCAATTCTTAGAATCCTCAATGCTTAGCATCCTCAATGCTTAGCTTGGAAAACTCAATGCTTAGCATCCTCAATGCTTAACAGCCTCAATGCTTAGCATCCTCAATGCTTAGCATCCTCAATGCTTAGCATCCTCATTGCTTAGAAACCTCAATGCACAGAGTCCTTAATGCTTAGAAACATCAATACTTAGCATCCTCAGTGCTTATCTTAGAATCCTCACTGCTTAGAAACCTCAATGCTTAGAATCCTCAGTGCTTAGCATCCTCAAGGCGTAGAATCCCCAATGCTTCGAAACCTCAATGCTTAGCATCCTCAATCCTTAGTATGCTCTATGCTTAGCTTAGAATCCTCAATGCTTAGCATCCTCAATGCTTAGCATCCTCAATGCTTAGCATCCTCAATGCTTAGAATCCTCAATGCTTAGAATCCTCAATGCTTAGAATCCTCAATGCCTAGCTTAGAATCCTCAATGCTTAGAATCCTCAATGCTTAGAATGCTCAATGCACAGAGACATTAATGCTTAGAAACCTCAATACTTAGCATTTTCAGTGCTTAGCTTAGAATCCTCACTGCTTAGAAACCTGAATGCTTAGAATCCTCAATGCTTAGAATCCTCAACGCTAAGCTTAGAAACCTCAATGCTTAGCAACCTCAATGCTTAGAATCCTCAATCCTTAGCATCCTCAATGCATATCTTAGAATCCTCAAAGCTCAGGATCCTCAATGCTTAGAAACCTCAATGCACAGAGTCCCTTATGCTTAGAAACCTCAATGCTTATAATCCTCAGTGCTTACCATCCTCAACGCGTAGAATCCCCAACGCTTAGAAACCTCAATGCTTAGCATCCTCAATCCTTAGTATGCTCTATGCTTAGCTTAGCATCCTCATTGCTTAGAATCCTCAATGCTTAGCATCCTCAATGCTTAGAATCCTCAACGCTTAGCATCCTCAACGCTTAGAATCCTCAATGCTTAGAAACCTCAATGCACAGAGTCCTTAATGCTTAGAAACCTCAATACTTAGCATCCTCAGTGCTTAGCTTAGAATCCTCACTACGTAGAAACCTCAATGCTTAGAATACCCAATACTTAGAAACCTCAATCCTTAGTATGCTCTATGCTTAGCTTAGAATCCTCAATGCTTAGAATCCTCAATGCTTAGCATCCACAGTGCTTAGCATCCTCAATGCTTAGCATCCTCAATGCTTAGCATCCACATTGCCTAGCTTAGAATCCTCAATGCTTAGCATCCTCAATGCTTAGAATCCTCAATGCTTAGAATCCTCAAAGCTCAGGATCCTCAATGCTTAGAAACCTCAATGCACAGAGTCCTTAATGCTTAGAAACCTCAATACTTAGCATCCTCAGTGCTTAGCTTATAATCCTCACTGCTTAGAAACGTCAGTGCTTAGAATCCTCAGCGCTTAGCATCCTCAATGCGTAGAATACCCAATCCTTAGAAACCTCAATGCTTAGCATCCTCAAACCTTAGTATGCTCTATGCTTAGCTTAGAATCCTCAATGCTTAGAATCCTCAATGCTTAGCATCCTCAATGCTTAGCATCCTCATTGCTTAGCTTCGAATCTTCAAAGCTCAGAATCCTCACTGCTTAGGAACCTCAATGCTTAGCATCCTCAATGCATTGCTTAGAAACCTCAATGCGTAGAATCCTCATTGCTTAGAAATTTTATTGCTCTGAAACTTCAATGCTTAGCATCCCTATTGCTTACAAACCTCAGTGCATAGAGGCCTTAATGTTTAGAAACCTCAAAGATTAGAAAACTCACTGCTTGGCTTAGAATCCTCAATGCATAGAATCCTCAATGCTTAGCATCCTCAATGCTTAGCATCCTCATTACATAGCTTAGAATCCTCAATGCTTAGAATCCTCAATGCTTAGCATCCTCAATGCTTGGAATCCTCAATGCTTAGAATCCTCAATGCTTAGTATCCTCAATGCTTAGAAACCTCAATGCTTAGCATCCTCAATGCTTAGAAACCTCAATGCACAGAGTCCTTAATACTTAGAAACCTCAATACATAGCATCCTCCGTGCTTAGCTTAGAATCCTCAATGCTTAACATCCTCAATGTTTAGAATCCTCAATGCATAGCTTAGAATCCTCAATGCTTAGAATCCTCAATGCTTAGCATTCTCAATGCTTAGCATCCTCAATGCTTAGCATCCTCAATGATTAGCATCCTCAATGCATATCTTAGAATCCTCAAAAATCAGTATCCTCAATGCTTAGAAACCTCAATGCACAGAGTTCTTAATGCTTAGAAACCTCAATACTTAGCATCCTCATTGCTTAGCTTTGAATCCTCACTGCTTAGAAACCTCAATGCTTAGAATCCTCAGTGCTTAGCATCCTCAACGCGTAGAATCCTCAATGCTTAGCATCCTCCATGCATAGCTTAGAATCCTCAATGCTTAGAATCCTCAATGCTTAGCATCCTCAATGCTTAGAATCCTCAATGCTTAGCATCCTCCATGCATAGCTTAGAATCCTCAATGCTTAGAGTCCTCATTGCTTAGCATCCTCATTGCTTAGCATCCTCATTGCTGAGCTTCGAATCCTCAAAGCTCAGAATCCTCACTGCTTAGGAACCTCAATGCTTAGCATCCTCCATGCATTGTTTAGAAACCTCAATGCGTAGAATCCTCATTGCTTAGAAATTTTATTGCTCTGAAACCTCAATTCTTAGCATCCCTAATGCTTACAAACCTCAGTGCATAGAGGCCTTAATGTTTAGAAACCTCAAAGATTAGAAAACTCAATGCTTGGCGTAGAATCCTCAATGCTTAGAATCCTCAATGCTTAGAATCCTCAATGCTTAGAAATTTCAATGCTTAGCATACTAAATGCTTAGCATCCTCAATGCTTAGAATCCTCAATGCTTAGAATCCTCAATGCTTAGAATCCTCAATGCTTAGAAACCTCAATGCACAGAGTCCTTAATGATTAGAAACCTCAATACTTAGCATCCTCAGTGCTTAGCGTAGAATCCTCACTGCTTAGAAACCTGAATGCTTAGAATCCTCAATGCTTAGATTCCTCGATGCTTAGAATCCTCAATGCTTAGCTTAGAAACCTCAATGCTTAGAATCCTCAATGCTTAACTTCTTCAATGCTTAGCATCCTCAATGCTTAGAATCCTCAATGCTTAGCATCCTCAATGCTTAGCATCCTCAATGCATAGCTTAGAATCCTCAAAGCTCAGGATCCTCAATGCTTAGAAACCTCAATGCACAGAGTCCTTAATGCTTAGAAACCTCAATACTTAGCATCCTCAGTGCTTAGCTTAGAATCTTCACTGCTTAGAAACCTCAATGCTTAGATTCCCCAGTGCTTAGCATCCTCAATGCGTACAATCCCCAATACTTAGAAACCTCAATCCTTAGTATGCCCTATGCTTAGTTTAAAATCCTCAATGCTTAGAATCCTCAATGCTTAGCATACTTAATGCTTAGCATCCTCAATGCTTAGCATCCCCAATGCTTCGCATCCACAATGCCTAGCTTAGAATCCTCAATGCTTAGAATCCTCAATGCTTAGAATCCTCAGTGCTTAGAATCCTCAATGCTTAGAATCCTCAATGCTTAGCTTAGAAACCTCAATGCTTAGAATCCTCAATGCTTAACATCCTCAATGCTTAGAATCCTCACTGCTTAGAATCCTCAATCCTTAGCATCCTCAATGCATAGTTTAGAATCCCCAAAGCTCAAGATCCTCAATGCTTAGAAACCTCAGTGCACAGAGTCCTTAATGCTTAGAAACCTCAATACTTAGCATTCTCAGTGCTTAGCATAGAATCCTCACTACTTAGAAACCTCAATGCTTATAATCCTCAGTGCTTAGCATCCTCAATGCGTAGAATCCCTAATGCTTAGAAACCTCAATGCTTAGCATCCTCAATCCTTAATATGCTCTATGCTTAGCTTAGAATCCTCAATGCTTAGAATCCTCAATGCTTAGCATCCTCAATGCTTAGCATACTAAATGCTTAGCATCCTCAATGCTTAGAATCCTCAGTGCTTAGCATCCTCAATGCGTAGAATCCCCAATGCTTAGAAACCTCAATGCTTAGCATCCTCAATCCTTAGTATGCTCTATGCTTAGCTTAGAATCCTCAATGCTTAGAATCCTCAATGCTTAGCATCCTCAATGCTTAGCATACTAAATGCTTAGCATCCTCAATGCTTAGAATCCTCAATGCTTAGCATCCTCAATGCTTAGAATCCTCAATGCTCAGAATCCTCAATGCTTAGCATCCTCAATGCTTAGCATCCTCAATGCTTAGAATCCTGAATGCTTAGCGTCCTCAAATCTTAGAATCCTCAATGCTTAGCATCCTCAATGCTTAGCATCCTCAATGCTTAGAATCCTCAATGCTTAGAATCCTCAATGCTTTGCTTAGAAACCTCAATGCTTAGAATCCTCAACGCTTAGAATCCTCAATGCTTAGAATCCTCCATGCATTGCTTAGAATCCTCAATAGTTAGAATCCTCAATGCTTCGCGTCCTCAATGCTTAGCTTAGAAACCTCAATACTTAGAATCCTCAATGATAAGCATCCACATTACATAGCTTATAATCCTCAATGCTTAGCATCCTCAATGCTTAGCATCCTCAAAGCTTACATCCTCAATGCTTAGAAACCTCAAAGCTTTGCTTAGAAACCTCAATGCTTAGAATCCTCAATGCTTAGAATCCTCAATGCTTAGAATCCTCAATGCTTAGCATCCTCAATGCTTAGCATCCTCAATGCTTAGCATCCTCAATGCTTAGGATCCTCAATGCTTAGCTTAGAAACCTCAATGCTTAGAATCCTCAATGCTTAGAATCCTCAATGCTTAGAATCCTCAATGCCTAGATTAGAATCCTCAATGCTTAGAATCCTCAATGCTTAGAATCCTCAATGCTTAGAATCCTCAATGCTTAGCATCCTCAATGCTTAGCTTAGAAAACTCAATGCTTAGAATCCTCAATGCTTAGAAACCTCAATGCACAGAGACCTTAATGCTTAGAAACCTCAATACTTAGCATCCTCAATGCTTAGCTTAGAATGCTCACTGCTTAGAAACCTGAATGCTTAGAATCCTCAATGCTTAGAATCATCAATGCTTAGCATAGAAACCTCAATGCTTAGAATTCTCAATGCTTAACATCCTCATAGTTTAGAATCCTCAGTGCATAGCATAGAATCCTCAATGCTTAGAATCCTCAATGCTTAGCATCCTCAATGCTTAGCATCCTCAATGCCTAGAATCCTCAATGCTTACCTTAGAAACATCAATGCTTTGAATCCTCAATGCTTAGAATCCTCAATGCTTAGAATCCTCAATGCTTAGCATCCTCAATGCTTAGCTTAGAAATCTCAATGCTTAGCATCCTCAATGCTTAGCATCCTCAATGCTTAGCATCCTCATTGCTTAGAAACCTCAATGCACAGAGTCCTTAATGCTTAGAAACCTCAATACTTAGCATCCTCAATGCGTAGAATACCCAATCCTTAGAAACCTCAATGCTTAGCATCCTCAATCCTTAGTATGCTCTATGCTTAGCTTAGAATCCTCAATGCTTAGAATCCTCAATGCTTAGCATCCTCAATGCTTAGCATCCTCATTGCTTAGAATCCTCAATGCTTAGAATCCTCAATGCTTAGAATCCTCAAAGATTAGCATCCTCAATGCTTAGCATCCTCAATGCTTAGCATCCTCAATGCTTAGAATCCTCAATGCTTAGAATCCTCAATGCCTAGATTAGAATCCTCAATGTTTACAATCCTCAATGCTTAGAATCCTCAATGCTTAGAATCCTCAATGCTTAGAATCCTCAATGCTTAGCATCCTCAATGCTTAGCTTAGAAAACTCAATGCTTAGAATCCTCAATGCTTAGAAACCTCAATGCACAGAATCCTTAATGCTTAGAAACCTCAATACTTAGCATCCTAAGTGCTTAGCTTAGAATCCTCACTGCTTTGAAACCTGAATGCTTAGAATCCTCAATGCTTAGAATCCTCAATGCTTAGCTTAGAACCCTCAATGCTTAGAATTCTCAATGCTTAACATCCTCAATGTTTAGAATCCTCAATGCATAGCTTAGAATCCTCAATGCTTAGAATCCTCAATGCTTAGAATCCTCAATGCTTAGAATCCTCAATGCTTAGAATCCTCCTTGCATTGCTTAGAATCCTCAATAGTTAGAATCCTCAATGCTTCGCATCCTCAATGCTTAGCATAGAAACCTCAATACTTAGAATCCTCAATGCTTAGCATCCTCAATGCTTAGAATCCTCATGCTTAGCATCCTCAAATCTTAGAATCCTCAATGCTTAGCATCCTCAATGCTTAGAATCCTCAATGCTTAGCATCCTCAATGCTTAGCATCCTCAATGCTTACCATCCTCAATGCTTAGCATCCTCAATGCTTAGCATCCTCAATCCTTAGCATCCTCAATGCTTAGAATCCTCAATGCCTAGAATCGTCAATGCTTAGAATCCTCAATGCTTAGAATCCTCCATGCATTGCTTAGAATCCTCAATAGTTAGAATCCTCAATGCTTACCATCCTCAATGCTTAGCATAGAAACCTCAATACATAGAATCCTCAATGCTTAGCATCCTCATTACATAGCTTAGAATCCTCAATGCTTAGAATCCTCAATGCTTAGCATCCTCAATGCTTAGCATCATCAAAGCTTAGAATCCTCAATGCTTACCATCCTCAATGCTTAGCATCCTCAATGCTTAGCATCCTCAATGCTTAGAATCCTCAATGCTTAGCAACCTCAATGCTTAGCATCCACAATGCTTAGCATCCTCAATGCTTAGAAACCTCAATGCTTTGCTTAGAAACCTCAATGCTTAGAATCCTCAATGCTTAGAATCCTCAATGCTTAGAATCCTCAATGCTTAGCATCCTCAAATCTTAGAATCCTCAATGCTTAGCATCCTCAATGCTTACCATCCTCAATGCTTACCATCCTCAATGCTTAGCATCCTCAATCATTAGCATCCTCAATGGTTAGAATCCTCAATGCTTAGAATCCTCAATGCTTACCATCCTCAATGCTTAGCATAGAAACCTCAATACTTAGAATCCTCAATGCTTAGCATCCTCATTACATAGCTTGGAATCCTCAATGCTTAGAATCCTCAATGCTTAGCATCCTCAATGCTTAGCATCCTCAAAGCTTAGAATCCTCAATGCTTACCATCCTCAATTCTTAGCATCCTCAATGCTTAGCATCCTCAATGCTTACCATCCTCAATGCTTAGCATCCTCAATGCTTAGCATCCACAATGCTTAGCATCCTCAAAGCTTAGAAACCTCAATGCTTTGCTTAGAAACCTCAATGCTTAGAATCCTCAATGCTTAGAATCCTCAATGCCTAGCTTAGAATCCTCAATGCTTAGAATCCTCAATGCTTAGAATCCTCAATGCTTAGAATCCTCAATGCTTAGCATCCTCAATGCTTAGCATCCTCAATGCTTAGCATCCTCAATACTTAGCATCCTCAATGCTTAGAATCCTCCATGCTTAGCTTAGAAACCTCAATGCTTAGAATCCTCAATGCTTAGAATCCTCAATGCTTAGAATCCTCAATGCTTAGAATCCTCAATGCCTAGATTAGAATCCTCAATGCTTAGAATCCTCAATGCTTAGAATCCTCAATGCTTAGAATCCTCAGTGCATAGCTTGGAATCCTCAATGCTTAGAATCCTCAATGGTTAGCATCCTTTATGCATTGCTTAGAATCCGCAATAGTTAGAATCCTCAATGCTTCGCATCCTCAATGCTTAGCTTAGAAACCTCAATGCTTAGAATCCTCAATGCTTAGAATCCTCAATGCTTACCTTAGAAACCTCAATGCTTAGAATCCTCACTGCTTAGAATCCACATTGCTTAGAATCCTCAATGCTTAGAATCCTCAATGCCTGGATTAGAATCCTCAATGCTTAGCATCCTCAATGCTTAGCATCCTCATTGCTTAGCATCCTCATTGCTTAGCATCCTCATTGCTTAGCTTAGAATCCTCAAAGCTCAGAATCCTCACTGCTTAGGAACCTCAATGCTTAGCATCCTCCATGCATTGCTTAGAATCCTCAATGCGCAGAATCCTCATTGCTTAGAAATTTTATTGCTCTGAAACCTCAATGCTTAGCAACCCTAATGCTTACAAACCTCATTGCATAGAGGCCTTAATGTTTAGAAACAACAAAGATTAGAAAACTCAATGCTTGGCTTAGAATCCTCAATGCTTAGCATCCTCAATGCTTAGCATCCTCAATGCCTAGAATCCTCAATGCTTAGAATCCTCAATGCTTTGCATCCTCAATGCTTAGCATACTCAATGCTTAGCATCCTCAATGCTTAGAAACCTCAATGCTTTGCTTAGAAACCTCAATGCTTAGAATCCTCAATGCTTAGAATCCTCATTGCCTAGCTTAGAATCCTCAATGCTTAGAATCCTCAATGCTTAGAATCCTCAATGCTTAGAATCCTCAATGCTTAGCATCCTCAGTGCTTAGCATCCTCAATGCTTAGCATCCTCAATACTTAGCATCCTCAATGCTTAGAATCCTCCATGCTTAGCTTAGAAACCTCAATGCTTAGAATCCTCAATGCCTAGAATAGAATCCTCAATGCTTAGAATCCCCAATGCTTAGAAACCTCAATGCTTAGCATCCTCAATCCTTAGTATGCTCTATGCTTAGCTTAGAATCCTCAATGCTTAGAATCCTCAATGCTTAGCATCCTCAATGCTTTGTATCCCCATTACATAGCTTAGAATCCTCAATGCTTAGCATCCTCAATGCTTAGCATCCTCATTGCTTAGTTTCGAATCCTCAAAGCTCAGAATCCTCACTGCTTAGGAACCTCAATGCTTAGCATCCTCCATGCATTGCTTAGAAACCTCAATGCGTAGAATCCTCATTGCTTAGAAATTTTATTGCTCTGAAACCTCAATGCTTAGCATCCCTAATGCTTACAAACCTCAGTGCATAGAGGCCTTAATGTTTAGAAACAGCAAAGATTAGAAAACTCAATGCTTGGCTTAGAATCCTCAATGTTTAGAATCCTCAATGCTTAGAATCCTCAATGCTTAGCATCCTCAATGCTTAGCTTAGAAAACTCAATGCTTAGAATCCTCAATGCTTAGAAACCTCAATGCACAGAATCCTTAATGCTTAGAAACCTCAATACTTAGCATCCTAAGTGCTTAGCTTAGAATCCTCACTGCTTTGAAACCTGAATGCTTAGAATCCTCAATGCTTAGAATCCTCAATGCTTAGCTTAGAACCCTCAATGCTTAGAATTCTCAATGCTTAACATCCTCAATGTTTAGAATCCTCAATGCATAGCTTAGAATCCTCAATGCTTAGAATCCTCAATGCTTAGAATCCTCAATACTTAGAATCCTCAATGCTTAGAATCCTCCTTGCATTGCTTAGAATCCTCAATAGTTAGAATCCTCAATGCTTCGCATCCTCAATGCTTAGCATAGAAACCTCAATACTTAGAATCCTCAATGCTTAGCATCCTCAATGCTTAGAATCCTCATGCTTAGCATCCTCAAATCTTAGAATCCTCAATGCTTAGCATCCTCAATGCTTAGAATCCTCAATGCTTAGCATCCTCAATGCTTACCATCCTCAATGCTTAGCATCCTCAATGCTTAGCATCCTCAATCCTTAGCATCCTCAATGCTTAGAATCCTCAATGCCTAGAATCGTCAATGCTTAGAATCCTCAATGCTTAGAATCCTCCATGCATTGCTTAGAATCCTCAATAGTTAGAATCCTCAATGCTTACCATCCTCAATGCTTAGCATAGAAACCTCAATACATAGAATCCTCAATGCTTAGCATCCTCATTACATAGCTTAGAATCCTCAATGCTTAGAATCCTCAATGCTTAGCATCCTCAATGCTTAGCATCCTCAATGCTTAGCATCATCAAAGCTTAGAATCCTCAATGCTTACCATCCTCAATGCTTAGCATCCTCAATGCTTAGCATCCTCAATGCTTAGAATCCTCAATGCTTAGCAACCTCAATGCTTAGCATCCACAATGCTTAGCATCCTCAATGCTTAGAAACCTCAATGCTTTGCTTAGAAACCTCAATGCTTAGAATCCTCAATGCTTAGAATCCTCAATGCTTAGAATCCTCAATGCTTAGAATCCTCAATGCTTAGCATCCTCAAATCTTAGAATCCTCAATGCTTAGCATCCTCAATGCTTACCATCCTCAATGCTTACCATCCTCAATGCTTAGCATCCTCAATCCTTAGCATCCTCAATGGTTAGAATCCTCAATGCTTAGAATCCTCAATGCTTACCATCCTCAATGCTTAGCATAGAAACCTCAATACTTATAATCCTCAATGCTTAGCATCCTCATTACATAGCTTGGAATCCTCAATGCTTAGAATCCTCAATGCTTAGCATCCTCAATGCTTAGCATCCTCAAAGCTTAGAATCCTCAATGCTTACCATCCTCAATTCTTAGCATCCTCAATGCTTAGCATCCTCAATGCTTAGAATCCTCAATGCTTAGCATCCTCAATGCTTAGCATCCACAATGCTTAGCATCCTCAAAGCTTAGAAACCTGAATGCTTTGCTTAGAAACCTCAATGCTTAGAATCCTCAATGCTTAGAATCCTCAATGCCTAGCTTAAAATCCTCAATGCTTAGTATCCTCAATGCTTAGAATCCTCAATGCTTAGAATCCTCAATGCTTAGCATCCTCAATGCTTAGCATCCTCAATGCTTAGCATCCTCAATCCTTAGCATCCTCAATGCTTAGAATCCTCAATGCCTAGAATCGTCAATGCTTAGAATCCTCAATGCTTAGAATCCTCCATGCATTGCTTAGAATCCTCAATAGTTAGAATCCTCAATGCTTACCATCCTCAATGCTTAGCATAGAAACCTCAATACATAGAATCCTCAATGCTTAGCATCCTCATTACATAGCTTAGAATCCTCAATGCTTAGAATCCTCAATGCTTAGCATCCTCAATGCTTAGCATCCTCAATGCTTAGCATCATCAAAGCTTAGAATCCTCAATGCTTACCATCCTCAATGCTTAGCATCCTCTATGCTTAGCATCCTCAATGCTTAGAATCCTCAATGCTTAGCAATCTCAATGCTTAGCATCCACAATGCTTAGCATCCTCAATGCTTAGAAACCTCAATGCTTTGCTTAGAAACCTCAATGCTTAGAATCCTCAATGCTTAGAATCCTCAATGCTTAGAATCCTCAATGCTTAGAATCCTCAATGCTTAGCTTCCTCAAATCTTAGAATCCTCAATGCTTAGCATCCTCAATGCTTACCATCCTCAATGCTTACCATCCTCAATGCTTAGCATCCTCAATCCTTAGCATCCTTAATGGTTAGAATCCTCAATGCTTAGAATCCTCAATGCTTACCATCCTCAATGCTTAGCATAGAAACCTCAATACTTATAATCCTCAATGCTTAGCATCCTCATTACATAGCTTGGAATCCTCAATGCTTAGAATCCTCAATGCTTAGCATCCTCAATGCTTAGCATCCTCAAAGCTTAGAATCCTCAATGCTTACCATCCTCAATTCTTAGCATCCTCAATGCTTAGCATCCTCAATGCTTAGAATCCTCAATGCTTAGCATCCTCAATGCTTAGCATCCACAATGCTTAGCATCCTCAAAGCTTAGAAACCTGAATGCTTTGCTTAGAAACCTCAATGCTTAGAATCCTCAATGCTTAGAATCCTCAATGCCTAGCTTAAAATCCTCAATGCTTAGAATCCTCAATGCTTAGAATCCTCAATGGTTAGCATCCTTTATGCATTGCTTAGAATCCGCAATAGTTAGAATCCTCAATGCTTCGCATCCTCAATGCTTAGCTTAGAAACCTCAATGCTTAGAATCCTCAATGCTTAGAATCCTCAATGCTTAGAATCCACATTGCTTAGAATCCTCAATGCTTAGAATCCTCACTGCTTAGAATCCACATTGCTTAGAAACCTCAATGCTTAGAATCCTCACTGCTTAGAATCCACATTGCTTAGAATCCTCAATGCTTAGAATCCTCAATGCCTAGATTAGAATCCTCAATGCTTAGCATCCTCAATGCTTAGCATCCTCATTGCTTAGCATCCTCATTGCTTAGCATCCTCATTGCTTAGCTTAGAATCCTCAAAGCTCAGAATCCTCACTGCTTAGGAACCTCAATGCTTAGCATCCTCCATGCATTGCTTAGAATCCTCAATGCGCAGAATCCTCATTGCTTAGAAATTTTATTGCTCTGAAACCTCAATGCTTAGCAACCCTAATGCTTACAAACCTCATTGCATAGAGGCCTTAATGTTTAGAAACAACAAAGATTAGAAAACTCAATGCTTGGCTTAGAATCCTCAATGCTTAGCATCCTCAATGCTTAGCATCCTCAATGCCTAGAATCCTCAATGCTTAGAATCCTCAATGCTTTGCATCCTCAATGCTTAGCATACTCAATGCTTAGCATCCTCAATGCTTAGAAACCTCAATGCTTTGCTTAGAAACCTCAATGCTTAGAATCCTCAATGCTTAGAATCCTCAATGCCTAGCTTAGAATCCTCAATGCTTAGAATCCTCAATGCTTAGAATCCTCAATGCTTAGAATCCTCAATGCTTAGCATCCTCAGTGCTTAGCATCCTCAATGCTTAGCATCCTCAATACTTAGCATCCTCAATGCTTAGAATCCTCCATGCTTAGCTTAGAAACCTCAATGCTTAGAATCCTCAATGCCTAGAATAGAATCCTCAATGCTTAGAATCCTCAATGCTTAGAATCCTCAATGCTTAGAATCCTCAATGCTTAGCTTAGAAAACTCAATGCTTAGAATCCTCAATGCTTAACATCCTCAATGTTTAGAATCCTCAATGCTTAGCTTAGAATCCTCAATGCTTAGAATCCTCAATGCTTAGAATCCTCAATGCTTAGCATCCTCAATCCTTAGTATGCTCTATGCTTAGCTTAGAATCCTCAATGCTTAGAATCCTCAGTGCTTACAAACCTCAATGCTGAGAAATTTTATTGTTTGAAACCTCATTGCTTAGCATCCCAAATGCTTACAAACCTCAATGCATAGAGGCCTTAATGCTTAGAATCCTCAATGCTTAGGAACCTCAATGCGCAGAGTCCTTAATGCTTAGAAACCTCAATACTTAGCATCCTCAGTGCTTAGCTCAGAATCCTCACTGCTTAGAAACTTCAATGCTTAGAATCCTCACTGCTTAGAAACCTCAATGCTTATAATTCTCAGTGCTTAGCATCCTCAATGCGTAGAATCCCCAATGCTTAGAAACCTCAATGCTTAGCATCCTCAATCCTTAGTATGCTCTATGCTTAGCTTAGAATCCTCAATGCTTAGAATCCTCAATGCTTAGCATCCTCAATGCTTTGTATCCCCATTACATAGCTTAGAATCCTCAATGCTTAGCATCCTCAATGCTTAGCATCCTCATTGCTTAGTTTCGAATCCTCAAAGCTCAGAATCCTCACTGCTTAGGAACCTCAATGCTTAGCATCCTCCATGCATTGCTTAGAAACCTCAATGCGTAGAATCCTCATTGCTTAGAAATTTTATTGCTCTGAAACCTCAATGCTTAGCATCCCTAATGCCTACAAACCTCAGTGGATTGAGGCCTTAATGTTTAGAAACAGCAAAGATTAGAAAACTCAATGCTTGGCTTAGAATCCTCAATGTTTAGAATCCTCAATGCATAGAATCCTCAATGCTTAGCATCCTCAATGCTTAGCATCCTCATTACATAGCTTAGAATCCTCAATGCTTAGAATCCTCAATGCTTAGCATCCTCAATGCTTGGAATCCTCAATGCTTAGAATCCTCAATGCTTAGTATCCTCAATGCTTCGCTACCTCAATGCTTGGCATCCTCAATGCTTAGAAACCTCAATGCACAGAGACCTTAATTCTTAGAATCCTCAATACTTAGCATTCTCAGTGCTTAGCTTAGAATCCTCAATGCTTAGAATCCTCAAAGCTTAGAATCCTCAATGCTTAGAATCCTCAATGCTTAGCATCCTCAGTGCTTAGCTTACAAAACTCAATACTTAGAATCCTCAATGCTTAACATCCTCAATGTTTAGATTCCTCAATGCATAGCTTAGAATCCTCAATGCATAGAATCCTCAATGCTTAGCATTCTCAATGCTTAGCATCCTCAATGCTTAGCATCCTCAATGCTTAGCACCCTCAATGCTTAGCATCCTCAATGCTTAGCTTAGAATCCTCAAAGCTCAGAATCCTCACTGCTTAGGAACCTCAATGCTTAGCATCCTCCATGCATTGCTTAGAAACCTCAATGCGCAGAATCCTCATTGCTTAGAAATTTTATTGCTCTGAAACCTCAATGCTTAGCAACCCTAATGCTTACAAACCTCATTGCATAGAGGCCTTCATGTTTAGAAACAACAAAGATTAGAAAACTCAATGCTTGGCTTAGAATCCTCAATGCTTAGAATCCTCATTGCTTAGAATCCGCAATGCTTAGCATCCTCAATGCTTAGAATCCTCAATGCATAGCATCCTCAATGCTTACCATCCTCAATGCTTAGCATCCTCAATGCTTAGAATCCTCAATGGTTAGCGTCCTCAAATCTTAGAATCCTCAATGCTTAGCATCCTCAATGCTTAGAATCCTAAATGCTTAGAATCCTCAATGCTTTGCTTAGAAACCTCAATGCTTAGAATCCTCAACGCATAGAATCCTCAATGCTTAGAATCCTCCATGCATTGCTTAGAATCCTCAATAGTTAGAATCCTCAATGCTTCGCGTCCTCAATGCTTAGCTTAGAAACCTCAATACTTAGAATCCTCAATGCTTAGCATCCTCATTACATAGCTTAGAATCCTCAATGCTTAGCATCCTCAATGCTTAGCATCCTCAATGCTTAGCATCCTCAAAGCTTAGCGTCCTCAATGCTTAGCATCCTCAATGCTTAGCATCCTCAATGCTTAGAAACCTCAATGCTTTGCTTAGAAACCTCAATGCTTAGAATCGTCAATGCTTAGAATCCTCAATGCTTAGAATCCTCAATGCTTAGAATCCTCAATGCTTAGCATCCTCAATGCTTAGCATCCTCAATGCTTAGAATCCTCAATGCTTAGAATCCTCAATGCTTAGCATCCTCAATCCTTAGTATGCTCTTTGCTTAGCTTAGAATCCTCAAGGATTAGAATCCTCAATGCTTACAAACCTCAATGCTGAGAAATTTTATTGTTTGAAACCTCATTGTTTAGCATCCCAAATGCTTACAAACCTCAATGCATAGAGGCCTTAATGCTTAGAAACCTCAAAGATTTGAAAACTCAATGCTTGGCTTAGAATCCTCAATGCTTAGAATCCTCAATGCTTAGAATCCTCCATGCATAGCTTAGAATCCTCAATGCTTAGAATCCTCAATGCTTAGCATCCTCCATGCATTGCTTAGAATCCTCAATAGTTAGAATCCTCAATGCTTCGCATCCTCAATGCTTAGTTTAGAAACCTCAATGCTTAGAAACTTCAATGCTTAGAATCCTCAACGCCTGGCATCCTCAATGCTTAGCATCCTCATTGCTTAGCATCCTCATTGCTTAGCTTAGAATCCTCAAAGCTCAGAATCCTCAAAGCTCAGGATCCTCAATGCTTAGAAACCCCAATGCACAGAGTCCTTAGTCCTTAGAAACCTCAATACGTAGCATCCTCAGTGCTTAGCTTAGAATCTTCACTGCTTAGAAACCTCAATGCTTAGAATCCTCAGTGCTTAGCATCCTCAACGCGTAGAATCCCCAATGCTTAGAAACCTCAATGCTTAGCATCCTCAATCCTTAGTATGCTCTATGCTTAGCTTACAATCCTCAATGCTTAGAATCCTCAATGCTTACAAACCTCAATGCTGAGAAATTTTATTGTTTGAAACCTCATTGCTTAGCATCCCAAATGCTTACAAACCTCAATGCATAGAGACCTTAATGCTTAGAAACCTCAAAGATTAGAAAACTCAACGCTTGGCTTAGAATCCTCAATGCTTAGAATCCTCAATGCTTAGAATCCTCCATGCATAGTTTTGAATCCTCAATGCTTAGAATCCTCAATGCTTAGCATCCTCCATGCATTGCTTAGAATCCTCACTAGTTAGAATCCTCAATGCTTCGCATCCTCAATGCTTAGCTTAGAAACCTCAATGCTTAGAATCCTCAATGCCTGGCATCCTCAATGCTTAGAATCCTAAATGCTTAGAATCCTCAATGCTTTGCTTAGAAACCTCAATGCTTAGAATCCTCAACGCTTAGAATCCTCAATGCTTAGAATCCTCCATGCATTGCTTAGAATCCTCAATAGTTAGAATCCTCAATTCTTCGCGTCCTCAATGCTTAGCTTAGAAACCTCAATACTTAGAATCCTCAATGCTTAGCATCCTCAATGCTTAGCATCCTCAATGCTTAGAATCCTCAATGCTTAGCATCCTCAAAGCTTAGCGTCCTCAATGCTTAGCATCCTCAATGCTTAGCATCCTCAATGCTTAGAAACCTCAATGCTTTGCTTAGAAACCTCAATGCTTAGAATCGTCAATGCTTAGAATCCTCAATGCTTAGAATCCTCAATGCTTAGCATCCTCAATGCTTAGCATCCTCAATGCTTAGAATCCTCAATGCTTAGCTTAGAAACCTCAATGCTTAGAATCCTCAATGCTTAGAATCCTCAATGCTTAGAATCCTCAATGCCTAGATTAGAATCCTCAATGCTTAGAATCCTCAATGCTTAGAATCATCAATGCTTAGAATCCTCAATGCTTAGCATCCTCAATGCTTAGCTTAGAAAACTCAATGCTTAGAATCCTCAATGCTTAGAAACCTCAATGCACAGAGTCCTTAATGCTTAGAAACCTCAATACTTAGCATCCTCAATGCTTAGCTTAGAATCCTCAATGCTTAGAAACCTGAAAGCTTAGAATCCTCAATGCTTAGAATCCTCAATGCTTAGCTTAGAAACCTCAATGCTTAGAATTCTCAATGCTTAACATCCTCAATGTTTAGAATCCTCAATGCATAGCATAGAATCCTCAATGCTTAGAATCCTCAATGCTTAGCATCCTCAATGCTTAGCATCCTCAATGCCTAGAATCCTCAATGCTTAGCTTAGAAACCTCACTGCTTAGAATTCTCAATGCTTAGAATCCTCAATGCTTAGAATCCTCAATGCTTAGCTTAGAAAACTATATGCTTAGCATCCTCAATGCTTAACAGCTTCAATGCTTAGCAGCCTCAATGCTTAGCATCCTCAATGCTTAGCATCCTCAATGCTTAGCATCCTCATTGCTTAGAAACCTCAATGCACAGAGTCCTTAATGCTTAGAAACCTCAATACTTAGCATCCTCAGTGCTTATCTTAGAATCCTCACTGCTTAGAAACCTCAATGCTTAGAATCCTCAGTGCTTAGCATCCTCAACGCGTAGAATCCCCAATGCTTAGAAACCTCAATGCTTAGCATCCTCAATCCTTAGTATGCTCTATGCTTAGCTTACAATCCTCAATGCTTAGAATCCTCAATGCTTACAAACCTCAATGCTGAGAGATTTTATTGTTTGAAACCTCATTGCTTAGCATCCCAAATGCTTACAAACCTCAATGCATAGTGGCCTTAATGCTTAGAAAACTCAAAGATTATAAAACTCAATGCTTGGCTTAGAATCCTCAATGCTTAGAATCCTCAATGCTTAGAATCCTCCATGCTTAGAATCGTCAATGCTTAGAATCCTCAATGCTTAGCTTAGAAACCTCAATGCTTAGCATCCTCAATGCTTAGCATCGTCAATGCTTAGCATCCTCATTGCTTAGCATCCTCATTGCTTAGCTTAGAATCCTCAAAGCTCAGAATCCTCACTGCTTAGGAACCTCAATGCTTAGCATCCTCCATGCGTTGCTTAGAAACCTCAATGCGCAGAATCCTCATTGCTTAGAAATTTTATTGCTCTGAAACCTCAATGCTTAGCAACCCTAATGCTTACAAACCTCATTGCATAGAGGCCTTCATGTTTAGAAAAAACAAAGATTAGAAAACTCAATGCTTGGCTTAGAATCCTCAATGCTTAGAATCCTCAATGCTTAGCATCCTCAATTCTTAGCATCCTCAATGCTTAGCATCCTCAATGCTTAGAATCCTCAATGCTTAGAAACCTGAATGCTTAGAATCCTCAATGCTTAGAATCCTCAACGCGTAGAATGCCCAATGCTTAGAAACCTCAATGCTTAGCGTCCTCAATCCTTAGTATGCTCTATGCTTAGCTTAGAATCCTCAATGCTTAGAATCCTCAATGCTTACAAACCTCAATGCTGAGAAATTTTATTTTTGAAACCTCATTGCTTAGCATCCCTAATCCTTACAAACCTCAATGCATAGAGGACTTAATGCTTAGAAACCTCAAAGATTAGAAAACTCAATGCTTGGCATAGAATCCTCAATGCTTAGAATCCTCAATGCTTAGAATCTTCAATGCTTAGCATCCTCCATGCATTGCTTAGAGTCCGCAGTAGTTAGAATCCTCAATGCTTCGTATCATCAATGCTTAGCTTAGAAACCTCAATGCTTAGAATCCTCACTGCTTAGAATCCTCAATGCTTAGAATCCTCAATGCACAGAGTCCTTAATGCTTAGAAACCTCAATACTTAGCATCCTCAATGCTTAGAATCCTCAATGCTTAGAATCCTCAATGATTAGAATCCTCAATGCTAAGCTCAGAAACCTCAATCCTTAGCATCCTCAATGCATATCTTAGAATCCTCAAAGCTCAGGATCCTCAATGCTTAGAATCCTCAATGCTTAGAATCCTCAATGCTTAGAAACCTCAATACTTTGCATCCTCAGTGCTTTGCTTAGAATCCTCACTGCTTAGAAACCTGAATGCTTAGAATCCTCAATGCTTAGAATCCTCAATGCTTAGCTTAGAAACCTCAATGCTTAGAATCCTCAATGCTTAGAATCCTCAATGCTAAGAATCCTCAATGCTTAGCATCCTCAATGATTAGCATCCTCAATGCTTGGCATCCTCAATGCTTAGAATCCTCAATGCTTAGAATCCTCAATGCTTAGCATCCTCAATGCTTAGCTTAGAAACCTCAATGCACAGAGTCCTTAATGCTTAGAAACCTCAATGCACAGAGTCCTTAATGCTTAGAAACCTCAATACTTAGCATCCTCAGTGCTTAGCTTAGAATCCTCACTGCTTAGAAACCTGAATGCTTAGAATCCTCAATGCTTAGAATCCTCAATGCTTAGAATCCTCAATGCTTAGCATCCTCAATGCATAGCTTAGAATCCTCAAAGCTCAGGATCCTCAATGCTTAGAAACCTCAATGCACAGAGTCCTTAATGCTTAGAAACCTCAATACTTAGCATCCTCAGTGCTTAGCTTAGAATCCTTTGCTTAGAAACCTCAATGCTTAGAATCCTCAGTGCTTAGCATCCTCAACGCGTAGAATGCCCAATGCTTAGAAACCTCAATGTTTAGCATCCTCAATCCTCAGTATGCTCTATGCTTAGCTTAGAATCCTCAATGCTTAGAATCCTCAATGCATACAAACCTCAATGCTGAGAAATTTTATTATTTGAAACCTCATTGCTTAGCATCCCAAATGCTTACAAACCTAAATGCATAGAAGTCTTAATGCTTAGAAACCTCAAAGATTAGAAAAATCAATGCTTGGCTTAGAATCCTCAATGCTTAGAATCCCCAATGCTTAGAATCCTCAATGCTTAGCATCCTCCATGCATTGCTTAGAATCCTCAATAGTTAGAATCCTCAATGCTTAGCATCCTCATTACATAGCTTAGAATCCTAAATGCTTAGCATCCTCAATGCTTAGAATCCTCAATGCTTAGAAACCTCAATGCTTAGAATCCTCTATGCTTAGAATCCTCAATGCTTAGAATCCTCAATGCTTAAAATCCTCAATGCTTAGCATCCTCAATGCTTAGAAACCTCAATGCTTAGAATCCACAATGCCTAGCTTAGAATCCTCAATGCTGAGAATCCTCAATGCTTAGAATCCTCAATGCTTAGAATCCTCAATGCTTAGAAACCTCAATGCACAGAGTCCTTAATGCTTAGAAACCTCAATACGTAGCAACCTCAGTGCTTAGCGTAGAATCCTCACTTCTTAGAAACCTGAATGCTTAGAATCCTCAATGCTTAGATTCCGCGATGCTTAGAATCCTCAATGCTTAGCTTAGAAACCTCAATGCTTAGAATCCTCAATGCTTAACATCCTCAATGCTTAGAATCCTCACTGCTTAGAATCCTCAATGCTTAGAATCCTCAATGCTTAGCATCCTCAATGCATAGCTTAGAATCTCCAAAGCTCAGGATCCTCAATGCTTAGAAACCTCAATGCACAGAGTCCTTAATGCTTAAAAACCTCAATACTTAGCATTCTCAGTGCTTAGCATAGAATCCTCACTGCTTAGAAACCTCAATGCTTATAATCCTCAGTGCTTAGCATCCTCAATGCGTAGAATCCCCAATGCTTAGAAACCTCATTGCTTAGCATCCTCAATCCTTAGTATGCTCTATGCTTAGCTTAGAATCCTCAATGCTTAGCATCCTCAATGCTTTGTATCCCCATTACATAGCTTAGAATCCTCAATGCTTAGCATCCTCAATGCTTAGCATCCTCATTGCTTAGCTTCGAATCCTCAAAGCTCAGAATACTCACTGCTTAGGAACCTCAATTCTTTGCATCCTCCATGCATTGCTTAGAAACCTCAATGCGTAGAATCCTCATTGCTTAGAAATTTTATTGCTCTGAAACCACAATGCTTAGCATCCCTAATGCTTACAAACCTCAGTGCATAGAGGCCTTAATGTTTAGAAACAGCAAAGATTAGAAAACTCAATGCTTGGCTTAGAATCCTCAATGTTTAGAATCCTCAATGCATAGAATCCTCAATGCTTAGAATCCTCAATGCTTAGCATCCTCATTACATAGCTTAGAATCCTCAATGCTTAGAATCCTCAATGCTTAGCATCCTCAATGCTTGGAATCTTCAATGCTTAGAATCCTCAATGCTTAGAATCCTCAATGCTTAGAATCCTCAATGCTTAGAAACCTCAATGCACAGAGTCCTTAATGCTTAGAAACCTCAATACTTAGCATCCTCAGTGCTTAGCGTAGAATCCTCACTGCTTAGAAACCTGAATGCTTAGAATCCTCAATGCTTAGATTCCTCGATGCTTGGAATTCTCAATGCTTAGCTTAGAAACCTCAATGCTTAGAATCCTCAATGCTTAACATCCTCAATGCTTAACATCCTCAATGCTTAGAAAACTCAATGCTTAGCATCCTCAATGCATACCTTAGAATCCTCAAAGCTCAGTATCCTCAATGCTTAGAAACCTCAATGCACAGAGTTCTTAATCCTTAGAAACCTCAATACTTAGCATCCTCATTGCTTAGCTTAGAATCCTCACTGCTTAGAAACCTCAATGCTTAGAATCCTCAGTGCTTAGCATCCTCAACGCGTAGAATCCTCAATGCTTAGCATCCTCCATGCATAGCTTAGAATCCTCAATGCTTAGAATCCTCAATGCTTAGCATCCTCAATGCTTAGCATCCTCAATGCTTAGCATCCTCAAAGCTTAGCATCCTCAATGCTTAGAATCCTCAATGCTTAGAATCCTCAATGCTTAGAATCCTCAATGCCTAGCTTAGAATCCTCAATGCCTAGCTTAGAATCCGCAATGCTTAGAATCCTCAATGCTTAGAATCCTCAATGCTTAGAAACCTCAATGCACAGAGTCCTTAATGCTTAGAAACCTCAATACTTAGCATCCTCAGTGCTTAGCGTAGAATCCTCACTGCTTAGAAACCTGAATGCTTAGAATCCTCAATGCTTAGATTCCTCGATGCTTAGAATTCTCAATGCTTAGAATCCTCAATGCTTAGCATCCTCAATGCTTAGCATCCTCAATGCATAGCTTAGAATCCTCAAAGCTCAGGATCCTAAATGCTTAGAAACCTCAATGCACAGAGTCCTTAATGCTTAGAAACCTCAATACTTCGCATCCTCAGTGCTTAGCTTAGAATCCTCACTGCTTAGAAACCTCAATGCTTAGCATCCTCAATCCTTAGTATGCTCTATGCTTTGCTTAGAATCCTCAATGCTTAGAATCCTCAATGCTTACAAACCTCAATGCTGAGAAATTTTATTGTTTGAAACCTCATTGCTTAGCATCCCAAATGCTTACAAACCTCAATGCACAGAGTCCTTAATGCTTAGAAACCTCAATACTTAGCATCCTCAGTGCTTAGCTTAGAATCCTCACTGCTTAGAAACCTGAATGCTTAGAATCCTCAATGATTAGAATCCTCAATGCTAAGCTTAGAAACCTCAATGCTTAGAATCCTCAATGCTTTACTTAGAAACCTCAATGCTTAGAATCCTCAACGCTTAGAATCCTCAATGCTTAGAATCCTCCATGCATTGCTTAGAATCCTCAATAGTTAGAATCCTCAATGCTTCGCGTCCTCAATGCTTAGCTTAGAAACCTCAATACTTAGAATCCTCAGTGCTTAGCATCCTCATTACATAGCTTAGAAACCTCAATGCTTAGAATCCTCAATGCTTAACATCCTCAATGCTTAGCATCCTCAATGCTTAGAATCCTCAATGCTTAGAATCCTCAATGCTTAGCATTCTCAAAGCTTAGCATCCTCAATGCTTAGCATCCTCAATGCTTAGCATCCTCAATGCTTAGCTTCCTCAATGCTTAGCATCCTCAATGCTTTGCTTAGAAACCTCAATGCTTAGAATCCTCAATGCTTAGAATCCTCAATGCTTAGCATCCTCAATGCTTAGAATACTCATTGCTTAGCATCCTCATTACTTAGCTTAGAATCCTCAAAGCCCAGAATCCTCACTGCTTAGGAACCTCAATGCTTAGCATCCTCCATGCATTGCTTAGAAACCTCAATGCTTAGAATCCTCATTGCTTAGAAATTTTATTGCTCTGAAACCTCAATGCTTAGCAACCCTAATGCTTACAAACCTCATTGCATAGACGCCTTAATGTTTAGAAACAACAAAGATTAGAAAACTCAATGCTTTGCTTAGAATCCTCAATGCTTAGCATCCTCAATGCTTAGCATCCTCAATGCTTAGAATCCTCAATGCTTAGCATCCTCAATGCTTAGAATCCTCAATGCTTAGCATCCTCAATGCTTAGAATCCTCAATGCTTAGCATCCTCAATGCTTAGAATCCTCAATGCTTAGAATCCTCAATGCTTAGCATCCTCAAATCTTAGAATCCTCAATGCTTAGCATCCCCAATGCTTAGCATCCTCAATGCTTAGAATCCTCAATGCTTAGAATCCTCAATGCTTTGCTTAGAAACCTCAATGCTTAGAATCCTCAACGCTTAGAATCCTCAATGCTTAGAATCCTCCATGCATTGCTTAGAATCCTCAATACTTAGAATCCCCAATGCTTCGCGTCCTCAATGCTTAGCTTAGAAACCTCAATACTTAGAATCCTCAGTGCTTAGCATCCTCATTACATAGCTTAGAATCCTCAATGCTTAGAATCCTAAATGCTTAGCATCCTCAATGCTTAGCATCCTCAATGCTTAGAATCCTCAATGCTTAGCATCCTCAATGCTTAGCATCCTCAAAGCTTAGCATCCTCAATGCTTAGCATCCTCAATGCTTAGCATCCTCAATGCTTACCATCCTCAATGCTAAGAATCCTCAATGCTTAGCATCCTCAATGCTTAGAAACCTCAATGCTTTGCTTAGAAACCTCAATGCTTAGAATCCTCAATGCTTAGAATCCTCAATGCTTAGAATCCTCAATGCTTTGCATCCACAATGCTTAGCATCCTCAATGCTTAGCATCCTCAATGCTTAGCATCCTCAATGCTTAGAATCCTCAATGCTTAGCTTAGAAACCTCAATGCTTAGAATCCTCAATGCTTAGAATCCTCAATGCTTAGAATCCTCAATGCCTAGATTAGAATCCTCAATGCTTAGAATCCTCAATGCTTAGAATCCTCAATGCTTAGAATCCTCAATGCTTAGCATCCTCAATGCTTAGAATCCTCCATGCATTGCTTAGAATCCTCAATAGTTAGAATCCTCAATGCTTCGCGTCCTCAATGCTTAGCTTAGAAACCTCAATGCTTAGAATCCTCAATGCTTAGCATTCTCAATGCTTAGAATCCTCCATGCTTAGCATCCTCAATGCCTAGAATCCTCAATGCTTAGCTTAGAAACCTCAATGCTTAGAATCCTCAATGCTTAGAATCCACAATGCTTAGAATCCTCAATGCTTAGAATCCTCAATGCTTAGCATCCTCAATGCTTAGAAAACTCAATGCTTAGCATCCTCAATGCTTAACAGCCTCAATGCTTAGCATCCTCAATGCTTATCATCCTCAATGCTTAGCATCCTCATTGCTTAGAAACCTCAATGCATAGATTCCTTAATGCTTAGAAACCTCAATACTTAGCATCCTCAGTGCTTATCTTAGAATTCTCACTGCTTAGAAACCTCAATGCTTAGAATCCTCAGTGCTTAGCATCCTCAACGCGTAGAATCCCCAATGCTTCGAAACCTCAATGCTTAGCATCCTCAATCCTTAGTATGCTCTATGCTTAGCTTAGATTCCTCAATGCTTAGAATCCTCAATGCTTACAAACCTCAATGCTGAGAAATTTTATTGTTTGAAACCTCATTGCTTAGCATCCCAAATGCTTACAAACCTCAATGCATAGAGGCCTTAATGCTTAGAAAACTCAAAGATTAGAAAACTCAATGCTTGGCTTAGAATCCTCAATGCTTAGAATCCTCAATGCATAGAATCCTCCATGCTTAGAATCCTCAATAGTTAGAATCCTCAATGCTTCGCATCCTCAATGCTTAGCTTAGAAACCTCAATGCTTAGCATCCTCAATGCTTAGCATCCTCAATGCTTAGCATCCTCATTGCTTATCATCCTCATTGCTTAGCTTAGAATCCTCAAAGCTCAGAATCCTCACTGCTTAGGAACCTCAATGCTTAGCATCCTCCATGCATTGCTTAGAAAACTCAATGCGCAGAATCCTCATTGCTTAGAAATTTTATTGCTCTGAAACCTCAATGCTTAACAACCCTAATGCTTACAAACCTCATTGCATAGAGGCCTTAATGTTTAGAAAAAACAAAGATTAGAAAACTAAATCCTTGGCTTAGAATCCTCAATGCTTAGCATCCTCAAAGCTTAGAATCCTCAATGCTTAGAATCCTCAATGCTTAGCATCCTCAATGCCTAGAATCCTCAATGCTTAGCTTAGAAACCTCAATGCTTAGAAACCTCAATGCTTAGAATCCTCAATGCTTAGAATCCTCAGTGCTTACCTTAGAAACCTCAATACTTAGAATCCTAACTGCTTAGAATCCTCAATGCTGAGAATCCTTAATGTTTAGAATCCTCAATGATTAGAATCCTCAATGCTTAGAATCCTCAATGCACAGAGTCCTTAATGCTTAGAAACCTCAATACTTAGCATCCTCAATGCTTAGAATCCTCAATGCTTAGAATCCTCAATGCTTAGAATCCTCAATGATTAGAATCCCCAATGCTAAGCTCAGAAACCTCAATCCTTAGAATCCTCAATGCATATCTTAGAATCCTCAAAGCTCAGGATCCTCAATGCTTAGAAACCTCAATGCACAGAGTCCTTAATGCTTAGAAACCTCAACACTTAGCATCCTCAGTGCTTTGATTAGAATCCTCACTGCTTAGAAACCTGAATGCTTAGAATCCTCAATGCTTAGAATCCTCAATGCTTAGCTTAGAAACCTCAATGCTTAGAATCCTCAGTGCTTAGAATCCTCAATGCTTAGCATAGAATCCTCAATGCTTAGAATCCTCAATGCTTAGAATCCTCAATGCTTAGCATCCTCAATGCTTAGCTTAGAAACCTCAATGCACAGAGTTCTTAATGCTTAGAAACCTCAATGCACAGAGTCCTTAATGCTTAGAAACCTCAATACTTAGCATCCTCAGTGCTTAGCTTAGAATCCTCACTGCTTAGAAACCTGAATGCATAGAATCCTCAATGCTTAGCATCCTCCATGCATTGCTTAGAATCCTCAATAGTTAGAATCCTCAATGCTTAGCATCCTCATTACATAGCTTAGAATCCTCAATGCTTAGCATCCTCAATGCTTAGAATCCTCAATGCTTAGAAACATCAATGCTTAGAATCCTCAATGCTTAGAATCCTCAATGCTTAGAATCCTCAATGCTTAGCATCCTCAATGCTTAGAAACCTCAATGCTTAGAATCCACAATGCCTAGCTTACAATCCTCAGTGCTTAGAATCCTCAATGCCTAGATTAGAATCCTCAATGCTTAGAATCCTCAATGCTTAGAATCCTCAATGCTTAGAATCCTCAATGCTTAGAATCCTCCATGCTTAGAATCCTCAATGCTTAGCATCCTCAATGCTTAGCTTACAAAACTCAATGGTTAGCATCCTCAATGCTTAACAGCCTCAATGCTTAGAATCCTGAATGCTTAGAATCCTCAATGCTTAGAAACCTCAATGCACAGAGTCCTTAATGCTTAGAAACCTCAATACTTAGCATCCTCAGTGCTTAGCTTAGAATCCTCACTGCTTAGAAACCTGAGTGCTTAGAATCCTCAATGCTTAGAATCCTCAATGCTTAGAATCCTCAATGCTTAGCATCCTCAATGCATAGCTTAGAATCCCCAAAGCTCAGGATCCTCAATGCTTAGAAACCTCAATGCACAGAGTCCTTAATGCTTAGAAACCTCAATACTTCGCATCCTCAGTGCTTAGCTTAGAATCCTCACTGCTTAGAAACCTCAATACTTAGAATCCTCAGTGCTTAGCATCCTCAATGCGTAGAATACCCAATCCTTAGAAACCTCAATGCTTAGCATCCTCAATCCTTAGTATGCTCTATGCTTAGCTTAGCATCCTCATTGCTTAGAATCCTCAATGCTTAGAATCCTCAATGCTTAGCATCCTCAATGCTTAGCATCCTCAATGCTTAGAATCCTCAATGCTTAGAATTCTCAACGCTTAGCATCCTCAACGCTTAGCATCCTCAATGCTTAGAATCCTCAATGCTTAGAATCCTCAATGCCTAGCATCCTCAATACTTAGCATCCTCAATGCTTAGCATCCTCAATGCTTAGCATCCTCAATGTTTAGCATCCTCAATGCTTAGAATCCTCAACGATTAGCATCCTCAACGCTTAGAATCCTCAATGCTTAGAATCCACAATGCCTAGCTTAGAATCCTCAATGCTGAGAATCCTCAATGCTTAGAATCCTCAATGTTTAGAAACCTCATTGCACAGAGTCCTTAATGCTTAGAAACCTCAATACTTAGCATCCTCAGTGCTTAGCGTAGAATCCTCACTGCTTAGAAACCTGAATGCTTAGAATCCTCAATGATTAGATTCCTCGATACTTAGAATCCTCAATGCTTAGCTTAGAAACCTCAATGCTTAGAATCCTCAATGCTTAACATCCTCAATGCATAGAATGCTCAATGCTTAGAATCCTCAATGCTTAGCATCCTCAATGCTTAGCAACCTCAATGCTTAGCATCCTCAATGCTTAGAATCCTCAATGCTTAGCTTAGAAGCCTCAATGCTTAGAATCCTCAATGCTTAGCATCCTCAATGCTTAGAATCCTCAATGCCTAGCTTAGAATCCTCAATGCTTAGAATCCTCAATGCTTAGAATGCTCAATGCACAGAATCCTTAATGCTTAGAAACCTCAATACTTAGCATCCTCAGTGCTTAGCTTAGAATCCTCACTGCTTAGAAACCTGAATGCTTAGAATCCTCAATGCTTAGAATCCTCAATGCTAAGCTTAGAAACCTCAATGCTTAGCATCCTCAATGCTTAGAAACCTCAATGCTTAGCATCCTCAATGCTTAGAAACCTCAATGCTTAGAATCCTCAATGCTTAGAATCCTCAATGCTTAGAATCCTCAATGCCTAGCTTAGAATCCTCAAAGCTTAGAATCCTGAATGCTTAGAAAGCTCAATGCTTAGCATCCTCAATGCTTAGAAACCTCAATGCTTAGAATCCTCAATGCTTAGAATCCTCAATGCTTAGAATCCTCAATGCTTAGATTCCTCAATGCTTAGAAAGCTCAATGCACAGAGTCCTTAATGCTTAGAAACCTCAATACTTAGCATCCTCAGTGCTTAGCTTAGAATCATCACTGCTTATAAACCTGAATGCTTAGAATCCTCAATGCTACGCTTAGAAACCTCAATGCTTAGCATCCTCAATGCTTAGCATCCTCAATCCTTAGCAACCTCAATGCATATCTTAGAATCCTCAAAGCTCAGGATCCTCAATGCTTAGAAACCTCAATGCACAGAGTCCACAATGCTTAGAAAGCTCAATACTTAGAATCCTCAGTGCTTAGCATCCTCAACGCGTAGAATCCCCAATGCTTAGAAACCTCAATGCTTAGCATCCTCAATCCTTAGTATGCTCTATGCTTAGCTTAGAGTCCTCAATGCTTAGAATCCTCAATGCTTACAAACCTCAATGCTGAGAAATTTTATTGTTTGAAACCTCATTGCTTAGCATCCCAAATGCTTACAAACCTCAATGCATAGAGGCCTTAATGCTTAAAAACCTCAAAGAAGAGAAAACTCAATGCTTGGCTTAGAATCCTCAATGCTTAGAATCCTCAATGCTTAGAATCTTCAATCCTTAGCATCCTCCATGCATTGCTTAGAATCCTCAATAGTTAGAATCCTCAATGCTTCGCATCCTCAATGCTTAGCTTAGAAACCTCAATGCTTAGAATCCTCAATGCTTAGCATCCTCAATGCTTTGTATCCTCATTGCTTAGCATCCTCATTGCTTAGCTTAGAATCCTTAAAGCTCAGAATCCTCACTGCTTAGGAACCTCAATGCATAGCATCCTCAATACATAGCATCCTCAGTGATTAGCATCCTCAATGCTTACCATCCTCAATGCTTACCAACTTCAATGCTTACCATCCTCAATGCTTAGCATCCTCAATGCTTTGCTTAGAAACCTCAATGCTTAGAATCCTCAATGCTTAGAATCCTCAATGCCTAGCTTAGAATCCTCAATACCTAGAATCCTCAATGCTTAGCATCCTCAATGCTTAGCATCCTCAATGCTTAGAATCCTCCATGCTTAGAAACCTCAATTCTTAGAATCCTCAATGCTTAAAATCCTCAATGCTTAGAATCCTCAATGCCTAGATTAGAATCCTCAATGCTTAGAATCCTCAATGCTTAGAATCCTCAGTGCTTAGAATCCTCAATGCATAGCATCCTCAATGCATAGCATCTTCAATGCATAGCTTAGAAAACTCAATGCTTAGAATCCTCAATGCTTAAAATCCTCAATGTTTAGAATCCTCAATGCTTACAAACCTCAATGCTGAGAAATTTTATTGTTTGAAACCTCATTGTTTAGCATGCCAAATGCTTACAAACCTCAATGCATAGAGGCCTTAATGCTTAGAAACCTCAAAGATTAGAAAACTCAATGCTTGGCTTAGAATCCTCAATGCTTAGAATCCTCAATGCTTAGAATCCTCCATGCATAGCTTAGAATCCTCAATGCTTAGAATCCTCAATGCTTAGCATCCTCCATGCATTGCTTAGAATCCTCAATAGATAGAATCCTCAATGCTTCGCATCCTCAATGCTTAGTTTAGTAACCTCAATGCTTAGAATCCTCAATGCTTAGAATCCTCAATGCTTAGCATCCTCATTGCTTAGCATCCTCATTGCTTAGCTTAGAATCCTCAAAGCTCAGAATCCTCACTGCTTAGGAACCTCAATGCTTAGCATCCTCCATGCATTGCTTAGAAACCTCAATGCGCAGAATCCTCATTGCTTAGAAATTTTATTGCTCTGAAACCTCAATGCTTAGCAACCCTAATGCTTACAAACCTCATTGCATAGAGGCCTTAATGTTTAGAAACAACAAAGATTAGAAAACTCAATGCTTGGCTTAGAATCCTCAATGCTTAGCATCCTCAATGCTTAGAATCCTCAATGCTTAGAATCCTCAATGCCGAGATTAGAATCCTCAATGCTTAGAATCCTTAATGCTTAGAATCCTCAATGCTTAGAATCCTCAATGCTTAGAATCCTCAATGCTTAGCATCCTCAATGCTTAGCCTAGAAAACTCAATGCTTAGAATCCTCAATGCTTAGAATCCTCCATGCATAGCTTAGAATCCTCAATGCTTAGAATCCTCAATGCTTAGCATCCTCCATGCATTGCTTAGAATCCTCAATAGATAGAATCCTCAATGCTTCGCATCCTCAATGCTTAGTTTAGAAACCTCAATGCTTTGAATCCTCAATGCTTAGAATCCTCAATGCCTTGCTTAGAATCCTCAATGCTTAGAATCCTCAATGCTTAGAAAGCTCAATGCACAGAGTCCTTAATGCTTAGAAACCTCAATACTTAGCATCCTCAGTGCTTAGCTTAGAATCCTCACTGCTTAGAAACCTGAATGCTTAGAATCCTCAATGCTACGCTTAGAAACCTCAATGCTTAGCATCCTCAATGCTTAGCATCCTCAATCCTTAGCAACCTCAATGCATATCTTAGAATCCACAAAGCTCAGATTCCTCAATGCTTAGAATCCTCAATGCTTAGCGTCCTCAAATCTTAGCATCCTCAATGCTTAGAAACCTCAATGCTTAGAATCCTCAACGCTTAGAATCCTCAATGCTTAGAATCCTCCATGCATTGCTTAGAATCCTCAATACTTAGAATCCTCAATGCTTCGCGTCCTCAATGCTTAGCTTAGAAACCTCAATGCTTAGAATCCTCAATGCTTAGAATCCTCAATGCTTAGCATCCTCAATGCTTAGAATCCTCAATGCTTAGAATCCTCAATGCTTAGCATCCTCAATGCTTAGAATCCTCAGTGCTTAGAATCCTCAATGCTTAGAATCCTCCATGCTTGGAATCCTCAATGCTTAGAATTTTCAATGCTTAGCATCCTCCATGCATTGCTTAGAATCCTCAATAGTTCGAATCCTCAATGCTTCGCATCCTCAATGCTTAGCTTAGAAACCTCAATGCTTAGCATCCTCAATGCTTAGCATCCTCAATGCTTAGCATCCTCATTGCTTAGCATCCTCATTGCTTAGCATCCTCAATGCTTAGAATCCTCAATGCTTAGCATCCTCAAAGCTTAGCATCCTCAATGCTTAGCATCCTCAATGCTTAGCATCCTCAATGCTTAGAATCCTCAATGCTTAGCATCCTCAAAGCTTAGCATCCTCAATGCTTAGAATCCTCAATGCTTAGCATCCTCAAAGCTTAGCATCCTCAATGCTTAGCATCCTCAATGCTTAGCATCCTCAATGCTTAGCATAGAAACCTCAATGCTTAGAATCCTCAATGCTTAGAATCCTCAATGCTTAGAATCCTCAATGCCTAGATTAGAATCCTCAATGCTTAGAATCCTCAATGCTTAGAATCCTCAATGCTTAGCATAGAAACCTCAATGCTTAGAATCCTCAATGCTTAGAATCCTCAATGCTTAGAATCCTCAATGCCTAGATTAGAATCCTCAATGCTTAGAATCCTCAATGCTTAGAATCCTCAATGCTTAGAATCCTCAATGCTTAGAAACCTCAATGCACAGAGTCCTTAATGCTTAGAAACCTCAATACTTAGCATCCTCAATGCTTAGCTTAGAATCCTCACTGCTTAGAAACCTGAATGGTTAGAATCCTCAATGCTTAGAATCCTCAATGCTTAGCTTAGAAACCTCAATGCTTATAATTCTCAATGCTTAACATCCTCAATGTTTAGAATCCTCAATGCATAGCATAGAATCCTCAATGCTTAGAATCCTCAATGCTTAGAATCCTCAATGCTTAGCATCCTCAATGCCTACAATCCTCAATGCTTAGCTTAGAAACCTCAATGCTTAGAATCCTCAATGCTTAGCATCCTCAATGCTTAGCATCCTCAATGCTTAGCATCCTCATTGCTTAGAAACCTCAATGCACATAGTCCTTAATGCTTAGAAACCTCAATACTTAGCATCCTCAGTGCTTATCTTAGAATCCTCACTGCTTAGAAACCTCAATGCTTAGAATCCTCAGTGCTTAGCATCCTCAACGCGTAGATTCCTCAATGCCTCGAAACCTCAATGCTTAGCATCCTCAATCCTTAGTATGCTCTATGCTTAGCTTAGAATGCTCAATGCTTAGAATCCTCAATGCTTACAAACCTCAATGCTGAGAAATTTTATTGTTTGAAACCTCATTGCTTAGCATCCCTAATCCTTACAAACCTCAATGCATAGAGGCCTTAATGCTTAGAAAACTCAAAGTTTATAAAACTCAATGCTTGGCTCAGAATCCTCAATGCTTAGAATCCTCAATGCTTAGAATCCTCCATGCTTAGAATCCTCAATGCTTAGAATCCTCAATGCTTAGCATCCTCCATGCATTGCTTAGAATCCTCAACAGTTAGAATCCTCAATGCTTCGCATCCTCAATGCTTAGCTTAGAAACCTCAATGCTTAGCATCCTCAATGCTTAGCATCCTCAATGCTTAGCATCCTCATTGCTTAGCATCCTCATTGCTTAGCTTAGAATCCTCAAAGCTCAGAATCCTCACTGCTTAGGAACCTCAATGCTTAGCATCCTCCATGCATTGCTTAGAAACCTCAATGCGCAGAATCCTCATTGCTTAGAAATTTTATTACTCTGAAACCTCAATGCTTAGCAACCCTAATGCTTACAAACCTCATTGCATAGAGGCCTTCATGTTTAGAAAAAACAAAGATTAGAAAACTCAATGCCTGGCTTAGAATCCTCAATGCTTAGAATCCTCAATGCTTAGCATCCTCAATGCTTAGCATCCTCAATGCTTAGAATCCTCAATGCTTAGAAACCTGAATGCTTAGAATCCTCAATGCTTAGAATCCTGAATGCTAAGCTTAGAAACCTCAATGCTTAGCATCCTCAATGCTTAGAATCCTCAATCCTTAGCATCCTCAATGCATATCTTAGAATCCTCAAAGCTCAGGATCCTCAATGCTTAGAAACCTCAATGCACAGAGTCCTTAATGCTTAGAAACCTCAATACTTAGAATCCTCAGTGCTTAGCATCCTCAACGCGTAGAATGCCCAATGCTTAGAAACCTCAATGCTTAGCGTCCTCAATCCTTAGTATGCTCTATGCTTAGCTTAGAATCCTCAATGCTTAGAATCCTCAATGCTTACAAACCTCAATGCTGAGAAATTTTATTGTTTGAAACCTCATTGCTTAGCATCCCTAATCCTTACAAACCTCAATGCATAGAGGACTTAATGCTTAGAAACCTCAAAGATTAGAAAACTCAATGCATGGCTTAGAATACTCAATGCTTAGAATCCTCAATGCTTAGAATCTTCAATGCTTAGCATCCTCCATGCATTGCTTAGAGTCCGCAATAGTTAGAATCCTCAATGCTTCGTATCATCAATGCTTAGCTTAGAAACCTCAATGCTTAGAATCCTCACTGCTTAGAATCCTCAGTGCTTAGAATCCTCAATGCACAGAGTCCTTATTGCTTAGAAACCTCAATACTTAGCATCCTCAATGCTTAGAATCCTCAATGCTTAGAATCCTCAATGATTAGAATCCTCAATGCTAAGCTCAGAAACCTCAATCCTTAGCATCCTCAATGCATATCTTAGAATCCTCAAAGCTCAGGATCCTCAATGCTTAGAAACCTCAATGCACAGAGTCCTTAATGCTTAGAAACCTCAATACTTAGCATCCTCAGTGCTTTGCTTAGAATCCTCACTGCTTAGAAACCTGAATGCTTAGAATCCTCAATGCTTAGAATCCTCAATGCTTAGCTTAGAAACCTCAATGCTTAGAATCCTCAATGCTTAGAATCCTCAATGCTTAGAATCCTCAATGCTTAGAATCCTCAATGCTTAGAATCCTCAATGCTTAGCATCCTCAATGCTTAGCTTAGAAACCTCAATGCACAGAGTCCTTAATGCTTAGAAACCTCAATGCACAGAGACCTTAATGCTTAGAAACCTCAATACTTAGCAACCTCAGTGCTTACCTTAGAATCCTCACTGCTTAGAAACCTGAATGATTAGAATCCTCAAAGCTCAGGATCCTCAATGCTTAGAAACCTCAATGCACAGAGTCCTTAATGCTTAGAAACCTCAATACTTAGCATCCTCAGTGCTTAGCTTAGAATCCTTTGCTTAGAAACCTCAATGCTTAGAATCCTCAGTGCATAGCATCCTCAACGCGTAGAATGCCCAATGCTTAGAAACCTCAATGTTTAGCATCCTCAATCCTTAGTATGCTCTATGCTTAGCTTAGAATCCTCAATGCTTAGAATCCTCAATGATTACAAACCTCAATGCTGAGAAATTTTATTGTTTGAAACCTCATTGCTTAGCATCCAAATGCTTAGCATACTCAATGCTTGGAATCCACAATGCCTAGCTTAGAATCCTGAATGCTGAGAATCCTCAATGCTTAGAATCCTCAATGCTTAGCATCCTCAATGCATAGAATCCTCAATGCTTAGAATCCTCAATGCTTAGAAACCTCAATGCACAGAGTCCTTAATGCTTAGAAACCTCAATACTTAGCATCCTCAGTGCTTAGCGTCGAATCCTCATTGCTTAGAAACCTCAATGCGTAGAATCCTCATTGCTTAGAAATTTTATTGCTCTGAAACATCAATTCTTAGCATCCCTAATGCTTACAAACCTAAGTGCATAGAGGCCTTAATGTTTAGAAACAGCAAAGATTAGAAAACTCAATGCTTGGCTTAGAATCCTCAATGTTTAGAATCCTCAATGCATAGAATCCTCAATGCTTAGCATCCTCAATGCTTAGCATCCTCATTACATAGCTTAGAATCCTCAATGCTTAGAATCCTCAATGCTTAGCATCCTCAATGCTTGGAATCCTCAATGCTTAGAATCCTCAATGCTTAGTATACTCAATGCTTAGAAACCTCAATGCTTAGCATCCTCAATGCCTAGAAACATCAATGCACAGAGTCCTTAATTCTTAGAAACCTCAATACTTAGCATCCTCATTGCTTAGGTTAGAATCCTCAATGCTTAACATCCTCAATGATTAGAATCCTCAATGCATAGCTTAGAATCCTCAATGCTTAGAATCCTCAATGCTTAGCATTCTCAATGCTTAGCATCCTCAATGCTTAGCATCCTCAATGCTTAGCATCCTCAATGCATATCTTAGAATCCTCGAAGCTCAGTATCCTCAATGCTTAGAAAACTCAATGCACAGAGTTCTTAATGCTTAGAAACCTCAATACTTAGCATCCTCATTGCTTAGCTTAGAATCCTCACTGATTAGAAACCTCAATGCTTAGAATCCTCAGTGCTTAGCATCCTCAACGCGTAGAATCCTCAATGCTTAGCATCCTCCATGCATAGCTTAGAATCCTCAATGCTTAGAGTCCTCATTGCTTAGCATCCTCATTGCTTAGCATCCTCATTGCTGAGCTTCGAACTCTCAAAGCTCGGAATCCTCACTGCTTAGGAACCTCAATGCTTAGCATCCTCAGTGCATTGCTTAGAAACCTCAATGCGTAGAATCCTCATTGCTTAGAAATTTTATTGCTCTGAAACCTCAATTCTTAGCATCCCTAATGCTTACAAACCTCAGTGCATAGAGGCCTTAATGTTTAGAAACCTCAAAGATTAGAAAACTCAATGCTTGGCTTAGAATCCTCAATGCTTAGAATCCTCACTGTATAGCATCCTCAATGCTTAGCATCCTCAATGCTTAGCATCCTCAATGCTTAGAATCCTCAATGCTTAGCATCCTCAATGCTTAGAATCCTCAATGCTTAGAATCCTCAATGCCTAGCTTAGAATCCTCAATGCCTAGCTTAGAATCCTCAATGCTTAGAATCCTCAATGCTTAGAAACCTCAATGCACAGAGTCCTTAATGCTTAGAAACCTCAATACTTAGCATCCTCAGTGCTTAGCGTAGAATCCTCACTGCTTAGAAACCTGAATGTATAGAATCCTCAATGCTTAGATTCCTCGATGCTTAGAATCCTCAATGCTTAGAATCCTCAATGCTTAACATCCTCAATGCTTAACATCCTCAATGCTTAGAATCCTCAATGCTTAGCATCCTCAATGCTTAGCATCCTCAATGCATAGCTTAGAATCCTCAAAGCTCAGGATCCTCAATGCTTAGAAACCTCAATGCACAGAGTTCTTAATGCTTAGAAACCTCAATACTTCGCATCCTCAGTGCTTAGCTTAGAATCCTCACTGCTTAGAAACCTCAATGCTTAGAATCCTCAGTGCTTACCATCCTCAATGCGTAGAATCCCCAATGCTTAGAAACCTCAATGCTTAGCATCCTCAATCCTTAGTATGCTCTATGCTTAGCTTAGAATCCTCAATGCTTAGAATCCTCAATGCTTAGCATCCTCAATGCTTAGCATCCCCATTACATAGCTTAGAATCCTCAATGCTTAGCATCCTCATTGCTTAGAATCCTCATTGCTTAGCTTCGAATTCTCAAAGCTCAGAATCCTCACTGCTTAGGAAACTCAATGCTTAGCATCCTCAATGCATTGCTTAGAAACCTCAATGCGTAGAATCCTCATTGCTTAGAAATTTTATTGCTCTGTAACCTCAATGCTTAGCATCCCTAATGCTTACAAACCTCAGGGCATAGAGGCCTTAATGTTTAGAAACCTCAAAGATAAGAAAACTCAATGCTTGGCTTAGAATCCTCAATGCTTAGAATCCTCAATGCTTAGCATCCTCAATGCTTAGCTTAGAAACCTCAATGCACAGAGTTCTTAATGCTTAGAAACCTCAATGCACAGAGTCCTTAATGCTTAGAAACCTCAATACTTAGCATCCTCAGTGCTTAGCGTCGAATCCTCATTGCTTAGAAACCTCAATGCGTAGAATCCTCATTGCTTAGAAATTTTATTGCTCTGAAACATCAATTCTTAGCATCCCTAATGCTTACAAACCTAAGTGCATAGAGGCCTTAATGGTTAGAAACAGCAAAGATTAGAAAACTCAATGCTTGGCTTAGAATCCTCAATGTTTAGAATCCTCAATGCATAGAATCCTCAATGCTTAGCATCCTCAATGCTTAGCATCCTCATTACATAGCTTAGAATCCTCAATGCTTAGAATCCTCAATGCTTAGCATCCTCAATGCTTGGAATCCTCAATGCTTAGAATCCTCAATGCTTAGTATCCTCAATGCTTAGAAACCTCAATGCTTAGCATCCTCAATGCCTAGAAACATCAATGCACAGAGTCCTTAATTCTTAGAAACCTCAATACTTAGCATCCTCATTGCTTAGGTTAGAATCCTCAATGCTGAACATCCTCAATGATTAGAATCCTCAATGCATAGCTTAGAATCCTCAATGCTTAGAATCCTCAATGCTTAGCATTCTCAATGCTTAGCATCCTCAATGCTTAGCATCCTCAATGCTTAGCATCCTCAATGCATATCTTAGAATCCTCGAAGCTCAGTATCCTCAATGCTTAGAAACCTCAATGCACAGAGTTCTTAATGCTTAGAAACCTCAATACTTAGCATCCTCATTGCTTAGCTTAGAATCCTCACTGATTAGAAACCTCAATGCTTAGAATCCTCAGTGCTTAGCATCCTCAACGCGTAGAATCCTCAATGCTTAGCATCCTCCATGCATAGCTTAGAATCCTCAATGCTTAGAGTCCTCATTGCTTAGCATCCTCATTGCTTAGCATCCTCATTGCTGAGCTTCGAACTCTCAAAGCTCAGAATCCTCACTGCTTAGGAACCTCAATGCTTAGCATCCTCCATGCATTGTTTAGAAACCTCAATGCGTAGAATCCTCATTGCTTAGAAATTTTATTGCTCTGAAACCTCAATTCTTAGCATCCCTAATGCTTACAAACCTCAGTGCATAGAGGCCTTAATGTTTAGAAACCTCAAAGATTAGAAAACTCAATGCTTGGCGTAGAATCCTCAATGCTTAGAATCCTCAATGCTTAGAATCCTCAATGCTTAGCATCATCAATGCTTAGCATCCTCAATGCTTAGCATCCTCAATGCTTAGAATCCTCAATGCTTAGAATCCTCAATGCTTAGAATCCTCAATGCCTAGCTTAGAATCCTCAATGCCTAGCATAGAATCCTCAAAGCTTAGAATCCTCAATGCTTAGAATCCTCAATGCTTAGAAACCTCAATGCACAGAGTCCTTAATGCTTAGAAACATCAATACTTAGCATCCTCAGTGCTTAGCGTAGAATCCTCACTGCTTAGAATCCTGAATGCTTAGAATCCTCAATGCTTAGATTCCTCGATGCTTAGGATCCTCAATGCTTAGCTTAGAAACCTCAATGCTTAGAATCCTCAATGCTTAGCATCCTCAATGCATATCTTAGAATCCTCAAAGCTCAGTATCCTCAATGCTTAGAAACCTCAATGCATAGAGTTCTTAATCCTTAGAAACCTCAATACTTAGCATCCTCATTGCTTAGCTTAGAATCCTCACTGCTTAGAAACCTCAATGCTTAGAATCCTCAGTGCTTAGCATCCTCAACGCGTAGAATCCTCAATGCTTAGCATCCTCCATGCATAGCTTAGAATCCTCAATGCTTAGAGTCCTCAATGCTTAGCATCCTCATTGCTTAGCATCCTCATTGCTTAGCTTAGAATCCTCAAAGCTCAGAATCCTCACTGCTTAGGAACCTCAATGCTTAGCATCCTCCATGCATTGTTTAGAAACCTCAATGCGTAGAATCCTCATTGCTTAGAAATTTTATTGCTCTGAAACCTCAATTCTTAGCATCCCTAATGCGTACAAACCTCAGTGCATAGAGGCCTTAATGTTTAGAAACCTCAAAGATTAGAAAACTCAATGCTTGGCATAGAATCCTCAATGCTTAGAATCCTCACTGTATAGCATCCTCAATGCTTAGCATCCTCAATGCTTAGCATCCTCAATGCTTAGCATCCTCAATGCTTAGAATCCTCAATGCTTAGAATCCTCAATGCTTAGAATCCTCAATGCCTAGCTTAGAATCCTCAATGCCTAGCTTAGAATCCTCAATGCTTAGAATCCTCAATGCTTAGAAACCTCAATGCACAGAGTCCTTAATGCTTAGAAACCTCAATACTTAGCATCCTCAGTGCTTAGCGTAGAATCCTCACTGCTTAGAAACCTGAATGCTTAGAATCCTCAATGCTTAGATTCCTCGATGCTTAGAATCCTCAATGCTTAGCTTAGAAACCTCAATGCTTAGAATCCTCAATGCTTAACATCCTCAATGTTTAGAATCCTCAATGCATAGCTTAGAATCCTCAATGCTTACAATCCTCAATGCTTAGCATCCTCAATCCTTAGTATGCTCTATGCTTAGCTTAGAATCCTCAATGCTTAGAATCCTCAATGCTTACAAACCTCAATGCTGAGAAATTTTTTTGTTTGAAACGTCATTGCTTAGCATCCCAAAAGCTTACAAACCTCAATACATATAGGCCTTAATGCTTAGAAACCTCAAAGATTAGAAAACTCAATGCTTGGCTTAGAATCCTCTATGCTTAGAATCCTCAATGCTTAGAATCTTCCATGCATAGCTTAGAATCCTCAATGCTTAGAATCCTCAATGCTTAGCATCAAAAATTGCTTAGCATCCTCAATGCTTAGCATCCGCAATGCTTAGCATCCTCAATGCTTAGAAACCTGAATGCTTTGCTTAGAAACCTCAATGCTTAGAATCCTCAATGCCTAGCTTAGAATCCTCAATACTTAGAATCCTCAATGCTTAGAATCCTCAATGCCTAGCTTAGAATCCTCAATACTTAGAATCCTCAATGCTTAGAATCCTCAATGCTTAGAATCCTCAATGCTTAGCATCCTCAATGCTTAGCATCCTCAATACTTAGAATCCTCCATGCTCAGCTTAGAAACCTCAATGCTTAGAATCCTCAAGGCTTAGAATCCTCAATGCTTAGAATCCTCAGTGCCTAGATTAGAATCCTAAATGCTTAGAATCCTCAATGCTTAGAATCCTCAATGCTTAGAATCCTCAATGCTTAGCATCCTCAATGCTTAGCATCCTCAATGCTTAGCTTAGAAAACTCAATGCTTAGAATCCTCAATGCTTAACATCCTCAATGTTTAGAATCCTTAATGCATAGCTTAGAATCCTCAATGCTTAGAATCCTCAATGCTTAGCATCCTAAATCCTTAGTATGCTCTATGCTTAGCTTAGAATCCTCAATGCTTAGAATCCTCAATGCTTACAGACCTCAATGCTGAGAAATTTTATTGTTTGAAACCTCATTGCATAGCATCCCAAATGCTTACAAACCTCAATGCATAGAGGCCTTAATGCTTAGAAACCTCAAAGATTAGAAAACTCAATGCTTGGCTTAGAATCCTCAATGCTTAGAATCCTCAATGCTTAGAATCCTCCATGCATAGCTTAGAATCCTCAATGCTTAGAATCCTCAATGCTTAGAATCCTCAATGCTTAGAATCCTCCTTGCATTGCTTAGAATCCTCAATGCTTAGAATCCTCAATGCTTAACATCCTCAATATTTAGAATCCTCAATGCATAGCTTAGAATCCTCAATGCTTAGCATCCTCAATCCTTAGTATGCTCTATGCTTAGCTTAGAATCCTCAATGCTTAGAATCCTCAATGCTTACAAACCTCAATGCTGAGAAATTTTTTGTTTGAAACCTCATTGCTTAGCATCCCAAATGCTTAGAAACCTCAATGCATAGAGGCCTTAATGCTTAGAAACCTCAAAGATTAGAAAATTCAATGCTTGGCTTAGAATCCTCATAGCTTAGAATCCTCAATGCTTAGAATCCTCCATGCTTAGAATCCTCAATGCTTAGCATCCTTAATGCTTAGATTAGAAAACTCAATGCTTTGAATCCTCAATGCTTAGAAACCTCAATACTTAGCATCCTAAGTGCTTAGCTTAGAATCCTCACTGCTTAGAAACCTGAATGCTTAGAATCCTCAATGCTTAGAATCCTCAATGCTTAGCTTAGAAACCTCAATACTTAGAATTCTCAATGCTTAACATCCTCAATGTTTAGAATCCTCAATGCATAGCTTAGAATCCTCAATGCTTTGAATCCTCAATGCTTTGAATCCTCAATGCTTAGAATCCTCAATGCTTAGCATCCTCAATGCTTAGAATCCTCAATGCTTAGCATCCTCAAATCTTAGAATCCTCAATGCTTAGCATCCTCAATGCTTAGCATCCTCAATGCTTAGCATCCTCAATGCTTAGAAATCTCAATGCTTAGAATCCTCAATGCTTAGAATCCTCCATGCATTGCTTAGAATCCTCAATAGTTAGAATCCTCAATGCTTCGCATCCTCAATGCTTAGCATAGAAACCTCAATACTTAGAATCCTCAATGCTTAGCATCCTCAATCCTTAGTATGCTCTATGCTTAGCTTAGAATCCTCAATGCTTAGAATCCTCAATGCTTACAAACCTCAATGCTGAGAAATTTTTTGTTTGAAACCTCATTGCTTAGCATCCCAAATGCTTAGAAACCTCAATGCATAGAGGCCTTAATGCTTAGAAACCTCAAAGATTAGAAAATTCAATGCTTGGCTTAGAATCCTCATAGCTTAGAATCCTCAATGCTTAGAATCCTCCATGCTTAGAATCCTCAATGCTTAGCATCCTTAATGCTTAGATTAGAAAACTCAATGCTTTGAATCCTCAATGCTTAGAAACCTCAATACTTAGCATCCTAAGTGCTTAGCTTAGAATCCTCACTGCTTAGAAACCTGAATGCTTAGAATCCTCAATGCTTAGAATCCTCAATGCTTAGCTTAGAAACCTCAATACTTAGAATTCTCAATGCTTAACATCCTCAATGTTTAGAATCCTCAATGCATAGCTTAGAATCCTCAATGCTTTGAATCCACAATGCTTTGAATCCTCAATGCTTAGAATCCTCAATGCTTAGCATCCTCAATGCTTAGAATCCTCAATGCTTAGCATCCTCAAATCTTAGAATCCTCAATGCTTAGCATCCTCAATGCTTAGCATCCTCAATGCTTAGCATCCTCAATGCTTAGAATTCTCAATGCTTAGAATCCTCAATGCTTAGAATCCTCCATGCATTGCTTAGAATCCTCAATAGTTAGAATCCTCAATGCTTCGCATCCTCAATGCTTTGCATAGAAACCTCAATACTTAGAATCCTCAATGCTTAGCATCCTCATTACATAGCTTAGAATCCTCAATGCTTAGAATCCTCAATGCTTAGCATCCTCAATGCTTAGCATCCTCAATGCTTAGCATCCTGAATGCTTAGCATCCTCAAAGCTTAGAATCCTCAATGCTTAGCATCCTCAATGCTTAGCATCCTCAATGCTTAGAATCCTCAATGCTTAGCATCCTCAATGCTTAGCATCCTCAATGCTTAGCATCCTCAATCCTTTGCTTAGAAACCTCAATGCTTAGAATCCACAATGCTTAGAATCCTCAAGGCCTAGCTTAGAATCCTCAATGCTTAGAATCCTCAATGCTTAGAATCCTCAATGCTTAGAATCCTCAATGCTTAGCATCCTCAATGCTTAGCATCCTCAATGCTTAGCATCCTCAATACTTAGCATCCTCACTGCTTAGAGTCCTCCATGCTTAGCTTAGAAACCTCAATGCTTAGAATCCTCAATGCTTAGAATCCTCAATGCTTAGAATCCTCAATGCCTAGATTAGAATCCTCAATGCTTAGAATCCTCAATGCTTAGAATCCTCAATGCTTAGAATCTTCAATGCTTAGAATCCTCAATGCTTAGAATCCTCAATGCTTAGCATCCTCAATGCTTAGCTTAGAAAACTCAATGCTTAGAATCCTCAATGCTTAACATTCTCAATGTTTAGAATTCTCAATGCTTACAAACCTCAATGCTGAGAAATTTTATTGTTTGAAACCTCATTGCTTAGCATCCCAAATGCTTACAAACCTCAATACATAGAGGCCTTAATGCTTAGAAACCTCAAAGATTAGAAAACTCAATGCTTGGCTTAGAATCCTCAATGCTTAGAATCCTCAATGCTTAGAATCCTCCATGCATAGCTTAGAATCCTCAATGCTTATAATCCTCAATGCTTAGCATCCTCCATGCATTGCTTAGAATCCTCAATAGTTAGAATCCTCAATGCTTCGCATCCTCAATGCTTAGCTTAGAATCCTCAATGCGTAGAATCCTCAATGCTTAGAATCCTCAATGCTTAGCATCCTCAATGCTTAGCATCCTCAATGCTTAGAATCCTCAATGCTTAGAATCCTCAATGCTTAGCATCCTCCATGCAAGCATAGAAACCTCAAAGCGTAGAATCCTCATAGCTTAGAAATTTTATTGCTCTGAAACTTCAATGCTTAGCATCCCTAATGCTTACAAACCTCAGTGCATAGAGGCCTTAATGTTTAGAAACCTCAAAGATTAGAAAAATCAATTCTTGGCTTAGAATCCTCAATGCTTAGAATCCTCAATACTTAGAATCCTCAATGCTTAGCTTAGAATCCTCAATGCTTAGAATCCTCAATGCTTAGAATCCTCAATGCTTAGAATCCTCAATGTTTAGCATCCTCAATGCTTAACATCCTCAATGCTTAGAATCCGCAATGCTTAGAATCCGCAATGCTTAGAATCCTGAATGCTTAGCATCCTCAATACTTAGAATCCTCAAAGCTTAGCTTAGAAACCTCAATGCTTAGAATCCTCATTGCTTAGAATCCTCAATGCTTAGAATCCTCAATGCTTAGCATCCTCAATGCTTAGAATCGTCAATGCTTAGCATCCTCAATGCTTAGCATCCTCAATGCTTAGCTTAGAAACCTCAATGCTTAGAATCCTCAATGCCTAGAATCCTCAATGCTTAGAATCCTCAATGCTTAGAATCCTCAATGCTTAGCTTAGCATCCTCAAATCTTAGAATCCTCAATGCTTAGCATCCTCAATGCTTAGCATCCTCAATGCTTAGCATCCTCAATGCTTAGAATTCTCAATGCTTAGAATCCTCAATGCTTAGAATCCTCCATGCATTGCTTAGAATCCTCAATAGTTAGAATCCTCAATGCTTCGCATCCTCAATGCTTTGCATAGAAACCTCAATACTTAGAATCCTCAATGCTTAGCATCCTCATTACATAGCTTAGAATCCTCAATGCTTAGAATCCTCAATGCTTAGCATCCTCAATGCTTAGCATCCTCAATGCTTAGCATCCTGAATGCTTAGCATCCTCAAAGCTTAGAATCCTCAATGCTTAGCATCCTCAATGCTTAGCATCCTCAATGCTTAGAATCCTCAATGCTTAGCATCCTCAATGCTTAGCATCCTCAATGCTTAGCATCCTCAATCCTTTGCTTAGAAACCTCAATGCTTAGAATCCACAATGCTTAGAATCCTCAAGGCCTAGCTTAGAATCCTCAATGCTTAGAATCCTCAATGCTTAGAATCCTCAATGCTTAGAATCCTCAATGCTTAGCATCCTCAATGCTTAGCATCCTCAATGCTTAGCATCCTCAATACTTAGCATCCTCACTGCTTAGAGTCCTCCATGCTTAGCTTAGAAACCTCAATGCTTAGAATCCTCAATGCTTAGAATCCTCAATGCTTAGAATCCTCAATGCTTAGAATCCTCAATGCTTAGAATCTTCAATGCTTAGAATCCTCAATGCTTAGAATCCTCAATGCTTAGCATCCTCAATGCTTAGCTTAGAAAACTCAATGCTTAGAATCCTCAATGCTTAACATTCTCAATGTTTAGAATTCTCAATGCTTACAAACCTCAATGCTGAGAAATTTTATTGTTTGAAACCTCATTGCTTACAATCCCAAATGCTTACAAACCTCAATACATAGAGGCCTTAATGCTTAGAAACCTCAAAGATTAGAAAACTCAATGCTTGGCTTAGAATCCTCAATGCTTAGAATCCTCAATGCTTAGAATCCTCCATGCATAGCTTAGAATCCTCAATGCTTAGAATCCTCAATGCTTAGCATCCTCCATGCATTGCTTAGAATCCTCAATAGTTAGAATCCTCAATGCTTCGCATCCTCAATGCTTAGCTTAGAATCCTCAATGCGTAGAATCCTCAATGCTTAGAATCCTCAATGCTTAGCATCCTCCATGCAAGCATAGAAACCTCAAAGCGTAGAATCCTCATAGCTTAGAAATTTTATTGCTCTGAAACTTCAATGCTTAGCATCCCTAATGCTTACAAACCTCAGTGCATAGAGGCCTTAATGTTTAGAAACCTCAAAGATTAGAAAAATCAATTCTTGGCTTAGAATCCTCAATGCTTAGAAACCTCAATGCTTAGAATCCTCAATGCTTAGAATCCTCAATGCTTAGAATCCTCAATGCTTAGCATCCTCAATGCTTAGAATCCTCAATGCATAGCTTAGAATCCTCAATGGTTAGAATCCTCAATGCTTCGCATCCTCAATGCTTAGCTTAGAAACCTCAATGCTTAGAATCCTCAATGCTTAGCATCCTCAGTGCTTAGCTTAGAATCCTCAATTTTTAGAATCCTCAATGCACAGAGTCCTTTATGCTTAGGAACCTCAATACTTAACATCCTCAGTGCTTAGCTTAGAATCCTCACTGCTTAGAAACCTCAATGATTAGAATCCTCAGTGCTTTGCATCCTCAATGCATAGAATCCCCAATGCCTAGAAACCTCAATGCTTAGCATCATCAATCCTTAGTATGCACTAGGCTTAGCTTAGAATCCTCATTGCTTAGAATACTCAACGCTGAGAAATTTTATTGCATTGAAATGTCATTACTTAGAGTCCCTAATGCTTACAAACCTCAATGCATAAAGGCCTTAATGCTTAGAAACCTCAAAGATTAGAAAACTCAATGCTTGGCTTAGAATCCTCAATTCTTAGAAACCTCAATGCATAGAGACCTTAAGGCTTAGAAACCTCAATGCTTAGAGTCCTTAATGCATAGAATCCTCAATACATAGAATCCTCAATGCTTAGAATCCTCAATAGTTAGAATCCTCACTGCTTAGAATCCTCAATCCTTAGTATGCCCTATGCTTAGCTTAGAATCCTCAATGCATAGAATCCTCAATGCTTAGAAACCTCAATGCTTAGAATCCTCAATGCAAAGAGTCCTTAATGCTTAGAAACCTCAATACTTAGCATCCTCAGTGCATAGCTTAGAATCCTCAATGCTTAGAATCCTCAATGCTTAGCTTAGAATCCTCAAAGCTCAGGATTCTCAATGCTTAGAAACCTCAATGCACAGAGTCCTTAATGCTTAGAAACTTCAATACTTAGCATCCTCAGTGCTTAGCTTAGAATCCTCACTGTTTAGAAAACTCAGTGCTTAGCATCCTCAATGCGTAAATTCCCCAATCCTTAGAAACCTCAATGCTTAGCATCCTCAATCCGTAGTATGCTCTATACTTAGCTTAGAATCCTCAATGCTTACAATCCTCAATGCTTACAAACCTCAATGATGAGAAATTTTATATTTTGAAACCTCATTGCTTAGCATCCCAAATGCTTACAAACCTCAATGCATAGAGGCCTTAATGCTTAGAAAACTCAAAGATTAGAAAACTCAATGCTTGGCTTAGAATCCTCAATGCTTAGAATCCTCAATGCATAGCTTAGAATCCTCAATGGTTAGAATCCTCAATGCATAGATTAGAATCCTCAATGCTTAGAATCCTCAATGCTTAGCATCCTCCATGCTTAGAATCCTCCAGGCTTAGAATCCTCAATGCTTACAATCCTCAATGCTTACCTTAGAAACCTCAATGCTTAGAATTCTCAATGCATAAAACCCTCAATGCTTAGCATCCTCAATGCATAAAACCCTCAATGCTTAGCATCCTCAATGCCATGCTTAGAATCCTCAATGCTTAGAATCCTCAATGCTTAGAATCCTCAATGCTTAGAATCCTCAATGCTTAGAAACCTCAATGCACAGAGTCCTTAATGCTTAGAAACCTCAATACTTAGCATCCTCAGTGCTTAGCTTAGAAACCTCACTGCTTAGAAACCTGAATGATTAGAATCCTCAATGCTTAGAATCCTCAATGCTTAGAATCCTCAATTCTTAGAATCCTCAAAGCTAACAATCCTCAATGCTTAGAATCCTCAATGCTTAGCTTAGAATCCTCAATGCTTAGAATCCTCAATGCTTAGAATCCTCAATGCTTAGAATCCTCAATGCTTACAATCCTCAATGCCTAGCTTAGAATCCTCAATGCTTAGAATCCTCAATACTTAGAATCCTCAATGCTTAGCTTAGAATCCTCAATGCTTAGAATCCTCAATGCTTAGAATCCTCAATGCTTAGAATCCTCAATGTTTAGCATCCTCAATGCTTAACATCCTCAATGCTTAGAATCCGCAATGCTTAGAATCCGCAATGCTTAGAATCCTGAATGCTTAGCATCCTCAATACTTAGAATCCTCAAAGCTTAGCTTAGAAACCTCAATGCTTAGAATCCTCATTGCTTAGAATCCTCAATGCTTAGAATCCTCAATGCTTAGCATCCTCAATGCTTAGAATCGTCAATGCTTAGCATCCTCAATGCTTAGCATCCTCAATGCTTAGCTTAGAAACCTCAATGCTTAGAATCCTCAATGCCTAGAATCCTCAATGCTTAGAATCCTCAATGCTTAGAATCCTCAATGCTTAGCTTAGCATCCTCAATGCTTAGCTTAGAAACCTCAATGCTTAGAATCATCAATGCTTAGAATCCTCAATGCTTAGAATCCTCAATGCTTAGAATCCTCAATTCTTAGAATCCTCAATGCTAACAATCCTCAATGCTTAGAATCCTCAATGCTTAGCTTAGAATCCTCAATGCTTAGAATCCTCAATGCCTAGAATCCTCAATGCTTAGAATCCTCAATGCTTAGAATCCTCAATGCTTAGAATCCTCAATGCCTAGCTTAGAATCCTCAATGCTTAGAATCCTCAATGCTTAGAATCCTCAATGCTTAGCTTAGAATCCTCAATGCTTAGAATCCTCAATGCTTAGAATCCTCAATGCTTAGAATCCTCAATGCTTAGAAACCTCAATGCTTAGCATCCTCAATGCTTAGAATCCTCAAAGCTTAGCTTAGAAACCTCAATGCTTAGAATCCTCATTGCTTAGAATCCTCAATGCTTAGAATCCTCAATGCTTAGCATCCTCAATGCTTAGAATCGTCAATGCTTAGCATCCTCAATGCTTAGCATCCTCAATGCTTAGCTTAGAAACCTCAATGCTTAGAATCCTCAATGCTTAGAATCCTCAAGGCTTAGCATCCTCAATGCTTAGAATCCTCAATTCCTAGCTTAGAATCCTCAATGCTTAGAATCCTCAATGCTTAGAATCCTCAATGCTTAGAATCCTCAATTCTTAGAATCCTCAATGCTAACAATCCTCAATGCTTAGAATCCTCAATACTTAGAATCCTCAATGCTTAGAATCCTCAATGCTTAGAATCCTCAATGCTTAGCTTAGAATCCTCAATGCTTAGAATCCTCAATGCTTAGAATCCTCAATGCTTAGAATCCTCAATGCTTAGAAACCTCAATGCTTAGCATCCTCAATACTTAGAATCCTCAAAGCTTAGCTTAGAAACCTCAATGCTAAGAATCCTCATTGCTTAGAATCCTCAATGCTTAGAATCCTCAATGCTTAGCATCCTCAATGCTTAGAATCGTCAATGCTTAGCATCCTCAATGCTTAGCATCCTCAATGCTTAGCTTAGAAACCTCAATGCTTAGAATCCTCAATGCCTAGAATCCTCAATGCTTAGAATCCTCAATGCTTAGAATCCTCAATGCTTAGCTTAGAATCCTCAATGCTTAGAATCCTCAATGCTTAGAATCCTCAATGCTTAGAATCCTCAATGCTTAGAAACCTCAATGCTTATAAACCTCAATGCTTAAAATCCTCAATACTTAGAAACCTCAATGCTTAGAATCCTCAAAGCTTAGAATCCTCAATGCATAGAATCCTCAATGCTAGCATCCTCAATGCTTAGCATCCTCATTACATAGCTTAGAATCCTCAATGCTTAGCATCGTCAATGCTTAGCATCGTCAATGCTTAGCATCGTCAATGCTTAGCATCGTCAATGCTTAAAATCCTCAATGCTTAAAATCCTCAATGCTTAGAATCCTCAATGCTTAGCTTAGAAACCTCAATGCTTAGAATCCTCAATGCTTAGAATCCTCAATGCTTAGAAACCTCAATGCACAGAGTCCTTAATGCTTAGAAACCTCAATACTTCGCATCCTCAGTGCTTAGCTTTGAATCCTCACTGCTTAGAAACCTCAATGCTTAGCATCCTCAATCCTTAGTATGCTCTATGCTTAGCTTAGAATCCTCAATGCTTACAATCTTCAATGCTTACAAACCTCAATGATGAGAAATTTTATTGTTTGAAACCTTATTGCTTAGCATCCCAAATGCTTACAAACCTCAATGATGAGGAATTTTATTGTTTGAAACCTTATTGCTTAGCATCCCAAATGCTTACAAACCTCAATGCATAGAGGCCTTAATGCTTAGAAACCTCAAAGATTAGAAAACTCAATGCTTGGCTTAGAATCCTCTATGCTTAGAATCCTCAATGCTTAGAATCCTCCATGCATAGCTTAGAATCCTCAATGCTTAGAATCCTCAATGCTTAGCATCCTCAATGCTTAGCATCCTCAATGCATAGCATCCTCAATGCTTAGCATCCTCAATGCTTAGAAACCTGAATGCTTTGCTTAGAAACCTCAATGCTTAGAATCCTCAATGCCTAGCTTAGAATCCTCAATACTTAGAATCCTCAATGCTTAGAATCCTCAATGCTTAGCATCCTCAATGCTTAGCATCCTCAATGCTTAGCATCCTCAATCCTTAGCTTCCTCAATGCTTAGCATCCTCAATACTTAGAATCCTCCATGCTCAGCTTAGAAACCTCAATGCTTAGAATCCTCAAGGCTTAGAATCCTCAATGCTTAGAATCCTCAATGCTTACAAACCTCAATGCTGAGAAATTTTATTGTTTGAAACCTCATTGCTTAGCATCCCAAATGCTTACAAAACTCAATGCATAGAGGCCTTAATGCTTAGGAACCTCACAGATTAGAAAACTCAATGCTTGGCTTAGAATCCTCAATGCTTAGAAACCTGAATGCTTAGAATCCTCCACGCATAGCTTAGAATCCTCAATGCTTAGAATCCTCAATGCTTAGCATCCTCAATGCTTAGCATCCTCATTGCTTAGCTTAGAATCCTCGGTGCTTAGAAACCTCAATGCTTAGCATCCTCAATGCTTAGCATCCTCAATGCTTAGATTCCTCAATGCTTAGCATCCTCAATGCTTAGCATCCTCATTGCTTAGCATCCTCATTGCTTTGCACCCTCATTGCTTAGCTTAGAATCCTCAATGCTTAGAATCCTCAATACTTAGCATCCTCAATGCTTAGCATCCTCAATGCTTAGCGTCCTCAATGCTTAGCGTCCTCAATGCTTAGCGTCCTCAATGCTTAGCGTCCTCAATGCTTTGAATCCTCAATGCTTAGCATCCTCAAAGCTTAGCATCCTCAATGCTTAGCATCCTCAATGCTTTGCTTAGTAACCTCAATGCTTAGAATCCTCAATGCTTAGAATCCTCAATGCTTAGAATCCTCAATGCCTAGCTTAGAATCCTCAATGCTTAGAATCCTCAATGCTTAGAATCCTCAATGCTTAGCATCCTCAATGCTTAGCATACTCATTCCTTAGCATCCTCATTACTTAGCTTAGAATCCTCAAAGCTCAGAATCCTCACTGCTTAGGAACCTCAATACTTAGCATCCTCCATGCATTGCTTAGAAACCTCAATGCGTAGAATCCCCATTGCTTAGAAATTTTATTGCTCTGAAACCTCAATGCTTAGCATCCCTAAAGCTTACAAACCTCAGTGCATAGAGGCCTTAATGTTTAGAAACCTCAAAGATTAGGAAACTCAATGCTTGGCTTAGAATCCTCAATGCTTAGAATCCTCAATGCTTAGAATCCTCAATGCTTAGAATCCTTAATGCTTAGAAACCTCAATGCACAGAGTCCTTAATGCTTAGAAACCTCAATACTTAGCATCATCATTGCTTAGCTTAGAATCCTCACTGCTTAGAAACCTGAATGCTTAGAATCCTCAACGCTTAGAATCCTCAATGCTTAGCTTAGAAACCTCAATGATTAGAATTTTCAATGCTTAACATCCTCAATGCTTAGAATCCTCAATGCACAGCTTAGAATCCTCAATTCTTAGAATCCTCAATGCTTAGAATCCTCAATGCTTAGAATCCTCAATGCTTAGCATCCTCAATGCTTAGAATCCTCAATGCTTAGCATCCTCAATGCTTAGCTTAGAATCCTCAAAGCTGAGGATCCTCAATGCTTAGAAACGTCAATGCACAGAGTCCTTAATGCTTAGAAACCTCAATACTTAGCATCCTCAATGGTTAGCATCCTCATTACATTGCTTAGAATCCTCAATGCTTAGAATCCTCAATGCTTACAATCCTCAATGCTTAGCATCCTCATTGCTTAGAATCCTCATTGCTTAGCTTAGAATCCTCAAAGCTCAGAATCCTCGGTGCATAGAAACCTCAATGCTTAGCATCCTCAATGCTTAGAATCCTCAATGCTTAGAAACCTCAACGCTTAGAATCCTCAATGCTTAGAATCCTCAACGCTTAGAATCCTCAATGCTTAGAATCCTCAATGCTTAGAATCCTCAATGCTTAGAATCCTCAATGCACAGAGTCCTTAATGCTTAGAAACCTCAATACTTAGTATCCTCATTGCTTAGCTTAGAATCCTCACTGCTTAGAAACTTGAATGCTTAGAAACCTCAATGCTTAGAATCCTCAATGCTTAACATCCTCAATGTTTAGAATCCTAAATGCATAGCTTAGAATCCTCAATGCTTAGATTCCTCAATGCTTAGAATCCTCAATGCTTAGCATCCTCAATGCTTAGCATCCTCAATGCTTAGCATCATCAATGCTTAGAATCCTCAGTGCTTAGCTTAGAATCCTCACTGCTTAGAAACCTCAATGCTTAGAATCCTCAATGCTTAGCATCCTCAACGCGTAGAATCCCCAATGCTTAGAAACCTCAATGCTTAGCATACTCAATCCTTAGTATGCTCTATGCTTAGCTAAGAATCCTCAGTGCTTAGAATCCTCAATGCTTACAAACCTCAATGCATAGAGTCCTTAATGCTTATTAACCTCAAAGACTAGAAAATTCAATGCTTGGCTTAGAATCCTCAATGCTTAGAATCCTCAATGCTTAGAATCCTCAATGCCTAGATTAGAATCCCCAATAGTTAGAATCCTCAATGCTTCGCATCTTCATTACATAGCTTAGAATCCTCAATGCTTAGAATCCTCAATGCTTAGCATCCTCAATGCTTAGCATCCTCATTGCTTAGATTAGAATCCTCGGTGCTTAGAAACCTCAAAGCTTAGCATCCTCAAAGCTTATAACCCTCAATGCTTAGCATCCTCAATGCTTACAAACCTCAGTGCCTAGAGGCCTTAATGTTTAGAAACCTCAAAGATTAGAAAACTCAATGCTTGGCTTAGAATCCTCAATGCTTTGAATCCTCAATGCCTAGCTAAGAATCCTCAATGCTTAGAATCCTCAATGCTTAGAAACCTCAATGCACAGAGTCCTTAATGCTTAGCAACCTCAATGCTTAGCATCCTCAGTGCTTAGCTTAGAATCCTCACTGCTTAGAAACCTGAATGCTTAGAATCCTCAATGCTTAGAATCCTCAATGCTTAGCTTAGAAACCTCAATGCTTAGAATCCTCAATGCTTAGAATCCTCAATGCTTAGAATCCTCAATGCTTAGCATCCTCAATGCTTAGCATCCTCAATGCTTGGCATCCTCAATGCTTTGTATCCTCAATGCTTAGAATCCTCAATGCTTAGAATCCTCAATGCTTAGAATCCTCAATGCTTAGAATCCTCAATGCTTAGCATCCTCAATGCTTAGCTTAGAAACCTCAATGCACAGAGTCCTTAATGCTTAGAAACCTCAATGCACAGAGTCCTTAATGCTTTGAAACCTCAATACTTAGCATCCTCAGTGCTTAGCTTAGAATCCTCACTGCTTAGAAACCTGAATGCTTAGAATCCACAATGATTAGAATCCTCAATGCTTAGAATCCTCAATGCTTAGCATCCTCAATGCTTAGCATCCTCATTGCTTAGCTTAGAATCCTCGGTGCTTAGAAACCTCAATGCTTAGCATCCTCAATGCTTAGATTCCTCAATGCTTAGCATCCTCAATGCTTAGCATCCTCATTGCTTAGCATCCTCATTGCTTTGCACCCTCATTGCTTAGCTTAGAATCCTCAATGCTTAGAATCCTCAATACTTAGCATCCTCAATGCTTAGCATCCTCAATGCTTAGCGTCCTCAATGCTTAGCGTCCTCAATGCTTAGCGTCCTCAATGCTTAGCGTCCTCAATGCTTTGAATCCTCAATGCTTAGCATCCTCAAAGCTTAGCATCCTCAATGCTTAGCATCCTCAATGCTTTGCTTAGTAACCTCAATGCTTAGAATCCTCAATGCTTAGAATCCTCAATGCTTAGAATCCTCAATGCCTAGCTTAGAATCCTCAATGCTTAGAATCCTCAATGCTTAGAATCCTCAATGCTTAGCATCCTCAATGCTTAGCATACTCATTCCTTAGCATCCTCATTACTTAGCTTAGAATCCTCAAAGCTCAGAATCCTCACTGCTTAGGAACCTCAATACTTAGCATCCTCCATGCATTGCTTAGAAACCTCAATGCGTAGAATCCCCATTGCTTAGAAATTTTATTGCTCTGAAACCTCAATGCTTAGCATCCCTAAAGCTTACAAACCTCAGTGCATAGAGGCCTTAATGTTTAGAAACCTCAAAGATTAGGAAACTCAATGCTTGGCTTAGAATCCTCAATGCTTAGAATCCTCAATGCTTAGAATCCTCAATGCTTAGAATCCTTAATGCTTAGAAACCTCAATGCACAGAGTCCTTAATGCTTAGAAACCTCAATACTTAGCATCATCATTGCTTAGCTTAGAATCCTCACTGCTTAGAAACCTGAATGCTTAGAATCCTCAACGCTTAGAATCCTCAATGCTTAGCTTAGAAACCTCAATGATTAGAATTTTCAATGCTTAACATCCTCAATGCTTAGAATCCTCAATGCACAGCTTAGAATCCTCAATTCTTAGAATCCTCAATGCTTAGAATCCTCAATGCTTAGAATCCTCAATGCTTAGCATCCTCAATGCTTAGAATCCTCAATGCTTAGCATCCTCAATGCTTAGCTTAGAATCCTCAAAGCTGAGGATCCTCAATGCTTAGAAACGTCAATGCACAGAGTCCTTAATGCTTAGAAACCTCAATACTTAGCATCCTCAATGGTTAGCATCCTCATTACATTGCTTAGAATCCTCAATGCTTAGAATCCTCAATGCTTACAATCCTCAATGCTTAGCATCCTCATTGCTTAGAATCCTCATTGCTTAGCTTAGAATCCTCAAAGCTCAGAATCCTCGGTGCATAGAAACCTCAATGCTTAGCATCCTCAATGCTTAGAATCCTCAATGCTTAGAAACCTCAACGCTTAGAATCCTCAATGCTTAGAATCCTCAACGCTTAGAATCCTCAATGCTTAGAATCCTCAATGCTTAGAATCCTCAATGCTTAGAATCCTCAATGCACAGAGTCCTTAATGCTTAGAAACCTCAATACTTAGTATCCTCATTGCTTAGCTTAGAATCCTCACTGCTTAGAAACTTGAATGCTTAGAAACCTCAATGCTTAGAATCCTCAATGCTTAACATCCTCAATGTTTAGAATCCTAAATGCATAGCTTAGAATCCTCAATGCTTAGATTCCTCAATGCTTAGAATCCTCAATGCTTAGCATCCTCAATGCTTAGCATCCTCAATGCTTAGCATCATCAATGCTTAGAATCCTCAGTGCTTAGCTTAGAATCCTCACTGCTTAGAAACCTCAATGCTTAGAATCCTCAATGCTTAGCATCCTCAACGCGTAGAATCCCCAATGCTTAGAAACCTCAATGCTTAGCATACTCAATCCTTAGTATGCTCTATGCTTAGCTAAGAATCCTCAGTGCTTAGAATCCTCAATGCTTACAAACCTCAATGCATAGAGTCCTTAATGCTTATTAACCTCAAAGACTAGAAAATTCAATGCTTGGCTTAGAATCCTCAATGCTTAGAATCCTCAATGCTTAGAATCCTCAATGCCTAGATTAGAATCCCCAATAGTTAGAATCCTCAATGCTTCGCATCTTCATTACATAGCTTAGAATCCTCAATGCTTAGAATCCTCAATGCTTAGCATCCTCAATGCTTAGCATCCTCATTGCTTAGATTAGAATCCTCGGTGCTTAGAAACCTCAAAGCTTAGCATCCTCAAAGCTTATAACCCTCAATGCTTAGCATCCTCAATGCTTACAAACCTCAGTGCCTAGAGGCCTTAATGTTTAGAAACCTCAAAGATTAGAAAACTCAATGCTTGGCTTAGAATCCTCAATGCTTTGAATCCTCAATGCCTAGCTAAGAATCCTCAATGCTTAGAATCCTCAATGCTTAGAAACCTCAATGCACAGAGTCCTTAATGCTTAGCAACCTCAATGCTTAGCATCCTCAGTGCTTAGCTTAGAATCCTCACTGCTTAGAAACCTGAATGCTTAGAATCCTCAATGCTTAGAATCCTCAATGCTTAGCTTAGAAACCTCAATGCTTAGAATCCTCAATGCTTAGAATCCTCAATGCTTAGAATCCTCAATGCTTAGCATCCTCAATGCTTAGCATCCTCAATGCTTGGCATCCTCAATGCTTTGTATCCTCAATGCTTAGAATCCTCAATGCTTAGAATCCTCAATGCTTAGAATCCTCAATGCTTAGAATCCTCAATGCTTAGCATCCTCAATGCTTAGCTTAGAAACCTCAATGCACAGAGTCCTTAATGCTTAGAAACCTCAATGCACAGAGTCCTTAATGCTTTGAAACCTCAATACTTAGCATCCTCAGTGCTTAGCTTAGAATCCTCACTGCTTAGAAACCTGAATGCTTAGAATCCACAATGATTAGAATCCTCAATGCTTAGAATCCTCAATGCTTATCATCCTCAATGCTTAGAAACCTCAATGCACAGAGTCCTTAATGCTTAGAAACCTCAATACTTAGCATCCTCTGTGCTTAGCTTAGAATCCTTTGCTTAGAGACCTCAAGGCTTAGAATCCTCAGTGCATAGCATCCTCAACGCGTAGAATGCCCAATGCTTAGAAACCTCAATGTTTAGCATCCTCAATCCTTAGTATGCTCTATGCTTAGCTTAGAATCCTCAATGCTTAGAATCCTCAATGCTTACAAACCTCAATGCTGAGAAATTTTATTATTTGAAACCTCATTGCTTAGCATCCCAAATGCTTACAAACCTAAATGCATAGATGTCTTAATGCTTAGAAACCTCAAAGATTAGAAAAATCAATGCTTGGCTTAGAATCCTCAATGCTTAGAATCCCCAATGCTTAGAATCCTCAATGCTTAGCATCCTCCATGCATTGCTTAGAATCCTCAATAGTTAGAATCCTCAATGCTTAGCATCCTCAATGCTTAGAATCCTCAATGCTTAGAATCCTCAATGCTTAGAATCCTCAATGCTTAGCATCCTCAATGCTTAGAAACCTCAATGCTTAGAATCCACAATGCTTAGAATCCTCAATGCTTAGAATCCTCAATGCTTAGAAACCTCAATGCACAGAGTCCTTAATGCTTAGAAACCTCAATACTTAGCATCCTCAGTCCTTAGCGTAGAATCCTCACTGCTTAGAAACCTGAATGCTTAGAATCCTCAATGCTTAGATTCCTCGATGCTTAGAATCCTCAATGCTTAGCTTAGAAACCTCAATGCTTAGAATCCTCAATGCTTAACATTCTCAATGCTTAGAATCCTCAATGCTTAGAATCCTCAATGCTTAGAATCCTCAATGCTTAGAAACCTCAATGCACAGAGTCCTTAATGCTTAGAAACCTCAATACTTAGCATCCTCAGTGCTTAGCTTAGAATCCTCACTGCTTAGAAACCTGAGTGCTTAGAATCCTCAATGCTTAGAATCCTCAATGCTTAGAATCTTCAATGCGCAGAGTCCTTAATGCTTAGAAAACTCAATACTTAGCATTCTCAGTGCTTAGCATACAATCCTCACTGCTTAGAAACCTCAATGCTTATAATCCTCAGTGCTTAGCATCCTCAACGCGTAGAATCCCCAATGCTTAGAAACCTCAGTGCTTAGCATCCTCAATGCTTAGTATGCTCTATGCTTAGCTTATCATCCTCATTGCTTAGAATCCTCAATGCTTAGAATCCTCAATGCTTAGCATCCTCAATGCTTAGCATCCTCAATGCGTAGAATCCCCAATACTTAGAAACCTCAATCCTTAGTATGCTCTATGCTTAGCTTAGAATCCTCAATGCTTAGAATCCTCAATGCTTAGCATCCTCAATGCTTAGCATCCTCAATGCTTAGCATCCACAATGCCTAGCTTAGAATCCTCAATGCTTAGAATCCTCAATGCTTAGAATCCTCAATGCTTAGAATCCTCAATGCTTAGGAACCTCAATGCACAGAGTCCTTAATGCTTAGAAACCTCAATACTTAGCATCCTCAGTGCTTAGCTTAGAATCCTCACTGCTTAGAAACTTCAATGCTTAGAATCCTCACTACTTAGAAACCTCAATGCTTATAATCCTCAGTACTTAGCATCCTCAATTCGTAGAATCCCCAATGCTTAGAAACCTCAATGCTTAGCATCCTCAATCCTTAGTATGCTCTATGCTTAGCTTAGAATCCTCAATGCTTAGAATCCTCAATGCTTAGCTTCCTCAATGCTTAGCATCCCCATTACATAGCTTAGAATTCTCAATGCTTAGCATCCTCATTGCTTAGCATCCTCATTGCTTAGCTTCGAATTCTCAAAGCTCAGAATCCTCACTGCTTAGGAACCTCAATGCTTAGCATCCTCAGTGCATTGCTTAGAAACCTCAATGCGTACAATCGTCATTGCTTAGAAATTTTATTGCTCTGTAACCTCAATGCTTAGCATCCCTAATGCTTACAAACCTCAGTGCATAGAGGCCTTAATGTTTAGAAACTTCAAAGATAAGAAAACTCAATGCTTGGCTTAGAATCCTCAATGCTTAGAATCCTCAATGCTTAGAATCCTCAATGCTTAGCATCCTCAATGCTTAGAATCCTCAATGCTTTGAATCCTCAATGCTTAGAATCCTCAATGCTCAGAATCCTCATTGCTTAGAAACCTCAATGCACAGAGTCCTTAATGCTTAGAAACCTCAATGCTTAGCATCCTCAGTGCTTAGCTTAGAATCCTCACTGCTTAGAAACCTCAATGCTTAGAATCCTCAGTGCTTAGCATCCTCAACGCGTAGAATCCCCAATACTTAGAAACCTCAATGCTTAGCATCCTCAATCCTTAGTATGCTCTATGCTTAGCTTAGAATCCTCAATGCTTAGAATCCTCAATGCTTACAAACCTCAATGCTGAGAAATTTTATTGTTTGCAACCTCATTGCTTAGCATCCCAAATGCTTACAAACCTCAATGCCTTAATGCTTAGAAACCTCAAAGATTAGAAAACTCAGTGCTTGGCTTAAAATCCTCAATGCTTAGAATCCTCAATGCTTAGAATCCTCCATGCATAGCTTAGAATCCTCAATGCTTAGAATCCTCAATGCTTAGAATCCTCAATGCTTAGAATCCTCAATGCTTAGCATCCTCCATGCATTGCTTAGAATCCTCAATAGTTAGAATCCTCAATGCTTCGCATCCTCAATGCTTAGAATCCTCAGTGCTTAGCATCCTCAACGCGTAGAATCCTCAATGCTTAGAATCCTCAATGCTTACAAACCTCAATGCTGAGAAATTTTATTGTTTGAAACCTCATTGCTTAGCTTCCCAAATGCTTACAAACCTCAATGCATAGAGGCCTTAATGCTTAGAAACCTCAAAGATTAGAAAACTCAGTACTTGGCTTAAAATCCTCAATGCCTATAATCCTCAATGCTTAGAATCCTCCATGCATAGCTTAGAATCCTCAATGCTTAGAATCCTCAATGCTTAGAATCCTCAATGCTTAGCAATCTCCATGCATTGCTTAGAATCCTCAATAGTTAGAATCCTCAATGTTTCGCATCCTCAATGCTTAGCTTAGAAACCTCAATGCTTAGAATCCTCTATGCTTAGAATCCTCAATGCTTAGCATCCTCATTGCTTAGCATCCTCTTTGATTAGCTTAGAATCCTCAAAGCTTAGAATCCTCACTGCTTAGGAACCTCAATGCTTAGCATCCTCCATGCATTGCTTAGAAACCTCAATGCGCAGAATCCTCATTGCTTAGAAATTTTATTGCTCTGAAACCTCAATGCTTAGCATCCCTATTGCTTACAAACCTCATTGCATAGAGGCCTTAATGTTTAGAAACAACAAAGATTAGAAAACTCAATGCTTGGCTTAGAATCCTCAATGCTTAGAATCCTCAATGCTTAGCATCCTCAATGCTTAGCATCCTCAATGCTTAGAATCCTCAATGCTTAGAATCCTCAAAGATTAGCATCCTCAATGCTTAGCATCCTCAATGCTTAGCATCCTCAATGCTAAGAATCCTCAATGCTTAGCTTAGAAACCTCAATGCTTAGAATCCTCAATGCTTAGAATCCTCAATGCCTAGCTTAGAATCCTCAATGCTTAGAATCCTCAATGCTTAGAAACCTCAATGCACAGAGTCCTTAATGCTTAGAAACCTCAATACTTAGCATCCTCAGTGCTTAGCATAAATCCTCACTGCTTAGAAACCTCAATGCTTAGAATCCTCAGTGCTTAGCATCCTCAACGCGTAGAATCCCCAATGCTTAGAAACCTCAATGCTTAGCATCCTCAATCCTTAGTATGCTCTATGCTTAGCTTAGAATCCTCAATGCTTAGAATCCTCAATGCTTACAAACCTCAATGCTGAGAAATTTTATTGTTTGAAACCTCATTGCTTAGCATCCCAAATGCTTACAAACCTCCATGCATAGAGGCCTTAATGCTTAGAAACCTCAAAGATTATAAAACTCAATGCTTGGCTTAGAATCCTCAATGCTTAGAATCCTCAATGCTTAGAATCTTCAATGCTTAGCATCCTCCATGCATTGCTTAGAATCCTCAATAGTTAGAATCCTCAATGCTTCGCATCATCAATGCTTAGCTTAGAAACCTCAATGCTTAGAATCCTCAATGCTTAGAATCCTCAATGCTTACCTTAGAAACCTCAATGCTTAGAATCCTCACTGCTTAGAATCCTCAATGCTTAGAATCCTCAATGCTTAGAATCCTCAATGCTTAGCTTAGAATCCTCAATGCTTAGAATCCTCAATGCTTAGAATCCTCAATGCTTAGAATCCTCAATGTTTAGAATCCTCAATGCCTAGATTAGAATCCTCAATGCTTAGAATCCTCAATGCTTAACATCCTCAATGCATAGAATGCTCAATGCCTAGCTTAGAATCCTCAATGCTTAGAATCCTCAATGCTTAGAATCCTCAATGCCTAGATTAGAATCCTCAATGTTTAGAATCCTCAATGCTTAGAATCCTCAATGCTTAGCTTAGAAACCTCAATGCTTAGAATCTTCAATGCTTAGAATCCTCAATGCTTAGAATCCTCAATGCCTAGATTAGAATCCTCAATGTTTAGAATCCTCAGTGCTTAGAATCCTCAATGCTTAGAATCCTCAATGCTTAGAATCCTCAATGCTTAGCATTCTCAATGCTTAGCTTAGAAAACTCAATGCTTAGAATCCTCAATGCTTAGAAACCTCAATGCACAGAATCCTTAATGCTTAGAAACCTCGATACTTAGCATCCTAAGTGCTTAGCTTAGAATCCTCACTGCTTAGAAACCTGAATTCTTAGAATCCTCAATGCTTAGAATCCTCAATGCTTAGCTTAGAAACCTCAAAGGTTAGAATTCTCAATGCTTAACATCCTCAATGTTTAGAATCCTCAATGCATAGCTTAGAATCCTCAATGCTTAGAATCCTCAATGCTTAGAATCCTCAATGCTTAGAATACTCAATGCACAGAGTCCTTAATGCTTAGAAACCTCAATACTTAGCATCCTCAGTGCTTAGCTTAGAATCCTCACTGCTTAGAAACCTGAATGCTTAGAATCCTCAATGATTAGAATCCTGAATGCTAAGCTTAGAAACCTCAATGCTTAGAATCCTCAATGCTTAGAATCCTCAATGCTTAGAATCCTCAATGCTTAGAATCCTCAATGCTTAGCATCCTCAATGCTTAGCATCCTCAATGCTTAGCATTCTCAATGCTTAGAATCCTCAATGCTTAGCATCCTCAAATCTTAGAATCCTCAATGCTTAGCATCCTCAATGCTTAGAATCCTCAATGCTTAGAATCCTCAATGCTTAGCTTAGAAACTTCAATGCTTAGAATCCTCAATGCTTAGAATCCTCAATGCTTAGAATCCTCAGTGCTTAGCATCCTCAATGCTTGGCATCCTCAATGCTTTGTATCCTCAATGCTTAGAATCCTCAATGCTTAGAATCCTCAATGCTTAGCATCCTCAATGCTTAGCTTAGAAACCTCAATGCACAGAGTCCTTAATGCTTAGAAACCTCAATGCACAGAGTCCTTAATGCTTAGAAACCTCAATACTTAGCATCCTCAGTGCTTAGCTTAGAATCCTCACTGCTTAGAAACCTGAATGCTTAGAATCCTCAATGCTTAGAATCCTCAATGCTTAAAATCCTCAATGCTTAGCATCCTCAATGCATAGCTTAGAATCCTCAAAGCTCAGGATCCTCAATGCTTAGAAACCTCAATGCACAGAGTCCTTAATGCTTAGAAACCTCAATACTTAGCATCCTCAGTGCTTAGCTTAGAATCCTTTGCTTAGAAACCTCAATGCTTAGAATCCTCAGTGCATAGCATCCTCAACGCGTAGAATGCCCAATGCTTAGAAACCTCAATGTTTAGCATCCTCAATCCTTAGTATGCTCTATGCTTAGCTTAGAATCCTCAATGCTTAGGATCCTCAGTGCTTAGAATCCTCAATGCTTAGAAACCTCAAAGCTTAGAATCCTCAATGCTTAGAATCCTCAATGCTTAGAATCCTCAATGCTTAGAATCCTCAATGCTTAGCATCCTCAATGCTTAGAAACCTCAATGCTTAGAATCCACAATGCCTAGCTTAGAATCCTCAATGCTTAGAAACCTCAATGCTTAGAATCCTCAATGCTTAGAATCCTCAATGCCTAGCTTACAATCCTCAATGCTTAGAATCCTCAATGCCTAGATTAGAATCCTCAATGCTTAGAATCCTCAATGCTTAGAATCCTCAATGCTTAGCATCCTCAATGCTTAGCATCCTCAATGCTTAGCTTACAAAACTCAATGCTTAGCATACTCAATGCTTAACAGCCTCAATGCTTAGCATCCTCAATGCATATCTTAGAATCCTCAAACCTCAGGATCCTCAATGCTTAGAAACCTCAATGCACAGAATCCTTAATGCTTAGAAACCTCAATACTTAGCATCCTCAATGCTTAGCTTAGAATCCTAACTGCTTAGAAACCTCAATGCTTATAATCCTCAGTGCTTAGCATCCTCAATGCGTAGAATTGCCAATCCTTAGAAACCTCAATGCTTAGCATCCTCAATCCTTAGTATGCTCTATGCTTAGCTTAGAATCCTCAATGCTTAGAATCCTCAATGCTTACAAACCTCAATGCTGAGAAATTTTATTGTTTGAAACCTCATTGCTTAGCATCCCAAATGCTTGCAAACCTCAATGCATAGAGGCCTTAATGCTTAGAAACCTCAAAGATTAGAAAACTCAATGCTTGGCTTAGAATCCTCTATGCTTAGAATCCTCAATGCTTAGAATCTTCCATGCATAGCTTAGAATCCTCAATGCTTAGAATCCTCAATGCTTAGCATCCTCCATGCATTGCTTAGAATCCTCAATAGTTAGAATCCTCAATGCTTCGCATCCTCAATACTTAGCTTAGAAACCTCAATGCTTAGAATCCTCAATGCTTAGCATCCTCAATGCTTAGCATCCTCAATGCTTAGCATCCTCAATGCTTAGCATCCTCACTGCTTAGAAACCTGAATGCTTTGCTTAGAAACCTCAATGCTTAGAATCCTCAATGCCTAGCTTAGAATCCTCAATACTTAGAATCCTCAATGCTTAGAATCCTCAATGCTTAGCATCCTCAATGCTTAGCATCCTCAATGCGTAGCATCCTCAATGCTTAGCATCCTCAATGCTTAGCATCCTCAATACTTAGAATCCTCCATGCTCAGCTTAGAAACCTCAATGCTTAGAATCCTCAAGGCTTAGAATCCTCAATGCATAGAATCCTCAATGCCTAGATTAGAATCCTAAATGCTTAGAATCCTCAATGTTTAGAATCCTCAATGCTTAGCATCCTCAATGCTTAGCTTAGAAAACTCAATGCTTAGAATCCTCAATGCTTAACATCCTCAATTTTTAGAATCCTCAATGCATAGCTTAGAATCCTCAATGCTTAGAATCCTCAATGCTTAGCATCCTCAATCCTTAGTATGCTCTATGCTTAGCTTAGAATCCTCAATGCTTAGAATCCTCAATGCTTACAAACCTCAATGCTGAGAAATTTTATTGTTTGAAACCTCATTGCTTAGCATCCCAAATGCTTACAAACCTCAATGCATAGAGGCCTTAATGCTTAGAAACCTCAAAGATTAGAAAACTCAATGCTTGGCTTAGAATCCTCAATGCTTAGAATCCTCAATGCTTAGAATCCTCAATGCTTAGCATCCTCATTGCTTAGCATCCTCAATGCTTAGCATCCTCAATGCTTAGCATCCTCATTACATAGCTTAGAATCCTCAATGCTTAGAATCCTCATTGCTTCGCATCCTCAATGCTTAGCATCCTCATTGCTTAGCTTAGAATACTCAAAGATCAGAATCCTCACACGTTAGGAACCTCAATGCTTAGCATCCTCCATGCATTGCTTAGAAACCTCAATGCCCAGAATCCTCATTGCTTAGAAATTTTATTGCTCTGAAACCTCAATGCTTAGCATCCCTAATGCTTACAAACCTCAATGCATAGAGGCCTTAATGTTTAGAAACCTCAAAGATTAGAAAACTCAATGCTTGGCTTAGAATCCTCAATGCTTAGAATCCTCAATGCTTAGCATCCTCAATGCTTAGCATCCTCAATGCCTACCTTAGAATCCTCAATGCTTAGAATCCTCAATGCTTAGAATCCTCAATGCTTAGAATACTCAATGCACAGAATCCTTCATGCTTAGAAACCTCAATACTTAGCATCCTCAGTGCTTAGCTTAGAATCCTCACTGCTTAGAAACCTCAATGCTTAGAATCCTCAGTGCTTAGCATCCTCAATGCGTAGAATACCCAATGCTTAGAAACCTCAATGCTTAGCATCCTCAATCCTTAGTATGCTCTATGCTTAGCTTAGAATCCTCAATGCTTAGAATCCTCAATGCTTAGAATCCTCAATGCACAGAGTCCTTAATGCTTAGAAACCTCCATACTTAGCATCCTCAATCCTTAGTATGCTCTATGCTTAGCTTAGAATCCTCAATGCTTAGAATCCTCAATGCTTAGAATCCTCAATGCACAGAGTCCTTAATGCTTAGAAACCTCCATACTTAGCATCCTCAATCCTTAGTATGCTCTATGCTTAGCTTAGAGTCCTCAATGCTTAGAATCCTCAGTGCTTAGCATCCTCCATGCATTGCTTAGAAATCTCAATGCGTAGAATCCTCATACCTTAGAATCCTCTACGCTGAGAAATTTTATTGCTTGGAAACCTCAATGCTTAGCATCCCTAATGCTTACAAACCTCAATGCGTACAGTCCTTAATGCTTAGAAACCTCAATACTTAGCATTGTCACTGCATAGCTTAGAATCCTCAATGCTTAGAAACCGTAATGCTTAGCATCCTCAATCCTTAGTATGCTCAATGCTTAGCTTAGAATACTCAATGATTAGAAACCTCATTGCTTAGCATCCTCCATTCTTTGCTTTGAAACCTCATTCCATAGAATCCTCAATGCGTAGAATCCTCAACGCTGAGAAAACTTATTGCTTTGAAACCTCAATGCTTAGCATCCCTAATGCTTAGAAACCTCAGTGCATAGCTTAGAATCCTCAATGCTTAGAATCCTCAATGCACAGCATCCTCAATGCTTAGCTTATAAACCTCAATGCATAGAATTCTCAATGCGTAGAATCCGCATTCCTTAGAATCCTCAACGCTGAGAAACTTTCTTGCTTTGAAACCTCAATCCTTAGCATCCTTAATGCTAAGAAACCTCACTGCATAGCGTCCTTAATGCTTAGAATCCTCAATGCTTAGAAAGCTCAGTACTTAGACTTCTTAAGGCTTAGAAACCTCAAAGCTTACAATCCTCATTGCTTAGCATCCTCATTGCTCAGCACCCTCAATGCTTTGAAACCTCAATGCATTGAGTCGTTAATGCTTAGAATCCTCAATACTTGGAATCCACAATGCTATGCTCAGAATCCTCAATGCCTAAAATCCTCAATGCTTAGAATCCCCAAAGATTAGAGTCCTTAATGCTTAGAAACCTCAATGCTTAGAATCCTCAGTGCTTAGCATTCTCAAACCTTGCAATCCTCAATGCATAGAATCTTTATGTCTTAGAATCCGTAATGCTTAGCATCCTCAATGCTTAGCATCCTTAATGATTAGAAACCTCAATGCACAGAGTCCTTAATGCTTGAAACATTTATGCTTAGAAACCTCAATTCATAGAACCCACAATGCTTAACCTAGTATCCTCAGTGCTTAGAATCGTCAATGCTTAGAACCCTCAATGTTTACCTTAGAATCCTCAATGCTTAGCATCTTGAATGCTTAGTATCCTCAATGCATAGAATCCCCAATGCTTAGAATCCTCAATGAAAAGAGTCCTTAATGCTTAGAAAGCTCAATGCTTAGAAACGTCAATGCATAGAGTCCTCAATGCTTAGAACCCTCAATGCTTAGAACCCTCAATGCTTAGAATCCTCAATGCTTAGAAAACTCAATGCTTAGAAACTTCAATGCATAGAGTCCTCAGTGCTTAGCTTAGAATCCTCAATGTGTACCATCCTCAATGCTTACAAACCTCAAAGCTTAGAAACGTCAATGCTTAGAAACCTCATTGCTTAGAATCCTCAACGATGAGAAACCTTATTGCATAGAAACCACAAAGCTTAGAAACCACAATGCATAGAGTCCTTAATGCTTAGCAACCTCAATGCATAGAAAACTTAAAGCATAGAAACGTCAATGTTTAGAATCCTCAATGCTTAGAAACCTCACTGCTTAGAAAGCTCAATGCATAGAGTCGTTATTGCATAGAAACCTCAATGCTTAGAATCCTCAATGCTCAGCTTAGAAACCTCAATGCTTAGAAACCTCATGGCATAGCATGCTCAATGCATAGCATAGAATCATCAATGCTTAGAACCCTCAATGCTTAGAATCTTCATTGCTTTCCATTCTCAATGCTCAGCACCCTCAATACTTAGCATCCTCAATGCTTAGAATCCGCAATGCTTAGCATCCTCAATGCTTAGCATCCACAATGCTTAGATTAGAATCCTCAATGCTTAGAAACCTCAATGCTTAGAATCCTTAATCCTTAGCATCCTCAATGTTTAGCATCCTCAATGCTTTGGGTAGAATCCTCAATGCTTAGAAACCTTAAAGCTTTGAATCCTCAATGCTTTGCTTACAATCCTCAATGCTTAAACAACTCAATCCTTAGCATCCTCAATGCTTAGCATCCTCAATGTTTAGCTTAGAATACTCAATGCTTAGAATCCTCGGTGCTTAGCAACCTCAATTCACAGAGTCCTTAAAACTTAGTAACCTCAAAACTTAGCATCCTCAATGCTTAGATTAGAATCATCAATGCTTAGAATCCTCATGGCTTAGATACCTCAATGCTTAGTATCCTTAATGATTGGAAACCTCAATGCTTAGAGTCATCAATGCTTAGCGTAGAATCCTCAAGGCGTAGAATCCTCAGGGCGTAGAATCCTCAAGGCGTAGAATCCCCAAGGCGTAGAATCTCCAAAGCGTAGAATCCCCAAGGCGTAGAATCCTCAAGGCGTAGAATCCCCAAGGCGTAGAATCCCCAAGGCGTAGAATCCCCAAGGCGTAGAATCCTCAGGGCGTAGAATCCTCAGGGCGTAGAATCCTCAAGGCGTAGAGCCCTTAAAGCATAGAAACCTCAATGCTTATAGTCCTTTATTTTTAGAAACCTCAATGCTTAGAAACCTGAACGCTTAGAATCCTCAATGCATAGAGTCCTTATTGCTTATCATCCTCAATGCTTAGCATCCTCAATGCTTAGATTAGAATCATCAATGCTTAGAATCCTCATGGCTTAGATACCTCAATGCTTAGTATCCTTAATGATTGGAAACGTCAATGCTTAGAGTCCTCAATGCTTAGCGTAGAATCCTCAAGGCGTAGAATCCTCAGGGCGTAGAATCCTCAGGGCGTAGAATCCTCAAGGCGTAGAGCCCTTAAAGCATAGAAACCTCAATGCTTATAGTCCTTTATTTTTAGAAACCTCAATGCTTAGAAACCTGAACGCTTAGAATCCTCAATGCATAGAGTCCTTATTGCTTATCATCCTCAATGCTTAGAATCCTCAATGCTTAGCATCCTCAATGCTTAGAAACATCAATGCTTAGAAACCTTTGATGATTAGAATCCTCAATGCTTAGCGTCCTTAATGTTTAGAAATCTCAATGCATAAAGTCCTTAAAGCTTAGAAACCTCAATGCTTAGAAACCTGAATGCTTAGATTCCTCAATGCTTAGAAACCTCAATGCCTAGAATCGTCATTGCTTAGCTCAGAATTCACAATGCTCAGATTCCTCCATGCTTAGAAATCTCCTTGCTTACTCAGTGCTTAGAATCCTCAATGCTTAGCATACTCAAAGTTTAGAAACCTCAATGCTTAACATCCTCAATGCTTAGCTTAGAATCCTCAATGCTTAGAATCCTTAATGCTTAGAAAGCTCAATGCTTAGCATCCTGTTTTCTTAGCTAAAAAACCTCAATGCTTAGAAACTTCCCTGCTTAGAAACCGCAATGCTTTGCATCCTCAATGATTTGCATCCTCAATGCTTACAAACATTAATGCTTACCATCCTCCTTGCTTAGAAACCTTAATTCTTAGAAACCTCAATGCTTAGAATCCTCATTGCTTAGAAACCTCAATGCTTAAAATCTTCAATGCTTTGCTTAGAATTCTCAATGCTTAGGAACCTCATTGCTTAGAAACCTATGTGGTTAAAATCCTCAATGGTTAGAAACCTTAATGATTAGAATACAGAATACTTAGAATCCTCAATGCTTAGCTTAGAATCTTCAGTGCTTTGCATCCTCAATGCTTAGCATCCTCAATGCTTAGCTTCAAATCCTCAATGCTTAGAAACCTCAACGCTTAGCATTCTCTATGCTTAGCTTAGAATCCTCAATGTTTAGAATCCTTAATGATTAGAATACTCAGTACTTAGATTCCTCAATGTTTAGCTTAGAATCCTCAACACTTAGAAACCTCAATACTTAGAATCCTCAATGCTTAGCATACTCAATGCTCAGCATACTCAATGCTTAACTTAGAATCCTCAATGCTTAGAAACCACAATGCGTAGAATCCTCAATGCTTAGCTTAGAATCCTCATTGGTTAGAAACCTCAATGCTTAGGAACCTCATTGCTGAGAAACCACAGTGCTTAAAGTCCTCAATGCTTTGAATACTGTTTAAGTTTTTAACTAACATCTCCATCTAAGCAGTTGCATCTGCATTAGTATAGCATGATATTACAACCACTGCATTTTGAACCAGATATGCAACTCAACATTCATTGGCATTCTTTATCTCACTCTGCCAGTCCTCTGAGCTATGCATATACAACTGAGTTTCAAAATTTAAACTGCATACCTATTATATTGCTGCTAATGTTAGCTTCACAGGTACTCATCACAAACTAACCTTGCATTTACTGTAGGGTAAGAACGTTCCCGTCCACGATTGTATGCCACACATTCTCAGTCTAGCCTGGCGGCAATATCCAGAGACAGAGTATTGAGACAAATTCCATCGGAATCAAATTAAGACGGAGGACAGCTGGCTAGCAAGGATTACTGCCAAAAACAACTGGGGATTATACTGGATGAGCTGATGATGTAAATAAATTCCCAAAAATGACATTTCTCCTTCTGGGACACACTAACATCAATGTCTCAGCTAACACAAGTAATGCTGTTCTATTGGTCTTTTTTTCCCCACCTTGTTCAACCCAATGAACAAAAACAACTTGCTTAAGTATGGTGTCTACTGCTGGCCACCAAAGTTTAAAAATTTAAACTGGTGAAAAAGCCATTAAGGAACGATAACATGTTTGGTGTTAACAATGTATTAAGAAAATTAGGGAAAATGGATTTTAAGCTAGAAAAGGAAAGATGAACAGAGAAGAAACAACAGTGTTATTGTCTATCTGCTAAACCTATCTACAGTAACTTGACTGCATTCATGTGTGCCTCCATATTTACACTACCCTCCCGCTAGTCTTTGTCTATAAAAGTTCTGTATGAAGATACTCCACCACAGAGCTCAGAGTAGAATCAGTCCTAAGTCTATTATCACATAGGTCATCCTAGCTACAGGTTTAGAAATTAGGTCCAAGAATGCCCTCTATACCACTGAAACCAACTCTTGGATCCTGAGATTGGCTTGAGATTATTTTTTTTCCTGCAGCACCAGGTAATTTCAGGTATCCAAGTATTTCCTACTAGCATGTATTTTCTACTACTAATCATCAGTCCATATGTTTTTCAGTCTATGTGAGAAAAACATAGATTGCCTTGTAGAAACAGTAGAAGATGCAGTCAGCAGATGCAGAAGACACTGGAGATCCATAAAACAGACTGCAACAATATGCTCATTCAGGATGAGCAAAGCAGTGGAACCATTGCCCTAAACTGTCCCATACGTAAAATGAAGTATAGGCAGGACACGAGAGCAGCAGAGACCTGCAGGATAAGTGCTGCAAAGGCAAAGCAAAGAAATCCACAGAGCTATGAAATCCACTGGCTATTTTCTGAGAGAAGGATTTCATCTGAAATGAAATCAGGCAGGAGAAGCAGACTGAGAAAGTTTCCATTGTCATAAAAATATCTCCCTGGGTAATCCACGCTGATGGGAAAAGGAAACTCTGATAATTTATGTGACAGTTTAATGGGATTTTGGTGACACATGATACTTTAGAAAGAATTTGCCCAAATCGGACAGACAGGACTTTAATAAGGTTTCAGCCTCAAAACAGCAATATTTTCACCCTTTATTTTGCATTTTATCCTACACATACACTGCTCACTCATAGCCCATCTATCTCATTTGCAGGGCATATTTCTATATTGTGAGAACAACAACTCCTCTGCACTTTCTGGTGACATTCTCAGCTAGAGAAACCTCTGCCTATCTGAGATCCCTAAAGGGATCAAGCTGACTTTGCATCTTCAGGGCAGAGCAGCAGAGCTTTGAATTCTGAGCCATAAGCTGCCCATGGGCCACATCCCCAGCTCTGTGGATGTCATTAATAGCTTCTCTGTAGAAATCAAGGGTAGCAGATGGACAGTCTGCAGTAGCGATCACAAACAATAGGATGCACCCAGGGCACACTCCAGGAGTAAACGTCTCTCACGCTGACTTACACCTCAACCCATTTCTTCTCCTTATGAGAGACAGCCTTCACCCCAGTGCAGCATTCCCCTGCCCTTCATTGCCATCACTCAGAGAACAGGCACAGTACCAAAAGTAGTTGCTTAGAACACTCAACTATGGCGAAGCCAGGGTTAACAGGACGAAACTTTGCAGAAGTTGAATATCAGTGAATTATATGGAAGAGTTTCCCCCGTGGAGAAGTAGAAGTTAACATTAAATATACATTGCCCTGAGCACTAGAAGCCATTCTGTACATAACAGCCTCACAGAGGCTGGAGACAGAGATAACCCGACAGGCATTTGTTTTCTTACTCATTCCTATGGATCTACCCCTGAAGCCCTTATTTTTTTCTGGAAAAGCACCTTGTGGGAATCTGGGCAGGTGAGGAACGGTGTGCAAATGATTCAATGTTTTGCCCAGTGTTTCTTTACTCCATGAAGCTAAGATCAGCGTGGGACATGAAATGATACCTGTTGGCCCTATGATGGGCGTGGAAAACAGAGCACCTGTCACTATTTCTTTCACCATTGGGACTACCAGCCAAATTTAACAGGGAAACAAGCTGTGTTGTGTAGTCCCTCGAGCTCTTCTGCTCTACGTGAGACACATTCTGTAGTAAAGAGAAGAATTTAAACCCACCTAATCCCACCAGCAGCATAAAGCAGTGCTCATTCTTAAACATGGGTTGTGTCTTTAAGAGGTACAGATCCATCTCTGCCTCTGACTTGAGGTCTTCCTCAGGGAATGGCTCATAAGAAATGAGATATATTAAAAGGAAGTGAAATCAGAGCCTCCCATTATCAAAGGGATAAAATATCAATTTTTTGTCAAGATAAAAAGCATCGTAGATTGGCTCAGATGGGAAAAATTAAATTCTTGGTCTTCAGTTGATTTGATATTTATCACTCCACCGCTCTAGAAATATTCTGACAGGGAATGTTTCTTAAAATATTATCCTGCATTTCTCCTCAGTTAGCAAGCTGGGAGAGTATGAACTTGTGTGTCTTGTTACACCTAAAAAACTCATAGGAAAAGAGAAAAAGGAAAGAAAACAAAGTCTAGAAAATACACCTTCTAACACTTCATTTCACCAAGAGCTTCTCAATAAAGGACCTCAATTGGGGAATTACTGCTGTCCAAGTCTACCTACCCCATATTGTAGAATATCCCAAAAGCAATTCTCTCTTCCCATATAAAGAGACTAATAAGCAAGAACTGTCTCCCAGTTCATAACAATTAATCTTATCTTGACAGCAAGAGCTCAGATGAACTCAGAGAATTGAGTAAGAAATTGAAAGTAGGGGAATAACGTAGAAGGTCTTTCAGGGAGTCCTGCTGCCCACCCTCCAATGGTGAGGACTGATGTATCCTTCAGCCTGGACAAGCTTACTTCTAGATATACAGTGTTGTCTTGATAAAGAATTAAGTGGAATGAGCCAGTGTTTGTGTCTAAAACATGATTAATGGAACTTGATCACGCACGTAAAAAAAAAAGTGTTTAGGAGAACTGTCAATTCAATGTTAGTGGCTGCTCGTAATCTGTATTCCCCTGGCTAAAGAGCGACTTGGAAACACTGCAGTGTTTTAACAGCTTCTGTTCAAACCCTCAAATCAAAGGCTCCTCAGTAGCTGTTTAGATCATGGACAGAACATCAGTTTTCCAAGAGAACACGGATGAACCTTGGAGCTCACAGGCAAGCTCAGAACTAAGCAATACTTACATATCATCAAGATGATCAGGCAACTGAGATCCTATGGCATAATCAGAATCTCAGCATACTTGGCAGAAAGATAGATAAAGCAAGATTCGCCATTGCAATAAAGTAGATAGCATGAGGAAATTTCAACCAGTGTGTGTATGCCAAGACACTGTGCAGCCACCATGAGATCAGGAAGATCTTCCATTCAGTGAAGAGATTTCTGATGAATCACACCTTTCTACATCAATCACTATTGGGAGTGGAACATCAAGCCAGGAAGACTACTGGGCAGAGGAAAACTGTCTCCTCTTAGGTCTACTAGTAGGAAGGTTGGACAAATGAAATATATATATATATATATATATATAATTTTTTGCCCCAGAAGTTGCTACAAAGCATGGAATAAAGGTATACCTGAATAAAGGAGTCAGGTTGTGAAACAGTCTTATCAGCTCCAGAAGGAAAACTAACAGAAGTGAACACAATGTCCAGCACCCAATTGCTTTTCCTTAATAACACGCTATGTATCATTAAAGTGGGAGTTTTCACACAAGAGATCAGTTTGTTCTTTAATTCCTATCTTCATAAGTGATATTCTGTTTTGAATACAATCTCCAGAAGGTTCTTTTTTGTCAAATAATTTAACAGCATGAATGATGGCTGCTGATCAGTTTGAATTTCTGATGCCTACTACAAACAATGCAGACTTACACTATATGTTTGTGAAGCTGATACTGCCTGATATGTTTCTCCAATTCTGGTGCCTCCTTGTATATTCAACCCAACATTTTCCTAGCAGAACTCTTCCAATTTATGTTGCCAAGGAATCCTTCCACTGCAGCTCAGCCATTCTTCACAGTCTGAACAAATCCTTACTTGAAATGAAGCACTTGCAATGAAACAGTTCTATTTCAGAGCATTCGCTGCCACTTCATCTTCCGCTCTGTAAACTATCGGAATGCTTTTAAAGGAAACACTTATTTAAATAAAAGAAAATCCCTGTAAATCACAGTCGTGACAAGCTAACAGCAAGCACTGCAAAGATGATTTATCTTCCTGCTACATCTAACAAAGCTTCGCACATCAACACATTGTTTGTAAAGACTTCTAACTCACGATTTCTAACTACAAGAATATACTAGTAACAAAAACCTTCTTATATCAGTAATCTCTCCCTGTCATCTAATATCCCATCAACCTCAAAATCTGAGAGTCTCCTTCAATTATTTCTGTTTACTGTCTTATCCAGCATGCCTTCTTCATGGATGAAGAAACCAACTATTTAGTCTCACTGCCTGCTTGTAATCCAAATTCATTTCAGAGCTTGCATGCATTAGCTGCATGCTTTAATTTGATTTATTTTATTTGACTTCTATTAAATTACATTTGAGACAGGTTAGCAGATGGCCTCATGGGGAGCATCTCGCCAGCATCACCCCCTGTGCAAACAGCAATTATTGTATCTTAGCTGAGCCCAATTTCAAGTTATATCTTGACAAGCTAACAAATAAGGTCACAGTATCTGCATTGCAAGTAATATCCCAACTGGTGGGAAAGACACTTGACAAGCTTGAAGGTGGGCCCAGAGAGCGTTCTGATTGCAAGGGGAAGATGTAAAGGAAATTAAGCAGCAAGTCACCACTTAAGAGCAGGGATGCTGTTTCAAGTCTATCCACATTCTGCATTGCTTGCAGGCCCGCCACCTATGTTAGTACAGAGACTCCACGTCACTACGTGGATTGCTCATTCACAGTCTGTTAGTGCTAAACACGGGAGATGATGGATAGTGAGGGCACCACAGCCACCGAGGCCCCCTCTTTCTTCATATTTCTCACTCTTCTTTTGCCCCTGGCCAGTCGCTCTTTGTGAAAAACAATTCCTGCACGTTGCATTACCCTCCACGGTGACCCTCGAGCTGTTTGTTTTTTTTTTGCCCTTTCAAAACACTTGACAAAGCTGTCACAGAAGGAGTTCGGCATCTGGAAGCTGTGACAGACACGATATGACCTGATTCATAAAACATAACTAAACAGCTTGGGCTGCCAGAGGCCAGGATTTACAGGACTGCGTTTCAAGAACGGCCTTCAACGCCTGCTCTACCAAACACACTCCTACTCTGCCGCAATACAAATTCCCCAGCTCCGATGGGGTGACCTGCAACACTACAAAATGACAGAGCAGCTGAGACACTAATCTTGTTACAGTCTACCCTGTCTCCTGCTGGTCAAGAAGGGGAAGGGATGACCTTGGTGTTGGCTGCACCTTTTACACCAGGCTACAAGGGAAGGGAATGCTATAAAAATAAAAGACATCATTTTTTTTTTTTTCAGAAATGACTCCAGCACAGCAAGTACAAAGGAAACAAATCAAGGCACTGATAGTTTCTGTTATATTATCCCTACAGCCTCACTTTTACAATAAAAGCCTCTCTGCATTTTTATTTCCTGAAGGTGCAACCTGACCGACAGTGTATTTAAGGACTTTCTGCCATCCTATCCATCAACCCTTTTTCCTTCATTTTCCCTTCAATCACTAGTTATAGTCTGTTAGGTGATTGCCATGGTACCAAAAGGCAAACATCATTAACAATTACACTTTCTTATACCATCAAAACAGTTTGTCAAACAGTACAGTTCTTCAGTTCACATAAACTCCCTTAATACAGTCTGTATTCTTCAGTTATAAACACTGTGCCACAGAACCAGCACTGATTGAACCACCTCCCTCACACACTTCCTCGCAAGCAGTACATAGTATTACATAAATGGGTTGACATTCATTGGTCAGGTGGAATGTACACCTCTCCTCAGGACAATCTTACTAATCTACAGAGTACAAACTCCCGTCTTCTTACATACAAGCAGAAAGTGACAGAGCACTGGAACAGGCTGCCCAGGGTGGTTGTGGAATCTCCTTCTCTGGAGATATTCAAGACCTGCCTGGATGCCGAGCTGTGCGACGTGGTGTAGGGAACCTGCTTTGGCAGGGGGGTTGGACTCAATGGTCTCTGGAGGTCCCTTCCAACCCCTACAATTCTGTGATTCTGTGAATATCATGGGGTGGTTTGGATGAGGAAAGACGACCCCTTTGAATGACCTTTTGTCAGGGCATGTCCTGGGATTCCTAGGATCCTCAAAATGCAGCACTGCTTCTGTCACTGAAAAATGGGGCCCTGTGTGGGACGGAGGGAGGGTCCATGAGTCCCTGGCCCACCTGACTGAGTATTTCCATGGTCTTAGCAAAGACATACGTACAACTTGAGAATGACAGTTAGCTGCGTTCATGGTGGCATGGCCACTGCTGATGGCCTTGAACTGTCTGAACATAACTGAAGAGGCTCAGGCTGATGCAAATCAGCTATTGAATGACAGTGTTGAAAAACTGGAAAGACAGGTGGCAGTTTTGATGGGGAAAAAACCTAATTCAATCATTCTCCTATGGAAGATCAGGAACATCTTTCTGGAAGACCATGGGGAACCTGTACAAGGGAATCTGTATAAAATGGACTCTGTAAATGAAGGCACTAAAAGGTCAGATTTTGAGGTTCCATTTGGATTAGATCTATTTGAGATCTGACTGATTGTAACCCTAAAATGAAAAAAAAAAAATGCAGGATAGGCTGGTGGGAGTGCCCTGACCAGTATCCAACCCCCCAAACCCTGCTGCCCATAATACAGCAGCTGAACTGATGGATATAGAACAGTGGTTTAGACAGAAACCAAGAGAGCATGCCAGCATAGCTGCTCTGGTTATGGGACATGGAGGCAGAAAGCGCTGTGGTGAATGGACTGGAAATTTCAAAACTGACATCCATTACTACTCACCCTGCCCTCAGGCAAAGACTGTATGTTCTGTCCAACATAATGAGGATAGCCATTTGATCAGTGAATGATTTATGGCTGTGTGTCATATAACATGGCCAAATAAGAATGACATACCATTAAATATCAGCCTGTGGTCCTCTATGGAGGACTAACAAAATTATATTAGAGAATTAGGCATGAAAGAGGCAATCTATGAAGATGATTTTGAGAGCCCAGTCAATAAATTTTTCATCAGGAACGAGGGATCTCATCCTACAGCCATCACCTTTACATCAGGATGGGTCTATGTTATCCATACTGAACCCCCCAGTGGCCCTCAGGTGCTGTAATACAACAGGCTGCCCAATTGATGGGGAGACAAGAGTGCCTGCAGCCAGATGCAGGCTCTGAATGGTGGTGGAAAGGTCAGAGAACCATCTGCTGCCATGACTTAGGCGTCCAGCCCCTAAGGTAATCCAGTCTGGACCCATTAGGGTCTTGAGACAACCAATGTTTAAAGACCAGATTAGAGCAGGAGTTCAGTTTAAAAAGATCGATGGACAGCATAATCAGGAAAAAATATCTGTTAAACAGGCCCAAGCACTGAGTATTTATAGTCCAACCTTTTCAGCCAAACTAGATATGAATGTAACTCAAGAAGGGTCTGGATGGGGGCTCTGGCAGAGCCAGAGTTCTTTGTGAACCCCTATGAGGTTTTGGCCACAGGTTTGGCATGGAGCAGAATAAAGATACATCACAGTTGAAAAGCATTTATTGGCTACCTATTCTACACTGCAGGTGGTAGAACCAGTAACTCAGATTTCAGAGGTTATCATTAAACAACAAGGCCAGTCCAGGGGTGGGTAAAAGATCTAACACACATCTCTATGATGGGGGTGGCCCAATCACAAGCAGTGGTGCGCTCAGTTGTTCTGCTTGCCTGCTCCTCACGGAGTTTGGAGAAATCTATGCCTGTTGCGTGTTCGAGTGCATGCGCAATGCCATGTGGAGGGCTTATCGCAATAAAGATTGGCGAATTTGCTGCGTAGACCGGTCAGAACTCAGATCTGCGTTGTGCTTCCTCCGGCACCAAACGCCCAACAGTGGCAGTTCCGTGTATTGGCCAGCAGGTGGCAGCAGAGACCACGGAAAGAACGTTTGCGGGACAGACCCTGGGGATCCGTTCTCTTTTGATTATAGGGGAAGAACACAAAGATGGAAGAGGAGGGAAGGGGGAAAAAAAAAAAGAAAAAAAGAAAAAAACAAACCACAGCAAACAAATAAAAACTTCTCCAAACGTAGCAAACTTGAATGTCTGTCAATAAATAAATGAGTAATTGAATTGATTTCTGTTTCCACTCTCCCCCGCCCCCCTCAACTTCCGAGATGAAGAAACACCTGGTATCAATTGGACAGATGCACACAGTGAAGCCAGGGATGGTCTGAAACGCAAAGCAGCTGAGCAGCTTTTAGAAGAAAACAGAGTAGTAACAACTTCTGTACCTACATTCACCACTCTGAGATCCTGTCTGGGTCTCCCAAGGCTTGTAAATAACCACTGGGGCGGTTCTGATGTCGCGTGATTTGTTGTCAGTTCTCTTATGGTTCTCCGGTCAGTTCTCCGGTGCCAGGATCTGCCACAGGGCATTCTGACCACGGGCATCATGTTTCTATGCTGCCGCCTGCATTTAACAGGCAATGGGACTGCCCAGCATGTGCAAGGCAGCACCTCTTTCACACCACCAGAATGTTTAAGGCTGTTGGGATTGTTGTTAGCGTCCCATTAACACTGAGGCTAGAGATACCCTTAGGATTGACATTACTATTAGCATTACTTTAATGGTGCCCTATCTGGGTCATTTCCAGGGGATGTCAGGAGTAAGGCACAGTGTCAGGAGAAAAAGAACAGACTCTGTTACTTTATAAAAGTGATAATAGAGAGAGTTCATTGGAAAAAATACAACTCTTAAATAATACACAGCATGCTTCTGATTGGATGCAGGCATCATCTGGGCTCTGATTAATATTACTTTTAAGGTAAAGATTATTGTTACCTTAATGATTGTTTTTTGGATTATGATCAGGTTAAAGGTTCCTTTTGCTACAAACTTCTAGCATCATTTTTGTTGTTACATTTGGAGTTAGAGACGATTTTAGAATCAGGGTAAGGGTTAGGATTAGAGTTACATTGCTGGTTAATGCTGTTATCTTTACAGCTCCTGTGAGGGTTGGGGTCTGGGTCAGGTGTTTAAAAATGAAATGAAAAAAGAATTAAAAAAATATATTGAAAGCTTCAGATTTCCTTAATCTTTGTGGGAATCATATAATGTGCAACTCAGATCTACCTCTTTGTGCAGTGAGTGCCTGTAAATTTGCTGGAGCCTAATATAATATGGCCTTGTGCTTTCCACTAACTCACCTTCATTTCATTTTCATTAAATTTGCTTGGTAGTCAGATTTTGGTGTGTGGATATTTTAAAACAATCTAACTGACATTGGCAAAAAATTAAAAATAAATTAAAAAATGCACGACAGCATCGTATCAATTTTTATAGATAAGATACAGAAGAGCAGTTTCCCTTAGTTTTCTGTGCCTCTTTACTTTCTTACCCCCTCCCCTTGTGTGAGAAACTCTCAAAGTCAAAGATTTCTAGTTAGGCAAAGATGGCAGCGATAGCAGCAGTGCTTATTCATTATTGCAATACTGCGCGCACATCCCCTGTTGGCAAGGGAGAAACTGCACACCAGTCAGTGAAATCAATTCTGTTCTATGCCCTAAACCCACTGCAGGTGATGCTCTCATGGCTCTCATTGGTTGAGCATCTCAGGCTCACAGACTCCTCCAGACTGTTGCAAGGATTCATTTCCATAGAAGGTCAATTACCAACCTCTTGTTTTTAGGTCTGCCTTGTACTTTTCTGCAGAGAGAGAAGGGCAATGTTTCCAAAAGTCAGTACATTCATTCTGTCCTGTGCTGGGCTCTACCCACCCTGTATTTATCTTGTGCTTGTCTCAATTCTCCCCATGTCAGAATGCCCCCAGTCTGAACTTAACTCTGTTCAGCAACTTTCTTGGTGGAAAAACTACTTATACAGCTGTTTTACAAGAGGGTTATACATTCAGTTAGGGCCTACACTATGTACTGAAAATACTGGAAACTTCCACTGCAAAAACACAATCTACCTCTCCCATCTGTGCAGCCTTGCAGACCCAGAGCATGCCAGGTTATTTCTGCTTTCATAGCATTTGCATGCTGTAGGGTGAGCACAAGGTTCTGCTGCTTGATTCTTCTGCAAGAGCTGCCTACCGGCAAATGGTTGCAGGGATGGAGGATGTGACAGAAAGCATTTGTCTCCACAAGAGCAGAGTTACATTCAGTGCAGAGTGTGAGAGTCAGGTTGGTGTGGAAAAGCACTGACACGCTGGGGATGATGCAGTGCTCACATGTCTAACACTCACAGACATTACTGTCAGAAGGATGGTGCTGTGTTGTGCTTCTACCTTTGGCAGCCCCTGGAGAAATGCTGTGGCACACAGAACACCTTTGTATTGCACTGACTGCTGCCATGCAGCATGGATTTCACACCAAATCCAGAGGAGCATGACTGCATCTATTTGCCCTGAGAAAAACTACTGTAGCTGAAGAGATGAGGAGGCAGCTGCTCATCTGCAGAACAAGCAGCACTGCCAGACACTGGGCCAGGTGAGCACCTCCTGCTGCAGCGTGATGATGACAGGGCTGGAGATGATCTGCAAAGCCAGCTTAAAAGTGGGAGACGTGAGTCAACATGGCAGGAGGACAGAGGTGTTAGGGAGCAGCCAAGGCATCAAAGAGTATCAAAAGGCTTTGAAAGGTATCACAAAGTGACAGCCAGGAAGACTGGGATTATCATGAGCAGCAACCTGGATGCTAGAGATTATTTGCTCCCATACAAAATGGTAGAGATCTTGCTGCAGACATCCCAAAGCCAGGCAAAATGGGAACCCAGAGCTCTGCCTGCACGAACCCCACAGCCAGAGTGTTGCAAGCTGAGCTGCCTTGCTGTTTGTTGCATTCATCGCAATCACTGTGAATGAATACTCAGAATGCAGTCAAGGCGATGACTGAGCATGAGAGTGACTTTATTCAATAAAAGACAGGAGGGCTTGAGAGGTCAGGGGTGAAGATGGGACCCCTCTTGTCAAGATGAGAGTGGCTCAGAGCTGGTGCTGCTGCCTGGTGCCTGGGACTGGCAGCCTGACTCTAAGTCCCCATCTAAGATGCTCAGCTTCACCTCACTGATGCTGACCTGCTCCTGCATGGTGGTGCTGCTGCTGGGGCACTCGGGCTGTGCTTGGGATGGGCAGCACTGCAAAGGCACTTGTTATGGTTTTGCAATTTGGTTGGTGTTGGTATTCCACATCAGAACACCATGCTAATAATGGGAGTAAAGGGGACAAGTTTTTTTTTCTGTGAACTGCCTTAATGAGCATGTGGGGTGGGGCACCGGAAGGGAAGTGAGGAAGGGGACGGCGTTGCTGGACCGGCTCCCTGCGAGGAGACAACGTGGTCAGACCTTCCTGCCTTCCACAGCTCCATCGGTGAGATTTGGGACTTGGTATTCTCTTTGTTGAGACTCTCTTGTTGTTGTTTAGTGTTATTAGGTTATTAAACTGCCATTCGTTCTCAGATCACCTTTTTCCTCCCTCATTTTTGGTTAGACCTAATCGCAATCTCCCTTCCCTTCCCCGTCTCCCTAAACGCACGTGGCCGGGCCGCCCCGCATTGCCGCTAGAGAAAAGGGGGGGGGGCTTTTGTTCCTGCTGCCCCGGGTTTGTGCCCACTGTCCCGGAGTGAGCTCTAGAGAGAACTCCGTGACATTTTTGGTGGAGAATGCGGGCACAGCTCAGGGCAATGTTTTGGGCAGTAATTAGGTGGTCTTTTTCAGCAGCCCTGTATGTAGGACTGATAGTCCGTAGGTTCCTGTGGTCCTGGCTTAAGGACTTCCTGATGTTGGGGGTAGGGGTAGATTTATTAAGCCGATGGCTGGCAGGGATAGAGATATCTGCCTGGCTCCCTTCCAGACTAACGAACATCACAGGCACCGTGCTTGAACTGGCTCACGAATGCTCTGAATTCCTTAGGTATGACTGGGGTGTCAATTGGAATACTGTGTTGTTAGTCTCTCTAATTGTAGTAGTTTACTATAAATTGCAGAGAGACTTGCAAAGAATAGTGCAGAGAGTCTCAGAAAAGGGGCCAGAAGCATCGGAACCCCCAGTATCAGGTAATCTCACCCCTGAACAACAGAGGGACCTTGGGAAATTAATAGAACCCCTGAGTGAGTGTGGGAGATCAGGGGGATCTCAGAACGAATGGCTTATGAAAAAGATAGAGATTCTCGAGAATGAGATCCAAATCCTAAGGGGAAGGCAACAAGTTAATCCAAGCCGATCACAGGAAGCACCAGCATCAGTGTCAGTCGCCCCAGTGGAAGGCCAGAGATGGGAACGTGTGTCCTCACGTCTGGAACGGATGGAGGAAGTAGAGGAAGATCCGGGCGAGGGACCCTCCCCAAAACCACCAAGGAAGGCAACTCAGAAGACTAACAGACATGGAGAAGATAGTGACGATGAAGGCCAGAGATGGGAACGTGTGCCCTCACGTCTGGAACGGATGGAGGAAGTAGAGGAAGATCCTGTCGAGGGACCCTCCCCAAAACCACCGAGAAAGGCAACCCAGAAGACTAACAGACGCGGAGAAGATAGTGATGATGAGGGAAAAGTCACTGCTTCCTCTACTCGTAAACCTCTGAAAATTACTGAAATCCAAAGTGCGAGAAAGGAGTTTGCCCGACTCCCAGGTGAACGCCTTGTCACTTGGCTGCTCCGGTGTTGGGACAATGGGGCCTCCTGCATGTCCCTAAGCTGCGATGAGGCTCGTCAATTAGGAAACATTGCTCGAGACTCATCTATTGATAGAGGGATCAGCAGATGTCTCGATGGAGTCGCCAATCTCTGGGAGAGGATTCTATCAGCTGTAAAGGCAACCTGTCTTCTCAAAAGTGATTTGGAGCCTGTACTGGAAAAATGGAGGACAGCTGAGGAAGGTATCCAGTACCTGAGAGAAATGGCTGTGGCCGAAATGCTGTTCGATCCCACGTTTGTCCCTGGGGACCCAGAGGATTACCATGACCCAGAAAAGGTGAGCGGTACTCCGGAAATATGCAAGAAGCTCATACGGTCAGCACCAGGGAAGTATTCCAGTGTACTATTAACGAACTCTAACAGGTATGATGAGCTGGATAGGAGACCTGAAATTTTTGAGCTCATCCTTTCACTGCAAAATATCGAATACTCACTACTGCCACACCGTACCACCATCGCAGCCATCTGTAAAATGGTGGATAGAATGGACCGAATGGAGAAAAGACAGGACAACATGCAGAAGAGCTGGTCTGCGGCAAGGAACCACAGTGAACCTGTGGCAGTCTCAGCTGTCAGACGCAAACGCACACCTGTCCGAGTGAAGGACCGCAGTGAGCCTATGTCACGTGGTGCCATGTGGAACTACCTGCGTGACCATGGAGATGATATGAAGAAGTGGCATGACGAACCCAATTTTGTACTGCGAGCACGGGTAAGAAAATTACAAAAGAGGTCAGCCACTACTGAGGTTGCCTCTACTGCTTCAGACAACCAATAGAGGGGCCCTGCCCTCAGCCAGGGGGGGGAAAGGGATAATAGAGTGTATTGGACTGTGTGGATTCGGTGGCCTGGCACATCAGAACCACAAAAATATAAAGCACTGGTGGATACCGGTGCACAGTGCACTCTGATACCCTCAGGTTTCGAAGGGACAGAATGGATACATATACATGGGGTGACTGGGGGTTCGCAGGAACTGTCTGTATTGGAGGCTGAGATAAGCCTCACTGGTAGAGACTGGCAGAAACATCGTATAGTGACTGGCCAGGGGGCTCCTTGCATACTTGGAATAGATTACCTAAGAAGGGGACATTTCAAGGACCCCAAAGGATACAGATGGGCTTTTGGAATAGCTGCTATAGAAACAGACAATATTAAGCAGCTGTCTGATTTGCCTGGCCTATCAGAGGACCCGTCTGCTGTGGGGTTACTGCGGGTGGAAGAACAACGGGTGCCAATTGCCACGAGAACAGTACACAGACGACAGTACCGTACTAATAGGGATTCCTTGCTCCCCATCCATAAGCTCATTCAACAACTAGAAAGTCAGGGAGTAATTAGTAAGACCCATTCACCCTTCAATAGCCCCATATGGCCAGTGCGCAAAGCCAGTGGAGAATGGAGGCTGACAGTAGACTATCGTGGCCTTAATGAGGTCACACCCCCATTGAGTGCTGCAGTGCCAGACATGTTGGAACTCCAGTATGAACTGGAATCGAAAGAGGCAAAATGGTATGCCACCATTGATATTGCCAATGCATTCTTCTCTGTCCCTTTGGCCACAGAGTGTAGGCCACAGTTTGCTTTTACTTGGAGGGGTGTTCAGTACACTTGGAATCGTTTGCCCCAGCAGTGGAAACACAGCCCGACCATCTGCCATGGGCTGATCCAAGCCACATTGGAACAGGGCGGTGCTCCAGAGCACCTGCAGTATATAGATGATATCGTTGTGTGGGGTGATACAGCAACGGAGGTTTTTAAAAAAGGAGAATGGATAATCCAGATCCTCCTGTCTGCTGGTTTCGCTATTAAGCGAGACAAAGTGAAGGGCCCTGCCCAAGAAATCCAGTTTCTTGGGGTGAAATGGCAAGATGGGCGTCGCCACATCCCAATAGACGTGATCAACAAAATTACTGCAATGTCTGCGCCCACTGACAAAAAAGAGACACAGTCCTTCCTGGGTGTGGTAGGCTTCTGGAGGATGCACATCCCAAATTATAGCCTCATTGTGAGCCCCCTCTATCAGGTGACCCGAAAGAAGAATAGCTTCGCGTGGGGCCCTGAACAGCAGCAGGCCTTTGAGCAAATCAAGCAAGAGATAGCCCGTGCTGTGGCCCTGGGGCCAGTACGGATGGGACAGGATGTGAAGAACATCCTTTACACGGCTGCTGGGGAGAAAGGTCCCACTTGGAGCTTGTGGCAGAGAACCTCAGATGAGACCCGAGGCCGACCCCTAGGATTCTGGAGTAGAGCATACAGGGGGTCGGAAGAGGGCTACACTCCAACTGAGAAGGAGATCTTAGCCGCATATGAAGGGGTCCGGGCTGCCTCTGAGGTAATTGGCACCGAAACGCAGCTTCTCCTGGCACCTCGACTTCCAGGGCTGAACTGGATGTTTAAAGGGCAGGTTCCCTCCACTCACCATGCCACAGATGCCACATGGAGTAAGTGGGTTGCACTAATCACACAGCGGGCCCGGATGGGGAACCTCAGCCGTCCAGGGATCCTAGAAGTGATCATGGACTGGCCCGAAGGTAAAAAGTTTGAAGCACCACCAGCAGAAGAGGTGTCACGCGCCAAAGAGGCTCCCCCATACAATGAACTTCTGGAAAATGAAAAGAAGTTCGCCCTGTTCTCTGATGGATCGTGCCGCATTGTTGGGAAACATCGCAGATGGAAGGCTGCAGTGTGGAGCCCCACACGACAAGTTGCAGAGGCCACGGAAGGAAGAGGAGAATCGAGTCAATTTGAGGAGGTAAAGGCTGTCCAGCTGGCCCTAGACATTGCTGAGTGGGAGAAATGGCCAGTGCTTTACCTCTATACTGACTCATGGATGGTGGCCAATGCCTTATGGGGGTGGTTGCAGCAATGGGAACAAAACAACTGGCAGCGGAAAGGTAAACCTATTTGGGCCGCTGAACTATGGAAGAACATTGCTGCCCGAATAAAGAACATGGTCCTAAAGGTGCGTCACGTAGATGCCCACGTGCCCAAGAGTCGAGCAACAGAGGAGCAACAAAATAACCACCAGGTAGATCGAGCTGCCAGAATTGAGGTGGCTGAGATAGACCTGGATTGGCAGAATAAGGGAGAGTTATTCCTAGCTCGGTGGGCCCATGAGACCTCAGGCCATCAAGGCAGAGATGGAACACATAAGTGGGCTAGAGACCGAGGGGTGGACATAACTATGGATGCTATTGCGCAGATCATCCATGATTGTGACACCTGTGCCATGATCAAACAGGCCAAGAGGATGAGACCTCTCTGGGGGGAAGGGCGATGGGAAAAGTATAAATATGGGGAGGCATGGCAGATTGATTATATCACCCTGCCAAAGACTCGTAATGGTAAGCATTATGTACTCACCATGGTGGAGGTAACCACTGGGTGGCTTGAGACATATGCGGTACCCCATGCCACTGCCAGAAACACCATATTAGGCCTAGAGACACAAATCCTGTGGCGACATGGCACCCCAGAGAGGATCGAATCAGACAATGGGACTCATTTCAAAAATTCACTGGTGAGCACTTGGGCCAAAGAACATGGCATTGAATGGATCTATCACATCCCCTATCACGCACCAGCCGCTGGTAAGATCGAGCGCCACAACGGTTTGCTGAAAACCACGCTGAAAGCGATGGGTGGTGGAACATTTAAGAACTGGGAGAAACATCTAGTAGAAGCCACCTGGCTGGTAAACACCCGAGGATCAGCCAACTGAGACAGCCCTACACAGTCCAACTCCCTGCGTACCGTGGAGGGAGACAAGGTTCCTGTGGTGCATGTAAAGAATATGCTGGGAAAAGCGGTTTGGGTCCTTCCAGCCTCTGGAAAAGGGGAGGCCCCTCCGTGGAACTGTCTTTGCACAGGGACCTGGGTGCACCTGGTGGGTGATGCAGAAGGATGGGGATGTTCAGTGTGTGCCACAGGGAAATCTGATGCTGGGGGAGTGCAGCCTGTGATTCCATGTGTGTATATATATATATATATATCTGTATGTACATATGTAATGCATGTTAACTACTGTTCTGTTTATATGTTGATAAAAGTTAGGCATGATGTGATGATGTGTAATAAGGGGTGGAATGTTATGGTTTTGCAATTTGGTTGGTGCTGGTATTCCACATCAGAACACCATGCTAATAATGGGAGTAAAGGGGACAAGTTTTTTTTTCTGTGAACTGCCTTAATGAGCATGTGGGGAGGGGCACCGGAAGGGAAGTGAGGAAGGGGACGGCGTTGCTGGACCGGCTCCCTGCGAGGAGACAACGTGGTCAGACCTTCCTGCCTTCCACAGCTCCATCGGTGAGATTTGGGACTTGGTATTCTCTTTGTTGAGACTCTCTTGTTGCTGTTTAGCATTATTGGGTTATTAAACTGCCATTCGTTCTCAGATCACCTTTTTTTTCTCCCTTACTTTTTGTTAGACCTAATCGCAATCTCCCTTCCCTTCCCCGTCTCCCTAAACGCACGTGGCCGGGCCGCGCTGCATTGCCGCTAGAGAAAAGGGGGGGGGGCTTTTGTTCCTGCTGCCCCGGGTTGTGCCCACTGTCCCGGAGTGAGCTCTAGAGAGAACTCCGTGACAATGAGGAATTATAAACTGGAATACCAGATACCTGGCAACGTAACAATGCTTTGGCAATGAAAACAGCTTTATTCATCTCTGTAATAAACCAAACCAAACCAAAACAAAAACAACAATCCAACATGACATTGACAGAGAAACTTGAACAACAACAACAAAAAACTTCAAGGGAAAAAACAGGCATTCAACTTTCAAGTCAGCTAATCGTGTGTTCTCATGGAAATGATCTTATAGGAGTTCTTGTTGAGAAACTCAGCAGGAAGAGCAACCTCAAAAATAAAGCATGAGACATGGTTTTGCAGCACTGGGAACCAGATACAAGCACTCAGTTTGCCAGTCCCATGCTATGCAATTAAAGAGGCCTTTACTGAGGTTTCCCATTAGCCACTGAATTAGCCATTTGACAAATCACCTTTTGCATTATTCAGCCTGCTCAGGACAAACATTATCTGTAGAGTGATTTAACCCACAAGAACATGAGAACTGCTACACTGGCTTAGGCCAGCAGAACAGCTCCAGCCCCAAGCCACAGGCAGCAGGCAGCCAGCAAGGCAGGCACGGGGGAATGGAGCCCTGTGGCCAGCGCTGCCACCCTCCTCTGCACCAGGCACTACGTCAATGTGCACTCAGACACAGACCTTCCCCTAGGTCTTACTCCCTTTAGGCATCACAGACTTCACTACACCCTTCTAAATGACAGGACTATTTGGCAGCTAGGACAGCTGTCACTGAAATCCATGACCCCAGTTCATGGCAGGGCAATGGACTCCTCTGACTAACAGTCTGGATCTCAGATTGTCCACCTATGATTGTAGTAAGGGCACTGCACAGGGTGTTCAGAGAAGCTATGGATGCCCCATCCCTGGAGTTGTTCAAGGCCAGGCTGGATGGGGCTTTGGGTAACCTGATCTAGAGAAAGATGTAAGCATTAGAAGTAGATGATGACTAAGAGCTTTTCCAACCCATACCATCCTATGATTCAAGGAGCTGAAGATGGCACAGTACCTGTCCCTGAGCATCAGGGGACCAAATACCAGACTTGAGACCTTTTCTGAGAACCATACATTTAACTTCTCTGTGGCCCGTCTCAACATCCTACAGATACCAATTGCTCTCAATTCCTCTACAGGTTTTCTTACTTCAAGAACCATAAGCAAGAGATGCCACAGAAAATTACTATTATTACCATTCCATCATAGTCTGAAGGCCAGTCAGACACAGAATCACCAACGCAACCACTTTTGCAGCAGGGTTAACTGGGAACATTTATGAAAGCTTGGAACTAGAGTATCATCTTTTACCCCTGGATCTGTACTGCCAGTTCCAAAACACTACCTGGACAGCAATTACTATTGCACCACAGCATGCAGTGAGATCAGCCCCTCCACCTGCAATTAATTCCTGGTGTGTCCCTTTGGGGCAGCATACAGCACAGCTCCCACTCACCCAGAGCTCAGGAGCTGACAGATCAGTTAACCTGGTCAGGAGAACCTCATGCTCCTCTCTGTCAGCTCCCCTGCTGCCAAGCACAGGTGGGTACCCACATTAGCGCTGTTGTGGATGAGGGGTGGCCCCAGAAGGAGCACCACTGAAGAACATTGGCTGGCTGCCTGGGCCTCATGCACACCTACAACAGACAAGAAGGTGCTTCTTCCAGGATTTGTTTCCAAAATGATGTCTCAAACTTCACAGTATTCAGCATGCAGGAACCATGTAGTCAGAAGGTATATCTGACTAATCAGAAGCAAATCTTCCCATTGTATCACAAAGTAAACAATTATTTTATATATATTTATGGAGGGAATGGCTCACTTTTAAGCAACAAAAGCCTGTAGTTGTTTGGATTTGGCCTTAGAGGCTTGAGTATGTCTCCAGTACTGCTTCAATTCAACCGTATTTCTTTTTGCTCTCCATCTGCACCATAACACGCTTTCACTTCCAAAGCATTTCAGGTAACAACTTGAAGAACAATTTTTATTTTAAACATACACACACATCTCTTAGCATAAAACTCATCAAGTAGTGTCAGCAAGCACATTTTAATAGCATAATATCGAAAAGTAATTTTACTACTATCTAAGAGTCTGAAGTCTGCAGAGGATATATTTAGATGCATATAAATAGACAACAGTCGGTGATGTCTGGTCAAAGGAGTACAAATCTTTCCTAATGCATGGAATTTGCCTGGCCCCAAACACTGCAACAGCACTTAGACAAGCCTTTTCTACTTGGCTCAAATTCTGCCAGGCCTGTTAATAACAAAGCTATTAGCATGATTTTCTGGATGGGTTGCTTGCTTAGAGAATATTCAAAGATTGTTCTAATAAACTAAACCCGTTACCACATCTGAAAGCATAGGAAATATTGATCAACAATGGAAAGCCATTAGCCTTTCAGCATTTAACATATCCCCATGCGCCCCAACAGACCGACAAGCTCTCCAGGTACCTTCGGACGCTCCATCTCCCCACTGCTTGCAGGCACCTTTGCTTGCCCAGACCACACCAGCGGGAACACCATCCCCATCTTCTGAAATTTTTGGAAAAACATGTACACCAAGGCAGCTGCGTGGGGAGCTCAGTTACAGATTGGCCTGGGGAAGCTCCGTTTCCCTCTTTCTGTGCTGTTCTGACACATTTGTTTTTGGGTTCCCACCTGTTTTGCCCCACATACCTCATCAGTCCCATTCTTAGGTTGGACAACACCTTACCTTCTTCCTCTACCTCATGGTCAACATCTACCAATGTTCATAATGATGCAGCCAAATACAAATCTCTTCAGGCAAAAGATTTGTACAACAAATTCAAAGACAGCACCCAAGAAACCATCTGAATAACACTGCACCTCCTTGAGCATAAACCAAAGATGAGATTGATGAGTGCAAGGAGTCCATTCCTGGACTTGTGTAGGTTTTAGTAAGCCACAAAACTGGTAGACCAGCTCAGCTTCTAACTCATGCGAGACTCTTCAAATAGCCAGGATTTATTTCCACTGACTGCATTGCCATGAGAAAACTGGTAACTGCTTTTTCTGAAAGAAGAAATGCAAGCTAATATACCATGGGAAGCTTCTTAGTAAGCTTTGTGACTGGAGGCCTAGCTGGCAAGCTTGGGTGTGCATTTTGATACAGCCTTAATGCATTAAAATGCATTTATTATGCATTTAAACAAATGCATAATCCCTTGAGAACAGCTTATATTTAGAAATGTAGATCAGAAAGGTGTTTGGGCACTGAGAGCATTCAGTTTCTGGTATGGTTCTTCCTGCAGAATTGAACCTGACTCTCAGACCAACAGAGAGGAATCGCTGCTCCACGTTTTGGAGCACAGCGGCTCCACCCCACCAGGACAGATTCCAGCAGTAAAACACAGCAGTGGGCTGACACCAAGGGGAGACCCACACACAGCCCACGGCTCCAGGGGATGACTCCAAGCTAATGGAACCAGGCAGAGGCCCCACCACACCACGAGGCACACACTGCCCCAACAGCCCTGGGCACTCTGCTCCTGCCGATGGCTGCAGGTAGGATGGGTGCTGCCAGAACCAGCCCAGCCCTCCCAAGGAAGTAGAAACCCTTTGACACACAGTTATCACCAAAAGGCTCCAACAACCCAGGGAGGATCCATCCATCCCACTGCTTTGTTGTCTGTCGACCTTCACTTGAAAAGGGCTGGACATGCAGCATTCAGACAAGGATTCTCAGAAGGAATGAGCAGACACCACCTTACTCTGGGGACATGTAAACGTGAATGGGAAAGATCAGTAACCAGCAACATGACGAGAAAGGCATAGGTATCCTGGGCTGTCAAGCTCTGTAGGAGACAGTCAGAGACCGTGCAGGGACAGCCCCAGCTAAAGGCTCCCAGCTTTCCCCTCCTTGGTTTGGGGGCTGGTCAGATGATGTTCACACCAGCAGCTAAGGCCAACACACCCTCCTGTTCCAGTTGCTCAATGCAATGAAAATTGCCTGCCCTGGAGACATGACAGACCAGGCTAGAGAGAGAAGACAACAGCACAGGAGAGGAAATACTGCTGCCCTGTATCACAGAAGAAAATGACAGAGGGCAGTGGCCGTGATCTGCAGATGCCGTGCTGATGCCAAGCCAGCGCCTGGCAAGCAGCAACAGCAGGAAGGGCTGTGACAGCTCCTCGCCCACCTCTGCCCGTGCTCCCCAGGTGTGGCAGCACTGAACTGCCCCTCCGTGTAGCCGCCCTCCGTGGCTCCCTCCTCAGCTGCAGCCGATCCCTGCAGGGAGGTTTGTTTGTTCCTGACATCAACATGGCTGCAAGGTTTCGGCTGGCTCCTCAACAACTGCCGTGCTGTCTCCCCTAACGGGAACCTTCCATCAGAAAAAAAAAAAAATAAATAAAAAAAAGGTTGATTGTGTCCTACATTTGCTTTCCCGCAGACGAGGAGCGCTCACTACACACAAAAAGGAGGGGAGGGGAAGGGACGGCACTTAACACAAATCCTGGGATCCCGGGGACAAGCGACAGCCTCCCAGGACAGAGGTGCAATGAGAGGCGTGTGCCGGGCGAGGGCAGCGGGACGGCGCGGCTGACGGGAGCCTCCCGCGGTGAGGGCAGGCGGCAGGAGGGAGCCGGGAGCCGCATCTCCGCACACCCGGTGCGTTCCCTGCGGAGGAGCTCAGGAACCCCCCGCAGCCGGAGGAGCCGAGCCGTGCCCCCGAGCGAGCGCCCGGCAGGACCGCGGGCACGGCCGCGACCCCGGCAGCGCAGGGCTCGGGCGGCACCGCGCAGCCCCGGCCCGGCCCGGCGGTGCCGGCGCTCCCCAGACGGCGGCAGCACCGCGCCGAGGAGCGGAGGGGGCGGCGGCCGCCGCGGTATCCGCGGCCCTGCAGCACCCCCAGCCGCGGGCGGCCGCCGGCGCCGTCCCGCGGGCAGCGATGGGAGCGCGGCCCGGCCCGGCCCGGCTCGTGGCGCCCACCCCACCCTCGCCCCGCGCGGCCCCGCGGCCGCCGCCCCCCCGGGAGGGGAGTCCCAGGCGCCGGCGGACACCCCGTCCCGTCCCGTCCCGGTGCGATGCGGGGCGAGCCCTGCACGGAGCCGGGCGGGACCCCGCCGCTGGCGCCCTCCCGCGCCCCTTCCCCCATGAATAAGTAACGGCGGCTGCAATGCGGCGGGAGCCGGGCGACGGCCGCCAGCTCCGCGATTACCTGGTGCCTCTCGGGGAAAGACGGCGTCCGGAGCGCTTCCCCTGCAGCGGCGGCCGCGGCCGGGCTCCGGCGGGGCTTCAGACTCTCGCAGCAGGCAGGCTGGCCGCCTCTCTGCCCTGTGCCATGGCTCAGCAGCCGCATCCTAGACCGGCTCCGCGGTGGCGGCTGCCGGCGGCCGCGGAGGGAAGGGCAGCCCGCACGGACGGCCCCATGGAGCGCGGCGGCTCGGCTCCGGCTCCGGCTCCGGCTCCGGCTCCGGCTCCGGCGCGGGCAGCGGCAGCGCACATGCACACACGCACACACCGCGCCGGGCGGGCGGGAGGCGGGGGGACGGCGCGGGCGCGGGGCACGCAGCGGCGCAGCCCTCCGAGCCCGCTCGCATCGCCCCGCCGCGGGCAGCCCGCGCCGCTCCGCTCCGCGCCCGCCGACCTCGCGGTGGAGCCGAGCCGGGTGAATCCTCGCCGAGCGCTGCGTGTCCGCGCTTCGCTGCGGAACGACGGAGCTTGGAGGGGGGGGGGGGGGGGCCGCGGAGCCTCCCCGGGGGCACCTACGGCGCGGCGGGCGGCAGGGCCATGCGGCTCCGCGCTCAGGCGGAGCAGCCGCGGCGCCGCGCGGTGCGGTGGGGCAGGGCGGGGTGCTCGGCCCGGCCCTTCGCTGCGCCCATCCTCCGCACCCAGCGCTGCCGCCCGGCCCCGGCCCCCGCCAGCGGCGCCGCGCGATGCAGCACGGAGGCGGCCGCCGCCTCCCCCGCGCCGCGCCGGGGCGGGCACGGGATGCGGGCGCTCCCCGCCCCGCACGCACGGCTGAGCCGCAGCCGCCCGACCGCGCGCAGACGTGTCGCGGGCCGGGCAGCCGCGCACCGGGCGGGGCAGCGCCGACAGGGAGCACGGAGCCACGAGTCTGACCAACGCTCGGGTCGGGATGCGGGAGGGACGCGGGACCCCGGGCCCCGTGGGGAGGCGGGTGCGTGAGGAGCGGAGCGGAGAGGAGAGGAGAGGAGAGGAAAGGAGAGGAGAGGAGAGGAATGCTGCTGCCACCGCTCAGGAGCGTTTTCGGCTTTCGAGCGGCTTTTCCGCTGAGGGAACCGGCAGAAACGGCTGCGGCGCCAGGAGGAGCCACGCACGGATTCGAGGCGGCGTTGGAAGCCGAGCGCGGAGCTGCGCGGAGCGGAACCGTCTCCTGCCGGCCCGGCCCCGGCCCCGACACGCGGCTGGGTGGAGGAGATGAGCCCGGCGCGGAAATGAGAGGTTACGTTGTCTCCGGGGTCAATAAATTCTGTAGGCGTCAGGGTTTTAGAGGTTGTTACCTGTCTCCAGGACTCCTAGCAGTGTGCAGCTCTGACATTTTGAAACCTTGGTCCGGTTTTCTCAGAAAATGACAGCGATGTTACAGCACGGCGAGCAGAGCACCGCGACAAACACTGCCTGCCCAGAGAGGAGCCGCCGTACCTTGCCAATGTGCAGCAACCCTGCGCCTGGAAAGAGGCCCCCACCACTGGCCATGAACCCTGGCCCCTCGGCCACCCTCCCGTGGGGACAGCAGTGGTGCCGCTTGGCTGGGGCTGTCCCCACTCTCATGCTGCCTGCAGCTGGAGGAGCGCGGGGCCAGGGTTACTGTGGAGCATGTGGGTACAGCCCATCGTTGTGCCGGGATGGATGCAATGCTTCTGGATACCTTGTGCTGGGCGTTGTGCTGGGTGCGCACGTGGGGGGGCACAGCCCCAGAAGAAGAAGAAAGCTGCAGCGCTGCACCTCACACCTTCCTCCTGGAAACCTTCCTGCCCTGGGATCCAGCGCCTGGGGTCAGTGTGAGCAAGGGAAGGGAATGCGGCTTTGCTCCCAGACCCATCTCTGTGCAGCCTGAGGACACAGTTCTTGCAACCTCTAAGGGGGAAAAGGAGCATTGTTTTGAGATCAGCACCACAGCTTGTGCCTGTGGACCATCAAAACTGCCCTTCCCAGAGCAGTGGCCACCTCTGCCCTATCAGCAACTGCTGCCTGGGGCTGGGAACTGAGGATTGGCACTGAGGGCAGCTCTCCTCTATCCATTTTCAAGCCTTCTGCTCCATGGATCAGGATCAGGCTGTTACAAGGGCAGAGAGGCCCAAGTGATGAAGGAAGGGAGCGACTGATTCCTCTACTCCCCTAAGAGATAAGCCATGTCAGAAAGTTGGCTTTGCCGGGGTTTTCTTGTGCATCCCTAATTTTCAGTTCTATCACTGCTGTCTTTTAGAACTGGAGGGAGTGTGTTTGGTGTTCCTCAGTCCCATGCTTGGCCCTGCTCAGCATTAGCAGTGTGCTCCCTGGAGGGAGCGGACAGACAGGAAGGCGCTCTGTGGTAATGCATCTGCAGTCTTGGCTGACCTCTGCCACATGGAGCAGCCTCCTCAGGCCTCTCATTCCCAGCATTTGCTGCCTTGGCACTCCGTTCTGGCCCAGGAGCAGCAGGGCGGGCACAGCAGCGGTGCCAGCTGTGTTCTGGTGCGAGGAAAGGAAGCAAATGTTTGGGTATGACTTTCTTGGTGACAGGAGAAGCTTGTTCCAAGTCAGGCTCATAGTGGAGGCTGCTCTGCTTTGCTGCCATCCAACACAAACACCAGGTCTGGGTCAGAATCACTCTGAACAGGTACTGTGACAGCACCTCCCAGCAGCTGCCTCCTCACAGGCAGGTTCATGAACATCCTGCACCCTCTGCTCTCAGGGCTGTGCAGGGACTACTGCCAGCTCAAAATTCATGTTGGGCATGGGCCTGAAATGGCCCTGCTGCTTCGGTAACATCCCCAGGGAAAAATGCTCGTTTCCAGAGGGTCTGGGAGCGCTGAGAGGCAGGTGGCCATGGGGAGCACCCGCTGTGCCACAGCTCAGCCACTGTACCTGCACTTCCACCCTTCCCCACGAGCCCTTGAGGGAGCTTTGTCTTACTGCAGCCTTCAGGAACAGGATAAATGCCTTCTTTCTGGCAGAAGACCACTTGTTAGCCTATATTCTCCCTTCATAGGTATCATTCAAGAATTATTTGATAGAATCACTGAGTGGCTTGAGTTGAAAGGAACCATTGAAAGTCATCCCATCCACCTCCCCTACAATGCACAGAGACGCCCACAGCTCCGTCAGGAGCTCAGAACCCATTTCCTGACCTTAAGGGCCTGCAGGGATGGGACACCACCACCTCTTTGGGCAAATTGTGCAGTGCCAACACCACCCTTATTGTAAAAACTTCCTTATGTCCAATTTAAATATCCCATCTTTCAGTTTGAAATCATTTAACCATTTTCCTCTGGATGAACACACCATCAGGTCTGTGTCTCCCCTGAACTGAGGACTCCACATATGGAGCAGTGCTCCAGGTGAGGTCTCGCAGAGCAGAGCAGAGGGGTGGGATCACCTCCCTCAGTCTCTGACCACCCTGTTTTTTGTGCAGCCCAGGGTACAGTTGAACTCAATGATCTCTAGAGGTCCCTTCCAACCCCTACAGTTCTGTGATTCTGTGATACAGTTGTCTTTCTGGGCTGTGAGGGCACATTACTGGCTCACGGACATCACTTTGGTCTCTTTTGGCTGAAATAAAGATGGAAGGCTGCAGCTACGTGCTGTACCTGTCATGCTGCCCAAGTGCTTCCTGCCCCCCAGAGCCATGTGCCCCACTCAGCCCTAGGCACAGTGGCTGCTTGTCCCCACCTGCTTTACACCATAACCCCTTGCTGGCCTTGCAGCTGGGGAAGATGCCATCAGTTAGAAGTGCTGCCCAGCAGCTGGGCACGCAGGCGTTTTTCTTGGGGAAAGGAAGGAGAAATACTTTCCTAAGGTGTTGTGTGCAAACCTGGGGAAGTGACAGATTAGGGAGACAGTCTGGATTGAGCAAAATGCTTAAAAACAAACCAAAACCACCTCTGAGTGCTAATGCAGTGTGCTATGTACACACCCTAAAGGAGACCAACAGCAGTGCAGGGAGGTAGAACAGCAATGGATGGGTGGCTGCAAGGTTTAGCATCCCTGTTGGAACTCTGAAGCAAGAGGGAGTAAATGCTTCTTTTTATGGTAGTCTGTAGTGGCTAATCAAGAAGCGTTTGGGAACTGCGGTTTTTACTCATTTTTACAAGAAGCTCAATGCCTCAGTGACGGAAATGTCGGGGCAGCGCTGCATGCAGTGTGCCCTCCCCTGAGGGCCGGGCAATGGGAGCACTGCGGTTATCGGGCACAGGGGACGCTCTGTCCAGAGGCAGCAGCGCGGTACGTCAGGTTCATCGCTGTTGGTTTCCCACGGTTTAAATTATTCTAGTTTCAGTTCTGCAGTCTGTAAGATGGGGGAGCTGTTGCATTGCACAAGAACCGCGCAGGCTGCTCCTCCCGGTTCCACGCGGTGAGAGCCTCCCGGGCCGGGCTCACCCGATCCATCACCAGCGATGACTCCGCGGGAGCCTGGCCCACGGAAGGGATTGCTGGATAAGCCTCTTCCTTACTTTAATAGCTCTAACGCTATGTAAAGTGGACTGGCGTTGCATTGAAGCCCACAGTGCACGTGTTCGCGAGCAGCAGCACGGACTCATTTATTGCCCCTGGATGTGCTTCACTGCTGGGTGATGGTGAAGCAGGCTGGTCCTCAGGTCAGCTTGGTTCCCTGGCTGAAACTAAGCCAGGTGAAATAGATGCTTGGTTGCTGATGTGCACCTTGGGATTCTTAGTTTATGGGTTTGTTGGTTTGTTTGATTGTGGGTTGTTTTGGGCTTTTTTGTTGTTGTTTTGTTTTGTTTTTTAATCTTTTACAAATCTTTTCAGCCTAGATTTACATTCATGATTACAGTATTATACTGTTTGTTCTCTAACAGCCTCGCTTTCTGAGAAAGAAGTAAAACAAAGCACTGACACCTTTTGGGTTGATTTCTAAATCTCATCTGCGATAAAATGAAGATTTCTACCAATTGGCACCCGACTTTCAAAATGGTGGTTTATATCTCTCTTTTATCTAACAAATGCCACCCAGCAGATCACTACCAGCACAAGGCCTGTTGGACAGCAGCGTGGCCCCAGCACCAGGCTGCATGGGGGACGGGGAGGATGGGGAGGAACACAGAGCACCACTCCAAGTGCCTCCATCATCACTGTCCATCTTTCCAGCCTGCTCACCACAGGGTCAGTGCACTCCCACTGCATTCAGGCAGGCAGAGCTGCTGGGTGAGGAGTGCATGGGATGGGACGGGCTGCACCCAGCTGTAGTGAAGTGCCTCTGCCCCACACACTGCAGCCACCCCTGTGCTCATGAAATAAAACCAAGCATCTGGGTTAAGGATGTGCTCCATTGCCCATCTCCTTTTCCCTTCTTCTGGCAGTACTTAGGTGTGCCCTTGGCAGTTATTAATGAGCTCCCTTAACACTTGCACTCTTTTCATGTTGCTGTTTGCTTGGTTGTTTTTATTTTTTTAATGCTTTCTTATTCACATTATTCCTTATGTGACTTATATTTTACTTGTGGAGATGACATCTCTATAGGAAGTAGCAAAGTCAGCATCATCAGCCTGCATGAATTGCCTGAGCATTCTTGCTGCTTCTGAAGCAGCCAGGTGAAGGGCTGGTTTACAGCATGAACTGAAAATGGTTTGCTTGTCTCCCAGCTGCTGATTCAAGTATTTACCTTAGGCCAAGACTTAAGTGGAGAAGAGAAATTTGAGCCGCTTGCTCCATCTTCCTTCTGCATGTCCTATCTATTATACCCACCCAATCAGCTGAAGGCTCTCAATTAGCTGATGAGTGGGAGGATGAAGAACCATTTATGCACACAAGTTTTAAAAAACAAACAAAAAACCACTCAGTTTACAGTCTTTGTGGTCACAGCTTAAAGCAGAATTTCGTTACAGAATTTCATCACTGGCATAACCACACTTCAGTGACAAAGTTGCATCAAAGCAAATCAATCGTTACTCCAAAATTTTACTCACAGGTACTGGCAGGGTCTAATTCTGTCTGATGATTTTCTGACCAGAGAAGGAATATTCCACTGGGCAGGAAAAGGAGTTAGATAGAATGACTTAGGCAGAAACATCCCAAACAAGTAGAAATGGAAAGATGCTGGGGTAACTAATATTGTCAGGAATTTGCCAATGGGGAAAAAAAAATAATGCAGAGGCACATGGGCAAAAGAAGTCTTGTAATAATTCTTCAAAAGAGAGGGAGCTGGAATCTGGCATGGATCCCCATAGCTTCCAAGCTTGTTCAATTAAAATCAACACTGAGTGGGTTTTCTTTCACTTCCATTACTCAAGCTGCATTCTTCAAAGGGATAGCAAATGAGTGATATGCATATGAAAGAACCATGGAGTATGAAATTACAAAATGATACAAGGTTTGGATATTTGCACTTTGAGATATTAAATCTTCTGAAGAAAAATATTTGAGCAAATTCTGAATAAAGGACCCTACAGAGGAGGAAGGAAGAGCTGTGAGATAAATCTAATAAAGATGATACTATGCAATTTCTGAACACTCTTGAATTACTGAGTTTAGCTGTGGCAGTGTTTCCAATGGAGGATTCACTCCCACATAGTCAGGCAGCAAGCACATTTTAAAGCCCATTTGGAACTATTTTCTACTCATGGTGCCATGGGGCAGTCTATGGGGAATACGTATGTCACAAAATCAGAACCACAGGGGTGGAAAGGGACGTGTGAAGCTCCCTCAGCCCACCCTCTTGCTAAAACCCAGGTGACTTTATTATTTTTATTGTTAAAAGTGGACATCAGAAATTCACTTTTTTCTGCTGTAGCAGCACCAGCCCTTTGGTGCTGACCTGAAACATGTTCCCTAGCCCTCTTCCACTCCTGCTTTGCTGTTCCACTTCTCTCATAGTACTTCACACGCTCCATCAAAACCTCTTCTTACTTTTCTTTTAGAAACCTTTGTTTCCTCTGTGATTTTTATTGAATCCTGGATGCATTTCCCTATGGTCAATAAGCTTTTTTCCCCAGTTCTTGCAAGTTTTCTCATTTCTTATGGCCTCTTTAAAACATTCATCCATTTGAGGCACCATCACTCAAATTTTCCCTTTTGTGGAGGAGCCTAAATGCGCCGCACACAGCTACATGTTAGTAGGAAGGGATTTTTTTAAAATCAAAGTGGGGCTGTCTATGTACAGTAAAGAAATAAGTACTACTGTCTCCATTTAGTCCATTCTCTTATGACTCCGCTCTCAGATTTCAGGCTGGATAGCAAAAGGGTGTGCTGCCAGAAAAGCTTTTCACCTCCTGGAGAAGTGCAGATACTCATGGACAAGATGTTCTCAGTCAGCACACCCAAAAATGTGTGTCCTGTGTAGTTGGTTCAGAGCCCATCCCCAAGGCTCTGAGCATGTGGGCCCCACTCACTGCAGGCAAAGCCTTTCCTGCTCCCCGCTGCAGAGCCACACATCACCCAGGGACTGATCCACACAGCTGTTTGCTTTCTCAAAAACAAACAACAACAAGAGAAGAAAGAAGTATCTTTAACCACATTCTGAGAGATTTTATTAGCTCTATCTGATTTTAGAATCATTTCTAAAAAATAAATTTACCATTGCAACTCAGTAAGTCTGTGTATATTTCCAGCAGAAAAGCAGAGGAGAGTTTTGACATTCCTGGTTTTATCTTCAAACATGATGGGCACCAAAACACACAAAAGAGAACCCACACAAAACACCTGGTCTCATTTCTGATATAGTTCCATACCAAACATGGATTTCACACAAAACATGTACAGGTGCCCTGCTGGGAGACATGCGGCTGCCCCATCCTGCTGTGCAGCACAGACTGTGTGTGAGTGGGCTGAGAAAGAGGAGGGTGAGGAAGGCTTCTTAGTTCAGCACGGATCCACTTCATCTTGACTTCACCTGCAGAGTCCGCTGGGATGCTGAGCCGTGCTCTTCGCAGCTCTGGTGTTATTACAAGCCTGCATTATGTTGAAAGCCAGTAATTAGATATGTTCTTTAAATTGCTCAAGTGTTTGTATAGTAAGCAATTACCAAATTCTACATCACAATTCTACAATTAGCAATTCTACATTGTTAATAATGAATTTAAGGCTTGTGCAATAGCTCTCAAGTGCTTGGATTCCTCCTGGAAGGATCATGTCTGCTCTCTAAGCACAGGCTGCACACCAGCCTGCCATCAGCAACCAGGTTGTTTGGACAGCGTTGGTCCCTCTGCCCAGCCCAAGGGCCAAGCAGGTAAAGGCCAGGAAACAGCAGCTCCAGCTGCAGCTGTGAGAGTGGGGGCAAAGGGGAAGCTGTGTGAGTCTCTGGTACCTGAGTACGGCCAGGAGGATAGAATGTCCTTCTGTAGGGGAGGGATGTGGGGAGATGCTGCAGAAAACAAGCAGCCTCAGGAGTTTCCTATCCTCCCTGCTCTCCATCTGACTCATATGAGGGGAATGTGCCACTTTCCATAGTCCCCAGCACCCAATTCCCAGACAGAGCTGGCACTGCTTGCTGAGTGTGGCACCCACATTCTGGGAGGTGGTGAGAACACCTGAAGTCATTTTCTGGTTGTTTTCTCAGATACAGTTTGAAAAATCTTCAAGGTTGAAAAAGCCAGTCACAAGTGGCATCCCTCAGGGGTCAGTCCTGGGACTGGTGCTCTTCAACACCTCAATGACAGACGGTGGCATCAAGTGCAACCTCAGCAAGTTTGCAGATGATACCAAGCTGAGTGGTGCCATCGATACATTGGAAGGAAAGGAAGCCATCCAGAAGGACCTGGACAGGCTGGAGAAGTGGGCCTGTGTAAAATTAATGAAGTTCAATAAGGCCAAGTGCAGGGTGCTGCACTTGGGTCAGGGCAGCCCCAGGTATTTATACAAACTGAGGTAAGATCTCCTTGAGAGCAGCCCTGCGGAGAGGGACCTGGGGGTCCCACCAGGAGGTGGATGAGAAGCTGGATATGAGCCAGCAGTGTGCACTTGCAGCCCAGAAGGCCAGCTGTATTTTGGGATGCATTATAAAAGGGGTGGCCAGCAGGGAGAGGGAGGTGATTGTCCCCCCTCTGCTTGGCACTTGTGAGGCCCCATCTGGAGTGCTGAGTCCAGGCCTGGGGCCCTCAATACAGGAAGGACATGGAGCTCTTGGAGCAGGTCCAGAGGAGGCCACTAAGATAGTCAAAGGGCTGGAGCACCTCTTCTATGAGAAAAGGCTGGGGGAACTGGGCTTGTTTAGCTTAGAGAAGAGAAGGCTCCAGGGAGACCTCATTGCAGTCTTCCAGTACTAGAAGGGAGCACTTAGGAGGGGGAATGCCTGTTTATGAGGATGAATAGGGATAGGGCAAGAGGGAATGTTTTTAAACTAAGACAGGGGAGGTTTAGATTAGAGATTAGGAGAAAGTTTTTCACCTAGAGGGTGGTGATGCACTGGAACAGGTTGCCCATGGAGGTCGTGGATGCCCCATCCCTGGATGTGGCTCTGGGCAGCCTGGTTTAGAGGCTGGCGGCTCTGCATGTGGTGGGGAGATTGAAACTAGATAATCATTATGGTCCTTTCAAACCCAGGCCTTTCTGTGACTTTGTTATTTTACGATTCAGACTCAGCTCACAGTGGATAGATGTTAGTGGGCTTTTGATTAGAACCAATTGCATCATCTGCTGCATCTCGCAACACATAAAATGTGATTAGTTTTCCATGTTGCAGAGGTAAAGCAATGGCAGCCCTCATCTAAACACTAAAGATGGTAAAGGATGTGTTGATAGATTTTATTTCTTAATAGAACCACTGATACGGTTGGTGAAGTTTCAGATCTGAAGAGCTTTTTTTTCTGAAACATTGCCAGTGTTCTTCCAGTGCATTAGGCAGCAAAGCACAGGTTCCTGCCTCTGCTGTGAACATTCAGCGCCTCTGTCCTCATAGCACCACAGCCCCAGTTCTGTGCTTCACATGGGCAGCGGTGCTTCTGTCCTGAGGAAGGGCACAGCCAGTGGGGAATCCCAGTCAGTGGTTTCTACAACTGCCTCACAAAGCTGACTCTTCTGCAAGTGTCAATTTGATTAAAAAATATAATAATAATAAAAATCCTTTGTAAGACAGAAACATTTGTGTTCTCTTGCTTTAGAATTGCAAAACAATGCATCCAGGAAGAAGTTCCTTTCACCCTGAGCTGAGCTGCTGATAATGCATCTAAGCCTTAAACATGTAAGGGATTGCTCTGGCTAATTACGTGTTTCACACTTTTTAATTGCAAGCCAGAATGAAAAGTAAAAAGGCCAAAAATACAAAATGTTCCTGTGATTTTCAGAACAGCTCCATAAGCAGAGCTTTGCTGTGCTCTAACATAGGGTGTGCCAAATGAAAACAGCAGCACATTGCACACAGAATGGCAGAGTGGCTGTGGGTGAAGCTCAGGGAGCATCATGGCCCAGGAACCAACACTTACTGCTGCACAGGTGTTAATTCAAGCTTTCGGTTGTGGGTACAGTTAATAATGCATCAAAGAAGATCTGATGTATTACAGACATCGCATAAACTATTACTGAAAACTTGTCCTCCATATTTTCCCAAGGCTCACAATCCACTTTATGAGCCTCCAAGTTGTGTGTTTTTCCCATTCGGGTGTCCCCTTTGTGCTTTATTTATTTTCCCAATTTGTATGCATTTATTCAGTCTGCACTGTATAGCAGTTACTATTTATCACTGCTCCACATGCCATGAACTCTGCTTGGCAGCACTGAGCAGTCTGGAGGCCCCATTTGTCTCATGGTTGCCTTGAAAGTCCTAAGCCACCACGGCCACTCAGAAATACACACTATTTTTTTTTCCTGCAGGATAAATAAATAATTCAGCAAAATGAAGCATAACATATTTCTTTTTTTTTTTTTTTTTCCCCTCAAATTTTGCTTAAATAAGAATCAAGAGTTTGGGAAGAATTTTCTCTTTTTTTGGAAAATGTTTCAGTTCTAATCCCCTTCTCATCTGCAATTTCAGGTCACCATTTCCTGCTTCTCCCAGTTCATTTCCATCTTTCCATAATGGAAAAGGGATGAAAAGAAAATGGAAGGAACAGAACACAGAACAAAAATATTGATTGATTTAAGCTTTCTTTTACTAGAAGTGGAAACTCACTGAGGAATCCCTTCCTCCAACTTTCTCTTCCTCTTCTTCTCTCTTCTCTTCTCTTCTCTTCTCTTCTCTTCTCTTCTCTTCTCTTCTCTTCTCTCTTTTTCTTTTCTTAGTATTTATCGTAGGAATGTGGTGTAGTGGGCATGGTGTGATGGGTTGACAGTTGATTTGATGACCTTAAAGGTCTTTTCCAACCTTAATGATTCTGTGCGTCTATTTTTTATACAACATAATGTCCTGATGATGGCTATCTCAAGCTGGTTCTGCCACTGCCGTCCACCTGGACGAACCCCTGTGTGCTGATGCCCCTTCCCATCATCACCCAATCCCCTGGACCATAACCCATTTCCTCTCTCCCTGACCTCACAGAAGTTACACTAGCTTCACCGAGTGTCACCATCTCTCCATTTCTGCCTTTTTTAGGACAGAAGGGTCTGGCCCAAAGATAGCATGGGTGTCTGTTTTACAGTGTAACTGCCCTGAGTAAAACTGAAAAGAATTATTTCCTTTCATTATGCTGCATTGTCAGGTGGGAATCATCATCTGTTGATTGTCATTTAAGAGCACTTTCTTACAGCTGTCATGAAAGCAGTAAAGGTAGACAGCTAATCAGCCAGAAATTGCTAGTGAGCTGTCCTCCATTAGTAAAAGAGCAAAAGAGCATTATAGTTCTGTGTCCTGTCAGAATTAAGGCACTAACTGAACTGAGAAACTGTTCATCATTGCTGAAACAGAAAGACACAAAGATGGCATGATGTTTTCACCCCTGAGATTTGTGGGATTTAGATGTGATGTTTCCTGAGTACTAAGTGCAGTAAGTGTATGTAGCCTGAGCCATCCCTGGGGCAAGGCTGCTCTTGCCAGGGCTCTTAGGGTCACACAAGTTACTGGAGCCCAGCTGTGCACTGTACTTACATGGGCACACCTCATATATAACCAAAACCATGGCATTACCGAGCATTATTGAAATCTTAGGAATCAGATTCATGATAATCCAGATCTCATGGCTGCAGCAGGCGCTCACCTGCTCATTCCCACTACTCATGGGAAAAGGCAGGATGCCCACTGCAGCTACATGTGCAAAAACATTGCTGGGAACCATAAGACTACAGCAAACAAATAACATTATCTCATACACAAGTTGTATTACTTCAATAATACTTGTTGCTGTAGTGGAAATGCTGTAGTGGCCTGAAGCAATGATGGAGCACATGGTGGGAAGGCAGAGCCAACCCAGGGGAGCTCTGACTGAAAGAGGTGGAACTAGGATCCTCCCCTTCCCAGACCTCATTAACGGGTTGGCAGTGGAGGTATTTCTTGTTGGAGATCGCTGTGTAGTTGAGGCTTTGAAAGAGTAGGCAGATTCTTATCTTTTTTTTTTGTTTTTCTGTGTACACAGCTGCTCTGTTTGAGCATATCTCTCTTTGTTACAGCCTACAATGCTGTTATTACTGCACTGTCTATCGTGTTTCTGTTGTAACACAAACCATGATTTTCTCCTCTAAAGTTGGTACTCACATGTGGAGTGTTCTTCATTTTGAAAGGTGGCAATTAAACTCAGTTTTTAAGTGTAACACTTAATGGACTTTACACAGTTCTGATCGTTGTGATGCAGTTCCCCACAGAAATGTTGCCCATTTCCACGTGGTGCTTCCCCCACCCTGTGCTGCTGCTGCCCAGGGAAACCCTTGTTGCTTGGGATCCCACCCAATCTAATGCCATCCCCTGACCCCATGGACAACACCTGCTCCTGCTAGTTGCAGCTATAAAACCCTTAATTGTTGCTGTTACTTAATTATGTTATATTATAATGTTACCTTAATTGTTACTCTCCTCTCTGCTTAGCTGGTGCTTCGGGATCTGTGTACTTTCTGCTCTCCACTCTTCATTGTCCTGTGCTTTGGGTCTGGGTTCTTCCCTGCGGTCTGTTCATAGCAAACGGTGCTGCTTGCTCCCAGTGGTGTCCTAGCAGTGTCCTAGCATCACTCCTTCCCCTAGGCTGTGCCCTGTAGCACAGTCAGTGTTTTGCTGTGGGTGAGGTGTGTTGGGAGCTGCAGGAAGCAGCACTGCTGTCTCTTACCTTTACTGATTAAAAAAATAATAATAATAAAAAATGTTCCCAGAGATGCCTAATTCCTGCAGCATATTTGGATTTCCTTAAGTTTTTTATAAAGTTCTCACCAAATGTTCTCTGCAAAGTAACAGTGCTGTGGGATGTGTGGAGAGAGCATTTGTTGTCTTTTGTTTCTACGTAATATATTTAGTATATATTGTTCATAGATGTTGGGAAAATTTCAGCTCCAAACATTTTGCTCAGTTGTCTTTTAATCCCAGAAAGAGACTGAAGAGAGCCTTCATCTTTCTGTATTTGTATCCCTGTGGGGCCTCAAGATTCTGGGGAGCACAGTCCCCTGAGCCCCGACACTAATGAGCCCTTCCCCTTTCTCCATTGGCTGAGCTACTCAGGGTTCACGTTCTCCTTGATTCACCAGTTTGTTGCTTTGCCCAACTAGAACCATGTTTGTATCCTGTAAAGTCTCGCTTTTGCAAACAAGATTTACTTGCAGGTGCTAAGCTAGCATCTCCTGCCATATATTTACAAGATAAGATTGCTTAACCAGATCCTTGGGGCTGAAATTCTTCTTTTCAGCTTTTTCTATGTCTTGTTTTGAGGGGACCCCATATCCTTCCCAAATTTTATTTTGCAAGGACACTTCATTCTTGTTTCTCCTTCAATAGATAACCTGGAAAACTCAGTACATAGTGGGAACACAAAGCCTGCAGATGATTCAGCCTATGCTGAAAAACTTCCATTGCTAGTGGACTTCATCACTTTCTCTCTTGATACTTAGTTGTGTGAGGTCCTTCTTTCATGCCTTTGGTGTCGGCTTTAAATAATCAGGTATAAAATCACTGATGAAGTTTATACTGCTGAAACAAAAGGCAGGGGTTTATAGTGAACTGTTCACAGTGCATAACTAGGTATCTGGTATTTCTGCAAGAAGCAAATGAAATGTCATCACTGCAAATATTTGATACTGAATCAGGTCTTGGAGACAGCAAGAGGCAAATTGAATACTCAGAGTTTGAGGCAGTGCTGTCTGGTTTGGCCTCTGCCCTGCTCTGTGCAGCCATGATCCTGCCAAGCTGGAAAATGTGGTGGTGAACTTCACAAAGGACATAACCAAATGTAATGGAGTTCTTCAGCACAAGGAAGAGGTGTCTATGCAAAAGATAAGGTATGGGAAGAGGGAAGGAAAACAATTGAGAAACATTCTGCACTGCATCTTGCAGCACATGAACAAAGCAGACCAGCAGCAGCACTTCTTGAAGCAGTCTCTGCTGCTTGCCTGGAAATTCACTGTTAGAAATACAGATTGCTCCTCTTCTGGGCAGGGCTGATAAACAATCTCAGTGCGGATTCCTTTTCTCTCATTAGGCCTCGTTCCTTCTGCTATATTATTTATGACTTATCTGAAAGAACAATAATTGCAGGATTGTTCAGTGATTTATGTGTCACGAGTAGTGCACATTTACTGTTTCCTTTGTACTTCCCCTTGCTTCACTGGGAGAGCAAGATGTTTATTGCATTTCAAATGGAAAGGACGCTGTGCAGCAGCACAGCGCATAGAGGCCTGTTGGCTGAGCATGTCCCGATGTCACTCCAGGACAGCAGCCCCCAGCCTTGCAAAACTCATCCGAGCACTGAAACACCTGGTGGGGCAACCCAAGGACTCCTGTGGAACTTTTCTGCAGAGGCAACGGGGGAGGGGGTGAAGGTTGAGTTGGGGTCCTGTGGCACAAGCGGGGGGACTGGGGGTAGACCTCTGCCTTCCCTGAGCTGCCTTGTTCCTTCTCCTAGACCTTGTAGGGGGTTGGGTCTGGGCAGTGCTGGGGGCTGCCCTTCCTGCCACCTCCCACTGCTTCTCTGTGAGCGTTCTGTGGTGCAGTCCAGAGGTGATCAGCTTAATGAAGGAGATGCGTGTTGCTCTTGGCAGGTACCACTAAGCAGTTACTAGGAACCCAAACCTGCCATTATGGTGGGTTTTTTTATTTGGTTGGTTAGTTTTTTGTTTTGTTTTTAATTTATTTTTATCTCACATCTTTCTCACTGAAAGACTGAGCCTGGGCTGAGAATACGATGATTTCCCTGTGATTAACTGCCTTCAGGCAATGGGACCTCAGCCCCTGGCCTGGTCCTGGCTCCCATTTCCCACCCCTCAAATGACCCTCTGGTTCAGTGCTGATCCCCAACTCCAGTGCAGTCCCTCTCCATTGGTGTTTTCATTTTTTTTTTCTATTTCAGAGACTTCATAAAGATGGACTGAGGCTTTTGTAGCATGACAAAGACAGAAAGAAATGTGGGTAATAGGAAATACGAGCATATGAATGGAGAAAGCTTGATTTGACAAACTTTGAGATAATTAGAGAATGCATGAATAAAGTCTTAGGCCCAGAATGCGGTTTGCAACTAAATTCATTTTTTCTGAAAAAGAGGCAAAATTGGATGACTTTTCTCTGTGTGGCATCATTAATACTTGAATGTTACACAAGTCTGTAAGCATCATCCTCTAATAATGGCTTTTCAATTGCTGTAGCAATGCAACAAACTGCCTGTCGCTGAGAAGTGGGTCTCTGACTGTGCTTTCCCATCCCATCAGCTGTGTGTTGTTTCGGCACTGGCTTTGTGCATTCAGCTCCCACAGCCCGTTAGTGTCTGTCACACCCTCCCCACCACCTCGCAGCCCCATCTGTGTGCTGGCAGCACTTACTCCCTTCCACTGTTGTGTAACTGCAGACCTCTGCGTTCAGAGGTGAAGAAGTCACAGAGTCACCCGCACAGAGTGCAATTGGTTTTCATAAATACCATTCATTATGCAAATTCTGTATTTACAGACAGCATTAAGGTAAAGTGAATGTGAGGAGCAGAGTAATAGAAACTGTGCTTTTGACATCAGGCAAGAATATTTGACAGAAATGGATTAGTAAATGAGTACAAAGATGTTTAGAGAATGGTTGCATGGCCCTTTTTGGCTGAGAAGTGCCACAGCCTGAGCAGAGCAGAGTGGCAGTGGGTGGGTGTGCAGGTTCTGCTGAGGAGGGTCTGTCCCCCCCCACTCCACTGCTGAGCTGCAGGATCCAGATCTTCCTTCATCCTTCCGGAGTCACACATGTCAGTACCCACCTCTCACTGGAGCAAATGTATGAACCATTCAACTAATGTCATTGCAAGCATCCTGTAGCTTCATAGTCTAGAATCTTAACCATGGTCTCCATTCTTTAAAGCAAACAAATCTACTGCTCTGGCTGTGCATATTTGTTTTGATTTTGTTTGTCTCCTTATCTGCTCCTTCCTGTGGAGGAATCAAACATACCAATTTACTCAGTGTAAAGGGATCAGCTGGAGCCTTGTAAAAGTGAGGCAAACGCTCCATTTCCCTCTCTTCATGGCTGCATTAGGTATGGCTCTGCGTCCCATGGCACCTGTACCTCTACACACTGTTGGTGTTAGGGCAGGATGTGATACAGATGTGGTGCAGGTGCTTGGTGGTCAGTGCAGGGGGTCCCACAGAGCCATGTCAGTGGGGTTCTTGTCCTGGCAGCCCCCCAAAGGGCCATCAGTGAAGGAGAGATGTCAGAGCCATCCCTCCCACAAAGAAGTGCCTCCACTCCAGGCCCTCCCCATGGGACACTGCAGCCCTGGCCAGAGCTCTGGGCCAGAATGGGGTGGGGGCCCCGATGCTCCAGTTGTGCCCCAGGGGGCTGCCAGGGCTCTGCTCCCCACTCTCGGAAACCATGTGGAGCTGCCCATAAATCCTGCTATGGCTGCAATGGTGCTGCACCATCACCTTCAAGCCTCTGTGGCCTCGAAGGACCGTGGCTGGTGATTAAAGCTACATAGAAATCTGCTTCCCGTGCTCACGTATTTTTTGCCTGCAATTATAACTTCAGGCCTGACGTATAAATTACTTTTTACTGCTGGAGCAGAAAATGTCTCCATTAATTTTGATATAGTATAAGTGCAGGCAAAGCGGATGTGATTTACAAAATGTGATTTTGTCTATGAGGTTTAAAACTACAGTGTCACCTCTGGGTTTTATTTAGCAGCACTGAAGTCAGAGTGTGATGGAGGTGAGCATTATCTTTTCCTCTATCAGCGATTGTGCAGCCTATGAGTGCATTCCTTATCAACCTTACCTAATTTTATTTTAGGAATCCAAAAATACCAAACTGAAAGTACCATTAGAAATAACAGTAGTTTTAAAATGAGAGTAGGGTTATTCTCTTCACAGTTACTGACCTTATTTCTTGCTGACACCTGACAAAGGTGGGACTAAGAGAATCTTCTCATCACCTTTGTGGGGGATGTAGGAGTTGAGAGCATATAGAATCTTCCGTCCTTCTGACATTGAAACTGCCCCCAGTTTAATAAAAATATTAGAAGTTACACCAGAAATCATAAAATTTCCCTTCTCCTTTGCGTTATTGACCTGGCTTTACCAATCTCCAGAAGAGGGTTCTGGGCTTTAGCATCTGCCAGGCTCTGCCTCAACCCCCACCACTGTGCAGGATCTGTACCAACATCCGAGGTGACAGTGTTTTTGTATGGAACCATCATGGTCTTTGGTCAGACAGGAAGATGTGAAATGACTCAGAAATGTACATGCTCATCATACAAAATTACCTCGCAGCCACCTGTGTAGGGCACATTTCCTTTTCCCTGGGGCTCTACATGTAATATCCTATTACAAGGAAGCAGTAAGAGAACAGAGCATGCTATCTATAAAATCTCTAAATATAGTTCAGCAATAATGCTGCTGCTTTCTGCAGATTAAAAAATGGACTGTTCAATCGGTAACACTAATACAATCAAGCACAATCATGAGCAGCATCATTCACACTGACTTGATTAGTGAAAAACAAAGCAGAGTGCTAATGAAGGCTCTGACAGCATTTGTCTCTGTGTTAGGATGGGATGATGTGTCTCTTCTGCAAGGCTGTTTAACTCTTATGGACTTCCTGATCTTAGGAAAATTTTCTTCTCTTTGTTTGAAGAACAGTGGAAAGATGTTATGAGCAGCCCGAAAGACTTCTGCAGATCAAAACATGGAACAGTTTAAGGGAATCCTGTTCTGCTTTATGGTTCTGGAGCAGGGTGGATTTGGGACAGTTTGGGAGGATTGGGTGGGATGGCTGCATGTGTGATCCATGAGCACCCTGGAAACAGCTTGCACTGATAAAACTGGTAAACAAATCCAACTGTGAGAAAAAAAAAATTAAAAAGTTAAAATCATAGAATCATGGAACCACCAAGGCTGGAAAAGACCTCCAAGATCATCCAGCCCAAACATCCATCCACCACCAATATTTCCCCACTGAACTATGTCCCTTAGTGATGCACTACATGTTGCCTCCAGGCAAGGTAACTCCATCACCGTGGCAGTCAATTCCAGTGCCACTCATTCAGAGAATATTTTTTTCCTGACATCCAACCTGAACCTGCCCTGGTGCAACTTGATGCCAGCCCCTCTTGTCCTATTGCTAGTTATGTGGGAGAAGAGGCCAACCCTCACCTGAATCAACTAAGTTAGTTGATAAATCAATTAAGTCAATTGACAAGATGTACTAGAACATGACAATGAGTAGTTACCCCCAGAAATAATTCACCTGCTGTAACAAGCCCAGCAAAGGAAGTACCTGCTTGGGACTGATGACAAAAAGGACAAGACAGACCTCTCCCCAACCTGCAGAGCACTGCCTGCACAGCTCTGCTGTAGGGCACAGCTCCTTGGGTCGCTCCTGCACAGTGCCATCCCCACTCACTGCTCTGCCCACTCAATGCCAGGATCACACCATGCACCACCACTGTCACAGCAGAGTCAGGCTTCAGGACTGGTTTTGTGGTGAGGAAGCACAGTGCCTCACTGTGATGATGACTCCTTGCACATATGAGTGGCATTTCCCTGTGCATTCAGTGCCTCAAGACATGGCTGTTATCCTTCCCCCGGCTCCCTGAAATGTGTTTGCCCACCTGGCTACAAGAGGTGAGTTGCTTCATGGCTCACAGCTGTTGGCTGCTGAGGGCACAGCACTGCCTCACATCTGACGTGCCTTCCCCTCAGCAGTTTGTGAGCAATAATGCGAGTGCTGTATCAGCCCAGCTGTGTGCTTGACATAAGCAATGAGATACGGGGGGGCCATGGCTGAGGGTGCAAACTGCGTAACCTTTGTGTGTTTTCCAGAAAAAACAGCTGTCCTGTGCAAGATCTGCACATGTTGCTCACGATGCTCTGAGCTGGAACTGGGCCCTGAGCAGTGCAACGTGGGCATGCCCTGTAACCAGCTGACACTGCCCGGCTCCATGCGTGGTGTTTGTCCTGGCAGAGCTCATCTCTAAACTCTCACCAGTGCCTGGTCCTCAGCTGAGGGTGGTTCTGTTTACCCACCTACAAACTTCATCTTAAGCCCAGGCTGAGCACACATCAAGCTGCCAACAGCCCTCACATTGGCTTTGGACTGTTGATTGGACCAGGTGTGATTTTTTTCCCTTTTCTGTAGTATCCACCCAATTTTGTCTGCCCAAAGTCTTGATACTAGTGCAGATCAGGGGCACACTCTTTCCCCGTTGGAGAGGTTTTTGCCTAGATACATACATCAGGATCAGTTCTTTTTGTCCCATCGTGTGTTGTATTTTTCAGTCCTCAGAGAATTTACTATTTCTGCTGGCTTGTTTGAAATATTCAGTTTGTGCTGTTTTCCCCTCACTTGATTGTGCTCCTCTGGTGCTGCCTTTGCTCCATTATCTGTCTGATGCAGAGACACAAGCCACTGGACAGTGGTTTACACATGATCCAGAACTTCCCTCAGCCTTTGAACCCTTCACTCAAATACCCGTCTGCGTTTGTCAGACACCTCCATCGCACCACTCACAGGTGCAGTAATAACAGTCTGGATCCTTTCAAGTATCAAAACTGACTCCCACTGGAAATCAGTCATCAGACAGACAAGAGACAGGCAGGATAGCAGAGAGCTGCCTGCCAACATTTTTTTCTATAAAAGCTCATGGAAGCAGGCAAAATATAAATGACTTGTCAAAGACAGCTTAAGGAGAGATACTGAGAATATAATTATGGCCACACAAATTGCAAAGATTGCTGCTGTGTGCTCAGAGAAGGATGAGTGTGAGGTACATGCTGGGGGTCAGAGCTCTGCTTTGCTCCCACGTCATGCCCACAGTACTATCTTTTCATTTATACATGAATGACTGAAGTCTTTCCTTATTCATATTTTAATTAACATTTATTATATATATATATATTTTAATCATCTTTTTCTCCCAATCTTAGGCTATCTTCATAAGGTGTTTGACTACCTATTTCCTTTCCTGTCACTTGCATGAAGAGAGGAAAAAACACGTGGGGATGTCCTCAGAACAGCCACTGCTGGAAAACAGGGCACTGACTTTTCCTCAAAGTACTCCTACACTGGTGACTTCTGCCACCACTAAGTTCGCTGTTGGGAAGCTTAGTGCACTTTGTCCTGTCTTGCTGCAGCGCCTCCCATCTCTTATAGCCATCTCTTGCCTGAGGGACTCAGATCTCTTCCCTTGGCTCTAAATGAGAAACACCAGGAAACAAGTCCTCCTCTGGGGCAGGCCAGGTGAGAGCCAGTGGGTGCCTCCCTGCTGCTAAGTAGTTCAGGACATTGTTCTCCCAGCACAGACCTCCAAACAGTGATAACATGTGGAAGATAAGGCTGAAGGACTTTGTCAAGGCAAGCTTGGATTACTACATTTTTTCTGAGGGGGAAATAAACCACCACCACCACCAACAACAATAACAACAACAACAAAGCTCTATGACTGAGAGGACGTAAATGAGCTTCTGTCATGCTGCTGCTCCCTGAGCTGGGGTGCTGTGCAGCACTCTTACATCCATCACCATAATCATGCAACACCTGACCTCCTGCTTAGAAAAGCCACCTGATTACCAGGTGAGGCATTCCAGGTTTTGTCTGTTGTAGCTCTGGCCTCCAGTTAGTACTTGTGGGTAACCTCTGCTCCTTCTTCAGGAAGGTGCAGCCAGAGCTGCCCACAGACAATAGTCATGACCCATACTCCTTGTCTCTCATCAGGGTGTCATCAGCACTCTCTATGCCTGCTTTGGAGAAGTGGTTTGCATGTACTTGATAAGAGCCCTATAATCATCCCCAGTGGTGAAACTGGCTCCAGTGGGGATGAGGCAGCTCCTGCAGGTGATGCAAATGAAAGCAATGAGAAGAGGTAAGATGGAAAGGTGTAAACATCTGCTCCAAAGTAATCCCCTCTTCTCTGCTCTCTACATTACCGATGACCCTCCTACCAACCCTGGGGTGTGTCAGCCAGACAACCACTGGTGTGGGTACATCTGGCAGCCCTGCTGCCCAGCAGAGCAGTGGGGCTTTGCTGGCACCTTCTGTTTGCAAGGCAGGAGCACAAGCTCACCCACTCTTCCCCCTTCTAATCTCTTTCACATCTGTTCTATCGTGGGCTGTGTTGCAACAAGCAGAAGCTACACTTACCTTCGCCTTATGTACCAAAACCTGCCTGTGTGCAGTCAAAAAATTCAGTGGTGTGCAAAACTGAGAAAATTGACACCAAAGCAAACAAGTGCAATCACGGAGCTTCCCTTTGCCTATCTGTCTGCAAATGTTCCAGCTGGTATGAAGCTTCAGACAGTGACGTGGGCCCAAGATTGTGGTGTTTTTCAGTTTTTCAGTGGTTTTCTTTCTTTTGTTTGGTTGCTTGGTTGTTTTTTTCTTTTTAATTATTATCTTATTAGAGACTCCATGCATTTCAGTTCTCCCTTCTATACACTGACTTCTGCCTGGAGCAGTGTAGGTGTGCCTCATGCAGCTGACAGGGACTCCCTTACACACCTTTGTAGCTGCTCCATCAAGCAATGGGCTCCCTTACCCCATGTTGTTTGCAGTGAAGGACCTACCCTGGGCTGCTGGTGGCTTTTATTCATTTCAAACACTTTAATGACTACAGAAAGTACCAGGTAAAAATTAGGTGACTGCCACCTCCACTAAAGCAGTTTTTTGCATACAAATTAAATGTTGACAAGTGATAATGGCAGGCTTGCTTCTGGACTCAGAGCCAAAGGCAGAAGACTACTGCCTAATTGGGAAAAACAGCAGAAAATGAATTAAATAATAGGGATGAGGAAGATATTTCATTAGCTGATCACATATGCCAAGCAATTCATCTTCAACATTTGTCACTTTTCCAACATGAATTTTAAAAAGTACGGTGCTTTATCAAATGTGTGAGGCTCTTCCAGAGTGAGTGGTGACTGACCACTCACAATGAGTTCATTAAAGCAGTTTCACACTAAAAAGAACAAATATTGGTGGAGATTAATTGATTTCCTGTTACCATACATTCAGTCTGAATGATGTAGCTGAGATGCTTTAGTTACATCCACTTCATCTAAGTCAAGTGCAGCCTTCAGTGTGCTATTCATTTAAGTTTTCCATGAGTAATGAGTGTTAGAATAAAGTTAAATACTATAACTGTCCAAGCTGTCGTTCCAGCTTTTCCTCAGCTTGCCCTGCATTCTTTGGCTAAGAGCAGATCTTATACCAAGCCACTCTTGCTGGAAAGTACTGAAGGTTCATTCACATTTCTCTGTCCCCTCAGCTTTACCAATTACATTTTCTACATGCACCATGTCATCCTCATTACTTGCACTCACTGGATGATTTCTGATGGCTGAAGAATGAGAGAAAGCTTTACAGATGCTTTCCTCAGAGCACAAGACCTCTCCATCCCCAAGTACAGCAAGTCAGGAAAGGAAGGTAAGAGACCAGCATAGCTGTACTGGGACCTGCTTGTCAAACTGGAAAACAAGAAGAAAATGCACAGGCAGTAAAAACTGGGAGAGGTCCTGTATGAGGAGTATGAGGATGCTTGTGTAGGGATGTAGTCAGAAAAGCCAAGGCCCAGCTTGAACTAAACTTGATGAGAAGAACAAGAAAGTCTTCTACAGGTACCTCAATAAGAAAAGGAAAGTCCACAAGGGTGTACCACCCCCCCCCCCCCCCCCCCCCGCCTCCCCCCTCCCCCCCCCCCCTCACCTCCCCCGCAGTAGTGAGTGACACAGGCAAGCTGGTAACAACAGGCAAGGAGAAGGCTGAGGTGCAGTGAAATGGCATGTAAATTCAGGTCCAATATAGCAGTGAGCTATCTGTATGGGAGAGGAGCGTGCTCTTGCAGTGCTTCTCTATTCTCCTTGCAGCTGGATCTGAAATGTGCTGCTTGCAGCTTGCATTCACATCTGTCTGCTGTGGTTCTGTGCCTCTCTGTGTCTGCACTTTGCACTCTTGGTAGGGATGGCCTTTGGGCTGTTCTGTTACGTTTTCATTTGAAGAGAGAAGTGCAAATGTTTAATCTCAGAGATCCAGCCCTCAGGGAGCGCGCAAAAGGGCAAGAGTTTGGGCAGCATGTCTTCCCATCCCACATAGCCATGTGCCAGTCTGAAAGAACACAGACACAGCAAGCAGTGCAGCTCCAGTGACCCTTCTGTGTGGCTGTCCCAGGGTCCTTTCTCCTTTGGTTTCTGATCCCAAGAACTTTACACGGCATGCCTGGCATGAATCTGATATCTTAAAGATTATTAGGGACCCTTCAGTCACCAGCTCAGTTCTTAACTCTGGGTTACATCATCTGAAGGGGGAAAGTTCTCCATTGTAAGCTCTGGTATCTAAAGGCCAGTTTGGAGGGGAGGCAACACAGCCTGCATCTCTGGTACAAACTAATTTTGTTTTGGATTTTAGTGTGCAGGATTGTAAATATTTTAATTGCATTAAATTTCTCCTTTAATGAACAAACAGCTATATAATTACAGGAGCATATTCACATCTCTGCTGTAATGGTTGTTTAAGCATTTTAATTCTGCACTATGTTTGCAGGGTTGGACTCCTCTCTGAGAAAGTAATTTTGGGTGCAGAACAGTTCACAAGCCCTTACCTTAGGAGTGTATTTTCCCTTTAATTTACCCAGGAATATTGTGAAAGTTTGGGTATGTGCCCAAAGCCAAGCTTTGTCTTTCTGTCCTTTGATTACCTTGTCTGCACCTCCCTAAAGCCCAGCAGCCTCTGCAGATGGTCAAAAGCAAATTTCCAGCCTTCCACAGAAGGCCTGTGGCTGTAAGTTCTCTGCTATTCCTTGGTAGATCACATTATTTGGTTTTATAAACACTGAAGTAGAAAGCACTCAGATGCTGCACTTAGCAGCGCTGGTGTCTGGCACAAGATGGGCTGTATGATTTTGTACTGACACACACACCCACTACCACTTCCACTCAATGCAACTTCCTTGTGTCTCACCAAGTAACAGCCTGTTCTTGTCCAGTAATGTCTTCATCTTCCTTTTCTCCTGCTGCCCTTCCAGCAGTGACCATTACACATAGCTTTGCCTATGAGGGTCTGCTGCATCTTCAGTCCTGCAGTGTGCTACAAACTGCACTTTGTTAAGAATGGTCTCAGGATGTGCATCCTTTCATGCCAAAATCAGTTTTATAGTTTTCTTTTGTTGTTTCTTTAAATACTACATATGATTTCTTTAGATACAATATTAGCCTAATTAATGAGTGTGAGAAGAGAAACATTTATCCAGTGCCCCTTACTACCATAACATACACCTTTCAGCAGTTTTAACATTCTTGGCACAACACATATGGAGCTGGAAGGAATCAGTGGCCTGAGAGCAACTCACATCATATTGCTCCATAGGTTTGCATATAGAGCAGTGAAACAAAAACACAGGAGCTAAAGCACTGAGGTATTTTTTTCCTGGGCTTGATAGCTTAAAAAATGAATGAATAAATCACCGCATTGTTGAATGAAATGATGCAAGTATTGTGCCATCTGGCTCAGCAAGGAAGTTACTCACAACAACTGTTTTAAAGTGAAAATTGCAGTGACTGTCCACAAGCAGTAGCAGTAGACAGTTTCAGAAACAGTTTGTATCTTTAGTTATAAAAAAGATGTTAGCCCTTCATCCTACTGAAAATGTCAGACATGTATGTGTTGAATTTCTTGTTCTGTGAATCTAATGTGACCTACCAGGCTGTCACGGACTGAAGCTTGTACAGATGGAATCCCTTGCTGTCAGGCCCAGTTATTGTCAAGTCCACCAAAAAACCATGCTGGTCATTCTCTTGTACTTCTTCCAAAACACAGGAATTCCCAGTTTCCTCAGGTCCTGCCCAAAGCACCTGGCACAGTTTAACTGCGATGGGCTTTGCCCAGTGCCAGGGGATCTTGTAGGCACGAGGAGCAGATGGATGTTGAAACTGAAAGGGACAAAGGAAATAGCCCCTGGTCTCCTGTTAGCACACTGGAGTAACCATTTATACTGTCAAATACTGCTGAGATTTAGTAAGTGCTTCAATAAGCAAATGATGGGAGGCACCTGTTAATTCTTCTTCTAAAGCAGAATTATTTTCCTTCTGACTTGGGAAACAGACATATGAGCCCAACTTTTCCCTCATAACTGTCAGTTTCATCAGATTCATTTTGGAATAACAGATCTAGCTGAAATCAGAAATAGAAAGCACCAGCCATATTTCAGACAGTGGATCCTATGTTAATTCTTTGTTGTTGCTTTGTTTTTTATTTTTGAAAAACAGAAGTTAATTTACTTATTTGGCTTTTAGATTCACAGTCGATATAACAGAAGATGGATAGGAGATTAAGTGTGGATTCCAAGGGGAGTTTTTCAGAGATTTTCATATGAGCAGTTTCTGTGGCTAATGGAGTTACTAACAGTACATTTAGGACTTGGTTAGTGTAGGCATTATAAAAAATCGAAGTGTGAAAGTTGAGCAGAGACCATAGGGCAAATGGGAATTAACTTGCTCAGGTAGACAGTTGTAAGATGAAAATTCAAGGCAGTAGCTGGATCTAAACACATTCAGGCAATGACAGAGTGCAGAGGTGAGTACGGAAATAGGGAGATGTAAATAGCTGATGGCATAAACAGTGCCAAGCTTGATTATTAGTTGAGAAATACATGGAAGAGATGGGCTGGCAGGGAATCAATTGCCCATTCATTCCTTATGCTGATGAGCTGATTACTCAGTGGGCTTTTGTGAGAAGAATCCATCGCTCTCCGCTGTGCTGTGTTTTTGGGGAATCAAACTAACTGGGAACAGCTGGGACAAAGTTTGCAAGTGTTTGGTCATTGGTATAAAACAGATGAAAGTCAGTCTGTATTGCTTGTCAAGTAATTTTCCAGCTGGTGGAAGTATGAATTATGATAGGAAAGGCAAATAGGATCAGTTATAGGATTATATTTAGAATAAGAGGGATTAATGCATGTAATTTTGATGCAAAATAATGAACTAGACAAATGTGAGGAGCAAAGGGGGAATGGCAGAGGAGCAGTGAAAGCAAACCAAGATCATAGAGGGTACATACAGATGTGGCCGAGTAGACGGAAGGGAGGGAAGTAGATGAGAAATTTACTGAGGGTCATAACAAAATGAGACTTTTACAAGAGGTGGTGAAGTCCTGTGCTCCAGTTTTGGCTTCTATTGACTCCATGTGAAGATGAAGGCAGTGAAATGTCTCTGATAGGCACAGCAGGTCTCCCATTGGCATGAGGGGTTCCCTTGTTGTGAGGGAAAGGTTTGGGATCAAAGAGTTTGCCTGCCTGAATTCTTTTGAACTCATCTGTTGCCTGTAGCCTTGCCAAATAAGGCAACACCATGGTTAGCCTGTGCAGGCAGTTCTACCCCACTGTCAGAAGCTTCTTATGAATGAGATCAGAGACAAAAATTTCAGTAGGTCTTCTCACAACAAAGTGGGAACCCTAAACAGAGCCTATAGCACTGGGGAGGCAAGAATTCTGGCTCATGTGAGGGCTGAGCCCCATAATTTGCCAGACTGGACATACTGTAACTCTAAACCCATTTCCAGATTAATTACACAAAATCTGCAAACCACTGTAAAATCATTTTCATCTGCAGAAAATATATTATGGTATTTCCTCTTCTTTTCAGATTCAGTGAAAGCAAATTTTCACATTCTCCTCTGAACAGACATTGCCAGGAAAACACTTTTAAATGTGATGTGTGTTATTCTCCCATAATTCAATCCTGTACTCTGAATGCCACAAGTGTCTCTGTTATTTTGTCTTTCATTAGGCTGTGAACTCAGATCAGGAACAGTGTCTCCCCATGCTCTTGCAAAGTACCAGGAAAACCAATGACTGTGTGCTGTGAATGATGAATGTGAAGCTCACTTGACCGCAGACAGTGTAGGCCAAGGGCAGTTCTAAAAAACAACTGCCTGATGAAATACTTGTGTTTCTTTGTGACGCTGAGTTCAAAATGCTGTATAAGAACCAACACCTTGAAAGAAAATAAATATTTCTATTCTTCATTTGCTTCAGGTTTAGGAGAGGGTGACCCAAGACTTCAATTAGGGTTACATCTATTCCAGAGTGAAGAACGAGCAAAGCAAATAAGCAGGCAGGCCTGGGAACAGACTTCTCAGAATGATGCAAAGATGATACACAAAAAACTTACAGGAACAATGTGTCCTAAGACACCTTCTATTTCTATGAATGTAGATCAAGTATAATAATGTGAGATTTTTAAATGAGTTAGTCTGATGGAGACCTTTATATTGCACATCTTTACTTCCATATTCCTTGCTCTCGGATTTCTGGTTATATACTGCTGGTTAAATGCTGCTAGCATTCTTCTTCTTGATATTTCTCTGGCTTGAATAACTTCTGCCATTACAGAATCAGTCTTGTCTGGAATAGAGGAGTCCTATTTCTATGATTTCACTATGTGTCTTTATGAAAGAAACATGTACCAGTCTTCAATTTGTTTTTGTTTCAATCTATATAGGACTTTCAGGACCCATTCCCAGATACAAATATTTGAGATTTTCAGTTCTGAATATCCTGTCTCAAAATACCCTGCAATATTAACTTAAAATTCCGTGCTTCAGTAGGAAGCCTCATGAATACCTGAATTAACTGAATACTTATAGAAAGCTGATACATGCAAAACTCATCCTATGAATTACACAAATGTTACCTAAAAGTGATCCTCGCATGGTGCTTTCCCAGATTTTTACATGTATGTTACCAGTGCATCCAATGATGTGATTTACGTTGGAATGGTTTTATTGGTCAGTTTTTGCAACTTCGGTCTTTTTTCTTGATCAAAGAATTTCCATTTTTCTCCACTAGAAAACAGACACATTGAAGACTGCTTCGGTGTCCTAAAGATGTATTGAATCGAGCTAACACAGTATTTTCTGGGTAAACTAAGCACGTGAAAAGTGATCTTGCTTTTTTATTTAAAATTAGACAAATGCTCATGAGCTCTGGGTCTGCTTCCAAGTTGAAGAGAAATAGTTTTATTGATTTTAGTGCTCTCGATAAATTAGGAACGTGCTGAGAAAAATGCTCCGCTCCCATGAGTTTGGAATTTATTTTCAAACTGAAGGGAATGTTTGCTGTGTTTACTGTGGTATTCAGGCACTGGGTTCCTTTCATCTTTCTCAAGATGCAGCTATATACAACTAGAGGATGCAAAGACAGTGAAGCATTTGTTGCTTTGTTTTGTTTTTGCATATCCTGAAGGTTTTATTTCATCACCCACTTTCATGGAAGAATAATTCAGAATTAGTTCAAAGTAAAGGAGGCCTGAACCCCTTCCTTCCTCTAGCTCAGCAGAAACCAACATTTTTGGAAGATTTGCAGAGGAAGGAGCGCAATGAAAAATGATCCCACTGAGTCTGGAGTCCAACCTGTCATTGATGCAATCCACACAAAAAATCAAAGCCAACCTTCCACAGACATTCTTTGACTGAGATGAGCACCACATGCAGATTGAGGAGCAGACCTCGGTGATTACATTGCTCTGGTTGTGATAAAAGAAGGCAGCACTGGGAGGGATTCCCTCTGCTGGTCCTGGGGGGCCACAGTGATTCTTAGAAGGTCATCCTGCCTCTCTGGTCTGGGCTTGAGAGTGAAGGAGAGCAGTGTTGTGTAGATGAGCAAATCTATCTCATTTACCATTTCATGTTTTGAGAATGAATGAAAACAACTGAAAATCTGTCTCCACAACATTCTCATATAAATTATTTATATCAGGATTGTTTTCAGCCCATAGAGACTGCAAAGCAGTAAAGGTTCATCCGATCCCACAGGGATGGGCTGGCTGCTCTGATGGGGCACTGCCTGGGCTCAGCTCCATGCTCCCCCAGCAGCCCGTGCAGGCAGGCAGCAGCCAGTGCCTGCAGTCCATGCAGCCCCAGCACAGCACAGCCGGCGCACAGAAGGCTCAGCAGGTGCCGTTTCCCCCTCCTCCTCCTCCCAGCTCAGCACCCCGCAGTTGTCTCCACCAACTCTCCCGTGCAGCGTTAATGTGAGGGAAAACTGTGGCATCACCATGGTGCAACTCTGACTTCCCCTCATCCCTGATCAGTTCTCAGACAGGTGTCAAAAGAAACATGATTTCAGGAAAAAAGGGCATTAAGATGTCAGTATAGAGACAAACTCAACTTAGACTGTGAGCACATCTGTATATTCTTGATTATCTTTTTAAGAAAACTAAAAGAAATATTCCTGAGTGCTCCACTGGAAATAGTCAGCAAATAAGATTCAGTGTTCATGGAAGAAACCTCTATTATCTCTGAAACAAGTTAGCATAGCACGGGCAGTCAGCAGCCAGTGCTGCATTTACACACTTAGAATGAGAAAAGGAAAACCTGAAATTTCACACAGCATTGAAAAGAAAACTATTTTTGATATCTTAAGGCAGATGCTGGGTCGTGGTCTGATGTGTTGTGGTTCAGAAATAAAATAGGTCTTTAAAAGGAACAACAGCTCTCTTTTCTCTGGAGGAGAAGTTCAGTGAATCCTTTCAATTTCCAAAGGCGTAGAGGTCAGACTGCCCCGTGCCCTCACTGTGTGCTTTCTGCATGAGGCTGAGATGACTTGTGTGATCTCATAGGCATGGGCTGCTTTAAAGACTGCTTTATGTAGTACATTCTGCCTGGAAAAGCAAACTTACTTTTAGTATTCCTTCACACATGATTTTGCACAGACGCCTTCCCAGGGAGTTGAACTCAGCCTGCACTGTGAATGGTTTGAAAAATGTCTATTATTTAAAAGTTTCATTGTTAGAACTAAACCCGAACTGTTAAGAAGGAGCCTCAGCCACAACCAAGAACAAGTTCAAACTCAACAAAAAGAATTGCTGGCCATCTCTCCCGTTCTTGTCTTTTAAAGCTACAATAACAACAGAAAAACAATAAAACACTTTCCAAGCTTGGGAGCACTTTAGCATCAGTCTTGCTGACAGGAGCACCTTCCTCAATTATATTTTCATCATCAGAGAAACTATGAGCCCACTGTAACTGGATAAAAGCCCTTCAAAATGAGAGCTTCCTTCAGTGTCTCACTCCCAATCAGAGGTGCTTCCACGTGGCAGCCTCCAGACCTCACAGTTTATAACAACACAATGACACTTAATGACATTTCTCATCGCATTTCTGTCTCACATGGGGAGTGCACCACTGGAGGGGATGCACTAGGCCATGTGTGAACTGACTGGAGAAGAACTGGAAATACGTCATCACTGTTTTGTTTAGAAAAGTACTTCTGACAAAAAATCACAGGTTTTTTGTGACTTCATAGAAAGATTTCTTTCAAAAATATGAAGTAAGACCTGCATAAAAACTTGAACAAGATAAGCATGATTTTCAGGTTAGTGAAAATCAAGCACATTAATAGACAGCTCCTGGTTTCTGCATACAGAGCTGATTTTCTCTCCGTTGTCTCACTTGAGGGAAATTGAGCAATAAATGATGGGAACCAGTGGAGAGCATCCTCCTTCCAGGGCTGCAAACTACATTTGTCTCAGTTGTGCACACAGTCTGCATTCACACTGTGGTGAGTGCTCACCTGTGAGTGTGCAGTTCAAGTGCTTGTCCGGATTTATTTCTTGGTTGTTAATGAGTATTCAGTTTAGTTGTTTATCTGAAATGCAAAAAGTAGAGATTGGAAGTTTATTGTCATGTGCAAAATTATTGAGGGTGCACTGGATAGATGCATAATGCAAGGGGCTTTGACTGGTTTGCCTACAGAGGAACCCACATTGGTGATTCTCTGAGCAGCAGCAGCAAAGCCTCACATGTGGAGGCTGACCAGATTGCAGAAGGGGAACAGGATACAAACAGTTTGAGGAGCTGCTTCACTGACATTTCCAACACTGTTTTGGTAAAGGCCTTCGCTAAGCACAGTGACCTGAGATAAGCACAGAGTCAAGTTTAACATGCTTAAGAGGAGGATCTGGAGAGGAGGATGTCAGAAGTGCTCCAGTGTTACCATGATGACTGGCTTCCCACTTGCCCCCCATTGTAGTTGCACTGCTTGGCACTGGAAGGCACCAGCCTGGAGCTCCGGCTGCAAGGCTCCGCCAAATGCAGGAAACAACAGACACCCAGAGACTGGTGAAGTACAGAAATCTGAATGCTGAATTCAGATTCAGGAAAGAATAGGTCCTGTTTCACTGGGTTACACAGCTTCTGTTGGTTAATAATATTTATTGATATCCTTGTTACCGGAAACAGAGAAGAAGAGCGATTATCTTCTGTGGAGAAACCTACACTAGGGAACCTGCTGTAGCAGGGGATTTGGTCTAGGGGATCTCGTGAGGTTCAAATGACTTCCAACCCTGTTGATCTGGGATCTCCCCTGGCTTCAGGAGGTGACTCTGGCCTTACCTCCCAGAAGTCAATACAGCCATGGCTGGGAGCCTTGTGCTGCAGGCAGCAAGGTATGCAGGTGAAGCACAGCTGGTCTGACAGCTGCCATCACGCTCCTGTCCTACAGGGCTGTCTCCTTACCTACCAGACCACTCTGTGCCTGCAGGGCTGCCTTGGTTCAACACCCACAGGCTCCCAGCCAAGCCTTTCTCTGTTGGCCTTTGAGAAATATTCCTGCCTCGTGCACATGTGATTTTGCAACATGGGGTAGACAGCAGTTGCTCCTGCTGTTTTCTCTACAGCATAAGCTCACCCAAAGGAGCCAGAGCCCATGCAGCTGAAGAGGCTGCTGCACATGTGGGCATCCTAATCGTCATTGTTAGAGCCCCTTTGAGCTGCTTGGATCGAGCCATCTGGCCTTTTGCTCAGAGGACGTTCAGACCACCGGTGGCTGAGGGAGCAATCAGCAAAGGGCTGTGTGATGTCAGGTGCTGAGACTTTGACATGACCGGCACTGATCTTCAGCTTTGTTCCCTCTGTGGCATTTCAGCACTAAAATGAGTTTCTGCATATGCTGCAAATTCTTATGTTTCCTCAGGAGCAGTAGTTTTGATTTTCCATTTCTGTCCAAATGATTTTCCAGGGACAGTGTGTTTGGAACATAACCTGTGGGGTGGCACATGAGGAGCACAGCATCCATGGGAAATACCACCCCATTTTATTTTAAAGAAAGGCCCGGGCAGCTCCCACCTGCTTAGTAAAGAGCGTCCCCAGGAGCTCTGTCCAGAGATATGCCTCCAAATTGAGGCAGTGCCGTGGCTCAGTGGCCATGTGCCCACCCTGGGCAGCTGAGAAGGGTGGAGTCGGGCAGCCCATTTGTGACATCAGCAGGAATGCATTGCATCACAATGCAGGGGATGGGTTTAGGGCCACAGGCAGGCAGCGCTGCTGCATTTTTGACCTGGGCCAATGGTGAGTGCAGCAGCAGGGGAAGGTCGGGCTGGACGAGGGATGTGGTGCAAACACCGGCCCCTGTGGGAGCACCACGGGCAGTGCTTGGAACTGTCCCTGCCAGCGCTGGCCTCGGCCTCTGCTGCCACCCAGCTCCCTCGTACCCACTGCTCCTACCTGAGCACAGGGCCATGCGGCTCCTGGCCCCGCTCCCTCCCAGCCCCACTGAGCCCCTCTCTCCCATCTCTTGCAGATCATGGCTTTGGTGTTTGTTCTCGCATTGTTGGTGCGGGCGCTAAGTGTCAGTGTCAATACTGATGTGCTCATGCTCGAGAACGTGCAGCGGCGCGAGGTTGATCTGCAAAAGCACATGATACCTCCGCAGCACGAGATTGAGCAGAGGAATGAGCAGCAGAGCTGGGTGGACATGTCATCTCTGCTCTTTGCTCTGCTGGATTACTGGAAGATCTGGTTCAATGTGGGGCTGATTCTGTTGCTCCTTTGGAACACGTTGCAGTCCATACAAATGAGCCAGCATGATGAAAGCAGCAGTGAAAATGACAGCTCCAGTGGCGAGGAGGAGGCATCGGGGGCGGAGCAAGAGGAAGAGGAAGAGGTGGAAGAGGTTGAACAGGAGGAACATCAGGAGGAACAGGTGGAACAGCAGGTGCAGGAGGAAGAGGAACAGGTGGAACAGGAGGAACAGCAGGTGCAGGAGGAACAGGAACGGGTGCAGGAGGAACAGGTGGAACAGGAGGAACAGCAGGTGCAGGAGGAGCAGGTGGAACAGGGCGGACAGCAGGAGCAGGTAGAACAGCAGGAGCAGGTGGAATTGGTGGAAAAGGAGGAACAGGAAGAAGAGGAGGATGACGAGGAAGAAGACTTCAAAGATTCAGCACTGACAAAATTTCTCACAAGGCGTGCCCTGGAAAAGGTGGAAGGAAGGGCCACCAGGTGCCCTATAGTGGAGGAGCTGATGGACCAGCTCGTGCAGACCTTCAGATTCATCTGGTCCAACAGCTTCTTCCCGGTGCTGCAGCGCGCCATTGGGGTGGGCAGTGCCTTTGAAGGCTGGAGTCCCCGGGAGTGGGACAATGTGTACTGCCTGCTCGTGCCCATAGAGCCTCCCCCCGGGCACACCTTCCTCCTGGAGCTGGGAGATGAAGGGCACGGGCTGGCAAGGAACTCCCGCGTCCGCGTGGAGCTTCAGTGCATGTGCCAAAGGGAGAAGCAGCTGGGGAATGTGCTGTGCTTCCTCCACCACCATGAGGAAGAGCTGAGCCAAAATCAGGACCCCAGCCTGCTACAGACTCTCTGCACTGACTCCTACCTGGATGTGGAGAGAACTGTCACCTGGTTCACCGCACAGGTGGCAGCAATCTGGAAGACCACCCACCACGCGCACGCCTACAGCCTGAAGGTGCTGCCTTCCAGACGCTCCTGCAAGCTTCAGCTGACAGAAGCCTCCAGCGGGGAAAAAGTCCTCGTTGAGCTGCTGTTCGGGGTGCAGCAAGAATACTCGGACATCTACCTGACCAGCCAGAACACAGACGCCGGCTTTACGCCCAGCACAACATGGCCACAGAGCTGTGCTGTGGCAGAAAAGAAGTTCTTCCAGCACACGGCCAGGAGTACCGGACAGGACAGCTCCCACCTGCACTGCCTGACGTTGCTTGCCAGCATCTTAGTGGGCATGGGCTTTTCCACCTATGTCATCAAGACTCTTGTCCTCCACAGTTTGGCCATCATCCCTTTGAAGAAGTGGCGCAGGAAGTATTTCCTGAATCGGATGGAGAATCTCCTGCGGTACCTGCGCTTCTGCCTGGATGAGAAATGCCTGAACCACTTCTTCCTTGGCAGCAAGTCGGTGCACAGCACGATTGTCCTGCCGCAGTCCTTCCGATCCGCCAAGCCGCTCAACCTCTTCCAGCACCTGGAGGAGGACCCGGACGCCCACTCCATAGCGCTGCGTGAGTTCAGGGAGCTGAGAGATCGCTACATCAGACTGCTGCTGTTCGGACGCTGAGAGAGACCTTTGTCCGAACCCTTCTCTTGTTTTGGCTGCAAGCTCACATCCTGTGAGCAATAAGACTCTGAGACCTATTTAGGAGGCCAGAGGTGGCTGTTTCCTTGTGGCAGTCAGTGTCACGTTGGAGAGAGCTTACCAGTGGAAGATCCGGCCTGTGACCAAATGACTCCATCTTGGTATGGGAGATCTGGGGATGGAACCATTGTATCTTGTGAAGGCAAGATGCAAACAGATGCTTCCCTGCTCCCTCTGACGACCATCTCTACTGAAGATCAACATCTGAACTACAAGTCATGCTGGAAACCCAGTGGTGACTAATTCTCTCTTGCTTTCTACAAAGACTCTTTGCTTTTATTTCCTATCTCTTTTCTATCACCCGACTTCCCTTCCCCATTTCCCTAAACAACAACAACTTTTAATAAACTCTTATAAACTATATATCCTGTTGTGTCTCAATCTCGCCGTCGTGTGTACGTATATTGAAAGAATATAGAGGCCACTAAGATGGTCAGGGTGCTGGAGCAGCTCTCCTGTAAGAAATGGTTGAGGGAACTGGGCTTGTTTAGCTTAGAGAAGGCTCTGGGGAGATCTCGTTGTGGCCTTGCAGTACTTGAAGGGAGCGTATACAGAGGAGGAATTGCTGTGTCACGGTGTTATCTAGATCAATCTATGTCTGTGACGGGGAGGGGCAGTAGGCTCCTGTTCCCCCTGGCTCCCAGCGTATAGGAAGGGAAAATAAGAAAGGGGTAGGGAGATGGGAGCTGGACTCAAGGAAACAAACAGAGAAGTGGCAACGATCTAAGGAGGAAAACTTACTATTTTACTAATTACAATCTAATGGAAATTGAGGCTAATAAGCCAAGTAAAATAAAAGGGAAAGAGAGAGAGAGGTTTTCCGAAGACCGAGAAGCCTACTTTGAAACTGAAGGTGCCACGGCTTGGAAGCACACCCAGACTCGCTACCAGGCAGTTTGAGAGAGAGACAGCATCACTTCCGTGATGTGTTTCCCTCTCTGACTGTGAGACCCTCTGGGACATGTAGTTGTTCTCTGTGCTCTATATGATGTTATGATGTGGAATACCAATAGAAAAATGTACAAAACCATGACATTGTGAGGGTGGGCAGTGATAGGACAAGGGGGAATGGCTTTAAATTCAGACAGGGAAAGTTTAGGTTGGATCTTAGGAGGAAGTTTTTCACTCAGAGGCTGGTGACGCACTGGAACGGGTTGCCCAAGGAGGCTGTGGATGCCCCATCCCTGCAGGCATTCAAGGCCAGGCTGGATGTGGCTCTGGGCAGCCTGGGCTTCTGGTTGGTGACCCTGCACACAGCAGGGGGTTGGGACTGGATGAGCACTGTGGACCTTTGCAACCCCGGCCATTTCATGATTGTATGATGGGTGACATAAATCGCTGTCTGATTATTGTTGCAATATGCTTCTTTTCATGTGCTCTTAACCAAATACTGCTGGTGTTGCCCTGGGTGTCCTGTTTGGGGTCGTATCCTGGTAGATGCTTTACGAATACAAATGGTGCATAAAGGCCTGTATAGTTCATTAGGACCAGATCTCATGTCCATCGATAGCAGTATTATATAGAAATAATATACCTTTACATATATAAAAATGATAGACCTTTCAGAAGGGTATATAAATGCAGCACAGTGGACAAACATATATTACTCTGTCCACCTGTTTGACAAAAATGTATATATTATTTTATACCCTGAAGCAGGGGTTTTAATATTCCTTCAACAATATTTTGATATAATCATCAGTGACTATAACTGCTCTGCTCTGGATCGTCTTGTCATCTTTCTAAATGTCTGCTCCATTTTTTCATCATGTTGGACCAAAAATATAGCGTGGTGATGAACTACACAGGTCTGTTTTGTGCTGTAGATGCTTAGCCCTGGAAGTTTATCAGTAAATAAGAGAGATGAAAAATCCACTTTAGAGAGAGGATTAGGTAAAAAATTCAGCTTCTTGAAAGTAATCTGAGAGGTACTACTGACGTATTCGCCAATTAACCTGACTTATCCCAGGACTTCAACTGTCCCGGGGAGAGAGACACAAACATGGATGCCATCATGTCTTCTCTCAATATATTGCTCTGTCACACACCTTATATGCCATCCTAAATCCCGCGCAGACACGTACACCCGCTACGCAAAACCCAATGCACGCGAGAGAACCTATACACACACCTACCTAAACCCGCAGCCCACTAACTCTTAACCTACAGGCCTAACTCAGCTATTCTAGAACACTCCATCTACTCAGAACTACTGTATGCACTCATAAATCCTCGCAAAGACAACTTAGCACCCCAACATACTACAGAACTCTGTGATCAGTGGGAGGTTGGCACAGGTTTGCTGTTAAAAATGGCACTTTCTGCCCTTCTGTGTCCATGGGCTCCTGAAGGATTTGTAAATCCTTGTGCTAAAGGTGGATGAGGCTTGCACATCTCCTGCCACCTGATTATTACCTGTGCAGATGGAACATATCTCTGGGTTCTGCCTGCAGGTAGCAAGGACAGAGCAATCCCACATGGACAGGGACTTGCCAAGGTATAGCTGAAAGCAGGTGGTAGATAAGATGAATTGCCTTCCAGCAATTTGCAACCAGAATGAGGAGAAATTTCATATGATAGTGAGCTGCAGTTCCTCCTATCAAACCTGACCTGGTGCTAAGCCTTCTAACAGCTATTGTCTCGGACCATTTAGAAGAGAGAGTCCCATTCAGCATTTCCTGTCCCTGCTGTTACCTGGAGGCTTTTTGCTGTGCTCTCACTGCTCCTTTCCATGCTGATCTTTGGGATGCTGCATTGCTGTAGCATCACTGAGGAGCAGTTAGAGAATCACAGAATCATCATCATAGACTCATAGGATGGCTGGGGCTGAACAGTACCATAATGATCATCTAATTCCATCGCTGGTGGCACCGCAAAGATGAAAGGAAGAGGCTTTGTGTTATAGGAGCATTGCCATGCAGTGCTGATTGCCTATAGGGTTTCAAGCAAGGAAACACCAAAATAATAGATCAGAGCACCCATGATTTTGTGTTGTGTTCACGACAGTATTTGGCCCCTTATTTGCTATGGTGAGTTTCATTTGCTGGAAACCTTCATCTCTCTTTTAAATGATCATTCTTTGGTTTGAATCAAGCTTTAAATGGGAGTCAGTGAATGCGCTCCTGGATTTCTGTATGTGTTTGCCCGGTGGGATAGGTTGTAGTTAAGTGAAATGCATGGTGTAAGCAAAGAGAAATTGCTGTATGCAAACCATAATTTTTGCATACTTACTGTTTGGAGTGCTGATGAAAGGGATGTATCACAGCATTTTTATCATGTCGGCTGCTCTCCCTGTCTCACTGCCTGAAGGGTGGCAAAGGGCCCCTTTCATCTGGAGGATTATGAGGCCATCATGGTAAACAGCAACACCTGGTTGGGTTGACATTGTTGGAGCTTTCATCTTTTGTTCGAAGTTTTGAAGTGTTCCTTGTGGTTCTTTTGTTCCCCGAGTCATGACTTGATGTTTAGCGAGATCAGGGAGGAGCAGCTTCTTGCTGGAGTCATTAATGTGGATGGGGAGGGGAGAAGACAGTGGCCAGCTGAGTGCTTCCAGAGTCCCAAGGTTGGGGATGGCCCTACAGGTTTGGAGCTCAGTTCTGGCTGCACAGAGGGTGCCTGGATCTCTGCTTCTGCTGCTTTCACCCCAACAAATGCTCCTTAAGAATGAAATGCAACATGCCGCTTGGCTTCATACCTCTTAATCCCAGAACAGGAGTCCATCCACAAGCGGATGAGAGAAACTGACAACAAAGGACTTAGCAAAGAGACACTGACAGAGTCAGTGGGCAGTGCTGCCAGTTTCTGCCTGCACTTGTAACCAACCACCCAGCCTTGCCACCATCACACTGGCTTCCTGAGCTCATTCATTTACTCTGGGGGGTGCCTGCAGGGCCTGGAGCGTGCAGGAGTGGAACGGGAGGCTGTCCATGAGGCACTGTGCTCGGGGGGATTTCCCTGGCTGGACCATTGCATGTTCTCTGCCTTGCAGCCTCTGAATGCAGACAGAGCCGGATCCTGGTGGGCGAATGCCAAAGAAATCTCTTAGTTGGTAGCCGAGTCTCATACTTGCCTTTATGATATTCTTTTAACATCAAAGTAAGATTCATATATAAAGCAGAGCACCCAAGAATATATCTCTAGTAATGGTGACAGTGAAATGTCATTTTTGGATGGAATGTTTTTATTTCCCTTCCTTTTTAGTCTCACCTTTTTTAGTTTTCTATCCACTGATTTTGCCCAGAATTTCCAACCTGTGGAAATATATTCCCGTGTTTATTTAGCACTGCTGCTTTTCCTGTGCTAGCAGTATGGATTTAGACATTGGCTCATCCTTTATGCAGTTCAGAGAATGACTTCAGGAAAAGTCCTAATCCAGCAAAGGTGGATTCTTCAATAAGGAAAAATACAGCTCAGATTGCAAGAATAAAGATGGAATGGGTCTTTGCTGTGTTCTGCCTCTTCCAAGCATGTAAGATTTTTCACTCAGGGGTGGTGACCCCAGCACTTGCTCTTGTTGAACCTCATCCCATTGGCCCCCAGCCTATTGATCAGCCTGTCCTGGTCTCTCTGTGGGGCCTGTTTACCCTAAGGCAGATCAGCACTTCCTAACAACTTGCTGTCATGTGCAAAATTATTGAGGGTGCACTGGATAGATGCATAATGCAAGGGGCTTTGACTGGTTTGCCTACAGAGGAACCCACATTGGTGATTCTCTGAGCAGCAGCAGCAAAGCCTCGCATGTGGAGGCTGACCAGATTGCAGAAGGGGAACAGGATACAAACAGTTTGAGGAGCTGCTTCACTGACATTTCCAACACTGTTTTGGTAAAGGCCTTCGCTAAGCACAGTGACCTGAGATAAGCACAGAGTCAAGTTTAACATGCCTGAGAGGAGGATCTGGAGAGGAGGATGTCAGAAGTGCTCCAGTGTTACCATGATGACTGGCTTCCCACTTGCCCCCCATTGTAGTTGCACTGCTTGGCACTGGAAGGCACCAGCCTGGAGCTCCGGCTGCAAGGCTCCGCCAAATGCAGGAAACAACAGACACCCAGAGACTGGTGAAGGGTCCTAAACCAACAGGCGGTACCACCCTCATTTGTAAATACAAGTCACCAAGCCCTGGCTTAGATGAGCCAGGATTCTGTTCACAGGACTACAGACTTCTATGGAATAGCCATGTTCTTCTTTCTTTTTTTCTTCCTATTATAAATTTTGCAAACAGATCACTTAACCCAGAGCAGAACAAAACCACGTGTAATTAGCTGTGAAGTAAGTGACACCATTCAATTCATGAGAATTTTGTTTTCTGCTTGCTCAGAAGCACAGCACTCAGCACAGGATATGATCTGCAGTAAGAAAGGAACACATCTGACACATTGGAGTCCTACTGGGATTTGGCAGTTTATTTCCATGAGCTGATTGTCAACAGTGGGGGAATTAATGACCACGTTATAAGCAGTGTGCATCTGCACACAAGCACTTATGTTTGGCATGTATAGTGTCACACGTGCAATGAAATTAATTACAGAATTATGTGCAATTATGGTTATAAGTGTAACACATTAAGCAGTCTCTTGCCAACTATTTAATGCACGTACTCTCAGTAAACTCATTTTTTTCAAGGATTCACAACTCTTTTCAAACATATACTTCAATTTAAGCAGTTCCTGGAGTTAAAGTGGTTGACTTGTGATTTATACTCTGCTGATGGGGACATTTTTTTTTTTATTTTCATGTCCTTTTAAACTGCTTATTGTAAAGATTTCTCCCCATTGCAGTGTTTCTTGTGCCACTTCTTCTTACTCTGTTCCCTCATTTTTTAACTGACTTTCCCTTTGTATTGTCCTGTCATTATACGTACCCAGAACAAACAAGATATGGAACAGTGTCTGCCATTGGTTTGTGTCTTACTGTATTGTGGTTAGGATGGAGTAATTAAGGTGAATAGACCCAGGGTTCCAACACCCCCCAGGGGCAGCCCCAGGTCCTGCAAGAGCAGCTCCGGCCCTGCTGCAGCCCTCACCATGCCACTCACGTCACACTCTCAAAGAGCAGCTGCAATTCCAAGGAGGGTTATTTCATTTGGCACAGAATCTTTTTTAAATGGGTAGCTTCCCAGACTTATGCTGAACAGCAACGAGCAAAATTAACTTGTAGAATTGTGTGTAGAATTATCATGACAAGTGTTCTAGCTGTATCAGCCAGCAACTACATCCCTAAGATGCAATCGTTATTTCATTTTGGTAAGCCCCTTCCCCATTTTCAGATGTCACAGAATGACAGAATTGTAGGGGTTGGAAGGGACCTGCAGAGCTCATCGAATCCAGCTCCCCTGCAAAGCAGGCACTCTACAGCAGGCTGTACAGGTAGGCATCCAGATGGGTCTTGAATATCTCCAGAGAATGAGACTCCACAACTCCCCTGGGCAGCCTGTTCCAGTGCTCCATCACCCTCACTGTGAAGAAGTTCCTTTGTATATTGGTGTGGAACTTCCTATGCTCCAGTTTGTGGCCATTTCCCCTTGTCCTGTCCACACAGACAAATGAAAAGATGGTGGCCATGTGCCTTTATCTCCCACACTTAAATGCTTATAAACATTAATCAGATCCCCTCTGAGTCTTCTTTTCTCAAGGCTGCACAGACCCAGGTCACCCATTTCCTCATAGGAGAGATGTTCCAGGCCCTTTATCATGTTTGTGGCCCTCAGCTGGACTCTTTCCAGACGATCCCTGTCTGTTTTGTACTGGCAGCCCAGAACTGGATACAGTACTCAAGAACCGGATACAGTACCATATACGTATTTTTTACTTCCATAACTCAACACAACCTTCTGTTTGGGAGACAAACAGCAACCTGTTTGTGATACACACCTGCAGCGTGTATCGGTGCTTTTGACTGAGTGAAAATTCATACATTCAAAATATGATTGCCAAGAATATAAAAGGGATCTTAGGCAGCTTCTCTTCCCAGAGTTTCATCACTGGCTGCTGAGCTCATAGACAGAGCTGTGTTTGACGGGGGCAGTGCCTGAGCACTTCACACAAAGTGGCCAAGGAGCAGTGCTGCATTTCTGCATGGCTGCATTTCTGCATGGCTGCATGGCTGCCTTCAGTGCTGCAGGAGCTGTCAGTGCTGGTTGTCTCCTGGCAGTTGGAGGCATTTGGGCTCCCCAGGAGTAATTTTGCAGAAAGCCTAAGAAAAGAGAAAAAGCAGTGTGTTTTTACAGACAGCCTTCTAGGGAGAACAAAGCGCTTCCCTTGATTTCTGCACATAATTTAGGGATAACTTAATTAGCTTCACTGAAGTCATGCTAATTTACCTTAGGTAAAAGTGATTCTCTTTCTCCTTTTGTGAAAAGGGAACAGTGTAAATTTCCTGATGTTAATTAAGACAGAAGCAGACTATACCTTCATGTATTCAGTGCAAAATAAGCAAGACTAGAACACAGCCCAAACTCCAGATTACAATCACTGGCATGGTCATCGTTTGGCACAGGCATCCGCAGCAGCTGGGATTTCTGCAGCTGGCTGATAGAACAGCATAAGGAGGAACGTGTTACAGAGGTGCTTGAGAACTGCGTGGGTTTCTTTCCATGAAAATATCAGAGATTTGGGAAAGCTTTTTTGAGGGGCAGGTGCTACAGAGAGCCACTGTGCCAGGACCGTGGGGAGCTGCGTGGTGGGGTCACCATAGGACATAGAAGGTTCCAAGTTGGAAGGGACCCACAGGGATCACACAGCACCACCCAGACCTGGTGTCAGAGTGGTGTCCCAACACTCCCTGAGCTCCGGCAGCTCGGGGCTGTGCCTGCTGCCCTGGAAGCTGTGCCATGCCCACCGCCCTCTGGGGCACAGCCTTTCCCTCACCCCCACCTGCCCTCCCTGACACAGCTCCATGTGTTCCCTCAGACCCTGTGGCTGTCAGAGAGCAGAGCTCAGTGCTACCCCTCCACTCCCTGTGAGGAGCTGTAGGGTGCCACGAGGAGCTGTAGGGATGCCATGGGGAGCTTTAGGCTGCCATGGAGCTGCATTCTGACATGAGGAGCTGCTATGAGGGAGTCATAGGGCTGCCTTGAGGGATAACTAAACACAAAGACTACTAATACATTTCTGTTATTGTTTCATCTGAGGACCTCTATAAAACAGTGTAAGAGATTATTCTTTCACACCATTGTCTCAAAGTTTGCTGAGGACACAGATGGACAAGTCCTGTTCAAGGGTTGAGAAATCCTTTGTCTAAATCATAGAATCATAGAATTACCCAGGTTGGAAAAGATCTTGAAGATCAAGTCCAACAGCAGCCTAACAATAGCACCCTAACACTAACAACCCTTTGCTAAATCATATCCCTGAGCACCACATCCAAATGGCTCTTAAACACATCCAGGGATGGCGATTCAACCACCTCCCTGGGGAGCCTATTCCAGTATTTAACAACCTTTCTGTAAAGAAATGTTTCCTAATATCCAACCTAGGGACACATATGGACAAGTCCAGGCAAATCACAGTCAGAGTTGATGAAATATTTTGTCTGAAGATTTGCAGTCCAAGGGCAACGATAGAGAAAGAGATAAGCCACAGCTTAGTGGCTGGGAAGCAGTCTTTTCTCAAGGGAGATGCCATCTCGGGGGTTCTGCACATGGCTCTTACCCAAGTACCCAGGAATACCACATTGGCAGAAGAAGGATAAAAAAGGGACCAATAAACATGACATCAGGTGCTTCACAACATGATTCCTGCATGCTGATAGACTCTCCTGGGCCTGCTACCTGAAACTTGCCCCTTCCTCTTGGGCCTGCTCTGTCTCTACCTGCTTGCTGCCTAAGGCCGGCCACTCTGCTGCTGCTCTTCCCTGCACTTTTGCCTTGGGGCATTGCAATGGCATGCAACAGAATACTGCTAGGTCTTGGTGGTGACTATCCCTGCTTTATGCAATTTTTGCTTCTTTCCTATATTTCCTATTGCCCACTTTCCCTTCCCCATCACCCTAATTCATAATAGTTGCCAGTCCTCCCCTTCCCCATCTCCCTGATTAAGATTTGTAATAAGCTGGTTGGACCACCATTTGAACTCTTTGTTTCTTAATCTCATGTCAGGTATACATATATCAAAGAACCTCCTCTCCTTCCTATGAATTAGAGCAAGACAAACAGCGGTAATAAATAATGGTTTTCCTTATCAACATGTGTGGGATCGCAACCTTCCTTCCTTGCAATTACCCTAGAATAAAGATTTTCTGCTAACTCCAAGTGGGCCTCAGCGTGAGTTCCTCAGATCTGAACTTTACTTGAGGATAATCAGGGTTGTTTAATTTCTGAGCAGCAGCTTCACTGAGGTAATTGATTTGTTCTTGAAATCATGGTTTCAGGGAAATGCTCTTTGTAATTTCCTCAGCTGATATTTCATGTTGTGTAAAATTGCAGCTGTCACACTGCTTTGTATCACAATATGGTTTTCAATGGAAACATATCACCAGCTACAAGTGATTGTTGAAGGAAGTTTAAAAAAGGCACAGAGAAAAAGAACCCTGGAACTGTGTATTCTTTGAAAAGCTATAGAAAAAATCATGGCAAAATACACTGAAGTCTCATTGAATTATTTCTATTCTACATGGACAGCAACTGTACTAATCGCGGTGCATGAAAGTAATATTTTTTTGATGAATAATGTATGCAGAATGAAACTTATTCAGTACAGTTCATCCTTTAAACAATGCCTGCAAAGATATGACAAGCAGCTGGAGAGATCTTTGTGGTTTGTGTTAGCCATGAACACAAACTACCAGTAAGCTATTAGGGAAAGTGCAAATCGTCCTTTACCTTACAAAATCTGTGTATTACAGAAACACACAAAAGGCTTAACTGGAGCTCTGCTAGCCAAGCGATGGTACATATTTTCAACATCTATGCCCTTGTGCATTTTCAAAAACCTCCTAATTTGTAGCACTTAGAGACCAAGGCATGATGGGCAATGGGTGGAGTGAAGCAATGCTGCGTGAATGAGTATTGGCAGCTGGGTGAGAGGTGTAGAGTGGGCATTTTATTCCCCTATCCAGTTGCCCTCTGGGATGCCAGGCCCTTGGCAGATGGACATGGAAGGACATAGAAGAGACAGAGGGCACAGCTGAAGTGAGGTACATTTTGAGCAGGCACAAGATGACGCTATTGGCGAGAAGATGGCCAGGCACTCTGCTGGAGACCAAGGAAGCTGTGGGTTCTCCATCCCCAGTCAGAGTCGGAGCTGGACTGGCCCACGTCTGCAGTGGAAGCAAACCTCCAGGCTGGCCACATCCGAGCAGAGGACTGGAATTGCATTCTTCCAAAATTTGTCTAACATTTTTTTGTGTGTGATTTGCTGTTCTTAAATATATGTATATATTACACATGTTATATAAACATTTAATTGTTGTGTATTTGTATACTTAGAATATATCATAGAATCACAGAACAGTTGTCTGGAGGGACCTTTCAAGATCATGTAATTCCAGCCCCTCCAGAATTGATTGCCATGTGCATACTAAATATGTATACATCAGCTATGTAGTTGCTCGTTTCTCAAAGGACACCATGAGTATTGAACTGAAAATCTATCTGTAAAATGGAAGTATGATTGAAAACCACACCAAGATATTTTGAATCCAGTGATGTTTCTTATAATAGAACTAAAAGAAATCAGGCTTGCATGTCACCCACAATCTAACAAAATGTGTTTCTATCACATAATCTCTAATTCTAGGGTCTGACCAGTTTCAATTTTTTATTTCAGCTTCTGCTTTTAGCTGTAATGTTTTAAAACTTCCATCGGAGATCTCTTGGTTTGCTTCATTTCATCTCATTCTATTCCTCATTTTTAGACAGTGACTATAGCAAAGAATGTTTCTGATTTTCCTGAAGAGTCGTCATTTACTCACAGTGATTTCTGACAAATGTTCTGTTGTACAGTTTCCTTTTTATGATGATTGCATGGAATGTGCATATCACCATTATTTCCTTTAAGCCATTCGGATGAAGATTTGCTTGTACATAGACAAAAGCTGTATACCTTGGTTTTCTGAGTTTTGGTTGCGTTTATCTTGCTTTATTTTTCCATTTAAGGATTACTCCATGTTTAACCAGCATGGAAATAGCACAGAATTTGGAGGTTTATTAATATCTATAATACAGAGCATTTGTGTCTGTCTCATGCATTGAATAAGACGATTTAAATGGGAAAAGATAAATGACAGGATTTTACAACTGATGTAGCAGCTGTTTTTGTGATGGAAAGCAAAGCCATTTCAGTCACTCTTTAATATGATTGGGCATAGCAAGGTTATGCACTTGAGGAAGAAGTGACAGAGGGAGCACTCTTAATAAGGGACAACTGAATTGTTGTGTACGAAAGAAATGTGAAGCAGAAAGAGAGCAGTGAGACTGAGCCAGAGGAAAGCCTGGAGCCTGAACCTGTTGAGCGTTAAATACCCTTCCCAGGAATGTGACTCATTTGTAGCAATCCATGTTCCAAATCAAACCATCAGCAGACACATCTGCCTTAATCAGGGAGTATCTTTTCCAGACATTTTCTGCACTAATGGGACACATTTTCTGTTCATATTTTGATGGACAGAACAGTGCAAAAAACAGTCATCCTAAGTGAATATTTATTGTTGTATCTGCCATTATTAAATGCCAAGCAGACATTATTTTACTGCTAGATTTTTAAAAAGATTCACAAACACTCTGCAGATTAATGCAATTCAAATATAGGTATTTCAAATGCATAGTGATATTCACAGTAATCAGTAGAAAAAAAAATCAAATCAAGTCAAATCAAATCAAATCAAGCATTACTCCTCCGTTTTCACATACTGGGTCCTGGTAAGGCTTACAGCGTCAGGATACGATGAAATTCTTTAAAAGACCAAAATGAACAGCCACTTGTTTAATTGCTGTAGACTTTTATGCCAGGTTAGACCTATATTTGTTTCATCATATGGGAACAGTCCCATTCTATCCCAGACAGCCATTTTATTGTGAACATTGCTCTGCACTGCAAGACCACACCTATGCCAGAGGTACTTGTTTTCTTCCTACACATTAACTAACTTTGGTTGTTGAGCAGCATTGACACCAGAGGCTGTTGGGCTCCTTACCACAAAACCATTCCTCAAGAGAGGCTGAAATACAGTCTTACCCATCACTCTATGATACAGTGCACAGAGGGAGAGAACAAAGAGGGAGACAAGAAATTGAAAAAGAGAGCAAGAAAGAATATCCTCCATGTGATCTTCTGCTTTGTGTTGATTAATAGCATTGCTTGTTCTGCATGACAGTTACTCCCAGTGTGAACTGATAGATCATCCAGGGATCTTACCCAAGCCAGTTACCCATTAACTCGTAAACAAAGTATAAATATTAATTAATAATTCTTGGTTTTACAAAGTAAAGGACCCATTAAAATCAGGCAGCATGGAGATTTCATTTAGAAACACCTGCTGTCTCTCTGACTAGGCTCCCATAGGCAAGGTTCAGTGTGACGGCAGTGTCTTTTGAGGGTCGTTGGATGCCTGGGAAGCAGCAGCAGCACTTCTGTACCAAAGTGTTTCCCTTCCCCTATGCATATTTTAAATGAGGTGAATGTGCCCTGTCACTCACCAGCTCCATCAGCTCCTTATCTTAGCAGCTAATCTTGCTGCAGGTAGTAAAAAAAATTACTGCAAGCTATTAAGTTTCTACTAAAATGTCAAATTCTGTGGAGTCTTGAAAAGAAAATGAGTGTATAGTCCCATTCCAGCTAGACAGATTGAGTTTGGTGTCCACTATGAACTAAAAGATTCACTCTCCAGATTGGCTAATTCCTTGAGCATTAAATGCCCCAAGAAAGGGAGCAAACATACTATTAATAACTCTAATGGCTAAAAAGCATATTATTTTCAAGTGATTTGTTAATCAGCATGAGTTCTGCCTACAGCTATTGCAATCAGTCATCTTTCTCCAGTAGTAGCTAGTGTCTTAATAAGGAACAACAAGGGATTTGGAGGAGCTAAAATTGTTCAGGCTCGAAGGACGATAACAGAAATTATTAACCAACTTGGATAAAAGCCACCAAACAAGATGGGAATACTATTGGAAGGGCAGATTGTAAAGCCTCATTGGAGACAGATAGAGCCAAAGAATGAGTTTGTGAGAACGTCTGTTCCGAAGCTGCTTCCCTCTGATGAAATTCTCATCCATAGTTTAAAATGGGAAGAGGAATTTTCTTGCACAAGACATCAGTGACTCATGGCTGTGGCTGCAGAAGGGACCTTGGATTTCTGGTTGAGCCTGGGGTGATGAAGCTGAGCCTGGAGTCCCCTGCAGTGCCCTCAGAGCTGCCCGCCAGGCCTTGGTTGAGTTCTCAGCTAAGCAAACAAAATGATGATAATTTGTTCCTTAAAAAAAGAAGAAGAAAAGAAAAGGGAAAAAAAGAAAAAGAAAAAGAAAAAGAAAAAGAAAAAGAAAAAGAAAAAGAAAAAGAAAAAGAAAAGGAAAAAGAAAAAGAGAAAGAGAAAGAGAAAGAAAAAGAAAAAGAAAAAGAAAAAGAAAAAGAAAAAGAAAAAGAAAAAGAAAAAGAAAAAGAAAAAGAAAAAGAGAATGAAAAAGAAAAAGAAAAAGAAAAAGAAAAAGAAAAAGAAAAAGAAAAAGAAAAAGAAAAAGAAAAAGAAAAAGAAAAGGAAGAAAAGAAAAAGAAAAAAAAGGAAAAGAGAAAAAAGAAAAGGAAAAGAAAAAGAAAAAGGGGGAAAAAAGGAAAAAATAAAGAAGGTTCTTTGCTGTTTATGCTTCTTTTTGTCCTTCAAAGCAAAAAATAAAAATAAAAATAAATAAAAAATTTGGGCTTGGCCCCAAAACTCCAGCATCCAGGAATGGTTGTTATGACAGATGTGGTGAGCACCAGAATATCTGTGGGCAGGGGAAGTGAAACCATTGGAAGAAATTGCCCAGAAGTTGTCTAATTAAACAATTTGTGAAAACACTGTTGTCGTTGCCTCAGACAGCCTGGTTTGTGTGAGTAATTCAATGTTGTGTGAAGGCTGGATGAATGAATCTAATCTGTTTGAAGCTTCTGGCTTTATTGGTAACATTTTATAAATAAAATAGCAATACAGAGGGCTGTAGAATCCCAGTGCTCAGGTGGGATGCACATGATGAGATGCAGGTAGTGGACTGTAGAACACCTTCTGGGCAGGCACCCAGCACCCAAAGCACAGGGCTGAAGGACACAGCCCAGAACCAACGAGGCCACTTTGCAAAGCACAGATGGGCTTTCTAGGATGTATTTTTTTTTTCTCCAGCACTTTTTAATTACTTCTTAAATCTGGGATCTTTTTAAAGCAAGTCAGGAACATTGAATTACCATTTTAGGTTTTTTGTTTGTTTGTTTGTTTGTTCGTTTGTTTGTTTAGAATTATTAAACTGTTTTTATTACATTTTCAGACTTTCTATGGAATAATAAAAATTAAAAAGCTTAGATTGAGAAACAACTCTACAACATTTATTAGATGACTGGCATCTATGAACATAAGATTTCTTCATGAAATTTTGTTAATGAACCCACAACAAGCAGGGGAGCATTTTGGTGCCCTGATGTACACAGGTGGTTTCCCAGCAGGTGGCCAGCACTGGCATTCCTGCAGTAATTGATTAGCTCAGGTGTACAAGTACAGCACTGATTGATTACCTATTAAATAACACTCCATTGCATTTCTTTCAATTATACAACACAGGATAGCTGTTGCCAGCCAAGAATTCCATGATATCAGACATATTGATGACTTATAATTGTTTATTTGCATTTGGAGCTGAGGACTTGGAGCAAACCTCTGTGAATGGCCACGAGGAGCACGTCTGTATCACACAGACAGTGTGCTGGGCTGGAGGACGAGGGCTTGGATGGGTCACTGGGCTTTGTGACAAAGTACTATGAACAAAGGGGACAGTCCTCCTGAGCAGGGCTGAGCACAGGATCCTGCCCTGGGCTCCAGGTGGAGACACAGCAGCTCAGGACAGGCTCTAAGGAGGTGGTTCCAGCTGGGGAGGCCCTGCACTGCACACCCACCTGTTGATTTAATGCAGCTGAAAGCTGGCACTGCGCCTTGTATTGCTCGTGCAGTTTTAAACACACACAACTCCCAGATACTGGAATTTTACAAGGCCACATGCACATGTAAAGCAATCCTCTTGCTATTCTGAGGCAAAGGGAAGCTCTGTTCTAAAAATCTAACAGCTCTTTATGGCCATGTCTCTCATCTGATTGCTTTGCATCATTTCTGTGATCTCACTTCAGGATGCATTTTGGTTGGCTGTTTGTGAGAGCTTTTGTTAGTGGTGCTATTCTGGGACTGCATCCAACTTGCTCCTCATCAAGACCTCTGAGAGAAGTTTCCACATGAACCAAAGCCCTTAGAAGTCAGAAGTTTGAAGAGGAGATGCTGCAGCCAGTGAGCGGTGGGACATCCAGGGTCAGAACTATCATTACAGGTACAACAACAACTCCACTGCTGTTCCTACAGCCTAGACATGGCTGGGGGGAGGGGGGGAGAGAAGGGTGGGGAAAGGGGGATCACACATGCCCCATTCTAGCAGCCCCACTATCTGTACCAGGTTGGCAGAGGCTTGAACTCCCTGAGCAGTGCTGGGTCTGCTGGCCTCTGACACACTCCTATCCAGGGCTGACCTCCAGAACAATTCGGCATGAACAGGGGCACCCAGAGCATCAGCAACATAACGAGAGGAGGGGTTGTTCTACACATGCTTCTTTTTCTGAAGAAATCTTTTCACCATCATCTCCCAGTGTGCTTTTTTTTCCCCCGCAAAGCTGTGATCAAAGTCTTCAAACATATGGCTCCATGGCAAGGCAAGGATTTCCACAAGCTCCTGGACTCATCCTACCGCTCCAGACATCAGCTTCTTGGGCAGTCATACACATGGCTGGGATCCTTTGGGCTGTTTCTACAGAAGGTTGCAGCACTACATTACAGAGCCGAACCACTGCCTTAGGAAAACTATTCAGCAGAAGCAGCTAACTAGTGATAGGATGAGAAGTAATGGCTTCAAAGGTGTGCCAGAGGAAGATTTAACAGCCCTACAAAGTCCATCCTCCTGAAGATAAGAACAGGGGAGAGACCTGTAGAACATTCAGAGCCATACCAGGACTGCATGGTGCAGTGCAGCACAGTCAGGGCGCTCAGCATGGCCACAGTCATTGGGCAATTCCCAGCCCCAGCACCAAGGACTCAGGCTGTGCTGGTGCTACAGAGTCATGAGAGAAGCACTGCAACAGTGGGAGCTCTGCACAGGGGCTGTGCTGAGGGGTGGGCTGTAGGAATGCAGGAGTCATGCAGCCGCAACATGTGTTGGTAGCCATGGCAGGGGGGGATTTGATTCTGCCAGAAGCATCATAGCAGGGTACAGCTCAGGTATGAGGAGACAACAAGGTGTGTGCTGCAGAAGACCGCAAGAGTAAGAATTCATGAGTAGCCATAGTTATACATCTTGCTGAACAGATTCATTTCCCAATTTTAAAATGGCATTTGTTTTGTCATGTTTCTCATCACCATTAGTGCATAATGGGACACTGTGCATCAGTTTAAATGAATTCATAATGAGTGCTGTAGCAAGTCTATTGAATAGGAGATAAATAGGTGATTATTCTGACTCTGCTCTGATGAATGGGATTACTTATGGAGTTATGTGCCACTTCCACAACCTTTTATGGAGAGAGATACCATAAATCAGAGCAGACTGGGTGACCCATTAGATGCCATAGCCAAAAAAGAGGAGGACTGACTACAAGAAGTAAACCAGAAAGGACTGACAATGCTAGATGCCAGCTAGCACAGATCAAAGAAGACTGATGAAATGTGAAGACGTAATGTGGAGACTTGGGTGACCAGGACCCTCTTAAGGGAGTAATGTAAGGATGCAATGAGAAAAGGAAAGAAATGAAGGACTTGAGACTGGTACAAGGCAAGCTTTAGGAGAGTCATGGGCACATTCACAGGAAGGTGCATCCTTCCAGCATTTCCCTCTGGGCTTGAGGGAAATGAAATTAATGGTGGGGAAAGGACGGAAAAGAGCAGGGAGATGCCGTAATATGTATGTTCACTTTTACACAAAGGTAGAAGAAATGAATTAGTGAGAATTTAGCAATGATATCTAGAAAGTTAGAAGGTAAATGATGTGAAGTGGCCACAGATGTATGATTATTTCCTGAGGACATCAGCTGAATGGATGATGGATATTGTTGCCCAACATTTAAAGAGGGGATGCAGGCTGTAAGAAACACAGAAATGGCTGTGCTTTGGACAGATGATCAGGAACAAGGGAGAATGGACCTGAGGTCCTGGAATCAGAGATGAGAACAGATATCTTGGGTGGAAGGAACACAACAGACAAGGTATAACATCCAGGACACAGTCTGACCTGCTAGCATTAAGAGAAAATGGCATGAGTAGGAGGAGGTGCTGGGCATAAAGTGTGTGATTTGTACCATACAGGATAATAGTTCTGAGAAAAGCACTTCACAGGGAGCATGTCACATTGCAAGGCATCACAGGAGACAGGTAAAGCTGTCATTCAACTACTTACAAAGGCTGACAAAGATAAAGAAAAATTTTCCAAAGTACCCTCTGAAAGCAAAATAAAACTCAATTTCAGACAGCTTAACGATATTTCATCACGTTTTTGTGGACACTGAAGCATGATCAGAACTAAAATTCAACTTGGTTAAGAAGTGAGAAGAGAGATGGGAGTTCCTAGGAAGAGCCCGGCTGATTCATCTGCACTTTGATGCTGGAAGGAGAGCTGATACTAATGTGCAATGAGTAGTTTTGGGACAGTCTCTGGAGATACAGAAAGATTGGCTGAACTTTGGTGGCAAGGACATGCCCCAGGGAACCACCATGTGCCAAGGGAGAGGGGACTCACATCAGGGGATGAGGTCACTTCCCACTTGGAGAGATTTGTTTCACATTTGAAATATTGTAATAAAAACTCTGAAGTTTTTGCTGTGCTGTAAGAGAGATCCTTCTCATATTGGCAATTGTGACATTGTGGGAAACTTCTAGAACAGACTGAGAACAGGTGGTCTAAATGGCAGTGCGGGCTGGCCACATGTAGCATAGTCTCTGGTGCAAAAAGTAGCAGTGACTTTAGTTTGGCAAATAGCATGGGTGGCATGGAAAGCCTGAAACCACAGAAAAATGCTAAATCATTAATAGTAACTATAAATGACTGGAATGAGTGTATATAAGGGAGAACTCATACATATATTTTAAGAAAACATAAGCATTACTGTACAGGCCTTACTAACAATGAAGTTTGGTTGTATAATGCTGAAATTTTATGTTTGACTAAGAGATTCCCACAGGAATGAAAGTAGAGAAGGGTTACAGCTGCAGTCAGTGACTGTCTGGACTTAATGAGCCAGAAGATATGAACAGAAGAGCTTCTGCGTCAACACGATGAGCCACTGGTCAGACTCAGTATGGATCACATTTGAGTCCCAAAGGCACTGAGCAGTGTACATTCCTCCGGTGTCACAGGCTGGGCAAACTGCTCAGATGTTTTCCTTCTGGATGAATGTCAGTTTTCCAGCTGCAGGGTATATCCCATACTCAGAGAGTCGGCCTGGTATTGTCCCCCATAGCACTTCTGACCAGAGCTTCTGTCCTTCCCAAACACTGCTCTAAATACATGTCTGGCTCCTGACCCACAGAGCAAGTGGGTCGCAGTCAGACTGCAGTGATATGCCCCCACCTGGGGATGAGCAGGATCTCATGGTCACAGCAGGAAATACCCCAGACTGCCAGCACCCTGACAGGCAGAAAAGATGTTCAGGCAGAGACAGACAGTCAATGAAGTAGTCCCTCAGAGACTGAATACATGTCCCAGGTGTAAGGGATACTACAAGAGGACCATGAGAGATTGCTTGACAAGTTGGCAGTGCGGTGCTGCCTGAGATGGAGCTCACATCTCCTTACTGAAGGAGAGACAGATACGGTTAAAAAGAGTTGGAAGATGAACGTTGCACTGTGTCCTAGGGTCCTAGCAGCAAAGACTGCCCTTATTTCTGTTGTCAAATACACATGCTCCCCCAAGGGCAGCTGGTATCTTACATATGCCAAGCACTCAAAAATGCCGCTCTGTCACCGTGTCATGGTCTGGTCTCATAGAGAAGTTTATTAGACTGCCTCTCTATTCTTCAAAGAATAACTCTGTATCATTTACAGAAGGCTTAGGAATGCCGTGTGTAATGTGTGCTTTAAGTATTTGTTTGTTCTTACTTGAGCGTGGCTTTTGATGTAGGTCTACCCATTACATAAAAGCCAGTAAGCTAGAAGAGGATGAAAGAAAATGAAATGGTCTGTATCATATCATTCTGTATAGTATTTGTGTATACTGAATATTTCATTTATTCTGTAATCTGCAGATAGTTTGAAATTGAAAAGCCAGGCTATTGCAATGGCAGCCCTTTTGTTCTTGGAATGAGTTTGGCTTACTCAAGCAAAGCAAGTGAGCACCTGATTAAAGGCAATATCTATCTTTAAGGAAAAAGGCTGTCATTCTGTTGAGCTATTGAGCAACTCCCAAATTTATTTAGCACTGTACATGACAGGAGCATGAATGGACTTCTTCCTGTGAGATGCAGTCACATCCATGGCAAAGTCAAGTCCCCACTGTCCTGTCACTGGAGGGGAGCCCAGGAGCAGTGGGGGCTCTGGGGCATATGCAGACACAGCACTTGGGATGTGAGCACACAGAGCAATGCCCAGAGTCCATGGGGTAGGAGAACCATACTTAGGACACAGGTTCAGGGAAAACCCGAAGTGATGTGCCAGAAGAAATACCACATGGGTAGATGAGTGGGATGTGCAGCCTCAGAGCAGTAATCCTCGGGGCTGGAAATGAGAGGATCTGGATAGGAAATGTCCCATGCCTGGAGACAGCCCTGGGAAACCTGATCTAGCTGTGGATTTCCTCATTCACTGCAGGGGGGGTTGAACTAGATGGCCTTCAGAAATCCTTTCCAACTCTAAGGATTCTATGATTCCAAAAAGGAGAACCAAGTCACAAAAACAACCCAGTGCATGGGATACTGGCTGAGCAGGACCATAGGCAACCCAGTGCCCTCAAAGTCTATGGTGGTAAGAAACTCTTTACTCACTGCAATATTCCTGGAAATCTGGTGTTGTTCCTAAAATGCAAAGCATGGCTGAGATTTCCTGGAATGAGAGAAGAGAGTGAATGTCTGGAGAACAAGTGGTGCTTCCCTCCTCCCATATATATACATATGTAAATAGCTTGTGACCCTGAGAAAGGCAATTCACAAGGAAAAGTGAAGGAGATACATAAAACCCTTTTAATCTTAGCAGGAAAAGATGCATTATGGAGAATGAACAAAAGTGTTCTTTCCATAGCAAGAGCTTCTATTTTATTTACTTACTTCGGTTTAAACAATAACTTGTTGCTTTCTTATTTTGAGACAAGATGTAGGATTCAGAACTATGATGATCAGAAACGTGGTTAATATTCAGCACAAAAGTGCAGAAGGATGATTTTTTTCACTGTGAGAACTTCACACACCCCAGCACTTCACTGGAGGCTGCTAACCCTGCAGACAGTCCCACAGCCAGAGTAGCACCGCCCCTCATCTGCTGGGAGGGGCACTTCAAGTTCTGAATGCTGAGGTACAAGTAACCAAAGAGCACAAGGAAGAGGAACAATCCCCACCTTCTGGAATTCGCACCCAGCAGGGGGCCAAGGCACTCTAGGACTCCTCTCTCCACTCATTGCTTCCTTGGCAGCTGGAGAAGAGAAGGAGAGTCACAAGGAGCCACGTGAAAGCACTGCAGCATCTCTCCAGACTGCATTCATCAAATCCCACAAGCTGAACCTAGCTCTCTTCTATAGCGTGAACTGTGTGCTCAAGAGCAATGCTCAATGCAGGCAGGATGCAGAGGCAGGTAGTCAAGTAGAAAAAGATGGACTGTACAGGATTAGCACAAAAGACACCAAGCTGAGTGGTACGGTTGACATGGAGGAAGGAAGGGATGCCATTTGGAGGGACCTTGACAGACTTGAAAGGTGGGCCCGGGTGAACCTAATGAGGTTCAACACAGCAAAGTGCAACGTTTTGCACTAGGGCCAGAAGAACCCCAGGCACCTGTACAGGCTGGGAGGAGTGGTCCTTGAGAGCAGCTCGGCAGAGAAGGACCTGGGGGTCCTGATGGACAAGAGACTCAACACGAGCCAGCAGTGCGCTCTGGCAGCTTGGAAAGCAAATGGTATCCTGGGCTCCATCAGGAGAAGGGTGGTCAGCAGGGATAGGGAGGTGATTATCTCTCTCTACTCTGCTCATGTGAGGCCCCATCTGTTGTACTGTGTCCAGGTGTGGAGCCCTCAGTACAAAAAAGACATGGAGATTTTGGAAAGGGTCCAGAGGAGGGCCACGAAGATGATCAGGGGGCTGGAGCACCTCCCCTATGAGGACAGGCTGAGGGAGTTGGGTTTGTTCAGCCTGGAGAAGAGAAGGTTGCGGGGTGACCTCATTGCAGCCTTTCAATACCTGAAGGGAACCTGTAACCAGGAGGGGAGTAAACTCTTTGAAAGGACCACTAATAGCAGGACAAGGGAAAATGGTTTTAAGTTGAAAAAGAGGGAAGATTCAGGTTGGATGTTAGGGGGAAGTTCTTTACTAGGAGAGTGGTGAGGTCCTGGAACAGGCTGCCCAGGGAGGTTGTTGATGCCCCGTCCCTGGAGGTGTTCAAGGCCAGCTTGGACGGGGTCCTGGGCAACCTGATCTAGTAAATGTGGAAGTTTGGTGGCCCTGCCAGGCAGGGGGGTTGGAGCTTCATGAACCTTGAGGTCCCTTCCAACCTGGGTCATTCCGTGATTCTGTGAAAAGAGACTGAGTTGGGGTATCTGAGATCCTCATGAGAACCAGCAGTCAGATCTGGCACACCCAGACCAGTCTGGTTACAAGAGAGGGGAAGAGGCCAGAGAAGTCCCATTTTTAATCTCACAGGTTTTATAGGATTTTAGGCAATATCCATGAGATTTTATTGAGCAGAAAGAATTTTTACATTTCTGATTGCAACAGTTTCTGAGATCATTCTGCTCAAATCTCATCAGACCTCTGTATTCAGAAGTTCATCTGCTTGCAGAAAGTGATCAGACTTCAGCAAAGTGAGAGTACAAATGGGAGGAAACAAACATGTCAGCTAATGGACAATGGAGCCAGGAGTCTTAGCAGTAATCAAAGAAAAGCACTGTGAGCAGTGCAGGAAAGTGACATACCCCTCTCAATATTATAGATCAGCTTTTACTGAACTCAGCAGAGCTGTCTCAAGCTTTAACTCCAATGATATCTGCAGAGCTATCACTACTTTCAGTGTACCTTTCAGTGAAGGTGAAATAACGTCCACAAAGAAAGTGTAACTCCAAAGCGAAAGGCTGAGCAGACACTTCATACAGAAGCACAGCTCCTGGCCCATGCACTACTCACTGCTTGGTCCCACTGGGTGCAGGACTCACCTGCAGGCCAGACCTAACACATCTGGCAAGCACGGTTCATCAGACTGCTAATGGAAAGCAAAGCTGCCCATTACATGCTCTCTGATGTGCTGCAGATACAGAAAAATGAACATATAAAATAAGATCACTATCAACTAATTTCCCATTGGTGTTTTTTGGTTTTTTTGTTTGTTTGTTTTTGTTTGTTTGTTTTTTAAATAGAGAAAACTCTCTGGAGAAGGGAGAAAGAATGTTTAAATATTGATTTAATACAGAGAATGGTCTGATGGTAATACATTTTCAGAAACACTCTTAATGGAAGGCTCCATCACAGTCATACACTGCTTCTAACAAACGCTTGGGCAGAGTGTTTCTCTCATTCCTGAGGTATAAGCACACAGAACAAAGCAGAAATTTTTCTCTAACTCCATAGTTATACTATGTTCCATGGGCTGCATCTGGCCTGTGGATTGTTGTTCCTGATCTATATGTTATTTTACCTCACTTTATATTATCTTGCTCCTGTTTCTTTAAGATATTCCATATTTTAAAATGTCATGTTTGTGTCCTTTAGATTTGGCATAAGAAGCAGCTGGAACTGGGCTATCTCCTCTAGCTGAAGTAGGGCTCATTTAACACAACATATTTCACTTCTTCCCATATGCTGCACACCCACAGCATTACACAGCTATTTTTCCTCCAAGAGAAAGCACACCCAACTCACAGCCTCCACACCTGTTTTAGCTCCTGTATCCAGACTAAGCCAAAAGAGGCTCCACAGAAGATAAGAGAGCAGTCAGACATCCTCTGTTTACTGATTTACACATCACACAGCCTAGCCTTGTGAAAGCAATGTTGAAGAAATGTAATCGGTTTATTTGCACTGTGACAGCCGCGTAAACCACAGAAAGGAATGTGACAAATGAAGCCATCAGCTGTGCTGTGCAGGGAGTGAATACATTACACTTCCAATTACCAAAGTAGATAATACATTCCTTAAATAGGCTGGCACTGAAGCCCAGAGCCATTGTCATGGCACCACTGAGCATCCCTAGCAAGGCACTGGGTGAGAGCACTTCCCCTGAGGACAGGCCCCAGATGAGGCAGGAGGTGATGGCCAATCTGGGCTCATGAGGTGCTATCAGGGATGGGGCTGACACCACACATAGGGGTGGCAGGAGAACAGGGGCTACACAGTGCATATCACTGCTGGAGCAGTTGGGGTTGCTGTAGGGAGAAGTCCTGGATCCAATGATCCTGACATCAGAGATACTCTTGTGGCATTTAAACTGATAGGACCCATATACAAAACGATTCAGGCAGCTTTTGCTCATTAAGGGATACAGTGTGGTACACAGCAGCCCTGAAAAATCTCTGCTTCTGTCTAGCAAACACTAAGGGCCTCTGAGCCACTAATCTGACTGTAAAGTTAAGAAGTTAAAGCATAGTGCCACTTAACCTTGCTGTGAGGAGACTGCATGCCTTCATGCATCTCAGCAGCTATGCTCCTTGGTGCTCTGTCAGTGAACCCCATGGCTATGAAGTGCAATGGGCACTATGTGCTTGGGGCTGCATGGACACTGCACCCACCCGTCTGAAGTAAGAACCCTGACCTCCTAGTAGCCACCCCATGCCCCCATCTCTCCAGCTCCTGAATTCTTCTTCACACTGCACTGTGTTCCTCCAGCTGGGACCCACAGCTCAGAAACTGGACAAGAAATGTCAGAGCCATGTGGATTAAAAGGCACCTCAGGAAATTCCCCCGCTTTGTACAGGCCAGCAAAAGTTCTGCTGCCACCGAAGTTGTCATTGGCTGTGGGGGGTGAAGGAGGGGGAAGGCTGGGCAGTGTTTCTAGAGGCACACAGCATACTTGTGCTGCTCACAGCAAAGAGGACCTTAGAGAGACTGAAGCTGTGCAGCCTCTTAGCTTCTCGTTTCATAACCCATTAACTTTACACTGTCCAGACTGCCTGCTCCAGATGAAAGGTCTCTGATTATCTTTCCAGGTAAATTAATGCCTGACATATTTTGTTATTAGGCTTTGAAAGGCCTAATAAATAAATTTACTAGACAATTTCTTCATTCAGTATTGCAGTTTAAACCAACAGACAACAGCAGAGAAATGGTTCATTGAAGCTAACTGCCAAATAGCTGGTATCATGATGCAAATCAACCCTGAACAGTGCCCAGCAACACTTCTGGTCCACCTCACAGCACACAAATACAACTCCTGCACACTGCCTTCTTTGTGCACAGGCTGCTGCAGTCTCCATTCAGCTGAGCAAAGGCTCAGAGTTTCTGTCCTCCCCCTTTCAGTACAGTTATCCCTCACTGGGGGCACAGAGCACGTACAGTCCAGTGGTCCAGTGGAGAGGCCACAGCCCCCAGAAGTGTGAGGAAGGGACTGGGCTGCACCACAGCAGAGCTGGGTGCTGTGCTGGGAATCATCTTTTCTAAGCTGATATTGCAAATGGACCACTGAGATGATCCCTCATACATCAAAGCCTGAATTCCCATTAGCTGTTGAAAACTATTTAAAAATTACTCTCAAAATACTTCTCCTTAGTTCAAAAGTAGACAAGGCAGATATTAGAGATGTCAGAGAAGACACTTCTTTATTCCCAGTGGAAATGTTATTTGTACCTTCTAAACACCAGAGCTATTGCAATAAACAATTCCATGCAAATAGGAGATATTTATGAGCAAAGAGGCACTCATGGGAATGAAATTATGAACACAGGTTCTTATTCTTAAAATAGTCCCTATTTTATGCAGATTAAAATTCTCCCTTGAACTATTCCCGTCCCTGTTCCCACCCCAGCACAGGTCAGGAGGTGTCAGCCCCAGGCCATGCCACCCAGCCCCTGCCTGGCACAGCTGGGCTCCTACCAGCCGGATCACCAGCTGCTCCAGGCTGCAACCAAACCTGCTGCCTCTGGTGTGCCTGTCATGCTTATCACTGGTTAACAGGCCAAGAGAAGCTGCTGAACCAATGTTCTTGGCCTGTCTCACAGCAATCTCATGCAAGTCTCAAGTAGTAGTAGCCATAAATGATTAATTTTCAGCAACATGAGACAGGACTCCATCTGCATTGCTCTATACCATGGCTGTTACTATATTCTGTTCTACAAGATTTAGTATTAGCCTCATGCATCTGTGAGAAAGATTAAACAAACAAACAAAAAAATAAAAATAATTAAAATATCAACCAACACAAATGACCATGTCTAACTGAGAAGCAATGATTTTGAAGGAAATGAGTTTTAAGATACCACTGAAAGTTGCTAACAAATCTGAACCCTTACAAATACATCATCAAAATGCATCAGGAAGAGATACTTCTACTCAACAATTCCATTTGATTGTTTTGAATTTGGTTTTAGGAAGGCTGTTTTTTTGTTGTTGTTGTTGTTTGTTTTTTTGAGGGAGAAACAGAAAGAGAGAGGAATACTTAAACAAAATATCTTGATAATCCATGAGCTTATGTTTGGAAGAAAAAAAGGGTACTTTGAAAGAGTGACCTTACAGCAAATTTGCCAGTAACAGTGGTATTTCCCAGGCAACCAGCACTGCACTTGCCCTCAGCTCTGCCCTGGGCAACAACTGGCACAAGCAGGTCAGGACCTGGGCAGCAGACATCCACACTGCCATCAGGCTCCCACCTGAGGGTAGCCTTCCATCCCTCCAAGATGGTTTTTACTTGGGCACCTGCATCTTCACTGTAGAACATGTGCTCAGCTTTGAAGTCTATGGAAGGGGGTGACTTTTTCTGCAACATAGCCATAGCCTAAAAATGAGCATAATATAATAACCACATGAACTTTGTTCTTTAATACCTTTGGTGTTCTCAAAAATCATGCTATTCACAAATAAAAGCACAGTTGACAACATCAAATTACCAAAAGGGAATGAGCTCTGAACATAAACAGAAGCTGGGGGACACAAATACATCTTGATACCTAAGGACATTTTGTACAGACAGAACAGCTACATTCCTGGGACGGGGACATGAAATTAAATGACTTTATGTAGTCAACTACAACTCTGTATTCACAGACAGGGAACAACTGGACATTGCATTTCACCATGCTGGAGTGGACAAGCTGTTCTCCCACACCGTATACTCAGACCTTTCTACTACCACAGTGTTGCTCATCATTCTCTTCCCTGCTTGCCTTGCTGCCCCAGCACCTTGCTGTCTTGGAGATGTGTAAGAAACATTCCTTGGAGACAGTAACTACAAGACAGACAGAGCTCTCCAGTTAAACCTTCAACTTGACAGCTTTTCCCACTGGAAAGATCATTTTGTAGGTCCTTTCCAACCTTGTGATTCTATAAGTCTATGAAAGGGCACAGTGGGAATAGCACAGTATCTCCTGGGCTCAAAGGACCCTTTTAACTCCCAGAGCCCCTGCAAAAGGCTTGGGAGTGTCTGTCACATTGCATCCTTATGGTTGTTCTCCCACAGCAAAGAGGTGGCTTGGTTGATGATAGCACTGTTGGATTAAAGCTCACTGGCCTTTGGTCACTTACACTGCACCTGGTACTGAGCTGGTGTTCAGAAGGGCCACCCACAGTCCCCATTTCTGCCAAGTGGTTTTCCCCATTTATCTGAGCTTGAACTCCTGTATCCATAAAACAGGATTAAAACAGACCTATGCTGTTGTGCACAGAAATCCATAAAGAAACAATGCTGGTTATTGGAAAGACACAAATGCTCTCAAGTATGTGTGCAAAACAGTAGTAAATATTTTAATAAGGTATTAATGGTTGACTTAAAAGGCACTATGCTAATCTACAAAGAGCAAGACCGATGTGTCTACTTTCAACACAGGATTCTACACTCCTAATGGTCCTGTAATTTTCAGCTAAAGCCTGTTTCTGGAGGATTATCAATTGTCTCTCATAGGCATTACTTATAGAAAATTCTCAGGAACACTGTGCATATTTTAGCAGAGCCAGAATTATACAGAGAACATGCCTTATTTTCGTATCTATAGGAATAACTGGCTTCTGTGTCATTGTGTGCATAGGTTTTAAATTGTGGATCATCACATCAGTATCCTCCATGAACCTTAAATGCTTGTAAACATTCTACTTAGTAATGAATCTACATTTAATATAAATGTTTTTTTTCCTGAAGTTTATTCTAGGAAGAAAAGAACAGAAATTCTCATAATAAAAAATAAATTGTAGGTAAATCATATTCTTAAACTTCATATACTATTATATTTCATAACTTAAATTCTACAAATCTTGTATTAATTAAGCAAATTTTAAGAAAATGAGATCAAAGCAGAGAGTACACAAAGCCAAGCATTTGTAGTTATAGCCTATGAAAGTCTAACAGTTCTCTCCTTATTTCCTTAAGGTAGTAAAGAGAACCATAAAACCACTGGTTGGAAGGGCTACCAGCCTGTTCAGTTGCTCACACTATGTTATGAACTCTCAGAAAGGCCTGATAAGGCATTGCCCAGGCAGACGATCTGCCCAGAACCAGACGATCTATATTAAAATACACGGCCTAACGCCATTGGCACCGTCTGAGAACCCCGGCTCTCTCCCAGCGGTGAACCGAGCCCAGCCCTGAGCCCGGCACAGAGCGACGGAATTTTCTTCTCCTTTGCAAGAAGCTCCGGAGCTGCTGCGCTCCACGAGTGCCATCTGCTGGCACTGCTGCGCATTGCCCGGGCGGCCCCGGCTCGGCTCAAGGGCAAATTGTTGTGAACTCCCTCGGATAGACAGCTGTGTTAGCTGGATAATCACAGCTGCGATGCCACCAAGAGGCATTTTGCCATCCAGCTGTAATTCTGTTATTCAAAAGGTAACTGTCAAATCACTGAAATCACATCCAGTTTAATTTAAACCAACTCTCTACTGCCCCCACCCTTTGTCTGCAGAAGAAATCAATTTAGAAGGCTAGAGGAAACCTAGAAAAGTATCTCATCGCTTTAGTTATGCCAAGAAACTAAAACCTGTTTTGGTAGTCTCTGTTTCACAGACTTCCAAGAGTATTGTGGAATATTACTGCCTTGGAATGGAAAGATTTACAACCAGAAAGCCTACGAGTTATTACAAAAACAACACATTAGTTAGAGGATTTACTGTTGCAATTAGGCTCTCAGATGTGCGACATTCGGGCAAAACAAACAAACAAACCAAAACAGAAGGAAGTGCAATTGCCATACATACAGACAGCCAGAACAACAAGAATACGTTTTCTTTAACAGAAGAAGAATTGCTGTAGAAGGTAAGTAAAATAGTGAAAGAGAATGGCTACGCTCATGTCAGTAGATTTGAACAAATTATACTGGATATGGCTCAATAAATTTGTTAGCGCATTTCTGTATGGAACATCTGAAAAAAGGTGTATCCAAATCCAGAATTATCTTTAAAATGCTAGCTAGCAAACAGCAAAACTATTGCATTTATCTTACTGAAAACACAGATGCAGCACAAGTCAGCATTACACTGTACACAATCAGGAGGTGCTACATTTGATTTTCAGCTTTCCCCTGGAAATGAACCCACAGATTTGCAGAGAATGACACACTCATAACATCAGGCACTATCCCAATCACCTCATCCAAGTATAACTCAAAACAAGGCCTGACTTGATGTCCTCCGAGTTCATATAGAAACGCACTGCTTCAGTAGTATATTCATAGACTGCAGTCCATGATCCCCCACCCCCCTTCCACACATAAAAGACAGAATACCTTCTAAGATTAATGTAACCAATTAATTGCTGATAGGAACCTCCTCCTCTACCCAGCTGCCTCTGAGAGCATCTGTATTTGAAACACCATGCCAGAACAACTTCATCTCACTTTATAGTGAACCTGTTCTGAGGAACAGATGGTACATAGAGGATGTGCTGCACTGCACCCACAAAAATCCACTGCCTGCAAGCACAGCAGATTAATGGCCTTTCACAAATTATTAGTACATCCCCATTTTTCAGGTGTCAGATAGATGTTGCCTGAAATGTTATTGCTAGTACTCTAGAAATCCAACATCTACTCTATTTTCTTTCTTGTTATTTCTGGCAAAATATGTAATTTATGTCTTCCAAGCCATCTAAACTGCAATGTATTGACAGCCAGACAAACAAATGTGCTGGAAAGCAGATGCAAACAGACACATTCTTAATATATCTATAGTTAGGAAGAAAGAGGTCAAGTAAAGCCAACTGTTGCACAAGATACACTTTGGATTTAGTTCAGAGAAAGCTATGAGGAAGTTTTAATGTCACTTTCTTCATTAACTGTAATCTGGTCCACCTGAGGAGAAATGTGGAAGTCAACAAAAGCTAAGGTAAGAGCTTGCTCCTTCAGTCTTCCTGGCTCTGAATGAAAAGAAGAAGAACATACCAAGAAATCTTGCAGAGGAAAAAATAATCAGCTGGGATTTCAGTGAGAATTCCCAAGTGTACCTCAAGTTCAGGTTTCTGGGCATTACTTACACTGAACCCTGTGCAGTCAGATGTACAGTTGGAATAAGGCAAGAATAGTTATGTATGATTAGAATAATACAAGAACAGTAATGTACAGTTGGAATAACACAAGAACAGTTGTAAATAAATAATCAGATGGTATCTATGGGAAAAACTCATCAACTCTGAGGCCTTCAGACAAGATGGAAAAGGTTGAGTCTTGCCACAAAGGAGCGATCTCCAGAAAGAGATGCTGCCTTAGTGGTCAGCCCTTAAATGAAATCTAGGAGAGATCTCTGTCCTTTTCCTCAAAGGCAATACCAGCTGATCAATAACTGTTCCACACTTTGGACAGCCAGAGCTAATGATATTGTATATAGCTACATAGTATCAACCTTCTATTTCTATCCAGTTATAATCTTATGCGCACTTATTAAAATTAAATTGAATGCAATCACTTACAACTCCTGACCTGAATTATCTCTGCTTCACGTCAGACCTCTTCAGCACAGCACTAGGGATTAACTAGCATTGTAGAAGCACAGTATGGGCAAGGAGTCCAGGACATTGAGAGTGTAGCCTCCCTGACTGCTTGGTGTCCCACTACAGTGCTGTGACCTTCCTGACAGCATGAAGAAATTCTGGAACAAGAGAATAGCTTCACTGCATTAGTAATAGTCATTACACTCCTTTTTCCTCATATATTTCCCTCCTAGCCTTTAGAAATCTACAGGAATATTTTCAGAGCATCAAGCCTAAATTCATACTTGCAAAATCCATCCACATTTCTCCTGTAATTACAGCACACAGAGCAGTGCTGACAACCTGAAGTCTTTTGAGGCTCCTGTCCCATTGATCTGGACACTAAACAGGGGAAAGCTACTGTGGACGTTAGTGGATTCACAGCTGTATACCCAAATTTTCCTGTGCTCAAACTCATTTCTTTGTTTGGGAAGCTGAAAAGGAATTGAAGAGCATCAGTTAAATATTTCATGTTGTGCTGGAATGTATAATTCATGATCAAATCCTTGAGAAAGAAACAGATAAGATGGAGCTGCAAAAGCTTTAAATGAAGTATTTTCTTTTTGTAGTAAACTGACTGCTGAAAAAGTGCTTTTCTTCTTTTCTATTGGTATTATAATGAGAATTAAAAACGTGATAGAAGTAAGAAATGCACTAAATGGATTTGAACAGTTATTCACTTATACATTTTGTTGATTGATGCAATTAATGTTTTATACATGCTTTTCCAAAGGTACCCTGTTGTACTGAGTTCCTCCACATATCACTACCTCCCATAGGAATGGGATGCATTGGCCTCAACGTTTAAACAACCCCATGTGTTGTTCTTTTATTGTAGTAAGCTCGAGGAGTCACAGGGGCTATTTAGCAGTGCTTTTGGAACACAGCTTTTGGAACTGGTTCACTCCGTTAAAGCTGATGTGGTGGTTTCCAAAATCTGAACTTTCCTCCCCTTCTCCAGCTGGACACCCCTATCTCCCTCAGCCTCTCCTGATAGCAGAGTTGCTCTAACTTCTGTATCTTCTTGGTGGCCCTGCAGTGGACTCTGCAGCAGCTCTGTGTCTCTCTTGTACTGGGGAGTAGAAGACATAAGCAGACTACTTCAGATACGGCCTCACCAGTGTGGAGTAGAGGGGAAGGAGCTCTTCCCTCCTGCTTGCTTGAGCACTGAACTTAACAAAAACACTGGGATATGAACATTTCTTGTTTTCTGGTTGTTGGGCTTTTGGGGTCTGTTGTTGTTTATTTGGCTGGTTGGCTTGGAAAGTTCAATACCATTATACATGCGCTGGTAGGATCTCATCTGATAAACTGCATATAGTTTTGATTACACATATTCAATATAGACTAATTCAGATTGCCATCTTTTCTTGGCTCACTAACAACCAAGATCATAGAACCATAGAATGATCACAGAATCATAGAGTGGCCTGAGTAGGAAAGGACCTCAAAGAGTATCTAGTTTTAAACCCCCTGTCAAGGGGCCACCAACCACCAGACCAGGCTGCCCAGATCCACATCACACTGGAGAATCATTCGGTTTCCAGATTATTTTAAGGAAAAGATTTTAATCCATCGTATTTTCTGAAAACTAAGAATTGATCCTGCTCAAGGAAACAGAAGAGAAAAACATCACCCACAGGCTGCAGATATTTACCTCGACTTCTCTACATGCCATCCCCATGTGCTTTTCAACTCACCTTGCACAGTGACCCTGGCTTTTGTTATGGAGTCCTCTGTCTCACAGGGGTACTCCCCACTGTCCTTGGCAGTAGAGTCATGGATGATCAGAATGGCCCCACTTCCCTCCTGCTGCAAGTCGTACTTCTGGCTTTTACTGATTGCTTTGCCATCCTTGTACCACCTGATGTTCAAATCCGGTTTTGACAGCTCACAGCTCATGCTGATGTCCTGCCCTGCTGCTGCTGTCTTATCCTCCAGCTGTTTTGAAACCTCAGTAGGTTTTCCTGGAAGAAAACATTGCTTTTTGAGTAACATACACTTAGGGTAGGATGCCTCTCTCAAAATACATGCATCTACATGCTGGAGATAAGTTAGAGAGGCACTTGCAACAGACGCCATCCTACAGCCAGCAGTAATCTGCAAAGTACAGACAATAGAATTCCAGGCAGCATTTATTCTCTCTTAAATCTACCCAATTGAGGATGATGAACCATGTCTGAAAACTGCCTCTCTCTTCTCTCCACTCATCACACTGGGAGCCTCGGATGATGCTCTCAGATGCACATGCTCTAGATAGGAATTTGTTGTACAGCTAGATGATGTGAAGGCCATCCCTTCAACTTATACTTAGAGGATATTTGCTCCCACAGTTCCCTCAACAGAGCATTCCTGATTTACTGTTAATGGAACAAGCTGTAGTGAGATGCCCATTTCCAACACAACCCCAGTGCTTTGGGTAGTTCTCACATTTGTGTAAAATGTTTCCTCCTTTTACTTATTTTTAAGAGAAATTCTCAGTGCTTTGAGGTTCAAGTAGAAGGTTGCTATTCACTTTAACCATATTATGAGTTAGCTCTCACGGCAATCTTATCAGAAGACAGTTGAAGGAATCAGGCCCCAGAATCTCTCCCATCTCATTACCTTTCACAGACAGAGAGGCTTTGGAGGTTAGACCACGGGCAGTAAAAATGACTTCCCCAGCGTCAGTAGGAGTCACACTTTTGATAATGAGAGTATATTTCCGACCCACGTTAGAAGCTTTAAATCGCCCACCACTTTCCACTCTGCTTCCATTCAGTGTCCAGTTGAACTCATCAATGCTTTCATGGGACAGAATGCATTCAAAAGTACAATCTTCTCCCTCCTGGATTTCAGTGGTTTTCAGCCGTTTGGTAATGCCACTATTCAGCTCTGGAAGATAAGAGATAGGTTAGTATGAGGTTTAGATGGAGAAAAGGCATTTGTGACTGACATGAGTAGCTGTACTGGTGTTTTAACTCAGGATTTGCAGAACATGGCTGCGTTCCTTACTGATGTATTCTCTAAGACATTCTCCACTCAGAATTACCAGAAAGCTATAAAAAAAAAGAGACGTGAATCTCTTGTCTTTGCTCTGGAAGAACTACAATTAGAGCAGCTCAGTCCATGGAGCAGAATGAAGATTCAATGAGCTACAGAGGGAACAACCTAACAGAGAGGACAACTCTAGGATGCTGCGTGAGAAAAAGGGTTTTGCCTATGACAAGAAATTAAATGTTTCTATTAGCTAATTTGTTACCATCCTACCCCTACTGGTGTTCAAACCATTTCTCCATTTTAGGGATGTTTAGAAAGGAAATATTTCCAGGACATTCTTGATGTGTTTGGTGATTTTCATGGCAAAATGAGATACATTTACATCAAAAGCAATGGGAATTTTCCAGACATCACTGTGCTAAATTGCAGTAATATACTTCTATTGTAGAAACTATTAAGGCTCGTGGGGGAATAGGTGTAAGACATAGTGACCACACTGAATGTGCTTTCAGCACTCCTTTACTTTCCACAGTACTTACCCTGAAGGCCGACCTTTGATTTGGCAACATCAGTGCCAATATCACAGGTATAGAAACCTGCATCTGACTTCTCGAAGTCATGGATAAGGGGATATAGGGTCTTCCCAGACTGTACCAGCTCATACTTGTTGCCAGAAGTGAGCAGAACACCGTCCTTCTTCCACACTGGTTTGACCTTCTCTTTAGAGACTTCGCATTCCAATTTAATCACACCCCGCTCCTCACCAAAAACATCATCCAAGGACTTCACGAAGACAGCAGGCTTCTCTGCAATTAAAAGGGCAAAACAGAACAATGTGATACAGAAGTTGAGACATTTCCAGTTGTGTTCAGATTTTTAAATAGGGATAAATAAATCTTTACCAGCACTGATGACACCAATATAGAACATAAAGTGGTTTCATGTGTGTTGACTGAATGCACTTTATGGAATTCTGAACTAATCAGTAGGAGAATACAGGGAACAGGAGGGACAGCCTGCATTGCCTTGGGTGGGACTGATATCATATGAAGTTATTGGGATGCAGCTCTTCTAAAGCTGGAGAGCTTGCATTGCCCTCACATGGAGCAGAGCTCATACAGCAGGCCTCAGGATTAAGAGGATAAGCTGCTGAACACTTTTGATTTTCCTGTTTTATTGACTCCTTTTATCTATCTTCTATTTCACACATCAGATGTTTATACTGGGGAAAAAACTTCCACCAAATGCAAAAGAAAGGAGAAAGAGGAAATCCTTCAAACTCTGAGCGCATAGAGTAAAAGAGCTTAATTGCTGGGGAGAGCAGATTAGAATCACAGCACCCTTAGAATTGGAAGAGACCCTTAAAGGCCATCTAGCCCAGCTCCCCTGCAATAAAAAGGGACATTCACAGCTAGATCAGGTTGCTCACAGCCTGGTCATTAGTCATCCCAGAGGCAAAACACACACTGAATGATCTCTCCTTCAGTCATAAATCCTTGGAGACAACAGCATTGACACTGCATGTTACTGAAGCAGTAAAAGAAACTGCTCTTGTAACTCTTCTTGTGTTAAGTAAAATGATGATAAAAAGCAATGGAATGCTTTGGCAGGACACCAAAACCATCCTCCTTCGTTGATATCTGCTGCAATGGAACCTTCCACTGGAAGAAAGCCTCTGATGACTTGTCACCCCAGAGAGGTCAGCTTTAGAAGCAGGACTGCTGCACAATAGAATGAACTGGAGCTCCTTAGCATCTCTTACATCCAGGAGGGGTGTGATCAGACCCACCTATCACCTTCAGGTGCGCTTTCTGACACCTTGTCTGACTTCACTGTCACTGTGCCAGCATCCTCAGGCTTAACCTGCTTCATTGTCAGTGTGCAACAATTGCCAACGTTCTTGATGTCATTGTAATTGTTGGTGTAAAGGAGGTTGCCATTCAGGAACCATTCCACGTCCTCGTCATCATGGGACAGCTCGCAGGAGAAGACAGCAGAGCTCTCTTCTTCAATTTCTACATCCTGCAAGTGCTTCGTTACTTCTACATTGCGGGCTGTGGGGAAACAAGGTGAACTGTTACCACTGTTACTATAAATCATACTGGGATGTGGTAGAATGGTTGGACTAGATGATCTTTGTGTAATCTTCTCAGTGAAGATTATACATTTATAAAGTTAGCAGGAGAGAACGGCAGAAATCAACCCCAAGAAAAGAAATCTGAGGTGAAATAGGACATGGAAGAGGCCACCCTCCCTGCTCATACCTTCAGCTGTCAGCGTGGCCTCAGTCTCTGCAATTCCTGCCTTGCACTTGTACACACCAGCATCATCGGGCTTCAGCTTCAGAATCTTGAGCTCTGCTGAATGCTTATCCCTCTTGATCTTGTACTTCTCAGAGGGCTCGATGGGTGTGTGGCCTTTGAACCATTTCACAACCTTTGGAGAAGGCCTGAAGTCACAGGACAGGATGACAGAATGACGTTCCAAAGCTGTCTTGTCCTCCAACTTCCTGGTGATTTGTATATGGTAATCTGCAAAGCAGGGGTGGAAGAGAAGAAAGGATGAGGACAATTGGAAGAAGAGGAAAGTCTCTTGCGTGTATTCCATTCCAATTAATGTCAAGTTCACAATGGTTCTTTGAACGACTCTAAAGATAAAACAAACGATTGTCTATAGGGAATGCCATTGACTACATTTCTATAAAGTAATACTGTATATTATCTACCAAATGCAAGGTCCAGCTCTTGTTCTGTGCTTATTAAATTGCTCCCAATTGTTGAGGCTTTTATTCAAATAAGAGTGAGTTGAAAATATAACAATTACTTTAGGGTGTGAATGGAGACTCTTATGCTGGGGAAAACAGCAGATAAAAAGCCTGCAAGTTTCTTTCAGATGAAATCAATGACAAACTGCATCAAATTTAGGTGCTACCAAACTTAACCTTTTCTAGTTCAGAAATACAATTAATTTCACCTGATTTGACTTCTTTGGTATAGCCAAGGACAAAACCTCAGCTCTGTAGATCTGAATAGTAAGCACATCACAGCTATTCAAACAGATCTCTGCACAGTGCAGTGTTTTCAAAGCCTGGATATGTTACCTCTGACAAGCAGATTGGCTGTGGATTTGGATTTGCCAATTGAGAACTGAATGGTGCTTGTCATATCAGTGGTGGTTTTCGCTATGGTCAGCTGGTGGATGGTGCCTTCTTGCTGCATAATCAAGTTTCTGCCAGCCTGTAAGACTTCCCCACATAGGAATACCACTTGGGAGGTTTCACAGAAGGAATGGATATCTCGCATTCAAATTTGGCTTTTTCAGGCTCAGTCACATAGTCATCACACAGCTCCTTTACTAGATTAATGGATTGCTCTTTAAGAAGTATGGAACTAGAGAAAGCAGAGATTTAGAAGGAATGTAAAAAACCCTTACATTATCACCCCACTTACTCACGTCAGCATTACTGCACATGAACACTACACCTATCAGCTCAGAATGCCTTGAAACATCATTAAAAAATAATAGAAAGAAAAGAATGTTGTTAAGAAGTCAGACAATAAGACTGACAATATGAAAAGAGCCCAGATCTTCTGATTCCCAGTCCAACATCCAAATCAAACCATGACCTTCCCATCCCAATATCAAACTCCTCGCATTACGAAATGGAAAAGAGGTTCATTGAAACACGGACATTGATAATTACTTTGGTTAAATACAGCAACTTAGCTCTGAACAACAAGTTTTCACCTAGTAAAGGTCTCTGTAGCTCAAATGTAATGACTCTACTTAGGAGAAATTCATTTTCCAGGAAGTTCTTGCCCTTATAATTTTAACAGTGGCAAAGCTGGGGACTGAACTCTTGAGTAGTGTGCTAACTCAAATGCCTCCCTTTTCTTTATCACACTTAACATCATATATATACCCTAACACTGTATATATTAAAAAAAAACAAAAAACCCTGTGTTCTTTTCAAACAGCAAGAGAAAATGAAGAAAAGGTCAAGCTATGTTTTTTATCCCTCAACGTTCAAACACAAATCTGAAGTCTAAACATAGAAAATCAACCTCCTAAGAAAATAATCCGTCTTACTTTGCAAAAGTAAATTCCAAAAGAGAAGCTGGATATTTTGTGGGCAGAAAGGTAGGTAGGTAGGAGTTTTTATTTCTGTGAAAGGCCCTGGTGGTGTTTAACTTCCTTGACATTAAAGCAAAGGATGTTAGCTCGTATATAACATAAGATAATTTAATCAAAATCGTCATCAGAAGCATAATTACCTTTAACTGTAAGATGGGCACGAGATTCTGCCTTTTCTGCTACAGATTTTATTTCTGCTGCATCCTTGACTTGGACAAGTGTGTAAGTCAGCGAGTAGGTCTTTCCTGAAGCAGAGAACCAGAGTCACTAAGGCTGGAAAAGACCACTAAGGTCATCTAGTCCAACCGCCAGCTCATCCCTACCAAACTGTGCTCTTGAGAGCAAACCCACAACTACACTTGGCTTCCTTGAGCAAAGAGCTCTGAGGCACATGGCCAGGCTGAGCATCATCCATCTGGTTTCACAGCATCACTGCCTGTTCTCTCATGTCAATGAAACCACCCATTCCCCCACATCCACATCCCCACGAAAGTGGAATCTAAACATGGCTTCTACAAGGACTGACCAAATGTGGCCGCCGTCACCTTCAAAGTACCTGATACAGAAGGATCACACTCACTGTCAGACAAAACCTCTTTGGAGAGGTGAACTGACTGCCCTGTTCACCCCCACATTGGAAATAACTGCACTCATTTCCTACCTGCTCCCAGCAGTGTGGGATGGTGGGATAGCATCACACTTCCCACACTAAGCATCCCACCATGTCACTTGTTCCACCTAAACCTCAGTCCCAAAACAAAAGGGGAACTCGCTTCTGAACCCTCTTCACTTCATTTCAGATGTCTTATATGCTTGATCTCCAACCCACCCCCCACTCAGGAGAAAGATCCCCCTCTTACACCCTACCATCTTGCTGCATTCTAATGTTGTCATCAGCCTTCAGCTTGTTGTCATCTTTGTACCACTGGGTCTGAACCTCATCGTGTGAAATCTCACAGACAAAAGATGCACTCCCATATTCATTCACTTCCACATCTTCCAGTGGTTTAACAATCTTGATATCTCCAGCTGTGAAATACTAGAGACATATTTGTCAGGGTATTTCCAGAACTGAGTGCAGCATCTTTTCCTTACACATATTTGCATAGAAAATAAGTAGGATTATGTTTTATTCTAAACCATCATCCATTCCTGAGTCATTTCCCTTTTGAACACAGTCAATGCATTATTGCCCTTGAACTTAAAGATAGACTTACTAGCTACAATGGAGCTCCCTGCAAACAGTTTTCATGGAAACCAGAATCTCATTTATTCTAAAACCTTTCAAGCAAAATTAAGGGTAGAAAAACAATAGAACTGACTGAATCTTTAAGGTCATTTAGTTCCAGTCCCCCTGCTATAGGCAGGGACACCTCCCTCCAGACCAACTCTTCTCCTAAGGGTCAAGGCTTCTCTCAAATCATTCTCCTCTAAGCCTGTGCCTGTGCTTGGGATTGCCCTGACCCAGGTGCAGGGCCTTGTACTTGGCCACACTCAAGTTCATGAGGCTGCCAAGGGCCCACCTTTCCAGCCTGTCCAGGTCCCTCTGGGTAGCATCCCTTCCCTCTAGCACATCACCAGCACCGCTCAGCCTGGTGTCATCTGCAAACTTGCTGAGGGTTCATTTGATTCCACTGTCCATGTTGCCTACAAAAATGTTAAATAACACTGGTCCCAACACCACCCTCCACCTGGACACTGAGCTATTGACTGCAGCTCTCTGAGTGTGACCATCCAGACAGTTCCCTATCCTGCAACTGGTCCATCCATCAAAACCATTCTTCTCCAGTTTGGTGACCAGGATGTCATGCAGGATGGGATCAAATGCTCTGCACAGGTCCATGTAGATGATGTCAGTTGCTCTCCCATTATCCACTGATGCTGTTACTCCATCATGAAAGGCCACCAAGTTTGTCAGGCATGGCTTGACCTTGAGGAAGCCATATTGGTTACCACCAATCTCCTCATCTTTATTTTCCAAACTATGCCAAGGAGAACTAGACAGAACTCTACAATGTCGTGTCACTACAAACCTGTCTGAACCATTGGCTTCTCTGCATGCTCATCACTAGTCTCTCCTTAGCTTGTGTGCCCATAATGTATGGGGAATGTCAGCCACAAATCTTACCAAGGGGACATCTTTGCTTCAAAGTCCCTTGAACATCACACAATCCCTTTTAACTCTCTAGGTCTGCACTTATTTATGTCAGAATCAGACCATATTTCTGTGCTGCTATTTCCCTTTCCTTCTGAAGGGCCTGGATACAACTTGGATTAACCTCAGGAGCAGAGTTCCTGCATAAAACAGCCAGTACTGAAACAGCAACCCAGCCTGGTTGCAGACTGAGAGAGAAAATGAGAGTTCACCGCCTGTGAATAATGAGACTTCTCTTATTTCCCTGGGAAGTAATGCCCACTTTTTTACTTTGACAGAGCTCCTTCCCATCCTAGAAGGGAAAATATCAAGTCAAATCTACATTAGTCCTTCCATCTCTGCACTGGGCAAAGGCAGCCTTCAGATCTATGCTTAATTCACCCAATTCCCTAGAATTAATGGAACTGTACTTACTGGAACATATGCTGAAGCTTAAGCACAGTGCAGTGTTTTCAACATGTAGGAATGTCTATAGAACATGCATAAATTCTGGCTGACATATGACAGCTTAAAGCACTGCAGAGGACTGTTAACAAGCCCGTTTGGACATCACCTTGAATAAATGACGTTATCCTCAAGTAAGGGAAGGAACAGCTGAGCACCGGGGAGGTACACAAAGGGCCAGAGCAAATTCTCACACTGTCAGGTGCAAAGAAAACTGAGATTTCACCCTAAAACCCAGTTCACAACAAGGCTACAAAATCCTGGCTGAGAATTTCTGAATGCTCACCAGTTGTTTCCAGCTCGAAGGTCATCTTCTGGCCAGCAGCCTCGCAGATGTATTCTCCAGCATCTTTCTTCTCCAGCTGCTCCACAACCAGACGCCGTGTTTTGCCCACAGATACCATTCTGAACTTTCTGGAGGAAGCAAGCAGTCTTCCATCCTTGAACCATTTTACTCCAGTTGGATCCTGTGCTACTTCACAGCTGAGGGAGGCACTTGCTGCCAGGGCAGCACTCACCTCTTTCTGCACCTGCTCCTGGTTTATAAACACAGGTTTTGGCTCTGAGGGAAGAAAAGAAAAACAGAAGGACTGAAATGAGACCATCTTGCAGGTTTGTATGTACAGGTTGGAACAGGTTTAGGTTACCACTTGTGCCCAAACTAATAGCCTTCATAGAGAATATCAGCTCTTCTGTTGAAACAAAGTGTCAAATCTAGGCAAGAAAGAACCTAGGAACTGAAGGAACCAAGAGGGTCCTTGAACACCAGTCCCATGGTTGCAAGTCACTATGCAAACATATTGAACCCAAAAGAACATCTGACCTGCAGGCAACCAAAACCTGAGTTCCTTTTGCTTAAGACCCACTGTGAAACATCAAAACACATAAACATGTGATAGTCAAACCACTGGCTGCCTTTTCATGACCCAGAACAGTACTCCTGGCTTCCTGAACAGACTCCTCATGGCCTCTACCATTGCCACAACTGTGACTGTCAAAGGCACAAAGGAAATATGCTCACCAAAGCAGTCCTTTCTTCTTTGTGTGTGATTTGCAGATATCTATCTTACTTTGAGCTCTGGCAATAGTCAGCTCTACCAGGTCTCTTACTGTGAGTAGCAGACTCACCTATCCAGATGCAGCCTCCAACATAAAGGCATAGTAAAAAGGCAGTGTACTACTAGGAGAAGTTCCTGCTTCTCCTGCCATGAAAGGCTGCACGTACAACATGCACTCCAGCCTCACTGCACATACTTATCTTAGTCAAATGTTTAGGTGAACAAGAATTACAGTTTGGGATCTCAGGCACAGGAGAGATTTGAATAATATCTTGAACATTGCTTCCATTGTACATATATCAGTAATTATTATTCTACAGACAGACTGAAACAGGTCTTTGTGCCATACTAAATCCAAATACTTGCTACAAACCCAGGCAATCAAGTATAGGGGAAAAACCTCAGCACAGACTACTGCAACTGGATCACTGTATAATGGAAACTAGATTTTACTTTATTGATCTCTGCTGTATTTCAGACAACACCTGTCTTACCTGTGACACGAATCTTGAAGGTGAGTTTCTGGCCAGCAGCCTCGCAGCTGTACTCCCCTGCATCTTTCTTCTCCACCTGGCTCACCACCAGCCGACGCTGTTTGCCCTCTGACTCAGCCTTGAACTTCTTGCTCGAGGTGATCAGTTTCCCCTCCTTGTACCACTTCACCTCCCTCTTCTCCTGGGCCACCTTGCAGCTCAGCGTGGCATTTTCTGTTGGTGCAGCCTTCATCTCCTTCTGCACCTTTTGCTTGTTGATAAAAGCATCTTCTGCTTCTGGAATTGATGGCAAATGGGCACATTTAAGACATGAATCTTTTCTACACAGCCTTCCCCAAATGCCCAAATTAGTCTTTGGACTGTACCGTTGAGGACAGCTTTCCCACTCACATTTCCTGACAGTGCTATGAACTGAATGCCAACATCTGAACTATATCAATTGCCAGTGAAGAACTTCCTCCCTGCCAGACCAAAACAGTTTAGATAGCCCTAAACTTGTTTTCATTTCCACCAGTATCATGTTCCAAAACCTTCAAAAATTAAAAAACACCCCTTTCCCCACTGTCCAGCAGCACACCAGCATACGCAGTCATTGAAAAGTCTGTTTCATACAAGGGGACAGGCATTAAATTGTCCAAACAAGCTGACAGTTGTAAGTTGCTTTGCCAGCAAAAGCCAGGTGAGGGGTCAAGGTTAAATTCTGTTTGTGATTAAGTCATAGTGAGGAAATGTATTTTTCTCACCTACTTATTTCTGAAAACAATTCTAATATCTCCTGAGTTTTCAGAGGCAGTAATAAAATGGTTTCCCCTATGGAATCATAGAACGGTTTGGGTATAGAAGGAAGCTTTAAAGATCATCCAGTCCAACCTCTTGCCGTGGTCAGGGACATCATTCACTAAATGAGGCTGCCCAGGGTCCCCATCCAGCCTGCCCTTGGACACTACAATGATGAGTCACCCACAACCTGCACTGGACAATCTGTTCCAGTGTATCACCACCCTCATCATAAAGAACTTTTCTCATGTCCAAACTGAGTCTACCCTCTTCACTTTTGAAACCATTGCCCCTTCTTATGTTGCTACAGACCCTGGTAAAAAGCCTTTTTCCACTTTCTTATCAGACTCTCCTAATAAATAGAACGCCTGTCTTCCTACATTTTGGAAAGAAAAGCACCAGCTTGAAGCCTTTCTATTTTTAAGCATTTCTTTTGTACCTGCTATAGAGAAGAAAACAAAAGAAAATACTGGAAAACCTTTTTAGTTGCAGGTTTCTTTAATTTAATAGAAACCACCAATGCCGCCGTCTAGCATTGTGACCAAATGCTGTCTCTGAGACTATTTAGGAAGAAGCATTTGCAGGGGTGTGCTTGTGCCCTGAAGATATCTTTAATATTCTTTAATTTCCCCTGAAATTATTGACTTCTCATTTTGCTATCATTGCATCTACTTGAGATCCCCAGGGAAATTCCCAAATTATTTCCAGCCTGTCTTAAGCTGAGGCTACCCAAGTCCTCTGTGTTCATAGCGTCAGAAGGCAAACAGGAATGTACACAAATTAAACAGAATTTAAGCACCGTCTACATCACTGAATGCTGGGGTTAAATGTGTCAAACCACTTAACTTTCCCCTCCTTCTTTGTTGGGGGGTTCAATACAGTCGAAACAATTTCTCTCATCTGTGACATGAATCTTGAAGGTGAGTTTCTGGCCAGCAGCCTCGCAGCTGTACTCCCCTGCATCTTTCTTCTCCACCTGGCTCACCACCAGCCGACGCTGTTTGCCCTCTGACTCCACCTTGAACTTCTTGCTCGAGGTGATAAAGCATGGTTTTGTACTCTCAGCAACCCCTGATTCTTCAGAGAACTGGCTGAGGTCATCTCCTCTTAATACCTAACACATAAAGAAGAAAGTGTTTAAAGCCCACCTTACCCTTTGTGTCAACAAATGGAGTTAGCATCAGAAAGATATCAAGTGTAATTAGTTAGGCATACACACTTCAGTTAAGGGGATTCAGTTAATCACTTTGCTAAGTGGGATCGATTGATACATTGAATCTTTTATTGATTACTTTAATCACTGTTTTATCTGATTCTCCTTTTACCAACAACTGGTTGCTGAGAGCGTTCATGCTAGTTCCTATTTGAGGCGTGGGAGAACAGATAAGCCCTAAATAAATGGGCTTCCATTTCTATTCCATGGTTTGCCCTACAAAAGGCTGTAGAAGTGCAGAATATTTCTGACGCACTTACATCATGGACTTCTCTAGTGCTAGCCAGCTTCTAACAGCAGAGCAATTTTGAATAAGCTTCCTATGCTTGTTTGGGTCCCAGGAAAGATGCCAGGGTCCTGATGCTGATACCAAGACAGAGGCTCCAAGCATGAATGCAGGACTAGCAGTTGTGAGGGGGATTGACATTGCCTTTTATTTGCAGTGGAGACATGGAAGACCACTCATTCAGATCATTCATGCAAGCATATTCAGGCATACCCAGCTCAGGTGACCGGGAAGGCTCCTGCTCCCCAGCAGTCATGGCAAACCCTTCCAAGGTGTGCAGCACTTGTTTCTTTTAAGCAAGAAGGTCTAATCTGCATCCCATAATGCTCAACACTCAGCACCTAACATTCAACATGTCCTTAAAATGGGATTGTTCTGTGCTACCAGTGGAACCCTGGGGTAGAGGAACCCTGAAAATCTTTCTGAGTGCAATGGTAAGAGGAGAAATTAAGACTCAGGAAGCCATTGCACTTTGGGAGAAGCTAGTAAGATGAGGATTTCTGTAGTGAAAGAGCCAACCACTCCAAGAGTACTCATAATCCCTCCTGACTTTCACACCACATCGTTTTGCAGCGAGGGCTGGACTTGCACGTCATGTTACAGTGGTACACATGAGAAATACAGCAACGGTAGCTAGGCAAGCACTCTCCACGTATGGCAGAGGAGGAGGTATTACATTACCCTGTGCAGCCATGAGCTCATCCGGTCTGAAAGAGAACAGAAAACCTTTGGTTTCTGAGGCAAACAGCTAATAATAGCCCTCAGCTAGCAAAATTCAAGTGTAAAAGCACTACATTGCTGTGTTTTCTCCCTACACCTCTGCAATAAGACGTGGGCTGGCTTTGGCTGCTGAGGATTAACTTGGTAGATTCCAGCTGTTTCCATAGTCTTTCTGTCATCGTTCATATTTCATTTTCTCTGACAGATACCTCCCAAATCTACCCAGTCTGTAATCCACTCTTTGCTGAAAGTGCCAATTTCCTGAGCCAAAAGCATGAGCGACACAACTCATGGAACAGATCCAAAGGCCCCAGAATCACATCCACGTGGTGTGGGAATAGTAAGAGCTGATAGTTTAGAGTCTACACCACAGGCAGCAGCAAAACTGTCTACTACAGGAGCAGAGATATATTGCACACCAGGGACTGAAGGAGCAGAATGCCCCAAGATGGAGAGAGCAAAGACTGCAACCTTTACAAGGGAACAGAACGCAAGCTATGCCCTGCAAGGACACCAGGTCTCTGTGAGCAGAAAGGCAGTAGACTCCCAGTACAGTTGCTCCTCCACATAGCTGACCAAATGCCAAACCTTGACCAGGATTAAGCTCCAATGTGTTCACTGCCATAGGAAAGAAGAGGAGAAAACAGATTCCCTGTCCTGATCAGCTCAGAATACAAGACAAGAACTGTAAAGTTAACAGAGAACAAGCTGACTTACGAGCAAAAACCAGCAGAGTGCAGCTTCAAATAAAACAGAAGACAAACCCTCGTCATCAGCCAGCTCACTAATGGTCACTCAGAATGCAGCTGATGTGCTCAAGGCTATCTGGAGTCTAAGTTAAAATTTACCAGATCTTGTGCAAAATATACTGACACCAGAGCAATCTCTACTGCAGCTGGAGTGAGAGATCTGCCTCCGTGCTAAACTCTCAGACTAATGAGAAACGTATAATTAGAAAGGTATCAATGGATTCATGACTGGTCATTACATTTACAGAACATGGAACGAATGGTCGTCAACATGGGATTCAACAAGCCAAAGGCAAGTGCAATGCCTCTGACTAAAAGTTCTTAGGACACCAACAACCAAACCTCAGTGCAGCCACAGTAGAGAACTGTAACTACTACTGTTGAAATATCAACTGGTAGAGCAGTGTTGCACATTGTACAAATCACAGTTGGACATCCATGGACAGCTCATTATAAAAGTAGTCGTTGGGGAAGAGCTGGATGAAACACTGTTAAAAACAAATAATCATTTTAGCTGCACGTTTGTAAGCATTTCTTTTCATCCTCCCCAAAACAGTTTCATGGCAGAATCAAGAGGACACATTCACACAGACGTTTCCACAGCCAGACTATGGAATAATCAAAGAATATCAACCAAAATGTGTTTCCTACCAGTTACATGAATCTTGAAGGTGAGTTTCTGGCCAGCAGCCTCGCAGCTGTACTCCCCTGCATCTTTCTTCTCCACCTGGCTCACCACCAGCCGACGCTGTTTGCCCTCTGACTGCACCTTGAACTTCTTGCTCGAGGTGATCAGTTTCCCCTCCTTGTACCACTTCACCTCTGTCTTCTCCTGGGCCACCTCGCAGCTCAGCGTGGCATTTTGAGTCAGTACAGCCTTCAGCTCCATTTGTACCTTGTCCTTGTTTGTAAACACGTCTTCTTTCTCTGCAGGGACATCACAACAGTCACACCGTTTTGCTGTAGTCTGCTGCAGAGCTAACTCCAGTTCCCCGTTTTCACTATACTTGCCCTTCACAGAGAGCATCGTGATGCCTCATTAAGACAGGAAAATACTTTCCCCTCTATTTTGCCTTGGGAAATGATAAGCATATCATTTCATATCACATCATATCACATCATATCACAAAGCTAAACATTTCTCAGTCTGATAGCAGATTTGGACATGATTTGGACAGATTTGGACATGGATTTAGAACACCTGCATGCACTGCTGAACCTCCTCCCTTCTCTTTTTTTCTTCTGATGTCTCTCTACATTTCCAGAAAATCAGAAGGGAACGGCCCTCTAGAACAGGTTGCCCAAGGAGACTGTGGATGCTCCATCCCTGCAGGCATTCAAGGCCAGGCTGGATGTGGTTCTGGGCAGCCTGGGCTGCTGCTTGGCAACACTGCACATAGGAAGAAGGGGGTTGGAACTGGATGAGCACTGTGGGGCTTTGCAACCCAGGCCATTTATGAGTCTGATTAGTGGCATTTTCCACCTAATTGTGTCATTCAAATTTTGTAACCAGATCTCTTCAAACACCTCCCCTTTTCTCACTCCTTGCATGCCTGGTGTGCTCTTGCACTGTAACCCTGCAGACACCAGCTGACTACAAGAGCTGCACAAGTTACCCTCCTTGCCTATTGTTTGTTGCAGTAATTCATTCCTCGATGGAAAAGCACATGTAGAAAAGTGTTGCTATGAGACTAGATGACAGAGAAAGTCCTAGAGCCAAAATGTTTTGCACCAGAGAGGCTGTAAGTTGATCCTCCAAATGCAAGACACACCAAATGAAGCGTTCCTTTATCTCTGGGATTTCAAGCATTTTCTCACCTCTGACTTTCACTTGGAATGTTGCTTTGACATCTTTTGTTTCACAGCTGTAGCTCCCTTGGTCTTTCAGGGTCACATATTTGACCATGAGCTTGAGGTGCGTCCCCTGGGAAATGATGGTTGTCCTCTGGTCCTGCTTCACCTCTGTTTGATCTTTCTTCCATACGACAGCTCCGCTTGCAGCTGACACCTCACACACCAGCTCCAGGTCTTCAGAAGGACTGACTGATATTTCTGGAGTCCTTTTGGACTTGCTGACAAGATTAATGGCTTCATCTGAAGAAAAAAAGAGAAAGTGGTTTACATACTGACTCAGGCTAATTCGGCACAGCATGAAGATACAGTTAGAACTGATTGTAATGTCTCTGCTCATTACATTTGGGTGATTGAGTTTCACCTCTGGAGGTACTCACATACAAACGTGTGCTTGATTCTCCTGTGTAAGGAAAGAGTAAGTTCTATGCAGACAGTTCTTATTTCTTTTAATCAATTCTGTATTCTGCACATGTTCTTCTGAAGCTAAAAGTAAGGCAGCTAAGTAACGTGTTTGCAATACATGAACAAACCTATTCAACACCTTGTCTCTAAGCTAACAAGCAGCGTTTGATGAGCACATCAGTATTTCATGCCCTTCATTCCATCCAGACAGAACCTGCCTGAGGAGCAAGCTGATGGCTGTCAGCTACAGGCAGACCTAGCTTAGTATTGCATTTCTTAGAGCAACAACTGTTGCTTTCAGTCACTGAATATAACAAGGCCAATTGCTATGCCAGGCACATTTATGGCATCAGTGAACAAATAATTTGTTAAAAATTGTAATAGACAGGAGACATCTATTGTTTTAAAACTAGGTGACCAAAGAAGAACAGTCCCTCTAGAGTCAAGCTGTGAAGAACTAATAGCACCAACCAATATCACATAGATAGATTACTTCCCTGCCCTAAACCATCTTGTGACCATTTGGTGCTATTAATTAAGCCCTCTTGATGGCTTTTTTGTCTGAGCCATGTGACATTTTGTGATAGGAGTTACTGCCAGTGTTCCCTTAACCCAACACCAAAGTAGGAGGTATCCATTCTCAGGGAATCATGCAGGCTTCCTCTGGATTTGATGCTCAGAGACAGCCCCAGAACTTTTTAAATCTTAGCTTAGCTCTCATCCAATAATGTTCATCAAACAGTGCAACTTGTCCTTTGGGGATGCCTTTGTTCTGCATCAACCAGTTCCAACGGAGTCTTCTTGGCTTGTTTTAGATCAGTTTTTCAACAGATAAAGCCAGGGTCTTTGAATTACAAAGTGAAATTGCAGAATGCATGATTCTCAACCAAACAGAACAGGAGGTGGGATGCAGGGTGAATACCTGAGCCAATACCACCTGCAAGCAATCCTTCAATATCTTAGGAATCTCTAGCCACCCCAAATCCAGTGTTGTGCTTCATCTATCATCTCTGCTGAGTTTTTAGCTAGCTGATGGTGAGCATCATGGTGGTGATGGGTGAGCAGTCAGACTAGAGGGTCTTAATCAACCTTAAGGATCCTGTGATCAGAGGAATGTGAATGTGCTGTTAGAGGTCACAAGCGCGGTACTGCAGCATGAGCATACACAGCGAAAGGCTTTCAGTAGAGCTTCAGTTCATAAATGAAAACTGGGTTATGGAAAAGAGGCTCAAGATAGAAACCAGAAAACAGATCTTAACGCCAGGTTCTGTGAATGCAGCCAGCTGAATTTCACAGATATTGAATTTCAATGACAATTTCTTGTGTTATTTTACCCTCCAGCTCCACCCTGAACAGGAACATGTCAGTGACAAGCATTACTCCTCCAGGCTTGACCTGACAGTGCTTGACTTGTACTATGAGCTAATGCCAGTCTTCCACTGGAGCAAACAAAGGGCTCTCATTTATCGCAATCAAGGCCCAGCGTGTGGATCTCAGAGATCAGACCTACACCCTGCAGCAAAACAGAGACCTGCGTGGGAAAGTTCAGTTTCTCTCTACATCTGTGCAAGAAAAAGCCCACCATGGAATGACAGCTAAGGAAACATCCCTGTGACTCTTCACAGGTCTCTTCTACATTTGGGATCACTGCTACAAAAAGAGCATTTTACATCATCTCTCGTGGCCACCCTGAGAGAAGAGCAGGAAGGCTGGGATGCTCTTTTTCCTCTCTTTCCCTTGACTTCCTCTATATCTTAGGGACGAATCACAGGACAGAACACAGAAATCAAACGGCTCTACAAAGCAGATTGGCCAGTTCAAGTCAAAACAGCCACTGAAAACACCCCAGATGCTGTCTGACAACAGCTGGACTGTCGGGGAGTCAGGTGAATGCAGTCTGCTGGCCCTGGGCTGGAAGAGCACAGCCCAGACTGTCACATACCTTTCACTGAAAGCTGATAGAGCATTTTATCCCCCTCACAGATGCACTGACAACTTCCAGCATCATCCATTGAGTCGTTGTGAATTTTCAGGGTGTGTTTCTTCCCCTCAATGTGCAGTTCATAATTTTCACTGGCCTTGAGCTCCTTCCCATCCTTCATCCACTCCACAGTAGCACCTGTGTCTGAAAGCTCAGCCTGCAGTTTGGCTTCCTCACGCAGCCGAGCGCAGATCTTTTCTACATCTTTGCTCTTCTTGGTAAATCTCACTGCAGCACCTGTCAGGAGCAAAGGCCGCGTTATTTCAATTGACATCAGGCTAACGTGGTCAATGTTTGCTGCAACATCTCTGAAAAAGTATCACCTTCTGTTCCTGCACTCATCATTGTGTCAGTGCTGAGCAATTCAAGATATTTCATTTGGTCTTCTTGCCGGATTTACTAAGTAAAAATCAACCAAACATCTCCTTCTACTGATTAAGAATGCTCTAAACATGCTTCTGCAGAGGTTTCCACCCAATGACAAACAGCTCCTCCCATAACGAATGTTTATTTGTAATATTTTGTCATGCAAAGCTGATTGATAGAGATATTATTGGAATGATTGCTCCCCTACTTCTAAACTATTCCAGTGCAATCAGAAAGGCTGTCTGAACCTGGAGCTGAAAATACTGCTCTATGGTGATGCAGTGGTAAACATGGTGACTGAATGCACTGGCCAGTAGCTGTGAACTGCAGACATTCATCAGCTGGCATGAAGCAATCTGGTTCAGATACCAAGCAGCTGGGTAGATTGGCTTACCCTACACTCAGTGCTATCATGTTTAGGTCATTACCAGGACTCACGTCAGTCCATGGGATGCAATTTCAGGTATTTGGTACAGTCAGTGAATGCCTGCAGCCCCAGTTCTAATCATCAGATCACAGCAACTATGCCTTGACTGTAAGAGGAAAGGAGAAGGATCAAAGCAAATACCTCTCACTCTCATCTTGCTGCTGACATCAACATTTTTGGCAACAAATTTCACTTCTGCTCCATCATCGTTCTTGGTGACGTTCTTTATCATTAGGCTGTGAGTAGTTTGGGTTCTCTTGATGATGCAGGTCTCGCTTTCCTGTAAGACTTTACCATTGAGGCATCAAGTGCCGCAACACGTTGTTGTAAGGTCAATAGTAAACATGGCATCCACTCCAGGTACAGCTTCACCAGTTGTTAGGGGGGATTTCACAGCCAGGACTGGGTCTGAGGAAGAACAACGTTTGTCTTAATGCTCTTTAGATGCAAGTCTGGTATCTCATTTAGAGATGGAAGATTAAATCATAGGGACATTTCTACTTCTCCCTTTGCATGAGTGCTGGAAGAAGCACTTCTATGCTTAAGATCTGCTACAGAAAGTTCTGCCTCTTGCACATGTGACATATCAAAAGATAAGGATATTCATCTCTCTGTCACAGAAACATAACTCGTATCACTTTAGTGGTATCTGGAGGTTGATAGGAGATAGGAGAACTGGGAATAAAGGAAATCCTTTGGTGTGTTAATGCACTACTGTCCTTAAAGTCAAAGGAAGCATCTTTAGGGAACCAACACAGCTGCTCAGCACACACTGACCCATTTCCATTAGGGTTTTTGTGCTTACCAAGGTGCACGCTCCCTGGGAATTCCAGAGACGGGCTCTGTCCAGGCGCATTGACTGCAGACACTCGGAACTGATCATCAGCCTCTTCAGACAGATTGCTCACCATGAACTCTGGGACGGGGACATGAGACTTGTGGCACTCACCCACGTGAAGCCAGTTAGTTTCTTGCATTCCACGACGTAGCCATTGATTGGAATGGGGAGGTGCATCTTCGGAGGGGACCATGCCAGCGTCACTGAGCTTTCTGTTTTATTTTTCATCACGGGGTCAGTTGGGGGCTGGGTGGGAGGTTTTCTGGGAGCTGAACAGAAATAAATACAGAAATATTAGCATAAGGTCATTTAGGCTGGAAAAGACCTTCAAGATCAGCAGACTCAACTTTCAGCATGACCTACTGAGTCCCACCATTAACTACTGTGCTACCTGAGGACATACATGACAAGCTTATTCCTGCAGGTATTTGCATAGTGAATATATTCACCCTCTGGTTGCTTTGGAATATTTTATAGGTTAAAATCCCATCAGACTTTTTCACTGTGTGCAGCCACTGATACAGGCAGGAGGCTGGGAATTACCTGATGGGCTCTAGTTACAGACTACTGACACAGTCAAGGATTGATTTCATTTCATTTTGGCCATCAGAAAGTTTGGTGTCTGGTTTAAGTCATTCATCTAGACTCCAATTATAATCATATGGAGAACAGCGCATTTAGGAGAACTCATCTCAATAAACCTGAATGAAATCATAGAATCATAGGATCACAGGAGGGCTTGGGTTGGAAGAAAACATCAAGATCATTCAGTTCTAAACACCCTGCCATGGGCTGGCTGCACACTAACCAGCTCAGGCTGCCCATCACCCATCCAACCTCGCCTTCAACACCAAGGACAGGCATCCACAGCTTCTCTGGGCAGCCTGAAATGGAAGCAATGAGCCACATGTTGAAGATACTCAAATATTCATGAGTGTAGAGAGAGCCAAATACTCCATACATATTGCCTGCCTGGTAAATGGCATTAAAATGCCAACAACAGACTCATCCAGCTCATTGAAAATGGTGTGAACATGGCGTACAGGATTCTTCCAGCAGCTAGTTAGATCTGCAAAGTGTAAAAACAGGAAATCTCAATGCGATACAATTTTCCCTCATAACATAAACAGACACATAACTGCTTTGGGGTGCACTGTTACCAGCCTGTCAGTTGCTGTTGGTCAGTGCTAGATGCCAAAGGTCCCACTAACACAGCATGAAGCCGAAAGCTAGACGCTGGAATCAGATCTCCTGACCTTACCATCAGAAATCGAGATGTCATATTTTGCTCAGAGGTGCCTGCTTGTAGGAGGGTCAGCATCCAAGCTTTTTCTGCTCCAGGAACCAGCTCCAGCTTCAGAATTTAAACAGCAGTCAGAAATTAAACTGAGCTTTGTCACCTCCATCAAATAGAAGGAGTGGTTGGGTGGTACAGCTTTCCAAATAACTTAGAAACTGGCACAACAATCAGATGCCTACCTTTTCTTTTTGAACTTGTTAATACATAGAGCTTAATAGCATCAGAATGCCCCAAGCACTTCAGACAACAGGACAGCTGTAAACCCTTCTTTAAGGATTCCTTTGTTTAACCACTGAGTAACTGTAATTCAGTGGTGCTGGTGGGAGAAGGGAAGTCCTAATCTTCCCAGATGGTGAATAGAGTTGATGTTCACATGCAGACTGGTGCTGCAGCACAGCCAGAAACCACTCATTTGGGAAACACAGCACCAAGAAAATAATGGGAATAGCTTCATAAAATCAGGCAGCTTCACCCAAATTTCATGTCAGGTCCATTATTCTTCCTATTTTCAGGAAGAAATGTTTTCCCTTATTCTTGTAGTTTTATTTTCTTTTCCTTTCATGCAAGCAGCCTTGTAGCTTACAAATTGTTTTCTAATCACCTCCTGGTGTGGACAAATCACACAGGTCTGACTCCATGTTTTACATAGTTAGCATTTTATATTTGTTCCACTATGGAACTGTACAGTCATAGAATGGCCTGGGTTAAAAAGGATCCCAAAGATCATCCAGTTCCAACCCCCTGCTATGTGCAGGGATGCCAACCACCAGACCAGGCTGCCCAGAGCCACATCCAGCCTGGCCTTGAATGCCTGCAGGGATGGGGCATCCACAACCTCCTTGGGCAACCTGTTCCAGTGCGTCACCACCCTCTGAGCGAAAAACATCTTCCTAAGATCCAACCTAAACCTCCCCTGTCTCAGTTTAAAACCATTCCCCCTTGTTCTATCACTGTCCACCCTCATAAACAGCCATTCCCCCTCCTGTTTATACGCTCCAATCAAGTACTCAAAGGCCACAATGAGGTCTCCCCACAGCTTTCCATTCTCCAGGTTAAACAAGCCCAGATCCCTCCACCTTTCCTCATAGGAGAGCTGCTCCAGCCCTCTGATCATCACAGTGGCCCTCCTCTGGACCCCCCCCAACAGCTCCACATCCTTCCCAGGCCTGGACACAGTGCTGCAAATATGGCCTCACAAGAGCTGAGCAGGAGGGGACAATCACCTCCCTCTCCTGCTGGCCACCCCTTTTTCAGTGCAGCCCAGAACACACATGGATCTATCTTTTCCATACGGATATTGCCATCTGTGTACATATATATACCACACCTACACCCCCACAATCTGCTACAACTCCATAGAATTTTCAAGGTTGGAAAAGACCTGGATGATCTTATGATCTTATGATCTCAGATCTTATGATCTGGATGATCTTATAATCATCCAGTCCAACCATCACCAATACTTCCCAGTTAAATCACATCCCTCAACACAACACCCAAACTTTTTGTGAACTTCCCAGGGTTGGTGACTCTACATGAGAGAAAAGGGCACTCAGATAAGGGATTCTGCATTTGCTATTAGCAGAGGTGGGATGAGACCGAGCACTGCCCCAGCTCCTGGGATAACGCAGAAGGGCTGAGACCTTCCAGCTGCTTCCACCCAGGGTCACACAGCAAAGCCGACCCTGCAGGAGTCTGCATCATTCTTTGCATGGCATTGCTAAGAGGAAGATCCCCCCCCTACCCTTGGCTCTACACTCCAGCTGCTGTCTGCCATCTGTAAAGCCACCACAGCTCTCCTACTGGAGTTCCCATCTGCACAGTGACAGCTTGGTTTCTTCTTACTGTCAAAGCAGCCACAGCCTCAGTGCTTCTAAAATCTCCCCTTTTCAGCTGATTTCCTCTTTCTAGTGGCTGGGCAATTCCTCCCTCTCACAGTCATCCCTCTGCCCCACTCTATGCCCACAGACCCACAGAGGGCACACAGAGCCAGCCCTGTCCCAGCAGCTGCTGCTTCACATCTGACAGTCTCAGGAGCTGAGATCCAGGCCGAGACAGCAATGCCCAGACATGGTTTGTAGGACGTTTGTGATAGGAAATAGGGAGGTTTGTGATTAAACCTGCCCCCTAAGGAGGAAGGCAATGCTGCCTGCAGCCCCAGCAGGCATTACAAAACATCCCCATTTACAGGAGGGTTTTAAATAGCACAATTCAGGAACTACAACTGCACAAATTCCCGCATGCCCTGGAATAAGTTTGGGAATGGACAAGGTTCTACCACCTGTGCAATGCCATAGAAAGAACAACCATCCACCTGTAAACCTCCATCCTCTCCCCTGCTGCACAAAGGGAAGCTCAGCAGCAGTGCACAAATGTCCCAGCAATGTCTGAGCACTGCTCTGTGCATCCCAACCTGCTCATCCCATCCACTCCTGGCTGGGCAGCAGGATTGGGGTGGCACACTGCAATGGGCACAGAGGAACATGGAAGCCCCACACATGTGAGGAAGGGGCTGGCTGTGCTCCACACTCACGTTATCAGACGTGATTTGCCCTTCTGTGGGGAGCCTCTGCTCTTTCCCAGCTCATCCTCCAGCGTCTGGGACTCCAGGATCTCATTCAGGCTGTTGTTGGCTGCGGGGCAGCTCCATGAAGAGCCGCCCCTCCACCGACCGGCACACAACAGCCGCTCCCGCGCACTGCGGCTCAGCCAATCGGAGCCGGCGGAGCTGCCGCTGCCCGATGGGACCCCCCCCCCCACATATTGACCCCCCAGACGAGGAAGAGGAGGAGGAGAGCGACGAGGAGCTGCCGCAGGAGCTGACGTTGGGGCGGGGGGGCAACGCGGGGGGGGGTCGGCAGTGGGGGGTGGGGGAGGGGGTGGGGCAGCATTACCCCCGGACCCCGTGGACCCCCCCCCCAGCAAAAGTGCTGCTCTCCGACCCCCGCGGGCTCTTTGTGCAGCCGCTGCCCTCCAGTTATAGGACCCCCCCCCCCATATTGCGCTTTGCTCACCCCCACCCCCCAACTCCGGAACCCCCCCCCACTCACCACATCGCCCCCTCCCCCCCCCGGGTGGGGTTATGGGGGGTGGGGGTGGGGTCGACGATGTGCCGTAAGCCGCGCCGGGGTCGTGTGACAACCCCCCCCCCCCATCAAGATGAATGGGGCGCTGTCGGGGGGGGGCTCAGCCGTAAGGATAAAGCGGGGGGGTTAATGACGGGGGGGGGGGCAGCTATAGGGAACGCAACGCAACTAATCTAAGCCCCCCCCCCCCCCCACATTAACACCCCATTGTGTGTGGGGGTGGTGGGGGTGGGGCACACAATAACCCCCCCAAAGGCCAAACAGCCCCAACCCCCCCCTCAAAGCCGCTGCCTTACGCTGTGCCCCCCCTGCATGAAGGGGCCCCCCCCATCGATACAGCCCCCCCCAATCCCATCTATAGTTGAGAGCTATGCTTTTTGTAACCCCCGCCTTTTAAAGCCCCCCCCCCCAAAGTTGTGCACGTTGTGCTGCCCCCCATGAGCCCCCGACCCCCCCCCTTAAAAGATGGGGTGTGTGGGGGGGGTCTCGGACCCCCCCTCCTTTAAACGATGGGGGGGGGGGGAATGTCACTGCCCCCCCCCCACCAAAATGGACACCCCCCTTTTAAGGGATGGGGGGGGGGTGAAGGTGGTCTCGGCCCCCCCCCCATTAAAACGGACCCCCCACCCCTTTAAAGGATGGGTGGGGGTCAGTTACGGGCCCCCCCCGGTGCTGTGTGTGTATGTGGCCCCCTCCCCGTTTTGCCCCCCCCCGTGTCGGAGTGTGCTGGGAAAGGATCTCTGTGTGGAGATTGCTTCAACTAGAGGTAGTTCTATAAGACTGTTATATAGAGCTGTGCAGGGGCTGTAAATCTGTCTGCAGAGGCTGATGATCAGTTCCAAGTGTCTGCAGTAAATGCGCATGGACAGAGCCCGTCTCTGGAATTCCCAGGGAGCGTGCACCTTGGTAAGCACAAAAACCCCATGAGCAGCTGTGTTGGTTCCCTCAAGATGCTTCCTTTGACTTTAAGGATAGTAGTGCATTAACACACCAAAGGCTTTCCTTTATTCCTAGTTCTCCTATCTCATATCAACCTCCAGCTACCACTGAAGTGATACAAGTTCTGTTTCTGTGACAGAGACATGTATATCCTTATCTTTTGATATCTCACATGTGCAAGAGGCAGAACTTTCTGTAACAGATCTTAAGCATAGAAGTGCTTCTTCCAGCACTCATGCAGAGGGAGAAGTAGAAATGTCCCTATGATTTAATCTTCCATTTCTAATTGAGATACCAGACTTGCATCTCAAGAGCATTAAGACATACATGTTGTTCTTCCTCAGACCCAGTCCTGGCTGTGAAATCCCCCCTAACAACTGGTGAAGCTGTAGCTGGAGGGGATGCCATGTTTACTATTGACCTTACAACAACGTGTTGCGGCATTTGGTACCTCAGTGGTAAAGTCTTACAGGAAAGCAAGACCTGCATCATCAAGAGAACCCAAACTACTCACAGCCTAATCATAAAGAACGTCACCAAGAACGATGATGGAGCAGAAGTGAAATTTGTTGACAAAAATGTTGATGTCAGCACCAAGATGAGAGTGAGAGGTATTTGCTTTGATCCTTCTCCTTTCCTCTTACAGTCAAGGCATAGTTGCTGTGATCTGATGATTAGAACTGGGGCTGCAGGCATTCACTGACTGTACCAAATACCTGAAATTGCATCCCATGGACTGACGTGAGTCCTGGTAATGACCTAAACATGATAGCACTGAGTGTAGGGTAAGCCAATCTACCCAGCTGCTTGGTATCTGAACCAGATTGCTTCATGCCAGCTGATGAATGTCTGCAGTTCACAGCTACTGGCCAGTGCATTCAGTCACCATGTTTACCACTGCATCACCATAGAGCAGTACTTTCAGCTGCAGGTTCAGACAGCCTTTCTGATTGCACTGGAATAGTTTAGAAGTAGGGGAGCAATCATTCCAATAATATCTCTATCAATCAGCTTTGCATGACAAAATAGAACAAATAAACATTCATGATGGGAGGAGCTGTTTGTCATTGGGTGGAAACCTCTGCAGAAGCATGTTTAGAGCATTCTTAATCAGTAGAAGGAGATGTTTGGTTGATTTTTACTTAGTAAATCCGGCAAGAAGACCAAATGAAATATCGTGAATTGCTCAGCACTGACACAATGATGAGTGCAGGAACAGAAGGTGATACTTTTTCAGAGATGTTGCAGCAAACATTGACCACGTTAGCCTAATATCAATTGAAATAACGAGGCCTTTGCTCCTGACAGGTGCTGCAGTGAGATTTACCAAGAAGAGCAAAGATGTAGAAAAGATCTCCGCTCGGCTGCGTGAGGAAGCCAAACTGCAGGCTGAGCTTTCAGACACAGGTGCTACTGTGGAGTGGATGAAGGATGGGAAGGAGCTCAAGGCCAGTGGAAAATATGAGCTGCACGTTGTGGGGAAGAAACACACCCTGAAAATTCACAGCGTCTCAATGGATGATGCTGGAAGTTGTCAGTGCATCTGTGAGGGGGATAAAATGCTCTATCAGCTTTCAGTGAAAGGTATGTGACAGTCTGGGCTGTGCTCTTCCTGCCCAGGGCCAGCAGACTGCATTCACCTGACTCCCCGACAGTCCAGCTGTTGTCAGACAGCATCTGGGGTGTTTTCAGTGGCTGTTTTGACTTGAACTGGCCAATCTGCTTTGTAGAGCCATTTGATTTCTGTGTTCTGTCCTGTGATTCGTCCCTAAGATATAGAGGAAATCAAGGGAAAGATAGGAAAAAGAGCATCCCAGCCTTCCTGCTCTTCTGTCAGGGTGGCCACAAGAGATGATGTCAACATCTCTTTTTGTAGCAGTGATCCAAAATGTAGAAAACACCTGTGAAGAGTCACAGGAACTAAATTGATGGAGAGCAGAGCTTCCTGCCAAGGCTTGTCAGCTAGTCTTAATTTTGCTTTTCTTCTCTCTCTTTGTCATGTTAGCATGATATTTCATACTGGCAGGTCTGTCCACAGAATTAACTGGCACAGGCTGCCCAGGGAGGTGGTGGGATCCCTGGAGGTGTTCAGGAGCTGTCGAGATGTGGCCCTGATGGATGTTATCAGGGGACATGGTGGGGTGGGTTGGGGTTGGAATCAAAGGAGGACCCCCATGTATTTCATCAGGAAGCACTACTGGTAATAAGAACTTTGGAGCAAATCCTGGTAGGGCCACGCTCAGCTGGTCCAGTCCGGAGGCTGTTTCTTCTTACTGGAGTATCTGCAGTGAAAACCAGCAGCTGCTTTTGTGTGATTGGGCTCACATCCAGCAGTGGTGACGGGACTACAATGATAAGAGACAGTTCCTGAAAAAATGAATGAAATTTGACTGTATGATAGGATGGAGTTAAATGCATTGACAGGATCTCAGTCATCCCAGTGTCCATCAGCTGGCTCTCGAGCTCCTAAATACAGGCATTCTGTAGAACGTTGTTGAATTTGTATTATACATGCGTGTTCTTGGAACTGCAGAACAAATGCATGCATAATCCAGACTTTGATTTTAGCAGCTCTGACTGCGCTGTCTCAACAGACCCAACTCAGTTGTGTGCGCTGTTTTGAAATGATATGTTAACAAGAAGTTGGAAAACAAGCTCAATTACCCTCAGTAAAATAGGACCGTGGACTTAGGCTTAAACTTTTGGCTAAGACAGTGGTGAGATTTTGAATCTTTGAAGTCAATTATTCCACTGTGTGTTAATAGGGGCCAGTTTTATCATCTAACTTTTGCACTCCAATTAATTTCCATAAAGGAATTCTGTTTTTCTTTTCAGTCCTAAGTGACATCTCCATCTTTTAGGCTCGATTTGTTTGCCAGGGGGTTACAGTGCAGTAATAGATACCCCCTCCATTGATTTCCTTCTAGTTTGCTTGTTCCAATTCTTTCCTCAGTTTTCCTATTTTAGACATTTTCTTGAAGCCTTGGGCTTCTTCCTTTGGCTCTGTCCCCTGTACAGTGTATGTCCTTCAACTTGTGGAGATAAGGTAATCTGGTACGTGGTTTATAAAAGCTGCCAATTTGCCAGCTTCTGAATTAGAATCTAGCAATTAGAACTAGGATTAAACGTGCACGTTTGATCTTATGATAAATGAATGCCTCATGGTCACCAATGTCTCTGCAGTTCTTTACCATCATATGTATTTTGAGTGTCCATATTTTGTTTCAGCACTGGCAGACTTCATAATCAAAGAGACAACTGGAGGAGTTATCAGGGCAGTTGCTGGAAAACAAGCTGAATTTGTTTCTGAGACCTCTGAAGCCAATGTCATGGTGAAGTGGTACAAAAATGGCAAAGAAATCACGACCAGTAAGAAATTCACAATGGAAGATAAAGGGAAACTGCATAAGCTTGTGGCTTCAGCTGTAACGAAAGAAGACGAGGGAACATCTGCAAAACTGGAGATGACACTCTGATTTTTGATTGGAAAGTCTCAGGTAAGTTTGTGAGGCAAACATGGGATCACAATCCATGTAAAGCACTTCAGACTTAATTCATTTTATTTGTCCAGCCCTGTGGGTTTCCAGTATTTAGGACAAAGATTGCATAGCTCTATTGAAGCAATTCTGACCTTACTGTTGTCCCTATGCAAATCCACAGGATGAGCAAATAATGTAACTGTGTTGTGATGAATTCAGGACAGCCTTAGCTCCAACTGACGCTGGAGTCACGACTTGAGCCCTCACATCTGGGCTTCATTCTTCCAGTTCATGAATTGCCTCAGCGCTTACATCATCTTTAAACCTCTGACTGAAATGGTCCTAAGTTCTTAACATTGGAAACCTGTCTCCTCTTTAGACAAATTAAACTCCATATTTGGAGAGTTCAGTGTCTCCTGCTGTACACGAACGATGCTGTGATCTCTGAGGTGTCTCCCTGAGGTGCTGTAAGCACAGCCATTAGCTCATAGTACAAGTAAAGCACTGTCAGGTCAAGCCTGGAGGAGTAATGCTTGTCACTGACATGTTCCTGTTCAGGGTGGAGCTGGAGGGTAAAATAACACAAGAAATTGTCATTGAAATTCAATATCAGTGAAATTCAGCTGGCTGCATTCACAGAACCTGGCATTGAGATCTGTTTTCTGGTTTATATCTTGAGCCAATTTTCCATAACCCAGTCCTCATTTATGAACTGAAGCTCTACTGAAAGCCTTTCGCTGTGTATGCTCATGCTGCAGCGCAGCGCTTGTGACCTTTAACAGCACATTCACGTTCCTCTGATCACAGGATCCTTAAGGTTTATTAAGACCCTCTAGTCTGACTGCTCACCCATCACCACCATGATGCTCACCATCAGCTAGCTAAAAACTCAGCAGAGATGATAGATCAAGCACAACACTGGATTTGGGATGGCTAGAGATTCCTAAGATATTGAAGGATTGCTTGCAGGTGGTGTTGGCTCAGGTATTCATCCTGCATCCCACCTGCTGTTCTGTTTGGTTGAGAATCATGCATTCTGCAATTTCACTTTGTAATTCAAAGACTCTGGCTTTATCTGTTGAAAAACTGATCTAAAACAAGCCAAGAAGACTCCGTTGGAACTGGTTGATGCAGAACAAAGGCATCCCCAAATGACAAGTTGCACTGTTTGATGAACATTATTGGATGAGAGCTAAGCTAAGATTTTAAAAGTTCTGGGGCTGTCTCTGAGCATCAAATACAGAGGAAGCCTGCATGATTCCCTGAGAATGGATACCTCCTACTTTGGTGTAGGGTTAAGGGAACACTAGCAGTAACTCCTATCACAAAATGTCACATGGCTCAGACAAAATGCCATCAAGAGGGCTTAATTAGGAGCACCAAATGGTCGCAAGATGGTCTTAGGGCAGGGAAGTAATCTATCTATGTGACATTGATTGGTGCTATTAGTTCTTCACAGCTTGACTCTAGAGGGACTGTTCTTCTTTGGTCACCTAGTTTTAAAACAATAGATGTCTCCTGTCTATTACAATTTTTAACGAATTATTTGTTCACTGATGCCATAAATGTGCCTGGCATAGCAATTGGCCTTGTTATATTCAGTGACTGAAAGCAACAGTTGTTGCTCTAAGAAATGCAATACTAAGCTAGGTCTGCCTGTAGCTGACAGCCATCAGCTTGCTCCTCAGGCAGGTTCTGTGTGGATGGAATGAAGGGCATGAAATACTGATGTGCTCATCAAACGCTGCTTGTTAGCTTAGAGACAAGGTGTTGAATAGGTTTGTTCATGTATTGCAAACACGTTACTTAGCTGCCTTCATTTTAGCTTCAGAAGAACATGTGCAGAATACAGAATTGATTAAAAGAAATAAGAACTGTCTGCATAGAACTTACTCTTTCCTTACACAGGAGAATCAAGCACACGTTTGTATGTGAGTACCTCCAGAGGTGAAACTCAATCACCCAAATGTAACGAGCAGAGACATTACAATCAGTTCTAACTGTATCTTCATGCTGTGCTGAATAAGCCTGAGTCAGGATGTAAACCACTTTCTCTTTTTTTCTTCAGATGAAGCCATTAATTCTGTCAACAAGCCCAAAACGACTCCAGAAATATCAGTCAGTCCTTCTGAAGACCTGGAGCTGGTGTGTGAGGTGTCAGCTGCAAGCGGAGCTGTCGTATGGAAGAAAGATCAAACAGAGGTGAAGCAGGACCAGAGGACAACCATCATCTCCCAGGGGACGCACCGCAAGCTCATGGTCAAATATGTGACCCTGAAAGACCAAGGGAGCTACAGCTGTGAAACAAAAGATGACAAAGCAACATTCCAAGTGAAAGTCAGAGGTGAGAAAATGCTTGAAATCCCAGAGATAAAGGAACGCTTCATTTGGTGTGTCTTGCATTTGGAGGATCAACTGACAGCCTCTCTGGTGCAAAACATTTTGGCTATAGGACTTTCTTTGTCATCTAGTGTCATAGCAACACTTTTCTACACGTGCTTTTCCATCGAGGAATGAATTACTGCAACAAACAATAGGCAAGGAGGGTAACTTGTGCAGCTCTTGTAGTCAGCTGGTGTCTGCAGGGTTACAGTGCAAGAGCACACGAGGCATGCAAGGAGTGAGAAAAGGGGAGGTGTTTGATGAGATCTGGTTACAAAATTTGAATGACACAATTAGGTGGAAAATGCCACTAATCAGACTCATAAATGGCCTGGGTTGCAAAGCCCCACAGCGCTCATCCAGTTCCAACCCCCTTCTTCCTATGTGCAGGGTTGCCAAGCAGCAGCCCAGGCTGCCCAGAACCACATCCAGCCTGGCCTTGAATGCCTGCAGGGATGGAGCATCCACAGTCTCCTTGGGCAACCTGTTCTGGAGGGCCGTTCCCTTCTGATTTACTGGAAATGTAGAGAGACATGAGAAGAAAAAAAGATAAGGGAGAAGGTTCAGTAGTGCATGCAGGTGTTCTAAATCTCATGTCCAAATCTGATATCAGACTGCGAAATGTTTAGCTTTGTGATATGATGTGATATGATATGATATGATATGATATGATATGATATGATATGATATGATATGAAATGATATGCTTATCATTTCCCAAGGCAAAATAGAGGGGAAAGTATTTTCCTGTCTTAATGAGGCATCACGATGCTCTCTGTGAAGGGCAAGTATAGTGAAAATGGGGAACTGGAGTTAGCTCTGCAGCAGACTACAGCAAAATGGTGTGACTGTTGTGATGTCCCTGCAGAGAAAGAAGACCTGTTTACAAACAAGGACAAGGTACAAAAGGAGGTGAAGGCTGTACTGACTCAAAATGCCACGCTGAGCTGCGAGGTGGCCCAGGAGAAGACAGAGGTGAAGTGGTACAAGGAGGGGAAACTGATCACCTGGAGCAAGAAGTTCAAGGCTGAGTCAGAGGGCAAACAGCGTCGGCTGGTGGTGAGCCAGGTGGAGAAGAAAGATGCAGGGGAGTACAGCTGCGAGGCTGCTGGCCAGAAACTCACCTTCAAGATTCATGTAACTGGTAGGAAACACATTTTGGTTGATATTCTTTGATTATTCCCTAGTCTGGCTGTGGAAACGTCTGTGTGAATGTGTCCTCTTGATTCTGCCATGAAACTGTTTTGGGGAGGATGAAAAGAAATGCTTACAAACGTGCAGCTAAAATGATTATTTGTTTTTAACAGTGTTTCATCCAGCTCTTCCCCTACGACTACTTTTATAATGAGCTGTCCATAGATGTCCAACTGTGATTTGTACAATGTGCAACACTGCTCTACCAGTTGATATTTCAACAGTAGTAGTTACAGATCTCTACTGTGGCTGCACTGAGGTTTGGTTGTTGGTGTCCTAAGAACTTTTAGTCAGAGGCATTGCACTTGCCTTTGGTTTGTTGAATCCCATGTTGACGACCATTCGTTCCATGTTCTGTAAATGTAATGACCAGTCATGAATCCATTGATACCTTTCTAATTGTACGTTTCTCATTAGACTGAGAGTTTAGCATGGAGGCAGATCTCTCACTCCAGCTGCAGTAGAGATTGCTCTGGTGTCAGTATATTTTGCACAAGATCCGGTACATTTTAACTTAGACTCCAGATAGCCATGGGCACATCAGCTGCATTCTGAGTGACCATTAGTGAGCTGGCTGATGACGAGGGTTTGTCTTCTGTTTTATTTGAAGCTGCACTCTGCTGGTTTTTGCTCGTAAGTCAACTTGTTCTCTGTTAACTTTACAGTTCTTGTCTTGTATTCTGAGCTGATCAGGACAGGGAATCTGTTTTCTCCTCTTCTTTCCTATGGCAGTGAACACATTGGAGCTTAATCCTGGTCAAGGTTTGGCATTTGATCAGCTATGTGGAGGAGCAACTGTACTGGGAGTCTACTGCCTTTCTGCTCACACAGACCTGGTGTCCTTGCAGGGCATAGCTTGCGTTCTGTTCCCTTGTAAAGGTTGCAGTCTTTGCTCTCTCCATCTTGGGGCATTCTGCTCCTTCAGTCCCTGGTGTGCAATATATCTCTGCTCCTGTAGTAGACAGTTTTGCTGCTGCCTGCGGTGTAGACTCTAAACCATCAGCTCTTACTATTCCCACACCACGTGGATGTGATTCTGGGGCCTTTGGATCTGTTCCGTGAGTTGTGTCGCTCATGCTTTTGGCTCAGGAAACTGGCAGTTTCAGCAAAGAGTGGATTACAGACAGGGTAGATTTGGGAGGTATCTGTCAGAGAAAATGAAATATGAACGATGACAGAAAGACTATGGCAACAGCTGGAATCAACCAAGTTAATCCTCAGCAGCCAAAGCCAGCCCACATCTTATTGCAGAGGTGTAGGGAGAAAACACAGCAATGTAGTGCTTTTACACTTGAATTTTGCTAGCTGAGGGCTATTATTAGCTGTTTGCCTCAGAAACCAAAGGTTTTCTGTTCTCTTTCAGACCAGATGAGCTCATGGCTGCACAGGGTAATGTGATACCTCCTCCTCTGCCATACGTGGAGAGTGCTTGCCTAGCTACCGTTGCTGTATTTCTCATGTGTACCACTGTAACATGACGTGCAAGTCCAGCCCTCACTGCAGAATGATGTGGTGTGAAAGTCAGGAGGGATTATGAGTACTCTTGGAGTGGTTGGCTCTTTCACTACAGAAATCCTCATCTTACTAGCTTCTCCCAAAGTGCAACGGCTTTCTGAGTCTTAATTTCTCCTCTTACCATTGCACTCGGAAAGCTTTTCAGGGTTCCTCTACCCCAGGGTTCCACTGGTAGCACAGAACAATCCCATTTTAAGGACATGTTGAATGTTAGGTGCTGAGTGTTGAGCATTATGGGATGCAGATTAGACCTTCTTGCTTAAAAGAAACAAGTGCTGCACACCTTGGAAACCTATAGAAAACTAGAGTAAAAAGGGCTGATTCTGCCATCTCATTATCTCAGTATTTGTGGTGCATGCTGAAATCCTTATTTGAAGTGGGCCAAAGCTCCATTGCATTTGTGAGAAGTTTTGCATCACCTGGTTGGTCTAGGCCATGTTTGTTGTCTTGCTAATAAGCAACCCTTCTGATCTTCATCAAATCATTGTGGTTGGAAAAGACCACAAAGATCCCCACATCCAGCCTCACCCCATCCCACCATGCACACTGCCCACGTCCCTCAGTGCCACATCTCCATGGTTATTGAACACTCCCAGGGATGGTGACCCCACCACCTCCCTGCAAAGCTGTGCCACCACATCACCATTCCTCTTCAGAAGAAGTTTTTCTTAACATCCAACTTGAACCTTCCCTGAAAATCATCAGTCAAAACAGGGGCTGTTGAAGATGGGCGGAGAGAATGATGCTTTTGCAGTCAATACAAGCAGGGAGATCAAATGTAGAGTGTATCAACTGCATTCTTGCATTGGCTTGCTGCCCTGCTCCCTCGCCTTCAGTGGACTGCAGTGCTGGTGGTAGAGCTGTGGTGTGAAACCTGGGATTGCACGTACTGCAACGGTCAGCAGCACAGCAACTTGAGCTGAACTTATCCTCCTGGGCAGCAGCTGCCACTCAGAATTCAGACAGCATGCAGAGGAGAAAGTCATGAAGGAAGGGAAAGGGATGGCAGCAGAAGGCTTCACAGAGTGACAGCGGGGAGGAAGGAGATAGGGAACAGGTCATGGAAGGGTTTGCCATGACTGCTGGGGAGCAGGAGCCTTCCCGGTCACCTGAGCTGGGTATGCCTGAATATGCTTGCATGAATGATCTGAATGAGTGGTCTTCCATGTCTCCACTGCAAATAAAAGGCAATGTCAATCCCCCTCACAACTGCTAGTCCTGCATTCATGCTTGGAGCCTCTGTCTTGGTATCAACATCAGGACCCTGGGATCTTTCCTGGGACCCAAACAAGCATCGGAAGCTTATTCAAAATTGCTCTGCTGTTAGAAGCTGGCTAGCACTAGAGAAGTCCATGATGTAAGTGCGTCAGAAATATTCTGCACTTCTACAGCCTTTTGTAGGGCAAACCATGGAATAGAAATGGAAGCCCATTTATTTAGGGTTTATCTGTTCTCCCACACCTCAAATAGGAAGTAGCATGAACGCTCTCAGCAACCAGTTGTTGGTAAAAGGAGAATCAGATAAAACAGTCATTAAAGTAATCCATAAAAGATTCAACATATCAATCGATCCCACTTAGCAAGGTGATTAACTGAATCCCCTTAACTGAAGTGTGTATGCCTAACTAATTACACTTGATATTTTTCTGATGCTAACTCCATTTGTTGACACAAAGGGTAAGGTGGGCTTTAAACACTTTCTTCTATATGTGTTAGGTATTAAGAGGAGATGACCTCAGCCAGTTCTCTGAAGAATCAGGGGTTGCTGAGAGTACAAAACCATGCTTTATGCATAAAACCGAGCTACAAAATCTAATGTAGGCCAAGTATTCACCATATTAAGGGCTATATCATTCCCATAGGGTAGAGTCAAAAGATGGTTTTCTGCTCTTAAATTTCTATGGTTTCCTGATTTTGAGGTCTTCACTTCATAATTGAGCTGTATTTGGCTGATCTCCAGTACAGAGTGGAGCAATATCAAAAAGACAGACAGATGAAGATCTGTCATTGTCTTCATTCGAAGAAATCTGAAAATTAGGAGTCCAAGCTGATAGTAAAGACTACCCAGAGGAATGGGATGACCACAGGGACTGTGCTGAGGATGCATTATAATGTGTGATAAACACTGTGAAGCAGAGTTGCTCCAGGAAATGGTCCAATAGAACATAGAAGCAACTTTTAATGTCTTCCAGTCACAAGTTGCTCATATCTAATGTATATTTTACCCAGTGTTTTCCAGTTCCAGAAGCAGAGGATGCCTTTATCAACAAGCAGAAGGTGCAGAAGGAGGTGAAGGCTGCACCAACAGAAAATGCCACGCTGAGCTGCGAGGTGACCCAGGAGAAGACGGAGGTGAAGTGGTACAAGGAGGGGAAACTGATCACCTCGAGCAAGAAGTTCAGGGTGGAGTCAGAGGGCAAACAGCGTCGGCTGGTGGTGAGCCAGGTGGAGAAGAAAGGTGCAGGGGAGTACAGCTGCGAGGCTGCTGGCCAGAAACTCACCTTCAAGATTGATGTTACAGGTGAGAGAAATTGTTTCGACTGTATTGAACCCCCCAACAAAGAAGGAGGGGAAAGTTAAGTGGTTTGACACATTCAACCCCAGCATTCAGTGATGTAGACGGTGCTTAAATTCTGTTTAATTTGTGTACATTCCTGTTTGCCTTCTGAAGCTATGAACACAGAGGACTTGGGTAGCCTCAGCTTAAGACAGGCTGGAAATAATTTGGGAATTTCCCTGGGGATCTCAAGTAGATGCAACGATAGCAAAATGAGAAGTCAATTATTTCAGGGGAAATTAAAGGTTATTAAAGATATCTTCAGGGCACAAGCACACCCCTGCAAATGCTTCTTCCTAAATAGTCTCAGAGACAGCATTTGGTCACAGTGCTAGACGGCGGCATTGGTGGTTTCTATTAAATTAAAGAAACCTGCAACTAAAAAGGTTTTCCAGTATTTTCTTTTGTTTTCTTCTCTATAGCAGGTACAAAAGAAATGCTTAAAAATAGAAAGCCTTCAAGCTGGTGCTTTTCATTCCAAAATGGAGGAAGACAGGCGTTCTATTTATTAGGAGAGTCTGATAAGAAAGTGGAAAAAGGCTTTTTACCAGGGTCTGTAGCAACATAAGAAGGGGCAATGGTTTCAAAAGTGAAGAGGGTAGACTCAGTTTGGACATGAGAAAAGTTCTTTATGATGAGGGTGGTGATACACTGGAACAGATTGTCCAGTGCAGGTTGTGGGTGACTCATCATTGTAGTGTCCAAGGGCAGGCTGGATGGGGACCCTGGGCAGCCTCATTTAGTGAATGATGTCCCTGACCACGGCAAGAGGTTGGACTGGATGATCTTTAAAGCTTCCTTCTATACCCAAACCGTTCTATGATTCCATAGGGGAAACCATTTTATTACTGCCTCTGAAAACTCAGGAGATATTAGAATTGTTTTCAGAAATAAGTAGGTGAGAAAAATACATTTCCTCACTATGACTTAATCACAAACAGAATTTAACCTTGACCCCTCACCTGGCTTTTGCTGGCAAAGCAACTTACAACTGTCAGCTTGTTTGGACAATTTAATGCCTGTCCCCTTGTATGAAACAGACTTTTCAATGACTGCGTATGCTGGTGTGCTGCTGGACAGTGGGGAAAGGGGTGTTTTTTAATTTTTGAAGGTTTTGGAACATGATACTGGTGGAAATGAAAACAAGTTTAGGGCTCTCTAAGCTGTTTTGGTCTGGCAGGGAGGAAGTTCTTCACTGGCAATTGATATAGTTCAGATGTTGGCATTCAGTTCATAGCACTGTCAGGAAATGTGAGTGGGAAAGCTGTCCTCAACGGTACAGTCCAAAGACTAATTTGGGCATTTGGGGAAGGCTGTGTAGAAAAGATTCATGTCTTAAATGTGCCCATTTGCCTTCAATTCCAGAAGCAGAAGATGCTTTTATCAACAAGCAGAAGGTGCAGAAGGAGGTGAAGGCTGCACCAACAGAAAATGCCACGCTGAGCTGCGAGGTGGCCCAGGAGAAGACGGAGGTGAAGTGGTACAAGGAGGGGAAACTGATCACCTCGAGCAAGAAGTTCAGGGTGGAGTCAGAGGGCAAACAGCGTCGGCTGGTGGTGAGCCAGGTGGAGAAGAAAGATGCAGGGGAGTACAGCTGTGAGGCTGCTGGCCAGAAACTCACCTTCAAGATTCGTGTCACAGGTAAGACAGGTGTTGTATGAAATACAGCAGAGAACAGTCAAGTAAAATCTAGTTTCTATTATACAGTGATCCAGTTGCAGTAGTCTGTGCTGAGGTTTTTCCCCTATACTTGATTGCCTGGGTTTGTAGCAAGTATTTGGATTTAGTATGGCACAAAGACCTGTTTCAGTCTGTCTGTAGAATAATAATTACTGATATATGTACAATGGAAGCAATATTCAAGATATTATTCAAATCTCTCCTGTGCCTGAGATCCCAAACTGTAATTCTTGTTCACCGAAACATTTGACTAAGATAAGTATGTGCAGTGAGGCTGGAGTGCATGTTGTACGTGCAGCCTTTCATGGCAGGAGAAGCAGGAACTTCTCCTAGTAGTACACTGCCTTTTTACTATGCCTTTATGTTGGAGGCTGCATCTGGATAGGTGAGTCTGCTACTCACAGTAAGAGACCTGGTAGAGCTGACTATTGCCAGAGCTCAAAGTAAGATAGATATCTGCAAATCACACACAAAGAACAAAGGACTGCGTTGGTGAGCATATTTCCTTTGTGCCTTTGACAGTCACAGTTGTGGCAATGGTAGAGGCCATGAGGAGTCTGTTCAGGAAGCCAGGAGTACTGTTCTGGGTCATGAAAAGGCAGCCAGTGGTTTGACTATCACACGTTTATGTGTTTTGATGTTTCACAGTGGGTCTTAAGCAAAAGGAACTCAGGTTTTGGTTGCCTGCAGGACAGATGTTCTTTTGGGTTCAATATGTTTGCATAGTGACTTGCAACCATGGGACTGGTGTTCAAGGACCCTCTTGGTTCCTTCAGTTCCTAGGTTCTTTCTTGCCTAGATTTGACACTTTGTTTCAACAGAAGAGCTGATATTCTCTATGAAGGCTATTAGTTTGGGCACAAGTGGTAACCTAAACCTGTTCCAACCTGTACATAAAAACCTGCAAGATGGTCTCATTTCAGTCCTTCTGTTTTTCTTTTCTTCCCTCAGAGCCAAAACCTGTGTTTATAAACCAGGAGCAGGTGCAGAAAGAGGTGAGTGCTGCCCTGTCAGCAAGTGCCTCCCTCAGCTGTGAAGTAGCACAGGATCCAACTGGAGTAAAATGGTACAAGGATGGAAGACTGCTTGCTTCCTCCAGAAAGTTCAGAATGGAATCTGTGGGCAAAACACGGCGTCTGGTTGTGGAGCAGCTGGAGAAGAAAGATGCTGGAGAATAAATCTGCGAGGCTGCTGGCCAGAAGATGACCTTCGAGCTGGAAACAACTGGTGAGCATTCAGAAATTCTCAGCCAGGATTTTGTAGCCTTGTTGTGAACTGGGTTTTAGGGTGAAATCTCAGTTTTCTTTGCACCTGACAGTGTGAGAATTTGCTCTGGCCCTTTGTGTACCTTCCCAGTGCTCAGCTGTTCCTTTCCTTACTTGAGGATAACGTCATTTATTCAAGGTGATGTCCAAACGGGCTTGTTAACAGTCCTCTGCAGTGCTTTAAGCTGTCATAGGTCAGCCAGAATTTATGCATGTTCTATAGCCATTCCTACATGTTGAAAACACTGCACTGTGCTTAAGCTTCAGCATATGTGCCAGTAAGTACAGTTCCATTAATTCTAGGGAATTGGGTGAATTAAGCATAGATCTGAAGGCTGCCTTTGCCCAGTGCAGAGATGGAAGGACTAATGTAGATTTGACTTGATATTTTCCCTTCTAGGATGAGAAGGAGCTCCATCAAAGTAAAAAAGTGGGCATTACTTCCCAGGGAAATAAGAGAAGTCTCATTATTCACAGGTGGTGAACTCTCATTTTCTCTCTCAGTCTGCAACCAGGCTGGGTTACTGTTTCAGTACTGGCTGTTTTATGCAGGAACTCTGCTCCTGAGGTTAATCCAAGTTGTATCCAGGCCCTTCAGAAGGAAAGGGAAATAGCAGCACAGAAATATGGTCTGATTCTGACATAAATAAGTGCAGACCTAGAGAGTTAAAAGGGATTGTGTGATGTTCAAGGGACTTTGAAGCAAAGATGTCCCCTAGGTAAGATTTGTGGCTGACATTCCCCATACATTGTGGGCACACAAGCTAAGGAGAGACTAGTGATGAGCATGCAGAGAAGCCAATGGTTCAGACAGGTTTGTAGTGACATGACATTGTAGAGTTCTGTCTAGTTCTCCTTGGCATAGTTTGGAAAATAAAGATGAGGTAATTGGTGGTAACCAATATGGCTTCCTCAAATTCAAGCCATGTCTGACAAACTTGGTGGCCTTTCATGATGGAGTAACAGCATCAGTGGATAATGGGAGAGCAACTGACATCATCTACTTGGACTTGTGCAGAGCATTTGATCCCGTCCTGCATGACATCCTGGTCACCAAACTGGAGAAAAATGGTTTTGATGGATGGACCAGTTGCAGGATAGGGAACTGTCTGGATGGTCACACTCAGAGAGCAGCAGTCAATAGCTCAGTGTCCAGGTGGAGGGTGGTGTTGGGACCAGTGTTATTTAACATTTTTGTAGGCAACATGGACAGTGGAATCAAATGAACCCTCAGCAAGTCTACAGATGACACCAAGCTGAGCGGTGCTGTTGATGTGCTAGAGGGAAGGGATGCTACTCAGAGGGACCTGGACAGGCTGGAGAGGTGGGCCCTTGGCAGCCTCATGAACTTGAGTGTGGCCAAGTACAAGGCCCTGCACCTGGGTCAGGGCAATCCCAAGCACAGGCACAGGCTTAGAGGAGAATGATTTGAGAGAAGCCTTGACCCTGAGAAGAGTTGGTGTGGAGGGAGGTGTCCCTGCCTATAGCAGGGGCATTGGAACTAAATGACCTTAAAGATTCAGTCAGTTCTATTGTTTTTCTACCCTTAATTTTGCTTGAAAGGTTTTAGAATAAATGAGATTCTGGTTTCCATGAAAACTGTTTGCAGGGAGCTCCATTGTAGCTAGTAAGTCTATCTTTAAGTTCAAGGGCAATAATGCATTGACTGTGTTGAAGAGAGAAATGAATCAGGAATGGATGATGGTTTAGAATAAAACATAATCCTACTCATTTTCTATGCAAATATGTGTAAGGAAAAGATGCTGCACTCAGTTCTGGAAATACCCTGACAAATATATCTCTAGTGCTTCACAGCTGGAGATATCAAGATTGTTAAAGCACTGGAAGATGTGGAAGTCAATGAATATGGGAGTGCATCTTTTGTCTGAGATTTCACACGATGAGGTTCAGAGCCAGTGGTACAAAGATGACAACAAGCTGAAGGCTGATGACAACATCAGAATGCGGCATGATGGTAGGGTGTAAGAGGGGGATCTTTCTCCTGAGTGGGGGGTGGGTTGGAGATCAAGCATGTAAGACATCTGAAATGAAGTGAAGAGGGTTCAGAAGGGAGTTCCCCTTTTGTTTTGGGACTGAGGTTAGGGTGGAACAAGTGACATGGTGGGATGCTTAGTGTGGGAAGTGTGATGCTATCCCACCATCCCACACTGCTGGGAGCAGGTAGGAAATGAGTGCAGTTATTTCCAACGTGGGGGTGAACAGGGCAGTCAGTTCACCTCTCCAAAGAGGTTTTGTCTGACAGTGAGTGTGATCCTTCTGTATCAGGTACTTTGAAGGTGACGACAGCCACATTTGGTCAGTCCTTGTAGAAGCCATGTTTAGATTACACTTTGGTGGGGATGTGGACGTGGGGGAATGGGTGGTTTCATTGACATGAGAGAACAGGCAGTGATGCTGTGAAACCAGATGGATGATGCTCAGCCTGGCCATGTGCCTCAGAGCTTTTTGCTCAAGGAAGCCAAGTGTAGTTGTGGGGTTGCTCTCAAGAGCCCAGTTTGGTAGGGATGAGCTGGCGGTTGGACTAGATGACCTTAGTGGTCTTTTCCAGCCTTAGTGACTCTGTGGTTCTCTGCTTCAGGAAAGAGCTACTCGCTGACTTACACACGTGTCCAAGTCAAGGATGCAGCAGAAATAAAATCTGTAGCAGAAAAGGCAGAATCTCGTGAATCTTGTGCCCATCTTACAGTTAAAGGTAATTATGCTTCTGATGACGATTTTGATTAAATTATCTTATGTTATAAACGAGCTAACATCCTTTGATTTAATGTCAAGGAAGTTAAACACCACCAGGACCTTTCACAGAAATAAAAACTCCTACCTACCTACCTTTCTGCCCACAAAATATCCAGCTTCTCTTTTGGAATTTACTTTTGCTAAGTAAAACAGATTATTTTCTTAGGAGGTTGATTTTCTACGTTTAGACTTCAGCTTTGTGTTTGAACGTTGAGGGATAAAAAACATAGCTTGACTTTTTCTTCATTTTCTCTTGCTGTTTGAAAAGAACACAGGGTTTTGTTTTTTTTTTTAATATATACAATGTTAGGGTATATATATGATGTTAAGTGTGATAAAGAAAAGGGAGACATTTGAGTTAGCACACTACTCAAGAGTTCAGTCCCCAGCTTTGCCACTGTTACAATTATAAGGGCAAGAACTTCCTGGAAAATGAATTTCTCCTAAGTAGAGTCATTACATTTGAGCTACAGAGACCTTTACTAGGTGAAAACTTGTTGTTCAGAGCTAAGTTGCTGTATTTAACCAAAGTAATTATCAATGTCCGTGTTTCATTGAACCTCTTTTCCATTTTGTAATGCGAGGGGTTTGATATTGGGATGGGAAGGTCATGGTTTGATTTGGATGTTGAACTGGGAATCAGAAGATCTGGGCACTTTTCAGATTGTCAGTCTTATTGTCTGACTTCTTAACAACATTCCTTTCTTTCTATTATTTTTTAATGATTTTTTAAGGCATTTTGAGGTGATAGGTGTAGTGTTCATGTGCAGTAATGCTGACGTGAGTAAGTGGGGTGATAATGTAAGGGTTTTTTACATTCCTTCTAAATCTCTGCTTTCTCTTGTTCCATCCTTCTTAAAGAGCAATCCATTAATCTAGTAAAGGAGCTGTGTGATGACTATGTGACTGAGCCTGAAGAAGCCAAATTTGAATGCGAGATATCCATTCCTTCTGTGAAAACTCCAAAGTGGTATTCCTACGTGGGGAAGTCTTACAGGCTGGCAGAAACTTGATTATGCAGCAAGAAGGCACCATCCACCAGCTGACCATACTGAAAACCACCACTGATATGACAGGCACCATTCAGTTCTCAATTGGCAAATCAAAATCCACAGCCAATCTGCTCGTCAGAGGTAACATATCCTGGCTTGGTTTACATCATGAAGATGAAGAATTAATTAACGTACAGTCTTCCTTCACTGGGGTCTTTGAAATATTGTGTGTGTGTCTGGAGGGTCTGCTCCATTTCCATTTAAAAGTCGTTGGACACTAAATGAGACAGCTGCATCTCAGTAAAAGATCTGTTTGAATAGTTTTGATGTGCTTACTATTCAGATCTACAGAGCTGACCTTTTGTCCTTGGCTATAGCAAAGAGGTCAAATCAGGTGAAATTAATTGTATTTCAGAACTAGACAAGTTGAAGTTTGGTAGCACATAAGTTTGATGCCATTTCTCATTGATTTCATCTGAAAGAAACTTCCAGGCTTTTTGTCCGCTGTTGTCCCCAGCGTAAGATTATCCATTCACATCCTAAAGTACTTGTTATATTTTTAACTCACTCTTATTTGAATAAAAGCCTCAACATTTGGGAGCAATTTAATAAGCACAGAACAAGAGCTGGACCTTGCATTTGGTAGATATTATACAGTATTACTTTATAGAAATGTAGTCAATGGCATTCCCTATAGACAATCGTTTTTTTTATCTTTAGAGTGGTTCAAAAAACCATTGTGAACATGACATTAATTGAAATGGAGCAGACGCAAGAGACTTTCCTCTTCTTCCAATTGTCCTCATCCTTTCTTCTCTTCCACCCCTGCTTTGCAGATTACCGTATACAAATCACCAGGAAGCTGGAGGACAAGACAGCTTTGGAACGTCATTCTGTCATCCTGTCCTGTGACTTCAGGCCTTCTCCAAAGCTTGTGAAATGGTTCAAGGGCCACACACCCATCGTGCCCTCTGAGAAGTACAAGATCAAGAGGGATAAGCATTCAGCAGAGCTCAAGATTCTGAAGCTGAAGCCCGATGATGCTGGTGTGTACAAGTGCAAGGCAGGAATTGCAGAGACTGAAACCACGCTGACAGCTGAAGGTAAGAGCAGGGGGAGTGGTCTCTTACATGTCCTATTTCACCTCAGATTTCTCTTCTTGAAGTTGACTTCTGCCGTTCTCTCCTGCTAACTTTATAAATGTATAATCTTCACTGAGAAGATTACACAAAGATTATCTAGTCCAACCATTCTACCACATCCCAGTATGATTTATAGTAACAGTGGTAACAGTTCACCTTGTTTCCCCACAGCCCGCAATGTAGAAGTAACGAAGCACTTGCAGGATGTAGAAATTGAAGAAGAGAGCTCTGCTGTCTTCTCCTGCGAGCTGTCCCATGATGACAAGGACGTGGAATGGTTCCTGAATGGCAACCTCCTTTACACCAACAATTACAATGACATCAAGAACGTTGGCAATTGCTGCAAACTGACAATGAAGCAGGTTAAGCCTGAGGATGCTGGCACAGTGACAGTGAAGTCAGACAAGGTGTCAGAAAGCGCACCTGAAGGTGATAGGTGGGTCTGATCACACCCCTCCTGGATGTAAGAGATGCTAAGGAGCCCCAGTTCATTCTATTGTGCAGCAGTCCTGCTTCTAAAGCTGACCTCTCTGGGGTGACAAGACATCAGGGGCTTTCTTCCAGTGGAAGGTTCCATTGCAGCAGATATCAACGAAGGAGGATGGTTTTGGTGTCCTGCCAAAGCATTCCATTGCTTTTTATCATCATTTTACTTAACACAAGAAGAGTTACAAGAGCAATTTCTTTTACTGCTTCAGTAACATGCAGTGTCAATGCTGTTGTCTCCAAGTATTTATGACTGCAGGGAGAGCTCATTCAGTGTGTGTTTTGCCTCTGGAATGACTAATGACCAGGCTGTGAGTAACCTGATCTAGCTGTGAATGTCCCTGTTTATTGCAGGGGAGCTGGGCTAGATGGCCTTTAAGGGTCTCTTCCAATTCTAAGGATACTGTGATTCTAATCTGATCTCCCCAGCAATTAAGCTCTTTTACTCTATGCACTCCAGAGTTTGAAGGATTTCATTTTTCTCCTTTCTTTTGTATTTGGTGGGTGTTTTTTCCCCATTATAAACATCTGATGTGTGAAATAGAAGATAGATAAAAGGAGTCAATAAAACAGGAAAATCAAAATTGTTCAGCAGCTTATCCTCTTAATCCTGTGGCCTGCTGTATGAGCTCTGCTGTACGTGAGGGCAATGCCAGCTCTCCAGCTTTAGAAGAGCTGCATCCCAATTACTTCATATGATATCAGTCCCACCCACCGGCAATGCAGGCTGTCCCTCCTGTTCCCTGTATTCTCCTCCTGATTAGTTCAGAATACCATAAAGCGCATTCAGTCAACGGACATGAAATCGCTTTAGGTTCTATACTGGTGTCGTCAGTGCTGGTAAAGATTTATTGATCCCTATTTAAAAATCTGAACACAACTGGAAATGTCTCAACTTCTGTATCACATTGTTCTGTTTTGCCTTTTTAATTGCAGAGAACCCTGCTGTCTTCATGAAGTCCTTGGATGATGTTTTTGGTGAGGAGCGGGGTGTGATTAAATTGGAATGCGAAGTCTCTAAAGAGAAGGTCAAACCAGTGTGGAAGAAGGACGGTGTTGTGCTCTCTTCTGGCAACAAGTATGAGCTGGTACAGTCTGGGAAGACCCTATATCCCCTTATCCATGACCTCGAGAAGTCAGATGCAGGTTTCTATACCTGTGATATTGGCACTGATGTTGCCAAGTCAAAGGTCGGCATTCAGGGTAAGTACTGTGGAAAGTAAAGGAGTGCTGAAAGCACATTCAGTGTGGTCACTATGTCTTACACCTATTCCCCCATGAGCCTTAATAGTTTCTACAATAGAAGTGTATTACTGCAATTTAGTGCAGTGATGTCTGGAAAATTCCCATTGCTTTTGATGTAAATGTATCTCATTTTGCCATGAAAATCACCAAACACGTCAAGAATGTCCTGGAAATATTTCCTTTCTAAATTTCCCTAAAACGGAGAAATGGTTTGAACACCAGTAGGGTAGGATGGTAACAAATTAGCTAATAGAAACATTTGATTTCTTGTCATAGGCAAAACCCTTTTTCTCACACAGCATCCTAGAGTTGTCCTCTCTGTTAGGTTGTTCCCTCTGTGGCTCATTGAATCTTCATTCTGCTCCATGGGCTGAGCTGCTCGCCTTGTAGTTCTTCCAGAGCAAAGACAAGAGATTCACGTCTCTTTTTTTTAATAGCTTTCTGGTAATTCTGAGTGGAGAATGTCTTAGAGAATACATCTGTAAGGAATGCAGCCATGTTCTGCAAATCCTGAGTTAAAACACCAGTGCTGCTACTCATGTCAGTCACAAATGCCTTTTCTCCATATAAACCTCATACTAACCTATCTCTTACCTTCCAGAGCTGAATAGTGGCATTACCAAACGGCTGAAAAACACTGAAATCCAGGAGGGAGAAGATTGTACTTTTGAATGCATTCCGTCCCATGAAAGCATTGATGAGTTCAACTGGACACTGAATGGAAGCAGAGTGGAAAGTGGTGGGTGATTTAAAGCTTCTAACGTGAGTCAGAAATAGGCTCTCCTTATCAAAAGTGTGACTCCTACTGACGCTGGGGAAGTCGTTTTTACTGCCCGTGGTCTAACCTCCAAAGCCTCTCTGTCTGTGAAAGGCAATTAGATGGGAGAGATTCTGGGGTCTGATTCCTTCAACTGTCTTCTGATAAGATTGTCGTGAGAGCTAACTCATAATATGGTTAAAGTGAATAGCAACCTTCTACTTGAACCTTGAAGCACTGAGAATTTCTCTTAAAAATAAGTAAAAGGAGGAAACATTTTACACAAATGTGAGAACTACCCAAAGCACTGGGGTAGTGTTGGAAATGGGCATCTCACTACAGCTTGTTCCATTAACAGTAAATCAGGAATGCTCTGTTGAGGGAACTGTGGGAGCAAATATCCTCTAAGTATAAGCTGAAGGGATGGCCTTCACACCATCTAGCTGTACAACAAATTCCTATCTAGAGCATGTGCATCTGAGAGCATCATCCGAGGCTCCCAGTGTGATGAGTGGAGAGAAGAAAGAGGCAGTTTTCAGACATGGTTCATCATCCTCAATGGGGTAGATTTAAGAGAGAATTAATGGTGCCTGGAATTCTATTGTCTGTACTTTGCAGATTACTGCTGGCTGTAGGATGGCGTCTGTTGCAAGTGCCTCTCTAACTTATCTCCAGCATGTAGATGCATGTATTTTGAGAGAGGCATCCTACCCTAAGTGTATGTTACTCAAAAAGCAATGTTTTCTTCCAGGAAAACCTACTGAGGTTTCAAAACAGCTGGAGGATAAGACAGCAGCAGCAGGGCAGGACATCAGCCTGAGCTGTGAGCTGTCAAAACCGGATTTGAACATCAGGTGGTACAAGGATGGCAAAGCAATCAGAAAAAGCCAGCAGTACGACTTGCAGCAGGAGGGAACTGGGGCCATTCTGATCATCCATGACTCTACTGCCAAGGACAGTGGGGAGTACCCCTGTGAGACAGAGGACTCCATAACAAAAGCCAGGGTCACTGTGCAAGGTGAGTTGAAAAGCACACTGGGGATGGCATGTAGAGAAGTCGAGGTAAATATCTGCAGCCTGTGGGTGATGTTTTTCTCTTCTGTTTCCTTGAGCAGGATCAATTCTTAGTTTTCAGAAAATATGATGGATTAAAATCTTTTCCTTAAAATAATCTGGAAACTGAATGATTCTCCAGTGTGATGTGGATCTGGGCAGCCTGGTCTGGTGGTTGGTGACCCCTTGGCAGGGGGTTTGAAACTAGATGATCTTTGAGGTCCTTTTCTACTCAGGCCACTCTATGATTCTGTGATCATTCTATGATTCTATGATCTTGGGTGTTAGTGAGCCACGAAAAGATGGCAATCTGAATTAGTCTATATTGAATATGTGTAATCAAAACTATATGCAGTTTATCAGATGAGATCCTACCAGCGCATGTATAATGGTATTGAACTTTGCAGATATCTACTGGAATTATCAAACCTATGTAAATGGGTGGATTCTGTGGTCTTCTTAGACTCTTTGCATCTCTATGTGATATTCTGAAATGAGGGCAAAGGAGATTCAGGACACCTCTGTATGCTTGGGACTTGTTGGGGTAACAAATCCCTTTGTCCTACACCCTCATCCTTTTTTTTTTCCTTCCAGAAAAACCTAATTACTTTATCAAGGAACTTTCAGATGTGAAAATTAAAGAAAGTGGAAGTGCACTTTTTACATGTCAGAGCGAGAAAGCCGCATCCTTCGTCATATGGAGGAAAGGCATTGCTGAGCTCAGGCCTGGCAGGAAATACAAGAGGGCACAGAAAGGACGAGACCTGCAGCTGTGCATAAAAATTTGGAGAAAAGTGACAGTGACGTGTACACCTGTGACATTGGTGATGCCCAGTCCAGAGCCAAGCTGGTTGTACAAGGTATGTGTGAGAGCCATATGACTGCGCATCCTGTTTCTCCACTACCAAGACATTATCCTGGTAGAATTTGTACATTTATGGCAGGTCTTTGGGGCTGCAGCTGTCTGGCCTGAATAGCAGTTCACAAGCCATGCACAGAGCAAGCTGCTCGGAAAGGGAAAGAACTACCGACTAGAGCAGTGCCATTGAGAACTTTATGTATCATTTAAAAACCAAAAATGCTGATGTACGGTGAGGCTGGTGACCCAGAAATCAGTGTGAACTTTCTATCTCTGACCTTTCTGAGTTAAAAATAGTCCTCCAGAGTTCTAGGCAAAAATTCCCTTATGCTGCATTCTGGGTAGTTGTCACGGTTTAAACAAAAATCTACCTGTGTCCGTGACAGGGGGGCCACAGGCAAGCGAGGTGCTAGAAGGAGCTGAACCTCTGTCCCAACTACTTCAGAAGCAGCCCAAACCCCCTCGTACATGGCTAAGATCTCCTTCTCAGTTGGAGTGTAGCACTCCTCAGACCCTTTATATGCTCGACTCCAAAGTCCCGGGGGTTGGCCTTGGGTTTCTCCTAAAGCTCTTTGCCACAAACTCCAAGTGGGACCTTTCTCTCCAGCAGCAGTGTAGAGGATGTTCTTTACATCCTGTCCCGTCCGTACTGGCCCCAAGGCCACGGCACGGGCTATCTCTTGTTTTCTCTGCTCAAAAGCCTGCTACTGCTCAGGACCCCATGAGAAATTATTCTTCTTCTGTGTTACCTGATAGAGAGGGCTCACTATGTGGCTGTAGTTTGGGACATGCATTCTCCAAAAGCCCACTACTCCCAGAAAAGATTGGGTCTCTGTCTTGTTGGTGGGAGGAGACATAGCAGTGATTTTTTCAATCACATCTGCTGGGATGTGTCGATGCATATCTTGCCATTTTACACCTAAGAACTGGATTTCCTGGGCAGACCCCTTCACCTTGCTGCGCTTAATGGCAAAACCAGCTTGCAAAAGAATTAGGATTATCTGTTTTCTTTTCTTGAAAATCTCTGCTGCTGTATGGCCCCACACGACAATATCATCAATATACTGCAAGTGTTCGGGAGCAGTAAAATTATTCATGCTTTATATGATGTTATGATGTGGAATACTGATAGCAAAATTACAAAATTATTAAACCATGACACCCTGGTATTTTTCTTTTTTTTTTCTTAAATATTTTCCTTTTTTTTTTTCTTAAATATTTTCCTTTTTACTATTTAAATGTTATGGGCTTATTTATCTTATAGAAACACAAGGCTGTTTACAAAGAAGTGCATGCTGTGTTGCTGTATGATGAGCAAGATACATCTATTCTTCATCTAGCAGGAATAGTTGCTGAGCCTGAAGAACAGTTTCAGAAAGCTTTGGGAATTTGGGCATTTTTCTTGTTTCTGCAACACAAAATGAAAATTTATGCTGTATACAAAGAAAAGGGGAGTCCAAACTTGTACGTTAAATTTGAAGGAGATCAATCTGGGGTAATATTTTAAAAAAAAAAAAAAAAAAAAAAAAAGGGAGTGTGGTCATCAAATACTATAAAATATATTAGCTGTTACTAGAATGCCACTTATCTTCCCCCCATATGAATCACTGTCATGTTGTATGTGAATTTGTGAGGTGGGTTTTGAAGCTGAAATTAAAAGCTTCTTGTATGGCTGTCTTCATAGTGGCTATCCAGACTATCTGTAGAAATAACAGCTATTATGTAGTCAGCTATTCACCAGTTTTAACTGATTATAAATTACGTTTCAGGGTGGAGAACATAGCATAGTGCCTGACACCTGTGTTGATCCTGAGGGCATTCTTGATTCTGTGCATTATGATGTCATGGATATTAAAGAGCAAGCTGAGGCAGCACATAGTTCCATTGTATCCCTGGGGGACCCGAAGGAAGATACTGGCTGGTTTGAAAAGCAGCTGGAGAAAACTAACTTTGAACTGATGGAGACCAAAGAAGAGCTAACAGAGAAAAACACCAAACTACTTAAAACTGAAGAAGAGCTGATGCAGAAGAACAAAGGTGAGTTATGCGATGTGAAAGGTAGAAGAAATAGTTCATTAATCTAAAATAGAAATAACCAGTTTGAGTAGGAATTAGAGGAGATGTTCTACCTTTGGAACCATAGCCTGTAGATAAGTGATAGTTTGTTCCTTGTGTATATTCAGGTTCAGCAATTCCACGGGTTTTGGTTATTTCTTTTCTTTTTTTCCCCCTCTCCTTTAAACTGCAACTAGCAGCTTTACGCTTTCGTAAGTATGGGGTTAAATGTCTATATCTTGATTTTTACTTTTATATTGTAATCTCTACTCTTCTTTATGTCTTGTTGATGCAATGTTTTCGTTCCAAGAAATATAGAAAACTTTTGAATCCCTCCCAATAAGTGAAGACCACATGCAAATTAATTAATCTGTTCAAAAGCTACCTAAACATTAGAATATCTGGAAAAATTGATTACTTAATAAACTATCTATTGGCTACTTATGTAATACAACCTTTTCTGTGTGTTACAGACTTTGAAATGCAGGCGATTAAATTGGATGAGTCTGTTGAGCAACTTAAAGAAGCAACTGAGGTAACTTTATCAAGAAGATGTTGTGTAAAATTGTTTTAATACCAACTTGTGGTAGCTTAAAATGCTATGAATGCTCAGGATATCTCCACGTTCTATGCAGTCCATAAAACTTTATCCTGACTAATGTACTGCGAGCTACTGAATATGTGAAGACTAGCTTGATTAAGTATGTGTGCATACCACTTCTGGTGGTTTTTGTTCATTTTTTGATGTTTGGTAGCCTGAAGTAGCTCTGAAAACATTTATAGTTAATTCTGTCACTCAGATCTCTAACCTTGTAAGCTTAGCAACTTGACCCTTCTTAGTCTTTGACTGTCTGCATCACTGCAACTTAGTATTTCCATGGTATTAAAGCTGACTGTGATGAGTAGTCATGTCCTCACCTATTACTTCTTCCAAGAACAAGGCTCCAACTCTATCTGTGAGATTGTGTGGCCTGAACACTTCTGAGGCTTTTCTTTTCATAAGTTACTAAAGATGAATAATCAGTCCTTGGCAGTGCCAGCATGGCTTAACAATCGTCATCTTGTAAGTAAGGAAGCTTCACTTGTGGTCAAGGACACAATCTAAACTATGCGTGACAGAGCTGACTAAGCTTTAAGGTTGGATTATATCTGTCACGATGAAAGTGATTTTAGCAGCTTAGCAGAAGTGTGATGTGATGAACTTGTATGAGAGCTGACCATTTGCTCTTTGACCATGTTTGTAATTTTGTTGACTTCTTGGAAACAGGAAATTCTTTGATAAACTGGTAAACTCTTGATTGTGTGCAAGTCTTTTACTTTGTAACCTGCTAGGCTCTTGCTTTCCCTTGTATACTCTACCGAGTATTGCACTTGTCATTATCTGAAGGTGTACTTGTTCTGTCTGCTATTGAGATTTGTAACTGATGTCTATAGAGTCACCGGGTAAATATTTTAGCTGTATGGTTTTGTGTAAATATTTGCCTACAGAAGATTACTGAGACTTAAGTGCTCCTTTTGTTAAGCTTCAATGTAACTGATCTTATATCAATACAGGAAAAGACTACCTACCATTTAACTACCATTAAAGCAGAACCGGCAGAAGAGAACACTAATAAAGGAACTGAAAGCAGCCAATTTTCAGTGCTTTCAGTTAAAGCACTGAAACAAGAGAAAACTGAGTTGGAAGTGGGAAGAAAGCACAGTACTGACGAGGATAAGCCTACTGTGGAAGAGCCACCTCCAAAGAAAGGTACAGTTTCTTCCATCCTTGAACAGGGTGTCTTCCAAAACAATAAATTGCTTCCTATTCCGGATAGGAAGCAAAAGGCTGTGAAGCGCGTACCTTATGGTATAAGGAGAAAAGCCACTGTGTTAAACTGTAAATAGAAGTAACTGTTATGTAAATATCCCTTTTTCAGAAGGTCCTATGCTGTTCATTTTTGAATGCTTAAGAATAAAAGTTTTTTGCACTATTTTTTTCCTTTTTGCTGCTTTTTCCTCATCTGTTGATGCACTTGCAGATTTGGTAATAGTTTTAAAGCAGTTTCTTTAGGATTGTTTCAACTGCTGTTGCTGATCTTCTGAGTAGCATCAGCTGCTCAAGTGCTTTTTTTTGTTTGTTTGTTTTGTTTTTCCTGAAGCAACTATCAAAATTGTTGACGACCTGCTAATTGCTCGCTCATGGGCAATATTTGAGCAAAATGGTTTGGATAAGCTCTGATGCATTTAACTTCACTTCTGGGCACAGCTGAGCATCAGTGTTCCTAGAATTACGGAAGGCATATACAATGTAGAAGGGAAAATCTAAAACTTAGCTGTATTCCCTTCCTTTCTTGTATTCCTCTTGCAAAATATGTGCAAGGGAGAAAGTCAAGGCCTTCTTTGGATGAGATGCTGTTCTTGGATGATTTGTCCCTGCTGCCTTTATTTGGCATAAATATTGAATCCTAATGTGACCACTGAATGGCATCACATATAAGCATCTTACCAGAGACTGAGGGAGGGATGTGGACTCCTCCATACTCCAAATAGTAGTGGGTTTGTTCTAATCATATGACCAAAGCTCTCATTTAAAAATTAATGACAGCAATGCTCCACATAGGAATTAAAATGGGTAGCTGATAGTCACAGTGTCAGCATGAAGTTTTCTGTTAAGAAGTACTGAGTATTCAATCATGTTAAAATTTTCTTCTATTTGTGAGTATTAATAGCGTCCAATTTCAAAAACCGCTTAATATATATTCTTTAGCTATGTTAAATATACACAGTAGAACAATGAGCACAGGTATGTTGTGCTGGTTCTTTTGTAGAATTAGTTATATAAGTAGCACGAGCAAAAGTGTTTTAGGAGATGCTAGGTTATCTCAGCTTAAAGTTCAGGGTATTTACACCATTCTCTGAGCTTTTAGGTCTTGTTTCCTATGCTCTGTAATAATGCTTTTTCCCTACTTCCTGTGTAAGGAGCTTCTAGACTGAACATTACACATCTTCTCCCTAGTCTTATTTATCTTGCTTTAGTGCTTGCTTGTTGTTTTCAGCATAAAGTGTTTAGATTACTTATAAATCATATTCCCCTCACTAGTGTTGCTGGGAGCAGCAGTCAAAACCCAAAACCTGGTTTGGGGTGGAATATGCCACTGCTGTTTCTTCAGTATGACTTTTAAATCAGTTGAGGGCTGTATATAAAACTCCTTAGATGAGTTAAGAGGCTGTTCCCATGCAGTACATGTGAATCTGTATGTAATGCAGGCTGCACGTGGGCGCTATAAAATTCTGCATTTCTGTAGTTGTAGTAATAAAAGGACTGTACAAGAATCACCATGGAATATATTGTTGTGGTGACACAATCCCTAGTAAGTCTTGACTTATATTTATTTTTCTAATACTTAAAGTATGCATATTATGGAATGGACATAACTGGATTCTAAAGCAATGATGAAATACAGCAGAAGTCGCTTTTGATAGAAAGAAAATGCATGTGATTTTAGCTAATTGCTCACCAGTTAAAGAAAAAACAGCCCCAAGCTAATGGAATATTTATGGAAACTTGAATCTGCAAATTTGTACAACTTTATGAGTGAACTTTATATGCAAAAGAGTAAGTGTGGACAGAAGTAGGAATCCTCATATTTTGTTTAGAGATCAACTGAATAAGAGAGACAGATATCAACACTTAAGTGATCAACTTGTCCAGGGTTTTATCTTTCTTTTGAAAGTAAGAGGACTGTGAGTTGGAATGAAATTTCTTAGAGAACTGTTTATCTACCATTTAGATGTAGATGGAGTGATTCCTGGCTGCCTTATAGGGATTGCTGAAGCACGGAAGATAGAAAGAATATAGCTGTGAATTATCTATCTCGTTCCCATGTTTCTTAAATCTAATTAGATTTTCTACTGGTGTGGAGTGGAAGGTTTGAGTAGTGCCATGGTAAAAGTGTTCTTCCAGACTGAAAACCTTTTGCTGTTAATTCTGTATAGAAATCTGAGGCACCTGATTACGTGTCCAGAGGACTTTAATTCCTTCACTAGTATCAAATACTATGTGATGTGAGGGCATGGCTTGCATATTATGACAGTTTTTCACTTAGAAGTTGCTACTTGGTGTTGTGAACTGCTATGTAATAATGATTTTAATCAATCTGAGCTACATTCCTTTTCCCTTTTTTTTGTTTGTTTGTTTGTTTGTTTTACAGTAGTTGTAAATGAGAGAAAGAAAAAGAACACTGTAGAGCAAAAGAAAATTGAACACATGAAGCAAAAGTGCTCCACGTACCGAAAGGAAGTACTAGCACTGAGGGAAAGAACTGAAATCTTGGAACGTCATTTAACTGTGCTTGAAGAACAATGCAGAAGAGAAAAAAATAAAAAAGAAGATTTCAGTAAGCAGGTAACAAGCCTGCGTATTGAGCTTTCTTTTTCTGAAGAAACAGCTGATGCCCTCCGTGAACAAATTCTGCAGGGTCAAGCTGACTATCGGGAAATTGCTTCTGAACTGGATGAACAGAAATCTATAAATATGACACTTGAAAACAAAAATGCCCAACTAACTAACAACATAGAAGTTGCCAAAGAATATATAATTGATAAAGTGTCACAAGTAAAAGAAATGCGGACCAAATTAGATGAATTATACAAATGTCACTTAGAGTTTCACGCCATCGGTACTGACTTTGTCAGTGTAAAGGATTCCTCAGACTGTGAAAAAGATGAGCCAGGGACATCTCAAATTAGTTCTGGATGCATTCAGTCACAGACTTCTTCCATCTCAGATCTTGTGCAGGACCTCTCCTTTAACTATAGTCTTGAAAGGATTTGGGAGGTATGCAGAAGTATTGTTGATGTTTCCTCACAAAAAAGTCAGCACATCAAAGCACTGCTTCAAGACAATGAAAACCTAAAGGCGGGACTGAATAATGCTGAAAATCATAATCGTCATTCAGAGAGTTAGGACGCTCCTTCCTGCTAAACAGAGAAACAGAGAGAGAGGGAAAGCCAATCTGTTAGCTGTTTACGAGCTTCATACACAAAAGAAACAGCACACTAGCTCATGCAAAATGTTAGTCATTAGAAACTGAACAGCACTCCTTGCCCCAGCTTAGCAGTTGTGTGGATTCCCAAACCCACAGCTCCATGGTGCTGTTTGTTCAGACCCAGAGTGTCTACAGGTAGAGCCAACCATCTGCCTAGAAAGTCAAAGGGGGTCAAGTGACCAGGACAGGCACAACTGACATCAGCACCCCCATGCAGTGTTTGAAGGAAAAGCAAAAGTGCAAAGAAACCGAGCAAATTCAAACCAATGTGTCCTTTGAGAAATGGGTGCACCGTGGGAAAACGCCACAGCAGACAATCCCACAACAAAATGGGCATCATTGAACGAAGAAAGAGGCTGAAGTGAGTCACCTACACGCCACTTCTGCACATTCCACCCCAAACCTGGTTTGCACCAACAGCAGAAATCAGTGGGTTTTGGATCACTTCTAATACTAAGCAAGAGAAGTAATACTTGCATTCTGTGATTCCTCCTCCATATCCAACTACAGTCTTCTCAAAATTCAGAATTTATACAAACTTATAAATAAATGCATCACTCATAAAGCCAGATGTCTGTATTACTTTTTCTTTATCACTCTCCTTTCTGGCAAGTGCAGGTGACCAGCAAGCTGTGGATTTGATTCTCAATATGGAAGCTGGCACAGATTTGGGGACCAAGTTCCAGTGGGAGAAAATGTAGAGCAAGCAGTGGAGGTGGAAACTCAAAAAAGAAAGTAGCTTGTCAGCATGAACACTCCAGAAACAGGGCAGCAGTCAACACCTCCTTGCAAGACACCGATCTGCTTCCCTGCTCCATCAGGCTCCATGCCAGCCCAGTACAGCACTGCTCCTGGACACAGCAATCATTTCACCAAGACTCAGCTCAGCTACCACCATCACACAGTGGGACCGGCAGCCTCCAGCAGTCCCTTCAACCCAACCTGTTCTGTGATCCTGTGATCTGTGACCACGGGTGAAAAACAACTGCAGCTGCATCTGAGGCTGCCCCAGGACTGACTCAAACACACTGACATGGCAGGGGCAGAAAAGAGTTCATTTACAAAGTGAAAGCAAAATGTCTAACGGAAGAGACCAATGCTCAGCCTTTCCATTCTGAGCACTGTCCAGCTGACACGGTGCACTGCACCGCTGTGCCAGCATGGCTCCTGCTTGGAATGGCTGCTTTCTGTGCCCCATCAAGGAAAAACTGCAGGAAAGATAACTTCAGTTTCACAGTCCTGATGTTGGTGTTACCAGTCCCCAGAGTAGTTCAGAATATCCTCAGGGTTTCTATAAATTTTCAGTGCTGACTACAGCCCTTTGGAGTGACTTTCATACACCCACGTCCTTCTGGTCCAGGGGGACTCTGAGCACTTGGTTAGTTCCACCTCATGTTGTGAGGAAAACAGCAAAAGCCTCTATAAGGGCTTGCAGTAGCCAAAACCTGGATCAGAATGCTCCTCCTGTAAGACCTTAAAGCTTAGAAAATGTAACAGAACTACTAGGTTTGCCATCATTGCAAGGTGGCAACAGCCCTCTTTGTAGGCTGAGGGTGCAGAACTCACTGCCTCAGCCAAAGTCAGATGTGCATTCTGACAGTTACTGGTGACACGCATTTCCTGCCCTGCTTAGAAAAGAGGTGTATTTTGTGCTCATGTAGGAAGTGCTCAAGGAACGTGTAGATGCGGTAGGCAGGGCATGGTTTAGAAGGGAAATATTGGTGGTAGGTGGACACTTGGATCATTGGGGATCTTTTCCAACCTTGGTGATTTGATGATTCTAATTTAAAGGAGAAAAGACAACTTTTTAAAGTAATCTGGAAGGTGAAGTGCAAATGTCCAATCACACAGGGATGATCCTGGTTTGGAATCCAGCCTCTGCCCCTTCTGCTTTGGGTGCATGAGCTCCTTCCTGATGTAGCAGCTTGCTGGCTCCCTCTGCACCAGCCAAGGGAAGTGTGCCATGTGAGTGAATCTAATGCAGATGTCAGTACACAAAGAGGGCAAATAGGCCAGCACAGAACCTTTCAGCATCACACCACGACCACCCAACAGCAACCTCCAGAACTATGATTAACAAATAGCAGTAGGATTTACCTTTTCCTCCATGACTGGCGATGACTGCAGCGACAAACGTAACAGCCAAAACAGAGCAGCAATTGCACAAAAAGCAAGACAAAAAAAAAAACAACAAAAAAACACAACAACAACTATTAGAGAATGAAGGTCATGCAAACATGCAGCCCTATCAGAGACAGCGAATGCATGCACTTTTATTCATACTACTTGGAGGTGTGCACTGTACCCATTCCCCTCCTCAGATGGCAGCAGACACACACACCCCTCAGCAGTTCTTGCACCATCTTCTCTCAAGTGACAAGGAAGCACCCTTGGTGCATTTACAGCCTTATGCAAATATGTATTTACACAGTCTACCATATAAAACACACCCAAGCACATCCACAGGTGAAGGTAACCAAATGCACTCACAAACATGTAGGAAGACATTGAGAGATTACACCCATATCCCCCCCAAAACACATCAGTGTACCAACTCACAAGTGCTGGTGTTCACCCACACGCAGCTGTGCAGACACAGGACCACACAACCCTCAAAGGCACAAACATACACAAATACAGCACACATGAACAGCCCAAAGCTTGAAATGAAGGAAAACGACCCACTTCCCAGCTGCTGTTCCTACAGATTCAGATGGAGGCCTGGCAAGGGCTGTGACAGACACAGAGAGCTGCTCTTTCTTCCCATTCTTCCAGGAACTAGCAACACGTTACATGGAATAGCATCCCTCCAACATAGAGGCAATCCTCAGTGCAAGGTTTGTCCTTCATACCAGAGAACGGGGTGTGGGGGGGCAACCAGCCTAACACACTCCAACCATTACAGCTGTGATCAGGATTGGTTTGGGGCAGAGGAAAACAGAAACAACCTATTGAGGGAGCTGTCAGGAACACACACTCTCACAATCCTAACAACCTACTGGTTCTTTTCACCCCATATCTTCTCTTTCCATACCCATCATGCCTGCCTCCATTCACCTACAGAGGCCACCATCCAGCTTCTGCTCTTCTTTCCTTGTATAGATTTCTATATTTTTCCACTGGTCTGCTAGAAAAGCGTTACCTTCAGATGGGAAAGGGTTACACTGTATTCTGTAATCAGTTTTATTTTTCTAAGCCACTCTCTGACATGACACCAATTTACTGCTCTGCAGAAAACACAGCACTGAGAACTTACTATATGGAAAGAACTCAGCCAGATCAGAATGTTCCTATTCCAGTTCCTTTTAGATCCGCTACAGATTTGTGCTGTCCTTCAGAGTTTGTGCAGGAGAAAGCCTAGATAAGTCTCTCTGCCTCTGGAGTTTAGGGTATAACTGCTTCAAACTGCTATATTGCTGCCCCTGAAACACTGCTGGATATTCTCCATGGCAGGAGAGCTGAGCTGCTCTCTGCAGAACAAAAGAAACAGGACCACACACTGACACTTGGCTTCCTGCAATGCTGCACCCTGCCAGCTCAGCAATTCCCAGCTCCCCCTGTTCCCAGCTGAGACATGGAGATGGCAACAAGACAGAAACGCACACATCAGCACAGCTGTTCTTCCTACAAACATTCATACCTTTCAGGTAGGTGGGAGAGGTGAGTTGGACTGAACAAAGACCTAATCCACCCTGTTTCTCCTTCACCATGGGTGTGCCTAAGAGCTTGTACAGAGACATCTGACAGCAGAGGCACACAGCCCAGCAGAAGTCTCAAACATGGATGTTCTGCAGTTACAGAGCCCATTTTCCTTCAGCATCCTCCCTTCCTTCTAACACAATGTTACGTTACCAACAGCTGTGAACAAAACTCCCGTTCCCCCCAGCAGCCCTGTGTGCACACCAGTAAGGCACCAGCACAGAACCAGAGGCTGACCCCCAAACCTTCCCCTCACAGCACGATGCTCGGGCAGGAGGCCAAGCACTGGCTGGGGAAGGAACATCACGTCTGCAAGGAATCGGGGAGCAGTTTGTGTCTCTCTTGCTCTCTCCTCTGCTGTTTTACAATACACAACCAAAACCTTGATGATCTGAATTCCTTCCCAGGCACTCCAACCCAGCAAAAGGAAGCCACAGCTTCCAGAGAGCTTATATTGTTTATTTCAAGACCTGACACTTCCTTCCACTTTCTTTATCCCAAACCTAATGGACACACTAGTATTTAAATGTTACGGATCTAAACAGAAGGTACTAAAATAACCTTATGTTTAGAAAATAGGAAGAATATTTCTTCTTTTCTTCATTTGAAATTATCTTTTTATAAGTGGTTTTAATAGAGTGGTTTTATATACTGCACTTCATTTCCTGCTACTGCCATTCCTTTAAACAGAGGCTGGCTCTGATCACTTTGTTGCTATGAAAACAGAGGGGAAAAAAACAAAGCACTTTCATGGGCATAAGTAGATCTATTGAGTGACTGACTCAGATAAATCTTCCCTTAAGAAACTGGGGAAGAAGTTACATAAAGGCTAATGCGTTTAACTACTCCAGTTTCGCTGGCTATCACACATGCACACAGACACACACAAATGAACACTCTCTTCCATCCCCATCCATTTTATGGATCAGTCTTTTACATGATACCTGAGAACACCAACGTTGCTTTCCAGAAGACGTCCATCTGCAGCAGCACAATGAAGTCTAAGCTTTGTAACAGAACACAAAAAACTCCTCTCTGTCAAACCTTAGAGAACTTATCCACAACTCACCCTCAACCCATTACAAAAAGCTTCAGGTACAATCCATGCCCACAGGGAAAGATCCTTTGGTTTCTTTCTCTTGCAAATATGCACTCATTTGATAAGTTCCTGGATGGCAAACATTATATGGAGAGGTTATGGCCCTACCTTCTCCCAGGTACACTGCCCTCAGTTTGATTATTTCCCACAACCTGCTGCATCTTGGATCGTTCGATGTGTTCCACATAGGTCTGGATCATCTGAGAAGAGGAAAAAATACGTGAGGCAAACAGAATAAAACAAAAGACTCCATTGGACTCCATGATCATTATGGGTCCCTTCCAACTTGGGATATTCTGTGATTTCTGTTTTTTGAATATTGTTTTCCAGCATTTACTTCCAATTCCTTAAAATTTCTTTTAAAAAGTGCTATCTGATGTTCAGACAGAACCTCCCGTGTTCCGGTTTGCACCCTCTGATTCTTGTTCTGGCACTGGGCACCACTGAAAAGAGCATGGCTTCATCCTCCTTGCACCCTCCCTTCAGATAATGTTGATGCTCTCAAGTTTCTGAAGCTCTAGTCACTGTCAGGATGAAAAACCCAATTCTCTGATGTGGTTTTATGGGTAAGCTAAGAGTTTGTTTATTTGGAAGGAATCAGGCAACAGCTTACCTCTGTGTGACGCTGATGTAAAGCATTATACTCTTTCTTCATTTCTGATTCACGCTCCTCCAGCCGTGAAACTGCCAAGAAAAGATTCCACCCATCAGCTAACATACAGATCTAGACATGCTCCATGCAAGAGAAGCAATGAAACCTGCACTACACTAGTGTGGATATGTCGCACCCTGTAGATTGCTCTGATTTTTATACCAAAGAAAGGGACAGCCACAGATTTCAGGCTTTCCACAAACTACATTAAAACAAACAAGAAAAAACAGCACATGAAGAATATCTGCAAGTATATGCTCATGGAAAGCAAACTACATAATCGTATCTGGTGCAAAGCTTTGCTTACTCTGATCTGCATAGTTTTTGGTCTTCAGCTCCAACTGTCGAGTCTGAAATTCAAGGTGTTCCACTTGGATTTGTAGCTCTTTCTTCTGCTGTTCCAGGGCATCTTCAAACTCTATGAACTTCTGTACAGGGAAAAACCAGAGAAGGAAGCAAGGATGAGGAACAGACCTAAACGTATTTGACTTTTCCTCTTCTCTCCTCCTATACTATGTGTGCGTATATATACATATATATATGTACACACACAAAAAAAGCAAGAGATAAGAATTTCTATGTGCTTTAAGTTAAAACAGCATTTACTCAAGCTAGAAATACTTATCTTCTAAAATAAAGTAAAAGATGTACTTTGTGTATCATTAAGATATAATCTGCTGGCCAATGCAAGTTATGTAAACCAACATGGTTCCATCATCTTCAACAACACCTTTATCATGCTAGGCTGAATTTGGATTCCTGTTAGTTTTATGTCAGAAAAGCCAAATTCTGTGTCTACGGTCACGCATTTAGAAGTGCCTACGTCAGAAATCTCCTTCAGACATCAGAAAGTTCCCACTATTAATGATGTTGCATCTAAATTTTGCAGGAAACATACAAGCCTTGTGGAAAACCAACCCACAACCGTCACACCTCACAGTCTCCTTTGCAATCCACTTCCCAGATCTCAGACCAGAGGTTTTTTCAGGCACACATCAGAGAAGGGGTAGAGAGTTACATGGTAAAAACCAGAGCAACTTTGACAGGTGATTCTATAAGGATGGCACATTCAGCTCCAGAGCTGCTAAGAAAAACTTGAGTCTTACTTTTTCAGTTCTGTAAGTTGAGTTATGCCTCAATTGGTGCAGAATGGAAGCAGTGAGTGATGAGACCTCACAGCAAGAAAATCCCGGCCAGTCTTCTCTGGGCATCAGTAAAAAAGAAAAAGTTCTAACCAAGACAGCCACACTGAGCAACAGGCCTAAAGAAGCCATTTCACTTGGTTTGGACTGGTTGAAGCTATGCTAAGAAAAGCAGTATTTCCCTCTGCCCCCTCTCAGGGTTTGCTGGAAGCACTCCATGCTAATGCTCTGTTGACAAACTTCCAATTACAGCCCAGCGCTAAATCCCTCTCCCTTCTCACTTGCTTGGCTTTCACTCTTGTGCAGCTCTCCTGGCACAAGGTGCCCATCTCTTCCCAGCTCCCCACCCAGGCGTGTGCCACCCAGCCAGGCAGGAATTGTGCTTGGAGTAGCAATAAACTTTAACTGACTCTAAGGAAAACATTCACAGAACTCTCAACAGTAAAACAGGAAGCAAAAGAAAGCAGGAGACCAATTTTATTCCCACTATGTAGGTCAACTTTAATAGGATTCCTGGATTTGCTACCGTTGCTTTGGTTTAGTTTAGTGAAACCGATTGGAAGATTAAACATTCCACACTAAGGCTCTTCTTAGTCCAGTCTGTCTTGCAGCCTCACAGTACTCAAGCAAACTGCAAACTAGCAATGAGCCGACCACGTGGAGAAGAAACAGAGACAGCAGCATTAAAAATTAATGCCACTCTAAGTGTTCTCAGGGAAGAAGAGCATCTCAGGTGAGTGCACTGCAGCAATATCCTGCTCCATCTCCTACGGAGATCGAACACCAGCTCTGGGCACAGGGACCCAACAGCTCCTCACTCTGTCTGGCTCCAAAACGCTTCTTGGCTGTTCCTCCATCAGAATCTCCCAGCCAGTGTCTCCCCCTGCATCAGAAAGTCAAGACAAGCAAATAAAGTGGGTGCCGTGGGAGTGGCCACCCAGCAAGCATGGGGACATGGAGGCACTGTTCTCTAAGGAACTGAGAGAGACCTGAAATCCAGCTGCCCTGGTCCTTATGGGTGACTTCACAACATTGCAGATGTTAACTGACAGTAACACACAACTATCTATTTTCCACACATATGTTTACAAACTGCACCAGAACAGAAGGAAGGGATGCCATGGAGCCTGGACAGGCTCAAGAAGTGAGGCCTCAGGAACAGGTAATTCAAATGATGTTGAAGGGAAAATCTTCCTTTCTTTTCTACCCCACTACAATGAAATCAATGGGTGAACTGGAAGAACAAAGAGCCCACTCCCACTTGTCCTGGGAGAGCAAAGCCGAGCACAGCATTACTATTTTTTCCAATCCCTTCATACTTGCTTTCAAAGGATAATTTTCCAGCAGTTATAGGAGCCAGATATATTTTAAACAGTTAGTAATGATGGAACATGACGCTGCTGTACACATACAAATTAGTCTTGCTGGAGCCTCTCCCTGGATTTCAAGCAGGATCGCTGGTCTCTAACATCTCAGGATAAGGTTACAACCAGCACCATGGTTCACACGCTCATCGTTAAATGGAAAACAACGAGCACAAAATCATCTTAAGTGAAAGAACGAGTATTCCTCTGCAAAGCAGCGGTACACTGGAGATGGCTGAGCTTCCTGCATTACCGGCTTTCAGAGGAAGAAAATGACTAAAAATAGTAGCATGTGGTCAGAAACCATCATATCATATTAACAATAAATCAGGCAGAGTGAGCTAGATGTGCATATATGCAGAAATCTTATTATAAGGTCTTAATCTGGGCTGGCTGGCAGCACGTATTACATGCTGACGGGAACAGCAGCAGCTCAGCCGTCACCTTACCCTGCGGCTGGGCAGAGAGCAGAGCTGGGATGCACTGCCCGGGAGAACAGGGAGGATGCACAGCTGGATGCACAGCTGGATACACAGCTAGACGCACAGCTGGATGCACAGCTGGACGCACAGCTGGATGCACAGCTGGACGCACAGCTGCCTGTGAGGAGGGGGCTGTCTGCAGGGCAGGAAGGACTCACACCGCATTCCACTCCCCACCTGCAGGAAGGCTGTCAGCCAGGGAGCCAATGCAGGCTGTGCAGCCTCCAACTCACAATTTGGGGCAGTAATTAACTGGCAATTCGGGAAGTTACGTTGACAGTATTCTGTCTTAGGAGGCCAAGACAAAGAAATAGGGCAGAACCCACTGGTGGCAGGACGCAGTACTGCCTGGTGGGCAGATGCTTTGAGCTACACCCCACGCTCAAATCTTTGCTATCCTCCCCAAAGAGAAACACTCCTCTGAAGGAACACCTCCACCTGCACAGGAGCACACAGCCTCAGTGAAATAACATCCCCTTGACAACTGCAGCCCTTAAGGGCTTTTGCTTCTCTTGCTAATTTCAAGGATTCACAAGCACATCTTTTATGTGTTAGCTACTTTATAGTTGTAGATTGGTCTTCAAATGCTTCTGTGAAATCAAATGCTGTTATTTTGGCATATATCAATAAAACCATCTCCTGGATTCCTATTCCAAGGGATCTGAGCCTTTTTTTGAAGAATGAGATGCTCTGCCCTTTAAATGCTCTCCATGAAGCAGGCCTGGTGCTATGGCAGAGCCAGGGCAGGCAGATGGGCTCTTCCCAGCCCTGACACAGCTCTGCCCCCGCACACCATGGATCACTGTAGAGGAGCACAAAGGGAGCACGGGCAGCTAACAGAGCTCTTCAAGGCAGCCTTGTGGTAAGTGGGGCTGACAGGGCAGGAGGTGCTACTCGAGTGCAGCAGATGAGATCGGACTGGGAGATGCCACTCATGAAGAGAATCAAAACATCACACAGGAGGAACGAAGCGATGCTGATGGTCAGAGAGGAGCTGGGACTGGGCAAGGGCATGCAAACATCGTGACTGCAATGAGAAGACTTGAGAGAAGGGAGCTGAGCACAAAGCAAAGATGAGCCCCAGGTCAGCTGCAACACAGTGTGAGGAGACAGACAGACGTGCTGCCATCTCCAGCCAACAGGATGTCACACAGGTGAACACGCAGGGTGATCACACCAGATAAATCCTACCATTGTCATTTTGAACAGTGCAACACTCCAATTCATGCTAAAGCCTTCCAGGAAAGCCACCTGCTATTGCAGCCCCACACGCCCAGGGATCAAACCAGGCACAGCCAAGTGTCACCCAAACCAGCTGCACACAGATCCCTCCATGGGGCACTCCAACCTGACCCTCCTCCAGCAGGCAGCGAGCAGAGCTCGGCTCGTGCCACCAACACAATGGAGACCAAAGGCAGGACTGGTTTCTATTAATACTTCAAAGGCACAGATATCTCATGGAGGCAGAAGTTACTTGGAGTAAAAGTCAATGCTGGCACAAGAACAAACCAGTAAAAACAGGCTGCAAGTTAAAAAAAAAAAGAAAGTGGAATTCAGGAGGAGGTCACTTTTAGAAGAGCAGACGCAAGAGGTTTAAGTAATGGCTTTAAGACAAAGCCTGATACATTTATGAAGCAGCTTCTGTAATGCAACTGCCTGCAGTGCTGAGGAATGGGCTGCTGAGTCAGCAGGTCCCTCCCAGTTCTGTGCTCCTACAAGTGGGTGCCATCGTAACACCCGCTACAGAGCAGGAAGAAAATTCCTATGCAAGGTCCTATGCATAAGCTGCAGATGTCACTAAATAGTGGGAGCTGCTGGCTCCCTGGAGTGTAGGGAGGCCTTGCAGTGAGAGCTTGACGAGTTAGTGGGATGTGCATTAGGCTCCACATGAGGATTAACAAGGGAAGTGCTATACTCTGCACTGGGACAGGGCAGCCCCAGCTCTGTGCAATGACAGGAGCGGCACAACAGAGGTGCTATAAAGGAAGGGAAGAAGATCGCTCACCTGGAGCAGAAGATCTCGGATTCACATGGGAAAGCTGCACCAAGGGGGGATCTCCAGAAAGAGACCCTTGCCAGCAGCAGTCTGCCCCTAAATGGGCTCTAGGAGAGGTGCAGCCATTACCCTGCGCTCACACAATGCAAAGCAGGTGGAAGAACACGGCAATACTGAAAAGCTGACGCTGTTCCACAGCTTCAGTGTTTTGGAGGTCAAGGAAAAGAAATGTGACATTCTGAGCCCTGCAATCACAGACTGACTGCACTGCTTCATTTCAAGGGACTTCTGACTTCAGTGCTCTTGTCCGGGTGCTTCTGCTGCCCTATTTTAGAGCAAGTGGAAAATATTGAGTCACTCTGCAGTCAAAGTGTCCAGAAAAGCTTCGCTTTTGGCTGAGAGTATTTTGAAAGATACTGAATGCAACCATCCTGGGGAAATGAGTGGCAGAACATGGAGACAGAAACCTCTGCTTCAGAGGAAGGGAAATGAAGGCTGTGCAAGCTGCCCCAATGGAGCAGGACATGGCTGGGTGCACGCTTATGTAAAACAAGATCTGGTGGTTCTGCAGTAGCGGGAACAGGAGGATACGACACAACTTTTATGCCAGAGAATAACATCCACTGCTGGTTTCAGTTCACTTAACATCAATAAACTAACGATGTAATCAGACGCCCATGACATGATATTGCAATACAGGAACAAATTACTTTGTGATCACCGACTCCCAGCTCCCCAGCATTGCTGCAGCTGTTGAAATGATCATTGATACACGCAAAGAACTCAACAGCAAGGGATTGAACATCGCTCCTGGAGGTGGAACCCCCACTGAAGGTGGGGCTGGAAGCTGCAGACCCAGGACAGGCAAAGCACACAGCGCCGAGTGCTGCTCAGGGACGGAGATGGGCTTCCCCTGCTACAGAAGTGCAAGGCGTGCTCTGGTCGGGGGTGCATTTCTCTGCTTACAATGAGCTGATGAACAGCAGAATTCTCTGTAGCATAAGAGATTTTCACTTCCATAACACGTAATCCACTGCACAGGAAGAGGCACACAGGAAACTGCTGCAGGTAATGGTGTGCTTTGGTCACACACAAAGGGAATGACAGCTGTATCTCACACACGTGAGCTGATAGCAGAGGCTACACAGGGGGCAAAACCCATTTGTTCTCATAGAAGCACATTATCTATTCCTTTCTGCTAACAAGGCCCTATGCAGATACTTTTTTGCCCATTCAGCTCAGATGCGCCTGAGGATGACAGAGTGCTTTTACATCTGCCAACAGCACCGTGCTGTGGGTCCGAGCGTCCCTGCAGGACGTAAATGTTGTCACCACATCTGCTTCTAGGAGCAGGCACAGCAGGAAGCAGCACCCCCTGTACCTGGTAAACTGAGAGCAGAAAGATACGAGTCCAAAGATGCAGGATCCATCCATGGGGCTGTTCCACCCCACGCCCCGAGCCCCACTCCTCCCCAGCAGCAGCACATTTCCAAGTATTTAATTCTCAGAGGCTACAAAATACCGGCTTGTGGAATGAAGTCCCACACTTGGAATTGCTTTTCAATCCCTCCCTGCCTTCATATGAATTTGAAAAGATCAGCTGTAAGTTTTATTAACACATACTTAAAACTTAAGGCTACAACCCAAATTGACCAGCATTAGTACAGGGCGATAAATGTCCTGGGCTCACGTCCTCACCATCCAGCACCCAGAGCACCTCCATTGAAATACTGCACGGCGCTTTACTCTGGAGTCATGAAGGGATTTCATTTACCACATCTAAGCAAATCAAAACCCGACTCTGAGCAAGACTCCTGGGATGGAAAAAACCCTCTACTCTCCCAGTGTTAAAACACAGCCAATACAGACGCATACATTCCTTTCCCAGCAGCTTTGCAAAGACATGCTGATGACACGGCAGCATTACACTTCTAGCGGTACCAATGTGTCCGGCACGTCGCAGACCGGCCCTGCTGGAGGCCGGAGCCGCCCGGCTGCGCCTATGGCCAGAAAGATGCGGTGGTGTTGGCGGACTCGAGCACTCAGTGCGGAGCAGCGCGCTCAGCTCGGCTCCTTTGTCCCCGCATGAGGCGCTGTGCCCCGATGCCGCCCGCTCCCAGCACCTGCCGCAGCCCCGGGGATCCGGGACCCGCAGCGCCCGGGGAAAGGCCGCTGAGATCAGACAGGGAACCATCTCCAGGGCAGGGGAAGTACAGGGAAGACATCAACCATCTGAGGGCCGCGTTTAAACCCGAAACCGGCAGGAATCCTCCAGTCATCCCCGTGCAGCCGGTGTTCGAGCTCGGGGCAGCGCAGCAACGCGGAGCCATTCCCAGCTATTCCCAGCCATTCCCAGCCATTCCCCTTCCCCTCCGCACGGGCTGCGCGGAGCGGATGGAGCGGGGCCGGGAGCACGGCCTGCGATGCGGATACCGCCGCAGCACATCACATCACATCGTATCACATCATCACATCGCATCGCATCATATCATCGCATCACATTGCATCACATCCCCGGCCCTTGGCGCCGTGCACAAGATGGATGCCGGGCCCCGTTGGCGCTGGGCCGCTCTCACTCACCTCCTTGGCCTGTTTGCGCAGCACCTTCTCCCACTCGTACTGTGTGAGCAGCTGCTCATTGTCCTCCTGCAGCAGCTCCAGCTCCACCTCGTGCTCCTGGTTATCGGTCAGCACCGAGTCCAGGTTCTCCAGCACCGTCACCACCAGCGGCATCAGCTCCTTCACCACCTCCTCGTTGTAGCAGTGGATGAGCCGCTCGAACTCGCGGTAGATGCTGTTGGCCAGGCCCGACACCCGCTCCGACATCACCGACCCCGAGCAATAGTCGTTGCCCGGGTACCCCCCCACGCCGCCATCATCCAGCTGGATCTCCAGCATCGTGCCAGCCCCACAGCGATGCGCTGCGCCCCGCGTCGATCCGCTCCGTTCCGTTCCGATCCGCTCCATTCCAATCCGCCGCTGCCGAGACCCACCGCGCTCCGCCCGCCAACGGGACCCAATGAGCCGCGCGGCGCCACCCCGACACCGAGACGCGGCGCTGAGCGGACGGAGCTGCGGCCGGGCGGGGTGGGGCGGAGCTGCGGCATCCCCGTGTGCGCCGCGCGGGCCGCGCAGCTGCCGTGTGCGTGTATGGAGCCGCCAAGGGGCGGGGGGGGGGGAGTCACAGAACGATGCGGGGCCGGAACGAGCCGAGCTGGAGAGCGGCAGGGGAACACCGGGAACACACAACATAACACAACACAACAACACAGCACAACAGCACAACACAGCCCGACCCCCAGCCCCGCACGCACCACCCGATCCCGGCGGCGGGGAGCTGAGTCCCGTGAGCTCCGGCAGCGCGGGCCGATATAGGAGCAATATTTCTGGATGGGAGGAGTCAGGAGCTATAAGCTCATTTTGCAGCTCAATTAGTGATGCCCCAAATGCCTCCAGACCTGAACGTCTCTGCCCAGAGCCTGTGAAAACCAGGGCACTCCTGTGCGCCTGCATGTAACAGTAGTTTCAATGTAGGTAATGATCCTTCAAGGTGAAGTGCCTGCGGGTTCTGCAGCAAAAGGGTTTGATGGCCCCATTGAGGCGGGGATGGATCCAGAGAGAAAAACAGGGAAAACTGGCTGCCTGCCGTCCCCTTGGTCACCCCCATAGGACCCCACTGAGCTCCAGGCCCTTCTCAGCTCCATTGCTCCTCTCTGGACACACTCCAGGGTCTCAGAGTCCCTAATGCTCCGAAAAAACAATAAAGGAAGTTGTCCAAGGAGAGGTGAAAAGAACCTCATCGCTTATTCACTGCAGGGAAACATCTTCAGTTTGGGGGGTAAACGGAAGAGAAACGGCTGCATAAAATGACAGCTTACAGACAGGAGGAGGCTGTCAGTTGTCACGGTGTTATTAAAGGCCACAAGAGCACGAAGGGAAGGAGTGCAAGAGTGGGATTAGGGCAGGGGAGCTCCTGAGGGCTGCCAGCAGATCTGCAGCCTGCGTTCGATCTGTGTGAAACCCACATGGCACAGTTTGACTTCAGCACATTGGCACATCCTGAGCACAATGGAGTTATTGGTGCGAGGGCAGTGCCTGGGGGATCCCAGCTATTCCGTGCTGTGTAACAGCAGCAGAAAACAGCTGCAGAGAAACCTCAGAGTGCTCTGTGAGATCTCAGCTGCAGCTTATCTTGGGCTGTGGAGTCTGAGCACAGGGACAGCAGAAATCCATCTCCTGTCCTGCACTGAGCTGGGCCCAGCAGGGCAGGCAAACCAGGGCCTGATCTCTGGGAAGGCTCCTGACGTGGATGTGAGTTAGAGCTCAAAGATGAGTGTGATTCCACAATCATTATTGTCATCCTACAGACTCCACGTTACACAAAGCGGAAGGCACTTAAACCTGCCCTAAAAGCATCATTGCAGTGGGAATATCACATCTCACCCGTGATTCACGGCCTTAAGCCCTGCAAACACTCCATTCTATGTGATGTCATTATACCTAGCTATATTGCTAGCATGCTGTAGATTCGGTGCACGACGACTTTAAAAAGACACATTTAAGGCTTGTCTCACAGAAAGGAAGAAGTGACCATGAAATATTATTATTTCATCTGAGATGTACTTAGTTATGGAATGGAGCACTGATGAATCACGAGGCAGCTCTGCTCCGAGCATCGTGCAGAGGAGCTCATGGGCTTCTCTGGGACTGCAAACCTCCCTCTGAGGAATCTTAACTGCAAGAAACCTGGCCTGAAGGTTTGGTCCCCATTCCCAGTGTTGTGACTAGAGTCACCTCAGTTCTCTGTTACTTTACTTCAGATAACCCCACTGGGTGACCCTTGTGTTGGTCTCTTACAATTGGATCTAGGAGGTGCTGGCTGCCTGTGTTTATGATGAAAGAGCAGCAGTGATGTGGGTCTGTGTGAGGTCACAGTCATTGCTGGGTTGGGAGGGTTTGGCCCCCAGCTGTCGAGCAGAGCTGGTGCTCTGGTGAGCGTGCTGCACACAGACACTGAGCTGTGAGCGTTCCTTGTTGGAGATCATCCTTTGGGAGCCCACTGCAGGCACCGCTGCGGCGTGTGTGTGAGCTGGGCACAGCCCGGACTGACCAGGCCAATAAGGTGAGCTGGGTTTGGTGCTGGGCGGCTGCTGGAAGGAGTCTGAGCAGAACAGCTGGGCTGGGGAGGAGCTCCCAGCTCAATGGAGGCCCTTCCGAGTGGCTGTTTGCAGGGGAAATTGATTCCTTGTGAGATTCTGTCACACGTTTTGGTGAGGATGATGAACTGCCATTACTGCCCTGTGTGATGCTGCAGTGCAATGGAAAGCACAGCAGTGATAATGGGGTATCAAAGTCCTGGGCTGCAGCAGGTGAGGATAAGCCCGAGTGCAGCAGCTGCGGGCACAGAAAGGAAGGAAAAAACTGCTGACCATTGGAAGGGCTCAGGCAGGCAGTGATCTCCAGTCGGACACCCTCACCTGCACTGCCAACCCTTCAGTGATGTCTGGGAGGGGTTTGCATGTGCCTGAGCTGCCCTGGGTTGGCCCTGCCATCCCACCAGGTGCTCAATCTCTGCTTCAAGCCGTGACTGAGCATCGCTGCTACAGCCCTGCAGAACTGCTGCTGGTCCCCAGCCTTTGTTTTAGACATTAGAAGGGAAGGAGAGCACAGACTTCATGGAGTGCAACTTGTGCTTTATTGACCCCCGGATCCAGCACATTTTTAACAGAACCCCCTGAAGTCCTGGTGAGATCCAGGTGCTGAGCTGGGCCGTGGGCTGTGCAGTGACATCACAAGCACAGTGAGCTCACAAGCGCTGCCTGGGGCTGCGGCTGCCACCAGTGAGTGCCAGAGCCGTGAGTGCTGCGCAGAGTGTGGACACGCTGTGTCAGCCCTCGTCCCGGCTGGCAGTGACGGTGGTGGTGGCTGCTGGTGCTACCTGCTCTCACTGACGGTGTTGCCCAGCCATTGCACTGGTGTGTTAGCTGGAAGGGAGGAGAACTGCAGCTGTGCCCAGGTAAGCCAGAACTGGAGGTTTCTCAAACGTGTGAGTGGTAGCACTGCATCCACTGCAGCTGCAGCAAGGGAAGATGATGGAGTCCTTCTCATGGCAGGAACACAAAATGTATGCTGCAAGGTATATAACTGCTGGTGGGATGGAGAACAGCACTTGCTGGGGAAGTCATGGCACTTAGACACACATTGGATCCAGAGCTGGCACAGTTCTTGCAACCAGCTGCTTCCAAGGCATTGCCCTCCTCGAGAGCCCAAACTGCATCAAAAGAAAGCTGGGAAAATGCTTATTCCTCATGATTCTTCCCATGTAGGCACTTCCTGTAGGGTTCCGGTCTGAGAGGACTCTTTGGGGATCCAAGCAGTTCGAGCACAACCGTCTCTTTGCAAGAGCAGGGAATTCCTCTGGAGATAACCCAGACGGGCTCTAAGAATTTCACCATGTCTCAGCAAAGAGGCGACTGCTACTTCTACTTCTACTCCACCTGCACTAAGGTACGGTTGACTTTCTTCTGCCTGGGTTTTCTTCCATTTCCTCATGTTGAAGAGAAAGGGGTGGAGCAGGGGAGACCTGCTGGTGATGTTACCCTCATAGCGCTGCTAACAGCCTGGGCTAATGGCATGGACACGTTTCAGGCTGTGCTCTTATTTTCCTGTGGTTTCCTTGTGCTTGCAGGGAGACAGCTGCCCCTTCCGCCACTGTGAAGCGGCTCTGGGGAGCGAACGAGTCTGCAGACTGTGGATGGAGGGCGGCTGCTCGAGGAGTAACTGCAAGTTCCGTCACATGAGGATTGATGTGAGTGTTTGCCTAAAGATGTGCTTTCCAGCTTAGTCTACAACACCACTTTTCATGGCTGTGGTTGGGCTGAATGCACTTCTGCAGGCTGGATATGTTTGCTGTGAAAATCTTACTGGTTTCTGTTTCTAGAGGGGACTGGGAGGAGGTAAAGAAGGCAGAGAATTCAGTGCCTTAGGTATATCACAGCGGGAGATGTTTGCATTAGGAGCCAAAAGCATTTTCTCCCCAGATGCAAAAAGCTCGCATTGCTCAGCCTCCTAAAGCTGCTGGAGCTGGGTGGTAGGAGAGAGTGGCACTGCCCTCCTGCCAGCAGGGCTCGGTTGTGCCCTATCGGGCCTTCTCCATCCTGGATTTCTCCAGAGCAGTTCATTCTGGCTGCTTGGAGTAGTGATAGGAGGGGCAGGAAATGAGGGTACAGAGCTAAGGCTCCACACAATGGTTTCTGATGGCTGTTGGAGCGCGGCATCTCCCTGCAGACCTGATGTGCCTGTTTCCATGGCCCTTCCTTTCCTTCTCTCTGCAGAAGCAGCGCAGTTTGATTCCCTGCTTCTGGGAGAACCAGCCCGGAGGCTGCCAGAAACCACACTGCGCCTTTCGCCACCTGAAGGAACGCGGTGGGAACAGACCGACTGCGCTGCTGAGCCACAGTGAGTGTCCGATGGCGTGAAGCATGAAAGGCTCAATTCTGAATGTCAGTTCTGAGCGGGTGCAGGATGCATGTCACCATTCACTGGGGAGGCAGGGGAGAGTCGTGATAGTGAAATATCCGTCTGTGCTTTGGCTGTCAGAGCAGCGCTGGGCTTTTTCTGGAGTGAGGAAGATGCACTGCAAGTCTGTGCTGACTGCACAGCATTTGGGCAGCGGAAGGCAAATGTAACAAACAGTGCTTGAAAATGTGAAGCTTGTGGTTGACTGTGCTCAAACCTGCCCCCAAAGAGACGCTCATCAATCATTCCTTGTTTCCTTTCTGCCAGAAGTTGACACCAGTGGCCTTCCTCCAAAGAGCGGCCTTGCAAAAAGTCTGGGGAACCAGACAGAGGTTGACAAGGCACCAGAGAGAGGTACAGATACTCAACAGGCTCCTGGGTTTGATGCACTGTTTTTCTACTGAGATCTGACTGTTCTTTCCCGGGACTCTTTGCAGTTGACATCCCAGTTTCCTCCCATGGCCCAGCTGGACTAAAACGCAAACGGTCGGAGGAGGAGAAGGGAAAAGCAGGGGAATCACCCTGCAAGAAAAGAGTTAAAGGTGAGCACGAGGAGCTCGTTACGGTGCCTCAGAAAAGCAGTGCTGTCATTTTGCATTGCTCTCTGTCAGACTTTTCCTTGCCCTGGATTATTACTGAGTGCAGCTATTGGGTTTCTTTGTTCCTTTGTATGCGTTGTTGGTACACAGAGATGACCGTGTGCAAAACATGGCTGAGAATCCCGGACAGGGCAATGCAATTCCACTGGCCAAATGTATTTAACTTTGTGGAAGGGTGGTGGGACTGATAAGAGAACTTGATCTCTCTTGAGGCGCAGCAAGACAGTTCCAGCTCTCTCTTCCTTTTACTTTAGGTGGGCGCAGGGTCTCTGTGAGGCCCATTGATTGGAAAAACACCTTCCCCCCAACGCGGAGACAGAAACGAAAAGCCGCAGAAATTCATCCATCTGCTGCTGAGGACGCGGATGAGCCCCCAGCTAAAAAACTACCAATGGTAAGAGCAGTGGCAAAAGCAGTAGTGGATATGAAAGGTTTACATTGCCCTTGAAGAAAAGGAAGAAATTCCAAGTGTTCTACAGCTCTTCTGTTTCCCTTGAAGGCAGCAGATGTCTCACAAGGTACTTGTGGAAACTCTGACCCGTGCTTCATACTCTGTCTTGTTTCTTCCTAGGAGACTCTTGCTTCAGTCCCGCCCGAATACACCGTGCTCAGCACCGAAGTCATAAAGCTTCCAAGCAGGTGATGACCACAACTTGTTCTTCCTTAATGCCCTTTTCCCATCAGACAGAAGTTCTTTCACACTGGGGGAAAATGGGGTGTTTGAGATGTGTCATGGCATAATGCAACAAAGGAAGAGGTCATCTGAGATCATTGAAACTGCTTTGTCAAAACCTCTGCTGAGTTCATGGGGAAAAGTACCTCAGCCAACAAGCAGGATTTTGCAGAGGAAGATTTCTTGACATGTTTACAGACAAAGCATTGAGGGTGGCAATGTGTTTCTGCTACAAAGCCCAGCCCCTGATTGCCAGACTCAAACTGCTCTACTTGAACAGATGAAAAAGGCACCTGCTGGTTTCCTTAACTCCAAAGGCAGCCGCAGGTTAATCGAATCACCATCCCTATGTGGGTGTGAGGGGCGGGAGGGTCAACTACAGACCTCAGAGCTGAAAGCACATCTCAGAAATGTCACGTAGATTGTTCTTTTCCTTCCCACAAGTCTGGAGCTGCTCCCAGGAAGCCACGCAGACCCCATGGCACAGCCAGAGGAATCCAACACTACATCATGTTCCTCACAAGGGGCAGAAAATTAGCAGCTGAGCTGCACAGGGGCAGGGGAAGCAGCCATCACTGAAGACAACAACCTTGAGGAGCTTCTGATGGAGCTCACAGAAGAACTGGAAGGAGAAACTGATGTGACGTTGAGGATGTGGATGAGCTCCTTCTGGACCTGTCCGACATGACGGCTTAACACCATCGCCTGATTGGACAGTTTAAAACAACAACAATTAAAACCAGCCCTGTTCCTTTCCAGCCCTGCTCCTTTTTGTTGTTACTCTGTGGGTATTTCTGAGACTCTGCACAGAGTCTTAAAGCCGAGTCAAAGCAGTGACAATCAGCACTGACTGCATCCTGTTCTGATTTCCTTGTGGCTCTGAGTTCAGGTCCTGCACCCGCCACCAGCTCTGGGTGCTGCTTCAGCATCGAGGGCACAAAGCTCCTCTGTGGGCACAGAACGGCGTCCATCCAGGGCTGAAACTTCCTCCTTCCTTCACCCTCAGCAAAACTCTGCCTTGGGCCCAATGGGAGCTCTGCTGTTCTGATTCCTTGGGCAACCCTTTGAGAAGGCAGTTACAGTGGGCTCAATAACTGAGGCTGAAGCACAGCACTCAGGGCAGGGGCTCATGGGGGAACACAACAACGGGGGATTCAGGAGCTGGGGGCAAAGCCACTGTGAAGGGAGCGGCCCCAGCAGCCGCCGTGGCTTCGTGGTACCCCGGTGGTCGGGGCCTGGGTGGCCTCTGGCGGCGGCATTGCTGGCACAGCCCTTATGTTCCTTTCCATTCCCTCCCGTTCCCCATCCCATCCCACCCCATCCCATCCCCATCCCATCTCTATCCCATCCCATCCCCATCCCCATCCCCATCCCATCCCATCCCATCCCATCCCATCCCATCCCATCCCATCCCATCCCCATCCCATCCCCATCCCGTCCCTTTTCGTTCCTCCCCGCCCACCCAGCGGGGAGGATGCGGGATCATCTATGAAGGTGCGGGGCCGGGCAGGGCTGCGGGGTGTCCGTGCTGCAGGTGCCATTGCCATGGCTTTGCCCCATGTTTGGCTTTAGCGTCCTTCTACTCCATCGGATCGGATAGGACCGCGCTCCGCCCGCAGCGCAGCGCACTGAACTCACCACACCAGGTCTCTGAGCCTCAGACTCACGGCCGCCATCTTACCAACACCGCGCAATGCACCACAGGACAGCACAGCACCACGAGGGGCGGGGGCGGCGGAGACGGTGATTGGATAGTAGCGGTCACGTGGGCGGGAGGGCTGTCCTTCTTGCTGCATAATCAAGTTTCTGCCAGCCTGTAAGACTTCCCCACGTAGATACCACTTGGGAGGTTTCACAGAAGGAACAGATATCTCGCATTCAAATTTGGCTTCTTCAGGCTCAGTCACATCCTCATCACACAGCTCCTTTACTAGATTAATGGATTGCTCTTTAAGAAGGATGGAACAAGAGAAAGCAGATATTTAGAAAGAATGTAAAAAACCCTTACATTATCACCCTACTTACTCACGTCAGCATTACTGCACATGAACACTACACCTATCACCTCAAAATGCCTTAAAAAATCATTAAAAAATAATAGAAAGAAAGGAATGTTGTTAAGAAGTCAGACAATAAAACTGACAACCTGAAGAGAGCCCAGATCTTCTGATTCCCAGTTCAACATCCAAATCAAACCATGACCTTCCCATCCCGATATCAAACTCCTCGCATTACAAAATGGAAAAGAGGTTCAATGAAACACGAACACTGATAAATACTTTGGTTAAATACAGCAACTTAGCTCTGAACAACAAGTTTTCACCTAGTAAAGGTCTCTGTAGCTCAAATGTAATGACTCAACTTAGGAGAAATTCCTTTTCCAGGATGTTCTTGCCCTTATCATTCTAACAGTGGCAAAGCTGGGGACTGAACTCTTGAGTAGTGTGCTAACTCAAATGTCTCCATTTTCTTTATCACACTTAACATCATATATATACCCTAACATTGTATATATTAAAAAAAACCCAAAACCTGTGCACTTCTGAAACAGACAGAGAAAATGAAGAAAAAGTCAAGCTATGTTTTTTATCCCTCAACGTTCAAACACAAATCTGAAGACTAAAGGTAGAAAATCAACCTCCTAAGAAAATAATCTGTTTTACTTAGCAAAAGTAAATCCCAAAAGACAAGCTGGAGATTTTGTGGGCACAAAGGTAGGTAGGTAGGAGTTTTTATTTCTGTCAAAGGTCCTGGTGGTGTTTAACTTCCTTGACATTAAAGCAAAGGATGTTAGCTGGTTTATAACATAATTTAAGCGAAATCATCATCAGAAGCATAGTTACCTTCAACTGTAAGATGGGCACGAGATTCTGCCCTTTATGCTACAAATTTGATTTCTGCTGCATCATTGACTTGGACACGTGTGTAAGTCAGCAAGTAGGTCTTTACTGAAGCAGAGAACCACAGAGTCACTAAGGCTGGAAAAGACCACTAAGGTCATCTAGTCTAACCTCCAACTCATCCCTACCAAACTGTGCTCTTGAGAGCAAACCCACAACTATACTTGGCTTCCTTGAGCAAAGAGTTCTGAGGCACATGGCCAGGCTGAGCATCATCCATCTGGTTTCACAGAATCACTGCCTGTTCTCTCATGTCAGTGAAACCACCCATTCCCCCACATCCACATCCCCACCAAAGTGGAATCTAAACATGGCTTCTACAAGGACTGACCGAATGCGGCCACCGTCACCATTAAAGTACCGGAGACAGAAGGATCACACTCACTGTCAGACAAAACCTCTTTGGAGAGGTGAACTGACTGCCCTGGTCACCCCCACTTTGGAAAGAACTGCACTCATTTCCTACCTGCTCCTGGCAGTGTGGGATGGTGGGATAGCATCACACTTCCCACACTAAGCTTCCCACCATGTCACTTGTTCCACCATAACCTCAGTCCCAAAACAAAAGGGGAACTCGCTTCTGAACTTTCTTCACTTCATTTCAGATGTCCTTTCTGCTTGATCTCCAACCCACAACCCACTCAGGAGAAAGATCTCCCTCTTACACCCTACCATCTTGCCGCATTCTCATGTTGTCATCAGCCTTCAGCTTGTAGTCATCTTTGTACCACTGGCTCTGAACCTCATCGTGTGAAATCTCACAGACAAAAGATTCACTCCCATATTCATTCACTTCCACATCTTCCAGTGGTTTAACAATCTTGATATCTCCAGCTGTGAAACACTAGAGATATATTTGTCAGGGTATTTCCAGAACTGAGTGCAGCATCTTTTCCTTACACATATTTGCTTGGAAAATAAGTAGGATTATGTTTTATTCTAAACCATCATCCAGTCCTGATTCATTTCTCTCTTCAACACGGTAAATGCATTATTGCCTTTGAACTTAAAGATAGACTTACTAGCTACAATGGAGCTCTCTGCAAACACTTTTCACGGAAACCAGAATCTCATTTATTCTAAAACTCTTCAAGCAAAATTAAGGTTAGAAAAACAATAGGATGGAATGAATCTTTAAGGTCATTTAGTTCCAATCCCCCTGCTATAGGCAGGGACACCTCCCTCCAGACCAACTCTTCTTAACAGGGTCAAGGCTTCTCTCAAATCATTCTCCTCTAAGCCTGTGCCTGTGCTTGGGATTGCCCTGACCCAGGTGCAGGGCCTTGTACTTGGCCACACTCAAGTTCATGAGGCTGCCAAGGGCCCACCTCTCCAGCCTGTCCAGGTCCCTCTGAGTAGCATCCCTTCCCTCTGGCACATCAACAGCACCGCTCAGCTTGGTGTCATCTGCAAACTTGCTGAGGCTGCATTTGATTCCACTGTCCATGTTGCCTATAAAAATGTTAAATAACACTGGTCCCAACACCACCCTCCACCTGGACACTGAGCTATTGACTGCAACTCTCTGAGTGTGACCATCCAGACAGTTCCCTATCCTGCAACTGGTCCATCCATCAAAACCATTTTTCTCCAGTTTGGTGACCAGGATGTCATGCAGGACGGGATCAAATGCTCTGCACAAGTCCAAGTAGATGATGTCAGTTGCTCTCCCATTATCCACTGATGCTGTTACTCCATCATGAAAGGCCACCAAGTTTGTCAGGCATGGCTTGACCTCGATGAAGCCATATTGGTTACCACCAATCTCCTCATCTTTATTTTCCAAACAACAAACCTGTCTGAACCATTGGCTTCTCTGCATGCTCATCATCAGTCTCTCCTTAGCTTGTGTGCCCACAATGTATGGGGAATGTCAGCCACAAATCTTACCTAGGGGACGTCTTTGCTTCAAAATCCCTTGAACATCACACAATCCATTTTAAATCTCCAGGTCTGCACTTATTTATGTCAGAATCAGACCATATTTCTGTGCTGCTATTTCCCTTTCATTCTGAAGGGCTCGGATACAACTTGGATTAACCTCAGGAGCAGAGTTCCTGCATAAAACAGCCAGTACTGAAACAGCAACCCAACCTGGTTGCAGACTGAGAGAGAAAATGAGAGTTCACCACTTGTGAATAATGAGACTTCTCTTATTTCCCTGGGAAGTAATGCCCCCTTTTTTACTTTGATGGAGCTCTTTCCTATCCTAGAAGGGAAAATATCAAGTCAGATCTCCATGAGTCCTTCCATCTCTGCACTGAGCAAAGGCAGCCTTCAGATCTATGCTTAATTCACCCACTTCCCTAGAATTAATGGAACTGTGCTTACTGGAACATATGCTGAAGCTTAAGCACAGTGCAGTGTTTTCAACATGTAGGAATGGCTATAGAAAATTCAGAAATTCTGGCTGACCTATGACAGCTTAAAGCACTGCAGAGGACTGTTAACAAGCTCGTTTGTACATCATCTTGAATAAATGACGTTATCCCCAAGTAAGGGAAGGAACAACTGAGCACCAGGGAGGTACACAAAGTGCCAGAGCAAATTCTCACACTGTCAGGTGCAAAGAAAACTGAGATTTCACCCTAAAACCCAGTTCACAACAAGGCTACAAAATCCTGGCTGACAATTTCTGTGTTAGAGTTGAAGCTCAAGACTCTACTCCAACCAACAATATTTTGTACAGCAAGACCTCAGGAGTTCACAAGAAACCAAAAACAAACTTCAATTTAAACTTGATAAATGAACTCAGGACATAATAACAAAGAGTGCTGATCTGGGCAAGTAAAAGACCATAGAGAAAAGAGAGCAGTGCAAAAGCTATCAGGCAAAAGCTCAGACTTGCATCCCTTGGAAGTGAAATTAAAGGCTCTCATTCATTTCCAGAGAAGTCAGAAAGGAAAATACCATTACATGCCATACCTTGAACCACTTGATGTCCACCTTGGGCCTGGACAGCTCACACTCAAATGTGACCTTGTCCTTCTGAGTGATGCTAATGTCTGCCAATGGTTTGCTGATTTACAAAGGCAATTCTGAGAAGTAGAAAGAAGGATGTGTATTTAGTTGGGAATGAGGTCTCTAGGAGCATCTGGCATAAAGAATAATGAAAGGCAGTGCCTACTCTCCATGCTTATTAAAGCTTGAAATTAACAACAATAAAACCTGCAGTTTTGAGCCCATTTTCATTACTTGTGCTAGGGACAATCATGTTACAACAATCCTCTTCATATTGGAGGGATATTCTGGTGGCAATGGCCCAGTGCATAACATTCTTTGCAGCTGGAAGGAAAGCTGGTTCTGCTGTTCAAGTAATCTGGGACAGGAGCAGATAATGACACCTTGCACCAACCAATACCGGTCACAGTGAGCCTCCCCGATGAATTCATGCCTTCTGCTTTAAAGGAAATGAGTCCTGCATCTTCAAGGGTCGCAGAAGAAAGTGTCAAGGAATGTTTCTTCCCCTGGACACCCATCGTGATATTTGGTGCAGGCTTCAGCCGCACGCCGTCCTTCTGCCAAGTCCCTTCCACATCCTCATGGGACACCTCCACCGAAAAGGTGACAGTTCCCTTCTCAGGGAATTCCAGGGGCTGCAGACCTTTCACCAGCTTCATCTGCCACACTGAAAGACAACGGGGACAGGTTGGAGATCTCACACCAGCAGCTGAGAAATAGAATCATCAAAGGAATCAGAGAAAGGTGTAGGTTGGAAGGGACCTTTGAGATCATCCAGATCCAACCCCCCCCTGCTATAGGCAGGGATGCTTCCCTCTACACCAGATTGCACAAAGCCCCATCCAGCCCGGCCTTGAATGCTTGAATAGCATCAGGACTTCCAAAACAAGTTACTTCCCTCTTCCTCTCCCAGGTACAGTATCTGCTAATTAAGCAACAGCCTTTGCAAAGAAGAAAACTTGTTCATAACCAGGTCCATGGGTGCTCTTAAATGGATCCTTCCAGATGGAAAAAACATTTCAGGTGGCCTCCTAGATTATACCCCTTTTTGTGTTGCACACAAGACTGAAAAGAAATTACTTTTGCAAAGTTCTTCTTGTCATAAGGAAACAAACATTTGGGGAATGGCAGAATGGGGTAAAATTTACCTTCACGTCAAGAAATTTGAAATATCACTCACATGTTCTTGGTGTGATGTTTCTGCTATAATTATTTGGTCTAATTAAGCTTTTCCCTGATGAAAGCCTAGAAGAATATCACAAGAAGGACCAACTTACCCATGACCTTTTATTTGTCTTACTCAAGCATCTCCTCCTGACCATAACTGACAATAAAATATTCAGCCAGACTACAGGTTTGAGCAGCTGAGTTGTTTCTAGGATCTCCTGCAGTCTTAAGCTTGGAACACACACTTGTCTTTTGACTAAATGTCTTTTATAGTGCAGTAAACAACAGGTTTTCACATGGCTATTCCTCATTTACCTTGCTTTGAAATCATTCACAAGCCATGCGGGATCAGTCCAGGGAGAAGGGGAGGAGAGGGGAAGGGAAATGGGAAGTCCACAGTCCTCTAAAATCAGGCTTCTTAGCCTAAAGCTCAACAGCAAATAGCAGTCCACTTCCCCACATTGCTAGACTCCGAGCATTTAAAGAACATCAGCTGACCTCATGATGAGCTCTAACATAGCCAAAGGAATTCTCATATTCAAATATTCTCTTGAGTGATGAGAAATATGGAGCATAACTTCAGACTTCTGCTGTTAAACTTTCACTTCTATCATCAACCAGGGTAACAGTTCAATGCTGTTTTAGATGGAAGACTCATCTTTTAAATAACTCATCTCATTAAGGCTTGGATTCCCTACTACAATTAGCTAAATTCCAGTTTGGATCATGCTTCACCTTGGATCACTTAGGGATTCAGCCACTTAATGGTACTAACTCAGTTTGTCTACATATAAGCTGTTTTCTATAGCAACAATAAGCTGGGATTGCAACTGGATGTCGGGAGAGCACAAATCCCGCAGTTATCCTGCACCAACATCCTTTCCTTCTATCAGATCAGCAAGTTTTTAAACCAGACTCATGCAAGCTTGCATGACACACCTTGTGTAAAACTGTTGGCAGCCATCAGGACAGCCAGTTGCTTCCTGTATAGACACTGTTCCATCAGTTTTGGTTTTTTGCCTCGCTAGAACAACATCCAGTGGTGAAAACTCACACAACTGAAGCAACCACGCTGATATACCGCAGTCACTGGAGGTGCTCAAGAGCCACGGGTATGTGGCACTGGGGACGTGGTTAGTAAGTCCAGTGAGGGTGGGCTGGGTTGGGCTCAGCTATCTCAGTGGTCTTTTCCAGCCTTGGGTCCAACTTGTAAGAGGGAATGAAGCAGCAAACTGCCCAGCACTGAGCTGCATTCTTCCGACATGTGGTATCAATGAAGTGCTGTATTTCCCTATCTTCTCTGGAACTATTATTCATCTAACCTAACTGAAACAGTAAGCCTGAACCTAGATATAAATCAGGATCATAGTCACCCGTGGTTCCTTATATATTCAGAAAGACACTCTAGAGGGTAATTCAGTGCATCTAGAAATTAAAGTAGTCTCTGAAGGTCTTTGTATTTTCCAATGTCTGTTGGCTGCAGAAGTATGTGAAGTGATGCACATGGCCCAACGATCAGCACTGACAATCAGCTGCAAGTTAATATCTGCGGGTTGTTTGGTTTGTTTGCTTGTCTGTTTTATTTCCTACAACCATTCAGTTTGGAGAAAAGATGAGCAACTGCCAATAGAAGTGATAAGTGCACATTTTGGGACACAGAAGCAGAATTTTGTGACAACTGTCAGCCCAGAATATGTTGATGATGAAGTTGTCCTAACAGTGCATGCCAGTGATTTGACAAACCCTGCTCGGTATGACACAGTTTGTCTTCAATTTTTGGTATCTTTGATTCCCAGTTGGCTCTTAGGCAAAAAAAAAAAAAGCCACCCAAACAACCTTGTCCTCATCTCATCCTTCCCATCCAGCTGCTGCCTCACAGAAGGGGTAAAATAAAAACTCTCTTGGACTAGCAGAGAGATTTACAATGGAGTAACTTAAGTAAGGATGGGAGACTGAAGGTGTTGGGGAAGACATCCAGGCTTTAGCTACAGGGCATGCATGCAGAATCACAAAACAAAGGCCAGTCAGAGAAATCAGAGCTTCGTCAGAATTAATGCAGTTGTTTCTACATGCCCACCCTATCTGCCAGTGTAAACCCTTCCAGTGAAAAAAAAGAAAGCTACAGATGGGTGGGGAGAATTGTTGGTGAAATTATTTGTGATATTTTTGCTAATAATATGCTTAAAGTCCTGGAGCAAGACTTAAAGTTAAGCAACTCAGTCTGTGTAAGCAGACTTACAGAAGGGAACCATAAAGCTTATGGAAGGGAACTGTCAAGCTAATCCACAGCTAAAACAGAGTAGAGACGAATTGCAGGAGCTTGTTTACTTTGCAGAAGTGTGAGCTTTAACCACTGCTGAGCTCCTAGTACAAAAGTCTGAACCAATGCAACAAACCAACCCGTCCATGTAGTACGAAGGAATGTACTGACACCACCAGAACACAAAATTCTATGGCTGAAAATACGCGCAAAAATCATCCAGCCCTTCTCCATTGCTCCAGGACATGCTCAGCTCTTTGTGCCCCAGATATTTCACTAACCTTTTCTGAAACCCACCGTGAAGGCTTCAAAGCCCCTCCAAATGACTTATCCAGTCATCCAACCATTAAAAAGCTTTTCTGTTGTAGAACTTGCATCTTTGTCATTGCAATTGAAGTCCCTTATTTCTGCACAGAGAACAGATTGTTTGCTTCCACTTTCTAAGAGCCTTTTATATACTCAAAGCCTGCTATCATATTATATATGAGCACCTTCAAAGAGCCAACAGAGTCAATGATTTCATTGGAAGCATCAGATTTTATGACTCGCAGGAAGTGATCACCATAACTCACACTCACATCTCCTGCCTGTAGAGGAGATCCTCCTTGCATCTACAAAGATGCAAGAAGAAAAGAGGCAAAGAAGGGGTAAAATAAATCCCATCTTACATTTGGGATGCTTAATTCCAGCCTTGAAGGCTGATTTGCCCACTTAACAGCTGTGCTCTTCAGAAGCAGTTGTTCCACAGTTATTTAGAGAGAAAGACAAGTTTTGTACTTGGTTGTTAACACAAAGAACAGCATAAACACACAAATGAACTCAGCTTTGCAGTGTTGTAATGGCTGATGAGGGAAGCCAAGGATCCTTCCACACTGTCAGCCTTCATTTCCAGAGACATACCTTTGGGGGTGATGGTAATGCTGCTCTTGTCATCTCTGGACTCACACAAGTACTCTCCCTCATCCTCAGCCCGGATCCCTCTTATTGTCAGGGTTCTTCTGACCCCTTCCTCATCAATCTGGAAACGTTTGCTGGGTTTGATCTCAACTGCATTCCTGCGCCACACCACCTTCCCTTTGGCATGGCTCACTTCACAGCTTAAAGTGACACTGCCTCCAATCTCAGCATTAACAGCTTCGAGCTTCTTGGTGAACTTCACTGGGATTTCTAAGATGCAGAGGAAAGAAAAGAACTATGAGAATGCACAAGTTAACAAACCTGTTCTACAAAACCAAATGAAAAACCCCATGAACAGACACACTCGGGGATCATGGCAGGCTGAAAGAAATCCAAAAGATAGAAATCTGGAGATATTATCAGCATGGAATTATATTATCATTCTATTTCTGCAATGTAAGAACAGCGCCTTAAAGAGACTTAAATACTACCTTCCAGTGTCTCTAATCTTCTACCTAATGAGATGTGTGGTGGTTTTTTGCTGCTATTGTCGGTTGGTTGGGACTGTCTCTTGTTGCTGCTTTTATTGTTCTGTTTTTTAGCATCAGAGTCTAATTTGCCTGACTACCATTAAAAATCTGTACAGATGGAAGAACCCCAGCAGCCACCGCTGTATTTCATGTCACTGGAGACACAGCCAATGGAATCAGAGATCTGGGAATGTGACACATTCAACCTGTTGACATGACCTGCTAGCAACCACTCCCATGCAGTAACAGCCAAAGGGAGCTGGTGGGGTTCATGCCAGCTGCAGATTTCTCCAGTGTAGGTGTCTGAAGGGACACAAACCCCATGCTACATCCTCCTCATCAGCTCTGACATGCTTAGCAGAGTCAGGAAGAGCTGAGGCTCTGAACACAACCTACCAACTGCTTTAGGAAGAGATAGAAACTGGGTGATGACAGTGAAGAGCAAACACCAGAAAAGAACCCATCATAGTCCCTGAGCTCTCAAGTGGCCAGCAGAGGACAAACTTGGATCTCTGGAGGCAAGAAGGTCTTTTCTGGTCTATGCTGGGGATGCTACAGCAGCTGCAACAGCAAATCAAGAGTAAAGGTTGGAACAGCTTGTAGAATAGACCAATCTTCTTCACTTCATCCTCCCATAAGAAAAGAGCAGCTGTAAAAAAGGACACAACTTGCAGGCTTCTACCTCCTTACCTTTCACTTCTAGAATTCTAAAACTAACTGAGAAGTATTAATACGCTGAGTATGGCCTAAGTAAGGCATATTTTCTATTCATTCTACTCCCAATCTCTTGGCCTCTTCATCTTGTACAACACTTTGCCACAGAACTGGGCAGTTCTGGGACACACAGCAGCAGAGGGGATTGTCTTAATCACCTTCCTCCCTATCTCTTTCTCTGCTCTTCAGAACATCCCATGCCTGCTTTCAGCTTCTGCTCACTGACACAGATCAGGTGATGAGGTGCGCAAAGATGAACAAAATCTATATAGAAGTTCCTTAGTAAAACTATTCCACAGCCACATTTTCACCTCACTACCACTACATTAAAAAGGAGAATCCAATTAGTGGTGTGGGTCACTGATGTTGTTCCAGGGGGAATTGTGGCTGTTCCATGCCCACAGAGTAGAAGACAGACAGTCTTCCTCTAAGCCACATAAACAGCTGCTTAGTGCTCCCAAAGCGAATATCAGCTCTTCTGTTGAAACAAAGTGTCAAATCTAGGCAAGAAAGAACCTAGGAACTGAAGGAACCAAGAGGGTCCTTGAACACCAGTCCCATGGTTGCAAGTCACTATGCAAACATATTGAACCCAAAAGAACATCTGTCCTGCAGGCAACCAAAACCTGAGTTCCTTTTACTTAAGACCCACTGTGAAACATCAAAACACATAAACATGTGATAGTCAAACCACTGGCTGCCTTTTCATGACACAGAACAGTACTCCTGGCTTCCTGATGGAAGGTTGGGAACATGCAGCCAAAGGGACAGGATCAAAGGCCTCCCTGAAATCTAGAAAGATTACATCCTTTTCCTTCATACACTGAGTCGGTGGCCTTATCATAGAACAAGATTTGATGACCAAAACTGGTTGCACACATGCTCCCTCACCGATGTTTAGGCCACCAGACTGTTTACCCAGGCAGAGCTTCAGCACACAGAGGCATTTTGACCAGAACCTTGTGCTGAACTCTAAAACTTACCCCCAGGCTTCCTGACTGTGTGGTACTGGCACGTCCTGTTTGGGATGGAATTCTCAAGGGAATGTGCTTGCCACGAGCCTTCTTAGACTGAAGCAAGAGATAGGTTGCCACAACTGGTCGTAATTCTGCTAGAAAACAAGAGGATGTAGATCTCTTCAGAAACATTGTCAGTACAAAGAAAATTTCTGCATGTCTGCCATATTTTCCCCTTGATGTGCAACCTTCATGTCTGATCACATTAGGGTAGTTTCAGGCCTCAGCTGATTCACACAATATGTCTGAGATAAAGAAGCAGACTATTCTCGTTTTTGCTTGAAAGTTAGTGTATTGTACAATTGCTGGAAGTGAAATCTAAAGCTGGTGCCAGAATCTCTCTACTGAAGTGAATGGCAAAGCTCCTACTAATTCAGTTTGCACAGCATTTCAGCTGGACTCCCATTTCTGGGGGCAAGTTTCAGCCCAGCTCCAAGGAGCATCGACATTCAGCTGGACTTTCAGCAGCTTTTTGACTACTATGAGAACCGTGGGTACAATGCTTGACAGACTCAGTGTAGTATAATAAGCTTGAATTACTTATCAGGCATTAGAAGTCCTTTGAGTTAAGACTGTGATAATATCACAGACTTGAACTGAAGAACTTTTTCCCCTTGTAGGTCGATTGTTCTCTCTTTATTCCCTGTACCTAAAAAGGAAGTAACAGTGACTCCACAATTGATCTTGCCTAGATAAAACTTACATTTTACATCTAGTCTTACTAAGGTTATATGGAAATCTTAACAATCCTTCAAATTCTACCACTTTCTATTTAACAGAAAGACAACTCAATTTCAAGAGACAACTTTCAGATTCAGGTTAAAGCCAGAGTACCCATCATGTTTTAAATCTCTTCTACAGCTTGGAATGTCATTATTGACATTTATACAGCATCTCTAGAAGCACTCAGTTCAGCTTTTCTCATTTATTTTCTAAAGTTACTGGAATTAATTTATTTCCTGAAGTATCTGTGAACTGTAATTCCAAATTTGCTTGGTTGTCCTACCTGATGTGTTGATATTTTCCACCTATCAGTGAATCATTTCAAAGCAGGGAGTTAAGCCAGCATGTGACATCTGCTGTTCATCCATCAGTTTCTGTTTTGAGTCTGCCTGGACTTCCAGAGATTCATAAGGATTTCAGCATGGTAAAAAAATAACAAAAAGGCTGAGAAAACACAATTAAAGGAGAAAAAAGGAATAAATGTGAACTTCAGAAATATAGTTATTAGGTAGACTATGAAGTTCTGCAGTGGTAACTTACCTCTGAAAGGTGTGAAATATTTCATGTTTGAGAATAAGTGAGTGTTAGAGTCAGTTAATACAGTAAGGTTATTTACTGTAGGAGTGGGCTTAAATACAGAGAATTACTGACATACGTTTATTACCTCTGACGTTAATGCTGATCTACTCTCTCTTGTTGTGAAACACAGAAAGCTGTTACACAGTCTTCATCAAGGTGTCCCAGCTGCAAGAATAAGACCTATACTGAGGAAACAGCTTTCAAGTCATCTCACAGCCCAGTCTCACCGTGGTAGTGTTCTGCTGTGCAGCAGTCAATAATTAGCCATGATTTCAGATTCTTTTTTAAATAGTGTTATGGCTACATATTACAAGGAGTAAACAGAAAGAGTCATCCAACTTCAGCAACTAGTCCCTCTGTGGCAACAGGTCCTGAGTTCTGAATTCAAGTACAAAAGCCTGTCAGCAGATGAGACCTTTTACTAGAGCAGAAGTGACGCTTCTATCTCTTCTTGATTCCTACTTCCATGGCGTGCACAGCATGCTGTGCTGCATGCACAGCACAGCTGTTCTTCAGAGCAACAGTGGCACCCAGTGACCAACAGCAGCCATTGTCTGCAAATACACAGCAACTTCCCAGGATCTGCAGCAACAATCTCCCCACACACTCCACTGCACACAGACACTATGACCCTGATTAGACTCAAGCAGCAGACTTAAAACAAGTCAGAGTTTTAGATTCCAGGATATTTCAGGACCTATCACGTGTGAAATTCAGTTACACAACAGTGATTAGGTGCCTGCGTTTCAAGCAACTTTCAGATCACGGTCATGTAAAATAAAACAAATTCAGTGCAGAAATAGCAAGCTTGTACCTTAATACCTATAGGATTATCCATGTTATAGTGCATTCCGATTGAGTTCTAAAACTTTCTCATCCTAGATCACTTCAACAAGTTCCACCAGTTCAAGCAATGCAGTTCTGAGATCCTGTGTATGTCAGGCAGATAGAATTGAACAGTGCAGGAATAATCTCTGACAGCTTTAAGAGCTCCGTTCTGCTTACAAACTCTCAGTCCAAAACTATTCTCAGTTTTAAGGCAATGAACACCTGAAGCAGTTGGATCATCTGCCATTTGCTGTATTCTGCTTCTTGGCATCATGATTAGCACAAAGGATTTTCTGCTGTCCTGCAGAAATGGACAAAGTCCTGCTTACAAATGGACCAAGTTTCAGTGTACAGCAGAGTTTGTACCAGACTAAAAAGCCACGTCATTCAATTCATGTGCTCAGGTTGTTATGCACTCCGAAAGGAAACAGAACTAACTGTTGGATTCTGAAGGCAATCTGTGGGGTCCTACATTACCTCCTGATTCTGGAAGAGGAAATTCTAATAGCAAATGCAGAACTTTGATCTTTGTAGACATGAGAAGAGCTGGCATTTAGGAACATTCATTTCAGGGAAATCAAATGATGTGTCTATATTTTTACTACAGATAGTATAGGGAGCAGCCAGTTGAAGAACCAGATACAAAAAATCCAGCCCATTGGCAAGAAAATACTTCTCCTTAAATTCTGTATGCTATCATGGTACAGAATTAGGCTACAGTGCCACATAGGCCAACCAAGCGTAGAACCAAATCCACAAAATACTGGTAGACAAAGCAGCAAAAACAGGGACAATATTCAGCAGACAGGCTTTCTACCCACAGCTCAGCATGTTCTGCCATCCGAAAAGCAAGGCCTCTTGTCAAGCTCAGCTATTTCCCTTCTCAGTGTATTCTAGCACAACTGATACCCACTGGTATCCTCCTGTAGAGTGCCATCATATTGTCATCATCCAAAGGAAAAACCCACACAGCAGAGCATACAGCAGTACACCCATGCTCCAAATATCCGCCTGAAAAACAAAAAGACAAGCTTACAAACCTGAAGCACCTCAAATGGCTTCCTGACAGACTGGATTGTCTGCCCTTGCCAAAGCCCACATATAGCCCATGAAAAGCTGGCTCTTTCCCTCAGGAAATAAAACCTTATCGTCCCAGAGAAAGCATATAACCCTCATTCAATTCCCCTTTCACTCAGCTTAGAGCACTACTAAAACCAGCATCTTCACCTTAGCTCATCACACTGCTGCAGTTCCTTTTACAAGGATTTCACTGGCAAAAATGAAATCAAAGCCGTCACAAGGGATTTAGCACAGTTACGTGTTACTGGCTACGAGAGCTGTCAGCACAGTCACCTGTCTGGCTTTGCTGCTGTTCGGTTCTCTTTATGTAGAGGCACAACAAGGTTCAGACACAGTGCAGTTCTCACTTTGACTGTAAAGAAAAAGGAGGCTTGAAAAGCAGTGTGTGGAAAACAAAGAAACAAGAATTAGAACAACAGTGGGGCCATGGCACTTGTAGGAATTGCTCCGCCTTTAACAGCGATTCAAGAAGTACGAGGGCATCCCAAACCAGACCAGTTTGGACAGATTAACAACTGCAAGTAGTGGGTTCCAAAATTCCAGACATGAAATCAAAGCTGGAAAAACTCTTCACATTTTCATCTCTCAATTTTTAGTACATTGTGCATTACAACGGAAACAATTCTTCACATACAACTTGGAAGCTAAAGACAAGTCTGACAAAACAGACTGCACAGAAATGATGGATAATTAACAGAGCAAATTGCTCTTTCAAACACTTAGTAATAGAAAGAGATCTCTGAAGTTGCTGTTCTGTAGAGCACCAAAGCAGTCGCTTGAGGCAGTTCAGGATTAGCCTGAGACGAACCAGCCAGCTGTGAACTGAGACCAATTGCACTTTTCTAGTCTGTGGCCACTGACAGCTTCTGAGAGCTACCAAGCGATGCAACCTAGCAGAATTCAGAAGGGAAACCAAGAGAGCCTACCTGAGCTCCACTGCCTTTAAATGCTCTGTGGAGAGGGAAGGGAAAGAGGGGAAAACAAACACCGCTCTACATCCCTCTGAGCCAATAGACACTTTGCCCTGGATTAGCTCTGGTGCTGCATAAGCTGGGCTTCCACAGCATGTGTTCAGGCGGTAATCAAGGCCTGCCTGGAATAACACAAAAAATAGAGAGAAACGTTTGCTTTAACAGAGTTTATGTCTTCTGGTCATAACACTTGAGAAGCCTCAGAGGCTTCTTCTCCTGTGCATATTTTCATTCATCTTAGAGTTTGCTTTCATTCAATGTGACCTCTCTAGGCAAATATTGTCTAAGACCATGAGCATCACATAAATGTGCAGATCTCAAGCTGCTCACTTATCTAGTACCCTTCGCATGATGCTTTATTTTCCTCAGCTGATCATCTAGATTGTGTCTGTTGATTGTGCAACAACAGCCTGTTGATCTCGATTACCTGTGAGAGGCTCTAACTTTGGCCAGGAAAAATCATTTGAGGATAAGTAATTATCTGGGACTCAGTAAGTCTTCCCATGCTTTCATAACAGCAGAGATACACACACACACAAACTCGTGGAACCCCACTGCTTTGCACAATCCTGTGCACACTCACGTGTGTCATGCACTGATTTCCCAGCCAGTCCTCATAGGGTCTCTTACTTAGGACGGGAGTGTAGGGGAGCAGCCAGAAGCTGTTTGCATTCCCTGCTGTCTGCTGGGCAGCTTTGCTGGAGATGCTTGGGTTGCTTTGTTTTTCCTTGGGAGGTGGGAAGGAGCTTTGGGTTGGAGGCACATCCCGTGCCAGAGCATCCCAATGGCACGTGTGGGGCACTGATCTGCAGCAGATGAAGGGGAGGAGGTCCCAGCACAGCTCTGCACCATGCTCTGCCACACTGGGCAGCTTGTTCCTGGCTCAGCAGCGTCATCAGACAAGAAGCAGGGAAGGAAATCAAGGATGGGGGGTACCATCAAACGCAGTTAGTGCATGCCTGTGCAAGACAAACAGACCCAGAGCTTGCAGGTTGTTCCTGCTTTTGTAGCATTTGTGTGCTGTAGCTGAGCAAAAGGTTCTGCTGCTTGAATCTTCTTCTGCAAGAGCCACCTACCGGTAAATGTCTGCGGGGATGTAGTCGGTGTGCATGTCTGAAGCCATTTGAGAACCTAGTCGTTCTTGCTGCAGGACCCCTGTCTTCTGTTAAAAGCTGAACGGTCCCCAGAGCACCTGTTTCCATCAGCTACCACCATCCAAAGCAGCTAGCCTTCTTACAGTCACCTGGCCCAAACATCCCTTTTGCTCTACACTTGATTCCTGCAAGAGATGGGAGCTCGGCACGCACACCATCCTTCCAACACCCCATCCCTGCAGCAAGGGATCACAGCGCTGGCACAGCTGAAACAAAAAGGGTGTGCGAGTTTCCTGTTAGCACTCAGTGTGAACCAATCTACCACTGAGCAACACCGTGAGTCCCCACTCACCTCAGCACAGGTCAACCTGTAACCCCAACCTTCCCCTATCCATGTGCACACGCACACCCATTCACCACCCTGCCTGCTTTGCACACCCCCATGCACACTCTGCATCGTGTGCCCTCCTTTGCATTCACAGACGTGTGCAAACCATCCCTGGGAACACCTACGTGCCTACACCTTCCACAAACACCCCTTTGTGTGCACCTGTGTGCAACCCAACTCCTCAGCACACGCACGCGTTTGTGCCACCCTGTCCATGCACTCACCACGTGCCCTCCAGCAACCAAGGATTGCAGAGATGCTCCAGACTGTGCCAGAGATGGAATCTCAGAGTGCTGGGACATTATTGATCACTAAGGAAAACACTTGGAAGCATATTCAATCTGCAGAAGCTGTAATTACTGGGCACAGTTAGCTTTCCTATGGCTCAGCTGGAGGAGGCGGGTGCTCTCATACATCTGAGACACTCGCACAATGTTGGGATCATTCTGATGGAAACTATGTCTTCAGATATCATGGTTAAAACCATCCAAGATGATCATGCAGAGCCTTAGCTCTTGAGCAGCACTTCCTCCCCACCCTTCACTACTCCAAGCAGCTCCAACAAACTTCTCAGAAGAAATCCAGGCCAGCACAGACCTGGCAGACCAGAACCAAGTGCAGCTTGTGGGACGGCAGTGCCCACTCCTTGCTTCCACCCTGCTCCAGCAGGTTAAGGAGTCTGAGCCTCACTGGCCTTTGACAACTCAAGACTTTCAGCACCTCATGCCAACATTTCTCACTAAGATACACCTCAGGCATTGAATTCTCTTCTCACTACCTCCTCCCAGTCCTCCCCTAGGAACAGAAACAATTCAGATTCTACAGCAAACTACAGCATCTGCACTGCAAGAGCACACTGAACCACCTGCAACAATGAAACATGGTTTTGGAGAGTGGGTATGAAAACACACCTTTAGACAGCTGTCTCCCTGTAGCCAAAAGGAAACCAAGAAGGAAAAGTCCAGCCTGAAACATGCCCATGCTACTAGCCCAGGTTTTTCACAGTCAATGCAGAATCCATCCTGTTCTTGAGGTAACAAACGACCAGTGAGTCTCCTGTTGCTCCACCCCTTCTCCTTCAAAGCCTGAAAAAGAAAGAATAAACAAGCAGAAGAAACCCAGACGTACCTTTCCACACACAGAGCAGAAAGTGGAACAGCAGTTGTCTCCTTCCTGAGACATGGTGGGGAGCATCCCAGAGGAAGCCCAAGTTCTTTGCTTCTCTCCACAGGGACTTCAAGCACTCTTGGCAAGAGCTGCTTTGGTTCTTTCTTCAATTGCTTCCATCACCAGAATCTCCTTTGGAAAAGGAACCCGAATGAAAGAATCAGCAAATGAAAAAGAATGAGCAATAGCCACTTTACCAGCTTTCTTCTGACACTCAATTTAGACTCTTGACTCGGGCAAGGTCTTAAAATCAACTGGTTACAAGAACTGTCCCAAAATATATCCAGCTTCTGTACAGCTGCCATTCTTTCTGACAGCGAGTGTAATCACAGAATCATAGAATGGCCCGGGTTGGAAGGGACCTCAAGGATCATGAAGATCAATCACCTCCCTGTCCCTGCTGGCCATCCCCTCTTCTGATGGAGCCCAGGGGACCATTTGCTCTCTGAGCTGCAAGAGCACGCTGATGGCTCACGTTCTGTTTTTCATCCACCAGGACCCCCAGGTCCTTCTCTGCGGGGCTTCTCTTAAGGACTGCTCCTCCCAGTCTGTAGAAATGCCTGGGATTCCTCCAGCCCAAGTGCAAAACCTTGCACTTTGCTGTGTTCAACCTCATTAGATTCACGTAGGCCAACCTCTCGGTTGAGCTCCCTCTGAATGGCATCCCTTCCTTCCACTGCGTCAGCCGCACCACTCAGCAAACAGCAGAAGGTGCACTCCATTGCATCATTGGTGTCTCTGATAACCATGTAAAAAAGCACTGGTCCCAAGACAGACTCCTGGATGACACCACTTGTTATCGGCCTCCACCTGGACATAGAACCATGAATCACCACCCTCTGTCTGTGGCCTTTCAACCAATCCCTTATCCACCAGGTGGTCCACCTGTCAAATCCACATCCCTCCAGTTTAGAGATAAGGATGTGGTGGAGGGCAATGTCAAAGATCTTGCTCAAGTCCAGGTCAATGACATCTGTTACCTTCCTTTTGTCCACAAATGTCGTCACTCCATCATAGAAGGCCACCAGACTGGTTAGGCATGGCCTTCCCCTGCTAAAGCCACGCTGCCTGTCTTGGATCACATGCTCATTCCTTATGTGATCAAGCATGTCTTTGAGGCAGATCTGTTCTTCACCATCTACATCAGTTACACATTTGAATCAAATAATTGGTGTTCCTGTCACCAAGAAAACCTCTTTGTCTTCTACTCCTGCTGCACTTCTGTGCTTTCATCAGAAGCAAAGGAAGAGACCACCTCCTAGATCCAAATTTTAAGAAACCAACACCCAATAGGTGTCATCTGAAGTAAAATAGCAGAGAAATTAAGATGACTCTTCTGCATCCAGCTTGGATCACTCCCTCACTCAGGCACACCACCATCAGATCAAGGAGATGCTGCCTTCAGCTTAGAGACTGTATGGGAAATCACAGCTTGAACCTCTGATTAATCAGCTGAGGCAAGTATTGGGTCAGCTGCGGGAGCACAGGTGAGAGTAATCTAGCTGTGCTCCCAGAAGGGGTGGACCTCGACTCAACCTCCTCTGAGACCTCATTTAAAGGCTGACCACCACTGAGACAGCATGTCTTAGAGATTGCTCCCTAGTTGAGGCTGCCTCAGCTTTCTAGTCAAGGTATCGATATTGGTGAGATTCCCTTTGCTAATAACCTTAGGCTATTTACCACCATCTTGGTTAATATCTTTTTATTAACCACCCTTACAGAGACCATAAGGGTTTGGGCTTCCAAACTCTCAGCAAGCATTTGGATCAGCCAGCTTCCTGCCGAGGAGCCCCCTGCATCACTGCTGCCTATTCTGGTACCGGACCCGCAGATGCTTCAGAGCTCATTAGCATGGACTTCCTTCCTCCCCTCAGCAGCTGCTCCTGCACTCACCTTCATTCCTACTCAGATACCGGCCGCTTCCAGCACCAGCTGACCTGCAAGACACAGAAAGGAAAGGTGGGAGTCATGCAAACGCACAAGCCCAAGGCTGTGTCACCACCACACATGGCAGCCTTGGGAAGTCAGCTGAAACTACAGCCTTTGTCAGAATGGAAACAGGCACCGTCAATTAAGTGTGACCTCTGAACTCATTGCCACCATCAGAAATAGGCACTGAAATCGCTCACTTCACTGCAGCTGGTTAACTCCAAATTCTTTTGCTTTTGGGAAAATGCGGACACGGAATTGAAGGACACCAGAAAAACGACATCTACTTCATTGTAGGTGGTTAAGCTTGGAAGCAGGACTTGAGCAAGAAATGCTTCTCAGCTCCTTGAAAGGCACTAATCCCGACCTCTGCCACAGGTGGCTGAGTGACACAAAAGTTGAGCTGCCCATTCAGAAGCACATGGAGCAGGCCATGGAGCGGTTACATACCAACACATGAACAGGCACTTTCCCATTGGAAGGGAAATCCCTTCTCCCTGCCATGCCATGCCCACACTGCTCCTCAGGGCTGCACTGACAGCACAGACAGAATTGAAACATCTTTTGTCATCATTGTGGTTTTTCACAGACCCAGACAATGAGATACTGGGTTGCTGTGTGGGTTCCCAGGCGGCACTGCCATTTCCAAGCCATTGCTTCCTAGGGGCACAGAAAGGAAAACGCCTGAACAAAATTTCACCCAGAGATTGCTATTTTACCATTCTTCCATGCAAAACAGGAGGACAGTACAGCGGATTTGTGCAGCTGCATCAACACCCTGGGTGCTAAAGGAATGCAAAGACAGAAATATCAAAACTACAAGGAGGGAAGCTATGTTTAGTAATATCTTTTCTCATTTACAACAGGCAGTTGGCACTACTAAAGGAAAATCCCAGGCCTCAGGTTCTGACAGTGCGACAATCTGGCACGGACTCAGATGTGAGTGATCCAAATGGTTTATTCCAGGTTCTAATACCACTTCTGTGAATTCACACGTTTTCTCTCTTAACTTTCCCACAGCCTTCACATGTCCACAGAACATCCCACAAACTCTCCTTTACGGCGCACGTAGGCACTCATCCCACCAGAGCCATCAGTCATTCCTAGCCATGTGCTTCTCCTCCAGTCACGGACAGTATCACACGGCCATCATGCATCTTAAATGACTTAGTTTTTCTGTTCTTTCTGGAGGTGTCCTTGGTTCCTAGCCTTACCTTCTCATGCCGTTCATCTTCCTCTGCAGCTCCTGCTCTGAAGAGTCTTCTTATGTTCCCACATGACAGGAAGAAAATGAAGACACAACCCCTGCCACCAAGGTCAGCTCTGCAGCACACGTTACCTGAGGAGCACTTGGCTACTCATGCAAACTGCACAGTGCCAGGAAGATTGTTACATGTTGCACTTCTTCTTCTCCTGGCTCAGAAATTAAATTTTCTACCTAGAAAATGGAAAACAAACAAACAAGCAAACAAAAAACAACAACAACAAAAAACACCTCACCTGACATAAAGGAGACATGATTGTTACTATGGAATTCCGGAGGGCAAGGTATTTGCCCTCTCTATGAAGAAGCTGACTGCAAAGGACTAAGAACAGCCACGATCACGTTGAGAACTTGCGGGTAAAATTCGGGACTGAACCAATAATGGGCTTCTGGAGGTGAGGGTCTGCTCCAGGCCGCCTGGTCAAGGGAGCCTGTTGATGGGCCCTGCTTACTGCAGCTACCAGAAGCACCGCGCTCACTGACTCTCAACTTGATGGGGGATTCCAGTCAGGCTGGGAAATCAGCATGGCTGGCTGCAAGCTGTCTGAGAGACTGCTGGACTGCACTGGGAATAACTTTGTGGGCCAAGCATTAAGCACACCAAGCAGAAGGGAAGGTATTGGACAGACCGACCAGAGGTCAAGCGTTGCTGGACCTGCTGCTCACCAACGCTGAGGAGATCATCAAAGGCGTCAAGGTTGGAGGCTGCCTGGGCTCCAGCGATCATGCCCTGGTTGAGTTTGTGATCTCAAGCGATGTGGGCCTGGCAAAGAGCAGGACCAGGATGCTCAACTTTAGAAGAGCAGACTTCAAGCTACTCAATGGAATGCTGGCCAAGATCCCCTGGCGCGCTGCCCTCAAAGATAAGGACGTTGAGGAGAGCTGGCTACTGTTCAAGGATGCCCTCCTGGCAGCACAAGAGGTCTCCATTCCCCTGATTAAGAAAGTGGGCAGGAGAGGTAGAAAACCGGCATGGCTCAGCAAGGACCTGCTAAGAGAACTGAGGGTGAAGAAAGGGGTGTACAAGCTCTGGAAACAAGGCTGTGTCACCCGGGAAGAATACAGGGATGCCGTCCGAACTTGCAGATGTGGGATCAGGAAAGCCAAGGCTCAGGCAGAACTGAACTTGGCGAGGGATGTGAAAAACAACAAGAAAACCTTCTACAGGTACATTGGCCAGAAGAGACAGGCCAAAATGGGCGTGCCTACTCTGGTAAATTTAAAAGGAGAAATGGCTTCAACAGATGAAGAGAAAGCTGAGGTGCTGAATGAGTTCTTCACCTCGGTCTTCACTGGTGGCCAGGATTCTAGTCTTTTTCACGTCCCTAAGTCTTGCACCCCCATACCTCCATGTGGGGACCAAGGAGGTAAATCCCTCCCCACTGTAAGGGTAGAGCAAGTCCGAGAGTGCCTCCTTAGACTGAATGAGTATAAGTCTATGGGGCCACATGGCGTGCATCCCAGGGTCCTGAAGGAGCTGGCTGAGGTGGTTGCTGAGCCGCTCTCCATCATATTTGAGAAGTCGTGGCTGTCAGGTGAGGTCCCGGATGATTGGAGGAAGGGTCACGTCACTCCCATTTACAAGAAGGGGAGCAGGGACGACCCGGGTAACTACAGGCCGGTGAGTCTCACCTCTGTGCCTGGGAAGATTATGGAACAGATCCTCCTGGACAACATGCTTGATCGCATAAAGAACAAGCATGTGATCCGAGACAGCCAGCATGGCTTCACCAGGGGAAGGTCATGCTTAACTAATCTTGTGGCCTTCTATGATGGAGTGACGGCGTTGGTGGATGAAGGGAAGGCGACCGATGTCATTTACCTGGACCTGAGCAAGGCCTTTGACATGGTCCCCCATCACATCCTCATCTCCAAATTGGAGGGAGGTGGATTTGATGGGTGGACAACTAGATGGATAAGCAATTGGTTGAAAGGCCGCAGACAGAGGGTGGTGGTCAATGGCTCTATGTCCAGGTGGAGGCCGGTAACGAGCGGCGTCCCTCAAGGGTCTGTCTTGGGACCGGTGCTCTTTAACATCTTTATTAATGACATCGATGAGGGAATGGAGTGCACCCTCAGCAAGTTTGCTGATGACACCAAGCTGAGTGGTGCAGTCGATACGGTGGAGGGAACAGATGCCATTCAGAGGGACCTTGACAGGCTGGAAAGCTGGGCTCGGGTGAACCTAATGAGGTTCAACACGGCAAAGTGCAAGGTTTTGCACTTGGGCCGGAAGAACCCCAGGCACCTGTACAGGCTGGGAGGAGTTGTCCTTGAGAGCAGCTCGGCTGAAAAAGACCTAGGGGTCCTGATAGATGAGAAACTTAACATGAGCCAGCAGTGCGCTCTGGCAGCCCGGAAAGCAAATGGGATCCTGGGCTCCATCAGGAGAGGGGTGGTCAGCAGGGATAGGGAGGTGATCGTCCCTCTCTACTCTGCTCTTGTGAGGCCCCATCTGGAGTACTGTGTCCAGGTGTGGAGCCCTCAGTACAAAAAAGATATGGAAATTTTGGAAAGGGTCCAGAGGAGGGCCACAAAGATGATCAGGGGGCTGGAGCACCTCCCCTATGTAGACAGGCTGAGGGAGTTGGGTTTGTGCAGCCTGGAGAAGAGAAGGTTGCGAGGTGACCTCATTGCAGCCTTTCAATACCTGAAGGGAACTTACTGCCAGGAGGGGAGTAAACTCTTCGAAAGGGCTGATAATAGCAGGACTAGGGGAAATGGTTTTAAGTTGAAGGAGGGAAGATTTAGGTTGGATGTTAGGGGAAAGTTCTTTACTAGAAGGGTGGTTAGGTCCTGGAACAGGCTGCCCAGTGAGGTTGTGGATGCCCCGTCCTTGGAGGTGTTCAAGACCAGGTTGGACAGGGCCCTGGGCAACCTGATCTAGTAAATGTGTATGTTTGGTGGCCCTGCTAGGCAGGGGGGTTGGAACTACATGATCCTTGAGGTCCCTTCCAACCCGGGTAATTCTGTGATTCTGTGATTCTGTGAAGGGAAGCATTACTGGACATGCTGCACAGCAGGGGTTAAGACTGGAGGTGGTCAGGGCTGTAGTGACCATGCCCTCCTAGAGTTCCTCATCTCAAGGAATGCGGGCCTGGCAAAAAGCAAAGTCAGGACCCTGAGCTTCAGGAGAGTCAGCTGCAGGCTGTTCAAAGAATTCTTGGACGAGAGACACTGGAAAACTGTTCTTAGGGGCAAAGGGTTCAAACATCCCTTTGTGTGCACCTGTGTGCAGCCCAACTCCTCAGCACAGCCCTGTGCAAGCACACATTTGTGCCACCGCATCCACGCACTATCTATGTGCTCACACACACTCACACAACCACATCCCTTAGTGCAGCCCTGTGCGCACACACTCACACATGTGTAACCCCTTCCTTTCACTCCCAAAGTGCACGCACACACCGGTACCACAATGTCCTTGTGCAGCTCCAACACTCTGCACACCCCTGTGCACGTACATATATGTGCATGCTCGTCCTTGCACACATACCCACAGACCTACACACACCTGAGGAACACCACTGGTTTGTACACTCATGGACACAAATGTGTGTACAACACCATCCATGCACAAATACACACACACACACACATGGATCCCCACTGCTTTGCACAATGCTGTGCACACTCACGTGTGTCATGCACTGATTTCCCATCCAGTCCTCGAGGGGTCACTTACTTAGGACAGGAGTGCAGGGGAGCAGCCAGAAGCTGTTTGCATTCCCTGCTGTCTGCTGGGCAGCTTTGCTGGAGATGCTTGAGTTGCTTTGCTTTTCCTTGGGAGGTGGGAAGGAGCTTTGAATTTGAGGCACATCCCGTGCCAGAGCATCCCGATGGCACAAGGGGGATCAGGGCCCCTCTATTGGTTACCTCGGTGGCTTGCAGCAACTGGAACTTTTTGCCTATTGAGAAAGCTAAAAAGTGTGAGTTCCTCCTGACCCATATCAACAAAAATCTCAACCATAAAAAAGAGACGTCTTCGTATTCAAGCAAATGACAACAGTAAGACCATGCATGTTGTTTTGTTGTATTTCCTCTGTAATCATGGGGAGGATATGAAGAAGTGGTATAATTCATCCACTTCTGCACTTCAGGCACAAGTTCCTTAGAACTGGAAGAGACCCTTAAAGGCCATCTAGCCCAGCTCCCCTGCAATAAAAAGGGACATTCACAGCTAGATCAGGTTGCTCACAGCCTGGTCATTAGTCATCCCAGAGGCAAAACACACACTGAATGATCTCTCCTTCAGTCATAAATCCTTGGAGACAACAGCATTGACACTGCATGTTACTGAAGCAGTAAAAGAAATTGCTCCTGTAACTCTCCTTGTGTTAAGTAAAATGATGATAAAAAGCAATGGAATGCTTTGGCAGGACACCAAAACCATCCTCCTTCCTTGATATCTGCTGCAATGGAACCTTCCACTGGAAGAAAGCCTCTGATGACTTGTCACCCCAGAGAGGTCAGCTTTAGAAGCAGGACTGCTGCACAATAGAATGAACTGGAGCTCCTTAGCATCTCTTACATCCAGGAGGGGTGTGATCAGACCCACCTATCACCTTCAGGCGCGCTTTCTGACACCTTGTCTGACTTCACTGTCACTGGGCCAGCATCCTCAGGCTTAACCTGCTTCATTGTCAGTGTGCAGCAATTGCCAACGTTCTTGATGTCATTGTAATTGTTGGTGTAAAGGAGGTTGCCATTCAGGAACCATTCCACGTCCTCGTCATTATGGGACAGCTCGCAGGAGAAGACAGCAGAGCTCTCTTCTTCAATTTCTACATCCTGCAGGTGCTTCGTTACTTCTACATTGCAGGCTGTGGGGAAACAAGGTGAACTGTTACCACTGTTACTATAAATCATACTGGGATGTGGTAGAATGGTTGGACTAGATGATCTTTGTGTAATCATCTATGTGAAGATAATACATGTATAAAGTTAGCAGGAGAGAACGGCAGAAGTCAACCTCAAGAAGAGAAATCTGAGGTGAAATAGGACATGGAAGAGGCCACCCTCCCTGCTCATACCTTCAGCTGTCAGCGTGGTTTCAGTCTCTGCAATTCCTGCCTTGCACTTGTACACACCAGCATCATCGGGCTTCAGCTTCAGAATTCTGAGCTCTACTGAATGCTTATCCCTCTTGATCTTGTACTTCTCAGAGGGCTCGATGGGTGTGCGGCCCTTGAACCATTTCACAACCTTTGGAGAAGGCCTGAAGTCACAGGACAGGATGACAGAATGACGTTCCAAAGCTGTCTTGTCCTCCAACTTCCTGGTGATTTCTATATGGTAATCTGCAAAGCAGGGGTGGAAGAGAAGAAAGGATGAGGACAATTGGAAGAAGAGGAAAGTCTCTTGCGTGTATTCCATTCCAATTAATGTCAAGTTCACAATGGTTCTTTGAACGACTCTAAAGATAAAACAAACGATTGTCTATAGGGAATGCCATTGACTACATTTCTATGAAGTAATACTGTACAGTATCTACCAAATGCAAGGTCCAGCTCTTGTTCTGTGCTTATTAAATTGCTCCCAATTGTTGAGGCTTTTATTCAAATAAGAGTGAGTTGAAAATATAACAAGTACTTTAGGATGTGAATGGATAATCTTACGCTGGGGACAACAGCAGATAAAAAGCCTGCAAGTTTCTTTCAGATGAAATCAATGACAAACCGCACCAAATTTAGGTGCTACCAAACTTAAACTTGTCTAGTTCAGAAATACAATTAATTTCACCTGATTTGACTTCTTTGCTATAGCCAAGGACAAAACCTCAGCTCTGTAAATCTGAATAGTAAGCACATCACAGCTATTCAAACACATCTTTTACTGAGATGCAGCTGTCTCATTTAGTGTCCAACGACTTTGAACTGGAAATGGAGCAGACCAAAGCAGAATCTAAACATGGCTTCTACAAGGACTGATCAAATGCGGCCACCGTCAAATTCAAAGTATCTGATACAGAAGGATCACACTCACTGTCAGACAAAACCTCTTTGGAGAGGTGAACTGACTGCCCTGTTCACCCCCACTTTGGAAATAACTGCACTCATTTCCTACCTGCTCCCAGCAGTGTGGGATGGTGGGATAGCATCACACTTCCCACACTAAGCATCCCACCATGTCACTTGTTCCACCTAAACCTCAGTCCCAAAACAAAAGGGGAACTCGCTTCTGAACCCTCTTCACTTCATTTCAGATGTCTTATATGCTTGATCTCCAACCCACCCCCCACTCAGGAGAAAGACCCCCCCGCTTACACCCTACCATCTTGTTGCATTCTGATGTTGTCATCAGCCTTCAGCTTGTTGTCCTCTTTGTACCACTGGGTCTGAACCTCATCGTGTGAAATCTCACAGACAAAAGATGCACTCCCATATTCATTCACTTCCACATCTTCCAGTGCTTTAACAATCTTGATATCTCCAGCTGTGAAACAGTAGAGATATATTTGTCAGGGTATTTCCAGAACTGAGTGCAGCATCTTTTCCTTACACATATTTGCATAGAAAATAAGTAGGATTATGTTTTATTCTAAACCATCATCCATTCCTGAGTCATTTCTCTCTTCAACACAGTCAATGCATTATTGCCCTTGAACTTAAAGACAGACCTACTAGCTACAATGGAGCTCCCTGCAAACAGTTTTCATGGAAACCAGAATCTCATTTATTCTAAAACCTTTCAAGCAAAATTAAGGGTAGAAAAACAATAGAACTGACTGAATCTTTAAGGTCATTTAGTTCCAGTCCCCCTGCTATAGGCAGGGACACCTCCCTCCAGACCAACTCTTCTTAACAGGGTCAAGGCTTCTCTCAAATCATTCTCCTCTAAGCCTGTGCCTGTGCTTGGGATTGCCCTGACCCAGGTGCAGGGCCTTGTACTTGGCCACACTCAAGTTCATGAGGCTGCCAAGGGCCCACCTCTCCAGCCTGTCCAGGTCCCTCTGAGTAGCATCCCTTCCCTCTAGCACATCAACAGCACCGCTCAGCTTGGTGTCATCTGCAAACTTGCTGAGGCTGCATTTGATTCCACTCTCCATGTTGCCTACAAAAATGTTAAATAACACTGGTCCCAACACCACCCTCCACCTGGACACTGAGCTATTGACTGCAGCTCTCTGAGTGTGACCATCCAGACAGTTCCCTATCCTGCAACTGGTCCATCCATCAAAACCATTTTTCTCCAGTTTGGTGACCAGGATGTCATGCAGGACGGGATCAAATGCTCTGCACAAGTCCAAGTAGATGATGTCAGTTGCTCTCCCATTATCCACTGATGCTGTTACTCCATCATGAAAGGCCACCAAGTTTGTCAGACATGGCTTGACCTTGATGAAGCCATATTGGTTACCACCAATTACCTCATCTTTATTTTCCAAACTATGCCAAGGAGAACTAGACAGAACTCTACAGTGTTGTGTCACTACAAACCTGTCTGAACCATTGGCTTCTCTGCATGCTCATCACTAGTCTCTCCTTAGCTTGTGTGCCTACAAACAATGTATGGGGAATGTCAGCCACAAATCTTACCTAGGGGACATCTTTGCTTCAAAATCCTTTGAACATCACACAATCCCTTTTAACTCTCCAGGTCTGCATTTAGTTATGTCAGAATCAGGCCATATTTCTGTGCTGCTATATCCCTTTCCTTCTGAAGGGCCTGGATACAACTTGGATTAACCTCAGGAGAAGAGTTCCTGCATAGAATCATAGATTTACCCAGGTTGGAAAAGACATTGAAGATCATCAAGTCCAACCGCAGCCTAACCAGTACCCTAACTCTAAAAACCCTACACTAAATCATATCCCTGAGTACCACATCCAAAAGGCTCTTAAACACAACCAGGGATGGTGATTCAACCACCTTTCTGGGGAGCCTATTCCAGTACCTAAAATCTCTAGTATCTAAATCTCTCTAAAAGAGCACAGGTATTAATCTGACCAGAAAGGTTCCTGTTTGTTCATAAAATGAGCCTTTTCCGCTCCATCTTGCATAGGCCACTGGGCACAGGGTAGCTGGGAGACCACAGAAAAAGTGGTTCTGTGAGCAATAGGGAAACTACTGCCTAATCCAACTCCTCCAATCTCTGCGCTCTGCCAGCATGTCTAAATAGGGTGGCAGATACACACAGGAGATAAATATTTCCACTTCCCTCAGCCAACACTGCTCTGAATTTCTATGGGACACACAGTTGGATGAAAAGGCATTTGACAAAGAAGGAAATGAAAGAGTTTAATCTGCTGTGTCATTCTCTCGGTAGCCAGAATAACTAACCCTCGCCAGTGTTAGTTCAAAGAATAGGCAGATTTTATCTCCTGACATGAGCAGTAATTCAAAGAAGCTGGTATATGATCCAGTATCCTGCATATTCACTGCAGGCAGGAAAAGACATTATGAGATAAGGGAGATCTACACATCACTTGTTATGAACACCTCATAAAGATAAAACCACACACAAGAGGAGAGTTTATGAAGAGGACCACTCTTGGACTACTTTCCAAGAGGCATCAATTAGTAACTCTCTTCGCTCATTTTTCACACTACTCCACAGTGTCCTCCTGAGCCCCCTTACTCCTGTTGCCAACTGCTGATGCAGGGAATCCTGAGGAACCAAGGATTCATAGTTGTTCCATCAGTAGTCCTTGGTCAGCTCTCCCTCCCTGCCCCTTCTGTTTTGATCCCACTAACCAAATTTTAGTTAGTCTGAAAAGAGGATGGAAACCTCCGCAGCAATTAGTTTCTAAATATCTTGCAATGGGCAGCTTGTAGGAGCCCCATCTCAATGCCCACAGCACAGGAGGCAGGACTGCTTAGCCCATGCACTAGTGCATTTACCAGCACAGATGTAAGCCCAGATCTATGCACACCAAATACAGGCTCTCAGTTTGCACAAGGAGGCATCCATGGAGCTGAAGTATTAGGCAGATATTGTGGTGGGGCAGCAGTTATTGAGACGCCAGACAGAAAGGACACAGATAACGTGGCAACTCAGCTTTACCATTATGACTGCTGATGGAACATCTAATTTCACTGCTCAAAAGAGAACTTCCATATAACTGGAAAGAATGAAATTCACAGGGGAAACCACACACAGACACACACAAAAGCAATACAAAGGAGATGAAGGATGGTTCACATACTAGTGATTCACTCTGAGACGCAAGCAAATGAAAGAGTATCCCCAACCATTTGCCTCCTGAAATGCTAAGTATATAAACTCATTGCTGTGATAACTCTGCCAGACGTGAGTCATACACTGTAAAACCTTATGGGGTCAATCAGTTTAACTTCATAAATTCATTACACCAACAAAAACAGACCATCGTGTCCAGGCTGGTTCATTTCAGCTCTTCAAAGCTGTTGGTAAAACTGCCTGAGAGCTGAAATGCTTACCAGCAAAAGCTAAAAACTGTAAATCAAATGTAATAGGCTGGCTTTGTCTACTGTATAGAAATGATGCCTGAAAAAAAGAAAATAAAAAAGAACGTAAACCAGAACAAATGGAATGGCTACATAAAACAGCCAGTACTGAAACAGCAACCCAACCTGGTTGCAGAATGAGAGAGAAAATGAGAGTTCACCAAAGTCATGGGACAGGACACATGTTCATGTTCATGCTAACACTGAACCCAAGTGGCCACATGAGGACAGCATCTAGTAGGAAATCAGAAAAAAGCATCCTTTCATACGTCCCTTGGGAAGGTGGCATCTACCAGGGCACAGCAGACCCATGTGTTCAGTAACAAGTCTGATGCTTCAGAGCCCAATGATGAGCTACAAACTGGGGTTTAACCAATGCAACACATGGAGGGAAAATCTGTCTTGAGCATAAAGAAGAAAGAGAAAGGTATCCAAAAGGACTAACCAAGAAATGCCCAAACTGCCCATGAAGCATTTCTTCCCGTGGTGCAAAATACCACAAGAGGATTTATTTGCTCTTTCAGTTAAACATAAAATGAACCTTTAGGGTAGCTGATGTCTTGTCTTAGGCTGCTCAGCATGTGGATGTTCCCTGATCTTCATATTCACACTTGTGAATAATGAGACTTCTCTTATTTCCCTGGGAAGTAATGCCCACTTTTTTACTTTGACAGAGCTCCTTCCCATCCTAGAAGGGAAAATATCAAGTCAGATCTCCATTAGTCCTTCCATCTCTGCACTCAGCAAAGGGAGCCTTCAGATCTATGCTTAATTCACCCACTCCCCTAGAATTAATGGAACTGTGCTTACTGGAACATATGCTGAAGCTTAAGCACAGTGCAGTGTTTTCAACATGAAGGAATGGCTATAGAACATGCATAAATTCTGGCTGACCTATGACAGCTTAAAGCACTGCGGAGGACTGTTAACAAGCCTGTTTGGACATCACCTTGAATAAATGACGTTATCCCCAAGTAAGGGAAGGAACAGCTGAGCACCGGGGAGGTACACAAAGTGCCAGAGCAAATTCTCACACTGTCAGGTGCAAAGAAAACTGAGATTTCACCCCAAAAACCCAGTTCACAACAAGGCTACAAAATCCCGGCTGAGAATTTCTGTGTTAGACTTGAAGCTCAAGACTGTACTGTAGTTCAACCAACAATATTTTGTGCAGCATGACCTAAAAAGTTCACAATAAAACCAAAACAAACTTCAATTTCAACTTGATAAATGAACTCGGGACATAATAACAAAGAGTGCTGATCTGGGCAAATAAAAGAGCATAAAGAAAAGAGAGCAGTGAAAAAGCTATCAAGGAAAAGCTCAGACTCGCATCCCTTGGAAGTGAAATTAAAGGCTCTCATTCATTTCCAGAGAAGTCAGAAAGGAAAATACCATTACATGCCATACCTTGAACCACTTGACGTCCATGTTGGGCCTGGACAGCTCACACTCAAATGTGACCTTGTCCTTCTCAATGACGCTACTGTCTGCCAATGGTTTGCTGATTTTCACAGGCAATTCTGACAAGGAGAAAGAAGAATGTGGATTTAGTTGGGAACTTAGTTTTGTTCATAACCAGGTCCATGGGTGCTGTTAAATGGATCCTTCCAGATGGAAAAAACATTTCAGGTGGCCTCCTAGATTTTACCCCTTTTTGTGTTGCACGCAAGACTGAAAAAAAAAATTACTTCTGCAAAGTTCTTCTTGTCATAAGGAAACAAATATTTGGGGAATGGCAGAACCAGGTAAAATTTTCCTTCACGTCAAGAAAGTATAAATTTCACTCTCATGCTCTTGGTGTGGTTTCTGCTATGATTATTTGGACTAATTAAGCTTCTCCCTGATGAAAGCCTAGAAGTATATCACAAGAAGGACCAACTTACCCGTGACCTTTTATTTGTCTTACTCAAGCATCTCCTCCTGACCAAAACTGACAATAAAAGATTCAGCCAGACTACAGGTTTGAGCAGCTGAGTTGTTTCTAGGATCTCCTGCAATATCAAGCTTGGAACACACACTTGTCTTTTGACTAAGTGTCTCTTATAGTGCAGTAAAACAACAGGTTTTCACACGGCGATTCCTCATTTACCTTGATCTGAAATCATTCTCAAACCATGTGGGATCAGTCCAGGGAGAAGGGGAGGAGAGGGGAAGGGAAAGGGGAAGTCCACAGTCCTCTAAAATCAGGCTTCTTAGCCTAAAGCTCAACAGCAAATAGCAGTCCACTTCCCCACATTGCTAGACTCCGAGCATTTAAAGAACATCAGCTGACCTCATTATGAGCTCTAACATAGCCAAAGGAATTCATATATTCAAATATTCTCTTGAGTGATGAGAAATATGGAGCATAACTTCAGACTTCTGCTGTTAAACTCTCACTTCTATCATAAACCAGAGTAAGAGTTCAATGCTGTTTTAGATGGAGGACTCATATTTTAAATAACTCATCTCATTAAGGCTTGGATTCCCTACTACAATTAGTTAAATTCCAGTTTGGATCATGCTTCACCTTGGATCACTTAGGGCTTCAGCCACTTATTGGAACTAACTCAATTTGTCTACAGAGAAGCTGTTTTCTATAGCAACAATAAGCTGTGATTGCAACTGGATGTCGGGAGAGCACAAATCCCGCAGTTATCCTGTACCAACATCCTCTCCTTCCATCAGAACAGCAAGTTTTTAAACCAGACTCATGCAAGCTTGCATGACACACCTTGTGTAAAACTGTTGGCAGCCATCAGGACAGCCAGTTGCTTCCTGTATAGACACTGTTCCATCAGTTTTGGTTTTTTGCCTCGCTAGAACAACAGCCAGTGTCTGAAAACTCCCACAACTGAAGCAACCACGCTGATATACCGCAGTCACTGGAGGTGCTCAAGAGCCACGGGTATGTGGCACTGGGGACGTGGTTAGTAAGTCCAGTGAGGGTGGGCTGGGTTGGACTCAGCTATCTCAGTGGTCTTTTCCAGCCTTGGGTGCAACTTGTAAGAGGGAATGAAGCAGCAAACTGCCCAGCACTGAGCTGCATTCTTCTGACACATGGTATCAGTGAACTGCTGTATTTCCCTATCTTCTCTGGAGCTATTCATCTAACCTAACTGAAAAAGTAAGCCTGAACCTAGATATAAATCAGGATCATAGTCACCCATGGTTGCTTATATATTCAGAAAGACACTCCAGAGGGTAATTCAGCGCATCTAGAAATTAAAGTAGAAGTTCCTTAGTCAAAAATATTCCACAGCCAGATTTTCACCTCGCTACCACTACATTAAAAAGGAGAATCCAACTTGTGGTGTGGGTCATTGATGTTGTTCCGGGGGGAATTGTGGCTGTTCCATGCCCACAGGGTAGAAGACAGCCAGTCTTCCTCTAAGCCACATAAAAAGCTGCTTAGTGCTCCCAAAGTGAATGCTCACCAGTTGTTTCCAACTTGAAGGTCATCTTCTGGCCAGCAGCCTCGCAGATGTATTCTCCAGCATCTTTCTTCTCCAGCTGCTCCACAACCAGACGCCGTGTTTTGCCCACAGATTCCATTCTGAACTTTCTGGAGGAGGCAAGCAGTCTTCCATCCTTGTACCATTTTACTTCGGTTGGATCCTGTGCTACTTCACAGCTGAGGGAGGCACTTGCTGCCAGGGCAGCACTCACCTCTTTCTGCACCTGCTCCTGGTTTATAAACACAGGTTTTGGCTCTGAGGGAAGAAAAGAAAAAGTATTGACTGAGGGACCGAAATGAGACCAACTTGCAGGTTTGTATGTACAGGTTGGAACAGGTTTAGGTTACCACTTGTGCCCAAACTAATAGCCTTCACTAGAGAATATCAGCTCTTCTGTTGAAACAAAGTGTCAAATCTAGGCAAGAAAGAACCTAGGAACTGAAGGAACCAAGAGGGTCCTTGAACACCAGTCCCATGGTTGCAAGTCACTATGCAAACATATTGAACCCAAAAGAACATCTGTCCTGCAGGCAACCAAAACCTGAGTTCCTTTTACTTAAGACCCACTGTGAAACATCAAAACACATAAACATGTGATAGTCAAACCACTGGCTGCCTTTTCATGACCCAGAACAGTACTCCTGGCTTCCTGAACAGACTCCTCATGGCCTCTACCATTGCCACAACTGTGACTGTCAAAGGCACAAAGGAAATATGCTCACCAACGCAGTCCTTTGTTCTTTGTGTGTGATTTGCAGATATCTATCTTACTTTGAGCTCTGGCAATAGTCAGCTCTACCAGGTCTCTTACTGTGAGTAGCAGACTCACCTATCCAGATGCAGCCTCCAACATAAAGGCATAGTAAAAAGGCAGTGTACTACTAGGAGAAGTTCCTGCTTCTCCTGCCACGAAAGGCTGCACGTAGAACATGCACTCCAGCCTCACTGCACATACTTATCTTAGTCAAATGTTTAGGTGAACAAGAATTACAGTTTGGGATCTCAGGCACAGGAGAGATTTGAATAATATCTTGAATATTGCTTCCACTGTACATATATTACTAATTATTGCTCTACAGACAGACTGAAACAGGTCTTTGTGTCATACTGAAACCAAATACTTTCTACAAACCCAGGCAATCAAGTCTAGGGAAAAAACCTCAGCACAGACTACAGTGATCCAGGTGCAGTATAATAGAAACTAGATTTTACTTTACTGTTCTCTGCTGTATTTCATACAACACCTGTCTTACCTGTGACATGAATCTTGAAGGTGAGTTTCTGGCCAGCAGCCTCGCAGCTGTACTCCCCTGCATCTTTCTTCTCCACCTGGCTCACCACCAGCCGACGCTGTTTGCCCTCTGACTCTACCTTGAACTTCTTGCTCGAGGTGATCAGTTTCCCCTCCTTTTATCACTTGACCTCTGTGATAAAATGTTTGCTCATTAAGACCGGGATGTGGTAGCATTGTGGTGGAGTGCTTGTTCATTAGGACCGGGATATAATGGTGGAATATGGAGGCCACAAAGGTTGCAGAACACTCTAATTTTATGGGTAGATTGTGTACTCTGCGTAGTTACAGGCAAAGCGCGCCCCGATGGATACAAAGTTCCACGGAAGGACCAACCAAGGAACGACACACCAAGTCGCACGATCACAACCGACCAATTAAAGGACAATACGCTCGGGATGGACAATACAAAAGAAGTTGCAAGGGACGGGACAGCGCGGCAGTTGGAGGAACAATAATCCCCCTGTCGCCCAGCGCTGAATTGCCTTTTAGTTTTACCCGCTACAATTAATAAAAGTTTATAATTGGAACATTATTGGCTCATTGCTTATAAATTGATGACAACCTCCATCTTCTCCTGGGCCACCTTGCAGCTCAGCGTGGCATTTTTCTGTTGTTGCAGCCTTCACCACCTTCTGTACCTTCTCCTTGTTTGTAAATACAAATTCTGGCTCTGAAAAGAGAGAGATACATTAGTTTGGCCTCTTGAAAGAAGAGCAGGTTTTGGGGAAGGAGTCAGAAAAATGAATCAGTTCTCCCAGTCTGATGCCCCAAGAGAATGATGTGGAGAGAAGTTGTGCAATTTATGGATGCCCCATCCCTGAAAACATTCAAGTCTAGGCTGGATGGGTGTTAGAGCAACCTAGTCTCAAAGAATGTGTTCCTTTCCAGGACAGAGATTGGAACTGGATGATCCTCCAGGTCCCTTCCAACAAAAGGCATTCTGTGATGCTTCTTGTATGACTCTCATGACTCTTTCGTCCCCTAGCTGCCATTTACTTATGTCTTCAAAACATCAACTTATACAAAACATACCTGTAGTATTCTCTCCCATGCTAAATGAGCCCTTCCAAGACAAAAACATGTTACATAGAGCACACCCCCTAGTGTTTGACACAAAGCCCCTGTTCTGAAACTTCCTGAGACGCAGCTGCATTGCAGAGTTGTTCTAGTGGTACAGGCACGTGGGAATGGAGAAGTGCAATCAGAACTTTCTTGTCTATGGCCTCATTCCCACAGCAAAAGGAAATTCCTGAAGATTTTAAAAGATGGAGCTGCCTCACAACTGTATTTAGAATAATTTGTTCAATTTCCTCATCAGAAATTAACCACCCCAAAGTTCAGCTCCAAAAATTTTAAGCATAGCAGGGAAAACTTACAAACTAATGACCGTTTTCTAAAACATTCTAGAATGAAAGGCCAAAATGTGTTCTCTCTCACTTGTGACATGAATCTTGAAGGTGAGTTTCTGGCCAGCAGCCTCGCAGCTGTACTCCCCTGCATCTTTCTTCTCTACCTGGATCACCACCAGCCGACACTGTTTGCCCTCTGACTCCACCTTGAACTTCTTGCTCGAGGTGATCAGTTTCCCCTCCTTGTACCACTTCACCTCCATCTTCTCCTGGGCCACCTCGCAGCTCAGCGTGGCATTTTGAGTCAGTGCAGCCTTCACCTCCTTTTGTACCTTGTCCTTGTTTGTAAACACGTCTTCTTTCTCTGCAGGGACATCACAACAGTCACACCATTTTGCTGTAGTCTGCTGCAGAGCTTACTCCAGTTCCCCATTTTCATTATACTTGCCCTTCACAGGGACCATCATGATGCCTCATTAAGACAGGAAAATACTTTCCCCTCTATTTTGCCTTGGGAAATGAATAGGCATATCATTTCATATCATATCATAAATCTAAACATTTCGCAGTCTGATAGCAGATTTGGACATGAGATTTAGAACACCTGCATGCACTGCTGAACCTCCTCCCTTCTCTTTGTTTCTTCTGATGTCTCTCTACATTTCCAGTAAATCAGAAGGGAATGGCCCTCTAGAACAGGTTGCCCAAGGAGACTGTGGATGCTCCATCCCTGCAGGCATTCAAGGCCAGGCTGGATGTGGTTCTGGGCAGCCTGGGCTGCTGGTTGGCAACCCTGCACATAGGAAGAAGGGGGTTGGAACTGGATGAGCACTGTGGGCCTTTGCAACCCAGGCCATTTATGAGTCTGATTAGTGGCATTTTCCACCTCATTGTGTCATTCAAATTTTGTAACCAGATCTCATCAAACACCTCCCCTTTTCTCACTCCTTGCATGCCTGGTGTGCTCTTGCACTGTAACCCTGCAGACACCAGCTGACTACAAGAGCTGCACAAGTTACCCTCCTTGCCTATTGTTTGTTGCAGTAATTCATTCCTGGATGGAAAAGCACATGTAGAAAAGTGTTGCTATGACACTAGATGACAAAGAAAGTCCTATAGCCAAAATGTTTTGCACCAGAGAGGCTGTAAGTTGATCCTCCAAATGCAAGACACACAAAATGAAGTGTTCCTTTATCTCTGGGATTCCAAGCATTTTCTCACCTCTGACTTTCACTTGGAATGTTGCTTTGTCATCTTTTGTTTCACAGCTGTAGCTCCCTTGGTCTTTCAGGGTCACATTTTTGACCATGAGCTTGCGGTGCGTCCCCTGGGAGATGATGGTTGTCCTCTGGTCCTGCTTCACCTCTATTTGATCTTTCTTCTATACGACAGCTCCGCTTGCAGCTGACACCTCACACACCAGCTCCAGGTCTTCAGAAGGACTGACTGATATTTCTGGAGTCGTTTTGGACTTGCTGACAAAATTAATGGCTTCATCTGAAGAAAAAAAGAGAAAGTGGTTTACATCCTGACTCAGGCTTATTCAGCACAGCATTAAGATACAGTTAGAACTGATTGTAATGTCTCTGCTCATTACATCTGGGGGATCAAGTTTCACCTCTGGAGGTACTCACATACAAACGTGTGCTTGATTCTCCTGTGTAAGGAAAGAGTAAGTTCTATGCAGACAGTTCTTATTTCTTTTAATCAATTCTGTATTCTGCACATGTTCTTCTGAAGCTAAAATGAAGGCAGCTAAGTAACCTGTTTGCAATACATGAACAAACCAATTCAACACCTTGTCTCTAAGCTAACAAGCAGCGTTTGATGAGCACATCAGTATTTCATGCCCTTCATTCCATCCAGACTGTATTGGCAATAACTATGCTGGTATTAACAAGGATAGCAATTACAAGCAAAATGGTAGAAATACAGAAGATATAAGGAAAAGGGAACTCACCAGAGCTGAGGCGATCCTCCCTGGTGAGCGATCTCCAAGAGATGCTGCCTCAGTGAGGGTCAGCCCTTAAATGAGGTCTCAGAGGAGGTGGAGTCGAACTCCACCCCTCCAGGGAGCACAGCTACATAACTTTCACCTGTGCTCCCACAGCTGACCCCACACTTGCCTCAGCTGATCAATCAGTGGTTCACATTGTGATCTCCCATACACTCCACCCCTTCACAACGTGAACCAATGATTAGGTGAGTTCCCCTTATTACAGAGACCCAATCACGACGCTGATACAATCTCCCGTCGCATTAGATGTTGATATTATTCAAATGATGATGATTGGATGGGTGTTTATGATCTTCCATGGGCCAGTGCTTGATAGATGTTACCGGAGACAAATCATCTTGAAGTGCAGGTCCGTCTGCGTTTCATCAGTCCAGAGTAATGGTCCTAGAGGCTTAGAATCAATCTTAAGGGGAGTAATATAGATGTTTCAAGGGTACTAGGAGGGGAAGATCCGCCCTCCAGGGCAAGATACAGGCCGTATTCTTATCTTGGGTCAATACTTCTGCTTGTACTGGATTATGTCCCGGCCTCCGATACCATACCCTCTGGCCAGATATCTGTGGCTGTATAACTATATCTGGCACTAGAGGAGGAGTCTTGATCTGCCATAGGGACATAATAGGTGTTCCTTTAGCAATAAAGGCCGGAGTATTGACCACGATGTCAGTAGGCCATGTACCTATCACCGAGGGGGTGACTGAACCTCCCACCTCCAATAATCTCCCCCAAGGTGCAAGTAGGCCACACCATTTGGGTCCTACCTGCACCTTCCAAGGCCAATTTATCTTATGGATTCCCGGTTCTAAATTCTCAGGGGCAGGGAGCAGAAGATTATTTTCAGTACCAACCTGCGGTTTTACCTTATTATCGGTGCCTGTAATTTGGATCCTAAGAGGGGAGGCCCATATAGTTTGTAACATTTTCAGGGCACTGGGTCTGCCATCCCGAGGTCTTTCATTCAGGTCCCGCACGGTTTCATATAATCTTTTTGTCCACCCCTGCAGGGACTGAGAGTCTGTTTTCAGGGCAGCCTTAAGGATACCATTATAACGTTCAATAAGGCCTGCCCCTGTTGGGTTATATGGCAGGTGGAATCGCCATTCAATGTTGTTTTCTTCTGCCCAGCGCTGTATCATCGCTCCAGTGAAGTGAGTCCCTTGGTCACTCTCGATAACTTGAGGTGTCCCGTATGCAGACATCAGTTTAGTAAGTGCCTTAATTGTGTATGCTTGATTTGCCTTTGGTACAGGATAGGCTTGCAGCAGTCCACTTACAGTGTCAACGCAGGTCAGGGCATATCTCGCCCCCTCAGACCGAGGGAGGGGCCCAATGTAGTCGACCTGCCATCTCTGAAGAGGACTATATCCTCTAGCAATGTGGGATGTTGTTTCAGGCAACGGTCTCGGTCTCATCTTTGAGCAAGCATCGCAATCCTGACATGCTTGAACGATATCAGATAGTTGTACAGGCAGCCCCCATGCTTTAGCAGCTGCCCACATTATCTTCTGTCCAGCATGCCGTAGCTTCTGATGTAACCAACGGGCAATATTTTCAGATTGTGAATTCTCAATCCATCGGATTCGGGCCAGTGTGTCAGCTTCATCATTTCCTGGTGACTGCAAGGGTTGATGACCAGAGACATGGTAGACACATACTGTCCTGTGTTTGACCGTATTCCAAATGTCTACCCACATGTCTTTACCCCAAATCGGTCGGGCGTGGATAGTCCATTCCTGGGTAGCCCATTGCGTAATCCACAGAGTGAGCCCCCGGTACACAGCCCAACTATCTGTACAGATGTTCAGGACGCCGTCACCAGGTTCTTTAGTTATAACCATCCACACGGCTCGCAATTCTGCCCATTGGCTGCTTTGACCATCCCCCTCATCAAACCAGATGGTCTCAGTAGAGGGATGGTATGCTATTGCTCGCCACTTGCTCGGGTTGCCTCTGCTGGACCCATCCGTATACCAGGCATCTTCAGGAATAGGATATCTTCCTTCCTGAACGGGACTCTTCTCTGGTGGAGCAACCATCGGTTCTTTTGATGTATCACTGTGATACGTCACTGGGCCTAGGATCTTCTGTAGTTCTTCTTTAAGTGGAGATGAAGACAGAGTGCTTCTCTGGCTTAGATAGGCGACCCATCGTGCCACCGTTTGTGCTTGGGCCACCCCCGTCTTAGGAAGGTGAGTCAAATCTCTCACCCACCCCTGGATTGGTAATGAAGTCTTAACTATGACCTCTGCTGTTTGCGTTATCGGCTCTACTGCTTGTAATGCCGAATAGGCAGCCAATAACTGTTTCTCAATCATGCTATATCGTTCTTCTGCTCCGTGCCAAACCTGAGACCAGAATCCAATGGGGGTTCGAACAGAACTGGCGTTGCTACAGGCCCCAGCCAAAACCATCTTGAGTAACATGAACATCTAGTTCAGCTGGGAGGGTCGGATCAAATATACCCAACGCCTGAGCTTGTTTAACTGCCAGTTTTTCCTGTTGGAAAGCATCCTGTTCTATCTTTCCCCAATTCCATGATTGACCCTTCTTTGTAAGCTTGTATAATGGCCTTAATAGCTGAGCTAAACGAGGTATAAAGGAGCGCCAATACCCCAATATACCCAAACATTCTTGCAATTGTTTTGATGTTGTAGGGACTGGAAACGCTTGGACTTTATCTACTACCGCACTGGGTAGTACTTTGGTTTTCCCGGACCAAATTACTCCCAGGAATTTTACAGATAGCCCCGGACCTTGCACCTTCTGTGGGTTTATAGCCCACCCTCTTTTCTGCAGGTAAGCTATCAACAAATCTGCTGCTTGTCTCACCGCCTCTAACGAATCGGATGTTAACAGGAGGTCATCAATATAACAATATAAATTGACATTATTTGGCTTTTCCCACTTAGCCAGATCACGTGCCACTAAATTATGACAAAAAGTGGGCGAATGTACGTACCCTTGGGGTAGGACCTGGAAAGTCCATTGCCTCCCTTCCCATGTAAATGCAAACTGATCTTGCGATTCTTCACTGATTGGAATACTGAAGAATGCATTCGCCAAATCCAAGACACAGTGATATGTTTTGATTTCCCTGCTTAGTGTGTCCATTAGGGAGGCAATATTGGGTACAGCTGCATGAACAGGTGGCGTGACCTTATTTAATTCCCTATAGTCTACTGTCATCCTCCATGTTCCATCCAGTTTTCGCACTGGCCATATTGGGGAGTTATATGGGCTATGTGCAGGCCTTATAATACCCACTCTTTCTAATTCCTGCACCGTCTTTGTTATTTCATCCTGCCCACCCGGGAGTCTGTACTGTTTCACATTAGTAATCCGGCGTGGCTTCGGCAAACAAATAGGCTCATGTTTTGCATGGCCTCTCAATATTGTCTGGATTGCCCGGATACTAATGCATCTCTGCCGCAATCGGAACTCTCCCACTGTTGTATGGAGAGCCAGACCCCACAGGATATCAATTCCTAATATATACTCTGGAATTGGGGCAATGGATACCTTGTACTCCCGTGGTGGAAGACGCCCGACCCCCAGTTTTACCCAGGTTTGGGTGACCGGAATGGTTTGTCCCCCAAAACCTCCAATCATCACTCTATTACCTTTAAATTTAGTTGGGTCTCCATATATTATAGATGTCTCTGCCCCGGTATCAACTAGGGCCATAACCTTCTGTATATTCTTTCGGGACCAGTATATCGTCAGTTCCACATAGGGCCTCCGGTCCCGTCTAGAGGCCCTAGGAGGACTGACATCCCTCGTCAAGCCATGAACTGAGCCAGATTCAAGTCTTTTACCTCCGATACCTCCGGTGTCATAACCCGAGGCACCTGAGGTGGCTTCTTTTTCCTATTTGGAACTATAAAATCTTCTAAATTCCATGTTGTTGTTGGTCGCCGCTCTATAAATCTTATCCCTGGCCTTTTGGGTTTATTCTGAAATTTTTGTTCATCCTTCAGTTGCTTCCACAACTGAAGGAGAACCTGATTGGGCTGCCCATCAATTTTTGAAAACTGAACGCCTGCCCGGAGCAGATCATTAAACATTTGTTTCCGGGATACCCTAACAGGTCCTGCCCGAGAAGTTCGCGGGGCCGATCTTCTGGCTCGCACTATTGGAAAAGCCTCGGCATCCTCAATCACCCTGATATTGCGCTTAGCTCGTAAACGCTCAGTTTCTCCGAGGTCTGCTACCAATTGGGCGGCTTGTTGGACTACTGCCTCTGCGGATACTACTGGATTAAGTATGGAAACCAAGGTTCCATACATATGAGAGGGTGCTTACTGTAAAATTAGGTCCCTCATTCCCGCAGAAAATTTAACCATATCAGGGCTATCGAATGTGTCTTCGTAGATAGCCTCTCTCATACCTAATTCGCGTATATAATTTTGAAGGTCTTCCATAGAAGACCACATCCCTGTGTTTACTGGCATGTCAGTTTTATTTGTCCACACCATGCGGCAAGCAGCCGTTATCCATTCTACAATTGAATGGTTTTCTTCAGGGAACTGAGTCCCAGCATACAGTCTCTGCCGAAGGGCAGGATGTACTGTTATTGTGGCCAACTTAGATACTTCGGGGCCACTAACCAGTACACTATCTGCCCCTGAATCCCATAACCATAATAACCAAGCCGGAACACTTTCCCTTGGCCTTTGCCTAAATCGTTGCACTAGGTCCATGAGTTCAGTAGGCGTATATGGACGGGCTGTTACATGTAAAACAGATTCGGCAGGGGGCCATTGATCAGGAGGCACTCCTGCTGGTCGATCTTGAATTTTCTTTGTTTTTTGAGTTATTACTGGACGGACTTCTAGTGAGTCCGTCTCAGATGGTTTTTCTAGATCAGATTTAGTGATCTTATTTTGATTCATTTCTTCAGGATCTTGATCGTCATTAAATGAAATGTATCTAATTTGAGGGTTGGAGGAAGAAAATGACGGTTTTTTTCCTGTCAATAGATTGATCTCACCCTCCAATTTTTCAATACGGGCCTTTAACAATTCATTTTCATGTGCAATGTTGTTTGATTTTATCTCTGCCCGATTTAAAGCATTTAATAATGGCCAGGCTGCCATAGATGCAGCCATTCGCTTTTCTTTTGTAATTAAGATATCTTTTTGTAGTCCTAGAAAGTAATCAGTTAGACAATAGGCGTCCATGTTATTTGGTACTCTTAAAGGGCCCCATTGTTCAATAATTGTTGCTAATTGGTAATATGGGGACGCCTCAAAACCTGGAATTTGTCCAGGAAGGCATGTCCTTAAGGGGGTGGTCTTCTCCCCCTTGTACCAATTAAAGATTTTCCACACAAAGGACATTTTTTTTTTTCCTTATATTTCTAGATGCCAAGTCAGTGGCTCCTGCCTGGCTTGCCAAATGTATTGGCAATAACTATGCTGGTATTAACAAGGATAGCAATTACAAGTAAAATGGTAGAAATACAGAAGATATAAGGAAAAGGGAACTCACCAGAGCTGAGGTGATCCTCCCTGGTGAGCAATCTCCAAGAGATGCTGCCTCAGTGAGGGTCAGCCCTTAAATGAGGTCTCAGAGGAGGTGGAGTCGAACTCCACCCCTCCAGGGAGCACAGCTACATAACTTTCACCTGTGCTCCCACAGCTGACCCCACACTTGCCTCAGCTGATCAATCAGTGGTTCACATTGTGATCTCCCATACACAGACAGAACCTGCCTGAGGAGCAAGCTGATGGCTGTCAGCTACAGGCAGACCTAGCTTTGTACTGCATTTCTTAGAGCAACAACTGTTGCTTTCAGTCACTGAATATACCAAGGCCAATTACTATGCCAGGAACATTTATGGCATCAGTGAACAAAAAATGCGTTAAAAATTGTAATAGACAGGAGCCATTTATTCTTTTATAACTAGGTGACCAAAGAACAACAGTCCTTCTAGAGTCAAGCTGTTAAGAACTAATAGCATCAATCAATATCACATAGATAGATTACTTCCCTGCCCTAAGACCATCTTGTGACCATTTGGTGCTCCTAATTAAGCCCTCTTGATGGCATTTTGTCTGAGCCATGCGACATTTTGTGATAGGAGTTACTGCTAGTGTTCCCTTAACCCTACACCAAAGTAGGAGGTATCCATTCTCAGGGAATCATGCAGGCTTCCTCTGTATTTGATGCTCAGAGACAGCCCCAGAACTTTTTAAATCTTAGCTTAGCTCTCATCCAATAATGTTCATCAAACAGTGCAACTTGTCCTTTGGGGATGCCTTTGTTCTGCATCAACCAGTTCCAACGGAGTCTTCTTGGCATGTTTTAGATCAGTTTTTCAACAGATAAAGCCAGGGTCTTTGAATTACAAAGTGAAATTGCAGAATGCATGATTCTCAACCAAACAGAACAGCAGGTGGGATGCAGGGTGAATACCTGAACCAACACCACCTGCAAGCAATCCTTCAATATCTTAGGAATCTCTAGCCACCCCAAATCCAGTGTTGTGCTTGATCTATCATCTCTGCTGAGTTTTTAGCTAAGCTGATGGTGAGCATCACGGTGGTGATGGGTGAGCAGTCGGACTAGAGGGTCTTAATCAACCGTAAGGATCCTGTGATCAGAGGAACGTGAATGTGCTGTTAAAGGTCACAAGCGCTGCACTGCAGCATGAGCATACACAGCGAAAGGCTTTCAGTAGAGCTTCAGTTCATAAATGAGGACTGGGTTATGGAAAATAGGCTCAAGATATAAAAGAGAAAACAGATCTTAACGCCAGGTTCTGTGAATGCAACCAGCTGAATTTCACAGATATTGAATTTCAATGACAATTTCTTGTGTTATTTTACCCTCCAGCTCCACCCTGAACAGGAACATGTCAGTGACAAGCATTACTCCTCCAGGCTTGACCTAACAGTGCTTTACTTGCACTATGAGCTAATGGCTGTGCTTACAGCACCTCAGGGAGACACCTCAGAGATCACAATGTCCTTCGGGTACAGCAGGAGACACTCAACTCTCCAAATGTGGAGTTTAATTTGTCCAAAGAGGAGACAGGATTCCCATGCTAATAACTTAGGACCATTTCAGTCATAGGTTTAAAGATGATGTAAGTGCTGAGGCAATACATGAACTAGATGAATGAAGCCCAGATGTCAGGGCTCAAGTCGTGACTCCAGCCCCAGCTGGAGCTAAGGCTGTCTTGAATTCATCACAACACAGTTACATTATTTGCTCATACTGTGGATTTGCATAGGGACAACAGGAAGGTCAGAATTGCTTCAATAGAGCTATGCAATCTTTGTCCTAAATACTGGAAACCCACAGCGTTGGACAAATAAAATGAATTAAGTCTGAAGTGCTTTACATGGATTGTGATCCTATGTTTGCCTCACAAACTTACCTGAGACTTTCCAATCAAAAATCAGAGTGTCATCTCCAATTGTGTAGATGTATGTTCCCTCGTCTTCTTTCGTTACAGCTGAAGCCACAAGCTTATGCAGTTTCCCTTTATCTTCCATTGTGAATTTCTTACTGGTCTTGATTTCTTTGCCATTTTTGTACCACTTCACCATGACATTGGCTTCAGAGGTCTCAGAAACAAATTCAGCTTGTTTTCCAGCAACGGCCCTGATTACTCCTCCACTTGTCTCTTTGATTACGAAGTTTGCCAGTGCTGAAACAAAATATGAAGACACAAAATACATATGATGGTAAAGAACTGCAGGGACATTGGTGACCATGAGGCATTCATTTATCATAAGATCAAACGTGCACGTTTAATCCTAGTTCTAATTGCTAGATTCTAATTCAGAAGCTGGCAAATTGGCAGCTTTTATAAACCACGTACCAGATTACCTTATCTCCACAAGTTGAAGGACATACACTGTACAGGGGACAGAGCCAAAGGAAGAAGCCCAAGGCTTCAAGAAAATGTCTAAAATAGGAAAACTGAGGAAAGAATTGGAACAAGCAAACTAGAAGGAAATCAATGGAGGGGGTATCTATTACTGCACTGTAACCCCCTGGCAAACAAATCAAGCCTAAAAGATAGAGATATCACTTAGGACTGAAAAGAAAAAAGAAAAAAAAGAATTCCTTTATGGAAATTAATTGGAGTGCAAAAGTTAGATGATAAAACTGGCCCTTATTAACACACAGTGGAATAATTGACTTCAAAGATTCAAAATCTCACCACTGTCTTAGCCAAAAGTTCAAGCCTAAGTCCACGGTCCTATTTTACTGAGGGTAATTGAGCTTGTTTTCCAACTTCTTGTTAACATATCATTTCAAAACAGCGCACACAACTGAGTTGGGTCTGTTGAGACAGCGCAGTCAGAGCTGCTAAAATCAAAGTCTGGATTATGCATGCATTTGTTCTGCAGTTCCAAGAACACGCATGTATAATACAAATTCAACAACGTTCTACAGAATGCCTGTATTTAGGAGCTCGAGAGCCAGCTGATGGACACTGGGATGACTGAGATCCTGTCAATACATTTAACTCCATCCTATCATACAGTCAAATTTCATTCATTTTTTCAGGAACTGTCTCTTATCATTGTAGTCCCGTCACCACTGCTGGATGTGAGCCCAACCACACAAAAGCAGCTGCTGGTTTTCACTGCAGATACTGCAGTAAGGAGAAACAGCCTCCAGACTGGACCAGCTGAGCGTGGCCCTACCAGGATTTGCTCCAAAGGTCTTATTACCAGTAGTGCTTCCCGATGAAATACATGGGGGTCCTCCTTTGATTCCAACCCCAACCCACCTCACCATGCCCCCTGATAACATCCATCAGGGCCACATCTCGACAGCTCCTGAACACCTCCAGGGATCCCACCACCTACCTGGGCAGCCTGTGCCAGTTAATTCTATGGGCAGACCTGCCAGTATGAAATATTATGCTAACATGACAAAGAGAGAGAAGAAAAGCAAAATTAAGACTAGCTGACAAGCCTTGGCAGGAAGTTCTGCTCTCCATCAATTTAGTCCCTGTGACTCTTCACAGGTGTTTTCTACATTTGGGATCACTGCTACAAAAAGAGATGTTGACATCATCTCTTGTGGCCACCCTGACAGAAGAGCAGGAAGGCTGGGATGCTCTTTTTCCTGTCTTTCCCTTGATTTCCTCTATATCTTAGGGACGAATCACAGGACAGAACACAGAAATCAAATGGCTCTACAAAGCAGATTGGCCAGTTCAAGTCAAAACAGCCACTGAAAACACCCCAGATGCTGTCTGACAACAGCTGGACTGTCGGGGAGTCAGGTGAATGCAGTCTGCTGGCCCTGGGCAGGAAGAGGACAGCCCAGACTGTCACATACCTTTCACTGAAAGCTGATAGAGCATTTTATCCCCCTCACAGATGCACTGATAACTTGCAGCATCATCCATTGAGTCGTTGTGAATTTTCAGGGTGTGTTTCTTCCCCACAATTTGCAGTTCATAATTTTCACTGGCCTTGAGCTCCTTCCCATCCTTCATCCACTCCACAGTAGCGCCTGTGTCTGAAAGCTCAGCCTGCAGTTTGGCTTCCTCACGCAGCCAAGCGCAGATCTTTTCTACATCTTTGCTCTTCTTGGTAAATCTCACTGCAGCACCTGTCAGGAGCAAAGGCCTCGTTATTTCAATTTATATCAGGCTAACGTGGTCAATGTTTGCTGCAACATCTCTGAAAACGTATCACCTTCTGTTCCTGCACTCATCATTGTGTCAGTGCTGAGCAATTCACGATATTTCATTTGGTCTTCTTGCTGGATTTACTAAGTAAAAATCAACCAAACATCTCCTTCTACTGATTAATAATGCTCTAAACATGCTTCTGCAGAGGTTTCCACCCAATGACAAACAGGTCCTCCCATCATGAATGTTTATTTGTTCTACTTTGTCATGCAAAGCTGATTGATAGAGATATTATTGGAATGATTGCTCCCCTACTTCTAAACTATTCCAGTGCAATCAGAAAGGCTGTCTGAACCTGCAGCTGAAAGTACTGCTCTATGGTCATGCAGTGGTAAACCTGGTGACTGAATGCACTGGCCAATAGCTGTGAACTGCAGACATTCATCAGCTGGCATGCTTGCACGTTGTTGTAAGGTCAATAGTAAACATGGCATCCCCTCCAGGTACAGCTTCACCAGTTGTTAGGGGGGATTTCACAACCAGGACTGGGTCTGAGGAAGAACATGTATGTCTTAATGCTCTTTAGATGCAAGTCTGGTATCTCATTTAGAGATGGAAGATTAAATCATAGGTACATTTCTACTTCTCCCTTTGCATGAGTGCTAGAAGAAGCACTTCTGTGCTTAAGATCTGTTACAGAAAGTTCTGCCTCTTGCACATGTGAGATATCAAAAGATAAGGATATTCATGTCTCTGTCACAGAAACAACTCGTATTACTTTAGTGGTAGCTGGAGGTTGATAGGAGATAGGAGAACTAGGAATAAAGGAAAGCCTTTGGTGTGTTAATGCACTGCTAACCTTAAAGTCAAAGGAAGCATCTTTAGGGAGCCAACACAGCTGCTCAGCACACACTGACCCATTTCCATTGGGGTTTTTGTGCTTACCAAGGTGCACGCTCCCTGGGAATTCCAGAGACGGGCTCTGTCCATGCGCATTGACTGCAGACACTCGGAACTGATCATCAGCCTCTTCAGACAGATTGCTCACCGTGAACTCTGGGACGGGGACATGAGACTCGTGGCACCTCACCCAGGTGAAGCCAGTTAGTTTCTTGCATTCCACAATGTAGCCATCGACTGGAATGGGGCGGTGCATCTTCGGAGGGGACCATGCCAGCGTCACTGAGGTTTCTGTTTTATTTTTCACCACGGGGTCAGTTGGGGGCTGGGTGGGAGGTTTTCTGGGAGCTGAACAGAAATAAATTTCAGAAATATTAGCATAAGGTCATGTAGGCTGGAAAAGACCTTCAAAAGACCTTCAAAATCAGCAGACTCAACTTTCAGCATGACCTACTGAGTCCCACCATTAACTACTGTGGTACCTGAGGACATACATGACAAGCTTATTCCTGCAGGTATTTACATAGTGAATATATTCACCCTCTGGTTGCTTTGGAACATTTTAGAGGTTAAAATCCCATCAGACTTTTTCACTGTGTGCAGCCACTGATACAGGCAGGAGGCTGGGAATTACCTGATGGGCTCTAGTTACAGACTACTGACACAGTAAAGGATTGATTTCATTTAATTTTGGCCATCAGAAAGTTTGGTGTCTGGTTTCAGTCACCCATCTGGACTCCAATTATAATCATATGGAGAACAGCACATTCAGGAGAACTCATCTCAATAAACCTGAATGAAATCACAGAATCATAGGATCATGGGAGGGCTTGGGTTGGAAGAAACCTTCAAGATCATTAAGTGCTAGATGCCAAAGGTCCCACTAACACAGTATTAAGCCAAAAGCTAGATGCTGGAATCAGATCTCCTGACCTTACCATCAGAAACTGAGATGTCATATTTTGCTCAGAGGTGCCTGCTTGTAGGAGGGACAGCTTCCGAGCTTTTTCTGCTCCAGGAACCAGCTTGAGCTTCAGAATTTAAACAGCAGTCAGAAATTAAACTGAGCTTTGTCACCTCCATCAAATAGAAGGAGTGGTTGGGTGGTACAGCTTTCCAAATCGCTTAGAAACTGTCACAACAATCAGATGCCTACCTTTTCTTTTTTAACTTGTTAATACATAGAGCTTAATAGCATCAGAATGCCCCAAGCACTTCAGACAACAGGACAGCTGTAAACCCTTCTTTAAGGATTCCTTTGTTTAACCACTGAGTAACTGTAATTCAGTGGTGCTGGTAGGAGAAGGGAAGTCCTAATCTTCCCAGATGGTGAACAGAGTTGATGTTCACATGCAGACTGGTGCTGCAGCAGAGCCAGAAACCACTCATTTGGGAAACACAGCACCAAGAAAATAATGGGAATAGCTTCATAAAATCAGGAGCTTCACTCAAATTTCATGTCAGATCTATAATTCTTCCTATTTTCAGGAAGAAATGATTTCCCTTTTTCTTGTAGTTTTATTTTCTTTTCCTTTCCAGCAAGCAGCTTTGTAGCTTACAAATTGTTTTCTAATCACCTCCTGGTGTGGACAAATCACACAGGTCTGACTCCATGTTTTACATAGTTAGCATATTATATTTGTTCCACTATGGAACTGTACAGTCATAGAATGGCCTGGGTTGAAAAGGATCCCAAAAATCATCCAGTTCCAACCCCCTGCGATGTGCAGGGACGCCATCCACCAGACCAGGCTGCCCAGAGCCACATCCAGCCTGGCCTTGAATGCCTGCAGGGATGGGGCATCCACAGCCTCCTTGGGCAACCTGTTCCAGTGCGTCACCACCCTCTGAGTGAAAAACATCTTCCTAAGATCCAACCTGATCCACAACCCCTACACACCCTCAGAGCCCCCTAGAGCCCCTAGTCCTCCTATTGCCCACCACAGCCCCATATGCCCACTAGAGTCCCCCTCAACTCTCTTTACAGGCCCTGCACAGCTCTATATAACAGTCTTATAGAACTACCTCTAGTAGAAGCAATCTCCACACAGAGATCCTTTCCCAGCACACTGCGCCACGGGGGGAGCAAAACGGGGGGGGGCACATACACACACAGCGCCGGGGGGGCCCGTAACCGACCCCCACCCATCCTTTAAAGGGGTGGGGGGTCCGTTTTAATGGGGGGGGGGGCGAGATCACCTTCACCCCCCACCCCCCCATCCCCACCCCATCCTTTAAAAGGGGGGTGTCCATTTTGGTGTTGGGGGGCAGTGACAATCCGCCCCCCCACCCCATCGTTTAAAGGAGGGGGGGTCCGAGACCACCCCCCCACCCCATCTTTTAAGGGGGGGGGTCAGGGGCTCATGGGGGGCAGCACATCGTGCACAACATTGTGGGGGGGGGGGCTTTAAAAGGGGGGGGTTACAAAAAGCATAGCTCTCAACTATAGATGGGATTGGGGGGGGCTCAATCGATGGGGGGGGGCCCTTCATGCAGGGGGGGCACAGCGTAAGTCAGCGGCTTTGAGGGGGGGTGTTGGGGCTGTTTGGCCTTTGGGGGGGTTATTGTGTGCCCCACCCCCACCACCCCCACACACAATGGGGTGTTAATGTGGGGGGGGGGGGCTTAGATTAGTTGCGTTCCCTATAGCACTGCCCCCCCCCGTCATTAACCCCCCCGCTTTATCCTTACGGCTGAGCCCCCCCCCGACAGCGCCCCATTCATCTTGATGGGGGGGGGGGGGGTTTGTCACACGACCCCGGCGCGGCTTACGGCACATCGTCGACAACACCCCCCCCACCAACCCCACCCGGGGGGGGAGGGGGCGATGTGGTGAGTGGGGGGGGGGTTCCGGAGGTGGGGGTGAGCAAAGCGCAATATGGGGGGGGGGTCCTATAACTGGAGGGCAGCGGCTGCACAAAGAGCCCGCGGGGGTCGGAGAGCAGCACTTTGGCTGGGGGGGGTCCACGGGGTCCGGGGGTAATGCTGCCCCACCCCCTCCCCTCCCCCACCCCCCACTGCCGACCCCCCCCCGCGTTGCCCCCCCGCCCCAACGTCAGCTCCTGCGGCAGCTCCTCGTCGCTCTCCTCCTCCTCTTCCTCGTCTGGGGGGTCAATACGTGGGGGGGGGGGTCCCATCGGGCAGCGGCAGCTCCGCCGGCTCCGATTGGCTGAGCCGCAGTGCGCGGGAGCGGCTGTTGTGTGCCGGTCGGTGGAGGGGCGGCTCTTCATGGAGCTGCCCCGCAGCCAACAACAGCCTGAATGAGATCCTGGAGTCCCAGACGCTGGAGGATGAGCTGGGAAAGAGCAGAGGCTCCCCACAGAAGGGCAAATCACGTCTGATAACGTGAGTGTGGAGCACAGCCAGCCCCTTCCTCACATGTGTGGGGCTTCCATGTTCCTCTGTGCCCATTGCAATGTGCCACCCCAATCCTGCTGCCCAGCCAGGAGTGGATGGGATGAGCAGGTTGGGATGCACAGAGCAGTGCTCAGACATTGCTGGGACATTTGTGCACTGCTGTTGAGCTTCCCTTTGTGCAGCAGGGGAGAGGATGGAGGTTTACAGGTGGATGGTTGTTATTTCTATGGCATTGCACAGGTGGTAGAACCATGTCCATTCCCAAACTTATTCCAGGGCATGCGGGAATTTGTGCAGTTGTAGTTCCTGAATTGTGCTATTTAAAACCCTCCTGTAAATGGGGATGTTTTGTAATGCCTGCTGGGGCTGCAGGCAGCATTGCCTTCCTCCTTAGGGGGCAGGTTTAATCACAAGCCTCCCTATTTCCTATCACAAACGTCCTACAAACCATGTCTGGGCATTGCTGTCTCGGCCTGGATCTCAGCTCCTGAGACTGTCAGATGTGAAGCAGCAGCAGCTGGGACAGGGCTGGCTCTGTGTGCCCTCTCTGGGTCTGTGGGCACAGAGTGGGGCAGAGGGATGACTGTGAGAGGGAGGAATTGCCCAGCCACAAGAAAGAGGAAATCAGCTGAAAAGGGGAGATTTGAGAAGCACTGAGGCTGTGGCTGCTTTGACAGTAAGAAGAAACCAAGCTGTCACTGTGCAGATGGGAACTCCAGTAGGAGAGCTGTGGTGGCTTTACAGATGGCAGACAGCAGCTGGAGTGTAGAGCCAAGGGTAGGGGGGGGATCTTCCTCTTAGCAATGCCATGCAAAGAATGATGCAGACTCCTGCAGGGTCGGCTTTGCTGTGTGACCTTGGGTGGAAGCAGCTGGAAGGTCTCAGCCCTTCTGCATTATCCCAGGAGCTGGGACAGTGCTCGGTCTCATCCCACCTCTGCTAATAGCAAATGCAGAATCCCTTATCTGAGTGCCCTTTTCTCTCATGTAGAGTCACCAACCCTGGGAAGTTCACAAAAAGTTTGGGTGTTGTGTTGAGGGATGTGATTTAACTGGGAAGTATTGGTGATGGTTGGACTGGATGATCATAAGATCATCCAGATCATAAGATCTGAGATCATAAGATCATAAGATCATCCAGGTCTTTTCCAACCTTGAAAATTCTATGGAGTTGTAGCAGATTGTGGGGGTGTAGGTGTGGTATATATATGTACACAGATGGGAATATCCGTATGGAAAAGATAGATCCATGTGTGTTCTGGGCTGCACTGAAAAAGGGGTGGCCAGCAGGAGAGGGAGGTGATTGTCCACTCCTGCTCAGCTCTTGTGAGGCCATATTTGCAGCACTGTGTCCAGGCCTGGGAAGGATGTGGAGCTGTTGGGGGGGGTCCAGAGGAGGGCCACTGTGATGATCAGAGGGCTGGAGCAGCTCTCCTATGAGGAAAGGTGGAGGGATCTGGGCTTGTTTAGCCTGGAGAATGGAAGGCTGTGGGGAGACCTCATTGTGGCCTTTGAGTACTTGAAGGGAGCGTATAAACAGGAGGGGGAATGGCTGTTTATGAGGGTGGATAATGATAGGACAAGGGGGAATGGTTTAAAACTGAGACTGGGGAGGTATAGGTTGGATCTTAGGTAGATGTTTTTTGCTCAGAGGGTGGTGACACACTGGAACAGGTTGCCCAAGGAGGCTGTGGATGCCCCATTCAAGGCCTGCAGGCATTCAAGGCCAGGTTGGAAGGGCTCTGTCCATGAGCATTGACTGCAGACACTTGGAACTGATCATCACCCTCTGCAGACAGATTTACAGCCCCTGCACAGCTCTATATAACAGTCTTATAGAACTACCTCTAGTAGAAGCAATCTCCACACAGAGATCTTTTCCCAGCGCCCCTTTGTGACATCATAATGCCCCTTTGTGACATCATAACACCCTTTGTGACATCATAATGCACCTTTCTGATGCCATAATGCCCCTTTCTGACGTCATAATGACCCATTGTGATGTCTTAATGCCCCTTTGTGACGTCATAATGCCCTTTGTGATGTCATAATGCCATTTGAGACGTCATAAGGCTCCTTTGTTTTCATAATGCCTCTTTGTGACGTCATAATGCCTCTTTGTGACGTCATAATGCCCTTTGTGACGTCTTAATTCCCCTTTGTGATGTCTTAATGCTCTTTTGTGATGTCACAATACCCCTTTGTGATGTCATAACACCCCTTTGTGACATCACAATGCCCCTTTCAGACGTCATAATGACCCTTTTTGACGTCATAATTCCCCTTTGTGATGTCATAATGCTTCTTTGTGGTGTCATAATGCTTCTTTGTGATGTCATAATGCTACTTTGTGACGTCACAACGCCCTTTGTGACGTCATAATGCCCTTTGAGACGTCATAATGCTCCTTTGTGATGTCTTAATGCTCCTTTGTGATTCATAATGCCCTTTGTGATGTCATAATGCCCTTTCTGACGTCATAATGCCCCTTTGTGGTGTCATAATGCTTCTTTGTGAGGTATCTGTGGTGCCATTGATAATGAAGTGTGATGAACTGGAAGGCTTTCAGTAGAATTGCAGCCCTAACATAAACAATGACTTGAACTCTGGAATTCTGTGTAAAATCATTAGCTAGCTTGTGGTCCGGGTCTTCAAACCAAAGGCTGTGAGGTGCTGCTCTTGTTGACGCAGGCTGTGAAAGATGACTTGAGCTCTAAGAGTAATTTCCCTTCTGCTCTTTATATGAACGTCAAATCCACAATTAGAATATTAAGAAGATAATATAAAATTTTGTGCTGCTGGACTGAGGACTTCCATTAGCTGTTAGCCATAGTTTGGAACTTGCAAAGCAATCATATTGGAGCCTTGCTGGGCAACCTGCTCCAGTGTCTCACCACACCCACAGTAAAGCATTTCTTCCTAATATCCAATCCTAATCTACCTTCTTCCCATGTAAAGCCATTTCCCCTCATTCTGTTGCTACCTGCCCTTATGAAAAGTCCCTCCCCAGCCTTCCCTGTAGGCCCTCTTCAGATACTGGAAGGCCACTCTAAGGTCTCCTTGGAGTCTTCTCCAGGCTGAAGAGCCCCATCTCTCTCAGCCTGTGCACATAGTAGAGGTGCTTTCAGCCCTCTCTGATCACCTTCATGGCCCTCCTCTGGACCTGCCTGAACATCTCCAAGTCCTTCTTGTGTTGAGGGCTCCAGAACTGCGTGCAGTGCTCCAGATGGGGTTTCAATGAGAGGAGTGTGGAGGGGCAGCACCACCTCCCTCGACCTGCTGGTCATGCTTCTGTGCTTTAAGCTTATGCTTTAAGGTCCTATATGCTTTAAGGTTTAGATAGTGCAGTCGCCTCACCTCTTCAGGTTTATCTGTGAAGGTCCCTTCCAAGTGAACCGTGCTGATCCAGACAGTTCGGATTGCTCATTAAAGTGTTTTAGTAAGTTGGGCTGGTCCTACGAAGCAGTATGACTGCAGTAAGCAGTGTACATGGTGCGCTGTGAGTACTGCACACATTCCTCTTGGCAGCTTGTGGAACAGAAACTGTGCACTGTTTGGATTGTGTAAGTATTCCTGTTGGTCTCTTGTGATGCTTACCTTCTTAGAGCACCTTTCCTCGTTTGGCTCTACATATTTTGGTACCTTACTTGTTCTGTTTGGCTTAGCAGGGAAGGTCTTCTTCTGAAGCATCCTCAGTCTTGGTCTGGGCAGCATACTTAGAAATGACATGGACGTTACATGAGTGGGTGATCAAAGGGGGAAAGAACTCACCTTTCTGATCTGTTTCCTTTTAGAACACAGTCCTGGAGAGGATTTGCTTTCCTTGTTTCCTGGAGACTTGGATTCTTAGATGGTTTTGACTGCAGCTATTTCTGATGTTAATTCCTTTTTCTGTACTTTAGTAGCCAAGTGCAAGTGGAGTGCTTTGGGAATTGTCTGAAGTTGCCAGGTTGCGTGTGATCACATATGTAACGTGGAGTTATGTGTGGTGCCAGTGATAATTAAGTGTGATGAACTTGAAGGCTTTCAGTACAATTTCAGCCCTAATGTAAACAGTGACTTGAACTCTGGAATTCTGTGTAAAATCATTAGCTAGCTTGTGGTCCAGGTCTTGAAACCAAAGGCTATGAGGTGCTGCTCTTGTTGACACAGGCTGTGAAAGATGACTTGAGCTCTAAGAGTAATTTCCCTTCTGCTCTTTATATGAACGTCATATCAACAATTAGAATATTAAGAACATAATATAAAAGTTGTTGCTGCTGGCCTGTGGACTTCCATTAGCTGTTAGCCATAGTTTGGAACTTGCAAACCAATCTTATTTAGACTTTAGTGGTGAAATCTTCTGATGAAATCTTCCTTCTAATTCTGCAAAAGAATCTCGGTGGAACATTTCTGTCTGAAAAGGCTCTGGCATATGAAGATGTGCCAGACTGCAGCCATGTGCCAGATGCGTTTGGATCCATGGAATTTTCTGATGTAGCTTCAGTGTTTGAAGAATCTCCACTCGATCTAAATACTCAGAAAACAAAGCAGGTGTGTGAAGATGTACAGCTAGTTTCTTACAGAAAAAAATACAGCTCTTAATCTAGAAATCTGCTTCTCATTGTATCTAGTGCTTACTCCATATTTAAGTATCTAGTGGACCTTGACCAAAGGAAGATAAAGATAGAGCAAAGAAGTATGTTAAGCATAAATTTTGTTGCCTTCTACCTGTAGGCCATGGTTGGTTTGACGTGATCCCTAACTCCAGTGTTTGGTTTGCACAGAAACAGCAAGCAAGGGAACAAGTAAAGGAGTCAGTGAGGATTTTAAAACACAATGGGAAGCGATAAGGCACAGTTAATAAGATTCTGGAGTTAGGCTGGAGGTAGGCAGAGGTTGAAAGGTACCGAAAGAAATTCAATCTTACTGTGTTGGACAACAAAATCCACTGTGATATTATTCAAATTTTTAACTAAACCAAGTGATAATTCATATTTATGTTTAGATAAGCTGGTGAAGGTTAATCCTCAATGGAGAATTGAGATGAACAAATAAAAAAATGGTGTTTGACAGTCTATAAGAAACGAACTTATTCTAGGAGAGAATCAGAGTTTTCAACTGTTTTGTTCAATAGCCAAATAATGTATGATATTTTTATAAGCATTGTGTCTGACCTTCTCAGCTGTTAGAATTTCTTTGACAGTAACTTCTCCGGCTGTGATCAGAAAACCTTTTGTTCCGTCTCTGGCACCATTCGAGGCATGATACTCAACTGGGTGATATGGAATTCACACTGTCAACTCCAGTGACAAGAAAAGTGGCATCTAAGAAGCGTGCAAACACAGAGAATGTTGATGCAGAGTCAGTGTTAAGAAATGAGCTGCCCTTTGCATTTCCTGCTCCAAAGGCCTTCTTTTCGAAGAGCCAGACAGAGAAGCAAGTAGAAGGCATATCTTTTTAGGCGCCTACTTCCAAAGGTATGTTGTATCTAACAAATGGAAACCTAGAACATGTGTAGCTTAGGAATTTTTTACTTTTAATATGAATGCAGTACTTGTAGGTCCTAAAATTCTGAAAGGTTTCAGTGTGGGGTTTATTTGGTCACAGCACATACAGCTGCCATCCTGTACATCTGACAGTGCACTGCAAGCGGTTTAACCATATATCAGGGCATGGTACACGTCTGTTAATGATAGAAGTTCTCACAGTTTCACAAGGAGCATGCCTTGAGATGCATTCAGATAATGAGATAAGTGCTGTGTTCCTAAAACTAGCATGTGTCTCCACTCTCCATCGAGATTTAGTAGATAATTTCTTTAACAATTATGATGAGAGTTTTGTTTTGTTTTTATTTTTTTCTGGGCTATTATTTTGAGTGAAAGAAAAGGGTATGCTTTTATTTAAGCGAGCTTTTGATTGCATCATGCTTCTAAATTAAATGTAACCTACTGAATTCCTCATGATAGCATACGAGTACTTGCGTGTATCTGTTCTCCCTAATAGAGGGAGAAGAGACTCAGTGAACCTGGACAGTGTTACCCAGGGTTGTGAGAACAGCTGAATGATTGTTGAGAACTGGTCAACTCGTGAGCCTGAGACCTGGGATCCTCCATCCTAGGGTGGAACTTTACTGGAGCACGTGGGTGCCACAGCAACAAAAGGACTGTGTACAATAGACTGAGAGTTTGCTGAGTTTCTTGGTTTACAGAAAGCACAACTAACTCAGCAGCAAGTGACGTATTTGGGATAGGAGATGACAGCTGGACTTTGAACCTTAAGGACTGCCAAGAAAGAAGCCATCTGCTCAACCCCTGAGCTGCAAACTGCCAAGGAACTCCATACGTTGCCAGGAATGACAGGAGGGTGCCGACCATGGATACACAGCTACGGACTGATGGTAAACTTGAAACAGCTTGAAGTGAGTAAGGGATATCCAGGGTGCACTGGTGCTCAATATTCAAGAAGCCCATCAATCTACACTGGGCCAAAGGATACCAGTTTTAATATCTCATGCAGTGTTTACTGTATTGGAGGCAAAAGGGGGACATTGGCTTTCACCCCACAGAATCACAGAATCACAGAATTACCCGGGTTGGAAGGGACCTCAAGGATCATGTAGTTCCAACCCCCCTGCCTAGCAGGGCCACCAAACATACGCCTTTACTAGATCAGGTTGCCCAGGGCCCCGTCCAACCTGGTCTTGAACACCTCCAAGGACGGGGCATCCACAACCTCACTGGGCAGCCTGTTCCAGGACCTAACCACCCTTCTAGTAAAGAACTTTCCCCTAACATCCAACCTAAATCTTCCCTCCTTCAACTTAAAACCATTTCCCCTAGTCCTGCTATTATCAGCCCTTTCGAAGAGTTTACTCCCCTCCTGGGAGTAAGTTCCCTTCAGGTACTGAAAGGCTGCAATGAGGTCACCCCGCAACCTTCTCTTCTCCAGGCTGAACAAACCCAACTCCCTCAGCCTGTCCTCATAGGGGAGGTGCTCCAGCCCCCTGATCATCTTCCTGTCCCTCCTCTGGACCCTTTCCAAAATCTCCATATCTTTTTTGTACTGAGGGCTCCGCACCTGGACACAGTACTCCAGATGGGGCCTCACAAGAGCAGAGTAGAGAGGGACGATCACCTCCCTATCCCTGCTGACCACCCCTCTCCTGATGGAGCCCAGGATCCCATTTGCTTTCCGGGCTGCCAGAGCGCACTGCTGGCTCATGTTAAGTTTCTCATCTATCAGGACCCCTAGGTCTTTTTCAGCCGAGCTGCTCTCAAGGACAACTCCTCCCAGCCTGTACAGGTGCCTGGGGTTCTTCCGGCCCAAGTGCAAAACCTTGCACTTTGCTGTGTTGAACCTCATTAGGTTCACCCGAGCCCAGCTTTCCAGCCTGTCAAGGTCCCTCTGAATGGCATCTGTTCACCCCAAAGATTCCCGAAATACCAGGCCATCCTGGTAGAGCAGGGTGATATAGAAATAATTGTAACTACTATTGCCAACCCAGTATCTTTCCTTAGCGGAACTCCCCTGGTGGAGAACCAGGATGACATCACTGCTTTGAAACAACTGATGCTGCACATTACATCCAGTCGGTTGGAGCTGAAGGACGAACCCTTAGAAGATGCAGAAGACGCCTGGTTTACCAGCAGCTGCAGTTTTGTGAGACAAGGAGGCTGTAAGGCAGGACATGCAGTAACTGCTACTGAGCAGGGAATGGAAGCACAACCATCAGCCGTGGGGACTACCCCTCAGAAGGCTGAAATAACTGCCTTGACGAGAGCCTTAATGATATGGACAGATGCTAACTATGTGTTTGGGGTGTCACACACTCATAGTACCATCTGAAAAGAGCAAGGATTGCTCACACACAAGGAAAAGAGCATGATGTAAATGTACCTATGTTGTAGGGCACAGTTCTCTATCCAGGCCCAAGTCTGTGTGGGTGTCTCCTCTATCCACAAAGCTGTTCACACTGCAGGAGGCACAGGCTGAGAGGAGAGGCCAGAGCAGCTCTCCCACTGTGACACGGAGCAGCAGGATACAAGTAAAGGAAGGCCCCGCAGCTGTACTGGGAAGATTCCACACAGTCATCAATTTTTCATCTGAAAGGTAAAGAGGAATTCCCTTTTCTGCCCCTATCATCATTGGTCGGGTGAGTAGCAATGATGCCCAGTGTGCTTCCATCAATGGAGCAGAATAGGCGGAAGGCTGGGGTGCAGGCTGACCTCTGCTGAGGTGAGTGGGGGCTCAGGGTGTTGCTCAGTGGTAGATTTGTTCACACTGAGTTCTAACAGGAAACTTGCTCAACATCGAAGGCCTTGCAAAAGTCTGGCTGAGTGATGTCAGTTGCTTTTCCTTTCCCTACTGATGCTGTCACTCCACTGTAGAAGGCCACCAAAGCGACCAGGCTGCATGTCTCCGTTTCCGCTGTTTCTCCATTTCCTTCTTGTTGCTCCCTGTAACCAGCAGGTTCAGCCATGCTGCTTTCCTGCCTCCTCTGCTGTGTTTCGTGTGGTCGGGATGGAGCTCAGAGCTCCAGCTCTGAGAAAGGTTTTCTGAGAAAGTTACCATCTCTTTTCCATTCCTTTACCCCTAAAAACAGTTTTCCAGTGTCTCTCATGCAAGAATTCTTTGAACAGCCTGCAGCTGACTCTCCTGAAGCTCAGGGTCCTGACTTTGCTTTTTGCCAGGCACACATTCCTTGAGATGAGGAACTCTAGGAGGGCATGGTCACTACAGCCCTGACCACCTCCAGTCTTAACCCCTGCTGTTCAGCATGTCCAGTAATGCTTCCCTTCTGCTTGGTGTGCTTAATGCTTGGCCCACAAAGTTATTGTCAGTGCACTCCAGCAGGCTCTCAGACAGTTTGCAGCAACTGGGATTGGTGCTGGGTGGTTGCTGGGAGGTGTCTCAGCAGAAAAGCTGGGCTGGGGTGGGCGTGCTGTGTCAGTCCTCATCGCAGCTGGCAGAGAGAGTTAGAGGAGGGTGATGGGTGCTGCCTGCTCTCAGTGCTACTGCACTGAATTTGGGGCACAGCAGCACACTGGTGAGTGAGCTGGGAGGGAGACGGACTGCTGCTGTGCATGGCTAGGCCAGAGCTGGAGGATTGTCAAACATGTGAGTCATGCTGGTGCAGCCATTGCAGCTGCAGCAGGAGTAGAAGACAAAGAGGTTTTGTAGAGGACAGAGGGTGGTGACTCATGGTTTGATGTCCAGGTGGAGGCCGATAACAAGTGGTGTCATCCAGGAGTCTGTCTTGGGACCAGTGCTTTTTTACATGGTTATCAGAGACACCAATGATGCAATGGAGTGCACCCTCTGCTGTTTGCTGAGTGGTGCGGCTGACGGAGTGGAAGGAAGGGATGCCATTCAGAGGGAGCTCAACCGAGAGGTTGGCCTAGGTGAATTTAATGAGGTTCAACACAGCAAAGTGCAAGGTTTTGCACTTGGGCTGGAGGAATCCCAGGCATTTCTACAGACTGGGAGGAGCAGTCCTTAAGAGAAGCCCCGCAGAGAAGGACCTGGGGGTCCTGGTGGATGAAAAACAGAACGTGAGCCATCAGCGTGCTCTTGCAGCTCAGAGAGCAAATGGTCCCCTGGGCTCCATCAGAAGAGGGGATGGCCAGCAGGGACAGGGAGGTGATTGATCTTCATGATCCTTGAGGTCCCTTCCAACCCGGGCCATTCTATGATTCTGTGATTACACTCGCTGTCAGAAATAACGGCAGCTGTACAGATGTTGGATATATTTTGGGACAGTTCTTGTAACCAGCTGATTTTAAGACCTTGCCCGAGTCAAGAGTCTAAATTGAGTGTCAGAAGAAAGCTGGTAAAGTGGCTATTGCTCATTCTTTTTCATTTGCTGATTCTTTCATTCGGGTTCCTTTTCCAAAGGAGATTCTGGTGATGGAAGCAATTGAAGAAAGAACCAAAGCAGCTCTTGCCAAGAGTGCTTGAAGTCCCTGTGGAGAGAAGCAAAGAACTTGGGCTTCCTCTGGGATGCGCCCCACCATGTCTCAGGAAGGAGACAACTGCTGTTCCACTTTCTGCTTTGTGTGTGGAAAGGTACGTCTGGGTTTTCTTCTACTTGTTTTTCTTTCTTTTTCTGGCTTTGAAGGAGAAGGGGTGGAGCAAGGGGAGACCCACTGGTCATTTGTTAACTCAAGAGCAGGATGGATTCTGCATTGACTGTGAAAAACCTGGGCTAGTAGCATGGGCATATTTCAGGCTGGACTCTTCTTTTGCTGCTTGGTTTCCTTTTGGCTACAGGGAGACAGCTGTCTAAAGGTGTGTTTTCAAACCCACTCTCCAAAACCATGTTTCATTGTTGCAGGTGGTTCAGTGTGCTCTTGCAGGGTAGATGTGTTTGCTGTAGAATCTGAATGGTTTCTGTTCCTAGGGGAGGACTGGGAGGAGGTAGTGAGAAGAGAATTCAATGCCTGAGGTGTATCTTAGTGAGAAATGTTGGCATGAGGTGCTGAAAGTCTTGAGTTGTCAAAGGCCAGTGAGGCTCAGACTCCTTAACCTGCTGGAGCAGGGTGGAAGCAAGGAGTGGGCACTGCCGTCACACAAGCTGCACTTGGTTCTGGTCTGCCAGGTCTGTGCTGGCCTGGATTTCTTCTGAGAAGTTTGTTGGAGCTGCTTGGAGTAGTGAAGGGTGGGGAAGAAGTGCTGCTCCAGAGCTATGAGACGTGCAGCTCCTTCTGAAGTGCTCCTGAGAAGGACGGAGCGCATTTGCTGCAGCTTTCTCTGCAGATGTGCTCCTCACCTTGAAATCCTCGTGGTTTGTCCTCAGCTCCTGACCACGGCCTGTTCTCTGTTTTGCAGGCTGATAACATGCAGAAGCCGCAGCTGGTGCGTGCTATGTCATCTTTAAACGTACCAGCATTTGCGGCAGCCCATGTTATTAAGAGCCACGTCGCCCAGGGGCCAGATGAGCTCTCTCTGGAGGTAAGCAGTTCCAGGCATTCCGTGTTGTCGTGCATAGAAGAGGGCAGTCCTTTCTGCTTTGTTTTCCTACCAGATTTGCTGAATCTGGGATTGATGTTTCAATCTCTTGCAGGTCGGAGATCTGGTGAGCATTGTTGATATGAGGACATATCAACAGGCTGAGCCCCTGGTGGAGAGGCAAGCGTGGCTTTGAGGTAGGCACACGTTTTTGACTAGAGAGCACAACTTCAGTAGAGTTGGGAATCTCAGCTTGGAGCTGCTCTGCCTGCACAGGATGGCTGCTGGATGCAAACAGTTGCCCTGTGTCACTGTCAGTGGACCTTCCCTTTGGCTCTGGGCTCGGGCTAATGCTCACCTGTCTTTTTGTTCTAATTACAGGTTGGGCTTTTCCCTGGTGAGTGCATGGAACTCATCAGCGGAAAAGTTCCCGATTCCCTCCTCAATTCATTGCCAAAGCCAGGTGCGTAATTTACATTTGACAATGCGAATTAGTCAAATAGGGTCAGAACGTTACTTTCAGGGGGTTTGTTTATGCCCAAGTTCAGCAAGCTTGGAAAGAGAACTACAGTAATCTCCTTGGGCACCTCCAGGGATGGGGAAAATCCATTCTTGCGTGTCCTTGTTGGGAATGTTCTTCCCGTTGTTACATGCTCTGTCGAATGCATTGCGCTCAGCTTCGTCCAACCGAGCCAGGCCTGAAATGAACTGGTTTCTTTGTTTTGTTGCGCAGAGCCAAAGAAATGGGGCAAGCTCATCAACGGCCTTTGTTGCCTGGTGAAGGTCAGCCCTGGGAGAGCAAAGCAGCCTGAGCCTCCGACATTCTCCGGATCCATGTCCTTGCTTGACATCGTTGAGAGGTATTTAGCCTTCAGGACTTGAGGGCTGAGCTGTAGGAATGGAAGCATCCTCTGCTGTTTGAAACAGAGGGCGTTTCTAAGCTGTGTTTCAGCAGAAAGCAGGCAGTGCCCAGAACAGGCAACTTTTGGCCAGGGCTCGGTGCAGCTCTTCCATCACCCTGCACCACGTCTGACAGCATGCTCTGTTTTCTCTGCAGAATGAGTTCTCCCAGGAAGAGGGCAGAGTCAGCAGCTGGCAGTTGGTGTTCCTGCTTCTGCCTGGGCAAACCATCCCCTGTGGCCAAACGCCAACTGCAGAGCAGTGCCAGGGAGCCCTCTGAAGCAGAAGTCTTGGTCCTGGCAGGTAAGGGTGCAAGTCCAGCTTACAAAACACTGCTTGTCAGCAACACAGGTAGAATTCATGCTTTCAGTGGGCTTGTACCTCCTTCTGGCGTTCAAGCCCGTGCCTGACATCTTCAGTTGATCCCTGTCTTTCCCAAATGAGTCTCTTGTCAACACAAGAGCTGGACCTGCACGTGGATCACTTTCAAGACAGTGACACTGTTGCTAGAAGCCTATTTGCTTCTGCCCACCACCACTACATAGCCAAATGTCAAGAATCTCCATGGTTCATCTTGCGAATGTTCGACACTAACTGCTGTACATCTGCTCCTTCCTAGGTGACCCGAGCCCTTGTATATCCCCAAGACGCAGGGCATGTTACGATGACGCATCTTCCATCAATGAAGAGTTGTTACTAAGCACAGAATGCTGCAGTTCAGATGAAAGCCTTCCGTATAACATCAGCTATCAAGAGAAGAAGGTCATCATCGTTGAAGCCTTCATTCATCCCATCCCTACTGAAGCTGCTGACCTGAGCCCACCAGACACCTCAGGCACCAGCCTGGACTCAATGTCTCTGCAGTGCAGCCCAGCCCAAGCACAGCCCGAGTGCCCCGACAGCAGCACCACCATGCAGGCTCAGGTCAGCATCACCGAGGAGAAGCTGAGCATCTCGCAGGGGGGCACAGAATCAGGACACGAGTCCCAGGCTCCGGGCAACAGCACGGTCTCTGAGCAGCTCTCATGATTACAAGAGAGGATGAGTCCCATCTTTCCTCCAGACCTCACACCCCCTCCTTTCTCCTATTGAATAAAGGCACGCTCGTGCTCAATCAACGCCTTGACTGAATTCCGAGTTTTCATTCGCAGAGATTGGGATGAGTGCAAGAAACTGCAAGGCAGCTCAGCTTACAACACTCTGGCTGTGGGGTTTGTGCGGCCGAGCTCTGGGTGTGTTCCCATTTTGCCTGACTTTGGGATGCCTGCAGCGAGAGCTCTGCTGCCGTTGTGTATGGCAGCAAATAGTCTCTAGCATCCTGGATGCTGCTCATGAAAACCCCAAGCTTCCTGGCTGTGGCTGTGATGCTTTTCAGGGCCTTTTGATGCTCTTTGATGCCGTGGCTGCTCCCTAACACCTCCGTCCTCCCGCCGTGTCCATTCCTGGCTCCCACCTGTGAGCTGTCCCTGCAGATCATCTCCAGCCCTGCCATCATCGCGCTGCAGCAGGAGGAGCTCGCCCTGACCAACATCAGGCAGTGCTGCCTGCCTCGCTCACTCTCTAGACCAAGTGTAACTACGCTGTCATGGAGACAAATGCTTCTGTCACATCCTCCATCCCCACAGACATTTACCGGTAGGTGGCTCTTGCAGAAGAAGATTCAAGCAGCAGAACCTTTTGCTCAGCTACAGCACACAAATGCTACAAAAGCAGGAATAACCCGCAAGCTCTGGGTCTGTTTGTCTTGCACAGGCATGCACTAACTGCGTTTGATGGTACCCCCCATCCTTGATTTCCTTCCCTGCTTCTTGTCTGATGACGCTGCTGAGCCAGGAACAAGCTGCCCAGTGTGGCAGAGCATGGTGCAGAGCTGTGCTGGGACCTCCTCCCCTTCATCTGCTGCAGATCAGTGCCACACACGTGCCATCGAGATGCTCTGGCACGGGATGTGCCTCCAACCCAAAGCTCCTTCCCACCTCCCAAGGAAAAGCAAAGCAACCCAAGCATCTCCAGCAAAGCTGCCCAGCAGACAGCAGGGAATGCAAACAGCTTCTGGCTGCTCCCCTGCACTCCTGTCCTAAGTAATAGACCCCATGAGGACTGGCTGGGAAATCAGTGCATGACACATGTGAGTGTGCACAGGATTGTGCAAAGCAGTGGGGTTCCATGAGTTTGTGTGTGTGTGTATCTCGGCTGTTATGAAAGCATGGGAAGACTGCCTTACTGAGTCCCAGATAATTACTTATCCTCAAATGATTTTTCCTGGCCAAATTTAGAGCCTCTCACAGGTAATCGAGACCAACAGGCTGTTGTTGCACAATCAACAGGCACAAACTAGATGAATAGCTGAGGAAAATAAAGCATCATGCCAAGGGTACTAGATAAGTGAGCAGCTTGAGATCTGCACATTTATGTGATACTCATGGTCTTAGACAATATTTGCTTAGTGAGGTCACATAGAATGAAAGTAAAATAGAAGAAGTGCAATTGGTCTCAGTTCACACAGCTGGCTGGTTTGTCTCAGGCTAATCCTGAACTGCCTCAAGCGACTGCTTTGGTGCTCTACAGAACAGCAACTCCAGAGATCTCTTTCTATTACTAAGTTTTTGAAAGAGCAATTTGCTCTGTTAATTATCCATCATTTCTGTGCAGTCTGTTTTGTCAGACTTGTCTTTAGCTTCCAAGTTGTATGTGAAGAATTGTTTCCGTTGTAATGCACAATGTACTAAAAATTGAGAGATGAAAATGTGAAGAGTTTTTCCAGCTTTGATTTCATGTCTGGAATTTTGGAACCCACTACTTGCAGTTGTTAATCTGTCCAAACTGGTCTGGTTTGGAATGCCCTCATCCTTCTTGAATCGCTGTTAAAGGCGGAGCAATTCCTACAAGTGCCATGGCCCCACTGTTGTTCTAATTCTTGTTTCTTTGTTTTCCACACGCTGCTTTTCAAGCCTCCTTTTTCTTTACAGTCAAAGTGAGAACTGCACTGTGAGGTGTCTGAACCTTGTTGTGCCTGTACATAAATAGAACAGCAGCAAAGCCAGACAGGTGACTGTGCTGACAGCTCTCGTAGCCAGTAACACGTAACTGTGCTAAATCCCTTGTGACGGCTTTGATTTCATTTTTGCCAGTGAAATCCTTGTAAAAGGAAGTGCAGCAGTGTGATGAGCTAAGGTGAAGATGCTGGTTTTAGTAGTGCTCTAAGCTGAGTGAAAGGGCAATTGAATGAGGGTTATATGCTTTCTCTGGGACGATAAGGCTCTTTTTCCTGAGGGAAAGAGCCAGCTTTTCATGGGCTATATGTGGGCTTTGGCAAGGGCAGACAATCCAGTCTGTCAGGAAGCCATTTGAGGTGCTTCAGGTTTGTAAGCTTGTCTTTTTGTTTTTCAGGCGGATATTTGGAGCATGGGTGTAGTGCTGTATGCTCTGCTGTGTGGGTTTTCCCTTTGGATGATGACAATATGATGGCACTCTACAGGAGGATACCAGTGGGTATCAGTGGTGCTAGAATACACTGAGAAGGGAAATAGCTGAGCTTGACAAGAGGCCTTGCTTTTCGGATGGCAGAACATGCTGAGCTGTGGGTAGAAAGGCCACAGCACAGTCTGCTGAATATTGTCCCTGTTTTTGCTGCTTTGTCTACCAGTATTTAGTGGAATTGGTTCTACGCTTGGTTGGCCTATGTGGCACTGTAGCCTAATTCTGTACCATGATAGCATACAGAATTTAAGGAGAAGTATTTTCCTGCCAATGGGCTGGATTTTTTTGTATCTGGTTCTTCAACTGGCTGCTCCCTATACTATCTGTAGTAAAAATATAGACACATCATTTGATTTCCCTGAAATGAATGTTCCTAAATGCCAGCTCTTCTCATGTCTACAAAGATCAAAGTTCTGCATTTGCTATTAGAATTTCCTCTTCCAGAATCAGGAGGAAATGTAGGACCCCACAGATTGCCTTCAGAATCCAACAGTTAGTTCTGTTTCCTTTCGGAGTGCATAACAACCTGAGCACATGAATTGAATGACGTGGCTTGTTAGTCTGGTACAAACTCTGCTGTACACTGAAACCTGGTCCATTTGTAAGCAGGACTTTGTCCATCTCTGCAGGACAGCAGAAAACCCTTTGTGCTAATCATGATGCCAAGAAGCAGAATGCGGCAAATGGCAGATGATCCAACTGCTTCAGGTGTTCATTTCCTTAAAACTGTGAATAGTTTTGGACTGAGAGTTTGTAAGCAGAACAGAGCTCTTAAAGCTGTCAGAGATTATTTCTGCAATGTTCAATTCTATCTGCCTAACATACACCGGATCTCAGAACTGCATTGCTTGAACTGGTGGAACTTGTTGAAGTGAACTGGGATGAGCAAGTTTTAGAACTTAGTCAGAATGCAGTAAAAAATGGATAATCTCATGAGTATTAAGGTACAGGCTTGCTATTTCTGCACTGAATTTGTTTTTATTTTACATGGCTGTGATCTGAAAGTTGCTTGAAACGCAGGCACCTAGGCACTGTTGTGTAACTGAATTTCACACGATAGGTCCTGAAATATTCTGGAATCAAAAACTCTGACTTGTTTTAAGTCTGCTGCTTGAGTCTAATCAGGGTCATAGTGTCTGTGTGCAGTGTTTCTTTCCCTGTAATGCTCCACATCATTTCATTTTGGGAATATTGAAGGAAATGGACTATGTGCCATAACTGTTGTTAGAACAAAGTATGTCTGGTGTGATCTTATGCATAGGTTCTGTAACTGCTCTTCACAGCTCAGGTGTTTGACCTTCCGTTTGGTGAAGTGATGAAATACTGCTGGTTTCTATTTGTGCTTCTAGGCACCTTGAAGCTCTTAGGAATAGAACAATTGTCTCCAGTTCTTTTCAATGATATCAGTAACAGCTCGAGTGTTGCTGCCCACTAGGTAGACCCAAAGAAGCAGATTACAGTGAAACAACACACGAGCTGGACCTGAATGAGGATCACTTTCAAGACAGTGGCTATGCTGCTTCAAGCCTACTTGCTTCTTCCTGCCGCCACTCTATTACCAAGTATCAACAACCTTTCATGATTCAACTTGCAAATGTTTGAAACTAACCCTTGTGTTTCTATGCCTTCCTAGGTGATTCGAGCCCTTGTCAACCCCAAAGATCCAAACCAAGCAGTGTCTTTCCATCAATGGAGAGTTCTTATTAAGCATGAATCACTGCAATTCGGATGACAGCCTTCCACATGGTAACAGTGATGGACACAAGGGGCTCATCCACGTTCATGCTCTCATATCTCCTGGCTCTGCTGAAGCTCCTGACCTGAGCCTGCCAGACACAGCAGTCACCTGCCTGGATTGTGACCCAGCGCCTTTGCAGTGCTGCCCATCCCAAGCACAGCCCGAGTGTCCCAGCAAGCAGCACCACCATGCAGGAGCAGGGCAGCATCAGTGAGGTGAAGCTGAGCATCTTAGATGGGGACTTAGAGTCAGGCTGCCAGTCCCAGGCACCAGGCAGCAGCACCAGCTCTGAGCCACTCTCATCTTGACAAGAGGAGTCCCATCTTCACCCTTGACCTCTCAAGCCCTCCTGTCTTTTAATGAATAAAGTCACTCTCATGCTCAGTCATCGCCTCGACTGCATTCTGAGTCTTCAATCACAGGGATTGGGATGAATGCAACAAACAGCAAGGCAGCTCAGCTTGCAATGCTATGGCTGTGGGGTTCGTGCAGGCAGAGCTCTGGGTTCCCATTTTGGCTGGCTTTGGGATGTCTGCAGCAAGATCTCTACCATTTTGTATGGGAGCAAATAATCTCTAGCATCCAGGTTGCTGCTCATGATATATCCCAGTCTTCCTGGCTGTCACTTTGTGATACTTTTCAAAGCCTTCTGATACTCTTTGATGCCTTGGCTGCTCCCTAACACCTCTGTCCTCCTGCCATGTTGACTCACGTCTCCCACTTTTAAGCTGGCTTTGCAGATCATCTCCAGCCCTGTCATCATCACGCTGCAGCAGGAGGTGCTCACCTGGCCCAATGTCTGGCAGTACTGCTTGTTCTGCAGATGAGCAGCTGCCTCCTCATCTCTTCAGCTACAGTAGTTTTTCTCAGGGCAGTTAGATGCAGTCATGCTCCTCTGGATTTGGTGTGTTAAATCCATGCTGCATGGCAGCAGTCAGTGCAATACAAAGGTGTTCTGTGTGCCATAGCATTTCTCCAGGGGCTGCCAAAGGTAGAAGCACAACACAGCACCATCCTTCTGACAGTAATGTCTGTGAGTGTTAGACATGTGAGCACTGCATCATCCCCAGCGTGTCAGTGCTTTTCCACACCAACCTGACTCTCACACTCTGCACTGAATGTAACTCTGCTCTTGTGGAGACAAATGCTTTCTGTCACATCCTCCATCCCTGCAACCATTTGCCGGTAGGCAGCTCTTGCAGAAGAATCAAGCAGCAGAACCTTGTGCTCACCCTACAGCATGCAAATGCTATGAAAGCAGAAATAACCTGGCATGCTCTGGGTCTGCAAGGCTGCACAGATGGGAGAGGTAGATTGTGTTTTTGCAGTGGAAGTTTCCAGTATTTTCAGTACATAGTGTAGGCCCTAACTGAATGTATAACCCTCTTGTAAAACAGCTGTATAAGTAGTTTTTCCACCAAGAAAGTTGCTGAACAGAGTTAAGTTCAGACTGGGGGCATTCTGACATGGGGAGAATTGAGACAAGCACAAGATAAATACAGGGTGGGTAGAGCCCAGCACAGGACAGAATGAATGTACTGACTTTTGGAAACATTGCCCTTCTCTGTCCGCAGAAAAGTACAAGGCAGACCTAAAAACAAGAGGTTGGTAATTGACCTTATATGGAAATGAATCCTAGCCACAGTCTCGAGGAGTCTGTGAGCCTGAGATGCTCAACCAATGAGAGCCATGAGAGCATCACCTGCAGTGGGTTTAGGGCACAGAACAGAATTAATGTCACTGACTGGTGTGCAGTTTCTCCCTTGCCAACAGGGGATGTGCGCGCAGTATTGCAATAATGAATAAGCACTGCTGCTATCGCTGCCATCTTTGCCTAACTAGAAATCTTTGACTTTGAGAGTTTCTCACACAAGGGGAGAGGGTAAGAAAGTAAAGAGGCACAGAAAACTAAGGGAAACTGCTCTTCTTTATCTTATCTATAAAAATTGATACGATGCTGTTGTGCATTTTTTTTAATTTTATTTTTAATTTTTTGCTAATGTCAGTTAGATTGTTTTAAAATATCCACACACCAAAATCTGACTACCAAGCAAATGTAATGAAAATGAAATGAAGGTGAGTTAGTGGAAAGCACAAGGCCATATTATATTAGGCTCCAGCAAATTTACAGGCAGTCACTGCACGAAGAGGTAGATCTGAGTTGCACATTATATGATTCCCACAAAGATTAAGGAAATCTGAAGCTTTCAATATATTTTTTTAATTCTTTTTTCATTTCATTTTTAAACACCTGACCCAGACCCCAACCCTCACAGGAGCTGTAAAGATAACAGCATTAACCAGCAATGTAACTCTAATCCTAACCCTTACCCTGATTCTAAAATCGTCCCTAACTCCAAATGCAACAACAAAAATGATGCTAGAAGTTTGTAGCAAAAGGAACCTTAACCCTGATCATAATCCAAAAAACAATCATTAAGGTAACAATAATCTTTACCTTAAGAGTAATATTAATCAGAGCCCAGATGATGCCTGCATCCAATCAGAAGCATGCTTTGCATTATTTAAGAGTTGTATTTTTTCCAATGAACTCTCTCTATTATCACGTTTATAAAGTAACAGAGTCTGTTCTTTTTCTCCTGACACTGTGCCTTACTCCTGACATCCCCTGGAAATGACCCAGATAGGGCACCATCAAAGTAATGCTAATAGTAATGTCAATCCTAAGGGTATCTCTAGCCTCAGTGTTAATGGGACGCTAACAACAATCCCAACAGCCTTAAACATTCTGGTGGTGTGAAAGAGGTGCTGCCTTGCACATGCTGGGCAGTCCCATTGCCTGTTAAATGCAGGCGGCAGCGTAGAAACATGATGCCCGTGGTCAGAATGCCCTGTGGCAGATCCTGGCACCGGAGAACTGACCGGAGAACCATGAGAGAACTGACAACAAATCACTCGACATCAGAACCGACCCAGTGGTTATTTACAAGCCTTGGGTGACCCAGACAGGATCTCAGAGTGGTGAATGTAGGTACAGAAGTTGTTACTACTCTGTTTTCTTCTAAAAGAAGTGTTTTTTTTTCATCTCAGAAGTTGGGGGGGGGTGGGGGGGGGGGCGGGAAAGGGATATCAATTTAATTACTCATTAATTTATTGACAGACATTCACGTTTGCTACGTTTGGAGAAGTTTTTATTTGTTTGCTGTGGTTTGATTTTTTTTTTTTCTTTTTTTTTTCCCCCTTCCCTCCTCTTCCATCTTTGTGTTCTTCCCCTATAATCAAAAGAACGGATCCCCAGGGTCTGTCCCGCAGACGTTCTTTCCGTGGTCTCTGCTGCCACCTGCTGGCCAATAAGCGGAACTGCCACTGTTGGGCGTTTGGTGCCGCAGGAAGCACAACGCAGATCTGAGTTCTGACCGGTCTACGCAGCAAATCCGCCAATCTTTATTGCGATAAGCCCTCCAGACAAGAGCATAAAGTCTTTGCCTGAGGGCAGGGTTAGTAGTAATGGATGTCAGTTTTGAAATTTCCAGTCCATTCACCATAGCACTTTCTGCCTCCATGTCCCATAACCAGAGCAGCTATGCTGGCATGTTCTCTTGGTTTCTGTCTAAACCACTGTACTATATCCATCAGTTCAGCTGCTGTATTATGGGCAGCAGGGTTTGGGGGGTGGACACTGGTCAGGGCACTCCCACCAGCCTATCCTGCATTTTTTTTTTTTTTTTTTTTCATTTTTGGGTTACAATCAGTCAGATCTCAAATAGATCTAGTCCAAATCCAAGAACCTCAAAATCTGTCCTTTTAGTGCCTTCATTTACAGAGTCCATTTTATACAGATTCCCTTGTACAGGGCCCCCATGGTCCTCCAGACAGTTGTTACTGATCTTCCATAGGAGAATGATTGAATTAGGTTTTTTCCCATCAAAAGTCCACCTGTCTTTCCAATTTTTCAACACTATCATTCAATAGCTGATTTGCATCAGCCTGAGCCTCTTCAGTTATGTTCAGACAGTTCAAGGCCATTAAAAGTGGCCATGCCACCATGAACACAGCTAACTGTCATTCTCAAGTTGTAAGTATGTCTTTGCTAAGACCATGGAAATACTCAGTCAGGTGGGCCAGGGACTCATGGACCCTCCCTCCGTCCCACACAGGGCCCCATTTTTCAGTGACAGAAGCAGTGCTGCATTTTGAGGATCCTAGGAATCCCAGGGCATGCCCTGACAAAAGGTCATTCAAAGGGGTAGTCTTTCCCCATCCAAACAACTCCATGATATTCACAGAATCACAGAATTGTAGGGGTTGGAAGGGACCTCCAGAGACCACTGAGTCCAGCCCCCTGCCAAAGCAGGTTCCCTACACCACGTTGCACAGCTCAGCATCCAGGCAGGTCTTGAATATCTCCAGAGAAGGAGATTCCACAACCACCCTAGGCAGCCTGTTCCAGTGCTCTGTCACTCTCACCGTAAAGAAGTTATTGCACACATTAGTGCAGAACTTCCTATGGTGCAGTTTCTGTCTGTTTCCCCTTGTCCCTCCTCCACACACTGCTGAAAAGAGTCTGGCCTCAACACTTTGCCCCCCACACCTCAAATATTTATAGAACCTGGATCCTGTCCCCTCTCAGCCTTCTTTTCTCAAGGCTAAACAGACCCAGTTCCCTCAGTCTCTCCTCATTGGGGAGATGCTCCAGGCCCTTCACCATCTTAGTGGCCCTCTGCTGGACTCTTTCCAAGAGATCCCTGTCTTTTTTTTACTGGGGAGCCCAGAACTGGACACAATATTCCAGATGAGGCCTCACCAGGGCAGAGTAGAGGGGGAGGATCACCTCCTTCGACCTGCTGGACACGCTCTTTTTAATGCACCCCAGGATGCCATTGGCTTTTTTGGCTACAAGGGCACACTGCTGGCTCATGGTTAATCTGTCGTCCACCAGGACGCCCAGGTCCCTCTCAGCAGAGCTCCTCCCCAGCAGCTCTTCCCCCAGCCTGTACCGGTGCATGCAATTATTTCTCCCTAGGTGCAAGACTCTACACTTGCTTTTGTTAAACCTCATCCGGTTTCTTACTGCCCGGCTCTCCAGCCTGTCCAGGTCTCGCTGAATGGCAGCACAGCCTTCAGGTGCATCAGCCAATCCTCCCAACTTCGTGTCATCAGCAAACTTGCTGAGGGTGGTCATTGATGAAGATGTTGAACAAGACCGGACCCAGCACAGACCCCTGGGGGACGCCGCTAGTTACAGCCCTGCAGCCAGACACTGCACCGCCAACGACAACCCTCTGCACTCTGCCAGTCAGCCAATTCTCGACCCACTTCACTGTCCAATCACCTATCCCATACTTCCTCAGCTTTGGTATAAGTATGTCATGGGAGACTGTATCAGTTATAGAGGTTATAGAGTTCAATTCCTGTAGTCAAATTGGCGGCCCAGGTGGGACCAGCTCTGTTCGCTGCAGGACCAGCTGAGAGGGAGACACTTTTGGCGCACCCTGAGATTTCTCTGAAGGACTCCCTTCCTCACCTGATCACTGCAGGGACAGACAAGGACCACCCATAGGTGGACCAGGTATGTGTATGGTAAGTGGAGCCCATATGTCTTGAGGAGACATCCTACACAGTTTACAGCCATACGTGCTGCTCCCAGGGAGGTGAGCTCATGGCTTTGGTTGCCAGCTGGGGTAGGAAGACTCCTTGGGTGAGTTCCTATGAAAGGGAACTGTATGTCATATGAATGGAAACAAGAACAAGTACTCTCTCCCAGGTGGGTGACAATAGGAGGGACCTAGGTTGGTCTCTCCTACGGGTATGGGATATAGTGGATAGCCTGTCAAATGGTAGCCTGGGTTCTCCAAGTTGTAATCACGGGGGTTATAGGTTGTATGTTCAATATTATCATCTGCTTTAAGTGTTTGGTACCGTGTGTCAAGCCGACTCTGGGAAAAACATTAACGTTTGCAACTGGTCGACCAGAGTATGAGTGTTATTAAGATTCCAGCTAGAAAACGTTGTCAGCATTGTGTAGTATGAATAAACCATGGTTTTTGATCTAAATGTCAGAGTGAGTGTGGTGTGAGTGAGACACAGAACAGCTGCAGGGTGAGTGCCGAGTCCCGATCCATGTTTCCTTCCTCCTGTGAGGGAAATGGCCAGACACGGACAAAGTGAAAGACTGTGTTGTGTGTCCACTCATAAGTACTTTCTGCTTGTATGTAAGAAGACAGGAGTTTGTACTCTGTAGATTAGTAAGATTGTCCTGAGGAGAGGTGTACATTCCACCCGACCAATGAGTGTCAACCCATTTATGTAATACTATGTACTGCTTGCGAGGAAGTGTGTGAGGGAGGTGGTTCAATCAGTGCTGGTTCTGTGGCACAGTGTTTATAACTGAAGAATACAGACTGTATTAAGGGAGTTTATGTGAACTGAAGAACTGTACATTTTGACAAACTGTTTTGATGGTATAAGAAAGTGTAATTGTTAATGATATATGAAAGTGTAGTTGAGGGAATGTGGAAGTGTATCTGAGCATAGAAATAGAGGAAGCATTTACAGAGGAAAAAGGATTAAAGTGAGTTTACCTGCATTGACATGAGAGCAACACCCTGCCAGACCGCTGCCCTGTGAGCTGAGCAGAGCAGAGCAGAGACACAGTCCCCATGTATCAGGTAGTGTTATTCTGCTTACCAAAAGAATGAGTTCACTACAGAAGAGGAAAATCTTCCCCTCTGTTCCATCTGTGGCATACTCTGGAGTTCAAGGCATTGCAAAGCTATGGCACATCTACTTTCTTTCAATGATGACGCCTTAGTATGCTCTGGGCTGTCATTTCAATTGCATCTAAAGAAGTCTAGGGTCATGCCAGCTGACAGGAAGCTGGCAAATGTTGTCTCATTGTAAGGAAGAGCAAGAAAGATGACATGGGCAATTATGGACCTGTCAGTCCAGAGCCTGGTAAAATTATGGAGAAAATGATGGTGGGAGTTATGGAAAAACAGCTGAAGGTCAATTCTGTCATTGGTTGCAGCCAACACAAGTTTGTGAGGCGAAGGTCCTGTTTAATTTAAGCTCATTCTGTGACACAGTTATCCGTTTAGTTGACCAAGGGAAGCCAGTTGATGTAATCCTTGAGGATTTCAGTGGAGATTTTGATACTGTTTCTCACAACAACCTTCTGGACAGAATGTTCTGCATATGGCTAGACAGAAACACAATGTGGTGGGTGAGCAGTTGGCCAGTAGGTCAGTCCCAAAGGATTATAGTCAGTGGGTTCCATCAGGCTGGTAGATGGTCACTGTCGGGGTCCCCAGGGTTCCATTTTGGGGCCACTTTCCTTTCATGTTTATGCAGATGACTTGAATGCAGGACTAGAAGACGTTCTGAGCAAGTTTGCTGATGAGACCAGATGAGGAGGTGCTGTTGCCTCGACTGAGGGTGGAGAGGACTTGCAGAGAGATGTGGACAAGTCAGAGAAGTGGGTACCAGTTGGTACTAAGCACCAAGTGCATAAAGTATAACAAGAACAAGTGCCTGATTGTGCACCTGGGTAGGGGCAATGCTGGACATACACACTGACTGGATATGGGACACTGGAGAGGATTCTGACTGGAAAGGGTTGGGGTGCTGGTCAGCATCACACTGAATGTGAGTCAGCAGTGTGCCAAGGCAGCCAGGAAAGACAACAGTCCCCTGGAGTGCATGAAGCAACTTATTGCCAGCTGGGTGAGGGAAAGGGTTGTCCCTCTGCTCTGCATTGCTACTGCCTCACTATGTTCTGGGCACCACAGAACATAAAGGACTTCAAACTCTGGGAGAATGTGCAAAGGAGGGCACTGAAACCGAGAGATCTGAAGTTCAGAGTTTCACAGGGATTGGCTGCTTGTTCAGACTGGGCCCTTCTCACATCCCTGCTCATATCCTGCAATGAAACATAGGTCTCATATGGGACATGAACCTCACAGCGTCCTTGCACCACATGTAGAGCCTGGGATCTTCTGTCCCCATGTCTTTCATTTAACATCATACAAAATTCCAACACATTGCCCCAGGAAATGCCCAGAGCCAACATGACATACAGGACCTCTCTACCACTGGTCTTGCAATCAGGGCTTGACCTGTCTGCTTTGTAAGGCAAAGGAGAGGTTTCTTAGCATGCCAGTGCCTTTGCCTGCCTGTAGTCATGGCTTCCAGTTATCTTCTCTAACAAGTCCCTTGGGAAGCTTACTTGGTAATGTTCCTCAGCGGGCCCATTAATACTCCAAGAAACTTCACTGTTACTTCTGACTTTGTCTTGTTGAGCACTTTGTGCAAACTTCTCTCTGCACTAGAGGCTGATGAACTCAGCATCAAATGCACCCTGGGACCATTATAACCTAAAGAATCTCCTGTGCCTTATGCCATCTTGTTATCTTCTTCAGGTTATCAGAACTTGTTCAGCAAAAAGGAGGGATATCTGGAGAGAGCGTAAAGAATCCAGTATAAATTTATTGTCTATTTATTTATAGTTGGGTTTAAAGAAGACATTAAAGCAGCACTGTGCAACTGATACCAATCCAGGATGTCCCAATGAGTTCTGTACTGTTACTGTGTTGACAAAGGTCCTTCTCAACCTCCCCACCCAATTTCTGCTCACAATGGACCTATGGGACTTGCATCACTTTTCTTCACATCACTCTTCTCCTCTGCATTCATCCGCTCAGTGTTAAAACTGCTTTGCACCAACACCCTCTGGCTTTCCTCAGAGAACCAGCTACACATGGAAAAGGAAAGATTTCTCTTTTTTATCTGGCCAGCAAATGGAAAGAAAGGTGATGCAATTGAATGAACAGTAAAACACAGTGATCAACTGCATGCCATGTTCAAGCTGCATCTATTGAAGTTTGTCTTTCATATGGAATACTTTTAAAAGAAATGATTTATTCTGAGGTAGGATAGGATAGATTGAATCACAGTGAAGTAGTTGACAACAGAGGCCATCAGACTCTGGTAGATAGAGCAAATTCCAGTAATCTCCCTGGGATAGATCAGCCAGGTAGTTGAGAGGTATCAACTTAAAATTGATCAGGACTTGTGAGTATTTCACACATTGAGACGGGTTAACACATTCTCACTGATTCTCAGACTTTGGGGAGATGGAACAAATTCCAGTAATCCCCCTGAAAGTCAGAAATCAGACAGATAATTGGGAGGTATCTGACTGAAAAAAGAGCAAGGGATGGAGAAATCTGGAGGGCAGTGGGAGTAGTTTGTGCACAAATGGCCTGCTGAAAACATGCCCTTAACCATGGCCATTTATTTAGGAGAGCTGAAAAAACTTGGAGGATGAGACACATCAAATAGGCAGCAGGGAAGAGTAGTGCTGGGCACCGGGCTATAGTCACAGGGCATTGGCACTGGCACCACTGTCTGTGTCTCTGAATCTGAAGACATTTGTGTCCAGCGAACACAGTTCTGGAAAACATTGTAGTTTCAGTAAAAGAAAAAAAAAGACATCAAATCACCTCAAAGATTCATATTTACAACTTAAAATGGAACAAGACTCATGAGAATTTTTCATGTTGAGAAGGGTTAACACAATTTCAATGATTTCCATCTTTGTCTTCAATTATTTGTTTCAGTTTTATTGACATTTATGATCAACTATTAAGCTTACAGCCTCAAAATAAATAAATAAATTAAAAGAGATACATTTGCATCTTGCACGTGGCCTGATGCCCCTTTCACCTTCGCAGTTCCCACAAGTCCTTCCATGCCGGAGAGTATGAGATCCAGCAGAGCACCTCTCCTCTTTGGTTCCTCCACTGCTTGGTCAAGAAGCTGCCATCTGTGCTCTCCATGGATCTGCTGGACGCCACATGCCCTGCTGTGCTGTCCCTGCCACAGATAATGGAGTGACAAAGGCCACCAAATGGGACAAGGGACAGACAACATCAGATTCCCATCTGTCTGCAGAGGGCACCTTCCATTTACTCTCCCTGATCAGGAAGACAGGAAAAGACACTGATGGTCTCCTCTGTTTGCCATTTCCATTAGCTCTGACCTGTCTGCTCTTCCATCCCCAGGCAGAGCTCAGTGCACTCTCACAGAGGGCATTCACCCTTCTTTATCTCCTCGCCCATCCATCCTAAAGACTCGGTATCCCCCTTGTGCTACAGTGCAGTTGTGGAAGCCATTAAACTGTGTCCCCATGGTCCAAACAGGAGCTCAGGCCTGCAGCTCTATCAAGATTTCTAGCTTCTTGTGTGTTGGTGTTTGCATTAGTGCAAAACCACAGAAGTAAACATCCTAATTGGAAAGCATCACTGGACATAGCCTGACTGGATAGCTAATCTATGGTATCAGTGTGCAGAAGGTGGCACACAAACATTAGACTGATCGTGGGCCTTGGAGTTGACACAGCAACATGGTCACACCATGGGCATGGCTTTCCTGAAGGCCCTGTGCTGCTCTTGCAGCTGTGAGTGAATTCACCAGACAGCCGGTGCTATCCCCTCTCTGGCCCTCGGCTGATGCCCAGGAAGGAGCTGTCTATCTCAGGGACTTCCCACACGGTTTACAAGCACTGGCACACATCAGGAGCAGCCCAGGCACCTTGGGCATCACCCAGTGTCTGTGTGTGAGCTGCTGCCTCCCAGCTGAAGGTCCGAGGACTCAGAGCAGGAGCTCACATGCAGGCAACTCCTTGTGCTCTTCTGAACTGAACCAGAGGAATCCCAGCTCCTGTGGGTGTGTAGGGAGCTGAATCCCATTTCAGCTCCAGGATTTCTGTCAAGGGATGAGACTCCTGCACTGCCTCAGCTGGATCACTGCCCTGCACAGGGAAAGTCCAAACCTCGCCTTCCTTGTCTGGTTGCCCTTATTGTTTCATCAAACGATCTCTGGGAGCACTCCCCATATGTCTCCAATCAGTCACTGACCACTGGACATGTGGTGGTTAATTGAGTGGATTTCAAAGCACAGTCATGATGCTGTTGTCTTTCAGGAGCTGTTGGCCATGAGGACCCAGGGACATGTCATGGGAGACAAGTCGGAAAGATAAAAATGACATAATCTGCTGCTTGCCTGTCCAGGCTCCTGGAACACAGGGAGCTCATAAAAGTGTGCAGGGCTGCAGAGAGACAGCTGTGCCCAGGAGCAGCTCTTGTGCACAGCACAGCCTGCAGGTGACAGAAGGAGAGGAGAGAAACTGAAGAGAGCTTGCAGGATGTGTGTGGTGTGAGCGGGCTGTGAGCTCACTGCAGGAGCATTGCTCACAGACCATGACAAGGTAAGTCTCACTGCAGACCGTGAGCTGCTTTTCATAGAGGGTCAACTTAATTTGGGACATCCCATAGGAGATCTGGATGCAGGCACTGCAAGTTTCTTTACTGTGGAAAAAGCCTTCTGCTCCAGCTGAGGGCTTCCATACTGCAGTATGAAATCACAGCCCTGAGGGCTGCATGTCCCAGCACGGCTGCAGGCTGTGCAGCCGGGGCTGCAGGCGGGTGCCCAGGGCTGTCCTGCAGAGCAGGGTCCCTGCTGTGCCCCAGGGGCTGTGTGCCGGGTATGGGACTCTGCCGCCTGCCAGGCTCAGCACTCAGCCTGCCCGGGGAGCTGCCCAGGGTGCTGCAGGGAGACGGGTGGGGGGAAGGAGCCCCCCGGCAGGGCTTGTGCTGCCACAGCTGCTGCCTGGGGCAGGGGATCACAACTCCACTGCACAACGGAATGTTTCTGAGGGCACTTTGCAAGAGGAGAGCCAAGGCAGGGGGTTTCCATTTCCTGTTCTGAGGCAAAGAGGTTTGGAGTCAGAAATCTAAAAGGGGCAATAAGAGTTCTGAGAATTTTTCATCAATCAATTGCTTGTTTTGTGAACACTGACACATGATGTGCTTTCAGTCTCCCCTTTCTCGAAGGATGGAATTATCTTCATTTTCTGTAGGCATGAATAATTCACTTATCCTACAAACAGGCAGCATTTTCTAACTGAAACTGAATGCCACAGAAGCTCGGGTAGGGGGCTCTAAGAGCACTTGGGGTAAAGATATGAGACATGAAACAGATGAAAATATCCAGGGAGAAGGCATAAGAAAATAAAAGGAAGGTTAGAGCTCCATATGCTGCTTCTGCTTAAGGAATGCTGAAATACATGAAATTAAATGCAAGTAATGGTGCTAAATGTACACTGTTGTAGGAGAATTAAAACATTTCATAGTATAGCAGGAGTAGTACCTCTGAGAATGGTCTGGACTTGTCATTATCTTCTGCACTCTGAGCAGGACTCCAAGCCCAACAACAGCAGATGCCCAACAGCAGCTCCATCAGTGAGTTCCTCCTGCTGCCGTTGGCAGACACGCGGCAGCTGCAGCTCCTGCACTTCTGGCTCTTCCTGGGCATCTACCTGGCTGCCCTCCTGGGCAACGGCCTCATCAGCACAGCCGTAGCCTGCGACCGCCGCCTGCACACCCCCATGTACTTCTTCCTCTTCAACCTGGCCCTCCTCGACCTGGGCAGCATCTCCACCACTCTCCCCAAAGCCATGCCCAACGCCCTCTGGGACACCAGGGCCATCTCCTACACAGGATGTGCTGCACAGCTCTTTTTCTTTTCCTTCTTCCTCTCAGCAGAGTATTCCCTTCTCACCATCATGTCCTATGACCGCTACGTTGCCATCTGCAAGCCCCTGCACTACGGGACCTTGATGGACAGCAGAGCTTGTGCCACCATGGCAGCAGCTGCCTGGGGCACTGGGGTTCTCTATTCCCTGCTGCACACTGCCAGTACGTTTTCACTGCCTCTCTGCCAAGGCAATGTTGTCAACCAGTTTTTCTGTGAAATCCCACAGATCCTCAAGCTCTCCTGCTCTGGCTCCTACCTCATGGAATTTGTATTTCTCTTTTTTGGTGTCAGTTTAGGCTTTGGTTGCTTTGTTTTCATAGTTGTGTCCTATGTGCACATCTTCATGGCTGTGCTGAGGATGCCCTCTGAGCAGGGACGGCACAAAGCCTTCTCCACGTGCCTCCCTCACCTGGCTGTGGTCTCCCTGTTTCTCAGCACTGGTGCTTTTGCCTACCTGAAGCCCCCGTCCATTTCCTCCCCACTCCTGGATCTGACAGTGGCACTTCTGTATGCAGTGGTTCCTCCAACACTAAACCCTATTATCTACAGCATGAGGAACAGGGAGATCAAGCACGCTTTCAGGAAGGTGTTGCAATAAGCACTATTCCAGCTACAATAAAATGCACAACTTCCTCAATAGGATTCCCAGTGGTGGTTCTTTATGTTTTATGCATCTTTGTCTGTTTGATTATGTGAGATATAGGAATGTGCAAAAAAAAAATGTTATTGAACTTATAAATAAAAATGTATTTAAATTCTTTCCTACCTAATTTCCATTTTCTCACTCCAAGAACTCATGTAAACATGGAACCAGATTCCCTGAATATGTTATAAGATACCTAAAAAGCTTTCAAAATAGACTTACTTAGATTTTCTTTCTTCCTACTTTCATAGTTTCATAGTTTCGTGCGGGTTGGAAGGGACCTTAGAGATCATCGAGTCCAGCCCCCGGGATTCGAGCCTCTGTGTAGCAGAGCGGCACTTCTACCACTTGCGCCACAGGGGGGATTCGAACTCCGGGCCCCAGTGTTGCAAGGCAGTGTCCTTAACCACTGCGCCACCGGGGCAGTGCCTGGATTTGGGGAGGTACAGCCACAGACAGCAGCTCAACGTGCTCTTTTCATTCATGTGCTCTTACCAGTGCTGCAGTGCTCTTGAGTCCTCTCATTTGTGCAGTCCTGAAGGTCTTGTGTGTCTCACAACAGTCCTGTTGCCTCTACAGCAGCAATCCAGGGCTGCAGTCAGTAGCCGGCAATATGAACAGGTCTGTCAGAGCTGGTCTCCTTGCTGGCACTGCCATAACAAGAGGGCCCCTTTAGAGCAGGACCAGAGAACTGGAGGGAGGCCTCTTCCAAAGCTGGTGTAAGGAATATACCTGAGGAGCTGCTCCCTGAGAAAACCTTGAGATCTTCAGGTGCTCTTCACTGTGTGACCAGATCAGATTGAATAGTCCCAAGGAGATCCGTAAGCATCTCAAGGCAGTGCTGTGGTTTAAGGTTTATGGGTTGAGACAAAGAGAAAAAGAAAAGGATAATAATTATGACAAATGTATTTATACATATATAATATATTTAGTGTATTTTCACACATATACAACATATGCAGTTGCAAACATATATGAACTAATCCCTATGCGCATCTGTCTGCAAGTCCAGGATTAGTTGCAGGGGTTTTAACAGCCACAGGGTTCACTGTAGGAGCTGAAGTGGCTGTTGGGCTGTTGCAGGAGTTGAAGTGACCTCAGAGTTCATTGCCAGAGCTGGAACCACCACAGGACCTGTGACTATGTTGGAGCAGCCACTGGGCTCATTGGAGGGGTTGGAGCCACCGCAGGGCTGTACTTCCTCCCTTGGGAGGAATTTGTACCATTTTCTTATTACCATACTTGGAACAGCTACAGGACCCGTAGCAGGAGTAACTGCAGAGCTCATTATGAGGGGTGGAGTGACAGAGGGATCTGCCCAGAGCTTGGAGCAACTGCAGGACGTGTAGCAAAACCTTGGAGCTGCTGCATGGTCTGTGCCAGGAGTTGCAGAGGCTGCAGCGCTGTCAGCAGATCCAGCTCTCTGGATCTGGCACACTGCAGTCATTTGTGCCTCTTGGGGGTTACCAGTGCCACAGCAGACCTGCCCCCAATATTCTACCAGTTTATCAGGATCCTGCAGTTGCTCGGAGATGAAGTTCCAAAGCCCTGGGGGTGCACACCACTCCAGGCAGCTGCCCAGACCGTCCCACACCCTCTGCCATGCAGAGCCTTCTCACCTTGGGGCAGATCTCTCACTGATATTCCTGAATAATTGTTTAACCTCAATCATAGATTCATAGAATCACCAAGGTTGGAAAAGGCCTAAAAGATCATCCAGTCCAACCGTTCACCTATTACCTATAGCTCCCACTAAACCATGTCCCTCAACACAATATCCAGTACACCCCCGGACTCACAGAGGCGACAATGTAAATTGTGTAATTCCTAATCATATGGACAATATTACTTCCAAAACCCAAAGATGACCGCAGAGCTGAATGTGCACAAAACTTCACTTTGTCAGCTGCCAATTTTATCGTGGTACAAACTGAGGTCAAACAGCATAGCAAAATAAATACCCTAATGCAGCATCCAAGCACCAAGTAAGGAGCTGTGCAGTGAAGCTTCATGAGAAGACTCAACAAGCTCCACACATAGGGAGCACATCCACACATATCAGCACCATGGCCTGCACTTCTCCAGCTCCCACAAAGCCCTGTCCGCTCTGGACAGATGTGCTGCTATCTCAACCCTTGGAGCCTCACATCAGGCACCAAAATGACAGTGGTTGTTGAACCCAACATGTGGCTCAGCAGCACACAGTGCTTTGTGCACTGCCCAATTCCCAGTGGGATGGGGATGAGAACTGGGAAAAAGAGTACAACTTCTGGGATGTAACAAAGCAGTTTACTAAGAGAGATAAAAGAAGTGGAGTAATAGTTATCACTATATATCCGTTGATATGGAATTGTATGTAACAACTGATGCACAAGCACTTGCTCAGCACCACCAGACTGATGCTCAGCTGGACCCTGGGCAGTGAAGAGACTGAGATGAACTCCCACCCCTTTCAATACAATTTCTGCTTGCTGTCAGCTGATAGAGAACGTCCCTTTGGCCACTATCAGTCAGCTGTCCTCACTCTGTTCCCTCCCAGCTCCATGTGCCCTCCACTGACCATGGCCTTGGCTCTGTACAACACTGCTTAGCAGCAGCTGTAAACATCAGAGTGTTATCAATGGTTTTCTCCTAGAACCAAAACACTGCACCACAGCAGACAGTCTGAAGAAAACAATTCCATTCCAGCTGTAACTCAGATTCCTGCCTGTCCCCTCTTCTTGTTCTTCCTGATCAGGAAGCAAGGAACAGAATCTGCCGCTCTCCTCTCTGAGCCCTTTCCATCAGTTCTCAGCTGGCTCCTCTGCCATCCCCAGGCAGAGCTCAGTGCCCTCTCATGGATGGCAGCAGCCTTTTCTCTTCTTCCTTGCCCATCCGTCATGCAGAATCTGTACCCCATTTGCTACAGTACAGAGCTGAGAATCAACCCACCGTGTCTCTGTGAACCAAACAAGACCCTAGGCCTGCAAAGGCACAGAGATTTGGAGTTCGCTGAGTGAATGTTTGTGGTCCTCTCATTAGTGTAACGACTCTTCAGAAAGGATCCCCTTCCAGAAGCATGTTTTGATTTTGCCTGGCTGGGCCTTGCATCTACACCGTGCTACTGGTGTTCAGAAGATGGCACACAGGTACGAGACCCATTGTGGGGCTCACAGTTGTCCAGTGAACATTGTCACTACCCAGGGCATGTCTTTCCTAAAGGTCCTCAGTGGCATTTGCCAGCTGGCTGGGGGTGTGCTGGAGACCCCAGGGAACTGCCATTCTGTTGTAATACAAGAAGAATTTTACAGAGCAGCAGCCATGGATCAAGATAAGCACTTTACAGAGCAGCAGCTGCAGAGCAGGATAAACAGCATGAGAACCAAGGACACCTCTAGCAAAAGAGTGAAAGGCTCGTGGCTTTGAAGCGGGGTTTTAGGGTTCTTATTGCAGAAGCTTTCTTCCAATTAGTACGTGTGATTTTTGAACACCCTTGTTTGTTTGCTATAAAAGTACGGCTCTTCAGGCAATAGATGGACACAGCTATATTTAACTATATTGGTGTGTGGTTGTTTGTCCTAGAACGCTGACTTTTGCCTTCAGGTTTGCCAACACATGGGGGCCCGCAATGTCATGGGATTTAACTCTTGAACACCTGTGGGATCCCGAGAAACTAAGCCAGTATTTGAGTCAGGGATGGCGCAGCCTAGATAGATCTAAGGGGGTATGACTTATTTGGGGCTTGGCTTGTGCTTACCGTGCTCTATATAACACTGTTCCGAAAAGAGAGAATTTCCGAGCTGAGGTTCTAGCCAAAAAGGGAAATCCCCAAGTCAATTTTGATCAGTCACAGGAGGCACCAGTAACAATATCAGTTGCCCTTGTGGAAGGCAAGAAATGGAAATGGGTGTCCTCACGTCTAGAACGGAAAAAAGAAGTGGAGGAGGAGGCAACAGAAGATCCAGGTGACAGGTCTGGATAAGTACCGAGAAAGGAAAAAGGAAAAGTGTCATGAAGAAGAGAGTGATGAGGAGGAAATCTCTGTTACTGTTTGTCGATCCCTGAAGATGACTGAAATCGAAGGCGTAAGAAAGGAGTTCACACGGCACCAGAATGAATCTCTTGTTACCTGGTTGCTTCGCTGTTGGGACAGCTGGGACGGTAGCTTGTTGTGATGTGACAGGCCCTTCCCCATATTCTGGAAGAATCTTAGTGTAATACAGTGGGTGTAGACAAAAAGGCGTAGGTTATATAAGGATGTGTCTGTTTCAATAAATCGCCATTTTGCCACTTCATCTCCTTGGTGTCACTTGGTAATTGGCCTAGCTGCTGCTTCAGTTGAAGGCGAGAGATCGTAAAGAAATTAACGACCATAAAGCCTTCATGTGTATCATTAAAATTCTCAGCTATTAGACACAAGCGCTTTCCAGATTGAGCAAGGAACAACAGTAAATTGCACTGTGTGTTTCCTTGTGGTGTTACCTACGTGACCACAGAGAAGACACGAGGAAGTGGCATGACCAGCCTACTCCTGTACTATGAGCACGGGTGAGGGAACTACAAAACAGTCCAACCACCAGTACGGCTGCTCCAGTTATCACAGGTAACCAATAGAGGGGCACTGCCCTCATTCAAGGGAGTGGAAGGGATAATAGAGTTTATTGGACTGTGTGGATTTGATGGCCTAGCACATCAGAACCACAGAAATATAAGGCACTGGTGGATACTGGTGCACAGTGCACCCTAATGCCCTCCAGTCATGAAGGGACAGAATCAATCCATATTTCTGGATATCTCTCAAGAATTGACTGTGTTGGAGGCTGAAATAAGCCTCACTGGTAAAGACTGGAAAAAACATCCTATGTGAGTGGTCCAGGGTTTCCGTTCATACTTGGTATTGAGGATACCTCAGAAGAGGGCATTTCAAGGATACTAAGGGGTATCACTGGGCCTTTGGAATCGCTGCTGTAGATATGGACAACATTAAGCAGCTGTCTGTTTTGCCTGGCCTGTCAGAGGACCCGTCTGTTGTGAGGCTGCTACGAGTAAAAATAAAAGAGCAGCAGGTACCGATTGCTACAAAGACAGTGCACAGACGGCAGTATCGCACCAACAGGGATTCCTTGCTCCCCATTCATGATTTGATTCGCCAGTTGGAGAATCAGGGAGTGATCAGTAAAACTCACTCACCTTTTAACAGCTCCATATGGCCAGTGAGTAAAGCCAGTGGAGAATGGAGGCTGACAGTAGACTACCGTGGCCTGAATGAGGTCACACCCCCACTGAGTGCTGCTGTGCTGGAGAGCAAATAATTCAAATTCTTCTATGAGCCAGTTTTGCTATTAAGTGAAGCAAAGTAAAAGGGCCTGCCCAGGAAATTCAGTTCTTAGGTATAAAGTGGCAGGATGGATGTCATCACATCCCAACAGTGATTGACAAAATCACTGCCATGTCTCCACCAACTAGCAAGAAAGAGACACAATCTTTCCTGGGTGCAGTGGGCTTTTGGAGGATGCACATTCCAAACTACAGCCTCATTGTAAGCCCCCTTTATCAGGTGATGCAGAAGAAGAATGATTTTGCATAGGGCCCAGAGCAGCAGCAGGCTTTTGAACAGATTAAACAGGAGATAGCCTGTGCCATGGACCTGGGGCCAGTACGGACTGGACAGGATGAAAAGAACATCCTCTATACTGCTGCTGGAGAGAAAGGTCCCACTTGGAGTTTGTGGCAAAGAGCCTCAGGAGGGACCCAAGGCCGACCCCTGGGATTTTGGAGCTGAGCATACAAGGGGTCTGAAGAGTGCTACACTCCAACTGAGAAGGAGATCTTAGCCGCGTATGAGGGGGCTCGGGCGGCTTCCGAAGTAGCTGGTACTGAAATGCAGCTCTTTCTGGCACCTCGACTGTCAATGATGAACCGGATGTTGAAAGGGGAGGTTCTCTCCACCCATCATGCTACCGATGCCACCTGGAGCAAGTGGATTGCACTGATTAGACAACAAGCGCAGATGGGGAACCTCAATCGTCCAGGAATTTTAGAAGTGATCATGAACTGGACTGAAGATAAAAAGTTTGGAACATCACCAGGAGAAGAGGTGTCATGTGCTAAAGCGGCCCCACCATACATCGAACTACCAGAAAATGAAAAGAAATATGCTCTTTTCACTGATGGATCATTTCATATTGTAGGGAAGCATCGGAGATGGAAAGCTGCTGTTTGGAGCCCCACACGACAGGTCACAGAGGCCACTGAAGGTAAAGGAGAATCAAGTCAGTTTGCAGAGGTAAAAGCTGTCCAGCTGACCTTAGATGTGGCTGAACGGGAGAGGTGGCCAATGCTTTATCTTTATACTGACTCATGGATGGTGGCAAATGCCTTATGGGGGTTGTTACAGCAGTGGGAACAAAATAACTGGCAACGGAGGTGTAAACCTATTTGGGCTGCTGAACTGTAGAAAAACATAACTGCTCAAAAAAAAGATATGATTGTAAAGGTGTGTCACGTGGATGCACACTTGCCCAAGAGTCGGGCTATTGCAGAACAACAAAACAACCATCAGGTAGGTCGAGCTGCCAGAATTGAGGTGGCTCAAATAGACTTGGACTGGCAGAACAAGAGTGAATTATTTCAAGCTTGATGGTTCCATGAGACCTCAGGCCATCAAGGAATGGACATAACATATGATTGGGCTAGAGACTGAGGGGTGGACTTAACTATGGATGCTATTGCACTGGTTATTCATGACTGTGAATCATGTGCCATAATTAAACAAGCCAAGAATATGAAGCCTCTCTGGGGGGAAGGCCAAGGCAAAAGTATAAATATGGGGAGGAGTGACAGGTGAATGATGTCACCTTGCCAGGATCTCATAATGATAAGCGTTTTGTGCTTACCATGGTGGAAGCAACCACTGGGTGGCTTGAAACATACGCAGTACCCCATGCTACTGCCAGAAACACAATATTGGGTTGTTAGAAACAAGTCCTATAGAGATATGACACCTCAGAAAGAACTGAGTCTCATAATGGGACACATTTCAAAAATTCCCTTAATAAATACTTGGGCCAAAGTTCATGGCATTGAGTGGATTTATCATATCCCCTACCATGCACCAGCTTCTGGTAAAATTAAAAGATACAATGGGGTGTTGAAAACTATGTTGAAAGCAATGGGTGGTGGAACACTGAAGCACTGGGAAAAGCATTTGCATGTGGTGCAAGGATGCTGTTAAAGTTCATATCCCACATGTGCCCTGTGTCTCATCACAGGATGTGGGGTGTGAGAAGGGCCCAGTCTGAACAAGCAGTCAATCCCAGTGAAACTCTGAACTTCAGATCTCTCAGTTCCAGTGCCCTCCTGTGCACACTCTCCCATAGTTTGATGTTCTTTATGTTCTGCATTGCCCAGAAGTGCACCCAGTGCTCCAGGTGAGGCAGTAGCAATGCAGAGCAAAGAGGGACAAACCTTTCTTCCACCCAGCTGGCAATAAATTGCTTGATGCACTTTAGGGGACTGTTGGCCTTCTTGGCTGGCTGGGCACACTGCTGACTCACTTAAAATTTTATGTTGAGCAGGACCCCCAATCCTTTTCAGTCAGACGTCTCTCATGTGTCCAATATACAGACAGTGTTTATGTCCAGGGTTGCCCATACCCAGGTGCACAATCAGGCACTTGTTCTTGTTATACTTTATGCACTTGGTGCTTAGTACCAACTGGTACCCACTTCTCTGACTTGTCCACATCTCTCTGCAAGTCCTCTCCACCCTAAGTGGAGGCAACAACACCTCCTCATCTGGTCTCATCAGCAAACTTGCTCAGAACATCTTCTAGTCCTGCATGCAAGTCATCTGCATAAACATGAAAGGAAAGTGGCCCTAAAATGGAACCCTGGGGAGCTCTGACAGTGACCATCTACCAGCCCGATGGAACCCACTGACTATAATCCTTTGGTACAGAACTACTGGCCAACTGCTCACCCACCACTGCTGGTGAACCTGAAAGGCAAAATGTCAGCGTGCTGGGTCAAACAGAGAAACACCAATATAGTTACATATAGCTGCATCAATTTATTGCCCGAAAGCCAGACTTTTATAGGAGACAGACAAGGGTGTCCAAAAATCACACATGCTAATTGGAGGAAAGCTACTGCAATAACAACCCTATAACCCCCCTTCAAAGCCACGAGCCATTCATTCTTTTCCTAGAGGTGTCCTTGGTTCTCATGCTGTTTATCCTGCTCCGCAGCTGCTGCTCTGTGAACTCCTTATCTCAATCCATGGCTGCTGCTCTGTAAAATTCTTCTTGTATTACAACACACCACGTTCTGTTTCTGTCTAGCTGTATGCAGGAATTTCTGTCCAGAAGGGTGCTGGAGAAATAGTATCAAAAGCTCTACTGAAATCCTCAAGGATTACATCAACTGCCTTCCCTTGTTCAGCTCAATGGATAAAGGTGTCATAAAAAGACCTGAAATTAAATAGGAACTTCCCCTCTGTATCTTGTGTTGTCTGTGACCTGTCCTTCAGTTGTTTTTCCATAACTCCCACCATCATTTTCTCCATAATTTTACCAAGCACTGTAGTGAGACTGACAGGTCCATAGTTGCCCGTGTCATCTTTCTTGCTCTTCCTTACAATGAGACAACATTTGCCAGCTTCCTGTCAACAGGTATGACCCTAGATTTATTAGATGCCATTGAAATGCGAGCCCAGAGCATGCTAAAGTGTCATCAGTGCAAGAACGTAGATGTGCCATAGCTTTGCAATGCCTTGAAATCCAGACTATGCCACAGATGGAGCAGAGAGGAAGATCTGCCTCTTCTGTTCTGAGCTCATCCTTTTGATAAGCTGAATATCACTACATACTCCATGGGGTCAGGTGCAAAAGACACAATGGGTGCCCTAAGCACGTGGCTGAGGTGGTATTTAGGATGGCCAAGAATACCTCCCTTCTGGCCCTCAGCTGATGCTCCAGAAGGAGGTGTCTATCTCATAGATTTTCCGTCACAGTTTACAAGCACTAGCACAAAACTAGGATCACCCAAGGCATCTTGGGCATCACTGAGAGACTGTGTATGAGTAGTGCAGTCCCTGTGGAATAAAAACCAAGGATTCAGATGAGGGACTCACACACAGACACCTCACTGTGCACATCTGAACTCAGCTAGGTGAACTTGTAGCTCCTGTGGTTCTTTGAAAAACTGATCCCAATTCAGCCCCAGGGTTTCCATCTGAGGATGAGATGCCTAACGCTAGAATAAGGATGGGATGGTCTGTTGATAACAGGACAAATGGAAACGGATTTAAATTAAAAAGGGGAGACATAGGTTAGATGTGAGGAACCTATATTTTTACACAGCAACACTGGAAAAAGTTGCCCTCAGAGGCTGTGCATGCCCAATGGATGGGATCCTGGGTTTACTCTGGGTTTACCCTCACGTCAGTCCATGTTTCTACTCATACTTTTGTCTAGGTGCACTCTCACTTTACTCAAGGTTTTACTCACAGTTTACCATCAGGGAGTGTGATCGGGAGATGGGCTGGTGGAGTGACTTGCTGGCATCCCCGAGGGAAGGCTGCCAGGCAGATACCCCCAGAAAAGTGGTTGACTCCCTGCCCTGTCACAGTCCGACAGACCTGACTGATGAGAAGGGTTGGAAGAGAGTCCCAACTCAACATCACAGGAGCCCCCCCATGCCTGCCTAGCCCTCGACCCCTGATCCATCTAAGCAACAGGTTTGACACTCTGAAATCTGAAGGAGATAAGAATGGGGAGGCAATGGAGGATCTGCCTAGGAGGAAACCTAATGCAAGGCAGTCACTACCAAGCCTTGTGACTTCCTCTGCCATGAAAGAAAGAAGGGTGGCCGTGGTGGGTGACTCCCTTCTCAGAGGAATAGAGGGCCCCATTTGCAGACTGGACCCCAGTTGTCAGTAAGTCTGCTGCCTTCTTGGTTTCAGGTCAGGGACATAATGAGGAAACTCCCAATGCTGGTTAGGTCCACTGATTATTTTCCACTACTCATAGTTTAGGTGGGCAGTGATGAAATTTCTTAGATAAGACTACAAACTATAAAAAGAGATTTCAGGAATTTATGCCATTTAGTTCACAAAGTGGGAGATCAAGTGATTTTTTGTTCTATACCTTCAGTGGCAGTGAGGGACACAGAGCAGGCTTGGAAAGCAAAGCAATGAACAATTGTCTCAGAGGTTGGTACTGAGCCAGAAACTTTGAGTTCTTTGATCACAGGACAGTTTACTTGGCCCATGGTCTGTTATCCATGAATGGAACCCAACTGTCTCAAAGGGGGAAGTGAATCCTAGCACAGACGGTAGCGGGGCTTATCGAAAGAGCTTTAAACTAGCTACGATGGGGGAGTGGACAAAACAGGGCTTACCAGAGATAAGCCTAGGGAAATGCTGTTTGAGCTGGGAGAGAGGCAGATGCCTCAGCTGAAGTGCGTCTACACCAACGCACGCAGCTTGGTCAACAAGCAAGAGGAGCTGGAAGCAACTGTGCATCTGACAAACCATGACCTAGTTGCTATTACCGACCCATGGTGGGACCACTGCCATGACTGGAGTGCTGTGATGGATGGTTACAAGCTCTTCAGAAGGGATAGAGGAGGAAGGAAGGGTGGTGGTGTGGCCCTTTATATTAAAGAGAGTTTTGATGTTGAAGAGCTTGGGCTTCAGAATGAAGTGCATGTTTGTAAGGATCGGGGGAAAGGCCTGTAAGTGTGACATCTTGCTAAAGGTTTCTTATAGACCGCCTAATTGATGGGTGAGGCATTCTATGAGCAGCTTACTGAAGTCGCAAGATTGCCAGCACTCATTTTCTTGGGAGACTACAACTTCTCTGATATATGCTGGGAATATAATAAATAGCAGAGGAATCAGTCCAAGAGGTTTATAGATTGCATGCAAGACAGCTTCCTTACACAGCTGGTATGAAGTCCTACCAGGGGTGGTTCCTTGCTAGACCTGCTCTTCACTAACAGTGAAGGACTGGTAGGAGTTGAGAAGGTTGGGGACTGTCTTGGGCAGAGTGGCCATGAAATGGTAGAATTCTCTATTCTTGGAGATGTCAGAAGGGTGACTAGCAAAACTACTATCCTGAACTTCTAGAGGGCAGACTTTGACCTGTTCAGGACACTTGTAGCACAGGTCCCTTGGGAGTCGCTCCTTATGGGTAAAGGGGTCCAGGAAGCCTGGACACTCCTTAAGATGGAAATCTTAAAGGCACGAGATCAGGCTGTCCCTGAATGCCATAAGGTGAGCCATAGGGGAAGAAGACCAGTGCAGATGAACTGGGGAAAACTATTGAGACTCAGGAAGAAAAAGAGAATCTCCGTCCTCTGGAAGAAGGGGCTGGGTACTTGGGGAGATTACAAGGAAGTTGCTAAGGCATGCAGGGAGGAAGTTAGGAAGGCACATTAATTCCCTGTCCCTTAATCCATGCCCAGAGCTTCTCAGTCATGTCACTGCCAACTGTAAGCTCCATGCAGAGTTCAAGTGGGACACAGAGGGCACAGCCTTCTGCTGGGTGGATGCAAGTGTTGGTGGAACCAGATGGGACAAAGCCCTCCCACCATGCCCTCCTGGGAAAATGGCCACCCCAAGAATGGCAGTCTGCCTCCTCCATGACCCCATCTGAAATGCTCCTGCACTGATTGATTAAAGGGCTTTAAACCAGGTCCAAATGGGGAAGGGTGGGGAATTGGATGTGACAGAGAAGGGCTGAGGGATATTGTTGCTGTTGGAGATTGAATGGAAAGCCTCTGAGTTGTTCTATAGGATTGTGTGAGGATTCCTCAGAGAAAGTCTTGTTGCCAATACCCCGTCCTAAATCTTACTGTGTACCCTCTGGGGGTAACCCCAACCTGCTGCTGCCCTAAAGTGCCTGTAGACCAGTGCGGGTAGCATGGGAAATAAACGGGACAAATCAAGAGAAAACCACAGAGCTTTTCCTTTCATGCAGGCTGCTGATTCTGAGCAAGGCCCTGAACATCAGTACCACAGTGTAGATGCAAGACCCAGACAGGCTAAATCAAAGCATGCTTCTGGAAGGGGATACTTTCTGAAGAATCCTTACACTAATGAGAGGACCACAAACATTCACTCAGCGAACTCCAAATCTCTGTGCCTTTGCAGGCCTAGGGTCTTGTTTGGTTCACAGAGACACGGTGGGTTGATTCTCAGCTCTGTACTGTAGCAAATGGGGTACAGATTCTGCATGACGGATGGGCAAGGAAGAAGAGAAAAGGCTGCTGCCATCCATGAGAGGGCACTGAGCTCTGCCTGGGGATGGCAGAGGAGCCAGCTGAGAACTGATGGAAAGGGCTCAGAGAGGAGAGCGGCAGATTCTGTTCCTTGCTTCCCGATCAGGAAGAACAAGAAGAGGGGACAGGCAGGAATCTGAGTTACAGCTGGGATGGAATTGTTTTCTTCAGACTGCCTGCTGTGGTGCAGTGTTTTGGTTCTAGGAGAAAACCATTGATAACACTCTGATGTTTACAGCTGCTGCTAAGCAGTGTTGTACAGAGCCAAGGCCATGGTCAGTGGAGGGCACATGGAGCTGGGAGGGAACAGAGTGAGGACAGCTGACTGATAGTGGCCAAAGGGACGTTCTCTATCAGCTGACAGCAAGCAGAAATTGTATTGAAAGGGGTGGGAGTTCATCTCAGTCTCTTCACTGCTCAGGGCCCAGCTGAGCATCAGTCTGGTGGTGCTGAGCAAGTGCTTGTGCATCAGTTGTTACATACGATTCTATATCAACGGATATATAGTGATTACTATTACTCCTCTCCTTTTATCTCTCTTAGTAAACTGCTTTGTTACAACCCAGAAGTTGTACTCTTTTTCCCAGTTCTCATCCCCATCCCACTGGGAATGGGGCAGTGCACAAAGCACTGTGAGCTGCTGAGCCACATGTTGGGTTCAACAACCACTGTCATTTTGGTGCCTGATGTGAGGCTCCAAGGGTTGTGGTAACAGCACATCTGTCCAGAGTGGACAGGGCTTTGTGGGAGTTGGAGATGTGCAGGCCATGGTGCTGATAGTTTCCCTATTTGTGAAGCTTGCTGAGTCTTCTCATGAAGCTGCATTTCACAGCTCCTTGCTTGCTGCTTGTTTTCCCTGCTGCATCATTTGTCAACTCTGGATGCTGGATTAGGGTATTATTTTGCTATGCTGTTTGACCTTGGTTTGTACCACGATAAAATTGGCAAAGTGAAGTTTTGTGCACATTCAGCTCTTTGGACATCTTTGGGTTTTGGAAGTAATATTGTTGGTATGATTAGGAATTACACATTTTACACTGTCGTCTCTGGGAGCCCAGGGGTATTCAAGGAGAGACTGGATATTGTGTTGAGGGACATGGTTAAGTGGGAGCTATTGGTAATAGGTGAACGGTTGGATTGGATGATCTTTCAGGCCTTTTCCAGCCTTGGTGATTCTATGATTCTAGGATTGAGGTTAAACAATTATTCAGGAATATCAGTGAGAGATCTGCCCCAAGGTGAGAAGGCTCTGCATGGCAGGGGGTGTGGGACAGTCTGGGCAGCTGCCTGGAGTGGTGGGCACCCCCAGGGCTTTGGAACTTCATCTCCGAGCAACTGCAGGATCCTGAGAAACTGGTAGAATATTGGAGACAGGTCTGCTGTGGCACTGGTAATCCTAAAAAGGCCCAAATGACTGCAGTGTGCCAGGGCCTGGCCCACACCTACTGAGCTGTGTTCAACACTATTCAGCATCTTCAAGGGGAAGAGAGCTGGATCTGCTGACATTGCTGCAGCCTCTGCAACTCCTGGCACAGTCCCTGCAATAGCTCCAAGTTTTTGCTACACATCCTGCAGTTGCTCCAAGCTCTGGACAGATCCCACTGTCACTCCACCCCTCATAAGGAGCTCTGCGGTCACTTATGCTACAGGTCCTGTAGCTGTTCCAAGTACTGAGATAAGAAAATTAAGCAAACCACTGAGTGCTGCAGTAGAGACGACGGGACTGCTGTGAGACACACAAGACCTTCAGGCCTGTAGAAATGAGAGGACTCGAATCCTCTGTGCACTGTATCAGTGTAAAGAGAGGAGGAATGAAAAGAACTAGTTGTGCTTCTATCTGTGGCTGTACCTTCCCCAAATCCAGACAAAGTTGGATAAGAGAAGAGCTAAGGAAAAGCGTATTTTGAATGCTATTTATTTATCTCTTAACCTATTCGGGGAATCTGGTTCCATGTTTACATGAGCTCTTGGAGTGAGAAAATGGATAGTAGGTGTGAAAGAAGTGAAACAAATTTTTATTTATAAGTTCAATAACATTTTTTTGCACGTTGCTATATCTCACATAATCAATCAATCAAAGATGCATAAAAGATGAAGAACCATCACTGGGAATCATGCGATGAAGATGTGCACTTTATTGAAGCGGGAATAGTGAGTATTGCAACACCTTCCTGAGAGCGTGCTTGATCTCCCTGTTCCTCATGCTGTAGATAATAGGGTTCAGTGTTGGAGGAACCACTGAGTACAGAAGTGCCACTGTCAGATCCAGGAGTGGGGAGGGAATGGAGGGGGGCTTCAGGTAGGCAAAAGCACCAGTGCTGAGAAACAGGGAGACCACGGCCAGGTGAGGGAGGCACGTGGAGAAGGCTTTGTGCCGTCCCTGCTCAGAGGGCATCCTCAGCACAGCCATGAAGATCTGCACATAGGACACAACTATGAAAACATAGCAGCCTACGTCTAAACTGATAGTAAAAATGAGAAACACAACTTCCCTGAGATTTGATTCTGAGCAGGAGAGCTTGAGGATCTGGGGAATTTCACAGAAAAACTGGTTGACAACATTGCCTTGGCAGAGAGGCAGTGAAAATGTACTGGCAGTGTGCAGCAGGGAATTGAGAACCCCAGTGCCCCAGGCAGCTGCTGCCATGGTGGCACAAGCTCTGCTGTCCATCAAGGTCCCGTAGTGCAGGGGCTTGCAGATGGCAACGTAGCGGTCATAGGACATGATGGTGAGAAGGGAATACTCTGCTGAGAGGAAGAAGGAAAAGAAAAAGAGCTGTGCAGCACATCCTGTGTAGGAGATGGCCCTGGTGTCCCAGAGGGCGTTGGGCATGGCTTTGGGGAGAGTGGTGGAGATGCAGCCCAGGTCGAGGAGGGCCAGGTTGAGGAGGAAGAAGTACATGGGGGTGTGCAGGCGGCGGTCGCAGGCTACGGCTGTGCTGATGAGGCCGTTGCCCAGGAGGGCAGCCAGGTAGATGCCCAGGAAGAGCCAGAAGTGCAGGAGCTGCAGCTGCCGCGTGTCTGCCAACGGCAGCAGGAGGAACTCACTGATGGAGCTGCTGTTGGGCATCTGCTGTTGTTGGGCTTGGAGTCCTGCTCAGAGTGCAGAAGATAATGACAAGTCCAGACCATTCTCAGAGGTACTACTCCTGCTATACTATGAAATGTTTTAATTCTCCTACAACAGTGTACATTTAGCACCATTACTTGCATTTAATTTCATGTAGATCAGCATTCCTTAAGCAGAAGCAGCATATGGAGCTCTAACCTTCCTCTTATTTTCTTATCCCTTCTCCCTGGATATTTTCATCTGTTTCATGTCTCATATCTTTACCCCAAGTGCTCTTAGAGCCCCCTACCCGAGCTTCTGTGGCATTCAGTTTCAGTTAGAAAATGCTGCCTGTTTGTAGGATAAGTGAATTATTCATGCCTACAGAAAATGAAGATAATTCCATCCTTCGAGAAAGGGGAGACTGAAAGCACATCATGTGTGAGTGTTCACAAAACAAGCAATTGATTGATGAAAAATTCTCAGAACTCTTATTGCCCCTTTTAGATTTCTGACTCCAAACCTCTTTGCCTCAGAACAGGAAATGGAAACCCCCTGCCTTGGCTCTCCTCTTGCAAAGTGCCCTCAGAAACATTCAGTTGTGCAGTGGAGCTGTGATCCCCTGCCCCAGGCAGCAGCTGTGGCAGCACAAACCCTGCCGGGGGGCTCCTTCCCCCCACACGTCTCCCCGCAGCGCCCTGGGCAGCTCCCCGGGCAGGCTGAGTGCTGAGCCTGGCAGGCGGCAGAGTCCCATACCCGGCACACAGCCCCTGGGGCACAGCAGGGACCCTGCTCTGCAGGACAGCCCTGGGCACCCGTCTCAGCTGGAGCAGAAAGCTTTTTCCACAGTAAAGAAACATGCAGTGCCTGCAGTCAGATCTCCTATGGGATGTCCCAGTTATAGTTACCCCTTAATTAAAAGCAGCTCATGGTCAGCTGTGAGACTTACCTTGTCATGGTCTGTGAGCAATGCTCCTGCAGTGAGTTCACAGCCCGCTCACACCACACACATCCTGCAAGCTCTCTCCAATTTCTCTCCTCTCCTTCTGTCACCTGCAGGCTGTGCTGTGCACGAGATCTGCTCCTGGGCACAGCTGTCTCTCTGCAGCTCTGCCCACTTTTATGAGCTGCCTGTGTCCCAGGAACCTGGACAAGCAAGCAGCAGATGATGTCATTTTTATCCTTCCCACTCATTTCCCCTGACATGTCCCTGGGTCCTCATGGCCAACAGCTCCTGAAAGACAACAGCATCATGACTGTGTTTTGAAATCCACTCAATTAACCACCACATGTCCAGTGGTCAGTGACTGATTGGAGACATATGGGGAGTGCTCCCAGAGATCGTTTGATGAAACAATAAGGGCAACCAGACAAGGAAGGCGAGGTTTGGACTTTCCCTGTGCAGGGCAGTGATCCAGCTGAGGCAGCGCAGGAGTCTCATCCCTTGACAGAAATCCTGGAGCTGAAATGGGATTCGGCTCCCCACAGAACCACAGGAGCTGGGATTCCTCTGGTTCAGTTCAGAAGAGCACAAGGAGTTGCCTGCATGTGAGCTCCTGCTCTGAGTCCTCGGTCCTTCAGCTGGGAGGCAGCAGCTCACACACAGACACTGGGTGATGCCCAAGGTGCCTGGGCTGCTCCTGATGTTTGCAAGTGCTTGTAAACCGTGTGGGAAATCCCTGAGATAGACACCTCCTTCCTGGGCATCAGCTGAGGGCCAGAGAGGGGATAGCACCGGCTGTCCGGTGAATTCACTCACAGCTACAAGAGCAGCACAGGGCCTTCAGGAAAGCCATGCCCATGGTGTGTCCGTGCTGCTACGTCACCTCCAAGACCCACGATCGGTCTAATGTTTGTGTGCCACCTTCTGCACACTGATTCTATAGATGAGCTATCCAGTCAGGCTATGTCCAGTGATGCTTTTCAATTAGGATATTTACTTCTGTGCTTTTGCACTAATGCAAACACCAACACACAAGAAGCTAGAAATCTTGGTAGAGCTGCAGGCCTGAGCTCCTGTTTGGACCATGGGGACACAGTTTAATGGTTTCCACAACTGCACTGTAGCACAAGGGGGATACCGAGTCTTTAGGATGGATGGGCGAGGAGACAAAGAAGGGCGACTGCCCTCTGTGAGAGTTCACTGAGCTCTGCCTGGGGATGGAAGAGCAGACAGGTCAGAGCTAATGGAAATGGCAAACAGAGGAGACCATCAGTGTCTTTTCCTGTCTTCCTGATCAGGGAGAGTAAATGGAAGGTGCCCTCTGCAGACAGATGGGAATCTGATGTTGTCTGTCCCTTGTCCCATTTGGTGGCCTTTGTCACTCCATTATCTGTGGCAGGGACAGCACAGCAGGGCATGTGGCATCCAGCAGATCCCTGGAGAGCACAGATGGCAGCTTCTTGACCAAGCAGTGGAGGAACCAAAGAGGAGAGGTGCTCTGCTGGATCTCATACTCTCCGGCATGGAAGGACTTGTGGGAACTGTGAAGGTGAAAGGGGCATCAGGCCATGTGCAAGATGCAAATGTATCTCTTTTAATTTATTTATTTATTTTGAGGCTGTAAGCTTAATAGTTGATCATAAATGTCAATAAAACTGAAACAAATAATTGAAGACAAAGATGGAAATCAATGAAAATGTGTTAACCCTTCTCAACATGAAAAATTCTCATGAGTCTTGTTCCATTTTAAGTTGTAAATATGAATCTTTGAGGTGATTTGATGTCTTTTTTTTTCTTTTACTGAAACTACAATGTTTTCCAGAACTGTGTTCGCTGGACACAAATGCCTTCAGGTTCAGAGACACAGACAGCGGTGCCAGTGCCAATGCCCTGTGACTGTAGCCTGGTGCCCAGCACTACTCTTCCCTGCTGCCTATTTGATGTGCCTCATCCTCCAAGTTTTTTCAGCTCTCCTAAAGAAATGGCCATGGTTAAGGGCATGTTTTCAGCAGGCCATTTGGGCACACACTACTCCCACTGCCCTCCAGATTTCTCCATCCCTTGCTCTTTGTTCAGTCAGATAACTCCCAATTATCTGTCTGATTTCTGACTTTCAGGGGGATTACTGGAATTTGTTCCATCTCCCCAAAGTCTGATGGAATGTGTTGTCAACTCCTTCACTGTGATTTGATCTATCCCTTCCTATCTATTCTTTTTCTTTTTCTTCTTATACTTTTTCTTTTTCTCAATCACTGTCTCTTTTTTATTAAGGCACGAAGTCTGAAAGATGTTCATTAATGTCAGTAAAAGTGAAAAACAGAGTTGGAGACAAAGATATAAATCAATGAGAATGTGTTAACCCATCTCAATGTGTGAAATACTCACAAGTCCTGATCAGTTTTAAGTTGATACCTCTCAACTACCTGGCTGATCTATCCCAGGAAGATTACTGGAATTTGCTCCATCTCTCAGAGTCTGATGGCCTCTGTTGTCAACTACTTCACTGTGATTCAATCTATCCTATCCTACCTCAGAATAAATCATTTCTTTTAAAAATATTCCATATGAAAGACAAACTTCAATAGATGCCGCTTGAACATGGCATGCAGTTGATCACTGTGTTTTACTGTTCATTCAATTGCATCACCTTTCTTTCCATTTGCTGGCCAGATAAAAAAGAGAAATCTTTCCTTTTCCATGTGTAGCTGGTTCTCTGAGGAAAGCCAGTGGGAGTTGGTGCAAAGCAGTTTTAACACTGAGCGGATGAATGCAGAGGAGAAGAGTGATGTGAAGAAAAGTGATGCAAGTCCCATAGGTCCATTGTGAGCAGAAATTGGGTGGGGAGGTTGAGAAGGACCTTTGTCAACACAGTAACAGTACAGAACTCATTGGGACATCCTGGATTGGTATCAGTTGCACAGTGCTGCTTTAATGTCTTCTTTAAACCCAACTATAAATAAATAGACAATAAATTTATACTGGATTCTTTAAGCTCTCTCCAGATATCCCTCCTTTTTGCTGAACAAGTTCTGATAACCTGAAGAAGATAACAAGATGGCATAAGGCACAGGAGATTCTTTAGGTTATAATGGGCCCCAGGGTGCATTTGATGCTGAGTTCATCAGCCTCTAGTTCAGAGAGAAGTTTGCACAAAGTGCTCAACAAGACAAAGTCGGAAGTAACAGTGAAGTTTCTTGGAGTATTAATGGGCCCACTGAGGGCCATTACCAAGTAAGCTTCCCAAGGGACTTGTTAGAGAAGATAACTGGAAGCCATGACTACAGGCAGGCAAAGGCACTGGCATGCTAAGAAACCTCTCCTTTGCCTTACAAAGCAGACAGGTCAATCCCTGATTGCAAGACCAGTGGTAGAGAGGTCCTGTATCTCATGTTGGCTCCTGGCATTTCCTGGGGCAATGGGTTGGAGGTCCGTATGATGTTAAATGAAAGACATGGGGACAGAAGATCCCAGGCTCTACATGTGGTGCAAGGACGCTGTGAGGTTCATGTCCCATATGAGACCTATGTTTCATTGCAGGATGTGAGAAGGGATGTGAGAAGGGCCCAGTCTGAACAAGCAGCCAATCCCTGTGAAACTCTGAACTTCAGATCTCTCAGTTCCAGTGCCCTCGTTTGCACATTCTCCCAGAGTTTGAAGTCCTTTATGTTCTGCGGTGCACAATCAGGCACTTGTTCTTGTTATACGTTATGCACTTGGTGCTTAGTACCAACTGGTACCCACTTCTCTGACTTGTCCACATCTCTCTGCAAGTCCTCTCCACCCTCAGTGGAGGCAACAACACCTCCTCATCTGGTCTCATCAGCAAACTTGCTCAGAACGTCTTCTAGTCCTGCATTCAAGTCATCTGCATAAACATGAAAGGAAAGTGGCCCCAAAATGGAACCCTGGGGACCCCGACAGTGACCATCTACCAGCCTGATGGAAAAAACTGACTATAATCCTTTGGGACTGACCTACTGGCCAACTGCTCACCCACCACATTGTGTTTCTGTCTAGCCATATGCAGAACATTCTGTCCAGAAGGTTGTTGTGAGAAACAGTATCAAAATCTCCACTGAAATCCTCAAGGATTACATCAACTGGCTTCCCTTGGTCAACTAAACGGATAACTGTGTCACAGAATGAGCTTAAATTAAACAGGACCTTTGCCTCACAAACTTGTGTTGGCTGCAACCAATGACAGAATTGTCCTTCAGCTGTTTTTCCATAACTCCCACCATCATTTTCTCCATAATTTTACCAGGCTCTGGACTGACAGGTCCATAATTGCCCATGTCATCTTTCTTGCTCTTCCTTACAATGAGACAACATTTGCCAGCTTCCTGTCAGCTGGCATGACCCTAGACTTCTTTAGATGCAATTGAAATGACAGCCCAGAGCATACTAAGGCGTCATCATTGAAAGAAAGTAGATGTGCCATAGCTTTGCAATGCCTTGAACTCCAGAGTATGCCACAAATGGAGCAGAGGGGAAGATTTGCCTCTTCTGTAGTGAACTCATTCATTTGGTAAGCAGAATAACACTACCTGATACATGAGGACTGTGTCTCTGCTCTGCTCTGCTCAGCTCACAGGGCAGAGGTTCAGGGTGTTGCTCTCATGTCAGTGCAGGTAAACTCACTTTAACCTTTTTTCTTCTGTAAATGCTTCCTCTGTTTGTATGCTCAGATACACTTCCACAATCCCTCAAGTACACTTCCATATATCATTAACAATTACACTTTCTTATACCATCAAAACTGTTTGTCAAACAGTACAGTTCTTCAGTTCACATAAACTCCCTTAATACAGTCTGTATTCTTCAGTTATAAACACTGTGCCACAGAACCAGCACTGATTGAACCACCTCCCTCACACACTTCCTCACAAGAAGTACATAGTATTACATAAATGGGTTGACATTCATTGGTCAGGTGGAATGTACACCTCTCCTCAGGACAATCTTACTAATCTACAGAGTACAAACTCCTGTCTTCTTACATACAAGCAGAAAGTACATATGAGTGGACAGACAACACAGTCTTTCACTTTGTCCGTGTCTGGCCATTTCCCTCACAGGAGGAAGGAAACACAGGTCGGGACTCGGCACTCACCCTGCAGCTGTTCTGTGTCTCACTCACACCACACTCACTCTGACATTTAGACCAAAAACCATGGTTTATTCATACTACACAATGCTGACAACGTTTTCTAGCTGGAATCTTAATAACACTCATACACTGGTCGACCAGTTGCAAACGTTAATGTTTTTCCCAGAGTTGGCTTGACACACGGTACCAAACACTTAAAGCAGATGATAATATTGAACATACAACCTATAAGCCCCATGATTACACCTTGGAGAACCCAGGCTACCATTTGACAGGCTATCCACTATATCCCATACCCGTAGGAGAGACCAACCTAGGTCCCTCCTATTGTCAACTACCTGGGAGAGAGTATTTGTTCTTGTTTCCATTCATATGACATACAGTTCCCTTTCATAGGAACTCACCCAAGGAGTCTTCCTACCCCAGCTGGCAACCAAAGCCATGAGCTCACCTCCCTGGGAGCAGCACGTATGGCTGTAAACTGTGTAGGATGTCTCCTCAAGACATATGGGCTCCACTTACCATACACATACCTGGTCCACCTATGGGTGGTCCTTGTCTGTCCCTGCAGTGATCAGGTGAGGAAGGGAGTCCTTCAGAGAAATCTCAGGGTGCGCCAAAAGTGTCTCCCTCTCAGCTGGTCCTGCAGCGAACAGAGCTGGTCCCACCTGGGCCGCCAAACTGACTACAGGAATTGAACTCTATAACCTCTATAACTGATACAGTCTCCCATGACATCCTTATAACAAAGCTGAGGAAGTATGGGATAGGTGATTGGACAGTGAAGTGGGTCGAGAACTGGCTGACTGGCAGAGTGCAGAGGGTTGTCGTTGGCGGTGCAGTGTCTGGCTGAGGGCCTGTAACGAGCGGCATCCCCCAGGGGTCTGTGCTCAGTCCGGTCTTGTTCAACATCTTCATCAATGACCACCCTCAGCAAGTTTGCTGATGACACGAAGTTGGGAGGATTGGCTGACACACCTGAAGGCTGTGCTGCCATTCAGCGAGACCTGGACAGGCTGGAGAGCCGGGCAGTAATTAACCGGATGAGGTTTAACAAAAGCAAGTGTAGAGTCTTGCACCTAGGGAGAAATAATTGCATGCACCGGTACAGGCTGGGGGAAGAGCTGCTGGAGAGGAGCTCTGCTGAGAGGGACCTGGGCGTCCTGGTGGACGACAGATTAACCATGAGCCAGCAGTGTGCCCTTGTAGCCAAAAAAGCCAATGGCATCCTGGGGTGCATTAAAAAGAGCGTGTCCAGCAGGTCGAAGGAGGTGATCCTCCCCCTCTACTCTGCCCTGGTGAGGCCTCATCTGGAATATTGTGTCCAGTTCTGGGCTCCCCAGTAAAAAAAAGACAGGGATCTCTTAGAAAGAGTCCAGCAGAGGGCCACTAAGATGGTGAAGGGCCTGGAGCATCTCCCCAATGAGGAGAGACTGAGGGAACTGGGTCTGTTTAGCCTTGAGAAAAGAAGGCTGAGAGGGGACAGGATCCAGGTTCTATAAATATTTGAGGTGTGGGGGGCAAAGTGTTGAGGCCAGACTCTTTTCAGCAGTGTGTGGAGACGGGACAAGGGGAAACAGACAGAAACTGCACCATAGGAAGTTCTGCACTAATGTGTGCAATAACTTCTTTACGGTGAGAGTGACAGAGCACTGGAACAGGCTGCCTAGGGTGGTTGTGGAATCTCCTTCTCTGGAGATATTCAAGACCTGCCTGGATGCTGAGCTGTGCAACGTGGTGTAGGGAACCTGCTTTGGCAGGGGGCTGGACTCAGTGGTCTCTGGAGGTCCCTTCCAACCCCTACAATTCTGTGATTCTGTGAATATCATGGAGTTGTTTGGATGGGGAAAGACTACCCCTTTGAATGACCTTTTGTCAGGGCATGTCCTGGGATTCCTAGGATCCTCAAAATGCAGCACTGCTTCTGTCACTGAAAAATGGGGCCCTGTGTGGGACGGAGGGAGGGTCCATGAGTCCCTGGCCCACCTGACTGAGTATTTCCATGGTCTTAGCAAAGACATACTTACAACTTGAGAATGACAGTTAGCTGTGTTCATGGTGGCATGGCCACTTTTAATGGCCTTGAACTGTCTGAACATAACTGAAGAGGCTCAGGCTGATGCAAATCAGCTATTGAATGATAGTGTTGAAAAACTGGAAAGACAGGTGGCAGTTTTGATGGGGAAAAAACCTAATTCAATCATTCTCCTATGGAAGATCAGGAACATCTCTCTGGAAGACCATGGGGACCCTGTACAAGGGAATCTGTATAAAATGGACTCTGTAAATGAAGGCACTAAAAGGTCAGATTTTGAGGTTCCATTTGGACTAGATCTATTTGAGATCTGACTGATTGTAACCCAAAAATGAAAAAAAAAAAAAAAAAAATGCAGGATAGGCTGGTGGGAGTGCCCTGACCAGTATCCAACCCCCCAAACCCTGCTGCCCATAATACAGCAGCTGAACTGATGGATATAGTACAGTGGTTTAGACAGAAACCAAGAGAGCATGCCAGCATAGCTGCTCTGGTTATGGGACATGGAGGCAGAAAGCGCTGTGGTGAATGGACTGGAAATTTCAAAACTGACATCCATTACTACTCACCCTGCCCTCAGGCAAAGACTGTATGCTCTGTCCAACATAATGAGGATAGCCATTTGATCAGTGAATGATTTATGGCTGTGTGTCATATAACATGGCCAAATAAGAATGACATACCATTAAATATCAGCCTGTGGTCCTCTATGGAGGACTAACAAAATTATATTAGAGAATTAGGCATGAAAGAGGCAATCTATGAAGATGATTTTGAGAGCCCAGTCAATAAATTTTTCATCAGGAACGAGGGATCTCATCCTACAGCCATCACCTTTACATCAGTATGGGTCTATGTTATCCATACTGAACCCCCCAGTGGCCCTCAGGTGCTGTAATACAACAGGCTGCCCAATTGATGGGGAGACAAGAGTGCCTACGGCCAGATGCAGGCTCTGAATAGTGGTGGAAAGGTCTGAGAAAGGCAGAGAACCATCTGCTGCCATGACTTAGGCGTCCAGCCCCTAAGGTAATCCAGTCTGGACCCATTAGGGTCTTGAGACAACAAATGTTTAAAGACCAGATTAGAGCAGGAGTTCAGTTTAAAAAGATCGATGGACAGCATAATCAGGAAAAAATATCTGTTAAACAGGCCCAAGCACTGAGTATTTATAGTCCAACCTTTTCAGCCAAACTAGATGTGAATGTAACTCAAGAAGGGTCTGGATGGGGGCTCTGGCAGAGCCAGAGTTCTTTGTGAACCCCTATGAGGTTTTGGCCACAGGTTTGGCATGGAGCAGAATAAAGATACATCACAGTTGAAAAGCATTTATTGGCTACCTATTCTACACTACAGGTGGTAGAACCAGTAGCTCAGATTTCAGAGGTTATCGTTAAACAACAAGGCCAGTCCAGGGGTGGGTAAAAGATCTAACACACATCTCTATGATGGGGGTGGCCCAATCACAAGCAGTGGTGCGCTCAGTTGTTCTGCTTGCCTGCTCCTCACGGAGTTAGGAGAAATCTATGCCTGCTGCGTGTTCGAGTGCATGCGCAATGCCATGTGGAGGGCTTATCGCAATAAAGATTGGCGGATTTGCTGCGTAGACCGGTCAGAACTCAGATCTGCGTTGTGCTTCCTGCGGCACCAAACGCCCAACAGTGGCAGTTCCGTGTATTGGCCAGCAGGTGGCAGCAGAGACCACGGAAAGAACGTCTGCGGGACAGACCCTGGGGATCCGTTCTCTTTTGATTATAGGGGAAGAACACAAAGATGGAAGAGGAGGGAAGGGGGAAAAAAAAAAGAAAAAAAGAAAAAACCAAACCACAGCAAACAAATAAAAACTTCTCCAAACGTAGCAAACTTGAATGTCTGTCAATAAATAAATGAGTAATTGAATTGATGTCCGTTTCAGACAGGCCCCTGTAGAATCAGGGTAAGGGTTAGGATTAGAGTTACATTGCTGGTTAATGCTGTTATCTATACAGCTCCTGTGAGGGTTGGGGTCTGGGTCAGGTGTTTAAAAAATGAAATGAAAAAAGAATTAAAAAAATATATTGAAAGCTTCAGATTTCCTTAATCTTTGTGGGAATCATATAATGTGCAACTCAGATCTACCTCTTCGTACCTCTTTTGTGGTGTAGGGAACCTGCTTTGGCAGGGGGACTGGACTCAGTGGTCTCTGGAGGTCCCTTCCAACCCCTACAATTCTGTGATTCTGTGAATATCATGGAGTTGTTTGGATGGGGAAAGACTACCCCTTTGAATGACCTTTTGTCAGGGCATGTCCTGGGATTCCTAGGATCCTCAAAATGCAGCACTGCTTCTGTCACTGAAAAATGGGGCCCTGTGTGGGACGGAGGGAGGGTCCATGAGTCCCTGGCCCACCTGACTGAGTATTTCCATGGTCTTAGCAAAGACATACTTACAACTTGAGAATGACAGTTAGCTGTGTTCATGGTGGCATGGCCACTTTTAATGGCCTTGAACTGTCTGAACATAACTGAAGAGGCTCAGGCTGATGCAAATCAGCTATTGAATGATAGTGTTGAAAAATTGGAAAGACAGGTGGCAGTTTTGATGGGAAAAAACCTAATTCAATCATTCTCCTATGGAAGATCAGTAACAACTGTCTGGAGGACCATGGGGGCCCTGTACAAGGGAATCTGTATAAAATGGACTCTGTAAATGAACGCACTAAAAGGTCAGATTTTGAGGTTCCATTTGGACTAGATCTATTTGAGATCTGACTGATTGTAACCCAAAAATGAAAAAAAAATAAAAAAAAAAATGCAGGATAGGCTGGTGGGAGTGCCCTGACCAGTGTCCACCCCCCAAACCCTGCTGCCCATAATACAGCAGCTGAACTGATGGATATAGTACAGTGGTTTAGACAGAAACCAAGAGAGCATGCCAGCATAGCTGCTCTGGTTATGGGACATGGAGGCAGAAAGTGCTATGGTGAATGGACTGGAAATTTCAAAACTGACATCCATTACTACTAACCCTGCCCTCAGGCAAAGACTTTATGCTCTTGTCTGGAGGGCTTATCGCAATAAAGATTGGCGGATTTGCTGCGTAGACCGGTCAGAACTCAGATCTGCGTTGTGCTTCCTGCGGCACCAAACGCCCAACAGTGGCAGTTCCGCTTATTGGCCAGCAGGTGGCAGCAGAGACCACGGAAAGAACGTCTGCGGGACAGACCCTGGGGATCCGTTCTTTTGATTATAGGGGAAGAACACAAAGATGGAAGAGGAGGGAAGGGGGAAAAAAAAAAGAAAAAAAAAAAATCAAACCACAGCAAACAAATAAAAACTTCTCCAAACGTAGCAAACGTGAATGTCTGTCAATAAATTAATGAGTAATTAAATTGATATCCCTTTCCCGCCCCCCCCCCCCCCCCCCCCCCCAACTTCTGAGATGAAAAAAAAACACTTCTTTTAGAAGAAAACAGAGTAGTAACAACTTCTGTACCTACATTCACCACTCTGAGATCCTGTCTGGGTCTCCCAAGGCTTGTAAATAACCACTGGGTCGGTTCTGATGTCGAGTGATTTGTTGTCAGTTCTCTCATGGTTCTCCGGTCAGTTCTCCGGTGCCAGGATCTGCCACAGGGCATTCTGACCACGGGCATCATGTTTCTACGCTGCCGCCTGCATTTAACAGGCAATGGGACTGCCCAGCATGTGCAAGGCAGCACCTCTTTCACACCACCAGAATGTTTAAGGCTGTTGGGATTGTTGTTAGCGTCCCATTAACACTGAGGCTAGAGATACCCTTAGGATTGACATTACTATTAGCATTACTTTGATGGTGCCCTATCTGGGTCATTTCCAGGGGATGTCAGGAGTAAGGCACAGTGTCAGGAGAAAAAGAACAGACTCTGTTACTTTATAAACGTGATAATAGAGAGAGTTCATTGGAAAAAATACAACTCTTAAATAATGCAAAGCATGCTTCTGATTGGATGCAGGCATCATCTGGGCTCTGATTAATATTACTCTTAAGGTAAAGATTATTGTTACCATAATAATTTTTTTTTTGGATTATGATCAGGGTTAAGGTTCCTTTTGCTACAAACTTCTAGCATCATTTTTGTTGTTGCATTTGGAGTTAGGGACGATTTTAGAATCAGGGTAAGGGTTAGGATTAGAGTTACATTGCTGGTTAATGCTGTTATCTTTACAGCTCCTGTGAGGGTTGGGGTCTGGGTCAGGTGTTTAAAAATGAAATGAAAAAAGAATTAAAAAAATATATTGAAAGCTTCAGATTTCCTTAATCTTTGTGGGAATCATATAATGTGCAACTCAGATCTACCTCTTCGTGCAGTGACTGCCTGTAAATTTGCTGGAGCCTAATATAATATGGCCTTGTGCTTTCCGCTAACTCACCTTCATTTCATTTTCATTACATTTGCTTGGTAGTCAGATTTTGGTGTGTGGATATTTTAAAACAATCTAACTGACATTAGCAAAAAATTAAAAATAAAATTAAAAAAATGCACAACAGCATCGTATCAATTTTTATAGATAAGATAAAGAAGAGCAGTTTCCCTTAGTTTTCTGTGCCTCTTTACTTTCTTACCCTCTCCCCTTGTGTGAGAAACTCTCAAAGTCAAAGATTTCTAGTTAGGCAAAGATGGCAGCGATAGCAGCAGTGCTTATTCATTATTGCAATACTGCGCGCACATCCCCTGTTGGCAAGGGAGAAACTGCACACCAGTCAGTGAAATCAATTCTGTTCTGTGCCCTAAACCCACTGCAGGTGATGCTCTCATGGCTCTCATTGGTTGAGCATCTCAGGCTCACAGACTCCTCGAGACTGTGGCTAGGATTCATTTCCATAGAAGGTCAATTACCAACCTCTTGTTTTTAGGTCTGCCTTGTACTTTTCTGCGGACAGAGAAGGGCAATGTTTCCAAAAGTCAGTACATTCATTCTGTCCTGTGCTGGGCTCTACCCACCCTGTGTATTTATCTTGTGCTTGTCTCAATTCTCCCCATGTCAGAATGCCCCCAGTCTGAACTTAATTCTGTTCAGCAACTTTCTTGGTGGAAAAACTACTTATACAGCTGTTTTACAAGAGGGTTATACATTCAGTTAGGGCCTACACTATGTACTGAAAATACTGGAAACTTCCACTGCAAAAACACAATCTACCTCTCCCATCTGTGCAGCCTTGCAGACCCAGAGCATGCCAGGTTATTTCTGCTTTCATAGCATTTGCATGCTGTAGGGTGAGCACAAGGTTCTGCTGCTTGATTCTTCTGCAAGAGCTGCCTACCGGCAAATGGTTGCAGGGATGGAGGATGTGACAGAAAGCATTTGTCTCCACAAGAGCAGAGTTACATTCAGTGCAGAGTGTGAGAGTCAGGTTGGTGTGGAAAAGCACTGACACGCTGGGGATGATGCAGTGCTCACATGTCTAACACTCACAGACATTACTGTCAGAAGGATGGTGCTGTGTTGTGCTTCTACCTTTGGCAGCCCCTGGAGAAATGCTATGGCACACAGAACACCTTTGTATTGCACTGACTGCTGCCATGCAGCATGGATTTAACACACCAAATCCAGAGGAGCATGACTGCATCTAACTGCCCTGAGAAAAACTACTGTAGCTGAAGAGATGAGGAGGCAGCTGCTCATCTGCAGAACAAGCAGTACTGCCAGACATTGGGCCAGGTGAGCACCTCCTGCTGCAGCGTGATGATGACAGGGCTGGAGATGATCTGCAAAGCCAGCTTAAAAGTGGGAGACGTGAGTCAACATGGCAGGAGGACAGAGGTGTTAGGGAGCAGCCAAGGCATCAAAGAGTATCAGAAGGCTTTGAAAAGTATCACAAAGTGACAGCCAGGAAGACTGGGATATATCATGAGCAGCAACCTGGATGCTAGAGATTATTTGCTCCCATACAAAATGGTAGAGATCTTGCTGCAGACATCCCAAAGCCAGGCAAAATGGGAACCCAGAGCTCTGCCTGCACGAACCCCACAGCCATAGCATTGCAAGCTGAGCTGCCTTGCTGTTTGTTGCATTCATCCCAATCCCTGTGATTGAAGACTCAGAATGCAGTCGAGGCGATGACTGAGCATGAGAGTGACTTTATTCAATAAAAGACAGGAGGGCTTGAGAGGTCAAGGGTGAAGATGGGACTCCTCTTGTCAAGATGAGAGTGGCTCAGAGCTGGTGCTGCTGCCTGGTGCCTGGGACTGGCAGCCTGAATCTAAGTCCCCATCTAAGATGCTCAGCTTCACCTCACTGATGCTGCCCTGCTCCTGCATGGTGGTGCTGCTGCTGGGACACTCGGGCTGTGCTTGGGATGGGCAGCACTGCAAAGGCGCTGGGTCACAATCCAGGCAGGTGACTGCTGTGTCTGGCAGGCTCAGGTCAGGAGCTTCAGCAGAGCCAGGAGATATGAGAGCATGAACGTGGATGAGCCCCTTGTGTCCATCACTGTTACCATGTGGAAGGCTGTCATCCGAATTGCAGCGATTCGTGCTTAATAAGAACTCTCCATTGATGGAAACACACTGCACATCACTACTTGGTTTGGATCTTTGGGGTTGACAAGGGCTCGAATCACCTAGGAAGGCATAGAAACACAAGGGTTAGTGTCAAACGTTTGCAAGTTGAATCATGAAAGAGGTTGTTGATACTTGGTAATAGAGTGGCGGCAGGAAGAAGCAAATAGGCTTCAAGCAACAGAGCCACTGTCTTGAAAGTGATCCTCGTGCAGGTCCAGCTCGTGTGTTGTTTCACTGTAATCTGCTTCTTTGGGTCTACCTAGTGGGCAGCAACACTCGAGTTGTTACTGATATCATTGAAAAGAACTGGAGACAATTGTTCTATTCCTAAGAGCTTCAAGGTGCCTAGAAGCACAAATAGAAACCAGCAGTATTTCATCACTTCACCAAAAGGAAGGTCAAACACCTGAGCTGTGAAGAGCAGTTACAGAACCTATGCATAAGATCACACCAGACATACTTTGTTCTAACAACAGTTATGGCACATAGTCCATTTCCTTCAATATTCCCAAAATGAAATGATGTGGAGCATTACAGGGAAAGAAACACTGCACACAGACACTATGACCCTGATTAGACTCAAGCAGCAGACTTAAAACAAGTCAGAGTTTTAGATTCCAGGATATTTCAGGACCTATCATGTGTGAAATTCAGTTACACAACAGTGCCTAGGTGCCTGCGTTTCAAGCAACTTTCAGATCACAGCCATGTAAAATAAAAACAAATTCAGTGCAGAAATAGCAATCCTGTACCTTAATACTCATGAGATTATCCATTTTTTACAGCACTCTGACTAAGTTCTAAAACTTGCTCATCCCAGTTCACTTCAACAAGTTCCACCAGTTCAAGCAATGCAGTTCTGAGATCCTATGTATGTTAGGCAGATAGAATTGAACAGTGCAGAAATAATCTCTGACAGCTTTAAGAGCTCCGTTCTGCTTACAAACTCTCAGTCCAAAACTATTCTCAGTTTTAAGGAAATGAACACCTGAAGCAGTTGGATCATCTGCCATTTGCCGCATTCTGCTTCTTGGCATCATGATTAGCACAAAGGGTTTTCTGCTGTCCTGCAGAGATGGACGAAGTCCTGCTTACAAATGGACCAAGTTTCAGTGTACAGCAGAGATTTTACCAGACTAACAAACCACGTCATTCAATTCATTTGCTCAGGTTGTTATGCACTCAGAAAGGAAACAGAACTAACTGTTGAATTCTGAAGGTAATCTGTGGGGTCCTGTAGAGAGTGTTTTTTACAGCTAGTTAGCTGAGAAGGGTCGTAAACACGGTGCGGTTAATCAAGCAGCCATAACACCTGCAAGGACAGTGAGAACATCAGTATGCCTTATGATGGTGAGAAACTAGCCATGGTTCTGGGAACTCAGCAAGGGAGTATCTTTCAGTTGATAACAACAAGCTGTTAAGATACTCGGGGATGGTATGTAATTGGGAACCAATGATGAGCTCCACTTTTGCAATATGTATGAGCTAATTATCCGTATTATAAAGGTACACGCAGCCAAGGAATAAACGAGATTAGCTGATCATGTCAATGACAGGTGTGGTCGTCTGCTTTTCTCCCGCCGTTCTGCAACATCGTTGCTGTTTAGTGTCACTGGGTTCGTTAAACTGCTGTTCATTCTCAGATCGTTGGGTTTTTTTCATTTTTTCCCTTCTAGACCCATTCACAATCTCCCTTCCCTTCCCCTCTCGGCCGCGCCGCGCCGCGCTGTTAGAGAGGGGAGGTTCTTTGTTCCTTCTCTCCCTGGGTTTGTTCCCACTGTCACCGAGTGAGCTCTAGAGAGAACTCCGTGACACAAACTCATTGCAAAGTCTAAGCTAGAAGAAGCGTCACCTCAGTGTATCCCAGAAAAAGAACAGCGTTGAGATTTTAATTGGTTTTGGTTTTTTGTTTTATTGGGGGTGGGTTGTTTTTTGTTGGTTTTTTAGGGTTTTTTTTTTTTTTTTTGTCTTTTTTTGGGGGGGGAGGGGGGTCGGGGGGGGGAGGGGTGTAGGGGTGCGAGGGGAAGGGAGAGGGAGGGGACAGTTGTTTGGTTGTTTTTAATATACAATAAAGCTATGCAGTTCTGCTGTCAGTCGCCTCAGAGAGTTCCCGAAGGAGCTCAACCACGTTCTGCTCAACATCGAGTTGTTCCATTGAGTGGAGCAGTGGTAGTCTTGCAGATGGAGCAATGCAGGAATTCTGACAGGATCTCCAGGTGTATCCAGTTCATCATCTGAAAGCTCCGCAACCAAATTGGAAGGGACCAGTCCTCTTGTGCCATCTGTCAGCTCTCCCTGAAACCAGCCATTCTCACCCACATCTCCAAAGACATTACGTTTTGTCCGGCAGTCAGAGGAAGCTCGTTTTCTGGGTCCTCATTAGGACCCTCAACAGGAATGTAGCTGTGTCGAGCTAAGAATCTTCAAACTGCTGGTGATACCTGTCCTGGAGTATGCAGGATGAAGGACAAAAGCTCTGCTCTCACATTCAGGGCCATCCTCTGACAGAAGGCAGCACTCAGGACTGTTCCCAAGGATCTCTTTCATGACTTTGAGTTCAAGCTCCTGGTTTTCCAGATGACCTTGAAGACTTCGGGCCTCTTCAATGGCAGAATGGAACGGACTGGAGCTATTACGGAGATTCTTGTTTGACTGGGTCAGAGTCTGTCTCGTTGCCTTCCCCAGCTCCATCTGCTGCTTCTGCTGCTCTCTTTTCCCTCTTGCGTGCTCTGTGAGAATGAGTTTCAGAAAGCACTACTCACTGACAGGAAATAAGGGGAAACTTGAAAGACTTTGCAACCTAAGTCCTGGCAGTGTACTGCCAGCGGCTGATTTGGCCGTCCAGGATCCTGGCACCAAAAATGCTTCATTGCCAAATGCAGCAATAAGGTGTTCTGGGGAAAGGCCAACTCACAGGTAGTTTTTGAGCACCCATATCACAGTACCAACAGCCAGCACCAGCGCAGGCAGCAGCATCACTGAGACCGTCATCGGAATGCGGCGCTTCCGCACAGATCTGTGAGCAGCATCCTCTGTGCTTTTGCCTGTGTTCATCCCTGGAAGAAATGAGACAATGTCCCACGTTACCTTCAGCTGCGCTACAGATAATCTCTCAGTGTGCTTCATGGACCCAAGAGGTCATTTTGTCAGTGGGTGCCTCCGTCTCTGGTGCCGAAGCACCGGAGGACAAGAAGGATTGCTTCCACCTCTCGTTGGGTATGGAGAGGCTGCACAGGCACTACCCGTGTCCTCCTCTGGGCCGAGAGCTGGGGCTGTACTCTGGGGTCTGGGCTTGGTCCGTGGGGAGAGCTACAGAGCAGAATCCCTCACACTTTTCCCGGCATGTGTGTCCTGAGCTCCCCCTGTGGGACGCCCCCCAGGCTGAAGGTCAGGCTTCAGCCAGCACAGGGCACATCCAGAGCCATCCCAGGGGAGAAACACTCCTGCAGGCTCCTACCTCACAAGACCCTGCTCATCACCCTCAGGTGGCTTCGTTCCAAAAGGGCAAACTCTGCGATCTGGGAGCGGTGGGAGCTGAGCAGGGTCACAGAGGTCTGCAAGTACCTTCCCTGGCACATTGCTGGAACAACTCTCCACACCCCACGAAGGCCAGCCATTTTCAGAGAGCCACCCCTGGCTTCTTTTACATGTGCTCTATGCTCACATGCTCAGGTCTGGCTGCTGACCTGGTGTGCAAGAGCTGGCAGCAAGAGCCTGCAGGCACGCAGTGACTCTGGTTCGTGACACCGTATGATCATAGGACAGAAATTACCTGGCATGCCGGTTGGTGCTGCCTGCATTCCTCTGTCTGGGACGGGCAGTGTGGGATATCCGCCTTCCTGCAGCACATCCGGGACCGGCAGTGTAGGATATCCGCCTTCCTGGAGTGCATCCCTCTCACTTTGTTGGTCCGTTCCTTTAGAAAGAAAGCAGGGCAGTAGGATTGGGATGTCACGTGCCCTCATCGAAAACTGAGCTTCTCCAATCCCGAGCTCAGGTAAAGTCCAGGCCCCCCCCCAAGTACACTGTGAGCCCCTCTGTTACCCAAGGGCATTTGGGCCCTCCCAGCTATTGGACAATGCTGACTCCCTCACACCTCTTGAGAAATCAGCTCCTGTGCAAGGCCCTCACATACTGTGCTGTCACCAGCCCGTCACAGCCAGGTAGCTGCAGGCTGAAATCCAAGATCTAACACACAGTCCAAGCCTTCAGAATTAGCATCTCCACCTCATTTCCAGCATTAGCAAAGGCAGCCAACCCTGCTTAGGACGCTCCTCCTGCCTTGAACTTGCTCAGCTGCACGGAGGGCTTTGGATGAACAGAAGCACAGCGCTTGCCACTTTGCCACTTGCTGCCATCTGGGTGCCAATGACTGCACAAAGCAGCTCTGACAAGTAATGGTTGTGCTGGGGGAGCAGCTGCCTCTGGGTCTTGGCTGGATGCAGACCATCTGGCAGCAGACCAGCTCTGGTGCTTGACAGCACCTGCAAGGTGATACATGGAACACGGCTGCAGCACAGCTCTGACCCATCCCTTCCTGCTGTGCAGGCTACAGCCTGCCCACACCTCTATATCACACCTCAGCTTCCCAGGTCCCACAGTGAACAGACTGAAGTATACCCACCACGCTCTGCCTTCTCCATTTCCTTCAGCAGTCGCTTCAGGAGACGGGATGAGCCCTGAGAGTATTTTCCTCGATTGGATTCATCCTCTTCTCTTTCCGGACCTTAACAGAATGTATGAAGTTAAATATCATGTGCATGAAGATCTGAAGATCAGCGGCGAGTCAGCCAAGTCAGTGAAGACAGAGTACTCACTGCTGGGATTCCAGCTGGGCTCCAGCACAGGAGGAAACCGATGACCGGGCAAGGCCCACACTGGGGGCACTTCTGCAACCAAAGACCCATGAAAAGTTTTAGTCACACACTACAGCATCAACTGAGTAGCAGAGCATACAGGGGACAGGGCCTGCAGACACAAGTGTGATCAGACACAGGTGAGGAGAGCTTCCAGCACATGTGGGGGCCTCCTTTTCCCTGAGTGACCTGTAGGGTCTGGCGGTGGTTGGGGAATGCCACAGCCCAAATACAAAGGTCTGGGCTCCCTCAGCTGCAGAGGGGCAGCGGTAACCTTCCCACTGAAATGTTGCAGCTCTCCGAGAGAAAAAATACTCATGGCTCATCTGTGCAAACCCTTCCGGGCACAAACAGGCTTGGAAGACCTGGAGAGGATCTCCAGTAAAATTGCACCCAGGTAAACCATGAGAGCATGAACGTTTCAGCCTCCAAGGAAACAGACACTCACAACTTACCCCTGGGTTGTCCCCCAGGCACAGGCATGAAGTCCGGATCCAAAGGAGCATCCGGAAAGGGAGCACGAAGCTCATCATCTAGAATCAAGAACAGATGAGAGAAGTTCCCACTTATATGCACTATATGGTGTGATCTCCTTCTCCCTCAGTAACTGGATGTGGAGAATAACTCAGGTCATGATTTCCAAAGTTGCAGGGTGGACGGGATGACCCGTAGGCTGGCACCTGGCAGCGTATCTCCGGGCCACGTGCCACATCTCTCACAGATTACGTGGAAGAAGATGCCCATCACCCCCTACCCAGCAACACCCCCATGGAAGGCAGGCCCCAGGCAAGTGTACTACAGGGCCGTGGGGACACAGCCTGACTTCTTGCTCCCAGCGCTGCTCAGTTTGGGTCCCATCTCTACCCACTCACCTGCTCCCCGTGCTCGCCACGGAGCAGCACAGCTCTCCTGAAAACTCATGGCCACCAATAGGAGGAAGAGGACAAGGCGGGCAGGGTCCATGGCCGCCCCCACACTTGCACCACGCTTCCAACACCACCGCTGCAGCCACAGTGAGTGTCGCACTGAGCCAAGCCTGCAGCCAGGCCTTGTGAGCTCATGACGCAGCTCAGCGCAGTCATAGGATGGGGCATTGTGACCTCACATCTCTGTGATTCCGGGTGGCGGCTCCCCGCAGGCTGCTGCTCTTGTGATGCACTGCACCAGGGCTGTGTGGGGCTGTTGCTTACATCATAGAAATGCAGAATCATAGAATGGCTTGGCTTGCAAGGGACAGTGAAGAACTCAGAACCCCAGCCCCACTGCCTCGGGCAGAGATGCCACCCACAGAGTCTTGCTGCCCAGAGCTCCATCCAGCCTGGCCTTGAACACCTCCAGGGATGGAGCATCCACAACTTTGCTTGGCAAACTTTTGCAGAGCTTCAACAACCCCAAGAAGGCATTATTTCCAGCCTGGTGCACCACCTCAGGCCACAGGGGTAGTGACGCAATATGCACAGGTTATCCACGCGTGTGAAACGTGCTGCAATTAAGCAAGCCAAGCGGATAAATCCTCTCCAGTGTGGAGGATGATGGCTGAAATACAAACACGGAGAAGCTGACCTTCCCACAGACCCGCCAAGTCAAGTGTCACGTGCTTACATTTTTGTTGATAGATCTGCAGTTTCATCTTTTTTTGATGGCTAAGGAAATCCCCTTTCCTGCACCAAGTGTATTTCCCACGTGTAACGTGCTTCCAAGTCTGATTTTAGTAGCAGATATTGAAGGCTTGCTAGTTGGCACCTCCCATCCCCAAAGTCCCAGTGAACTCACCCACTGCTGGCAACTGGATGCTTGGTGGCGAGAGAACCATCACCTATAGGATCCCACCTGGGTTTCCAGAAACTGTTGCACCTTTGGATACATGGCGATAAATACTGTGTCCATACAACACCCTCATTGAATCAGAGCCTGCCACCTTCCCTACAACCAGGCAAAGGGCGCAAAGGAAGCTGAACTGCTGAACCAGGCACCAATGGGGCTTACGTGTTTGCATCAAAAGACAAAATACCAAGCAGAGAGCATGGGAATCAGATGTTGTTTCTGGAGCAGAATTAAGATTAAAAAAATTGATTTCACAGTCTGACATCAACCCTCCTCCACCCCTCTCATTCCCCCCCCCAGCGCACCCCTCCCTTCCTTCCCTCTTTGTTTAACAAAGACTTTGAATAAAATCATCATATCAATACTACAATTGCTGGCCTGGGATTATTATCACCTCTTTCGGGTTCCTGGACAGGAGAGGTGCACCCCACTGATTTCAGCGGTCCTGCCTGGGTGGTGAGGTGACTTCACAGAATCACAGAATCACAGAATCACAGAATCACAGAATTGTAGGGGTTGGAAGGGACCTCTAGAGATCATCGAGTCCAACCCCCCTGCCAAAGCAGGCTCCCTACACCACGTTGCACAGCTCGGCATCCAGGCGGGTCTTAAATATCTCCAGAGAAGGAGACTCCACCACCTCCCTGGGCAGCCTGTTCCAGTGCTCCGTCACCCTCACTGTAAAGAAGTTCTTGTACACATTCGTGTGGAACTTCCTATGCTGTACTTTCATCCCATTACCCCTAGTCCTATCCCCACGCACTACTGAAAAGAGACCAGCCTCACCACTATGGCTCCCACACCTCAAATATTTATAGACCTGGATCAAGTCCCCTCTCAGCCTTCTTTTTTCAAGGCTAAACAGACCCAGTTCCCTAAGTCTCTCCTCATAGGGGAGATGCTCCAGGCCCTTCACCATCTTAGTGGCCCTCTGCCGGACTCTTTCCAAGAGATCCCTGTCTTTTTTGTACTGGGGAGCCCAGAACTGGACACAATATTCCAGATGAGGCCTCACCAGGGCAGAGTAGAGGGGGAGGATCACCTCCTTTGACCTGCTGGACACGCTCTTTTTAATGCACCCCAGGATGCCATTGGCTTTTTTGGCTACAAGGGCACACTGCTGGCTCATGGTCAATCTGTCGTCCACCAGGACGCTCAGGTCCCTCTCTGCAGAGCTCCTCTCCAGCAAGTCTTCCCCCAGCCTGTACTGGTGCATGCAGTTATTTCTAGCCAGGTGCAAGACTCTACACTTGCTTTTGTTAAACCTCATCCGGTTTCTTACTGCCCAGCTCTCCAGCCTGTCCAGGTCTCGCTGAATGGCATCACAGCCTTCAGGTGTATCAGCCAATCCTCCCAACTTCGTGTCATCAGCAAACTTGCTGAGGGTGGTCACTATCCCCTCATCAAGGTCGTTGATGAAGATGTTGAACAAGACCGGACCCAGCACAGACCCCTGGGGGACGCCGCTAGTTACAGGCCTCCAGCCAGATTCCGCACCACCAACGACAACCCTCTGCACTCTGCCAGTCAGCCAATTCTCGACCCACTTCACCGTCCACTCATCTATCCCATACTTCCTCAGCTTTGTTATAAGGATGTCATGGGGGACAGTATCAAAAGCCTTACTGAAATCAAGGTAGACTACATCTACCGCCCCGCCCCCTGTCCACCCAGCTAGTGACATCTTCATAAAAGGCCACCAGGTTGGTCGAGCATGACCTCCCCTTGGTGAACCCATGCTGAGGACTGCTGATAACCTCCTTATCACCCAGTTGTCTGGAGATGGCATCCAGAACAAGCTGTTCCATCACCTTCCCTGGGACAGAGGTGAGGCTGACCGGCCTATAATTACCCGGGTCTTCTTTCTTGCCCTTTTTGAAGACTGGACTGACACTGGCCGTCCACCAGTCTTCAGGCACCTCCCCAGTTCTCCAAGACCTCTGATAGATTACAGAGAGCGGCTCAGCAACGACCTCCGCCAGCTCTCTCAGCACCCGCGGATGCACCCCATCAGGTCCCATGGATTTATGGACCTTAATGTTTCCTAGGCACTCACAGACCACCTCTTCCCCGACTAAAGGGAAATCTCCCATTCCCCGGACTCTCTCATCAACCTCCAGGGTCTGGGATTGCTGAGGGAGAGTCCTTTCACTAAAGACAGAAGCAGATGACCCTGCGGGGTAAAAGCCCACAAAAGGCAAACCACAATTAGTACCGAGACCCTGTTGCTTTTGTTGTAGAAAATACAGCGGTTTAAATGTGATAATGATCCAGATTAGAGAAACAATAGGGTTGTGTTACCTCCGCTTTAACATGTTAACTTTACAAAATTTGTTTTTGAACATTTGCTCCCCCTCCTCGTGTGTGTAGGAACATAAGGGAAAGAGATACCTAAGAAAATCTCTTAGGATGTACATTGGCATATCAGAGGGATATTGCTGGGGAACCGGGAGGGACTCTAAGCAAGAACACCCTCATCTAATAATGTAATCATTGGTGGTTAGTATATAAGTTGGAGGACGGGTTAAAATGATCCCAAAACCAGGAAAAAGGATAGAGAAAAGATGTTTAAATATTGTGTTAGATATGGCCTAGAGATCCACTACAGGGAAAATCAATATTTGGCCAAAATATGGATCTGATGAAGGTTGGGTTTGTCAGATCTCGAATTTATATGTAAAGAACAAAACCCCTTTTCAAAGGAGGAATCAGAATATGCTGCCTGTTGGATACAAGAAATCAGCCTGTTATTAGTAAAAAGAAAAAGGCCCGGACCAGGAAGGAGAGGAATTAGAAAAAGGAACTAATCAATGGGACCCTCCTGAGAATCTCTCCCCCATATAACCCCAATGTAGCACAAAGGGAGACAGGCACTGCCCCAGTAAGAGGAAATGGTAAAGCACACAGGGACATTTCACAGAAAAGAGGGGCATGCTGGGCTCAGGAGAGAATTAAAACAATGTAAAAGGGACATAAAAATTTCTCCTTTCCCAGACACTAGCTGTACCAGCACCTCAGTGTACCCCTTATGGGAGGTCCCATTGGGACAAGGACAAATATGCTATGTAAACTCCCCACTCACTAGTGGAGAAATTAGAAATTTTAAGAAGGAAATGAAATCTTTAATTGAAGATTCTATAAGAGTAGCAGAACAATTAGATCAATTTCTGGGGCTTTCAAAACTTTGGTCCCATCAGGACCCCCTGGTAAATATAAAAGTGGGACCTGAGGGGGAAGAAGTTGTGGTTTTAGTTGATACTGGGACAGCTCGTTCATCACTGGCCCGTAAGGTGTCAGGACTCAAATTAACAAATGAGGCCTTAAAGATAACAGGGGTAGAGAGAACTGGGATGACAGTACCACTTTTTGAGAATACTGTATTAAAACTAGGGGATAAAGATGAAATTGGGAATCAAGAAAAACATGAAATAAGGCCATAAAGATAAGGGTGGAACAGCCCAAGGAACTGAATGATATGGATTGCTAAGGGAAAGTTATATGGTATTAAGGGTGTTTGTGGAAACTGAAAAATTGTACTGTTTGATCTGTGGGTTTTGAAGGGAATGGGACAAACTGCTTTGATGGTATAAGAAAGTGTAATTGCTATTGGTATACAGAAAGTATAATTGAGGGTGTGTCAAAGTGTAACTGAAGGTACAAATAGTGAAATTGTGTACAAAGGAAAAAGGGTTAAAGAGAAAGTGAGCTTATGTGTGCTGGTATGAGAGCAACCCCCTGTATTGTTTCCCCCCCCCCCCCCTTGCAAGAACTCTTGGAGTGAGAGAGAGCCGGGTACAGAGACTGTTGCTGTAAGCAGCAAAGGGGGGAGGTGGGGAGGAGGGGGCAATGGAAGTGAGAATAGCCTTCATGTGCAGAGATGTAGGAAACCTGAAATCCCAGTGTTAGCACTGGACACCTGGAGAGAAGGAGGTGAAACTGAAATAGGATGTTAGTAGTTTTTGTAATGATGAGAGTTTGGAAAGTGAGAAAGTTTGGGACAGACACAGGCTGGAGGAGTAAGGACTGGCAAGGTATAACAGGGATGTCAGGACTGAAAAGAGGTGAACGATATGAAAACAAAACAAAACTGATTGACAAACAGATAGTAAGGGAATTGGTGATAATAACAGCTGTTACTGTTGTGGTGCCAGAATAGGGCCGTAGGACCCAGAGATCCCCTCAGGGAGAGGTGGGGGGAGTGGGGGCTTGAAGTGCCCAGGGAGGGCTCCGCCCCACTGAAAGGAAAGCAGTGTGCAAACTGCAACGGGAAATTGCATCTAGGGAAGCAGGATAAAGAGATTTATTTTCTGGTGGATATGGGTGCTTCTTACTACTCATAGATGGTTTTGTAACAGTAATAGAAGCTACTGCCCAACAAGAAAAGGTTTACGGTTTTTTTTGGATTAGTTAAATATAAACTAAGTAGGAATACAGAAATTCTTGTACCTGCCAGGTTGCTCTGGCAAGAAATTTAATAAAACTGGAGCTAAGGGTCCAACAATATTGACTGTTTAAAAACTGTAAGTCTGGCATTAGCACAAATGGGGAAAAACAATGTTGTACCCCAGGAGTCACAGCAATATCAAACATGATGCACTTAGGGGTGTGGGCATCAGGGCCACACATGAAGCCCTGAATAGAAGTTAAAAGCAAGAGATTGCCCAGTCAGGGTAAAGTGGTACCCTATAAGGATACATAACTGTAGAAGGATAGAAGACTTTCTGGAGTTTGGACTCCAATTTTGCAAAAATTTTTGATAGCAAGTGCTGTAGTTTGGTACAACACTTGAAGGCAAGTAATAGAATTGTTGAATGCATACACTCAGTGGTGGCAAATCCATGCAGTTTATTAACCCAGTTAAGGAATGAATAGGTGGAGTTTACCTTCTGGATTTGAAGGATGTTTCTTCTGCCTGCTTTCTGTATCACGGCTTTACAAGTCGGTGTGCAGGTTTGGAGGAGCTCTCCCCCTTGCACCCGGCGCTGCGCAACGCTGGAATAAACATACCTGCTTTACAACCCATCTCTGGATTATAGAGTTTGATTCCGCAAGTCAGCTAAACATTTGTGGTTGGTTTTTCTTTTCCCTAAACAAAGCAACCTGTTTTCTGCACTTGCTGTGCCTTACGAAAATGCACAGAAATTAGGCAAGCCTGAGACTCACCAAACACCACATGTGACATTTTGTAAAAGGTCAGTTTTGCAGCAGAGAACCACATATAATTATACCAAGTGTGCAACTACTTTTCCCATGCAGCAGCAGGCAGCAATGAGGCTGTTCTCATAATAAAAATACCATTTGAAAAGTAGTGTAATTAAGTGTATATCATGATGTACCCAGTAGCAACGAGAGCTCTATTAACAGCTTCTGGAACAAGTAGATCACTCCCATCCCCTGCAATGACTTTGCCTCCAATATCACATGGCTGATAAATTGCAGTCTTCTGGATATGAAATATTTGCAAGTAATTTGCAAACTGCAGCTAATCAGAACCGTCTTCCATATTGTCACCAACCACTTCAGGCAGCATTGTTCCATTTTGACATCTGGCTATGAGGCATTCATGCACGGCATTCACATACATAGGTCAATAAATAGGAGGGAGGGTGATTTCAAGTACTTATGCTTCCATCAGTTTCTTCTGTGTACCTGTGCAGTAGCTGCCCATCTCACCTGGTAGGTACGAATGCTGTTTTCTACTCCAGGTCAATAAAAGCCTCCATGTTGACATCCACATGCAGATTTGTCCAGATAACACCATGGAGAAAAGCTTCTAAAAGTCAGTTCAAGTTTTTAATGAGATTGCTGAGCATAAAACCACATGATTCCCATGATTTTTCACAGATTGTTTTCTGCAAACCTGGATCTCACAAGCCTACAAGCAAGGAGAAAGCTTATCGGCACAGCAACAAATAGTACGATTGTGGGTTTTTTTAAATACAATCAGTATATTGTTCTATCACCAGCTGCTTTTAAGGCAATTCACTCCCATCAAACTCTCAAATATTCACCCAAGTCGGCTTTCATCCATGTTTTTACCTCCTGAGCAATTGAATCTATAGGAACTATTGGACTTGGAGACAACACAAGGACATACTGCCAGCTGAGAACCTTTCAGCTAATTCATCCAACAGCATCTAAAGGTTCGAAGCTCACTGAGGGGGAGAACAGTATTTGGGATATTAGAATTCCCCCCAAATGTATTGGGTTTATTTTTCTAAGTTTATTAAGTTAAAGCTGAATTTGCACAAGTGAGGGAAAGCACCTTTCTTCCACACTGAGGAATTGGCACCATCTTCTCTCCAAAGAAAATTCTTTAAAAAGGCCCAAAAATTAAGTATACATAAATATTAATGTGTATTCATGCTCTTCTCTCTGCCAGAGTTCTGCTAAGTACACCAGTCACGTGAAAAAAGCAAGCCAGGCCATCCTGAACAAGTACAGTTATTACTGCACAATGGGTAAATAGCAATCAGTCCTAGAGATACTGTTCCTATACAGGGGAGGCGAGACAAAAATAAATAAACCCTTAACCACAATAAAATCCAAACCCAGTTTAAGAAAGCTTGTATTTATTTCAGCCTCAATGGAGTCAGTTTGAAACTGTCAGAGAGACACTGTACACCTATATACAAATTTAAGAACACAACAGAGTAACTGTTACTGTTTATTAACAACCAGTTTTAATAATACGATAAAAGTATGTCCTGAGAAAGGGGAACAAACACGCTTCTTCAAGGTTTTTTAGCTGTTCTGGATCTCAGCCGTCGCTTGATGATCAGATGATCACTTTCCTTCTTTTGTTCCTCAGATTCCTGAAGAAAACATTTCAAAAGTTACTCATCTTTTCACACAAGACTGACAAGCTCTTCCTGACCCACGCAAACATATTTCTTCCCCTAAATGGATTTCAGAATAGCATTTGCTTATTATATTTTATTCAGAAAACTATGGGATACCGAGATCATTTTAATGCAGCTTAATCACAAGGAACAAATATGGAGAATGTACAAAATCCTGTACTGTAAGCCAGCCAAACAAAGAGATCTTTGAGGACAAAATAAAACAGAACAGCAGGAAGACCAACAAGAATGACTTGGTAGAATAAAGAAATACCTCAGTACTTTCAACCTCCTCCTGCAAATAGATGAAACCTCCAGTCTGTTTGGACTCCTTAGTAGTTTATTTTAAGCCAAGACTACAGTATAATCGCTTACCGAAGAAGCAGGTATATCTAGAGGGCCAGAAACGACAGTGGAATACAGCTTCCTTTTGCATCGTTTTGGCTTGGTCTCTCCTTCTTCGAGACTTTCAGGTTCGTTTGATTTAGGAGAACTTACTGCTGACATCAGCTTCTTGGCTAGAAGAAATTTGTTTTGATACATAAACCAATCAACTTACTGGTTTTGTGAGTCTTTAAATCACTGAATGCAAAAAAAGCTTCGTAACAAACTTGGTTTATAAATGACACGTAAAATTTAAGTGAAAATACTCAGAAATTGTATTTGTTCATCGAGGTTCTTTATTGCTTCTATAGCTGAAACAGTTTATAGCTTCAGGTGCGGCAGTTTAAAGCACGCATTAAAATGGAGTATGAAAGACAATCATGGCTCAGAAGTCGTTGGAAGTCAGAAACTTCAGCAGGAGTTAAACAACAGGCCTAACTTTCGTGCTGACAGAAGCACAAGACAGAACCAACTTTCTCTGTATACTTGTAGGTTTTCACATATGTAATAATGAATCTCTGAAGAGACGAATAAATGCATTTACTTCATAAATCAAAGGACAACTTAACATGGCAGACAAGTTCTCTAAGAACACATACATTAATAGCCTACAGCAGAAACAAGCCATTCTACAATGTCTAGAAAACATGGAATAAAACTTATTCTACACCAACCTTTAGAGTGTATAATAGAAGGAGAGCTTTGAATAAAACCTCCAACTTTTTGCAGTGTTTCATCCTTCTTTTTAGTCAGTCTTGAAGCATGTACTCGCTTTCTCAGGAAGTAGTCTTTTCCCGATTTCTGTTCAACAGAGATGTGAACATGTGAAACAAGAGCATTGTTTAAACTTCATTTTAGTTCAACGTTATTTTAAGTTGACATTTTGAGCTTTACTACTGACACCTCTGTTCATTATGCTGATGATACCACAACGGCAAGTAATGTAGACAATTTTATACCCTTTAGGGAGTTGTCAAAATCTCAGCTATTTCAAGGCATACGTTTCTTAAAGTTTCTTAATAAGGCAGTAGTTTCTTTAAAAGTAGCTCCCAAGCGGTGGAGTTGTTTCTTACATAAGCTGTTCTAATTACATAAAACAAACAAACATACAAAACAGAAGACAACAGATGGGAAAAATCTACTACTCATACTCTGACCATGCCAAGGATACTGCTATCACATGTGAACATCTGTTTTTAATAACTGCCATGCATATTAATGATATGAACCTTAGTTTAATACAAGGGCTTCACTTACAAAAGCACACGATAATACACTAAAGCTTCTCTTCCCAACTATTCAGTGTGCAATATCCTTCCCTCCAAATCATTACACAGTACAGCCATTACACGCTCTGGGGACAGACTGACTTGCCCTTTGTTTAGCTTATGGAATTTAATAGGAAGAGCTCATAAGCATGTAAGATTCCCATTCATGTATACACATAAGGATAAGACACTGCTTCTTTCGTGAGACCACACAATTACAGGAAGTCCCAAGCTAGCTTCAAAACTAGAACAAAAACCAACCATTTTCTCGTCACTTGCAGAGGGTGAATTAAAAGCCATGACAGATTTTGTATTTTTCGTGTTCTCACTTTTCACAAAATCCTGGGAAAATAAGACAAGTTTCAGCCATGATTCTTTTGGAAAGAACAACTGATGTCACAAAAGTGAACACTTTAAACACTTTTGCTAATAGTAGGGAAGTATCTGCTAGTGGTAACTATTCCACTGTAAATCAAATAATAAATAAGCATTCAATTATAAAAACAGGACATTAAGATATCAGTATTAGACATCTCACAATGTCTAAAAAGCTGATTTATGTCTACAGGTTTCAAAGAAAATACACAATGAAGTTAAGAGAAATTCCCTTCTCTTAAACCATTATCACTGAGCTTGGCTATTAGTTTTGTTCATTAAAGCAGTTCATTGATTAAATTCTTCAACTACTTTACTGAGGTAGAAATAGCATTTTTTTAATGCTTAAATGAGAATGGTAAAAAGGCATCAGATATTTTGTTTTCTGTTGGGTCTAGGTCATACCTCATCCATGTCATCACTTCTTTTCTTTTTTGCCTTAGGCATTTTCACTCCTAAAGGTATCATGCTGCCGTGCTGCTTTATCTCCGTCTTATCAGGTTGCAGAGGTGTCAGTGGGATTTCCAGCTCCGGTTTTGGGAACCGACTAGTTTTGCCATTTTCTGCGGACACTCCAGAAGAGTCGAGGACAGTTTCCAAATGCTCCTGATAGCACAGAAGAATTTTAAGTGCAAGTGTTAAGGTAGCCATGAGATTAAAAAGCTATAAAGCATCTGGAAAAGGATATGTAAGCATTCGATTTTCCTGCTGTAAGAACACTTGTAACAGAAGGAGTCTATTTCAGTTACAGCAGAGTTTTACCCTTCTTTCCTAGAACTTGTTACATTTAAAATTATTTCCAATCTATGATCACAAAAAAAGTTCAATAAGACAAAAAGAACCAGCAAGTACTCATCACTGAATATGTAGTTAAAGGACAAAATGCTAAGAAAAATGATTCCAGCTCCAGTATCTCCTAGGAAAACAGAAGAACAAAAAGGGGTTAACAAGATGTTAAGTACTGACTTTCTATAAATATAATCATACCTTTTCATTTACAGAGTCATTCCTTCTACTTTGTCTTTCTTCAAGTAAAGGTATTTCTGGCAAACACTGAGGGCTACCGTGGTTAATGCGTTGTTTTAATTCCTTTATAAAGTCTTCTTTGTCAGCCAGTTCTTTTCTTAACTCTTCTATCACAGTTGCATTATCCTAATAAACAGTAAAAACTGCTGAGTTGTGGGATTGGCAAAAGGAATTAACACACACAAGCAGCATTGCAATTACTTAGTAGCATCAGTTTTAGAATTGCAGGCTAGAACACTTAACTATTCAAGAACAGTAACATTTCACGGATTTGTACGGTCACTGTTACAAGTGCAGTAGTCACAGAATTGCCTGGGAAGTTGTAATACAATATATGTTGATTCTTCTATTTTACTTATGTGCTTCAGCCTTCATCTCTCTTAAGATATAATAACCCGAGCTTTTATTTGTTCCCAAATCCTCGGTACTGTGAGAAAGTCGGCAGTTGTAGGGGAAGTTTTGCTATGAGAACATCTTTCTTCTCAGAGAAAGTGAATCCAAACATTCTCAAAAGAGCACAACTCATTTAGTCTTCTGTTTAGCTTCTGAAATTCTATGCTACGGCTTAGATTGGCTATCCTGATTAAAAGCTGGATGTTGAAATAAGAAATGCAACTTCCAGAGATCATCCCCCCTCTGCTTTTTGATGCTTCCCTTAATCTCTCTCCACGTCCCCTTCTGTCTTTTCATGCCATTGTAGATACTACCTCAGAGAAAGCAAAGAAAGTAAGAAACCTGAGACAGAACTACTGTCTGAGTATTGAGCCTAGCCTGGGATCCGGAAATGCTGTGAATTATCAGAAAAAGCTACAGATGTCCAGTCTGATTGTAGGATTATAAGCATCAAACTGACATCTGCTTATCTGAACTACTGAAAAAATTGAAATTTTAGTAATTAACAGAAATTCTGTTTCTGTAGAACAAAAATAAAAGCTGGTGCTTTTTTTGGTTAGTTGCACATGATGTCAATACAACAGTGTTCAAGAACAGAAGCACACCCAGAATACAAAGAGCAGGTACAGGAGTCTTACAGAATTTATGGGTAGCTAATCAGGTAGGAGGAAAGGAGAGCTGACCTTGCTTGAATCCTTTAAGGCCGATTGTCTCAGTTCTGCTATTTCTGTCTCTTTTTGTTTGGCATTAGAAGCCAAAGTTTTGAGCTGTTTTTCCAAAGCTTCAACTAACTGATCTCTCTCCTCACGCCACTTTTGAAGATTATGGTCCTTTTCCTCCAGCTCCTATATTTCATGATGAAAGAAAAGCATACACAGTAGAAACAAACAGAATCTTTAAGACAGCCTAGAATTAATAAGTTTTTCATATAGCATAAATAAGGACTCAAGCTGATAAAAAGAGTTTGTGTAAGACATTTCAATTAACATATCGTGATGTCACTCAACAAGATCAGGTTACATGCATGTATTACATATGTATTTACTATGCAGATTATTGTATTTAAAGCAATCTGCCAGTGCTCTGTAGTGACTAATTATTTGAATATCTTTCATGGTCTACCACTAATTTCAGTTGGCCACTTTCATTTTGCTCCAATTTTTTTTTTTTTTGACCTTTTTCCAGTTGCTTGGAAAACCTGCATCATTCATTTAATAAAAATTAAGAGCAAGTAAAATACCTGCTTAATTTGTTGGATATAGAAGTCTTTATAATCCAGCTCATCCTTAAACTGGTTATTAATCCTTTCAAGTTCATCCATCCTGTTCCTGAGGGATTCCTCCACAGAACGCATCGTGGACACCTGTAATGTAAGCACAGCTCACGGTTAATTAAAAGACTTCTGTAATCCAACCTGGCCAAATACTTCTTTGTTAAATAAAGAGGAATTCACAAACAAGTGCAGAGTAGGAAAACGACAGCAAGTGCAAGGTTACCAAGGAAGACATGAATTCATTTTTAAGCTTCAATTTTCCACCCCAAGCACACCCAATAAACTTTCAGACTAAGATCCTGCAAAATGGGTTTTAAAATATCTACTTGTTTAATAATTAAATTTTAACTATTAGCATCACTGAAGCTGAAATTGAAAAAAAAAAATATACATGCTTATATTAAAGAGCCTCTGGAAATTAGTCTATTTCTCTTCAAGTAAATAGCATTCTTCTTCCCAGTTATCAGCGTTTTTTCACAAGACTTAGGTTTTAGGCTTTGGAGTTACCACGGATACCAATGGCAAGTCACCAGTAACGTAGAGATAATAACAAGTCCCCTCCAGAGGCAGATTAGCTATTCTCTTCACAAACCTTATTCCAGACTACCAACCAACTTTACTTTCCTCTGTTCATTATCTATGCGAAACCATGTTTTAACTTCTGGTCCCCTATAGAGCTTCAATGGCAACTTTACCTAAGATTTGCTGCTAGCCACACTAGTGTGAAATTTCCAGCTTCATAGTTAAAGTTTGAGAAGTTTTAACAGCAGAAAGCCAAGCATAATCTTACAGAAAAAAATAGCTCAGTTGACTACAAACCTCGCTTTGTAGTTGCTGAATTTGTTTCTCGGCATCAGAATGTTTGTCTTTTAGATCTGCATACTCTTCTTCTTTCCTCTGTAAATCTTTTTTCAAATTCAGTACAAGGGCAGAACTCTCAGAAAGAATATTTTCTAGCCTTATGTTAAAAATAAAGACACAAAGAACATTACTGTTACACATCTCATGGAAACAGCAATTACAGCTTAATCCATGCCCTGCCTGTTGGTTTCTATTTGTAAATAGACTCTTAAATCTATCTAGACCAGTGACAAGATTTAAACAATTACTTTTGAATTTCAGCTTGCTTCTCATAATCAGATGCTGAAGCAATAAATTATTCAGATGCTATTCTGAGGGATGTACAACAAAACCACCAGAAATCCCCATATTATTCTTTATTTCCTTGCACACTCCTGTTTTCCCTTGGAACTCAAGTAGCATACCAAAGCATCCTAAAGTAGTAGTTTGGCCATTGATAAGCATGCAAATGCATTAAGTCAAAGGGATGTTCCCATTAACTATTTTTAACTCTAGTTCATTCTCAAAGGGCTCTAAGTTAACTCAGTGGTTACTTACGATTCTATACGTTGCACTTTCTCCATTTCACTCTTTTCCTTTTCCCGAAGAGAGTGTTTCATCTGCTCCAAGCTTTCATTTAAAGCCAAACTTTTGAGCTGTTCTTCCAAAGCTTCTACTAACTGATCTCTCTCCTCACGCCACTTTTGAAGATTACGGTCCTTTTCCTCCAGCTGGGCAACAAGTCTTTCCTAAATGAAGAACAGATTAACAGTGAACATCACCTACTACACACTGAACTGTTCTAACACTTCGGTAGTTAGCACCGTTTTACAGTCTTAGTAAATGTATGATCTCTTCAAGATCCACAGGAGCTCTAGAACTAGTTGCACTACAAACCTACAGAAGCAAAACCATGCTTCTATTAGACAACCTACATTACTCTCCTTGTGAAAAAATATTAGTATTATTTAAGAACTTCAATTTGCTCATTTAATGATTACTAATGAGCTTTAGGAAAATAAAGTCACAAAGTGATAATAATACTAAGCTCCTCACATCTTTCTATGCTGCTTGCAGGTCCAGAAAGTCGGGACTAACTACTTCCAGATGTAAAAAAAGCTTTGCAGAATGTACAGATTCACATGTTTAAGACGTTACATGACAAGAGCCCAGCAAACAGCTCAAGTAACTCAAGTGACTTTGTTATCAGTCACTATTTGGAAAGTGATAAAGGAGCAAAACTGTGGCCGTTTGACCAAGTATTTTTATTCAGTATCTGGAGAGAAGTTTGTGGGGTTTCTTTAGAAACTCAATTGCCTTTTCTTCCTTATAAAGGCTTAAAGGACTTCTGCTTTGCAGAAAAGAGAACAAACAAAAGCTATTGTACAAAATACTTTCTTAGCCTCATTAAATAGTGATCTATTTTTCAACTGTAATTTTCTTATTGATGTCCCACATACATGACATTTCATTATGCACTTATGAAAGATCTTTCTTTTTGTGGCCCCCCCATTCCTTCCTTTTCCAAATCAAGCAGTTCTCATATGGGCTTTGCCACGTAAGAAAGCAAGGGGACTTGGACAAGCTGCTCTTATGCACCCTTACTGTTAATACTTGGTATGTAGTTGTCTCCAAACTACAGGAACCAGACAACTCTGCCAGGACCTCATCACTTACAGTTTCTGCTTGTTGCTTTCCATAATGTTGTCGGTCCTCAGTAAATTGTTTCATTTCTTTGTTGCGAAGATTCTCAGCTTCTTTTATCTGATTTAGGAGCTCTTCTTTCTCCTCCAGCCACTTTTTTCTATCAGTTTGATACTTAGTCTCACTTTCCTATTTCAAAGAAACCAAAAATGAAATAGTGAGTCATTAAGGAATAAAAGTCTTAAAAGCCAGGTCATCATTAAATAGACTTGTTTCTGCAAGATAACAGAAACATTAGCAGTTTTTACTACAGAATATTCCCAAAGGCAGGTATTGGATAATCATTAGTTCTTTTCCATTAAAAAATAATCATTTCCAGTATTTCTTATTCAGACTGGAGAGCCTCCATAAAACATCTCTTTTTCTTTATAAATGTTCACACAAGCTTTACAGAACTTACACCAAAAGTCAGTATAAGAAAAACTCTTTTAACTTAAAAACTTCTAACACTTTACGCTGCCTTGCAGCAGTTGTAGAAAAACTTGCAGCTCCTTCAGGGTTGAAAGACAAAGAAAAGCAACATAGTTTACACTGTAGGAGTAGTCTCCTTTCCTATCAAACCTACTGGCAGACATTCTCATATATAGGACAGAGCACCTGAGAAACTGCTTGGAAAAAATAAAAGTCTTTTAACCAAGGAAAATTAGTAGACCCGCAGCCCAACAAAAAAGGCTTCCTGGTGATAAAGTTAGATGATGATTTCGATAGCTTATATTAGTTGCCCAAGCAACTAACAGAAAACAGTTTTGACAAACACACCGTAAGTTACAATTTGCTTTGAGTTAGTATTCCTTTCTTGCAAACAACAATTGTATAAGTATACTCTGCTTATAGCACATTGACGTGGTATAGAATGAAGCAATGAATGTTCAACTTTCCCCTCTTCTTGAAAAAGTGAATTGGCTCTGCGCATTAAAAAAATATATCATGAATAAGCTTACTCAAGGTGAAGGAGGAAAGAAGTTCAGAACCATTCCACTAACAGAGTGGATGGAACCTATTGTATACTCACTTAGAAAGCTCCCACTGCCAGCCCACTACTTTTATTTAAAAAAACAAACAAACAACAACAACAAAAAATAACATCAGATGGGATAAGACAACTAACTGTTCAGAGGCCAGCAAAAGAAGCACTGCTCATGGCAGCATAATGTAGGGAAGGCTACACTTCCTATACTATGGGGGCATCAGTGATGCCATTCTTAACGTACCACAAAAAAGCTGCACCTGGTCCCTATTGCATGTTGCACTGCAGCTTTTACAGGAAGTTTCTGTAATCAATATAACAGTTTATCAAGTTACAACTTTGAAGTTAAGTTACCTCCAGCTCTTTTTGCAGCTTTATTAATTCTGTACTGTTTTCATTCAAATTTGCCTCATCACTTTCGTTGTTCTTTTGCTGCCAGTCACTATTGCTCTGGTATTCCAGTTCACTGTATTTCTGTTTCCATGCAATCAGTTCTACTCAATACACAAAATGAGGTTAGATAGCATATCATTTCAAATATATATTTGAAACACCACACCAATGACTTTTTACTAAAGCCGCTTCGGTTTTATCTGCTACAGACATAAAGAAATAACAGAAGCCTTTAACTACAAGAGATTTGTTGTTTACTATGGAACGTTAATGCCTAAGTAACAGTCACATGAAAATGGAAGTGGCTATCACAGTACATCTAAACCCCTTTTGCATCCCTGCTCCCTTTCCCTGGAAAGATTACCTGAAGCTAATTTTTCGTTCATCTCTAACAGAGCTTCACGCATTTCATCTTGTTCAAGCTGCACTTCCTCTTGTTCTTCTAATGTCATTCGCATAACTTCAATTATTCTATCCCTTGCACACAGATCTGAAGGTTTGAAAATTTACAGATGAACTCCCTACTAGCTCCCATTATTCTCAAATCAAGATTCTCCCATGACCAAAAGCTCTTTTAAAAGAAATAGAGCATCTCCATTGAAATATTTACATACAAATACATGCAGATATGTTTTAAAATCAAAACACAGAAGACTCAAAGTCATTAGCAATGTGACAACATTTACACGGATATTCCACACACACACACACAAATAATGGCTCACCGTCACATAGTTGGTCATAGTCTTTGGAGATATCTTCCATCCTCTCAGTTTCCACCAGCTCCTATATTTCATGTTGAAAGAAAAGCATACACAGTAGAAACAAACAGAATCTTTAAGACAGCCTAGAATTAATAAGTTTTTCATATAGCATAAATAAGGACTCAAGCTGATAAAAAGTTTATGGTAAGACAATTCAATTAACATATCGTGATGTCACTCAACAAGATCAGGTTACATGCATGTATTACATATGTATTTACCTTGCAGATTATTGTATTTAAAGCAATCTGCCAGTGCTCTGTAGTGACTAATTATTTGAATATCTTTCATGGTCTACCGCTAATTTCAGTTGGCCACTTTCATTTTGCTCCAATTTTTTTTTTTTTTCACCTTTTTCCTGTTGCTTGGAAAACCTGCATCATTCATTTAATAAAAATTAAGAGCAAGAAAAATACCTGTTTAAGTTGTTGGATAGTATAGTCTTTATAATCCAGCTCATCCTTAAACTGGTTATTAATCCTTTCAAGTTCATCCATCCTGTTCCTGAGGGATTCCTCCACAGAACGCATCGTGGACACCTGTAATGTAAGCACAGCTCACGGTTAATTAAAAGACTTCTGTAATCCAACCTGGCCAAATACTTCTTTGTTAAATAAAGAGGAATTCACAAACAAGTGCAGAGTAGGAAAACGACAGCAAGTGCAAGGTTACCAAGGAAGACATGAATTCATTTTTAAGCTTCAATTTTCCACCCCAAGCACACCCAATAAACTTTCAGACTAAGATCCTGCAAAATGGGTTTTAAGATATCTTCTTGTTTAATAATTAAATTTTAACTATTAGCATCACTGAAGCTGAAATTGAAGAAAAAAAATATACATGCTTATATTAAAGAGCCTCTGGAAATTAGTCTATTTCTCTTCAAGTAAATAGCATTCTTCTTCCCAGTTATCAGCGTTTTTTCACAAGACTTAGGTTTTAGGCTTTGGAGTTACCACGGATACCAATGGCAAGTCACCAGTAACGTAGAGATAATAACAAGTCCCCTCCAGAGGCAGATTAGCTATTCTCTTCACAAACCTTATTCCAGACTACCAACCAACTTTACTTTCCTCTGTTCATTATCTATGCGAAACCATGTTTTAACTTCTGGTCCCCTATAGAGCTTCAATGGCAACTTTACCTAAGATTTGCTGCTAGCCACACTAGTGTGAAATTTCCAGCTTCATAGTTAAAGTTTGAGAAGTTTTAACAGCAGAAAGCCAAGCATAATCTTACAGAAAAAAATAGCTCAGTTGACTACAAACCTCGCTTTGTACTTGCTGAATTTGTTTCTCGGCATCAGAATGTTTGTCTTTTAGATCTGCATACTCTTCTTCTTTCCTCTGCAAATCTTTTTTCAAATTCAGTACAAGGGCAGAACTCTCAGAAAGAATATTTTCTAGCCTTATGTTAAAAATAAAGAGACAAAGAACATTACTGTTACACATCTCATGGAAACAGCAATTACAGCTTCATCCATGCCCTGCCTGTTGGTTTCAATTTGTAAATAGACTCTTAAATCTATCTAGACCAGTGACAAGATTTAAACAATTACTTTTGAATTTCAGCTTGCTTCTCATAATCAGATGCTGAAGCAATAAATTATTCAGATGCTATTCTGAGGGATGTACAACAAAACCACCAGAAATCCCCATATTATTCTTTATTTCCTTGCACACTCCTGTTTTCCCTTGGAACTCAAGTAGCATACCAAAGCATCCTAAAGTAGTAGTTTGGCCATTGATAAGCATGCAAATGCATTAAGTCAAAGGGATGTTCCCATTAACTATTTTTAACTCTAGTTCATTCTCAAAGGGCTCTAAGTTAACTCAGTGGTTACTTACGATTCTATACGTTGCACTTTCTCCATTTCACTCTTTTCCTTTTCCCGAAGAGAATGTTTCATCTGCTCCAAGCTTTCATTTAAAGCCAAACTTTTGAGCTGTTCTTCCAAAGCTTCTACTAACTGATCTCTCTCCTCACGCCACTTTTGAAGATTACGGTCCTTTTCCTCCAGCTGGGCAACAAGTCTTTCCTAAATGAAGAACAGATTAACAGTGAACATCACCTACTACACACTGAACTGTTCTAACACTTCGGTAGTTAGCACCGTTTTACAGTCTTAGTAAATGTATGATCTCTTCAAGATCCACAGGAGCTCTAGAACTAGTTGCACTACAGACCTACAGAAGCAAAACCATGCTTCTATTAGACAACCTACATTACTCTCCTTGTGAAAAAATATTAGTATTATTTAAGAACTTCAATTTGCTCATTTAATGATTACTAATGAGCTTTAGGAAAATAAAGTCACAAAGTGATAATAATACTAAGCTCCTCACATCCTTCTATGCTGCTTGCAGGTCCAGAAAGTCAGGACTAACTACTTCCAGATGTAAAAAAAGCTTTGCAGAATGTACAGATTCACATGTTTAAGAAGTTACATGACAAGAGCCCAGCAAACAGCTCAAGTAACTCAAGTGACTTTGTTATCAGTCACTATTTGGAAAGTGATAAAGGAGCAAAACTGTGGCCGTTTGACCAAGTATTTTTATTCAGTATCTGGAGAGAAGTTTGTGGGGTTTCTTTAGAAACTCAATTGCCTTTTCTTCCTTATAAAGGCTTAATGGACTTCTGCTTTGCAGAAAAGAGAACAAACAAAAGCTATTGTACAAACTACTTTCTTAGCCTCATTAAATAGTGATCTATTTTTCAACTGTAATTTTCTTATTGATGTCCCACATACATGACATTTCATTATGCACTTATGAAAGATCTTTCTTTTTGTGGCCCCCCCATTCCTTCCTTTTCCAAATCAAGCAGTTCTCATATGGGCTTTGCCACGTAAGAAAGCAAGGGGACTTGGACAAGCTGCTCTTATGCACCCTTACTGTTAATACTTGGTATGTAGTTGTCTCCAAACTACAGGCACCAGACAACTCTGCCAGGACCTCATCACTTACAGTTTCTGCTTGTTGCTTTCCATAATGTTGTCGGTCCTCAGTAAATTGTTTCATTTCTTTTTTGCGAAGATTCTCTGCTTCTTTTATCTGATTTAGGAGCTCTTCTTTCTCCTCCAGCCACTTTTTTCTATCAGTTTGATACTTAGTCTCACTTTCCTGTTTCAAAGAAACCAAAAATGAAATAGTGAGTCATTAAGGAATAAAAGTCTTAAAAGCCAGGTCATCATTAAATAGACTTGTTTCTGCAAGATAACAGAAACATTAGCAGTTTTTACTACAGAATATTCCCAAAGGCAGGTATTGGATAATCATTAGTTCTTTTCCATTAAAAAATAATCATTTCCAGTATTTCTTATTCAGACTGGAGAGCCCCCATAAAACATCTCTTTTTCTTTATAAATGTTCACACAAGCTTTACAGAACTTACACCAAAAGTCAGTATAAGAAAAACTCTTTTAACTTAAAAACTTCTAACACTTTACGCTGCCTTGCAGCAGTTGTAGAAAAACTTGCAGCTCCTTCAGGGTTGAAAGACAAAGAAAAGCAACACAGTTTACACTGTAGGAGTAGTCTCCTTTCCTATCAAACCTACTGGCAGACATTCTCATATATAGGACAGAGCACCTGAGAAACTGCTTGGAAAAAATAAAAGTCTTTTAACCAAGGAAAATTAGTAGACCCGCAGCCCAACAAAAAAGGCTTCCTGGTGATAAAGTTAGATGATGATTTTGATAGCTTATATTAGTTGCCCAAGCAACTAACAGAAAACAGTTTTGACAAATACACCGTAAGTTACAATTTGCTTTGAGTTAGTATTCCTTTCTTGCAAACAACAATTGTATAAGTATACTCTGCTTATAGCACATTGACGTGGTATAGAATGAAGCAATGAATGTTCAACTTTCCCCTCTTCTTGAAAAAGTGAATTGGCTCTGTGCATTAAAAAAAAATATCATGAATAAGCTTACTCAAGGTGAAGGAGGAAAGAAGTTCAGAACCATTCCACTAACAGAGTGGATGTAACCTATTGTATACTCACTTAGAAAACTCCCACTGCCAGCCCACTACTTTTATTTTAAAAAAACAAACAAACAACAACAACAAAGAATAACATCAGATGGGATAAGACAACTAACTGTTCAGAGGCCAGCAAAAGAAGCACTGCTCATGGCAGCATAATGTAGGGAAGGCTACACTTCCTATACTATGGGGGCATCAGTGATGCCATTCTTAACGTACCACAAAAAAGCTGCACCTGGTCCCTATTGCATGTTGCACTGCAGCTTTTACAGGAAGTTTCTGTAATCAATATAACAGTTTATCAAGTTACAACTTTGAAGTTAAGTTACCTCCAGCTCTTTTTGCAGCTTTATTAATTCTGTACTGTTTTCATTCAAATTTGCCTCATCACTTTCGTTGTTCTTTTGCTGCCAGTCACTATTGCTCTGGTATTCCAGCTCACTGTATTTCTGTTTCCATGCAATCAGTTCTACTCAATACACAAAATGAGGTTAGATAGCATATCATTTCAAATATATATTTGAAATACCACACCAATGACTTTTTACTAAAGCAGCTTCGGTTTTATCTGCTACAGACATAAAGAAATAACAGAAGCCTTTAACTACAAGAGATTTGTTGTTTACTATGGAACGTTAATGCCTAAGTAACAGTCACATGAAAATGGAAGTGGCTATCACAGTACGTCTAAACCCCTTTTGCATCCCTGCTCCCTTTCCCTGGAAAGATTACCTGAAGCTAATTTTTCGTTCATCTCTAACAGAGCTTCACGCATTTCATCTTGTTTAAGTTGCATTTCCTCTTGTTCTTCTAATGTCATCCGCATAACTTCAATTATTCTATCCCTTGCACACAGATCTGAAGGTTTGAAAATTTACAGATGAACTCCCTACTAGCTCCCATTATTCTCAAATCAAGATTCTCCCATGACCAAAAGCTCTTTTAAAAGAAATAGAGCATCTCCATTGAAATATTTACATACAAATACATGCAGATATGTTTTAAAATCGAAACACAGAAGACTCAAAGTCATTAGCAATGTGACAACATTTACACGGATATTCCACACACACACACACACAAATAATGGCTGACCGTCACAAAGTTGATCATAGTCTTTGGAGATATCTTCCATCCTCTCAGTTTCCACCATTTACAACTACTGTAAAACAAACAAACAAACAAACAAACAAAAAAGGGAAAAGGAATGTAGCTCAGATTGATTAAAATCATTATTACATAGCAGTTCACAACACCAAGTAGCAACTTCTAAGTGAAACACTGTCGTAATATGCAAGCCATGCCCTCACATCACATAGTATTTGATACTAGTGAAGGAATTCAAGTCCTCTGAACACGTAATCAGGTGCCTCAGATTTCTATACAGAATTAACAGCAAAAGGTTTTCAGTCTGGAAGAACACTTTTACCATGGCACTACTCAAACCTTCCACTCCACACCAGTAGAAAATCTTATTAGATTTAAGAAACATGGGAACGAGATAGATAATTCACAGATATATTCTTTCTATCTTCCGTGCTTCAGCAATCCCTATAAGGCAGCCAGGAATCACTCCAACTACATCTAAATGGTAGATAAACAGTTCTCTAAGAAATTTCATTCCAACTCACAGTCCTCTTACTTTCAAAAGAAAGATAAAACCCTGGACAAGTTGATCACTTAAGTGTTGATATCTCTCTCTCTTATTCAGTTGATCTCTAAACAAAATATGAGGATTCCTACTTCTGTCCACACTTACTCTTTTGCATATAAAGTTCACTCATAAAGTTGTACAAATTTGCAGATTCAAGTTTCCATAAATATTCCATTAGCTTGGGGCTGTTTTTTTCTTTAACTGGTGAGCAATTAGCTAAAATCACATGCATTTTCTTTCTATCAAAAGCAACTTATGCTGTATTTCATCATTGCTTTAGAATCCAGTTATGTCCATTCATAATATGCATACTTTAAGTATTAAAAAAATAAATATAAGTCAAGACTTACTAGGGATTGGGTCACCACAACAATATATTCCATGGTGATTCTTGTACAGTCCTTTTATTACTACAATGCAGAATTTTATAGTGCCTACGTGCAGCCTGCATTACATACAGATTCACATGTACTGCATGGAAACAGCCTCTTAACTCATCTAAGGAGTTTTATATACAGCCCTCAACTGATTTAAAAGTCATACTGAAGAAACAGCAGTGGCATAGTCCACCCCAAACCAGGTTTGGTTTTGATTGCTGCTCCCAGCAACACTAGTGAGGGGAATATGATTTATAAGTAATCTAAACACTTTATGCTGAAAACAACAAGCAAGCACTAAAGCAAGATAAATAAGACTAGGGAGAAGATGTGTAATGTTCAGTCTAGAAGCTCCTTACACAGGAAGTAGGGAAAAAGCATTACAGAGCATAGGAAACAAGACCTAAAAGCTCAGAGAATGGTGTAAATAACCTGAACTTGAAGCTGAGATAACCTAGCATCTCCTAAAACACTTTTGCTCGTGCTACTTATATAACTAATTCTACAAAAGAACCAGCACAACATACCTGTGCTCATTGTTCTACTGTGTATATTTAACATAGCTAAAGAATATATATTAAGCGGTTTTTAAAATTGGACGCTATTAATACTCACAAATAGAAGAAAATTTTAACATGATTGAATACTCAGTACATCTTAACAGAAAACTTCATGCTGACATTGTGACTATCAGCTACCCATTTTAATTCCTATGTGGAGTATTGCTGTCATTAATTTTTAAATGAGAGCTTTGGTCATATGATTAGAACAAACCCACTACTATTTGGAGTATGGAGGAGTCCACATCCCTCCCTCAGTCTCTGGTAAGATGCTTATATGTGATGCCATTCAGTGGTCACATTAGGATTCAATATTTATGCCAAATAAAGGCAGCAGGGACAAATCATCCAAGAACAGCATCTCATCCAAAGAAGGCCTTGACTTTCTCCCTTGCACATATTTTGCAAGAGGAATACAAGAAAGGAAGGGAATACAGCTAAGTTTTAGATTTTCCCTTCTACATTGTATATGCCTTCCGTAATTCTAGGAACACTGATGCTCAGCTGTGCCCAGAAGTGAAGTTAAATGCATCAGAGCTTATCCAAACCATTTTGCTCAAATATTGCCCATGAGCGAGCAATTAGCAGGTCGTCAACAATTTTGATAGTTGCTTCAGGAAAAACAAAACAAACAAACAAAATAAAGCACTTGAGCAGCTGATGCTACTCAGAAGATCAGCAACAGCAGTTGAAACAATCCTAAAGAAACTGCTTTAAAACTATTACCAAATCTGCAAGTGCATCAACAGATGAGGAAAAAGCAGCAAAAAGGAAAAAAATAGTGCAAAAAACTTTTATTCTTAAGCATTCAAAAATGAACAGCATAGGACCTTCTGAAAAAGGGATATTTACATAACAGTTACTTCTATTTACAGTTTAACACAGTGGCTTTTCTCCTTATACCATAAGGTACGCGCTTCACAGCCTTTTGCTTCCTATCCGGAATAGGAAGCAATTTATTGTTTTGGAAGACACCCTGTTCAACGATGGAAGAAACTGTACCTTTCTTTGGAGGTGGCTCTTCCACAGTAGGCTTATCTTCATCAGTACTGCGCTTTCTTCCCACTTCCAACTCAGTTTGCTCTTGTTTCAGTGCTTTAACTGAAAGCACTGAAAATTGGCTGCTTTCAGTTCCTTTATTAGTGTTCTCTTCTGCCAGTTCTGCTTTAATGGTAGTTAAATGGTAGGTAGTCTTTTCCTGTATTGATATAAGATCAGTTACATTGAAGCTTAACAAAAGGAGCACTTAAGTCTCAGTAATCTTCTGTAGGCAAATATTTACACAAAGCCATACAGCTAAAATATTTACCCAGTGACTCTATAGACATCAGTTACAAATCTCAATAGCAGAGAGAACAAGTACACCTTCAGATAATGACAAGTGCAATACTCGGTAGAGTATACAAGGGAAAGCAGGAGCCTAGCAGGTTACAAAGTAAAAGACTTGCACACAATCAAGAGTTTACCGGTTTATCAAAGAATTTCCTGTTTCCAAGAAGTCAACAAAATTACAAACATGGTCAAAGAGCAAATGGTCAGCTCTCATACAAGTTCATCACATCACACTTCTGCTAAGCTGCTAAAGTCACTTTCATCGTGACAGATATAATCCAACCTTAAAGCTTAGTCAGCTCTGTCACGCATATTTTAGATTGTGTCCTTAACCACAAGTGAAGCTTCCTTACTTACAAGATGACGATTGTTAAGCCATGCTGGCACTGCCAAGGACTGATTATTCATCTTTAGTAGCTTATGAAAAGAAAAGCTTCAGAAGTGTTCAGGCCACACAATCTCACAGATAGAGTTGGAGCCTTGTTCTTGGAAGAAGTAATAGGTGAGGACATGACTACTCATCACAGTCAGCTTTAATACCATGGAAATACTAAGTTGCAGTGATGCAGACAGTCAAAGACTAAGAAGGGTCAAGTTGCTAAGCTTACAAGGTTAGAGATCTGAGTGACAGAATTAACTATAAATGTTTTCAGAGCTACTTCAGGCTACCAAACATCAAAAAATGAACAAAAACCACCAGAAGTTGTATGCACACATACTTAATCAAGCTAGTCTTCACATATTCAGTAGCTCGCGGTACATTAGTCAGGATAAAGTTTTATGGACTGCATAGAACGTGGAGATATCCTGACCATTCATACTCGTACTTCCAACTCTACTCAACATACTTTTACTGTTGCTCTTCCTCTGATGTAGGAGTGTGAGGCAGGAGTTAGTGGAACACGCTGATATTTTTGTTGTTTGTGTTAACAACAACTACCTTCAGATAAATTTGAATTGTTTACAATTTCAAGCGAGTACCAGCTACATACAGAAAATCAGTTTTCCAAAAATGTGTTGATTACAAGCATAGAATTAGTGTTTTTCTTTTTTTGTATAAGGATATGGAGATGTGTAAAACTCACATAATCTTTTACTTTTTCCTCTAAATGAGATTTTAAGTCTTGTAGCTCTGTAATAATGTCATCTTTCTGCACCACGATGTCCATTAGCTCTCTAATCTTTTCATTTTGTGCATTCATTTTCTTAGAAATAAAAAATAAAAAAAATTCAGTCATCAGATTCTAATGGAGTGTTAAGTAGCTGAATTACACAATGCATTAAAGGCAAATTCAGTTAAGCTAAGCTTGGTAAGAAATCTATTAATTGAGCCTACTGGAATAGCATTTTAAGCTACCACAAGTTGGTATTAAAACAATTTTACACAACATCTTCTTGATAAAGTTACCTCAGTTGCTTCTTTAAGTTGCTCAACAGACTCATCCAATTTAATCATCTGCATTTCAAAGTCTGTAACACACAGAAAAGGTTGTATTACATAAGTAGCCAATAGATAGTTTATTAAGTAATCAATTTTTCCAGATATTCTAATGTTTAGGTAGCTTTTGAACAGATTAATTAATTTGCATGTGGTCTTCACTTATTGGGAGTGATTCAAAAGTTTTCTATATTTCTTGGAACGAAAACATTGCATCAACAAGACATAAAGAAGAGTAGAGATTACAATATAAAAGTAAAAATCAAGATATAGACATTTAACCCCATACTTACGAAAGCGTAAAGCTGCTCGTTGCAGTTTAAAGGAGAGGGGGAAAAAAAGAAAAGAAATAACCAAAAACCGTGGAATTGCTGAACCTGAATATACACAAGGAACAAACTATCATTTATCTACAGGCTATGGTTCCAAAGGTAGAACATCTCCTCTAATTCCTACTCAAACTGGTTATTTCTCTTTTAGATTAATGAACTATTTCTGTCTTCTACCTTTCACATCGCATAACTCACCTTTGTTCTTCTGCATCAGCTCTTCTTCAGTTTTAAGTAGTTTGCTGTTTTTCTCTGTTAGCTCTTCTTTGGTCTCCATCAGTTCAAAGTTAGTTTTCTCCAGCTGCTTTTCAAACCAGCCAATATCTTCCTTTGGGCCCTCCAGGGATACAATGGAACTATGTGCTGCCTCAGCTTGCTCTTTAATATCCATGACATCATAATGCACAGAATCAAGAATGCCCTCAGGATCAACACAGGTGTCAGGCACTATGCTATGTTCTCCACCCTGAAACGTAATTTATAATCAGTTAAAACTGGTGAATAGCTGACTACATAATAGCTGTTATTTCTACAGATAGTCTGGATAGCCACTATGAAGACAGCCATACAAGAAGTTTTTAATTTCAGCTTCAAAACCCACCTCACAAATTCACATACAACATGACAGTGATTCATATGGGGGGAAGATAAGTGGCATTCTAGTAACAGCTAATATATTTTATAGTATTTGATGTTTGGTCACTACTTAAACCAGTTTTCTAGAAAGTACAAAAGAGTTATTGCAGACTCCAATCCTGCTTTTAACCTCAAGAGTTTCACTAGGCAAACAATGTACAAGAACTGCCACTTCATGCAGCCATAGATTTCTGCTTTTTTTTATGTTTTGAGTTTCCAGTTGCATTCAAAGCAACTGATCATCATCTTTTCAGTTCTTTGTCTTGCAGTGCCACATCACCCTCATAGGCTGCTCCCTCTACTTTCACACTTAACCTCTTTCAGATAAGGCCACAATCCAAGGGCACACATCCATCAATTGTGCTTCAAACACAAACTCTCAGCACTTCAAAGTTTTCCATCAAGACTGTAGCACTGATCTGACAGCTTAACTTCTTCAGTGTTATAGCACTCACTCCTACCCATTCCGCTTAACCCCCACTTTCCCACTGAAGCATCTGATGGCCATAACACAGCTTTTCAAACTCTTTGCTGCTCCACTTCTTTTGTCAACACTTGAACTGGACAATATTCAAAATTACAACAGCAGCAACATATGGGGTAGCTGGATTTGCTTTCCTACATGGGATCATATTTTGAGAAGAGAGAAAAATTAAGTAAATAGCATAAAATCTCCTCCAGATGTAACAAGTTGCTTCTTGTTAGGTTGAATACTTTTTAGGAATGAGATTCTCAGAAGATGCTTCTGCCCTCACGCCCCAAAGAAACACAAAGACCCCAGTAGAGATTTTTAGAAAACTCTGTAGGAAAATTAAGCTCAATTAAAACACTAAATTAAAAATCCTGACTGCTGTATGGAGACAAACACCCAGATTCACTACAGATACTACACAAATAGATTCATATTCTTAGAAGAACAGAATTTTTTCTTTAAATGCAAATCATAAGTACTGATCAACAAAATAGACTACAACATACTCACTTTTTGTGCAATAGCTGAGAATCTTAGCACATTGAGTGTTTCTTCATAGGTTGAAGCACACTGGCTGATGTTTGCTAACATGTGTATCTTCCCTTTTCCACTGAAGAATCCCTGAAGAAAGTGTGTTAACTTACTTTCACTAAACGGTATGTGCTGCTGCACCCTTTGAAGACAAAAACCACAACAAATCCCATTAGCAGAAGTTAACAGCTTCATTTCAATGTGAGAGCTATCCAAGTGGAAGACAACACATTAATAACTGCACTAGTCTTTAAATCATTTTGAGTTGTGGGTTGTTTTGAATTTAATCTTTTTGCTAGTTTGCAGACAGGTTGTATGATTGTTCCAGCTACTATGCAGCCATTATCTTCTTAGACAACCCACGAGAACATTTAAAACAAAAAGTACATTCAACATCCTGCCTAAGATAGGTCATACAGCCTCACGTTAGCTTAAATTCTCTCTCACCTTTCTCTTTCCCTTACCACATCTGGCAAACTGACCTATCTACTTCTAAGAAAACAGTACCCAACAAAATCAGAGATAACCACTCTCTCAGTATATTGTCTCTAGGAAAGGACAATAGTAAATACTTTGGAAATAAAGAAGCATATACTTATCACAACATCTCTGGTGTTTCCTAAACCAAGGTTAAGCCACTGAATCAAACAGCTGGTGATGTACAGAAAATTAGGAGAGAACTCCTAAAGCGTGACTAAACACACTGTTCTCTAGTGAGGTTACCTGCTGGACTCTTTACAGCTACTGAATTCTGCCAACAGAGCTAAAAGCTTCACATAGCTACGCTCCTGTCACAACACACGTGACCCATAAGTAGCTTTAGTGCAGGAGTGGTAAATGAGTTCTTATTTTAAAGAAAATTACTATCAAAGTCATCACTACATTTCCCCCATATTGTTAAAATTTCAAGTGATCAGGACCAACAAATAAAAGAGTTCTGAATAAATCAAAGCACTTTAAGCAGCAGCTAATTTTAAGGAATCCTTCTTCCCTAGAAAGGACAGACAGATAAGAGACTAATCCAGTAGCAAGGCCTATTTTCATCTACTTTTAAGCATAACAGAATTTGAATAGGCTACCAGGCACAGTGTGGCATTTCATGAACACAGAGCTCACCTAATCTTTGGGACAGAAAGACACCTTCAAATGAGAATCAGCAGAGAATTCTGCAATTATATCCAGCTGTGACTGTAAATAAATACTACATTGTTTAAAATACAGAAAGCTCTGTCTGCACTCATTTAGAGCACAACCTCAGACAGAAGTAGCAAGCAGGCTTTCTTCTCTCTGAATTTGGTTAGCTAGATCAGAAAGAATGATGAAGTTGCATCAAGGTTTGGAAAAAAAAATATATATATGTATATATGTAATTATATATATCTATATGTATATATGTAATTATACATATCTATATATAATTTTTCTTTTCCAAATTATATATATATAATATATATATTCTGACCATGTCTCTTGGCTAGGACAAAGCACAGCAATATCCCTGAGGAAAACTGTTACAGCAGAACTAAATGATAAATGCAACTAACTAACAAAGGAGGAAAAGGTCTAACATTTCACACATTTAAAGTGAAAATAGTGAAAACAAATTTTATAATCTGCCCCAGGACTTGTTTGAGAAGGCAAGGCCAGAAAAAAAACAAAAAAAAAAACCACAACGCTAATTTGCTTAAATCTATGATAACACATTCAGAAATTTAGAACTGGAATGGTTTTATTTGAAAAAACAAACAAACAAACAAAAAACAACAACAAAAAGAAGGCAAGTTTATAGATCACTTTCTTAGATCATTAAGTCTTCACACATCTGCAGAAGCCTACAGATAGTTTTCACTCATAACATAGTTTCGTACTCTGCATTTTAAACAATAGTTTAAACATTGTACATGATATCTGAAATCTACAACTAGTTTACAGTTTGTACAAGGACTTACTTTGACTGCTGACTGATCTTGAGTGCACTAATACACTTGCTTAGAGTTAGGAGAGATGCATTGATATTTCCACTCTCTTTCAGTCTGTCACCTTCATTGCACGTCTTGGTATTCCTTTCTGAACGAGCAAGATCACACAGTGATAATCTGAAGGCAGATAAGGAAAATTAAGTTTTCTTGCCTTTGAATGTACATTGATTATTTATCATTTCCAACACAACCACTCCTCCTAGAGGAACAATTTCTTGAACCCTTTCATGCTTTTTAATGTTGCTTTCCTAGTGAAGTTGCACACTACTTCCTGCCAAACTCTTTTCCAACACAGCTTCCATTTTTCTGCCATATTCTTCCTTCTGAGGATTTACATTAGTTCAGAAGTTGAGTGAGAAGGATAAAGGAACACTGTGTGGAACAGTGGGCACAAGATATAGAACAGCATTACAACTTGATGGTTTAGTACTGCATAATGACAGGAAATGGGGAACCACCACTCATACAGGAGGCTGTATCAGGGAACCTAGTGTCCGTAGCCCAATATCAATACATCAATACTGAAAGTAACTGACAATTTCATCCTAAAAGAAGAAGGGAACTCTGCTCTGAACTTACTCATTGACTCGTGTCACTCGTGGCATTTCAAGGTCTTCAATTCTTAGTACCTTAATTGTAAATATACTGTGGCTAAAAGGAGAAATGAAGCAAGGTCAATAGCCAGAAATACACACATTTTCTAAAATCTGTAACATCTGTTCAAAACACTGCTGGATTTATTCCAGATTCAATTAACAATAATTCTACTAGATGCATTAAACCTTTTAAAGAGACATTCCGTCTTGGTTTATTTTGCTTTTCTTCCCCCTCATGAACCACCATTACTTACATGGAAGAAGGCTTAGTTGTTTTGTTGAGAGTTTTTGATAAAACACTTAGCTTTTGTATGCACTTATCTGCTTGAAGGACTAATCCTTCTAGTTCAAAGCACTAGAATCACAAACTGTCACAAAATATCACATGGAACACTAGATATCAAGCCTTTTTAAAGCCTCTTCCCCGAAAAAAAGCCATAAACAATATTTTCATTCATCCCTCTTCCCCACACTATGTTACACCCAATGTTAGTGAAAGTTTCCCACCTTCAGCTGGAGCAAGTATTTAGCTTTGTGCTTGCAAAACTCTGGTGTTTCTGTCCCAGTTTAAAAAGTCTGAAAGCTTCTTTAGAATCAGAAATCTGAACCCACTGCAAACCTTTCAAAAGAAGGAAAAGTGATTTTTGCAAGCTTTGCTAGCAAAAGAGAAAGTGAACAAGAAATAAGGTATACAAACTAAGAACATTTAGTTAAGACAATAAAATACTTCATTAACTCTGCCTCAAACATACGACAAGCTGATGGCAGATAAGACTAAGATTCTTCCTCCCACAGAAAAGGGCAAGGTATAGTATAGCACAACAGTTTATCCTACCAGTATACTAAAGTATGTTCCATCCAAATTAAGCAAGCAGCCTTAGTACTGAAAGTACAAAAGCTAAGTTCTTAAACTACAGAAGCCGAAAGTTTGTATTCATTGGTGCAGAAGTCAATCTGAGAAGTTTTTTGTTTTAGCTTGTAGTTTTTATTGGGGATGGGTTATCTGGATTCTGTCTGCATTATAACGACTGTATGGCTCTCATTTTCAAGGATGATGAAGGCAGTGGAGTTCACACAGGCTTTATGGGCAAAGTACAGGAATAAGGAGAATACTGTTGAAGATGCAGATACGTACATGTAGCTTGTTGCCTTCACATTCAAGCAGACACTTCTAGAGCTACACTGAACACATTTAAGAGTTTTCTATCTCAGAAGAAACATGTTACACTATTCCATGACAAGCTTGGCAGTTTGCAAAGTATTCTAGTTACCTTTTACGTAAGAATATCCCTTGATGTCTTGAACAAGGCGAAGTGTCCTTTTTTTTCTGTCATTTGATAAAGGAGCCAGTAAATCATAAAAACATTCATTGTAAATCTCAAAAAATGAAACCCAGAGAACTTCACAAAATCATCTATAGATAATCTGCTAAGTTGGTCTGATCCTTCTGAGAGATTTTCTGCACCTGCAAAGTAGAAAATATTACAAGTCAATGTAGAGACAGTAAAACTAGCTGCATTTAAAAATAAGTAATAGTTAAGCTTACAGCTTAAAACTTTTCCCAGAACATAAACACAGAGAATCCCCACCTCTCATACAAACACCAAGTATGTGGAAGTCAAGACGCGTGCCCTACACATTTGCAAAGACACGCCTGCTATAAAGCTTGCTTTTTCACTTCCAAAACCCAATCTAACATCTATAGTTGGGTTAGAAATATTCAGAACTCTTCAGTCTTTACAATATAGAGAACTGAACTAGTAAGGACACTTCGTTCTGACTTTTTAGGGAAAAAAAAGTATTTAGTGAGTTCTTAAGTGCCCTAAAGGCCTGTCGGAAAACCACTAGGGATCTTATCACAAATCATACTCTTTTTCTTTGTTTTACTTTCACCTCATAAAACCAGGTTATGATAGATGTCCCAGTAGTCTCCTAGCCATTTTATTCCTTCTGTTTTCTGCCCAGATGTCCTGCCCATTATTCCGTTCTGTTACAAATAAAAGCTAAATAATCCTTTTATTATCAGCATTAGCCAAAAAAGCCAGTCGTTGACCTTACAGAAGCTTTTCTAATTGCTACTGTTTAATATAAAACATACCCTTAGAATCAGATGGGGATTTGTCATTAGTGCTGTTGTGATGGTCTACCTACGAAAGAAAACAGAGACTTTAGGATTTATTATTGATGTACAGCACCAATACACCACTGGTTGCTTTTATTTATTTATTTATTTATTTATTTTAAAAGCAGCTGTATTGCTCTACCAGAAAACAATACAGTATAGTTCCAAGGTGCCAACACAAAAATCCTGGCTACACATTTTGACTGGTTTCACCTTACTACTCATTTCTGACAATTCCTTTACTATAAGATCTGATGCATTTCAGCTTCCTGATTCAGAAAGAAAAAGAACAAATAGGGAGAGAATCCCCAACAGGAAAAGGAGTTATTTAATAAGATGATTTTCAATAGCCCATTTATAATCTGCATTTTACCCTTCATGAATCTTGGACTCCTGAAATATTTTTCTTATTGGGATTTTCTTAATTCAGGACTTCCATATCCTATGGCTTATTAGGTCAACTCTCAGAAAAGGAAGTTAAGGTAGAATACTTGATCACTTAATGTAGATAAGCAGCTTATTATTTCTTAACTCAGGCTATCAAAGTGTTACACAAATGAAGTTATGACTAAATTTTGTAAATATAATATTTTTAAGTAGTTTGGTCATAGAAAATACAGAATAGCTCCCAACATGTAGATCTCATGATGTTCATAGATGTATACTCAGTTCCCAGGCTTCAGGTTGTGTTGCTTTTTTATAGAGCACAAAAGTAGAAAGAAATTCTCATCTACTGAAGAGGAGTAATCTCACCTACCAGATACAGTATGCTTAGAAGTAAAACTTTTAACATAGAAGTTTTCATCTACATGACACTCACCCAGATCTGGCTTTGTATAGTCAGCAAAGCTTGTACCTACTTAGCTTATAAGGTCAAGTATTTTACCTAGGAACACGGGTCTTGAAACTAGAGGAGGCACCTATATCGCACGACCACATCTTAACTCTCTAATGGAGTAGGATGAGATCAGCATATAGCTGTTCACTGCATTTTCTTTCCACCTACTCACTAAACCTAGAACAGTTTTACACATCTTTGGTTCATGTAGAAGACAGGTGTTGTTTTTCCCCGAAATACTTAAAGATCATTGGAGCCAGACTTCATACTCAGCTGTGCTCTTGAAATAATTCAGAAGGAATTTTACTGCCACCTGCCTTTCACACTGTGAAGTCCACACTTAACCACCTCATCAGTAAGATCAAGTTAACATACTCCACAACTAAAATACCCCAGTGTGGTGTAGCACACCACTAATAAGATGCTTCATTCTTTTTCAGCAGGAACAGAAAGACAAATAGAAAACTGTGTGTAAATACAGAACCCTCTTTCATTACAGAATGGAAAGGATAACACTGAACTATCACAAGATGCATGTACTCATCATTTCTTTATAAAGTAGTTTCCTACCTCTTTTGTCAGATGAAGCAACAAATTTTTAAGAGCAATTTCTTCTCTCACTTTGTCATTAGTCAGTTTTACGTAATCTCTCCACCGAATAGGTTTCAGATCCATTTTTGTGTATAGCCTTCCTCCAACAGTTTTAAACAACATATCCATCGCCCTTGGCAAAATACCAACATCATCTTCTGTCCCTGTAAGCAATACACAAAAGAAGGGCCAGGTTACTATTGTAAGCAACATATAAACATAAATGAAGACAAAGATAACTGATTCTAATCTCAAAGTATACACAAAGAATTTAGAGGCCAGTTACAGTCTGAAGCAATGTTTGCAGTGTTACTAGACTGTTCCCTGAAAAATACTGGCTTTAAGCAACAGCTCACATCCCATTCCTTAGACATTACAGGGCATCACTTTAAAACAGCCAGAATATTCTGCATAAGCTTAGCCTTAAGAAGAAAAAATAACCCACAGCAAACTCCCACATTTAACAGACGTGCAGATTTTCAACTGTTTACCAGGCTCCCTTCCCGCTCTGAAACAACCCTGAAATAACAACCAGAGTGATGTCTCTGCTACAACATCCCGTTCGTCCCACAAACCCTATTTAGAAATATCTACAAGTCTCATAAAAACTGTTAAAGTAACTCAGCTCCTTTCCCATTGCCTTTTCTTGGAGCACACAACTACCTCCACATCTTGCCTACTTCATGCCTTAGTTTTTCCACTGTCACTAAATACCAAGCAAGCTTCAGTGTTTTAAAGTCAGTCATGAACACAAGAGAGGACAATACGCAGAAGAATTTCTATAGTGCTGTATGGAAGGTGCATAGAAAGATAATTTTTGAACATACTACCCTGTTGATTCTTAATATTTAAGTCCTAAAAAGGTATTACTATGGGAAAGTCTTCAGCTCCACGCATATAAAACTATTGGAAATACATAGTAACAGAACACTAAATAACAGAAATAAGGGGAATTTGTTTCCTGTGAACCCAATCGTTTCATTTGTTATGACAATATTAAACATAAAAAACAACTGCTCCCAGCCAGAAAGGAGATTGATGTATTATTTCTGTACTACTAAAGCTCAGGGAACACAATCTTCTATGCTGCTGTTATTACTAAAATCAGAAATTTGAAAAAAGATTGAAATACCTTGATCAAATGTTTCAGAATGTTTAATTTCTGCCTACAATAAATCAAACAAACTCAGACATACTTTGCCTTCAAATAAAGAACAGCATTTAAGATGCACGCATTTATAGTAGGAACAAAAACCAAAGTTATTGTAGTGTATGCTGTCTTACACACTTGTAAATTTAGTAATATTTGTTATGGAAGAAGACGACTTTTCAAGGCTACTAGTATTCAAAAGAAGGCAACGTACAAGGCCTGTTGAGTAACTAGGTAAGAAGTCATAACATCTCTCTCTTCTAGAAGTAGTTCTCACTATAAGAAATTAATTCAAGGAAAAAGCATTTCTGCTCATACCTTGGAATGTGTAAGTTTTCCCAGCATTTGTAACGCCATACGTAAAAACAAGGCAATTACATCCTTCTAAGAACTCTTTCACTGGTTGCTTCACAGTACCTTCAAAGAATTCTTCTTGAGTTGCTTCAGGTCCAAACACCTGAATGTTACCAAGAAGCTGGTTAATCTCTTTATTTTGTTTAAGCAATATTTAAGTACTTGTAAGGAGTCAGATACACGTTGATAATTCTAAAGACAGTTAAGAAAAACTTGTTTGCTTTATATGAAGTAACAGAAGACAAGCAACTTTTTCCACAAATAACTTAATATCATTTAAAGACAATTAATTTACCCGTGAAAAGGTGAACTTCTGTGTTGTCTGTCCTAAAGTTTTATTGCTCATTCTTCCCAATGAGCTCTTAGGGGACTTCAGTATGATGCTTGTTGAGTCCTCAAGTGAAACACATCCCTATTACAAGGAAGCACAAGTAATGCAGGCATGAAAAAAGTTTTAAAAGGTCATCTTACAGGAAAGAAAACATATATACTTTAAGGGTTGTTTTTTTGTTTATGATTAAATAAATGCCTTACCTGCGATCCATTTGCTCTCTCCCGTGCCGTAAAGGGTTTAATACGCAGGCAAACTTGTATGCGTCCCCTAGGCTCCAAACTAGACCTCTAAAATTAAAGAGCTGGAAGTTAGAAATCTGACTAGATCCTCTGTTTGATGATTAGCACATTAAAGCAGTATTATTTTCATCATCCTATTGTAACAGACTCATTTGTTAACACAGGAAGTAATAATATTTTACTGTTTTCACAAGTGCTTTGGACCCTGCTAAACTTCTTTGTCAGAGCCTAGAATTTCAGAACAAGTACTACTGCAACACACTCCTGTACTGCATTCAGGCCAACTATGAACAAAAGTACTCCATTATTGTGCTTCTGAGACAATGTTAGCTTCATCCACTGATACCGGTGCTCCTCATAAGGTATCAAAGCAACACCACACATCTTGGTCTAGTCTATGTACAGTCAAAAAAGCATAGTGAAGATGATTTTCATCTCCTCTGTAAGATTCTAATGCTTCTTATAAAGAAAAGAATTAAGTTTATTTATTTTTGGAGAAACAAGCTGCCTTTGTGGTCCTGAGGGCCCCTTTTTGTCACCTGTTGGGCATAGCAAGAGAGCTTTTCTTGTACAAATCTATGCCCCGTGTACCTTTCTCCATCCCAAAACCTAGAGTTGTGGTGCAGACACTGGATGCTGACCAGAGCAGTAAAAGAACAGAAGAGGGGAAAAGCAGATACAGGTAAGACACCTAAAAGAAAGGAAAAGAGCAGAAGAGAAGGAAGGATACGGTTAAGAACAAAGGACAGAAGATGGAAAGTGCTATAGAGGATTGGACTGGACATGAGCAGATCAGAGCTACACCAAGGTGTGGCTTCTCCCTGTGTCCCTGTCCACCACTGGCAACATCCCCCAATGACAGGGATGATGCTGCCCCAGCAGCTGATGGGGTTGTGGTCTGGGGTTACGTTCTATGCAGAGCCTCCAGAACCTGCTACAGACCTCCAGTTCCCTGCCACTTCTTTTTTTCAGGTGTCTGCACACAAGGAACAGGTGTTCTCTATGCCCTGCATGCTGGTAATTAGTGTGGGCAATTACTGTGTGGGAATTGGGGGAAGGAAATTCAGGGGTGGGATAGGGAGGAGGAATTGGAGGGGGCTGGGAAATTGTTTGGGTGGGATTGTAGAGATCAGATATGACTGCTAGGATGGGGGATATTTGGGTGGAAATACTGTCATTTCTATTACTCATTGCTTTGTATAAGTTATTAAATGCTTTATGTTCCCTCTGCTACATCTCTGCTTGCAGTCATTTGTGCAGTGACAAAGGTCCTCAGCTCTACATGCCCACCTCCAAGGTAGGATGGAGCACCACAGATGGCAGTGTTCCACAGCTGCCACCAGCAGCCCCAGCTCATCCCTCCACACCTGAGGTGTGAGTGGCTGTGAGAGGAATGTCTCTGTGGAAGTGCAGCTCATTCCTCCCCTCTGATGGGGGCAGAAGGCATCTGCATTTCCCTCATGGCTCTTATTTCCTGTGTTACTGTGGGAAATGAGCTGAGCCACTGTGCCTCCCTACTATGGCAAGCTCTGCAGCTCTGCCACTGTCTTTAGACTCAGCTGTTCCTGTGTGTAAAGCTCCACACTTGGACCCTGCAGAGCCCAAAGGCCTCTTTGGCTGCTGTTACTCACCTGGACATTGAGGGTGCTGTGTCTCCAGTCTGTACCTGCTTCCAGGTGGCACTTGCAAGACACTGCGATTCCACCTGGTTGGAACTGCAGTCAACAAACACAAATGTGAAAGAAATAAGAAAGGATTCTTTCATTTCACAGGCTTTCATCTCCATTGAAAGATGTTCTGCTGTGCAGCACAGCTGGGAGCATTTCATATGTGCAAAAAAGGGGGATAGGCCCTGGCTGTGCCCGGCCCCCTTCCGGCCCAGGCCCCAAAGCAGCCCCGACTGTGCTGGGTTCCCCTCTCACCTGGGCCCTGCAGTGGCCTCAGCTGTGCCTGGTCCCCCTCTGCTCTGGGCCCTGAGCTGGCCCCAGCTGTGCCTGGTCCTCCTCCATCCTGGGCCCCAAGGCCCTGCCTCTGCCTGCTCCCCCTCTGCTCTGGGCCCTGAGCTGGCCCTAACTGTGCCAGGCCCCCCTCTGGAACAGGCCCTGCCTCAAGCCCCGCCCCCTGTGGGCAGCAGTGCTAGTGCCTGTTGGTTTTGCTCTCTTCCCTCTTCTTTCCCTGTTCTCTTCACAAATGCATTCAGGTCCCCCAGGATGACGTGCACTGATACTGCTGCATTCTTCCTGCACAAACTTTCTGGGCAGCTCAGCTTTTTCTACAGAGCAGCGTGCCTTTGGAAGTGCTTGGAGGATGTAAACTAACAGCAAGAGAACACTGAGCTCTTCTGGGTCTTTCTAGGAATGGCAAAGAGACAGGAGAGAGTGCTCAGCCTCGAGTGGTTGCTTGTATGCAGAAATCACAGTTGTCAACATCTGTGCTGTTTTGCTGTAGGCAGTAGTGTGTGACAAGAAGCCTACAATTATCAATTTAGTGAACGTAATTAATTGTAACAGTTCCCCTTTCTTCTTCCCTTGACACTTGGGTTATGGAGTTCTCCTATGCTATGTGCCGGTGTAATACCTCTGAGCCACAGCACTGTTGCGTTTAGCAAAGCTCATGGCAACAGGCTTTGGCCAACCTCAGAGCTACGTAGATGATGAGAAGATATCCAATGATAGGAGGGAAAATGAACAAGCTCCAAGGTAAGTGTTGTTTTTTCCTTCTAGTCAGCACGCCATCGCTAAATCTTCTATGCTGTGACTTTTATCGTGACAGTGATGATCCCTTAACCTCACACCTTTAGCACAGCACTTTCTGTGGAGATTCCCACCAATGACAAAGTATTAGTGCCGCTTTTCTGCCTGTTTCTTATTTGTCTTTATTTTCTGGAATATGGGGATTTCTTTCATTGCCCACAAACACTGCCCAGTTCAGGAGGAAACAGGGACAAGAGTCAGGAGCAAGGGCAGAATAGTTTCTCTGTTAGTGAATGGAATGCCAGTGTTTTCTGCATATGGACTTGCCATAGTGCTTCTTACAAGGCCTAACAGTGGGATGAAATGTGCCCTGAAGCAGGTGTGCTTGCAGGAATGCAAAAGAGAATTGCAAATATTGCTAAGGGGGGCCAGTAAGATGATCAGAGGGCTGGAGCACCTTTCCTATGAGGACAGGTTGAGGGAACTGGGCTTGTGCTTGGAGAAGAGAAGGTTCCAGGGAAACCTCACTGTTGGCTTCTAGTATTTGAAAGGAGCATATAAACAGGCAGGGGAATGGCTGTTTACAAGGGTGGACAGTGATAGGACAAGGGGAATGGTTTTAAAGTGATACGGGGAAGTTTAGGTTGGATATTAGGTTGATGTTTTTCACACAGAGGGTGGTGACGCACTGGAACAGGTTGCCCAGGGAGGTTGTGGATGCTCCATCCCTGGAGGCATTTCAGGCCAGGCTGGATGTGGCTCTGGGCAGCCTGGTCTGCTGGTTGGAAACCCTGCACACTGTGGTCCTTTTCAACCCAGGCTATTCTATGAGTCTATGGCTGTTTTTAACACCAAAATGCAATTTGGCTTGTAATTGTTTCTAAAATGATCTGGTTCGTCCTGTTTTGAATGTGATATTTCTACAGCAGAAGGATGCAGAAGTGAAAAGGCTCGAAACGCTACTGAAGGAAATTGCCGAATGTCAGGACAACCTCGAGGAAGCAAATGAATCCATAAGAAAACAATTGAGATGAATTATTTCCTATGGCCAGACCGCGGGGGGGCAACGAGGCGGCCGCCACCCACCCCCCATCTCCTTCCCCTTCATCCAACACGAAGGGGGTGATGGCGGTGGGGGGCCGAGCCCCTTCCCACACCAACCGGCTTTCAGGTCCCACCCCCAGCGTTTCCCACATGGTGAGTGGGGGGGGGGAAAGCGGGAGGGGCGCAGGGTGAGCCTTAATTCTGCTCCCCCCGACTCCAACCGCACCGATCAGCCCTGAGCCCCCCCCCCACCTGCAGCAGCAGCGCCAGGATGTGGAGGCAATGAGGGGGGGTCGCGTCGTCGGGCTCCAAACGGAGGCAAAGCCGTAACCCCCCTCCGGGGCTCCCCATCGTGCCAAAGCCCTCCCGTAACCCCCCCAGGCTCCGGGCAGCCAAATGCCGCAGGTAGCGGCTGCACGCTTTGGGCCGGGGGGAGCCGGGCGCCTGAGCCAATACTCTCAGGTATCCCCGCAGCCCCCCTTCGTTTTGGGTGGTGGTGGTGGGGGCGCCCACGGGGGTACACGAGCAGCAGCAGCAGCAGCTCCACCTGTAGGGGGGGGACACACAGCCCTCCGTGGAGACACAGCTGACACGTCCCCACCCCTCTGAGGACACCCCCCCCCCCTCCCCGGGATCGCCTTCCTCCGGCTCTGTAGACCGTAGGAACCAAAGCGAGGGCGGAACGCCAGTGAAGCAGATCGCGTTTCCCAGGGGACTCATTTCCGCAGAGCACGCGTTCCCTCCGGGGGAGCGGGTTACGGCACGGACCCATTGGGGATAATGGGGGGAAGGGGGAGTGGAGACCGGAGAGGCCTGACCTGGTTGCGTGGGGCGGAGGGGGGGGAACGGCAGAGGGAGCGGAAGAGGTTTGTGGGCTGAGGGCCGGCAACAGCCGCCCCCAAGGCCCCAGCATGGTTTAAGGGGGTATTTTGGGGCTAAGGGGTGGATTTGGGGTCCATAGGGTGGGTTTTGGGTGTATTTGGGGGCTGAGGGGTGGATTTGGGGTCCATAGGGTGGGTTTGGGGGGTATCTGGGGGTTATGGGGTGGCCTTTGGGGGTTTTAAGGTGGGCTTGGGGGGTGTTTGGGGGCTGTGGGGTGGGATTAGGGTGCAGTGGGGTGGGTTTGGGATCTATAGGGTGGGTTGGGGGAGGTATTTGGAGTCAGTGGGGGCACTCTAAGACCCCAGTTTAATGCGGGGGGCGGGGGGGTCTCTTTGGAACCAAATTGGGTTGAAGGGGAAGGGGCGTGGGGGGCAATCTTTATGCCTACGGCTCCCCCTAGTGGTCACCCACAGCCACGACAGGGGAACTTCGTGTCCTTCCGTGCAGGGGGGCAGAGCTTAGGGGTGGGCCCATATGAGTGTATATGGCCCAGCCCCCTCCCATCATCAGCGCTTCCTGCCCCGGGGCTGTGCCGCACCCAACGCTGCGTTCTGAGTTTCTATATAAAGGGTGTGTGTGTGTGTGTTATTAATGAGTATATATTGAAGGGGGGGGGGGGGGGGGGCTTTATTTTGGGGGGTTTGCGATGGCTTCGGTGTGGAAACGGCTGCAGCGTGTGGGGAAACGGGCGGCCAAAGTGCGATTCAAAGCGGAGCTGGAGGAAGTGCTGCTCGGGGGGGTGGGGGGGGGGAGTGGTGAGTGAAGACCCCCACCCCCCCATTAAATAACATCAACATATACACAAAAGAAGGGTGGGGGGTTATGGGGGGTGTATAACCCTATATTGTGCTACAGGTGACCACCCCTGTCAGACACTTGTGACCTCCCTGACTCCAGCCCTGCTGCATACAGGCACCACCTCCCCAATATCCAACAGGGTTGTGAGCCCCAAAACCTTGGGGGGACACTTGGGGTTCTATGGGGACATGAGACCCCAAATCCTTGTGGACACATTGGGGACACCCGGTGGGGATGTGGACCCCAAAACCTTGGGGTGAAGCTGAGGATGTGGACCCCAAAAACCTCACGGGGTGAAGCTGAGGATGTTGGGGATGTGGGCATAGGACCATCCTCCTACAGGACCAGCAGCAGCAGCTCCATTGTGTGACCTGCAGGGAGCTGGAATGGGATGGGGTTGGGGGGGTCACAGGGGTTATGGGATGGGGTTGGGGGGGAGGGGCTCACAGGGGATGTGAGCAGACCCCCGTCCCATAATCAACAACAACCCCCAACCCAAAGCGGGACTGCCCCCGCCATGAGCCCTAAAGGGGCTTTCATCTGACCTGATCCCCCTTTTCCCTACAGACCGCCGCAGACACAGCAAAGGGGCTGCAGCAACAACATCAACAGATTGGACACGTCTGAACAGATTGAACAGATTGGATACGTCCACCCATCCTGTTGGGCCCAGCTCTTCTTGGCTCTCTGTTCCCTCCTGGCCTTGCAGCTGGCAGCTCATCGGCTGCTTTGGGGCTTCAAGCACAGCCCCGATGGGTGGCAGAAGACTGAAAGGACAGAGCGGGAGGGGTCTGCCTGAGTGGCTGATGGCTTTGGGGCCGCATCCCGCCAGCCTGAGCCAGGAGCCTGGGCTGTAATGCAGCCTTCCCCACAGACAGCTGATGGGCTGTCCCATGGCTCTCTGGAGACGTGGAGAGGGACCAGCCCTGTGAACTGGGGGGCTCCTGGCCTCCCCATCCCTCTCTCGGGCAGCCACAAACAAGCAGCGACCCTTTGGCGTTAGGGAATGGGCTCTCGTTGGGTCACCCCCATGCACATCCCAGCCCACAGCCTCCAGCCTCACCTGTAGGCAATGCTCTCCCTCTGCAGAGAGCTCCGTCTCCTTCGCAACTGCCCGCTGTCAACACTTGCAGTGCTCAGGCTTCTGGTGTAGGTTGGAGTCATGTCAAATCTCACTGCAGTTGGGAAGGAAGAGGAGATTCGCCATCAAGCCTTTGGCTCGCTCACTAGCAGCAATCAGGCCTGTTCCCAGAGCCAGCCCTGAAACCATCTCTGTCCCCACTCCTGAGGGTGGATAGTGATAGGACCAGGCCAGGGAGGATGTGACTCTGAGCAGCCTGGTCTGGTGGTTTATGACCCTGCACGCTGTGGTCCTTTTCAACCCAGGCTATTCTATGAATCTATGACTGTATCAGATGAGTCTATGATTGTATCAGACCTCAGGGAAGTCACATGGAAGAGGCAAGCCTTTGAAATTAAGCTTGATTTGCTTTGCCCCTCATACACCTGATCACTGCATCCCTTACTTGGCAAATGGTCTTTCTGTGGGGTGTAGATGAGGAAAGGGAAAGAGGAAAATAAAGCAGCTGCTTTGTCCTAGAGCTCTTGTTTCACTGGGGTCTGGCCCTATTTTCTGAAACTAAAAGACGATGTGTGAAAGAAGGACGGGAAAGGTGCAAGGAGGTTTTGGTTTTGGTGCTGACTCCAGCCTGGTGCTTGCTGCTGGGAAAGGCACACTTGGCTCCAAGGAAGGATGCATGGGTGGAAAGCCAGTGGCCAGGGGTCAGGGATCCCCAGCAATAGAGGGCAACAGCCCAACCAAGAGCTGGGGTGATTTGCTTTTAAACTGCATCCAGTGAAGTCCTGTCCCATTGGTTCTGACATACGTCTCCCCATTCCCTTCCAGTTTGTGCAGAGGTGGCATGAAACAGAGGGCATTGCTTTCTGCCAGACTGCAGGAGCAGAAGCATTTCAGGTGCCTAAATGGTTTGCTTTCCACATTGTGGTTGAAAGGAGTACATATAGAAGGAGGACTTCCATTCTTGGGGTGGATATGCACATGGGAGGCTGCACAGGGAAGGCTCCATCCTGGCCAGTTCAGCCAGCAGCTGTATCCAACTGGCAGAAGCCCCACTCAGTGAGGCCAGCAATGGTCCAAGGGCCTCAAACCCCAGCCCATGAGGCCGGCACTGGCCCTGGGCCATAAAGCCACAGTAAGGGAAGTCAACATCGGCTCTGGAGCCTAAAGCCACAATCAGAGAGGTGAGCACCAGCCTCGGGGCATACAGATGTGCACCCCTATTCCTTCCCACGATCTCCCCTGGGACTCCATTGAGCACTATGAGGCCACATTAGTCTTGACTGGTTTTTAATGAAAATTACAAAACCATGACAGCTGCGCAAGAGTCACCTTCACTTCCCTGTTGTTTGACTTCAGATCACCCCATGGGCTGACCCTGGCGTTGGTTTCCTTAAATTCGGATCTAGGAGGCGTCCACTTCCATTATGATGAAAGCGCAGAAGTCATGCGAGCATTGCTGAGGTCTCAATGGTTGGCACGGTGGGAGGAGCACGTGTCCCACAGGTGGTGAGCAGAGCTGGTGCTCTGGCGAGCGTGCTGCACGCGGAGACTGAGCTCTGTGCATTTCGTGGAACAGATCACCCTGGCAGAGCCTGTCCGAAGGACTGCTGTGCTGTGTTGGTGAGCTGAGCGCAGCTTAGGCTGAACAGGCCCAACAGGTGAGCTGGGTTTGGTGCTGGCTGGCTGCTGGGAGGTGTCTCTACAGACATGAAATGCTAGGCCGGGGAGAAGTCCCCAGCTCCAGCAGTGCCCCTCCACATGGCTGTTCCCAGGGGAAAGAGGTTCTTGTGGAGATTCCAACCCGTGTTTTGGTGAGGATGATGAAACACCATTCATAAGGAAACAGAGCGCAACTTGTGCCTCACTACCACACGGATGGCTGGGTGCAGAGCTCCTGAGGAGATGGAGAAGAGCACTTGCTGACACAAGCCATGGCAGTCAGACACAAGCTGCAGCTAGCGTTGGGACGTTCTTGCAGCCAGCTGATTCCCAGACCTTTTCCTCCACAAGAGACTCAATTGCATGGCAGAACAAAGCTGGGAATATACTTCTCCCATTGACTTTTCTCTTGTGGATGATTTCTGCAGGGTTCCTGTTTGCAGGGAGATTTGGAGGATCGAGGCAGTCTTAGGAAGAGTGAAGCCAGCTCTTTCCAAGAGCAGGGAAAGTTCCTGTGGAGAGAGCTTGTGAGAGAACTTGTGCTTCCTCTGACACTTGAGCGATCATGTCTCAGCAAGGAGACAAGTGCGGATCCAATGCCTGCTCTGTGAGCGGAAAGGTATGGCTGGGTTCCTTTGGCTTGACTTTTCTTCTTTGTTCCCATTTGTAAAGGGAAGGAGTGGAGCAGGGGGAGCCCTGCTGGTCCTTTGGGACCTCAGTAAGCGGTTGGATCCTGAGCTCACTGCTGACAGCCTGGGCTAATGGCACGGGCAGGGCTCAGGCTGTATTTTCCCTTAGAGATCAATGATGTCTCAGCACTCTGATATCCCATCTCTGGCACGATCTGGAAGCTCTCAGCTGCCCGTTCCGACCTGAGTTTCTTCCTTTCTCTCTTCAGAGGCGGCGCAGCTGCCAGACATCCAGCTGCACCTTTCAGCGCGCAGAGGGACACAATGGGGATGGACTGTCTTTACTGCCACGCAAAAGTGAGTTTCTCTTCTGTCTGTAAAACAGGGTCTTTCTTTAGTGGGGGGTGGACACGGGCTAACAGGACAATACTGCTACTGTCATCTGTGAAATCAACACACGATCTCTTCTTTTAGGGACAGAGCCCGTGCGTCCATGCAATGGTGCTGGGCAAGGTGGGAAACGGAAAGCCCATGCAGGTAAGAGCTGTGGTGTGGGTACCTGCCACTAAATAGGGCTGCATGAAGGGGTGCATGTGTGATGGAAGAGTGAAGAAAGCCCACTGCAGATCTGTGCTGACTGCAGAAATGGCACCATGCTGTAGCAGCAAAAAGGAAAATGGTAGGAACTACACTTGGAGAGTTGAAGTTGGTGGTTGGCTGTGCTCAAATCTTCCTCCCAAGAGATGCTCTTCAAGTATTTCTTGTTTCTTTCTGCCAGAAGATGACGCAAGCGGCCTTCCAGCAAAGCGCAGCCTTGCGGCAGGTCTGGGTAGGACTGCAGCCTGTGACGTGGCACCCAAGAGAGGTACAGAGGCACAACAGGCATCGGGGTTTGATTCAATGTCGTTCTAGTCAGGCTTTCTGTCTGTTCTTTCCTGGGAGTGTTGTTGCTGCATGTTGCTTGAGGTCTTTGTCCCTGGGATTTACAAGTACCTTCCCTGTCCAGATTTGAAATGCAAACCCACACTTCACCCAAGATCTGCTGCTGTGAACACTCAAGATGAGATTTCCTAGTATTGTGGCCCATTCTGCAGACTGAAAGTAGCCTTGGGCTCCCTTGAAGTCTAACTGCTTCTCCTTTCTTGATTATAACAGATGTACAATGTGAGCCAAATGGAATGATCTACGTGAAAGCAGTGCAGGAAGTGCTTTCTGGGAGAGATCATCTCCAGGCTGGAGGGCTTCCAGTAACAGCAGGTCCCAGCTCAGGGAGAAGACCTTCCCTGGCTGTGTGCCCCCGCTCTGTCTCCAAGACCCTGGCTGGAGGGAAACGCAAGGGCTTGGACGAAGAGCAACAGGCAGCAGCGCAGTTGCCTGCTAACAAAAGAGCCAGGGGCCAGAGCACCGGCAGTGTGCCGGCCCCAACCCCACCACGGAGCTCCAAGCAAAGAGGTAAGAAGGTGCTGTGGCACCGTCCCGGTGAAGTGCTGTCCTTATCAAACACATTGAGTTTGCTTAGGGCTTGCTTTACCTTTTCCTTCTCTGTGGAGGGGAAAGGAGTTGAAGGCTACAAAGTCCAAAGGCAGCGAGGTGCCAGAATACCTAAACGCATCTCTTTCCATTAACATCATTATGCTCTTCCGTATTTCCCCCTGGAAATGTTACTCACTGAGAGGCTTCCTAGTCCCATTTGCTTTGTCTTTGGACTGCCATTTGTTTTCTCGGCACCCATATTTCTGCAGCTTTGCTGTAGACAAAATGAATTCATTGGTATTCTTGCTTTCCAGCAAGAAGACAACAACAAAAAGAAAGGAAAAGGGAAATGAGAAAGGCTTCTTTGAGAGCTGCACGTGCAGAGGTGAGTCCTTGGTGAACACAGACACGCATTCTCTTGTTGGTCTCAGTGCCTACATCTGTCAGACATAAAAGAGATGGCAAAATCCTGAGAGAAGCGATGGAATAGAAAAATTGTGTGTTTGAGGAAATGACACTGTCAGTGAGAGCTGCCATGGGGAGCTTGGACGCCTTCCTCTGGCTTGAGAACAATGTGGTTGGTAACAGCCAGAAGGTTTTGCTGTGATAAAGAAGCTTGCCATGTTGGGCACTGCAACCTTTGAAACGACCTTCCCATGACAGAGCATGAATCTTACCATAGACAACGTGTCATGGGAAGTAGTGTCAGTGACCTGAATGAAAGGAACATGCTGTTCCACACGGGGCCATTCTGGATGTTTACTGGTCAGGCTTTCTTCATGAGATCTCCCTAGATTGTTTCTGTCCTACTTCTACGCTTGCTTTGTTTCTTTCCAGTTCTTCGCAGAGATGAACAGCCTTGCAGAGATGATGCAGAAGGTGCACATGAAGGACTGAGAGGAAAAGCGTCACAAGGCAGCGGCTGCACTGCACAGCATTTCAGTTGCAGCCCAACTCAGCATTCCATGTTTTACTACATTCTGGGATTTCTTTTATTTATTTATTTATTTATTTATTTTTATTTTTTTATTTTTTTTTCCTTTTTTTTTTTTCTTTAATGCATTCAATCAATAAACTATCATAATTACATATTCACAAAGACTGCACAGCCTGATTTGTCCAGTGACACTCCATGAGCAGCTGCCCGACATTTGGTCCAGAGTAGCATCTACGCATCTTCGGTCCACTATGCATCTTCGGCGCCCACCACAGCCCATCCCAGCACCGTTCTTCCAGGCAGTGCTCCAAGTGCTCCTGCTGTTGCTAGCACTCATAGAGGTTTCCCATGGAGCTCCATGGCACACAGGACCTGGCCCCCGCACACAGCTGTACAACCCCACTCCATTGCACAGCCCTGCACACAAACATGGGCAGCTCCTCTCTTGCACACAGCCACATGCCTGCTCATACTTGTATGACCCCAGCCATTTGAATAACACTGTGCACACACATTGATGTGCAACCCTGTCCTTCTGTCTACCCATGTGCATGGGCATCTATGTGTGCCACCATGCCTCCTTTGCACACCCAGGTGCCCACACAACATTCCATGCCCTTGTACTGATACTTGCTGCTACTCCTTCCCAGGCTGAAGATTCTGCACTTGCTTTTGTTAAACCTCTTCACGTTTATTGGTGCCCAGCTCTCCAGTCTGTCCAGGTCTTGCTGAATGGCAGCACAGACTTCAGGTGTGCCAGCCATTCTTCCCAGCTTTGTATCATAGGCGTACTTACAGAGCATGGACACTATCCCCTCCTCAAGGTCATCAGTGAAGATACTGAACAAGATCAGACACAGCACCAAGCCCTGGGGAACACTGCAGGCCACAGGTCTCCAAATGGACTCTGTGCTGTGATGCCATTATAGAAGGCTGCAGGGTTGGTTGAGCATGACTTTTCCTCGGTGAATCCAAGCTGCATACTGCTGATAAACTTCTTCCTTTCCAATTGCTCGCAGAAGGCATCCAGACCAAACTGTTCCAGCACCTTTCCAGGGACAGAGGTGAAACTGACTGCCGTGCAGTTTACCAGATCCTCCTCCTGCTCCTTTCTGAAGACTGCAGTGTCACAGGCTCTCCTCCAGCTTTCAGGCACTTCTCTTCTCCAAGACCTGTCAAAGATGACAGAGTTTGGCAATTACCTCTGCCAGCTCCCTCCGCACATGTGGATGCATCCCATCAGAGTCTATGGATTTGTGCACACTGATCCCACCCAGATGCTCCCAGATCACCCCGTCCTCACCCAGAGGAAAGCTCTCCATTTCCCAGGCTTTCTCTCTTCCCTCCAGGGTCCAGGAGTCCCAAGGGGCAGTCTTTGAAGTGAAAACCAAAGTAAAGAAGGCGTTCAGCATCTCCACCATCTCAGCATCACCCATTTCCAGGACACCCCCCTTCCCTATTTCCTACCTTTAGGGATGAACCAATCCTGAGCTCCAAAGAAGCGCTATTTAAATACTGCCCAGCTCTCATGGCTAGGAATGGATTTCAAGTAAGACTCATAGTCATAACGTGGTGTTGAGTGACCTGCAGTAAGCATTGTTACTGCTAGAAATGATCTGCAGTCTCAAGGAAAGGTAAACAAACCCATGCTAGGTATTACACTGAATCGCATCAGTGCAAAGGGCTTTATGACAGATTGCTTTTGTGTCAGCATCTATCAGATATCAGATGGGTCCCTTGGCTCATTTCCCACTTTGTTAGGAATTTGGAAGCACCGTGGAGGAGCTACATGCAAATCACAGTCAGTTTGACTAAATGGGGTGACAGAAGAGATGGTGTCACTGTGCAGGGAGCACCAGAAAGCCAGGATGACCTGAAAAAACTCTGAACGCAATTGTGAAGTGTAACAGATCCAAGGACTGATATCAGTCACAACCCACAGCTGCAACAAACCATATAGATGTTCTGCTTCTGCCTTTGTAGCTCTACGGACAGACAGACCGTACAAATGTGTGGTGCTCACGGGTACGTCTCAGAAAACCAGTGGTGGAGGAGCACATTTGGCTGCAACATCCATCCTGCTTCCCTCGAGATGTCGGTCTCCAGCAGGCGGCGCTGTGATTCAACTTTTGCCACCTTTTTCCTGGGTGCTTTACTTTAATGTGCTCCAAGTGATCAGTGCTATTCCAAGAGACTGAGAGAGATTTCTCATCAGGAAATTAAGGACTGGTTAGATTGGTTCCCTTGATCCACAGTCTTTGCACCATTCAGTGCACTGCAGAACTAATGAATGGCTGCATGAAGTAGATGCAGTGAAAGCTAAATTACAGCTTTAGATGGAAAAGAATGGGAGTAGCTGCTGTCCCCAAAGTTGTGGCCCTTATTCAAGTGCATGAGCCCTTTTCTCCTTTAATAACAGAGGCTTCCCAGATGTTGAAGCCTATGTGATCTGAAACGACCTGGTAGTCGAGCAGTAGTCATTTTGAGATGCTAGATGCCTTGGTTTGAAAGGATTGATACATTGTGAAAGGTTCACATTTTGTCCTGTTGCATTTCATAGAGGATCCTCCTTGGGGAAGGAGCAGTGATGCTTAACTGAACTGACATAGGGCTGGGAACTGATTTCTCTGCAGGTGGAGGTAAGGCTTCCTGCAGTGCTTTTCTCTTTGTTAGAATCAATTGCCCATACAGAAGTCACTGTCTGCTTCTGTTCTGTAGCACTAACTGACCAAAGTATCAGACAGTTCAGACAAAACATACCTCTAAGTGCTAGACATAAAGTGGACTGCAAACCTACAGCATGCTTTCTGTCACTCTGTCTCCTTAGTTGCAGACTGTGGTCTCTGGGGAATTATTGATGGGCAGGCAGGTGTTCATTCTCTGTGCATCCCACCACTGATGTATGGCCATCTGCCTCCTGCTGTGGTGCTGGCAGCAATGTGCAGCAACAGGGCAAAATCTCCAGAGAGCCCTCTCCATCCTACTTGCCAGTCCCTGTGACCAAGTCACAAGCCTGGAAATCAAAATACATACTGTCTGCCACTCAACTTCAAATGTGTTGGGCTTGAATCGCCCAGCAGAGACCTCACCTCACAAAATCCCCCCTGAGTGCCACCAGCCAAGCAGGACAGTGAAGAGGCACATGCACAGAGCTCTGAGTCCATCTACTGCTGACTTTGGCCAAAAATGAGGCAGGCACTCTGGACACTGGCAAGGTAGGCCTGCTGGTTCCTCCCAGCAAATGAAATGACAGATCCCTCCTGGCTGAGTCCCACAGCTTCTTTTCAGCATCCAGGTCACGGGGACAGGAGCCCAAGTGGCTCTCTGCTCGAGTGAGGATGCCAGTGAGGAAGTCAGCCATTCCATCTGAAGCAAGATGAAACAAACAGTCGGGTTGTGTGGCACAAAACTCTCTAAAATAATTGCAGATGGACCTCAGTGTTCACATTAAGCTGATACTGCACCGAGTTCTGTCAAATGAAAGAGAAATGTGATGGTTTCTCCCAAAGAACTGCTTGCTTCCCCAGGCAGGCGCACTGGAAGACCCAGAACACTGAACTTTATTTTAAGTACCCAAGCACGAAGCTTACTTCTCTCCTCTGCCAAGGGAACAACCACTTCAAAGCACCTCTGGAGAGATCACTCAGGTCAACCAGTAATGGCAGCAAGGTTATCACTTGTGATTTCAGCACGTGTTTGTTTCTTTGTTTAATAGGTACAAAGTGTAAAAGGAAGATTTCTGCCTTTACCTGGAAATGGTTGGGAATATTGTCATTTCTTTACTGTTTAGACTGTTAATGTGTTAAATGTTTGGTGCTCACTTGGGTACATCTCTGCCTGCAGTCATTCCTGCAGCACCAAAGGCCACCCAGACCTCCATGCCCACCTCTGGGGATGCTGGAGTGGTTGCAGTGAACCAAGAGCTGCAGCTCCTCCAGACTGAATATCTCCAGCACCATCGTTGCTGTCAACGTCTCTGTGGCCTTGTGTTGTTCTCGTGGAAGGAGATGGTCATGTACTGTACAATGGCTGTGTTAACTGGGGGCACTGGGCAGTACTGGTGCCACTGGGAGGCTATTGAAGGACGCAGACAGCACTGTGGTGGCTCCAGGCAGTACTGGGGGATACAGAGTTTGCACAAAGAGAGTCTAGACAATACTGGGAAGCAATGGGAGCTTACTGGGGAACTGCAAGGAGCACGAGCGGACACTGGAGAGCTCTGGACAGCACTTGTGGTGTTGGAGGACGTTCAGGAAGTACCCAGGTGGCACATATTAAGCTCATTCATTTCCTGTTCTCCAGCATCTCACGCAAGGTATTAAATGATCCACTTTTTTCACGGGGGAGACTTTCCCCTTGGGGCTGACTTCCCCCCACCCCAGCGCTGCTCAGCTCTCCCCTGGCTCTATGTTGATGCATTCCCACCTGATGCTGTCACTCAGTGACACACTGGCCACCAACAGACTCACTGTGGGTCCTGAGGATGGCTGGGGGTGGCACCACTGCACGTCGCACGAGGGGAAACAGAGGCAACAAGGTGAGCCAAGCGCTGCAGGGCAGAAGTTTGGCAGGATGTCACAGCGGGCACGGGGATGGCTTTTGCTCTGAGTGCTGCTGAGTCAAAGCCAAGCGTTTCTTTCCTGGAATGAAAGGCTTTTTGTCAAACTCAAAGTGTCCTCATTTCCCCCCTCATCTTCCACTTCTCCCTCTCCTTTCCTCCCCCTCCAGCTTCTGGGGGCAGACAGCTGAGGGGGTCCCACTCTGCAACCCTTTAGCCCCTTTTCTTACCCCAAATGGGGACAGGAGCAAAGGCCTCCCATGCCCCTCCCACACTTCCCAAGCTTCTGCTTTTTGCTGCCTTTTTAGCCCCAAATGAGTCACTCGGAGATTTTTTTTTTTTGGGGGGGGGGGGCTATTTCTTCACTGAGCAAGTAGAGGGGGTCTCCTATGTGATGCTGAGGGGTTGGATGCACATGGGTGCTGCAGCAGCCCCCAGTCCTGCTGCTGTCCCTATTATCCCTTATTTACAGGTGATTCCATACGGGTGGACCCCAGCCAAGCTGAGGACAGGGGACAGACCCTAGAAACTGGTTCTCATCAGCAGAGTGATGCTGGGTACTCAGGAAAATCCCCAGGCCTACAAGGCGGGGAGACACCAGTGGCTCTGTCCCTATTTGTCCTAAAGAGTCACCAGGAAGAGGATGGAACAAGGCATCAAGCTAGGGATCAATTCTAGGGATGGCAGCGGTGGGGGGTAAAGGGACAGCAATGAACTGAGACCCACCAGCAGCCAGGGCACAGCAACATGGTGGCAGTAATGTCCCCAAAGCCCTGGGGGCTCTGGAAAACCCAGCACAGTCATTCAGTGCTGTGCCTCAAAACTCCTGTGTGTTCCGGTAAGGAAAGAGTCCATGGCACACGCATGAGACCAGCCACACACAGCACTTCCCTTGAGTGGGGATGAGTCATCCTCAGCCTTCATCCCCAGCCCAGTAACACTGCACAGCACTGCACTCTTCCTTCCGGGGCCTCCACAAGACCTGAGTTTGGGTTGCGGAAAAGCAGGAATTGTCCCTGCATCCCAGTGGCATCCCGCTGCATCATGTCAGTGCTCCCACAGCCCAGGGCTACTGAGCAGTGCTGCATCCAAAAAGCCATAGCCAAATGAATGCATTTCATCCTGACTTGCGGAATAAAACTCTATAATCCAGAGATGGGTTATAAAGCAGGTATGTTTATTCCAGTGCCGGGTGCAAGGGGGATAGCTCCACCAAACTTGCACACCAACTTGTAAAATCGTGACACAGATATAGGTACATCTAATACATAGTCAATGATTTCTCAGAATTCTAATACATAGTCAGTAGTTCTCGGAATTCTGATACATATTCAGTAGGTCTTTAGCATGAAGACCCCCTCTTGTTCTTATCAGGGGGATGAAACTCCTCTTCTGGTAGTTTACAAGTAGTTATTCTCCTCCTTGCCTGATGTCGTTCGTGAGGTCTCACTCCTTAGCTGCATCCTCTTTGCTCTCCTATGCCCCTTGTTTCTTTTACTTGTAAAATTTAACTATCCTTTACTTGTTTCTATAAACTAGCTTTAAGTTTCCCTCTTTTAGTCCCCCTTTATTCCATATTCCAACAGAGCATCAGTTTCCTGCTTCACTGTACAATCCCCACTTGGTATGTTATTCCTTATTTTGCATGGCAGAGTTCCTTCTTATTTCCCCTGATGGAGGTGGGACCTTCCTCCGTCAGCTCCACCAAAGAGCTCCCTGGCTCCAAGGAGCTTTGAAACCTCCCCAGCCACTGCATTGACAAGGAGGGAAGGTTTGGACCTGGCTGCTCCTCACGCAACCTGTGAAACCCCACTTATTGTATGCCATAGAGAGGCTATGTGAAAGCAGGGGGAAGGCAGCCTTGTTCCCAATTCAGTCAATAGCCATTTCAGCACAGACCACAGTGGGATAAGGACATGGGTCACTGCAGTTAAATTCTTCTTTCCTTTTTGAAGGTTGGGCTGCAATTTATTTAACAAGGAGAACCAGAGAAAGAAGCAGAAGAGGCAGGACAGCAGCAGAAGAATCAGGGCAAGCTGGAAAGGGACGAGGAAAGCAGAGATGCTCTTATCTAACTACATGTCTACAAGACGAACTGCAAATGCGAGCAGTAGGAAAGGCTCCAAGGAAGTGACGGGGGAGTAAGACGGGAAGCAGTTTGTTTTCCCCAACCAAAATCAAACCCCGTGCATTTAGTACAGATGTTTTCAGAGTATCTTGTAGAAAAGGAACCACTCCTTTTCCCTAGCAACAACAAAGATGCAACATGGGGAGGTGTAACCCCAGGCTGACTGGTTCCAAACCTGAACGTGACACGGGGAAAAGAACTGCAGGCTATAAATTAGGCTAAGTGATAACGAGATAAAATTCAGAGATTAAGAGAAATGAAAAAAACAGCATAAGTAAAAAACAACAACAACAAAATAACAATTCAACAACAACTGAAACAAACAAAGGAATACAGATCAAACAAAGGATAAGGAAAAGAATGCACTCCCATGGTGATGCAGAGATGACAACAGAGCCAGAAAAAGGCTAAGATATCACCAACAATACAAGGGAAGAGGAATAGGTAGCTACAGGGCATGCTGCTACCTCCACCAGAGAAGGTAAGGCTAGATACTGGGAAATGAATCTCAGAAGTGACAAGAGGAAAAGAAAAAGAAAAGAGAGAAAGAAAGAAAGAAAAAAAAAAAACAGACTGGAAGGAGAGGAACACAGGCAGGAAACATAAAGTAGCAGGACACAAGCACTGGCAGGAGACACGAACTGACCAGAGGCATACACTGGCAGGTAACAAACACAAACAAAAAAAAAAAGAAAAAATAAAATAAAAAAAACACAACAGTACGGAAAAACAATAAGCAACAACACTAAGAAAAATCAATGAGGAAAAACTCTGAGGAAATGTACGAAGGGAAAGCACTAGGGAAAAGTAGTATCAAAGACAGAATGCAGACATGCAAACAGAGTCTCGAGGACACAAAAAGTAATACATCCATGCCAGGGAGGAGGAATGGGTAGCTACAGGGCATGCTGCTGCCTCAACCAGAGATGCTACATCAGGGTGACAAGCCCAGATTGGGTCTCCGGATGACATTTAGAACAAAACATATCTTTGTAGGAATGCAAAGCATCTGCAGTCATGCCAAGAAGGAGGTAAGGGATGGATTTAAGCAGCCATGAGAGTAAACAGAGAAGTATTATAAGACAGAAAGAAAAAACACACTGGCAGGAGACAAACACGCAATAGCAGGAAACACATACTGGCAGGAGACAGAATGGCAGGACACACAAAGAGGAAACGAAAGAAAAACAATATCAAAAATCACTAAGGAAAATAAAGGAACAGGAAAGACAAAGAGGCAACAATAATGAAACAAGGACCATGGAAAGTAAAGTAAAAGGAGCACTATAAAAAATCAAACAGGGGAAAACGAAACATGGAAGGAAAACAGAGCAAAGCAAAAAAAGGTCTAGAAATGCAAGAGTAAAGCAAATCACCTGAACACAAGATCATGTCAAAGCAAAGAGTCCATATCAAAGAAACAATAAAAAAGCTCACCAGTGCTGAGCACTGGAAAGAAACAAAGAACACTCAAAAACAAGGGCAGGTAAAGATTCAAAAGAAAAACTAAAGAGCAAAGATAAAACAAAAAAGAGAAATGAAAGCTGAAGAACTAAGAAGCCAAGGTAAAGAAAGCAAAATGGCTTGAAATACTGAGTAACAAAAAGGAATACCGCATAGTGAAGGATAAAAGAATGCCAAGACTGGAAAAGGAAAAAAAAATAAAGGAATCCACAGATATGAAAAAAAAAAACCAAAACTCAAAAGCAATCCATGGCAACATAGACGGAGCAGCAAAGCAAGACATGAAAAATAAAAAGGGCAAAAGGCAACGGTAAAGGCAATGGCAAAACAAAATGGCATAGGACACAAGGCAAAGGCAAAGGCAAAAGCAAAAGCAAACTGCCAAAGGCAAAGGCAACAGGCAAATGCAACAGGCCAAAGCAAATGGCAGAGGGAAAAGACAAAATGCAACGGCAAAGCTATAAGGCAAGGGCAAAAGAAAAAGGCAACGGGCAAACGGAAGGTCAAAAGCCAAGGGCTGAGGCAAAAGGCAAAGGGAAAATACAAAACACAAGGGCAGATGCACCCACCAAGGCCAACGGGAAAATGTAATATGTATGCAAAAGGCAAAGACAAATGTAAAATGCAATAGGTAAAAGGCAATAAACAAAAGGAAAATGGTACGTGGCATAGATCAAAAGGCCAAGGCAATAGGCAAATGAAAAAGGAAAATTGAAAGAGTAAAGGAAAAGGCAAATTGCATACGACAGAAGGCAACGGGAAATGACAAAATAAAAACTGAAAATGCAAAGACAACGGGTAAAAGCTAATGGAAAGAGCAAAAGACAAAGCATAAAGGAAAAGGCGAAAGGCAAAAGAAAAATGCACAGACAAAAGGTAAGTGGCAGATTCCAAAAGGCAAAGGCAAAAGCTAAGTGGGACAGTTAGTACAAAAGGCAAAGGCAAAAGGGAACTGAAAATGGCAAAATGACAAAGCAAAGGAAAAAGGCAAATGGCACAGGAGAGAAGGCAAAGGCAAAAGCCAAAAGGAAAACTGAAAATGCAAAGGCAACTTGTCAATGCAAATGGCTATGGCTAAAGACAGTGCATAACAACAAAGGCAAAAGAAAAAGCAAAAGGCAAAGGCAAAAGGAAAATTGCAGAGGACAAAAGACAAAGGCAAAAGGGAAATGCAAAAGGTAAAGTGAAAAAGCTAATGCCAAAGGTAAAGGAAAACGGCAAATGACATAGGACAAAAGGAAAACACCAAAAGCAAAATGCAAAATTCAAAGGCAAAGGGCAAAAGCAAATGGCAGTGCGAAAAGCAAAAACCTGAGGGCAAATTCAACAGAGGAAAGGCAAAAGGTAAGTGACATAGAAGAAAAGGCAAAGGTAAAAGGGGTATGCAAAAGGTATCATCAAAATCATTTTGATGGGGTGCTCAGAGACAAAGTGTAGTGGAGGGCTGTTAGAGTTAGGCTAGTACGGTTAGGTTGTGGGTGGACTTGATGATCCTTAATGCCTTTTCCAACCTGAGCAATTCTATGATTCTATGAGATTTAACACCACAGTCCTTGTGGCAGCTGTGATGGAACTTGCAGTGTCTCTGGCTTCCCCACAATCACTTTCTCCAGGCAGATTCTTAGGCCCTGCAACTTCTTGAAAACCAAGTACACACCTCTGTCCAGCTTCCGCACCAGCTCCTGCAGTGACATCTCTGACAGCTTGCTCCTCAAAGGAAAAACCAAGCAGGTGGTTGAGTCACCACCCCTGCATGTGTTTAAGAACCATTTGGATGTGGTGCTCAGGGACATGATTTGGCAGCAGGTTGTCAGGTTTAGGGTACGTTTGGTCAGGTTATGGTTGGACTTGACCATCTTTAAGGTCTTTTCCAACCTGAGCAATTCTATGACTCTATGATCCCTATCAAAGCTGACCTTCTGCAGTTTCTATAATCACTCTGCACTCTGCAAAATGTTACTCTCTGCATCCTTCTGCCTTCCAAGGCTAAGTACAGAAGCCTATCTGCCAACCAGTAGTCTTTGCTGGGCTGGTTGCTGAAATTACCCACCAACAATGAAGAGCCAAAAATACAAAGAGAAGTACATCAGCTGAATTAGTCACACTTTAGACTACCAGATGCTACTAAGATCTAAACTACCTGAGCCGCCACGGGAACACTTCTTCAAGCTACACTATCATCTACTGCAGCTAGGAATTATGCTCTGTGTTCCTAAGCCTATTTCTTCAGCTGATTGGAAAGAATGCTTTAATCACCAGCACAATATCAAGAGCTTGGTGTTCCAGTTACGTGTAGTAAAACTCGCTCTTAACAGAGACATCTTGAACTATTCTGGAAGCCACCCATTGGTTCCTGTCGTCAGGAAAGATCAAATGAAATCCAATAAGCCTGCACTCTCAGCCTGTGCTTTCAAGTCACATGACAGGATCCACTAAAGTGGGATGCGAGAATGACACGAGTCCTCCGGCAGTCAGAAGCTTCATTTTAAAAATAACCACATTTCTCTGAGGCTGTAACAGCAAGTGAAATGGGCTCCCCCCCACGCCCCTGCTCACACAAGTAACCTGCTGCTGGTCGGGGTCCTGATTGGCAGGGAGCTGCAAAAAGTGCTGCCCCACACCACTCCGAGGCTGCCTTCATCAGCACAGGGCAGCACTAAGCCCAGCACCAGGCAGGGCAACTTGCACAGCACGCACCAGGCTGTGGCTGGCTCAGCTTCCATGCCGCTGTGCCTGCAGTCCCACTGACCCCAGGCTGCAGCGGGCGCTGTGTCATCACAAGACTGAGTGACACAGAGGCATATTCCCTGTGGGCTCTGCCCCATAAATGCCATCACACAACCTGGTACTCTGAAGTTTACATGGGTTAATACCTTGGGAGCCCTCTCTTCAAAGAGCTAGTTCTACAAGTCTGAGTCCCACAAAGGGTGGGCGACGATGACAATCAGCAGTGTGGAAGATACCCTATCCTAAGCACGATCATTCCCCTAAGACGTTCAAATTAGTGCTGCACAACCCTACTTAATTTTCTGTATTCATCTCTGTATTGATCTCACGTGGGTCAAGATAACACAGTGAGCACCTGCAACGAGTCTAGACCGAGCAAAACTTTTGATGGAGGGAGCAAAGAGGTCAAGACAAGATGATGTAGTGCGATGCATTCAAAGCAGCTGGCCAAGCAAAAGCTATGTGCATGCATTTCCAAGCTGAGCACGCACCTGGAGTTGGGACACTATCACTCATTGTCAGAAAAGAATTCCTGAGTACCCTCCTAAAGAAAGCTATACACCGACATGACTGGAGTCTGTTTACATTAATTAGCCCTCTTTACATTTTGATATGCACCATTTACTACTCCAAAGTTGCACATCCCTTTGCCTTTCCATCTGAAGGGCTTTGAAAAAGTCTCTGAAATAGAAATTCCATGACTGCTGTAATACACTTGGGCAGGTACCTGGACTTCCATCCTGAGACATCCAATGCCTTTTACGGAAATAACGATTACTCAAGGACTTACCCCACTAAATTCACACTCAGTTTTACACCACTGGTTTTTAGTCTGATAGGTAGGAGGCAGCAAAAGGCAGCGAGAGGCAGCTATTCAGCAATCCCAGGAAGTCAGCTGGGCTCTAGGGAGACAAGAAGGGCAGTAAGGTGACAAACAACCATTGCCATTCATCCTTCTTCACAGATCTTAACATCTTTATTTCCTCCTCTCCTTCACACTCTCCCTTTGTCCAGAGGCCAGCAAGTCCTCTCTGATGGCCTGAACTGCTCAGCAAAATGGAAATCAGACAAACTGTTCTCTACTCTGGGAGAGTTCCAAATCTTTTAATCTGGGGCGAAACACGGGTGCTTCACAATATTTTTCCAACCCTTAAAACCACTATCATTCTTTATGTGTGTATTACCCATCTTTACGTTTATCAACAGTTCCTGAAGATCCTAGAGAAAAGAACCAAGAGACATTCCTCCTTATTTCTCCTATCTCCTGGCCACTACTTTGTGCTCCTCCATAACAATCAAACACTACTGGCATATTCATTATCCTTTCTATTCTTAAAATAACAAGTACTTCTACTTGAGGGTTTTGGTTTTTATCTTCATTTCCCCATGCAATTCATTTGAAAATTAGCGATGGACAATCCTCAAGCTTTTGAGAGGTTTGAGCTGGTTATGAGAAGCATCCAGAAGCTCAGAGGCTTAGCCAAAGCTAATCTGGGCATTTCCAAAGCACAAAGCTCCACACAGAGGCACAGAAACTAGGTGGCTCAGGACTCCTACCACCACTTGGCTCGCCCCTCTCAACACTGCTCCCTCACCAAACATCCAGGACTGGTTTTTATTACGTCCTTGCCAAAGAGAACACAAGATACTCAAGCACACCTTGTGCCATATATACTCCGCAAAGCTATAAACATGTTTTTAAGTCCTACAGGAAACAGAGAAACTTAAAACATATGCCTGAGGCCCCTGTTAAGCAGTAACTGTTTGCTGAATTTGGGCTCACAATAGGATTCCAACTTATCACATCCAAAGCCTTAACGTCCCTACCAAAAAGCATCTACTTCATCAAACACAGAAGGAGGAAGGTCGCAGCAACATACACCACACACCAGCCATGCTCATAAGGACAGGTAACTCTTCTGTGACAGATTCATCAAAACCTTACTGGATTAGCCTTGCTATCACCTGCAACTAGTTCTAAACACTGTTTTGAGGGGTCAGTTCCCAAACTCTGCCAAAAGGCCACATACCATCATGAGATCAGGTACACCTGAGGCAACCACGCCACTAAGGCTCCTCTGCTAAACTGAAGCAGTCCCCAGTGATGGTTAAGAAAAAAATAAAAATAAAAAAATGCAGAGTTCCAAACACAAACACTTCTCTCAGTATCCCAACACCTCTGCCTTGTCCATCACTGGCCTGCAGGACTAAAGTCAAAGCAGTGCAAACCACAATCCCAGTGAAGTAGCTGGATGCTCTGTTTCATCTTCTCACAAGGTTAGCAGATCAGAGATCAACGAATGCAGGCTAAGCACAAGTTGCTCACAGAGAACAGGGGCTCTGCTATCACCAGCACCCGCTATACATCAAGAAGGAATGTGTGCTGTGGCATTCATTTTCCTTGACACAACTAGGAGTTCCCCATGACTGTCAGCACTGGAAGGAAAGCAGGCTGAAGAGAAAAACAAATAAATACAGACAGGACAGAAAAGCAGGGAGAACAAAGGACGGGGACTGATCTTGAACTAAATAAATTAGAGAACAGCCTCAAAAGGAATAATGGACAAGTCTGAAATGGTGATTGCTATAGAAAATTCCAGAGTATTCCTCTTGGTTTTTGTTGTTGTTGTTGCTGATTTTTTGTTTGTTTGTTTGTTTTTAAAAAGGACAACACGTAAAGAAATCAGGATGGATATGATTTGAAAACTCTTTTCAAGTGGCCTGGCATCTAAGGGCAAACTGAAGACTACACAGAACACCAATAGAAAAAGAGAGAACTAACAGCCTAGGGGGGTGCCACAGAGAAACTGGGAAGCGACCAAGTCTCTGCTCAGAGAACAACTGCTGGGTGAGGTAGAAAGCTGATGGTGATACCTTCTGCCAAGGAGGAGGAGAAGGATGAGGAAGGATGGCATCTGCAGCACAGGCACACACACCAGCGGTATAGCCTAGCTCAGAGCTACAATGCCAAAGTAATTAGAAGGTTTTATTTAACAGCTCTGTAAGGGACGATTCAACTACTTCAAGCTCCAGCAAGCTGCTAGTGACTGATAAACCAAGACTTCTCAGCGACCTCAAAAGCTGACAGCCTTTCAAAAAATAAACTGATTGTATGCTTTTTGAGATGGTTTGTTCAATCTACAGAAATTAATCCAGCAGGCAGCCCAATGGTCAAATTCTGTGCTGCCAGTAGAGCCTTTTCATGAGCATTAGGACCATCCCCGGTTACAGAGCTAGCACAGCACTGGCAGAAAATACAGTCACCTAGGAGAATAGAAAAAAAAAGAAGCAGCTTACCCTAACCTTATCTAACTCCTCTCCCAAATTTAGTAGCTATGAGTGCCATTAAAAATGCCATTAAAAAATTGGGGGAAAATTCATCAGGTAATTCCACGAAGGGCCACCCAAAAGCAAACAGCCTTTAAGCTGCAGCAGCTCAGAGCCAGGCCAGAAGTAAGAATTTTGTTTATATTGTTCATGACATAAGAAACTTTTGCCTGGTGGTAACAACAGTCCATTCCCATTGTGTCCCTCTGTGTTATGAATACTGCAATTGGCCTTCTGAAAGCCTCCTGGATGAATCCACCAAAAGCAAGGAAGCACCCTGCACTTACTCTGAAGACAGAAAGAAAGCAAGGTTCATGGAAACAGGCACACAAGGCTCGCAACCAGACACTGTGCTCCAAATCATGACAGAGATAGGACTACCACAGTGCCAGAACATGATTTACCACTAAAGGAAACATCCGGGAGCACATTCACAACTTCAGCTCAAGCTGTAACGGCTCAGCATGTTTAGCTTTCTTATCTTTCAGCTGGAAAACAAGATACTCCCAAACATCAGCCAGCAAGAACTTGGATGAGCCTGCCCTCTGGTTTTTACGATGACAGACATCATTACTGCCGCCTCTGACACCTTACCAGGAGATGCTTCCATTTATTAGCCTGGACTTGATTCCTTCCACCAGCAGCTGCTCCTAAACTGACCTCGATTCATACAGTGATGCCATCAACTTCTAGCATGAGCTGACCTGCCAGAGAGAAGAGAAAGCAGGATAGAAACAAACACTGACATAGTATGTTCTAAAATTCTTGAACAAGCACAAGAGACAAAACAGGAGATAAACGCATCCGCAGCAACACCCCAGTTCATAAAGAAATGGAAATCTAGCCTGGCCTCAGCAGCCCTTATATATTTCTTACACATTTGATGAAGCCGACTGCAGTTTGAACCAGGAGAATTCACAGTCTCTTGCAAATGTCACCATAAAGGAGAACATGACACAGCAAATTAAGGAAAAAAAAAAAAAAAAAAAAAAGCAATACAAAGAAAAATAAAGAAAAAAGCAAGCCAAAGACCAGGGAATGTAAGTATAAAAAAACCCAGAAAAAAAAAAAAAAAACCAGAAAAAACAACCACATACTATCTGTAGCAGCAGAAAGACTAGCACAATATTACAAAGGCAAGGAAAGAATGGCTCACCCACCTCTGAGGATGGAAGTGCACAGAACAAACTCCACAGAGGAGAAATCAACAGAAAAAAATCCCACCCAAGGGCAGTCAGCCCCCTGAAATGAGTGTAAGAGAGGTGCAGCCAGGCTCCACCCCTTCAAGTCAAAAGAAGGAAAGACAAGAAAAAAATTATAAAAATAAATAAATGAATAAGACATAGAAAACACCAAATAGGAAAGAAAACCATAGCACTGCAACGCAAAAAAATATCACAGCACAGCAAAGCACAGATGACAAAAAAAAAACAAGGAAAACGCACCTCCCTGACATGACATCTTGCCTCCTAAGCAGGTCACGGTGTCCCTCACTCAGGTGCAGAGCAGGAAGGAAGCTGAGACCCTGTTGGATCATTGCTGTGCACTCCCATCTAAAAGGTCCATATGCTCCTTGGGAAGCACAATGCCACCTGTGGAAAAGAGAAAGCAGGAACATGACATGCAGGTGGCTATCATCCAGCAGAAGGCCAGATCCTTCCATCTGTTATCCACTCCTCTTTTAGTCCTAACAAAGCTTTGAGAAAACAGAAACAGTAGAGCTTAGCAGAAGGTCTCAGGGAAACATCAGTAGAAACTGTCAGGAGGACAACTGGCATCGCGTGGACACAAACAGGCTGTTGGTGCAAGGAAGGAAATGGCACCTGAGCATTTCACCAGACAGGTTCCCTCCTCTCTGTCTTCCTGCAAAGATACAAGGATAAAAGCCTCATTTCCTCTGAGCAACAATTGGGAACAAATCAGAAAATTATTCATTCAAAGGCACTTCCAGGAGATATACAAAAGAATCCTTCCCAGTTACACGAGCTTACGCTGTGGCCTTTGGGAAAAAAAGCTGCCTTTGTGGTCCTGGGTCCTGAGGGCTCCTTTTCATCACCTGTTGGGCACAGCACGAGAGCTCTTCTTGTACAAATCTATGCCCTGTGAACCTTTCTCCATCCCAACACAAAGTCCAACCTAGAGCTGTGGTGCAGACACCGGATGCAGACCAGAGCAGTAAAACAACAGAAGAGGGGAAAAGCAGATACAGGTAAAACAACTTAAGAAGAGGAAAAGAGCAGAAAAGAAGAAAGGATAAAGGTAAGAAAGAAGGACAGAAGATCGAAAGTGCAATAGATGAAAGGACTGGACATGAGCAGGAAAGGAGCAGATGCAGAGCTACATCAAGGTGTGGCTTCACTCTGTCCCTGTCCACCACTGGCGACATCCCCCACTGACAAGGATGCTGCTGCCCCAGCAGCTGATGGGTTGTGTCCTGGGGCTGTGTTCCATGCAGAGCCTCTAAAGCCTGCTACAGAACCCCAGTTCCCTGCCACTTCTTTGGAAATACTGTCATTTCTATTACTCATTGCTTTGTTTGATAAGCTATTAAATGCTTTGTGTTCCCTCTGCTACATCTCTGCTTGCAGTCATTTGCACAGTGTCAAAGGTAGGATGGAGCACCACAGATGGCAGTGTTCCACAGCTGCCACCAGCAGCCCCAGCTCGTCCCTCCACACCTGAGGTGTGAGTGGCTGTGAGAGGAATGTCTCTGTGGAAGTGCAGCTCATTCCTCCCCTCTGATGGGGGCAGAAGGCATGAGACAAAAGAGGAAGGCAGAAAGCATCTGCATTTCCCTCATGGCTCTTTTTTTCTGTGTTACTGCAGGAAATTAACTGAGCCACTGTGCCTCTCTGTTATGGCTAGCTCTACAGCTCTGCCACTGTCTTTATACTCAGGTGTTCCTGTGTGTAATGCTCCACACTTGGACCCTGCAGAGCCCAAAGGCCTCCTTGGCTGCTGTTACTCACCTGGAGATTGAGGGTGCTGGGTCTCCACTCTGTACCTGCTTCCAGGTGTCACTTGCAAGACACTGCGAGTCCACCTGGTTGGAACTGAAGTCAATGAACACAAATGTGAAAGAAATAGGAATGGATTCTTTCATTTCACAGGCTTTAATCTTCATTGAAAGATGTTCTGCTGTGGAGCACAGCTGGAAGCACTTCATATGTGCAAAAAAGGGGGAGAGCCTGGTTGCTGCCCTCCCTAATCTCATGTTAGAGCTGGCTGTCTAAGAGAAAGAGTCTCTATTTGGAGATCTGCTCCATAGCAACATTTTGTGAATCCTGTTCTTCAGAAAAGTGTATTTGGGATTTTTTGTTTAGATTTGTGTTGGGTTTTTTTTTCAGAAATTCCTTTTTTTGGATACTACCTCGAGTCCTTCACCATTCTTTGGAAAATTAAAACAGAGTAAAGCAGCTGTATCAGCTCCTGCCTTCCACTACAGTTACCATTTGAGGTTATGGTTAACGGTTGAACTGGAGAGTCTGAGTGCTGCCACAAGGCCCTGGCTGTGCCAGGCCCCTTTCCAGCCTGGGCCCCAAAGCAGCCCCGACTGTGCTGGGTTCCCCTCTCACCTGGGCCCTGCAGTGGCCTCAACTGTGCTGGGTCCCTCTCCAGTCTGGGCCCTGAGCTGGCCCCAGCTGTGCCTGGTCCTCCTCCATCCTGGGCCCCAAGGCCCTGCCTCTGCCTGCTCCCCCTCTGCTCTGGGCCCTGAGCTGGCCCTAACTGTGCCAGGCCCCCCTCTGGCACAGGCCCTGCCTCAAGCCCCGCCCCCTGTGGGCAGCACTGCTAGTGCCTGGTTTTTTGCTCTCTTAGCTCTACTTTCCCTGTTCTCTTCACAAATGCATTCAGGTCCCCCAGGATGACGGGCACTGATACTGCTGCATTCTTCCTGAACAAACTTTCTGGACAGCTCAGCTTTTTCTACAGAGCAGCGTGCCTTTGGAAGTGCTTGGAGGATGTAAACTAACAGCAAGAGAACACTGAGCTCTTTTGGGTCTTTCTAGGAATGGCAAAGAGACAGGAGAGCGTGCTCAGCCTTGAGTGGTTGCTTGTATGCAGAAATCCCTGTCATGGTTGTCAACATCTGTGGTGTTCTGCTTTAAGGCACGAGTGTGTGACAAGAAGCCTACAGTTACCAATTTAGAGGAGGTAATTAATTGTAACAGTTCCCCTTTCTTCTTCCCTTGACACTTGGGTTATGGAGTTCTCCTATGCTATGTGCTGGTGTAATACCTCTGAGCCACAGCACTGTTGCGTTTAGCAAAGCTCATGGCAACAGGCTTTGGACAACCTCAGAGCTTTGTAGATGAGGATAAGATATCCGATGATAAGAGAGAGAAAATGAATAAGATACAAGGTAAGTGTTGTTTATTCCTTCTAGTCAGCACGCCATCCCTAAATCTTCCATGCTATGACTTTTATCTTGAGAGTGATGATCCCTTAACCTCACACCTTCAGCACAACGCATTCTGTGGAGATTCCCACCAGTGACAAAGTATTAGTGCCGCTTTTCTGCCTATTTCTTATTTGTCTTTATTTTCTGGAATATGGGGATTTCTTTCATTGCCCACAAACACTGCCCAGTTCAGGAGGAAACAGGGACGAGAGTCATGAGCAAGGGCAGAATGGTTTCTCTGTTACTGAATGGAATGACAGTGTTTTCTGCATGTGGACTTGCCATAGTGCTTCTTACAAGGCCTAACAGTGGGATGAAATGTGCCCGGAAGCAGGTGTGTTTTTTAGGAAGGCAAAAGAGAAATGCAAATAATGCTAAGGGCGGCAACGAAGATGATCAGAGGGCTGGAGCACCTTTCCTACGAGGACAGGTTGAGGGAACTGGGCTTGTTTTGCTTGGAGAAAAGAAGGCTTCAGGGAGACCTCACTGCGGCCTTGTAGTATTTGAAGGGAGCATATGAACAGGAGGGCCTCCTTTCTGCAGCTCAGCTCTGTTTTGGGGCTGCAGGAGGGACGTTGGCTATGGGAAAGAGGACCTGGCTGGTGACAAGAAGGCAGCAGAATGACTTTTGGGGTCCCTGCCCTTCCACTGGGGGAGGGCAGGGCCTGAGATCCCCACATCCTCCTGCCATAGCCAGGGATGGGGGTACGTCACACCCAGCACTTCCCTTTTGGACAGGCCAACCATTATCTAAGGGGAAGAAGCCATGCTGAGCCGGCAGGAAGGTTTGAAACAAGTGAGAGCCCTGGGATGATGGTCAGCAAGAGACTGCCCACCTCCAGTTGGTTGCCTGTGCCGTGGAAAGGAGCTGGAAGCCACTTTACCTTTCCTGCCCTTGGAAAGAGGTGGCAAAGTCTCATCTTTTTTTGGCTTCCGTGCCCCAGAGAAGCTCCCGGAGGACTTGCGGTGTATCAGGGGCGGCAGTTTGGGGACCAATTCCATTTGAAACCTGTAAGGGAGGAGAGGGCAGTGAGCGGCGTGACGCAGTGCAACAGCAATCCTTGCTGCTCTCTCTGCTTGTTTGCTCACAGGCACGTTTTCATGCTGCATGAAGGCTTTCTAAAGCTGTTAGCAGGGTCACTTGGGATAGGAGGAGGGGAAACAGTTTCAGGCAGAAAGAGGGAAGATTGGCTTTGGATGGTGTCACGGGTTACTTAGATTTACCTATGCCTGTGACAGGGGAAGCCACCCCGTGGGCCCCCCCCCCCGGGGCCCGGAAAGGAGGGGGAAAAGGGGAATGGGATAAAACAGCGGCAATCTAAGGAGGAAAAACTTACTTTACTAAATATGATATCGAAATACAAGATAACACAATATAATATAATTGAGGCCAACAAATCGAACGAAACAGAGATATGTTGCAATATGTATGAGCTAATTATCTGTATTATAAAGGTACACGCAGCCAAGGAATAAATGAGATTCGCTGATCATATGTCAATGACAGGTGTGGTCGTCTGCTTTTCTCCCGCCGTTCTGCAACAAACACCTATATACAAATTTAAGAACACAACGGAGTAACTGTTACTGTTTATTAACAACCAGTTTTAATACTACGATAAAAGTATGTCCTGAGAAAGGGGAACAAACACGCTTCTTCAAGGTTTTTTAGCTGTTCTGGATCTCAGCCGTCGCTTGATGATCAGATGATCACTTTCCTTCTTTTGTTCCTCAGATTCCTGAAGAAAACATTTCAAAAGTTACTCATCTTTTCACACAAGACTGACAAGCTCTTCTTGACCCACGCAAACATATTTCTTCCCCTAAATGGATTTCAGAATGGCATTTGCTTATTATATTTTATTCAGAAAACTATGGGATACCGAGATCATTTTAATGCAGCTTAATCACAAGGAACAAATATGGAGAATGTACAAAATCCTGTTTATCTTAAAAAAGCACACACATCTGAGGAAAGCCTGAAGGCAGCTTTCATTTTGAAATACTTGTTTTCAAAAGAGTATTATAATACTTGTTTTGTGAAACATGAAGCGTTCAGAAAACATTTTTAGCCTCAATCCCTGTAGCTATGACTTGCCCAGAATTTCAGTTCTCGGTTCAGTTCCATGTTCTCAGAACTACAGGGAGAGAAGAAATTGTCTCATCTTCTTCATCCTCTAACAAAAAAAAATAACATTTTTTCTGCCCCTATCATTCGTCAAATCATCAAAAAATTCAGAGGGATATTACAGCATGGGCAAATGATCACTATGATGAACAGAAAAAGGACTCTAATATAATTAAAAGATGCAGTTCCAACAGAGCAAGAATGTTCTTAGCACAATAGCTGCTGACAGAGTTATGAAACTGGCACATCAGATCCTTGCAAGTTGGCTTAGACAGGAGATCATAGTTTAAGCATACCTAAAAAGCTGTCTAAGTTGTGCTCTAGAAAAGCGTGTAGTAGAATAATCCCACTTCGACACACTGAAATTATCTATGATTCCAAATTAGAAGACATCTCCGTGATTGCTACATCACCTACTTAGTAAACTGTAAGCCAGCCAAACACAGAGATCTTTGAGGACAAAATAAAACAGAACAGCAGGAAGACCAACAAGAATGACTTGGTAGAATAAAGAAATACCTCAGTACTTTCAACCTCCTCCTGCAAATAGATGAAACCTCCAGTCTGTTTGGACTCCTTAGTAGTTTATTTTAAGCCAAGACTACAGTATAATCGCTTACCGAAGAAGCAGGTATATCTAGAGGGCCAGAAACGACAGTGGAATACAGCTTCCTTTTGGATCGTTTTGGCTTGGTCTCTCCTTCTTCGAGACTTTCAGGTTCGTTTGATTTAGGAGAACTTACTGCTGACATCAGCTTCTTGGCTAGAAGAAATTTGTTTTGATACATAAACCAATCAACTTACTGGTTTTGTGAGTCTTTAAATCACTGAATGCAAAAAAAGCTTCGTAACAAACTTGGTTTCTAAATGACACATAAAATTTAAGTGAAAATACTCAGAAATTGTATTTGTTCATCGAGGTTCTTTATTGCTTCTATAGCTGAAACTGTTTATAGGTTCAGGTACGGCAGCTTAAAGCACGCATTAAAATGGAGTATGAAAGACAATCATGGCTCAGAAGTCGTTGGAAGTCAGAAACTTCAGCAGGAGTTAAACAACAGGCCTAACTTTCGTGCTGACAGAAGCACAAGACAGAACCAACTTTCTCTGTATACTTGTAGGTTTTCACAAATGTAATAATGAATCTCTGAAGAGACGAATGAATGCATTTACTTCATAAATCAAAGGACAACTTAACATGGCAGACAAGTCTAAGAACACATACATTAATAGCCTACAGCAGAAACAAGCCATTCTACAATGTCTAGAAAACATGGAATAAAACTTATTCTACACCAACCTTTAGAGTGTATAATAGAAGGAGAGCTTTGAATAAAATCTCCAACTTTTTGCAGTGTTTCATCCTTCTTTTTAGTCAGTCTTGAAGCATGTACTCGCTTTCTCAGGAAGTAGTCTTTTCCGGATTTCTGTTCAACAGAGATGTGAACATGTGAAACAAGAGCATTGTTTAAACTTCATTTTAGTTCAACGTTATTTTAAGTTGACATTTTGAGCTTTACTACTGACACCTCTGTTCATTATGCTGATGATACCACAACGGCAAGTAATGTAGACAATTTTATACCCTTTAGGGAGTTGTCAAAATCTCAGCTATTTCAAGGCATACGTTTCTTAAAGTTTCTTAATAAGGCAGTAGTTTCTTTAAAAGTAGCTCCCAAGCGGTGGAGTTGTTTCTTACATAAGCTGTTCTAATTACATAAAACAAACAAACATACAAAACAGAAGACAACAGATGGGAAAAATCTACTACTCATACTCTGACCATGCCAAGGATACTGCTATCACATGTGAACATCTGTTTTTAATAACTGCCATGCATATTAATGATATGAACCTTAGTTTAATACAAGGGCTTCACTTACAAAAGCACACGATAATACACTAAAGCTTCTCTTCCCAACTATTCAGTGTGCAATATCCTTCCCTCCAAATCATTACACAGTACAGCCATGACATGCTCTGGGGACAGACTGACTTGCCCTTTGGTTAGCTTATGGAATTTAATAGGAAGAGCTCATAAGCATGTAAGATTCCCATTCAGGTATACACATAAGGATAAGACACTGCTTCTTTCGTGTGACCACACAATTACAGGAAGTCCCAAGCTAGCTTCAAAACTAGAACAAAAACCAACCATTTTCTCGTCACTTGCAGAGGGTGAATTAAAAGCCATGACAGATTTTGTATTTTTCGTGTTCTCACTTTTCACAAAATCCTGGGAAAATAAGACAAGTTTCAGCCATGATTCTTTTGGAAAGAACAATTGATGTCACAAAAGTGAACACTTTAAACACTTTTGCTAATAGTAGGGAAGTATCTGCTAGTGGTAACTATTCCACTGTAAATCAAATAATAAATAAGCATTCAATTATAAAAACAGGACATTAAGATATCAGTATTAGACATCTCATGATGTCTAAAAAGCTGATTTATGTCTACAGGTTTCAAAGAAAATACACAATGGAGTTAAGAGAAATTCCCTTCTCTTAAACCATTATCACTGAGCTTGGCTATTAGTTTTGTTCATTAAAGCAGTTCATTGATTAAATTCTTCAACTACTTTACTGAGGTAGAAATAGCATTTTTTTAATGCTTAAATGAGAATGGTAAAAAGGCATCAGATATTTTGTTTTCTGTTGGGTCTAGGTCATACCTCATCCATGTCATCACTTCTTTTCTTTTTTGCCTTAGGCATTTTCACTCCTAAAGGTATCATGCTGCCGTGCTGCTTTATCTCCATCTTATCAGGTTGCAGAGGTGTCAGTGGGATTTCCAGCTCCGGTTTTGGGAACCGACTAGTTTTGCCATTTTCTGCGGACACTCCAGAAGAGTCGAGGACAGTTTCCAAATGCTCCTGATAGCACAGAAGAATTTTAAGTGCAAGTGTTAAGGTAGCCATGAGATTAAAAAGCTATAAAGCATCTGGAAAAGGATATGTAAGCATTCGATTTTCCTGCTGTAAGAACACTTGTAACAGAAGGAGTCTATTTCAGTTACAGCAGAGTTTTACCCTTCTTTCCTAGAACTTGTTACATTTAAAATTATTTCCAATCTATGATCCCAAAAAAAGTTCTCCATGTTAAACTGAGCCTGATACTTTACAAGTCATTTTTTCTCAAGGGCACAGACAACTACACTTTTTTTAAATAGAGAATGGTGGTAGAACTGACACGATTTTCTTCATCTCAACTCTGCTGTGTCAGAACTGGGCAGGAACAGGAGCATTTGATTCAAGTGTTCGATTAACTTCCAGCTTAATCTTAGGGAATTTGCCCTTCCTCTTCTACACTAGAGATGTTATTTACATAAGTAAGGTCCTGCTGGCAAGGTGCAAGCCCAGTACAAGTCATTAAAGAACTCCATTGCTATCTTTTCCCTGGAGAGAATACAGACATTCAAGCAATGACACCGTACTTAAGCTGAAGGCTATCATGTACCTGCTCATGGTCAAATGGCAGCAAATGCACAGCTAAGTGACAGGGAAATGTCAGTATGCATTTCCCCAGCAGCACTTACTGTCCACAATCCACCCAATCCTGTTTTTTTCAACAGGAACAACAAAGTCAGAACTGAGATCACCTGGACTCCTCCTTCTCTATGGCAGGAATTCAGCTAGCATATCAAAAATGAGTTCAGATGCTGGTTGAACACATGGAAGACAGGCTGCTGGGGACATCAGAAAATGGTAGATGGCTGCTTCTACTGCTGCTAGTAACTAGCAAACTCCAGTGTCCCAAACACAGACTAGCAGCTTTTACTACTTACACTGTTCCGACCCCCTGAGGGGAGTCTTCTTCCTCTCAAAAAGTTACCAAAGATTGTAGAAAGACAAAAAGTAGTCAGAGCCACTTTATCAGGCTCTGCTAAGAATCTGAATGGAGTATCACCACCCACTGTATTTCCAAGAATTAAGTTGGTTAATAAATACTTTGTTTTTAAAATATATGTAACTGCTATTTTATGAAAGTTAGCAATTAAAAACTTATATAGGAATGATTAACATCAACTGCTAACAAAACAATATCCAGAAATCCTGCAGAGGAAGAAAATAAGTTCAATTTGCTGTGCCCGTTTCAGTGGCTCCATGAATTTTTTCCAAGTAACTTATCTAATCATGAGCCACTTCATAAGCATTAACATGAGGAGAGTTTTCAACAGCACGTGACAAAAATTCATCACACAATTGTTTCAACAGCTTTTATTCCTATCAAAGGCTATAAAAACAGGTGATCTGATCACCTTGAAAGGGATAAATAAATTAAAACTTGGGAATTGTTTAGAGAACATGAGATCTTTTCCTACTCATTCCTTATCAAAAGCAATACAATCACAACATTTTCAGATCTGAAGTTTCATACTAACCTCAGATTCATTTAATGAAGTGAGGCTCCTAGTACATCGACGTGACAAATAATTGTCTTCAGCTTTGCATCTTAATGGAATACTTTCTCCAGTTTTAGTTTTGCTTTGTTGTTTCCTAGGCTGTAAATATTTAAAAGGAGTAAAGATTAGGCTATGCATTAGACCTCCAAAATATCTCGAGTTTTCTGAAGTTACAGTGTAAAACCTCAAGCTCAGACGCCACATGAACACGTAAGCTGAAACACAGCACAAGTGTGGGAAGGTAGTAACATCTATTCATTGTGTGATCTTCAGATACACCCTACTGGGTCTCACTAACAGTCTCAGGCAGTATTCTGCCTCCAAAAGAGAGAAAGCGAGACATTATTTAGGGACAAAATCTGTAACGCTGGTCGTTTTGTCATCCATTCCCCCCATACTCTGCACGCTCACAGCTGCTATGTTAGAACACCAAAGGCTAAACCTCTGCCTAATCTTCAGCATCCACATACGAATACATGGAAAACTGCATGGAAAAGTTCCATAATGTACACAGAGAGATGGTGTTCTAGTAAATAAAATATTTTTGAGAAGATGAGAGCTCATGTTTGAGTGGAAGACAAAAAGAACCAACAAGTACTCATCACTGAATATGTAGTTAAAGGACTATATGCTAAGAAAAATGATTCCAGCTCCAGTATCTCCTAGGAAAACAGAAGAACAAAAAGGGGTTAACAAGATGTTAAGTACTGACTTTCTCTAAATATAATCATACCTTTTCATTTACAGAGTCATTCCTTCTACTTTGTCTTTCTTCAAGTAAAGGTATTTCTGGCAAACACTGAGGGCTACTGTGGTTAATGCGTTGTTTTAATTCCTTTATAAAGTCATCTTTGTCAGCCAGTTCTTTTCTTAACACTTCTATCACAGTTGCATTATCCTAATAAACAGTAAAAACTGCTGAGTTATGGGATTGGCAAAAGGAATTAACACACACAAGCAGTATTGCAATTACTTAGTAGCATCAGTTTTAGAATTGCAGGCTAGAACACTTAACTATTCAAGAACAGTAACATTTCACGGATTTGTACGGTCACTGTTACAAGTGCAGTAGTCACAGAATTGCCTGGGAAGCTGTAATACAATATATTTTGATTCTTCTATTTTACTTATGTGCTTCAGCCTTCATCTCCCTTAAGATATAATAACCCGAGCATTTATTTGTTCCCAAATCTTCGGTACTGTGAGAAAGTCGGCAGTTGTAGGGGAAGTTTTGCTATGAGAACATCTTTCTTCTCAGAGAAAGTGAATCCAAACATTCTCAAAAGAGCACAACTCATTTAGTCTTCTGTTTAGCTTCTGAAATTCTATGCTACGGCTTAGATTGGCTATCCTGATTAAAAGCTGGATGTTGAAATAAGAAATGCAACTTCCAGAGATCATCCCCCCTCTGCTTTTTGATGCTTCCCTTAATCTCTCTCCACGTCCCCTTCTGTCTTTTCATGCCATTGTAGATACTACCTCAGAGAAAGCAAAGAAAGTAAGAAACCTGAGACAGAACTACTGTCTGAGTATTGAGCCTAGCCTGGGATCCGGAAATGCTGTGAATTATCAGAAAAAGCTACAGATGTCCAGTCTGACTGTAGGATCATAAGCATCAAACTGACATCTGCTTATCTGAACTACTGAAAAAATTGAAATTTTAGTAATTAACAGAAATTCTGTTTCTGAAGAACAAAAATAAAAGCTGGTGCTTTTTTTGGTTAGTTGCACATGATGTCAATACGACAGTGTTCAAGAACAGAAGCACACCCAGAATACAAAGAGCAGGTACAGGAGTCTTACAGAATTTATGGGTAGCTAATCAGGTAGGAGGAAAGGAGAGCTGACCTTGCTTGAATCCTTTAAGGCAGATTGTCTCAGTTCTGCTATTTCTGTCTCTTTTTGTATGGCATTAGAAGCCAAAGTTTTGAGCTGTTCTTCCAAATCTTCTACTAACTGATCTCTCTCCTCACGCCACTTTTGAAGATTATGGTCCTTTTCCTCCAGCTCCTATATTTCATGTTGAAAGAAAAGCATACACAGTAGAAACAAGCAGAATCTTTAAGACAGACTAGAATTAATAAGTTTTTCATATAGTGTAAATAAGGATTCAAGCTGATAAAAAGAGTTTATGGTAAGACATTTCAATTAACATATCGTGATGTCACTCAACAAGATCAGGTTATATGCATGTATTATATATGTATTTACTATGCAGATTATTGTATTTAAAGCAATCTGCCAGTGCTCTGTAGTGACTAATTATTTGAATATCTTTCATGGTCTACCACTAATTTCAGTTGGCCACTTTCATTTTGCTCCAATTTTTTTTTTTTTTGACCTTTTTCCTGTTGCTTGGAAAAGGTGCTCTTAATTTTTTTTAAATGAATGATGCAAGAAAAATACCTGTTTAAGTTGTTGGATAGTATAGTCTTTATAATCCAGCTCATCCTTAAACTGGTTATTAATCCTTTCAAGTTCTTCCATCTTGTTCCTGAGGGATTCCTCCACAGAACGCATCGTGGACACCTGTAATGTAAGCACAGCTCACGGTTCATTAAAAGACTTCTGTAATCCAACCTGGCCAAATACTTCTTTGTTAAATAAAGAGGAATTCACAAACAAGTGCTGAGTAGGAAAACGACAGCAAGTGCAAGGTTACCAAGGAAGACATGAATTCATTTTTAAGCTTCAATTTTCCACCCCAAGCACACCCAATAAACTTTCAGACTAAGATCCTGCAAAATGGGTTTTAAAATATCTACTTGTTTAATAATTAAATTTTAACTATTAACATCACTGAAGCTGAAATTGAAGAAAAAAAATATACATGCTTATATTAAAGAGCCTCTGGAAATTAGTCTATTTCTCTTCAAGTAAATAGCATTCTTCTTCCCAGTTATCAGCGTTTTTTCACAAGACTTAGGTTTTAGGCTTTGGAGTTACCACGGATACCAATGGCAAGTCACCAGTAACGTAGAGATAATAACAAGTCCCCTCCAGAGGCAGATTAGCTATTCTCTTCACAAACCTTATTCCAGACTACTAACCAACTTTACTTTCCTCTGTTCATTATCTATGCGAAACCATGTTTTAACTTCTGGTCCCCTCTAGAGCTTCAATGGCAACTTTACCTAAGATTTGCTGCTAGCCACACTAGTGTGAAATTTCCAGCTTCATAGTTAAAGTTTGAGAAGTTTTAACAGCAGAAAACCAAGCATAATCTTACAGAAAAAAATAGCTCAGTTGACTACAAACCTCGCTTTGTACTTGCTGAATTTGTTTCTCGGCATCAGAATGTTTGTCTTTTAGATCTGCATACTCTTCTTCTTTCCTCTGCAAATCTTTTTTCAAATTCAGTACAAGGGCAGAACTCTCAGAAAGAATATTTTCTAGCCTTATGTTAAAAATAAAGAGACAAAGAACATTACTGTTACACATCTCATGGAAACAGCAATTACAGCTTAATCCATGCCCTGCCTGTTGGTTTCTATTTGTAAATAGACTCTTAAATCTATCTAGACCAGTGACAAGATTTAAACAATTACTTTTGAATTTCAGCTTGCTTCTCATAATCAGATTCTGAAGCAATAAATTATTCAGATGCTATTCTGAGGGATGTACAACAAAACCACCAGAAATCCCCATATTATTCTTTATTTCCTTGCACACTCCTGTTTTCCCTTGGAACTCAAGTAGCATACCAAAGCATCCTAAAGTAGTAGTTTGGCCATTGATAAGCATGCAAATGCATTAAGTCGAAGGGATGTTCCCATTAACTATTTTTAACTCTAGTTCATTCTCAAAGGGCTCTAAGTTAACTCAGTGGTTACTTACGATTCTATACGTTGCACTTTCTCCATCTCACTCTTTTCCTTTTCCCAAAGAGAGTGTTTCATCTGCTCCAAGCTGTTTTTCAGCTGCATAACTTCTTGAATCAGATTTGCTTCTTTGCTACTTAACTCTTCAAACTTTTTGTCTGCATTTGCAGACTTCTCCTGCAGAGTTGCTGTAACTGTCTCCAGATTAACAATAATAGATTCTTTTTCTTTAAGTAATTCATTGAGTTTTGACACATTGTCTTCCATTGTCTTGGAAGCCTCCAGGCGATATTCAAGCTCTCTTATTTTTACCTCACAGTTGGCAACTTCCTCCTGAAATTGTGCAATCACTCTCTGATCTTCTGCAGTCTTTTCTTCAAACTCCTGAGTTTTCTTTTCTATTTGCTCATGTAACTGATTCACAAGATCATCTTCCTGACTAGTGTGAGTTGTAATCTCACATAGCTTCGTTACAAGTTGACGATTATGATTTTCAGCATTATTCAGTCCCGCCTTTAGGTTTTCATTGTCTTGAAGCAGTGCTTTGATGTGCTGACATTTTTGTGAGGAAACATCAACAATACTTCTGCATACTTCCCAAATCCTTTCAAGACTATAGTTAAAGGAGAGGTCCTGCACAAGATCTGAGATGGAAGAAGTCTGTGACTGAATGCATGCAGAACTAATTTGAGATGTCCCTGGCTCATCTTTTTCAGAGTCTGAGGAATCCTTTACACTGACAAAGTCAGTACCGATGGCGTGAAACTCTAAGTGACATTTGTATAATTCATCTAATTTGGTCCGCATTTCTTTTACTTGTGACACTTTATCAATTATATATTCTTTGGCAACTTCTATGTTGTTAGTTAGTTGGGCATTTTTGTTTTCAAGTGTCATATTTATAGATTTCTGTTCATCCAGTTCAGAAGCAATTCCCCGATAGTCAGCTTGACCCTGCAGAATTTGTTCACGGAGGGCATCAGCTGTTTCTTCAGAAAAAGAAAGCTCAATACGCAGGCTTGTTACCTGCTTACTGAAATCTTCTTTTCTATTTTTTTCTCTTCTGCATTGTTCTTCAAGCACAGTTAAATGATGTTCCAAGATTTCAGTTCTTTCCCTCAGTGCTAGTACTTCCTTTCGGTACGCGGAGCACTTTTGTTTCATGTGTTCAATTGTCCTTTGCTCTACAGTGTTCTTTTTCTTTCTCTCATTTACAACTACTGTAAAACAAACAAACAAACAAACCAAAAAAAAAGGGGAAAAGGAATGTAGCTCAGATAGATTAAAATAATTATTACATAGCAGTTCACAACACCAAGTAGCAACTTCTAAGTGAAACACTGTCGTAATATGCAAGCCATACCCGCACATCACATAGTATTTGATACTAGTGAAGGAATTAAAGTCCTCTGAACACGTAATCAGGTGCCTCAGATTTCTATACAGAATTAAGAGCAAAAGGTTTTCAGGCTGGAAGAACACGTTTACCATGGCACTACTCAAACCTTCCACTCCACACCAGTAGAAAATCTAATTAGATTTAAGAAACATGGGAACGAGATAGATAATTCACAGCTATATTCTTTCTATCTTCCGTGCTTCAGCAATCCCTATAAGGCAGCCAGGAATCACTCCATCTACATCTAAATGGTAGATAAACAGTTCTCTAAGAAATTTCATTCCAACTCACAGTCCTCTTACTTTCAAAAGAAAGATAAAACCCTGGACAAGTTGATCACTTAAGTGTTGATATCTGTCTCTCTTATTCAGTTCATCTCTAAACAAAATATGAGGATTCCTACTTCTGTCCACACTTACTCTTTTGCATATAAAGTTCACTCATAAAGTTGTACAAATTTGCAGATTCAAGTTTCCATAAATATTCCATTAGCTTGGGGCTGTTTTTTTCTTTAACTGGTGAGCAATTAGCTAAAATCACATGCATTTTCTTTCTATCAAAAGCGACTTCTGCTGTATTTCATCATTGCTTTAGAATCCAGTTATGTCCATTCCATAATATGCATACTTTAAGTATTAAAAAAAATAAATATAAGTCAAGACTTACTAGGGATTGGGTCACCACAACAATATATTCAATGGTGATTCTTGTACAGTGCTTTTATTACTACAACTACAGAAATGCAGAATTTTATAGCGCCCACGTGCAGCCTGCATTACATACAGATTCACATGTACTGCATGGAAACAGCCTCTTAACTCATCTAAGGAGTTTTATATACAGCCCTCAACTGATTTAAAAGTCATACTGAAGAAACAGCAGTGGCATATTCCACCCCAAACCAGGTTTTGGGTTTTGACTGCTGCTCCCAGCAACACTAGTGAGGGGAATATGATTTATAAGTAATCTAAACACTTTATGCTGAAAAGAACAAGCAAGCACTAAAGCAAGATAAATAAGACTAGGGAGAAGATGTGTAATGTTCAGTCTAGAAGCTCCTTACACAGGAAGTAGGGAAAAAGCATTATTACAGAGCATAGGAAACAAGACCTAAAAGCTCAGAGAATGGTGTAAATACCCTGAACTTTAAGCTGAGATAACCTAGCATCTCCTAAAACACTTTTGCTCGTGCTACTTATATAACTAATTCTACAAAAGAACCAGCACAACATACCTGTGCTCATTGTTCTACTGTGTATATTTAACATAGCTAAAGAATATATATTAAGAGTTTTTTGAAATTGGACGCTATTAATACTCACAAATAGAAGAAAATTTTAACATGATTGAATACTCAGTACTTCTTAACCGAAAACTTCATGCTGACATTGTGACTATCAGCTACCCATTTTAATTCCTATGTGGAGCATTGCTGTCATTAATTTTTAAATGAGAGCTTTGGTCATATGATTAGAACAAACCCACTACTATTTGGAGTATGGAGGAGTCCACATCCCTCCCTCAGTCTCAGGTAAGATGCTTATATGTGATGCCATTCAGTGGTCACATTAGGATTCAATATTTATGCCAAATAAAGGCAGCAGGGACAAATCATTCAAGAACAGCATCTCATCCAAAGAAGGCCTTGACTTTCTCCCTTGCACATATTTTGCAAGAGGAATACAAGAAAGGAAGGGACTACAGCTAAGTTTTAGATTTTCCCTTCTACATTGTATATGCCTTCCGTAATTCTAGGAACACTGATGCTCAGCTGTGCCCAGAAGTGAAGTTAAATGCATCAGAGCTTATCCAAACCATTTTGCTCAAATATTGCCCATGAGCGAGCAATTAGCAGGTCGTCAACAATTTTGATAGTTGCTTCAGGAAAAACAAAACAAACAAACAAAAAAAAGCACTTGAGCAGCTGATGCTACTCAGAAGATCAGCAACAGCAGTTGAAACAATCCTAAAGAAACTGCTTTAAAACTATTACCAAATCTGCAAGTGCATCAACAGATGAGGAAAAAGCAGCAAAAAGGAAAAAAATAGTGCAAAAACTTTTATTCTTAAGCATTCAAAAATGAACAGCATAGGACCTTCTGAAAAAGGGATATTTACATAACAGTTACTTCTATTTACAGTTTAACACAGTGGCTTTTCTCCTTATACCATAAGGTACGCGCTTCACAGCCTTTTGCTTCCTATCCGGAATAGGAAGCAATTTATTGTTTTGGAAGACACCCTGTTCAACGATGGAAGAAACTGTACCTTTCTTTGGAGGTGGCTCTTCCACAGTAGGCTTATCTTCATCAGTACTGCGCTTTCTTCCCACTTCCAACTCAGTTTTCTCTTGTTTCAGTGCTTTAACTGAAAGCACTGAAAATTGGCTGCTTTCAGTTCCTTTATTAGTGTTCTCTTCTGCCGGTTCTGCTTTAATGGTAGTTAAATGGTAGGTAGTCTTTTCCTGTATTGATATAAGATCAGTTACATTGAAGCTTAACAAAAGGAGCACTTAAGTCTCAGTAATCTTCTGTAGGCAAATATTTACACAAAACCATACAGCTAAAATATTTACCCGGTGACTCTATAGACATCAGTTACAAATCTCAATAGCAGACAGAACAAGTACACCTTCAGATAATGACAAGTGCAATACTCGGTAGAGTATACAAGGGAAAGCAAGAGCCTAGCAGGTTACAAAGTAAAAGACTTGCACACAATCAAGAGTTTACCAGTTTATCAAAGAATTTCCTGTTTCCAAGAAGTCAACAAAATTACAAACATGGTCAAAGAGCAAATGGTCAGCTCTCATACAAGTTCATCACATCACACTTCTGCTAAGCTGCTAAAATCACTTTCATCGTGACAGATATAATCCAACCTTAAAGCTTAGTCAGCTCTGTCACGCATATTTTAGATTGTGTCCTTGACCACAAGTGAAGCTTCCTTACTTACAAGATGACGATTGTTAAGCCATGCTGGCACTGCCAAGGACTGATTATTCATCTTTAGTAACTTATGAAAAGAAAAGCCTCAGAAGTGTTCAGGCCACACAATCTCACAGATAGAGTTGGAGCCTTGTTCTTGGAAGAAGTAATAGGTGAGGACATGACTACTCATCACAGTCAGCTTTAATACCATGGAAATACTAAGTTGCAGTGATGCAGACAGTCAAAGACTAAGAAGGGTCAAGTTGCTAAGCTTACAAGGTTAGAGATCTGAGTGACAGAATTAACTATAAATGTTTTCAGAGCTACTTCAGGCTACCAAACATCAAAAAATGAACAAAAACCACCAGAAGTGGTATGCACACATACTTAATCAAGCTAGTCTTCACATATTCAGTAGCTCGCAGTACATTAGTCAGGATAAAGTTTTATGGACTGCATAGAACGTGGAGATATCCTGACCATTCATACTCGTACTTCCAACTCTACTCAACATACTTTTACTGTTGCTCTTCCTCTGATGTAGGAGTGTGAGGCAGGAGTTAGTGGAACACGCTGATATTTTTGTTGTTTGTGTTAACAACAACTACCTTCAGATAAATTTGAATTGTTTACAATTTCAAGCGAGTACCAGCTACATACAGAAAATCAGTTTTCCAAAAATGTGTTGATTACAAGCATAGAATTAGTGTTTTTCTTTTTTTGTATAAGGATATGGAGATGTGTAAAACTCACATAATCTTTTACTTTTTCCTCTAAATGAGATTTTAAGTCTTGTAGCTCTGTAATAATGTCATCTTTCTGCACCACGATGTCCATTAGCTCTCGAATCTTTTCATTTTGTGCATTCATTTTCTTAGAAATAAAAAATAAAAAAAATTCAGTCATCAGATTCTAATGGAGTGTTAAGTAGCTGAATTACACAATGCATTAAAGGCAAATTCAGTTAAGCTAAGCTTGGTAAGAAATCTATTAATTGAGCCTACTGGAATAGCATTTTAAGCTACCACAAGTTGGTATTAAAACAATTTTACACAACATCTTCTTGATAAAGTTACCTCAGTTGCTTCTTTAAGTTGCTCAACAGACTCATCCAATTTAATCATCTGCATTTCAAAGTCTGTAACACACAGAAAAGGTTGTATTACATAAGTAGCCAATAGATAGTTTATTAAGTAATCAATTTTTCCAGATATTCTAATGTTTAGGTAGCTTTTGAACAGATTAATTAATTTGCATGTGGTCTTCACTTATTGGGAGTGATTCAAAAGTTTTCTATATTTCTTGGAACGAAAACATTGCATCAACAAGACATAAAGAAGAGTAGAGATTACAATATAAAAGTAAAAATCAAGATATAGACATTTAACCCCATACTTACGAAAGCGTAAAGCTGCTAGTTGCAGTTTAAAGGAGATGGAGGAAAAAAGAAAAGAAATAACCAAAAACCGTGGAATTGCTGAACCTGAATATACACAAGGAACAAACTATCACTTATCTACAGGCTATGGTTCCAAAGGTAGAACATCTCCTCTAATTCCTACTCAAACTGGTTATTTCTATTTTATATTAATGAACTATTTCTGTCTTCTACCTTTCACATCGCATAACTCACCTTTGTTCTTCTGCATTAGCTCTTCTTCAGTTTTAAGTAGTTTGGTGTTTTTCTCTGTTAGCTCTTCTTTGGTCTCCATCAGTTCAAAGTTAGTTTTCTCCAGCTGCTTTTCAAACCAGCCAGTATCTTCCTTCGGGTCCTCCAGGGATACAATGGAACTATGTGCTGCCTCAGCTTGCTCTTTAATATCCATGACATCATAATGCACAGAATCAAGAATGCCCTCAGGATCAACACAGGTGTCAGGCACTATGCTATGTTCTCCACCCTGAAACGTAATTTATAATCAGTTAAAACTGGTGAATAGCTGACTACATAATAGCTGTTATTTCTTCAGATAGTCTGGATAGCCACTATGAAGACAGCCATACAAGAAGTTTTTAATTTCAGCTTCAAAACCCACCTCACAAATTCACATACAACATGACAGTGATTCGTATGGGGGGAAGATAAGTGGCATTCTAGTAACAGCTAATATATTTTATAGTATTTGATGACCACGCTCCCTTTTTTTTTTTTTTTTTTTTTTTTTTTAAATATTACCCCAGATTGTTCTCCTTCAAATTTAACGTACAAGTTCGGACTCCCCTTTTCTTTGTATACAGCGTAAATTTTCATTTTGTGTTGCAGAAACAAGGAAAACGCCCAAATTCCCAAAGCTTTCTGAAACTGTTCTTAAGGCTCAGCAACTATTCCTGCTAGATGAAGAATAGATGTATCTTGCTCATCATACAGCAACACAGCATGCACTTCTTTGTAAACAGCCTTGTGTTTCTATAAGATGTGCCCATAACATTTAAATAGTAAAAAGGAAAATATTTAAGAAAAAAAAAAAGAAAAATACCAGGGTGTCATGGTTTAATAATTTTGTAATTTTGCTATCAGTATTCCACATCATAACATCATATAAAGCATGAATAATTTTACTGCTCCCGAACACTTGCAGTATATTGATGATATTGTCGTGTGGGGCCATACAGCAGCAGAGATTTTCAAGAAAAGAAAACAGATAATCCTAATTCTTTTGCAAGCTGGTTTTGCCATTAAGCACAGCAAGGTGAAGGGGTCTGCCCAGGAAATCCAGTTCTTAGGTGTAAAATGGCAAGATGGGCATCGACACATCCCAGCAGATGTGATTGACAAAATCACTGCTATGTCTCCGCCCACCAACAAGACAGAGACCCAATCTTTTCTGGGAGTAGTGGGCTTCTGGAGAATGCATGTCCCAAACTACAGCCACATAGTGAGCCCCCTCTATCAGGTAACACGGAAGAAGAATAATTTCTCATGGGGTCCTGAGCAGCAGCAGGATTTTGAGAAAAGAAAACAAGAGATAGCCCGTGCCGTGGCCTTGGGGCCAGTACGGACGGGACAGGATGTAAAGAACATCCTCTACACTGCTGCTGGAGAGAAAGGTCCCACTTGGAGTTTGTGGCAAAGAGCTTTAGGAGAAACCCAAGGCCAACCCCCGGGACTTTGGAGTCGAGCATATAAAGGGTCTGAGGAGTTCTACACTCCAACTGAGAAGGAGATCTTAGCCGTGTACGAGGGGGTTTGGGCTGCTTCTGAAGTAGTTGGGACAGAGGTTCAGCTCCTTCTAGCACCTCGCTTGCCTGTGGCCCCCCTGTCACGGACACAGGTAGATTTTTGTTTAAACCGTGACAACTACCCAGAATGCAGCATAAGGGAATTTTTGCCTAGAACTCTGGAGGACTATTTTTAACTCAGAAAGGTCAGAGATAGAAAGTTCACACTGATTTCTGGGTCACCAGCCTCACCGTACATCAGCATTTTTGGTTTTTAAATGATACATAAAGTTCTCAATGGCACTGCTCTGGTCGGTAGCTGCCTTTCTGTGCAGCTTGCTCTGTGCATGGCTTGTGAACCGCTATTCAGGCCAGACAGCTGCAGCCCCAAAGACCTGCCATAAATGTACAAATTCTACCAGGATAATGTCTTGGTAGTGGAGAAACAGGATGCGCAGTCATATGGCTCTCACACATACCTTGTACAACCAGCTTGGCTCTGGACTGGGCATCACCAATGTCACAGGTGTACACGTCACTGTCTCTTTTCTCCAGATTTTTTATGCTCAGCTGCAGGTCTCGTCCTTTCTGTGCCATCTCGTATTTCCTGCCAGGCCTGAGCTCAGCAATGCCTTTCCTCCATATGACGAAGGATGCAGCTTTCTCGCTCTGACATGTAAAAAGTGCACTTCCACTTTCTTCAGTTTTCACATCTGAAAGTTCCTTGATAAAGTAATTAGGTTTTTCTGGAAGGAAAAAAAAAAGGATGAGGGTGTAGGACAAAGGGATTTGTTACCCCAACAAGTCCCAAGCATACAGAGGTGTCCTGAATCTCCTTTGCCCTCATTTCAGAATATCACATAGAGATGCAAAGAGTCTAAGAAGACCACAGAGTCCACCCATTTACATAGGTTTGATAATTCCAGTAGATATCTGGAAAGTTCAATACCATTATACATGCGCTGTTAGGATCTCATCTGATAAACTGCATATAGTTTTGATTACACATATTCAATATAGACTAATTCAGATTGCCATCTTTTCTTGGCTCACTAACACCCAAGATCATAGAATCATAGAATGATCACAGAATCATAGAGTGGCCTTAGTAGAAAAGGACCTCAAAGATCATCTTGTTTCAAACCCCCTCCAAGGGGTCACCAACCACCAGACCAGGCTGCCCAGATCCACATCACACTGGAGAATCATCCAGTTTCCAGATTATTTTAAGGAAAAGATTTTAATCCATCATATTTTCTGAAAACTAAGAATTGATCCTGCTCAAGGAAACAGAAGAGAAAAACATCACCCACAGGCTGCAGATATTTACCTCGACTTCTCTACATGCCATCCCCATGTGCTTTTCAACTCACCTTGCACAGTGACCCTGGCTTTTGTTATGGAGTCCTCTGTCTCACAGGGGTACTCCCCACTGTCCTTGGCAGTAGAGTCATGGATGATCAGAATGGCCCCAGTTCCCTGCTGCTGCAAGTCGTACTTCTGGCTTTTTCTGATTGCTTTGCCATCCTTGTACCACCTGATGTTCAAATCCGGTTTTGACAGCTCACAGCTCATGCTGATGTCCTGCCCTGCTGCTGCTGTCTTATCCTCCAGCTGTTTTGAAACCTCAGTATGTTTTCCTGGAAGAAAACAAGCTTTTTGAGTAACATACACTTAGGGTAGGATGCCTCTCTCAAAATACATACATCTACATGCTGGAGATAAGTTAGAGAGGCACTTGCAACAGACGCCATCCTACAGCCAGCAGTAATCTGCAAAATACAGACAATAGAATTCCAGGCAGCATTTATTCTCTCTTAAATCTACCCAATTGAGGATGATGAACCATGACTGAAAACTGCCTCTCTCTTCTCTCCACTCATCACACTGGGAGCCTCGGATGATGCTCTCAGATGCACATGTTCTAGATAGGAATTTGTTGTACAGCTAGATGATGTGAAGGCCATCCCTTCAGCTTATACTTAGAGGATATTTGCTCCCACAGTTCCCTCAACAGATCATTCCTGATTTACTGTTAATGGAACAAGCTGTAGTGAGATGACCATTGCCAACACTACCCCAGTGCTTTGGGTAGTTCTCACATTTGTGTAAAATGTTTCCTCCTTTTACTTATTTTTAAGAGAAATTCTCAGTGCTTCGAGGTTCAAGTAGAAGGTTGCTATTCACTTTAACCATATTATGAGTTAGCTCTCACGACAATCTTATCAGAAGACAGTTGAAGGAATCAGACCCCAGAATCTCTCCCATCTCATTACCTTTCACAGACAGAGAGGCTTTGGAGGTTAGACCACGGGCAGTAAAAACGACTTCCCCAGCGTCAGTAGGAGTCACACTTTTGATAATGAGAGTATATTTCCGACTCACGTTAGAAGCTTTAAATCGCCCACCACTTTCCACTCTGCTTCCAGTCAGTGTCCAGTTGAACTCATCAATGCTTTCATGGGACGGAATGCATTCAAAAGTACAATCTTCTCCCTCCTGGATTTCAGTGTTTTTCAGCCATTTGGTAATGCCACTATTCAGCTCTGGAAGGTAAGAGATAGGTTAGTATGAGGTTTATATGGAGAAAAGGCATTTGTGACTGACATGAGTAGCAGTACTGGTATTTTAACTCAGGATTTGCAGAACATGGCTGCATTCCTTACTGATGTATTCTCTAAGACATTCTCCACTCAGAATTACCAGAAAGCTATAAAAAAAAAGAGACGTGAATCTCTTGTCTTTGCTCTGGAAGAACTACAATCAGAGCAGCTCAGTCCATGGAGCAGAATGAAGATTCAATGAGCTACAGAGGGAAAAACCTAACAGAGAGGACAACTCTAGGATGCTGCGTGAGAAAAAGGGTTTTGCCTATGACAAGAAATTAACTGTTTCTATTAGCTCATTTGTTACCATCCTACCCCTACTGGTGTTCAAACCATTTCTCCATTTTAGGGATGTTTAGAAAGGAAATATTTCCAGGACATTCTTGATGTGTTTGGTGATTTTCATGGCAAAATGAGATACATTTACATCAAAAGCAATGGGAATTTTCCAGACATCACTGCGCTAACTTGCAGTAATACACTTCTATTGTAGAAACTATTAAGGCTCATGGGGGAATAGGTGTAAGACATAGTGACCACACTGAATGTGCTTTCAGCACTCCTTTACTTTCCACAGTACTTACCCTGAACGCCGACCTTTGACTTGGCAACATCAGTGCCAATATCACAGGTATAGAAACCTGCATCTGACATCTCGAGATCATGGATAAGGAGACATAGGGTCTTCCCAGACTGTACCAGCTCATACTTGTTGCCAGAAGGGCGCACAAAACCGTCCTTTTTCCACACTGGTTTGACCTTCTCTTTAGAGACTTCGCATTCCAATTTAATCACACCCCGCTCCTCAACAAAAACATCATCCAAGGACTTCATGAAGACAGCAGGCTTCTCTGCAATCAAACAGGCAAAACAGAACAATGTGATACAGAAGTTGAGACATTTCCAGTTGCTTTCAGATTTTTAAAGAGGGATAAATAAATCTTCACCACTACTGACGACACCAAGATAGAACCTAAAGCGGTTTCATGTCTGTTGACTGAATACGCTTTATGAAATTCTGAACTAATCAGTAGGAGAATACAGGGAACAGGAGGGACAGCCTGCATTGCCTTGGGTGGGACTGATATCATATGAAGTAATTGGGATGCAGCTCTTCTAAAGCTGGAGAGCTGGCATTGCCCTCACATGGAGCAGAGCTCATACAGCAGGCCACAGGATTAAGAGGAACACTTTTGATTTTCCTGTATTATTGACTCCTCTTATCTGTCTTCTAATTCACACATCAGATGTTTATACTGGGGAAAAAACTTCCACCAAATGCAAAAGAAAGGAGAAAGAGGAAATCCTTCAAACTCTGAGCGCATAGAGTAAAAGAGCTTAATTGCTGGGGAGAGCAGATTAGAATCACAGTACCCTTAGAATTGGAAGAGACCCTTCAAGGCCATCAAGCCCAGCTCCCCTGCAATAAAAAGGGACATTCACAGCTAGATCAGGTTGCTCACAGCCTGGTCATTAGTCATCCCAGAGGCAAAACACACACTGAATGATCTCTCCCTGCAGTCATAAATCCTTGGAGACAACAGCATTGACACTGCATGTTACTGAAGCAGTAAAAGAAACTGCTCTTGTAAGTCTCCTTGTGCTAAATAAAATGATGATAAAAAGCAATGGAATGCTTTGGCAGGACACCAAAACCATCCTCCTTCGTTGATATCTGCTGCAATGGAACCTTCCACTGGAAGAAAGCCTCTGATGACTTGTCACCCCAGAGAGGTCAGCTTTAGAAGCAGGACTGCTGCACAATCGAATGAACTGGAGCTCCTTAGCATCTCTTACATCCAGGAGGGGTGTGATCAGACCCACCTATCACCTTCAGGTGCGCTTTCTGACACCTTGTCTGACTTCACTGTCACTGTGCCAGCATCCTCAGGCTTAACCTGCTTCATTGTCAGTGTGCAGCAATTGCCAACGTTCTTGATGTCATTGTAATTGTTGGTGTAAAGGAGGTTGCCATTCAGGAACCATTCCACGTCCTCGTCATCATGGGACAGCTTGCAGGAGAAGACAGCAGAGCTCTCTTCTTCAATTTCCACATCCTGCAGGTGCTTTGTTACTTCTACATTGCGGGCTGTGGGGAAACAAGGTGAACTGTTACCACTGTTACTATAAATCATACTGGGATGTGGTAGAATGGTTGGACTAGATGATCTTTGTGTAATCTTCTCAGTGAACATTATACATTTATAAAGTTAGCAGGAGAGAACAGCAGAAGTCAACCTCAAGAAGAGAAATCTGAGGTGAAATAGGACATGGAAGAGGCCACCCTCCCTGCTCATACCTTCAGCTGTCAGCGTGGCCTCAGTCTCTGCAATTCCTGCCTTGCACTTGTACACATCAACATCATCAGGCTTCAGCTTCAGAATCTTGAGCTCTGCTGAATGCTTATCCCTCTTGATCTTGTACTTCTCAGAGGGTTCGATGGGTGTGTGGCCCTTGAACCATTTCACAACCTTTGGAGAAGGCCTGAAGTCACAGGACAGGATGACAGAATGACGTTCCAAAGCTGTCTTGTCCTCCAACTTCCTGGTGATTTCTATATGATCATCTGCAAAGCAGGGGTGGAAGAGAAGAAAGGATGAGGACAATTGGAAGAAGAGGAAAGTCTCTTGCATGTATTCCATTCCAATTAATGTCATGTTCACAATGGTTCTTTGAACGACTCTAAAGATAAAACAAACGATTGTCTATAGGGAATGCCATTGACTACATTTCTATGAAGTAATACTGTATATTATCTACCAAATGCAAGGTCCAGCTCTTGTTCTGTGCTAATTAAATTGCTCCCAATTGTTGAGGCTTTTATTCAAATAAGAGTGAGTTGAAAATATAACAAATACTTCAGGTTGTGAATGGAGACTCTTATGCTGGGGACAACAGCAGATAAAAAGCCTGCGAATTTCTTTCAGATGAAATCAATGACAAACTGCATCAAATTTAGGTGCTACCAAACTTAACCTTGTCTAGTTCAGAAATACAATTAATTTCACCTGATTTGACTTCTTTGGTATAGCCAAGGACAAAACCTCATCTCTGTAAATCTGAATAGTAAGCACATCACAGCTATTCAAACACATCTTTTACAGAGATGCAGCTGTCTCATTTAGTGTCCAACGACTTTGAACTGGAAATGGAGCAGACCCTCCAGACACACACACAATATTTCAAAGACCCCAGTGAAGGAAGGCTGTACGTTAATTAATTCTTCATCTTCATGATGTAAACCAAGCCTGGATATGTTACCTCTGACAAGCAGATTGGCTGTGGATTTTGATTTGCCAATTGAGAACTGAATGGTGCTTGTCATATCAGTGGTGGTTTTCGGTATGGTCAGCTGGTGGATGGTGCCTTCTTGCTGCATAATCAAGTTTCTGCCAGCCTGTAAAACTTCCCCACGTAGGAATACCACTTGGGAGGTTTCACAGAAGGAATGGATATCTCGCATTCAAATTTGGCTTCTTCAGGCTCAGTCACATAGTCATCACACAGCTCCTTTACTAGATTAATGGATTGCTCTTTAAGAAGGATGGAACAAGAGAAAGCAGAGATTTAGAAGGAATGTAAAAAACCCTTACATTATCACCCCACTTACTCACGTCAGCATTACTGCACATGAACACTACACCTATCAGCTCAGAATGCCTTGAAACATCATTAAAAAATAATATAAAGAAAGGAATGTTGTTAAGAAGTCAGACAATAAGATTGACAACCTGAAAAGAGCCCAGATCTTCTGATTCCCAGTCCAACATCTAAATCAAACCATGACATTCCCATCCCAATATCAAACTCCTCGCATTACGAAATGGAAAAGAGGTTCAATGAAACACGGACATTAAAAAAAAAAAAACAAAACTCTGTGCTCTTTTCAAACAGCAAGAGAAAATGAAGAAAAAATCAAGCTATGTTTTTTATCCCTCAACGTTCAAACACAAATCTGAAGTCTAAACGTACAAAATCAACCTCCTAAGAAAATAATCTGTTTTACTTAGCAAAAGTAAATTCCAAAAGAGAAGCTGGATATTTTGTGGGCAGAAAGGTAGGTAGGTAGGAGTTTTTATTTCTGTGAAAGGTCCTGGTGGTGTTTAACTTCCTTGACATTAAAGCAAAGAATGTTAGCTCGTTTATAACATAAGATAATTTAATCAAAATCGTCATCAGAAGCATAATTACCTTTAACTGTAAGATGGGCACAAGATTCACGAGATTCTGCCTTTTCTGCTACAGATTTTATTTCTGCTGCATCCTTGACTTGGACACGTGTGTAAGTCAGCGAATAGCTCTTTCCTGAAGCAGAGAACCACAGAGTCACTAAGGCTGGAAAAGACCACTAAGGTCATCTAGTCCAACCGCCAGCTCATCCCTACCAAACTGTGCTCTTGAGAGCAAACCCACAACTACACTTGGCTTCCTTGAGCAAAGAGCTCTGAGGCACATGGCCAGGCTGAGCATCATCCATCTGGTTTCACAGCATCACTGCCTGTTCTCTCATGTCAATGAAACCACCCATTCCCCCACGTCCACATCCCCACCAAAGTGTAATCTAAACATGGCTTCTACAAGGACTGACCAAATGTGGCCGCTGTCACCTTCAAAGTACCTGATACAGAAGGATCACACTCATTGTCAGACAAAACCTCTTTGGAGAGGTGAACTGACTGCCCTGTTCACCCCCACGTTGGAAATAACTGCACTCATTTCCTACCTGCTCCCGGCAGTGTGGGATGGTGGGATAGCATCACACTTCCCACACTAAGCATCCCACCATGTCACTTGTTCCACCCTAACCTCAGTCCCAAAACAAAAGGGGAACTCCCTTCTGAACCCTCTTCACTTCATTTCAGATGTCTTAAATGCTTGATCTCCAACCCACCCCCCACTCAGGAGAAAGATCCCCCTCTTACACCCTACCATCTTGTTGCATTCTGATGTTGTCATCAGCCTTCAGCTTGTTGTCATCTTTGTACCACTGGGTCTGAACCTCATTGTGTGAAATCTCACAGACAGAAGATGCACTCCCATATTCATTCACTTCCACATCTTCCAGTGGTTTAACAATCTTGATATCTCCAGCTGTGAAGCACTAGAGACATATTTGTCAGGGTATTTCCAGAACTGAGTGCAGCGTCTTTTCCTTACACATATTTGCATAGAAAATAAGTAGGATTATGTTTTATTCTAAACCATCATCCATTCCTGAGTCATTTCTCTCTTCAACACAGTCAATGCATTATTGCCCTTGAACTAAAAGATAGACTTACTAGCTACAGTGGAGCTCCCTGCAAACAGTTTTCATGGAAACCAGAATCTCATTTATTCTGAAACATTTTAAGTAAAATTAAGGGTAGAAAAACAATAGAACTGAATGAATCTTTAAGGTCATTTAGTTCCAATCCCCCTGCTATAGGCAAGGACACCTCCCTCCAGACCATCTCTTTTCCTCAGGGTCAAGGCTTCTCTCAAATCATTCTCCTCTAAGCCTGTGCCTGTGTTTGGGATTGCCCTGACCCAGGTGCAGGGCCTTGTACTTGGCCACACTCAAGTTCATGAGGCTGCCAAGGGCCCACCTCTCCAGCCTGTCCAGGTCCCTCTGGGTAGCATCCCTTCCCTCTAGCACATCAACAGCACCGCTCAGCTTGGTGTCATCTGCAAACTTGCTGAGGCTACATTTGATTCCACTCTCCATGTTGCCTACAAAAATGTTAAATAACACTGGTCCCAACACCACCCTCCACCTGGACACTGAGCTATTGACTGCAGCTCTCTGAGTGTGACCATCCAGACAGTTCCCTATCCTGCAACTGGTCCATCCATCAAAACCATTTTTCTCCAGTTTGGTGACCAGGATGTCATGCAGGATGGGATCAAATGCTCTGCATAAGTCCAAGTAGATGATGTCAGTTGCTCTCCCATTATCCACTGATGCTGTTACTCCATCATGAAAGGCCACCAAGTTTGTCAGGCATGGCTTGACCTTGAGGAAGCCATATTGGTTACCACCAATCTCCTCATCTTTATTTTCCAAACTATGCCAAGGAGAACTAGACAGAACTCTACAATGTCGTGTCACTACACACCTGTCTGAATCATTGGCTTCTCTGCATGCTCATCACTAGTCTCTCCTTAGCTTGTGTGCCCACAATGTATGGGGAATGTCAGCCACAAATCTTACCTAGGGGACATCTTTGCTTCAAAGTCCCTTAAACATCACACAATCCCTTTTAACTCTCCAGGTCTGCACTTCTTTATGTCAGAATCAGACCATATTTCTGTGCTGCTATTTCCCTTTCCTTCTGAAGGGCCTGGATACAACTTGGATTAACCTCAGGAGCAGAGTTCCTGCATAAAACAGCCTGTACTGAAACAGCAACCCAACCTGGTTGCAGACTGAGAGAGAAAATGAGAGTTCACCACCTGTGAATAATGAGACTTCTCTTATTTCCCTGGGAAGTAATGCCCACTTTTTTACTTTGACAGAGCTCCTTCCCATCCTAGAAGGGAAAATATCAAGTCAAATCTCCATGAGTCCTTCCATCTCTGCACTGAGCAAAGGTAGCCATCAGATCTATGCTGAATTCACCCAATTCCCTAGAATTAATGGAACTGTACTTACTGGAACATATGCTGAAGCTTAAGCACAGTGCAGTGTTTTTAACATGTAGGAATGGCTATAGAACATGCATAAATTCTGGCTGACCTATGACAGCTTAAAGCACTGCAGAGGACTGTTAACAAGCCTGTTTGGACATCACCTTGAATAAATGACGTTATCCCCAAGTAAGGGAAGGAACAGCTGAGCACCGGGGAGGTACACAAAGTGCCAGAGCAAATTCTCACACTGTCAGGTGCAAAGAAAACTGAGATTTCACCCTAAAACCCAGTTCACAACAAGGCTACAAAATCCTGGCTGAGAATTTCTGAATGCTCACCAGTTGTTTCCAGCTCGAAGGTCATCTTCTGGCCAGCAGCCTCGCAGATGTATTCTCCAGCATCTTTCCTCTCCAGCTGCTCCACAACTAGACGCCGTGTTTTGCCCACAGATTCCAGTTTGAACCTTCTGGAGGAGGCAAGCAGTCTTCCATCCTTGTACCATTTTACTCCAGTTGGATCCTGTGCTACTTCACAGCTGAGGGAGGCACTTGCTGCCAGGGCAGCACTCACCTCTTTCTGCACCTGCTCCTGGTTTATAAACACAGGTTTTGGCTCTGAGGGAAGAAAAGAAAAACAGAAGGACTGAAGTGAGACCATCTTGCAGGTTTGTATGTACAGGTTGGAACAGGTTTAGGTTACCACTTGTGCCCAAACTAATAGCCTTCATAGAGAATATCTGCTCTTCTGTTGAAACATAGTGTCAAATCTAGGCAAGAAAGAACCTAGGAACTGAAGGAACCAAGAGGGTCCTTGAACACCAGTCCCATGGTTGCAAGTCACTATGCAAACATATTGAACCCAAAAGAACATCTGTCCTGCAGGCAACCAAAACCTGAGTTTCTGTTACTTAAGACCCACTGTGAAACATCAAAACACATAAACATGTGATAGTCAAACCACTGGCTGCCTTTTCATGACCCAGAACAGTACTCCTGGCTTCCTGAACAGACTCCTCATGGCCTCTACCATTGCCACAACTGTGACTGTCAAAGGCACAAAGGAAATATGCTCACCAACGCAGTCCTTTGTTCTTTGTGTGTGATTTGCAGATATCTATCTTACTTTGAGCTCTGGGAATAGTCAGCTCTACCAGGTCTCTTACTGTGAGTAGCAGACTCACCTATCCAGATGCAGCCTCCAACATAAAGGCATAGTAAAAAGGCAGTGTACTACTAGGAGAAGTTCCTGCTTCTCCTGCCATGAAAGGCTGCACGTACAACATACACTCCAGCCTCACTGCACATACTTATCTTAGTCAAATGCTTCGGTGAACAAGAATTACAGTTTGGGATCTCAGGCACAGGAGAGATTTGAATAATATCTTGAATATTTCTTCCACTGTACATATATCAGTAGTTATTATTCTACAGACAGACTGAAACAGGTCTTTGTGCCATACTAAAACCAAATACTTGCTACAAACCCAGGCAATCAAGTATAGGGGAAAAACCTCAGCACAGACTACTGCACCTGGATCACTGTATAATGGAAACTAGATTTTACTATACTGTTCTCTGCTGTATTTCAGACAACACCTGTCTTACCTGTGACATGAATATTGAAGGTGAGTTTCTGGCCAGCAGCCTCGCAGCTGTACTCCCCTGCATCTTTCTTCTCCACCTGGCTCACCACCAGCCGACGCTGTTTGCCCTCTGACTCCACCCTGAACTTCTTGCTCCAGGTGATCAGTTTCCCCTCCTTGTACCACTTCACCTCCGTCTTCTCCTGGGCCATCTCGCAGCTCAGCGTGGCATTTTCTGTTGGTGCAGCCTTCACCTCCTTCTGCACGTTCTGCTTGTTGATAAAAGCATCTTCTGCTTCTGGAATTGAAGGCAAATGGGCACATTTAAGACATGAATCTTTTCTACACAGCCTTCCCCAAGTGCCCAAATTAGTCTTTGGACTGTACCGTTGAGGACAGCTTTCCCACTCACATTTCCTGACAGTGCTATGAACTGAATGCCAACATCTGAACTATATCAATTGCCAGTGAAGAACTTCCTCCCTGCCAGACCAAAACAGCTTAGATAGCCCTAAACTTGTTTTCATTTCCACCAGTATCATGTTCCAAAATCTTCAAAAATTAAAAAACACCCCTTTCCCCACTGTCCAGCAGCACACCAGCATACACAGTCATTGAAAAGTCTGTTTCATACAAGGGGACAGGCATTAAATTGTCCAAACAAGCTGACAGCTGTAAGTTGCTTTGCCAGCAAAAGCCAGGTGAGGGTCAAGGTTAAATTCTGTTTGTGATTAAGTCATAGTGAGGAAATGTATTTTTCTCACCTAATAATTTCTGAAAACCGTTCTAATATCTCCTGAGTTTTCAGATGCAGTAATAAAATGGTTTCCCCTATGGAATCATGGAATGGTTTGGGTATAGAAGGAAGCTTTAAAGATCATCCAGTCCAACCTCTTGCCGTGGTCAGGGACATCATTCACTAAATGAGGCTGCCCAGGATCCCCATCCAGCCTGGCCTTGGACACTCCCAATGATGAGTCACCCACAACCTTCACTGGACAATCTGTTCCAGTGTATCACCACCCTCATCATAAAGAACTTTTCTCATGTCCAAACTGAGTCTACCCTCTTCACTTTTGAAACCATTGCCCCTTCTTATGTTGCTATAGACCCTGGTAAAAAGCCTTTTTCCACTTTCTTATCAGACTCTCCTAATAAATAGAACGCCTGTCTTCCTCCATTTCTGGAAAGAAAAGCACCAGCTTGAAGCCTTTCTATTTTTAAGCATTTCTTTTGTACCTGCTATAGAGAAGAAAACAAAAGAAAATACAGGAAAACCTTTTTAATTGCAGGTTTCATTAATTTAATAGAAACAACCAGTGCCGCCTTCTAGCATTGTGACCAAATGCTGTCTCTGAGACTATTTAGGAAGAAGCATTTGCAGGGGTGTGCTTGTGCCCTGAAGATATCTTTAATATTCTTCAATTTCCCCTGTAATTATTGACTTCTCATTTTGCTATCATTGCATCTACTTGAGATCCCCAGGGAAATTCCCCAATTATTTCCAGCCTGTCTTAAGCTGAGGCTACCCAAGTCCTCTGCGTTCATAGCTTCAGAAGGGAAACAGAAAACTATATGAATTAAACAGAATTTAAGCACCGTCTACATCACTGAATGCTGGGGTTAAATGTGTCAAAGCACTTAACTTTCCCCTCCTTCTTTGTTGGGGGGTTCAATACAGTTGAAACAATTTCTCTCACCTGTGACATGAATCTTGAAGGTGAGTTTCTGGCCAGCAGCCTCGCAGCTGTACTCCCCTGCATCTTTCTTCTCCACCTGGCTCACAACCAGCCGACGCTGTTTGCCCTCTGACTCCACCTTGAACTTCTTGCTCGAGGTGATCAGTTTCCCCTCCTTGTACCACTTCACCTCTGGCTTCTCCTGGGTCACCTCGCAGCTCAGCGTGGCATTTTCTGTTGGTGCAGCCTTCACCTCCTTCTGCACCTTCTGCTTGTTGATAAAGGCATCCTCTGCTTCTGGAACTGGAAAACATTGGTTAAAATATACATTAGATATGAACAACTTGTGACTGGAAGACATTAAAAGTTGCTTCTATGTTGTATTGGACCATTTCCTGGAGCAACACTGCTTTACAGTGTTTATCACACATTATAATGCATCCTCAGCACAGTCCCTGTGGTCATCCCATCCCTCTGGGTAGTCTTTACTATCAGCTTGGACTCCTAATTTTCAGATTTCTTATAATGAAGACAATGACAGATCTTCATCTGTCTGTCTTTTTGATATTGCTCCACTCTGCACTGGAGATCAGCCAAATACAGCTCAATTATGAAGTGAAGACCTCAAAATCAGGAAACCATAGAAATTTAAGAGCAGAAAACCATCTTTTGACTCTACCCTAAGGCAATGATATAGCCCTTGATATGGTGAATATTTGGCCTACATTAGATTTTGTAGCTCGGTTTTATGCATAAAGCATGGTTTTCTACTCTCAGCAACCCCTGATTCTTCAGAGAACTGGCTGAGGTCATCTCCTCTTAATACCTAACACATATAGAAGAAAGTGTTTAAAGCCCACCTTACCCTTTGTGTCAACAAATGGAGTTAGCATCAGAAAGATATCAAGTGTAATTAGTTAGGCATACACACTTCAGTTAAGGGGATTCAGTTAATCACTTTGCTAAGTGGGATCGATTGATATGTTGAATCTTTTATTGATTATTTTAATGACTGTTTTATCTGGTTCTCCTTTTACCAACAACTGGTTGCTGAGAGCATTCATGCTAGTTCATATTTGAGACATGGGAGAACAGATAAACCCTAAATAAATGGGCTTCCATTTCTATTCCATGGTTTGCCCTACAAAAGGCTGTAGAGTGCAGAATATTTCTGACGTACTTACATCATGGACTTCTCTAGTGCTAGCCAGCTTCTAACAGCAGAGCAATTTTGAATAAGCTTCCTATGCTTGTTTGGGTCCCAGGAAAGATCACAGAATCACAGAATCACAGAATCACAGAATTACCCGGGTTGGAAGGGACCTCAAGGATCATGTAGTTCCAACCCCCCTGCCTAGCAGGGCCACCAAACATACACATTTACTAGATCAGGTTGCCCAGGGCCCCATCCAACCTGGTCTTGAACACCTCCAAGGACGGGGCATCCACAGCCTCACTGGGCAGCCTGTTCCAGGACCTAACCACCCTTCTAGTAAAGAACTTACCCCTAACATCCAACCTAAATCTTCCCTCCTTCAACTTAAAACCATTTCCCCTAGTCCTGCTATTATCAGCCCTTTCAAAGAGTTTACTCCCCTCCTGGGAGTAAGTTCCCTTCAGGTACTGAAAGGCTGCAATGAGGTCACCCCGCAACCTTCTCTTCTCCAGGCTGAACAAACCCAACTCCCTCAGCCTGTCCTCATAGGGGAGGTGCTCCAGCCCCCTGATCATCTTTGTGGCCCTCCTCTGGACCCTTTCCAAAATTTCCATATCTTTTTTGTACTGAGGGCTCCACACCTGGACACAGTACTCCAGATGGGGCCTCACAAGAGCAGAGTAGAGAGGGACGATCACCTCCCTATCCCTGCTGACCACCCCTCTCCTGATGGAGCCCAGGATCCCATTTGCTTTCTGGGCTGCCAGAGCACACTGCTGGCTCATGTTAAGTTTCTCATCTATCAGGACCCCTAGGTCTTTTTCAGCTGAGCTGCTCTCAAGGACAACTCCTCCCAGCCTGTACAGGTGCCTGGGGTTCTTCCGGCCCAAGTGCAAAACCTTGCACTTTGCCGTGTTGAACCTCATTAGGTTCACCCGAGCCCAGCTTTCCAGCCTGTCAAGGTCCCTCTGAATGGCATCTGTTCCCTCCACTGTATCAACTGGACCACTCAGCTTGGTGTCATCAGCAAACTTGCTGAGGGTGCACTCCATTCCCTCATCGATGTCATTAATAAAGATGTTAAAGAGCACCGGTCCCAAGACAGACCCTTGAGGGACGCCGCTCGATACCGGCCTCCACCTGGACATAGAGCCATTGACCACCACCCTCTGTCTGCAGCCTTTCAACCAATTGCTTATCCATCTAGTTGTCCACCCATCAAATCCACCTCCCTCCAATTTGGAGATGAGGATGTGATGGGGGACCATGTCAAAGGCCTTGCTCAGGTCCAGGTAAATGACATCGGTCGCCTTCCCTTCATCCACCAACGCCGTCACTCCATCATAGAAGGCCACAAGATTAGTTAAGCATGACCTTCCCCTGGTGAAGCCGTGCTGGCTGTCTCGGATCACATGCTTGTTCTTTATGTGATCAAGCATATTGTCCAGGAGGATCTGTTCCATAATCTTCCCAGGCACAGAGGTGAGACTCACCGGCCTGTAGTTCCCCGGGTCCTCCCTGCTCCCCTTCTTGTAAATGGGAGTGACGTGACCCTTCCTCCAATCATCCGGGACCTCACCTGACAGCCACGACTTCTCAAATATGATGGAGAGCGGCTCAGCAACCACCTCAGCCAGCTCCTTCAGGACCCTGGGATGCACGCCATCTGGCCCCATAGACTTATACTCATTCAGTCTAAGGAGGCACTCTCGGACTTGCTCTACCCTTACAGTGGGGAGGGATTTACCTCCTTGGTCCCCACATGGAGGGATGGGGGTGCAAGACTTAGGGACGTGAAAAAGACTAGAATCCTGGCCACCAGTGAAGACCGAGGTGAAGAACTCATTCAGCACCTCAGCTTTCTCTTCATCTGTTGAAGCCATTTCTCCTTTTGAATTTACCAGAGTAGGTACGCCTGTTTTGGCCTGTCTCTTCTGGCCAATGTACCTGTAGAAGGTTTTCTTATTGTTTTTCACATCCCTCGCCAAGTTCAGTTCTGCCTGTGCCTTGGCTTTCCTGATCACACATCTGCAAGTTCGGACGGCATCCCTGTATTCTTCCCGGGTGACACAGCCTTGTTTCCAGAGCTTGTACACCCCTTTCTTCACCCTCAGTTCTCTTAGCAGGTCCTTGCTGAGCCATGCCGGTTTTCTACCTCTCCTGCCCACTTTCTTAATCAGGGGAATGGAGACCTCTTGTGCTGCCAGGAGGGCATCCTTGAACAGTAGCCAGCTCTCCTCAACGTCCTTATCTATGAGGGCAGCGCGCCAGGGGATCTTGGCCAGCATTCCATTGAGTAGCTTGAAGTCTGCTCTTCTAAAGTTGAGCATCCTGGTCCTGCTCTTTGCCAGGCCCACATCGCTTGAGATCACAAACTCAACCAGGGCATGATCGCTGGAGCCCAGGCAGCCTCCGACCTTGACGCCTTTGATGATCTCCTCAGCGTTGGTGAGCAGCAGGTCCAGCAACGCTTGACCTCTGGTCGGCCTGTCCAATACCTGAACCAGAAAGCTATCATCAATGGATTCCAAGAGCCTTCTGGAGCTCTTGCAGCTCGCCGTGTGGTTTTCCCAACAGATGTCAGGATGGTTGAAGTCCCCCACCAGGACAAGAGCCCGTGAGCCAGACGCCTCACGCATCTGGAGCAAGAAAGCCTCATCAGCAGCCTCCCCTTGATCAGGTGGCCTGTAGTATACCCCTAATACCAGCTGACCTTTATTAGTCCCATCTCTAATCCTAACCCACAGGCTCTCAACCTGTTCTTGACTGTTTCTCATGGGGAGCTCCTCACAGTTTATCCAATCTCTGACATAAAGGGCGACTCCCCCACCCTTCCTACCTCGCCTATCTCTCCTAAAGAGCCTATAGCCATCGATGGTAGTATCCCAATTGTGGGAGTCATCCCATCATGTTTCTGTGATAGCAACAATGTCATAATTTTCAGAGTGCATCACAGTTTCCAGTTCCTCCTGCTTGTTACTCAGGCTCCGTGCATTAGTATAAAGGCACTTCAGCCGGGCTGTCCGTCTCACCACCTTCATAAGCGATCCAGGATCCGCTAGAACAGCGGCATCCCCAGCATCCCCCTGCCCTACTCCCTCCTTTTGCACTCTGCAATCATTGCCCACGGAGTTTGGTACAATCCCTTGAATGCACCGTTCAACCCCAGTAGCCCTTATTTTGTCCCCTTCCCCCTTCGTTCCTAGTTTAAAGACCTATCAATGAGTCCCGCTAATTCTTCAGCTAATACCCTCTTACCCCTCAGGGACAGGCTGCTTGCATCAGCAGCCATCATTCCAGGTGCAGTGTAGATTGCCCCATGGTCAAAATAGCCGAAATTCTTGTGTCTGCACCAGCTCTTAAGCCATCTGTTTAAGAGATGGGTTTTTTGGATCCTCCCTGTATCTTTTCCTGACACCACGGGCATAGAAGAAAAGATCGCCTGCATCCCGGCTCCTTCAAGTATTCGCCCCATTCCCCTGAAGTCTTTCTTGATGGACCTCAGGCTTTGCTTGCCAACTTCCTCACTGCCAGCCTGAATTATTAAAAGTGGGTAGTAGTCTGAAGGATGAATCAATCTAGAAATTTTCTTTGAAATGTCCCTGACCCGTGCCCCAGGAAGGCAGCACACTTCTCTGCGGGTAGGGTCAGGCCGGCATATAGGGCCTTCTGTTCCTTGCAGAAGGGAGTCACCTACAACAATCACCCTTCTGTCCTTACGTGTAGAAGCAGTCTTGAGGCTTCGGGGTGACCGCTTCACCTGAGGCAACCTCATGGGTGCACCTGTTTCCACACTCTCACTAGTCCCCCCCTCAAGTTCCAGGGCCTCAAACCGGTTTCGCAGAGGCACCTGGGGAGCCGGGGATGGTCGTGATGGAGGATGCCCCTTCCGTCGAGCAGGTACCCGTTTCCACTCCTCCTCCCTTCTCAAATTACTGCTGGGGGGAAGAGAGGACAGAGGGCCGGCTGCAGTGTTGCCAGCTGGCTGGTTACCCTTTACCACCTGTTTGTGAGGTGGCAGGGGCTGACATGCTCCATTAGGAGCCTCGACTGTGTGCTGAGAACTTGAGGCCGAGAGGGACTGACACCACCAGTCAATCTCCCTCTCACACTCTTTTATAGTCCTCAGCCTCTCCACTTCCTCCTTCAGGTCAACTACAAGGCTGAGCAAGTAGTTCACCTGGTCGCAGTGAACACAATCACTGCCTCCCTCACCCAGCACTGCAAGGGCCATGCTCTGGCACTCAGTACAGCCAGAGACCTGCACACCAGCATCTTGGGTTGGGGGCTCAGTCTGAGTTTCCTCAGACATTTTGGCAGCAGCCTTCCTATAAGGCAAGTGCAGGACGTCAGTCTGGGTCTCTGCAGTCTTCTTGGTTGCTGCCTCCCGTTTCTGTGAGATCGGGACCCTTGTCTTGGCCTCCTCAGTGTTTCTGGCAGCAGCCTTTCGCCGGGGAGCACCCATGTCGGAGCAGAATACTTACCAGAGCTGAAACAGGAAGTCAAGAGGTGCACGAGCCCCGCCTCCTCCTGACCGTTTCTGGTGGGCAGCGACTAGTCGCTGCCCTCCTTGTGCCCGTTTAAATCTCCCTCCGTAGGCAGGGAACGCCCACACGCTGCGTCAGCGGCTGCGTCAGCTGCTCCCTGAGAGCTGCCGGGCTTCTCCTCTACCCGGGGGTTCCCTGCTTGAAGGAACCGCTCGAGATCCCCCTTGACCACGCGGTCAGCCGCTGCTGATCGGTCCGGGACGGCTCCGAGTCAGGCGACTTCGGCGATCAGAAAGGACTTCGGCGATCAGAAAGATCCCAGGGTCCTGATGTTGATACCAAGACAGAGGCTCCAAGCATGAATGCAGGACTAGCAGGTGTGAGGGGGATTGACATTGCCTTTTATTTGCAGTGGAGACATGGAAGACCACTCATTCAGATCATTCATGCAAGCATATTCAGGCATACCCAGCTCAGGTGACCGGGAAGGCTCCTGCTCCCCAGCAGTCATGGCAAACCCTTCCATGACCTGTCCCCTATCTCCTTCCTCCCCGCTGTCACTCTGTGAAGCCTTCTGCTGCCATCCCTTTCCCTTCCTTCATGACTTTCTCCTCTGCATGCTGTCTGAATTCTGAGTGGCAGCAGCTGCCCAGGAGGGTAAGTTCAGCTCAAGTTTCTGTGCTGCTGACCGTTGCAGTACGTGCAATCCCAGGATTCACACCACAGCTCTACCACCAGCACTGCAGTCCACTGAAGGCGAGGGAGCAGGGCAGCAAGCCAATGCAAGAATGCAGTTGACACACTCTACATTTGACCTCCCTGCTTGTATTGACTGCAGAAGCATCATTCTCTCCGCCCATCTTCAACAGCCCCTGTTTTGACTGATGATTTTCAGGGGAGGTTCAAGTTGGATGTTAAGAAAAACTTCTTCTGAAGAGGAATGGTGATGTGGTGGCACAGCTTTGCAGGGAGGTGGTGTTGTCACCATCCCTGGGAGTGTTCAATAACCATGGAGATGTGGCACTGCGGGACGTGGGCAGTGTGCATGGTGGGATGGGTTGAGGCTGGATGTGGGGATCTTTGTGGTCTTTTCCAACCACAATGATTTGATAAAGATCAGAAGGCTTGCTTATTAGCAAGACAACAAACATGGCCTAGACCAACCAGGTGATGCAAAACTTCTCACAAATGCAATGGAGCTTTGGCCCACTTCAAACAAGGATTTCAGCGTGCACCACAAATACTGAGATAATGAGATGGCAGAATCAGCCCTTTTTACTCTAGTTTTCTATAGGTTGCCAAGGTGTGCAGCACTTGTTTCTTTTAAGGAAGACGGTCTAATCTGCATCCCGTAATGCTCAACACTGAGCACCTAACATTCAACATGTCCTTAAAATGGGATTGTTCTGTGCTACCAGTGGAACCTGGGGTAGAGGAACCCTGAAAATCTTTCTGAGTGCAATGGTAAGAGGAGAAATTAAGACTCAGAAAGCCATTGCACTTTGGGAGAAGCTAGTAAGATGAGAATTTCTGTAGTGAAAGAGCCAACCACTCCAAGAGTACTCATAATCCCTCCTGACTTTCACACCACATCATTTTGCAGTGAGGGCTGGACTTGCACGTCATGTTACAGTGGTACACATGAGAAATACAGCAACGGTAGCTAGGCAAGCACTCTCCACGTATGGCAGAGGAGGAGGTATTACATTACCCTGTGCAGCCATGAGCTCATCCGGTCTGAAAGAGAACAGAAAACCTTTGGTTTCTGAGGCAAACAGCTAATAATAGCCCTCAGCTAGCAAAATTCAAGTGTAAAAGCACTACATTGCTGTGTTTTCTCCCTACACCTCTGCAATAAGACATGGGCTGGCTTTGGCTGCTGAGGATTAACTTGGTTGATTCCAGCTGTTGCCATAGTCTTTCTGTTATCGTTCATATTTCATTTTCTCTGACAGATACCTCCCAAATCTACCCTGTCTGTAATCCACTCTTTGCTGAAACTGCCAATTTCCTGAGCCAAAAGCATGAGCGACACAACTCACGGAACAGATCCAAAGGCCCCAGAATCACATCCACGTGGTGTGGGAATAGTAAGAGCTGATGGTTTAGAGTCTACACCACAGGCAGCAGAAAAACTGTCTACTACAGGAGCAGAGATATATTGCACACCAGGGACTGAAGGAGCAGAATGCCCCAAGATGGAGAGAGCAAAGACTGCAACCTTTACAAGGGAACAGAACGCAAGCTATGCCCTGCAAGGACACCAGGTCTGCGTGAGCAGAAAGGCAGTAGACTCCCAGTACAGTTGCTCCTCCACATAGCTGATCAAATGCCAAACCTTGACCAGGATTAAGCTCCAATGTGTTCACTGCCATAAGAAAGAAGAGGAGAAAACAGATTCCCTGTCCTGATCAGCTCAGAATACAAGACGAGAACTGTGAAGTTAACAGAGAACAAGTTGACTTATGAGCAAAAACCAGTAGAGTGCAGCTACAAATAAAACAGAAGACAAACCCTCGTCATCAGCCAGCTCACTAATGGTCACTCAGAATGCAGCTGATGTGCCCATGGCTATCTGGAGTCTAAGTTAAAATTTACTGGATCTTGTGCAAAATATACTGACACCAGAGCAATCTCTACAGCAGCTGGAGTGAGAGATCTGCCTCTGTTCTAAACCCTCAGACTAATGAGAAACGTACAATTAGAAAGGTATCAATGGATTCATGACTGGTCATTACATTTACAGAACATGGAACGAATGGTAGTCAACATGGGATTCAACAAACCAAAGGCAAGTGCAATGCCTCTGACTAAAAGTTCTTAGGACACCGACAACCAAACCTTCTCAGTGCAGCCACAGTAGAGATCTGTAACTACTACTGTTGAAATATCAACTGGAAGAGCAGTGTTGCACATTGTACAAATCACAGTTGGACATCCATGGACAGCTGATGATAAAGTAGTTGTAGGGGAAGAGCTGGATGAAACACTGTTAAAAACAAATAATCATTTTAGCTGCACGTTTGTAAGCATTTCTTTTCATCCTCCCCAAAACAGTTTCATGGCAGAATCAAGAGGACACATTCACACAGACGTTTCCACAGCCAGACTATGGAATAATCAAAGAATATCAACCAAAATGTGTTTCCTACCAGTTACATGAATCTTGAAGGTGAGTTTCTGGCCAGCAGCCTCGCAGCTGTACTCCCCTGCACCTTTCTTCTCCACCTGGCTCACCACCAGCCGACGCTGTTTGCCCTCTGACTCCACCTTGAACTTCTTGCTCGAGGTGATCAGTTTCCCTTCCTTGTACCACTTCACCTCCGTCTTCTCCTGGGCCACCTCGCAGCTCAGCGTGGCATTTTGAGTCAGTACAGCCTTCACCTCTTTTTGTACCTTGTCCTTGTTTGTAAACACATCTTCTTTCTCTGCAGGGACATCACAACAGTCACACCGTTTTGCTGTAGTCTGCTGCAGAGCTAACTCCAGTTCCCCGTTTTCACTATACTTGCCCTTCACAGGGAGCATTGTGATACCTCATTAAGACAGGAAAATACTTTCCCCTCTATTTTGCCTTGGGAAATGATAAGCATATCATTTCATATCACATCATATCACATCATATCACAAAGCTAAACATTTCGCAGTCTGATAGCAGATTTGGACATGAGATTTAGAACACCTGCATGCACTGCTGAACCTCCTCCCTTATCTTTTTTTCTTCTCATGTCTCTCTACATTTCCAGTAAATCAGAAGGGAACGGCCCTCTAGAACAGGTTGCCCAAGGAGACTGTGGATGCTCCATCCCTGCAGGCATTCAAGGCCAGGCTGGATGTGGTTCTGGGCAGCCTGGGCAGCTGGTTGGCAACCCTGCACATAGGAGGGGTTTGGAACTGGATGAGCACTGTGGGGCTTTGCAACCCAGGCCATTTATGAGTCTGATTATTTGCATTTTCCACCTCATTGTGTCATTCAAATTTTGTAACCAGATCTCTTCAAACACCTCCCATTTTCTCACTCCTTGCATGCCTGGTGTGCTCTTGCACTGTAACCCTGCAGACACCAGCTGACTACAAGAGCTACACAAGTTACCCTCCTTGCCTATTGTTTGTTGCAGTAATTCATTCCTGGATGGAAAAGCACATGTAGAAAAGTGTTGCTATGACACTAGATGACAAAGAAAGTCCTATAGCCAAAGTGTTTTGCACCAGAGAGGCTGTCAGTTGATCCTCCAAATGCAAGACACACCAAATGAAGCGTTCCTTTATCTCTGGGATTTCAAGCATTTTCTCACCTCTGACTTTCACTTGGAATGTTGCTTTGTCATCTTTTGTTTCACAGCTGTAGCTCCCTTGGTCTTTCAGGGTCACATTTTTGACCATGAGCTTGCGGTGCATCCCCTGGGAGATGATGGTTGTCCTCTGGTCCTGCTTCACCTCTGTTTGATCTTTCTTCCATATGAAAGCTCCGCTTGCAGCTGACACCTCACACACCAGCTCCAGGTCTTCAGAAGGACTGACTGATATTTCTGGAGTCGTTTTGGGCTTGTTGACAGAATTAATGGCTTCATCTGAAGAAAAAAAGAGAAAGTGGTTTACATCCTGACTCAGGCTTATTCAGCACAGCATGAAGATACAGTTAGAACTGATTGTAATGTCTCTGCTCATTACATTTGGGTGATCGAGTTTCACCTCTGGAGGTACTCACATACAAACGTGTGCTTGATTCTCCTGTGTAAAGGAAAGAGTAAGTTCTATGCAGACAGTTCTTATTTCTTTTAATCAATTCTGTATTCTGCACATGTTCTTCTGAAGCTAGAATGAAGGCAGCTAAGTAACATGTTTGCAATACATGAACAAACCTATTTAACACCTTGTCTCTAAGCTAACAAGCAGCGTTTGATGAGCACATCAGTATTTCATGCCCTTCATTCCATCCAGACAGAACCTGCCTGAGGAGCAAGCTGATGGCTGTCAGCTACAGGCAGACCTAGCTTAGTATTGCATTTCTTAGAGCAACAACTGTTGCTTTCAGTCACTGAATATGAATCCTTGGGACCTGATGAGGTGCATCCATAGGTGCTGAGGGAGCTGCTGGAGGTCGTTGCTGAGCCGCTCTCAGTAATCTGTCAGAGGTCTTGGAGAACTGGGGAGGTGCCTGAAGACTGGAGGACGGCCAGTGTCACTCCTGTCTTCAAAATGGCAAGAAGGAAGACCCGGGTAATTATAGGCCGGTCAGCCTCACCTCTGTCCCAGGGAAGGTGATGGAACAGCTTGTGCTTGATGCCATCTCCAGACAACTGGGAGAAAAGGAGGTTATCAGGAGTACTCAGCATGGGTTCACCAAGGGGAGGTCGTGCTCGACCAACCTGTAGGCCTTTTATGAAGATGTCACTAGCTGGGTGGACAGGGAGAGAGCGGTAGATGTAGTCTACCTTGATTTCTGTAAGGCTTTTGATACTGTCCCCCTTGACATCCTTATAACAAAGCTGAGGAAGTATGGGATAGATGAGTGGATGGTGAAGTGGGTCGAGAATTGGCTGACTGGCCGAGTGCAGAGGGTTGTCGTTGGTGGTGCGGAATCTGGCTGGAGGCCTGTAACTAGCGGCGTCCCCCAGGGGTCTGTGCTGGGTCCGGTCTTGTTCAACATCTTCATCAGTGACCTTGATGAGGGGATAGTGACCACCCTCAGCAAGTTTGCTGATGACACGAAGTTGGGAGGATTGGCTGACACGCCTGAAGGCTGTGCTGCCATTCAGCGGGACCTGGACAGGCTGGAGAGCTGAGCAGTAAGAAACCGGATGAGGTTTAACAAAAGCAAGTGTAGAGTCTTGCACCTAGGGAGAAATAATTGCATGCACCAGTACAGGCTGGGGGAAGAGCTGCTGGAGAGGGGCTCTGCTGAGTGGGACCTGGGCGTCCTGGTGGACGACAGATTGACCATGAGCCAGCAGTGTGCCCTTGTGGCCAAGAAGGCCAATGGCATCCTGGGGTGTATTAAAAAGAGCATGGCCAGTGGGTCGAGGGAGGTGATCCTCCTCCTCTACTCTGCCCCGTTGGGGCCTCCTCTGGAATACTGTGTCCAGTTCTGGGCTCCCCAGTACAAAAAAGACAGGGATCTCTTGGAAAGAGTCCAGCAGAGGGCCACTAAGATGGTGGAGGGCCTGGAGCATTTCCCCTATGAGGAGAGATTTAGCAAACTGGGTCTGTTTAGCCTTGAGAAAGGAAGGCTGAGAGGGGATTTGATCCAGGTTTATAAATACCTGAGGTGTGGGTGCCATAGTGGCGTGGCTGGTCTCTTTTCAGTAATGTGTAGGGACAGGACTAGGGGTAATGGGATGAAACTTCAGCATTGGAAGTTCTGCACGAAGATGCGGAAGAACTTCTTTACGGTGAGGGTGACGTAGCACTGGAACGGGCTGCCCAGGGAGGTGGTGGAGTCTCCTTCTGTGGAGATATTCAAGATCCGACTGGACACCGAGCTGTGTGACGTGGTGTAGGGAGCCTGCTTTCCAGGAGGGTTGGACTCAATGATCTCTAGAGGTCCCTTCCAACCCCTGCAATTCTGTGATTCTGTGAGGCAACCACAGCCTCACTGGGAAGACTGTTCCAGTGTTTCACCACCCTCACAGTAAAGTTCTTCCTGGTATGTATTCTAAATCTACCCTCTTCCAGTTTAAAACCATTTCCCTTCATCCTGTCACTACATGCATTTATAAAAAGTCCCTCCCAAGCTTTCCTATGCACTCCCTTCAGATACTGGGAGGTTGCTATAAGGTCCCCCTGGAGCCTTCTCTTCTCCAGGCTGAAGAGCCCCAGCTCTCTCAGCCTGTCCTTCTAGGGGAGGTGCTCCAGCCCTCTGATCATCTCCATTTCCCTCATCTGGACCTGCTCCAACAGCACAGTGTCCTTGTGTTGGGGTCCCCAGAGCTGGACGCAGTACTCCATGTGGGGTCTTACGGGAGCAGCGCGGAGGGGCAGAGTCGCCTCCTCGACTCGCTGGTCACACTTCTCTTGATGAAACCTGGGATATATTTGGCCTTCCAGGCCGCAAGCGTACACTGCCACCTCGTGCTGAATCATCTGAGACCCCCAAATCCTTCTCCTCGGTGCTGCTCTCAAGCCATTCTCCACCCAACCTTTATCTGTGCTTGAGATTTCCCCAACTCAGGGCACTTGTCCTTGTTGAACTTCATGAAGTTGACATGGGCCACCAAGTTTGTCACGTCTGACTTGCCCATGGTGAAACCATTTTGATTACCACCAGCCACCTTGTCTTTATTTTTCCGTGTGGTGCAGTAGGGCCTTCAGTTGGATCTACCCCGCGATCTTACCAAGCACAGAGGTGAGACTGACTGGCCTGTAGTTCCCTGGATCTTCTTTTTTCCCGATCCGGAATAGGGGGGTTATGTTTCCCCTTTTCTGATCAGTGGGAACTTCACCAGACTGCCATGACCTTTCAAATACGATGCACAGCGGCTTGGCAAGTTCATCCACCAGTTCCCTCAGAACCTGCGGATGGATCCCTTGGACTTGTGCAGCTTCAGATTCTTTCGATGGTCTAGAACCTCATCTTCACTTACAGCACTTACAGATCCACCTTCTCCAAGTTTTACTGTTGCTTTCTGCAGTTTGGGCTCTGGGCCTAGAGCACTTGCCAGTGAGGCCTGAAGCAAAGAAGTCATTGAGCACCTCAGCTCTCTCTGTATTCCTCATGACCAGGCCTCTAGTTGCCTTCCAGAGAGGGCCCACATCCTCGCTTACCTTCTTTTTAATCACTGATATACCTGTTCCCCTTTCTGTCCCCAGGTAGATTTAGTTCTGCCTGGGTTTTAGCTTTCCTAACCTGATCTTTGAGGTTCCCATACTACTTGGAAGAGGAAGTTATCATCAGCACATTCCAGAAACCTCTTTGATTTCTGGTGCAATGCTGTGTTGTCCCTCCCACAGATATCAGGGTGGTTGAAGTCCCCTGTGAGGACCTCATCCTCCATGTCCTTCTTGTAGTGAGGAGCCCAAAACTGAACACAGTACTTGAGATGCGGCCTCACCAGAGCTGAGTACAGAGGGATGATCACCTCTCTGCTCCTGCTGGCCACACTGTTTCTTATACAGGCCAGGATGCCCTTGGCCTTCTTGGCCACCTGGGCACACTGTGGGCTCATGTTGAGCAGAGCATCGACCAACAGCCCCAGGTCCCTTTCCTCTTCACAGTCATCCAGCCATTCTGTCCCAAGCCTGTAACACTGCATGTACCCCCAGCAGAGAACAACTACATCCCCCAGAGGATTGCTTGCTGCTCTGTCACCCTTTATGTTCAGTGCAAAAGATAAAAGCCATCCGTATATCACTTGATCTCCCCTTTCCTTTTTGATCCCAGCAGCACGAGAACTCCCTGGGTTGTCTCACCTCGGCTTTAGAATAAGGACTTCAGTTTTCGGACACACTTTGTAATGTTATTTTTTTAATTTTTTTTATTGGTTTTAATTCTAATTCTGATACTAATTATGATATATTGTACTGTAGTGTGTTATCTTGCATTCTGGTATCATCTTTGGTCAATTAATTAAACAAATTAAAACGAATTAAACAAATTAAAATTAATTAAGCCAATTAAAACTAATTTGTTGCCACTGTTTTGGTTTTTGGCCAATCTCTCTACTTGTTTTCCCCTTTTTTTCCTTTTCCCTTCACTGGGGCCTGGATGCTTCTAGGGACTCTGGAGTTTGTTTTTGGGTCAGAAGCAGTACGAATGCTTCTGGGGAGTTTGGAGTTTGTTGTTGACGCAGAAGTAGTCTGGATGATTCTGGGGAGTTTGGAGTTTGCTGTTGGGTCAGAAGCAGTACGAATGCTTCTGGGGAGTTTGGAGTTTGTTGTTGACGCAGAAGTAGTCTGGATGATTCTGGGGAGTTTGGAGCCTTCCCTGCCCAACGCAGGTTTGGGTGACTTCTCAGGCAGCTTCATTGCACGCCCTGTGCTCCATGAGTCTCCCTGAAGGCCACGCTCCATCAAAGCCACATTCCTTCTGCATTGTCCAGACAGAAGATTATAGCATGAAGGAGAGGGGCCAGCTGGTTTATGAAGCATTGTGGGTCTGATTTTCGAACCCGCAATGTAATCCACGGGACCGGGCTGGAACTTGTCCCTGGCCATCTGTAGTCTGTGGATCGACTTCTTCAAATTGGAAATCTCCTGAAGAAGCTCATCCTGGAAGGGAACAGAGGGTTTATGCTTGGTCTTGTCTTAGAGAGTGCTTCCCACCCTAAGTACTGCTGCTTTACGCAGAAGAGGGCAAGCACACTGCTTCAGCCTTGCAATGAGGGCAGAAGAGAACGGCTGCCACAGTGCTCTGCTTGTAAGCAAGCAACTTTCCAGGCTGCCTTCACACCAGCACGCTGTGCTAGCTCAGCTCTGAGCTGAGCTGTCCTTTCCATGCCTCAATGCCTAGACCACCAGCCCGCCCCTCACCTTTTCTGCTTTCCCCATCTCCCTCAGATCCATCAAGTAAAGCCCGTGCCCTCAGTGCCATGCTGCTGACACGTGCCTACCAATACTGGGCTTTGCCTACCTCTTCTCGCCTCTTTGCTTGCTTTTTCTCCAGCTTCAGCCTGGTCAGGTACTGCCTGTACTCGTTGAACTCCTTCAGAGTGCAGACAACCTACAGAAGAGACAATGACAGATGGCTGTAGTGTCAGGCCCCTGCCTGGCAGACTGGAAAGCCCTCCTGAGGAGACCCGTGTTGGTCAGCCCAACAGCCAAACTTACGTCGCCATCCTCGGTGACCAAGCCCCGTTTCTTCAGGTTCCGCAGGTTGTTTTTGCGGTTGTGGAACTCCCGCAGATGCGGGTCATGCAGGCTGTTGTACTCTGTGCACAGATTGCGACTGTACGGATCTCTCAGGTCAAACTGAGGAGAAGGCTGGTGGAGCTGGAAGAGATGTGTTGTAGAGTGTGAATGGGGAAGGAGAGAGCAGCAAAGAAACAGAGACACTTCCAAGCTGCTCACACCCACAGGCTGGCCTCTTGCCTCTTTCCCAAACAGTCATGTCTGGGTTTTCCTAAGTCCTCCAAGAGGGAGAGCAGAGGGTTGCACCCTCCTCCAGGAACGACCCGGTCTCCACATTTCTGTGCCTGATGGGTGCCTGGCCCCAGCATCCCAACACATGGGATTGGCATCCCAACACAAGGCCTCCTTGGCATGGCGGCAACCCCAGGAAACAAGAGCCCTTTTTGACGCTTCCTTACTCCTCTCACCTTTTCCCCCAGCTTTCTCCTGGCGAAAAGGAGCTTGGTGCCGGGCTGCACAGGGATTTTAACCCCGAGTGGAAGGTCCAACAGCCAGCTACCTCCTGCTCCAACTTCCTGTCCTCTGGGTCGGAGCTAGAAAGACAAAGACACGCTTGGACACTCAGACACTCCATTCCCCTCTCCAGCCCACCTCCGCTCCCTTTGGCAGCTCCCTCCCCACTTCTGTAACCGATGCTGGGATGTGCAGAGAGGTGTGATTCCCTGCAAGCCTTCTCCAGCACCAGCATGAGGAGAAGTGTCCCTCAGCCTCTGGAGAGCATCTACAGCCCCAGAGCAGCCCTGCATACCCCAGGCTACTGCACTCAGCCCTCTCTTGATGTAGCAGCGCTCACCTTTCCGCTCTTCCCCGCTCTGCTCAGAAATTCATCTGGATTTCGGAATCCAGCACTGCAACAGCACTCCATGGCTCCTGGTAGGAACTCTCTGAGAGCTGCAACCCTCCGCTACCACCTCTCGCTCCAGCAGCAGCGAACTGAGGCCACCCCAGCCGGAGTTCCAGCCTGCACCTTTATGTCACGCTCACCCACTGTTGCATCACAATGACATGCAATGACATGCGGCAAGCCTGCAGCTGCATGGAGGCCCTTCTGGGTGCACTCGTGGTAAGCTGCTCCAGCTGGCCCTGCTTTGAGCCAAAAAGGCTTGCTGAGTCCTGAGGCCTGCTGTAGGCTTCCTTGGTTTCTATCACAGGTGATGCTGCACGTGGAACAAATACCTTCTCGGGTTGTCCCAGAGCTTGTTTTATAAGTAAATGACACTGAAACAATGTGGGAGAGCTGGCCTGTTTTTCTGTCCTAGAATCTTAGAATGGTTTGTGTTGGAAGGGACCCTTAAGATCACCTCGTTCCAACCTGCTATAGACAGGGACACCTCGCTGTAGACCAGGTTGCTCACAACACATCCAGCCTGGCCTTGAGTGCTTCCAGGGAGAGGAGGGATGCTGAGGAGGTGGAAATAGTGAACGCCTTTTTTGCTTCTGTCTTTAGTGAAAGGGCTCTCCCTCTGGAATCCCAGGCCCTGGAGGTTAATGAGAGAGTGTGGGGAATGGGAGATTTCCCTTTAGTCAGGGAAGAGGTGGTCTGTGAGTGCCTAGGAAACATTAAGGTCCATAAATCCTTGGGACCTGATGGGGTGCATCCACAGGTGCTGAGGGAGCTGCTGGAGGTCGTTGCTGAGCCGCTCTCTGTAATCTGTCAGAGGTCTTGGAGAACTGGGGAGGTGCCTGAAGACTGGAGGACGGCCAGTGTCACTCCTGTCTTCAAAATGGCAAGAAGGAGGACCCGGGTAATTATAGGCCAGTCAGCCTCACCTCTGTCCCAGGGAAGGTGATGGAACAGCTTGTGCTGGATGCCATCTCCAGACAACTGGGAGAAAAGGAGGTTATCAGGAGTACTCAGCATGGGTTCACCAAGGGGAGGTCGTGCTCGACCAACCTGTAGGCCTTTTATGAAGATGTCACTAGCTGGGTGGACAGGGGGAGAGCGGTAGATGTAGTCTACCTTGATTTCTGTAAGGCTTTTGATGCTGTCCCCCTTGACATCCTTATAACAAAGCTGAGGAAGTATGGGATAGATGAGTGGACGGTGAAGTGGGTCGAGAATTGGCTGACTGGCCGAGTGCAGAGGGTTGTCATTTCTGGTGCGGAATCTGGCTGGAGGCCTGTAACTAGCGGCGTCCCCCAGGGGTCTGTGCTGAGTCCGATCTTGTTCAACATCTTCATCAGTGACCTTGATGAGGGGATAGTGACCACCCTCAGCAAGTTTGCTGATGCCACGAATTTGGGAGGATTGGCTGGCACGCCTGAAGGCTGTGCTGCCATTCAGAGAGACCTGGACAGGCTGGAGAGCTGAGCAGTAAGAAACCAGATGAGGTTTAACAAAAGCAAGTGTAGAGTCTTGCACCTAGGGAGAAATAATTGCATGCACCAGTACAGGCTGGGGGAAGAGCTGCTGGACAGGAGCTCTGCTGAGTGGGACCTAGGCGTCCTGGTGGACGACAGATTGACCATGAGCCAGCAGTGTGCCCTTGTGGCCAAAAAGGCCAATGGCATCCTGGGGTGCATTAAAAAGAGCATGGCCAGCGGGTCGAGGGAGGTGATCCTCCTCCTCTACTCTGCCCCGGTGAGGCCTCCTCTGGAGTGCTGTGTCCAGTTCTGGGCTCCCCAGTACAAAAAAGACAGGGATATCTTGGAAAGAGTCCAGCGGAGGGCCACTAAGATGGTGAAGGGCCTGGAGCATTTCCCCTATGAGGAGAGATTTAGCGAGCTGGGTCTGTTTAGCCTTGAGAAGGGAAGGCTGAGAGGGGATTTGATCCAGGTTTATAAATACCTGAGGTGTGGGTGCCATAGTGGCGTGGCTGGTCTCTTTTCAGTAATGTGTAGGGACAGGACTAGGGGTAATGGGATGAAACTTCAGCATTGGAAGTTCTGCACGAAGATGCGGAAGAACTTCTTTACGGTGAGGGTGACGTAGCACTGGAACAGGCTGCCCAGGGAGGTGGTGGAGTCTCCTTCTGTGGAGATATTCAAGATCCGACTGGACGCCGAGCTGAATATACCAAGGCCAATTGCTATGCCAGGCACATTTATGGCATCAGTGAACAAATAATGCCTTAAAAATTGTAATAGACAGGAGCCATCTATTCTTTTAAAACTAGGTGACCAAAGAAGAACAGTCCCTCTAGAGTCAAGCTGTTAAGAACTAACAGCATCAATCAATATCACATAGATAGATTACTTCCCTGCCCTGAGACCATCTTGTGACCATTTGGTGCTCCTAATTAAGCCCTCTTGATGGCATTTTGTCTGAGCCATGTGACATTTTGTGATAGGAGTTACTGCTAGTGTTCCCTTAACCCTACACCAAAGTAGGAGGTATCCATTCTCAGGGAATCATGCAGGCTTCCTCTGTATCTGATGCTCAGAGACAGCCCCAGAACTTTTTAAATCTTAGCTTAGCTCTCATCCAATAATGTTCATCAAACAGTGCAACTTGTCCTTTGGGGATGTCCTTTGTTCTGCATCAACCAGTTCCAACGGAGTCTTCTTGGCTTGTTTTAGATCAGTTTGTCAACAGATAAAGCCAGGGTCTTTGAATTACAAAGTGAAATTGCAGAATGCATGATTCTCAACCAAACAGAACAGGAGGTGGGATGCAGGGTGAATACCTGAGCCAACACCACCTGCAAGCAATCCTTCAATATCTTAGGAATCTCTAGCCATCCCAAATCCAGTGTTGTGCTTGATCTATCATCTCTGCTGAGTTTTTAGCTAGCTGATGGTGAGCATCATGGTGGTGATGGGTGAGCAGTCGGACTAGAGGGTCTTAATCAACCTTAAGGATCCTGTGATCAGAGGAATGTGAATGTGCTGTTAAAGGTCACAAGCGCTGCGCTGCAGCATGAGCATAAACAGCGAAAGGCTTTCAGTAGAGCTTCAGTTCATAAATGAGGACTGGGTTATGGAAAATAGGCTCAAGATAGAAACCAGAAAACAGATCTTAACGCCAGGTTCTGTGAATGAAGCCAGCTGAATTTCACAGATATTGAAATTCAATGACAATTTCTTGTGTTATTTTACCCTCCAGCTCCACCCTGAACAGGAACATGTCAGTGACAAGCATTACTCCTCCAGGCTTGACCTGACAGTGCTTTACTTGTACTATGAGCTAATGCCAGGAAGAGCAGGAAAAGAGTTTCATCCACGTGCCTTCTCCTTCCTTAGTAAAACCAGTGTGAAACTGCAGCCACGTCAGGCTGAAGGAGACGTCTCAGATGTCCTGCCTGGATGCAGGAGGTCACGTGTCAGAGGATGTCTGGCACGTCAAGTCTCATGGCAGTGCAGTGCATGACAAACTGCAACAACACTTTCCTGTGGGCTCCTTTGGGCACGAGGCCCAGCGGGTGACACACCTCTGGCTGCAGCTCTTCAGAGCCTCCCAGCAGCCACGTGATGCCCATGGGAGAGACACAGCTGACCCGCACAGCAGATGATTTACCAGCTAGCTCTGGTTTACAGCAAGAGAAGATACAAGTGGCGATGCTGAATGGTGAAATACTGCGAGTGTGTGGCATGGGTATAAGATTGGTGAGCCTGAGGATGTTCAAAGTCAGGCTGGACAGGGCTCAGAGCACCTGATGGAGCTGCGGTGCCCCTGTTCATTGCCAGGCAGTCCAACTAGCTGACCCTTAAGGGTCTCTTCCCTATCTATGAGATACACGAAAGCTGATTCTGCAGTAACCAAGCTACCAACAGCAGTTGTTTGTCTTACAGCTTGCCAACACAGGTTTTAAAATAACAGCATTGATTACTCATTTGATAGTCACATTACAGTGCAAAGCACATGGAAACGTCCATCAGCTAATTCAGTTAATTCTGGGGGCAGACCTGCCAGTATGAAATATTATGCTAACATGACAGTGAGAAGAAAAGCAAAATGAAGACTAGCTGACAAGCCTTGGCAGGAAGTTCTGCTCTCCATCAATTTAGTCCCATTATTCAGTTCTGTTTGGAGCTTTCTCCATGTCTCTCTGGAGTTTGTTCTTTGAGAAGAAGCAATTAAGTAAGCTCTCCAATGCCAAAGTGCATACACTACTCTAGGGCTTTGTTGTTTCTCCATGGATCAACAAGGGTGACAAGCCAGCAGAATATGATGAAGAGCCTCATGCATACTCAGTGTGAAAAAAAAAAGGCAATTGTTGCTGGGAAGAAGGTGCATTTGCATTTGTGTCATCTGCAGAGGGTACTGCAGAAATGGAAAGTCTTCCACTGGAGAAAACAAAGGGCTCTCATTTATTGCTATCAAGGCCCAGCGTGTGGATCTCAGAGATCAGACCTACACCCTGCAGCAAAACAGAGACCTGCGTGGGAAAGTTAAGTTTCTCTCTACATCTGTGCAAGAAAAAGCCCACCATGGAATGACAGCTAAGTAAACATCCCTGTGACTCTTCACAGGTCTCTTCTACATTTTGGATCACTGCTACAAAAAGAGCTGTTTACATCATCTCTCGTGGCCACCCTGGGAGAAGAACAGGAAGACTGGGATGCTCTTTTTCCTATCTTTCCCTTGATTTCCTCTATATCTTAGGGACGAATCACAGGACAGAACACAGAAATCAAATGGCTCTACAAAGCAGATTGGCTAGTTCAAGTCAAAACAGCCACTGAAAACACCCCAGATGCTGTCTGACAACAGCTGGACTGTCGGGGAGTCAGGTGAATGCAGTCTGCTGGCCCTGGGCAGGAAGAGGACAGCCCAGACTGTCACATACCTTTCACTGAAAGCTGATAGAGCATTTTATCCCCCTCACAGATGCACTGATAACTTGCAGCATCATCCATGGAGACGCTGTGAATTTTCAGGGTCTGTTTCTTCCCCACAATGTGCAGTTCCTATTTTTCACTGACCTTGAGCTCCTTCCCATCCTTCATCCACTCCACAGTAGCACCTGTGTCTGAAAGCTCAGCCTGCAGTTTGGCTTCCTCACGCAGCCGAGCGGAGATCTTTTCTACATCTTTGCTCTTCTTGGTAAATCTCACTGCGGCACCTGTCAGGAGCAAAGGCCTCGTTATTTCAATTTATATCAGGCTAACGTGGTCAATGTTTGCTGCAACATCTCTGAAAAAGTATCACCTTCTGTTCCTGCACTCATAACTGGGTCAGTGCTGAGCAATTCAAGAAATTTAATTTGTTCTTCTTGCCGGATTTACTAAGTAAAAATCAACCAAACATCTCCTTCTACTGTTTAATAATGCTCTAAACATGCTTCTGCGGAGGTTTCCACCCAATGACAAACAGCTCCTCCCATAATGAATCTTTATTTGTTTTATTTTGTCATGCAAAGCTGATTGATAGAGATATTATTGGAATGATTGCTCCCCTACTTCTAAACTATTCCAGTGCAATCAGAAAGGCTGTCTGAACCTGGAGCTGAAAGTACTGCTCTATGGTGATGCAGTGGTAAACCTGGTGACTGAAGGCACTGGCCAGTAGCTGTGAACTGCAGACATTCATCAGCTGGCATGGAGCAATCTGGTTCAGATACCAAGCAGCTGGGTAGATTGGCTTACCCTACACTCAGTGCTATCATGTTTAGGTCATTACCAGGACTCACGTCAGTCCATGGGATGCAATTTCAGGTATTTGGTACAGTCAGTGAATGCCTGCAGCCCCAGTTCTAATCATCAGATCACAGCAACTATGCCTTGACTGTAAGAGGAAAGGAGAAGGATCAAAGCAAATACCTCTCACTCTCATCTTGGTGCTGACATCAACATTTTTGGCAACAAATTTCACTTCTGCTCCATCCTCGTTCTTGGTGACGTTCTTTATCATTAGGCTGTGAGTAGTTTGGGTTCTCTTGATGATCCAGGTCTCGCTTTCCTGTAAGACTTTACCACTGAGGTACCAAGTGCCGCGACACGTTGTTGTAAGGTCAATAGTAAACATGGCATCCCCTCCAGGTACAGCTTCACCAGTTGTTAGGGGGGATTTCACAACCAGGACTGGTTCTGAGGAAGAACAACATGAATGTCTTAATGCTCTTTAGATGCAAGTCTGGTATCTCATTTAGAGATGGAAGATTAAATCATAGGGACATTTCTACTTCTCCCTTTGCATGAGTGCTGGAAGAAGCACTTCTGTGCTTAAGATCTGTTACAGATCTTGCACATATGAGATATCAAAAGATAAGGATATTCATGTCCCTGTCACAGAAACATAACTTGTATCACTTTAGTGGTAGCTGGAGGTTGATATGAGATAGGAGAACTAGGAATAAAGGAAAGCCTTTGGTGTGTTAATGCACTACTATCCTTAAAGTCAAAGGAAGCATCTTTAGGGAACCAACACAGCTGCTCAGCACACACTGACCCATTTTTACTGGGGTTTTTGTGCTTACCAAGGTGCACGCTCCCTGGGAATTCCAGAGACGGGGTCTGTCCATGCGCATTGACTGCAGACACTCGGAACTGATCATCAGCCTCTTCAGACAGATTGCTCACCATGAACTCTGGGAAGGGGAGATGAGACTCGTGGCACCTCACCCAGGTGAAGCCAGTTAGTTTCTTGCATTCCACGATGTAGCCATTGATTGGAATGGGGCAGTGCATCTTCGGAGGGGTCCATGCCAGCATCACTGAGGTTTCTGTTTTATTTTTCACCACGGGGTCAACTGGGGGCTGGGTGGGAGGTTTTCTGGGAGCTGAACAGAAATAAATACAGAAATATTAGCATAAGGTCATGTAGGCTGGAAAAGACCTTCAAGATCAGCAGACTCAACTTGCAGCATGACCTACTGAGTCCCACCAGTAACTACTGTGGTACCTGAGGACATACATGACAAGCTTATTCCTGCAGGTATTTGCATAGTGAATATATTCACCCTCTGGTTGCTTTGGAACATTTTAGAGGTTAAAATCCCATCAGACTTTTTCACTGTGTGCAGCCACTGATACAGGCAGGAGGCTGGGAATTACCTGATGGGCTCTAGTTACAGACTACTGACACAGTAAAGGATTGATTTCATTTCATTTTGGCCATCAGAAAGTTTGGTGTCTGGTTTCAGTCACCCAATTATAATTTAAGACTCCAAATATAATCATATGGAGAACAGTGCATTTAGGAGAACTCATCTCATCTTAATAAACCTGAGTGAAATCACAGAATCATAGGATCATGGGAGGGCTTGGGTTGGAAGAAACCTTCAAGATCATTAAGTGCTAGATGCCAAAGGTCCCACTAACATAGCATGAAGCCGAAAGCTAGACGCTGGTATCAGATCTCCTGACCTTACCATCAGAAATTGAGATGTCATATTTTGCTCAGAGGTGCCTGCTTGTAGGAGGGACAGCTTCCGAGCTTTTTCTGCTCCAGGAAACAGCTCGAGCTTCAGAATTTAAACAGCAGTCAGAAATTAAACTGAGCTTTGTCACCTCCATCAAATAGAAGGAGTGGTTGGGTGGTACAGCTTTCCAAATAACTTAGAAACTGTCACAACAATCAGATGCCTACCTTTTCTTTTTGAACTTGTTAATACATAGAGCTTAATAGCATCAGAATGCCCCAAGCACTTCAGACAACAGGACAGCTGTAAACCCTTCTTTAAGGATTCCTTTGTTTAATCACTGAGTAACTGTAATTCAGTGGTGCTGGTGGGAGAAGTGAAGTCTTAATCTTCCCAGATGGAGAGTAGAGTTGATGTTCACATGCAGACTGGTGCTGCAGCAGAGCCAGAAACCACTCATTTGGGAAACACAGCACCAAGAAAATAATGTGAATAGCTTCATAAAATCAGGCAGCTTCACCCAAATTTCATGGCAGGTCCATTATTCTTCCTATTTTCAGGAAGAAATGTTTTCCCTGTTTCTTGTAGTTTTATTTTCTCTTCCTTTCCAGCAAGCAGCTTTGTAGCTTACAAATTGTTTTCTAATCACCTCCTGGTGTGGACAAATCACACAGGTTTTACTCCATGTTTTACATAGTTAGCATTTTATATTTGTTCCAGTATGGAACTGTACAGTCATAGAATGGCCTGGGTTGAAAAGGATCTCAAAGATCACAGAATCACACAGAATCACAGAATCCTTCTGCAAAAGAAAACACAAAAGCTACAGGGACTTGGAACTACTTTGTATATCGAGATCAGAAGGAACTGAGAAGTTTTCAAGTACAAAGAACTTACTTTTCCAGATTGCCTTTTCCAGACTGCTGTTCCAGCAGTGACAACAAGCGCAGGCAGCCCGGAGGACATGGCAGACATTGATGATCGGCTGGCATGGATCAGCAAGGATGAGTTTGGGCACAGCACAGCTGGCAAGGGATGCTGGGGTGGCTGCAGCAAGACAAGAGCTCCTCCAGCCTGAAGATCTCCATCACCAGAAGAAAAAGGACAGGGTGAAAGTAAGGAAGACGCGCAGACGAGAAGAGCAGAAAGGGAGATGAGGAGGGAACTTGGTGCGGTGGCAATTCTGGGGGAGAAATTGTACTCTGATAATGTTACACTCTGAAATTCAGTGTTGCAATTTGGAGGAAGGAATTATTGGGGTGGGAATCTGGGGGGCCGTTGTAATACCAGAAGAATTTTACAGAGCAGCAGCCATGCATCAAGAGAAGGGCTTCACAGAGCAGCAGCTGTGGAGGGAGAAACAGCATGAGAACCAAGGACACCTCTAGGAAAAAAATGAGTAGCTCGGGGCTTTCAACGGGGGTTTTAGGGTTGTTATTGCAATAGCTTTCCTTCAATTAGTGTGTGTGGTTTTTAAATGCCCTCGTCTGTCTGCTATAAAAGCATGGCTTTTCGGGCAGTCGATGGACGCAGCCATATTTAACCATACTGCTGTCTGGCTGTTTGTCCTAGCGCGCTGACCTTTTGCCTTCAGGTTCGCCAACTACTGTCTCAGGAATCAGAGTTATTAGGCATTATCCAGGTTATCTTGTGCTTCTACTATGTTAATAGATTGGATGTGAATCCAATGGGGTCTGATGTTACCAATGGTGCTGGAATCTGCAGGAATAATCATTGAATGTATTAGTAATGCTCGGTTATGATGCTATTACCTCTCTTATATCCAACTAATTTGGATTTTTCAAATATGACCACGCATCACTTGAGAGGAAGGCACACGCTCATAGAACTGAATGGGAGAGTTGATTTCATTTTCCAAGCAGGTGTTCCACTTGGGCTCGGTATCACGCACTGGCCATGCGGATATGGAGTACAACTGGAAGAAATCCCTCAGACCCTGAATGCAGGAGAGAATGTGTGGTGGGTGAGAGAGGAAAGGTGCACTTTGAAGCAGGGGACGCCCTGCTGGCACTGCCTGTCGCATCCACCACCAACATGGTTTGCTCTTTATCCTGCTCCACAGCTGCTGCTCTGTCAAGTCCTTCTCTTGATCCATGGCTGCTGCCATTCTTCTTGGATTACAACAGGGGGCTGGGAGGTTTTTGGCAGAGGGAGGGAAGTTGATTGGGGGTGGGAGTTTGAGGGGGTGGGATCAGAAAGGATTGTTAGGGTGGGAAACGGTTGGGAATACTGTCATTTCTTGACTGTTTGCTATGTTCAATGATTAAATGTCTTTGCCATATTTCTGCCTGCCTGCGGCCGTTCCTTCAGTTACAAAGCCCACCTCCCCAGGCCCCCGGGCCCACCTTCAGGGCAATGTGAAAGGGCAGCAGAAAGGGCAGTGTCCCAGATCTGCCACCACCATTGGACCCATCCCTCCCCTCCTCAGTCAGTTCTGCGTGGGAATGGAGGGATGAGAAAGGGGGATGGACGGGAATTCTGGGAGAGCTGAGTGGCTCAGCCTGGAGTGGAGGAGGCTCACTGCCATCCCAGACACAGCCATCAGTCCCCAGGTGCAGAGAGGACTGAGCCAGGCTGCACCCTGCAGCACCCAGCAGCAGGATCCCAGTCTGAGGCCTGCCTAGGTCGTGTGGCTGCGCTGCAGGCTGAGCTATGGAGAAAGCCCCACTTGGAGATTTCTTCGCTCCCTGAATGTTCCCCCCTTTCTCCATCTTGCTCTGCTCCATCCCCAGCCGCAGCCCGGCGTCCCCGACATGTTGCTGTGCTTGCAGAGCTGGACTTGGCCCTTGACCTGTACAGGCCCCTGTCCCCACCTGTCGGATATCCACCTTGCCTTCTCACCCCTCTCTCTAGATCCAGTTCATGCCCCATCTATCTCACCTCCATGTCCCACCTACGTCCTCTCTACGTCTTTTGGTCTCCCCCAAACCACCCTCACGGTGCCTTACCTCCTGGCAGGCTCAGGGAAGGAGCACCCGGTGCCCTGAGCCCACAGGCCCAGCCCTGCACAGCACTGCACACAGCACTGTCATGGCGGCGCCCGGTGCTGCCGCACAGCATCCTGGGAGTGGTAGTTCCTGCGGGGCCTGCAGCTCCCAGCAGGCCCTGCAGCTCCCAGCAGGCCCGGGCGAGGGCAGAGGGGAGCAGTGCTGTCAGCCGGGAGCTCGCCCAGAGAGCCCGATGTTCGGAGCACTTCACACCAGGAACTTTGGACTCGGCTGCTTCTGTCCACAACGTCCCTGAGCTGCTCAGGAAGCACAACTGTCTCACCCTCTGAGAGCTGGGCTGTGCAAAGGAGGCTGCAGTTGCAGGCTCAGCTCTGCCCTGTTCCAGCAATGCACTTCCTTACAACTGGAGCACTGTCACGCTTGCTTCTTGCTTCAACGGAGCAATCGCCCACCGCTTTGCACACCTCTGTGCTCGTGCAAATGGCCACCACCCCATCCCTGCACACACACACACACACACACACACACACACGTACCACCCCATCCCTGCACACACACACACACACACACACACACACACACACACGTACCACCCCATCCCTGCACACACACACACACACACACACACGTATCACCCCATCCTTGCACACACACACATACATGTACCACCCCATCCCTGCACACACACACACACACACATACATGTACCACCCCATCCCTGCACACACACACACACACACATACATGTACCACCCCATCCCTGCACACACACACACACACATGTACCACCCCATCCTTGCACACACACACACACACACACACACACGTTCCACCCCATCCCTGCACACACACACACACACACGTTCCACCCCATCCCTGCACACACACACACACACATGTACCACCTCATCCTTGCACACACACACACACACACACGTTCCACCCCATCCCTGCACACACACACACACACACACACACGTTCCACCCCATCCTTGCACACACACACACACACACACACACACACATGTACCACCCCATCCCTGCACACACACACACACACACGTACCACCCCATCCCTGCACACACACACACACACACACACGTACCACCCCATCCCTGCACACACACACACACACACACACACACACACACACACACGTACCACCTCATCCTTGCACACCCTCCCACATGCGTGCACAAATCTCTGCAGTGCATGGACACACCTGTGCACACCCACATGTGTGCAGCCCCAGCACTGCCCACAGCTCCGTGCACACTCATTTGTGCATGAAGAGGAACGTCTCAGTGGAAGCGTGGCTGTTCCTCCCCTCTGACGGGGCTGGTGTGGGACAGAAGAGGAAAGCAGAATGCGGCCACATTTTCCTCGTGGCTCCTAGTTCCTGTCTCACCATGGGAAACAAGATGAGCTGTGGAGAGTGTTTATGCAGAATGGCTTTGTGAGAAAGGACATGATGAAACTCCGTTAGTTAAATTGTAAGAGAAGGTACGTGATTGAAGGCACCAGCTGAGGAGAAATCAGGATGTGAAAGACAGGATATGTATCTAAAGACAGAATATGTATCTAGAGGCAAGGACAGCCTAAGGGAAAAACAAGATGTGTAGCAATGTATAGACATAGAAAAAGTAACTATAAGGCTAACCACAAAGGTCAGATGAAGTAATATGTAACCTACCAATCCTAAGCTTTACTTTTGCAATATGCATGAGCTTATTACTGACTGTATAAATGAGATGCTGTTACACCTAATAAACGAGACCTGTTGATCATGATAGCATGAGACTCGTCTCCCGCGGTTACTTCCAACAATGAGCAACTCTCCCTCTCTGTGATGCTTAGCTCTGTACCTCTGCCATCATCTCTATACTCAGATGCTCCTGCATGTAATGCTGCACACAGTGAACCTGCAGGTCCCAAAGGAATCCTTGGCTGCTCTCCCTCACCTGGAGGTTGCAGGGTGCTGGGCCTCCTGCCTGTACCTCCTTCCAGGTGTCATTTGCCAGACCCTGTATGTCCAGCTGGTTGGAACTGCAGTCAACTAACACAGACAAGATGTATGAAAGTAGTCTTTCCGTTTCCCAGGCATTCATCTTTATAAAAACATGTTGTGCTGTGAAGCACAGCAGGAAGCAACTCAACTGTGCAACAAATACTTGGAGCCTTGTTTCATCCCTCCCTGACCTCATTGAAAGGCTGACTGACACCTGCTTGCCAGCGGTGACTGTGGGTCTTTCCTCAGAGTCCAGAGCACATTAATCTCTTCCGAAACTCACACTCATTCGTGTTTCTTTTGTAGTTGCTGTTGCATTCATCAGGAAGGAAATGCACTGCACTTATTTTGCTGCTTGTGCAGGCTCACTCTGCAGTGCCCAAGATGCCTTCATGAGGAGGAAAGGCAGCAAAGCCCTCTGCCAGCAGGGCCATAGAATCATATGTCTACGGCATGACATCTCGGCAGAGCACTCACTGCGCCTGCTCCTCCCTGCTGAAATACACGGCCACATCCACAAAGCTCGAGTCTCCTGCAAGCAAGCAAGAAACTCCAGTGCCAGTGGCTTTTCTGTCCCCGGCACACAAATGCTGGCTGAGAGCATCTCTCTGTCTCCCTGCGCTCCCATCTCTTGCCCCTTGCCTTCTCCAAAACCTTCCTTGGAGAACCAGGCTGATCAAGTCCACGCTCATCAGCATCTCCCACAGGTACTGTTACAGCTCTTGCTGTCTTTTTGGCCTTCTCATCCACCGGCATCCCTCTGTCTGAGTCTCACCAGCTTTGTCACCAGAAGAGATTTCAACACTTGAGAATGAAGAATGCACATCTGGCTCCAAGGAATGTAACTCTCCTATCTCCCAGAGATCCACGCCCTCTGTGTGCCATCTCACCTGGTCGTGAGCGTCCCTCACAGCCAGCCAGAAAAGCAAGCAGAGGCTGAGACCAAGAAACCCCTCCCTGATGTGCAGCTCTCTGACAGTTTCTCTTTACACAGAGTGCTGGCCGCAGCCGTGTGCATTATCACACGCACTTGTATGGGCAGTTGGTGTCTAGACGTGAAGGAGACTTGCTAAGTGCTATGCTGACATGTAGGGACAGAAAGAAAATTTCAAGGGGGAGCTGGAGCATGTATATAAAGGATGTACGGACCTACAGTTAAGGATGTGGATTTGCATCTGAGTCCGTGCCTGCAGACGATGCAAGCGCTATGCATTGTCACCCAATGGAAATGATCAAACAGCTGCTTTGGGACAGACTGTCTGTAGGGCTCAGGAAGTGCGGCCTTCCAAGGTGCTTAAGGTGTCCCAAAGAACAGAGGCAAGCAGTGATGTTTCCTTTCTCTCTTGATTCCAATACTTGTAGGTAGAGCGCTTGAGAAAGACTTTGGAGGCTTTCCTCAGCCTCTACCTTTCCTTGTACCTTTACAAAAGCAGACTGTCTAAAAACAAGAAGACTGGACACACTTTTTGGGTTTGGTTATTTTTATTAGTATTTTTTTAATATTATAATATATATAATATAATATTATTTATCATTGTATTTATTATATTATATATATTATGTATATAATGTATATTATGTATATTATAATATATATATTATATAATCATATATTATAATATATATAATATATAAATAACATATAATATATAAATTTTTTAAAATTGTTTTGGTGTTTTTGGTGTTTTTTGTTGTTTTTTGTTGTTTTAGTCCAGTCCAATGTAATAAATTCTCAGTCTTACAAGGGATGAATTTTTAAGGCCTTCCTGCTGATGGACCACACTCCACTTGAACATCAAGTGGAGCATGAGGTAGCCTTCATCCAGAAAGGTGGAATCTTGATGGGATGTTGCTGTCTTATGGAGAGGAATCTTGGTGTCCCCCAGGCTGAGCCAACACACGGACACAGATTTCTGGATGGTGACCATCACTTTCTGCCCCTGCTCCTGCTGCCTGATCTCTCTTCATCATCGGTATCCAGCAGGAGATCACGAAGCCCTGGAGGCACGGTGATATCCAGGTCATCGTCTGAAACTTCTTCCACCAGATTGGAAGGGACCAGTCCTCTTGTGCCGTCCGTCAGCTCTCCCAGAAACCAGCCATCCTCATCCATGTCTCCACAGATATAAATGTATTGTCCAGGTGTCAGTGGAAGCTCATTTTCTGGGTCCTCATTAGGGCCCTCATAAGGATTTTGTAGCTGTGACGAGCTAAGAATCTTTGTTTTGGTGGTGATGGTCTGCGAAAATGTAGATGCAGACTGCCACTGGCCACTCTTTTGACTCCCCCGGCTTTTCCTGGGGATTGGGGCATTCCTGTTTGGGATTTCTGTGTGGCCTCAGCTTTTTCCCCATCTCCTGGAGCTGTGTGCATTTTTCCTCCAGACGCTTGCTGAGCGCTCCAAGCTTGATGTCAGCCTGCTGGAGGTCTCTCAGCAGGTGGTTCTGGGCCTTCAGGGCCTGGCAGTGCCTCTCCAGGTTGCTCAGGGCTTGTTGGAGGTAGCTGCACTGCTCCAGCAGCTTGCTGCTTGTGCTGCCTGGGAACCCCGGGTCTTCCTTGGCCGTCTCATTCTCCTTTTCCAGATGCTGTCCCTGCAGCTGGTTGATGTCCTCTGCCTTCTCTGGCCTCTTTGGATGTGGATGAGGCCTCCTTGAGCTGCTGGACTATTTCCAGCAGCTGCTGGGTACGGAGGCAGAGCGTACGCGTCTTGTCCTTGAGCCACTCCACCTCCTCCCACATCTGCTGAGAGCTTCTGCTCCTCAGCAGGCAGCACTTCTCTCCAAGGAGGCTGCACTGTCTATGCAGCTCCTTTAGCTTCCTCAGCAGGTGGGTGTTCTGCTCCTGCTGCTCTCTGTGCTCAGGTGGGCAGGCCTCTTGTTGCTCTGCAGCCTCCTTTTCCAAATGCTTTCCCTGCAGCTGGTTGACGTCCTCTGCCTTCTCTGTGGCCTCTTTGGATGCGGAAGAGGCCTCCTTGAGCTGCCAGACTATTTCCAGCAGCTGCTGGGTACGGAGGCAGAGCGTACGCATCTTGTCCTTGAGCCACTCCACCTCCTTCCATTCTGTTGAGAGCTTCTGCTCTTCTCTTCAAGGAGGCTGCACCGTCTCTGCAGCTCCTTCAGCTTACTCAGCAGATGGGTGTTCTGCTCCTGCTGCTCCCTGCGCTCAGGTGGGCAGGCCTCTTGTTGCTCTGTAGCCTGAACACCCACCTCTGCTACAGCCCGATGGCAGGCCCTGGCCCTGTTGAAGAAGACGCGTGGCTGCCCCTCCACGTGCTCCAGGATGTACTGCAGGAAGCGTCTTCTCTGCTCCTGCAGCTCACACTGGAGGCGCTTGCTCTCCACGGCCTGCTCTGCACGGGACTTCCAGCAGAGCTGCCGCTGGACTTCCTGCTGCATTCTGTGGTCCGCTCTGCTGCTGTCGCTCCTCAGCAGCGCCTCCGCCAGCTGCCGCTGCAGATGCCATGCCTGGCAGATGGTGTCATTGCGCCGCTTCTGCAGCAGCTCCTGCATCTGGTGCAGCTGGGCCTCCTTCTCCTGCAGCAGTTGGCAGATCTCTGCTTGCCACTGCCTCAGGTTCTGCTCCCGCAGGCACTGCAGCTTTGACACCCGCACCCGCTCCCACTTGGAGCGCAGTTTGTCGGCCAGCAGCTGCCGCTCCCGCTCTGCCGCCTCCTGCCGCTCACGTCTCTCAGCAGCGCAGCGGCGCTGCAGCTCCTGGGAGCGGAGCCGCTCGCCCTCCAGCTGGGCCTGCAGTGCCTTCAGCTCCTGCCTCTTCTCCTCCCACTGCGCAGGGCAGGTGGGGGGCTGTGCCGGGCCCTGGCGGGGAGAGGGCCGGCTGCCCGGGAGCCCCAAGTCTTCCTTGGCTGTCTCTGGCACCTAGAACCAGAAAATCATAGAATAACAGAATGGTTTGTGTAGGAAGGGGCCTCCAAGACTCTCCCATTCCAAGCCCATGCCAAGGGCAGGGACAACTTCCACTAGGTCAGGTTGCCCAAAGGTGCGTCCAGCCTGGCCTGGCCACGTGCGTTTAGGGAGACGGGGAAGGGAAGGGAGATTGCGATTAGGTCTAACAAAAAAATGAGGGAGGAAAAAGGTGATCTGAAAACGAATGGCAGTTTAATAACCTAATAACACTAAACAACAACAAGAGAGTCTCAACAAAGAGAATACCAAGTCCCCAATCTCACCGATGGAGCTGTGGAAGGCAGGAAGGTCTGACCACGTTGTCTCCTCGCAGGGAGCCAGTCCAGCAACGCCGTCCCCTTCCTCACTTCCCTTCCGGTGCCCCTCCCCACATGCTCATTAAGGCAGTTCACAGAAAAAAAAACTTGTCCCCTTTACTCCCATTATGAAGCATGGTGTTCTGATGTGGAATACCAACACCAACCAAATTGCAAAACCATAACACTGCATGATATTTCTGAGAGCTGTGCTGCTATAAAGCCATCGTTGCCTACTTAGCCAGTCACACTAACAGAGCGAGGAGAGATGCTGTCCTTAGACATAAATTCCGAAGTACATCTGAGCACCTCGCAATTTAACATCAGTAGAGGCTGCCTGCGCTCCACAGATAGTACCAAAAGCTCAAGTGAAAATCTGATTTGGTCTCTTACCCCACTGTAAACGTTGCAGGTTGGCTGAATGAAAATCCTGAAGAGCCGGAAGGTTGTACCGATGCTGCCGGTGCAGGAGGATTTGCACCAAAAGTAAATACTTCTGGGTTACTCGTGAAGTTGAAATTAGAAGTACTACTCCCAAACTGGAATACGGGACCTGAGAAAGACGGGGTAGAAGGAGAAGGGAATAAGGAAGTTGAAAATTGAGTTTGTTCTTTCCAGGAAAGTCCTCCCCTCCTTCCTCCCACCACCTCTAACATACATTGCTTAGACCTTGCTCAAGGCGGCACAGCTTGGGGTAGGAGGGAGGTTTACCAGAAATGCTAAGTTACAACAGGAACAACACCTAGACAACGTCATTTGTTTCAGTAGAGCATCATAAAGAGATTTTTAGACTGCTGGCAAATTGCTAAGGAACTGTCTGCTGCTACCTGTACTGCCATTAGTCTATGGCTGCATGCACCACAATATACAACAGTGTATTGGTGAAGGTAGTGTACCTCTCCGGCAGTAAGGAATCAGATGCAAAATACTTAACCCTGTGTCTTCTCCCTCTATGGAGGGCAATTCTTACAGTAGAGTATGTACAAAAGGCAGAAGTAATTTCATTCACTAAACTTCAGCTGCACTTCATGGAAACCAACTCACTGACTAACCAAGCTCTCTTTGAGACCTGAAACGAAAAGGATGGTCAACACTCACCAGCATTGGAGGCGCCGGAGCCAAAACCTGGCTGTTGGCTCGATTGCTGTCCAAACACAGTACTGCTTGTCACAGAGCCGAAGGCAGGAGGCGCAGGCTGAGAGCCAGATGAAAACAGTGATGTCGACAAGGATCCAAAGCAGGGAGCATTTGGCTGGCCGGAGCCCTGGCTCTGGCCAAATGCTGGTAGCTGACTGGCACCAAATGCTGGTCCAGCAGCAGGCGCTGAAGACCCAGACCCAAAGACAAATGTAGAGGACGACCCTAAAGGAAAAGAAGAGAAATTTCAGTATGTGCTGAGTTGTTTTGTTTGTTACAGAGCTTTATGTTTGCAGCCAAGTAGGTAAAAGAACAAACAGCACCTCATTCATGATAGGAATCCTACCTTTTCTTGTAAGTTACATGAAAAACAGCATACTTAAAGGAGTCAGACAACGCACACCTCAAACACGGGTTGTCTAGACTCAAATTACTGTTAGCCATTCAGGCTCTAGAAGCAGGCTCCCACAAATAGCACAGGCTGATTTGTATTACTAAGACTTATTTATACCACGGGTAAAGAACACTCACTCACTTATTTGTATTATTTTAAGCGTTCAAAACACAGCTCCTGATCTACTAGAATGAGGAGAACGCCAATCTTTCCTCTCATAAGCAACTGCACCCCTTCCTCATCCAAATGTTTACAATTATCAATTTCTGGAGACCACATCAGGCTTGCAGGGACCTAACTGAGCTACCAGAATAATTCTGTCTCTCCATATAATAGCAAATAAGCTCATTCAATTAGCTGCTTTGGTTCTGCATGGCCAGCAGAAATAATGAGAAAAAAATACAGGACTGAGCTGTGACTTCAAACATACACACTTCTGCTGAGCAAAAAGAGACCTTCTAAATAGCGCTATTAATCTAAATGCAATTTAAGCAGACGTCACGCAACATAAAAATAACAACTGCTGCAACGTAACTCGGAATGGCTGATTGTTTTTCCAGGAAGGAAAACAGAAGTTAAGACGGACTAAAAGGCATTCCAGTACTTTTATGAAGATTTGAAGATTATGAAGACCAAGAAAATGAAGGACTGGCTATCGTGCTCATTAGAAGTCACGCTTTACAAAGCAGCAGCTGCATATATCAATACTGTGTTTGTAATATACACTTGTGAAGGGTGGATAGTACAAATCTTGATGTTATTTACAACGCTTGAAGAGTTTTAGGTATGGGAGAGAAAAATTCAAGTTAAAACTAACTTTTAACCTTCAGCACTGGATGGATACTGAGAAGAGGGAAATTCATTCTCACAATGACAAGTTCCTATGCAAATGAAAGCCAGTAAAGGATTATCCAATGCAGAAAATATCACCACAGCCAGTTGATCCCTAAACTGTATTTCCCAGACTGCCTCAAAACTTGACCTGAGCCCCAAGCATTAGCACTGTTTATATATTGTTGGATGTAAATATTCACTACTTTTCTCAATTTCCACGCATTTTCCCTACCTGTTCTCCAGGAAACACTCTTTCCCTGCTCCACTTTTGTGATCTAAGAGCAAAAACAAAAGCACCTGCTTAAATGTACCTGTTGAACTCGATGTGGCCGTGGCTCCAAAGGTAAAGCCAGAACTTGCTGCATTGCTACTGTTGGCTCCTGAACCGAAGACAAATGGATTAACTGCTGCACCAGTGGTGGAAGATGTGGTGGTGGGTTTGTTTTCTTGAGAGAAGCCAAATGACTGAGATGCTGTAGATTCTGCAGAATTGCCAAAAGCGGTGCTGCTCACAGTGTTGCTGGCTTGCCCAAACACAAAGGGAGTGGGAACTGGTGCAGGGTTGGAGGAAGAAGTGACGCTGCCAAACAGGCTGCTGCTGTTGGCTGAAGTGGCAGGTACGGCTGCGCTGGAGGAACTAGAGCTCAAGAAGCTGAAGGATGGCTTTGCTGCTCCTTGATCTGAGAGGGAGAACAGAACATAAAACGCTGCAAAACGGCAAACCAAGCGCAACAGAGAGACCCTGTTCCAGCCACTGTACAAGGAGAAATGCTGGACGATGTCTCAACTATTATCCAGCTACTGTGGATTACATAAAATCCAGGTTTAATACACTGATCGCTGCCATGTGCAATTAAAGGAATGGGAGAATTGTGAAGAATGATGACACCACCACAGTTCTAGGCTTTAGTAGTTACGGACACCAAGCACTGGCTATAACAACTGGAACCAGAATGAACCAGTACATCTCAGCTCCTCAAACAAAACTATTCTTCAGATGCTCTGAGAAGAACAACATGCATTACCTGCAACACTTCTGTAGTTTGCTAAATAACACAGCAAAAAAAAAACAACCCACAGTGGTACAGCTGCTTTTGTAGCCTATCCTGAAATTACAGCCCTGTGCCTACAGCCCTAAAGCTGGCTAAGCCCATCATCCTGCAGCCTCACTCTTTTGGCTTAAGCTCACTGTAATTCAGTACTTTCAAGACCTGCTTTTGGGAGCCACAGAGAACAGCCCCCTGTTACAGAACTGTCACAAAGTACTGAGTGCAATTTTACATTTAAAGTTATCTTTTATGCAGTTCTTCAGCTTTCCCTAAGCTTCTGCTCTCTCATTATTACACCTGACCCTGTTCTTGATTTCCCACTGCTGTTTTTCCAGAAGTTACGGACCCTTTTCATCTATGCCACTTTTAAGGGACTCTCTACTGTGCTGAAGAAGGCTCGTTAAAATCTCATTTTTACACAAGGTGTTTCATCAAATTTCCATGGTTAAATCAAACTCCAGAACTTCAACTCAATCATAAGAACCATAACCCCATGCGTTGCTTTTATTCTCTCTGTTCCTTCCCTTATAACTTCCAAAGTTAGTAGAAGTGAGTAATGAACGCTGTTCTGCAAACCATGGCTGATAAGTCATGAAATCAGAATCAGAATTCTTCCACATGGCAATTGTTACTAAAATCTTTCAGCCCGCTCTTTCAGAAGGTTAAAGATGCACAAAACTGTGTAGTACCTATTAAGCAATTTCCACACCTTCATGGCAGTAAATTGCAGCAGCACAGCTGCAAGAACACATGAATGAGACACCTCCTCACATCCCCTTTCACTATGAAAACCATCGCATGAGGCCTCTGTCACCACGCTAAAGACTGTACCACCAACTATGCTGCTAGCACAGAAACCATACAAACCATCCATGCTCATGTGGGATGCAATACACGTTCCTTAATGTGTGACAATATGTATATATTTTTTGTCTAAACCTGGTCTTAAAACTCACTGAAATCAAAACAGGAATTCTACTAATTGTCTATACGTCAACAACTGGAACACAAATCACACTGCACAGAGTAATTAAGCTTTTTCTAAAGCTCCAGTACATGAACCCAGCAACTCCTACAGATTCTGTAACTTATGACTTCAGAGGTACCATCTGAGGGACTTAGACAACTGAAGACAAAAGATATTCTGCTTACCTGAAGTATTGGCTTGGGCCCCAAATGAAAAAGTTGGCTTTGCCTGCTCAGTTTCTTTCTCCGATGGTTTAACAAAGCTGAAGTTGAACATAGGTTTTGCTGTGCTTTCTTCTTTGGTACGTTCAGGCTGCCCAACGGAAAAGACAGGTTGTGCCTTTGACTCTTCATTCTCAACTTTCTTCCCAAACAGTAACGGAGGAGCAGAACTGACAGAATCCTGTTTCTCTTCTGTCCTTCCCAAAACAAACTGCGAGGCAGGAGCCGACTCCACGTTACCAAAAGAGAAGCCTCACTTTGCTGCAGGAGTTTCGTCCTTTTTCTCATCTGATTTCTTAAATGCAAAAGAAGCTGATGCAACTTCATTTTCTGCCACAGTTCCAAAACCAAACCAGACATTTGCAAGTCTAAGACTGACAATCAAAAAACTGCATTTTTCTCTCCAAACTGCAATACAGCTCTGACTTACTCAACTCAGTATGAACTAACACCAGTTAATTTCATGAGCACCACAGAAGTTAACTTGCAAAAGAGCAGATACAGACTCATACAGGAAAGCATTTATAGCATACAACATAGATTCACCTTGTTCATCACTGATGTTGAAACAGTGCTTGGTGACGATGACACAGTACTGCTAGTCAGAAAACTAAAGTTGAATGGAGCCAGAGATGCAGTACTGATGGGTAGGGATATTTCTGGGAGTACCGGTTCCTCCACTTCCTAGAGTTGTAAAGTAAAATTTTTCTCTTTTACAAAACATGCTACTTTCTCATCCTGCTCCGCTCTGATTCGCTACAACAGCGAATTTGGAACAAATATAACATTTAAAGTATTGTGTACTGAACCCACACAACAAAACACAAAATACCTACAAAGAAAACTACAGATGAAAGAACATTTACTCTGGTAAATCCAGCCTATACCACATGTAAGGATGCAAATCATATATCAGTACATCTTAAAAACAACAGCGTTTGTTCTTGCCTTTTAAGCTATTTGATAACCAAGACTGAATGAGTTAGGGTTTAAATGAGAACTGCCAATCTAATCACAGGCTGCACAGAAGCACCAAGATCTAAATAGAAATGAATGACTAAGCAGAGGGATAAATTGGTACTACAGACATTCAAGCGTATCCTACAACTTACAAGTGTTTCACTATTATGGTCTGAAAAGTTAATGGAACTTAGCTATTTTTATCTGCATCACTATTTTATTTGAATTACATAAACATACTCCATTGTTTATGACTTCTTTATATTGCATCAGCTAAAAGACCAACATAAAGACTGACACTAAAGATACAGTCATAGGCAGCTCAGATAACATCCAATCAGAAAAATAATCTTGAATATTTGTGGCTACAGTTTGATAAAATAGATCTTTTCCCCTTAAAACAGGAAAAAAAACCTTTCACTACAAGTTCAGTAAGTATCAGCAATCCTAAGTCATCATTAGCAGACATGCAGAACACCATTTTCTAATTCTCTTTTGGACTCCTGGCCCGTACAAGACTTAAACAGCAAAGAATAAATTCAATAAACTTTGTTTACATACTTGACACTTGTTTCAAGTATCGCTGCATTATAGAAACCATACAAACCTCCACCAAAACATTCCTACTCTTTGGATACCTTGAAAATTGTAATACCAGGCAGAGGAGAGACACGGTTAAGCAGATAAATCAGCATATTCTTTCATATAATTTAAACTATAGAAATGAAATTGCAGTGAAATTCATGGCTTCCATAGCAGTTGTTACAAGATTTCCTCTTCTTGTATGGTATTCATGGGAAAAGAAAGAAAAAAAAAAATAGTGTGTTATTAAAAGCAATGGGAGATTTAGTTGAGCAGTGAAAATATTTAGTTCAGCATCTTGTTATGCTACACACTATTTTTGAGTTCCCTCTAATCATTTCCTATGGTGGAACATGATGAAGAACTGGGCCCCCTACTTAACATATTTCCCATTGCTACCAAGGTAAAAGGTCACCAATACACAGGAATGTTCACCTAACAACATGAGTCATGCAAATATCATCCTTTACCTGAAGGCAAATTCCTGCCCCTTAATATTTAAATCCCATCTAGCTTTCACTGATTTCTAAACATCACATCCTTCAAATATTCAGAACACACTGAGGGACAAAAAGTCCCTCTCTTTTTTCCTTCCCCTGTCTAATAGGATTTTTCACTTATTTTACCAAAGCAAAATGTTGGCAGAGAAAAAAAAGTCAATTAAAACAAGTTCTCTCCTTTGGCAAAGATGTTCACACTAAAGACAGAGCTGAAGACAGCCACTACTATATCTGACTTTAGAGACCTCAACTCTACTGAGACATCTTGTCTAGCACATGGTGCATTTAATGCATAATAGCAGTATATAATGCACTCAAGCTCACTAACCAAGGGACCATGTAAAATCCACTCTCCTCCACCCTTATCTAACAACTATTCAGTAAGGATAGAGTAATTCTTAAATCTGCATTCTCCTCCAACTTTGTCATGGCCGTAGTTGATGCCACTGTCTCCTTGGAATTCACAGCTCAAAAATTTCTCTTTAAGACTGGTGCCCTTTCTCTCTCTTCTGAAGAAATGAGACAAGTAGGTTTGATTATTTGTTTTTAAATCGCTGCCAAGTGGTACAACTTTTCAGATGACCTTCTTGGAACAGGACCAATATGGGAAGTTGGTTCAGAGCCTTGCCAGGGTAGTCTGCTCTTAGACAGGTGAGGGAGAGCAACGAATGAGTTGAATTCCAAAGAAATATTCCATTTACCTATATTTGTCCCCAGAAGCTCTGTTCTTGTTCTGACACTGTTAGAAACAAACAATAATACAGCCACAGAAGCCTGCTGGCATAAACACATCAGATGGAGAGCAGAATCAAGCCCACTGAATCTTTTATTGCAGTCACTGAGATGATACAGCTACATGGCAGTGCTATAGCTATCAGCTGCAACAAAGCTACCTGGAACACAGTCATTTTTCATAAAACATTCTCTATCCAAACAGTGGAAGAAAATAGGAACAAAGAACCATTTCTTCCAGATCAGCAGAACTTCGCTTCTACCAGGTCTGAACCACAGTGCAAGTCTGCTTTCACAGACACAAAGGTTAGTCCACAAAATACTAGTCCAGTTTCTAAGGCAGAGACAAAGCTTGCAGTGGTGATAGAGTGTTTAATTTGGGTTTCCAGTATGGTAGCACCACAAAGGTCCAAAGGCTTTTGGCCCTGAAGACCTTTTACTCCATTTTGAGTATAACATACAGAAATCCTTCCTTTAGACTTAACACCAAAACTTTGGAGAGCTCCAAATAGTTCGGGGAATAACAAAACCCAGCAAAGAAAAGTCAGGCCAATTACAAGCATGCCTTGCTCACTGTAGATTCAACCAAGTGCTTGGATCAGATCAAGAAAAAGCAGAACGATACACTTTTCCCCGATACTTCTGTCTGCTCATTCCCTCTCTGCCCTGGAGCAGTCAATTACGCATTAAGAGAGCACAGCAAAGACACCACTCTCAGCTGTAACTGCTTTTGCAAGGCCACATCTTCTGTCTCAGAAATCCCAGGCCACAGTCTGCTAATTGCTAACAGGCTGAAGAGAGCTTTGCAACCCCTTAATGATAATAACCCTGACAAGCCAAAGAACAAGGCCGACAGTGAAAGGAAAGAGACCTAAGTGTCACTCGTTTCCTTGCAGAGGCATTGCCAAGGAGAAAGTGTTTAAGAATTTGCAAAAGCAACTGAGCAGTACAGCTTGCAGAGGTGTTGGAGAGTGTTCACAGTCAGCCTAAGGCATGGTGGCAGCACCCAGGCAGGCATGGAGGACATGGGGACAGCACCACTGTGCTATGTGGGGCTCTTACACCTCATCCTGAGATTGCTCTAAGGGTCAGCACCACTCATTCCTGCCTTATCCCTGTTTCTGACCACATTTTGCTTTGGTTGTGATGGCTTTGGGATCCTTTGACTGACTTCCAATTGTTTTTCGGCCACTCCATATCTGACATTTTGACTCCTCAGATGTTTGATTTTGGCTTGTATGTTCTGCAATGCCCTATTCCTACATCCACCCTCACTGTGCTTTCCTGTGTTTCTTTGAGTCCTAATCAGGAGGCTGTCTGAACTGATAAATGCCCCCCAAGGCATGGTCCCAGCTGCAGGAATACAGTTCTGCAACCTTTTACTTTTATGTTTCAGCTGCATCCTATTCTGTCTCAACTCAATTTATAAGCCAGTGTTCATGGAACACCTGTGGAATTTCTGAAGTGCATTTACATGTGATTGTTGGCTTGTACTTCAGGCAACAGAAGCAAATAAAAACTGAAATTCATTGCAATGACCTAGAGGTACAGGAAAGCAGACCTTGAGTCTTAATCACTTGAACACGCCATGAATGACTTAACAAATTAATATTAAAAACTGTAGGAAATACAAAACCTTCTCAAAATAATGTTCTAAACAGCAGAGAGTGGTAAAGAAGAGTATTTATGCTTCTGTTCTACACAATTAATATTATTTACTACTTCAAAAGAAAATTACTGACAAAGCTGACTACAACATAAACATAATCTAAATTTGTTGTCAGCTAATAGAGGCCATGTGCGCCATCACCTGGATGTGAGAAAATGATCAATTTTCCTGTTACTTCTGACTACAATGTCTCAACAAGATACAGAAAATAAGAAGTTTTCCTGCCTTGTCCTTCTCCTTCAGAGCATTTTCATTTAGTTCATATTCACATTGTTTAAAAACAGAGCAAACTCACGCTGGTCATGCTGGAACTACTTAACCACTCTAGTGTTTTACTGGAGCCTATTCTCCCTCTGCATTGGAGACTTCTGAGCTATAGGGAAGCTGGAAGAAGATTCAAAACACTGAACAAAAACAGATGGTTGAGAATGGTGTGCTAGAATAACTCCCAAACACAAACACATAGGAGAAAAGTCATGTTAGGTTTAAAAAGAGAGAATACTAACCAGGTCCCAGAAAAGTCTGAAAAGCTGTATTATGTTTTTAAGTATAAGAAACAATAATTCACCAAACTTTCCAGACATAATTTGATGATGCTTCTGTCTCAGGTGCAGAGAGAAGAAGAATTTGTTTAAAGTGTGCCAAATAATTCACCATGATATTAAGTTATGCCATCTGGAAATGGGATATAGAACTCAGATTTCTCTCAAGATCACATTTAGAGAAAGCATCTCATACTTTGATAGGCCATTTAAAAGCAAACATCTTACAGCCGACCCCAGATGCTTTCTCTATTTGTATCAAGTGCTTATTAAAGCTCCTCATCATAAGTAGGTTTTTGTTTTCCAGTCTTTTTATTTCCAAGGGCAAACACAGATGGTGCACAGCAGCATAATGCAGGAAGGACTCAGGCTGAGAATGAGCAGCAGTGTGGCAGAGGGCTGTTCCACGTGGGGTGAAGCTCAGGCCTTGCAAGCAGGAAGATTTCTGGTCATGCAGCATTTGCTAATAAGCAAATGTCCTGTAAGCACAGTCTCGTGGCTTCAAGGTACTGCAGTTTTTCCTCAGAGTCCAATAAAGACCCATCAGGGATAAGCAGCATCAAAGAAAATTCTAGTTAAATAATAGTGAAAAATGTGGATCAGAACTGAAACTGGGGCCCATAAAGGGTATGGAATACTCATCCTTGGAGATTTTTAAAACTTGATTAGACAAGAATTCCAGGAACCTGGTTTAGCTTTGAAGCGTACCCTCCTTTGAGCAAGGCATTGGACCAGAGGACCCAAAGGTCCCTTCCAACCTGAATTATTCAATACAGCTAAACGGCACTAGCTGTACTGATGCAGAGCATTGGGAAAAGACAGGCAGGTAAGATTTGCAAAATCTGTCAGCCTCAAGATATCAAACTTACACTTGCAGGGCAAAGCAACAATGGAAGTAAGTTTCATCATCCTTCCCCAGCAACAGCAGTATCACAGGTATCCCACTGATCCTCCTCCCCAGCCTCTGACTCATCCATAGCATGCTCTTTATGGCAGGGCTGAAGTAAGAAAATCCATTTCCCTATACCCTTTCTCTGCTCTTTCCTCCAGTACCTCCCCAGCAAAGTTTTCACATTCCCACTGCGTTCACCTGAGCTCTGAATGCCTAACAAGAAATGCAAAAGCATCTAGCGATCATAATAGGTGTTAAAATCCTGCACGTTGTTTTTACCTGGTGTAACAAGCAACCATGAGGCATTATGCAACTGACCCAATTTGAGGCATTTAACATACCAAGGCTTAGCAAAGAGTGCCTGCTACAATCTACAGATTCTGTTCCCAATGAAAATCAGTAACCCTGTTACTGGAGGCAGAGCCAGACCCGACACGTCAGTGCCGCCTATCCATATTTCTAAATAAGTTGTGCAGGAAACATATTAGTTTCTAATCTTGGTGCTTCAGTGCCTAAATGAGCCTCATCACCATAGCAACAGATGGCTTCACAATCTTTAATGCCTTTATTTTCACAAGTCCTCTGAGAAATAGAGGAGGACAGCTGTCCCCATTTCACAACTGTGTAACTGCCAGGCAAAGAGGCAAAGTAATTTGCCCCAAATCCTGCAGGAAATGTATGGAGAGCAGGATGTCAGGGCATCAGGTTTCCCAGCCTTCCTACACATGCTCCAACCTACCCCATCCTTACTGCTAAAAGTACTTCCTACATCTATGGATACAGGAGCATGGCCTTTAAAAACCTTTTCTATTTGAAAGCTTGGGTCTCCTAAAAGGCTGGCCTGTCTCTGCAGGGAGATGACCTACAGAGGAGGTCCAAAGGGCAGTGGAAAATGGACTTGGCCAATTCATTAAGCCGGAAAGCAGTGATGCCGTGTGTAAATCTCACAAGTTTCATAGCGTTTTAAGAGGCTGCTAAGGGTTCTAATTCTGTAATTCCTTTCTGTTGTATTTGGCAAGCATCTGGCTTTTACTCTGTCCACAGTGTGCACTCCAGGGAACAACACATTAAGGAAGCCAGCAAAACCAATACTTGTCCAGTTGTTCTGGATGTGTCAGATCACAGCAGATTTTCCCAGGCAGGCGCAAACTCTGCAGAAAGCCATATCTCCCCTTCCAATGTCATCTGAACTTGTATTTTGTTTTAATTCAGTCTATTCTCCTTCCCAGGCATAAAACTTAAATTTCCAAATTTGGGATATTCTGATCATGTCCTTCTATGTTGAGCTGTTTCAGCACAATTCATTGCCCAATCAAGATAGGTTTCTAAACCCATTTTACGTTGTTCTGTTTCCTCTCAAAGTTCAGACATTCTCTTGATTCTCTTATTTATAATGGCTTATAGGTAAAACAAATTTAACTCATGCAATTTGTACCTCTATTTTATGAGGGGGAAAAAAAAAAAAAAGAAGAAGAAGAAGAAGAAGAAAAAAAGAAGTAAGACAAGGTTCATTTATCAATATAATCTTTTTCGTTTACAATTAGCATCGGAGTTGTATACAAAACATCTCAGCCCTAAAATGCCTCTACTTATCACAGCAGTCTACACTGTTTATATTTATGAGGCAATTTGCACAAATGCCTTCAGATTGATGCGGCATTTATATTTATTTCATTTTTCTACTTCTGGTATTTTGTGTTCCTCTTCCCTTTATATTGCCTTTTTGAGAAACCTGCTTCATTCATCTCTCAGGAAGAACTGCTTTAAGAGAGGCAGATGGGAGCACCTATAAAGTGAAATATCGAAACTCTCTCTACATGACATAAGTGTCCTCCTGGTACTGCTGAATATTACAGCTTTTAAAAGTCATGTTTTACTTTGGAAATAGAAGCAATTACTTTTAATTGTAGTTCTCAGCATGAAAAACTTGGAAAAGGGATGTTTTTCTCCTCTTCAAGTCAGATCCTTATATTAAAAACAGAAACACTTCAGCACACACTGAGAAACAGGCCATAGTTACCCTAGGAATATACAGCAGCAGCACCATTAAGCATGACTGCATTAAAAAGATATGTTAAGTGTGAAGTTGCCTTAGGTTTATCTTGGCTGTCTTAACTCTGATGAGATTAGAGTTGCAGAAGCAAATGCAAACTGCCTGTCCCTGTTTTACTACAATAAACTTGGAGCTTCTTTAAACTACCAAAACATGTCAGTGCTTCACTGTATTGCCCTGTTCTGAATGTTATAACTTGGTTCTTCAGTTATGGAGAAGGAGTTGAAAACCACGACAGATGCTTTAAACTAAAGACGGATTGCAGAGCTACACCACTCAAGACAACTGATGCTAGGAACAGAGTTCAGCTCAGGCTACGCAATTGACCTCTTCAGTTCAAATATGCTGTGATGAAGTCTATCAAGCAGTCTGCTACCAAAGAAAAAAAAGTCAAGGCAGCACAGAGGACAACACGAGGATGCTGTGGCAAAAATAGACATAGAAACCAAAGGATTCATGTCTATGGTGTGGAACAGTTAAACAAATGGACTTCTTGATGGATGTCCCAGCAATGGGGATTAGTGTTGCTTTTGTAACACTAAACTGAAGGTTTAGTTCAAAGGTTGAACGTCCACATGCTCATATACAGAAAGTGTAAAAATGACCTGTCTCCCTTCATAGGGGTGGAAATTAAACAGCATTAACTAGTAACTACTTACTGTGGCATCACACACCATCGAAGAGAGAAAATAGAAGTACTTTAAAACATATGAGGCGCATAACAATTTGATGAACAGGCAAATTCAGCAGCCTTTGCCTGAAGTTGAACAAAACAGGTTTCACGTGTCAGTTTGCATTTATGGTTACTATCAACAGCTATTGGCAAGGATTAGGTCACCAAAAGTAATTTAGATGATAGAGCACGGCTGGAGTGGCATACTCCCAATCCATTTTCATTCCGTGTATTAAAACAAACTTCCCTTAGATTTCTACTTGCATTTCTCTGAAACAGTCTCACTAGAAGATAGCACAATTGAATTAACAACTGCTTATATCAAATGCATTTTTCTTGCATGTTCTACCTGCCCAGAGGTATGTCTGAAAGTGGACCAGAGTTTAATGGAGATGAATTTAAAGAGCACCTAGAGACAAGCAACCACTAGTCACCATTATCCTTCATTTAAATAGGTATTGGAAAACAGTATCAAAATAAATTGCTTATTTGAAAGACCTTGGAATCAGTTTCCTATCCGTATTCCGTAGTATTTAATTAAGGAACAATACCATTAAAGTGTGGGTTGTCACCCTCTGACACTGTGTTCAACAGAAAATTGAAAACCAGAATGCCTGCCTACGCTGTTGAAACCCAGTGTCAAACACATTAGAGATTTGCTGATTTATAAAGCAACAGACAGAGAAAAACAAAAAATAATACAATTAGAAGCCTTAGAAACTATCCTATTTCATGAAAATAGTTCTGTGTATCTCAATAAAGAGAAACAATGGTTGTAAAAAGAGATAGTGTCTCAAGAGGTTTCCCTCATTTATATGAGATTGTCATCACAGACGCATTTTATGAAGGAGTAGACAACTCATTCTCACAAACACACAAAGAAAGGATATACGTGGCACTCAGTCTGCCCTCTTGCCTGAGTGGGACTGGGAGAAAACAGCTGGTGCAGACTGAGACTATGAACATGGAACAGCCAAAACAGATGCATCTGTCAATTCCTGACAGTCTAAATGCTATTGAGAATATCTCACACGTTGGAAGGAGCAGTGCAGAGCATCTCAAACATAAGTCAAGCACTTTGAGCAGAGCTGCCTACTAAGTTGAACATAGTGGCTTTGGTTAGAAGGTGACAATGAGCAGCACACTGAAGGTCACCTCTCGATACATTTTCTCAAAAGAGACACATCTCAAAAGATTTACATGTATGGTTGGTGTTAGGAACAACGGAAATTTAGAGCTGGTACAGTAGAAAAGCCTGTTCAGGTAAAGGTTCAGATGCTGTACTCCCTAGTATTAATTCAGAATCTCTGTTTTATTCTGTGGCCTAAATTCACACTCATACTGATGAAAGCAGTAGAAAACTTCTTGATTTACTTATTTTTCAATCTTGCTCCTCACAACAAAAAGCAAACTTAGCAGCTTCTGACCAAAGCAAATTGGAGGTTCTGCAGTTAATATTGCCTTCACATTAGTGCACATACATAAAATGCCCCTTGCTCTTCCCACTGCTCATGCAGTCACATTTTGCTGTCTATTCAGCAGGTGATGCAGTAACAACTGAACACTGATAAAACCTTGACACTAGCTTACCAAGGAGGCTTGGGCGCAAAGCTAAGCAGCAGCACGTATCCTTACTTTCAGCAGATGGACAGAACTACTTCCAGAGAGCTCCCTGGGGAGCCCTTGGCCAAGAAAAGCTGCAGATTTCTAAATGGGCTTTACCAGTTACTCTGCTCTTGCTGTCACAAAGGTCCTTCTCTCAGTTGCTTTCCTCTTTAAGCCAGCAGTAAGGCACCTCAGCAAACGTCCAACCACGTGAGATGGCAAAAATTCTGCAAACATCTATGAAGATTACAGGCATGTCATGGGGAGGTGCTACAGAGGAGAAACTTCTTCACTAGTTTAGTTGGTTGGGATGAAGTAGGTAATGAAGTAGATAATACACATAACAAGCTTTCCTGGTATTCTGCAGGCATAGACATAACTGACTTCAGAGATGAGCTGAAAATAGTGACATAACTGAGCATACTTCCAGTATAAGTGATACAAATATTTCAGCTTTATTACATCTGCTGCTTAGCAATCGGGGAGGTAAAAATCCATGCTTCTTTGGCTTCAGAGTGACTTCACATGCTGAACTGCCTTCAGTTCTAGTTAGTAGATAGCAAATTTTGCTTTATGTTAATAAAATGGACAGAGTTTAAAGACAAGTAAGACACATGAAGTAAAGGAACTCATCTATAAGGGAGAATTAAGAGTCTCCATAACCTGTCCAAACCACTGGATGACACACTTTTGCTTCATCTGCACTTCCATGCCAGAAACCACTTTGTTAGTCTGCCCTTCTGCTTTTATCTGTCACACAGCAACAAAATGCAATGGAATATTGGTGGGAATTTTCATTCTCTACTGCCGTACCACCACCATCTGCCTCTAATGTTGTAGGCCAACAAAGTAGGAAGCATTATTTTTGAAGCAGACCTCATATTTCACCAATGTGGATGAATTATCATTAGTTTTGTTCAAAATTAATTTTAGGTGGAATATATGCAGCAAAATAAGAAACCTTTTCCTCTGATGAGAACCTTCCTGTGAACTCCAGAAGCATGAAGCTCAGACTGAGCTTCCCTGTGTCGATGGATCAGCACGAGTTCCATACAGAGCAATTTCATACACTGCTGCATCAGATCTCTTAGAAACAGTACACTTGATATCTTAAGTATTTCTTGATAGTGATTCGTATTAGGCAGTAGAACATCCTCCTGAGAAAAGATAAGGCAGCCTTATTGTTGAGAGCATATCAAACCAGGAGAGCACAATACTAGAAACCATAGTCCAGAGAATAAAACCTGTAACAGCCTTGTTGATGACTGAATAAGGCTATTCCATCTTTAATATCTCCAGCGATGCACAAGCCCTTAGGAAAGCAAAACGGATTCATATCTAACAAGTCACAATATTAAATTCATATTTTGGAGGAAAAAAAAAAAAAAAAAAAAAAGGGAATTCTTCTTGCTATCCTAAAGATAAAATGAGGTCTATCTAACTACTAGCACTACTGTGGGACTTTAGGACTAAATTTTAAACAATCTGCCATTCTAATATAAAATATGAACAAAACTACTGAATGCTAATTTTTTCTGAACTAATACTTGACATATTTCTCCTTCCTTTATTCACATTTTTCTTCTCCTTCTTTTCCACTGTAAGTGGACTCACATAAATACTGTTCCATTACCTAAATTCCCAGTCCAAATTACAGCAGTTATTCCTCTAAGGAATTGCTGAGTTCTGAATAATAAGATCTTAGTGAGCTTTCAGCAAGAAACCAGAGAACAAGGTGCTCCTCTAAAGCAATATCAGAATTGATTTCTTTACATATGTCAGAAACAACTGGAAAGAAAATGTATTAAGTACAGCACTGTCAGCCACAATCGACTGAAAGCCTGAAAGCCTGGGGGAAAGAAATTGCTAATCCAGGACCCTCAGAGTCTTCTTGACGCCTACTTTTCACAGAAGATCCAGCTGTTCTAGAATTCAAGCTGACCAAAGCTTTCAGAAAGAAGACTGCGAAAAACTGTGGCCAACCCAATATTCAGAAATATGGAACAAACAGATGCCAAGAACCCAATCTGCCCTTTTCAGAAAACATGCCAAATATCGTTCTCTACTTTCCTGTATTCCCTCCTGTATAAACTTGCTTTTTTTATTTTTATTTTTTTAAGAAGGATAAAGAAATGGTTATATAAAAGCACACAGAAAATGGTTTAATTTAAAGAAAAGCTGTGCTCTAAAAGACCAGGAATACTTCACTTATGCTTGTAGAAAAGCATCATAAGCTACTCAAGTAACTCCCAGACCATTTAATTTCAGTGAAAATCACCTGAAGGAAAAACCTGTGAATGAATATCATGATTCCTAGCAGAAACAGCTGGCTTTACACCAGAGCTAAGCCCTCCATCTCCATCCACTACATAGAGTGAAGCAAGACCAAGGAATGCAGATCATGCCCAGAAAACAACCTCAAAATACAAGCGTGAAATAATCACAGCCTATGCCATTTCCTCCCCTTACTTCAATCTTTTACCAACTTCTGATAAATTAACTTAATTTTAAAAAGCAAGAGAAGTTAAAGCATCGGAATGAACATACTGAGTTGATCTCTCTCTTCCCAGATGTACTGGTTGCTACCAATTTCCCGTGAACTTATCTATGTTAGCCAAATAGGCACCTGAATAGCAACAGGTTCTCCTTATGCCACTGCAAAATGAGAGTGCAGAGTGCATAAAACTGTTATTAAATGGAGCCAGAATCTGTCAAACAGTCCTTATATAAGTGACTCAAGAGGAAAAATGATTTGGGACAAAGGCTATGCCTTTTTTGTTACTGTTGTTCCAAAACACTTTCCTTGTGGGTATTAACAGTTCAACGTGAGTTCCTCCTGTTTCAATCCTTAGCTGTTTTTTTCTTCCTTTTGAAGTTTTGCCCAATCACTTATAATAATAATGAATAATTTACTAAAAGAAAATCAAAGAAAACATAAGTCTGTCTTAATATTGGCATGTCAAATGATGTTTAACAGTTGCTTAGCACCACGGATTTCAGTAGAGCATTTCCTCATCCTCATTAGTGTAAGTCAGAGAAGCAGCAGCAACACAATGAAACATTTGCAGAATTTTCTAAGTGGCTTACTTCATCTAAGAGGAACAGCACTTCACTATAATAGGAATGATTATATGTGGGTTTAGCTCAATTAAGCATCACCTTGGTAATGCTCTCTCTTTTGTTATCCAAACATCCTTGTGTATGTTTATCAGGACGACTGAAGTTTGCCCAGGAAGCCAAGTTAAATTTCTAGCTTTATAGTTAAAGGAGCCAAGTTTAAAGAAACATTTCAAACACGTACTGGCTGTATTCCCTGACAAGTCCCTTCCACCTTTTTTCTGAACCTTACCCACGAAATTAAATATATTAGGTTGCATGATCAGAGAAAGAGTGGCTGGTCATGCATTCCCACTGAGCATACAAGGTACCTATAGAAACTAAGAAAGACTTCTCCCAGGCAGCTGCACAGATAAACTCATTTTTCAGAGTTGTTCAGGACTCTATGCTTCTGTAAAAGATAATACACATTTCCAGATAAAAATCTCATTTCCCATCTGTGCTGCATCCGATGCATCATGACAAACATCTTGAATAAAAAGAAATCTAAGGGACTCCTAGAAATAAAGTATAAACTCAAAGGGCATTTGATGGAAACTTCAAGAACAACTTGTGAGTGGTTTTTTCATGTTTTGTATTTGCACCTACGTGGCATATTAACTTGGTACCAGCCTGCACATGCAGACCCCAGAAAATTATGCATGAATGCTCTGTGTCCTATCATTTATAGGGAGCAAGTTCCAAACACACTGCCTACTTTTTCCTTGTCAAATGGCATACACAAGAGGCAATGTTTACCATATTTATAACACAATGTTCAGGTTTGTAAGGCTTAAATCCTACCTGTGGCAGCAAAATTATTCTGTGCTCAAGTTACTCGTGTCCCCTCGTTAACTCTTTACTACAATTGGTGCCTCATGGCAGACAAGCAAAAATCTAAATTCCTGCATTAAGGTGTCATAAATCACAGTGTGGCAGACTCAGATTACACCAGGATTCATGCAGGCTTTTAAAAAATTGCATAGTCAGAATGAGCAAGCTAACTGCTGGGAGGTTAAAAACCATGGCATCTCTTTGCGGCAGCTTTTCCTCTTCTGGTCTGTGTCCGGACAGCTTCTTAAAGCTGATCACACATTCATGTGTTCAAAACTAATAGTGACAAAAGCAAAAAGATAAACAAAGAGACATAGCAAGTTCTCTTAAAGCATTCTGAATTCATAAAAAATTAAGGTGATAAACAAGAAGTACAAAGATCATGCTCCTTTAAAATAAGAAGGCTCATCACGAAAGAAAACTCAAATGCCAGTCACCTCACAACAGAAATATTTTGGTTTTCAATGTTTCTTTGACTATTCAAGCGCTCCAACAGCCAATAAGATCAAAACACTATGTATTTTTAGTAAGGTACCCAAATTTGACGTATTTCATAACAAAAACTCTCAGAGAGCATTCTTGTTCTTCTATGTCAGCTACTGCATTTGCATCAGTTTAAGGGCAAAGTTCTTCTAGTTCAGAAGAGAGCAAGCAGTGCGTCATAGAATGGCTCAGGTTGGAAAGGACCTTAAAGAAAATCCAGTTCTAATTCTCCTTAATATTCTTAATATTTTTTTCCCCACTGAAAAGGACCGTGCTTAGTAGAAAAAGGTTTAGATACCAGTCCCATGAGGTCCTTCGACAGTGCTAGTACTTATTTTTCTCCTTCACAAGGTCATTTAAATTTCAAACATTAATTTACGTGGTCCTTCATGTCAAAAGAAAACAAACTTGTTGTCACTCAGTCCATAGGTTTCAGATTACTTCTCAATGAAACATCTTCTTAGACATTTTATATACATTCACCCAAAATGGTACATGAAAAGAGGTAGATGTTCCTATCTTCAAGGAGCTTAATTCATCTTGCATTTTATACCCCTCTGGACAGGAATTAAATAAAAAATACCCAAAAAGAAGCATAGAACTTTCATATGACACGGGAGGAAGAAGGCCCAAAATGAAATTATACTCCAAATAGAACAGAAATACAAGCAAGCACTAGCGAGGGGACAGTTCATCTTTTTGCAGTAGAATTTTCATCTTCAGCCAGGAATTGCTGCCCCTGAGCCTTCAAAGCTAGCTGAAAGAGAGAAGCCTCAAAACCACTTGCTGGGAGACAGCATCAATTCAGCCACAACTCAAATAGGACAGTCCTTATGCAAGTCACAAGGCAAGTCTGATACTCAGTAGCACTTTGAAAGCAGTAACAAAACATCCATTCACTTATGTGGGTGCCATTTTCTACATAGTGCCAGTACAGCATTCAATTGGGCGATATTCGGTGACAGTAGATATGCTCTCCATACAAGTGAAGGTGTAAGAATCATAAAGTACCTTTGTCTGGAGATCAGCTAGAGCTGAACTGTTGTTGGTAATGCACTACATTTTCTCCACTGAGTGCTAATAACTTGATGTATGTGCATTTGACTTCTGTTTTGTATCTCTTCCAAAACAGAAAAACAAGACACTGGATGTAAGAAGTAACTTTTTTACTCTAAGATAAATCTACTCCAAGATGGCTTATGAAAATGGCTAAAGCACAGTGTTATGTACAGGAATAAAATTTATACACTTACTAATAAAAACTTCACTTTACTAAAAAACAGAAAAAAAAATATATTTTTAATCTTGCATAATAAAAAACCATGTAACTTTCCTTTACACTAGTAGCATATGTCCAACTAAATACTTGGACAGAAAATTGTTTCTTATTTTACCTTCTTCAAACTACTTGATAAACAAATCTTAAAACAGATTCCATACACTGGCAGTGAAAATTCATTAACAAACGTTTCCCTCAGCATCTAAATCAGAGTGATCTTGGGTAACACAAAATCATAGATTCATAAAGGCCGAAAAAGATCTCCAAGATCACCAACTTCAAGAGACAGAGGGAAGCAGGAAATTTTATTGAATAATAAAACGTGCAGCACGTGAGGCTGGCGCATAGTGATGAGCAAGCAGTGGATGACGCCGTCGCTGTGGGACGGGTGGTGATGTCCCCCAGTGAAGGCGAGGCCCAGCAACACGGCCAAGCCCTGGTCTGTGACATCTCCGTGCGATGGATTGTGACTGCTTGGCCCACGCTGCTCCAATGCGGGCGCAGCAGCCCAGCCCAGCAGTTCGTGCCTGGCCTCCAACCGAGCGAGTGTGCGAGGACTGGAGTGTGGACAGGGCGAGTTTTGGAGCTGGAACGTGATCTGGGTGTTGCTTGCGCAGCACTCAGCCGCCGTCCCAGAGCCTCTTGAGCTGTACCCCGACCCTGCTGGTTGCAGGCGTCTGGGACATCTAGGAGAGGAGCGTGCAGCAGCGCAGGTGGGCAGCGTGGCAATGCCTGACGCCAGAAGCTGGGGGTGCTTCTTGAGGGGCCCTCCCCAGGCCGGCCTATGCCCGTGGGGACATGGCCCCCGCAGTGGCAGGAGGGGAACAGGGACCGGGAGGGTTTGCTGATGAGAGACTGGGACAGTGAGTGACCGTGGCCTCTCTCTGTCTTTTGCAGTTGGTGACACCGTCTTTCTGCCTGCTGCAGCACCTGTGAGGGGAGCAGCTTCCCGACCTCAGCTCTCCCCAGCCCACCGAACAGCCCGGGCCATGGATGCGACATCCGACTGGACCTGCCCCATCTGTGGGCAAGTACGGGAGGATGTGGCTTACGTGACCCCCTGCCAGCACCAGCTGTGCTACGGCTGTGCCGTCTGGTGGGCACAGAAGAAGCCGAGTTGTGCCATATGCGGGCACAAAGTCGCCACCATCCGATACTCGGTGAGGTCGGACGAGGATTACCTGGAGTGTGCTGTCCCGCAGCCCGCAGCGCACTCAGGTGACGGCCTGCAGGACGAGCAGGGGCCTGCAGAGCCGGTGCTCATCCCAGCTGAGCACAACTTCCCAGCCGAGGTCTGGGCTGCCTTCTTCCAGCAACATCCGGAAGACCTCGGACCCCTGCTCCGATGGCTGCAGGGAGAGATCCAGCAGGTGTCCAGCGACGACTGGTGGGAAGTCTACGTGGCACAGTGCACCACCGTGAACTTCCTGTGCCAGCACGGGCTGGACCAGGAGGCCTTGGTGCAGGCGCTGCAGATGACCACCAGTGGTGACGTGGTGCCCTTCGTCAGAAGGCTCATCGGCATCGCTGCAGCCCTGTACGGCCCCACCATCCGCCACCAGCTGGACCACCAGGACACCCGTGCTGCTGGAGGGAGGGAGGACAGTCCTGCAGCCAGCACCAGCACCAGCACCTCCCATCAGGAGCCTCCTGCCTCGGGCCCAGGCCGCTCCACCAGCACCGCAGGGCCCAGCACGGAGCCAGGGCAGGCGGCCACAGCGGGTCCCTCTTCCCAGGGCAGGGACCGCTCGTCTGGGGGGCCCCGGCGCCCCCCGAAGAGGAAGGCCCGCAGCAGCCCCCAGGACTCTGCGCCGCCCTGCAAGAGGCGGACCCGGCGGCGGCACTAGGCCGGCACCGCAATGCTGTCACAGCACGGCTCCGGCGGGCCGGGAGCCCAACATCTGCCTCTCGGCCTGCTGCTTATAATACCTAATAAACATCCCTTAAAACTTAGAACAAAAAGTCTCTGTGTTTTTGACAAGACTGCTGGCGTTGCTGTTCCTACCCATGCTACCCATGCTGCTTTCTCCATATTTCAGTCCTGATAGATAGAGGGTGTTAAATTTCATCTTTGAAATTTATGACCGTAAATCAGCACTCCTGATATTACTAATAAAAGAGACAAAGACCCTAATAAGCAGAAGATGGGCCAATTATGATTGCATGTGATGACACTGCGTGATGACATCACAAAATCAGACCCCATCCCAAACCATCCCACTGTGAGTAATGCAGGAACTCATCAGAGGAAGGAAAACACACGGAACACTAAAGAATCAAACTCCAATCCAATAGCAGCACATAGCCTTGAGTGATACCCTTGATTTTTGAAACATTTAAGTTACATCATGATCTTTTTTTACTTGAATCCCCCGATTTTTTTAAAATGGAGAACAGCTTCATATGTGATACCTCAATTTGCTTTTAAAAAAACTCCAAATAGCACGAGGCTCCTGTGGCTGTTCAAGGGAACACAGGAAAAATGAGAATTAATCTCGTATTATTCAATGAAGTGAAACACCGTAGCAAGCACACCTGTAATAGACTTTCTGCCCAGTTCAGCAGCCCGAGCAGCTTCAACAGGGATGAGGTGCCAACCATGGCAGAAGAGCTGCATCTATTCCACCTTCATTGTGGATCACGCATCATCTGGTGATGAACTGGCAGAGCCTACGGCAGGGCCCTGTGGCATCAGCCCATCTGGGGGGACCCAATGAGCCTCCAAGAGGAAGGCCAGTAACTACTAGGATCTGCCATCACCAAGGAAGACTCCACCCCGCCAGCAGCAGCAATACAACAGTGGTGGAGCTGGCAAGACTGGGGCTGTGTGGCAGCTGGGACACAAATCAGCTCCCATGGACTCCTGTCATTGCTGTCCACTTCCACCATGGAAATCAAGCAGAAACAGAGATGCAGAATCGTGTTGGTGCTGCCAACAGCATAGTGGTCATTGCCTCCCTACCCCAAATGCTTTCTCCCCTTTTTCCTGCTGCTGTGCCACTGTTACATTTCAGGCAGGATCCCCGTGGGTCTCAGTGAAGGGAAGAGCAAATTTCTGCAACTGAGGAGAAAAATCACCAGGCTCTTTCATAGATGGTGCCAACCATCTGGACAGTAAGTCAGAGTTCTGCTGGACACTAGGCAGAACCAGCAGGGAGCCCTGGCCACTAAGGTGAATGGTGTCCTGGGCTACATGAGGGCAAGTGCTGCCAGCAAGTGAAAGGTGGTGATCCTGCCCCTCTGCTCAGCTCCCAAATGCTGCACCTAGAGTTAGGCAGCCTAGCACATGATGGGATAAAGATGCCAAATTCTGTGATGTCTCTTTGTGGATCTAGTTCAGCTTTACAGAAAGAAAAGGCCACAAGTGTAAAAACGAATCAAGTTGGCCTAATTTTATTATGAACTTGCATCAAGAGTGGGAGCAAGACAAGAAAAAGCCACCAAGAAAATGTAAGGAAATAGATTCTGGTAAAATACACTTTTCTTTTTGATATCTGCAACATATGCATGTAGTGCAGAGCCAACAAAATCCATCAAATTCAGCAATGGCTGCATACATGACCATGCATATGTTGATTCACAAAATAAATAAGAAATCCTAGTTCAATTCTGCATCTGATGACGGTACTCATATTAGCAAACAACTCTCTGGATACCGAAAATTGATTATTTCCTTCCTCACATAGCCACCTTGGATATCTGAAAAACATTACCACATCCCACCCTGTCACCTTCCCTCTATGCTGAGAAATTGCTTCATTCAGGTGTGTCTTTCCCACTTTGATTATTCTCTTCTGTGAGCTCTCTATAGTTTGTTCACATCTTTCTTTAGCGTGATATCCAAAACTGAGTAAACCACACCAGGTGAAGAGTTTGGCAGTATCTCAGGTTCTCAGCAAAGCAATTACTTCCCATTTCTGCATCCTAGAATTATCTTCTTTTGTTTGTTTGCTTTGTGTGGGGAGGTGACTTTACAAGCTTCCCCTTCCTATTGGTCTGTTTTCCAAAATGCTTATCAGTCTTATCAGTTTGCATAGATCAGCAACTGCAAAGTGCACAGCTGTAAAGAGTATTTTTCCTACTTTCTCTTGAAACTTTGAGACATTTACTTTAAATGTACAGCTACATGATCTTTCAATGTATTCTCATGCACATTTCTCCCTTTCATTCTCAACATGCAATATGTGGATTACTTTATTATTTCACAGATTTCAGCTGACCAATACCACTTGCAGTAAAAGAATCTCCTTACATGTACATACACAGATACTTATACCTATGTACACACCACATATATGACGCATACAAGTTTTCACATTTATGTATACACGCACTTAGATATTGTGAATGCAACCCTATTCCATACCTTGTATTTGCTTATTATATTATTGCATTGCTGACAGCTCAAATGCAATATTCTTTCCAAAAATTCGCTCGCAATGGCAATTACACAAGACATTATTTGGAGTCCTGAAGGAGGAAAGGAATAGAGTTAAATACGCTTGAGAAATACATCCATGAAAATAATCAAGCCTGGGTTTTTCCATGACAGAAGGCATGCTTAACACAAGGAAGAGTGCAGAGGCTGACATAAATTCGCCCCTAAAGGCCACTTTAAACTCCTTGCTCACTTTCAGACTAGGACTCCTGTGGAAGTTACGTTTCCTCTGGGCTCAGTGATGGCCCTCTGCACGAAGGGAAGTTCAGCCACCTAGGATGACCCCTGTACCACTGCAATCACACCATGCTGTAGAAGCAGCCCAAAGGAGAAAGTCCAAGATATGCATCAGTGGGATTGTTGGGAAAGCAGACCTAACTTAATGTCACTTTGTATAATAATGAAAATAAAAGGTCTTTCTTATACGTGGTAGCAAAAAGAGAATACAAAAGGGTCCTGTACACTTCAGACACTCATCAGCAGCATGGGGTAAGTGGTTCGGGGCTGCTCTTCCTGGTTTAGAACTGAGGCTCCCTCTCCAGGCATATTTACAGCCAGAGAGAAGAGCTGTAAAGAAACCACCAAATCACTTCTGTTTTGACAAAAATAAACTACCAGAAACTTTCAAACAGCTTTGTTGTATCTTTTCCTTCAATTGCTGCATGCGTCAACAGGAAGACTTATCTCCTCAACTGGGTATTGGATTAAGCTCATATAAGCAGAAATAAAAGAGGAAATCATAATCATGTGAGGCCTAAAATACTTGGCCTCCTGGTCTCTGGAAAGACAGGTCCCATTTATCAACAAGAGGCAGTTTTATAACCCGGAACAAACTTAGGTCAGTGGTAATATTTGTAGGCATGTACCCACGCAGCAATAAAAAGGTTAAAATACTTCAGTGGTGCGGCTATAAGAACTCCAACAATTTTCATTTCCCTGGCCTTTCCTTAGAAAGATTCTGGGAGATGTACCCCCTGGAGTATAAATTAAGGAATAAAATCTCTAAGCTTGTACAAGCACTCTCTGGATATTATTGGTACAAGATAGAAGAGGAAACAAGTAATGTTCAAGAGTAAAAACAATGCTGTGGTTAATCAAACTGGGGTGGGGAGGGGAAGAATCCTTCTTGTCTTCAGTATAACTGTGGCATTTACTTTTATTTTAATGTGAAATATGTCTTCCCCACAAGAGACTTAGGATTGACAATTATAAGAGGAAAAAGAATGTTTTAACACTTTATATTCTTATAAATCAGTGTTTGTCTGTGATGTTAAAGCCCTCCTGCCTTATGAATCACCAGCCTTACAGGTAGAGCAGAGCATTCCAGAAGAACCCCAGACTCATCTTAAATTGGACCATAAACCCATTCATGCATCAACTGTATGGAAAATGTCCTCACATAAAGCAAATGAATGGAATAACACTCATTCAGCCATCACAAAGAGGAACTTGATGCATTTAAAATGACAAGCTAACAGAGCCATCAGCAGCCAAAACTAAGAAGCTTAGTTTCTACAAAGTTTTGATCCAAAGCACAGCTCTGCACTCTGTGTGCATTTTCCAAGGATTTTCGCTTTGTGGGAGCACGCACAAGACCCATCTTCTTCAATGAGACACCTCTGCTCAAGAAACTAATGTCAACTCATTCTTTTTTATTATTCTACCTCTCCATCAGTTAATTGGGTCAGGAGGTAGTTAGGAGGGAGAGAGGAAGAAAAAGACATAGCAGCAAGTGCAGCACAAGCGCACGGTTTTCATTTAGTTTTCAGTGGTCTTCTACAGGAAAAAGAAGAATTGTAATCACTGTCCTTACTTAGCAAACCACAGAAAACTGAGGAACCATGGTCTGAGCTAACATTATACATTCAGTTCTCCAGGTTCACTTAGGAAGACCAGAAAAAGTCTCCTGTACGCTGAAAATAGTAAACAGCTGAGCCCACACGATTACTTTCCCTCTTTCTTGCCTTTCTATGCCTTTCATATCATTCATGGAATATCATTTCCATTCCTGCAAAACCAGCTGGGCTTTGTGCAGCAGCAGCAGCAGCTCAAGCAGACAGAGGAAAATCAGCCTTGTTAACAGCACAGGACCAAGGCAAATCTTGGTTTTCATTTGCTCATAAAACACCTGAGATTCACTCTGCAAAGAGAGGCGGAAATCTCAGGGAGCAAACTGTGGGGTCCTATCACCAGGGGAAAATGTATCCTTTTACAATTCATGGGATCTGAACAGATGTCCAGAAAATTAACTTACTAATGTTGTTGGACCCATAGCTGGTTCTTTCACCTCCCTGCAGTCCTACTTTTGCCGTGCCTCTGTGTTCGCCTGGGTAAGGCACTTTGCTTTCCATCTGCAAAGCATCAGTCCCATGCAGTCCCTGCCAGGCTGAAGCCCTTGCTGTTGTTTCTCGCTACATGAAAAGAGTGGCTGGATCCAGAAGACAGAAAATGGAGCAAAAACACCTGCGTGTGCTGTGTGCCAAACCAAACTGCAACAGAACTTCATTAAAAGTTTTCAGCCTGAAAGGTAACTCCCATTTTACCACAGTGTCAAGAAACATTTTTTCAGTAGGACCACAGTCACAGTACCAGGCACATGGCTCAGTGAAACAACAAAATCCCATTGGATTTTGCTGCTTCCCTTGCTTTTTCATTTTTTTAACCACTTTTATGTTCAATGTGTCTACTCTAAAGGGCAGAGATTTGAAACAGTTGGTTCTATGTCCTACTTATTAGAGTCCTTTAAGTTACACAGTATGCACAGTGAGCTTAATTATGAGACAATGATAGGAAATTAAATTTTTCCAAAGAGCAGTAGATGTTAAAAATGAAAATGTGATGTTTAATTTGCAAATGGACTAAAAATGTGAATTATTAACGGAAGAAGTAACTCAACTTATAGTGGTCTCAAAGATAATGGCTCTATTATTTTTAAAAACCGATATACTATTAGTCCTGCATCGGCTAATAAATAAAAATAAGCAGCAAGACCAGCAAAACCACTAACAACCTCCCATTACAGGAAGGAATGCTGCAAAAATAAGATGCATAGGCAAGGATGATTAATACCAGCGTAAGGGAGCATGCACTTTGTGTAGACCTCCACGTTTAGAAGAAACTCTGAACAGTATGGACACCTGTGATATTCTCACCCCAGACAATTAATCAGACCAATGTACTTCAAGAGAAAAATTGATCAGATGTGAAGGGGTCTGGAGCACCAGCCAAAACTGAGAGATTCTACGTACCCAGCAACAGTGTTTGTGCTCACTGGGTCATTCTTGCCAAAAGTTGGAGTGCAAAAGAGCTTCTAATACTAGCAAATAAAAGTTGGTTCACCATAGAGTAAAAAAATATATATATAACAATGACTGGGGAATCTTTGTTGAAGCTGAACATCCTGGCCTCCTTCCCTGTGTTCCACAGGGAAAAGATTGTTTGTTATCAGAATGCCTTTATAAGAAGAGTCATAAATTCATTACAACCATGCAAGAAATATCTCTATCACATCACTGTCTGTAAGCTAATTGTACAAGACTCCATTCATGTTAAACACAAGGAAGACAAACCAAGAAAACACTGAAATAGCTTCAAAAAAGAAACAGAAACCCAGTCGCACCGCTATGCAGTAGAAATTCCTTCAAATCTGATAAGGTACTAAAATCTCTGATAAAAACAGTAATGGCCAGAAGGGTGACCGAATTTCTGATGCACCTCATCCACTGTCACAGTGCACTGAGACATGAGCAAACTACAACCCTGCTCAGTTTAAGACGCTTGGGAAGCAGATCACAGGATAAAAATCCAAGTACATAACGTCTTTTTGTTACTGTTGTCAATCAGACTGCATCTTTTAAAAAGTACATGTAGCTGGTCACAGAACAATTATATCCAATTTTATTAAAATAAAGAGAAAATGCTCCTCAGAATAACACTATCTATAAGCTCTTCAAAAAGTAGTAACATAATTCAAGGAAATACGACTTTTACTATCTTCCCTTCAGAGAAAACCAATGTAGATGTTACTGCTTACTTTGTCCTCGATAAGGAAAACTATGAAAGCACAGAATCATTAAATGCCTTGTGTTAGAAGGGACATCAAGGATCACCAACTTCCAACGCCCCACTGCAGGCAGGGTTGCCAGCCACTAGATGCTGGTAAACGCTTCAGCATCACCGAATAGGTTTCACACATAAAATTCTTTCCAAAAATTTCCCAGAATTTCCAAGGGGAAAGCACTGGAAGTGTCTGCACCAATACTGGCAGAGTTTGATTTCAGTAAATTAAAATGTTTCTCCTCCCTCTGTGCTCACACTCTAATAAAACACATATGGAAAATAGTGAAAATATTCAGAGAAGCAAAATTTTCTTTGATTATGATGATTCATTGAAAGCGAAATCAAATCTGTTATTAGCCATTAGAGTCTAAACGCTATGATGAATGTCTGGGATTTACATGGCACTTTGCATCTTCAGAGTACTGTAATTAATTACTCTTACACTGTGAGGCATTGTTTTCACACAAGGCTCTCTCCAAGACCAACTAGATGTTAATTATAAGGGCCCCTCTCCTCAGATGGCATAATACAGTAAGACTGTTCATGTACCTAACACTGATATCAAACAGTGCTCTACTGAACCCTGCAATGACATAGCAGCACTTTTGATGCTTTTTATTAAAATCTCCCTCTAAATATGTTTTAAAGGGTTTTCTTTCTTTTTTTAATAAGAGAAAGCTCCAGAGGGAGCCCATGCACAAAGAATATATACATAAAATAGCTTCCAGACTAATAGTAAAACTGTGTGCAGAAAGTTCTTCAAATCTATTGTTGAGGTTTCAAGGCAATCTATATAGGGAACTATAAATTCCAATATATGGAATAATGCTCCAAAGAACTTTTACAAAACAGGGCTTAACATTGTTTTATTTAGTGCACATATGTCAATAAACAGAAAGAAAAAACACTACAGAGTTGTAATGGAAAGAATCTCCAATATCAAAGATATTAAATCTCTGCCTCAGATAGAGAAGAGCTCAGGATAGCCTGTGGTTAGTTACTCATGGGAGATGAGAGACATCTAAAAGAAATATTAAAATAACAGTAAGAGATTGGGGGCTGAAGAGGAATGGCTATATTGCAGCACCCCAGGACAAGTATCCAGAAAGCCATCCAGCCAGAAAGCCATCCAACAACAGCCTGCCACAGAATACATCAAGGTAATCAGGTGCACAATGGACTGCTTTTCCACCTCGCCTCTGTCAAGAACTGTTCCATGAAATATATCTTACATTCTGTTCTCACATATACACAATTCATCAGCTTTCTCTGGAACTTTTCTTTCTTCTCTAGCCCTTTCTGACACTGCAGATTAGGCCCTCTCCTAAGGCCTCTTCCTCTCTGTTTCAGTCCCCATGGAATTAAAGAACCAAACCCCTCTACTAGCATTTCACTTTAAGTCTACAGAGAATTTGAGCCAGTTTGGAGACTTAATAAAAAGGTTAACCCAAAGGAGAAAGTGCAAGAAGAGTAAAACAGTGAAGACGAAGATATTTCAGACAATGCCACAATGACATTCCTCTAAGGACTGGTGTTGAGAAGGAGCATCTCATTCCCTTCTCCTCCAGCACTTGCATAACATTTCTCATCTTAATCATTGTGAACCTTCACATCTTCATTTTACAGCCAGGAAAACCCAAAGCTAGAAGTTCAGTAAATGAGTTGTCCCAGATTAGAACACACGTCAGGGAACAAATCAGAAGAACTCCACAGTTACTCTCTCTAGATCCCAGCCTGAGCATTGTTGATCTTAGTGAAATTTGGGCTCCTTCTCTTCAAAATATCCACTATTGCTTTGCTTTGGCTAGAAACTATAAATCCTCCAGCAACTAGTCTTAAGACAATTTACCATATGGGTTCCCTTCTGATATTAGTGTTCTTCTAGCCCCAAACTCTCCAGTGGACTTCAGTTTACAGTTACTGTGGAGTATCAGGCAGCAAGGGCAATAGCAACAGTTCCTCAATGGACATCGATTTTAGCATGCTCTTTGCTAAGAGCAGAGATGCACAAACATACAGATGAACTAAAATAATGCTATTGCTTTGTCTCGTTTGGAAGGGCTACAGGGAAAAAGAAAAAACTACCCGAGTGAAGAATGGAAATATTTGCTATGTTTGACAGGGGAAGCATGATTAAAAAGCACTGACGCTGAAATAATGACTAAACTCTATCAAGACTAACACACACACCAGCTCATACCACAAGTACGTACCACAATTTGTAATGTGGGTAAGAATATATAAAAGCCATCCTGTCTCAAGGCACACCTTATAACTTGTGGCTATTACCATTAAAAAGACATTTCCCAGAATATCTCACAAGACTCAAAGAGGTAGAGTTGCCTATCAATGCATCTCTGGAAATGGGCAGGAATTTAGCCCTGCCAGCAGACGCCCCTACATAACCATCACTTCTCTGCTTGCTTGCTCAGTACTCTCTTGAAATTCCCACCCTACACGAACTTCATTAAGAGCACTTCAACCAGGTGTAGCTTGGGTCAGAACATATTGGGATCCTCCCTTGTGCCTAATTCAGTGGCAGATGAGAGCACTGTCCCTGTAACTCAGGCCTGAAAGGGTCTTGTGGTCTTTCTGTCAGGTTTCAGAAACACACTGCAGAAAATGAACTTAACAGCCCCATTCAAACATGTGAGGTCCCAGGCAGATCAGCAGCAGTGAGGTGAGTCTGGCCCTCCTGGGATCGTTTCAGTGCCCCTCACCTCAAGGCAGCACCTACTGCATTATCCATGAGGTGCCAGCATGAACATCAGAAACAATGTAATACAACTTTCTGATCATAGAATCACAATGTTGGGAAGGACCTACAAGATCATCTAGTCCAACTGTCCTCCCATTACCATTGCTACCACAAGCTACTAAACCATATCTCATAGCTCCTCATCCAGACGCCTCTTGAACACTGCCAGGGACGGCGACTCCATCACCTCCCTGAGCAGCCATTCCAGTGCCTGACCACTGTTTCAGATAAAAAGTTCCGTCTTATGTCCAGTCTAAACCTCCTCTGGTACAACTTATGGCCATTTCCTTGGGTCCTGTTTGTTGCCTGGGAGAAGAGGCCAAGCCCCTCCTCATCACAACCTCCCTTCACGATGAAACCTTCAGGCTGGAATCAGATAACCCCCCTCTCAGAGACAGGCTCCCAGGTCTGCATATAAGAGAAGAGATGCTCTGCAATTTGATATTCCCCCAATCAATGACATTTACATGCCTTTATTCACAGACTCCTTCTGATTGTTTTTTTATAGCCCGCACCAGTACCCATAAAACCCCCAGCCGAACGCTGATCATCATTTATCTTCCCTTTCGCTCTGCCAAACACCAGAGCGTTTGACTAATTTCTTAGTCAAAAGATAACCTGCTTCTCTTTTTTTAATTTTTTCCCTTCATTTCTACATAGTTTCTGAACACCTGTGCTTTATGTTGTACTGCAAAACATCAGGCAATTAAAAACTTAGAGAACAAGTGAAAACAAAGCTTGTCTGTACACAGAGAATTATACATTAGACAGTAATGGCTACACTGCAGCCATGAGCTAAGACATTAATTTACACGTGTATTCAGCGCTAAAAATTGTTGGGATTTTTAATGTTTAGACTTTAAATTCCAAAGTAAAGAAATTCAAAAGTGAAGTACCCATGGCAACCTTAATTCTATTCATCTTACCCTCGGATGCAGCATTTGTTCAGCAATTACATACTCCTGAGTAAAGCTGTGCCTCCCAGATGATGGTAAAGCAAGGTTAAAGAATTCTCAAAATTAATAAAGTCCTCCCATACACTTGTAAGATTTACAGCTAGGGGCATTCTAAACATTAAAAAGGAAGAAGAACTTTCTTAGTCTTGTGTAGGAAAAACATGTTAATTGCCATCAAATAATTTTCATCTCCACTACACTTTTACTTTTCTTATTCCTTTTCACATTGCCCTCGGTCTCTCAGTGTGAGAAAGAAGCAGCATCTTAGTCATCACAGCACTGGACGCTGGGTTTCTGCGTCTTGGTATGTGCTCCAGTAAGAGCTGAAAAGCAGCATTTGCCATGATCGTTAGGGGATTTTTCCTAACTTCCCCCACTGAATGTTTTTATAATGATTTGTTTAAGTGAGTCAAGTATCATGAGGATGTTTAAGATACAGAGAACCACATCATAAATTCACAGGAATTTTACTATTTATTTCTAGCCTAGTTTTCTAATAGTAGTGTGCTGATATATTCATGCTGTCTGTCCAGCAAATGTGCAAACTGCAAGTCCTCCCCTATCATTTGAGTTCAGTAGCTAACTTCACCCGAATTTGAAAGGGGAGGGTATAGCCTCTAACATAACTGAGTTCTTACAAGTTTAGTGGATGCGTAGGCAGAGTAGAGAAGACAGAAATCAGCACAGCCAGCAACACTCCAGAAGAGAGACAAGCAGAGCAGAGCCATCTCCCATTCTGCTTTACAGCAGCCAGGTGGCATTAACATACTGACAATGCAAGGCTGCAGGTCAGCCATGGGGTTACTGCAGTAGTGCGGGCAGGAGGGACAAATCACGGGTTTTCCTATTGGCAACATTCTCCAACGCTGCCAATAAGCAAGATTTTTCAGCCATACTGTTTCCTCAGAAAAGTCTAATGCCTCAGTGGATTGAGGTGTTCTCAGCTAAGGGGCACCGTGCTTGATGGAAAGATTTATGTAGCCACACAACAAAGGGCAGCAGAATGAGAATGTTAGGGCAGCTGGTACACTTCGAGAAGGGGCTACAGATTACAGAGTTACTGCAGCATTCATCCCAGCAGACACACAAGGCAGCAAGAGGAGACCACTACTCCAAATACACTGCTAAGGCTGAACAAAGAGTTGTACTACTCAAAAAAAAGTGCATTACTAATATCACAATCATATTAGATAAAAAATAAAATAACAGGATTTTCACTTCTCCCTGCTAGGAAAAAAAAAAAAAAGAAAAAGAAAAAAAAAAAAGAAAGAATAATATTCAGCATTAACTCTGACAATGACAAAATGCATTGGTAATAATTAACATAGTCCTCATTGTAACTTTAGTGACAGTGTGGGAAGTTGCAACTGAAAAATACTCCTCAGCCACCCAATATTCCACAGGACTCTGATGGCAGTTTGGGGCACATAGCAGCACTGCTCCAGAGTCTCAAGGAGCTCTTAGATGGCCCAGTTCCTTGAGAAAGAGCATCTGATACTGAGAAGTATTTTGTGGAGATCTTACACGTGTAAAGAAATTTCAGTCATGCTCAGAATCTAGATAGGTCACATCTACATCTGTCTTCTACAGTCAAAGCTACAAGTCTTTCTGTGGGCGGAAAGAGCTATGAGCAGCCCTCACTATACACCAAAGAGTAAATGAGACCAAGGAGTACACAGAGAGAAACCCATCTCCCTTGCTTCAGCCCAGTGCCACTCAACAATTCTGAGCAAAGGTGTCTTCCAAGACGACTGCAGGTAGGAAGCAAAGCAAATGAAGTTCTGTATACTCGGACACATTTCTCTCCTAATAACAAATATTTGAGGCCACAAATGCCCATCTCTTCCCCATCCCTTTATCCTCATGATGGGTTCCCACCTAGTGGGACCAGGCTGTGCTACTCTAAATTCTGCTTCAGCCCCCTCAGGCCCAAGAATTGTTCCTCTTGGATGAGAGGGACATTTCCCTCCTGAGCCTTCCCCAGCCTCCTCTCAGCAGCAGCTAAATCCTACTATTGGCCCAAGGTCAAGAAGGACCTGCTGGGGATCTGTTGTGCTAACAGGAGGCTGCTGGACCATTATCCTTGTGATGTGAGGGACTTCCTTGCCTTTAAAAGCCATGCAGAGCCCGGAGACTGCTCGCAGCCTCAAAAAGATGGGTAGTTGTGTGGGCTGTTTCACTGGAGTAACCAAGGAGAGGCACCGGAAACCTGATGCAGGAGAGTAAACCAAAAAGCATGGAGATCCTTCTGAAGGTAGACAGGTCAGCTAGGAAGGGCATACAGCAGAGGAGGTTGGAAAGCAGCAGCAGGGAGAAACTTAGAGGGCCAAAGCCAGGATAGGATGCAGAGCATTAGATGTTCAATGGAGTTTCAATTTGAAACCCCCACTTCTCATTGTGGTTTCTTCAGCCATGCCCAGAGGTTGTCCATCGGTTGCTTCTCAGGACAGGGTACATAAGCACTCTCCAGGCATACAAGAAAATGAGTTTCTCTCACAAAACACAGAGTCCATTACTCTCCAGCAAACGCATAAGACTCAGAAAACGCTACCTTGGCTCTGTTAGCAAGTTTATCAGTTTCAGCTCTCACAGAAGCCACACCATTCACATGAGCAGCAGTGCCATTCTCAGACATTTTGTTCTCATTTGAAAAGGGTGATGCTACAGGCAGCTCCAGCTGATGACAGTTGCCAAGCTCTGCGTGCATCACACCTGTGTTCTGAAAGAAGCAGCACTTTCCCCAAACAGGTGAAGAGAGGGAAGCTCACACATCTTCTCTGCTAGCCATCTAGCTGTTAGTGTAGCTGCAGCCCATTCCTCTAAAGTTCCAGTAAAGAAAGCATGTTGAGAGATGTCCTACAGATGAGGCAGCACCGAAGGGGGCCGCCTTGATTAAACCAGGTTGTTCTGCTGAGAGTCCTCAACGCACGCTCTTGGTTATGGCTGTTAGAGCTGCAGCAGGGTGACATGAATTGCCTTTTATCTAATTGGAAAACTCCCACAGAGTTTAGAAGTACTCATTTAGACAGGCAAATCAATAAAGGAAATGGTAAGTGTGAGAATATAGTGAGACTATAGAGTCTATGTGGGTCCTGTATGCTTCTGCTTTAAAAAGGTTAACTCTTGCCTTCAAGAGTTTACTGCAATGCCAGCACTTGGAAAACAGCAAAATGGGTAGGTTCTACCCAAAATTTCAGTGAGTAAGTTGGTGGCTGTATATAAGGGCAAGACAACAAGTTTTCTGTTAGAGACCAGAAATTCAAGAAGAGTCATAGAAATTCAGAAGACATTGCAGAGAAGGAGGGAGAGAGGGAAAACTAATCTTAAATGTTACAGCTCTGAGGCTGGCAATGAGATCAGAAGTTTTATTAAAAGGAAAAGGGAGCAAAACCTGATTTGCAAAATAGTAAGGGCTAGAGCTGCATTTCTACGGAGTTCTGCTGTCACAAGGAACATTGGGATAAGGGAAATGAGCAGAGAAATTACTCCTGCTTTCTCACCTAAGAGCTTTCCTTGTCCTTTCACATCCACCTTCATCAGGGGCTCTGCAAATCCCCACCCACAGAGCCGCTCCAAGACTTCAAAACCATTAAGAATAGTTATTTAGTTGCTTAAAAACTCTAGGTTTCAAGGAAAATCACAAGAAAAAGCCCACAGTTCTTACAGTTGCTTGGTTTAGAATTAGTTCTGTTTTTCTTATTTCTCTCTGGCATTCCTTCTCCTAAATCTCCAATCACTTTCACAACAGGCTTATGCTGAGTAGCTTCAGGCAGCTGAGGAAAAAAAAAAAAACAACCTGTTTAGCAATGTAAGTTATCTCTTCTCCCACCAATGCTAATAGGAGTTTTGTGCATAAATCAGGCACACACTGATGGGAGGAGAGATCGTGAAATCTATGTCTGTTTTTTTATCCACTGCAGTGAGGGTTTTATTCTCCTCTAATTTACACCAAAATATTGGTCTCAGGAGGAATACTTCTGACACACCTGGTATAAGACAGAGGAGAACTAGGCCCATGGGGTGATAGCAGATAATTCAACATCTTCATCCAGTGACAAAAGGCAAGTATATTAGAGTACCACAGACTGACTCATAGTGGCTTCTTAGAAGCCAACAGCATGGGATAGGCTGGGATTCATGGTCCAGCCTCATCCATCCTTGCCTTACCATCCCTCTTCTCCACTACAGGCTGGCAACCACACGTTCAGCCCTTCCACACATCACAGACATACAGATAGCCTGGTACTGCCTCACTGGAGGACAACTGGTTAGAAAAAAGGTCTGAGAGGGAGTAGACAGGACTGACAACCACTTCAGACTGAGTATGAAACCTCTGCTAATAACCACTGCATGAGGCACGATTCCACAGAGCTCACTGTGTATTTTTCAGTATAGGACTACTAACACAGGACATCCCTTGCTTCCTTCTTGCTCCTACTTAGAAACATCAAGAAAGTCTTCATGCAGTGACCTCTCCAAGCCAGTTCTAGGGAAAGAGAGTGCACAAAACAAATGTAACACTGACCATTTTTATCTGGCAAAATTCTGATGCCTCTGGACTGCCAATAGCATCTTTTAACATTGGCTTTCATGATGCCCTCCAAAATATCTGGTAGGTCAGAAGGCAGTCACCTCTGCCAAACACATATCAGGGTTTGCAGCATAGGTCACTGAGGCCAGTATTTCTTTTTCCCTAATGTGGGTAACTGGAGGCAGAACAAATGTCTTAAGAGAGAAATATCATGACCAAGAGAGCCTAATGGAATACAGCTATAGCTGGGATGATCAGGAGCTTCCTAATTGGCATATAAGTGCACAAAAGTAATCTTTTGGGGAGAAGGTCTACTTTCATAACAGTAGACCTACTAAAGATTGTGAGAAAACACTGTTTTTTAAATATATATGTATATTATCAGGATTTTATGTAAGGTTTTATATATGTATACAATATATGATAGCTTGAATTCCTTTGTTCATGTTTTCTTTAATGCCAAAGTTTTATTGATCAGCATTAACAAGCAAAAATAAACAGCCTCTTTAAAAAAAATAAAAAGGTACTTTTTATTGTACTTATGTTCAGTTGGAGAAGGAAACACATAATAAAATTAATTGATTTTTCATGAGTTTCGTTTCTTACTGACAAAGTGCGTATTTTAATAAGGACTTTATCTCCCCTTCCTTGATCCTACACTGAAGTCATGATCCCGTACTTTGGACATCAGTCTGTTGCCATGGAAATGATCATAATATCGCTCAAAAAAATGAAGTATTATGATTTCACTGCAGGATCAAGGAGAGATAAAATGATAGGCTGCAAGGGATCAAGTCTTCAAGCTGCAAAAGCCTTAGTTACTAACAAAAAGAACATTTATGAAAAACGTCCAATGTAAATTCCCTTACATCTTGCAATGTTCAAAAATTATTTTTCCCCCTATTTATTTTTTAAAGCACTAATTTCAGAGATCATAAGCACTCCGTTTCTCTTCTTTTGATCTGCGGTCCCACCCTCAATTTGAAATGCACCTTTTCTATGAATGAATCCTGGTCATCTTTCATTCCATTCCTATTCAGTGCCCACATAGAACCTTCCCACCCAATGTGTTGTACCACATTATTACTTAAAGGACTAACATTTTATTCAGAAAAATTAATGCAATTGAAAACAATCATTTAGTTCGGGTGATGTGTGTGATGGGAAAGGTTGGCACGTGCCAGATCTTACTTCGAAATGGAAACAGTACACGGCTAGCGTAACACAGATATCATTAAGTTCCCTCTAAACCTCAAAGCACATACTTTTAGACACCAAGTATTCCCAGTACTGTAATTTACCTCTAAAGAGGTAAAATGAACCCTCCTGTTCATTTTCACCATCTGCCACAGCACTTCTTCGTACTTGTTAAGAACAATGTTAGATCTTTTCCGAGAAGTTCAGGGAGCCAACCCGAGAACACACTCTTCAGAGATGTCCAGGCCACTTTCAGATGTCACACAAATCCAAAGGTCCAGACTTTGAGGCCTTCTCTTGTATCAAACACTTACTGAAACCTGAAGCTTCATCCCCAAAGGCCTGCACAGATGAATTAAAAACTCAGAATAAGTTTTCAAAGTCTCAAATTTTAATGGCTCACAAGGGGACCTGCAGGAAGGTAGGTTCTACTGTACTTCACTGATGTCATTCCCGATAGGAGCAACAACATCACAAGGGCAACAAACACACTTTGAAAGACTCCAGAAGAGAGTTGTGACCTTAATAATTTGCTTTCAGGCCTTATCTGTTTTGACGAGCTCTGTTCTAGTGACCACTTTGAAGGGTTGCCAAGAGCCAGAGAAGGGAAGAGAACAGGTGCTGCTAACAGAATTCAACTTTAGACTTTGAGCTTTAACAAGCATGACTTTCTCCCAAAATCTGTCAGCTTTGGCAGCTCTCTTAAGAGCTCCTTTCCACATATCCCACATCAAACAGTTTCCCCTACAACCCTGTCACAGGAAGAAAATAGGATTTGTAGTGGTAACAGACAATACAAAAGGTGCTGGAAGAAAGATTAGGGAGAAAGGAGGAAAAGAAATGGTTGAGATAAGAGTGTTCTCCTTCATGGGTTCTCTCATTTTCTTTGGGATGGAAAAAAAAGTCTTTATTTTGAACCCCAACATAAACACTTAAACATAAGCATAAACAAGCTTATGAGCTTGTGATTGCTTCTGAATTCACACGAATACAGCTTGAGTTTCTCAACATTACTAAATCTTCCAAGTGAGAAAGCCTAGAGCATCTGTATTACATACCAAAAGACTATTCACTCCCATTAAGAAATCACTGTTTTTTTCTGCCTCCAGATGTGTTTTAAGCTGCTGGGAAGCCTCAGAATTGAGCAGATTAATGCATTCTAAATGTCATTTGACAAAGGGCACTGCCGCCAATGGTTCATTCACACTGTACGGATTTAATTATCTAAATGAAGTACACTCCAAGAAGTGCACGTTGGGCTTTTTTTGTTCTTTGCAGTTGTGTTTTATTGTTGTTTTTTCTGTTATCTTTAAAAACAAAAAAACACTCCACTTCAGTTTGTATTTTTCCATTCTAATTGAAATTAATTTCCCTGGCTGTTTTATTTTTGAAAACACCTGGAACAGGGCTATTATTTCAAAGAGGTAATTATGAAATTAGAAAGATAACTACGATACTTACTTCTTTAATTACGGATATAAATAGGGACTTTAATGCAGAAATTGCTTACAGACATCTTCCTGGATTGCGCTGGAAGAAAACTGCAGAATCTGCTGCTCATCTAATTCCAAGGAGATACGAACCAAGATGAAATGAAGAGGTTGCTATATCTGCTGGAGTTCTGTCTGAAACTCTGACAAGGCCCTTGCCTCTCATCGTTCTGCTTTGGCAACCAGAGCAAAAATTGCTGGTTTTGGTTTTGCCACACAGGAGTGTGCTAAAGGAAGGTGACACTGGTGGTGTTTAAGAGCAGGTGAGATAAGCCCACCCCAGGCACAAAATGGCCACAGTTGGTGTGGGGCTGCCCAAGGCCTTTGGGTCTTCTCCCAGGCCCACAGCACTGTGCATTTGGGTCTCCAGACCAGGAACACCCAGCACAGACCTGAGAGACAGCAGCAACACAGCCAACAATCAGAGCTAAGTGCAGTTATTCACCAGTCCTGTTCAAAGCCCTCTGTTATTTTAGCCGGCCGTAGCAACAGCTATAATTAGGCACTCTTAACACAGCACAGTGCTTTTCAGAAATCAAGGCCCTTTCCTCCTCCACAAGAGCCGTGTCAAGGGGCAGCTTCCACTAGTGCTGGCTGCTGACCCCTCTCTGACATGACTTGATCGTTTGCAGTTATTGATCTCAGCTCTTATTTCTCCTAAGCCACCTGCCAGGTAATAAAAATCTGCATCAGAATGCAAGGCACACAGGGTGCTGAGAGCCAGCAGCAACATTTGTCTTACAGACCTGGAAACCTGGCAGTGTCGATAGGGGCCAGTTATCACAGCGCTGTGTGATCTTTCTGCTGAGGCTGTAAATAACTTCCATCAGCATCCGAATAGGGACAGAGAGAATCTGCCACATTAACTACAGAAGCGAAGTGCTGCTTTGTCAATGGCAGAAGACACTGTTAAGCAACATAAACAGCGTTGACAAGATCTCTAAAGACTCCCTGAGTTTAAAAGGGAAGGTTTAGGATGCTGAACTTTTGATGCACCATCATTAATCGAGCCTTGCCTTTCTTCTGAATGTGTTTGTATGCATGCCCAATGCAAGCATTTCAAAATGTTTTAATTGAGTCCTATAAGGGTACATGACATTTCACTCCTAGTCTCACTCAGATGGCAAAATTCTGGATCCTTTTGCTCTCCAAAGCACCTCCATATGCCAGTGGAAACAAACAGATCCACTGTTTGAGATAAAAGCATGTGGGCGCTACAGGGATCTGCCTCTTTTCCTACTTACTCTTTCCTCCAGTGTGCAACCCCAGCAAGTGCTTTACATGGCTTTGTACCTGCATTAAACCCCACCTTCCAAAAGCCCACATTGTGCCAATTTTACACTGAAAAGTCAGTGTAGTAAGCCAGCATAATGATGTAATAAAAGTGATGAAGAACTAGAGTTAGTGCCAATGCTTTTGCCAAAGAAGTAAGGCTTACAGATCTGACTGACTGCTTTTCCTATTCCCATTCCAGATCTCTAGCCCTGAATGAGCTAAAGTAAGCTGCAAGAGAAGACAGATTCAGTAAAAATTAGGCAGAAAAATAAGGGGGGGGGAAGGAGAGAAATATAGGCAAACTCACAACAGCTGTTCTTCAGCGTGGCACACAGATTTACACAGATTCAAAGTGTGGAAACCAAAGAAAAACAAAGCAAAGGTCCATGCTTACAGAAGAAACTAGTTAGTCTGGGTCTTTGAGGTACAAACTAGACCATACATTTTACAAGGAAAACCCAAACTCCAAATGCATTTTGCTAATCCTCAGACCTTCAAAGATCTTTCCTGCAGTTCTGCCTGTCTCATCACCTGGAGTCTATTAAACATTGTTCACTGAAGAAACTATTCGTCATGAGGGTGAAATTTGCTGAATTTACTAGTGTTTTATGAATCTACAAGAACCACAATCTAGAAGACACATCAGGACACATTTGATCCCATTTTGCTACCTTATATAAATCAGCTGTAAGCTCAAAGGTGGAATGGTTTTGTACAGTCTCTTCATTTTCAGCAAGATACATTGAAAGTAAGCCTGGAATATGAACGTATTTTTATGCCAAGTGTATTGGCTAGCTTTGGGAACTGATAACACACGTACCAGACTTCCATTTCATCTCAATTTCTTTTATAGATAGTGATTAAAGCCTGTTGTAGTTAAAGGGGTTTCTGAATGCACATATAGAATGATTCAGTGGTTTCGCTCAAGTTTTTGGATGACAGTGGTCCATTCTAATACCACTAAGCTCAGGAGGGATGGGGCAGGGGAAGAGGGAAGTAAACTTATATTTAATCTCCATGAGTAACTATCTCTCAGTAATTGTCAATGAAGTATCCCTGGTGGTGTAGACACAGAAGTTGACAAGACAGTGGGCTTTTTCCTTATTAATACATTCAGATCTAGAGGACCTTTTCTTGCTATCCCAATCTAGTCCCTTTAATAAACAGTAAATTATCTGTTTAGAAATAATCTTTGCTTCAGTCTAGTTGTTTAAAGCATTGCATCAGGAGACATATTACTCATCTTCTTACTTCAGATAGATCTACGATGCACAGATAAATGGATGGTCATATATTTAAGGAAGATTTTAAATGCATTTTTTAGTAGATGTCAAAAAGGATAGCATTTTATAACCAAAAAATGAACACTGGAAAAAAACAGAAGCAGACATGCTGAGAAAAGTCCAGTCTGCTGTTTTTGTAGATCACAGAATAATTTGACATAGGTTAGGAAATTTCTTTTAACCACTGTCTGTGCCGCCCTTAAACCTTAATGGAGTACAAAGATTACCTTCCAAAACTTAGGACCGCATATTACTTAAGCTTTTCTGGCCAAGTTTTTTCCCCTTTTCTTCAACGTGATTAGAAATATGAAAAGATTTGAACCACTGGAGCTAAGGACTGAGTTCTCCTTTACACAAAAGTAAAATGAGGCAGAACTCCAAAGAGAACACATCTCCAAAACTGAATAGATTGCACCAAACAATCCTTATCTTGAGGTTATGTTTTCCTACTGAAAAACAATAAAAAAACTCACTTATCTAACAATTTCAAATGGGTAGCTTATGAGATCCAGCACTTTGGGGCCACAGAATATATATATTTTTTAAATGAACTGAATTTATGAAAGTACTTACATTGCATCATTACTCTCAGAGCTAAAATCCTTAACTTAGAATAGAGACTTGAAGCCAGATTTGCTCCTAAAAGCAAGATTTTTCTGGGGAATGTAGTTACTAGTTATCTCCCTGGAAAGTTGCAACTCAGAAAACTTCACTCAATTGCAGCCCTTTCCTGGAAGAAATTAAGCTCCTTATTCATTTTCTTATTTGACTGGAAATTGTCATATCTGAAATTATTCTTCAGAGCCTGCCCAGGAAGGCCACAATGGTAATGGTGCAAAGCCAGGCTGGAATGAGCGCAGCTAAGGCTGCACCCCAGCTCTTCTTTCCATTGTCTCTCTTTAGGGAGATTCAAAACTAATTCTCCAAAATGAGCGTTGCAGACACCTGCTTAAATGGAAGGCACCCAAAGCTCTGCCTCTTGAAGCTGTGATACCATGCAGGAAGGAACCCTCAAGACATCAAGGACTCAAGTCCCTGCCCTGTCCTCCACAGAACCTAAGAGGGGTATCTTTTCTGTATTCTGTTACAGAGGCATGCAATGCCAGTTTTTTTAGTCAAGAATCCTCCCACCATCATCCCCATTGGGAAAAATAAAATAAAATAAAATAAAATAAAATAAAATAAAATAAAATAAAATAAAATATAAAAAAATCACATATAGCATTAGTGGAGGCCTCTCCACCAAGTACCCAATCCAGAACCAGTAGAAGCAAAAAAAGCACCTTCTCTCCTAGACTTTTTACTCAGATGTAGCAAAGGAGTTTCCTACAGCCTGTCACCTAATGCAGAACTCAGCAATGATGAAGTAACACAAATCAGTATCACCCAAGGATTCTACCTTGTTTATCATACAAGATCTACAAATTCTGCAAATTTAGACCGATTTCAGTAACTGCATCTTCAAAAGCCAAGATGGTACACATACTACACTGTCACATTGTTGCATGACCTCTAACACCCATTGTATTTCAAATTATTTTCCAGCATTACTAATGCTGAAGAGCACATATTTTCAAGTTCTCATTCCCTTTTTCTTTTGAGATACTTTGATGACTCATATTACGAAGTCTTATTACAACACAAGTATGATTCTGCTCTATCAACACTTGCGTTCAAACTGGATCCCCAGTGAATTAAAAGTCATATACTTCACATACAGCTGCAGAGCCTGATACAGCTCCTCTACTGAAAACTGAGTCACTTCCAGATAAGACTTGAAGCCAAGACAGTGTTAGAAGACTCGCTCAGTCTTCTGTGCACACACACACAACCAGACACAAAGCTCTCCCAGTTTCAGCACTATTCTTTTTATAGGCATTTTATAAAATCATTGAGCTTTGGTTTTTTTTAAGTGACATTTCTGACACCAGCAGCCAAGAAAAAAAAATAAAACTGAAGTTAAAGCTGTTGTTCTACATTTAATGTGCTGCATTGTGAGGCAACACGGGTCACACATCTGCATCTGTCACTTTGAAATGCGTCTGGCAGGTCTTGACAAAAAACAAAGATCAATAAGGTAAAAGGCATAGCTGGACATTACAAGCAGTGCTGGCCATCACCGCCTGGTCCCCAGGCTGACAACACTTGTGCACTCTGTGAAATGTCCTAAGTTGCAACAAAGCCTCCTATGCAAGCATGGTTTTTGTTTTAGTTTGGTTTTCTGTCTTTGTTCACTTTTCAAAGCTCATTCTAACATGGTTTCATAACCAAAAAAATAAAAAAGATAAAGTTTCTTGTTTTGTATAATTTGGCTTCCTCAGATTTGCTAATTCTGCTGAATTCTCCTAGTAACTGCCTCACTATGTAGCACGCAGCAGAGGTCTGATACCTTCCCTACTGAGACAAGTAGCATTGCCTTCTCCTTTGGGCTCTCCATACTCTTCCAAATTATTCTGATTGATATAGACCTCGATCCATGCTAATTATGCAGAGCTTCCCTTATAAAGTGTAGTTGCCATAGGAACAGTACCGGGTGAACAGGTGCGTGGAAAGCTGTGATATATTAAATGACAGCTACCCTCTGCCACTGCGATGCAGATTGCCATTCTCAGGGTTTATTTATAGCAGGTAGTAATTAATCTGTGTGAATCTCATTTCATTGAGAAGGAAAAAACAAAAACGCACAGAATCATTAGCAAGATTCCTAATTACATCCATACCTTTGATTCTCAGAATTTTGTTGCCATCAGACAACCCTAACACAGAACTACTGGATTATTATTTGTGTGGAGCTGTCATTATGAGAAACTCTAAGCTGTCGCCTGTAACAAATACCTTCTTACAGCTCCCACATTAAAACTTGCATTAGCGTTGCTGCAGTGGAGCAACAAAATAGTTTTTACCCTTTAAAAAAGTAAAGAAACAAAAAGGAGATATAAGCTTTAGTTGGCTTTTAAATGGAGGCTCCTAATTCTGGAATGGGAATCAAGTGTACAGAAACCTGAATTTAGCCCAGACACCAACTGTTTCTGTGCCTGAAGCAAGCCCCTTAACCTCCGTTTCTCAGTCACTGTCTCTCAGGTGTTAGGTGAACTAAGAGCAAACAGTCTGAAAGCACTTCAAAGATGAAAAAAAGACTCGTTATGCTATGAAAGGGATAAGCACTGTAATTTAAATGACTGCATGAAGTAGACTTATCTACCAGGCATACCAGGCATGACTCAGCCTGGTGTCTTAGAGCTGCTTGCGTAAAGTAGATAAGCTTGAGAAGACAAAACTAAACTACATTTTCTGTGGCTGATGAGAACAATGATTCTCACAGCGAGGCAATACTAGCACCAGGTAGAGTACGTGGATCTTGCCTGTGTCTCAGTTTTCATCCTCTTGCTTTCTTATTATTATGTTTATGATCACAGCAAACACTCCAAGAAAATAGAAGTGATAGAAAATGATCACATTCTCAAAACACTCTTCTAAAAGTTTTGTCAGTACACATCTCAGATGAAAACATACAGTGATTCCCAGTCGCTGTTAGGGATGCCGTTGGAAACATTCTTACAGGCAAGTGTTAGAATCACAGCAGTGTTATGGGATACCCTGCAGAACATTATTCTAGAAATCATGCAAAGGATCCACATCAAGATTTAATTTCAGCTACATTCCAAAACAGCATTTCGTTCGTGGTTCACCAGGTTCATATTAGAACCCTGTAGGCAACAGGTAAACTTGCAGTTCTAAGATAAAGCAAAAAATCACAATGATGTAGCAATTACTCATTTCTTGAATAGACCCAGTTAAATCACAGCATGAAAAATGAAGGCTACATTGGTATATGCCTAACCTGCTGCGAAATCCTCCCATGATAAAATCCTTCTTGAGAATATAAATATTTCACAGAAATGGGTTACACATGGTCTGAACCCTGATATTAATCGCTGCCTACTCAGACCATGACCTAGTTTTTAAGCTAAGCACATTCCACCTTTGCAACAGGCTCTACCAAGCTTAGTTCTGATGCTGGATAATACAGGGCAATAGAGAGAACATAACTCCTGCTATTGAGAAACTAAATCCCCTTTTACTGAGTCTTATACTAGACCTGCCTATATTTGATCAAATCCAAGAGATCTGATGAACATGAATTGAAATTCATTAGCAGTGTTTCCACATCATTATAGAAAATGAGGTCTCAGAACAATGGAAATGAGTTACTCTTGCAGACGAGACTGTTTCCACATCCAGGCTTGCGTGCTAAAGCTTTCTTCCAACTGGCCAGGAAGACCCACACCATTCTTAGTCTCAAGCAGATATTGCCCTGTTAGACCAGGCACAGCTGGAGAATGGGATGCTGTAACTTTAACTGCTGCTTGTATCCAGCATGAGTCAGGGACACTGAGCAGCCTGCAGACAGTTTATATGTGCTTTGTACCAGTTAAAATGTTGCTAAACTGGGCAAACCCAAACAGATTTCATCCTACTTCACGCAGCAAGAGAGGCCTGAGTATTAATGCAAAACTTTAGTTGGCAGGATATCAAACCTGAACCTCTCAAATCAGCTCATTGCTCAAAAATCCCCATTCAGGCCAATTTTTTTCCTAAGTGTTCCCTGCCTAATTAAAGATCCCAGCCTAATTCACAGGTCAGAATTCCTCATGTTTTCCTACATCTGCCACAGGCCTCAAAAAATGAAAGAACACAGAGGCCAGCTTGGCAATTGGGAGCTCACATCTACTGGATGTTAACATGTAACCTCACAAGTTTCATCAGTTCCTTCAAAATCACTTCTTTTATCCCCAGTACCTGAATTGTCAGCTAGGAGAAGCTGCTGATAGCTTCTGAAGCTTACTGCATTACGTACTTGGTCTTCAAAACCAAAACCACATGGAGAACTGACCTTTGTAAACATGCTTTTTTCACTGTCTCTTCCTGATGCTGCTCCTTTGCTTACTGCACCTCACCATGGAGTCTAGTCCCAGTCAGACTGCAGCTTCCCCCAATAGGACCTCTCTCATTTTTAATCACACAACCACAGAACAGCAATAGTTCATAATGTAGTATATAACAGAGTTATGGTCAATCAAGGACATGGGCAAGAAAAGCACTGAATGGAAAGAGAAAATACTTCATTCTCCCCACCTCTTGCTAAGAGATGTTGGGGGAAAAAAAAAAAAAAAAGACAAATTCTTTTACACCCAGGAGCTTGTCTTTTTTTTCCTTCCAACTCTACCCATTAGTTTAATAAAAGACAGTACTTGCTTTGCCTAATAATTATTAGGCCTAATGTCAAGAGAGTTAAGGTCTTAGTTAAACTCTATTTAAGCAGGATTTTAAATTTAAGCATGCAAACTTAGCACTCTTTACTGTGAGAGATCCCTTGTGTGCCTGTGTAAAAGAAGAAGGTGGACTGTATGGGTCACCGCTAGAACTCATTTAGAAATAGCAACCTGGATTATTTTTTTCTCCTCTCCCTTAGCAAAACCAGAAATATTAAAATGCAACACATGATTTCCACTAAGGCATTGGTTTTTACATGAAGCATATCAAGTACTCCATTTTGAACGCCTCTTCAGGGTCTCCCTTCTAAAGAAGCATCATGCAGTTCTAAGCTAAGGACCATACAACAGCCCTCTTCTGCAAATTCACATTCAGCTTGTGATTACTGTGTCACTTTTTCTAGGTGACACGACGTTTCTGCATCCAGAGGACAAGAGGAAAAGTTTTTCTGTTCTGCTAACGCAGGTTCCAAAGGTCTGATTCCTTATGAATCCATAAAAACAATCTCACAAGAGTTAACGCAGAATCAAAACTTATCACAGACTGATTACACCGCTGGGAAAATTGTCAGTAAAGGAAAAAGGGACCCACTATAATAACCCACATTCAAATTCCACTGCATGGCTGAAAAAGAGTCAGCTAGAATGACATCCAAACTAAACTTAGATTTGTGCAATCTGTGGAAAATACGTAATAACCATCAAGGTTTGGGTCCAGCAAACTTCTGGACAATTAAGGAAACCTTTTGTTGTTGTTTTGTTTTTAAATCAACAGGATTAACAACACACAGGAAATGGTCTTTATGAAGAAATCCAAGGCCTGCCTATCCAACTGTCTGTACAATTCATTGTCCGGTTTACTTCATGCTAACTTTGTCTTTCAGCCAAGCCAGCAAAGAGTTTCTCTATAATATTTACAAGAAAGCTTCGTTTCATTTCAGTCCTTTCCCCCAATCCCAAAAGGAAACTTCTCTTTTCTTCATTGAACACACTCAGCTTTTACATTGCTTTGATAATTCCCACTTCATCGGCCTTTGTCAGAACTGTCATCTTTTCACTTCTGGAAAACCTTACTGGGATGTATCTCGGGACATGGCATCAGTGACACTTTAGTGACCACAGAGTTTGCTGTTGAATGAGCCCAACCTGCTGACCCTCAGATTAGAAGTTAGGTACCACAGCAGGTCTCTGCTAGAGCTTCAGAGCAAGCAGCAAAACAGTAAAACATTTGGTAGGGAAAGGAGAGGCATCATGAAATAGCACAAACTTTCAATATATGCAGAGACAGGAGGAAAGCTATCCATTGCAAATATTGTATCATTTCGGTTTATTTTCCAATCAGCCTCATCTTTCTCTTGCTTACCAGATTACTGCAAGGCACGGCTGCAGTTGTCCCAGGGCTCCCAGGCTCTGAAGGCAGCTTTCACTGAAGAGAATGGATTTTCCTCATAAGGATCCTCACCCTGCCTGGAAACTCTCAGTCAAGCATGCTCTGTGTGCCACGCACCCTGAACCAACTAGTTTAGACCATGCTTGTTTAGACAAAGTAAAAGGAAAGATCAGATCAAATTTCACTGGGATGTTTGAAGCCACTGAGGACTGCCAGTCCCACAGATGGCAAGCCTAGAAGAAACAACTAGCAGAAAAAATTAAGGGCACAATTATCTCAGAAGATACAATTGTTACAAGGTACGAGTGCACTGTATCCTAAAAATTTATGAAGAAACTTAAATTTATATTTATATACATGTATATATATATACATACATACATGTATGTATACATATATATATACATACATACATGTATGTATGTATATATATATATACATGTATATAAATATAAATTTAAGTTTCTTCATAAATATACATACATGTATATAAATATAAATTTAAGTTTCTTCATAAATACATAAAATAGATATTCAAAGAAAAGAGATGAGAACTCAGAGCCATCAGCTGCTATGGGACATCGATAGTCCATTGTGATGCAATTCCTGATCATTTTAGCTAATAAGCCAATAGATTGATCTACCCATGCAATCCCTGCAAACCCAGCTCTGTGCTCAGCAGGCATTTTGCAGAGGATATTGCATCTTTTTTACTGCAGCTTGAAGTAGATCAAAATTCAACCTCAGCAGAGGCACAACCAACAGCTGCTGCTCCCTAGCACAGAAAAAAGCCATTGAAGTGCTTTTCAAAGCTAACCTTCTCAAGCTTGTGCCTGTGACCTGCTCCCCTCTCCATTCTGACCTCACCCAGGAAGCTTGCCTTCCTTGTAGCACATTCATTTTGTCTCTTTTGCATGGGTTGTACAGGCTGCTGTGTTTTCTTTTCCATCCACATCTTCACCCTCATCCTTCCCCCTACCTTTTTTTTTACTTCTTTTTTTATACTGTGCAGGCAAGCTGCCAGCATTAACACTTTGGTTAAGGACTAAGCTCAATCACTGGCCTGTTTCAATACAAATCCCTGAGCTGCTCTCCTGGGGGAAACAGGTTCTTCACTCCCCACTCCTCATTCAGTTTTCCCTCAGGAAACACCCGGCAGGGAACAGGCAGGGACTGGCACTGTACCCCGGAAGGACAGAGGAATAACTGGCTCAGACACTGCCCTCAGACCCAATGCACCTTCGTTCAGTGAGAAATAAGGTAAGCAAATAAAAAAGCAGGGGAGAAGTTTCTCACCGCTTGCCCTACTCTGCTTTTGGGACATGCATCCAAATAGCTCAGAACTGTTCATACAAACACCTCATAGTGTGCACATCTCCATTAAATCAACACAGAAGCTTTTCCAGATAAATCTTCTCTGGAGAACAAACTTGGAAAACACGTGATTCTATTTCTTTCCTCACCTCATTAATTAATGTGGGAGCGTTGTCTGACTCCCACATCCAGATCTGCTGCTGAACTGGTCTCTCTGGGCTGCTCTGCACATTGAGGCTCTTCTCACACATTACCACATGCCTCCTGCTCATCGAGATTCAAGTGCAAAACTCACACATCTATTTTTTTGTCTGTTTATCGATCAAGACGAAGGTATCCTAAATTGACCTTTTCAGGAATTGCTGTCTTTAATACAGTTACTCCTCTAAGAAGCCCAGCCCTACACAACCCTATCAGAGTAGAGAAACAAAACAAAAAAGGGAGAGTGGTGCCCAAGGTTCATGTTCTCCTCCACCTGCATACAAACCATTCTCACTGGATTCTGTCCTTGAAGCAGCTTTTACGCCAGCCTGCAGCCCGCTGTCTCTTGGGCAGAGTGCTTGTACTTCCAAACACAAACACCTTCCAGCAGGAGAGCAACTCTCAGCAGTTCTCCTCTACTCTTGTTGTCTCAAGCATAGCAACCTTGCTTAGTACGACTGAATATTAAGACAGTCTTAAAAACATGTTCTTATCTTCCTCCTTGCCCCACAATTGCTTCTAACTAATGTCTTCACTGATGTAGCAAAGTTATAAGCAATTAGTAAGTTCTAAATAAGGTGATTTGGCTTGCTGCAGGTTTTTGTTCTGAATTTAAAACTTAAGCATTTTTTCAGTGCCAGCCCGTTGCCTCCAACAGTCAAGACAAACAACCAAGGAGCGAGTTTTAGGACTGAGTCTCCCCTCACCTTAAGAATTCTAATCCACACCTTTTCACAGCACCCAGGTATACCTTGCCAGTGCCTGATTATTCCAGGTCACTCAAACCCTAGCTAGTGTGCGCACAACTCACCAAGGCAGACTGCTGGCTTCTTGCCCCCTCAAATCATCTTCCCAACTCCAAGGCAGTCACAGGACACACTCAAGATGTGTTTCATGAATAAACTTGTTTGGAGTCACAATGCCCAAACAGGTCACAGAATTAGTCCAAGAAATAAACTGATGTGGGGCAGAGGGAGTGACGTCTTCTTTTTCACCCAGGTCATCTCAAGAGTCAGCTTTCCAGCACAGACCTGCAAACTGCAGCACAAGGCACCTGAACCACATGCCAGCTTTCTCCCTGAGGAAAATAGATAGCAGAGCCAATCCGACTCCTTCAGAGAAGAGCAGCTAGTCAGACAGAAGGACAGAAGGGACTACTAAAAGCTGAGCCAATCCAGCAATAGGAAGCCAAGTCAAATCCATAAAGATATGTCCTTGGTTTTGGATTTTGGCTTGTTTTAAGGATTTTTCTCGGTGGTGTTCATGTTTGGTGAACTTTTTGTTGTTGTTGTTCTTGTGTTTTGTTTTTTAAAGATAGTGTTCTTGAAGAGTTAAACTCACTCAAGTTCATTTTACAATGAAATCGGAATGTTTTAGATGGAAACAACCTCTTATAAGTGTAATCCTATATTCCTAATAAGCAGAATTAACAGTTCTAGGACCATTGTTCTCTCACACACTGTAATGGAGAGCATTATACCAGCAATGGACCATCTGGAACAACAGGCAGGGAGAGCCTTGGAGGATCAGAATGGATAACCATTTGCAGACTACATGGTTTTGGGGGAGTGAGACTTTAATAGCAGAGTGCAAGCATCTGTTTTCCCAGATACATGATCTGATTTGAACCATGACTCTTTGATACTGGTACCTACTGTTTTACTAGAGCCAAGTGGCTCTAAACAATGTCTATTCAGTTACTGCTAAAGAGAAATAAACAAATTAACAAGCTTATTTTCAATAAAGTTTAGAATTGGAAGAAGAATCTACTTATGTTGTGTAAATCTCCAGCTAGAAATTAAAATATCTGGACTTGGTTTAATTACATTTTGAATGTGGCCCCCAATAGGACTCTGTAACCTTTAGGGTTTAATAACTTCAGCTCATTTAATGTCCTTTCATTACATTACTGTAGCAATCCAAGTGTGAGGTTTGAAAACTAAAACTCTGTGCTTCCTCCTGGGCTTTCCCATATGTTCACCATCTTTAGCTTAGACTCCCAGGATACTCACGCCAGGTCTTACAAAATTGCCTTAGCAGAACAGAAAAATATCTTCTTTCACTTTATTCTATATACTTATTCTTTGTAGAGGAAGGAAAGGGGGAAAAAAGTTTGCCAAGCAATGCTCTGCTGAGTACCTACAGAAGATCCTGCCTAACTTCATGGAGAAAATCCAGGCAGCTCTCCTCATCCAGCCCCAGGAATAGGTCAGATAGCAAGGTACAGGCCCAAGACTGGCTGCTATGTTATGACCTGTTAAAAGACAGATTGCCCGACTTAAAACCTGCCACTAATAACCATGAATTTGAAAAACTCTGGATGAAGAGTCATAGAATTAACCAGACTGGAAGAGGCTTTTGGAGGTTGCATAATCCAACCATGCTCAAAACAGGGCTAACTTGCCCTAGTTGTAACAGCAAAGGACCCATTTGACAAAGTCTCCTACAGCACCTCCACTTCTCTCCTATGCATTATGTCAAACGAAGTGTTTTAGAATGTGGTTCTTGTGCTGACAGGCAGAATTAAAACATCTGGAGACTACATTTTCACATCTATGAACTCTAATGTCAAGGCAAAAATCATACTGGTGTGCAGGAAAGCAGAACCACAGAAATGCAGAGCGGGAGGCCAGTAGATGGGAAGCACCTCACTGCAGAAACCACTCTGTGCTGACACCACAGGTGGGATGCACATCACTGAGCTTCAGAGCTGATGACTGTGATACAAACATCTACTCTCCCTCCATAATCAGTGGAAAGAAATAAACCTCTCAGGCACAATTAATCTGACCTATTTAAGTGTTGCTTTAAGATAGCAGGAATTGCACTCGAGAATCTACTGACTGTCCTGATGTGATCTCCACTGACTCTAAAGAGACATAGTTGTAAGGAGATGAATCCTACCCAGTGATTGCTTTTACTCACAGCAAACCTTAAAATAGAAATAATGTGCATATGTGAACAAAGCAGGGGTGGAATATACCTTTCAAAGCCAATACCACTCAATGGAGACTGTAAAAGGATAGCGTTTCTCTTACAGTGAATAGATACAAATCTGTACAAAAGACTATCTAAAAATACATAGACATACACTTATAAGTGTTTCTCAGAGTTCCTTTCAACTACAATTTCTGCATCTCCAGGCAGCTGTCCCCCTTCATTAACAAGTGCGAATACATATCGAGATGCCTCTGCTCCACAAACAAACTGAATTCATGCTTTTACTTTACAGGGTGCTTTAAGAAAAAATATATATGTGTATATATATATATATATATTTTAATGACACTTCATTAATTTTTTTTCCTAAATCCTGTTCATAATAAACTAATTTCTCATGGCCCAATAACAGTGTGGATAGGAGGATGTTCTCTCCATGGATTAACATCAGGACTGTAAGTCCCAGTGCCACAATTTGGCCATGCCCACACAGACAAGTACTCTTCCCTCATTTGCCACTAAGGAAAGATTAGGACATCGTTTAATTTCTAGACTGTTCTAAATCCAGAACTGCTAGAAACAGAAAAGACCAAGATTCTTTTGATTCAGAGCTACTAGATATTGGAAAACACTGTGAAATTAATGCAACAGCCCAGAAAGGGAATGCAGTACATGGAGTGCTAACGCACAGATATAGAGTCTGCTGGCATATTTTTTCTTGTCTAAAAGCAGCCATAAGGAAGAGGAGCTCTTCAAAGCTCAAAGCCCAAGAGGACATAGCAGTTGCAATGCTCCACTACGAAATGAGAAATGCATGCAGGACGTTTCAGCCCTATTGTGAACCTATTTCCTAAGAGAAGGTCAACTCAGAGAGGCACGGAGGGTATTCAAAAGGCAAAAGCTTTTGACCCACAGGAGCTGTTGCTATGCCTGATATGGCTCTGAACAAAGACAACTAAATCCAGGTATTATACACATATAGAGAACTTATACTTGAGTGCATAAAATAGCCACTAGGGCAATTACCATTTAAAACCATAAAGGCAATGTTATAACAGAAGTCTAGTGTTGAACATCCTCTAAATATTATGGATATAAGTTAAGGTTTTAAGCCTGATACCTACTCCACTACAAAATGAACGTGAAAACTGCAGCACCAGACTATAATCCGACGTAGGTTTAATCAAGACTGAAATTTGTCACTACAGACCTACATTTAATTTAACAAATACATAGGTGAGACATCTGTGAATCTACCACGGCAAGTTTCAACTTGATGTTATGCGCCCCATGTTTAACACAGGCCAAAAAGACAAAGCTCTGATGATGGAAAGCCTCAAATCAGGAACAAACAGCTCCAGATTTGTATGGCTTTGTACTGCTGCCACAGCACCCATATATGTCATTTATGTATACAAATCCACTCATACACACTGCTGAGCTATTACCAAATCTTGAAAGGAATTTCCCAGCTGCACAAAAATGAACTACCACTTGGGCTAGCAAATGAATTTGTATGTGCAGCAATAACATCTGATTGATGTCACTGTCACATTCTCTTTAGTTTCAGAGAATTTGATAACCCCATCAGATACTGCTGCTGTGAGGAGAATCCCTATTTGTTAATCCAAATGGCATCTGTTACTGGAAAAAAGTAGAGACATCATTCCTCAAAGATGCAGTTCATATACTGTTGTTCATATATTCCCAGCTAGACATGATTTCAAGTACTCTGAAGATTAAAGAGGAGCTGTTTTGTGTTTCAATTAAGAAACAATTTGAATCAAACAATCAGCTTGCCTGCTCCTAAGGAATTATATTCTCGGTACATATATTTATGCCTACACAAATTACCTTTTGTGCATTCTCCTGAGTGTGTGTGGCATGTAGCTGTGTGTTGAGCTGCCCAGTGGGTGCTGGCAGACACCATACCTCTGTACTCATATTTGGGAGGAAGACGTACCAGCAGCTGCCCCTAAGAAGTGTATTTATTGATGCTTGTACGCAACTATGTCATGATGACCCATCGCTTCAGTTTTTCCTTCTGATCTCTTCCCCTCCCCTGCAAATCTCTGCTGAAGGCATAACAGTCCTTGAAGTATAGTTTTAAAGCAGATAAATGATTTCATTTAGGACTCGCCATAGATCCCTTTTTGTACCCAAGCTATCAAGACCAGACACTATCCTCTTCAATTCTGCTAAAAGAGCAGAATGATACAAGTACAAGAACAGAGGTAAAAGTTGAATATGACAAGATTCATGTTATAGTCAGACATCAATTATATTACAAAAGCATTTTCATTTGTGTCTCTAACAGCTCTAGAAATAAACAAAAGGAAGGCACATATGATTTAAAAGTTACATCCGATTTTTAAAAGCCTGCTTTAAAAGTTCTGATTCCTATAACATATGTAAGAGCATTGAAAGTGGAAGAAGCACATGACTCTAAATAAGTACACGAAGATTTAATGCAATACAGGGTAGGCAGTGTAACTGCCACTAGTGAAGTTGCAAGAGCAATTGACCTTATAGGACAATGATATTTTAAGTGTCTATAAACTGGTAGTAAAGATGTTTCAACATTAAGTGCCCATATAAGACTTCAATAATGTTTGCGGGGTTTTTTTTGAGTACTTCATGTTTTACTACACTGCATTTCTGGTAATAACAGAGCAAGTAAAACACAGCTTAAGATTTATAGCTTAAGATGGTCAAGAAATAAAGTCAAAGTTTTCTTTAAACGTAAATTATTTCTGCTCTCAAAAAATAACCTTAAATATCCATTGTTCACTATGCTCTCAATAAAGCAGTCTTTAATGAGACACTAAAATTTGTTTGTGGAGACTTGTTTTGTAACAGCACTGAGGACAAATCTATTCTAGCGTCATGTACAACCGTAACAGTGTTCCCTTTAACTTATCATCTTACACTACATTTTTAAATTAGAAAGACCAGATTATCTTTAACTAGCTAGTCAGCTGCAGCTGATGCGCTGAGGACCCCACAACTTCAGGTTTCTCACTCATATTGTGAGAATGGCTCTTCCTTACAGTTTCAAGCACCCAGGACTGACGAATGAAAACCTAACATGATGCACTCTGCCACAGCTACTGAATGAAATCTTGAGTGTGCAAAGCATCTGACCCAAAGCCCAGATGTAGACATGAGAGGCATGCAAAGCGTTTCCATTCAGAAATGAGCATAACAAAGCAACTTTGATTTCCCATGAATCTGACGTCCAGGATGATCAGAAGGGTGAGCGAGCACAGTGATTTTCAACCTGAGATCCATCATCCAGAGACACTGAGCCTGTTGGCCCAAGCCCCATCATCAACTAATGCAATGTGGGACTCTTACAGATGCCATGAATTCTGCAGGTTTCATTAAATGCCAGCAACTGACCAAAACATTCATAGGACTGCTCGTAAGTGTGGAATTTTGAAAGGCACAAGTTTCCCAGCCAATCAGACTAGTTTTCATATCTCCTGAGCATTATGTACCAGCATTTCCTATTTCCCTCTGATATTTTTATAATAGAAATTTATTACAAGAATTTAAATTAGCATCAACAAGATTAGTTAAGAGGTTTGTGACTTTACTAGTTTCTAGAGCATCCCCCTCATGTGATTTGACACGTGGCTGAAATTGGTTAAATTAAGTCAATGAAAAAGGGCTTGCATTACATATTTTGTTCAATTGCATCTATGCAGATTCACAAATTCTTCTTGCTTATAAAATGAAAGAGTCTGAAGTTAAATTGGATTTTATGTCATTTCCTTTAGGTTCTGCCCATAGGTTAGTACAGTGAGGTTACAAGAGTGTTCATGAAGAGCAAAACTGCTTTCCAGTTATGATTCTATGAGACTGGGCTCTTCCTACCTCCTCTCTTCACAGCAACAATGTGAAATTTAATTTAATCTATTTCAGAACTGCAAAGACAAGTACTTTTTTAGCAAAGCATAAGAGGGTTATCACTTTGAAGAACCACATTAGGCACTATAGTTCAGTCTTACACAAGAGATTAATTGACATGTGCTGTAGATTAATCAGAATAAGGCTTTTCATTATGAGTGGCCAAACATAACCAAATCACTTTGGAAGCAAATTACTGACTTGCCTAGAAATATATATGCAACAATTGCAAGTTTATTATTGCTGCTTGATGAAATGAAACAGCCTTTCAAAAACATTTACCTTGATTCTACATGAACCTCCTCTCACCTGCAGAATGCCTACATTAAAACTAAAACTAATCAAAAGCTACTCCACACTCAACAGAGTACTAAGTTGTCAAGCACAACTGGCATTCTCCTCTCAACAGCAGTGCTTGAGTCAAATTTCTGGCTGAAAAGGCTGCATCCTTTCATATACATCCAGTTGATAAACTATGTTCTACAAAGAGAAGTTTAATGAACAGGAAGAAAAGAAATGGAAATAGGAAAAAGAAACCACAGTTCTCCTTTTGTAGTATAGCCTTGTAACAAATAGTGCAGCGAAGAATATAGAAATTCTGATCTTTTGTCACCTGTCAAGGAATCCAAAGGAGGCAATACATGTTGTTGACACTGTGAAACCCAAACTTTTTCGTCTGACTCTCACACCCACTTTGCCCATTTTCCATTTGTTTTTAAATAAGGTCTGGAAAAAGCCCATAGAGCTACCACAGACTAAGAGCACAATTTAGGGCTGTAACACAACAGAAAGCACAACTACAACAGCAGAGGAGCAAGATCACAGGCTGCAACAAGTGAGGATTTGCTCAAAAACAGCAGACACAGAAATAAAGAAAAGTAGCTACTTACTTTGAGAAGGCCTCAGGTATACAGGAATCTCCAACAAGATATCCTCACCTTCACCACCAACCCTCAAATGAGGTGTTGGAAAGGGTAGATCTTGGCTCCAGCCCTTCCAATCACTCAGACACATTACATGCACTTAAGCTCCCCTGGGTAGGCCCTGCCTTCCCACCAGGAGCTCCGTCACTGGTGCAGGCTGTGACTCAGCAGTTCTGCTTCAAGAGTATCTATGGGGAATGAAATAGAGAGAAACTTACCAACCACTGCACCGTGAAATTCCACAACATGAAGAGTATTTTCCTGAGTGCCACACCACAAAAGAAAAACCTTCATACACGTGTCCCATTTTTTCATAGGCTATTACTTTTGTTACATGCTTCACCCACCAGAAGGCAAGTTCTAGTTCAAATTCATTTTGATTCAAGTTTAATTAGCATCCTTTTCATGGAAAATTATCCTGTGTAACTGCTGACATGTCAGTGCATCACATACTTGTTGATCTTTGTTTGGAAGCGGAGAAAATACATTTTTATGGCATTTCAAAAGAAAAGTACATCCACGTGGAAAAAAAAAAATCACACACTTGACTATAAAACACAAAAGAACTTCACGTGTACCAAAGCAGCAGCATCTGTACACTCAGCCCAGAAAATAATGTTTCTTTCCTGTGTTAAGTGCAAGTTTCTAGCACAAATTTACTTGGTGCAATTTTGTTCTGGAAAAAAAAAAAAAATGTTAAAAACTGTTTGGATACACAGTGAAATCAGATGCAGTACATCTTTATTTTTAATGGAATAATAATTGTACCCAAATTTCATATTCAGCCTTTGAAACATTTACCAGGGAAAAAAAAAAAACCAAAGGTGTGCTGTGAAGGTTTTTTCAGCATGACTCATATTGCTGTCATAAGAGTAAAAAAGTTTGAATTGATTTTGGTTGTATTGTTTCTTTATCTATAGCGATTGTCTGTCCTCTACTATCTATCTGGCCACCTACTACTTGTGTCAAACGAAGAGATCATCTAGCAAGTGACCCCTGACTTTGATTAGGACACTGATTGCACTATTACCTGATTGCATATTTGTATTCCTTGTAAAAGAGTCTGAACTACAAGAAGAAAGTATCTAAGCTCAATTTTGAATGAAATATTTTTGTTTTGTTTTGCAATAGATTCACCTCTCCTAGCACCTATATCACACCATCTTCTAGAAGTAAACAAGTGTAAGCCTTAAGTGAGATCTAATTTTGTCACTTATCATCTAGACACAAATGGACACAGAGCAGTCTTGTAAATAAACTTACAGATAAACAGGTAAAGGGCAAAGACCAAAGATTCCAAAACAAGGTTTATATGAATAACGTGTCCTCTCTATGAACTCTGTTTGACAGTGGATTGTGCACATATGGGTTTTCCAGGGCATAGGACAGGATATGTCAGTCAGAATAAGGTCATGAGCCCAAATGCTGACAACTACATTGCATGTGGAACACAGAGCTCAAATGCCAAGACTGGGACTCACCTTCTGGCATAAACCACCCACAAATCCCAGAGCCAGCAACTACCAGCAACTCATGAGAAATGAAGCTTGCCAGCACGGGTACAACCTGGAAAACAAATCAAGGACTGATTGGCCAGAAATTTATTCCCACGTAAGGAGTATGTTATTTGATTTCCATGCCATTGTTCTTCTTTTCAGAGGAGAAGCTGAGTTATTCAAGCTCAGTTTCTCTTTGTACTTATTCAGTTCATTAGTTAATGAAGGCTTCCTTATATTAGTTAAATTCAGCTACCATTCATCTACCTGTTCCAGAGTTCACAACAGATGCCCTCTGGCACTTCACAAAGACCAGAATCTGCCTCAAAACAGGAATAATATATCTTATGAAAATGGAGATGCTATTGTTCATATGCTTTACCCCTGACCTATTTCCTCTGCACTCACAGGGCTGACCTGTTCTCTATAATTTTATACTGACTAAAGCAGTAAAAGGCTGAAGTTTATTGTAATATTCCATCAGTCTTTGTTTAGCCAGAAAGGAGGAAACTGCATTCAATCTGTTTGGGTTCTTACTGAATAGTGAAGAGCTCTGTACTCATCCAAAAGCTGCAGGTTCCTCTTCCTCACTAGCAAACACTGATAGTCAGTTCCCTTCCTCAGGTCTTTTAATCCCTATTCTGCTACTACACACACCAGCTTCATTTATACCCCTACAGGTCACCTTCAGCTCTTCTCTTTCAGTCTTAATTAAAGCAAGTGGGTGCTGCCTACCTGTAAATCTTTCCCAGACTCAAAGCTGCTTCTTCTTCTCTTATTTTAGAGATGCTGATGCACACATTTTCATACTCCCAAACTGACTATCCTTGCTGGCAATCCTAACTCATTGTTTAACAGTTTGTACGGAGCAAACTCTGAATAACGCACTGATGTGTCAATTATGTGGGGTGGCCACAAACTGCTTGCTGACATTCTTGGCAGTGCCAACACACTGCCTGCCTCTTAGCTAACTTAAGTGCTGCTGATTGTTAAAAACTCCACACTGACACCATGAAATGTGGGAAAAGGTACAGAGCTGTGGACACCACCTCACTGTGGGAGCAAAGGGGAGCCCTGCTGCTGGAGTCTTACTGATATTCAATCCCCACAAAAAAACAGAGCTTATTCCTACTCAGAATGTAACTGATCCAAGGCTTTGCAAACTTCCTACTTAAAGATTAGAGACTGCCTGACTCTAACATGGGCCATCCCAACCGTCTCAGTGAATAATGGTGCTGATTATGGATCAAAGTCTGGTAACTCAGCTTTTCCATCAGCAAACCCACAGAGGGCTGCTTTCAGTCACCTTTCTGACCACGGTGTAGGATTGCGCACCAGAAAGTTACCACGTCACTCACTTTCCGTGCTTGAATGTGAACTTCAGGATTCTGCCTTAAATATCCCCAGCTTAGGCATAACCCACTGCTCACTTGTTTTGAGAGCTTCTCTCCTGATTTGCTCAACACAGCAGACATAGTTATTTCCTAATTGCAGACAAGCTCCAGATGTAGGTCAGGGAGTATTTAGCTAGAGGAGGCTAATAAAACAAGTCCCCAAGTGATGGGCTTGTCTTTGTTTCCCTGACATTGCTTACTTTTGAACATCAGAGACTACGAGACTGTTTTGGTACAGGAAGTATGTTATGGCTGATGTAGCATAACAAATACTAGCTCTACATCCTTCTATTTAGGCTTCAATAATGTCAGAATGCAGAAGTGACAATCAATGTATTTTGCATTCAGCAGAGATGACAGGCAGCTAAGAGCAATGGACAGACACAACATGGCAGAACAGAAGGTACTTGCCTGGAATAAATATCATCTTTGCTCCAGGCCTTCAAGAAATAACATTTCCAGTTTAGATTAATTCGTAATGCTACAGGAGGATTAGTACTAAAATCTTTTTATGAGCACTAGTTCTGAGCACTTGCATGAAGATCAAGAAAATAGTCAGCTCCACAGGAAATCCTGGAAGTTAATTTTTTTAGAAGACACTGCCGCATTTCACTGCATTTAATGACAACCACGCGCTATTTCTGAAGCGCTCTTGCCCAGCTCACAGCAAAGGTATTAGTTCCAACACTGATTGCTAATTCTAACACTACAAAAACACCTTCCTGCTTAGCAAGAACACAGCTTCAGAAACCAAGAGAAAAGCACTGAAACTAGAATCAAATATACACCTTCATCATGGATCCCAAGAAGTGCCCGCTGCAACACTATATTGTGAGCAGAGAGAGAAGCCTACAAGTCCTCGTGACTTGAGTCTGCAGACAACCTCAGTGCTATCTTATCTTCACCTTCCAAGTGGCTGGCTGAACTACATTTAAAAAGGAGGAAGAAAAAAAAAGAAATAAAACTCCTCCCAACCTGAACCAAAGATTGACTCCTTGCAGCTCCCAGGGACACAGAACTTGTGTAGGCAGAGAAATTTCACCGGAAAAAGGAAAAAAAAACAGATATTTTGTCTTATTCATTTACAGAACGACCCTGCTGCTAATAGCACATTGAGGGTGCTGTTAGAGGCTACAGAGCAAAATGATTAAGACAACCATAGAACAGCTATATGCTAGGGAAACAACATTTCAGTTAATAAGACAAGATGGTGCAGAAGTCTGTGAACACAGAACCACTCTTCTGTCAATAAACTCTTACCCTGTTTTCCTACTTTATTCAATTAGACTCTTAGAATAGATGTACCACCATATAGTGGGCTTATATACCATTCAGTTAAGGTAACCTAACCATAAATACTTCCATGATTTCAGTAAATTGGAAAAAAAAACACGGTAAGTGAATACAAAATATGTCCTTCATTTACTGTCATTGTAATATAGTCGAGCTACAACACAATCTTCATTTAGGCAGCTCTAGGTACTAGACCACTTTCAGCAATGGACATGTTATAGCACAAAGAAACACGGGTTTCTTGAAAGCACTCTTGCATCAAAAGCTTAGCATTGTTATGGTGTGTGCATTTTAATGGAGTGGATTGTGTTGTGTATTCATCCTACAGCTCATAGGAGACACATTTTCTAGAAAGCTAGAGGTTAGACAGCATTCTTAAGATGAAGAGCAGGCTGTTATGAGAAAACATAAAAACATGATTTGAGACAACTAAACTAGAAATTTAGAAATATATTGTAAGGCTTATAAATAATTGAAAAGAGAATGTTCCAAAGTTTTGATGTGTCATAAAAGCTTAGTTTAGAAGGTGATGAAATTATTTCAATTAAACAGAACAAATGTCAGCCGTGAATGCCTAAGCATTTTAATGTATTCATCCTGTAAAAGTACGGTGCATGCTGAGGCACGGAGGTGGTAGGGGCTCGCACAAAGGCAAGTTATTTGTGAATATAATTTGGACTGTACAAGAAATACGTTCCCAGACTGAGGAAGAGTTTCTCAATACAAAATCTGTAAAAGCTCCAGTGTTGCAGTAGAAAACACTGACTTCAGAATGACAATATACAAAGATGAGGATGCAAATGGTCCAAAGCTACCGAAACAGTTTGGTCATAGCAACAGAAAAAAAAACTTCTTTAACTTGATCCTAATGCATATAAAACAGTTTTGGAACAGACTGATTCCATCGTCTTAAATGGTAGCACTCCCCACCCTGTAAAGGATACAATATTTCATCTAACATAGGAGAAATATCTAAGTACCTAGTCAGTCCAAAGACAACATTCCCCTCAAGCAAAAACATGAACAAGGCAAAGAAGCTACGCACAAACAAATACAGTGGGTAAACCTGGTACTCAGATTATTTCCCTTTAAGAAAAAGTGACCAGAGAAAGAAAATAATCAGAAGGCAACAAGCTTTAAAGTAAACAAAAACAACCTGCTGCTTGGGCACTTCAGAAACTATCAACTGTAGGACCCCAAAAGCACTTCAGAATACAGCTGGTTTTGATACCATTTCTTCTTCTTTGAGCCTGATTCCCTCAACCAACCATATCATTGAACTTGATACCAGATTTATCATATTTGCTAAATAGTGAGCATACATTACATACAGGTGAGTAAACAACCTGTGATGGTGCCCAATACTCCAACCTGTGGAATCCAGAGATCCCAAGCTACAGACTGTGTCATATGCATGTATTCAGTATGCTGATGTACAATGTGCATTGTTAGTTATGATACATTTTCAATTTGGCTGCATCTAACAGCAGCACCATGGACTCAGCTGATGTTATATTACCTGTAGATGAAGGTCTTAGGAAGGTGGCTTTGTCACATTGTAGAGTGAGAACCAAAATCAGTACTTCAGGAAAGGTCTCTTTCAGGCAACTTCGTATTCTTACACATCTTCCTGTAGGAGAGCAAATAAATGGATGATACTTGTAGCTGCTCACAGCAGTTCCTAAACACCTAAGAACAAATGGATTTGAGTTATGACAATCATATCAAACCGACAAACATACAGAAAAATATAATACAAGCTCGAAGCACTAAAGAAGAGTGTTTATTACTGGTATTTAGCTTCTGCCAGTATCTTCCAGTCATTCTATCCAGCCAAAAACCAAAGCTTCCAGATCATACAAATAAAACCTGATTCCTTTGCTCCACAGTAATAATAATGTACTGGACTATATTTCATAGAACTTATTTGTGTCCTGCGAAACAGACTTTTCCATGACTGCCTGTTGTTAATAACCTCTCATGGGCTCACGAGAAACCTCAGTTTATGGCACAGCGGGAGAAATGTCTCCAAATAACAGTTTCATTTTAAACTTCTTTGGCAATCCAGCCAGGTGCACCAACCTCACTAAGGAACAGGGATAGAGTTCCATCTAAGAGACTGTCAGATGAGTGGTAACTCACAAAGCCAAGGAAAATGGGTATTTGGTAGGTAAAATCAGGCCTGTTGGAGACTTCACATGGGACAACTGGAAATATCAAAGGCTTGCTGAAGTGCAAGACTGAGCACAGCAAACTGAGAACAGACTACAGTAATAGCACTTAGGGAATGGTGGAAGCTGTTACACAATCATTACAAACAGAAAGAAGGCAAAACACTGCAGGTATTCAGCAATTTGTAAGAAACAGCAGCCTCTGACAGGGTGTGAGCTATGTAGACAAAGAATGATTATGGATCTTCAGGCTACAAATGAAATTCATTCCTAGGATTCAAGTGGAGAGCAAGCCAAACTTTTGTGAAGAAAACTAGGAGGAGGTCTCTTCATCACACAGAGAGAGGAACAAATGGTGATACTTAAAAAAAAAAAAAAAAAGTCATGAGAAGCATAGAAAAGGGGGGAAAAATCTTTCAATAATAATAGATGAGTCCAGAATAATCAAATGAAACACTTGGAAAATTTAGATATATGCAGCCATAAGCATAAAGCATAAGCATAAAACTACTTAAATCTGCTTTTAATTTCTATTGTAATTTTTATCTGCCCAAAATGGCTATTAGAGTTTGCTGAACAGCACAGTCATTGATATGTTGATACATGATTACACAAGGCACAATGTCATATTTGGCAATCCAAATCCTAATTAATGAACAGTCCTTGAAATAATACTAACTCGAATGATCAAAATTTAAAGTGATGAGCTTGCAGAAGGAAGCAGCATCCCATGATTTCTTTTCCACTGAACCATGAGATCTACAGGAACAAAATAGAAAATGAAAAATAAGGTTTTATGCAATCAAATTAAAGACAAAAGCAGAGAAGAAGAAAAACAATAACAGTTTCTTTATCATCCCGAGCACTGGTAGTAAGAGTAACTTATTCCTCATAGCCTGGAATGTCATGGCTGAAGCTGGAATCGAGAAATCAACAAGTCACAATCAGCATCTGGTTGATGGCCAGAAGGATGCTCAACATGTATTCCGGTATTAAAGACAATCTACAAGCAGATAATAACGTTGCAGCTTGCCTTGCCTAATGGTGTCCAGTGAATCCATATTTCACATCCCAGCCACACTTCTTGCACAGCCATCCTTTACATGAGGATTTCATACATTACAGAGGTAGTTAATCCGATACCAGCAGAAAGCACTTCCAGGCCTCCCATACATGCAGCAACCTATAGTAGCAGTAGCTGCATTCAACTTATAAAACTAAAACCAAGAGCCTCCTATTTCTAGGAATATATTATATGGCGAGGTACAGAGTAAATGAACAATAACTTGTATCTTTTCCTATGTATCATGGATTTAAGTTTTAACGAGAGCGGGGGAAAAAAAAACACTTTTATAGAGGATTTTACTAAGATGAGTGACACTGTTCTAATTACATTGAATAATCTTGAACCAAAGAATTTTTTCCATTTCATGCCTTTAATGGATTTAAAGAAAATAAAAAAGAAAGAAAAAAAAGAAACCCACAAATTACCTTAAGAACTGAATAGTTCTGACGATTAACAATATTTAACCAGAAAAATACTTCAAAGACATAAAGCATCTTTCCAAAATCCCATTCACCCAGCCAACAGGAACAAGCAGGTTGGTTCTGCAGAACAACTAGCAAGGATATGGCCTGCCTCACTGATTTCCACAGCAAAGCTGACTTATCCCAAGGAAGACAGTGAAATGGCATCTGAACTCCTTACAGAAATGTGAAGGAGAACTCTACAGGTGATTTTAAGGAACTCATCTGAGTTCAGACTCCTTCCACAGCATCCTGCTGAAGACCAAGGAGATTTTTTTGCCTAAGGCCCTGAAGCCAGCTGCTGTGACAGCCTGTGCAATGGGGCAAAGACATATCTGATTGCTCTGGATCTGGATCTTCAGGATGTTAGGTCTCACAAAAACTGCTCAGTTGCCTTTTTCAAGGGGCAGGAAAACCCATAGGAATGATACCAAAGCTTTGGTCAGTTACCTTGACATTTCCTATAATACAAGCCAGGTTAAAAAAAAAAATAACAGGAAAAAAAAAAAAAATTAACAGAAATCTAACATTTGCCTTGTTTCTAATGTTGAAGGACAAATGAACAAAAATAGAAGTGTGGTTTTCTCTTTAATCTTCTCATTTGAGGACCAGACCTAAGAGGTTTCTCACTCTATTCTGCAGTTTTAGACGAGACAACCCTGTGATGAAGGCTCTGCTCTTTGAAGAATCCTTCAGACCTCACATTCTCAGAGGAGAATACAGACAGAGGGACACATTTGCTACAAAATCCTCCCCCTTCTGCATGGCACTCCAGCTACTTTCAGATCTTGGTCCTTTTCTCAACCTTTGGGAATACCCTATTTAGCTTCAATAAGGATGCAGTTTGTGTAGTATTTCCTCACTACCATCTTCTCCCCTCCTCTACTGAGTGCCCCAATTTCACTGAACATGCTTGAAGTATAGATGTCTCTGTGAGAAAGTTATTAAAAAAAAACCAAACCAAATCACATTATATCCACAGTCAGGTCACAGACTGAAGAGGTAAGATCTGGACTAGAAGCACTGCTGACTTCCTAAATCAGTTTCACAAACCACACCAAGCATTCCACTGCTCTGCGCCAGCCACCCAAAAGATAAACTGAGGAGGGAAAAGAGAAATAAAGATAAGGCGTGATCACCACGAAGAGGAGAACTGTACACTCAGACAGAGAGCGCCTCTACAGTGACACAGGTTCATGCAGATAAATGCATTTCCTCAGCACTTCAATAGAGATCAATAGCAGTCCCTTGAGATAAACACCGCAAACAATATGCCACCACGGGAATAAATCAGAAGATTAGAAGCAGAAAGGATTATTTATGTAAAAGAGCTGCATTGCGTTTATTCCTTGGTTTGTGCAGCAGGTTTCTGAACGTCTCTGAGGAATTCTAAACTGTTCACTTAAGGACTGCTCATTACTTATAGCACTGAAAGGCAGCCACCCCAGGCCCGCTCTCTAGCCTCCACTAGCAATAGAGCCAGCATTGTTATCGTACATTGTGCTTTCCTTGAAGATGTGGCCATGGTTTTCAGATTATACAAAGAAAAGTCTCAGTCCTTTATTGCATAAGGAGAAACGTGAATGCACCCTTATGCCAAAAAACTTGATAGCTACAGGACTGACAGCTCGTGTGAGAGCATGATGACACCACTCACTCACCACCTCCCCTCCAGTTGTTTCACCAAATACGACAGTCTTAGCAGACCCTGGCCTGTAGCCTTGGTAGAGGCAGATTTGTCCAGGACAGGTTTATGCAAGATCAGGTATTTCCACTGGATGTAAGACACTTTCAAGCTGGCATCTAAGAAACGCATCCTATGGAGAGAGTTTATCAGGGCTCCTAAAGCAGTTTACAATAATGGAAAACCAGTTCCTTAAAAGACAATAAAATAAAATAAAATAAAATAAAATAAAATAAAATAAAATAAAATAAAATAAAATAAAATAAAATAAAATAAAATAAAATAAAATAAAAATAGAAATAGGAAGAAATCACACACAGCACAAGTGTTCCTCATGAAAGGTGCTAAGCCTTTGCAGTGCTGCAAGGAGAGCTGTTTCGTACAGTCCTGTTTTTAATTCAATTATCTCAGGCTCTGCTGGAGGTAAGGAAATGCTGTTTTGACACAAAGGCTTTGACTTCATATGGTATACAAGGCTAGAGATGGTAATGTTGGGCCTTCAGAAAGCTTCAACTAAAGTCACAAAATTCAATGAAAAATAGTATGGATTTTCCTTTTTGATAGGCGCAAGGATTATCTTCCATCACTAGAAAAAGCTATAAAGTTATATTCTGTGAGAATACCTTGAATTGATATTTCAAAGGGCTTCTTTTGAAAGAATGATTTATAGATCACAAAGATCAATGGGTCTTTTATCAAAGAAAATGGATTCCTTTTCTGAACCACAAAGAAAAGAATAATGGCATCCTAGACCATATTTTTGAAAGTTGTGTACAGCCAAGAAGACAATAGCTACAGCAGGTTACCACTTTACAGCAATGCGAACAACTCACTAATTACAGATGAAGTCCTTACGGTGCTTTGTGGAAGCCAGAAAGCAAAAGTTATAGTGCAGGAAAATTCACACTGAGAGTTATCTTACTCACTCGGCACATATTAAAAATTACATGGAGGTTTTCACTAATAAGTGCATATGACATAATAGAAAAATGGATACAAGTGTGCCAGTGTGCACACTTCATATCTTACCAGAACTCAAAACATGCATTTATGTTAAAGCATGCTCCCTGTATGAATTTTAAGTTACCTACTTCTTGACCACATCCCCTCCTCAGCTCAGCAATGAAATTCCTATCAAGTTTTTATTTGGATAGCCTGGATAGACAGGCTTTCCAAAATTATTTTCAGTGCTCAATGTGGTGGTACAGTTGATCTATTTCCATCATTTCATGCGCATCTGCTAAAGCATTACTCATCACAGCAGACATGAGATTCCCCCATTAGTTTCCTATAGAAAGTTCCTCCAACCCACCAAGCCCCAACCTTTTTCTGCAGCTCATGAGCTCACAGAACAGTCTAACCCATAACCCTTGGCACTCGACAACTGAGCTAAGTCAGGCTTAGCAAGCAAGAAGAAAAAGAGCATATTAAAATAACATAATGCAACCTGCAGCACGGTTTTTTTATTAGCTTAATCAAATAGACATGATAGTAAAGAAGATAAAATTAAGAGTAAATCCTTACACAAGTTTATCCCTTAGATTCCCAAGATATCCAAGGACAACATTATTTCTCCAATATTTTTATCAGTGCTTATTCCTCTAGTGCAGCATCACATTGTGCAAAGGGTACAGTCACAGGTAAGAAAAATCTTACTTCTTTGCTGCTTCCCTTTGTCTTTTTACTCTTCTTGTCGTCGAAAGCTTTGTTCTTTTGGGTTAATGTGGCATGTCTCCAACACAGCCTTGGAAAATGACTATAATGTGATTTGGGTTTGGTGTCATTAAACCTGATTACCAGGGAGTGCTCATGAAAATCCATAATTACCACACAAAACAAAAGAGACTTTTGTTTTTGTTTTGCTGGGGAACAACAAAGAGCTTCACTTCAATTTAACTATTTGGAGTACTCAAGAAAAGTTAGTCATATTTTTCTCCCTCTGCACTTCTCTGGGCTTTGTAAATATCATAAAATACCAAAATCTGCTGAAAACATCAATCTTCTCTCAAAACTGATTTCTTATATAATGCCAAATATACAGTCTTTATTTAAAAAAAATAAATAAAAATAAAAAGCCCTAGAGAACATAATGCGTCTTGATGGATGTGCTAGTGCTTTGGGTACAAGCTGGACTTTATGATTAGATCTATAATAGTGGAGGAAAAAAAGAAAAGTTGGCAATATCAGTGTAGTAAGCATTCAGATAATCGAACTGCCTCACCCCCCAGAACAGCAGTGTTGCAGGAGACATTAACCAGTAGCATGGTTCTCCTCCCCAGTTTTGGGGCAGTTCTACTACCACGGCTGATGGACAAGTGATGTCCACAAACCAGGAAAAGCTGGTTTAAGAGGCTTATAGTCTCTCCAGTTGTGTTAGATTAGAAGTTTATGTGGCCACAACCCTGGTTTTAAGCTAGTGGGTGTTCTTGAGCTACAAATGCCACAGACTCCTCCCCAAGCAGCTGTTATATCTGCATCCAGGGTTGTTCACCACAGGGTAAATACTGCCCCATTTTGACACTGAGACACACCAGGAATACCTGTGCAAATCTTGCTGAACTCCATTCAGACACTTGATTAACTGTCCTCTATCTACCTGAACAGCAGGGTCTGTAGGCTGGGAAGCTGCCCTTGAAGTGCTCTAACATGCAAATTCAGCGCTGTAGGTGGAAACACTTGCTGTAAAATAATATTTGAGGAACTATCCAGCCCTAGGCAGTGAAGCTAAAAGACACTGACAATCTCAGTTGTAAAGTGAGAAATGTAAGAGGTAGACCAAAGTCACCTTCACGGTGTATGAGAGAAGTAAGCAAACTCTCTGTTGATTATATTAGAAGCAGGTAAAATTCCACTCACACATTTGCCCTCCACATGCAGGATGATCACGCTATCTAAATATGTGAAAAATAGCAAGTTTACTGCAGAAGCTCTTGGCTTGCCTCTCATGCACAGATTTGTAGGTACATGCAAGTACAGCTGATAGATTAGCTAGCTAAAAATTCCACCACTCCCTTCTGATCCAGTTTCGATTAATTCATTAGAAACAAATACCTGCATATCCTCCCCCTGGACAGTTCCCTTTCAGCCCCACTGTATCAGAGACTTAAACACTGGGAGCCAGGTGAGAGCTTCCTAAAGCTGGAAACTGTCAGCAGTTCAGACTGAAAAAAGCCAGACAAACGGCTCCTGCATTTTCTAACCACTGAGAAGCTTTGGCTGCATGAGAGGTATTTAAGGCACCAAAAAGCTGTATGGTCATGTACAAAAGCACCAAATAACCCAGAGCTTCCATTTGCTTTCCAGTGAAAAAGAAAGCAGAACCTAGCTTACAATATGAAGGTGCATACAACAGACCTGGAGAGCTTTATCACACAAATCGAGTTGGTGGAAACAACCTCTTACACTTGCCACTTCCCCGTCATCTAAGAGTATTAAAAACAAATGAAAACCCCACCTGTTGGATTAACACTGAACCCGGACAAGGGACAATCACTTAATTTAGTAGAAAGTTTAAAACAACCTTCAAGTATCGTCAGCAAAGGCAGTGTAGAAATTCTCCTTTTTGCATGACACAGTTCTGCCAATTAGCCGAAAACTGCAATTACCAGTTCTTTGCTTTATTATTTGTGAAGAACCTAAACTTTCTGAGGATGATAAATGGCCTCGTGGAAAATGCAATGCTCAGTTCTGCTAAATTTGCACTTTTCTGTTGTTTTTTTTTTGTTCTTGTTTTTTCTTTTTCTTTTTTCCTTTAACTGTTCTTCCATGTCATCTTTGAAGAGAAAGAGGCAGGGGCTGCTGGGGGAAACAGGGCAACAGGACACATATCAGGGCAGAAAATGGCAGGGAATGGTTTAGAGAAGAACACAGAGCTGTTCTCATTTAGCTCGCTGACCAGGGCCAAGGCATATTCCTACACCTTCATTAATTAAACAGAAAAGTTAACACTGTTAGCAACATTAAGAACAAAACCTCATTTAAATTGTTCTGAAACAAAATTAAAAATAAAAAAATAAAAAAGCCGATATATTCAGAGGATGACCTTTGAGAATTCTGGCTTCATTAACATTTCAAACAGCAAAGCAAAAATTAAGACAGGAAATAGAATTACAGAGCTATTTGACTGCAGAAGTATATATCATTAGCATGCCCATAATTAACAGGATACCAGTGTTTGTCCCATTGTCTCTGCTAATAATGGTGTAACATGCAAATGGGATTTCTTCTAAGAAAGTTAAAGGGGATATTTAAGTTCATTCCACGTTTCAAGCATACAAGCACAGCCAGACAAGCCCCTTTCTGCTCTGTGAAAGGGATGTCTCCATGCCTGCCTGCCTGCCCTCCCAGACTCCCACAAAACAATTGCAGAGGGAGGGCACCAGCTGCTGTGCTTGAGGCACAAAGGCCAGCTATCCAAGGTCAGACATCTTTTCCCACCTCACCACAGCAGTTAATTCTTTGGGGAGCTACCAGTGACCCACTCAAGTGTCATGAAAAGCAGTTCAGAGGCTAACATCACCCATCAACATGATGCCCTACAGGATAGCAGATATCATTCCTCTTACGGGGATCATATTCCTTAGACATGACAGCACAGCTCTGCCTGTCTCTTGTTCAAAATGCTGAGCTCCCATGACATCTGTCCATGACAGTTGTAAGCAGCCACACATCTCCACCGCCCTTACAGTGCTTCTAACTGAGCCTGCTCTTCTAAATGCTTCGGGACTTGGGATCCTGAAGCAAAAGGAGAAAAAGGCATAAAAAATAAAGCTTTACAGGCAAAATACAATTGACCACCCTATGTTAACAAAGGACTCCACTCTGGCCTAATTCACTAGAATAAGACATGAGTGCAACACACTGAAATCAGACTGAGCTGAAGTGCTACCAGGAGTCTTCCTCTGGCATAAATCAGTGAAAATGTCCACCTTTGGGCAGCACACTTGGATCCTTCATTAGACTGCAAACAACCAATTGATGTACAGTTTCCCCACCAGGCAGATAACAAGCTCCTCCTCCTTTACAGGGCAGTGTGCATGGGTTGGTTCATAGTTATCACCCCACTCTTAAGATCATTTCTGCTGTTTTCCCAGTCATACTCAGTAGTCCTCACTGATGTGAAACATTGCTCTGATATTCTTCCCAGTCTCAATTTCATTCTCTTTCCCTGTGTTAGATCTTCTCAAACAGATGCTCTTCATGGTGTTTGTACTCCCAAGCTGTGGCACCTGGAGGCTGCCTGATTGTAAACTGACAGGATGTAGCATTTTTCCATCTCTCTTTCATCAGATCAGCCTGAAAATCTGGTAAGATCCATCTCTGCCTTGTGATAGAGAGGCGAGACTCAGCTCGGAGTTTCTGAAAGGATCCTGCTTCTTCTGAGGGCACAAGTAAAGGCTGGGTGTGAGGGAGACTTGAAGCATTGCTGCCAGCCCTATAATTCTACGATTAAACAAGTTACATAATTTCAGTCTATTCCCTCTTTACCTCTTTTCCATGCAAACAGCCTGAAGTAGCACGGAATGCAGCTTATTGACTTGTAAGGAATGGGATGGAGAGGGGTAGAGGATTATCCATCACCTCCCTTTCTTTACATTACATCAGGGCATAATTTAGATTATAAGTTTGCTAACAAACTCCTTGATAAAAAAAAATCAGACAGATACTTAGCTGGTCAGCTGCTTTGGTTGCATAATAAACATGGACAGAATTTCTCATCCTCAAGCCATTGTTACAGCACAAACAAACTAAGGGCTAAGGAAATAATTACTGTGGGGCTGAGAGACTCAATAAACAGCAGAAGCTGTGGGATGAACCAGATTTGTTGATCCCAGCAGATAACTACAATTAGGATGTAATATTTCCTTAAGTTTTTGTTTACCCCTTTATTGTTTATCAGTATTAAAAAGGCAATTTATACTTTGCAGTTCTCGAGATCGACCAGTGTATTTCACAGCAGGCAGGTGAGATTAAACTGTCCATCACCACAAGCTGTCCTTTCCCTGTTCTTATATTATCAAAGCCTATTGAGATTAGAGCCATAGGAAACTGGAGGAAATGCGTTCATTTGCTTCAAGTTCATAAGCTTATGAAGTTTGATTCCTACACACCTGTAGTCTTCTTTAATAAAAAAGCAAAATCCCAGAAGTTCCTTCAATGGTAATGAAAGAATTTAAGACTGAGAAACATTATATGCATTTTCTGAACTTTTCCGAGACATCACAGAATGTCTTCCCAGAGTGCCCTAACACAGCAGCCAATTGGAAAAGAAACCTCCTAGAGGCTGACCTGTTTAAATGGGGAAGCCATTTATCCCGCTTGGCAAGATCACAAGAAAAGCTTCAAGCTGCTTTACTTTTCACAGATCCCTTACCCAGCGTCTCCCTCACAAAGCAGTCAGAAGAGTGGTCTGCAGGTGAGGGATGCTTCAAAACGCTTCACTGGCTCCACATATGAGCACCCAAAAAAAGTCTTTCCATGACACATCAGAAAGCTGAACGGATTTCTGTCTGGAGAAACTCTCTGCACTTTCCTAGGGGTCTGAACCAAAACTTTGAAGCCAGGGAAAACCATATATAAAATAGATTAGGGCTATAGCTGAGTTTGAACCCATGGAACAGAAAGATAAATAAATAAGAATACACTGAAATAAATAGACTCATTATAGTTGCAACATATCTTGTTCTAGTCAGCTTAGGCTGTAGGATTAAACTGACCAATAGACCTTTTTAAGACTCTGGCAGTCTGGAACCATGACCACTGACCTGGGGAGCCTGTTCCAGTGCCCAGCCTCCCCATGGCTGAAGCCTTTTCCTGATATCCAACCTGAACCTCCCCTGTGTTATTATATAGTTAACATTCAGGTAAATTACTTAGCATGAGCTAATTCAAGTCATAAAATCCACAGGACATCTTGACACCATGACAAAGAGAACAGCATAAGGAAGCAAGGAAAGAATAAGAAATTGCCCACAGAAAACTGCCCATGGAGCTCTGTGTCAGAACGTAGGCATATTGCATAGCTTTATTTCTAGTGTAGGCAGAATCTGTCTTTTTCTTTCTAGACCTCTTGTCAAGACCAGAGAAGTGGCTCTTCCAACCAGAGAAACTTGGGGAAAGAAGGCACTCTGGGCTGCCACATCCTTTTCTGCTCTCTGTGCTGATCAAACTTGGCCAAACTTTACCTTTGGATGCTCACTGACAAGTCCCTATTAGCACAGAATTAAAAGAATTTATGTGAGCATTTTTCTTAGAAGCCTCTACTAGATACCCTTTATAATTCCTAGTCAAAATCTCCTTTCTTCCCATTAAAGCCCCCTGCCACTTAAAAAGGAGAACTGCCTCAGGACAGATGTATCCCTACTGAGAAACCACTGAACACTTCCTGTCCATCCCTTAACTCATGAGTCACATCCTCTGGGGTGTCAGTCAAACACACTGAAATTAAAAGCTTTCACAGCTTGGAGAACACAATGAAAAGGCAGAAATGTGAAAGAGTGAAGGATTGAAAATAGTTGCTCCTCAATATGATTGATTTTTAAATCCCCCGCTTCACACATATTAAGCAGCAGTCCTGCATATCCAGATGTATGTTTCAGTCAAGATGAATGGGCTCAATAAATCCAGTAAACAGGAAACTGTTGAGGACAAGTGGGCATAATTCTTTTTTCCAGCTCCAGTCTGCTAATTGATAAAGTATACGACTGTTGGCAGTTCATTTTTCTCACCCATTTACAGGAACTACAGCTACATATTCTTATGAAACTCCTCAGCAGCTTTAGACTGCAGAAGCAGGGGAATGGGGGAAGCAAAACCTTGCAGTTTGATAAACATACTGGAGCTAAGTGAAGATCTAATCTGGTACTATGATGGCTGACATTTTTGCAGGGTGAGACCTTTAGACAGAATCTACATCCAGATGCTTCTGTTTTCAGAAGTGGCCAAAATACACATCCTTGTGCTTTGCCCTCCCACCCTCAGATCTGGTAGCTCACAGTGCAGGATGTGTTTGAGGACATCTTTGGTGGGATCAAAACCAGACCTCACAATAATCACATTCAAGTTAATTGCTGCTATTGTGCTTGAGCACAACATCGACTGGAAGTGTCCAAATAAGTACTTTCATTTGGTGCTGTGCAAACTTAAAATTCATTGAGAGCGTCTCCTACCAATGACTCATCAGCAGCTAGGGCGAAAACAAAAGGTGCCACATGGGTTTCATTGTCACATTTTCTAAAGGGAGAATTGCCCAAGTGCAAAGACGAGACCAGCTTTCAAAAATAGTACAGCAAGATGTATCAGTGAAAAACACTGTCAGCAAAGTATTTGTTTCCCAGAGCAGGCAAGGACTAACACTACAGAAGCCATCTTATAAAGAAGACTATGAAGAATAGCAGACATTCTTCCTGGCAGGATTCAGAAAATGATACGTTACTGCAATGCATGGCACAAACAGAAACGAAGAAGCACAGCCAAGATGAGATTCGGAGTCTATGTTTGCAAGGAGCTTTTACACAGTAAGGGGACACGCTTGAGATTAACAGAGAAGCTTATTAACAGTAAGCCACCTTTCTATACTTACAGAAGTATCAAATCTAATGAGCAGAGGCAATGCCACAGCAGCAGTCCACAGAAGGACCTCAAGTCCCAGGAAAGAATCCAGACTTCAAGGGGCACATGCTGAGTGTGTTCCAAAACTTAGCACTAACCCTGTCTGCTCATCCAATATTGTTCAGCAGCAGCAGCCATCACAGTAGTCTGTCTACTTGTTAAAGTTCACAGACAGCAACGGGAGAACCAAAATCAGTTTCCAGGAAGATATATTACAAAAAGAAACAAGCCCAGCAGTAAGAAAAAAAAATCCCCATCCACTGGTACTGTTGAGTACCAGTCTCCCTGCATAGATGTTAATGGGCAATAACAAGGAATTTTCATTCCCACAGACTTCATGTGTTTGAACCTCATCAAGTATACTTACAGCAACATAAGTAATGTGAAAGAAAAGGCAAACCCTGCGTTGTGACAGACATCCATGTCACCTTTCTGGTCAGGCTAACAGCTGGACAACCAGCAAAGAAACCAGCTGGGAGGCAGCCAGGCTTGTTATCCTGCAGTAAAGATGCCATAATTTAGCAGGCACAAAGAGAAATCAGAAAGATTTATTTGAGACACTTGAGAGACCCCAGATAGTTTGTGGTAAAGGAGGAAGCAAAAAATAACTGATTTTTCAGTTCTTAAATGGAAGGGGTAAGATTGGGCCAAACACCTGCAGACATGAGCAGCAGTCACCCCTCTTCAGAGGCACAAATTAATCCACACAGAGCCCACGTGCAGCAGCAGGAGATACAGCCAGAGCTCTCTAGCTCTAGAAGGAAACTGTAGATGACTAACTGAGGGCCAAATAGTATTATCATTATTCACGTTGCCTGGTATATTACGCTGTGAGCGGTCCCTTTGGTTTCAATTAGTTGTTATCCTGATGGGTGCTGACTTAATAGCAGATAAATGCCCTTCCTTGGCAAGTGCTGAAATACCACCTTACGTGTTCCTACTGGATGCCTTATTGCTTTGCAGCTCATCAGTGCACTTGAACTGATCTCAAATAGGTCTCAATGCTATACCTCTTGCTTCAGAAGCCAGCTTTTTCCAGAGATGCATACCTTGACCATCAGCAGGACCCAGAGGAGCAGCTGGCCCAGGAACAACCCCAGCACTGAAGCCGTAAAGTTCATGGATTGCTATCCCTCATCTTCTGCAAGGTACATGTTGGTGAAGTGTGGCCAGGAGGAGGAGGCTGGAGAAAACATTTTTGATGTCTCAGTTTTAAGAGAGAGATAGAGAGGTGCTGCAGTGTTAGTTACAGCAGAGCCAGTGAGCTCAGAAGCCACCCCACGTGTTTCAAAATGGAGCTGTTCTGATTTTATATATGCCCTCTGCACAGGGCTGTGTGAGGGTCAAACAATCCTAAACAAAAATACTGAAGATAAACATAAACCTCCAGGAAGAAACATTTGTAAGAATCAGCTGCTACTTTTTCATTTCACAGCTTTTTAGGAGACTTTTACTGAAGGTTTTTTCATGGCTTCAAAAAAGCATGTTAAACACAGACTGGATGCCTTGTATTTATTATGCAGCCACTCTAGCTTGCATGGGAACAAGACATTGTTTTGCATTACATTTTTCTCCTAACATCTCCATTTGTATACAACACTAATCTTGCTCCATAGCAGGAACAGACTGACATAATGTTTTCTAAAACTGCATGTTTTTCAATTCCAGAGAGGAAAAAAATAAGAAAAAAGAAAGACCAACTTATTATTTTCTCCTCCTCCACCCCCATCCTCAACAGACAAAGCAGTTTTCCTATGACCCCAAGGAGCACAGGCCAACAGCAGAGCAAGCCTGGGGGCAGCAACATTATAGAAAAAGTTGAAGCCTTTGATGAGAAGTTCCCTTTTCATCTGTAACTTTAAGCTCTATCAATTGCTCAAACTGCTTTTTTCACCTCTGATGACTTTGCTGAGCAGAATGGACTTTTCAGCACCAGAGTGCCTAGGAAGACCCCAGAGGTAAAGCTCCAGGTAATATCTCCTACACAGGAGAAAGCAAAGCATGCTCCCAGCAACACCCGCAATGGTCAGCAGGGATTGGATGGTCATGCACAGCTTGTTTTCTTCTTTCCAGCTGCTCTGTTGGGCCTACCTGACAGGTGGGTAAGAGGATTTATCTCCCCTGTGGTAAGTAGGAAAGTTACATAGGAGTTCAAATTACAAAAGTTTTGACTGTATCATGTGCCTGTTCCAGCCTAAGTCTTAAGTAGCTGTCTGACAAACAACAGGTGCTTCTGCTAGCAAAACACATGAGGAAAGATGGGAAAAACAGTCCAAGGGAAATAAGAGGGGAAAGGCTTTACATCTTATGTGCCTTCCTCAGGACTTTATTGGTTGCAGGCTCACCATTAGATGCAGACTGGCTAGATACTGGGGAAAGCAGCCTAGCTCACTATGTCCACCTTGGAGCCAGTGACTTGTATTTTTACTCATGTATTTTTTAATGACTGAGGCCAAAAAACTGCTGGTGTAGATCTAGGAGATGCCAGTGACACCAGCTGGGGACAGCTAATAGAAATGTGTCTAAGTTCGTCTGCAAGAGACCATCAGAAGCCGAGGGAATGAAGAAGAGGAAAAACACAAGTTATTCACAGCATGAACTAGGCACTTCCTACGCAGTCACTCATGGAAATAAATAGTCCCATTTTGACTCTCAGCCATTTATAATCACAGAAGAATTGAAGCCTTGTTACCTTAGAAGCTTGTAGACATTTAATCACTCTAAACCTCATCATTCTTTGAAAAAGCAGCTGACTGGCTCCTTTCCTCTTAACCAAAATGCTGAACCTTGGTCTATGCATGCATAGCTCAGTTCAGAGCAGGGAGACCCGCACAACCCCAGCAACATCCAAGCATCTTTTCTCACACAGGGCTTTGGATGACCCAGAAAAGCTTGTAAAACAAGCAGAGATTTTCCTAATTAAATGGAGAGCATCAAAAGTAATCTAAGTTCTTAGAGAAATGTTACAGTGTTTATAAAGGGAAGATGATGCTGTTCAAACTGCTCCTGTGAGGACCATAGGAGCAGCAAGTTTCCAGCATCTAGAGTATGTTTGTCTACTAGATACTTAGTAATATATCTATGTACACTTATTAAAAGTGAAAACATATACAAGCCTTGGCAGTCTAGACACCCGCTGTGGATTTAACACATACTGCTTCTATGCCCATTTATTTTCTCACATGCCTAGAGCGCACCCAACAAAGCCCAGAAGGCTTCAAGAAAAACCTTCTAGGGTGCAATACCACTGCCACAGGCAGAGGTAGAAAATAAATGACTTCAGGTGCTTTGGGAACATTAGTGGTGCTGCAGGCAGAGAGGCAGGCAGTGGAAAATAAATACAGCTAAGCAGCGGGAAGTAGATTACTTTTGCTCCTTCAGGTTTCCCACAGGGGAAGGGGATGGGAAATACGAGGCTAGAAAGGACTCCCAGAGTTACCAACACCCCTAGTTTCCAACTGAGGAAGTTATCCTCTTTCCTTTCAAACTCTTCAGCTCACCCTGCTAACATTGGGAAAAGCAAGCAGCGAGCTCTGGTGGAGTCCTGCACACCGGCTACCACCCACACCCCAGCTGGCAGCTCCAGGGCTGAGATATCTTGGCCAGAGAAAGGAAAAAAAGCCTCAGGTGGAGCTCCTCTTGACTTGTAAAGCTGACACAACAGAGACTTGGCTAGCTTTAGCACATCAAGCAGGCAAGTTCCAGCCATGTGTCCTGCATAGCGCAAGTCTTGCATGGTGGAGCAGGAGAGAGGAGGCACCCAGACATCTTTTGCCAACCAAACTTGTGTTAAACAGAGCTAGGTACCCACCAAAACAGCATACATACACATACCTGCATGATCTGTAGCAGCTATCCTTTGGTGCAGATCTCAGAAGGGCTGAAACAGGGCCTGGGCAGGGGTGGGTAAAGGCCACAGGTGAGGCCTCACACAGCTGTTGGGGCAGAGGGGCCAGCGTGGCACTGGGAGGGGTCTTGCAGCCACCCTCACTCTCTGATGTCCCTCCTTTGCTCACACCAAGGAGTAGTTCACCACTTTTTCAAGTTAGTAGTCAGAAAAAATGCTGCCTCTAAGCATGTCCTTACCAGCTGTAGGCCCGCCCTTGGGGAGGCTGTTGGAGAGCCCGGATTGCCAGCACAGTGAATGTATGGCACCTAGGAACTGTTAAATCACTCTTCATCAATGATAATCTCTGCAATTGCCTTAAACAAGAGCAGCTTTTGAACAGTCCTCACAGGATGAAAATGCACGAAGACAAATCTTTGTACACTAACAGCCTTCCTACCCACCTGCCTGCACATTCTGCATTGTGCAGGGCAATGACTGCTCCCGAGGATTCAGACTTCCCTCTCTTACGGCTTTTTAAGCCATATAATCCCACAGGAAATTTAGCTATCTTTTAAAAAGCAAAAGGAGAGAAGAGAACACAAACCTCCAGCCCTCCAGCCCTTAGAAAATAGTCCCACAGACACCTCAAAATTCCAAGATAGGGTGAGGAGAACTAATTTGTTTTTTCTTGTTTAAATCTCACACTATGACATTTTTTGCAGCTGGCAGTGTGCTCAGCACTCTTCAGCAGAGCAGCCTTTCTGCATGCTGCAGTACTACCTCTGTGTCACAGGCAAGAGAAAGGCAGAAAGAAATGCATAAGCCTCTCCCCAGTTTCCTCCCATTCTCCTAAGACCTGTGGGTGAACCATTGAACCAGTTGTTTGGAAAATTTCTGCTCCAGCAGGCTTATTCAATCATCCCAAAAAGAGACAGAGGCGAATCTTCAGCTCTCTCATTTTGAATTCACTGGGGCATTCCCCTGTGGAATGTCTCAAAGTACCGAGGGACACAGCCTCTATTTTATCATTATACCCCAACAGTAGTGAGCCCTTCCCCCTTTTCCTATTGGCTGAAGTACTTGGGGTTCACGTTCTTCTCGGTTTGCCTGTCAGCCATCACCCCCAGTAGGTACTCCCCCTTGTTTCCTTTGGTTGTACAGACTTTGCAATCTGGGTTCAGAGTTTGTTGTTTTGCCCAGATACTTCATTAACATCATATGAAACTAAAAAAGTTTCAACTCACATTTGATTTTTAGCTTTCTTAGTGGAGATATTTTTTGAAATAACACTGTGAAAACATAGGAAATAATTTTTAAAGTAGCACTTGGCTTTTTAACGTGAATAAATTTAAAACTCCAGATTTACTTTTAACTTCTTTGCTTTTTCATTATTAACTTTCCCATATGCTGTACTCATCATAGCCCGATGTAGAAATATGAGGAAGTAATTTAATATGAAGATGGAAAAGGCTTGGATAGATAGAGCAAGTTCAGTCAGTCTGTAGAAAAAATGATCTTGCAATCCTTTTTGACAATGAAGAATGAAAGAACATCCTGGCATTTATTCTTGTCTGGATATCTGGAAGCTACTGAGGGTCTAGCGAGATCGAAGAGAGACTTGTCAGGCACGATGCTCTCAGAAGAGAGTGGAAAGTTGTACAGCCTGCACTCCCAAGAGCAGCGTGACCCATCTTTATGCAGGATAAAGCATATCATTCTGTGCAACAGGAATCTGAACAAAGGGATCTGCAAAGTAAATGTGTTAGGTACAGCAAGCTCTGTATTTGGGGTTACTGTATTTTCATTGCATTGTGAGCACCCAGAGGTCACCTACACTTTCTCCAAATGAGCCCTGATTCCCACTGCACAGCACTAGCGGGAGGTGAAAAAGCCTCTGTGCAGGTGGAGAAGACCTTCTGTAACTCAGGAAAACAGGGCTTCATTGCACCCTGCTGCTAACACTCAGCAGCAGTGAGGCAGGTACAAGTCATATGCATTTGTAGACCAAAGGCTTTGAATTTTGTTATGAGAAAGGAAGGAAATACTCGATAAAATTCTACTTTTAAGACTACCTCTCATCCCAAAGTGGTTATCTAGCAAGCAAAAAGGTGTCTGTATTGAAATGCCAGAGCAGGCTGAATTCCTCTGCAGCTGTCAGAAAATGTTTGTTTTCTGCATAAGAAAAAGCTTAAAAGCCTCCATATGGAAGCAGGAAGACTTTTTGGCATTTAAAGAATTAGCACAGAGAAGAAATCTATGCTTCAAGATATTTCTAGGGCTGACTGCAGCACAACTGCAGGAGGGAAAAAAAAGAAGGGAAAGCAAAAAAGAAAACAAAAGCATTAACAATATGCACATTGACAAGCTACCTGGACAGTGGAACAAAAGTATATTTGGGAGTGCCACTGCTGTGGCTAAAATAATCAAATGAATAAACTGATGTCTTAAACAGTGCTACACTAAAATGGAGCAAACACAAATTAGTGGCCGTTCAAGAACTGTACACAGAAGATGTTAATTGGAAAGGGTATTCAAGTAACGTAGCACAGCTTGTACTAAGTTGTTTAGGAAAGACATTAGTTCTTTCCTTTAGGTTTATAAAAACATACACAAGGTCTGCAGCCTAGAAGCCATAGCCCACCTATGGCTCAGTCCTTGGGGAAAAAAAAATGTGATACAAGCCTTCCAAAACTGGAGGGATTCTGAAGACCACTGTTACCAAGAATAAGATGTTACTGAGCTAGATTTGCAGCCTCAAGTGAGTCACAGAAGAGAAGCATCAGTATGCTCCAGTTGGAGCAAAAGTGTTGGCTGCTTTCACAAGAGGCTGACTCCAATCTGAAATACAACACTGCCATTCTGCAAAACGTGTTTCTCCCTTCAGTCTTGATGTGATTGCAGCGTGGTGATATTCAGATACTATGAAGCTTAAATTAAGAGTCCATTTGCAGATGGGATGTTATTTGATAATCTGCATCTGTAAGCAAGAAGTTAGAGAAAATACAATGCAGAGCCAAGTTCAGGCACTGCAAACATGCTGTAGCAGTAATATAAAGGAAAACGGGGCAGAGGAAGAGAATATCTCCCCTCAGGGGAAAAGCAGTCTTACTGATGAACGAGATAAGACGATTAATAGCTAGAAGAGAGCAGATCAAAGGCTGGAAACTAAAATCAGTGTTAATATAAGCTGTCCACGCAGGTGACAAAAGCTCAGATCATGGTACAAAGACCAGATCAGATAAGAAAGAAGGCAGAAAGCTAACTTGCTTTTGACCCCTCTTTAAGATGGAAGAAGAAAGAAGCCTAAATGTCAGGCTGCCACACAGAGGGCTGCAGGAAGGCTCACAAGCCATAAAATCCAATCTAAGCATGCATGCAGGTAGCATTAAGGATCTTGTCTCTGCCAGCTCATACCCAACCCAAACAAGGGCCAGAGCTTCACTTAGGAAAAGGCTTTTCAGAATCTTTCCTGAGGACAGAAAGCATTTGAGCCTCAGGACACTGGTACGTGTGTGCTTCATCTTGTGCCCACGGGCACGCTTTAGGAAGCATGAAGACCTGCAGGGGAGGAGCAGAAAGTCTGACTCCAAAGCTGGAAAGAGATGCTACACAAAAGGTCTTGAAGCACAAATATCCTTTAAACAACAATGGTAACATGCACTGGTCTGCTCATAGCAAATATAAACCAGAGACAGGAATTTCTTCAAGGCTACTAAGGCAGAAAGCTCTGTAAATATTATCAGATGCAACAATGCGGGTTACAGTGAAATTTTCACCTCACCGAAGACAAAATACAGAGGTATCTTCAAGGGAGAAAAAAATCAACTGTAAGACATGGAGCCCTCATACCCTTCACTGAATACCCCATTGGTATTGAAGTTTAATAGTGCTGCTGGAGCCAGATGCAGCTGCTCATTGCTCTTGAGTTTTTTACTCAAGGGGTACAAAAGCTAAGGAATTGCCTTGCCAGGTAAGCATCCCTGCTAAGTAACCCTGATTAATCTATCAAATGATGACAGTGCTCTGAAAGGATGAGCAGCGCTGCGATCTTCATGGTTCAAGGCTTCACAGTTGAATGAAATCATCTCTTGTCAGCTTTCCGCAGGCTCTGTCAACTCCACAGATACTGCATCACACAGGTTGAAATCCTGTCTCAGTTAACAAATGCCCTTGCTATCTGGGTCTAGAAGCGTGCCTGGGAAATTTTATGAATGAGGTATTACGTGCTACTACATGAGGTACTACATGCATGTGGGTACACAGAGAATGCAAGAGAAGGGCACCAGTATCTGGAGAAACAGAATATTGAAAGCAGCCTGCAAAAAAGAGAAATCAAAGGTCTACTCAAGGGGAAAACAGGACGACATGGCACATGGGGTGGGCTTGCAAAGAAACCACTAACTCCCATCACTGCTGGATTTCCTCTCCACAGGTGGCACAGCCCTAAGCAGAACATCTGTATAGGTTGGTGACTTGTGACTGGTCGTGGACACCCAGTGCTACTTGAGCAGATGTAGGAAAAGAAGAAAGCCAACAGGGAAAGATATGAACAGAGACTATCTGGCTGGACTGCATCAGATACAGAGCTCTAAATCTGCTGAGAGCCAGAAAGTCTGTTCTCCCTTTTAGCCTACACAGATGTTTTCGTTAAGGTATTAGGTACAGCTCATTATAACAACATCAAGATGTTTGATCGAGCATTACTGTTTATGGCAGAGAAAGAGCACTAGCTAACAGGGAAATTGGAGGCTCTTTTTCAAATATGCTGTGACTAGCAAATTTTAGCAACCTATGCTGCGAAAACCCTATTTTTTATTGAGGGAACAACATGACCCCATTGTGACAGTATAGGTGTTTACCCATTTTGCCTGGACTGCAGACACAAAAACAGCTTTCTGTACAACAGCACTTATTGCATTTCAGATTGTTCCAAGACGCCTTTTAGCAGACATACTGCTAATGCTGGAGATGCTAGATACACTGAGGTACAGCAAGGAATCAGTTAGCTGTAGCTCTTAGATATCCCATAGCCAATAGAGAAACACTGCCAACAGGACCCTGCTCTAGGCTCTCTGATGCACTGATGGTAACGGCAGTTTATTGAGATGATATGCCGAGTCTCCAGAGCAGTTCCCAGGTCCCCAGTTTTCCTCCTTTCTTGTGAGTCAGTTTACAAAAGCTGATTGCATTTACAGCTTTGATGAGCTCTGTGCATTCGTGAGAGCACAAATTAAATATTGCTTCAGCATATATGGGGATGTACAAAACCCCTTTGGTACACTGATGTTTTACCTCCACTCTTGCTGGAGGATTACATTTCCACCTCTCAGATACCTTCCTTCCCAGACCATACACATTGCACTAGGAACTCATTCCTGGATCTACAGCAACTTGTAATGTGTATGTAAGGAGAGACATCTGCTGTGGGGGCTCTCAGCCTAGCCCCTTCATGTGGTGAAGTGGTATCAGCCCTATACCAGCCCACACAGGAGCCCCCAGGTGCAGCCAAAATGATGCTCCCTGACGTCCCTTCCTATTCTGGTACTGAACCACCTTACAGCCTCTCTCCCCTGGGCCCCTTTCCTCAGCCCACACAGACACTGGCCAGCACAGAGAGCTCATGGACCTGTGGAAGCAATGTTTGTGCACCAGCTGATCCATGGGCAGCACTTGCTCATATGAAGAGCCTCCTCCTGCAGCCCTGTGCAGACAGCTGGGAGCTGTCACCCTTTGCCTTGCGAAGGCCTAAAACAGACGAAGTCTATTTGCTGCTGTAGCATCACTGAAGTAGCAGAATCCTCAGCAGGGTGATGGGAAAGCAAACAGTGAACTGATGGGCAGGACATCCACAGCCTCTCAGGGCTCTGTGTGAGATGCCTACTTTGTTGTCTCGAGGGAGGCGTGCTGCCTGAGGAGCCCATCTTATAAGAAAGCTGTATTTTTAAAAGTTATTTAAAAAAAAAAAAGTCTTTCTAAAAAGAATGAGGGATCAGTGAAGTACAAAAAAAGGAGCTGTAATGAAAAGTGCATGAAAAAAATGGGATAGTAAGGAACAGAGAAACTATGCAAGCTCATTGGAGGTTGCTTTTCTTACCACATGTGAGTCTCCCATGGTTTGTTAGTAGAACCTATACCTGCAAGCAGGCACGGAGAAAGCCCACTGTTGTTAACACTGGGTAACCTCTTCACCTGTACTTGAGTTAGATGAGACTTCACACCAAGAACAAAAGAGAAATACCTTTTTGGCACAGCACAGCCGTGCACTTGCATGTCTTGCCTGCAGCCAAAATGTCAAGCACGGCTGCAATAGGCAACCTCTAAGATCACCTTACCTTGAAATTTGGTTTCCTGAAAAACAGGGGGGCAAAATTTACCAGATGCTTTGTCAGATACTCGCTAAAATAACATCATCTCACAATTGTCAAATGCCCACGGATTGAAAGGGTGAGCAGCAAATTCAGCTGGCTCTATTAAGAACCTTATGGAATTTTTGCATGAGTTTGTCCTACTGAAAATAGGGCTTTAGTTATGCTTGGAAGGAGGTGAAGAGATTGTTGTTTCTGCGTTTCATGCGGAAGAGCCTGAAGCACACCCAGTGACACTGCATTTCACTTACCTTTAAGCTCTGAATCTACCTCTGGGGACCATAAAGTTCATGCTGAGAAACAAAAACAGCAGAAGAAAGGCACTTCTGAGACAACATCAGAATATTTGAGAAACTCGATGGGGAGGCAGAGAGCACAGGAGTTTGCCATGCAGTCCTCTTGTCAGGAGTCTTTCAGAGAGGGGTGGATCTAGCAAATTAATGTTACTGGGATGATAAAGTTTCTATCACACTGGGAATGAAAAGGAAATCGCCCAGTAACAAAAACAGAGATGGAAAAAGATGCTAAGAGAACTTCACTGCAGCACTTTGCTTTCCTGTAATGCTTTCCCCTTGTCTCTGTGCTGGTTTCTTTTGATCTGTGGGTCTTCCTTTGTGTCAGCTCACAGTGGGCTGCCAGGAGGCTCAGAGAGTGGAGCAAATCAATTGGTTTGTGTGCAGGCTGGGAGGAGGTGGCAAGGTGGTTTCCAGGGAGTGGCACAGCGAGAGAAAGAGTTGCCTTGGCCTTTCTCTACTGGCATCCCAGTGCTGCCATAGCAGAAAAACTTTGAACCAGAAGGTGTGCCAGCAATGCCCATGCTGTAGATCTGGCCAGCTTGGAAAGCACCAAGTAGGCTGGCAAAGTGTTTGTGCCATCTCCTTGGCATCATTGCCAAAACAGTAACGCAGAACCTAAAACTGGTGATGCTTCAGAAAAGAGAGAACAGCAACAGCCCACCGAATCTGTCTTCAGAGCACGGGAAGCCATACCCAAAATTCTGCTCCAGCTGACATCGCAAAGGGAAGCTTCATGTCTCTCTTCAACTCCTAACGCCCCACACAGGGAGAAGGAAGGGAGGCTGCTGCCCATCCCTATGAGCCTTGGCCTTTTGCCTAGGTGTCACAGTGCTGCAGAGGGAAGAAGGACCTTTCCCAAAATGAACTTTCTTATTCTCACTATGACTTTTTAGAAATAAGCCAGTGGTTTCTGCTGAGAAATATTGCACTTTTTGTTAGTCAATAAGAAAGGCAATTGAAATTCCATTGCAGCCTCCAGCATGTAACACTCTGAAGGTTAGCTTCAAATGTTTCCCAGTGCAGAATTAACCAGAACATACATCATCGCTTTTACAGGCAGCATCATTTCTGATATCTCCAAAGATAACAGTATGGATCAGGGGGATTATCGTGGCATTAGCTGCTCTGATTACCTTCCCTACAGTTTAATAACAAGAGCACTTAGACTGTAGGTGTATCAACAGAGTTTTAGATTTGCGAGCAAGGAAAGTTGGGGGTTATTAGCAGAACAAGAGGAAAGAAAAGGTCACGCACTGCAGTGTGCCTCTCAGGATGCAGCTGACATATTCAGTGGGGCAGGGAAGTGATTTTTCACTACAGCGTCATGAGTATTTTGACGAGAAGCAGTAAGGACTTTGAAGATCCATCTTGTCACATCCGGGCTGCTTTGGCTGCAAACTTAACCCATTAGAAAATAAGGCAACCACATTTGGCAACATCACCGCCTTTTAAAAACCTTACCTACGCTCTGCACACAGTTCACTTTGCTCCTGTTTATCTGCCTCTGTCTACAGTGACAATCCTGGATTGCACTGGTTTTATTTTAATCAGGAAGCAGACATTACTTCCCTGGGAATAAAAAGCCAGAAGATGGGGTCTCTGAAAAATGGTGTCTACTAGCTCCACTATCACTCCTCCTGCCCGACACCTTCCCCAAGGAGCTTCACTGCTCTCCCCAGAGGAACCACAGAATCACAGAATGACCCGGGTTGGAAGGGACCTCGAGGATCATGTAGTTCCAACCCCCCTGCCTAACAGGGCCACCAAACATACACATTTACTAGATCAGGTTGCCCAGGGCCCCGTCCAACCTGGTCTTGAACACCTCCAAGGACGGGGCAAGGAACCAACTGGTTGGTATTTTACTGTGGAAAACAGAGGGGTTGCTGAAGAACCTTACAGCTAAAATTACAAGCTACCAATGAGATTAAACATTTTTCCCAGGCGCACTTACCAGAGATAATATAGAATAAGTTTACATTTCTATTGTTCCTGCTCTCTCTGCTTGTTAAAGTGCAGAAGACAATCCGTGGTTGCTTATTTTGTATCTAAGCAACTGTCAGACTCTATATCTACTAATAAGAAAGGGTATAATTATATGCTGCTACTTTAATTAGCAGCAGATGCCTATGTTTATGAAGTAAAATGTAAGATTTTCTGAAGTGCAGTCTTGCTTATATGCAAATTGCAAGAGCACTTTCATGGGTTTTTAAAGCTTTTAGTGGGCCCGGGCAGCTCAAGTGGGGAAGGGCACGGGGTTCACACAACACACTGTTGGTGCTTCAGTGCTTTGCTGCCCCAAAGGCCTGTTTGGGAAAGCTGTGAGGTGAGGGCAGATCAGTGCCTGCAGTGCCCTTCCGACACCACCAGCACTGGAGCAAAGCAGGTGGCTGCCCTGAGCCAAAGGGCAAAAGCTGCCTGCTTTGGGCACCTGCTATAGTGCCCTGGAGACGCAGCTGCAAAGCAGCTGAGATGGGGAAGAATCCTTAACGTCAATTCTTGATCTCATTGAGGTGCTTCAGCAGCACATATTGATGCAATGCAGCATTTCTTTTCAGAAGAAATAACAGCAGGACTATTGCTGAGGGGCTCTGCATGTAAGAGCAGACGAGAGCACCAACAAAACAAAATGAAACCCCGTCTCCATGCAAACATGTGCAGGCACAGTATATAAATGAGAATAACCTTGTCCAGGATAGAAAATACTTGTTAGATGAGTCTCTAATTTCTGTTATTCTGTATTTTTAGTCTTGTTTCCATAGAAACAGCACTTGTGATGATACTGTCCTGCAAAGCAGCAAATGGATATACATAAGTGTATGTTTGTATATGCATTCCCTCCTACCTCCTGAAGCTTTGAATGTATTTGCCAGCAAAGTTGGAAGTTCCACGGATAGCCAGATGCAACCAGTTCTGGGAGAGCATCTGGGTAAGGAAGAAGTGATTGTGCAGTTCCCCAGCGAAAGAAATCTCATCAGAGGGCAGGGAGCCTGCCAAGAGGGGAACAAGAGGTGGGCCACGCCATTACTGCCGCATCTCCTTGAGCCTCTGTAGCAAAGCTCATCCTTGCATGGACACCAGCCTTTCTGTCAGCCGTGAGCCACATGTCCATGGGAAATCTGCTCCCATGTCTGGAAATCAAGACTCCCGTTCAGACTCTGGGAAAGTGCAAGAACCCCATGTGAAGGCTCGGCGCACCAACATAAAAACTGATGTCCGACTTCCTTCTTGGCCCATCTTTTGGGGTCTCTTGCCTTGCTATGCGTGTAATTCACAGATAAAAGGTGGAGCAGCCAACCAAATTTGGCCCATTTCTTCAGCAAAATCCACTGTGCTACCTCTCATGGCCTTACATGCCAGATAAAGGACAGGTCACCTATCTAAATTAGAGAGAAATGCTGATTGTCTGCACTCATATTTCTCATTCTAGGAAGTTACTGAATCCTTTAGCATACCTTTATATTCCTAGATCTTACACCCCTCTGTAGTGGGTGTTATTCCAATCACAAGACTTAAGTTACACAAGACTGCACCCTAGCAGGCAGCAAGGGCTTGCAAGCACACAGCCCTTGCCTTTGTCTTCTCTTCCTGCACTTTCTAATCCCTAATCCACCCTCTGTGAGAGTTGGCAGCCACGGCTGTGCTTGCTGCAGTGCAGGCTGGCAGCAGAGACTCACGCCAGATGCTTTCCCACAGAGCCCGGGTTTGCTCTCGCACTCACTCCTCAGTTGTCAGTTCTCACTGAAGGTCACCCCAACAGAAAATGTCTGTTTGTGCTTGGCCTTCACGCACGTGGTGTTGAGGCAGCGCTCCTTTAGCAGGTACTGCTACGCGCACATATGGAGCAGAGGAAGCTGGCGGAGTGATTAAACTGCATTAAAATGATCTCAGTATCCCATAGTTTTCTGAATAAAATATAATAAGCAAATGCCATTCTGAAATCCATTTAGGGGAAGAAATATGTTTGCGTGGGTCAAGAAGAGCTTGTCAGTCTTGTGTGAAAAGATGAGTAACTTTTGAAATGTTTTCTTCAGGAATCTGAGGAACAAAAGAAGGAAAGTGATCATCTGATCATCAAGCGACGGCTGAGATCCAGAACAGCTAAAAAACCTTGAAGAAGCATGTTTGTTCCCCTTTCTCAGGACATACTTTTATCGTATTATTAAAACTGGTTGTTAATAAACAGTAACAGTTACTCCGTTGTGTTCTTAAATTTGTATATAGGTGTTTGTTGCAGAACGGCGGGAGAAAAGCAGACGACCACACCTGTCATTGACATATGATCAGCGAATCTCATTTATTCCTTGGCTGCGTGTACCTTTATAATACGGATAATTAGCTCATACATATTGCAAAAGTGGAGCTCATCATTGGTTCCCAATTACATACTATCCCCGAGTATCTTAACAGCTTGTTGTTATCAACTGAAAGCTACTCCCTTGCTGAGTTCCCAGAACCATGGCTAGTTTCTCACCATCCCAGGGCATCCTGTTGTTCTTGCTGTCCTTGCAGGTGTTATGGCTGCTTGCTTAGCTGCACCATGATTACAACCCTTCTCAGCTAACTAGCTGTAAAAAACACTCTCTAAAGAGAGGGAAAAGCAAGACTAAAAGATAAAAGCAGCAGTGAAAGGGAAAAGGAAGACTAAAAGGGAAAAGCAGCAATGAAAGCGAAAAGAAAGATTAAGGAGAAAAGCAGCAGTGAATAGGAAAAGCAAGACTAAAAGGGAAAAGCAAGACTAAAAGGGAAAAGCAAGACCTAAAGGGAAAAGCAGCAGTGAAAGGGAAAAGAGAGACTAAAAGTGAAAAGCAAGACTAAAAGGGAATAGCAAGACTAAAAGGGAATAGCAAGACTAAAAGGGAAAAGCAAGACTAAAAGGGAAAAGCAAGACTAAAAGGGAAAAGTCGCAGTGAAAGGGAAAGCAGCAGTGAAGGGGAAAAGCAAGACTGAAAGGGAAAAGCAGCAGTGAAAGGGAAAAGCAAGCCTAAAAAGGGAAAAGCAGCACTGAAAGGGAAGAGCAGCAGTGAAAGAAAAAAGCAAGACTAAAAGGGAAAAGCAAGACTAAAAGGGAAATGTAGCAGTGAAAGTGAAAAGCAGCAATGAAAGTGAAAAGCAGCAATGAAAGTGAAAAGCAGCAGTGAAAGGGAAAAGCAAGACTAAAAGGGAAAAGAAAGACTAAAAGGGAAAAGCAAGACTAAAAGGGAAAAGCAAGACTAAAAGGGAAAAGCAAGACTAAAAGGGAAAAGCAAGACTAAAAGGGAAAAGCAAGACAAAAGGGGAAAAGCAAGACTAAAAGGGAAAAGCGGCTGTGAAAGGGAAAAGCGGCAGTGAAAGGGAAAAGCAAGACTAAAAGACAACAGGGAAGTGAAGGTGACTCTTGTGCAGATGTCATGATTTTGTAATTTTCATTAATAACCAGTCAAGACTAATGTGGCCTCATAGCGCTCAATGGAGTCCCAGGGGAGATAGTGGGAATGAATAAGGGTTCACATCTGTATGCCCTGAGGCTGGTGCTCGCCTCTCTGACTGTGGCTTTAGGCTCCAGAGCTGATATTGGCTTCCCTTACTGTGGCTTTATGGCCCAGGGCCAGTGCCGGCCTCATGGGCTGGGGCTTCTGCCAGCTGGATACAGCTGCTGGCTGAACTGGCCAGGATGGAGCCTTCCCTGCACAGCCTCCCATGTGCATATCCACCCCAAGAATGGAAGTCTTCCTTCTATGCGTACCCCATTCCACCACAATGAGGAAACCAAACCATTTAGGTACCTGAAATGCTTCTGCTCCTGCAGTCTGGCAGAAAGCAATGCCCTCTGTCTCATGCCATCTCTGCACAAACTGGAAGGGAATGGGGAGACATATGTCAGATCCAATGGGACAGGACTTCACTGGCTGCAGTTTAAAAGCAAATCACCCCAGCTCTTGTTGCCCTCTATTGCTGGGTACCCCTTACCCCTGGCCACTGGATTTCCACGCATGCATCCTTCCTTGGAGCTAAGTGTGCCTTTCCCAGCACCAAGCAGCGAGCTGGAGTCAGCACCAAACCCAAAACCTCCTTGTGCCTTTCCCTGTCCTTCTTTCACACATCGTCTTTTAGTTTCAGAAAATATGGCCAGACCCCAACGAAACAAGAGCTCTAAGACAAAGCAGCTGCTTTATTTTCCTCCTCCCCTTTCCTCATCTACCCCCCACAGAAAGACCATTTGCCAAGTAAGGGATGCAGTGATCAGGTGTATGAGGGGCAAAGTGAATCAAGCTTAATTTCAAAGGCTTGTCTCTTCCACGTGACTTCCCTGAGGTCTGATACAATTGTACAGCCATAGACTCATAGAATAGCCTGGGTTGAAAAGGACCACAGTGTGCAGGGTCTCCAACCAGCAGACCAGGCTGCCCAGAGCCACATCCAGCCTGGCCTGGAATGCCTCCAGGGATGGAGCATCCACAACCTCCCTGGGCAACCTGTTCCAGTGCGTTACCACCCTCTGTGTGAAAAACATCAACCTAATATCCAACCTAAACGTCCCCTTATCTCTTTAAAAACATTCCCCCTTGTTTTATCACTATCCACCCTCGTAAACAGCCGATCCCCTGCCTGTTTATACACTCCTTTCAAATACTAGAAGGCCACAGTGAGGTTTCCCTGGAACCTTCTCTTTTCCAAGCACAACAAGCCCAGTTCCCTCAACCTGTTCTCATAGGAAAGGTGCTCCAGCCCTCTGATCATCTTACTGGCCCCCCTTAGCATTATTTGCAATTCTCTTTTGCCTTCCTGCAAGCACACCTGCTTCAGGGCACATTTCATCCCACTGTTAGGCCTTGTAAGAAGCACTATGGCAAGTCCATATGCAGAAAACACTGGCATTCCATTCACTAACAGAGAAACTATTCTGCCCTTGCTCCTGACTCTTGTCCCTGCCTCCTCCTGCACTGGGCAGTGTTTGTGGGCAATGAAAGAAATACCCACATTCTGGAAAATACAGACAAAAAAGAAACAGGCAGAAAAGCGGCACTAATACTTTGTCACTGGTGGGAATCTCCACAGAAAGTGCTGTGCTAAAGGTGTGAGGTTAAGGGATCATCACTATCAAGATAAAAGACACAGCATGGAAGATTTAGCGATGGCGTGCTGACTAGAAGGAAAAAACAACACTTACCTTGGAGCTTGTTCATTTTCTCTCCTATCATCGGATATCTTCTCATCATCTACGTAGCTCTGAGGTTGGCCAAAGCCTGTTGCCATGAGCTTTGCTAAACGCAACAGTGCTGTGGCTCAGAGGTATTACACCGGCACATAGCATAGGAGAACTCCATAACCCAAGTGTCAAGGGAAGAAGAAAGGGGAACTGTTACAATTAATTACGTTCACTAAATTGATAATTGTAGGCTTCTTGTCACACACTACTGCCTACAGCAAAACAGCACAGATGTTGACAAACGTGACAGGGATTTCTGCATACAAGCAACCACTCAAGGCTGAGCACGCTCTCCTGTCTCTTTGCCATTCCTAGAAAGACCCAGAAGAGCTCAGTGTTCTCTTGCTGTTAGTTTACATCCTCCAAGCACTTCCAAAGGCACGCTGCTCTGTAGAAAAAGCTGAGCTGCCCAGAAAGTTTGTGCAGGAAGAAGGCAGCAGTGTCAGTGCACGTCATCCTGGGGGATCTGAAAGCATTTGTGAAGAGAACAGGGAAAGAAGAGGGAAGAGAGCAAAAGCAACAGGCACTAGCACTGCTGCCCACAGGGGGCGGGGCTTGAGGCAGGGCCTGTGCCAGAGGGGGGCCTGGCACAGTTAGGGCCAGCTCAGGGCCCAGAGCAGAGGGGGAGCAGGCAGAGGCAGGGCCTTGGGGCCCAGGATGGAGGAGGACCAGGCACAGCTGGGGCCAGCTCAGGGCCCAGAGCAGAGGGGGACCAGGCACAGCTGAGGCCACTGCAGGGCCCAGGTGAGAGGGGAACCCAGCACAGTCGGGGCTGCTTTGGGGCCTGGGCCGGAAGGGGGCCGGGCACAGCCAGGGCCTATCCCCCTTTTTTGCACATATGAAATGCTCCCAGCTGTGCTGCACAGCAGAACATCTTTCAATGGAGATGAAAGCCTGTGAAATGAAAGAATCCTTTCTTATTTCTTTCACATTTGTGTTTGTTGACTGCAGTTCCAACCAGGTGGACTCGCAGTGTCTTGCAAGTGACACCTGGAAGCAGGTACAGACTGGAGACACAGCACCCTCAATGTCCAGGTGAGTAACAGCAACCAAGGAGGCCTTTGGGCTCTGCAGGGTCCAAGTGTGGAGCATTACACACAGGAACAGCTGAGTATAAAGACAGTGGCAGAGCTGCAGAGCTTGCCATAGTAGGGAGGCACAGTGGCTCAGCTCATTTCCCACAGTAACACAGGAAATAAGAGCCATGAGGGAAATGCAGATGCCTTCTGCCCCCATCAGAGGGGAGGAATGAGCTGCACTTCCACAGAGACATTCCTCTCACAGCCACTCACACCTCAGGTGTGGAGGGACGAGCTGGGGCTGCTGGTGGCAGCTGTGGAACACTGCCATCTGTGGTGCTCCATCCTACCTTGGAGGTGGGCATGTAGAGCTGAGGACCTTTGTCACTGCACAAATGACTGCAAGCAGAGATGTAGCAGAGGGAACATAAAGCATTTAATAACTTATACAAAGCAATGAGTAATAGAAATGACAATATTTCCAACCAAATATCCCCCATCCTAGCAGTTGTATCTGATCTCTACAATCCCACCCAAACAATTTCCCAGCCCCCTCCAATTCCTCCTCACTATCCCACCCCTGAATTTCCCTCCCCCAATTCCCACACAGTAATTGCCCACACTAATTACCAGCATGCAGGGCATGGGGAACACCTGTTCCTTGTGTGCAGACACCTGGAAAAAAAAGAAGTGGCAGGGAACTGGAGGTCTGTAGCAGGTTGTGGAGGCTCTGCATAGAACGTAACCCCAGACCACAACCCCATCAGCTGCTGGAGCAGCATCATCCCTGTCATTGGGGGATGTTGCCAGTGGTGGACAGGGACACAGGGAGAAGCCACACCTTGGTGTAGCTCTGATCTGCTCATGTCCAGTCCAATCCTCTATAGCACTTTCCATCTTCTGTCCTTTGTTCTTAACCGTATCCTTCCTTCTCTTCTGCTCTTTTCCTTTCCTTTAGGTGTCTTACCTGTATCTGCTTTTCCCCTCTTCTGTTCTTTTACTGCTCTGGTCAGCATCCAGTGTCTGCACCGCAACTCTAGGTTTTGGGATGGAGAAAGGTACACAGGGCATAGATTTGTACAAGAAAAGCTCTCTTGCTGTGCCCAACAGATGACAAAAAGGAACCCTCAGGACCACAAAGGCAGCTTGTTTCTCCAAAGGCCACAGCGTAAGCTCGTGTAACTGGGAAGGACTCTGTTATACATCTCCTAAAAGTGCCTTTGAATTAATAATTTTCTGGTCTTGTTTCCAATTGTTGCTCAGAGGAAATGAGGTTTTTATCCTTGTATCTTTGCAGGAAGACAGAGAGGAGGGAACCTGTCTGGTGAAATGCTCAGGTGCTGTTTCCTTCCTTGCACCAACAGCCTGTTTGTGTCCATGCGATGCCAGTTGTCCTCCTGACAGTTTCTACCGGTCCTTCTCCGAGTCCTTCTGCTAAGCACTGCTATTTCTGTATCCTCGGGGCCCTGTTAGGACTAAAAAGAGGAGCGGATAACAGATGGAAGGATCTGGCCTTCTGCTGGGTGATAGCCGCCTGCATGTTTTGTTCCTGCTTTCTCTTTTCCCCAGGTGGCATTGTGCTTCCCAAGGAGCATATGGACCTTTTAGATGGGAGTGTGCAGCAAGGAACACATGGGGTCTCAGCTTCCTCCCTGCTCTACATCTGAGTGAGGGACACTGTGACCTGCTCAGGAGGCAAGATGTCATGTCAGGGAGGTGTGTTTTCCTTGTTGTTTTTTATCATCTGTGCTTTGCTTTGCTGTGTTATTTTTTTTCCTTTGCAGTTCTATGGTTTTCTTTCCTATTTGGTGTTTTCTATGTCGTGTTTTTTTTGTTTTTTGTTTTTTTGTTTTTTGTTTTTTGTTTTTTGTTTTTTTTATAAGTTTTTTTCTGTTTTTCCTTGTCTTAGTTTTTTTCTTTTGTTTGATTTATTATTTTTTCTTTGCTTTTATTATTATTATTATTTTTAATTCTGTGTTATTTCCTAAAATCCTTCATGGTTTATTTGTTGTTGTGTTTTTCATCTATGTTTTGCTATTTTTCTTTAGATACGCTGTATGAGAACTGTTGAATCACAGTCTGAGCCACTGATTATCACCTAGGGAAGGGACCTGGTCAGCCCTGGTTAGTGCAGGTGAGGGCAATGCAGCTGAGTGACTGGAAGGGATGGAGCCTGGCTGCACCTCTCTTACAGCTCATTTTTGAAGGCTGACTGCCCCTGGGTGGAATTTTTTTTGATGGTTTCTCCTCTGTGGAGTTTGTTCTGTGCACTTCCATCCTCAGTGGTGGGTGAGCCATTCTTTCCTTACCTTTGTAGTATATTCACACTGTGCTAGTCTTTCTGTTGTTACAGATAGTATGTGTTTTTTTTTATTTGTTTTCTGTGGTTTTTTAAACTTTGATTCCCTGGTTTTTGGCTTGCTTTTTTTCTTTATATTTCTTTTTTTTTTTCTTTTTTTTTTTTTTTTTTTTTGCTGTGTCCTATTCTGCTTTACGGTGACATTTGCAAGAGACTGTGAATTCTCCTGGTTCAAATTGCAGTTGGCTTAATCAAATGTGTAAGAAATATATAAGGGCTGCTGAGGCCAGGCTGGAGTTGCATTTCTTTATGAACTGGGGTGTTGCTGCGGATGCGTTTCTCTCCTGTTTTGTCTCTTTTGCAGCTGTTCAAGAATATTAGATTGTGCTATGTCAGTGTTTGTTGCCATCCTGCTTTCTCTTCTCTGTCTTGCAGGTCAGCTCGTGCTAGAAGTCAGTGGTATCACTGTATGAATGGAGGTCAGTTTAGGAGCAGCTGCTGATGGAAGGAATCAAGACCAGGCTAATAAATGGAAGCATCTCCTGGTAAGGTGTCAGAGGTGGCAGTAATGATGTCTGTCATCGTTAAAACCAGAGGGCAGGCTCATCCGAGTGCTTGCTGACTGATACTTGGGAGTATCTCGTTCTCCAGCTGAACGATAAGAAAGCTAAATATGCTGAGCCATTACAGCTTGTGCTGAAGTTGTGAATGTGCTCCCAGATGTTTCCTTTAGTGGTAAATCATGTTCTGGCACTGTGGTAGTCCTATCTCTGGCATGATCTGGAGCACCGTGTCTTGTTGCGAGCCTTGTGTGCCTGTTTCCATGAACCTTGCTTTCTTTCTCTCTTCAGAGTAAGGGCAGGGTGCTTCCTTGCTTTTGGTGGATTCATCCAAAAGGCTGTTAGAAGGCCAAATGCAATGTTCATTACATGGAGGGACAGGATGGGAATGGACTGTCGTTGCCACCAGGCAAAAGTGAGTTTCTTATGTCATGAATGATATAATTTTGATTATTCAGAGCAGTTGCAGTGTGGTAGAGGATGTCACGAAACCATTTATTTGGGAGCGCAGGGAAGAGTCATGAGAACCGAAACCGTAGTTTCTGTTTTGGCTGTCAAAATGGTGGAGTTTCTTTGGGAGGGCAATAGCTGGGCTTCCTGTTAGCAGGCCCCCTCTGAGAGATTGGGCTTTGCTTGCTGCTTTGCTGTGCCTACCTGCCTGCTCCCTGTGCTTGTTCCTTTTACATTTCAGTGCTTCTTTTCCCTTGCTTTGATGCTTTTCCCTTTCAGGGCTTCTTTTCTCTTTCAGTGCTGCCTTTGCCCTTTATGTACTCCTTTTCCCTATCAGTGTTACTTTATGCTGTTCCTTTCCCTTTCGGGGCTCCTTTTCCCTTTCAGGGCTGCTTTTCTTTGCTTATTTTCTTTTTCAGGACTGCTTTTCCCTTTCAGGGCTGCTTTCCTTTGCTTATTTTCTTTTTCAGGGCTCCTTTTGCCTTTCAGGGCTCCTTTTCCCTTTCAGGGCTCCTTTTCTTTATCAGTTCTGCTTCTCCCTTTCAGGGCTGCATTTTCTTGTTCCTTTTCCCTTTCACTGCCGCTTTTCCCTTTCATGCTGCTTTTCCCTATTAGTCTTGCTTTTCCCATTCATTGCTGCTTTTCCCTTTTATTCTTGCTTTTCCCTTTCACTGCTGCTCTTCCCTTTCACTGCTGCTCTTCCCTTTCACTGCTGCTCTTCCCTTTCACTGCTGCTCTTCCCTTTCACTGCTGCTCTTCCCTTTCACTGCTGCTCTTCCCTTTCACTGCTGCTCTTCCCTTTCACTGCTGCTCTTCCCTTTCACTGCTGCTCTTCCCTTTCACTGCTGCTCTTCCCTTTCACTGCAGCTCTTCCCTTTCACTGGTGCTTTTCCCTTTTCACTGGTGATTTTCCCTTTCACTGCGGCTTTTCCCTTTCACTGCGGCTTTTCCCTTTCACTGCGGCTTTTCCCTTTCACTGCGGCTTTTCCCTTTCACTGCTGCTCTTCCCTTTCACTGCTGCTCTTCCCTTTCACTGCTGATTTTCCCTTTTAGTCTTGCTTTTACCTTTCCCTTCGTTTTTTCCCTTTTAGTCTTGCTTTTCCCTTTTAGTCTTGCTTTTCCCTTTTAGTCTTGCTTTTCCCTTTTAGTCTTGCTTTTCCCTTTTAGTCTTGCTTTTCCCTTTTAGTCTTGCTTTTCCCTTTTAGTCTTGCTTTTCCCTTTCGCTGCTGCTTTTCCCATTCACTGCTGCTCTTCCATTTCACTGCAGCTCTTCCTTTTCACTGCAGCTATTCCCTTTCACTGCTGATTTTCCCATTCACTGCTGCTTTTCCCTTTCACTACTGTTTTTCCCTTTTAGTCTTGCTTTTCCCGTTCACTTCTGCTTTTCCCTTTCACTGCTGCTTTTCCCTGTTAGTCTTGTTTTTCACTTTCACTGCTGCTTTTCCCTTTCACTGCTGCTTTTCACTTTTAGTCTTGCTTTTCCCTTTCACTGCTGCTCTTCCCTTTCACTGCTGCTCTTCCCTTTCACTGCTGCTCTTCCCTTTCACTGCTGCTCTTCCCTTTCACTGCTGCTCTTCCCTTTCATTGCTGCATTTCCCTTTCACTGCTGCTTTTTCCTTTTAGTGCTGCTTTTCCCTTTCACTGCTGTTTTTTCTTTTCACAGCTGCTTTACCCTTTCACTGCTGCTTTTCCCTGTTAGTCTTGTTTTTCCCTTTCACTGCTGCTTTTCCATTCCCCTGCTGCTTTACCCTTTCACTGCTGCTTTTCCCTGTTAGTCTTGTTTTTCCCTTCCTCTGCTGCTTTTCCCTTCCTCTGCTGCTTTTCCCTTCCTCTGCTGCTTTTCCCTTCCTCTGCTGCTTTTCCCTTCCCCTGCTGCTTTTCCCTTCCCCTGCTGCTTTTCCCTTCCCCTGCTTCTTTTCCCTTCACCTGCTTCTTTTCCCTTCCCCTGCTGCTTTTCCCTTCCCCTGCTGCTTTTCCCTTCCCCTGCTGCTTTTCCCTTCCCCTGCTGCTTTTCCCTTCCCCTGCTGCTTTTCCCTTCCCCTGCTGCTTTTCCCTTTCACTGCTGCTTTTCCCTTTCACTGCTGCTTTTCCCTTTCACTGCTGCTTTTCCATTTCACTGCTGCTTTTCCATTTCACTGCTGCTTTTCCATTTTAGTCTTGCTTTTCCCTTTCACTGCTGCTTTTCCCTTTCACTGCTGCTTTTCCCTTTCACTGCTGCTTTTCCCTTTCACTGCTGCTTTTCCCTTTCACTGCTGCTTTTCCCTTTCACTGCTGCTTTTCCCTTTCACTGCTGCTTTTCCTTTTCACTGCTGCTTTTCCCTTTCACTGCTGCTTTTCCCTTTCACTGCTGATATTCCCTTTCACTGCTGATATTCCCTTTCACTGCTGCTCTTCCCTTTCACTGCTGCTTTTCCCTTTCACTGCTGCTTTTCCCTTTCAGTCTTGCTTTTCCCTTTCTTTTCTGCTTTTCCCTTTTAGTCTTGCTTTTCCCTTTTAGTCTTGCTTTTCCCTTTTAGTCTTGCTTTTCCCTTTTAGTCTTGCTTTTCCCTTTTAGTCTTGCTTTTCCCTTTCACTGTTGCTTTTCCCTTTCACTGTTGCTTTTCCCTTTCACTCGTGCTTTTCCTTTTTAGTCCTGCTTTTCCCTTTCACTGCTGCTTTTCCCTTTCACTGCTGCTTTTCCCTTTCACTGCTGCTTTTCCCTTTCACTGTTGCTTTTCCCTTTCACTGCTGCTCTTCCCTTTCTCTGCTGCTTTTCCCATTCACTGCTGCTTTTCCCTTTCACTGCTGCTTTTCCCTTTCACTCGTGCTTTTCCTTTTTAGTCCTGCTCTTCCCTTTCACTGCTGCTCTTCCCTTTCACTGCTGCTTTTCCCTTTCACTGCTGCTTTTCCCTTTCAGTCTTGCTTTTCCCTTTCTTTTCTGCTTTTCCCTTTTAGTCTTGCTTTTCCCTTTCACTGTTGCTTTTCCCTTTCTCTGCTGCTTTTCCCATTCACTGCTGCTTTTCCCTTTCACTGCTGCTTTTCCCTTTTAGTCCTGCTTTTCCCATTCACTACTGCTTTTCCCTTTCACTCGTGCTTTTCCTTTTTAGTCCTGCTTTTCCCTTTCACTGCTGCTCTTCCCTTTCACTGCTGCTCTTCCCTTTCACTGCTGCTCTTCCCTTTCACTGCTGCTCTTCCCTTTCACTGCTGCTCTTCCCTTTCACTGCTGCATTTCCCTTTCACTGCTGCACTTCCCTTTCATTGCTGCATTTCCCTTTCACTGCTGCTTTTTCGTTTTAGTGCTGCTTTTCCCTTTCACTGCTGCTTTTTCCTTTCACATCTGCTTTACACTTTCACTGCTGTTTTTCCCTTTTAGTCTTGCTTTTCCCTTTTAGTCTTGCTTTTCCCTTTTAGTCTTGCTTTTCCCTTTTAGTCTTGCTTTTCCCTTTTAGTCTTGCTTTTCCCTTTTAGTCTTGCTTTTCCCTTTCACTGCTGCTTTTCCCTTTCACTGCTGCTTTTCCCTTTCACTGCTGCTTTTCCCTTTCACTGCTGCTTTTCCCTTTCACTGCTGCTTTTCCCTTTCACTGCTGCTTTTCCCTTTCACTGCTGCTTTTCCCTTTCACTGCTGCTCTTCCCTTTCACTGCTGCTCTTCCCTTTCACTTCTGCTCTTCCCTTTCACTGCTGCTCTTCCCTTTCACTGCTGCACTTCCCTTTCACTGCTGCTCTTCCCTTTCACTGCTGCACTTCCCTTTCACTGCTGCTCTTCCCTTTCACTGCTGCTCTTCCCTTTCACTGCTGCTCTTCCCTTTCACTGCTGCTCTTCCCTTTCACTGCTGCTCTTCCCTTTCACTGCTGCTCTTCCCTTTCACTGCTGCTCTTCCCTTTCACTGCTGCTCTTCCCTTTCACTGCTGCTCTTCCCTTTCACTGCTGCTCTTCCCTTTCACTGCTGCTCTTCCCTTTCACTGCTGCTCTTCCCTTTCACTGCTGCTCTTCCCTTTCACTGCTGCTCTTCCCTTTCACTGCTGCTCTTCCCTTTCACTGCTGCTCTTCCCTTTCACTGCTGCTCTTCCCTTTCACTGCTGCTCTTCCCTTTCACTGCTGCTCTTCCCTTTCACTGCTGCTCTTCCCTTTCACTGCTGCTCTTCCCTTTCACTGCTACTCTTCCCTTTCACTGCTGTTCTTCCCTTTCATTGCTGAATTTCCCTTTCACTGCTGCTTTTTCCTTTTAGTGCTGTTTTTCCCTTTCACTGCTGCTTTTTCCTTTCACTGCTGCTTTTTCCTTTCACTGCTGCTTTTTCCTTTCACAGCTGCTTTACCCTTTTAGTCTTCCTTTTCCCTTTCACTGCTGCTTTTCCCTTTCACTGCTGCTTTTCCCTTTCACTGCTGCTTTTCCCTTTCACTGCTGCTTTTCCCTTTCACTGCTGCTTTTCCCTTTCACTGCTGCTTTTCCCTTTCACTGCTGCTTTTCCCTTTCACTGCTGCTTTTCCCTTTCACTGCTGCTTTTCCCTTTTAGTCTTCCTTTTCCATTTCACTGCTGCTTTTCCCTTTTAGACTTGCTTTTCCCTTTTAGTCTTGCTTTTCCCTTTTAGTCTTAATTACCTTTCACTGCTGCTTTTCCCTATTAGTCTTGCTTTTCCCTTTCACTGCTGCTTTTCCCTTTTAGTCTTCCTTTTCCCTTTCACTGCTGCTTTTCCCTTTTAGTCTTGCTTTTCCCTTTTAGTCTTGCTTTTCCCTTTTAGTCTTGCTTTTCCCTTTTAGTCTTGCTTTTCCCTTTTAGTCTTGCTTTTCCCTTTTAGTCTTGCTTTTCCCTTTTAGTCTTGCTTTTCCCTTTTAGTTTTGCTTTTCCCTTTTAGTCTTGCTTTTCCCTTTTAGTCTTGCTTTTCCCTTTTAGTCTTGCTTTTCCCTTTTAGTCTTGCTTTTCCCTTTTAGTCTTGCTTTTCCCTTTTAGTCTTGCTTTTCCCTTTTAGTCTTGCTTTTCCCTTTTAGTCTTGCTTTTCCCTTTTAGTCTTGCTTTTCCCTTTTAGTCTTGCTTTTCCCTTTCACTCCTGCTTTTCCCTTTCACTGCTGCTTTTCCATTTTATTCTTGCTTTTCCCTTTCACTGCTGCTTTTCCCTTTCACTGCTGCTTTTCCCTTTCACTGCTGCTTTTCCCTTTCACTGCTGCTTTTCCCTTTCACTGCTGCTTTTCCCTTTTAATCTTGCTTGTCCTTTTTTGTCTTGCTTTTCCCTTTTAGTCTTGCTTTTCCCTTTTAGTCTTGCTTTTCCATTTTAGTCTTGCTTTTCCCTTTTACTCTTGCTTTTCCCTTTTACTCTTGCTTTTCCCTTTTACTCTTGCTTTTCCCTTTTACTCTTGCTTTTCCCTTTTACTCTTGCTTTTCCCTTTTACTCTTGCTTTTCCCTTTTACTCTTGCTTTTCCCTTTTACTCTTGCTTTTCCCTTTTACTCTTGCTTTTCCCTTTTACTCTTGCTTTTCCCTTTTAGTCTTGCTTTTCCCTTTTAGTCTTGCTTGTCCCTTTTAGTCTTGATTGTCCCTTTCACTGCTGCTTTTCCCTTTTGTGTCTTGCTTTTCCCTTTCATTGCTGCTTTTCCCTTTTAGTCTTGCTTTTCCCTTTTAGTCTTGCTTTTCCCTTTCACTGCTGCTTTTCCCTTTTAGTCTTGCTTTTCCCTTTTAGTCTTGCTTTTCCCTTTTAGTCTTGCTTTTCCCTTTCACTGCTGCTTTTCCCTGTCATGGTCTTGTAATTTTGTAATTTTGCTATCAGTATTCCACATCATAACATAATGTCAAGTATGGATACTTCTCTTGAATGTGCAGTCCACAGAAGAAGACTACATATCCCAGAGAACAGGAGTAACAATAAGTTACGGGACCAGGACTCTATATAATCTCGTTTCCAGGCTGGAGTGCCCTCCTTCTTCTCTCGAACTTCTCGGAGAGTGGGATGTGTTCCAGCCGTGTTGCCTAGAGTTCACAGTAGGCCTCTCGGTTTTGGTGACTCTCTCTCTCTGTTTCATTCGATTTGTTAGCCTCAATTATATTATATTGTGTTATCTTGTATTTCGATATCATATTTAGTAAAATAAGTTTTTCCTCCTTAGATTGTTGCTGTTTTATCCCACTCGCCTTTTCCCCCTACTTACCGGGCCCCGGGGGGGGGCCCACGGGGTGGCTTCCCGTGTCACGGGCATAGGTAGATCTAAGTAACCTATTAGTCTTGCATTTCCCTTTCACTGCTGCTTTTCCCTTTTAGTCTTTTCCCTTTCACTGCTGCTTTTCACTTTTAGTCTTGCTTTTCCCTTTCACTGCTGCTTTTCCCTTTTACTCTTTTCCCTTTCACTGCTGCTTTTCCCTTTTAGTCTTGCTTTTCCCTTTCACTGCTGCTTTTCCCTTTTAGTCTTGCTTTCCCCTTTTAGTCTTGCTTTCCCCTTTTAGTCTTGCTTTTCCCTTTTAGTCTTGCTTTTCCCTTTCACTGCTGCTTTTCCCTTTTAGTCTTACTTTTCCCTTTTAGTCTTGCTTTTCCCTTTTAGTTTTGCTTTTCCCTATTAGTCTTGCTTTTCCCTTTCCCTGCTGCTTTTCACTTTTAGTCTTGCTTTTCCATTTTAGTCTTGCTTTTCCCTTTCACTGCTGCTTTTAGCTTTCACTGCTGCTTTTCCCTATTAGTCTTGCTTTTCCTTTTTAGTCTTGCTTTTCCCTTTCACTGCTGCTTTTCACTTTCCTTGCTGCTTTTCTCTTTTAGTCTTGCTTTTCCCTTTCACTGCTGCTTTTCCCTTTTAGTCTTGCTTTTCCCTTTTAGTCTTGTTTTTACCTTTTAGTCTTGCTAAAAACCCTTCTTAAGGCCTCAGCACCATCAATGAAGAGGCCACCCCTTCATTCAGCACCATCAATGAAGAGGCCCGGCAGCAATAGAAGAGCCCATGGGGCAGCTGAGGAGGCTGGGGCCAGGCAGCACCTGGGACACACACTGGCCCCAACGGACCCTTGTCATCACCGTCCAATTCAACCTCAAATAGAAAACAGAAAGACTGCAAACAATAAATTAACATTGAAAACAATTGAAAAACAAAGTGTTGGTATTGAGTGTTGGTATTGATATCGGCACAGCTGTTGACGCTTCCCCATCCTTGACGCTCTCTCCCCTTTTTCCTACTGCCGTGCAACTGCTGCCACTGTTGCATTCCAGACACGAACCCCACGGGCTTCAGAGAGGGCAATGGCAAACCTCTGCTCCTGGGGACCAACGTCCACAGGCCGTGCTACAGCTGGGGTCAGCCAGCTGGAGCAGAACCACCAGTCCTGCTGGACACCAGGCTGAACCTGCAAGGAACCCACCCGGGCTGCCTTGCCGAACGCTGTCCTGGGCTGCGTGAGGCCAGGTGCCACCCGTGGGTGAAGGGCGGTTATCCCGCCCTCTGCTCAGCCCTGAGGAGGTCACAGCTGGAGCGCTGGGACCGCAGCTGGGCTACCCAGCACAGGGGATAACAACACGCTTCTTCCCATTACGAGTGGACCATTCGGTTCTACCACTCCAGATCCGCAGCCCATCCCTGTACAACCGCTCTTAAGTAGGGACCTATACACTTCCTTCTTTGCAGGCATTTGAAATGTCTCTACAGAAGACAAAACCAGACAAAAATCTTTCCGTGCCTATTCACACCACGTTCCTAAGACAACACAGCTGGTTCTTAAACACAATAGTACGTACCCTTGGTTTACTGCACAGCTGGTGAACAGAAAGTTCTCCAGCCTCACTACGGAATAAAGAACTCCACCATCATTCCCATGCTCCCTATGAAGAATACTGAGCTCCAACACTCACTCAGTCCCTCACTCAATCTTCCCCCTGCTAATGTTCTTCCATCTAATTCCACCTCACATCACAACACAAGCTGTCACAGCCTGGTGTACAGTCTCATCAAAGGGAACGCTGCTTGTTTGCCATCAGAATTCATTAAAAAATGAAACAATTCAACAACCAACAACCACTACTTCTCATATTACCTACAGGCAACAATGCCTGAAGAACTGGAGTGTCAGATGGCATGCAAAACATTACAAGTTGGCTCGTAGGAATGAAAGAATTTCATGAGAGAACGGGGTGTTGGTATTGATAACGGCACAGCTGTTGACGCTTCCCCATCCTTGACGCTCTCTCCCCTTTTGAATGCGGGCAAATTGAGTTGCTGTTTTTCTGTGTTTTCTTCTGTTGCTCTTTTAGCTTTTAACAGAGCTACGAGTTTTTTTCCCTGTTAAGGAGCTATCTCAGGTTTGCGATTCTGCACCTGCGAGCTTGACCTTGAAAGTCCAGGCGGACTGCCAATACTCCGGTATATTTTATAAACACTGCTGAGCTTTGTTTTCTTTTACTTTTTTTCCTCTCTATTGAAGAAAAAAAAAAAGAAAAAAAAATGTTTTCTCTACTAAATTTGTTTTACCAGGGACTGTGTGCCATTGGTTCCTTTTTTGAGATGCTCCGAACATATTGGGTCATGTTTAAGCTAGCCACTTTTTCTTATGGAGCTATACAATTGTATAATGGATTGAAAGCATGGTTAGCAATGCTCACTTCGTATCTGCGTACAGCTCCAGAGGGAGCAACTAATGCAACTAATTATACAGAAATGGTGATTTTTAAGCGTGCTCCTCTTTCTTTCTATGAATCCTTTATGCAGTTTTTGAATGATCAGTGGGTCACACTCTTAATCTCCCTGATCTTACTGTTGATTATTGTAATAATCTCACTCAGTATCTGGATTTATAACATCCGGAGGAAGTCTTCCCTAGAACCAGAGAATACTGAGTGGCAGGGAGTGTGGAGAGGCTTTGAAGAGATTCTCAAAGGACAGATATCTTCAGTGTTATGGAGCTTCACTCCTGAACACTTGAAGAATCCTGAGAGTTTGATTGCATATTTGAGGCAGGAATGTTGTGGCTCAGGCAGATCTCAGGAGGCACAAATGATTTTGGGCCTAGCTAATGCTTATCGGGCCTTATTCAATACCATTCCTGAGAGGGAAGTTTTTGAAGCTGAGAGAGAGAGTCTCAGGGCCGAGAAGGAGAGTCTTAGAGCTGAGGCAGAAAAACTTTGGACTGAGAAGGTAGAGAGAGAAAAAGCTTTTGAAGCTGCGAGAAAAGATCTCCTGTACCAACGAGACTCAATCTGGTACGAGAAAGAGAATCTTAGAGCTGACGCAGAAAAACTTTGGGGTGAGAAAAGCTCCCTGCAATCCCAACTCAACACTCTCCAGTCCGAGCACAGCGCCCTCCGGTCCGAGCACGACACTCTCCAGTCCGAGCACAGCGCCCTCCGGTCCGAGTACAACACTCTCCAGACTGAGCGCGATGCCCTCCTGACCGAGCACAATGCCCTCCAGACCGAGCACAATACTCTCCAGTCCAAGTATGACGCCCTCCAGTCTGAGTGCGGCACCCTCCAGGCCAAGCATGATGCCTTCCAACCCAACTGCGATGCCCTCCGGTCCGACTACAACACTCTTCAGTCTGTCCATAATGCCCTCCGGTCCGAGCATAACGCTCTTCAGACTGAGCACAATGCCCTCGGGACCGAGCACAATACTCTCCAGATTGAGCACAATGCTCTCCGGTCCGGGTACAATACTCTCCAGTCCAAGTATGACGCCCTCCAGTCTGAGTGCGGCACCCTCCAGCCTAAGCACGATGCCCTTCAACCCAATTGTGACACCCTCCAGACCGAGCACAACACTCTTCAGTCTGAGCACAACGCTCTTCAGACCGAGCACAATGCCCTCCAGACCGAGCTCAACACTCTCCGGACTGAGCACACTGCCCTCCAGGCCGAGCATAACGTCCTCTGGTTCGGGTACAACACTCTCCAGTCCAACTACAACAGCCTCCAGACTGAGCTTGGTGCTGTCCAGTTTGAGCGGAACGCTCTCCGAGACCAGCTATGTGCCCTCCAGGGTGAGTTGAATGTATTTAACCAACTACCAGGGGCACATGTAATCCAATTGGGCCAGCCACTGGGGGCGCATGTAGTCCAATCTGACCAGCCACCGGGGGCACATGTAGTCCAATTGGACCAACCATCGGGGACACCAGATACAATGTTGGTTGCCCCTGTAAGAGGGTGAAAGACAAAACAAGTTTCAACTCAGTTAGAGAAAATGCAGAAGGAGTTAGAAGAGCGGAGGGAGTTAGGAGAGCAGGACTCAGGAGACTCAGGTGACTCGGGAGAGCAGGGGGAGTCAGAAGACCAGAAGAAGTTGGAGGAGCAGAGGATGTTAGAGGGGTATAAGAAGATGATAGAGGAGCAGAAGATGTTAGAGGAGCAGAAGAAGTTAGAGGAGCAGAGAAAGTTAGGAGAGAGGAAAAAGAAGGAGGGTTACCTGGAGGAAATAACACAAGCATCAGGGTCAGGGTCAGAGTTAGAAGAGGAGCCAAAAGCTAGTTTTTCTTTACAAGAATTTCTCAAGTCCAAACTTATAGATGGGGCAGCCTCATCAACACAGTTGCCACCATCAACACCTGGGACTCTTGATAGAGCAAAAGGTGAGCAAAATATTACGACCATTATTGATCGATCTTTTAAACTGAGTGAAATTCGAGATCTAAGAAAGGATTACACACGTCAGCCAAAAGAAAATATGGTCACTTGGTTACTTCGCTGCTGGGACAATGGTGCCAACAGTGCATGGCTCGATGGCAGTGAAGCTCGCCAACTGGGTAGCATTTCCAGGGACCCACGTGTGGACAGAGGTATTGGCACATGCCAAAATCGGTCCTACACCCTCTGGAAGCGGATGTTGATAGCGGTAAGAGATAGATTCCCTTTTAAACGGGACTTGGAGCCTGAGAGAAAGAAATGGACTGATATTGAGAAAGGTATCCAATTTTTGAGAGAAAATGCTCTGGTGGAAATGCTATACAGCCGCGAGTTCAATCGTAATGATCCAGACCAATTACATGATCCTGAAGCAGTCCGCGTTCCACGACAAATGTGGCGTGACTTTACAAAGGCAGCTCCAGAAAAGCATGCCAGTGCACTTGCATTAGTATATGGCAAAGGGGACAGGAAACCCTTTGTGAATGAACTAATTGGCAGACTTCAGGAACTTGGATTATTTATAAGCGCCACAGAAGTTAATCTGTATACTTCAGCCATTGTCAAAATTGTGGAAAGGTTAAACGAAGTGGAGGGAACACAAAATGATATTATTGACAAATTGGCTAATGTGCCTGATGTAGATGAATCCATGGTGGTACAAGATGATGGAGACCAGGATTTCCACGATCGCCTATTGAGGAAGCTAAACAACATGAGTTCCTCTCGACCTGTATCATCGAAAATCTCAACCATTAAAAAGAGACGTCCTCGTATTCAAGCAAATGACAATGATAAGTCACATTGAATCAACGATGAGACTACACGTCTTGCCTTGTTGCTTTTCCTCTGTAGTCATGGGGAGGACATGAAGAAGTGGTGTAATTCATCCACCTCTGCACTTCAGGCACGAGTGAAAGAATTACAAGGTGAAACAACTACCAAGGTGAACTCTTCCAAGAAGGGGAGAGTTCCAGTTGCTGCAAGTCAACGAGGTAAACAATAGAGGGGCCCTGCCCCCAGCCGGGGGGGGGAAAGGGACAATAGAGTATACTGGACTGTGTGGATTAAGTGGCCTGGCACATCTCAACCACAGAAATATAAAGCCTTGGTGGACACTGGTTCACAATGCACCCTAATGCCCTCAAGTCACCAAGGGACACAACCAATATACATCCATGGAGTGACTGGGGGTTCCCAAGAATTGACTATGTTGGAGGCCGAAATAAGCCTCACTGGTAAAAACTGGCAGAGACACCCTATTGTGACTGGTCCAGAGGCTCCATGTATACTGGGAATCGATTACCTTAGGATGGGATATTTCAAGGATCCCAAGGGGTATCGATGGGCCTTTGGGATAGCTGCTGTTAACACAAACGGTGTTAAGCAGCTGTCAGCTTTACCTGGTCTGTCAGATGATCCTTCTGCTGTGGGGTTGCTCCAGGTAAAAGACCAAGAGGTACCAATTACCACCAAAGTGGTTCACAGACGGCAGTACCGCACCAATAGGGACTCATTGCTCCCCATTCACAAGCTAATTCGCCAATTAGAAAATCAGGGAGTGATTAGCAAAACGCACTCGCCTTTTAACAGCCCCATATGGCCAGTGCGTAAAACCAGTGGGGAATGGAGGCTGACGGTAGATTACTGTGGCCTGAATGAAGTTACACCTCCATTAAGTGCTGCTGTACCAGACATGCTAGAACTCCAGTATGAATTGGAGTCAAAAGAAGCTAGGTGGTATGCCACCATTGATATTGCTAATGCCTTCTTTTCCATCCCATTGGCTGCAAAATGTAGGCCACAGTTTGCTTTTACCTGGAGAGGTATTCAGTATACCTGGAACCGTTTACCCCAGGGGTGGAAGCACAGGCCAACAATTTGCCATGGATTAATCCGTGCGTGCACGCAGCTCCTGAGGACACTGAGCTGTATTTCTGGTTAAAATGCACAAAACAGCAACAGCCAACAAAGGTGGCTGCTGCCAGCTCACCTGACCAGCACCTCATGCTCTGTTGTTCTCTTTTAGCACAAACCATGCAGTACTAACACCACCAAAGCAGCAGTGCTGCTGTAAGCCCATGCTGCTCCTGGACCCCCCCTCTGCCTCACACCACAGGTCAGAAAGCAAAACTCAGAGGGGGAGCAGTGGAAATACAAACAGCAAATGCTCCCCATAAAGCTGCAATCCACCCAGCGGGCTGTTACCTCTCTGTTATTTTCATTACTTGGTATCAGCTGGGTTACAGATGGCTGCTCAGAGTTACCAGCTTCAAAAACTAGGTCAATGGTATCAGAGAGAGGAAGGAAACATAACGATCCTGGGCTTTACGAACCCAAACCATCCAAATAACAGCAGCCTAACAGAGAAGATGATTTCACTGAGAGTCCTCATTAACCCCAGGCCTGGCAGCTGCACTGCTGAGCGATCAGAGCAGTGAGAGGGGCAGAGGACCGTGCAGCTGCAGCTGCACACTCAGTACCTTTTACCATTGCCCAGTAATTCCTATAGGAGTTAATCCTGCTGCGTAACCTTCCAGCAAACATAATCAGTAGCTCTCCAGCATTTCCTAAGACATAGTTAATTTTTTTGTTAGCAGGTTGGTTATGCACAAAAAGCAATACAAAGGGCACTACCACTGCTCTAATTCATACAGAAGTGCCCCGGATCAAAGACCAATGCTCCTGCACTCCTCCAGACCCCAGTTTCATACAACACATTCTGCAGCCAGGCTTCCCCTGCCCTCGTTCCCATGGGGATGGTTTCCCTATTCCAGCAGTACAGGCAGTTACAGCACACAGGGCTTCCAGCCGCAGCGTGGAGCAGAAGCAAACAGCTGTGTGCCAGGGAAGAGTGAGCACCAATACCAGTTACCTGAAATGTCGGTATTGAGGCCAAAGATTTGTGTTGTGAAAGCACAGCCACACTTACAGCCACAGAAACCTCCGCTGTGGGCTTTGACTGGGTCAGGTTATGGGATTTCTTCCCAGTAAATATGTAATTGTGGGTCTTTAGGTCAGAACAATCAAATCATATTTGAAGGACTCATTACAACAACATTTAGCTGAACAAGTTTCCCAATTGAAAGCAAGTTGTAAGCATGTTTAAATGCTACACATCCAGTGCCCAATCTCTTTGAACCTATGGAGAAGAATTCCTGGGGAGCACCAAACATTGTATCACCCCAAACAGGGACAGTTTAGTGTCTTAACCAAAGGGCTGCAGCAGCCTGGATAGGCATACAATGGGCTCAATGATACCGTTTAATATTTTATTAAATTAAGTGAACTTCCTTGGGTACAGCTGTCACACACCACCAGAGACCCCTGAGCCACAGCCTGGAAGCAGCTCCAGTCACTGAAGTGCAAACCATACCAATGGAAATAGCAGACACCTCGCTGCTGTCAGGGGCTGGATTGAAAAAGATAGTAATTAACATCCCCTAAAGTAAAACACATTCAGTTTTTCGCTACATTTATGACCTCTTCCTAATGTCTAAACCTCATTTTAATAAGATTATGCTGAACACGGTATACATCTATTGAATAATCTGTATATGTTTTACCCTTTTGTTGTACCCTTTTTAACACAGCTCATCCCGTGCAAATACCTCAATATCTTATTTGTGCAGAGAAGCAATGGATAAGAAGCTCATGGGACATTCTGTCCAACAAAAGCATTGCTGCTCACAACTTCTGTGCTTTCTTTTTTCACAGATAATTACTGAGCCGGAATGTAAACGAAGCTTGTCACTACATTTAAAGAAACACTTGGGGATTGCACAGTGGCAGCACTGAGGAGCAGTGCAGGATGCTGCTCCATCACTCCCAGGCAATCGTGGCCCATTTGTTTCTCTCACAGGCACCACAGAATGTGAGAGAAGTAAACAGAGAAGGACACCAGGGTCCCTCTGGGACAGGATCCCCATAGAACAGCCCCCCAGCTGCTGCCTGTTCTGCCATCAGGACACGCTCCTCCCCTGCATTAGAGAAATGAAGAAATGAGGGGCTCAGGGGTGTCAGTATGGTCACAGACAGTGGCAGGCATGCTGCTTTCTCTTGCAACACTCAAAAACAATGGTGTCTTTGTTGTGGGGAGGCTAAATAAATAATGCAGCTAGCAGATGACATAAAGAAAAGGAGCATTACCTGATTAAGTTCCAAATGTTGGCTGGGGCAGCTCCGCCACCCTCACAGGTAAACAAACAGCCGTGTGAGCTGGCAGCTTGCTGTTCTTTAGGGCAAAAAGTGCCCAGGGTGCATAGAGAGACACGACATGAAGATTCTTGGGTATTAAGTACCGTTTAGCACTGGATGACGTCTGATAACATGTATTTATTGTTATTATGCTTTAATTTACTGCACTGGAATGGATGAGTACATGAACCCAGTAGGAGTGGAACCAATGGCCCTTGGACATGGCTTCTGAAGAAAACCCAGCCATCATGCAAGGCAGCTCGAGCACATTTCCAGAAGTAAAAGTTCTATTATTCTACCAACCAAACTCTAAAGAGTATCAGAGGTCTCCAAACAGACATCACATTACATCACTACAGACATAACATTGAGCTTTACATACTGACCATCCACAGCTCCCAAGGCCATCCCTGGAATTCCCCTTGGAAGCAAAGAGATCAGTACTTGGAACTAAGAAAGTGACCACATCTATTATTGACAAGTCCGTAGTTGTTAATAGTTGTAGTGACTTATAGTTGCTTGTTTACTCTGATTATTTACATTCATTCACTTTATGTTTATCCTGTTTTTCATTCGCCTCATGAAAAGCCTCAAAGCTCAAGCGCTGCCGTAACACTGCACACCCCTGACAATGAGTACAGGCACTGTGACCATCTGCACATCAAAAAGTCACAAATATCTCATTCTCAAACATAAAGCCTATGCTCATACATACGCACAGAACGAAAAATGTAAATCCTGCGTCATTTGTGGCAACACACAGGACTGTATTTGGGCATAATTTTCTCGTTACCCACCCTCCACTCCAGCTTGGTGTGCACTGTACAGCCAGAGGAACCTGAACTTACCAGAGCGGGACACCCCCAGGAGCGCTGTGACCAACTTCACCCCCAGCTCAGCCCATTCACTGACACCTCAGCACCCTCCAGTATTCAGTGCCTGAATCCTCACCCACAGAATCATCACCCTTCTGACAGCAAAGACTATCAGGAAACGTTCCTGTCAGGTCATGAAATATTTAAACACATTTGATCACTTTTGAAAATGTACAAAATTAAGTTCCAGAGGAGCATTAAGTTCAGGTGGATCTCCAGGTCTGCCATACACCTGCAGTAGTGGCGAGCTGATGTCACAAGAGCAGATGATGAAGAGGAAGGTGATAGAAACTGGAGTGTGTTTGAGACTTGGCACCAACCATATTTCTAGCACAGTCTTTCCTTTGCAGATAACTTTCAAAGAAATTAAAGCTTCATTTTAATAACTAAGGTTAAGAAAACATCACAAACAAAAAGGAACTAACTGTGATTAGCTCTTTTTTCCCCCCTTCTCATTGCTTTCAGCTGTCTGTATGGAAATTATACACGTCTATAATTATGTTTAAAGAACATTCACAGAACTCCTACTCCATTTGTGTTCACCCCACCCCTCCCAGCCCCATTCCCACCTGCTCAGCTCTGTCAGGTCCTGGGGCACAGTGTCAGAACCCCCAGTTCCAGTGTGGCCAATGCCCACCAGGAGCCCACAGTGACAGTCGGGCTCTGCACCTGAAGGCACGGGTTGGAGGCAGCCGGCTCATTTATCTCTTGGGATGAGCCCAGAGTCAGCCCAGCCATGGCTGGGAGCTCCTGGAGATTCCAGTAGGATAAGGACAATCTTCAGACATTTAAGGTATGAAAATCAAAGCGAGTGCATTTTCTGTTGATTATTAATTGGCCAGACTTGGGAGGATCTTCAGAGGGAAGAACAAAAGGTGCATCCCTAATGCAAATCCATGCAAAACAAAAATTAGTTCCTTTCTCCAAATCATGGGAAACGCAGCTGCTCAGTGACAGCTCAGAACTACTGAAAATAGGGAAGACAGCATTTGATCCCCTAAGATCATCGTTAGGGACACAGGGTTTGTTCTGCTAACTTTGCCCCAAAAACCCAGACCGAGTAAACAACCAGAGTGCAAATTATCAGCTGAAACAAACTCCAGCAAAGTCAGGACAAGGCAGCGAGCGAGTTCAACTCCAAAGCTGACTTCACTGTTCAAAGTTGAACAGGAGAGTTCAACTCCAAAGCACAGAGGTGGCTCAGAAGCACGGCAGCACTCCCACATCCCCGGCCCTACGCGTGCTCAGACTCGCAGCTCAGCACCAAACACAGCAGTCAAGAGGCAGCATCAGAGCACACGAAACCTCCCAGGCAGATTCATAAGTAAATCATTTGCATCTGCTCTCCCAAATCACTGGAAAGTCTGCTGGGATTTTCTCCCCCTCCCCTGCAAACACCTTTCCTTCCCAGCCACACCTCTGCCCGATTCATTCACTTTGGATTCCTGTTTTCCAGCTGCATGCTCAAATCGTTTCACGAGTTTTAACGTTTTCTCCTGGACTTTCACACCGAAGCACACACACACACACTGCTAAGAGACACTTCTTAAACACAACACATCCGAACATCTCACAACACAACTAAGTGCTCAGATCTCAGCAGCGCAGTGTATTCGCTCCCTGCCCCGTCCCGGCGCTCAGACCTTTGCTGCTCAGAGGAGACCCCGCAGTGACCGCAGGAATTAGCGATGCGGCTCAGACCGCGACCACACAGATTTTAAAGCCCAGAGAACGGCATGTCGATGCACGGCAGAGCCGCCTTAGCCACGTAACGCCGCTTATTCAATCTACAGCAGGGCTCTTTTCACCGCGGAGATAACATCACATGAGACACAATCATCGTCAGGACCATTTTGAGCAGACAACAGGACGCCGTACCTTTAGCGCTGTACAGATGAGAGCAGCATCCCCGGGAGGGATTTCCGAGAGTCCGTTTCCAGCCGGGACCGCTTCAGGCAGGAATCAGCGCAGTAACACCCGCACGGCAGCTCCCGAGAGCACAACTTCGGAACTTCCCCAAGCACTGCAGGGTTTCACCGGCCCCTCAAATCGCTGCATAAGCGATCCCTCCCCCTCCGCCCTTCCCAAATCCGTCTACCTCCGTCAGTCCCAAATCACTTCCAGATGGGTACACGCGCTCTCAGCTATTGGACCCGAGCGGCGCAACTCACGGAGCGGAGCCGACCCCTCTCGGCCCAATCCCCGCAGCGCTGCGCTCTGCCAGCCCGGCCCCGGGGAGGCACGGAGGTGGGGTCACGGGGAGACACGTGCGGCTGGAGCGGAGCTGCTGGGGAGAAAGAAGGAAGAGAACCCCTCACGGACACGGGGAAAGGGCGAAGCGGCCGCCCCGAAGTCGCAGGAACGGGCAGCGCCGGGCGGAGCAACGGCGTGGGCTCCGGTCCGTGGAGTTCGGAGCGGCCACGAGGGGCTGCTTCACAGCCCAGTGCTTTTATGGCTGAGGGTCACACAAGGACACGCACGGCAGCACAACAAAACGAACGATTCCTTGTTTTCCTACCAGCCAGTGGCTGCCAGAACGGCTGGAATTGCTATTTTATTTAAAAACTATTTTAAAACATCCGAAAACCTTCACACGTGGGTACTGTTATTTACCTACCCCATCAGCTGCCCTGCGCCAGTTGACAGCGGCAGCATCAGTGCCGTGCTGCTGCTTGTAGGTACCTTCCAACGTGAGGACATGGCAGATCTCAGCTCTGTAGCAGCACAAAAACAGGAGGAAGAAAGCCAAGCATCAGCACCCACCTCCTGGCTTGTCAGGAGGGGGTTCATTTGGGTTTTTGTCCTTCCCCTTTATATAGAAAAAGTAAAATAGAAAAGGGTGAAGGTCTTCTGCCAACCTGTCTCTGCATATATTACGAGCGCTTTGGTTGTTCTTAATGACCAACCAGCACACTCTAACCACATGTGCTTTTCCCCAGACCATGCAGCTGATGACAGCACTGCATGGTATCGCCCTACAAAGAATCCACGCTAACAGCAGCACTGCAGAGCCACCACCTCACCTCCTGCCTTCCTCCTTAACAAAGGGCACAGCCTGAGCTGCCCCATGGCCCTGGTTGGATTGAGCAGCCAAGGAATGAGCTCTCATCGTTCTTTTTTAATGAACACCTGATTACAACAAGGAGAGACCCACCAGCTTCTACGCAGTATAGGCTGAACGGGTGAGGATGTGAGTGCCATGTTTGAACACTACGTATCAACATTTATCACCTCACATAACATGGCTGATGGGAAGCCATGAGTGGATGAGTTGTAAACCAAGATTTCAGTACAGAAGAGCTCTAAGTGAGCACTCCACAAGCACATACCTTCACTGCAGCAGGACTGAAGGGACTGGATGAAGCCAAGCAGCCCCAGCAGCCCATGAGCAGAGGAGGGCCAGGCTCCATTCCAGTGGCCAAAGCAGGGCCGTGCTGTGCCAGGCAGTTGTTTTCACCAAGGTTGAAGTACAGCTTTTCTCACATTGCTGCCTATTCAGTCACTGAACTCTACTAAATGAACCAACTGACTGACTACCCTGCCAAGAACAGTTATTAATTCCAGTGGTACAAACTGCCCAGTCTCTCAATGCTGTGCTACATGCTCAGCTTCCTGCTGGTAATGCATCCAAAGGAGCAACAGTGCACCTATGCAGTGTGCCTTGCTCCTGGCATGGAGAACACAGCTCATCACAGCACTGCGTGCAGCAAGCTTCATACTCAGAGCAGGACACAGCTCCACAGCAGGCACTGAGCTCACAGTTACAGTGTAGAAGTAGTTAGCTACAGACCTACAGCATTATCAAGGGACCTTACAGAGAGCACCTGTTGCTTCTTGTATTTCACAGTACTCTGAATCAGCCCAACAAGCCCAAGTAAAGCACTTGGTTGGGGCAGAACAGCTGCACCTGCAATTGATGCTTCCGCTCTCTCATGGAAACAAACAAATGTCATTATCTTGCTACAGGGCAAAGCACCAAGTCTTCTCTGCTTCATAGAAATTCAAAGATTGCCATTAGTTTGTGAGAAACAAATGAGGTACTTGGTGTTTCCCAAGGAAGAAGAAAGAAAAGATATTGGAGAGCAGCTTTAATAGTCATGAAACAGCAGAAACCATCATCATGTTTGTCTGACGTTAACACAGGGAGGGAATGGTTTACATGCACAGGAGAGCAGCAGATCAGCTCTTCAGGTGTCACTGAAGGATGCATTTTTAAAACAAACAGAAGTACCGACCTCATCCAAAGCGCTGTTACACAGATGGCCTTAGACCTGATGGCATCCCCTTATCTCATCACAGTCAGAACAGCTCTAAGAGATCTAAGCAAAAAGGTTATGTTGTTTCACATTAGCGATTGGTTGTTGGAGATGGAGGGAGAAAAGCAAACGACCACACCTGTCATTGACATATGATCAGCTAATCTCATTTATTGCTTGGCTGCGTGTACATTTATAATACAGATAATTAGCTCATACATAGTGCAAAAGCGGAGCTCATCATTGGTTCCCAATTACATACCATCCCCAAGTATCTTTGCAACTTGGAGTTATCATCCTGATAGTTACTCCCTTGCTGAGTTCACAAAACCATGGCTAGTTTCTCACCATCACAGGGCATCCTGTTGCTCTTGCTGTCCTTGCAGGTGGTACAGCTGCTTGTTTAGCTGCACTGTGTTTATGACCCTTCTCAGCTAACTAGCTGTCAATAACACTCCAAAATTGGTATCTGAATTAAACCTTCCATTCCAAATGAAAGAATTCTGTAAGTTAATTAAGCATTCTCTGAACAAGCACACCTTATTTAGAAGCCCTAAGATGCAAAAGCCAGATTACAGGTGACACTTCACTAGATTACCGATAGCACAGCTCTAATTAAAACCATCTGGCATGAAAACACGTTTTCCTTACTAAGTAAAACAAAACTCCACCCCTTTCCTTACATCATGCAACGAGTTTCTAAACACACCAAGCACTCACTACTACTCCAGATGGAATCTTTAGGAGCAACAATATTTAGCATCTTATATATATTTAGCAATGATAACTGGTGCTGTTGCTGAACTTCCTTTAACAGCTAACACCCTGATACCGGAGTGCCGGCAGATCGCGCTCACTCAGCCGGACCGGCAGCATCACTTGGGCTCCCGGCTCCCCCTGGGGGCTGATCCACGAACATGGTGCGCTGCAGTTTTCACCAGGTGGAGAAGTTTAACCCTGAGAAGCAGCGTTTGTTGGTGAGACGCTTCCACGTGCAGAGACTCAGCCCGGCCGCACACACACGCACGTGGATTCCACAGCCAGCTGCGGATCTTCCCCTTTGGTTTCTAATCGCAAAGAAACCTCCCTTTAGAGTCACAGCTGAAGCATATATAAGGGCTCGCACTCGTGTGCATTTGTTTTTTCTTGAATATTTTGGGGGAGGCGTTGTTAGGCTGCAGCTCTGAAGAGCATGGAGGGTACCTGGAGGGTCTGCGTTTGTTTCTATTGCTGCATTCACTGGTTTTCTTTCAGCATCCAGTGCTCCCCCCGCTCCAGGGGTCGCGCAGCTCCAGACAAGGGCTCCGGGCTTATGAGAGCTCCTGAGCTCCGCGAGCTCTATCCGCTGCTGCGGCTGCCCAAGGGAGCGAGCCGAGGCTGTGCGCTCCTGCCCCCCCTGCTCAAAGTGCTGTCCGACCAGGGATGGCAGAGCTGGGAACGTGGGACCCCCAGGCTCCAGCTGGACTCCCGAGCCCTGCGGTACATGAAGAGGCTGTATAAGATGTACGCCACCAAGGAGGGAATCCCAAAGGCCCACAAGAGCCACCTCTATAACACTGTTCGACTTTTCACCCCGTGTTCTGAGTGCCAGCACTGCCACAGGGACCTGATTACAGGTAGGTGATCAGGTAGGTGATTTACAGCACAGGCTGCTGGAGGCGTTTTGGTTTTTAACAGGCAGCCTCATGCCAATGTCTCCTAAATACAGCAGCAGTTAAAGCAGTGGTCTGAATCCAAATCAACTTGGAGCAAATTTGGAGGCTGCTGTTGAAATTCATAACTTTAGATAAAAAAAAATCATTAACATAAAGTAGTAAGTTTATTAAGATCCACAGAGACCACATCTGACTCTTAACCCTTTGCTTCTCTGTGTTTGAAGATCACTTAATGCACTTGTGTCTACCAAAGAACAATCTCTAACTCAGGAAAGCAGCAGTGCTGAGCAGTAAGAGAAGCAGCGTGCTGAGCATTCAGCTCTACACCTGGAGAGAAGGCCAGCACGGGGCTTCACCAGCCTCAGAATGAGACAGAAATTGCAGTAAATACAAATAACATCATGGGAAATGACAACAAACAGCGTGTACTACAGTAGGGACAAATGAGACAGAAATATGCATTCAGAATAGCTTGGAAGCTGTCATTCTGTTTCATGAGAGAGAAGCAAACTGACAGAAATGACTTTCTGCTTTGCTGTTAGTCAGCATCACTGGCAGCTGTTGGTCAGGAATGTGTGAGTAGGAACAATAACTGCAGCTAATGCTAAAAATCTAAAGTTTTAAAGGGAACATGGCAGCACACCCATTAGAACTTACATCATTTCATGGTTTCCTGCACAGTCCAAAGGCTCTGGTTCCTTTTTCCCCTTTGGAACTGCCAACTTTGTGTGCTGTTCCTTAACTGCACTCAGTGCCTCTTAGAAACCTTGGGCCTTCTTGGTTTTGTTGAAAAGTTTTGGTTCTGACTGAAGTAGACATTCCATATAATAAAAATATGGGCATCTAAATTGGTTTCTTCTGCTGCTTACCAATTTCTGGTGATCCACTATGTCAGAGCATTTATGTACCGGTGGCAAATCAAGATGCATTAACTGTGCAAGATCTTTGTTTCTCTTTTCAGGAGACCTTCACTCAGTGGATCTGCTCTTCAACCTGGACCGTGTTACTGCTCTCGAGCACTTACTCAAGTCTGTCTTGCTCTACTCATTTGACACCTCAGTTCCCACTTCTTCCTTTACGTGCACGTGCCATTTGGCTGTTAAGGAGCATGATTCTTCTAGCCAAGAATGTCCCAGCATTTCACACTCTGTAGCTTTTAGCCTGCACTTTGAAGTTAGAAAGCGCAAGTGGATTGAGGTTGATGTGACTTCTTTTCTGCAGCCTCTCATTGCTACTAACAGGAGGAATATTCATATGGCTGTGAACTTCACTTGTCTGATGGGTAACCCACAACATAACACTAACCAGGATAATCTCATTAATATGGCTCTGGTCCCCCCTTCTCTTCTTCTTTACCTAAACGATACCAGCGAGCAAGCTTATCACAGGTGGAACTCACTTAGACACAGAAGGAAAAGCCCAGCGCGGCTCAGGCAGAGGAACAGCCTGTTTGCTGATGTGACAGGTGACAAAGGAAGAGAGAACACGCAGGTTAAAAGGGCATCCAGGCATCGAAGGGAAGAGAATCTGAAGGAAGCTCCAGCAACTCCGCCTCAAAACCTGAGTGAATATTTCAAACAATTTCTGTTTCCTCAAAACGAGTGCGAGCTTCACAGCTTCCATTTAAGCTTCAGCCGGTTAAAATGGGACAAATGGATCATAGCACCGCATAGATACAGCCCTCAGTACTGCAAGGGTGACTGTCCAAGGGTGGTTGGGCACCGTTATGGCTCACCTGTACATACAATGGTGCAGAACCTCATATATGAGAAACTGGACTCCTCTGTTCCCAGGCCCTCCTGTGTTCCTGCTGAATACAGCCCTCTGAGCGTCCTGACCATAGAGCCTGATGGCTCCATAGTCTACAAAGAATACGAGGACATGATAGCTACTAAATGCACTTGTCGGTAGGGGGTGCACCTTAACCTGCTTCACACTTGCTTTGGGTGTTTTGTAATCTCAGAATATTTGTGGTGTTTGTGTAATTCTGACGGCTCTTTCAAACTGAATAGGAGCATGGAGTTAATTAGTGGGTGTTTATATAATAGCACTGTTTTTGTAGCCACTCGGGCTTTCTAGAATGTGGAAATAAATGTAAGTTTCTTTTTATTGGAATAATGTTGCATTTGAACAGAAGTGGTTTCAACTACCAGGTGCCTATTTTAAGCTGTTTTGGTACAGATTTAATAATAAATAAAATGAGTGCCTATCACACATATCACTTGAATTCAGTGTCTGCTAGTCTTACTTTATATAAAGAAATCCTTTGTAATGGCACTTCTGTTAAGCTTCTGGATAAGAGGAAAGGCTCATGTTAAAATTATTCTCAGTATTTCATTCTTTTTCCTTTCCAAATTTCCAGCCCCCCCCCCAGTGTTTTTCTTGTAGTAGGAATGTTGCAGAAAATGCTTGTTTCAGGATGAGAACAACTCAAGCTAAGAGAGCTTTGGCTGCAGCTCACACAAAGGGGGCTGCTTTTGGTAGGGATTTTTTAATAGAATATGGTGCTGTTTTGAGTGTGGGGGTTTTTTTAGTTGCGAAGAATAGCTTTTAAAACAATTTGTGAGCATGTTGTTGCGTAAACTCCCGTTCTCTACCAGCCCTTAACATTAGATCATGACTCACACGGCTCCGTGGGGCTTAGGCTGGGAGCACAGCCTGGTGGGGACAGCACGGAGCCCGAGGGCTGTACATGGCTCACAGGGCACTGGCAGGGCAGCAGACGTGCTTTAGTCCCTCGGCATGAGCCTGGAGCTGCGGTGCTGCCTGACACAGCCCAGCTCTGCCCATTGCGTTGGCCTGAAGCTGCTGAACTAAAAATAGTGCTGACTTTGGTGCTGTGTGAGGTTCATCTCACCAAGGGCTCCAGGCGAAATGGTTCCACGTCAAACAAAGTCCTGCCTCAGCTTGGTGCTGTGTCTGATTGGCTTTAAAAAGGGTTGCTTGCTGAATGTACACCACTCCCACCGATCCATTCCAAATGATGGGAGCTGAGCTCTGCCAAACGTGTGTGTATTTGAAGCCGCCTCCTTTCACATTGTGGCTGCGGCTCTTTCAGCAGTGACAGATCCTGGCAGCGCCCTGTGGTGCCTTTTCTCACCGTTTTTAGGGCGTTTTGGCGTTTTTAGGGGATTAAAGATGCTGCGCACCCTGCAGCTGGTTCAGCAGAAGCGAACACGGAGATGTGAAGTTATTCGCTCTTTATCACGAGTGTGGAAAAGTCAATGGAGGACAAAGCATTCAGGCTGTGGAAGCTGTAATGGGGGCAGCAACAGAAACGTATCACCTCATATCAGAAACGTGATGGATCCGAGGGCGCATCCTCTGCGCAGTGATAACGCACCCATTGCAACCAATGGCGACCAAGGGCCGCCTCGCCGCCAGGAAGCAGAAGCAGCATGTGAGGTTCCGTTCTGAGTCGCGCTGCAGCGGGGCGGTGTGACAAGGTGACACGGTCCGGCCATGGGCATCTACTTCGGGAACCTGGCCCAGGTGCGGCACATCATCACGTACAGCCTGTCGCCCTTCGAGCAGCGCGCCATCCCCAACGTCTTCTCGGACGGGCTGCCCAATGTGTGGCGGCGCTTCAGCTCGCAGGTCTTCAAGGTGGCGCCCCGTGAGTAGGAGCGGGGCTGAGCGGGGGCCTGATGGAGCTCGGGGGGGCACAGTGAGCAATGGGGTCTTATGGTGGCAATGGGGCTTTGTAGTGGCAGTGGGGTTTTATAGTGGCAATGAGGTTTTATTGTGGCAGTGGGGTCTTATAGTGGCAATGGAGCCTTATGGTGGCAATGGGGCCTTACGGTGGCAGTGGGGCTTTATGGTGGCAATGGGGCTTTATAGCGAGGTGTCATGGCTGTGTTGCCGTAGAAGCACAGCGGGCAGCCTGTGCTGCTCTGTGCCGTGCCCTGTGTCAGTGTTTCTTTTCCGTTTCCAGCCTTCCTGGGCGCCTACCTGCTGTACTCGTGGGGCATGCAAGAGTTTGAGAGGCTGAAGAGGAAGAATCCTGCTGACTATGAGAACGACCAGTGACTGCACCGCTCAGTGTCACCGCTCTGCGTTACTTGTTCCATTGCTCATTCACGGAACCAGAGGGACGGGGAGATAATACATAATAATGCCTAATAAACTTTAACTTTGGCCTGTATCTTTATATGAAGTCTGTGTCTTACATTGCTTAAGGTGAATTATACCCCGTTATCTGTCAGGTGAATGCCATACAGAGATAACAGTACTAAAATCCTCTAAGCTCAAATTGCTTTATTTCACATTTCTCTCTGACTCTATTTTCTAGATACATTTCTCAGTGTATTCAGTTGAAGGCATCCCTGGCTACAGTACAGGTGATGAGAAATAGCAGAGCATTGGTGAGCAATTTGATCCTTTTATCCTCCTCTCACTGGCCACTTTTTGCTTGAATTAGAACAGATTCCAGTCTGTGTACCTGTGAAGAACAGTCTGATATGATACTGACAAAACTTGCCCAGCCTGACTGATGGTTCAGAATTGAATATGAGCTTTGATCCTTTATACAGTTACCAGGTTATCATATTTATTAATAATAATCAGATGATAAACTGCAATTCTGATGTTTGGTTAGCGTTAACTGGCTGAATTAAAAGCAGTTCCTAGGGAACTACAAGGAAGTAAAAGGATTATTTTAACACCCAAAGATGATTTAAGGAACTCTATTACTACCATTAAATTTTCAAATGCATGACTACAAAATTCACCCCGGGGCTCTTACATGTATGACACGTTTCCCTCTGCAAAGTCCAGAACATTTGGCCCATTCCTTTATCTTTTATTTTTCTTAGTGTTGAGCTGTCTGCCTCAAATTCAAGCAAAGTAACACCTTTATCTCCCTGTCACGCTATTCCTGTAGCTGGTACTGAAAATTTATCTAATCTGGAGAGTGTGACGTTCTTCTGTGATAGATCCTTTGTGGGTTAAGGGCTGAGCTGTCTGGAAGTCAAAGATGCTCAGTCTCTCACTTCAGCAAGCTGTGAATATACACTTCCAATAGCTGCAGGCTTTCTTGTTCTGTACTCCCAAGTGCAGTCTGAGGTTGGCAGAAACAAGCAAAGCAAGCTACTCAGTGCTGTAAGTTCTGCTAAAAATAATCTATTTCAGTTCTATTTCTACTTAAGCAAGGGAAGAATAAACTGGGTTCTCCAATTCTGAGCAGCCAAACATGTCGGCAGCCATACTTCATTCAGAACTCTTGTTTGGGTCTTATTTACTTACCCTCAAACAGCAACAGGAGTTGATTCGTAGCCTGAATAACAGGACATCTAAGGTTTCGTACTGTGGGAGTTTGAGTCAATACTTCCTTTTTGGTACCTCTCAGCAGTTCTGTTGAGCATGAGCAGCTCAGAACAGAGCCCAGCCTCTCGTGAGGTCTCTGCTCCCATTCACAGACAGCTGAACTATGTCCAGACCAGCTGCTAGACTGCTGTAAACAGGTGGCAAGTTCAGCTGCCACTGCTGAGTTTACCTACAACCCAGCAGCCCCGTGAGCTTCAAGCGACAGCACCGCTGCCAGGCCCTGGCTTTTAACCTTCATGCTGCAGGGTCAGCAGCTGGGCTGGAGCTGCTCCCTGTCTGTTCCTGCTGCTGGCAGCGCCTGCTGCAATCCCGCTGAGCTGTTCTCATCTCTGCAGTTGCCTGCGGGCCCAGCCGTGCAGCAGGGAGCAAGAAGCAAACCTGGCACATTGACATGCTGCTGCAGTGATGGCTCCCACCTGCCAGGTGGTACGTGGGAGCTCAGCTGAGCAGCATTTCAGAGTCTGAACAATGCAGCTGAAAATCAATCTGTCCCCTCATTTATTTCTGATGTTCCTTCACTAAATGCTAAAAGTGGCAACACAGCAATGTTTTACATTCTTTTCAATTGTTTAAACAATTGCAGTGGCTATCTACTGGCCTGCAACAGACATCTGGACTGCACTGCATTTGCACACATGGAAACAATCAGTCCCTTTTTTTTCTTGCACAGATGAAACAGATGCAGCCCAGAAGGGATCTGCAACTACAAAGACACTATAAAGAACTTATAATACACAACAATTTTGATGTATCATCACACGAGTAGTTTTAGCTAGCAAAAAATGCTGAGAAACAATGACATGCTGGAGGCACTGCTCTTAGAGTTGAGATGCCATTCAAACCTGTGCTCCACAGGTGAAGGCAGTAATTAAAACTCAGTTGTATGTAAAGAAAGGATTCAGTAGAAGAAACAGTTGAGAAATTCACAGCAAAATGTAAAAAAAACAACCAACCAACACTGAAGTTCAGCTATTTGATCTGCAGTGATTATGTGAGACCCAAGAATGCAAAATAAAGACCAGTTTTGATTCCTCCTCACAGGGAAGCAAGACAAATAAGGGGAAGTGGGAAAATGTAAGAGGAACGCCAGGAAAGGAGCAAATCTTCCTGCAGTGGGTTGGAGGCAATATGCTGCAAAGGGCTTTCATTTAATCCCAGTGAAATTTGGGCTTCGCAGTAATCATTTGTAGGCTGGAACCTGACAACCAAGCAGGCATTATCTTAATCTATGTAACTTGCCTTCCACGCTGGCACTTATGCCTCCATATTGGGCAATCACAGAAAACTGTAGCCTACTGCATTCACATTTGGATTTATAATGTAGCTGAAGCACAATTATTTTGTACAGTACCTGAAATATTTGTTTTTAAACAGACTGCTTCCAAATCTACGTGCAGAGCTTGACACAGCTATACTGGTGTTCTGCTACTCTGCAACTGAAAAAAGTCATTTCCTTGACAGATACAGCAAACCTGGACATACGTGGTAGCTGGGTGCATGAAGCATCACAGCCAAAAAGGAGTAAATAGTGACAAGGTGCATTTACAGAGTAGTAATCTTAGACACACACCTACTCCTACTTGTCTCAGTGGGAGACAAGTGGGGGAAGCATGTTTCAACTTTGATATTTTGGAAGAAATGGGAAGCAGTATGTAGTGCTTTTTAAACATTATTTTCTCTGGGCTGTTGGCAATCTTCTATCACCACAGAAGAGTTTAAGATTTCCCTTAATTACAGACTGCCTGTCCACATCAGTGGGAGTTTTGTAGGCACCTTTCAGAAGATGAATCGTGAGGTAGACTATGAGATACAGAGGCAGAGTACAGCAGAGAGCATTCATCTCCATAAACCAGTCTTGCTAGATAGAGCAACTCACCTCCATAAAATCCTTGCAGCCATCCCTTCTACTTTTTTGCTTAGCTATCTAGAGATTAACTGCACATGAGGATCCTTGAAAGGACAGATCTGTGATTTACCTACCAAGTAATAACATTATTTTGACATTCCAAACCCCACATGGAAAATATTATATCTGATTCTCAAGTACTGCTTTGTGGGAATAAAGGTTAAATTATTTGCTTGTGATTCTTTCACACACCAAGAATGAGAAGCAGAGTCGAAAGTTTGATTCTCTGCTCAAAATACTCTCAGGAGAGCAGTATTTACCTCCCAGCTGGCAAACTCAGAGCTCTGCATGCTGTGAATGTCACAGAAGTCAAATAAGGTTATGGCTTTTTGATCTTCACCATGAGACTGTTGGCCACCCACACTTTCACTTGCAGGCACACAAGGGAGTTCTGGTAACATGCTAGATAGGTGTTAAAGAAAGAACAGTTGGCAAATCTGGTAAGCTGACCAGACAAAGTACAAGTGGAAGGAGAGTAAATCATTAGCTAGATAGATAGGCCTTGAACCAGATTGCTTCAGTAGATGCTAACTTTGTAATTCCCTCTTGCTCCTAAATGAACTTTGTTCCTGTAATGACTGACAGCTGATGCAACGATAAGAGAATGAAGTCTATAAAAATCTGGCTGTAGCTTGGGAAGTTCTATTCGGGGCTCTTCCAACCTCCTCCACCCACAGCTGTTCCTACAGTTGAAGTGGCAGCTCATCCTGTGAAGATGCACTGTTGGAAAAGCATGGCATTCCTTTTATTCTTCTCACTGCTGCTCAGTCAGGTAAGCACAGATTACTGTTTGAAGTGCTAGTTCAGACGTCAGACAGCAAAGACGTGCATGAACGAGAGGAACTGGCAGGAGTCAGCAGTGTGGGTAGAGCTCTTTTGGGGGACTCAGCATCCCAAAGAAGCAGAGTGTCTGCCTAGTGAAGATGGGTCACTTGCTCAGTTACTTTTCAGAGTAATTGTGCCTTCCCTCCCAAAGTAACTAAAATGCTGATTTTTAATAACTATTTCTTTAGGACTCGGATACAAACAATTATGCTTTAAGAGAGCAATGTCTGAAAACAAGGAAGATTTAAAGTCCTTCACTTAGTAATGCTTAAGATGATTGACCCGAGCATCAAAATGACCCTCTGCCCACTGCTGCTGCATGTTGCTGACAGTTGGCTGCTCTGTTCCAGGCACACTCTGCTTCCCTGCACCAACCACAGCCCCTCCAGAGACAGAAGCGGATGACACCTTTCTGGAGAGGAGTCTCACTGAGACCCGTTGGAGCCTCATGTAGGGATAACAGTGAATGCATTACAATGCTATGCAGGTACTAACCCTAATCAACATCATGGCTTGGAGACGTTTGATACTGTGTTATGTGGAGGAAGTTCCTACTTCTTCTCAATCAATTAAGATATGAGATTAACTCTGTGCATAAAAGAAAAAGATGCCAGGAATAAGGATGGAGCAATAGATTGAGACCTCTTCTGTTGGCAGTACAAACAGAACAGAGTCCAAGTGCCCTTGATGACAGGCCTGAGCCATTGCAGTGCAACCCCAGAAAAGTCATCTTAGAAAGAGAAAAAAGAACACAGAGTTCGAGACTGAATTTAGGTACTGAGGCCTTAAAAATTAATCCTTAAGGCCAAAATAATTCACTTTAAAGCATATATTAATTAAAAGGGACTAGTTCAGCTCTCATTTTGAAGAGAGCTAAAATACTAAAGCAAAAATTCCTCAGTTGCCATGCACATGAAGTATGAGTAAATTGTCCAAATCCATATAAAAAGTGATGTTGAAGTTACTTGGTGACTGAAAGCTGATTTTGTGGCACCTACTGTACTGCCAGAAAGCAAATGGAAGAAGAGCAGAACATATACATCATCTAGATGCAAATGCTACAGGAAATGGTAGTCAGGCTCCTCTTTTGCATGCATTTGAAATGCTTCTTGTGGTTCTACCAACTAGTATGGATGAACTGTAACAGCAGCTACAGGAAGATAAATAGACAGAAAGGTGTCTCTTATGGGTAACTTGTACGCCACTATCTGACTACTGGGTCAGACCTGGGTAAGCTGTTCTTTGCAGTTACCATGAGAAGCAAAGAATGTAAAACGAATAAAGTCAAACTGAATTAAGCCAGCGAGATAACAGCAGCACCGCTGCAATGGCTGAGTAAGATGAGCACCGCTAGGGCTGGATAGACTTGTGTAAGCCCTACATGGCCGCCAGTCTGAGCTGTCAGTGCCTGATGATGTTTTGTCCTCCAAGAAGAACTGCTGCTTCCTTAGAACTGCCTCCGAGTGACCTGCCTCTAAGAACACCCACTGCTGTTACTGCTGCCACGGCTCAGCTCTACTTGTGACGTATTTATTGACCACTCAGAAGCTACGACAGCAAATCAGCAACAAGTACATTCGACTTTCCTGCCACAGGAACTGGTAAAAGGACTTCAAAAAGATGGAGAGCATTCGCTCACTGGGGTTGTACCTCTGCAGCACGCACTGAGGATGGCCAAGCTCAGTAAAAGGACTCTGCATCTCATGTTTGTTTTGTTTGTAATTGTTCATATATATATATTTATTTTAAGGTGCGTATTAAAAGTTTATATTCCGCAAACTACCTGGGTTTTTCCTTGCATTCTGTGACCACAGTGTCTGCTGACGGCACATCAGGCACTTCAAGCAGAAGTGCTTATTTCACAGTGGACTTTAGACATTTATCGTTCAACCTGGCAAGTGTGTAAAGTTGATCACGCTTCTGTCTCATTTCAGTCTCAATAGCTGAACTCTTAGCCGGACTTCAAATAAAAGCCTGTTAGAAGAGAGAGCAAACAAACTGATAATAATAGTGCTAGCAGATTCAATATACTAAATATATCTGGTGATAACCGGAAGAAGTATTTACTTTTAAATTATTTCTAATCAAAATTGCCTACGTCCCAAGCTGACCTCCCCGTCTGAATAATCCCATTATTTCAACATACCTCACATACTGGACGGTATCTTCCCTTGTTATGCAGAGTGCTGGGGTCAAAAAAGAAACCTCTGCTTAAAAATATAGCAGCAGGGAGCACGCAGCCCTTTCAACAGACAGGACCACTTTGAAATTTAATACAGAAAATCTATTTGATATTTATTAAACTTAGTTTCTCCAGTTACAGTTTTGCATTGTACAAAGCATTTTAATGACACAGTAGTTAAAAAGATCTTTACAAATTGAAATGTGATACCCTTTTCTCCAAATATTTTAATTGCCATAAATTTGTTTAAAAATACACATTAAACGCATGTTTCAGACACTAAACTTTCTATAATCTCAATACCACAAAATACATAGAATATACTATACAGATGTGGAAAAAATCTAGTTAGTATATAATACTTTGCTCACCATTATCAGCTTTATTACGTGAAATGCACATACTGACTTAGAAATCCTAATTTGAGCCCCAAAGTACCCTTTGAAATTTCAAATGTATTGCAACAAATAAAATCACAGTTGGTGTGTTTCTTTAGGTTTTGGTTGAAGACGGACGCCTAAATATTCCCATAGAAACAAAACGTAACACATGGACTCGTCATGTACAAAGTGTGAAACAGAGAAATCCCATTAGTTACTAGCAGTACCTTTCTGTATGATTCACAAGGGCTTCATTTATAAGAGACAGGTGAAAAGTTACCTTCCCTCACCCACAAACCCTCCCCCCAAAAAACCCTTCTTCATCAAATAATAATTTCAATTAAGATAAAGGATTTTTAATAAATATATAAGCACTTTATCCTCCATATACAAAATTTCTTAAAACAATTTAAAAGGGGGACCAGATACAAATGTCAGGAACTGTGCTTGCAAAAGTCACGCCTGGTCCTTAGAGTTGAGTTTTCAGATGTGTAACATCAATGCAGCCGAAAAGAAGCGCTGCAGAAGTACTGTGCACCCAACAGCACCGATTCCCCGGGCTGCATATAAAAACCAAGTCGGGGAACACTGCATTCCAATTTGCCCGTATCAGCTCCAATAGCAAACGCAGAGAGGTATGACAGGAGTAGGTACGTTTCCATTAAGTTTCCAGATGAAAATAAAACTTTTACATAAAGATGGCCTATATAAACCCTAACGCTGTAACACAGCGTTTCAAATTGTTCAGTATAGTGTATTCGATTGAAACTCAGCTGAGATCGGCAGAGAGCAAAGAACTAATGCTGTCGATAGCTGATCTAGCAACGACCAGAGCTCGTATTGAGAGAAAAATGTACTTATTACATCGCTAAGCCCTCCCTCCCTGCCTCCCCCCACCCCCAATACCGCTGCTTTCAAATGGCATCATGGCATCAGAAACCAATTCCTTGAAAAGTAATGGAGTTTGACATACATCACGATTCCCTGATTGATTGATTGCTTTTAGGTAACTTTCACACTGTGGAGATTTGCCTCCTGGAACAGCTCTGTATTTGTCTGAGTTGGCCACCAAAAGCTTTGGCTAGTCTTCACACTTCAAGATATCCAGCATTAACATACAGGTTTCCATAACACTGTTTCATTAGATGGAATAATTTAAACCCTGACCAAAATTTTTGTCAGAAATCTAGAAATTTGGAAGTTGCTTACTCCCCAATGGGTAATTCAAACTTGACTTGCTCAGGCCCTTAACATAAACGCTGCGGTGACAGTAAATATCTGTTAGGTAACTGAAATATTAAATACAGCAAAGGTAGTCTCTTTTTCCAATAGTTTCCCATTCTGGAAAACTACATCATTATCTGCCTACGGCTTTATTTTACTTGCCCCGGGCAAGCACATCATTCCCATAAAGTACTGACTCTGTATGTTGGGGCCATTCATAAATACATTTCAGGGCTTTTTTTTTTCTTCTTCTTTTCCTTTGTTATCACAGCAATCAAGCCTCAGCAATCTAAAGGAATATACATTGCACTCCTGTATAATATGCAAGATTTATCACCAGTAAGATGGTGACTCAGCACTCAATAAATAATATATCAATATAGTCAGTTGCACCATAATCTAAAAACAAGTATAACATATACTTTGGACAGACTGATTTCATATATATATACATATATATTAAAAGACACATACAATACAAATTGCATACTGCCATCAAAAGCCAAGAAGAGCCATTCACACGCTCTACTTTATGGCTAATAGTTTCAAATCAAAATAAAAGTATCGGGCTGTTTTACTCTGGTGTCCTGAAGATTTGTTTATAAGTATAAATGGTTGCACCTTACCATCTAGGAACCTGCAAGTTTCACAGCAAATCCAAATAATAGTGATATCTGAGCAAGCCTAGTCTGATTAAGCCATTTTTAAGATTCACCAACTGGGACCACGTTCGGTAAGGGAATTAAGATCTCAGTGTTGATATGTGCTTAAGATCCAATCATCTAGGGAATCGTTGAGGAAGCTGGGAGTGAGGGATCCCCTCCTCAGCCACCAGCGCAGCCTGCCTTAGTGCTGACGCTGTCTGCATTTCCACTGCTGTTGTGTAGAGGTTAACAAAAGGACAGAGTTGGACTGTTAGTCTGCATCGTGGCACCGGGATGGAAGCATATTCAGTATTTGCATTTTTTTAATTGCTAAGAAATCTGACAAAGTACACAACTTCTGTCTTAGAAACAATGGTAAAGCCCAAATCAGATATGCTTTTGGAAGCGTGAAATTTAAGTGTCTCTGATTGAAATAGCCACAGATGAGTAAGGCATTTTTCAAATAACAAGACCACTGTGTATCTCCCATACAGACAGAAAACCTGGGCAGCACTCCAGGGAATGTTTCCCTGTGACGGATTCTGTCAGCCATTCCAGGTCCACATTTTAACACAATGTAAGAAGTCTTTCAGTTACCCAAAGACCCATTGACCTGGGGACAAGCAAAACATTTTTGTAAGAGACAACTGCGTGTAACACCAAAAGGTATTTGTGGGACTCTAAGGAAATAAAAAGAGAAAATAAATTCCCAGAGATGAGACCATTCCTGCTTACAGTCATGGTCACGGTGCACTAAGGAGCAAGCTGGAAGCAGCCGCACCGGCCGGTGCAGCACTACACAAAAAAAAACAACTATGAATGCAACTCCTACAAAGGTATTTTTTATATAGCGTCAAAAGAGTGCTAGGCACTTTAGAGTATTAAAGGAAAAATTAGTTGACAGTGTCCTATTAACCAGGATGCAGAGTCTGAGGGTACAGAGTTTTGTCTCTAACAGCAAACACGAAAAGAATGCGATCTTGCACAGTGATTTAATAAAAAGGATGCTCCAACCAACAGACCTGATCAGTGATTCAGCTCTAACGGGAAAAGTCACAGGTCCGCTAACCAAACACATGTTGGTTCGTATGTAGCAAAGCTCTTCTGGAAGTACAAAACACGCTGGAACACAAAGGAAGCTCTACGAATATGCAGCTACCTTTTAGTAGGTTACTCATTTCAAAACTTCTAAACTCTTAAAGCCCATAGGACATACTGCAGTACTAAGTAGCGTAGAATTCTATTCCTTCTTTCGAGGTTGCCATGATTTTGGCACTTAACCACGACGACACAAAACTTTAGTGCAATATTTTTTCCTGAACGTGCACGTTCATCTCTGGTACAGAACTAAGGGTTAAATGGGAGATAAAACAAAGCAGCATTCCACAATCGCACTCTAAAGTATTCAGAGCTTGACTCTTTAGAAGACCACTGCAATGAGAAGTCAGTTTGCATGACAGACACTGGTACTTTTGAAAAAGAAATGGAATTTTACCCAAGTACTGCAGAAGTCCACTGCATACAGTACACCTGGTCCTGCTGTAAAACATCTTGTAAACAGTTCATAAAATCTTCATCTAAAAGTAAGGCATAAGGCACACCAGACATGTTAGGGGCACTAAGCAATACTGAAAGCAGTAGCATTTTAAACCTTTGATTCAGACAAGCACCTCATGTGGAAAGGTACTTTGGTTTTGAGAGCAGTCGACTGCAACTCCACAAACTGTTTCTGTTACACCAACTCGCTTCCCTCTCAAATGAATATTCTGCTCCATCAAATGCATCAAACACGAATGGGACCTTCATTAACATGGGGTAAATACAAGTTTTAAATCCATTCTGCATCAAAACGATTAGACAACTTCCCTGTAATAGCAGGTGTGCTCCCCCACCCCACAATGGCTGTTGCACTGTCATGCTGTAGTGTCCATTAACCACCAGACATTTTTTCAGGCAGAAAAAAAAATGGACCTCCGTCTCTACTTAAGATTCCTGATTTTCCAGTCAATGAGAAAGTTGCAAATGGCAGTTCTGGTAGGAATTTAACTACTGTTGGTTTTTTTCACCACAAAACTGCTGATTTTGCAAGTGTCAAAAAATGACAAACAAAATGCGTTTTAAATGAAGAGAGATTAAAAAAAAAGCACAAGATTGTCCATTTCAGAAACCTTTCCTATATGCCTTTCCTATCAGACCGAAGTTCATTCCTACACCATTACTCTGATATTACATTGAATGCAAATTGTTTCATGATTTGCTATAGTGTTAACCAATGGTTTGAAACTGCCTTGAAAGCAACCCAAGTCAGAACCAGCTAAATATTTTTCCATATAAATTTCTTTAAAATTCATTTAAATGAAGTATTTTAATACGTAGAAGAATATCTGGAATTTTTTCTATTTAGTACAAATTCTGCAATAATAAAACTCTAGCTGTCATTTATTAGTTGATCATAGGCATTAGGCATGAAAAGTATGGTGTTTCTACACGTTAGAACCTATCAATCCTAATTCCTTTTACAGGTTCTACCACCACAAGACATTACAGAGTAACAAAGCTCACAGAGTACTTAAATAAAGTGTCTATGTTTAATTTTTCCTAAGTACTTGGAAGGGTAAAATTTAGGGAAGAAATAGCTAAAAACTACCCAAAAACTGGGCTTTTCAAAATTAAAATTAAAAAAATTAAAATAAATAGGATTTAAACCGACTATTTACGTATTGTGACGGGAATTCCAATGACTGATCCATCCATGATAGATTAGCCAAGCTACACCTTTATATGTCGCAAATTTAAAAATATTTAAATAACTTAAAAAGGGAATACTGAAGGAGTTCATTAGCAAGATCGTTTTGGGTTAAAACACAAAACACAAATCAAGATGGGAGACATGTGAAAGCATTCTTTGTTTTTAGTGTCAACTAAGCAATGTGTTATGGCAGTCTTCCTTATTGACATGACACAGTGTTGTGGAGATAAATCAGAGGCAGCGAGAAAAATGTGTTCAATTTTCCATTCCTTCAGTTCGAAGTATCACTTGGCATCCAGGCGCAACCAGTGTAGTCCCTGACGGGTGTAACGCACTAGGTCTGTCATGATGCTCGAGTTAAAAACCAGAGGGCCCATCTCTTTATCCAGTTCGGCAAAGAACTCTAAAACAACAGAAACACAAATCAGGCACAGTCGTTCTCATTGGCTGCCGTAAGTGAAATATTGCTCTCCCTAAAAGAACACCACCTCAGCACAAACATTGCAGATCAAGGCAAAAGAAATGAAAGACGGCTGAAGATGGCAGAAGAAAGAGAAAGAGATCCTTTCTAAGCCCATTTCTTTACTGTTTTGCAGAAGGTAAGCATAATTACACTGCGGCCTAACTGTTACAAAGCATTCTTGGCCTTCTCCCTCGAATGTGTATATTCACTCCAGGATTTCAGAAAAGGAAATGCACCAAGTTCTACTTCCTAAAGAGAAAAACTTGCAGGAAATGCAAGACTTATTTATTTATTTTAAGCATAGCTGGTAGGAAATGTTAGATCTCCAACACCACCTGACAACCAGGACAGCCAGCCCAGAGCATCGCTGTCACCAAAGGAATTACTTTCCATCTTTCTTTTACAAAGGACCCAATTATTTATCATTATGCACTGTTAACTCCAAAATTGAAAACCTGTTAGAATTTAACACAATGTATACATCTTAGGTTACAACTTGCCTTTGCCTACCCTTACCTTTCTGTTCTTTAGACAGCTGTTCAGCTTGGTCCCAAATTTCAGTGGCATAGAGGAAGTTGGATGTAACTTGGACGTAGCTGGCTGCCATCTGATGGATCCTCTGGGGGATCGTCACCGAAGACCCACTCCCTGAAGGGCTGGCTGCCCCAGAGGAGTAATTTCCTGAATTCCCTGGAGACAGCTTTGGAGAGACTGGAGACGGCATACCAACAGGCTTGCTGCTTATCCAAAGGAAAACATTACATTGTAAAACACGCACACAGATATGTCAGGTGTGTCATGCAAATGTCTTCCTACAGCTCAGAACATGGGATGCTAAGGCACTCCTACTTCACACACTGAGAACTCAGGACTGGCCCTAAAACAAGTGAGCTTTTGAAAACCTCTCATGTTCCTCCAGCTCCTGTATTTTAGCCTCACAGCCAAATCAACATGCAGCATCTTTCAATCAAATCTGTTTAAATAAATTGAACCTCACATAGTAATAATGAAAAAATTAAAGCAAGGCAATTATACTGCTGTTGTATTTTCAAATAACATGATGCATATCTGAAATGCCCTCCTAAAATTCTGGTTTTTGTTTTGTTTTGATAGAGTAATCTATAAAAAGTCTGTTGTCAGGTTTCAAGAACAGAAGTAAACTGCTGTACCATGGAAGAGCTTACTGTGAAAGCACTTGTAGCCATCTGGGCTACAAGTGCATCACTGCAGCACTAATAAAGCTATTGTTTTGAGAGCAAAAGCATTACATAAAACAACAAACCACTGAGACAAGTGACCTGTGTGTTAAGGACACACTGAGAAGTTTTTTGTTCATTCCTCCCAACAAGGAGTTGCCTGAGAATATCTCTGTACAGCACATTTCTCAACCTCTTATCAGAACACTTACCTGAACAAAGGGATCAAAATCTAGACCTTAGAACAATTAGAAATTAGAACAAAAACAACAGAAGCTCAAGAAAGTAAAAGCTGCTCTTTGAGCACCTCAAACTCACAGTTTATGTGGAGAATGAGCTATAAACATAGAAATACAGGTAAACTTTTACTACCTACCTTCCCATACCAGGTGACGGTGCTTGAGAATTATTATAGGAATTCTGTTGGGAAAAAGTAAACGTATGTTTATACCTCAGCTAATTATATTTTATCTGGTTGTTTAATTGCTCATTTCTGAACATGAGTTCTCATGGCTTTTCTTTTAAGCATATAATAATATCAAAATATCCTAAATAATATCAAAGTACTTTCAAAATTGGGAAAAGCATCCATTTCACTGATGACTAAGACACGAATCAGCAAAGTTTTAACTTTGTTATATCAACAACAAAATTAAAATTCTCTTTGAAGCCAACTAAATTTACTAAAAGCTGCACCAAAATATTAATAGGAAGCTATCATTAGGACCAATGGGTTGATGACATCATAGTCATGCTGTATCCTCCCAGCTTTAAACTGCTCAGCTTGAATGTACTTTCAAGGTCCATTCCTAAATTAGGGCATACTGGAAGTTCACGTGCAGCAATCTGAATACCAGGCAGAGGAATTTTAAGTAATGTAGAGCTTCAATTTGATTAGTTTTTTAATATCTGAAGAAAATATATATCCAATTACCTTCAGATGTTCAGTCAGAGTTTTAGAATATTTCAATGCACTTTCCTTTTTCAGTTTGAAAAGCCTTAGGTATAGTAGAGATTGGCACCGAAGACTAACCAAAGACAGAACAACAAAACATTTCCAGTTAAAGTCAAGCTTATCACAACATACCAAAAGTCAAAAATGGAGTACCCATGTTTTTAAAAGCTTTTCTCTCCCAACACTAAACAGCCAACTGTCAAACTGTAACTAGACAAAGTCCCACACCACCTTTACTTCTCAAGAAAGTAAAGAACAGTTTTGTGCCTTAAGCTGAAACTAGGTTGCAGTGACTTTACTGATACAGCCTTCACTTTTTTCTCATGTCAGGACACACTGAATCTGGTGCATGCTGCTATAGTCCCCCCTCCCTTTTCCACCTGACACAGTCAGCTTTGTTCAACTGCTTGCTGCAGCCATTTAATTAGTCCAGAAGGCAAATGACAATTCTTAACAGCCATTTCAAGTTTTGCCATATCACTGTGTGAACACACAGCAAAGACCCCAAACCCTCCTTCTGCTACTCCTCCCAAATCCAATAGATAATTTCCTTTCCAAGAAAGTTTCAAAACAGAACTGGAAATTCATTCAAATGAGTAAAGCAGTGTGCTCTGATTATGTTATTTTACTAAAATTAAAGCCAAGACCAGACAACAGTTTGCTTGTTAATGTAATCTCAAAGTTTCCCGAAGCATTTAGGTCACAGCCCAACATCAGCTGACCATGCAACCAACTCAACAGTAGTCTGTTATTTTGGAACACTATAATTTACAAAGAGAGCAAATGAAGAGCTCAGTTCATCAACAGTAACTTTATCAAAACACTAAGGATAATGAAATTCACAAAGGCACCTCTATCATTTTTAGCCATATTAACAATTCCATTGCATGCGACAAGTTACCAATGACATCGCGTTCTAAAATAAAAGCAGTAACTGACAGAACATTATGGAAGTCAAAGTTGAAGTCAGTCAGTCATTTTCTTAATAGCTGAAAGACTTTGCTGTTGTTAACAAGCCCTTACAGTAATCGATCTATAGCATCAATGGTACTGAACAGTCAAACAGAAAACTCCTATTTGGTTCAAAACACCTGAAAACTCAGTGTAAGACAGCATTTCACAGACTGAAATCTGTGTGTGTAATTAATCAGTGTGTAATATAAAGTTCAGGATACACGTACCAAAGCACTGCTAGCCTTTTGTCTGCAGCCGTAGCATCTGGTGCCAAGTAATTCTTCAGTTTCATAGTGTACCTATAAACAAATCACCAACAAGAAAACTATCAAGTAAATGAAACATTATACAATCATTTATCAGCCACCAAGTTCTTATGAAATTCAACTTTCAACTCCTTCACTGTTTCAGGTCTTTCCCTCAGACCCTAAACAGAACGTGGCTAGGCAATAATTGGAATAGTTCTGCTCTGCACATGTCACAAATTGTTAAGACATCACAAACTTTGGAATAAAGGATCTCAGCCCTCAAGAACACACTTGAAGCTTCAGTAACTGGAACAAAGTGGCTAGTGATCCGTTCTTAGTGCAGAGCAAGGGACTCCAAAAGTTAGTGGCAGAACATGAGTAAAATGCAGAAGCTTTGATTTCCAGCCCTCTTCCCCAACCATCTGAGTTCTGTGTGTGCTTTACAGCGCTTACTTGATTAATTCCACAGTTTCTGAATACATAGTGAACGGGGACTTGGATTCCTGAGCATTTTTCTCCAATGCATTCCCACACTCAATGAATGACACCACTGCATCTAGGTAGTACACAGCCTTCTCAAACCTGTCAGACTGAGAAGATTGGATAAAAAAAAATAAGGAAAATATTGAGAGGAAATACCAGAAAGTTCTAGTACAGACAGGCAGCAACACAGCACAAGCAGTAAACAAACCCCAGCATAATGTGCAAATACTGGATAAACATTGTAGATTTGCTTACCAATGCATCTGCATTATGTTTTAACTTCTTTGCTTGCTGTAAATAATGATCAGCTGAGTAAGTCCTACAATAGAAGACACATTTAAGGAGTCAGACCACCTACTCTGTACTTCCTTTTATGACAAAAGTTTGTTAATGTTACAGCTTTCACTTCATCCCCCTCTAACTCAAGTTACAATAACAGGAGGTACTGCATCACAATCCCATTTGGGTTCAAAAAATGAAGGCTCCTCTTTGCTACCAAAGACAACAACTGCTCACCATGGGCAAAGCAGACTCTGTTAAAAGAGAACAGGCAGCAGTGATATCCTGAAAGTGAGTGATGGATACATCAACACTTAAAAACAGGACAACCCTGGACTGTTTAGATCTACTGTTTGGTCCATCCACGCTCTGCAGGAACACACAGGGCAGACTAGAGTTTCTCCTCAAGGAGTGCACCATCTGCCAAGTATTTGGTGCACAAAGCAGGCAGAGAAGCACGTTGCTGCAGAACAGCATGCAGATCTCCAGAGCATGAACTAGTATTCAGCATCTTTTGTGAAGCAAACAGGACAACCCTTCTCCACAGAAGAGCTCACTGTGCTGCAAGATTAGCACCCCCAAAAAGGGAAAGGCACCCTCTGCTTTTCTTACCTGTCATCAAAAACAAGTTTTGCTCTTCTGGACTTTGAGCTCTCTGTAGATGGAGCAGAAACAGGAGGGCAGTTCGATGAATTGTTCAGAATCTTCTCCTGAAAGGAAAATGGTCACCGAATCATGTCAAGACTTTTTTTTATTTTTATATTCTCAAAGACAAAGAGGAATTTACTGTACACATTTTTCCCATGATTTCACACTCTGTAAGCAGTAAGTTCAGTTTAGTAGCTGCTTTAGCTGCCATTCACCATACAATAACACAGTTTCCCTGAGGCTTTCATCTCATGCTGGCACAGGGGATGACACAGAGGCTATAATTAAGCTGAGCCCTACTACACTAGGAGATCTCCCTTATTGCTAAATCATGATTTTCCACTCTGAACAAAGAGGCTATATATACTTCTATGACTTCTCATGTCTTTCAACAATAAACTACTGAATGTCTCTGGGTAGAAAAGATTAGTATTTCAGAAACACCAACTTCAAGGAGAAATAACAGCTGTCTTCACAACATGCTGCCCTTGCTCCCCTTAATTTTACATGGCTCAATGTGACACTTCAGGCTAAAGAAGGGACATCAAAACATCTTGTGAATTCTAAGTGAATCTCTTCTCACTAGATCAACAGCATAAGGCAATTTCCCAGCTTCAGTGTGCTTTCAGTTCTTTGGAGTCATCGTGACCAAAGGCCAATTACACAGAGTATTTAATAACCTGCCTTTATCAGATCCTTGCTAATTAGAAGGATCTCAAAGTTGCGAGGCACTGCACTTGCACAGCAATGCCCTAACTACCAGTGTAACATAAAACACCACCAAAACATGCAGGGAAATGCAGCATTTCCAAAGTATGAAAAGAAAAACATCAAACAAGTTAACAGCTGGTTTAGGGACAGTTCTATGCTGATGAATAAGGAAAGGCCAGAGCAGCAGTCTATGATGCAAATCTGCTATCTACAGGCTTCCTGTAAGTGCAGACACCGATGCACACAACCTTCCCAGGTTTCTAAAATTTCACAGTAATGGCATGTAAATTAATCCAGCAGGTCTCCCAGTTTAAATATTGCATGGACTTCACCCTAATGACTAAGCTACTTTCTGCCACTGCCGATGGCAATTTGCTGCTTCACTCCTCCCCAAATCAATTACCCTTCCTGAACACTTCAGAGCAATCAAGGAGAAATGGTACATTTGGAATCCCAAAGATAAAGGTGAAATCCCTCCAACTTGAACATATTACACTCAAATCTGGTTATACAACAGAAATTACTCTATGAAGATACCCAGATGTGCTCACAAGTTTACTCCTGTCCAGTAATACACATTTATATACTAATGAAAAAGCACATTACATATCATGACCTTACACTATCATCATCTTATAATGTTTTTGAAACCCTTCAACTACATATGTTCTTAATTTAAGTTGCTTAAAAAACACTTTCTGCATCACCTTTTCCACAGTGTTTTCTCTACTCTAACCACAGAGAGCTCTGTACCATCCTGATCTGGAATCAGATGAACCTTTCTAGAATCCTAGGGTGAAAAATGAGAGCCACAGCTTTGTATCTCAGCACTGTGCACGGACCCAGCTCCTGTTCTCCTTAAAACGAGGACAAGATCTGTACTTGCTCCAGCGACATAAGAGTAACCTCATTATTCATTCAGTGTGAGCAGATCTGTAGTGATATTTCTCATTAACAAATTAAACAGCAAATACGCAGCATCTGTCATCAAAAGATGACTAAATGCACTTTAGTAATTAACATAAATATTTGGTAGGAATAAACATTAGCATTCGACAATATCTCCTAAGTTATTTTCCAATTTAGAGTCTAAGCACCACGGTACGAAACAAGGCAAATCTGAAACTAATTACATTTCAACAACTGCAAATTATTTAGATGACACTGCACGTCAAAATGCAAAGCTAAGAAATAAGTTCAAGGCATTCACAGAACAAGCCCTTTACCTTTGTTTCTTTAGCACTGCCAGAACCTTTTCCCTCTATCTTCCTCTGTTTAGAAGATGAGCAGCTTTTACTGCCACTGCTGCTGTCCTTACTAACATTGCTGCTGGACTTCAAGGATGATGACTGACTGGCTGTCCTCTTCCGGGACCCGTGCTCTTGTTTGGAATCCTTCTGAAGGACTGGGGCAGCAGGAGATGGCAGTAAATCCTTCTCTTTAACAGCACTTGGTTTTAAAGACCTGGACAAAATGAATACATTCAGTTTTGTTTTTTACTTTTCAAAATAGAAATAAAACAAAAATCCAGCATCACTTCTTTTTTTCTCTCCACACCCTTCCCCCATTTAAGCCTTTTCCCTCTCCCTTCCCCCCCCCAAAAAAAAAATAATAAAACAAGACTTTTTGTTGTTTTTTTGTTAAACATAGCAAGACAGATTCAGAGGAAGCAAATTATCACCACAGTAACTAAACGTTATGAAGCCTGATTAAACTAGTTTTCATCACTTTATCTGTTCTGACCTGAAAACGCAGAAGGCAAGTTCTAACCATAAAACCACATCCCTCAACAGTTCTTAAAAACACCCTAAACACTTGTAATGTTAGAAATGAATGCCAGCGTTAGCGCCAGTCTGTCTATTGCAGACAAGTCAGCCTAACAGCTCAGAAAAAAGATGGCCCAGATAACTGTTCTCTAGAAGCCATTGGTCTTTTGGTACAGTCTTACCTTGGCTGCTGAGGATTCCAGTTGCTAATTCTGGCATCCCTTTTCACAGAGAACAGTACACAAAATAACTATTTACATGAAGTTTTTGAAAAACCATCTTGTTGCATTTAACCAAGTGCCCTTCAGAAAATCACACCAGCAACAAAACAAAATATCAGGACTAAAGGAAAAAAAACATGACAGACGAGCATCCATTTTTTCTACATTTCTTAACAGAAACAAAGAAGGCATTTAACTCAGAAAGACTTCTAGCATCTGTAGCCAGAAGCTGCAGCTTCTCACACATCAGTAATTCAACAAATATTCGCTGTAGAGAATTTTTTTTCCATGATGTAATTATACCAGCTGTCTGTTGTTTGATCTGAAAAAGGTGAACCCTTCATAGTAGGGTTTACCTAGTCAATATTTTCAGTTATGGATATGAATTTCCACGAACAACTAATGGAAACTTCAAACTGAAGAATCAGAAACCATGAAATATTACCCACTGATTAGTAAGGAGACATTTTGTTGTGGAGGAAGGAGAAGAAGGTAAGGGAGAGATGGATACAGGCATGAGTCTTCTCCTTGATCACTCTGAGCCTTCAGTGCTGAAAAGACAGGCAAGATACTCACTCCCTACTGCTAGAAGTCTTGTGTCCTGATGGAGCTTTTTCTTCTAGTTTTGTTTTCTTGCTTTCACTGGCTCTGTTTTCATCCTCATTCTGAATACAGCAAACAAGAAACACATCCAGATAAATGTCTACATTTACAGCTTCACGAAGACAGTAATTTTTCACATTTAACGGATTTAATTCAGTGGGCGTCTTGCAGCGTACAGAATAATACCTGTACAGGCTACAGAAACATCCCCTGAAGCAACTACCTTGTATCATATATTTGAAAAGTGGCAGTCTCAAGTTGTTCATTTTATAACACGCATATCACTATGAAATAACAAAAATCTGCCAAAGGCTTTGGTACGAAATCAGATTTTATGCTGGGGAGTCAAACACAGGTGTCTTATGAATGCCAGGAACTGTAAAACCCATGGAGTCTGTAAGAGATGTCGAAGACCAGATTTTTATATAAACCTAATCCTAAAGTTGAAGAGTTTAAGAGGATACACAATCTGTGCTACCTCCAGGAATGCAAGCTACAGTGCTAACACATCTAAAGGTACAACCCTCTGCCTTTCATGAATGAAAACTCCAATATTCCCTATTACAACGGCACAGGAAGGATCAATTTATTCTACATAGAATAGGTAGGCAAAGTAATCTCCTAAATTACTGAGCCACTGCAGTGAGGTATGACATTGGTTACTGGGCCATATGCTTAACCCCTTTAGCAAGATACTAAAAGGCTAAGATAACAGGCAAGATTTTATTTACGATACTGTTACCTGTTTATGTTTCCTTTTGCCTTTTGTGGAACTCTTATCAGAAGGCTGCTTCTGAGATTCTCTTGCATGCTTCTCTGGCACATTTTTCTTTTCCACTTTGGGCACATCAGCATCCTTGTAAGGCTTCCCTGGTATTCTTGATAAGAGGCTCAGGTATCCATTTTGTGAAGGTACCAACTTCACAATAAGTGGGTACCTTTCATCAGGATCGCTGAGTGGTGAAAGAAGCTCTTTCTCTTCCATAGGAGAGAACATTCTTTGCCGAAAAAAGCTGTCATCCTCCTCCATGGAAGATTTAACAGGAGTCCTATTGCTCTCGGAGTATTTGGGTGTTTGTGATGAAGGAGGCAGGCTTTCATTTTCATCTGAATCAGAGGATGAGGTATCTGTTTCTATGAATTCCCTGGATTTCTGGGCAGATTTGCTTGAAGCCTTGTATTTCTTTTTCTCTGTTGTAGGCCGAGGGGAAGATTTGGGCTCTTTCTTTATATTAGGTTTTCTGGAACCTTTAGTGGCTACCTTATGCCTGTTTGAAGGTATGTTTGTTGCCATGTCTACTGGGGTTTCACTTTCTATTTTAAGACCTCCTCTAGGCTCTTCAACAGATGTCTTTTCTGCTTTCTTGGGCTGCTTTTTACCCACGATCCTCCTCTGTGTTGAGCTGTCACTCTGGGCAGGTGATTTCTGCGCGCCACGACTGCTCTCTGAGCCCTTTTGGGTGGGTTTGGAATCTCGCCCTGGTGTTGAAGAAATCAAGTCCTTGGATCCGCTTTGATCAGCGTACCCACTTCCTGTTCCCTGATCCCGTCCCTCTTTTTTGTAGCCTTGTGAGGATGGGATGTTGCTGTCCACAGAAGAAGCTGGTGACACTTTATGTGAATTAACTTTGTTCAGCCAGTTATCCAGTTGCCACTTGTTTGTTGGCGGTGGCTCCGGCTAAAAACAAATTTCAATAAAGCACTGTTAGATACAGTGTTTCACGTGGCTTCCATCTTTTCTGCAGCCCTACTGTGCTGCAAGCCAAAGCAAGCGGTGCACTCGAGCATCTGAGGTCAGTAACTAATGAAAAATGCATATAACTACAGATAGCAGGTCTGCTTTTTCCTTCAATCAGAAGAACTGCAGTCCACAGGAAGCACTTGCTGCCATGGCATTCCAGACTAAAAGCTACTGGTTTTTAAGCTACTGTTCCCATGTCTTCTGCACTCCAACAGATAACTATGGTAAAAATCACCTCAAATAACAAATGTGTGCTTATAGAAAATATAGTTATCATGTCAAATTACAGGTACTTTAGCAAAAGAATATGTGGAAATATGTGGAAATAATTCTACACTTGACAAGTTTTTGTTAAAAAAAAAAAAGAGACCGAGAACATGTTCATTTTTTTCTGCTTTTAAAACTCAGGATTAATGCCTGATGACAGCCCAAATGCGTGACAAATCCTACCTCAGGGGATGCACTCTGTGATGGTTCATTAGCTTCACTATCACTGGAACTGCTTTCACTTTCAGAGTCAGATCCTGAACTGCTTTCAGACCCACTGTGGCTGCTTGAGTCATCCCTTGAATTATCTGCTCCTTCACTGTTATGTTGTGAAGGTTCAGAACTACTGAAAACAAAAAGGAAGAAAAATAAACAAACATTACTCAGTGCAAAGGCATCCTGGAAGTTCTTCCATTAGGAAGAATAAAATGTAATATTTTAACTAACATTTGCTAAAGAGTTCAACTGAGCACAATTCACCTTGTTCCCCTCCCCCCTTCACAATGTTGTCAGTATAATATTTGCAGAATATGTGTTGGCCACTGATTAAACTCTAATCACCTTCTGGTCTAATCAAAGACAAACAACTAACACTGATTTTAGAAACGAGATCAAGCCAGAAGCGCTGACTGGACCAAACATCACTACCATTGGATTGCAGCATAGAAAGTAAAGGAATGCCTACCTTCCAGGTGTGCTCCTTGGAACTGTTTTATCACAGTCCTGCAATTAAGAAGAGGAGCATGAGGCTTCTAGAAGCATATGCAATTACATTGCAAAGTATTGATATCAAGTCTTAAAGATTCTAAATACTTAGCCTGAAGAGTGCTCTAATTCAGAAATACAGAGGTTTAAATTTGCCTGCCTTTGGCTTGTACAAAAGGAAAAATAAATCACAGTTCTTTTATCCAAGCTTTTACCACAAACGTGTCATCTCAGAACCCTCCATATTCTGACAGTAGTTCTGAGATTTCCTATTTTCTCCACTCCCCCATGCCATGTTTTAGAACCAGATGATACAAATTTTTACTGTGCTATTCCAGAAATGTTCTATGTCCCAGTAATTAAACAACTAAATGCACCATCTTCAAGTTTTCCATGTGAAAAAATAACAAACAGCGGAACTGAGAACAGCAAAAAAAGCAGCATGGACTTCTGCTGGGTAGCACAGACTCAAGAGGTATGTTTAATTCAGCAGGCTGAACACCATCTCTGGCTGGAGATGCACAGAGTTAATATTGCCAAGGAGCAAAAGATACGATAAAAATAAAGGAGCTGCTAGACTTATAGTTACAGAAACAACCTGGGAGTAAAAGACACACACAGCAGCTCTTATCCCAAACAGTTGCTGCATGGACATCTGTGTGCCATGCACTCTTTAGCCAGCACAGAACATGAGGGGCTCTCCCTTAGGTGGCAGCCCATTGTGTGTGTTAGGAAACTGACTCTGTTTCCATTCCACATTTAGAGAAAGCCCATTTGAAATCATCAAAGCATGAGTCCCTAGGTAAAAAAAAAAAGTACTGTTCTCACAAAACCAGATCATTTTCCTCACATTTGCATTTTAGAGTACCTGAAGTTTGTTTGAAAACTTGCTAATTGTTTTTCGTACCTCAATTGCAAATTCTCCTTCAGCTGTTCAGTTTGCTGTTGGACTACTGAACATTGCTGATGTAACAAACCATCAATACACTTGGTTTATTCTACTGAATCTTTGGTATCTTGTGAACATACCTGCTCTCCATCGCTGTCTTCGCTACTGCTAAGTTTTAAGTCATCTTTCAACATACTAAGTAAGTAAAAGGGAGAAAGTGAGACAAGTTTTTCCATGTAATTTAATTACATTCAAAGCACTCTTCTATATTCCAACAAGTTACTGTTTATGCTACAGAGCTGGGTGTGTGGGTGAAATCCACAAGTTACCATTTAAAACATTTAATGTCTAAGAATGGCAAGTTAAGTCATTCTTTAAAGAAAACTACGGGCTGTAGTGCTTTGATTCCTTTGTTCGTTCTTTAAAGTTTAGAAAGGAATTCTGACACGTTTTACTAATGCAGGTGGAGCTAAAACATCTGCGTTCAACCTCTTACACACCACGGACAAGAATACTGTTTCCCATTGAATTAAGAAATGTGATTGCTTCATGTCTAGTGGCAAAATCCCAACTGTTCGACATCATAAATTTTCTACTATTCTTCAAAGGTATAATTGCTCCTATTTAGGGTAGTCATACATACACATACTATTTCATGACACTGAAAGTACAGGAACACAAAGAAAACATAGTGGGGTATTTGTGCTTATTTAAAAACACCTTCGTTACAAAAATAAAACGTCTTACTCTGTCTGGTTCGATTCACATCTGGAGAAAGAAGATAAGAAAGGGTTAGAATACTTCCCAATTTCACAGTACAGCTGTTCTACTTACAATCTGAAAAGAAACAGCAACCTCGAGAATCTACTTAGACATCTATTTTCAGCTGCTACCCTTATCAAAAGATGCATTTATCTCACTTTTTAACGCTTTCTTAACAGAGCACAATCGCTTTATCGGAAATTCTATTGACACAGCAAACATCTCTTCACCCCTCTTCCCATGCACCTCACTTTAACTAATGTGAAGTGCTAACTCCAGTTCTTGCACCTTCCTACACCCTCCCATTCTGGAACCAGCACAGCCCTTTCATAGAGGACTACACTGCTATAACAAAAGAAAAGCCAAATGATGAACTCCTACTGCTACCACTTATTGAAGTGGCTGTGTATAAACATCTGAAACCTCATGTTTTAAGGAACTGACATAGTCTATAATAAATAAATAAATGAACAAGCCACTCTTCAATTATTTCCCATTTCTTTCTCACAGATGATTTGTTTTTTAATCTTATTAATACTAAAAATGTAAACAGAAAAACTAAACTTCATTTCGTAACTGCATCACAGCAAATACTAACTTAGAATACCTTCAGAATCTGCAGTTGCTTTCAGTAAACATTCCATCAGGTGGAATGGGCATTTTTTGTTTGGAAATTGTATTTAAACAGAATGTAATCAATTTTCAGGTATGAATAGGGCAGAAGACAGTTAGATTCTTCCTGCTGCTTTTTTATTTTTTCTTTCTGATGTCTGATTAATGAAGCATAATGTTAGGTCTGTGTACGCAACTAATAAAAATGCCTGTCAGTCACTTAAGAGAATGAGTAACTACTCGTACAAACTTAACTAGATCTCAAACTTAATTTACTGTCTCCTCTAATAACAGAACAGTTCCTCATCCTATTTGTGCAACTGCAACAAGCTGCTTCCAGCGGACAGCTTAGCAATGCACGTTTAGTAAATCCTGTCCCATCCTGCCCATTCTCACACACTGATACACTTCCAGCTCACCAGCCAATTCCTAGGGCCAAACTCCTGCTCAGTATCCTACAGCTGAGAAGAAAGCAGGGGGATGGAAGGAAGGCACAGCGCACCTGTTACACCGGTGTGCCATTATTTGCCCTATTGTTCCTGAAAATAGGTTGAAATCAACTTTTTTTTCCCTCTCCTGTCAGTTAAGTGTAAAGCATGACAAAGAGTGTGCAAGAACTGACACATTCTGGTAAAGAAACAGCTACTTTCAGAATCTTTTAAAAGTTGACTGTTACGTGAGAAATGTTTTCTCAACTGCTACTTACGATTTGGATTGATGGCCATTGGATGTTTTTGATGAAGGATTATATCGTTCTAGAAGGAAAAAGAAATAACGCTGTACTCTTTTGAACACAGACAGCAAAACAGTCACTGCAAAGTGGACAGAACTAAACAGGCTTAGCCAAACAAACTCAAGAATGGCGGAGTGAACAGGAGAAAGAGGGACCAGCTGACGTCAGGTGCAGCCTCTCACACATTGACCAAGTGAGAGAGGAGCAGAGACAGACTGCCAAGAGAAGCAATGACCTTAATCAAGAAAATCTAGAAGGCTTTTTTAAATCGTTGCTGTCTAAACCAACACACACTTAATATGTTTCTGAAGGTGTGAAAAACTTCTGCTTCTATCAAGGTAGGATACAAGTGACAATCCTGAAGTAAAAGAGGATAGGTCTAGCTTAGATATTAGGAAGAAATTCTTTAGTCAGAGTGTGGGGAAGCCCTGGCACTGCTGCCAGAGAGCTGTGGGTGCTCCATCCCTGAAGCCAGGCTGGGTGGGACCTGGGCAGCTTGGTCTGGGGGGAAGCTTGGAACTGGATGGCATCTAAGGGACCTTAGAGCCCAAACCCTCCCATGAAAATTATTCTATTACCCTCTACATGCTGAGGAGATCAATTAAATCAAGTTTTTAATCTGTTTCAGCATTCCTACGCAGCTCTTTAGTGAATGAAAAGTCTTTAAATCCAAAAAGCAAACTCATAAACCAAACCCTACAGTTAGAACACTGTGATATAATCTGCTTTTTGGTTTGTCTTCTTTTTCCTTCCCTGTTCTTTAGTTCTAGTAAATTACTAAACATAGCACAACAGAAACAATATCTGAGGTTGTTGGAAGTGTCACAGAAAACTGAAAATGGAGCTGAGAAATGGTTCTGTGTTTTTATCTATTTGGCCTCCCTGATGACATACCTGAAGATCAGCTGTTTCCAGAATGTAACCTATTGGCTAGCCTTATGGAATTAAGTTTTAATTTGTTTCCTTAATTCCCCACTGTATTAGGAGTTTAGATTAAGCTGCTTGTGAATACCTAAGAATAAACCATTCCGCTTTTACTATTTAATCTGTTTAATCACTTTGACAGGGACTGGTAAGACTGTTGGAAGGCAACAGCACAAATCTAATTCATTTTTGCCAGATATGTTACCTGGTTAAATGCTTCATTTCAGTAATATTCAAAATGAAGACACAGTCAAATAGGAATAAAAGGTGCATTTGTCTAGACTTTGGAAATACATTCTGGGATAATACACTCAAGAATATTAACAATTCTTGAGCAGTTCTCTTCAATTTTCATATCCATAATGCGAAAGTGGACAAGAAAAAGGAAGAAAATGCATTGTGCTTTTTCTATTAAAATATGAACTTCGTTGCTTTCCAGCATACCCAGGGGTTTTCTCTGTGGGTGTTTTCACACTCAGCTATTTTCAATCATATCAACCAAGGAAGCCTATTTTTCGAGAATTAAAAAAATAACAACAATTTAAAGAAACAATTTTATTTTTTTCCCCTTTTCTAGAAGTTATGAGTGAGTTACACAACAGTTATTAACTTTCCAGTTCTCAGCAAGAAGCCACAAATAAAATCAAGTGTTTATTTCATAAGTCTTGAGAAAATACGGACAATTTTTACGTGCAACCCATTCCATTACCAGCCTGGAGAGGTCTCATGATCTAATGGCCTGACTTCTTAAGGGGTACTAAGAATACTCAGTTGTAACAAAAACACTGCACATAGGAAAGGAAGTTTAATGTACTTACTCTGTTCTCCAGTGCCAAAACTGGACTGTTGAGACTCCTAAGGGAACAAAAGATCACAGGAGTTTTTTCAAAGGGAATTTTAACATCTCAAAAATCATGCCATAATCAAGCTATTGTTCTGACTTTAAAAGATGGCACATATCCTTTAAAAAACAACAACAAAACAAAACCAACACCTACTCCCAAAGAAAACCAACATGCTAAAAACAAAACCCAGTGGTAACAACCAAACAGAAACAGGGAGCCCTTTCCTGGGCCCAAGCTGCCTTCCCCAGCAGTGACAGAGCAGCGAGTACATGGGAAGAGCATCCTTAGCTCATCTGTCCCACTGACCCATCTGTCCCTGCTTGCTTGCTTGGAAGATGGGCCACGTGCAGTTGTCATACACAGTACCTGAATCTCCAGAAACTGTGCAACTTCTGCAAACCCTATCTTCCCTTTCTCACCTTCATCCAAATCCTCATGTAACTGAGCAACCTGGCTGTATAAAAGCCAACAGACAGTGATAAATACCTGCCTCGATATACAGTGGATTTGCTGTCTATGAAACTAGCCTTGAAAGACAGAGCCTCGCCAATTCTAGCACTGGTAAGATCTCTGTATTCCTGTTCCAGAAAACCCAATTCTGCCTCCTGAAACACAGTACGTTATCAAACACTTGAAATGTTAAAAAATAAATAAATAAACAAATAATCAGAGAGTATTGTGTTACTGAAAACCTACTTCTAAGCTAGTGTGCCATTTTAAAATAGGACCTTCCTGACCTCCTTTTAAAATGAGGACAACTGCTGACCTTACGCATAAAAACAGAGAATGTTTGAGTCAATTCACCAAGCTGATAGATGTACTCTGTGACAGTGAATTGCAGGGGTTTGGGGCACAGCTGTACAGCAGTCTTCACAAACAGCCAGCTCAGTGACGTGATGCAATTTATAAATGCAGTTTCCAATTGTAACTTCATAAACACACAAAAGCTCTACATGGCAAGGCATACTTACATATATCTGACTTCCTTTAACATTTTTATTTCAAAAGTGGCAGCAGTTGAAATCATGACTTGAATGAGTATTGTCAGTGGAATGGAGAAAGAGTGCAATTTTCTCAAAAACAAAACCTCTTAGGGAACTTTAAGATGTTCCCAATGCCCTTCATCTTTACTGACTGAAAGAAGAGACATTAAAATCAACCTATGGTTAAACTGCAAAGTCAAGATCAAGTTGCAGAAGTCTTCTTACTTCAACAGAGAGCAAAAGCCGTACTCTCTTCAGAATACAAACTGATTCTTATCTTTCACACAGGTTCAATGAGTACAAGCATGATTCCTCAGTTTCCTTTTTCCTGTCAACTAAGACAAGTAGGTAAATACTTGATAAAAGTACCTGATAAAATGTAGGTAAAACCAAAAAAAAGACCCTACAGTAATCAAAATACCACATATGCAGAACGACTGCGCTGTGCTGAGCACAAGATGAGTAACTGGGACTGTTCTCATCAATGTACATACCATAAATTCTGCAGAAAGTGTCTGCCTCAGTGCTTACCTCAGCCAGCTTCCTATTTCTAAGGCAGTATTCCAGTTAAGGGCACTTTAACGAGGTGTTATGCTTAAATGTGCAACTTCTTCCAAATAACTCACCATCTATTTTGCCTCTGAATACACGTCTCTCAGAAACTCAAAGATTAATAAAGAAATAAACAGAAATATATATTTTTTCAAGTCCAATTTCTTGAGAAAGAAGAAATTAAGAACATTTTGAAGGATGGAAATGCTTTTCACAAAAGCATAGCAGATTGCAGAAGTTAAGTGGAAGACACTTCAACAGGTAAGAAACCATTGCTTGGACTCTGACACAAAATGGTGATTAGAATGGTAGTCAGGTACATAATTCTTACCTGTCCATTTTTGGTTTGGCTGTGGTGAATAGGATCCATTTCCATTTAATATCTGACAACCCAGGTCAGACCTCACTTTTAATTCTCAGAATAAAGTTTCTGGATCACAAGGGATCGACGCAACTGACTGCTGCCTTCACAACTACTACAGCACGGGACACTGAGCAAACCCAGAGACCAGTGCACCTCTTCAGAGATGTCTGCAGGTCACCGCTCAGGTACACAGACATAACAGCTGTCAGTGACATCACACTCCCTGTTCTATGATGGAAAGATTCCATCCAATAAGAAACAGCTGCATTTCTGAATATATTTTACAAACACACCAGTCCTCCTGCTCTGCATTTTTTGACTGTGAACCCCTGGCTTTAAAGACTTACACAGGATGAAATTACAGAGCGTTAGGTGATGGGATAACATTTTTATCAAGAGTCAGGAATCTGTTTTTCACAGCACCCATAAAACTTTTTATGACCTATTTTCATGAAGTTTTATCTTCTGATTCAAAGACTTCCTGATAATTATAAGATATATTTATAGTAATGCAGACAGGCCCCACTCAGGATTTTGGGTCCCTGCAAACACTTGCTGCACACAGGGAAAATGATCTTATGCCAGCAATCTTAGACATAAAATCCACCCATCCACCAAAACGAGCCTCATTTTCTACATGTAGGCAAAGTGTACCAGACTTCTGCACACAAGAGAAATGCTGTGAGATGCTGCAGCATATAACTTGTAAATAAATAGAAAGTTAAGGAGAATAAGATTTTCTAGAACAGTGTGGCTTGATTCAAGTAAACCAGCGCTGTGTTCAGCCTTCTGAATTCTGTTCCGGGTCTAGGCTGTACAAGCCTACGGCTCACTAACTTGCTGGAATTTGGAGAAATCCCACTGCCAAGAATGACAGAGGGGAGAAGGCAGAGGAAATTACAGACTTTGGAAACAGAGAATTTGACAAAGTTCCATGGCTAAGATGTACGCACACAAAATAAATAGGCTGGCAGAAAGTTGAAAGGCTCAGGGCAGCCATACATGGAATTTTTTCGCAAACTTTGTGAAGAAACAGAATCCAAGGTTGACAGATTCAGAAAGAAAAACACAGCCTCCCTTTTGTGTTCAGACGTCAACAAGGCTGTGCAATATTATGCAGTTCCTATCTGCAGCACAAAGGCCTTTGTATTTCTGCACACTTTCTTTCCCCCCCTGAATCAAACAGCCACTGAGAGAAGAACGTAGGCAACACAGGCTGCTGACACCAAAGCTGCCCATAGCTCTGGGCTACCCAGGCAGTGACAGTACCAGGACCATCCAACCTTCTGTCAGCCTGTGGCACTTTGGTGGATGTGCACTTACAACACACAGCCTGGAACATTTGGCCAAAAAGCAACCATGAGTTGTAGTCGGAGCCTTTTGGAAAGCTCCATTCACACACTGCTCTGAATTCTTAAATGTTGAAAAGCTGGATAACTTAAAAAGTAGTCTGTCTGTGTGCTTCAAACAAAGAAGTAACTAACAACTCTATTAAAATCTTTGATCAAATTTAAATGCAACTTTGCCCAGTTATCATTTTCTCATTTTATTTCATATGGCCAACAAAGTATCTGTGAAGAAGATTTATCCTTCAGCCTGGGAAGACACAAAAACACCCAGGACACAGAACTCTAAGAAAAGCATTATTTAAAGCATTGCTTTTTAGGGAGGCAGGTGAAAGGAAGCAAACTAAAATGTCAGCCATATCTATTTATCAAAGACTACCAAGGGCTGAATGAAAGAACTGCCATTAGCAAATAAAAAACCACTTCTATGTGTTCTTCTGCATACAGGCCCCTTTAAAACTGCCCTCTTGATTGCACGTCAAATAGGATTTCCTATACAGAGGAGATTACCACTGTCTTGGCAGAGGCTGAGAAGACACCTGTTCATAGAAAATAATGACTAAATCCCTACAGGCAGAGAAGAGAAGGAAAAAGACCAAAATACTTTGCAATACTTCATACTTATTTTGACAGTTTACACTTATTTTGATAGAAAGAAAGCCAAATGAAAAGTGTCTATTGATGCCCAATCCATGCTTATTCTCTAAAAAATGAAGCCGTTGTTAAAATCTACACAGTCAATAGAGTTTTTAGTCCCATGCATTAGAAGGTGAAGGAAACAGGCAAGCAGCCACACAAGTGAAAAATACTAATTAAATGGCCTGAAGATCCCTGTATCTTAAACCCCTACAAAGAGTCACAGTGACCCAATTCTCCCCAACCAACCACAGTAATGCAGTTCTTTCCCTCCCTCTGCTCATCTTTTCCTCCCTCAAATTTCCTCTTTCCCCTGAGAGGCAGATGAATTACAGCTGACTTCAAATAAATGGATCAATCACTTCACCAACTCAGTTCTGTTATTTTCTTATATTCCAATTCTCATTCTGGGCAAAGAAAGTGGATTTATTTAATCTGCAGCCAAATTCTAGGCCTTCAGCCAAGTTTCAAGTAGTACTTCTGTACAGCACCACTTAAATTGACCAAGAATAGTTGAAACACTAACCAGTGCTTCAAAGAATGTATAGGTGAGCTGCATGGAAGACTTTAAGAACTGTAGACATTGTCACCTTAAAGTCTATAATGTATTGGTCAGACAACGCTTTACTTAGCAGTAAAATAACATCAGCTCAACCTCACCACTCAGTTATGTAATTTTTAATTGGTATTTATACTGGAATAACTTGTTGCCAACACAGTTATAGGGGTTCTTTCCTGAAAAACCAGTTGGGGTTTTTTCTGTTGTTTCTTTTTTGCCCTTCAAATCAGTTTTACTGTATCCCAACCAGCTTTAGTTAGCTTCATACTTGTAGGTTTTAGTTATCAGGCACAGCAAACAGAAGGGAAGACAGGAATCAAAAAACTCACAACTTCCCTCCTGAGGGAGAAAAGTCTTCAGCTGCAATGTTTGACCTCCCGCAAACAAAACAGAGATAAGGGAATGGCTTTGTTTTCAAAGTGAGTTTTGAACTGTATAATGAAAACCTTCAATGGTACCACTTAATGACCACTGCAGCAGAAGCAGAAAAAAGGTTTTTTCAAAAAATAAATTATCTTGTCTCATTATCCCTTTCCTCCCTTGAAAGTACTCCCTGCTTCATAAGTATTAGCATAAATCTGCCTATGGAGATGATTAGTAACTAACTGTCCATCCTTAGTTTCAATACTTGCTTAAATGCTGGTTAAGGTGACAACTGGGACCTGAAAAGATTTCAGATATAAACAGATTTGTAGCACATATTTCCCTACAATTTCCACTACAAAACAAAAAAACACATTTGTACAAATGGCAGAAACTCACAACTTTGTACGGTTCAGCAAAGAGAGGAGAGTTGGGTGGAAAGGCTTCTTCACCCTGCTGGATTTCTTGATTTCGCCTTTCCCTTTCTTTCATATGCAGCACATTTCGGTCTTCACGGTTCATGTTGCTGCAAAAAACAACCAACAATTCCCTGGTCACAGAAGGAAAGAGGAGGATGGAAGCACACCCTGTTCTTCAAGAGATCCCAGGCAAGAACCCCCCGCTGACTGCAGCTCCTCAAAACTGAAAAGAAGTTTGTCCAGCTTAAAACATTTCACATTTAGAGCAGCTATAACCTACAATCTGTTCCTGACAGGGACAGTTTATGCACTTAAATAAATAAATCACAGAGTCCTCAGGCAAACAACTGGAAGTTGGAGCCTTCAGCTCTGTTGGCACTGCGATGCAGCAGTCAGGAGTTGTCCAGGCTCCAGGAAATCCAGAAGGATCGGCCCCTCTGGTAGCCCAACAGACAGCACACATTACAGTGCTCTACTGCAAAAATGTAGATCAAAAACATAGAAATCTCACATATTACAAATCTTCCTTGGAAGCCTGGCCTTGCTGCTTGCATTAACAGCAACGGGTCAAACTGCAGAAATGCAAAATCCACAAACAAGTCAGCAATGATTTCCTTTGAGGTTCATAAAGCACCAGGACTTACAGGAGTAAACAAAATAAGGTATAAATAAGGTCTCTAACTCTTTTTTGTACGTGTCATGCTGTACTTTGCATTAAGAGATTTATAAAAGTGGCTTCTTGATCTACAAAATGATGGTAGGTGCATCCAGAACATAAATACTATTCCAATTTAAGTGTAAAATGAAAAAGGTGTCTGCTCAGAAAGTCATTATTTCATATTTTCAGACAGCTGCCTGATTATTAGAAATACAGCATCATAATCCTGCCACAGAGCTCATCTGAAAGCTCTATGAAACCAGCTGTTCCATTCTGGGCACAACTTCCACCTACCACTCAGCTTTTAAAAAAACATTATTTGTGCTTTTCACCTTAAAATCATTTGAGCCTTTCACTGCAGTTTCTTACTCACTTGGCTTCATTTTTTCCTACTGCTCTGCCCACAGGCACATCAAAACCAGAAGAAATCCCCGGTGTAAGTTTAAATGTGTGATGCTTTAGGGTGTGAGTTTGTTGCATTTCCCTGAGATACCTGCACTGTAAGCAAGCTAAAAGCATCAGCATCATCCAACGTGACGCTGACATCGAGCCTAGGAATGTGCTAACTTTTAACGTACATATGAAAATCACTTCTTCTCTAATTGTGCTAAAATCAGTTGAACTCATGCAACTGCAAGTGAATGCAAGTCTGCCAGCTGAGGGAGGGCCCTGCACGCTGCAATGCAGCCAAGCTACAAACTACAACCAATGTTCACAGTGATGGCAGAACGTAAACCTGCCTTGAAAGTTGGAGGTATAAACAGCTTTTTCTTTTTTCCTCCTTCAGATTTCTTGTGTATCCAAGACTTAAACAGCAACAAATGTCAGACTTAATCACAGATAGTGACCTGTTAAAGCCAACCATTAGGATCTATGCCATTTTACTATCAAAGGCAAAATGTTTGGCAGGGAACAGAGTATCTACACCTACCTGTGGGTAGTTCATTCAATAAAAAGCACTAAGATAATGAATCATATGCAGCTATCCCTTTAGAAGATAATTACACTTTACAAGTAGAGAGTTACACTTTAACACGAGGATCTTCACTGAGCATCACCTTTCAAAACTGTATCAACATCTGTTGAAAAAAACAAGTGTACTATACAAAGATATAAAAACAAATATAAAGGGAGTTACAGTACTATTTGAGTATAAGAGTAAAAAGGTCAAAAGAGTCAAAACAGTTTAAATCTGCTCTCCACTAAATATCCCAAGACAGACGGAAAATTTGATTTAATATGCTGTTACCCTTTTTTTCCTCCCAGTACATTTCACTTGGGTCTCTCAATATGCATTATGCTACATTTCTATTCCTAGTTAAAGAGTCATAACTTCTTCAGAGCGAAGAAGCAGCAAATGCCTGCCATGAATCTGTGCAATGAAGTGCTCCTTAAAAAATCAAAAATGCATGAAATGATCCAGAGCTGAAAGCTGAAAATCATCCATGCCAACCTTCAAAATTACCATTGTGTTTACAAATGTCATAGGAGAATATGATTTTAGTTCCCAGGATTTCCTGTCTTCACAATGAGAAAAATATCTGATATTTAGCCAAGACTTTGTCTTGAGGCTTGTATACAGAGTCATGTCCACAGCATGTGAACATTTGGGTGAACACTTCCAAAGCACAGCACGCATGCCAGTGCAGCTAAGTGCTTCTACCCTGACCTGGCCTCTGTTATCCTGATGAATTTTCATTCAGTGAAATGAAGTAGGATTCTTGGGGTGGGACATCGCAACTGCTTAACTGCACACAAAAACACTCTGTAACAGCATAAAGGAACATGAAGCTGTACTTAACCTTTTTAAGTGGGCTTTTCCTGCAGCCATATTTCTCATAAAGTACAAAGAGGAGAGTAAGCCATACCCTTTATCCTTTTCTGCATGTACAGCACCACACCACCCAAAGCAAAACACTGCTAAATACGTATTAATTCACATGGTAATATAGAGTGAATAAGATGGAAGTACAAAGATAGTAGGACTCTTCTGTTACCTACAGCACTCTGCTAGCTGAGTGTTTTCCTGGGAAACAACCAACTGAATACCTGTAGAAAATTATATTCTGAATCTTTCCTTTTGTGGACCCTCCTTAAATGAATGGAATTTCAGACTTAAACCCTATAAAACTGCAGAATTAAAATTGAAAAACTAGGACCTTAACATTTCTGTGCAAATCAAGATGAATCTGAACATTTGTAAAACATGACCATCTTGGGAAATGAGAAATGTCTTTGGATATTTATTATGCCACAATTTAAAAACATTCTGAAATCTCAGTAGCTTGGGCCTGAGTTAGCTCCCAGTCAGATGGAAAGATTTTGTTTAAAGCTGTAAATCCTTCTAATGGTATTTAACTGTTTGAGTCATTGGAGAATTTCCTGTCGGAGTGACAAAGTGCGTAAATAAAAACTAAAGCATCTGAAATATCAAAGAGATCACAGACACCTTTGGCTTCAGTCTATAGGAAAAAGCTCAATTGCCTCATCTCAGTGCAGCGCCCAGCACACAACATCAGGGCAGAACACCAGACAGAGAAAGCTTTTTTGTGTGTGTTTACACAAACAAACCCAGTAGGGAGTGTAACTGACTAGGATAGTTTTCAAGATCCCTTCACAAAAGCGATCCCAGAAATGCCAAAAAGTGTAGCACATATTTAGTCTGAGACTGAATTGAGGAAAAAGCAATCACTTCTTTCAGGTGAACACTCCAAAGCTAATGGGAATGCCTTTTTATAAACTCCAAGGCAACTTTTAAAGATTGAAAATTAGAACTAGAAGTTATTTTTGCTGTTGTAGGTGTCACGGAGTTCTCTCTAGAGCTCACTCCGGGACAGTGGGCACAAACCCAGGGCAGCAGGAACAAAAGCCCCCCCCCTTTTCTCTAGCGGCAGTGCGGCGTGGCCCGGCCCGGCCCGGCCACGTGCGTTTAGGGAGACGGGGAAGGGAAGGGAGATTACGATTAGGTCTAACAAAAAATGAGGGAGAAAAAAGGTGATCTGAGAACGAATGGCAGTTTAATAACCTAATAATGCTAAACAAACAACAAGAGAGTATCAACAAAGAGAATACCAAGTCCCCAATCTCACCGGTGGAGCTGTGGAAGGCAGGACGCTCTGACCACGTTGTCTCCTCGCAGGGAGCCGGCCAGCAACCCTGTCCCCTTCCTCACTTCCCTTCTGGTGCCCCACCCCACATGCCCATTAAGGCAGCCCACAGAAAAAAAAACTTGTCCCCTTTACTCCCATTATTAGCATGGTGTTCTGATGTGGAATACCAACACCAACCAAATTACAAAACAATAACATTCCACCCCTTATTACACATCATCACATCATGCCTAACTTTTATCAACATATAAACAGAACAGTAGTTAACATGCATTACATATGTACATACAGATATATATATATATATATACACACACATGGAATCACAGGCTGCACTCCCCCAGCATCAAATTTCCCTGTGGCACACACTGAACATCCCCATCCTTCTGCATCACCCACCAGGTGCACCCAGGTCCCTGTGCAAAGACAGTTCCACGGAGGGGCCTCCCCTTTCCAGAGGCTGGAAGGACCCAAACTGCTTTTCCCAGCATATTCTTTACATGCACCACAGGAACCTTGTCTCCCTCCACGGTACGCAGGGAGTTGGACTGTGTAGCACCGTCTCGGTTGGCTGATCCTCGGGTGTTTACCAGCCAGGTGGCTTCTGCTAGATGTTTCTCCCAGTTCTTAAATGTTCCACCACCCATTGCTTTCAGCGTGGTTTTCAGCAAACCGTTGTGGCGCTCGATCTTACCAGCGGCTGGTGCGTGATAGGGGATGTGATAGATCCACTCGATGCCATGTTCTTTGGCCCAAGTGCTCACCAGTGAATTTTTGAAATGAGTCCCATTGTCTGATTCGATCCTCTCTGGGGTGCCATGTCGCCACAAGATTTGTGTCTCTAGGCCTAATATGGTGTTTCTGGCAGTGGCATGGGGTACCGCATATGTCTCAAGCCACCCGGTGGTTACCTCCACCATGGTGAGTACATAATGCTTACCATTACGAGTCTTTGGCAGGGTGATATAATCAATCTGCCATGCCTCCCCATATTTATACTTTTCCCATCGCCCTTCCCCCCAGAGAGGTCTCATCCTCTTGGCCTGTTTGATCATGGCACAGGTGTCACAATCATGGATGATCTGCGCAATAGCGTCCATAGTTACGTCCACCCCTCGGTCTCTAGCCCACTTATGTGTTCCATCTCTGCCAGTCTCTACCAGTGAGGCTTATCTCGGCCTCCAACACAGACAGTTCCTGCGAACCCCCAGTCACCCCATGTATATGTATCCGTTCTGTCCCTTCAAAACCTGAGGGTATCAGAGTGCACTGTGCACCGGTATCCACCAGTGCTTTATATTTTTGTGGTTCTGATGTGCCAGGCCACCGAATCCACACAGTCCAATACACTCTATTATCCCTCTCCCCCCCCTGGCTGAGGGCAGGGCCCCTCTATTGGTTGTCTGAAGCGGTAGAGGCAACCTCAGTAGTGGCTGACCTCTTTTGTAATTTTCTTACCCGTGCTCGCAGTACAAAATTGGGTCCGTCATGCCACTTCTTCATATCCTCTCCATGGTCACGCAGGTAGTTCCACATGGCACCACGTGACATAGGCTCACTGCGGTCCTTCACTCGGACAGGTGTGCGTTTGCGTCTGACAGCTGAGACTGCCACAGGTTCACTGTGGTTCCTTGCCGCAGACCAGCTCTTCTGCATGTTGTCCTGTCTTCTCTCCATTTGGTCCATTCTATCCACCATTTTACAGATGGCTGCGATGGTGGTACGGTGTGGCAGTAGTGAGTATTCGATATTTTGCAGTGAAAGGATGAGCTCAAAAATTTCAGGTCTCCTATCCAGCTCATCATACCTGTTAGAGTTCGTTAATAGTACACTGGAATACTTCCCTGGTGCTGACCGTATGAGTTTCTTGCATATTTCCGGAGTACCGCTCACCTTTTCTGGGTCATGGTAATCCTCTGGGTCCCCAGGGACAAACGTGGGATCGAACAGCATTTCTGCCACAGCCATTTCTCTCAGGTACTGGATACCTTCCTCAGCTGTACTCCATTTTTCCAGTACAGGCTCCAAATCACTTTTGAGAAGACAGGTTGCCTTTACAGCTGATAGAATCCTCTCCCCGAGATTGGCGACTCCATCGAGACATCTGCTGATCCCTCTATCAATAGATGAGTCTCGAGCAATGTTTCCTAATTGACGAGCCTCATCGCAGCTTAGGGACATGCAGGCGGCCCCATTGTCCCAACACCGGAGCAGCCAAGTGACAAGGCGTTCACCTGGGAGTCGGGCAAACTCCTTTCTCGCACTTTGGATTTCAGTAATTTTCAGAGGTTTACGAGTAGAGGAAGCAGTGACTTTTCCCTCATCATCACTATCTTCTCCGCGTCTGTTAGTCTTCTGGGTTGCCTTTCTCAGTGGTTTTGGGGAGGGTCCCTCACCAGGATCTTCCTCTACTTCCTCCATCCGTTCCAGACGTGAGGACACACGTTCCCACCTCTGGCCTTCCACTGGGGCGACTGACACTGATGCTGGTGCTTCCTGTGGTCGGCTGGGATTAACTTGTTGCCTTCCCCTTAGGATTTGGATCTCATTCTCGAGACTCTCTATCTTTTTCATAAGCCATTCGTTCTGAGATCCCCCTGATCTCCCACACTCACTCAGGGGTTCTATTAATTTCCCAAGGTCCCTCTGGTGTTCAGGGGTGAGATTACCTGATACTGGGGGTCCCGATGCTTCTGGCCCTTTTCCTGAGTCTCTCTGCACTATTCTTTGCATGTCTCTCTGCAATTTATAGTAAACTACTACAATCAGAGAGACTAACAACACAGTATTCCAATTGACACCCCAGTCATACTTAAGGAATTCAGAGCATTCGTGAGCCAGTTCAAGCACGGTGCCTGTGATGTTCGTTAGTCTGGAAGGGAGCCAGGCAGATATCTCTATCCCTGCCAGCCATCGGCTTAATAAATCTACCCCTACCCCCAACATCAGGAAGTCCTTAAGCCAGGACCACAGGAACCTAGGGACTATCAGTCCTACATACAGGGCTGCTGAAAAAAACCACCTAATTACTGCCCAAAACATTGCCCTGAGCTCTGCCTGCATCCTCCACCAAAAATGTCACGGAGTTCTCTCTAGAGCTCACTCCGGGACAGTGGGCACAAACCCGGGGCAGCAGGAACAAAAGCCCCCCCCCTTTTCTCTAGCGGCAGTGCGGCGTGGCCCGGCCAGGCCCGGCCACGTGCGTTTAGGGAGACGGGGAAGGGAAGGGAGATTACGATTAGGTCTAACAAAAAATGAGGGAGAAAAAAAGGTGATCTGAGAACGAATGGCAGTTTAATAACCTAATAATGCTAAACAAACAACAAGAGAGTATCAACAAAGAGAATACCAAGTCCCCAATCTCACCGGTGGAGCTGTGGAAGGCAGGAAGCTCTGACCACGTTGTCTCCTCGCAGGGAGCCGGCCAGCAACCCCGTCCCCTTCCTCACTTCCCTTCCGGTGCCCCACCCCACATGCCCATTAAGGCAGCCCACAGAAAAAAAAACTTGTCCCCTTTACTCCCATTATTAGCATGGTGTTCTGATGTGGAATACCAACACCAACCAAATTGCAAAACCATAACATAAGGAAACAAACATTTGGGGAATGGCAGAATGGGGTAAAATTTACCGTCACGTCAAGAAAGTTGAAATTTCACTCTCATGTTCTTGGTGTGGTTTCTGCTATAATTATTTGGACTAATTAAGCTTTTCCCTGACGAAAGCCTAGAAGTATATCACAAGAAGGACCAACTTACCCATGACCTTTTATTTGTCTTACTCAAGCATCTCCTCCTGACCAGAACTGACAATAAAATATTCAGCCAGACTACAGGTTTGAGCAGCTGGGTTGTTTCTAGGATCTCCTGCAATCATAAGCTTGGAACACACACTTGTCTTTTGACTAAGTGTCTTTTACAGTGCAGTAAAACAACAGGTTTTCACATGGCTATTCCTCATTTACCTTGCTCTGAACTCATTCACAAACCATGCGGGATCAGTCCAGGGAGAAGGGGAGGAGAGGGAAAGGGGAATTCCACTGTCCTCTAAAATCAGGCTTCTTAGCCTAAAGTTTAACAGCAAATAGCAGTCCGCTTCCCCACATTGCTAGACTCCGAGCATTTAAAGAACATCAGCTGACCTCATTATGAGCTCTAACATAGCCAAAGGAATTCACATATTCAAATATTCTCTTGAGTGATGAGAAATATGGAGCATAACTTCAGACTTCTGCTGTAAAACTCTCACTTCTATCATCAACCAGGGTAACAGTTCAATGCTGTTTTAGATGGAAGACTCATACTTTAAATAACTCAGCTCATTAAGGCTTGGATTCCCTACTACAATTAGCTAAATTCCAGTTTGGATCATGCTTCACCTTGGATCACTTAGGGATTCAGCCACTTAATGGTACTAACTTAGTTTGTCTACAGAGAAGCTGTTTTCTATAGCAACAATAAGCTGTGATTGCAACTGGATGTCGGGAAAGCACAAATCCCGCAGTTATCCTGCACCAACATCCTCTCCTTCCATCAGAACTGCAAGTTTTTAAACCAGACTCATGCAAGCTTGCATGACACACCTTGTGCAAAACTGTTGGCAGCCATCAGGACAGCCAGTTGCTTCCTGTATAGACACTGTTCCATCAGTTTGGGTTTTTTGCCTCGCTAGAACAACATCCAGTGGTGAAAACTCACACAGCTGAAGCAACCACGCTGATATACTGCAGTCACTGGAGGTGCTCAAGAGCCACGGGTATGTGGCACTGGGGACGTGGTTAGTAAGTACAGTGAGGGTGGGCTGGGTTGGGCTCAGCTATCTCAGTGGTCTTTTCCAGCCTTGGGTGCAACTTGTAAGAGGGAATGAAGCAGCAAACTGCCCAGCACTGAGCTGCATTCTTCCGACATGTGGTATCAATGAAGTGCTGTATTTCCCTATCTTCTCTGGAACTATTATTCATCTAACCTAACTGAAACAGTAAGCCTGAACCTAGATATAAATCAGGATCATAGTCACCCGTGGTTCCTTATATATTCAGAAATACACTCTAGAGGGTAATTCAGTGCATCTAGAAATTCAAGTAGTCTCTGAAGGTCTTTGTATTTTCCAATGTCTGTTGGCCGCAGAAGTATGTGAAGTGATGGACATGGCCCAACGATCAGCACTGACAATCAGCTGCAAGTTAATATCTGCGGGTTGTTTGGTTTGTTTGCTTGTCTGTTTTATTTCCTACAACCATTCAGTTTGGAGAAAAGATGAGCAACTGCCAATAGAAGTGATAAGTGCACATTTTGGGACACAGAAGCAGAATTTTGTGACAACTGTCAGCCCAGAATATGTTGATGATGAAGTTGTCCTAACAGTGCATGCCAGTGATTTGACAAACCCTGCTCGGTATGACACAGTTTGTCTTCAATTTTTGGTATCTTTGATTCCCAGTTGGCTCTTAGGCAAAAAAAAAAAAAGCCACCCAAACAACCTAGTCCTCATCTCATCCTTCCCATCCAGCTGCTGCCTCACAGAAGGGGTAAAATAAAAACTCTCTTGGACTAGCAGAGAGATTTACAATGGAGTAACTTAAGTAAGGATGGGAGACTGAAGGTGTTGGGGAAGACATCCAGGCTTTAGCTACAGGGCATGCATGCAGAATCACAAAACAAAGGCCAGTCAGAGAAATCAGAGCTTCGTCAGAATTAATGGGGTTGTTTCTACATGCCCACCCTATCTGCCAGTGTAAAACCTTCCAGTGAAAAAAAAGAAAGCTACAGATGGGTGGGGAGAATTGTTGGTGAAATTATTTGTGATATTTTTTGCTAATAATATGCTTAAAATCCTGGAGCAAGACTTAAAGTTAAGCAACTCACTCTATGTAAGTAGACTTACAGAAGGGAACCATAAAGCTTATGGAAGGGAACTGTCAAGCTAATCCACAGCTAAAACAGAGTAGAGACGAATTGCAGGAGCTTGTTTACTTTGCAGAAGTGTGAGCTTTAACCACTGCTGAGCTCCTAGTACAAAAGTCTGAACCAATGCAACAAACCAACCCGTCCATGTTGTACAAAAGAATGTACTGACACCACCAGAATACAAAATTCAATGGCTAAAAATACCAGCAAAAATCATCCAGCCCTTCTCCATTGCTCCAGGACATGCTCAGCTCTTTGTGACACAGATATTTCACTAACCTTTTCTGAATCCCACAGTGAAGGCTTCAAAGCCCCTCCAAATGACATATCCAGTCATCCAACCATTAAAAAGCTTTTCTGTTGTAGAACTTGCATCTTTGTCATTGCAATTGAAGTCCCTTATTTCTGCACAGAGAACAGATTGTTTGCTTCCACTTTCTAAAAGCCTTTTATATACTCAAAGCCTGCTATCATATTATATATGAGCACCTTCAAAGAGCCAACAGAGTCAATGATTTCATTGGAAGCATCAGATTTTATGACTCGCAGTAAGTGATCACCATAACTCACACTCACATCTCCTGCATGTAGAGGAGATCCTCCTTGCATCTACAAAGATGCAAGAAGAAAAGAGGCAAAGAAGGGGTAAAATAAATCCCATCTTACATTTGGGATGCTTAATTCCAGCCTTGAAGGCTGATTTGCCCACTTAACAGCTGTGCTCTTCAGAAGCAGTTGTTCCACAGTTATTTAGAGAGAAAGACAGGTTTTGTACTTGGTTGTTAACACAAAGAACAGCATAAACACACAAATGAACTCAGCTTTGCAGTGTTGTAATGGCTGATGAGGGAAGCCAAGGATCCTTCCACACTGTCAGCCTTCATTTCCAGAGACATACCTTTGGGGGTGATGGTAATGCTGCTCTTGTCATCTCTGGACTCACACAAGTACTCTCCCTCATCCTCAGCCCGGATCCCTCTTATTGTCAGGGTTCTTCTGACCCCTTCCTCATCAATCTGGAAACGTTTGCTGGGTTTGATCTCAACTGCATTCCTGCGCCACACCACCTTCCCTTTGGCATGGCTCACTTCACAGCTTAAAGTGACACTGCCTCCAATCTCAGCATTAACAGCTTCGAGCTTCTTGGTGAACTTCACTGGGATTTCTAAGATGCAGAGGAAAGAAAAGAACTATGAGAATGCACAAGTTAACAAACGTGTTCTACAAAACCAAATGAAAAACCCCATGAACAGACACACTCGGGGATCATGGCAGGCTGAAAGAAATCCCAAAGATAGAAATCTGGAGATATTATCAGCATGGAATTATATTATCATTCTATTTCTGCAATGTAAGAACAGCGCCTTAAAGAGACTTAAAGACTACCTTCCAGTGTCTCTAATCTTCTACCTAATGAGATGTGTGGTGGTTTTTTGCTGCTATTGTCGGTTGGTTGGGATTGTCTCTTATTGCTGGTTTTATTGTTCTGTTTTTTAGCATCAGAGTCTAATTTGCCTGACTACCATTAAAAATCTGTACAGATGGAAGAACCCCAGCAGCCACAGTTGTATTTCATGTCACTGGAGACACAGCCAATGGAATCAGAGATCTGGGAATGTGACACATTCAACCTGTTGACATGACCTGCTAGCAACCACTCCCATGCAGTAACAGCCAAAGGGAGCTGGTGGGGTGCATGCCAGCTGCAGATTTCTCCAGTGTGGGTGTCTGAAGGGACACAAACCCCATTCTACATCCTCCTCATCAGCTCTGACATGCTTAGCAGAGTCAGGAAGAGCTGAGGCTCTGAACACAACCTACCAACTGCTTTAGGAAGAGATAGAAACTGGGTGATGACAGTGAAAAGCAAACACCAGAAAAGAACCCATCATAGTCCCTGAGCTCTCAAGTGGCCAGCAGAGGACAAACTTGGATCTCTGGAGGCAAGAAGGTCTTTTCTGGTCTATGCTGGGGATGCTACAGCAGCTGCAACAGCAATTCAAGCGTAAAGGTTGGAACAGCTTGTAGAATAGACCAATCTTCTTCACTTCATCCTCCCATAAGAAAAGAGCAGCTGTAAAAAAGGACACAACTTGCAGGCTTCTACCTCCTTACCTTTCACTTCTAGAATTCTAAAACTAACTGAGAAGTATTAATACGATGAGTATGGCCTAAGTAAGGCATATTTTCTATTCATTCTACTCCCAATCTCTTGGCCATTCATCTTGTACAACACTTTGCTACAGAACTGGGCAGTTCTGGGACACACAGCAGCAGAGAGGATTGTCTTAATCACCTTCCTCCTTATCTCTTTCTCTGCTCTTCAGAACATCCCATGCCTGCTTTCAGCTTCTGCTCACTGACACAGATCAGGTGATGAGGCATGCAAAGATGAACAAAATCTATATAGAAGTTCCTTAGTCAAAAATATTCCACAGCCACATTTTCACCTCACTACCACTACATTAAAAAGGAGAATCCAATTAGTGGTGTGGGTCATTGATGTTGTTCCAGGGGGAATTGTGGCTGTTCCATGCCCACAGTGTAGAAGACAGACAGTCTTCCTCTAAGCCACATAAACAGCTGCTTAGTGCTCCCAAAGCGAATATCAGCTCTTCTGTTGAAACAAAGTGTCAAATCTAGGCAAGAAAGAACCTAGGAACTGAAGGAACCAAGAGGGTCCTTGAACACCAGTCCCATGGTTGCAAGTCACTATGCAAACATATTGAACCCAAAAGAACATCTGTCCTGCAGGCAACCAAAACCTGAGTTCCTTTTACTTAAGACCCACTGTGAAACATCAGAACACATAAACATGTGATAGTCAAACCACTGGCTGCCTTTTCATGACACAGAACAGTACTCCTGGCTTCCTGATGGAAGGTTGGGAACATGCAGCCAAAGGGACAGGATCAAAGGCCTCCCTGAAATCTAGAAAGATTACATCCTTTTCCTTCATACACTGAGTCGGTGGCCTTATCATAGAACAAGATTTGATGACCAAGACTGGTTGCACACATGCTCCCTCACCGATGTTTAGGCCACCAGACTGTTTACCCGGGCAGAGCTTCAGCACACAGAGGCATTTTGACCAGAACCTTGTGCTGAACTCTAAAACTTACCCCCAGGCTTCCTGACTGTGTGGTACTGGCACGTCCTGTTTGGGATGGAATTCTCAAGGGAATGTGCTTGCCACGAGCCTTCTTAGACTGAAGCAAGAGATAGGTTGCCACAACTGGTCGTAATTCTGCTAGAAAACAAGAGGATGTAGATCTCTTCAGAAACATTGTCAGTACAAAGACAATTTCTGCATGTCTGCCATATTTTCCCCTTGATGTGCAACCTTCATGTCTGATCACATTAGGGTAGTTTCAGGCCTCAGATGATTCACACAATATGTAAGAGATAAAGAAGCAGACTATTCTCGTTTTTGCTTGAAAGTTAGTGTATTGTACAATTGCTGGAAGTGAAATCTAAAGCTGGTGCCAGAATCTCTCTACTGAAGTGAATGGCAAAGCTCCTACTAATTCAGTTTGTACAGCATTTCAGCTGGACTCCCATTTCTGGGGCCAAGTTTCAGCCCAGCTCCAAGGAGCATCGACATTCAGCTGGATTTTCAGCAGCTTTTTGACTACTATGAGAACCGTGGGTACAATGCTTGAGAGACTCAGTGTAGTATAATAAGCTTGAATTACTTATCAGGCATTAGAAGTCCTTTGAATTAAGACTGTGATAATATCACAGACTTGAACTGAAGAACTTTTTCCCCTTGTAGGTCGATCGTTCTCTTTATTCCCTGTACCTAAAAAAGAAGTAACAGTGACTCCACTATTGATCTTGCCTAGATAAAACTTACATTTTACATCTAGTCTTACTAAGGTTATATGGAAATCTTAACAATCCTTCAAATTCTACCACTTTCTATTTAACAGAAAGACAACTCAATTTCAAGAGACAACTTTCAGATTCAGGTTAAAGCCAGAGTACCCATCATGTTTTAAATCTCTTCTACAGCTTGGAATGTCATTATTGACATTTATACAGCATCTCTAGAAGCACTCAGTTCAGCTTTTCTCATTTATTTTCTAAAGTTACTGGAATTAATTTATTTCCTGAAGTATTTGTGAACTGTAATTCCAAATTTGCTTGGTTGTCCTACCTGATGTGTTGATATTTTCCACCTATCAGTGAATCATTTCAAAGCAGGGAGTTAAGCCAGCATGTGACATCTGCTGTTCATCCATCAGTTTCTGTTTTGAGTCTGCCTGGTCTTCCAGAGATTCATAAGGATTTCAGCATGGTAAAAAAATAACAAAAAGGCTGAGAAAACACAATTAAAGGAGAAAAAAGGAATAAATGTGAACTTCAGAAATGCAGTTATTAGGTAGACTATGAAGTTCTGCAGTGGTAACTTATCTCTGAAAGGTGTGAAATATTTCATGTTTGAGAATAAGTGAGTGTTAGAGTCTGTTAATACAGTAAGGTTATTTACTGTAGGAGTGGGCTTAAATACAGAGAATTACTGACATACGTTTATTACCTCTGACGTTAATGCTGATCTACTCTCTCTTCTCTTGTTGTGAAACACAGAAAGCTGTTACACAGTCTTCATCAAGGTGTCCCAGCTGCAAGAATAAGACCTATACTGAGGAAACAGCTTTCAAGTCATCTCACAGCCCAATCTCACCGTGGTAGTGTTCTGCTGCGCAGCAGTCAATAATTAGCCATGATTTCAGATTCTTTTTTAAATAGTGTTATGGCTACATATTACAAGGAGTAAACAGAAAGAGTCGTCCAACTTCAGCAACTAGTCCCCCTGTGGCAACAGGTCCTGAGTTCTGAATTCAAGTACAAAAGCCTGTCAGCAGATGAGACCTTTTACTAGAGCAGAAGTGACGCTTCTATCTCTTCTTGATTCCTACTTCCATGGCGTGCACAGCATGCTGTGCTGCATGCACAGCACAGCTGTTCTTCAGAGCAACAGTGGCACCCAGTGACCAACAGCAGCCATTGTCTGCAAATACACAGCAACTTCCCAGGATCTGCAGCAACAATCTCCCCACACACTCCACTGCACACAGACACTATGACCCTGATTAGACTCAAGCAGCAGACTTAAAACAAGTCAGAGTTTTAGATTCCAGGATATTTCAGGACCTATCATGTGTGAAATTCAGTTACACAACAGTGATTAGGTGCCTGCGTTTCAAGCAACTTTCAGATCACAGCCATGTAAAATAAAACAAATTCAGTGCAGAAATAGCAAGCTTGTACCTTAATACCTATAGGATTATCCATGTTATAGTGCATTCTGATTGAGTTCTAAAACTTTCTCATCCTAGATCACTTCAACAAGTTCCACCAGTTCAAGCAATGCAGTTCTGAGATCCTGTGTATGTCAGGCAGATAGAATTGAACAGTGCAGGAATAATCTCTGACAGCTTTAAGAGCTCCGTTCTGCTTACAAACTCTCAGTCCAAAACTATTCTCAGTTTTAAGGCAATGAACACCTGAAGCAGTTGGATCATCTGCCATTTGCCGCATTCTGCTTCTTGGCATCATGATTAGCACAAAGGGTTTTCTGCTGTCCTGCAGAGATGGACAAAGTCCTGCTTACAATTGGACCAAGTTTCAGTGTACAGCAGAGTTTGTACCAGACTAAAAAGCCACGTCATTCAATTCATGTGCTCAGGTTGTTATGCACTCCGAAAGGAAACAGAACTGACTGTTGGATTCTGAAGGTAATCTGTGGGGTCCTACATTACCTCCTGATTCTGGAAGAGGAAATTCTAATAGCAAATGCAGAACTTTGATCTTTGTAGACATGAGAAGAGCTGGCATTTAGGAACATTCATTTCTGGGAAATCAAATGATGTGTCTCTATTTTTACTACAGATAGTATAGGGAGCAGCCAGTTGAAGAACCAGATACAAAAAATCCAGCCCATTGGCAAGAAAATACTTCTCCTTAAATTCTGTATGCTATCATGGTACAGAATTAGGCTACAGTGCCACATAGGCCAACCAAGCGTAGAACCAAATCCACAAAATACTGGTAGACAAAGCAGCAAAAACAGGGACAAGGCCTTTCTACCCACAGCTCAGCATGTTCTGCCATCCGAAAAGCAAGGCCTCTTGTCAAGCTCAGCTATTTCCCTTCTCAGTGTATTCTAGCACCACTGATACCCACTGGTATCCTCCTGTAGAGTGCCATCATATTGTCATCATCCAAAGGAAAAACCCACACAGCAGAGCATACAGCAGTACACCCATGCTCCAAATATCCGCCTGAAAAACAAAAAGACAAGCTTACAAACCTGAAGCACCTCAAATGGCTTCCTGACAGACTGGATTGTCTGCCCTTGCCAAAGCCCACATATAGCCCATGAAAAGCTGGCTCTTTCCCTCAGGAAATAAAGCCTTATTGTCCCAGAGAAAGCATATAACCCTCATTCAATTGCCCTTCCACTCAGCTTAGAGCACAACTAAAACCAGCATCTTCACCTTAGCTCATCACACTGCTGCACTTCCTTTTACAAGGATTTCACTGGCAAAAATGAAATCAAAGCCGTCACAAGGGATTTAGCACAGTTACGTGTTACTGGCTACGAGAGCTGTCAGCACAGTCACCTGTCGGGCTTTGCTGCTGTTCTATTTATGTATAGGCACAACAAGGTTCAGACACCTCACAGTGCAATTCTCACTTTGACTGTAAAGAAAAAGGAGGCTTGAAAAGCAGTGTGTGGAAAACAAAGAAACAAGAATTAGAACAACAGTGGGGCCATGACACTTGCAGGAATTGCTCCGCCTTTAACAGCGATTCAAGAAGGATGAGGGCATTCCAAACCAAACCAGTTTGGACAGATTAACAACTGCAAGTAGTGGCTTCCAAAATTCCAGACATGAAATCAAAGCTGGAAAAACTCTTTGCATTTACATCTCTCAATTTTTAGTACATTGTGCATTACAGTGCAAACAAGTCTTCACATACAACTTGGAAGCTAAAGACAAGTCTGACAAAACAGACTGCACAAAAATGATGGATAATGAACAGAGCAAATTGCTCTTTCAAAAACTTAGTAATAGAAAGAGATCTCTGAAGTTGCTGTTCTGTAGAGCACCAAAGCAGTTGCTTGAGGCAGTTCAGGATTAGCCTGAGACAAACCAGCCAGCTGTGTGAACTGAGACCAATTGCACTTTTCTAGTCTGTGGCCACTGACAGCTTCTGAGAGCTACCAAGCAATGCAACCTAGCAGAATTCAGAAGGGAAACCAAGAGAGCCTACCTGAGCTCCACTGCCTTGAAATGCTCTGTGGAGAGGGAAGGGAAAGAGGGGAAAACAAACACCGCTCTACATCCCTTTGAGCCAATATACGCTTTGCCCTGGATTAGCTCTGGTCCTGCATAAGCTGGGCTTCCACAGCATGTGTTCAGGCGGTAATCAAGGCCTGCCTGAAATAACACAAAAAATAGAGAGAAATGTTTGCTTTAACAGAGTTTATGTCTTCTGATCATAACACTTCAGAAGCCTCAGAGGCTTCTTCTCCTGTGTATATTTTCATTCATCTTATATTTTGCTTTCATTCAATGTGACCTCTCTAGGCAAATATTGTCTAACACCATGAGTATCACATAAATGTGCAGATCTCAAGCTGCTCACTTATCTAGTACCCTTGGCATGATGCTTTATTTTCCTCAGCTGATCATCTAGATTGTGCCTGTTGATTGTGCAACAACAGCCTGTTGGTCTCGATTACCTGTGAGAGGCTCTAAATTTGGCCAGGAAAAATCATTTAAGGATAAGTAATTATCTGGGACTCAGTAAGTCTTCCCATGCTTTCATAACAGCAGAGATACACACACACACAAACTCGTGGAACCCCACTGCTTTGCACAATCCTGTGCACACTCACGTGTGTCATGCACTGATTTCCCAGCCAGTCCTCGTAGGGTCTCTTACTTAGGACAGGAGTGCAGGGGAGCAGCCAGAAGCTGTCTGCATTCCCTGCTGTCTGCTGGGCAGCTTTGCTGGAGATGCTTGGGTTACTTTGTTTTTCCTTGGGAGGTGGGAAGGAGCTTTGGGTTGGAGGCACATCCCGTGCCAGAGCATCCCAATGGCACGTGTGGGGCACTGATCTGCAGCAGAGGAAGGGGAGGAGGTCCCAGCACAGCTCTGCACCATGCTCTGCCACACTGGGCAGCTTGTTCCTGGCTCAGCAGCGTCATCAGACAAGAAGCAGGGAAGGAAATCAAGGATGGGGGGTACCATCAAACGCAGTTAGTGCATGCCTGTGCAAGACAAACAGACCCAGAGCTTGCGGGTTGTTCCTGCTTTTGTAGCATTTGTGTGCTGTAGCTGAGCAAAAGGTTCTGCTGCTTGAATCTTCTTCTGCAAGAGCCGCCTACCGGTAAATGTCTGCAGGGATGTACTCGGTGTGCACGTCTGAAGCCATTTGAGAACCTAGTCATTTTTGCTGCAGGACCCCTGTCTTCTGTTAAAAGCTGAACGGTCCCCAGAGCACCTGTTTCCATCAGCTACCACCATCCAAAGCAGCCAGCCTTCTTACAGTCACCTGGCCCAAACATCCCTTTTGCTCTACACTTGATTCATGCAAGAGATGGGAGCTTGGCATGCACACCATCCTTCCAACACCCCATCCCAGCAGAAAGGGATCACAGCGCTGGCACAGCTGAAACAAAAAGGGTGTGCGAGTTTCCTGTTAGCACTCAGTGTGAACAAATCTACCAATGAGCAACACCGTGAGCCCCCACTCACCTCAGCACAGGTCAACCTGTAACCCCAGCCTTCCCCTATCCATGTACACACGCACACCCATGTGTCACCCTGCCTGCTTTGCACACCCCCATGCACGCACTGCATCGTGTGCCCTCCTTTGCATTCACAGACGTGTGCCAACGACCCCTGGGAACATGTACATGCCTACACCTTCCACAAACACCCCTTTGTGTGCATCTGTGTGCAACCCAACTCCTCAGCACACACACACGTTTGTGCCACCCTGTCCACGCACTCACCGCGTGCCCTCCAGCACCCAAGGATTGCAGAGATGCTCCAGACTGTGCCAGAGATGAAATATCACAGTGCTGGGACATGATTGATCACTAAGGAAAACACTTGGAAGCATATTCAATCTGTGGAAGCTGAAATTACTGGGCACAGTCAGCTTTCCTATGGCTCAGCTGGAGGAGGCGGGTGCTCTCAGACATCTGAGACACTTGCACAATGCTGGGATCATTCTGACGGAAACTATGTCTTCAGATATCATGGTTAAAACCATCCAAGATGATCATGCAGAGCCTTAGCTCTGGAGAAGCACTTCTTCCCCACCCTTCACTACTCCAAGCAGCTCCAACAAACTTCTCAGAAGAAATCCAGGCCAGCACAGACCTGGCAGACCAGAACCAAGTGCAGCTTGTGGGACGGCAGTGCCCACTCCTTGCTTCCACCCTGCTCCAGCAGGTTAAGGAGTCTGAGCCTCACTGGCCTTTGACAGCTCAAGACTTTCATCATCTCATGCCAACATTTCTCACTAAGATACACCTCAGGCATTGAATTCTCTTCTCACTACCTCCTCCCAGTCCTTCCCTAGGAACAGAAACCATTCAGATTCTACAGCAAACTACAGCATCTGCACTGCAAGAGCACACTGAACCACCTGCAACAATGAAACGTGGTTTTGGAGAGTGGGTTTGAAAACACACCTTTAGACAGCTGTCTCCCTGTAGCCAAAAGGAAACCAAGTAGCAAAAGAAGAGTCCAGCCTGAAACATGCCCATGCTACTAGCCCAGGTTTTTCACAGTCAATGCAGAATCCATCCTGCTCTTGAGCTAACAAATGACCAGTGGGTCTCCTTTGCTCCACGCCTTCTCCTTCAAAGCCAGAAAAAGAAAGAATAAACAAGCAGAAGAAACCCAGATGTACCTTTCCACACACAGAGCAGAAAGTGGAACAGCAGTTGTCTCCTTCCTGAGACATGGTGGGGAGCATCCCAGAGGAAGCCCAAGTTCTTTGCTTCTCTCCACAGGGACTTCAAGCACTCTTGGCAAGAGCTGCTTTGGTTCTTTCTTCAACTGCTTCCATCACCAGAATCTCCTTTGGAAAAGGAGCCCGAAAGAAAGAATCAGCAAATGAAAAAGAATGAGCAATAACCACTTTCCCAGTTTTCTTCTGACATGCAATTTAGACTCTCAACTCTGGCAAGGTCTTAAAATCAGCTGGTTACAAGAACTGTCCCACAATATATCCAGCTTCTGTACAGCTGCCGTTATTTCTGACAGCGAGTGTAATCACAGAATCATAGAATGGCCCGGGTTGGAAGGGACCTCAAGGATCATGAAGATCAATCACCTCCCTGTCCCTGCTGGCCATCCCCTCTTCTGATGGAGCCCAGGGGACCATTTGCTCTCTGAGCTGCAAGAGCACGCTGATGGCTCACGTTCTGTTTTTCATCCACCAGGACCCCCAGGTCCTTCTCTGCGGGGCTTCTCTTAAGGACTGCTCCTCCCAGTCTGTAGAAATGCCTGGGATTCCTCCAGCACAAGTGCAAAACCTTGCACTTTGCTGTGCTGAACCTCATTAGATTCACGTAGGCCAACCTCTCAGTTGAGTTCCCTCTGAATGGCATCCCTTCCTTCCACTGCGTCAGCCGCACCACTCAGCAAACAGCAGAGGGTGCACTCCATTGCATCACTGGTGTCACTGATAACCATGTAAAAAAGCACTGGTCCCAAGACAGATTCCTGGATGACACCACTTGTTATCGGCCTCCACCTGGACACAGAACCATGAATCACCACCCTCTGTCTGTGGCCTTTCAACCAATCCCATATCCACCAGGTGGTCCACCTGTCAAATCCACATCCCTCCAGTTTAGAGATAAGGATGTGGTGGAGGGCCATGTCAAAGATCTTGCTCAAGTCCAGGTCAATGACATCTGTTACCTTCCTTTTGTCCACAAATGCCGTCACTCCATCATAGAAGGCCACCAGATTGGTTAGGCATGGCCTTCCCCTGCTAAAGCCACGCTGGCTGTCTTGGATCAAATGCTCATTCCTTATGTTATCAAGCATGTCTTTGAGGCGGATCTGTTCTTCACCATCTTCATCACAGTTCTACATATGAATCAAATAATTGGTGTTGGTGTCACCAAGAAAACCTTTGTCTTCTACTCCTGCTGCAGCTTTCACCAGAAGCAAAGGGAGAGGCCACCTCCTAGATCCAAATTTTAAGAAACCAATGCCCAGTAGGTGCCATCTGAAATAAAATAGCAGAGAAATTAAGATGACTCTTCTGCATCCAGCTTTGATCACTTCTTCACTCAGGCACACCACCATGTGTGATCAAGGAGATGCTGCCTCTAGGCTGCATTCAGCTTACAGACTGTGTGGGAAATCACAGCTTGAACCTCTCATTAATCAGCTGAGGCAAGTGTTGGGTCAGCTGCGGGAGCACAGGTGAGAGTAATCTAGCTGTGCTCCAGTAAGGGGTGGACCTCGACTCAACCTCCTCTGAGACCTCATGTAAGGGCTGACCACCACTGACGTAGCATCTCTTGGAGGTTGCTCCCCAGTTGAGACTGCCTCAGCTTTCTGATCAAGGTATCAATATGGGTGAGTTTCCCTTTGCTAATAACCTTTGACTATTTACCACTATCTTGGTTATCATCTTTTTACTGGCCACCCTTACAGAGACCATAAGGGTTTGGGCTTCCAAACTCCTAGCAAGCATTTGGATCAGCCAGCTTCCTGCTGGGGAGCCCCCTGCATCACTGCTGCCTATTCTGGTACTGTACCCGCAGATGCTTCAGAGCTCATTAGCATGGACTTCCTTCCTCCCCTCAGCAGCTGCTCCTGCACTCACCTTCATTCCTACTCAGATACCGGCCGCTTCCAGCACCAGCTGACCTGCAAGACACAGAAAGGAAAGGTGGGAGTCATGCAAACGCACAAGCCCAAGGCTGCGTCACCACCACGTATGGCAGCCTCGGGAAGTCAGCTGCAACTACAGCCTTTGTCAGAATGGAAACAGGCACCGTCAATTAAGTGTGACCTCTGAACTCACTGCCACCATCAGAAACAGGCACTGAAATCGCTCACTTCACTGCAGCTGGTTATCTCCAAATTCTTTTGCTTTTGGGAAATGATGGACATGGAATTGAAGGACACCAGAAAATTGATACCTACTTCATTGTAGGTGGTTAAGCTTGGAAGCAAGACTTGAGCAAGAAAAGCTTCTCAGCTCCTTGTAAGGCACTAAGTGACGGGATGATTTCCCATCCCTGCAGAAATCCTGACCTCTGCCACAGGTGGGTGAGTGACACAAAAGTTGAGCTGCCCATTCAGAAGCACGTGGGGCAGGCCATGGAGCGGTTACATACCAACACATGAACAGGTACTTTCCCATCGCAAGGGAAATCCCTTCTCCCTGCCATGCCATGCCCACACCGCTCCTCAGGGCTGCACTGACAGCACAGACACAATTGAAACATCTTTTGTCATCATTGTGGTTTTTCACAGACCCAGACAATGAGATACTGGGTTGCTGTGTGGGCTCCGAGGCGGCACTGCCATTTCCAAGCCATTGCTTCCTAGGGGCACAGAAAGTAAAACACTTTAACAAAATCTCACCCAGAGATTGCTATTTTACCATTCTTCCATGCAAAACAGGAGGACAATACAGCGGATTTGTGCAGCTGCATCAACACCCCGGGTGCTAAAGGAATGCAAAGACAGAAATATCAAACCTACAAGGAGGGAAGCTATGTTTAGTAATATCTTTTCTCATTTACAACAGGCAGTTGGCACTCTGAAGGAAAATCCCAGGCCTCAAGTTCTGACAGTGCGGCAATCTGGTACGGACTCAGATGTGAGTGATCCAAATGGTTTATTCCAGGTTCTAATATCACTTCTGTGCATTCACACGTTTTCTCTCTTAACTTTCCCACAGCCTTCACATGTCCACAGAACATCCCACAAACTCTCCTTTACGGCGCACGTAGGCACTCATCCCACCAGAGCCATCAGTCATTCCTAGCCATGTGCTTCTCCTCCAGTCACGGACAGTATCACACGGCCATCATGCATCTTAAATGACTTAGTTTTTCTGTTCTTTCTGGAGGTGTCCTTGGTTCCCAGCCTTACCTTCTCATGCCGTTCATCTTGCTCTGCAGCTCCTGCTCTGAATAGTCTTCTTATGTTCCCACGTGACAACTAGAAAATGAAGACACAGCCCCTGCCACCAAGGTCAGCTCTGCAGCACACGTTACCTGAGGAGCACTTGGCTACTCATGCAAACTGCACAGTGCAAGGAAGATTGTTACATGTTGCACTTCTTCTTCTCCTGGCTCAGAAATTAGTTTTCCTACCTAGTAAATGTGAAAATAATAATAATTAAAAAAAGAAAAAAAAAGTCTGACACAAATCAGACGTGATTGTTACTATGAAATTCTGGAGGACAAGGGATTTAACCTCTCTATGAAGAAGCTGACTGCAAAGGACTAAGAACAGCCATGATCACATTGAGAACTTGTGGGTAAAATTCGGGACTGAACCAATAATGGGCTTCTGGAGGTGAGGGTCTGCTCCAGGCCCCCTGGTCAAGGGAGCCTGTTGATGGGCCCTGCTTACTGCAGCTACCAGAAGCACCGCGCTCACTGACTCTCAACTTGATGGGGGATTCCGGTCAGTCTGGGAAATCAGCATGGCTGGCTGCAAGCTGTCTGAGAGACTGCTGGACTGCACTGGGAATAACTTTGTGGGCCAAGCATTAAGCACACCAAGCAGAAGGGAAGCATTACTGGACATGCTGCACAGCAGGGGTTAAGACTGGAGGTGGTCAGGGCTGTAGTGACCATGCCCTCCTAGAGTTCCTCATCTCAAGGAATGCGGGCCTGGCAAAAAGCAAAGTCAGGACCCTGAGCTTCAGGAGAGTCAGCTGCAGGCTGTTCAAAGAATTCTTGGACGAGGGACACTGGAGAACTGCTTTTAGGGGCAAAGGGTTGAAACATTCCTTTGTCTGCACCCCTGTGCAACCCAACTCCTCAGCACAGCCCTGTGCAAGCACACATTTGTGCCACCGCGCCCACGCACTATCTATGTGCTCACACACACTCACACAACCACATCCCTTAGTGCAGCCCTGTGCGCACACACACTCACACATGTGTAACCCCTTCCTTTCACTCCCACAGTGCACACACACACCGGTACCACAATGTCCTTGTGCAGCTCCAACACTCTGCACACCCCTGTGCACGTACAGGGGTGCATGCTCGTCCTTGCACACATACCCACAGACCTACACACACCTGAGCAACCCCACTGGTTTGTGCACTCATGGACACAAATGTGTGTACAACACCATCCATGCACAAATACACACACACACACAATCATGGATCCCCACTGCTTAGCACAATCCTGTGCACACTCACGTGTGTCATGCACTGATTTTCCAGCCAGTCCTCGAAGGGTCACTTACTTAGGACGGGAGTGCAGGGGAGCAGCCAGAAGCTGTTTGCATTCCCTGCTGTCTGCTGGGCAGCTTTGCTGGAGATGCATGGGTTGTTTTGCTTTTCCTTGGGAGGTGGGAAGGAGCTTTGAGTTTGAGGCACATACCGCGCCAGAGCATCTCGATGGCATGAGGGGGATCAGGGCCCCTCTATTGGTTACCTCGGTGGCTTGCAGCAACTGGAACTTTCCCCCTTTTGGAAGGGTTCACCTTGGTGGTTGTTTTGTGTTTTAATTCTTTCACTCGTGCCTGATGTAGATGAATCCACGGGGGTACCAGATGATAGAGACCATGGTTCCCACGATCGCCTATTGAGAAAGCTAAACAACGTGAGTTCCTCCCGACTCATATAATCAAAAATCTCCACCATAAAAAAGAGACATCTTCGTATTCAAGCAAATGACAACAGTAAGACCATGCATGTTCTTTTGTTGTATTTCCTGTGTAATCATGGGGAGGATATGAAGAAGTGGATCCACTGATAAAGAAGTGCAGAATCCACTTCTGCACTTCAGGCACAAGTTCCTTAGAATTGGAAGAGAACCTTAAAGGCCATCTTGCCCAGCTCCCCTGCAATAAACAGGGACATTCACAGCTAGATCAGGTTACTCACAGCCTGGTCATTAGTCATCCCGGAGGCAAAACACACACTGAACGATTTCTCCCTGCAGTCATAAATCCTTGGAGACAACAGCATTGACACTGCATGTTACTGAAGCAGTAAAAGAAATTGCTCTTGTAACTCTCCTTGTGTTAAGGAAAATGATGATAAAAAGCAATGGAATGCTTTGGCAGGACACCAAAACCATTCTCCTTCGTTGATATCTGCTGCAATGGAACCTTCCACTGGAAGAAGCCCCTGATGACTTGTCACCCCATAGTGGTGAGCTTTAGAAGCAGGATTGCTGCTCAATCGAATGAACTGGAGCTCCTTAGCATCTCTTACATCCAGGAGGGGTGTGATCAGACCCACCTATCACCTTCAGGCGCGCGCTTTCTGATACCCTGTCTGACTTCACTGTCACTGTGCCAGCATCCTCAGGCTTAACCTGCTTCATTGTCAGTGTGCAGCAATTGCCAGCGTTCTTGATGTCATTGTAATTGTTGGTGTAAAGGAGGTTGCCATTCAGGAACCATTCCACGTCCTCGTCATCATGGGACAGCTCGCAGGAGAAGACAGCAGAGCTCTCTTCTTCAATTTCCACATCCTGCAGGTGCTTCGTTACTTCTACATTGCAAGCTGTGGGGAAACAAGGTGAACTGTTACCACTGTTACTATAAATCATACTGGGATGTGGTAGAATGGTTGGACTAGATGATCTTTGTGTAATCTTCTCAGTGAAGATTATACATTTATAAAGTTAGCAGGAGAGAACGGCAGAAATCAACCTCAAGAAGAGAAATCTGAGGTGAAATAGGACATGGAAGAGGCCACCCTCCCTGCTCTTACCTTCAGCTGTCAGCGTGGCCTCAGTCTCTGCAATTCCTGCCTTGCACTTGTACACACCAGCATCATCGGGCTTCAGCTTCAGAATCTTGAGCTCTGCTGAATGCTTATCCCTCTTGATCTTGAACTTCTCAGAGGGTTCAATGGGTGTGTGGCCCTTGAACCATTTCAACACCTTTGGAGAAGGCCTGAAGTCACAGGACAGGATGACAGAATGACGTTCCAAACCTGTCTTGTCCTCCAGCTTCCTGGTGATTTGTATATGGTAATCTGCAAAGCAAGGGTGGAAGAGAAGAAAGGATGAGGACAATTGGAAGAAGAGGAAAGTCTCTTGCGTCTATTCCATTCCATTTCATTTCATATTCACATCGGTTCTTTGAACCACTCTAAAGATAAAACAAATGATTGCCTATAGGGAATGCCTTTGACTACATTTCCATAAAGTAACACTGTATACTATATACCAAATGCAAGGTCCAGCTCTTGCTTATTAAACTGCTCCCAGTTGAGGCAATTATTCAAATAAGAGTGAGTTGAAAATATAACAAATACTTCAGGATGTGAATGGAGACTCTTATGCTGGGGACAACAGCAGATAAAAAGCCTGCAAGTTTCTTTCAGATGAAATCAATGACAAACTGCATCAAATTTAGGTGCTACCAAACTCAAACTTGTCTACTTCAGAAATACAATTAATTTCACCTGATTTGACTTCTTTGGTATAGCCAAGGACAAAACCTCAGCTCTGTAGATCTGAATAGTAAGCACATTACAAATATTCAAACAGATCTTTTACTGAGATGCAGCTGTCTCATTTAGTGTCCAACGACTTTGAACTGGAAATGGAGGAGACCCTCCAGAAACACACACAATATTTCAAAGACCCCAGTGAAGGAAGGCTGTACGTTAATTAATTCTTCATCTTCATGATGTAAACCAAGCCAGGATATGTTACCTCTGATGAGCAGACTGGCTGTGGATTTGGATTTGCCAACTGAGAACTGACTGGTGCCTGTCATATCAGTGGTGGTTTTCGGTATGCTCAGCCGGTGGATGGTGCCTTCTTGCTGCATAATCAAGTTTCTGCCAGCCTGTAAGACTTCCCCACGTAGATACCACTTGGGAGGTTTCACAGAAGGAATGGATATCTCGCATTCAAATTTGGCTTCTTCAGGCTCAGTCAAATACTCATCACACAGCTCCTTTACAATATTAACTGATTGCTCTTTAAGAAGGATGGAACAAGAGAAAGCAGAGATTTAGAAGGAATGTAAAAAACCCTTACATTATCACCCTACTTACTCACGTCAGCATTACTGCACATGAACACTACACCTATCAGCTCAAAATGCCTTAAAACATCATTAAAAAATAATAGAAAGAAAGGAATGTTGTTAAGAAGTCAGACAATAAGACTGACAACCTGAAGAGAGCCCAGATCTTCTGATTCCCAGTCCAACATCTAAATCAAACCATGACCTTCCCATCCCGATATCAAACTCCTTGCATTACGAAATGGAATAGAGGTTCACTGAAACATGGACATTGATAATTACTTTGGTTAAATACAGCAACTTAGCTCTGAACAACAAGTTTTCTCCTAGTAAAGGTCTCTGTAGCTCAAATGTAATGACTCTACTTAGGAGAAATTCATTTTCCAGGATTTTCTTGCCCTTATAATTGTAACAGTGGCAAAGCTGGGGACTGAACTCTTGAGTACTGTGCTAACTCAAATGTCTCCCTTTTCTTTACCACACTTAACATCATATATATACCCTAACTTTGTATATATTAAAAAAAAAACCAACCCTGAGCTCTTTTCAAACAAACAGAGAAAATGAAGAAAAAGTCAAGCTATGTTTTTTATCCCAAAACGTTCAAACACAAATCTGAAGTCGAAAGGTAGAAAATAAACCTCCTAAGAAAATAATCTGTTTACTTAGCAAAAGTAAATCCGAAAAGACAAGCTGGATATTTTGTGGGCAGAAAGGTAGGTAGGTAGGAGTTTGCATTTCTGTGAAAGGTCCTGGTGGTGTTTAACTTCCTTGACATTCAAGCAAAGGGTGTTAGCTGGTTTATAAGATAAGATAATTTAAGCAAAATCATCATCTGAACCATAATTACCTTTAACTGTAAGATGGGCACAAGATTCACGAGATTCTGCCTTTTCTGCTACAGATTTTATTTCTGCGGCATCCTTGACTTGGACAAGTGTGTAAGTCAGCGAGTAGCTCTTTCCTGAAGCAGAGAACCACAGAGTCACTAAGGCTGGAAAAGACCACTAAGGTCATCTAGTCCAACCGCCAACTCATCCCTACCAAACTGTGCTCTTGAGAGCAAACCCACAACTACACTTGGCTTCCTTGAGCAAAGAGCTCTGAGGCACATGGCCAGGCTGAGCATCATCCATCTGGTTTCACAGCATCACTGCCTGTTCTCTCATGTCAATGAAACCACCCATTCCCCCACATCCACATCCCCACCAAAGTGTAATCTAAACATGGCTTCTACAAGGACTGACCAAATGTGGCCGTCGTCACCTTCAAAGTACCTGATACAGAAGGATCACACTCACTGTCAGACAAAACCTCTTTGGAGAGGTGAACTGACTGCCCTGGTCACCCCCACTTTGGAAAGAACTGCACTCATTTCCTACCTGCTCCCGGCAGTGTGGGATGGTGGGATAGCATCACACTTCCCACACTAAGCTTCCCACCATGTCACTTGTTCCACCCTAACCTCAGTCCCAAAACAAAAGGGAAACTCCCTTCTGAACTTTCTTCATTTCAGATGTCCTTTCTGCTTCATCTCCAACCCACCCCCCACTCAGGAGAAAGATCCCCCTCTTACACCCTACCATCTTGCCGCATTCTGATGTTGTCATCAGCCTTCAGCTTGTTGTCATCTTTGTACCACTGGGTCTGAACCTCATCGTGTGAAATCTCAGACAAAAGATGCACTCCCATATTCATTCACTTCCACATCTTCCACTGCTTTAACAATCTTGATATCTCCAGCTGTGAAAAACTAGAGATATATTTGTCAGGGTATTTCCAGAACTGAGTGCAGCATCTTTTCCTTACACATATTTGCATAGAAAATAAGTAGGATTTTGTTTTATTCTAAACCATCATCCATTCACGAGTCATTTCTCTCTTCAACACAGTCAATGCATTATTGCCCTTGAACCTAAAGACAGACTTACTAGCTACAAAGGAGCTCCCTGCAAACAGTTTTATGGAAACCAGAATCTCATTTATTCTAAAACCTTTGCAGCAAAATTAAGGGTAGAAAAACAATAGAATGGAATGAATCTTTAAGGTCATTTAGCCAGGCTGAGCATCATCCATCTGGTTTCACAGCATCACTGCCTGTTCTCTCATGTCAATGAAACCACCCATTCCCCCACATCCACATCCCACCAAAGCTGCTTAGTGTTCCCAAAGCGAATGCTCACCAGTTGTTTCCAACTTGAAGGTCATCTTCTGGCCAGCAGCCTCACAGATGTATTCTCCAGCATCTTTCTTCTCCAGCTGCTTCACAACCAGACGCCGTGTTTTGCCCACAGATCCCATTCTGAACTTTCTGGAGGAGGCAAGCAGTCTTCCATCCTTGTACCATTTTACTCCAGTTGGATCCTGTGCTACTTCACAGCTGAGGGAGGCACTTGCTGCCAGGGCAGCACTCACCTCTTTCTGCACCTTCTCCTGGTTTATAAACACAGGTTTTGGCTCTGAGGGAAGGAAAGAAAAAGTATTGACTGAGGGACTGAAATGAGACCATCTTGCAGGTTTGTATGTACAGGTTGGAACAGGTTTAGGTTACTACTTGTGCCCAAACTAATAGCCTTCACTAGAGAATATCAGCTCTTCTGTTGAAACAAAGTGTCAAATCTAGGCAAGAAAGAACCTAGGAACTGAAGGAACCAAGAGGGTCCTTGAACACCAGTCCCATGGTTGCAAGTCACTATGCAAACATATTGAACCCAAAAGAACATCTGTCCTGCAGGCAACCAAAACCTGAGTTCCTTTTACTTAAGACCCACTGTGAAACATCAAAACACATAAACATGCGATAGTCAAACCACTGGCTGCCTTTTCATGACCCAGAACAGTACTCCTGGCTTCCTGAACAGACTCCTCATGGCCTCTACCATTGCCACAACTGTGACTGTCAAAGGCACAACGGAAATATGCTCACCAAAGCAGTCCTTTGTTCTTTGTGTGTGATTTCCAGATATCTATTTTACTTTGAGCTCTGGGAATAGTCAGCTCTACCAGGTCTCTTACTGTGAGTAGCAGACTCACCTATCCAGATGCAGCCTCCAACATAAAGGCATAGTAAAAAGGCAGTGTACTACTAGGAGAAGTTCCTGCTTCTCCTGCCATGAAAGGCTGCACGTACAACATGCACTCCAGCCTCACTGCACATACTTATCTTAGTCACATGTTTCAGTGAACAGGAATTACAGTTTGGGATCTCAGGCACAGGAGAGATTTGAATAATATCTTGAATATTGCTTCCATTGTACATATATATCAGTAATTATTATTCTACAGACAGACTGAAACAGGTCTTTGTGCCATACTAAAACCAAATACTTTCTACAAACCGAGGCAATCAAGTCTAGGGAAAAAATCTCAGCACGGACTACTGCAACTGGATCACTGTATAATAGAAACTAGATTTTACTTTACTGTTCTCTGCTGTATTTCAGACAACACCTGTCTTACCTGTGACATGAATCTTGAAGGTGAGTTTCTGGCAGCTGTACTCCCCTGCATCTTTCTTCTCCACCTGGCTCACCACCAGCCGACGCTGTTTGCCCTCTGACTCAGCCTTGAACTTCTTGCTCGAGGTGATCAGTTTCCCCTCCTTGTACCACTTCACCTCCGTCTTCTCCTGGGCCACCTCGCAGCTCAGCGTGGCATTTTCTGTTGGTGCAGCCTTCACCTCCTTCTGCACCTTCTCCTTTTTGATGAAAGCATCTTCTGCTTCTGCAGATTGGGAGAGCATTTAGGATGCACAGCTACATTCACACTGTCCTGTGTGTTCAATACCAAATGCAAAATGCTGCTTGTAACAACTTCATGTATGTTTGTAATTTTGGAATGGTCTCATTCATACCAAACTTGATCCAGATTAATTACGTTCTGCCTATTAATTACCAATGACCCAACACTTCATCGTCCATTACTATGCTATATATATTCTTCATATCTTTAAATATCCTTCACATTCCTATCATTAAATATTCTTCATATGTTCAATAGTTTGAAAAAAATTAATGTTTCTTAGCAAATATTTTCCTTATTTAAACCCATAGCTGTTTCTAAAACAGCTCCTTGCAATCTTCCCCCATAAGTAGATTGGAATCTACTAATGCAGCAGAGAAGGATGCATTACATGCATCTCTTGAGATCAATTTTAACTTAATTTCTCTGCAGTTCCTGGAGCTTTGCTTAAATTGTCCCTAAAAAACTATTTTTAGAGGGGTCAATATGATTTCATTCATCAAAAATTGGAAGCCAAAGCAAACACCAAATATAAGCATGTTGTGCTCAGTGATATACAGGTGTCAGGAATTACACTCTAGAAAAGCAGTGCTGATTTACATATTTCTTATTCAAAAATGAAATGCCATTTACTGAGAACAATGTACTCATGCAGTATTGATATGACTCCTGATTAGGTGTTCATTTCTGTCCTTGTCAACAGGAGTACTTCTTTCAATGAATACCTTCAAACCAATCTCTCTTCTTTACCAAATCCTCAATATTGTAAATAAGCTTTAGATACTGAAACTCAGAGGCCACAGCTAATTCCCAGTCGTAAAGAATATGACATCATGAAACAGGTTAACCGTAATTAACTTCAGCCACCTGAGAGTTAGGGTTGATCTTGGTTCCCATAGGGAAACATTCAAGCTTCAGTTTCCCAATGAGACTGAGGGATTTGAAGCTGTGCTGTACTGAGTAATGACCTTCAGTGGAAGGCAGTGGGTGACTCACCTCACCCTACAGCAGATGGTGGCAGCTCACTCCTCAGACTATACTGACTACAACTGACCATAATCCAGTTGCCCACAGTCAGGCATCTTGGGCAATTCCACATGCTCTGTGCATCCAAGATGTCTTCATGAGGCTGGGAAATCTATACGGCACTCTCAAGAGAGACTTCCCTTTCTAACACAGCAGCTGGACGCCAGCAGGGATCTGCAGAGAACTTCAGGTATAACTGGAAACCAAGTGGGACTCATGGGCCATTCTGTGATGAGAAACATCTCCCTCACCTGTGACATGAATCTTGAAGGTGAGTTTCTGGCCAGCAGCCTCGCAGCTGTACTCCCCTGCATCTTTCTTCTCCACCTGGCTCACCACCAGCCGACGCTGTTTGCCCTCTTACTCCACCTTGAACTTCTTGCTCCAGGTGATCAGTTTCCCCTCCTTGTACCACTTCACCTCCGTCTTCTCCTGGGCCACCTCGCAGCTCAGCGTGGCATTTTCTGTTGGTGCAGCCTTCACCTCCTTCTGCACCTTCTGCTTGTTGATAAAGGCATCCTCTGCTTCTGGAACTGGAAAACACTGATTAAAATATACATTAGATATGAACAGCTTGTGACTGGAAGACATTAAAAGTTGCTTTATGTTGTATTGGGCCATTTCCCAGAGCAACACTGCTTCACAGTGTTTATCACACATTATAAGGCATCCTCAGCATAGTCCATATGGTCATCCCATCCCTCTGGGTAGTCTTTACTATCAGCTGGAACTCCTAATTTTCAGATTTCTTTGAATGAAGACAATGACAGATCTTCATCTGTGTGTCTTTTTGATATTGCTCCACTCTACACTGGAGATCAGCCAAATACAGCTCAATTATGAAGTGAAGAAAAGCTTTCTGAGTGCAATGGTAAGAGGATCAATTAAGGCTCAGAAAGCCATTGCACTTTGGGAGAAGCTAGTAAGAGGAGGATTTCTGTAGTGAAAGAGCCAACCACTCCAAGAGTACTCATAATCCCTCCTGACTTTCACACCACATCATTTTGCAGTGAGGGCTGGACTTGCACATCATGCTACAGTGAGAAATACATGAGAAATACAGCAACGGTAGCTAGGCAAGCACTCTCCCCGTATGGCAGAGGAGGAGGTATTACATTACCCTGTGCAGCCAGAGGTCTGAAAGAGAACAGAAAACCTTTGGTTTCTGAGTCAAACAGCTAATAATAGCCCTCAGCTAGCAAAATTCAAGTGTAAAAGCACTACATTTCTGGGTTTTCTCCCTACGCCTCTGCAATAAGACGTGGGCTGGCTTTGGCTGCTGAGGATTAACTTGGTAGATTCCAGCTGTTGCCATAGTCTTTCTGTCATTGTTCATATTTCATTTTCTCTGACAGATACCTCCCAAATCTACCCTGTCTGTAATCCACTCTTTGCTGAAACTGCCAATTTCCTGAGCCAAAAGCATGAGCTACACAACTCACGGAACAGATCCAAAGGCCCCAGAATCACATCCACATGGTGTGGGAACAGTAAGAGCTGATGGTTTAGAGTCTACACCACACGCAGCAGCAAAACTGTCTACTACAGGAGCAGAGATATATTGCACACCAGGGACTGAAGGAGCAGAATGCCCCAAGATGGAGAGAGCAAAGACTGCAACCTTTACAAGGGAACAGAACGCAAGCTATGCCCTGCAAGGACACCAGGTCTGTGTGAGCAGAAAGGCAGTAGACTCCCAGTACAGTTGCTCCTCCACATAGCTGACCAAATGCCAAACCTTGACCAGGATTAAGCTCCAATGTGTTCACTGCCATAAGAAAGAAGAGGAGAAAACAGATTCCCTGTCCTGATCAGCTCAGAATACAAGACAAGAACTGTAAAGTTAACAGAGAACAAGCTGACTTACGAGCAAAAACCAGCAGAGTGCAGCTTCAAATAAAGCAGAAGACAAACCCTCGTCATCAGCCAGCTCACTAATGGTCACTCAGAATGCAGCTGATGTGCTCAAGGCTATGTGGAGTCTAAGTTAAAATTTATCGGATCTTGTGCAAAATATACTGACACCAAAACAATCTCTACTGCAGCTGGAGTGAGAGATCTGCCTCCATGCTAAACTCTCAGACTAATGAGAAACGTACAATTAGAAAGGTATCAATGGATTCATGACTGGTCATTACATTTACAGAACATGGAACGAATGGTCGTCAACATGGGATTCAACAAACCAAAGGCAAGTGCAATGCCTCTGACTAAAAGTTCTTAGGACACCAACAACCAAACCTCAGTGCAGCCACAGTAGAGATCTGTAACTACTACTGTTGAAATATCAACTGGTAGAGCAGTGTTGCACATTGTACAAATCACAGTTGGACATCCATGGACAGCTCATTATAAAAGTAGTCGTAGGGGAAGAGCTGGATGAAACACTGTTAAAAACAAATAATCATTTTAGCTGCATGTTTGTAAGCATTTCTTTTCATTCTCCCCAAAACAGTTTCATGGCAGAATCAAGAGGACACATTCACACAGACGTTTCCACAGCCAGACAATGGAATAATCAAAGAATATCAACCAAAATGTGTTTCCTACCAGTTACATGAATCTTGAAGGTGAGTTTCTGGCCAGCAGCCTCGCAGCTGTACTCCCCTGCATCTTTCTTCTCCACCTGGCTCACCACCAGCCGACGCTGTTTGCCCTCTGACTCCACCTTGAACTTCTTGCTCCAGGTGATCAGTTTCCCCTCCTTGTACCACTTCACCTCTGTCTTCTCCTGGGCCACCTCACAGCTCAGCGTGGCATTTTGAGTCAGTACAGCCTTCACCTCCTTTTGTACCTTGTCCTTGTTTGTAAACACATCTTCTTTCTCTGCAGGGACATCACAACAGTCACACCATTTTGCTGTAGTCTGCTGCAGAGCTTACTCCAGTTTCCCGTTTTCACTAAACTTGCCCTTCACAGGGAGCATCATGATGCCTCATTAAGACAGGAAAATACTTTCCCTTCTATTTTGCCTTGGGAAATGATACGCATATCATATCATATCATATCATATCATATCATATCATATCATATCATATCATATCATATCATATCACAAAGCTAAACATTTCGCAGTCTGATAGCAGATTTGGACATGAGATTTAGAACACCTGCATGCACTGCTGAACCTCCTCCCTTATCTTTTTTTCTTCTCATGTCTCTCTACATTTCCAGTAAATCAGAAGGGAATGGCCCTCTAGAACAGGCTGCCCAAGGAGACTCTGGATGCTCCATCCCTGCAGGCATTCAAGGCCAGGCTGGATGTGGTTCTGGGCAGCCTGGGCTGCTGCTTGGCAACCCTGCACATAGGAAGAAGGGGGTTGGAACTGGATGAGCACTGTGGGCCTTTGCAACCCAGGCCATTTATGAGTCTGATTAGTGGCATTTTCCACCTAATTGTGTCATTCAAATTTTGTAACCAGTTCCCTTCAAACACCTCCCCTTTTCTCACTCCTTGCATGCCTGGTGTGCTCTTGCACTGTAACCCTGCAGACACCAAATGACTAAAGAGGTGCACAAGTTACCCTCCTTGCCTATTGTTTGTTGCAGTAATTCATTCCTGGATAGAAAAGCACATGTAGAAAAGTGTTGCTATGACACTAGATGACAAAGAAAGTCCTATAGCCAAAATGTTTTGCACCAGAGAGTCTGTAATTTGATCCTCCAAATGCAAGACACACAAAATGAAGCATTCCTATATCTCTGGGATTCCAAGCATTTTCTCACCTCTGACTTTCACTTGGAATGTTGCTTTGCATCTTTTGTTTCACAGCTGTAGCTCCCTTGGTCTTTCAGGGTCACATTTTTGACCATGAGCTTGTGGTGCGTCCCCCGGGAGATGATGGTTGTCCTCTGGTCCTGCTTCACCTCTGTTTGATCTTTCTTCCATACGACAGCTCCGCTTGCAGCTGACACCTCACACACCAGCTCCAGGTCTTCAGAAGTACTGACTGATATTTCTGGAGTCGTTTTGGGCTTGTTGACAACATTAATGGCTTCATCTGAAGAAAAAAAGAGAAAGTGGTTTACATCCTGACTCAGGCTTATTCAGCACAGCATTAAGATACAGTTAGAACTGATTCTAATGTCTCTGCTCATTACATTTGGGTGATCGAGTTTCACCTCTGGAGGTACTCACATACAAACGTGTGCTTGATTCTCCTGTGTAAGGAAAGAGGAAGTTCTATGCAGACAGTTCTTATTTCTTTTAATCAATTCTGTATTCTGCATATGTTCTTCTGAAGCTAAAATGAAGGCAGCTAAGTAACGTGTTTGCAATACATGAACAAACCAATTCAACACCTTGTCTCTAAGCTAACAAGCAGCATTTGATGAGCACATCAGTATTTCAAGCCCTTCATTCCATCCAGACAGAACCTGCCTGAGGAGCAAGCTGATGGCTGTCAGCTACAGGCAGACCTAGCTTAGTATTGCATTTCTTACAGCAACAACTGTTGCTTTCAGTCACTGAATATACCAAGGCCAATTGCTATGCCAGGCACATTTATGACATCAGTGAACAAATAATGCATTAAAAATTGTAATAGACAGGAGCCATCTATTCTTTTAAAACTAGGTGACCAAAGAAGATCAGTCCCTCTAGAGTCAAGCTGTTAAGAACTAACAGCATCAATCAATATCACATAGATAGATTACTTCCCTGCCCTAAGACCATCTTGTGACCATTTGGTGCTCCTAATTAAGCCCTCTTGATGGCTTTTTTGTCTGAGCCATGCGACATTTTGTGATAGGAGTTACTGCTAGTGTTCCCTTAACCCTACACCAAAGTAGGAGGTATCCATTCTCAGGGAATCATGCAGGCTTCCTCTGTATTTGATGCTCAGAGACAGCCCCAGAACTTTTTAAATCTTAGCTTAGCTCTCATCCAATAATGTTCATCAAACAGTGCAACTTGTCCTTTGGGGATGCCTTTGTTCTGCATCAACCAGTTCCAACGGAGTCTTCTTGGCTTGTTTTAGATCAGTTTTTCAACAGATAAAGCCAGGGTCTTTGAATTACAAAGTGAAATTGCAGAATGCATGATTCTCAACCAAACAGAACAGGAGGTGGGATGCAGGGTGAATACCTGAGCCAACACCACCTGCAAGCAATCCTTCAATATCTTAGGAATCTCTAGCCATCCCAAATCCAGTGTTGTGCTTGATCTATCATCTCTGCTGAGTTTTTAGCTAGCTGATGGTGAGCATCATGGTGGTGATGGGTGAGCAGTCGGACTAGAGGGTCTTAATCAACCTTAAGGATCCTGTGATCAGAGGAACGTGAATGTGCTGTTAGAGGTCACAAGCGCTGCACTGCAGCATGAGCATACACAGCGAAAGGCTTTCAGTAGAGCTTCAGTTCATAAATGAGGACTGGGTTATGGAAAAGAGGCTCAAGATAGAAACCAGAAAACAGATCTTAATGCCAGGTTCTGTGAATGCAGCCAGCTGAATTTCACAGATATTGAATTTCAATGACAATTTCTTGTGTTATTTTACCCTCCAGCTCCACCCTGAACAGGAACATGTCAGTGACAAGCATTACTCCTCCAGGCTTGACCTGACAGTGCTTGACTTGTACTATGAGCTAATGCCAGGAAGAGCAGGAAAAGAGTTTCATCCACGTGCCTTCTCCTTCCTTAGTAAAACCAGTGTGAAACTGCAGCCACGTCAGGCTGAAGGAGACGTCTCAGATGTCCTGCCTGGATGCAGGAGGTCACGTGTCAGAGGATGTCTGGCACGTCAAGTCTCATGGCAGTGCAGTGCATGACAAACTGCAACAACACTTTCCTGTGGGCTCCTTTGGGCACGAGGCCCAGCGGGTGACACACCTCTGGCTGCAGCTCTTCAGAGCCTCCCAGCAGCCACGTGATGCCCATGGGAGAGACACAGCTGACCCGCACAGCAGATGATTTACCAGCTAGCTCTGGTTTACAGCAAGAGAAGATACAAGTGGCGATGCTGAATGGTGAAATACTGCGAGTGTGTGGCATGGGTATAAGATTGGTGAGCCTGAGGATGTTCAAAGTCAGGCTGGACAGGGCTCAGAGCGCCTGATGGAGCTGCGGTGCCCCTGTTCATTGCGGGGGGAGTCCAACTAGCTGACCCTTAAGGGTCTCTTCCCTATCTATGAGATACACGAAAGCTGATTCTGCAGTAACCAAGCTACCAACAGCAGTTATTTGTCTTACAGCTTGCCAACACAGGTTTTAAAATAACAGCATTGATTACTCATTTGATAGTCACATTACAGTGCAAAGCACATGGAAAAGTCCATCAGCTAATTCAATTAATTCTGGGGGCAGACCTGCCAGTATGAAATATTATGCTAACATGACAAACAGAGAGAAGAAAAGCAAAATTAAGACTAGCTGACAAGCCTTGGCAGGAAGTTCTGCTCTCCATCAATTTAGTCCCATTATTCAATTCTGTTTGGAGCTGTCTCCATGTCTCTCTGGAGTTTGTTCTTTGAGAAGAAGCAATTAAGTAAGCTCTCCAATGCCAAAGTGCATACACTACTCTAGGGCGTTGTTGTTTCTCCATGGACCAACAAGGGTGACAAGCCAGCAGAATATGATGAAGAACCTCATGCATACTCAGTGTAAAAAAGAAAAAGGCAATTGTTGCTGGGAAGAAGGTGCATTTGCATTTGTGTCATCTGCAGAGGGTACTGCAGAAATGGAAAGTCTTCCACTGGAGCAAACAAAGGGCTCTCATTTATTGCAATCAAGGCCCAGCGTGTGGATCTCAGAGATCAGACCTACACCCTGCAGCAAAACAGAGACCTGCGTGGGAAAGTTAAGTTTCTCTCTACATCTGTGTAAGAAAAAGCCCACCATGGAATGACAGCTAAGGAAACATCCCTGTGACTCTTCACAGGTCTCTTCTACATTTGGGATCACTGCTACAAAAAGAGCTGTTGACATCATCTCTCGTGGCCACCCTGAGATTAGAGCAGGAAGGCTGGGATGCTCTTTTTCCTATCTTTCCCTAGATTTCCTCTATATTCATTTTAAGGACGAATCACAGGACAGAACACAGAAATCAAATGGCTCTACAAAGCAGACTGGCCAGTTCAAGTCAAAACAGCCACTGAAAACACCCCAGATGCTGTCTGACAACAGCTGGACTGTCGGGGAGTCAGGTGAATGCAGTCTGCTGGCCCTGGGCAGGAACAGGACAGCCCAGACTGTCACATACCTTTCAGTGAAAGCTGATAGAGCATTTTATCCCCCTCACAGATGCACTGACAACTTCCAGCATCATCCATGGAGACGTTGTGAATTTTCTGGGTGTGTTTCTTCCCCACAATGTGCAGTTCATATTTTTCACTGGCCTTGAGCTCCTTCCCATCCTTCATCCACTCCACGGTAGCGCCTGTGTCTGAAAGCTCAGCCTGCAGTTTGGCTTCCTCACGCAGCCGAGCGCAGATCTTTTCTACATCTTTGCTCTTCTTGGTAAATCTCACTGCAGCACCTGTCAGGAGCAAAGGCCTCGTTATTTCAATTGATATCAGGCTAAGGTGGTCAATGTTTGCCCCAAGATCTCTGAAAAAGTATCACCTTCTGTTCCTGCACTCATCATTGGGTCAGTGCTGAGCAATTCAAGATATTTCATTTGGCCTTCTTGCCGGATTTACTAAGTAAAAATCAACCAAACATCTCCTTCTACTGATTAATAATGCTCTAAACATGCTTCTGCAGAGGTTTCCACCCAATGACAAACAGCTCCTCCCATCATGAATGTTTATTTATTCTACTTTGTCATGCAAAGCTGATTGATAGAGATATTATTGGAATGATTGCTCCCCTACTTCTAAACTATTCCAGTGCAATCAGAAAGGCTGTCTGAACCTGAAGCTGAAAGTACTGCTCTATGGTGATGCAGTGGTAAACCTGCTGACTGAATGCACTGGCCAATAGCTGTGAACTGCAGACATTCATCAGCTGGCATGAAGCAATCTGGTTCAGATACCAAGCAGCTGGGTAGACTGGCTTACCCTACTCTCAGTGCTATCATGTTTAGGTCATTACCAGGACTCACGTCAGTCCATGGGATGCAGTTTCAGGTATTTGGTACAGTCAGTGAATGCCTGCAGCCCCAGTTCTAATCATCAGATCACAGCAACTATGCCTTGACTGTAAGAGGAAAGGAGAAGGATCAAAGCAAATACCTCTCACTCTCATCTTGCTGCTGACATCAACATTTTTGGCAACAAATTTCACTTCTGCTCCATCATCGTTCTTGGTGCCGTTCTTTATCATTAGGCTGTGAGTAGTTTGGGTTCTCTTGATGATGCAGGTCTCGCTTTCCTGTAAGACTTTACCATTGAGGTACCAAGTGCCGCAACACGTTGTTGTAAGGTCAATAGTAAACATGGCATCCCCTCCAGGTACAGCTTCACCAGTTGTTAGGGGGATTTCACAGCCAGGACTGGGTCTGAGGAAGAACATGTATGTCTTAATGCTCTTTAGATGCAAGTCTGGTATCTCATTTAGAGATGGAAGATTAAATCATAGGGACATTTCTACTTCTCCCTTTGCATGAGTGCTAGAAGAAGCACTTCTATGCTTCAGATCTGTTACAGAAAGTTCTGCCTCTTGCACATGTGAGATATCAAAAGATAAGGATATTCATGTCTCTGTCACAGAAACATAACTTGTATCACTTTAGTGGTAGCTGGAGGTTGATATGAGATAGGAGAACTAGGAATAAAGGAAAGCCTTTGGTGTGTTAATGCACTACTATCCTTAAAGTCAAAGGAAACATCTTTACGGAACCAACACAGCTGCTCAGCACACACTGACCCATTTCCATTGGGGTTTTTGTGCTTACCAAGGTGCACGCTCCCTGGGAATTCCAGATACAGGCTCTATCCATGTGCATTGACTGCAGACACTCGGAACTGATCATCAGCCTCTTCAGAGAGATTGCTCACCGTGAACTCTGGGACAGGGACATGAGACTCGTGGCACCTCACCCAGGTGAAGCCAGTTAGTTTCTTGCATTCCACAATGTAGCCATCAATTGGAATGGGGCGGTGCATCTTCGGAGGGGACCATGCCAGCGTCACTGAGGTTTCTGTTTTATTTTTCACCACGGGGTCAGCTGGGGGCTGGGTGGGAGGTTTTCTGGGAGCTGAACAGAAAGAAATACAGAAATATTAGCAGAAGGTCATGTAGGCTGGAAAAGACCTTCAAGATCAGCAGACTCAACTTTCAGCATGACCTACTGAGTCCCACCATTAACTACTGTGGTACCTGAGGACATACATGACAAGCTTATTCCTGCAGGTATTTGCATAGTGAATATATTCACCCTCTGGTTGCTTTGGAACATTTTAGAGGTTAAAATCCCATCAGACTTTTTCACTGTGTGCAGCCACTAATACAGGCAGGAGGCTGGGAATTACCTGATGGGCTCTAGTTACAGACTACTGACACAGTAAAGGATTGGTTTCATTTAATTTTGGCCATCAGAAAGTTTGGTGTCTGGTTTAAGTCACCCAGTTATAATTTAAGACTCCAAATATAATCATATGGAGAACAGTGCATTTAGGAGAACTCATCTCATCTTAATAAACCTGAATTTAACCACTGAGTAACTGTAATTCAGTGGTGCTGGTAGGAGAAGGGAAGTCCTAATCTTCCCAGAGGGAGAATAGAGTTGATGTTCACATGCAGACTGGTGCTGCAGCAGAGCCAGAAACCACTCATTTGGGAAACACAGCACCAAGAAAACAATGGGAATAGCTTCATAAAATCAGGAGCTTCACTCAAATTTCATGTCAGGTCCATTATTCTTCCTATTTTCAGGAAGAAATGATTTCCCTTTTTCTTGTAGTTTTATTTTCTTGATTTTCTCTGAGCGAAAAACATCTTCCTAAGATCCAACCTAAACCTCCCCTGTCTCAGTTTAAAACCATTCCCCCTTGTTCTATCACTGTCCACCCTCATAGACAGCCATTCCCCCTCCGGTTTATACGCTCCAATCAAGTACTCAAAGGCCACAATGAGGTCTCCCCACAGCCTTCCATTCTCCAGGCTAAACAAGCCCAGATCCCTCCACCTTTCCTCATAGGAGAGCTGCTCCAGCCCTCTGATCATCACAGTGGCCCTCCTCTGGACCCCCCCCAACAGCTCCACATCCTTCCCAGGCCTGGACACAGTGCTGCAAATAGGGCCTCACAAGAGCTGAGCAGGAGGGGACAATCACCTCCCTCTCCTGCTGGCCACCCCTTTTTCAGTGCAGCCCAGAACACACATGGATCTATCTTTTCCATACGGATATTCCCATCTGTGTACATATATATACCACACCTACACCCCCACAATCTGCTACAACTCCATAGAATTATCAAGGTTGGAAAAGACCTGGATGATCTTATGATCTTATGATCTGGATGATCTTATGATCATCCAGTCCAACCATCACCAATACTTCCCAGTTAAATCACATCCCTCAACACAACACCCAAACTTTTTGTGAACTTCCCAGGGTTGGTGACTCTCCATGAGAGAAAAGGGCACTCAGATAAGGGATTCTGCATTTGCTATTAGCAGAGGTGGGATGAGACCGAGCACTGCCCCAGCTCCTGGGATAACGCAGAAGGGCTGAGACCTTCCAGCTGCTTCCACCCAGGGTCACACAGCAAAGCCGACCCTGCAGGAGTCTGCATCATTCTTTGCATGGCATTGCTAAGAGGAAGATCCCCCCCCTACCCTTGGCTCTACACTCCAGGTGCTGTCTGCCATCTGTAAAGCCACCACAGCTCTCCTACTGGAGTTCCCATCTGCACAGTGACAGCTTGGTTTCTTCTTACTGTCCAAACAGCCACAGCCTCAGTGCTTCTAAAATCTCCCCTTTTCAGCTGATTTCCTCTTTCTAGTGGCTGGGCAATTCCTCCCTCTCACAGTCATCCCTCTGCCCCACTCTATGCCCACAGACCCACAGAGGGCACACAGAGCCAGCCCTGTCCCAGCTGCTGCTGCTTCACATCTGACAGTCTCAGGAGCTGAGATCCAGGCCGAGACAGCAATGCCCAGACATGGTTTGTAGGACGACTGTGAGAGGAAATAGGGAGGTTTGTGATTAAACCAGCCCCCTAAGGAGGAAGGCAATGCTGCCTGCAGCCCCAGCAGGCATTACAAAACATCCCCATTTACAGGATGGTTTTAAATAGCACAGTTCAGGAACTACAACTGCACAAATTCCCGCATGCCCTGGAATAAGTTTGGGAATGGACAAGGTTCTACCACCTGTGCAATGCCATCGAAATAACAACCATCCACCTGTAAACCTCCATCCTCTCCCCTGCTGCACAAAGGGAAGCTCAACAGCAGTGCACAAATGTCCCAGCAATGTCTGAGCACTGCTCTGTGCATCCCAACCTGCTCATCCCATCCACTCCTGGCTGGGCAGCAGGATTGGGGTGGCACACTGCAATGGGCACAGAGGAACATGGAAGCCCCACACATGTGAGGAAGGGGCTGGCTGTGCTCCACACTCACGTTATCAGACGTGATTTGCCCTTCTGTGGGGAGCCTCTGCTCTTTCCCAGCTCATCCTCCAGCGTCTGGGACTCCAGGATCTCATTCAGGCTGTTGCTGGCTGCGGGGCAGCTCCATGAAGAGCCGCCCCTCCACCGACCGGCACACAACAGCCGCTCCCGCGCACTGTGGCTCAGCCAATCGGAGCTGACGTTGGGGCAGGGGGGCAACGCGGGGGGGGGTCGGCAGTGGAGGGTGTTGGAGGGGGGGTGGCGGCAGCATTACCCCCGGACCCCGTGGACCCCCCCCAACCAAAGTGCTGCTCTCCGACCCCCGCGGGCTCTTTGTGCAGCAGCTGCCCTCCAGTTATAGGACCCTCCCCTCCCCCCCTATATTGCGCTTTGCTCACCCCCACCCCCCAACTCTGGAACCCCCCCCCCCCACTCACCACATCACCCCCTCACCCCCGGGTGGGGTTATGGGGGGTGGGGGTGGGGTCGACGATGTGCCGTAAGCCGCGCCGTGGTCGTGTGACAAACCCCCCCCCCCCCCATCAAGATGAATGGGGCGCTGTGGGTGGGGGCGCTCAGCCGTAAGGATAAAGCGGGGGGGTTATTGACGGGGGGGGGCAGCGCTATAGGGAACGCAACTAATCTAAGCCCCCCCCCACATTAACACCCCATTGTGTGTGGGGGTGGTGGGGGTGGGGCACACAATAACCCCCCCAAAGGCCAAACAGCCCCAACCCCCCCCTCAAAGCCGCTGCCTTACGCTGTGCCCCCCCTGCATGAAGGGCCCCCCCCCCTCGATTGAGCCCCCCCCAATCCCATCTATATTTGAGAGCTATGCTTTTTGTAACCCCCCCCTTTTAAAGCCCCCCCCCCCAAATGTTGTGCACGTTGTGCTGCCCCCCATGAGCCCCTGACCCCCCCCCCCCAAAAGATGGGGTGTGGGAGGGTGGTCTCGGACGCCCCCTCTTTTAAACGATGGGGTGAGGGGGGGATTGTCACTGCCCCCCCCCCACCAAAATGGACACCCCCCTTTTAAAGGATGGGGGGGGGGATGGGGGGGGGTGAAGGTGGTCTCGCCCCCCCCCCCCCCATTAAAACGGACCCCCCACCCCTTTAAAGGATGGGTGGGGGTCAGTTACGGGCCCCCCCCGGCGCTGTGTGTGTATGTGGCCCCCTCCCCGTTTTGCCCCCCCCCGTGTCAGAGTGTGCTGGGAAAGGATCTCTGTGTGGAGATTGCTTCTACTAGAGGTAGTTCTATAAGACTGTTATATAGAGCTGTGCAGGGGCTGTAAATCTGTCTGAAGAGGCTGATGATCAGTTCCAAGTGTCTGCAGTCAATGCGCATGGACAGAGCCTGTATGTGGAATTCCCAGGGAGCGTGCACCTTGGTAAGCACAAAAACCCCAATGGAAATGGGTCAGTGTGTGCTGAGCAGCTGTGTTGGTTCCCTAAAGATGTTTCCTTTGACTTTAAGAATAGCAGTGCATTAACACACCAAAGGCTTTCCTTTATTCCTAGTTCTCCCATCTCCTATCAACCTCCAGCTACCACTAAAGTGATACGAGTTATGTTTCTGTGACAGAGACATGAATATCCTTATCTTTTGATATCTCACATGTGCAAGAGGCAGAACTTTCTGTAACAGATCTTAAGCACAGAAGTGCTTCTTCCAGCACTCATGCAAAGGGAGAAGTAGAAATGTCCCTATGATTTAATCTTCCATCTCTAAATGAGATACCAGACTTGCATCTAAAGAGCATTAAGACATCCATGTTGTTGTTCCTCAGAACCAGTCCTGGCTGTGAAATCCCCCCTAACAACTGGTGAAGCTGTACCTGGAGGGGATGCCATGTTTACTATTGACCTTACAACAACGTGTTGCGGCACTTGGTACCTCAGTGGTAAAGTCTTACAGGAAAGCGAGACCTGCATCATCAAGAGAACCCAAACTACTCACAGCCTAATGATAAAGAACGGCACCAAGAACGATGATGGAGCAGAAGTGAAATTTGTTGCCAAAAATGTTGATGTCAGCACCAAGATGAGAGTGAGAGGTATTTGCTTTGATCCTTCTCCTTTCCTCTTACAGTCAAGGCATCGTTGCTGTGATCTGATGATTAGAACTGGGGCTGCAGGCATTCACTGACTGTACCAAATACCTGAAATTGCATCCCATGGACTGACGTGAGTCCTGGTAATGACCTAAACATGATAGCACTGAGTGTAGGGTAAGCCAATCTACCCAGCTGCTTGGTATCTGAACCAGATTGCTTCATGCCAGCTGATGAATGTCTGCAATTCACAGCTACTGGCCAGTGCATTCAGTCACCATGTTTACCACTGCATCACCATAGAGCAGTACTTTCAGCTCCAGGTTCAGACAGCCTTTCTGATTGCACTGGAATAGTTTAGAAGTAGGGGAGCAATCATTCCAATAATATCTCTATCAATCAGCTTTGCATGACAAAGTAGAACAAATAAACATTCATGATGGGAGGAGCTGTTTGTCATTGGGTGGAAACCTCTGCAGAAGCATGTTTAGAGCATTATTAATCAGTAGAAGGAGATGTTTGGTTGATTTTTACTTAGTAAATTCAGCAAGAAGACCAAATTAAATATCTTGAATTGCTCAGCACTGACCCAATGATGAGTGCAGGAACAGAAGGTGATACTTTTTCAGAGATCTTGGGGCAAACATTGACCACCTTAGCCTGATATCAATTGAAATAACGAGGCCTTTGCTCCTGACAGGTGCTGCAGTGAGATTTACCAATAAGAGCAAAGATGTAGAAAAGATCTGCGCTCGGCTGCGTGAGGAAGCCAAACTGCAGGCTGAGCTTTCAGACACAGGCGCTACTGTGGAGTGGATGAAGGATGGGAAGGAGCTCAAGGCCGGTGAAAAATATGAACTGCACATTGTGGGGAAGAAACACACCCTGAAAATTCACAACGACTCAATGGATGATGCTGGAAGTTGTCAGTGCATCTGTGAGGGGGATAAAATGCTCTATCAGCTTTCACTGAAAGGTATGTGACAGTCTGGGCTGTGCTCTTCCGGCCCAGGGCCAGCAGACTGCATTCACCTGACTCCCCGACAGTCCAGCTGTTGTCAGACAGCATCTGGGGTGTTTTCAGTGGCTGTTTTGACTTGAACTGGCCAATCTGCTTTGTAGAGCCATTTGATTTCTGTGTTCTGTCCTGTGATTCGTCCCTAAGATATAGAGGAAATGAAGGGAAAGATAGGAAAAAGAGCATCCCAGCCTTCCTGCTCTTCTCTCAGGGTGGCCACGAGAGATGATGTCAACAGCTCTTTTTGTAGCAGTGATCCAAAATGTAGAAAACACCTGTGAAGAGTCACAGGGACTAAATTGATGGAGAGCAGAACTTCCTGCCAAGGCTTGTCAGCTAGTCTTAATTTTGCTTTTCTTCTCTCTCTTTGTCACGTTAGCATAATATTTCATACTGGCAGGTCTGCCCACAGAATTAACTGGCACAGGCTGCCCAGGTAGGTGGTGGGATCCCTGGAGGTGTTCAGGAACAGTGGAGATGTGGCCCTGATGGATGTTATCAGGGGGCATGGTGGGGTGGGTTGGGGTTGGAATCAAAGGAGGACCCCCATGTATTTCATCAGGAAGCACTACTGGTAATAAGACCTTTGGAGCAAATCCTGGTAGGGCCACGCTCAGCTGGTCCAGTCCGGAGGCTGTTTCTCCTTACTGCAGTATCTGCAGTGAAAACCAGCAGCTGCTTTTGTGTGGTTGGGCTCACATCCAGCAGTGGTGACGGGACTACAATGATAAGAGACAGTTCCTGAAAAAATGAATGAAATTTGACTGTATGATAGGATGGAGTTCAATGTATTGACAGGATCTCAGGCATCCCAGTGTCCATCAGCTGGCTCTCGAGCTCCTAAATACAGGCATTCTGTAGAACGTTGTTGAATTTGTATTATACATGCGTGTTCTTGGAACTGCAGAACAAATGCATGCATAATCCAGACTTTATTTTAGCAGCTCTGACTGCGCTGACTCAACAGACCCAACTCAGTTGTGTGCACTGTTTTGAAATGATATGTTAACAAGAAGTTGGAAAACAAGCTCAATTACCCTCAGTAAAATAGGACCGTGGACTTAGGCTTAAACTTTTGGCTAAGACAGTGGTGAGATTTTGAATCTTTGAAGTCAATTATTCCACTGTGTGTTAATAGGGGCCAGTTTCATCATCTAACTTGTGCACTCCAATTAATTTCCATAAAGGAATTCTGTTTTTCTTTTCAGTCCTATGCGATATCTCCATCTTTTAGGCTTGATTTCTTTGCCAGGGGGTTACAGTGCAGTAATAGAACCCCCTCCATTGATTTCCTTCTAGTTTGCTTGTTCCAGTTCTTTCCTCAGTTTTCCTATTTTAGACATTTTCTTGAAGCCTTGGGCTTCTTCCTTTGGCTCTGTCCCCTGTCCAGTGTATGTCCTTCAACTTGTGGAGATAAGGTAATCTGGTACGTGGTTTATAAAAGCTGCCAATATGCCAGCATCTGAATTAGAATCTAGCAATTAGAACTAGGATTAAACGTGCACGTTTGATCTTATGATAAATGAATGCCTCATGGTCACCAATGTCCCTGCAGTTCTTTACCATCATACATATTTTATGTGTCCATATTTTGTTTCAGCACTGGCAAACTTCGTAATCAAAGAGACAACTGGAGGAGTAATCAGGGCCGTTGCTGGAAAGCAAGCTGAATTTGTTTCTGAGACCTCTGAAGCCAATGTCATGGTGAAGTGGTACAAAAATGGCAAAGAAATCACGACCAGTAAGAAATTCACAATGGAAGATAAAGGGAAACTGCATAAGCTTGTGGCTTCAGCTGTAACGAAAGTAGACGAGGGAACATCTGCAAAATTGGAGATGACACTCTGATTTTTGATTGGAAAGTCTCAGGTAAGTTTGTGAGGCAAACATAGGATCACAATCCATGTAAAGCACTTCAGACTTAATTCATTTGATTTGTCCAACCCTGTGGGTTTCCAGTATTTAGGACAAAGGTTGCATATCTCTATTGAAGTAATTCTGACCTTACTGTTGTCCCTATGCAAATCCACAGTATGAGCAAATCATGTAACTGTGTTGTGATGAATTCAGGACAGCGTTAGCTCCAGCTGGGGCTGGAGACACGACTTGAGCCCTGACATCTGGGCTTCATTCTTCTAGTTCATGTATTGCCTCAGCGCTTACATCATCTTTAAACCTATGACTGAAATGGTCCTAAGTTATTAGCATGGGAATCCTGTCTCCTCTTTGGACAAATTAAACTCCACATTTGGAGAGTTGAGTGTCTCCTGCTGTACCCGAAGGACATTGTGATCTCTGAGGTGTCTCCCTGAGGTGCTGTAAGCACAGCCATTAGCTCATAGTGCAAGTAAAGCACTGTCAGGTCAAGCCTGGAGGAGTAATGCTTGTCACTGACATGTTCCTGTTCAGGGTGGAGCTGGAGGGTAAAATAACACAAGAAATTGTCATTGAAATTCAATATCTGTGAAATTCAGCTGGCTGCATTCACAGAACCTGGTGTTAAGATCTGTTTTTTGGTGTATATCTTGAGCCTATTTTCCATAACCCAGTTTTCATTTATGAACTGAAGCTCTACTGAAAGCCTTTCGCTGTAATCTATCTATGTGATATTGATTGATGCTATTAGTTCTTAACAGCTTGACTCTAGAGGGACTGTTCTTCTTTGGTCACCTAGTTTTAAAAGAATAGATGGCTCCTGTCTATTACAATTTTTAATGCATTATTTGTTCACTGATGTCATAAATGTGCCTGGCATAGCAATTGGCCTTGGTATATTCAGTGACTGAAAGCAACAGTTGTTGCTGTAAGAAATGCAATACTAAGCTAGGTCTGCCTGTAGCTGACAGCCATCAGCTTGCTCCTCAGGCAGGTTCTGTCTGGATGGAATGAAGGGCTTGAAATACTGATGTGCTCATCAAATGCTGCTTGTTAGCTTAGAGACAAGGTGTTGAATTGGTTTGTTCATGTATTGCAAACACGTTACTTAGCTGCCTTCATTTTAGCTTCAGAAGAACATATGCAGAATACAGAATTGATTAAAAGAAATAAGAACTGTCTGCATAGAACTTCCTCTTTCCTTACACAGGAGAATCAAGCACACGTTTGTATGTGAGTACCTCCAGAGGTGAAACTCGATTACCCAAATGTAATGAGCAGAGACATTAGAATCAGTTCTAACTGTATCTTAATGCTGTGCTGAATAAGCCTGAGTCAGGATGTAAACCACTTTCTCTTTTTTTCTTCAGATGAAGCCATTAATGTTGTCAACAAGCCCAAAACGACTCCAGAAATATCAGTCAGTACTTCTGAAGACCTGGAGCTGGTGTGTGAGGTGTCAGCTGCAAGCGGAGCTGTCGTATGGAAGAAAGATCAAACAGAGGTGAAGCAGGACCAGAGGACAACCATCATCTCCCAGGGGACGCACCTCAAGCTCATGATCAAAAATGTGACCCTGAAAGACCAAGGGAGCTACAGCTGTGAAACAAAAGATGACAAAGCAACATTCCAAGTGAAAGTCAGAGGTGAGAAAATGCTTGGAATCCCAGAGATAAAGGAACGCTTCATTTGGTGTGTCTTGCATTGGGAGGATCAACTGACAGCCTCTCTGGTGCAAAACATTTTGGCTATAGGGCTTTCTTTGTCATCTAGTGTCATAGCAACACTATTCTACATGTGCTTTTCCATCCAGGAATGAATTACTGCAACAAACAATAGGCAAGGAGGGTAACTTGTGCAGCTCTTGTAGTCAGCTGGTGTCTGCAGGGTTACAGTGCAAGAGCACACCAGGCATGCAAGGAGTGAGAAAAGGGGAGGTGTTTGAAGAGATCTGGTTACAAAATTTGAATGACACAATTAGGTGGAAAATGCCACTAATCAGACTCATAAATGGCCTGGGTTGCAAAGGCCCACAGTGCTCATCCAGTTCCAACCCCCTTCTTCCTATGTGCAGGGTTGCCAAGCAGCAGCCCAGGCTGCCCAGAACCACATCCAGCCTGGCCTTGAATGCCTGCAGGGATGGAGCATCCACAGTCTCCTTGGGCAACCTGTTCTAGAGGGCCGTTCCCTTCTGATTTACTGGAAATGTAGAGAGACATGAGAAGAAAAAAAGATAAGGGAGGAGGTTCAGCAGTGCATGCAGGTGTTCTAAATCTCATGTCCAAATCTGCTATCAGACTGCGAAATGTTTAGCTTTCTGATATGATATGATGTGATATGATATGATATGATATGAAGTGATATGCCTATCATTTCCCAAAGCAAAATAGAGGGGAAAGTATTTTCCTGTCTTAATGAGGCATCACAATGTTCCCTGTGAAGGGCAAGTTTAGTGAAAACGGGGAGCTGGAGTTAGCTCTGCAGCAGACTACAGCAAAACGGTGTGACTGTTGTGATGTACCTGCAGAGAAAGAAGACGTGTTTACAAACAAGGACAAGGTACAAAAGGAGGTGAAGGCTGTACTGACTCAAAATGCCACGCTGAGCTGCGAGGTGGCCCAGGAGAAGATCGAAGTGAAGTGGTACAAGGAGGGGAAACTGATCACCTGGAGCAAGAAGTTCAAGGTGGAGTCAGAGGGCAAACAGCGTCGGCTGGTGGTGAGCCAGGTGGAGAAGAAAGATGCAGGGGAGTACAGCTGCGAGGCTGCTGGCCAGAAACTCACCTTCAAGATTCATGTAACTGGTAGGAAACACATTTTGGTTGATATTCTTTGATTATTCCATAGTCTGGCTGTGGAAACGTCTGTGTGAACGTGTCCTCTTTATTCTGCCATGAAACTGTTTTGGGGAGGATGAAAAGAAATGCTTACAAACATGCAGCTAAAATGATTATTTGTTTTTAACAGTGTTTCATCCAGCTCTTCCCCTAGGACTACTTTTATCATCAGCTGTCCATGGATGTCCAACTGTGATTTGTACAATGTGCAACACTGCTCTACCAGTTGATATTTCAACAGTAGTAGTTACAGTTCTCTACTGTGGCTGCACTGAGAAGGTTTGGTTGTCGGTGTCCTAAGAACTTTTAGTCAGAGGCATTGCACTTGCCTTTGGCTTGTTGAATCCCACGTTGACGACCATTCGTTCCATGTTCTGTAAATGTAATGACCAGTCATGAATCCATTGATACCTTTCTAATTGTACGTTTCTCATTAGTCTGAGAGTTTAGCATGGAGGCAGATCTCTCACTCCAGCTGCAGTAGAGATTGCTCTGGTGTCAGTATATTTTGCACAAGATCCGGTAAATTTTAACTTAGACTCCAGATAGCCATGGGCACATCAGCTGCATTCTGAGTGACCATTAGTGAGCTGGCTGATGACGAGGGTTTGTCTTCTGTTTTATTTGTAGCAGCACTCTACTGGTTTTTGCTCGTAAGTCAGCTTGTTCTCTGTTAACTTTACAGTTCTTGTCTTGTATTCTGAGCTGATCAGGACAGGGAATCTGTTTTCTCCTCTTCTTTCTTATGGCAGTGAACACATTGGAGCTTAATCCTGGTCAAGGTTTGGCATTTGGTCAGCTATGTGGAGGAGCAACTGTACTGGGAGTCTACTGCCTTTCTGCTCACACAGACCTGGTGTCCTTGCAGGGCATAGCTTGCGTTCTGTTCCCTTGTAAAGGTTGCAGTCTTTGCTCTCTCCATCTTGGGGCATTCTGCTCCTTCAGTCCCTGGTGTGCAATACATCTCTGCTCCTGTAGTAGTCAGTTTTGCTGCTGCCTGTGGTGTAGACTCTAAACCATCAGCTCTTACTGTTCCCACACCACGTGGATGTGATTCTGGGGCCTTTGGATCTGTTCCATGAGTTGTGTCGCTCATGCTTTTGGCTCAGGAAATTGGCAGTTTCAGCAAAGAGTGGATTACAGACAGGGTAGATTTGGGAGGTATCTGTCAGAGAAAATGAAATATGAATGATTACAGAAAGACTGTGGCAACAGCTGGAATCTACCAAGTTAATCCTCAGCAGCCAAAGCCAGCCCACGTCTTATTGCAGAGGTGTAGGGAGAAAACCCAGAAATGTAGTGCTTTTACACTTGAATTTTGCTAGCTGAGGGCTATTATTAGCTGCTTGCCTCAGAAACCAAAGGTTTTCTGTTCTCTTTCAGACCGGATGACCTCATGGCTGCACAGGGTAATGTAATACCTCCTCCTCTGCCATACGTGGAGAGTGCTTGCCTAGCTACCGTTGCTGTATTTTCTCATGTGTACCATCGTAACATGATGTGCAAGTCCAGCCCTCACTGCAAAATGATGTGGTGTGAAAGTCAGGAGGGATTATGAGTACTCTTGGAGTGGTTGGCTCTTTCACTACAGAAATCCTCATCTTACCAGCTTCTCCCAAAGTGCAATGGCTTTCTGAGTCTTAATTGATCCTCTTACCATTGCACTCAGAAAGATTTTCAGGGTTCCTCTACCCCAGGGTTCCACTGGTAGCATAGAACAATCCTATTTTAAGGACATCGTGAATGTTAGGTGCTCAGTGTGAAGCGTTACGGGATGCAGATTAGACCTTCTTGCTTAAAAGAAACAAGTGCTGCACACCTTGGGAACCTATAGAAAACGAGAGTAAAAAGGGCTGATTCTGCCATCTCATTATCTCAGTATTTGTGGTGCACGCTGAAATCCTTATTTGAAGTGGGCCAAAGCTCCATTGCATTTGTGAGAAGTTTTGCATCACCTGGTTGGTCTAGGCCATGTTTGTTGTCTTGCTAATAAGCAACCCTTCTGATCTTCATCAAATCATTGTGGTTGGAAAAGACCACAAAGATCCCCACATCCAGCCTCAACCCATCCCACCATGCACACTGCCCACGTCCCTCAGTGCCACATCTCCATGGTTATTGAACACTTCCAGGGATGGTGACCCCACCACCTCCCTGCAAAGCTGTGCCACCACATCACCACTCCTCTTCAGAAGAAGTTTTTCTTAACATCCAACTTGAACCTCCCCTGAAAACCATCAGTCAAAACAGGGGCTGTTGAAGATGGGCGGAGAGAATGATGATTCTGCAGTCAATACAAGCAGGGAGATCAAATGTAGAGTGTATCAACTGCATTCTTGCATTGGCTTGCTGCCCTGCTCCCTCGCCTTCAGTGGACTGCAGTGCTGGTGGTAGAGCTGTGGTGTGAATCCTGGGATTGCACGTACTGCAACGGTCAGCAGCACAGGAACTTGAGCTGAACTTACCCTCCTGGGCAGCTGCTGCCACTCAGAATTCAGACAGCATGCAGAGGAGAAAGTCATGAAGGAAGGGAAAGGGATGGCAGCAGAAGGCTTCACAGAGTGACAGCGGGGAGGAAGGAGATAGGGGACAGGTCATGGAAGGGTTTGCCATGACTGCTGGGGAGCAGGAGCCTTCCCGGTCACCTGAGCTGGGTATGCCTGAATATGCTTGCATGAATGATCTGAATGAGTGGTCTTCCATGTCTCCACTGCAAATAAAAGGCAATGTCAGTCCCCCTCACACCTGCTAGTCCTGCATTCATCCTTGGAGCCTCTGTCTTGGTATCAACATCAGGACCCTGGGATCTTTCCTGGGACCCAAACAAGCATAGGAAGCTTATTCAAAATTGCTCTGCTGTTAGAAGCTGGCTAGCACTAGAGAAGTCCATGATGTAAGTGCGTCAGAAATATTCTGCACTTGTACAGCCTTTTGTAGGGCAAACCATGGAATAGAAATGGAAGCCCATTTATTTAGGGTTTATCTGTTCTCCCACGCCTCAAATACGAACTAGCATGAATGCTCTCAGCAACCACTTGTTGGTAAAAGGAGAATCAGATAAAACAGTCATTAAAGTAATCCATAAAAGATTCAACATATCAATCGATCCCACTTAGCAAGGTGATTAACTGAATCACCTTAACTGAAATGTGTATGCCTAACTAATTCCACTTGCTATCTTTCTGATGCTAACTCCATTTGTTGACACAAAGGGTAAGGTGGGCTTTAAACACTTTCTTCTATATGTGTTAGGTATTAAGAGGAGATGACCTCAGCCAGTTCTCTGAAGAATCAAGGGTTGCTGAGAGTAGAAAACCATGCTTTATGCATAAAACCGAGCTACAAAATCTAATGTAGGCCAAGTATTTCACCATATTAAGGGCTATATCATTGCCATAGGGTAGAGTCAAAAGATGGTTTTCTGCTCTTAAATTTCTATGGTTTCCTGATTTTGAGGTCTTCACTTCATAATTGAGTTGTATTTGGCTGATCTCCGGTGTAGAGTGGAGCAATATCAAAAAGACAGACAGATGAAGATCTGTCATTGTCTTCATTAGAAGAAATCTGAAAATTAGGAGTCCCAGCTGATAGTAAAGACTACCCAGAGGGATGGGATGACCATAGGGACTGTGCTGAGGATGCATTATAATGTGTGATAAACACTGTGAAGCAGTGTTGCTCCGGGAAATGGTCCAATACGACATAGAAGCAACTTTTAATGTCTTCCAGTCACAAGTTGTTCATATCTAATGTATATTTCACCCAATGTTTTCCAGTTCCAGAAGCAGAGGATGCCTTTATCAACAAACAGAAGGTGCAGAAGGAGGTGAAGGCTGCACCAACAGAAAATGCCACGCTGAGCTGTGAGGTGACCCAGGAGAAGACGGAGGTGAAGTGGTACAAGGAGGGGAAACTGATCACCTGGAGCAAGAAGTTCAAGGTGGAGTAAGAGGGCAAACAGCGTCGGCTGGTGGTGAGCCAGGTGGAGAAGAAAGATGCAGGGGAGTACAGCTGCGAGGCTGCTGGCCAGAAACTCACCTTCAAGATTCATGTCACAGGTGAGAGAAATTGTTTCAACTGTATTGAACCCCCCAACAAAGAAGGGGTGGGAAAGTTAAGTGGTTTGACACATTTAACCCCAGCATTCAGTGATGTAGACGGTCCTTAAATTCTGTTTAATTTGTGTACATTCCTCTTTGCCTTCTGAAGCTATGAACGCAGAGGACTTGGGTAGCCTCAGCTTAAGACAGGCTGGAAATAATTCGGGAATTTCCCTGGGGATCTCAAGTAGATGCAGTGATAGCAAAATGAGAAGTCAATAATTACAGGGGGAATTGAAGAATATTAAAGATATCTTCAGGGCACAAGCACACCCCTGCAAATGCTTCTTCCTAAATAGTCTCAGAGACAGCATTTGGTCACAATGCTAGACGGCGGCATTGGTGGTTGTGGGAATACAAGAAAAGCTGTTCAGAGCAGCAGCTGTGGAGCAAGATAAACAGCATGGGAACCAAGGACACCTCTGCAAGGAGAAGAAGAGTCTCACAGCTCTGATTGGTTATGTGCCTGCATGGACAGTTGAAAAGTGTTTTGTAGAATGCTTTGTTGACATGTAAGATGTTTGGGAAAGTTGTAAGGGCGGATGGGAAAGTTAGAAAATAACAACTTGTGAAGGTATATAAGGGATGTGAGAACTTGTAATAAACGATTTGGATCGTTCACATCTGAGTCCGTGCCGAGTCGCTGCAGGTGGTTTCTATTAAATTAAAGAAACCTGCAACTAAAATGGTTTTCCCGTATTGTCTTTTGTTTTCTTCTCTATAGCAGGTACAAAAGAAATGCTTAAAAATAGAAAGCCTTCAAGCTGGTGCTTTTCTTTCCAAAATGGAGGAAGACAGGCGTTCTATTTATTAGGAGAGTCTGATAAGAAAGTGGAAAAAGGCTTTTTACCAGGGTCTATAGCAACATAAGAAGGGGCAATGGTTTCAAAAGTGAAGAGGGTAGACTCAGTTTGGACATGAGAAAAGTTCTTTATGATGAGGGTGGTGATACACTGGAACAGATTGTCCAGTGCAGGTTGTGGGTGACTCATCATTGGAGTGTCCAAGGCCAGGCTGGATGGGGACCCTGGGCAGCATCATTTAGTGAATGATGTCCCTGACCATGGCAAGAGGTTGGACTGGATGATCTTTAAAGCTTCCTTCTATACCCAAACCGTTCTATGATTCCATAGGGGAAACCATTTTATTACTGCCTCTGAAAACTCAGGAGATATTAGAACTGTTTTCAGAAATAAGTAGGTGAGAAAAATACATTTCCTCACTATGACTTAATCACAAACAGAATTTAACCTTGACCCTCACCTGGCTTTTGCTGGCAAAGCAACTTACAACTGTCAGCTTGTTTGGACAATTTAATGCCTGTCCCCTTGTATGAAACAGACTTTTCAATGACTGCGTATGCTGGTGTGCTCCTGGACAGTGGGGAAAGGGGTGTTTTTTAATTATTGAAGATTTTGGAACATGATACTGGTGGAAATGAAAACAAGTTTAGGGCTATCTAAGCTGTTTTGGTCTGGCAGGGAGGAAGCTCTTCACTGGTAATTGATATAGTTCAGATGTTGGCATTCAGTTCATAGCACTGTCAGGAAATGTGAGTGGGAAAGCTGTCCTCAACGGTACAGTCCAAAGACTAATTTGGGCATTTGGGGAAGGCTGTGTAGAAAAGATTCATGTCTTAAATGTGCCCATTTGCCTTCAATTCCAGAAGAAGAAAATGCCTTTATCAACAAGCAGACGGTGCAGAAGGAGGTGAAGGCTGCACCAACAGAAAATGCCACGCTGAGCTGCGTGGTGACCCAGGAGAAGACGGAGGTGAAGTGGTACAAGGAGGGGAAACTGATCACCTGGAGCAAGAAGTTCAGGGTGGAGTCAGAGGGCAAACAGCGTCGGCTGGTGGTGAGCCAGGTGGAGAAGAAAGATGCAGGGGAGTACAGCTGCGAGGCTGCTGGCCAGAAACTCACCTTCAAGATTCATGTCACAGGTAAGACAGGTGTTGTCTGAAATACAGCAGAGAACAGTAAAGTAAAATCTAGTTTCCATTATACAGTGATCCAGGTGCAGTAGTCTGTGCTGAGGTTTTTTCCCTATACTTGATTGCCTGGGTTTGTAGCAAGTATGTGGTTTTAGTATGGCACAAAGACCTGTTTCAGTCTGTAGAATAATAATTACTGATATATGTACAGTGGAAGCAATATTCAAGATATTATTCAAATCTCTCCTGTGCCTGAGATCCCAAACTGTAATTCTTGTTCACCGAAACATTTGACTAAGATAAGTATGTGCAGTGAGGCTGGAGTGCATGTTGTACGTGCAGCCTTTCATGGCAGGAGAAGCAGGAACTTCTCCTAGTAGTACACTGCCTTTTTACTATGCCTTTATGTTGGAGGCTGCATCTGGATAGGTGAGTCTGCTACTCACAGTAAGAGACCTGGTAGAGCTGACTATTCCCAGAGCTCAAAGTAAGATAGATATCTGCAAATCACACACAAAGAACAAAGGACTGCGTTGGTGAGCATATTTCCTTTGTGCCTTTGACAGTCACAGTTGTGGCAATGGTAGAGGCCATGAGGAGTCTGTTCAGGAAGCCAGGAGTACTGTTCTGGGTCATGAAAAGGCAGCCAGTGGTTTCACTATCACATGTTTATGTGTTTTGATGTTTCACAGTGGGTCTTAAGCAAAAGGAACTCAGGTTTTGGTTGCCTGCAGGACAGATGTTCTTTTGGGTTCAATATGTTTGCATAGTGACTTGCAACCATGGGACTGGTGTTCAAGGACCCTCTTGGTTCCTTCAGTTCCTAGGTTCTTTCTTGCCTAGATTTGACACTTTGTTTCAACAGAAGAGCTGATATTCTCTAGTGAAGGCTATTAGTTTGGGCACAAGCGGTAACCTAAACCTGTTCCAACCTGTACATACAAACCTGCAAGTTGGTCTCATTTCAGTCCCTCAGTCAATACTTTTTCTTTTCTTCCCTCAGAGCCAAAACCTGTGTTTATAAACCAGGAGCAGGTGCAGAAAGAGGTGAGTGCTGCCCTGGCAGCAAGTGCCTCCCTCAGCTGTGAAGTAGCACAGGATCCAACTGGAGTAAAATGGTACAAGGATGGAAGACTGCTTGCCTCCTCCAGAAAGTTCAGAATGGAATCTGTGGGCAAAACACGGCGTCTGGTTGTGGAGCAGCTGGAGAAGAAAGATGCTGGAGAATACATCTGCGAGGCTGCTGGCCAGAAGATGACCTTCAAGTTGGAAACAACTGGTGAGCATTCGCTTTGGGAGCACTAAGCAGCTGTTTATGCGGCTTAGAGGAAGAGGAAGTGAGCCATGCCAAAGGGAAGGTGGTGTGGCGCAGGAATGAGGTTGCGATCAAACCCAGCAAACGTTTCCAGATTGATGAGGAAGGGGTCAGAAGAACCCTGACAATAACAGGGGTCCAGGCTGAGGATGAGGGAGAGTACTTCTGTGAGTCCAGAGATGACAAGAGCAGCATTACCATCACCCCCAAAGGTATGTCTCTGGAAATGAAGGCTGACAGTGTGGAAGGATCCTTGGCTTCCCTCATCAGCCATTACAACACTGCAAAGCTGAGTTCATTTGTGTGTTTATGCTGTTCTCTGTGTTAACAACCAAGTACAAAACTTGTCTTTCTCTCTAAATAACTGTGGAACAACTGCTTCTGAAGAGCACAGCTGTTAAATGGGCAAATCAGCCTTCAAGGCTGGAATTAAGCATCCCAAATGTAAGATGGGATTTATTTTACCCCTTCTTTGCCTCTTTTCTTCTTGCATCTTTGTAGATGCAAGGAGGATCTCCTCTACACGCAGGAGATGTGAGTGTGAGTTATGGTGATCACTTACTGCAAGTCATAAAATCTGATGCTTCCAATAAAATCATTGACTCTGTTGGCTCTTTGAAGGTGCTCATATATAATATGATAGCAGGCTTTGAGTATATAAAAGGCTTTTAGAAAGTGGAAGCAAACAATCTGTTCTCTGTGCAGAAATAAGGGACTTCAATTGCAATGACAAAGATGCAAGTTCTACAACAGAAAAGCTTTTTAATGGTTGGATGACTGGATATGTCATTTGGAGGGGCTTTGAAGCCTTCACTGTGGGATTCAGAAAAGGTTAGTGAAATATCTGGGGCACAAAGAGCTGAGCATGTCCTGGAGCAATGGAGAAGGGCTGGATGATTTTTGCTGGTACTTTTAGCCATTGAATTTTGTGTTCTGGTGGTGTCAGTACATTCTTTTGTACAACATGGACGGGTTGGTTTGTTGCATTGGTTCAGACTTTTGTACTAGGAGCTCAGCAGTGGTTAAAGCTCACACTTCTGCAAAGTAAACAAGCTCCTGCAATTCGTCTCTACTCTGTTTTAGCTGTGGATTAGCTTGACAGTTCCCTTCCATAAGCTTTATGGTTCCCTTCTGTAAGTCTGCTTACACAGACTGAGTTGCTTAACTTTAAGTCTTGCTCCAGGATTTTAAGCATATTATTAGCAAAAATATCACAAATAATTTCACCAACAATTCTCCCCACCCATCTGTAGCTTTCTTTTTTTTCACTGGAAGGTTTTACACTGGCAGATAGTGTGGGCATGTAGAAACAACCCCATTAATTCTGACGAAGCTCTGATTTCTCTGACTGGCCTTTGTTTTGTGATTCTGCATGCATGCCCTGTAGCTAAAGCCTGGATGTCTTCCCCAACACCTTCAGTCTCCCATCCTTACTTAAGTTACTCCATTGTAAATCTCTCTGCTAGTCCAAGAGAGTTTTTATTTTACCCCTTCTGTGAGGCAGCAGCTGGATGGGAAGGATGAGATGAGGACTAGGTTGTTTGGGTGGCTTTTTTTTTTTTTGCCTAAGAGCCAACTGGGAATCAAAGATACCAAAAATTGAAGACAAACTGTGTCATACCGAGCAGGGTTTGTCAAATCACTGGCATGCACTGTTAGGACAACTTCATCATCAACATATTCTGGGCTGACAGTTGTCACAAAATTCTGCTTCTGTGTCCCAAAATGTGCACTTATCACTTCAATTGGCAGTTGCTCATCTTTTCTCCAAACTGAATGGTTGTAGGAAATAAAACAGACAAGCAAACAAACCAAACAACCCGCAGATATTAACTTGCAGCTGATTGTCAGTGCTGATCGTTGGGCCATGTCCATCACTTCACATACTTCTGCGGCCAACAGACATTGGAAAATACAAAGACCTTCAGAGACTACTTGAATTTCTAGATGCACTGAATTACCCTCTAGAGTGTATTTCTGAATATATAAGGAACCACGGGTGACTATGATCCTGATTTATATCTAGGTTCAGGCTTACTGTTTCAGTTAGGTTAGATGAATAATAGTTCCAGAGAAGATAGGGAAATACAGCACTTCATTGATACCACATGTCGGAAGAATGCAGCTCAGTGCTGGGCAGTTTGCTGCTTCATTCCCTCTTACAAGTTGCACCCAAGGCTGGAAAAGACCACTGAGATAGCTGAGCCCAACCCAGCCCACCCTCACTGTACTTACTAACCACGTCCCCAGTGCCACATACCCGTGGCTCTTGAGCACCTCCAGTGACTGCAGTATATCAGCGTGGTTGCTTCAGCTGTGTGAGTTTTCACCACTGGATGTTGTTCTAGCGAGGCAAAAAACCCAAACTGATGGAACAGTGTCTATACAGGAAGCAACTGGCTGTCCTGATGGCTGCCAACAGTTTTGCACAAGGTGTGTCATGCAAGCTTGCATGAGTCTGGTTTAAAAACTTGCAGTTCTGATGGAAGGAGAGGATGTTGGTGCAGGATAACTGCGGGATTTGTGCTTTCCCGACATCCAGTTGCAATCACAGCTTATTGTTGCTATAGAAAACAGCTTCTCTGTAGACAAACTGAGTTAGTACCATTAAGTGGCTGAATCCCTAAGTGATCCAAGGTGAAGCATGATCCAAACTGGAATTTAGCTAATTGTAGTAGGGAATCCAAGCCTTAATGAGCTGAGTTATTTAAAGTATGAGTCTTCCATCTAAAACAGCATTGAACTGTTACCCTGGTTGATGATAGAAGTGAGAGTTTTACAGCAGAAGTCTGAAGTTATGCTCCATATTTCTCATCACTCAAGAGAATATTTGAATATGTGAATTCCTTTGGCTATGTTAGAGCTCATAATGAGGTCAGCTGATGTTCTTTAAATGCTCGGAGTCTAGCAATGTGGGGAAGCGGACTGCTATTTGCTGTTGAACTTTAGGCTAAGAAGCCTGATTTTAGAGGACAGTGGAATTCCCCTTTCCCTCTCCTCCCCTTCTCCCTGGACTGATCCCGCATGGTTTGTGAATGAGTTCAGAGCAAGGTAAATGAGGAATAGCCATGTGAAAACCTGTTGTTTTACTGCACTGTAAAAGACACTTAGTCAAAAGACAAGTGTGTGTTCCAAGCTTATGATTGCAGGAGATCCTAGAAACAACCCAGCTGCTCAAACCTGTAGTCTGGCTGAATATTTTATTGTCAGTTCTGGTCAGGAGGAGATGCTTGAGTAAGACAAATAAAAGGTCATGGGTAAGTTGGTCCTTCTTGTGATATACTTCTAGGCTTTCGTCAGGGAAAAGCTTAATTAGTCCAAATAATTATAGCAGAAACCACACCAAGAACATGAGAGTGAAATTTCAACTTTCTTGACGTGACGGTAAATTTTACCCCATTCTGCCATTCCCCAAATGTTTGTTTCCTTATGTTATGGTTTTGCAATTTGGTTGGTGTTGGTATTCCACATCAGAACACCATGCTAATAATGGGAGTAAAGGGGACAAGTTTTTTTTTCTGTGGGCTGCCTTAATGGGCATGTGGGGAGGGGCACCGGAAGGGAAGTGAGGAAGGGGACGGGGTTGCTGGCCGGCTCCCTGCGAGGAGACAACGTGGTCAGAGCTTCCTGCCTTCCACAGCTCCACCGGTGAGATTGGGGACTTGGTATTCTCTTTGTTGATAATCTCTTGTTGTTTGTTTAGCATTATTAGGTTATTAAACTGCCATTCGTTCTCAGATCACCTTTTTTTCTCCCTCATTTTTTGTTAGACCTAATCGTAATCTCCCTTCCCTTCCCCGTCTCCCTAAACGCACGTGGCCGGGCCTGGCCGGGCCACGCCGCACTGCCGCTAGAGAAAAGGGGGGGGGCTTTTGTTCCTGCTGCCCCGGGTTTGTGCCCACTGTCCCGGAGTGAGCTCTAGAGAGAACTCCGTGACACCTACAACAGCAAAAATAACTTCTAGTTCTAATTTTCAATCTTTAAAAGTTGCCTTGGCGTTTATAAAAAGGCATTCCCATTAGCTTTGGAGTGTTCACCTGAAAGAAGTGATTGCTTTTTCCTCAATTCAGTCTCAGACTAAATATGTGCTACACTTTTTGGCATTTCTGGGATCGCTTTTGTGAAGGGATCTTGAAAACTATCCTAGTCAGTTACACTCCCTACTGGGTTTGTTTGTGTAAACACACACAAAACAGCTTTCTCTGTCTGGTGTTCTGCCCTGATGTTGTGTGCTGGGCGCTGCACTGAGATGAGGCAATTGAGCTTTTTCCTATAGACTGAAGCCAAAGGTGTCTGTGATCTCTTTGATATTTCAGATGCTTTAGTTTTTATTTACGCACTTTGTCACTCCGACAGGAAATTCTCCAATGACTCAAACAGTTAAATACCATTAGAAGGATTTACAGCTTTAAACAAAATCTTTCCATCTGACTGGGAGCTAACTCAGGCCCAAGCTACTGAGATTTCAGAATGTTTTTAAATTGTGGCATAATAAATATCCAAAGACATTTCTCATTTCCCAAGATGGTCATGTTTTACAAATGTTCAGATTCATCTTGATTTGCACAGAAATGTTAAGGTCCTAGTTTTTCAATTTTAATTCTGCAGTTTTATAGGGTTTAAGTCTGAAATTCCATTCATTTAAGGAGGGTCCACCAAAGGAAAGATTCAGAATATAATTTTCTACAGGTATTCAGTTGGTTGTTTCCCAGGAAAACACTCAGCTAGCAGAGTGCTGTAGGTAACAGAAGAGTCCTACTATCTTTGTACTTCCATCTTATTCACTCTATATTACCATGTGAATTAATACGTATTTAGCAGTGTTTTGCTTTAGGTGGTGTGGTGCTGTACATGCAGAAAAGGATAAAGGGTATGGCTTACTCTCCTCTTTGTACTTTATGAGAAATATGGCTGCAGGAAAAGCCCACTTAAAGAGGTTAAGTACAGCTTCATGTTCCTTTATGCTGTTACAGAGTGTTTTTGTGTGCAGTTAAGCAGTTGCGATGTCCCACCCCAAGAATCCTACTTCATTTCACTGAATGAAAATTCATCAGGATAACAGAGGCCAGGTCAGGGTAGAAGCACTTAGCTGCACTGGCATGCGTGCTGTGCCTTGGAAGTGTTCACCCAAATGTTCACATGCTGTGGACATGACTCTGTATACAAGCCTCAAGACAAAGTCTTGGCTAAATATCAGATATTTTTCTCATTGTGAAGACAGGAAATCCTGGGAACTAAAATCATATTCTCCTATGACATTTGTAAACACAATGGTAATTTTGAAGGTTGGCATGGATGATTTTCAGCTTTCAGCTCTGGATCATTTCATGCATTTTTGATTTTTTAAGGAGCACTTCATTGCACAGATTCATGGCAGGCATTTGCTGCTTCTTCGCTCTGAAGAAGTTATGACTCTTTAACTAGGAATAGAAATGTAGCATAATGCATATTGAGAGACCCAAGTGAAATGTACTGGGAGGAAAAAAAGGGTAACAGCATATTAAATCAAATTTTCCGTCTGTCTTGGGATATTTAGTGGAGAGCAGATTTAAACTGTTTTGACTCTTTTGACCTTTTTACTCTTATACTCAAATAGTACTGTAACTCCCTTTATATTTGTTTTTATATCTTTGTATAGTACACTTGTTTTTTTCAACAGATGTTGATACAGTTTTGAAAGGTGATGCTCAGTGAAGATCCTCGTGTTAAAGTGTAACTCTCTACTTGTAAAGTGTAATTATCTTCTAAAGGGATAGCTGCATATGATTCATTATCTTAGTGCTTTTTATTGAATGAACTACCCACAGGTAGGTGTAGATACTCTGTTCCCTGCCAAACATTTTGCCTTTGATAGTAAAATGGCATAGATCCTAATGGTTGGCTTTAACAGGTCACTATCTGTGATTAAGTCTGACATTTGTTGCTGTTTAAGTCTTGGATATACAAGAAATCTGAAGGAGGAAAAAAGAAAAAGCTGTTTATACCTCCAACTTTCAAGGCAGGTTTACGTTCTGCCATCACTGTGAACATTGGTTGTAGTTTGTAGCTTGGCTGCATTGCAGCGTGCAGGGCCCTCCCTCAGCTGGCAGACTTGCATTCACTTGCAGTTGCATGAGTTCAACTGATTTTAGCACAATTAGAGAAGAAGTGATTTTCGTATGTACGTTAAAAGTTAGCACATTCCTAGGCTCGATGTCAGCGTCACGTTGGATGATGCTGATGCTTTTAGCTTGCTTACAGTGCAGGTATCTCAGGGAAATGCAACAAACTCACACCCTAAAGCATCACACATTTAAACTTACACCGGGGATTTCTTCTGGTTTTGATGTGCCTGTGGGCAGAGCAGTAGGAAAAAATGAAGCCAAGTGAGTAAGAAACTGCAGTGAAAGGCTCAAATGATTTTAAGGTGAAAAGCACAAATAATGTTTTTTTAAAAGCTGAGTGGTAGGTGGAAGTTGTGCCCAGAATGGAACAGCTGGTTTCATAGAGCTTTCAGATGAGCTCTGTGGCAGGATTATGATGCTGTATTTCTAATAATCAGGCAGCTGTCTGAAAATATGAAATAATGACTTTCTGAGCAGACACCTTTTTCATTTTACACTTAAATTGGAATAGTATTTATGTTCTGGATGCACCTACCATCATTTTGTAGATCAAGAAGCCACTTTTATAAATCTCTTAATGCAAAGTACAGCATGACACGTACAAAAAAGAGTTAGAGACCTTATTTATACCTTATTTTGTTTACTCCTGTAAGTCCTGGTGCTTTATGAACCTCAAAGGAAATCATTGCTGACTTGTTTGTGGATTTTGCATTTCTGCAGTTTGACCCGTTGCTGTTAATGCAAGCAGCAAGGCCAGGCTTCCAAGGAAGATTTGTAATATGTGAGATTTCTATGTTTTTGATCTACATTTTTGCAGTAGAGCACTGTAATGTGTGCTGTCTGTTGGGCTACCAGAGGGGCCGATCCTTCTGGATTTCCTGGAGCCTGGACAACTCCTGACTGCTGCATCGCAGTGCCAACAGAGCTGAAGGCTCCAACTTCCAGTTGTTTGCCTGAGGACTCTGTGATTTATTTATTTAAGTGCATAAACTGTCCCTGTCAGGAACAGATTGTAGGTTATAGCTGCTCTAAATGTGAAATGTTTTAAGCTGGACAAACTTCTTTTCAGTTTTGAGGAGCTGCAGTCAACGGGGGGTTCTTGCCTGGGATCTCTTGCAGAACAGGGTGTGCTTCCATCCTCCTCTTTCCTTCTGTGACCAGGGAATTGTTGGTTGTTTTTTGCAGCAACATGAACTGTGAAGACCGAAATGTGCTGCGTATGAAAGAAAGGGAAAGGCGAAATCAAGAAATCCAGCAGGGTGAAGAAGCCTTTCCACCCAACTCTCCTCTCTTTGCTGAACCGTACAAAGTTGTGAGTTTCTGCCATTTGTACAAATGTGTTTTTTTATTTTGTAGTGGAAATTGTAGGGAAATATGTGCTACAAATCTGTTTATATCTGAAATCTTTTCAGGTCCCAGTTGTCACCTTAACCAGCATTTAAGCAAGTATTGAAACTAAGGATGGACAGTTAGTTACTAATCATCTCCATAGGCAGATTTATGCTAATACTTATGAAGCAGGGAGTACTTTCAAGGGAGGAAAGGGATAATGAGACAAGATAATTTATTTTTTGAAAAAACCTTTTTTCTGCTTCTGCTGCAGTGGTCATTAAGTGGTACCATTGAAGGTTTTCATTATACAGTTCAAAACTCACTTTGAAAACAAAGCCATTCCCTTATCTCTGTTTTGTTTGCGGGAGGTCAAACATTGCAGCTGAAGACTTTTCTCCCTCAGGAGGGAAGTTGTGAGTTTTTTGATTCCTGTCTTCCCTTCTGTTTGCTGTGCCTGATAACTAAAACCTACAAGTATGAAGCTAACTAAAGCTGGTTGGGATACAGTAAAACTGATTTGAAGGGCAAAAAAGAAACAACAGAAAAAACCCCAACTGGTTTTTCAGGAAAGAACCCCTATAACTGTGTTGGCAACAAGTTATTCCAGTATAAATACCAATTAAAAATTACATAACTGAGTGGTGAGGTTGAGCTGATGTTATTTTACTGCTAAGTAAAGCGTTGTCTGACCAATACATTATAGACTTTAAGGTGACAATGTCTACAGTTCTTAAAGTCTTCCATGCAGCTCACCTATACATTCTTTGAAGCACTGGTTAGTGTTTCAACTATTCTTGGTCAATTTAAGTGGTGCTGTACAGAAGTACTACTTAAAATCCCTGTTGAAACTTGCCTGAAGGCCTAGAATTTGGCTGCAGATTAAATAAATCCACTTTCTTTGCCCAGAATGAGAACTGGAATATAAGAAAATAACAGAACTGAGTTTGTGAAGTGATTGATCCATTTATTTGAAGTCAGCTGTAATTCATCTGCCTCTCAGGGGAAAGAGGAAATTTGAGGGAGAAAAAGATGAGCAGAGGGAGGGAAAGAACTGCATTACTGTGGTTGGTTGGGGAGAATTGGGTCACTGTGACTCTTTGTAGGGGTTTAAGATACAGGGATCTTCAGGCCATTTAATTAGTATTTTTCACTTGTGTGGCTGCTTGCCTGTTTCCTTCACCTTCTAATGCATGGGACTAAAAACTCTATTGACTGTGTAGATTTTAACAACGGCTTCATTTTTTAGAGAATAAGCATGGATTGGGCATCAATAGACACTTTTCATTTGGCTTTCTTTCTATCAAAATAAGTGTAAACTGTCAAAATAAGTATGAAGTATTGCAAAGTATTTTGGTCTTTTTCCTTCTCTTCTCTGCCTGTAGGGATTTAGTCATTATTTTCTATGAACAGGTGTCTTCTCAGCCTCTGCTAAGACAGTGGTAATCTCCTCTGTATAGGAAATCCTATTTGACGTGCAATCAAGAGGGCAGTTTTAAAGGGGCCTGTATGCAGAAGAACACATAGAAGCGGTTTTTTATTTGCTAATGGCAGTTCTTTCATTCAGCCCTTGGTAGTCTTTGATAAATAGATATGGCTGACATTTTAGTTTGCTTCCTTTCACCTGCCTCCCTAAAAAGCAATGCTTTAAATAATGCTTTTCTTAGAGTTCTGTGTCCTGGGTGTTTTTGTGTCTTCCCAGGCTGAAGGATAAATCTTCTTCACAGATACTTTGTTGGCCATATGAAATAAAATGAGAAAATGATAACAGGGCAAAGTTGCATTTAAATTTGATCAAAGATTTTAATAGAGTTGTTAGTTACTTCTTTGTTTGAAGCACACAGACAGACTACTTTTTAAGTTATCCAGCTTTTCAACATTTAAGAATTCAGAGCAGTGTGTGAATGGAGCTTTCCAAAAGGCTCCGACTACAACTCATGGTTGCTTTTTGGCCGAATGTTCCAGGCTGTGTGTTGTAAGTGCACATCCACCAAAGTGCCACAGGCTGACAGAAGGTTGGATGGTCCTGGTACTGTCACTGCCTGGGTAGCCCAGAGCTATGGGCAGCTTTGGTGTCAGCAGCCTGTGTTGCCTACGTTCTTCTCTCAGTGGCTGTTTGATTCAGGGGGGGAAAGAAAGTGTGCAGAAATACAAAGGCCTTTGTGCTGCAGATAGGAACTGCATAATATTGCACAGCCTTGTTGACGTCTGAACACAAAAGGGAGGCTGTGTTTTTCTTTCTGAATCTGTCAACCTTGGATTCTGTTTCTTCACAAAGTTTGCGAAAAAATTCCATGTATGGCTGCCCTGAGCCTTTCAACTTTCTGCCAGCCTATTTATTTTGTGTGCGTACATCTTAGCCATGGAACTTTGTCAAATTCTCTGTTTCCAAAGTCTGTAATTTCCTCTGCCTTCTCCCCTCTGTCATTCTTGGCAGTGGGATTTCTCCAAATTCCAGCAAGTTAGTGAGCCGTAGGCTTGTACAGCCTAGACCCGGAACAGAATTCAGAAGGCTGAACACAGCGCTGGTTTACTTGAATCAAGCCACACTGTTCTAGAAAATCTTATTCTCCTTAACTTTCTATTTATTTACAAGTTATATGCTGCAGCATCTCACAGCATTTCTCTTGTGTGCAGAAGTCTGGTACACTTTGCCTACATGTAGAAAATGAGGCTTGTTTTGGTGGATGGGTGGATTTTATGTCTAAGATTGCTGGCATAAGATCATTTTCCCTGTGTGCAGCAAGTGTTTGCAGGGACCCAAAATCCTGACTGGGGCCTGTCTGCATTACTATAAATATATCTTATAATTATCAGGAAGTCTTTGAATCAGAAGATAAAACTTCATGAAAATAGGTCATAAAAAGTTTTATGGGTGCTGTGAAAAACAGATTCCTGACTCTTGATAAAAATGTTATCCCATCACCTAACGCTCTGTAATTTCATCCTGTGTAAGTCTTTAAAGCCAGGGGTTCACAGTCAAAAAATGCAGAGCAGGAGGACTGGTGTGTTTGTAAAATATATTCAGAAATGCAGCTGTTTCTTATTGGATGGAATCTTTCCATCATAGAACAGGGAGTGTGATGTCACTGACAGCTGTTATGTCTGTGTACCTGAGCGGTGACCTGCAGACATCTCTGAAGAGGTGCACTGGTCTCTGGGTTTGCTCAGTGTCCCGTGCTGTAGTAGTTGTGAAGGCAGCAGTCAGTTGCGTCGATCCCTTGTGATCCAGAAACTTTATTCTGAGAATTAAAAGTGAGGTCTGACCTGGGTTGTCAGATATTAAATGGAAATGGATCCTATTCACCACAGCCAAACCAAAAATGGACAGGTAAGAATTATGTACCTGACTACCATTCTAATCACCATTTTGTGTCAGAGTCCAAGCAATGGTTTCTTACCTGTTGAAGTGTCTTCCACTTAACTTCTGCAATCTGCTATGCTTTTGTGAAAAGCATTTCCATCCTTCAAAATGTTCTTAATTTCTTCTTTCTCAAGAAATTGGACTTGAAAAAATATATATTTCTGTTTATTTCTTTATTAATCTTTGAGTTTCTGAGAGACGTGTATTCAGAGGCAAAATAGATGGTGAGTTATTTGGAAGAAGTTGCACATTTAAGCATAACACCTCGTTAAAGTGCCCTTAACTGGAATACTGCCTTAGAAATAGGAAGCTGGCTGAGGTAAGCACTGAGGCAGACACTTTCTGTAGAATTTATGGTATGTACATTGATGAGAACAGTCCCAGTTACTCATCTTGTGCTCAGCACAGCGCAGTCGTTCTGCATATGTGGTATTTTGATTACTGTAGGGTCTTTTTTTTGGTTTTACCTACATTTTATCAGGTACTTTTATCAAGTATTTACCTACTTGTCTTAGTTGACAGGAAAAAGGAAACTGAGGAATCATGCTTGTACTCATTGAACCTGTGTGAAAGATAAGAATCAGTTTGTATTCTGAAGAGAGTACGGCTTTTGCTCTCTGTTGAAGTAAGAAGACTTCTGCAACTTGATCTTGACTTTGCAGTTTAACCATAGGTTGATTTTAATGTCTCTTCTTTCAGTCAGTAAAGATGAAGGGCATTGGGAACATCTTAAAGTTCCCTAAGAGGTTTTGTTTTTGAGAAAATTGCACTCTTTCTCCATTCCACTGACAATACTCATTCAAGTCATGATTTCAACTGCTGCCACTTTTGAAATAAAAATGTTAAAGGAAGTCAGATATATGTAAGTATGCCTTGCCATGTAGAGCTTTTGTGTGTTTATGAAGTTACAATTGGAAACTGCATTTATAAATTGCATCACGTCACTGAGCTGGCTGTTTGTGAAGACTGCTGTACAGCTGTGCCCCAAACCCCTGCAATTCACTGTCACAGAGTACATCTATCAGCTTGGTGAATTGACTCAAACATTCTCTGTTTTTATGTGTAAGGTCAGCAGTTGTCCTCATTTTAAAAGGAGGTCAGGAAGGTCCTATTTTAAAATGGCACACTAGCTTAGAAGTAGGTTTTCAGTAACACAATACTCTCTGATTATTTGTTTATTTATTTATTTTTTAACATTTCAAGTGTTTGATAACGTACTGTGTTTCAGGAGGCAGAATTGGGTTTTCTGGAACAGGAATACAGAGATCTTACCAGTGCTAGAATTGGCGAGGCTCTGTCTTTCAAGGCTAGTTTCATAGACAGCAAATCCACTGTATATCGAGGCAGGTATTTATCACTGTCTGTTGGCTTTTATACAGCCAGGTTGCTCAGTTACATGAGGATTTGGATGAAGGTGAGAAAGGGAAGATAGGGTTTGCAGAAGTTGCACAGTTTCTGGAGATTCAGGTACTGTGTATGACAACTGCACGTGGCCCATCTTCCAAGCAAGCAAGCAGGGACAGATGGGTCAGTGGGACAGATGAGCTAAGGATGCTCTTCCCATGTACTCGCTGCTCTGTCACTGCTGGGGAAGGCAGCTTGGGCCCAGGAAAGGGCTCCCTGTTTCTGTTTGGTTGTTACCACTGGGTTTTGTTTTTAGCATGTTGGTTTTCTTTGGGAGTAGGTGTTGGTTTTGTTTTGTTGTTGTTTTTTAAAGGATATGTGCCATCCTTTAAAGTCAGAACAATAGCTTGATTATGGCATGATTTTTGAGATGTTAAAATTCCCTTTGAAAAAACTCCTGTGATCTTTTGTTCCCTTAGGAGTCTCAACAGTCCAGTTTTGGCACTGGAGAACAGAGTAAGTACATTAAACTTCCTTTCCTATGTGCAGTGTTTTTGTTACAACTGAGTATTCTTAGTACCCCTTAAGAAGTCAGGCCATTAGATCATGAGACCTCTCCAGGCTGGTAATGGAATGGGTTGCACGTAAAAATTGTCCGTATTTTCTCAAGACTTATGAAATAAACACTTGATTTTATTTGTGGCTTCTTGCTGAGAACTGGAAAGTTAATAACTGTTGTGTAACTCACTCATAACTTCTAGAAAAGGGGAAAAAAATAAAATTGTTTCTTTAAATTGTTGTTATTTTTTTAATTCTCGAAAAATAGGCTTCCTTGGTTGATATGATTGAAAATAGCTGAGTGTGAAAACACCCACAGAGAAAACCCCTGGGTATGCTGGAAAGCAACGAAGTTCATATTTTAATAGAAAAAACACAATGCATTTTCTTCCTTTTTCTTGTCCACTTTCGCATTATGGATATGAAAATTGAAGAGAACTGCTCAAGAATTGTTAATATTCTTGAGTGTATTATCCCAGAATGTATTTCCAAAGTCTAGACAAATGCACCTTTTATTCCTATTTGACTGTGTCTTCATTTTGAATATTACTGAAATGAAGCATTTAACCAGGTAACATATCTGGCAAAAATGAATTAGATTTGTGCTGTTGCCTTCCAACAGTCTTACCAGTCCCTGTCAAAGTGATTAAACAGATTAAATAGTAAAAGCAGAATGGTTTATTCTTAGGTATTCACAAGCAGCTTAATCTAAACTCCTAATACAGTGGGGAATTAAGGAAACAAATTAAAACTTAATTCCATAAGGCTAGCCAATAGGTTACATTCTGGAAACAGCTGATCTTCAGGTATGTCATCAGGGAGGCCAAATAGATAAAAACACAGAACCATTTCTCAGCTCCATTTTCAGTTTTCTGTGACACTTCCAACAACCTCAGATATTGTTTCTGTTGTGCTATGTTTAGTAATTTACTAGAACTAAAGAACAGGGAAGGAAAAAGAAGACAAACCAAAAAGCAGATTATATCACAGTGTTCTAACTGTAGGGTTTGGTTTATGAGTTTGCTTTTTGGATTTAAAGACTTTTCATTCATTAAAAAGCTGCGTAGGAATGCTGAAACAGATTAAAAACTTGATTTAATTGATCTCCTCAGCATGTAGAGGGTAATAGAATAATTTTCATGGGAGGGTTTGGGCTCTAAGGTCCCTTAGATGCCATCCAGTTCCAAGCTTCCCCCCAGACCAAGCTGCCCAGGTCCCACCCAGCCTGGCTTCAGGGATGAAGCACCCACAGCTCTCTGGCAGCAGTGCCAGGGCTTCCCCACACTCTGACTAAAGAATTTCTTCCTAATATCTAAGCTAGACCTATCCTCTTTTACTTCAGGATTGTCACTTGTATCCTACCTTGATAGAAGCAGAAGTTTTTCACACCTTCAGAAACATATTAAGTGTGTGTTGGTTTAGACAGCAACGATTTAAAAAAGCCTTCTAGATTTTCTTGATTAAGGTCATTGCTTCTCTTGGCAGTCTGTCTCTGCTCCTCTCTCACTTGGTCAATGTGTGAGAGGCTGCACCTGACGTCAGCTGGTCCCTCTTTCTCCTGTTCACTCCGCCATTCTTGAGTTTGTTTGGCTAAGCCTGTTTAGTTCTGTCCACTTTGCAGTGACTGTTTTGCTGTCTGTGTTCAAAAGAGTACAGCGTTATTTCTTTTTCCTTCTAGAACGATATAATCCTTCATCAAAAACATCCAATGGCCATCAATCCAAATCGTAAGTAGCAGTTGAGAAAACATTTCTCACGTAACAGTCAACTTTTAAAAGATTCTGGAAGTAGCTGTTTCTTTACCAGAATGTGTCAGTTCTTGCACACTCTTTGTCATGCTTTACACTTAACTGACAGGAGAGGGAAAAAAAAGTTGATTTCAACCTATTTTCAGGAACAGTAGGGCAAATAATGGCACACCGGTGTAACAGGTGCGCTGTGCCTTCCTTCCATCCCCCTGCTTTCTTCTCAGCTGTAGGATACTGAGCAGGAGTTTGGCCCTAGGAATTGGCTGGTGAGCTGGAAGTGTATCAGTGTGTGAGAATGGGCACGATGGGACAGGATTTACTAAACGTGCATTGCTAAGCTGTCAGCTGGAAGCAGCTTGTTGCAGTTGCACAAATAGGATGAGGAACTGTTCTGTTATTAGAGGAGACAGTAAATTAAGTTTGAGATCTAGTTAAGTTTGTACGAGTAGTTACTCATTCTCTTAAGTGACTGACAGGCATTTTTATTAGTTGCGTACACAGACCTAACATTATGCTTCATTAATCAGACATCAGAAAGAAAAAATAAAAAAGCAGCAGGAAGAATCTAACTGTCTTTTGCCCTATTCATACCTGAAAAATTGATTACATTCTGTTTAAATACAATTTCCAAACAAAAAATGCCCATTCCACCTGATGGAATGTTTACTGAAAGCAACTGCAGATTCTGAAGGTATTCTAAGTTAGTATTTGTGATGCAGTTACGAAATGAAGTTTAGTTTTTCTGTTTACATTTTTAGTATTAATAAGATTAAAAAACAAATCATCTGTGAGAAAGAAATGGGAAATAATTGAAGAGTGGCTTGTTCATTTATTTATTTATTATAGACTATGTCAGTTCCTTAAAACATGAGGTTTCAGATGTTTATACACAGCCACTTCAATAAGTGGTAGCAGTAGGAGTTCATCATTTGGCTTTTCTTTTGTTATAGCAGTGTAGTCCTCTATGAAAGGGCTGTGCTGGTTCCAGAATGGGAGGGTGTAGGAAGGTGCAAGAACTGGAGTTAGCACTTCACATTAGTTAAAGTGAGGTGCATGGGAAGAGGGGTGAGGAGATGTTTGCTGTGTCAATAGAATTTCCGATAAAGCGATTGTGCTCTGTTAAGAAAGCGTTAAAAAGTGAGATAAATGCATCTTTTGATAAGGGTAGCAGCTGAAAATAGATGTCTAAGTAGATTCTCGAGGTTGCTGTTTCTTTTCAGATTATAAGTAGAACAGCTGTACTGTGAAATTGGGAAGTATTCTAATCCTTTCTTATCTTCTTTCTCCAGATGTGAATTGAACCAGACAGAGTAAGACGTTTTATTTTTGTAACGAAGGTGTTTTTAAATAAGCACAAATACCCCACTATGTTTTCTTTGTGTTCCTGTACTTTCAGTGTCATGAAATAGTATGTGTATGTATGACTACCCTAAATAGGAGCAATTATACCTTTGAAGAATAGTAGAAAATTTATGATGTCGAACAGTTGGGATTTTGCCACTAGACATGAAGCAATCACATTTCTTAATTCAATGGGAAACAGTATTCTTGTCCGTGGTGTGTAAGAGGTTGAACGCAGATGTTTTAGCTCCACCTGCATTAGTAAAACGTGTCAGAATTCCTTTCTAAACTTTAAAGAACGAACAAAGGAATCAAAGCACTACAGCCCGTAGTTTTCTTTAAAGAATGACTTAACTTGCCATTCTTAGACATTAAATGTTTTAAATGGTAACTTGTGGATTTCACCCACACACCCAGCTCTGTAGCATAAACAGTAACTTGTTGGAATATAGAAGAGTGCTTTGAATGTAATTAAATTACATGGAAAAACTTGTCTCACTTTCTCCCTTTTACTTACTTAGTATGTTGAAAGATGACTTAAAACTTAGCAGTAGCGAAGACAGCGATGGAGAGCAGGTATGTTCACAAGATACCAAAGATTCAGTAGAATAAACCAAGTGTATTGATGGTTTGTTACATCAGCAATGTTCAGTAGTCCAACAGCAAACTGAACAGCTGAAGGAGAATTTGCAATTGAGGTACGAAAAACAATTAGCAAGTTTTCAAACAAACTTCAGGTACTCTAAAATGCAAATGTGAGGAAAATGATCTGGTTTTGTGAGAACAGTACTTTTTTTTTTTACCTAGGGACTCATGCTTTGATGATTTCAAATGGGCTTTCTCTAAATGTGGAATGGAAACAGAGTCAGTTTCCTAACACACACAATGGGCTGCCACCTAAGGGAGAGCCCCTCATGTTCTGTGCTGGCTAAAGAGTGCATGGCACACAGATGTCCATGCAGCAACTGTTCAAGATAAGAGCTGCTGTGTGTGTCTTTTACTCCCAGGTTGTTTCTGTAACTATAAGTCTAGCAGCTCCTTTATTTTTATCGTATCTTTTGCTCCTTGGCAATATTAACTCTGTGCATCTCCAGCCAGAGATGGTGTTCAGCCTGCTGAATTAAACATACCTCTTGAGTCTGTGCTACCCAGCAGAAGTCCATGCTGCTTTTTTTGCTGTTCTCAGTTCCACTGTTTGTTATATTTTCACATGGAAAACTTGAAGATGGTGCATTTAGTTGTTTAATTACTGGGGCATGGAACATTTCTGGAATAGCACAGTAAAAATTTGTATCATCTGGTTCTAAAACATGGCATGGGGGAGTGGAGAAAATAGGAAATCTCAGAACTACTGTCAGAATATGGAGGGTTCTGAGATGACACGTTTGTGGTAAAAGCTTGGATAAAAGAACTGTGATTTATTTTTCCTTTTGTACAAGCCAAAGGCAGGCAAATTTAAACCTCTGTATTTCTGAATTAGAGCACTCTTCAGGCTAAGTATTTAGAATCTTTAAGACTTGATATCAATACTTTGCAATGTAATTGCATATGCTTCTAGAAGCCTCATGCTCTTCTTCTTAATTGCAGGACTGTGATAAAACAGTTCCAAGGAGCACACCTGGAAGGTAGGCATTCCTTTACTTTCTATGCTGCAATCCAATGGTAGTGATGTTTGGTCCAGTCAGCGCTTCTGGCTTGATCTCGTTTCTAAAATCAGTGTTAGTTGTTTGTCTTTGATTAGACCAGAAGGTGATTAGAGTTTAATCAGTGGCCAACACATATTCTGCAAATATTATACTGACAACATTGTGAAGGGGGGAGGGGAACAAGGTGAATTGTGCTCAGTTGAACTCTTTAGCAAATGTTAGTTAAAATATTACATTTTATTCTTCCTAATGGAAGAACTTCCAGGATGCCTTTGCACTGAGTAATGTTTGTTTATTTTTCTTCCTTTTTGTTTTCAGTAGTTCTGAACCTTCACAACATAACAGTGAAGGAGCAGATAATTCTAGGGATGACTCAAGCAGCCACAGTGGGTCTGAAAGCAGTTCAGGATCTGACTCTGAAAGTGAAAGCAGTTCCAGTGATAGTGAAGCTAATGAACCATCACAGAGTGCATCCCCTGAGGTAGGATTTGTCACGCATTTGGGCTGTCATCAGGCATTAATCCTGAGTTTTAAAAGCAGAAAAAAATGAACATGTTCTCGGTCTCTTTTTTTTTTTTTAACAAAAACTTGTCAAGTGTAGAATTATTTCCACATATTTCCACATATTCTTTTGCTAAAGTACCTGTAATTTGACATGATAACTATATTTTCTATAAGCACACATTTGCTATTTGAGGTGATTTTTACCATAGTTATCTGTTGGAGTGCAGAAGACATGGGAACAGTAGCTTAAAGACCAGTAGCTTTTAGTCTGGAATGCCATGGCAGCAAGTGCTTCCTGTGGACTGCAGTTCTTCTGATTGAAGGAAAAAGCAGACCTGCTATCTGTAGTTATATGCATTTTTCATTAGTTACTGACCTCAGATGCTCGAGTGCACCGCTTGCTTTGGCTTGCAGCACAGTAGGGCTGCAGAAAAGATGGAAGCCACGTGAAACACTGTATCTAACAGTGCTTTATTGAAATTTGTTTTTAGCCGGAGCCACCGCCAATAAACAAGTGGCAACTGGATAACTGGTTGAACAAAGTTAATTCACATAAAGTGTCACCAGCTTCTTCTGTGGACAGCAACATCCCATCCTCACAAGGCTACAAAAAAGAGGGACGGGATCAGGGAACAGGAAGTGGGTACGCTGATCAAAGCGGATCCAAGGACTCGATTTCTTCAACACCAGGGCGAGATTCCAAACCCACCCAAAAGGGCTCAGAGAGCAGTCGTGGCACGCAGAAATCACCTGCCCAGAGTGACAGCTCAACACAGAGGAGGACCGTGGGTAAAAAGCAGCCCAAGAAAGCAGAAAAGACATCTGTTGAAGAGCCTAGAGGAGGTCTTAAAATAGAAAGTGAAACCCCAGTAGACATGGCAACAAACATACCTTCAAACAGGCATAAGGCAGCCACTAAAGGTTCCAGAAAACCTAATATAAAGAAAGAGCCCAAATCTTCCCCTCGGCCTACAACAGAGAAAAAGAAATACAAGGCTTCAAGCAAATCTGCCCAGAAATCCAGGGAATTCATAGAAACAGATACCTCATCCTCTGATTCAGATGAAAATGAAAGCCTTTCTCCTTCATCACAAACACCCAAATACTCCGAGAGCAATAGGACTCCTGTTAAATCTTCCATGGAGGAGGATGACAGCTTTTTTCGGCAAAGAATGTTCTCTCCTATGGAAGAGAAAGAGCTTCTTTCACCACTCAGCGATCCTGATGAAAGGTACCCACTTATTGTGAAGTGGGTACCTTCACAAAATGGATACCTGAGCCTCTTATCAAGAATACCAGAGAAGCCTTACAAGGATGCTGATGTGCCCAAAGTGGAAAAGAAAAATGTGCCAGAGAAGCATGCAAGAGAATCTCAGAAGCAGCCTTCTGATAAGAGTTCCACAAAAGGCAAAAGGAAACATAAACAGGTAACAGTATCGTAAATAAAATCTTGCCTGTTATCTTAGCCTTTTAGTATCTTGCTAAAGGGGTTAAGCATATGGCCCAGTAACCAATGTCATACCTCACTGCAGTGGCTCAGTAATTTAGGAGATTACTTTGCCTACCTATTCTATGTAGAATAAATTGATCCTTCCTGTGCCGTTGTAATAGGGAATATTGGAGTTTTCATTCATGAAAGGCAGAGGGTTGTACCTTTAGATGTGTTAGCACTGTAGCTTGCATTCCTGGAGGTAGCACAGATTGTGTATCCTCTTAAACTCTTCAACTTTAGGATTAGGTTTATATAAAAATCTGGTCTTCGACATCTCTTACAGACTCCATGGGTTTTACAGTTCCTGGCATTCATAAGACACCTGTGTTTGACTCCCCAGCATAAAATCTGATTTCGTACCAAAGCCTTTGGCAGATTTTTGTTATTTCATAGTGATATGCGTGTTATAAAATGAACAACTTGAGACTGCCACTTTTCAAATATATGATACAAGGTAGTTGCTTCAGGGGATGTTTCTGTAGCCTGTACAGGTATTATTCTGTACGCTGCAAGACGCCCACTGAATTAAATCCGTTAAATGTGAAAAATTACTGTCTTCGTGAAGCTGTAAATGTAGACATTTATCTGGATGTGTTTCTTGTTTGCTGTATTCAGAATGAGGATGAAAACAGAGCCAGTGAAAGCAAGAAAACAAAACTGGAAGAAAAAGCTCCATCAGGACACAAGACTTCTAGCAGTAGGGAGTGAGTATCTTGCCTGTCTTTTCAGCACTGAAGGCTCAGAGTGATCAAGGAGAAGACTCATGCCTGTATCCATCTCTCCCTTACCTTCTTCTCCTTCCTCCACAACAAAATGTCTCCTTACTAATCAGTGGGTAATATTTCATGGTTTCTGATTCTTCAGTTTGAAGTTTCCATTAGTTGTTGGTGGAAATTCATATCCATAACTGAAAATATTGACTAGGTAAACCCTACTATGAAGGGTTCACCTTTTTCAGATCAAACAACAGACAGCTGATATAATTATATCATGGAAAAAAAATTCTCTACAGCGAATATTTGTTGAATTACTGATGTGTGAGAAGCTGCAGCTTCTGGCTACAGATGCTAGAAGTCTTTCTGAGTTAAATGCCTTCTTTGTTTCTGTTAAGAAATGTAGAAAAAATGGATGCTCGTCTGTCATGTTTTTTTTCCTTTAGTCCTGATATTTTGTTTTGTTGCTGGTGTGATTTTCTGAAGGGCACTTGGTTAAATGCAACAAGATGGTTTTTCAAAAACTTCATGTAAATAGTTATTTTGTGTACTGTTCTCTGTGAAAAGGGATGCCAGAATTAGCAACTGGAATCCTCAGCAGCCAAGGTAAGACTGTACCAAAAGGCCAATGGATTCTAGAGAACAGTTATCTGGGCCATCTTTTTTCTGAGCTGTTAGGCTGACTTGTCTGCAATAGACAGACTGGCGCTAATGCTGGCATTCATTTCTAACATTACAAGTGTTTAGGGTGTTTTTAAGAACTGTTGAGGGATGTGGTTTTATGGTTAGAACTTGCCTTCTGCGTTTTCAGGTCAGAACAGATAAAGTGGTGAAAACTAGTTTAATCAGGCTTCGTAACGTTTAGTTACTGTGGTGATAATTTGCTTCCTCTGAATCTGTCTTGCTATGTTTAACATTAAAAATCTTGTTTTATTATTTTTTTTGGGGGGGTGGGAAAGGAGAGGGAAAAGGCTTAAATGGGGGAAGGGTGTGGAGAGAAAAAAAGAAGTGATGCTGGATTTTTGTTTTATTTCTATTTTGAAAAGTAAAAAACAAAACTGAATGTATTCATTTTGTCCAGGTCTTTAAAACCAAGTGCTGTTAAAGAGAAGGATTTACTGCCATCTCCTGCTGCCCCAGTCCTTCAGAAGGATTCCAAACAAGAGCACGGGTCCCGGAAGAGGACAGCCAGTCCGTCATCATCCTTGAAGTCCAGCAGCAATGTTAGTAAGGACAGCAGCAGTGGCAGTAAAAGCTGCTCATCTTCTAAACAGAGGAAGATAGAGGGAAAAGGTTCTGGCAGTGCTAAAGAAACAAAGGTAAAGGGCTTGTTCTGTGAATGCCTTGAACTTATTTCTTAGCTTTGCATTTTGACGTGCAGTGTCATCTAAATAATTTGCAGTTGTTGAAATGTAATTAGTTTCAGATTTGCCTTGTTTCGTACCGTGGTGCTTAGACTCTAAATTGGAAAATAACTTAGGAGATATTGTCGAATGCTAATGTTTATTCCTACCAAATATTTATGTTAATTACTAAAGTGCATTTAGTCATCTTTTGATGACAGATGCTGCGTATTTGCTGTTTAATTTGTTAATGAGAAATATCACTACAGATCTGCTCACACTGAATGAATAATGAGGTTACTCTTATGTCGCTGGAGCAAGTACAGATCTTGTCCTCGTTTTAAGGAGAACAGGAGCTGGGTCCGTGCACAGTGCTGAGATACAAAGCTGTGGCTCTCATTTTTCACCCTAGGATTCTAGAAAGGTTCATCTGATTCCAGATCAGGATGGTACAGAGCTCTCTGTGGTTAGAGTAGAGAAAACACTGTGGAAAAGGTGATGCAGAAAGTGTTTTTTAAGCAACTTAGATTAAGAACAAATGTAGTTGAAGGGTTTCAAAAACATAAGATGATGATAGTGTAAGGTCATGATATGTAATGTGCTTTTTCATTAGTATATAAATGTGTATTACTGGACAGGAGTAAACTTGTGAGCACATCTGGGTATCTTCATAGAGTAATTTCTGTTGTATAACCAGATTTGAGTGTAATATGTTCAAGTTGGAGGGATTTCACCTTTATCTTTGGGATTCCAAATGTACCATTTCTCCTTGATTGCTCTGAAGTGTTCAGGAAGGGTAATTGATTTGGGGAGGAGTGAAGCAGCAAATTGCCATCGGCAGTGGCAGAAAGTAGCTTAGTCATTAGGGTGGAGTCCATGCAATATTTAAACTGGGAGACCTGCTGGATTAATTTACATGCCATTACTGTGAAATTTTAGAAACCTGGGAAGGTTGTGTGCATCGGTGTCTGCACTTACAGGAAGCCTGTAGATAGCAGATTTGCATCATAGACTGCTGCTCTGGCCTTTCCTTATTCATCAGCATAGAACTGTCCCTAAACCAGCTGTTAACTTGTTTGATGTTTTTCTTTTCATACTTTGGAAATGCTGCATTTCCCTGCATGTTTTGGTGGTGTTTTATGTTACACTGGTAGTTAGGGCATTGCTGTGCAAGTGCAGTGCCTCGCAACTTTGAGATCCTTCTAATTAGCAAGGATCTGATAAAGGCAGGTTATTAAATACTCTGTGTAATTGGCCTTCGGTCACGATGACTCCAAAGAACTGAAAGCACACTGAAGCTGGGAAATTGCCTTATGCTGTTGATCTAGTGAGAAGAGATTCACTTAGAATTCACAAGATGTTTTGATGTCCCTTCTTTAGCCTGAAGTGTCACATTGAGCCATGTAAAATTAAGGGGAGCAAGGGCAGCATGTTGTGAAGACAGCTGTTATTTCTCCTTGAAGTTGGTGTTTCTGAAATACTAATCTTTTCTACCCAGAGACATTCAGTAGTTTATTGTTGAAAGACATGAGAAGTCATAGAAGTATATATAGCCTCTTTGTTCAGAGTGGAAAATCATGATTTAGCAATAAGGGAGATCTCCTAGTGTAGTAGGGCTCAGCTTAATTATAGCCTCTGTGTCATCCCCTGTGCCAGCATGAGATGAAAGCCTCAGGGAAACTGTGTTATTGTATGGTGAATGGCAGCTAAAGCAGCTACTAAACTGAACTTACTGCTTACAGAGTGTGAAATCATGGGAAAAATGTGTACAGTAAATTCCTCTTTGTCTTTGAGAATATAAAAATAAAAAAAAGTCTTGACATGATTCGGTGACCATTTTCCTTTCAGGAGAAGATTCTGAACAATTCATCGAACTGCCCTCCTGTTTCTGCTCCATCTACAGAGAGCTCAAAGTCCAGAAGAGCAAAACTTGTTTTTGCTGACAGGTAAGAAAAGCAGAGGGTGCCTTTCCCTTTTTGGGGGTGCTAATCTTGCAGCACAGTGAGCTCTTCTGTGGAGAAGGGTTGTCCTGTTTGCTTCACAAAAGATGCTGAATACTAGTTCATGCTCTGGAGATCTGCATGCTGTTCTGCAGCAACGTGCTTCTCTGCCTGCTTTGTGCACCAAATATTTGGCAGATGGTGCACTCCTTGAGGAGAAACTCTAGTCTGCCCTGTGTGTTCCTGCAGAGCGTGGATGGACCAAACAGTAGATCTAAACAGTCCAGGGTTGTCCTGTTTTTAAGTGTTGATGTATCCATCACACACTTTCAGGATATCACTGCTGCCTGTTCTCTTTTAACAGAGTCTGCTTTGCCCATGGTGAGCAGTTGTTGTCTTTGGTAGCAAAGAGGAGCCTTCATTTTTTGAACCCAAATGGGATTGTGATGCAGTACCTCCTGTTATTGTAACTTGAGTTAGAGGGGGATGAAGTGAAAGCTGTAACATTAACAAACTTTTGTCATAAAAGGAAGTACAGAGTAGGTGGTCTGACTCCTTAAATGTGTCTTCTATTGTAGGACTTACTCAGCTAATCATTATTTACAGCAAGCAAAGAAGTTAAAACATAATGCAGATGCATTGGTAAGCAAATCTACAATGTTTATCCAGTATTTGCACATTATGCTGGAGTTTGTTTACTGCTTGTGCTGTGTTGCTGCCTGTCTGTACTAGAACTTTCTGGTATTTCCTCTCAATATTTTCCTTATTTTTTTTTATCCAATCTTCTCAGTCTGACAGGTTTGAGAAGGCTGTGTACTACCTAGATGCAGTGGTGTCATTCATTGAGTGTGGGAATGCATTGGAGAAAAATGCTCAGGAATCCAAGTCCCCGTTCACTATGTATTCAGAAACTGTGGAATTAATCAAGTAAGCGCTGTAAAGCACACACAGAACTCAGATGGTTGGGGAAGAGGGCTGGAAATCAAAGCTTCTGCATTTTACTCATGTTCTGCCACTAACTTTTGGAGTCCCTTGCTCTGCACTAAGAACGGATCACTAGCCACTTTGTTCCAGTTACTGAAGCTTCAAGTGTGTTCTTGAGGGCTGAGATCCTTTATTCCAAAGTTTGTGATGTCTTAACAATTTGTGACATGTGCAGAGCAGAACTATTCCAATTATTGCCTAGCCACGTTCTGTTTAGGGTCTGAGGGAAAGACCTGAAACAGTGAAGGAGTTGAAAGTTGAATTTCATAAGAACTTGGTGGCTGATAAATGATTGTATAATGTTTCATTTACTTGATAGTTTTCTTGTTGGTGATTTGTTTATAGGTACACTATGAAACTGAAGAATTACTTGGCACCAGATGCTACGGCTGCAGACAAAAGGCTAGCAGTGCTTTGGTACGTGTATCCTGAACTTTATATTACACACTGATTAATTACACACACAGATTTCAGTCTGTGAAATGCTGTCTTACACTGAGTTTTCAGGTGTTTTGAACCAAATAGGAGTTTTCTGTTTGACTGTTCAGTACCATTGATGCTATAGATCGATTACTGTAAGGGCTTGTTAACAGCAAAGTCTTTCAGCTATTAAGAAAATGACTGACTGACTTCGACTTTGACTTCCATAATGTTCTGTCAGTTACTGCTTTTATTTTAGAACGTGATGTCATTGGTAACTTGTCGCATGCAATGGAATTGTTAATATGGCTAAAAATGATAGAGGTGCCTTTGTGAATTTCATTATCCTTAGTGTTTTGATAAAGTTACTGTTGATGAACTGAGCTCTTCATTTGCTCTCTTTGTAAATTATAGTGTTCCAAAATAACAGACTACTGTTGAGTTGGTTGCACGGTCAGCTGATGTTGGGCTGTGACCTAAATGCTTCGGGAAACTTTGAGATTACATTAACAAGCAAACTGTTGTCTGGTCTTGGCTTTAATTTTAGTAAAATAACATAATCAGAGCACACTGCTTTACTCATTTGAATGAATTTCCAGTTCTGTTTTGAAACTTTCTTGGAAAGGAAATTATCTATTGGATTTGGGAGGAGTAGCAGAAGGAGGGTTTGGGGTCTTTGCTGTGTGTTCACACAGTGATATGGCAAAACTTGAAATGGCTGTTAAGAACTGTCATTTGCCTTCTGGACTAATTAAATGGCTGCAGCAAGCAGTTGAACAAAGCTGACTGTGTCAGGTGGAAAAGGGAGGGGGGACTATAGCAGCATGCACCAGATTCAGTGTGTCCTGACATGAGAAAAAAGTGAAGGCTGTATCAGTAAAGTCACTGCAACCTAGTTTCAGCTTAAGGCACAAAACTGTTCTTTACTTTCTTGAGAAGTAAAGGTGGTGTGGGACTTTGTCTAGTTACAGTTTGACAGTTGGCTGTTTAGTGTTGGGAGAGAAAAGTTTTTAAAAACATGGGTACTCCATTTTTGACTTTTGGTATGTTGTGATAAGCCTGACTTTAACTGGAAATGTTTTGTTGTTCTGTCTTTGGTTAGTCTTCGGTGCCAATCTCTACTATACCTAAGGCTTTTCAAACTGAAAAAGGAAAGTGCATTGAAATATTCTAAAACTCTGACTGAACATCTGAAGGTAATTGGATATATATTTTCTTCAAATATTAAAAAACTAATCAAATTGAAGCTCTACATTACTTAAAATTCCTCTGCCTGGTATTCAGATTGCTGCACGTGAACTTCCAGTATGCCCTAATTTAGGAATGGACCTTGAAAGTACATTCAAGCTGAGCAGTTTAAAGCTGGGAGGATACAGCATGACTATGATGTCATCAACCCATTGGTCCTAATGATAGCTTCCTATTAATATTTTGGTGCAGCTTTTAGTAAATTTAGTTGGCTTCAAAGAGAATTTTAATTTTGTTGTTGATATAACAAAGTTAAAACTTTGCTGATTTGTGTCTTAGTCATCAGTGAAATGGATGCTTTTCCCAATTTTGAAAGTACTTTGATATTATTTAGGATATTTTGATATTATTATATGCTTAAAAGAAAAGCCATGAGAACTCATGTTCAGAAATGAGCAATTAAACAACCAGATAAAATATAATTAGCTGAGGTATAAACATACGTTTACTTTTTCCCAACAGAATTCCTATAATAATTCTCAAGCACCGTCACCTGCTATGGGAAGGTAGGTAGTAAAAGTTTACCTGTATTTCTATGTTTATAGCTCATTCTCCACATAAACTGTGAGTTTGAGGTGCTCAAAGAGCAGCTTTTACTTTCTTGAGCTTCTGTTGTTTTTGTTCTAATTTCTAATTGTTCTAAGGTCTAGATTTTGATCCCTTTGTTCAGGTAAGTGTTCTGATAAGAGGTTGAGAAATGTGCTGTACAGAGATATTCTCAGGCAACTCCTTGTTGGGAGGAATGAACAAAAAACTTCTCAGTGTGTCCTTAACACACAGGTCACTTGTCTCAGTGGTTTGTTGTTTTATGTAATGCTTTTGCTCTCAAAACAATAGCTTTATTAGTGCTGCAGTGATGCACTTGTAGCCCAGATGGCTACAAGTGCTTTCACAGTAAGCTCTTCCATGGTACAGCAGTTTACTTCTGTTCTTGAAACCTGACAACAGACTTTTTATAGATTACTCTATCAAAACAAAACAAAAACCAGAATTTTAGGAGGGCATTTCAGATATGCATCATGTTATTTGAAAATACAACAGCAGTATAATTGCCTTGCTTTAATTTTTTCATTATTACTATGTGAGGTTCAATTTATTTAAACAACAGATTTGATTGAAAGATGCTGCATGTTGATTTGGCTGTGAGGCTAAAATACAGGAGCTGGAGGAACATGAGAGGTTTTCAAAAGCTCACTTGTTTTAGGGCCAGTCCTGAGTTCTCAGTGTGTGAAGTAGGAGTGCCTTAGCATCCCATGTTCTGAGCTGTAGGAAGACATTTGCATGACACACCTGACATATCTGTGTGCGTGTTTTACAATGTAATGTTTTCCTTTGGATAAGCAGCAAGCCTGTTGGTATGCCGTCTCCAGTCTCTCCAAAGCTGTCTCCAGGGAATTCAGGAAATTACTCCTCTGGGGCAGCCAACCCTTCAGGGAGTGGGTCTTCGGTGACAATCCCCCAGAGGATCCATCAGATGGCAGCCAGCTACGTCCAAGTTACATCCAACTTCCTCTATGCCACTGAAATTTGGGACCAAGCTGAACAGCTGTCTAAAGAACAGAAAGGTAAGGGTAGGCAAAGGCAAGTTGTAACCTAAGATGTATACATTGTGTTAAATTCTAACAGGTTTTCAATTTTGGAGTTAACAGTGCATAATGATAAATAATTGGGTCCTTTGTAAAAGAAAGATGGAAAGTAATTCCTTTGGTGACAGCGATGCTCTGGGCTGGCTGTCCTGGTTGTCAGGTGGTGTTGGAGATCTAACATTTCCTACCAGCTATGCTTAAAATAAATAAATAAGTCTTGCATTTCCTGCAAGTTTTTCTCTTTAGGAAGTAGAACTTGGTGCATTTCCTTTTCTGAAATCCTGGAGTGAATATACACATTCGAGGGAGAAGGCCAAGAATGCTTTGTAACAGTTAGGCCACAGTGTAATTATGCTTACCTTCTGCAAAACAGTAAAGAAATGGGCTTAGAAAGGATCTCTTTCTCTTTCTTCTGCCATCTTCAGCCGTCTTTCATTTCTTTTGCCTTGATCTGCAATGTTTGTGCTGAGGTGGTGTTCTTTTAGGGAGAGCAATATTTCACTTACGGCAGCCAATGAGAACGACTGTGCCTAATTTGTGTTTCTGTTGTTTTAGAGTTCTTTGCCGAACTGGATAAAGCTATGGGCCCTCTGGTTTTTAACTCGAGCATCATGACAGACCTAGTGCGTTACACCTGTCAGGGACTACACTGGTTGCGCCTGGATGCCAAGTGATACTTCGAACTGAAGGAATGGAAAATTGAACACATTTTTCTTGCTGCCTCTGATTTATCTCCACAACACTGTGTCATGTCAATAAGGAAGACTGCCATAACACATTGCTTAGTTGACACTAAAAACAAAGAATGCTTTCACATGTCTCCCATCTTGATTTGTGTTTTGTGTTTTAACCCAAAACGATCTTGTTAATGAACTCCTTCAGTATTCCCTTTTTAAGTTATTTAAATATTTTTAAATTTGCGACATATAAAGGTGTAGCTTGGCTAATCTATCATGGATGGATCAGTCATTGGAATTCCCGTCACAATACGTAAATAGTCGGTTTAAATCCTATTTATTTTAATTTTTTTAATTTTAATTTTGAAAAGCCCAGTTTTTGGGTAGTTTTTAGCTGTTTCTTCCCTAAATTTTACCCTTCCAAGTACTTAGGAAAAATTAAACATAGACACTTTATTTAAGTACTCTGTGAGCTTTGTTACTCTGTAATGTCTTGTGGTGGTAGAACCTGTAAAAGGAATTAGGATTGATAGGTTCTAACGTGTAGAAACACCATACTTTTCATGCCTAATGCCTATGATCAACTAATAAATGACAGCTAGAGTTTTATTATTGCAGAATTTGTACTAAATAGAAAAAATTCCAGATATTCTTCTACGTATTAAAATACTTCATTTAAATGAATTTTAAAGAAATTTATATGGACAAAAAATTTAGCTGGTTCTGACTTGGGTTGCTTTCAAGGCAGTTTCAAACCATTGGTTAACACTATAGCAAATCATGAAACAATTTGAATGTAATATCAGAGTAATGGTGTAGGAATGAACTTCGGTCTGATAGGAAAGGCATATAGGAAAGGTTTCTGAAATGGACAATCTTGTGCTTTTTTTTTAATCTCTCTTCATTTAAAACGCATTTTGTTTGTCATTTTTTGACACTTGCAAAATCAGCAGTTTTGTGGTGAAAAAAACCAACAGTAGTTAAATTCCTACCAGAACTGCCATTTGCAACTTTCTCATTGACTGGAAAATCAGGAATCTTAAGTAGAGACGGAGGTCCATTTTTTTTTCTGCCTGAAAAAATGTCTGGTGGTTAATGGACACTACAGCATGACAGTGCAACAGCCATTGTGGGGTGGGGGAGCACACCTGCTATTACAGGGAAGTTGTCTAATCGTTTTGATGCAGAATGGATTTAAAACTTGTATTTACCCCATGTTAATGAAGGTCCCATTCGTGTTTGATGCATTTGATGGAGCAGAATATTCATTTGAGAGGGAAGCGAGTTGGTGTAACAGAAACAGTTTGTGGAGTTGCAGTCGACTGCTCTCAAAACCAAAGTACCTTTCCACATGAGGTGCTTGTCTGAGTCAAAGGTTTAAAATGCTACTGCTTTCAGTATTGCTTAGTGCCCCTAACATGTCTGGTGTGCCTTATGCCTTACTTTTAGATGAAGATTTTATGAACTGTTTACAAGATGTTTTACAGCAGGACCAGGTGTACTGTATGCAGTGGTCTTCTGCAGTACTTGGGTAAAATTCCATTTCTTTTTCAAAAGTACCAGTGTCTGTCATGCAAACTGACTTCTCATTGCAGTGGTCTTCTAAAGAGTCAAGCTCTGAATACTTTAGAGTGCGATTGTGGAATGCTGCTTTGTTTTATCTCCCATTTAACCCTTAGTTCTGTACCAGAGATGAACGTGCACGTTCAGGAAAAAATATTGCACTAAAGTTTTGTGTCGTCATGGTTAAGTGCCAAAATCATGGCAACCTCAAAAGAAGGAATAGAATTCTACGCTACTTAGTACTGCAGTATGTCCTATGGGCTTTAAGAGTTTAGAAGTTTTGAAATGAGTAACCTACTAAAAGGTAGCTGCATATTCGTAGAGCTTCCTTTGTGTTCCAGCGTGTTTTGTACTTCCAGAAGAGCTTTGCTACATACGAACCAACATGTGTTTGGTTAGCGGACCTGTGACTTTTCCCGTTAGAGCTGAATCACTGATCAGGTCTGTTGGTTGGAGCATCCTTTTTATTAAATCACTGTGCAAGATTGCATTCTTTTCGTGTTTGCTGTTAGAGACAAAACTCTGTACCCTCAGACTCTGCATCCTGGTTAATAGGACACTGTCAACTAATTTTTCCTTTAATACTCTAAAGTGCCTAGCACTCTTTTGACGCTATATAAAAAATACGTTTGTAGGAGTTGCATTCATAGTTGTTTTTTTTTGTGTAGTGCTGCACCGGCCGGTGAGGCTGCTTCCAGCTTGCTCCTTTGTGCACCGTGACCATGACTGTAAGCAGGAATGGTCTCATCTCTGGGAATTTATTTTCTCTTTTTATTTCCTTAGAGTCCCACAAATACCTTTTAGTGTTACACGCAGTTGTCTCTTACAAAAATGTTTTGCTTGTCCCCAGGTCAGTGGGTCTTTGGGTAACTGAAAGACTTCTTACATTGTGTTAAAATGTGGACCTGGAATGGCTGACAGAATCCGTCACAGGGAAACATTCCCTGGAGTGCTGCCCAGGTTTTCTGTCTGTATGGGAGATACACAGTGGTCTTGTTATTTGAAAAATGCCTTACTCATCTGTGGCTATTTCAATCAGAGACACTTAAATTTCACACTTCCAAAAGCATATCTGATTTGGGCTTTACCATTGTTTCTAAGACAGAAGTTGTGTACTTTGTCAGATTTCATAGCAATTAAAAAAATGCAAATACTGAATATGCTTCCATCCCGGTGCCACGATGCAGACTAACAGTCCAACTCTGTCCTTTTGTTAACCTCTACACAACAGCAGTGGAAATGCAGACAGCGTCAGCACTAAGGCAGGCTGCGCTGGTGGCTGAGGAGGGGATCCCTCACTCCCAGCTTCCTCAACGATTCCCTAGATGATTGGATCTTAAGCACATATCAACACTGAGATCTTAATTCCCTTACCGAACGTGGTCCCAGTTGGTGAATCTTAAAAATGGCTTAATCAGACTAGGCTTGCTCAGATATCACTATTATTTGGATTTGCTGTGAAACTTGCAGGTTCCTAGATGGTAAGGTGCAACCATTTATACTTATAAACAAATCTTCAGGACACCAGAGTAAAACAGCCCGATACTTTTATTTTGATTTGAAACTATTAGCCATAAAGTAGAGCGTGTGAATGGCTCTTCTTGGCTTTTGATGGCAGTATGCAATTTGTATTGTATGTGTCTTTTAACATATATGTATATATATATATGAAATCAGTCTGTCCAAAGTATATGTTATACTTGTTTTTAGATTATGGTGCAACTGACTATATTGATATATTATTTATTGAGTGCTGAGTCACCATCTTACTGGTGATAAATCTTGCATATTATACAGGAGTGCAATGTATATTCCTTTAGATTGCTGAGGCTTGATTGCTGTGATAACAAAGGAAAAGAAGAAGAAAAAAAAAAGCCCTGAAATGTATTTATGAATGGCCCCAACATACAGAGTCAGTACTTTATGGGAATGATGTGCTTGCCCGGGGCAAGTAAAATAAAGCCGTAGGCAGATAATGATGTAGTTTTCCAGAATGGGAAACTATTGGAAAAAGAGACTACCTTTGCTGTATTTAATATTTCAGTTACCTAACAGATATTTACTGTCACCGCAGCGTTTATGTTAAGGGCCTGAGCAAGTCAAGTTTGAATTACCCATTGGGGAGTAAGCAACTTCCAAATTTCTAGATTTCTGACAAAAATTTTGGTCAGGGTTTAAATTATTCCATCTAATGAAACAGTGTTATGGAAACCTGTATGTTAATGCTGGATATCTTGAAGTGTGAAGACTAGCCAAAGCTTTTGGTGGCCAACTCAGACAAATACAGAGCTGTTCCAGGAGGCAAATCTCCACAGTGTGAAAGTTACCTAAAAGCAATCAATCAATCAGGGAATCGTGATGTATGTCAAACTCCATTACTTTTCAAGGAATTGGTTTCTGATGCCACGATGCCATTTGAAAGCAGCGGTATTGGGGGTGGGGGGAGGCAGGGAGGGAGGGCTTAGCGATGTAATAAGTACATTTTTCTCTCAATACGAGCTCTGGTCGTTGCTAGATCAGCTATCGACAGCATTAGTTCTTTGCTCTCTGCCGATCTCAGCTGAGTTTCAATCGAATACACTATACTGAACAATTTGAAACGCTGTGTTACAGCGTTAGGGTTTATATAGGCCATCTTTATGTAAAAGTTTTAATTTCATCTGGAAACTTAATGGAAACGTACCTACTCCTGTCATACCTCTCTGCGTTTGCTATTGGAGCTGATACGGGCAAATTGGAATGCAGTGTTCCCCGACTTGGTTTTTATATGCAGCCCGGGGAATCGGTGCTGTTGGGTGCACAGTACTTCTGCAGCGCTTCTTTTCGGCTGCATTGATGTTACACATCTGAAAACTCAACTCTAAGGACCAGGCATGACTTTTGCAAGCACAGTTCCTGACATTTGTATCTGGTCCCCCTTTTAAATTGTTTTAAGAAATTTTGTATATGGAGGATAAAGTGCTTATATATTTATTAAAAATCCTTTATCTTAATTGAAATTATTATTTGATGAAGAAGGGTTTTTTGGGGGGAGGGTTTGTGGGTGAGGGAAGGTAACTTTTCACCTGTCTCTTATAAATGAAGCCCTTGTGAATCATACAGAAAGGTACTGCTAGTAACTAATGGGATGTCTCTGTTTCACACTTTGTACATGACAAGTCCATGTGTTACGTTTTGTTTCTATGGGAATATTTAGGCGTCCGTCTTCAACCAAAACCTAAAGAAACACACCAACTGTGATTTTATTTGTTGCAATACATTTGAAATTTCAAAGGGTACTTTGGGGCTCAAATTAGGATTTCTAAGTCAGTATGTGCATTTCACGTAATAAAGCTGTTAATGGTGAGCAAAGTATTATATACTAACTAGATTTTTTCCACATCTGTATAGTATATTCTATGTATTTTGTGGTATTGAGATTATAGAAAGTTTAGTGTCTGAAACATGCGTTTAATGTGTATTTTTAAACAAATTTATGGCAATTAAAATATTTGGAGAAAAGGGTATCACATTTCAATTTGTAAAGATCTTTTTAACTACTGTGTCATTAAAATGCTTTGTACAATGCAAAACTGTAACTGGAGAAACTAAGTTTAATAAATATCAAATAGATTTTCTGTATTAAACTTCAAAGTGGTCCTGTCTGTTGAAAGGGCTGCGTGCTCCCTGCTGCTGTATTTTTAAGCAGAGGTTTCTTTTTTGACCCCAGCACTCTGCATAACAAGGGAAGATACCGTCCAGTATGTGAGGTATGTTGAAATAATGGGATTATTCAGACGGGGAGGTCAGCTTGGGACGTAGGCAATTTTGATTAGAAATAATTTAAAAGTAAATACTTCTTCCAGTTATCACCAGATATATTTGGTATATTGAATCTGCTAGCACTATTATTATCAGTTTGTTTGCTCTCTCTTCTAACAGGCTTTTATTTGAAGTCCGGCTAAGAGTTCAGCTATTGAGACTGAAATGAGACAGAAGCGTGATCAACTTTACACACTTGCCAGGTTGAACGATAAATGTCTAAAGTCCACTGTGAAATAAGCACTTCTGCTTGAAGTGCCTGATGTGCCGTCAGCAGACACTGTGGTCACAGGATGCAAGGGGAAACCCAGGTAGTTTGCGGAATATAAACTTTTAATACGCACCTTAAAATAAATATATATATATGAACAATTACAAACAAAACAAACATGAGATGCAGAGTCCTTTTATTGAGCTTGGCCATCCTCAGTGCGTGCTGCAGAGGTACAACCCCGGTGAGCGAATGCTCTCCATCTTTTTGAAGTCCTTTTACCAGTTCCTGTGGCAGGAAAGTCGAATGTACTTGTTGCTGATTTGCTGTCGTAGCTTCTGAGTGGTCAATAAATACGTCACAAGTAGAGCTGAGCCGTGGCAGCAGTAACAGCAGTGGGTGTTCTTAGAGGCAGGTCACTCGGAGGCAGTTCTAAGGAAGCAGCGGTTCTTCCTGGAGGACAAAACATCATCAGGCACTGACAGCTCAGACTGGCGGCCATGTAGGGCTTACACAAGTCTATCCAGCCCTAGCGGTGCTCATCTTACTCAGCCATTGCAGCAGTGCTGCTGTTATCTCACTGACTTAATTCAGTTTGACTTTATTCGTTTTACATTCTTTGCTTCTCATGGTAACTGCAAAGAACAGCTTACCCAGGTCTGACCCAGTAGTCAGATAGTGGCGTACAAGTTACCCATAAGAGACACCTTTCTGTCTATTTATCTTCCTGTAGCTGCTGTTACAGTTCATCCATACTAGTTGGTAGAACCACAAGAAGCATTTCAAATGCATGCAAAAGAGGAGCCTGACTACCATTTCCTGTAGCATTTGCATCTAGATGATGTATATGTTCTGCTCTTCTTCCATTTGCTTTCTGGCAGTACAGTAGGTGCCACAAAATCAGCTTTCAGTCACCAAGTAACTTCAACATCACTTTTTATATGGATTTGGACAATTTACTCATACTTCGTGTGCATGGCAACTGAGGAATTTTTGCTTTAGTATTTTAGCTCTCTTCAAAATGAGAGCTGAACTAGTCCCTTTTAATTAATATATGCTTTAAAGTGAATTATTTTGGCCTTAAGGATTAATTTTTAAAGCCTCAGTACCTAAATTCAGTCTCGAACTCTGTGTTCTTTTTTCTCTTTCTAAGATGACTTTTCTGGGGTTGCACTGCAATGGCTCAGGCCTGTCATCAAGGGCACTTGGACTCTGTTCTGTTTGTACTGCCAACAGAAGAGGTCTCAATCTATTGCTCCATCCTTATTCCTGGCATCTTTTTCTTTTATGCACAGAGTTAATCTCATATCTTAATTGATTGAGAAGAAGTAGGAACTTCCTCCACATAACACAGTATCAAACGTCTCCAAGCCATGATGTTGATTAGGGTTAGTACCTGCATAGCATTGTAATGCATTCACTGTTATCCCTACATGAGGCTCCAACGGGTCTCAGTGAGACTCCTCTCCAGAAAGGTGTCATCCGCTTCTGTCTCTGGAGGGGCTGTGGTTGGTGCAGGGAAGCAGAGTGTGCCTGGAACAGAGCAGCCAACTGTCAGCAACATGCAGCAGCAGTGGGCAGAGGGTCATTTTGATGCTCGGGTCAATCATCTTAAGCATTACTAAGTGAAGGACTTTAAATCTTCCTTGTTTTCAGACATTGCTCTCTTAAAGCATAATTGTTTGTATCCGAGTCCTAAAGAAATAGTTATTAAAAATCAGCATTTTAGTTACTTTGGGAGGGAAGGCACAATTACTCTGAAAAGTAACTGAGCAAGTGACCCATCTTCACTAGGCAGACACTCTGCTTCTTTGGGATGCTGAGTCCCCCAAAAGAGCTCTACCCACACTGCTGACTCCTGCCAGTTCCTCTCGTTCATGCACGTCTTTGCTGTCTGACATCTGAACTAGCACTTCAAACAGTAATCTGTGCTTACCTGACTGAGCAGCAGTGAGAAGAATAAAAGGAATGCCATGCTTTTCCAACAGTGCATCTTCACAGGATGAGCTGCCACTTCAACTGTAGGAGCAGCTGTGGGTGGAGGAGGTTGGAAGAGCCCCGAATAGAACTTCCCAAGCTACAGCCAGATTTTTATAGGCTTCATTCTCTTATCGTTGCATCAGCTGTCAGTCATTACAGGAACAAAGTTCATTTAGGAGCAAGAGGGAATTACAAAGTTAGCATCTACTGAAGCGATCTGGTTCAAGGCCTATCTATCTAGCTAATGATTTACTCTCCTTCCACTTGTACTTTGTCTGGTCAGCTTACCAGATTTGCCAACTGTTCTTTCTTTAACACCTATCTAGCATGTTACCAGAACTCCCTTGTGTGCCTGCAAGTAAAAGTGTGGGTGGCCAACAGTCTCATGGTGAAGATCAAAAAGCCATAACCTTATTTGACTTCTGTGACATTCACAGCATGCACAGCTCTGAGTTTGCCAGCTGGGAGGTAAATACTGCTCTCCTGAGAGTATTTTGAGCAGAGAATCAAACTTTCGACTCTGCTTCTCATTCTTGGTGTGTGAAAGAATCACAAGCAAATAATTTAACCTTTATTCCCACAAAGCAGTACTTGAGAATCAGATATAATATTTTCCATGTGGGGTTTGGAATGTCAAAATAATGTTATTACTTGGTAGGTAAATCACAGATCTGTCCTTTCAAGGATCCTCATGTGCAGTTAATCTCTAGATAGCTAAGCAAAAAAGTAGAAGGGATGGCTGCAAGGATTTTATGGAGGTGAGTTGCTCTATGTAGCAAGACTGGTTTATGGAGATGAATGCTCTCTGCTGTACTCTGCCTCTGTATCTCATAGTCTACCTCACGATTCATCTTCTGAAAGGTGCCTACAAAACTCCCACTGATGTGGACAGGCAGACTGTAATTAAGGGAAATCTTAAACTCTTCTGTGGTGATAGAAGATTGCCAACAGCCCAGAGAAAATAATGTTTAAAAAGCACTACATACTGCTTCCCATTTCTTCCAAAATATCAAAGTTGAAACATGCTTCCCCCACTTGTCTCCCACTGAGACAAGTAGGAGTAGGTGTGTGTCTAAGATTACTACTCTGTAAATGCACCTTGTCACTATTTACTCCTTTTTGGCTGTGATGCTTCATGCACCCAGCTACCACGTATGTCCAGGTTTGCTGTATCTGTCAAGGAAATGACTTTTTTCAGTTGCAGAGTAGCAGAACACCAGTATAGCTGTGTCAAGCTCTGCACGTAGATTTGGAAGCAGTCTGTTTAAAAACAAATATTTCAGGTACTGTACAAAATAATTGTGCTTCAGCTACATTATAAATCCAAATGTGAATGCAGTAGGCTACAGTTTTCTGTGATTGCCCAATATGGAGGCATAAGTGCCAGCGTGGAAGGCAAGTTACATAGATTAAGATAATGCCTGCTTGGTTGTCAGGTTCCAGCCTACAAATGATTACTGCGAAGCCCAAATTTCACTGGGATTAAATGAAAGCCCTTTGCAGCATATTGCCTCCAACCCACTGCAGGAAGATTTGCTCCTTTTCTGGCGTTCCTCTTACATTTTCCCACTTCCCCTTATTTGTCTTGCTTCCCTGTGAGGAGGAATCAAAACTGGTCTTTATTTTGCATTCTTGGGTCTCACATAATCACTGCAGATCAAATAGCTGAACTTCAGTGTTGGTTGGTTGTTTTTTTTACATTTTGCTGTGAATTTCTCAACTGTTTCTTCTACTGAATCCTTTCTTTACATACAACTGAGTTTTAATTACTGCCTTCACCTGTGGAGCACAGGTTTGAATGGCATCTCAACTCTAAGAGTGCCTCCAGCATGTCATTGTTTCTCAGCATTTTTTGCTAGCTAAAACTAGTCGTGTGATGATACATCAAAATTGTTGTGTATTATAAGTTCTTTATAGTGTCTTTGTAGTTGCAGATCCCTTCTGGGCTGCATCTGTTTCATCTGTGCAAGAAAAAAAAGGGACTGATTGTTTCCATGTGCGCAAATGCAGTGCAGTCCAGATGTCTGTTGCAGGCCAGTAGATAGCCACTGCAATTGTTTAAACAATTGAAAAGAATGTAAAACATTGCTGTGTTGCCACTTTTAGCATTTAGTGAAGGAACATCAGAAATAAATGAGGGGACAGATTGATTTTCAGCTGCATTGTTCAGACTCTGAAATGCTGCTCAGCTGAGCTCCCACGTACCACCTGGCAGGTGGGAGCCATCACTGCAGCAGCATGTCAATGTGCCAGGTTTGCTTCTTGCTCCCTGCTGCACGGCTGGGCCCGCAGGCAACTGCAGAGATGAGAACAGCTCAGCGGGATTGCAGCAGGCGCTGCCAGCAGCAGGAACAGACAGGGAGCAGCTCCAGCCCAGCTGCTGACCCTGCAGCATGAAGGTTAAAAGCCAGGGCCTGGCAGCGGTGCTGTCGCTTGAAGCTCACGGGGCTGCTGGGTTGTAGGTAAACTCAGCAGTGGCAGCTGAACTTGCCACCTGTTTACAGCAGTCTAGCAGCTGGTCTGGACATAGTTCAGCTGTCTGTGAATGGGAGCAGAGACCTCACGAGAGGCTGGGCTCTGTTCTGAGCTGCTCATGCTCAACAGAACTGCTGAGAGGTACCAAAAAGGAAGTATTGACTCAAACTCCCACAGTACGAAACCTTAGATGTCCTGTTATTCAGGCTACGAATCAACTCCTGTTGCTGTTTGAGGGTAAGTAAATAAGACCCAAACAAGAGTTCTGAATGAAGTATGGCTGCCGACATGTTTGGCTGCTCAGAATTGGAGAACCCAGTTTATTCTTCCCTTGCTTAAGTAGAAATAGAACTGAAATAGATTATTTTTAGCAGAACTTACAGCACTGAGTAGCTTGCTTTGCTTGTTTCTGCCAACCTCAGATTGCACTTGGGAGTACAGAACAAGAAAGCCTGCAGCTATTGGAAGTGTATATCCACAGCTTGCTGAAGTGAGAGACTGAGCATCTTTGACTTCCAGACAGCTCAGCCCTTAACCCACAAACGATCTATCACAGAAGAACGTCACACTCTCCAGATTAGATAAATTTTCAGTACCAGCTACAGGAATAGCGTGACAGGGAGATAAAGGTGTTACTTTGCTTGAATTTGAGGCAGACAGCTCAACACTAAGAAAAATAAAAGATAAAGGAATGGGCCAAATGTTCTGGACTTTGCAGAGGGAAACGTGTCATACATGTAAGAGCCCCGGGGTGAATTTTGTAGTCATGCATTTGAAAATTTAATGGTAGTAATAGAGTTCCTTAAATCATCTTTGGGTGTTAAAATAATCCTTTTACTTCCTTGTAGTTCCCTAGGAACTGCTTTTAATTCAGCCAGTTAACGCTAACCAAACATCAGAATTGCAGTTTATCATCTGATTATTATTAATAAATATGATAACCTGGTAACTGTATAAAGGATCAAAGCTCATATTCAATTCTGAACCATCAGTCAGGCTGGGCAATTTTTGTCAGTATCATATCAGACTGTTCTTCACAGGTACACAGACTGGAATATGTTCTAATTCAAGCAAAAAGTGGCCAGTGAGAGGAGGATAAAAGGATCAAATTGCTCACCAATGCTCTGCTATTTCTCATCACCTGTACTGTAGCCAGGGCTGCCTTCAACTGAATACACTGAGAAATGTATCTAGAAAATAGAGTCAGAGAGAAATGTGAAATAAAGCAATTTGAGCTTAGAGGATTTTAGTACTGTTATCTCTGTATGGCATTCACCTGGCAGATAACGGGGTATAATTCACCTTAAACAATGTAAGACACAGACTTCATATAAAGATACAGGCCAAAGTTAAAGTTTATTAGGCATTATTATGTATTATCTCCCCGTCCCTCTGGTTCCGTGAATGAGCAATGGAACAAGTAACGCAGAGCGGTGACACTGAGCAGTGCAGTCACTGGTCGTTCTCATAGTCAGCAGGATTCTTCCTCTTCAGCCTCTCAAACTCTTGCATGCCCCACGAGTACAGCAGGTAGGTGCCCAGGAAGGCTGGAAACGGAAAGGAAACACTGACACAGGGCACGGCACAGAGCAGCACGGGCTGCCCGCTGTGCTTCTACGGCAACACAGCCATGACACCTCGCTATAAAGCCCCATTGCCACCATAAAGCCCCACTGCCACCGTAAGGCCCCATTGCCACCATAAGGCTCCATTGCCACTATAAGACCCCACTGCCACAATAAAGCCTCATTGCCACTATAAGACCCCACTGCCACTACAAAGCCCCATTGCCACCATAAGACCCCATTGCTCACTGTGCCCCCCCGAGCTCCATCAGGCCCCCGCTCAGCCCCGCTCCTACTCACGGGGCGCCACCTTGAAGACCTGCGAGCTGAAGCGCCGCCACACATTGGGCAGCCCGTCCGAGAAGACGTTGGGGATGGCGCGCTGCTCGAAGGGCGACAGGCTGTACGTGATGATGTGCCGCACCTGGGCCAGGTTCCCGAAGTGGATGCCCATGGCCGGACCGTGTCACCTTGTCACACCGCCCCGCTGCAGCGCGACTCAGAACGGAACCTCACATGCTGCTTCTGCTTCCTGGCGGCGAGGCGGCCCTTGGTCGCCATTGGTTGCAATGGGTGCGTTATCACTGCGCAGAGGATGCGCCCTCGGATCCATCACGTTTCTGATATGAGGTGATACGTTTCTGTAGCTGCCCCCATTACAGCTTCCACAGCCTGAATGCTTTGTCCTCCATTGACTTTTCCACACTCGTGATAAAGAGCGAATAACTTCACATCTCCGTGTTCGCTTCTGCTGAACCAGCTGCAGGGTGCGCAGCATCTTTAATCCCCTAAAAACACCAAAACGCCCTAAAAACTGTGAGAAAAGGCACCACAGGGCGCTGCCAGGATCTGTCACTGCTGAAAGAGCCGCAGCCACAATGTGAAAGGAGGCGGCTTCAAATACACACACGTTTGGCAGAGCTCAGCTCCCATCGTTTGGAATGGATCGGTGGGAGTGGCGTACATTCAGAAAGCAACCCTTTTTAAAGCCAATCAGACACAGCACCAAGCTGAGGCAGGACTTTGTTTGACGTGGAACCATTTCGCCTGGAGCCCTTGGTGAGATGAACCTCACACAGCGCCAAAGTCAGCACTATTTTTAGTTCAGCAGCTTCAGGCCAACGCAATGGGCAGAGCTGGGCTGTGTCAGGCAGCACCGCAGCTCCAGGCTCATGCCGAGGGACTAAAGCACGTCTGCTGCCCTGCCAGTGCCCTGTGAGCCATGTACAGTCCTTGGGCTCCGTGCTGTCCCCACCAGGCTGTGCTCCCAGCCTAAGCCCCACGGAGCCGTGTGAGTCATGATCTAATGTTAAGGGCTGGTAGAGAACGGGAGTTTACGCAACAACATGCTCACAAATTGTTTTAAAAGCTATTCTTCGCAACTAAAAAAACCCCCACACTCAAAACAGCACCATATTCTATTAAAAAATCCCTACCAAAAGCAGCCCCCTTTGTGTGAGCTGCAGCCAAAGCTCTCTTAGCTTGAGTTGTTCTCATCCTGAAACAAGCATTTTCTGCAACATTCCTACTACAAGAAAAACACTGGGGGGGGGGGGCTGGAAATTTGGAAAGGAAAAAGAATGAAATACTGAGAATAATTTTAACATGAGCCTTTCCTCTTATCCAGAAGCTTAACAGAAGTGCCATTACAAAGGATTTCTTTATATAAAGTAAGACTAGCAGACACTGAATTCAAGTGATATGTGTGATAGGCACTCATTTTATTTATTATTAAATCTGTACCAAAACAGCTTAAAATAGGCACCTGGTAGTTGAAACCACTTCTGTTCAAATGCAACATTATTCCAATAAAAAGATATTTACATTTATTTCCACATTCTAGAAAGCCCGAGTGGCTACAAAAACAGTGCTATTATATAAACACCCACTAATTAACTCCATGCTCCTATTCAGTTTGAAAGAGCCGTCAGAATTACACAAACAGCACAAATATTCTGAGATTACAAAACACCTAAAGCAAGTGTGAAGCAGGTTAAGGTGCACCCCCTACCGACAAGTGCATTTAGTAGCTATCATGTCCTCGTATTCTTTGTAGACTATGGAGCCATCAGGCTCTATGGTCAGGACGCTCAGAGGGCTGTATTCAGCAGGAACACAGGAGGGCCTGGGAACAGAGGAGTCCAGTTTCTCATATATGAGGTTCTGCACCATTGTATGTACAGGTGAGCCATAACGGTGCCCAACCACCCTTGGACAGTCACCCTTGCAGTACTGAGGGCTGTATCTATGCGGTGCTATGATCCATTTGTCCCATTTTAACCGGCTGAAGCTTAAACGGAAGCTGTGAAGCTCGCACTCGTTTTGAGGAAACAGAAATTGTTTGAAATATTCACTCAGGTTTTGAGGCGGAGTTGCTGGAGCTTCCTTCAGATTCTCTTCCCTTCGATGCCTGGATGCCCTTTTAACCTGCGTGTTCTCTCTTCCTTTGTCACCTGTCACATCAGCAAACAGGCTGTTCCTCTGCCTGGGCCGCGCTGGGCTTTTCCTTCTGTGTCTAAGTGAGTTCCACCTGTGATAAGCTTGCTCGCTGGTATCGTTTAGGTAAAGAAGAAGAGAAGGGGGGACCAGAGCCATATTAATGAGATTATCCTGTTTAGTGTTATGTTGTGGGTTACCCATCAGACAAGTGAAGTTCACAGCCATATGAATATTCCTCCTGTTAGTAGCAATGAGAGGCTGCAGAAAAGAAGTCACATCAACCTCAATCCACTTGCGCTTTCTAACTTCAAAGTGCAGGCTAAAAGCTACAGAGTGTGAAATGCTGGGACATTCTTGGCTAGAAGAATCATGCTCCTTAACAGCCAAATGGCACGTGCTCGTAAAGGAAGAAGTGGGAACTGAGGTGTCAAATGAGTAGAGCAAGACAGACTTGAGTAAGTGCTCGAGAGCAGTAACACGGTCCAGGTTGAAGAGCAGATCCACTGAGTGAAGGTCTCCTGAAAAGAGAAACAAAGATCTTGCACAGTTAATGCATCTTGATTTGCCACCGGTACATAAATGCTCTGACATAGTGGATCACCAGAAATTGGTAAGCAGCAGAAGAAACCAATTTAGATGCCCATATTTTTATTATATGGAATGTCTACTTCAGTCAGAACCAAAACTTATCAACAAAACCAAGAAGGCCCAAGGTTTCTAAGAGGCACTGAGTGCAGTTAAGGAACAGCACACAAAGTTGGCAGTTCCAATGGGGAAAAAGGAACCAGAGCCTTTGGACTGTGCAGGAAACCATGAAATGATGTAAGTTCTAACGGGTGTGCTGCCATGTTCCCTTTAAAACTTTAGATTTTTAGCATTAGCTGCAGTTATTGTTCCTACTCACACATTCCTGACCAACAGCTGCCAGTGATGCTGACTAACAGCAAAGCAGAAAGTCATTTCTGTCAGTTTGCTTCTCTCTCATGAAACAGAATGACAGCTTCCAAGCTATTCTGAATGCATATTTCTGTCTCATTTGTCCCTACTGTAGTACACGCTGTTTGTTGTCATTTCCCATGATGTTATTTGTATTTACTGCAATTTCTGTCTCATTCTGAGGCTGATGAAGCCCCGTGCTGGCCTTCTCTCCAGGTGTAGAGCTGAATGCTCAGCACGCTGCTTCTCTTACTGCTCAGCACTGCTGCTTCTCTTACTGCTCAGCACTGCTGCTTTCCTGAGTTAGAGATTGTTCTTTGGTAGACACAAGTGCATTAAGTGATCTTCAAACACAGAGAAGCAAAGGGTTAAGAGTCAGATGTGGTCTCTGTGGATCTTAATAAACTTACAACTTTATGTTAATGATTTTTTTTTATCTAAAGTTATGAATTTCAACAGCAGCCTCCAAATTTGCTCCAAGTTGATTTGGATTCAGACCACTGCTTTAACTGCTGCTGTATTTAGGAGACATTGGCATGAGGCTGCCTGTTAAAAACCAAAACGCCTCCAGCAGCCTGTGCTGTAAATCACCTACCTGATCACCTACCTGTAATCAGGTCCCTGTGGCAGTGCTGGCACTCAGAACACGGGGTGAAAAGTCGAACAGTGTTATAGAGGTGGCTCTTGTGGGCCTTTGGGATTCCCTCCTTGGTGGCGTACATCTTATACAGCCTCTTCATGTACCGCAGGGCTCGGGAGTCCAGCTGGAGCCTGGGGGTCCCACGTTCCCAGCTCTGCCATCCCTGGTCGGACAGCACTTTGAGCAGGGGGGGCAGGAGCGCACAGCCTTGGCTCGCTCCCTTGGGCAGCCGCAGCAGCGGGTAGAGCTCGCGGAGCTCAGGAGCTCTCATAAGCCCGGAGCCCTTGTCTGGAGCTGCGCGACCCCTGGAGCGGGGGGAGCACTGGATGCTGAAAGAAAACCAGTGAATGCAGCAATAGAAACAAACGCAGACCCTCCAGGTACCCTCCATGCTCTTCAGAGCTGCAGCCTAACAACGCCTCCCCCAAAATATTCAAGAAAAAACGAACGCACACGAGTGCGAGCCCTTATATATGCTTCAGCTGTGACTCTAAAGGGAGGTTTCTTTGTGATTAGAAACCAAAGGGGAAGATCTGCAGCTGGCTGTGGAATCCACGTGCGTGTGTGTGCGGCCGGGCTGAGTCTCTGCACGTGGAAGCGTCTCACCAACAAACGCTGCTTCTCAGGGTTAAACTTCTCCACCTGGTGAAAACTGCAGTGCACCATGTTCGTGGATCAGCCCCCAGGGGGAGCCGGGAGCCCAAGTGATGCCGCCGGTCCGGCTGAGTGAGCGCGATCTGCCGGCACTCCGGTATCAGGGTGTTAGCTGTTAAAGGAAGTTCAGCAACAGCACCAGTTATCATTGCTAAATATATATAAGATGCTAAATATTGTTGCTCCTAAAGATTCCATCTGGAGTAGTAGTGAGTGCTTGGTGTGTTTAGAAACTCGTTGCATGATGTAAGGAAAGGGGTGGAGTTTTGTTTTACTTAGTAAGGAAAACGTGTTTTCATGCCAGATGGTTTTAATTAGAGCTGTGCTATCGGTAATCTAGTGAAGTGTCACCTGTAATCTGGCTTTTGCATCTTAGGGCTTCTAAATAAGGTGTGCTTGTTCAGAGAATGCTTAATTAACTTACAGAATTCTTTCATTTGGAATGGAAGGTTTAATTCAGATACCAATTTTGGAGTGTTATTGACAGCTAGTTAGCTGAGAAGGGTCATAAACACAGTGCAGCTAAACAAGCAGCTGTACCACCTGCAAGGACAGCAAGAGCAACAGGATGCCCTGTGATGGTGAGAAACTAGCCATGGTTTTGTGAACTCAGCAAGGGAGTAACTATCAGGATGATAACTCCAAGTTGCAAAGATACTTGGGGATGGTATGTAATTGGGAACCAATGATGAGCTCCGCTTTTGCACTATGTATGAGCTAATTATCTGTATTATAAATGTACACGCAGCCAAGCAATAAATGAGATTAGCTGATCATATGTCAATGACAGGTGTGGTCGTTTGCTTTTCTCCCTCCATCTCCAACAACCAATCTCTAATGTGAAACAACATAACCTTTTTGCTTAGATCTCTTAGAGCTGTTCTGACTGTGATGAGATAAGGGGATGCCATCAGGTCTAAGGCCATCTGTGTAACAGCGCTTTGGATGAGGTCGGTACTTCTGTTTGTTTTAAAAATGCATCCTTCAGTGACACCTGAAGAGCTGATCTGCTGCTCTCCTGTGCATGTAAACCATTCCCTCCCTGTGTTAACGTCAGACAAACATGATGTGTGCCCCGGTGGCGCAGTGGTTAAGGATGCCGCCTTGCAACGCTGGGGCCCGGAGTTCGAATCCCCCCTGTGGCGCAAGTGGTAGAAGTGCCGCTCTGCTACACAGAGGCTCGAATCCCGGGGGCTGGACTCAATGATCTCTAAGGTCCCTTCCAACCCGCACGAGACTATGATGATGATGATGGTTTCTGCTGTTTCATGACTATTAAAGCTGCTCTCCAATATCTTTTCTTTCTTCTTCCTTGGGAAACACCAAGTACCTCATTTGTACTATCACAAACTAATGGCAATCTTTGAATTTCTATGAAGCAGAGAAGACTTGGTGCTTTGCCCTGTAGCAAGATAATGACATTTGTTTGTTTCCATGAGAGAGCGGAAGCATCAATTGCAGGTGCAGCTGTTCTGCCCCAACCAAGTGCTTTACTTGGGCTTGTTGGGCTGATTCAGAGTACTGTGAAATACAAGAAGCAACAGGTGCTCTCTGTAAGGTCCCTTGATAATGCTGTAGGTCTGTAGCTAACTACTTCTACACTGTAACTGTGAGCTCAGTGCCTGCTGTGGAGCTGTGTCCTGCTCTGAGTATGAAGCTTGCTGCACGCAGTGCTGTGATGAGCTGTGTTCTCCATGCCAGGAGCAAGGCACACTGCATAGGTGCACTGTTGCTCCTTTGGATGCATTACCAGCAGGAAGCTGAGCATATAGCACAGCATTGAGAGACTGGGCAGTTTGTACCACTGGAATTAATAACTGTTCTTGGCAGGGTAGTCATTCAGTTGGTTCATTTAGTAGAGTTCAGTGACTGAATAGGCAGCAATGTGAGAAAAGCTGTACTTCACCCTTGGTGAAAACAACTGCCTGGCACAGCACGGCCCTGCTTTGGCCACTGGAATGGAGCCTGGCCCTCCTCTGCTCATGGGCTGCTGGGGCTGCTTGGCTTCATCCAGTCCCTTCAGTCCTGCTGCAGTGAAGGTATGTGCTTGTGGAGTGCTCACTTAGAGCTCTTCTGTACTGAAATCTTGGTTTACAACTCATCCACTCATTGCTTCCCATCAGCCATGTTATGTGAGGTGATAAATGTTGATACGTAGTGTTCAAACATGGCACTCACATCCTCACCCGTTCAGCCTATACTGCGTAGAAGCTGGTGGGTCTCTCCTTGTTGTAATCAGGTGTTCATTAAAAAAGAACGATGAGAGCTCATTCCTTGGCTGCTCAATCCAACCAGGGCCATGGGGCAACTCAGGCTGTGCCCTTTGTTAAGGAGGAAGGCAGGAGGTGAGGTGGTGGCTCTGCAGTGCTGCTGTTAGCGTGGATTCTTTGTAGGGCGGTACCATGCAGTGCTGTCATCAGCTGCATGGTCTGGGGAAAAGCACATGTGGTTAGAGTGTGCTGGTTGGTCATTAAGAACAACCAAAGCACTCGTAATATATGCAGAGACAGGTTGGCAGAAGACCTTCACCCTTTTCTATTTTACTTTTTCTATATAAAGGGGAAGGACAAAAACCCAAATGAACCCCCTCCTGACAAGCCAGGAGGTGGGTGCTGATGCTTGGCTTTCTTCCTCCTGTTTTTGTGCTGCTACAGAGCTGAGATCTGCCATGTCCTCACGTTGGAAGGTACCTACAAGCAGCAGCACGGCACTGATGCTGCCGCTGTCACCTGGCGCAGGGCAGCTGATGGGGTAGGTAAATAACAGTACCCACGTGTGACGTTTTTCGGATGTTTTAAAATAGTTTTTAAATAAAATAGCAATTCCAGCCGTTCTGGCAGCCACCGGCTGGTAGGAAAACAAGGAATCGTTCGTTTTGTTGTGCTGCCGTGCATGTCCTTGTGTGACCCTCAGCCATAAAAGCACTGGGCTGTGAAGCAGCCCCTCGTGGCCGCTCCGAACTCCACGGACCGGAGCCCACGCCGTTGCTCCGCCCGGCGCTGCCCGTTCCTGCGACTTCGGGGCGGCCGCTTCGCCCTTTCCCCGTGTCCGTGGGGGTTCTCCTCCTCCTTTCTCCCCAGCAGCTCCGCTCCAGCCGCACGTGTCTCCCTGTGACCCCACCTCCGTGCCTCCCCGGGGCCGGGCCGGCAGAGCGCAGCGCTGCGGGGATTGGGCCGAGCGGGGTCGGCTCCGCTCCGTGAGTTGCGCCGCTCGGGTCCAATAGCTGAGAGTGCGTGTACCCATCTGGAAGCGATTTGGGACTGACGGAGGTAGACGGATTTGGGAAGGGCGGAGGGGGAGGGATCGCTTATGCAGCGATTTGAGGGGCCGGTGAAACACTGCAGTGCTTGGGGAAGTTCCGAAGTTGTGCTCTCGGGAGCTGCCGTGCGGGTGTTACTGCGCTGATTCCTGCCTGAAGCGGTCCCGGCTGGAAACGGACTCTCGGAAATCCCTCCCAGGGATGCTGCTCTCATCTGTACAGCGCTAAAGGTACAGCGTCCTGTTGTCTGCTCAAAATGGTCCTGACGATGATTGTGTCTCATGTGATGTTATCTCCGTGGTGAAAAGAGCCCTGCTGTAGATTGAATAAGCGGCGTTACGTGGCTAAGGTGGCTCTGCCGTGCATCGACATGCCATTCTCTGGGCTTTAAAATCTGTGTGGTCGCAGTCTGAGCCGCATCGCTAATTCCTGCGGTCACTGCGGGGTCTCCTCTGAGCAGCAAAGGTCTGAGCGCCAGGACGGGGCAGGGAGCGAATACACTGCGCTGCTGAGATCTGAGCACTTAGTTGTGTTGTGAGATGTTCGGATGTGTTGTGTTTAAGAAGTGTCTCTTAGCAGTGTGTGTGTGTGTGCTTCGGTGTGAAAGTCCAGGAGAAAACGTTAAAACTCATGAAACGATTTGAGCATGCAGCTGGAAAACAGGAATCCAAAGTGAATGAATCGGGCAGAGGTGTGGCTGGGAAGGAAAGGTGTTTGCAGGGGAGGGGGAGAAAATCCCAGCAGACTTTCCAGTGATTTGGGAGAGCAGATGCAAATGATTTACTTATGAATCTGCCTGGGAGGTTTCGTGTGCTCTGATGCTGCCTCTTGACTGCTGTGTTTGGTGCTGAGCTGCGAGTCTGAGCACGCGTAGGGCCGGGGATGTGGGAGTGCTGCCGTGCTTCTGAGCCACCTCTGTGCTTTGGAGTTGAACTCTCCTGTTCAACTTTGAACAGTGAAGTCAGCTTTGGAGTTGAACTCGCTCGCTGCCTTGTCCTGACTTTGCTGGAGTTTGTTTCAGCTGATAATTTGCACTCTGGTTGTTTACTCGGTCTGGGTTTTTGGGGCAAAGTTAGCAGAACAAACCCTGTGTCCCTAACGATGATCTTAGGGGATCAAATGCTGTCTTCCCTATTTTCAGTAGTTCTGAGCTGTCACTGAGCAGCTGCGTTTCCCATGATTTGGAGAAAGGAACTAATTTTTGTTTTGCATGGATTTGCATTAGGGATGCACCTTTTGTTCTTCCCTCTGAAGATCTTCCCAAGTCTGGCCAATTAATAATCAACAGAAAATGCACTCGCTTTGATTTTCATACCTTAAATGTCTGAAGATTGTCCTTATCCTACTGGAATCTCCAGGAGCTCCCAGCCATGGCTGGGCTGACTCTGGGCTCATCCCAAGAGATAAATGACCCGGCTGCCTCCAACCCGTGCCTTCAGGTGCAGAGCCCGACTGTCACTGTGGGCTCCTGGTGGGCATTGGCCACACTGGAACTGGGGGTTCTGACACTGTGCCCCAGGACCTGGCAGAGCTGAGCAGGTGGGAATGGGGCTGGGAGGGGTGGGGTGAACACAAATGGAGTAGGAGTTCTGTGAATGTTCTTTAAACATAATTATAGACGTGTATAATTTCCATACAGACAGCTGAAAGCAATGAGAAGGGGGGAAAAAAGAGCTAATCACAGTTAGTTCCTTTTTGTTTGTGATGTTTTCTTAACCTTAGTTATTAAAATGAAGCTTTAATTTCTTTGAAAGTTATCTGCAAAGGAAAGACTGTGCTAGAAATATGGTTGGTGCCAAGTCTCAAACACACTCCAGTTTCTATCACCTTCCTCTTCATCATCTGCTCTTGTGACATCAGCTCGCCATTACTGCAGGTGTATGGCAGACCTGGAGATCCACCTGAACTTAATGCTCCTCTGGAACTTAATTTTGTACATTTTCAAAAGTGATCAAATGTGTTTAAATATTTCATGACCTGACAGGAACGTTTCCTGATAGTCTTTGCTGTCAGAAGGGTGATGATTCTGTGGGTGAGGATTCAGGCACTGAATACTGGAGGGTGCTGAGGTGTCAGTGAATGGGCTGAGCTGGGGGTGAAGTTGGTCACAGCGCTCCTGGGGGTGTCCCGCTCTGGTAAGTTCAGGTTCCTCTGGCTGTACAGTGCACACCAAGCTGGAGTGGAGGGTGGGTAACGAGAAAATTATGCCCAAATACAGTCCTGTGTGTTGCCACAAATGATGCAGGATTTACATTTTTCGTTCTGTGCGTATGTATGAGCATAGGCTTTATGTTTGAGAATGAGATATTTGTGACTTTTTGATGTGCAGATGGTCACAGTGCCTGTACTCATTGTCAGGGGTGTGCAGTGTTACGGCAGCGCTTGAGCTTTGAGGCTCTTCATGAGGCGAATGAAAAACAGGATAAACATAAAGTGAATGAATGTAAATAATCAGAGTAAACAGCAACTATAAGTCACTACAACTATTAACAACTACGGACTTGTCAATAATAGATGTGGTCACTTTCTTAGTTCCAAGTGCTGATCTCTTTGCTTCCAAGGGGAATTCCAGGGATGGCCTTGGGAGCTGTGGATGGTCAGTATGTAAAGCTCAATGTTATGTCTGTAGTGATGTAATGTGATGTCTGTTTGGAGACCTCTGATACTCTTTAGAGTTTGGTTGGTAGAATAATAGAACTTTTACTTCTGGAAATGTGCTCGAGCTGCCTTGCATGATGGCTGGGTTTTCTTCAGAAGCCATGTCCAAGGGCCATTGGTTCCACTCCTACTGGGTTCATGTACTCATCCATTCCAGTGCAGTAAATTAAAGCATAATAACAATAAATACATGTTATCAGACGTCATCCAGTGCTAAACGGTACTTAATACCCAAGAATCTTCATGTTGTGTCTCTCTATGCACCCTGGGCACTTTTTGCCCTAAAGAACAGCAAGCTGCCAGCTCACACGGCTGTTTGTTTACCTGTGAGGGTGGCGGAGCTGCCCCAGCCAACATTTGGAACTTAATCAGGTAATGCTCCTTTTCTTTATGTCATCTGCTAGCTGCATTATTTATTTAGCCTCCCCACAACAAAGACACCATTGTTTTTGAGTGTTGCAAGAGAAAGCAGCATGCCTGCCACTGTCTGTGACCATACTGACACCCCTGAGCCACTCATTTCTTCATTTCTCTAATGCAGGGGAGGAGCGTTTCCTGATGGCAGAACAGGCAGCAGCTGGGGGGCTGTTCTATGGGGATCCTGTCCCAGAGGGACTCTGGTGTCCTTCTCTGTTTACTTCTCTCACATTCTGTGGTGCCTGTGAGAGAAACAAATGGGCCACAATTGCCTGGGAGCGATGGAGCAGCATCCTGCACTGCTCCTCAGTGCTGCCACTGTGCAATCCCCAAGTGTTTCTTTAAATGTAGTGACAAGCTTCGTTTACATTCCGGCTCAGTAATTATCTGTGAAAAAAGAAAGCACAGAAGTTGTGAGCAGCAATGCTTTTGTTGGACAGAATGTCCCATGAGCTCCTTATCCATTGCTTCTCTGCACAAATAAGATATTGAGGTATTTGCACGGGATGAGCTGTGTTAAAAAGGGTACAACAAAAGGGTAAAACATATACAGATTATTCAATAGATGTATACCGTGTTCAGCATAATCTTATTAAAATGAGGTTTAGACATTAGGAAGAGGTCATAAATGTAGCGAAAAACTGAATGTGTTTTACTTTAGGGGATGTTAATTACTATCTTCTTCAATCCAGCCCCTGACAGCAGCGAGGTGTCTGCTATTTCCATTGGTATGGTTTGCACTTCAGTGACTGGAGCTGCTTCCAGGCTGTGGCTCAGGGGTCTCTCGTGGTGTGTGACAGCTGTACCCAAGGAAGTCCACTTAATTTAATAAAATATTAAACGGTATCATTGAGCCCATTGTATGCCTATCCAGGCTGCTGCAGCCCTTTGGTTAAGACACTAAACTGTCCCTGCTTGGGGTGATACAATGTTTGGTGCTCCCCAAGAATTCTTCTCCATAGGTTCAAAGAGATTGGGCACTGGATGTGTAGCATTTAAACATGCTTACAACTTGCTTTCAATTGGGAAACTTGTTCAGCTAAACGTTGTTGTAATGAGTCCTTCAAATATGATTTGATTGTTCTGACCTAAAGACCCACAATTACATATTTACTGGGAAGAAATCCCATAACCTGACCCAGTCAAAGCCCACAGTGGAGGTTTCTGTGGCTGTAAGTGTGGCTGTGCTTTCACAACACAAATCTTTGGCCTCAATACCGACATTTCAGGTAACTGGTATTGGTGCTCACTCTTCCCTGGCACACAGCTGTTTGCTTCTGCTCCACGCTGCGGCTGGAAGCCCTGTGTGCTGTAACTGCCTGTACTGCTGGAATAGGGAAACCATCCCCATGGGAACGAGGGCAGGGGAAGCCTGGCTGCAGAATGTGTTGTATGAAACTGGGGTCTGGAGGAGTGCAGGAGCATTGGTCTTTGATCCGGGGCACTTCTGTATGAATTAGAGCAGTGGTAGTGCCCTTTGTATTGCTTTTTGTGCATAACCAACCTGCTAACAAAAAAATTAACTATGTCTTAGGAAATGCTGGAGAGCTACTGATTATGTTTGCTGGAAGGTTACGCAGCAGGATTAACTCCTATAGGAATTACTGGGCAATGGTAAAAGGTACTGAGTGCGCAGCTGCAGCTGCACGGTCCTCTGCCCCTCTCACTGCTCTGATCGCTCAGCAGTGCAGCTGCCAGGCCTGGGGTTAATGAGGACTCTCAGTGAAATCATCTTCTCTGTTAGGCTGCTGTTATTTGGATGGTTTGGGTTCGTAAAGCCCAGGATCGTTATGTTTCCTTCCTCTCTCTGATACCATTGACCTAGTTTTTGAAGCTGGTAACTCTGAGCAGCCATCTGTAACCCAGCTGATACCAAGTAATGAAAATAACAGAGAGGTAACAGCCCGCTGGGTGGATTGCAGCTTTATGGGGAGCATTTGCTGTTTGTATTTCCACTGCTCCCCCTCTGAGTTTTGCTTTCTGACCTGTGGTGTGAGGCAGAGGGGGGGTCCAGGAGCAGCATGGGCTTACAGCAGCACTGCTGCTTTGGTGGTGTTAGTACTGCATGGTTTGTGCTAAAAGAGAACAACAGAGCATGAGGTGCTGGTCAGGTGAGCTGGCAGCAGCCACCTTTGTTGGCTGTTGCTGTTTTGTGCATTTTAACCAGAAATACAGCTCAGTGTCCTCAGGAGCTGCGTGCACGCACGGATTAATCCATGGCAAATTGTTGGCCTGTGCTTCCACCCCTGGGGTAAACGGTTCCAGGTATACTGAATACCTCTCCAGGTAAAAGCAAACTGTGGCCTACATTTTGCAGCCAATGGGATGGAAAAGAAGGCATTAGCAATATCAGTGGTGGCATATCACCTAGCTTCTTTTGACTCCAATTCATACTGGAGTTCTAGCATGTCTGGTACAACAGCACTTAATGGAGGTGTAACTTCATTCAGGCCACGGTAATCTACCGTCAGCCTCCATTCCCCACTGGTTTTACGCACTGGCCATATGGGGCTGTTAAAAGGCGAGTGCGTTTTGCTAATCACTCCCTGATTTTCTAATTGGCGAATTAGCTTGTGAATGGGGAGCAATGAGTCCCTATTGGTGCGGTACTGCCGTCTGTGAACCACTTTGGTGGCAATTGGTACCTCTTGGTCTTTTACCTGGAGCAACCCCACAGCAGAAGGATCTGACAGACCAGGTAAAGCTGACAGCTGCTTAACACCGTTTGTGTTAACAGCAGCTATCCCAAAGGCCCATCGATACCCCTTGGGATCCTTAAAATATCCCATCCTAAGGTAATCGATTCCCAGTATACATGGAGCCTCTGGACCAGTCACAATAGGGTGTCTCTGCCAGTTTTTACCAGTGAGGCTTATTTCGGCCTCCAATATAGTCAATTCTTGGGAACCCCCAGTCACTCCATGTATATATATTGGTTGTGTCCCTTGGTGACTTGAGGGCATTAGGGTGCATTGTGCACCAGTGTCCACCAAGGCTTTATATTTCTGTGGTTGAGATGTGCCAGGCCACTTAATCCACACAGTCCAGTATACTCTATTGTCCCTTTCCCCCCCCTGGCTGGGGGCAGGGCCCCTCTATTGTTTACCTCGTTGACTTGCAGCAACTGGAACTCTCCCCTTCTTGGAAGAGTTCACCTTGGTAGTTGTTTCACCTTGTAATTCTTTCACTTGTGCCTGAAGTGCAGAGGTGGATGAATTACACCACTTCTTCATGTCCTCCCCATGACTACAGAGGAAACGCAACAAGGCAAGACGTGTAGTCCTATCGTCTTTTGCTTGAATACGAGGTGTCTTATCATTGTCATTTGCTTGAATACGAGGACGTCTCTTTTTAATGGTTGAGATTTTCGATGATACAAGTCGAGAGGAACTCATGTTGTTTAGCTTCCTCAATAGGCGATTGTGGAAATCCTGGTTTCCATCATCTTGTACCACCGTGGATTCATCTACATCAGGCACATTAGCCAATTTGTCAATAATATCATTTTGTGTTCCCTCCACTTCGTTTAACCTTTCCACAATTTTGACAATGGCTGAAGTATACAGATTAACTTCTGTGGCGCTTATAAATAATTCAAGTTCCTGAAGTCTGCCAATTAGTTCATTCACAAAGGGTTTCCTGTCCCCTTTGCCATATACTAATGCAAGTGCACTGGCATGCTTTTCTGGAGCTGCTTTTGTAAAGTCACGCCACATTTGTCGTGGAACGCGGACTGCTTCAGGATCATGTAATTGGTCTGGATCATTACGATTGAACTCGCGGCTGTATAGCATTTCCACCAGAGCATTTTCTCTCAAAAATTGGATACCTTTCTCAATATCAGTCCATTTCTTTCTCTCAGGCTCCAAGTCCCGTTTAAAGGGGAATCTATCTCTTACCGCTATCAACATCCGCTTCCAGAGGGTGTAGGACCGATTTTGGCATGTGCCAATACCTCTGTCCACACGTGAGTCCCTGGAAATGCTACCCAGTTGGCGAGCTTCACTGCCATCAAGCCACGCACTGTTGGCACCATTGTCCCAGCAGCGAAGTAACCAAGTGACCATATTTTCTTTTGGCTGACGTGTGTAAGCCTTTCTTAGATCTCGAATTTCACTCAGTTTAAAAGATCGATCAATAATGGTCGTAATACTTTGCTCACCTTTTGCTCTATCAAGAGTCCCAGGTGTTGATGGTGGCAACTGTGTTGATGAGGCTGCCCCATCTATAAGTTTGGACTTGAGAAATTCTCGTAAAGAAAAACTAGCTTTTGGCTCCTCTTCTGACTCTGACCCTGACGCTTGTGTTATTTCCTCCAGGTAACCCACCTTCTTTTTCCTCTCTCCTAACTTTCTCTGCTCCTCTAACTTCTTCTGCTCCTCAAACTTCTTCTGCTCCTCAAACTTCTTCTTATACCCCTCTAACATCCTCTGCTCCTCCAACTTCTTCTGGTCTTCTGACTCCCCCTGCTCTCCCGAGTCACCTGAGTCTCCTGAGTCCTGCTCTCCTAACTCCCTCCGCTCTTCTAACTCCTTCTGCATTTTCTCTAACTGAGTTGAAACTTGTTTTGTCTTTCACCCTCTTACAGGGGCAACCAACATTGTATCTGGTGTCCCCGATGGTTGGTCCAATTGGACTACATGTGCCCCCGGTGGCTGGTCAGATTGGACTACATGCGCCCCCAGTGGCTGGCCCAATTGGACTACATGTACCCCTGGTAGTTGGTTAAATACATTCAACTCACCCTGGAGGGCACATAGCTGGTCTCGGAAAGCGTTCCGCTCAAACTGGACGGCACCAAGCTCAGTCTGGAGGCTGTTGTAGTTGGACTGGAGAGTGTTGTACCCGAACCGGAGGACGTTATGCTCGGCCTGGAGGGCAGTGTGCTCAGTCTGGAGAGTGTTGAGCTCGGTCCGGAGGGCATTGTGCTCAGTCTGAAGAGCGTTGTGCTCGGACTGGAGGGCATTATGCTCGGACTGAAGAGTGTTGTGCTCGGTCTGGAGGGTGTCACAATTGGGTTGAAGGGCATCGTGCTTAGGCTGGAGGGTGCCGCACTCAGACTGGAGGGCGTCATACTTGGACTGGAGAGTATTGTACCCGGACCGGAGAGCGTTGTGCTCAATCTGGAGAGTATTGTGCTTGGTCCAGAGGGCATTGTGCTCAGTCTGAAGAGCGTTATGCTCGGACCGGAGGGCATTATGCACAGACTGAAGAGTGTTGTGCTCGGACCGGAGGGCATCGCAGTTGGGTTGGAAGGCATCGTGCTTGGCCTGGAGGGTGCCGCACTCAGACTGGAGGGTGTCATACTTGGACTGGAGAGTATTGTGCTCGGTCTGGAGGGCATTGTGCTCGGTCAGGAGGGCATTGTGCTCGGTCAGGAGGGCATCGCGCTCAGTCTGGAGAGTGTTGTACTCGGACCGGAGGGCGCTGTGCTCGGACTGGAGAGTGTCGTGCTCGGACCGGAGGGCGCTGTGCTCGGACTGGAGAGTGTTGAGTTGGGATTGCAGGGAGCTTTTCTCATCCCAAAGTTTTTCTGTGTCAGCTCTAAGATTCTCTTTCTCGTACCAGATTGAGTCTCGTTGGTACAGATCTTTTCTCGCAGCTTTAAAAGCTTTTTCGCTCTCTACCTTCTCAGTCCAAAGTTTTTCTGCCTCAGCTCTAAGACTCTCCTTCTCGGCCCTGAGACTCTCTCTCTCAGCTTCAAAAACTTCCCTCTCAGGAATGGTATTGACTAAGGCCCGATAAGCATTAGCTAGGCCCAAAATCATTTGTGCCTCCTGAGATCTGCCTGAGCCACAACATTCCTGCCTCAAATATGCAATCAAACTCTCAGGATTCTTCAAGTGTTCAGGAGTGAAGCTCCATAACACTGAAGATGTCTGTCCTTTGAGAATCTCTTCAAAGCCTCTCCACACTCCCTGCCACTCAGTATTCTCTGGTTCTAGGGAAGACTTCCTCCGGATGTTATAAATCCAGATACTGAGTGAGATTATTATAATAATCAACAGTAAGATCAGGGAGATTAAGAGTGTGGCCCACTGATCATTCAAAAACTGCATAAAGGATTCATAGAAAGAAAGAGGAGCACGCTTAAAAATCACCATTTCTGTATAATTAGTTGCATTAGTTGCTCCCTCTGAAGCTGTACGCAGATACGAAGTGAGCATTGCTAACCATGCTTTCAATCCATTATACAATTGTATAGCTCCATAAGAAAAAGTGGCTAGCTTAAACATGACCCAATATGTTCGGAGCATCTCAAAAAAGGAACCAATGGCACACAGTCCCTGGTAAAAAAATTTTAGTAGAGAAAACATTTTTTTTTCCTTTTTTTTTCTTCAATAGAGAGGAAAAAAAGTAAAAGAAAACAAAGCTCAGCAGTGTTTATAAAATATACCGGAGTATTGGCAGTCCACCTGGACTTTCAAGGTCAAGCTCGCAGGTGCAGAATCGCAAACCTGAGATAGCTCCTTAACAGGGAAAAAAACTCGTAGCTCTGTTAAAAGCTAAAAGAGCAACAGAAGAAAACACAGAAAAACAGCAACTCAAATTGCCCGCATTCAAAAGGGGAGAGAGCGTCAAGGATGGGGAAGCGTCAACAGCTGTGCCGTTATCAATACCAACACCCCGTTCTCTCATGAAATTCTTTCATTCCTACGAGCCAACTTGTAATGTTTTGCATGCCATCTGACACTCCAGTTCATCAGGCATTGTTGCCTGTAGGTAATATGAGAAGTAGTGGTTGTTGGTTGTTGAATTGTTTCATTTTTTAATGAATTCTGATGGCAAACAAGCAGCGTTCCCTTTGATGAGACTGTACACCAGGCTGTGACAGCTTGTGTTGTGATGTGAGGTGGAATTAGATGGAAGAACATTAGCAGGGGGAAGATTGAGTGAGGGACTGAGTGAGTGTTGGAGCTCAGTATGCTTCATAGGGAGCATGGGAATGATGGTGGAGTTCTTTATTCCGTAGTGAGGCTGGAGAACTTTCTGTTCACCAGCTGTGCAGTAAACCAAGGGTACGTACTACCGTGTTTAAGAACCAGCTGTGTTGTCTTAGGAACGTGGTGTGAATAGGCACGGAAAGATTTTTGTCTGGTTTTGTCTTCTGTAGAGACATTTCAAATGCCTGCAAAGAAGGAAGTGTATAGGTCCCTACTTAAGAGCGGTTGTACAGGGATGGGCTGCGGATCTGGAGTGGTAGAACCGAATGGTCCACTCGTAATGGGAAGAAGCGTGTTGTTATCCCCTGTGCTGGGTAGCCCAGCTGCGGTCCCAGCGCTCCAGCTGTGACCTCCTCAGGGCTGAGCAGAGGGCGGGATAACCGCCCTTCACCCACGGGTGGCACCTGGCCTCACGCAGCCCAGGACAGCGTTCGGCAAGGCAGCCCGGGTGGGTTCCTTGCAGGTTCAGCCTGGTGTCCAGCAGGACTGGTGGTTCTGCTCCAGCTGGCTGACCCCAGCTGTAGCACGGCCTGTGGATGTTGGTCCAAAGGAGCAGAGGTTTGCCATTGCCCTCTCTGAAGCCCGTGGGGTTCGTGTCTGGAATGCAACAGTGGCAGCAGTTGCACGGCAGTAGGAAAAAGGGGAGAGAGCGTCAAGGATGGGGAAGCGTCAACAGCTGTGCCGATGTCAATACCAACACTCAATACCAACACTTTGTTTTTCAATTGTTTTCAATGTTAATTTATTGTTTGCAGTCTTTCTGTTTTCTATTTGAGGTTGAATTGGACGGTGATGACAAGGGTCTGTTGGGGCCAGTGTGTGTCCCAGGTGCTGCCTGGCCCCCGCCTCCTCAGCTGCCCCATGGGCTCTTCTATTGCTGCCGGCGGGGTGGCCTCTTCTTTGATGGTGATGATGCCTTAAGAAGGGTTTTTAGCAAGACTAAAAGTTAAAAGCAAGACTAAAAGGGAAAAGCAAGACTAAAAGGGAAAACCAGCAGTGAAAGGGAAAAGCAAGACTAAAAGGGAAAAGCAGCAGGGAAAGTGAAAAGCAGCAGTGAAAGGGAAAAGCAAGAATAAAAGGGAAAAGCAAGACTAAAAGGGAAAAGCAGCAGGGAAAGGGAAAAGCAAGACTAATAGGGAAAAGCAAAACTAAAAGGGAAAAGCAAGACTAAAAGGGAAAAGTAAGACTAAAAGAGAAAAGCAGCAGTGAAAGGGAATAGCAAGACTAAAAGGGAAAAGCAAGACTAAAAGGGAAAAGCAAGACTAAAAAGGAAAAGCAGCAGTGAAAGGGAAAAGACTAAAAGGGAAAAGCAGCAGTGAAAGGGAAAAGCAAGACTAAAAGGGAAAAGCAGCAGTGAAAGTGAAAAGAGTAAAAGGGAAAAGCAGCAGTGAAAGGGAAAAGCAAGACTAAAAGGGAAAAGCAGCAGTGAAAGGGAAAAGACTAAAAGGGAAAAGCAGAAGTGAAAGGGAAATGCAAGACTAATAGGTGTCACGGGTTACTTAGATCTACCTATGCCCGTGACACGGGAAGCCACCCCGTGGGCCCCCCCCGGGGCCTGGTAAGTAGGGGGAAAAGGCGAGTGGGATAAAACAGCAACAATCTAAGGAGGAAAAACTTATTTTACTAAATATGATATCGAAATACAAGATAACACAATATAATATAACTGAGGCTAACAAATCGAACGAAACAGAGAGAGAGAGTCCCCGAAAACTGAGAGTCCTACTATGAACTCTAGGCGACACGGCTGGAACGCATCCCACTCTCCGAAAAGTTCGAAAGAAGAAGGAGGGCACTCCAGCCTGAAAACGAGATTATATAGAGTCCTGGTCCCGTAACTTATTGTTACTCCTGTTGCTCTCTGGGATATGGAGTCTTCTTCTGTTGACTGCACATTCAAGAGAAGTATCCATACTTGACATTATGTTATGATGTGGAATACTGATAGCAAAATTACAAAATTAAAAGACCATGATAGGGAAAAGCAGCAGTGAAAGGGAAAAGCAAGACTAAAAGGGAAAAGCAGCAGTGAAAGGGAAAAGCAAGACTAAATGGGAAAAGCAGGACTAAAAGGGAAAAGCAAGAATAAAAGGGAAAAGCAGCAGTGAAAGGGAAAAGCAAGACTAAAAGTGAAAACAAGCAGTGAAAGGGAAAAGCAAGACTAAAAGGGAAAAGCAAGACTAAAAGGGAAAAGCAGCAGTGAAAGGGAAAAGCAAGACTAAAAGGGAAAAGCAGCAGTGAAAGGGAAAAGCAAGACACAAAAGGGAAAAGCAGCAGTGAAAGGGACAATCAAGACTAAAAGGGAAAAGCAAGACTAAAAGGGAAAAGCAAGACTAAAAGGGAAAATCAAGACTAAAAGGGAAAAACAAGACTAAAAGGGAAAAGCAGCAGTGAAAAGGAAAAGCAGAAGTAAAAGGGAGAAGCAGAAGTGAAAGGGAAAAGCAAGACTAAAAGGGAAAAGCAAGACTAAAAGGGAAAAGAAGCAGGGAAAGGGAAAAGCAAGACTAAAAGGGAAAAGCAAGACTAAAAGGGAAAATCAAGACTAAAAGGGAAAAGCAAAACTAAAAGTGAAAAGCAAGACTAAAAGGGAAAAGCAAGACAAAAAAGGACAAGCAAGACTAAAACGGAAAAGCAGCAGTTTAAGGGAAAAGCAAGACTAAAAGGGAAAAGCAAGACTGAAAGGGAAAAGCAGCAGTGAAAGGGAGAAGCAGCAGTGAAAGGGAAAAGCAGCAGTGAAAAGGAAAAGCAGCAGTGAAAGAGAAAAACAAGACTAAAAAAGAAAAGCATCAGTGAAAGGGAAAATCAGCAGTGAAAGGGAAAAGGAAGACTAAAAGGGAAAAGCAGCAGTGAAAGGGAAAATCAGCAGTGACAGGGAAAAGGAAGACTAAAAGGGAAAAGCAGCAGTGAAAGGGAAAAGCAGCAGTGAAAGGGAAAAGCAGCAGTGAAAGGGAAAACCAAGACTAAAAGGGAAAAGCAAGACTAAAAGGGAAAAGCAAGACTAAAAGGGAAAAGCAAGACTAAAAGGGAAAAAGAGCAGGGAAAGGGAAAAGCAAGACTAAAAGGGAAAAGCAGCAGTGAATGGGAAAAGCAGCAGAGAAAGGGAAATGCAGCAGTGAAAGGGAAAAGCAAGACTAAAAGGGAAAAGCAAGACTAAAAGGGAAAAGCAAGACTAAAAGGGAAAAGCAAGACTAAAAGGGAAAAGAAGCAGGGAAAGGGAAAAGCAAGATTAAAATGGAAAAGCAGCAGGGAAAGGGAAAAGCAAGACTAAAAGGGAAAAGCAAAACTAAAAGTGAAAAGCAAGACTAAAAGGGAAAAGCAAGACAAAAAAGGACAAGCAAGACTAAAACGGAAAAGCAGCAGTTTAAGGGAAAAGCAAGACTAAAAGGGAAAAGCAAGACAGAAAGGGAAAAGCAGCAGTGAAAGGGAGAAGCAGCAGTGAAAGGGAAAAGGAGCAGTGAAAAGGAAAAGCAGCAGTGAAAGAGAAAAACAAGACTAAAAAAGAAAAGCATCAGTGAAAGGGAAAATCAGCAGTGAAAGGGAAAAGGAAGAATAAAAGGGAAAAGCAGCAGTGAAAGGGAAAATCAGAAGTGACAGGGAAAAGGAAGACTAAAAGGGAAAAGCAGCAGTGAAAGGGAAAAGCAGCAGTGAAAGGGAAAATCAAGACTAAAAGGGAAAAGCAAGACTAATAGGGAAAAGCAAGAATAAAAGGGAAAAGCAAGACTAAAAGGGAAAAGCAAGACTAAAAGGGAAAAGCAGCAGGGAAAGGGAAAAGCAAGACTAAAAGGAAAAGCAGCAGTGAATGGGAAAAGCAGCAGAGAAAGGGAAATGCAGCAGTAAAAGGGAAAAGCAAGACTAAACAGGAAAAGGAAGACTAAAAGGGAAAAGCAGCAGTGAAAGGTAAAAGCAAGACTAAAAGGGAAAAGCAGCAGTGAAAGGGAAAAGCAAGACTAAAATGGAAAAGCAGCAGCGAAAGGGAAAAGCAGCAGTGAAAGGGAAAAGCAAGAATAAAAGGGAAAAGCAAGACTAAAAGGGAAAAGAAAGACAAAAAAGGAAATCAGCAAGATTAAAAGGGAAAAGCAGCAGTGAAAGGGAAAAGCAGCAGTGAAAGGGAAAAGCAGCAGTGAAAGGGAAAAGCAGCAGTGAAAGGGAAAAGTAGCAGTGAAAGGGAAAAGGAAGACTAAAAGGGAAAAGCAGCAGTGAAAGGGAAAAGCAGCAGTGAAAAGGAAAAGCAAGAATAAAATGGAAAAGCAGCAGTGAAAGGGAAAAGCAAGACTAAAATGGAAAAGCAAGACTAAAAGGGAAAAGCAGCAGTGAAAGGGAAAAGCAGCAGTGAAAGGGAAAAGCAAGACTAAGAGGGAAAAGCAAGACTAAAAGGGAAAAGCAAATATAAAAGGGAAAAGCAAATATAAAAGGGAAAAGCAAGACTAAAAGGGAAAAGCAAGACTAAAAGGGAAAAGCAGCACTGAAAGGGAAAAGCAAGACTAAAAGGGAAAAGCAGCAGTGAAAGGGAAAAGCAAGACACAAAAGGGAAAAGCAGCAGTGAAAGGGACAATCAAGAATAAAAGGGAAAAGCAAGACTAAAAGGGAAAAGCAAGACTAAAAGGGAAAATCAAGACTAAAAGGGAAAAACAAGACTAAAAGGGAAAAGCAAGACTAAAAGGGAAAGGGAAGAATAAAACAGAAAAGGAAGACTAAAATGGAAAAGCAGCAGTAAAAGGGAAAAGCAGCAGTGAAAGTGAAAAGCAAGACTAAAAGGGAAAAGCAAGACTAAAAGGGAAAAGCAAGAATAAAAGGGAAAAGCAAGACTAAAAGGTAAAAGCAAGACTAAGAGGGAAAAGCAGCAGTGAAAGGGAAAAGCAAGACTAAAAGGGAAAAGCAAGACTATAAGAGAAAAGCAGGACTAAAAGGGAAAAGCAGTAGTGAAAGGGAAAAGCAGCAGTGAAAGGGAGAAGCAGCAGTGAAAGGGAAAAGCAGCAGTGAAAAGGAAAAGCAGCAGTGAAAGAGAAAAACAAGACTAAAAAAGAAAAGCATCAGTGAAAGGGAAAATCAGCAGTGAAAGGGAAAAGGAAGACTAAAAGGGAAAAGCAGCAGTAAAAGGGAAAATCAGCAGTGACAGGGAAAAGGAAGACTAAAAGGGAAAAGCAGCAGTGAAAGGGAAAAGCAGCAGTGAAAGGGAAAATCAAGACTATAAGGGAAAAGCAAGACTAAAAGGGAAAAGCAAGAATAAAAGGGAAAAGCAAGACTAAAAGGGAAAAGCAAGACTAAAAGGGAAAAACAGCAGGGAAAGGGAAAAGCAAGACTAAAATGGAAAAGCAGCAGTGAATGGGAAAAGCAGCAGAGAAAGGGAAATGCAGCAGTGAAAGGGAAAAGCAAGACTAAAAGGGAAAAGCAAGACTAAAAGGGAAAAGCAAGACTAAAATGGAAAAGAAGCAGGGAAAGGGAAAAGCAAGACTAAAATGGAAAAGCAGCAGGGAAAGGGAAAAGCAAGACTAAAAGGGAAAAGCAAAACTAAAAGTGAAAAGCAAGACTAAAAGGGAAAAGCAAGACAAAAAAGGACAAGCAAGACTAAAACGGAAAAGCAGCAGTTTAAGGGAAAAGCAAAACTAAAAGGGAAAAGCAAGACTGAAAGGGAAAAGCAGCAGTGAAAGGGAAAAGGAGCAGTGAAAAGGAAAAGCAGCAGTGAAAGAGAAAAACAAGACTAAAAAAGAAAAGCATCAGTGAAAGGGAAAATCAGCAGTGAAAGGGAAAAGGAAGAATAAAAGGGAAAAGCAGCAGTGAAAGGGAAAATCAGAAGTGACAGGGAAAAGGAAGACTAAAAGGGAAAAGCAGCAGTGAAAGGGAAAAGCAGCAGTGAAAGGGAAAATCAAGACTAAAAGGGAAAAGCAAGACTAATAGGGAAAAGCAAGAATAAAAGGGAAAAGCAAGACTAAAAGGGAAAAGCAAGACTAAAAGGGAAAAGCAGCAGGGAAAGGGAAAAGCAAGACTAAAAGGAAAAGCAGCAGTGAATGAGAAAAGCAGCAGAGAAAGGGAAATGCAGCAGTGAAAGGGAAAAGCAAGACTAAAAGGGAAAAGGAAGACTAAAAGGGAAAAGCAGCAGTGAAAGGGAAAAGCAAGAATAAAAGGGAAAAGCAAGACTAAAAGGGAAAAGAAAGACAAAAAAGGAAATCAGCAAGATTAAAAGGGAAAAGCAGCAGTGAAAGGGAAAAGCAGCAGTGAAAGGGAAAAGCAGCAGTGAAAGGGAAAAGTAGCAGTGAAAGGGAAAAGGAAGACTAAAAGGGAAAAGCAGCAGTGAAAGGGAAAAGCAGCAGTGAAAGGGAAAAGCAAGAATAAAATGGAAAAGCAGCAGTGAAAGGGAAAAGCAAGACTAAAAGGGAAAAGCAAGACTAAAAGGGAAAAGCAGCAGTGAAAGGGAAAAGCAGCAGTGAAAGGGAAAAGCAAGACTAAGAGGGAAAAGCAAGACTAAAAGAGAAAAGCAAATATAAAAGGGAAAAGCAAATATAAAAGGGAAAAGCAAGACTAAAAGGGAAAAGCAAGACTAAAATGGAAAAGCAGCACTGAAAGGGAAAAGCAAGACTAAAAGGGAAAAGCAGCAGTGAAAGGGAAAAGCAAGACACAAAAGGGAAAAGCAGCAGTGAAAGGGACAATCAAGAATAAAAGGGAAAAGCAAGACTAAAAGGGAAAAGCAAGACTAAAAGGGAAAATCAAGACTAAAAGGGAAAAACAAGACTAAAAGGGAAAAGCAAGACTAAAAGGGAAAGGGAAGAATAAAACAGAAAAGGAAGACTAAAATGGAAAAGCAGCAGTAAAAGGGAAAAGCAGCAGTGAAAGGGAAAAGCAAGACTAAAAGGGAAAAGCAAGACTAAAAGGGAAAAGCAAGAATAAAAGGGAAAAGCAAGACTAAAAGGTAAAAGCAAGACTAAGAGGGAAAAGCAGCAGTGAAAGGGAAAAGCAAGACTAAAAGGGAAAAGCAAGACTATAAGAGAAAAGCAGGACTAAAAGGGAAAAGCAGTAGTGAAAGGGAAAAGCAGCAGTGAAAGGGAAAAGCAGCAGTGAATGGGAAAAGCAAGAATAAAAGGGAAAAGCAAGACTAAAAGGGAAAAGCAAGACAAAAAAGGACAAGCAAGATTAAAAGGGAAAAGCAGTAGTGAAAGGGAAAAGCAGCAGTGAAAGGGAAAGGAAGTCTAAAAGGGAAAAGCAGCGGTGAAAGGGAAAAGCAGCAGTGAAAGGGAAAAGCAAGAATAAAATGGAAAAGCAGCAGTGAAAGGGAAAAGGAAGACTAAAAGGGAAATCAGCAGTGAAAGGGAAAAGCAGCAGTGAAAGGAAAAAGCAAGAATAAAATGGAAAAGCAGCAGTGAAAGGGAAAAGCAGCAGTGAAAGAGAAAAGCAAGACTAACAGGGAAAAGCAAGAATAAAAGGGAAAAGCAAATATAAAAGGGAAAAGCAAGACTAAAAGGGAAAAGGAAGACTAAAAGGGAAAAGCAAGACTAAAAGGGAAAAGCAAGACTAAAAGGGAAAAGCAGCAGGGAAAGGGAAAAGCAAGACTAAAAGGGAAAAGCAAGACTGAAAGTGAAAAGCAGAACTCAAAGGGAAAAGCAAGACTAAAAGGGATAAGCAAGACTAAAAGGGAAAAGCAAGACTAAAAGGGAAAAGCAAGACTAAAAGGGAAAAGCAAGACTAAAAGGGAAAAGCAGCAGTGAAATGGAAAAGCAAGACTAAAAGGGAAAAGCAGCAGTGAAAGGGAAATGTAGCAGTGAAAGGGAAAAGCAAGACTGAAAGGGAAAGCAGCAGTGACAGGGAAAAGCAGCAGAGAAAGGGAAAAGCAAGACTAAAAGGGAAAAGCAGCAGTGAATGGGAAAAGCAGCAGAGAAAGGGAAACGTAGCAGTGAATGGGAAAAGCAAGACTAAAAGGGAAAAGCAAGACTAAAAGGGAAAAGCAAGACTAAAAAGGAAAAGGAAGACTAAAAGGGAAAAGCAGCAGTGAAATGTAAAAGCAAGACTAAAAGGGAAAAGAAGCAGTGAAAGGGAAACGTAGCAGTGAAAGGGAAAAGCAAGACTAAAAGGGAAAAGCAAGAATAAAGTGGAAAAGCAAGAATAAAAGGGAAAAGCAAGACTAAAAGGGAAAAGCAAGACTAAAAGGGAAAAGCAGCAGTGAAAGGTAAAAGCAGGACTAAAAGGGAAAAGCAGCAGTGAAAGGGAAAAGCAAGACTAAAATGGAAAAGCAGCAGTGAAAGGGAAAAGCAGCAGTGAAAGGGGAAGTCAGCAGTGAAAGGGAAAAGGAAGACTAAAATTGAAAAGCAGCAGTGAATGGGAAAAGCAGCAGTGAAAGGGAAAATCAAGAATAAAAGGGAAAAGCAAGACTAAAAGGGAAAAGCAAGACTAAAAAGGAAAAGCAAGACTAAAAGAGAAAAGGAAGAATGAAAAGGAAAAGCAGCAGTGAAAGGGAAAAGCAGCAGTGAAAGGGAAAAGCAGCAGTGAAAGGGAAAAGGAAGACGAAAAGGGAAAAGCAGCAGGGAAATGGAAAAGCAGCAGTGAAATGGAAAAGCAGCAATGAAAGAGAAATGCAGCAGTGAAAGTGAGAAGCAGCAGTGAAATGGAAAAGGAAGACTAAATGGGAAAAGCAAGACTAAAAGGGAAAAGCAAGACTAAAAGGGAAAAGCAGCAGTGAAAGGGAAAAGGAGCAGTGAAAGGGAAAAGCAAGACTAAAAGGGAAAATCAAGACTAAAAGGGAAAAGCAAGACTAAACGGGAAAGCAAGAGTAAAAGGGAAAATCCAGACTAAAAGGGAAAAGCAAGACTAAAAGGGAAAAGCAGCAGTGAAAGGGAAAAGCAGAAGTGAAAGAAAAAAGCAGCAGTGAAAGGGAAAATCCAGACTAAAATAGAAAAGCAAGACTAAAATAGAAAAGCAAGACTAAAAGGGAAAAGAAAAAGTGAAAGGGGAAAGCAGCAGTGAAAGGGAAAAGCAAGACTAAAAGGGAAAATCAGCAGTGAAAGGGAAAATCAGCAGTGAAAAGGAAAAGCAGCAATGAAAGGGAAGAGCAGCAATGAAAGGGAAGAGCAGCAATGAAAGGGAAGAGCAGCAGTGAAAGGGAAGAGCATCAGTGAAAGGGAAGAGCAGCAGTAAAGGGGAAGAGGAGCAGTGAATGGGAAAAGCAGCAGTGAAAGGGAAAAGCAAGACTAAAAGGGAAAAGCAAGACTAAAAGGGAAAAGCAAAATTAAAAGGAAAAAGCAAGACTAAAAGGGAAAAGCACAAGTGAAAGGGAAAAGCAAGACTAAAAAGGAAATCAGCAGTAAATGGGAAAAGAAGCAGAGAATAGGAAAAGCAGCAGTGAAAGAGAAAAGCAGCAGGGGAAGGGAAAAGCAACTGGGGAAGGGAAGAGCTGCAGTGAAGGGGAAAAGCAGCAGTGAAAGAGAAGAGCAAGACTAAACGGGAAAATCAAGACTAAAATGGAAAGGCAAGACTAAACGAGAAAAGCAAGACTAAAAGGGAAAATCCAGACTAAAAGGGAAAAGCAAGACTAAAAGGGAAAAGCAGCAGAGAAAGGGAAAAGCAAGACTAAAAGTGAAAAGCAGCAGTGAAAGGGAAAAGCAAGACTAAAAGGGAAACGCACAGTGAAAGGGAAAACCAGCAGTGAAAGGGAAAAGCAGCAGTGAAAAAGGAAAGCAGCAGTGAAAGGCAAGAGCAATACTGAAAGGGAAATGCAGCAGTGAAAGGAAAAATCAGCAGTGAAGAGGAAAAGCAGAAGTGAAAGGGAAAAGCAGCAGTGAAAGGGAAAAGCAGCATTGAAAGGGAAAAGCAAGACTAAAAGGGAAAAGCAGCAGTGAAAGGGTAAAGCAGCTGTGAAAGGGAGAAGCAGCAGTGAATGGGAAAAGCAGCACTAAAAGGGAAAAGCAGCAGTGAAAGAAAAATGCAGCAATGAAATGGAAAAGCAGCAGTGAAAGGGAAGAGCAGCAGTGAAAGGGAAGAGGAAGACTGAAAGGGAAGAGCAGCAGTGAATGGGAAAAGCAGCAGTGAAAGGGAAAAGCAGGACTAAAATGGAAAAGAAAGACTAAAAGGGAAAAGCAAGATTAAAAGGGAAAAGCACCAGTGAAAGGGAAAAGAAAGACTAAAAGGGAAAAGCAGCAGTGAAAGTGAAAAGCAGCATTGAATGGGAAAAGCAGCAGTGAATGGGAAAAGCAGCAGTGAAAGGGAAAAGCAGCTGTGAAAGGGAAAAGCAGCAGTGAAAGGGAAAATCAGCAGTGAAAGGGAAAAGAAGCAATGAAAGGGAAGAGCAGCAATGAAAGGGAAGAGCAGCAATGAAAGGGAAGAGCAGCAGTGAAAGGGAAGAGCATCAGTTAAAGGGAAGAGCAGCAGTAAAGGGGAAGAGGAGCAGTGAATGGGAAAAGCAGCAGTGTAAGGGAAAAGCAAGACTAAAAGGGAAAAGAACTAGTGAAAGGGAAAAGCAAGAATAAAAGGGAAAAGCAAGACTAAGAGGGAAAAGCACAAGTGAAAGGGAAAAGCAAGACTAAAAAGGAAATCAGCAGTGAAAGGGAAAAGAAGCAGTGAATGGGAAAAGAAGCAGTGAAAGAGAAAAGTAGCGGGGGAAGGGAAAAGCAACTGGGGAAGGGAAAAGCAGCAGGGGAAGGGAATAGCAGCAGTGTAAGGGAAGAGCTGCAGTGAAGGGGAAAAGCAGCAGTGAAAGGGAAAAGCAAGACTAAAAGGGAAAATCAAGACTAAAAGGGAAAAGCAAGAGTAAACGGGAAAAGCAAGACTAAAAGGGAAAATCCAGACTAAAAGGGAAAAGCAAGACTAAAAGGGAAAAGCAGCAGAGAAAGGGAAAAGCAAGACTGAAAGTGAAAAGCAGCAGTGAAAGGGAAAAGCAAGAATTAAAAGGAAAAGCAGCAGTGAAAGGGAAAAGCAGCAGTGAAAGGGAAAAGCTGCAGTGAAAGGGAAAAGCAGCAGTGAAAGGGAAAAGCAGCAGTGAAAGGGAAAAGCAAGACTGAAAGGGAAAAACAGCACTGAATGGGAAAAGAAGCAGTTAAAGGGAAAAGCAGCACTGAATGGGAAAATCAGCAGTGAAAGGGAAAAGCAGCAATGAAAGGGAAGAGCTGAAGTGAAAGGGAAAAGCAAGACTAAAAGGGAAAATCAAGACTAAAAGGGAAAAGCAAGAATAAACGGGAAAATCCAGACTAAAAGGGAAAAGCAAGACTAAAAGGGAAAAGCAAGACTAAAAGGGAAAAGCAGCAATGAATGGGAAAAGCAGCAGTGAAAGGGAAAAGCAGCAGTGAAAGGGAAAAGCAAGACTAAAAGGGAAAAGCAAGACTTAAATGGAAAAGCAAGACTAAAAGGGAAAAGCAAGACTAAAAAGTAAAAGCAGCAGTGAAAGGGAAAAGCAGCAGTGAAAGGGAAAAGCAGCAGTGAAAGGGAAAAGCTGCAGTGAAAGGGAAAAGCAGCAATGAAAGGGAAAACCAGCAGTGAAAGGGAAAATCAGCAGTGAAAGGGAAAAGAAGCAATGAAAGGGAAGAGCAGCAGTGAAAGGGAAGAGCAGCAGTGAAAGGGAAGAGCAGCAGTGAAGGGGAAGAGGAGCAGTGAATGGGAAAACAGCAGTGAAAGGGAAAAGCAAGACTAAAAGGGAAAAGCAAGACTAAAAGGAAAAAGCAAGACTAAAAGGGAAAAGCACGAGTGAAAGGGAAAAGCAAGACTAAAAAGTAAAAGCAGCAGTGAAAGGGAAAAGCAGTAGTGAAAGGGAAAAGCAGCAGTGAAAGGGAAAAGCAAGAATTATAAGGAAAAGCAGCAGTGAAAGGGAAAAGCAGCAGTGAAAGGGAAATAATGCAGTGAAAGGGAAAAGCAGTAGTGAAAGGGAAAAGCAGCAGTGAAAGGGAAAATCAGCAGTGAAAGGGAAAAGAAGCAATGAAAGGGAAGAGCAGCAATGAAAGGGAAGAGCAGCAGTGAAAGGGAAGAGCATCAGTGAAAGGGAAGAGCAGCAGTAAAGGGGAAGAGGAGCAGTGAATGGGAAAAGCAGCAGTGAAAGGCAAAAGCAAGACTAAAAGGGAAAAGCAAGACTAAAAGGGAAAAGCAAGATTAAAAGGAAAAAGCAAGACTAAAAGGGAAAAGCACAAGTGAAAGGGAAGCAAGACTAAAAAGGAAATCAGCAGTGAAAGGGAAAAGAAGCAGTGAATGGGAAAAGCAGCAGTGAAAGAGAAAAGCAGCAGGGGAAGGGAAAAGCAACTGGGGAAGGGAAAAGCAGCAGGGGAAGGGAAAAGCAGCAGTGTAAGGGAAGAGCTGCAGTGAAGGGGAAAAGCAGCAGTGAAAGGGAAAAGCAAGACTAAAAGGGAAAATCAAGACTAAAAGGGAAAAGCAAGACTAAACGGGAAAAGCAAGACTAAAAGGGAAAATCCAGACTAAAAGGGAAAAGCAAGACTAAAAGGGAAAAGCAGCAGAGAAAGGGAAAAGCAAGACTAAAAGTGAAAAGCAGCAGTGAAAGGGAAAAGCAAGTCTAAAAGGGAAACGCACAGTGAAAGGGAAAACCAGCAGTGAAAGGGAAAAGCGGCAGTGAAACAGGAAAGCAGCAGTGAAAGGCAAGAGCAATAGTGAAAGGGAAATGCAGCAGTGAAAGGGAAAATCAGCAGTGAAGAGGAAAAGCAGAAGTGAAAGGGAAAAGCAGCAGTGAAAGGGAAAAGCAAGACTAAAAGGGAAAAGCAGCAGTGAAAGGGTAAAGCAGCTGTGAATGGGAGAAGCAGCAGTGAAAGGGAAAAGCAGCACTAAAAAGGAAAAGCAGCAGTGAAAGAAAAATGCAGCAATGAAATGGAAAAGCAGCAGTGAAAGGGAAGAGCAGCAGTGAAAGGGAAGAGGAAGACTGAAAGGGAAGAGCAGCAGTGAATGGGAAAAGCAGCAGTGAAAGGGAAAAGCAGGACTAAAATGGAAAAGAAAGACTAAAAGGGAAAAGCAAGATTAAAAGGGAAAAGCACCAGTGAAAGGGAAAAGAAAGACTAAAAGGGAAAAGCAGCAGTGAAAGTGAAAACAGCATTGAATGGGAAAAGCAGCAGTGAATGGGAAAAGCAGCAGTGAAAGGGAAAAGCAGCAGTGAAAGGGAAAAGCTGCAGTGAAAGGGAAAAGCAGCAGTGAAAGGGAAAAGCAGCAGTGAAAGGGAAAAGCAAGACTGAAAGGGAAAAACAGCACTGAATGAGAAAATCAGCAGTTAAAGGGAAAAGCAGCACTGAACGGGAAAATCAGCAGTGAAAGGGAAAAGCAGCAATGAAAGTGAAGAGCTGAAGTGAAAGGTAAAAGCAAGACTAAAAGGGAAAATCAAGACTAAAAGGGAAAAGCAAGAATAAACTGGAAAATCCAGACTAAAAGGGAAAAGCAAGACTAAAAGGGAAAAGCAAGACTAAAAGGGAAAAGCAAGACTAAAAGGGAAAAGCAGCAGTGAATGGGAAAACCAAGACTAAAAGGGAAAAGCAAGACTAAAAGGGAAAAGCAAGACTAAAAGGGAAAAGCAAGACTAAATAGGAAAAGCAAGACTAAAAGGGAAAAACAGCAGTGAAAGGTAATTGCAGCAGTGAAAGGGAAAATCAGCAGTGAAGAGGAAAAGCAGAAGTGAAAGGGAAGAGCAGCAGTGAAAGGGAAGAGCAGCAGTGAAAGGGAAGAGCAGCAGTGAAGGGGAAGAGGAGCAGTGAATGGGAAAACAGCAGTGAAAGGGAAAAGCAAGACTAAAAGGGAAAATCAAGACTAAAAGGGAAAATCCAGACTAAAAGGGAAAAGCAGCAGAGAAAGGGAAAAGCACCAGTGAAAGGGAAAAGCAGCAGTGAATCGGAAAAGCAGCAGAGAAAGGGAAAAGCAGCAGTGAATAAGAAGAGCTGCAGTGAAACGGAAAAGCAGCAGTGAAAGGGAAAAGCAAGACTAAAAGGGAAAAGCAAGACTAAAAGGGAAAAGCAAGACTAAAAGGGAAAAGCAAGACTGAAAGTGAAAAGCAAGACTGAAAGGGATAAACAAGACAGAAAAAGAAAAGCTAGACTAAAAGGGAAAATCAGCAGGTAAAGGGAAAAGCAGCAGTGAAAGTGAAAAGTAGCAGTGAAAGGGAAAAGCAGCAGTGAAAGGGAAAAACAAGAATAAAAAGGAAAAGCAGCAGTGAAAGGGAAAAGCAGGAATAAAACGGAAAAGGACCAGTGAAAGGGAAGAGCTGAAGTGAAAGGGAAGAGCAGCAGTGAAAGGGAAAAGTAGCAGGGAAAGGGAAAAGTAGCAGGGAAAAGGAAAAGCAGCAGTGAAAGGGAAAAACATAAAATAAAAGGGAAAAGCAAGACTAAAAGTGAATAGCAAGACTAAAATGGAAAAGGAAGACTAAAAGGGAAAAGCAGCAGTGAAAGGGAAAAGCAGCAGTGAAAGGGAAAAGCAGCAGTGAATGGGAGAAGTAAAACTAAAAGGGAAAAGCAGCAGTGAAAGGGAAAATCAGCAGTGAAAGGGAAAAACAAGACTAACAGGGAAAAGCAGCAGTGAAAGGGAAAAGCAGAAGTGAAATGGAAAAGCAGCAGTGAAAGGGAAAAGCAAGACTAAAATGGAAAAACAGCAGTGAAAGGGAAAAGCAGCAGTGAAAGGGAAGAGCAGCAGTGAAAGGGAAGAGAAGCAATGAAGGGGAAGAGCAGCAGTGAATGGGAAAAGCAGCAGTGAAAGGGAAGAGCAGCAGTGAAAGGGAAGAGCTGCAGTTAAACGGAAGAGCTTCAGTGAAAGGGAAAGGCAGTAGTGAAAGGGAAGAGCTGAAGTGAAAGGGAAGAGCAGCAGTGAAAGGGAAAAGCAGCAGTGAAAGGGAAAAGCAGCAGTGAAAGGGAAAAGCAAGACTAAAAGGGAAAATCCAGACTAAAAGGGAAAAGCAAGACTAAAAGGGAAAAGCAAGACTAAAAGGGAAAATCAAGACTAAAAGGGAAAACAGCAGTGAAAGGAAAAAGCAATATAAAAAGGGAAAAGCAAGACTAAAAGGGAAAGGCAAGACTGAAAGGGAAGAGCAGAAGTGAAAGGGAAAAGCAGCAGTGAAAGGGAAAAGCAGAAGTGAAAGGGAAAAGCAGCAGTGAAAGGGAAAATCAAGACTAAAAGGGAAAAGCAAGACTAAAAGGGAAAAGCAAGACTAAAAGGGAAAAGCAAGAATAAAAGGGAAAAGCAAGACTAAAAGGAAAAATCAGCAGTGAAATTGAAAAGCAGCAGTGAAAGGGGAAAGCAGCAGTGAAATGGAGAAGCAAAACTAAAAGGGAAGAGCAGCAGTGAAAGGGAAAAGCAGCAGTGAAAGGGAAAAGCAGAAGTGAAAAGGAAAAGCAGCAGTGAAAGGGAAAAGCAAGACTGAAAGGGAAAAGCAAGACAAAAAGAGAAAAGCAAGACTGAAAAAGAAAAGCAAGACTAAAAGGGAAAAGCAGTGAAATTGAAAAGCAGCAGTGAAAGGGGAAAGCAGCAGTGAAAGGGAAAAGCAGCAGTGAAATGGAAAATCAGCAGTGAAAAGGGAAAATCAGCAGTGAATGGGAAAAACAAGACTAACAGGGAAAAGCAGCAGTGAAAGGGAAAAGCAGAAGTAAAAGGGAGAAGCAGAAGTGAAAGGGAAAAGCAAGACTAAAAGGGAAAAGCAAGACTAAAAGGGAAAAGCATGATTAAAAGGAAAAGCAAGAGTGAAAGGGAAAAGCAGCAGTGAAAGGGAAAATCAGCAGTGAAAGGGAAAAGCAGCAATGAAAGGGAAGAGCAGCAATGAAAGGGATGAGCAGCAGTGAAGGGGACGAGGAGCAGTGAATGGGAAAAGCAGCAATGAAAGGGAAGAACAGCAATGAAAGGGATGAGCAGCAGTGAAAGGGAAGAGCAGCAGTGAAAGGGAAGAGCAGCAGTGAAGGGGAAGAGGAGCAGTGAATGGGAAAACAGCAGTGAAAGGGAAAAGCAAGACTAAAAGGGAAAAGCAAGACTAAAAGGGAAAAGCAGCAGTGAATGGGAAAAGCAGGAATGAAAGGGAAAACCAAGACTAAAAGGGAAAAGCAAGACTAAAAGGGAAAAGGAAGACTAAAAGGGAAAAGGAAGACTAAAAGGGAAAACCAAGAGTGAAAGGGTAAAGCAAGACTAAAAGGGAAAAGCAGCAGTGAAACTGGAAAGCAGCAGTGAAAGGGAAAAGCTGCAGTGAAAGGGAAAATCGGCAATGAAGAGGAAAAGAAGCAGTGAAAGGGAAAAGCAGCAGTAAAAGGGAAAAGCAGCAGTGAAAGGGAAAAGCAGCAGTGAAAGGGAAAAGCTGCAGTGAAAGTGTAAAGCAGCAGTGAAAGGGAAGAGCAGCAGTGAAAGGGAAGAGAAGCAGTGAAAGGGAAGAGCAGCAGTGAAAGAGAAGAGCAGCAGTGAATGGGAAAGGCAGTAGTGAAAGGGAAAAGCAGCAGTGAAAGGGAAGAGCAGCAGTGAAAGGGAAAAGCAGCAGTGAAAAGGAAAAGCAAGACTAAAAGGGAAAAGCAAGAATAAAAGGGAAAAGCAAGACTGAAAAAGAAAAGCAAGACTAAAAGGGAAAATCAGCAGTGAAAGGGAAAAGCAGCAGTGAAAAGGGAAAAGCAGCAATGAAAGGGAAAAGCCACAGTGAAAGGGAAAAGAAGCACTAAAATGGAAAAGCAGAAATGAAAGGGAAAAGCAGCAGTGAAAGGGAAAAGCAGCAGGGAATGGGAAACTCAGCAGTGAAGGGGAAGAGCAGCAGTGAAAGGGAAGAGCAGCAGTGAAAGGGAAGAGCAGCAGTGAAAGGGAAGAGCAGCAGTGAAAGGGAAGAGCAGCAGGGAAGGGGAAGAGCAGCAGTGAATGGGAATAGCAGCAGTGAATTGGAAAAGCAAGACTAAAAGGGAAAAGCAAGAATAAATAGGAAAAGAAAGACTAAAAAGGAAAAGCAAGACTGAAAGGGAAAAAAACAAGACTGAAAAAGTAAAGCGAGACTAAAATGGAAAATCAGCAGTGAAAGGGAAAAGCAGCAGTGAAAGGGAAAAGCAGCAGTGAAAGGGAAAAGCAGCAGTGAAAGGGAAAAGCAGCAGTGAAAGGGAAGAGCAGCAGTGAAAGGGAAAAGCAGCAGTGAAAAGGAAAAGCAAGACTAAAAGGGAAAAGCAGCAGTGAAAGTGAAAAGCAGCAGTGAAAGGGAAAAGCAGCACTAAAAGGGAAAAGCAGCAGTGAAAGGGAAAAGCTGCAATGAAATGGAAAAGCAGCAGTGACAGAGAAGAGCAGCAGTGAAGGGGAAGAGCAGCAGTGAAAGGGAAGAGCAGCAGTGAAAGGGAAAAGCAAGACTGAAAAAGAAGAGCAGCAGTGAATGGGAAAAGCAGCAGTGAAAGGGAAAAGCAGGACTAAAAGGGAAAAGAAAGACTAAAAGGGAAAAGCAAGACTAAAAGGGAAAAGCACCAGAGAAAGGGAAAAGCAAGACTAAAAGGGAAAAGCAGCAGAGAAAGGGAAAAGCAGCAATGAAAGGGAAAAGCCACAGTGAAAGGGAAAAGAAGCACTAAAATGGAAAAGCAGAAATGAAAGGGAAAAGCAGCAGTGAAAGGGAAAAGCAGCAGGGAATGGGAAACTCAGCAGTGAAGGGGAAGAGCAGCAGTGAAAGGGAAGAGCAGCAGTGAAAGGGAAGAGCAGCAGTGAAAGGGAAGAGCAGCAGGGAAGGGGAAGAGCAGCAGTGAATGGGAATAGCAGCAGTGAATTGGAAAAGCAAGACTAAAAGGGAAAAGCAAGAATAAATAGGAAAAGAAAGACTAAAAAGGAAAAGCAAGACTGAAAGGGAAAAAAACAAGACTGAAAAAGTAAAGCGAGACTAAAATGGAAAATCAGCAGTGAAAGGGAAAAGCAGCAGTGAAAGGGAAAAGCAGCAGTGAAAGGGAAAAGCAGCAGTAAAAGGGAAAAGCAGCAGTGAAAGGGAAAAGCAGCAGTGAAAGGGAAGAGCAGCAGTGAAAGGGAAAAGCAGCAGTGAAAAGGAAAAGCAAGACTAAAAGGGAAAAGCAGCAGTGAAAGTGAAAAGCAGCAGTGAAAGGGAAAAGCAGCACTAAAAGGGAAAAGCAGCAGTGAAAGGGAAAAGCTGCAATGAAATGGAAAAGCAGCAGTGACAGAGAAGAGCAGCAGTGAAGGGGAAGAGCAGCAGTGAAAGGGAAGAGCAGCAGTGAAAGGGAAAAGCAAGACTGAAAAAGAAGAGCAGCAGTGAATGGGAAAAGCAGCAGTGAAAGGGAAAAGCAGGACTAAAAGGGAAAAGAAAGACTAAAAGGGAAAAGCAAGACTAAAAGGGAAAAGCACCAGAGAAAGGGAAAAGCAAGACTAAAAGGGAAAAGCAGCAGAGAATGGGAAAAGCAGCAGAGAATGGGAAAATCAGCAGTGAAACGGAAAAGCAAGACTAAAAGGGAAAAGCAAGACTGAAAGGGAAATGCAAGAATGAAAGGGAAAAACAAGACTGAAAGGGAAAAACAAGACTGAAAAAGAAAAGCAAGACTAAAAGGGAAAAGCAGCAGTGTAAGGGAAAAGCAAGAATAAAAAGGAAAAGCAGCAGTGAAAGGGAAAAGAAGCAGTGAAAGGGTAAAGCAGCAGTGAAAGGGAAAAGCAAGACTAAAAGGGAAAAGCAAGACTAAAAGGGAAAAGCAGCAGTGAAAAGGTAAAGCAGCTGTGAAAGGGAAAAACAGCAGTGAAAGGGGAAAGCTGCAATGAAATGGAAAAGCAGCAGTGAAAGAGAAGAGCAGCAGTGAAAGGGAAGAGCAGCAGTGAAAGGGAAAAGCAGCAGTGAAAGGGAAAAGGAAGAATAAAAAGGAAAAGCAGCAGTGAAAGAGAAAATCAGCAGTGAAAGGCTAAAGCAGCAGTGAATGGGAAAAGCAGCAGTGAATTGGAAAAGCAAGAATAAAAGAGAAAAGCAAGAATAAATAGGAAAAGCAAGACTAAAAAGGAAAAGCAAGACTGAAAGGGAAAAGCAAGACTGAAAGGCAAAAGCAAGACTGAAAGGAAAAAAAACAAGACTGAAAAAGTAAAGCGAGACTAAAATGATAAATCAGCAGTGAAAGGGAAAAGCAGCAGTGAAAGGGAAAAGCAACAGTGAAAGGGAAAAGCAGCAGTGAAAGGGAAAAGCAGCAGTAAAAGGGAAAAGCAGCAGTGAAAGGGAAAAGCAAGACTAAAATGGAAAAGCAGCAGTGAAAGGGTAAAGCAGCAGTGAAAGGGAAAAGCAAGAATAAAAAGGAAAAGCAGCAGTGAAAGAGAAAAATAGCAGTGAAAGGGTAAAGCAGCAGTGAAAGGGAAAAGCAAGACTAAAAGGGAAAAGCAAGACTAAAAGGGAAAAGCAGCAGTGAAAGGGTAAAGCAGCAGTGAAAGGGAAAAGCAAGAATAAAAAGGAAAAGCAGCAGTGAAAGGTAATACAGCAGGGGAAGGGAAAAGCAGCAGGGGAAGGGAAAAGGAGCAGTGAAATGGAAAAGCAGCAGTGACAGAGAAGAGCAGCAGTGAAAGGGAAGAGCAGCAGTGAAAAGGAAGAGCAGCAGTGAAAGGGAAGAGAAGCAGTGAAGGGGAAGAGCAGCAGTGAATGTGAAAAGCAGCAGTGAAAGCGAAAAGCAGGACTAAAAGGGAAAAGAAAGACTAAAAGGGAAAAGCAAGACAGAAAGGGAAAAGCAAGACTGAAAGGGAAAAGCAAGACTGAAAGTGAAAAACAAGACTGATAAAAAAAAGCAAGACTAAAAGGGAAAATCAGCAGTGAAAGGGAAAAGCAGCAGAGAAAGGGAATATCAGCAGTGAAAGGGAAAAGGAGCAGTGAAAGGGTAAAGCAGCAGTGAAAGGGAAAAGCAAGAATAAAAAGGAAAAGCAGCAGTGAAAGGTAATACAGCAGGGGAAGGGAAAAGCAGCAGGGGAAGGTAAAAGCAGCAGAGAAAGGGAAAAGCAGCAGTGAAAGGGAAAAGCTGCAATGAAATGGAAAAGCAGCAGTGACAGAGAAGAGCAGCAGTGAAGGGGAAGAGCAGCAGTGAAAGGGAAGAGCAGCAGTGAAAGGGAAAAGCAAGACTGAAAAAGAAGAGCAGCAGTGAATGGGAAAAGCAGCAGTGAAAGGGAAAAGCAGGACTAAAAGGGAAAAGAAAGACTAAAAGGGAAAAGCAAGACTAAAAGGGAAAAGCACCAGAGAAAGGGAAAAGCAAGACTAAAAGGGAAAAGCAGCAGAGAAAGGGAAAAGCATCAATGAAAGGGAAAAGCCACAGTGAAAGGGAAAAGAAGCACTAAAATGGAAAAGCAGAAATGAAAGGGAAAAGCAGCAGTGAAAGGGAAAAGCAGCAGGGAATGGGAAACTCAGCAGTGAAGGGGAAGAGCAGCAGTGAAAGGGAAGAGCAGCAGTGAAAGGGAAGAGCAGCAGTGAAAGGGAAGAGCAGCAGGGAAGGGGAAGAGCAGCAGTGAATGGGAATAGCAGCAGTGAATTGGAAAAGCAAGACTAAAAGGGAAAAGCAAGAATAAATAGGAAAAGAAAGACTAAAAAGGAAAAGCAAGACTGAAAGGGAAAAAAACAAGACTGAAAAAGTAAAGCGAGACTAAAATGGAAAATCAGCAGTGAAAGGGAAAAGCAGCAGTGAAAGGGAAAAGCAGCAGTGAAAGGGAAAAGCAGCAGTAAAAGGGAAAAGCAGCAGTGAAAGGGAAAAGCAGCAGTGAAAGGGAAGAGCAGCAGTGAAAGGGAAAAGCAGCAGTGAAAAGGAAAAGCAAGACTAAAAGGGAAAAGCAGCAGTGAAAGTGAAAAGCAGCAGTGAAAGGGAAAAGCAGCACTAAAAGGGAAAAGCAGCAGTGAAAGGGAAAAGCTGCAATGAAATGGAAAAGCAGCAGTGACAGAGAAGAGCAGCAGTGAAGGGGAAGAGCAGCAGTGAAAGGGAAGAGCAGCAGTGAAAGGGAAAAGCAAGACTGAAAAAGAAGAGCAGCAGTGAATGGGAAAAGCAGCAGTGAAAGGGAAAAGCAGGACTAAAAGGGAAAAGAAAGACTAAAAGGGAAAAGCAAGACTAAAAGGGAAAAGCACCAGAGAAAGGGAAAAGCAAGACTAAAAGGGAAAAGCAGCAGAGAATGGGAAAAGCAGCAGAGAATGGGAAAATCAGCAGTGAAACGGAAAAGCAAGACTAAAAGGGAAAAGCAAGACTGAAAGGGAAATGCAAGAATGAAAGGGAAAAACAAGACTGAAAGGGAAAAACAAGACTGAAAAAGAAAAGCAAGACTAAAAGGGAAAAGCAGCAGTGTAAGGGAAAAGCAAGAATAAAAAGGAAAAGCAGCAGTGAAAGGGAAAAGAAGCAGTGAAAGGGTAAAGCAGCAGTGAAAGGGAAAAGCAAGACTAAAAGGGAAAAGCAAGACTAAAAGGGAAAAGCAGCAGTGAAAAGGTAAAGCAGCTGTGAAAGGGAAAAACAGCAGTGAAAGGGGAAAGCTGCAATGAAATGGAAAAGCAGCAGTGAAAGAGAAGAGCAGCAGTGAAAGGGAAGAGCAGCAGTGAAAGGGAAAAGCAGCAGTGAAAGGGAAAAGGAAGAATAAAAAGGAAAAGCAGCAGTGAAAGAGAAAATCAGCAGTGAAAGGCTAAAGCAGCAGTGAATGGGAAAAGCAGCAGTGAATTGGAAAAGCAAGAATAAAAGAGAAAAGCAAGAATAAATAGGAAAAGCAAGACTAAAAAGGAAAAGCAAGACTGAAAGGGAAAAGCAAGACTGAAAGGCAAAAGCAAGACTGAAAGGAAAAAAAACAAGACTGAAAAAGTAAAGCGAGACTAAAATGATAAATCAGCAGTGAAAGGGAAAAGCAGCAGTGAAAGGGAAAAGCAACAGTGAAAGGGAAAAGCAGCAGTGAAAGGGAAAAGCAGCAGTAAAAGGGAAAAGCAGCAGTGAAAGGGAAAAGCAAGACTAAAATGGAAAAGCAGCAGTGAAAGGGTAAAGCAGCAGTGAAAGGGAAAAGCAAGAATAAAAAGGAAAAGCAGCAGTGAAAGAGAAAAATAGCAGTGAAAGGGTAAAGCAGCAGTGAAAGGGAAAAGCAAGACTAAAAGGGAAAAGCAAGACTAAAAGGGAAAAGCAGCAGTGAAAGGGTAAAGCAGCAGTGAAAGGGAAAAGCAAGAATAAAAAGGAAAAGCAGCAGTGAAAGGTAATACAGCAGGGGAAGGGAAAAGCAGCAGGGGAAGGGAAAAGGAGCAGTGAAATGGAAAAGCAGCAGTGACAGAGAAGAGCAGCAGTGAAAGGGAAGAGCAGCAGTGAAAAGGAAGAGCAGCAGTGAAAGGGAAGAGAAGCAGTGAAGGGGAAGAGCAGCAGTGAATGTGAAAAGCAGCAGTGAAAGCGAAAAGCAGGACTAAAAGGGAAAAGAAAGACTAAAAGGGAAAAGCAAGACAGAAAGGGAAAAGCAAGACTGAAAGGGAAAAGCAAGACTGAAAGTGAAAAACAAGACTGATAAAAAAAAGCAAGACTAAAAGGGAAAATCAGCAGTGAAAGGGAAAAGCAGCAGAGAAAGGGAATATCAGCAGTGAAAGGGAAAAGGAGCAGTGAAAGGGTAAAGCAGCAGTGAAAGGGAAAAGCAAGAATAAAAAGGAAAAGCAGCAGTGAAAGGTAATACAGCAGGGGAAGGGAAAAGCAGCAGGGGAAGGTAAAAGCAGCAGAGAAAGGGAAAAGCAGCAGTGAAAGGGAATATCAGCAGTGAAAGGGAAATGCAGAAATGAAAGGGAAGAGCAGCAGTGAAAAGGAAGAGCAGCAGTGAAAGGGAAGATAAGCAGTGAAAGGGAAGAGCAGCAGTGAAAAGGAAGAGCAGCAGTGAAAGGGAAGATCAGCAGTGAAAGGGAAGAGCAGCTGTGAAAGGGAAGAGCAGGAGTGAAAGGGAACAGCAAGACTGAAAGGGAAGAGCAGCAGTGAATGGGAAAAGCAGCAGTGAAAGGGAAAAGCAGGACTAAATGGGAAAAGAAAGCCTAAAAGGGAAAAGCAACACTAAAAGGGAAAAGCAAGAGTGAAAGGGAAAAGCAAGACTAAAAGGGAAAAGCAGCAGAGAAAGGGAATACAGCAGGGGAAGGGAAAAGCAGCAGGGGAAGGGAAAAGCAGCAGTAAAAGGGAAAAGCAGCAGTGAAAGGGAATATCAGCAGTGAAAGGGAAATGCAGAAATGAAAGGGAAGAGCAGAAGTGAAAGGTTAGAGCAGCAGTGAAAGGGAAGAGCAGCAGTGAAAGGGAAGAGCAGCAGTGAAAGGGAAGAACAGCAGTGAAAGGGAAGAGCAGCAGTGAAAGGGAAGAGCAGCAGTGAATGGGAAAAACAGCAGTGAAAGGGAAAAGCAGGACTAAAAGGGAAAAGCACTAGTGAAAGGGAAAAGCAAGAATAAAAGGGAAAAGCAGCAGAGAAAGGGAAAAGCAGTAGTGAAAGGGAAAAGCAAGACGAAAAGGGAACAGCGGCAGTGAATGGGAAAAGCAGCACTGAATGGGAAAAGCAGCAGAGAATGGGAAAAGAAGCAGAGAAAGGGAAGTGCAGCAGTGAAAGGGAAGAGCAGCAGTGAAAGGGAAAAGCAGCAGTGAAAGGGAAGAGCAGCAGTGAAAGGGAAGAGCAGCAGTGAAAGGGAAGAGCAGCAGTGAAAGGGAAGAGAAGCAGTGAAAGGGAAAAGCAGGACTGAAAGGGAAGAGCAGCAGTGAATGGGAAAAGCAGCAGTGAAAGGGAAAAGCAAGACTAAATGGGAAAAGAAAGAAAAAAAGGGAAAAGCAAGACTAATAGGGAAAAGCAAGAGTGAAAGAGAAAAACAAGACTAAAAGGGAAAAGCAGCAGTAAAAGGGAAAAGCAAGAATAAAAAGAAAAGCAGCAGTGAAAGGGAAAAGCAGCAGAGAAAGGGAAAAGCAAGAATAAAAAGGAAAAGCAGCAGTGAAAGAGAAAAGCAGCAGTGAAAGGGAAGAGCAGCAGTGAAAGGGAAAAGCAGCAGTGAAAGGGAAAAGCAAGAATAAAAAGGAAAAGCAGCAGTGAAAGAGAAAAGCAGCAGTGAAAGGGAAGAGCAGCAGTGAAAGGGAAAAGCAGCAGTGAAAAAGAAGAGCAGCAGTGAAAGGGAAGAGCAGCAGTGAAAAGGAACAGCAAGACTAAATGGGAAAAGCAAGAATAAAAAGGAAAAGCAAGACTAAAAGGGAAAAGCAAGACAGAAAGGGAAAAGCAAGACTGAAAGGGAAAAGCAAGACTGAAATGGAAAAACAAGACTGAAAAAGAAAAGCAAGACTAAAAGGGAAAATCAGCAGTGAAAGGGAAAAGCAGCAGAGAAAGGGAATATCAGCAGTGAAAGGGAAAAGCAGCAGTGAAAGTGTAAAGCAGCAGTGAAAGGGAAAAGCAAGAATAAAAAGGAAAAGCAGCAGTGAAAGAGAAAAGCAGCAGTGAAAGGGAAGAGCAGCAGTGAAAGGGAAAAGCAGCAGTGAAAGGGAAAAGCAGCAGTGAAAGGGAAAATCTGCAATGAAATGGAAAAGCAGCAGTGACAGAGAAGAGCAGCAGTGAAAGGGAAGAGCAACAGTGAAAGGGAAGAGCAGCAGTGAAAGGGAAGAGCAGCAGTGAAAGGGAAAAGCAAGACTGAAAGGGAAGAGCAGCAGTGAATTGGAAAAGCAGCAGTGAACGGGAAAAGCAGGACTAAAAGGGAAAATAAAGACTAAAAGGGAAAAGCAAGACTAAAAGGGAAAAGCAGCAGAGAAAGGGAAAAGCAGGACTAAAAGGGAAAAGCAGCAGTGAAAGTGAAAAGCAAGACTAAAAGGGAAAATCAGCAGTGAATAGGAAAAGCAGCAGTGAATGGGAAAATCAGCAGAGAAAGGGAAAAGCAAGACTAAAAGGGAAAAGCAAGAATAAAAGGGAAAAGCAAGAATAAAAAGGAAAAGCAAGACTAAAAGTGAAAAGCAAGACTGAAAGGCTAAAGCAAGACTGAGAGGGAAAAGCAAGACTGAAAGGGAAAAAAAAGACTGAAAAAGAAAAGCAAGACTAAAATAGAAAATCAGCAGTGAAAGGGAAAACCAGCTATGAAAAGGGAAAATCAGCAGTGAAAGGGAAAAGCAGCAGTGAAAGGGAAAAGCAGCAGTGAAAAGAAAAAGCTGCAATGAAATGGAAAAGCAGCAGTGAAAGAGAAGAGCAGCAGTGAAAGGGAAGAGCAGCAGTGAAAGGGAAAAGCAGCAGTGAAAGGGAAAAGCAGCAGTGAAAGGGAAAAGCAGCAGTGAAATGAAAGAGCAGCAGCGAAAGGGAAAAAAAGCAGGGAAAAAGAAAAGGAAGACTAAAAGGCAGAAACAGAAGTGAAAGGGAAAAGCAGCAGTGAAAAGGAAAAGCAAGACTAAAAGGGAAAGGCAGCAGTGAAAGTGAAAAGCAAGACTAAAAGTGAAAAGCAGCAGTGAAAGGGAAAAGCAAGACTAAAAGGGAAACGCACAGTGAAAGGGAAAACCAGCAGTGAAAGGGAAAAGCAGCAGTGAAAGGGAAAAGCAGCAGTGAAAGGGAAAAGCAAGATTAAAAGTGAAAAGCAGCAGTGAAAGGGTAAAACAGCTGTGAAAGGGAAAATCAGCAGTGGAAGGGAAAAGCAGCACTAAAAGGGAAAAGCAGCAGTGAAAGGGAAAAGCTGCAATGAAATGGAAAAGCAGAAGTGACAGAGAAGAGCAGCAGTGAAAGGGAAGAGCAGCAGTGAAAGGGAAGAACAGTAGTGAAAGCGAAGAGCAAGACTGAAAGGGAAGAGCAGCAGTGAATGGGAAAAGCAGCAGTGAAAGGGAAAAGCAGGACTAAATGGGAAAAGAAAGACTAAAAGGGAAAAGCAAGACTAAAAGGGAAAAGCACCAGTGAAAGGGAAAAGCAAGACTAAAAGGGAAAAGCAGCAGAGAAAGGGAAAAGCAGGACTAAATAGGAAAATCAGCAGTGAAAGGGAAAAGCAAGACTAAAATGGAAAAGCAGCAGTGAAAGAGAAAAGCAGCAGTGAAAGGGAAAAGCAAGACTAAAAGGAAAAAGCAAGTCTAAAAGGTAAAAGCAGCAGTGAAAGGGTAAAGCAGCTGTGAAAGGGAAAAGCAGCAGTGAAAGGGAAAAGCAAGACTAAAAGGGAAAAGCAAGACTAAAAGGTAAAAGCAGCAGTGAAAGGGTAAAGCAGCTGTGAAAGGGAAAAGCAGCAGTGAAAGGGAAAAGCAGCACTAAAAGGGAAAAGCAGCAGTGAAAGGGAAAAGCTGCAATGAAATGGAAAAGCAGCAGTGACAGAGAAGAGCAGCAGTGAAAGGGAAGAGCAGCAGTGAAAGGGAAGAGCAGCAGTGAAAGGGAAGAGCTGCAGTGAATGGGAAAAGCAGCAGTGAAAGGGAAAGCAGGACTAAAAGGGAAAAGAAAGACTAAAAGGGAAAAGCAAGACCAAAAGGGAAAAGCAGCACTGAAAGGGAAAAGCAGCAGTGAATGGGAAAATCAGCAGTGAAAGGGAAAAGCAAGACTAAAAGGGAAAAGGAAGAATAAAAGGGAAAAGCAAGAATAAAGGGAAAAGCAAGACTGAAAGGGAAAAGTAAGACTGAAAGGGAAAAACAAGACTGAAAAAGAAAAGCAAGACTAAAAGGGAAAATCAGCAGTGAAAGGGAAAAGCAGCAGTGAAAGGGAAAAGCAGGACTAAAAGGGAAAAGCACTAGTGAAAGAGAAAAGCAAGAATAAAAGGGAAAAGCAGCAGAGAAAGGGAAACGCAGCAGAGAAAGGGAAGTGCAGAAGTGAAAGGGAAGAGCGGCAGTGAAAAAGAAAAGCAAGAGTAAAAGGGAAAAGCAGCAGTGAAAGGGTAAAGCAGCTGTGAAAGGAAAAAGCAGCAGTGAAAGGGAAATGCAGCACTAAAAATAAAAAGCAGCAGTGAAAGGGAAATGCAGCAATGAAAGGGAAGAGTAGCGGTGAAAGGGAAAACCAAGACTAAAAGGGAAAACCAGAAGTGAAAGGGAAAAGCAGCAGTGAAAGGGAAATACAGCAGTGAAAGGGAAAAGCAGCAGTGAAAGGGAAATGCAGCAGTGAAATGGAAAAGCTGGTCTAAAAGTGAAAAGCAAGACTAAAATGGAAAAGCAGCAGTGAAAGGGAAAAGCTGCAATGAAATTGAAAAGCAGCAGTGAAAGAGAAGAGCAGCAGTGAAAGGGAAGAGCAGCAATGAAAGGGAAGAGCAGCAGTGAAAGGGAAAAGCAAGACTGAAAGGGAAGAGCAGCAGTGAAAGGGAAAAGCAAGACTAAAAGGCAAAAGCAGGACTAAAAGGGAAAAGCAGCAGTGATAGGGAAAAGCAAGACTAAAAGGGAAAATCAGCAGTGAAAGGGAAAAGCAACAGTGAATGGGAAAATCAGCAGTGAAAGAGAAAAGCAGCAGTGAAAGTGAAAAGCAGCAGTGAAAGGGAAATCTGCAATGAAATGGAAAAGCAGCAGTGAAAGAGAAGAGCAGCAGTGAAAGGGAAGAGCAGCAGTGAAAGGGAACAGCAAGAATAAAACAGAAAAGCAGCAGTGAAAGGGAAAACCAGCAGTGAAAGGGAAAAGCAGCAGTGAAAGTGAAAAGCAGCAGTGAAAGGGAAAATCTGCAATGAAATGGAAAAGCAGCAGTGAAAAAGAAGAGCAGCAGTGAAAGGGAAGAGCAGCAGTGAAAAGGAACAGCAAGACTAAATGGGAAAAGCAAGAATAAAAGGGAAAAGCAAGACTAAAAGGGAAAAGCAAGACAGAAAGGGAAAAGCAAGACTGAAAGGGAAAAGCAAGACTGAAATGGAAAAACAAGACTGAAAAAGAAAAGCAAGACTAAAAGGGAAAATCAGCAGTGAAAGGGAAAAGCAGCAGAGAAAGGGAATATCAGCAGTGAAAGGGAAAAGCAGCAGTGAAAGTGTAAAGCAGCAGTGAAAGGGAAAAGCAAGAATAAAAAGGAAAAGCAGCAGTGAAAGGGAATACAGCAGGGGAAGGGAAAAGCAGCAGGGGAAGGGAAAAGAAGCAATGAAAGGGAAGAGCAGCAATGAAAGGGTAGAGCAGCAGTGAAAGGGAAGAGCAGCAGTGAAAGGGAAGAGCAGCAGTGAAAGGGAAGAGCAGCAGTGAATGGGAAAAGGAGCAGTGAAAGGGAAAAGCAGGACTAAAAGGGAAAAGAACTAGTGAAAGGGAAAAGCAAGAATAAAAGGGAAAAGCAGCAGAGAACGGGAAAAGCACTAGTGAAAGGGAAGAGCAGCAGTGAAAGGTAGAAGCAGCAGTGAATGGGAAAAGCAGCAGGGAATGGGAAAAGTAGCAAAGAAAGGGAAAAGCAGCAGAGAAAGTGAAGTGCAGAAGTGAAAGGGAAGAGCAGCAGTGAAAGGGAAAAGCAGCAGTGAAAGGGAAAAGCAGCAGTGAAAGGAATATCAGCAGTGAAAGGGAAGAGCAGCAGTGAAAGGGAAGAGCAGCAGTGAAAAAGAAGAGCAGCAGTGAAAGGGAAAAGCAGCAGTGAAAGGGAAAAGCAGCAGTGATTGGGAAAAGCAGCAGTGAAAGGGAAAAGCGGCGGAGAAAGGGAAAACCAGCAGAGAAAGGGAAAAGCAGCAGAGAAAGGGAAAAGCGGCAGAGAAAGGGAAAAGCGGCAGAGAAAGGGAAAAGCAGCAGAGAAAGGGAAAAGCAGCAGTGAATGGGAAAAGTAGTAGTGAAAGGGAAAATTAGCAGTGAAAGGGAAAAGCAGGACTAAAAGGGAAAAGAAAGACTAAAAGGGAAAAGCAATACTGAAAAAGAAAAGCAAGACTAAAAGGGAAAATCAGCAGTGAAAGGGAAGAGCAGCAGTGAAAGGAAAGAGCAGCAGTGAAAGGGATAAGCAGCAGTGAAAGGGAAAACAGAAGTGAATGGGAAAATAAACAGAGAAAGGGAAAAGCAGGACTAAAAAAGAAAAGCACTAGTGAAAGGGAAAAGCAAGACTAAAAGGGAACAGCAGCAGTGAATGGGAAAAGCAGCAGTGAATGGGAAAAGCAGCAGAGAATGGGAAAAGCAGCAGAGAAAGGGAAAAGCAGGAGTGAAAGGGAAGAGCAGAAGTGAAAGGGAAGAGCAGCAGTGAATAGAGAAAAGCAGCAGTGAATGGGAAAAGCAGGAGTGAAAGGGAAACGTAGCAGAGAAAGGGAAAAGCAGCAGAGAAAGGGAAAAGCAGCAGAGAAAGGGAAGTGCAGAAGTGAAAGGGAAGAGCAGCAGTGAAAGGGAAAAGCAGCAGTGAAAGGGAAATGCAGAAATGAAAGGGAAGAGTAGCAGTGAAGGGAAGAGCAGCAGTGAAAGGGAAGAGCAGCAGTGAAAGGGAAGAGCAGCAGTGAATGGGAAAAGCAGCAGTGAAAGGGAAAAGCAAGACTAAGAATGAAAAGCACGAGTGAAAGGGAAAAGCAGCAGTGAATGGGAAAACCAGCAGAGAAAGGGAAAAGCAGCAGAGAAAGGGAAAAGCAGCAGAGAAATGGAAAAGTAGCAGTGAAAGGGAAAAGCAGGACTAAAAGAGAAAAGAAAGACTAAAAGGGAAAAGCAAGACTGAAAAAAAAAGCAAGACTAAAAGGGAAAATCAGCAGTGAAAGGGAAGAGCAGCAGTGAAAGGGAAGAGCAGCAGTGAAAGGGAAAAGCAAGACTGAAAGGGAAAAGCAAGACTAAAAGGGAAAAGCAAGACTGAAAAAGAAAAGCAAGACTAAAAGGGAAAATCAGCAGTGAAATTGAAAAGCAGCAGTGAAGGGGGAAAGCAGCAGTGAAAGGGAAGAGCAGCAGTGAAAGGGAAAAGCAAGAATAAAAAGGAAAAGCAGCAGTGAAAGGGAAAAGCAGCAGTGAAAGGGAAAAACAGGACTAACAGGGAAAAGCAGCAGTGAAATGGAAAAGCAGCAGTGAAAGGGAAAAGCAGCAGTGAAAGGGAATAGCAGCAGTGAAAGGGAAGAGCAGCAGTGAAAGGGAAGAGCAGCAGTGAAAGGGAAGAGCAGCAGTGAAAGGGAAGAGCAGCAGTGAATGGGAAAAGCAGCAGTGAAAGGGAAAAGCAGCAGTGAAAGGGAATAGCAGCAGTGAAAGGGAAGAGCAGCAGTACAACACAAGAGCAGCAGTGAAAGGGAAGAGTAGCAGTGAAAGGGAAGAGCAGCAGTGAAAGGGAAGAGCAGCAGTGAAAGGGAAAAGCAGGACTAAAAGGGAAAAGAAGGACTAAAAGGGAAAAGCAAGAATAAAAGGGAAAAGCACGAGTGAAAGTGAAAAGCAAGAATAAAAGGGAAAAGCAGGAGAGAAAGAGAAAAGCAGTAGTGAATGGTAAAAGCAAGACTAAAAGGGAACAGCAGCAGTGAATGGGAAAAGCAGCAGTGAATGGGAAAAGCAGCAGAGAAAGGGAAGTGCAGCAGTGAAATGGAAGTCCAGCATTGAAAGGGAAAAGCAGCAGTGAAAAGGGAAAAGCAGCAGTGAAAGGGAAAAGCCGCAGTGAAAGGGAAGAGCAGAAGTTAAAGGGAAGAGCAGCAGTGAAAGCTAAAAGCAGCAGTGAAAGGGAAAAGCAGCAGGAGAAGGGAAAAGCAGCAGGGGAAGGGAAAAGCAGCAGTGAAAGGGAAAAGGAAGAATAAAAAGGAAAAGCAGCAGTGAAAGGGAAAAGCAGCAGTGAAAGGGAAAAGCAGCAGTGAAAGGGAAAAGCAGCAGTGAAAGGGAAGAGTAGCAGTGAAATGGAAGAGCAGCAGAGAAAGGGAAGAGCAGCAGTGATTGGGAAAAGCAGCAGTGAATGGGAAAAGCAGCAGAGAATGGGAAAAGCAGCAGAGAAAGGGAAAAGCAGCAGAGAAAGGGAAGTGCAGCAGTGAAAGGGAAGATCAGCAGTGAAAGGGAAAAACAGCAGTGAAAGGGAAAAGCAAGACTAAAAAAGAAAAGCAAGACTGAAAAAGAAAAGCAAGACTAAAAGGGAAAATCAGCAGTGAAAGGGAAAAGCAGCAGAGAAAGGGAATATCAGCAGTGAAAGGGAAAAGCAGCAGTGAAAGGGAAAAGCAGCAGTGAACGGGAAAAGCAGCAGTGAAAGGGAAAAGCAGGACTAAAAGGGAAAAGCAGGACTAAAAGGGAAAAGAAAGACTAAAAGGGAAATGCAAGAATAAAAGGGAAAAGCAGCAGTGAAAGGGAAAAACAAGACTAACAGGGAAAAGCAGCAGTGAAAGGGAAAAGCAGCAGTGAAAGGGAAAAACAAGACTAACAGGGAAAAGCAGCAGTGAAAATGAAAAGCAGCAGTGAAAGGGAAAAGCGGCAGTGAAAGGGAATAGCAGCAGTGAAAGGGAAGAGCAGCAGTGAAACGGAAGAGCAGCAGTGAAAGGGAAGAGTAGCAGTGAAAGGGAAGAGCAGCAGTGAAAGGGAAGAGCAGCAGTGAATGAAAAAAAGCAGCAGGGGAAGGGAAAAGCAGGACTAATAGGGAAAAGAAAGACTAAAAGGGAAAAGCAAGAATAAAAGGGAAAAGCACGAGTGAAAGTGAAAAGCAAGAATAAAAGGGAAAAGCAGCAGAGAAAGAGAAAAGCAGTAGTGAATGGTAAAAGCAAGACTAAAAGGGAACAGCAGCAGTAAATGGGAAAAGCAGCAGTGAATGGGAAAAGCAGCAGAGAAAGGGAAGTGCAGCAGTGAAAAAGAAGTCCAGCATTGAAAGGGAAAAGCAGCAGTGAAAGGGAAAAGCAAGACTGAAAGGGAAAACCAAGACTAAAATAGAAAAGCAAGACTGAAAAAGAAAAGCAAGACTAAAAGGGAAAATCAGCAGTGAAATTGAAAAGCAGCAGTGAAAGGGGAAAGAAGCAGTGAAAGGTAAGAGCAGCAGTGAAAGGGAAAAGCAGCACTAAAAGGAAAAAGCAGCAGTGAAAGGGAAATGCAGCAATGAAAGGGAAGAGTAGCAGTTAAAGGGAAGAGCAGCAGTGAAAGGGAAGAGCAGCAGTGAAAAAGAAGAGCAGCAGCGAAAAAGAAGAGCAGCAGTAAAAGGGAAAAGCAGCAGAGAAAGGGAAGAGTAGCAGTGAAATGGAAGAGCAGCAGTGAAAGGGAAAAGCAGCACTAAAAGGAAAAAGCAGCAGTGAAAGGGAAATGCAGCAATGAAAGGGAAGAGTAGCAGTGAAAGGGAAGAGCAGCAGTAAAAGGGAAGAGCAGCAGTGAAAGGGAAGAGTAGCAGTGAAATGGAAGAGCAGCAGTGAAAGGGAAGAGCAGCAGTGAAAGGGAAGAGCAGCAGTGAATGGGAAAAGCAGCAGAGAAAGGGAAAAGCAGGACTAAAAGGGAAAAGAAAGACTAAAAGGGAAAAGCAAGACTAAAAGGGAAAAGAACTAGTGAAAGGGAAAAGAAAGAATAAAATTGAAAAGCAGCAGAGAAAGGGAAAAGCAGTAGTGAAAGGGAAAAGCAGGACTAAAAGGGAACAGCAGCAGTGAATGGGAAAAGCAGCAGTGAATGGGAAAAGCAGCAGTGAATGGGAAAAGCAGCAGTGATAGGGAAAAGCAAGACTAAAAGGGAAAATCAGCAGTGAAAGGGAAAAGCAACAGTGAATGGGAAAATCAGCAGTGAAAGGGAAAAGCAGCAGTGAAAGTGAAAAGCATCAGTGAAAGGGAAATCTGCAATGAAATGGAAAAGCAGCAGTGAAAGAGAAGAGCAGCAGTGAAAGGGAAGAGCAGCAGTGAAAGGGAACAGCAAGAATAAAACGGAAAAGCAAGAATAAAAGGGAAAAGCAAGACTAAAAGGGAAAAGCAAGACAGAAAGGGAAAAGCAAGACTGAAAGGGAAAAGCAAGACTGAAATGGAAAAACAAGACTGAAAAAGAAAAGCAAGACTAAAAGGGAAAATCAGCAGTGAAAGGGAAAAGCAGCAGAGAAAGGGAATATCAGCAGTGAAAGGGAAAAGCAGCAGTGAAAGTGTAAAGCAGCAGTGAAAGGGAAAAGCAAGAATAAAAAGGAAAAGCAGCAGTGAAAGGGAATACAGCAGGGGAAGGGAAAAGCAGCAGGGGAAGGGAAAAGAAGCAATGAAAGGGAAGAGCAGCAATGAAAGGGAAGAGCAGCAGTGAAAGGGAAAAGCAGCAGTGAAAGGGAAGAGCAGCAGTGAAAGGGAAGAGCAGCAGTGAATGGGAAAAGGAGCAGTGAAAGGGAAAAGCAGGACTAAAATGGAAAAGAACTAGTGAAAGGGAAAAGCAAGAATAAAAGGGAAAAGCAGCAGAGAACGGGAAAAGCAGTAGTGAAAGGGAAGAGCAGCAGTGAAAGGTAGAAGCAGCAGTGAATGGGAAAAGCAGCAGGGAATGGGAAAAGTAGCAAAGAAAGGGAAAAGCAGCAGAGAAAGTGAAGTGCAGAAGTGAAAGGGAAGAGCAGCAGTGAACGGGAAAAGCAGCAGTGAAAGGGAAAAGCAGCAGTGAAAGGAATATCAGCAGTGAAAGGGAAGAGCAGCAGTGAAAGGGAAGAGCAGCAGTGAAAAAGAAGAGCAGCAGTGAAAGGGAAAAGCAGCAGTGAAAGGGAAAAGCAGCAGTGATTGGGAAAAGCAGCAGTGAAAGGGAAAAGCGGCGGAGAAAGGGAAAACCAGCAGAGAAAGGGAAAAGCAGCAGAGAAAGGGAAAAGCGGCAGAGAAAGGGAAAAGCAGCAGAGAAAGGGAAAAGCAGCAGTGAATGGGAAAAGTAGTAGTGAAAGGGAAAATTAGCAGTGAAAGGGAAAAGCAGGACTAAAAGGGAAAAGAAAGACTAAAAGGGAAAAGCAATACTGAAAAAGAAAAGCAAGACTAAAAGGGAAAATCAGCAGTGAAAGGGAAGAGCAGCAGTGAAAAGAAAGAGCAGCAGTGAAAGGGAAGAGCAGCAGTGAAAGGGAAAACAGAAGTGAATGGGAAAATAAACAGAGAAAGGGAAAAGCAGGACTAAAAAAGAAAAGCACTAGTGAAAGGGAAAAGCAAGACTAAAAGGGAACAGCAGCAGTGAATGGGAAAAGCAGCAGTGAATGGGAAAAGCAGCAGAGAAAGGGAAAAGCGGGAGTGAAAGGGAAGTGCAGAAGTGAAAGGGAAGAGCAGCGGTGAATAGAGAAAAGCAGCAGTGAATGGGAAAAGCAGGAGTGAAAGGGAAACGTAGCAGAGAAAGGGAAAGGCAGCAGAGAAAGGGAAAAGCAGCAGAGAAAGGGAAGTGCAGAAGTGAAAGGGAAGAGCAGCAGTGAAAGGGAAAAGCAGCAGTGAAAGGGAAAAGCAGCAGTGAAAGGGAAATGCAGAAATGAAAGGGAAGAGTAGCAGTGAAGGGAAGAGCAGCAGTGAAAGGGAAGAGCAGCAGTGAAAGGGAAGAGCAGCAGTGAATGGGAAAAGCAAGACTAAGAATGAAAAGCACGAGTGAAAGGGAAAAGCAGCAGTGAATGGGAAAACCAGCAGAGAAAGGGAAAAGCAGCAGAGAAAGGGAAAAGCAGCAGAGAAATGGAAAAGTAGCAGTGAAAGGGAAAAGCAGGACTAAAAGAGAAAAGAAAGACTAAAAGGGAAAAGCAAGACTGAAACAAAAAGCAAGACTAAAAGGGAAAATCAGCAGTGAAAGGGAAGAGCAGCAGTGAAAGGGAAAAGCAAGACTGAAAGGGAAAAGCAAGACTAAAAGGGAAAAGCAAGACTGAAAAAGAAAAGCAAGACTAAAAGGGAAAATCAGCAGTGAAATTGAAAAGCAGCAGTGAAGGGGGAAAGCAGCAGTGAAAGGGAAGAGCAGCAGTGAAAGGGAAAAGCAAGAATAAAAAGGAAAAGCAGCAGTGAAAGGGAAAAGCAGCAGTGAAAGGGAAAAACAAGACTAACAGGGAAAAGCAGCAGTGAAAGGGAAAAGCAGCAGTGAAAGGGAAAAGCAGCAGTGAAAGGGAATAGCAGCAGTGAAAGGGAAGAGCAGCAGTGAAAGGGAAGAGCAGCAGTGAAAGGGAAGAGCAGCAGTGAAAGGGAAGAGCAGCAGTGAATGGGAAAAGCAGCAGTGAAAGGGAAAAGCAGCAGTGAAAGGGAATAGCAGCAGTGAAAGGGAAGAGCAGCAGTAAAACACAAGAGCAGCAGTGAAAGGGAAGAGTAGCAGTGAAAGGGAAGAGCAGCAGTGAAAGGGAATAGCAGCAGTGAAAGGGAAAAGCAGGACTAAAAGGGAAAAGAAGGACTAAAAGGGAAAAGCAAGAATAAAAGGGAAAAGCACGAGTGAAAGTGAAAAGCAAGAATAAAAGGGAAAAGCAGGAGAGAAAGAGAAAAGCAGTAGTGAATGGTAAAAGCAAGACTAAAAGGGAACAGCAGCAGTGAATGGGAAAAGCAGCAGTGAATGGGAAAAGCAGCAGAGAAAGGGAAGTGCAGCAGTGAAATGGAAGTCCAGCATTGAAAGGGAAAAGCAGCAGTGAAAAGGGAAAAGCAGCAGTGAAAGGGAAAAGCCGCAGTGAAAGGGAAGAGCAGAAGTTAAAGGGAAGAGCAGCAGTGAAAGCTAAAAGCAGCAGTGAAAGGGAAAAGCAGCAGGAGAAGGGAAAAGCAGCAGGGGAAGGGAAAAGCAGCAGTGAAAGGGAAAAGGAAGAATAAAAAGGAAAAGCAGCAGTGAAAGGGAAAAGCAGCAGTGAAAGGGAAAAGCAGCAGTGAAAGGGAAAAGCAGCAGTGAAAGGGAAGAGTAGCAGTGAAATGGAAGAGCAGCAGAGAAAGGGAAGAGCAGCAGTGAAAGGGAAGAGCAGCAGTGAATGGGAAAAGCAGCAGTGAATGGGAAAAGCAGCAGTGAATGGGAAAAGCAGCAGAGAATGGGAAAAGCAGCAGAGAAAGGGAAAAGCAGCAGAGAAAGGGAAGTGCAGCAGTGAAAGGGAAGATCAGCAGTGAAAGGGAAAAACAGCAGTGAAAGGGAAAAGCAAGACTAAAAAAGAAAAGCAAGACTGAAAAAGAAAAGCAAGACTAAAAGGGAAAATCAGCAGTGAAAGGGAAAAGCAGCAGAGAAAGGGAATATCAGCAGTGAAAGGGAAAAGCAGCAGTGAAAGGGAAAAGCAGCAGTGAACGGGAAAAGCAGCAGTGAAAGGGAAAAGCAGGACTAAAAGGGAAAAGCAGGACTAAAAGGGAAAAGAAAGACTAAAAGGGAAATGCAAGAATAAAAGGGAAAAGCAGCAGTGAAAGGGAAAAACAAGACTAACAGGGAAAAGCAGCAGTGAAAGGGAAAAGCAGCAGTGAAAGGGAAAAACAAGACTAACAGGGAAAAGCAGCAGTGAAAATGAAAAGCAGCAGTGAAAGGGAAAAGCGGCAGTGAAAGGGAATAGCAGCAGTGAAAGGGAAGAGCAGCAGTGAAACGGAAGAGCAGCAGTGAAAGGGAAGAGTAGCAGTGAAAGGGAAGAGCAGCAGTGAAAGGGAAGAGCAGCAGTGAATGAAAAAAAGCAGCAGTGAAAGGGAAAAGCAGGACTAATAGGGAAAAGAAAGACTAAAAGGGAAAAGCAAGAATAAAAGGGAAAAGCACGAGTGAAAGTGAAAAGCAAGAATAAAAGGGAAAAGCAGCAGAGAAAGAGAAAAGCAGTAGTGAATGGTAAAAGCAAGACTAAAAGGGAACAGCAGCAGTAAATGGGAAAAGCAGCAGTGAATGGGAAAAGCAGCAGAGAAAGGGAAGTGCAGCAGTGAAAAAGAAGTCCAGCATTGAAAGGGAAAAGCAGCAGTGAAAGGGAAAAGCAAGACTGAAAGGGAAAACCAAGACTAAAATAGAAAAGCAAGACTGAAAAAGAAAAGCAAGACTAAAAGGGAAAATCAGCAGTGAAATTGAAAAGCAGCAGTGAAAGGGGAAAGAAGCAGTGAAAGGTAAGAGCAGCAGTGAAAGGGAAAAGCAGCACTAAAAGGAAAAAGCAGCAGTGAAAGGGAAATGCAGCAATGAAAGGGAAGAGTAGCAGTGAAAGGGAAGAGCAGCAGTGAAAGGGAAGAGCAGCAGTGAAAAAGAAGAGCAGCAGCGAAAAAGAAGAGCAGCAGTAAAAGAGAAGAGCAGCAGTGAAAGGGAAGAGTAGCAGTGAAATGGAAGAGCAGCAGTGAAAGGGAAGAGCAGCAGTGAAAGGGAAGAGCAGCAGTGAATGGGAAAAGCAGCAGTAAAAGGGAAAAGCAGGACTAAAAGGGAAAAGAAAGACTAAAAGGGAAAAGCAAGACTAAAAGGGAAAAGCACTAGTGAAAGGGAAAAGCAAGAATAAAATTGAAAAGCAGCAGAGAAAGGGAAAAGCAGTAGTGAAAGGGAAAAGCAGGACTAAAAGGGAACAGCAGCAGTGAATGGGAAAAGCAGCAGTGAAAGGGGAAAGAAGCAGTGAAAGGTAAGAGCAGCAGTGAAAGGGAAAAGCAGCACTAAAAGGAAAAAGCAGCAGTGAAAGGGAAATGCAGCAATGAAAGGGAAGAGTAGCAGTGAAAGGGAAGAGCAGCAGTGAAAGGGAAGAGCAGCAGTGAAAAAGAAGAGCAGCAGCGAAAAAGAAGAGCAGCAGTAAAAGGGAAGAGCAGCAGTGAAAGGGAAGAGTAGCAGTGAAATGGAAGAGCAGCAGTGAAAGGGAAGAGCAGCAGTGAAAGGGAAAAGCAGGACTAAAAGGGAAAAGAAAGACTAAAAGGGAAAAGCAAGACTAAAAGGGAAAAGCACTAGTGAAAGGGAAAAGCAAGAATAAAATTGAAAAGCAGCAGAGAAAGGGAAAAGCAGTAGTGAAAGGGAAAAGCAGGACTAAAAGGGAAGAGCAGCAGTGAATGGGAAAAGCAGCAGTGAATGGGAAAAGCAGCAGTGAATGGGAAAAGTAACAGTGAAAGGGAAAAGCAGCAATGAAAGGGAAAATCAGCAGTGAAAGGGAAAAGCAAGACTAAAAGGGAAAAGCACGAGTGAAAGGGAAAAGCAAGACTAAAAGGGAAAAGCACGAGTGAAAGGGAAAAGCAAGACTAAAAGGGAAAAGCACGAGTGAAAGGGAAAAGCAAGACTAAAAGGGAAAAGAAAGACTAAAAGGGAAAAACAGCAGTGAAAGGAAAAAGCAGCAGTGAAAGGGAAAAGCAGCAGTGAAAGGGAAAAGCAGCAGTAAAAGGAAAAAGCAGCACTGAAAGGGAAATGCTGCATTTAAAGGGAAAAGCAGCAGTGAAAGGCAAGAGCAGCAGTGAAAGGGAAGAGCAGCAGTGAATGGGAAGAGCAGCAGTGAAAGGGAAGAGCAGCAGTGAAAGGGAAGAGCAACAGTTAAAGGGAAATGCAGGAATAAAAAGGAAAAGCACGAGTGAAAGGGAAAAGCACGAGTGAAAGGGAAAATCAAAACTAAAAGGCAAAAGCAGCAGAGAAAGGGAAAAGCAGGACTAAAAGGGAAAAGCAGCAGTGAATGGGAAAAGCGGCAGTGAATGGGAAAAGCAGCAGTGAATGGGAAAACCAGAAGAGAAAAGGAAAAGTAGCAGAGAAAGGGAAAAGCAGATGAGAAAGGGAAGTGCAGAAGTGAAAGGGAAGAGCAGCAGTGAAAGGGAAAAGCAGCAGTGAAAGGGAAAAGCAGCAGTGAAAGGGAAGACCAGCAGTGAAAGGGAAGAGCAGCAGTGAAAGGGAAGAGCAGCATTTAAAGGGAAAAGCAGGACTAAAATGGAAAAGAAAGACTAAAAGGGAAAAGGAAGACTAAAAGGGAAAAGCACTAGTGAAAGGGAAAAGCAAGAATAAAAGGGAAAAGCAGCAGAGAAAGGGAAAAGCAGTAGTGAAAGGGAAAAGCAAGACTAAAAGGGAACAGCAGCAGTGAATGGGAAAAGCCGCAGTGAATGGGAAAAGCAGCAGAGAATGGGAAAAGTAGCAGAGAAAGGGAAGTGCATCAGTGAAAGGGAACTGCAGCAGTGAACGGGAAGAGCAGAAGTGAAAGGGAAAAGCAGCAGTGAATGGGAAAAGCAAGACTAAAAGGAAAAGCAAGACTGAAAAAGAAAAGCAAGACTAAAAGGGAAAATCAGCAGTGAAAGGGAAAAGCAGCAGTGAAAGGGAAGAGCAGCAGTGAAAGGGAAAAGCAGCAGTGAAAGGGAAAAGCAGCAGGGGAAGGGAAAATCAGCAGGGGAAGGGAAAAGCAGCAGCGAAAGTGTAAAGCAGCAGTGAAAGGGAAAAGCAAGAATAAAAAGGAAAAGCAGCAGTGAAAGGGAAAAGCAGCAGTGAAAGGGAAAAGCAGCAGTGAAAGGGAAGAGCAGCAGTGAAAGGGAAGAGCAGCAGTGAAAGGGAAGAGCAGCAGTGAAAGGGAAGAGCAGCAGTGAATGGGAAAAGCAGGACTAAAAGGGAAAAGAAAGACTAAAAGGGAAAAGCAAGACTAAAAGGGAAAAGCACTAGTGAAAGGGAAAAGCAAGAATAAAAGTGAAAAGCTGCAGAGAAAGGGAAAAGCAGTAGTGAAAGTGAAAAGCAAGACTAAAAGGGAACAGCAGCAGTGAATGGGAAAAGCAGCAGTGAATGGGAAAAGCAGCAGAGAATGGGAAAAGCAGCAGAGAAAGGAAAGTGCAGCAGTGAAATGGAAGTCCAGCATTGAAAGGGAAAAGCAGCAGTGAAAAGGGAAAAGCAGCAGTGAAAGGGAAAAGCCGCAGTGAAAGGGAAGACCAGAAGTTAAAGGGAAGAGCAGCAGTGAAAGCTAAAAGCAGCAGTGAAAGGGAAAAGCAGCAGGAGAAGGGAAAAGCAGCAGGGGAAGGGAAAAGCAGCAGTGAAAGGGAAAAGGAAGAATAAAAAGGAAAAGCAGCAGTGAAATGGAAAAGCAGCAGTGAAAGGGAAAAGCAGCAGTGAAAGGGAAGAGTAGCAGTGAAATGGAAGAGCAGCAGAGAAAGGGAAGAGCAGCAGTGAAAGGGAAGAGCAGCAGTGAATGGGAAAAGCAGCAGTGAATGGGAAAAGCAGCAGTGAATGGGAAAAGCAGCAGAGAATGGGAAAAGCAGCAGAGAAAGGGAAAAGCAGCAGAGAAAAGGGAAGTGCAGCAGTGAAAGGGAAGATCAGCAGTGAAAGGGAAAAACAGCAGTGAAAGGGAAAAGCAAGACTAAAAAAGAAAAGCAAGACTGAAAAAGAAAAGCAAGACTAAAAGGGAAAATCAGCAGTGAAAGGGAAAAGCAGCAGAGAAAGGGAATATCAGCAGTGAAAGGGAAAAGCAGCAGTGAAAGGGAAAAGCAGCAGTGAACGGGAAAAGCAGCAGTGAAAGGGAAAAGCAGGACTAAAAAGGAAAAGCAGGACTAAAAGGGAAAAGAAAGACTAAAAGGGAAATGCAAGAATAAAAGGGAAAAGCAGCAGTGAAAGGGAAAAACAAGACTAACAGGGAAAAGCAGCAGTGAAAGGGAAAAGCAGCAGTGAAAGGGAAAAACAAGACTAACAGGGAAAAGCAGCAGTGAAAATGAAAAGCAGCAGTGAAAGGGAAAAGCGGCAGTGAAAGGGAATAGCAGCAGTGAAAGGGAAGAGCAGCAGTGAAACGGAAGAGCAGCAGTGAAAGGGAAGAGCAGCAGTGAAAGGGAAGTGCAGCAGTGAAAGGGAAGAGCAGCAGTGAAAGGGAAAAGCAGCAGTGAATGGGAAAAGCAGCAGTGAAAGGGAAGAGCAGCAGTGAAAGGGAAAAGCAGCAGTGAAAGGGAAAAGCAGCAGGGGAAGGGAAAAGCAGCAGGGGAAGGGAAAAGCAGCAGTGAAAGGGAAAAGCAAGAATAAAAAGGAAAAGCAGCAGTGAAAGGGAAAAGCAGTAGTGAAAGGGAAAAGCAGCAGTGAAAAAAAAAACAGCAGTGAAAGGGAAAAACAAGACTATCAGGGAAAAGCAGAAGTGAAAGGGAAAAGCAGCAGTGAAAGGGAAGAGCAGCAGAGAAAGGGAAGAGCAGCAGTGAATGGGAAAAGCAGCAGTGAAAGGGAAAAGCAGGACTAAAAGGGAAAAGAAAGACTAAAAGGGAAAAGCAAGACTAAAAGGGAAAAGCAGCAGAGAAAGGGAAAAGCAGTAGTGAAAGGGAAAAGCAAGACTAAAAGGGAACAGCAGCAGTGAATGGGAAAAGCAGCAGAGAATGGGAAAAGCAAGACTGAAAGGGAAAAGCAAGACTAAAAGGGAAAAGCAAGACTGAAAAAGAAAAGCAAGACTAAAAGGGAAAATCAGCAGTGAAAGGGAAGAGCAGCAGTGAAAGGGAAGAGCAGCAGTGAAATGGAAGAGCAGCAGTGAAAGGGAAAAGCAGGAATAAAAAGGAAAAGCACGAGTGAAAGGGAAAAGCAAGATGAAAAGTGAAAAGCACGAGTGAAAGGGAAAATCAAGACTAAAAGGGAAAAGCAGCAGAGAAAGGGAAAAGCGGGACTAAGAGGGAAAAGCAGCAGTGAAAGGGAAGAGCAGCAGTGAATGGGAAAAGCAGCAGTGAAAGGGAAAAGCAGGACTAAAAGGGAAAAGAAAGACTAAAAGGGAAAAGCACTAGTGAAAGGGAAAAGCAAGAAGAAAAGGTAAAAGCAGCAGAGAAAGGGAAAAGCAGTAGTGAAAGGGAAAAGCAAGACTAAAAGGGAACAGCAGCAGTGAATGGGAAAAGCAGCAGTGAAAGGGAAGAGCAGCAGTGAATGGGAAAAGTAGCAGAGAAAGGGAAAAGCAGCAGTGAAAGGGAAGTGCAGAAGAGAAAGGGAAGTGCAGAAGAGAAAGGGAATATCAGCAGTGAAAGGGAAAAGCAGCAGTGAAAGGGAATATCAGCAGTGAAAGGGAAAAGCAGCAGTGAAATGGAAAAGCAGCAGTGAAAGGGAAAAGCAGCAGGGGAAGGGAAAAGCAGCAGGGGAAGGGAAAAGCAGCGGTGAAAGGGAAAAGCAAGAATAAAAAGGAAAAGCAGCAGTGAAAGGGAAAAGCAGCAGTGAAAGGGAAAAGCAGCAGTGAATGGGAAAAACAAGACTAACAGTGAAAAGCTGAAGTGAAAGGGAAAAGCAGCAGTGAAAGGGAAGAGCAGCAGTGAAAGGGAAGAGCAGCAGTGAATGGGAAAAGCAGCAGTTAAAGGGAAAAGCAGGACTAAAAGGGAAAATAAAGACTAAAAGGGAAAAGCAAGACAAAAAGGGAAAAGCACTAGTGAAAGGGAAAAGCAAGAATAAAAGGGAAAAGCAGCAGAGAAAGGGAAAAGCAAGAATAAAAAGGAAAAGCAGCAGTGAAAGGGAAAAGCAGTAGTGAAAGGGAAAACAGCAGTGAAAGGGAAAAACAAGACTATCAGGGAAAAGCAGAAGTGAAAGGGAAAAGCAGCAGTGAAAGGGAAGAGCAGCAGAAAAAGGGAAGAGCAGCAGTGAAAAAGAAGAGCAGCAGTGAAAGGGAAGAGCAGCAGTGAATGGGAAAAGTAGCAGTGAAAGGGAAAAGCAGCAGTGAAAGGGAAAATCAGCAGTGAAAGGGAAAAGCAAGAATAAAAGGGAAAAGCACGAGTGAAAGGGAAAAGGAAGACTAAAAGAGAAAAGAAAGACTAAAAGGGAAAAGCAGCAGTGAAAGGAAAAAGCAGCACTAAAAGGGAAAAGCAGCACTGAAAGGGAAATGCAGCATTTAAAGGGAAGAGCAGCAGTGAAAGGCAAGAGCAGCAGTGAAAGGGAAGAGCAGCAGTGAAAGGGAAGAGCTGCAGTGAAATGGAAGAGCAGCAGTGAATGGGAAAAGCAGCAGTGAAAGGGAAAATCAAGATGAAAAGGGAAAAGCACGAGTGAAAGGGAAAATCAAGACTAAAAGAAAAAAGCAGGACTAAAAAGGAAAAGCAGCAGTGAATGGGAAAAACAGCAGTGAATGGGAAAAGCAGCAGTGAATGGAAAAGCAGCAGAGAAAGGGAAAAGAAGCAAAGAAAGGGAAGTGCAGCAGTGAAAGGGAAGAGCAGTAGTTAAAGGGAAAAGCAGCAGTGAAAGGGAAAAGCAAGACTGAAAGGGAAAAGCAAGACTAAAAGGGAAAAGCAAGACTGAAAAAGAAAAGCAAGACCAGAAGGGAAAATCAGCAGTGAAAGGGAAAAGCAGCAGTGAAAAGGGAAACGCAGCAGTGAAAGGGAAAAGCAGCAGTGAAAGGGAGAAGCAGCAGTGAAAGGGAAGAGCAGCAGTGAAAGGGAAAAGCAGCAGGGGAAGGGAAAAGCAGCAGTAAAAGGGAAAAGCAGCAGTGAAAGGGAAAAGCAAGAATAAAAAGGAAAAGCAGCAGTGAAAGGGAAAATCAGCAGTGAAAGGGAAAAGCAAGAATAAAAGGGAAAAGCACGAGTGAAAGGGAAAAGGAAGACTAAAAGAGAAAAGAAAGACTAAAAGGGAAAAGCAGCAGTGAAAGGGAATATCAGCAGTGAAAGGGAAAAGCAAGAATAAAAGGGAAATGCAGCAGAGAAAGGGAAAAGCAGTAGTGAAAGGGAAAAGCAAGACTAAAAGGGAACAGCAGCAGTGAATGGGAAAAGCAGCAGTGAATGGGAAAAGCAGCAGAGAATGGGAAAAGCAGCAGAGAAAGGGAAGTGCAGCAGTGAAAGGGAAGTGCTGCAGTGAAAGGGAAGAGCAGCAGTGAAAGGGAAAAGCAGCAGTGAATGGGAAAAGCAGCAGTGAATGGGAAAAGCAGCAGTGAAAGGGAAAAGCAGCAGTGAAAGGGAAAAGCAGCAGTGAAAGGGAAAAGCAGCAGGGGAAGGGAAAATCAGCAGGGGAAGGGAAAAGCAGCAGGGGAAGGGAAAAGCAGCAGTGAAAGGGAAAAGCAAGAATAAAAAGGAAAAGCAACAGTGAAAGGGAAAAGCAGTAGTGAAAGGGAAAACAGCAGTGAAAGGGAAAAACAAGACTATCAGGGAAAAGCAGAAGTGAAAGGGAAAAGCAGCAGTGAAAGGGAAGAGCAGCAGAAAAAGGGAAGAGCAGCAGTGAAAAAGAAGAGCAGCAGTGAAAGGGAAGAGCAGCAGTGAATGGGAAAAGTAGCAGTGAAAGGGAAAAGCAGCAGTGAAAGGGAAAATCAGCAGTGAAAGGGAAAAGCAAGAATAAAAGGGAAAAGCACGAGTGAAAGGGAAAAGGAAGACTAAAAGAGAAAAGAAAGACTAAAAGGGAAAAGCAGCAGTGAAAGGAAAAAGCAGCAGTGAAAGGGAAAAGCAGCACAAAAAGGAAAAAGCAGCACTGAAAGGGAAATGCAGCATTTAAAGGGAAGAGCAGCAGTGAAAGGCAAGAGCAGCAGTGAAAGGGAAGAGCAGCAGTGAAAGGGAAGAGCTGCAGTGAAATGGAAGAGCAGCAGTGAATGGGAAAAGCAGCAGTGAAAGGGAAAATCAAGATGAAAAGGGAAAAGCACGAGTGAAAGGGAAAATCAAGACTAAAAGAAAAAAGCAGGACTAAAAAGGAAAAGCAGCAGTGAATGGGAAAAGCAGCAGTGAATGGGAAAAGCAGCAGTGAATGGAAAAGCAGCAGAGAAAGGGAAAAGAAGCAAAGAAAGGGAAGTGCAGCAGTGAAAGGGAAGAGCAGCAGTGAAAGGGAAAAGCAGCAGTGAAAGGGAAAAGCAAGACTGAAAGGGAAAAGCAAGACTAAAAGGGAAAAGCAAGACTGAAAAAGAAAAGCAAGACCAGAAGGGAAAATCAGCAGTGAAAGGGAAAAGCAGCAGTGAAAAGGGAAACGCAGCAGTGAAAGGGAAAAGCAGCAGTGAAAGGGAGAAGCAGCAGTGAAAGGGAAGAGCAGCAGTGAAAGGGAAAAGCAGCAGGGGAAGGGAAAAGCAGCACTAAAAGGAAAAAGCAGCACTGAAAGGGAAATGCAGCATTTAAAGGGAAGAGCAGCAGTGAAAGGGAAGAGCAGCAGTGAAAGGGAAGAGCAGGAATAAAAAGGAAAAGCACGAGTGAAAGGGAAAATCAAGACTAAAATGGAAAAGCAGGACTAAAAGGGAAAAGCAGCAGTGAATGGGAAAAGCCGCAGTGAATGGGAAAAGCAGCAGTGAATGGGAAAAGCAGCAGTGAAAGGGAAAAGCAGCAGTGAAAGGGAAAAGCAGTAGTGAAAGGGAAAAGCAAGACTAAAAGGGAACAGCAGCAGTGAATAGGAAAAGCAGCAGTGAAAGGGAAAAGCAGGACTAAAAGGGAAAAGAAAGACTAAAAGGGAAAAGCAAGAATAAAAGGGAAAAGCACTAGTGAAAGGGAAAAGCAAGAATAAAAGGGATAAGCAGCAGAGAAAGGGAAAAGCAGTAGTGAAAGGGAAAAGCAAGACTAAAAGGGAACAGCAGCAGTGAATGGGAAAAGCAGCAGTGAATGGGAAAAGCAGCAGAGAATGGGAAAAGCAAGACTGAAAGGGAAAAGCAAGACTAAAAGGGAAAAGCAAGACTGAAAAAGAAAAGCAAGACTAAAAGGGAAAATCAGCAGTGAAAGGGAAGAGCAGCAGTGAAAGGGAAGAGCAGCAGTGAATGGGAAAAGCAGCAGTGAAAGGGAAAAGCAGGACTAAAAGGGAAAAGAAAGACTAAAAGGGAAAAGCACTAGTGAAAGGGAAAAGCAAGAAGAAAAGGTAAAAGCAGCAGAGAAAGGGAAAAGCAGTAGTGAAAGGGAAAAGCAAGACTAAAAGGGAACAGCAGCAGTGAATGGGAAAAGCAGCAGTGAAAGGGAAGAGCAGCAGTGAATGGGAAAAGTAGCAGAGAAAGGGAAAAGCAGCAGTGAAAGGGAAGTGCAGAAGAGAAAGGGAAGTGCAGAAGAGAAAGGGAATATCAGCAGTGAAAGGGAAAAGCAGCAGTGAAAGGGAATATCAGCAGTGAAAGGGAAAAGCAGCAGTGAAATGGAAAAGCAGCAGTGAAAGGGAAAAGCAGCAGGGGAAGGGAAAAGCAGCAGGGGAAGGGAAAAGCAGCGGTGAAAGGGAAAAGCAAGAATAAAAAGGAAAAGCAGCAGTGAAAGGGAAAAGCAGCAGTGAAAGGGAAAAGCAGCAGTGAATGGGAAAAACAAGACTAACAGGGAAAAGCTGAAGTGAAAGGGAAAAGCAGCAGTGAAAGGGAAGAGCAGCAGTGAAAGGGAAGAGCAGCAGTGAATGGGAAAAGCAGCAGTTAAAGGGAAAAGCAGGACTAAAAGGGAAAATAAAGACTAAAAGGGAAAAGCAAGACAAAAAGGGAAAAGCACTAGTGAAAGGGAAAAGCAAGAATAAAAGGGAAAGGCAGCAGAGAAAGGGAAAAGCAGTAGTGAAAGGGAAAAGCAAGAATAAAAGGGAACAGCAGCAGTGAATGGGAAAAGCAGCAGTGAATGGGAAAAGCAGCAGAGAATGGGAAAAGCAGCAGAGAAAGGGAAGTGCAGCAGTGAAAGGGAAGTGCTGCAGTGAAAGGGAAGAGCAGCAGTGAAAGGGAAAAGCAGCAGTGAATGGGAAAAGCAGCAGTGAATGGGAAAAGCAGCAGTGAAAGGGAAAAGCAGCAGTGAAAGGGAAAAGCAGCAGTGAAAGGGAAAAGCAGCAGGGGAAGGGAAAAGCAGCAGGGGAAGGGAAAAGCAGCAGGGGAAGGGAAAAGCAGCAGTGAAAGGGAAAAGCAAGAATAAAAAGGAAAAGCAACAGTGAAAGGGAAAAGCAGTAGTGAAAGGGAAAACAGCAGTGAAAGGGAAAAACAAGACTATCAGGGAAAAGCAGAAGTGAAAGGGAAAAGCAGCAGTGAAAGGGAAGAGCAGCAGAAAAAGGGAAGAGCAGCAGTGAAAAAGAAGAGCAGCAGTGAAAGGGAAGAGCAGCAGTGAATGGGAAAAGTAGCAGTGAAAGGGAAAAGCAGCAGTGAAAGGGAAAATCAGCAGTGAAAGGGAAAAGCAAGAATAAAAGGGAAAAGCACGAGTGAAAGGGAAAAGGAAGACTAAAAGAGAAAAGAAAGACTAAAAGGGAAAAGCAGCAGTGAAAGGAAAAAGCAGCACTAAAAGGAAAAAGCAGCACTGAAAGGGAAATGCAGCATTTAAAGGGAAGAGCAGCAGTGAAAGGCAAGAGCAGCAGTGAAAGGGAAGAGCAGCAGTGAAAGGGAAGAGCTGCAGTGAAATGGAAGAGCAGCAGTGAATGGGAAAAGCAGCAGTGAAAGGGAAAATCAAGATGAAAAGGGAAAAGCACGAGTGAAAGGGAAAATCAAGACTAAAAGAAAAAAGCAGGACTAAAAAGGAAAAGCAGCAGTGAATGGGAAAAACAGCAGTGAATGGGAAAAGCAGCAGTGAATGGAAAAGCAGCAGAGAAAGGGAAAAGAAGCAAAGAAAGGGAAGTGCAGCAGTGAAAGGGAAGAGCAGTAGTGAAAGGGAAAAGCAGCAGTGAAAGGGAAAAGCAAGACTGAAAGGGAAAAGCAAGACTAAAAGGGAAAAGCAAGACTGAAAAAGAAAAGCAAGACCAGAAGGGAAAATCAGCAGTGAAAGGGAAAAGCAGCAGTGAAAAGGGAAACGCAGCAGTGAAAAAAAAAGCAGCAGTGAAAGGGAGAAGCAGCAGTGAAAGGGAAGAGCAGCAGTGAAAGGGAAAAGCAGCAGGGGAAGGGAAAAGCAGCAGTAAAAGGGAAAAGCAGCAGTGAAAGGGAAAAGCAAGAATAAAAAGGAAAAGCAGCAGTGAAAGGGAAAATCAGCAGTGAAAGGGAAAAGCAAGAATAAAAGGGAAAAGCACGAGTGAAAGGGAAAAGGAAGACTAAAAGAGAAAAGAAAGACTAAAAGGGAAAAGCAGCAGTGAAAGGGAATATCAGCAGTGAAAGGGAAAAGCAAGAATAAAAGGGAAAAGCAGCAGAGAAAGGGAAAAGCAGCAGTGAAAGGGAAAAGCAAGACTGAAAGGGAAAAGCAAGACTAAAAGGGAAAAGCAAGACTGAAAAAGAAAAGCAAGACCAGAAGGGAAAATCAGCAGTGAAAGGGAAAAGCAGCAGTGAAAAGGGAAACGCAGCAGTGAAAGGGAAAAGCAGCAGTGAAAGGGAGAAGCAGCAGTGCAAGGGAAGAGCAGCAGTGAAAGGGAAAAGCAGCAGGGGAAGGGAAAAGCAGCAGTAAAAGGGAAAAGCAGCAGTGAGAGGGAAAAGCAAGAATAAAAAGGAAAAGCAGCAGTGAAAGGGAAAAGCAGCAGTGAAAGGGAAAAGCAAGAATAAAAAGGAAAAGCAGCAGTGAAATGGAAAAGCAGCAGTGAAAGGGAAAAGGAAGAATAAAAAGGAAAAGTAGCAGTGAAAGGGAAAAGCAGCAGTGAAAGGGAAAATCAGCAGTGAAAGGGAAAATCAAGACTAAAAGGGAAAAGCACGAGTGAAAGGGAAAAGGAAGACTAAAAGAGAAAAGAAAGACTAAAAGGGAAAAGCAGCAGTGAAAGGAAAAAGCAGCAGTGAAAGGGAAAAGCAGCACAAAAAGGAAAAAGCAGCACTGAAAGGGAAATGCAGCATTTAATGGGAAGAGCAGCAGTGAAAGGCAAGAGCAGCAGTGAAAGGGAAGAGCAGCAGTGAAAGGGAAGAGCTGCAGTGAAATGGAAGAGCAGCAGTGAATGGGAAAAGCAGCAGTGAAAGGGAAAATCAAGATGAAAAGGGAAAAGCACGAGTGAAAGGGAAAATCAAGACTAAAAGAAAAAAGCAGGACTAAAAAGGAAAAGCAGCAGTGAATGGGAAAAGCAGCAGTGAATGGGAAAAGCAGCAGTGAATGGAAAAGCAGCAGAGAAAGGGAAAAGAAGCAAAGAAAGGGAAGTGCAGCAGTGAAAGGGAAGAGCAGCAGTGAAAGGGAAAAGCAGCAGTGAAAGGGAAAAGCAAGACTGAAAGGGAAAAGCAAGACTAAAAGGGAAAAGCAAGACTGAAAAAGAAAAGCAAGACCAGAAGGGAAAATCAGCAGTGAAAGGGAAAAGCAGCAGTGAAAAGGGAAACGCAGCAGTGACAGGGAAAAGCAGCAGTGAAAGGGAAAAGCAGCAGTGAAAGGGAAGAGCAGCAGTGAAAGGGAAAAGCAGCAGGGGAAGGGAAAAGCAGCAGGGGAAGGGAAAAGCAGCAGTGAAAGGGAAAAGCAAGAATAAAAAGGAAAAGCAGCAGTGAAAGGGAAAAGCAGCAGTGAAAGGGAAGTGCAGCAGTGAAAGTGAAAAGCAGCAGTGAAATGGAAAAGCAGCAAAGGGAAAAGCAAGACTAAAAGGCAAAAGCAGCAGTGAAAGGGAAAAGCAGCAGTGAAAGGCAAAAGCAGCAGTGAAAGGGAAAAGCAACAGTGAAAGGGAAAAGCAGCAGTGAAAGGGAAAATCAGCAGTGAAAGGGAAAAGCAACAGTGAAAGGGAAAATCAGAGTGAACAGGAAACGCAAGACTAAATGGGAAAAACCGCAGTGAAAGGTAAAAGCAGCAGTGAAAGGGAAGAGCAGAAGTGAATGGGAAGAGCAGCAGTGAAAGGAAAGAGCAGCAGTGAATGGGAAAAGCAGCAGTGAAAGGGAAAAGCAGGACTAAAAGGGAAAAGAAAGACTAAAAGGGAAAAGCAAAACTAAAAAGGAAAAGCACTACTGAAATGGAAAAGCAAGAATAAAAGGGAAAAGCAGCAGAGAAATGGAAAAGCAGTAGTGAAAGGGAAAAGCAAGACTAAAAGGGAACAGCAGCAGTGAATGGGAAAAGCAGCAGTGAATGGGAAAAGCAGCAGAGAATGGGAAAAGCAGCAGAGAAAGGGAAGTGCAGCAGTGAAAGGGAAGTGCAGCAGTGAAAGGGAAGAGCAGCAGTGAAAGGGAAAAGCAGCAGTTAAACGGAAAATCAAGACTGAAAGGGAAAAGCAAGACTAAAAAAGAAAAGCAAGACTGAAAAAGAAAAGCAAGACCAGAAGGGAAAATCAGCAGTGAAAGGGAAAAGCAGCAGTGAAAAGGGAAACGCAACAGTGAAAGGGAAAAGCAGCAGTGAAAGCGAAGAGCAGAAGTGAAAGGGAAGAGCAGCAGTGAAAGGGAAAAGCAGCAGTGAAAGGGAAGAGCAGCAGTGAAAGGGAAGAGCAGCAGTGAATGGGAAAAGTAGCAGTGAAAGGGAAAAGCAGCAGTGAAAGGGAAAATCAGCAGTGAAAGGGAAAAGCAAGACTAAAAAGGAAAAGCAGCAGTGAAAGCGAAAAGCAAGACTAAAAGGAAAAAGCAGCAGTGAAAGGAAAAAGCAGCAGTGAAAGGGAAAAGCAGCACTAAAAGGAAAAAGCAGCACTGAAAGGGAAATGCAGCATTTAAAGGGAAGAGCAGCAGTGAAAGGGAAGAGCAGCAGTGAAAGGGAAGAGCAGGAATAAAAAGGAAAAGCACGAGTGAAAGGGAAAATCAAGACTAAAATGGAAAAGCAGGACTAAAAGGGAAAAGCAGCAGTGAATGGGAAAAGCCGCAGTGAATGGGAAAAGCAGCAGTGAATGGGAAAAGCAGCAGTGAAAGGGAAAAGCAGCAGTGAAAGGGAAAAGCAGTAGTGAAAGGGAAAAGCAAGACTAAAAGGGAACAGCAGCAGTGAATAGGAAAAGCAGCAGTGAAAGGGAAAAGCAGGACTAAAAGGGAAAAGAAAGACTAAAAGGGAAAAGCAAGAATAAAAGGGAAAAGCACTAGTGAAAGGGAAAAGCAAGAATAAAAGGGATAAGCAGCAGAGAAAGGGAAAAGCAGTAGTGAAAGGGAAAAGCAAGACTAAAAGGGAACAGCAGCAGTGAATGGGAAAAGCAGCAGTGAATGGGAAAAGCAGCAGAGAATGGGAAAAGCAAGACTGAAAGGGAAAAGCAAGACTAAAAGGGAAAAGCAAGACTGAAAAAGAAAAGCAAGACTAAAAGGGAAAATCAGCAGTGAAAGGGAAGAGCAGCAGTGAAAGGGAAGAGCAGCAGTGAAATGGAAGAGCAGCAGTGAAAGGGAAAAGCAGGAATAAAAAGGAAAAGCACGAGTGAAAGGGAAAAGCAAGATGAAAAGGGAAAAGCACGAGTGAAAGGGAAAATCAAGACTAAAAGGGAAAAGCAGCAGGGAAAGGGAAAAGCGGGACTAAGAGGGAAAAGCAGCAGTGAAAGGGAAGAGCAGCAGTGAATGGGAAAAGCAGCAGTGAAAGGGAAAAGCAGGACTAAAAGGGAAAAGAAAGACTAAAAGGGAAAAGCACTAGTGAAAGGGAAAAGCAAGAAGAAAAGGTAAAAGCAGCAGAGAAAGGGAAAAGCAGTAGTGAAAGGGAAAAGCAAGACTAAAAGGGAACAGCAGCAGTGAATGGGAAAAGCAGCAGTGAAAGGGAAGAGCAGCAGTGAATGGGAAAAGTAGCAGAGAAAGGGAAAAGCAGCAGTGAAAGGGAAGTGCAGAAGAGAAAGGGAAGTGCAGAAGAGAAAGGGAATATCAGCAGTGAAAGGGAAAAGCAGCAGTGAAAGGGAATATCAGCAGTGAAAGGGAAAAGCAGCAGTGAAATGGAAAAGCAGCAGTGAAAGGGAAAAGCAGCAGGGGAAGGGAAAAGCAGCAGGGGAAGGGAAAAGCAGCGGTGAAAGGGAAAAGCAAGAATAAAAAGGAAAAGCAGCAGTGAAAGGGAAAAGCAGCAGTGAAAGGGAAAAGCAGCAGTGAATGGGAAAAACAAGACTAACAGGGAAAAGCTGAAGTGAAAGGGAAAAGCAGCAGTGAAAGGGAAGAGCAGCAGTGAAAGGGAAGAGCAGCAGTGAATGGGAAAAGCAGCAGTTAAAGGGAAAAGCAGGACTAAAAGGGAAAATAAAGACTAAAAGGGAAAAGCAAGACAAAAAGGGAAAAGCACTAGTGAAAGGGAAAAGCAAGAATAAAAGGGAAAGGCAGCAGAGAAAGGGAAAAGCAGTAGTGAAAGGGAAAAGCAAGAATAAAAGGGAACAGCAGCAGTGAATGGGAAAAGCAGCAGTGAATGGGAAAAGCAGCAGTGAATGGGAAAAGCAGCAGAGAATGGGAAAAGCAGCAGAGAAAGGGAAGTGCAGCAGTGAAAGGGAAGTGCTGCAGTGAAAGGGAAGAGCAGCAGTGAAAGGGAAAAGCAGCAGTGAATGGGAAAAGCAGCAGTGAATGGGAAAAGCAGCAGTGAAAGGGAAAAGCAGCAGTGAAAGGGAAAAGCAGCAGTGAAAGGGAAAAGCAGCAGGGGAAGGGAAAAGCAGCAGGGGAAGGGAAAAGCAGCAGGGGAAGGGAAAAGCAGCAGTGAAAGGGAAAAGCAAGAATAAAAAGGAAAAGCAACAGTGAAAGGGAAAAGCAGTAGTGAAAGGGAAAACAGCAGTGAAAGGGAAAAACAAGACTATCAGGGAAAAGCAGAAGTGAAAGGGAAAAGCAGCAGTGAAAGGGAAGAGCAGCAGAAAAAGGGAAGAGCAGCAGTGAAAAAGAAGAGCAGCAGTGGAAGGGAAGAGCAGCAGTGAATGGGAAAAGTAGCAGTGAAAGGGAAAAGCAGCAGTGAAAGGGAAAATCAGCAGTGAAAGGGAAAAGCAAGAATAAAAGGGAAAAGCACGAGTGAAAGGGAAAAGGAAGACTAAAAGAGAAAAGAAAGACTAAAAGGGAAAAGCAGCAGTGAAAGGAAAAAGCAGCACTAAAAGGAAAAAGCAGCACTGAAAGGGAAATGCAGCATTTAAAGGGAAGAGCAGCAGTGAAAGGCAAGAGCAGCAGTGAAAGGGAAGAGCAGCAGTGAAAGGGAAGAGCTGCAGTGAAATGGAAGAGCAGCAGTGAATGGGAAAAGCAGCAGTGAAAGGGAAAATCAAGATGAAAAGGGAAAAGCACGAGTGAAAGGGAAAATCAAGACTAAAAGAAAAAAGCAGGACTAAAAAGGAAAAGCAGCAGTGAATGGGAAAAACAGCAGTGAATGGGAAAAGCAGCAGTGAATGGAAAAGCAGCAGAGAAAGGGAAAAGAAGCAAAGAAAGGGAAGTGCAGCAGTGAAAGGGAAAAGCAAGAATAAAAGGGAAAAGCACGAGTGAAAGGGAAAAGGAAGACTAAAAGAGAAAAGAAAGACTAAAAGGGAAAAGCAGCAGTGAAAGGGAATATCAGCAGTGAAAGGGAAAAGCAAGAATAAAAGGGAAAAGCAGCAGAGAAAGGGAAAAGCAGCAGTGAAAGGGAAAAGCAAGACTGAAAGGGAAAAGCAAGACTAAAAGGGAAAAGCAAGACTGAAAAAGAAAAGCAAGACCAGAAGGGAAAATCAGCAGTGAAAGGGAAAAGCAGCAGTGAAAAGGGAAACGCAGCAGTGAAAGGGAAAAGCAGCAGTGAAAGGGAGAAGCAGCAGTGCAAGGGAAGAGCAGCAGTGAAAGGGAAAAGCAGCAGGGGAAGGGAAAAGCAGCAGTAAAAGGGAAAAGCAGCAGTGAGAGGGAAAAGCAAGAATAAAAAGGAAAAGCAGCAGTGAAAGGGAAAAGCAGCAGTGAAAGGGAAAAGCAAGAATAAAAAGGAAAAGCAGCAGTGAAATGGAAAAGCAGCAGTGAAAGGGAAAAGGAAGAATAAAAAGGAAAAGTAGCAGTGAAAGGGAAAAGCAGCAGTGAAAGGGAAAATCAGCAGTGAAAGGGAAAAGCAAGACTAAAAGGGAAAAGCACGAGTGAAAGGGAAAAGGAAGACTAAAAGAGAAAAGAAAGACTAAAAGGGAAAAGCAGCAGTGAAAGGAAAAAGCAGCAGTGAAAGGGAAAAGCAGCACAAAAAGGAAAAAGCAGCACTGAAAGGGAAATGCAGCATTTAAAGGGAAGAGCAGCAGTGAAAGGCAAGAGCAGCAGTGAAAGGGAAGAGCAGCAGTGAAAGGGAAGAGCTGCAGTGAAATGGAAGAGCAGCAGTGAATGGGAAAAGCAGCAGTGAAAGGGAAAATCAAGATGAAAAGGGAAAAGCACGAGTGAAAGGGAAAATCAAGACTAAAAGAAAAATGCAGGACTAAAAAGGAAAAGCAGCAGTGAATGGGAAAAGCAGCAGTGAATGGGAAAAGCAGCAGTGAATGGAAAAGCAGCAGAGAAAGGGAAAAGAAGCAAAGAAAGGGAAGTGCAGCAGTGAAAGGGAAGAGCAGCAGTGAAAGGGAAAAGCAGCAGTGAAAGGGAAAAGCAAGACTGAAAGGGAAAAGCAAGACTAAAAGGGAAAAGCAAGACTGAAAAAGAAAAGCAAGACCAGAAGGGAAAATCAGCAGTGAAAGGGAAAATCAGCAGTGAAAGGGAAAAGCAGCAGTGAAAAGGGAAACGCAGCAGTGACAGGGAAAAGCAGCAGTGAAAGGGAAAAGCAGCAGTGAAAGGGAAGAGCAGCAGTGAAAGGGAAAAGCAGCAGGGGAAGGGAAAAGCAGCAGTGAAAGGGAAAAGCAAGAATAAAAAGGAAAAGCAGCAGTGAAAGGGAAAAGCAGCAGTGAAAGGGAAGTGCAGCAGTGAAAGTGAAAAGCAGCAGTGAAATGGAAAAGCAGCAAAGGGAAAAGCAAGACTAAAAGGCAAAAGCAGCAGTGAAAGGGAAAAGCAGCAGTGAAAGGCAAAAGCAGCAGTGAAAGGGAAAAGCAACAGTGAAAGGGAAAAGCAGCAGTGAAAGGGAAAATCAGCAGTGAAAGGGAAAAGCAACAGTGAAAGGGAAAATCAGAGTGAACAGGAAACGCAAGACTAAATGGGAAAAACCGCAGTGAAAGGTAAAAGCAGCAGTGAAAGGGAAGAGCAGAAGTGAATGGGAAGAGCAGCAGTGAAAGGAAAGAGCAGCAGTGAATGGGAAAAGCAGCAGTGAAAGGGAAAAGCAGGACTAAAAGGGAAAAGAAAGACAAAAAGGGAAAAGCAAAACTAAAAAGGAAAAGCACTACTGAAATGGAAAAGCAAGAATAAAAGGGAAAAGCAGCAGAGAAATGGAAAAGCAGTAGTGAAAGGGAAAAGCAAGACTAAAAGGGAACAGCAGCAGTGAATGGGAAAAGCAGCAGTGAATGGGAAAAGCAGCAGAGAATGGGAAAAGCAGCAGAGAAAGGGAAGTGCAGCAGTGAAAGGGAAGTGCAGCAGTGAAAGGGAAGAGCAGCAGTGAAAGGGAAAAGCAGCAGTTAAACGGAAAATCAAGACTGAAAGGGAAAAGCAAGACTAAAAAAGAAAAGCAAGACTGAAAAAGAAAAGCAAGACCAGAAGGGAAAATCAGCAGTGAAAGGGAAAAGCAGCAGTGAAAAGGGAAACGCAACAGTGAAAGGGAAAAGCAGCAGTGAAAGCGAAGAGCAGAAGTGAAAGGGAAGAGCAGCAGTGAAAGGGAAAAGCAGCAGTGAAAGGGAAGAGCAGCAGTGAAAGGGAAGAGCAGCAGTGAATGGGAAAAGTAGCAGTGAAAGGGAAAAGCAGCAGTGAAAGGGAAAAGCAAGACTAAAAGGAAAAAGCAGCAGTGAAAGGAAAAAGCAGCAGTGAAAGGGAAAAGCAGCACTAAAAGGAAAAAGCAGCACTGAAAGGGAAATGCAGCATTTAAAGGGAAGAGCAGCAGTGAAAGGGAAGAGCAGCAGTGAAAGGGAAGAGCAGGAATAAAAAGGAAAAGCACGAGTGAAAGGGAAAATCAAGACTAAAATGGAAAAGCAGGACTAAAAGGGAAAAGCAGCAGTGAATGGGAAAAGCCGCAGTGAATGGGAAAAGCAGCAGTGAATGGGAAAAGCAGCAGTGAAAGGGAAAAGCAGCAGTGAAAGGGAAAAGCAGTAGTGAAAGGGAAAAGCAAGACTAAAAGGGAACAGCAGCAGTGAATAGGAAAAGCAGCAGTGAAAGGGAAAAGCAGGACTAAAAGGGAAAAGAAAGACTAAAAGGGAAAAGCAAGAATAAAAGGGAAAAGCACTAGTGAAAGGGAAAAGCAAGAATAAAAGGGATAAGCAGCAGAGAAAGGGAAAAGCAGTAGTGAAAGGGAAAAGCAAGACTAAAAGGGAACAGCAGCAGTGAATGGGAAAAGCAGCAGTGAATGGGAAAAGCAGCAGAGAATGGGAAAAGCAAGACTGAAAGGGAAAAGCAAGACTAAAAGGGAAAAGCAAGACTGAAAAAGAAAAGCAAGACTAAAAGGGAAAATCAGCAGTGAAAGGGAAGAGCAGCAGTGAAAGGGAAGAGCAGCAGTGAAATGGAAGAGCAGCAGTGAAAGGGAAAAGCAGGAATAAAAAGGAAAAGCACGAGTGAAAGGGAAAAGCAAGATGAAAAGGGAAAAGCACGAGTGAAAGGGAAAATCAAGACTAAAAGGGAAAAGCAGCAGAGAAAGGGAAAAGCGGGACTAAGAGGGAAAAGCAGCAGTGAAAGGGAAGAGCAGCAGTGAATGGGAAAAGCAGCAGTGAAAGGGAAAAGCAGGACTAAAAGGGAAAAGAAAGACTAAAAGGGAAAAGCACTAGTGAAAGGGAAAAGCAAGAAGAAAAGGTAAAAGCAGCAGAGAAAGGGAAAAGCAGTAGTGAAAGGGAAAAGCAAGACTAAAAGGGAACAGCAGCAGTGAATGGGAAAAGCAGCAGTGAAAGGGAAGAGCAGCAGTGAATGGGAAAAGTAGCAGAGAAAGGGAAAAGCAGCAGTGAAAGGGAAGTGCAGAAGAGAAAGGGAAGTGCAGAAGAGAAAGGGAATATCAGCAGTGAAAGGGAAAAGCAGCAGTGAAAGGGAATATCAGCAGTGAAAGGGAAAAGCAGCAGTGAAATGGAAAAGCAGCAGTGAAAGGGAAAAGCAGCAGGGGAATGGAAAAGCAGCAGGGGAAGGGAAAAGCAGCGGTGAAAGGGAAAAGCAAGAATAAAAAGGAAAAGCAGCAGTGAAAGGGAAAAGCAGCAGTGAAAGGGAAAAGCAGCAGTGAATGGGAAAAACAAGACTAACAGGGAAAAGCTGAAGTGAAAGGGAAAAGCAGCAGTGAAAGGGAAGAGCAGCAGTGAAAGGGAAGAGCAGCAGTGAATGGGAAAAGCAGCAGTTAAAGGGAAAAGCAGGACTAAAAGGGAAAATAAAGACTAAAAGGGAAAAGCAAGACAAAAAGGGAAAAGCACTAGTGAAAGGGAAAAGCAAGAATAAAAGGGAAAAGCAGCAGAGAAAGGGAAAAGCAGTAGTGAAAGGGAAAAGCAAGACTAAAAGGGAACAGCAGCAGTGAATGGGAAAAGCAGCAGTGAATGGGAAAAGCAGCAGTGAATGGGAAAAGCAGCAGAGAATGGGAAAAGCAGCAGAGAAAGGGAAGTGCAGCAGTGAAAGGGAAGTGCTGCAGTGAAAGGGAAGAGCAGCAGTGAAAGGGAAAAGCAGCAGTGAATGGGAAAAGCAGCAGTGAATGGGAAAAGCAGCAGTGAAAGGGAAAAGCAGCAGTGAAAGGGAAAAGCAGCAGTGAAAGGGAAAAGCAGCAGGGGAAGGGAAAAGCAGCAGGGGAAGGGAAAAGCAGCAGGGGAAGGGAAAAGCAGCAGTGAAAGGGAAAAGCAAGAATAAAAAGGAAAAGCAGCAGTGAAAGGGAAAAGCAGTAGTGAAAGGGAAAACAGCAGTGAAAGGGAAAAACAAGACTATCAGGGAAAAGCAGAAGTGAAAGGGAAAAGCAGCAGTGAAAGGGAAGAGCAGCAGAAAAAGGGAAGAGCAGCAGTGAAAAAGAAGAGCAGCAGTGAAAGGGAAGAGCAGCTGTGAATGGGAAAAGTAGCAGTGAAAGGGAAAAGCAGCAGTGAAAGGGAAAATCAGCAGTGAAAGGGAAAAGCAAGAATAAAAGGGAAAAGCACGAGTGAAAGGGAAAAGGAAGACTAAAAGAGAAAAGAAAGACTAAAAGGGAAAAGCAGCAGTGAAAGGAAAAAGCAGCACTAAAAGGAAAAAGCAGCACTGAAAGGGAAATGCAGCATTTAAAGGGAAGAGCAGCAGTGAAAGGCAAGAGCAGCAGTGAAAGGGAAGAGCAGCAGTGAAAGGGAAGAGCTGCAGTGAAATGGAAGAGCAGCAGTGAATGGGAAAAGCAGCAGTGAAAGGGAAAATCAAGATGAAAAGGGAAAAGCACGAGTGAAAGGGAAAATCAAGACTAAAAGAAAAAAGCAGGACTAAAAAGGAAAAGCAGCAGTGAATGGGAAAAACAGCAGTGAATGGGAAAAGCAGCAGTGAATGGAAAAGCAGCAGAGAAAGGGAAAAGAAGCAAAGAAAGGGAAGTGCAGCAGTGAAAGGGAAGAGCAGTAGTGAAAGGGAAAAGCAGCAGTGAAAGGGAAAAGCAAGACTGAAAGGGAAAAGCAAGACTAAAAGGGAAAAGCAAGACTGAAAAAGAAAAGCAAGACCAGAAGGGAAAATCAGCAGTGAAAGGGAAAAGCAGCAGTGAAAAGGGAAACGCAGCAGTGAAAGGGAAAAGCAGCAGTGAAAGGGAGAAGCAGCAGTGCAAGGGAAGAGCAGCAGTGAAAGGGAAAAGCAGCAGGGGAAGGGAAAAGCAGCAGTAAAAGGGAAAAGCAGCAGTGAAAGGGAAAAGCAAGAATAAAAAGGAAAAGCAGCAGTGAAAGGGAAAAGCAGCAGTGAAAGGGAAAAGCAAGAATAAAAAGGAAAAGCAGCAGTGAAATGGAAAAGCAGCAGTGAAAGGGAAAAGGAAGAATAAAAAGGAAAAGTAGCAGTGAAAGGGAAAAGCAGCAGTGAAAGGGAAAATCAGCAGTGAAAGGGAAAAGCAAGACTAAAAGGGAAAAGCACGAGTGAAAGGGAAAAGGAAGACTAAAAGAGAAAAGAAAGACTAAAAGGGAAAAGCAGCAGTGAAAGGAAAAAGCAGCAGTGAAAGGGAAAAGCAGCACAAAAAGGAAAAAGCAGCACTGAAAGGGAAATGCAGCATTTAAAGGGAAGAGCAGCAGTGAAAGGCAAGAGCAGCAGTGAAAGGGAAGAGCAGCAGTGAAAGTCAAGAGCAGCAGTGAAAGGGAAGAGCAGCAGTGAAAGGGAAGAGCTGCAGTGAAATGGAAGAGCAGCAGTGAATGGGAAAAGCAGCAGTGAAAGGGAAAATCAAGATGAAAAGGGAAAAGCACGAGTGAAAGGGAACATCAAGACTAAAAGAAAAAAGCAGGACTAAAAAGGAAAAGCAGCAGTGAATGGGAAAAGCAGCATTGAATGGGAAAAGCAGCAGTGAATGGAAAAGCAGCAGAGAAAGGGAAAAGAAGCAAAGAAAGGGAAGTGCAGCAGTGAAAGGGAAGAGCAGCAGTGAAAGGGAAAAGCAGCAGTGAAAGGGAAGAGCAGCAGTGAAAGGGAAAAGCAGCAGGGGAAGGGAAAAGCAGCAGGGGAAGGGAAAAGCAGCAGTGAAAGGGAAAAGCAAGAATAAAAAGGAAAAGCAGCAGTGAAAGGGAAAAGCAGCAGTGAAAGGGAAGTGCAGCAGTGAAAGTGAAAAGCAGCAGTGAAATGGAAAAGCAGCAAAGGGAAAAGCAAGACTAAAAGGCAAAAGCAGCAGTGAAAGGGAAAAGCAGCAGTGAAAGGCAAAAGCAGCAGTGAAAGGGAAAAGCAGCAGTGAAAGGGAAAATCAGCAGTGAAAGGGAAAAGCAACAGTGAAAGGGAAAATCAGAGTGAACAGGAAACGCAAGACTAAATGGGAAAAACCGCAGTGAAAGGTAAAAGCAGCAGTGAAAGGGAAGAGCAGAAGTGAATGGGAAGAGCAGCAGTGAAAGGAAAGAGCAGCAGTGAATGGGAAAAGCAGCAGTGAAAGGGAAAAGCAGGACTAAAAGGGAAAAGAAAGACTAAAAGGGAAAAGCAAAACTAAAAAGGAAAAGCACTACTGAAATGGAAAAGCAAGAATAAAAGGGAAAAGCAGCAGAGAAATGGAAAAGCAGTAGTGAAAGGGAAAAGCAAGACTAAAAGGGAAAAGCAGCAGTGAATGGGAAAAGCAGCAGAGAATGGGAAAAGCAGCAGAGAAAGGGAAGTGCAGCAGTGAAAGGGAAGTGCAGCAGTGAAAGGGAAGAGCAGCAGTGAAAGGGAAAAGCAGCAGTTAAACGGGAAATCAAGACTGAAAGGGAAAAGCAAGACTAAAAAAGAAAAGCAAGACTGAAAAAGAAAAGCAAGACCAGAAGGGAAAATCAGCAGTGAAAGGGAAAAGCAGCAGTGAAAGGGAAGAGCAGAAGTGAAAGGGAAGAGCAGCAGTGAAAGGGAAATGCAGCAGTGAAAGGGAAGAGCAGCAGTGAAAGGGAAGAGCAGCAGTGAATGGGAAAAGTAGCAGTGAAAGGGAAAAGCAGCAGTGAAAGGGAAAATCAGCAGTGAAAGGGAAAAGCAAGACTAAAAAGGAAAAGCAGCAGTGAAAGGGAAAAGCAAGACTAAAAGGAAAAAGCAGCAGTGAAAGGAAAAAGCAGCAGTGAAAGGGAAAAGCAGCACTAAAAGGAAAAAGCAGCACTGAAAGGGAAATGCAGCATTTAAAGGGAAGAGCAGCAGTGAAAGGGAAGAGCAGCAGTGAAAGGGAAGAGCAGGAATAAAAAGGAAAAGCACGAGTGAAAGGGAAAATCAAGACTAAAATGGAAAAGCAGGACGAAAAGGGAAAAGCAGCAGTGAATGGGAAAAGCCGCAGTGAATGGGAAAAGCAGCAGTGAATGGGAAAAGCAGCAGAGAAAGGGAAAAGCAGCAGAGAAAGGGAAGTGCAGCAGTGAAAGGGAAGAGCAGCAGTGAAAGGGAAGAGCAGCAGTGAAAGGGAAAAGCAAGACTGAAAGGGTAAAACAAGACTAAAAGGGAAAAGCAAGACTGAAAAAGAAAAGCAAGAATAAAAGGGAAAATCAGCAGTGAAAGGGAAGAGCAGCAGTGAAAGGGAAAAGCAGCAGTGAAAGGGAAGAGCAGCAGTGAAAGGGAAAAGCAGCAGGGGAAGGGAAAAGCAGCAGTGAAAGGGAAAAGCAGCAGTGAAAGGGAAAAGCAAGAATAAAAAGGAAATGCAGAAGTAAAAGGTAAAAGCAGCAGTGAAAGGGAAAAGCAGCAGTGAAATGGAAAAGCAGCAGTAAAGGGAAAAGCAAGACTAAATGGCAAAAGCAGCAGTGAAAGGGAAAAGCAGCAGTGAAAGGGAAAATCAGCAGTGAAGGGGAAAATCAGCAGTGAAAGGGAAAAGCAACAGTGAAAGGGAAAAGCAGAGTGAACGGGAAAAGCAAGACTAAAAGGGAAAAACAGCAGTGAAAGGGAAAAGCAGCAGTGAATGTGAAAATCAGCAGTGAAAGGGAAGAGCAGCAGTGAAAGGCAAGAGATGCAGTGAAATGGAAGAGCAGCAGTGAATGGGAAAAGCAGCAGTGAAAGGGAAAAGCAGGACTAAAAGGGAAAAGCACGATTGAAAGGGAAAAGCAAGAATAAAAAGGAAAAGCAGCAGAGAAAGGGAAAGGTAGGACAAAAAGGGAAAAGCAGCAGTGAATGGGAAAAGCAGCAGTGAATGGGAAAAGCAGCAGTGAATGGGAAAAGCAGCAGTGAATGGGAAAAGCAGCAGAGAAAGGGAAAAGCAGGACTGAAAGGGAAAAGCAGCAGTAAAAGGGAAAAGCAGCAGTGAAAGGGAAAAGCAAGAATAAAAAGGAAAAGCCGCAGTGAAAGGAAAAGCAGCAGTGAAAGGGAAAAGCAGCAGCGAATGGGAAAAGCAGCAGAGAATGGGAAAAGTAGCAGTGAAAGGGAAAAGCAGCAGTGAAAGGGAAAATCAGCAGTGAAAGGGAAAATCAGCAGTGAAAGGTAAAAAAAGCAGTGAAAGGGAAAAGCAAGACTGAAAGGGAAAAGCAGCAGTGAAAAGGTAAAGCAGCTGTGAAAGGAAAAAGCAGCAGTGAAAGGGAAATGCAGCACTAAAAGGAAAAAGCAGCAGTGAAAGGGAAATGCAGAAATGAAAGGGAAGAGCAGCAGTGAAAGTGAAAAGCAACAGTGAAAGGGAAGAGCAGCAGTGAAAGGGAAGAGCAGCAGTGAAAGGGAAGAGCAGCAGTGAAAGGGAAGAGCAGCAGTGCAAGGGAAGAGCAGCAGTGCAAGGGAAGAGCAGCAGTGAAAGGGAAGACGAGCATTGAAAGGGAAGAGCAGCAGTGAAAGGGAAGAGCAGCAGTGAATGGGAAAATCAGCAGTGAAAGGAAAAGCAGGACTAAAAAGGAAAAGCACGAGTGAAAGGGAAAAGCAAGACTAAAAGGGAAAAGCACGAGTTAAAGGGAAAATCAAGACTGAAAGGGAAAATAGCAGAGAAAGGGATAAGCAGAAATAAAAGGGAAAAGCAACAGTGAAAGGGAAAAGCAGCAGTGAATGGGAAAAGCAGCAGTGAATGGGAAAAGCAGCAGAGAAAGGAAAAAGCAGCAGAGAATGGGAAGTGCAGCAGTGAAAGGGAAGAGCAGCAGTGAAAGAGAAAAGCAGCAGTGAAAAAGAAAAGCAAGACTGAAAGGGAAAAGCAAGACTAAAAGGGAAAAGCAAGACTGAAAAAGAAAAGCAAGACTAAAAGGGAAAATCAGCAGTGAAAGGGAAAAGCAAGACTGAAAGGGAAAAGCAAGAATTAAAGGAAAAAGCAGCAGTGAAAAGTTAAAGCAGCAGTGAAAGGGAAAAGCAGCAGTGAAAGGGAAAAGCAGAAGTGAAATGGAAAAGCAGCAGTAAAGGGAAAAGCAAGACTAAAAGGCAAAAGCAGCAGTGAAAGGGAAAAGCAACAGTGAAAGGGAAAAGCAGAGTGAACGGGAACAGCAAGACTAAAAGGGAAAAACAGCAGTGAAAGGGAAAAGCAGCAGTGAATGTGAAAATCAGCAGTGAAAGGGAAGAGCAGCAGTGAAAAGGGAAACGCAGCAGTGAAAGGGAAAAGCAGCAGTGAAAGGGAAGAGCAGAAGTGAAAGGGAAGAGCAGCAGTTAAAGGGAAAAGCAGCAGTGAAAGGGAAAAGCATCAGTGAAAGGGAAAAGCAGCAGTGAATGTGAAAAGTAGCAGTGAAAGGGAAAATCAGCAGTAAAAGGGAAAAGCAGGACTGAAAGGGAAAAGCAAGACTAAAAGGGAAAAGAAAGACTAAAAGGGAAAAGCAGCAGTGAAAGGAAAAAGCAGCAGTGAAAGGGAAAAGCAGCACTGAAAGGGAAATGCAGCATTTAAAGGTAAGAGCAGCAGTGAAAGGGAAGAGCAGCAGTGAAAGGGAAGAGCAGCAGTGAAAGGGAAGAGCAGCAGTGAAAGGGAAGAGCAGGAATAAAAAGGAAAAGCACGAGTGAAAGGGAAAAGCAAGACTAAAATGGAAAAGCAGGACTAAAAGGGAAAAGCAGCAGTGAATGGGAAACGCCGCAGTGAATGGGAAAAGCAGCAGTGAATGGGAAAAGCAGCAGAGAAAGGGAAAAGCAGCAGAGAAAGGGAAAAGCAGCAGAGAAAGGGAAGTGCAGCAGTGAAAGGGAAGAGCAGCAGTGAAAGGGAAGAGCAGCAGTGAAAGGGAAAAGCAGCGGGGGAAGGGAAAAGCAGCAGTGAAAGGGAAAAGCAGCAGTGAAAGGGAAAAGCAAGAATAAAAAGGAAAAGCAGAAGTAAAAGGTAAAAGCAGGAGTGAAAGGGAAAAGCAGCAGTGAAATGGAAAAGCAGCAGTAAAGGGAAAAGCAAGACTAAAAGGCAAAAGCAGCAGCGAAAGGGAAAAGCAGCAGGGGAAGGGAAAAGCAGCAGGGGAAGGGAAAAGCAGCGGTGAAAGGGAAAAGCAAGAATAAAAAGGAAAAGCAGCAGTGAAAGGGAAAAGCAGCAGTGAAAGGGAAAAGCAGCAGTGAATGGGAAAAACAAGACTAACAGGGAAAAGCTGAAGTGAAAGGGAAAAGCAGCAGTGAAAGGGAAGAGCAGCAGTGAATGGGAAAAGCAGCAGTTAAAGGGAAAAGCAGGACTAAAAGGGAAAATAAAGACTAAAAGGGAAAAGCAAGACAAAAAGGGAAAAGCACTAGTGAAAGGGAAAAGCAAGAATAAAAGGGAAAAGCAGCAGAGAAAGGGAAAAGCAGTAGTGAAAGGGAAAAGCAAGACTAAAAGGGAACAGCAGCAGTGAATGGGAAAAGCAGCAGTGAATGGGAAAAGCAGCAGTGAATGGGAAAAGCAGCAGAGAATGGGAAAAGCAGCAGAGAAAGGGAAGTGCAGCAGTGAAAGGGAAGTGCTGCAGTGAAAGGGAAGAGCAGCAGTGAAAGGGAAAAGCAGCAGTGAATGGGAAAAGCAGCAGTGAATGGGAAAAGCAGCAGTGAAAGGGAAAAGCAGCAGTGAAAGGGAAAAGCAGCAGTGAAAGGGAAAAGCAGCAGTGAAAGGGAAAAGCAGCAGGGGAAGGGAAAAGCAGCAGGGGAAGGGAAAAGCAGCAGGGGAAGGGAAAAGCAGCAGTGAAAGGGAAAAGCAAGAATAAAAAGGAAAAGCAGCAGTGAAAGGGAAAAGCAGTAGTGAAAGGGAAAACAGCAGTGAAAGGGAAAAACAAGACTATCAGGGAAAAGCAGAAGTGAAAGGGAAAAGCAGCAGTGAAAGGGAAGAGCAGCAGAAAAAGGGAAGAGCAGCAGTGAAAAAGAAGAGCAGCAGTGAAAGGGAAGAGCAGCAGTGAATGGGAAAAGTAGCAGTGAAAGGGAAAAGCAGTAGTGAAAGGGAAAATCAGCAGTGAAAGGGAAAAGCAAGAATAAAAGGGAAAAGCACGAGTGAAAGGGAAAAGGAAGACTAAAAGAGAAAAGAAAGACTAAAAGGGAAAAGCAGCAGTGAAAGGAAAAAGCAGCACTAAAAGGAAAAAGCAGCACTGAAAGGGAAATGCAGCATTTAAAGGGAAGAGCAGCAGTGAAAGGCAAGAGCAGCAGTGAAAGGGAAGAGCAGCAGTGAAAGGGAAGAGCTGCAGTGAAATGGAAGAGCAGCAGTGAATGGGAAAAGCAGCAGTGAAAGGGAAAATCAAGATGAAAAGGGAAAAGCACGAGTGAAAGGGAAAATCAAGACTAAAAGAAAAAAGCAGGACTAAAAAGGAAAAGCAGCAGTGAATGGGAAAAACAGCAGTGAATGGGAAAAGCAGCAGTGAATGGAAAAGCAGCAGAGAAAGGGAAAAGAAGCAAAGAAAGGGAAGTGCAGCAGTGAAAGGGAAGAGCAGTAGTGAAAGGGAAAAGCAGCAGTGAAAGGGAAAAGCAAGACTGAAAGGGAAAAGCAAGACTAAAAGGGAAAAGCAAGACTGAAAAAGAAAAGCAAGACCAGAAGGGAAAATCAGCAGTGAAAGGGAAAAGCAGCAGTGAAAAGGGAAACGCAGCAGTGAAAGGGAAAAGCAGCAGTGAAAGGGAGAAGCAGCAGTGCAAGGGAAGAGCAGCAGTGAAAGGGAAAAGCAGCAGGGGAAGGGAAAAGCAGCAGTAAAAGGGAAAAGCAGCAGTGAAAGGGAAAAGCAAGAATAAAAAGGAAAAGCAGCAGTGAAAGGGAAAAGCAGCAGTGAAAGGGAAAAGCAAGAATAAAAAGGAAAAGCAGCAGTGAAATGGAAAAGCAGCAGTGAAAGGGAAAAGGAAGAATAAAAAGGAAAAGTAGCAGTGAAAGGGAAAAGCAGCAGTGAAAGGGAAAATCAGCAGTGAAAGGGAAAAGCAAGACTAAAAGGGAAAAGCACGAGTGAAAGGGAAAAGGAAGACTAAAAGAGAAAAGAAAGACTAAAAGGGAAAAGCAGCAGTGAAAGGAAAAAGCAGCAGTGAAAGGGAAAAGCAGCACAAAAAGGAAAAAGCAGCACTGAAAGGGAAATGCAGCATTTAAAGGGAAGAGCAGCAGTGAAAGGCAAGAGCAGCAGTGAAAGGGAAGAGCAGCAGTGAAAGGGAAGAGCTGCAGTGAAATGGAAGAGCAGCAGTGAATGGGAAAAGCAGCAGTGAAAGGGAAAATCAAGATGAAAAGGGAAAAGCACGAGTGAAAGGGAACATCAAGACTAAAAGAAAAAAGCAGGACTAAAAAGGAAAAGCAGCAGTGAATGGGAAAAGCAGCATTGAATGGGAAAAGCAGCAGTGAATGGAAAAGCAGCAGAGAAAGGGAAAAGAAGCAAAGAAAGGGAAGTGCAGCAGTGAAAGGGAAGAGCAGCAGTGAAAGGGAAAAGCAGCAGTGAAAGGGAAGAGCAGCAGTGAAAGGGAAAAGCAGCAGGGGAAGGGAAAAGCAGCAGGGGAAGGGAAAAGCAGCAGTGAAAGGGAAAAGCAAGAATAAAAAGGAAAAGCAGCAGTGAAAGGGAAAAGCAGCAGTGAAAGGGAAGTGCAGCAGTGAAAGTGAAAAGCAGCAGTGAAATGGAAAAGCAGCAAAGGGAAAAGCAAGACTAAAAGGCAAAAGCAGCAGTGAAAGGGAAAAGCAGCAGTGAAAGGCAAAAGCAGCAGTGAAAGGGAAAAGCAGCAGTGAAAGGGAAAATCAGCAGTGAAAGGGAAAAGCAACAGTGAAAGGGAAAATCAGAGTGAACAGGAAACGCAAGACTAAATGGGAAAAACCGCAGTGAAAGGTAAAAGCAGCAGTGAAAGGGAAGAGCAGAAGTGAATGGGAAGAGCAGCAGTGAAAGGAAAGAGCAGCAGTGAATGGGAAAAGCAGCAGTGAAAGGGAAAAGCAGGACTAAAAGGGAAAAGAAAGACTAAAAGGGAAAAGCAAAACTAAAAAGGAAAAGCACTACTGAAATGGAAAAGCAAGAATAAAAGGGAAAAGCAGCAGAGAAATGGAAAAGCAGTAGTGAAAGGGAAAAGCAAGACTAAAAGGGAAAAGCAGCAGTGAATGGGAAAAGCAGCAGAGAATGGGAAAAGCAGCAGAGAAAGGGAAGTGCAGCAGTGAAAGGGAAGTGCAGCAGTGAAAGGGAAGAGCAGCAGTGAAAGGGAAAAGCAGCAGTTAAACGGAAAATCAAGACTGAAAGGGAAAAGCAAGACTAAAAAAGAAAAGCAAGACTGAAAAAGAAAAGCAAGACCAGAAGGGAAAATCAGCAGTGAAAGGGAAAAGCAGCAGTGAAAGGGAAGAGCAGAAGTGAAAGGGAAGAGCAGCAGTGAAAGGGAAATGCAGCAGTGAAAGGGAAGAGCAGCAGTGAAAGGGAAGAGCAGCAGTGAATGGGAAAAGTAGCAGTGAAAGGGAAAAGCAGCAGTGAAAGGGAAAATCAGCAGTGAAAGGGAAAAGCAAGACTAAAAAGGAAAAGCAGCAGTGAAAGGGAAAAGCAAGACTAAAAGGAAAAAGCAGCAGTGAAAGGAAAAAGCAGCAGTGAAAGGGAAAAGCAGCACTAAAAGGAAAAAGCAGCACTGAAAGGGAAATGCAGCATTTAAAGGGAAGAGCAGCAGTGAAAGGGAAGAGCAGCAGTGAAAGGGAAGAGCAGGAATAAAAAGGAAAAGCACGAGTGAAAGGGAAAATCAAGACTAAAATGGAAAAGCAGGACGAAAAGGGAAAAGCAGCAGTGAATGGGAAAAGCCGCAGTGAATGGGAAAAGCAGCAGTGAATGGGAAAAGCAGCAGAGAAAGGGAAAAGCAGCAGAGAAAGGGAAGTGCAGCAGTGAAAGGGAAGAGCAGCAGTGAAAGGGAAGAGCAGCAGTGAAAGGGAAAAGCAAGACTGAAAGGGTAAAACAAGACTAAAAGGGAAAAGCAAGACTGAAAAAGAAAAGCAAGAATAAAAGGGAAAATCAGCAGTGAAAGGGAAGAGCAGCAGTGAAAGGGAAAAGCAGCAGTGAAAGGGAAGAGCAGCAGTGAAAGGGAAAAGCAGCAGGGGAAGGGAAAAGCAGCAGTGAAAGGGAAAAGCAGCAGTGAAAGGGAAAAGCAAGAATAAAAAGGAAATGCAGAAGTAAAAGGTAAAAGCAGCAGTGAAAGGGAAAAGCAGCAGTGAAATGGAAAAGCAGCAGTAAAGGGAAAAGCAAGACTAAATGGCAAAAGCAGCAGTGAAAGGGAAAAGCAGCAGTGAAAGGGAAAATCAGCAGTGAAGGGGAAAATCAGCAGTGAAAGGGAAAAGCAACAGTGAAAGGGAAAAGCAGAGTGAACGGGAAAAGCAAGACTAAAAGGGAAAAACAGCAGTGAAAGGGAAAAGCAGCAGTGAATGTGAAAATCAGCAGTGAAAGGGAAGAGCAGCAGTGAAAGGCAAGAGATGCAGTGAAATGGAAGAGCAGCAGTGAATGGGAAAAGCAGCAGTGAAAGGGAAAAGCAGGACTAAAAGGGAAAAGCACGATTGAAAGGGAAAAGCAAGAATAAAAAGGAAAAGCAGCAGAGAAAGGGAAAGGTAGGACAAAAAGGGAAAAGCAGCAGTGAATGGGAAAAGCAGCAGTGAATGGGAAAAGCAGCAGTGAATGGGAAAAGCAGCAGTGAATGGGAAAAGCAGCAGAGAAAGGGAAAAGCAGGACTGAAAGGGAAAAGCAGCAGTAAAAGGGAAAAGCAGCAGTGAAAGGGAAAAGCAAGAATAAAAAGGAAAAGCCGCAGTGAAAGGAAAAGCAGCAGTGAAAGGGAAAAGCAGCAGCGAATGGGAAAAGCAGCAGAGAATGGGAAAAGTAGCAGTGAAAGGGAAAAGCAGCAGTGAAAGGGAAAATCAGCAGTGAAAGGGAAAATCAGCAGTGAAAGGTAAAAAAAGCAGTGAAAGGGAAAAGCAAGACTGAAAGGGAAAAGCAGCAGTGAAAAGGTAAAGCAGCTGTGAAAGGAAAAAGCAGCAGTGAAAGGGAAATGCAGCACTAAAAGGAAAAAGCAGCAGTGAAAGGGAAATGCAGAAATGAAAGGGAAGAGCAGCAGTGAAAGTGAAAAGCAACAGTGAAAGGGAAGAGCAGCAGTGAAAGGGAAGAGCAGCAGTGAAAGGGAAGAGCAGCAGTGAAAGGGAAGAGCAGCAGTGCAAGGGAAGAGCAGCAGTGCAAGGGAAGAGCAGCAGTGAAAGGGAAGACGAGCAGTGAAAGGGAAGAGCAGCAGTGAAAGGGAAGAGCAGCAGTGAATGGGAAAATCAGCAGTGAAAGGAAAAGCAGGACTAAAAAGGAAAAGCACGAGTGAAAGGGAAAAGCAAGACTAAAAGGGAAAAGCACGAGTTAAAGGGAAAATCAAGACTGAAAGGGAAAATAGCAGAGAAAGGGATAAGCAGAAATAAAAGGGAAAAGCAACAGTGAAAGGGAAAAGCAGCAGTGAATGGGAAAAGCAGCAGTGAATGGGAAAAGCAGCAGAGAAAGGAAAAAGCAGCAGAGAATGGGAAGTGCAGCAGTGAAAGGGAAGAGCAGCAGTGAAAGAGAAAAGCAGCAGTGAAAAAGAAAAGCAAGACTGAAAGGGAAAAGCAAGACTAAAAGGGAAAAGCAAGACTGAAAAAGAAAAGCAAGACTAAAAGGGAAAATCAGCAGTGAAAGGGAAAAGCAAGACTGAAAGGGAAAAGCAAGAATTAAAGGAAAAAGCAGCAGTGAAAAGTTAAAGCAGCAGTGAAAGGGAAAAGCAGCAGTGAAAGGGAAAAGCAGAAGTGAAATGGAAAAGCAGCAGTAAAGGGAAAAGCAAGACTAAAAGGCAAAAGCAGCAGTGAAAGGGAAAAGCAACAGTGAAAGGGAAAAGCAGAGTGAACGGGAACAGCAAGACTAAAAGGGAAAAACAGCAGTGAAAGGGAAAAGCAGCAGTGAATGTGAAAATCAGCAGTGAAAGGGAAGAGCAGCAGTGAAAAGGGAAACGCAGCAGTGAAAGGGAAAAGCAGCAGTGAAAGGGAAGAGCAGAAGTGAAAGGGAAGAGCAGCAGTTAAAGGGAAAAGCAGCAGTGAAAGGGAAAAGCAGCAGTGAAAGGGAAAAGCAGCAGTGAATGTGAAAAGTAGCAGTGAAAGGGAAAATCAGCAGTAAAAGGGAAAAGCAGCACTGAAAGGGAAAAGCAAGACTAAAAGGGAAAAGAAAGACTAAAAGGGAAAAGCAGCAGTGAAAGGAAAAAGCAGCAGTGAAAGGGAAAAGCAGCACTGAAAGGGAAATGCAGCATTTAAAGGTAAGAGCAGCAGTGAAAGGGAAGAGCAGCAGTGAAAGGGAAGAGCAGCAGTGAAAGGGAAGAGCAGGAATAAAAAGGAAAAGCACGAGTGAAAGGGAAAAGCAAGACTAAAATGGAAAAGCAGGACTAAAAGGGAAAAGCAGCAGTGAATGGGAAACGCCGCAGTGAATGGGAAAAGCAGCAGTGAATGGGAAAAGCAGCAGAGAAAGGGAAAAGCAGCAGAGAAAGGGAAAAGCAGCAGAGAAAGGGAAGTGCAGCAGTGAAAGGGAAGAGCAGCAGTGAAAGGGAAGAGCAGCAGTGAAAGGGAAAAGCAGCGGGGGAAGGGAAAAGCAGCAGTGAAAGGGAAAAGCAGCAGTGAAAGGGAAAAGCAAGAATAAAAAGGAAAAGCAGAAGTAAAAGGTAAAAGCAGGAGTGAAAGGGAAAAGCAGCAGTGAAATGGAAAAGCAGCACTAAAGGGAAAAGCAAGACTAAAAGGCAAAAGCAGCAGCGAAAGGGAAAAGCAGCAGTGAAAGGGAAAAGCAACAGTGAAAGGGAAAAGCAGAGTGAACGGGAAAAGCAAGACTAAAAGGGAAAAACAGCAGTGAAAGGGAAAAGCAGCAGTGAATGTGAAAATCAGCAGTGAAAGGGAAGAGCAGCAGTGAAAGGCAAGAGCTGCAGTGAAATGGAAGAGCAGCAGTGAATGGGAAAAGCAGCAGTAAAAGGGAAAAGCAGGACTAAAAGGGAAAAGCACGATTGAAAGGGAAAAGCAAGAATAAAAGGGAAAAGGAGCAGAGAAAGTGAAAAGTAGGACTAAAAGGGAAAAGCAGCAGTGAATGGGAAAAGCAGCAGTGAATGGGAAAAGCAGAAGTGAATGGGAAAAGCAGCAGTGAAAAGGAAAAGAAGGACTAAAACGGAAAAGCACGAGTGAAAGGGAAAAGCAAGAATAAAAGGGAAAAGGAGCAGAGAAAGGGAAAAGTAGGACTAAAAAGGAAGAGCAGCAGTGAATGGGAAAATCAGCAGTGAAAGGGAAAAGCAGGACTAAAAAGGAAAAGCACGAGTGAAAGGGAAAAGCAAGACTAAAAGGGAAAAGCACGAGTGAAAGGGAAAATCAAGACTAAAAGGGAAAATAGCAGAGAAAGGGAAAAGCAGGACTAAAAGGAAAAAGCAACAGTGAAAGGGAAAATAAGCAGTGAATGGGAAAAGCAGCAGTGAATGGGAAAAGCAGCAGAGAAAGGAAAAAGCAGCAGAGAAAGGGAAGTGCAGCAGTGAAAGGGAAGAGCAGCAGTGAAAGAGAAAAGCAGCAGTGAAAAAGAAAAGCAAGACTGAAAGGGAAAAGCAAGACTAAAAGGGAAAAGCAAGACTGAAAAAGAAAAGCAAGACTAAAAGGGAAAAGCAGCAGTGAAAGGGAAAAGCAAGACTGAAAGGGAAAAGCAAGAATTAAAGGGAAAAGCAGCAGTGAAAAGCTAAAGCAGCAGTGAAAGGTAAAGGCAGCAGTCAAAGGGAAAAGCAGCAGTGAAATGGAAAAGCAGCAGTAAAGGGAAAAGCAAGACTAAAAGGCAAAAGCAGCAGTGAAAGGGAAAAGCAGCAGTGAAAGGGAAAATCAGCAGAGAAGGGGAAAATCAGCAGTGAAAGGGAAAAGCAACAGTGAAAGGGAAAAGCAGAGTGAACGGGAACAGCAAGACCAAAAGGGAAAAACAGCAGTGAAAGGGAAAAGCAGCAGTGAAAAGGGAAACGCAGCAGTGAAAAGGGAAACGCAGCAGTGAAAGGGAAAAGCAGCAGTTAAACGGAAAATCAAGACTGAAAGGGAAAAGCAAGACTAAAAAAGAAAAGCAAGACTGAAAAAGAAAAGCAAGACCAGAAGGGAAAATCAGCAGTGAAAGGGAAAAGCAGCAGTGAAAGGGAAGAGCAGAAGTGAAAGGGAAGAGCAGCAGTGAAAGGGAAATGCAGCAGTGAAAGGGAAGAGCAGCAGTGAAAGGGAAGAGCAGCAGTGAATGGGAAAAGTAGCAGTGAAAGGGAAAAGCAGCAGTGAAAGGGAAAATCAGCAGTGAAAGGGAAAAGCAAGACTAAAAAGGAAAAGCAGCAGTGAAAGGGAAAAGCAAGACTAAAAGGAAAAAGCAGCAGTGAAAGGAAAAAGCAGCAGTGAAAGGGAAAAGCAGCACTAAAAGGAAAAAGCAGCACTGAAAGGGAAATGCAGCATTTAAAGGGAAGAGCAGCAGTGAAAGGGAAGAGCAGCAGTGAAAGGGAAGAGCAGGAATAAAAAGGAAAAGCACGAGTGAAAGGGAAAATCAAGACTAAAATGGAAAAGCAGGACGAAAAGGGAAAAGCAGCAGTGAATGGGAAAAGCCGCAGTGAATGGGAAAAGCAGCAGTGAATGGGAAAAGCAGCAGAGAAAGGGAAAAGCAGCAGAGAAAGGGAAGTGCAGCAGTGAAAGGGAAGAGCAGCAGTGAAAGGGAAGAGCAGCAGTGAAAGGGAAAAGCAAGACTGAAAGGGTAAAACAAGACTAAAAGGGAAAAGCAAGACTGAAAAAGAAAAGCAAGAATAAAAGGGAAAATCAGCAGTGAAAGGGAAGAGCAGCAGTGAAAGGGAAAAGCAGCAGTGAAAGGGAAGAGCAGCAGTGAAAGGGAAAAGCAGCAGGGGAAGGGAAAAGCAGCAGTGAAAGGGAAAAGCAGCAGTGAAAGGGAAAAGCAAGAATAAAAAGGAAATGCAGAAGTAAAAGGTAAAAGCAGCAGTGAAAGGGAAAAGCAGCAGTGAAATGGAAAAGCAGCAGTAAAGGGAAAAGCAAGACTAAATGGCAAAAGCAGCAGTGAAAGGGAAAAGCAGCAGTGAAAGGGAAAATCAGCAGTGAAGGGGAAAATCAGCAGTGAAAGGGAAAAGCAACAGTGAAAGGGAAAAGCAGAGTGAACGGGAAAAGCAAGACTAAAAGGGAAAAACAGCAGTGAAAGGGAAAAGCAGCAGTGAATGTGAAAATCAGCAGTGAAAGGGAAGAGCAGCAGTGAAAGGCAAGAGATGCAGTGAAATGGAAGAGCAGCAGTGAATGGGAAAAGCAGCAGTGAAAGGGAAAAGCAGGACTAAAAGGGAAAAGCACGATTGAAAGGGAAAAGCAAGAATAAAAAGGAAAAGCAGCAGAGAAAGGGAAAGGTAGGACAAAAAGGGAAAAGCAGCAGTGAATGGGAAAAGCAGCAGTGAATGGGAAAAGCAGCAGTGAATGGGAAAAGCAGCAGTGAATGGGAAAAGCAGCAGAGAAAGGGAAAAGCAGGACTGAAAGGGAAAAGCAGCAGTAAAAGGGAAAAGCAGCAGTGAAAGGGAAAAGCAAGAATAAAAAGGAAAAGCCGCAGTGAAAGGAAAAGCAGCAGTGAAAGGGAAAAGCAGCAGCGAATGGGAAAAGCAAGAATAAAAAGGAAAAGCAGCAGTGAAAGGGAAAAGCAGCAGTGAAAGGGAAGTGCAGCAGTGAAAGTGAAAAGCAGCAGTGAAATGGAAAAGCAGCAAAGGGAAAAGCAAGACTAAAAGGCAAAAGCAGCAGTGAAAGGGAAAAGCAGCAGTGAAAGGCAAAAGCAGCAGTGAAAGGGAAAAGCAGCAGTGAAAGGGAAAATCAGCAGTGAAAGGGAAAAGCAACAGTGAAAGGGAAAATCAGAGTGAACAGGAAACGCAAGACTAAATGGGAAAAACCGCAGTGAAAGGTAAAAGCAGCAGTGAAAGGGAAGAGCAGAAGTGAATGGGAAGAGCAGCAGTGAAAGGAAAGAGCAGCAGTGAATGGGAAAAGCAGCAGTGAAAGGGAAAAGCAGGACTAAAAGGGAAAAGAAAGACTAAAAGGGAAAAGCAAAACTAAAAAGGAAAAGCACTACTGAAATGGAAAAGCAAGAATAAAAGGGAAAAGCAGCAGAGAAATGGAAAAGCAGTAGTGAAAGGGAAAAGCAAGACTAAAAGGGAAAAGCAGCAGTGAATGGGAAAAGCAGCAGAGAATGGGAAAAGCAGCAGAGAAAGGGAAGTGCAGCAGTGAAAGGGAAGTGCAGCAGTGAAAGGGAAGAGCAGCAGTGAAAGGGAAAAGCAGCAGTTAAACGGAAAATCAAGACTGAAAGGGAAAAGCAAGACTAAAAAAGAAAAGCAAGACTGAAAAAGAAAAGCAAGGCCAGAAGGGAAAATCAGCAGTGAAAGGGAAAAGCAGCAGTGAAAGGGAAGAGCAGAAGTGAAAGGGAAGAGCAGCAGTGAAAGGGAAATGCAGCAGTGAAAGGGAAGAGCAGCAGTGAAAGGGAAGAGCAGCAGTGAATGGGAAAAGTAGCAGTGAAAGGGAAAAGCAGCAGTGAAAGGGAAAATCAGCAGTGAAAGGGAAAAGCAAGACTAAAAAGGAAAAGCAGCAGTGAAAAGGGAAAAGCAGCAGTGAAAGGAAAAGCAGCAGTGAAAGGGAAAATCAGCAGTTAAAGGGAAAAGCAGCAGTGAGAGGTAAAAGAAGCAGTGAAAGGGAAAAGCAAGACTTAAAGGGAAAAGCAGCAGTGAAAAGTTAAAGAAGCTGTGAAAGGAAAAAGCAGCAGTGAAAGGGAAATGCAGCACTAAAAGGAAAAAGCAGCAGTGAAAGGGAAATGCAGCAATGAAAGGGAAGAGCAGCAGTGAAAGGGAAAAGCAACAGTGAAAGGGAAGAGCAGCAGTGAAAGGGAAGAGCAGCAGTGAAAGGGAAGAGCAGCAGTGAAAGGGAAGAGCAGCAGTGAAAGGGAAGACGAGCAGTGAAAGGGAAGAGCAGCAGTGAAAGGGAAGAGCAGCAGTGAATGGGAAAATCAGCAGTGAAAGGGAAAAGCAGGACTAAAAAGGAAAAGCACGAGTGAAAGGGAAATGCAAGACTAAAAGGGAAAATAGCAGAGAAAGGGAAAAGCAGAACTAAAAGGGAAAAGCAACAGTGAAAGGGAAAAGCAGCAGTGAATGGGAAAAGCAGCAGAGAAAGGAAAAAGTAGCAGAGAAAGGGAAGTGCAGCAGTGAAAGGGAAGAGCAGCAGTGAAAGAGATAAGCAGCAGTGAAAAAGAAAAGCAAGACTGAAAGGGTAAAGCAAGACTAAAAGGGAAAATCAGCAGTGAAAGGGAAAAGCAGCAGTGAAAGGGAAGAGCAGCAGTGAAAGGGAAGAGCAGCAGGGGAAGAGAAAAGCAGCAGTGAAAGGGAAAAGCAGCAGTGAAAGGAAAAAGCAAGACTAAAAGGGAAAAGCAGCAGTGAAAGGGAAAAGCAAGAATAAAAAGGAAAAGCAGCAGTGAAAGGGAAAAGCAGCAGTGAAAGGGAAAAGCAGCATGAAAGGGAAAAGCAGCATGAAAGGGAAAAGCAGCAGTGAAAGGGAAAAGCAAGACTAAAAGGGAAAAGCAGCAGTGAAAGGGAAAATCAGCAGTGAAAGGGAAAATCAGCAGTGAAAGGGAAAATCAGCAGTGAAAGGGAAAATCAGCAGTGAAAGGGAAAAGCAGCAGTGAAAGGGAAAAGCAACAGTGAAAGGGAAGAGCAGCAGTGAAAGGGAAGAGCAGCAGTGAAAGGGAAGAGCAGCAGTGCAAGGGAAGAGCAGCAGTGAAAGGGAAGAGCAGCAGTGAAAGGGAAGACGAGCAGTGAAAGGGAAGAGCAGCAGTGAAAGGGAAGAGCAGCAGTGAAAGGGAAGAGCAGCAGTGAAAGGGAAAAGCAGGACTAGAAAGGAAAAGCACGAGTGAAAGGGAAAAGCAAGACTAAAAGGGAAAAGCACGAGTGAAAGGGAAAATCAAGACTAAAAGGGAAAGTAGCAGAGAAAGGGAAAAGCAGGACTAAAAGGTAAAAGCAACAGTGAAAGGGAAAAGCAGCAGTGAATGGGAAAAGCAGCAGTGAATGGGAAAAGCAGCAGAGAAAGGAAAAAGCAGCAGTGAAAAAGAAGAGCAGCAGTGAAAGGGAAGAGCAGCAGTGAAAGGGAAGAGCAGCAGTGAAAGGGAAAAGCAGGACTAGAAAGGAAAAGCAAGACTAAAAGGGAAAATCAGCAGTGAAAGGGAAAAGCAGCAGTGAAAGGGAAGAGCAGCAGTGAAAGGGAAGAGCAGCAGGGGAAGGGAAAAACAGCAGTGAAAGGGAAAAGCAGCAGTGAAAGGGAAAAGCAAGACTAAAAGGGAAAAGCAAAACTAAAAGGGAAAAGCAAAACTAAATGTGAAAAGCAAGACTAAAAGGGAAAAGCAAGACTAAAAGGGAAAAGTAGCAGTGAATGGGAAAAGCAAAACTAAAAGGGAACAGCAGCAGTGAAAGGGAAAAGCAAGAATAAAAAGGAAAAGCAGAAGTGAAAGGTAAAAGCAGCAGTGAAAGGGAAAAGCAGCAGTGAAATGGAAAAGCAGCAGTAAAGGGAAAAGCAAGACTAAAAGGCAAAAGCAGCAGTGAAAGGGAAAAGCAGCAGTGAAATGGAAAAGCAGCAGTGAAGGGGAAAATCAGGAGTGAAAGGGAAAAGCCACAGTGAAAGGGAAAAGCAGAGTGAACGGGAACAACAAGACTAAAAGGGAAAAACAGCAGTGAAAGAGAAAGCAGCAGTGAATGTGAAAATCAGCAGTGAAAGGGAAGAGCAGCAGTGAAAGGCAAGAGCAGCAGTGAAAGGGAAGAGCTGCAGTGAAATGGAAGAGCAGCAGTGAATAGGAAAAGCAGCAGTGAAAGGGAAAAGAAGGACTAAAAGGGAAAAGCACGATTGAAAGGGAAAAGCAAGAATAAAAGGGAAAAGCAGCAGAGAAAGGGAAAAGTAGGACTAAAAGAGAAAAGCAGCAGTGAATGGGAAAAGCAGCAGTGAATGGGAAAAGCAGCAGTGAATGGGAAAAGCAGAAGTGAATGGGAAAAGCAGCAGTGAAAGGAAAAGCAGCAGTGAAAGGGAAAAGCAGCAGTGAAAGGGAAAAACAGCAGTATAAGGGAAAAGCAGCAGTGAATGGGAAAAGCAGCAGAGAATGGGAAAAGCAAGATTAAAAGGGAAAAGCAAGACTAAAAGGGAAAAGCAGCAGTGAAAAGGTAAAGCAGCTGTGAAAGGAAAAAGCAGCAGTAAAAGGGAAATGAAGCACTAAAAGGAAAAAGCAGCAGTGAAAGGGAAGAGCAGCAATGAAAGGGAAGAGCAGCAGTGAAAGGGAAAAGCAACAGTGAAAGGGAAGAGCAGCAGTGAAAGGGAAGAGCAGCAGTGAAAGGGAAGAGCAGCAGTGAAAGGGAAGAGCAGCAGTGAAAGGGAAGAGCAGCAGTGAAAGGGAAGACGAGCAGTGAAATGGAAGAGCAGCAGTGAAAGGGAAGAGCAGCAGTGAATGGGAAAATCAGCAGTGAAAGAGAAAAGCTGGACTAAAAAGGAAAAGCACGAGTGAAAGGGAAAAGCAAGACTAAAAGGGAAAAGCAGGAGTGAAAGGGAAAATCAAGACTAAAAGGAAAAATAGCAGAGAAAGGGAAAAGCAGGACTAAAAGGGAAAAGCAACAGTGAAAGGGAAAAGCAGCAGTGAATGGGAAAAGCAGCAGTGAATGGGAAAAGCAGCAGAGAAAGGAAAAAGCAGCAGAGAAAGGAAAAAGCAGCAGTGAAAAAGAAGAGCAGCAGTGAAAGGGAAGAGCAGCAGTGAAAGAGAAAAGCAGCAGTGAAAAAGAAAAGCAAGACTGAAAGAGAAAAGCAAGACTAAAAGTGAAAAGCAAGACTGAAAAAGAAAAGCAAGACTAAAAGGGAAAATCAGCAGTGAAAGGGAAAAGCAGCAGTGAAAGGGAAGAGCAGCAGTGAAAGGGAAGAGCAGCAGGGGAAGAGAAAAGCAGCAGTGAAAGGGAAAAGCAGCAGTGAAAGGAAAAAGCAAGACTAAAAGAGAAAAGAAGCAGTGAAAGGGAAAAGCAAGAATAAAAAGGAAAGCAGCAGTGAAAGGGAAAAGCAGCAGTGAAAGGGAAGAGCAGCAGTGAAAGGGAAGAGCAGCAGTGAAAGGGAAGAGCAGCAGTGAAAGGGAAGAGCAGCAGTGAAAGGGAAGACGAGCAGTGAAAGGGAAGAGCAGCAGTGAAAGGGAAGAGCAGCAGTGAATGGGAAAATCAGCAGTGAAAGAGAAAAGCAGGACTAAAAAGGAAAAGAACGAGTGAAAGGGAAAAGCAAGACTAAAAGGGAAAAGCACGAGTGAAAGGGAAAAGCAAGACTAAAAGGGAAAATAGCAGAGAAAGGGAAAAGCAGGACTAAAAGGGAAAAGCAACAGTGAAAGGGAAAATCAGCAGTGAATGGGAAAAGCAGCAGTGAATGGGAAAAGCAGCAGAGAAAGGAAAAAGCAGCAGAGAAAGGGAAGTGCAGCAGTGAAAGGGAAGAGCTGCAGTGAAATGGAAGAGCTGCAGTGAATGGGAAAAGCAGCAGTGAACGGAAAAAGCAGGACTAAAAGGGAAAAGAAAGACTAAAAGGGAAAAGCACGAGTGAAAGGGAAAAGCAAGAATAAAAGGGAAAAGCAGCAGAGAAAGGGAAAAGCAGGACTAAAAGGGAAAAGCAGCAGTGAAAGGGAAAAGGAGCAGAGAAAGGGAAAAGCAGCAGAGAAAGGGAAGTGCAGCAGTGAAAGGGAAGAGCAGCAGTGAAAGGGAAGAGCAGCAGTGAAAGAGAAAAGCAGCAGGGGAAGGGAAAAGCAGCAGGGGAAGGGAAAAGCAGCAGTGAAAGGGAAAAGCAAGAATAAAAAGGAAAATCAGCAGTGAAAGGGAAAAGCAGCAGTGAAAGGGAAAAGCAGTAGTGAAAGGGAAAAGTAGAATGAAAGGGAAAAGCAGCAGTGAAAGGGAAAAGCAAGACTAAAAGGGAAAAGCAGCAGTTAAAGGGAAAAGCAGCAGTGAAAGGGAAAATCAGCAGTGAAGGGGAAAATCAGCAGTGAAAGGGAAAAGCAGCAGTGAAAGGGAAGAGCAACAGTGAAAGGGAAAAGCAGCAGTGAAAGGGAAAAGCAGAGTGAACGGGAAAAGCAAGACTTAAAAGGGAAATACAGCAGTGAAAGGGAAAACCAGCAGTGAATGGGAAAATCAGCAGTGAAAGGGAAGAGCAGCAGTGAAAGGGAAGAGCTGCAGTGAAAGGGAAGAGCTGCAGTGAAATGGAAGAGCAGCAGTGAATGGGAAAAGCAGCAGTGAAAGGGAAAAGAAGGACTAAAAGGGAAAAGCACGATTGAAAGGGAAAAGCAAGAATAAAAGGGAAAAGCAGCAGAGAAAGGGAAAAGTAGGACTAAAAGGGAAAAGCAGCAGTGAATGGGAAAAGCAGCAGTGAATGGGAAAAGCAGCAGTGAATGGGAAAAGCAGCAGTGAAAGGGAAAAGCAGCAGTGAAAGGGAAAAGCAAGAATAAAAAGGAAAAGCAGCAGTGAAAGGAAAAGCAGCAGTGAAAGGGAAAAGCAGCAGTGAAAGGGAAAAACAGCAGTATAAGGGAAAAGCAGCAGTGAATGGGAAAAGCAGCAGAGAATGGGAAAAGCAAGATTAAAAGGGAAAAGCAAGACTAAAAGGGAAAAGCAGCAGTGAAAAGGTAAAGCAGCTGTGAAAGGAAAAAGCAGCAGTGAAAGGGAAATGAAGCACTAAAAGGAAAAAGCAGCAGTGAAAGGGAAGAGCAGCAATGAAAGGGAAGAGCAGCAGTGAAAGGGAAAAGCAACAGTGAAAGGGAAGAGCAGCAGTGAAAGGGAAGAGCAGCAGTGAAAGGGAAGAGCAGCAGTGAAAGGGAAGAGCAGCAGTGAAAGGGAAGAGCAGCAGTGAAAGGGAAGAGCAGCAGTGAAAGGGAAGACGAGCAGTGAAATGGAAGAGCAGCAGTGAAAGGGAAGAGCAGCAGTGAATGGGAAAATCAGCAGTGAAAGAGAAAAGCTGGACTAAAAAGGAAAAGCACGAGTGAAAGGGAAAAGCAAGACTAAAAGGGAAAAGCACGAGTGAAAGGGAAAATCAAGACTAAAAGGAAAAATAGCAGAGAAAGGGAAAAGCAGGACTAAAAGGGAAAAGCAACAGTGAAAGGGAAAAGCAGCAGTGAATGGGAAAAGCAGCAGTGAATGGGAAAAGCAGCAGAGAAAGGAAAAAGCAGCAGTGAAAAAGAAGAGCAGCAGTGAAAGGGAAGAGCAGCAGTGAAAGAGAAAAGCAGCAGTGAAAAAGAAAAGCAAGACTGAAAGAGAAAAGCAAGACTAAAAGTGAAAAGCAAGACTGAAAAAGAAAAGCAAGACTAAAAGGGAAAATCAGCAGTGAAAGGGAAAAGCAGCAGTGAAAGGGAAGAGCAGCAATGAAAGCTAAGAGCAGCAGGGGAAGAGAAAAGCAGCAGTGAAAGGGAAAAGCAGCAGTGAAAGGAAAAAGCAAGACTAAAAGAGAAAAGAAGCAGTGAAAGGGAAAAGCAAGAATAAAAAGGAAAGCAGCAGTGAAAGGGAAAAGCAGCAGTGAAAGGGAAGAGCAGCAGTGAAAGGGAAGAGCAGCAGTGAAAGGGAAGAGCAGCAGTGAAAGGGAAGAGCAGCAGTGAAAGGGAAGAGCAGCAGTGAAAGGGAAGACGAGCAGTGAAAGGGAAGAGCAGCAGTGAAAGGGAAGAGCAGCAGTGAATGGGAAAATCAGCAGTGAAAGAGAAAAGCAGGACTAAAAAGGAAAAGCAAGACTGAAAGGGAAAAGCAAGACTAAAAGGGAAAAGCACGAGTGAAAGGGAAAAGCAAGACTAAAAGGGAAAATAGCAGAGAAAGGGAAAAGCAGGACTAAAAGGGAAAAGCAACAGTGAAAGGGAAAATCAGCAGTGAATGGGAAAAGCAGCAGTGAATGGGAAAAGCAGCAGAGAAAGGAAAAAGCAGCAGAGAAAGGGAAGTGCAGCAGTGAAAGGGAAGAGCAGCAGTGAAAGGAAAATCAGCAGTGAAAAAGAAAAGCAAGACTGAAAGGGAAAAGCAAGATTAAAAGTGAAAAGCAAGACTGAAAAAGAAAAGCGAGACTAAAAGGGAAAATCAGCAGTGAAAGGGAAAAGCAGCAGTGAAAGGGAAGAGCAGCAGTGAAAGGGAAAAGCAGCAGTGAAAGGGAAAAGCAGCAGTGAAAGGGAAAAGCAACAGTGAAAGGGAAAAGCAGCAGTGAAAGGGAAAAGCAACAGTGAAAGGGAAAAGCAGCAGTGAAAGGGAAAAGCAGAGTGAACGGGAAAAGCAAGACTAAAAGGGAAAAACAGCAGTGAAAGGGAAAAGCAGCAGTGAATGGGAAAATCAGCAGTGAAAGGGAAGAGCAGCAGTGAAATGGAAGAGCTGCAGTGAATGGGAAAAGCAGCAGTGAACGGAAAAAGCAGGACTAAAAGGGAAAAGAAAGACTAAAAGGGAAAAGCACGAGTGAAAGGGAAAAGCAAGAATAAAAGGGAAAAGCAGCAGAGAAAGGGAAAAGCAGGACTAAAAGGGAAAAGCAGCAGTGAAAGGGAAAAGGAGCAGAGAAAGGGAAAAGCAGCAGAGAAAGGGAAGTGCAGCAGTGAAAGGGAAGAGCAGCAGTGAAAGGGAAGAGCAGCAGTGAAAGGGAAAAGCAGCAGGGGAAGGGAAAAGCAGCAGGGGAAGGGAAAAGCAGCAGTGAAAGGGAAAAGCAAGAATAAAAAGGAAAATCAGCAGTGAAAGGGAAAAGCAGCAGTGAAAGGGAAAAGCAGTAGTGAAAGGGAAAAGTAGAATGAAAGGGAAAAGCAGCAGTGAAAGGGAAAAGCAGCAGTGAAAGGGAAAATCAGCAGTGAAGGGGAAAATCAGCAGTGAAAGGGAAAAGCAGCAGTGAAAGGGAAGAGCAACAGTGAAAGGGAAAAGCAGCAGTGAAAGGGAAAAGCAGCAGTGAAAGGAAAAAGCAAGACTAAAAGAGAAAAGAAGCAGTGAAAGGGAAAAGCAAGAATAAAAAGGAAAGCAGCAGTGAAAGGGAAAAGCAGCAGTGAAAGGGAAGAGCAGCAGTGAAAGGGAAGAGCAGCAGTGAAAGGGAAGAGCAGCAGTGAAAGGGAAGAGCAGCAGTGAAAGGGAAGAGCAGCAGTGAAAGGGAAGACGAGCAGTGAAAGGGAAGAGCAGCAGTGAAAGGGAAGAGCAGCAGTGAATGGGAAAATCAGCAGTGAAAAAGAAAAGCAAGACTGAAAGAGAAAAGCAAGACTAAAAGTGAAAAGCAAGACTGAAAAATAAAAGCAAGACTAAAAGGGAAAATCAGCAGTGAAAGGGAAAAGCAGCAGTGAAAGGGAAGAGCAGCAGTGAAAGGGAAGAGCAGCAGTGAAAGGGAAGAGCAGCAGTGAAAGGGAAGACGAGCAGTGAAAGGAAAAAGCAAGACTAAAAGAGAAAAGAAGCAGTGAAAGGGAAAAGCAAGAATAAAAAGGAAAGCAGCAGTGAAAGGGAAAAGCAGCAGTGAAAGGGAAGAGCAGCAGTGAAAGGGAAGAGCAGCAGTGAAAGGGAAGAGCAGCAGTGAAAGGGAAGAGCAGCAGTGAAAGGGAAGAGCAGCAGTGAAAGGGAAGACGAGCAGTGAAAGGGAAGAGCAGCAGTGAAAGGGAAGAGCAGCAGTGAATGGGAAAATCAGCAGTGAAAGAGAAAAGCAGGACTAAAAAGGAAAAGCAAGACTGAAAGGGAAAAGCAAGACTAAAAGGGAAAAGCACGAGTGAAAGGGAAAAGCAAGACTAAAAGGGAAAATAGCAGAGAAAGGGAAAAGCAGGACTAAAAGGGAAAAGCAACTGTGAAAGGGAAAATCAGCAGTGAATGGGAAAAGCAGCAGTGAATGGGAAAAGCAGCAGAGAAAGGAAAAAGCAGCAGAGAAAGGGAAGTGCAGCAGTGAAAGGGAAGAGCAGCAGTGAAAGGAAAATCAGCAGTGAAAAAGAAAAGCAAGACTGAAAGGGAAAAGCAAGATTAAAAGTGAAAAGCAAGACTGAAAAAGAAAAGCGAGACTAAAAGGGAAAATCAGCAGTGAAAGGGAAAAGCAGCAGTGAAAGGGAAGAGCAGCAGTGAAAGGGAAGAGCAGCAGGGGAAGAGAAAAGCAGCAGTGAAAGGGAAAAGCAGCAGTGAAAGGAAAAAGCAAGAATAAAAAGGAAAAGCAGCAGTGAAAGGGAAAAGCAGCAGTGAAAGGGAAAAGCAGCATGAAAGGGAAAAGCAGCAGTGAAAGGGAAAAGCAGCAGTGAAAGGGAAAAGCAACAGTGAAAGGGAAAAGCAGCAGTGAAAGGGAAAAGCAGAGTGAACGGGAAAAGCAAGACTAAAAGGGAAAAACAGCAGTGAAAGGGAAAAGCAGCAGTGAATGGGAAAATCAGCAGTGAAAGGGAAGAGCAGCAGTGAAATGGAAGAGCTGCAGTGAAATGGAAGAGCTGCAGTGAATGGGAAAAGCAGCAGTGAACGGGAAAAGCAGGACTAAAAGGGAAAAGAAAGACTAAAAGGGAAAAGCACGAGTGAAAGGGAAAAGCAAGAATAAAAGGGAAAAGCAGCAGAGAAAGGGAAAAGCAGGACTAAAAGGGAAAAGCAGCAGTGAAAGGGAAAAGGAGCAGAGAAAGGGAAAAGCAGCAGAGAAAGGGAAGTGCAGCAGTGAAAGGGAAGAGCAGCAGTGAAAGGGAAGAGCAGCAGTGAAAGGGAAAAGCAGCAGGGGAAGGGAAAAGCAGCAGGGGAAGGGAAAAGCAGCAGTGAAAGGGAAAAGCAAGAATAAAAAGGAAAATCAGCAGTGAAAGGGAAAAGCAGCAGTGAAAGGGAAAAGCAGTAGTGAAAGGGAAAAGTAGAATGAAAGGGAAAAGCAGCAGTGAAAGGGAAAAGCAAGACTAAAAGGGAAAAGCAGCAGTTAAAGGGAAAAGCAGCAGTGAAAGGGAAAATCAGCAGTGAAGGGGAAAATCAGCAGTGAAAGGGAAAAGCAGCAGTGAAAGGGAAGAGCAACAGTGAAAGGGAAAAGCAGCAGTGAAAGGGAAAAGCAGAGTGAACGGGAAAAGCAAGACTTAAAAGGGAAATACAGCAGTGAAAGGGAAAAGCAGCAGTGAATGGGAAAATCAGCAGTGAAAGGGAAGAGCAGCAGTGAAAGGGAAGAGCTGCAGTGAAAGGGAAGAGCTGCAGTGAAAGGGAAGAGCAGCAGTGAATGGGAAAAGCAGCAGTGAAAGGGAAAAGCGGGACTAAAAGGGAAAAGAAAGACTAAAAGGGAAAAGCACGAGTGAACGGGAAAAGCACGAGTGAAAGGGAAAAGCAAGAATAAAAGGGAAAAGCAGCAGAGAAAGGGAAAAGCAGGACTAAAAGGGAAAAGCAGCAGTGAAAGGGAAAAGCAGCAGAGAAAGGGAAAAGCTGCAGAGAAAGGGAAAAGCAGCAGTAAAAGGGAAAAGCAAGACTGAAAGGGAAAAGCAAGACTAAAAGGGAAAAGCAAGACTAAAAGGGAAAATCAGCAGTGAAAGGAAAATCAGCAGTGAATGGGAAAAGCAGCAGAGAATGGGAAAAGCAAGATTAAAAGGGAAAAGCAGAAGTGAAAGGGAAAAGCAGCAGTGAATGGGAAAATCAGCAGTGAAAGGGAAAAGCAAGACTAAAAGGGAAAAGCAAGACTAAAAGGGAAAAGCAGCAGCGAAAAGGTAAAGCAGCTGTGAAAGGAAAAAGCAGCAGTGAAAGGGAAATGCAGCACTAAAAGGAAAAAGCAGCAGTGAAAGGGAAGAGCAGCAATGAAAGGGAAAAGCAGCAGTGAAAGGGAAGAGCAGCAGTGAAAGGGAAGAGCAGCAGTGAAAGGGAAGAGCAGCAGTGAAAGGGAAGACGAGCAGTGAAAGGGAAGAGCAGCAGTGAAAGGGAAGAGCAGCAGTGAATGGGAAAATCAGCAGTGAAAGAGAAAAGCAGGACTAAAAAGATAAAGCACGAGTGAAAGGGAAAAGCAAGACTAAAAGGGAAAAGCACGAGTGAAAGGGAAAATCAAGACTAAAAGGGAAAATAGCAGAGAAAGGGAAAAGCAGGACTAAAAGGGAAAAGCAACAGTGAAAGGGAAAAGCAACAGTGAAAGGGAAAAGCAGCAGTGAAAGGGAAAAGCAGCAGTGAATGGGAAAAGCAGCAGAGAAAGGAAAAAGCAGCAGAGAAAGGAAAAAGCAGCAGTGAAAAAGAAGAGCAGCAGTGAAAGGGAAGAGCAGCAGTGAAAGAGAAAAGCAGCAGTGAAAAAGAAAAGCAAGACTGAAAGAGAAAAGCAAGACTAAAAGTGAAAAGCAAGACTGAAAAAGAAAAGCAAGACTAAAAGGGAAAATCAGCAGTGAAAGGGAAAAGCAGCAGTGAAAGGGAAGAGCAGCAGTGAAAGGGAAGAGCAGCAGTGAAAGGGAAGAGCAGCAGTGAAAGGGAAGACGAGCAGTGAAAGGGAAGAGCAGCAGTGAAAGGGAAGAGCAGCAGTGAATGGGAAAATCAGCAGTGAAAAGGGAAAAGCAGCAGTGAAAGGGAAAAGCAGCAGTGAAAGGGAAGAGCAGCAGTGAAAAGGAAAAGCAGCAGTGAAAGTGAAAATCAGCAGTGAAAGGGAAGAGCCACAGTTAAAGGGAAGAGCCGCAGTGAAAGGGAAAAGCAGTACTTAATAAGAAAAGCAGCAGTGAAAGGGAAAAGCCGCAGTGAAAGGGAAAAGCAGTACTTAATAAGAAAAGCAGCAGTGAAAGGGAAAATCAGCAGTGAAAGGGAAAAGGAGAAGTGAAAGGGAAAAGGAGAAGTGAAAGGGAAAAGCAGCAGTGAAAGGGAAGAGCAGCAGTGAAAGGGAAAAGCAGCAGTGAAATGGAAGAGCAGCAGTGAAAGGGAAAAGCAGCAGTGAAATGGAAGAGCAGCAGTGAAAGGGAAAAGCAGCAGTGAAAGGGAAAATCAGCAGTGAAAGGGAAAAGCAGCAGTGAACGGGAAAAGCAGCAGTGAAAGGGAAAAGCAGAACAGAAAGGGAAAAGCAAGACTGAAAGAAAAAAGCAGCAGTGAAAGGGAAAAGCAAGACTAAAAGGGAAAAGCAAGACTAAAAGGGAAAAGCAAGACTAAAAGGGAAAATAAGCAGTGAAAAGGAAATGCGAGACTAAAAGGGAAAAGCAAGACTAAAAGGGAAAAGCAGCAGTGAAAGGGAAATGCAAGACTAAAAGTGAAATGCAAGACTAAAAGGGAAAAGCAGCATGGAATGGGAAAAGCAGCAGTGAAAGGGAAAAGCAGCAGTGAAAGGGAAAAGCAGCAGTGAAAGGGAAAATCAGCAGTGAAAGAGAAAAGCAGCAGTGAAAGGGAAAAGCAGCAGTGAACGGGAAAAGCAAGAATAAAAGGGAAAAGCAGCAATGAATGGGAAAAGCAAGACTAATAGGGAAAAGCAGCATGAAAGGGAAAAGCGGCAGTGAAAGGGAAAAGCGGCAGTGACATGGAAAAGGGACAAGAAAATGCAGCCCTGAAAGGGAGAAGCAGAACTGATAAAGAAAAGGAGCCCTAAAAGGGAAAAGGAGCCCTGAAAAAGAAAATAAGCAAAGGAAAGCAGCCCTGAAAGGGATAAGCAGCCCTGAGAAAGAAAATAAGCAATGAAATGCAGCCCTGAAAGGGAAAAGGAGCCCCGAAAGGGAAAGGAACAGCATAAAGTAACACTGATAGGGAAAAGGAGTACATAAAGGGCAAAGGCAGCACTGAAAGAGAAAAGAAGCCCTGAAAGGGAAAAACATCAAAGCAAGGGAAAAGAAGCACTGAAATGTAAAAGGAACAAGCACAGGGAGCAGGCAGGTAGGCACAGCAAAGCAGCAAGCAAAGCCCAATCTCTCAGAGGGGGCCTGCTAACAGGAAGCCCAGCTATTGCCCTCCCAAAGAAACTCCACCATTTTGACATCCAAAACAGAAACTACGGTTTCGGTTCTCATGACTCTTCCCTGCGCTCCGAAATAAATGGTTTCGTGACATCCTCTACCACACTGCAACTGCTCAGAATAATCAAAATTATATCATTCATGACATAAGAAACTCACTTTTGCCTGGTGGCAACGACAGTCCATTCCCATCCTGTCCCTCCATTTAATGAACATTGCATTTGGCCTTCTAACAGCCTCCTGGATGAATCCACCAAAAGCAAGGAAGCACCCTGCCCTTACTCTGAAGAGAGAAAGAAAGCAAGGTTCATGGAAACAGGCACACAAGGCTCGCAACAAGACACGGTGCTCCAGATCATGCCAGAGATAGGACTACCACAGTGCCAGAACATGATTTACCACTAAAGGAAACATCTGGGAGCACATTCACAACTTCAGCACAAGCTGTAATGGCTCAGCATATTTAGCTTTCTTATCGTTCAGCTGGAGAACGAGATACTCCGAAGTATCAGTCAGCAAGCACTCGGATGAGCCTGCCCTCTGGTTTTAATGATGACAGACATCATTACTGCCACCTCTGACACCTTACCAGGAGATGCTTCCATTTATTAGCCTGGTCTTGATTCCTTCCATCAGCAGCTGCTCCTAAACTGACCTCCATTCATACAGTGATACCACTGACTTCTAGCACGAGCTGACCTGCAAGACAGAGAAGAGAAAGCAGGATGGCAACAAATACTGACATAGCACAATCTAATATTCTTGAACAGCCGCAAAAGAGACAAAACAGGAGAGAAACGCATCCGCAGCAACACCCCAGTTCATAAAGAAATGCAACTCCAGCCTGGCCTCAGCAGCCCTTATATATTTCTTACACATTTGATTAAGCCAACTGCAATTTGAACCAGGAGAATTCACAGTCTCTTGCAAATGTCACCGTAAAGCAGAATAGGACACAGCAAAAAAAAAAAAAAAAAAAAAAAGAAAAAGAAAAAAAAAAAAGAAATATAAAGAAAAAAAGCAAGCCAAAAACCAGGGAATCAAAGTTTAAAAAACCACAGAAAACAAATAGAAAAAAAACACATACTATCTGTAACAACAGAAAGACTAGCACAGTGTGAATATACTACAAAGGTAAGGAAAGAATGGCTCACCCACCACTGAGGATGGAAGTGCACAGAACAAACTCCACAGAGGAGAAACCATCAAAAAAAATTCCACCCAGGGGCAGTCAGCCTTCAAAAATGAGCTGTAAGAGAGGTGCAGCCAGGCTCCATCCCTTCCAGTCACTCAGCTGCATTGCCCTCACCTGCACTAACCAGGGCTGACCAGGTCCCTTCCCTAGGTGATAATCAGTGGCTCAGACTGTGATTCAACAGTTCTCATACAGCGTATATAAAGAAAAATAGCAAAACATAGATGAAAAACACAACAACAAATAAACCATGAAGGATTTTAGGAAATAACACAGAATTAAAAAAAATAATAATAATAAAAGCAAAGAAAAAATGATAAATCAAACAAAAGAAAAAAACTAAGACAAGGAAAAACAGAAAAAAACTTATAAAAAAACCAAAAAACAAAAAACAAAAAACAAAAAACAAAAAAAACACGACATAGAAAACACCAAATAGGAAAGAAAACCATAGAACTGCAAAGGAAAAAAAATAACACAGCAAAGCAAAGCACAGATGATAAAAAACAACAAGGAAAACACACCTCCCTGACATGACATCTTGCCTCCTGAGCAGGTCACAGTGTCCCTCACTCAGATGTAGAGCAGGAAGGAAGCTGAGACCCCATGTGTTCCTTGCTGCGCACTCCCATCTAAAAGGTCCATATGCTCTGAAGAGTGAGCAAAGCCTCAAAATGGTGGTAAGGTAACACTTTGCTATAGAAAGGGAAAGGGGAACTTCACAGAAACCAAGACAAAGGGTAACTGTACATTTAAAAGTGCAGGGAAAGGGGGAATTGCAGACACTTAGTCAAAATAAAGCCAGAGAAGAGGGCAATAAAGATAAGAAGAAACTGTCCGGAGACCTCTGACAAGAAGGATTAGATCCCCCCCCGGGCAAGATGATGCCGACATGGGAGAACAATAACAGCAGATAACACCAAGAAGAAAACAGAAGAAGACTTTCACCCCAAAACATCGGCAAGGGTCACGGGGAATGGGGTCAGGGGGAATGAGGGAATGGGGTCGCGGGGAACGGGGCCATAGGGAATGTAATGAATATGTAATCAAACTGAGGAGGAGACTATTGTTTATGTATTAGCTTAACCTATATCTGTAACACACTTTTCTCTTTACGGTGTGCAAGTTTGGAGGAGCTATCCCCCTTGCACCCGGCGCTGCGCAACGCTGGAATAAACATACCTGCTTTATAACCCATCTGTCATGGTTTAATAATTTTGTAATTTTTGCTATCAGTATTCCACATCATAACATCATATTAAGCATGAATAATTTTACTGAATCTGCAACTTACAGAAGAAGACTACATCTCCCAGGGAACAACACGATAGGTCACGGGACCTGGACTCTATATTAACTCTGTCGCAGAACAGACTGACGTCTTTCGAGTTCTGGCGTTCAGGGGAGTGTGTGGGAGCCTTCAGCCGTTCGCCTAGATTCACAGTAGGCCTCTCGGTTACGGGACTCATTCTCTCTCCTATTTTGCTTGATTCGTTAGCTCAATTTCAATTATATTGTATTATATTGTGTTATCCTGTATTTCGATATAGTATTTAGTAAATAAGTGTGCCTCCTTAGATCGTTGCCGCTGTTTTTCTTTTCCTAATTAACTTTTCCTTTCGGCCTAGGGCCCCTCTGGGGCCTACGGCCCCCTGTCACGGACGCAGGTGGATTTTTAGTTCAAACCGTGACAGATTTTGGTGGAGAATGCGGGCAAATTGAGTTGCTGTTTTTCTGTGTTTTCTTCTGTTGCTCTTTTAGCTTTTAACAGAGCTACGAGTTTTTTTCCCTGTTAAGGAGCTATCTCGTGTTTGGGATTCTGCACCTGCGAGCTTGACCTTGAAAGTCCAGGCGGACTGCCAATACTCCGGTATATTTTATAAACACTGCTGAGCTTTGTTTTCTTTTACTTTTTTCTCTCTATTGGAGGAAAAAAGATGTTTTCTCTACTAAATTTGTTTTACCAGGGACTGTGTGCCATTGGTTCTTTTTTTGAGACGCTCCGAACATATTGGGCCATGTTTAAGCTAGCCACTTTTCCTTATGGAGCTATACAATTGTATAATGGATTGAAAGCATGGTTAGCAATGCTCACTTCGTATCTGTATACAGCTCCAGAGGGAGCAACTAATGCAACTAATTATACAGAAATGGTGATTTTTAAGCGTGCTCCTCTTTCTTTCTATGAATCCTTTATGCAGTTTTTGAATGATCAGTGGGTCACACTCTTAATCTCCCTGATCTTACTGTTGATTATTGTAATAATCTCACTCAGTATCTGGATTTATAACATCCGGAGGAAGTCTTCCCTAGAACCAGAGAATACTGAGTGGCAGGGAGTGTGGAGAGGTTTTGAAGAGATTCTCAAAGGACAGACATCTTCAGTGTTATGGAGCTTCACTCCTGAACACTTGAAGAATCCTGAGAGTTTGATTGCATATTTGAGGCAGGAATGTTGTGGCTCAGGCGGATCTCAGGAGGCACAAATGATTTTGGGCCTAGCTAATGCTTATCGGGCCTTAGTCAATACCATTCCTGAGAGGGAAGTTTTAGAAGCTGAGAGAGAGAGTCTCAGGGCCGAGAAGGAGAGTCTTAGAGCTGAGGCAGAAAAACTTTGGACTGAGAAGGTAGAGAGAGAAAAAGCTTTTGAAGCTGAGAGAAAAGATCTCCTGTACCAACGAGACTCAATCTGGTACGAGAGAGAGAGTCTTAGAGCTGACGCAGCAAAACTTTGGGATGAGAAGGTAGAGAGAGAAAAAGTTTTTGAAGCTGAGAGAAAAGATCTCCTGTACCAACGAGACTCAATCTGGTACGAGAAAGAGAGTCTTAGAGCTGACGCAGAAAAACTTTGGGATGAGAAAAGCTCCCTGCAATCCCAACTCAACACTCTCCAGTCCGAGTACAGCGCCCTCCGGTCCGAGCACGACGCTCTCCAGTCCGAGCACGGCGCCCTCCGGTCCGAGCACGACGCTCTCCAGTCCGAGCACGGCGCCCTCCGGTCCGAGCATGACACTCTCCAGACTGAGCGCGATGCCCTCCGGTCCGAGCATGACACTCTCCAGACTGAGCATGATGCCTTCCAATCCAACTGCGACACCCTCCAGTCCGAGCACAACACTCTTCAGTCTGTGCATAATGCCCTCCAGTCCGAGCATAACGCTCTTCAGACTGAGCACAATGCCCTCCAGACCGAGCACAACACTCTTCAGTCCGAGCATAATGCCCTCCGGTCCGAGCATAACGCTCTTCAGACTGAGCACAATGCCCTTCGGACCGAGCACAACACTCTTCAGTCCGAGCATAACACTCTTCAGACCGAGCACAATGCCCTCCAGACCAAGCTCAACACTCTCCAGACTGAGCGCGATGCCCTCCGGTCCGAGCATGACACTCTCCAGACTGAGCGCGATGCCCTCCGGTCCGAGCACGACACTCTCCAGTCCGAGCACAGCGCCCTCCTGTGTAAGTGCGTCGATCTCCAGGTCAAACATGACTCTATTGACTCGTTGTACACTGACCTCAAGGCCGACTACAACGCCCTCAAAGCCAGTCGCAGCACCCTCCGGTCTGTGTACGACGAGCTCCTGTCTGACTACGACGCTCTCCAGTCTGAGCACGACGCCCTCCAGTCTAGTTATAACGTCCTCAGGGCGGAATGCGACACCCTCAAGTCTGAACCGTATGTACTCCAACTTAACCAACCACCGGGGGCACCAGATACAATGTTGGTTGCCCCTGTAAGAGGGCGAAAAACAAAACGAGTTTCAACTCAGATAGAGAAAATGCAGAAGGAGTTAGAAGAGCGGAGGGAGTTAGGAGAGCAGGACTCAGGAGAGCAGGGGGACTCAGGAGAGCAGGGGGACTCAGGAGGTCAGGGGGACTCAGGAGAGCAGGAGGAGTCAGAAGACCAGAGGAAGTCGGCGGAGCAGAGAAAGTTAGGAGAGAGGAAGAAGGAGGAAGGTCGCCTGGAGGAAATAACACAAGCGTCAGAGTCAGGGTCAGAGTCAGACGAGGAGCCAAAAGCTAAATTTTCTTTACGAGAATTTCTCGAGTCCAAACTTATAGATGGGGCAGCCTCATCAACACAGCTGCCAACATCAACACCTGGGACTCTTGATAGAGCAAAAGGTGAGCAAAGTATTACGACCATTATTGATCGATCTTTTAAACTGAGTGAAATTCGAGATCTGAGAAAGGATTTCACACGTCAGCCAAAAGAAAATATGGTCACTTGGTTACTTCGCTGCTGGGACAATGGTGCCAACAGTGCGTGGCTCGATGGCAGTGAAGCTCGCCAACTGGGTAGCATTTCCAGGGACTCACGTGTGGACAGAGGTATAGGCACATGCCAAAATCGGTCCTACACCCTCTGGAAGCGGATGTTGATAGCGGTAAGAGATAGATTCCCCTTTAAACGGGACTTGGAGCCTGAGAAAAAGAAATGGACTGATATGGAGAAAGGTATCCAATTTTTGAGAGAAAGGGCTCTGGTGGAAATGCTCTACAGCCCCCAGTTCAATCGTAACAATCCAAACCAATTACATGATCCTGAAGCAGTCCACGTTCCACGACAAATGTGGCGTGACTTTACAAAGGCAGCTCCAGAAAAGCATGCCAGTGCACTTGCATTGGTATATGGCAAAGGGGAAAGAAAGCCCCCTGTAAATGAGCTAATTAGCAGACTTCAGGAGCTTGAATTATTTATAAGCGCTACAGAAGTTAAGCTTTATACTTCAGCCATTGTCCAAATGGGAAAAAAAATAGTGGAAAGGTTAGACAAAGTGGAGGAAACACAAAGTGATATTATTGACAAATTGGCTAATGTGCCTGATGTAGATGAATCCACGGTGGTACCAGATGATGGAAACCAGGATTTCCACGATCGCCTATTGAGAGAGCTAAACAACATGAGTTCCTCTCGACCTGTATCATCGAAAATCTCAACCATAAAAAAGAGACGTCCTCGTATTCAAGCAAATGACAACGATAAGACACCTCGTATTCAAGCAAACGACAATGATAAGACCATACGTTTTGCTTTGTTGTATTTCTTGAGTAATCATGGGGAGGATATAAAGAAGTGGTATAACTCATCCACTTCTGCACTTCAGGCACGAGTGAAAGAATTACAATCCAAAACAACCACCAAGGTGAACTCTTCCAAACGGGGGAAAGTTCCAGTTGCTGCAAGCCGCCGAGGTAAACAATAGAGGGGCCCTGCCCCCAGCCAGGGGGGGGAAAGGGACAATAGAGTATACTGGACTGTGTGGATTAAGTGGCCTGGCACATCTCGACCACAGAAATATAAAGCCTTGGTGGACACTGGTGCACAATGCACCCTAATGCCCTCAAGTCACCAAGGGACACAACCAATATATATCCATGGAGTGACTGGGGGTTCCCAAGAATTGACTATGTTGGAGGCCGAAATAAGCCTCACTGGTAAAAACTGGCAGAGACACCCTATTGTGACTGGTCCAGAGGCTCCATGTATACTGGGAATCGATTACCTTAGGATGGGATATTTCAAGGATCCCAAGGGGTATCGATGGGCCTTTGGGATAGCTGCTGTAAACACAAATGGTGTTAAGCAGCTGTCAACTTTACCTGGTCTGTCAGATGATCCTTCTGTTGTGGGGTTGCTCCAGGTAAAAGACCAAGAGGTACCAATTGCCACCAAAGTGGTTCACAGACGGCAGTACCGCACCAATAGGGACTCATTGCTCCCCATTCACAAGCTAATTCGCCAATTAGAAAATCAGGGAGTGATTAGCAAAACGCACTCGCCTTTTAACAGCCCCATATGGCCAGTGCGTAAAACCAGTGGGGAATGGAGGCTGACGGTAGATTACCGTGGCCTGAATGAAGTTACACCTCCATTAAGTGCTGCTGTACCAGACATGCTAGAACTCCAGTATGAACTGGAGTCAAAAGAAGCTAGGTGGTATGCCACCATTGATATTGCTAATGCCTTCTTTTCCATCCCATTGGCTGCAAAATGTAGGCCACAGTTTGCTTTTACCTGGAGAGGTATTCAGTATACCTGGAACCGTTTACCCCAGGGGTGGAAGCACAGCCCAACAATTTGCCATGGATTGATCCAAGCTGTTTTGGAACAGGGTAATGCTCCTGAGCACTTGCAGTATATTGATGACATTGTGGTGTGGGGCCATACAGCAGCAGAGGTTTCCAAGAAAGGGAAACAGATAATCCAAATTCTTTTGAAAGCTGGTTTTGCCATTAAGCGCAGCAAGGTGAAGGGGCCTGCCCAGGAAATCCAGTTCTTAGGCATAAAATGGCAAGATGGACGTCGTCACATCCCAGCAGATGTGATTGACAAAATCACTGCTATGTCTCCGCCCACAAATAAAACAGAGACCCAATCTTTTCTGGGAGTAGTGGGCTTTTGGAGAATGCATGTCCCAAACTACAGCCACATAGTGAGCCCTCTCTATCAGGTAACACGGAAGAAGAATAATTTCTCATGGGGTCCTGAGCAGCAGCAGGCTTTTGAGCAGATAAAACAAGAAATAGCCCGTGCCGTGGCCTTGGGGCCAGTACGGACGGGACAGGATGTGAAGAACATCCTCTACACTGCTGCTGGAGAGAAAGGTCCCACCTGGAGTTTGTGGCAAAGAGCCTCAGGAGAGACCCGAGGCCGACCCCTAGGATTTTGGAGTCGAGCATATAAAGGGTCTGAGGAGCGCTACACTCCAACTGAGAAGGAGATCTTAGCCGTGTATGAGGGGGTTCGGGCTGCTTCTGAAGTAGTTGGGACAGAGGTTCAGCTTCTTCTAGCACCTCGCTTGCCAGTAATAAACTGGATGTTTAAAGGACAGGTTCCCTCCACCCATCATGCTACTGATGCCACTTGGAGTAAGTGGATTTCATTAATTACTCAACGAGTTCGAATGGGAAAACTCAGCCGTCCTGGAATTCTAGAAGTGATCATGGACTGGCCTGAGAGTAAAAAAATTGAAACACCACCTACAGAAGAGGTATCACGTGCTAAAGAGGCACCACCATACAATGAGCTACCAGAAAACGAAAAGAAATTTGCCCTATTCACAGACGGATCATGTCGTATTGTAGGGAAGCATCGCAGATGGAAAGCTGCTGTATGGAGCCCCACACGACAAGTTGCAGAGGCCACCGAAGGTAAAGGAGAATCAAGTCAATTCGCAGAGGTAAAGGCTGTTCAGCTGGCTTTAGATGTGGCTGAACGGGAGAGGTGGCCAATGCTTCATCTTTATACTGATTCATGGATGGTGGCAAATGCCTTATGGGGGTGGTTGCAACAGTGGGAGGATGATAATTGGCAACGAAAGGGTAAACCTGTTTGGGCTGCTGAACTGTGGAAAGACATTGCTGCCCGAATAAGGAACATTGTTGTAAAGGTGCGCCATGTAGATGCTCATGTGCCTAAAAGTAAGGCTACTGAAGAACATAAAAATAACCATCAGGTTGATCGAGCTGCCAAAATTGAGGTGGCTCAAATAGACTTGGACTGGCAGAACAAGGGTGAATTATTCCTAGCTCGGTGGGCCCATGAGACTTCAGGTCATCAAGGAAGGGATGCAACATATAAGTGGGCCAGAGACCGAGGGGTGGACTTAACTATGGACGCTATTGCTCAAGTTATTCATGATTGTGAAACATGCGCCATAATTAAACAAGCCAAGAGGATGAAACCTATGTGGGGGGAAGGGCGATGGCAAAAGTATAAATATGGAGAGGCATGGCAGGTTGATTATATCACCTTGCCACGATCTCGCAATGGTAAGCGTTATGTACTCACCATGGTGGAGGCAACCACTGGGTGGCTCGAAACATACGCAGTACCCCATGCTACCGCCCGAAACACCATATTAGGGTTGGAAAAGCAAATCCTGTGGCGGCATGGCACTCCGGAAAGAATTGAATCAGATAATGGGACCCATTTTAAAAATTCCCTTGTAACCACTTGGGCCAAAAATCATGGCATTGAGTGGATATACCATATTCCCTATCATGCACCAGCTTCTGGTAAGATTGAACGATTCAATGGGTTATTGAAAACTATGTTGAAAGCAATGGGTGGCGGAACGTATAAAAATTGGGAGAACCATTTAGCAGAAGCCACCTGGTTGGTCAACACTCGAGGATCTAGTAATCGTAATGGTCCTAACCAATCCAGCTCCCTACGTACCGTGGAGGGAGATAAGGTTCCTGTAGTACACATAAAGAGTGTGTTGGGAAAAACAGTTTGGGTCCTTCCAGCGTCTGGAAAGGGCAAACCTCTCCGGGGTACTGTCTTTGCCCAGGGACCTGGGTGCACATGGTGGGTGATGGACAAAAATGGGAATGTTCAATGTGTACCACAAGGGAATTTGATGTTGGGGGAGTGCAGCCAATGATTTTCCTGTAGATATATAGGTAGAGTCTCAGAAAATATTTCAATTAGGTACAGAATAGTTCAATTAGGTATAGGACTTAAGATAGAGTGGATTAATGTTAAGGAAACACTTTTCTCTATATACCTTAATTAGGCATTCTGTAAGCAAGTTTTCCATCTGGACTCTATATCCTGCACTGGCCATGCATGTGTAGAGCACACATGGAAAGAAGTATAAGTCAAAAGGAAATCTGCTGTGGTGGCTGGGAAAGGATGAGTGCACCTTGATGTGGGGGACGCCCTACTAGCGCTGCCTTTCCCCTCTACCGCTGACATGTTTTCCTTTTTCTGGCAGGTTTGCCATTTTCTCAAAATTAACAAATAGTAGGTTAGGTTATAGAGTTTTGTTCTCAACTTAGGGATTTGTATGGAATAAATATAAATTGTTGAGAAAAATAAGGTTGCTGATTATTCACAATTATACATATGAGTGTGTATGTATGTATAAACATAATGTAATGATGTAGAATAAGGGGTGGAATGTCATGGTTTAATAATTTTGTAATTTTTGCTATCAGTATTCCACATCATAACATCATATTAAGCATGAATAATTTTACTGAATCTGCAACTTACAGAAGAAGACTACATCTCCCAGGGAACAACACGATAGGTCACGGGACCTGGACTCTATATTAACTCTGTCGCAGAACAGACTGACGTCTTTCGAGTTCTGGCGTTCAGGGGAGTGTGTGGGAGCCTTCAGCCGTTCGCCTAGATTCACAGTAGGCCTCTCGGTTACGGGACTCATTCTCTCTCCTATTTTGCTTGATTCGTTAGCTCAATTTCAATTATATTGTATTATATTGTGTTATCCTGTATTTCGATATAGTATTTAGTAAATAAGTGTGCCTCCTTAGATCGTTGCCGCTGTTTTTCTTTTCCTAATTAACTTTTCCTTTCGGCCTAGGGCCCCTCTGGGGCCTACGGCCCCCTGTCACGGACGCAGGTGGATTTTTAGTTCAAACCGTGACACCATCTCTGGATTATAGAGTTTGATTCCGCGACTCAATTTGGCACCCCAGATGGGACCCTCTCTGTTCGGCTGCAGGACCAGCTGAGAAGGGGGACGCCTTTGGCGCGCCCCGAGATTTCTCGGAAGGACTCCCCTCCCTCATCTGATCACTGCAGGAGCAGACAAGAACCATCTATCGGCGGACCAGGTATGTGAAATGGGGGACCCGTAAGTCGTGAGGAGACGTCCTACGCAGGGCACAGTGGAGTCGGCGTGCTCCCCCCCAGGGATGTGAGCTCACGGGTTAGGTTAGGTTGCCGGCTGGGTTAGGACTCCCTAGGGAATGCTTACAAAGGGGCCAGTAAGTCGTACGCATGGTAAAAGAGCTATTGCTCACATTCAGGTGATTGCTAATTGGGCAGAGCTTGTCTGCTCTCTGGTACAGGGTGATTTGGGTAATCCTGGGATAATTGGTATCATACAGCGCTGTCTATATAGGTGACCTAAGTCAACAACTAGCACCGGTGTTCTTAACATCTTTGGTTAAGCTTAACAAATGATATATTGTAATTGTGTTTGAATTGTCGTGTGAGTGTGGTGTGAGTGAGACGCAGCACAGCTGCGGGGCGAGTGTGGAGTCCTGACCCGCGGTTCCGTCCTCCCGCGAGGGAAACGGCCGGGGACGGACGAAGCGAAAGTTGTCTCCAATACTTGTTTGTCTTTGTTTTAATACATGTTTATTTTGTATTATTAATTACTGGTTGTTGTAAAGTATGTGGTCATAAGTCATAACAATGCTGTTGTGTCAGAAGTGGTTTTACTTATAAAAGAATACGGTGGTTTATATTAAGTTACGATGGGAAAATCACAGAGCAAAGAGGTCCCTGCGCGCTCACCCCTGACGTGTATACTGGCACATTGGCGAGATATCGCTGGGGAACCAGGAGGAACCCTGAGCTGAAAAAAAATTCTGATTAAATATTGTAATCAGTGGTGGTTGATGTATAAGCTAGAGGACAGGGACAATGAACATATAGAGGGATGTCTGTGTGGTATGAGTATCAAGCCATTTATGTGATACTGTGTTCTGCCTGCGAAGAGGTGTAAGGGAGGTGGGTCAGTCAGTGATGGCTCTGTGGCGAGAGGTGTATAACTGAACGATATGGATTGCTAAGGGAAAGTTATAAGGTAGTAAGAGTGTTTATGGAAACTGAAGAACTGTGTTGTTTGATTTGTGGGTTTTGAAGGGAATGGGACAAACTGTTTTGCTGGTATAAGAAAGTGTAGTTGTTAATGTCATACGGAAGTATCGTTGAGGGTACGTGGAAGTGTAAATGAGGGTACAAATAGTGGAATAGTGTACAGAGGAAAAAGGGTTAAAGAGAAAGTGAGTTTATCTGTGCTGGCATGAGAACAACCCCCCCGCACCGTTCCCCTGCAATCAGAACTCTCAGAGTGGGAGAGGGAGCCAGGGTCAGAGACTGCTGCAGTAAACAGCAAAGGGGAAGGTGGAGAGGACAGGGCACTGGAAGTGAGAATAGCCTTCATGTGCAGAGATGTGGGAAATCTGAAATCTGGGCAGCACTGGATGGCTCTGGAGAGGAGGTGAAATGTAATGATTAGAGTTTGGAAAGCGAAAAAGTTTGGGAAGGACGCAGGTTGAGGAAGGCAAAGATAAAAACAGGGATGTCAGGTCTGAAGAGAGGAGTACAATAAGAAGAAAACAAACAAACAACAACAACAACAACAGAAAACAAAACAAACACCTGATTGAGAATCAGAGATGTTCAGGAAATTGAGAATAATAACAGCTGTTACTGTTGTGGTGCTAGAGTAGGGCCATAGGACCCAGGGATCCCCCACGAGGAAAGGGGATGGAGGCTTGAAGAGCCCAGGGAGGGCTCTGCTCCGCTGGAATGAAAGCAGTGTACAAACTGCAGTGGGACACTGGTAGAGAAATCTGACCAAGCTGAGTGAGAAGGAATTGTCTCTGATTGCAGAGCTGAACAATGAGAACTTGGGAAGTTTACCCTAGCAGATACACCGATGAAACTGCAGCTAAAGAAGCAGGATAAAGTAGTTCATTTTCTGATGGATATGGGAGCTTCTTACTACCCATAGATGGTTTTGTAACATTAGTAGGTGCTACTGCCCAACAAGAAAAGGCTTACTTTTGGAATTAATTAAATATAAGCTAAGAAAACAAGTAGGAATACAGGAATTCTTGTACCTGTCAGGTTACCCTGGCAAGAAATTTAATAAAACTGGAGCTAAGGGTCAAACAATATTGGCTGATTAAGAATTGTAAGTCTGACTATTAACACAAACTGGGAAAAACAATGTTATACCCCCAGGAGCCACAGCAATCTCAAATAAGACACACTTAGGGGTGTGGGCATCAGGGCCAAAAATTAAGTTAAAAGCAAGAGCTCACCCACTCAGGGTAAAGTGATGCCCTTTGAGGATATGTGACTGTAGAAGGATAAAAGAAATAATAGATAATTTTTTGAGTTTGAATTACTAATTGAATGGGAATCCAAGTACAAAACTCCAGTTTTGCCAATTTGCTAAATTTTTGATAGTTTGGTAGAAGACATGAGGACAAGTAATGGAATTGTTGAATGGATACACTCAGTAATGGAAAATCCATGCACTTTATCAACCAAGTTAAGGAATGACTAGGTGGAGTTTACCTTCTGGATTTGAGGGATGTCTCTTCTGCCTGGTTTGGCTAAAGGAAGCCTAAGGTTATTTGCCTTTGAATAGGAAAGCCCTAATAAAGGGAGAAGAGACTCAGTTAACCTGGACAGTGTTACCCAGGGTTGTGAGAACAGCTTAATGATTTTTGAGAACCGGTCAACTTGTGAGCCTGAGACCTGGGATCCTCCATCCTAGGGTGGAACTTTACCGGAGCATGTGGATGCCACAGCGACAAAAGGACTGTGTAGAATAGACTGAGAGTTTGCTGAGTTTCTTGGTTTACAGAAAGCACAAATAACTCAGAAATTACAGCTGGACTTTGAACCTTAAGGACTACCAAGAAAGAAGCCATCTGCTAAGCCAATGAGCTGCAAACTGCCAAGGAACTCCATACGTTCCCAGGAATGACAGGAGGGTGCTGACCATGGATACACAGCTACGGACTGATGGTAAACCTCAAACAGCTTGAAGTGAGTAAGGGATGGCCAGGGTGCCTGAGGGCAGTGGCTGCACTAGTGCTCAATATTCAAGAAGCCCATAAATCTACACTGGGCCAAAGGATACCAGTTTTAATATCTCATACAGTGTTTACTGTATTGGAGGCAAAAGGGGGGACATTAGTTCATTGGCTCTCACCCCAAAGATTCCTGAAATACCAGGCCATCCTGGTAGAGCAGGGTGATGTAGAAATAATTGTGACTAATATTGTCAACCCAGTATCTTTCCTTAGCGGAACACCCGGAGAACCAGTATTACATGACTGCTTTAAATCAACTGAAGCTGCACATTCCAGCCAGTCAGTCGAACCTGAAGGACGAACCCTTAGAAGATGCAGAAGACACCTGGTTTACCAGAAGCTGCAGTTTTATGAGACAAGGAGACTGTAAGGCAGGACATGCAGTAACTGCTACTGACCAGGTAACCGAAGCACAACCACCAGCTGTGGGGACTTCCCCTCAGAAGACTGAAATAACTGCCTTGACAAGAGCTTTAATCATATGGACAGATGCTAAATATGTGCCACACGCTCATAGTACCATCTGAAAAGAGCAAGGATTGCTCACACACAAGGAAAACAGCCTGATTTAAATCTACCAATGGTTATTATATGTTGTAAAAGACATCAGAAATGTAACACTGTACAGGAAACAGAAAATAAGATGATAGATCAGGTGGCAGAACAGGCAGTTGAAGAGGGCTTCAATTCCAGACGGTAAACTTAAAATCTCTGAAGCCAAGTCAAAACCTGTAAAATATTCTAAAGAGAACAGGAGTCCAATTAATAATTTAGAAAGGAAGAGAGCAAGCTGACAGATGTGTGCATGCCCAAATGGACACATTATTATGCCCTTTAGTATTTTATGGAAATTGGTTATAAGGGAAGATAAGAGAATATATTGAGCAAACCAACACTACAAAGTACAGTCCCAGTACCAGGAATAGGGCACAAGTGGGCCTCATGGGAGAGGGCCTTCCAGGGCAACAACAGCAAATTGAGTTCACAGAACTCCCAAGAAAAGGGGGGTACCATTGTATGAAAATTTCTGTAACCTTAGAAACAATTGAGGATGCTGCTGCAGATGCTTGATGGACAATCCAAAAGGAGATATCCTGTTTATCCAAAGATGCATTGCAACATGGAGTAGGCAGGGATAACACCGATTGGGGAATAGTTTTCTCTGGATCATGGGATAAACTTACTAGTTGCCAAATTTAGGATGACTAAAACAGCTTTTCTTAGCCTGCATCACCTTGCTACTCTTAGTGTGTTTTACTTGTGTTGTTATAAGATGTCTTTTGTGTCTGTACCAAGGTACTGGAAGGGAATACGAGGTTTGGAAGAGACATGAGCTGAGACAAAAGGTAGAGAGCGGAATCTATTTTGAGACCCATTAAGAATCTAGCAGGTAAAAGCCTGCTAGATTAAAGAAAAGGGGGGAATTGAAGAGTGAGCAAAGCCTCAAAATGGTGGTAAGGTAACACTTTGCTATAGAAAGGGAAAGGGGAACTTCACAGAAACCAAGACAAAGGGTAACTGTACATTTAAAAGTGCAGGGAAAGGGGGAATTGCAGACACTTAGTCAAAATAAAGCCAGAGAAGAGGGCAATAAAGATAAGAAGAAACTGTCCGGAGACCTCTGACAAGAAGGATTAGATCCCCCCCCGGGCAAGATGATGCCGACATGGGAGAACAATAACAGCAGATAACACCAAGAAGAAAACAGAAGAAGAATTTCACCCCAAAACATCGGCAAGGGTCACGGGGAATGGGGTCAGGGGGAATGAGGGAATGGGGTCGCGGGGAACGGGGCCATAGGGAATGTAATGAATATGTAATCAAACTGAGGAGGAGACTATTGTTTATGTATTAGCTTAACCTATATCTGTAACACACTTTTCTCTTTACGGTGTGCAAGTTTGGAGGAGCTATCCCCCTTGCACCCGGCGCTGCGCAACGCTGGAATAAACATACCTGCTTTATAACCCATCTCTGGATTATAGAGTTTGATTCCGCGAGTCAGCTCCTTGGGAAGCACAATGCCACCTGGGGAAAAGAGAAAGCAGGAACAGGACATGCAGGCGGCTTTCACCCAGCAGAAGGCCAGATTCTTCCGTCTGTTATCTGCTCCCCTTTTTAGTCCTAACAGGGCCCTGAGGATACAGAAATAGCAGTGCTTAGCAGAAGGACTCGGAGAAGGACCGGTAGAAACTGTCAGGAGGACAACTGGCATCGCATGGACACAAACAGGCTGTTGGTGCAAGGAAGGAAACAGCACCTGAGCATTTCACCAGACAGGTTCCCTCCTCTCTGTCTTCCTGCAAAGATACAAGGATAAAAACCTCATTTCCTCTGAGCAACAATTGGAAACAAGACCAGAAAATTATTAATTCAAAGGCACTTTTAGGAGATGTATAACAGAGTCCTTCCCAGTTACACGAGCTTACGCTGTGGCCTTTGGAGAAACAAGCTGCCTCTGTGGTCCTGAGGGTTCCTTTTTGTCATCTGTTGGGCACAGCAAGAGAGCTTTTCTTGTACAAATCTATGCCCTGTGTACCTTTCTCCATCCCAAAACCTAGAGTTGTGGTGCAGACACTGGATGCTGACCAGAGCAGTAAAAGAACAGAAGAGGGGAAAAGCAGATACAGGTAAGACACCTAAAAGAAAGGAAAAGAGCAGAAGAGAAGGAAGGATACGGTTAAGAACAAAGGACAGAAGATGGAAAGTGCTATAGAGGATTGGACTGGACATGAGCAGATCAGAGCTACACCAAGGTGTGGCTTCTCCCTGTGTCCCTGTCCACCACTGGCAACATCCCCCAATGACAGGGATGATGCTGCTCCAGCAGCTGATGGGGTTGTGGTCTGGGGTTACGTTCTATGCAGAGCCTCCACAACCTGCTACAGACCCCCAGTTCCCTGCCACTTCTTTTTTTTCCAGGTGTCTGCACACAAGGAACAGGTGTTCCCCATGCCCTGCATGCTGGTAATTAGTGTGGGCAATTACTGTGTGGGAATTGGGGGAGGGAAATTCAGGGGTGGGATAGTGAGGAGGAATTGGAGGGGGCTGGGAAATTGTTTGGGTGGGATTGTAGAGATCAGATATGACTGTTAGGATGGGGGATATTTGGTTGGAAATATTGTCATTTCTATTACTCATTGCTTTGTATAAGTTATCAAATGCTTTATGTTCCCTCTGCTACATCTCTGCTTGCAGTCATTTGTGCAGTGACAAAGGTCCTCAGCTCTACATGCCCACCTCCAAGGTAGGATGGAGCACCACAGATGGCAGTGTTCCACAGCTGCCACCAGCAGCCCCAGCTCGTCCCTCCACACCTGAGGTGTGAGTGGCTGTGAGAGGAATGTCTCTGTGGAAGTGCAGCTCATTCCTCCCCTCTGATGGGGGCAGAAGGCATCTGCATTTCCCTCATGGCTCTTATTTCCTGTGTTACTGTGGGAAATGAGCTGAGCCACTGTGCCTCCCTACTATGGCAAGCTCTGCAGCTCTGCCACTGTCTTTATACTCAGCTGCTCCTGTGTGTAATGCTCCACACTTGGACCCTGCAGAGCCCAAAGACCTCCTTGGCTGCTGTTACTCACCTGGACATTGAGGGTGCTGTGTCTCCAGTCTGTACCTGCTTCCAGGTGGCACTTGCAAGACACTGCGAGTCCACCTGGTTGGAACTGCAGTCAACAAACACAAATGTGAAAGAAATAAGAAAGGATTCTTTCATTTCACAGGCTTTCATCTCCATTGAAAGATGTTCTGCTGTGCAGCACAGCTGGGAGCATTTCATATGTGCAAAAAAGGGGGATAGGCCCTGGCTGTGCCCGGCCCCCTTCCGGCCCAGGCCCCAAAGCAGCCCCGACTGTGCTGGGTTCCCCTCTCACCTGGGCCCTGCAGTGGCCTCAGCTGTGCCTGGTCCCCCTCTGCTCTGGGCCCTGAGCTGGCCCCAGCTGTGCCTGGTCCTCCTCCATCCTGGGCCCCAAGGCCCTGCCTCTGCCTGCTCCCCCTCTGCTCTGGGCCCTGAGCTGGCCCTAACTGTGCCAGGCCCCCCTCTGGAACAGGCCCTGCCTCAAGCCCCGCCCCCTGTGGGCAGCAGTGCTAGTGCCTGTTGGTTTTGCTCTCTTCCCTCTTCTTTCCCTGTTCTCTTCACAAATGCTTTCAGATCCCCCAGGATGACATGCACTGACACTGCTGCCTTCTTCCTGCACAAACTTTCTGATAAGCTCAGCTTTTTCTACAGAGCAGCGTGCCTTTGGAAGTGCTTGGAGGATGTAAACTAACAGCGAGAGAACACTGAGCTCTTCTGGGTCTTTCTAGACATGGCAAAGGGACAGGAGAGTGTGCTCAGCCTCGAGTGGTTGCTTGTATGCAGAAATCACAGTTGTCAACATCTGTGCTGTTTTGCTGTAGGCAGTAGTGTGTGACAAGAAGCCTACAATTATCAATTTAGTGAACGTAATTAATTGTAACAGTTCCCCTTTCTTCTTCCCTTGACACTTGGGTTATGGAGTTCTCCTATGCTATGTGCCGGTGTAATACCTCTGAGCCACAGCACTGTTGCGTTTAGCAAAGCTCATGGCAACAGGCTTTGGCCAACTTCAGAGCTACGTAGATGATGAGAAGATATCCGATGATAGGAGAGAAAATGAACAAGCTCCAAGGTAAGTGTTGTTTTTTCCTTCTAGTCAGCACGCCATCGCTAAATCTTCCATGCTGTGACTTTTATCATGACAGTGATGATCCCTTAACCTCACACCTTTAGCACAGCACTTTCTGTGGAGATTCCCACCAGTGACAAAGTATTAGTGCCGCTTTTCTGCCTGTTTCTTTTTTGTCTGTATTTTCCAGAATGTGGGTATTTCTTTCATTGCCCACAAACACTGCCCAGTGCAGGAGGAGGCAGGGACAAGAGTCAGGAGCAAGGGCAGAATAGTTTCTCAGTTAGTGAATGGAATGCCAGTGTTTTCTGCATATGGACTTGCCATAGTGCTTCTTACAAGGCCTAACAGTGGGATGAAATGTGCCCTGAAGCAGGTGTGCTTGCAGGAAGGCAAAAGAGAATTGCAAATAACGCTAAGGGGGGCCAGTAAGATGATCAGAGGGCTGGAGTACCTTTCCTGTGAGGACAGGTTGAGGGAACTGGGCTTGTTGTGCTTGGAGAAGAGAAGGTTCCAGGGAAACCTCGCTGTGGCCTTCTAGTATTTGAAAGGAGCATATAAACAGGCAGGGGAATGGCTGTTTACAAGGGTGGATAGTGATAGGACAAGGGGGAATGGTTTTAAAGTTATATGGGGACGTTTAGGTTGGATATTAGGTTGATGTTTTTCACACAGAGGGTGGTGACACACTGGAACAGGTTGCCCATTGAGGTTGTGGATGCTCCATCCCTGGAGGCATTCCAGGCCAGGCTGGATGTGGCTCTGGGCAGCCTGGTCTGCTGGTTGGAGACCCTGCACAATGTGGTCCTTTTCAACCCAGGCTATTCTATGAGTCTATGGCTGTTTTTAACACCAAAATGCAACTTGGCTTGTAATTGTTTCTAAAATGATCTGGTTCGTCCTGTTTGGAATGTGATATTTCTACAGCAGAAGGATGCAGAAGTGAAAAGGCTCAAAACGCTACTGAAGGAAATTGCCAAATGTCAGGACAACCTCGAGGAAGCAAATGAATCCATAAGAAAACCATCGAGATGAATTATTTCCTATGGCCAGACCACGGGGGGGCAACGAGGCGGCCGCCACCCACCCCCCATCTCCGTCCCCTTCATCCAACATGAAGGGGGTGATGACGGCGGGGGGCCGAGCCCCTTCTCACACCAACTGGCTTTCGGGTCCCACTCCCAGCGTTTCCCACATGGCGTCGAACATGCGGCGTCGCCTGGAGGCATCCCAAGGTGGGGGGAGGGTCGCAATTGAGCCGCTACGGGTAAAGGAAGGGGGGGCAAAGAGGAGTCGGAGACACCCCCCATCGCCCGGGGCCTTAGGAGCTGAATAGGGCATTGACCGGGAGGAGTGGGGGGTGGGGGGGAAACCGGGAGGGGCGCAGGGTGAGCCTTAATTCTGCTCCCCCCGACTCCAACCGCACCGATCAGCCCTGAGCCCCCCCCCCCATCTGCAGCAGCACCGGCAGGATGTGGAGGCGATGAGGGGGGGTCGCGTTGTCGGGCTCCAAACGGAGGCAAAGCCGTAACCCCCCTCCGGGGCTCCCCATCGTGCCAAAGCCCTCCCGTAAGCCCCCCAGGCTCCGGGCAGCCAAACGCCGCAGGTAGCGGCTGCACGCTTTGGGCCGGGGCGGGCCGGGCGCCCGAGCCAATACTCTCAGGTATCCCTGCAGCCCCCCTTCGTTTTGGGTGGTGGGGGGGGGCGCCCACGGGGGTACACGAGCAGCAGCAGCAGCAGCTCCACCTGTAGGGGGGGGACACACAGCCCTCCGTGGAGACACAGCTGACACGTCCCCACCCCTCTGAGGACACCACCCCCCCCCCTTCCCGGGATCGCCTTCCTCCGGCTCTGTAGGCCGTAGGAACCAAAGCAAGGGCGGAACACCAGTGAAGCGGATCGCGTTTCCCAGGGGACTCATTTCTGCAGAGCACGCGTTCCCTCCGGGGGAGCGGGTTACGGCACGGACCCATTGGGGATAATGGGGGGAAGGGGGAGTGGAGACCGGAGAGGCCTGACCTGGTTGCGTGGGGCGGAGGGGGGGGAACGGCAGAGGGAGCGGAAGAGGTTTGTGGGCTGAGGGCCGCCAACAGCCGCCCCCAAGGCTCCAGCATGGTTTAAGGGGGTATTTTGGAGCTAAGGGGTGGATTTGAGATCCATAGGGTGGGTTTAAGGGGGTATTTGGGGGCTGAGGGGTGGATTTGGGGTCCATAGGGTGGGTTTGGGGGGTATCTGGGGGTTATGGGGTGGCCTTTGGGGGTTTTAAGGTGGGTTTGGGGGGTGTTTGGGGGCTGTGGGGTGGGATTAGGGTGCAGTGGGGTGGGTTTGGGGTCTATATTGTAGGTTTAAGGGAGTATTTGGGGGCTGAGGGGTGGATTTTGGGGCCATAGGGTGGGTTTGGGGGGTATCTGGGGGTTATGGGGTGGACTTTGGGGGTTTTAAGGTGGGCTTGGGGGGGTGTTTGGGGGCTGTGGGGTGGGATTAGGGTGCAGTGGGGTGGGTTTGGGGTCTATAGGGTGGGTTGGGGGAGGTATTTGGAGTCAGTGGGGGCACTCTAAGACCCCAGTTTAATGGGGGGGGCGGGGGGTCTCTTTGGAACCAAATGGGGTTGAAGGGGAAGGGGCGTGGGGGGCAATCTTTATGCCTACGGCGCCCCCTAGTGGTCACCCACAGCCACGACAGGGGAACTTTGTGTCCTTCCGTGCAGGGGGGCAGAGCTTAGGGGCGGGCCCATATGAGTGTATATGGCCCAGCCCCCTCCCATCATCAGCGCTTCCTGCCCCGGGGCTGCGCCGCACCCAACGCTGCGTTCCGGGTTTCTATATAAAGGGTGTGTGTGTGTGTGTTATTAATGAGTATATATTGAAGGGGGGGGGGGTGGGCTTTATTTTGGGGAGTTGGTAAGGGAGGAGAGGGCAGTGAGCGGCGTGACGCAGTGCAACAGCAATCCTTGCTGCTCTCTCCTTGTTTGCTCACAGGCATGTTTTCATGCTGCATGAAGGCTTTCTAAAGCTGTTAGCAGGGTCACTTGGGATAGGAGGAGGGGAAACAGTTTCAGGCAGAAAGAGGGAAGATTGGCTTTGGATGGGAGGAAGAAGGATTTGGCTGGAGGGTGGTGAGGCACTGGGATGTCTTGCCCAGAGAGGTGGTGGGTGCCCAGACAGGCTTTCAAGGCCAGGCTGGACCAGGCTCAGAGCAACCTCATCTGGAGGTAGGTGTCCCTGTTCCCCGCAGGGCGGTGGGACCGGGTGCCCTTTTGGGGTTCCTTCCTGCTCCAATTGTTCCATGATTCTCTCATACAAAGGCTGCCACGGCATCCCAGACGGCAACTCGCTCTGGAGATTAAAATAAAAGCAGGTCACACTCTGCATCTGCTGCTTCCTGGCACCCCTCCCACTGCTGGGCAGGATGGAGGTGGCAGATGGAAAGTGCCATTTCCATCCCAAGACTGGCTGCAGCACCGCTCCCTTGGTGGCTGTGGGCACGTGTACCTTCAGTGTCACTGCATGTCTGTCCAGAGGCAGTTCCCACCCTGGGGCCGTTCTTGCTCATCCTGGGTTGCTCCTTGTTGGTGCCAGCCATGCTGGAGCTCATCCTTCAGATGTGTCTGCTCTGTACCAGATGCTCCTTCAGGATGCAGGACCCTCATCTGTGCTCTGCCTTCAACCCCCCTCCTGGGTGGCCGTGACTCCAACCCCAATGGCTTCTTTATAGGTCAACGTGGGATCCCAGACTCCAACCCCAATGGCTTCCAAGGCCAACATGGGCTCCCATCATGGCCTGGTAAGACACGGCAACAGCTGAATGCAGAGCTCACGAGGTACGAAGGGGAACTGAAGGCTGTGATGAAGAAGCTGAAGGAGGAATATGGCGACGTCGTGACCTTAAAGGGCCGAAGCTATGAGGAAAAGATGAGGAGGAACCGGGGGGAGATGCTCTACAGGCTGCAGCAGGGCAGGAGAGCTGCTGCCATGGGGGGCATCAAGCAGCCAAAGGTGGGAAGGTGCTGAGGTGGAGTTTGGAAGCCCCACGGCTTAATTTGGGGTCTGGTTTTGGGTTCATTTTGCATCATTTTGGGCCTGTTTATTTAGGGTTTGGATTTTGGGTTCATTTTTAGGCCCACAATGTGTCAGTTCTGTGCGTTGAGGCTGAAGGGGGAAGTGGGGGGTTGGGGATGGGATGGAGGGGTTAATTGGTTCCTATAAATGGAAGGGAAGGATTTGGGGCCATTAATGAAGGGGTTCGTTGGTTCCTATAAATGGAAGGGATGGATTTGGGGTGGTGGATGAAGGTTCATTGGTGATGGGTTTGGGGTCATGGGTGGAGGTACATTGGAGATGGATTTGGGGCTGTGGATAAAGGGGTTCATTGGTTCCTCTAAATGGAGGGATGAATTTGGGGCTGTGAATAAAGGTTCATTGGAAATGGATCTGGGGCCATGGATGTATCAGAGTATCACAGTCTCATGCGGGTTGGAAGGGACCTTAGAGATCATCGAGTCCAACCCCCAGGATTTGAGCCTCCTGTGTAGCAGAGCGGCACTTCTACCACTTGCGACACAGGGGAGATTTGAACCCGGGCCTCTGGTGTTGCAAAGTGGCGTCCTTAACCACTGTGCCACCAGAGGCACACAATGTAGCTTCATAGGTTCCTAGAAATGGAAGGGGGGGATTTGGGGCCGTGGATGGAGGGGTTGATTGGTGATGGATTTGGGGATGGGGGCAGGGGAAGGGATTCATGATGTGGCTGCAGCTTTCTATAATGCATCATTTGGAGCCTTTTGAATGCTCTCTACTACCTGATCAACAACACCACCAGGCAGTACAGCTTTGTGGCATCTCCTTTAAAAAAAGGGGCTTTGGAAGCTGATCTATGACCAGTCCTATAAGCTGTGGCCATGGTGAAGCCAACGAAATCAAGACAGGAATGTGACACGCCAATGAGTTCTGTTCCCTTTATTGCAGCACTGGGTGCGTGGGGATCACTGCAGCGACTACCCATTGATAGGCATAGCCTATACATGGTCATTAATCCCAATGACATGGGCAGAGATTCCAAGCATTAATGAACATCTCTGGTGGTGGTGGGATGAAGGCTAATAGCCATTCTCACTATAAATGCCCAACTCTCTAAGGGGGGGTGCCCAAACTGGTTCCTGTTGATGCTACATCCAGCTGAGGCATCTGTTCTGCCATCTTATCTTCAACACCAGCACATCTGCAATCTTATTTTCAACAGCAGCACATCTGTCCAATCTTCCCTTGAAAGCAAACTCTGCGGCCCACTCCCAGTTCTGTTCCTGAGCTGACATTTACTCCAGCGCCTTTGTCCTTCAGGTTGGATCTGCTTAAGTTGTGCATGATTCACAACCCTAACTCTGACCCAAATGCCATCCCAAACCCTAAACCAAAACCGAACCCTAATCCAAGGCCGAAGCCTAACCCAAACCCAACCCTACCCTAATCCAGTGCCAAAGCCTAACCATAAACCAACACAGACACAAACCCAAACTCAACATAGACACAAACCCAAACCCCAAACCTAAAACCAACTGTACCCCTAACCCAAACCCAGCATAGATACAAACGCAAACCACAAATCTAAAACAAACCCTACCCCAAACTGAAACCCCAAAACCAACATAGACACAAACCCAAACCCCAAAGCTAAACCCAACCCTACCCTGAACCCTAATCCAAATCTAAAACCAACCCTACCCTGAAGCCAAATCCAAATCGAAAACCAACCCTACCCCAAACCCCAAACCTAAAACCTAAAAGCAAGCCTACCCCAAACCCAACATAGACACAAACCCAAATCCCAAACCTAAAACCAACCCTACCCTGAACTCTAATCCAAATCTAAAACCAACCCTGCCCCAAACCCAAATCCAAATCTAAAACCAACCCTACCCCAAACCAAAAACCCAAACCCAAAACCAACCCTACCCCAAACCCAAACCCCAAACGTAAAACCAACCATATCCCAAACCCAAACCCCAGACCTAAAACCAACCCTGCCCCAAACGCAAACCCCAAAGCTAAAACCACAGCTACCCCAAACTGAACACAGACACAAACCCAAACCCCAAACCTAAAACCAACCCTACCCCAAACCCAACATAGACACAAACCCAAACCCCAAACCTAAAACCAACCTTACCCTGAACCCTAATCCAAATCTAAAACCAACCCTACCCTCAACCCTAATCCAAATCTAAAACCAACCCTACCCCAAGCCCAAACCCCAAACCTAAAAGCAGCCCTACCCCAAACTGAACACAGACACAAACCCAAACCCCAAACCTAAAACCAATCCTATCCCAAACCGAACATAGACACAAACCCTAATCCAAATCTAAAACCAACCCTACCCCAAACCCAAACCCCAAACCTAAAACCAACCCTACCCCAAACCCAACCCAAAACCAACCCTACCCCAAACCCAAACCCCAAACCTAAAACCAACCCTGCCCCAAATGCAAACCCCAAAGCTAAAACCACAGCTACCCCAAACTGAACACAGACACAAACCCAAACCCCAAACCTAAAACCAACCCTACCCCAAACCCAACCCAAAACCAACCCTACCCCAAACCCAAACCCCAAACCTAAAACCAACCCTACCCTGAACCCAAACCCCAAACCTAAAACCAACCCTATCCCAAACGCAAACCCCAAACCTAAAACCAACCCTGCCCCAAACCCAAACCCCAAACCTAAACCCAATATAGACACAAAACCAAACCCCAAAGCTAAAACCAACCCTACCCCAAACCCAAACCCCAAACCTAAAACCAACCCTACTCCAAACCCAAACCAAAACCAACCCTACCCCAAACCCAAACCCCAAACCTAAAACCAACCCTACCCTGAACCCAAACCCCAAACCTAAAACCAATCCTATCCCAAACCCAAACCCCAAACCTAAAACCAACCCTGCCCCAAACCCAAACCCCAAACCTAAAACCACAGCTACCCCAAACCCAAACCCCAAACCTAAACCCAACATAGACACAAAACCAAACTCCAAAGCTAAAACCAACCCTACCCCAAATCCAATCCTCAAACCCAAACCCAACATAGACACAAACCCACTGTGACCTTCAAGGACCCTCCTGTGCTGGTGTGTCACAATGACACTCTGACCTCATAGAAGCCACCCAGGGTGGGGAAGGGGCAGTGGCTCAGCACGGAACCCACCGGCCCCATTCTGCAATTGGTTCAGGTCCTGCAAGGAGCTGTGTGAGTGGTGCAGCAATGCGGGCCCAATTTGCCAGCGGAACATTAACAGCGCTGCAGTGTGTGAAGCTGCTGCAGGAGCAGAAGCAGGTGAGCAATGAATGGACGAGCAGCATTGGGTTGAGCTGCAGCTGGATGGAGGGCAACCTGCACATGGCATGGCAGCACTGGGTTGAGCTGCATCTGGATGGCACCCTGCACATAGCATGGCAGCATTGGGTTGAGCTGCTGCTGGATGGAGGGCACCCTGCACATGGCATGGCAGTACTGGGTTAAGCAGCAAAGGGAGGGCAACCTGCTCAAGTCATGACAGCATTGGGTTGACCTGCATCTGGAGACAGATAACTGGGGTAGAAATGTCTTTTATTTTGCAGAGGAAAACAAGAATTCCTGAAACAATGTATTCTCTTATCCACAAACCAACATTCAGTAAAGAAAATGTCTTCTTTGGGGATGAAAACCATTATTTGGTTTAGAAAATGCAATTTTTAGGAATGAAAATCATTTTATTTGGTAAGAAAAATGTATTTTTGCAAGGATAAAGAGTGATGATCAAGAATGAACTTTTTATTTCTTTCAGAGATAAGTACAGCAATTGGTGTCAAAGTTCTCTATATCTTGACAGAAATCGATATTTCGGGTGGAAATGTCCTAATTTTGTAAAGGAATACAGGAATTCTGGAAACAATCTACCATGTTATGCTCCAAAGCATAATTTTGTAGAGATAATGTCTACCTTTGTGTATGAAAACCAGTATTTTGTTTAGAAAATGCTATTTTTAGGAATGAAAAGAATTATTTTGGCAAGAAAATGAAATTTTTGCAAGGATAATTAGTGATACTTAGGAGATTCCTTTTTATTTCTGAGATAAGCAAGGATATTAATGTGAAAGTTTTCTAAATTTTGACATAAATTGATATTTCTGGTGGGAATGTCCTTATTTGGTAGAGGAATTTGGGAATTCTAGAAACACTGTATTCTATTATGCTCCAAAGCATCATTCTGTAGGGAAAATTTCTACTTTTGGTGATGAAAAGCAGATGTGGTTAAGAATATGCTATTCTTAGGAATGAAAAGCATTTTCTTAGGTAAGAAAAAAATATTTTTGCCAGAATACGAAGTGATACTTAAGAGAGGACTCCTTATATCTGGAAGTAGTGGCGATATTCATGTGTAAATTTTAAAAATTCTTACAGAAATTGTCATTTTGGGTGGAAATGTCCAAAGTTTGTAGAGGAAAATAGGTATTCTGGTAGATATGCATCCTATAATGCTACAGTGCATCATTTTCTAGAGAAAATATCTTCTTTTGGTTATGAAAACAGGTATTAGGTTTAGAAAATGCTATTTTTAGTGAAGAAAATTCATATTTTCAAAAGAAACTCAAATATTTGCCAGGATAAATGGTGATGCTTTAGAGAGAACTTATTATTTCTGGTCTATGTAGTGAAAGTCGTGTGTAAATTTCAAAAATTAGAACAGAAATTGATCTTTAGGGGGAAAGTGTCCTTATTTGAAAGAGGAATTCCGGTAATCTGTAAACAATGTATCATATTATGCTGCAAATATTCATTTTTTAGAGGAACTGTCTTCTTTTGAGGATGAAACCCAGTATTTTGGGGAGAAAATGATATTTTTAGGGCTGAAAAGCATTGTATTTGTTAAGAAAAATGTATTTTTGTAAGGATAAGAAGTGATACTCAAGAATGTACCTTTTTTTTTTTTTCTGGGATAAGTACTGCTATTAATGTCAAAGTTCTCTAAATCTTGACAGAAATTGATATTTTGGGTGGAAATGTCCTTATTTTGTAGAGGAATACAGGAATTCATGAAACACTGTATTCTATTATGCTCCAAAGGAACATTCTGTAGAGATAATGTCTACCTTTGGGGATGAAAACCAGTATTTTGTTTAGAAAATGCTATTTTTAGGAATGAAAAGCATTAGTTTGGTAAGAAAATGAAATATTTGAAAGGATAATTAGTGATACTTATGAGATTCCTTTTTATTTCTGAGATAAGCAAGGATATTAGTGTGAAAGTTTTCTACATTATGACACAACTTGCTATTTCTGGTGGGAATGTCCTTATTTTGTAGAGGAATTTGGGAATTCTTGAATCACTGTATTCTATTAGGCTCCAAAGCATCATTCTGTAGGGATAAAGTCTTTCTTTGTGTATGAAAACCAGTATTTTGTTTAGAAATGCTATTTTTAGGAATGAAATGCTTTATTTTTGAAAGAAAATGAAATTTTTGCAAGGATAATTAGTGATACTTCAGTGATAACTTTTTATTTCTGGTATGTGTAGTGATATTTGTGTGAAAATTTTTAATGTTTTGACAGAAATTGATATTTCGGGAGGAACTGTCCTTATTTTGTAGAGTAAAACTAGTGTTCTGGAAACAATGTGTCATATTATGCTCCTAAGTATCATTTAGTAGAGAGAATATCTTCTTTTGGGAATTAAAAACCATATGTTGTTTAGAACATACTATACTCAGGAATGAAAAGCATTTTCTTAGGTAAGAAAAATGTATTTTTGCCAGAATACGGAGTGATACTTAAGAGAGAACTTCTTCTTTCTGGAAGAAGTGGTGATATTCATGTGTAAATGGTAAAAATTTTAACAGAAACTGTCATTTTGGGTGGAAATGTCCATAATTTGTAGAGGAAAATGGGTATTCTGGTAGAAATGCATCCTATAATGCTACAGTGCATCATTTTCTAGAGAAAATATCTTCTTTTGGTTATGAAAACAGGTATTAGGTTTAGAAAATGCTATTTTTAGTGAAGAAAATTCATATTTTCAAAAGAAACTCAAATATTTGCCAGGATAAATGGTGATGCTTTAGAGAGAACTTATTATTTCTGGTCTATGTAGTGAAAGTCGTGTGTAAATTTCAAAAATTAGAACAGAAATTGATCTTTAGGGGGAAAGTGTCCTTATTTGAAAGAGGAGTTCCGGTATTCTGTAAACAATGTATCATATTATGCTGCAAATATTCATTTTTTAGAGGAACTGTCTTCTTTTGAGGATGAAACCCAGTATTTTGGGGAGAAAATGATATTTTTAGGGCTGAAAAGCATTGTATTTGTTAAGAAAAATGTATTTTTGTAAGGATAAGAAGTGATACTCAAGAATGTACCTTTTTTTTTTTTTTGCTGGGATAAGTACTGCTATTAATGTCAAAGTTCTCTAAATCTTGACAGAAATTGATATTTTGGGTGGAAATGTCCTTATTTTGTAGAGGAATACAGGAATTCATGAAACACTGTATTCTATTATGCTCCAAAGGAACATTCTGTAGAGATAATGTCTACCTTTGGGGATGAAAACCAGTATTTTGTTTAGAAAATGCTATTTTTAGGAATGAAAAGCATTAGTTTGGTAAGAAAATGAAATATTTGAAAGGATAATTAGTGATACTTATGAGATTCGTTTTTATTTCTGAGATAAGCAAGGATATTAGTGTGAAAGTTTTCTACATTATGACACAACTTGCTATTTCTGGTGGGAATGTCCTTATTTTGTAGAGGAATTTGGGAATTCTTGAATCACTGTATTCTATTAGGCTCCAAAGCATCATTCTGTAGGGATAAAGTCTTTCTTTGTGTATGAAAACCAGTATTTTGTTTAGAAATGCTATTTTTAGGAATGAAATGCTTTATTTTTGAAAGAAAATGAAATTTTTGCAAGGATAATTAGTGATACTTCAGTGATAACTTTTTATTTCTGGTATGTGTAGTGATATTCGTGTGAAAATTTTTAATATTTTGACAGAAATTGATATTTCGGGTGGAACTGTCCTTATTTTGTAGAGTAAAACTGGTGTTCTGGAAACAATGTGTCATATTATGCTCCTAAGTATCATTTAGTAGAGAGAATATCTTCTTTTGGGAATTAAAAACCATATGTTGTTTAGAACATACTATACTCAGGAATGAAAAGCATTTTCTTAGGTAAGAAAAATGTATTTTTGCCAGAATACGGAGTGATACTTAAGAGAGAACTTCTTATTTCTGGAAGAAGTGGTGATATTCATGTGTAAATGGTAAAAATTTTAACAGAAACTGTCATTTTGGGTGGAAATGTCCATAATTTGTAGAGGAAAACGGGTATTCTGGTAGAAATGCATCCTATAATGCTACAGTGCATCATTTTCTAGAGAAAATATCTTCTTTTGGTTATGAAAACAGGTATTAGGTTTAGAAAATGCTATTTTTAGTGAAGAAAATTCATATTTTCAAAAGAAACTCAAATATTTGCCAGGATAAATGGTGATGCTTTAGAGAGAACTTATTATTTCTGGTCTATGTAGTGAAAGTCGTGTGTAAATTTCAAAAATTAGAACAGAAATTGATCTTTAGGGGGAAAGTGTCCTTATTTGAAAGAGGAGTTCCAGTATTCTGTAAACAATGTATCATATTATGCTGCAAATATTCATTTTTTAGAGGAACTGTCTTCTTTTGAGGATGAAACCCAGTATTTTGGGGAGAAAATGATATTTTTAGGGCTGAAAAGCATTGTATTTGTTAAGAAAAATGTATTTTTGCAAGGATAAGAAATGATACTCAAGAATGTACCTTTTTTTTTTTTTTTTTTCTGGGATAAGTACTGCTATTAATGTCAAAGTTCTCTAAATCTTGACAGAAATTGATATTTTGGGTGGAAATGTCCTTATTTTGTAGAGGAATACAGGAATTCATGAAACACTGTATTCTATTATGCTCCAAAGGAACATTCTGTAGAGATAATGTCTACCTTTGGGGATGAAAACCAGTATTTTGTTTAGAAAATGCTATTTTTAGGAATGAAAAGCATTAGTTTGGTAAGAAAATGAAATATTTGAAAGGATAATTAGTGATACTTATGAGATTCCTTTTTATTTCTGAGATAAGCAAGGATATTAGTGTGAAAGTTTTCTACATTATGACACAACTTGCTATTTCTGGTGGGAATGTCCTTATTTTGTAGAGGAATTTGGGAATTCTTGAATCACTGTATTCTATTAGGCTCCAAAGCATCATTCTGTAGGGATAAAGTCTTTCTTTGTGTATGAAAACCAGTATTTTGTTTAGAAATGCTATTTTTAGGAATGAAATGCTTTATTTTTGAAAGAAAATGAAATTTTTGCAAGGATAATTAGTGATACTTCAGTGATAACTTTTTATTTCTGGTATGTGTAGTGATATTCGTGTGAAAATTTTTAATGTTTTGACAGAAATTGATATTTCGGGTGGAACTGTCCTTATTTTGTAGAGTAAAACTGGTGTTCTGGAAACAATGTGTCATATTATGCTCCTAAGTATCATTTAGTAGAGAGAATATCTTCTTTTGGGAATTAAAAACCGTATGTTGTTTAGAACATACTATACTCAGGAATGAAAAGCATTTTCTTAGGTAAGAAAAATGTATTTTTGCCAGAATACGGAGTGATACTTAAGAGAGAACTTCTTCTTTCTGGAAGAAGTGGTGATATTCATGTGTAAATGGTAAAAATTTTAACAGAAACTGTCATTTTGGGTGGAAATGTCCATAATTTGTAGAGGAAAACGGGTATTCTGGTAGAAATGCATCCTATAATGCTACAGTGCATCATTTTCTAGAGAAAATATCTTCTTTTGGTTATGAAAACAGGTATTAGGTTTAGAAAATGCTATTTTTAGTGAAGAAAATTCATATTTTCAAAAGAAACTCAAATATTTGCCAGGATAAACGGTGATGCTTTAGAGAGAACTTATTATTTCTGGTCTATGTAGTGAAAGTCGTGTGTAAATTTCAAAAATTAGAACAGAAATTGATCTTTAGGGGGAAAGTGTCCTTATTTGAAAGAGGAGTTCCGGTATTCTGTAAACAATGTATCATATTATGCTGCAAATATTCATTTTTTAGAGGAACTGTCTTCTTTTGAGGATGAAACCCAGTATTTTGGGGAGAAAATGATATTTTTAGGGCTGAAAAGCATTGTATTTGTTAAGAAAAATGTATTTTTGCAAGGATAAGAAGTGATACTCAAGAATGTACCTTTTTTTTTTTTTCTGGGATAAGTACTGCTATTAATGTCAAAGTTCTCTAAATCTTGACAGAAATTGATATTTTGGGTGGAAATGTCCTTATTTTGTAGAGGAATACAGGAATTCATGAAACACTGTATTCTATTATGCTCCAAAGGAACATTCTGTAGAGATAATGTCTACCTTTGGGGATGAAAACCAGTATTTTGTTTAGAAAATGCTATTTTTAGGAATGAAAAGCATTAGTTTGGTAAGAAAATGAAATATTTGAAAGGATAATTAGTGATACTTATGAGTTTCCTTTTTATTTCTGAGATAAGTAAGGATATTAGTGTGAAAGTTTTCTACATTATGACACAACTTGCTATTTCTGGTGGGAATGTCCTTATTTTGTAGAGGAATTTTGGAATTCTTGAATCACTGTATTCTATTAGGCTCCAAAGCATCATTCTGTAGGGATAAAGTCTTTCTTTGTGTATGAAAACCAGTATTTTGTTTAGAAATGCTATTTTTAGGAATGAAATGCTTTATTTTTGAAAGAAAATGAAATTTTTGCAAGGATAATTAGTGATACTTCAGTGATAACTTTTTATTTCTGGTATGTGTAGTGATATTCGTGTGAAAATTTTTAATGTTTTGACAGAAATTGATATTTCGGGTGGAACTGTCCTTATTTTGTAGAGTAAAACTGGTGTTCTGGAAACAATGTGTCATATTATGCTCCTAAGTATCATTTAGTAGAGAGAATATCTTCTTTTGGGAATTAAAAACCATATGTTGTTTAGAACATACTATACTCAGGAATGAAAAGCATTTTCTTAGGTAAGAAAAATGTATTTTTGCCAGAACACGGAGTGATACTTAAGAGAGAACTTCTTATTTCTGGAAGAAGTGGTGATATTCATGTGTAAATGGTAAAAATTTTAACAGAAACTGTCATTTAGGGTGGAAATGTCCATAATTTGTAGAGGAAAACGGGTATTCTGGTAGAAATGCATCCTATAATGCTACAGTGCATCATTTTCTAGAGAAAATATCTTCTTTTGGTTATGAAAACAGGTATTAGGTTTAGGAAATGCTATTTTTAGTGAAGAAAATTCATATTTTCAAAAGAAACTCAAATATTCGCCAGGATAAATGGTGATGCTTTAGAGAGAACTTATTATTTCTGGTCTATGTAGTGAAAGTCGTGTGTAAATTTCAAAAATTAGAACAGAAATTGATCTTTAGGGGGAAAGTGTCCTTATTTGAAAGAGGAGTTCCGGTATTCTGTAAACAATGTATCATATTATGCTGCAAATATTCATTTTTTAGAGGAACTGTCTTCTTTTGAGGATGAAACCCAGTATTTTGGGGAGAAAATGATATTTTTAGGGCTGAAAAGCATTGTATTTGTTAAGAAAAATGTATTTTTGCAAGGATAAGAAGTGATACTCAAGAATGTACCTTTTTTTTTTTTCTGGGATAAGTACTGCTATTAATGTCAAAGTTCTCTAAATCTTGACAGAAATTGATATTTTGGGTGGAAATGTCCTTATTTTGCAGAGGAATACAGGAATTCATGAAACACTGTATTCTATTATGCTCCAAAGGAACATTCTGTAGAGATAATGTCTACCTTTGGGGATGAAAACCAGTATTTTGTTTAGAAAATGCTATTTTTAGGAATGAAAAGCATTAGTTTGGTAAGAAAATGAAATATTTGAAAGGATAATTAGTGATACTTATGAGATTCCTTTTTATTTCTGAGATAAGCAAGGATATTAGTGTGAAAGTTTTCTACATTATGACACAACTTGCTATTTCTGGTGGGAATGTCCTTATTTTGTAGAGGAATTTGGGAATTCTTGAATCACTGTATTCTATTAGGCTCCAAAGCATCATTCTGTAGGGATAAAGTCTTTCTTTGTGTATGAAAACCAGTATTTTGTTTAGAAATGCTATTTTTAGGAATGAAATGCTTTATTTTTGAAAGAAAATGAAATTTTTGCAAGGATAATCAGTGATACTTCAGTGATAACTTTTTATTTCTGGTATGTGTAGTGATATTCGTGTGAAAATTTTTAATGTTTTGACAGAAATTGATATTTCGGGTGGAACTGTCCTTATTTTGTAGAGTAAAACTGGTGTTCTGGAAACAATGTGTCATATTATGCTCCTAAGTATCATTTAGTAGAGAGAATATCTTCTTTTGGGAATTAAAAACCATATGTTGTTTAGAACATACTATACTCAGGAATGAAAAGCATTTTCTTAGGTAAGAAAAATGTATTTTTGCCAGAATACGGAGTGATACTTAAGAGAGAACTTCTTCTTTCTGGAAGAAGTGGTGATATTCATGTGTAAATGGTAAAAATTTTAACAGAAACTGTCATTTAGGGTGGAAATGTCCATAATTTGTAGAGGAAAACGGGTATTCTGGTAGAAATGCATCCTATAATGCTACAGTGCATCATTTTCTAGAGAAAATATCTTCTTTTGGTTATGAAAACAGGTATTAGGTTTAGAAAATGCTATTTTTAGTGAAGAAAATTCATATTTTCAAAAGAAACTCAAATATTTGCCAGGATAAATGGTGATGCTTTAGAGAGAACTTATTATTTCTGGTCTATGTAGTGAAAGTCGTGTGTAAATTTCAAAAATTAGAACAGAAATTGATCTTTAGGGGGAAAGTGTCCTTATTTGAAAGAGGAGTTCCGGTATTCTGTAAACAATGTATCATATTATGCTGCAAATATTCATTTTTTAGAGGAACTGTCTTCTTTTGAGGATGAAACCCAGTATTTTGGGGAGAAAATGATATTTTTAGGGCTGAAAAGCATTGTATTTGTTAAGAAAAATGTATTTTTGCAAGGATAAGAAGTGATACTCAAGAATGTACCTTTTTTTTTTTTCTGGGATAAGTACTGCTATTAATGTCAAAGTTCTCTAAATCTTGACAGAAATTGATATTTTGGGTGGAAATGTCCTTATTTTGCAGAGGAATACAGGAATTCATGAAACACTGTATTCTATTATGCTCCAAAGGAACATTCTGTAGAGATAATGTCTACCTTTGGGGATGAAAACCAGTATTTTGTTTAGAAAATGCTATTTTTAGGAATGAAAAGCATTAGTTTGGTAAGAAAATGAAATATTTGAAAGGATAATTAGTGATACTTATGAGATTCCTTTTTATTTCTGAGATAAGCAAGGATATTAGTGTGAAAGTTTTCTACATTATGACACAACTTGCTATTTCTGGTGGGAATGTCCTTATTTTGTAGAGGAATTTGGGAATTCTTGAATCACTGTATTCTATTAGGCTCCAAAGCATCATTCTGTAGGGATAAAGTCTTTCTTTGTGTATGAAAACCAGTATTTTGTTTAGAAATGCTATTTTTAGGAATGAAATGCTTTATTTTTGAAAGAAAATGAAATTTTTGCAAGGATAATCAGTGATACTTCAGTGATAACTTTTTATTTCTGGTATGTGTAGTGATATTCGTGTGAAAATTTTTAATGTTTTGACAGAAATTGATATTTCGGGTGGAACTGTCCTTATTTTGTAGAGTAAAACTGGTGTTCTGGAAACAATGTGTCATATTATGCTCCTAAGTATCATTTAGTAGAGAGAATATCTTCTTTTGGGAATTAAAAACCATATGTTGTTTAGAACATACTATACTCAGGAATGAAAAGCATTTTCTTAGGTAAGAAAAATGTATTTTTGCCAGAATACGGAGTGATACTTAAGAGAGAACTTCTTCTTTCTGGAAGAAGTGGTGATATTCATGTGTAAATGGTAAAAATTTTAACAGAAACTGTCATTTAGGGTGGAAATGTCCATAATTTGTAGAGGAAAACGGGTATTCTGGTAGAAATGCATCCTATAATGCTACAGTGCATCATTTTCTAGAGAAAATATCTTCTTTTGGTTATGAAAACAGGTATTAGGTTTAGAAAATGCTATTTTTAGTGAAGAAAATTCATATTTTCAAAAGAAACTCAAATATTTGCCAGGATAAATGGTGATGCTTTAGAGAGAACTTATTATTTCTGGTCTATGTAGTGTAAGGCGTGTGTAAATTTCAAAAATTAGAACAGAAATTGATCTTTAGGGGGAAAGTGTCCTTATTTGAAAGAGGAGTTCCGGTATTCTGTAAACAATGTATCATATTATGCTGCAAATATTCATTTTTTAGAGGAACTGTCTTCTTTTGAGGATGAAACCCAGTATTTTGGGGAGAAAATGATATTTTTAGGGCTGAAAAGCATTGTATTTGTTAAGAAAAATGTATTTTTGCAAGGATAAGAAGTGATACTCAAGAATGTACCTTTTTTTTTTTTCTGGGATAAGTACTGCTATTAATGTCAAAGTTCTCTAAATCTTGACAGAAATTGATATTTTGGGTGGAAATGTCCTTATTTTGCAGAGGAATACAGGAATTCATGAAACACTGTATTCTATTATGCTCCAAAGGAACATTCTGTAGAGATAATGTCTACCTTTGGGGATGAAAACCAGTATTTTGTTTAGAAAATGCTATTTTTAGGAATGAAAAGCATTAGTTTGGTAAGAAAATGAAATATTTGAAAGGATAATTAGTGATACTTATGAGATTCCTTTTTATTTCTGAGATAAGCAAGGATATTAGTGTGAAAGTTTTCTACATTATGACACAACTTGCTATTTCTGGTGGGAATGTCCTTATTTTGTAGAGGAATTTGGGAATTCTTGAATCACTGTATTCTATTAGGCTCCAAAGCATCATTCTGTAGGGATAAAGTCTTTCTTTGTGTATGAAAACCAGTATTTTGTTTAGAAATGCTATTTTTAGGAATGAAATGCTTTATTTTTGAAAGAAAATGAAATTTTTGCAAGGATAATTAGTGATACTTCAGTGATAACTTTTTATTTCTGGTATGTGTAGTGATATTCGTGTGAAAATTTTTAATGTTTTGACAGAAATTGATATTTCGGGTGGAACTGTCCTTATTTTGTAGAGTAAAACTGGTGTTCTGGAAACAATGTGTCATATTATGCTCCTAAGTATCATTTAGTAGAGAGAATATCTTCTTTTGGGAATTAAAAACCATATGTTGTTTAGAACATACTATACTCAGGAATGAAAAGCATTTTCTTAGGTAAGAAAAATGTATTTTTGCCAGAATACGGAGTGATACTTAAGAGAGAACTTCTTCTTTCTGGAAGAAGTGGTGATATTCATGTGTAAATGGTAAAAATTTTAACAGAAACTGTCATTTAGGGTGGAAATGTCCATAATTTGTAGAGGAAAACGGGTATTCTGGTAGAAATGCATCCTATAATGCTACAGTGCATCATTTTCTAGAGAAAATATCTTCTTTTGGTTATGAAAACAGGTATTAGGTTTAGAAAATGCTATTTTTAGTGAAGAAAATTCATATTTTCAAAAGAAACTCAAATATTTGCCAGGATAAACGGTGATGCTTTAGAGAGAACTTATTATTTCTGGTCTATGTAGTGAAAGTCGTGTGTAAATTTCAAAAATTAGAACAGAAATTGATCTTTAGGGGGAAAGTGTCCTTATTTGAAAGAGGAGTTCCGGTATTCTGTAAACAATGTATCATATTATGCTGCAAATATTCATTTTTTAGAGGAACTGTCTTCTTTTGAGGATGAAACCCAGTATTTTGGGGAGAAAATGATATTTTTAGGGCTGAAAAGCATTGTATTTGTTAAGAAAAATGTATTTTTGCAAGGATAAGAAGTGATACTCAAGAATGTACCTTTTTTTTTTTTCTGGGATAAGTACTGCTATTAATGTCAAAGTTCTCTAAATCTTGACAGAAATTGATATTTTGGGTGGAAATGTCCTTATTTTGCAGAGGAATACAGGAATTCATGAAACACTGTATTCTATTATGCTCCAAAGGAACATTCTGTAGAGATAATGTCTACCTTTGGGGATGAAAACCAGTATTTTGTTTAGAAAATGCTATTTTTAGGAATGAAAAGCATTAGTTTGGTAAGAAAATGAAATATTTGAAAGGATAATTAGTGATACTTATGAGATTCCTTTTTATTTCTGAGATAAGCAAGGATATTAGTGTGAAAGTTTTCTACATTATGACACAACTTGCTATTTCTGGTGGGAATGTCCTTATTTTGTAGAGGAATTTTGGAATTCTTGAATCACTGTATTCTATTAGGCTCCAAAGCATCATTCTGTAGGGATAAAGTCTTTCTTTGTGTATGAAAACCAGTATTTTGTTTAGAAATGCTATTTTTAGGAATGAAATGCTTTATTTTTGAAAGAAAATGAAATTTTTGCAAGGATAATCAGTGATACTTCAGTGATAACTTTTTATTTCTGGTATGTGTAGTGATATTCGTGTGAAAATTTTTAATGTTTTGACAGAAATTGATATTTCGGGTGGAACTGTCCTTATTTTGTAGAGTAAAACTGGTGTTCTGGAAACAATGTGTCATATTATGCTCCTAAGTATCATTTAGTAGAGAGAATATCTTCTTTTGGGAATTAAAAACCATATGTTGTTTAGAACATACTATACTCAGGAATGAATAGCATTTTCTTAGGTAAGAAAAATGTATTTTTGCCAGAATACGGAGTGATACTTAAGAGAGAACTTCTTCTTTCTGGAAGAAGTGGTGATATTCATGTGTAAATGGTAAAAATTTTAACAGAAACTGTCATTTTGGGTGGAAATGTCCATAATTTGTAGAGGAAAACGGGTATTCTGGTAGAAATGCATCCTATAATGCTACAGTGCATCATTTTCTAGAGAAAATATCTTCTTTTGGTTATGAAAACAGGTATTAGGTTTAGAAAATGCTATTTTTAGTGAAGAAAATTCATATTTTCAAAAGAAACTCAAATATTTGCCAGGATAAATGGTGATGCTTTAGAGAGAACTTATTATTTCTGGTCTATGTAGTGAAAGTCGTGTGTAAATTTCAAAAATTAGAACAGAAATTGATCTTTAGGGGGAAAGTGTCCTTATTTGAAAGAGGAGTTCCGGTATTCTGTAAACAATGTATCATATTATGCTGCAAATATTCATTTTTTAGAGGAACTGTCTTCTTTTGAGGATGAAACCCAGTATTTTGGGGAGAAAATGATATTTTTAGGGCTGAAAAGCATTGTATTTGTTAAGAAAAATGTATTTTTGCAAGGATAAGAAGTGATACTCAAGAATGTACCTTTTTTTTTTTCTGGGATAAGTACTGCTATTAATGTCAAAGTTCTCTAAATCTTGACAGAAATTGATATTTTGGGTGGAAATGTCCTTATTTTGCAGAGGAATACAGGAATTCATGAAACACTGTATTCTATTATGCTCCAAAGGAACATTCTGTAGAGATAATGTCTACCTTTGGGGATGAAAACCAGTATTTTGTTTAGAAAATGCTATTTTTAGGAATGAAAAGCATTAGTTTGGTAAGAAAATGAAATATTTGAAAGGATAATTAGTGATACTTATGAGATTCCTTTTTATTTCTGAGATAAGCAAGGATATTAGTGTGAAAGTTTTCTACATTATGACACAACTTGCTATTTCTGGTGGGAATGTCCTTATTTTGTAGAGGAATTTGGGAATTCTTGAATCACTGTATTCTATTAGGCTCCAAAGCATCATTCTGTAGGGATAAAGTCTTTCTTTGTGTATGAAAACCAGTATTTTGTTTAGAAATGCTATTTTTAGGAATGAAATGCTTTATTTTTGAAAGAAAATGAAATTTTTGCAAGGATAATCAGTGATACTTCAGTGATAACTTTTTATTTCTGGTATGTGTAGTGATATTCGTGTGAAAATTTTTAATGTTTTGACAGAAATTGATATTTCGGGTGGAACTGTCCTTATTTTGTAGAGTAAAACTGGTGTTCTGGAAACAATGTGTCATATTATGCTCCTAAGTATCATTTAGTAGAGAGAATATCTTCTTTTGGGAATTAAAAACCATATGTTGTTTAGAACATACTATACTCAGGAATGAATAGCATTTTCTTAGGTAAGAAAAATGTATTTTTGCCAGAATACGGAGTGATACTTAAGAGAGAACTTCTTCTTTCTGGAAGAAGTGGTGATATTCATGTGTAAATGGTAAAAATTTTAACAGAAACTGTCATTTTGGGTGGAAATGTCCATAATTTGTAGAGGAAAACGGGTATTCTGGTAGAAATGCATCCTATAATGCTACAGTGCATCATTTTCTAGAGAAAATATCTTCTTTTGGTTATGAAAACAGGTATTAGGTTTAGAAAATGCTATTTTTAGTGAAGAAAATTCATATTTTCAAAAGAAACTCAAATATTTGCCAGGATAAACGGTGATGCTTTAGAGAGAACTTATTATTTCTGGTCTATGTAGTGAAAGTCGTGTGTAAATTTCAAAAATTAGAACAGAAATTGATCTTTAGGGGGAAAGTGTCCTTATTTGAAAGAGGAGTTCCGGTATTCTGTAAACAATGTATCATATTATGCTGCAAATATTCATTTTTTAGAGGAACTGTCTTCTTTTGTGGATGAAACCCAGTATTTTGGGGAGAAAATGATATTTTTAGGGCTGAAAAGCATTGTATTTGTTAAGAAAAATGTATTTTTGCAAGGATAAGAAGTGATACTCAAGAATGTACCTTTTTTTTTTTTCTGGGATAAGTACTGCTATTAATGTCAAAGTTCTCTAAATCTTGACAGAAATTGATATTTTGGGTGGAAATGTCCTTATTTTGCAGAGGAATACAGGAATTCATGAAACACTGTATTCTATTATGCTCCAAAGGAACATTCTGTAGAGATAATGTCTACCTTTGGGGATGAAAACCAGTATTTTGTTTAGAAAATGCTATTTTTAGGAATGAAAAGCATTAGTTTGGTAAGAAAATGAAATATTTGAAAGGATAATTAGTGATACTTATGAGATTCCTTTTTATTTCTGAGATAAGCAAAGATATTAGTGTGAAAGTTTTCTACATTATGACACAACTTGCTATTTCTGGTGGGAATGTCCTTATTTTGTAGAGGAATTTTGGAATTCTTGAATCACTGTATTCTATTAGGCTCCAAAGCATCATTCTGTAGGGATAAAGTCTTTCTTTGTGTATGAAAACCAGTATTTTGTTTAGAAATGCTATTTTTAGGAATGAAATGCTTTATTTTTGAAAGAAAATGAAATTTTTGCAAGGATAATCAGTGATACTTCAGTGATAACTTTTTATTTCTGGTATGTGTAGTGATATTCGTGTGAAAATTTTTAATGTTTTGACAGAAATTGATATTTCGGGTGGAACTGTCCTTATTTTGTAGAGTAAAACTGGTGTTCTGGAAACAATGTGTCATATTATGCTCCTAAGTATCATTTAGTAGAGAGAATATCTTCTTTTGGGAATTAAAAACCATATGTTGTTTAGAACATACTATACTCAGGAATGAAAAGCATTTTCTTAGGTAAGAAAAATGTATTTTTGCCAGAATACGGAGTGATACTTAAGAGAGAACTTCTTCTTTCTGGAAGAAGTGGTGATATTCATGTGTAAATGGTAAAAATTTTAACAGAAACTGTCATTTTGGGTGGAAATGTCCATAATTTGTAGAGGAAAACGGGTATTCTGGTAGAAATGCATCCTATAATGCTACAGTGCATCATTTTCTAGAGAAAATATCTTCTTTTGGTTATGAAAACAGGTATTAGGTTTAGGAAATGCTATTTTTAGTGAAGAAAATTCATATTTTCAAAAGAAACTCAAATATTTGCCAGGATAAATGGTGATGCTTTAGAGAGAACTTATTATTTCTGGTCTATGTAGTGAAAGTCGTGTGTAAATTTCAAAAATTAGAACAGAAATTGATCTTTAGGGGGAAAGTGTCCTTATTTGAAAGAGGAGTTCCGGTATTCTGTAAACAATGTATCATATTATGCTGCAAATATTCATTTTTTAGAGGAACTGTCTTCTTTTGAGGATGAAACCCAGTATTTTGGGGAGAAAATGATATTTTTAGGGCTGAAAAGCATTGTATTTGTTAAGAAAAATGTATTTTTGCAAGGATAAGAAGTGATACTCAAGAATGTACCTTTTTTTTTTTTTTTCTGGGATAAGTACTGCTATTAATGTCAAAGTTCTCTAAATCTTGACAGAAATTGATATTTTGGGTGGAAATGTCCTTATTTTGCAGAGGAATACAGGAATTCATGAAACACTGTATTCTATTATGCTCCAAAGGAACATTCTGTAGAGATAATGTCTACCTTTGGGGATGAAAACCAGTATTTTGTTTAGAAAATGCTATTTTTAGGAATGAAAAGCATTAGTTTGGTAAGAAAATGAAATATTTGAAAGGATAATTAGTGATACTTATGAGATTCCTTTTTATTTCTGAGATAAGCAAGGATATTAGTGTGAAAGTTTTCTACATTATGACACAACTTGCTATTTCTGGTGGGAATGTCCTTATTTTGTAGAGGAATTTGGGAATTCTTGAATCACTGTATTCTATTAGGCTCCAAAGCATCATTCTGTAGGGATAAAGTCTTTCTTTGTGTATGAAAACCAGTATTTTGTTTAGAAATGCTATTTTTAGGAATGAAATGCTTTATTTTTGAAAGATAATGAAATTTTTGCAAGGATAATTAGTGATACTTCAGTGATAACTTTTTATTTCTGGTATGTGTAGTGATATTCATGTGAAAATTTTTAATGTTTTGACAGAAATTGATATTTCGGGTGGAACTGTCCTTATTTTGTAGAGTAAAACTGGTGTTCTGGAAACAATGTGTCATATTATGCTCCTAAGTATCATTTAGTAGAGAGAATATCTTCTTTTGGGAATTAAAAACCATATGTTGTTTAGAACATACTATACTCAGGAATGAATAGCATTTTCTTAGGTAAGAAAAATGTATTTTTGCCAGAATACGGAGTGATACTTAAGAGAGAACTTCTTCTTTCTGGAAGAAGTGGTGATATTCATGTGTAAATGGTAAAAATTTTAACAGAAACTGTCATTTTGGGTGGAAATGTCCATAATTTGTAGAGGAAAACGGGTATTCTGGTAGAAATGCATCCTATAATGCTACAGTGCATCATTTTCTAGAGAAAATATCTTCTTTTGGTTATGAAAACAGGTATTAGGTTTAGAAAATGCTATTTTTAGTGAAGAAAATTCATATTTTCAAAAGAAACTCAAATATTTGCCAGGATAAACGGTGATGCTTTAGAGAGAACTTATTATTTCTGGTCTATGTAGTGAAAGTCGTGTGTAAATTTCAAAAATTAGAACAGAAATTGATCTTTAGGGGGAAAGTGTCCTTATTTGAAAGAGGAGTTCCGGTATTCTGTAAACAATGTATCATATTATGCTGCAAATATTCATTTTTTAGAGGAACTGTCTTCTTTTGTGGATGAAACCCAGTATTTTGGGGAGAAAATGATATTTTTAGGGCTGAAAAGCATTGTATTTGTTAAGAAAAATGTATTTTTGCAAGGATAAGAAGTGATACTCAAGAATGTACCTTTTTTTTTTTTCTGGGATAAGTACTGCTATTAATGTCAAAGTTCTCTAAATCTTGACAGAAATTGATATTTTGGGTGGAAATGTCCTTATTTTGCAGAGGAATACAGGAATTCATGAAACACTGTATTCTATTATGCTCCAAAGGAACATTCTGTAGAGATAATGTCTACCTTTGGGGATGAAAACCAGTATTTTGTTTAGAAAATGCTATTTTTAGGAATGAAAAGCATTAGTTTGGTAAGAAAATGAAATATTTGAAAGGATAATTAGTGATACTTATGAGATTCGTTTTTATTTCTGAGATAAGCAAGGATATTAGTGTGAAAGTTTTCTACATTATGACACAACTTGCTATTTCTGGTGGGAATGTCCTTATTTTGTAGAGGAATTTTGGAATTCTTGAATCACTGTATTCTATTAGGCTCCAAAGCATCATTCTGTAGGGATAAAGTCTTTCTTTGTGTATGAAAACCAGTATTTTGTTTAGAAATGCTATTTTTAGGAATGAAATGCTTTATTTTTGAAAGAAAATGAAATTTTTGCAAGGATAATCAGTGATACTTCAGTGATAACTTTTTATTTCTGGTATGTGTAGTGATATTCGTGTGAAAATTTTTAATGTTTTGACAGAAATTGATATTTCGGGTGGAACTGTCCTTATTTTGTAGAGTAAAACTGGTGTTCTGGAAACAATGTGTCATATTATGCTCCTAAGTATCATTTAGTAGAGAGAATATCTTCTTTTGGGAATTAAAAACCATATGTTGTTTAGAACATACTATACTCAGGAATGAAAAGCATTTTCTTAGGTAAGAAAAATGTATTTTTGCCAGAATACGGAGTGATACTTAAGAGAGAACTTCTTCTTTCTGGAAGAAGTGGTGATATTCATGTGTAAATGGTAAAAATTTTAACAGAAACTGTCATTTTGGGTGGAAATGTCCATAATTTGTAGAGGAAAACGGGTATTCTGGTAGAAATGCATCCTATAATGCTACAGTGCATCATTTTCTAGAGAAAATATCTTCTTTTGGTTATGAAAACAGGTATTAGGTTTAGGAAATGCTATTTTTAGTGAAGAAAATTCATATTTTCAAAAGAAACTCAAATATTTGCCAGGATAAATGGTGATGCTTTAGAGAGAACTTATTATTTCTGGTCTATGTAGTGAAAGTCGTGTGTAAATTTCAAAAATTAGAACAGAAATTGATCTTTAGGGGGAAAGTGTCCTTATTTGAAAGAGGAGTTCCGGTATTCTGTAAACAATGTATCATATTATGCTGCAAATATTCATTTTTTAGAGGAACTGTCTTCTTTTGAGGATGAAACCCAGTATTTTGGGGAGAAAATGATATTTTTAGGGCTGAAAAGCATTGTATTTGTTAAGAAAAATGTATTTTTGCAAGGATAAGAAGTGATACTCAAGAATGTACCTTTTTTTTTTTTTTCTGGGATAAGTACTGCTATTAATGTCAAAGTTCTCTAAATCTTGACAGAAATTGATATTTTGGGTGGAAATGTCCTTATTTTGCAGAGGAATACAGGAATTCATGAAACACTGTATTCTATTATGCTCCAAAGGAACATTCTGTAGAGATAATGTCTACCTTTGGGGATGAAAACCAGTATTTTGTTTAGAAAATGCTATTTTTAGGAATGAAAAGCATTAGTTTGGTAAGAAAATGAAATATTTGAAAGGATAATTAGTGATACTTATGAGATTCCTTTTTATTTCTGAGATAAGCAAGGATATTAGTGTGAAAGTTTTCTACATTATGACACAACTTGCTATTTCTGGTGGGAATGTCCTTATTTTGTAGAGGAATTTGGGAATTCTTGAATCACTGTATTCTATTAGGCTCCAAAGCATCATTCTGTAGGGATAAAGTCTTTCTTTGTGTATGAAAACCAGTATTTTGTTTAGAAATGCTATTTTTAGGAATGAAATGCTTTATTTTTGAAAGAAAATGAAATTTTTGCAAGGATAATTAGTGATACTTCAGTGATAACTTTTTATTTCTGGTATGTGTAGTGATATTCGTGTGAAAATTTTTAATGTTTTGACAGAAATTGATATTTCGGGTGGAACTGTCCTTATTTTGTAGAGTAAAACTGGTGTTCTGGAAACAATGTGTCATATTATGCTCCTAAGTATCATTTAGTAGAGAGAATATCTTCTTTTGGGAATTAAAAACCATATGTTGTTTAGAACATACTATACTCAGGAATGAATAGCATTTTCTTAGGTAAGAAAAATGTATTTTTGCCAGAATACGGAGTGATACTTAAGAGAGAACTTCTTCTTTCTGGAAGAAGTGGTGATATTCATGTGTAAATGGTAAAAATTTTAACAGAAACTGTCATTTTGGGTGGAAATGTCCATAATTTGTAGAGGAAAACGGGTATTCTGGTAGAAATGCATCCTATAATGCTACAGTGCATCATTTTCTAGAGAAAATATCTTCTTTTGGTTATGAAAACAGGTATTAGGTTTAGAAAATGCTATTTTTAGTGAAGAAAATTCATATTTTCAAAAGAAACTCAAATATTTGCCAGGATAAATGGTGATGCTTTAGAGAGAACTTATTATTTCTGGTCTATGTAGTGAAAGTCGTGTGTAAATTTCAAAAATTAGAACAGAAATTGATCTTTAGGGGGAAAGTGTCCTTATTTGAAAGAGGAGTTCCGGTATTCTGTAAACAATGTATCATATTATGCTGCAAATATTCATTTTTTAGAGGAACTGTCTTCTTTTGAGGATGAAACCCAGTATTTTGGGGAGAAAATGATATTTTTAGGGCTGAAAAGCATTGTATTTGTTAAGAAAAATGTATTTTTGCAAGGATAAGAAGTGATACTCAAGAATGTACCTTTTTTTTTTTCTGGGATAAGTACTGCTATTAATGTCAAAGTTCTCTAAATCTTGACAGAAATTGATATTTTGGGTGGAAATGTCCTTATTTTGCAGAGGAATACAGGAATTCATGAAACACTGTATTCTATTATGCTCCAAAGGAACATTCTGTAGAGATAATGTCTACCTTTGGGGATGAAAACCAGTATTTTGTTTAGAAAATGCTATTTTTAGGAATGAAAAGCATTAGTTTGGTAAGAAAATGAAATATTTGAAAGGATAATTAGTGATACTTATGAGATTCCTTTTTATTTCTGAGATAAGCAAGGATATTAGTGTGAAAGTTTTCTACATTATGACACAACTTGCTATTTCTGGTGGGAATGTCCTTATTTTGTAGAGGAATTTTGGAATTCTTGAATCACTGTATTCTATTAGGCTCCAAAGCATCATTCTGTAGGGATAAAGTCTTTCTTTGTGTATGAAAACCAGTATTTTGTTTAGAAATGCTATTTTTAGGAATGAAATGCTTTATTTTTGAAAGAAAATGAAATTTTTGCAAGGATAATCAGTGATACTTCAGTGATAACTTTTTATTTCTGGTATGTGTAGTGATATTCGTGTGAAAATTTTTAATGTTTTGACAGAAATTGATATTTCGGGTGGAACTGTCCTTATTTTGTAGAGTAAAACTGGTGTTCTGGAAACAATGTGTCATATTATGCTCCTAAGTATCATTTAGTAGAGAGAATATCTTCTTTTGGGAATTAAAAACCATATGTTGTTTAGAACATACTATACTCAGGAATGAAAAGCATTTTCTTAGGTAAGAAAAATGTATTTTTGCCAGAATACGGAGTGATACTTAAGAGAGAACTTCTTCTTTCTGGAAGAAGTGGTGATATTCATGTGTAAATGGTAAAAATTTTAACAGAAACTGTCATTTTGGGTGGAAATGTCCATAATTTGTAGAGGAAAACGGGTATTCTGGTAGAAATGCATCCTATAATGCTACAGTGCATCATTTTCTAGAGAAAATATCTTCTTTTGGTTATGAAAACAGGTATTAGGTTTAGGAAATGCTATTTTTAGTGAAGAAAATTCATATTTTCAAAAGAAACTCAAATATTTGCCAGGATAAATGGTGATGCTTTAGAGAGAACTTATTATTTCTGGTCTATGTAGTGAAAGTCGTGTGTAAATTTCAAAAATTAGAACAGAAATTGATCTTTAGGGGGAAAGTGTCCTTATTTGAAAGAGGAGTTCCGGTATTCTGTAAACAATGTATCATATTATGCTGCAAATATTCATTTTTTAGAGGAACTGTCTTCTTTTGAGGATGAAACCCAGTATTTTGGGGAGAAAATGATATTTTTAGGGCTGAAAAGCATTGTATTTGTTAAGAAAAATGTATTTTTGCAAGGATAAGAAGTGATACTCAAGAATGTACCTTTTTTTTTTTTTTCTGGGATAAGTACTGCTATTAATGTCAAAGTTCTCTAAATCTTGACAGAAATTGATATTTTGGGTGGAAATGTCCTTATTTTGCAGAGGAATACAGGAATTCATGAAACACTGTATTCTATTATGCTCCAAAGGAACATTCTGTAGAGATAATGTCTACCTTTGGGGATGAAAACCAGTATTTTGTTTAGAAAATGCTATTTTTAGGAATGAAAAGCATTAGTTTGGTAAGAAAATGAAATATTTGAAAGGATAATTAGTGATACTTATGAGATTCCTTTTTATTTCTGAGATAAGCAAGGATATTAGTGTGAAAGTTTTCTACATTATGACACAACTTGCTATTTCTGGTGGGAATGTCCTTATTTTGTAGAGGAATTTTGGAATTCTTGAATCACTGTATTCTATTAGGCTCCAAAGCATCATTCTGTAGGGATAAAGTCTTTCTTTGTGTATGAAAACCAGTATTTTGTTTAGAAATGCTATTTTTAGGAATGAAATGCTTTATTTTTGAAAGAAAATGAAATTTTTGCAAGGATAATTAGTGATACTTCAGTGATAACTTTTTATTTCTGGTATGTGTAGTGATATTCGTGTGAAAATTTTTAATGTTTTGACAGAAATTGATATTTCGGGTGGAACTGTCCTTATTTTGTAGAGTAAAACTGGTGTTCTGGAAACAATGTGTCATATTATGCTCCTAAGTATCATTTAGTAGAGAGAATATCTTCTTTTGGGAATTAAAAACCATATGTTGTTTAGAACATACTATACTCAGGAATGAATAGCATTTTCTTAGGTAAGAAAAATGTATTTTTGCCAGAATACGGAGTGATACTTAAGAGAGAACTTCTTCTTTCTGGAAGAAGTGGTGATATTCATGTGTAAATGGTAAAAATTTTAACAGAAACTGTCATTTTGGGTGGAAATGTCCATAATTTGTAGAGGAAAACGGGTATTCTGGTAGAAATGCATCCTATAATGCTACAGTGCATCATTTTCTAGAGAAAATATCTTCTTTTGGTTATGAAAACAGGTATTAGGTTTAGAAAATGCTATTTTTAGTGAAGAAAATTCATATTTTCAAAAGAAACTCAAATATTTGCCAGGATAAATGGTGATGCTTTAGAGAGAACTTATTATTTCTGGTCTATGTAGTGAAAGTCGTGTGTAAATTTCAAAAATTAGAACAGAAATTGATCTTTAGGGGGAAAGTGTCCTTATTTGAAAGAGGAGTTCCGGTATTCTGTAAACAATGTATCATATTATGCTGCAAATATTCATTTTTTAGAGGAACTGTCTTCTTTTGAGGATGAAACCCAGTATTTTGGGGAGAAAATGATATTTTTAGGGCTGAAAAGCATTGTATTTGTTAAGAAAAATGTATTTTTGCAAGGATAAGAAGTGATACTCAAGAATGTACCTTTTTTTTTTTCTGGGATAAGTACTGCTATTAATGTCAAAGTTCTCTAAATCTTGACAGAAATTGATATTTTGGGTGGAAATGTCCTTATTTTGCAGAGGAATACAGGAATTCATGAAACACTGTATTCTATTATGCTCCAAAGGAACATTCTGTAGAGATAATGTCTACCTTTGGGGATGAAAACCAGTATTTTGTTTAGAAAATGCTATTTTTAGGAATGAAAAGCATTAGTTTGGTAAGAAAATGAAATATTTGAAAGGATAATTAGTGATACTTATGAGATTCCTTTTTATTTCTGAGATAAGCAAGGATATTAGTGTGAAAGTTTTCTACATTATGACACAACTTGCTATTTCTGGTGGGAATGTCCTTATTTTGTAGAGGAATTTTGGAATTCTTGAATCACTGTATTCTATTAGGCTCCAAAGCATCATTCTGTAGGGATAAAGTCTTTCTTTGTGTATGAAAACCAGTATTTTGTTTAGAAATGCTATTTTTAGGAATGAAATGCTTTATTTTTGAAAGAAAATGAAATTTTTGCAAGGATAATCAGTGATACTTCAGTGATAACTTTTTATTTCTGGTATGTGTAGTGATATTCGTGTGAAAATTTTTAATGTTTTGACAGAAATTGATATTTCGGGTGGAACTGTCCTTATTTTGTAGAGTAAAACTGGTGTTCTGGAAACAATGTGTCATATTATGCTCCTAAGTATCATTTAGTAGAGAGAATATCTTCTTTTGGGAATTAAAAACCATATGTTGTTTAGAACATACTATACTCAGGAATGAATAGCATTTTCTTAGGTAAGAAAAATGTATTTTTGCCAGAATACGGAGTGATACTTAAGAGAGAACTTCTTCTTTCTGGAAGAAGTGGTGATATTCATGTGTAAATGGTAAAAATTTTAACAGAAACTGTCATTTTGGGTGGAAATGTCCATAATTTGTAGAGGAAAACGGGTATTCTGGTAGAAATGCATCCTATAATGCTACAGTGCATCATTTTCTAGAGAAAATATCTTCTTTTGGTTATGAAAACAGGTATTAGGTTTAGAAAATGCTATTTTTAGTGAAGAAAATTCATATTTTCAAAAGAAACTCAAATATTTGCCAGGATAAACGGTGATGCTTTAGAGAGAACTTATTATTTCTGGTCTATGTAGTGAAAGTCGTGTGTAAATTTCAAAAATTAGAACAGAAATTGATCTTTAGGGGGAAAGTGTCCTTATTTGAAAGAGGAGTTCCGGTATTCTGTAAACAATGTATCATATTATGCTGCAAATATTCATTTTTTAGAGGAACTGTCTTCTTTTGTGGATGAAACCCAGTATTTTGGGGAGAAAATGATATTTTTAGGGCTGAAAAGCATTGTATTTGTTAAGAAAAATGTATTTTTGCAAGGATAAGAAGTGATACTCAAGAATGTACCTTTTTTTTTTTTCTGGGATAAGTACTGCTATTAATGTCAAAGTTCTCTAAATCTTGACAGAAATTGATATTTTGGGTGGAAATGTCCTTATTTTGCAGAGGAATACAGGAATTCATGAAACACTGTATTCTATTATGCTCCAAAGGAACATTCTGTAGAGATAATGTCTACCTTTGGGGATGAAAACCAGTATTTTGTTTAGAAAATGCTATTTTTAGGAATGAAAAGCATTAGTTTGGTAAGAAAATGAAATATTTGAAAGGATAATTAGTGATACTTATGAGATTCCTTTTTATTTCTGAGATAAGCAAAGATATTAGTGTGAAAGTTTTCTACATTATGACACAACTTGCTATTTCTGGTGGGAATGTCCTTATTTTGTAGAGGAATTTTGGAATTCTTGAATCACTGTATTCTATTAGGCTCCAAAGCATCATTCTGTAGGGATAAAGTCTTTCTTTGTGTATGAAAACCAGTATTTTGTTTAGAAATGCTATTTTTAGGAATGAAATGCTTTATTTTTGAAAGAAAATGAAATTTTTGCAAGGATAATCAGTGATACTTCAGTGATAACTTTTTATTTCTGGTATGTGTAGTGATATTCGTGTGAAAATTTTTAATGTTTTGACAGAAATTGATATTTCGGGTGGAACTGTCCTTATTTTGTAGAGTAAAACTGGTGTTCTGGAAACAATGTGTCATATTATGCTCCTAAGTATCATTTAGTAGAGAGAATATCTTCTTTTGGGAATTAAAAACCATATGTTGTTTAGAACATACTATACTCAGGAATGAAAAGCATTTTCTTAGGTAAGAAAAATGTATTTTTGCCAGAATACGGAGTGATACTTAAGAGAGAACTTCTTCTTTCTGGAAGAAGTGGTGATATTCATGTGTAAATGGTAAAAATTTTAACAGAAACTGTCATTTTGGGTGGAAATGTCCATAATTTGTAGAGGAAAACGGGTATTCTGGTAGAAATGCATCCTATAATGCTACAGTGCATCATTTTCTAGAGAAAATATCTTCTTTTGGTTATGAAAACAGGTATTAGGTTTAGGAAATGCTATTTTTAGTGAAGAAAATTCATATTTTCAAAAGAAACTCAAATATTTGCCAGGATAAATGGTGATGCTTTAGAGAGAACTTATTATTTCTGGTCTATGTAGTGAAAGTCGTGTGTAAATTTCAAAAATTAGAACAGAAATTGATCTTTAGGGGGAAAGTGTCCTTATTTGAAAGAGGAGTTCCGGTATTCTGTAAACAATGTATCATATTATGCTGCAAATATTCATTTTTTAGAGGAACTGTCTTCTTTTGAGGATGAAACCCAGTATTTTGGGGAGAAAATGATATTTTTAGGGCTGAAAAGCATTGTATTTGTTAAGAAAAATGTATTTTTGCAAGGATAAGAAGTGATACTCAAGAATGTACCTTTTTTTTTTTTTTTCTGGGATAAGTACTGCTATTAATGTCAAAGTTCTCTAAATCTTGACAGAAATTGATATTTTGGGTGGAAATGTCCTTATTTTGCAGAGGAATACAGGAATTCATGAAACACTGTATTCTATTATGCTCCAAAGGAACATTCTGTAGAGATAATGTCTACCTTTGGGGATGAAAACCAGTATTTTGTTTAGAAAATGCTATTTTTAGGAATGAAAAGCATTAGTTTGGTAAGAAAATGAAATATTTGAAAGGATAATTAGTGATACTTATGAGATTCCTTTTTATTTCTGAGATAAGCAAGGATATTAGTGTGAAAGTTTTCTACATTATGACACAACTTGCTATTTCTGGTGGGAATGTCCTTATTTTGTAGAGGAATTTGGGAATTCTTGAATCACTGTATTCTATTAGGCTCCAAAGCATCATTCTGTAGGGATAAAGTCTTTCTTTGTGTATGAAAACCAGTATTTTGTTTAGAAATGCTATTTTTAGGAATGAAATGCTTTATTTTTGAAAGATAATGAAATTTTTGCAAGGATAATTAGTGATACTTCAGTGATAACTTTTTATTTCTGGTATGTGTAGTGATATTCATGTGAAAATTTTTAATGTTTTGACAGAAATTGATATTTCGGGTGGAACTGTCCTTATTTTGTAGAGTAAAACTGGTGTTCTGGAAACAATGTGTCATATTATGCTCCTAAGTATCATTTAGTAGAGAGAATATCTTCTTTTGGGAATTAAAAACCATATGTTGTTTAGAACATACTATACTCAGGAATGAATAGCATTTTCTTAGGTAAGAAAAATGTATTTTTGCCAGAATACGGAGTGATACTTAAGAGAGAACTTCTTCTTTCTGGAAGAAGTGGTGATATTCATGTGTAAATGGTAAAAATTTTAACAGAAACTGTCATTTTGGGTGGAAATGTCCATAATTTGTAGAGGAAAACGGGTATTCTGGTAGAAATGCATCCTATAATGCTACAGTGCATCATTTTCTAGAGAAAATATCTTCTTTTGGTTATGAAAACAGGTATTAGGTTTAGAAAATGCTATTTTTAGTGAAGAAAATTCATATTTTCAAAAGAAACTCAAATATTTGCCAGGATAAATGGTGATGCTTTAGAGAGAACTTATTATTTCTGGTCTATGTAGTGAAAGTCGTGTGTAAATTTCAAAAATTAGAACAGAAATTGATCTTTAGGGGGAAAGTGTCCTTATTTGAAAGAGGAGTTCCGGTATTCTGTAAACAATGTATCATATTATGCTGCAAATATTCATTTTTTAGAGGAACTGCCTTCTTTTGAGGATGAAACCCAGTATTTTGGGGAGAAAATGATATTTTTAGGGCTGGAAAGCATTGTATTTGTTAAGAAAAATGTATTTTTGCAAGGATAAGAAGTGATACTCAAGAATGTACCTTTTTTTTTTTTTTTTCTGGGATAAGTACTGCTATTAATGTCAAAGTTCTCTAAATCTTGACAGAAATTGATATTTTGGGTGGAAATGTCCTTATTTTGCAGAGGAATACAGGAATTCATGAAACACTGTATTCTATTATGCTCCAAAGGAACATTCTGTAGAGATAATGTCTACCTTTGGGGATGAAAACCAGTATTTTGTTTAGAAAATGCTATTTTTAGGAATGAAAAGCATTAGTTTGGTAAGAAAATGAAATATTTGAAAGGATAATTAGTGATACTTATGAGATTCCTTTTTATTTCTGAGATAAGCAAGGATATTAGTGTGAAAGTTTTCTACATTATGACACAACTTGCTATTTCTGGTGGGAATGTCCTTATTTTGTAGAGGAATTTGGGAATTCTTGAATCACTGTATTCTATTAGGCTCCAAAGCATCATTCTGTAGGGATAAAGTCTTTCTTTGTGTATGAAAACCAGTATTTTGTTTAGAAATGCTATTTTTAGGAATGAAATGCTTTATTTTTGAAAGAAAATGAAATTTTTGCAAGGATAATCAGTGATACTTCAGTGATAACTTTTTATTTCTGGTATGTGTAGTGATATTCGTGTGAAAATTTTTAATGTTTTGACAGAAATTGATATTTCGGGTGGAACTGTCCTTATTTTGTAGAGTAAAACTGGTGTTCTGGAAACAATGTGTCATATTATGCTCCTAAGTATCATTTAGTAGAGAGAATATCTTCTTTTGGGAATTAAAAACCATATGTTGTTTAGAACATACTATACTCAGGAATGAAAAGCATTTTCTTAGGTAAGAAAAATGTATTTTTGCCAGAATACGGAGTGATACTTAAGAGAGAACTTCTTCTTTCTGGAAGAAGTGGTGATATTCATGTGTAAATGGTAAAAATTTTAACAGAAACTGTCATTTTGGGTGGAAATGTCCATAATTTGTAGAGGAAAACGGGTATTCTGGTAGAAATGCATCCTATAATGCTACAGTGCATCATTTTCTAGAGAAAATATCTTCTTTTGGTTATGAAAACAGGTATTAGGTTTAGGAAATGCTATTTTTAGTGAAGAAAATTCATATTTTCAAAAGAAACTCAAATATTTGCCAGGATAAATGGTGATGCTTTAGAGAGAACTTATTATTTCTGGTCTATGTAGTGAAAGTCGTGTGTAAATTTCAAAAATTAGAACAGAAATTGATCTTTAGGGGGAAAGTGTCCTTATTTGAAAGAGGAGTTCCGGTATTCTGTAAACAATGTATCATATTATGCTGCAAATATTCATTTTTTAGAGGAACTGTCTTCTTTTGAGGATGAAACCCAGTATTTTGGGGAGAAAATGATATTTTTAGGGCTGAAAAGCATTGTATTTGTTAAGAAAAATGTATTTTTGCAAGGATAAGAAGTGATACTCAAGAATGTACCTTTTTTTTTTTTTTCTGGGATAAGTACTGCTATTAATGTCAAAGTTCTCTAAATCTTGACAGAAATTGATATTTTGGGTGGAAATGTCCTTATTTTGCAGAGGAATACAGGAATTCATGAAACACTGTATTCTATTATGCTCCAAAGGAACATTCTGTAGAGATAATGTCTACCTTTGGGGATGAAAACCAGTATTTTGTTTAGAAAATGCTATTTTTAGGAATGAAAAGCATTAGTTTGGTAAGAAAATGAAATATTTGAAAGGATAATTAGTGATACTTATGAGATTCCTTTTTATTTCTGAGATAAGCAAGGATATTAGTGTGAAAGTTTTCTACATTATGACACAACTTGCTATTTCTGGTGGGAATGTCCTTATTTTGTAGAGGAATTTGGGAATTCTTGAATCACTGTATTCTATTAGGCTCCAAAGCATCATTCTGTAGGGATAAAGTCTTTCTTTGTGTATGAAAACCAGTATTTTGTTTAGAAATGCTATTTTTAGGAATGAAATGCTTTATTTTTGAAAGAAAATGAAATTTTTGCAAGGATAATTAGTGATACTTCAGTGATAACTTTTTATTTCTGGTATGTGTAGTGATATTCGTGTGAAAATTTTTAATGTTTTGACAGAAATTGATATTTCGGGTGGAACTGTCCTTATTTTGTAGAGTAAAACTGGTGTTCTGGAAACAATGTGTCATATTATGCTCCTAAGTATCATTTAGTAGAGAGAATATCTTCTTTTGGGAATTAAAAACCATATGTTGTTTAGAACATACTATACTCAGGAATGAAAAGCATTTTCTTAGGTAAGAAAAATGTATTTTTGCCAGAATACGGAGTGATACTTAAGAGAGAACTTCTTCTTTCTGGAAGAAGTGGTGATATTCATGTGTAAATGGTAAAAATTTTAACAGAAACTGTCATTTTGGGTGGAAATGTCCATAATTTGTAGAGGAAAACGGGTATTCTGGTAGAAATGCATCCTATAATGCTACAGTGCATCATTTTCTAGAGAAAATATCTTCTTTTGGTTATGAAAACAGGTATTAGGTTTAGAAAATGCTATTTTTAGTGAAGAAAATTCATATTTTCAAAAGAAACTCAAATATTTGCCAGGATAAATGGTGATGCTTTAGAGAGAACTTATTATTTCTGGTCTATGTAGTGAAAGTCGTGTGTAAATTTCAAAAATTAGAACAGAAATTGATCTTTAGGGGGAAAGTGTCCTTATTTGAAAGAGGAGTTCCGGTATTCTGTAAACAATGTATCATATTATGCTGCAAATATTCATTTTTTAGAGGAACTGTCTTCTTTTGAGGATGAAACCCAGTATTTTGGGGAGAAAATGATATTTTTAGGGCTGAAAAGCATTGTATTTGTTAAGAAAAATGTATTTTTGCAAGGATAAGAAGTGATACTCAAGAATGTACCTTTTTTTTTTTTTTCTGGGATAAGTACTGCTATTAATGTCAAAGTTCTCTAAATCTTGACAGAAATTGATATTTTGGGTGGAAATGTCCTTATTTTGTAGAGGAATACAGGAATTCATGAAACACTGTATTCTATTATGCTCCAAAGGAACATTCTGTAGAGATAATGTCTACCTTTGGGGATGAAAACCAGTATTTTGTTTAGAAAATGCTATTTTTAGGAATGAAAAGCATTAGTTTGGTAAGAAAATGAAATATTTGAAAGGATAATTAGTGATACTTATGAGATTCCTTTTTATTTCTGAGATAAGCAAGGATATTAGTGTGAAAGTTTTCTACATTATGACACAACTTGCTATTTCTGGTGGGAATGTCCTTATTTTGTAGAGGAATTTGGGAATTCTTGAATCACTGTATTCTATTAGGCTCCAAAGCATCATTCTGTAGGGATAAAGTCTTTCTTTGTGTATGAAAACCAGTATTTTGTTTAGAAATGCTATTTTTAGGAATGAAATGCTTTATTTTTGAAAGAAAATGAAATTTTTGCAAGGATAATTAGTGATACTTCAGTGATAACTTTTTATTTCTGGTATGTGTAGTGATATTCGTGTGAAAATTTTTAATGTTTTGACAGAAATTGATATTTCGGGTGGAACTGTCCTTATTTTGTAGAGTAAAACTGGTGTTCTGGAAACAATGTGTCATATTATGCTCCTAAGTATCATTTAGTAGAGAGAATATCTTCTTTTGGGAATTAAAAACCATATGTTGTTTAGAACATACTATACTCAGGAATGAAAAGCATTTTCTTAGGTAAGAAAAATGTATTTTTGCCAGAATACGGAGTGATACTTAAGAGAGAACTTCTTCTTTCTGGAAGAAGTGGTGATATTCATGTGTAAATGGTAAAAATTTTAACAGAAACTGTCATTTTGGGTGGAAATGTCCATAATTTGTAGAGGAAAACGGGTATTCTGGTAGAAATGCATCCTATAATGCTACAGTGCATCATTTTCTAGAGAAAATATCTTCTTTTGGTTATGAAAACAGGTATTAGGTTTAGAAAATGCTATTTTTAGTGAAGAAAATTCATATTTTCAAAAGAAACTCAAATATTCGCCAGGATAAATGGTGATGCTTTAGAGAGAACTTATTATTTCTGGTCTATGTAGTGAAAGTCGTGTGTAAATTTCAAAAATTAGAACAGAAATTGATCTTTAGGGGGAAAGTGTCCTTATTTGAAAGAGGAGTTCCGGTATTCTGTAAACAATGTATCATATTATGCTGCAAATATTCATTTTTTAGAGGAACTGTCTTCTTTTGAGGATGAAACCCAGTATTTTGGGGAGAAAATGATATTTTTAGGGCTGAAAAGCATTGTATTTGTTAAGAAAAATGTATTTTTGCAAGGATAAGAAGTGATACTCAAGAATGTACCTTTTTTTTTTTTTTCTGGGATAAGTACTGCTATTAATGTCAAAGTTCTCTAAATCTTGACAGAAATTGATATTTTGGGTGGAAATGTCCTTATTTTGTAGAGGAATACAGGAATTCATGAAACACTGTATTCTATTATGCTCCAAAGGAACATTCTGTAGAGATAATGTCTACCTTTGGGGATGAAAACCAGTATTTTGTTTAGAAAATGCTATTTTTAGGAATGAAAAGCATTAGTTTGGTAAGAAAATGAAATATTTGAAAGGATAATTAGTGATACTTATGAGATTCCTTTTTATTTCTGAGATAAGCAAGGATATTAGTGTGAAAGTTTTCTACATTATGACACAACTTGCTATTTCTGGTGGGAATGTCCTTATTTTGTAGAGGAATTTGGGAATTCTTGAATCACTGTATTCTATTAGGCTCCAAAGCATCATTCTGTAGGGATAAAGTCTTTCTTTGTGTATGAAAACCAGTATTTTGTTTAGAAATGCTATTTTTAGGAATGAAATGCTTTATTTTTGAAAGAAAATGAAATTTTTGCAAGGATAATTAGTGATACTTCAGTGATAACTTTTTATTTCTGGTATGTGTAGTGATATTCGTGTGAAAATTTTTAATGTTTTGACAGAAATTGATATTTCGGGTGGAACTGTCCTTATTTTGTAGAGTAAAACTGGTGTTCTGGAAACAATGTGTCATATTATGCTCCTAAGTATCATTTAGTAGAGAGAATATCTTCTTTTGGGAATTAAAAACCATATGTTGTTTAGAACATACTATACTCAGGAATGAAAAGCATTTTCTTAGGTAAGAAAAATGTATTTTTGCCAGAATACGGAGTGATACTTAAGAGAGAACTTCTTCTTTCTGGAAGAAGTGGTGATATTCATGTGTAAATGGTAAAAATTTTAACAGAAACTGTCATTTTGGGTGGAAATGTCCATAATTTGTAGAGGAAAACGGGTATTCTGGTAGAAATGCATCCTATAATGCTACAGTGCATCATTTTCTAGAGAAAATATCTTCTTTTGGTTATGAAAACAGGTATTAGGTTTAGAAAATGCTATTTTTAGTGAAGAAAATTCATATTTTCAAAAGAAACTCAAATATTTGCCAGGATAAATGGTGATGCTTTAGAGAGAACTTATTATTTCTGGTCTATGTAGTGAAAGTCGTGTGTAAATTTCAAAAATTAGAACAGAAATTGATCTTTAGGGGGAAAGTGTCCTTATTTGAAAGAGGAGTTCCGGTATTCTGTAAACAATGTATCATATTATGCTGCAAATATTCATTTTTTAGAGGAACTGTCTTCTTTTGAGGATGAAACCCAGTATTTTGGGGAGAAAATGATATTTTTAGGGCTGAAAAGCATTGTATTTGTTAAGAAAAATGTATTTTTGCAAGGATAAGAAGTGATACTCAAGAATGTACCTTTTTTTTTTTTTTCTGGGATAAGTACTGCTATTAATGTCAAAGTTCTCTAAATCTTGACAGAAATTGATATTTTGGGTGGAAATGTCCTTATTTTGTAGAGGAATACAGGAATTCATGAAACACTGTATTCTATTATGCTCCAAAGGAACATTCTGTAGAGATAATGTCTACCTTTGGGGATGAAAACCAGTATTTTGTTTAGAAAATGCTATTTTTAGGAATGAAAAGCATTAGTTTGGTAAGAAAATGAAATATTTGAAAGGATAATTAGTGATACTTATGAGATTCCTTTTTATTTCTGAGATAAGCAAGGATATTAGTGTGAAAGTTTTCTACATTATGACACAACTTGCTATTTCTGGTGGGAATGTCCTTATTTTGTAGAGGAATTTGGGAATTCTTGAATCACTGTATTCTATTAGGCTCCAAAGCATCATTCTGTAGGGATAAAGTCTTTCTTTGTGTATGAAAACCAGTATTTTGTTTAGAAATGCTATTTTTAGGAATGAAATGCTTTATTTTTGAAAGAAAATGAAATTTTTGCAAGGATAATTAGTGATACTTCAGTGATAACTTTTTATTTCTGGTATGTGTAGTGATATTCGTGTGAAAATTTTTAATGTTTTGACAGAAATTGATATTTCGGGTGGAACTGTCCTTATTTTGTAGAGTAAAACTGGTGTTCTGGAAACAATGTGTCATATTATGCTCCTAAGTATCATTTAGTAGAGAGAATATCTTCTTTTGGGAATTAAAAACCATATGTTGTTTAGAACATACTATACTCAGGAATGAAAAGCATTTTCTTAGGTAAGAAAAATGTATTTTTGCCAGAATACGGAGTGATACTTAAGAGAGAACTTCTTCTTTCTGGAAGAAGTGGTGATATTCATGTGTAAATGGTAAAAATTTTAACAGAAACTGTCATTTTGGGTGGAAATGTCCATAATTTGTAGAGGAAAACGGGTATTCTGGTAGAAATGCATCCTATAATGCTACAGTGCATCATTTTCTAGAGAAAATATCTTCTTTTGGTTATGAAAACAGGTATTAGGTTTAGAAAATGCTATTTTTAGTGAAGAAAATTCATATTTTCAAAAGAAACTCAAATATTTGCCAGGATAAATGGTGATGCTTTAGAGAGAACTTATTATTTCTGGTCTATGTAGTGAAAGTCGTGTGTAAATTTCAAAAATTAGAACAGAAATTGATCTTTAGGGGGAAAGTGTCCTTATTTGAAAGAGGAGTTCCGGTATTCTGTAAACAATGTATCATATTATGCTGCAAATATTCATTTTTTAGAGGAACTGTCTTCTTTTGAGGATGAAACCCAGTATTTTGGGGAGAAAATGATATTTTTAGGGCTGAAAAGCATTGTATTTGTTAAGAAAAATGTATTTTTGCAAGGATAAGAAGTGATACTCAAGAATGTACCTTTTTTTTTTTTTTCTGGGATAAGTACTGCTATTAATGTCAAAGTTCTCTAAATCTTGACAGAAATTGATATTTTGGGTGGAAATGTCCTTATTTTGTAGAGGAATACAGGAATTCATGAAACACTGTATTCTATTATGCTCCAAAGGAACATTCTGTGAAGATAATGTCTACCTTTGGGGATGAAAACCAGTATTTTGTTTAGAAAATGCTATTTTTAGGAATGAAAAGCATTAGTTTGGTAAGAAAATGAAATATTTGAAAGGATAATTAGTGATACTTATGAGATTCCTTTTTATTTCTGAGATAAGCAAGGATATTAGTGTGAAAGTTTTCTACATTATGACACAACTTGCTATTTCTGGTGGGAATGTCCTTATTTTGTAGAGGAATTTGGGAATTCTTGAATCACTGTATTCTATTAGGCTCCAAAGCATCATTCTGTAGGGATAAAGTCTTTCTTTGTGTATGAAAACCAGTATTTTGTTTAGAAATGCTATTTTTAGGAATGAAATGCTTTATTTTTGAAAGAAAATGAAATTTTTGCAAGGATAATTAGTGATACTTCAGTGATAACTTTTTATTTCTGGTATGTGTAGTGATATTCGTGTGAAAATTTTTAATGTTTTGACAGAAATTGATATTTCGGGTGGAACTGTCCTTATTTTGTAGAGTAAAACTGGTGTTCTGGAAACAATGTGTCATATTATGCTCCTAAGTATCATTTAGTAGAGAGAATATCTTCTTTTGGGAATTAAAAACCATATGTTGTTTAGAACATACTATACTCAGGAATGAAAAGCATTTTCTTAGGTAAGAAAAATGTATTTTTGCCAGAATACGGAGTGATACTTAAGTGAGAACTTCTTCTTTCTGGAAGAAGTGGTGATATTCATGTGTAAATGGTAAAAATTTTAACAGAAACTGTCATTTTGGGTGGAAATGTCCATAATTTGTAGAGGAAAACGGGTATTCTGGTAGAAATGCATCCTATAATGCTACAGTGCATCATTTTCTAGAGAAAATATCTTCTTTTGGTTATGAAAACAGGTATTAGGTTTAGAAAATGCTATTTTTAGTGAAGAAAATTCATATTTTCAAAAGAAACTCAAATATTTGCCAGGATAAATGGTGATGCTTTAGAGAGAACTTATTATTTCTGGTCTATGTAGTGAAAGTCGTGTGTAAATTTCAAAAATTAGAACAGAAATTGATCTTTAGGGGGAAAGTGTCCTTATTTGAAAGAGGAGTTCCGGTATTCTGTAAACAATGTATCATATTATGCTGCAAATATTCATTTTTTAGAGGAACTGTCTTCTTTTGAGGATGAAACCCAGTATTTTGGGGAGAAAATGATATTTTTAGGGCTGAAAAGCATTGTATTTGTTAAGAAAAATGTATTTTTGCAAGGAAAAGAAGTGATACTCAAGAATGTACCTTTTTTTTTTTTTCTGGGATAAGTACTGCTATTAATGTCAAAGTTCTCTAAATCTTGACAGAAATTGATATTTTGGGCGGAAATGTCCTTATTTTGTAGAGGAATACAGGAATTCATGAAACACTGTATTCTATTATGCTCCAAAGGAACATTCTGTGGAGATAATGTCTACCTTTGGGGATGAAAACCAGTATTTTGTTTAGAAAATGCTATTTTTAGGAATGAAAAGCATTAGTTTGGTAAGAAAATGAAATATTTGAAAGGATAATTAGTGATACTTATGAGATTCCTTTTTATTTCTGAGATAAGCAAGGATATTAGTGTGAAAGTTTTCTACATTATGACACAACTTGCTATTTCTGGTGGGAATGTCCTTATTTTGTAGAGGAATGATGGCTGCTGATGCAAGCAGCCTGTCCCTGAGGGGTAAGAGGGTATTAGCTGAAGAATTAGCGGGACTCATTGATAGGTCTTTAAACTAGGAACGAAGGGGGAAGGGGGCAAAATAAGGGCTACTGGGGTTGAACGGTGCATTCGAGGGATTGTACCAAACTCTGTGGGCAAAGATTGCAGAGTGCAAAAGGAGGGAGTAGGGCAGGGGGATGCTGGGGATGCCGCTGTTCTAGTGGATCCTGGATCGCTTATGAAGGTGGTGAGACGGACAGCCCGGCTGAAGTGCCTTTATACTAATGCACGGAGCCTGAGCAACAAGCAGGAGGAACTGGAAACTGTGATGCACTCTGAAAATTATGACATTGTTGCTATCACAGAAACATGGTGGGATGACTCCCACAATTGGGATACTACCATCGATGGCTATAGGCTCTTTAGGAGAGATAGGCGAGGTAGGAAGGGTGGGGGAGTCGCCCTTTATGTCAGAGATTGGATAAACTGTGAGGAGCTCCCCATGAGAAACAGTCAAGAACAGGTTGAGAGCCTGTGGGTTAGGATTAGAGATGGGACTAATAAAGGTCAGCTGGTATTAGGGGTATACTACAGGCCACCTGATCAAGGGGAGGCTGCTGATGAGGCTTTCTTGCTCCAGATGCGTGAGGCGTCTGGCTCACGGGCTCTTGTCCTGGTGGGGGACTTCAACCATCCTGACATCTGTTGGGAAAACCACACGGCGAGCTGCAAGAGCTCCAGAAGGCTCTTGGAATCCATTGATGATAGCTTTCTGGTTCAGGTATTGGACAGACCGACCAGAGGTCAAGCGTTGCTGGACCTGCTGCTCACCAACGCTGAGGAGATCATCAAAGGCGTCAAGGTTGGAGGCTGCCTGGGCTCCAGCGATCATGCCCTGGTTGAGTTTGTGATCTCAAGCGATGTGGGCCTGGCAAAGAGCAGGACCAGGATGCTCAACTTTAGAAGAGCAGACTTCAAGCTACTCAATGGAATGCTGGCCAAGATCCCCTGGCGCGCTGCCCTCAAAGATAAGGACGTTGAGGAGAGCTGGCTACTGTTCAAGGATGCCCTCCTGGCAGCACAAGAGGTCTCCATTCCCCTGATTAAGAAAGTGGGCAGGAGAGGTAGAAAACCGGCATGGCTCAGCAAGGACCTGCTAAGAGAACTGAGGGTGAAGAAAGGGGTGTACAAGCTCTGGAAACAAGGCTGTGTCACCCGGGAAGAATACAGGGATGCCGTCCGAACTTGCAGATGTGGGATCAGGAAAGCCAAGGCGCAGGCAGAACTGAACTTGGCGAGGGATGTGAAAAACAACAAGAAAACCTTCTACAGGTACATTGGCCAGAAGAGACAGGCCAAAATGGACGTGCCTACTCTGGTAAATTTAAAAGGAGAAATGGCTTCAACAGATGAAGAGAAAGCTGAGGTGCTGAATGAGTTCTTCACCTCGGTCTTCACTGGTGGCCAGGATTCTAGTCTTTTTCACGTCCCTAAGTCTTGCACCCCCATACCTCCATGTGGGGACCAAGGAGGTAAATCCCTCCCCACTGTAAGGGTAGAGCAAGTCCGAGAGTGCCTCCTTAGACTGAATGAGTATAAGTCTATGGGGCCAGATGGCGTGCATCCCAGGGTCCTGAAGGAGCTGGCTGAGGTGGTTGCTGAGCCGCTCTCCATCATATTTGAGAAGTCGTGGCTGTCAGGTGAGGTCCCGGATGATTGGAGGAAGGGTCACGTCACTCCCATTTACAAGAAGGGGAGTAGGGACGACCCGGGTAACTACAGGCCGGTGAGTCTCACCTCTGTGCCTGGGAAGATTATGGAACAGATCCTCCTGGACAACATGCTTGATCACATAAAGAACAAGCATGTGATCCGAGACAGCCAGCATGGCTTCACCAGGGGAAGGTCATGCTTAACTAATCTTGTGGCCTTCTATGATGGAGTGACGGCGTTGGTGGATGAAGGGAAGGCGACCGATGTCATTTACCTGGACCTGAGCAAGGCCTTTGACATGGTCCCCCATCACATCCTCATCTCCAAATTGGAGGGAGGTGGATTTGATGGGTGGACAACTAGATGGATAAGCAATTGGTTGAAAGGCCGCAGACAGAGGGTGGTGGTCAATGGCTCTATGTCCAGGTGGAGGCCGGTAACGAGCGGCGTCCCTCAAGGGTCTGTCTTGGGACCGGTGCTCTTTAACATCTTTATTAATGACATCGATGAGGGAATGGAGTGCACCCTCAGCAAGTTTGCTGACGACACCAAGCTGAGTGGTGCAGTCGATACGGTGGAGGGAACAGATGCCATTCAGAGGGACCTTGACAGGCTGGAAAGCTGGGCTCGGGTGAACCTAATGAGGTTCAACACGGCAAAGTGCAAGGTTTTGCACTTGGGCCGGAAGAACCCCAGGCACCTGTACAGGCTGGGAGGAGTTGTCCTTGAGAGCAGCTCGGCTGAAAAAGACCTAGGGGTCCTGATAGATGAGAAACTTAACATGAGCCAGCAGTGCGCTCTGGCAGCCCGGAAAGCAAATGGGATCCTGGGCTCCATCAGGAGAGGGGTGGTCAGCAGGGATAGGGAGGTGATCGTCCCTCTCTACTCTGCTCTTGTGAGGCCCCATCTGGAGTACTGTGTCCAGGTGTGGAGCCCTCAGTACAAAAAAGATATGGAGATTTTGGAAAGGGTCCAGAGGAGGGCCACAAAGATGATCAGGGGGCTGGAGCACCTCCCCTATGAGGACAGGCTGAGGGAGTTGGGTTTGTTCAGCCTGGAGAAGAGAAGGTTGCGAGGTGACCTCATTGCAGCCTTTCAATACCTGAAGGGAACTTACTCCCAGGAGGGGAGTAAACTCTTCGAAAGGGCTGATAATAGCAGGACTAGGGGAAATGGTTTTAAGTTGAAGGAGGGAAGATTTAGGTTGGATGTTAGGGGAAAGTTCTTTACTAGAAGGGTGGTTAGGTCCTGGAACAGGCTGCCCAGTGAGGTTGTGGATGCCCCGTCCTTGGAGGTGTTCAAGACCAGGTTGGACGGGGCCCTGGGCAACCTGATCTAGTAAATGTGTATGTTTGGTGGCCCTGCTAGGCAGGGGGGTTGGAACTACATGATCCTTGAGGTCCCTTCCAACCCGGGTAATTCTGTGATTCTGTGATTCTGTGAATTTGGGAATTCTTGAATCACTGTATTCTATTAGGCTCCAAAGCATCATTCTGTAGGGATAAAGTCTTTCTTTGTGTATGAAAACCAGTATTTTGTTTAGAAATGCTATTTTTAGGAATGAAATGCTTTATTTTTGAAAGAAAATGAAATTTTTGCAAGGATAATTAGTGATACTTCAGTGATAACTTTTTATTTCTGGTATGTGTAGTGATATTCGTGTGAAAATTTTTAATGTTTTGATAGAAATTGATATTTCGGGTGGAACTGTCCTTATTTTGTAGAGTAAAACTGGTGTTCTGGAAACAATGTGTCATATTATGCTCCTAAGTATCATTTAGTAGAGAGAATATCTTCTTTTGGGAATTAAAAACCATATGTTGTTTAGAACATACTATACTCAGGAATGAAAAGCATTTTCTTAGGTAAGAAAAATGTATTTTTGCCAGAATACGGAGTGATACTTAAGAGAGATCTTCTTCTTTCTGGAAGAAGTGGTGATATTCATGTGTAAATGGTAAAAATTTTAACAGAAACTGTCATTTTGGGTGGAAATGTCCATAATTTGTAGAGGAAAACGGGTATTCTGGTAGAAATGCATCCTATAATGCTACAGTGCATCATTTTCTAGAGAAAATATCTTCTTTTGGTTATGAAAACAGGTATTAGGTTTAGAAAATGCTATTTTTAGTGAAGAAAATTCATATTTTCAAAAGAAACTCAAATATTCGCCAGGATAAATGGTGATGCTTTAGAGAGAACTTATTATTTCTGGTCTATGTAGTGAAAGTCGTGTGTAAATTTCAAAAATTAGAACAGAAATTGATCTTTAGGGGGGAAGTGTCCTTATTTGAAAGAGGAATTCCGGTATTCTGTAAACAATGTATCATATTATGCTGCAAATATTCATTTTTTAGAGGAACTGTCTTCTTTTGAGGATGAAACCCAGTATTTTGGGGAGAAAATGATATTTTTAGGGCTGAAAAGCATTGTATTTGTTAAGAAAAATGTATTTTTGCAAGGATAAGAAGTGATACTCAAGAATGTACCTTTTTTTTTTTTTCTGGGATAAGTACTGCTATTAATGTCAAAGTTCTCTAAATCTTGACAGAAATTGATATTTTGGGCGGAAATGTCCTTATTTTGTAGAGGAATACAGGAATTCATGAAACACTGTATTCTATTATGCTCCAAAGGAACATTCTGTAGAGATAATGTCTACCTTTGGGGATGAAAACCAGTATTTTGTTTAGAAAATGCTATTTTTAGGAATGAAAAGCATTAGTTTGGTAAGAAAATGAAATATTTGAAAGGATAATTAGTGATACTTATGAGATTCCTTTTTATTTCTGAGATAAGCAAGGATATTAGTGTGAAAGTTTTCTACATTATGACACAACTTGCTATTTCTGGTGGGAATGTCCTTATTTTGTAGAGGAATTTGGGAATTCTTGAATCACTGTATTCTATTAGGCTCCAAAGCATCATTCTGTAGGGATAAAGTCTTTCTTTGTGTATGAAAACCAGTATTTTGTTTAGAAATGCTATTTTTAGGAATGAAATGCTTTATTTTTGAAAGAAAATGAAATTTTTGCAAGGATAATTAGTGATACTTCAGTGATAACTTTTTATTTCTGGTATGTGTAGTGATATTCGTGTGAAAATTTTTAATGTTTTGACAGAAATTGATATTTCGGGTGGAACTGTCCTTATTTTGTAGAGTAAAACTGGTGTTCTGGAAACAATGTGTCATATTATGCTCCTAAGTATCATTTAGTAGAGAGAATATCTTCTTTTGGGAATTAAAAACCATATGTTGTTTAGAACATACTATACTCAGGAATGAATAGCATTTTCTTAGGTAAGAAAAATGTATTTTTGCCAGAATACGGAGTGATACTTAAGAGAGAACTTCTTCTTTCTGGAAGAAGTGGTGATATTCATGTGTAAATGGTAAAAATTTTAACAGAAACTGTCATTTTGGGTGGAAATGTCCATAATTTGTAGAGGAAAACGGGTATTCTGGTAGAAATGCATCCTATAATGCTACAGTGCATCATTTTCTAGAGAAAATATCTTCTTTTGGTTATGAAAACAGGTATTAGGTTTAGAAAATGCTATTTTTAGTGAAGAAAATTCATATTTTCAAAAGAAACTCAAATATTTGCCAGGATAAATGGTGATGCTTTAGAGAGAACTTATTATTTCTGGTCTATGTAGTGAAAGTCGTGTGTAAATTTCAAAAATTAGAACAGAAATTGATCTTTAGGGGGAAAGTGTCCTTATTTGAAAGAGGAGTTCCGGTATTCTGTAAACAATGTATCATATTATGCTGCAAATATTCATTTTTTAGAGGATCTGTCTTCTTTTGAGGATGAAACCCAGTATTTTGGGGAGAAAATGATATTTTTAGGGCTGAAAAGCATTGTATTTGTTAAGAAAAATGTATTTTTGCAAGGATAAGAAGTGATACTCAAGAATGTACCTTTTTTTTTTTTTTTTTCTGGGATAAGTACTGCTATTAATGTCAAAGTTCTCTAAATCTTGACAGAAATTGATATTTTGGGCGGAAATGTCCTTATTTTGTAGAGGAATACAGGAATTCATGAAACACTGTATTCTATTATGCTCCAAAGGAACATTCTGTGGAGATAATGTCTACCTTTGGGGATGAAAACCAGTATTTTGTTTAGAAAATGCTATTTTTAGGAATGAAAAGCATTAGTTTGGTAAGAAAATGAAATATTTGAAAGGATAATTAGTGATACTTATGAGATTCCTTTTTATTTCTGAGATAAGCAAGGATATTAGTGTGAAAGTTTTCTACATTATGACACAACTTGCTATTTCTGGTGGGAATGTCCTTATTTTGTAGAGGAATTTGGGAATTCTTGAATCACTGTATTCTATTAGGCTCCAAAGCATCATTCTGTAGGGATAAAGTCTTTCTTTGTGTATGAAAACCAGTATTTTGTTTAGAAATGCTATTTTTAGGAATGAAATGCTTTATTTTTGAAAGAAAATGAAATTTTTGCAAGGATAATTAGTGATACTTCAGTGATAACTTTTTATTTCTGGTATGTGTAGTGATATTCGTGTGAAAATTTTTAATGTTTTGACAGAAATTGATATTTCGGGTGGAACTGTCCTTATTTTGTAGAGTAAAACTGGTGTTCTGGAAACAATGTGTCATATTATGCTCCTAAGTATCATTTAGTAGAGAGAATATCTTCTTTTGGGAATTAAAAACCATATGTTGTTTAGAACATACTATACTCAGGAATGAAAAGCATTTTCTTAGGTAAGAAAAATGTATTTTTGCCAGAATACGGAGTGATACTTAAGAGAGAACTTCTTCTTTCTGGAAGAAGTGGTGATATTCATGTGTAAATGGTAAAAATTTTAACAGAAACTGTCATTTAGGGTGGAAATGTCCATAATTTGTAGAGGAAAACGGGTATTCTGGTAGAAATGCATCCTATAATGCTACAGTGCATCATTTTCTAGAGAAAATATCTTCTTTTGGTTATGAAAACAGGTATTAGGTTTAGAAAATGCTATTTTTAGTGAAGAAAATTCATATTTTCAAAAGAAACTCAAATATTTGCCAGGATAAATGGTGATGCTTTAGAGAGAACTTATTATTTCTGGTCTATGTAGTGAAAGTCGTGTGTAAATTTCAAAAATTAGAACAGAAATTGATCTTTAGGGGGAAAGTGTCCTTATTTGAAAGAGGAGTTCCGGTATTCTGTAAACAATGTATCATATTATGCTGCAAATATTCATTTTTTAGAGGAACTGTCTTCTTTTGAGGATGAAACCCAGTATTTTGGGGAGAAAATTATATTTTTAGGGCTGAAAAGCATTGTATTTGTTAAGAAAAATGTATTTTTGCAAGGATAAGAAGTGATACTCAAGAATGTACCTTTTTTTTTTTTTTTTTCTGGGATAAGTACTGCTATTAATGTCAAAGTTCTCTAAATCTTGACAGAAATTGATATTTTGGGCGGAAATGTCCTTATTTTGTAGAGGAATACAGGAATTCATGAAACACTGTATTCTATTATGCTCCAAAGGAACATTCTGTGGAGATAATGTCTACCTTTGGGGATGAAAACCAGTATTTTGTTTAGAAAATGCTATTTTTAGGAATGAAAAGCATTAGTTTGGTAAGAAAATGAAATATTTGAAAGGATAATTAGTGATACTTATGAGATTCCTTTTTATTTCTGAGATAAGCAAGGATATTAGTGTGAAAGTTTTCTACATTATGACACAACTTGCTATTTCTGGTGGGAATGTCCTTATTTTGTAGAGGAATTTGGGAATTCTTGAATCACTGTATTCTATTAGGCTCCAAAGCATCATTCTGTAGGGATAAAGTCTTTCTTTGTGTATGAAAACCAGTATTTTGTTTAGAAATGCTATTTTTAGGAATGAAATGCTTTATTTTTGAAAGAAAATGAAATTTTTGCAAGGATAATTAGTGATACTTCAGTGATAACTTTTTATTTCTGGTATGTGTAGTGATATTCGTGTGAAAATTTTTAATGTTTTGACAGAAATTGATATTTCGGGTGGAACTGTCCTTATTTTGTAGAGTAAAACTGGTGTTCTGGAAACAATGTGTCATATTATGCTCCTAAGTATCATTTAGTAGAGAGAATATCTTCTTTTGGGAATTAAAAACCATATGTTGTTTAGAACATACTATACTCAGGAATGAAAAGCATTTTCTTAGGTAAGAAAAATGTATTTTTGCCAGAATACGGAGTGATACTTAAGAGAGAACTTCTTCTTTCTGGAAGAAGTGGTGATATTCATGTGTAAATGGTAAAAATTTTAACAGAAACTGTCATTTTGGGTGGAAATGTCCATAATTTGTAGAGGAAAACGGGTATTCTGGTAGAAATGCATCCTATAATGCTACAGTGCATCATTTTCTAGAGAAAATATCTTCTTTTGGTTATGAAAACAGGTATTAGGTTTAGAAAATGCTATTTTTAGTGAAGAAAATTCATATTTTCAAAAGAAACTCAAATATTTGCCAGGATAAATGGTGATGCTTTAGAGAGAACTTATTATTTCTGGTCTATGTAGTGAAAGTCGTGTGTAAATTTCAAAAATTAGAACAGAAATTGATCTTTAGGGGGAAAGTGTCCTTATTTGAAAGAGGAGTTCCGGTATTCTGTAAACAATGTATCATATTATGCTGCAAATATTCATTTTTTAGAGGAACTGTCTTCTTTTGAGGATGAAACCCAGTATTTTGGGGAGAAAATGATATTTTTAGGGCTGAAAAGCATTGTATTTGTTAAGAAAAATGTATTTTTGCAAGGATAAGAAGTGATACTCAAGAATGTACCTTTTTTTTTTTTTTTCTGGGATAAGTACTGCTATTAATGTCAAAGTTCTCTAAATCTTGACAGAAATTGATATTTTGGGTGGAAATGTCCTTATTTTGTAGAGGAATACAGGAATTCATGAAACACTGTATTCTATTATGCTCCAAAGGAACATTCTGTAGAGATAATGTCTACCTTTGGGGATGAAAACCAGTATTTTGTTTAGAAAATGCTATTTTTAGGAATGAAAAGCATTAGTTTGGTAAGAAAATGAAATATTTGAAAGGATAATTAGTGATACTTATGAGATTCCTTTTTATTTCTGAGATAAGCAAGGATATTAGTGTGAAAGTTTTCTACATTATGACACAACTTGCTATTTCTGGTGGGAATGTCCTTATTTTGTAGAGGAATTTGGGAATTCTTGAATCACTGTATTCTATTAGGCTCCAAAGCATCATTCTGTAGGGATAAAGTCTTTCTTTGTGTATGAAAACCAGTATTTTGTTTAGAAATGCTATTTTTAGGAATGAAAAGCTTTATTTTTGAAAGAAAATGAAATTTTTGCAAGGATAATTAGTGATACTTCAGTGATAACTTTTTATTTCTGGTATGTGTAGTGATATTCGTGTGAAAATTTTTAATGTTTTGACAGAAATTGATATTTCGGGTGGAACTGTCCTTATTTTGTAGAGTAAAACTGGTGTTCTGGAAACAATGTGTCATATTATGCTCCTAAGTATCATTTAGTAGAGAGAATATCTTCTTTTGGGAATTAAAAACCATATGTTGTTTAGAACATACTATACTCAGGAATGAAAAGCATTTTCTTAGGTAAGAAAAATGTATTTTTGCCAGAATACGGAGTGATACTTAAGAGAGAACTTCTTCTTTCTGGAAGAAGTGGTGATATTCATGTGTAAATGGTAAAAATTTTAACAGAAACTGTCATTTTGGGTGGAAATGTCCATAATTTGTAGAGGAAAACGGGTATTCTGGTAGAAATGCATCCTATAATGCTACAGTGCATCATTTTCTAGAGAAAATATCTTCTTTTGGTTATGAAAACAGGTATTAGGTTTAGAAAATGCTATTTTTAGTGAAGAAAATTCATATTTTCAAAAGAAACTCAAATATTTGCCAGGATAAATGGTGATGCTTTAGAGAGAACTTATTATTTCTGGTCTATGTAGTGAAAGTCGTGTGTAAATTTCAAAAATTAGAACAGAAATTGATCTTTAGGGGGGAAGTGTCCTTATTTGAAAGAGGAATTCCGGTATTCTGTAAACAATGTATCATATTATGCTGCAAATATTCATTTTTTAGAGGAACTGTCTTCTTTTGAGGATGAAACCCAGTATTTTGGGGAGAAAATGATATTTTTAGGGCTGAAAAGCATTGTATTTGTTAAGAAAAATGTATTTTTGCAAGGATAAGAAGTGATACTCAAGAATGTACCTTTTTTTTTTTTTCTGGGATAAGTACTGCTATTAATGTCAAAGTTCTCTAAATCTTGACAGAAATTGATATTTTGGGTGGAAATGTCCTTATTTTGTAGAGGAATACAGGAATTCATGAAACACTGTATTCTATTATGCTCCAAAGGAACATTCTGTAGAGATAATGTCTACCTTTGGGGATGAAAACCAGTATTTTGTTTAGAAAATGCTATTTTTAGGAATGAAAAGCATTAGTTTGGTAAGAAAATGAAATATTTGAAAGGATAATTAGTGATACTTATGAGATTCGTTTTTATTTCTGAGATAAGCAAGGATATTAGTGTGAAAGTTTTCTACATTATGACACAACTTGCTATTTCTGGTGGGAATGTCCTTATTTTGTAGAGGAATTTGGGAATTCTTGAATCACTGTATTCTATTAGGCTCCAAAGCATCATTCTGTAGGGATAAAGTCTTTCTTTGTGTATGAAAACCAGTATTTTGTTTAGAAATGCTATTTTTAGGAATGAAAAGCTTTATTTTTGAAAGAAAATGAAATTTTTGCAAGGATAATTAGTGATACTTCAGTGATAACTTTTTATTTCTGGTATGTGTAGTGATATTCGTGTGAAAATTTTTAATGTTTTGACAGAAATTGATATTTCGGGTGGAACTGTCCTTATTTTGTAGAGTAAAACTGGTGTTCTGGAAACAATGTGTCATATTATGCTCCTAAGTATCATTTAGTAGAGAGAATATCTTCTTTTGGGAATTAAAAACCATATGTTGTTTAGAACATACTATACTCAGGAATGAAAAGCATTTTCTTAGGTAAGAAAAATGTATTTTTGCCAGAATACGGAGTGATACTTAAGAGAGAACTTCTTCTTTCTGGAAGAAGTGGTGATATTCATGTGTAAATGGTAAAAATTTTAACAGAAACTGTCATTTTGGGTGGAAATGTCCATAATTTGTAGAGGAAAACGGGTATTCTGGTAGAAATGCATCCTATAATGCTACAGTGCATCATTTTCTAGAGAAAATATCTTCTTTTGGTTATGAAAACAGGTATTAGGTTTAGGAAATGCTGTTTTTAGTGAAGAAAATTCATATTTTCAAAAGAAACTCAAATATTTGCCAGGATAAATGGTGATGCTTTAGAGAGAACTTATTATTTCTGGTCTATGTAGTGAAAGTCGTGTGTAAATTTCAAAAATTAGAACAGAAATTGATCTTTAGGGGGAAAGTGTCCTTATTTGAAAGAGGAGTTCCGGTATTCTGTAAACAATGTATCATATTATGCTGCAAATATTCATTTTTTAGAGGAACTGTCTTCTTTTGAGGATGAAACCCAGTATTTTGGGGAGAAAATGATATTTTTAGGGCTGAAAAGCATTGTATTTGTTAAGAAAAATGTATTTTTGCAAGGATAAGAAGTGATACTCAAGAATGTACCTTTTTTTTTTTTTTCTGGGATAAGTACTGCTATTAATGTCAAAGTTCTCTAAATCTTGACAGAAATTGATATTTTGGGCGGAAATGTCCTTATTTTGTAGAGGAATACAGGAATTCATGAAACACTGTATTCTATTATGCTCCAAAGGAACATTCTGTGGAGATAATGTCTACCTTTGGGGATGAAAACCAGTATTTTGTTTAGAAAATGCTATTTTTAGGAATGAAAAGCATTAGTTTGGTAAGAAAATGAAATATTTGAAAGGATAATTAGTGATACTTATGAGATTCGTTTTTATTTCTGAGATAAGCAAGGATATTAGTGTGAAAGTTTTCTACATTATGACACAACTTGATATTTCTGGTGGGAATGTCCTTATTTTGTAGAGGAATTTGGGAATTCTTGAATCACTGTATTCTATTAGGCTCCAAAGCATCATTCTGTAGGGATAAAGTCTTTCTTTGTGTATGAAAACCAGTATTTTGTTTAGAAATGCTATTTTTAGGAATGAAATGATTTATTTTTGAAAGAAAATGAAATTTTTGCAAGGATAATTAGTGATACTTCAGTGATAACTTTTTATTTCTGGTATGTGTAGTGATATTCGTGTGAAAATTTTTAATGTTTTGACAGAAATTGATATTTCGGGTGGAACTGTCCTTATTTTGTAGAGTAAAACTGGTGTTCTGGAAACAATGTGTCATATTATGCTCCTAAGTATCATTTAGTAGAGAGAATATCTTCTTTTGGGAATTAAAAACCATATGTTGTTTAGAACATACTATACTCAGGAATGAAAAGCATTTTCTTAGGTAAGAAAAATGTATTTTTGCCAGAATACGGAGTGATACTTAAGAGAGAACTTCTTCTTTCTGGAAGAAGTGGTGATATTCATGTGTAAATGGTAAAAATTTTAACAGAAACTGTCATTTTGGGTGGAAATGTCCAGAATTTGTAGAGGAAAACAGGTATTCTGGTAGAAATGCATCCTATAATGCTACAGTGCATCATTTTCTAGAGAAAATATCTTCTTTTGGTTATGAAAACAGGTATTAGGTTTAGGAAATGCTATTTTTAGTGAAGAAAATTCATATTTTCAAAAGAAACTCAAATATTTGCCAGGATAAATGGTGATGCTTTAGAGAGAACTTATTATTTCTGGTCTATGTAGTGAAAGTCGTGTGTAAATTTCAAAAATTAGAACAGAAATTGATCTTTAGGGGGAAAGTGTCCTTATTTGAAAGAGGAGTTCCGGTATTCTGTAAACAATGTATCATATTATGCTGCAAATATTCATTTTTTAGAGGAACTGTCTTCTTTTGAGGATGAAACCCAGTATTTTGGGGAGAAAATTATATTTTTAGGGCTGAAAAGCATTGTATTTGTTAAGAAAAATGTATTTTTGCAAGGATAAGAAGTGATACTCAAGAATGTACCTTTTTTTTTTTTTTTCTGGGATAAGTACTGCTATTAATGTCAAAGTTCTCTAAATCTTGACAGAAATTGATATTTTGGGCGGAAATGTCCTTATTTTGTAGAGGAATACAGGAATTCATGAAACACTGTATTCTATTATGCTCCAAAGGAACATTCTGTGGAGATAATGTCTACCTTTGGGGATGAAAACCAGTATTTTGTTTAGAAAATGCTATTTTTAGGAATGAAAAGCATTAGTTTGGTAAGAAAATGAAATATTTGAAAGGATAATTAGTGATACTTATGAGATTCGTTTTTATTTCTGAGATAAGCAAGGATATTAGTGTGAAAGTTTTCTACATTATGACACAACTTGCTATTTCTGGTGGGAATGTCCTTATTTTGTAGAGGAATTTGGGAATTCTTGAATCACTGTATTCTATTAGGCTCCAAAGCATCATTCTGTAGGGATAAAGTCTTTCTTTGTGTATGAAAACCAGTATTTTGTTTAGAAATGCTATTTTTAGGAATGAAATGCTTTATTTTTGAAAGAAAATGAAATTTTTGCAAGGATAATTAGTGATACTTCAGTGATAACTTTTTATTTCTGGTATGTGTAGTGATATTCGTGTGAAAATTTTTAATGTTTTGACAGAAATTGATATTTCGGGTGGAACTGTCCTTATTTTGTAGAGTAAAACTGGTGTTCTGGAAACAATGTGTCATATTATGCTCCTAAGTATCATTTAGTAGAGAGAATATCTTCTTTTGGGAATTAAAAACCATATGTTGTTTAGAACATACTATACTCAGGAATGAAAAGCATTTTCTTAGGTAAGAAAAATGTATTTTTGCCAGAATACGGAGTGATACTTAAGAGAGAACTTCTTCTTTCTGGAAGAAGTGGTGATATTCATGTGTAAATGGTAAAAATTTTAACAGAAACTGTCATTTTGGGTGGAAATGTCCATAATTTGTAGAGGAAAACGGGTATTCTGGTAGAAATGCATCCTATAATGCTACAGTGCATCATTTTCTAGAGAAAATATCTTCTTTTGGTTATGAAAACAGGTATTAGGTTTAGGAAATGCTGTTTTTAGTGAAGAAAATTCATATTTTCAAAAGAAACTCAAATATTTGCCAGGATAAATGGTGATGCTTTAGAGAGAACTTATTATTTCTGGTCTATGTAGTGAAAGTCGTGTGTAAATTTCAAAAATTAGAACAGAAATTGATCTTTAGGGGGAAAGTGTCCTTATTTGAAAGAGGAGTTCCGGTATTCTGTAAACAATGTATCATATTATGCTGCAAATATTCATTTTTTAGAGGAACTGTCTTCTTTTGAGGATGAAACCCAGTATTTTGGGGAGAAAATTATATTTTTAGGGCTGAAAAGCATTGTATTTGTTAAGAAAAATGTATTTTTGCAAGGATAAGAAGTGATACTCAAGAATGTACCTTTTTTTTTTTTTTTTTTCTGGGATAAGTACTGCTATTAATGTCAAAGTTCTCTAAATCTTGACAGAAATAGATATTTTGGGCGGAAATGTCCTTATTTTGTAGAGGAATACAGGAATTCATGAAACACTGTATTCTATTATGCTCCAAAGGAACATTCTGTGGAGATAATGTCTACCTTTGGGGATGAAAACCAGTATTTTGTTTAGAAAATGCTATTTTTAGGAATGAAAAGCATTAGTTTGGTAAGAAAATGAAATATTTGAAAGGATAATTAGTGATACTTATGAGATTCCTTTTTATTTCCGAGATAAGCAAGGATATTAGTGTGAAAGTTTTCTACATTATGACACAACTTGCTATTTCTGGTGGGAATGTCCTTATTTTGTAGAGGAATTTGGGAATTCTTGAATCACTGTATTCTATTAGGCTCCAAAGCATCATTCTGTAGGGATAAAGTCTTTCTTTGTGTATGAAAACCAGTATTTTGTTTAGAAATGCTATTTTTAGGAATGAAATGCTTTATTTTTGAAAGAAAATGAAATTTTTGCAAGGATAATTAGTGATACTTCAGTGATAACTTTTTATTTCTGGTATGTGTAGTGATATTCGTGTGAAAATTTTTAATGTTTTGACAGAAATTGATATTTCGGGTGGAACTGTCCTTATTTTGTAGAGTAAAACTGGTGTTCTGGAAACAATGTGTCATATTATGCTCCTAAGTATCATTTAGTAGAGAGAATATCTTCTTTTGGGAATTAAAAACCATATGTTGTTTAGAACATACTATACTCAGGAATGAAAAGCATTTTCTTAGGTAAGAAAAATGTATTTTTGCCAGAATACGGAGTGATACTTAAGAGAGAACTTCTTCTTTCTGGAAGAAGTGGTGATATTCATGTGTAAATGGTAAAAATTTTAACAGAAACTGTCATTTTGGGTGGAAATGTCCATAATTTGTAGAGGAAAACGGGTATTCTGGTAGAAATGCATCCTATAATGCTACAGTGCATCATTTTCTAGAGAAAATATCTTCTTTTGGTTATGAAAACAGGTATTAGGTTTAGGAAATGCTGTTTTTAGTGAAGAAAATTCATATTTTCAAAAGAAACTCAAATATTTGCCAGGATAAATGGTGATGCTTTAGAGAGAACTTATTATTTCTGGTCTATGTAGTGAAAGTCGTGTGTAAATTTCAAAAATTAGAACAGAAATTGATCTTTAGGGGGAAAGTGTCCTTATTTGAAAGAGGAGTTCCGGTATTCTGTAAACAATGTATCATATTATGCTGCAAATATTCATTTTTTAGAGGAACTGTCTTCTTTTGAGGATGAAACCCAGTATTTTGGGGAGAAAATTATATTTTTAGGGCTGAAAAGCATTGTATTTGTTAAGAAAAATGTATTTTTGCAAGGATAAGAAGTGATACTCAAGAATGTACCTTTTTTTTTTTTTTTTTTCTGGGATAAGTACTGCTATTAATGTCAAAGTTCTCTAAATCTTGACAGAAATAGATATTTTGGGCGGAAATGTCCTTATTTTGTAGAGGAATACAGGAATTCATGAAACACTGTATTCTATTATGCTCCAAAGGAACATTCTGTGGAGATAATGTCTACCTTTGGGGATGAAAACCAGTATTTTGTTTAGAAAATGCTATTTTTAGGAATGAAAAGCATTAGTTTGGTAAGAAAATGAAATATTTGAAAGGATAATTAGTGATACTTATGAGATTCCTTTTTATTTCCGAGATAAGCAAGGATATTAGTGTGAAAGTTTTCTACATTATGACACAACTTGCTATTTCTGGTGGGAATGTCCTTATTTTGTAGAGGAATTTGGGAATTCTTGAATCACTGTATTCTATTAGGCTCCAAAGCATCATTCTGTAGGGATAAAGTCTTTCTTTGTGTATGAAAACCAGTATTTTGTTTAGAAATGCTATTTTTAGGAATGAAATGCTTTATTTTTGAAAGAAAATGAAATTTTTGCAAGGATAATTAGTGATACTTCAGTGATAACTTTTTATTTCTGGTATGTGTAGTGATATTCGTGTGAAAATTTTTAATGTTTTGACAGAAATTGATATTTCGGGTGGAACTGTCCTTATTTTGTAGAGTAAAACTGGTGTTCTGGAAACAATGTGTCATATTATGCTCCTAAGTATCATTTAGTAGAGAGAATATCTTCTTTTGGGAATTAAAAACCATATGTTGTTTAGAACATACTATACTCAGGAATGAAAAGCATTTTCTTAGGTAAGAAAAATGTATTTTTGCCAGAATACGGAGTGATACTTAAGAGAGAACTTCTTCTTTCTGGAAGAAGTGGTGATATTCATGTGTAAATGGTAAAAATTTTAACAGAAACTGTCATTTTGGGTGGAAATGTCCATAATTTGTAGAGGAAAACGGGTATTCTGGTAGAAATGCATCCTATAATGCTACAGTGCATCATTTTCTAGAGAAAATATCTTCTTTTGGTTATGAAAACAGGTATTAGGTTTAGGAAATGCTGTTTTTAGTGAAGAAAATTCATATTTTCAAAAGAAACTCAAATATTTGCCAGGATAAATGGTGATGCTTTAGAGAGAACTTATTATTTCTGGTCTATGTAGTGAAAGTCGTGTGTAAATTTCAAAAATTAGAACAGAAATTGATCTTTAGGGGGAAAGTGTCCTTATTTGAAAGAGGAGTTCCGGTATTCTGTAAACAATGTATCATATTATGCTGCAAATATTCATTTTTTAGAGGAACTGTCTTCTTTTGAGGATGAAACCCAGTATTTTGGGGAGAAAATGATATTTTTAGGGCTGAAAAGCATTGTATTTGTTAAGAAAAATGTATTTTTGCAAGGATAAGAAGTGATACTCAAGAATGTACCTTTTTTTTTTTTTTTTTTCTGGGATAAGTACTGCTATTAATGTCAAAGTTCTCTAAATCTTGACAGAAATAGATATTTTGGGCGGAAATGTCCTTATTTTGTAGAGGAATACAGGAATTCATGAAACACTGTATTCTATTATGCTCCAAAGGAACATTCTGTGGAGATAATGTCTACCTTTGGGGATGAAAACCAGTATTTTGTTTAGAAAATGCTATTTTTAGGAATGAAAAGCATTAGTTTGGTAAGAAAATGAAATATTTGAAAGGATAATTAGTGATACTTATGAGATTCCTTTTTATTTCCGAGATAAGCAAGGATATTAGTGTGAAAGTTTTCTACATTATGACACAACTTGCTATTTCTGGTGGGAATGTCCTTATTTTGTAGAGGAATTTGGGAATTCTTGAATCACTGTATTCTATTAGGCTCCAAAGCATCATTCTGTAGGGATAAAGTCTTTCTTTGTGTATGAAAACCAGTATTTTGTTTAGAAATGCTATTTTTAGGAATGAAATGCTTTATTTTTGAAAGAAAATGAAATTTTTGCAAGGATAATTAGTGATACTTCAGTGATAACTTTTTATTTCTGGTATGTGTAGTGATATTCGTGTGAAAATTTTTAATGTTTTGACAGAAATTGATATTTCGGGTGGAACTGTCCTTATTTTGTAGAGTAAAACTGGTGTTCTGGAAACAATGTGTCATATTATGCTCCTAAGTATCATTTAGTAGAGAGAATATCTTCTTTTGGGAATTAAAAACCATATGTTGTTTAGAACATACTATACTCAGGAATGAAAAGCATTTTCTTAGGTAAGAAAAATGTATTTTTGCCAGAATACGGAGTGATACTTAAGAGAGAACTTCTTCTTTCTGGAAGAAGTGGTGATATTCATGTGTAAATGGTAAAAATTTTAACAGAAACTGTCATTTTGGGTGGAAATGTCCATAATTTGTAGAGGAAAACGGGTATTCTGGTAGAAATGCATCCTATAATGCTACAGTGCATCATTTTCTAGAGAAAATATCTTCTTTTGGTTATGAAAACAGGTATTAGGTTTAGGAAATGCTGTTTTTAGTGAAGAAAATTCATATTTTCAAAAGAAACTCAAATATTTGCCAGGATAAATGGTGATGCTTTAGAGAGAACTTATTATTTCTGGTCTATGTAGTGAAAGTCGTGTGTAAATTTCAAAAATTAGAACAGAAATTGATCTTTAGGGGGAAAGTGTCCTTATTTGAAAGAGGAGTTCCGGTATTCTGTAAACAATGTATCATATTATGCTGCAAATATTCATTTTTTAGAGGAACTGTCTTCTTTTGAGGATGAAACCCAGTATTTTGGGGAGAAAATTATATTTTTAGGGCTGAAAAGCATTGTATTTGTTAAGAAAAATGTATTTTTGCAAGGATAAGAAGTGATACTCAAGAATGTACCTTTTTTTTTTTTTTTTTCTGGGATAAGTACTGCTATTAATGTCAAAGTTCTCTAAATCTTGACAGAAATAGATATTTTGGGCGGAAATGTCCTTATTTTGTAGAGGAATACAGGAATTCATGAAACACTGTATTCTATTATGCTCCAAAGGAACATTCTGTGGAGATAATGTCTACCTTTGGGGATGAAAACCAGTATTTTGTTTAGAAAATGCTATTTTTAGGAATGAAAAGCATTAGTTTGGTAAGAAAATGAAATATTTGAAAGGATAATTAGTGATACTTATGAGATTCCTTTTTATTTCCGAGATAAGCAAGGATATTAGTGTGAAAGTTTTCTACATTATGACACAACTTGCTATTTCTGGTGGGAATGTCCTTATTTTGTAGAGGAATTTGGGAATTCTTGAATCACTGTATTCTATTAGGCTCCAAAGCATCATTCTGTAGGGATAAAGTCTTTCTTTGTGTATGAAAACCAGTATTTTGTTTAGAAATGCTATTTTTAGGAATGAAATGCTTTATTTTTGAAAGAAAATGAAATTTTTGCAAGGATAATTAGTGATACTTCAGTGATAACTTTTTATTTCTGGTATGTGTAGTGATATTCGTGTGAAAATTTTTAATGTTTTGACAGAAATTGATATTTCGGGTGGAACTGTCCTTATTTTGTAGAGTAAAACTGGTGTTCTGGAAACAATGTGTCATATTATGCTCCTAAGTATCATTTAGTAGAGAGAATATCTTCTTTTGGGAATTAAAAACCATATGTTGTTTAGAACATACTATACTCAGGAATGAAAAGCATTTTCTTAGGTAAGAAAAATGTATTTTTGCCAGAATACGGAGTGATACTTAAGAGAGAACTTCTTCTTTCTGGAAGAAGTGGTGATATTCATGTGTAAATGGTAAAAATTTTAACAGAAACTGTCATTTTGGGTGGAAATGTCCATAATTTGTAGAGGAAAACGGGTATTCTGGTAGAAATGCATCCTATAATGCTACAGTGCATCATTTTCTAGAGAAAATATCTTCTTTTGGTTATGAAAACAGGTATTAGGTTTAGGAAATGCTGTTTTTAGTGAAGAAAATTCATATTTTCAAAAGAAACTCAAATATTTGCCAGGATAAATGGTGATGCTTTAGAGAGAACTTATTATTTCTGGTCTATGTAGTGAAAGTCGTGTGTAAATTTCAAAAATTAGAACAGAAATTGATCTTTAGGGGGAAAGTGTCCTTATTTGAAAGAGGAGTTCCGGTATTCTGTAAACAATGTATCATATTATGCTGCAAATATTCATTTTTTAGAGGAACTGTCTTCTTTTGAGGATGAAACCCAGTATTTTGGGGAGAAAATGATATTTTTAGGGCTGAAAAGCATTGTATTTGTTAAGAAAAATGTATTTTTGCAAGGATAAGAAGTGATACTCAAGAATGTACCTTTTTTTTTTTTTTTTTCTGGGATAAGTACTGCTATTAATGTCAAAGTTCTCTAAATCTTGACAGAAATAGATATTTTGGGCGGAAATGTCCTTATTTTGTAGAGGAATACAGGAATTCATGAAACACTGTATTCTATTATGCTCCAAAGGAACATTCTGTGGAGATAATGTCTACCTTTGGGGATGAAAACCAGTATTTTGTTTAGAAAATGCTATTTTTAGGAATGAAAAGCATTAGTTTGGTAAGAAAATGAAATATTTGAAAGGATAATTAGTGATACTTATGAGATTCCTTTTTATTTCCGAGATAAGCAAGGATATTAGTGTGAAAGTTTTCTACATTATGACACAACTTGCTATTTCTGGTGGGAATGTCCTTATTTTGTAGAGGAATTTGGGAATTCTTGAATCACTGTATTCTATTAGGCTCCAAAGCATCATTCTGTAGGGATAAAGTCTTTCTTTGTGTATGAAAACCAGTATTTTGTTTAGAAATGCTATTTTTAGGAATGAAATGCTTTATTTTTGAAAGAAAATGAAATTTTTGCAAGGATAATTAGTGATACTTCAGTGATAACTTTTTATTTCTGGTATGTGTAGTGATATTCGTGTGAAAATTTTTAATGTTTTGACAGAAATTGATATTTCGGGTGGAACTGTCCTTATTTTGTAGAGTAAAACTGGTGTTCTGGAAACAATGTGTCGTATTATGCTCCTAAGTATCATTTAGTAGAGAGAATATCTTCTTTTGGGAATTAAAAACCATATGTTGTTTAGAACATACTATACTCAGGAATGAAAAGCATTTTCTTAGGTAAGAAAAATGTATTTTTGCCAGAATACGGAGTGATACTTAAGAGAGAACTTCTTCTTTCTGGAAGAAGTGGTGATATTCATGTGTAAATGGTAAAAATTTTAACAGAAACTGTCATTTTGGGTGGAAATGTCCATAATTTGTAGAGGAAAACGGGTATTCTGGTAGAAATGCATCCTATAATGCTACAGTGCATCATTTTCTAGAGAAAATATCTTCTTTTGGTTATGAAAACAGGTATTAGGTTTAGGAAATGCTGTTTTTAGTGAAGAAAATTCATATTTTCAAAAGAAACTCAAATATTTGCCAGGATAAATGGTGATGCTTTAGAGAGAACTTATTATTTCTGGTCTATGTAGTGAAAGTCGTGTGTAAATTTCAAAAATTAGAACAGAAATTGATCTTTAGGGGGAAAGTGTCCTTATTTGAAAGAGGAGTTCCGGTATTCTGTAAACAATGTATCATATTATGCTGCAAATATTCATTTTTTAGAGGAACTGTCTTCTTTTGAGGATGAAACCCAGTATTTTGGGGAGAAAATGATATTTTTAGGGCTGAAAAGCATTGTATTTGTTAAGAAAAATGTATTTTTGCAAGGATAAGAAGTGATACTCAAGAATGTACCTTTTTTTTTTTTTCTGGGATAAGTACTGCTATTAATGTCAAAGTTCTCTAAATCTTGACAGAAATTGATATTTTGGGCGGAAATGTCCTTATTTTGTAGAGGAATACAGGAATTCATGAAACACTGTATTCTATTATGCTCCAAAGGAACATTCTGTGGAGATAATGTCTACCTTTGGGGATGAAAACCAGTATTTTGTTTAGAAAATGCTATTTTTAGGAATGAAAAGCATTAGTTTGGTAAGAAAATGAAATATTTGAAAGGATAATTAGTGATACTTATGAGATTCCTTTTTATTTCTGAGATAAGCAAGGATATTAGTGTGAAAGTTTTCTACATTATGACACAACTTGCTATTTCTGGTGGGAATGTCCTTATTTTGTAGAGGAATTTGGGAATTCTTGAATCACTGTATTCTATTAGGCTCCAAAGCATCATTCTGTAGGGATAAAGTCTTTCTTTGTGTATGAAAACCAGTATTTTGTTTAGAAATGCTATTTTTAGGAATGAAATGCTTTATTTTTGAAAGAAAATGAAATTTTTGCAAGGATAATTAGTGATACTTCAGTGATAACTTTTTATTTCTGTTATGTGTAGTGATATTTGTGTGAAAATTTTTAATGTTTTGACAGAAATTGATATTTCAGGTGGAACTGTCCTTATTTTGTAGAGTAAAACTGGTGTTCTGGAAACAATGTGTCATATTATGCTCCTAAGTATCATTTAGTAGAGAGAATATCTTCTTTTGGGAATTAAAAACCATATGTTGTTTAGAACATACTATACTCAGGAATGAAAAGCATTTTCTTAGGTAAGAAAAATGTATTTTTGCCAGAATACGGAGTGATACTTAAGTGAGAACTTCTTCTTTCTGGAAGAAGTGGTGATATTCATGAGTAAATGGTAAAAATTTTAACAGAAACTGTCATTTTGGGTGGAAATGTCCATAATTTGTAGAGGAAAACGGGTATTCTGGTAGAAATGCATCCTATAATGCTACAGTGCATCATTTTCTAGAGAAAATATCTTCTTTTGGTTATGAAAACAGGTATTAGGTTTAGAAAATGCTATTTTTAGTGAAGAAACATCATATTTTCAAAAGAAACTCAAATATTTGCCAGGATAAATGGTGATGCTTTAGAGAGAACTTATTATTTCTGGTCTATGTAGTGAAAGTCGTGTGTAAATTTCAAAAATTAGAACAGAAATTGATCTTTAGGGGGAAAGTGTCCTTATTTGAAAGAGGAGTTCCGGTATTCTGTAAACAATGTATCATATTATGCTGCAAATATTCATTTTTTAGAGGAACTGTCTTCTTTTGAGGATGAAACCCAGTATTTTGGGGAGAAAATGATATTTTTAGGGCTGAAAAGCATTGTATTTGTTAAGAAAAATGTATTTTTGCAAGGATAAGAAGTGATACTCAAGAATGTACCTTTTTTTTTTTTTCTGGGATAAGTACTGCTATTAATGTCAAAGTTCTCTAAATCTTGACAGAAATTGATATTTTGGGCGGAAATGTCCTTATTTTGTAGAGGAATACAGGAATTCATGAAACGCTGTATTCTATTATGCTCCAAAGGAACATTCTGTGGAGATAATGTCTACCTTTGGGGATGAAAACCAGTATTTTGTTTAGAAAATGCTATTTTTAGGAATGAAAAGCATTAGTTTGGTAAGAAAATGAAATATTTGAAAGGATAATTAGTGATACTTATGAGATTCGTTTTTATTTCTGAGATAAGCAAGGATATTAGTGTGAAAGTTTTCTACATTATGACACAACTTGCTATTTCTGGTGGGAATGTCCTTATTTTGTAGAGGAATTTGGGAATTCTTGAATCACTGTATTCTATTAGGCTCCAAAGCATCATTCTGTAGGGATAAAGTCTTTCTTTGTGTATGAAAACCAGTATTTTGTTTAGAAATGCTATTTTTAGGAATGAAATGCTTTATTTTTGAAAGAAAATGAAATTTTTGCAAGGATAATTAGTGATACTTCAGTGATAACTTTTTATTTCTGGTATGTGTAGTGATATTCGTGTGAAAATTTTTAATGTTTTGACAGAAATTGATATTTCGGGTGGAACTGTCCTTATTTTGTAGAGTAAAACTGGTGTTCTGGAAACAATGTGTCATATTATGCTCCTAAGTATCATTTAGTAGAGAGAATATCTTCTTTTGGGAATTAAAAACCATATGTTGTTTAGAACATACTATACTCAGGAATGAAAAGCATTTTCTTAGGTAAGAAAAATGTATTTTTGCCAGAATACGGAGTGATACTTAAGAGAGAACTTCTTCTTTCTGGAAGAAGTGGTGATATTCATGTGTAAATGGTAAAAATTTTAACAGAAACTGTCATTTTGGGTGGAAATGTCCATAATTTGTAGAGGAAAACGGGTATTCTGGTAGAAATGCATCCTATAATGCTACAGTGCATCATTTTCTAGAGAAAATATCTTCTTTTGGTTATGAAAACAGGTATTAGGTTTAGAAAATGCTATTTTTAGTGAAGAAAATTCATATTTTCAAAAGAAACTCAAATATTCGCCAGGATAAATGGTGATGCTTTAGAGAGAACTTATTATTTCTGGTCTATGTAGTGAAAGTCGTGTTGAAATTTCAAAAATTAGAACAGAAATTGATCTTTAGGGGGAAAGTGTCCTTATTTGAAAGAGGAGTTCCGGTATTCTGTAAACAATGTATCATATTATGCTGCAAATATTCATTTTTTAGAGGAACTGCCTTCTTTTGAGGATGAAACCCAGTATTTTGGGGAGAAAATTATATTTTTAGGGCTGAAAAGCATTGTATTAGTTAAGAAAAATGTATTTTTGCAAGGATAAGAAATGATACTCAAGAATGTACCTTTTTTTTTTTTTTTTTCTGGGATAAGTACTGCTATTAATGTCAAAGTTCTCTAAATCTTGACAGAAATTGATATTTTGGGTGGAAATGTCCTTATTTTGTAGAGGAATACAGGAATTCATGAAACGCTGTATTCTATTATGCTCCAAAGGAAAATTCTGTAGAGATAATGTCTACATTTGGGGATGAAAACCAGTATTTTGTTTAGAAAATGCTATTTTTAGGAATGAAAAGCATTAGTTTGGTAAGAAAATGAAATATTTGAAAGGATAATTAGTGATACTTATGAGATTCGTTTTTATTTCTGAGATAAGCAAGGATATTAGTGTGAAAGTTTTCTACATTATGACACAACTTGCTATTTCTGGTGGGAATGTCCTTATTTTGTAGAGGAATTTGGGAATTCTTGAATCACTGTATTCTATTAGGCTCCAAAGCATCATTCTGTAGGGATAAAGTCTTTCTTTGTGTATGAAAACCAGTATTTTGTTTAGAAATGCTATTTTTAGGAATGAAATGCTTTATTTTTGAAAGAAAATGAAATTTTTGCAAGGATAATTAGTGATACTTCAGTGATAACTTTTTATTTCTGGTATGTGTAGTGATATTCGTGTGAAAATTTTTAATGTTTTGACAGAAATTGATATTTCGGGTGGAACTGTCCTTATTTTGTAGAGTAAAACTGGTGTTCTGGAAACAATGTGTCATATTATGCTCCTAAGTATCATTTAGTAGAGAGAATATCTTCTTTTGGGAATTAAAAACCATATGTTGTTTATGAAAAGCATTTTCTTAGGTAAGAAAAATGTATTTTTGCCAGAATACGGAGTGATACTTAAGAGAGAACTTCTTATTTCTGGAAGAAGTGGTGATATTCATGTGTAAATGGTAAAAATTTTAAGAGAAACTGTCAATTTGGGTGGAAATGTCCATAATTTGTAGAGGAAAACGGGTATTCTGGTAGAAATGCATCCTATAATGCTACAGTGCATCATTTTCTAGAGAAAATATCTTCTTTTGGTTATGAAAACAGGTATTAGGTTTAGAAAATGCTATTTTTAGTGAAGAAAATTCATATTTTCAAAAGAAACACAAATATTTGCCAGGATAAATGGTGATGCTTTAGAGAGAACTTATTATTTCTGGTCTATGTAGTGAAAGTCGTGTGTAAATTTCAAAAATTAGAACAGAAATTGATCTTTAGGGGGAAAGTGTCCTTATTTGAAAGAGGAATTCCGGTATTCTGTAAACAATGTATCATATTATGCTGCAAATATTCATTTTTTAGAGGAACTGTCTTCTTTTGAGGATGAAACCCAGTATTTTGGGGAGAAAATGATATTTTTAGGGCTGAAAAGCATTGTATTTGTTAAGAAAAATGTATTTTTGCAAGGATAAGAAGTGATACTCAAGATTGTACCCCTTTTTTTTTTTCTGGGATAAGTACTGCTATTAATGTCAAAGTTCTCTAAATCTTGACAGAAATTGATATTTTGGGTGGAAATGTCCTTATTTTGTAGAGGAATACAGGAATTCATGAAACGCTGTATTCTATTATGCTCCAAAGGAAAATTCTGTAGAGATAATGTCTACATTTGGGGATGAAAACCAGTATTTTGTTTAGAAAATGCTATTTTTAGGAATGAAAAGCATTAGTTTGGTAAGAAAATGAAATATTTGAAAGGATAATTAGTAATACTTATGAGATTCCTTTTTATTTCTGGGATAAGCAAGGATATTAGTGTGAAAGTTTTCTACATTATGACACAACTTGCTATTTCTGGTGGGAATGTCCTTATTTTGTAGAGGAATTTGGGAATTCTTGAATCACTGTATTCTATTAGGCTCCAAAGCATCATTCTGTAGGGATAAAGTCTTTCTTTGTGTATGAAAACCAGTATTTTGTTTAGAAATGCTATTTTTAGGAATGAAATGCTTTATTTTTGAAAGAAAATGAAATTTTTGCAAGGATAATTAGTGATACTTCAGTGATAACTTTTTATTTCTGGTATGTGTAGTGATATTCGTGTGAAAATTTTTAATGTTTTGACAGAAATTGATATTTCGGGTGGAACTGTCCTTATTTTGTAGAGTAAAACTGGTGTTCTGGAAACAATGTGTCATATTATGCTCCTAAGTATCATTTAGTAGAGAGAATATCTTCTTTTGGGAATTAAAAACCATATGTTGTTTAGAACATACTATTCTTAGGAATGAAAGATGAAGATGATCAGGGGGCTGGAGCACCTCCCCTATGAGGACAGGCTGAGGGAGTTGGGTTTGTTCAGCCTGGAGAAGAGAAGGTTGCGGGGTGACCTCATTGCAGCCTTTCAGTACCTGAAGGGAACTTACTCCCAGGAGGGGAGTAAACTCTTCGAAAGGGCTGATAAAAGCAGGACTAGGGGAAATGGTTTTAAGTTGAGGGAGGGAAGATTTAGGTTGGATGTTAGGGGGAAGTTCTTTACTAGAAGGGTGGTTAGGTCCTGGAACAGGCTGCCCAGTGAGGTTGTGGATGCCCCGTCCTTGGAGGTGTTCAAGACCATATTGGACAGGGTCCTGGGCAACCTGATCTAGTAAATGTGTATGTTTGGTGGCCCTGCTTGGCAGGGGGGTTGGAACTACATGATCCTTGAGGTCCCTTCCAACCGGGGTAATTCTGTGATTCTGTGATTCTGTGATTCTGTAATGAAAAGCATTTTCTTAGGTAAGAAAAATGTATTTTTGCCAGAATACGGAGTGATACTTAAGTGAGAACTTCTTCTTTCTGGAAGAAGTGGTGATATTCATGTGTAAATGGTAAAAATTTTAACAGAAACTGTCATTTAGGGTGGAAATGTCCATAATTTGTAGAGGAAAACGGGTATTCTGGTAGAAATGCATCCTATAATGCTACAGTGCATCATTTTCTAGAGAAAATATCTTCTTTTGGTTATGAAAACAGGTATTAGGTTTAGAAAATGCTATTTTTAGTGAAGAAAATTCATATTTTCAAAAGAAACTCAAATATTTGCCAGGATAAATGGTGATGCTTTAGAGAGAACTTATTATTTCTGGTCTATGTAGTGAAAGTCGTGTGTAAATTTCAAAAATTAGAACAGAAATTGATCTTTAGGGGGGAAGTGTCCTTATTTGAAAGAGGAATTCCGGTATTCTGTAAACAATGTATCATATTATGCTGCAAATATTCATTTTTTAGAGGAACTGTCTTCTTTTGAGGATGAAACCCAGTATTTTGGGGAGAAAATGATATTTTTAGGGCTGAAAAGCATTGTATTTGTTAAGAAAAATGTATTTTTGCAAGGATAAGAAGTGATACTCAAGAATGTACCCCTTTTTTTTTTTCTGGGATAAGTACTGCTATTAATGTCAAAGTTCTCTAAATCTTGACAGAAATTGATATTTTGGGTGGAAATGTCCTTATTTTGTAGAGGAATACAGGAATTCATGAAACGCTGTATTCTATTATGCTCCAAAGGAACATTCTGTAGAGATAATGTCTACCTTTGGGGATGAAAACCAGTATTTTGTTTAGAAAATGCTATTTTTAGGAATGAAAAGCATTGGTTTGGTAAGAAAATGAAATATTTGAAAGGATAATTAGTGATACTTATGAGATTCCTTTTTATTTCTGGGATAAGCAAGGATATTAGTGTGAAAGTTTTCTACATTATGACACAACTTGCTATTTCTGGTGGGAATGTCCTTATTTTGTAGAGGAATTTGGGAATTCTTGAATCACTGTATTCTATTAGGCTCCAAAGCATCATTCTGTAGGGATAAAGTCTTTCTTTGTGTATGAAAACCAGTATTTTGTTTAGAAATGCTATTTTTAGGAATGAAATGCTTTATTTTTGAAAGAAAATGAAATTTTTGCAAGGATAATCAGTGATACTTCAGTGATAACTTTTTATTTCTGGTATGTGTAGTGATATTCGTGTGAAAATTTTTAATGTTTTGACAGAAATTGATATTTCGGGTGGAACTGTCCTTATTTTGTAGAGTAAAACTGGTGTTCTGGAAACAATGTGTCATATTATGCTCCTAAGTATCATTTAGTAGAGAGAATATCTTCTTTTGGGAATTAAAAACCATATGTTGTTTATGAAAAGCATTTTCTTAGGTAAGAAAAATGTATTTTTGCCAGAATACGGAGTGATACTTAAGAGAGAACTTCTTATTTCTGGAAGAAGTGGTGATATTCATGTGTAAATGGTAAAAATTTTAACAGAAACTGTCATTTAGGGTGGAAATGTCCATAATTTGTAGAGGAAAACGGGTATTCTGGTAGAAATGCATCCTATAATGCTACAGTGCATCATTTTCTAGAGAAAATATCTTCTTTTGGTTATGAAAACAGGTATTAGGTTTAGAAAATGCTATTTTTAGTGAAGAAAATTCATATTTTCAAAAGAAACACAAATATTTGCCAGGATAAATGGTGATGCTTTAGAGAGAACTTATTATTTCTGGTCTATGTTGTGAAAGTCGTGTGTAAATTTCAAAAATTAGAACAGAAATTGATCTTTAGGGGGAAAGTGTCCTTATTTGAAAGAGGAATTCCGGTATTCTGTAAACAATGTATCATATTATGCTGCAAATATTCATTTTTTAGAGGAACTGTCTTCTTTTGAGGATGAAACCCAGTATTTTGGGGAGAAAATGATATTTTTAGGGCTGAAAAGCATTGTATTTGTTAAGAAAAATGTATTTTTGCAAGGATAAGAAGTGATACTCAAGAATGTACCCCTTTTTTTTTTTCTGGGATAAGTACTGCTATTAATGTCAAAGTTCTCTAAATCTTGACAGAAATTGATATTTTGGGTGGAAATGTCCTTATTTTGTAGAGGAATACAGGAATTCATGAAACGCTGTATTCTATTATGCTCCAAAGGAAAATTCTGTAGAGATAATGTCTACATTTGGGGATGAAAACCAGTATTTTGTTTAGAAAATGCTATTTTTAGGAATGAAAAGCATTAGTTTGGTAAGAAAATGAAATATTTGAAAGGATAATTAGTAATACTTATGAGATTCCTTTTTATTTCTGGGATAAGCAAGGATATTAGTGTGAAAGTTTTCTACATTATGACACAACTTGCTATTTCTGGTGGGAATGTCCTTATTTTGTAGAGGAATTTGGGAATTCTTGAATCACTGTATTCTATTAGGCTCCAAAGCATCATTCTGTAGGGATAAAGTCTTTCTTTGTGTATGAAAACCAGTATTTTGTTTAGAAATGCTATTTTTAGGAATGAAATGCTTTATTTTTGAAAGAAAATGAAATTTTTGCAAGGATAATTAGTGATACTTCAGTGATAACTTTTTATTTCTGGTATGTGTAGTGATATTTGTGTGAAAATTTTTAATGTTTTGACAGAAATTGATATTTCGGGTGGAACTGTCCTTATTTTGTAGAGTAAAACTGGTGTTCTGGAAACAATGTGTCATATTATGCTCCTAAGTATCATTTAGTAGAGAGAATATCTTCTTTTGGGAATTAAAAACCATATGTTGTTTAGAACATACTATTCTTAGGAATGAAAGATGAAGATGATCAGGGGGCTGGAGCACCTCCCCTATGAGGACAGGCTGAGGGAGTTGGGTTTGTTCAGCCTGGAGAAGAGAAGGTTGCGGGGTGACCTCATTGCAGCCTTTCAGTACCTGAAGGGAACTTACTCCCAGGAGGGGAGTAAACTCTTCGAAAGGGCTGATAAAAGCAGGACTAGGGGAAATGGTTTTAAGTTGAGGGAGGGAAGATTTAGGTTGGATGTTAGGGGGAAGTTCTTTACTAGAAGGGTGGTTAGGTCCTGGAACAGGCTGCCCAGTGAGGTTGTGGATGCCCCGTCCTTGGAGGTGTTCAAGACCATATTGGACAGGGTCCTGGGCAACCTGATCTAGTAAATGTGTATGTTTGGTGGCCCTGCTTGGCAGGGGGGTTGGAACTACATGATCCTTGAGGTCCCTTCCAACCGGGGTAATTCTGTGATTCTGTGATTCTGTGATTCTGTAATGAAAAGCATTTTCTTAGGTAAGAAAAATGTATTTTTGCCAGAATACGGAGTGATACTTAAGTGAGAACTTCTTCTTTCTGGAAGAAGTGGTGATATTCATGTGTAAATGGTAAAAATTTTAACAGAAACTGTCATTTAGGGTGGAAATGTCCATAATTTGTAGAGGAAAACGGGTATTCTGGTAGAAATGCATCCTATAATGCTACAGTGCATCATTTTCTAGAGAAAATATCTTCTTTTGGTTATGAAAACAGGTATTAGGTTTAGAAAATGCTATTTTTAGTGAAGAAAATTCATATTTTCAAAAGAAACTCAAATATTTGCCAGGATAAATGGTGATGCTTTAGAGAGAACTTATTATTTCTGGTCTATGTAGTGAAAGTCGTGTGTAAATTTCAAAAATTAGAACAGAAATTGATCTTTAGGGGGGAAGTGTCCTTATTTGAAAGAGGAATTCCGGTATTCTGTAAACAATGTATCATATTATGCTGCAAATATTCATTTTTTAGAGGAACTGTCTTCTTTTGAGGATGAAACCCAGTATTTTGGGGAGAAAATTATATTTTTAGGGCTGAAAAGCATTGTATTTGTTAAGAAAAATGTATTTTTGCAAGGATAAGAAGTGATACTCAAGAATGTACCTTTTTTTTTTTTTCTGGGATAAGTACTGCTATTAATGTCAAAGTTCTCTAAATCTTGACAGAAATTGATATTTTGGGTGGAAATGTCCTTATTTTGTAGAGGAATACAGGAATTCATGAAACGCTGTATTCTATTATGCTCCAAAGGAACATTCTGTAGAGATAATGTCTACCTTTGGGGATGAAAACCAGTATTTTGTTTAGAAAATGCTATTTTTAGGAATGAAAAGCATTAGTTTGGTAAGAAAATGAAATATTTGAAAGGATAATTAGTGATACTTATGAGATTCCTTTTTATTTCTGGGATAAGCAAGGATATTAGTGTGAAAGTTTTCTACATTATGACACAACTTGCTATTTCTGGTGGGAATGTCCTTATTTTGTAGAGGAATTTGGGAATTCTTGAATCACTGTATTCTATTAGGCTCCAAAGCATCATTCTGTCGGGATAAAGTCTTTCTTTGTGTATGAAAACCAGTATTTTGTTTAGAAATGCTATTTTTAGGAATGAAATGCTTTATTTTTGAAAGAAAATGAAATTTTTGCAAGGATAATTAGTGATACTTCAGTGATAACTTTTTATTTCTGGTATGTGTAGTGATATTCGTGTGAAAATTTTTAATGTTTTGACAGAAATTGATATTTCGGGTGGAACTGTCCTTATTTTGTAGAGTAAAACTGGTGTTCTGGAAACAATGTGTCATATTATGCTCCTAAGTATCATTTAGTAGAGAGAATATCTTCTTTTGGGAATTAAAAACCATATGTTGTTTATGAAAAGCATTTTCTTAGGTAAGAAAAATGTATTTTTGCCAGAATACGGAGTGATACTTAAGAGAGAACTTCTTCTTTCTGGAAGAAGTGGTGATATTCATGTGTAAATGGTAAAAATTTTAACAGAAACTGTCAATTTGGGTGGAAATGTCCATAATTTGTAGAGGAAAACGGGTATTCTGGTAGAAATGCATCCTATAATGCTACAGTGCATCATTTTCTAGAGAAAATATCTTCTTTTGGTTATGAAAACAGGTATTAGGTTTAGAAAATGCTATTTTTAGTGAAGAAAATTCATATTTTCAAAAGAAACACAAATATTTGCCAGGATAAATGGTGATGCTTTAGAGAGAACTTATTATTTCTGGTCTATGTAGTGAAAGTCGTGTGTAAATTTCAAAAATTAGAACAGAAATTGATCTTTAGGGGGAAAGTGTCCTTATTTGAAAGAGGAATTCCGGTATTCTGTAAACAATGTATCATATTATGCTGCAAATATTCATTTTTTAGAGGAACTGTCTTCTTTTGAGGATGAAACCCAGTATTTTGGGGAGAAAATGATATTTTTAGGGCTGAAAAGCATTGTATTTGTTAAGAAAAATGTATTTTTGCAAGGATAAGAAGTGATACTCAAGAATGTACCCCTTTTTTTTTTTCTGGGATAAGTACTGCTATTAATGTCAAAGTTCTCTAAATCTTGACAGAAATTGATATTTTGGGTGGAAATGTCCTTATTTTGTAGAGGAATACAGGAATTCATGAAACGCTGTATTCTATTATGCTCCAAAGGAAAATTCTGTAGAGATAATGTCTACATTTGGGGATGAAAACCAGTATTTTGTTTAGAAAACGCTATTTTTAGGAATGAAAAGCATTAGTTTGGTAAGAAAATGAAATATTTGAAAGGATAATTAGTAATACTTATGAGATTCCTTTTTATTTCTGGGATAAGCAAGGATATTAGTGTGAAAGTTTTCTACATTATGACACAACTTGCTATTTCTGGTGGGAATGTCCTTATTTTGTAGAGGAATTTGGGAATTCTTGAATCACTGTATTCTATTAGGCTCCAAAGCATCATTCTGTAGGGATAAAGTCTTTCTTTGTGTATGAAAACCAGTATTTTGTTTAGAAATGCTATTTTTAGGAATGAAATGCTTTATTTTTGAAAGAAAATGAAATTTTTGCAAGGATAATTAGTGATACTTCAGTGATAACTTTTTATTTCTGGTATGTGTAGTGATATTCGTGTGAAAATTTTTAATGTTTTGACAGAAATTGATATTTCGGGTGGAACTGTCCTTATTTTGTAGAGTAAAACTGGTGTTCTGGAAACAATGTGTCATATTATGCTCCTAAGTATCATTTAGTAGAGAGAATATCTTCTTTTGGGAATTAAAAACCATATGTTGTTTAGAACATACTATTCTTAGGAATGAAAGATGAAGATGATCAGGGGGCTGGAGCACCTCCCCTATGAGGACAGGCTGAGGGAGTTGGGTTTGTTCAGCCTGGAGAAGAGAAGGTTGCGGGGTGACCTCATTGCAGCCTTTCAGTACCTGAAGGGAACTTACTCCCAGGAGGGGAGTAAACTCTTCGAAAGGGCTGATAAAAGCAGGACTAGGGGAAATGGTTTTAAGTTGAGGGAGGGAAGATTTAGGTTGGATGTTAGGGGGAAGTTCTTTACTAGAAGGGTGGTTAGGTCCTGGAACAGGCTGCCCAGTGAGGTTGTGGATGCCCCGTCCTTGGAGGTGTTCAAGACCATATTGGACAGGGTCCTGGGCAACCTGATCTAGTAAATGTGTATGTTTGGTGGCCCTGCTTGGCAGGGGGGTTGGAACTACATGATCCTTGAGGTCCCTTCCAACCGGGGTAATTCTGTGATTCTGTGATTCTGTGATTCTGTAATGAAAAGCATTTTCTTAGGTAAGAAAAATGTATTTTTGCCAGAATACGGAGTGATACTTAAGTGAGAACTTCTTCTTTCTGGAAGAAGTGGTGATATTCATGTGTAAATGGTAAAAATTTTAACAGAAACTGTCATTTAGGGTGGAAATGTCCATAATTTGTAGAGGAAAACGGGTATTCTGGTAGAAATGCATCCTATAATGCTACAGTGCATCATTTTCTAGAGAAAATATCTTCTTTTGGTTATGAAAACAGGTATTAGGTTTAGAAAATGCTATTTTTAGTGAAGAAAATTCATATTTTCAAAAGAAACTCAAATATTTGCCAGGATAAATGGTGATGCTTTAGAGAGAACTTATTATTTCTGGTCTATGTAGTGAAAGTCGTGTGTAAATTTCAAAAATTAGAACAGAAATTGATCTTTAGGGGGGAAGTGTCCTTATTTGAAAGAGGAATTCCGGTATTCTGTAAACAATGTATCATATTATGCTGCAAATATTCATTTTTTAGAGGAACTGTCTTCTTTTGAGGATGAAACCCAGTATTTTGGGGAGAAAATTATATTTTTAGGGCTGAAAAGCATTGTATTTGTTAAGAAAAATGTATTTTTGCAAGGATAAGAAGTGATACTCAAGAATGTACCTTTTTTTTTTTTTCTGGGATAAGTACTGCTATTAATGTCAAAGTTCTCTAAATCTTGACAGAAATTGATATTTTGGGTGGAAATGTCCTTATTTTGTAGAGGAATACAGGAATTCATGAAACGCTGTATTCTATTATGCTCCAAAGGAACATTCTGTAGAGATAATGTCTACCTTTGGGGATGAAAACCAGTATTTTGTTTAGAAAATGCTATTTTTAGGAATGAAAAGCATTAGTTTGGTAAGAAAATGAAATATTTGAAAGGATAATTAGTGATACTTATGAGATTCCTTTTTATTTCTGGGATAAGCAAGGATATTAGTGTGAAAGTTTTCTACATTATGACACAACTTGCTATTTCTGGTGGGAATGTCCTTATTTTGTAGAGGAATTTGGGAATTCTTGAATCACTGTATTCTATTAGGCTCCAAAGCATCATTCTGTAGGGATAAAGTCTTTCTTTGTGTATGAAAACCAGTATTTTGTTTAGAAATGCTATTTTTAGGAATGAAATGCTTTATTTTTGAAAGAAAATGAAATTTTTGCAAGGATAATTAGTGATACTTCAGTGATAACTTTTTATTTCTGGTATGTGTAGTGATATTCGTGTGAAAATTTTTAATGTTTTGACAGAAATTGATATTTCGGGTGGAACTGTCCTTATTTTGTAGAGTAAAACTGGTGTTCTGGAAACAATGTGTCATATTATGCTCCTAAGTATCATTTAGTAGAGAGAATATCTTCTTTTGGGAATTAAAAACCATATGTTGTTTATGAAAAGCATTTTCTTAGGTAAGAAAAATGTATTTTTGCCAGAATACGGAGTGATACTTAAGAGAGAACTTCTTCTTTCTGGAAGAAGTGGTGATATTCATGTGTAAATGGTAAAAATTTTAACAGAAACTGTCAATTTGGGTGGAAATGTCCATAATTTGTAGAGGAAAACGGGTATTCTGGTAGAAATGCATCCTATAATGCTACAGTGCATCATTTTCTAGAGAAAATATCTTCTTTTGGTTATGAAAACAGGTATTAGGTTTAGAAAATGCTATTTTTAGTGAAGAAAATTCATATTTTCAAAAGAAACACAAATATTTGCCAGGATAAATGGTGATGCTTTAGAGAGAACTTATTATTTCTGGTCTATGTAGTGAAAGTCGTGTGTAAATTTCAAAAATTAGAACAGAAATTGATCTTTAGGGGGAAAGTGTCCTTATTTGAAAGAGGAATTCCGGTATTCTGTAAACAATGTATCATATTATGCTGCAAATATTCATTTTTTAGAGGAACTGTCTTCTTTTGAGGATGAAACCCAGTATTTTGGGGAGAAAATGATATTTTTAGGGCTGAAAAGCATTGTATTTGTTAAGAAAAATGTATTTTTGCAAGGATAAGAAGTGATACTCAAGAATGTACCCCTTTTTTTTTTTCTGGGATAAGTACTGCTATTAATGTCAAAGTTCTCTAAATCTTGACAGAAATTGATATTTTGGGTGGAAATGTCCTTATTTTGTAGAGGAATACAGGAATTCATGAAACGCTGTATTCTATTATGCTCCAAAGGAAAATTCTGTAGAGATAATGTCTACATTTGGGGATGAAAACCAGTATTTTGTTTAGAAAATGCTATTTTTAGGAATGAAAAGCATTAGTTTGGTAAGAAAATGAAATATTTGAAAGGATAATTAGTAATACTTATGAGATTCCTTTTTATTTCTGGGATAAGCAAGGATATTAGTGTGAAAGTTTTCTACATTATGACACAACTTGCTATTTCTGGTGGGAATGTCCTTATTTTGTAGAGGAATTTGGGAATTCTTGAATCACTGTATTCTATTAGGCTCCAAAGCATCATTCTGTAGGGATAAAGTCTTTCTTTGTGTATGAAAACCAGTATTTTGTTTAGAAATGCTATTTTTAGGAATGAAATGCTTTATTTTTGAAAGAAAATGAAATTTTTGCAAGGATAATTAGTGATACTTCAGTGATAACTTTTTATTTCTGGTATGTGTAGTGATATTCGTGTGAAAATTTTTAATGTTTTGACAGAAATTGATATTTCGGGTGGAACTGTCCTTATTTTGTAGAGTAAAACTGGTGTTCTGGAAACAATGTGTCATATTATGCTCCTAAGTATCATTTAGTAGAGAGAATATCTTCTTTTGGGAATTAAAAACCATATGTTGTTTAGAACATACTATTCTTAGGAATGAAAGATGAAGATGATCAGGGGGCTGGAGCACCTCCCCTATGAGGACAGGCTGAGGGAGTTGGGTTTGTTCAGCCTGGAGAAGAGAAGGTTGCGGGGTGACCTCATTGCAGCCTTTCAGTACCTGAAGGGAACTTACTCCCAGGAGGGGAGTAAACTCTTCGAAAGGGCTGATAAAAGCAGGACTAGGGGAAATGGTTTTAAGTTGAGGGAGGGAAGATTTAGGTTGGATGTTAGGGGGAAGTTCTTTACTAGAAGGGTGGTTAGGTCCTGGAACAGGCTGCCCAGTGAGGTTGTGGATGCCCCGTCCTTGGAGGTGTTCAAGACCATATTGGACAGGGTCCTGGGCAACCTGATCTAGTAAATGTGTATGTTTGGTGGCCCTGCTTGGCAGGGGGGTTGGAACTACATGATCCTTGAGGTCCCTTCCAACCGGGGTAATTCTGTGATTCTGTGATTCTGTAATGAAAAGCATTTTCTTAGGTAAGAAAAATGTATTTTTGCCAGAATACGGAGTGATACTTAAGTGAGAACTTCTTCTTTCTGGAAGAAGTGGTGATATTCATGTGTAAATGGTAAAAATTTTAACAGAAACTGTCATTTAGGGTGGAAATGTCCATAATTTGTAGAGGAAAACGGGTATTCTGGTAGAAATGCATCCTATAATGCTACAGTGCATCATTTTCTAGAGAAAATATCTTCTTTTGGTTATGAAAACAGGTATTAGGTTTAGAAAATGCTATTTTTAGTGAAGAAAATTCATATTTTCAAAAGAAACTCAAATATTTGCCAGGATAAATGGTGATGCTTTAGAGAGAACTTATTATTTCTGGTCTATGTAGTGAAAGTCGTGTGTAAATTTCAAAAATTAGAACAGAAATTGATCTTTAGGGGGGAAGTGTCCTTATTTGAAAGAGGAATTCCGGTATTCTGTAAACAATGTATCATATTATGCTGCAAATATTCATTTTTTAGAGGAACTGTCTTCTTTTGAGGATGAAACCCAGTATTTTGGGGAGAAAATTATATTTTTAGGGCTGAAAAGCATTGTATTTGTTAAGAAAAATGTATTTTTGCAAGGATAAGAAGTGATACTCAAGAATGTACCTTTTTTTTTTTTTCTGGGATAAGTACTGCTATTAATGTCAAAGTTCTCTAAATCTTGACAGAAATTGATATTTTGGGTGGAAATGTCCTTATTTTGTAGAGGAATACAGGAATTCATGAAACGCTGTATTCTATTATGCTCCAAAGGAACATTCTGTAGAGATAATGTCTACCTTTGGGGATGAAAACCAGTATTTTGTTTAGAAAATGCTATTTTTAGGAATGAAAAGCATTAGTTTGGTAAGAAAATGAAATATTTGAAAGGATAATTAGTGATACTTATGAGATTCCTTTTTATTTCTGGGATAAGCAAGGATATTAGTGTGAAAGTTTTCTACATTATGACACAACTTGCTATTTCTGGTGGGAATGTCCTTATTTTGTAGAGGAATTTGGGAATTCTTGAATCACTGTATTCTATTAGGCTCCAAAGCATCATTCTGTAGGGATAAAGTCTTTCTTTGTGTATGAAAACCAGTATTTTGTTTAGAAATGCTATTTTTAGGAATGAAATGCTTTATTTTTGAAAGAAAATGAAATTTTTGCAAGGATAATTAGTGATACTTCAGTGATAACTTTTTATTTCTGGTATGTGTAGTGATATTCGTGTGAAAATTTTTAATGTTTTGACAGAAATTGATATTTCGGGTGGAACTGTCCTTATTTTGTAGAGTAAAACTGGTGTTCTGGAAACAATGTGTCATATTATGCTCCTAAGTATCATTTAGTAGAGAGAATATCTTCTTTTGGGAATTAAAAACCATATGTTGTTTATGAAAAGCATTTTCTTAGGTAAGAAAAATGTATTTTTGCCAGAATACGGAGTGATACTTAAGAGAGAACTTCTTATTTCTGGAAGAAGTGGTGATATTCATGTGTAAATGGTAAAAATTTTAACAGAAACTGTCAATTTGGGTGGAAATGTCCATAATTTGTAGAGGAAAACGGGTATTCTGGTAGAAATGCATCCTATAATGCTACAGTGCATCATTTTCTAGAGAAAATATCTTCTTTTGGTTATGAAAACAGGTATTAGGTTTAGAAAATGCTATTTTTAGTGAAGAAAATTCATATTTTCAAAAGAAACTCAAATATTTGCCAGGATAAATGGTGATGCTTTAGAGAGAACTTATTATTTCTGGTCTATGTAGTGAAAGTCGTGTGTAAATTTCAAAAATTAGAACAGAAATTGATCTTTAGGGGGGAAGTGTCCTTATTTGAAAGAGGAATTCCGGTATTCTGTAAACAATGTATCATATTATGCTGCAAATATTCATTTTTTAGAGGAACTGTCTTCTTTTGAGGATGAAACCCAGTATTTTGGGGAGAAAATTATATTTTTAGGGCTGAAAAGCATTGTATTTGTTAAGAAAAATGTATTTTTGCAAGGATAAGAAGTGATACTCAAGAATGTACCTTTTTTTTTTTTTCTGGGATAAGTACTGCTATTAATGTCAAAGTTCTCTAAATCTTGACAGAAATTGATATTTTGGGTGGAAATGTCCTTATTTTGTAGAGGAATACAGGAATTCATGAAACGCTGTATTCTATTATGCTCCAAAGGAACATTCTGTAGAGATAATGTCTACCTTTGGGGATGAAAACCAGTATTTTGTTTAGAAAATGCTATTTTTAGGAATGAAAAGCATTAGTTTGGTAAGAAAATGAAATATTTGAAAGGATAATTAGTGATACTTATGAGATTCCTTTTTATTTCTGGGATAAGCAAGGATATTAGTGTGAAAGTTTTCTACATTATGACACAACTTGCTATTTCTGGTGGGAATGTCCTTATTTTGTAGAGGAATTTGGGAATTCTTGAATCACTGTATTCTATTAGGCTCCAAAGCATCATTCTGTAGGGATAAAGTCTTTCTTTGTGTATGAAAACCAGTATTTTGTTTAGAAATGCTATTTTTAGGAATGAAATGCTTTATTTTTGAAAGAAAATGAAATTTTTGCAAGGATAATTAGTGATACTTCAGTGATAACTTTTTATTTCTGGTATGTGTAGTGATATTCGTGTGAAAATTTTTAATGTTTTGACAGAAATTGATATTTCGGGTGGAACTGTCCTTATTTTGTAGAGTAAAACTGGTGTTCTGGAAACAATGTGTCATATTATGCTCCTAAGTATCATTTAGTAGAGAGAATATCTTCTTTTGGGAATTAAAAACCATATGTTGTTTATGAAAAGCATTTTCTTAGGTAAGAAAAATGTATTTTTGCCAGAATACGGAGTGATACTTAAGAGAGAACTTCTTATTTCTGGAAGAAGTGGTGATATTCATGTGTAAATGGTAAAAATTTTAACAGAAACTGTCATTTAGGGTGGAAATGTCCATAATTTGTAGAGGAAAACGGGTATTCTGGTAGAAATGCATCCTATAATGCTACAGTGCATCATTTTCTAGAGAAAATATCTTCTTTTGGTTATGAAAACAGGTATTAGGTTTAGAAAATGCTATTTTTAGTGAAGAAAATTCATATTTTCAAAAGAAACACAAATATTTGCCAGGATAAATGGTGATGCTTTAGAGAGAACTTATTATTTCTGGTCTATGTAGTGAAAGTCGTGTGTAAATTTCAAAAATTAGAACAGAAATTGATCTTTAGGGGGAAAGTGTCCTTATTTGAAAGAGGAATTCCGGTATTCTGTAAACAATGTATCATATTATGCTGCAAATATTCATTTTTTAGAGGAACTGTCTTCTTTTGAGGATGAAACCCAGTATTTTGGGGAGAAAATGATATTTTTAGGGCTGAAAAGCATTGTATTTGTTAAGAAAAATGTATTTTTGCAAGGATAAGAAGTGATACTCAAGAATGTACCCCTTTTTTTTTTTCTGGGATAAGTACTGCTATTAATGTCAAAGTTCTCTAAATCTTGACAGAAATTGATATTTTGGGTGGAAATGTCCTTATTTTGTAGAGGAATACAGGAATTCATGAAACGCTGTATTCTATTATGCTCCAAAGGAAAATTCTGTATAGATAATGTCTACATTTGGGGATGAAAACCAGTATTTTGTTTAGAAAATGCTATTTTTAGGAATGAAAAGCATTAGTTTGGTAAGAAAATGAAATATTTGAAAGGATAATTAGTAATACTTATGAGATTCCTTTTTATTTCTGGGATAAGCAAGGATATTAGTGTGAAAGTTTTCTACATTATGACACAACTTGCTATTTCTGGTGGGAATGTCCTTATTTTGTAGAGGAATTTGGGAATTCTTGAATCACTGTATTCTATTAGGCTCCAAAGCATCATTCTGTAGGGATAAAGTCTTTCTTTGTGTATGAAAACCAGTATTTTGTTTAGAAATGCTATTTTTAGGAATGAAATGCTTTATTTTTGAAAGAAAATGAAATTTTTGCAAGGATAATTAGTGATACTTCAGTGATAACTTTTTATTTCTGGTATGTGTAGTGATATTCGTGTGAAAATTTTTAATGTTTTGACAGAAATTGATATTTCGGGTGGAACTGTCCTTATTTTGTAGAGTAAAACTGGTGTTCTGGAAACAATGTGTCATATTATGCTCCTAAGTATCATTTAGTAGAGAGAATATCTTCTTTTGGGAATTAAAAACCATATGTTGTTTAGAACATACTATTCTTAGGAATGAAAGATGAAGATGATCAGGGGGCTGGAGCACCTCCCCTATGAGGACAGGCTGAGGGAGTTGGGTTTGTTCAGCCTGGAGAAGAGAAGGTTGCGGGGTGACCTCATTGCAGCCTTTCAGTACCTGAAGGGAACTTACTCCCAGGAGGGGAGTAAACTCTTCGAAAGGGCTGATAAAAGCAGGACTAGGGGAAATGGTTTTAAGTTGAGGGAGGGAAGATTTAGGTTGGATGTTAGGGGGAAGTTCTTTACTAGAAGGGTGGTTAGGTCCTGGAACAGGCTGCCCAGTGAGGTTGTGGATGCCCCGTCCTTGGAGGTGTTCAAGACCATATTGGACAGGGTCCTGGGCAACCTGATCTAGTAAATGTGTATGTTTGGTGGCCCTGCTTGGCAGGGGGGTTGGAACTACATGATCCTTGAGGTCCCTTCCAACCGGGGTAATTCTGTGATTCTGTGATTCTGTGATTCTGTGATTCTGTAATGAAAAGCATTTTCTTAGGTAAGAAAAATGTATTTTTGCCAGAATACGGAGTGATACTTAAGTGAGAACTTCTTCTTTCTGGAAGAAGTGGTGATATTCATGTGTAAATGGTAAAAATTTTAACAGAAACTGTCATTTAGGGTGGAAATGTCCATAATTTGTAGAGGAAAACGGGTATTCTGGTAGAAATGCATCCTATAATGCTACAGTGCATCATTTTCTAGAGAAAATATCTTCTTTTGGTTATGAAAACAGGTATTAGGTTTAGAAAATGCTATTTTTAGTGAAGAAAATTCATATTTTCAAAAGAAACTCAAATATTTGCCAGGATAAATGGTGATGCTTTAGAGAGAACTTATTATTTCTGGTCTATGTAGTGAAAGTCGTGTGTAAATTTCAAAAATTAGAACAGAAATTGATCTTTACGGGGGAAGTGTCCTTATTTGAAAGAGGAATTCCGGTATTCTGTAAACAATGTATCATATTATGCTGCAAATATTCATTTTTTAGAGGAACTGTCTTCTTTTGAGGATGAAACCCAGTATTATGGGGAGAAAATGATATTTTTAGGGCTGAAAAGCATTGTATTAGTTAAGAAAAATGTATTTTTGCAAGGATAAGAAGTGATACTCAAGAATGTACCCCTTTTTTTTTTTCTGGGATAAGTACTGCTATTAATGTCAAAGTTCTCTAAATCTTGACAGAAATTGATATTTTGGGTGGAAATGTCCTTATTTTGTAGAGGAATACAGGAATTCATGAAACGCTGTATTCTATTATGCTCCAAAGGAAAATTCTGTAGAGATAATGTCTACCTTTGGGGATGAAAACCAATATTTTGTTTAGAAATGCTATTTTTAGGAATGAAAAGCATTAGTTTGGTAAGAAAATGAAATATTTGAAAGGATAATTAGTGATACTTATGAGATTCCTTTTTATTTCTGGGATAAGCAAGGATATTAGTGTGAAAGTTTTCTACATTATGACACAACTTGCTATTTCTGGTGGGAATGTCCTTATTTTGTAGAGGAATTTGGGAATTCTTGAATCACTGTATTCTATTAGGCTCCAAAGCATCATTCTGTAGGGATAAAGTCTTTCTTTGTGTATGAAAACCAGTATTTTGTTTAGAAATGCTATTTTTAGGAATGAAATGCTTTATTTTTGAAAGAAAATGAAATTTTTGCAAGGATAATTAGTGATACTTCAGTGATAACTTTTTATTTCTGGTATGTGTAGTGATATTCGTGTGAAAATTTTTAATGTTTTGACAGAAATTGATATTTCGGGTGGAACTGTCCTTATTTTGTAGAGTAAAACTGGTGTTCTGGAAACAATGTGTCATATTATGCTCCTAAGTATCATTTAGTAGAGAGAATATCTTCTTTTGGGAATTAAAAACCATATGTTGTTTAGAACATACTATTCTTAGGAATGAAAGATGAAGATGATCAGGGGGCTGGAGCACCTCCCCTATGAGGACAGGCTGAGGGAGTTGGGTTTGTTCAGCCTGGAGAAGAGAAGGTTGCGGGGTGACCTCATTGCAGCCTTTCAGTACCTGAAGGGAACTTACTCCCAGGAGGGGAGTAAACTCTTCGAAAGGGCTGATAAAAGCAGGACTAGGGGAAATGGTTTTAAGTTGAGGGAGGGAAGATTTAGGTTGGATGTTAGGGGAAAGTTCTTTACTAGAAGGGTGGTTAGGTCCTGGAACAGGCTGCCCAGTGAGGTTGTGGATGCCCCGTCCTTGGAGGTGTTCAAGACCATATTGGACAGGGTCCTGGGCAACCTGATCTAGTAAATGTGTATGTTTGGTGGCCCTGCTTGGCAGGGGGGTTGGAACTACATGATCCTTGAGGTCCCTTCCAACCGGGGTAATTCTGTGATTCTGTGATTCTGTGATTCTGTAATGAAAAGCATTTTCTTAGGTAAGAAAAATGTATTTTTGCCAGAATACGGAGTGATACTTAAGTGAGAACTTCTTCTTTCTGGAAGAAGTGGTGATATTCATGTGTAAATGGTAAAAATTTTAACAGAAACTGTCATTTAGGGTGGAAATGTCCATAATTTGTAGAGGAAAACGGGTATTCTGGTAGAAATGCATCCTATAATGCTACAGTGCATCATTTTCTAGAGAAAATATCTTCTTTTGGTTATGAAAACAGGTATTAGGTTTAGAAAATGCTATTTTTAGTGAAGAAAATTCATATTTTCAAAAGAAACTCAAATATTTGCCAGGATAAATGGTGATGCTTTAGAGAGAACTTATTATTTCTGGTCTATGTAGTGAAAGTCGTGTGTAAATTTCAAAAATTAGAACAGAAATTGATCTTTAGGGGGAAAGTGTCCTTATTTGAAAGAGGAGTTCCGGTATTCTGTAAACAATGTATCATATTATGCTGCAAATATTCATTTTTTAGAGGAACTGTCTTCTTTTGAGGATGAAACCCAGTATTTTGGGGAGAAAATGATATTTTTAGGGCTGAAAAGCATTGTATTTGTTAAGAAAAATGTATTTTTGCAAGGATAAGAAGTGATACTCAAGAATGTACCTTTTTTTTTTTTTCTGGGATAAGTACTGCTATTAATGTCAAAGTTCTCTAAATCTTGACAGAAATTGATATTTTGGGCGGAAATGTCCTTATTTTGTAGAGGAATACAGGAATTCATGAAACACTGTATTCTATTATGCTCCAAAGGAACATTCTGTGGAGATAATGTCTACCTTTGGGGATGAAAACCAGTATTTTGTTTAGAAAATGCTATTTTTAGGAATGAAAAGCATTAGTTTGGTAAGAAAATGAAATATTTGAAAGGATAATTAGTGATACTTATGAGATTCCTTTTTATTTCTGGGATAAGCAAGGATATTAGTGTGAAAGTTTTCTACATTATGACACAACATGCTATTTCTGGTGGGAATGTCCTTATTTTGTAGAGGAATTTGGGAATTCTTGAATCACTGTATTCTATTAGGCTCCAAAGCATCATTCTGTAGGGATAAAGTCTTTCTTTGTGTATGAAAACCAGTATTTTGTTTAGAAATGCTATTTTTAGGAATGAAATGCTTTATTTTTGAAAGAAAATGAAATTTTTGCAAGGATAATTAGTGATACTTCAGTGATAACTTTTTATTTCTGGTATGTGTAGTGATATTCGTGTGAAAATTTTTAATGTTTTGACAGAAATTGATATTTCGGGTGGAACTGTCCTTATTTTGTAGAGTAAAACTGGTGTTCTGGAAACAATGTGTCATATTATGCTCCTAAGTATCATTTAGTAGAGAGAATATCTTCTTTTGGGAATTAAAAACCATATGTTGTTTAGAACATACTATTCTTAGGAATGAAAGATGAAGATGATCAGGGGGCTGGAGCACCTCCCCTATGAGGACAGGCTGAGGGAGTTGGGTTTGTTCAGCCTGGAGAAGAGAAGGTTGCGGGGTGACCTCATTGCAGCCTTTCAGTACCTGAAGGGAACTTACTCCCAGGAGGGGAGTAAACTCTTCGAAAGGGCTGATAAAAGCAGGACTAGGGGAAATGGTTTTAAGTTGAGGGAGGGAAGATTTAGGTTGGATGTTAGGGGGAAGTTCTTTACTAGAAGGGTGGTTAGGTCCTGGAACAGGCTGCCCAGTGAGGTTGTGGATGCCCCGTCCTTGGAGGTGTTCAAGACCATATTGGACAGGGTCCTGGGCAACCTGATCTAGTAAATGTGTATGTTTGGTGGCCCTGCTTGGCAGGGGGGTTGGAACTACATGATCCTTGAGGTCCCTTCCAACCGGGGTAATTCTGTGATTCTGTGATTCTGTGATTCTGTAATGAAAAGCATTTTCTTAGGTAAGAAAAATGTATTTTTGCCAGAATACGGAGTGATACTTAAGAGAGAACTTCTTATTTCTGGAAGAAGTGGTGATATTCATGTGTAAATGGTAAAAATTTTAACAGAAACTGTCATTTAGGGTGGAAATGTCCATAATTTGTAGAGGAAAACGGGTATTCTGGTAGAAATGCATCCTATAATGCTACAGTGCATCATTTTCTAGAGAAAATATCTTCTTTTGGTTATGAAAACAGGTATTAGGTTTAGAAAATGCTATTTTTAGTGAAGAAAATTCATATTTTCAAAAGAAACTCAAATATTCGCCAGGATAAATGGTGATGCTTTAGAGAGAACTTATTATTTCTGGTCTATGTAGTGAAAGTCGTGTGTAAATTTCAAAAATTAGAACAGAAATTGATCTTTAGGGGGAAAGTGTCCTTATTTGAAAGAGGAGTTCCGGTATTCTGTAAACAATGTATCATATTATGCTGCAAATATTCATTTTTTAGAGGAACTGCCTTCTTTTGAGGATGAAACCCAGTATTTTGGGGAGAAAATGATATTTTTAGGGCTGAAAAGCATTGTATTAGTTAAGAAAAATGTATTTTTGCAAGGATAAGAAATGATACTCAAGAATGTACCTTTTTTTTTTTTTTTTCTGGGATAAGTACTGCTATTAATGTCAAAGTTCTCTAAATCTTGACAGAAATTGATATTTTGGGTGGAAATGTCCTTATTTTGTAGAGGAATACAGGAATTCATGAAACACTGTATTCTATTATGCTCCAAAGGAACATTCTGTAGAGATAATGTCTACCTTTGGGGATGAAAACCAGTATTTTGTTTAGAAAATGCTATTTTTAGGAATGAAAAGCATTAGTTTGGTAAGAAAATGAAATATTTGAAAGGATAATTAGTAATACTTATGAGATTCCTTTTTATTTCTGGGATAAGCAAGGATATTAGTGTGAAAGTTTTCTACATTATGACACAACTTGCTATTTCTGGTGGGAATGTCCTTATTTTGTAGAGGAATTTGGGAATTCTTGAATCACTGTATTCTATTAGGCTCCAAAGCATCATTCTGTAGGGATAAAGTCTTTCTTTGTGTATGAAAACCAGTATTTTGTTTAGAAATGCTATTTTTAGGAATGAAATGCTTTATTTTTGAAAGAAAATGAAATTTTTGCAAGGATAATTAGTGATACTTCAGTGATAACTTTTTATTTCTGGTATGTGTAGTGATATTCGTGTGAAAATTTTTAATGTTTTGACAGAAATTGATATTTCGGGTGGAACTGTCCTTATTTTGTAGAGTAAAACTGGTGTTCTGGAAACAATGTGTCATATTATGCTCCTAAGTATCATTTAGTAGAGAGAATATCTTCTTTTGGGAATTAAAAACCATATGTTGTTTATGAAAAGCATTTTCTTAGGTAAGAAAAATGTATTTTTGCCAGAATACGGAGTGATACTTAAAAGAGAACTTCTTATTTCTGGAAGAAGTGGTGATATTCATGTGTAAATGGTAAAAATTTTAACAGAAACTGTCAATTTGGGTGGAAATGTCCATAATTTGTAGAGGAAAACGGGTATTCTGGTAGAAATGCATCCTATAATGCTACAGTGCATCATTTTCTAGAGAAAATATCTTCTTTTGGTTATGAAAACAGGTATTAGGTTTAGAAAATGCTATTTTTAGTGAAGAAAATTCATATTTTCAAAAGAAACACAAATATTTGCCAGGATAAATGGTGATGCTTTAGAGAGAACTTATTATTTCTGGTCTATGTAGTGAAAGTCGTGTGTAAATTTCAAAAATTAGAACAGAAATTGATCTTTAGGGGGAAAGTGTCCTTATTTGAAAGAGGAATTCCGGTATTCTGTAAACAATGTATCATATTATGCTGCAAATATTCATTTTTTAGAGGAACTGTCTTCTTTTGAGGATGAAACCCAGTATTTTGGGGAGAAAATGATATTTTTAGGGCTGAAAAGCATTGTATTTGTTAAGAAAAATGTATTTTTGCAAGGATAAGAAGTGATACTCAAGAATGTACCCCTTTTTTTTTTTCTGGGATAAGTACTGCTATTAATGTCAAAGTTCTCTAAATCTTGACAGAAATTGATATTTTGGGTGGAAATGTCCTTATTTTGTAGAGGAATACAGGAATTCATGAAACGCTGTATTCTATTATGCTCCAAAGGAAAATTCTGTAGAGATAATGTCTACATTTGGGGATGAAAACCAGTATTTTGTTTAGAAAATGCTATTTTTAGGAATGAAAAGCATTAGTTTGGTAAGAAAATGAAATATTTGAAAGGATAATTAGTAATACTTATGAGATTCCTTTTTATTTCTGGGATAAGCAAGGATATTAGTGTGAAAGTTTTCTACATTATGACACAACTTGCTATTTCTGGTGGGAATGTCCTTATTTTGTAGAGGAATTTGGGAATTCTTGAATCACTGTATTCTATTAGGCTCCAAAGCATCATTCTGTAGGGATAAAGTCTTTCTTTGTGTATGAAAACCAGTATTTTGTTTAGAAATGCTATTTTTAGGAATGAAATGCTTTATTTTTGAAAGAAAATGAAATTTTTGCAAGGATAATTAGTGATACTTCAGTGATAACTTTTTATTTCTGGTATGTGTAGTGATATTCGTGTGAAAATTTTTAATGTTTTGACAGAAATTGATATTTCGGGTGGAACTGTCCTTATTTTGTAGAGTAAAACTGGTGTTCTGGAAACAATGTGTCATATTATGCTCCTAAGTATCATTTAGTAGAGAGAATATCTTCTTTTGGGAATTAAAAACCATATGTTGTTTAGAACATACTATTCTTAGGAATGAAAGATGAAGATGATCAGGGGGCTGGAGCACCTCCCCTATGAGGACAGGCTGAGGGAGTTGGGTTTGTTCAGCCTGGAGAAGAGAAGGTTGCGGGGTGACCTCATTGCAGCCTTTCAGTACCTGAAGGGAACTTACTCCCAGGAGGGGAGTAAACTCTTCGAAAGGGCTGATAAAAGCAGGACTAGGGGAAATGGTTTTAAGTTGAGGGAGGGAAGATTTAGGTTGGATGTTAGGGGAAAGTTCTTTACTAGAAGGGTGGTTAGGTCCTGGAACAGGCTGCCCAGTGAGGTTGTGGATGCCCCGTCCTTGGAGGTGTTCAAGACCATATTGGACAGGGTCCTGGGCAACCTGATCTAGTAAATGTGTATGTTTGGTGGCCCTGCTTGGCAGGGGGGTTGGAACTACATGATCCTTGAGGTCCCTTCCAACCGGGGTAATTCTGTGATTCTGTGATTCTGTGATTCTGTAATGAAAAGCATTTTCTTAGGTAAGAAAAATGTATTTTTGCCAGAATACGGAGTGATACTTAAGTGAGAACTTCTTCTTTCTGGAAGAAGTGGTGATATTCATGTGTAAATGGTAAAAATTTTAACAGAAACTGTCATTTAGGGTGGAAATGTCCATAATTTGTAGAGGAAAACGGGTATTCTGGTAGAAATGCATCCTATAATGCTACAGTGCATCATTTTCTAGAGAAAATATCTTCTTTTGGTTATGAAAACAGGTATTAGGTTTAGAAAATGCTATTTTTAGTGAAGAAAATTCATATTTTCAAAAGAAACTCAAATATTTGCCAGGATAAATGGTGATGCTTTAGAGAGAACTTATTATTTCTGGTCTATGTAGTGAAAGTCGTGTGTAAATTTCAAAAATTAGAACAGAAATTGATCTTTAGGGGGGAAGTGTCCTTATTTGAAAGAGGAATTCCGGTATTCTGTAAACAATGTATCATATTATGCTGCAAATATTCATTTTTTAGAGGAACTGTCTTCTTTTGAGGATGAAACCCAGTATTATGGGGAGAAAATGATATTTTTAGGGCTGAAAAGCATTGTATTAGTTAAGAAAAATGTATTTTTGCAAGGATAAGAAGTGATACTCAAGAATGTACCCCTTTTTTTTTTTCTGGGATAAGTACTGCTATTAATGTCAAAGTTCTCTAAATCTTGACAGAAATTGATATTTTGGGCGGAAATGTCCTTATTTTGTAGAGGAATACAGGAATTCATGAAACACTGTATTCTATTATGCTCCAAAGGAACATTCTGTGGAGATAATGTCTACCTTTGGGGATGAAAACCAGTATTTTGTTTAGAAAATGCTATTTTTAGGAATGAAAAGCATTAGTTTGGTAAGAAAATGAAATATTTGAAAGGATAATTAGTGATACTTATGAGATTCCTTTTTATTTCTGGGATAAGCAAGGATATTAGTGTGAAAGTTTTCTACATTATGACACAACATGCTATTTCTGGTGGGAATGTCCTTATTTTGTAGAGGAATTTGGGAATTCTTGAATCACTGTATTCTATTAGGCTCCAAAGCATCATTCTGTAGGGATAAAGTCTTTCTTTGTGTATGAAAACCAGTATTTTGTTTAGAAATGCTATTTTTAGGAATGAAATGCTTTATTTTTGAAAGAAAATGAAATTTTTGCAAGGATAATTAGTGATACTTCAGTGATAACTTTTTATTTCTGGTATGTGTAGTGATATTCGTGTGAAAATTTTTAATGTTTTGACAGAAATTGATATTTCGGGTGGAACTGTCCTTATTTTGTAGAGTAAAACTGGTGTTCTGGAAACAATGTGTCATATTATGCTCCTAAGTATCATTTAGTAGAGAGAATATCTTCTTTTGGGAATTAAAAACCATATGTTGTTTAGAACATACTATTCTTAGGAATGAAAGATGAAGATGATCAGGGGGCTGGAGCACCTCCCCTATGAGGACAGGCTGAGGGAGTTGGGTTTGTTCAGCCTGGAGAAGAGAAGGTTGCGGGGTGACCTCATTGCAGCCTTTCAGTACCTGAAGGGAACTTACTCCCAGGAGGGGAGTAAACTCTTCGAAAGGGCTGATAAAAGCAGGACTAGGGGAAATGGTTTTAAGTTGAGGGAGGGAAGATTTAGGTTGGATGTTAGGGGAAAGTTCTTTACTAGAAGGGTGGTTAGGTCCTGGAACAGGCTGCCCAGTGAGGTTGTGGATGCCCCGTCCTTGGAGGTGTTCAAGACCATATTGGACAGGGTCCTGGGCAACCTGATCTAGTAAATGTGTATGTTTGGTGGCCCTGCTTGGCAGGGGGGTTGGAACTACATGATCCTTGAGGTCCCTTCCAACCGGGGTAATTCTGTGATTCTGTGATTCTGTGATTCTGTAATGAAAAGCATTTTCTTAGGTAAGAAAAATGTATTTTTGCCAGAATACGGAGTGATACTTAAGAGAGAACTTCTTATTTCTGGAAGAAGTGGTGATATTCATGTGTAAATGGTAAAAATTTTAACAGAAACTGTCATTTAGGGTGGAAATGTCCATAATTTGTAGAGGAAAACGGGTATTCTGGTAGAAATGCATCCTATAATGCTACAGTGCATCATTTTCTAGAGAAAATATCTTCTTTTGGTTATGAAAACAGGTATTAGGTTTAGAAAATGCTATTTTTAGTGAAGAAAATTCATATTTTCAAAAGAAACTCAAATATTCGCCAGGATAAATGGTGATGCTTTAGAGAGAACTTATTATTTCTGGTCTATGTAGTGAAAGTCGTGTGTAAATTTCAAAAATTAGAACAGAAATTGATCTTTAGGGGGAAAGTGTCCTTATTTGAAAGAGGAGTTCCGGTATTCTGTAAACAATGTATCATATTATGCTGCAAATATTCATTTTTTAGAGGAACTGCCTTCTTTTGAGGATGAAACCCAGTATTTTGGGGAGAAAATGATATTTTTAGGGCTGAAAAGCATTGTATTAGTTAAGAAAAATGTATTTTTGCAAGGATAAGAAATGATACTCAAGAATGTACCTTTTTTTTTTTTTTTTCTGGGATAAGTACTGCTATTAATGTCAAAGTTCTCTAAATCTTGACAGAAATTGATATTTTGGGTGGAAATGTCCTTATTTTGTAGAGGAATACAGGAATTCATGAAACACTGTATTCTATTATGCTCCAAAGGAACATTCTGTAGAGATAATGTCTACCTTTGGGGATGAAAACCAGTATTTTGTTTAGAAAATGCTATTTTTAGGAATGAAAAGCATTAGTTTGGTAAGAAAATGAAATATTTGAAAGGATAATTAGTAATACTTATGAGATTCCTTTTTATTTCTGGGATAAGCAAGGATATTAGTGTGAAAGTTTTCTACATTATGACACAACTTGCTATTTCTGGTGGGAATGTCCTTATTTTGTAGAGGAATTTGGGAATTCTTGAATCACTGTATTCTATTAGGCTCCAAAGCATCATTCTGTAGGGATAAAGTCTTTCTTTGTGTATGAAAACCAGTATTTTGTTTAGAAATGCTATTTTTAGGAATGAAATGCTTTATTTTTGAAAGAAAATGAAATTTTTGCAAGGATAATTAGTGATACTTCAGTGATAACTTTTTATTTCTGGTATGTGTAGTGATATTCGTGTGAAAATTTTTAATGTTTTGACAGAAATTGATATTTCGGGTGGAACTGTCCTTATTTTGTAGAGTAAAACTGGTGTTCTGGAAACAATGTGTCATATTATGCTCCTAAGTATCATTTAGTAGAGAGAATATCTTCTTTTGGGAATTAAAAACCATATGTTGTTTATGAAAAGCATTTTCTTAGGTAAGAAAAATGTATTTTTGCCAGAATACGGAGTGATACTTAAGAGAGAACTTCTTATTTCTGGAAGAAGTGGTGATATTCATGTGTAAATGGTAAAAATTTTAACAGAAACTGTCAATTTGGGTGGAAATGTCCATAATTTGTAGAGGAAAACGGGTATTCTGGTAGAAATGCATCCTATAATGCTACAGTGCATCATTTTCTAGAGAAAATATCTTCTTTTGGTTATGAAAACAGGTATTAGGTTTAGAAAATGCTATTTTTAGTGAAGAAAATTCATATTTTCAAAAGAAACACAAATATTTGCCAGGATAAATGGTGATGCTTTAGAGAGAACTTATTATTTCTGGTCTATGTAGTGAAAGTCGTGTGTAAATTTCAAAAATTAGAACAGAAATTGATCTTTAGGGGGAAAGTGTCCTTATTTGAAAGAGGAATTCCGGTATTCTGTAAACAATGTATCATATTATGCTGCAAATATTCATTTTTTAGAGGAACTGTCTTCTTTTGAGGATGAAACCCAGTATTTTGGGGAGAAAATGATATTTTTAGGGCTGAAAAGCATTGTATTTGTTAAGAAAAATGTATTTTTGCAAGGATAAGAAGTGATACTCAAGAATGTACCCCTTTTTTTTTTTCTGGGATAAGTACTGCTATTAATGTCAAAGTTCTCTAAATCTTGACAGAAATTGATATTTTGGGTGGAAATGTCCTTATTTTGTAGAGGAATACAGGAATTCATGAAACGCTGTATTCTATTATGCTCCAAAGGAAAATTCTGTAGAGATAATGTCTACATTTGGGGATGAAAACCAGTATTTTGTTTAGAAAATGCTATTTTTAGGAATGAAAAGCATTAGTTTGGTAAGAAAATGAAATATTTGAAAGGATAATTAGTAATACTTATGAGATTCCTTTTTATTTCTGGGATAAGCAAGGATATTAGTGTGAAAGTTTTCTACATTATGACACAACTTGCTATTTCTGGTGGGAATGTCCTTATTTTGTAGAGGAATTTGGGAATTCTTGAATCACTGTATTCTATTAGGCTCCAAAGCATCATTCTGTAGGGATAAAGTCTTTCTTTGTGTATGAAAACCAGTATTTTGTTTAGAAATGCTATTTTTAGGAATGAAATGCTTTATTTTTGAAAGAAAATGAAATTTTTGCAAGGATAATTAGTGATACTTCAGTGATAACTTTTTATTTCTGGTATGTGTAGTGATATTCGTGTGAAAATTTTTAATGTTTTGACAGAAATTGATATTTCGGGTGGAACTGTCCTTATTTTGTAGAGTAAAACTGGTGTTCTGGAAACAATGTGTCATATTATGCTCCTAAGTATCATTTAGTAGAGAGAATATCTTCTTTTGGGAATTAAAAACCATATGTTGTTTAGAACATACTATTCTTAGGAATGAAAGATGAAGATGATCAGGGGGCTGGAGCACCTCCCCTATGAGGACAGGCTGAGGGAGTTGGGTTTGTTCAGCCTGGAGAAGAGAAGGTTGCGGGGTGACCTCATTGCAGCCTTTCAGTACCTGAAGGGAACTTACTCCCAGGAGGGGAGTAAACTCTTCGAAAGGGCTGATAAAAGCAGGACTAGGGGAAATGGTTTTAAGTTGAGGGAGGGAAGATTTAGGTTGGATGTTAGGGGAAAGTTCTTTACTAGAAGGGTGGTTAGGTCCTGGAACAGGCTGCCCAGTGAGGTTGTGGATGCCCCGTCCTTGGAGGTGTTCAAGACCATATTGGACAGGGTCCTGGGCAACCTGATCTAGTAAATGTGTATGTTTGGTGGCCCTGCTTGGCAGGGGGGTTGGAACTACATGATCCTTGAGGTCCCTTCCAACCGGGGTAATTCTGTGATTCTGTGATTCTGTGATTCTGTAATGAAAAGCATTTTCTTAGGTAAGAAAAATGTATTTTTGCCAGAATACGGAGTGATACTTAAGTGAGAACTTCTTCTTTCTGGAAGAAGTGGTGATATTCATGTGTAAATGGTAAAAATTTTAACAGAAACTGTCATTTAGGGTGGAAATGTCCATAATTTGTAGAGGAAAACGGGTATTCTGGTAGAAATGCATCCTATAATGCTACAGTGCATCATTTTCTAGAGAAAATATCTTCTTTTGGTTATGAAAACAGGTATTAGGTTTAGAAAATGCTATTTTTAGTGAAGAAAATTCATATTTTCAAAAGAAACTCAAATATTTGCCAGGATAAATGGTGATGCTTTAGAGAGAACTTATTATTTCTGGTCTATGTAGTGAAAGTCGTGTGTAAATTTCAAAAATTAGAACAGAAATTGATCTTTAGGGGGGAAGTGTCCTTATTTGAAAGAGGAATTCCGGTATTCTGTAAACAATGTATCATATTATGCTGCAAATATTCATTTTTTAGAGGAACTGTCTTCTTTTGAGGATGAAACCCAGTATTATGGGGAGAAAATGATATTTTTAGGGCTGAAAAGCATTGTATTAGTTAAGAAAAATGTATTTTTGCAAGGATAAGAAGTGATACTCAAGAATGTACCCCTTTTTTTTTTTCTGGGATAAGTACTGCTATTAATGTCAAAGTTCTCTAAATCTTGACAGAAATTGATATTTTGGGTGGAAATGTCCTTATTTTTTAGAGGAATACAGGAATTCATGAAACGCTGTATTCTATTATGCTCCAAAGGAAAATTCTGTAGAGATAATGTCTACCTTTGGGGATGAAAACCAATATTTTGTTTAGAAATGCTATTTTTAGGAATGAAAAGCATTAGTTTGGTAAGAAAATGAAATATTTGAAAGGATAATTAGTGATACTTATGAGATTCCTTTTTATTTCTGGGATAAGCAAGGATATTAGTGTGAAAGTTTTCTACATTATGACACAACTTGCTATTTCTGGTGGGAATGTCCTTATTTTGTAGAGGAATTTGGGAATTCTTGAATCACTGTATTCTATTAGGCTCCAAAGCATCATTCTGTAGGGATAAAGTCTTTCTTTGTGTATGAAAACCAGTATTTTGTTTAGAAATGCTATTTTTAGGAATGAAATGCTTTATTTTTGAAAGAAAATGAAATTTTTGCAAGGATAATTAGTGATACTTCAGTGATAACTTTTTATTTCTGGTATGTGTAGTGATATTCGTGTGAAAATTTTTAATGTTTTGACAGAAATTGATATTTCGGGTGGAACTGTCCTTATTTTGTAGAGTAAAACTGGTGTTCTGGAAACAATGTGTCATATTATGCTCCTAAGTATCATTTAGTAGAGAGAATATCTTCTTTTGGGAATTAAAAACCATATGTTGTTTAGAACATACTATTCTTAGGAATGAAAGATGAAGATGATCAGGGGGCTGGAGCACCTCCCCTATGAGGACAGGCTGAGGGAGTTGGGTTTGTTCAGCCTGGAGAAGAGAAGGTTGCGGGGTGACCTCATTGCAGCCTTTCAGTACCTGAAGGGAACTTACTCCCAGGAGGGGAGTAAACTCTTCGAAAGGGCTGATAAAAGCAGGACTAGGGGAAATGGTTTTAAGTTGAGGGAGGGAAGATTTAGGTTGGATGTTAGGGGAAAGTTCTTTACTAGAAGGGTGGTTAGGTCCTGGAACAGGCTGCCCAGTGAGGTTGTGGATGCCCCGTCCTTGGAGGTGTTCAAGACCATATTGGACAGGGTCCTGGGCAACCTGATCTAGTAAATGTGTATGTTTGGTGGCCCTGCTTGGCAGGGGGGTTGGAACTACATGATCCTTGAGGTCCCTTCCAACCGGGGTAATTCTGTGATTCTGTGATTCTGTGATTCTGTAATGAAAAGCATTTTCTTAGGTAAGAAAAATGTATTTTTGCCAGAATACGGAGTGATACTTAAGTGAGAACTTCTTCTTTCTGGAAGAAGTGGTGATATTCATGTGTAAATGGTAAAAATTTTAACAGAAACTGTCATTTAGGGTGGAAATGTCCATAATTTGTAGAGGAAAACGGGTATTCTGGTAGAAATGCATCCTATAATGCTACAGTGCATCATTTTCTAGAGAAAATATCTTCTTTTGGTTATGAAAACAGGTATTAGGTTTAGAAAATGCTATTTTTAGTGAAGAAAATTCATATTTTCAAAAGAAACTCAAATATTTGCCAGGATAAATGGTGATGCTTTAGAGAGAACTTATTATTTCTGGTCTATGTAGTGAAAGTCGTGTGTAAATTTCAAAAATTAGAACAGAAATTGATCTTTAGGGGGGAAGTGTCCTTATTTGAAAGAGGAATTCCGGTATTCTGTAAACAATGTATCATATTATGCTGCAAATATTCATTTTTTAGAGGAACTGTCTTCTTTTGAGGATGAAACCCAGTATTATGGGGAGAAAATGATATTTTTAGGGCTGAAAAGCATTGTATTAGTTAAGAAAAATGTATTTTTGCAAGGATAAGAAGTGATACTCAAGAATGTACCCCTTTTTTTTTTTCTGGGATAAGTACTGCTATTAATGTCAAAGTTCTCTAAATCTTGACAGAAATTGATATTTTGGGCGGAAATGTCCTTATTTTGTAGAGGAATACAGGAATTCATGAAACACTGTATTCTATTATGCTCCAAAGGAACATTCTGTGGAGATAATGTCTACCTTTGGGGATGAAAACCAGTATTTTGTTTAGAAAATGCTATTTTTAGGAATGAAAAGCATTAGTTTGGTAAGAAAATGAAATATTTGAAAGGATAATTAGTGATACTTATGAGATTCCTTTTTATTTCTGGGATAAGCAAGGATATTAGTGTGAAAGTTTTCTACATTATGACACAACATGCTATTTCTGGTGGGAATGTCCTTATTTTGTAGAGGAATTTGGGAATTCTTGAATCACTGTATTCTATTAGGCTCCAAAGCATCATTCTGTAGGGATAAAGTCTTTCTTTGTGTATGAAAACCAGTATTTTGTTTAGAAATGCTATTTTTAGGAATGAAATGCTTTATTTTTGAAAGAAAATGAAATTTTTGCAAGGATAATTAGTGATACTTCAGTGATAACTTTTTATTTCTGGTATGTGTAGTGATATTCGTGTGAAAATTTTTAATGTTTTGACAGAAATTGATATTTCGGGTGGAACTGTCCTTATTTTGTAGAGTAAAACTGGTGTTCTGGAAACAATGTGTCATATTATGCTCCTAAGTATCATTTAGTAGAGAGAATATCTTCTTTTGGGAATTAAAAACCATATGTTGTTTAGAACATACTATACTCAGGAATGAAAAGCATTTTCTTAGGTAAGAAAAATGTATTTTTGCCAGAATACGGAGTGATACTTAAGAGAGAACTTCTTCTTTCTGGAAGAAGTGGTGATATTCATGTGTAAATGGTAAAAATTTTAACAGAAACTGTCATTTAGGGTGGAAATGTCCATAATTTGTAGAGGAAAACGGGTATTCTGGTAGAAATGCATCCTATAATGCTACAGTGCATCATTTTCTAGAGAAAATATCTTCTTTTGGTTATGAAAACAGGTATTAGGTTTAGAAAATGCTATTTTTAGTGAAGAAAATTCATATTTTCAAAAGAAACTCAAATATTCGCCAGGATAAATGGTGATGCTTTAGAGAGAACTTATTATTTCTGGTCTATGTAGTGAAAGTCGTGTGTAAATTTCAAAAATTAGAACAGAAATTGATCTTTAGGGGGAAAGTGTCCTTATTTGAAAGAGGAGTTCCGGTATTCTGTAAACAATGTATCATATTATGCTGCAAATATTCATTTTTTAGAGGAACTGCCTTCTTTTGAGGATGAAACCCAGTATTTTGGGGAGAAAATGATATTTTTAGGGCTGAAAAGCATTGTATTAGTTAAGAAAAATGTATTTTTGCAAGGATAAGAAATGATACTCAAGAATGTACCTTTTTTTTTTTTTTTTCTGGGATAAGTACTGCTATTAATGTCAAAGTTCTCTAAATCTTGACAGAAATTGATATTTTGGGTGGAAATGTCCTTATTTTGTAGAGGAATACAGGAATTCATGAAACACTGTATTCTATTATGCTCCAAAGGAACATTCTGTAGAGATAATGTCTACCTTTGGGGATGAAAACCAGTATTTTGTTTAGAAAATGCTATTTTTAGGAATGAAAAGCATTAGTTTGGTAAGAAAATGAAATATTTGAAAGGATAATTAGTGATACTTATGAGATTCCTTTTTATTTCTGGGATAAGCAAGGATATTAGTGTGAAAGTTTTCTACATTATGACACAACTTGCTATTTCTGGTGGGAATGTCCTTATTTTGTAGAGGAATTTGGGAATTCTTGAATCACTGTATTCTATTAGGCTCCAAAGCATCATTCTGTAGGGATAAAGTCTTTCTTTGTGTATGAAAACCAGTATTTTGTTTAGAAATGCTATTTTTAGGAATGAAATGCTTTATTTTTGAAAGAAAATGAAATTTTTGCAAGGATAATTAGTGATACTTCAGTGATAACTTTTTATTTCTGGTATGTGTAGTGATATTCGTGTGAAAATTTTTAATGTTTTGACAGAAATTGATATTTCGGGTGGAACTGTCCTTATTTTGTAGAGTAAAACTGGTGTTCTGGAAACAATGTGTCATATTATGCTCCTAAGTATCATTTAGTAGAGAGAATATCTTCTTTTGGGAATTAAAAACCATATGTTGTTTATGAAAAGCATTTTCTTAGGTAAGAAAAATGTATTTTTGCCAGAATACGGAGTGATACTTAAGAGAGAACTTCTTATTTCTGGAAGAAGTGGTGATATTCATGTGTAAATGGTAAAAATTTTAACAGAAACTGTCAATTTGGGTGGAAATGTCCATAATTTGTAGAGGAAAACGGGTATTCTGGTAGAAATGCATCCTATAATGCTACAGTGCATCATTTTCTAGAGAAAATATCTTCTTTTGGTTATGAAAACAGGTATTAGGTTTAGAAAATGCTATTTTTAGTGAAGAAAATTCATATTTTCAAAAGAAACACAAATATTTGCCAGGATAAATGGTGATGCTTTAGAGAGAACTTATTATTTCTGGTCTATGTAGTGAAAGTCGTGTGTAAATTTCAAAAATTAGAACAGAAATTGATCTTTAGGGGGAAAGTGTCCTTATTTGAAAGAGGAATTCCGGTATTCTGTAAACAATGTATCATATTATGCTGCAAATATTCATTTTTTAGAGGAACTGTCTTCTTTTGAGGATGAAACCCAGTATTTTGGGGAGAAAATGATATTTTTAGGGCTGAAAAGCATTGTATTTGTTAAGAAAAATGTATTTTTGCAAGGATAAGAAGTGATACTCAAGAATGTACCCCTTTTTTTTTTTCTGGGATAAGTACTGCTATTAATGTCAAAGTTCTCTAAATCTTGACAGAAATTGATATTTTGGGTGGAAATGTCCTTATTTTGTAGAGGAATACAGGAATTCATGAAACGCTGTATTCTATTATGCTCCAAAGGAAAATTCTGTAGAGATAATGTCTACATTTGGGGATGAAAACCAGTATTTTGTTTAGAAAATGCTATTTTTAGGAATGAAAAGCATTAGTTTGGTAAGAAAATGAAATATTTGAAAGGATAATTAGTGATACTTATGAGATTCCTTTTTATTTCTGGGATAAGCAAGGATATTAGTGTGAAAGTTTTCTACATTATGACACAACATGCTATTTCTGGTGGGAATGTCCTTATTTTGTAGAGGAATTTGGGAATTCTTGAATCACTGTATTCTATTAGGCTCCAAAGCATCATTCTGTAGGGATAAAGTCTTTCTTTGTGTATGAAAACCAGTATTTTGTTTAGAAATGCTATTTTTAGGAATGAAATGCTTTATTTTTGAAAGAAAATGAAATTTTTGCAAGGATAATTAGTGATACTTCAGTGATAACTTTTTATTTCTGGTATGTGTAGTGATATTCGTGTGAAAATTTTTAATGTTTTGACAGAAATTGATATTTCGGGTGGAACTGTCCTTATTTTGTAGAGTAAAACTGGTGTTCTGGAAACAATGTGTCATATTATGCTCCTAAGTATCATTTAGTAGAGAGAATATCTTCTTTTGGGAATTAAAAACCATATGTTGTTTAGAACATACTATTCTTAGGAATGAAAGATGAAGATGATCAGGGGGCTGGAGCACCTCCCCTATGAGGACAGGCTGAGGGAGTTGGGTTTGTTCAGCCTGGAGAAGAGAAGGTTGCGGGGTGACCTCATTGCAGCCTTTCAGTACCTGAAGGGAACTTACTCCCAGGAGGGGAGTAAACTCTTCGAAAGGGCTGATAAAAGCAGGACTAGGGGAAATGGTTTTAAGTTGAGGGAGGGAAGATTTAGGTTGGATGTTAGGGGGAAGTTCTTTACTAGAAGGGTGGTTAGGTCCTGGAACAGGCTGCCCAGTGAGGTTGTGGATGCCCCGTCCTTGGAGGTGTTCAAGACCATATTGGACAGGGTCCTGGGCAACCTGATCTAGTAAATGTGTATGTTTGGTGGCCCTGCTTGGCAGGGGGGTTGGAACTACATGATCCTTGAGGTCCCTTCCAACCGGGGTAATTCTGTGATTCTGTGATTCTGTAATGAAAAGCATTTTCTTAGGTAAGAAAAATGTATTTTTGCCAGAATACGGAGTGATACTTAAGTGAGAACTTCTTCTTTCTGGAAGAAGTGGTGATATTCATGTGTAAATGGTAAAAATTTTAACAGAAACTGTCATTTAGGGTGGAAATGTCCATAATTTGTAGAGGAAAACGGGTATTCTGGTAGAAATGCATCCTATAATGCTACAGTGCATCATTTTCTAGAGAAAATATCTTCTTTTGGTTATGAAAACAGGTATTAGGTTTAGAAAATGCTATTTTTAGTGAAGAAAATTCATATTTTCAAAAGAAACTCAAATATTTGCCAGGATAAATGGTGATGCTTTAGAGAGAACTTATTATTTCTGGTCTATGTAGTGAAAGTCGTGTGTAAATTTCAAAAATTAGAACAGAAATTGATCTTTAGGGGGGAAGTGTCCTTATTTGAAAGAGGAATTCCGGTATTCTGTAAACAATGTATCATATTATGCTGCAAATATTCATTTTTTAGAGGAACTGTCTTCTTTTGAGGATGAAACCCAGTATTATGGGGAGAAAATGATATTTTTAGGGCTGAAAAGCATTGTATTAGTTAAGAAAAATGTATTTTTGCAAGGATAAGAAGTGATACTCAAGAATGTACCCCTTTTTTTTTTTCTGGGATAAGTACTGCTATTAATGTCAAAGTTCTCTAAATCTTGACAGAAATTGATATTTTGGGTGGAAATGTCCTTATTTTGTAGAGGAATACAGGAATTCATGAAACGCTGTATTCTATTATGCTCCAAAGGAAAATTCTGTAGAGATAATGTCTACCTTTGGGGATGAAAACCAGTATTTTGTTTAGAAATGCTATTTTTAGGAATGAAAAGCATTAGTTTGGTAAGAAAATGAAATATTTGAAAGGATAATTAGTGATACTTATGAGATTCCTTTTTATTTCTGGGATAAGCAAGGATATTAGTGTGAAAGTTTTCTACATTATGACACAACTTGCTATTTCTGGTGGGAATGTCCTTATTTTGTAGAGGAATTTGGGAATTCTTGAATCACTGTATTCTATTAGGCTCCAAAGCATCATTCTGTAGGGATAAAGTCTTTCTTTGTGTATGAAAACCAGTATTTTGTTTAGAAATGCTATTTTTAGGAATGAAATGCTTTATTTTTGAAAGAAAATGAAATTTTTGCAAGGATAATTAGTGATACTTCAGTGATAACTTTTTATTTCTGGTATGTGTAGTGATATTCGTGTGAAAATTTTTAATGTTTTGACAGAAATTGATATTTCGGGTGGAACTGTCCTTATTTTGTAGAGTAAAACTGGTGTTCTGGAAACAATGTGTCATATTATGCTCCTAAGTATCATTTAGTAGAGAGAATATCTTCTTTTGGGAATTAAAAACCATATGTTGTTTAGAACATACTATTCTTAGGAATGAAAGATGAAGATGATCAGGGGGCTGGAGCACCTCCCCTATGAGGACAGGCTGAGGGAGTTGGGTTTGTTCAGCCTGGAGAAGAGAAGGTTGCGGGGTGACCTCATTGCAGCCTTTCAGTACCTGAAGGGAACTTACTCCCAGGAGGGGAGTAAACTCTTCGAAAGGGCTGATAAAAGCAGGACTAGGGGAAATGGTTTTAAGTTGAGGGAGGGAAGATTTAGGTTGGATGTTAGGGGGAAGTTCTTTACTAGAAGGGTGGTTAGGTCCTGGAACAGGCTGCCCAGTGAGGTTGTGGATGCCCCGTCCTTGGAGGTGTTCAAGACCATATTGGACAGGGTCCTGGGCAACCTGATCTAGTAAATGTGTATGTTTGGTGGCCCTGCTTGGCAGGGGGGTTGGAACTACATGATCCTTGAGGTCCCTTCCAACCGGGGTAATTCTGTGATTCTGTGATTCTGTGATTCTGTAATGAAAAGCATTTTCTTAGGTAAGAAAAATGTATTTTTGCCAGAATACGGAGTGATACTTAAGTGAGAACTTCTTCTTTCTGGAAGAAGTGGTGATATTCATGTGTAAATGGTAAAAATTTTAACAGAAACTGTCATTTAGGGTGGAAATGTCCATAATTTGTAGAGGAAAACGGGTATTCTGGTAGAAATGCATCCTATAATGCTACAGTGCATCATTTTCTAGAGAAAATATCTTCTTTTGGTTATGAAAACAGGTATTAGGTTTAGAAAATGCTATTTTTAGTGAAGAAAATTCATATTTTCAAAAGAAACTCAAATATTCGCCAGGATAAATGGTGATGCTTTAGAGAGAACTTATTATTTCTGGTCTATGTAGTGAAAGTCGTGTGTAAATTTCAAAAATTAGAACAGAAATTGATCTTTAGGGGGAAAGTGTCCTTATTTGAAAGAGGAGTTCCGGTATTCTGTAAACAATGTATCATATTATGCTGCAAATATTCATTTTTTAGAGGAACTGCCTTCTTTTGAGGATGAAACCCAGTATTTTGGGGAGAAAATGATATTTTTAGGGCTGAAAAGCATTGTATTAGTTAAGAAAAATGTATTTTTGCAAGGATAAGAAATGATACTCAAGAATGTACCTTTTTTTTTTTTTTTCTGGGATAAGTACTGCTATTAATGTCAAAGTTCTCTAAATCTTGACAGAAATTGATATTTTGGGTGGAAATGTCCTTATTTTGTAGAGGAATACAGGAATTCATGAAACACTGTATTCTATTATGCTCCAAAGGAACATTCTGTAGAGATAATGTCTACCTTTGGGGATGAAAACCAGTATTTTGTTTAGAAAATGCTATTTTTAGGAATGAAAAGCATTAGTTTGGTAAGAAAATGAAATATTTGAAAGGATAATTAGTGATACTTATGAGATTCCTTTTTATTTCTGGGATAAGCAAGGATATTAGTGTGAAAGTTTTCTACATTATGACACAACTTGCTATTTCTGGTGGGAATGTCCTTATTTTGTAGAGGAATTTGGGAATTCTTGAATCACTGTATTCTATTAGGCTCCAAAGCATCATTCTGTAGGGATAAAGTCTTTCTTTGTGTATGAAAACCAGTATTTTGTTTAGAAATGCTATTTTTAGGAATGAAATGCTTTATTTTTGAAAGAAAATGAAATTTTTGCAAGGATAATTAGTGATACTTCAGTGATAACTTTTTATTTCTGGTATGTGTAGTGATATTCGTGTGAAAATTTTTAATGTTTTGACAGAAATTGATATTTCGGGTGGAACTGTCCTTATTTTGTAGAGTAAAACTGGTGTTCTGGAAACAATGTGTCATATTATGCTCCTAAGTATCATTTAGTAGAGAGAATATCTTCTTTTGGGAATTAAAAACCGTATGTTGTTTATGAAAAGCATTTTCTTAGGTAAGAAAAATGTATTTTTGCCAGAATACGGAGTGATACTTAAGAGAGAACTTCTTATTTCTGGAAGAAGTGGTGATATTCATGTGTAAATGGTAAAAATTTTAACAGAAACTGTCAATTTGGGTGGAAATGTGCATAATTTGTAGAGGAAAACAGGTATTCTGGTAGAAATGCATCCTATAATGCTACAGTGCATCATTTTCTAGAGAAAATATCTTCTTTTGGTTATGAAAACAGGTATTAGGTTTAGAAAATGCTATTTTTAGTGAAGAAAATTCATATTTTCAAAAGAAACACAAATATTTGCCAGGATAAATGGTGATGCTTTAGAGAGAACTTATTATTTCTGGTCTATGTAGTGAAAGTCGTGTGTAAATTTCAAAAATTAGAACAGAAATTGATCTTTAGGGGGAAAGTGTCCTTATTTGAAAGAGGAATTCCGGTATTCTGTAAACAATGTATCATATTATGCTGCAAATATTCATTTTTTAGAGGAACTGTCTTCTTTTGAGGATGAAACCCAGTATTTTGGGGAGAAAATGATATTTTTAGGGCTGAAAAGCATTGTATTTGTTAAGAAAAATGTATTTTTGCAAGGATAAGAAGTGATACTCAAGATTGTACCCCTTTTTTTTTTTCTGGGATAAGTACTGCTATTAATGTCAAAGTTCTCTAAATCTTGACAGAAATTGATATTTTGGGTGGAAATGTCCTTATTTTGTAGAGGAATACAGGAATTCATGAAACGCTGTATTCTATTATGCTCCAAAGGAAAATTCTGTAGAGATAATGTCTACATTTGGGGATGAAAACCAGTATTTTGTTTAGAAAATGCTATTTTTAGGAATGAAAAGCATTAGTTTGGTAAGAAAATGAAATATTTGAAAGGATAATTAGTAATACTTATGAGATTCCTTTTTATTTCTGGGATAAGCAAGGATATTAGTGTGAAAGTTTTCTACATTATGACACAACTTGCTATTTCTGGTGGGAATGTCCTTATTTTGTAGAGGAATTTGGGAATTCTTGAATCACTGTATTCTATTAGGCTCCAAAGCATCATTCTGTAGGGATAAAGTCTTTCTTTGTGTATGAAAACCAGTATTTTGTTTAGAAATGCTATTTTTAGGAATGAAATGCTTTATTTTTGAAAGAAAATGAAATTTTTGCAAGGATAATTAGTGATACTTCAGTGATAACTTTTTATTTCTGGTATGTGTAGTGATATTCGTGTGAAAATTTTTAATGTTTTGACAGAAATTGATATTTCGGGTGGAACTGTCCTTATTTTGTAGAGTAAAACTGGTGTTCTGGAAACAATGTGTCATATTATGCTCCTAAGTATCATTTAGTAGAGAGAATATCTTCTTTTGGGAATTAAAAACCATATGTTGTTTAGAACATACTATTCTTAGGAATGAAAGATGAAGATGATCAGGGGGCTGGAGCACCTCCCCTATGAGGACAGGCTGAGGGAGTTGGGTTTGTTCAGCCTGGAGAAGAGAAGGTTGCGGGGTGACCTCATTGCAGCCTTTCAGTACCTGAAGGGAACTTACTCCCAGGAGGGGAGTAAACTCTTCGAAAGGGCTGATAAAAGCAGGACTAGGGGAAATGGTTTTAAGTTGAGGGAGGGAAGATTTAGGTTGGATGTTAGGGGGAAGTTCTTTACTAGAAGGGTGGTTAGGTCCTGGAACAGGCTGCCCAGTGAGGTTGTGGATGCCCCGTCCTTGGAGGTGTTCAAGACCATATTGGACAGGGTCCTGGGCAACCTGATCTAGTAAATGTGTATGTTTGGTGGCCCTGCTTGGCAGGGGGGTTGGAACTACATGATCCTTGAGGTCCCTTCCAACCGGGGTAATTCTGTGATTCTGTGATTCTGTGATTCTGTAATGAAAAGCATTTTCTTAGGTAAGAAAAATGTATTTTTGCCAGAATACGGAGTGATACTTAAGTGAGAACTTCTTCTTTCTGGAAGAAGTGGTGATATTCATGTGTAAATGGTAAAAATTTTAACAGAAACTGTCATTTAGGGTGGAAATGTCCATAATTTGTAGAGGAAAACGGGTATTCTGGTAGAAATGCATCCTATAATGCTACAGTGCATCATTTTCTAGAGAAAATATCTTCTTTTGGTTATGAAAACAGGTATTAGGTTTAGAAAATGCTATTTTTAGTGAAGAAAATTCATATTTTCAAAAGAAACTCAAATATTTGCCAGGATAAATGGTGATGCTTTAGAGAGAACTTATTATTTCTGGTCTATGTAGTGAAAGTCGTGTGTAAATTTCAAAAATTAGAACAGAAATTGATCTTTAGGGGGGAAGTGTCCTTATTTGAAAGAGGAATTCCGGTATTCTGTAAACAATGTATCATATTATGCTGCAAATATTCATTTTTTAGAGGAACTGTCTTCTTTTGAGGATGAAACCCAGTATTATGGGGAGAAAATTATATTTTTAGGGCTGAAAAGCATTGTATTTGTTAAGAAAAATGTATTTTTGCAAGGATAAGAAGTGATACTCAAGAATGTACCTTTTTTTTTTTTTCTGGGATAAGTACTGCTATTAATGTCAAAGTTCTCTAAATCTTGACAGAAATTGATATTTTGGGTGGAAATGTCCTTATTTTGTAGAGGAATACAGGAATTCATGAAACGCTGTATTCTATTATGCTCCAAAGGAACATTCTGTAGAGATAATGTCTACCTTTGGGGATGAAAACCAGTATTTTGTTTAGAAAATGCTATTTTTAGGAATGAAAAGCATTAGTTTGGTAAGAAAATGAAATATTTGAAAGGATAATTAGTGATACTTATGAGATTCCTTTTTATTTCTGGGATAAGCAAGGATATTAGTGTGAAAGTTTTCTACATTATGACACAACTTGCTATTTCTGGTGGGAATGTCCTTATTTTGTAGAGGAATTTGGGAATTCTTGAATCACTGTATTCTATTAGGCTCCAAAGCATCATTCTGTAGGGATAAAGTCTTTCTTTGTGTATGAAAACCAGTATTTTGTTTAGAAATGCTATTTTTAGGAATGAAATGCTTTATTTTTGAAAGAAAATGAAATTTTTGCAAGGATAATTAGTGATACTTCAGTGATAACTTTTTATTTCTGGTATGTGTAGTGATATTCGTGTGAAAATTTTTAATGTTTTGACAGAAATTGATATTTCGGGTGGAACTGTCCTTATTTTGTAGAGTAAAACTGGTGTTCTGGAAACAATGTGTCATATTATGCTCCTAAGTATCATTTAGTAGAGAGAATATCTTCTTTTGGGAATTAAAAACCATATGTTGTTTATGAAAAGCATTTTCTTAGGTAAGAAAAATGTATTTTTGCCAGAATACGGAGTGATACTTAAGAGAGAACTTCTTATTTCTGGAAGAAGTGGTGATATTCATGTGTAAATGGTAAAAATTTTAACAGAAACTGTCAATTTGGGTGGAAATGTCCATAATTTGTAGAGGAAAACGGGTATTCTGGTAGAAATGCATCCTATAATGCTACAGTGCATCATTTTCTAGAGAAAATATCTTCTTTTGGTTATGAAAACAGGTATTAGGTTTAGAAAATGCTATTTTTAGTGAAGAAAATTCATATTTTCAAAAGAAACACAAATATTTGCCAGGATAAATGGTGATGCTTTAGAGAGAACTTATTATTTCTGGTCTATGTAGTGAAAGTCGTGTGTAAATTTCAAAAATTAGAACAGAAATTGATCTTTAGGGGGAAAGTGTCCTTATTTGAAAGAGGAATTCCGGTATTCTGTAAACAATGTATCATATTATGCTGCAAATATTCATTTTTTAGAGGAACTGTCTTCTTTTGAGGATGAAACCCAGTATTTTGGGGAGAAAATGATATTTTTAGGGCTGAAAAGCATTGTATTTGTTAAGAAAAATGTATTTTTGCAAGGATAAGAAGTGATACTCAAGAATGTACCCCTTTTTTTTTTTCTGGGATAAGTACTGCTATTAATGTCAAAGTTCTCTAAATCTTGACAGAAATTGATATTTTGGGTGGAAATGTCCTTATTTTGTAGAGGAATACAGGAATTCATGAAACGCTGTATTCTATTATGCTCCAAAGGAAAATTCTGTATAGATAATGTCTACATTTGGGGATGAAAACCAGTATTTTGTTTAGAAAATGCTATTTTTAGGAATGAAAAGCATTAGTTTGGTAAGAAAATGAAATATTTGAAAGGATAATTAGTAATACTTATGAGATTCCTTTTTATTTCTGGGATAAGCAAGGATATTAGTGTGAAAGTTTTCTACATTATGACACAACTTGCTATTTCTGGTGGGAATGTCCTTATTTTGTAGAGGAATTTGGGAATTCTTGAATCACTGTATTCTATTAGGCTCCAAAGCATCATTCTGTAGGGATAAAGTCTTTCTTTGTGTATGAAAACCAGTATTTTGTTTAGAAATGCTATTTTTAGGAATGAAATGCTTTATTTTTGAAAGAAAATGAAATTTTTGCAAGGATAATTAGTGATACTTCAGTGATAACTTTTTATTTCTGGTATGTGTAGTGATATTCGTGTGAAAATTTTTAATGTTTTGACAGAAATTGATATTTCGGGTGGAACTGTCCTTATTTTGTAGAGTAAAACTGGTGTTCTGGAAACAATGTGTCATATTATGCTCCTAAGTATCATTTAGTAGAGAGAATATCTTCTTTTGGGAATTAAAAACCATATGTTGTTTAGAACATACTATTCTTAGGAATGAAAGATGAAGATGATCAGGGGGCTGGAGCACCTCCCCTATGAGGACAGGCTGAGGGAGTTGGGTTTGTTCAGCCTGGAGAAGAGAAGGTTGCGGGGTGACCTCATTGCAGCCTTTCAGTACCTGAAGGGAACTTACTCCCAGGAGGGGAGTAAACTCTTCGAAAGGGCTGATAAAAGCAGGACTAGGGGAAATGGTTTTAAGTTGAGGGAGGGAAGATTTAGGTTGGATGTTAGGGGGAAGTTCTTTACTAGAAGGGTGGTTAGGTCCTGGAACAGGCTGCCCAGTGAGGTTGTGGATGCCCCGTCCTTGGAGGTGTTCAAGACCATATTGGACAGGGTCCTGGGCAACCTGATCTAGTAAATGTGTATGTTTGGTGGCCCTGCTTGGCAGGGGGGTTGGAACTACATGATCCTTGAGGTCCCTTCCAACCGGGGTAATTCTGTGATTCTGTGATTCTGTGATTCTGTAATGAAAAGCATTTTCTTAGGTAAGAAAAATGTATTTTTGCCAGAATACGGAGTGATACTTAAGTGAGAACTTCTTCTTTCTGGAAGAAGTGGTGATATTCATGTGTAAATGGTAAAAATTTTAACAGAAACTGTCATTTAGGGTGGAAATGTCCATAATTTGTAGAGGAAAACGGGTATTCTGGTAGAAATGCATCCTATAATGCTACAGTGCATCATTTTCTAGAGAAAATATCTTCTTTTGGTTATGAAAACAGGTATTAGGTTTAGAAAATGCTATTTTTAGTGAAGAAAATTCATATTTTCAAAAGAAACTCAAATATTTGCCAGGATAAATGGTGATGCTTTAGAGAGAACTTATTATTTCTGGTCTATGTAGTGAAAGTCGTGTGTAAATTTCAAAAATTAGAACAGAAATTGATCTTTAGGGGGGAAGTGTCCTTATTTGAAAGAGGAATTCCGGTATTCTGTAAACAATGTATCATATTATGCTGCAAATATTCATTTTTTAGAGGAACTGTCTTCTTTTGAGGATGAAACCCAGTATTATGGGGAGAAAATGATATTTTTAGGGCTGAAAAGCATTGTATTTGTTAAGAAAAATGTATTTTTGCAAGGATAAGAAGTGATACTCAAGAATGTACCTTTTTTTTTTTTCTGGGATAAGTACTGCTATTAATGTCAAAGTTCTCTAAATCTTGACAGAAATTGATATTTTGGGTGGAAATGTCCTTATTTTGTAGAGGAATACAGGAATTCATGAAACGCTGTATTCTATTATGCTCCAAAGGAAAATTCTGTAGAGATAATGTCTACCTTTGGGGATGAAAACCAATATTTTGTTTAGAAATGCTATTTTTAGGAATGAAATGCTTTATTTTTGAAAGAAAATGAAATTTTTGCAAGGATAATTAGTGATACTTCAGTGATAACTTTTTATTTCTGGTATGTGTAGTGATATTCGTGTGAAAATTTTTAATGTTTTGACAGAAATTGATATTTCGGGTGGAACTGTCCTTATTTTGTAGAGTAAAACTGGTGTTCTGGAAACAATGTGTCATATTATGCTCCTAAGTATCATTTAGTAGAGAGAATATCTTCTTTTGGGAATTAAAAACCATATGTTGTTTAGAACATACTATTCTTAGGAATGAAAGATGAAGATGATCAGGGGGCTGGAGCACCTCCCCTATGAGGACAGGCTGAGGGAGTTGGGTTTGTTCAGCCTGGAGAAGAGAAGGTTGCGGGGTGACCTCATTGCAGCCTTTCAGTACCTGAAGGGAACTTACTCCCAGGAGGGGAGTAAACTCTTCGAAAGGGCTGATAAAAGCAGGACTAGGGGAAATGGTTTTAAGTTGAGGGAGGGAAGATTTAGGTTGGATGTTAGGGGAAAGTTCTTTACTAGAAGGGTGGTTAGGTCCTGGAACAGGCTGCCCAGTGAGGTTGTGGATGCCCCGTCCTTGGAGGTGTTCAAGACCATATTGGACAGGGTCCTGGGCAACCTGATCTAGTAAATGTGTATGTTTGGTGGCCCTGCTTGGCAGGGGGGTTGGAACTACATGATCCTTGAGGTCCCTTCCAACCGGGGTAATTCTGTGATTCTGTGATTCTGTGATTCTGTAATGAAAAGCATTTTCTTAGGTAAGAAAAATGTATTTTTGCCAGAATACGGAGTGATACTTAAGTGAGAACTTCTTCTTTCTGGAAGAAGTGGTGATATTCATGTGTAAATGGTAAAAATTTTAACAGAAACTGTCATTTAGGGTGGAAATGTCCATAATTTGTAGAGGAAAACGGGTATTCTGGTAGAAATGCATCCTATAATGCTACAGTGCATCATTTTCTAGAGAAAATATCTTCTTTTGGTTATGAAAACAGGTATTAGGTTTAGAAAATGCTATTTTTAGTGAAGAAAATTCATATTTTCAAAAGAAACTCAAATATTTGCCAGGATAAATGGTGATGCTTTAGAGAGAACTTATTATTTCTGGTCTATGTAGTGAAAGTCGTGTGTAAATTTCAAAAATTAGAACAGAAATTGATCTTTAGGGGGGAAGTGTCCTTATTTGAAAGAGGAATTCCGGTATTCTGTAAACAATGTATCATATTATGCTGCAAATATTCATTTTTTAGAGGAACTGTCTTCTTTTGAGGATGAAACCCAGTATTATGGGGAGAAAATGATATTTTTAGGGCTGAAAAGCATTGTATTTGTTAAGAAAAATGTATTTTTGCAAGGATAAGAAGTGATACTCAAGAATGTACCCCTTTTTTTTTTTCTGGGATAAGTACTGCTATTAATGTCAAAGTTCTCTAAATCTTGACAGAAATTGATATTTTGGGTGGAAATGTCCTTATTTTGTAGAGGAATACAGGAATTCATGAAACGCTGTATTCTATTATGCTCCAAAGGAAAATTCTGTAGAGATAATGTCTACCTTTGGGGATGAAAACCAATATTTTGTTTAGAAATGCTATTTTTAGGAATGAAATGCTTTATTTTTGAAAGAAAATGAAATTTTTGCAAGGATAATTAGTGATACTTCAGTGATAACTTTTTATTTCTGGTATGTGTAGTGATATTCGTGTGAAAATTTTTAATGTTTTGACAGAAATTGATATTTCGGGTGGAACTGTCCTTATTTTGTAGAGTAAAACTGGTGTTCTGGAAACAATGTGTCATATTATGCTCCTAAGTATCATTTAGTAGAGAGAATATCTTCTTTTGGGAATTAAAAACCATATGTTGTTTAGAACATACTATTCTTAGGAATGAAAGATGAAGATGATCAGGGGGCTGGAGCACCTCCCCTATGAGGACAGGCTGAGGGAGTTGGGTTTGTTCAGCCTGGAGAAGAGAAGGTTGCGGGGTGACCTCATTGCAGCCTTTCAGTACCTGAAGGGAACTTACTCCCAGGAGGGGAGTAAACTCTTCGAAAGGGCTGATAAAAGCAGGACTAGGGGAAATGGTTTTAAGTTGAGGGAGGGAAGATTTAGGTTGGATGTTAGGGGAAAGTTCTTTACTAGAAGGGTGGTTAGGTCCTGGAACAGGCTGCCCAGTGAGGTTGTGGATGCCCCGTCCTTGGAGGTGTTCAAGACCATATTGGACAGGGTCCTGGGCAACCTGATCTAGTAAATGTGTATGTTTGGTGGCCCTGCTTGGCAGGGGGGTTGGAACTACATGATCCTTGAGGTCCCTTCCAACCGGGGTAATTCTGTGATTCTGTGATTCTGTGATTCTGTAATGAAAAGCATTTTCTTAGGTAAGAAAAATGTATTTTTGCCAGAATACGGAGTGATACTTAAGTGAGAACTTCTTCTTTCTGGAAGAAGTGGTGATATTCATGTGTAAATGGTAAAAATTTTAACAGAAACTGTCATTTAGGGTGGAAATGTCCATAATTTGTAGAGGAAAACGGGTATTCTGGTAGAAATGCATCCTATAATGCTACAGTGCATCATTTTCTAGAGAAAATATCTTCTTTTGGTTATGAAAACAGGTATTAGGTTTAGAAAATGCTATTTTTAGTGAAGAAAATTCATATTTTCAAAAGAAACTCAAATATTTGCCAGGATAAATGGTGATGCTTTAGAGAGAACTTATTATTTCTGGTCTATGTAGTGAAAGTCGTGTGTAAATTTCAAAAATTAGAACAGAAATTGATCTTTAGGGGGGAAGTGTCCTTATTTGAAAGAGGAATTCCAGTATTCTGTAAACAATGTATCATATTATGCTGCAAATATTCATTTTTTAGAGGAACTGTCTTCTTTTGAGGATGAAACCCAGTATTATGGGGAGAAAATGATATTTTTAGGGCTGAAAAGCATTGTATTTGTTAAGAAAAATGTATTTTTGCAAGGATAAGAAGTGATACTCAAGAATGTACCTTTTTTTTTTTTCTGGGATAAGTACTGCTATTAATGTCAAAGTTCTCTAAATCTTGACAGAAATTGATATTTTGGGTGGAAATGTCCTTATTTTGTAGAGGAATACAGGAATTCATGAAACGCTGTATTCTATTATGCTCCAAAGGAAAATTCTGTAGAGATAATGTCTACCTTTGGGGATGAAAACCAATATTTTGTTTAGAAATGCTATTTTTAGGAATGAAATGCTTTATTTTTGAAAGAAAATGAAATTTTTGCAAGGATAATTAGTGATACTTCAGTGATAACTTTTTATTTCTGGTATGTGTAGTGATATTCGTGTGAAAATTTTTAATGTTTTGACAGAAATTGATATTTCGGGTGGAACTGTCCTTATTTTGTAGAGTAAAACTGGTGTTCTGGAAACAATGTGTCATATTATGCTCCTAAGTATCATTTAGTAGAGAGAATATCTTCTTTTGGGAATTAAAAACCATATGTTGTTTAGAACATACTATTCTTAGGAATGAAAGATGAAGATGATCAGGGGGCTGGAGCACCTCCCCTATGAGGACAGGCTGAGGGAGTTGGGTTTGTTCAGCCTGGAGAAGAGAAGGTTGCGGGGTGACCTCATTGCAGCCTTTCAGTACCTGAAGGGAACTTACTCCCAGGAGGGGAGTAAACTCTTCGAAAGGGCTGATAAAAGCAGGACTAGGGGAAATGGTTTTAAGTTGAGGGAGGGAAGATTTAGGTTGGATGTTAGGGGAAAGTTCTTTACTAGAAGGGTGGTTAGGTCCTGGAACAGGCTGCCCAGTGAGGTTGTGGATGCCCCGTCCTTGGAGGTGTTCAAGACCATATTGGACAGGGTCCTGGGCAACCTGATCTAGTAAATGTGTATGTTTGGTGGCCCTGCTTGGCAGGGGGGTTGGAACTACATGATCCTTGAGGTCCCTTCCAACCGGGGTAATTCTGTGATTCTGTGATTCTGTGATTCTGTAATGAAAAGCATTTTCTTAGGTAAGAAAAATGTATTTTTGCCAGAATACGGAGTGATACTTAAGTGAGAACTTCTTCTTTCTGGAAGAAGTGGTGATATTCATGTGTAAATGGTAAAAATTTTAACAGAAACTGTCATTTAGGGTGGAAATGTCCATAATTTGTAGAGGAAAACGGGTATTCTGGTAGAAATGCATCCTATAATGCTACAGTGCATCATTTTCTAGAGAAAATATCTTCTTTTGGTTATGAAAACAGGTATTAGGTTTAGAAAATGCTATTTTTAGTGAAGAAAATTCATATTTTCAAAAGAAACTCAAATATTTGCCAGGATAAATGGTGATGCTTTAGAGAGAACTTATTATTTCTGGTCTATGTAGTGAAAGTCGTGTGTAAATTTCAAAAATTAGAACAGAAATTGATCTTTAGGGGGGAAGTGTCCTTATTTGAAAGAGGAATTCCGGTATTCTGTAAACAATGTATCATATTATGCTGCAAATATTCATTTTTTAGAGGAACTGTCTTCTTTTGAGGATGAAACCCAGTATTATGGGGAGAAAATGATATTTTTAGGGCTGAAAAGCATTGTATTTGTTAAGAAAAATGTATTTTTGCAAGGATAAGAAGTGATACTCAAGAATGTACCTTTTTTTTTTTTCTGGGATAAGTACTGCTATTAATGTCAAAGTTCTCTAAATCTTGACAGAAATTGATATTTTGGGTGGAAATGTCCTTATTTTGTAGAGGAATACAGGAATTCATGAAACGCTGTATTCTATTATGCTCCAAAGGAAAATTCTGTAGAGATAATGTCTACCTTTGGGGATGAAAACCAATATTTTGTTTAGAAATGCTATTTTTAGGAATGAAATGCTTTATTTTTGAAAGAAAATGAAATTTTTGCAAGGATAATTAGTGATACTTCAGTGATAACTTTTTATTTCTGGTATGTGTAGTGATATTCGTGTGAAAATTTTTAATGTTTTGACAGAAATTGATATTTCGGGTGGAACTGTCCTTATTTTGTAGAGTAAAACTGGTGTTCTGGAAACAATGTGTCATATTATGCTCCTAAGTATCATTTAGTAGAGAGAATATCTTCTTTTGGGAATTAAAAACCATATGTTGTTTAGAACATACTATTCTTAGGAATGAAAGATGAAGATGATCAGGGGGCTGGAGCACCTCCCCTATGAGGACAGGCTGAGGGAGTTGGGTTTGTTCAGCCTGGAGAAGAGAAGGTTGCGGGGTGACCTCATTGCAGCCTTTCAGTACCTGAAGGGAACTTACTCCCAGGAGGGGAGTAAACTCTTCGAAAGGGCTGATAAAAGCAGGACTAGGGGAAATGGTTTTAAGTTGAGGGAGGGAAGATTTAGGTTGGATGTTAGGGGGAAGTTCTTTACTAGAAGGGTGGTTAGGTCCTGGAACAGGCTGCCCAGTGAGGTTGTGGATGCCCCGTCCTTGGAGGTGTTCAAGACCATATTGGACAGGGTCCTGGGCAACCTGATCTAGTAAATGTGTATGTTTGGTGGCCCTGCTTGGCAGGGGGGTTGGAACTACATGATCCTTGAGGTCCCTTCCAACCGGGGTAATTCTGTGATTCTGTGATTCTGTGATTCTGTAATGAAAAGCATTTTCTTAGGTAAGAAAAATGTATTTTTGCCAGAATACGGAGTGATACTTAAGTGAGAACTTCTTCTTTCTGGAAGAAGTGGTGATATTCATGTGTAAATGGTAAAAATTTTAACAGAAACTGTCATTTAGGGTGGAAATGTCCATAATTTGTAGAGGAAAACGGGTATTCTGGTAGAAATGCATCCTATAATGCTACAGTGCATCATTTTCTAGAGAAAATATCTTCTTTTGGTTATGAAAACAGGTATTAGGTTTAGAAAATGCTATTTTTAGTGAAGAAAATTCATATTTTCAAAAGAAACTCAAATATTTGCCAGGATAAATGGTGATGCTTTAGAGAGAACTTATTATTTCTGGTCTATGTAGTGAAAGTCGTGTGTAAATTTCAAAAATTAGAACAGAAATTGATCTTTAGGGGGGAAGTGTCCTTATTTGAAAGAGGAATTCCGGTATTCTGTAAACAATGTATCATATTATGCTGCAAATATTCATTTTTTAGAGGAACTGTCTTCTTTTGAGGATGAAACCCAGTATTTTGGGGAGAAAATGATATTTTTAGGGCTGAAAAGCATTGTATTTGTTAAGAAAAATGTATTTTTGCAAGGATAAGAAGTGATACTCAAGAATGTACCTTTTTTTTTTTTTTTTCTGGGATAAGTACTGCTATTAATGTCAAAGTTCTCTAAATCTTGACAGAAATTGATATTTTGGGTGGAAATGTCCTTATTTTGTAGAGGAATACAGGAATTCATGAAACGCTGTATTCTATTATGCTCCAAAGGAAAATTCTGTAGAGATAATGTCTACCTTTGGGGATGAAAACCAGTATTTTGTTTAGAAAATGCTATTTTTAGGAATGAAAAGCATTAGTTTGGTAAGAAAATGAAATATTTGAAAGGATAATTAGTGATACTTATGAGATTCCTTTTTATTTCTGGGATAAGCAAGGATATTAGTGTGAAAGTTTTCTACATTATGACACAACTTGCTATTTCTGGTGGGAATGTCCTTATTTTGTAGAGGAATTTGGGAATTCTTGAATCACTGTATTCTATTAGGCTCCAAAGCATCATTCTGTAGGGATAAAGTCTTTCTTTGTGTATGAAAACCAGTATTTTGTTTAGAAATGCTATTTTTAGGAATGAAATGCTTTATTTTTGAAAGAAAATGAAATTTTTGCAAGGATAATTAGTGATACTTCAGTGATAACTTTTTATTTCTGGTATGTGTAGTGATATTCGTGTGAAAATTTTTAATGTTTTGACAGAAATTGATATTTCGGGTGGAACTGTCCTTATTTTGTAGAGTAAAACTGGTGTTCTGGAAACAATGTGTCATATTATGCTCCTAAGTATCATTTAGTAGAGAGAATATCTTCTTTTGGGAATTAAAAACCATATGTTGTTTAGAACATACTATTCTTAGGAATGAAAGATGAAGATGATCAGGGGGCTGGAGCACCTCCCCTATGAGGACAGGCTGAGGGAGTTGGGTTTGTTCAGCCTGGAGAAGAGAAGGTTGCGGGGTGACCTCATTGCAGCCTTTCAGTACCTGAAGGGAACTTACTCCCAGGAGGGGAGTAAACTCTTCGAAAGGGCTGATAAAAGCAGGACTAGGGGAAATGGTTTTAAGTTGAGGGAGGGAAGATTTAGGTTGGATGTTAGGGGGAAGTTCTTTACTAGAAGGGTGGTTAGGTCCTGGAACAGGCTGCCCAGTGAGGTTGTGGATGCCCCGTCCTTGGAGGTGTTCAAGACCATATTGGACAGGGTCCTGGGCAACCTGATCTAGTAAATGTGTATGTTTGGTGGCCCTGCTTGGCAGGGGGGTTGGAACTACATGATCCTTGAGGTCCCTTCCAACCGGGGTAATTCTGTGATTCTGTGATTCTGTGATTCTGTAATGAAAAGCATTTTCTTAGGTAAGAAAAATGTATTTTTGCCAGAATACGGAGTGATACTTAAGTGAGAACTTCTTCTTTCTGGAAGAAGTGGTGATATTCATGTGTAAATGGTAAAAATTTTAACAGAAACTGTCATTTAGGGTGGAAATGTCCATAATTTGTAGAGGAAAACGGGTATTCTGGTAGAAATGCATCCTATAATGCTACAGTGCATCATTTTCTAGAGAAAATATCTTCTTTTGGTTATGAAAACAGGTATTAGGTTTAGAAAATGCTATTTTTAGTGAAGAAAATTCATATTTTCAAAAGAAACTCAAATATTTGCCAGGATAAATGGTGATGCTTTAGAGAGAACTTATTATTTCTGGTCTATGTAGTGAAAGTCGTGTGTAAATTTCAAAAATTAGAACAGAAATTGATCTTTAGGGGGGAAGTGTCCTTATTTGAAAGAGGAATTCCGGTATTCTGTAAACAATGTATCATATTATGCTGCAAATATTCATTTTTTAGAGGAACTGTCTTCTTTTGAGGATGAAACCCAGTATTATGGGGAGAAAATGATATTTTTAGGGCTGAAAAGCATTGTATTTGTTAAGAAAAATGTATTTTTGCAAGGATAAGAAGTGATACTCAAGAATGTACCCCTTTTTTTTTTTCTGGGATAAGTACTGCTATTAATGTCAAAGTTCTCTAAATCTTGACAGAAATTGATATTTTGGGTGGAAATGTCCTTATTTTGTAGAGGAATACAGGAATTCATGAAACGCTGTATTCTATTATGCTCCAAAGGAAAATTCTGTAGAGATAATGTCTACCTTTGGGGATGAAAACCAATATTTTGTTTAGAAATGCTATTTTTAGGAATGAAATGCTTTATTTTTGAAAGAAAATGAAATTTTTGCAAGGATAATTAGTGATACTTCAGTGATAACTTTTTATTTCTGGTATGTGTAGTGATATTCGTGTGAAAATTTTTAATGTTTTGACAGAAATTGATATTTCGGGTGGAACTGTCCTTATTTTGTAGAGTAAAACTGGTGTTCTGGAAACAATGTGTCATATTATGCTCCTAAGTATCATTTAGTAGAGAGAATATTGATGTATTAGGCGGCACGAACTCACGGGATGTAACGCGATAGGCCTCCCCGTGCTCGGTAATGTATATGTATGAGGCTGAAATTGGAGCCCTATATAAGGGTCTCACACGGTTCATTAAACGCCATTTTACAGCTCACCATATTGGTGTGATCAGCGTGTAACTTGGTCATGGGGCCGTCAGATGCACATTCTCAATGATGGACGTAGTTCTTTAGGTTACCTTACACAAGGCAATAATTGGTGCCCCGTGTGAGGATGTCCTGAGAGTGAGTGTGCGACGGCTAACCGCGAGACGGACGCGAATCCTACGGTTAGATCCCGTGGAAGCGCCGGAGGGGCGATATATTGGCTGCAGCTACTGATTATCCTGCGGTAAGACCGTGGAAGACCGTGGGACTTTGGGCCCGGGTATATATACAAAGGGTGCGAGGACGTACGGTGTCGAGCACCAGAAAAAACATGGATTCCGTCACAAAGGTACTATTACGGGTTTGTAAAACCCACTGCGGTAGGAATGCTCCTTCTAAGAAGGAGATTGTTGCCGTTATTACTTTTTTGCAGGAAGCGGAGCTTTCACCCTCCCCTTGTAATTTGCTCGATTCAGAGCGGTGGGAATCTTTCACCGCTGCCCTGCTGCTAAGAGCAACAAACGATTATAAGGCGGAGGAGTTAAAAACCTGGGTTTTGGTCCTGGGAGCGCTTAAAGCGGCTAAGGAGGAGAAAAAGATCCAGGCAGTCGCGAATGGGGTTTTTGGGGTGGGTTCTGGGACGTCTGGGGTCCCGGAGGGTACGGAGGAACCGCTCCCTTGCGGCGACTCCGTACCCAAGATGGCGCCGACCACGCCGGCCGTTTTCACAATGGCCATGGCGGCGCCCGTAACAACTCCGGAAGGGATGGCGGAAGTTGCCTCATCTGGGGAGGCGCCGCCATATTATCCCCGCCTATACCCCTGTTTGCAGAGCTTTCGTTCACCTGAGGGGGGTGGGTCCTGTCCGAGGGAGGGAGAGTCATGGGGGGAGGCGCGCCGTGGAGGCGTTAAGCCACCCCTAGACCCGTCCCCGGAGGAGGGACCTCATCCCGCGAAAGGGGAGGAACGAAAGGTACTGCCTGCCCCTACCCCTTTGGTTTCGCCTCCCGAGGAGGGGGAGGAGAAAGGGGAGGAACAAAAGGTACTATCTGCCTTCACCCCGTCGGTTTCGTCTCCCGCGAAGGGGGAGGAGAAAGGGGAGGAACGGAAGGAATTGCCTGTCCCCACCCAGTCGGTCGTGGTTCCCCGGAGGAGGGGGGAGAAGTGGGAGGAGCGAGAGATATCGCGTAAGCCCACTGATTGGACTGACATTTGCGATACAATGCGAGAGGTGGGGCTCAAGGAGCGGGACTGGGCGGTGTTCCCAATTGTAGTCAAACAGGAGGGACCGGTTTGGGTACCTTTGGAAGCAAAAGCAGTTGCTCGGTTTATAGAGGCGATTGACAAAAAGGGATTGAGATCCCCGATGACAATGAGTGCCTTTGAGGCTCTCGTAGCCCCAGGTCCCCTACTCCCATATGATATTGAAAGCCTTATGAGAGTAGCCCTCGAACCAGTACAGTTTACTGTGTGGAAGGAGGAGTGGATAATACAACTCAAAGCTGTTTTAGCACAGGCTGCGCGCGATCCACAGCATCCAGCAAATGGGAAGGAGGGAGATCCAAAAACTGATTTAATGAGGCTTTCAGGTTCATCTGCGGATTTGGCTGGATCTGCAGAGAGGCAGCTTAGTGACCTCCGCCCAGGAGAGCTGCTTGCCACCACGGGGGCGGCTACCTCTGCTTTTATACACTTTATAAGAAAAGCAGAGCCTGTAGCCCCGTGGTCAGAGATTATGCAGGGTCCCTCAGAGTCATTCTCTGAGTTTGCCAATCGATTGATATGGGCAGTAGAAGGATCGGAACTGCCTAAGGAAGCGCTGACTTCTGTTATAAAGGATTGCCTGAAGCAAAAGGCTCATAAAAGTGACTCTTCAGAAAAAGGAAAAAGAACAGATAAAGAACTGCTGCTAGTACCAACGAGAAGGACATCTGTTGTATCACTTGCTGTGTGTCTTTGTGTAATTGCATTCATTACCGGGGGAGAGGGTACTCACTTAACATCACAACCAGAAAATATTTGGGTTACATGGTCTAATCGAACTGGGCAGAAAGATTTCTGCCTTAGCCTGCAGTCAGCCACATCACCGTTTAGAACATGCCTTATAGGTGTACCCAGGTGGGACCCAAAGGAGTTTAACGGATATGTGCATAAGAACAACTGCAAGAGAGATGCAGTGGACAAAGTTTTCTTTATGAAAGCATTTGAGTCTAAATTCACTGACTGGGCCAGAATGTCTGCATGTTTTATTAGATCCTTGAACACCTCCTTGCCCTGGGATCCACCAGAGTTGCAGCTTCTTGGATCCCAATCGGTTGGTAACGTAACATGGAATAAGAACTCTCAAAAGTGGGAACGCCCGGTTAGATGTTTGTATTTTTCGGGTTTTAGGACACCGGGTCAACTGTCCAATCGCAGGGTATGGGAAGGCCTACTCGGGAATGGGGCACCATTCTCGGGAACAACTGGGTCGGAACCCTTTACTTTACTTAACCCCATTCAATTTGACATATATAGCTTGTCAGGGGCATATTGTGGTTTCTCAGCTGAAAGGGTGGAGGGATTCTCCCATCCCTGCTCCGGGGATGGCTCCAAGAATGGATTTGCAGACCAATGCATAAAGCAGGGTGGGAGGTGGCTCTCTTACAATCAGAAGTATGTGGTACGTCATCCTAACGGGTCCACCTATAATCTCTCATGCTACTGGGGCCCTGACGATCTGGCATGTTCTGGTTGTTGTTCTCGAAAAGAACCTTTAGCTGGGGAAGGAATAAACTGCAATGGTACAGCCAAGGCCCTTCCTAAGGACATATTTTTGATATGTGGGGATAGAGCTTGGCAAGGGATACCAAAGAATCCAGTTGGGGGTCCGTGTTATTTGGGAAAGCTGACCTTGTTGGCTCCCAATCACACTGCAATGATAAGTGTTATGAAAAAGATCGATCGAGCTCGACGCCAGAAAAGGTCAATAAAAACATTGGACCAGGATTGTAGTGATGAGGTTCAGCTGTGGGGTCCCACAGCTAGAATCTTTGCATCCGTCTTAGCTCCGGGAGTAGCTTCAGCCCAGGCCCTAAGAGAAATTGAGAGATTGGCATGCTGGTCCGTGAAGCAAGCTAATGTCACCACAGCAGTCCTGTCGGAACTCCTGATGGACGTTAACAACATCAGACACGCTGTTCTTCAAAATAGAGCTGCAATTGACTTTCTGCTGCTTGCTCAAGGGCACGGGTGCAAGGACTTTGAAGGGATGTGTTGTTTCAATCTGAGCGACCACAGCGATTCGATACATAGGAAGTTGGAATGGATGCAAGAACACACGAAGAAGATCGCAATAGATGATGCATTCGGAAGCTGGTTGGAGGGACTGTTTGGTAATCTGGGCCCATGGCTTAAGCAGTTTCTCAAAGTATTAATCATAGGTATTTTATTCTTTTTAGCTTTAATGATTTGCTTACCTTGTTTGTTTCAATGTGTCCAGGGTTGTTTACAGCGTATGATAGAAAGAATGTTTAACGAAAAAATGGAGTACCAACGGGTATATGATAAACTTTGAGAAGAAGGAACTGTATAAACCCAAGATGCCTTGGATATAATCATTAGAAAACTACTGATGTTATTAGATATTGCACTACCTACCTCTGTAGCTTGTCTACCTCACTTTTTAGATAACTTATTAAGTTTAAATTATAGAGACTAACATTTTTATATTAGGACTAAGGATTAGCGTTCGGGATGTAACGGGGCATACTTTATCGAGCATGGAGAGGGGGAAATGATGTATTAGGCGGCACGAACTCACGGGATGTAACGCGATAGGCCTCCCCGTGCTCGGTAATGTATATGTATGAGGCTGAAATTGGAGCCCTATATAAGGGTCTCACACGGTTCATTAAACGCCATTTTACAGCTCACCATATTGGTGTGATCAGCGTGTAACTTGGTCATGGGGCCGTCAGATGCACATTCTCAATGATGGACGTAGTTCTTTAGGTTACCTTACACAAGGCAACAGAATATCTTCTTTTGGGAATTAAAAACCATATGTTGTTTAGAACATACTATTCTTAGGAATGAAAGATGAAGATGATCAGGGGGCTGGAGCACCTCCCCTATGAGGACAGGCTGAGGGAGTTGGGTTTGTTCAGCCTGGAGAAGAGAAGGTTGCGGGGTGACCTCATTGCAGCCTTTCAGTACCTGAAGGGAACTTACTCCCAGGAGGGGAGTAAACTCTTCGAAAGGGCTGATAAAAGCAGGACTAGGGGAAATGGTTTTAAGTTGAGGGAGGGAAGATTTAGGTTGGATGTTAGGGGAAAGTTCTTTACTAGAAGGGTGGTTAGGTCCTGGAACAGGCTGCCCAGTGAGGTTGTGGATGCCCCGTCCTTGGAGGTGTTCAAGACCATATTGGACAGGGTCCTGGGCAACCTGATCTAGTAAATGTGTATGTTTGGTGGCCCTGCTTGGCAGGGGGGTTGGAACTACATGATCCTTGAGGTCCCTTCCAACCGGGGTAATTCTGTGATTCTGTGATTCTGTGATTCTGTAATGAAAAGCATTTTCTTAGGTAAGAAAAATGTATTTTTGCCAGAATACGGAGTGATACTTAAGAGAGAACTTCTTCTTTCTGGAAGAAGTGGTGATATTCATGTGTAAATGGTAAAAATTTTTACAGAAACTGTCATTTAGGGTGGAAATGTCCATAATTTGTAGAGGAAAACGGGTATTCTGGTAGAAATGCATCCTATAATGCTACAGTGCATCATTTTCTAGAGAAAATATCTTCTTTTGGTTATGAAAACAGGTATTAGGTTTAGAAAATGCTATTTTTAGTGAAGAAAATTCATATTTTCAAAAGAAACTCAAATATTTGCCAGGATAAATGGTGATGCTTTAGAGAGAACTTATTATTTCTGGTCTATGTAGTGAAAGTCGTGTGTAAATTTCAAAAATTAGAACAGAAATTGATCTTTAGGGGGGAAGTGTCCTTATTTGAAAGAGGAATTCCGGTATTCTGTAAACAATGTATCATATTATGCTGCAAATATTCATTTTTTAGAGGAACTGTCTTCTTTTGAGGATGAAACCCAGTATTATGGGGAGAAAATGATATTTTTAGGGCTGAAAAGCATTGTATTTGTTAAGAAAAATGTATTTTTGCAAGGATAAGAAGTGATACTCAAGTATGTACCCCTTTTTTTTTTTTTCTGGGATAAGTACTGCTATT